>NC_090444.1:811039157-816039157 GCF_031143425.1 Pleurodeles waltl
CAGACACCCAACCTTGTGGGCAACTCAGGGAGTGGTATAGAGGAAGGAGCACTGAGCAAGCTTGATAGGGTGACGCTGGATGCAGTCTACCAAGGGACAATGGCACACCCTTGTGGATAGTTTGCAAAGTCCAAGCTGCAACTAGAAAACTACACGGAGTGATCCAAAGGGTGGCTAGACATGTGCAGAGTTTTCTCAGAGGATGGCAGAAGTGGTAGGACAGTGTTTCTGTTCAGGAAGGTGAAGTGGTGCCACAGAGCAAGAAATCGGAGGTGGTGGAACAGCAAATGAAAGACATGCAATGGGAGTTAGAAGATTTCAAAAATAGACTACGGCCCAATAACTTGATGGTCTTAGGGGTTCCAGAAGGAGGGCAGGGGGCAGATACTCACAAGCTGTTTTAGGCTGCTTTTCCAGAACTCTCCCATTGAAAATGGAATATGGCAGTTCAAAAAGCCCATAGATATCCATTTAAGCAATCTGCTCAACATGTGCAGGATCCTAGTAAGCCAGAACCATTCTGATATTTCTTGGAAACTTTCTACTTAGGGAGGCAATCTTCGAATTGGTTTGTCTGATAAGAAACGTTCTCATGGGGAATATCATTTTTTGTTAGACCTGACTTCTGCCATGCCACTGTGGAAAGGCGTTGATGACTGCGACAGGTGATAAGACCTTTTCAAGAAAAAGGGGCTCAGGCTTTTTTGTTGGGACCTGCAACATTGAACGTTATTGTATCAGACAGACCACTTTTTTTACATCCAAAATCAGAGCTAAGGAGTTTCTGGATGGTTTCAAATCAGGACAATTGGTCTCTGACCCCTATATATTTGGAATTTTTCTTGTGTTGTGTTTTTATCATTTTACTATTTTTGTACTGCATAAATACTCTACAAAATGTCTCTAAGTTAAGCCTGACTGCTTTTTTGCCAAGCAACCATAGAGCTAAGCAAAGGTTAATTTAGTGACTTTTACGGTTCATCCTGACAAGGATTGTGTTTGTTCCCTGAGTGGGGCTTCCACCCCCCCTCATCCAATAACCCCATTTCTTATATTATCGATCAAGCACATTAGTTCATAATTATCAGGTATGTTGTGGCAGCCCTTTTAAAATATTGGGACAATCTCTGCCACTCTCTTATGAGTCTCTCGCCGGGGCACCAGTTGCTATGGCCTTTGATAATGCATTTGTATAAGGTAACTATACAGTATCTTTAGAGAGATAAAGATCAGCTAGGAATTTTGTCTAAACCTGGAGTCTTCCCTGTTTCTAAGCAAAGATACCTGATGAATTATCAGAGAGACAAAAAGTAATGAAACAGCTTGTAATAGGCTTTTGCTGATCACCATGAATTTCTGCAAAAGCATCACCAAAATAATTTTCCAGATTAGCAGTATGAAGAGCCTTGAAGTGTATAAACCAATAATTTAGCTAGATATGGACTTCTGGTCTAACAGGGTGATTTTGTCCATCATGGGTAACTATGTGCCAAAAAGCTTTTCCATCATTGCGTTCTGCAGCTTCAGATAGAATCTCCCAGTTTCCAGTATTTCAGGCTATTTTTGCTCCTTTTAATGCTTTTTATAAGCAGTCCAGGTAAACTTTATTCTATTGCTGTCCCCCTGTTTAATGGCCTCTAGATTGCCACAGTAGAGATCCAGGGCCATATTTACAAGTGGCCTGTGCCACCAGTGCATCACTTTTTGTGATCCGCCAGCAGCGCGGAGTATAGGGCTATATCTAGAAGTCCATGTAAAGCCACTGGACGTGGCTTTACATGGCCTTGTAGATATGGAGTAAGGCAACACAGCGCAAGTCACTGTGTTGCCTTACTTTGCATCATAGAGGCGTTCCATGGGTGTTGCAGTGGGTGTTCACATGCAACACCCATAGATTTTGATCCATTCCCAGATTTACAAGGTTTTGTAAACCTGGGACTGCGTCAAAAGCCTACACGTCCCCAGGAGAGGAGTAAGGAGGTGCAACAAGGAGAAATACCTTTATTTCTCTTATTTTTTTTCTATTTCTGTCTGCTACATTCTGCAAGACACATAGAAAGAGGAAAATGCCTCTTGTGATTGTCTATGTGGAGGAAGGTGTCCCTTCCTGCACAAAAACAATCATCCCTGAAATGCAGGCTCACTTGCACCAGGGTGCTTGCGTTGGTGTATTGGGAGTCCCACGCACTTTATTTTATGCAGTGCAGTGCAGCACGAAGGCTTGTGGCGCTCACCTGCATAAAACATTTTGTAGATATGGGCCCCAGTGCGGAGGTGAGAATTCCATTAATAGATCTAATGGCGATTGGATTTCCGGTGACATCCGCCCCATGTTACATTTCTCTACTGCTAGCAATAGCTAATTCATCGATCCTTAGTTTTACTGTTTCTCTTAGATTATCGACTAGGGGCTTAATTAAATAAAGAGCCAAAGGATTGTGCCTATGTAGCAGCAAATCGTCAAAGATTTTGGACCGTAACTGTACCTAAAGGAGTATATAATAGATACTGCGTCTGTATTCATCCCTTCAAAAAGTTCACTCTGCATTCTTATCTGGAAGGAAACAGCCATTACACGCTTGTACATCATAGGATAACGTAAGGTCAACAATTTGCAGTGCCAACTTAATAAGCTGTCACTTAGTTGGGATTGTTAGTTCTGGGTTGCCCGAATAGACATTCTCCTCCTTGGCTAGATCTATTATCAGACCAGACAGTACAAATGACGTATTGAAGCCATTCTCAACAATATTATGAGTCTTCCCTGTAGGAAGTTAAAAAGCTACCAAGCAGATGCAAAGTTTCATTTTGTTACTCACCAGGAGTTTGCCTTAACTGCAGAACTCTCTTCATCTAGCAGGTGAAACTACTGACCAACTTAATTGCTTCATCCTGTGGCTTTGTGGTACAGTTTACCTTTGGGTGACAGTCCCTTGGTCCTGATGAAATTTACATTATATTTTCCTGGCATTGAGACATGTTGATCTTTCATTGCATTATGGTCTGAACATGTACCTTGTATTTAGAAGTATGCCAACGGCATACACAACATGAAGCTTGTTTCTTGATGTGTACCAAAGGCCTATACATTAAATTGTTATTTGGTGCCCTTGCCCACACTTTTTTGCAATTTGAGAGAGTGAGGTCCAAGTCTTCTGTTTTCCAGAAACCCTATCAATTGGCCTGGGTGAACTCACAGAGTTCTACTATGTGGAATTCCGTCAAGTGGCTGAAAAACTTTGTGAGAACTCCACCTAACTCCATGAACGGGCACCCATACACGATGATTGGTGCTAGTAGAATGTTACGCACTGTGAAGGAAGTACACAAGGCGCCACTAGCTTGCATGTGCAGGGCGCCATTTTATTTTACCTGTTCTGTGCATGGTTCTGGGACTTTATTTAAATCTACCCATAATCTCTGCAATCCTGCCCCATCCCAATTGTCCACACCTGTTTTACCTTTATTATATTAGTGTATTTATGTTTGTGTATTTTACATTTTTGTCTTTAGTTTCTGTCACTTTTTGTCCTTTTATTTGTTTTCACTTTTCTTTCCCATTTCTTCCTTTCTATTCCTTCCTTTTTCCTACTTCTTTTTTTTTTCACCCCCATAGTGCCATAGCAGAGCATGGGCAAGGCAGCTCCAGTGTGGGTGGTAACTGCATACCTTGTCTCACCGGCACCACCAATTGGGTGCAGCCTCATTCCATTTTTTCTGAGGCAGAGTTGGCTGCACTAGTTTTTTTGGGCAGTGCCCTCTCCCCTATATGCTGAAAGCAGGCAACAGGCCTGGGAGTAGGTATGGCCAGCTGGAGCTTTGCCTCCTGTGGGGGAGAGGGCACCCGTGTGTGCAACAGAGAACTGGAGTTTGGCACACCCAGCACCAGTTGACGCACCGCTGGGCCAACACCCTTGATCAGGAGCAGAATCTGCTGGACCTACTAGCCGTCCAAGTTGTGGGGCTGAGTGAGTAATTAAGTATGTGTTGTGTCCTACAATACTTATTTGTGTTTACAAATAGCAAGATGCTCACACTCAGCTAGGTGCTCGGTGCTACCTAATTGTACTCGTCACTGTAGGTGCTCGCTCCGGTTGATTATTTAAGAAGTCATTGAGACTCCTCTGTGGTGTCACTAAGATAGTGGTAGTAGTAATATCAGTGAGTTTGCATTCTCCATGTCTTTCTTTTTATATAGCTTGTACAGTCCCATGCAATCTCCCAGTGATGTGTAGTGTGCATCTAAGCAATGAAAAGGGAAACTGACTGAAATGGTCCATCAATGATGTTTGAGACGCAAAGATAATTTGTTGCAATGCAATTGTAGATCCAAATTAAGTTTAGGAAACTTGGACTAGGGTTTATGTAAGGCTTAGGAAATTAGGAATAGGTCAACTCGATACTAGTAATGTATGTGATTTGATTTAGAAAAGTACAATGTCAATATTTTACTGTGTTTGCCTGTCAAAATATTTTCTAGGAGAATAACTGTATCACTAATTTATTGTTGTTATCTTCTTTATAGCTTACATCAACAGCCCAGGGCAAGAAGAAGAGGGCATCAGAGGGTCACATAGAGGCTGCCACCACCAGTTCTGTGGCAGATATAAGTACCACCACCGTCACCAGCGCCGCCGCTAACTTCTCTGGTGGTACTAGTAAGTTCTCTTGTTAATCTTATTTATTTCCCTAACTTTTGCCTCTCCCCATTTAGAATATATTTTCCTTCCTTCTCTTATACTGTAACTGTTTTTTTTCATTTTTTTTGTTCTATTTAATGTCTGCTAATTCTGGTAATCACTCCCTGCTTTATACTTTTTATACTCCCCTCCCTTATATATCTTGTAGGATGGTACTGTAAGACAATGAGATTAGATACTGTAGTGTGAAGATTGTAGAGTTTGCTGCCAAAACAAGCTATTCTATGCTTGTTTGTTGAAAGGCTCTCTTTTTCTGGCTCAGGCTCAAACAATAAAACAATGAAAGTACCCATGTTATGGTGACCCCCCCCCCCATTGTTGTGTTGTATGTATTATTCAGAATGGCCTATCAGTTTTGATGATAGTGCAGCACAGCAAAAAAGTAGTATGAGGATGGTCTATTGCATTTGCCAAACAATACCATATGTCCTTCATTGACCAATTCATTCTTCCCCTTCATTGCACTACAAATGACTCAGTCATTATAATATCTCTGGCCCTTCATTACAGAAAGTTTTAGTTGGCTTAACTACCTGGTTTTCTAACACTATTAAACAACAAAATGCCCAAAGTGATATTTTCAATAGAAGAACCGATACTGCAAACCAACCTATAGTGATGTATTGCAGTTGTATTTTGTTATAAAAATAAAAAGGGGAGGCATATCTGGCATTATAATATCTCTGGCCCTTCATTACAGAAAGTTTTAGTTGGCTTAACTACCTGGTTTTCTAACACTATTAAACAACAAAATGCCCAAAGTGATATTTTCAATAGAAGAACCGATACTGCAAACCAACCTATAGTGATGTATTGTGGTTGTATTTTGTTATAAAAATAAAAAGGGGAGGCATATCTGGCATCTTAAAAGTATAACGTTTTTTTGTAGCAACACAGACCACCAGCCTGTGGCCAGAGGCAGAGCACAAGATAATGCAACAGTTGAAGGGGGAGTCCCTGTGGCTTCAGGGACGGGCGGTGGCAGGTCACAATGCTTGGTTATTGACAATTACTAGTATGCCCACTGTATTTGCTAAGTGAGGCAGATCCCACCCATCATTATTCATGACCCCGCACCCATGGCATTTGGTGACCCATGGGCCATGACCTAACTGCAGTGTTGTTCGATTCTGTACTGCAGTGTTGGTTGTGCAATGTGCGTTTGCTTCAGTTAACGCAGTATTTACAAAGTTTTCATTGCATTGCAAATCAAAACAAAAACAATGTATGCTTCCCTTCTTTCCCAGTGCCCACTCAGTCACCTCCTAGTAAATCACTCTTTTATTTGTACCTACGTTCTGTCCCAGCTTACCAAAACATAAAATAAAAATACATTGTTAGAATGTGCCACATTTTATGGACCAAGTGATTCCTATATTTATTTAATGGCTCCCATAATGGATTTAAACCTGTTCAAATGTTCCCCTTTAGACATTTGTTAACTTTCAATGACAGTGATTGACTAGGCCAAAACTTAGGCAAATGATGATCAGTGACACCCCGCTTTCTGTAGCAAAACCTCTACCTACTCAGCCTTTACCCTCTAACTTGCCCTGCAGTAGAGTAAGTCAAGTTTCTTTTCCTTACTGCCAAGTGAACATGTTTGAAAAAAAATGTTTGAGGGTGAGGCAAGAAAGTAAAGTGGAATTAAGTGTCTGTGATTTTGTGTTATGCAGGAGGTATACGCTGTGACGAACATGTGCAACAAAATCTGTATAACCCGTTCCTTTCCCTGTATTGCACTGCATCGTTTTTCACACTGTATACTTACAGCAGACAGGATATCTATTATCTGCTTGTTATACATGACATGTGCAACATATGTTGTTTATGTGCCTCTTTGGAGTCAGAGTAGAATTGGAAGGCATTTGGAGAAGAACAGAGCCATTGGAATCAGAGTAAGATAACTATCCATTGCAGCTGCCCCAGCTGCAGAGAGTGGCAAATTTGTACCTGATGCGCTAGATAGCATGCCTCCTTTCATTTAGCACAGCAAGAATATAGTACTTGTACTCCATAGTGGATGATTCCTTACTCATTAATGGGATCTATTTTTCTTTTTCCACAGAAAGTGTGTGTGCTTTTTCAGAAAATCCTTTACAAGAAAATAAAATCACTCTGTTTTTTTTTAATATAGGGTTATGCTGCCTTACTTCCTTTTAGACATTCAGTACTTTTATATGAGGCATGTGTGAGTAAAACGTTGTCCCTGTATCTCTCCTAATTACATTGAAAATTCCAATGGCCCTAGGGGTCAGCAATGTACAGCTACTCTGTCACTATATAATTGTAAACAAGGGTTTGCACAAAGCATTGTTTACAGTTTCTTTTAATTGATGGAGCTACTCCTGCTGGTACACCACCACCACTGACCTGGCAAAAAATAGCAGCCTGCTCTGGTGGCAGAAGTTGAAGACCACCTGGGCAGAGTATCAGTGGCTGGTGGAGGAGGAGGTGAGGCACATGCCCCTGCCTCGAGTCCCAGTTCGTCTAGGCAGAAGGCTGTGCCTTCAGTCTCCTGGCCACATCAACACCAGCACTGCCAGCAGCTGCCTGCTACCCGTGCACGTAACACCATTGCTGCCCCTCCTATTGGACTCCCTATTACATCACTGCGTGCTACATGATCTGGCACACTTAGGCCATCAGATAGCATTCCTCGAGGTCCAGCATCAAGACCTGCAGACCCTCCTTGAGCCCTTTTCAATTTTTTTGTTTTGGTGGAGGGTGTTTTGTTGGGGGTGGAGAGGGTGGGAATTGGGCAGGGCAATTTCTTTTGGACTTTGCTGTGGACTTTCATAGATATTTACATTTGGACATTGGTTTGGGAGATATTGTTTTGGGAGGGGGGTGGGCCTGTTCTATTTTAGGTTTGGGTATTTTTTATTAAATGGAAACATTTCTATTGTTCTTTATGCCTGAAGACATTTTGTGGTGTTTTACTTTCACTTTACACTGATGTCCTTTTTGGGTAGCCTGTTTTTTTGTAATATGCTTCTCAAAGTGTATGCCAGTTAGTTATAGTTAGTTATACTCTTGTCCTACTATCCTTTGTATCAATTTTGACCATTAGGGGGTTATGCTGCCATTTCTGAGATTTCCTATAGAAAACTAGATAAACAATAACTTAACTGCTGTATAAGTTAGGTGCGTACTAACTAAACTGGTTCACTTAACTCCATAGTTCTTTTACCTAACTAAACTAGTTCACTTTACTCCATAGTTCTTTTACCTGAATAGATGAAGCGATGGATGTGAACTCTCTCAATCTTCCAAAACCTTACTAGAAAGTTTCCAGAGGTGCCTTCTTAATGGCAGTGTTAGTGTGCTAACAGGGAAGGTATCACAAGTGAGGTCCCACTCTAACCTAGGTGACCTCCAACTGTAGGATAAATCAAAAGCATTATCCACCACAGGAAACTAAATTGAAAGAAAAACACAGTTAGTGGATTATTCATTTATATCATAGCTTTAGAAAGACTGAGATCAGACTACTGCCATGATGACACAAAGAAGAATACCAGTTATTGCTAAAAAAAAAAACTAGCAATAGTAAATTATCCTGAGCAATGGGGTGCATGCAATTTAATGAAAACCAAAGGTACAAAATCTTGGAGTCAGGAAAAGTGTACTCAAAGTTTGGAAGTGGACAACGTTAAGTGTTTTCGCACAACAAAGGTCTAAATTATGATGTTGATGAATTATGTTCTTTTATGCATGGTTGCGTAAGTGGGACTAGTGTAGGCTATCGCTCAGATAATAGAAGATCCTGCAGTGAGTTGGTGTTGCATTAAGCCACATCCACCCCACCAAGTGTGTGATCTATTTGGTGTATAATAAATCACACCTCAATAAATCACACAGCCCAGGGGAAGAGGTTTAGGGGTTTGATGAATGGATGAGAAAGGGGATTTGCGGAAAGATGTGACAAACACAAACACTATACAGCACAACAACAATATTCATACTGGGTGATGAGTAGCACATCGTCATCAATCTGTTGTGGAAGAAAATGAAGGAATGAGTATGACACATTTCAGTTAAATGCATTGCAAATAGACCTTCTGGCCCAGAGACCCAAGTTATTATTAGATATCTAAGTATTCTGTCATCTAGGTTTGAAAAATACAATTATGGAGGAGAGAATTGTACTCACCCAGTTCTAAAAATATGATTGCTGAAAGAAAAATGATACTGTATTTCCAAATTGGGTGTTGCATCTGCATTCTTCTCGGAATGACCATCACTCTTGGGTACCAATCTGAACTGGTCCAGGAGATAAGCAGGATTGCTGAGCTCAACTTTCACCTTCATTTCATGCAGGAGAGGAGAAGGCCTGCAGACTGCAAAGCGGAAACTGTTTTTAGAGTCAAGGAGAAGGACAGAAAGAAGGTAATCTTCAAGAGGAGTTTACCAAGAAGACTCAGAGGCGGAGTTAAAACAAGAGGAATTTCACATTTGCCAACAGTACAGCACACACACCCAGCAGCATTTCCCAGATCGACACACCTCTCTTCATTCCACAAAGCTGAGTACTAGGCCTCAGAGTTATCATCATGATGGTTTCCCTTTTAAGTCAATAACTTCTTTCTTCTGAATAGTGAGGTAGTCCCCCCATGAGTCCTTCCATCCTCTTCCTTACTCTGAGTAAGCAGCACAGTACTCTGAGTAACCCTGTCTCAGTTCCATCCCTAGTGAGATAAATTTGTAGTGCAGTGCTGTTGAAGACGTAGAAAAACTAAAGTGACTTTTCAGGTCCTGAAGAACCAGAAAAAAAGTAATAGACCCTGCAGCTAAATTTCACTAAGTTTGAAAGGGCCGATCACCTTCAGAAACAAATGATCACCTATCAGGCTCAAACAATGCAAGACATTAAAATCAAGTTTACTTATTAGCTGAACGCCCTCTGCCACTGTGTCACCACATAAATTATCAATCATCACTCACACTCACTCCATCATATAGCATTAGTCATTGGTGGAATAGCTAGTAGTTGCCTCTTTCAATCCAAGCACAGTGGTAGGTACACAATTTATCTCCTCTTTGATGCAAGCAACACATTGGAATTTGGCAGTCTCATAAATCAGTGATTTTCTCAGGCAGCCTGCTAGGTGTTGCAAAAAAGGATAGTCATGGGAGGGAGGCAGGCTTGTCTCCAATGTCCTGAAGGGAATGGGGAGGTTTCTTCAATGCACACTGATCCAACTCCAATCCTGCCATGCATGTGACTGTTGGTGGGTCAACATAAATCGGCCACAAATGTAATGTTCCCCTAGTTATATCTTTTTCTTTTTTTGGCAAAGAAAGAAGTTTGATGATAAATAATTAAAAAGTACTATGGTAGCATACTAAGTCAGGGAAGTAGAGTTTGTTTGCAAATTCATGTGGTTCACCCAGAAATTCGTCAGCTACCATCAACCCTCTCCTGTGCTGTGCCAAGAACAGTGTAATTGTGTGGTATGAAATGTTAGGTCATTTTGACCATGGGCAATCTCTCCAGGTTTTGAGGTGAGAGACAAGTCCTTCTCACTGTGACAACTGTGCCACCTGCACAGAACACATGTTTAGCAAACACACTGGCTACCGGACATGCCAGATACTTTATTGCCAGCATCCTGATCTCTGTCCATTTGTGCATCTTTGCATACTAATGGGTTTTGATCCACACAAACCTCTTTTGTTTAACTGAGATACACCTGGAACATCCTCTCAATGGTCATTGTTGCAGCCACTTGCTCTACCTCTTTTTCCTTTGCCTCAGCACTGGACTCAAGACCTGCCACTTGCAACCAAGTGAAGATTCAGAAGATGGGGATAATTTTTCATTCCTGTAGTTGTGGTTGTTGCCGGCGGTCTTGTTGTTAGTGTTGGCTGCTGTGAGACAACACTGCCCTCTCTGGAAGTTGAGGGAGGTACCCCATAACTTCTTCTCTGGAGTGGGACTCTAGTCCCTTCTAGATATTTTTCTTCCACGTCTTCGGTTTGCTCAACAATCCATCTCTTGTATTTTGAAACACCCCCTTCAGAAAAAGGAATGAAAGTGAACAGAACTTTTATTTACTATGTATCAAGTAGTGTGGCACAGATGTACTCTTTGGACAACATGATGTCATTTTGCAGCCTTGTATCGACAACCAAGTGAAGGATTAAGCTCTTAACCAAGGGATGTACTTCTGCATTTTCATTCATACCTGCGAGTGCAAACCTTTCAGACACCTTGTTTACCTGGTCTTGTAGTAGATGCAGCAACAGGATAGCTTGGCCCATCGTATTGTGCTGCTTACTAACTGCCTGTGTGAAAACCTCAAAAGGGAGTATCATCTGTGTCAGGTATTTGACTATGCCCCATTTGTCTGCATCCACAGTTCATACTCTTATGCTACTACCAATTGCATTCCTTCCTATTCAAATGATATATTTATTGATCTGTCTGTACTTCTCACATAGATGTTGCAACATGTAATAGCTTGAGTTCCAATCTGTTGGCACCTCCTGTATGAGGGTTTTAACTGGTACTCAATTAGTACAATCAATAATGCTCAACTGTTTCCAGGCTTCATAAGAATGGCTGAACTGGGTGCAGATTCTTCTGCAGGTGATCAGTATTTTGCTGACTGTCTTCTTTTTTTAAAAAGTTCCGCACAACCATGTTGATGCAATGCCCCAAACACAGGACTCTGAAACTGCCACCCTCTGACATGCGTTTGATTAAATTACTGCCAATGTCCATAGTGAGAGAAAAGGCCTCTTTTTGACATGGTTAGCCCTTACTTTTTGCCTGGCATGTGATGTAGCCTAGAAGTTGTTAGTGCCCACGGCCCCTACTAACCAGGTTCCATGGGCCAGAGGTGTTTTCCTAAACTGTTGTGATATATTGGCACAATTGGCAACACCTTTAGCTGCCACTATAATTCCCTTGTTAATAGTACCTAGGTACCCAGGGTATGAGGTACTAAGGGTAGGCCCCTGAGGGCAGCAGCACTGATTGTGCCAACCTCTAGAGTCATGCATCCAGATGCACCCAGTCATACCAATGTAGGCTGAGTTAACTGATGCAAACCTAAAACACAAACTCGACATTGCACACTGCCTGTGTGCCCTGTCCACTATACACTGCATTTACTATAGGTGAGATATCCCTCAGGCAGGCCTTCAAGCCCTGAGGCAGGGTGGACTATACTATACAGGAGTTCATAGCTGCATGTGCAATACGCCCCCACTGTGTCCTTGCCAAACCTGGGACATAGTGAGTGAACAGAGCAGCCATTTTAATACATGTGCTGGACACTGGTCAATATGAGTTTCACAGCTACATGATGGTCACTCTGGACCCTGGGTTGTTTGGTATCAAACAACTCAGAATGATACATCGAAACTGGTACCAGTGTTGGATTTATTATAAAATGTTCCCCGGGGTCACCTTATAGGTGCCCCCTGCAAAAGCTAACTAGCCTGGCATGGTTGCTGACTGGTCCTGACTGGTCTGCAACTGCTAGACACAAATCTGCACTCCTGGGATGCAGAACAAAGCCCTTCCTGGGAGGAGGCGCTAACACCCCTCCCCAGAAATGTTCAATGCCCTGTTGGCGAGCTTCAAAGGGCTTACCTCCTTTAAAACTCAACTTCCAGCAGCAGATGGTTGCCCCCATTGTGAACCTCTAATTTTGGTAGGAGCAACAGCAGGAAACGCAAACAAAGGACAGGAGGAGCAGCCCTATCCAGCATGTACCACCCCTAAGGTGTTGCATGTGAGGTGGACTCTCCAGTTCATTTTTTTCCATCTTGGATGGAAGGAAAATAGCCAATCAGGTGCAGGGATATGACCTATGACCACTGGAAGTGGTCACTCAGTGGGTGTTTCCACCCTACGTTACATGGCCTATTGGCCACTCCCAGGTTCCCCCTAAAATGCCCACTAAATTCAGTATTCAGTGGTCATCCCAAAGCCCATAACTTAGATCTGACGGACAGAAGAAGACCAGCACCAAGAAGATCCAAAGCGCAAGAACTGTGGATCTGCTACAACAAAGAAAAGGCGCCATACCCTGCCTGTTGCACCCAGGACCTGGCAGTCGCCACTGAGGAGCTGCTGGACGACTGAAGAAATTCTAAAGAATACCAGAGGAGCTCCAGGATTCATACATTGCCAGGGAACTCCCTCCAGAGTGGAAGTACCACTCTAAACCCAAAATGAACCAACAAACCAGTGTGGTCTACTTCACTGACCGGACACTAACTCCTGATCTGGATGCCGCAGCCAGACTAAACGTCTCGTCAACAACCATCAGAAGAAAAACAAAAAAGTTTGGTGGCACCGCACTCTCCAGCGCCTGAACCATACTAATACCATTGGTATTGGTCACCTGACTTTGGAAACCCAGGACCAGGAGGAAGCCCCAGTTCAGGGACATCAGAAACAATATGGACCTTCCACCAGAGTGCCCCGTTGCCCTGCAATCGACCCTTGAACAGACTTACCTACTGCTTCTGAGGCCATCCTTGTGCACAGCTCTAGGATCACCAATTCGCTCTGCACCTGGCCACCCTGTGCCCTGCAATAAAGAACCAGCTGTGCCCTAAGGGTCCTCCACCCCTTACAACCTCAATGCTCCAAAGGGCCCCCCAGGATTCTCCTTTAAACTTACCTGTGCAGTGCTTTTCCCCGTGGTCCCCCTCAGTGATCCTGCTCCAGCTCCAGAGACATTTTCCAGTTGCTCCTGCCAGAATCGAGAGACGCCCAAACTTCTCCAGTTGGCACAGTGTGCCCACCAATGACCCATACCAACCTGCAAAAGGCGAACTTGATGAACCCACTGTATGATTTTATGTGTATGTTTAAACGTTATCGTCCATTGATTCCTATGGTGCATAATTACGCACAAAAATACCATTGTTCTTAAACTTCAAAAATTAATATCTCAAAAAATACTTAACCAATTATGATGATCTTGGTCCTAAAATTTATATAAAAATCTGAAGTAATGTTATAGATTGGTCTTGAGTTATTCCTTTGAGTGAGTGAGTTGCAAGATTAATGCTGTGAGTACTACAAATGCTTTGCACCAAGTTTGGCCTAACTGCTTCACCAAGCTACCATAAGAATTAGAACATTAGGTGTTCTAGTTTTTACTATTGTAAACCAACATGTGGTTGTCTAGACCCCCTGCACAGTGTGCCTAGCTTTGCACACTATATAGAGGGCCGGCCTCCTGCACATGGCAACAAATCCAATTTTGAGACCTCTAGGTCACAGGCGTTCAAACATCTTGCTGTTTAATTCACCCAAGAAGTTTGCAGCTGTATGGGATTTCTCCATGGTGAGCATAGCTCCTGTTGCACACCACCAAATGCCCTTAAAAGTATCTTCAGAGCTGAGACTTGTAGATAGCTGCTGCCTAACCCATCCAAACGAGATCCAGTGTACAGTGATACACATGTAGTCAGTCGCTCGGCAACTGGTCCACAGGTCTGTCGTCAGGTGGATGGTGTGAACAGCACTTTGCTGCAAAGCTTGTGCAACTAATTGCAGCACATCACAATGGAACACTGAAAACAGAAACTGTGGCAAAATAAGTCTGACTTGGAACCTTCCATTTCAGGTAGATGTCCGCCACAAATAAAAATAAAAAAACTCCATCAGCAAAAGAAAATGGAGGAGGTCAGTTGTGGGCCCCACCTGCCTAAACAATCCTGTAATAGTAGCCTGGAATATCTTCATTTCTAGGGTTAATGATGCAGGTGAGAAGTAGAGATGGTAGACTCAATGTGTGTCTTGAGGCAGTCATTGTATCCAGCGGTGTCTCCATCTGACTTTTGTGCCATTTTGAAGGTTGTTAATGCAGGTGATGCTGGCCTACTGCTGGGGACAGGGATGCTCTGTGTAAAGATGTCACCCTCTTCTTCCTCATCACCTCCCACCATGACTGGAGCTGATGATTCCTTGCCCTCCTTACCTTCACCAGCACCAAAATCAGCAATCAACAATTTTATTGTGTGATTTTTCTCGTGTGGGTCATTTGGCCTTCAGTGTCATAGTATGACCAGTCTTACCTAGATGAACACTTGCATAGCAAATGGAGCATATTGCAATGTTCTCCTTCTGCTTGCTAATCAGAAAAAGTGCCAAAATCAGAAAAGTACTTTCGTAGTGTGTCAATACTAATGCCTCTAGATGAACTGGAGATATGTGAATGTGTCATCAATTACCTCTCTGTAGTGCATACTTCTACTGAGGTAGGGGTTTCTGCAGGTCTCAGCAGGGACCTTACAAATATGGGAGCTGGGGCTAGTGGTGGTACCTATGCCACATCCCTCAGAGCAGGTTGAATAGGAGGGGTAATGTCGGTCTCCTCTGTGCCAGCTTCCATACCAATGACTGCCTCGTCATCATCCTCCTCATCCCCTTCCATAATTCTAAGGCTTTCACAAACATTTCCTTCCCCATGCCTCTCCTGACATCTCTCTGACTCTGCCAGGTTCTAATCTATGTTCTTCCTTTTTCTTGCTGAAGATCTGGGAGCTTATGATTCTAAAAGAGGAGGTTCTTGCTCAACAGGAAGCTCAACCTCCTGTTCTCCTCCCACTTCAGGAATATCTATTTTTGCTGGTAGTTGTCAACTTTCCTCAATTGGGTACTACATTCCAAAAGGGACAAATCCAATTCAACATCACTGCTCATCGTAAAACCCATGAGTGCAGCTGCTGCCTTACTGACAGGCTTGGCCTTAGGTTGGGGTGGTACAAGAGTTCTGCTAGTAGGTTCCTCCCTGGAGGCCAGTGCGGCAGGCACAAGTCTCTGGAAAAATGCTGTGGTCAACATGCCAGTGGTGGAAAACTGCTTCTTCTCACTTGCCACTTTCTTGGCAGCACCTTTTACTGGAGCCATCTTAAAGTTGTCAGTTGGAAGTAGCACTGAGATGCGCAAGCAGAAAATATTGGAGAGCTGATTCCAGGTGTTGTATGGTCACGTATTTTGGACAGGCCTTCTGTTTGGCAGTTTTATGGGTGACGCCTCTTCTCTTTTGCACCTAAAAGCAAACATGCAAGAAAAACATTTACTGAAACATGGCGGTGTTGCTGTTTGAATTAGTACAGACAAGATGATTTGAATTAGCATGGTTGGCTACTTAAATTATCTTCCTAAATAATTAACAACAGTATAGCCAACCACTTTAAAGCCAAACCACACCACGGTAACATAGAACTTAATTTCCAATCAGGATAATATGACATACAGATATAGGGCCATAGTAACAAGAAAGCAGCCCCCTTGTATTGTAAATACGGCACGCCATGGTGCATGTTAGGGGCAATAGCATTATATTTGGACGGTATTGCAACGCTATACTGGATTAGTGTAAAAAAAATGATGCTAATCCAGTATAGTGTTAAGAGCCCATTGAAATCAATGGGAGTCTCATTTTAATGCCTGCTTTAGGCATTAAAAATGACACTAGAAATGGCGCAATGGAATCTTGTAGACTCCATTGCACCATTTTTAGTGATCATCTAACGAGGGAAACCCCCTTTACATGCATCATGTATTTATTATGCATGATGCGGCACAAAGGGTTTACAAGGTGGCAGAAACCTAGTTTGTGGTACCTTTTAAATATGGCACTATGGTAGTGGCCTGTTAGTGTCACATTTGCAGAAAAACTTGTGCCGCATATAAAACTGGCCCATAGTTCTTTGCTCTATGTGCATCTATTTTAAAAGAGACACCTGTGGCTTTCAGGGAGGTGCATTCGAAAATGGAATAATCCTTAAAAATGAAGGCTAGTGTGCACCTATGGCAGCCATGTGGGCCCAGGGGGAAATGGCGTAATCATTAAAAAATGAATGATGATGGTGTGTGTGCAGTGCACCTATATAGCAGGCAGAGATTCCTGGGGCAAATGGAATTCTACCTAAAAAAGTTAATGCTATCGTGCAGCTTTACGTCTGTGACAGTTAGGAGCTGTATGGTTGATGGTTGGTAGCAAAATGCAAAAATAAAATAAAAAAGAAATTACAAAAATTAAAATGACTTAAAATCATTTTAAAAATTAGCATTAAAAATAAACTGAAAAATTAAATTAAAAAAATAAAATAACAAAGAAACAAACACAAATTAATTGCTGATGTTTGTACTACAGGAGTATGCAAAACCTATTGGGAAGTGCAGGTAAATTGTTTTTAAAAAACTGCATGTAATATGAAGCACTCTTCATCGTAATCACAATCATAATATACATATACTATAACAATCCTGAGGCATATTATTAAACTGATATCACATGCATTGTGTACCAAAAGGGGGTGTATTGTAAGGGGAGAAATGGCACACCAAGGAAAACTAACTTACATTAAGTTAATCGAACTCTAAATATCTGCAACGGTGCACTACTATGGGGAATACACCCTAGAACCCCAAATGTTGACAGAAAAAACAGTCAATATACCAATGAAAATACTGAGACACCCGTTAACCAAGGGGATGAACAAAGCACTGAGAGGAGCCTGCTGGACAGGAACAGGAAGTTGAAGTTTCTGGGACACTGCCTTCCTGTAGGCTTCTTGCACTAATAGACAACTTGAGCAGTCAGTTGGAGTAGAAAATCCACTTGAAAATGCCTCTTCTGAGTAGATTAAGCTGCTTCACAAGTAGAAAATATGCCTGAGATGCACCTGCGACCGGTCAAACTCAAGTGCAGCACTATAATGTCGCTCTCCTGGGTGGAAGCAGTGCTAGTGGGCATAAAATCTCACATGGGCTCTCAAGTGGCCTTAGATTATTGTGGCGCTTCTGAGCATGCACTAAATATTCTTGCACGCGCTAACCAAAACTCTGCGTTATTCCGCATAACACCGAGTGCTTGAATTCTGCCAACTCTGCAAGCAGAGGGAATTTTTCCACCTGGGCCTTCCTACCACAAGTAGTTTCAGGAGTATAGCATAGAAGTCTAGCCTATACAGCTCATTCTACTCTTATCTACCAAAGGATATTTAGGTCATTTAAATGAGTGTCTTAGTGTCTTTGTGAATTTGTATAAGTTGGAGCAGCTATTTTTAACTGAATCTCAGCACCCTGAGGAGGATTACTCTTTAGGCCATGCATAATAAATAATTTAGGTAAGGTGACATCAGCTAAAGTCATCTCAATATGATCCCGACCTCCACTGGGGTCTGAGTAATGCTTAACATAAATCACAACTGAATTGAGCTATGGCGCACATTTTGAATCCAACAAGTGCTAGCGCCGGTGTATTAATAAAATTTCTTAATGAGTGTTGATGTACTCTGAATAATAAGTTTATGTAGAAAATATAATAATGTAGAATAATAATGCACGCATTTGAAAATGTGATTACGAAGAGTGGCCGTCAATATTCACGAAGTGTACTTACTAGTGAAATTAATATTGTGAAATGTTGCATATATGTTTGACTAATGTAGTAATACGTCATAGTAAGGGTTATGTATTATGTTCTAGTTCTAATAACTGTAGGCCTCAACTTAGTGAATGTCTTGGCCTAGCTTGCCAGGCCTCATGTAGAAGCTGTATTTCTTACTTTTAATAAAATGGTTGTCCTAGAGAGTTAGACTGTGATTTCTATTGTATTGTTTAAATGTGCTCATAACGGAAGCTTTCTCATGAGAACCGACTGCTAGAAGTGATGTTCCTGCTAATGTGACATTTTATTAGTAATGTGTGTGAGACTAACTTTCTCAGGAGAAGAACAATTGAGATACTGACTGGAGTGAAAGCTGCAAAAATATTGTTACCTGACAAGCCAGATGATGAGAACATTGCAAGACAAACCATTCAACGACATGTGAACGGAGTAATAGCAGAATACATAGATTTGGAATTTAAATTTTATTGGACAAAGTGTGAACATGTGATTAACTGAGCAATAGGGATTTGGGAAGTAGTTTTAGTATTTTTAATATAACGACACTGCACTGAGAAGAATTCATTCATTCTGCCTATGCAGTTTGCCATAAACCCATTGCCAATTTTCTTGCCGGCCGAAAGACTCATTCTTGTTCTTCTTACGTCTTGACAAGAGATGTGCTTAACATTAATGTTTAGAGACTTTGCGTTTTCTGAACTTTGATGCTGATTCTTGATGCCTTGCTGATCGACTGATATCCTGAGGATGAAGACTGAATCTGCTTGCTGATCCACACTGAGGATAGGTATAATGCAATAGACTGTTGATTATTATGCATATTTGCTTTTTTTTCTAGGTACCAACTGCATTGTTTGATAGAGCTGTAGTTAGATGTTTTTCCAAATTTGTGTTACTAAATTGTTTTGCATGAAGCCCTACATGCTGATGCTCATCTGGTGTTAGGTAAGGATCTTCACTAATGAAATCATACTAATAGGGATTAATGCTTGATGAATTTTTCTGCTAAACTTAATGTACGTGATTACTTTGACGCAGTTGACTTTGTTACTGATTTGCACCATAACTTTAGAATGTGTCGTAGTTCAAGCTTTGATTATATTATGTTTCTTCTGCCGTTTTGTACAGCCAGTATTTTTTCTGTATGTGTTCCATTTAATTTTTAGATTAATCTACATGACGTCAGCATTGTTAATATAGGGAAATAAATATTCTAACTTTTACCAAAGTTGTGGTTATCTATGACTGAAAGGTCATGGTGCGTTACAATTTCTGACTCCATTGATTATTGATGTTATTGATTGTATATTGATTATTGATTATGTACTGGAGCTATGGTAAGAACGTCTTAATTGCGAGTCAAAAGTTTCATCGACCTATTCGTGTCCCCTTGTAAGTTTACTTAAGGTCAGATGCTCTAGCAGAGATGATAGCAGAGGTAATGGTTAGTCTCCTTAAGAGCTTATCATAGACATTCAGTACAGAGTGACACGTGTTAACAGAGATGGTGAGAGACTGATGGTTTGTCTCCTTAAAAGCTTATCGTAGACGTCTGGTACAGAGTAACAGGTGTTCCCGAGAGATGGTAGCAGTTTGATGAGTTGGTCCTTTGAGAGTTCATTATTATTGATATTCGGATTTTATTTTTCAATGATGATAGTTGGAGAGAAAATGATGTTCCCTTAAGTCCAGAAATGAGTTTTCCCAGAATCCTGGATCCTGCTAACGGTTGTTTGAGGATGTTCCCGGCATTCTAGTGACGGTGCGAATGTTGTAGGTTGCTCTTGCACAGCTTATGCAAATTACAGGTGAATTGTGAGGTTTGTGAGGGTTTTAGGGAGTTTGCGTACTCCAAGTGAAGTTGTAGAAAGAGTGTGCGTACTCCGCATTGTGAGAGTAGGGAAGTTGTCGAACTTCATATGTGTGTGGCGCTTTGTGCTAAAAAAATGTCCACATGGTTGTTGATGTACAGACCCTGTGTGTTCTAAGACTCTGGAGTATATTGAAAAGTGTATGAGACAATTGGTTTTATGTTGTAATCTGTCTGGTTTAGTAGGTTGATCGGGCGTGGTCGACAAGTCAGTGTGTGAGTTAAAAAAAATTAAAGAAAATTTCGGCTGAGATTTGGTGAGTCCTATGTGCACCAGGGCTGACCCATTGATCAGTTGAGAGTAAAATTTGCAGGTCGAATATTGCTTGGGAATCTTGGAGACCGAGAAAGAAGGAGTAGCTGTAAGTGCAGGAAGAGCCATCAGTGAAAAATCCATAAGGTTTCTGAAGCGATTATGTTACCTTTCTTGTAGTAAACCAACAGATTTTTTTTTGTTTTTTGACTTGTGCTCGCACTTTTTGCATTAGTTTGTATGAATAGAAGTTTGGGAGGACAAGCTGCAAGACTTTGTCAGCCGCAGTACGTGTGAGGGTGACATAATTGGAGCTGTGCTGGGATAAGTCGGTTAGTGAGAAGGGTCACACACAGATTGGCAGCCGTCCGTGGGAGGCAATTGGTTGATAAAGTAGGTGAAAGGATCTCAGGATTAAAAGTCAGTTCCTGATTTGATTTTGAATAACAAAAAAGGTAGAAAAGATGACATTTTTCAAAGCTTTAAAGTGTGCCCTAAGGGGAGATACGTATATTATAACGAGTGTAGGCAAGGCTAAACCACCAGAAGGTACACCAGCTTACATTGTAATGGAAGAGAAGGGTGTCGCGCAAAGTCTTTGGCTAAAGTAACAGTGCAAATTGACAGAAAATGACGGGAACTTAGCATTTCCTACCAAAGGGACGTTCAATCTGAGGGTCTGGGAACATTTAAGGATGGTGCTATATGAATCAAAGCTCCTTCCGAGACTAGCACAGTTTGAGGCATTAGTGATTTGGGAGCTAGTAGCTAGACAGCAACAGCAACAGAAATTTGACAGGAGGATGAGAAAGGCAGAAACAACTCTAGCATAGGCTAGATGGGACAGTGTTCATAGAGTTTGGAGGATGGAGACTTTGCATGGCATTAAGTTGTTTCCGGCAATTACGCATGACAATGAGAAGGAAGGAAGGAAAGCTAATAGGAAGACTAACAAAAGTCCGTCCGAGAGTAAGGAGGCTAGAAAGTCTTCAACAGTGGAGGAGGAATCAGATGATGATGAGTATATTACAGTTATTGAGAGATCGCCCGCCACCATATACAGTACATGAGGGTGGTCTAAGTACCAGTGATGAACCGACAGCCTCGACACAGGTTAATGGAACAATGAGTCCAATGCACGTTAATGCTAGCCTGCCACAGAATGCGATGCAGATGGTCTTAATGTGCCCACTACTCCTGTAGTGCAAAATCAGGTGCATCTGCCACAGGTTCAAAGAATGTATCCTGATATACCCATTATGGAAACAACTTCGAACTTAATGGTGGCTACGAAGCAGGTTTTTCCAAGACCGAAATTGGTACAGACTGAACCAACTCCAATTTTCCTGCCCCAAGTGCAGCCGTAAGTAATGCCAAGATTTACTCCGGTAACAGAGACACAGTCAGATATGACTCCTATGATGAATCAAAATATGGGAGTCACTCTCCCACAGAGTGTAAGTGCCAGAACAGCCTCAGATTCTATATTGCTACCTATTACTGTTGGTCCAGCAGTACTCTTATTTACACAGAAGGAACCTACTGTTGGTGAACAGGTAGCAATGTCCTAGAACATAATGAGGGGAGGACATAATGAAAATGCTCGAGTAGTCTCTCCTGTGGGACAGACCTTTGACGGATCAAGATCATTGCTAGACCTTAGTTCATTTGTAGCACTTCGAGATACTGTGGCAGGGTCAAACGTTAGCCAGAGTTTTAAATTGTTGACACCGCAGACCCCGAATGTAGTTGCACAGCAGGTGCCACCAGTCCAAGCAGGTAACATCTTGTTACAAGGATTGACAGCTCAGCAGTTGACTGAATGGTTATACAAACTGAATACCCCACAAAGCACTCCTAAGGGAGAGGAGTATTTGTATTATACTAGGCTAAGCATGGAAGCGGGTGAACTCATTGAGGGAACATTGGGGATGAATAGGTTAGAATCATACACAGGGGCAGAATTGAGATATTTGTGCCCGAAGATCAAGAGAGAAGTGAGCAACGTGCATGATAAATTAGCAGATTTGGCAGAGAAGTATGGCATTGAATTAGAGAAAACAAAGCAATTGAAAAGGAGTTACAGATTAGATTTCGAGGCTAAAGATTTTGAAACCATGAGATCTGCCGGGATGAAGGCACACCTTAAGGAATTGCTTCAATGTGCTCAATCCTGGGAAGCATTAGACAAATGGGAAGGCAGATGGGTAAAGAAAGGAGACAAGAGAAAAAGGGATTCTTTGGAACTAACAGCAAATGTGCAGCAGGATAAGGATCCAGTGAAAATTTTACCAATGAGAGAGATTCCAGGAGGAAATTATGTTCATATTCCGTGGAGCAGAAGCGACATTCTGTCATTCACAAATGATTATCCAAAATTGAGAGAAAAGCCAAAAGAGGGGTATCAGCAGACAGACAGGTTTGTGAAACTTGCGAAGTGTTTGTGGAAAGACTTGAACACATTACTGGAGATAGAAGTTCCAGCTGATCTGTAGATTGAGTGTAAGGGGACTGTAGATTGGCCAACAAGTGAACCGGAGAGAGACAAGAATACAGGTGCACCATCTCCTGAGGTAATGAAATATTACTATAAGGTGATTGAGTTTTTAAAAATGAGAATTTCGAATATTGATTGGCAGAGAAATTGACAGGACAGTCCAGGAAGCAAAGGAGTCAATACATGCATATTATGAAAGATTGTTGCAGACATTGAAGCATTACAGTGGCACAGAAAAAATTGAGGCAAAAGACATGCTCCATTTTGTATTCAGATTTGTGAAAGGATTGAGACCTGAAATTAGCCAGATGATTAAGAGTCATTTGATTTGTTGGCAAGGAAAGCCGACTGAGGAGGTATTGCAGTATGCAAAATACTGTGGTGATGAGACTGAGCCGAAGCAGAAGAAGTTGAAAGAGAAGGTGATGGTGATGCAGATTAAAGCAGCTCAGACGGGAGTGCAAGGTAATTTTCTGCAGCAGTTGCCGCAACAGAAGGAGGGGAACATGATGTTTCAGCCTCGAATGAGAGGTAGAGGTCATGGAGGAAATATGAATCATGGTCCAGACTTAAATACTGTAGTGGTTCAGAATGATGTGCAGGGAATGAAGAAGTTATTGCCATGTCACATTTGCGGAGCCGTTGGACATTGGAAACAGGAGTGTCCAATGATGGTGCAGAAAGGTGTCGTTCAGCAGAGCAATGACATCAATTCATTCCAGAATGTGAGAGGACCGAGAGTGAGAGGTCCTAATCTGAATATTCAGAATAATGTGAATCAAGTACAAAATGTTTGGCCCATGCAGCAGGTGCTAATCCCACGCGCACAAATGTCACAGTTGCAGCCAATGCAACAGCAGGTTCCCATGGTACCTAGGCAGCAAATTTAAATACCTCGGGCTCTGATAGAACAGCAACAGATGATACTTTCTCAACAGGTCACAGGTCAGAGGCATAACCAAAGTAGTAACACAGTGCACCAACACAGTGCACCAATTCCCGTTACATAGTGACAAAGGAATAAATGATGATTGGATGAGTGACAGTTCAGATGAGGAGCTATGTGTGCTTGCAACCTCCTTAGAAGTAGGTCAAAGAGGAGCCTGTGTAAAGGGAAAGGTTAGGGGTCACAGAGTTTCATTCTTGGTTGACACAGAAGCTACACATTCTACAGTGAGAAGTGCAGAAGTTCCAAATGTGCCCCTTTCAGGTAGAACAGTTCAGGATGTGGGAGCAGCAAACCAGTATCTGACAAACCCGATTACAGATCCAGTTCAAGTTGACATTGGCAATTTTCAGGGATTGCATACATTTGTAGTCTGTGATTCAAGTCCGGAATCCCTGCTGGGAAGAGCCTTGGGCCCATATTTATACTCTGTTTGCGCCGGATTTGCGTCTTTTTTTTTACGCAAATTCAGCAAAAAATTAACTCCATATTTATACTTTGGCATTAGACCCATCTAGTGCCAAATTTATGGAGTTTGAGTCAGTTTTTGTACGTGAAAACCTACCTTGCGCTAATGACATGCAAGGTAGGCGTTCCCGTGCAAAAAATGACTCTAAGGCATGTGCACCTTATTTATCCTCCAGCGTCAAAATGATGCACTGGAGGAGGCGGGCCTTAAAACATGGCGCCCACCCGGATTTGCGCCGTTTTTTAATGCCTGGGTCAGGGCAGGCGTTAAGGGACCTGTGGGTTCATTTCCAGGGTGGGAGGCCATGGAAGCAGTCCACAGATGCCCTTCCCTGCACCCAGGGACACCCCCTGCCATCCTCGCCCACCCCTGGAGGACACCCATGGATGGGGGGACCCATCCATGGTGAGTGCAGGTAAGTGCAGGTAAGTATGTATATATTTTTTTAAGTGGCATAGGGTGGCCTAACTTGGGCCCCCTTACATGCCACTGTGCCTAATGGACATGCCCATGGGACAGAGGTGCCCTGGGCATGGCCATTGGGCAGGGGGGCATGACACCTGTCTTTGCTAAGACAGGAGTCATTTCCATGGGGGTTGTGCATCGAAAAATGGTGCAAGTCAGGTTAGAGCCAATATTTTTGACTCTGACCTGACTTGCACCATTCTTTGGCGCACAACTCCCAGTCTTCCCTTTGTCTCCGCTGCCCGGTTAGAGTCATTTATTTTGATGCTAACCAGGCCGCAGCGCCTGCTAACGCCATTCCATAAATAAGGCGCCCGGCTGGCTTTTTGACGCAAATCTGCCCAAGAACTGATTTGCGTCAAAGAGTATAAATATGGGCATTGCTGTGTAAAACAAAATGCTCGATAACTTGTCCAAATGAGGGAACTGAGATCCAGACGAATAGTGATGATGAAGATGACCAAGTCCCAGAGACAGAGTGTGAAACTACAAATGAGGAGTACCCTCTGATTGAATTTTTCCCGTTGTTCACAGTGAAAGAGCTACATCCTGATTTGCAGGGAACAGTTAAAGAGAAAGTGTGGGATCTGACAGGAAAAGAAGTATGTTTGATAGAGGGAGTATAGCCAGTTAAAGTTACTGTGAAGCTGAATGCAGTTTTCCCTCAACTTCCACAGTACCACATGCTGCAAGATGTTCTCATGAAAGTAGCCCAGATAATTGCAGACTTTGAAAAGCAAGGGGTTCTGAAGGAAGTATTGAGCAGTCCATGTAATTCACCGATGATTGGTTTGAAAAAGCCCTGTGGGAAAGTTCGAATTGTTCAGGATTTGCAAAAAAATAACAGAGATTGAGGTCAAATGTTTCCATGTGGTGCCAAATCCAGTAGTGATAATATTACAGATTCCATGTGATGCCGAGTGGTACATTGTCATTGATTTGTCACAAGCCTTCTTTTCTGTGCCTCTTCATGAGAATAGTCAATTTCATTTTTGTTTCAAATTTTTGGATCGTGTTTAATGCTAGTGCAGAATTCCTCAAGGGTTTTCAGAGTCACCTTCCTTATTCAATCAGATTTTGACAAATAATTTTGAGTCATTGGAATTGCCTTTCCAATCAACCTTGGTGCAGTACATTGATGTCTTGCTGATTGCATCCTAAACAAGAGACAAGTGCAAGTATGATGCAATTGCCCTGTTGAACCATTAGGGAAAGAATGGTCACAAAGTGTCTATGCTTAAATTGCAGTACTGTCAAAAAGTGGTGAAGTACTTGGGTCACTAGATTGAGAACGGTTCAAGAAAGATATTAAAGGAAAGCATTACAACCATATTGCAGATAAATCCGCCCGTCCACACAGAGAGATGTCAGGATGTTTTTAGGGATGGTAGGTTATTGTCGTCAATGTATTCCAGATTTTTTGGTCATTTCGAGACCATTGCATAAGCTGACTCATAAGGAAGTCACTGATCCTATAGTGTTACACAAGGCTGGAATGAAAGCGTTCACTGAATTGAGAGAGAGTCTGTGCAGGGGTCCAGCGATGGGTGTGCCTGATTACATGAAACTTTTCACATTGTTTTGTCATAAGTGTGATGCATGTTCTTTGTCTGTCTTGACACAGGTCCATGGAGGTGTAAACCGCCCAGTAGCATATTTGTCAGCTACTTTGGACCCAGTTGCAGCAGTTTTACCAGGTTGTTTGCTTGCAGTTGCAGCAGTTGGTCAGAGTCTTACACAGTGTGAAGGCATTGTGATGGGACACCCCCTGACTGTAATGGTCCCTAAATCTACTGAGATTTTACTTATGAGGACGAAACCCCAATATTTGACTGGTACAAGGTTGACCAGATACGAAACGAGTATTCTAGGGTCATCAAATGTGTCATTGAAAAGATGTACAATGATGAACCCGGCAACCTTACTTCCAAGTAAAAATGTTGAAATTGAGCAAGTGGAAGATGTTGAGCATGATTGTCTTGAAGTAACTGACTTGTGCACAAAACCGAGACCTGACATTAGAGATACATGATTGGAAGAAAATGACCAAATTATCTTTGTTGATGGTTCTTGTCTGAGAGACAATACAGTCACACTGAGAGCAGGATATGCTGTATGCGCAATTACTGGTACTTCAGGAGCTTGTCGGCTTCAAGGAGTGTATTCTGCCCAAGTAGCAGAACTGGTAGCCCTTACTAGAACATGCCATGTTTCTGCTCAGATGAAAGTTACAATCTATATGGATAGCCAGTATGGATTTGGAATAGTTCATGATTATGGCCAGTTGTGGTCACAGAAAGGTTTCATGACCTCTTCTGGTTCACCAGTAAGAAATGGTGAGAGAATTAAAGCATTGTTACATGCTATTCAAATGCCTGAAAAGATTGCCGTGGTGAAATGCAGTGCACATCTGAAGTCGCAGGACTTTGTGTAATTGGGAAATGGATATGCAGATCAAGTCGCAAGGTTTTGTGCATTGAACCATATATCATTTAAAGACAAGTGGGAACTGTTACCTGAAAAAGAAGAAACTTGTACAAGTTATGCATTGAAAATAATTAACACTTTGGAAGATTGAAAACGTTGCTGAATAATGTTGACAGGGAGGAAAACCGTTTATGGAGCAAAATTAATTGTGTGTAACGATAAGGTGAATTGTGGGTTTCAGAAGAGGGTCAGTTGTTTTTGCCTAATAGCCTGTTGTCTCAAATGGCGAGGTACTATCATTGTCAAGCACATATTGGGAGGGATTCAATGATTCGTTTGTTCAAACATGATTGGTTCAACCAAAAGTTTAGACAAGTTGCTGAAGCAGTTTGTCATTGTTGTGTCATTTACCAACAGCTAAACGCAGGGAAAGGGACAGTGGTTAATATGAGCCACACTGGAAGAACAGGAGGTCCATTCAGCAGAATGCAGATAGATTTTTTGGAGATGCCTGTGTGTAGAGGTTTGAGATAGGTGTTGGTGATTGTATGCATCTTTAGTCACTGGATTGAAGCCCTACACAAAGAAATCATAGTCTCACAGTAGCAAAACTACTGCTTAGGGAACTGATACCGTGTTTTGGATTTCTAATCTCTTTAGAATCAGATAGGGGAAGTCACTTCAACAATGAAGTCATTAAACGACTGTGTGCGGCATTGAACACTGAGCAGAAGTTGCATTGTAGTTACCGCCCTGAAGCATAAGGACTAGTGGAACAGATGAATGGTACCTTGAAGTCAAGAGTTGCAAAGATGTGTGCTCCACGAATCTGAAATAGCCTGACACATTGCCTTTAGTGTTGATGTCAATGAGAAACACAACTGACAGGAAGACAGGATTGTCGCCGCATGAGATCCTCATGGGCAGAGCAATGAGGTTGCCAGCGGTGCCTGAAAATGCACTTGTCAACATTACAGATGATATGGTGTTGGATTACTACAAAGGTCTGGCTAATGTGGTTCGCTCTTTCTCTCAGCAGGACCACAGTGCCACTGATCCATGACCTAGGACACAATCTGAGAGCTGGAGACTGGGTTGTGGTCCAGAAACATGTGAGGAAGACGTGTTTGGAGCGTCGTTGGAAGGGACCTTATCAAGTAGTTTTGACAACTACCACAGCTATAAAGTGTACTGGAATTCCAAACTGGATTCATGCAAGTCAACCGAAGAAAGTGGCATGTCCACTGGATCATGAAGAAGAAGAGTTGTTGAGAGTACCAACAACAGCAAGACAAGTCTCAGGGACGGAAAGAGGACGAAAGGAAACTGAGACCAGCTATGAGCCCATTGAGGACAGTTCAGTCATGCCTGTGAGTGACGAGGGAGAAGACCTCCAGGAGGGTGAAGGAGAGCCTATCTCAATTGAGACACCAGGAAAGCCTAGTCAGAGGAGGGATTTCCCAGAAGCAGACGATCCTGAGAGACAAACAGAGCAATTGCCAGACCTGTGGGGAAAGGAGTTGAGGTGGATCAAAGTCATTATGATCTGGCTCCTCCTGAACCGATTGCAGGTACGGCAAGAGAAAACACTGCAGAACAAGGAGAAGGTTCAAGTTCGACTCTGAAGAGAACACTGACAAAGGGTCTACTGAAAAGAAATAAGTGGCCGGAGTTGCAAGTAGAAAAAAGGAAAATAAGTGGTTACTGAGACAACAATAGAGGAAGAAGTGGATACCACAAGGAGATAAGAACTTAGTAAAGGAGAACTGAATGGTGATCAAAAATGGAAAAGAAAGAGAATAGCAAGTCGAAGATACACAGGTCCTGAATGGGCATATGCAACTACGAATGAATGGCAGCAAGAGCTTTTGTCTTTTTATTTTGACACAGACATTCCAGGTCAGTATTTTGGCACTTGAAGGAAGCTGAGGAACTGAACTGTTGAAACAATCTGAGAAAAAAAAATTGAGAAAGAGACCGTTGAAAGTAATCGGAAGTGACATTGATAACATGATTTGACTTTTGAAACCTCATTTTGACAAGCTGCTTACCAATTTTGACAAGGGATCCTAGACGTGAGACTGAGAGCTGTAAATAATTGCTGAAAGAAGAGTTGCCTATTTTAGATTTTTGCTGCAAGTCTTTTCATATTTCATTCTGCTTTCTGAGTCTTTACAGATCATGAGTGACATTAGTCAACAGGGTACGAATGCTAGGTGCTGTTAATATATGAGTATTGGTTTAGTAATTATGTGTGGGACATTGTTTGTGGTGTTGATTGTGGGTATGTCTGTTCTTAATAAGAGAGAAGCCAACCATACTTCTGCTTTTGAAATGACTACTGCACTAATGGCAATAGAGAAGTTTAGGTTAGATGAGAAAGATTTGCATGAGGATACTAATGTGCAAGGAGAACTTTCTTCTAATGTTTTCTATCGCTTGTTGAGTGAGTATGTTGAGATAATGGATGCGAAGAATTGTTATGTGTGTACGTAGATTCCTTCATCAGTTGAGTAAAGGAGTCACCTACCATAGCTTGCCACTAACTTATCGAATAAGTTGTAGTCTGCTACTAACAAGATTTTTTAACCGAAAGTACATTCAGTAGTTTTACTCGTATTACGATGTAGTGTTTTCGTTTATCCCTATAATTAGGTATTGGAGTAGAGTAGCTAGAGATAATGACATAGTAATAATTAGAGGTTTCTTTGAGCCTACATTGACGTTTGGCACAGCTTATGTGCATAGAAATGATCTGACATCCTTGCTTACACCTTTAGAGAAAAGCTTCTTATATCACACAGATGACAGGAGAAATGCATTAAAGGAGAAATTAGAAAAAGGTTTAGAGAAAATGACTTACAAGAATGATTATGCTTATAGTGCAATTAAAATGCAAGGAAATGTAGCTTTAGATGCACAACACGTAGGGAACCTTTGTATATATAGGCCTAAATCACGCACTGACACTTTATTTGTGGGAACAATTGAATGTAGGCATGTGTTTTTGGTTCAGATTGAATGGACGCTTATGTTGAATGGACAGAACCCAGCAATTCCCGGAATTTATTATATCTGTGGTCTTAATACTTATTACCGTCTCCCAAGAGGATGGTATGGGACATGTTATTTGGGGATAGTTTTCACAAAGATTTATCAAATGGAGGATTTTAAAATGTTTCTGAAAGTGACTGAATTACATCATAAGAGACAGGGACGGGAGTCCTCTTCTGGTATAGTGGGGGATATATTTGGAGCAGTGATTCCTTCAGTGGGAGTCATTCTGAATTCGATAAAGGTTCGAAAGTTGTCTATTATTGTAGATAACATGCTGACAAATTTTTCAGGAGCCATACTCCTGATAGATACTGAATTAGCTGCTGATAGAGCTATGACTCTTCAAAATTGTCTTGCTTTAGACATTCTTTTAGCAAAGGATGGTGGAGTCTGTAGAATGGTTAATTCTAGGCATTGCTTTTCGTATATTCCTGATAATAGTAAATAAATAAGGGGCTTAATTACTAATCTGACTAATGAAAGAGTTGAAAAAAACAGGTGTTTGGGAAAAAGTTGCCAAAGGGTTGGCTTCAGTGGGAAATTGTCTCAGCAACATTTGGAATGGGATTCTATTGAAAATCTTGCAAGAGATATTACTTGTTGTTGTTTGTCTTATTGGAATATGGGAATTGTGCAAATTATGCAAAACAATTAAATTGAAGAGGTCAAAGAATAACCAGAGGAGGTAAGAAAAGAAAAAGGAAAAATTGTACAGAGAAGATTTAAAAGGGAAACAAAAATATGAAGGGATTTAATTGACAGAATTTTAGCTGATGCAAAAATTTGTGGGTGGTAGTTAGTGTGATGACACATTTAGTCATCAGAGGAGTAATTGCTAGCGCAGGTGAATTAATAAAAATTATTAATGAGTGTTGATGTATTCTGAATATGTAGAAAATATAATAAGGTAGAAGAATAATGCAAATATTTGAAAATGTGATTATGAAGAATGGCCGCCAATGGTCACAGAGTGTACTTACTAGTGAAATTAATATTGTGAGATGTTGAATATATGTTTGACTAATGTAGTAATACGTCATATTAAGGGTTATGTATTATGTTCTAGTTCTATTAATTGTGGGCCTCAACTTAGCGAATGTCTTGGCCTAGTTTGCCAGGCCTCATGTAGAAGCTGTATTTCTTAATGTTTAATAAAATGGTTGTCCTAGAGAGATAAACTGTGATTTCTATTGTATTGTTTAAATATGCTCATGACGGAAGCTTTCACATGAGAACCGATGGCTAGAAGATGATGTTCCTGCTAATGTAACATTTTGGGCCAGATTTATCATCATCCCAGTTTGCATTTCCTAAATAGAGATTTGGGAAATGGGATGTTTGAAAATTGCGATTCGGTAATAGCGATTTCTTAAAAGTAGCAATCGCCATTACCGAATCGCAACTAGGGAATGGGACTCCATTCATCCCTATGGGCCTCCTTTAGGCCCATAGGTGTAAATGTTTTTACATTTCCGAATTTGCAAATTCCTGTTAGGAATTCGCAAATTAGAAAATGCAAACCCCAAGGTGCTGGGGGCATAAGGCCCCCTTTGATGCACCCCAAAAAAATATTTGTGGACATGTAAAGTGAACACATGCCCAAGGGGTATGTGTGCGCTACATGTCATGTTTAAAAATGCATTTGTACTTTATTTTCAAAAATTGCACATGGCTACCATCAAATTGAATTTAGTGGTAATTGCATTTCCTGAATGCCCAATTCGGATTTAGGAAATGCATGATACATGTGCTTTGGAAATTGCAGGTAGGAATTCCCCATTTGTGATTTCCTATTTAGAGAATCGCAATTTACGATTCCCTAAATGGAGTCGCAATGTTAAGGAATCAATAGTTTTGAGATTCCTTAAAATTGCACTGCGAATTCCTTTAATAAATCATGAAAGGTGATTTTTCATTCGCCAACTGTGGAATTTTGCAATTCGCATCATTTGTGAATGCAAAATGTTTTCATACATCTGGCCCTTCATATGTAATGTGTGTGAGACTGACTTTCTCTGACAAGTCGCATGATGAGGACTTTGCAAGACAAACCAATCAACGACTTGTGAATGGAGTAATAGTAGAATTCATAGATTTGGAATTTTTGTTTTATTGAATAAAGTGTGAACATGCGATTAACTGACCAATGGGGATTTGGGAAGTAATTTTAGTAGTTTTAGTATAACAACGCTGCACTGAGAACAATTCATTCATTCTGCCCATGCATTTTGCCATAGATCCACTGCCCATTTTCTTGCTGGCCGAAAGGCTTATTCTTGTTCATCTTGCATCTTGACTAGAGAAGTACTTAACTTTAATGCTTAGAGACTTTGCATTTTTTGAACTTTGATACTGAATCTTGATGCCTTGGTGATCGACTGAAGTCCTGAGGACGAAGACTGACTCTGCTTGCTGATCCACACTGAGGATAGGTATAATGCATTAGACTGTTGATTATTATGCATATTTGCTTTTTCTTTCTAGGTACCAACTGCATGGTTTGATAGAGCCGTAGTTAGATGTTTTATCAAATTTGTGTTACTAAATTGTTTTGCATGAAGCCCAACACACTGATGCTAACTTGGTGTTAGGTAAGGATCTTCACTAATGAAACCATGCTTATAGGGATTAATGCTTGATGAATTTCTCTGCTAAACTTAATGTACGTGATTACTTTGATGCAGTTGACTTTGTTACTGATTTGCACCATAACTTTAGAATGTGTCATAGTTCAAGCTTAGATTAGATTACATTTCTTCTGCCGTTTTGGACAGCAGTATTGTTTCTGTATGTGTTCCATTGGATTTTGAGATTAACCTACATGACCTTAGCATTGTTAAAATATGGAAATAAACATTCTAACTTCTACCAAAGGTGTGGTTATTCATGACCGATAGGTCATGGTGCGTGACAATTTCTGATTCCATTGATTACTGATGTTATTGATTGTTGTTGATTATTGACTATTGTATATTGACTATTGATTATGTACTGGTGGTATGGTAAGAACGTCTAATTGTGAGTCAAAATGTTCATTGACCAATTTGCGTCCCCTTGTAAATTTGCTTATTAAGGTCAGACGTGCTAGCACAAGCAACCTTGCTCTTCAATTAAACTTGATTTTCATATAGGCATTATGCTCTATTTTTAAATTATATCCAGACAAAACTTAATGACTAGCCTCAATATGATTAACTGTGAGCACTGGGGTTCCAGTGCATGGGGCTAAAATCATGGAGTTACTAGCACCCCTAAGTTTGTTTTATTATAAGCAAATGGAAGCTTGAAGCTTAGGGGTTGGTGAACCATTTATAAGGGTTTATAAATGTGTGCTGTAATTCTACCCTTGTCAACCCCAAAGGCACCTTCCTGTGTATATCTAATGCGATATAGCATGTACAGTCTGAATTGCCAATTACTCCTCTCTAGATATTTCCATTGCTAATTGCGTAACGTAAACAGCTCGTTGTACAGGGTCACTCATTAGTCATTCCCTTCTGGGTATTTGTAATACTGTCCTACGTAGTGAGAGAATATTAGGGCATTTTCTAATATTGGTGTCTGCTATTGACAGCGTTTCAATTGGTATGCCAAGACAAGGTTAGAAAATGAATATTAAAATCATTTATTTCAAATAACTAATCACTGCTCTCAAGAGCTTGAGAAACTGACCTCCGACCTCTACAGTGGTCAAAGGTAACAATCATCAGCTGGAACTGTGTCCTGTATCTCTTCAGGGAGATCCTCATTCCCATTCCCCCTCGGCAGTTCAAACTTTCCAACCTCATCTTAATGTAAAGGCATAAATCGGTTGCTACAGTCAACATCTGAGGCGTGGAATCACCAGATGGAATCAATATGTCATTTAGGGGCACAGAGAATTGATTGAGGTCACTCGTCTTTGGGGAAGCTGATTCCACCAATTGGCAATGCTTGGAGCCATTTCTTCTGATTTTTAAGTACCTTACTAAAGTTTTTGGTTTTGTAGGTGGCACTTCCATCAAATGCATTTTACTTAGCAGTCCACCTCCTCTATTAAATTGTCTACACAGATTAGATTGTCTGCATAGTTATCTGCCGCATGTTTGGTTGGTTTTGTCAACTCTACAGGTGCTGCAGACTAAAAGCTGCTTTCCTCTTTCCCATGGTATAAAAATCAATTGCACCCACAGTCTCAGAGTTCAACCAAAAACATAAATTTAAAGTGAGAGGTGGCCAAACGAGTTTAAGTAGAAAATATCCCACAGAGCAATGGCGCAAGTAGATAAAATAAATATGTTAAAGCCAAACAGTGCATTGTCATGTGGCTATCCAGTGATTGGTGGTTTCATCAAGCAGCAGAGTCAAGAGGAGTGGCTCTGAGCTGCTTTACCCTGGCTTTGTCTGGCATGGACTAGCCCACCCTTTGCCCAGGATTTGCCTGGGGGCAAGCCATGAATGTCCTGTTCAGTGGGGATGTCCATGGTGCTACATAGAACTATGGAGGTTGGCTCACTGTCCGTCTCTTCTCCTTCACCTCCTGTAGGCAGTGATGCTGGGATTTGCAGTCCCCTCCTGGTGTCCTGAAAAGACACTCTCACATCAATGATCTTGCGATAAAGGTTGATTGAAGGCAGAGATAACAGCTTCCATAGTAAAGGTGCACAGAGCGTAACTGACTCTCAGGAGACATGGAACATCGTGACTTCATAAACCCATGATGTTATCATATTCCATGCAGCTCCTAGCAACATCACCACAATTCTCCCCTCCTTAAAACAAGAAAGCAATGAGAACAAACAAACAATTAAATTACACAATATACAATGAAAACCTTAAAATCTACAAATTCTGTACTGAATGAAATCCTATATATACCAAACCCAGACCCCTGATATGAAATGCCCTTAGTCAAAAATTAAAGAATCAACTTGAACACAAGCTGACTACATATTTATGACATACGTAATCTTGAAACTTCCTTGGTTTAAGATGAACCGTTGTGCTTTTCCTGTTCTTATAATTTTCATCAAAAATATCAACACAGCATTTTCTGTTTTTCTTGACATGTTGAGTGTCACCCGACTGAAGCTTTACACTTGGATCTAATGCTATACGAGAAGTGCTCCACCAACTTCCATCTGATAGTTTCACAGCATTCTTATGTAATTTACAGATTTGTTGAGAATCCTTGAATTTTGACAAACCTTTTCTAACCAACACGGGATTCTTCACTCTCACCCAATAACCCACCTGCAACTTGCCACTTTTGTCACACACTCCACTTAGCTTCCTCCTGCCCACATTATTCGAATTGTTTTCTGCTACTTGCCAAATTTCTTTTAAATCTCTTCCTTCATGAAATAATTTAACCATCCAAAAAGGATACAATTCAGTGGATGTTATTCTTCCTCTCATGAGTTCAAAAGGACTTCTTCCCGTGGCCACATATGGCGTGGTGTGATAAGACCAGATTAATTCTTTGATAGCTTGATCTACCGACATATTGTTTCTGTGTGTATCCTGGCTACAATCTACTAACCCTCGATTAAATCGTTCCACTTTCCCATTACTTTGTGGATGATACAAAGGTATTCTAATATGCTTAATACCACATTCACCCAAAAACCGAAGCATTTCTGTTGAAACAAATTGTACTCCATTATCAGTTAATATCTGTTCTGGAAACCCTTCAAGGATAAAAATCCTTTTCAAACAATCACACTTTGAGCGGTTGGAAGCCTAACAGCTTCTACCTCAGCCCATCTTGATAAATGATCAATGACCACTACAAAATACCTCATGTTAGGTGGTAAAATATGGTATAGGCCAAGAAAATCAAGACCAAGTTTTTGCCAGGCTCTAGCTGGTTATGGAACAAATGACTCAGTGGTACCTTCAGTACTTAACACTTTATCACTCCTACTGCATCTTGTGCAGCTCTTGACATAATCAGCAATATCTCTGTCCATCCTAGGCCACCAAATATCAGATCTCAACCTCCTTTTAGTAATAGTGGCACCCAAATGACCAGAGTGAGCCGTAGCAATTAATTTTTTTCTGAAACACTCTGGTAGTTCAAGTTTGTTACCTCTAACTAACTTATCTTCTTCAATGGATAACTCATCAAAAACTTTCCACAACACTTGTAGTTCCAATGATAAAGTCTTCTCTTTGGGTCAACCAGACTTAACCAGACGCATCACTTCACATAAAAGTTTATCTTTTTGTACAGAATCAACCCATTCCCTTTCTTCCAAAAACATGTCACACTCTTTAATACAAGCCATGAAACATTCTTCAATTTCTGTCTCCCAATCTTGTTCTTCATTATCCTCAATGGGCAACCTAGATAAAAATCTGCTATACAATTTTTCCTTCCTGGAATATACTCAATTGAAAAAGTGAACTCTAAAACCTTAGCCGACATTCTTGCAATGCAAGCAGCTAAATTTTTTATTTCTTGCCCGATAAAATCTCCACAAGAGGCCGTTGATCAGTTTTTAAAACAAAAGTTCTACCCCATAGGTATTATTTGAACTTTTCTCCACTCCACACCCATGCTGAAAGCTCTTTCTCAATTACTGAATACTTACATTTAACCTGCAATAAAGTTCTTGATGCAAACCCTATAGTACTCTCACCTCCTTCACCCGACCACTGTGATAACACAGCCCCTAAACCATACTCACATGCATCCACTGTCACAATAGTGTTCTTCCCCTCTGAAATAGGTTGTAAAGCTGGAGCCTTGACAATTTCTCATTTAATTTGTTCAAACATTCTGTTACACTCATCTGACCATAAAAATGTTGTTCCCCTTTTTAATACTGCTTAAAACATTCCGTATTTGTTTGCAAAATCTTTCAAAAATTTGGCATAAAACTTGCACAAACCAAGAAAGGACAATAACTGGTCTCTAGGTTTTGGAGCAGAAGCTTCCAAAATACTTTTTACTAAACTTGGTTTAGGTTTAATGTCCTGTTTTGATAAAACATGTCCTTTATACTCAATTTCCCCGGACTTGAAGATACATTTATCTTTTCTTAAAGTCACCCCTCTGTTCTCCAATGTGCCAAAACACCCTCCAAAATACTATCATGTTCAACTTCACTGTCCGAAAAAAACAAAATGTCATACTGGAAAACTACCACATTGAGGTTATTAAGAAACATGTCCGACATCAACCTTTGAAAATCCGAGGCAGCTGACGCCATGCCAAAAGGTAACCTGCAGAACTGAAAAGTTCCATCAGGAGTGACAAAAGCAGTCAAATGTCTAGATTCAACATCATCCAATTCCACATGGCTGTAAGCAGATCTTAAATCTAGTTTTGTGAACTAACTAGAAGAACCAACTTTTGTTATTAAGTCATCAATTCTCAGTAAAGTTAAACTGTCTAGCCAAATTGCCTCATTTAAGCTTCTTAAATCCACAAACGTCCTTATATCTCCTGTTTTTGTTTTATCTAGGACACTGGGAGACAACCATAAAGTCGCTTCCACTTTCTCAATTATGCTTTACTCACACATCTCCTCAAACAACTTAGGCAAATTCTTAGATAAGTTCTTATACTCAGAGGTACATTTCTCAACTTATGTTTTACAGGAACCACACCTTGTTTTAGTTTTATAGTGTGTGTAAAATAAGTAATAATTCCCAATTGCTCTTGAAATAATTCCTTGAATTTCTACTGTCAATCACATATGTGACTGGAAACACTTTTAACAGAATTTGAATAATTTTTATCAATAAAAACTGCTTTATCACGTCCTGGTTTAATAGTCAAATTAAATTCAGCTCGTTGTACTAGCCCCAAAACATTAATTCCTCTTTTAGCCACATACACTTTTCCATGAATGGTCTTCTCTAGAATACTCAAAGAAGCCCAAAAATAACCAATTAAATCAATCTTGCTTCCTTCAAAAACAACAGTTGAAACATCAGGAGGATGAAGAGTTTTGGAGGCCCAAAATTCATTGAATTTTTCTTGTGACACAATTGTGATACAAGCTCCTATATCCACTAAAAGTTTTACAACTATACCATCAACTCATACATCAATATCTGGATCTACCACTACTTTGTTTGTCGGTGTTTCTGTATCTTTAACCACCAACACATATTCATTGTTATCAGTTTTTTCCATGTGAATGTTTTCAAGATCCTCACTTAACACACAACGAACATTACAACTTTTTGTACTCCTGCAAACCCTTGAGAAATGTCCCATTTTTCCATAATTTCTACACTGCTGATTTATGGCTGGACAGTTCTTGAAGGAAGATACATGAGCTGAAGAACCACGCCTGTAGCATGGAATCTTAAGGTTATATTTGACTTGTGTAACATTTCTAGAACCAGAAACTCCATCCTGTTTTTTTTTCAATACGCAATTGTTTTTTGTTGTCAATATTCTGCTCATTAGTGACTACCCCTGAGATTGTTGTATTAGACAGTGACACTTCCAATAATTGTTTTGCATCTTCCAATGAACATTCAATACATTTTGCTATGTCAATAGCTTTAACAAAGTATCTTTACATGTTAACAACTTCTCCTGAATTCTCTTAGAATAACATCTAGTAACAAGTTGGTCTCTGATAAGTTGAGATATGACGTTCTCAAATTCAAATTTTGCTGCTAGAACTTTCAATGCGGTTATAAAAGTATCAATACTCTCATTGGGACTCTGTGACCTAGTAAATAATTTAGGGCCATATGTACAAACACTTTTTCCCATAGACACATAATGGGTAAAAACCATTGCTACATCTGGCCCTTATATCTGTGTACAACAATATTCTTTGTTTAAATAAAATGTTTGTCTAATTGTGCAATTGCAATCTCAAATTCATCTTCTTCTTCTTCACCCATCTCATAAGCAGGTAAGTGATCAAAGATGTTCTGACCTTCAACACCCAAATACTAATACATCAAACCTTTCTTTCTTACAGGTCTTAACTTATGCCCATCAATGGCTCCTAGGTATGCTTTAACAGATTGTAGCCATAACTTCCATTCAAGAGGTATATCCCCGGGATCCTGAAGAAAAGGTGGAGGAGGTGACACATTCTGCATAGTAAGAAATAGAAGCAGAAAATGTCAAAAATTGACAAATAACAAAAAAACAAATGAAGCTAGAACCCCAAACTACAAAAACAGAACTGATAACTTATCTTTGTTTTTTAATCCCAAATATAATGGACAATTTTTTTTTTTTAAACTACCAATTGTCACACAGCCTGTAAAGAAAGTACGTCTGTACTGAATCCCTCTCTTAAAACCCTTTTCTGAAATGGCCGACAAATTTACTGTTCCATAGGACAATATTCTGTTGAAAATAACCCTATCTAAATTGGCCGAAATCTTTGAAGTACAAAAAAGCCAATTTTCGGTGTCGTTGCCAATTTGCTCAGTTTCTGTTCTGAACAGGAAATATGCAGAAAATCCAAAGACTACAGAGACGTTAGAAGGTACTGCCGCAGCACTAGTGAGTGTAGCGTAGATGCTTGATTTTACGCTTTCCCACTTTTTCCTGTTTCATTCCAAACACCGGAGAATGCCCTGCATACGCGAGACTCCGCGCTCACACAGCGCGTAACGGAAACGATACTGGTAATCGGCCTAGTAGGTGGTACTCGCTCAATGTACACAATGCGAAACACTGGCACAAAGCATTAAGAGAGCATCCATACAAGAACTCTGTGCCCCTAAAAGGTGGTGGACAAGTCAACTGCTAAAGCCACACACCACCCATTCACAGAGATAGCCAACAACTCAGGACCGGAAAAGTTTTCTGTTCTTGTGTCAATATTCGCAGTCCTTGATGTCACACTATTCTTCCTTTTCTCCTTGTTTCTTTTAATCCTCCTCGACTCTCACATCAATGATCTTGGGATAACAGTTTATTGAAGGGCAGAGATGACAGCTTCCATAGTAAAGGGGCACAGAGCGTAACTGACTCTCAGGAGACATGGAACATCATGACATCATAAACCCATGATTTCACCATGTTCCATGCAGCTCCTAGTAACATCACCACATGTCCTTTGCCATGTACCTTGGCTATCCCACCTCCTCTCAGTTCCTGCCGGCAAAGGATACTAGGGCTTGAAGTCCATATTTTGTGCCCCACAAATTGGGTATGTCAAGGCATATAATAGCGCGAGGAGGCTTGGCTCTGCTGACTCTTTCTCCAGCCACCTCCTTCTTGCAAGGGATGCTGGGACTTTCCATCTGGTGTCCTAGATCATGCCCATATGTTACTAGTTGGAGGAGCTCAGCCCATAATATTGTATGGTACAATCATATCTTCTGCATAATTATCTAGTAACATAAAGATATATTTATGATTTTTTACAGGACTGCTGTATGTTCTGTTTATCTTATAGCATTTAGAATAATAAGACTGGTATAAAGTTTGAAATTGTTCAGTCATTTTTTTAGATTCTCTTTCCTTGTTTTTTTGTATGACCTCAGAAAATAATAATAATTTATTCATGGTGAGAATGGGCCGTAGTTTGCTAAAATAATAGCACAATATAATTGGGGCTTCATAATACCCAAAGACACCCTGGAAGAGCTTATTCCAAGAGGCACTAAGGCTCTTTCAGTCATTACAAATTATTTAGAAAACTGCAGTTAACCAGATTTAGCTTCTGATATAAAACAAAATGCACATAGAACTCAACTCACAATGCCAGCCAGATTCATGCAAAGTGCTGCATGATTATAATGTCCCTAATGGGTCTGCCATAGACATTTCCCAGAATCACCCAGAATTTTGTAGTCGCTATTACTCAGAATCATGAAATCAAGGGATTTGGTTTTGATGCAGCCTAAAGTCCTCAGAGCACATACATTATAGCACTTAGATTTTACATAAGTTATTCAAAATGGAGATTCACAGGCCTGGGATGGTTTCCTTTTTGATTTTTCAAAAAATTAAAGAGGGGCTGCTTTTTCAGCGTGCTGCAGTTCTCACTTCAAAGCATTGACGAAAAGGAGCTGTCATGGAAGCATCTCATCTATTTATAATGTCCTAACATTTCCAGTTTACCCAGGGAGCTTTAACCCCTCCGAAGCCTGGCCCTTTCCCCCTCCGGCACCAGGCATTTTTTCTGGCTATTTAGGGCAGTTCATGCTTAGGCCCTCATACGTTTTTGTCCACATAACCTACCCATACCAAATTTGCGTTCTTTTCTCTCAACATCCTAGGGATTTTAGAAGTAACAATAGTTTGTGGGTTCCCCTGGAGGAAACCAAGAAATTAACCAAAATACAGCAAAAATGTTAAAAATAAAAAATAAAAAATGGGAACAAAGGGCTGCAGAAGAAGCCTTTGCGGTGCTAAAATAACCATCTTCCCAGCTTTGAGGAACAGGCAGACTTGAATCATAAAACCACATTTTTCAACACAGTTTTTTGCATTTTACTGTGACATACCCCATTTTAAAAAAATGTTGGGGCATATTTATACTCCGTTTGCGCCGAATTTGCGTCGTTTTTTTCGACGCAAATTCGGCACAAAACTAACGCCATATTTATCCTTTGGCCTTAGACGCGTCTAGCGCCAAAGTATGAGGAAAGAGCGTCATTTTTTTGCGTGAACGCCTTCCTTGCGTTAATGAGATGCAAGGTAGGCGTTCCCGTCTAAAAAAATGACTGCGACGCAAATGTGTCGTATTTATACTCCCGGGCAAAAATCACGCCCGGGAGTGGGCGGGGCAAAAAACCCCGCATTTGCGCCGGATTTTAGCGCCTGGGTCAGGGCAGGCGTTAAGGGACCTGTGGGCTCAAAATGAGCCCACAGCTGCCCTCCCATGCCCCCAGGGACCCCCCTGCCACCCTTGCCCACCCCAGGAGGACACCCAAGGATGGAGGGACCCATCCCAGGGACATTCAGGTAAGTTCAGGTAAGTATAATTTTTTATTTTTTAATATTTTTTTTTGGCATAGGGGGGCCTGATTTGTGCCCCCCTACATGCCTCAATGCCCAATGACCATGCCCAGGGGACATAAGTCCCCTGGGCATGGCCATTGGGCAAGGGGGCATGACTCCTGTCTTTACTAAGACAGGAGTCATGTAAATGGCGTCTGGGTGTTGTTAAAAATGGCACAAATCGGGTGGAGGCGATTTTTTGGCGTCAACCTGACTTGCACCATTTTAAGACGCCCTAACGCCATTTTCCCCAACGCCGGCGCTGCCTGGTGTACGTGGTTTTTTTCCACGCACACCAGGCAGCGCCGGTCTGCTAGCGCCGGCTAACGCCATTCAATAAATCCGGCGCCCGCATGGCGCTTCAGAATGGCGTTAGCCGGCGCAAAACTTTTTGACGCTAAACTGCGTTAGCGCAGTTTAGCGTCAAAAAGTATAAATACGGGCCGTTGTGCTTTTAACCTACTTCCAGTTAGTGACAGAAATGGGTGTGAAACCAATGCTGGATACCGGAAAGCTAAACATTTCTGAAAGTTTGACAAAATTATGAATTAACAAAGGGGTCATTTGTGCACATCCTACAAGTTTTCCTCTACAAAATAACAGCTGAAATAAAAAAATATTGAAATTAGAGTAAAAAAACACAGCAATTTTTCTCCACGTTTTACTCGGTAACTTTTTCCTGTCAGATTTGTTTCAACAATATACCATTTCCAGCTGCTAGATCCTTCTGTTTGCGGGGATACATAGGGCTTGTAGGTTTATCAAGAACCCTAGATACCCTTAGCCAATAAATGCGCTTTACCTTGCAATGGGTTTTCTTTCTATACTGGGTGTACAGCAATTAATTTGCTGAACTATAAAGAGTGCAAAATAGGTATCAAGAAAACCTTTGTATTTCCAAAACGGGCACAAGATAAGGTGTTGAGAAGCAGTGGTTATTTACACATCTCTGAATTCCAGGGACCCCATATTAGCATGTGAATTACAGTGCATTTCTCAAATAGAGGTCTTTTTTACACACATTTGGAAGAAAAAATGTTGGGAAAGACAAGGGGCAAAAACACTTGTTCTTCTATTCTGTTTTACACCAAGTCTTCCAATAAAAATGGTACCTCACTTGTGTGAGTAGGCGTAGTGCCTGTGACAAGAAATGCAACATGGACACATTACATTTTTACATTGAAATCTGATTTGTTTTTTACAAAGTGCCTAGCTGTGGATTTTGGCCTCCTGCTCAGCCGGCACCTAGGGAAACCTATCAAACCTGTTCATTTTTTAAAACTAGACACGCAGGGGAATCCATATTAGGGTGACTTGTGAGGCTCTCACCAGGTTCTGTTACCCAGAATCTTTTGAAAACCTCAAAATTGTGCCAGAAAAACACTTTTTCCTCAAATTTCGGTGACAGAAAGTTCTGGAATCTGAGAGGAGCCACAAATTTCCTTCCACCCAGTGCTTCCCCAAGTCTCCTGATAAAAATGTTACCTCACTTGTGTGACAGGAAATACCCCAAAACACAATATGGACACATCACATTTTCTCAAAGAAAACAGAGCTATTTTTTGCAAAGTGCCTAGCTGTGGATTTTGGCCTCTAGCTCAGCCGGCACCTAGGGAAACCTACCAAACCTGTGCATTTTTTTAAATTAGACACCTAGGGGAATCCAATATAGGGTGCCTTGTGAGGCTGTCACTAGGTTCTGTTACCCAGAATCCCTTGCAAACCTCAAAATTTGGCAAAAAAAACACTTTTTCCTCACATTTTGGTGACAGAAAGTTCTGGAATCTGAGAGGAGCCACAAGTTTCCTTCCACCCAGCGTTCTCCTAAGTCTCCTGATAAAAATGTTACCTCGCTTGTGTGGGTAGGCCTAGTGCCCGCAACAGGAAATGCCCCAAAACACAACATGGACACATCACATTTTCTCAAGGAAAACAGAGCTGTTTTTTGCAAAGTGCCTAGCTGTGGATTTTGGTCTCTAGCCCAGCCGGCACGTAGGGAAACCTACCAAACCTGTCCATTTTTTAAAACTAGACACCTAGGAAATCCAAGATAGGGTGACATATGGAGCTATCACCAGGTTCTGTTACACAGAATCCTTTGCAAACCTAAAAAAAAAAAAAACACACAGTTGTGTCACATTTTTGTCACAGAAAGTTCTGGAATCTGAGAAGAGTCACAAATGCCCTTCCACTCAGCATTCCCCCACGTCTCTTGATACAAATGGTACTTCACTTGTGTGGGTAGGCCTAGTGCACACAACAAGAAATGTCCCAAAACACAACGTGGACACATCACATTTTCCCAAAGAAAGCATACCTGTTTTTTGCAAAGTGCCTAGCTGTGGATTTTGGCCTCTAGCTTATCTGGCACTTAAGAAAACCCAGCAAACCTGAACATTTCTGAAACCTAGACACATAGGGGAATCCAGGATGGGGTAGCTTGTGGTGCTCTCACCAGGTTCTGTTACCCAAAATCCTTAACAAACCTCAAAATTTGGCAAAAAAACACTTTTTCCTCACATTTCGGTGCTACAAAGTTCTTTTATCTTCAGGAGCCACACACATCATTCTACCCAGTGTTTCCCCAGGGCCCCAAAACACTATGTGGACCCATCGAAATTATAAAGTACAAAACTACATTTTTTTTTGCGGTGGGCACCTGCGTTTTTGGTTCTGGGCTCAGCAGTCATCTGGAGAAACCCACCAAATCCAAACTTTTTTTAAAACTAGACAACCAGAGGAATCCAGGGAGCTGTGACTTGCATGAGTGTTTTCTTACCCAGAATCCTCAGCAAACCTCAAATTTAGCTAAAAAATGACATTTTTCCCACATTTCTGTGTGGGATCAGAGCAACGGCACAAATTTCCTACCATCCAATGAACATGAGGGGGAACCAAAGAGGGTCCAAAAGGGCAGTTTGAGAAAAAACGTTTTTAGGCTGACAGGTGAGGCAGATTTTTTAACGGTATAGATGCAATAATGCTGGGTAGTAGGAATGTTGTGTATTGCTGCAGATTCTGGAAGGTTTGCAGGACATTCTGGAAGGTTTGCAGGACATTGTGGGTAAGAAAATGGTGCTGGATGCATGTGAAGCACACCACCCTGGACTCTCCCAGATGTTTAGTTTTCAGATGTGTCTAGGTCTTGTGGATTTTTCTACATGGCAGCATCCTAAAGTCCCAAAAGTGCAGCCCTCGCCATTCCAAGTGGCCCAAATGTAAAACCAAAACCCAAAATAACCAAATGTCCTCTTGCTTGCCGTGGGATAAGATGTTTTAGTGTGTGGGAAAGAGCTGAAAGACTGTTACCTCAGTCATAACTATGCCCATATTAGTTGGGAACCACCATGCTATTATTATTATTTTTTTAATTCCCTGGCATCTAGTAGGCTTTCTGCCAGCCCAAGGAGTGGATTGGGGGTAATTGCCCTATCTGCCCACCGGTGGGCAGAACAACTTTGGCCCCATTCATTTTGGGTGGGGTATGGCCATACCCCATCCTCTTTTTTTTAATTTTTTTTAAATCTTCCCTGGTCTCTGGTGGGCTTTCTGCCCCCCTTGGGGGCAGATGGGCCTTCCAGAAATAGGCCAATCTGGCCCCATGGGGGCAGATATGGCTAAAAGTAATCTGCCCCCATGGGGAGCGACTTTTGCCCAAGAGGCTGCCCCTCCAAGCAAAACACACACATACACACACACCAATCACTGGTGCCTAAGTGGTTTCTGCCTCCCCCGGAGGCAGATCGGCCCAATAAAAATAGGCTGATCTGCCCCCAAGGGGGGCAGAAATGGTCTAAAATAAATTTGCCTCCCCAAGGAAGTGACCTTTGCCTAAGGGGTCGCTCCCCTTGCATGACATTGACCCCAAAAACAAATCCCTGTGGTCTAGTGGTTTCTGCCCCCCTTCTGGGCAGGTTGACCTAATGAAAAAGACCGATCTGCCCCTAAGGGGGGCAGAAATGGCCTAAAGATAATTTTTCCCCCTGAGGAGTGACCCTTGCCTAAGGTGTTGCTCCCCATGTGTAATTTTTTTTTTTAAATGATCCCTGGCGTCTAGTAGTTTCTGCCCCCCAAGGGCCATATTGGCCTAATTAGAAAAGGCTGATCTGCCCCGAGGGGGGGCAGCAATGGACTTGAAATAATTTGCCCCCCTGAGGAGTGGCCCTTGCCCATGGGGCCGCTCCCCTTATAGATTACAAAAAAAAAACTCCCTGGTGTCTAGAGGGCATTTCTGCTGCCCAATTGCTTCACAATCCGGCAGCAGAAATGCTAAGAGAGACATCAAAGGAAAGGAAAGGCCTTTCCTTTCCTTTGATGTCTCTCTCGCCCCTTACACATGATCAGAGGAGAAATGCTTTTGCATTTCTCCTCTGATCCGTGTTGGAATTGGAGCTTCCAGGGCGGTGGTGGCAGCCTCTGGTGAGGTCAGCGCGAGATTGTGCGCTGACGTCATCAGACACCACGGGGGAAGCCACAGGGGGAAGCGATTCCCCTTCCATCCCTGCCCAGGGGAGGGGGGTGCTTGGCCATAGGGCCCATCGCAGGATGTAACAGTTGTGTCCTCTGCACCAGAGCGGTGCAAATGAGGACGTAGCCGCTACGTCCTGGGCACCCGATGGGTTAGAGCCTATACACTGAAAGCATATATGTCGACACACAGAAAATTCATGAGCACATGCAGGATGGCATAGAGGTTGTGTATTTAGTTGTCCCTCACTACTGCAGAGAAGGGTATGACTAATACAGGAGCTGACCTTCACCATGTGTGCGCCTGCTCCTAACTGATAATTTTATCCCTAATCCTTCCAACTTTCAGTTTCTTGCCTCATCCAGGAAGTGAGGTTCACGTTTCATGTAGACCAGTGGTTCCCAACCTGTGATCCGGGGATCCCTAGTGCTCAATGAAGCCTCCTCAGGGGGTCAGTGACTGCTTATAAAATTTAATAATATGAACAGATAAGGGCCCCAGCTTTCAGTAATGACTTATTGGGGGGGGTCCCCAGATTCCAGTAATGATTCAATGGGGGTCCCTGGGTTCAACTACTAATAAAATTGGGGTCCCCACAAGTCAAAGGTTTGGGAACCATTGATGTAGACCTCTGACCTTAGCGTGTCCAATGTTCACAGTCTGACTACAATTACATAGGCACTGGAAGTAGGAGTGCAGGGGGTGCTACAGTCCCCCCATAATAACCATGCTGGAGTTCAGAAAGTGGATGAGCAATAAAGATGCCTTTAGAATTCCTTTTTATCTTGTTGCATTTGAAATACCTTCAAAGTCAGGGGTCAACTGTCAGGCATTGTCTTCTGACAAATTCCTTATTATTCTTTCAGAAGGGATAATGGTGTTTTCTTTTCTTTGGCTAGCTTGCTAAGTAAGAGGATTTTGTAAAGTTAACTATTTGACAAGTTTGCTAGGGTACAGAGAGTGTGAGATGAAAGATAGTAGGATGTCATACTCAATATTGAAATAATTGTAAATAAAGTATAACAATATTTCAAAATAAATCTGCCACAAGGAGACCACAAATGAGACACATTTTCTAACTGAAGTGTGATGGAATAAAGATTTTAGCAGGTCAAAATAAATCAAGCTACTTTACTTGTGGATGCACAAATGATATTCACAGAATACCGATTTCAACACACTATTTGTGAGAAATAGAGTTTTTTCAGTAAAATCTATGTTTGTGTAATTTTAGTGGTCATTATAATGGAAAATGTCCAGTCTTTAAACAAAAGTGCTCTACTTCAAAATGCACCACAGGGCATATACTACACCATTACCACTCCATTTCTGAATGGACCTGACTCCCTTGCTATATTACTTCTTTGTGATTGTACGACGAAACAACGACTTCAAAAACAACTACTGCCTTAACAACGAGGTCGGAACACCGACCTCGTTGCTACTACTAATGATTTTACCATGAATGCCTTAACAACGATATTTTGTTGTAAAGGCATTCCTGATAAAATCATTAGCAATAGGCACCATTCACCCTACATCCCTCACCCCACCCCCCCAACCCCACCCCAAAACCTAAAACCCCCTGACCCCCCACCCACTTCCCAAAACCAAAAACGCCCCACCCCCCCAACCCCACCCCAAAACCTAAAACCCCCTGACCCACCACCCACTCACCAAAACCAAAAACACCCCACCCCACCCCAAAACCTAAAACCCCTGACCCCCACCCACTCCCCAAAACCAAAAACGCCCAACCCCACCCTAAAACCTAAAACCCCCTGACCCCCCACCCACTCCCCAAAAACGCCCCACGCCCCCGACCCCCCCCTAAAACCTAAAACCCCCTGACCCACCACCCACTCCCCAAAACCAAAAACGCCCCACACCCCAACCCCACCCTAAAACCTAAAACCCCCTGACCCCCCACCCACTCCCCAAAACCAAAAACGCCCCACCCCGCCACCCCACCCTAAAACCTAAAACCCCCTGACCCCCACCCACTCCCCAAAACCAAAAATACCCCACCCCCCCAACCCCACCCCAAAACCTAAAACCCCCTGACCCCCCACCACCTCCCCAAAACCTAAACCCACCACTTACCTTCGCCAACTCCCTTCTTTGTACCTTAACCACGCATGTTCGTTGTTCAGAACATACGTAGTTAAGGCACAAAAAAACAGAGTCGTGGTTAAAAAAAGCATTGTTGCGCTTTCGTTAACCACGACTTTCGGAAAAAAAAAGTCGTAAAAAGGGATGTTCCCCCTTCTTTGTATGATGCTTGGATTTTTCACAATCCCTATATGTTTTGTGATGCAACATTGATGACAGCACTCACACTTTGAAAATTGTTCCAAGACCACTACTACATTACATCCTTGAGGATGATAAAAGACATGTGGATATTGATGAAGCTGATGGATTTGCACTGCAAAGCATGATGATATAATATGGAATGTTTTATAAAGTTTTCAGTAGAGTGTGATTGAAAGTGTTTTGCCTATCAGAAGGTTATTGAGGTATTTCCAAAAATACCAGTTTCTCTTAGATTGACAAATGGAAGGGGGGTAGCTACATTAAGTGAATGGTCCACAATCATTTTTGAACACACATGGGCCTTAGATGGCTGTGCAATACAAGGCGCTTGGATGCTAAATCTGTGTTTCTACGGAGTTGCCACCAAAGGATGTTGACCATTTTTATGTCTTCTTTCTAAAATCATTTATTTCCTTATTTTCTTAGTTCCTTGCTGTTAGAAATGGGGTCTCTAGTTGACAGAGGTATACACCCTTGTCCAAGTAGGGACCACGGTCCTGGTCAGGCTAAGTCACAAAGCAATCCAAATTATGCTGTGCCCACCCTCTGGTAGCTTGGCAGTGAGCAGTCAGGCTTAACTTAGAAAGTAATGTGTAAAGTATTTGTGCAATAAATCATACAGTAACACAGTGAAAACGCCACAAAAATACACCACATAGGTTTAGAAAAATAGATAATATTCATCTGAATAAAATAAGGTAAAAACGACAAAGATCCAATAAGAACAGGTTGAAATATTGCATTTAAAAGGTTTAAAAGAATGTCAATGCTTAGAAATAAACAGTTGTTTCTTTTGTTACACACAGTATCTGAGATGCATCAAAAATAATGCCACATGGAGATCGCAGTGGAGATATGTTAAAAAATAAGGTTTGCTTTGGATTTTCTGCCATGGCATACACAATGCATCATTTCTTTCCCTGCTACAAGGGTTTGCTTTATTTTTCGGCACTCAGACTTGGTTCCTCACTGCGATGCAGGGATACTTTAATGCTCAGGGACGATGCATTCAAAATCCTTGATGCGCTGGAAGAACGAACTTGTGCTGTTTCAATCTGGTCAAATTTTCCATCACAAGGCAGGCGCTGCATCGAATTTCCTGTCGGGAAGTCCATGCTGAGTCGTTCTGGTGGGCTGTGGGGCAATTTCTCAACTGCGATACAGGCTATGCAGCGATTTCGGCAGGTGCTGTGTCAATTTTTGATGCACAAGGAGTTTCTTGAAGAGATGAAGTCTTTGTTGGCCCTGAGGCTTCAGAAACAGGAGGTAAGCTCAAACCAAGCCCTTGGAGAGCACTTCAGGGGGAAAGCAGAGTCCTTCTGGCAAAGTTAGAGACCAGCAAGGCAGCAGTCCTTCTCAGCAAAGTCCAGATGAGTCCTTCGGGCATCCAGGCAGCTCCTTTGACAGAGTGCAGGTGTAGGTCCAGAAATGTCTGCGTTGGTGCTGTCAAAGACCAAGTTTATATATATCCAAAATGCCTTTTAAGTGGGGGAGATTTTTCGAAGTGCACAAGTTCCCCTTCAAGCCCAGTTCTATCTGCCAGGGTCCCTGTGGGGGGCTATCAGTCCTTTGTGTGAAATCTAAGCATCAGACCCTCCACCCTTCCATCCCAGGAAGACCTATTCAGTATGCAGATGAATGCAGATGTGGCTGAGTGTCCTGTGTTTGTGGTTCTCCAGGTGAAATTAAAAACGGAGCTGTCAACCAGCACAGACCAGACATTGATTGGAGACAGACTGTAAGGCACAGATTGCTTTAAGTACAGAGAAATGCTCACTTTCTAAAAATCTAAAAATGGCATTTCTAAAATAGTAAAATAAAATCCAACCTAACCAATAAGCAGTATTTTCTATTACCATTTCCACCATACTATATCTGACCTGGTTACCCCTTTCAGATCAGGATCTACCACTCAAAAAGTATATGAGGGCAGACCTAATGCTAGTCCATGAAAGGAGCAGGCCTCACAGTAGTAGCAAATGAATATAGGAGTTTTTCAATACCAGGACATATAAACCACTTATGTACATGTCCTGTCTTTTACCTACATAGCACCCTGCCCTGAGGATTACCTAAGGTCTTCCTTAGAGGAGACTTTTATGTTGAAAAAGTGGGGGCTTAAGGTTTGGCAAGTACTTTAAATGCCAAGTCGAAGTGGCAGTGAAAATGCACACACAGGCCTTGCAATGGCAGGCCTGAGACAAGGTTAAGGGGCTACTTATGTGTGTTGCACAGTGCAGCAGGCCCACAAGTAGCATTTAGTTTGCAGGCCCTGGGCACATGTAGGGAAGTTTACTAGAGACTTATAAGTAAATCAAATAGGCCAGTTGGGGATGAACCAATTTTTCCATGTTTAAGGGAGAGAGCATATGCACTTTAGCACTGGTTAGCAGTAGTAAAGTGCACAGATTCCTAAAACCAGCAAAAACAGTGCCAGAAAAGTGGAGGGAGGCAAGCTAACAGTTGGGGGATGACAACCCTAAGGTTGCCAGGTCTAACAATTGCATCTATAATCTAACTTGGTTGGAGGAGCTGTATATTTTTCAGAGAAAAATTGTAGACTGAATATCTTTACATGGTTAAATGTTCCTGAATTGTTTCATGCAGTTTGAAAAACTTTTAAGGTAATAATGTTCTAAATCTTTTGACCAGATGTTGGCACTTTTCAGAGACAAGACAGGGGACTCTGGAGTTAGCATAAAGGAAAATACAGGAACGGCAAAAATGCATTATTGGTGCATTAAGATTTGAATTACAGCACAGTATTGTAAAATAAAATAATTGTCTCATTTTAGAGCGAGTGGCCTCTACACCTCAACTAAATTATAAATTAAAAGTGAACCAGCAATTGTTAGTCAGAACTAAAACATAGTTACAGGAATACTGAATTTGAATACATGGATCACTTGACAACTGTGTTTAAAAGGAAACTTAATTATTTTTTTATTTGCTTTATTGAGCAGATTAAAAAGCAATTAACAAACATTAACAACAAAGCATGAAAAACAAAATATGAAAGGCAACCTTTCATCTATCAAAATAGACATATACCTCACACCATATACAAGCAGGATTACGGATGTGCAATACAAAGGTTCAGGGAAGAAAGAGATAGCAGTGTTTTTAACAACTTTTAGAAGAATACTTGGCATAAAAACCCACCATGAATTTGCCTGACTATAAAGTGCTATAGTGTTAAGTAAGAAGTCCTAAAGTCTTAGCAGCATTACTTGCGATGCAGTAGCAAAAATCCAGAAGAAAAGATTTAAAGTGCTAGAGTGCAAGATACCTAATTAATGCTCAATCAAAATGGGAAATCAATATATTTAACAATACAAGACCAAGACAAAACTAGAATACTGTAAGCATAGCCCAAAAGTCTTGTAAAAGGGTAACTACACATTCTTCCCAAGCCTTATCATAGTAAGATGCCAAACTACAAAAAATGAACACTGCAGTACCTGGACTAATAGAATGATGAAGTATCATGAACCTGGGCTTCAAATGACTCACATATAGCGATATGAGTTTTTATGGTGCCCCTCCTCCTGGCATATGTTTTTTCAAACATACATGTCCTTTGTAGTTTTCCTAACCACATATTTGAAGTGGGAACTGTAGTTCATTGCAGTATTGTAATACCAATGACCTGGGTACTACTAGGGATGCTGCCCTAAAATACTGAACATTTTAATCCAATTGCCAAGTTGAGCTAGAGGCCCCATACAAAACCAATTTTGTGTCAGGCTTAATTACAGATTGTGCACAGGTGCTCAAAGTTTGAAAGACCACTTGCCAGAATTGCAACAGCTTGGACATGTAGAAAAGGTATGCAACCCATCACCCCTATTATTCTGGACACACCTAAAGCATATATAAGGGATGGATTGGTACATTTTATGTATTCTGTGGTACATAGTATGCCATCCACCTTGACAAAATGCCCATTCACTTAAAATTGGCTTCTCTTTGGGATTTATATCTTAATGTGGAAAGATGTTCCCATTCTCAAAGGGCTACCTTACATCCTGTCTCCCGCTCTAGTCTACTCAGATGATCTTTAACCAGGGAAGAATCTGAGTATTTTTGCAGGGATGTATACCAATTTCCTATCCCCATCAGTTGCGTTTTAAGCCATAATTTTATCAAACCCTCCATAGACTGATTATAGCTTGCAAACAGCTAGCTATGAACCCTCTCATCTGCACAAAGCTAGGCCAATTCTTATAATACGCAGCGCTTATACTTTTCTGAACTTCTTCCCATGCTGCAATCCTAGCTCCCACATAAAATTCACCTAACATTTGATATCCTTTGAAATTCTAAAACCTACATTCCTGCTTTGAAAGAAGAAAAAAAACAAATACTTGGCATTCTGCAGCCCTGTAATATGATGGCATGCAGGTACTTGTCTTGCTTTAAAAAGCAATTTCACTACCCAGATGACGTCCTCTAGCACGTTATATCTAGTTCTTTTCAGTAATCCTGCCAACTTTTTAAAAAAAAGCATAAATTTCCCTTCACAATTTTGAACCATTTTCTCCATCTAAACCACCAGCTGCTTGCCCCATTCCAACCATTATATCCAACTATGCAGCCCAGTAGTACAAGAAAAAGTCAGGGAGGGCCATCCCACCCTGTTCCTTGTCCAGCTGCAGAGTTGGATAACTCACCCTGGAGTTCTCGCCTTTCCAAAGAAACTTTATTATGAGGGAATTCAATTCCTTAAGGAAAGCCTCATTCATTTTTCTGGAAGGTTTGTGAAAAAGAACAAAAAGAGAGGTAGAATAGACATTTTAGTTAATGACACTCTCCTGATTAACATGAGGAGCAACAATGTTCATCTAGTCAATAGACTTCTCACCTTCTCCATCATCCTATCATAATCAATTTGAACAAATCCCTATACTTATCTGTCACGTATAATCCAAGATAACAAATAGGCTAATTATTGTCATTGTGTTCTGCAATATCTCGAGGTAGATCGGATGTCTGAGCATTAAAAAGCAAAGTTTCAGTTTTGTCTTGGTTACCCTTATATTCACCAAGCTGCGTATACTCTTGGATACTTGTTAGAGAACCATACATATCAGCCCTATGTGCTTTTATGTACAAGTCCATATTATCTGCAAACAATTTTAGTTTGGTCATCCCTTTTAGTGGTGGGACAATACTATCTGCACTGCATGTTTTGGATGTTAATGGTTCAATAAAAAAAGTGAAGAGTATGGCGGACACTGGGCACCTCTGGCGGGTACCACATTTAAATCTCACTGTGTCCGCTTTTTTTGCATTGATTATTGTTTGTGCCTCTGCCTCTTGATATAGCATTTCTAGCCTTGCTACTACCATAAAAGGAAACCCAAACTACTTGAGTGCAAACAGCAAGGCGCTCCAATTAACAAGATCAAATGCCTTTTCGCCGTCTAGCATTAATACTGCAGCTTTTGTTTGACAGATTAAAAAAAACATCTATTGCCTGCACCAAGTACTTAGGCCCATATTTATACTTATTGACGCACAACTGCGCCAACGCAGTTGTGCGTCAAATATTTTAACGCCGGCTAATGCCATTCCAATGCGCCATGCGGGCGCCTTATTAATGGAATGACGTTACCCGGCGCTGCGGACTGGTGTGCGTCAAAAAAAATGACTCACACCAGGCAGCGCCGGCGTATGGGAAAATGGGGGTTGTGCGGCAAAAAACAGTGCAAGTCAGGTCTGAGGCAAAATTCAGGCCCCAAACCATATTTGCGCCATTTTTTTTTACGCCTAACCTCCATTGACATGACTCCTGTCTTAGCAAAGACAGGAGTCATGCCCCCTTGCCCAATGGCCATGCCCAGGGGACTTATGTCCCCTGGGCATGGTCAATGGGCATAGTGGCATGTAGGGGGGCCCAAATCAGGCCCCCCTATGCCACAAAAAAAAACGGAAAAAAATACTTACCCGAACTTACCTTTCCTTCCCTGGGATGGGTCCCTCCATCCTTGGGTGTCCTCCTGGGGTGGGCAAGGGTGGCAGGGTGTGTCCCTGGGTGCAGGGGAGGGCACCTCTGGGCTCCTTCCGAGCCCACAGGTCCCTTAATGCCTGCCCTGACCCAGGAGTTAAAAAACAGCACCCATCAGGCTGTGCGCCGTTTTTTAAGGCCTGCCCCCTCCTGTCCGTCAAAATGATGTCAGAGTATAAATAAGGGGCACAGGCCTTAAAGTTATTTTTTGGAAGGGAACGCCTACCTTGCATATAATTAATGCAAGGCTGGTTCCCTCTTCCAAAACATTACGCACATGGTGGGATTTTGACAGCCGCGGGGTCGGACGTCAAAGTATAAATATGGGGCAGGGTTTGCGCCGATTGTGCGTCAAAAATTGTGACGCACATTCGGCGCAAAAAGAGTATAAATATGCCCCTTAGTATTTGCAGACATTGTTTGATTTGGCAAAGAACATTCTGAATACTATGGATTAACGTTTGCTCAACCTCCACCATATGGGATGCCCACATTTTGACAACTAGCTTGAGGAACCTTTAAGGGCAATAGGAATTTGTACTTGATAGGGATTCATCTTTTTTTTTTAAACGTAAAACCACTGATTATTTAAATGAAGATGGACTATCCAGCCTACTTCTCATAGCATTATATAACTGTAGTAATTGAGACAGCATCTCTTTCTAGAACATTTTGTAGACCTCCGCCGGAATCCCATAGCTGCTGCTAGCTTTAGCATTTTTTGTAATAAATAGGCTGCCTCTTTCTGCAAGATGGTCTCCTGTGGCCTCCAGACTTGCTCCTTAGCTAGGTACATGAGCTGGATCTCACTACAGAATTCTTCAAGACTTACTGTAGAAATTGTCACGGCAGTCTCATTGATATTTTTATAATGCTGTAAAAGTACTTGAGCAATTTTATAGTCTTCTGTGTGACCAATATTTAGGCCTATATCCTAGATTTTCGTAATCAGTGCCGCTCCTGTTAAAGATGTGCAAACCAAGCCAGCAACCTCCCTATCAACTCTCTGGCCTCATACTGATTTTTCTGGAAGGGTCTTGCATTATTTATCTCCTTGAGTATAAAAAAAAACTTAATTTCCTGATTTGCCTGGTCACGCCACTCTTTTAGATTTGTTCCTCCCCTTGTCCGGACTAATGCCTCTTGTGCCTTGTCAAGTTTTGGCTGCAACTCAGCAATTTGGGCTTTCTGAAACCTGCGATGCTCTGCTTGGTACTCAATCACCTGGCCTCGAAATGCAGCCTTCAGCAATTCCAAGACTGCAAAGGGTGAAGCAGTGTTTTGATTGAGTAAAATATTCTTGAATGAAATTCCGCATTGCATCTAGCCAAGCCTGGGTTGCCAAAAGAGTACTGTTGAACTGCCATTGTGTCTTTTGTAGTACACTTGTTATTCCCCCAGCAGCTTAATGGCAGAAACAGTCCCAGCCCTATTCTTAGAGGTTTTGGTAAAGAGAAGGTAGTCTTTTTTAACAGTCTTCGCCGTCCGTTCCTATTTGGTGCCTGTACCTGCTCCTGGGGGGCCAACTCTACTATTTGTGGCTTGTATGCCACCATTACCTCTACTGAGCTGCAAGCTGAAACTGAAGGAGCTAGAGGTCCCTGGGAGAGAATTACATCTGCTCTGCAGTGGATTTTTGATTATTGACAGAGATTTAGCCATACTGACAGCCTTTGGGTTGTCAGTATTTTTAGCCCTTGCATTGTGATCTTGAAACATGCAGTTCTTCAAATGTTATTCTATTGTAAACTTCTGAATGGCCTCAAAAAGCATTGGTCCTAATTTATGCCTTATCCCAACTCAGAAAAGTTGAAATAAAAAAACAAGTCTATTTGAGAGGCTGTATTGAACCGACTGGAAAACCAAGTATATTGCACCTGCTCGGATGATCCATGATCCACAGGTCAATCAGTTTTAACTCATGGCTTATGGAACTAAGAACAGAAGCTGTTTTGGACTTCAGTTGCTTTTTAGCTCTGTCAGAAGTATCCCATTTAAGATCTTGAATGTAATTAAAACCACCCCCATAGCAAGGGTCCCTCTGCCCCCATCATTGCTGGAAACAATTTCCTTTAAATGGGTGGCTGCATCTTGCACTGAACCATAATAATTAACTACATTCAGAGAGACTGATTGGACCCGAACTTTCAACCAAATCCATCTGAACCTCCTATCTCTTATTATGCTCCTCACCTCCCTGTCTACTGATCGAGAAAGAAATATAGCCACTCCCCGAACAGCCAAGCCTGCTGAAGCAAAAAAGGAAAAAATAATATTTCTTGGGAATGCAACTTCGGCTTATTTGTCTTCAGGTGAGCCTCTTAAAGATAGATAACCTCTGGTTTAAAAGAAGATAGCCAAGTCAGTATAGCCCATACCTCTGTTTGTTTAAAATGCCCTTTACATTCCATGTGATCACAAAAATCCTCCCATTCAGTTCAACCTATATTAGCTGTATCGTACTCCCTCCCAATAAATAATACACTGGATAGCCTCACCAGTCATCTTGCTCACTAGGATTTGGCAACTTACAACAAAAACTCCATTGCTCATTGTTTACAGTAATCCATTCCATGTGTACCACCCTCATACCCTCAATAACCCCCTCACCCTCAGTGTCCACCTACCCTTAGTAGGGGAATTTTCAACACTACCTCCACCCATTCCTACCTAGTGTGGGTGCTCTGTTATAGCACCTAGGCATGCTCTCTTAGGGGGAAAACCTCCCATCTCCTTCCTCCCTGCTAATGAGAATATCATGCTACACATATTTAAATTTTGCATAAAAAAAGTGGAGAGGAAGAGAAAAACAGACATTTCTACCAAGTCTTCAAGAGCATATCACATTGATAATTTGATCATCATCCGGCCGATGGCACTCACCTTTTTTCTTCCTTTCCCTCCTTCTGCCTCCCGCAGCTCTAGATGTCAGGCCTGGACCTTCATCAACAAATCTGGGCCTCTTCAAGTGGACTATACATTGAGAATTGACCTTTAAATAACACCTTCAACTTTGACTGTCGCACTTTGGAGCCCTTGGCCCCAACTGACCTAAACTACCTCACGAGTCTGCCAAAGTCCCCCCTTCTGAGGGCCAATGCAACTGACATGTCAGAAAACATTCTCTGGGCATTATCAGATAAGGAAAATGCCTTTTTCGAATCACCTTGGGAAGTGTCAGCTCTTTTATTCTGCAATCCACAAAGTTCACAATACCTGTTCAGGGATACTTTGTATTTGCTGACCCCTGGGTGGTTGTTCGAAGGGCCCTCATGATCTATAAGCCCTCTAGTGACTTTTCCAATAGGTTTGACTTAATTAATGACTCCATATATTGCAACATGTTCTGATAGTTCTGTGGTCTCCACTCCTTCTGGAATCCCCACAAAATGAGGGTTGGACCTCCAGGCATAATTTTCTGTGTCAGCAATTTTGGTCTGAGACTTACCTAGCTGTTTTTGAAGATGGCTAATCTCCCTATCCCAGAACAGAGAACAAACCTCCAGATCTGACACCCACTGCTCCAGCTCCTGAAAGTTTGCTGGAATTTGACATAGTACCTCCTCAATCTTGCCCAGCTTCTTGTGAAGTGCAACATTTTCTTTATGCTGTGCATCTTTCATTTTGCAAATTTCATGCAAAATAGTCTCTAGAAGGTGCTGTGACTGACCCATGTCAACTTGTGGACTTGAAGACCTTGGTCCCACATCCTCATGAGATGGCTTTCTTAAGAGTGAGGCAACCAAGGAAACTGGAGAGTCCTGTACTCCTCAGTCCACCACTATCTGCAGACTCAGGCTCTGCAGTGACTTAATCAGCCGGGACTCAGCTGGCTGCCCATCTACTTGATCTACCCAACTTGCATCCTCCGTAGTCACCTCCAGCACATTCTTTTGTAGTATACTCATTATTCCCCCAGCAGCTTAACGGTACAAACAGTCCCAGCCCTATTCTTAGTGGTTTTGGACAAGAGAAGGATTTTTTTTTAACAGTCTTCGCCATCTGTTCCTTTTTTGGTGCCTGTACCTGTGCCTGAGGAGCCGATTCTCCTATTTGTGACTCGGATGTCACCACTACTTCTATTGAGCTGCTCGCTGACACTGAAGGAGCCAGAGGTCCCTGGGAGGGAATTACATCTGCCCTCCTAGAGTGAAGTTTTGATTATTGCCAGAGAATTAGCCATAGTGACAGCCTTTGGGTTGTCAGTATTTTTAGCCCTTCGGAATGGTGAGGGACATGCCTCCTTCCCTTTGCCCTTCTGCTGATAAAGGGATATATTAGTAACCCCTGTACTCGCCCCCTGCTGTGCAACTGCTGTATGCCTTCTTCACAGCCCCTGTGCAGCTTGCAGATACTACAACAGTGAGGTGCAAGTGCTTGATACAATGTCCAAAATACTTCTAATGAGCACCTACTATTTCAAGAACCATAAAGTAAAACAACAAGAGGTGAGAAGGCAAATATGGGATACCCCGCCCAGAGACCCTCATCACAGGTGAAGAGATGCACGATTCACCTTTAATCAAGCTTATCGAAGCACAGTTCACCTACCCCTGTTGAGAAACCTGCAAGTCTCCTCTCCAGTCCAGTTGAACTTACAGCCTGAGCCAGATCCTAGCTTCTCCTCATTAAATGATGCTCCTCATTTTCTCCACAATCCAGCATCCTCATAAACATGAAGCATGGCAGGTGGGAACCAGACCTGAAACATGCATGGATTAAAGCTTGAAAACAGGAGAATGAAAACTTGCCCATTTGCCTACTTTCCCACTGGAAATGCCAAAATGTATCACGGCCACCACCGGAATCCTGAAGAGAAGTGACACTGCATGCCACAACACAAAGCAGGGAGCAGGGGCCTGAGCGTGCCTCAGCAGCAGATCATATGGGACCCATCCGCAGCCTCCCCTATCTTCTCATTGCTTTTTGCTTCTGTTCAGCCCGGTTTTTTGCATAGGAAACTTAATTCTTGAACTTAATTTCTATTTTATACCATGTCTGTTGAATGGTCTGCCCATTCAATGCAGTGAAGTAACAGTATCTTTGTATGTTAACAAATGTTGTGGTATCCTTGCTTAAAAAGCTATAGGTTTGATTAATAAAACAGTTGAAAAATCTACACCTGCAGAGTTCTGATCTCATATTTGTGCAAATTTGAAAGCTACCACCCAGTTGTATGTTGTGAGTGCACAGTGCACAATTGTTCACAGGAACATGCCATTGAATTTGTGCAATGTCTCTATAGAAAAATAAACCCTTCACAAGGCTAGTATTCCTTTTCAGACCATAAATGTTTTTCCTGGAAACCACAAGCATTTTGGATGTTTTCCTTTCACCTTCCCACAGTGGAAAATGATTTACTCCTGACATTGACAAAAGCAGTAAGTACATTTATGATGTTCGATTAATTAAAATCTTACAAAAAATACACATGAATTAAAGTTGAACCATTTAAAATCTCTTAAAATACAACAATGATTGAGGTTAAAATAACAGACGGACATCTGCATACAATTTTTATACAAGATCATGCTAGCACAGTAGCTGCACATAACAACCCAAGTTGGGGTTGCCGTGCATAACCTGTATTGCACCAAGCAACACAGGGAGAAAACACTCCGACAGCATAAGGTGACTCCCTAGGATAAATTGATAACTAAAAGCTTTGGGTACTTATAAGCTTCTACTGGGATTGGAGGCCTGTTCTTGACCCCACAAGCTCAGTTTGTGCATGAAAGATATGACCCTCAAGTGAAGATTTAATTGTGTTCAAGCAAGTTTTCTGGAGACTTCCCAAAAGAGCTTAGCAGCTTGACATAGGTCAGGAATGATATGTGTATTCAGGTAATGTCCTATTACTTAAAGAGAATCTTCATTACTCCTGGTCCTGTTTCCCCATCCCATTCATCGCAAGTGGAGATTATCTATCTCCACCACAGAAAAAAAGAACCTGAGGAATGCTGGATACCCTGTCCACACCCCCGCCCAGGTAGTACTTATGCATACTTACCCAGCATTCCTCCTGTACTACCAAGCCACCACAGAAGGCCGGCAGTCCAGGAGGGAGGGGGGTTGGGTGTGATGAATGGGACGAGGACCACAGGATCAGGAGTAATGAAGATTACTGGTAAGTAATAGGACATTACCCCAGGTCCCTCTAGTCCCCATCCCCTTCATCACAAGTGGAGCATACCCAAGCTGAACCAGCCTTCTGAGATACTAAACCAACAAATGAGCCAAACCACAAAAAGGGAGTGCACACCAACCATGCTGCAACCCAATAATGATACATGGAATAAAGGAAACAATTAACCAAAAACATACAGCAGACCAAGAACAGAACGTCCCCATGCTGTAAACAATCAATTCGGACAAAAGAAAGAACAGGTGCCCAGGAAGTCGCCCGGCAAAGGACCTGAATGAACACCGCCTGAAGCGCAGCCCAGGAGACCCAAGCACTCCAAGGAGCCCCACCCAGAACTCCCTGGAGGAGGTAACCCAGACACCACTGAAGGAAGCGGAACAGGGCACCTGATACAAACACTGAGAGAAACCCAAGAGGCCCGCCCCTGCAGTGGCAGCCCCAAACAGATACAAAGAGAGACCCCAAAGTCCAAAAAGACATTGTATGGACCAAAGACAACCGCATGGCCCATAACACCTCCCAACATAGACCTATAGATCTCCGATGCAGTCACTGCATCTGCCACCAAAGTGGGCAAATCAGATCCTCAGAGGAATGGAACTGGGAAGGAACCACAAAGATAAGGAAATGTCCAAAAGCCTCACAACCCCATCCCCCAGTAAGACAGAAAGGGTACACAGGTCAGGAGGACACACACCACCCTCACCATGTGGAAGATGAAAAGGCAACCACAACAGCTCCCAGCAATCCAAAAGAAGCCAAAACCAAGGGCTGCAGCACCAAAGGCAAGACTTAGAATGAAAACAAGGCAGCCATACAGGACGGTGCAAGGAGATGTCACAGCAACCACAATACCAAGGAACCACACCCCACAGAATACCCTGAGGAGAAGAGAAGGCCTGAGCTGCAGCCCAAGGAACGTGTAAAGGAGACGCAGCTCACCCCAACCTCTTCACAACAATTTGAAAATCCTAGAGAAAAGAGCATACCAAGGGAGACTGAAACAAACTAGTTCTGGAAAGCACCCCCACAGAAGCGAGACGCAGAGCAGGCCACTGAAAACTCTTCACCGCGAAATGTCAGTGTAGAGATGGAAGTGGCAGCCAAAGAAAAGAAGTACAGGAGAGGAAACGAAGAAAAGGGAATCAACCAAGGAGCTCTGACAGCCCTCCCCAGGAGAGTGGGAAAGCACGACATCCAAGGCCAAAAAGGAACCACCACAACCACCAATAGGGTATTCACCCACAGACAGGTGAAAGGCTAGAGAAAGAAAAAGCAAACCACAGATGAACAAACGAGGGAAACAACAACGCATTCCCCCCCTTCAAGCTCCTACTGTAGGAAGCGGCCCCAAACCCAGGAATCGCAGCATTGATGCAGGAAGCAAAGAGATACAGGGGAAAATTCCAAATCCCCTGCTCCCTGCCCAAAAATATACCCCGAGTGATAAACAGCTCCTAAAAAGGAGGAAAAAACCCAAACAGGGAATGAGAAGGAAGACCCCCTCCCAGGTCGGCAAAAGAAATCACCCACACCAGGAGCCTGAACATACCACCAGAGGATGATCCGACAGAAGAGGTTGAAACCTTAGGACAGCCAGACAGAAAACCAACAACCCCATGCCAATGGGCAAACCATGAATCCCCTGAAAAGATCAGCAGGCAAACAGAGAAAGGCCCCAAATATAGCCCCCAACCCCAGGGAACAGGCATCCAAGGCCAAATACCAAGGAGATGCAGGCTGCAAGAACCCCTCGCAGGAGACAGGCCTGTACACGCCAGCATCAAAGCCCCCCCCAACACTGCCGGGACACCAGCAAAAGTAGAATGAATCTGTAGGAAAGTCCTTTTTTTTGCCTGATCACCCCCACTCTTTCTGGATAGGTACTGGTGGTTACTGACTCTTGGCTGTGCCCTGGGTACTGCTTACCAGTCCCAGGGCCAGTGCTCTGTGTAAAATGGATATGCAAATTAGGCTAATTATAATTGGCTAAGTTAACCTACCTATAAGTCCCTAGTATATGGTAGGGCATGTAGGTTTAGGGACCACAGCATAGGTGGTGCACACCTAGGTGCATTGCTGAGGTGCCCAGTGTCATTTTAAAAGCAAGCCTGCCTTGCTGGCTGCTTTTAAATTAAAGTTATATGCAAATTCGACTTTGGAATTAAAGTTACTTCCAAAGTTTTAAACTACCTTATTTTTACATATAAGTCACCCCTAAGGTGTGCCCTATGTGCCCCTAGGGCTGGGTGCCATGTAACTATAAGCAGGGACTTTATAAAAATAGATTTATAAGCCCTGGTGAGGTAAAAACAGCCAAATTCGTTTTTCCCTCATTGAAGTAAATGGCCTTCATAGGCTAGAATGGGCAGACTTTATTTTAAATTTTAAAGTCTCCTTAAATGTTACATACCAAGAATTTGGTATCAAATTGATTGTTATAATAAATCCCACAACTTCCAGTTGTTGGATTTAATATAACTAGTGCAGGTAAAAAGTTTAGACTTTACCTAAAAAGTTGCCAATTTCAGCTCTGCATTGTTTTTGCTGCTGTGCTCTGATTGGCCAGCCTGCAGCAGCTTCTGCCAGGCCACTTTTATGAGGTGTGAAGTGGCCTGGCTTTACACAAAGGAATGTGCTTGGGGGAGAGAATCTCCCCTCAGCAGATGGGGAAGCAGGAAGGGGGAGGGCTGCCAAACTGGTCTTCAAAGGCAGAGAAGGACATCTGGAGCACCCAGCAACACCCCCACATCCTGCAACCCCAGACAGCTAGGTGCCCCCTTGATTAGATTAGGAGAGGGCAGGAGAGGGGTGTGTTTATGATTTTTAGCCACACCAGTGGGTGGGCTCAGCCAGATCTCTCCTCTAAAAATCAGATTCATCCATTTTGGATTTTTAGAGACTATTGCCTTCTGGGATGGATTTTTGCCACACTTCCCAGGAAGTGGTCATCACAGGGGGACGACCCTGTCCCTGATTGGAGGACCAGGGCCCCCCTGCTTTTCACCCAGGAGCAAGGATAAAACTGGCAGACCTGCACCCACGCCTCAGATCCCCACCAAATTTCAAGAAGAAAGAACTACAAGGAGAAGAAGGACTGCCCTGCTGGACCCCTGGCCTGCACCTGGACCCTGCACTCAGAAAGACTGCACCAGCTGCACACTTGGGCTTCACCACAAGAAGGACTTTGCCTGGCTTCCACTGGTTCAAGGAGGGACTCCCTATTTGCTACAGGTGAAAAATTGCTAACCAGAGTCCCCTGCACCAACTCCTGAAAAAGTGACCAGCTGACCACTGCCCAGTGGCCAAAAAGGAGTTTGCGCCAGGTGCACTCTGGGAGTTGAAGTCCGCACTTCCCAAGGACCATCACAGAACTTCTGGACCCTTGGGGTGAGTTGTGGACCCCAAAAGAACCTTAAAAGAACATCTGGGTGAAGCCCCAGAAGTTTGGAAAAGATTGGAGAAATTTTAGAAAAAAGCTCCATAAAGTGACCGACTCGACGCGGAAATTCTAGCCGGCTTGCCTCAACCGCGACCCGGCCTGACTTCGTGGTTCGTCCCGGTCAAGAAAAACATCCGAAAAAAAGACTAAGTCCGAACGTAAAAAGTTGACCGGGACCTTCCAGCCATCGTATCCGAGAAGGGCTCCACGGACGTCGGATCAAGATCCAGGTTTACCCCGGTCGAAGGATTTTCGTCTCGAAAAAACGACTAAGTCCGAAGGTAGAAATCACCACCGAGGAAACCGACTTCGCGTATCCGGACAAGGGCTCCAGGAGGTCGGATCCAACTGGCAGGTTCGTCCCGGGGAAGAAAAACATCAAAAAAGAGACTAAGTCAGAAGGTAACTTTTTAACCGAGGCCTCCCGCGACTTGTAGCCGAGCAGGGCTCCATCGCGGTCGGCCTGAAATTTGACTTTGCCCCGGTCCTGGTGCAACCAGATGACCCGATTGGCGCTTTTTGTTTCTATGCGCTAGAAAATAATAATACTTTAAAAATTCATATCTCCGGTTCCCCTGAACCGATTTTAATCGTTTTTGTGTCATTTTAAAGATAAAAATATAAGCTATTTTTATAAATTGGTTTTGGATTTTTAAACTGTTTCCTGTGTTTTATTTAATTACTGTTGTGTGATATTTGAATGCTTTACACTTTGTCTCCTAAGTTAAGCCTTGACGCTCGATGCCAAGCTACCAAGGGTAGAGCTGGGATTAATTTACTGAGACCTAACTGTACTTTTGTGGAGGTTTGTGGCTTGTTGCTAGGTGTAGGTACCTACCTGCCCTACCAATAACCCATTTTCCAACAGAATCCCTCAGACCAAAGACCCCAGAGGCTAAGAGACAGGTCTACAAAAGCCTGAGGGGGACCAAAACCCAGGGCTCTGGTAAGTCTGCACCCACCAGGAAGCCCAAAAAACGAGGCCATAAGGACAGCATAGCTGCCCAGGAATTACAAAGCCAGGGACACAAAGGGGCTGCCCTGAGAGGGTACAAGAACACCCAATCAAAATGAATGCGGGAACAGGCCCCAAGGAAGGCGAAACACGAGCGGGTACCCACTGACACCGGGCCCAACAGAGCAAAAACCAAGGGGAAGTAAGAGCAGCACTCACCCATTGGCAGATCCACAAAAAGTACCATCACCCTGGGGAAATGCAGGAACCAGATGACAACTTTGGAGAAGTAGAGATGCCACCGGTGGTGTCTTCAGAATGGCGAACACCCTTGGAGCAGTGCAAGACCCAAAGGCAACCCAGCAAGCAAAAACGGGTGTGTCAGAGACAGAAGTGACAATGGAGGACAGGCACAGGAAAGCAGGCCATCCGGAGATTCAGAGGAGGAGCTGAGCACCCCCAGAGAAATGAACCACCAAAATGGACCCAGCGCAAAAGACACATGGTGGAAAATCTTCCAATCCAACAATCAAATCCAAACAAGACGGAAGACCCCCCAGCATCAAGTCCACCTGAAAAGCAAGCAAGTGTGCTGTCCTAGCGCCAGAGGGGACACCATAACACTTGCAGCCAAAAAATGAATTAAATGCCCACGCTCCGGCCGGAAGGGAAGCCACAGAGTCCAATGCCCCCCAGAGGAATCCCCCAAGGGCAATCCATAGTTGGCCTGAATAATGCCACTGAAGAAACAGCAGAAAATGGCCGCCCACCACCAGACCTGCACCACTATCACTTAGACAGGAACACGGCATGGGAGGGATAAAACTCGGACTCCTGCAGCCCGACCCTGCAAGCCAGAAATCACCCCGGAGAACACCCAAAAATTGCCTCCCAGAGAGCAGACACAGGGGGAGCCAAGCTATAAAGTAAAAGGCCTGCCCAAGCACCGGACTTCAAAGAAGAAGAAGAAATGTCCAGGAAAAGCCCACACAAATGAAAGACCAGGGCAGAAAGGAACAACCCAGAACCCTAAACAGGGAACCTGAGATTCGTAAGCTGTCTGAGCAGCATCTCACTGTAAATCTTGCAAGACCAGAAGGTTGCCAACAACGCCTGGTATACCTAGGCAGTCTCCCATTCAAGTACTAAGCAGGCCTGACCCTGATTAGCTTCCGAGATGAAACGAGGACAAGCGCATACAGTGTGGAAGGGCCAGAGGCTGACGGATCGTAATATAGGCTCAACCTGCCAGAGACAAAGCACAACCGGAGGACTCATTCAGGGCACACCCAAAGGCAAATGGGGCAAGAACAGGGACTGAGCCACATTTGCCCCACAAAACCCAGTGCGAAGACCCAGCAGAACCCCTAAACACATTGGCCTGAGGGAGACATCCCCCTTTGCGACAACAGGGCCTCCAAACCATGAAATCCCACCATACATTAACCCAAGTGAAACAGCCTGGCACACAATTGTAATGGCGGGGGCACGTCCACCGACAGAACTGGAACAGAAGCCTTGCCACACAGTGAGAGGGTCTGTGATAGAAACCGCTACAGCATGGAGAACACAAAAGGAAAGCACCTGCCAGTGAAGGCCACAGAAAGGAGACAAATGCCCCATGACACACCTGGAAGAGAACCCACACCTCAAAGAACGAGGGGCTGCAACCAGGAGAACTACAGTCAATTGCCAGACAAAGGCCCATAAGAGGCATCAGAGGCAACGCCCCCCCATCCTCCATCCCACCGAGCCTGGAAGGAGACAGAAAAAGCAGGGGAGAAGTAGGGGAAACACCCCCAAGCGCCACTGCTCAGGGGAATGCCCCCGCAATCGCAGACATTCCACAGGAAAAATCAGTAAACAATGACTGAAGAAAGAAGATAAATCCGCTGTCACAAGGCACTTACATGTCTGCTGCATCTACATGGGGCAGTGAAGGCGAGGAATGTCAAGTGGCACACCTTAGGCGGTACCATCAGCACCTAGAGCAAGATGGCAGACCATGGAAGCACCAGGTGCCCCGCACAAGGTGCCAGGAACGGGAGAAGCCGAAAGTGAGGCATTGTGCCCTGTGAACATGCACATCAATGCCATGATGCAGTAGGAAGTCAAAAAGCCCCAGGCTTCCTGCTTCCAGCATGCGTCATACGGCTCACCTAGCAGCACCACAGACATGCGTGCTGTGTCCCAGGAAGCAAAGACCCGGGCAGGAAAACGGCACCAGCAGCAGCAGTACCCAGGCTTAAACAAGCATCCCCCAGCAATCCCAGCAGGCCAAGGGACACCCAATCGGAAACGTGATCCAAGAACTGGCAACCGCCCCAGCCAAGCATGAGCAGCTCGGTCTACTCCTCAGTCCATTCTGTCAGAAGACAGAAAACAGAACAGGAGGAATGCTGGGTAAATACGCTTAAGTACTACCTGGGCAGGGGTGGTGGCAGGGGATCCAGCATTCCTCAGGTTCTTCTGTCATGGAGATAGATAATCTCCACTTGAGATGAATGGGATGAGGACTGGAGGGCCCTGGGGGTAATAGGTCAGTGCTTCCTTGCACTGGCTGATGTTATTCTTAAGAAGAGCTGCTTGAATAGGCCACTCACTGGTCATCCCTGAGAAGCAGAATGCAATTTGTAGGAAGAATGCTTGCTAGTAGTCATTTAATGTGCATCTATTATTCTCAAATTGATAATCAAGCCAGGACTGCCTATGTTCTTTTTATTTGAAAGAGTAGCAACGACATGTGGATGATGGATAATATAACTGATTTAGGCACTGGCTCTAATAAATATGACTGAGCAGACAAGGTGTTATATGAGTGCATACTATTGGCAAGGCGCTTGTGTTTAACCAGATCTGCGATATATGCAGAAACTACTGGGCAACAGGCCTTTTGTTTTTAAGGCAGATATAAAAGCTCTGTTCGGATTGCTGCCTTGCCAGACTGAGTATACCTCAAATACTTTAACTGAATATATTAAATACGTGCCCAAGTGTTTACAGTGGCACAGTCACCTGTCAAGTCAGTCCTGAAAGCAGCTTTCATGGTCATAGGACATTGAAGGGATTGATTTAGCTGTGGTGACCCTCAGAATAGAGCTTGCTGAAGAGCAGAAATGTTTTGTTTTGAGCCTGAATTAAAGGTTTTTTACCTTTTCAATTTCATATCTTGATGATCCTTTCTCCCCTAGCCAAATGGCAAGATATTTGCAGTAAGTGCACTACCTCAGGGTTAAAAGGCCAAAGTGCCATGACTTTTCAGAGATTTTTTTAGGTATTTCATAAAGATCTTTACACTTGATTTTTCATGCGCTCAATTCTAATTTGTTTTCACATTTGTATTTGTGGAGCTCAGTGGGGGCTCTTTGCAAGCCGACAAATGGGTGATCAAGAATTACAATGTTGTCAGCATACTGTAGAATTTGTAAATGTGTGTTATGTTTGGGGTGAATGATCTTGCTTTTTCTAAAATGTCTCTAATGTCAGCAGTTTAAAGGCTGAAGAGGAGAGGACAGGACACATCCCTGCTTTAAGACCCTGTTAGTGATTTTTTTTTAAAAACAGACAGCCCTTTTCCAACTGAGTATAGTGAGGTAATTTGTACTGCATGCCCCGTGCTATCAGCTTTTTCCACTGAATGTGTCAATTGACTTTATACTTTGGCAAAGGCTGCTGTGTAATCAATTAATTAGGCAAATATGGGAACGCCCGTAAAGTCAATTACATAATGGGCCAAAAAGAGATAGTGTCACCATAATATCTGTGGTACTGCAAATTGATCTAAATCCTGTTTGGAAAAACAGAATAATATTTTTTCATTTGACCAGGATTCAAGATCCTAAAGTAAAGTCTTTGTGTATGCCTTACCGGGATATATAACAAAGCAACTAGGCAGTAAATTGATAGATTCCCTCTAGATCGCTGACACAGTACTGTGGTAAACAATATTGTTGACAAAAATATAGTATCAAAAATAAAGGGCCAGATTTATGTGAAAATTACATTTTCAAAACACAGGGATGCGCCGTATTTACAATAATATGGTACACCCCTGTGTTACCCCCTGCACCGGCTCAAAATTTCCTGCCAGGCGTCAACGCAACAACCCTTTCACCATAGTGCAAGTATGGCTGTGTTGTGGGGTGATTGTTTTTGAGCAGGTGCACCTCGCTCCACAAAAACAATCTTCAATGGTGATTTGCTCCTTCTATGAGTGCTGAAAATACATCACACATAGAAAGAGCAAAAAACAAGAAGAAATTAAAGCATTTCTTCTCCTTGTGCCTCTCCAACTCCACCCCTCGGGTGGCGTTAGATTTTGGTGCTGCCTCAGGTATACGAAAACTCATAAATCTGTGACAGCGTCAAAATGCAATGGGTGTTGCTGTTGCACGCCCACAGCAACACCCATTGCACACCCCTTCCATGCAAAGTGCTGCAATTGAAGGGGTCGTATTTACAAGGTGGCCACTAAAAGTGACACTCCGGTGGCGCTAGGAGCTCTTAAATGTTCCCCATAGTTTCCCACAATATTGTGCTCCTACATCTATAATGGTAAGTTCAACAATATTGGAAAGAAATATCGCTGACACTAATTTCATCCAAAAATAGTCAAAAATATTGATCATGTTATATAGAGTTTAAAGTAGTAAGAGGTAAGTATTTTGATATATAAATTTCATATAATGTGAAGGTAGTATAATCTTTAAATTTATTACAAAATGGAAATATAAACGTATTTAAACATACAAACACATATATGAGTTTTGTGTGTGTTGTGTGTATACATATATATATATATATATATACATATACGTATATGTATATATATATATATATATGTATATATATAGTGTAAGATAAATAGTAAAAATATTTATTTTACATTATAATATTTTTGTCAAATATTTTCAATTTATTGATGCATATAGAATATATATATATATATGGATATATATATATATATATATATTTATATATAAATAATGTATAGCTATAAATTTTAAATAATAACATTACTATAATGTAAAATAATGATTTCACCTTAACAAATATAAACAATTGACTAAGAAAGAATATATTAAACATATTAATTAACGTAGAGAAACTAACTATTACAAATTGAAAACTCCCCAAAACACATTTACAAAAATAATAAAAACATTAATATATATTTAAATATAATAAAAAATAAGATGAAATAGAAACAATAACAAAATGAAAGCAACAAAATCTGTTTAACCAATATCATGAAAACCATTGGAGTTTGGGAAATATTAATATTGTATTTCCACCTATGTTTATGCAACAGTGGGGAACGTGTTGTATGTGGGAGGGGTTAGGTTTATTATTCCTATTCCAGTCGCCACAATAACAGGGAAAGTGTTGGACTTCAGAGCAGTTAAATTTACTGTTTCTCCTTGTAGGAAGGTAGCCTCTTTCTAGCCTTGTTACCCTCACTTTTGGCCTGTCTGTGAGTTTATGTCAGGGTGTTTTTGCTGTCTCACTGGGATCCTCCTAGCCTGGGCCCAGTGCTCATAGTGAAAACCCTATGCTGTCAGTGTGTTTTATATGTGTCACTGGGATCCTGCTAGCCACGACCTCAGTGCTCATAAGTTTGTGGCCTATCTGTGTTTCCTGTGTGGTGCCTAACTGTGTCACTGAGGCTCTGCTAACCAGAACCTCAATGTTTATGCTCTCTCTGCTTTTAAAATTGTCACTACAGGCTAGTGACTAATTTTATCAATTCTCATTGGCACACTGGAACACCCTTATAATTCCCTTGTCTGTGGTACCTAGGTACCCAGGGTATTGGGGTTTCATGAGATCCCTATGAGCTGCAGCATTTCTTTTGCCACCCATAGGGAGCTCGGACAATTCTTACAGAGGACTGCCACTGCAGCCTGAGTGAAATAACATCCACATTATTTTCACAGCCATTTTCACTGCACATTAGTAACTTATAAGTCACCTATATGTCTAACCCTCACTTGGTGAAGGTTGGGTGCTAAGTTACTTAGAGGGTCATTCCTACATTGGTGGGCGGCGGTCGCCGCCCCCCAAGCGGGAACCGCAGAATGACCGCACTGCGGTCAGAAGACCGCGGCGGCCATCCTGGCTTTCCCGCTGGGCCGGCGGGCGACCGCCAGAAGGCCACCTGCTGGCCCAGCGGGAAACCCCCTTCTTCGAGGATGCCGGCTCTGAATGGAGCCGGCGGAGTGCAAGGGGTGCGACGGGTGCAGTGGCATCCGTCGCGATTATCAGTGTCTGCTTTGCAGACACTGAAAATCTTAGTGAGGCCCTGTTAGGGGGCCCGTGCAGTGCCCATGCCAGTGGCATGGGCACTGCAGGGGCCCCCAGGGGCCCCACGACACCCGTTACCGCCATCCTGTTCCTGGCGGTGAAAACCGCCAGGAACAGGATGGCGGTAAGGCGGTCGGAATCCCCATGGCGGCACTGCAAGCAGCGCCGCCATGGAGGATTCCCTGGGCCAGGGGTAAACCGGCGGGAAACCGCCGGTTGCCCTTTTCTGACCGCGGCTTTACCGCCGCGGTCAGAATGGCCACGGAAGCACCGCCAGCCTGTTGGCGGTGCTTCCGTCATTTTAGCCCTGGTGGTCGCCGACCACCAGGGTTAGAATGACCCCCTTAGTGTGTGGGCACGCTGGCACTAGCCAAGGTGCCCCCACTTTGTTCAGGGCAAATTCCCCGGACTTTGTGAGTGCGGGGACACCATTACACGCATGCACTACATATAGGTCAATACCTATATGTAGCGTCACCATGGTAACTACGAACATGGACAGTTAACATGTCTGTGACCATTCTGGTATTGGGGGGGGACAATTCCATGCATCCCCGGGTCTCTAGCACAGAACCCGGGTACTGCCAAAGTGCCTTTCCGGGGTCTCCACTGCAGCTGCTGCCAACCCTTCAGACAGGTTTCTGCCCTCCTGGGGCCTGGGCAGCCTGGTCCCAGGAAGGCAGAACAAAGGACTTCCTCTGAGAGAGGGTGTTACACCCTCTCCCTTTGGAAATAGATGTGAAGGGATGGGGAGGAGTAGCCTCCCCCAGCCTCTGGAAATGCTTTGATGGGCACAGATGGTGCCCTCGCTGCAGAAGCCAGTCTACACCGGTTCAGAGATCCCCCAGCCCTGCTCTGGCGAGAAACTGGACAAAGGAAAGGGGAGTGACCACTCCCGTGACCAGCACCTCCCAGGGGAGGTGCCCAGAGCTCCTCCATTGTGTCCCAGACCTCTGCCATCTTGGATACAGAGGTGTTGGGGCACAATGTACAGCTCTGAGTGGCCAGTGCCAGCAGGTGACGTCACAGAACCCTCCTGATAGGTGCTTACCTTTCTCAGTAGCCAATCCTCTTTTCTGGGCTATTTAGGATCTCTCCTCTGGGCTATTCCTCAGATAACGAATGCAAGAGCTCACCAGAGTTCCTCTGCACTTCCCTCTTCGACTTCTGCCAAGGATCGACTGCTGACTGCTCCAGGATGCCTGCAAAACCGCAACAAAGTAGCAAGACAACTACCAGCAACATTGTAGTGCCTCATCCTGCCGGCTTTCTCGTCTGTTTCCTGGTGGTGCATGCTCTGAGGGCTGTCTGCCTTCACCCTGCACTGGAAACCAAGAAGAAATCTCCCGTGGGTCGACGGAATCTTCCCCCTGCTATCGCAGGCACCAAACATCTGCATCACAGGTCCTCTGGGTCCCCTCTCATCCTGACGAGCGTGGTCCCTGGAACACAGGAACTGGGTCCAAGTGTCTCCCACAATCCAGTGGTCCTTCTGTGCAAATTTGGTGGAAGTAAGTCCTTGCCTCCACACGCCATTCAGTAATCCTATGTTCAGCCTGATCTGCAGTTGCTCCGGCTTCTGTGCACTCTTCCAAGGATTCCTTTTTGCACAGCCTAGCCTGGGTCCCTAGCACTCCGTCCTGCATTGCCCAACTCGCTGAGTTGGACTCCGACGTCATGGGACCCTCCTCTGTGACTCTGAGTCAACTGCTATCCTCAGATCTTCTAAGTGCCTCTTCCGGTAATTCTGCGGGTGGTGCCTGCTTCTGTGGTGGGCTCTCTGAGTTGCTGAGTGCTCCCTCTGTCTCCTCCTTCAAGAACCGACATCTTGGTCCTTCCTGGGCCCCAGCAGCACCCAAAATCCTCAACCACAACTCTTGCATCTAGCAAGGCTTTTTGCGGTATTTCTGCATGGAAATACTTCTGCATCCTCCAGCACACCGTCGGACATCTTCTGACCAAAGGAGAAGTTCCTGACACCTTCCTTTGTTGCAGAATCTTTGGCTTCTTCCACCGGGAGGCAGCCCTTTTGCACCTTCATCCGGGGTTTAGTGGGGTCCTGCCCCCCCGGACACTTGCGTGACTCTTGGAACTTGGTCCCCTTCCTTTACAGGTCCTCAGGTCCAATAATCCGTCTTCAGTGCTTTGGTAGCAGTTGTGGTTCTTGCAGAATCCCCTATCTTGACTATAATGTCTTTCTGGGGTAGTAGGGTAACTTTACTCCTACTTTTCAGGGTCTTGGGGTGGGGTATTTTGGACACCCTTACTGTTTTCTCACAGTCCCAGTGACCCTCTAGAACCTGCCATAGGCCTGGGGTCCATTTGTGATTCGCATTCCACTTTTGGAGTACATGGTTTGTGTTGCCCCTAGGCTTATTTCTACCTATTGCATCCTATTGTGATTCTACATTGTTTGCACTACTTTTCTTACTGTTACTTACCTGATTTTGGTTTGTGTACATATAATTTGTGTATTTTACTTACCTCCTAAGTGAGGGTATCCTCTGAGATACTTTTGACATATTGGGCCTTATTACAACTTTGGAGGAGGTGTTTATCCGTCCCAAAAGTGACGGTAAAGTGACGGATATACCACCAGCCGTATTACGAGTTCCATATGATATAATGGACTCGTATTACGGCTGGTGGTATATCCGTCACTTTACCGTCACATTTGGGACGGATTAACATCTCCTCCAAAGTTGTAATAACCCCCATTGTCACTAAAAAAAAGTACCTTTATTTTAGTGACTCTGAGTATTGTGGTTTCTTGTGATATAGTGCTACATGATATAAGTGGTATAGTAGGAGCTTTGCATGTCTCCTAGTTCAGCCTAAGCTGCTTTGTCATAGCTACCTCTATCAGCCTAAGCTGCTAGAAACACCTCTATTCTACTAATAAGGGATTACTGGACCTGGCACAAGGTGTAAGTACCACAAGGTACCCACTATACGCCAGGCCAGCCTCCTACACGCCTCCAGTCTGTGCAGCAGTAGGGAAAGAGTTGTCTTTTGAGGGGTTAAATTCACTATTTCTACTCCATTCTAAGCAATAGTAGGGAAAGTGTTGGACTTTGGAGGGTTTAAATCTACTATTTCCACTCCAAACAGTAGTGAAATCTTTGGACTTTGGAGTGATAAAATCTATTATTCCCACTCTAGCCAGCACAAGAGTAGGGAAGAGGTTGCACTTTGGAGGGGTAAAATTTGCTATTCCCACTCCAGTCTCTGCACCAGCAGGGAAAGTGTTGGATTTCAAAAGGGTAACATTTATTATTCCCACTCCAAATAGCACAACAGTAGGGAAAGTGTTGGACCTTGGAAGGGTAACATTTGTTATTCCTACTCCAGTCTGTGCAACAGTAGTGAAAGCATTGGATTTTGGAGCGGTAAAATTTACCAGTTCCTCTTCAAACAATGCAGCAGTAGTGAGTGTTGAACTGTGAAGAGGCTAAGGGCCAGATGTAGCAAGCCGTTTGCATGGCGCAAACTGCGAAAAACGCAGTTTGCGCCATGCAAACGGCCTCACGCGATGCTCAAATTTGGGAATGCTACTCCCAAATAGGAAGGGGTGTTCCCTTCCTATTTGCTACTCGCATCGCAACTCGCAGTTACCACCAGTGTCACACTGGTGGTAACTCATTCGCAAAAGGGAAGGGGTCCCCATGGGACCTCTTCCCCTTTGTGAATGTCCCAAAAAATATTTTTTCAGAGCAGGCAGTGGTCCTTTGCACCACTGCCTACTCTGAAAAAAACGAAACCAAATGGTTTCGGTATTTTTTTCATTTTGCAACTCGTTTTCCTTTAAGGAAAACGGGCTGCAAACTGAAAAAAAAAACTACTTTGTTTAAAAAGCAGTCACAGACATGGAGGTCTGCTGACTACAGTAGGCCACCATCCCTGTGAATTCAGGGACTCTCTATGGGGTCGCAAAATGCGACCCACCTCATGAATATTGATGAGGTGGGTCTTTGCGACCCCATAGCGAATCACAGAATGTGTCTGAGACACCATTCTGCATCCGATTTTGCGACTTGCAAATTGCGAGTCGCTCAAACTCGCAATTTGCAAGTCACAAAATCGGATTTTGCTACATCTGGCCCTAAATGTACTATTCATAATGCAGTCTAAGCAAGATCAGGGAAAGTACTTCACTTCAAATACATTACACATGTGAATAACCCCATGAATGTAGAAAAAATATTAAAATTTTAATACAAAAAATATTAATTACGTAAAATATATATATGAAAAAACTAACAAGAATTAATGAATTTACAGAACTACTATTCAATAAATAAAGTATCAATAATAAATAATTGTTATTAAATTGTTGATTAACTTCCCAACCTGTACCTTTACACTCTTGGAAGCCCACACATAAAATATAACAAAAATAAATCTATTCCACAACTTACATATTTAAAACAAATTAAATAATTAATTAGCAATAAATATTGATTTGCTAATTAATTATGACTTAATTGCCTTCCCACCCTAGATCTCTGCAAACCTAACATCCTGCAACTAAAATAAAATGACACAAACAAGTATTCCACAGTTAACATATTTAATTCAATTAAATAATTAATTGTCAAATATGAATTACTAGTTATTTATTTATTGCTTAGTTAACGTTCCACCCTATAGCCCTACGAACTAGCGTCTTGGGACTAAAATATAGATACAATAAACTAGTATTTCATATTTTACATGATAGAATTTTAATTAAACAATGCATTCATAATTAATAATACATTGTTAATTAATTATTATTTAATTAACCTCCCACCTAACACCCCTACAAACCTAGCAGCCTAAAATTTAAATATGAGTGAAATAAACAAGAACTCCATAAATTACATAATTTAAGTCAATTAAATAATTAAAAATTTATAATTATTTGTTCATTATCACCTACTTGACTTCCCACTCATTCCTCCACAACCCAACAATTCACTACAATCAATACCATTTATGTAAACAATAGTTAGGCATACAATTACTATATCAAATTCAACACATTAAAATAATGAAAACATACTTTTAACTACTATATTAGTAAAAATTATATTAAAAACATCAATACTATTTAAAACAACATTAGTGACCTATAAAAAATATATTCTTCTCAATGATATTTGTGCATCACAATATTTGGTATCATGATAGTTAGGAGCTGAATATGAGTTTGGAGGATGGATATATCCATCTGCCAAACTCCCGATGTGGAGGTCACCTCAGCACTGGCGACCTCACCGCTGGCCTATTACGACTTTCCCATCAGCCCAGTGGGTAAGGTACAGCAGCATTGTCGCCAGCTCATAATAGAGCTGTTGGCAATGCTGCCGCACGTCGGCAGTACCAGCACCCTCGAAAAGCACACTGTCTGCTCAGTAGACAGAGTGCATTTCAAGGGGGCTGGGCAGGGGGATCCATGGAAATGGGCAGTGCAGGGGCCCTCATGTAGCCACATGCACTTGTTCTCCACCAGCCTTTTCATGTTGGTCAAACTGCCATGAAAATCTGGTGGAGAACACCGTTGTAATCAGCAGGGCAGCGCTGAGTTCAGCGCCAGCCTGGCTGATTACAACCAGGACTGCCAACCCCATAATGTGACGGTTGGACCGCCACTGCTGCGGTGGTCCGACCGCCACCACAAGGCTGGTGGCCTTCAGACCGCCAGCCTCGTAATGGGGCCCGTAATGTCTGATATTTTTGTTTTACAGTATTTTTAAATCAATATTACCAAATACCATCTGCTCTACTGCCTTTGTTTTTGTAGAAGTCCCCAACTGCGCGTACTAGGAACAAAGCCCTGTACAAGGAGTCAACCAAGGCTTGCCGAACTCTTTATCTGATTTAAACAAGATTTTTGTAATGCTTTTTATCCATGGGGCCTCACTTAGGTTGCTTAAAATGTCTGTGACCCCTTTTGATTAGGAAATGTTGTCAAGAGGATCAACACCTTCCTCAATAAGCTCATCTGATAGTACTGAGAAGGCATTAGATATGGCCTTACACCCATTAGGGCCACCGTCTTTATAACAGAGCATTGTGATAAAGCTTTCTCACTGCTCCAGTGATATTTCATTTTCTGAGGACATGCCTCTCTTTCTAGATTGTTTATGTATTTCCAGAATCGAGATTGATCATACAATTTTAGAAATTGCTAATTTTGAGCCATTCATTTTCAAGATGTTTTGTTTTTGCCTCCCATAAGACCCTTAAATAGTCTTTCTTACAGTTATTCACTGTTTTTGCAAGGGTAGGGTCAGCTCTGACCCTATTTAGATTTTTAGTAAGTTTCAGAAGGTGTGCGCTCTTCCCTTCACAAGCTGTGGTGTAAACCATCCTTTGTTCTGAGCTGGTTAGATAGAAAGAGTCATTTTATGAATTGATGAGATCAATGGAGAACTGACAGTTCATCTTTGTGTGACGTTCTATAGAAGTACTTTTTGCATGGACTGAATTAATAATGTCCAAATTGAAAGCAGGGTCCCTGGTGCCCCGTCCTAATCAACTTCCCATATAGTGAAGTAATGTTGTAAGATTTCTTCCATATAGTACATTTCTCTTCACATTTGTGGTCCATATTATTCTCCTTAATTTACCCTCTGCTAAATCTTGGCAGAGGAGAGGTAGATGATTGAGTCTCGAGGGGACAAGGCCAAGGTTTGCTAAAGTGGGTCAATTTCAAAGCAATTGAGGACAGAAAAGTCCTGACAGTGATTAAATAGAAATTGAGACAAATAGGTTTAATCCAAGATTAAGCCTTGACATTTGGACTGATGTGTAATTTTACACGATTGTGCAACAACAGGCTGGTGAAACCGTCGTTGATTTGCTTTACTGAGTGATCCTGCTTTCCCAGAATTGGTCTTTGGAAGTTAGAAGGATTTGTGGATTCTTGGGGGGCATATTTGTGCTCCGTTTGAGTCGGATTTGCATCATTTTTTTTACACAAATTTGGCACAAACTTAACTCCATATATGTACTTTAGTGCTAGACCCGTCTAGCACCAAATTTATGGAGTTTGAGTCATTGTTTTACTGTGGAAACCTACCTTGCGTGAATGACATGCAAGGTAGGGGTTCCCGGGCAAAAAACAACTCAAAGGCATTTGTGCCTTATTTATACTCCAGTGCAAAAATGACGCACGGGGGGGGCCTTAAAAAATGACTCTAAACCAGTATAGAGTCATTTTTTAACGCCTGGGTCAGGGCAGGCGTTAAGGGACCTGTGGGCTAATTTCCATGGTCTCTGACCATGGAAGCAGACCACAGCTGCCCTTCTCTGCCCCCAGGGACAACCCCTGCCACCCTCACCAACCCCTGGAGGACACCCATGGATGGGGGGACCCATCTACGGTAAGTAGAGGTACGTATTTTTTATTTACGTAGAAATGGCATACAGGGGCCTATCTTGGGCCCCCCTACATGCCACTTTGCCCAATGGCCATGCCCAGGGGACGGAAGTCCCTTGGGCATGGTCATTGAGCTGGGGGCATGTCATTTCCATGGGGGTTGTGGGTCAAAAAATTACGTTAGCCAGGTTAGAGTCAATATTGTTTACTCTAACCTGACTTGCACCATTAGGTGACACACAACCCCCACTCTTCCCTACCCCTCCACTGCCCGGTTAGCATAATGTATTTTGACGCTAACCAGGCCATAGCGCCGGCTACCGCCATTCCATAAATATGACGCCCAGCTGCCACGCTGGAATGGCGGTAGCCGGCATTTTACTTTTTGATGAAAATCTGCGCTAGCGCAGATTTGCGTCAAAGTGTGTCAATCTAAGATCATAGGTGGTCATTACAACCCTGGCGGACGGTGTTAAAGGAGCGGTAATACCGCAAAACAGGCCGGCGGAAAAAAAAAGGGAATTACGACCGTGGTGGAAACTGCCAACTAAGACAGCCACTTTAACACACCGCCCGCGACGGCGGTACAGACAAACAGCGCAGCGGACACCGCCAATAGACAGGCGGGAGACAATGTACCACCCATACTATCACAACACACCAATCCGCCACCTTTTCCGGGACGGATTCACCGTGGATAAAAACACGGCGGAAACAGCTTTTGCTATGGGAAAACGCTCACCTCAACACATCCCACGAGGAACGAGGACACCATGGAGCCGGAACTACAAATACTCCCTGCCCTTGTATTCCTGCTCATCTACTACCAACAGCGACGTAGGTGCAGAAGATACCAGTGAGTACTGCACCTACGACAGGGGGGAGGCAAAAGTTAGGGGACACCCACCAAACACCCCCACCCTCGCATATTACAACATACACACCAATGCAGTAAAAAATATCACATTAACAACCCACAATCCCCCCCGGAAGAATGCAAAGACAAAGCGAGATCCGTTCAAATATTGTAATGTGCCAATATACATGTCATATAAAAATATTCTGAATCATATCTCGAAATCTGTCATATTTATATATACAATACAAGAAGTAGTGCAGATATGTACACAACAATGTCCGTGCACCAACAGTCCAAAAATGCATGGGCGAGGCCCACAATAGATACCTGACCAAAATCCGAGAGAACACTGCCGGGGCATCAGATTGAAACACTACAGGCACCTCAGGGGGAAGGGAAGGGGGGGCACCTCAGCCACATGACTGCAAAGCCAGATCCACGATGGGGCTCCATGCCCATTGATGTATCCTGGGGAGTGCAAAGCCACAGTCTCTCAAGTCTTTACAGTGGGTGGGTTGCCCACTGGACCATCCTGGGGAGTGCAAAGCCACAGTCTCTCAAGTCTCTACAGTGGGTGGCTTGCCCACTGTGCCATCCAGGGGAGTGCAAAGCCACAGTCTCTCAAGTCTCTACAGTGGGTGGTTTGCCCACTGAGCCATCCTGGGGAGTGCAAAGACACATCTTTGCAAGTAGATGCCGTTCTCTACTGGTACTGGGTGGGACTTGTGCCCAGACTGGATGAGTCTCCCCATGAAAGTACATGTCCTGTCACTGTCCCAGCTGGGCTGACAAGCTCTGGAGCATGCCAGTGAAGAGGTATTGAAACCGGATGATTAATGGCAGCATTTCCAGCACCCCGCAAACTTGTTCTCTGCTGAAGAAGGGATTAACCCAGAAACACATGTGTCCAGAGATGCACAGCAAAGGCTGCACCTATTTAGAGGTGAAATATTTAAAAGTAACTGAGTTCGTTTTTTGAGGAAACTACATTTATCATGATGCAATGGGGCAGATTATTTGCTGGGATGTTAGGCAGGTGTGCTCCTAACTGTTTGTGACTTTAAAAAGGCTCCCTTGAGCCACTGGGCTGACGAGTTCTGGAGCATGCCAGTGAAGAGGTATTGAAACCGGATGATTAATGGCAGCATTTCCAGCACCCCGCAAACTTGTTCTCTGCTGAAGAAGGGATTAACCCAGAAACACATGTGTCCAGAGATGCACAGCAAAGGCTGCACCTATTTAGAGGTGAAATATTTAAAAGTAACTGAGTTCGTTTTTTGAGGAAACTACATTTATCATGATGCAATGGGGCAGATTATTTGCTGGGATGTTAGGCAGGTGTGCTCCTAACTGTTTGAGACTTTAAAAAGGCTCCCTTGAGCCACTGGGCTGACGAGCTCTTGAGCATGCTAGTGAAGAGGTATTGAAACCGGATGATTAATGGCAGCATTTCCAGCACCCCGCAAACTTGTTCTCTGCTGAAGAAGGGATGAACCCAGAAACACATGTGTCCAGAGATGCACAGCAAAGGCTGCACCTATTTATAGGTGAAATATTTAAAAGTAACTGAGTTCGTTTTTTGAGGAAACTACATTTATCATGATGCAATGGGGCAGATTATTTGCTGGGATGTTAGGCAGGTGTGCTCCTAACTGTTTGTGACTTTAAAAAGGCTCCCTTGAGCCACTGGGCTGACAGCTCTGGAGCATGCCAGTGAAGAGGTATTGAAACCGGATGATTAATGGCAGCATTTCCAGCACCCCGCAAACTTGTTCTCTGCTGAAGAAGGGATTAACCCAGAAACACATGTGTCTAGAGATGCACAGCAAAGGCTGCACCTATTTAGAGGTGAAATATTTAAAAGTAACTGAGTTCGTTTTTTGAGGAAACTACATTTATCATGATGCAATGGGGCAGATTATTTGCTGGGATGTTAGGCAGGTGTGCTCCTAACTGTTTGTGACTTTTAAAAGGTCCCTTGAGCCACTGGGCTGACGAGCTCTGGAGCATGCCAGTGAAGAGGTATTGAAACCGGATGATTAATGGCAGCATTTCCATCACCCCGCAAACTTGATTCTGCTGAAGAAGGGATTAACCCAGAAACACATGTGTCCAGAGATGCATAGCAAAGGCTGCACCTATTTAGAGGTGAAATATTTAAAAGTAACTGAGTTCGTTTTTTGAGGAAACTACATTTATCATGATGCAATGGGGCAGATTATTTGCTGGGATGTTAGGCACGTGTGCTCCTAACTGTTTGTGACTTTAAAAAGGCTCCCTTGAGCCACTGGGCTGACGAGCTCTGGAGCATGCCAGTGAAGAGGTATTGAAACCGGATGATTAATGGCAGCATTTCCAGCACCCCGCAAACTTGTTCTCTGCTGAAGAAGGGATTAACCCAGAAACACATGTGTCCAGAGATGCACAGCAAAGGCTGCACCTATTTAGAGGTGAAATATTTAAAAGTAACTGAGTTCGTTTTTTGAGGAAACTACATTTATCATGATGCAATGGGGCAGATTATTTGCTGGGATGTTAGGCAGGTGTGCTCCTAACTGTTTGTGACTGTCCCAGCTGCACATGGGAGAACAATGCCTGATGTGCCGGACTATTCATACCCACATGGTCTTTGCCCTGTTCAGCGGTCTTCACCATGGCGGTCTTTGCTCTGTTCAGCGGTGCTTTGCCATGGCTGGCTATGGACTGTTCAGCGGTAGCCTGAGATGGTGGTTCAGATACTGACATTGGTGTGTGGCATGACGAACTCCACAATGGACATTGGTGTATGGCATGACAAACTCCACACTGGACATTGGTGTGTGGCATGACGAACTCCACACTGGACATTGGTGTGTGGCATGACGAACTCCACACTGGACATTGGTGTGTGGCATGACGTTCCATCATCGCCCAGCCGGGCTGTGGGATCCTGGTCCCTCCTGGGCACTGACTCTGGCGGTGGTCTCCTGACCAGTAACAACGGTGCTGGCGGTTGTGTCTGGACCGCCGGAAATGATGGCGCACTTCTCTGCCGTGACACTCACAACAGGCTGGGCAGACTTCCTCAGAACCTTCCCCACCTTCTTTGGAGTTACAGCTGACTCACTAATCGCCTTCGATCCCATTTCACTTGTTGTCCCACCAGGAGTCTTGACACGGTCCTGTCGTCCACTCTCCAATTTCGGTGCCTTTACAGGGGGTGGGCTGACAGTGCCTTGGCTCCGGGTCCTACTGCCTGCCCTGGTGGACGGTGCACTCCAAAAACCTGGAACACGCACCACTGGTACTGGACGCTTTGTGGCTGAGGCGCTACGACGGGGCTGATGAACTGGAGGGGGGGGTGGGGGCAAACAGGTCAATTTGACAGAGGGACAGTTTCTGACGGACACTGGGATGGGTAGTTGGAGGGGGTCTGGGAGTGGAGGTAGAGGAGGTGGTTGTAGGAGGTGTCACTTTAGCTGTTTTGGGTGTAGGTGCAGGTACTGGAGGCTGTCGTGAGGTGGATGGATGTTGGGTGAGTGATTGCCGGCGTTTGTGTACTTTGGGAGGGGGTGTCACAGACACACTGGGAGAGGACACAGGGGACGTGTAAATGGCAGTGGAGGTGGTGAGTGCAGGTGAGCGGCTTGTGGTGCTGGGTGTTCTGGTGCGAGTCCTAGTGCCTGTAGATGTGGTGCATGCAGGTGTGTGTGTAGACGAGACTGGGAGGGAGGAGGGAGAAGAGGAGGAGGGGGACACAGTGGAGACAGTGGATGTTGCTGTGTCTGCATGGGTGTGATGCTTGTGTGAGTGCCTGTGGTGTGTGTGGTGCCTATGTTTGCTTGAGCTACTTTTGGGTGTTGACTTGTGTGCCTGCTGGTCTGTAGGTGTGCTTGCGATGGGCTGGGGTACAGGGGATTGGGTGTGGGTGAAGGAGGTTGGAGGGGGGAGGCTAGACACAGGGACAATGGCTGCCATCAGTGCTGAAGCCAGAGATTGCAGGGTTCGCTGAAGGACAGCCTGACCAGAATGAATGCCTTCCAGGAATGCATTACCGTGTTTCAACTCTCGTTCTACACCCTGGATGGCATTCACAATGGTAGACTGCCCAACAGTGAGTGACCTGAGGAGGTCAATGGCCTCCTCACTGAGGGCAGCAGGGGTGACTGGGGCAGGGCCTGAGGTGCCTGGGATGAAGGTGATGCCCACCCTCCAGGGTGAGTGGGCACGGGACACACGCTGAGGGGCTGCTGGGAGGGCGGTGCTGGTAGGGGAGGTGGTGGCTGTACCTGTAGAAGTGGGGCGCACAGATGGTGCTGCCAGCACAGGGGAGCTCCCATCGGCGGACGAGTCTGTGTCGCTGGTTCGTGATCTAGTGGCCGACGTGAAGCTCCCCTCACCCTCCGTCCCACTGGTGAATTCAGAGTCTGTGGTGTGGCCCTCCATGGCCATGTGGGATGCAGCTCCCTCGTGCTCCGGTGCCACTGTACCTCCGCCTGTTGATGCTGATGTACAAAAGGACAGGGAGAGCAGGAAAAGGGGGGAGACAGAAGAAAGAGAGTTTTAGTGCATGGCATACCGCTACCGTTGGCGGACAAGACAGACACAGCAGCCCCATGCATTACGCCGTGCTCCTGCCCTCTGCACATGTTATTTCTGGGATATGGCCTACATGGCAATGGTAGTAATCTGCCCACATGGATGGCAAAGGAGCAACTATACATCAACTTCCCTCTGTTTTGAGCTGGGGTAGAGTGCCACATGGCCTACATAACGGAGGGGCCTTGCCTACCTAACTCGCCCTGGCCTAGGGACACCCACAACCCACCACCCCCACCCAGACACCTCCACTGCACGCAAAGTCCATATGATGAGTTAGTACTCACCCCCTTGTGTCTGCTGTGATGTCCTTAAGCGCCCATCCAACTCCGGGTAGGCCACCGCCAGGATCCGGAACATCAGGGGGGTTATGGTGCGACGGGCACCCCTTCCACGTTGGGAGGCCATCCCCAGCTGAGCCTCCGCCGTCTTCTTGCTGCAGCGGCGAATGTCCTCCTATCTCTTACGGTAGTGGGTGCCCCGTCTCTGGTGGGCCCCCAGGGTCCGGACTTCCTTGGCGATGGCACGCCAAATGTCCCTCTTCTGGTGGGCGCTGACCTACATGACATGCACAAGGAAAGAGGACAGTCATTACCTACTGCACCATTGTTGTGATTGCCCCCCTCCCAACTCTATCCCTGTGGCCCATTCAACCCAATGCATAACTGTTCTATGTACTCTGCCCCCTTCCCTCATCCACCCAGCCCACTCCACCCAAGCCTAGCCCATACAATGTGCTCCCTGTGTACTAACCTGTTGGTCTGGAGGACCGTAGAGTAGCGTGTACTGGGGGAGGACCCCATCCACAAGTTTCTCCAACTCCTGTGCAGTGAAGGCAATGGCCCTTTCCCCAGACGCAGCAGCCATCGTCGCTTCCAGACCGAGGTCACAGCAGCACTAGAAGTGTAGGCCCTCTACTGTTGAAGGTCAGGTATCTAGTGATTGAAGAGATAGAAAATGGTGGTGACGTCTGCGGCGGTGACGTCCGCGGCGGTGCGCATCATCACCGGCTGCGCACCTGTTCATTGTCTCCTGGGACCCATAGGTTGCAATGTTAACCAATGCAGCATTGCGCCATGCTCTACGACCGCCTACCGCGACGGTGTCCATCGCCAGCGCAGTTACCCCACAATCCCATTGTCCTAGTTTAGAGGTCAGGCAGCCGCCATTTCAGGGGCCCACATGGCTTCAATTACTACTGCGTCACCAATACCGAGGCCTACACTCAAAACCTTTCCCGGATGAGTTAATTGTCTGTTGTAGTCTTGTGTGTGACTGTGGGTACATACCTGGAGGAATGCTGACAGTTTCTTCGCTGTTGTCTTTCTTAGGCACCGTCAGTTGGGACATATTGGAAGATGGCGGAATCCGCCGGAGTACCGACCGCTGGTGGACCTGTTGACAATGGAAGAGCGACATGTCATCGTGACCTACCGGTTTGACCGTGCAACAATCCAGGAACTATGTACCCAGTTGGAGCCAGACCTGATGTCACCAATCCGCCATCCGACTGGAATCCCCCCTGACGTGCAGGTGCTGTCAGTGCTGCATTTCCTTGCAAGTGGGTCTTTTCAGACAACAGTGGCCATGGCATCAGGGATGTCCCAGCCTATGTTTTCCAACATCTTGTCCAGAGTGTTGTCTGCATTGCTGAAACACGTAAGGAGATACATCATTTTCCCTGAGGTGGAGGATTTGCCTACAGTGAAAGGTGATTTCTATGCCCTTGGACATATCCCCAACGTCATAGGTGCCATTGATGGGACCCATGTAGCTCTGGTCCTCCCTGCAGGAATGAACAGGTGTACAGGAACAGGAAGAGTTATCATTCCATGAATGTCCAGATGGTCTGTTTGGCAGACCAGTACATCTCCCAGGTAAATGCTATGTTCCCCGGCTCTGTGCATGACGCCTACATCCTGCGGAATAGCAGCATCCCTGATATGATGGGTCAACTCCAGAGGCACCGTGTATGGCTATTGGGGGACTCTGGTTACCCCAACCTGTCATGGCTATTGTCCCCGGTGAGGAATCCCAGGACCAGGGCAGAGGAACGGTACAATGAGGCCCATGGGCGGACTAGGAGTGTGATCGAGCGGACCTTCGGCCTCCTGAAGGCCAGGTTCAGGTGCCTCCATATGACTGGTGGATCCCTATTCTACTCATCGAAGAAGGTGTGCGACATCATCATCGCCTGCTCCATGCTCCATAACTTGGCATTGCGACGCCAGGTGCCTTTTCTGCAGGAGGATGATCCAGATGACGGTGTTGTTGCAGCGGGGGAGCCTGGGGAGCCTGTGGACAGTGATGAGGAGGAAGCTGATGAAGATGAAAATGACAACAGGGAGTCAGTCATACAGCAATATTTTCAGTGAGACACAGGTGAGTGCATTTTCATGTTTCACATAATATTAACTTTCACACGTCTACCTCTATCCTGTACCTACATTTCACTCCCTATTTGTTAACTGAGTTGTCCCCTTCCATTTCAGTTTCACTATTGTGGTAACCTACGTGTCAACAGCTTGCACCCTTGAAAGGCTTGTGATGTGTGACATTGGTATGTTGGCCTTCCAATGGGTAACCTTTTTTAACACTGTAATTGACAATACAAAGTTCACAATCATTGACTGACTCCAGTTTTATTAGTGTTTCAAGGGTGTTTATTTAAGTGCATAACAATGAAGGGGGTTGTGAAATGGGGATGGTTGATGGTGGAGGAATGTCCATGGCAGAGTCCAGTCTATTAGTCTCACAGGTACATTGCACATCTGGCCATTGGAAGTGGAGCTGGGGCAGTTCCGATTTGGACAGGGTAACAAAGTGGGACAGTGGGAGGCCGATCAGGGTGGTCTTATTTCCTGGCGGGGGTCTTGCCATCTTGCTCTGTCCTGTTCCTGGATCTCAGGGCCCGCTTGTGTGGTGGTGGTCCGTCTGCAGGGGATGGGGTGCTGGTGTGTTGGTCCTGTGGCGGTGCCTCCTGTCCACTAACGCCGGCGGAGGTGGTTGGCATTTCATCGTTGTGGCTAGTGTCAGGGGCCCCTTGGAGTGCCACGGTGTTCCTCAAGGTCTTTTGAATGTCCGTCAGCACCCCTACAATGGTGCCCAGGGCGGAGCCGATGGTCCTGAGCTCCTCCCTGAACCCCAAATACTGTTCCTCCTGCAGACGCAGGGTCTCCTGCAACTTGGCAAGTACCGTTGCCATTGTTCCTGGGAGTGGTGGTATGCTCCCACGATGGAGAAGAGGGTCTCGTTGAGAGTAGGTTCCCTTGGCCTGTCCTCCCTCTGTCGCACAGCAGCCCTCCCAGTTGCCCTGTGTTCCTGTGCCTCCGTCCCCTGGACCGTGTGCCCACTACCACTGCCCCAGGTCCCTGTTGATGTTGGGGTGGTGGGTTCGCCTGGGTGCCTTGTAGTGGTGGACACACCGCTGATTGACCTGTCCTGGGTAGGGAGGTTTGGGCCCGCTGGGTGGGTGCTGTGCTGGTGTTCCCAGAGGGTGGCAGTTCGGTGTTGGGCTGTGGCTGGGCAAGGGTAACCGACTGTCCTGAGGCCCACGATGGTCCGGGCTGGTCATCAAGATCCAGTGGGGCAGAGCTGCTGTCATCACTGTGGGCCTCTTCTGGGGGTGGAGTGGTGTTGTCTGGACCCTCTGGTGTGGTGACGTTCCTTCGGGTTCCTGCGGGGGTATGAGTACATGATTATTGCATGTGTGTGTTTCATGATGTGCAATGTTTGGATGTGCGTGTACCCCAGTGCAGGCATTCCTGTGTGGGGGCTTATGTGGTGATAGTTGGGGGGTGTCGTGGGTCTGTGCAGTGGGCATGCTTTAGTGATGGGTATCCATGCTTAGTTAGGTCATGCAGGTTTTGGGGTTGGGATGGGTGGTTGGTGTCATGGGTAGATAGGTGAGGATTTGGAGTGATAGGGGAGGGTGTGAGGGTGGGGGTGTGTGATAGCATGCAGGTAGGGTGGGGGATATGATAGTTGAAATTTGACTTACCAGTGTCTGTTTCTCCAACGACTCCTGCGAGGCCCTCAGGATGCAAGATGGACAAGACTTGCTCCTCCCATGTTGTTAGTTGTGGGGGAGGAGGTGGGGGTCCGCCGCCATTACCGCGATGTGGTGCCTTGATACCGTGGAACGCTCCTTCTCCCGTAGGTCGTTCCACCTCTTCCTGATGTCCTCCATATTTCTTGGGTGCTGTCCCACAGCGTTGACCCTGTCGACTATTCTTTGCCATAGCTCCATCTTCCTGGCTATTGATGTGTGCTGTACTTGTGATCCAAATAGCTGTGGCTCTACCTGTAGGATTTCCTCGACCATGACCCTGAGCTCCTCCTTGGAGAAGCGGGGGTGTCTTTGGCGTGCCATGGGGTGGTGTGTGTGATGTGTGGGGTGGTGTATGTGTTGATGAGTGTGGTGAGTGTTGTGGTATGTGGTGTTTTGTGCGTGGGTGTTGTGTGGGTGATGGTGTAGTGTGCCTCTGTGTGATGTGGTTCTCTATTCTGTGCTGTCTCTCTCTGGCCTTCTCTCAGAAAATGTGGTCGTAGGGGTTTGTGTGTGATGTGGGTGGGTGTTTTATATTGTATTGGGTGTGTGGGAGTGGTGTGTGTATGTGTATCAGGTGTGTGTATTTCGAAATGTCCAATATGGCGGTGTTTTGGAGATGTGTGTGTATTTTGAGGGCGGCGGTGTGTACCGCCAATGGAATACCGCGGTTGAAAGACCGCCGCGTGGATTCGTGGGTCGTAATAGCATGGGCGTGTTTCTGTTGGCGTGGAGGTGGAGGATTTGTTTCCGCATGTTTATCGCTGACCTTTGGTGTGGCGGTATTGTGTGGGTGTCTTAATTTTGGCGGATTCCGTAATGTGTCTCATAATAGCTGTGGCGGTCTCCCGCCGCCGCTGCGGTGTATTGGCGGTCTTCTGCACGGCGGTAAGCGCCTTTTCCCGCCAAGGTCGTAATGACCCCCATAATCCTATAATATGAGATTAAAATCAACAGTTCTAAGGACTTCTAGATCTGAAAAGTTACAAATGAAAGGCTCAAGCTTGTCTAAAAAAAGATCTTTGATCAATGTTGTGAGTGCCCGAGCAAAAATTGATCGATAGTAAGCTGAATGTAGATTTATTATAGACTGAGGGCCAAATTTATCAAGGTTTTGTGTCACCCTTGTGTCACACAAGGTGATTTAATGAGATGCAAAACCTAGAATGAAATTTACCAAGCCACAAAAGGCCACAAATCTGGAGTAGCACAAGACAAAAATTAAGTTGCACAGAGAAGGCATTCCATGGGTGTACCTTGGGTGTTTCCATGCATCTACCCATGGATTTTGGCACATTCTAATATTTACCAAGGCAGTAAACCTGGGAATGCTTCAAAATACTATGCCTTCTCAGGGGAGGCGCAACAAGGAGAAATGTCTTTATTTCTCTTAATTGTTTCCTCTTTCTAAGTCGGCTGCATTCTGAGGCACTCTTAGAACGAGGAAAATGCCTAAGATGGTTGTTTGTGTGCAGGAAGAAGCCTCTACCTGCATAAAAGCGTTCCTGCGTACACCGCAGGAAACCTTCAACCATGGCATAAGGGTGCCTGCATTGGCACAAGGCAACACATTGCACACCAGCACAAGGAGAGGAGAGTAATGTGACATATAGGTGGTCATTATGACCCTGGCGGTATTATAACCGCAGGGCCAAAACGACGGGAGCACCGCCAACAGGCTGGCGGTGCCTCCCGGCGTATATTGACCGCAGCGGTAGCGCCGCGGTCGCACTGCCGGGGCCGGCGGTTTACCGCCACAATGGCCCCGGCGGATGTAATCCCTGCCCAGGGGATTACGAGTCCCCGACCGCCAGCTTTTTTCTGGCAGTCTGAACCACCAGGAAAAGGCTGGCGGTATGGGGAGTTGTGGGGCCGCTGGCATGGGCAGTGCAGGGGCCCCCTGAGAGGGCCCCATGCGGTTTTTAACTGTCTGCTGTGCAGACAGTGAAAAGCGCGACGGGTGCAGCTGCACCCGTCGCACGGCCGCAACACCGCCAGCTCCATTTGGAGCCAGATCCTATGTTGCGGCTGTGATCCCCGCTGGGCCAGCGGGTGGAAACCAGGTTTCCGCCCGCCGGCCCAGCGGGGATCTCCAAATGGCCGCGGCAGGGGTGCGGACACATTCGCTGCCGCATGGCGGTCAGATCTTGGCGGGCGGCTGATGCCGCCCGCCAAGGTCGTAATGACCCCCATAATGTTAAATATGGCACACTCCTGCCCTCTCCTTTCCCTGCAAAGCAGAGCAGCAAGGTGTCTTGCTGCATTGCATTGTGTGAAGGTATGATAAATAAGGCAGTAAGGGGGTTATTACAACTTTAGAGGAGGTGTTAATCCATCCCAAAAGTGACGGTAAAGTGACGGATATACCACCAGCCGTATTACGAGTCCATTATATCCTATGGAACTCGTAATACGGCTGGTGGTATATCCGTCACTTTACCGTCACTTTTGGGACGGATTAACACCTCCTCCAAAGTTGTAATAACCCCCTAAGGGCCTCATTCTGACTTTGGCGGGCGGCAGAGGCCGCCCGCCAAAGTCCCGCCAACAGAATACCGCTGCGCAGACAAAAGACCGCCGCGGTAATTCTGAGTTTCCCGCTGGGCGGGCGGGCGACCGCTAGAAGGCCGCCCGCCCGCCCAGCGGGAAACCCCCTTCCACGAGGATGCGGGCTCCGAATGGAGCCGGCGGAGTGGAAAGGGTGCGACGGGTGCAGTTTTGCAGACACTGAAAATCTTGGTGGGGCCCTGTTAGGGGGCCCCTGCAGTGCCCATGCCATTGCCATTTACCGCCGCGGTCAGAATTGGCCTGGATGCACCGCCAGCCTGCATCCGCGGTCCCCGGCCCTGGCGGTCCATGACCGCCAGGGTCGGAATGACCCCCTAAGTCTTTAAAATATTATGGCCTGGAAATGAGGACAAAATTACTTTAAAGGTCTCACAATGGCTTTTGTGGAGTTTGAAATATATTTAGACAATCCTCTGGCCTGTCTACTGAATTTGGTTCGCAAGATGCCAGAGATGACAAATACCTGGAAAAAGTCTATGAAGATTGGAGTTTTGCTTTTTGTCTCTTTTAAACAAAGGTGGTCATTACAACCCTGGCGGACGGTGTAAAAGGTGGGGTAATACCGCAAACAGGCCAGCGAAAAAAAAAAGGGAATTACGACCCTGACGGTAACCGCCAACAAAGACAGCCACTTTAACACTTCGCCCGCCACGGCTGTACAGACAAACAGCGTGGCGGTCACCGCCAACAGACAGGCGGGAGACAAAGTACCGCCCACACTATTACAACACACCAATCCGCCACCTTTTCCGGGGTGGATTCACTGTGGTTAAAAACACGGCGGAAACAGCCTTTGCTATGGGAAAACGCTCACCTCAACACACTCCACAAGGAACGACGACTCCATGGAGCCAGAACTCCAAATACTACCTGCCCTTGTCTTTCTGCTCCTGTACGAACAACAGCGACGTAGGCGCAGAACATACCGGTGAGTACTGCATCTACGACACGGGGGAGCGGGGAGGCAAAAGTTAGGGGGACACCCACCAAACACCCCCACCCTCGCATATTACAACATACACACCAATGCAGTCAAAAATATCACATTAACAACCCACAATCCCCCCGGAAGAATGCAAAGACAAAGCGAGATCCGTTCAAATATTGTAATGTGCCAGTATACATGTCATATAAAAATATACTGAATCATATCTCGAAATCTGTCATATTTATGTATACAATACAAGAAGTATTGCAGATATGTACACAACAATGTCCGTGCACCAACAGTCCAAAAATGCATGGGCGAGGCCCACAATAGATACCTGACCAAAATCCGAGAGAACACTGCCGGGGCATCAGATTGAAACACTACAGGCACCTCAGGGGGAAGGGAAGGGGGGGCACCTCAGCCACATGACTGCAAAGCCAGATCCACGACGGGGCTCCATGCCCATTGATGTATCCTGGGGAGTGCAAAGCCACAGTCTCTCAAGTCTTTACAGTGGGTGGGTTGCCCACTGGACCATCATGGGGAGTGCAAAGCCACAGTCTCTCAAGTCTCTACAGTGGGTGGCTTGCCCACTGTGCCATCCTGGGGAGTGCAAAGCCACAGTCTCTCAAGTCTTTACAGTGGGTGGGTTGCACACTGGACCATCCTGGGGAGTGCAAAGCCACAGTTTCTCAAGTCTCTACAGTGGGTGGCTTGCCCACTGTGCCATCCTGGGGAGTGCAAAGCCACAGTCTCTCAAGTCTTTACAGTGGGTGGGTTGCCCACTGGACCATCCTGGGGAGTGCAAAGCCACATTGACGCAAGTAGATGCAGTTCTCAACTGGTACTGGGTGGGACTTGTGGTCAGACTGGATGAGTCTCCCCGTGAAAGTTCCTGTCCTGTCACTGTCCCAGCTGCACATGGGAGAAGGATGCCTGATGTGGCGGCCTATTCATACCCACACGGTGTTTGCCCTGATCAGCGGTCTTCACCATGGCGGTCTTGGCCTTGTTCAACGGTGCTTTGCCATGGATGGCTATGGACTGTTCAGCGGTAGCCTGAGATGGCAGTTCAGATACTGACATTGGTGTGTGGCATGACGAACTACACAATGGACATTGGTGTGTGGCATGACGAACTCCACACTGGACATTGGTGTGTGGCATGACGAACTCCACACTGGACATTGGGGTGTGGCATGGCGAACTCCATACTGGACATTGGGGTGTGGCATGATGAACTCCAAACTGGACATTGGGGTGTGGCATGACGTTCCATCATCGCCCAGAGGGGCTGTGGGATCCTGGTCCCTCCTGCGCACTGACTCCGGCGGTGGTCTCCTGACCAGTGACGATACTCGGGCCCTCCTGGGCACTGACTCTGGCGGTGGTCTCCTGACCAGTAACGACGGTGCTGGCGGTTGTGTCTGGACCGCCGGAAATGATGGCGCACTTCTCCGCCGTGACACTCACAACAGGCTGGGCAGACTTCCTCAGAACCTTCCACACCTTCTTTGGAGTTACAGCTGACTCACCAATCGCCTTCGATCCCATTTCACTTGTTGTCCCACCAGGAGTCTTGACACGGTCCCGTCGTCCACTCTCCAATTTCGGTGCCTTTACAGGGGGTGGGCTGACAGTGCCTTGGCTCCGGGTCCTACTGCCTGCCCTGGTGGACGGTGCACTCCAAAAACCTGGAACACGCACAACAGGTACTGGACGCTTTTTGGCTGAGGTGCTACGACAGGACTGATGAACTGGAGGGGGAGGGTGGGGGCAAACAGGTCAATTTGACAGAGGGACAGTTTCTGACGGACACTGGGATGGGTAGTTGGAGGGGGCCTGGGAGTGGAGGTAGAGGAGGTGGTTATAGGAGGTGTCACTTTAGCTGTTTTGGGTGCAGGTGCAGGCACTGGAGGCTGTCGAGAGGTGGATGGATGTTGGGTGAGTGATTGCCGGCGTTTGTGTACTTTGGGAGGGGGCGTCACAGACACACTGGGAGAGGACACAGGGGACGTGTAAATGGCAGTGGAGGTGGTGAGTGCAGGTGAGCGGCTTGTGGTGCTGGGTGTTCTGGTGCGAGTCCTAGTGCCTGTAGATGTGGTGCATGCAGGTGTGTGTGTAGACGAGACTGGGAGGGAGGAGGGAGAAGAGGAGGAGGGGGACACAGTGGAGACAGTGGATGTTGCTGTGTCTGTATGGGTGTGATGCTTGTGTGAGTGCCTGTGGTGTGTGTGGTGCCTATGTTTGCTTGAGCTACTTTTGGGTGTTGACTTGTGTGCCTGCTGGTCTGTAGGTGTGCTTGGGATGGGCTGGGGTACAGGGGATTGGGTCTGGGTGAAGGAGGTTGGAGGGGGTAGGCTGGACACAGGGACAATGGCTGCCATCAGTGCTGAAGCCAGAGATTGCAGGGTTTGCTGAAGGACAGCCTGACCAGAATGAATGCCTTCCAGGAATGCATTACCGTGTTTCAACTCTCGTTCTACACCCTGGATGGCATTCACAATGGTAGACTGCCCAACAGTGAGTGACCTGAGGAGGTCAATGGCCTCCTCACTGAGGGCAGCAGGGGTGACTGGGGCAGGGCCTGAGGTGCCTGGGGTGAAGGTGATGCCCACCCTCCTGGGTAGGTGGGCACGGGACACACGCTGAGGGGCTGCTGGGAGGGCGGTGCTGGTCGGGGAGATGGCGGCTGTACCTGTAGAAGTGGGGCGCACAGATGGTGCTGCCAGCACAGGGGAGCTCCCATAGGCGGACGAGTCCGTGTCGCTGGTTGGTGATCTGGTGGCCGACGTGAAGCTCCCCTCGCCCTCCGTCCCACTGGTGAATTCAGAGTCTGTGGTGTGGCCCTCCATGGCCATGTGGGATGCAGCTCCCTCGTGCTCCGGTGCCACTGTACCTCCGCCTGTTGATGCTGATGTACAAAAGGACAGGGAGAGCAGGAAAAGGGGGGAGACAGAAGAAAGAGAGTTTTAGTGCATGGCATACCGCTACTGTTGGCGGACAAGACAGACACAGCAGCCCCATGCATTACGCCGTGCTCCTGCCCTCTGCACATGCTATTTCTGGGATATGGCCTACATGCCAATGGTAGTAATCTTCCCACATGGATGGCAAAGGGGCAACTATACATCAACTTCCCTCTGTTTTGAACTGGGGTAGAGTGCCACATGGCCTACATGACGGAGGGGCCTTGCCTACCTAACTCGCCCTGGCCTAGGGACACCCACAACCCACCACCCCCACCCAGACACCTCCACTGCACGCAAAGTCCATATGATGAGGTAGTACTCACCCCCTTGTGTCTACTGTGATGTCCTTAAGCGCCCATCTAACTCCGGGTACGCCACCACCAGGATCCAGAACATCAGGGGGGTCATGGTGCGACGGGCACCCCTCCCACGTTGGGAGGCCATCCCCAGCTGAGCCTCCGCCGTCTTCTTGCTGCAGCGGCGAATGTCCTCCCATCTCTTACGGTAGTGGGTGCCCCGTCTCTGGTGGGCCCCCAGGGTCCGGACTTCCTTGGCGATGGCACGCCAAATGTCCCTCCTCTGGTGGGCGATGACCTACATGACATGCACAAGGAAAGAGGACAGTCATTACCTACTGCACCGTTCTTGTGATTGGCCCCCTCCCAACTCTTTCCCTGTGGCCCATTCATCCCAATGCATAACTGTTCTATGTACTCTGCCCCCTTCCCTCATCCACCCAGCCCTCTCCACCCAAGCCTAGCCCATACAACGTGCTCCCTGTGTACTAACCTGTTGGTCTGGAGGACCGTAGAGTAGCGTGTACTGGGGGAGGACCCCATCCACAAGTTTCTCCAACTCCTGTGCAGTGAAGGCAGGGGCCCTTTCCCCAGACGCAGCAGCCATCGTCGCTTCCAGACCGAGGTCACAGCAGCACTAGCAGTGTAGGTCCTCTTTTGTCGAAGGTCAGGTATCTAGTGATTGAAAAGATAGAAAATGGTGGTGACGTCCGCGGCGGTGACGTCCGCGGCTGTGCGCATCATCACCGGCGGCGCACCTGTTCATTGTCTCCTGGGACCCATAGGGTCCAATGTTAACCAATGCAGTATTGCGCCGCGCTCTACGACCGCCTACCGCGATGGTGTCCAACTCCAGCGCAGTTACCCCACAATCCCATTGTCCCAGTTTAGAGGTCAGGCAGCCGCCATTTCAGGGGCCCACATGGCTTCAATTACTACTGCATCACAAATACCGAGGCCTACACTCAAAACCTTTCCCGGATGAGTTAATTGTCTGTTGTAGTCTTGTGTGTGACTGTGGGTACATACCTGGAGGAATGCTGACAGTTTCTTCGCTGTTGTCCTTCTTAGGCACCGTCAGTTGGGACATATTGGAAGATGGTGGAATCCGCCGGTGTACCGACAGCTGGTGGACCTGTTGAGAATGGAAGAGCGACATGTCATCGTGACCTACCGGTTTGACCGTGCCACAATCCAGGAACTATGTACCCAGTTGGAGCCAGACCTGATGTCACCAATCTGCCATCCGACTGGAATCCCCCCTGACGTGCAGGTGCTGTCTGTGCTGCATTTCCTTGCAAGTGGGTCTTTTCAGACAACAGTGGCCATGGCATCAGGGATGTCCCAGCCTATGTTTTCCAACGTCTTGTCCAGAGTGTTGTCTGCACTGCTGAAACACGTAAGGAGATACATCATTTTCCCTGAGGTGGAGGATTTGCCTACAGTGAAAGGTGATTTCTATGCCCTTGGACATATCCCCAACATCATAGGTGCCATTGATGGGACCCATGTAGCTTGGGCCCCCCGCAGGAATGAACAGGTGTAACGGAACAGGAAGAGTTATCATTCCATGAATGTCCAGATGGTCTGTTTGGCAGACCAGTACATCTCCAAGGTAAATGCTATATTCCCTGGCTCTGTGCATGACGCCTACATCCTGCGGAATAGCAACATCCCTGATATGATGGGTCAACTCCAGAGGCACCGTGTATGGCTATTGGGGGACTCTGGTTACCCCAACCTGTCATGGCTATTGACCCCAGTGAGGAATACCAGGGCAGAGGAACGGTACAATGAGGCCCATGGGCGGACTAGGAGGGTGATTGAGCGGACCTTCGGCCTCCTGAAGGCCAGGTTCAGGTGCCTCCATAGGACTGGTGGATCCCTATTCTACTCACCGAAGAAGGTGTGCGACATCATCATCGCCTGCTCCATGCTCCATAACTTGGCATTGCGACGCCAGGTGCCTTTTCTGCAGGAGGATGATCCAGATGACGGTGTTGTTGCAGCGGGGAGCCTGGGGAGCCTGTGGACAGTGATGAGGAGGAAGCTGATGAAGATGAAAACGACAACAGGGAGTCAGTCATACAGCAATATTTTCAGTGAGACACAGGTGAGTACATTTTCATGTTTCACATAATATTAACTTTCACACGTCTACCTCTATCCTGTACCTACATTTCACTCCCTATTTGTTAACTGAGTTGTCCCCTTCCATTTCAATTTCACTATTGTGGTAACCTACGTGTCAACAGCTTGCACCCTTGAAAGGCTTGTGATGTGTGACATTGGTGTGTTGGCCTTCTAATGGGTAACCTTTTTTAACACTGTAATTGACAATACAAAGTTCACAATCATTGACTGACTCCAGTTTTATTAGTGTTTCAAGGGTGTTTATTTAAGTGCATAACAATGAAGGGGGGTTGTGAAATGGGGATGGGTGATGGTGGAGGAATGTCCATGGCAGAGTCCAGTCTATTAGTCTCACAGGTACATTGCACATCTGGCCATTGGAAGTGGAGCTGGGGCAGTTCCGATTTGGACAGGGTAACAAAGTGGGACAGTGGGAGGACGATCAGGGTGGTCTTATTTCCTGGCGGGGGTCTTGCCATCTTGCTCTGTCCTGTTCCTGGATCTCAGGGCCCGCTTGCGTGGTGGTGGTCCGTCTGCAGGGGATGGGGTGCTGGTGTGTTGGTCCTGTGGCGGTGCCTCCTGTCCACTAGCGCCGGCGGAGGTGGTGGGCATTTCATCATCGTGGCTAGTGTCAGGGGCCCCTTGGAGTGCCACGGTGTTCCTCAAGGTCTTTTGAATGTCCGTCAGCACCCCTACAATGGTGCCCAGGGCGGAGCCGATGGTCCTGAGCTCCTCCCTGAACCCCAAATACTGTTCCTCCTGCAGACGCAGGGTCTCCTGCAACTTGGCCAGTACCGTTGCCATCGTCTCCTGGGAGTGGTGGTATGCTCCCATGATGGAGGAGAGGGCCTCCTTGAAAGTAGGTTCCCTTGGCCTGTCCTCCCTCTGTCGCACCACAGCCCTCCCAGTTCCCCTGTGTTCCTGTGCCTCCGTCCCCTGGACCGTGTGCCCACTACCACTGCCCCCAGGTCCCTGTTGTTGTTGGGGTGGTGGGTTCGCCTGGGTGCCCTGTAGTGGTGGACACACCGCTGATTGACCTGTCCTGGGTAGGGAGGTTTGGGACCGCTGGGTGGGTGCTGTGCTGGTGTTCCCAGAGGGTGGCAGTTCGGTGTTGGGCTGTGGCTGGGCAAGGGGAACCGACTGTCCTGAGGCCCACGATGGTCCCGGCTGGTCATCAAGATCCAGTGGGGCAGAGCTGCTGTCGTCACTGTGGGCCTCTTCTGGGGGTGGAGTGGTGTTGTCTGGACCCTCTGGTGTGGTGACGTTCCTTCGGGTTCCTGCGGGGGTATGAGTACATGATTATTGCATGTGTGTGTTTCATGATGTGCAATGTTTGGGTGTGCGTGTACCCCAGTGCAGGCATTCCTGTGTGGGGGCTTGTGTGGTGATAGTTGGGGGGTGTTGTGGGTCTGTGTAGTGGGCATGCTTTAGTGATGGGTATCCATGCTTAGTTAGGTCATGCAGGTTTTGGGGTTGGGATGGGTGGTTGGTGTCATGGGTAGATAGGTGAGGATTTGGAGTGATAGGGGAGGGTGTGAGGTTGGGGGTGTGTGATAGCATGCAGGTAGGGTGGGGGATATGATAGTTGAAATTTGACTTACCAGTGTCCGTTTCTCCAACGACTCCTGCGAGGCCCTCAGGATGCAAGATGGACAAGACTTGCTCCTCCCATGTTGTTAGTTGTGGGGGAGGAGGTGGGGGTCCGCCGCCAGTCCGCTGTACCGCGATGTGGTGCCTGGATACCGTGGAACGCACCTTCCCCCGTAGGTCGTTCCACCTCTTCATGATGTCCTCCCTATTTCTTGGGTGCTGTCCCACAGCGTTGACCCTGTCGACTATTCTTTGCCATAGCTCCATCTTCCTGGCTATTGATGTGTGCTGTACCTGTGATCCAAATAGCTGTGGCTCTACCCGTAGGATTTCCTCGACCATGACCCTGAGCTCCTCCTCGGAGAAGCGGGGGTGTCTTTGGGGTGCCATGGGGTGGTGTGTGTGATGTGTGGGGTGGTGTATGTGCTGATGAGTGTGGTGAGTGTTGTGGTATGTGGTGTTTTGTGCGTGGGTGTTGTGTGGGTAATGGTGTAGTGTGCCTCTGTGTGATGGGGTTCCCTATTCTGTGCTGTCTCTCTCTGGCCTTCTCTCAGAAATTGTGGACGTAGGCGTTTGTGTGTGATGTGGGTGTGTGTTTTATATTGTATTGGGTTTGTGGGAGTAGTGTGTGTATGTGTATCAGGTGTGTGTATTTCGAAATGTCCAATGTGGCGGTGTTTTGAAGATGTGTGTGTATTTTGAGCGTGGCGGTGTGTACCGTCAATGGAATACCACGGTTCAAAGACCGCCGCGTGGATTCGTGGGTCGTAATAGCATGGGCGTGTTTCTGTTGGCGTGGAGTTGGAGGATTTGTTTCCGCATGTTTATCGCTGACCTTTGGTGTGGCGGTGTTGTGTGGGTGTCTGAATTTCAGCTGATTCCGAGATGTGTGTCATAATAGCTGTGGCAGTCTACCGCGGCCGCGGCGGTGTATTGGCGGTCTTCTGCACGGCGGTAAGCGCCTTATACCGCCAAGGTCGTAATGACCCCCAAAGTATGTCCTATTTTCTGTTTAAAACTGACATGCTATGGATTAAGAGATCCTTTTTTAAGTATGCCATGTTCCATGATAGAGCTGCAATGGTTTTTTTCAGTGGCTCAAAATGTATAAGCAGTGGCTCTGATAAACTGCTAGGTATGCTGATTTGAGCATCTCCCCAAACAGGAGTGTAGCCACCTCTGGTTGTCTTCCCAATTATTTAAGGGACCTGTGACCACATGGCAGTAACGCCAATTGCCTTCCGATAATATGATATGAACTGCCTCAGTTGTGTTTGAAAAAAAATTGCAGGCCATTTGAGTTCCTTTTAAAACACTACATGCAGCTTCTTCTCCTCGGCTTGCTCGTTGTTGAGCCTCTTGTATCATGGTATATCTTTTTCTTTTTTGTGTAAGTTGATCCCCGGATTGCAAAACTGATCTCTGCGATGGAAGATCTGTGGGAAAATACCTGAAAGTTTCCAAGTGACCAAAGTAACCTCCTTTTGTAAGTTGAGAGGCCATTGTGTGACTTGAAGGCTAATGAAATTGTGGGAGGTGAGAGGTGCTAAGCCTGGAATATGATGGAGAAGGCGGAGAATATTCCCATGGTTCAGGATGTCTATATTTCCCTAAGACATATATTCTTGAGTAAGGATCAATGTGTTAGCAGGAGGATTGGTTTTCAGAAATGGGTGACTTTATCCCCGGGCCCAAAGGGTAGCAGGAATGAGTATCCCCTGCTGCTAGTTTCTTATTAGATAGGATGATGAGAGCATGACCTGGGAATTGTTTTTCAGCACCGTTATTGCAAGTTGCATTGCTTTGCTCGGTAACAATAATCGGGGTGCCTGACCTACGATTGGTAGAATTCCATGTAGAATCTGATGTAGATAAAAATTTAACATGAGGCTGAGGGCAAGGGGCCTGAGCTTGGTGGCTAGTAGAATATACTCTTTGGGGGGTTTTGAGACCACTTCAGGGAACTTTTACGATGGCCATTTCTCTGTCACAATTAGTAGTAAGAGTATTTGGATCGCTCCTTCATTACAATGTTGAAACCTTCAGTGTTGCCTCAAGATTCTGAGATCCTGAGTCGCTTCTACTAGGCTGGAGGTACTTTGGTACTGCAGATTTGTTTTTCAAAAATGAGTATTCTTGTTTCTCCACTGAAACCTGCTCGCTCCAGGTGAGTCTATTTAAAATCATCTTCGCCCTCTGGGTTTTTCTGGCCTTGTTTCAGTTTTTTCTTTTCCTTTCTGCATGCGGAACCTATTTACAGAGCTGGATTTTTGTGAGGCAAATTTTGTATGCCATTTATTTGAGTCATGCCCTGACTATTGGATTTTTCTTTATTTCTAGGAGGGCTAATTATGCATTTGTCTACGGTAGAAGTGGTACAGTACAATCTAATTGGACCCGGGCTGGAGGGTGGCTTTTGCCCCCGATATCCATGTCAGAGGAGTTTTCTGCAGTATATGTGCCTGAAAGATTATTTCACTTAAGGATATCTATAAGTTCTTTTTGCATCTCTAGAAGAGTACATACTTTGTCAATTATCAGGGTACAGCTGCATGGAAGAGACTTATTGCAAGGGGAAATTGATAAGGAGGCCACCTCATGCTGTAAAGTGCCTATTTTATTATCCAGGCTAGTAATGCAAGTTTCGAGTCACTGTAAGAGGTCAACTTGGAGTTCCAATGTGAGATGATTTAACACCTGTATAGCAGTGGCAAGCATTGTATTAATGGAACTGAGGAAACTTGACATTGTACTGAATTGGAGGTTGGTGAAATTGATGACTGAGGTGTGTTTCTTCAAATGAAGGCCATCAGACTGTTTGAAAGTGTGTTCTTGACCACTCAAAGGGAGGTCATCTAATAACTCAACATCAGACTTTTCCAGTGTGAAAGTATAAGAACGATTTAGATGGGTAACAACTTCATGGATCTTCCAAGTTTGGTTGAAGTATAGATAAAGAAATTAAGTGCATTTTTAAGTAGTCTTCTCCCCCAGTTGCTTCATAGTGCACTAACACTCTCACCATAAAAGTTTTAGTTAGAGGAGGAGAGCTTTGAGGTGTGGGCACATTTGTAACAGGATCAGTTGGTTTAATTGAGTTCACATTTAAATTGTAATGATTGGAAATGAGGTTGGCTATTGAAGATGAAGTGAGATTAGCCAGATTTGTATCTATAGTTTTCAGGGAAAACATTGCCAAAACTCTGAAACCTTCTGTGAAGTCTTGTTGATGTTTTTTGATGTTTGTTGTACAGGGATTTTACAGATTTTTGTTGTCTTTTCACATTTCCTTTCTTTAGGCCCTTTTGGTTTATGTTAAATTTGAAGGCCAATCTCCAACTAGCTGCTAAGGAAAGTTCATATATCGCTTAACAAATGTAAACGCATTTGTTATGTGATTGTCATAAATTTACCCATAATGTGGAAGGTCTTTCACTGAAGCACACATACTTTACAACCTTCTGACTTGATGTTGTAGCATGGTAATCCTGTTGCCACTTGCTCAACATTTTTCACAGCGACCACATTATATGTTGAAATGATTATAAGTGGACAAAGACCATCATAAAGCTGGACATTATAAATTTGATGGCTCAGCAGCCACTGGTATGCCATTGCTCCTTCCACCTCATAAAGGGTGGTTTAGTACCTGCACCATTATAGTTTAAATGAGCCGCCACCATTCTTTCCAAAAGCTGACTCTCTTTAGCTCTTAGCTTTGTTCATTCAGAAAAAGGTCCTTGAAAGTCCTTGTGTTGAGCCCCAAATGCCCAATGTGGTGGCAGAGAGTGGGTAGAATGAGCTACAGGGCAGCTGAACAACTGAGCAAGACCTAGCAAAGCTCAGGATGGCACAATAACTCCAGACCTTGAGATCCAAACAAGAGTAGTGGCCTCTGAGTCCCAAGGTCTCCAAGCACCCTGGCTTCCAGTAACCATCAAGAGTCTACTCTGCCTTTGTGGAAGTAATCAAAGAGTCTGACACATTTCCCAAATAGGGCACAGTTATATGGTTCAGGCATTCAAAACCCCACACTCAACATGGTAAGAACTCATATAATAGGACTGTATTTATAAAGTTTAAAACATCAACCAATGGCTTTCTGAGAAATGTTACATCAACTAAGAGACGTTTAGGAACACAACTTTTATTTACAATTATGCATAATGTGTAAGTATAATAAGGCCTACATAAAAAGTGAAGGAAATAACATAATATTTGTTCAATAAATAAAAGCAATAGACAGTACAAGGGATAAATGATATTCAGAGAAGACTCAGGTAAAGATTCATGTATTTGCTACAAATGTAGAAACTCCAGCACACAGCTTCCTTCCTGAGGAGCAAAGTTTAATACATTTCAGCTCAACAAGTAAACAGCACTGTGGAATGAATTTTGGGGCATATTTATGAACTCTGACACAATGCTGTGTTGTGGTCGAATTGCATCAGAAAACTCTGCACTGTGTTCCTTACCATGCGGATGTGCTGTATTTATGAGATGGACACCAAGGCACAAGGACCAAAGATGGTCAGGAATTTCAACATAGGAGTGTCTGGAATGGCGCAAAGTGCTACAACACAGGTTCTCTCTACGTCACACATAGCTGATTTGCATGTTGTAAATCACCTCTACGTGCTACAAATCAGTATTTTGTTACTCAGGAGTGTTTTGAGTCACAGGAACGTTTGAAAAAATGGTGCAATCAGCACAGCAATACTTAAAATACTGAGAAGCATGGAAGAACCATCAGGGGACCAGAAGGGTAGCAACCCCAACACAGAAGACTTGTCATCATCCCAGGGGAAGAAGAAGTTAAACTTCAGTGAGGAGGAGAACCAGATATTAATAAGTGTGGTGATAAAAAATTAACATTTCCTTTTTGTCACCTCAAAATTGCAATCAGCAAGGAAGGATGCCATTTGAAAATCCATAGTAGACAAAATCAAATATGTAGCACAAAGAGGATCATCTTGGAGTGCAAGAAGCAGTGGCATGATTACAAACGCAGGACCAAATCAAAACTGTCCAGGAACAATAAGGCAGGCATGAGGACCAGAGGAGGACCTGATATCCAGGAGGTGCTGGATCCACTGGAGGAGCAGTTGGCATCCCTCATTCCAACAGACTTGGTAGGTGGAGTGGAAGGGTAGGTGGAGTGGAATGTTAGGAGAGTGCTGAAGTGTGAGACCAGGAAGAACTACAGTGTGAGTCAAAACAAGGGACCATACACTAACAAACCATCATGTAGGGCACCGCACCAACACACTTTGCTGCACTGCTTCAAAGGGACAGTGCAGAAGTGCCCCATATGTTAACTCATCTGACACATGACTGTCATTTTCTTAGGCAGTACTAATTCTACCAGCCCAGTCAGGACGCTCTATGGCTTGTACCTTTCCAGACTTCCAGGACTTAACCATCCATCAGGCAAGGGCCCCAGGAGGTGGTCCCTTGCCTAACTACTAACTCTGACCATGTACTATTAAAGTGCCTCGACTTACCCTCTGTGCTGGACGTGCTATAGCATGCAGCTTTCCAGACTTCCAGGACTTCACCATCCAGGAGGCACTGGGCCCCATGAGGAGGTCCCTTGCATAACTGCTAACTCAAACCTCACGCTATTAAAGCACCTCGATTTACCAATGGGTCAGGACGCGCTATAGCCTGCATCATTCCAGACTTCCAGAACTTTACCATCCAGCAGGCACTGGGCCCCAGGAGGCATTCCCTTGCCTAACTGCTAACTCAGACCTCGCACTACTAAAGTGTCTTGATTTACCAACGGGGCACGCTATTGCTTGTACCTTTACAGACTTCCAGGACTTCACCATTCGACAAGCACTGAGTCCCTGGAGGCGGTCCCTTGCCTAACTCAGACTTTGCGCTATTAAAGCACCTCGATTTACCTGTGGTGCGGGCTGCACGCAGGTCATGAGTGGGCCACACCCAGGTAACACCGGGGCCAAGGGCAGGCCCTTCCTGCACCCGTCAGCGTCAGGAAGAGGCAGAGGAGGGCCAACCCATTTGGCCATTTGGGATTGTGCTCACATGAATGGATAGGAGAAAAAGAATCATGAGGCATGAAGGATTGGCTTAGTGTTGCACCAAACTAGTACTGTAGGATAATTTTAACTAACGTCTCTCAGGGCATTGTTTTAAAGAGTCTGTGTCTGGTGCAGGGCTGCAATGTTTTATTCTCTATCTTATGCCGGATGCTTGCACGTGCTCTGTACACGTTGGTCCCGATATCCTTGAGTAAGTCAGCGCTCTTAGCACCGGTAGTTGAAATAGTTCCCTATTTTTTTGTTTCATTTGTATATTTTATATTCTTATTTCTTTTAATCATTATGGGCAAGCACATGCTACGGAGAAACCTCTGGGGGCAGCAGGCATAAGCAAGATTCCTAGGCATTCTTCAGAAAACTGCATCCTGAATGTAATAAGCTATTTAATAGTGGAAGTGGAAGGCTTACTGGCAATGAACAACTCGGATTTCCCCCAGTGTAAGCTTGCCACTGAAGGGTATCCAATCAATTTTTTTTTAAAAACATGCTCCTTGGCTGTGGTACTGCGGCCGACCCAAGGCATAAGGTTAGCTCCACTCCTCGTGATGAGCTATCAAGAGAAAGTATACCAGTAGCTAACCAGGACCCTTGTAAGGTGCAAACACAGGTGGGAAGTACATCTGTAATTAATATTGGATGCTCGAACCATTTTGCTCCTCTAGCCACTCAAGAATCAATGTCAGTAGTTAATCAAGTTCCAACTGACCTGACAAAGTTGGTAGAATCAACAAATGTAAGCCAGTCTAGTACTGGGGAGCCCCTGGTACAGCTTCAGATGTTAAGGAAAGAGATACAGGGATTGTGAGAGTGTATGAGCAGGTTGGCTATTGAACTAGGCAAGAATGAGGCCAAACTCTATGTAATGGTAGAAAATGTATGCACCAAAGTAGGTGGTGCTAAATTAACAGCCCAGCATAGTAGCCAACTTCCTTTTATGATCCCCCAGTGTGAAATAGGAATAGGCTTAGTCTTCAGCAAGGGGGGGCTCCCCTAGTAAAGTACCTGCAGTCCCCTCCAGCTTCAAATGAGGTGGACTTGTTGACAGGAGATACACTCTTAAGCAGCATAGTGCACAGCACAATCAGATAGCCTCCAGTCAGTGAGGTCAGAATCCTCATGGGAATCAAGGCCCAAATAACATCAATCAAGTTACGCGCTTGACTGGTGACATTCACTTGATAAATATCCCTAGACTCCCAAGTGGACTAAGAGAAACCCAAGATTTGTGTGTCACTAAAGCAATTAATTGGCTTTCCCATACCAGGGGATGTACACCTATAATTAGGGAAGATATCATAAATGCCACCCACTGTAGCCTAACGGGATTTCAACAGGATAATATAGGGCTAAAATTTAAGAGGCGTAAATTGGCAGAGAAGCTAAGATTCAGGCCCAAAAAAAGTTCACAAATTAAACACCCTTAACTCCCCTAGTGGATATTCTGACTTAGGCAGTTTATAACTCCTTCACTCACTCACATCGAATCTCTACTGTATATGAGTACTCTAATATAGCAGGCATTGATTGACAGCAGGAAGGTTCAAGGCCATCTCTTGCTTCCTTTACTACTCCATGGGGTGATTTTATTGGGTGGTGTAGAGAAGCTATTCCTCAGGACTTAGAGGTGAGTGGGCGGTGTGAAGTAGCTATCCCTCAGGACCTAGAGGTGAGTGGTTCTAGAGATGGTATCAGGGGCACTGCCTAAAGACTGAGATGAATCCTACTTTTGTAGACCAGGGAGGCAGCAGTGTGCAGATAAAGACTGATAGCAGGCAAAAATAGTGAAAGCCTCATTAGAATATTATCCTGGAATGTGGCAGGTATGTGAGTTAAGCTTGCAGACCCTAAATGGGGAGAGTTCATTTATTACCACCAGATTATACTCCTGCAGGAGACGTGGGCAGTGGCTTCAATCTATAGAAGTGGTTATATCACTTTTGCTGCAAATCCAGTTCCTTCCACTTCGGGAAGAGCCTCTGGCGGTCTTCTCATTTGGCTGAAATTAGACCTTTTTCCGTTAGTGAAAATAGTCACAATGGGCAGTAAATACTTGCAGGGGATAGAAGTAAAAGTAAAACCTCCCACAGGGATGAAACATATTGCTATAATTAATGCTTACATTAGATCTGTACACCTAAATGTATGCTTCTCCACAGTGGCACAACTCGCTGATGTTTTACTGAGCTTAAAAGGTTGCACCTTAAAGCTTATTGCAGATGATTGTAACACGAGACTCGAAAGAGGGCAGAGGGTGTTAGATCGCTCGATGTATCCCCTTAGTTCCTCGGTTGGGTCTTGGGAGCCTGATCAAATTATAGAAAAATTAAGTGCAGTTGCAGGCCAATTGAAAGATCTGATCACAGAGAACAGCTTAAGAATTGTCAATGGCAACATTAGCTCTGATTCACCCCTTCAGCCTACCTTTAAAAAAGGTCTTGTGAAAACCCATATTGATTACCCTTTGGTGAATCAGGATATGTGGCCTTCCTTCCTTGGCCGATATGGCTGTGGTCCCTATAGTAGATACTGACCACAACGCCTTAAGTGCTGCATTTATTCCTGTCATATTTACAAGTTGTCACTTACCCCCAGTTTACAACATGAGTCCGTTAGAGACAGTCAACAGTAGGAGGAATGTTAAATGGGTGGAAGTTGGGATAATATAGATATTCAAATCCAAATTCATGAGCTCTTTGTGGATAACCTAGTCGAGGTAACAGATTTGAGTGGGTATAAGCCTGATATGTTCTCTGTGCATTGCCAGCTAGCGGAGAATTTCAGGCCCTTGTTCACCAAAGTTAGGAAAAGAGGGTCCTTCTCCAAAATTGCTCCAGCCTGGTATTCCAAGGAATGCCGAGTGGCCAAAATTAGTCTTTTAGGTGCTCTGAAGCTTGGCATCAAGTCGCAAATAACTTCTGCATGGAAAAATTATAAGGCTATTCTAATTAAGGCCAATCAGAGCTGGGAGGTGGAACAATGGGCTGAGTTTACCAATGCACTTTAGAGTAAGAACTTGAAGGCCTTCTGGAAACTTGTTGCATCTAGCTCAAAGATAATAGATAATCACCTTGAAACAGTAGTGCACCCTGGAGGTTGGGTTGAACACTTTAGGGCCCTGTATAGTGAGAGGGGGCAAGAATAGGTTGGGAGTGCAGTGGAGGAGAAGGTGGCTAACGAAGAGACAGAGAGTCCATATTCTTCCCTGACTGAACCTAGGGTAACCTTAATGCCAATGGAGAAGGAAAAGGGTCACAGGTTGGATGGCATACCTGGTGATCTCTTCCTACCTCAGCCAGATGTGTGGATTCCTTATCTTAATGCAGTGAGAAATGCTATTATGAAGGGTAAGAAAATCCTGTCTACCTGGCTGGGAGCTGTTATTGTACCAATCTTCAAGAAAGGAAGAAGGAGCTTACCCTCTAGTTCTAGACCTATACGTTTGTTGGCTAATTCCCCCCAAAATATTTGTAGACAGGTCCTAGCAAAGCTACAATCCTGGGTTACAGACTATTACATCTTCGAGGATGCTCAGGCAGGTTTTAGGTGTAACATCAGTATCCTTGACCAAGTTTTCCAATTCAAGAAACTGTGCTGGAAGTATGTTACCCTGAAGAGGGATCATTTGTACTTTGCCTTCATAGACCTTAGTTCAGCTTTTGACCTGGTCCCAAGAGATAACTTGTGGAAGACATTGGAAGCTTATGGAGTGCCTATGTTCTAATATGGATCTTGAGAGTTCTCCACACAAATACCTACGCTAAAGTGAGGTGGAACATACAAGGTAACCTAACAGACTCAATTCCAATCTGTCGGGGGTAAAGCAAGGCTGGGTACTGGCCCCAACACTCTTTAGCCTCTATATTAACGGGGCAGTCAGATGGCTATCCCAGTGCACACATGATGCTGCCAAGTCAGCTGGAACTGCACTCCCGATATTAATGTTCACTGATGACACCCTGCTTATTTCTAGAACTCCTATGGGACTCCAGGCAGAAGTGGATTCGTTCTCAGCATTTTGCAAGATGAACGGCCTTGAAATTAACCCACTGAAAACTAAATTCAGGGGGATAAATACCCAAAAGTCATTTAAGGGAAGATTGGCAACTGATGGCTCCATAATTGAACAGGTTAAACATTTTGTTTATTTAGGGTCCGGTTGTCCAATACAATGACTTGGGCCCATCAGATGGAGAAGAGTAAAAATCTTCTCAAACAGAGAGTATACCAAATTAGTAGGAAGCAGAAGGTAACTGGTGGAGGTGCAGTGTCTCCGGTCCTTTAGATTTATAAAGCTACTGCGCTATCGGCAGCCACTTAAGGGGCAGAAATATGGGGTCTTGCTGATGTCACCCCCTTTTAACAGTCAAGCACAATTTTATCAGGGGAAGCTCAAGTTACCAAGGGGCACCCCCATGGTTCCACTGAGGCTGGATTTAGCACTCAACCCTATAAATTTGGTGGCAGCAGTAAAACCCTTATTATTCTATGTGAGAATGGGGTCAGCTGAGGAGCTGACACTTTTCAGGGATTCTCTAATTAATCTAATTTTCTGTGACTCACTGGTAGTCTCGCCCTGGTAAACAAATATCAAGATGGAGTGTGAGAAATTGAAAATGACACATCTCTGGAACTCGCCAGCAGTGGCCGCCAAGGATGCCAGAAAGATAGTGGAAAGAGCGTACTGGAACTATGTTCTGGAACAGACCTGGTTGAACAATGATGATGAGAATTTCGCTAGGCAATTTTTACATGTTAAATGATCTTCATCTTATAAAGATTTTATGGACAAAATCTATCCGCCCACTGCTAAGTATCTCCAATTCAGGTACAGGTCTCTAAGACCCCTAACTGCTTAATGGGACAAGGTAGGCTCCTCAACTTTTTGTTACTAAATGGGACAAGCTAGGCTCCTCAACTTTTTGTTACTTTTGCCCCTGAACAAAAGGAACTGAAGAGCATTTTATTTTTTTCTGCCCTCAGTACTCACAGCCACGCAGAAAATAGATACTTGCCATTTGCCTGCGTTTGGATGTTAGACACTATTTGGAGGCTCTAAGAATCCTTTAATTTGACCCAAAGGCGGTGATAGTTTTTGCAGAAGCAAAATACCTTGTGCAAGCATGGCATATGAAATGGGGAGGTATGTTTCAAACGAAAGCTTAGTCAAGATATTATGCTGACTGTACAGGTCGCAATCCTAGAGTTTACAGGGGTGCGAAACCAAACTACACACAACACATTTCTATCATTGCCCCCCTAACTTTGGGACTCACATGGATAGGGCTAGGATTGGCCATGTGATACCTTGTACATTAACCTTAAAAACAGCAATTTACCATTTTAATCTGAGTAAATTGGGTAAAGGATATTACAATTTCTGTCAATCGTCTCCACACTAAATGCTCCCTGAGATGGGAGAACATTTTTATTTTTTACATTTTATTCTATTGCCCAGAGTATGATTTTTTTGGGGGGTAAGTGGAATGTCATCACACGATGTTCACCTGATATCTGACACCCTCGGGAGGTCTACGAGCTATTTAAGTGTGCCACAAGGGAAAGAATTGATCCAATCACCTCCAGGCATTTGTCCTGGGTCAGTGATTGCGGCCAAGACAGTCCTTGGACTTATTCTGAGCATTATTGCTCCTTTAGCTTGTACCTGTTTTCCATATGTCCGCCCATGCATTTTAAGATTCTATTGCCTGTTTTAATTATGCCCTGGGTTGGTGATTCTGGCCCAGGCAGTTTATGGATTTAAATTGAACATCACTGCCCTTTAAGTTTGTATCCCATATGTTCCCACATACACTTTAGGATTTTATTGGATGTTTAAACTATGTATTTTTCTTTTCTTTATGGTGCTATACATACGTATGTCTAGATTTGTATTATGAATGGATTTTTCCTTTTAATGTATTTTGGCTTATTTATGTATATTTTTTAAGGTATTCTCTTTAACCAAAATAAAGTAATTACTACTACCACCATCCCAGTCCAGCCCTGACAAGTTTCCTAGGACCATGCATGATGTGCTACCCCAGTCAAGGTATTACCTCTCAATATTGGGACTTGTAGTGTCATTTATCCCTTCGCAAAACAAGACTACAAGTTATGGAATGCAACTTAGTAAACCCTGGATTAGAGCAGCACATTATACATGGACCTGGGAAGAGTAGCAAATATGGCAGTGCCAACACAGAGCCCCTTGCATCATCATGCAATTGTGCATATGTTGGGGTTAGGTAGCAAAAAGTGTCCTGCAATATAAAATTTGACAATTTGTCCTTGTGGAGGGTCAATATGTTACCCAAGATGGCCTTCAGGTGCTGAGGAGGTGTATGCTCTACAAGTAGTATCACTCAAAGAGCCAGGTGTCCATTACGTAATACAAATCCATATTTGATTCAACTGACCTGGGGGAAGTCATCCAAGGTATAGGCTGCCATGTAGGAGAACACTCTAGCTCCTGACTTGATCATATGGGTATTGAGGTTGAGAGTGAGTGGGAGTGATGTAGAGTAGAGGTTCATCATTGGTTGGTGGAAGCTTAGATGGTGTGTGAGCTAGGTTGGTCCCTTGTAGTGTAGGGCTTTCTAGGTGTGGGTGAGCATCTTGAACTGCCAGTATGTTGAATGATGAGGCACAGTAATTTTCTGAGGTGACATGATGTGTGTGCCACAAGGTAGGCTGAGTAGGAGTCTGAAAGTGGTGTGTTGAAGTGTTTTCCTCTTATGTAGCAGGTGTGCAGGGATGCTGAATTAGCTGTCATAGGTGCACTACAGCCAACATATGATGATGGCCTTGGTGATGGTCATGCAGGTGTCAGGAGGGAGCCATATGAAGACATTTCTGACCAGGCAAAAAAAGTGGAAGCAGGTGGAAGTGACTGTAGCATTTTGAGGTCTCATGGTGAGGTAGGTTTCCAAGATAATGGGCAGGTGCCTGTGGTGGTTGGACGGTGAGGGTTTCAGGCCAAGTCATGTGGGCAACCAGGGTGAGTAAATGTTACAGAATGTAATCATTTCTATCATCTTAGGTTAAGTACAAGCAACTAATCTCACATATAGGCAGCAATGTTGGTCAATGACATAATATAACTATTGTTGGTGGTGTTAGCGTCTCCTAGGAGTTAGAGTATGATCAGGGTGTCATTTGTGTAAGAGATGATGTACAGTCCCTGGGTCTGAATGATGATTGCCAGAGGGGTCATGTACATGCCCAAGAGAATGGGCCAGATTGAAGTAATTTGCTAGACTCTGGAGATGGGCTTCTTGGGTTCTGAGGGAATGGAGTGAGCATGAACTGTTGCATACCAATTATGAAGGGGGCTATCTGCTTCATGGATGATCCTTAGTTCTTAGGGATGTGGTGTCTGGAGTTGAGTATGTGTGTTAGAAAACTACAAGATTCTCCAGAATAATGTTGGCATGTTCTGGCCCTTTCCGTTACTTGTAGTGCAGCAAGGTGGCTTGCTGTGTTGTGATGTGTGAGTGTTTGTGAAATATGAACATTAGGGCCCAATAATGCACACTTTGCATGACAGACAGAACAGTAAGGCAGTCTGGTGTGTAGTGCTGTGTGAAAGTCAGAGTGCAGGATAGCATGAGGTATAATAGTAATTGATATGTCTTAGGTAGTGCTGGGCTACGAACAGATATCTAGAGCAAATATAGGCACCTTTAGTACATGGTGAAAAGGTCTCAGCAGTGGTACTAAGAAGTCAAATTTGCAATAGTGCAGGCAGACAGCAGAAACATGTATAATGTGGCACATGCTTGCACTCACACTTTCAGGCAGAACAGCAAGCTTACCGGCTACATTGCATTGTCTGAAATTTACACATATAGCCCTCCCAGGAATATCGAGGTTGTGTGAACAACTTGCATGTATTACTGTGTGAAAATCAATAATAGTACAACATGACCATTCCTGAGTATTTGAAAGTGAAGAAAAATACTATCTGAATGTTATAGAAACCACATATGTCATAATCAATCATGGAGTCCTCTTAACATATTTCTATTTCATTTCAGAGAGGCAAACAACACACACCTCCTGGAGATCAGCCTGTCTGCGATGCCCAACCTGTTAAGGACACCATCCATCCCCCCCCAATGGATTAAGATACCTTCCAACAGCTCCTGGACACTTTTGACATTTCACCTCCAGAACTGGAAAGGGAAAGACATTTTGTTGGATCTCCAGGTAAGCCAACATACTCTGGACATGGACCACCAACCATCGACTTCACAGCTGAGGGCTCTAAGGACTCCAAGTTGCTTTTCAACTGTGAGTGGTAGGATTCTAGCAGCAGATGGCTGATGAGGTCCGATCAGGTGTGGAGACCATAGCGGGACTCTTGAAATAGTCTGTAGGTGTCTGAGCCCTAATAAGTGGTAGTCAAAGGCTATCAAATACACCTACTCTCAGCTCCATGGAACTGATGAGTCCCTAGCTGACATCACTAGTGTCATGCTACAGAAGGAACAACAACACCAGCCTTCTACATCTGACACCAGTGAAGTTGTCAGGCATCTGGGGGCATTAAAACAGCCATACAGTCCCTGGAGGCCAAGATAGACTCATTCATAGCAACAACAACCGGCCTCAAAAGAAATGCTGTTGCTTTGTTGGCTGACCAGCAAACCCTTGCCAGGGATTACCATGGTGCTTTACTGGCACACACAAATGTTGAGAACATGGGAGTCATATCGTCTGCCTTTGATGCACGTGTGACTGAAGCTAGTAACATCTCTCAGCCTCCTCCTATTTAAACAGCACATCTTCCATGAGAGGCAGAACACACATCAGAGGAGGAAGATGTAGAGATCTCCAGTTTCTAATGAAGAATATCCAGATAAACATTTGTGAATGCTCACTGGCCAATTTCCCTATCTGTCCATGCCACCCTCTTTGTAACCCAGCACAGTACTCTATGTGCTGTAGTTTTTTTGTCCATGTGTGCCCCTAAATCCTATGCAAAACCTGATAATGGCAATGTTTTCCTTCTCATTGATCTCACTACACCCATGTAAATGTGTTGTAACATGTTTAATGTTTTTGTGCACACAATACCTACTTCATAAAACTACTCACATGTATTAAAGTGATGATAGGAATCTCTAGAAGAAAATAAATATGATTTTTTTTATTACATATTGAGTTTTGCATGGTTGTTTCTCAAAGGTCTATGAACTAGGACTGGGCGGAGTTTGTAACTCCAGGAAGTGCTGATAAAACTCTGCCGCTCTACGCGGTGTTCCGCAAGCAGTGGAGTTTGGGTAATTTGCACTGTTCACACTGATTTTCATAGTAGGAATTTCTCTTGCACTATAAAGTCAGTGTGAATGGCATTATTGCAGAGTGCCAGAGGACGCTACCTTCTTTTTGCTACTTGAGTAGATTTTCTACTCGAGCGCCAGTTTCCTCAACTCAAGCAGCAGCTTTCTCATCGTGAGCGGGCACATCCTGCCGCAACCACTTGCGTTCAGCAATCTCGCTCACCAACTTAGCGATTTCTGTCACTCGTGTCCACTCCTACTACAAACATATTGTAACTGTAACACCCAATGTCACTTTTGTTAAATTCAAGAAGATAGAGCTCAACTTTATTGCACATTCTGCCTTTGTATAAGCACATACGTCAATTACACCCATTGCTATGTTATGATTATCAATGTGCACTTAGCAATGTCATGTAAGAGTGTATCAACAAGACCCATCAGTGAGAAGGTTCCGACGAAGGGCACACAAACTTATCAATCATGAATGGCATGTGTGAGGCATGTGAGGGCAATACACTGTAACAATTGACAACATCAGTTTTGCAATGTAAAGATTACAATATAGTTTCCAAATGTGAAAATACCACTGCTCAAAAAGAGAATAATCAACAATACAAAACCGTGGATGGTTGTATCAGTGCTAGCCAGATAGCCTTGCCCATAATCCTCATGGATAAGCATTGTACTTATGCCACAGAAAGATAAACAAGGACAACCCAATACTGTACAGTGATCAAGACATACAAGTGCACCTTGTCTCCCCTATGTATACTGATAAGGGTTGAGTAATTCAAAATAGGCCAAAATAGACAACTTATGTTAACCTGCCCAGAGAGGCCTTCCATGGTTTGAGTCTCAGTGTTTTGCATAGGTGGCAGACAGTAAACCTGTATTAATGCAACACCTAACCCAGTGAGAGGTAAATGGAAGACATAAGATAAACATTATTATTGTCAGCTTTTTCTAAGTGAGCTGCCTGATGTGACACACTAAGCAAGAAGGAAATTCTAATTATGATGGACATTGTCCATGCAGGTGTTACTTTCTAAACAATTAAAATTCACACAACAATACAGACGTTCTCGCATAATGGTGCAATAGTTTAGAGTTTAGAGTCTGTGCTATAAAGCAATTTAGGTCACAATGGGGCAGGGAGCAGCGTTCTGTAATCAAATGTCACATTAAACACTTACCTTCCCACTGCCTTTCAGAAGGTGTGTTACAGTAGGAGACTACCTGTGTTGTGTTGTATGTAACATCAAAGACTGAGCCCCACTTACAGTTTATAAAGTATGGAAATGGTTCCATACATAACTCAAATGTGATAAATAATTATAGTTGTTTAGGGCCCTCTGGCAATGCAACACATACGTATAATGAACTCAGGATAATTTGTACATCACGTACTCATCTAACACAATAGTACCAACTCATGACAAATAATTAAAATCCAACTAGAGAACAATGGTATGTTTGTTAATTTGGAAAAAGTATTATCTACAAAGCTAAATAACCTTACCTATCATACACTAACAATCCTTAACACTAGCCTCTACTAACATTTCTTAAACGTAACCTATCTTAACCATTATTGACGCATGACAAGTTAAACATCAATCCCTACCTCCCTTAATACACATAGGGGCATAGTTACAAGCCCCTAGTGCCACCAAATTGTCACTTTTTGTGACATTCTGGGGGTGCTGTGCCCTGTGCCACATTTACAGGGGTGTGCTAAGCCACTATTTATGGCTTAACGCCACCTTTTAAATATGGGCCCCTCCGATGCAGTTTTCTGTGGCTGAGGGGTGTGCAATGGGTGGTGCTGTGGGCATACCCACGCAATACCCGTTGCTTTTTGATGCTGCCTCAGATTTACAAGGAAATGTAAATCTGGGGCAGCGTCAAAAACTAATGCCACCCCAAGGGTGGCCTTAGCATGGCGCAACAAGGAGAAATAGTTTTATTTCTCCTTGTTTTTGCTTTTTGCATGTGTGCTGCATTCTGCAGCACACATAGAAAGAGAAAAAAGCCTTTAATGATTGTGTATTTGCAGGAAGGTGTCCGACACATAGAAGTAACAAATCACCATTATTGATTGTGTATGTGCAGGAAGGGACACCTTCCTGCACATAGACATTCATCCCTGCAATGCAGGCACTCTTGCACTATGGTGCACGGGTGCCTGTGTTGGCAGTAGGCAGCTAAATTTAGCAACAGCGCTAGGGGAAACACAGGGGTGTACCATATTTTTGTAAGTATGGTGCATCCCTGCATTTCTGAAGTGACACAGCGAGGCGCAGCCAATTCTGGTGCACCGCTGAACCACTTCTTTGTAAATATGCCCCATAGTTCAGTACAATTCAAACAACAACTACATTCTAGAAATATATTAACTACACATAGAAGCTTAAACAAATCTATATGTTTTGGTTGTTTTTTCATTTTTTTCCAAAAAACATTATCCCCCCCCACTCACAAGTCTATCATTATAAGAACACACTAAAACTACTACCTAAAAACTTCAGAATTATCTAAAACTTATCTAAACTAAACCTACACCTACACGAAACCCTAACTATCACTATGCCTACTAAAAGAAAGAAATGATCAACTATTTAAACAAACAGGGAATGGAATGCTCGGAGGGAGAAAGTCAGATCTGGGTGGCAAAGAGCTCTAAGCTCTCCTGGCATGTCAATAGAATTTCTCTTATGCGGGCCTGCTCTTTTTATATGTGAGCCATCCTCCTGTTCATTGGCCGCATTTGTTGGACCAGCAAAAAGTTGAGAGTGGATGATGCAGTACGTCCGACCTTCTTTTTCCCTGTGGCTGCCAACATATGTCAATTTGAGGGTCCAGGAATGGGCTGTGTGGTGCCCTGCTGCTGCTTGCCATCCTGAGAATCTGTTGCAGAAGGGGTCTTCTGTGGCCTGTACCTGAGTTCTGATCTCCAAATGCCTCTATACTTCGCCTTATCGTAGATTTGACTCATTATCCTATAGCCATGGGTAATCCTATGAAAGTGGGTGTATCTGGTCCATTGTACCTCCTATGTCTTGGCCATGTCTGCTGTCATGTTAGCTAGGGTATAAATGTAAATACATATTAGCTCAAGTTGCGAACATAAAAGATGTTTACCAAATGTTGTCTGATATTGTCATAAAATCAAAAATGTCAGTCCATAGCTACACCAAATCTTGGGATAGATATATGTAAGATGTGCCTTCCGTATAATGGCATCTCCTAATACAATATTTCTAACTGACCCAAGTGAGGTCAGTGTAGATGTGTACTATATCTATTTAGTCACAATATAATACTGTGCATAACACACATACCAGTGATTCAGACTCACTCAGATGTGTCAATGGGAAATTTGTGACATGGCCCAGATATTTTCACTTTTGGTATTGCCCATGAGTTATGCAAGAGAGGGTCAAGGTTTGGGCAAAACCTGTGTGAGATGTGTTAAGGTAAAATAATCCATTTTATGTAACTCTGCATTTCATAAGTAATCTGGAGTCATTGCTGATTTGCCTTACTCTGCTGCAGGGGGCCAGTCCATAGGTGGAGGGTGGGTATCTCATAGCAGCAATACTTGAGTTTCAAAGACGTCACTGATTTAGCATCCTTCACCTACCTGGAAATGTAGCATAATGCATCATGTACAGTGGTATACCAAATCTAGGGGAAATTTTGGATTTTGACTGTTCTGTACACTCAGTCTCTCTCTACTGTATTCATCAATGCAGAAAGAAAATGCTAAAGGCCTCCCATGACAGGAGTGTCTGTATGCAGGCATAATTACTCATCTGGCTAAAAAAACAATGTTGCCTACAATGCAGGGCCACTTGCACCATGATGCAAGGGTCCCTGCATTGGTGCTAGGCAGGCAAAATTACCCAAACAGTAGGAAAGCACAGTAATGGGCTGTGTCCTAGTATCACTGTGCATTCCTGCATTTTAACCTTTAGACAGTGCAGCAAGTTAGCTTCCCACCTTGCATTTTATGAATGCTTCACAGAAATGCCACATAGGGGATATACTGGCCATGGGACTTCTAATGCATTTGTCATGCTGGTCATACTCATGCCGATGATAATGTAGCCACACAGTGAGACCTACTGGAGCTGCTTAGGATTTTCACCAATAAAATTGGCACACTGTGCTCCACAGATGCACATTTGACTGAGATTTGCAGGCCGGGCACCCACTTTACAGCTGCTAATCCACAGAACAAGAACCCTGCCATGTGGACATTACTCTCACAATGTGCATCAGACAAGCTGAGCGGTTGTGATTTGTACAACACTTTGGATCAACAGAGTAGCAGCCCTATATCACTGCAGGTTCCATGGCATCATTGTAATTGGTGCTCTGTCACTCCACTTCATATAGGTATTACATGGACACCTCTAAGGGAAGCTCAGTCAACCCAAGGCAGGATTACCGCAGCCATACCTTAGGTGAGTGCTGATGAAATGTCCTGTCTTCATACAAGTTACTCACATCCCTACGGAAACACATGTTGAGATGCCAAATGGACATTTCCATGGGTTGATTACACAATCTTGATAAACTTTGAAATGTAACTTTCACAATCCCAGCATCTATCAGTAGTGCCATGATTGCTATACAATGTCTACCTTGGTGACACTGTCCTCAATGTCTATTCGAATTGGGTTTAGGTTTGACACACAGGTACAGGAACAGGAATGTGTGCCCCATATTTCAAGTGTGGATCTGCAGGAATAGTCACCCACTCTGTTAGATCTGGCATCCTTTTCGTGGTTTCCAATAACTTTTTGCCTTCTGACCTCCTGTTTTTCTGACTTTATTTATGATGGTTTTAGGATTCTGTACACTTTATCACTTCTAACCAGTGCTAAAGTGCAGATGATCAGTACTGTAAAACATGTTGACATTAGCTTAACCACAATTGGCATTTTTTATTTACTTGTAAGTCCTTAGTGTAGTGCACTATATATGCCCAGGGCCTGTATATTAAATGCTACTAGTGCGCCTTTATGACTGATTGTTCCACCCACTACTGTTTCCTGGTAGTTAAACGCTGTTACATTTGTTTTCACTACTTCATTGCCTATCTATACCATAAGTTAACAGTGGGGTTATTTTGAAGCAGCCTTTAAGTGTAACTTGACTCACACTTTAAAATCACAACTGATATTGAAGTCTGATTTTAAATTGTAAATCTGAAAATGCCACTTTTAGAAATTTGACATTTTCTTACTTTAACTTATCTATATCTCTGCCTATCTCTGAATACACATCTAGGGATGACAGCTTGGCTTTGTGCATTCCCTCTAGACATTCACACACAAAGGGGCCTAGGGTGTGACAGTTGTATCCACATGGCCCATCACCAGCCTGATGAGCCTTCCTGGGCTAGATGGGAGGGAGGAGCTGACACTTACATGTGAATAGGCCTGTGCCTGTCCTTATACAAAGAGCTGCACAACCCCCTGTAGAGCTACACCTCATAACTTTGGTCTTGTTTATGTTGACTCTCAAAACCTCAGCATCTAAATAGGAGGATAGAACATCAATCCACTTCTGGAGGCCTTTGGCTGTCAAGTCTATCAAGACAATGTCATCCACATAAAGCTGAGTCCCCAAAGAATGAGCACCTAATTCTGGAGTGTCCACGCCAGCCTTACTCAACACATCAAGCAGATCAGTTATATGTATGAAAAAAGCAAAGGTGCCAACAAGTAACCCTGCTTTAGCAGATTTCTGGTCAAGATCTTTGGCGTCATGCCCCGCCTACCATTTAGAATAACATGCCACCAAGTATCAGATTTCAGGAAGTGCCGCTGCTCCCAGTACAGCACCACTTTCATTGTGCCTTAGAGCCCCCCTACCGCCACCATGTGTGCGCAGTATCTAAGATACTCCGCACCATGGCGCAGGGTAGGGGGCAATAGCATCATTTGTAGTGACGCTATTGATGTACTCTGCAGTAGTAGCTTCAAAATATTGGCGCTACTCTTGCAGAGTACATAGGGGCACATTAATGTCTGCTGTGAGCAGGCATTAAAAGTGCCAAAAGTGCCAAAAAAATGACGTAAGGAAATCTGTTAGATTTGCTCGTGCCATTTTCTTTGCCCCCCCTAATGGGGGAACGCCCCCTTTGCATACATTATGCTTGGCGCAGGCATGATGTAGCGCAAAGGGTTAAAAAGTGGCTCAATGGATCGCCACTTCCTAAGTATGCATGGGGATTTTGGCCCTGTAATGAAAAATTTGCATACAAAATTATGCTAATGTGTTGGTAGATGGCCCAAGGGGCTATTAAATATGCTCCCAAGTGTCTGTGTGAAGAGCAATAATTAGTTTGTTTAAGAGACCCCCCCAGGGATACCCATGGACTCCTGCTTTTTCCAAAGAATCTGCCTGTCTATCCAGTCAAAAGCCATTGAAAAATACATGAAGGCCACATAGACAAGCATCTTTTTCTGTTTCACATATCTTTCCAATTAAAGATGGATCACAATTACACTATCAAGGGTTGAACGACCGGTTCTAAAACCTGCCTGCTCCAAAGGAATAATATTTTTATCTTCCACCCGTTCTAGTAGGTTACATAAAATCCATTTAGTGAAACTCTTTCCTCTTGCATCTAATAAGGTAATCTGCCGATCATTACATGAAAGATTTGTCAGGCCCTTTTTGTGTAGTGCCAGTAAAATACTACCCCTCCTTGAGGTCGGAACCACCCCGGTATGATAACAATAACAAAAAAGCATAGTCAGATAGGTTGCCTAGTGGACCAGATTTAATTTTATAATGGTAATAGGTAATTATTCTGGACCACTTGGCCCCATATTTCTAGCTGCTTTAAGATAGAGCAACACTTCCCATCTATAAGGATGGGAAAAGGGGATGTGCCTCTCAGCTAATACCCCAACTTGAAACTCTTTAATACTATTACAATAGGACTAGCTGTTTATGGCATAGAGGGATACATATTCTTGCCATTCCATGCTGGTAATATTATTTTTCTTTGGCTTAGAAAGACACACTATTTTCCCCTATAATCTTCCAAACTAGTGTGACATTTCACATTTTACTGCCTTTGTTATCTTTATGTAGATATTATTACAATGACACCTTTTTTTGACTCAAATCCATCTTGTCCTTCTTCTTTTTAGACGGTGTGATCCACTTATTTCCATCTTTAGAATAATAAACAAATTGCCTTCTTGGCAGATGATTAATCAGCTTATTAAAGGCAAACATTTTATTAAAGTTATTAGGTTGCCTTGTGATTTTTTTCTGAATAGCTGCCTTCCCAGTTTAAAGGTCTTTATACTAATTTTCCCACATCCTCCTCAAATACCTGGACTGGTAACCTGCTTGAGGGGGACACACAGTCTGTGATTTTTTCTAGTTCTACTGTAACCAACTGTTTATCTTTCTTGGTCCATAGGAGCTTCCCATTAGCAGCACTAAACATCACCTCAATGTTATCAGGGATCTGCCGTGGGTGGTTCTCCTCCGGTTTCCCAATGAAAGTAAGAAGCAGAATATTGTGATCACTCCAAGCCTTCTTTATCACTTTTAAGTCAGATACTGAGGGAAACCCCATTTCTGAAGGTCTACACATTGGGTCATTTTGGTCCTGGTTTACTCAGATAAATATTCTCTATTTCTCTAAACTGGTGTGGAGTCTTTTTATGGCGTTTTTCACTGTTTAATTTAAGTGTTGCTCAAATACTTTAAAAATTGCCTCTTAAGTTAAGCCTCACTGCTCTGGGCCAAAGTACCTGAGGGTAAGCCCAGAATAATTTAGGCTCTCTATCTGACTTACCCTGAGTAGAATTGCAGTCCCCACTTGGACAGGGTGCATACCTCTGCCAACTAAAGACTCAATTTCTAACATTGATGAACAGCGGTGAGGACAGGACTTGTGTTTGTTCTGTACCTTACAGTAATTTGGTGTACACTACCACCCACATCTAGACCAATTTCAAACAATTGTCTCTGATCTCCATTGACATTTTTCTACTCTAACTGGCATTTTTAATTTTAATTCTCTCTGATGAGCGTTTTTCTCTTTCTATTCATCATGTCTCTGATTGGAGGTCCCGCAACTGCACCTGCAAACCTGGATTTTGAGTTAGCCAAGCTGGATAAGTATACTGTGACCCAGCTCAAGGATTTTTGCAAGTAACATGGGGCTTCTACCAAAGGCTTCACCAAGAAGGTGGAGCTGCAAAAGGCATAGAGGGTCTAGATAGAAGCTAGGAATGCAGCACATGAGACCCCTATGGTAGAGGATGTGGAAATTAAAGATGATGAGGAGCTGGACCAGGCTTCAGTGGAGAATTTGGGACCACCTGTTGACCAGGAGGATAATACCTTGCACGGAGCAGTGGTTCATCCCAGGCCAGGGAGAAGCATTTCATCAGGTAGCCTGTCCCCAGAGGAGCTGGAGGACAGAAGAGAAGAGAGAAAGTTAAAATTGGAGCTAGCTAAATTGGCCATGGAGAAAACAAAAATTATGTTTAGATAGAAGATTGGCAAGATAAGTAAGTTGGTCTATTTGTATCAGCTAAATATAAATTGGTGGCTATATGTGTACAATGCCTCCAACTCTATTGTAGGCATAGTGAGATCTATTGGTTGGAATAATGACAGTAAGTTTGACATTCACAAATACATTTGACATATTTTCAACTATGATGTGCTTGGTTGCCTACATGGTATACTTAAACACAAAAGGGTATTGTAGCATATGAGACACCAAGACATTTTCTCCTAAGAACATAGGACTTCCACAAGGAGCACATTTGCCCCCATTCTGGCATGTCTATATGCCCACTTTTTTAAAACGGAATGTGCACTTCACCATCTCAACCACCTTTTGGGCAAGATAAGGAAGTTGAAAAGGTACTTTGACAATTTACTCTTAATTTGGGCATGCGCCAAAGCAGAAGTCCTGGAGTTTGCATGGTGGCTAAATGCTTTGAATCCTTTCTTAAGGTTTACTATGACAATAGGTAAATTAGAATTACCTTTTTTTTACCTCCTGATAAAAGAAACAGATGGACAGGTAACAATCGAGGTCTTTTACAAGCTAACTAATCATAACATATTTCTCTGCTTTGGGAGCTTCCACCCAACGTCACTGCATGATAATGTACCATTGGGACAGTTCCTGTACTGTAGGTACTATTGCTTTGAGATTAAAGATTGCAAATCACTTGCAAAGAGACTGTCAATAAAATTAATTAAAAAGAAGTATCCCCCACACCTGATAACAACGGCTAACAAAAGAGCTCATAATAACAACAAAGACCAACTGCTCAACGCATATGATGAGGAGAGCGATGAGAGATTAATGTGTGACCACCTTCAGCACCCTACCTACTGATTTCCAGAAAATTGTGACTAAGCACTGGGGAATTCAACAGTCAGGAGGTTTGGGATAGAAAATCCACATACTCTTTTAAACAAGCAAGGAACATTAGAAACATATGGTACATACCCGCCCAAGAAGATCCAAGGCACTAAGTAAGCAAATCGCTCTCTGGAACCTACCACCTTCCCTGTGTGGGAAGTGCAGTGTGTGCTCCTTACTAAGAAGACAAAGAGGTAGACCTGGATCTAAGAACATCATGGAGACTCAAGAGCCTCAAAAACTGCAACTCCAGCCATGGCAGTGTGGTGAATGTGATAAAATGCCCTTGCAAACTGATTTGTATGACTACCAGATGAGAACCCAACAGGACCATGGAACATTGCTGCACCATCAGGTGTAAATGTGACGTCACAAACCTCACCAGAGGTTGCATGGAGAAGGAACACAGTGTGGATGAAATGAAATAGTATGCTAGAGAGAAACCAAAACTTACAAGGCAAGACATGACAACACCTCTCCTCATTTTTTAACAGTGATGGGTCTAGAGACTCCTCACAGACCTACATGGACTGAATTATGATATACCATTGGGATGCATCAATTAATAAAATTATCACAGAAGAGCATTCACATCTCTGGATACAGACATTAGAATGGCCTCAGTGTGACATCTTTCGTAAGACCCTTCAGTGCAACATTGCCACAAGACTTGATCATGTGCCTGCCACACCTAGGCAGTTCCCTCATAATATTAGTAGTCTTGTCAAACTTTTTAACTTGTTAATACTCTATTGTGGTTGTACAGTCTGAACTGGCTGGTTACTAGTTGCCACAACACTAAGGAAGGTCCTAATAACACTCCAAATTTACTGGTACTCTACTGTTAACATACATATGCAGCCACACAGTTTTTCCTCATAAAACATAAAAATCTCTCTACATCTATACCCCAATGCTATCTAGCCTGGGCTATGTATATACCATCCTAAAACAGGTCCCCAAGACACCCCTTTTCCTTTTCTTCTCATGCATTTACTGCCACTAATGAGTACTCTGAGCCTTTGAGTATTACCCTTATTGGTTTTCCCTGGGCTCCATAACAATATTAACTCTCAATATAGGGTCAATATAGGCCTCTAACTACGTTAATACAAGTATGTTTTGTCCCAAAAAGATTATAGCTCTTTTACCACCCAAAGTTTATTGCTGATTTTTCCCTGGACCGCAACAAACTACAATTCTCATAAGGCCCTGTTTTTGCTTGTGTCTATGTAACAAGCACTTGTATAAAATAAAAAATAAAAACTTAAGAATTTCACATAGCTTAGTTATACATGGGTAAAACCCCGGTAAACCAGTTAGATGGTTATTTATGGTTCGGGTTCTTCTTTTTTCTCTAGATTATCAACAGCTTCAGGTCCCCTAAAGTACAGCTCCCATGAGGCCCTCTTTAATGTATGATGTGATTAGATGGCTCACCGCGTCCCTTTTTTGTGAATGAATGCTGCCTCTGGCTTCCAGAACAACAATTTCCATGAGGATTTGTAGAAGGTGTGATGCTACCACGCATCTCACCGCAACTTTATGGTCTGACTGTGATATAATCTGACTGGCTGCTCTTGCCAGACATATCAGCAGCTGAGAAACTGTGAAGCCAGCATAGGTGATACTGCACAATGACCTCTTGATGAAGTTAGCCCTTGGGAGGTAAGGGGGCTCCTAACACTTCATGCAAGTCACTCTTTGTTTTGCACCACTTGCCTGCATCAGCCGATGCAGTCCAGTTATGTTATGCAACAACTATGAGCCAGTCTTTATGCTCTGGGATTATTTCACATAAGGGCATGCACTTACTTTGAATAGCTGAACTTTGCTTCCCATATGGCTTTACTCCTTTGGGGTGTAACTGACAAACTGATTAGCCATGGTAATATCTTTATATCCTGGTGACTCGCATCTCATTTTGACCTCCGCTGCCAGCAAAGATTTAAATGCAGTATGGGCAAACTTTTGAGACCCTAACACCAATGTTCTGGCAGAACATCCCCAAATCAATAGGTTAAGGAATAGACCCCTTAACTGTTAAGCAGATGTTCTACAAGTTTGCTGACTTTTTCCATGCACTTGTGCTCACTTGTTTCACTTGTGTAGAGTGGCATGGTTTGCAGTGTTGTGTGTTCACACAAGGAGACATGTCTGTCTCTGCATGTTTGCTAGGAGTGCTGAGAGTGCTTCCTTCTTTTTGTTTTAAGTTTTATATTAATTTTCTTCTATCTATAATAATGTGTTTATAATTCTAGTTCAAGTTACATAGATCCAGATAGGGTCACTCGGATGCTTGGTTCGACCGAGTTATTTTGCTATTGCAAATTGGCCAACCCATTAGGGATCCTTAACCCTGACAAATGCCCAAGATCAGTTAAGCTAACCATAGGGGCAGACACATGCTGGCCTAGGAAGATGGTTTGAATCATTACTCTCACTGACCATCCCAGCAATGTTTTTAGATATACCTGTGGTCCAAATATTAAAGGTGACAGCCCTGGATACCCTCAGGTATTTTTGTTTTTTCTGGATCCCATCATTTTCCCAGTCAAGTTTTTTATAGGAACTCCCTCCTTCCTTTTTACTCACCAGGGTGAGTAAAAACCTCTCCTCACCCTGGTAGGTGAGATGGTCCTACCCGGGTGAGGAGAGGTTGTCAAGGATGAAGCATGAAACAAATGGTGTGAGGCTTCCTCTCCCAAACGGAATTGCTTTCTCACATGACCCAACAGGATTACTCTATAATCCAAATAAGGCTCAGACCTATACCTTTGATTAGGGAAAGAAGTCTTGGTGTCTCGTATGCTACAGTTCACTTTTGTGTTTAAGTATTTACTCTAGGGAGGATGTATGGTGGTGCTCTACTTCCCTCTCTCTAGATTGAGTGATTTTAGTGCCTATATCATTTGCCACACCCTTACATAGTTAGATATTAATTTGCATGTCCAGTTCCTTATTCAAAGTTACCATTGTTTGACATTTGACATGGATATTTCAGTTTGGAATGATCATCCTTCAGGCGTTATTTATACCATGGAGAGATGCCTGGATGAACTTAGATTGACACATAGAAATAGAAATGGGGCCCTTTTCTGAATGAGACTTAAATATGTTTGAAACACTGACATGGTGCAATAGACATACGCAGTCAATTTTCTGTCAGAAATTATGTGCATTTGAAATTTCAATTTTGATGAATCAGTAGGCCCTGACTGTTACACAATTTCTTGATAATAAGTATGAAGATTTGTTTGAGGTACACTGTGATACCTTTCCTTCATCACTGGGGCAAGATGTATGACCATTTTGTTTTGGGACTCATAATTTGAGATTTTTTGTGAATAACACATTGTGAGTCGCAAAACAAAATGTACAACAGTGTCAAGCAAATTGTTTGCGATTCACAGATGGGTTACAAGGGACCTGCTTCATCAATATTCTTGAGACAGATCGCAAATTGCGACCAATTCGTGAATGGCAACAATTACAGGGAAGCTGGTGTCAGCAGACTACCATGTCTGTGATTGCTTTGCTAATAATGCAAGTTTTTTTTAAAAAAATGCAGCCTGTTTTCCTTAAAGGAAAATGGGATGCATTTAAAAAACTAAAAAGAAAAGTTACCTTTTTATTTTTTCAGAGTACACAGTGGTCTGTGGGACCACTGCATGCTCTGAATATATGTCAGCAACCACATTCGCAAAGGGGAAGGGGTCCCTTAGGTCCCCCTTCCCCTTTGCGAATGGATTACCACCAATTTGAAATTGGTGGCAACTATGATTGTTTTGGGACCGCATTCACAGCCACAAAACAATCATACATTGGCATGCGAGTCATGATTCGGAAGGGACACCCTTGGAATGCCCCTTCCTAATTGGGGGCAGCAGTCCCTATCTTGAAAGTCGATAACTGGATACTGACTACCAAAATAAGTATTGTCCATTCTACAAGGCAGAAGAATCGCGTTGCACATCTGGGCCAATGTGGCCTAGTTTTGCTCCTAGTGTGTGACTTCTGTATTGGCCTATTTAATAATCGTGTGACAATTGATATGATGAAGTAAGATGCAGTAAATAAAGGCAACTTGTGGCATGTATGCAATCATTTCTTATGCTGATAAAGAATGTCAGTACACCTTATTATGAATGTGTATTATTTGACTATGAATTTTGTGATGGCTGGTGTATACCTTCCAATTGCATTTGATCTTTTAGTGTGACTTGTTAACCTGGAAGGCATATATGTTACGATATTTGATCCAAGACTTTCTGTGCATGCAGTCATTGATATTTGATGGTCCTTTCACATTTGTGGTTCTAAGAAATTCATCAGCCAACAGTTATACTGCCATGTCTGAAAAAGATACTTTGGATGTTAAGATTTTGCCTACAAGATTTTGAAATCAAGAGAATTAACATATATTCCCACTTTAATACACCATTGCTCAGACACACCTTCAACACAATTTTGAGGTTGTTCCTTTAATGTTAGCGTCAAAGCAGTTGTGTGGTAGTTGGTTTCACATTTGCTGTCAATGCAATTACATGATTTGTGATTCTGGCAGCTGATACAGTATGACAGCTCATAACACCTAGCCCTATCCATTTTTTAATTCTTCCATTTCTGAATCTGTGAGGTAATCACACACAGGGACATCATTGGCTACATGTTTGAATGACAAACTGCCACTAGGTGCACATCACACACAATCAAACACAAACCCAGAGATGGGTATTCAGTTATTCATTCTAAAAGTAGGCAAAGGTAATTCTGCTTCCCTTAACAATGAGTAGGCAATTCCCATAATGGTCATTCGCAAACCGCTCATTGATGAGACTATGGTGCAAAATGTAGGCATCATGGGCACTTCCAGGGTATTTTGCAACAAGGTTTATGAAGAGTCCCTAATGGCTCATTATTGCCTGGACATTTATTGAATATTTATGTCTTCCTGTAGAGGTGCGCAGTGGCTGCAGGGGGCACAAATTACACATGTGTGTAATCTAAGACACCAATCACTTGGGGGAATCCTGCAATATTGTAGAACCCTTGCTTTGTATTCAATTGCTGTTGATTATTTTTGGGGAAAAGTAGCAACTTTGGGGTCAGTTTTATTATGACATCCACCACAGATGGGACAAAAGCAGATAATGGACCTTGTGATATGCTTGCCAATCTTACCACTGTGGCGTTGAATGATCCAGAGGTTAAGATGTGTAGCACAGACATCAATTTGAGGTGTGCTGGAATAGTATAGGTCCTTATAGTTGCTAACTGGAGACTTGGTCTTATATTCTCCAGCAATTCCATGATTGACTCACTCTTTAGTCTGTAAAACTGTATTACCTTCTATTTCCTGAGGACAATGAGGGCTATGTATTGCTCGAAAATACATTAATTCCTCCTTACTGACTATACAGTAGTGGTCTCCCTGCTACTTCCAGTTGCAAGATGATGACCTTCATGGCTTAGATGAGCTTGCCAAATGTTCTGTGATGTTAAGGATTTTGTACTACAGCCACCATTATTTCCTACACGTGGTTTGCCAATATACAGCAATTCAGGTGTATTTCTGCCTTTGCGTTGTGCTACTCCATGATGCAAGATGCAGTGCTAAATTCATAAATACCACTGTGTTGTGGCTGCAGTGCATTCTGCTGGGGAACACCCACATCGCATATATTAATTCCTCTGTGAACATGGATTCAGCGCAGGTTTTAACCCACGCAAAACTTTAAAAAATTACAGATTTTTACAGATGCGTTATGTTTTAAATATGACTTATTGCTTACTCCGGTGTTGCGCCACACTACGTAGTGCGAGGCGGTCACACGCCGCTCATAAATATGCCCCTCTAGTTCTATTATTTTCAGAAATAGAAATGTATTAAAGAGAAACATGTCCACAGGAACACCGTTCATGTATTTTATATGCACAATTGTTTCTGCTACTGTAAAATGAAAATAATTGAAAGCACACGAGGCCTAATCATGTCAAATAAAGCTTTGTTGTGCTAACCAAAACACATTTAAATTAAGCATCATTTTCTTTTCATTTAAAACATGCTCACACGTTTCCCAGCCTCTGACTTTTGAATCATTGCCAATTCATTCTACAGTATGATAAAATGCTTTATCAATAATTCTCATCTCCTACAATGTTGCCTTCTCCTCTGCCTTCCTTTTATCATAAACTTTGATGTCATCAAGTTCAACATCTTCTCACTTTCTTTTTCTGGTAATATTCTTCTGTTCACAGTCACATTTTAAACCTCGCTTGAACAAATAACATCTAAAATGTTTAATAATAGAAATAAACCAATTATACTTGATGTTAATATTATTATTGGTATTAGTATTGTCTTTAGTAAACTAGATCACCAAACAATCCCTCAATCTTTCCAATGTCCTTTCCAGTCTTCCTGAACAACAAACAAACAGTTTCTCATGCACCATTTTCTTCCAAGGCTTTAGCATCACTCTCTATATTAGTTATTTAGTTTAATATATTTATCAGTTTCCATGTTCTTATCAGGCACAAATGTACAGCCCTGCTAAACCTTAATCCACTCCGAAGCTAATCAATTCTATATTACTTTAGCAGAAATAGTAACCATTTCCTAAACAATAATTTTAGTTAATGCACATGCCGTATTAGTAGCTATACAATCCACAAAAGTAGAACATTTTCTGACCTTCTCATTGTTCAAATCCATAACAACAGGAGGAATCAGCACACATATTCATGCTTCACCATCTTAAAAACTCACTTCACTCATTTCACTCAACTCGTTTATAAGATATAGGCCCTCATTATGACTTTGGCGGTCTTCCACGAAGACCGCCAAAGCGGCAGAAGCCAGGAGACCGCCAGTGCTGGTGTTGTCCTGCCCACCATATCACGGGTACTGCTGGATTTCTGCCACACCTTGGGCGGAAATCCATCAGTAGTCGTGCTGGCGGGCAGAGGCGCTCTGGCGGTTCCACCACAGGCCATGCCAGTAGGACACTGTCCGCTATATTATGGGTCATAATACAGCTTTGCGGTGTCCTGCTTCTGTGGTGTTGCTGGCGGTGGAAGCGCCCCTTCCTGTTCCCTGCCAGACAATCTTCTCAACGGAATAGGTAAGGTGATCGTCCGACAGGGGAGAGGGGTGGGATGGGGTGGTGTTGTGTGTGCGTGTATGAGTGTGTGGTGTCTGCGCGCGTGCATGAATGTGTGAAAGCTTGGTTGTATTTATGTCTAAATGTTGAAGTGAGTGCGTGTCTGCATGTAAAAGTGTATGCATGTGAGTATGTGTGTTTAGGTGGGTGTGAGAATGCATGCTTGACTGCATGTATGAATGTTCTTGTGAATGCATGTATGGATGCATGCTTGAATGCATGTCTGAATGTTGTAAATGTGTGTTTGGATGCATGTGAGTAAATGCGTATATGTAAGTGTAGGTGAATGGATGTATGCATGGTGCATGTGGGTGTCTGTGTGCATGTTTGCTGGGTATGGGGGTTGGAGGGTGCTGTGGCTGAAAGGGATTGGGGTCTAGTGCTTGCTGTCACCGGCAGCCTTTCCACCATGGTTTTTGTGGCAGTGCTACTGCTGCAGAAACCATGGTGGAATGTTGGTGTATAATACCGCCGGCAGTCTTCTGTGGACTGCCGGGTCGGAGATGATCATCTCCGGCCCGGCCATTTTGACCGCCGTTGCAGTATGAGTGGAGATGTGGCAGGTTGGCAGAGGCCAACTGCCACACTCCTAATGTGGCAGTCTGCACTGTCAGCCTGTTGGTGGTGGGACTGACACATTTACCCTCACGGTCAAAAGACCGCCAGGTCAAAATGAGCCCCATAGTTTTGGAAACACTAATGTTAGAGAACACAAACCTATCTAGTTATTTCTAATTCAAAATAAGCAAATATTAGAAAAATTATAATTTAGAATTACACTCACTCAATTTAATAATAACTGAAGCATCCATTCTGTCACATTTGTCTTGCATCATACACACAACTCCTTTCTTATACTATGAAATCCTACATCCAGGATGCACCTGTAAATTTCTAAAATTAGCCACAGTTTCCTCTTCTAACTCTTCTAACTGTACCTCCATTGTTTCAGCAGCATTCATACCAATTTGTGCTCTCTTTCCACTATTTTCTCTAATAAAGTTAGGGCTACATCAGTTATTTTACTTATATTCCTCTCATTGTGGCTTAATAGATTTGGAATTATAAAAAAAAGTGGGTCTATTATGTTTACATTTTTTAACTTTAGGGAACTTTAGTAGAGTAAGAGTATAATCTACTTCGAACTCCATGAGGAAGTCTTGTCCTAACAAAATAGAAACATAAACACTACAGAAAAGATCCATAGGAAAGATGTAAATATAATACCTTCTCAAATAGAAGAGGGTTAAAAGGGCAAGTAACTACAAACATACCAATTAGACACATTCATAATTATCTTATATTTATTAGGTAGTGTTTCGTTCAAAATTTATTTTGGAACTATCTCTATGATCTAATCTGCTTTAATTTTTGTATCTCTACTATTTTTATGTTACACAATATTTTGATGAATTGAATTATCTTCAACACAGCAATACCTACTAACTAAAGTGCCAATTATTTCTAATAAAACGACAATAATAAAACAATGTTTACAACCAAGGAAAATCTTTCTTTTTGTAAAAACTCACCAATAGTAAAATATTGATCTCAAAAACAAGGTGCAAAGTTATCATAATTCTCCAAAATGTTAATTTAGTTTAATTATTGTCGTTAGTAAAACAGTTCTTCAGAAATGTTGATGTAAGCACAAAAAATAGAAATAGTGTGGGCAAAATATTTTCAACAGCTTTTCTTATCAAGCAAGCATGAAATAAGTAGTACAAAAAGCATCAAGTTCAATTTAAATGTTCAAAAAAGTATGCAGATACAAATCTATATTCAACTTGATACCTAAACAGATACCAAATCAGTCTCCATCAGATGCTGGCATTTAGTTACAGGAAGAATAATTAAATGTGGGCATAGACACATGCTTCAAACCTTAATGGATAAGCCCATTAAGGACATGCATATTGTTTGTTTGGTAATCTTGTTCTTGTTGATCTTCTTCCTTCAGGTTTATCAAGATCTTTGTCATCTAGATATGTCACTGTGTTTATTTTTCTTCAATTTCCTTCAAATTGTCGGACCATTGCAACCGTCTTTCTCTCACACCTTTAGACCAATCAGCGTGTATCATGCTTTCTTTTTCAGTCACATTTACTTTACTTGCCCCATTTTCATCTTCATTTGTTTAGCTTGATTTGCACAACTTGCAACTTGAAAACATTTAGTGCTCTTGGGGGTTTTCAGTGTTTAAAGTTTTATGATTTGTATTTCCATTTTTTATTTTGCTGCTACTGTTATTGTTTTGTTTATTTTTTCTTCTTCTTGAACTCTTTGTTCTTTCCCCCCACACCTCTACATATACTTGAGTTTGACCCTCTAAATTAGTAATTTTTGGCACACTGTCTTCATTTGCAGTATTCACCCTCTTCATGTGAAATGTTTAGATCTGCAAGCCTCCACATTTTATAAGCAGTGTTTATCACCAAAATAACTTGGTATTGGACATTCTACAAAGGCTCAAAACACGTCTTCCTAATGTGACTCTTCACCACAACCCAATCTCTAGGACATGGCAGGGCGTTTTAAGTTTTAAGATGTAGCAAATTCTACCTGTTGAGAGATGGAGTGTAGTAAAATAAACAAACAGTTGAAGTAATCCAGAATCAGGCCACCAGTAATATTCATAAGGGTAGTTGAAAGAATACCAGAAATCCCATCCCAAAAGCACTTCATGAGGAGGTAATCCCATGTTTTTATTAGGTGTGCTTGCCATATTCAGTAGAAACAGAAGAAGGGCATCTAGCCATTTCAGTGATGTTGAGGCACAAACATTTGTCAACCTTGTTGTCATCATACTCTAGGCCCTCTCCACAGCACCTGATGCTTCAGACGGGTATCTACAATGGAATTTCAGCTCAACATTCAGTGCCATGCAAAGTACTCTTATTAGCTCATTTTTAAAATGAGTTCCTCTCTCTGATTCCAAAGAAGGTTACAAGCCAATTCAGGGGATCAAACCTCAACATTAGCTTGGCTACAATAAGTACATTGCAATGACTATTTGGTTGTGTGCCTCAACACATTAACTACGAAGACAGACAATCATTCAAATGCACTCTAATTCCTAGCATTTCACATTTTAACAAAATCTTTTGTAATCTTGTTAAGGTACAATCTGATTTTCCCACATGACTCATGGTCACTCTTGTCTTTTTATAAGCATATAGCTGCTGAGAGATGAAACATCTCTGACAGATTCTTAGCAATTGTTCTAAAATGCAGATTAAACCAATACCTTTTCAAATTAACTGACATTCCTTCATGTCCCACGTTTGTAGTCCTGTGTAAACATCTTGCCATCTGCAGTAGCATTGATTCTGACAACACAACCCTCTCATTTGTTGACTTCCACAAATCATCTTTGTAATGTGCGCTACTGAGTTCATTTCATTCTGTATGTAGGTATGCGTGATGTAATAATTTGAAGGTGGTGCGTAGTTAAAAATCTAGAGTATAACTATAATATCAGAATTTTAATATTTGTGTAGTTTAGTTTTGCTTTGTTAAGAAAGAATAAAGTTAATTTAAAAGAGATGCGTTAATTATAAATTTAAGTCATGACTATAACTTCAGAATTTCTAATATTTTGGTAGTTTAAGTTTGGTTTGTATTAAAAGAACACACAAAGTTTTTCTAACTAACACTTTGGACCTGATTACGAGTTGGGTGGATAAGCCACCACAACTCCAATACAGTGATGGTGAGGGGGCCGTCAAGGCGGCAGCTTCACCACCATGGCTTTTTCACTTTACGATATTTCCAGTGAAGTTACCAGCAGGACCTTCGTATTACGATGTTTCTGCCTGTCAGCCTAGCGGAAATAGTGCGGCCAAGAGACCTGAGGCCAATGCCATTGCACACAGCACCCTCAGAGTGTGCACTGTTTGCCATAGCAGACAGTGTGCATTCTAAGGGTGCTGACAGGGGGACCTATAATGCCCCAGACATGGTCATGGGCAATGTACGTACCCCCCTGTGGGCCTCAACTCTGCCTTTTCTCCAGTCTTTTTGTGGCAGGGACCCCGCCATGTAAAATCTGGTGGAAAAGAAAGCCGTGATCAGCTTGGTGGTGCCGAAATCATCAGCACCATGGCTGACCACGACTTTGACCATCGCGGTCCCTGATCCTGGCAGAGGGGGTGGTCTCCTGGCAGCTGGACCGTAAGCACAGTTGGACCACCAGGATTGTGGTGGTCCGACAGTCACAACGAGTTTGGTGGTCTGAGGCCCTAAGTTTTAATGTTGATTTTTTTAATTGAATTTCAATGATTTCTATTTTGTAATAAAAATGTGTTTCAAGTCGTAGAGTGTATTGCTGTTGAATGGAGTGTTCTTAAGTGGAGTGTTTTAGCTTATAGTGGAGAATAGTGTTGTACAAGGTAGTTGTGTACAGTGGAGTGTTGTGGAATGGAATGGCTTACATTGGAGTGGAGTAAAGTGGAATAGCATGTAGTGTAATATTGTAGAGGGGAGTGTCATACAGTGTAGTGGTATAGAGTGGAGTGGCATACAGGAGAATAGTGTACAGTGGAATGACATAGTTTGGAGTGGCATAGAGTGTAGCAGGAGGGATTGGAATGGTGCATAGTAGAGTGAAATAGGGTGAAGTGAACTAAAGTGGAATAGGTTTCAGTGGAGTGGCGTTGAATGAAGTGGCATAGAGTAAAATAGTATAGAGTGTGCTGATCCTAGAGCACACCAGTATCAGAGGAGCATGCTTGCATGGCGAGGAGGCCATTAGGACCCTGTGAGGAGGTACCAGAGTGAGAAGCCCATAGAGGAGGGGCAGGAGGGGTAGTTGCTTAAAGTCCCCTGTGTCTCTGGAGTCCCCAAACTCCAGGGTGTTACTTGGAGCCCTTTGGAGCCTTTGTTCCAGACCATGTTAGACCATACCTATAGTGGTTGCAGTCAGGCACAGAAGTGCTCTAAACCGCAATGTGCTGCTGCAGTGCTTGTACTGCCTGCTTGCCCACCTGCTTGTTGCCTCAGTGTGTGCTGGCCAGTGGCAGTGACTGTTGACAGCAACTGGGAGGAAGGCTGGGGCCAATTAGTCTCATATTCTGCATCATTTGAAGGTTGAGCTCTAGGTGCAAGCACCATCCTACTGTGAGTGGAGGCAGCTGGCATTTGGCTGGTACCCCTTGTTCCTGTAATAGAGATTGCTGTTTACTAGCTATTCTGCTATTTAGTATCCTCTTGGCCCATAATTCAACTTCCAATTCATACTTTTCCTAATTACGTTTGGCTATCCTGATTTAGGCCCAGATTTAAGTAAAATGACGCAGAACTGTGCAAGACTAACAACATTCCTTTGCACCATCTGTGAGTTGTATTTATAAAATGACACAACCATTGCGAACACGCTATAAAAAAAATGACATTAATGCTGCAAAAGTGGGGTTAGAACGCTTAGTGGCACGTTTGATGCTAATCGTGTTAATGCCATTTTTGCAGCATTAGCGTACAAAACAAAGCCCAAGAGCAAGAAAAAAAAAAAAAAAAAAAGACCCAAGATGGCGAATGCAGGCCAGGGGAAACCTCAAAAAGATCCCAATCAGCCCAGTACAAGCTAGGATGGAGCATCAAAATCCCAGGAGAAGGAGAAAAGGAAATGGAAGTGTCACTGCAGTGAGGAGGAGAATTACATCTTGGTCAGAGAGGCGACGGAGCACCAACACCAGCTCTTTGTCACCTCCAAACAGCCAATAAGTATAAAGGAGGCTATGTGGCAGGCAATAGTAGATGAAGTCAACAGTGTGGCAGAACTAAAGAGAAATTGGCCAGGAACCGAAAAGCATCACTGCAGACTGGGGGTGGAAGTCCTTCACCCCAGGAGGACCTAGATGACCTGGAGGAGATGGTGGCAGCAGTCATCGCGGAGTAGCTGGTCACCGGAATCACAGGACAGCGCAGACTTTCAAGACCTATCACAAATGCACTGTAAGTTGCAGAGGGGGACAATTTGGAAATTACCAAATAGAAGTAGGGGGATGCACATAGGACACACTGAATGCATGCAAAAAGGTTGCATCAGGATACGTAGGGCCAGATTCAAAAGCCCCTTTTGTCACAGGAGCGTCACTTTTAGAGTCACTCTGGTGGCGCTATGCACTGGGACATTTTTACAAGGTGGAGTTAAGCCCCTTTTTGTGGCTTAACACCACCTGGTAAATACAGCTCCTTCACACATAGCACTTTGAGTGGAAGGGGCGTGCAATGGGTGTTGCTGTGGGCGTGCCACAGCAACACCCATTGCATTTTGATGCTGCCCTAAATTTACGAGTTTTTGTAAACCTGAGGCAGCTCCAAAATCTAACACCACCCTAGGGGTGACGTTAGCATGGCACAACCAGGAAAAATGCTTTAATTCCTTCTTGTTTTTTCCTCCTCCTATGTGTGCTGCAACCTGCAGCACACATAGAAAGTTCAAATGGCTCTAGAAGATTGTTTTTGTGCAGGAAGATGTTCCTTCCTGGACAAAACCATTCTCCCCCGCAGCCCAGCCATCCTTGCACTATGGCGAAAAGGTGTCAGCACTGGCGCTCAGCAGCTAAAATAGTGTCAGCACAGGGGGCAACACAGGGGTGCGCCGTATACCATTTTAAAACAGCGCATCCCTGTGTATTTAAAATATGGTGCGTGGCAGTGCCAAATGTTTTGCAGTGTTGCACTCCGTCATTTTATTTGAAACCTGGGCCATAATGGTCAAACACTTCAAATGTTCCCACACCTTCCCCCATATGCACCAACCATTTCTCAAACCTCACTGCAATCGCTTCACTGTTGCCACTGATCCACCTGCACCAGTGTGTTACACTCAATGGGCAACATGTACCACTCTTGTTGCACAGTGTGGCCCAACAAGAACTGCCACACACCTCCATGCACCACTGGGAATAGGCACAAAAGTGAACATATACATGGGGCATGTCTTGAACATTATCTGTGCTGCTGAACAAATAGCTGCCATTTCACCATGTAGCAAGGTTGCCTGTGTAGTGGGAATGATTGATGTCATGCTCACAGCGACACCTTCATGCATAACAACAGCTACAAGTGGTCTTGTTGTCGCACTAGGGGCCAAATTTTACAAACCTGCAGTGCAACATTAGCATCATAACATTTTTTGTCAATGTGGATACAAGCTGCCATTGCCCATTCCCCTTGTGCTACATTAACAAAGTCACACAGACTTGCTGGTACAGTTGAGTTTGGCCCTCCTAAGTTCACCAACAGGTGACTCACAAGTTTGCTTGTGACTCACAAGTTTGTTAGTATTTTAACTGAGCTTGCTAGGGTGCCACATCCTGAAATTTTTTCATTATATTTTCCTTGTCTGCAGACTGTCTAATATTGTATTTTGTATTTTATATCCATGATGTTTCTACAATTTTGAATAGTATGTTTCTTTCTTATTTGTCTGATGTCATATGTACATGCAGTATTAAGCTCACCTTTTGGATACTCTCTTTACTTTACAGACCACCTCCACCATATAGCATGCCAGCACCTTACACACCTATCTGGATTCTTCCCCGTTTGCGTATGATAAATGGAACTTTTTTCACCTTTTTGTGGCCAATTTGAGTATGTTAAGCTGCATCCACACCTGTATTGATGGCACATTTCTCTTTGGCTTAATTATTGTCTTTTTGTCTTTTTAGTCTATTTATTTTTTCACACATTCTACGCAGATTTTTCCTTTGTCTAACAGCACTCCTGGAACAGGACTTCCTTCTCTACTATATTGCTTGAATCCTGGGGCTATCAGTACAGTAAGACCCCCTCTTTGCCTCTCACCCCCCTCTCTTATTTCCCCGTAATTCACATGTGGTTGCACTCTCTGTCTCACGCGAGTTTTATCATCCATTACTTCTAAACTCTATTTTTTCACTTATTCTTCACAGCCTTGAGAAAGCCCTGGTGGATACACTTATGAGGGCGAAACACGTGTTGGCTGTTCACTGCATTTCTTCAACGTGTTATGTTGATTTCGGACGTATATGGTGAATTAAACACTTACCAACCAGAACATAACGTTTCCTTGCTTACTGGATTAAATCTATGGGTCATTGATGCCCTAACCAAGAGTATGAATTTATGTGAATTGATTTCCATATATACAGGGGACTAAGGTCCAATCCCCTTGGTTTTTGAGCTCCCACTCTCACTTAACCACTTTGATAATGTGGCATTTTACACAGGAAGTAAAATCTGGACCTTGACTTTCCTCATTTCGTTGCACATAAAAACGGATGGAAATCTATTTTTCCTTTGTCTGTATTTTTAAATATAAATGGTAAAATACTGTTGAAACTGATTCAGAGACTTCATGCTGCAACCGAATAAGGGTTGCCTTGCTATGCCCCTCTTCCTGATAAGACCTATGTCTATGCTGGAAGCTCCTTTCTGTCCTGCATTGCTCTCTACCCTGCCCTCATAACTGCTTCCGCCTAATTTTGGATGGGTCCTCGAGTTATTTCATGGGCGTGGCAGCACTTCTTCGGCCCAGCCCTATACCTTTTTGTCCTTTATTTGTTGGTGCTCACCCTCCTCCTTTCTCTTTTCTACCTGTGCTGTGACCTTCAACCACCCCCTCCCAATTGGAAAGAGGCCTGCCTGTTGCCTGACGCCACAGGCTTGCTGCCTGCCCAGCTGCCAGCTGTTCGTTGCTGGCCCAGCCATTTTGATTTCTTCATATCTGTGGCTCGAATGAGCTCGGTGCCTTGTCCTCCCACAGCCAGTCCAAAGGTAAGTGATAGGGAGGGTTGTCAGTGCTTTGTGGACTTGGGATGTTCGTGTGACTAGTGTGGAATGTGCTTTTTCAGTGTCACTGTAAGTGGAGAGGTGAGCGATCCTTCACTCCTGATTCACACAGGATGCTCATCTCTCCACTTGCAGCTATTCTGAGTTTCAAGACGGTGCAAAGAAGTGTGAATCACACTTCTCTGCACCGCCGTGAAACTCAGATTTTCATTGCCTCAATAGTGCAGGGCAATGGTGGGCAAATGGTGTTCTGTATTGTCAGCAGTGCTTAATTTGTGCTTGTTGTTTCGGGTGGGAGGCACCGGCATCTATTTTTGAGGGCCAGCACTTATTTTTCTGCCTCAAGTATTTACTGCAAGCAAAAGACATGTATGGGAAAGAGGGAGGAAAAGAAAAACAAAAAAGCGTCACAGAAAGCTGCAAGAGTGAATTGAAGGGGAATCGAGTGCCTTTAAATGGATTGAAAAGGCCCGAGATGGCTTTAGGATTATACTGCCTCAGTATTCTGTGCTCCCACATTTAATGGCAGCAGCCGCTTGTTTCAAAGGAGAGCTTTGGGCACTGGCACATTTTTATTTACAAATTAAGCACTGCCATTTACACAGTGCACATGCTGAAAAGAGGTGAATTTGCAAATCCCTCCATCAACAACGACACACCTAGAAAAAAACAATGTTTTCTTACAGCTCCTTCAGAGAGTGTCTGTACCCCACACGCTTATTGTGATTCCTGGTCCCATCGCAGAGACTGGTTAGTGTGAGTCTTTGTTGCAGAACTAAGGAGCTTAAGCACTGATTGTCACTGTAAGCGGAAAGAAGTCGGATTTGGAGTGAAGGATCATTTACCTCTCCACTGACAGCCATTCTGAGTTAACAAAAGAGCAAAGGATCAGCACACAGACATTTTAAGGCATGGGTAAAGTGGGCTCTGGCCTAGGGCTCAGCCTTTCAGGGAGCCCCCGATAGAGCCAGCTCTATTCTGCAGTGTCCTACTCTGATGACCTTGAACAATTCGTAAACAGATTGTTTTAGATATCATTTTCCTTTCATTTATTTTAATGTATGTGATGTGCAAGAATATCAGAGACAATTTGTGGAAAAATGTGTTTATGTTGCATGCAACATCCATAAAAAAAAGTTCCCATATGAGAAATGGGAGGGTGTCACATAGATTATTTGCAGTAATGTTAGTGAGCTGCTGCTGTGTTGCAATTTTTAAAACACACATCACTCTCCTTGAATATTAGATGTAAACACATTAAGAAAATCAGTGAAATGTGCACTGTCAGTGACATGGCCAAGCAGGACATGAAAGAACAGAAACCTGATTACAAATTCAAAGCTGTTCTGCATAGGGACACAAAATACGTTTGACCCAGGGTCCCCAAAATCCTTGAGATGTGCTTGTACTACAATAGCAAAGTTTTCAGGTGAATGTATTGTGTTTACCTAATTTGGGGTATATTTAAAAATATAAACCTATAATAACTGAGTGCAAGTGTGCATTGTCTATTTAAATAAATGTGGAAAAATACTAGCTGCAGTGTCTTTCTTAGCTTGTGACAAAAAAAAAAACGTCGATAAATACTGATTGTTGGACCTGGCCCTTTTACAGGGTCATTCCCCAGACTTTTCGTCTTTTTCCTCCTTGTTTTTCTGACCTTTGTTGGCTGACGTTATGACTCTGAGCACTTTTCCACTGCTAATCAATGCTAAAGTGCATGTGCACCCCCTTTATAAATTGGTATGATTGGCTTATACCTAATTGGCATATTTAATTTACCTATACGTCCATTGTAAAGTGGTATCCCTATACCCAGGGCCTGTAAATTAAATGCTACTAGTGGGCCTGCAGTGCTGCTTGCGCCACCCACTGAAGTAGCCTTTCAAACCTGTCTCAGGCCAGCTAGCGCAGGGCCTGTGTGAGCAGTTTTCTGCCACAGGGACCTGGCATCTAAATTTACTTCAAAGCACTATAAAGGGGTGAGGGGGAATTCCTGTCTGACCTCCCTTAACTAATAATTATTCACACAAAGAGGACAAGAAATATAGTCAAGTATCAAAAACCCGACTGATTCAAAATCAACAATATTTTGAAAAAATGGCCCTCACCCACAATTTGTGGCATGCTTCATCATAGGGCCCTGCTAACACTCCAAAAATATAAATCCCCTTTGGAGTGGAGCAGTAAGGGTGGGGGAACATATAAGCACAATAGACAGTACCAAAAATCATGGCACAGGGACCAAAGACGAACAACAGAAAGAGATATAAAACTGATTCAGGCTGACCACTTGTCCTATTTTATTCCGGTACAGCCTGGACAGGATTAAAATGTTATTGGTGGTGTTTTTAGTAGTTAGTAACCTGTACTCCCCAATCTAGGGCTCTTTCTTACAATACGGGGACAGGGCGAAGGTCCTGACGAAGTCCGCATGACCCTAGTTGGCATCAGAAACAGGCCGAAACATGTTGACCCTCTTCAGAGATTTTCGCCCCACGTGTGTTGTCAGAGTGATGGAAGTGGGTGGGCTTTCCACGTGCATCCCCCTAGCCACTTAGAGTCATGTGTTCAGCATCCTGCACTACACAACATAACAATGAACTTCCTTGTGTGTATGTGTGCAAACAGGAAGGCCTACCTTCCACCAAAACAACACTAAGTCCAGCAATGCAGCCATCCTTGCAGGTATGCAACAAGGAAGCCTGAGATGCACGGCTGAGTGTTGCCCAGCAGGAAGACAGAAAATCCTCTTTGCACACATACACCCATGGTAGTTGAATTTCACAATGGGTGGTTCAGGATGGTGGATATACCACTCAAAGTGGCTAGGAGGACGCATGTGTCAGCTCACTCCCTACCATCACTCCAACAACACGTGTAAGGTGGCAGATGAGTCAGTTACTTATTCCAATTTCTTTAAAACCAAATTCCCAGTATTTCTGTACATTTCCACTTGTGGTTTGAGCTCAAATTCAGAATAATTCTCATATCATGCAAGGTTAACACAGTCAAGTCAATGAAAGGGGTACATATGTTGAAGACCAACTATCAAGGTGGGGGTATCACATTGGGAACAGTGGATCTGCAGATTGTGCAAATGGTGACCCCGCAGAAATGGTGATCAGGTGGCAAAGTGTGCCATTAGGGGTCCATGAATGTGTGCCTTGTTGTGGGGGTCAGTACAATGTGATGCTGATGTTGTCCAACAAGGCCAAATTCCCTGTGCCATAAAAACAAAGTGGCACAATCTATGCACAATGTGCCACTTTGTCACCCCTTGCGCCACTTTATGCCTTGGCCAGGTATAGTGTATGCAAGGGGGTTCCCCAGGTAGAGTGGCCACAAAACAAGGTACAGGGGAATCAAATAGATTCCACAGTGTCATTTTATTCGGCTACTATTATCACCTGCTCAGATCAGGCATTACAAGGGGGCACACCACTGGTCACAATGGGCGCCCGTGTACAGTTCAGGGTAATTGCTAAATTATTTTGCGCTAACCGCTAACAGTATATCAATAGTGTCAATTACTCTATAGGCCCCTACCCTGCGCCATGGCGTGCTGCATTTCAAATATGTCGCACACATGGTGGCGGTAAGGGTGTGCTAATAGGTGCAGGAAAAATGGTGCTGCACTGGGTGCGTGCCACTTTTATTTAATCTTACTCTATCTGTACACAAGCTTGTTATATCTCCTAAGTACCAGATAAACACTCCCCATGCACAGCTCATACACAGGTTATGTGGCCATTTTCACTCAAAATTATTATGATGGGTAGAACATGTAAGTTAAGCTGCACTCATCTTGTTTGCTACAATCCCTAGACATGTGCCACATCCATCTGGAGAAGAGCTGAAATCTTTATGTGTACTCAACTGACTGTTGCCCTTCACAAAAAGCTCCTTGCATGGCCGGTGCCTCACTTCATTTCTGAAGAGTAGTGAAGCACCAGTGGTGCAATTGTCTCATTGTTGAGCCACTTGGAGACCTCAACACATGTACATAAATTGTACCATGTCCAAAGTCAATTAGTGCAACATGTGGCACACGGTGCAGCAACATGTGCTGTGACAAATATGTTGACAAAATCCATGCAGTTCTAAAAGCCAGCACCTCTGACACGTACCTTGACTGACATCACAGTGTCTGTGAGCATAAATACCTTTTTCAAAGACCCACAAATCCATTGCAGCACACGTTGGTACATGTGCATCATTCAACTCATTCCACATCCTCAACAAAACATTAGACATGATGTTGAAACACAAGCAGAAATGATGGTGTCACAACTGAGACACATGCCACTTTAACATGGTATTACATACATCATACTCTCTCACACACAACCCTGGATCTACACATGTGACATACAAGGTGACACTAACTGGCTGCACTGGGATCTTCAAACCAGGAAACCTCTCCAATAGTGTAGGTAGGAGGTCCACCTGCAATACATGAAAGAAAAACAGAACTGTGTGATTGTTGAACAAATAAAAGCGTGATCAACTGTTACACATTCCACTTGTTTAGCTGAGTGAGCTAGTCACCTTAGTGTTAGGAATAAATAACTGCCATCTATACCATGTCAGTCAGAAAGACAAAGTCCCTCATTACAACCCTGGCGATCAAAGACCGCCAGGGCTGTTTCGTCGATTGCACCGCCAACAGGCTGTGCAATCCTGGGTATTATGACCGCGGCGGAAGCGCTGAGGTCGCACCGCCGGGACCGGCGGTTTTCCGCCACAGTGGTCCTGGCAGATTTAATCCTCCAGAGCAGCGCTGCTTGCAACGCTGCCCAGGGGATTACGAGTCCCCCTCCCGCCAGCCTTTTCATGGTAGGAACCGCCGTGAAAAGGATGGCTGAAAGGGGAGTCACGGGGGCCCTGGGGGCCCCATGGAGCTTTTCACTGTCCGCATAGCACCGCCGCAACACCACCAGCTCCATTTGGAGCCGGCTTCAGTGTTGCGGCCGACATCCCCGTTGGGCCGGTGGGCGGAAACTTGGTTTCCGCCCGCCGGCACAGCGGGGATGTTGTGATGGCCACACGGAAGTGCGGCCGAATTGGCGGCCACGCAGTGGTTACAACTTGGAGGGTGGCGGATGCCGCCCGCCAAAGTTGTAATGAAGCCCACAAAAACATGTACCGATATGGGAAGGACACAGACATACATGTCTCAGATACATACCTTACAAATGTATGGGGACAGGGTACTGTCAATTAGCAGAAGCTTAGAACTTTGTAGTCAATCTATGTGAAAATTGAACAACTACTCAGATTCGTGACACTTTTCAACCCCATACTACGATCACATAACTTCATCATGTGATCTGATTGTGATGTGATGTGATTATGTAACATATCGCACACCATGGTGCATGTCATGACACTGATGTTGTAAACTATGACATTATGGTGGCACTTAGCATGCTTTGCACCATGCATGAAGGTGCTAAACCTGCTAAGTGAAATTAGGCATTTTGATAACAATGGAATTGTCATTTTACCAACCTGGCTTAGGCACCAATACAAGTTAACTTCAAAAATGGCACAATGGAACCAAGTTGATTTAAAATCTTTTTTTTCATGTGTCCCCTAAGGCAGAAATACACACTTTGCATTGATCAGGCCTGGTGCTGCCATCATGTGGCACCAGGCTTTAAAACTGACACAATGCTTGCATTGCACAAATTATGACACATGGTTAAGCAATACTTGCCTCCATCAGCTATATTACCCACAAAAACTATGACATTGATGTTACAGTAGGAGCCAATTAGTACTTCTTACATTTGTGTTCTTGCTGTGTCACTCTGCACATACATGACTCAAGGAACGCACACACCCATGACCACCAATACTCCAGCATCATGTTTGTCATCACTTAAATATTACTTAGCACATTTCCACAGTTGTAAAGATCCTGATGGACATGTACATTTGTGACTGGGAAACATGAACCCTTCCACCATTGCACATGTGTGTACCATTTTCAGCACTTCAATATGTATATGTGATACACAAAGTACACAGAGAGGAATGTGCCAATTGCCTGTAACCAGTGCATTGCTGACCTCTAATAAATGCAGGTTGGTTAAGACACAAAACCTCACCATTGTCATGACATGCTGCAGTTGTCCTTATTTCCTGCTGTCATGCACGTACAAATTAGGATATTGCAATTTAAAAGGGGTACTTTTACCTACCCAAATCAACAGGTGATCCAAGAGATCCCCTTCATGGGCAATTAGGTCTGTCCACCTGTGTTTAAGCTGGTGGTCCATGCTCTCTACTGAGAAGATCCTACGTAGCTGGTAGAGCACCTTGCCCCACCTCAGCTTCCTGGCCTCCGTTGTGTAGCCCATGATGACCCGACCACCCATACCCACCATGTTGGGGAGGTAGTGGCACACTAACCAGATGAACCCTCCCACTTCATCACCACTCATACGATGGGCTTTCCCCTTCCCTGACATCTTACTGTTTCCCTCAACTGCAAAATAATAACCTCAACAATAATAAACTATGCCCCACCTAACCCCAAATACCCCAACAAACTAAACTACCCCAAGACAGACACCCAACAAAACGTGGACAATTACAAGACAAAAATGTAAAACAAAATTACACATTTCACAAAAGGACTGAACACAGACAGGACACAGTACAAAACAGTCAAGATCCACCACTCCTCAAACCAGCACAAGCACCCCATAACCTCTCTCAACCACAGACTACAAGAATGTAAAGTAAAAGTGAAAGTAAATTCACTTTTCCATGTGCGCAACAAGGAGGTCAGTATACATCACATCCTGGGCATATGCATCACGTTTTCTGATATCTGTGATTTTGTTTACACATAACAGCCATGCATGGAATTTTTCTATCAGGACTGACAAGGGCTGTCGACCCGCAGGTGCCAGGTGTTATTTTTGGCATATACAATTGTTTTAGAACTACGGTATGCATCATTTTATGACGCATGTGGGGCATGCGTGGTTTTTGGAGAGAAGGCTGAGAAGGCAAGTCAAATTAGAGTAGACACACATGGTACCAGGTGTCATTTTTGTAATTTGTAATGTACAGAAAAGTACAGTATGTGTCATTTCTTTTTTATGCATGACAGCCATACATGGATTTTGGAGGAAAGGCTGACAGTGCACCCAAATTCACATGCCTTCTTACAGGGGCTATGCATTCATGCTGTTTGCATGGCATGACAACATGTGTATGCATGTGCATTTCACTGTGTACCAGCAACATAGGAATCTGTTAGTATATGTTTGTAGGTGTTTGTGAAGCATGAGAGAACTGATACTGTTTACAAATGTGCATGTGTATGAAGAATGTTTTCCACACACATGTTTACACGTTTGTACTGAGAGTATATATGTGATGGTACTCATATCATGGGCCTACCACATTATCATGACAGAATTCATACTGTACGTTTCATAACCCAGAATAAGATTGGATGGGCCATGTACAATACATGTTCATGCATCTGATACGTATGACAAATCTTTAGCAAAAGATGCTGTTGACCAAGGCTGGGATAAGATCCAGTGAACCATGACAATGTGAGTGCACATATGTCCACACTTTGTCCACACTTTGGTGTGTTGTAAGGGCTAGACTTCCTAATGAAAAGCAACGCATGTAACGTATAGCTCCCCATGCGTGCAAAATGTTGGAGATGGTGTGCTTACATGTGTCATTGTAGGTATTTATGTGACCTGTTTGTGTGTGAAAAGATATGTTTCAAGTATGATAAGCAATGCATGATACAGTAGTGTTTTGAGGGATTTGACATATACCAATTGTCAATTCCAGTAGTGAAGTTTGTAGGCCATGTCATTTTGTAAGTAATCATGTGACACATACACATTTTCTCATGTAAATTGTACCCTTTTGCCAATACACAAATAGACAGCACCAAGCCTTGTCCACCTAGGTGAGGCATGTGTTGAAAAATGTAGGTCTTATGTGTTAAAAACATACACTTGGAATGTACAATGACTTAAACTTTGTTTTTATTGCCAGATTTACAACATTACATACAATCTGTATGGCAGGGCTGCTTTCAGGCAGTGATGGCACCTTAGTCATCAGTTCTTCTGTGGTACTTTGTATGCCCACACAGGCCCATTGCTGCATGTATTGACACAGGTTGACTATGGTCACCTCAGTTCAGTTCGCTGTGCACAAACAGCAGGCTCCTGACTGTGTTAAGAGTCAATGTAGCCTCCTTTGAGGACTGAGGGGGTGTTGCGTGGTGGTCTGCCATCCTCCTGATAGATCACCAGTAGTGCGATGAACAGTCCCCTGCAGACATACACCTGCACATTTGTGATACCATGGCCAATTATGTTTTGTTACCATTGGGGTTCTTGAAGTCAGGCTTGCCCTATCATATACTGGGGACTGGCAGCTTGTTTGTGTAGGACATGTCTCATAATTTGCCATGGTTTTGTAGAACTTGGCATAAATAGGTGATATTATTCCTATGATGCTTGGTTATGTCATTGATTGATTGTGGAACTGAGTCATGTCTGTAGACCCAGGGTACAGATACTGTCATTTGTCACTAGCTTCTGTCACACTTGTTTATGCTGGCCAAGCACATAGTTCTAGTTGTTGCCAATGTGAATAGAATATGTACTGACCTACACATTTCTGTAGATATGTGTCTGGTGTTATAAGAAAACATTGTTGTGTAATACAGTGAGTATTAGTCTATGTGTGTTCCTTCACACACATTGATGGCATATCTTGTCATGTATGGTACTAAACTACGTTGTTAGCATAATTTCTGCTGATTAACCTTAGTACCCATCTTCATCATCAACAATGTCCCTTCATTCATGCACAGCATACTAAGTCAGACTTGTGTATTTTGTAGATGGACACAGTCTCTTCTACAAGCTAAGAAATAGTATCCCTCCCATTTGCAGGCTTTGCTAGATCACATGACTGGCCCCCACCCATCACAGAACACCAGCCACAGCACTTGTTTGGTATCTGAGTGACCTCCAGATGTTGGATCTCTCAGTGATGTTAGGGAGTCTCTCAGCTGTCCTATCATATCAGTTTTATATATTTTTTCTATTTATATTTTTATTAACATTTTGGTAACAACATATCATATATATCCAAATGCATTCTAGAAGGAGCATAGCCGCAAGCTACTAGCACAAACTGTGGCATCATAGTCATTACCAATCTTTACCTATGGACATGCACAATTCCCTCTCTGACCTCTCCCGGCCCACTTGTGCGTCACAACAGTTCCCATTCAGGACTGACGTTGTTTCAATGAGGGGGCTAGTACATATATTTCCCTTTTAAGTGTTCCAGCAAACCCTGGTGTTTACCCATTTCTGGGGCCAGGCCCAGACTTCATATACCACTTTCTCAGCCACCATGCACCAACCCAAGTCTCTCTTACAGTCGCTGACTTCTGGCACAAGGGACGCCCCTTATTCTCTCCCAATCTTTCTTTTGGCTAACTTCGATCTGAGCATCACCCATGACACCGCCAGCCTCCCAAGACCTGTATCCTTCCAGATGTTTAACAGACACCATTTGGATGAGCCAACTATTATGTTACCCCACACCTCATTCATGCTGGCAATCACTTACTTCCAGTAGTTCTGAATGGCAGGGCACTCCCATGTAATGGGCAACTAAATTCCCTCAAGACCGCACCCACTCAGACAATGAGCATTTTTTGTTTTGTCTATTTTGGCCTTAACTGTGCCTGTCAGGTAGGACCTTTTCAGGATCCGTAGCTGCACCAGATAAAACCAGGCTCCAATTCCTGCCTCCTGTGGGGAAGCCAGCATTGTGTACCATTTGTCCACATCAAGACTTTCCACATCCCCCTCCTATATTCCCTTAAGGTGTGTAAGTGGGTGTGGCGTATTATTGACTAGCGTTTGATAATTTAGGGATGTGCAGGTGTTCATCCAGCAGACTACTTTCTAGGGACGACTTGGGCAGGTCTACTCCCCCCAGAAGCACTGAACAAAGAGTGTGACACACCTGAAGATAACGGTGGCATTCGGTTGGAGCCAATGTATACTCGCCCTGTAGATATACAAAGGGAACAACCTGAGCCTTTGACCATAGGACTCCAACTTTTGATATGCCTATTAGATCCCAATGATCAAAGCCAGCCAATTCCCTCAGGTTACCAAGTGCCCCAGAATCCCATGGGGGGCCTGTGTAATTTTTCTAGCCCAGGGCCAGAAGTGTGGTGCTCCAGTGTGTGCATGTAGTCACTGTTGTTCAACAGGTGTGTATTGTCTGGGGGTGGCATATAGGGCTCTCAATTACCCCCCGTTGCATCAGCCACCTATCCATACGGTATGCTGCGTCATCTGGGAATGCATGCATCCAATAATTTATGGTTGTGAGTTGCGCTGCTCGTCAGTTTGGCCAGAGCTTTTCTTGGTGTGCCTCCATCCCATAATAGAGGCTGAGCTTGCTATCTATAGTGCTATGGTATGATGAGGGAACTGGGAAGGGGATATTATGCAATACATATGAAAAGCGTGGGAGGGACATCATCTTGAAAAGAGTGGCCCTGCCCAGCAATGAGAAGGGGAGATCCCTTCATTTTTTTACTTCTCTACTAAGGCGGGTCAGGAGTGGGATTGATTATGGGATTAGAAGCCTGTCGGGTCTTTAGTTGTATAAATGCCCAGGTATTTGAGGCCCTAAGTCACCACCTCAGCTTCACAGTCATGCAGCAGTCTGGAGGGAGCTCCTTTGAGGATACAGGTAGTAGATTTGGTGCACTTATTCGTATAGACTGAGTACTGGCCAAAATGAGTAACTATGAGCACTATGCGGTCTTGGGTTCTGGTAGGGTTTGCCACATACAGCAGAATATCATCAGCATACACTGATAATCTGTCTTTCCATTGGTCTGCCCAGCTAAGGCCATTAATTAAGGGTCATGATGCACCCAAGCTGCCAGCGGTTCTTGGACCAAGGCAAACAGGTGGGTGGAGAGTGGGTACCCTTGCATCATGCCCCAGTAAAGGGCAAATGGTTCAGACCAAGTGCTGGTCACTACTACGTGGGCCTGGGGGGCTGAATATAGGAGCTGTATCCAGCTAATAAAGCGAGGGCGAAGCTCCGCTTCTCCTGCACTGCAAACAGGTATGGCAATTCCATGGTGTCAAAGGTCATGCGTGTGTCAAGGGACAAGATCATGGCACCTTCCTGAATGGTGTATTTGTGGATTAGTACCCCATGTAATCTATGGAGCTTCAGAGCCGTATTGTGTTGTGGCATGAAGCCTGACTGGTCCAGGGCTGATCAAGTAGTGGACTACAGGGGTCAACCCAGAGGCCAGCACTTTGGCTAATATTTTCACCTCGGCGTTCAGAAACAAGATAGGCCTATAGGACCCACTGTCCTCCCTGGGCTTCCCTTCTTTGTGGATAACCACTATTGAAGGCTGGCGCTGGTCTAACGGGAGTACCCCTCCATTCTGGCTCTCCTCATACATCTGCTTCAAATGTGGGGCAAACTTAGTGGCTGTTAACTTACAGAGTTCTATTGGTAGAGCATTGGGTGCTGATGCTTTGCCTGGCTTCAAATCCCTGATGGCTCGTACTATTTCCTCCTGTGAAAGTTCTTTTTCTAAGACGTCCTATCCTCTGTAGGGAGGATTGGGAGGGGGATATCACCCAAGAGCTCGACTGCTTCGCTTTCTGTGGATAAACACCTTGCTGAATGGATTTTAGCATAGTAGTAGGCAAATGTTTCGACTATGGCTTCTCTACTACTAGCAAGTTCCCCTGACTCCTTCTGGCACCCAGCAAACCTATCTATCTGCTGCCTCCTCTCCAGCCAGTCCAATAATTTCCCTGTCTTGTCCCCCATTTCCTAAATGTGGTGCTGTGTTGCTCTATAGTGCACTTTAGCAGCTTTCTGAGCCATTTCTTTGCATTCCTGTTGCTTAAGGGTTAGGATGTAGGCTCCCTCTGATCCCTCCTTGTCTGGTAAGCCAACCTCAGGGGACATTAACACGTTCAAGAGCCTCCAAATTCGCCCTTTTTACTTTTTTCCCTCCCGCCATCATGGAGAAACCCAATCCTTGACTACTGTCTTATAGGCTTCCCACAACGTGAGTGCAGACTCAACTGAAGTGCTGTTTACCTTAAAATATTGAATTGTTGCACCTAACATCCCTTATCTAATTATTGGCACTTTAAGGTACCCAGGGCTCAATATATTGTGACTAGGTTTTGGTCCCGCACCCCAACCATACACCTCCCACAGGGGAAAATGGTCAGAAATACCCCAGGCGAAGTTAGTAATCTTCCTGACCTTTAATAGTTGGAAAGCCAGCATGCGAAAGTGATCAATGCAGGAGAGACTATCATGCACCCTTCGTAAAAGGTAAAGTGTTGGGGTGCTGGGTTAAGAGTATGGCATACATCTGCCAGTCCCTGAGCAGTGAGAAGATCTGCAAATGGTTGTCTACCTTAGTCCAGGGGAATGGGGGATGTTGGCCATTGCTATCACTCAGCTATGCATTAAAGTTCCCTCCCATGATCAATTCCCCGTCTGGAAGACTGTGTAGCAGAGGGGTCAGGGCCAGTAGTACCGAGTCACGATATCATGGTGGAATATATACTGATAGTATGTTTCAGAGGTTCCACTCTCAGGTCCCGGAGAGTGCCACATAGCGACCCTGCTGATCTAGCCATATTTGCAGAATGACCATGGGCAGCATTCTCCTCACCAAGATTCCCACTCCTCTAGAGGAGGTGGTATGGCCTGCATGAGCAGCCATTTTGTATCCTGAACGGTCCAGGGCATGACACCTATTACCCAGGAGGTGAGTCTTTTGTAGGAGACTATGGGGATCATTACAACATTGGTGGTAAAAGCCGCTTACCGCCGTGCAGAAGACTGCCAACACACTGCCGCGGCAGCGGAATTCCGCCACTGCCATTATGGCGGTACTCACCGCTGCGCTCAAAATACACACACAAATACAAAACACAACCAAATTGGACAATTTGAAATACACACACCTGATACACATACACACACCACACCCACACACCCAATACACTGTAAAACACACCCCCACATCACCCACAAACCCTTATGACAACAATTGCGACAGAAGGCCAGAGAGCGACACCACCAGAAAGAACAATAGCATCCACAGGCACTCAACACCATCACTCACACAACATCCACGCACCTCACACAACACACCTCTAAGTATCACCCCACACATCACAGCACACACCACCCCGCACATCACCAACACCACCCCATGGCACCGCAAAGACACCTCAGGTTTTCTGAGGAGGAGCTCAGGGTCATGGTGGAGGAAATCATCCAGGTAGAGTCACAGCTATTCGGCTCACAGGTGCAGCACACCACCATATCTAGGAAGATGGAGCTATGGTGAAGAATCGTGGACAGGGTCAACGCAGTGGGACAGCACCCTAGAACACGGGATGACATCAGGAAGAGGTGGAACAGCCTACGAGGGAAGGTCCGTTCCGTGGCCTCATGACACCAGATTGTGGTTCAGAGGACTGGCGGCGGACACCCACCTCCTCCCCCAGAACTCACAACATGGGAGGAGCAGGTCTTGGCTATACTGCATCCTGAGGGCCTCGCAGGAGTAGTTGGAGGAATGGGCTCTGGTAAGTCAAACCTTTAAGTACTTCATCCCCCACCCACCTGCATGCTATCACATACCACCAACCTCGCCCTCACCCCATCACTCCAACTCCTCACATATGTCCCAATATCACAACCCACCCATCCCAAACCCACGCCCTGCATGTAACACCAAAGCATGGACACCCATCACCAAAGCATGGCCACTGCACATACACACACACCCCCCTAAACCATTACCACACAAGGTCCCACACAAGAATGGAAGCACTGGGGCACAGGGTAACCCACCCATTCCACACCATGGCACACACAGATGCAATAATCATGCTTTTACACACCTGCAGGACCCCTACCCAACGTCACCGGACAGGAGGGTCCAGACATGTCCACTCCACGTACAGAAGAGGCCCACAGTGATGACAGCAGCTCTGTCCAACTGGATCTAGATGACCAGCCCGGCCCATCTGGGACCTTGGGACAGTCGGTTCCCCTCACACTGACACAGGCTACTACAGAGATTCCCCTCTCTGGAAACACCAGCACAGCACCCACCCAGCAGGCCCATACCTCTGTCCCCAGGACACGTCAAGCAGCAGTGTGTCCACCACTACAGGGAACCCAGGCAAACCCACCACCCCAACAACACCAGGGACCTGGGGGAAGTGGTAATGGGCACACGGTTCAGGGGACAGAGGCCCAGGGAAACAGGGGAACTGGGAGGGCTGCTGTGTGACAGGGGAAGGACAGGCCCAGGGAGCCCACTCTCAACGAGGCCCTCTCCAACATCATGGGAGCGTACCACCATTCCCAGGAGATGATGGCAACAGTACTGGCCAAGTTTCATGAGACCCAGCGGCTGCAGGAGGAACAGTATTTGAGGTTCAGTGAGGAACTCAAATGCATCAATTGCACCCTGGGCACAATTGTAAGGGTGCTGAAGGAACTCGTCAACACCAGGAGGTACATTGTGGCACAACAAGGGGCCCCTGACACTAGCCTGAACAATGAACTGCCCACCACCTCTGCCGGCGCTAGTGGACAGGAGGCACCGCCACAGGACCACGACACCAGCACCCCACCCCCTGTAGATGGAGAACAACCCCGCAAGTGGTCCCTGAGATCCAAGACAAAGACAGAGAACAATGCCAAGACCCCCGCCAAGAAATTAGACCACCCTGATTGTCATCCTTTGTCCCGCTTTGTCACCCTGTCTATCCTAAAACTGCCTTAGCTCCACTTCCTATGCCCCTTTGGACAATGCACCTGTAAGACTAATAGACTGGACTCTGTCATGGACATTCCTCCACCATCACCCCTGACCATTTTTCAACCCCCCCACTATTTATCACTTAAATAAACACCGTTAAATCACAAAACAAACTGGAGTCAGTCTGTGCTTACGAAAATGTGTATTAGCAATAACTGTGGCAAAATGCTATATCCAATGTAATGTCAACATACCTATGTCACACAGCTCTAGTCCATGTGGAAACAAAGCAGAGGTCACACAGTGGGACACACATCTGTGAATTTGAAAGGGAAAGTGACAACTCAGTGTCCATACACTGAGTGAAAATGACAGACAGATGAGAGGTAGAAGAATTAAATCAGATGTAGCAGGCAGTGTTGTCTTCTTACCTGTGTCTCACTGGAAATATTGCTGTATCACCGTGTTCCTGTTGTCTATGTCCTCTTCTTCTGCTTCCTCGTCTTCACTGTCTACAGGCTCCACAGCTGCCACAACACCTCCATCTGGACCATCCTCCTGCAGAAAAGGCACCTGTCGTCACAAAGCCAAGTTGTGAAGCATAGAGCAGGCCACGATGATCTGGCACACCTTCTTTGGTGAGTAAAATAGTGAACCACCTGTCATATGGAGGCACCGGAACCTGGCCTTCAGGAGGCCGAAGGTCCTCTCTATAACCCTCCTAGTTCTCCCATGGGCCTCATTGTAGCGTTCCTCTGCCCTTGCCCTGGGATTCCTCACTGGGTTCAGTAGCCATGAGAGGTTGGGGTAACCAGAGTCACCTGCAAATGTCAAGGGAAATCTGTTAGACACACACTAACTCTTAGGGACATACCCAGAAACCTAGTCACACTGTATAGGGTCCATGTCCTCACCTAATAGCCACACACGGTGCCTCTGGAGTTGCCCCATCACATAAGGGACGCTGCTATTCCTTAGAATGTGAGCGTCCGGTTTCTGTACACCTGTTCACTCCTGCGGGGTCGACCATGTGTCCCATCGATGGCACCTATGATGTTGGGCACATGTCCAAGGGCATAGAAGTCACCTTTCACTGTAGGCAAATCCTCCTCCTGAGGAGCAGGGCAGACAACACTCTGGAGAACATAGGCTGGGACATCCCTGATGCTATGGCCACTGTTGTTTGAAAAGACCCACTTGCTAGGAAATGGAGTACGGACAGCACCTGCACTAGAGGAGGATTCCTGTGGGATGGCAGATAGCTGACATCAGGTCTGGCTCCAACTTGGCACACAGATCCAGGATTGTGGTACAATCAAGTCTGTAGGTGATAATTACATGTCACTCCTCCATTGTCAACAGGTCCACCAGCAGTCTGTACACCGGAGGATGCCGCCATCTCCTCACCTGCCCCAGCGGACATGCTCTATGGAGTAGAACAGCGAGCAGAGAGTCAACCAACACTGAGGTACGTAAACACAACTTACTCGGAAAATGTTTTTAAATCGACATATGGCTGATTTGATGTTTAAGCAAGGCCTGGATATGTGTGACGCAGTCAAAGATAATGCCATGTGGCCCCCTGAAATGGCGGCTGCCTGACTTGTAATGTGGGACAAGGGGATATGAGGTAACTGCGCTGGTGTTGTACACCGTTGCTGTAGGCGGTCGAAGACCGCAGCGCAATCCTGCATTGGTTAATATTGGACACCGACCGCCATGGTTGTAATGAGGGCCAATGACGATGTACGGCGGCGGTGAAGGTATGCACCGCCGCTGACGTCACTGCCATTTTCTCTCTGTTCAATCACTTGATACCTGATCTTCGACAGGAGAAGACCTACACTGCAAGTGCTGCTGTGACCTCAGTCTGGAAGAGACAATAGCTTGTGTGTCTGGGGAAAGGGCCCCTGCCTTCAGGAGTTGGAGAAATTAGTGGATGGGGTCCTCCCCCAGTACACGCTACTCTACGGTCCTCCAGGCAAACAGGTGAGTACACTGTGAGCATGCTGTATGGGCAATGGCTGTTTGGAGTGGATGAATGATAGGGGGGGAGAATGAGGCGTGCATGAAACAACGGTGAGTGCATGTGCGTCATGGCAAGGGTTGGGATGCGGGCCAATGACTGTGACGGTGTGGACGGTTAAATCTTCTCCTTTTCCCCTGTATCATACATGTTGGTCAGTGCCCACCAGAAGAAGGATATTTGGCGTGCCATCGCCAAGAAAGTCCGGACCCTAGGGGTCTACCACAGACGGAGCACCCACTGCCAGAAAAGATGGGAGGACATTAGCCGCTGGAGCATGAAAAAGGCGGAGGCCCAGCTGGGGATGGCCTCCCAACGTGGGAGGGCTGCCTGTCGCACCATGACCCCCGTGATGTTCCAGGTCCTGGCGGTGGCGTACCCGGAGTTGTTGGGCACTTGAGGGCATCACAGCAGCCACAAGGGGGTGAGTACACTCTCATTCAGCTGATTCAGCGTGCATTGTAGGTGTCTGGGTGGGGGGGTGGGCTAAGGGTTCTCCTGGGCCAGGGCGAGTTTAGTAGACAAGGTCCCTTCTTAATGCAGGCCCTGTGGCACCCCACCTGTGTACAGAGCCAACTACACCTAGTCAGGCTCCTGTGACTTCCATGTGTGCAGCAATCGGGCATAGCCTTGTAACCCATGTAGCTGTAATTGATTAGGGAACTTCAAGTGCGCAGCGTAGTGCAGGGGGCTTCTGTATCTGTAGTGTCCACCAACAGTAGCTGTATTGGATGCACTCAACATGTCTTTCCTTTGTCTTCTCCCCCTTTTTGTGGTCTCCCAGTGCTCGTGTGCATTAGCATCATCAGGCGGAGGAGCAGTGTCACTGGAGCAGGAGGGAGCTCCATCCCACATGGCCCTGGAAGGTGACACAATGGAGTCAGAAGCCACCAGTGGGACAGAGGGTGAGGGGAGCTCCACAGCGGGGACAGGAGCTGAGACCAGCGACACAGACTCCTCCTCTGATGGGAGCTCCTTGTGGTGGTGGGCCCCTCTGTGTCCCCCGCATTTACAGGTACAGCTGCCACCCCTCCTACCAGCACTGCCCTCCCAGCAGCCCCTCAGCGTTAGCCCCGTGGCCGCTCACCCAGCAGGCAGGATGGCCATCTCCTTCGCCTCAGGCGCCTCAGGCGCCTCAGGCACCTCAGGCACTGCCCCAGTCAGCCTGGCTGACCTCAGTGAGGAGGCCATTGACCTCTTCAGGTCCTTCTCTGTTGGGCAGTATACCATTTTGAATGCCATCCAGGGTGTAGAGAGGCAGTTGCAACAGACCAATGCATACCTGGAGGGCATTCATTCTGGTCAGGCAGCCCATCAGGGAGCTTTTCAGACTCTGGTCTCAGCATTGATGGCAGCCATTGTCCCTGTCTCTAGCCTCCCCCCTCCAACTTCCACCACCCAGACCCAAACCCCTGTACCTCAGCCTATCCCAAGCACACCATCAGACCAGCATGCACACACGTCAACACACAAGGGAAGCTCAGGCAAACATAAGCACCACACATCCTACAGGCACTCACGCAAGCATCAAACACATGCAGACATACTAACAGCCACTGCCTCCTCTGTGTCCCCCTCCTCCTCGTCTCCCTCTTCCCTCCCAGTCTCGTCTCCACTCACACCTGCATGCACTACATCCTCAGCCACTACCTCCATCACCAGCACACCCACCACGACACCCCGCTCACGTGCAGTCACCACCCCCACTACCATTCACACATCCCATGTCATCTCCCAGTGTGTCTGTGAGCCCACCTTCCAAGGTACACAAATGCAGCCACACACGCACCCAACAGCCATCCTCCCCACGACAGCCTCAAGCCCATGCACCTTCACCCAAAGTCAGCAAACGAACACCTCCTACAACCACTACCTCTTCCTCCACTCCCAAACCCCCTCCATCTACCCGTCCCAGTGTGTCCAAAAAACATTTCCTGTCCAACCTTGCCCTCTTCCCCTCACCTCCCCTGCCCATTCAGTCTCCTAAGGCCCGCCTCTCCAGGTCCCAACCCAGCGCCTCAGCCACAACATCTGCGGGAACAGTGGTGCCAGTAGTAACCGGCTTCTGGAGTGCGCCAGGCAGCAGGGCAGCCAGTGTGCCAAGGAGCCAGAGCACGTACAGTCCCCCACCTCAAAAGCACAAGAAGTTGGCCAGTGCCTGGCAGGTGAGAGGAAAAAACTCTTCCACCAAAGCCTCTCCAAGGGGTACAGTTGGAAGTGTGGAGACAGCTGCGCCAACATCCAAGGTGGGGAAGGGGCACACTAAAACAGGCACGTCTGGGAAAACCTGCACGGCGGACAAGACCGCCAGAAGCACCGCTGCCAAGGACACCGCCGCCACAAGCACTGCTGCCAAGGACACCGCCGCCACAAGCACTGCTGCCAAGGACACCGCCGCCACCAGCACCGCAGGACACCGCTGCCACCAGCACCGCTGAACAGGACACCGCCGCCACCAGCATTGCTGAACCAGACACCGCCGGAACAAGCACCGCAGGCCAGTGAGCGGCAAAGTTTCTGATGCTACTGAGGCCACCACGAGCAGGATGAAGCACTCTGGGCACAAAGCCCCCTCCAGAACCAGTGGAGATTTACATCCACTACCTCAGTCCTTGGCAGGATGAAGCACTCTGGGCACAAAGTCCCCTCCAGAACCAGCGGAGAAAGGCATCCACTTCCTCAGTCCTTGGCAGAATGAAGCACTCTGGGCACACATTCCCCTCCAGAACCAGTGGAGATTAACATCCACTACCTCAGTCCTTTGCAGGATAAAGCACTCTGGGCACAAAGCCCCCTCCAGAACCAGTGGATAACGCATCCACTACCTCAGTCCTTGGCAGGATGAAGCACTCTGGGCACAAAGCCCCCTCCACAACCAGTGGAGAAAGACATCCACTTGAGAGACTGTGGCTTTGCACTCCCCAGTATAAAGTAGTGGGCAAACCACCTACTGGGGAGACTTGAGAGACTGTGGCTTTGCACTCCCCAGGATGCAGCAGTGGGCAAACCACCCACTGGAAATACTTGAGAGACTGTTGCTTTGCACTCCCCAGGATGCAGCAGTGGGCAAACCACCCCCTGGAGAGACTTGAGAGACTGTGGCTTTGCCCTCCCCAGGATAAAGCAGTGGGCAAACCACCCACTGTAAAGACTTGAGAGACTGTGGCTTTGCACTCCCCAGGATACATCAATGGACATGGAGCCCCCTTGTGGATCTGGCGTCGCGCACTCATCCGGCTGAGGTGCCCCCTCCCCTCCCTTCCCCCTGAAGTGCCTGTTGTATTTCTATCTGATGCCCCAGCAGTGTTCTCTCTGTTTAGATTGGGTATTGAGTGTGGGCCTCGCCCATGCATTTTGGGCCCAGTGGTCCACGGACTATGATGGTTGAATACTTTGGACTTGTATTCTTGGTGTATATATTTGTTTCTAGTGTAAATATATGAATATGAATGTATATATTTTTGATAACTGTTTTTGAATAGATTACAAACGTTTGACTCATTTCCTTTAGTCCTTGCATTATTCCAGGGGGATTTGGGGGTTGTAAATGTAATGTATCAACATGTACTTGTGTGTGTGTTGTAGTGGGTGATGGTGGGAGTGGGGGTGGGAGTGTTGCATGTTGCGTGTGTGTGTCACTCTTTTTTCCCTCCCCCCTCCCCTGTGTCGTAGGTGCAGTACTCACCGTGGTCGTTGCAGCCGTCTTTGTTGTTCCTGGTAGAGAAGCAGGCAGATAAAGGCTGGCAGTATCTGGAGCTCGGGTTCCATGACGTCCTGATTCCTCGTGGGGTGTGTAAAGTGAGCGTTTTCCCTTCCAAGTCCTGTTTCTACAGTGTTTTTGTTTGTGGTGAATCCACCCCGGAAAAGGTGGCGGATTGGACTGTTGTAATACATTGGGCAGAACCTTGTCTTCCGCCTGTCTGTTGGCGGTCGCGGTGTTTGTTTGTACCGCCGTGGCGGTCGGAGGGTTAAAGTGGCTGTCTATGTTGGCGGTTTCCGCCACGGTCATGATTAAATTTTTTTTACTGCCGGCCTGTTGGCGGTTTTACCGCCGCTTTCACACCGACCACCAGGGTTGTAATGAGGGCCTATATCTGGGGAGTCTTGTTTGATGTACTGGAGCACCACTCCCCATTTGACTTTGTCACCTAGGCCATTGACATTCCAGGATGGTATCCTTAGGGTTGGCAAACTAACTTTGGCCGTCCCACTTTATGGTTCAGAGACCACATCTGGGGGGGTGCCTGACCAATGTTGGCTGGGGTTCAGACTGTGAGAGTGAATGTCCTGTGTCCCTTAGCTATGTTGACTGGTGGTATGCATCTTGCCTGAACATAATCGGCAGCAAGAGTCCAATAACCCCTCTTCAAGCATGAATCCCCCCTCCCTGCTACACTGAGCTGCAGAATCCAAACTGCCCACCTCCCCAACTGCTCAGAACACCGTTTGCCCCAACTAAACATACTGCTAACTAGGAAGCATAACTACTGCCTTCTGGCCCCCATCAGGCCGCTTACTGGAATGTCTTAACAGATTTGGTTTCTTATATCCTCAGTCTCTATCTTACCCCCAATCAACGATTTAGAACCATCAAGGGCTTCAACCATCCTACCCACAAGATGCTACAGGTGCATCTCCAGTGCCACATTCTCAATCACCCGGGCCTGTCTCATCTCCCCATGGGTCCCAAGCTCCGTGTCGGGGATCAGGGCAACGGCCTGGGCTAGGCAAATTGTTTTTGCCCCACATCTCCACTTCCAGTGTATCACAATCCTCTGTTGCGGTGCCGCCGTCCCAGCACTTCCTAGGGCAGTCACAGTATCTTGACCTTCCTGCCATCCACTCAGTCAATTCTGCCCAGCTTCTGGGGTTGAAAAAAGTGAATTTTGCCTGCTGCGACTACTCATAGCTGTGCCAGGAAAATCATTGAATACTTGAGGTCCCATTCCCGCGGAGCCTCCTTCACCTCTAGGAAACTGCAGCGCAGGCTCTGGATCCGAAGAGTGAACTTGGAGGAAAAGGGAACCCGGGTGTTAGCTGTATGCAATTTAGGAACAATGTGAGCTGCTTCGACAATCACATCCCGGTCTCTGAAGGTGAAGAGTCTTGCTATGATGGGACAAGTGGGTGCGCCAGGCTTTAGTGGTGCACCTGGGATTGCAGTGAACTTGTTCCACCTAAATGAATTTGGAAAGTCCATGTGGTTGCAGCTTTTTCAGAAAGAGATACTCCACAAACAGGTCCTTAGTTAGCTCCTCGGTCTTTTCAAGTACCCCTATTATCCATACATTATTTCTGCGGGACTGACCCCCAAGTCTTTCAACTTGTCTCTCAGCTGTGCTGCTGTAGCTTCACATCATTTATTAAATAAGGACACACACTCACATCTGCATTCCACAACCTATGTCCCAGTATGAGTGTATTTTGGTACTGTGATTACTCATGTCAGCTATGAGTAGAGTAAATGCCACATTTAACCTTTCTGTATCATTCTTCACACATACAATTTGCCATGGGTCTGTGACTTGTTTGGACATTGCTTGACTTACATGCACATTCCTAATTGTATTGGGTGTGATACACCTAGACATTTATATGTTTTGGTCCCTGTATGTCACTCTCTTTTGGTCAAACATGTGAGTGGCACTGAAAAGTATGTTCGCAGTACTCACGTGTGATAATGTCATTTGGACTTTGCTTGGTTACCTAGCAGACACAAATCTGCCATTGTAAGTTATTGCTACTCTTTTCCTACCTAGCCCATACATCTTTACATCAGTCTTCACGTGTATTTCCAGGATTGCTACAGGCATATGTTAAGCCAACACATTTGTCTGATATGTGTGTGACAATGTAAAATGTAGTTGCTACAGACAATGCCTACATTTCACCCACACATTCATGTGGTAGTGCATTGTTTTAAATTGTTTTTGCTGGGATTCCACTGTGCAACTTTGGCACCCCCTACTGGGTGTACGTCCCACCTTGCATAATTAATGACTGCCGCAGGCATATTGTGGCACAAGGTGGTACAAAGTTGCGCAATGCATGCATTGCTGTACTTTGTATTTCTTTTGCATTGGTTTTGGCATTGTTGAGCCACAGTAGCCTAAGATGTATGACGCTAATGTTGCACAAGGATGCACTGGCCCTTTTAAATCTGGGCCTTTGTTCCAAAGTTGTTTACAATTGTTGTGGTGTAGTCATGCTACCTGAGATATGGGCAAGTAACAAATGGTATGTGATGTTGAAAATGAGTACTCCATGAGCATTCTGAGTTTACGTGATTTTATCGAATTATGTACATGATGAATCTTGGAGTACAATTTCAATGTTAAAAAGTTTTGCACAATTTTATCTCTCCTGCATACTCCAGCAGCAGAGTTTTGTTGTTCCCCCTCCTCCTGTTCAGCACCATTTTAGTCATCATCCTCATTGAGGACATCTGCTTGTTTATTACATGGGACATTGGTGCGTAGACATATGTTATGCAAAATAACACAAACAAGCATCATTTTGCAGACAAGGGGTCATGCATATAACTGACCTCCTCCTGTTAGATGTAGGCACCTGAAGCTTGATTTAAGGAGGCCAAATGTCCTCTCCACCACATTTATGGTCCTTCTCTGGCCTTCATTGTAAGCCCACCCTGCATCAGTTGTAGGATTTCCAAAAGATGTCATGACCCATGGCTGGATGCCGTAACCTTGGCCCACTGCAAAGGAAAGTGAGAATATGTGTCAGTCATGCATATTTGCTATTTGCTAGGTGCCATGGCACTTAGTTGTTTTGAGTGGAGTGTTGATTCTGACTTGCATCTGGTATTGTGTGTGTTGGATGGATGGTTGCATTGTTGTGTGGTGGTGCACTTTCATGGGTTGTACCTCGGGTACGTGGTGATTGTAAATTAAATTCTAATGTGACAGCTGACCCATCCTGAATTTGTGTGGTATTGTCTATATGTTAGCCTGAGGCCCAAATTTACGAGGACCTAGCACCTCCTTGCACCACATTAAGCCTGTGCCAGACATCATGTGTGCAAGGGGTGTGTTCCCCTATTAAGGGACATGCAAAAATGGTGCATAGAAATATAAGAGGTTTCAATGTGTCATTTTTAGCAAATGCTTTTAACACCTGCACTGAGCAGGTGTTAGTAGGGGGCACACCATTGCTTCAAATGTGCCCCTATGTACTGTGCAGGATTTGCACCATAAATTTGAGAATAATCCTACACAGTCCATCAATGGCATACATTATCTTGACCCTATTGCGCCTACTCAGTGCCATGGTGTACCATATTTTGAATGTGGCACACACATGTTGGTGGTAGGGGGCGCTAAGGGGCACAAGTAAAGTGGTGCTGCTTTAGATGCTGCACCACTTTTCTGACATGTGGCCCTTAGTGCCTTCACTTTAGGCCTTCAGAGGAGTGATGTTCTGGAAATCTGTAGTTATTTTGTGTGTTGGGTGCTGTGTATCACCCCATGTGTTGCCTGTGAATCCCACCCCTTTGCCCTTGAAATACCTACCTTGCACAAAGTATTGTTTTTGCCAGTTGCTGGCTGGAATATGGCTGGTATATGTATGTGCATGAGGTCCATATGCCCAGTGTGGCACAGTTGTATGGAATGAATTGTGATGTATGGAAGAGTGTTCAGACAGCTGTGGGACAAGACAGGACATGATGTTCCTTTGTGCACTGCCCTGCATCAGGAGCCCAGCCCTGCTAAGTCACATGTCTCCCCATTCATATGCATTTCTGGCCTCTGTCTGTACATTGTCAGCAGTTCAGCCGCCACAGACCATTGTTGATACACTTTTATCATGTTAAGGAGATGAGGGATTTACAGGTATGATTGTTAGTGTGCTGTGAGATGTTCATTCCTGCACATGATCTTTCATTGATGACGATGTTGTATTTCAAGGTGTGCTGTACTATGCACCACACAAGAGAAAGCTGAACACAATGTGTATATCTGTAATGTTTAGGTGATATGTAGATGGTGATGGCACTACTCGGGTGGCAATTGATATTGGTGCTGCCTCAGGTTTCTACAGCATGGTGAATTTTGGGCAGTGCCAATATGTGAATTGTTTGATGGTGGAATGGCCGATGCAATTCACATAGATGAGCTATTCCTTAGTGTGTGTTATGTGTGAAGGATTTGTGTTTACTGGTCAACCTGTGGTCAAAAGTAGTGGTTTGAGCCCAGCTTTTGTATTCAAGGGGGACATTGCTCCACCTGTCCATCATGTAATGTGTCAGTCAGGTGGTTCCAGGGACTTGTAGATATGGGCATATGGAGGGCAACGTGCATTTAAGGCGGTATAGTGTGTCATATGTGTTGTGGTCTATACATCTGTGTTTCCCTTCCATGTGTGTTTAGTGTGGTGTATTGTTTGTACTACAAGTTTGGTGTATTGTCTGTGTTATGATTTTTATGCTGTTTTAACGTTGCCATATTGTCCATCCTGAAATCGTTGGTTGATAGTTGAGTGTCTGAAGATGTAAGCATCATGGACACTGCTGAGATATTCTGCAAGGATGTTGGAGAATATTCCACTGGGTCCACAATGGCCTGCACATTGACAGAGTGTGTATGTTTGCAGTTCCAGTAAAGGTGTTTGGTTGCAGAAGGAGGGACAAGTTGGACATGGGTGCAGTCCATTGCACCCAGCACATACGGGAAGCCAGCGTTTTGTAGAAACCATGCTTGGCCTCTTGCTGCAGTTGCTGTGTGTTGGGGAACTGGATGTGGTGGGGTGTGAGGCTGAGGCTGATGATGGCATCCAGGGCCTTTGGAAGGAAGATAGAGACGCATGGTTGGGTGATCGCACCCACTTGTGCAGCAGTGGTCTGCAATGATCCTGAGGCCAGCATCTGGAGGACAGCCAGGAGTTTGGTCATGGGTGGAATTGTTGAGTTACTTTCCACTCTTGCTGTGACGTCTGGCGAAATGTGGTGTAGCAGGTGTAAAATCGACTCCTGCTTCAGACGTTAGAGTCTGATCACCTCTTCTTCCCTGAGAGCAAGGATGGTTGCGAACTGGTGAAATATCCTCTCCCGTATTGTGCGCTGTCTTTGTGACTGCTGTGGTGGTGTTTTCTGTTGCTGCGTTGATGCCGGTGGCACTTGGTGTTGACGCTGTCGTCTTCTCCGGGTGACGAGCTGTACCAGTAACAGGTCCATGTTGGGCAGTTGCTTGACAATGTTCTTTCTGTGTGTGTTTCCTTATGTAGTAGTGTGTGGCACTCATTTTAATGCCTGGTCTGGTTTGATGCTAATTGGACTTTGCGTCATTTCTTAGACCCGGTCCTTAGCGTGCATTGTTTTTCCTTCGAGGTGTAAATATGGCACCAGCAGCCTAGCATAATTTTTTGGGAGAGAATGCCTACCTTGCATATCATTGTTGTAAAACGACGCAAGTTGAGGTGGCTCTCCCGAAAAATAATGCCAAGTCTGGAATTGTGTAGCTAGACTGCTCTTGTGACAAAATCTAAACATGGCGCTGAGTAAGCACCGCTTTTGCATGAAAAAATGGTGCAAAGATGGCACTAACTTTTCTTAAATCTGGGCCTTAGTTTTTAAAGGCAGTGTCATTTTGTTTTATTATTCGCTCATTTTTTATATTTTCCTGCGGTTCCTGGCCCACTGCAATGAACCTGGTACTTCTAATTTGCATACAGGAAGAGGGTGCAGCAAATTCTCTATCATCACTGAGGTTGTCTGGAATATAATTTCAAGCGGACAAGTGGATATGTCACTGTGCTCTAAAGAACTGCAGAATAGAACCGATGACTATCAACCTTTTAGCATAGAGCATTGGGTATCATTGTTTGCATCCATACCTTTAACTATACTGCAAGAGTCTTCTTAGGTTATTTCCTGGCGTTCTCATTTGTGTGCTCTGTATGCGATTTCCTCTTCCGATTTACCATATTTGGGACTTTTTAAAAACAGGCTTTGTTTACCTTGGATTTTCTTGTGATGTAATTGTCCAAGCCATTTATAACTTAAATTATAGTTGTGCCCAGGGACCTGATGTCATACCCAGCTGTCTTGTTAAAGTTTCTCTCTATTTTTGGGCATGTATCCTGAAGCCAATGTTTTCTTTCTGTTTCAAGACAGAAACAGTCCCCCAGTCTTGGCAAGGGAGTACCATCATTCTTCTTTATTAAAAAGGGGATTGTAATTTCCCTATAAACTATCACCCCATTGCACTCTTAGATGTGACTGGGAAGATTTTTATTAAATGTCTGCTCGGTTATTGCCTATTGAGCAGTCAGGATTTCGGCAAGCATGTTCTACCAATGCTAACATCTTATGTTCATATGTGACTGGCGAAAGGTATCTGAGGTTGCATAAAATGAATGTTTACATGGCATTTGTAGATTTCAACAATACCTTTGATTCTGTTGATCCTCTTTACTTTGGCATAAACATGTGAGACTGATTTCCCTTCATTCCACTAACTGGATGAAAGTTCTGTTGAGTTCAGGAAATTGATTATCTAATCAAATCTAGTTGACAATGGCCTTAAGCAAGGTTGTATTTTGGCTCCTTTGTTACTTCTTCATATTTTCCTGATTTTCCCACCATTTTAAAACAGGAGATTATTGACCCCCCCTAAGCTTGGATCAAGGGAGGTTTACATTCTATTATATGCAAACAATTTAGTGTTGTTGTCAATTATCCCAATTAGCTTACAGAAACAATTGGCATTTTTAGGGTTTAGGGATGAGTAGGAGATAGGTTGGTAAGTGTCTATTTAGAGTTTAGGAGTGGGTAGCTGTATAGGGTGGTAAGGGTATTTCTAGGGTTTAGGGGTTGGTAATGGTGTAGGGTGGTAAGGGTATACTGTTAAGGTTTAAGAGTGGTAAAAGGTATTGGGTGGTAAGGGTGTTCTTAGGATTTAGAGGTGGGTAGGGGTATTGGGTTATAGGGATAATTATAAAAGGAAAGTTTTGGGGGCCTCTACCCAAAAATCTAAATATAATATACATTTTATATATATGTGCGTCTATGTGTGTGTTTGTGTGTGTGTACATATATGTTTACATTAAATTAAAATATATACATAGCAAGAACCACAATGCAGATAATTTAACTAAAAGACAGAATGAACCATTACACTCTCTAGCCTTAGTTATGAGGAATATCAGTTCTTATTTATTAGTAAACTGGTGGCACCTTGTTTCCTCCGTTTGCCTAAAATACACAAACAGAGAACAAATCCACCAGGGAGGCCTAATATAACTGCTAACAACAATTTGTTGGAACCTACTTCTATCTATTTGGACTTTTGTATTTTGCCTTCTGTCCTTCAGTTACTCTCTGATTGTTGGGACAGTACGGATTTCATTACTAAAATTAATGACAGACTTTGGCAATCACCGTACTTGCTGGTAACCATTGATGTTGTCTCTCTTTATACGTGTATCAAGCATGACCAAGGGGTCTCGTCCTGTAGACATTTCCTCCATGACAAGGCCATTTGCTCCTATGATCACTGTATGATGCTTCTCAAGATGTTGTCCTTTTGTCTTGAGAATAACTTTTTTTATGTTTAGGGATACCTGCTACAGGCAATTAGTTGGGACTGTGACGGGCAACTTCTTTACTCCAAGTTATGCCAGGTATTTTCATGGGGTGGAGGGAAGAACAGTTTGTGTGGATTGAGAAGAACGAGAAGTGGAGTGAGCACATCTTTTTATGGACTAGGTATATAGATGATTTATTTATCATCTGGAATGGTCCTAAAGGTGTGTTTAGTGATTTTTTCAAATATATTTAGGCCAATGACCATAATTTGTCCTTCTCATATAAAATCAATTAGAATGAGATAGAGTTTTTGGATACTGATGGGTCGATCCACACTTCACATCATCGCAAACCCACAGCTGGCAGTAGTATCTTACATGGTCGAAACCACCATCCTACAAACTTGAAGTGGACTATCCACTATGGGGAACTGTTGAGGGCCAGGCAAAATTGTAGCAAATAGCAGACCTATCTGGCAGAAGAAAGGGAGATGGTCAGAAGATTTAGAGCCGAGGGCAGTCCTGAAAACTGCCACTGAGAAAGCCAGGGCCTTGTCTTGGGATGAGCTTCCTATGAATTGAACCAGGATAAAGGGGGCCTCTAACCAAGTTTGGTTGACTATGACCTATAATGCAGAGGCAACTATGGTCAAAAGTATGGTTTTCAAACATTGGCACTTGGTTAAATCTGATCCGGAGATTGGCTCAGAGATGTCATGCCATCCCTTTATCACATATCGAAGATCATGTTCCTTGAGAGATATGCTAGTGCATAGTCATGCAAGTACATGTGACCCCTAAAGGGGTTGATTCAAGGAGCAACATAGAATTTGTAAGTGTGTCAGGTGAAAGGCTTGTAGAGCCAGTAAGAATATCAAGAACTATTCCCTTCCCACTGGTAGGACAGGCAACATTAACAAATTCATTACGTGTAGCAGTGTTCACTATGTTTAAGTTTTGACATGTCCTTGAGGTCTCTCCCATGTGGGTAGCACCATATTTCCCTTGAAGAAGAGAATTTAGAACATATGAGGGGTATCAGAAACTGTGACGGTAACTACCGATGGCAAGACATTGGTCAAAGGTCTACCATCAGAGTGCTGACCCTGTATCTTTTATGCATTCACAGGGTCAGTCTCAACAAAAGAGGAGTTGACAGGGAGAGGAAGCTCCACATTTTGGAATCTGAGATAGGAGGATTGATGAGGGGCTTCATGTGCACTTTGGCTTAATGTAATACCTTTGTATCATATGTCTTAGGGTGTCATTATTTGTTTCTTTTCTGTGCTCTAATTGGTGTATATCCTTCCTCTTAATATTCATTATGGACTACGTGAAACTTTAGTGTTTGACTTTGTTGTAGTAAGATTTAAGAGAAATTTGTGCTTTTACTTTGCTTTTCTCTGAGTGATATCTGGGAGTTGTTTTGGTGACACTTATGTGCATTTCATTCAATTATGTATTGGCAATGATGAAGCAATTACGTTCCTTTTTCATCTTGTGTTTTGCTAACTATGTTGGTTTAGCTTCTGAGTAACTACATTAAGGACACTTGGCCTAGATTGTTTTCTTGACTAAGACACTTATGTATGTGTGGAGCATTTTAACTCATAATTGTGTAGTTATACTCCTTTTGTTGAATGTTTCTGAAATGTATACATTTGTGATATTTTCCTTGTACTTACACATGCTTTGGTAATGTTAATTTAATTTGTTACATTGGTGATCTATCTGAGGCTGCATCTATAGTTTTGTGATTTAAAGCAAAAGGAGTCTGCTTTTGTGAACATGGGATGAGGTATAGGCCCTCATTACAACCCTGGTGGTCGGTGTTAAAGTGGAGGTAATACCACTAACAGCCCAGCAGTTAAAAAAAATTGAATCACGACCATGGTGGAAACCGCCAACACAGCCAGCCACTTTAACACTCCAACCGCCACAGTGGTAGCAACAAACACCGCAGCGGTCACCGCCAACAGACAGACAGAAGACAATGTACAGCTCACACTATTACAAGGTACCAGTCCGCCATCTTTTCCGGGGCGGTACCAACACCATCAAAAGCACGGCAGAAACAGTGTTTGGAAGGGAATCCACTCACCTCTCAACACTCAACAAAGAACCAGGATGCCATGGAGCCCGAGTTACAGGTCCTGCCCATGTTGCTGTATCTATTAATACACCATCAACTGGAAAGAAGGTGGCGGCGGCAACGGTGACGGTGAGTACTGCACCTAGCACATAGGGGAGGGGAGGAGGGAAAAGAGAGTGACACACATGCGTCACGGAACACCCCCACCCACAACAACACACACACACACACATATCCAAAAACATCACGGATACACCTCGTCACCCCCTGGAAGAACGCAAAGACAAAATGAAATGAGTTTAACTAGTGTAATATTCGAGCAAACAGATAGCCCAAGAGAACAGCAAATAATGAGTATACACAAATATTTACAGCAAGTACACAAGTCCGTACACTGACCCATGAAATGTCCGTGGACCAGTGGTCCCAAAAAGCATGGGCAAAGCCCACACATGACACCTTCCTCAAAACGGAGAGAACACTGCAGGTGCATCAGGTCGGAAAAAAAAACAGACACCTTAGGGGGATGATGGTACGACGTCACTGTTCCTCGAGTGTGCTCCATGCCCACTGCTTGGTCCTGGGGAGTGCAAAGCCACAGTCTCTCAAGTGGGTGGTTTGCCCACTGCTTGGTCCTGGGGAGTGCAAAGCCACAGTCTCTCAAGTGGGTGCTTTGCCCATTGCTTGGTCCTGGGGAGTGCAAAGCCACATTCTCTCAAATGGGTGCTTTGCCCACTGCTTGGTCCTGGGGAGTGCAAAGCCACAGTCTCTCAAGTCTCTCAAGTGGGTGGTTTGCCCACTGCCTGGTCCTGGGGAGTGCAAGGCCACAGTCTCTCAAGTCTCTCAAGTGGGTTCACTGCCCACTCCTTGGTCCTGGGGAGTGCAAGGACACAGTTTCCCTAGTGGATGTCTTTCTCCACTGGTTCTGAAGGGGCTTTGTGCCCAGAGTGCTTCATACTGCCAAGGACTGTATTAGTGGATGCTTGTCTCCACTAGGTCTGGAGGGGGCTTTGTGCCCAGAGTGCTTCATCCTGCCAAGAACTGTGTTAGTGGATGCTTTTCTCCACTGGTTCTGGAGATGGCTTTGTGCCCAGTGATGCTGCACCTGGGATGTGGAAGTTGACTTTATCTTCCCTGGGTGTCTCAGCCAAGCGATGTACCTGGAACAGGTAGCATGATTCTCCATGGAGGCAGACCCACACTCGATCCTGCGGCGACTTAGGCTGCCAATTGCTGCTTCGTGTCAGTGCTGGAGGTGGTGTCTCAAGTGGCGTGTCCAGGGTCTAGGACATCACCTGCAGACTCTGACCGCTGCACACTGGGGATGGGGCTGACGTCTGACAGAGTGACATCGGCTATGCGCATGGCAGTGCTGATGGTGGTGCAGGCGGTGGTGGCTGCAGTGTAGATGCTTTCAGTGCTGGCCGTGGTGCAAGTGACTATTGCGGTGGATGGATACCATACCGTCTCCGGCAGCCTCGGATGGCTGATGCTTGGGGAGGATGCTGCCCACTGACGTTGTGGCAACAGCGGTGCAGGTGGCAGTCAGAATGGCAGTGGTGACTGTGGTGCATGTGGCTGCCATCCCTGATGATTTGGTGGTTACCAGCCCCTTATCAGGTTACATCGTGCCCAGAGGTGATGTGCCATTTGGCTTGTGGCTCTTCCCCATCTTGACAGTCGCTGCAGGAACCTTGGCACTGTCCACTCGGTGTTTGTGCGAGGCTTTGCTGGGTGGGTGGTGTGACTGTCCCCTGTTGGAAGCCGGCTCCTTTTTGACCTTTGCAGGTGGTGGAATAGGGTGGTCCTTCTTTTCTGTCTGTGGCACACTGGCAGCTCTGACGGGTGCCCCCTTAGACCGTACTGGAGTAGCAGGGACCACAGTGGATGTAGATTTGGTGGCTGAGGTGATGGCCTGGGATCTAGACATCCTGGCCCTAGCGGAGGGACGGGGGAGGTGTAGGGAAGAGGTTCAAGTTAGCTAGGAAATGTTTTTTTGACACACTGGGAAGGGAAGATGGAGGGGTTTTGGGAGTGGTGGGAGAGGTAGTGGTTGTAGGAGGTGTACGTCTGCTGAGTTTGGGTGAAGGTGCATGGGTTGGAGGCTGTTGTGAGGTGGATGGCTGTTGAGTGGGTATGTGCCTGCGTTTGTGTACTTTGGGAGGAGGGCTTACATACACACTGGGAGAGGACACAGGGGACGTGTGAATGGTAGTGGGGGTTGGGATTGCACGTGAGCGGTGTGTAGTGATGGGCGTGCTGGTGATGGAGGTAGTGGCTGAGGATGTAGTGCATGCAGGTGTGAGTGGAGATGAGACTGGGAGGTTGAGTATGTGGAGGAGGGGGACAAAGTGGAGGCAGTGGATGTTGGTGTGTCTGCATGGGTATGGTGCATGTGTGAGTGCCTGTGGGATGTGTGGTGCTTATGTTTGCCTGAGCCACTTTTGTGTGCTGATATGTGTGCATGCTGGTCTGATGGTGTGCTTGGGATAGGCTGAGGTAGAGGGGATTGGGTCTGAGTAGTGGAAGTTGGTGGGGGGAGGTTGGACACAGGGACAATGGCTGCCATCAGTGCTGAAGCCAGAGCCTGAAATGCTCTCTGTTGGGCCACCACACCAGAATGAATGCCCTCCAGGTATGCATTTGTTTGCTGCAAATGCCTCCCGACATCCTGGATGACATTCAGAATGGTTGACTGCCCAACAGTGAGGGATCTCAGGAGGTCAATAGCCTCCTCACTGATGGCAGCAGGGCTGATTGGGGCAGGGCCTGCGGTGCCTGGGGCGAAGGAGATGCCCACCCTCTTGGGTGAGCAGGCACGGAAATTGAGGGTCTGCTGGGAAAGCAGTGCTGGTAGGGGGGGTGGTGGCTGTATCTGTTGTTACGGTGGGCACAGAGGTACCCGCCACCGCAAGGGAGCTCCCATCAGAGGAGGAGTCAATGTGGCTGGTGTTCCCTCCTGTCTCCATCGTGGAGCTCCCCTCGTCCTCTGTCCCACTGGTGTCCTCAGACTCCGTAGATTCACCCTCATGGGCCATGTGAGCTGCAGCCCCCTCCGTCGCCAGTGCCTCTGCTCCTCCGCCAGATGATTGCCAATGCACACAGGGACAGGGTGACAAAACAAGAAGGGAGGAGAAACAGAGGAGACACATGGTCAATGCCAGCAACACCACTACCGTTGGCGGACACAACACACAGGGAGCAGCCCTATGCAGTAGGCCATGCACTAGCAGTTAGTAGGAAAATCACCTGCCCATGGGGTACTATGCCTAACACCATTTGCTGCACACCTGGAACCCACAGGAGCCTGACTAGTTGTAGATGCCCACTAACACTATTGGGGTTGGAGTGCCTCAGAGCCTGCATAACAAGGGACCAACCCTACCAAGTTTGCCTGGCCTAGTGGAACCCACAGCCCACATCCCCCACTCAGACACTTTGTAAAGCGTGCAGAGTCAGCTGAATGACACTGTACTCACCCCCTTGTGGCTGCTGTGATGCCCTCAAGCACCCATCCAACTCCGGATATGCCACCACCAGGATCCGGAACATCAGGGGGGTCATGGTGCGACGGGCACCCCTTCCACGTTGGGAGGCCAGCCCCAGCTGGGCCTCTGCCGTCTTCTTGCTCCAGCGGCACAAGTCCTCCCATCTCTTGTGGCAGTGGGTGCTCTCTCTCTGATAGACCCCCAGGGTCCGCACTTCCTTGGCGATGGCACTCCAAATACCCTTCTTCTGGTGGGCCCTGACCTAGAGGAAAGGTAAAGTAAGAATGGAACTTACTCCCCCATCCGGTTCTTCTTACTCATTGGCTACCAGTTCCTACCCATGCCCTGAAACACATTCACTGATCATTTTCACATGCAGGCCACAGCCTCCCCCCACAACATGTATCTTCCATCCAGACCACTCCATACATTCATGTCCCATCCATCATGCTCACAGTGTACCACCTGTTTGTCTGGAGGACCGTAGAGTAGCGTGTACTGGGGAGGACCCATCCACCAGTTTGTCCAACTCCTCTGCGGTGAAGGTAGGGGCCCTTTCCCCGCCATTGTCGCTTCCAGACTGAGGTCACAGCAGCACTTGCAATGTAGGTCCTCTCCCGTTGAAGGTCAGGTATTAAGTGAGTGAACATATAGACAATGGCAGTCACGTCTGCGGCGTTGCGTACTGTCACCACTGGCGTACGTCGTCATTGGCTCCTGGAACCCATAGGGCCCAATGATAACCAATGCTAAATTGCGTGGCAGTCTTCGACCGCCTGCTGCGACGCTGCACAATGCCAGCGCAGTTACCTTATTTCCCCTTGTCCCTCCTTACAGGTCAGGCAGCTGCCATTTCAGGGGGCCACATGGAATGGCACCTAACTGCGTCACAGCACATTTTAGCAGATATACGGATAAACAATGCCACACACGGATTTACTACAGAACTGAGAACACACTTGTGCAAACTATGTGGTACATGACCCTCTGCTCACCATTCTTCTCCATAGGGCACATCCGCTGGGGCAGATGATGAGATGGCAGCATCCTCCGGTGTACAGACCCCTGGCGGACCTGTCGACAATGGAAGACAGACACATCATTATCACCTACAGACTTGATCGTTCCACAATCCAAGAACTATGTGCACAATTGGAGCCAGACCTGATGTCAGCTATCCACCATCCCACAGGAATACCCCCTCTAGTGAAGGTCCTGTCAGTGCTCCATTTCCTGGCAAGTGGCTCCTTTCAAACTACAGTGGCCATGGGATCAGAGATGTCCCAGCCAATGTTTTCTAATGTGTTGACCAGAGTGTTGTCAGCCCTGCTGAAGCACATACGTAGCTACATCGTTTTCTCCCCGGTGGAGGGTTTACCCACAGTGAAAGCTGACTTTTATGGCCTGGGACATATCCCCAACATCATTGGTGCCATTGATGGTACACATGTGGCATTTGTCCCCTGCACAGAAATGAACAAGTGTACAGAAATCAAAAATGCTACCATTCTATAAATGTGCAGATGGTGTGTTTGGCAGACCAGTACATCTCTCATGTGAATGCCAAGTATCCTGGCTCTGTGCATGACGCTTACATTTTGAAGAATAGCAGTATCCCTTATGTGATGGGCCAACTCCAGAGGCACCGGGTGTGGCTAATAGATGAGCCCAAGGTCCCCACACAGTATGAATGGGTGTCTGGGTATGGGGTATTTCCTTAGGGTTAGTGTGTGTCTAACAGATATCCCTCGACATTTGCAGGTGACTCTGGTTACCCCAGCCTCTCATGGCTACTGACCCCAGTGAGGAATGCCAGGACAAGGGCATAGGAATGCTACAATGAGGCACATGGGCGAACTAGGCGTATTATTGAGAGGACGTTCGGCTTCCTGAAGGCCAGATTCCGGTGCCTCCATCTAACAGGTGGCTCCCCATACTACTCACCTAGAAGGTGTGCCAGATAATCGTGGCATACTGCATGTTGCACAACCTGGCATTGCGACTCCAGGTGCCGTTTCTACAGGAGGATGGGCCTGATGATGGTCTTGTGGCAGCTGTGTAGCCTGTGGACAGTGAGGAAGAGGAGGCAGAGGAAGAAGATTTTGACAACCGAACGAACATCATCATGCAGTACTTCCAGTGACACACAGATAAAAGACTGGCATTGCTCCTCTCATCTGACTTCTGTAGGACATTGTGTAAGCCATCCTTTTAACCTCTGTCTATGGACACCCACAGTTCACTTTGGCTTTCCATTTCATAGATCTGGGTACCTCATTCTGCCTTCTGCTATAATTACTGCCACCCAACAACTGTCATATATTGGTATGAGCAAATGAAGATTTACATTGATATTTGTGGATGATGTAACTATACATTTGTGGAAGAACATACTGACTCCAGATTGGCTTGTGATTCAAGGGTGTTTATTTAAGAGCTGAATTGTATAATGGTATGTGGAAGGGGCTGGGGTGAAAGTCCATAGTAGAGTCCAGTCTATTTGTAGCACAGGTGAATTGCCCAAGGGGGCATAGGAAGGGGAGCAATAGCAGTTCAAGTTGGACAGGGTAAGTGAGTGGGACAGAAGGGTGACAATCAGGAGGGTCCTATTTCCTGGCGGAGGTCTTGGCAATGTTCTCTGTCTTCTGCCTGGATCGCAGGGACCATTTGCGGGGTGGTTCTCCTTCTGCAGGGGGTGGGGTGCTGTTGGTCTGTTTTTCCTGTGGTGGGCCTCCTGTCCACTAGCGCCAGTGGACGTGGAAGGCTGTTCATCCCTTGGACTGGTGTCAGGGGACCGGTGGTATGCCCCTGTCTCCCTCATGGTGTTGGCCATATCTACCAGCACCCCTGCAATGATGACCAGGGTGGTGTTAATGGACTTCAAATCCTCCCTGATCCTCAGGTGCTGTCCCTCCTGCAGCCGCAGGGTCTCCTGAAAGTTGGCCAGTACCGTGCCCTTGGTCTCCTGGGAATGGTGGTATGCTCCCATGATGTTTGAGAGTGCCGCGTGGAGAGTCTGTTCCCTGGGCCTGTCCTCCCCCTGTCGCCCAGCAGTCCTCCCAGCTTCCGTGTTGTCCTGTGCCACTGTCCCCTGAACCGTGTGCCCACTGCCACTGACCCCAGGTCCCTGATTTGCTTGGGTTTGTGGGTTTGCCTGGGGTCCCTGTAGTGGTGGATACACTGCTGATTGGCGTGTCCTGGGGACAGTGGCAAGGGCCCGCTGGGTGGGTGCTGTGGTGGTGTTTCCTGAGGGGGGAGGTTCTGTGGTGGCTTGGGACTGTGGCAGGGGATGCGACTGTCCAGAGGTCCCTGATGGGCCGGGCTGGTCATCTTGATCTAGGCGTGCAGAGCTGCTGTCATCACTGTGGGTCTCTTCTGTGGGGGCACTGGATATGGCTGGCAACCCCTATCCAGTGACGTTGAGTAGGGGTCCTGTTGGGGTGTAAATGCATTGTTATTTTATCTGTGTGTGCCATCTTGTGCAATGGGTGTGTTTCCCTCTATTACTGTGTTTTCAGTATCGCCTTGGGCTTGTGTGAGTGGTGATTGTGTGCCCTGGGTGAGTCTCTCTCTTGGACATGCTTTGGTGATGGGTGTCGATGCAGGTCTGCGATGGATGTCCATGCATTGGTGTAACATGCAGGCCTTGGTATTGGAATGGGTGGGTTGTGATAGGGGGATATATTTGAGGTGGTGGAGTGATGGGTGTGAGGGTAGGGGTAGGAGTTTGTGATGGCATGCAGGTAGGGTGGGGATATATTAGTAATGATTTGCCTTACCAGAGTCCAGTCCTCCTGCTACTCCTGCAAGGCCCTCAGGATGCATAATTGCCAAGACTTGCTCCTCCCATGTTGTTAGTTGTGGGGAAGAGGTGGGGGTCCACCGCCAGTCCTCTTTACGGCTACCTGGTGTCTAGATACCACGGAATGTACCTTCTGCCGTAGGTCGTTCCACCTCTTCCTGATGTCATCCCGTGTTCTTGGATGCTGTCCCACTGCGTTGACCCTGTTGACAATTTTCCACCATAGCTCCATCTTCCTAGCAAAGGATGTCTGCTGCACCTGTGATCCGAATAGCTGTGGCTCTACCTGGATGGCTTCCCATACTATGACCCTGAGCTCCTCCTCAGAAAACCTGGGGTGTCTTTGAGGTGCCATGATGTGGTGTGAGTGATGTGCGAGGTGATGTGTGATGTGATGTGTGGGGTGATGTTTTGGAGTGTGTGGTGTTTTGTGCGTGGATGTTGTATAAATAATGGAGTTGTGTGCCTCTGGATGCTGGTATGGTCTTTGCTTTTCTCTCTCTCTCAGCTTCTACAAAACTTTGCATTGTAATGGGTTGTGGGTAATTTGGGTGTGTGTTTTATAGTGGTATGAGTGTGTGGGTGTGGTGTGTGTATGTGTGTCAGGTGTGTGTATTTTGAATTGTCCGATGTGGTTGTGTTTTTCAAGTGTCTGTGTATTTTGAGTGCGGCGGTGTATACTGCCAATCGTTTACCGCGGTTGAATGACCGCCATATTGATTTGTGGGTCATGAGAGTGTGGGCGTATTCCTGTTGGCGTGACGGTGTGGGTTTTGGTACCGCGAATTTATCACTGACCTTTGGTGTGGTGAATTTCTGTGGGTGTCTGTATTGTGCAGGATTTCTCAGTGTGGGTAAAAATACCCGTAGCGGATTTCAGCTGCGGACACGGTATGTTGGCGGCCGTCGGCACGACGGTCAGTGGACTTTACCGCCAGGGTTGTAATGAGGGCCATAGTCTGCTTTTGTTTTTTCTTACATTTCTGATTTAAGCTTGTTTTTAAAGGAGATTGTGCACTGTGTCTGTTATGGCTGTGATGAAGCTCCCTTTGGATCGAAACGCGATGCCGTAATAAATTCAGTTTTTTGACACTTGACTGGAGTGTAAATTTTTGTGTTCGTGTGCAACTTAACAAACATTTTTCATTTATATATAAAAAAAACTAAGATTACAGGAACATTATACTTAGGTTCCGAACTTACTTGTAGAAAACCATAGAAATTCGGCAGTTATAGTTATAATTATTTCAAGTAAGTATAACTTGGCGCCTAAGGTAACTGTACCTCATGCCCCCACCATGCACAGTTTTTTCTTCAAAAATGTGACTTCTAAAGGTTCACTGATATTTTTATGAACATTATAAGAGTTGACATGAGCGCTGTTATCTCTGGGGTAATTAGCTGTGCTTGGCAAGGGATTTAGTTATAGTTATCTTGCGCTGTAAGTTATAGTTACTTGAAATAACTGTAACTGCTGCAATTCTATGGTTTTGTGTGAGTAAATTCAGAACCTAACTACAATGTCCTTGTAACTTTTGTTTTTTTAAGTGAATTTCTATGGTTTTTTCAATTCTATTTCCTAACTACAAAGTCTCTGTACCTTTGTTTTCTTCATGAATTTCTGTCATTTATTTTAACGTAAAGTAATTTTCATTACTATATGTTAAGCCAACCACTGCTGCTCACAGCCTTCGAACAGACAGTGTGCAAACTGAATCTCACCACCCAACCCAATGCCGCGCATGGCCAAAGGCCATGCACACCGGGAGTTGACTGGGAGACCAGTCTCTCTGGGTGTGAAAATTGGTGTGAGTCAGTGTCTCTGGGTGTGAAAGAGGCTGTGAGAGTGCCTGTCTGGGTGTGAGAATGGGAGTGAGATGTGCTATGTGGGTGTGAACGTGGTTTTGAGGCTGTCTGATTGCACTCCAGTAGATAAAAGCTGCATTCACCTCCACAAAGGATTTCAGATTGTTTTTCAATATGGAAACACTGAGTAAGCACATTTGCTTTGCCTTCAACAAGCCCAGGAGTTAGAATAATTTGTCCTTTCCAGAAGTGGAGCTTCAACTGGGGCCCCTGGCACATTAATATTTGCAAGCACTTCCTGTTGAGGTTTAATTTCTGTGAAATGGGCACCATGGCCAGAACGGAAGCTCACCTGGTCATTTATCTAACAAGAGTCCACAACCTGACTCGAGCACTTTCTACTGGTTAGGAAGTAAGTGCTACCACATTGGGTAATGCTCATTGTGGAGGAGGGGGCATTGTGGTTTCCCTCCCCAGGCCAATTTTGGCCCCAGGTACTCCATCCCCTGCCCTGGCCATCCCCTTTCCTGGCCCATCCCCTGGGGCCCGGCCTTTTTTTATTATTTTTTTGGGAGATCAGGGGAGCCACTCAGACCCCCTCCCCGGCCAATTTCGCCCCTGGTGACACCATCCCCTGTGTCCTGGGCTCACCATTAAATATTTTTGGAAAGGAGGGGAGATTCAGCCCCCCCCCCTGTCTGTTTTCAACCCTGGGGACTTCATCCCCTGGGGCCCATTACAATTCCATGGGGGTACTGCCCTGGCTGATTTTGGCCCCGGGGGTCCTAACTCCCCAGGGCCCAGCCTGTTATTGTTTATTTATTTTGGGGGGAGAGGAGCACACATTACTATATTATAATCCCGGGGAGGAGGTGGCCTCTGCGGTTTAACTAAGCCCTAAAAGGGGGTGGGGGTGGTCCATGCGCCCCTTTCTTTTTCAATGCCCCCGAAAATGAAGCTGAGTCCCAAGATGGTTGCTAACACTTCCTTTTTGAAACGTTGGCAGTCTATCAGATCTCAGCATGAGATTGGGAGGCTTCATGTAGACTTAGCATCCTTAAATTTACAATTTTTTTTTATTTATTTCTCAAAAACTACTGTAAGAATTTACACCAAATAACTAAAAGTGTGCTTTCTGGACCAAGAGCAACCTTTCTGCCATATTTGGTGTAAATCCGTCCAGTGGTTTGGCCGCTATTCCTGTTCAAAATCCCTATGGAAAATGCATGGGGAAAACTGTTTTGGGACTCCCCCTTTTTCTCTGCCCCCGCTTAACTAATCACTCTAAAACCTTTCAGATAGCAGCTGGAGTTTTTGGGACTTTTTGTGAAGATTCATCAAACTGTTGACAGAACAGAAAACTCTTTTCCTATAGAAACTAGGCCCTAACTATAACTAACGAGGGGTGTGTATAGATACATTTGTTTCAATTAAAAAAATCAAAGGTTACAGGGACAATGTAGTTAGGTTCTGAATTTACTCATGTACTCACACAAAACAGTAATAATTCAGCAGTTTTAATTAGAGTTATTTCAAGTAACTATAACACACGTCCAAAGGTAACTTTAACTTGCACCTGCCATGCACAGTTTTTTCTTCAATAATGTGACTGCTTGCATCCTTGGCATGGTCTCCCCTAACTTTTTGCTTCTGCTCCCCAGGTTGTCGATGTGTGCCGGACTCTTTACCACTGCTATCCAGTGCTAAAGTGCATGTGCTCCTATGTAAAATGTATGTATAATTGGATTTCCATGATCAGCATATTTGATTTACTGGTAAGTCCCTAGTATAGTGCACTAGAGGTGCCCAGGTCCTGTAAATCAAATGCTACTAGTGGGCCTGCAGCACTGGTTGTGCCACCCACATTAGTAGCCCTGTAAACATGGCTCAGACCTGCCACTGCAATGTCTGTGTGCGCAGTTTTTAACTGCCAATTATGCTTGACAAGTATACCCACTTGCCATCCCTTTTCTTACATATAAGACAACCCTAAGGTAGGCTCTAGGTAGCCCCATGAGCAGGGTGATATGTATGTTTAAGGTAGGACATATACTAATGTGTTTTATGTGTCCTGACAGTGAAATACTGCCAAATTCAGTTTTCACTGTTGCAAGGCCTATCTCTCTCATAGGTTAACATGGGGGCTACCTTTAAATATGATTAAAGTGCAGACTCCCTTTGGGAGCAGATGGACATATGGAGTTTGGGGTCTCTGAACTCAGAATTTAAAAATACATCTTTTAGTAAAGTTGATTCTGAGATTGTGTGTTTGAAAATGCCATTTTTGGAAAGTAGCCATTTTCTTGCTTAAACCATTCTGTGACTCTGCCTGTCTGTGGATTCCCTGTCTGTGTTAGTTTGACAGTTGGGCTGTTTGCACCTCTCTGTAGACAGTGACACAAAGGGAGCCCCAGTGTAGCCTGCATATCCTGAGGAGCCATCTGTGCTAGGAGGGAGGGGAGAAGTGGTCACTTACACCTGAAATGGGTGTACCTGCCCTCACACAATGCAGTCTTCAACCCTCTGGTATGTGTCTGTGACCGACCTGGGCAAAGCAGGATCTCACACACAAGAGAGACTTTCCTTTGAAGTAGGTCTACTTCAAATGCCAAAATAGGTATAAGAAGAGCACCCAACCCCCTGAAAAATTAGATTACTTCTGGAAATCAAGAGGAACCTCTGCCTGGAAAAGGAGGAGAAGTGCTGCCCTGCCCGTTACTGTGCTTTGTTCGGCTATCATGCAGTTGCTGCTTCTGCCTGTGCAAGGGGACAAATACTGGACTTTGTTGTGCATTCCTGCTTGTGAAGAAATCTCCAAGGGTTTGTCCTGAGCTTGCCTCATGTTGTTGAAGTCTCAGGGCCATTAAAGACTTCCCCTGCCAGCACCTGGACTCTCTGCTGAGACTCCTGCCCTGCCAAGTGGTGACTTATCCAGTACCTGGGGACTTTAAAGGTGAAGCTGGCAGACCAAGACTGAAAATCCACACACAGACCGCCGTGCGGGAGAAATTTTGACACACCTTCTGAGACGCGGCTGAGAAATGACGTACTGCCGGCTTTGCGGCTGAAATCTACACTCCACCTTCATCGCGGCTGGAAGATTGACGCACGCGGCTGGAGAAATTACATGCAACACCCGCTGACGGAGGCTGATAATGTCGCAACCCACATAGCGTGGTTTTTGTGATACCCTGTGGCAGGATTTTCAATGCAAACCTCGCTGGGCGTGGAACAGCAAAGCAAAGCCTGCTCGGACCCGAGGTGCTTGTCCGGATTGACGCATTGCTCTCCTGCAGAGAGGAAAAACAACGCAGGCCGACCCTACTGGAAGAGGAACGACAAGCGGTCTTGCTTACGAGTGAGAAATCGACGCATCGCTGGCCTTTTCTGACGCACACTCTCACCCGTGCGGTGTTATTTTATGCAACCCAGGAACTTTTTCATGCTAACAGGGTATGCACGGTTTTCGAAGGATTTAAGACTCTTTTTGCTTTTTAATTCATAACTTGACTTGTGTTTGGTGGATTTTTCTAAACCTGTGTCTTGCCATTTTGTAGTGTTTTCACTGAGTTACTGTGGGTGTTTGTACAAATACTTTACACCTAGACTCCGAAGTTAAGCCTGCCTACTTGTGCCAAGCTACCAAGGGGGTGAGCAGGCATTAACTGAGGGTGGTTCTCCTTAACCCTGAGGATCCTTGCTTGGACAGGGGGTAACTTGACTGCCAACCAGAGACCCGATTTCTAACACTGCTAATGTTTCATTGATATTTTTATTGATGTTATAAAAGTTGTTCTGATTGCTGTTATGTCTGGGGTAATTAGCAGTGCATCGCGAGGGTGCGAGTTAAAAAGTCACCTTAGGGTGTGAGTTATAGCTACTTGGAATAGCTCTAACTATAACTTCTGAATTTCTATGCTTTTTGCGAGAAGGTGGTGGTCCCTGGGACTAAAATAAGCCCAAGGATGAGGGCCCCCAGGTGTGACCCAGCCCACTCGGGGGCAAAAGAAAAGAAAAGGGGTGGAGACCAGCCTTTTTAAAAAACAAATCTTGGAAAAGTTTTGGTTTTTTCTGAGGTTTTCTTTTTTTAAATAAAATGCTTTTTAGCCCTTGGGGGCCCCTTGGGGACCCTTGCACCAAGTCTATGGCTCAGGGTGCACCTACCCTGGCCCTTTTTGGTTTTTAATCTTTCTTTGTAGAACTCAGCTGGAGCTGTGTCCCCAGATGGCTGCTAACTCTTCCTTGTTGAAGTGTTGGCAGCCAATTAGATATCAGCATGGGGACAGTTGGATCTGCATTTTTTAACCTATAATACCTCTGAAACTACTGACTGATTTTACACCAAATCACAAAAAGCACAATCTGTGCAACAGGATACAGGATACAGCTTCCTGCCAAATTTGGTGTAATTCTATTCTGCGGTTTGGGACAAAGGCGGATCTAAAGACCCTAATGAAAAATGAATGGGGAAAATGAGATTTGGGGCACCTCTCCTTCTTGACCCCCAATTGATGGATCACTTTCAAGACAGCAGCGGAACCAACTAAAGTATACGTTTTTGAAGTGAATTTAATTTTATGAAGATCTGTCAAGCGGCACCAAAGTTATTGACAAAACAAAAAACGCTCTTCCAATGGAAACTAGGTCCCACACACATATAAATTTATCTTATTCTTTCCTAAATTAGGCTATTCATTTTATAGTAAAGGCATTCATTGTAAAAGTATAAGACTGGCCAAAGAAAAAGTGCAGCAAAAAATGTGGTGTTAAAAGCATGCATTGTGTTTTAATATGCTGGTATGTCATGTATCAAAAAGGAAGAAAAGGAACCCGGAGATTAAATAAGGTCCAGTGTATGACCTCCCAAATCATTAAACCCATAAAAAAACGGTTCACAGTTTTTAAACATAAAGTGTGGAGGCGCGGGTTCAACTACGATTCTTCTAATACTAAGAAGTACTGGCCCTCACACATCCGTTGGATGTCATGCTTCATCAAAGGGCCCGCTCCACGCCAGACCGTCGCAGCAATGTCTGACAAGCCACCAAAGGGGGCTTAGCCGGAGATCTTCAATAACAGCGTGGGCCAAAAAACAGGGCTAGGAAAGAATTCAAACCTACCCTTGAAAAAAGGTGAAAAGCAGAAGAGAAACAAGAACAAAATAAAATTGGCTCAAGGACCTCTGAACTGTGAATTTTATTAGAATAAAGGGCCTTGGTCAAGATTAAAAACAAATCAGGATTGGGCGAAGAATAAAGGTCCTCCATTCTCTAAAAAAAAGGTATAATACGGACGTTCTTCCCTTTAACTTCAATATGTAATCACATATATGGTCAACATGTTTCGCGCCCTTAGTTCCCCTACAGATCGTGCAGCACTTCGTCAGGACCAATAATTTGCAACAATCTTTCTGCTATGCCAAATGTCTCAAATGAGTCATCTGAAACATCAAAATTACTTACTTAAACACTACACTGTGAAATGCCTAAATAATGAACCCGGGTGAAAGAAAGAATAAGTAATTATCTTAAATACTGTCAAAAAGACCAAACTGAAAAGAACGCCTCTTCGTGCAGTGAAAACCAGTGCAAAAGAGGTGTCACCAATTAGACCCATACATTGATAGGCATCAATTTTTACTCCTTACCCTCCCCTCCTAGCGAACGAGTTCCTTGGGCTCAAACAAACCATAGGACTCACGTGACTCTAAATAAATCAAAGGGAAACACAAATATATAAGAAGTAAATGCAAAAGAAAGTCACTAACTCAGTAGTAACCTCACCTATAGTCTGCGATCAAGGGGAAAACACCCAATGTTCTCATACATACGAGATGTGAAAAAGCGGCCAGCAATGAAAGCCCACAACAAATAATGATATCTGAAAGGTGAGAAAAAAGTGGCTAATGTTTGGGGCACACTTAAAAATAGAACAACAAAGTATAGATTTAAAAATAGGGGTAGATAGAAGGTGGCGACATCCTCTCTACCTATATGTCTAATCTTCATGGAATAGTGTACAAATGCGGATAGTCAGCTAAGACTCTAATACAAGCGAAGGGGCATTACTGTAACCGTTTCACAGTATTATTTAAAAAGGAATTCATGGAAAGTTAAAACTCTTAGGGGGTCATTACAACATTGTCGGTAAATCCCGCTTACCGCCGCGCAGAAGACTGCCAACCCAACACTGCGGTGGTGGAATTCCACTACAGCTATTACAACCCACAGCTCGGAATCCACCAAAATCTAGACACCCACACAAGTCCGCCACACCAAAGGTCAGTGATAAACTGGCGACAACAAAACATCCACCGTCACGCCAACAGCAATACGCCCACACTATCACAACCCACGAATCCACACAGCGGCCTTTCAACTGCGGTATTCCATTGGCGGTACACACCGCTGCTCTCAAAATACACACACACTTACAAAACACAACCACATTGGACAATTTGAAATACACACACCTGGTACACAGACACACACCACTCCCACACACCCAATACAATATAAAACACACACCCACATCACCCACAAACCCTTACGACCAGAATTGCGACAGAAGGCCAGAGAGAGACACCACCATCAAGAAACTAGCATCCGCAGGCACTCAACACCATCACTCACACAACATCCACGCACCTCACACAACACACACAAACACATCCCATCACACATCACAACACACACCACCTCACATATCTCCCACACCACCCCATGGCACCGCAAAGACACCCCAGGTTTTCTGAGGAGGAGCTCAGGGTCATGGTGGAGGAAATCATCCGCGTAGAGCCACAGCTATTCGGATCACAGGTGCAGCACACCTCCATAGCTAGGAAGATGGAGCTATGGCGCAGAATCGTGGACAGGGTCAACGCAGTGGGACAGCACCCAAGAACACGGGATGACATCAGGAAGAGGTGGAATGACTACGGGGGAAGGTGCGTTCCGTGGTCTCATGACACCAGATTGCAGTTCAGAGGACTGGCGGCGGACCCCCACCTCCTCCCCCACAACTAACAACTTGGGAGGAGCAGGTCTTGGCTATACTGTATCCTGAGGACCTCGCAGGAGTAGCTGGAGGAATGGACTCTGGTAAGTCAATTGTTAAATACCATATCCCCCACCCTACCTGCATGCTATCACATACCCCTACCCTCAACCTCACCCCCATTACTCCAACACCTCACATATGTCCCACTATCACAAACCACCCATCCCAACACCAAGCCCTGCATGCAACAACAAAGCATGGGCTCCCATCACCAAAGCATGTCCACTACAGATACCCACACAGACCCCAAAACAATTATCACACAAGGTCCTACATAAGAATGTAAGACTGGGGTACAGGGTCACCCACTCAATGCACACCATGGCACACACAGATGCAATAATCATGCCTCTACTCCTCTGCAGGACCCCTAACCAACATCACCGGACAGGAGGTTCCAGACATGTCCACCCCCCCCACAGAAGAGGCCCACAGTGATGACAGCAGCTCTGTCCAACTTCATCTAGATGACCAGCCCAGCCCTTCTGGGACCTCGGGCAGTTGGTTCCCCTCACACTGGCACAAGCCACCACAGAGCCTCCCCCCTCAGGAAACACCAGCACAGCACCCACCCACAGGGCCCATACCTCTGTCCCCAGGACACATCAAGCAGCAGTCTGTCCACCACTACAGGGAACCCAGGCAAACCCACCACCCAAGAAAATCAGGGACCCGGGGGCAGTGGCAGTGGGCACACGGTTCAGGGGACAGAGGCACAGGAAAACCGGGGAACTGGGAGGTCTGCTGTGTGACAGGGGGAGGACAGGCCCAGGGAACCCATTCTTCAGAAGGCCCTCTCCAACATCATGGGAGCGTACCATCATTCCCAGGAGATGATGGCAACGGTACTGACGAAGTTTCAGGAGACCCAGCGGCGGCAGAAGGAACAGTATTTGGGGATCAGGGAGGAACTCAAGTCCATCAACACCACCCCGGTCACCATTGTAGGGGTGCTGAAGAACCTTGTGAACACCAGGAGGGACACTGTGGCACAACAAGGGGCCCCTGACACTAGCCTGCACGATGAACTGCCCATCTCCTCCGCATGCGCTAGTGGACAGGGGGCACTGCCACAGAACCACGACCCCACCCCCTGCAGATGGAGAACCACCCAACAAATGGTCCCTGAGATCCAGGACAAAGACAGAGAGCAATGACAAGACCCCTGCCAAGAAATGAGACCACCCCGATTGTTATCCTTCTGTCCCACTTTGTCACCCTGTCCATCCCTAAACTGCCCTAGCTGCACTTCCTATGCCCCTTTGGACAATGCACCTGTGAGACAAATAGGCTGGACTCTGCCATGGGCATTCCTCCACCATCACCCCTGACCATTTTACAACCCCCTCCACTATTTTGCACTTAAACACCCTTGAATCACAAAACAATCTGGAGTCAGTCTGTGCTTTCACAAATGTGTAATAGCAATGTCCATTGTATTGTCAACTTACTTATGTCACACTGCTCTAGTCCATGAGGTAACATAGCAGAGGTCACACAGTGGGACCCACATCTGTGAAATGGAAAGGCAAAGTGACAGGTCACGGTCCATACACTGGGTGAAAGTGACAGACATATGATGGGTCTAACAATTTTATCAGATGTAGGAGGCAGTGATGTCTTCTTACCTGTGTCTCACTGGAAGTATTGATGGATCACGTTTCTGTTGTCGATATCCTCTTCTTCTGCCTCCTCTTCTTCACTGTTCACAGGCTCCACAGTTGCCGCAAGACCTCCTTCTGGACCATCCTCCTGCAGAAAAGACACCTGTCATCACAAAGCCAAGTTGTGCAGCATTCAGCAGGCCACGATGATCTGGCACAACTTCTTTGGTGAGTAGTAGAGAGAACCACCTGTCATATGGAGGCACCGAAGCCTGGCCTTCAGGAGGCCAAAGGTCCTTTCTATCACTCTCCTAGTTTGCCCATGTGCCTCGTTGTAGCATTCCTCTGCCCTTGTCCTGGGATTTCTCACTGGGGTCAGTAGCCATGACAGGTTTGGGTAACCAGAGTCACCTGCAAATGTCGAGGGACAACTGTTAGACACACACTAACCCTTAGGGACAACCCCAGAACCAGACAACTATTCACAGGATATAGGGTCCTTCTCCTCACCTATTAGCCACACATGGTGCCTCTGGAGTTGCCCCATCACATAAGGGGCAACTCCAGAGGCACCCATGCTATTCCTCAGAATGTAAACGTCATGCACTGAGCCAGGAAACTTGGCGTTCACATGGGAGATTTACTGGTCGGCCAAACACACCATCTGCACATTCATTGAATGATAGCTCTTCCGGTTTCTGTACACCTGTTCACTCCTGTGGGGGGTACCAAGGCCACATGTGTCCCATCAATGGCACCTATGATGTTGGGATATGTCCCAGGGCATAGAAGCCACCTTTCACTGTAGGCAAATCCTCCACCTGAGGGAACACGATGTAGCTGGCATGTGTTTCAGCAGGGCAGACAACACTCTGGACAACACGTTTGAGAACATAGGCTGGGACATCCCTGATGCTATGGCCACTGTTGTTTGAAAAGACCCACTTGCCAGGAAATGGAGTACTGACAGGACCTGCACCAGAGGGGGGATTCCTGTAAGATGGCGGATAGCTGACATCGGGTCTGGCTCCAACTGGGCACACAGTTGATGGATTGTGGCACGATCAAGTCTGTAGGTGACTATTACATGTCTCTCTTCCATTGTCGACAGGTCCACCAGCGGTCTGTACACCGGAGGATGCCGCCATTTCCTCACCTGCCCCAGTGGACGTGCCCTATGTATGAGAACAGCGAGCACAGAGTCAGCCAACACTGAGGTAGTAAAAAAACTATTTTATTGCACACATTTGTCAATACACTATGTGACTGTCTTTGTGTGTATGCAAGGCCTAGATATGTGTGACGCATTTAAAAGAAATGCCATGAGGCCCCCTGAAATGGCGGTTGCCTGACCTGTAACGTGGGACAAGGGGATTTGAGGTAACTGCGCTGGCATTGTACACCATCATGGTAGGCGGTCGAAGACCGCTGCGCAATCCTGCATTGGTTAACATTGGACTCTATGGATCCCAGGAGCCAATGACGATGTACGCCGGTGGTGACGGTATGCACCGCAGCGGATGTGACCGCCATTTTCTGTCTGTTCACTCGCTTGCTAACTGATCTTCGACAGGAGAGGACCTACACTGCAAGTGCTGCTGTGACCTCTGTCTGGAAGCGACGATGGCTCATGTGTCTGGGGAAAGGGCCCCTGTCTTCACTTCGGAGGAGTTGGATAAACTAGTGGATGGGGTCCTCCCCCAGTACATGCTACTCTACGGTCCTCCAGACAAACAGGTGAGTACACTGTGAGCATGCTGTATGCGCAATGCCTGTTTGGAATGGTGTGGATGGAAGATACGGGGGATGAGGCCTGCATGATCGGACGGTGAGTGTATGTGCGTCAGGGCAAGGGTGGGAACGTGGGACAATGACTGAGACGGTCTGGACGGTTAAAGTTTTTCCTTTTGACCTGTACTATTCCTGTAGGTCAATGCCCACCAGAAGAAGGATATTTGGCGTGCCATCGCCAAGGACCTCCGGACCTTGGGGATCCACCACAGACGGAGCACCCAGTGCCGGAAAAGATGGGAGGACATTCGCCGTTGGAGCAAGAAGACGGTGGAGGCCCAGCTGGGGATGGCCTCCCAACATGGGAGGGGTGCCTGTCGCACCATGACCCCCCTGATGTTCCGGATCCTGGCGGTGGCGTATCCGGAGTTGGATGGGCGCTTGAGAGCATCACAGCAGCTTCAAGTGGGTGAGTACTGTCACATCCATTTGACTCTGCGCACATTGGAGGTGTCTGGGTGGGGGAGGTGGGCAGTGGGTTCCCCTAGGCTAGGATGAGCTTTGTAGGCAAGGACCCTTTGTGAGGCAGGCTAAGTGGCACCCCAACCCCACCAGTGGTTACGAGCCATCTACACCTAGTCAGGCTCCTGTGACTTGCATGTGTGCAGCAATCGGGCATACACAATGTACCACATGTCCCTGTAATGAATTAGGGAACTCTAAGTGCATGGCGTAGTGCAGAGGGCTGCTGTGTCTGTAGTGTCGGCCAACGGTAGCAGTATTGCATGCATTGAACATGTCTTCCCCCCCCCCCCCCCTTTTTGTGGTCTCCCTGTTCTTGTGTGCATTAGCATCATCAGGCAGAGGAGCACTGCCACCGCAGTAGGAGGGAGCTGCATCCCATATGGCCCTGGAGGGCGAGACAACGGAGTCTGAAGTCACCAGTGGGACAGAGGGCAAGGGGAGCTCCACAGCGGGGACAGGAGCAGAGACCAGCGACACCGACTCCTCCTCTGATGGGAGCTCCCTTGCGGTGGTGGGCCCCTCTGTGCCCACCGCATCTACAGGTACAGCCGCCTCCCCCCCTATCATTACCTCCCTCCCAGCAGCCCCTCAGCATGTGTCCCGTGGCCACTCACCCAGGAGGGTGGGCATCTCCTTCCCCCCAGGCATCTCAGGCCCTGTCCCAGTCAGCCCTGCTGCCCTCAGTGAGGAGGCCATTGACCTCCTGAGATCCCTCACTGTTGGGCAGTCTACCATTCTGAATGCCGTCCAGGGTGTAGAGAGGCAGTTGCAACAGACAAATGCATACCTGGAGTGCATTCATTCTGGTCAGATAGCCCAACAGCGGGCATTTCAGGCTCTGGCCTCAGCACTGATGGCAGCCATTGTCCCTGTGTCCAGCCCCCCCCTCCAACTTCTTACACCCAGACCCAATCCTCTGTACCTCAGCCTATCCCAAGCACACCATCAGATGAGCATGCACACACCTGAACACACAAGGCTGGCTCTGGCAAACATAAGCTCCACACATCCCACAGGCACTCACACAAGCATCCTACCCATGCACACATACCACCATCCACTGCCTCCACTGTGTCCCCCTCCTCCACGTCTCCCTCCTCTCTCCCTGTCACGTCTCCACTCACACCTGCATGCACTACATCTTCAGCCACTACCTCCATCACCAGCACGCCCATCACCACACACCGCTCACATGCACTCACCACCCCCACTACCATTCACACATCCCCTGTGTCGTCTCCCAGTGTGTCTGTGAGCCCTCCTCGCAAAGTACACAAACGCAGGCACACACCCAACCAACAGCCATCCACCTCATGACAGCCTCCAGCCCATGCACCTTCACCCAAAGTCAGCAAACAAACACCTCCTACAACCACTACCTCTTCTTCCACTCCCAAAACCCCTCCATCTACCCGTCCCAGTGTGTCTAAAAAACTTTTCCTGTCAAATCTTGACCTCTTCCCTTCACCTCCCCCACCCCGTCCGTCCCCTACAGCCCCCCTTTCCAGGTACCAGCCCAGCACCTCAGCCACCAAATCACCGGGCACAGTGGTGCCAGCAATATCCGGATTTTGGAGTACACCAAGCAACAGGGCTGTCAGTGTCCCAAGGAGCGAGGCCAAGGACATTCCCCAACCTCCTAAACAGAAAATGTTGCCCACATCCCAGAGGGAGAAGGCCAAAACACTTGCACCAAGAGCTCAGGCAAGACAATTGTTGGAAGTGGCAAGACAGCTGCGCCACCATCCAAGGTGGGAAAGGGCCTGAAAATGAAAGGCAAGTCAACATCGCTGCCAACCTGCATGGCGGACAAGACCACCACCGGCACCGCCACATGCACCGCCACCACAGACACCGCCGCCGGCACCCCAGATACAGAGCCCTTCACCAGCACCGCAGACACTGTGCCCTTCAGCAGCACCGCAGTCAGTGAGGCCGCCACCAGCACCGCCACTACTGACACCACCACCAGCACCGCAGTCAGTGAGCCTGCCACCAGCACCGCTGCTACTGACTCCGCCGCTGGCACAGCAGTCAGTGAGCCAGCCACCAGCACGCCAGGCAGTGAGCCAGCCACCAGCATGGCAGTCAGTGCGGCCGCAACCAGCACGTGGCAACAATGACCTTCGCAAGCACTGCCGCTACTGACCCCGCCGCCAGCACCGTCAGCGGCTCCACAACATCCTGAGCCAGTGGCACGACCGCAGCCATGGATGCCATCCCCAGTGGTCATTCGTCCGAGGCTGGTCGTCAGTTCCTGGGGCATAGGCAGCTTGCATGTTGCACCACCGTCAGTGGAGTGTCACATCCACTACCTTAGTCCTTGGCAGGATGAAGCACTCTGGGCACAAAACCCCCTTCAGAACCAGTGGAGAAAGGCATCCACTACCTCTGTCCTTGGCAGGATGAAGCACTCTGGGCACAAAGCCCCCTCCGGAACCAGTGGAGAAAGACATCCACTACCTCAATCCTTGGCAGGATGAAGCACTCTGAGCACAAAGCCCCCTCCAGAACCAGTAGAGAAAAACATCCACTACCTCAGTCCTTGGCAGGATGAAGCACTCTGGGCACAAAGCCCCCTCTAGAACCAGTGGAGACTATTATCAACTTGAGAGACTGTGGCTTTGCACTCCCCAGGATTCAGCAGTGGGCAACCCACCCACTGGAGAGACTTGAGAGACTGTGGCTTTGCATTCCCCAGGATACATCAATGGGCAGGGAGCCCCCTCGTGGAGCTTGCGTCGTGCACTCATCCGGCTGAGTGCCCCCCTTTCCCTTCCCCCTGAGGTGCCTGTTTTATTTCGATCTGATGCCCCTGCAGTGTTCTCTCCGTTTCGATCAGGTATCCTGTGTGGGCCTCGCCAATGCATTTTGGGCCCAGTGGTCCACGGATTATAAAGGTGCAGTACCTGGACTTGAATTCTTGGTGTACATAAGTGTTTATAGTGTATACACATTTTTGACTAATGGATTAATCTTGATTACAATGGTTACAATCATTTCATGTTGTCATTGCGTTCTTCCAGGGGGTTTGGGGATGTAAATGTAATGTTTCAGCATGTATTGGTGTGTATGTTGTTGTGGGTGGGGGTGTTGCGTGTTGGGTGTGTGTGTCACTCTCTTTTCCCTCCCCCTCCCCTGTGTTCTAGGTGCAGTACTCACCTTGGTCGTCGCCGCCGTCGTTCGTGCTCCTTGTAGAGGAGCAGGAAGACAATCGCAGTGAGGATTTGGAGTTCAGGCTCCATGGCTTTTCCCTTCCAAGTCCTGTTTCCGCCGTGTTTTTGTTCGCGTTGGTTCCGCCCAGGAAAAGGTGGCGGATTGGCCTGTCATAATAGTGTGGGCAGTACATTGTCTTCCGCCTGTCTGTTGGCGGTGACCGCTTTGCTGTTTGTTTGTTCCGCCATGGCGGTCGGAGTGTTAAAGTGGCTGTCTATGTTGGCTGTCAGCTACTTCAACCTGGTGGAATACATTAGGGATCACCTGCTCTGAGGGCACCAGATGTGGTAAGTAGTCATACTGGCTTCTTTGTCTCTGAGAGCCTCTACCTGCTGCCTACTGACTGTGGCCCATATCTCTTCCACCCAGGAACTCTATGGAAACCTCTGCACATCTCTCCATACTAATTGGGACAACTTGTTCTTTATGCGCTACACTTGCCATCCTCAGTGTCTGCCCCAGTGGACGGCTCAGGCCCTTTCATGTGCCTGTATGTAAAGCACTCCAGCATTTGGTTATAAAACACTCTGAGGATTTCTTTTCATGGAAACCACTCTTTTTTGATCCAGTGCATTATTGGAGTAATTAAATGAAATGTACCTAGCACTGATCTGATAAATTCTGAATGTTCTTAAACTTCATCTATACTTTTCGGGGCTAAGACTGTATTTCCTGACAAGGGTATCCTTCATGAGTGGGTACTTCATCCTAGTAACCTCCCCTAGTGTTAACAGTGAATTCCTTCCTTGACTATGTGTATGCCTCTAAAGGATGACTTCCAAATTCTCCTCAGGTGCCCTGTGCATCTCTCGAGTTATATCATAATCCTTTAACCACTTATCAATGTAACTGCCCACACCAGGTCCTTGGGGATGTGCACCCTCCTTTCTCCAATGGTCATTGGATTATTGCTCTCACCAATATTGCTGGATTATTTTGGGTCCAACTCTTTCTGTCCTATCTCATGAGCCAGCAGAATTTCCTTCTCCACCTCCTTCTGTGTTCGGTGTACTCCAACTATTTCAATGGAACTCTTTCCTCCTGCTTTTGTTTGCACATCTCATACCTTGTGCCTCACAGCTAGACTGCAATGCTCATGCTCGCCATGCTCATTCTGCCTACCGCTGATGCTCTCGTATCCTGCTACAAATTGTTTGTTCAACCCTGAGGTATCAGAATGGATTTCTCCACACTGCTCTTTAGAGTTTCAGGACTTCTGAACTTGTTTGATGGTTGTGTTGCTGCCCATTTTTTATTTGAATATTTAGCCTACAGCCTCCTGATTGTTTGGCCCTCTGGGAGTGTGCATTCATTCTCTGATTTGTAACCTCTACATATGTACAGTATTAGTGAGGAGACGTCTGGAGGCACATGCTGTGGTTAAAAAATGTGTTAGGTTTAGGCTCGGGGGTTCCCTCAAAACCAATGAAGCCTTGGAGCCTTGGTTCTGTTTTCAGATACTTGCTGCTGTGAACAGTTCTCCTCAACTATTTCCAGCTTCCTAGGAATCTGGGAGGGTAGACATATGACAGTGAGGTTCAGATGTAACATAGACTTTTACCAAGATTTATTCTAAGGAGAGGAGGCTGATTTTCTTCATTCCTTCAATTTTACCTAAGTTCAGCAAGTCCAGACTGGGAACCCATAGCAGCCCTGGAAAATGTTGTCAGACCAACCCCCATAGGGTGCATATCGAGTGAGACTGACAACTACAATGGAACTGGGGGGCTCTTCTCCACCAAAGAAAATTTGGGAAAAAAGGAAAAAATGGTGCATTCCACAACACATTTTTCATTATATATTCAATATTATTAATTTCTTAAAGCATAGTAAATGATGACCTTACAGTGCAGGAGGATACATCAATCTTTTTTGGGGATCTTCATTGATTAACTCGCCTTCACCCTCTAACTGCTCCTCTCATCTCTCCATAGCCCCCTCTCACATGTATTTCAGTTGTTTTAAAGTGCCTCCCCTACCAGTGTGGGTGTTGGAACACTATACATCACACACACATACAGACACAATGAATCATACATATGTAAGTCAATGTATAAAAAATGTAAAATAAGACAAATGGGGGTACAAGGTGTAGGATTCACACGTCATCCATACTGATAGGCATTTTTTAAGAGTGCTTGGTCTCGGGAAGCATAAACTGAGGATTTGGAACATAACATGGTGGTTAGGGTTGACTTTACTAACAATTTATTTCTACCCAAACAAACCCTTTTAAGCAAAATGAGGATAATCAATAACTGCAAAAACATACATTTCTAACCTTTACTATGCAGTTTGCTTACAGCTCTTTTATGGCAGTTGATAGCTCACTGTGCTAAAATGCCCAAAGTAAGGAAGGGGAGTAGGGACACTAAGGTTATGACTGTGAAAGACAATGGAAGAAGGAATACATCGTATGCAGTAAAAGGAAAATCAATATGCATGGATAAGATGTGGGAACACTTTGGAGGAGACCCATTATATTATTTTATAGATTGAAGTAGTAATACTCTTGATCCATTACCTTGTGTGAGACTGGCTTCCTTGCTAAAAGATCTTATGGGAAAAACTTTTTCGGCAGAAATAGTTCCCCAGGACCAGAAACATTCTTCTCTACAAATGGACCAATTGGGTTGCCAAAATGCATGCTCTACTGTTGTTAGAAATGGGGTCTTTGGTTGACAGTCAGGTTACCCCCTGTCCAAGCAAGGACCCTCACTCTAGTCAGGGTAACATACCTGGTTAACCCCCACTCACCCCCTTGGTAGCGTGGCACAAGCAGAAATGCTTAACCCAATAGCAATGTGTGAAGTATTTGTACCAACATACACAGTAATAGAGTGAAAACACTACAAAATGGACACAACACCAGATGAGAAAAATATGTAATATTTCTAAATCAAACAAGACCAAAACGACAAAAATCCAACATACACAGATCAAGATATGAATTTTCAAAATAATAGGAGTCTCCATAGAAAACAATGGAAACATTGATTTTACACAAAGTACCTGTTTGCATCACACAAAAAGCTGCACATGCGCGTGTGCATCAGAAAAGTCAGTGATGCGTTGATTCTTTACTCGCATGTGTGGCAGTGCGTTGTTTCTTCTCCTGTTGTGTCGGTGATGTGCTATTTTTCTCCCTCGCAAGAGAGAAATGCGTCGATTTACGGGCTAGGCACCTCGGATCCATGTAGGGTAAGGATGATTTTGAGCCCAGGGATGATGCGTGAAAAATCTAGTTGCACAGTGTTAGAAAACCATGCTGCATGCGGTTTGCGTCACTATTAGCAGCCTCAAGCGGGTGTTGCGCATCGTTTCTCCAGCTGCGATGCGTCGATCTCCCGGCTGCAATGCAGGTGGAGCATTTATTTCAGCTGTGAATCCAGCAGCGTGTCATTTGTCTTCAGCACTGCAGATGGTGTGTCGAAAATTTCCCTGCACGGTGTTCTGTGTGTGGATTTCAACTCTTGTTCTGCCAACTTCACCTTTCAAGGGTCCAGGGACTGGATAGGACACCACTTGGCAGGGCAGGAGTCTCAGAAGAGAGTCCAGGTGCTGGCAGAACAAGTCTTTGATGGCCCTGATACTTCAGAACAAGAGGCAAGTTCAAGCCCTTGCAGATTCTTCTCAAGCAGGAATGCACAATAATGTCCAGTCTTTGTCCCTTTTTACAGGCAGAAGCAGCAACTTCAGGGTAGCCCAACAAAGCACAGTCACAGGCAGCCCTTCTCCTCAGCTCTTCAGCACCTCTCCTTGGCAGAGGTTCCTCTTGAATCCAACAGTTATCTTGAAGAGATCTAAAATAAAGGGTTTTGGGTCCACTACTAATAACCCTTTCTGCCTTTGAAGTAGGCAAACTTCAAAGGGAATTCTCTGTTGTTCACAAGATCCTGCCTTTTCCAGGCCAGGCCCAAGACACACACCAGAGGGTTGAAGACTGCACTGTGAGAGGGCAGGCGTAAGTGACCACTCCTCTTTCCACTCTAGCACAGATGGCTCATCAGGATATGCAGGCTACATCCCAGCTCCCTTTGTGTCACTGTCTAGAGGAGATTCACAAACAGCCAAACTGTCAGTCTGACACAGATGGGGAATCCACAAACAGGCACAGTCACAAAATGGTTTAAGCTAAAAAAAATGGCCACTTTCTAAAAGTGACATTTTCAAACTAACAATCTAAAAACCAACTTCACTAAAAGATGTATGTTTAAATTGTGAGTTCAGAGACCCCAAACTCCATAGCTCTATCTTCTCTTAAAGGGAATCTGCCCTTTAAAAGTATTTAAATGCAGCCCCTATGTTAACCTATGAGAGAGACAGGCCTTGCAACAGTGAAAAACAAATTTTGCAGTATTTCACTGTTAGGACATGTAAAACACACCAGTGTATGTCCCACCTTTAACATACACTGCACCCTGCCTACGGGGCTACATAGGGCCTACCTTAGGATGCCTTACATGTACAAAAAGGGAAGGTTTGGATCTGGCAAGTGGGTACACTTGCCAGGTCGAATTAACAGGTTAAAACTGCACACACATTCAGTGCGGGTGAGTCATGTTCACAACCAGTGCTACAGGCCCGCTAGTAGCATTTGATTTACAGGCCCTGGGCACCTCTAGTGCACTTTACTAGGGAGTTAATAGTAAATCAAATATGCCAATATTGGAAAGCCAATTACACATACATTTTACATAGGAGCACCTACACTTTAGCACTGGTCAGCAGTGGTAAAGTGCCCAGAGAACCAACAACAGAAAAACAGAGTCCAGCACACAGTCAAATCATGGGAAGCAGAGAAAAAAAGACAGGGGAGACCATGCCAAGGATGACAGGTCTAACAACTGAGCTTGGCTATCTGGGTCCACAGCAGTTTTTAACAGTTTTCTTACAGGACTGCTGCTAGACCCAACTTAAAGTTAAAGTCCCTAGATATCGAACAGGGGGCCTATTGACGGTTTTTACAAAAACTGACAAACAAGTCTTCAAGTCTAAAACCAAAATATGAATGGCTGCAAGCAGCTCTGTTATATCTGTATCCAAATACTTTTGACTGTGATCCATGGTCTGTAGCAAATGTATATGTGATTTGGGATGTTAAGCAAACAATAAAGGAACAAGTTATATGGTTTAGAGAAGATATCTCTCATCTATGTGCTGCTGGAGCCCAGAGGTTCTGGAAAATGTATACTCTCCAGTTCCGGGATCAACTACCACCAGCGTTAGTAGGTGAGTGAGACACACCAACACCAATCTCTCACCCTCTGAAGGTAGATTTAATCTTTGACTTGGCGAAGAGTGTAGCAGTCAGAATCATTAACCCCTTCAGGGCCATGGACGTAACCATTACACCCTGGCGCCGCCCCATGCTGGGACGACTAGCGCTTCCCCCATGAGCCTAGGGCAGGGATGGAAGAGGAATCACTTCCCCTACCACCGACCCCTCCATCTAATTACTTCAGCGTGCGATCACGCACTGTCATCATTAGAGGGTGCCAGCCGCGCTGGAAGCCATTTGCTTCCAGCGCATCTCAGGAGAAGAAGGTAAGTTTCTCCTCTGGCCGTAGGGGGATTCCTCTAAAAGAGGCATTGGGGGAAAGGAAAGGGTTTTTCTTTCCCTCAATATCTCTTTCAGCATTCCTGCTCCCCAATTGCACTGCGATTGGACAGCAGGACTACCCACTTGACACCAGTGATTTTGTCCTTTGGTCAATTTCACTACAGTGAAGCGGTACCTTGGGCAAGGGTCGGTCCCTTCGGGGGTAATATGTCTTACGCCATTTCTGGCTCCCTTGGGGGCAGATCTTAATATTATTTTTAGGCCAATCTGTCCCCCAGGGGGCAGAAACCACAATGACACCTGGGATTGTTTACTTTTTGTGTGGTGGGCCAGCCCCTTGGGTAAGGGTCGCCCCCCAAAGGGGGCACATCACTGTTAGCCATTTCTGACCCCCTAGGGGGCAGATTGGCCTATTTTTTAAGGCCCTTCTGCCCTCAAGGGGTTCAGAAGCCACTAAAGCACCAGGGATTCTTTTTGTTTCCTTTTTTCTGTGGGAAAGCGGCTCCTTGGGCAAGGGTTGCTCTCCTTTGGGGGCCAATACACCTGTTGCTGTTTCTGCCCTCTTGAGAGCAGATTGGCCTATTATTTTAGGGTAATATGATCCCAAGGGGGGCAGAAGCAGCATAGACACCAGGGACATTTTTATTTTCATGTTTGGGGGCGGCCCCTTGGGTAAAGGTTGTCCCCCCCCAAAGGGGGCACACAACTGTTGGCCAATTCTATTTTTAGGCCCATTTGCCCCCAAGGGAGGTAGAAGCCACTAAGCCACCAGTGGTTCTTATTGTTTTTTTTTTTGTGTGTGGGGGACTGCCCCTTGGGCAAGGTTCGCACCCCCAGAGGGGGCACATGACTGTTTGCCATTTCTGCCTCCATTTGGAGCAGATCCACCTATTATTTTTAGGGAAGCCACAAAGGTGCCATGGATTGTGTTTGTTTCTGTTGTTTTGTGTGGGAGGGGGGCACATGACTGCTGGCCATTTCTGCCCCCCTTGGGGGAAGATTGGCTTATTATTTTTAGGCCCATCTGCCCCGGGAAGAAGCCACTAGACACCAGGGAAAATTTCTAAATGTTTGGTGGCGGGGTGTTTGTCGACTTGCAAAGTTTTTGTATTTGTGATTATAATACTTTATATCTCCTTTTTGTTTTAGTTCAAAGCTTTTGCTTCATTTGCTGTGACTCCTTTCAGTTTTGGCAGTGGTTGACCAGCAGTTTGTGTAGTTGCATGTTTTAGGTAAGAAAAAACAATTTACTCTAAATGACTATAGTTGCCATGCATAAATGGCATTTTGTAAGTAGTGTACTAAATGCAGGATTGTGTGTGAAATTGTCCTTAGATTAGTGAATGATCATAATTGTGTTGTCTTATGTGTAATTTTCTTTTTTTTTCTTGTTAGTGGGTTATCTTTGGTGTTTGCTGTGGCTGTGCAGAGTAGTTGCTGGTGAGTTTAGCTTTTTCAGGCAAGTGACTTGTAGAGTTTTTGAGTTTATAACTCTTAGTGATAAAGCCACACTTTATTTATTACTTATCTTCCACGGTGCTGGTTGTTGGTGGTGCATTTGTCCAGTTACTTTTCATAGGAAGGATCATGGCTAGCCATAGGATGACTGCTCAACAGGTTGTTGGTATGCTTTTTAAGTAGTCTTCTCACCATGATTATGAGACTGACTCTGTATCTGAGGCAAAGGAGGAAGTGTGTGATTCTGGCAGTGAATTTTCTGTCTTAGAGAAATCTTCTGATGAGGAAGCCACTCTCAGTGCAGATGAAGGGCCTGTTTTAGAGGAGGACACTGATGTGCCAATAGTGCAGCAGCCTGGGGCTGAAAGGTTTCCCATTACAAGACCTGAACTCTGGGTTGACCCAATCATGGAGTGGCCAGAGTTGCCGGCCTTTACTGGTCTCACAGGGTGTAGAGTGAATACAGAAAACCTTTTGCCTGTCAATGTCTTGCAGTTGTTTATGGATGATGTATTTTTGGAAGAGATTGTGAATCAGACTAATTTGTATGTAGAGCAGTATTTGAGGGACAACGCTGCCAGACTTAAGCCACACTCTAGAGCTAGCCGGTGGATTCCCACAACTCTGAAAGAGTTGAAAAAGTTATTGGGTTTAACTTTTTTGATGGGGCTGATAAGGAAGCTGTCACTGTCTTCATATTGGTCTACTAGTCCCTTGATGGCATCTGCTATATTTCCTGCAACCATGAGTCGTAACCAGTATGTGCTTCTTCTTCGGATGCTGCATTTTGTTGATAATGCTTTAGCCTTGCCAAAAGATCACCCTGATTCTAACTGTCTTTTTAAGATTAGACCTGTCCTTGAACATTTTGTAGATTGGTTTTTAGAGGTCTATGTTCCTATGAAAGAAGTAGCGGGGGACAAGTCTTTGGTCCTGTTCAAGGGATCGTTTGGTTTTTAGGCAGTATATTCCTAGCAAGAGGGCATAGTATGGAATTAAAAAGTATATGCTCTCTTTAAGTAGTACAGGATATATTTGTAATTTCCGGGTCTACACTTGTAGGGGTTCCAGTATCGACCCCCCTGGTTGTCCGCCCACTTTCGGAGTTAGTGAGAAAAGTGTGTGGGAACTTGGTAAACAACTGTTTAACAAAGGTCACCATTTGTACGTAGATAACTTCAAAACTGGAGTGCAGTTGTTCAGGGAATTGTTCAGAGTGGACACTGTTGCTTGTGGCACAATCAACCGGAAAGGCTATCCAAGGGAGCCTGTCTGTAATAAACTTGAAAGGGGACAGTGCAGTGCTTTGCGGAAGGATAAGCTGCTAGCTCTGAAATTTGCAGGCAGGAGAGATGTCTACATGCTAAATACCATCCATGATGAGAGTACTTCCGCTGTGACAGTTTGGGGTCAGGTTGCCTAAGTGCACAAACATGCGTGCATTTTGGACTACAATAAGCACTAGGGTGGTGTTGATAGAGTAGATCAGAGATTGGAATCTTACCCTGCTGTTCGTGAGGTTTACATTTGGTATAAAAAATTAGCAATTCATCCTTTCCCTTTGGCAACTTTGAATGCTTTTGTTGTATTGAAGAATAGATCTCCAGAGTCAAGGATGACATTTGTGAAATTTCAGGAGTGTGTCATAACAAGCTTTGTTGTGGTAGAACAGGCAAGAGTTCCTGGAGAAGCAGTGGTGGAGGATGTGGCTAAACTGAAATATTGCAACTTTCCTGAGCACATTCCTCCCATGCCCAAAAAAGACTTTCCTGCTAAGAAATGTAGAGCCTGTGCCCGATGAGGTATCCAGAGGGAAACTCGTATGTACTGTCCTGATTATCCTTCAAAGCTTGGGCTGTGTGTGGGTGGCTGTTTCAGAAGATACCACACCAAAATTAATTATTGGGAACTACCATGAGCGTAAACTGCCTGTTTTATATTTTCATATGTTCAGTTTCACAGTTGGCATTCCTGTCATGTATTTAGTTGAAGCTTTTGTGTTTGTAGTTTTGTACTTACTTATAATTAGCTAGTGGTTTCTTTGTTGTTTTAAAAAAAGTGATGGTGATGTGCGTGGAGTGGTGCTTGGCTAGCGGTGTGCATGGAGTGGCGCTTGGCTGGCGGTGTAAAAAGTGACTTGTTGTTGGCCACTACAACACACTGCTAGCCAAACGCCAGTCCATAGACTCTCATTAGCTGGTGTGATTGCTGTATCAGGCATGTGGGCATATGAAAGTGATGGGCCCTTGAATGGTTCTGTCTGTTAATGTGAGTGTTGTAATGTGCTGGACCTGCAGCTGGCGATGTGAATGGTCCTGTGCATGTCACCTATGAAAGGTGTTTGAATGGACTGTAAAGCCAGACTCTCTAGTTGTCACACGCTGAAAGACGATGACGATGCTGATCCAACATTAGTTTGCTCTGCCCACTCAACCCGCATAGTGCCAGTGGTCACAGTGCTCCGCTGCCGGAATGCTCTGGTACGGTACAGGAGTGGGTGTTGTGCTGAGGGGGCCTGCCACAGCCCGCCGGTTCTGCTTGCAACCCATCCACCTACCTGCCGCTACAATCTAGGTCTACCAACCCGCCAGTCTGCTCCTTGTGTGCTTGGCCTGCCTGCCTGCCTGTATGCCATGCTTCAGCTGGTGTCAATCACATCCATCCCTACCGAGCAGGGGAACGGCGGAGTGTGCTGTGGCCTCCCTGGCCCCCATCAGCCTACATTGTTTGACCAGTCGTTCTGTTGACCAGCTGGCATCTAAAGATCCAGAGTACTTCTGCTAGAAGTAGTCCATTGGTAAAGTTAGTGGCTGCCTGGCCTCAACCAGCCCCAAGAAGGAGCCTCTGGAAGCCCCTGGAAGGAGGAAGGTGGGGAGACATCAGAGTGGACATCGGAGCCGCAAGCAGCCCCAGGAAGGAGCCCCTGGAAGCCCCTGGAAGGAGGAAGGTGGGAAGACATCAGAGTGGAAATCAGAGCAGACAACAGATATCAGCTTGATTGTCCTGGTGGAATTCCCTGACCGAAGTCAGATTTACAGTGGCCCAGGAGCTCAGGAGTACAAGGTAAGGGGCTGTGAGATTGTGGGTGGCAAGCACACTGGGTTTAGAGGCCCACTGCTGAGTGTATGCCCCGTCCTCCTGCGGAAGCAGCCTGGCCAGGTTGGATGTGGCTAGTGGGGTTTGTTTGAAGAGACCCACTTGCCCCCTCTCACCCCCACCTACATACCTACATTCCTGGCTTTGCTTTCTCAACAAAAGGCAAGCAAGAGACTAAACAACCAGCTAAACTTAGTTCCGCAAGGCACCTAAGCCACCTATTTAGGCCACCTAGCCACTCAGCAACTCGGCCACACAATACTGCCTATATTGTTGAGAAGCAGAGATGAGATCAGACAAAATATGAGGCAGGACTACATTTACAAGTAAGAGGAAGAGGAAGGAGGAAGCACTGCCTGTGAAATTCCACCAAAAAGGAGACCAGGACTGGACAGCAGAGTCCATCTTACAAGATCTTCACGGGACCTCACTCTGAGTTCTCAGAGTCTCCAGAACCCTTCTGCCCCACCTACTGAGCCTCTGTTAGTGCAGGACGTTGTAATTGCAGCGGTAAAAGCTATAAAAGATAAGTCAGTGAACGAGACCAACAGCCTTCAGCCTTGGGGGATAGCCCCCGCGGGCAAGAAGGATAGACATTCTAGCCTCCTTCCAGCTCTAGCCAAGCCTCGTAAAATATCAGATTACTTTGGGGCAATAAGCAGGACTACTGACTATCAAGACCCCTCATCAATTTTGGTTCAGAATCAGGCCCCCAATCAGAGAAGGGACCTAGATGATGAAGGAAATCATTCTCCACCTCCACCACTCTCTCCTATTATTAGCATCCTGGACAGTAGATCTATAAGGGCCAGCTCCATGGATAAGGACTTCAAAGACATCAAAGATTTCAAAGATTGCCTCCCTGCACCAGGAGGGTCTTTACCCACCGCAAGTGGGCAGGGCCCAGTTTTATATTCCTTGGCGTGGGAAGGCCTGACCAACCAGCACCCTGCCTCTTCTGGTCAGGCTAGTCCAATTAACCCACTCAGTGACGTGGGCAATGCCCCGTTGGCACGGGAGAGAGGGGTGTCAGACTCCTTCAAGGAGTTCTAGATCTAAATACTACTATTTCCTAGCAATCAGTCCAAAAAATGCAGCCCAGGAGGGGCTCTCCCTAAGTCCATTGGAGGAAGGTGGGGAGGTATGGCTACCCACTCAGATTAATCAAGCCCCCTGGGTAGCCCAAAGAAGTGACTCTAATGACCCTGCTGCCACCCTGGCTCCTGTAACGGATATATGGGTGGCAATTTTGAACTCTATGCAGACAACAGTAACAGCGCTGCAGTTCCAGTCTCATAAAATGGGCACTCAGGTAGACCTCTTGAACACCCTGGCAGTATTTGTCACAGGAATTAATGGCAAACTACAAGAATTAAATTCATTAATAACAAGGATACAAACAAATCAACTTAAGGACTTTACTATCTGCTCCTGCAATGAGTTTGTAGATCACATGGTACAATTGCCAGTAATCTTCGAAGACATTTGGAAAGAGATTCACCAGCCAGGTAAAGAAGCAGGCAAGTGTGTGGAGATCTCTTTGCCACTAAGTCTGCCCATATCCCCCAAACCTCTAGCACTTTCGGAGAAGAAACAGTATAGCCCGCAAGGACCCCCAGCTATGAGATTAAGTTGGGGGTTCAATAACCACCCTTTAAAAAAAAAACATTTTGGAGTATGTCATGTATATCAAATATGTATTCATTTTAACAGGTACAAACATTGCAGAGAATGAGCATAGATTAATGACCTGTTGCTGGCTGTAGTGATCACACCAGGAGTACATATCAGGTCACCAACATCTGCTAAATTAATTGCCAGAGGGAACAGTAAGTGGGCATAGAAGTTACAAATGTCAGCATAGCATTGGCACACAAATTAAAACAAAAGTCATTGAAATGTGAAGTAACTCTGTCCTACCTGTGTGTCTTGGAAGTATTGTCGGATAACATTTGTTCTATTGTCCTCATCCTCATCCTCTGCCTCCTCATCCTCACTGTCCATAGGGTCCACTGCTGCCACACCGGCATCTCCAGCCTCCTCCTCCTGCAGGAATGGGACATGGCTTCTAAGAGCCAGGTTATGCAACATACAGCATGCCACCACTATCCGGCAGGGGAAACACCCAGAACAACGACTCCATAACCACGAAGTCGTGGAAAACGAAAGCGAAACAACAATTTCATTTTCCATGACTTCCTGGTTTTCGTGCCTTAACCACGCATGTGTGAATCACGTACATGTGTGGTTAAGGCACAGAAGAAGGGAGTCGACGTGGTGAAGGAGGAGGTAAGTTGGGCTGGGACTGGGGCTGTTTTTTTGGGGGTAGGGTGGGGAGCTCGGGGTGATTAGGGCTTAGGTGGGAGGGGGAGGTCAGGGTTTAGGTTTTAGGGGTGGGTTGGGGGTCTTTAGGTTTTAGGGGCGGGGTGGCGACTCAGGGTATTTTAGTTTTGGGGGTGAGATGGGGGCTTGGGTTGATTAGGGTTGGGGGAGGGGTTTAGGTTTTAGGGGTGGGTTGGGGGTTGAGGTGCTTTAGGTTTTAGGGGAGGGGGTTGGGGTTGTGATAATTTTGGGGGTGGGGGGTTGGGGTGGTTCTGGGGGTTGGGGGGTTGTGGTAATTTTTAGGGGTGGGGGATAGAAGGGAAGCATGCTGGAACCGTGCATGCTGATCACTAATGCCTTTACCAGGAATGCCTTTACAATGAAAAATCATTGTAAAGGCATTCGTGGTAAAGGCATTAGTGATACCAACTAGTTTGTTGTTCCGAACTCGTTGTTGAGCCATGGGTGCTTGAAGCACTCGTGGTTTCGAGATGTAACCATCTGGCAGACCTTCTTTGGTTAGTAGCACAGGGATCCAACTGTTAGATGGAGGCACCAGGAACCTAGCCTTCAGGAGGCCAAAGGTCATTTCAATTATCCTTCTGATTCACCCATGTGCCTCATTATAAAGTTCTTCTGCCCTTGTCCTGGCATTCCTCACAGGGGTCAGCAGCCATGATAGGTTTGGGTAACCAGAGTCACCTGCAAATATTGAGGGACAACATTTAGCCACACACTATCCTATATGGCCTACACCATACTCATACACCAACAAATACTGGGTGGGAACCAGGGCTCGCCTATTAGCCACACCATGTGCCTCTGTAGTTGACCCATCACATTTGGGATGCTGCTATTCCTCAGGACAAAGACATCATGCACCAACCCAGGATACTTAGCATTGACGTGGGAGATGTATTGGTCCGCCAAGCACACCATCTGAACATTCAAACATTAGAAACTCTTACGATTCCTGAACACCTGTTCTTTCTGGCGGGGGGGGCACAAATGCAATATGTGTTCCATCAATGTCCCCAGTTATGTTGGGAGATGTCCCATTGCATAAAACTCGGCCTTCACAGTGGCCAATTCCTCAACCTGGGGAAAACAATGTACCTGCACATGTGTTTTATCAGGGCAGACAACACTCTTGTCAGCACTATTGAGAATATTGGCTGTGACATTCCTGCTGCCAAGCCCACTGTAACTTGGAAAGAACCAGTTGCCATGAAATGGAGAACAGATAGCACTTGCAGAAGAGGGGGGATCCCAGTGGGGAGACTGATAGCAGATATCAGGTCAGGCTCTGATTGGGCATACAGCTCAGTGATTGTGGCACTGTCCACTCTATAGGTGAGTATTATGTGCCTTTCCTCCAGTGTAGCCAAGTCCACCAGGGGTCTGTACATGGGGGTATGTCTCCATCTGCTTTTCATCCGCAGCGGTAGGGACACAAGAGTGAGGAGCCGGTCACAAACAGAACAATGGAACCAGAACAGAACTTTGCATCCCGTAAACATGAAATGGATCATTGTGATTTGTCCAGTATGTGCTAATATCTCCTGTGAGGCAGCATTATTCCCAGGCCTGCCCCCCCCCAAAATGGTGTCTGCCGGTCCTGTGTGGAGGGACAGGTAGAAGTGAGGTAATTCCGCTGATGTTGTGCACCGTTGCAGGAGGCGGTCAGGAACCGCCATACAACTCCTCATTGGCTAACATTGGGCCCTATGGGGTACAGTGGCCAAAGGTGATCTACACTGGCGGTGATGGTATGCACTGCCGAGGACTTGACTGCCTCTTTCTATCTGATTCCTCACTTGTTACCTGACCTTCCATAGGAGAGGACCTATATTGCATGTGCTGCTGTGACCCATGTCTGGAACCTACCATGGCCCATGTGACTGGGGAAAGGGCTCCAGCCTTCAATTCGGAGGTTTGGAGAGACAGGTGGATGGGGTCCTACCCCAGTACGGAATGCTGTATGGGCCTCCAGACCAACAGGTGAGTGCACTATGAGCACTGTGAATGTGGCATGAATGCATCGAGTTGTGGGTGTGATGGCCTTGTGTAAGGGGGATGGGTGGATGTCCTCTTTGGCGGCATACAGGTTGTGTGCTGGGCCATGTGTGTGTAAATGGTGATGTAAAGGGCTATGGTTGGCCATATGTGTAACAGACTGGACTTTTTGTCTAATTCTATTTTCCTGTGTGTATTGCCAAGGAAGTGTGGACCCTGGGGGTCATGGAAGGCGGAGCACCCACTGTCGCAAACGGTGTGAGGACATGAGATGCTGGGCGCGGCAGACGGCGGAGGCCCAGCTGCGGATGGCCTCCCAAGAAGGAAGGGGTGCCCGTCAAACCCTGACCCCCTGATGGCCCGCATACTGGCGGTGGCCTATCCAGAGCTGAATGGGCACTTGAGGGCAACACAGCAGCCACAAGGGGGTGAGTACAGTGCCCATCATTACAACTTACACATGATAGAGTGGTATCCGGGTGGGGGATGTGTGTAAGTGGGTGCCCCTAGGCCAGGCCTGACAGTCCATAGGTCAGGCCTGACATTGCAGCACAGGTCCCCTGGTGGCTAGGGTGCAGAAGGGCAAATTTAGCTACCTAGCTCGTAGGCATCCACTACTGGTCAGGGCTGCGTGGGTCCCAGGTGTGCTGCATTTGGCAGAGTGTGCCCCTCCCCGTGACTTGGAGGCATGCTATTTCTCTGGTAGTGAAATGCATATTGCGTAGGCCTGTTCCCTGTGTTTGAGGGTGCTGTGTACACCAACAGTGGTGTTGGTGCAGCCATTGACCCAGGGTATCCTTTGTCTCCCTCCCCTCTTTCTTGTTTTGTCATCCTGTCCTTATGTGCATTAGCATCATCTGGCGGAGGAGCAGTGGCACCGGCGACGAAGGGAGCTGCATCCCAAAGGACCCAGGAGGCAGAGTCCACCGATGCTGAGGGCACCAATGGGACGGAGGGTGAGGGGAGCACCACGGCGGAGACAGGAGGGGACAGTTAAGACACAGATACCTTCTCTGATGTAAGCTCCCTGGTGGTGGTGAACACTTCTGTCACCACCCCAGCTACAGGTACATCTGCCACCCTCGTACCAGCACCGCCCTCCCAGCAGCCCTGCATTGAGTTGCCCATGCCCGCTCACCCAGAAGGGTGGGCATCCTCTTTGCCCCATGCACCTCAAGCCCTGACCTAGTTAGCCCTGCTGCCCTGAGTTAGGAGGCTATTGACCTCCTGAGATCCATCTCTGTAGAGCAGTCAACCATTGTGAATGCCATCCAGGGGCTGCCAGCTCAGATGCAACAATCTAATGCATTCCTGGAGGGCATTCACACTGGATTTGCGGCCCAACAGAGGTTCTGGCCTCCTCTCTGATGGCAGCTATTGTTCCTATTTCTATCGTCCCCCCTCAAACTTCCACTGCCCAGTCCCACTCCCCTCAACACCAACCTATCCCAAGCACACATACAGACGAGCATGCACACAAGACAACACCCAAGAGTGTCACAGGCAAACAAAAGCACCACACCTCATTCCACAGGCACTCACACAAACACCATCCAGTTGCAGACACACCAGCATCCACTATTTCCACAGTCTCCCCCTCTGCCCCCTCCACCACCTCCCTCCCAGCCACATCCATACACACACCTGCATGCACTACATCATCATCCACTACCAGCATCATCACCACACCAAGCAAAACACACACCTCACTGGCAGACACCTCCACAACATCCATGCACACATCCCCTGTGTCCTCTCCCACTTTGTCTGTACCCTCCCTCCTAAGGTACACAAACGCAAGCACTCAGACACCCAACAGGCATCCACCTCACAATAGCATACAGCCCATACACCTGCACCCAAAAGCAGCAGACAGACACCTCCAACAACTACTCCTTCATCCTCCACTCCCATTCCTTCTCCCTCTTCCTGCCCTAATGTCCCTAAAAAACTGTTCCTATCCACCATTGACCTCTTCCCTACCACTCCCCCCGTCCTGCACATATGGGCACGGTAGCACAAACCCAGCCAAGCTCCTCAGCCACACAGTCCATGGGCCCAGTCCTAACCGCACTCCCTTGTGGTGGAAAGGGATCCAGGCCACATGTAATGAAGGGGAAGGAGCCTGCACCAGCCAGCCTCAAGGGGAGTGAGACAGCCACAGCCGTCAAGAAGGTCAAGGAGCCTGCATCTGCCACACAAAAGGCCAAGGAGTCTGCCCCAGTAGGCAGGAAGATTAAGGAGCCTGCACCAGCAGGGAGGAAGATCAAGGAGCCTGCACCAGCAGGCAGGAAGGGCAAGAAGCCTGGACCTGGAACTATAACGGAGTCCCCACCGACAACCATAGTTGTGCAGCTGTCTGAGGTTGCAGGGGATGGGCAGAGCCTCCCTCCATCAGCAGCACCACCACTGTGCAGCCATCTGATGTTGCAGGGGGTGTGCAGGAGCCTTCCCCAACAGCAGCATCACAACTGTGCAGTGGTCTGAGGTTGCAGGGAATGGGCAGGAGCCTCCCCCCACTAGAAGCACCACCACTATGTAGCTGTCAACTCTGGTGGACGGTATGTAATCCTGTGTCCATGGGCTGCTGTGTCGCCTGTCCACTCTAGAACCAGTGTGTATGACACCCACCTTAGAGTCTATGGACCATCAATTCCCAGGATCAAGCACAGGGTACGTTACCTCCTCCAGAACCAGTGGGTATGACACCCACCTTGGAGACTGTGGACCAGCACTCCCCCGGATCAAGTACAGGGCACGTTGCCCCCTCCAGAACCAGTGGGTATGATGCCCACCTTAGAGACTGTGGCCCATCACTCCCCAGGATCAAGCACAGTGTACGTTGCCCCTGTCGAACCAGTGGGTATGACACCCACCTTAGAGACTGTGGCCTATCACTCCCCAGGATCAAGCACAGGGCATGTTGCCCCCTCCAGAACCAGTGGTCTTGTTACATCTCCCTGCTGAGGTGCCCCCCTGTCCCCAGTCCCCCTGAGGTGCCTACCTATTTACCAACTGATGCCCCTGCAGGGGCTGTGTCCCTTTTTCTGTACATATGTATACATCTATTATCTTGCCTAACTTATTATTTATACTGTGTTGATCTTATTACACTTTTGCTAAATCGTTTTGTCCTTGCATTACTCAGCTGAGTTTCAGGGTCAAATAGTTTTTTTAATGCATCTAGTTGTGTGTTTGGTGTGTGTGAGTAGGGTCTGTGTTGTGCGTGTGTGAGTCACTTTTGTTTTCCTCCCCCCTCCCTTGTGTGCTAGGCGGCTGTACTCACCCTCGTCGTCTTCGCCGGCGTTGGTGCTCGTCGTGGAGCAGAACGTAGAATAACATCGGAAACACATGCAGTTCTGGTTCCATGGCTGCGTGGTTCTTCCCTCTTTCTCCAATGGTGAGTCCTTCTGAGCTCAGTTTCCACCTGGCTTTTGATGTAGTTGGTACCGCCCTGGAAAGGTGGCAGAATGTCTGGTCATAATATGGTGGGCGGAACATTGGCTTCCACCTGGCTGTAGGCGGCTCCCGCTGTGGTGACTGTTGTTTCCGCCCTGGCGGTCGGTGTGGTGCATTGGCTGTCTTTCTGAGATCTTCCGCCATGGTAATAATTTGGTGATAAGTACCACCAGTCAGATGGCGGTATTACTGTCACATTATCACCAGCCGCAGGGTCGTAATGAGGGCCTATGTCACAAATATGACTGATATCCAGTCCACAGTATTACAATTCCCATAGGATATAATGGTCTCCTAAAAGGGTGAACAGGATATCCATCACATTTGTGACGGAGTAACCCAATTCACCAAATTCTAAATCAGGCCCTAAAAGCACTAAACTGCATTGCTCCAATAGGTGGTGTCATAGTTCTTTATAAAAAGAAGAAAAAAAAAACAAATAGGAATTAACGTTACAAAACATTTCAACAATGCATAACATCATAATATGAAGAAATCACTGCACATTTCTTGTGCTGTAATTTTATGTTATGATAACAAAACACATTTTGTTTTCCCTTTTTTACTATTCTCAGTTTCTATACTTATACACCATAAATGATGTACTATGTAAAAAAACATCCTTGAATGGTGGGGTAAAAAACAATCATAGTTTGCAGAAAAAAAACAGAACTGCATACTATGTCACTGTAATTAAGCAACACTGTGCATTGCCCTCACTACAGTTTCACCTATAATTGTTCCACTAATGCAACCAGACATATCCTAAAAATAACTCCTTTATCATTAGAAGCATTACAGTACTACTAATAGATAATTAAGGCACACAAGCATATGGAAAGCCTTCTTTAAGATGTGTGAGAAAGTAGCCTCTTTCTAGCATGGTTACCCCCACTTTTGGCCTGTTTGTGAGTGCGTGTCAGTGTGTTTTAACTGTGTCACTGGGATCCTGCTAGCCAGGACCCCAGTGCTCATAGTGAAAACCCTATATGTCAGTGTGTTTTGCCTGTCTCACTGAGATCCTGCTAGCCAGGACCCCAGTGCTCATTGTTTGTGGCCTAATGTGTGTGTTGTCAGTAGTGCTTAACTGTGACACTGAGGCCCTGCTAGCCAGAACCTCAGTGTTTATGCTCTCTCTGCTTTTAAATTTATCCCGATAGGCTAGTGACTTCATTTACCAATTTCAATTGGCACACTGGACCCCCATTATAAGTCCCTAGTATATGGTACCTAGGTACCCAGGGCATTTGGAGTTCCAGGAGATCCTTATGGGCTGCAGCATTTCTTTTGCCACCCATAAGGAGCTCAGATAAACCCTTGAACAGGCCTGCCATTGCAGCCTGCGTGAAGTAGTGCACATACTATTTCACAGCCATTTTCACTGCACTTAAGTAACTAATAAGTCACCTATATGTCTAACCTTCAATTACTGAAGGCTAGGTGCAAAGTTGCTACGTGTGAGGGCACCTTTGCACTAGCAAAGGTGCCCCCACATAGTTCAGGGCCAATTTCCAGAACTTTGTGAGTGCGGAGACGCCATTACACGCATGGTCAATACCTATATGTAGCTTCACAATGGTAACTCCGAATATGACCATGTAAGGTGTCTAAGATCATGGAATTCTCCCCCCAACAAGATCTGGTATTGGGAGTCAATTCAATGCATCCTGGGGGCTCCACCATGGACACCCAGTGCCGCCAAACCATCTCTCCTACAGCTGCTGCCACCTCACAGACATGGTTCTGCCATCCTGGGTTCTGTGCAGCTCAGTTCCATGAAGGCAGAACAAAGCATTTCCTTTGGGAGGAAAGTGTTACACCCTCTCCCTTTGGAAATAGGTGTTACAGGCTGGGGAGGGGTAGCCAGTCTACACCTCCTCTGGCATGAAACTGGACAAAGGAAAGGGTAATGACCACTTCCCTGTCCATTACCACCCAGGGGTGGTGCTCAGACCTCCTCCAGTGTGCCCCAGCCCTCAGCCATCTTGCTTTCCAAGGTGTGGAGACCCCTCCTGATAGGTTCATACTGGATAAGGTAGCCAATCCCACTTTCAGGGCTCTTTAGGATCTCTCCTGTGGGTTCTCTTCAGATTCTACTTTCAAGTTTCAAGCAGGAATTCTCTGCAACTACTACTTCATCCACTGACCTCGGATCAACCACAGACTGCTCCAGGAACTGCTGTAACAGCAACAAAGTATCCAGAAGGGCTACTTTTCCTCTGCAACTTCAGCTCCAGCCAGCAACTGCAACAGTTTCCACGGTGTGCACACTCTGAGGACTCCCTGTCTTCACCCTGCACCAGAAGGACCGAAGAAATCTCCTGTAGGGTGATGTAGTCACTCCGTTGCTGAAGCAGGCACCTTCTAAGTCAATGACCGGTTCTCTTGGACTCCTCTCCTGATGACGATCCTGCTTCTTGGAACACAGAGGGTTGACCCCATTGACAGAGACTGTCCTGAGGTCCTGCTGCCGCAATTTGGAGAAGGTAAGACTTTGCCTTCCCCCAGAACGATAGTACCCCTGTGCACCATGTCGTCTTCACCTCCTGAGGCCTCTGTGCACTATTTGCAAAATTACTTTGTGTACAGCCTGGCCCAGGTCCCCAGCACTCCATCCTGTGACGCTCAACTCGCTGACTTCTCCGGCGGCGTGGGACCTTCCGTTGTAGTGCTGTACCAACCACATTTTGCACCTCCTTTGTTCCGATGTCCTGGGACTCCCGTGGGTGCTATCTGGTGTTCTGAGGGCTCTCTAAAGTGCTGAGAGCCCCCTCTTCCTCTTCACACAGAGTTGAGACCCACAAGTCCCTCCTGGGTCCAGACAGAACCAAGGCTTGTTGGAAGAATCCAGCACCAAAACTCAACTGCATCCAACTTCTCTTCGTGGGATATCCAGTGCATCATGCAGGAACCCCCTGACATCTTCCTTGGGTGCATTTCTGCAGTCTTTGTCCAACCAGGGACTCTTCTTTTACACCCTCTTCTGGGTTGGCAGGGGCTCCTGTCCTTCCTGAAACTTCTTTCATCTTCTGGACTTTGTCTCCTTCCTTTGCAGGTCTTAAGATCCAGGAATCCACCAATGGTTGTTTGCAGTCTTGCTTAGTTCTTGCAAGAACTCCAATAATGACTTATAGAGTGTCCTAAGGAACTTGCAGTACTTTACTCCTGCTTTTCAGGTCTCTGGGGTGGGGTATTTTACTTACATTTGCTGCATTCTTACTCTCCCAGCAATTTTCTACACACTACACTTGTCTAGGGGGGGAATTTGTGGTTCGCATTCCACTTTCTTAGTATATGGTTTGTGTTGCCCTAGACCTATTTTCTCCCATTTCATTCTATAGCATTTCCTATTGTTTGCACTATCCTATGTCTAATAACTTACCTTATTTTGGTGTCTAGTGTATATATTGTGTATAATACTTACCTCCAGAAGGAGTATTGTTTCTAAGATATTTTTGGTATTGTGTCACCCAAATAAATACCTTTATTTTTGGTAACACTGAGCATTGTCTTTACTTGTGTATAAGTGCTGTGTAACTATAAGTGGTATTGCATGAGCTTTGCATGTCTCCTAGTTCAGCCTAAGCTGCTCTGCTATAGCTACCTCTATCAGCCCAAGCTGCTAGAACACTACTACATTTCACTAATAAGGGATAACTGGACCTGGTATAAGGTGTAAGTACCCAGGGTGCCCACTACAAACCAGGCCAGCCTCCTACAAGACATCACCATTGGTAGGCCATATGATGTCATAAATACTGATAATGCATGTGCTACAAGTTGACTATTCCACTTTCACAACTGTACTCCACCTTAGAACTTTGGTTTCATGTTGGAAAGTGGGTTATTGGTAAGGGCGGGCAGGTATCTACACTTCGTAATAGGCCAGAAACCCCTAAGAGGTCTAGTCAAGGTCTCAGTAAATTATTCTTTGCTCAAAGTTTGGTATCTAGGCCCACGAGACGTTACGCTTAACTTGGGAGACACATAGGTAAAGCATTTTTTAATAACAACAAAACAATAAAGAAGTAAAAACACAACACAAAATAAAAAATTAACACCAATTTATAAACATAGGAAACATTTTTATCTTTGAAATGACACAACAAAATTCAAGGTAGGTAACCTGAGATATGAATTTTTGAAGATTAACAGTAAAATTAGCGATTGGAAGCAAGTGGCCCCCAAAGGGTTAAAAAAAGGTTGCAGTGGACAGGAACAAAGTCCAGAGTTCAGGCCACCCATGATGTAACACTGCTGCACTTACTTTCAGAAGTGTATCTTGATTCAGGAAAATGATCCAGAGCACCAGCAAAGTGTTCAGAGGCTCTGGGTTGTCTCTTGGGGTACTCCCACAATGCACCTCTTAAAATTATGGAGCTTTTTACAACAGTTGCTCCAAACTTCTCCAAACTTCTAGACCGTATTCCAGAGGTAGGTCTATTTGGACCCTTGAAGTGTCAACAAATGTGTTCCAAGCTTCCAGAAGCTCTGAGTTGCTCCTAGGAAGTTTGGACTACAGTTCCCAGAAGGCACCTAGTCAGATTCCTGAAATGGCCACTTGACACTGGTCAGCTGAGCTCCTCTTGCAGAACGTGATGCAGGGGTCTCTGGTCAGCTCCTTAGCACCTGTAGATTAAAGGGAGTCTACTCCTGTAGTTACAGAAGCAAGGCAAAGCCCTTTTCTTGGTTAAGCCCAAAGTGTGCAGCTGGTGCAGTCCTTGTGAGTGCAGTTCTTCAGGTGCAGGCCAGGGGTACAACAGGGTGGTCCTTCTTCTCCAGTAACTTCTTCCAACAGGTATCTGAAATGTGGGTCAGCTCTGCCATATTTATCCTTGCTCCTGGGTGGGAAAGCAGGAGGCTGCTCCTGTCCAGTGGGGTGCAAGGCAACACCCTCTCGGGTGACCACCCTTCCTGTGAAGTGTGGCAAAAATCAATCCCAGAAAGTAACATTCTCTAAAAACCCAACATGGTAAAACTTCATCCTTGGAGGTTAGATCTGGCTGAGTCCACCAACTGGTGTGGCTAAGTCTCCTTTAACACACCTCGTCTAGCCCCTCTCCTAATCTAACCAGTGGGGCTCCCATCAGTCTGGGGGAGCAGGAATTGGGGAGGTCCAATTTCTTTTCCAAGTGTTTTTTTTCTCCTTTAAAGACCAGTTTGGCCACTCTTCCCCCATACTGCTCTGCCACGTTCTGCAGCAGTTCTCTGCCCACCAGATGCTTCCTTTGTCTCAGCTAGGCCATTTCACACCTCACTAAGGTCGCCTGGCTCAGGCTGCCAGAGGCTGACCGATCAGGAACGGGAGCTACTGGACTGAATTGAGTAACATTTTTAAAAAACTCATTCTTTGGGCTAGTTCTATTAAATTCAACATTGGCAAGTTGTTGAATTTATTATATCTTTAAATTTCCATCTCTATTGGCAAGACAACTTTATTATTATAAAATGTTGGCCTATGTTGGCCTAAGGAGCTCTTTGACTACAATGGTGAAAATAAATGTGGCTGTTTGTCCTTCACCAGGTCTTATAAAACATCTTTTGAAAGGCCCTTGCTTATATTTGCACTGCACCCAACCCTGGGGCACCTAGGATAGACCTTAGGGGTGACTGGAATGCAAAACAATGCATTTTGAGATTTTGGAAATATGTTTAATTCAAAATTAGACTTTGGAGTTCATTTTAATTTAAAAGCAGCCAGCAAGGCAGGCCTATCTCTACAATGACACCAGGGACCATAGCATTGAACCCAGGGGTGCCCTATCTACCCTGGGGCCCCTAAACCTACATGCCCTACTATATACTAGGGGCCTATAGGCCAAAGCCAGTTAGAATTAGGCCTAAATTGCATAAATCATTTTAAACAGAGCACTGCCCCTGGGACTAGTTAGCAGTGGCCAGGGCACAGCAAGAGTCAGAAAACACCAGTATCAGCATAAAATGGGGGAAAAGTGAGGGGGCTTCTGCAATCAGCCCAGTTTTTCCACATTTCAGAAACAAAGTTTTTGCTTGAATTTGAAGTTGCTATCGTTTCAGTCTGTTCATCAACTTTTCCTTTGAACATGGACAGTGCATTGACGAGATGTGACACTAACTCTTTTATGAAATATAATACCCATACAAGCACATGTTTTTCCAGAAATAGACATTTGTCCTGCTTTAAAGTGTATAATATATATTTAATTTACTGCCATCAAGTCTGCATCATTGTAACATTAAAATAAGATACTCCTTCTTCTTCGTATATATAATGTTGACAAGGGATCTGATCAACAATTTGGGCAAGCATTGTTGTGTGTAGCTTGTTTCAACAATCTGTCAAAAGTCACAGGCCCATATTTATACTTTTTTAGCACCGCTTTTGCGTCGTTTTTTGACGCAAAATCAGTGAAAACTTACAAAAAACAATTGTATTTTATAAGTTTGCGCCGATTTTGCGTCAAAAAATGACGCATGCGCGCCGCTAAAAAAGTATAAATACTGTATGAGCCACAGTTTTACAATCTGGTAGTGTTAAACAAATAAATCAATCTGAATCTATTTCTACACTTGATATGAATTAGCAACTTTCACACTCATGGCTCTATGAATAAGTAGGTCCAATTAACTCATCAATAGGTACTTCATCTTCTTCTTAAACAGAAAACATCTCCTGTGCATCTTCTAGAGTGTTTCATGTAAACTGTGCAGATCCACTGCATACATCTACATATTCTTGAATGTGTGATGCACAATGTGTTTAGTTCTATCACTGTGCAGCTGTTGCACGAAAACGCACAGTGCAGAACACAATGGGCCAGACTACAACTTTGGCAGAGGGTGTTAATCCGTCCCAAATGTGACGAATATTCCACCCACCGTATTACGAGTTCCATAGGATATAATGGACTCGTAATTCGGCGGGTGGTATATCAGTCACATTTGGGACGGATTAACACCCTCCTCCAACGTTTTAATCAGGCCCAATGTCTTCTGTTGTTTCTGTTTAATTGCATGAACGACATAAGTTAATGTAAAGAGTATATTTAGAAACAACATTAGCATGGGGGTTAACAAGTGGTAGCCAACAATATCTCCTTCATTGTCATTTTGCTTTCTTGACAACTTCCATGTTCTCTTTCTTTTCTTCCTTTTGAACAACTTCACTACACTCCTTTGAAAGATTTCACTTTGGACTGATGGTACGTTTTTTCATAAACTGGATACTGTCCTAAATGAGGAGCATGAAGACTTCTTAATTGGTTGTGTTTTTTCACACAACTTGGATTTGAATTTACTTTGTTTTCATCAAATGTGATGGGATATAAAATAGGCAATGTCCCAACTTGAGATACGGCTACATATGACATACCTTCCTTAAACACTGTACTGCTCATGTTAATAAATGCTGCATTTACACTTAAACCTTGAGATCTATGAATAGTAACAGCATATTTTAGAGAAACTCGAAACTGTTTGTGTCAAACATGTAAGTGTTTCACAAGCAAAACATGTACAATGGATCTTCCAGTCTGCTTTACGCTATCAATCTGATCAAATGTTATCTCTAGGTATTCCACCTCATTCTTTTTAAGGAAGCAAATGAAATCAATAACTTTACCTACAGTACCAATGGACTAATCCTTCCTCAACATTTAAATGTTAGCACAAAAATTCTCTATCGTTCTTGCAAACACTTAAACATTTATCCAATCCTGCAGTTTTTTAAACACAGTTTTTTAATGAATCCAGTTTTGCTTGTAGCTTTTTATTTATTTTGTCTATTGCTGTCAGTTGCAAAATGTCTTCTTTCTCCAATTCGTGCAACTCTTTGTTGAAAGAAGCACACTCTGGCAGTGTAGGCATTAGGTACACAATTGTTTTTTCTTCTTGAATAAAAGTGAACAATATCTCTGCTGCTGTCTTGTTGTCGTTTTTTAAGAAGATGGCTTTTTAGCAGATGCTTTCTCTCTTCAGAAAGAACACCTGATCTAATATCCTTCAGTATGGTCCCACACTCAATGTTGGATGCTTGCAACATATTCCTAAGTGATTCTTTGTGTTAGACGTTTAACCAAATATTGACCTTTCCTATGCTTCCTAAAGAATTCCGAGTTTTATCACAGAGCAGTGTTTTGAACACAGGCTGTCCTTTGACAGATGTAATTTGCTGTAGATCTCACAAAAAAATCAAGTGTTTTTCTCCAAATAGGACATCATAGACTGTTTTTAGAATGTGTAGCATTCTCAAATGTACAAAGGAAAGCATTAGGTTTGAGACCATGCTCACCTCATTGATGATTAAAAGCTTTAACTTTTTTAGCACTCTTAACACTTCAATGCAACTTTCACTGGATAACGTTTGGTAGTCTAGTTTGATTTTATGCTCCAAAGGCAATGGAAAGTAATTCCTTCGATATTGTGTGCAGCTAATCCAGTGGGTGCTGTAACTACTCATGACAGATTAGAGTATGTAGACATCTGTAGAAAAGCAGTGAGAACCTGTATTAAGAAGCTTTTACTTGTTCCAGCTTGTCCGCTGACAAACAACAGCATAAGTTTAAATTATATGAATGCACGCTCTTTCTTGCCATAGAGCAATCCATGCTCAACCCTGGCTTTCATCTCCACATATATTTCCTTTTGCTCATCATTTAGTTGTCCAACTTGCAAATCAATTGTTTCTTGTCTTGGTTGTTCCACTACAGTCTCCACCTTATTCATTGTATCATTTCAATTATTATTCAAGTATTGGCTTCCCAAATGGATCTTGACTTTGAGGACCTGAACTTTGCCTGCTTTGCGACCTCTCCTTAGCTACCTCAGCAGCAATTGTTTCCTCCTGTTCAATTTCATCCTTTAATATTTTTAGATAATTAGGAAGTTACCGAACACTCAATACTATCCTTTACATCATTCAAAGATTCATCATAGCAGTCAAACTCTTCTAAAAATTCTGATTCAGAATTGCAAGGTTTAAATAGCTACAAACGGGCCAAACGGTAAAACTCCTTTTTTAGAAGTGTGACAGTTCAGTTTTCTGTGAGTAATGAGACTGCCTTTGCACTTTCAAACAACCATGACAGCCAACTACTGCAAGTTTCATCTACATTTTCTATGACATTGCTTCTAGATCTGTGGTTTTGAAGTATTTCATAAAGACATACATTTTCAAGATGTGGATTCCTTTTTGGGTTATACATGTCTGACAAAGCCCTAGAATGGATATGCTCCTTCCTCACCGGCTGAACGCAGAAAGCCAGACTTCTACTGTTCAACTCAGAATCATAGAGATCAGCTGCGGAATGCCTTGGGGATCCTTCCTGAGCCCCACCCTCTTCAACATCTACATGGCCCAGCCTGCAGCCATTGTGAAAAACCACAGACTCAAACATTGTCTCCTATGCCGATGACACCCAGCTGATTCGCTCCCTCACAAAAGAACGTATAGCTGCCAAGAGCAACTTCCACAACAGGATGAAGGCAGTTACCACCTGAATGAAGGACAGCTGCCTCAAGCTTAACTCAGACGAGACCAAAGTCTTAATCCTGGGTTCCATCACCTCTGCCTGGGACAACTCCTGGTGGCCCGCAGCGGTCAGAATCCCCCACACCCATGGACGAAACCTCAGCATCATCCTGGACTCCTCGCTCTCAATGAACCACCAAATCAACGCCGTTTCACCCTCCTCCTTCCCCACTCTCCACCTGCTTCGTAAGACCTTCAAGTGGATCCCCACTGAATTCAAGAAAACGGTCGCCCATGCACTCGTCAGCCGCAGACTCAACTATGGGAATGCACTCTATGCGGGCACTACCCAGTAACTCCTAAAGAAATAGCAGAGCATCCAGAGTGCCTCCGCAAGACTCATTCCATGCCACATCCACATTACTGGCCACCTGAGAGGCCTTCACTGGCTACCTATTAGCAAAAGAATTACCATCAAGCTCCTCACACATTCCTACAAAGCCTTCCACAATGCTGGACCTGCATACTTCGACCACCACCTCTCCTTCTACATTCCCACCAGACGTCTCTGCTTCGCCCAATTGGCACTGGCCACCAACCCACGGATCTGCAAGACCACTGCTGAAGGAAGATCCTTCTCCTACCTCACTGCGAAGTCCTGGAACTCCCTGACTCTGAACCTCAGACAATCACCATTACTACTGCAATTCAAGAAGGACCTTAAGGCCTGGCTCTTCCACTAAACTGCACATCCACCCCCCCCCCACTCAGTGCCTTGAAACCCTTACCCGAGAGTCTTCGGACTTTATTGATTGATTGATTGCTTGACTCTTTTTGGGTAATACATGTCTAATATGTTTTTTGGACAATGATTGTGCCTTCTGGTTCAAATGCTGCAGATATTACATTTCTGGAAAATACTTCAACACTCTATTTCACATACATGCTAGGCCTAGACTCACCAAAACAATTCCTCTTGGCTTAGAGTATGAGCTAGCTGAACTCAACCAATCACAGCACTCATAGGATACAATTGCCCTGTGTAAAAACATCTTCAAACTCAAACTGAACTGTACAGTTTCTTGGTTAAAGACCTTTTAGCAGAAATCTCTTCTTACATATCTGTCATCTCTGTCTTTTCTGAATTTGTTATGTATGAAGTTAAATAACGAGCAACATCTATAGATTTGTCTACCACAAAATGAATATCCATATTGGAATTCCACATTTTCAGAATGACAGCAACGTAGTTGATTCCTATATTTCAAAACCTGTTGACTCTTCTTTTAGGAATGCAAAACACAAACGCTGTGGGATAGCGTAACTGGATGGACGGAATGCGGAACCAATCAAACATTCACCCCCAGTCACAGATCTGGGTTTAATCCATCCATTATTTTGCTCACCATGCCACCCCAGTTTGAACCCAGCCATATGCAAATCAGTCTTGACCCTGTTCCTTAGGAATAACACGTCTTGGAAATTCAAAACAACATTATGTGTAAAATGTTCCTTCTACTTTGTAATTCCGCTAGCAGTACTTCTCACATCTATGTGATTGAAAAGGCAGAACTTTCTGTTTTAGGACTTTTTCCTCACCGTTTTTTGGGATGCTACCTGTAAGATACTGTTCTATTGGAGAAAGTACAGACTCATCGGTGTCTGTTGCAAATTTTGGTGTATCTTTTATCTACAACAGCATGTGATATGAGGAGTACCTTTTCCTTTGTACTCTTCACACCAAAAAAATCAGTAACATCTCCAAGAGGTGGTTTTTTTATTGTAGATGTAGGAGAGCATGACTTGAAATCTGTGGTTAAAATACATGCAATGGTTTGCAAGATCCAAAGAGGAAAGTTCTCCTGGCATCTTTAGATTGATGTCCTTTATTTTGGAGTTTGATTATCTTAGAAAGTCATTTAAGTCATCCCATGTACATTCTGCACAACTCAGGATCACAAACTGAGTTGGTGCGCCTAAACTTCGCAATGTACATTTAAGTTCACCATGGCAATAATACCAATACTCATTGGTCCCAATTGGCATGCCATCAAATTTAGCAAGTTGTACCCCACCTTCCCTTCTTTTCCATGAGTTTCATCAATAGTATTTTGCAAAACTATTTTGTAGATTACCTCCAGTCTCAAGTATGTAATAAGCAGTGTATGATAGACCAGACAAAACACTTTCAAATAACAGTTGAAATATATATGGAATACTTTGTTGAAACATAGGGTCATCTGAACATAATCTTGTTGACCTAAACTCAGCTGCTGGTATTTTCACTGGGCGGTCATCATACCGTCCGCCTATTCCAATTGGAAACAGTTGTGGAAAACTGAGAGCATGTAAACCTTTCTCCCATGCACTCTTTGGAGCTCCTTTAGCTTGTTTAATCTGATACAGTTCAAAGGCATATCCTCTATTCTCTTTTGAATTGAGTGAATGGATACTGTAGTGCTCATACATGTCTTCACATCTAGTTTTATCCACTTTTTCCAACTTTCCACTTTAAGGCAACTTTTCTTCCTCCCTAGAACTTCTATGTGCAAGAACACCTACATCTTTGTAATACGCTTTATTCTGTTTGAATCCGGCTTTCTTCACCTTATTTACATTTACTAGCTCCTGACAGATTGTTTTCTTTTCGTGAGGTGGCACCATTCACTAGAATGACAAGTAGTCCTTCCAAATCTCTCTTTACACCCACAGTTTCAAAATTGCATTTGAAAAATAAAGGTAAGTACACCACTTTACATTAAAGGACTTTCTGTAGCTCAGTTGTTGGTAGTTTCCCTGTCTTTGATTCCATAAAAAGTATTGTTTGAAAAGAGTGTACAGATTGTGTTTGTAATGTTTCATACACATTTAGATTTTGAAGTTCCTCTGGAATTTGCACCAACTCTAACCTAATATGTATTGCTGTAGCAGGCATTTTGTGTCCTCTAATTTGCTGTAGTACTTACACATAATCTGGCGTGCAGACAAATAAAAAATTGTTCCGCAAATAAGTACACTGCAAATTTTAGTAAATTATATCTATTTTCTTGTTCTGTATTTAACAATACTTTAAGTTGCATAATTTGGCCTTTGTAGTGAGTGTGCCGAAAACAAATACATACATAGCTTGATTTCACTGTATTAAACTTCAATAAACTTTGCTATTTCTCATGCAAAGGTACCAGTACTAATATATGTATTCTCTTCCTCTACACCTGAACATACCAACCCCTCATTTCGTCTAGGCTCCTTTTTAGGACTGAAGAAACGTAACTGAATATCTTCCCAAACATTTTCAAACTGTGATACTGTACCATACAACAGTGCTTTGTTCATTTCTCCTAAACACAATGCAGGACTTTTTACAAAGTGAAGTCTTCTAATTCAATTTTGCATTTTTAAATGATGAACGGTCAACATGTGAAAATGATGAAAGGTGCTTGTGCACACCTTCTTGGATAAATATGCCAATGAGTGTCCTTGTAAATTAGTGTATTTCCTCACACTGCATGGACCTAAACCTTACACGATTGCAATTTTCAGTTTCACATTTTAAAATGGAAATTCATGTAGAAATCAATTTAATACATCAATTGATCACTGCCAAACACTACAAGTGCTTCTTCAGTCTCAGTTAAACATAGGGGCATGTCTATGCCTTCCTTGTACCTCTTCAGTTATCTCTTCCTCTACATTTCCAAGAACCATCGCCTCTTTTGTAATGAGAGTACTGTCTTTTACCTCATAGCACCAGCCAATTGGTTCAACTGCGTCTGGTTTCTCTTATAAGTAGCTTTCTTCATTAAAGAAAACCTCTGTGCCAGACATATGTTCCCATTCTTTGAAAAGTTTGCAGAAATTAATGTTATTACTAATCCTTTTCATTTCACTTTTTTTCTTTATACACAACACTGTTTTATCCAGTGTTTTCATCCTGTTCAGTATCAAGATAAATAGTTTTCAGTTCAGGTCAAACACTCAGTCAACTATACTATCTATGTGCTGTTATTTCTTCAATGCTGTCTTTCTCATCTTACTCTCCCTCATATTTTGTATCAAATTCTGTATTACCCTACTTCTAAACATGTTCACTCATATTTCCTTAAACTGTTTTTGTCTTCTTGTCAAACAAAGATTTTTTAAGAACATTTCCTACTTTTAGTGTGACTTACTCTTTCTCCATTGTCACTTGATTTTAAAGCTGGCTTTTTATCTGAAACATTTTCCACATTTTACATTTTCCTTTATACTGTTTTAACAAACTGTGTAGTTCTCTTATCAGCAGCTCTTTTTTCCTACCTACATCTTCCACTTGTGCTTTCTTACTGTCAGTTTCAAGCAGATGGTAGTGTTTCCTCTGTTTTATGTTCTCCTTTATAGCTTTCTTCACATTATAAATCTCCTTCTTTAAACGCACAAAAAAATCTGAAACGGAAACATAAAATACATGTAACTTTATATTAAATGCTACTTGATTACATGCTATAAGCAAATCAATACATATATAAAAGTTTACCTTAGTTCGTAAAAGGCTCTCTAACTATGTAACTATAAGTATAATAGTATGTTTATAAGTTGCTCTTCAGGTTGCTGTTGTTGTAACGACTCTTGTATCTCAATGAGAGTGTTGAATTTGGGGCAGCAGCACCTCTGCACTTGTAGGTGACTGAATCACTCTAACGCTAGTTGGCAGCTGTTGATCCAACCCTCCTGGCTCTAAAGTGATATGTGGCAACTTAGTGCATGGAACTCTGAAGTAGGCCTAGGTGGAGTTCACGTAGTCGCACTACTGAACTACGCAAAGTAAAAAAAAAGAAATCCACAATGCTATCTTGCAGCGGCCATACACATGACATTAATGTCACTGGCAACACGAAGTATGTTCTCTTATTAGAATTCTCCCATGAACATCAGCACACATTTCGCATGGGTGTGGTCATCTTGTTTTTTGTTTTGTTATTGTGTTGGGACCTACTTTTATCCCTCTTCAATCTGTCCCATCCCACACTTTAAAAATGTATTTTCCCAGTATTTTTGCTAATTATACTACCTGTTCTCTTTGTGTTTTTATATTTGAACTTTTCTCCAAATGTGATTTTTTTATTTTTTGTGACTTTTTTACTTTTTACGATTTTTTGCTTTACTTTCTTTTTTTCTTCCTTCCTTTTTCTTCCTTTCTTATCTCTCCTCCCCAAGTCTCCAGCGCTATGTCAGAGTAGGGGAATGGTAGCACCAGGCCCCCAACTACCACCGGCAGCTGCCTTCCTTGTTGATGGCGCCGCTGTGAAGGGGTGCAGCCTGTGACATTTTTTTGGAGGTGGAGGTGGCTGCATTGGTCTTTTAAGTTCAGCGCTACCTCCCCTCCACCATGGCAGCAGGCCGCAGGCACAGCTCTCGTTGTGGCCTCTGGGAGCTCCAGCAAAACTGAGAGAGGGGCTGTGTGCTACTGCGCTGGGGTCCGGCACACCCATCTACAGCTAACACACCAATATCATGGACAGTGAAGTGGACCTGCTGGACCTGCTATGTGTAGAGTTTGCGGAGCTCAGTGAGTAAAAATTAATTATTAGTTGTGTTCTATGCTAATTATTTCTTCCCAAACAGCAAGCATGCTGCTCACAGGCAGATAAGTTAACTCCATATTACAAATATAATATTATGTGATTGTCTTGTCATCTAGACAGGTGCTCTGTGATATCTAATTGTACTTGTTGTTGGTGCTTGCTTGGGCTGATCAAAAAGTAAAGCAGAGACTCCTCCTGTGCCCTGTCCTGTCTAAGATAGTGATAATTAATATTAGTATTAGTGAGTTAGCACATTTTCTCGCTTCTCTGTGCCTTTATTGTTTAGAGCTTGTACAGTGCCAACTGCCAAGCAATTTCGCAGTGATGTTTAGTTATGCATCCATCTGTGCACTGAGAAATTGAAAATGAGATGAGAACTGTAGAAACTAATCATTACAATGTATTTGTAAATCCTAAATGTAATTTAGGAAATTTGGAATAGTGTTAGGAAATTTAGAATAGAATGGTCCACAATACAAGTTTTATTATACAGATGCACTGATGTAAAAATGTTACTGCGTTTGCCTTTTCCTTTAAAAAAATTAAGGGCCTGATCTAGGAGGCCATAGCTCCACCTTAGCACTGCCATTGGATTATTTTCTTTGCGTTAAAGTGGCTTTTTACATACGCCATATTTACAAAGAAGTGCAATGCATGCCTTGCGCTACTTTGTAAACCCTTGTGCCACATTATGCCTGCGCCAGGCATATTGTATGCAAGGGGGTTGTTCACCCCTGGGGAGGAGGGCAACAAAATGGGCAAGGAAATCAAAGAAATTTCCCTGTGCCATTTCTTTGGCACTTTTAATGCCTACTCAGAGAAGGCGATATAATGGGACATGCCATTGAATACAATGGGTCATATGTACTCTACAGGAATCAGGAATTCTGACACTAATGGCCCCCACCCTGCACCATAGTGAGCCATATTTTAAATACGGTTCATACATAGTGGCAGTAGGGGGGCGCTAAGGGGCGCTATAAAAGTGGCGCTGCAGTGGGTGCAGTACCACGTTTCTTAAATCAGACCCTAACATTATTGGATAGATTGCTTAATAATTGCACCACTTGTCTTTTCTAATGTTTTTTCTTACATGATCCAGCATCCAGGGGCAAGAAGAGGGCTGATCAGGTGGATAAGGGAGCTGAAGGAGCTCCCTCCACAAGTGCTGGGGCAAATAGCTCTGCTGGCCCCAGTAAGTCTACCTGTTGTTGTTAATAGTAATATTTACTTCCCTAACTTTTACCACTCCACATTTAGATTTATTTTTTACCTTTTTACTGTGTCTGTCTCTTAATTTTTTTCCAACTCATCTTCGATGTATCTGGTTTATACATGTTTCTTATCCCTGCATTACCCTGGTTACCTATTTTCTAGTTTGCAAGTTTCTTTACTTCAAACTGTCTGGCTGTACTAGTCTGTTGTAGATTTCTTTCTTCTGCTTTGTCAATCAGCTTTCCCTTCCCCTTATATATTTTAAGGACTGGTGGTAAGGCTCAGATGTAATGAAGATTGCATGCCCATGTAAGGTATTCTATGGATGTTTCTTGAGAAGGCGTTCTTTTTCTTTCTCCACCTCAATCATTAAAAAAAGAATAAAAAAGTATTTTTGAACATTATCATGTAATTGTTTGGAACCTTTAGTATACTAGCAGTTGATGACCATGTACCATGGTTGGAAGTATGAAGAGGATTGCCTCATTGCATTAGCCATCCAAGACCATATATCCGTCATTTAGCAATATTTGCACCTTTTTATTTCTCTTGAAAAACCCAGATTCATCAATTGTTAGCTCTGCCCCTCCATTACAAAAGGTTTTTGTTTGGCTTGACTACCTGGCTTTTAAAAAATTGACAACCAACTGAATGGCCACCTGATAACTTGATAGAAGATAAATCTTCAACCAAAATATAGTGATGTATTGCAGTTGTATTTTTATTTAAAAAAAAACAATAGGGGGAGGCGTATCTGGCGTCTCAAATGTGTAATGTTTTATTCTAGCCACAGTGACCACCAGTGTCAGAGCCAGCAGCGCCACCACCAGCACAGACACGGCAGCAGCCACGGTTGAAGCCAGAGTCTCGGCAGTGGCAGTAGCAGGTGGGGATAAATCATATTGCTTGTTTATTTACAGTTAGTAATATAGTCACTGCAAGGGTGTACTAGTGTTGTTGACTCACTCGTCAACACCCTGCTTTAGCAGATACAGTGGAAGTTAAATATTAATGGCATCTTCTATTTTCAACTCAGCACATTAAGGGGCATATTTATACTCTGTTTGCACCGGATTTACGTCATTTATTTTGATGCAAATACGGCGCAAACTTAACTCCATATTTATACTTTGGCACTAGACCTGTCTAGCACCAATGTTATGGAGTGTGCCCCATTTTTTGTATGTGAAAACCTACCTTACGCTATTGACATGCAAGGTAGGCATTCCCGTGCAAAAAATGACTCTAAGGCATTTGCGCCTTATTTATCCTCCGGCATCAAAATGACACACAGGAGGAGGCGGGCCTTAAAACATGGCACCAAGCCGGATTTGCGCTGTTTTTTAACGCCTGAGTTAGGGCAGGCATTAGGGGACCGGTGGGATCATTTTGATGGTGGAAGACCATGGAAGCAGTACACAGGTGCTCTTCCCTGCACCCAGAGACACCCCCAGCTCCCCTCACCCACCCCTGGAGGACACCCATGGATGGGGGGACTCATCTACGGTGAGTACTGGTGAGTGAAGGTAAGTATTTTTTTGTTTTTTTTTTAAGTGGCATAGGGGGGCCTAACTTGACAGACATCCCCTGGGCATGGCCATTGGGCAGGGGGGCATGACTCCTGTCTTTTCTAAGACAGGAGTCATTTCCATGGGGTTTGTGCATCAAAAGATGATGCTAGTCAGATTAGAGTCATAACTTTTGGCGCTAACCTGACTTGCACCATTCTTTGACGCACAACCCCCATTCTTCCCTACACTTCTGCTGCCTGGTTACCATCATTTATTTTGATGCTAACCAGGCCCCAGCGTCGGCTACCGTCATTCTATAAATAAGGCACCCAGCTGGCGCGTTGGAATGGCGGTAGCCGGCATTATACTTTTTGACGCAAATCTGCGCTAGCGCAGATTTGCGTCAAAAAGTATAAATATGGGCCCAAGGTTCATAAAATGAACTTTAACTATGATGTGTTTTGGAAAATTGAAAGAAGGATGGAAGGAGAAAGGATGGGTGAAATATAATATGGGTGAAAGGGTGTGTGGGCGAAAGGGTGCTTAACAATCATATAGGTGGGTGATGATGATAGGATGCATGGGTGGGTGAAAGATGGATGAAAGGGTATATGGTAAAAGGTTGCCTGCCAAGGTGGGTGAAAGGGTATAGGTGGAAGGATGCCTGCCTGCATGAATAAACGGACTCCTCTGTGGGTTGGATCTCTTGGATGGGTGAATGGGTGAAACGATGCATAGGTGGATATTGGTTAAATGAATGTTGGTGAAAGGTTTGTTGAGAGCCAAGTTTGCAATTTGGATGGTTTTAAATAGCGAAGGACTAGATGGGAGAATTTAAAGCTTAAATGGTGTGTCAAATCCAAGGGTGAAGATCAAGAGTACTAGAAGAACAAATTAGCAATTATGAATGGATACATTTTTGGAATGAAGAATCAAGGGAGCTCTTCTGTATAGGGGCTTTCTTTTCACCTACTGCACTTGCTTTTAATGGTTTTTATCAAAGGTTTGATTCAAAGGATTGTGTGGTATTTCTGACTATTCCCTTGACCCACAGTATTTTGCAAGCGAGGCAGATAATATCTTTCCCCGCATCCATTAACCATCACTTCCCTCTCACTCTATGGCCTTTCATCAGTGCCACCCATGATGGCCTAACAGGTGCATGATTCAATACGGCAGAATCTGCACTGCAGTGTTGGCTGTGGAATGTGCATATGCTTAAGTTAAGTTAATGTTTCAAATTGTTTTCAATGCAAAACAAGGTGTGTTTCCCTTCCCTCCCAGTGCCCACTCTCTGAGTCAATTCCAGTTCTTCACTCCTTTAATCTTTATTTGCTTAAGTTCTGTCCTAGCATTCCAAATAAATTGAAAAATCCATTCTTTGCTTGTGCCACATTTTTCTAGCCAAGTGATTTAAATATAATTCAATATGGTGTCCATATCAGATTTAGGGGGTCATTATGACCCCTGCGATGAGTGTTTATGTGGCGGTATGACCGCCAACAGGCTGGTGGCACATTCCACCAACACAGCAGGAAATAGCAACCTGGCTATAGCAGCAGAAGCTGGGGTCACCAAGGCAGAATATCAGTCGCTTGTGGTCCTCGAGGATGGGGTGGAAGTGGAGGTAGCAGCAGCAGCTGCTGCCAATGGTCAGGGCCCATGCCAGCCCCCTGCACCCCCAGCCGACACTCAGCACCAGCGCCACAGTTCTAGGGAAGCTGCCCCTCACCCAAAACCACTTTCCAATGTTGCGTCCTTAGAAGACTGGCTCAAATAGGAGCCAGGCAGACAAGAATGGAGGAGTCCTGGCCCACTGTTAGTGCCCTCTTCTGCCTGTTTTTTAAACTTTTATTTTGGTGGGTGGGACTTGTTGTGGGTGGAGAGGGTGGGAATGGATTTTTTGGGACTGGGACCTTTGCATTTTTTTTCTTTTATTCATAGACAATTGGACTTACAGTTTTTTTGGACATTGGTTTGGGAAATGGAGATCTGTTTGGGGATAGGGGTGGGCCAATTGTGTGTGGAAGTGGTGGGTTTCTGTTCTTGTTGTTAGGGATGAGGTTAATAAACATTTATTTATTGTTATTTATGCCTAAAATCTTTTTTGTGATGTTTTAATTAGCACTTCTACCTTTAGCACAGCATGTTTTTTAAATTTGCTGGTAGAGTATTCCTTTTAGCGCAGCATGTTTTAATATCTGTTGATAGTGTATAACAATTAATTGTGCGGTTAAGTCCACTTGTCCTACTACTCCCCCTAGTTTCTGCACTGCATTCTGCAACTCTATTTGAACCATCGGGACAGGGGGGAGATTTGCCATTGCCTATTATATTGCCTAAACTAAAAGTACAACAATGCTCCATAATTCTCTTACCTGAATAGATGTAGTGAGGACTGCATGGTTTCTCAAGGTGCCATGGTGGTGTAATAGTAGCATGCTATGCACTAACATTGAAGGCATCAGGAGCAAGGTCCCAGTCCACCTAGGTAAACTCAAATGAAGATCCTGCACATTGAGTTGGTGTTGCTTCCACCACATCCACCGCACCAAGTGTGAGATTAGTCAATGGTGTAAATTATTAAGTAACACCTTAATAAATCATGCAGCCTGGGGGAAGAGGTTTAGGGATTTAATGAATGGATGGGAAAGGGATTTAGGGAAAGGTGTGAAAAAAGACAAATATTACACAAACACGATATTAATCTGGGCAATGATCAGCAGCCTGAGTAGAAAACAATAGATGAGTATGGATAACACAGCTAGCTTTACATTCCATCAGCCCCAGGAAGCCCAAAGTTCAAATATATCTAAAAATGGCCTGTCACCTACAATTGCCATATAGTAAATATAACTAATGTTGGGGTGAAGCTAACACACACAGGCCCTAATTTTGACAATGGTGGTAAATGCCGCCTACCGCCGTGGCAACGGCCGCCAAAAGACTGTCTCCGCAGCTAACAGCCGTCTGCCAAATTATGACCAGAACTGGATTTCTGCCACAAGAAGGGTGGAAATCCACCTGTGGCCATGCTAGCAGATGGCATTAAGGTGGGGCTGCTAGCACCAGCAGCGCCACGCCAGTAAACGGCCGCCAGACGTATTGTGACAAATAATACGGCCTGGTGATGTTCTGCTGGCGGGCGCTGCTGGCGGCAGCAGAGCCCTGTCCCGTCCTCTGCCAGAAGACCCCCTGGATACAGGTAAGTTGGGTGTCCAACAGGGGAGGGGGTGGGGGGTGTTGTCTGGGGGGGGAATGTGCATTAATGTGTGAGTGTGTGAGTGCCTGCGAATGTATGTGTAGTGTTGTTTGCGTGCGTGCATGCATCTGGGAGAATGAGTGTATGAATGGATATGTGAATGCATGCATGCGAGTCAGTGTGAATGTGGTAGAGATATGTGCATGAATGTATGGATGTATGCTTGTATGCTTGTGTGAGTGAATGTGTATATGTGTGGTACTTGTGTGTGTGTTAGGGGTGGAGGAGTGAAAGGGGGAGTGTGGATGGAGGGGGCGTCTGGGGAGTGTTTGGGGGGAGTGGGCCTCCTATCAGTGACAGGGAATGGAATTTCCTGTCACTGAGATGGCCTACCGCCACGGTTTTCGTGGCTTTAGAAATGCCACAAAAACCATGGCAGTAGGCAGGGTCAAAATGCCTGAGGCGGGACATTAGCAGCCGCCGGTCTGAAGATTCTTATCTCCAGCCTGGTGGCTACTACCGCCATGGCAGTCGGAGTGGTACATTAACCAACCCGCCAATGTCATAATGTGGTGGTATACACCGCCAGCCTGTTGTTGGTACCACTGCCACGTTACCACCGACTGCCGGGGTCAAAATGACCCCCACAGTTCAAAAAAAGATTATTGAAAGAAAAATTATACTGGTGTGTATTGCCAAATTGGGTGGTGTATCAGCACTGTTTTTGGCTTGCCCCATCAATCTTCTTGAGTGCCTGGTCGGGTCTTTGACAAATATGAACCAGAAAACAAAGCACCAGAAAACAAAGCAGCGTGAAACTGCCAGCAAAGAAATCTTGCTAAGTGTCAAAGGGGAAGGGAAAAAAGACACCTTCAGTAAAAAAGTATTACCCATTATTAGGCAACCAACATTGTAAATCAATCACAACACAAACACAATCAAGGATACTATTTGTAGTTAAACAATAAACACCTATCTTACAATCTGCCACCACAACACGAGTCACATGAACCATTTCAACATTGAAACAAGAATCCCTCCTCTCACTTGTTGGGGCACGTGGCATTACTTACCTGTTCCAATCAAGCATGGTGGTACTTTTCTGATCCTCTGTGATTAATAATGAAACACACATTGGCCCTCATTACAACATTGGCGGTAAATCCCATGTACCGCCATACAGAAGACCGCCAATACACCGCTGTGGCAGCGGAATTCCACTACAGCTATTACGACCCATTGCTCGGAATCCGCCAAAATCCAGACACCCACACAAGTCCTCCACACCAAAGGTCAGTGATAAACTGGTGATAACAAAACCTCCACTGTCACGCCAACAGGAATCCGCCCACACTATCATGACCCACGAATCCACGCGGCGGTCTTTCAATCGCACTCAAAATACACACACCTTTACAAAACACAACCACATTGGACAATTCGAAATACACACACCTGATACACATACACACACCACTCCCACACACCCAATCCAATATAAAACACACACCCACATCACCCACAAACCCTTACTACCAAAATTGCAAAAGAAGGCCAGAGAGAGACATCACCAGAAACAACACTAGCATCCACAGGCACACAACACCATCACTCACACACCATCCACGCACCTCAGACAACACACACAAACACATCCCCTCACACATCATAACCAACACCACCTCACACATCACCCACACCACATCATGGCACCTCAACGAGACCCCAGGTTCTCTGAGGAGGGGCTCAGGGTCATGGTGGAGGAAATCGTCTGGGTAGAGCCACAGCTATTTGGATCACAGGTGCAGCACGCCTCCATTGCTAGGAAGAGAGAGCTATGGCGTAGAATCATCAACAGGGTCAACCCAGTGGGACAGCATCCAAGAACACAGGATGACATCAGAAAGAGGTGGAACGACCTACGGGGGAAGGTGCGTTCCGTGGTCTCCAGACACCAGATTGCAGTACAGAGGACTGGCGGTGGACCCCCACCTCCTCCCCCACAACTAACAACATGGGAGGAGCAAGTCTTGGCTATACTGCATCCTGAGGGCCTCGCAGGAGTAGAAGAAGGAATGGACTCTGGTAAGTCAACTCTTAACTATTACATCCTCCACCCTACCTGCATGCTATCACATACCCCCACCCTCACCCCCATCACTCCAACACCTCACAAATGTCCCACTATCACAACCCACCCATCCCAACACCATGCCCTGCATGCAACACCAAAGCATGGACACCCATCACCAAAGCATGTCCACAACAGATACCCACACAGACCGCAAACCAATTATCACACAAGGTCCTAGACAAGAATGCAAGCACTGGAGTACAGGGTCACCCAACCATTGCACTCAATGGCACACACATATGCAATAATCATGACTTTACACCCCGGCAGGACCCCTACCTAACCGGACAGGAGGTTCCAGACATGTCCAGTCCCCCCACAAAAGAGGCCCACAGCGATGACAGCAGCTCTGTACAACTGGATCAAGATGACCAGCCCAGCCCGTCTGGGACCTCGGAACAGTCGGTTCCCCTGACACTGGCACATGCCACCACAGAACCTCCCCCCTCAGGAAACACAGCACAGCACCCACCCAGCGGGCCCACCCCTCTGTCCCCAGGACACGTCAAGCAGCAGTGTGTCCACCACTACAGGGAACTTAGGCAAACCCACCACCCCAAGAAAATCAGGGACCTGGGGGCAGTACCAGTGGGCACACAGTTCAGGGGACATAGGCCCAGGAAAACAGGGGAACTGGGAGGGCAGCTCTGCGACAGGGGGAGGACAGGCCCAGAGAACCCACTCTCCACGAGGTACTCTCCAACATCATGGGAGCGTACCATCATTCCCAGGAGACAATGGCAACGGTACTGGCCAACTTTCAGGAGCCTCAGCAGCTGCAGGAGAAACACTATCTGGGAATCAGGGAGGAACTCAAGTACTTCAACATCACCCTGGTCACCATTGTAGGGGTGCTGAAGGACCTTGTCAACACCAGGTGGGACACTGTGGCACAACAAGGGGCCCCTGACAGTAGCCTGGATGATGAACAGCCCTCCACCTCTGCCGGCGCAAGTGGACAGGAGGCACCACCACAGGACCACGACACCAGCACCCCACTCCCTGAAGATGGAGAACCACCCCGCAAACGGTACCTGAGATCCAGGAACAAGACAGAGAACAATACCAAGACCCCTGCCAGGAAATGAGACCCCCCTGAATGTCATCCTTCTGTCCCACTTTGTCACCCTGTCCATCCTTAAACTGCCCTAGCTCCACTTCCTACGCCCCTTTGGACAATGCACCTGTGAAACAAATAGAATGGACTCTGCCATGGATATCCCTCCACCATCACCCATGCCCATTTCACAACACCCTTCACTTATTTGCACAGAAATAAACACCCTTGAATCACAAAACAAACTGGAGTCAATCTGTGCTTTCACAAATGTGTATTTGCAATAACTATGGAATATAGCAATCACAATTTTATTGTCAACATACTGATGTAACACAGCTCTAGTCCATGACGTAATATAGCAGAGGTCACACAGTGGGACCCACATCTGTTAAATGGAAAGGCAAAGTGACAATTCAGGGTCCATACACTGGGTGAAAGTGACAGACTTATGATAGGTTAAACAATTGTATGAGATGGGTGAGGCAATGATATCTTCTTACCTATGTCTCACTGGAAGTATTGCTGGATAACATTGTTTCTGTTGTTGATATCCTCTTCTTCTGCCTCCTCTTCTTCACTGTCCACAGGCTCCACAGCTGCCACAAGACCTCCATCTGGACCATCCTCCTGCAGAAAAGGCACCTGTCATCGCAAAGGCAGGTTGTGCAGCATAAAAGCAGGCCACGATGATCTGGCACACCTTCTTTGGTGGGTAGTAGAGAGAACCACCTGTCATATGGAGACACCGGAACCTGGCCTTCAGGAGGCCGAAGGTCTGTTCGATCACCCTCCTAGTTCGCCCATGTGCCTCATTGTAGAGTTCCTCTTCCCTTGTCCTGGGATTTCTCACTGGGGTCAGTAGCCATGACAGGTTGGGGTACTCAGAATCACCTGCAAATGTAGAGGGACAACTATTAAACACACACTAACCCGTAGGGACAACCCCAGACCCAGACAACTATTCACAGGGTAAAGGGTCCTTGTCCTCATCTATTAGCCACACACGGTGCCTCTGGAGTTGCCCCATTACATAAGGGATGCTGCTATTCCTCAGAATGTGAGCGTCATGCACCTACCCAGGAAACCTGGCATTCACAGGGGAGATGTACTGCCAAACACACCATCTGCACATTCATAGAATGGTAGCTCTTCCGGTTTCTGTACACCTGTTCACTCCTGCGGGGGGTACCAAGGCCACATGTGTCCCATCAATGGCACCTATGATGTTGGGGATATGTCCAAGGGCATAGAAGTCACCTTTCACTGTAGGCAAATCCTTCACCTGAGGGAACACGATGTAGCTGCGCATATGTTTCAGCAGGGCAGACAACACTCTGGGCAGCACGTTTGAGAACATTGACTGGGACATCCCAGATGCAATGGCTACTGTAGTTTCTAAAGAGCCACTTGCCAGCAAATGGAGTACTGACAGGACCTGCACTAGAGGGGGTATCCCCGTGGGATGGCGGATTGCTGATATCAGGTCTGACTCCAACTGGGCACACAGTTCATGGATTGTTGCACAATCAAGTCTGTAGGTGACTATTACGTCTCTCTTCCATTGTCAACAGGTCCACCAGTGGTCTGTACACCGGAGGATGCCGCCATCTCATCACCTGCCCCAGCAGACATGCCCTATGGAGGAGAACAGCAATCAGAGAGTCAGCCAACACTGAGGTATTACAAAATGTAATTTGCAAACATTTTTTAATCCGCAAATTGCCTCTTACTGTGTGTATGCAAGGGCTAGATAGGTGTGTCGCAGTTATTATTAATGCCATGTGGCCCCCTGAAATGGCGGCTGCCTGACCTGCAAGGTGGGACAAAGGGATTTGAGGTAGGGATATCGAAGACCGCGGTGCAATCCTGCATTGGTTAACATTGGACCCTATGGGTCCCAGGAGCAAATGACGATTTAAGCTGGCGGTGACGGTACGCACCGCCACAGACGTGACTGCCATTTTCTTTCTGTACACTCACTTGATACCTGACCTTCAACAGGAGAGGACCTACACTGCAAGTGCTGCTGTGACCTCAGTCTGGAAGCGACGATGGCTCATTTGTCTGGGGAAAGGGCCCCTGCCTTCACTTCGGAGGAGTTGGAGAAGTTAGTGGATGGGGTCCTCCACCAGTACACGCTACTCTACGGTCTTCCAGACAAACAGGTGAGCACAATGTGAGCATGCTGCATGGGCAATGCCTGTTTTGAGTGATGTGGATGGAAGATACATGAGGAGGGGACTGAGCCCTGCATGAGCGGACAGTGAGTGTATGTGTGTCAGGGCAAGGGTGGGAACATGGGCCAATGACTGTGACGGTCCGGACGGTTAAAGTTTTTCCTTTTCCCCTGTACTATTCCTGTAGGTCAGCGCCCACCAGAAGAAGGATATTTGGTGTGCCATTGCCAAGGATGTCCGGACCCTGGGGGTCCACCACAGACAGAGCACCAACTGCCAGAAAAGATGGGAGGACATTCGCTGCTGGAGCAAGAAGACGGCAGAGGCCCAGCTGGGGATGGCCTCCCAATGTGGGAGGGGTGCCCGTCGCACCAAGACCACCCTGATGTTCCAGATCCTGGCGGTGGCGTATCCGGAGTTTGATGGGCCCTTGAGGGCATCACAGCAGCCACAAGAGGGTGAGTACAGTCACATTCATCTGACTCTGCACGCATTACTAGGTGTCTGGGTGGGGGAGGTGGGCAATGGGTTAACCTAGGCCAGGGCGAGCTTTGCAGGCAAGGTCCCTTTGTGAGGCAGGCTATATGGCACCCCAACCCCACCAGTGGTAAGAGCCATCTACACCTAGTCAGGCTCCTGTGACTTCCATGTGTGCAGAAATCGGGCATAGGCCTTGTACCTCATGGCCCTGTGAATAATCTAGGAACTATAAGTGCATGGCGTAGTGCAGAGGGCTGCTGTGTCTGTAGTGTCCGCCAACGGTAGTGGTATTGCATGCACTGAACATGCCTTTCTTCTGTCTTTCCCCCCTTTTTGTGGTCTCCCTGTTCTTGTGTCCAATAGCATAATCAGGCAGAGGAGCTTTGCCACTGGACCTGGAGGGAGTTGCATCCCACTTGGCCCTGGAGGGCGAGACAACGGAGTCTGAAGCCACCAGTGGGACGGAGGGCGAGGGGATCTCCATGGCGGGGACAGGCAGTGACAGCAGCGACAGCGACTCCTCTTCTGATGGGAGCTCCCTTGCGGTGACGGGCCCCTCTGTGCCCCCCGCATCAACAGGTACAGCCACCACCCCCTCTACCAGCACCGCCCTCCCAGCAGCCCCTCAGCTTGTGTCCCTTGGCCGCTCACCAAGGAGGGTGGGCATCTCCTTCGCTCCGGCACCTCAGGCCCTGCCCCAGTCAGCCCTGCTGCCCTCAGTGAGGGGGCTATTGACCTCCTGAGACCCCTCACTGTTGGGCAATCTACCAATATGAATGCGATCCAGGGTGTTGAGATGCATTTGCAACAAACAAATGCATGCCTGGATTGGCATTAATTCTGGCCAGGCAGCCCAACAGAGAGCATTTCAGGCTCTGGCCTCAGCACTGATGGCAGCCATGTCCCTGTGTCCAGCGTCCCCACTCCAACTTCCTCCACCCAGACCCAATCCCCAGTACCTCAGCCTACCCCAAGCACACCATCAGACCAGCATGCACACACCTCAACACACAAGGGTGGCTCAGGCAAACATAAGCACCACACATCCCACAAGCACTCACACAAGCATCATACCCATGCAGACATACCAACATCCACTGCCTCCACTGTGTCCCCCTCCTCCACGTTCTCCTCCTCCCTCCCTGTCTCGTCTCCGCTCACCCCTGCATGCACTACATCTTCAGCCACTACCTCCGTCACCAGCACGCCCATCACCACACACCGCTCACGTGCACTCACCACCCCACTACCATTCAAACATGTGTGTCTGTGAGCCCTCCTCCCAAAGTACACAAATGCAGGCACACACGCACCCAACAGCCATCCACCTCACAACAGCCTCCAGCCCATGCACCTTCACCCAAATTCAGCAAACGTACACCTCCTACAACCACTACCTCTTCCTCCACTCCCAAACCCCCTCCATCTACCCATCCCAGTGTGTCTAAAAAACTTTTCCTGGCTATTATTGACCCCTTCCCTACCCATTCCCCCGTCCATCCCCTAGGGCCAGGCTTTCCAGGTCCCAACCCAGCACCTCAGCCACCACATCACCAGGCACAGTGGTGGCAGCAACTGTGGGCTATTGGAGCTGGAACTGCAGGGCTGCGAGGGCAAGGACATTCCGCCACCAGCAAAAGTTAAAAAGTTGCCCACATCCTGGAGGGAGAAGCAGAAAACACCTGCCACCAAGGGCTCAGGGAAAACGAAAGGGGATAGTGGCAAGACAGCTGCGCCTCTATCCAAGGTGGGGAAGGGCCAGAAAATAAAGGGCAGGTCAGGAGTGTGCATGGTGGCACCGACAATGGGACCAGTGTCACACCATCTGTCCACGTCGACACCAACCTTTACGGCGGAGAAGACCGCCACCTGCACCGCCACCTGCACTGCCACCTGCACTGCCACCTGCACCACCACCAGCACCACTGTCATTGAGGCCGCCACCAGCACCGCAGTCACTGAGCCCGCCACCAGCACCGGCGCCACGGAGCCTGCCACCAGCACCGCAGTCACTGAGCCCGCCACCAGCACCGCTGCCACATAGCCTGCCACCAGTACCGCGGCCACAGAGTCCGCCACCAGCACCGCAGTCACTGAGCCCACCACCAGCACCGCGGCCACAGAGCCCGCCGCCACAGAGCCCGCTGCCAGCACCGATGCCACAGAGCCTGCCGCAAGCACCGCTGCCACAGAGGCCGCCGCCACAACCGCTGCCTCAGAGGCCGCCGCCAGCACCTCCGCGACTGACCCTGCTGCATGCAACACCAGCGGCCACGCGACATCCTGAGCCAGTGGCACCACCACAGACATGGCTGCCATCCCCAGTGGTCAGTCTTCCGAGGCTGGTGGTCAGTTCCAGAAGCCTGGGCAGCTTCCATGATGCACCACTTTCAGTGGAGAAAGGCATCCACTACCTCAGTCCTTGGCAGGATGAAACACTCTGGGCACAAAGCCCCCTCCAGAACCAGTGGAGAAAGGCATCCACTACCTCAATCCTTGGCAGGATGAAGCACTCTGGGCACAAAGCCCCCTCCAGAACCAGTGGAGTATCACATCCACTACCTCTATCCTTGGCAGGATGAAGCACTCTGGGCACAAAGCCCCTCCAGAACCAGTGGAGAAAGGCATCCACTACCTCATTCCTTGGCAGGACGAAGCCTCAGTCCTTGCCAGGATGAAGCACTCTGGGCACAAAGCCCCCTCCAGAACCAGTGGAGAAAGGCATCCACTACCTCAGTCCTTGGCAGGATGAAGCACTATGGGCACAAAGCCCCCTCCAGAACCAGTGGAGTATCATATTCACTACCTCAGTCCTTGTCCCGATGAAGCACTCTGGGCACAAAGCCCCCTCCAGAGCCAGTGGAGAGACTGTGGCTTTGCACTCCCCAGGATACAGCAGAGGTTAACCCACCCACTGGAGAGTCTTGAGAGACTGTGGCTTTGCACTCCCCAGGATAAAGCAGTGGGCAACCCACCCACTGGAGAGATTTGAGAGACTGTGGCTTTGCACTCCCCATGATACAGCAGTGGGCAACCCACCCACTGGAGAGACTTGAGAGACTGTGGCTTTGCACTCCCCTGGATAAAGCAGTGGGCAAACCACCCACTGGAGAGACTTGAGAGACGGTGGCTTTGCACTCCCCAGGATAAAGCAGCGGGCAACCCACCCAGTGGAGAGATTTGAGAGACTGTGGCTTTGTACTCCCCAGGATACAGCAGTGGGCATTGAGCCCCCTCGTGGAGCAGTGGCGTCGTGCATTCATCAGGCTGAGGTGCCCCCCCTCCCCCTGAGGTGCCTGTTTCATTTTGATCTGATGCCCATGCAGTGTTCTCTCCATTTGAAGTCTGGTATCATGTGTGGGCCTCGCCCATGCATTTTGGGCCCAGTGGTCCACAGACAATAATTGGTGCACTATCCAGACTTGTGTAGTTGGTGTACCTAATGGTATATACTGTATTTTTAGTTTTGACTACTGGATTTTCATGATTACAATCGTTCAACTCATTTCCTTTTGTCCTTGCGTTCTTCCAGGGGGGTGGACGGGTGTATATGTAATGTTGCGCCATGTATTTGTGTGTATGTTGTTGTGGGTGAGGGTGGGGTGTTGCGTGTGTGTGTCACTCTCTTTTCCCTCCCCCCTCCCCTGTGTTGTAGGTGCAGTACTCACCGTGGTCGTCGCCGCCGTCTTTGGTCCTCCTGATGGAGGAGCAGGAAGACCATTGCAGGGAGTATCTGGAGTTCTATCTCCATGGCGTCCTGGTTCCTCGTGGGGTGTGGAGAGGTGAGTGTTTTCCCTTCCAAGTCCTGTTTCCGACGTGTTTTTGTTTGTGTTGGTTCTGCCCCGGAAAAGGTGACGGATTGGCATCTTGTGATAAGGTGGGCAGTACATTGTCTTCCGCCTGTCAGTTGGTGGTGACCGCCGCCATGTTTGTTTCTTCCGCTGTGGCGGTCGGAGTGTTAAAGTGGCTGTCTATTTTGGCGGTTTCCGCCATGGTCGTGATTCCATTTTTTTTTACCGCCGGCCTGTTGGCCGTCCTATCGCCACTTTAACATCGACCGCCAGGGTTGTAATGAGGGCCTTTGGCCATTAAGTTGGCCCCAAATATCTGGGGCAGTCCTGCTGGGGGATAAAAGGAAGGATACGCACAGGATTAAGGCAGGCATTGTATCTTAAATCTTCTTGAAGTGATTTTGGGGTGGGGGGGCTTCTTCACTGCACACTGGTCCAACTCTAATCTGGCCAGACATGTGCCTAAAACGGGTGTGGTTAATTAGTCATTGTGACAGAAACAAACAATTAAAATAATAATGTTCCCCCAGCTAGCAATATCCCTTTATTTTTTCTCAAAGCAGTTAGCCAATAGAAGAAAGAAGAAAGTTCTTTGGTGGCCCAGGTCTAGCTCAGTATTCAGGGAAGTAGAGTTTGTCCTAAGATGTGGTTCACCCATAAGTTGGTCAACTAACACACTACCATGACATGAATCTGACCAAATACCCACATCCAGCTCCTGTGGTGCTTAAGGTATGCTGTAATTCAGGGGTACAATTGCTGATTCATTTGATCATAGTCAATCTCTCTACGTTTTGGAGCTAGAGAATAGTTCTTCTCACTGTGACAACCGTACCAGCTGCACTGAACACACACTCAGCAGACACACTAGCTCCAGGGTAAGCCTGATACTTTATTGCCAGCCTTCTGAGCACTGGCCGCTGGTGCCTTGTTAGAAATGAGGTCTTTGGTTGGCAGTCAGGTTACCTTCTGTCCAAGCAAGGACCCTCACTCGTGTCAGGGTAAAAGCGAATCACCCTCAGCTAACCCCTGCTTACCCCCTTGGTAGCTTGGCACAAGCAGTAGGCGTAACTTCAGAGTGCTAGATGTAAAGTATTTGTACTAACATATACAGTAACTTAATGAAAACACTACAAAATTAACCAACACAGGTTTAGAAAAATAGAAAAGATTTATCTAAACAAAACAAGACCAAAATGACCAAAATCCACAATACACAAGTCAAGTTATCACTCAATCTGGTCAGCACTCTCGGGTCTGGGCAGGCCTTGCGTAGATTTTACACGCCCAGCAGTGTTTGTGTCGGAAATCCATCCGCACGATGATCCAAAAACCCTGCAGTGTGGGTTGCAATCTCATCAGCCTCCGTTAGCGATGCTGTTCTTCATTTTCCCAGCTCTGTGCAATGATCTTATGGTCGCGTAGCAGGCAAGCATCGATTTTCAGCCGCGAAGCCGGCAGTGCGTCGATTTTTCAGCCGCAGATCGTAGTTGTGTCGATCTTTTCCCCACACAGCATTCAGTGAGCGGATTTCTTCCTCTTATGCTGCCAGCTTCTCCTTTCATGGTCCCAGGAACTGAATGGGTACCACTTGGCAGGATAGGAGTCCCTCCAGAGACTTCAGGTGCTGGCAGAGAGAAGTTTTTGCTGTCCCTGAGACTTCAAATAACAGGAGGCAAGCTCTAAATCAAGCCCTTAGAGATCTTCACAAGAAGGAAAACAATGCAAAGTCCAGTCTTTGTCCTCTAGTACAGGCAGAAGCAGCTATTGCAGGATAGCTCCACAAAGCACAGTCACAGGCAGGGCAGCTCTTCTTCCTGAGCTCTTCAGATTGTCTCTAGACAGAGGTTCCTCTTGGTTTCCAGAAGTGTTCTAAAGTCTGTGGTTTTCAGTGCCCTTCTTCTATCCATTTAGGCTTACTTCAAAGAAAAGTCACTCTTGTTTGTGAAATCCTGCCTTGCCAGACCAGGTCCCAGACACACACCAGGGGGTTGGAGTCTACACTGTGTGAGGGCAGGCACAGCCCTTTCAGGTGTGCGTGACCACTCATCCCCTCCCTCCTAGCACAGATGGCTCATTGGGAAATGCAGACTACACCCCTGCTCCCTTTGGGTCACTGTCTAGTGAGAGGTGCAACTGTCAAACTGACCCAGACAGGGAATCCACAAACAGACAGAGTCACATAAATGGTTTACGCCAGAAAATGCTCACTTTCTAAAAGTGAAATTTTCAAACACACAATCTTAAAATCAACTTTACTAAAATATGTATTTTTAAATTTGTCACCTCAAAGACCCCAACCTCCACATTTCTATCCGCTCCCAAAGGGAATCAACACTTTAATAATTTTTAAATTTAAAGGTAGCCCTCATGTTAACCTATGAGAGTGACAGGCTTTGCAACAGTGAAAAATATATTTAGCAGTATTTCACTGTCAGGACATATAAAACACATTACTATATGTCCTACCTTAACCATACACTACACCCTGCCCTTGGGGCTACCTAGGGCCTACCTTAGGGGTGACTTACATATAAGAAAAGGGAAGGTTTAGACCTGGCAAGTGGTTCACTTGCCAAGGTGAATTTACAGTTTAAAACTGCACACACAGACACTGCAGTGGCAGGTCTGAACCATGTCTACAGAGCTACTAATGTGGGTGGTGCAACCAGTGCTACAGGCCCACTAGTAGCATTTGATTTACAGGCCCTGGGCACCTCTACTGAACTGTACTAGGGATTACTAGTAAATCAAATATGTCATGAATGAACCAATTATATACACATTTTGTAAAGGAGCACTTGCACTTTAGCATTGGTTAGCAGTGGTAAAGTACCCCAAGTAACAAGAACAGCAAAAACAGAGTCCAGCACACATCAACAACCTGGGAAACAGAGGCAAAAAGTTAAGGGAGACCACGCCAAGGATGAAAAGTCTAACACGCCTCTTCCCATACCATACACTAGTGCATATTGATCCAGCTAGACCTCTGTTGGGTCATTCAAGTAGGCTTGGACCAACCTCTCAATAGTAATTGGTGCTCCACCTTGCTCGACCTCTTTTGCCTTCATCTCTGCAGTGGACTTTAAAAACAATTGAAATGCAGATTGTGGGGCTGCTGCTCCTGTTGTTATTGCTGATGTTGGTTTTGCATGCTGTGAGGCAACAGCAGTGTCCAGAGGCTCTAGACTGCACTCCAGAACTTCTGCCCATAAGTGGACCTCTAATTCCCAGCTGTTCTTTTTCGAGGTCGCTGGCTTGCTCAGCAATCCACTTCTTATAGGTTGAAACATCCCCGTATGAAAAAGGAAAGAAAGTGGCCAGTAATTGTTTACACCGTGGGTTAAGAATTGTGGCACAGATGTAATGTTTAGATGACACAGGGGGTTATTCTAACTTTGGAGGAGGTGTTAATCCGTCCCAAAAGTGACGGAAAAGTGACGGATTTACCACCAGCCGTATTACGAGTCCATTATATCCTATGGAACTCGTAATTCGGCTGGTGGTATATCCGTCACTTCACCGTCACTTTTGGGACGGATTAACACTCCTCCAAAGTTAGAATAACCCCCACAATGTCTCTTTGCAGCCTTGTATGATCATGCCTTTGACAGTTGCATCCTCTCTTTGCATGATATATCCATTAATCGGCCTGTACTGCTCAAAGAGACATTGCAACATGTAATACATTGAGTTCCAATGTTTTGCCGCCTCCTGTATGCGGTCCTTAACTTGCTATCATGCTGGATAATCCTCAACAGCTTGCGTGCTTTAAAAGAATAGCTAAAATGAGTGCCAGTTCTTCTGCATGTGGAACATAAGTTGTTGACTCAGGGTTCTTTTTTGAGAAAGTCCTGTACAATGATGTCTATGTAGTGTGCCAAACGCAGGACCCTGAAAATAACCAGCATCTGACATGGCCTTAACTATATTACTGCCATTGTCCATGGCAACAAATTGAATGTATCAACAAATCAAATGTTAAGCCCTCTGGGGCACAGCCGTTCAAAGACATTGTTGTTAAAGTCATTGAAGATATTTGCAGCTATCTGGGTTTTCTCCATTGTGAACAGAGCTACTGTTGCATGCTTCCGAGAACCATTAAAAATTTCAGCTGTGTCAATACCTGCAGATATAATTTCTCTAACCCCCACAAAAGAGTTACAGTGTGCAGTGATGCACATGTAATCAGTGGCTTGACAATTGGTCCACATATCTGTCGTCAGGTAGATTGTGTGGACACCACTGTGCTGCAAAGCTTGTCAAACCACTTCCAGCACATCGTGATGTAGCGCTGGAACAGCAACTCTAGCGAAATAGGTCTGGCTGGGAACCTTCCATTTCGTGCAGAAGGCTGCCACAAATTTGAGAAAACCCACTCTTTTCACAAAAGAAAAAGGGAGGCGCTCCAGCGCTAACATTTTAGCCAACTTCTTGTAGTACAAACGTGCCACTGTATGGTTGCGTTCATACTGTCCCTCATGCTTAAACATGCCGGTAACAGTAGCCTGGATTTTTTTCTTTACTGGTGCCACTGATGCAGGTGTCTCAACCTGACTCCAAGTCTTCTTGTGCCATTGCGATGTTGCTGTTGTGAGCGATGATACTGCTGCACTTTTGGGGACACTGCTGATTTGTGTAACAAAAATATCACCCTCTTCTCCACCTTTACCTTCCCCCATGATCGGATCAGATTCCACCTTCACCATTACCACTTGCAGGTTTTTGGAAGCTAATGTGCACCTGTGAGAAAGTAGCCTCTTTCTAGCATGGTTTCCCCCATTTTTGGCCTGTTTGTCAGTGTGTATTTACTGTCTCACTGGGACCCTGCTAGTCACGACACCAGTGCTCATAGTTTGTGGCCTACATGTCAGTGTAGTTTACTGTTTTGCCAATATGCTTTACTGTGTCACTGGAGTCCTGCTAAACAGAACTCCAGTGCTTATGCTCTCTCTGATTCCAAATGTGTATTTACAATACTGGCAACCCAGCATTCCAATCCGAATTGGCACACTCGACCCCCCCTTATAAGTCCCTAGTATATGGTACCTAGGTACCCAGGGCATTGGGTACCAGGAGATCCTTATGGGCTGCAGAATTCCTTTTCTCACCCATAAGGAGCTCATACAAACACTTCTTCAGGACTGACATTGCACCCTGAGTGAAATATTGCAAGCACTATTTCACAGCCATTTTCACTGCAACAGGAAACTTGTAAGTCACCTATATGTCTAACCTTCATTTCCTGAAGACTGGGTGTAAAGTTACTGTGTGTGAGGGCATCCCTGCACTAGCAGTAGTGCCCCCGTACATTGTCCAGGACAAATTTCCTAGACTTCTTGAGTGCAGGGGCACCATTATAAATGTGCACTACATATAGGTCAATACATATATGTAGCTTCACAATAGTAACCCAGAATATGACCATGTAAGGTGTCTGAAATTGAGAAATTGTACCCCAATCTGATTCTGGTATTGGGGCAAATTCCATGCACCGTGGGGGGCTCCACCATGGACCCCAGTACTGCCATACCAGCCTTCTGAGGTTCTCACTGCAGCCCAGCTGCTGCCACCTCTCAGACAGGCTTCTGCCCTCCTGGGACTTGAGCAGCTCATTCTAAGGAAGGCATAACAATGCATTTCCTTTAGAAGAGGGGTGTTACCCCCTCTCCCTTTGCAAATAGGTGTTATAGGCATGGGAGGTTTTTCCTCCCAGAGCCTCTGCAAGTGCTTTGAAGGGCACAAACGGTGCCTTCCTTGCATAATCCAGTTTACACCAGTACAGGGACCCCAGTCCCTGCTCTGGTGTGAAACTGGACAAAGGAAAGGAAAGTGACCACTCCCCTGTCCATCACTACTCCAGGGGTGGTGCCCAGAGCTCTGCCATCTTGTTTTCAGGGTGGTCAGGGTACTCTGGGAGTATTTAGGTGGCCAGTGCCAGCAGGTGACGTCAGAGACTCCTCCTGTTAGGTTCTTACCTGGTTAGGAGACCAATTCTCCTCTCAGGCCTATTTAGGGTCTCTCCTCTGGGTGTTCCCTTAGGTTCAGTTTTGAAAGATTCCAGCAGGACTCCTCTGCAACCTTTGCTTCATATTCTACCATCGGATCAACCGCAGAACTGCTCCAGGACCTCTACAACTGCAAAAAAGTATCCAAGAAGGCTACTCCCACTCTGTACCTTCAGCTCCTGCCAGCAACCGCAACAGTTTCCCGATTGTGCATGCTCCAAGGACTGCCTGTCTTTATCCTGCACCAGAAGGACCTAAGGAATCTCCCGTGGAGTGATGGAGTCACTTCCCTGCTTCAGCAGGCATCTCTCTGCAGCGACGACCGGCATTCTGGGTTCCTTCACGTGATGATGAGCGTGGATACTGGAACACAGGCGGTGGACAGAAGTGACCCAGACTGTCCAAAGGTCCAACTGTCCAAATTTGGTGGAGGTAAGAGTTTGCCTTCCTGAGCCAGACAGTACCCTTGTGCACTGTGTGTCTTGAAGCTCCTAGGGCTTCTGTGCACTTCTCCAAGGAATCCTTCATGCATGGTGCAGCCCAGGTCCCAAGCACTCTATCCTGTGATGCTCAGCTCCCTGAGTTGTTCTCCATTGGAGTGAGATCCATTTGTGTAGTACTGCAATGACCTCAATTTACAACTCCTTTGTCCCTGTGTCCTGGGACTCGGGTGGGTGCTGCCTAGTCTTCTGAGGGCTCTCTAAAGTGCTGAGGTCCCCCTCTGTCTCCTCAGTCAGAGTTGAGACCCACAGGTCCCTCCTGGGTCCAGGTAGCACCTTTTCCCACCAACCGTATCTTTAGCGTGAACCAAGGCTCGTTAGCAGAATCCAACGACTAAAACCAGTCTACATTCTTCTACTGGACGTGAGACATCTCTTGCATCAAGCAGGAACCCACAGCTACCTTCTTTGGTGCATCTCTGACTTTTTCTTCCAACAGGAGAATCCACTTTTGAACCTTCATCCGGGTTAGCAGGGACTCCTGTTCTTCCTGGGCTTTTCATCTGTTCTTGGACTTGGTCTCCTCTCTCCACAGGTCTTCAGGTCCAGGAATCCGAGGAAACTTGCTTTACTTACCTTCAGTGTTTGCTTACACTCCCAGCGTCCCTCTACATACTACTCTTGTCTAGGGTGGGGGGAACTGACATTCGTATGCCACTATTTTAGTATATGGTTTGTGTTGCCCTTAGGCCCATTCTTCCCTGACTGATTTTCACTATTTGCATAATTTTATGACTGTGTGCTTACTGGATTTGGTTACTAGTGTACATTTTATGCGTTTTACTCACCTCCTAAGGGAGTATAGCCTCTAAGATATTTGTGGCCTTGTGTTACTAAAATAAAGTACCTTTATTTTTGGTAACACTGAGTATTGTCTTTTTTGTGTGTGAGTACTGTGTGTTTACAGTGGTATTGCAAGAGCTTTGCATGTTTCCTACTCCAGCCTTGGCTGTTCTGCCTACAGCTACATCTAGACAGCCTGGTTTCTAGACACTGCCTACAATTCACTAATAAGGGATAACTGGACCTGGTATAAGGTGTAGGTAACTTAGGTACCCACTACAAACCAGGCCAGCCTCCTACAGATCCCCCATTGGAGTGCATGGTATCTTCTCAAGTGAGTTGTTTGGCCTCCAATATCATGGTTTGTACCAAGCTTACCCCAACTAACACTCGCTCGGCAAATGGAGCATTTGGCAATGTTCGGCTCCTTTTTACTAACGGTAAAGAAGTCCCAAACTTGGGAGGGGGGGGTCACCTTTCTAACACCAGTGCCACTGCTAACGTTGGAAGAAGTGGTGGTAGGTGGTTGTTGCTTTGATGATGTTTGCCTCTCTGCAATGCCTACTTCTACTTAGGTGGCTGTGGATGTAGGTCGCAGCCAGGGCCCTGTAAAAACAGAAGCTGGTGGAGGTGGTGGTGGTGGTATCTGTGCCATATTACTCAGAGCAGGTTGAGAAGATGGGATAATGTCAGACTCCACTGGGGCTGAGCTAACATCCATGATGACTGGCTCATCATCCGACTTGAGATCCTCCTTTTCTTCATCCCTAACTCTAAGGCATTCAGGAACCTTCCTTTTCACTCCTTGCCTCTCCTGGTGGGTCTCAGACTGAGGTGGCATCCAAGTGGAGTCTTGATCATCAGAAGGGGAGCTTGAAGAAGAAGATGGTGAGATCTGCAAGACAGTGAATCTTCTGAAAGAGGGGCTTCTTCGACTTTCTCAGCATGAACCTCAACCTGATGTGCTCCTACGTAAGGAGGAACTGCTATTGCTGGCTGTGGCTGTTGTTTTCCACTGGGCTGAGTTTCCAGCAACTACTGGGTACTACTGTGAGAAAGAGATAAGTCCAGTTCAGCGTCACTACTTGTCGGCGTTGATGTGAATATAGAGGCTGCCATAGTGCCAGACATGGGCTTGATCCTAGTTTGGAGCTGGACCGCTGATGCAGGAGTGCTGCTCCCAGCTTGCTCCCTAGAAGCAGGTGCGGCAGACACATGTTTTTGTCCAAACAAGGTCTGTTGCGACATACCAGTGGTGGGAAGCTCCTTCTTTCTTGGTAGCACCTTTCTTTGAGGTCATCTTGAACTGTCAGTTGGCAGTAGCACTTAGTTTCCAAAGCTGAAGAGATGTCTGTGTGATTGTGAGTGTGATCATGTGTCACATTGTGCACAGGCCTTCTGTCTGACAGTACTGTGGGTGATGTCTCTTTCTCTCCGTGCACCTAAAAGAAAACATCAGTGAAACGTGGCATTGTTGCAGTTGCATTAGTAGAAGAAACAATATAAATTAGTGGTTACTTAAATTATAAATAATTATAAATAATAGAATGTATCCATTCGTAAAACCACACCAACACTAACGTTCATCATCATGTATACTCAGGAAGGATAAGAAAGAGCATATGGTCAAGCAACAACCAGCAAGGAGGCATGACCACCACAACAAAGAAGACCACATGCAGGCCTAAAAGTACACTGACTGCCTACATAAATTGACCACCAACCACATGGTCAAACAACAACCAGCAATGAGGCATGACCACCACAACAAAGAAGAACACATGCAGACCTAAACACACACTGGCTACCTACACAAGGTGGCCACCAACCAGGTGGTCAAACAACAACCTGCAAGGAGGCATGGCCACCACAACAAAGAACACATGCAGGCTGACTGGCTACCTCCACAAAATGGCAAGCAGCCACATGGTCAAACAACAAGCAGGATGAATAGAAAACAAAAAGCACATTTAGGTGTAGGACTCTAATTGACCACATAAAAAGGGCCTCTGGCCACATGGCATGGGGAACGAAGACAAATGGTGGCCTTTGACAAGCACTGTCATGCACTGGCCAGAAAAGATGAGAAAAAAACAGCATTCTAAGTCATTTCAAAAACGAAAGTTAAAAGGGTGGAAAACTTTACGATGACACACATCATACAAAGGCATAAAATATATATGCATCATGCACTGTTTGCAGAAAAAAAACGTGAAATGCTGCAGGACAACATTTTGTTCTCTTTAATCCAATGCCATCCATTGGGTTTCAGTTCAACAGACACCACAAACAGTTGTTTGATCATGCACCCATAACTAGTACTGGGCCTACAGCTGGCAGGCCTATTCCATTAGCAAACTTAACATTAACCAAGTGAATTAAATGAATATTGCAAATTTACAAAACAAAACATGGAGAAAATGTAGTAAACTGTAAAACATTTTTCCTTTATAGAAGAAAAATGACAAGCACATTTTAACTAGGCCCCAAATGCAGTACACCAACCACAAAAACTTTTAAAAAACAAATAAAGTACAGATAAATCCTGGTGCATGCCCTCTATCAAACAAACAAGTTGTACAACACCCTTATAAACTTGTGAAATCTCAAATACAAGAAAGTCCTTAAATCAAATGGCACATCCAGGAGACAAAAAAGTGGTCCTTCCAGCTCGAAATCCAAGTGAAAAGTGACCAGGAGGTGGACAAAGCACTGGGAGGATTCTACTGGACAGGAAGAGAAAGTTGGAGTCTCTGGGGCACTTCCTGTTGTTGAAAAGTAAAAAGTAAATTAAAAAAGTACTCCTCTCACATAAAAATCAATCTGAATGATCCATTAGAGAAGATTTTCAACTCAAAGTTTTCTTTTTGAGATTTTAGCTGCTTGATCTTTGCTAGGTTGCAACTGTGGTTGATCTCACTCACTCAGGGTAGCCTATGTCACAAAAGATGGGCTGGAAGTCACTGGCACAGCACTAAGGGGCATATTTATACTTCGTTTGCGCCGAATTTGCGTCTTTTTTTTCTACGCAAATTCAACGCAAAACTAACTCCATATTTATACTTTGGCGTTAGACGCGTCTAGCGCCAAAGTTCATGGAGTTAGCGTCATTTTTTTGCGTGAACACCTTCCTTGCGTTAATGATATGCAAGGTAGGCGTTCCCGTCTTAAAAAATGACTGCGATGCATACGCGTCGTATTTATACTCCCGGGCAAAAATGACACCCGGGAGTGGGCGGGTCTAAAAAACCCGCATTTGCGCCGGATTTTAGCGCCTGGGTCAGGGCAGGCATTAAGGGACCTGTGGGCTCATAATGAGCCCAGAGGTGCCCTCCCCTGCCCCCAGGCACACCCCCTGCCACCCTTGCCCACCCCAGGAGGACACCCAAGGATGGAGGGACCCACCCCAGGGACATTAAGGTAAGTCCAGGTAAGTGTTTTAAAAAAAAAAAATTTGTGGCATAGGGGGGCCTGATTTGTGCCCCCCTACATGCCACTATGCCCAATGACCATGCCCAGGGGACAGAAGTCCCCTGGGCATGGCCATTGGGCAAGGGGGCATGACTCCTGTCTTTGCTAAGACAGGAGTCATTTCAATGGGGGATGGGTGTCGTAAAAAAATGGCGCAAATCGGGTTGTGGCGATTTTTTTGCCTCAGCCTGACTTGCACCATTTGTGGACGCCCATACGCCATTTTCCCCCTACGCCGGCGCTGCCTGGTGTACGTAGTTTTTTTTTAACGCACACCAGACAGCGCCGGCGGCTAACGCCGGCTAACGTCATTGAATAAATACTGCGCCCGCATGGCGCTTTAGAATGGCGTTAGCCGGCGCTAATTTTTTTGTCGCAAAACTGCGTTAGCGCAGTTTTGCTTCAAAAAGTATAAATATGGGCCTAAATCTCACAGGCAGGTACAAAATCCCATTTGTACTCATGAGTGACTGGAAGTCTCTCATCTCGCTTCCCCTGAATGCAAAATGAGATAAAGAGCACACCAATGGGGAAAAAGTCTGCTCTGTTTCAGAGTCCGGAGTCTATCGGTAACTCTGCCTTTTGTGCGTAATGCGGAGATGATGAATTCAGCAAAGTCCACCAGAGAAGCAAAGTTTTTCACCCAGGCCTACTCTAAAGACCCCCTCAGGTTATTCATGGTGAACAAGCCTTACTCTTTTCTCTCTAAGTACAAGTCTTTTACAAACACACAGGCAAGAAAAGAAATGCAGGACAGTTTTCAGTATATTTATTGAAAAGACTGCAATCTATGATAAAATGCAGGAGGTGCGGTGATTAGGATACTGAGAAATAACAAAATCAGAATTGTGAAGATAAAGATGTAAAAATAACAACCCAAACCTTGCTAATAAACATAAATGTATAATTCCTAACTAAAGCCTATTCTGTAGCCTCTAGCAAGAGCATGGCGGTGTAAGCCTAACCTGTCCATGTAGTGTTAATGAGAAGCACACCCACCGCTGTTACTCCAGTACAAGTTCATGCCTCCTGTCTCCTTCAGGGTCCATAGAGACACAATGACTGTGGTGAGCTGCAAACTGGCATGCAGTGTAGATGGAAACTCCTGGTGGGAACTTCCTCTAACGTCTTTAGTCCTGCAAGGTGTTTATATAAGGAACATGTTTTGTTCTTGCAAAATAAGCCTGATGCAGGTATATACCTAAGTGTTAGACTGTTTGGCAGTCTTGTGGCGGTAATACCAAAATATTACCCAGTGTTCTTGGAATTCTGTTCTTGTCAAGCCGAGGCAGAAGAACACAATGAAAATATGCAATGCATAACACTGATAGTGATCCTCTTGCAGAAATCCAACTCATAAAACAAAAACAACACCTTTAAAAGAAGTTGTGCTAAAACAAAAAGCAAATAAATGAAAACAGAGCATACTATCAGGGTGACAAGGCATAGTATGCAAGCCTAAGATAAGTCAAATACTGTGCCCAGGCAAAGAGCTAAAAATTGACCCACAACACCCTCCCCTGTTGCTGAAACAAGGGTGAAAAGTTTAAGGTCTGAAGCCTAAACATGCTCTAACTAAGAACCTAAAAGAAAATATAAAAAACATACATAAGAGATAAAGGCCCTCATTATGACCTTGGTGGTAAATCCCACTTACCGCCATGCTGATTGCCACCAACATACCACCACCGCAACGGATTACTGCCACCCATATTATGACCCACACATAGCAATCAGTCACTATACAGCCACACACACAAGTCCGCCAGAAAAACGGTCAGTGATAAACTGGTGGTATCAAAACCCACACTGTTACGCCAACAGAACTACACCCACAGCATTATTACCCACAAATCACCGCGCCGGACCTTCAATGGCGCTAAACCATTGTGGTACATACTGCTGCAGTCAAAATACAGACAACCTAACAAAACAACACTACATTGGACAATTCAAATAACACACACCTGACACACACACCACACCACACCACTATATAACGCACAGACACATTACCCACAACCCTTTACCATTACAAACAAGTGCCACAAGAGAGATAGCAAAATCACAGCCAAGACCACATTCACACACCACCATCACCTATATACCATCCATGCACCCCACATCCAATACCCCAACACAGCACCCCACATACCCTCACCCACACCTCTCACAATACACCCATTGCACTGCAACAACACCCCAGGTTATCTGAGGAGGAGCTAAGGGTCATGGTGGAGGAAATCATCCAGGTAGAGCCACAGCTATTTGGATCACAGGTGCAGAAGACGTCCATTGCAAGGAAGATGGAGCTATGGCAGAATCATGGACAGAGTCAATGCAGTGGGACAGCATCCCAGAACAAGGGATGACATCAGGAAGAGGTGGAACGACCCACGGGGAAGGTACGTTTTACAGCAACAAGACAACGAGTAGCTGTACAGAGGACTGGCGGTGGACTCCTCCTCCTCCCCCACAACTAACAACATGGGAGGAGCAAGTCTTGGCAATAATGCATCCTGAGTGCCTGGCAGGAGTAGGAGGAGGACTGGACTCTGGTAAGTCAAATCTCTATTAATATCACCCCCCTACCTGCATGCCACAACAAACCCCCATCCCTACCCTTACTCCCATCACTTCACCACCTCCCACATACCCCACCATCACAACCCACTCATCCCAATACCAAGCCCTGCATGCAACACTGTCGCGTAGGCTCTCATTATTCTGATAAGACTACTGTATTTTGAGCAGCAGAATCGCCAGCGGTGTGGGAGACTAAGGCTAACCAACTGCGGGAGACACCTGTCGCTCCAATCCGGGTTTTGGTCCGGCTAGCTAGCAGTGCCTCATCTCTACCCAAGGGCAGGTATGACTGGGCAGCCGAGCTCATGACGTAATTGGTTCTCAGGGAAGCCGTGATCACTCTGGTCTCATCCATTTCTCTCAGTTACCTTAGTCACATATATAAATGACAAACAGAGGCAGTATGGTGGTCATTCTGACCTCGGCGGTAAAAGGCACCTACCGCCGGTCAGAAGACCGCCATAACACCGCCGCGGCCGTGATAAACCGCCACGGTCATTCTGACCCGCAACTGGCAAACCGCCAAAAACCCGACGTCCACAAAAGTCCGCCACACTAACGGCCAGCGAAAAACTGGCGATGACCAAACCTCCACCGTCACGCCAACAGAAATATGCCCATGCCATTCCGACCCACGAATCCACGCGGCGGTCTTTCAACCGCGGTATTCCATTGGCGGTACACACCGCTGTGGTCAAAATACACACACCCTTACAAAATACAACCACATTGGACAATTTGAAATACACACACCTGATACACATACAAACAACACACCCACACACCCAATACAATATAAAACACACACCCACATCACCCACAAACCCCTACGACAAAAAAAACCTACAGAAAGCCAGAGATAGACAGCACTGCTTAGACAACACCATCACACAGAGGCAAACCACACCATCACCCACACAATATCCACGCACAAAACACCACACATCACCACACTCACCACACTCTACAACACATACACCACCCCACACCTCATCCACACCACCCTATGGCACCCCAAAGACACCCCCGGTTCTCAGACGCCGAACTCCGGGTCATGGTGGAGGAAATAGTTCGGGTAGAGCCCCAGCTCTTCGGGACACAGGTGCAGCACACCACAATTGCCAGGAAGATGGAGCTATGGCAAAGGATAGTCGACAGGGTCAACGCTGTGGGACAGCATCCACGAAATCGGGATGACATCAGGAAGCGGTGGAACGACCTACGGGGGAAGGTGCGTTCCATGGTATCAAGGCACAACATCGCGGTGCAGAAGACTGGTGGCGGACCCCCACCTACTCCCCCAGAATTCACAGCATGGGAGGAGAAAGTCTTGCACATCCTGCATCCTAAGGGCCTCGCAGGAGTATCTGGAGGAATGGACTCTGGTAAGTCAAATCTTAACTACTTCCATCAAACCTGCATCCCAAATCATACCCCCACCCTCACCCCCACCCCCATCACACCTACTCCTTGCAAATGGCTCACCATCACAACCCACCCATCCCAACACCTAGACCTGCATGCGTCCACAAAGCATGGACACCCATCACCAAAGCATGCCCACTGCACATACAAATCTCCCCCACAAGCCACCCTCACAAACGCCCACACACAGGAATGCCAGCACTGGGGTACACGGGCACCCACCCATTGACCGATATGGCACACACTAAAGCAGTAACCATACCTCTATACCCCTGCAGGACCCAAACGCCACAACACCGCCCAGGAGGGTCCAGAAATGTCCATCCCACCCCCAGAAGAGGCCACCAGTGATGACAGCAGCTCTGTCTCCCTGGACCCAGATGACCAGCCCGGACCATCGGGGACCTCTGGACAGTCGGTTCCCCTCACACAGCCACTGGCCACAGCAGACCCAACCCCCTCTGGGAACACCAGCACAGCTCCCACCCAGCGGGCCCATGCCTCTGTCTCCAGGACACGTCAATCAGCGGAGTGTCCACCACTACAGGGCACCCAGGTTAACCCACCACCCCAACAACAACAGGGACCTGGGGGCAGGGGTAGTGGGCACACGGTCCAGGGGACAGAGGCCCAGTGAAACAGGGGAACTGGGAGGGCTGCTGTGCGACAGGGGGGGGACAGGCCTAGGGAACACACTCTCCACGAGGCCCTCTCCTCCATCATGGGAGCATACCACCACTCCCAGGAGACGATGGCGACGGTACTGGCCATGTTCCAGGAGATCCAGGTCATGCAGGAGCAACTGTACATGGGGTTCAGGGAAGAACTTAGAACCATCAGTTCCGCAATGGGCACTATCGTAAGGGCACTCAACCAGATTGTCACCACATTGCGGGACCATGTGGCACCACAAAGGGCCCCTGTCACTAGCATGGACCAAGAACAGGCAACCACCTCCGCCGGCGCTAGTGGACAGGAGGCCCCCACACAACAACAGGCCACCAGAACCCCACCTCCTGCAGAAGAAAAACCACCCCGCAAGCGGGGCCTGAGATCTCGTAAGAAGACAGAGTAGGATGTCAAGACCCCCGCCAGTAAAGGATACCCCCTGATGTTATCCCACTGTCCCACATTGTCACCCTGTCCAACCTTGAACTGCCCCTGCTCCACCTTCCACAGGCATATGGACAATGCACCTGTGAGACTGAAAAGCTGGACTCTGCCATGGACATACCTCCACCATCACCCATCACCGATTTCCCACCATGTCCCTAAATTCATCTTTGTAATAAAAACACGTATTGCACAAAAACAATCTGGAGTCTGCCTGTATTGTGAACAAATGTATTAAACATAATGCTGCCAAAATGTCCAGTTACACAGTGATGAAAACATACCACTGTCACACAGCTGTAGTCCATGGGGAAACAAAGCAGAGGTCACGCAGTGGGGGCCACATCTCTGAAATTTGAAGGGAAAGTCACAACTCAGTTAACATACACTGGAGGAATAGGACAGACAGTAGAGAGGCAGGAGACTGTAAGTAATTGTAAAATGTCGGTGTTGATTCTTACCTGTGTGTTATTGAAAATACTGTAGTATCACTCTGTCCCTGTTGTCTGTGTCGTCCCCATCATCTTCCTTCTCTTCACTCTCCACAGGTTCCACTGCTGCCACAACACCACCATTTGGACCATCCTCCTGGAGGAAAGGCACCTGGCGTCGCAAAGCCAGGTTGTGAAGCATACAGCAGGCCACGATGATATGACACACCTTCTTTGGTGAGTACATTAGGGATCCACCTGTCATATGCAGGCACCTCTACCTGGCCTTCAAGAGGCCGAAGGTCCGCTCGATCACCCTCCTAGTCTGCCCATGGGCCTCATTGTACCGTTTCTCTGCCCTGGTCCTGGGATTACTCACTGGGGTCAGTAGCCATGACAGGTTGGGGTAACCAGAGTCACCTATTGGCCACACACGGTGTCTCTGTAGCTGTTCCATCACATAAGGGATGCTGCTATTTCGCATGATGTACGCGTCATGCACTGACCCAGGGAATTTGGCATTTACATGGGAGATGTACTGGTCTACCAAACAGACCACCTGGACATTCATCGAATGATAACTTTTTCTGTTCCTGTACACCTGTTCACTTCCTCTGGGGGGTACCAAAGCCACATGGGTCACATCAATGGCACCAATGATGTTGGGAATATGTCCAAGGGTATAGAAATCACCCTTCACTGTAGCCAAATCCTCCACCTCAGGGAAAACAATGTAGCTCCGCATGTATTTCATCAGGGCAGACAACACTCTGGACAAAACCTTAGAAAACATAGGCTGAGACATCCCAGATGAAATGGCCACTGTTGTTTGGAATGATCCACTTGCCAAAAAATGGAGTACTGACAGAACCTGCACTAGAGGGGGAATCCCTGTGGGTTGGCGGATGGGTGACATAAGGTCTGGCTCCAGCTGGGCACACAGTTCCTGTATAGTGGCACGGTCAAGTCTGTATGTGAGTATAACATGTCGTTCTTCCATTATCGACAGGTCCACCAGCGGTCTATACACGGGAACAGCCCTCCATCTCCTCACAAGTCCCAGCGGACGGTGCCTAGGAAGGACAACATGGAGCACAGAGTCAATCAACCCACAGGTACGTTCACACAGCTTGCACAGTACACGATTCTCTATGCATTGAATGGCTTGTATGAGTGGCAATGCAAGGCCTAAGCCTGTGTGACACAGTAGAAATTAAGCCATGTGGGCCTTTGAAATGGCGGCTGCCTGACCTGTGAAGTGTGACAATGGGATGTGAGCTCATTGCGATGGCGTGGCACACCGTGGCGGAAGGCGGTCGAAGACCGCGGTGCAAAGCCGCATTGGTTAACATTGAACCCTATGGGTTTCAGGAGCCAATGAGGATGTGCGCCGGCGGTCGCGGTACTCACCGCCGCGGTACTCACCGCCGCGGTACGCACCGCCGCGGGCGTGACCGCTATTTTCTATCTGCTTAATCACTTGAGACCTGATCATCCACAGGAGAGGACCTATACTGCAAGTGCTGCTGTGACCTCGGTCTGGAAGTGACAATGGCTGCTGCGACTGGGGAAAGAGCCCCTGCCTTCACTTCAGAAGAGTTGGAGACACTCGTGGATGGGGTCATCCCCCAGTATGCACTACTCTACGGTCCTCCAGACCAACAGGTGAGTACACTGGGACCATGCTTAGTGGGCAATGCCTGGGTTGAGTGGGGTGAATGAACGATGGTGGTGAGGGGAGCGAATGAGGAATGCATCGCACGACAGATGAGAGCATGTGCCACATGGCAAGGTTGGGGAGGGGGGGCCACTTACATCGACCATGCAGAAAAGTGATGATATTTATTTTCCCACCCTGTACATGTCACATAGGTCAGCGCCCATCAGAAGATCGACATTTGGCGTGCCATTGCCAAGGACGTCCGTGCCCTGGGGGTCCACAACAGACGGGGCACCCACTGCCGCAAGAGGTGGGAGGACATCCGCTGCGGGAGCAGAAAGACCGCCGATGCTCTGCTGGGGATGGCCTCCCAACCTAGGAGGTTTGCCACACGGCAATTGACCACCCTGATGTCTCGGATCCTGGCGGTGGCCTACCCCGATTTGGATGGGCGCGTGAGGACATCACAGCAGACACAAGGGGGTGAGTATCAGCACATTCTGCTATATTAGCGCACAGCGGAGGTGTCTGGGTGGGGGAGGAGGGCTGTGGCTATCTCTAGGCCAGGGCGGTTTCTGTAGGCTAGGCCCCTCCGTAAGGCATGGCCCTGTGCCCCCGCCCCCCCACCTCTGTAGGGTGCTAAGTACAGCTATCCATGGCCCGGGCTCACCTATGTGTGCATTTGTTGTCCATAGACTTGTAGGCCAAGTCACAATAATTGAATAGTGTACCCCGAGTGCGCGGCGTAGTGCAGGGGGCTTCTGTGTCTGTCCTCTCCGCCAACGGTGTCGCCAATGCATGCACTCAACATGTCCTTTTTTCTTCTCCCCCCCTTTCTTTTGGTTTTCCTGTTCATGTGTGCATTAGCATCATCAGGCGGAGGAGAAGTGGCATCGGCGCACGAGGGAGCTGCATCTCACATGGCCCCGGAGGGCCATGCAACCGACTCCGAGTTCACCAGTGAGACGGAGGGCGAGGGGAGCTCCACAACGGGGAACCGTGGAGACGTCAGCGACACCGACACGTCCTCGGAAGGGAGCTCCCTTGTGGTGGCGGCAACATCCGTGCCCACCGCAACAACAGGTGCAGCCGCCACCCAGCGCACCAGCTTCGCCCTCCCAGCAGCCCCTCAGCGTACGCCCCGTGCCCGCTCGGCCAGGAAGCCGGGCATCTACTTCGCCCCAGGCACCTCAGGCCCTGCCCCAGTTACCCCTGCTGCCCTCAGTGCGGAGATCATTGACCTCCTCCAGACGCTCATTGTTGGGCAGTCTACCCTTTTGAATGCCATCCAGGGGGAAGAAAGGGAGGTGCATCAGAGCAATGCATACCTGGAGGGCATTCATTCTGGTCAGGCTGCCCATCAGCGATCGTTCAACGCTCTGGCCTCAGCACTGATGGCAGCCATTGTCCCTGTCTCCAGCCTCCCTCCTCCAACTCCCTCCACCCAGTCCCACTCCCCTGTTCCTCTGCCTATCCCAGACACACCTACAGACCAGTCTGCACACACATCAACACCCAAGGGCAGCTCATCCAGACATAAGCACCACAGATCACACAAGCATTCACCCAAGCAACATCCACATGCAGACATGCCAACAGCCACTGCCTCCTCTGTGTCCCCCTCCTCCTTGTCTCCCTCCTCCCTCCCTGTGACGTCTCCACTCACACCTGCATGCACACCACCATCAGCCAGTACGTCCATCACCAGCACACCCACCAGAACACTCCGCACATGTGCAGACACCACCCCCACTGCCATTTACACGTCCCCTGTGTCCTCTCCCACTGTGTCTGTCACCCCCTCTTCCAAACCACACAAACGCAGGCAGCCACCCACCCAACAGCCATCCACCTCACGACAGCCTCCGTCACAAGCACCTGCACCCAAAGACAGCACACTTGACTCTCCTACAACCACATCCTCTTCCTCCACTCCCATACCCACTGCACCTACCCTTCCCATTGCTCCTAAAAAGTTTTTCCTCTCCAAAATTAACCTCTTTGCATCACCTGACCCACCCCCTCCATCTCGTAAGAGTCCAAACAGCACCTCAGCCACCACAAGCCCTGCACCTACTAGGACCATAGTTCAGGGCTATTGGAGTCCACCAGCTCCTAGGGCAGGAACATCGGCCAGCAGCAAGGGGACAGCCAGCCCACCCCCTGGGAAAAGAACCAAAAAAGGGAAGGGCCGGCGCGACAGGCCTGAGACGGCTGCCCCCAAGGACACTACCCTTGCACCGTCACCTGGCACATCCACAAAAGGAGGCAAGGGCCCCAGAGATTCGGCGAAGGAGGGCAAGGGCAGCAGGGCGGACAAGTCCGGCAGCAGGCGAGCTGCCCAGGAGGGCCCCACCATCCCCATTTCGGGTGTGACGGAGGACACCCACGGGCCCAGGACTCCAGCACAGGAGGGCCCGCAAGCGAAAGGTCGGATGGCGACTGAGCGTGCAATATTGGCCAGATCTGGTTCCCTAGGAACACAAGACAAGCACTGCTGAACAGGGCCCCGCCGTGACAAGCACCGCTGAACAGGCCCCGCCGTGACAAGCACCACTGAACAGGCCCCGCCGTGACAAGCACAGCTGAACAGGCCCCGCCGTGACAAGCACCGCTGAACAGGCCCCGCCAAGACAAGCACCGCTGAACAGGGCCCCGCCAAGACAAGCACCGCTGAACAGGGCCCCGCCGAGACAAGCACCGCTGAACAGGCCCCGCCGTGACAAGCACCGCTGAACAGGCCCCGCCAAGATAAGCACCGCTGAACAGGGCCCCGCCAAGACAAGCACGGCTGAACAGGGCCCCGCCAAGACAAGCACCACTGAACAGGCACCTCCGTGACAAGCACTGCTGAATAGGCCCTGCCGTGACAGGCACCGCTGAACAGGCCCGCCAAGACAAGCACAGCTGAACAGGGCCCGCCAAGACAAGCACCGCTGAACAGGGCCCCACCAAGACAAGCACCGCTGAACAGGCCCCGCCGTGACAAGCACCGTTGAACAGGCCCCGCCGTGACAGGCACCGCTGAACAGGGCCCTTCCTGTCAAGCACCGCTCCGCTGGGCCCTTCCTGTCAAGCACCGCTCCGCTGGGCACCGCCGTCTCTGAACTGCTCGCTGGGCCCTTCATCTCAAGCACCGCTCCACTGGGCACCGCTGTCTCTGAACTGCTCCGCTGGGCCCTTCATCTCAAGCACCGCTCCGCTGGGCCCTTCCTGTCAAGCACCGCTCCGCTGGGCACCGCTGGGCACCACCGTCTCTGAACTGCTCCGCTGGGCCCTTCCTGTCAAGCACCACTCCGCTGGGCCCTTCCTGTCAAGCACCGCTCCGCTGGGCACCGCCGTCTCTGAACTGCTCCGCTGGGCCCTTCCTGTCAAGCACCGCTCCGCTGCGCACCGCAGTCTCTGAACTGCTCCGCTGGGCCCTTCATCTCAAGCACCGCTCCGCTGGGCACCGCCGTCTCTGAACTGCTCCGCTGGGCCCTTCCTGTCAAGCACCGCTCCGCTGGGCACCGCTGTCTCTGAACTGCTCCGCTGGGCCCTTCATCGCAAGCACCGCTCCGCTGGGCCCTTCCTGTCAAGCACCGCTCCGCTGGGCACCGCCGGGCACCGCCGTCTCTGAACTGCTCCGCTGGGCCCTTCCTGTCAAGCACCGCTCCGCTGGGCCCTTCCTGTCAAGCACCGCTCCGCTGGGCACCGCCGTCTCTGAACTGCTCCGCTGGGCCCTTCCTGTCAAGCACCGCTCCGCTGGGCACCGCAGTCTCTGAACTGCTCCGCTGGGCCCTTCATCTCAAGCACCGCTCCGCTGGGCCCTTCCTGTCAAGCACCGCTCCGCTGGGCACTGCCGTCTCTGAACTGCTCCGCTGGGCCCTTCCTGTCAAGCACCGCTTCGCTGGGCACCGCCGTCTCTGAACTGCTCCGCTGGGCCCTTCCTGTCAAGCACCGCTCCGCTGGGCACCGCCGTCTCTGAACTGCTCCGCTGGGCCCTTCATCTCAAGCACCGCTCCGCTGGGCACCGCTGTCTCTGAACTGCTCCGCTGGGCCCTTCCTGTCAAGCACCGCTCCACTGGGCCCTTCATCTCAAGCACCGCTCCACTGGGCCCTTCATCTCAAGCACCGCTGGCCCATTGGCAGGGCTGGATCTGTGTCGGGCAGGGCTTCACGAAGCACTCTGGCCAACATGCCTCCTCCATAACCAGTGGAGTCTGTAATCCACCTGATGGACTGTGGCTTTGCACTTCCCAGGATGTAACAGTGGTCAACCCACCCACTGTAGAGACTTGAGAGACTGTGGCTTTGCACTCCCCAGGATAAAGCAGTGGGCAATCCACCCACTGTAGAGACTTGAGAAACTGTGGCTTTGCACTCCCCAGAATGTAACAGTGGGCAATCCACCCACTGTAGAGACTTGAGAGACTGTGGCTTTGCACTCCCCAGGATGTAACAGTGGGCAATCCACCCACTGTAGAGACTTGAGAGACTGTGGCTTTGCACTCCCCAGGATGCAGCAGTGGGCAATCCACCCACTGTAGAGACTTGAGAGACTGTGGCTTTGCACTCCCCAGGATGGTACAGTGGGCATGGAGGTCCCTCGTGGATCTGGCGTTGTGGACTCATGTGGCTGAGGTGCACCCCCTTCCATTCCCCCTGAGGTGCCTGTAGTTTTATTATCTGATGCCCCAGCAGTTTCTCTCCAATGGAATCGGGTCTCGTGTGTGGGCTTTGCCCATGTGTTTATGTCTTTGCATTATTCCGGGGGGTTTGGGGGGTGTCACTCTGACTTGTTGCTCTGCATTGGTGTGTAGGGATTTGGGGGGGGGGTGGGTGTGTTGCGTATGTGTGTGCCCATAACCTTTTCTCCTCCCCCCTCCCCTGTGTCGTAGGTGCAGTACTCACCGTTGTCGTCTGCGCCGGCGTTCGTGCTCCTGGTAGAGGAGCAGGTAGACAATAGCTGGTAGGATGTTTAATTCGGGTTCCATGCTGTCCAGATTCCTCGTGGAGTGTATAGAGGTGAGCGTTTTCCCGTTCGTAGTCTGTTTTTGCCGTGTTTTTATCGGCGGGGCTCCCGCCCCGGAAAATGTGGCGGATTGGTGGGTCGTGATAGGGTGGGCGGTACATTGTCTGCCGCCTGTCTGTTGGCGGTGACCGCCGCGCTGTTTGTTTGTCCCGCCGTGGCGGTCGGAGTGTTAAAGTGGCGGGCTGTGTTGGCGGTTCCCGCCAGGGTCAGAATTCCATTTTTTTTACCTCCTGTCTGTTGGCGGGTTGGCCGCCGCTTTAACACCGACCGCCAGGGTTGGAATCACCACCTATATGTCTAAATAATGACTTTAATAAAAAAACTGCATCTTAGACAGCAAAGCGTGAGCTGCAATAACTGAGACGACACAGCAGAATAATATTAACAATATTAGAATTGTGGGTAGGAGAGTGAAGCATAGAAATAACGCTATCATGTTGTCACTATGGTCAATTAACTAACTCCTACCTAGTTTATAATAGAGCACAGCATGTTAAGCTCTAATTCTGCCCTTCAGGTTCCCCTAGGAAGACATCATCCCCCATACCTGAGCAAAGGCTTGCAATCTGCGATAGCATCTGTAGCGAACCATTTGGCAATCAGCATACAGTCGTGGTTCTCTGGCTGGACTCTCTCTCTAACGTGTAAGGGACAAGGAAGTGTTTTTAAAACAACACAGCTGATGTTCTAAGAAAATGTCCCTGCGCAAGGATGTGTATTTTCTAAGAATGCTGGAGACTAAACTTCTACCACTTTCACTGGCAATGAACCGTGCTGTAGCCTTGGAAGAACCACAGAATGAGCAAGAATGTCTTGTTTGAGAATAGAGTGCTGGCCTAGGCAAAATTAGTTAGATAAACAGAAAACAAAACAAGACTGTAAAAGTGGTTATTGTAACAATAATAAAATAGAGCTGAATAAAATGTATCTAGGTAAAGGTGCACAGCGGCTTGGCCTAGTGTGTTAAAATAACGTGCATGGAGCTACACAACTACACCAATGCATGGACACCCCTCACAGACCTGCATGGGCACCCATCACTAAAGTATGCACATTAGAGAGAATCACCTAGCCCACAAAATCACTACTCACACAAGGCAAAGCTGGCAGGGCAATAACAACCATACAGGGCAACACACCCATGCACAAGATGACACACACACAGAAACAATAACACTGCATTTACATCCCCACAGGTCTCCCACCCAACATCACCAGAGTGGAGGTGCCAGCAACTTCGAGTCCACCCCCAGAAGAGGCCCACAGTGATGACAGCAGCTCTGGACTCCTGGATCTGGATGACCAACCTGGCCCATCAGGGATGTCTGGACAGTCGTAACCCAGGCACAGTCCCGTACCACCACAGAGCCTCACCCCTCAGGAAACACCAGCACAGTACCCACCCAGCGGTCCCATACCTATGTCCCCAGGACACATCAATCAGCAGTGTCTCCGCCACTACAGGGACCCCAGGCCACCCCACAAACATAGGACGATCAGGGACCTAGGGTCAGTGGCAGTGGGCACACGGTTCAAAGGACATAGGCACAGGACAACTGGAACGCTGGGGGGACTACTACGCAACAGGGGTAGGACCCGCCCAGGGAACCGACTCTCCAGGAGGCACTCACCAACAACCTGGGAGCATACCACCATTCCCAGGAGACGATGGGCCAGATACTGGACAAGTTGCAGGAGACCCAGGGGCTGCAGGAGGGACGGTACCTGGGGATCAGGGAGGGCTTGAAGTCCAGTAACACAACCCTGGTCACCATTACAGGGGTGCTGGCTGACATGGACAAAACCATGAGGGAGGTAGTGGTACACCACTGGGCCCCTGACACTAGCCAAACCGATGAACAGCCTTCCACCTCTGCTGCCGCTAGTGGACAGGAGGCCCCGCCCATGAACAACAGGCCACCAGCACCCACCCCCTGCAGAAGGAGAACCACCCCGCCAAAGGTCCCTGCGATCTATGCAGAAGCCAGAGACGATTGACAAGACCCCCGCCAGGAAATAAGACTCTCCTGAATGTCACCCTTGTGTCCCAATCTGTCACCCTGTCCACCTTGAACTACCATTGCTCCCCTTCTTATGCCCCCTTGGACAATATACATATGAGACAAATAGACTGGACTCTATCCTGGGCTTTCCTCCATCATCACCCCAGCCCATTGCACATCCCCCTCTAATCATTAGCACTTAAATAAACACCATTTGAATAAATACATGTATGGAGTCTGTCAAATCATTTAACCATGTATTTGTTTGATGAACTTTAAACACTGCAATATACCTGTACATTATTGTATACATAGGGTGACCTGTAGTTGGCTGCAGTCAACACACCAGGAGCAATAGTGGGACACAAATATCTGAAAGTAGAGATGCCAAAGGGTTCAGTAAGTGGCCATAGAAGTTGGAAAATCATCCTGCCAGTGACAATGTCAAACACAAAACGGTCACTGTAAATTGTAATTACAATGTCTTACCTATGTGTCATTGGAAGTACTGTCTTAAAATAGCACTTCTGTTGTCCTCATCCTCTGCCTCCTCATCTTCACTGTCCACAGGGTCCACTGCTGCCACACGCCAATCTCCGGCCTCATCCTTCTGCAGAAAAGGCACCTGGTGACATAAGGCAAGGTTGTGCAACATCCAGCATGCCACGATGATCTGGCACACCTTCTTGGGTAAGTAGTACAGAGATCCACGTGTTAGATGGACGCAACGAAACCTGGCCTTCAGGAGGCCGAATGTCCTTTCTATTATTCTTCTTGTTCTACCATGTGCCTCATTGTAACGTTTCTCTGCTCTTGTCCTGGGATTCCTCACAGGGGTCAGTAGCCCTGAGAGGTTGGGGAAACCAGAGTCACCTGCAAATATCGAGGGACAACTGTTAGACACACAATAACCCTTCGGGCCCACACCACATCCATACACCAACACCTACTAGGTGGGAACCAGGGCTCACCTATTAGCCATACCCGGTGCCTCTGGAGTTGAGCCATCACATATAGGATGCTGCTATTCCTCCGGATACAGGCATCATGCACATTCCCAGGATACGTAGCATTGACATGGGAGATGTACTTGTCCTCCAGGCACACTATCTGCACATTCATGGAGTGAAAGCTCTTTCGATTTCTGAACACCTGTTCATTTCTCCGGGGGGGGGGGGGGGGGACCAAATGCAATATGTGTACCATCAATAGCCCCAATAATGTTGGGGATATGTCCCATTGCATAGAAATCAGCTTTCACTGTGGCCAAATCTTCCACCTCGGTAAAACCAATGTAGCTGTGCATCAGGGCAGACAACACGCTGGTCAGCACTATTGAGAACATTGGCTGCGACATTCCTGCTGCCAATCCCACTGTCACTTGGAAGGAGCCACTTGCCAGGAAATGGAGCACAGATAGGACTTGCACAATAGTGGGGGGATCCTGGTGGGCTGACGGATAGCAGATATCAGGTCAGTAATGTGCCTGTCCTCCATTGTTGCCAAGTCCACCAGGGGCCTGTACACGGGGGATGTCTCCATCTCCTATTCATCCGCAGCAGTTGCAATCTAGGGGGCAAACGGTGAGTAGATGGTCAGTATCCCATATTTCCAAACACTACACTGCAGTGCATGTTGTGACTGTAACACAAGATTATTGTATAGGCCCAAATGGTGTATATGTGTACTGTGACGCATTTATGTGCCATGGTCTGCAGCGCCCCCCCCCCCTAAATGGCATCCACCTGTCCGGTACATGTGGAAATGAGGTAATTCCGCTGATGCGGTAGGCGGTCGAAAACCGCCGTGCAACTTCTCATTGGATCCCATTGAACCCTATGGGTTACAGTGGCCAATGGTGATGTATGCCGGCGGTGATGGTACGCCGGACGTGAAAGCCATTTTCTGTCTGTTCACCCACTTGCTACCTGACCTTCAACAGGAGAGGACCTACACTCCAAGTGCTGCTGTGACCTGTGTCTGGAACCAACCATGGCTCCTGTGACTGGGGAAAGGGCCCCTGCCTTCATTGCTGCGGAGCTGGAGAGACTGGTGGATGGGGTCCCACCCCAGTACCGAATGCTGTATGTGCCTCCAGACCAACAGGTGAGTACACTGTGATCATGATGCATGAGGCATGAATGCATGGAGTGCTTTGTGTGAGGGCCTCTTGTGAGGGGGGGTTGGTGGAAGGGTCCTGGGCAGCGTGCTGCATGTATGGTGGGCAATGTCTGTGCGTAAGGGGATGAGAGGGCTATGGTGGGACATGAGTGTAACAGGCCGGACGGTCTGACTGATAAATTTTTCTATGTGTATTTTTCTGCAGGTCAGCGCCCATCAGAAAAAGGGTATGTACTGTGTCATTGTCAAGGAGGTGCAGACCCTGGGGATCTATGGCAGGCAGAGCACCCACTGTTGCAAACGGTGGGAGGACCTGAGACGCTGGGCAAGGAAGACGACGGAGGCCCAGCTGGGGATGGCCTCCCAATGAGGAAGGGGTGCCCGTCGATCCCTGACCCCCCGATGGCCTGCATACTGGTAGTGGGCTATCCGGAGCTGGATGGGCGCTTGAGGGCATCACAGCAGCCACAAGGGGGCTAGTACGGTTTCCCAATATACTACTTGCCCGTGGTGTGGTGGTCTCCGGGTGGGGGATGTGGGCCTGTGGGTGCCCCCAGGCCAGGCCGGACATTGCAGGGTAGGTCCCATGTTGGGCAGGGCATGATGTGAAACACCTCCAACCAAGCTAGTCAGCATCCACTACTGGGCAGGGGTCTGTGGGTCTAAGGTATGCTGTTAGTGGCGTTAGGTATTACTGTCCATGGGCGGGTGACCAGCCTTGTGACTGGTAGTGTGTGTGTGTGTGTGTCGTGTACGCCAACAGTGGTGTTGAAGCAGCCATTGACCAAGTGTATCCTTTGTCTTTTCTTCCCCCTTTTTGTTTTGTCATCCTGTCCTTCTGTACATTAGCATCATCTAGTGGAGGAGCTGAGGCACCTGCAACAGAGGGAGCTGCATCCCACAGGGCCTAGGAGGCCGAATCCACCGAAGGCGAGGGCACCAGTGGGATGGAGGGGAGCACCACAGCAGAGACAGGAGGGGACAGTTCAGACAGTGATACCTCCTCTGATGGAAGGTCCCTGGTGGTGGCGGACACCTCTGTGGCCACCCTAACTACAGGTACAACGGCCACCCCCGTACCAGCACCGCCCTCCCAGCAGCTCCTCAGCGTGTTTCCTTCCTTCGCCCGAGGCACCTCAAGCCCTGCCCCAGTTAGCGTTGCTGCCCTGAGTGAGGAGGCTATTGACCTCCTGTGATCCATCTCTGTTGGGCAGTCAACCATTGTGAATGCCATCGAGTGTCTGGCAGCCCATTTGAAACAAACAAATGCATTCCTGGAGGGCATTCACTCTGGCATGGCGGCCCAACAGAGATCATCCAGGCTCTGGCCTACTCTCTGATGGCAGCCATTGTCCCTGTTTCTAGCCTCCCCCCTCCAACTTCCTTTATCCAGTCCCATTCCCCTCAACCCCAACCTATCCCAAGCACACAGGCAGACCAGCATGCACCCAGTACAACACACAGGAGTGGTTCAGGCAAACACAAGCACCACACATCATCCTACAGGCACTCACACAAACACCCTCCAGATGCAGACATACCAACATCCACTGCCTCCACTGTGTCCTCCTCCTACTCATCGTCCACCTCCCTCTCAGTAGCATCTCCACTCACACCTGCATGCACTACATCCTCATCCACTACCTCCATCACCAGCACACCTATCACTACACAACCCTCACTGGCAGTCACCACCTCCACATCCATGCACACGTCCCCTGTGTCCACTCCCACTGTGTCTGTGACCCCTCCTCCTAAAGTACACAAATGCAACTACTCAGACACCCAACAGCCATCCACCTCACAACAGCATCCAGCCCAGGCACCTGCACCCAAACACAGCAGACAGACACCTCTTACAACCACTTCCTCTTCCTCCACTCCCAAACCTCCACCCTCTTCCCACCCCAATGTCCCTAAGAAGCTTTTCCTCTCCACCTTTTACCTCTTCCCTCCCCCTCCTCCCTGGTCCTTCACGTTAGGCCAGGGTGGTCAGAACTCAGGCGAGCACCTCAGCCACCCAGTCCACAGCCACAGTAGTGTTGACAGTTACTGCAGGTGGGAGAGGATCCCGGGAACCAGCCAGCAGCACTGGGAGTATGCCTGCCCCAGGTGCATCAAGGAAGGTCAAGGAGGCATCACCAGCTGCGAAAGGGAAGGGCAAGGAGGCACCACCGGCTGCAAAAGTGAAGGGCAAGGGGCCTGCACCTGGAGGCAGAAAGGACAGGAGGCCTGGTGCTGGGACGCATTTGGATCCCCCATCACCAAGCATGGCGGTTCAGCCGTCCAAGGCTGCAGGGGAAGTGCTGAGCCTCCCCCCCACTGGCAGCACCACCACCAGCACCACCACTGCCACCACTGAGCAGCCGTGACTGCCGGCGGGCAGTGTGTAGTCCTGCCTCCATGGGCCGTAGTGCGTCCTGGACCCCGCAAATCCTGTAGGTGTGACACCCAGGTGAAAGACTGTGACCTTGCACTCCCCAAGATCTGCCTCACAGGGCACAATGCCCCCTCCAGAACCAGTGGTAGAAGCTATCCACTCACCCCATCCTTCACAGGATGAAGCCATCCACTTGAGAGACTGTGGCCTTGCACTCCCCAGGACCAAGCAGTGGGTAAACCACCCAATTGAGAGACTGTGGCATTGCACTCCCCAGACCAAGCAGTGGGCAAACCACCCACTTGAGAGACTGTGGCCTTGCACTCCCCAAGACCAAGCAGTGAGCAAACCACCCACTTGAGAGACTCTGGCCTTGCACTCCCCAGGACATCGCACAGGACATGTATCCCCCTCCAGACCAGTGGTGTTGTACCATCTTCCGGGTGAGGTGCCCCCCCCAATCCCATCCCCCTGAGGTGCCTGTGTATTTTCGTCCTGATGCCCCTGCAGGTTTGTCTCGTAATTGTTGCAGGATTGAGGTGGGGCCTTGCCCTATGTGATGTGGTCCTGAGGACTGGGCAGTGTCCCTCCATTTGTAAATATGTATATACGTTTGTATTTTGGTGCACTTCTTCATGTTATTTTATCAGATTACACTCACTTTCTTCCAATCATTTTGTCCTTGCTTTAATCCTGAGGAGTAAGGGATATATATGTAATGTTACTGCATCTGGTTGTGTGTATGGTGTTGGGGGTGGGGGTGTTGTGTGTTGCGTGTGTGCGTCACTCTCTTTTCCTCCCTCCTCCCTTGTGTGCTAGGCAGCAGTACTCACAATGGTTGTCTTCGCCGGCCTTGATGTTCATAATGCAGGAAGGGGTAGACGAGCATGGGGAAAATGTACAACTGTGGCTCCATGGAGTCGTGGTTGTTCCCTGAGTGTCCAGAGGTGAGTCCTTTGACTTCTGTGTTCTGTTTATGCCATGCTTTTGATGTCGTTGGTGCCGCCCCAGAAAAGGTTGCGGATAGGCCTGTCTTAATACAGTGGGCGGTACATTGTCCTCTGCCTGGCTGTAGGCGGTTACCGCTGTGGTGCTTGTTGATACCACTGTGGCGGTCGGTGTGTTAAAGTGGTTGTCTGTCTGAGCGGTTTCCGCCGTGGTCATAATTCTTTTTTTTTGTGCCGGCCTGTTGGCGGTATTACTGCTGCTATTTCACTGACCGCCAGGGTTGTAATGAGGCCAAAATGTCTAAGTTGACAAGAAAAGCAGGCTAACACACAAACCAAATTAAAAGGCAATTTGGTGTCACTTTTTATACTTTGAAAAGCCAATGGTCAAATTTTGTCAGTTATTATGGTCTTGCTGAAAATCTCATGTCATCAAGGGAGAACGAGACCAAAAAGGACTCCACTTTGGCAGGGGACATACTGATCAATGTATTAGCAGAGGAATCCAAGTAGCAGAAGCGTGCAAAAAACTCAGGCGCAGAGTGAACCATGAAGATAGCACTGTCCATTGTGTCAGATGCTGTTGGACCCAGTAGATCTACTAGCGATGACTCAAAGGATGCCTCACGAATCAACCCCATTCTCAAGGAGCATGTCAGTAAGTGAACCCTCATTGAGAACATTAGCAGATCCTTGTCCACAGGAAACACAGGCTGCACTGCAAGTTACACTGTAGGTGCACATTTGAAGAGGTATCATATGAAATCGAAAACCAGCTGCACACACGTTAGGACTGGTTAAATGTCAATGACCAGTCTAGCTCCAGCTCCTCATGCAAGGAAGCTCCAAAATACTACACCATGGGATCACAATACAGCCAGGCTGGTGGTAGCTTCATAACTCTGCTTTGCTGAGATCGGACAGACAACGCATTTCAAAAACAGCAGCAGCAAAACTACCCCAGTTAATGCCAAAGTTATAGGGAATCCACCAATGACACTCGAAAAGAGTCAATACTTGTCTGAAGGTTTGACTCCAAACAAATTCTGAAACGTGCTACCATATCAAGAACCAACAGCCTTCAAAAAGTGCACAATCCCTGCAGTATTTGATAAGTTGAAAATTCTGCTCACTAATTCTCCAAATTGTTTGGGGAAGTTGGTATTTAATAGGGACTGCATCTCAGAATCTAGAGATCGTAGGTCTCCTTGGCTGATGTCAGAGGCACATGTTTTTGGAACAATTGCACCTTTAGGCTGCTCAGCCAGCTTGTCAAAATTTATATTAGAAGTAGCAAGTCTGCTACTTTTATCTCCTGTGTGGGGATAGTAAAACATTGCCACAACAAGTTACCATTTGAGTAACCGAAATCTCATAAGCGATTCCTGGATCCATTTCATAGTATCTTTGATTATTCAGGACCACATAACTTCCATTAGAAAGTATCTGAAATACTGGATGAATTAAAGAGAAGGGAGAACCCTTCAGATAGCATGCCAAATTTTCAAGCCTATGCCTTGCAAAGGCCTTTTAAGGACACCTGCTTACAGATCATAGAATGACTAACAGTAGTCTCACATTCGCTCTTACTAAGAAAGACCTCTGTTTTGCCATTCAGACACTTGCAATTAAAAGTCAGTTCCACCACTTCATGTATATGACTGTCTCCTAACCTCTCAAACCTGCCTACTGTAAAAATAATTAAGCATTTAGTGAAACAAAAGGTGGAAATGGGTAGATTTATTACTCCATGTATTAACCATACTTGTGAGTGGATTTCTGCTACAATAAAAGGGGATTTTTCCCAGCTTCTCAATGTTAAGCATGAAGTGACTAGTTTCTTCTTTTAGCCATTATCTGTTGTTATCTGGAGAAGCTAAAAATGACAAACAAGTCAGTACCGTTAACATGCTTCCAAGGTACACGGGCACTTTCCGGAACCCACAGTGTCCAATGTAACTGCATGATAAAGCGCATCAGGCTTTGTCCATGTTGTAAAAAGGACTTAGGACCAGATGTAGGAAACTTTCTGCTTGGCGCAAACAGCGAATTTAGCTGTTTGCGACATGCAAAAAGCACATTGCGATGCCCATTCCCATTTTGCGAGTTGGTAACCTGGTTGCCGATTTGCATAATGGGAATGCGAGGCGCAAATAGGAAGGGGTATTCCCCTTCCTATTTGCGATTCGCATCACGATGCAGAATTGCTTTGTGACCACGAACGTGGTCGCAAAGCAATTCGCAGTTACCACCAGTGTCACACTGGTGGTAACCCATTCGCAAAAGGGAAGGGGTCCCCATGAGACCTTTCTCCTTTGTGAATGGCTCTGAAAACATTTTTTCAGAGCAGGCAGTGGTCCTATGGACCACTGCCTGCTCGGAAAAAATGAAACAAAACATTTAATTTTTTCGTTTGTATTGCAACTCATTTTCCTTTAAGGAAAACGGGCTGCATTACAAAAAAAAAAAAAAACTTTATTGAAAAGCAATCACAGTCATGGAGGTCTGCTGTCTCCAGCAGGCCACCATCCCTGTGAGTGCTGTGACTTGCAAGGGGGTCGCAAATTGCGACCCACCTCATTAATATTAATGAGTTGGGCCTTTGCGACCCCTTTGCAACTCGCAGATGGTGTCAGGGACACCATCATGCATCCGGGTTTGCGACTCGCAAATTGCGAGTTGCTCAGACTCACAATTTGCGAGTCGCAAACCCAGAATTTCGTACATCTGGCCCTTAATTCTGTAGAATTTCAATTGCAAATTACACTATATTATTTAAGGTGTAAATGTTATGGGACAAAGTGTTCATGCCATTATTGACAACAGCTAAAGATTTTTCCATGTTTTTGTTATCAACCTGCCGGAAACGTGCAGCACCTTCCATCTGGGAACGTTTCCAGATCTCGTGATATATGGGATAGAGGAAGCATTTTTAGTGTGTCTTGCTGGGTCCTAACAACAAATCTTATAAATCCACTTCCTTTGAAAGGAGATTAAGGTGTTCTATGACAGCTGCTAAGGTGGAAAAACGTAACCATTGTTGGCACAGTTTACCCACACTGTATGGAGTAACAATACATGAATGTTGAGCTGAGACATGCCGAGTGACTGGCAGCTTTTTCTAAAACCTCTGGAGAAATTAACAAAACGTGCCTAGCACTCATCTGTGTCCATTGGCCACAATAACCGCCCATCAGGGCTCAAAAGTGAGGAATTGAAGGTACCATTCTGAACCCAAGCAGTGAGCAGTTCTTCAGTAACTTTTAAAACTGTTTGCCATTTGTGAAATTTAGCTGGTGTGCGGATACTGGGCACATTAAGGCTGTATTTATAGGCCTCTAGAGCCACACTAGCGTCACTTTTAGTGACGCTCCCGTGGCGCTAAGCACAGAGCCGTATTTACAAGGTGGTGTTAAGCCACTTTTTGTGACAATGCCACCTTGAACTACCAGTCCCTTCCCACACAGCACTGGGCGTGGAAGTGGTGTGCAATGGGTGTTCCTGTGGGCGTACCTCCGCAACACCCATTGCATTGTGATGCTGCCTCAGACTTATGAAATCTCATAAACCTGAGGCAGAGCCAAAATCTAATGCCACCCCCAGGGGTGGTGTTAGCAGGGCGCAACGAGGAGGAATACTTTTATTCCTCCTCATTTTTTGCTTTTTGCATGCATGCATAGAAAGAGCAAAATGCAGAAATGATTGTTTATATGCGGGAGGGTGTCCTTTCCTGCACATAAACAATCATTTGAAAATGACGCTTTGGCAATTCTGTGTGTGCTGCATTGTGCAGCACACAGAAGTGCCAAAGTGCCCGCAGGAAGAGAACCCTTCCCGCACATAAACAATCACACCCCTCAACTCAGACATCCTTGCATAAGGATGCCTATGTTGGTGTTGGCAGCTAAATTTAGGGCCAACGCAGGTGGAAATGCAGGGGTGTGCCGTATTCACTTAAAATCAGCGCATCCCTGGGTTTCTAAAGTAACGCAGCGTGGCGCTGCCAATTTTGGCGCAGCACTGCGCTGCGCCACTTTTCCTTAAATCTGGCCCTCAATTCTTTTATTTTTGCTAACCTCAAAACAGGATATTTGTTGCACAGTGTCGTTTAAAAATAACATTTGTGTATGAATAAGGCAAGCTCTAAACAAAGCTTCCCTACCCTGTATCTGCCAATCTTTTGTTCCCCATAAACTCTTCAACTCAGTAATGTTTTTCCAATACTCATCTTTCAACAGAAAGTCGGGAAACAAAGGAATCTATCACTTTTGTGTCAGTTAGCAATATTTTCCTCACTCTAGAAGGCTGCATTTTGAGACACTACGACTCAGCATTTCTAGTGTCATGCCCAGTAAAATACACAAACTTGTCATAATACGTTTTGGAACTCCCCACAGGTAGAGCTGAACAATGTTCCCGTTGTGTGTAATTACAAACACATTTTGGAATACTAGCTTGGTGCAGATAGTAATGTCCATAGTGGTGATAACAGAACATTTGCCCATTATTTGCTGTGTTCATATACACGTCTCCACTTTCAAATACAGTATAACATTTACGAACAGAAAGCAAGGAATCAACTGTTTAAACATCCCTGTCATCGGAAACAATACCTGGTGTCATAACATCTCTCAATGAAATTTTAAACACGTATGAAATTTGAATGACCTCAGTAGGAACGCAGGAATCAGAACTTCAGAAATGTTCACATGGGGCAAGGTTCTTCAGACCTTATGGGAAGATAGTTAAGGTATCTAAACCTCATCCACCGGCTCAACGGCAGAGTATTCAGGAAGATAAAGACCATTTGTCAAAAGAAAGAAGACAATAACTAAACTAATCCAAAGCAGAAAGGCAAGCATTGTCAACAGTATTCACAGATAATGCCATGGATAAATTAAGTAATTGTTTTCAAGCCACATGAACAGCTTACGTGTCTTTGATACACTTTCAGTTGCAGAAGCAGATGAGTTAGAAGAAAAGTCATCAACGTCGACAAAATAACCAGAAGCAGTCTGTGCAAACACAAGAGCCGATACATAGCTGGTGATGGTCCCATTTGTTGTGGTGGTTCATAGGAGACAATGGGCCTGATTCTAACTTTGGAGGACGGTGTTAAACCGTCCCAAAAGTGGCGGATATACCACCTACCGTATTACGAGTCCATTATATCCTATGGAACTCGTAATACGGTAGGTGGTATATCCGCCACTTTTGGGACGGTTTAACACCGTCCTCCAAAGTTAGAATCAGGCCCAATGTCATCCGTCTGTGTTGAACTGGAATAATAAAGTTCCACATCTTGGATGTTTCTTGTCAGTGAAGTGGTAACAGGAATCAACAGAAGCTCATTCTCCACCATCCCCATGCTTAAGGAGGCAATAGTTGCATTGGTACTTGCAGAAGCATTGTTTACTACTTGTAGAAGTATATCCTGTTGGGTAGTGAGAAGGGATCAGGTACTACCCAAAAGGACCTCTGGGTCTACTGTGCAGAATCGGCCAAATTTGACGTTATCAATTGAAACAAATCTGTTCTCCTTGTAACCAAGCTACAGTGGCAGGATGATAGTTATTGCACTGTGTAGTCTGAGGATTGGAACTGGTGCTCTGTAGGATGAGCCAAACTCCTTCCTTTTTCACAGCAATTCTTTCACAAACTAGTTCCCCGATTTTAGGAATCCAGCCTGTAGATGTTGTTGCAAATCCCTTATTCCCAAGGTGGCAGCACAGGTCTAATAATTCTCATCACTGAATTGTAAAACAGGACATGCTCATTTATGCCAAACGGTGTGTCTGTTGCCACTGTGCCAGGGCTATCAAGATCTGGGACATAGATAGGTATCCCAAATAGGACCTCATAAGGGGTGTGACCTCCCAAAGACCTTCTGGGCAGATTATTCAGTGCTCTCTGAACCCCTTATACGTGAGAAAGCAAACTAAAGCCTGAACCTAATACTCTACTGTTAAGGACAGCTTCAAGTCTCTGTTCCTCCTCTCCAGAACACTGTTTCTCTTCGGTTGATTGGGTGGAGAGTAATGAAGCTGACACCCATTGTTCCCATGGTGTCCCTAAATGCCCTAGAGGCAAAGGCAGTGCCCTGGTCCAAGTGGAATGCTACCACCGCATATGTATTAAATAAGACTAGCAAATGTTTAATAACAGTCAGTGTCAGCAGACCAATGTGGCTATACCCACAGGAATCTAGAACAAAAATCAACAGCAACGAAGATGTATTTGTATGCACCATCAGGTTGTAAGGGACCACAATGGTCCAGGTACACACATTGTAAAGGTCTGTTGGCCAGGAGTCCGGGGGAAGTGACGAGAGGCAGGGCAGGAGCCCTTTAAATTGGAAGAGCGCTCCCGCTGTCGCGGGACGCGCGCGGGCGGCGCCCGGGCCAAGGGCGGGCCCGTCCTTGCCCGTCATTGCCCGGAAGAGGCCGGGCTGGGCCACCCCCCTTTCGTACACAGGAAGCACGTTGTTGCCAAGGAGTTGTTGAAAAGAAGGAGCCTTGTCAACCCACATCGTGTGGCCAAAGGAGGTCGGCCTGAATTATATCATTCTTATCCCGACTCCCAAGGCCCCTGGGCAGTGGTTGATAACTATCTACCCACCCGGACACCTTCTCAAACATAGGGCCCGTCTACGCCTGTCTTTGATCGTCTGAGGCCGGGCTGGGCTCCGTCTCTCTATTCTGTTACTCAGATTCTGGGACCTGATTTGACACAAACCACAACATACCTGCTAGAAGGATCGTTTTGCTGCCAAGAGTCCGGTAACAACCTCAGCTCTAATTATTTGTATCTGCTGTTTTTATTTAGAATTGTGGGGAAAAGGAAGGCTGTTGGCCCGCCGGCTCCACTGGAAGGTATAAAAAAGCAGAAAAAACGACCTAGGAAAACAACTATTAAACCTGCCCAAGGGGAATCGAAATCACTCGATGAGATTGATCAACTTTTCGAGGAGGTAGAGGCTATACTTAACAGCGAACTAGGCACTCATGGCCTTTTGCCCTTGAAGAAGCCTCCACTCCAACCTAAAACGATTCAGGAGTTTTTTATCAAGAATAGGGAAGCTCGACCAGTAAATACTGGGGGTTCATCAGATTGTGCAGGGAAATCATCCGCTGTTAATGCCACTGCTCCCTCTTTCCTGCAGGGTATCGTGACTGGTAGCAGTATCTCCAATCACTTTCAAACCCAGGAGATTTTGCACATGGAGGAAATGGAACGCACACCCCTACCATTGAGTCCGGAGATAAGGCTGGTCCCTAATATTCCATGCAAAAATCGTTTCGAGCTTCTGTCTGAGGGAAGCGCTGTGATTGAGGTCCACGACCCTCTTACAGCTGCTAGGGCTATTGAAGCTGCCTCTTCCCTGCCTATTACTACTGACATGTGTTCTGATGTGTCTGACAATGCAGCTAAATTGCCCTTAATTCTCCAGAGAGTAGACGAAATTAAGAATCTAGTCTTGCAGCTAACTAAACTGCTACAGGGGAATATGGCCAAACTATCGGGATGCATTTGCCAGAAGACAGAGGCAGAAGGGGCAGGTGGGACTTTGGCAGCTGATTCTGCTACATTTAATACTAAAGCACGTGAGGGGCTAATTAATCACGCCCAGAGAGCTGGATCCCATAGGAGGGTCGCTGAAGGTAGTATACCTTCCTATATTATGAACCCTAGAAATATACTCACTGGGTGCAATAGTATCCCCCTCGGCGGAGACAAGACAAGGAACGGGGAAGATCCTATTGGAAGCCTCTTTGCCCCATTGAACCGTCAGTCTGCTTCAAGGCAAAATCCTACTTCCAATTTACAGATAAATAGGGATAGCCCTCTGTCAACCAATAGGACGTTATTTGACAACCATCAAATTAAGGATCCAGCTTGCATTTTTCCTTCTCGAAGAACAAATAGTGCTTTAGGCGGGACTCCTAATAGTATTGGTCCCAGACACAGAGCCAACACTCTTTTCCTAAGCAATGTCCCAAAGTTGCCACCCAGGTCTGTTGAGGACCAAGAGTCTAGACTTAATAAGGTTATTTACTGGATACGCAATCGACAGGGTTGCCTTTCAATTATACGTTCGGACATTCAAAAAACAGAAAGATGGAGTCCCCCTGGGTCAAACCTCGATGTAATCATGATTGTGTTCCACGATAAATTCTTAGCAGACCAACTTATTGACTCTGTTGAACGCAAGGGACAACACAAAGAGCTAAAAGGAGGAGGCATCAGGCTGGCCGCTAATTTAATTGACCCAAAACAGACTCCTGTGTTTGTCCCAATTGCTAATACCAATGAGAGAGGCTCTAGGGAAGAAGGCGTCTTTCTGCATCCGGGGCATGTACGACTGTCTGCCCAGGAAGCCGCCTATCAGGATAATCTAGTGGCACCTTCAATAGACAAATTAGAGAAGTACCTTGCTATCGAGTCGAACTATAAGGATGTTCCATCCCCTAAACATGGGGCTGCATTGGGAACTAATGGGTTATCCATTATGACTTGGAATCTTGCGGGCCTTGCTAGGAAATTGGATGATGTGGACTGGGTTGCCTATATAAAGTCACAAGATGTGTGTCTCTTTCAAGAAACTTGGGCCGAGGGCCAACCAAGCATGGATGGGTTTCTTTCATTTAATATCCCTGCACTGCCTTCAGAGAAAGCAACTGGTCGCGCAAAAGGGGGTCTTTTAATCCTTTTAAATTCAAAGCTCCAATGTGACTATAAGGTTTTAGAATTTGATTGTCCCGACTTGATGGGTTTACAAATTTCTTTTAATCAAAATTTTAACATAATCTTAATTAATGTTTACGCCCGTTCTGTTGCACGTGGTACAGAATCACACATTTTAACTTTACTCTTTGACTTTGTAGACACGCTACAAATTAATTCCTACTTAATTATTGCAGGGGATGTAAATTGCACTTTCGAACCCTCAGCGTTTCTTAGTGATTTAACTGCGGATGAGGACGAATTATGGGGTATTGCACAATTGGATGGTGATAGTTATCCTCCACGCTCTCGTGTAGCAACTCAGCTTGCTACACTATGCTTAAAGTTTGGCCTAAGGGCCTGTAATGGTCGAACTCCTTCTGATTTAAACTTGGCACCGACATTCCTACGAGGTTCTGTGGCCAGCGTAATTGATTATTTTCTGGTGGATGTGCGTCTTTGGCCATTGCTGCTAGATATGAGGGTAGATTCAAGATGCGAGAGTGATCACTTTCCATTGTTGCTCACCCTTGCTGGGAATATCTTTGGTAGAACCTTGAATATGCAAACATCAATGGCCCCTCCCCCTATTTTAAACAATGCTTATACAAAGGTGAAGTGGCCAAAAGTCATGTCAAACCCCTATTTGCTATGTAAGATCTACCAAGTGTTCTTAGATAATCTGTCAGCCTATGAAGACTTCGAACCAGAAGCCATTCCACTTCTTGATATACACGAAGATATGATGGTTAAACTTCAAAGTGTCTTTTATAAAAAGGTAGCCACGGCAAACCGGCAATATGGGGGTTCACCTAACAGCAGTTGGTTTAATGATGCATGCATGAGGGCTAAGACTGAGTTAAGGAAGGCTATACTGGCCGGGTATACGGGGAAATCAAACAAGCAAGATTCACGTATAAAAAGATAATCCTACAATCAAAGAAAGCTTGGGAAGATGCTATTTGGCAGGACTTGCTAGATGCTACTAAAACAAACAACAATACGCTTTTTTGGGAACTGCTGACTAAGCACGAGAGAGGGGGTAGGTTTATACAAAGGAACCATATTCAACCTGGTACCTGGGTGGATCATTTCTCTCTCTTGTACGAAGGAACTGCCTCCACCGGGACTGTCGATTGTGAGAAAGTGGGACTATACCCCCCAATTTCACCCAATGCTAACCTTGCCACTTCTCCGTCCAGTGGGAATCTATTTAACTCTGAAAGCTATATTTGCTTTTCTCTAGAAGAAACTGCAGACGCCATTAAATCTCTAAAGACAGGTAAAGCCCCAGGCCCTGATAAAATTCCAGGTGACCTTTATAAATCAGAGTTACCCATCTGGACCTGGTATATTAATATGATGTCAAACAAAATCGCAAAAGGAGGACAGATCCCTGAGACGTGGAAGGGTGCAGAAATTATTCCAATATATAAAAAGGGCAACGTAAATCTTCCAATTAACTACAGACCGGTCAGTTTAATTGACAACCTACAAAAAAATTTGGCAAAACAATTGTTAGTTAGACTGACGAGTTGGGTGACGGAGCAGCAGATCCTATCACCACTTCAGGCAGGGTTCCGCTCTAGAGTTAGCACGGTTGACCAGGTATTTAGGTTGACCGTGCTACACTGGAAATATGTAGTCTTGGCAAAGCAAACACTATATGTCACTTTTGTAGACCTGCGCTCTGCCTTTGACCTGGTCCCTAGAGACAAGCTTTGGGGAGTGCTACACAAAAGAGGGGCACCATCTGATATCATTCATTTATTAACACGTATGCATGAAGGCACATACGCTCAAGTAAGATGGGGTAACCAAGGCGAACTGACTAACAAGTTTCCCATTAAAAGAGGTGTTCGTCAGGGATGTGTCCTAGCGCCACTTTTGTTTTCTTTATTCATTAACGAGGTGGTCCAAGAACTCATGACATGCCAGAATGATGCTCCCAGCTTAGGCAATCAGAAAATCCCAATTCTTCTTTTTGCGGATGACTCTCTATTGATCTCAAAGACCCCTATGGGGCTGCAAATTCTTGTGGATAGATTTAAATCATTCTGCTGGAATTTTGGTTTCGAGCTGAACTCGAAGAAAACAAAATTGATGGTGCTTCGCTCTGGCTCTCGTAAGAAGTGTACGATCAGGTTAGATGGAGCTATTTTGGACCAGGTTAGCTCTATCGACTACTTGGGTGTGAGGCTTACAGACTCACTCCTCTGGGACGAACAAGTCGGTAAGAGTGGCGGGCTTTTGCAACATCGGGCAGCATCCATATTACGCCTTTACAGGAATACGATCGCTAAAGTTGTGTCTCCAGCAGTAAAGATCTATGTGGCCAAGGCACAGGGTGCTGCTGTTTATGGTGCAGAGATTTGGGGCATGACAGATAGCAGTAGGATAACTAAAATTGAGAATAGCTTTGCTCGGGCTCTATGTGCTTGTCCCACTAGCACCCCATTAACCCCCCTTTTTTTAGATCTAGGGCTTAAACGTATAGCCGATTTGATTATCTTACGGCCCCTACTATATTGGGTGAGGCTTTGGGTAGTTCCTGAACTGGCTATATATAAGTCTTCCCTATTAGAATGGTTAAAAACCTCTAACTCCATGTCCATACCATGGATCAAACACGTATCTAGTTGGTTTTGCATGCTAGGACTGAGGAACTTCTGGGAGAATCCCCAGCAACTTGTGAAGCCCCATGTAAAAGTATTGAAGAGAGCTTACTGGTCCCACATATGTAATAATTACATTTCTCAGAAATCGAATGGTCATTTAACTAACTCGTTTATTGATTTTAAATGGTACCCTGAGTTTGAACCATACTTAGATACAATACCTGATTTGTTAGGCAAAAGTTTGTATGCCAGATTTCGATTTGGAACATTACCCCTGAAGGCCTTAACGAGCAGATGGGGACCTAAGTCAAGCTCTGATACCTGTCCTGTATGTGGCATTCCTTCCGAAACAGTAGAACATTTTATGTTTTTTTGTCCCGCCTATTCAATCCCAAGGTTTAAATGGATATATAAAATCTGTAGGGAATTGAATTTAAGGAAATGTTTTTTAGCTTTGCGGATCTTAAAAAGCCACAATTCAAATGTGACAATTTACGCAGTAAGTAAGTTTTTAGCAACAGCATGGCGCATACGCACTTTTTATTTACAATGAGTTGAAATTGTTTTAAGACGGGCAAACATGGATCATTCTTTTTTTAAATTTTTCTATGACATTATGGTTTATATTATTATATTATATTGTATTGTATTGTATTGCTTTGATGGTCTGTTGGCCGAATAAAGCTTATGTGAAACAACAAAGGTCTGTTGTAATTTAGGGGGATGTTTGCGGTGGGTGTTTGATGGTGTACTCTTTAATTTGCTGGCAAATGTCACAATAAAGGACATATTGCTGTTTGTATAGACCTGGCTACCAAAAGTGTTTTTGTAATAGAAAACTAGTAGCAACCATACCTGCATGAGCAGAAGTGGCACCCATATGCGCTGCTTTAATGAGATCTAGACCTTGGTCTTGGGTGGGGATCATGATCTCCCATCCCTGGAATGGTTGGGAATGCAATGTTTTGGACACTTAGATGGTAGGAATAATTTGCTGGATATTCTTTTGGTAAGGACTTGCCATCAGCCAAAGCTTTCACAGCACCCAACATCTCATTATCCAATCTTGTATCAGAACAAGTAATTGCAGCAACAGAAGCCATAGCTACTACAGATTTTCCAACTTCATCAGCTAAAGTGTTTCCTACAACGTGTAGCCCTACACATTGGTGATACAATGTATCCGTGTTTGGTAGTCTGTCCTGAAGATCAGCTATACTTCCCCACAAGTTATTGTGTTTGATGGTGTTCCTCTTGGAATCTATGAAGATGTTCAGGCATCAGTGATGTAGGTAATCATTACAGAACTGGACACAATAGTATGTATCACACTTAGGGGCAGATTTATGGAAAGTGGTGCTGCACCGAGTGTAGCACCACTTTCCCTGCACCCCTTAGCACCTCCCTACCACCACCATGTGTGTGCCGTATTTAAAATACTGTGATTCATGGAAAAGGGAAGGGGAAATAGCATAATTTTTCATGATGCTGCCGATGTACTCTGCAGGAGTAGCGCCAATATGTTGGTGCTTCTCATGAAGAGTTCATAGGGGCCCATTCTAAAGAATTTTAAGCCCCCTTTTAATGAGCAGGCGTTAAAAGTGCCATACAAAATGGCATAAGGAAATCTCATAGGTTTCCTTGTGCCATTGTTCTGGCTTCCCTGACGGGGGAACTCCCCCTTTGCATACATGATGCCTGGCACAGGCATAATGTAGCGCAAAGGGTTACAGAGTGGCGCAATGCATGCATTGTGACACCCTGTAAATACAGCGTGGGGATTTCGGTCTCGTTGGGCCACATTAATGTAAAAATAATGATGTTAATGTGGGGTAAGGTGGTGCTAGGTCATTATAAATATGCCCGTAGTGTTGGTTGGTCTGGATCCATATGTTCCAGTGCCAAGATAAGAGCCGTAAGCTCTGCCAATTGTGCAGTGCTGTCCTCTAGGGTCTGCATGTAGGTGTTTTGAGGGTGGATGGTACAATCCCTCATCAACCCAGTTACAGCTGTGCAAGTTGGTGAGTATTAATTTTCAGTACCTACAGCTGGTTGTGCTGAACTATCAGTGTAAATGATAGTTTGGTACTGATCAAGTGGTAATATATTAGTAGGTGCGGGTACTCCTGTTCCTATTGGAGGAATTCTTGCATTTGAAGTTCTGAGTCAAAGATGTAATCAACATCAGAGACTGTCAGGGAGTTTGCCCATTGAACCTAACATAGATGTGATGCTTTGGCATTTGGAACACTGACTTTGGTGACCGCCTCAATAGCTGGCACCGGGGCGAGAACAATAATGTGTTTCCTTGGACAAGTGGCCTCTCCTTAATGACATCCATCTGCACAGTAGTCAGTATTTTTTCATGTGGGTGAAAAACTTTCTGAGTTTGAGTACAAATGAGATTTGTATGTTATGGGTATGATGTCACCCTACTAAAGGTGACATAGGTGAAACTAATGGCACCGTAAATTAATCTGATGAACAGGTTTGTTTTTTTACGTGTATGTAAGTGTTTGCTTCTAGCATGTCCTGCTGCAGTTCTCTAAGTATGCGCGTGTGTTCTCCTTTCCAGTGTTTACTTGAAAAATCTGGAGGATTTAGAACATAGAGTGGTTTTATGCGTTGTGCATAGTCATGCATGTATGTTCTGCCAAAGTTAAAAAGCCCAGCAATGACTGCAGTTACTTAATGGTATTTGGGGGCAATTTTAGTTTTCTTGAAATTGAATTTGTAGCCCTGGGCGGTGAATCCATCCTGGCCAAATGTATGTTGTCATCATCTGTGTGATGGTTGTGCTCCACATAGGACTACGCCTCAGGATCAATATCATATTGATGTTACTTGGGCTGAAAACAACCCTGGGAATACCCCTGTAGCAAACAACAAAAGAGCTGCTGAGAGCCTACTGAGCTAAAAGTGCTCAGATCCTACTTGTTTTGCATTTTCTACGCACTATGGCCCATATTTATACTTTTTTAGGGCCGCATTTGCATCATTATTTAATGCAAAAGCGGCACAAACTTCCAAAATACAATTGTTTTTTAGAAGTTTGCTCCACTTTTGCATCAAAAAGCGGCGCTAAAAAAGTACAAATATGGGCCTATGTTGTTAATCAATGCTATTCTATGTGCATTTTGTATTGCATAAGTGTGAGTGTGACTGTTTGAGTGCCTGTAGTCTAAGACGTTACTACAAGAGTGGCCTGGTTTGGCAACAGGGAATAATGGGTTATTCATTGCAGAGACACAGGCCTCAACTACTCCTTGGTTCTCAAGCTGTGTGAGAATCTCTCTTACTGGATCTTTTAGCCTCATGTTTAATAGGATATTGGGGTTGAGGCTGTGGGGAGGACCTAATGGGTATTAAATGGTAGGAAAAATCTTTATCTCACCCTACGTGGTTGCGATACAGCATGGGAGCCTGCACCAGAGCCCATTCAGCGGTATAGGCTTCCCTTACAGAATCTGGAATCAGGACTGAGAAAGAAGGCAAGATGACATCTTTCCCATGTGGGAGCTTGTGGACGAATTCAGGTGGACAATCTTTTTCTGCCAAATGTATATCAAAGTTTAGTGCTTTTCAGAAGATTACTTCAATTGTGCTCTCTATGTCCCCATCAATTTTTATATTTAATTCCTAAACCCTGTCGGTGGGGAGGCACGAGTGTCTGCTGTTTCGATTACCAGAAAGTTAATAGTTGGTGTCACATCCAGATGATCTATAAGATTCTGGCAACATATTGTGATTTTTGCCGCACTGTCTAGCAGAGTGAAAGCCCATGGCTTATTCTTCAACAACATTCTCAGTGTGGATGGCATCTTTAATTGAAATTTCAGCTACCTTTTTCTTTTTAAATTGGGGGCTTTAATTGAGGAGTTTTAACCTCTTTTTTAACATAACCTTTTGTGGAATGTTGTAAGTCCTTCTTTGGCTTTATGTTGTCACTTTGTGTTTCTGATCATCCCACTCGGTTTATCCGGTGTGTCCGGAAAAGAGTGAGAGGGACGTGTATTATTATATTGGTATCTATCAGGAATTTTTGAAGTTTCTCTATTTTGGAGATTATATTGTCTATCAAAGGTCTCCGGGTGTGGAGATTCTCCTCTCTGACTTCTTCTGTCTTTTTTTGGTTTTTGTTTATCCCATGGATTTTTAGAACTCTCTTGAGCTTGTTTAGTACCTTCTTTAGGACAGGTGCTCTGAATTTGTCCTGTACTATACTAGCATAGGTTTCTGAGATAATCTTTGGCAACTCATGCTCCTGTTTCTGTTAAGGAATCTCCTGGAGCTGTGGGCAAATGGCCAACATTGCTGCTTGCTCTTTAATATTGCTTAAAACAATTGAGGGCACTGTGTCGAAATTGCACATCAGTTTTATCCCCACGTTCAGGGCCAGGGCTGTCCCATGTTTATTTTGCATTTATTTTAACACTACCGGTAAATTGGCAAGTGTTGGGGTACAGTGTGGTAGTGTGAGTTGTGGAGAAGGTTCTGCCCCATTTGAAATAGTCCTCTATTGAGGGAACCATACCAAATGGCAAGCACATTGTGAGAATTCTATGTTTGACTTGGGGTCCTGTATGGGGAAACTCTGGTTCCAGCTGATTTGTTTTTTGTGCAATCCAGAGCAGAATCTTCTCCCACTCTGTGGGTGCTTTTCCCATTATTGAAAGGACTGTTTGTGGATTAATTCTTGTACCGGCCAATTGATGAACAGCTGGAGCAGCCCCTGTTGTAACTGTGTTCAAAGTCCACATTATACATTTTATTACCCATTAATATATAGCTACTAGCTCATTGTAAAGTGTGCAGAGTTCAGCTGCTGTCATAGCCTGCACACTGGATATGGTATGCCCGTGCCAAATGTGAGCAACGTCAGTACATCATTACTTAAAGGATCTAATCTGACAGGTTGTGTTACATGTGGAAGAGCGCCACTGAACATGTTTTGATGTTCTTAATAAGAGAGAGATATTTCTAAGTATTGATAGGCTCAGTCCTGTTGTGGTACATTTGGTACTTTGTATGTGTGAAACATACATGTATTTGTACCTGTTTCAGGGAAGGTGACTCAAGAGTAAAATATTTCTGTTCTATATGCATTGTGGGCTTCCACAACGAATGTAACTTCCCCGCCCTTTTCGATTAAGCCATTAGCTTAAAGGAACTGCATGAGTGGATATCTGAAGTTTTCCCGAATATTTATCTTGTTTGCCATATTAAAGAATAGGTATCAGAATTGGGAACCCCAATGTGGGAAAATCCTTTTAAGGTTCAAGTTTGAACAACCTACAGGCTAGATAAGTGCTCCCTATTCAACTGAGGAGGAATGTAACTAAGACCACAGATGTCTCCATATAATGGTACTTAGGATACCTTCAGTGTGTGTGAGACTGAGATACTCAGGAAACCAGTAAAATCAGTGCTTACGCTATTGGTGGTGGAGCCATGTCGTAAGGACTCTCGTATCTCAACAAGACTGCTGGATTTTGGGCAGCAGCACCCCTGCTTGTATGTGACTGTGTCACTCCCACACCAGTTGGCAGCTGTCAACCCAACACTCCTGGCTTTCTAGAAACACCTCACCCAAACCAATACGGTAAAGGTGATTTGTGGCAGTCTAGCTCATGGAACTCTGAAGATCCCTCAGGGAAATCAGGTTGAACATGCCTTACCCTTTTTTCTCTAAATATAAGTCACTAGCACACACACATGCAAGAAATGAGATGCAGAATAGTTTTTAATAAATTTATTGAAAATACTGCAATCTATGATAAAACGCATGAGCTGCAATGATTAAGATAATGAGGAATAACAAAATCAGAATTGTGAAGATCAAAGAAGAATATATAATTCCTACCTGAATCCTATTCTCTAGTCTCTAGTGAGAGCATGGCTGTGTAAGCCGAATCTGTTCATGAAGTGTCCATGAGAAGCATACCCACCCCTGTTACCTTAGTACAAGGTCAGGCCTCTAGTTTCCATATCATGTGCCGTAGAGAAACAAAGGCTGAGATTGCCTGCAAACTGGAAAATGGAAAATCATGGCTGGAACTACCTCTAACGCCCTTTGTCCTCGAAGGTGTTTATATGAGGAATATGTTTTGTTCTTGCCAAATATGCCTGATGCAGGTATGTACCTAAGTGTTAGACTGTTTGCACAGTCTTGTGGCAGCAATACCAAAATATTATCCTGTGTTCTAGGCATTCTGTTATCATCAACCCAGGGCAGAATAACACAACAAAAATATGTCATGCATAACACTGTTAGTGACTCTCTTGCAGAATTGCAACTGATTATCAAAATAAAAACATCACCTCTAAAACAAGCTGTGCTAAAATGAATCAAACAAATAAATGAAAACAGAGAATACAATCTGTGTGAAAGGCAGGCCGCAACCCTAAGGTAAGCCAAATACTGTGCCCAGGCAAGAAGCTAAAAATAGACCCACAACAGTGTCTAGGTATGTTACTGGTATCTGAGTAATTGTATAAGTGCCTTTGTGTGTGTCATTGGACATGTAAGTAACTGTTCGGGTATATCAGTAGCTGTCTAATTGACTGTATGAGTATACAACTAGATTTGTAGGTGCCTGTATGGATTGGTAACCGTATGTCCATCTTTGAATGTATACCTGTGTGTAGTAATATGTTAGTGGTTCATATATAACTGCTATGTGGGTATGTGAGTGGATGTGTAATTGTCTCTGTCGATGTGTCACTGGGTAAGTAACTGTTTGGTTTTGTAATAGGTATATAAGTGCTTATATGTGTAGGAGTCTGAGTTTATAACTGGGAAAATGTGGGCGCAAGTGTCTGTTTATTTAACTGGCTGAGTGCTGGGTATATGACTGGCCCTATAGGTGTATGAGTGGATATAGCATTGCCTTATGAAGCTCTGAATGACAACGTAAGTGATTCATTAGGTAACTACACTCATTTCTGAATGCATTTATTAGTGTGTTTCTGAGTGTTTTAGGGTCTGATTTAGAACTCAGTGGATGTGTTACTCTGTCACAATGGTGATGGATATCCCGTCCGCCGAAATGTAAATAACATTATTTACAATGAGATTTAGATTTTGGTGGACAGGATATCTGTTACTATTGTAGTAGAGTAACCCGTCTGCCAGGTTCTGAAGAGGGCCCTTAGTCATTGTCTACCTATATGAGTACCGGGCAAATAAGTGCTTTTCTGCGAATGTAAGTGGGTGTACCAGTCACTACCTCACTATGCATAAGCAAGTGAGTGCCTACATAACTGAATATGTGAGTGTCAAGAGCCTGTGTAAGCTTGTGACTATACATGTATGAATAAGTATTCTGGGTCTGCTTGGTTACCATAATAATCTGTACACTCTTAGAACCTGTGGTTCATCTCAAGGTTCCAATTTAAATCTGCCACTATCCACTCGGCCTTTTATCTTTTCAAGATGTTTAAAATCAGTAACATTCGGCTGGGTAATAATGAGCGTCTTTTATTCAGTGCCAAAATATTCTTCTGAATAAACATGCACTTTAAAAATACACGTATTTTGATGAGTTATGTGAGTACTTTTACGGTGGGTGAGTAAGTAATTGTATGAGTAGTTCAGTACATAAATCCTGTCTAGGTGTGTGAGTGGATGTCTAAGTGCCTTTCTCATTCTCTGACTGATTGTGTGAAAGGGTCCATGGTTTTGTAAATAGGTCTGTGATTGGCTGTGTGGATGGGCAACTGCATATCTAACTGGGTGTATGACTGTATACATCTCTCTGTAACTGTCGGAGTAATGGTTACAGTAAAAGCTTTAAATGTGTCTCAAAGGATGTGACAGCATCTGCATGTCTATGTGAATGAGTATGTAAGCAAGTAAATGGGGGTATGAATGGTTTTATTAATGTCTCTATCAGCGTGTCAGTTTCTAACTAGCTATACTGGGGGTAGGTACATCAGTGCCCTCTTGGCACCATAACTCAGTATATGAGTGCTTGCCTACTGTGGGAGTGGATGTAAATTGTTTACTATTAAATTACATGCTCTACTGAATCACTCGCATCTACTTCCAAACACATTCATTCTTTTAAACTTACAAAAAAAACGATATCTTGTCTTCAGCAATGTATATTCGTCCTTTGCTGCTCACTATGGTTTTCCTTAATTTCGCCATCTACCCTCCCTTTTATTTTTCCTTTTACTGTTGTGTATAAGCTACATATTTTATTTCACCATATATACCCTCATAACTACTTATATACATATACATGTTAAAAGTGCACCCCAATTGACATAGCAGTGGAATCTGTTTGTTTTTCTCAAATTGTTTGACTCAGTGTGAGTTAGAATCTCTTGTCAGTGAAATCTGAAGTACAGGAATTATATACCACTTTCAGTACAAAGGAAGCATTAATGGCAACCCTTCTAACTCTGTTTTCAGTGATATGGATGTAGTAAGCAAATCACAAACTTCTATTCATATTTTTATTTTTTGATACCACTACTGATGGGTCACTCTTTTTTAACCCGTTGTAGGACTCCTGTTAAGAAGCTCAATCTAGTAGTGGTTTTGGGCAGATTTGCTGATCCACTGTGGTGCTCAGCATGCCCCCCCTGTAAAATTGCTGCAGGTCCATAGATCATCACGGGGGCCTGTAAAGCCATTCAAAAATGTGTTTTTAACGCATGGCATTTGTAGTTTATTTTGCAAAAATTGCTAAATCTAAATCCAAACACCTCCTAATGAGCAATATTTCAATATCACTCCGCTTTTCAGATTAACAGTTAAATCTTTTGAGTGGGTCACTGAGTGGGTGTCTATCTGTCAGAGTCTGTGAGTTGGTGTGTGATGTCTGAGAGGGTCTGTGAGTGTGTGTATCTGAGAGGGTCTGGGAGTAGGTGTGTTGGTATCTGTGTTGGTCTGTGTTTGGGTGTATGTGTGTCTGAGAGCGTCTGTGTGTGGGTGTATCAGTGTCTGTGTGGATCAATGAGTGGGTGTGTGAGTGTCTGCATTGGTCTGTGAATGGGTGTGTGAGTGTCTGGGAAGGTCTGTGAGTGGGTGCGGAAGTATCTATGAGGGTCTGTGAGTAGGTGTGTCAGTGGCTCTCTGGGTCTGTGAGTGGGTGTGTGAGTGTCTGAGTGTATGAGTGGGAGTCTGACTGCATTGGTATGTGAATGATTGTGTGAGTTTCAGAGAGGGTCTGTGAGTGGGAGTGTGAGTGCCTGTGTTCATCTCTTAGTGTGTGTATTTTTTAAATTACAGACAAATTTGCAGATCCATCACATTCACAAGGCGGGGCTGCGCTGAGTACCATGGTGGATCCGCACACATGGAAAAAATATTTTTGCACAACAGGCGTCCCTCACTGACCCCCATATTGTACCCATGCGGTCAGGGTACTCCTACCCTGACCCTTCTATTACATTTCATTTGAACTTTTTATACACCATGACCGTTCTCTGACATATAAAATAGCAGCTGCAACTTTCCAGTCAGGTTGTGGCCAGCCAATCATAGCATTGCTAGTGACATGTGGATCTGCAAATCCACCACAGCGGATCCAAGATTGAGCCGGCTCCCCAGATATACAAATTTCATTTCCCTTTAATAACTCTAAAACTACTGAAAGGTTTTAGATCAAATAACAAATAGAGATCTTTCTTGACCAAGATCTACATTTCTGCCAAAATTTGGTGTAGGTCCGTTCAGTGGTTCGAGATGTAGTCATGCTCAAAATCCCTACGAAAAATTGTGTGGGGAAAATGTGTTTGGGACCTCCCTTTCTCTCAGTTGATGGATGACCCCGAAACTTTGAAGAAAACAGCTGAAGTAATTAGCATATGAGTTTTGAACATTTTGTGAAGATTCATCAAACGTCGCCAAAGTATGTATGTTTGTATATATATAAATATATATATATATATACATATATATATATATATATATATATATATATATATATAACGTATATCTATGAGTATATAATGCATATAGAGATACGTATATCTCTCTATATATACATATAGCCCCTCATTCCTACCTTGGCGGGCGGTGGTCGCCGCCCGCCAAGCGGGAACCGCCACTTGGCCGCTCCGCGGTCAAAAGACTGCGGAGGCCATTCTGGCTTTCCCGCTGGGCCGGCGGGCACCCGCCAAGGGAGCGCCCGCCGGCCCAGCGGGAAAGGCCCTGCATCCCAGAAGCCGGCTCCGAATGGAGCCGGCGGGGTTGCAGGGGTGCGACGGATGCAGTTGCACCCGTAGCGATTTTCATTGTCTGCTAAGCAGACAGTGAAAATCATGCTGGGGCCCGCAGGGGCCCCATGACACCCGTTCCCGCCATCCTGTTCCTGGCGGTAAAAACCGCCAGAAACAGGATGGTGGGAAGGGGGTCGGAATCTCCATGGTGGCGCTGCTTGCAGCGCCGCCATGGAGATTCAGCCCAGCAAGGGGAAAACCGGCGGGAAACCGCCGGATCCCCTTTTCTGACCGCGGCTTTACCGCCGCGGTCAGAATGGGCTGGGAAGCACCGCCAGCCTGTTGGCGGTGCTTCTGTCATTTTAACCCTGGCGGTCGCTGACCGCCAGGGTTAGAATGACCCCCATAATTCCTTATATCTGTATATTTAACTATCTTTCTATCTATCTCTCCATCTCTCTCTCTCCCTCTCTCGCGCTCTCTCTCTCGCTCTCTCTCTCTCTCTCTCTCTCTCTCTGTCTCTCTCTCTCTCTCTATATATATATATATATATATATATATATATATATATATATATCCTACTGGCGATCTCCAGCAGGTAGTTATAGTTTGGACATTTTTCCAATAGAAAGAGTGGTTTTTGTTTTGGCAATAATTTTGGCTCAGTTTGTTGAATCTTCCCAAAATTTTCAAAACTTATAGTTTGCTCAGATCAGCTGCTGTCTTGAAAGTTTTGGGTGTTCTGTCAAGCAGAGGCCTAGAAAAAGGGGGTGGGGTCCCCAAACACTTTTTCCCCATTCTACATCAATGGCATTTTTCAAATTCTTTAGCGTGACTACAGCCCGAACTGCTAAACAGAAGTAAACAAACTTTGGCAGAAAGCTAGCTGTTGGTCCAGAAACATGCTTTTTGTGATTTGGTGTCATTTCCTTCTGTAGTTTTGGAGATATTAGAGTTTAAAAAATATAGATGTCGAGGGATGAGGATCCTCTGCTGAACCAACTGTCCCATGCTGATATCTGATAGGCTGCCAACAATTCAACAAGGAGGAATTGGCAGCCATCTTGGGATTTGGATTTAGTCGAGTCCTAGAAAAAAAGTAATAAAAAAGAAAAGCAGCCAGGGTAGGGAATCCTTGTCCCTTAGCTCTGATGCTTGGGTCCCAGAGTGACCCAACCAGGGCGAAAAAGCATTTTTTTTTAAAACATCTGAAAAATCCAGGTATCCAGATCCACAGATTATGCTTACTTTGAAATAAAAGCGTGGTTTCCCACCCTTTTCATTTAATTAGACCCTGGGTAGACCAGGTCCTGGGGGCACTAGGGGCTTTTTCAGCCATGCCATCTTTCTGGGGTGGTCACACAGAATAATATGGGGGGGGCTGCACAAACATTGTTTTATTGTGGGGGAGTCCCTATGGCCTACTTTAGAGCCCTGGGAACCACTACCTCCCCGAGGCTAAGTACATTCTGTAGAGAGGGACCGCGCATCCCCCCCAACAGCCCTGTTGACCACCACTTCCCTGGGGTTAAATACATTAAGAATGCAATAGCTGCACGCCACCCCATGCCGTGGGGAACACCACCTCCCCAGGGCAAAACATTGTTTTCTTTTGGGGGAGGCCCTATGGCCTCCCTCAGAGCCCTGGGAACCCACACTTCCCTGGGTCTAAGTACATTCTGTAGACAGGGTCCATGTATCCTACCGCCCAGCCCTGGGGACCACCACTTTCCTGAGGCTAAATACATTAGGAACTCAGGGGCTGTACCCCCCCTCCGCAGCCCCACGAACCACCACCTTCCTGGGAAGTCCCTTGAGCAAAATACCAATCTGTGTGCATGGGGGCGTGTGGCCACATCACAGCCCTTGGGACTGCCACCTCCCCAGGGCTGAAATTAGATAATTAGATCAGTCATGGACATCTGACCCCAGAGACCACCACCTCCCTGAGGCTTTAATAGTTGGAGGGACTGCGCGACCCCCCCTTTAAGAGCCATTGATGGCCCTGAGGATCATCAACCCCCAGGGCAAGCTCCTGCTATGCCCCGGGGTACCCACCCCTGGGAACCCCAGGACCACCAGGACATAGCTGTTTGCTCTCATTTGGCGGGAGCTGACAGCTCCCACCAATTCAGAGCAAGCACTACGCTTGCAGCAAGTGAGAGCTCTCAAACAGCTCTCATTTGCTGCGAGCGGAGGTTTTCACTGTTTCTCTGCCTGTAGGCATGCAGGCAGGGAAACAGAGGAAACAATTGCTCTCACAGAGAGGGTGCTGCATTTTTTGCAGCTCCGACTCTGTGACCACAACGTTGGCTCCCACCTGAAGAAACCAGGGTAGCCTGGTGCAAACTCAGCTTAGAAGAAGGAGAATCAAGATGGCACCTGTTAGAAATGGGGTTTTTGGTTGGCAGTCAGGTTACCCTCTGTCCAAGTAAGAACCCTCCCTCTAGTCAGGGTCAGTCACACACAATCCAAAATTAGCCTGTGCCCACCCTCTGGTAGCTTGGCACGAGCAGTCAAGCTTAACGTTGAAGGCAATGTGTAAAGTATTTGTGCAATAAATCATACAATACCACCATATAGCACCACAAAAATACACCACACAGTGTTTAGAAAAATATAGAATATTTATCAGGATAATTGTAGGTCAAAACAAATAAAGTTGTAATGTGAATTTGTAAAGATATCACTGAAAAGTGATATAAAGTGTCTTAAGTCTTTAAAAAGCAAACAAAGTCTCTTTCAAGCACAAAGTACCTGGTTTGGAGTGGAAAATCTCCGCAGAGGGCCGCAGAAGAAGAGATACGTGAAAAATGGTGTGTGCGTCGATTTCTCCCCAGCACACACGGACTTGCGTCATTATTTTTCACGCGGGGAAGTTGTACGTCGTTTTCCGGCGCGCGGACAGTCTCTTTCTGTGGATCGCGGGGATTGCCAGATGTCCCGGGTCTGTGCATGGATTCTCCTGCTTGTTTTCCGGCTGCAAGTCGTTCTGCGGGGCTGTGCGTCGAAGTTTCGCTCTCACGGCAGGCGTCGCATCGATTTCTCCTCTGGAGGTCGGGCGGCGTTGTCCTTGCGAGGCCGTGCGTCGAAGTGTCGGTCGTCCCGAAGGCGTCCCGTCGATCAGCGTCGGTGTGCGGTGTTTTTCTCGCCGCGGAACAAGCTCTGCGTCGAACATTTCGGTGCACGAAGCGTCCAAGTGAAAAAGAGAAGTCTTTTTGGTCCTGAGACTTCAGGGAACAGGAGGCAAGCTCTATCCAAGTCCTTGGAGAGCACTTTCACAGCCAGACAAGAGTTCAGCAAGGTAGCAGGCCAACAGCAAGGCAGCAGTCCTTTGTAGAAAGCAGACAGGTGAGTCCTTTGAGCAGCCAGGCAGTTCTTCTTGGCAAAATGTAGTTTCTGGTTCAGGTTTCTTCTCCAGCAAGTGTCTGATGAGGTAGGGCAGAAGCCTTGTTTTATACCCAAATGTGCCTTTGAAGTGGGGGAGACTTCAAAGAGTGGCTAATAAGTGCACCAGGTCCCCTTTCAATTCAATCCTGTCTGCCAAGGTCCCAGTAGGGGCTGTGGCAGTCCTTTGTGTGAGAGCAGGCCCTCCACCCTCCCAGCCCAGGAAGACCCATTCAAAATGCAGATGTATGCAAGTGAGGCTGAGTACCCTGTGTTTGGGGTGTGTTTGAGTGAATGCACAAGGAGCTGTCAGCTAAGCCCAGCTAGACGTGGATTGTAAGGCACAGAAAGATTTAAGTGCAAAGAAATGCTCACTTTCTAAAGGTTGCATTTCTAGAATAGTAATATTAAATCCAACTTCACCAGTCAGCAGGATTTGGTATTACCATTCTGGCCATACTAAATATGACCTTCCTACTCCTTTCAGATCAGCAGCTACCACTCCAATACTGTATGAGGGCAGCCCTAATGTTAGCCAATGAAGGAAGCAGGCCTCACAGTAGTGCAAAAACGAATTTAGGAGTTTTACACTACCAGGACATGTAAACTACACAGGTACATGTCCTGCCTTTCACCCACACAGCACCCTGCTCTAGGGGTTACCTAGGGCACTCATTAGAGGTGTCTAATATGTGGAGAAAGGTGAGGTTTAGGCTTGGCAAGTAATTTAAATGCCAAGTCGAGGTGACAGTGAAACTGCACCCACAGGCCTTGCAATGGCAGGCCTGAGACAAGGTAAAGGGGCTACTTACGTGGGTGGCACAACCAGTGCTGCAGGCCCGCTAGTAGCATTTAATCTACAGGCCCTAGGCACATATAGTGCACATTCCTAGGGACTTATAAGTAAATTAAATAGTCCAATCAGGTATGATCCAAGGTTACCATGTTTAAAGGGAGAGATCATATGCACTTTAGCACTGGTTAGCAGTGATAAAGTGCGCAGAGTCTAAAAGCCAGCAAAAACAGTGTCCAAAAATTGGAGGGAGGCAGGCAAAAAGTTAGGGGTGACCACCCTAAGCCTGTCAGGTCTAGCAGCATCTTTGCAAGTGCACGAGGGGATCAACAAGAAAGATGTCTGCTGCTCTTCCTGAACATGCAGGGCAGACAAACTAACCCCAAGAGAGATAGTGGCCCTTGAGAAAGACCAGAACTTTGTGTGACCATTTAGTCATGTGCTAGCCTGCTGGACTGAGGGAAGTGACAAGTATGATAGACCCTGTCTGGAGGAGGATCCTTCAAACCAAAGGACACAGCTGTTGCAGAAGACTGCACCTGGCAAGGAGAGGGCGATCCTAAGTCAAACTTCCCCTATATGCAGATTGTCCAAGAAAATGGGAATGCTTTGTTAGGGAGAAACTAGTGGAGCTACCCACAGCCAACATGTGTCTGCTACTGCAGAAGGGCACATCAGGAATCATCTATTACACCACAGAAGTAAACCTAGCAACAAATGTGTGCTAAGTAGTCTTTCCTATTGGAGAACAGACTAACACAGTGTTTGCCTGAGCTTGCAGTCCAGCAATGACACTGATAAATACCGAGCATGATGGGGCTCACTCAGTTCGTACAGCCACCACATGTTGAGGCCCCCTTTTAGTTCCATAACGAAGCTGTCCTCCATTGTCGGGAGCCAGGTTTCCTGTACGCTTTGGATAGCAAAGACCCCACAACCTCAATAGCATAAGCATGAGTTTCGACAGATTGTGAAGTACCACATCACACTGAGCCAGTAGAAGGTGGAGGGAGTTCACCAGACAATACAGCTGCCTCAGTCCCTTCCTATCATTTGGGCAACTTGGCCTTTTAACAGACTCTGCATGCAGCGATGTTGTTGCCTCCTCCCTTCCCTCAAAGTTTTTGACCTAACAACCAGGAACAGCAGGTCCAAATATCGTAGGAAAGATGTGGTCAAAGAGAGAGGGGGGTGCAGGGGAAAGGGAGCCCGAAAACATCCATCAGAGCTCCAAGCAGAACAGAATGCACAAATATGCTCACCTCCATAGTAGGGCTAGCACTCAGCCAACACACAAGACCTTACACACACTGTTTTAAAGGATCCATAATCCTAATCTCAGGCACTGCAAATTAGAGGCACATGGGAGCAGTGTGCCCATTTCCAAACACCATAAAATCAGATGCCATGTGTAGTTAGGAACACTCAGCCAATCAGACCACAGCATACACAGTAACACACTGCAACCCAGCCTCCCTCAGGCCGGACTTCTGGACATGTTATCCATTGGCCCATATTGCATCAATGCAAGGTCTAGGTACCCCTGCATATGTTATCAGGATTTTATTTATGATTCCAAGCAACTGTTCACATTTTTTACCCTAAAATCAATGCTATAATTGATTCAGTGTACTCAGAGAAATGTATAAAAAAATGACCAATTGTACCTTGAGTGAGCGCTCAGAACCCGTTTCTGTAACTATTCTCCTGGCCATAAATGTTTAATTAAACAAACTGTTCCTGCTTTGCCAAATGCCTCTTGTCTTTCAGTTTTTCAAAGTAAATTCGCATTTGAGCAACACATTATTGCTACTGATTTTCTTCACAGTTTGGATGATGAAAGGCAGGTTAATTAAATGATTGACAAGTTTTGGAAAAAACATGTCTATGGGTTCAAAGTCTTCCAGGACACCAAAAAATCATACATTGTTCTGGCTCCTTTGGAGCTCTAGGTCAGTCGCCTTCCTCTGTACACACCACAGTTCTTTCCCTAGATCAGGTCCATTGTTCCATCTTTCCAGCTGTTCTTTCATTGTTGCAAGCCTCTATTGTAATATGTCTTTATTGATTTTAAACATTAGTCTTAAAACAGTACATTCCAACCACTATCTGTTGTATTGCTTTTACCACAACTAAATACTTCCATATTCTCTCCAAGGCATACATATTTCTAAACTTATATCTTGTAATGCAGAGTTATGTGGTTCGGAATGGGACCAGTTCCAGCCATATGTTTGTACATGTATGATCATGAACACTCATGCTTAAGTGTGCTTTTACAAACAGGTAACTTACACAGAGAGTCTATTTTGCAGTGAGTGAATATCTCTGTGTATGATGTTTCAACAAGTACAGTCTCACCTCACCTCATCAGAGCTCCTACTACTCTATGCCTCATAATTCTTGCATCCCTTCCCCATTAGTTATGTGTGCCCATGTCTGTAGTATTAAGTCATGACCACCCTTCAGTGAAAGTGTACCCATTCTCTATCCTCATTCCGATTATGCTGAAAGATCAATGAATGTGGTCAGCAAATCTATCCATTGGTCAACTGTTGGATGTTTCCGCAGCCCTCATCATTCTTCCTTTTTTCATTGCTGTGCACTGTGCCAACACCCATTTTCCTACTTCCACCCTTCATGTACATCAGAAGTCCCCTCGAGAAAGTTCCAGTGCATTGCTATGGCCTGTTGGCCATTCCATTGATGGGTCCAGGATTCTGATGCTCACACTCCACACCTCAGGGCATGCATAGATTCCCAGAACAGGCCTCACTCATGATAAGTCTGACCTACCCACCGTTCTTTCCGAGTCAGAAATAATCGCTTGTTAGTCAGCTTTATCGGCAAGCATGACAATGTCATTTGAATAACATCTCCATCTAACAGTGCACACCTGGGGCCCTTCTTGTTGTGAGTCCCAGCCATGACGTTCAGTCTGTGAGGTGTAAGGTAAGTGGTGTGATGGTAATTAAACTGCGTATATTTACACCTTGGCCCTCATCATGACATTGGTGGCAAATCCCACTTACTGCGTGGTTGCAGCCGGCAACATACTGCGCAGTGGCGAATATCCGTTCTCCATATTATGACACACACACACACCAATCTGACAGAATACTGCCACATACACAAATCCACCAGCCCAAAGGTCAGTGTTAAAATGTCAGTACCAACACACATACCATTACGCCAACAGAAAAATGCCCACCACATCATGACCCACGAATCACTACGGCAGACGCTCAATGGCGGTAAACCATTGGCAGTACACACCGGAGCGCTCAGAATGGACACCTAAATACTAAACTACACAAAAACACACACCTGACACTGATACACACACCACACCCACAGCACTATAAAGCACATTACCCACAACCCTTTACGAATAAAGATTTTTGCCACCAGACTGACACCAAGACCGCAGCGACAACTAGACACACACACCACATACACCCATATATTCCTCACGCACCCACTTCACACGCCCAACCATAGTACCCAACACCCACACACTTACACACACCACATAACACCCGTGTCCCCATAAAGGTACCCCAGTTTGACAGATGAGGAGATGTGGGTCATGGTGGAGGAAATAGTCAGGGTAAAGCCACAGCTGTTTGGAGCACAGGCACAGCAAATATCCATTGCCAGGAAGATGGAGCTAGGGCAGAGAATCGCGGACAGGGTCAACGCCGTGGGACAGCATCCAAGAACAAGGGACGGCACCAGGAAGATGTGGAATGACTTATGGGGGAAGGACTGGCGGTGGACCCCCACCTCCTCCCCCACAGCTTACAGCCTGGGAGGAGCAAGTCTTGGCAATACTGCATCTTGAGGGACTCACTGGAGTTGCCAGAGGGCTGCACACTGGTGAGTCAACATTTACTACTTATTACCCCCATACCTGCCTGCCATCTCACACCATCACCCTCATTTCCATCAATCCACTCCATCCCACACACTGCACCTACACATATGACTAACCCCAATTCCAAGCCTTGCATGCAATATCAATGCATGGACAGTCCTACCAGCCCTGCATGTACACCCATTACAAAAGAATGCACAGCAAGGAGAACTAACAATCTCACAATACATCACATACACAAACAAAGGTGGCAGGGCAATGGCAATGATAGATGGGAAGCTAGGGATGTACAATATGTCACAGACATGAAGCATAATACACAACTTACATCCCCACAGGTGCCCCAGCCAATCTCAGCGGAGAGGAGATGTCACGACTAACCAGTCCCTCAACAGAAGATGCCCCCAGTGATGACAGTACCTCTGGACTTCAGGATCTGGATCAACAACCTCGTCCATCAGGGACCACTGGTCAGTCGGTCACCCTAGCCCACTCCTAATCAATCACAGAGCCCCCCCATCAGTATCCTCCACCACAGCACCTACCCAGTGTCCCAGCACCTCTGTCACCAGACCACATCAATCAGCAGTGTGTCCACTGGTACAGGGACCCCAGTCCACACCTCACACCCAAGACAATCAGGGACCTGGAGTCAGTGGCGGTGGGCACACCGTTCAGGGGACACAGGCACAGGGCAGCAGGGACACTGGGAGGACTGCTGTGTGCCAGGGGGAGGACAGGCCCTGGGAACCGACACTCCAGGAGGCACTTACCAATGTCCTGGGGGCCTACCAACAATCCCAGGACAGAATGGGCCAGACCCTTAACAACATGCAGGAGAACAAGCAGCTGCAGGAGGAACACCATCAGGAGATCAGGGTTAACTTGCATGCTGTCAACACCACCATGATCTCCATAGCAGGGGTGCAGGCAGACATGGCCAACATCATGAGAGAATGGACAGCACACCAGCCGGCCCCTACCACTAGCCAGTCTATTGACCAGCCTCCCACTTATACTGCAGCTAGTGGGCAGGAGGCCCTGCCACAGGACCCACAGGCCACCATCACCCCTCCCCCTGCAGAAGGTGAACCACCCCACAAACATTCCCTGCTACCCAGACAGAAGCCAGAGACACTAGGCAAAACAAAGACCACTGCCAGGGAATGAGACTCTCCTGATTGTCCTCCATGTGTCCCAGACTGTCACCTTTTCCTCTTTGAACTGCCTTTGCTCTCCTTCCTGTGGCCCCTTGGACACTGGACCTGTGCTACAAACAGACTGGAACAATACCCTGTACTTTCCTCTACCATCACCCCATTCCATTGCACTTTTCAGTCAATTATTTGCACTACAATAAACACCCTTGAACACAATTTGAGTGACACTGTTTTACGTGTTGAAAATATGCATTTATGGGAACAGTCACATCTAGTGCAAATTATCTGAATACTGTGATAGCACATGAAAAATGACCTGTAGCTGTCTGCAGTAAACACATCAGGGCACTGTTGTCATATCACCAACATCTGTAAAAGGAGAAGCCATAGGTGACAGTAAATTGAGATGCAAAGGACGTGAATGCCTTCATGCTACAGCCAAACAGAAAACATCAATAGTCAGAGTAATGGTCAGTTGCAATGACTCACCTGTGTGTCATTGGAAGTATTGACGTATAACTGATGTTCTGTTGTCCTCATCCTCTGCCTCCTCATCCTCACTGTCCTCAGGGTCCACTGCTGCCACAGGGTCATCTCCAGTCCCCTCCTCCTGCAGCAAAGGTGCATTTCGACTGAGGGCTAGGTTGTGCAACATGCAGAATGCCACTACTATCTGGCAGACCTTCTTGGGTGAGTAGCACAGGGATCCACCTGTCAGATGCAGGCATATGAACCTGGCCTTCAGGAGGCCGAAGATCCTCTTGATTATGCTTTTGGTTTGCCCATGTGCATCATTATAACGGTTCTCAGCCCCTGTCCTGGCATTCCGTACAGAGGTCAGGAGCCATGATAGGTTTGGGTAGCCAGAGTCACCTGCAAATATTGAGGGATAAAATTTAGCCTTACAAAATCCTATGGGGAAAACACTTGAAGGCATAGACTGACATACAGTGGGTGGGGACTCTGGCTCACCTATTAGCCACACCCTGTGCCTCTGTAGTTGGGCCATCAAATCTGGGATGTTGCTATTCCTCAGAACGAAGGCGCCATGCACCGACCTAGGATACTTGGCAGTGACGTGGGAGATGTACCGGTCCACCAGGCACACCATTTGTACATTGAGTGAGTGGAAACTCTTCCGCCTCCTGAACACCTGTTCATTCTGGTGGGGGGGACAAATGCAATATGTGTTCCGTCAATGGCCCCAATAATATTGGGTATATGTCCCATTGCATAGAATTCAACCTTCACAGTGGCCAAATCTTCCACCTGGGGGAAAGAAATGTAGCTGCACATGTGTTTCACCAAGGCAGACAATATCCTTGCCAGCATGATTGAGAACATTGGCTGTGACATTCCTGCTGCCAAGCACACTGTCATTTGGAAAGAACCAGTTGCCAGGAAATGGAGCACTGATAGAACCTGCACAAGAGGGGCGTTTCCAGTGGGATGACGGACAGCTGATATCAGTCAGGCTCCAATTGTGCACACAGCTCTGTGATTGTGGCCCTGTCCAGTCTATAGGTGAGTATTATGTACCTGTCCTCCAGTGTAGCCAAGTCCACAAGAGGTCTGTACACAGGAGTTTGTTTCCTCCTCCTATTCATCTGCAGTGGTAGGCCATTACAATTTGAACAATGGAACCACCACCTCAGTGTGCATACAGCATTAATGTGATGGACAGTTGGAATGGCAATGTATGTGCAATTTTCAGCAATGACAAAGTTATGGAAGATCTGTATGTAGTCCACCACCATTAAATGGTGACCGCCTGTACTGTATCTAGGGACAGGTGGAAGTGAGGTAACTCAGCCGACATTGGGCGTCTTGGCAGAAGGCGATCTTGCACCACCGTACAATTCCTCATTGGCTAATATGGGGCTCTATGGAGTACAGTGGCCAATGGGGATTGGCGGTGACGGTGTACACTGACACGGACGTGACCGCCATTTTCTGTCCACAACTTCACTTGATTCCTGACTTTCCACAGGAGAACACCTACATTGCGTGTGCTGCTGTGACCTGTGTATGGAACCTACCATGGCCCATGTGACGGGGGAAAGGGCCCCTGGTTTCACCTTTGAGGAGTTGGAGTGCTTGGCGGATGGGGTCCTACCCCAGTATGAACAGCTACATGGGCCTCCAGACCAACAGGCAAGTACACCTTGGGTACGAAGCATGTGGGAAGGTTGCATGGAGATGTGTGTGCAGTCATCACATCATTTGGGGGGATGTCTGTTGGTGGTGTACATGGTGGACGCCAAGCGATGTCTGTGCCAATGGAATTGGGAACGGGATTTGTGGGCCACATGTGTGACAGGTGGATTGAATGTGTATGGTGTCCTCCTATCTGTATTACCTCTGCAGGTTAGCACCCATCAAAAGAAGGGATTGTGGTGTGCCATCACCAAGGACTTGCGAATCCTGGGGGTCTACAGCAGGCAGAGCACCCACTGCAGGAAACGGTGGGAGGACCTGAGATGATGGACATGCAAGACTGCAGAGGCCCAGCTGGGGACGGCCTCTCAACAAGGAAGGCGTGCCCGTCAGAACCTGACCCCCCTGATGGCCCCCATACTGGCGGTGGCCTACCCAGAGATGGATGGGAGCTTGAGGGCATCACAGCAGCCACAAGGGGGTGAGTACAGTGGATGTTACTACAAAAATTGGTAGGTGGCATGGGATCAGGGTGGTGGGTTTGAATTAGTGGGTGTCCCTTAATGCCAGGTCAGAGTTTGCAGTGTGAGCCAGCTAAAGGGTAATGGGTGTCTAGCAAATTCAGGTAACCTAGCTTGGTTGTAATCAATGTCAGTCAGGGCTTTGTGGGTCCCAGGAGGGGTGCAGTTGGCGGTTGTTGGCCCTCATCTTACTGTGGCATCTAGCCAAATGAATGCCGGTGCAATGCATAGTGCTCATTCCTGATCCATGTGTGTGCGGTACAGTGTATGCCAACTGTGGTGTTGGTGCTGTAATTGACCCCGTGCTCCCTTTCTCTCCCTCCCCCCTTTTTCCTTCTGTCATCCTGTTCATGTGTGCATTAGCATCATCTAGCAGAGGAGCAGGGGCACTGGTGACAGAGGGAGCTGCATCCCACAGGACCCAGGAGGCAGAGTCCACCGGCGATGCGGGAACCAGTGGGATGGAGGGTGAGGGGAGCACCACGGCGGAGACAGGAGGTGACAACACAGACTCTGATTCCTCCTCTGATGGAAGCTCCCTGGTGGTGGCAGACACCTCTGTGACCACCCCAGTTGAAGGTACATCCGCCCCCTGCACCAGCACAGCCCTCCCAGTAGCCCTTCACGGAGTTGCCCATACCTGCTCACTCAGGAGGGTGGGCATCTCCTTTGCCCCAGCACCTCAGGCCCTGCCCTAGTGAGCCCTGCTGCCCTGAGTGAGGAGGCTATTGACCTCCTTAGATCCATCTCTGTAGGGCAGTCATACATTGTGAATGCCAGCCAGCTGTTAGCATCCCAGAGGCAGCAATGCAATGCATTCCTGGAGGGCACCCATGGTAGATTGGCAGCTCTACAGAGATCGATTCAGGCTCTGGTCAACTTTCTGATGGCAGCCATTGTCCCTGTTTCTTCCGCCCCCCCTCCAACTACCACTTCCCAATTCCAGTCTCCTCAACCCAAACCCATCCCATGTACACATACGGACAAGTAAGCACACAAGACATCACACAAGAGTGGCACAGTCAAACACAGACACCACACTTCAGTCCACAAGCACTCACACAAATACCAGACAGTTGCACACACATCCACTGCCTCCACTGTCTCCCCTCCTCCTCTTCTCCTCCCTCCCCCTCACAGTCACGTCCACACTTACACCTGCATGCACTGCTTCAACAGCCACCACCAGCATCACCACACCAAACAGCACACACACCTCACCAGGAGACACCTCCACAACATCAATCCACGGGTCCCCTGTGTCCTCTCTGACCCTGTCTGTCCCCCCCTTCTAAACGACACAAACGCAGGCACTCAGACACCCAACTGCCATCCACCTCACATCAGCACACTGCCCATACACCTGCACCCAAGTCCAGCAGACGTACTCATCCAACAACCACTTCCTCAACCTCCACTCTCATCCCTCCTCCCTCATCCCACCCCACCTTCCCTAAGAAGCTTTTCCTTGCCCAACTTGACCTCTTCCCTCCCCCTGTCCTGCCCGTTAGAGTAGGGTCCCAACGACCTAGCCCAGCACCTCAGCCAAACAGTCGACAGGGACAGTAGAGGCACCTCCTAGTCGTGGAGGCAAGACAGTGAAGGATCCCACTCCACCAGCCAGGAAAGGGAAGGATCCCACTCCACCAGCCAGGAGGGGTAAGGTTCCCACTCAACCATCAATGACAGAAACGGTTCCCACTCAAACACCAATGACAGAAAAGGTTCCCACTCAACCACCAATGACAGAAGAGGTTCCCACTCAACCACCAGTGACAGAAGAGGTTCCCACTCAACCACCAATGACAGGCAAGAAGCCCTCACCTCCAGCAGAGGCTGCCCAGGAGACACCTCCCCCAGCAGAGACAATGCACCCCTCACTTCCAGCAGGGCAGCCCAGGAGGCACCTTCCCCAGCTGAGACACAGCAGCCCTTACCTCCAGCAGAGGCTGGCAAGGTACCACCACTACCACACCACCAGTAGTCACGGAGCCCTCACCTCCAGCAGAGACACAGCAGCCCTCTTCTCCAGCAGAAGCTGGCAGAGTACCACCACCATCAGTGGTCACAGAGCCTTCACCTCCAGCAGAGACACAGCAGCCCTCACCTCCCACCCTCCAGGATCAGTGGGCAAGTGGCCCACTTCAGATACTGAGACCTTGCACTCCCCAGCATTGGGAAATGGGAATTGAGCCCCCACCAAGATCAGTGGGCAAGTTCCCCACCTCAGAGACTGTGACCTTGGACTCCCCAGCATTGGGAAATGGGCATGGTGCCCCCTCCAGAACCAGTGGGAAAGTTCCCAACTTCAGCTGAGGTGACCACCCCTCTTCCCCCTGATGTGCCTGTACACTTCTGTGATGTTGCCTCTGCACAGTCTTGTGCATAGTTAGTCAGGATCAAGTTGGGGTGTGGATTGTGCCCTGTGGCCATATGGGCCTTATGGACTTTGGACTGGGCATTGGCCCTTTCTGGACAATTGTTTATGTATCTCTGCTCTAAAATTGATTCATATGGTGGTTTTTGCCTTGCAATTACAATTTCAGTACTGCAACCTCTAGTCCTTGTATTATTATGCTGTGTGTCCTGTGCCATTTGTTTACATCTGCAGCTGGTTGTGTGTATGGTGTGTGTGTGTGTGAATGGTGTGTGCTGTGCGTTTGTGTGTCACTCTCCTTTTCCTCACTCCCTCCTTTGTGTGCTAGGTGGCTGTACTCACTGTCGTCATCTTCAAATGCGTTGGTGTTCCAGTTGGATCATGGCATAGAAGAGCATCAGGAAGACTTGCAGTTCCGGTTCCATGGCGGCGTTGATCTTCTCTGTGTCTCTGTTGATGAGTCTTTGGTCTTCTGTGATGTGTTTCTGCCAGGCTTTTGATGACATTGGTACCACTCTGGAAATCGTGGTGGTTTGCAGTGTAATGATATGGTGGGGGGGTTCCTTGTCTTCCACCTGGCTGTTGATGGCTACCACCCTGGTGCACGGTGTTAACGCCCTGGCGGATGGTGTGGTACATTTGCTGTCAATGGGAGTTATCACTGCTGCGTTCTTAATTTGGCGGTAATTACCACTAGCCTGTTGGCGGTATTACCGCCACTTTAGCAGTCACCATCAATGTCATAATGACCACCCTAGTGTTTCTAGACACAGTGTAAGGGTGCTCCAGTGCAATTACCCATTCCTTGTCCCTCATCTCCCTCACCTACATACCTCCTTGGTAGGCTCTCTGTTTCAGTAATGTGTTCCCAGTCACATGTTAGAGGGATTTATAAAGCCACAATGTAAACTTCCTGCCACTTTGAGAGGAGAGAAAAGTTTTAAGTGCCTCCTGCATTGATGGCTCAGCCTGATGGTCTACCCACAGGGCCCCCAGAAAGCACAGCAATGTAACATAGGTCAAAACTGAAACTCTGGCAATTTCCCATCCTTTAACAGTCACCCACCAAGTGAATGTCCGCATCAGTCCATGTCTGCAATTGCCTGACTTTGAAATACCCACCCCTAGGTATACCCACTAGGGGGAGCCCCATCTCTATCCTCTTCCAGCATCGCAATGTTATCCTAGGAAACTTGGGGCCTGATTTAAGAAAAGTGGTGCTGCATCCAATGCAGTGCCACGTTCCTTGCGCCCCTTATTGCCACCCTTAACAGCACCATGTATGTGCCATATTTAACATACGGTCACCATGGCGTTAGTTAGGGAACTAACATCAAAAACTTTGATGCTAGTTTAGTGCTTTGCAGGATTAGCATAAAAAATGTTGCCACTAATCCTGCAAAGCCCATTGAGGCCCATTATAAATAATGGTATGCCTAATGCCTGGTCTGTGCAGGTGTTAAAAAATGATGCAAAAAATCTTTTAGATTTCTTTTCACCATTTTTTAGGCCACCCTAATGGGGGAATGCACCCTTTGCATACATTATGCCTGGCGCAAGCATAATGTGGCGCATGGGGTTACAATGTGGCACAATGCATGCATTGCGCCACTTTGTAAATCTGACAAACCTAAATCAGGGCCTTGGAGATGAAGGGGATCTCATTTTGATTCCCCAGAGCAGGACTACCAACATACCCTCGTGGCTTTGCTTTCCCATGGAACCCAAATATGCTCTGTTTCTGCCATCAAGCCATCTAGCTGGCCACTGCAACCGCACTGCAAGGTAGTAAAGCTGAACGTTGAGGCTCCTGTATTACGTTCCAGAGTATCATCAGAGGTACCGTCTACCTGCTCTCATACCATCCCAAATTAGCTTCCGCAGTAACAAATCTAGCATTCTGAATGTGGATCAATGCAGTCATATGAGGAGTTTTGTAAAATGTTGCAGTAGTCATCGGAGCATCACCATTTTGGACTGAACCACTAGGGCTCTTAGTGACAGCCTGAGTGAGTGTCAAACATAAACACCGCCTTTCAGGGAATGCAGTGTATCACCCAGGTTCCCCTGCCATATATTCTCATCTTTGTGGTATACTTTTCTAAAATCCCAAATATCAAAAGGTGGGTGGCTTCCAAGTGAGTCCAACCAGGTTATTGACAGCCGTGTCTGCTGCTGGTCTGAGGATTTTGAGAATACACACGATTTAGGACAGTTTATGCCGAGTCCAGAGATTTTGCCCTGTTCGACCAGCAGGTTTCCACTTAGTTCAACTACCCTCTCAGCATCTTGCAAAAACAAAACTATACCATCCACATATAGCGGGATGATTGTGCAGAGAAATGCCTCTTCCGTCTGCTTTCACTATGCTGGAAAATAGTTACATTGTCAGCACAAATGGCATCAGCAGCAGGGATCAGCCTTGAAATGATATGGATATACATCTGACTGTTTGGACTCTTGCATTAGTCACCACATATTGTAAAGTAACCCATCTAATCCGCCTTTCTTCCAAGCCCACAAGCCATATGTACTACAACCGCTGGCAGATAATCTCACTGCATTGTGTGAAACATCCTTTAGAGATCAAGAGACAGCTCAAGTGCATCAAAGTGCAGTACTCAGAATGTTGACGGTTGTATTGTGGCCAGGATTGAAGTTGTTCAGTCACTAGTGTCAGGCTGTGGGAGTGCAGTTAATCTGCTACTATTTTACTGATTATTTTATAGCACAAGTTCATTATGGACAGAATCTGTGGCCCTCATTACAACCCTGGCGGTCGGTGTTAAAGCGGCGGTAATACCGCCAACAGGCCTGCAGTAAAAAAAATGGGATCACGACCACGGCGGAAACCGCCAACGCAGCCAGCCACTTTAACACCATGACCGCCACGGTGGTAGCAGTAAACAGTGCAGCGGTAACCCACCAACAGACAGGTGTAAATCAATGTATCACCCACCCCATCACAACCTGCCCATCCGCCAGCTTTTCCAGGGTGGTACCAACGCCATCAAAAGCACGGTGGAAACAGTTCTTGGAAGGGAAACCACTCACATCTCAACACCAACGAAGAATCAGGATGCCATGGAGCCCAAGCTGCAGGTCCTGCCCATGCTGGTCTACCTCCTCATCTACCAGGAGTACGAACGGCGGTGGCGATGACCACAGTGAGCACTGCACCTGGTACACAGGGGAGGGGGGAGGAAAAAGAGAGTGACACACACACATGCAACATGCAACACCCCCAACCTCACCCACAACACCATACACACAAACACATGCATCAACATTACATTTACACCCCGTAACTCCCTGGAAGAATGCAGGGTCAAAAGGAATTGAGTCAAATCAGTGATACTTTAGAAATAGTCAGATATACGTAACAAATTGAAAAAACGTATTTACAAAAATATACAATATGTACATAAGGCGGTACATTGTCCATTCAAAATGTCCGTGGGCCACTGGGCCAAAACTCATGGGCCAAGCCCACACTTGACTTCTGCCTCAATACTGAGAAAACACTGCAGGGGCATCAGGTCCAAAACACACAGACACTTGAGGGGGACGGGGAAGGGGGGCACCTCATCCAGAAGATGGAATAACGCCACTGCTCCTGGAGGGGGCTACATGCCCACAGCGATGTCCTGGGGAGTGCACGGCCACAGTCTCTCAAGTCTCTCAAGTGGGTGGTTTGCCCACTGCTTGCTCCTGGGGAGTGCAAAGCCACAGTCTCTCAAGTGGGTGGTTTGCCCACTGCTTGGTCCTGTGGAGTGCAAAGCCACAGTCTCTCAAGTGGATGGTCTGCCCACTGGTTCTGGAGGGGTCCTGGTGCCCAGTGTGCTTCAGCCTGCCAAGGATAGGGTGAGTGTATTCATATCTCCACTGGTTCTGGAGGGGGCTTTGTGAACAGTGTGCTTCATCCCCCCAAGGATAGGGTGAGTGGATGCCAGTGCCAGAGGGGGTGCTGCCAGTGGTGGTAAGAGGCTCCAGCCACAATCCTGCAGCCTTGGACGGCTGCCCACTGGGCCTGCTGCTGCTGGTAGTGGTGATACTGTCAGCGGTGCAAGTGGCGGTGCTAGCGGCGGTGCAGGTGGCAGTGCTGGCCGTGGTGCAGATGCCGGTGCTGCCAGTGGTGGTGGGAGGCCCCAGCCCTTCTCCTACAGCCTCAGACGGCTGCCGACTGGGGCTGCTGCTGCTGACAGTAGTGGTGCTTGCGGCAGTGCAGGTGGCTTTGTAGTTGGTGGTGCTTATGGCTGTGCTGCCGGCGGGGCAGGTGGCAGTGCTGGTGGTTGTGCTGGAAGCCATCAGGCCTGCACCTGCAGCCTCGGATGGCTGAAATGCCTTGCCTGATGTTTTCTGCCCCTTCCTCACATTGGCAGATGGTGGTGTGACCTTGGGTCTGGCAGCTGGAGTCTTTGAGACGGCCTTGCTGGGTGGTTGTGGCTCCTTCCCCTTGCTGGATGCTGTCCCACTTCACCTTGGTAGGTGGCAGAATGGTTTTGTCCTTGGCAGGGCTTGGTGGCACTCTGGCTGGGATGACGAGTGCCCCCTTTGAGCCTCTGATAGCTGCAGGAACCACAACGGACGTCGCCCTGGTAGCTGAGATGCTGGCCTGGGTTCTGCACACCTTGGCCCGAGGGGAAGGACGGGGGAAGGGTTAGGGAACAGGTCATTGTTTGCCAGGAAAAGCTTCTTAGAGACACTGGGGCGGGAGGAGGGAGAGGGTTTGGGAGTGGAGAAAGAGGGAGTGGTTGTAGGAGGTGTCTGTCTGCTGAGTTTGGGTGCAGGTGCATGGGCTGGATGCTGTTGTGAGGTGGATGGCTGTTGGGTGGGTGGGTGCTTGCATTTGTGTACTTTGGGAGGAGGGGTCACAGACAGTGGGAGATGACACAGGGGACGTGTGCAAGGATGTGGGGGTGGTGACTGCCAGTGAGGGGTGTGTTGTGATGTGCATTCTGGTGATGGAGGTAGTGGATGAGGATGTAGTGCATGCAGGTGTGGATGGAGATGCTACTGGGAGGGAGGTGGATGACGACGAGGAGGAGGACACAGTGGAGGCAGTAGATGTTGGTGTGTCTGCATGGGGATGGTGCTTGTGTGAGTACCTGTGAGATGAAGTGTGGTACTTGTGTTTGCCTGAGCCACTTTTGTGTGTTGATTTGGGTGTATACTGGTCTGAAGGTGTGCTTGGGATAATCTGGGAATTGAGGGGATTGGGACTGGGTACAGGAAGTTGGAGGGGGAGGCTAGAGACAGGGACAAGGGCTGCCATCAGTGCGGAGGCCAGAGCCTGAAATGCTCTCTTTTGGGCCACCACACCAGAGTGAATGCCCTCCAGGTATGTATTTGTTTGTTGCAAATGCCTCTCAACACCCTGGATGGCATTCAGAATGGTTGACTGCCCAACAGTGAGGGATCTCAGGAGGTTAATAGCCTCTTCACTGAGGGCAGCAGGGCTGACTGGGGCAGGGCCTGAGGTGCCTGGGGCAAAGGAGATACCCACCCACCTGGGTGAGCGGGCACAGGAATCACGCTGAGGGGCTGCTGGGAGGGCAGTGCTGGTAGGGGTGGCGGCTCTACCTGTTGTTGGGGTGGGCACAGAGGTGTCCGCCACTGCCAGGGATCTTCTATCGGAGGATGGCCTGTGGTCCCCCTTGCCCTCCGTCCCACTGGTGCCCTCACCGTTGGTGGATTCTGCCTCCAGGCCCATGTGGGATGCAGCTCCCTCTGTCGCCGGTGCCTCTGCTCATTTGCCAGGAAATGCTAATGCACACAAGGACAGGGTGACAAAACAAAAAGGGGGGAGAGGATACACTTGGTCAATGCCAGCAACACCACTACCGCAGGCATACACAACACATAGTGAGCAGCCCTATGCACTAGGCCATGTACTACCAGTTACTAAGATAGCCACCAGCCCATGGGGTACAATGCCTACTGCCATTAGCTGCACACCTGAAACCCACAGGACCCTGCTCAGTAGTAGATGCCCACTAACACTATTGGGGTAGGAGTGTTTCAGAGCTTACCGAACAAGGAACCTACCCTGCCATGTTTGCCCTGGCCTAGGAGCACCCACAGCCCACATCCCCCACCCAGGTAAACCTTAATGTGCACACAGTCATGATTCTGAATCTGTACTCGCCCCCTTGTGGCTGCTGTGATGCCTTCAGGCACCCTTCCAACTCTGGAAAGGCCACCGCCAGGATGCGGAACATCATGGGGGTCAGGGTACGACGGGCACCCCTTCCTGCTTGGGAAGCCAGCCCCAGCTGGGCCTCCGCCATCTTCCTTGCCCAGTGGCACAGGTCCTCCCACCGCTTGAGGCAGTGGGTGCTCCGCCTGTCAAAGACCCCTAGGGTCTGCACCTCCTTGGTGATGGCACACCAAATACCCTTTTTTCTTGTGGGCGCTGACCTGCATGGAAAAGACAGCAGAAAAGGGAATTAGTCAACCATCCGGACCGTCAAACTCATGGCCCACCAGATCCCTCCCATCCCCTGACGCACATACCTTTACCACCATACATGCAGCCTCTGGCCAGGACACCTCAGCCCCCCCTACATGTGGCTTACACACACAGCAATCCATAAATTCATGGCCCACGCATCATGCTCACAGTGTACTCACCTGTTTGCCTGGAGGACCGTAGAGTAACGTGTACTGGGGTAGGACCCCATCCACCAGTTTCTCCAACTGCTCCGCAGTGAAGGCAGGGGCCCTTTCCCCAGACACATGAGCCATTGTCGCTTCCAGGCACAGGTCACAGCAGCACTTGCAGTGTAGGCCCTCTCCTGTTGAAGGTCAGGTAGCAAGTGAGTGAACAGATAGAAAATGGCAGTCACGTCCACGGCGGTGTGTAACGGCACCCCGGCGTACATCGCCATTGGCTCCTGGAACCCATAGGGCCCAATGATAACCAAAGCAAAGTTGCGCGGCGGTCATCGACCACCTACTGCAACAGCACACAACGCCAGCAGAATTACTTAATTTCCACTTGTCCCTCCTCAGAGGTCAGGCCAGCTGCCATTTCAGGGGGGCATGGGGCATGGCACCTAACTGCGTCCCAGCTGACATTGGCACAGCAACTGACTCTCGGATTCACATACTGGTTCTGTAAAGGAAAAGATGCATCATTATTGCAATAGATGTGTGAATATGACCCTCTGCTCACCGCTTTCTTCCATAGGCTTCAACCACTGAGGCTGAATATGAGATGACGACATCCTCCAGTGTACAGACCCATGGTGGACCTTGCCACAATGGAGGACAGACACATTATCATTACATACAGACTTCATCGGGCCACAATCCAAGAACTGTGTGCCCAATTGGAGACAGACCTGATGTCAGCGACCTGCCAGCCCACAGGTATCCCCCCTCTAGTGCAGGTCCTGTCAGTGCTCCATTTCCTGGCAAGTGTTTCCTTCCAAACTACCATGGCCATGGCATCAGGGATGTCTCATCCAATGTTCTAAAACGTGTTGACCAGAGTGTTGTCAGCCCTGCTGAAACACATGCGCAGCTACATCGTATACCCCCAGGTGGAGGATTTGGCCACAGTGAAAGCTCCCTTTTATGCCCTTGGACATATCCCCAACATCATTGGTGCCATTGATGGTACACATGTGGCATTTGCACCCCCCCCCCCCCGGAGAAACGAACAAGTGATCAGGAATAGAAAAAGCTATCACTCTTTGAATGTGCAGATGATGTGTTTTGCAGACCAGTACATCTCCCATGTGAATGCCAAGTATCCTGTCTCTGTGCATGACACATTTAACTTGAGGAATAGCAGCATCCCATATGTGATGGGCCAACTCCAGAGGCACCGGGTGTGGCTAATAGGTGAGCCAAAGGTCCCCACCCAGTATAAGTAGGTGTCTGGGTATGGGGTTGTCCCTAAGGATTAGTGTGTGTCTAACAGTTGTCCCTCGATATTTGCAGGTGAGTCTGGTTACCCCAACCTCTCATGGCTACTGACCCCAGTGAGGAATGCCAGGACAAGGGCAGAGGAATGTTACTATGAGGCGCATGGGCGAACAAGGAGGATAATTGAAAGAACCTTTGGCCTCCTGAAGGCCAGGTTCCGGTGCCTCCATCTGACAGGTGGAGCCCTGTACTACTCACGCAAAAAGGTGTGCCAGATCATCGTTGCATGTTGCACAACCTGGCTTTGAGACGCCAGGTGCCTTTTCTGCAGGAGGATGAGCCTTGAAATGGTCTTGTGGCAGCGGTGGAGCCTGTGGACAGTGAGGAAGAGGAGGCAGAGGAAAAAGATGTTGACAACAGAAGTAATGTAATACAGCCGTACTTCCAGTGACACACAGGTAAGACACTGTAACTTCACTTTACTTTTTAGTTTCCTGTTGGGCATTGAACATGGCAGCCAGATTTCCCTATGTCTATGGCCACTTACTGTACCCTTTGGCATCTCTATTTTCAGATCTCTGTGGCCCACTCTGGCTCCTGGTATGTTTACTACTGCCCACTAAAGGTAATTCCAATGTAAATTTAACTGTACATATGACTTGAAATGCTTTGATAATGTTGTACAAATACATATTTGAATCATTTGACAGACTCCAGATTTGTATTTGTTCCAAGGGTGTTTATTTAAGTGCTCATAAGTAGAGGGTGATGTGCAGTGGGCTGGAGTGTTGGTGGAGGAATGTCCAGTTAGAGTCCAGTCTATTGGTATCACAGGTGAATTGTCCAAGAGGGCATAGGAAGGGGGGGCAATGGCAGTTCAAGGTGGACAGGGTGACAGAGTGGGACACAAGGGTTACAATCAGGTGAATCTTATTTCCTGGCAGGGGTCTTGGCAAAGTTCTCTGGCTTCTGCCTGGATCGCAGGGACCGTTTGTGGGGTGGTTCTCCTTCTGCAGGGGGTGGGGTGCTGGTGGCCTGTTGTTCCTGTGGCAGGGCCTTTTGTCCACTAGCGTTGGCGGAGGTGGAGGGCTGTTCTTTGGTATGGTTAGTGTCAGGGGCCCTGTGGTGTGCCACTGCCTCCCTCATGGTGTTGGACATGTCAACCAGCACCCCTGCAATGGTGACCAGGATGGTGTAGATGCGTTTGAGGTCCTACCTGATCCCCAGGTACTGTGCCTCCTGCAGCCACTGGGTCTCCTGCAACTTTGCCAGTATCTGGCCCATCATCTCCTGGGAATGGTGGTATGCTCCCAGGATGTTGGTGAGTGCCTCCTGGAGAGTGGGTTCCCTGGGCCTGTCCTCCCACTGTTGCACAGCAGTCCTCCCAGCTTCCCTGTTCTCCTGTGGCTCTGTCCCCTGAACCGTGTGCACACTGCCACTGACCCCAGGTCCCTGATCGTCCTGGGTTTGTGGGGTTGCCTGGGGTCCCTGTAGTGGTGGACACACTGCTGATTGACGTGTCCTGGGGACAGTGGCATGGGCCCGCTGGGTAGGTGCTGTGCTGGTGTTTCCTGAGGGGGAAGGCTCTGTGGTGGGTTGGGTCTGTGGCAGTGTAACCGACTGTCCAGAGGTCCCTGATGGGCCAGGACGGTCATCGTGATCCAGGTGTGCAGAGCTGCTGTTGTCACTGTGGGCCTCTTCTTGGGGGGACTGGATGTAGCTAGCAAGTCCTTTCTGGTGACATTCAGTAGGGGTCCTGTGGGGATGCAAATGCAGTGTTATTGTATCTGCAAGTGCCATCTTGTGCATGGGTGTGTTTCCCTGTATGGTTGTGATTTCCCTGTCAGCCTTGTCTTGTGTGCATGGTGATTTTGTGGGCTGGGTGATTCTCTCTACTGGGCATGCCTTGGAGATGGGTGTCCTTGCAAGTCTGTGATGGGGCTCCATGGATTGTTGTGGCATGCAGGGCTTGGTATTGGGATGGGTGGGTTGTGATAGTGGCATATGTGTGAGGTGGTGCAGTGATGGGAGTGAGGGTGGGGTATGTGATGGCATGCAGGTTGGGGGGTAATAGTAGTAAAGGTTTGACTTACCAGAGTGCAGTCCTCCTGCTACTCCTCAGGATGCATGATCATCAAGACTTGCTCCACCCATGTTGTTAGTTGTGGGTGAGGAGGTGGGGGTACAGCTACCTGGTGGCTTGCAACCATGGAAAGTACCTTCCCACGTAGGTCGTTCTACCTCTTCCTAATGTCATCCCTTGTTCTGGGGTGCTGTCCCACGGTGTTGACTCTGTCCATGACTCTCCACCATAGCTCCATCTTCCTAGCAATGGATGTCTGCTGCACCTGTGATCCGAATAGCTGTGGCTCTACCCAGATGATTTCCTCCACCATGACCCTCAGCTCCTCCTCTGAAATCCTGGGGTGATGTGTTGGGCGTGTGTGGTGTGAGGTGCGTGGATGGTGTATGGGTCATGATGTTTCGTGCCTTTGATTGAGTGGGTGCTCTTGGCTTGTCTCTCTCTGTTTGCTATCTTTTTTTTTCACTGTAAGGGGTTGTGGGTAATGTGGGTGTGTGTTTTATATTCAATTGGGTATGTGGGTGTGGTGTGTGTATGTGTGTCAGGTGTGTGTAGTTTGAATTGTCCAATGTGGTGTTGTTTTGTAAGTGTTTGTGTATTTTGCATGAGGAAGTGTATACCACCAATGGTTTACCGCGGTTGAAAGACCGCCGCAGTGATTCGTGGGCGTATTCCTTTTGGCGTAATGGTGTGGGTTTTAATATCGCCAATTTATCACTGACCTTTGGTCTGGCGGACATTTTCTGGGTGTCTGTATAGTGGCAGATTTCTCAGAGTGGGTCATAATACCAGTAGCGGAATACCGCCGCGGTCACGGTATGTTGTCGGCCGTCAGCACAGCGGTAGGCAGCATTTACCATCAGGGTTGTTATGAGGGCCAGTATGTCAACTGACTCCTTACCAGGTTTCAGGATGGAAATTATGAGGGCCTCCCTAGTGGTGGCTGGTAAAGAGCCCGAATGCAGTGCCTCCTAGTATAACTCCACCAGGCACGGTGCAAGTTGTGGTATGTATTGCTGGTAAAACTCCAACAGAAATCTGTTGATTCCTGTGGTGCTGTTGCATGTAGGTCTGACCTCAGCCGCAGTAATCGAACCACCCAGTGCCTGAGGTGCTTCGGCTAATAAGTAAAATAGAACTGCTCAATCGTATGTGCTCTGAGTGTGTTAACTATACAAGCCCTCATAAAAGTGTGTGAGTACTTCATGAATAGAAATCTGGGTATGTACCATAGAACCCCCTCTTGTATTCTTATCCCAGTGTTGGGGATTACTATGTTCAGCTTTGGATGAGCCAGGCCAACAGCCAGCCTGATCTGCCTCCTTCTGTGTGGATGAAGGATGTATAATCACAGTGTGTAAGGGAGTTTAGTCGTTCCGCTGTTCTCTCATATTTCTTTCTCAAATGCAACCAGGAGCTGTTTACTTTGTGAGGAAGTTGGAATTGTGTCCAAAGTATAGAGATATATTGCTCTTGTGGTGTGAGCTCATTTTCTAGTGTATTTTTGACCCAGATGGACTGACTGATGCAATAGCCCTGTACCCTTACTTTAAATACCTCCCATTCAGTACTAATTCTATCTGTGGTATGCCATTGTATCTCAAATAACTCCCACATGGCACCCCCCAGGGTCTCTACAAACAGTGGGCCATGTGGGTATGAGGCCCAGTCTCTGCCTAGATGCAGTATCATCAATGGAGGCTCGTGGTCAGTTAGTGTACAACACATATTTTCTATGGGTAAGTGTGCTGAGGAGCCCATGGGAGCTCAGCAGACTATCCAACCTTACAAGCAGGTCATATCCTTGAGAGTAGAACTAGTTCTCCCTGCTAGTACTATGCCTTACATGACATACATCTACTAGTCCTCAGTTGGTGTGGCAGCTTAACTACAGTGGGGTTTTCCAACAGCAGTGTGGAATGATCCAGCGTCACATCTAGAATACAGTTAAAATCCTCTGCCAGGATCCAAGGCATGTGTGTTTCTTCAGACAGTGTATGTGCTAGGGATGTCACAAATTGCACCTGCCCCATATTGCATTGGGAGTACACAAACGGCCCAGCATCACCTGTTTCCCATCAAGCTTCCCTATTAGGAGAACATATGAGCCATCTCCTGTCTATGTGGATAGCACTCAGTTCAAATGGAACCCCTGCCCCCCTACACCAAAAAGCCCCTTTCATAAGATGAGCCCCCTATGGCATACACCTACTCCCATCATTGCTTTTTCAACTTAGCTACTTCCTGTGCTGTCAAGTGTGATTCCTGGAGCAGTGTTACATCCACCCCCCCACAGGATATGCATATGTGAGCCCCTACATCAGGGTTCTGCAGAAGCTTTTCAAAACCTAGGATAGTGTTTCCAACAATGTGTTGGCTTAAGTTTTGTGTGATGCTTTTGGTTTTGACATGTCTAGGCCCAATCGGACAAGTCCAACTCATCTACGATGCATGGTATCATGACCCTCCAAGGGATGTGTCCGAGTCATTAACTTTCTGAAATGCCTCTGGTGTGTTTCCACTCCGGTCATCTGTGTAAGTGAACAGAATGCATTCCCTATCTCCACTGCTGTCACCTGTTCCAACTCAAGTTGCCACTTGTGAGGTCAGTGGGTGTCAGATTGGTTGCAATTCCAGCACCTTCTGCACTGAGCAAGCAGTGAGGGGGCACCTCAGCTGGGCATCTGTGTCCACCTCAATTTTGCTCTGACCAGTCCCAGACCTCAGACACGGCTTTAAAGAACAAGGAGTGGAAGTCAATTAACACTTTGTGTTTAGAATGGAATATTAGCATATATTGTAAGGCAGAATAATATAGCTCTTTTTTAACTGCTAAAAATCAGGCTTGTTTCCACTGTACCACAAGCATGGTCACATGGCTGTCTTTAATTTGGATGTTTCCCTGTCTCCTGGCTCTTTGCAGTATTAACTCTATATAACAAAAAATGTAGGAGACGTGCCTGACCTCAGACAGTGGTTGCTTGGCCATAGCCCTGTGCATGTGATCCAGTGCACAGAAGGTAGACAAGCCCCAGGGAGTCACCGGTGTGCAAAACTAAGCCTTCAAGTACACCACCATGTCAGACCCCTCTGCACCCATCTGCAGACCTTCTACTTAAAAGTTGCTCTACCTATTGAGCCCTTCAGCATCCTCAACTCAGCAGCCCAAATATTTCACTCTGTCCGTGAGAGCCGTCATCTGTTTTTGAAGGGTTCCGTAGAAGCGCCAATTTGTGTTAGTTTGGCATTATGACCTTCAACCTCCTTGTCAGACAGTTATCTGTGGTCGTCTCTGAGGATGCCCACATCCAGCGATACTTTGAAAAAGTCACTCCGAAACATGAATGTGTTTCAAATCTCCTTATTTAGGTTCAGTCATAAACCCCTCAGCCACCTAGCTGCTCAGACTCTTGTCCACTCTCTCACTGTGCCTTCTAATCACCTTTCTTAGAACTTCTGGAGGCCATGCAATCACCTAGAACCCATATTCAACATGCTATTCTGTATCCTACATACTGCACATCTTCTCCCTTTCCAATGTAGATCTAATCCATACACTTTTGGGCATGATATACTAACAGCCACGGACATCTTGGCAGTGAGATACAGATATTACAACTCAGATATAGGGGAATTTGGGAAAGGAGTTAAACTGCAACAAGTTCAATTACAAGCAGAAGATATTAAATTGCCCCAGATTCAACTACAACACAAAATATAACATTGCCCTGGATTCAATGACCAAATTTTGAGAATATTTTTTCTACATCACATAATCTTTCAGGTGTTGTGGCAGTCTCCTTCTTCTGCTGATACTTTGTAGTTCACTGTCACATAAAGGGCTGTTCTTTCTTTGTGAACTCTCCCTGTCATCCTTTTCTCTTTGCTACTCCTACCCTTGCATTTGTACCACCACCACCACCCTACTTAAATTCCAAACACAATTATAATCATGTTTACAAGCATTCTTGAGTATTTTAATCACTTGTTATGGATTACCATACTTAGAGGATATCGTCAGCACTGTGGTCGATTTCACTCTGACCCAGTTTCCTAATGCCACTTCTGTTTGCCTTGCTGAATTATTTTTCCCAACATATCTTTGCTTTCTTTGGATCAACGTTTGCTGTTGTGTAGTCCTCCATTCTTATTTTACATTCTTGGTCCATTCTTTATATAATTGACCCAAGCAGGACACAAGGTGGGTTCCCTCCTCCTAAATAGCTCAAAAGGAACCCTTCCTGTGATTGTATGTGGTGTAAGGTGGTATATTTTTAACTTTTCTTGTATTTTCTCCCTCCAGTTTCTTGCCTCTTAGATGGCTATTTGTGTGGCTTCTTTGAGTACCTTATTAAATCTCTCTACCACTCCATTTGATTTAGGAATATAGAGGGCACATTTCTTGTGCTGTATACTTCTATGTGAAAGAAACCCCTCCATTTCGTGAGTGACTAACTGTAGTTTGTTGTCTGTCAAGATGGAACTTGGGATCCCTTCCCTGGCAAAAGTGTCCTTGAGAAATTTCATCAAGTTTCGTCTTTATCTCCTCGTTTATCTTTATCTTAGACCACCTGGAGCATAGGTCTATTAACAATATCTTATAGAATTGCCCAGCCTTGCTTGTTACCAGTCCCAAAATAGCCAAAACTATCTGTTTCCATTGCTTCTCTGGTTGCTCGATGATTGTCATGGGTTGCGTCCTTGTCTTATAAACTTTATCACTATTCTTACAGTCTGAAAACTCTCAGATCGCTCATTCCACCTGGGTATCTAAACCTGGCCATTAGAAATGTAACCTTATTCTTTCCTTGGTTTTGCTAATACCTAAATGCCCTTGGCGTTCTAATTATATCACCCTACTCCTTAGCCTTACATGCGGAATTAGTTTTGAGCCTGTACACACCACCCCATTATACACCAAAAACTTATCTCTCACTTCCCAGTATTACTGCCATGATGGGTGTAACCTCTTGCGTTCACCCTGCCCCCATTGATGAGTTTACTTACTACAATAATTCCTCATTCCTTGTGATCTGATCCTTCCAATCTTCCACACTCACAATACTCTCTGTGACTTCACAGAACTGGCATCTATGATCAATCCTGACATCCTGTGTGTTAAAACATCTTAAGGACGATGCCCTCGAAAATGCCTCCTTAACGTTCTTAAATTCCTCATCACACAGTGCTGACCTCTCACTTTTCACATCTTTTTTTCACCAACTTCCTCATATTATAAGCCCTTACTGCAAAATGGGGTATAAACTTGTGATATTACTCCACCATCCCAAGGATCTTGACTAAGTCCTACTTGTTGTCAGAAATGGCTACATTTCTGATGGTATCCACCATTTTTAGGGAAAATGCCCCCTCCTGTTAGTTTATGTCCCAGATAAACTATTTCTTTACATCCAAATTTGCATTTGCTCATTCAATGTTAGACCTCTCTGTTTCAATCCCTCAAGTGCCTTCCTTAATCGTAGATCATGTTCCTCATGGATGCCACTATAGACCAACACATAGGTGGTCATTACAACCCTGGCGGTTGGTGTTAAAGCGGTGGTAAAACTGCCAACAGGCTGGCGGAAAAAAAAAATGGAATCACGACCATAGTGGAAACCGCCAACAAAGACAGCCACTTTAACACTCCGACCGCCACGGCGGTAGAAACAAACACTGCGGCGGTAACCGCCAACAGGCAGGCAGAAGATAATGTACCGCCCACAGTATTACAACAGGCCAATCTGCCACCTTTTCCGGGGCATATTCACCGCGAACAAAAACACGGCAGAAACAGGACTTGGAAGGGAAAACACTCACCTCTACACACCCCACGAGGAACCAGGACGCCATGGAGCCGGAACTCTTTATTCTTCCTACCTTTGTCTTCCTGCTCCCCTACCAGGAGCACGAACGCCGGCGGCGATGACCACGGTGAGTACTGCACCTACGACACAGGGGAGGTGGGAGGTAAAAGAGAGTAAAACACACAAGCAACATGCAACACCCCCACCCTCACCCACCACAACACACACACTAATACATGTTGATACATTACAGTTACACCCCTCACCTCCCCCGGTAGAATGCAAAGACAAAAGGAAATGATTGTAACCATTGTAATCTATTAAAATCCAGTACTCAAAAATATATATACACTGTAAACAAACATATACACCAAGAACACAAGTCCAGGTATTGCACCATTTAAGTCCACGGACCACTGGGCTCAAAATGCATGGGCGAGGCCCACTCAATACCCGATCAAAACGGAGAGAACACTGCAGGGGCATCAGATAGAAATACAACAGGCACCTCAGGGGGAAGGGAAGGGGGCGCACCTGAGCCGGATGCATGCACGATGCCAGATCCACGAGGGAGCTCCATGCCCACTGCTGTATCCTGGGGAATGCAATGCCACAGTCTCTCAAGTCTTTCCAGTGGGTGGTTTGCCCACTGCTTCTTTATCCTGGGGAGTTCAAAGCCACAGTCTCTCAAGTCTTTCCAGTGGGTGGGTTGCCCACTGCTTTATCCTGGGGAGCGCAAAGCCACAGTCTCTCAAGTCTTTCCAGTGGGTGGTTTGCCCACTGCTTTATCCTGGGGAGTGCAAAGCCACAGTCTCTCAAGTCTTTCCAGTGGGTGGTTTGCCCACTGCTTTATCCTGGGAAGTGCAAAGCCACAGCCTCTCAAGTCTTTCCAGTGGGTGGGTTGCCCACTGCTTTATCCTGAGGAGTGCAAAGACACAGTCTCTCAAGTCTTTCCAGTGGGTGGTTTGCCCACTGCTTAATCCTGGGGAGTGCAAAGCCCCAGTCTCTCAAGTGGATAACAGTCTCCACTGGTTCTGGAGAGGGCTTTGTGCCCAGAGTGCTTCATCCTGCCAAGGACTGAGGTAGTGGATGCCTTTCTCCACTGGTTCTGGAGGGGGCTTTGTGCCCAGAGTGCCTCATCCTGCCAAGGACAGAGGTAGTGGATGTGAATCTCCACTGGTTCTGGAAGGGGCTTGTGCCCAGAGTGCTTCATCCTGCCAAGGACAGAGGTAGTGGATGTCTTTCTCAACTGGTTCTGGAGGGGGCTTTGTGGCCAGAGTGCTTCATCCTTCCAAGGACAGAGGTAGTGGATGTGAATCTCTACTGGTTCTGGAGGGGGCTTTGTGCTCAGAGTGCTTTATCCTGCCAAGGACAGAGGTAGTGGATGTGAATCTCCACTGATTCTGTAGGGGGCTTTGTGCCCAGAGTGCTTCATCCTGTCAAGGACAGAGGTAGTGGTTGTCTTTCTCCACTGGTTCTGGAGGGGGCTTTGTGCCCAGAGTGCTTCATCCTGCCAAAGACAGAGGTAGTGGATGTGAATCTCCACTGGTTCTGGAGGGGGCTTTATGCCCAGAATGCTTCATCCTGCTTGTGGCGGCCTCAGTAGCGGCGGTGCTTGCGGCGCTCATGGGCCTGCGATGCTAGTGGGTGGCTCAGTGAGCGTCCTTCTGGTGGCGGTGTCCTTGGCAGCGGTGCTGGTGGTGGCAGTGTCCTTGGCAGTGGTACTGGTGGCGGCGGTGTCCTGGGCAGCGGTGCTGGTGGCGGCGGTGTCCTTGGCAGCGTAGCTGCTGGTGGCGGTGTCCTGGGCAGCGGTGCTGCTGACCGTGGTGACCTGGTCAGCAGTGCTGGCAGCGGTCTTGTCCGCCGTGCAGGTTGGCGGTGACTTCCCTTTCTTTCTGTGCCCTTTCCCCACCTTGGATGGTGGTGCAGCTTTCTTCCCACGCCCAACTGTAGTCCTGGGAGGGCCCTTGGTGGCAGGTGTTTTACCCTTCTCCCTCCGGGCAGTGGCCAACTTCTTATGCTTCTGAGGTGGGGGACTGTCCGTGGTCTGGCTTCTTTGCACACTGGCTGCCCTGCTACTTGGCACACTCCAGATGCCGGTTACTGCTAGCACCACTGTTCCCACTGATGTGGTGGCTGAGGTGCTGGATTGGGACCTGCAAAGGGGTGCCCTAGAGGACTTAAGGGGTGGGGGAGGTGAGGTGAAGAGGTCAAGGTTGGACAGGAAAAGATTTTTAGACACACTGGGACAGGAAGATGGAGGGGGTTTGGGAATGGAGGAAGAGGTAGTGGTTGTAGGAGGTGTACGTTTGCTGACTTTGGGTGAAGGTGCATGGGCTGGAGGCTGTCGTGAGGTGGATGGCTGTTGGGTGGATGTGTGGCTGCATTTGTGTACCTTGGGAGGTGGGCTCCCAGACACACTGGGAGAGGACACAGGGGATGTGTGAATGGTAGTGGGGGTGGTGAGTGCATGTGAGCGGGGTGTGGTGATGGGCGTGCTGGTGATGGAGGCAATGGCTGAGGATGTAGTGCATGCAGGTGTGAGTGGAGACGAGACAGGGAGAGAGGAGGAGGACGTGGAGGAGGGGTACACAGTGGAGGCAGTGGCTGTTGGCATGTCTGCGTGGGTATAATGCACATGTGAGTGCCTGTGGGATGTGTGGTGCTTATGTTTGCCAGAGCTTCCCTTATGTGTTGAGTTGTGTGCATACTGGTCTGATGGTGTGCGTGGGATAGGCTGAGGTACAGGGGTTTGGATCTGGGTGCAGGAAGTTGGAGGGGGGAGGCTGGAAACAGGGATAATGGCTGCCATCAGTGCTGAGGTCAGAGTCTGAAAAGCTCGCTGTTGGGCTGCCTGACCAGAATGAATGCCCTCCAGGTACGCATAGGTCTGTTGCAACTGCCTCTATACACCCTGGATGGCATTCAGAATGCTAGACTGCCCAACAGTGAGGGATCTGAGGAGGTCAATAGCCTCCTCACTGAGGGCAGCAGGGCTGACAGGGGCAGGGGCTGAGGTGCCTGGGGCGAAGGAGATGCCCACCCTCCTGGGAGAGCAGCCATGCGGCACACGCCGAGGGGCTGCTGGGAGGGAGGTGCTGGTAGGGGGGGTGGCAGCTGTACCTGTAGATGCAGGGGGCACAGAGTGACCCGCCACCGCAAGGGAGCTCACATCAGAGGAGGAGTCCGTGTCTCTGGTCTCAGCTCCTGTCCCTGCCGTGTAGCTCCCCTCGCCCTCCGTCCCACTAGTGGCTTCAGACTCCGTTGTCTTGCCCTCCAGGGCCATGGGGGATGCAGCTCCCTCCTGCTCCGGTGCCACTGCTCCTCCACCTGTTGATGCTATTGCACACAAGAACAGGGAGACCAAAAACGGGGGGGGGGAGACAGAAGAAAGTCATGTTGAGTGCATGCAATACCGCTACCGTTGGCGGACACTACAGACACAGAAGACTTCTGCTCTACGCCGTGCACTTAGAGTTCTCTAATTATTCGCAGGAACATGTTGTACAAGGCCTATGCACAATTGATGCACACATCCAGCTGAATGAGAGTGTACTCACCCCGTTGTGGCTGCTGTGATGCTCTCAAGTGCCCATCCAACTCCGGATACGCCACCGCCAGGATCAGGAACATCAGGGGGGTCATGGTGCGACAGTCACCCCTCCCACGTTGGGAGGCCATCCCCAGCTGGGCCTCCGCCGTCTCCTTGCTCCAGCGGCAAATGTCCTCCCTTCTTTTACGGCAGTGGGTGCTACGTCTGTGGTGGACCCCCAGGGTCCGGACTTCCTTGGAGATGGCATGCCAAATATCCTTCTTCTGGTGGGTGCTGACCTACAGGAATGGTACAGGGGAAAAGGAGGAGATATAACCGCCCGGACCGTCACAGTCATTGGCCCCCGTTCCCACCCTTGCTCTGACGCACATGCACTCACCGTCGTTTCATGCACGCCTCATTCCCCCCCCCATCTTCCATCCACAACACTACACACAGGCATTCCCCACACAGCATGCTCACAGTGTACTCACCTGTTTGTCTGGAGGACCGTAGAGTAGCGTGTACTGGGGGAGGACCCCATCCACTAGTTTCTCCAACTCCTCCGTGGTGAATTCAGGGGCCCTTTCCCCAGACACATGAGCCATTGTCTCTTCCAGACTGAGGTCACAGCAGCACTTGCAGTGTAGGTCCTCTCCTGTCGAAGATCAGGTATCAAGTTAGTGAACAGACAGAAAATGGGGGTCACGTCCGCGGCGTGCGTACCGTCACCACCAGCGTACATCGTCATTGGCTCCTCGGACCCATAGGGATCAATGTTAACCAATGCAGGATTATGCCACGGTGTTCGACTGCCTTCCGCAACGGTTTACGCCAGCGCAGTTACCTCATATCTCCTTGTCCCACATTACAGGTCAGGCACCCGCCATTTCAGGGGGCCACATGGCATTAATTTTAAATGCGTCACACATATCTAGGCCTTGAATACACATTACGACAGGGACATAGCAGATTGAAAAATGTGTGCAATAAAGTTGTGTTTTCGTACCTCAGTGTTGGCTGACCCTCTGCTCGCTGTTCTCGTCCATAGGGCACGTCCTCTGGGGCAGGTGAGGAGATGGTGGTATCCTCCAGTGTACAGACCACTGGTGGACCTGTCGACAATGGAAGAGCAACATGTAATTGTCACCTACAGACTGAACCGTGCCACAATCCTGGAACTGTGTGCCCAGTTGGATCCGGACCTGATGTCAGCTATCTGCCATCCCACAGGAATCCCCCCTCTAGTGCAGGTGCTGTCAGTACTCCATTTCCTGGCAAGTGGGCCTTTTCAAACAACAGTGGACATTGCATCAGGGATGTCCCAGCCTATGTTCTCCAACGTGTTGTCCAGAGTGTGGTCTGCCCTGCTGAAACACATGCGCGGCTACATTGTGTTCCCTCAGGTGGAGGATTTGCCTACAGTGAAAGGTGACTTCTATGCCTAGGGAAATATCCCCAACATCATAGGTGCCATTGATGGTACACATGTGGCCTTGGTCCCCCCCGCAGGAGTGAACAGGTCTACAGAAACCGAAAGAGTTCCCATTCAATGAATGTGCAGATGGTGTGTTTGGCCGACCAGTACATCTCCCATGTGAATGTCAAGTTTCCTGGCTCAGTGCATGACGCTTACATTTTGAGGAATAACAGCATCCCTTATGTGATGGGGCAACTCCAAAGGCACCGTGTGTGGCTATTAGGTGAGGACATGGACCCTACACAGTGTGAATAGTTGTCTGGGGTTGTCCCGAAGAGTTAGTGTGTGTCTAACAGTTGTCCTTCGACATTTGCAGGTGACTCTGGCTACCCCAACCTGTCATGGCTACTGACCCCAGTGAGGAATCCCAGGACAAGGGCAGAGGAACGCTACAATGAGGCCCATGGGCGAACTAGGAGGGTGATAGAGAGGACCTTCGGCCTCCTGAAGGCCAGGTTCAGGTGCCTCCATATGACAGGTTGTTCCCTATTCTACTCACCAAAGAAGGTGTGCCAGATCATTGTGGCCTGCTGTATGCTTCACAACTTAGCTTTGTGACGACAGGTGCCTTTTCTGCAGGAGGATGGTCCAGATGGAGGTCTTGTGGCAGCTGTGGAGCTTGTGGACAGTGAAGACGAGGAAGCAGAAGAGGACATCGACAACAGAAACATAGTGATTCATCAATACTTCCAGTGAGACACAGGTAAGAAGACATAACTGCCTCCTACATCTGATACACTTGTTCTACCTCTCACCTGTCTGTCACTTTCACCCAGTGTATCAACCCTGAGTTGTTACTTTCCCTTTCGATTTCACAGATGTGGGTCCCACTGTGTGACATCTGCTTTGTTTCCTCATGGACTAATGGTGTGTGACATAGGTATGTTTACAATAGAATGGATATTGCATTTTTCCTCAGTTATTGCAAATACACATTTTAGAAAGCACAGACTGACTCCAGATAGTTTTGTGATTTAAGGGTGTTTATTTAAGTGCTAAATAATGAAGGGGGTTGTAAAATGGTCAGGGGTGATGGTGGAGGAATGTCCATGGCAGAGTCTAGTCTATTAGTCTCACAGGTGTATTGTCCAAAGGGGCATAGGAAGTGGAGCTGAGGCAGTTGATGGATGAAATGGGTGACAAAGTGGGACAAAGGGATGACAATCAGGGTGGTCTCATTTCTTGGCGGGGGTCTTGGCATTGTTCTCTGTCTTTGTCCTAGATCTCAGGGACCGCTTGTGGGGTGGTTCTCCATCTGCAGGGGGTGGGGTGCTGGTGTCATGGTCCTGTGGTGGTGCCTCCTGTCCTCTAGCGCCGGCGGAGGTGGTGGGCAGTTCATCATCCAGACTAGTGTCAGGGGCCCCTTGTTGTGCCACAGTGTCCCTCCTGGTGTTGACGAGTTCCTTCAGCACCCCAACAATGGTGCCCAGGGAGGAATTGATGGCTTTGAGTTCCTCCCTGAACCCCAAATACTGTTCCTCCTGAAGCCACTGGGTCTCCTGAAACTTGGCCAGTCGTCTCCTGGAAATGGTGGTAGGCTCCCATGATGTTGGAGAGGGCCTTGTGGAGAGTGGGTTCCCTGGGCATGTCCTCCCCCTGACGCACAGCAGCCCTCCCAGTTCACCCGTGTTCCTGGGCCTCTGTCCCCTGAACCGTGTGCCCACTGCCACTGCCTCTAGGTCCCTGCCGTTGTTGGGGTGGTGGGTTAGCCTGGGTTCCCTGTAGTGGTGGGCACACTTCTGTTTGACGTGTCCTGGGGACAGAGGTATGGGCCCGCTGGGTGGGTGCTGTGCTGGTGTTTCCAGAGGGGGAGGCTCTGTTGTAGCTTATGCCAGTGTGAGGGGAACCGACTGTCCCGAGGTCCCAGATAGGCCAGGCTGGTCATCTAGATCCAGTTGGACAGAGCTTCTGTCATCACTGTGGGCTTCTTCTGTGGGGGGAGTGGACATGTCTGGCACCTCCTGTCCAGTGACGTTGGGTAGGGGTCCTGCAGGGGTGTAAAGGCATAATTATTGCATCTGTGTGTGCCATGGTGTGCAATGGGTGGGTGACCCTGTACCCCAGTATTTGCCTTCTTGTGTAGGACCTTGTGTGATAATTGGTTTGGGGTCTGTGTGGGTATGTGTAGTGGCTATGCATTGGTGATGGGTGTCCATGCTTTGTTGTTGCATGCAGGGCTTGGTGTTGGGATGGGTGGGTTGTGATAGTGGGACATATGTGAGGAGTTGGAGTGATGGGGTGAGGGCGAGGGTGGGGGTATGTGATAGCATGCAGGTAGGTTTGGGGATGAAGTAGTGAAAGATTTGCCTTACCAGAATCCATTCCTCCTGCTACTCCTTCGAGGCCCTCAGGATGCAGTATAGCCAAGACCTGCTCTCCCATGTTGTTAGTTGTGGGGGAGGAGGTAGGGGTCCGCGATGTGGTGTCTTGAGACCACAGAACGTACCTTACCCCCGTAGGTCGTTCTACCACTTCCTGATGTCATCCCTAGTTCTTAGGTGCTGTCCCACTGCCTTGACCCTGTCCACAATTCTGTGCCATAGCTCCATCTTCCTAGCTATGGTGGTGTGCTGCACCTGTGATCCTCTACCCAGATGATTTCCTCCACCATGACCCTGAGCTCCTCCTCAGAAAACCTGTGGTGTCTTTGGGGTGCCATGGGGTGGTGTGGGTGATGTGTGAGGTGGTGTGTGTTGTGATGTGTGAGGGGATGTGTTTGTGTGTGTTATGTGAGGTGCGTGGATGTTGTGCGAGTGATGGTGTTGAGTGCCTGTAGAGGCTACTTTGTTGATGGTGGTGTCTCTCTCTGGCCTTCTGTCGCAATTGTGGTCATAGGGGTTTGTGGGTGATGTGGGTGAAGTGGGTGTGTGTTTTATATTGTATTGAGTGTGTGGGAGTGGTGTGTGTATGTGTATCAGGTGTGTGTATTTCAATTTGTCCAATGTGGTTGTGTTTTGTAAATGTGTGTGTATTTTGAGTGGTGTGTACCGCCAATGGAATACCACAGTTGAAAGACCACCACATGTATTCGTGGGTCGTGATAGTGTGGGCGTATTCCTGTTGGCGTGACGGTTTTGGTTTTGTTATCTCCAGTTCATCACTGACCTTTGGTGTGGCGAACTTGTGTAGGTGTCTGGAGTTTGGCTGATTCTGAGCTGTGGGTCGTAATAGCTGTGGCGATATTCCGCTGCCACGGCAGTGTGTTGGCGGTCTTCTGCACGGCGGTAAGTGGCATTTTCCGCCAATGTTGTAATGAGGGCTGTAGTCTTGGAACTTTTTCACACTCACCAGCCCTTCTAGCATACTCCTCATTGCCCTTTGAAATGCTGAGGGCGCAGAAATCAATCCAAAGGGAATCCTTGTAAATCTGAACATCCCAATCCCAAAGGGCTTAGTAAAGAACGTTAGGTATCTGAATTGTTCTACCAGCACCATCAGGAGGTACACGGCTAGGCGATCTAAAGTAGAAAACATTTCCACAATGCCCAGTTGTGTAAGCATCTCTGTGATATTGAACAGAGGGAAAACATCCACCTCTACCTTCCTGTTCAAACCCCTCAGGTCCAAGCAAAACCAAAACTCACCCAAATCCTTTCACACCAACACCACTGAAGCCACCGACTCTGACACCTCTACTTCTTCAATTATCCCTCTTTCATAGGTTGCTCATGGTAAGAGGAAATCCCATCACCATACTTGTGACTAGTTTAGCAAAATTCTTTAAAATAATATAAAGCATCTTCTGCTTGAGACACCCAACTGATCCAGGAAATTATTTTTGCCAACAGCTCCTTGATTGACCCCAGTCATTATTTTTGTCCTACACCCACTGTATACAATTCTGATACCTCCTCACCTTCCATCTATGAGCTCTTTTTTTCTCTTTAACACTAGAACTCTTTGGATTCAAAATCACCTCCAAATCAGCTCGTTGATGCCAACTGATTACATTGTTTTCTCTTCAGGACACATGGACTTTCCCAGCTGTGATTCTTTGTATTCAAGTTATCCCATAAAACAGCCCACCAACTTCATGGGTTGTCCCCCATCCACTAGAGGCTTAATGTTTGGCTTGTATCATTTGTCTCTACCAGACAGTTTCTCATTGTAAAACCTCTAGGGTATCAATGTGACTTTTTCCCCCAAATCAAACAACATCTTCAGTCCATGACTATTTACATGTACCTGTTGTGATTCTCTCACCTTAATCTGCTTCTTGTATTGTGTGTAGTAAACTACCCCCTGGTTGTTGCCTTGATCATGTTCAGTTGGGTTAGTTATATTAAGGTGTAATGTTTACAGGTATTTGGCCAAAGCGTGTTGCCTTTGTAGATTGAAAAGTATGTACAGTATGTTTTTACCAAGGCTTGGTTACCCAGTGTTGCTTGATTTTATCAAGGCTTGTTTACTCAACCACCTCAAAGTTCTTTGGAGCATCTACCAGGTTAATTAGAAACATTAAGGCCCTCATTTCAACCCTGGCGGCCGGTGACCGCCAGGGCAATAGTGGCGATAGTACCACCAACAGGCTGGCGTTACTCGTCACCTTATTTTGACAGCGGCGGTTCCGCCGTGGTAACACCGCCGGCGGTATACCTCCATGGCAGTCCCGGCGGTTGTAATCTGCCAGGGCAACGCTGCAAGCAGCGCTGCCCTGGGAATTTTGACTCCCCTTACCGCCAGCCTGTCCAGGCACAGCCCCATCACGCATTTCACTGCCCGAATTTCGGGCAGTGAAATGCTCGACGGGTGCAACTGCACCCGCTGCACATCAACATTGCCGCCGGCTCTATTACGAGCCGGATGCAATGTTGATGTGGCTTTTCAGCTGGGCCAGCAGCGGTAACATTGTTACTGTCCGCTGGCCCAGCGGAAAAGTCGAATTAGGGAGCCAGTGATACTGCCAACACTGGTGGTATTCTGGCGCCCGCAGCTTCGGCTGTCTTTAGGAAAGACCTCTGAGGTTGTAATGAGGCCCTAAATGACTTTATTTTCAAGGAAGAACAAAGGTTTTGAGTTTGATTAAGGAAGTGTTCAAAAACAATTAAAGCTTTGACATTTATTGTGCATCTGTACCCGGGCTTGTTGATTCATTCTAAAATTGGAAAAGACATCAGAAAGCAAAGAGAGTGTTGTGAGATGAACAAATTTCATATGTGTGTGACTTTGGTAATTATGTGTGTGTTGCTTGTTATCATAATGATCCTCATTTTACAGGAACTCTTTTAGTATTGTTTAGAATTGATATTAGTGATTCTTCAAAAACAGAAAAAGCAGGCTTTCACTTGACTGTACAAATCAGTGTACACTTATTTCTTTTTGGAAAGAGTTTTTGTTGTGTTTTTCATGTGCTATAAGTTTTCAGTGTGAATAACTACACCAAGAGTGATTACTCTTGGCAGTGTGAGACAGAGAGAAGATCCAGGCAATTATGGAGCATTCCTATAAGCCCAATTGAATGGAGAGGAAGTGTGAGGAACGTGTTAAGTGACAGCTCTAGACACTCAACAACTAACGCTGACAGCAATTACCTGCACCCCAAAGCATTGGGAACCCGGCTGGACCAGGCAGCAGAGACTCTCTCCAATCCACTCTCCTACCAAAGTGGTATATCCAATATCCAATTAACTTTGGTATGTAACGCTTGTCTAGTTAATTGATACACACTTCAAACTCATTCCATTCTTCTGCTTCTTCATCACCTAGCTCCGGGAAGTTCTAAAAAAACTCTTGTCCCTCCGAACCCAAACAATGAAGAAGCAATGAGGTTTTCCTTCCACACTCAGAGTCGCCCCACAAATGCTTGCATAGTATGAAAATACTTTTTTTCCACTTCACCCATTTCAATTTTTTTACCCTGCTGACATGAAAAATGGAAGAGGGGCTACAGTCTGCATGTTATACATTGATCACATTAGGGACATTATACACCCACAGCCTTAAGGGTTACTGTACAGGGTGAGTATCAGTATGCAATTTACTAATTATATGCTTAAGGCCTTAACTTCACTAATACAGAGTGAGTACGACCATTGCCTGATGGGCTACTATACAGGGTGGGTATCAGGATATAATATCTAATTATACACTACTGCCTTGCTACAGAGTAAATTCCAAGTTCCACATCATAACTGGTGTCCAACTAGTCATCCGATTTCACCAGTGGCCGATGATACACCTGAATACAGCAAAACATAGTCCCAATGTAAATCTATAATGATCGTCCCTTCAATAGAAGACCTTGTACAGTTATTTTCCCCTAAGCTCTGCAGGGGTGGAAGCGCTACCCAATAGGCTCCCTTCTTTCATTGGTTTGGCCCTATGAGACACTCAGACCATATGCCAATTAGCTTTTTCCTTGTTTTGCAGCCTTTTCCCTTAATAAAGAGTCTGCCCCAGAATCAGCTAGCACAGTGAGATTTTTGTAGGTATCAAGGGGAGTGCTTCACTAATAAAGTTGAAAACTTGAAGCTGAAGCATGTCTTGATGCAAACAGTACTTCACTATTAACCACTGAAATTAATCGGCAGACAACCGTACCCTCGCTGAAAAGTGCAGTCAGATTCTCTGAAGATACAAACGGAGAGTGGAAGCTCAGCCAACAACATACGCTCCTTTGCGCTCCTCCTCGTGACAAAGTTCTCGAGCCTAGCTTGCGGCGTGGCCCAACTTCGCTTGGCTGATTCACTCAGTCTTGCATTCATCCTGATGCCCAACCGCTCCCCACCCTCGCACACAAACTCATGTTGCGAAGTTTGCTTCAATTTGGCAAAATAACAAAAAATTGCAAAATATTTCTAAACCCGTTTAAGACTTGGAGTGGCTCAAAATCATAGTAAGTAGCCCACTCAATTGAGCTATGGGAAACGCTTAGGTAAGATGTAGGCAGCTTTTTCAGCAGCGGTCGCATGCATCTCTCCCTGACAGCAGTCCTGTATGTTGGTTGCTCTGATATCACAGAAGCCACCCACCATAAACAGATTTTAAGCACATGTAGATTTATGTAGCTTTGTCAGCAATGCACCCACACATCTCTCCCTGATCACAGTCCTGTATTTCAGATGCTCCGATAGCTCGGCTGCCACCCAAAAACACCTTTCTCATGTGCACTGTCACTCCACAACCCTGGAAAGCCCCTAACGTCCTCCTCATCCTCACTCTTCTCTATTCATGGCCACGTTGGGCACAGCTCAAGACGCAACTTCACCTTCGTCAGGTTAAAGCGCCAGAATCTCACTCATCAAGGAAATGTCAGGAAGTGACCACTAGGATTGTTGAGTTTTTTTCTCTCTTCCTCAGCTCATCGACACTGTGACAAAATACTCTGAAATACTGATGTGTTTCAAATCTCTAAATGTCTCAGCCACCTACCTGCTCAGTTGCTGTGCCTTCCAACTGCCTTTCTTAGAAATCCTGGAACCCATGCAGTCACATGGAACCCACACTCCACATGCGAGTCCGTACCCTAAATACTACAGATACCTTAACAATTTTGGGTTCCTGAACCACTCTAGAGGCATTTACTGTGCAAGTATTTGGCAAGTATTTGGTCCAGTATTTGGTCCAATATTTGGTCCAGCTTGTTCATGGGCATGATTCCTGAAGAGAAGGAGTCTTTCTGGGTATATATTGGTACTCCACGCGAGGAGACGTATCACCCGGACTTTGCCTGAGGCCTCCTTCATAGTTCTGTTCCTGCCCATCTTGTCAGCTCCACCGCTGGAAGAGGCACCACTTCTTGCAGGAAGCCTGTTATGGCACAACAGCAGTCAGTAGCTGATATTACCCCTTAGGGCCGAGGGGCACTCAGGCAGCAGTGAGACGCAAGGGGCACTCCATCTTGCTTCATGTCACACATCCTCCGTTGGTATGCCAATTTGAGATCCTAGCCTTTCCATCGCCTCACCTAGGCACTCTTCTAACTAGTGTCCGATCCATCCTGTCCTAGAAGTGGTGTCATGACAATTGTTTTTGTATGCAAGCATTTGTCACAACCAATTGTTTATTTATAGATTCCAAATCAAACCTTTAATAAAAGGCCATTTGAGATACCTAATTTTCTATAAGGAGAATCATATTTTTTAAGAGTTCTGCTTCCATGTGTGGTTTGGTATATTTTCATAAAACTAAAGACCCATTGTTGTGATATATATAACCTAATATCCTAATGCTGTAAAAATACATAAACTTTGCACAACCAACAGTAAATCAGCCATTGTATTCCACAATATTTTGACCAATGTATGCTGCTCACATATAACCATAAAACATATATACTTTTGAACCAATTCCCCACACATCTAATACCACCAGGATATTTTGTATAATTTGCCCACACCCCAAGTTTGAAAAGCCAAGCTAAACCGCTAGAAATGTTCCATAATGGATGACCTCTTCTATTTTTTAAATTCAATTTCGACTCAATCTATCTTTCAGCTAATGTGTAAAGCACCCTTTGCTGGTCACAAACAAAATAATCGCTTACATTTCATGTACTTGTTAGAAGATACAGATATTTAAAAACCCAGGGGCAAATTTATTAACCCTCAGGCTGTTGTTGTGTCACTTTTTGTGATGCCATGGCAGTGCAGACTTTGAACTCACATCCATGTGGCCAGGTAAGGTCACTTTGCATGGCTTTGAATAGCCTCATATATATGGAGTAAGGCAAGGCAGAGCAAATCCTTGCTTTGTATTACTCGGCGCTAGGGAGGTGTTCCAGGGGCATTGCGGTGTGTGTTGCTATTCAGTATCGATGGATTTTGATGCATGCCCAAATTTACAAGAGCTTGTAAACCTGGGAATGCGCCAAAATCTTTTGCCTCCCAGAGGAGTCGCAACGAGGAGAAATATATTTATTTCTTCTCATTTGCACACATAGAAAGTGGAAAAAAAACTTCCAAAATTGTTTTTGTGCAGAAAGGTGCCCCTTCCTTCACAAAAACAATCCTGCCTACAATGCAGACACCCATGAACCATGGTGCAAGGGTGCCTGCATTAGCGCTAGGCTGCTAAATTGGCACCAGTTCAGTGGAAAGGACAGGAATGTGCCATTTTGCATGAATACAGCGCATACCTTTCCTTTGATGCAGGGCAGTGTAGCAGGGTCAATTGCTGTGCTTCCTTGTGCCAAAAGCCCATAAATATAATTAAAAAAAAGTTGTGAGCATTTTATACCTCTTTAGACAGATTCTGACGTCCAACAATAAGACAACATACTGGGCCACTTTAAAATTAATTTGAATTTCCATTTGTTCACTGAAGCAAACAGGGTAACATCCTAAACTGCTTCCTCTCAACTTGTTGCTACCACATTATAAGGCACTGGCACAATGATCTAAACAAACTACAAAGGCATATTAGAGAGTATAAGGCCCCTCCCACACAAGGGGACCTTGCGTACTGGTAGAAACTTATGCCTAGCATTGGATGCTCAAGAACTGAATAACTTATTTTGCAATAGAAAGTGAAAGAGTTATCTCAGCTGAGACCATAGTTGTGGATATTACTATAACTTAGATGAGGCCAGCGTCCTAATGTTAAGGCCTTTATGCAGGGTGAGTTAGGGGCACATTTCTGACACCTTGCACCACTGTTGCATCACTTATTAAGACACAATGGTGGCTCATTCATTACAACCATGTCTATGAGGCCACGCAAAGCCACTTTGCATGGCTTTAAATGGCCTCACAGATATCGAGTAGGGCAAGGCAGCGCATATCACCCAGATCTTTGCATTTGTCACCCAACGTGGGCAGGGTATGCCCAGATGTGCAATTTGTGCTATGCTCGCCATGACCCTGATTCAAGCTAACCTGATTGATGAAGGGTGATACCCTGAAACCGGTCCCAGGATGCTTGATTCTGGTCCAGGGAGGACTTGGCCTGGCAGTTAGGGCTGGACTGCTCCCATGGAGAACAGGGTCAAGACTGATTTCCATATTTATTGGTCCAAACCGTGGTGGCATAGTGGGCAAAAAAATGATAGATTTAGCCCCATATCTCTGAATGGTGGTAAATGTTTGACATTGTTCAGCATTCCGCCCATCACCTGTTCTTTTTGCATTTGTAACCCTGATGCTGGCATCTTCTTGAGTGTGTTCCTGATCTTCAAGAGGTGCACCCCAGGTGTTGGACCCTTGAATGGCAGCAGAGTGTACTCCTCCTGAACAAAAGGTGGACATTCGGAAGTTTGGGCTTCTTGTGATCGGGTGCAGGCCCATTTGCTGTTACAACGACTACCCACAGCGACCAACATTGGGAGACCTGCACTTCGTTCTACAGCAATGACATTCCGCCAAGGTACAACAACTGTCTGCAACCACTGACCAGCACTTCATGCTACAATGATGACAGTCGATGCTGCTTACGCTATAATGTGTACTGTCCACGATCTGCAGACTTTTCCTTGCGGCCTCCTTCAATGTGAACTGAACTTTTCACGCCAGATTTGAAGGTATTTTTCAGCTGGACTAACCAGACCACTATATCAGACCTAAAATCCATCACGGTCAGCCTGAACTTGTAAATGCCCCCCAGTCCACCAAACTCTCATGGCAGCGAGTGGCGCTTTGTGATTTTAGCCGCTATTTTCAATAAAAAATATAAATTGCATATCTCCGGTTCTACTGATTGGATTATTGTTGTTCTGGTATCATTTTATTCATTGAAATGTACTCTATTGTTCTAAATTGATATGCGACTTTTTTCGCTGTCTTTTCAATTTTCTGTTTGTGTTCCACATTAAGACTTCACACATTTCCTTTAAATTAAGCCTGACCTCTTGTGTGCAAAGCTACAAGAGGGTGACACACATTAGTTTAGTGACTTTTGTGCGTGTTGAATGAGTGGGGCTTTCAAAACCCCCTCAACAATAACCCAATTTCTTACAGTAATGTTACTGCAAATTTTGTGTATGTGCATGAAGATTATACTGGATTTATTTTGCTGCTAGCTTGTCACTGGTTTACGTACTATAATGTGGTTAAAAATAATTTCCAATTTGCAACGTGACATTACCGCAACACTCTAAATCACAATAATAGTTACATGACTGGTATTATCGAAACTACGCACACATATCTTTTATCCGGTGCTTTACATTGACTTAAATTCTTTAGTTATGAGCATGTTTGCACATATTATAGCCCTACATGGAACGGAGGGTTAACTAGGTCGTAAATTGTTATCTAGCTTAAATGTCTAGCAGCTGTTGCAAAAGTTAACATTTACCCAGTGCTACAAAATGTCACCTAGACACGCTGCATTAATAACTCAGAAGTGCCTCTTCCCTTAATTGTACAGCCGTCTTTTCTCTAGAATTTACCTATTGTTGATTCCTGCATCATTTGGCCGCACGCTGTGCTTCTAATTGTCCATCAAACTCATTGGCAGGTACGTATTAGACTGTTTCACAGCTTTTTTCTTTCTTCTGTTTCCCTATAATTCAGATGCTAGTCTGATTTTTATTGAGGAATAATCATCGGTTTTATGCTCTAAAGCACCCTGTTGGACAACCAGAAAAAATAGTCAGTTAGCTAAATAAGATTTTCAAAGATTTCCATGCCAAAAACTGCCTATTAAAGCAGTGGCAATTTAAAAGTAAACTGAAGAAGTGAGTTTGCTTGTGCATGCTGGTTTATACATGAACATGCCTACTTGATAACAGGAGATGCCCCTGTTATAAGGGGTACTGGAACACCGGCTGCCATTCCAAATAAGGCGGTCACTTAGGCCTCAGAAAATAGCTCGTACATCCACCAGTAAAGAGGGTACTGCCTGCGCTGTTCAAAGACCCCCTCCTTGAAGGAAAGTTTTGGTGAAAGTACAACCAATGACAGTGAGTAAACACTTTACTCAAAACAGTAATGCTGGGTTTCATGGTGTCGGTCGCCATTTTTAGCTCCAAAACAACATTATCAATGGCCCTGGTATGCATTTTTCTCACTGCTTAGGGTGGCCATTATCTTTTTTCCCACGACCTCCATGCCTTTCATAGAGGACACAGGAGGGAAAAAGGTGTCAGAAAGCTCATCTTAAATAGGCACCTTCAATTAATTGACCCGGAAGTCTTATGATGGATGGGCAACCGGGTCATGGGTTTGCCGCAGCAAACATATCTGAGGTTCTGCCATGGGACATCAGCAGGAAACAGCAAGTTTGACTGTGGGTGAGCCCGCAGATTCACTCCTGGAATCCCGCTCCACCAAACCCTTAGTGAGCCCCTAAGCCAACTGAAAAAATATATTGTACTGGCCAATGAATGACTGGAGTGGTGAGACAAATAAGGTGCAGTATTCTTTGAGCTTGATCTATCTGTCGGTAGTCACAACCAAAAATCTTTGGCAAAAAGCATTGATACAGCAAATTATTTTGGCTATTATGTAGTAAAAAACATTTGGTGTTTCTTTACTGATCCCGATGTTTAAAACGTTTGACACTTTACTCCCAAAGGAAGGAGCGTTAGGTCTGTCAAAACTGTGAGTCACCAAATAACGAAAGGCTAGTGTTAGCGAGCCTGGTCCTTAATAAGTAAACTTACTAGGAGACGCACATAGGTTGATGAACCTTTTGATTCGCATGGAGTATCCTAGCTATGGTGTGACCAATGTTTCCCAATAGTCAATACACAAAATGTAATAACCATTAGAAAAGTCATAAATCAATAATCAATGAACATCACACCATGACCTTTCAGTCATGAATAACCACAACTCGTTAAACGTTTTAGTGATTTTATTTCCCTATTAGTTACAATACTAAATCATGAGATTAGTTCAAACTTAATTCAATTCAAGCAAAATCTGCATTAATTCATTAGAAGGTGCCAAAAACATAACCTAATCAAAACATGCATCAGAGTACATTCTAAAGCATTAGCATAAGTCAACAAATGAATCAAAGGCAATAAGTCAAATTGTGTCATGGAGTTCAGCAATTTAGTCGCCAACCATTGGTCTCTGTAATCTGTCAACCGTCATGAAAGGAAAACCCTCACCTAACCTAGATTTGCATCAGCATGTGGGACTTCATGCAAAACAATTTAGAAACAGGAATTTAGAAACCTCTAGTTAAAAAGGCTATTTAGACAGCGCAGTTGTTGTCTAAAAAGAAAAGGCACAAAATATAATTCAGTCACATTGTCATATCTACCTATCCTCGGTATGGATCAGCAACAGAATCAGTCTTCGTCTTCTGGTCATCAGTCGATCAGCAGCACACCAGGCTCTCAATTAGTGAGTATGAGCCCAATTGCAAAATCTCAAATCACCAATATCGCATCAATCTCGGAGTAAAGTCTGCTCCCGTAACATCAGCAAACATCCGAACTCTCTTCCCTCTGTCACATTGTTATATCAAAGCCACCCAGACTATCCCCCAATTTCCAATTGGTCAATTAATCACCAGTTATGACTCTACCCAATAGTTGTATTATTCAAAATCTATGTATTCTAATATTTCACGGTTTACATGTTGTTGATTGGCCTGCTTTACGATGTCCTCATCATTAGGCTCGTCAGGTATCGAAAATGTTGCATCTTTTTCTCCAGTCAGTGTCTTCATTGTTCGAGTCCTGGGAAAGTACACTCAGTGTGCTTTACACACCAATTGTTACATTTCTAGTTCCATCATCTCCTGTCCATCGGTTCACATAGAAGCTTCAGCTAAGCAAATTTTATTAAACAATGAGTAGTTCACGGTCAGTTCATTTCGTCAGCATTTTCCATTAGGCGTTAAGAAATTCAGCTTTCTGCATGAGGCCGGGCAAGACTAGGGGGGTCATTACAACCCTGGCGGACGGTGTTAAAGGTGCAGCAATACCGCAAACAGGCCGGCGGACAAAAAAAGGGAATTATGACCCTGGCGGAAACCGCCAACAAAGACAGCCACTTTAACACTCCGACCGCCACGGCGGTACAGACAAGCAGCGCGGCGGTCACCCCCAACAGACAGGCGGAAGACAATGTACCGCCCACAGTATTACAACACACCAATCCGCCACTTTTTCCGGGGCGGATTCACCGTGGATAAAAACACGGCGGAAACAGTTACTGCAATGGGAAAACGCTCACCTCAACACATCCCAGGAGGAACGAGGACTCCATGGAGCCCGAATTACACATTCTACCGGCCCTTGTATTCCTACTCATCTACCAAGACCAACGCCGGCGCGGGCAAAGACAACGGTGAGTACTGCACCTACGACATAGGGGAAGGGGGAGGCAAAAGTTAGGGGGACACACACGAAACACCCCCACCCCCACCCCCACCCTCGCATATTACAACACACACACCAATGCATGTATAAAAATCACAGTAACAACCCACAACCCCCCCGGAAGAATGCTAAGACAAAACGAAATCAGTTCAAACATTGTAATGTATCAATATACATGTGTCAAAAATATACAGATATTTTATAAAATCAGTCAGAAATATATACATTACGAGAAGTAGTGCAGATATGCACATATCAATGTCCGTGCACCACTAGTACAAAAATGCATGGGCGAGGCCCACAATAGATACCTGTCCACAATCGGAGAGAACACTGGTGGGGCATCAGATAGAAATACTACAGGCACCTCAGAGGGAAGGGAAGGGGGGGCACCTCAGCCGGATTACAGCACCACGCCACATCCACGACGGGGCTCCATGCCCATTGATGTATCCTGGGGAGTGCAAAGCCACAGTCTCTCAAGTCTCTACAGTGGGTGGCTTGCCCACTGTACCATCCTGGGGAGTGCAAAGCCACAGTCTCTCAAGTCTCTACAGTGGGTGCGTTGCCCACTGGACCATCCTGGGGAGTGCAAAGCCACAGTCTCTCAAGTCTCTACAGTGGGTGGCTTAACCACTGGACCATCCTGGGGAGTGCAAAGCCACAATCTCTCAAGTCTCTACAGTGGGTGGGTTGCCCACTGGACCATCCTGGGGAGTGCAAAGCCACAGTGTCTCAAGTCTCTACAGTGGGTGGGTTGCCCACTGGACCATCCTGGGGAGTGCAAAGCCACAGTCTCTCAAGTCTCTACAGTGGGTGGGTTGCCCACTGGACCATCCTGGGGAGTGCAAAGCCACAGTTTCGCAAGTAGATAACAGCCTCCACTGGCTCTGGAGGGGGACTGGTGCCCAGACTGGATTAGTCTCCCCGTGAAAGTTCCTGTCCCGTCACTGTCCCAGCTGCACATGGGATAACGATGCTTGATGTGGCGGTCTTTTCATTCTTCCCCGGTGCATGCCCTGTTCAGCGGTGCTTTGCCATGGCGGTCTCTGGACTGTTCAGCGGTGCTTTGCCATGGCGGTCTCTGGACTGTTCAGCGGTGCTTTGCCATGGCGGTTCTGGAACGGGCATTGGTGTGTGGCATGACATTCCCTGGACTGGGCATTGGTGTGTGGCATGACGTTCCCTGGACTGGGCATTGGTGTGTGCCATGGCGGTCTCTGGACTGTTCAGCGGTGCTTTGCCATGGCGGTCTCTGGAACGGGCATTGGTGTGTGGCATGACGTTCCCTGGACTGGGCATTGGTGTGTGGCATGACGTTCCCTGGACTGGGCATTGGTGTGTGCCATGGCGGTCTCTGGACTGTTCAGCGGTGCTTTGCCATCGCGGTCTCTGGACTGTTCAGCGGTGCTTAGCCATGGCGGTCTCTGGACTGTTCAGCTGTGCTTTGCCATGGCGGTCTCTGGACTGTTCAGCGGTGCTTTGCCATGGCGGTCTCTGGACTGTTCAGCGGTGCTTAGCCATGGCGGTCTCTGGACTGTTCAGCGGTGCTTTGCCATGGCGGTCTCTGGACTGTTCAGCGGTGCTTAGCCATGGCAGTCTCTGGACTGTTCAGCGGTGCTTAGCCATGGCGGTCTCTGGACTGTTCAGCGGTGCTTTGCCATGGCGGTCTCTGGACTGTTCAGCAGTTCTTTGCCATGGCGGTTCTGGAACGGCATTGGTGTGTGGCATGACGCTCCCTGGACTGGACATTGGTGTGTGGCATGACGTTCCCTGGACTGGGCATTGGTGTGTGGCATGACGTTCTGTCATTGCCCAGCGGTGCTGTGGCAGCCGAGGTCCTCCTAGGCACTGACTCCGGCGGTGGTCTCCTGACCAGTGACGATACTTGGGCCCTCCTGGGCACTGACTCCGGCGGTGGTCTCCTGACCAGTGACGATACTTGGGCCCTCCTGGGCTCTGACTCCGGCGGTGGCGGTGGTCTCCTGACCAGTGACAATACTTGGGCCCTCCTGGGCAATGACTCCGGTGGTGGTCTCCTGACCAGTGACGATACCTGGGCCCTCCTGGGCGCTGACTCTGGCGGTGGTCTCCGGACCAGTGATGACGGTGCTGGCGGTGGCGTCTCGACCGCCAGGAAGGATGCCGCCCTTCTCCGCCGTGATGCTCACAACAGGCTGTGCAGACTTCCTCTGGCCCTTCCCCACCTTTGGAGGAGTCACAGCTGACTCTGCAATCCCCTTGGGACCCCTGTGAGTTGTTTTGCCTCCAGGAGTCTTCACAGGGTCCCGTCGGCCACTTTCCAATTTCAGAGCCTTTACAGGGGGTGGGCTGCCAGTGCCTTGGCTCCGGGTCATACTGCCTGCGCTGGTGGCCAGTGCACTCCACACACCTTGAACAGGCACCACTGGTATTGGAGGCTTTTTGGCTGAGGCGCTATGATGGGAGTGATGAATTGGAGGGGGGTGGGGGCAAAAAGGTCAACTTTACAGAGGGACAGTTTCTGACGAACACTGGGATGGGTAGTTGGAGGGGGCCTGGGAGTGGAGGAAGAGGAGGTGGTTGTAGGAGGTATCACTTTAGGTGTTTTGGGTGCAGGTGCAGGTACTGAAGGCTGTCGTGAGGTGGATGGATGTTGGGTGTGTGGGTGCTCGCGTTTGTGTACTTTTGGAGGGGGCGTCACAGACACACTGGGAGAGGACACAGGGGACGTGTAAATGGGAGTGGAGGTGGTGAGTGCAGGTGAGCGGGGTGTGGTGCTGGGTGTTCTGGTTCGAGTCCTGGTGCCTGTAGATGTAGTGCATGCAGGTGAGAGTGTAGACGACACTGGAAGGGAGGAGGGAGAAGAGGAGGAGGGGGACACAGTGGAGGCAGTGGATGTTGCTGTGTCTGTATGTGGGTGATGCTTGCGTGAGTGCCTGTGGGTTGTTTGGTGCCTATGTTTGTTTGAGCTTCCCTTGTGTGTTGACTTGTGTGCATGCTGGTCTGTAGGTGTGCTTGGGATGGGCTGGGGTACAGGGGAATGGGTCTGGGTGGAGGAGGTTGGAGGGGGGAGGCTAGACACAGGGACAATGGCTGCCATCAGTGCTGAGGCCAAAGATTGCAGGGTTTGCTGAAGGGCAGCCTGACCAGAATGAATGCCCTCCAGGAATGCATTACTGTGTTGCAACTCTCTTTCTACACCCTGGATGGCATTCACAATGGTAGACTGCCCAACAGTGAGTGACCTGAGGAGGTCAATGGCCTCCTCACTGAGGGCAGCAGGGGTGACTGGGGCAGGGCCTGAGGTGCCTGTGGCGAAGGTGATGCCCACCCTCCTGGGTGAGCGGGCACGGGGCGAACGCTGAGGGGCTGCTGGGAGGGCATTGCTGGTAGGGGAGGTGGCGGCTATACCTGTAGAAGTGGGGCGCACAGATGGTGCCGCCACCACAAGGGAGCTCACATCGGCGGACAAGTCCGTGTCGCTGCTTGGTGATCCGGTGGCCGACGTGAAGCTCCCCTCGCCCTCCGTCCCACTGGTGCATTCTAAGTCCGTGGTGTGGCCCTCCATGGCCATGTGGGATGCAGCCCCCTCGTGCTCCGGTGCCACTGTACCTCCGCCTGATGATGCTGATGCACAAAAGAACAGCGAAAGCACAAAAAGGGGGGGAAGACAGAAGAAGAACAGAGTGAGTGCATGGCATAAGGCTACCGTTGGCGGACAAGACAGACACAGCAGCCCCCTGCACTATGCCGTGCTCCTGGCCTCTGCAGATGCAATTCCTGGGATCTGGCCTACATGGCTATGGTGGACATCTGCACACATGGATGCCACAGGGGCATCTATACCTGTACTTGTCACTCTACTGCGGTGGTGTTGAGTTCCACATGGGCTGCATTACAGAGGGGCCTGGTCTACGTATTTCTGGCTGGCCTAGGTACAGCCATAGGCCTCCTCCCCCACCCAGACCCCTCCACTGCACGCAAAGTCCGCAGAATGTTGTTGTACTCACCCCCTTGTGTCTGCTGTGATGCCCTCAAGCGCCCATCCAACTCAGGGTAGGCCAACACCAGGATCCGGCACATCTGGGGGGTCATGGTGCGACGGGCACCCCCCAGCACCCCCCAGCCATCCCCAGCTGAGCCTCCGCCGTCTTCTTGCTGCAGCGGCGAATGTCCTCCCAACTTTCCCGGCAGTGGGTGCCCCGTCTCTGGTGGGCCCCCATGGTCTGGACGTCCTTGGCGATGGCACGCCAAATGTCCCTCTTCTGGTGGGCGCTGACCTACATGACATGCACAAAGTCAGCTGAATGATAGTGTACTCACCCCCTTGTGTCTGCTGTGTTGCCCTCAAGCGCCCATCCAACTCAGGGTAGGCCACCGCTAGGATCTGGAACATCAGGGGGGGTCATGGTTCGACGGGCACGCCTCCCACATTGGGAGGCCATCCCCAGCTGAGCCTCTGCCATCTTCTTGCTCCAGCGGCGAATGTCCTCCCATCTCTTCCGGCAGTGGGTGCTCCGTCTGTGGTGGACCCCCAGGGTCCGGACGTCCTTGGCGATGGCATGCCAAATATCCTTCTTCTGGTGGGCGCTGACCTACATGAAATGTACAGGGGAAGAAGAGAAGTCATTACCAACTGCACCGTCGATGTGAGTGGCCCCCCTCCCTACTCTAGCCATGTGCCACATTCATTCACATGCATTAATGTTCCCTGAACTCTGCCCCCTTCCCTCTCACAACCAGCCCTCTCCACCCAGGACTAGCCCATACAACGTGCTCCCTGTGTACTAACCTGTTGGTCTGGAGGACCGTAGAGTAGCGTGTACTGGGGGAGGACCCCGTCTACCAGTTTCTCCAACTCCTGAGCAGTGAAGGCAGGGGCCCTTTCCCCAGATGCAGCAGCCATTGTCTCTTCCAGACCGAGGTCACAGCAGCACTTGCAGTGTAGGTCCTCTCCTGTCGAAGATCAGGTATCTAGTGATAGAACAGATAGAAAATGGTGGTGACGTCCGCGGCGGTGACGTCCGCGGCGGTGCGTATCATCACCGCCGGCGCACCTGTTCATTGGCTCCTGGGACCCATAGGGCCCTATGTTAATCAATGCAGCATTGCGCCGCGGTCTACGACCGCCTACCGCGACGGTGTCCAACGCCAGCGCAGTTACCCCACAATCCCATTGTCCCAGTTTAGAGGTCAGGCAGCCGCCATTTCAGGGGCCCACATGGCTTCATTTACTTCTGCGTCACACATAGCTGGGCCTACACTCAACACACATACAGGAAGGGTTTTGTGTTTGGTGTCGTCTTCTGTGTAACTGTGGGTACATACCTGGAAAAAAATTGACTTGATCGTTGCTGTTGTCCTTCCTAGGCGCCGTCAGCTGGGACATTTGAGAAGATGGCGGAATCCTCCGGTGTACCGACCGCTGGTGGACCTGTTGACAATGGAGGAGCAACATGTAATCGTGACCTACAGGTTTGACCGTGCCACAATCCAGGAACTATGTACCCAGTTGGAGCCAGACCTGATGTCACCAATCCGCTATCCCACTGGAATCCCCCCTGACGTGCAGGTGCTGTCAGGTCTCAATTTCCTTGCAAGTGGGTCATTTCAGACAACAGTGGCCATGGCATCAGGGATGTCCCAGCCTATGTTTTCCAACGTCTTGTCCAGAGTGTTGTCTGCCCTGCTGAAACACGTAAGGAGATACATCATTTTCCCTGAGGTGGAGGACTTGCCTACAGTGAAAGGTGACTTCTATGCCCTTGGACATATCCCCAACGTCATTGGTGCCATTGATGGGACCCATGTAGCTCTGGTCCCCCCCCACAGGAGTGAACAGGTGGATAGGAACAGGAAGAGTTATCATTCCATGAATGTACAGATGGTCTGTTTGGCAGACCAGTACATCTCCCAGGTTAATGCTATATTCCCTGGCTCAGTGCATGACGCTTACATCCTGCGGAATAGCAGCATCCCTGATATGATGGGTCAACTCCAGAGGCACTGTGTGTGGCTATTAGGGGACTCTGGTTACCCCAACCTGTCCTGGCTATTGACACCAGTGAGGAATCCCAGGACCAGGGCAGAGGAACGGTACAATGAGGCCCATGGGCGGACTAGTAGGGTGATCGAGCGCACCTTCGGCCTCCTGAAGGCCAGGTTCAGGTGCCTCCATATGACAGGTGGTTCCCTATTCTACTCACCGAAGAAGGTGTGCCAGATCATCATCGCCTGCTCGATGCTTCACAATCTTGCTTTGCGACGCCAGGTGCCTTTTCTGCAGGCGGATGTCCAGATGACGGTGTTGTGGCAGCTGTGGAGCCTGTGGACAGTGATGAGGAGGAAGCTGAGGAAGAAGACAACGACAACAGAGAGTCAGTCATACAGCAATATTTCCAGTGACACACAGATGAGAACATTTTCATTTTTAACATTACATTCACTGTCACACGTCTTCCTCTATCCTGTGTGTAATTTCATGTGATTATTTGGTAACTGAGTTGTTTCTTTCCATTACGGTTTCACAGGTGTGGTCACCAACTTGTGTCATCTGCTTGCATCCTTCAAGGACTTGTGATGTGTGACATTGGTATGTTGCCTTTACATCTAACAACGCATTTTGACACTGTCATAGATATTACATTTTACCAGATCATAGACTGACTCCAGATTGTTTTGTGTTTCAAGGGTGTTTATTGAAGTGCTCAAAAATGGAAGGGGGTTGTAAAATGGTGATGGGTGATGGCGGAGGAATGTCCATGGCAGAGTCCAGTCTATTAGTCTCACAGGTGCACTGCCCATATGGGCATAGGAAGTGGAGCTGGGTCAGTTCAAGTATGGACAGGGTAACAAAGTGGGACAGTGGGGGGACAATCAGGGTGGTCTCATTTCCTGGCGGGGGTCTTGCCATCTTGCTCTGTCCTGTTCCTGGCTCTCAGGGACCGCTTTCGTGGTGGTTGTCCGTCTGCAGGAGGTGGGGTGCTGGTGTGGTGGTCCTGTGGCGGGGCGTCCTGTCCACTAGCGCCGGCGGAGGTGGTGGGCAGTTCATCGTCCATGCTAGTGTCAGGGGCCCCTTGGAGTGCCACTGTGTCCCTCAAGGTCTGCTGTATGTCCTTCAGCACCCCTACGATGGTGCCCAAGGTGGAGCTGATGGCCCTGAGCTCCTCCCTGAACCCCAAATACTGGTCCTCCTGCAGGCACTGGGTCTCCTGAAACTTGACCAGGACTGTCGCCATTGTCTCCTGGGAGTGGTGGTATGCTCCCATGATGGAGGAGAGGGCCTCGTGGAGAGTGGGTTCCCTTGGCCTGTCCGCCCCCTGTCACACAGCAGCCCCCTTAGTTCCCCTGTGTTCCTGTGCCTCCGTCCCCTGGACCATGTGCCCACTACCACTGCCACCAGGTCCCTGTTGTTGTTGGGGTGGTGGGTTATCCTGGGTTCCCTGTAGTGGTGGACACACCGCTGATTGACCTGTCCTGGGTACAGAGGTTTTGTCCCGCTGGGTGGGTGCTGTGCTGGTGTTACCAGAGGGTGGAAGGTCAGTGTTGAGCTGTGCCTGTGCAAGGGGAACCGACTGTCCCAAGGCCCACGATGGTCCGGGCTGGTCATCAGGCTCCAGTAGGGCAGAGCTGCTATCGTCACTGTGGGCCTCTTCTGTGGGTGGAGTGGAGTTGTCTGGACCCTCTGGTGTGGTGACGGTCCTTCGTGATCCTGCAGGGGCATAAGAGCATGATTATAGCATGTGTGTGTGTGATGGTGTGCAATGGGTGGGTGTTTGTGTACCCCAGTGCAAGCATTCCTGTGTGGGGGTTTGTGTGATGATGGTTAGGGGGTTGTACTGGGTATGTACAGTGGGCATGCTTAGGTGATGGGTGTCCATGCTTAGTTGTGTCATGCAGGGCTTGGTGTTGGGATGTGTAGTTTGTGTTATTAGTAAATTAGGGAGGAGTTTGGGTGATAGGGGAGGGTGTGAGGGTGGGGGGGTGTGATAGCATGCAGGTAGGGTGGGGGATATGATAGTTAAGATTTGATTTACCAGTGTCCATTCCTCCACCGACTCCTCCGAGGCCCTCTGGATGCATGATGGTCAAGACTTGTTCCTCCCATGTTGTTAGTTGTGGGGGAGGAGGTGGGAGTCAGCCGCCAGTCCGCTGAACCGCGATGTTGTGCCTGGAGACCGTTGAACGCACCTTCCCCCGTAGGTCGTTCCACCTCTTCCTGATGTCGTCCCGATTTCTTGGGTGCTGTCCCACAGTGTTGACCCTGTCCACTATTCTTCACCATAGCTCCATCTTCCTGGCTATGGATGTGTGCTGCACCTGCAAGCCAAATAGCTGTGGCTCTACCCGGACAATTTCCTCCACCATGACCCTGAGCTCCTCCTCGGAAAAGCGGGGGTGTCTTTGGCGTGCCATGGGGTGGTGTGTGTGATGTGTGGGGCAGTGTGAGTGTTGATGTGTGTGGTGATGTGTAGTGGTGTGTGGTGTTTTCTGCGTGGATGTTGTGTGGGTGATGGTGTTGGTGTTGTGTGCCTCTGTATGGTGGGGTTGTCTTTGCTGTGCTGTCTCTCTAGCCTTCGTCCGCGAATTGTGGTCGTAGGGGTTTGTGGGTGATGTGGGTGTGTGTTTTATATTGTATTGGGTGTGTGGGAGTGTTGTTTGTATGTGTATCAGGTGTGTGTATTTTGAATTGTCCAATGTGGCGGTGTTTTGGAGATGTGTGTGTATTTTGAGCACGGCGGTGTGTACCGCCAATGGAATACCGCGGTTGAAAGACGTGGGTCATAATAGCATAGGCGTGTTTCTTTTGGCGTGGAGGTGGAGGTTTTGTTTTCGCCAGTTTAACACTGACCTTTGGTGTGGCGGACTTGTGTGGGTGTCTGACTTTCGGCGGATTCCGAGATGTGGGTCATAATAGCTGTGGCGGAATTCCGCGGCCCCGACGGTGTATTGGCGGTCTTCTGCACAGCGGTAAGCGGCTTTTACCGCCAATGTTGTAATTACCCCCTAAAGGCTAAATTAAGGCCTACAATTATTGCAAGACATGGGTTATAACTCTTAATATGGCATATTACTACATCAATCTAATACATTTTCAATATTTCAAGTGAACTAATCATATTTTAGTACATTTCGTGAATACTGTTGGCCAATTTCTGAGGTCACAATTTCAAACCTGCACATTATTTTCTAGGTTAATTTATTTTCTATCATTTTCATTATTCACAATACATAAACATTCATTAATAATTTCTAATTAAGACGTTTGTGTTAACAGTAGTAAAATTTCAATAACACGCAGAAAGGAAGTGGTAATTTGTTATATTAAAAATATACATGAGATGATCTTGGTTGGTCAACTCAGAACTGCACTGAAGTGCTTGTGGCTATGCCAAGGTCAAGTGTTGTTCATTAACCTCCCCTTTCACTCTCACCTTTCACTGTCTTCATTGCTCGAAATGTAACCAGTAGCCCTGGGAGGCCTGTGACTGCTAGAAGGTGGGAGTCGGGAAGAGAAGGAAAGCGACAGTAATCTGTTACAGGGAGAGGAAGAGTGAGCAGAATTAGAAGGAGAAGAAAGAACAAAAAGATGAAAAAAGAGAAGAGGAAAGGCAGGAGAGGAAAACGGACAGGTAGTTTGAAGGAGGTTGTAAGAGGGGAAGATAAATCAGGAAAAAGAAAGTGAAATGGAATAAAAGTGTAAAAGGATGTGAGGCAGAATGGAGCAAGGATAATTTTACAGAAAGCGAAAGAGATTACTGAACAATTTGGGGAGTTGATACTGGTCGGCAATGTAACAAGCTGCCATCAGTGCCTTTTGTTTGGGGCTGATAGTGGCGGCCCACACATTTTGAGGAGCTGAAAGTAATGGTCAGAATGCAGAGCTTCCGTAAGCGGTTAGTGAAAAGAGCTGTCACTGGTAGCTATTGTAAGGACCAAATGCTAGTGGGAATATGAAAAAAACGCTCAGAGTCCTGCAGTGTGAGGAATACACATAAAGGGCTTGTATGAAGTCCTGCTACTGATGGGCCATGTCAGAATATCAGATAGGTGGAGTATGAGGAGCTGGCTCTGGTAAGCAGAATGAGGTGTAGACAGTTCTTGGAAGCTTAAAGCTCTGATTCGTGCACAGTTTGTGAGGTCATTACTGATGGTCAGCATGGCAAACCGACTTTGCAGACTGGATGAGAAATTCACATTTGAACGCAGTGTGACGATCTGACATGCAGATACGTTCTGAGGGCCAAGCATTGGTGGGCTATGGCAGGCACTGTGAAGATTAAGCAAATGTAGGCAATGTGAGGCTAAAGGTTTGTGGGTAAGGAGTTCACATCGATTCACAGTGTAAAAAGCTACCATATGTGAAAGCTATAAAGAATAAAGTATTTGTACGCAGCGTGAGTAGCTGTCTTTGTTAGACAATATGAGCAGCCACCATTACTGACTAGTAGTAACAAGGCTTACTTGATAGGCAGAGTGAGGAGCTATCATGGGTAGGGAGGAGGAGAGGCAATGACTAGGCTGGCAATGTGAAACGTATGGAGGTGTGGCTCTGTGACAAGCAAACACTAGTGGAGTGTGTACGATTCTAATACTATTGGATGGTGTAAAAATATTGGCACATGTACAAATTATGAGCTGGTGGAGCAAAAGGGACGCGTGTGCAACTGGCACAATTATGCAATGACAGTAGATTCAGCGAGTAGACCATATAAAACTGGCACTGGTAAACGACATTAAAAGCTTGCTTTGGCTTATATGCGAGTCAGTGACGAGCAGACATTCTAGGATCGTAAACATAGCAGACATTGATTAACAATGTAGGAGAGGTACCATTGAACATTTGATGAGCTGGGATGGGTGAGCAGTGATAAGCTGGCTCTGACGAGTAGTGTATGGGACTGGCATTTAGCTATTCAGGAGCTAGCTCTGATGCAAAGGTGAAGAAAAGTTATTTAGGCATTTAGGGATGGCGTTGGTTGGCAACATGAACAGTGGGTACTGGTGGGCAGTGCGAGGGGTAAAAACTGATGAGAAGCGTGAGACAAAAGGGTAGTTTGAGGAGCTAGAACAAGTACCCAGTGGTAAGAGCGGGCACTGATGGGCGTGGTACGAATCTCAAGAGGGTGGCAGAATGAGGGCTTAGCACTGGGCAGGAAGTGTGGGAAGCTGTCACGGTTGTGCTATATAAGAATCTGGCCATGGAAGGCAGTGTGGAGAGAAGGCATTTCCCAGCAGCAAATGTGTCTGATGAGTATTCTTATAAGCTCCATCTGCTGAGAAGCAGATTTAGGTTCAGATTCAGGTTTTTATGGCTAATTGCTTAAAATCTTGCAATATAAAATAATACATCATCATGAATTATAAATCCAATTTTAACCCAAATCTTCAAGGAAGGAATCCTCATTACAAAATCTAAAAAGTTATAGTATTTTGATCCTAGAAATCAACTAATGTAATTACTGCAAAGAAATAGTGGTGTTTCATTGTGATGCCAATTCAGTTTTACAAACTAGCCAAATGTTTTCAGATTAATCCCACTATGTGTGCACAGAATGGCAGTCCAACATGACCTGATGCCTCTTATGCTGACATCTTAAGTAGGGAAATACGTGAATCACATGTATCAGCGTTTCCTACTATGTTTCCCATTTTCTGCTACAATGGTGCAATGTTCTAGTTGATGCTCAGGAAGCCTGAATGCATATATGTCCAGAAGCAAGAGTTAAAAACATTACCCCCTTGTGCTATCTCTTGCCCCTTCTTAATTACACATCAAGAGGTTTTGCAGCTCCATATAAATCAAAACCTTCCTCTTGTTTTCGTTGTGTCTGTTGGACACTTACACTTTTGGGATGCTGAGGGTGGTGGTTCATGCATGTTTTGCAGGATCATAGGCTCCCTCGCGGAGTGGGTAATCTGCACCTTATTGGCGTCTGGCATTTCATCAACTTGGAGTGGCTATTGCAATCACCAGCACAGTCAGATCTCAGTCCTTCTTTGGGGTTGGAGGACCACACATGCATATTCTATTGCTTCCGGGTTGCTGCCAAGTACCATAGTCGGGAATGATCTTAAAACTGGGAAATGCAGCAAAGCATGTCTTAGTCCACCCATGCTATAGACATTGCTGATTTTGATGCTGGGATAGCTGCTCTTAATGGCCACTTTAAGGGCAGCTATGATCCCTAGCTCGACCCCGATTATGAGTGTTTGAAACTGTGGCAAGCATGACAAGCAGAGGACAAGTCTGACAACAGGTTCCATGTATGTCTAAAGAAGCTGGTTAGCATGTGCGTCAACAGTTATTAGTCAGAGGAGATACATGCTTAACTGATACAGGGCTGCAAGTCAGTGGTCCAACGGCAACTCATCCAGTGCCAGCCTTGGATATCCCTGAAAGGCATCCTGGTCCTTGCTTGGTTCCAGGAGCTGTTGAACAGGCGAGCAGACAACATGGAAGTGGTCCTAACAAGAGGCCAAACCATGTGGAGGACGACCAGGGTGCAAACGTGAAGAAAAAGCACGTTGCATCCATACAGAAACAGCCAGCTCAGCACCACACCCCTAATACACCAAGATCACAATGTGACAAGTGCAGCAACTGTTTCCTGGAGCATTGCACCCCGATACATCATTTTGCAAAGGCATGCAGGAGTGAGAAGCAGAGATCCAGACTAGGAAACTAGGGAAGAGCAACAGCTACGTTGCAGCAATTGTCACTGGAAGAAAGGGAGGCAGAAAACCTCTTGGAAGATGGTGTACCATGTGCACAGTGAGATGATGATGACAACGAATGCTTCATAATCTCATTTGCAGGCAAAGAGGGGAACCGAAAAAGATTGCCAAATATGTGCACAAAAGAGATTTGTGGCATATTTGTAAGTGGACTGATAGACATAGGGGCATCAGTCAACATGATGGACTTTGCGCAGTTTGATAAACTCACATGTGCCTCAAGCTGTCCCCCACCAAGGTAACAATCTATACATATAGGGTACAGAGCCCCCACAACTATAAGGGATGAGGACATCGAAGTAATGAGTGAGGGTCAATCAACGCAAGCCCAGTTCAACATCACTGAAGAGGACATGGGCACAATACTAGGGTGCCACACGGTGGAAGACCTGGACCTGGTCTTCTTTGCCCGATAAATACATGAATCACATGTTGTTGCCATTATGCAGATGTTCCACCAGTTGTTCAAAGGCCTATGGCAGCTCAAAGAAAAACAAGTCCACCTACACATCGATAAAGCTGTCAGGCTAACAGAGCTACTGCACAGGAGAGTTCATTTTCACCTGTGTCAGCTGGTGGAGCGAGAGATGCAGGACCTGGAGTGGAAAGGAGTCATGTAGAAGTTCTTCGGCACTACTCCAAGAGTATTTCCACTAGTGGTTGCACTCACGCCCAAACAGCCAGGGGCCATTAGGCTGTGCGTCGACATGAGACTCCTGAACAAGGCCATCTGACAGGAGTAACACATAACACCAACCATGGATTCCATTGTGTCAGACCTGAATGGTGCACGATGGTTCTCCAAGCTCGACCTCAATGCTGGCTAGCAGCAGCTAGACCTTGAACTAGCCAGCTGATACATCACTATGTTTTCTACCAACCTGAACGTATGGAAGAACTGGAGACTCAACTTCAGCATTTAGTCGCCTGCAGAGTTATTCCAAAACACTGGCAGAGAGACTCGCTCTGCCTAGTGGGAATACTGAACATAAGTGATGAGATCTTGATCTTTTCAGAGACCCTTGAGGAATGCCATGCAAGGCTCTGGGCCATGTTGAAGTGGCTGGCTGACAGTGGGCTAATGCTACACCAACAAAAGTGGTCATTCTACACAAACTCTGTTGAGCTCTTTGGATACGTATTCTCAACGGAAGACCTACAGGTTGACCTATAGAAGGTGGAAGCCATCTGAAGTGCTTCCAATCCCACAAAATGCTACAGAAGTGAGAAGTGTTCTTGATAAGGCAACATACTCAGGCTGGCTTATCCAATAGCTGGCCACCCTGGCAGAACCTCTAAGAACCCTGACATGAGCTGACACCCCCTGGGCATGGGACTCACAAGCAGTTGCAGCCTTCTGGCAAGTGAAGGGAGCCCTCCTCGATGATGACACAATGACGTAGTTCACCCCCCATCCAACTGAACTGGTGGTCGCTGCTAGCCCCATAGGTCTTGTGGCCATCCTCCTGCAAGAAAAAGCTGAGGGATCATGGGTGTCCATTGACTACGGAAGTAGGGCCCTCTTGGATGTGGAAACATGGAGTGCAGAAATCAAATAAGAGGCTCTGGCTATCTACTGGGCATGCCATCTCTCTCATCTATACCTGTGTGGGCAGCAATTTTGTGTGGTTACTGACCAGAAACCATTGGTTCCCCTATTCAAAGGGGCAGCACGATAAGCATCCCTTAGGATTAAGAGGTGGGCATTGCAGCTGCAACCCTACTCGTTCAAAGTGATTTACCCGCCATGAGCTAACAACCCAGAGGACTGCTTATCCCGGCATCCTCAAACACCGGAAAGAGGAGAACAGACTGTTGATGAGGAGCGGGGGTCACGGAATTTGTGCGGATGGTGTTCTAGGGGGCACGCCTCAAAGCGTTGTCACAGGAGGAGATCAAAGAAGCAATGTTAGAGGATAATAGGCTGTCAAAATCAAAAGAAGCACTATCCCTGAAGCAATGGTACAATTTCCTAGATTGATCCAAATCACTAACACCTTCAGAATAGAACACAAGGAATCAACTCTGGAAGGTCAGTGATGAACTAAGCACCAGTGAGGAAGTACTACTGCTCAGAGGCTGGCAAATCATGATGTCGAGAAGTCTGTGGGTCTGTGTGGTTGACCTGGCTCATCTAGGTAACCAGGGTGTGGTTAATATCAAAGTGAGTCTCAGGGACAAGGTGTGGTTCCCTGGGATGAACACCCATGTAGAGGAGAAGATACCCAGCTGTCATTCAGTTCACATCTACGGCAGTGAGCTGCTGCCCGCACCCATACTCATGGAAGAACCCAGCTTGAAGTCTTGGCTGAAAGTCGGCATGGGCTTTGGGAGTTTCCCAGATGGCTGGTTGACCACAGTGTCGATGGACTCACACACAAAATTTCCAGTGGTTGAGCTAGTTCAGTCAACAACATTTTCAAATTTGAAATCGGTCCTGGAAAAGATATTTGTCTTACTCGGCCTTCCCGAAGAGATCAAGACGGACAACGGCCCACTGTTCCGGGGCCAAGAATTCAAGTAATACTTCATATTTCGTGCCATCAAAGACAGAAAAATAACTCACAAATTGCCATAGGCGAATGGAGAGGTAGAACGTTTTATTCAGACATTGAATCAAGTGTTCTGCATTGGAGTGGAGCAAGGGGAGGATGCTGAGTACTGCTTCCACAGAGTCCTCAGAGCCTCGACAGATGCATCACTGCACTACCAATTGTGCCCCAATTGATATTCTGTTGTTCAAAAGGCAAACCAAAGATAGCATCCCAGTGGGCAAAGGTTGGCAACTCACAAACCTTGAGATTGAGGCCACCCAAGCAAAAAGAGGCACAAACAATCATCACACAGGCATGGAATCAAGAGAATTAGCTCTAGATCTGAAAGTGGGCACTGAGTAATCCTGCAAGATTTCCACACTGGCTGAAAGTTCTGCACCCCAATGAAAAATAAATCTGGAGATTAATGAGGGTTTAAGGACCATGATCGCTGGCCAGCATGGTCTCACCATCATATTCAGAATGTGTCAAGGTTTAAGAGATTGACTGCACCATAGGGGGGCAGACAGTGATGTCAGAGGGGACAAAGTTGACTGATGCCCCTGACTTCGATGATCAAAACAGTTGACTGTCAAAGTCATGCCTGCCACTTGACCGCCAGTGTTGGAGGTCTTCATACCACCATATTATGGCTGCTGGCTGCTCTCTGCCACTATTTGGTGGGGAAGCCACCAGCAGCCATACTGGCGGTCAGCGGTCTAGTGGAGCTTGCTCGGCCACCACCATCATGTCACCACAACACAGCCCACCGTATTACTACATCGTAGATGCGTTGCAGTGTTGTGTTGGTAGGGCGTTTGTGGCATAGCAGGCTCCATGGACCCCGTTCACTCCCAGACTACCACCAGGTAAGGTGATCAACGACAGGGGAGGGGGTTATTGAGTGTTGTGTGCGTGAAAGGGTGTGTGTGTGTGAATGGAGGGGAGTGTTGAGTGTGTTTGTGTGCATGTGTGCAAGTATCTGTTTGCCTGTGTGACTGCGTGTCTTTGGGGGTTGGGGAGAATGTCATGCCCATGTGTTCATGTGTGTGCAAATGAGTGAGCGTGGATTTGTGCGTGCATGTATGCATGTGCGGTGTGTGGGTGCACGGATGGGGTGGCGGTACACTACGGGGATGGGGGAAGGGGGCATCGCTGCTTGGGGGCTTCTTATAGGGTCAGGGGTGGGCGTTCTGACTTGGGGAGTCCTGTATTAGCGACAGGAATGAGTATTCCTGTCGCCAGTATCCTTACCACCAGGGATTTTGTAGCAGGGCTGCCACCACGGAATCCCTGCCAGTAAGAAAATTCAAAATACCGCAGGCGGTGTTAGGTGGGCCGCCGGGTCAAAGGTGGAAAACCTTCGGCCAGGTGGTCCTACCCCCGACGGTACAGGTGGTGAACTGGCTCCAATACAGCCAGTTCACTACCCTTGTCATAATTTGGAGGTCCTGCACTGCCACGCTGTCGGTGGTCTGACCACCACCCTTGGCGTGGAGGGACAGGAGTGCCAGGGTCATAATGACCCCCAAAGTGTCAACGGACTAAGGTTTCTCAGGGACAAGACTCCCCAGCCAGAATGGTCCAGCTGGCCCTACTCAAGTCTATGTGTCAGACCCTTGTCATGGACCAAAAACAGTGGCAGTCAGTCCAACAACAGATGCTCCAATGCATGCGAGCAGTGGGAGTAGCATTCTGACAAGTGGGGGTGGCGAAAGGATACAGAGCCAGATGTATGGACTTTGCCCCAACCCCATGCTGAACCAGAGGACTATGGTGGTCATTACAACATTGGCGGTAAAAGCAGCTTACCGCCGTGCAGAAGACCGCCAATATACCGCTGCGGCTGTGGAATTCCCCCACAGCTATTATGACCCACATCTCGAAATCCGACAAAATTCAGACACCCACACAAGTCCGCCACACCAAAGGTCAGTGATAAACTGGTGAAAACAAAACCTCCACCGTCACGCCAACAGAAATACGCCCACACTATCACGGCACACAAATCCATGCGGCGGTCGTTCAACCGCGGTATTCCATTGGCGGTATACCCTGCCGCGCTCAAAATATACATACACATACAAAACACCGCCATATTGGACAATTCGAAATGCACACACCTGATACACATACACACACCACTCCCACACACCCAATACAATATAAAACACACACCCACATCACCCACAAACCCCTACAATCACTATTACAGAGAGAAGGCCAGAGAGAGACACCACCATCCACAAACTAGCAGCCACAGGCACTCAACACCATCACCCACACAACTTCCACACACAAAACACCACACACCACTATATATCACCACACTTTTCACCACACACACCACCCCACACATCGCCTATACCACCCCATGGCACGGCAAAGACACCCCAGGTTCTCGGAGGAGGAGCTCAGGGTCATGGTGGAGGAAATCGTCCAGGTAGAGCCACAGCTATTTGGAGCACAGGTGCAGCACACCTCAATTGCAAGGAAGATGGAGCTATGGAGAAGAAAAGTCGACAGGGTAAACGCAGTGGAACAGCACCCAAGAAATCGGGACAACATCAGGAAGAGGTGGAACGACCTACGGGGGAAGGTGCGTTCCGTGGTCTCAAGACACCACCTGGTGGATCAGCGGATTGGTGGCGGACCCCCACCTCCTCCCCCACAACTAACAACATGGGAGGAGCAGGTCTTGGCGATTCTGCATCCTGAGGGCCTCGCAGGAGTCGGTGGAGGAATGGACTCTGGTAAGTCAAAGCTTTACTATTATATCCCCTACACTTCCTGCATGCCATTACACACTCCTACCTGTACCCTCACCCTCAGCACTCCACCAACTCACATATACCCCACTATCACAAACCACCCATCCCAACACCAAGCCCTGCATGCAACCCCAACGCATGGACACCCATCACTAAAGCATGCCTACTGCACATACCCATACAACCCCCTAAACCATCATCACACAAGTCCCCACATAGGAATGCAAGCACTGGGGTACACCGGTCATCCACCCATTGCCCACCATGACACACACAGATGCAATAATTAAGCTTTTACACCCCTGCAGGACCACTACCCATTATCACCAGACAGGAGGGTCCGGACATCTCCACCCCACCCACAGAAGAGGCCCACAGTGATGACAGCAGCTCTGTCCAACTGGATCCAGATGACCAGCCCGGACCATCGTGGGCTTCCGGACAGTCGGTTCCCCTCGCACAGCCACAGCCCACCACAGACCTTCCACCCTCTGGTAACACCAGCACAGCACCAACCCAGGGGGCCCATACCTCCGTACCCAGGACACGTCAATCAGCAGTGTGTCCACCACTACAGGGAACCCAGGATAACCCACCACCCCAACAACAACAGGGACCTGGGGGCAGTGGCAGTGGGCACACGGTCCAGGGGACGGAGGCCCAGGAACACAGGGGAACTGGGAGGGCTGCTGTGCGACAGGGGGCGGACAGGCCAAGGGAACCCACTCTCCACGAGGCCCTCTCCTCCATCATGGGAGCATACCACCACTCCCAGGAAACGAGGGCAACAGTCCTGGCCAAGTTTCATGAGACAAAGCGCATGCAGGAGGAACAGTATCTGGGGTTCAGGGAGGAACTCAGAACCATCAGCTTCTCACAGGGGTCAGTAGCCATGACAGGTTGGGGTAACCAGAGTCCCCTAACAGCCACACCCGGTGCCTCTGTAGTAGACTCATCACATAAGGGATGCTGCTATTCCGCAGGATGTAGGCGTCATGCACTGAGCCAGGGAACATGGCATTCAAATGGGAGATGTACTGGTCTGCCAAACATACCATCTGTACATTCATGGAATGATAACTCTTCCTGTTTATGTACACCTGTTCACTCCTGTAGGGGGGGGACCAAAGCCACATGGGTCCCATCAATGGCACCTATGATGTTGGGGATATGTCCAAGGGCATAAAAGTCACCTTTCACTGTAGGCAAATCCTCCACCTGAGGGAAAACGATGTAGCTCCGCATGTGTTTCAGAAGGGCAGACAACACTCTGGACAACACGTTGGAAAACATAGGCTGGGACATCCCTGATGCTATGGCCACTGTTGTTTGAAAAGACCCACTTGCAAGGAAAGGGAGCACTGATAGCACCTGCACTTAAGGGGGGATTCCTGTGGGATGGCGGATTGCTGACATCAGGTCTGGCTCCAACTGGGTACACAGTTCCTGGATTGTTGCACGGACAAACCTGTAGTTGATGATCAAATGTCTTTCCTCCATTGTCGACAGGTCCACCAGCGGTCGGTACACCGGAGGATTCTGCCATCTCCTCACATGTCCCAGCGGACGGTGCCTATGAAGGACAACAGCGACCACAGAGCCAAACAACTCAGAGGTATGTACCCACAGTCTACACAGAACACCATTCATACACAAAATGTGGCCTGTATGTGTGTTGAGAGTAGGCCTAGGTATGTGTGACACAGTTGGTAATTAGGCCATGTGGGCCCCTGAAATGGCAGCTGCCTGACCTCTAAAGCGGGACAATGGGATGTGAGGTAACTGCACTGGCGTTGTACACCGTCGCGATAGGCGGGCGAAGACTGCGGCGCAATGCTGCATTGGTTAACATTGGACCCTATGGGTCCCAGGAGCCAATGACGATGTACGCCGGCGGTGATGGTACGCACAGCCGCAGACGTGACCGCCATTTTCTAACTGTTTAATCACTCGATACCTGATCTTCGACAGGAGAGGACCTACACTGCAAGTGCTGCTGTTACCTCAGTCTGGAAGAGACAATGGCTTGTGCGTCTGGGGAAAGGGCCCCTGCCTTCACTGCAGAGGAGTTGGAGAAGCTCGTTGAGGGGGTCCTCCCCCAGTGCACGCTACTCTACGGTCCTCCAGACCAACAGGTAAGTACACAGGGAGCATGTTGTATGGGTTATGCCTGTGTGGAGAGGGCTGTTTGTAAGAAGGAAGGGGGCAGAGTTCTGAGTGCATGAAAGACGGTGAATGCATGTGCCACATGGCAAGGGTAGGGATGTGGGCCACTCACTTTGACTGTGCAGTTGGTAATGACTTCTCTTCTTCCCCTGTACATTTCATGTAGGTCAGCGTCCACCAGAAGAAGGATATTTGGCATGCCATCGCCAAGGACGTCCAGACCCTGGGCGTCCACCACAGACGGAGCACCCACTGCCGGAAGAGATGGGAGGACATTCGCCGCTGGAGCAAGAAGACGGCGGAGGCTCAGCTGGGGATGGCCTCCCAACGTGGGAGAGGTGCCCGTCGAACCATGACCCCCCCTGATGTTCCGGATCCTAGCGGTGGCCTACCCTGAGTTGGAAGGGCGCTTGAGGGCAACACAGCAGACACAAGGGGGTGAGTACACTATCATTCAGCTGACTTTGCGCGCAGTGAAGGTGTCTGGATGGGGGAGGAGGGCTGTGGGTTCCCCTAGGCCAGGGCGAGTTCCGTAGGCTAGGCCCATTCGTAAGGCATGGCCCTGTGGCCCCCCAGCCCACCTCTGTAGAGTGCCAAGTACTGCTATTCATGCCCCAGGGTCATCTATGTGTGCAGATGTCGTCCATAGCCTTGTAGGCTATTTCCCAGGAATTGCACTGTAGAGGCCAACAGCGAGACGTAGTGCAGGGGGCTGCTGTGTCTGTATTGTCCGCCAACGGTAGCGGTAAGCCATGCACTCAACCTTTCTTTCTACTGTTCCCCCCCCCTTTTTATGCGGTCTCCCTGTTCTTGTGTGCATTAGCATCATCAGGTAGAGGTACAGTGGCACCGGAGCACGAGGGAGCTGCATCCCACATGGGCACAGAGGCCCACACTGCGGACACAGAATACATCAGTCGGACGGAGGGCGAGGGGAGCACCACGGCAGTCACAGGATCTGAAACCAGTGACACGGACTCGTCCTCCGATGGGAGCTCCCTTGTGGTGGCGGCAACACCTGTGCCCCCCACTATTACAGGTACAGCCGCCACCCCCCCTACCAGCACCGTCCTCCCAGCAGCCCCTCAGCGCGTGCCCCATGCCCGCTCACCCAGGAGGGTGGGCATCACCTTCGCCCTAGGCACCTCAGCCCCTGCCCCTGTCACCTCTGCTGCCCTCAGTGAGGAGACCATTGACCTCCTCAGGTCCCTCACTGTTGGGCAGTCAACCATTTTGAATGCCATCCAGGGTGTAGAAAGGGAGTTACAACACACAAATGCATTCCTGGAGGGAATTCATTCTGGTCAGGCTGCCCTTCCTCGAACCCTTCAAACTCTGGCCTCAGCACTGATGGGAGCGATTGTCCCTGTGTCTAGCCTCCCCCCTCCAACTTCCTCCACCCACACCCAATCCCCTGTACCTCTGCCTATCCCAAGTACACCATCAGACCAGCCTGCACACACCTCAGCACACAAGGGAAGCTCAGGCAAACATAAGCACCACACATCCCACAGGCACTCAAGCAACCATCACACACATACAAACACACCAACATCCACTGTCTCCACTGTGTCCCCCTCGTCGTCGTCTCCCTCCTCCTTCCCTGTCTCGTCTACACAAACACCTGCATGCACTACCACTACAGACACTACGTCCCGCACAAGCACACCCACCACCACAACCGCTCATGTGCACTCACCACCCCCAGTACCATTTACACGTCCCCTGTGTCCTCTCCCAGTGTGTCTGTGACGCCCCCTCCGAAGATACACAAATGCAGGCACACACCCACCCAACAGCCATCCACCTCACGACAGCCTCCAACGCATGCACCTGCACCCAAATCCACAAAACTTACACCTTCTACAACCACAACCTCTTCCTCCACTCCCAAACCCCCTCCAGCTACCCGTCCCAATGTGTCCCAAAAACTTTTCCTGTCCCCCCTTAACCTATTTCCCACCACCCCCCCTCCAACTCATACGTCCCGTACTAGCACCTCAGCCAAAAAATCTCCGGGACCAGAGGTGCCTGTTGTTACAGGTATGTGGAGTGCACCGGCCACCAGGGCAGCCAGTCTGGCACGGAGCCACAGCACAGCCAGTCCCCCCGTGAAGCACCAGAAGTTGGACAGTGCCCGGCGGGAGAGGGAGATCCTCCAGCCAGCCAAGCCGCTCACAGTGGTCCCGGGGGGAGTGTGGACTCAGCTGTGACTCCTCCCAAGGTGGGGAAGGGGCAGAGGAAACCTGCAAAGTCTGGGAGGAGCAGCGCGACGGAGAAGACCGCCATCATCCCCGCCGGCCAGGAGGCCACTGCCAGCCCCATCGTCACTGCCCAGGAAGAGGCCACCGCCAGCCCCATTGTCACTGCCCAGGAGGAGGCCACTGCCAGCCCCATCGTCACTGCCCAGGAAGAGGCCACCGCCAGCCCCATCGTCACTGCCCAAGAAGAGGCCACCGCCAGCCCCATCGTCACTGCCTAGGAAGAGGCCACCGCCAGCCCCATCGTCACTGCCCAGGAAGAGGCCACCGCCAGCCCCATCGTCACTACCCAGGAGGGCCCCGCAAGCCACAGCCCAGCTGACCCATGAAGGACTGCCAGCCACAGGCCAGCTGGGCAATGACAGACCACCATGGCAAGCACCGCTGAACAGGGCAAGGACCGCTGAACAGGGCAAGCACCGCTGAACATGACAAAGACCGCAGAACAGGGCAAGGGCCGCTGAACAGGGCGAAGACCGCCATGGCAAGCACCGCTGAACAGGGCAAGCACCGCTGAACAGGCCAAGCACCGCTGAACAGGTCAGAAACTGCCAACTCAAGCACCGCTGAACAGGGCAAGCACCGCTGAACAGGGCAAAGACCACCATGGCAAGCACCGCTGAACAGGGCAAGCACCGCTGAACAGGGCAAAGACCGCTGAACAGGGCAAGTACCGCTGAACAGGGCAAGCACCGCTGAACAGGGCAAAGACCGCCATGGAAAACACTGCTAGCCCATTTGCGGCAGGGGCAGTGACGCAACTGGGACCGTCACTGGGCACCAGTCCCCCTCCAGAACCAGTGGAGACATGCATCGACTTGAGAGACTATGGCTTTGCACTCCCCAGGATGGTACAGTGGGCAAACCAACCACTTGTGAGACTTGAGAGACTGTGGCTTTCCACTCCGCAGGATGGTACAGTGGGCAAACCAACCACTGGTGAAACTTGAGAGACTGTGGCTTTGCACTACCCAGGATGGTAGAGTGGGCAAACCACCCACTGGAGAGACTTGAGAGACTGTGGCTTTGCACTCCCCAGGATAAAGCAGTGGGCAAACCACCCACTGGAGAGACCTGAGAGACTGTGGCTTTGCACTCCCCAGGATAAAGCAGTGGGCAAACCACCCACTGGAGAGACTTGAGAGACTGTGGCTTTGCACTCCCCAGGATAAAGCAGTGGGCAAACCACCCACTGGAGAGACTTGCGAGACTGTGGCTTTGCACTCCCCAGGATGGTACAGTGGGCAAACCAACCACTGGTGAGACTTGAGAGACTGTGGCTTTGCACTCCCCAGGATGGTACAGTGGGCAACCCACCCACTAGTGAGACTTGAGAGACTGTGGCTTTGCACTCCCCAGGATTGATCAATGGGCATGGAGCCCCCTCGTGGATCTGGCGTCGTGCACTCATCCGGCTGAGGTGCCCCCCCTTCCCTTCCCCCTGAGGTGCCTGTTTTATTTCTATCTGATGCCCCAGCAGTGTTCTCTCCGTCATGTTCGGGTATCTTGTGTGAGCCTCGCCCATGCATTTTGGGCTCAGTGGTCCACGGACTATGAATGATGCAAAACCTGCACTAATCATCGTGGTGTATATTTTGTTTATAGTGTATATATATATATATATATATATATGTATATTTTTGCTTACTGATTTTTTATATATTACAATAGTTACACTAATTTCCTTTTGTCTTTGCATTCTTCCGGGGGGGTTGGGGGTGTTACTGTAATGTATAGATAAGCATTGGTGTGTGTGTTGTAGTGGGTGAGGGTCTGGGTGGGGGTTGGGGTGTTGAGTGTGTGTGTACCTGTTTTTTGCCTCCCCCCTCCCCTATGTCGTAGGTGCAGTACTCACGTGCTCTTCGCCGCCGGCGTTGGTGATCCTCGTAGAAGAGCAGTAAGACTAGCGCTGGAAGAATTTGAAGTTCCGGCTCCATGCTGTCCTCCTTCCTCGTGGAGTGCGTAGAGGTGAGTGTTTTTCATTTGAAATGCCTGTTTCCGCCGTGTTTTTATCCACGTTGTATCCGCCCTGGAAAAGGTGGCGGATTGACCTGTCATAAAAGTGTGGGCGGTACATTGGCTCCCGCCTGTCTGTTGGTGGTGACCGCCAAGCTGTTGGTCTGTACCGCCGTGGCGGTCTGAGTGTTAAAGTGGCTGTCTTTGTTGGCGGTTTCCGCCACGATCGTAATTGCAAATTTTTTACCACCGGCCTGTTGGCGTCTTACCGCCACTTTAACACCGTCCGCCAGGGTTGTAATGACCACCTATGTCTGCTCAGTATGAAAATGCTGACTGATGTGTTTGTTCCAATAAAAAATGAATGAGATGTAGAGTGTCACCTGGCCTGAGGGTATATATAAAATGCGGGGTGTTCCCTAGAGTCCACTCTTACAGTAACCATCTAGAACAGTGTGCGGGTGGTTTCTTTCTGCAGCACAATTGAGGCCTAACTGTGCCCTGAGGCCACTTCTGCAGAGGTAAGCTGGGTCTCTCTATTTAATGTCAAACCTAGTGTTAGCCAGTATATTGGCCTACTTATAAGTACACCCCGGTGTAGAACTCTGCTCTACTAGCAGAGTTTCCAGAATTGTAGTAGCGCAGAGTTCCAAAATTACGCACTCTGGCATAGAATGGAGTTTGTTACTGCTTGCGAGATTCGGTTTTGCTGCTCTCTTGCAAGTGCGACAATACTCCCAGCTCGCTAGTGAGCGCGTGAGACTTTGGGCCTGATTCTAAGCTTGGCGGGCGGCGGGAGCCGCCCGCCAAGCGGGAACCGCCAGAAGACCGTTCCGCGGTCAAAAGACTGCGGCGGTCATTCTGGGTTTCCCACTGGGCTGGCGGGCGACCGCCAAAAGTCCGCCCGCCAGCCCAGTGGGAAACACCCTTCCCACGAGGAAGCCGGCTCCGAATGGAGCCGGCGGAGTGGGAAGGTGCGACGGGTGCAGTTGCACCCGTCGCGAATTTCAGTGTCTGCAAAGCAGACACTGAAATTCTTTGTGGGGCCCTCTTATGGGGGCCCCTGCAGTGCCCATGCCGTTGGCATGGGCACTGCAGGGGCCCCCAGGGGCCCCACCACACCCCATACTGCCATCCTGTTCCTGGCGGGCGACCCGCCAGGAACAGGATGGCGGTATGGGGTGTCAGAATCCCCATGGCGGCGCAGCAAGCTGCGCCGCCATGGCGGATTCCCATGGGCAGCGGAAATTCGGCGGTACACCGCCGGCTTTCTGCTTCTGGCCGCGGCTGTACCGCCGCGGTCAGAATGCCCGGCGGAGCACCGCCAGCCTGTTGGCGGTGCTACCGCCGACCCCCGCCCTGGCGGTATTTACCGCCAGGGTCAGAATGACCCCCTTTGTGTTAGTTTGCAGTGCTGCTTGCAAGCGCAAACTCACTTCTTGAGCAGATTGTCTACTCCCGAGCCATTAAATCTAGTCAAAAAGAGATTTTGACTAAAATTTCTTCTCAAATGGACCCTGCAATTTGTTTTTCAGATTGAGAGGTCTTTTATTCTTTATTTTGTCAAACAGAAAGGAAGTGCGTCAGAGACTCCAACTTCCTCATTCTTTCCAGCAGGCTCCTCCCAGTGCTTTGTCCAGCTCCTGGTCAATTTTCACTTGGATTTGAAGGTGGAAATATCACTCTCTTTATCTTCTGGATATACTTTTGGATTTAAGGACTTTGTTTTTGTTGAATCACACAAGTAAATTTTAAAACTATTGTATAAGGGTGTTGTTTGTTTGCTTGGGCATGCACCAGTATTTCTTTATACTTTAATTCGATGTTTAAATTTTATTTTGGTGGGTGCCTGCAGTTTTAGCATAGGCTTAGCTTTTATTTATTTTGTATTTCATTAATTTTTCAGCTTTTGTAAAGGAAAATTGTTGCACAGCTCAGTACCTTTTCTACATGTGTTACATTTGCAATATTATTTTAGTATGTGGCCTAGAATTACAAAGGGCCATCTAGCCAGTAGGAGACAACAGTAGTAGTCATCAGTGTATGAAATAACATTGTTTCTTTTTGTTTTTACAAAAAGTGCTTATGTTCTGGGGTAATATTTGATGGCATAGGAGGATGTGTGTTGTTGTGAAATTTGTATAGCTCAGTTAATTTTCATGGTTTACATTGCTGCATTAATGTTGGTCACTTTCCTTCAGTGTTGCCACCACCATGCCTCCTTATGACCAGTGTGTCGGTGAGTGTGTGTCATCATCCACCATTTCTCTTTGATCTCCATGCAGAGTCCAGGGGACATTTTCTGTCCATAGGCTAACATGTGTTCTTTGTTCTTTATAATCCTTGTTCGCACTTGTTGTTTGACCATGTGGCTGACTGCCATTTTGTCCATCAAGCCAGTGTCCCTTTGCCATTGGCTTGCATGTGTTCTTCGTTTCCCATGTCTCCTTGTACTCAGTTGTTGTTTGACCATGCGGCTGGCAGCCATTTTGTCCATCCAGCCAGTGTCCCTTTACTAAGGGCTTTCATGTGTTCTTTGTTTGCCATGCCTCCTTCCTCTTTGCTGTTGTTGTTTTACCATGTGACTGGCTTGCAGCCATTTTGTGCATGCAGCCAGTGTGTCTTTGCCATAGGCTTCCATATGTCCTTTGTTTGCCATACCTCCTTGCTCCTTGTTGTTGTTGTTTGACCATGTGGCTGGCTGGCTGGCAGCCATTTTGTGCATGTAGCCAATGTGACTTTTCCATAGGCTTGCATGTGTCCTATGTTTGCCATGCCTCGATGCTCCTTGTTGTTATTTGACAATGTGGCTGGCTGGCAGCCATTTTGTCCATCCTGCCAGTGTCCGTTTACCATAGGCTTGCATGTGTTCTTTGTTTGCTATGCCTCCTTCCTCCTTGTTGTTATTGTTTGACAATGTGGCAGCCATTTTGTGCATGCAGACAGTGGCCCTCATTCTGACCTTGGCGGGCGGCGGAGGCCGCCCGCCAAAGTCCCGCCGTCAGGTTACCGTTCCGCGGTCGAAAGACCGCGGCGGTAATTCTGACTTTCCCGCTGGGCTGGCGGGCGGTCGCCTTCAGACCGCCCGCCAGCCCAGCGGGAAAGAGGCTTCCACGATGAAGCCGGCTCGGAATCGAGCCGGCGGAGTGGAAGCTGTGCGACGGGTGCAGTTGCACCCGTCGCGTATTTCACTGTCTGCGCAGCAGACAGTGAAATACATGTAGGGGCCCTCTTACGGGGGCCCCTGCAATGCCCATGCCAGTGGCATGGGCACTGCAGGGGCCCCCAGGGGCCCCGCGACCCCCCCTACCGCCATCCGGATCCCGGCGGTAGGGGGGGTCAGAATCCCCGCGGCGGTGCAGCAAGCTGCGCCGCCGTGGAGGATTCAATGGGGCGGCGGTACACTGGCGGGAGCCCGCCAGTGGTGCCGGTCCGACCGCGGCTTTACCGCCGCGGTCGGAATCCCCATTGGAGCACCGCCGGCCTGTCAGCGGTGCTCCCGCGGTCCTCCGCCCTGGCGGTCTTTGACCGCCAGGGTCAGAATGACCACCAGTGTCACTTTGCCATAGGCTTGCACGTGTTCTTTGTTTGCCATGCCTCTTTCCACCTTGTTGTTGTTTAACCATGAGGCTGGCTGGTAGCTATTTTGAGCACCCATCCAGTGTCCCATGCTATAGACTTGCATGTGTCCTTTGCTTGCCATGTCTCCTTACTCCTTGTTGTTGGTTTGACCATTTGGCTAGCTGGCAGCCATTTTGTCCATACAGTCAGTTTGCCTTGCCATACGCTTGCATGTGTTCTTTGTTTGGCAAGCCTCTTTGCTACCTGTTGTTGTTGTTTGACCATGTGACTGGCTGGGAGCCATTTGGTGCAGGTGGCCAGTGTTCCTTTGCCATATGCTTATATACAAATATTGTTAATTATTGATCATTTGTTTTTTACATTTCTATTTTTTCTATTTTAAGTTTTTGTTTTTATTTTCTATTTTGCTTCTTATTTTAACCCCTTTGCTGTCAGGCCTTTTCCCCCTCGGGTGCCAAGCCTTTTTTGGCTATTTGGGGCAGTTAATGCTTAGGCCCTCATAACCTTTTGTCCACATAAGCTACCCACACGAAATTTGCGTCCTTTTTTTCGAAAATCCTAGGGATTTTAGAGGTACCCAGACTTTGTGGGTTCCCCTGAAGAAGACCAAGAAATTAGCCAAAATACAGCGAAAATTTTGTTTTTTTCAAAAAAATAGAAAAAAGGGCTGCAGAAGAAGGCTTGTGGTTTGGTCCCTGAAAATGACATCAACAAAGGGTTTGTGGTGCTAAAATCACCATCTTTCCAGCTTTCAGGAACAGGCAGACTTGAAACAGAAAATCAAACTTTTCAACACAATTTTGGCATTTTACTGGGACATATCCCATTTTTACTATTTTTTGTGCTTTCAGCCTCCTCCCACTTAGTGACAGAAATGGGTGTGAAACCAATGCTGGATCCAAGAAGGCTGACCGTTTCTGAAAGGTAGAAAAAATTATGAATTCAGCAAGGGGTCATTTGTGTAGATGCTACAAGGGTTTCTTACAGAAAATAACCGCTGAAATAAAAAAATATTGAAATTGAGGTGAAAAAAACAACCATGTTTCTCAATGTTTTACTCTGTAACTTTTTCCTGCGATGTCAGATTTTTTAAAGCAATATACCGTTAAGTCTGCTGGACTCTTCTGGTTGTGGAGATATATAGGGCTTGTAGGTTCTTCAAGAACCCTAGGTACCCAGAGCTAATAAATGAGCTGCACCTTGCAACGGGTTTTCATTGCCAGGTATACAGCAATTAATTTGCTGAAATATAAAGAGTGAAAAATAGGTATCAAGAAAACCTTTGTATTTCCAAAATGGCCACAGGATAAGATGCTGAGAAGCAGTGGTTATTTGCACATTTCTGAATTCTGGGGTGCCCATACTAGCATGTGAATTACAGGGCATTTCTCAATTACACGTCTTTTTTACACACTGTCCTACATTTGGAAGGAAAAAATGAAGAGAAAGGCAAGGGGCAATAACACTTGTTTTGCTATTCTGTGTTCCCCCAAGTCTCCTGATAAAAATGGTACCTCACTTTCATGGGTAGGCCTGATGCTCGCGACAGAAAACGCAAATATGGACACATCACATTTTTACATTGAAATCTGATCTGTTTTTTGCAAAGTCCCTAGCTGTAGATTTTGGCCTCTAGCTCAGCCGGCACCTAGTGAAACCTAGCAAACCTGTGCAATTTTTAAAACTAGGGGAATCCAAGATGGGGTGACTTGTGGGGCTCTCACAGGGTTCTGTTACCCAGAATACTTTGCAAACCTCAAAATTTGGCCAAAAAAGACTTTTTCCTCCATTTCGGTGACAGAAAGTTCTGGAATCTGAGAGGAGCCACAAGTTTCCTTCCACCTAGGGTTCCCCCAAGTCTCCCAATAAAAATGGTACGTCACTTGTGTGGGCAGGCCTAGGGCCCACGACAGGAAATGCCCAAAACACAACGTGGACACATCATATTTTCCCAAAGAAAACAGAGCTGTTTTTTGCAAAGTGCCTAGCTGTGGATTTTGGCCTCTAGCTCAGCCAGCACCTAGGGAAACCTAGCAAACCTGTGCATTTTTGAAAACTAGACACCTAGGGGAATCTAAGATGGGGTGACTTGTGGAGCTCTCACCAGGTTTTGTTCCCAGAATACTTTGCAAACCTCAAAATTTGGCTAAAAAAACACTTTCTCCTCACATTTCGGTGACAGAAAGTTCTGGAATCTGAGAGGAGCCACGAATTTCACTCCACCCAGCTTCCCCCAAGTCTCCCAATAAAAATGATACCTCACTTGTGTGGGTAGGTCTAGTGCTCGTGAAAGGAAATGCCCCAAAACATAACATGGGCACATCACATTTTCCCAATGAAAACAGAGGTGTTTTTTGCAAAGTGCCTACATGTGGATTTTGGCCTATAGCTCAGCCGGCAACTTGGGAAACCTACCAAGCCTGTGCATTTTTTAAAACTAGAGACCTAGGGGAATCCATGATGGGGTGACTTGTGGGGCTCTCACCAGATTTTGTTACCCAGAATCCTTTGCAAACCTCAAAATGTTGCTAAAAAAACACTTTCTCCTCACATTTTGGTGACAGAAAGTTCTTGAATCTGAGAGGAGCCACAAATTTCCTTCCACCCAGCGTTCCCCCAAGTCTCCTGATAAAAATGATACCTCACTTGCGTGGGTAGGCCTAGTGCCCGCCACAGAAAATGCCCCAAAACACTATCTGGACACTTCAAAATTATCAAATACAAAACTACCTGTTTTTTTGGGGGAGGGGCACCTCCGCTTTTGGTCCTGGGCTCAGCAGCCATCTAGGGAAACCTACCAAACCCAGACTTTTCTGAAAACTAGGCACCCGAGGGAGTCCAGGGAGGTGTGACTTGCGCTGATCCCCCAATGATTCTTACCCAGAATCCTCAACAAACCTCAAATCTAGCTGCAAAATCACTTTTTTCCCACATTTCTGTGGGGGATCACCGCACTGGGATAAATTTCCTACCACCCAACGTTCCCCTCAGTCTCCCAGTAAAAATTATACCTCACTTGTGTAGATGGGCCAAGTGCCTGTGACAGGGAAGAGCCAAAAACATGTTGAAATTGAGGGGGAACCAAAGCAGGTCCAAAAGGGCAGTTTGGAAAAAAACATTTTTAGGCTGACAAGTGCAGCAGAATTTTCATTGGTATAGATGGGACAATGTTGGGTGGTAGGTGGTAGGAATTTTGTGGCTTCCTGTAGATTCTGGAAGTTTCCATCACAAAAATGTGGGAAAATTTGTGATTTCCAGCAAAGTTGTAGGTTTCCAGGCATTGTGGGTAAGAAAATGTTGCAGGGTGCATGTGAAGCCTAATTACATTGCCAAAGGGGTCGCTCCCTACACATAAAAGAAAAAAAAAATTAAAAAAAATTGATCCCTGGTGTCTAGTGGTTTCTGCCGCCCCTGGGTGCAGATCAACCTAATTATATTAGGCCGATCTGCCCCCTGGGGACAGAAATGACCTAGAAACAATTTGGTCCCCCAGGGAGTGACCCTTGCTGAAGGGGTCTCTCCCTAAACATAAAAGAAAAAGAAAAAAAAATCCCTGGTATCTAGGGGGGTTTCAGCCCAATTATATTAATTATATTAGAAATGGCCTAAAAATTATTTGCCCCCCTGAGGAGCAGCCCTTGCCCAAGGGGCCGCTCAACTTATGTCCATTTAAAAAAAAAATCCCTGATGTCTAGTGGGCATTTCTGCTGTCGGATTGCATCCCGATCGGGCAGCAGAAAAACTTGCAGAGACATGAAAGGAAAGGAAAGGCCTTTCCTTTCATGTCTCTGCTGGCCCCCTCCTCCTAAGCGGAAGAGAAATGCTGAGCATTTCTCTTCCGCAATCGCGCTGGAAGTATGTTTCCAGCGTGATAGGAGGTGACCCCTGATGAGGTCATCAGACATCACTGGGTGAGCCTGGGGGGGGGTCTGGCTGGAAGGGGAAGCGATTCCCCTTCCAGCCCTGACCTGGGGGGGGGAGGGCCGGTAAATGGACGTAATGGTTATGTCAATGGCTCCTCACAGGCGCAGCCGTGGATGTAACCATTATGTCCATGGCCCTCAAGGGGTTAATTAGCTATTTTAATTTTTTTTCATTTTTTTATTTTTACTTTTTAAATAGTTTTATTTTAATTCTCTATTTTAATTTTTTATATTGTTTTTATGTTTTTAATTTTTTTATTTTATTTTTTAAATTTTATTTTACATTTACTTTTTTAAATTTCTTATTTTAAATTTTATATTTTAGTTGTTTCATTTTCTTAAATAATTTTTTTATTTTTATTTCTATTTTTTTAAATTTATTAATCCATCCATCCATCCATCCACCAAAGGTGCACAGCTGTACTACACCATTTGGGGCCTGATTTAAGAAACGTGGTGCCGCACCCAGCGCAATGCCACTTTTATTGCTCCCCTTAGCTCCCCCTTTCCGTCACCATGTTTGTGCTGTATCTTTGATAAAGCACACCATGGCGGTAGTTGGGGAACTAGTGCCAACATTTTTTACTGTAGTTTGGAGCTTTTGCAGGATTAGCGTAAAACATGTTGATGCTAATCCTGCAAAGCCCATTGAGGACCATTGAAAACAATGGTGTGCTTCCTTTTAACGCCTGCCGAAAAAAATGCCGCAAGGAAATCTCTTGGATTTCTTTGCACCATTTTATGACCTCCTCAATGGGGGAACGCGCCTTTTGCATACATTCTGCCTGACACAGGCATAATGTAGAGCAAAAGGTTACAAAGTGGTACAATGCATTTATTGTGCCACTTTGTAAATTTGGTGTATCGATTTTTGTCTTGTTGGGCCACATTAGCATAAAAAAGGTGCAAGGAGGTGCTAGTGGCTCTTAAATCTGTCCCTCGGTTTCTTTTGGTGTAATTTAATTTCCTCCAGGACACCCTGGCTACGGAGCACTGCAGGCAAATCAACAGCATAATTCATTTTGTTAATGATTATTCCATTTCCCCTGGACCGCCTTGCTGCCATAGGTTTTGTAAAGGATTATTCCATTTACCTATCACGTCTCTCTGACTACCCTGCTGTATAGCCATTTTAATGATCTAACTGGGCACGTTATTGTAGCAACGAGGCCTGCCTCTTGTGCCCTTTAGCCTGGTAACATTTTATTCCGCTTGATTATATTATTTCAGCATAATCCACATTCGTGGTGTTATTTTCTCTTCTTTATCTAGTTGTTCTTTCTTAGCAAGACATTCTTTTCACTCTGTGCTCTCCTCAAGGCCTGAGCGAGATAGGTGTGTCGGCACAAGTGGTAAACCGCGTTTCTAACTTTCAGAGAAACACACACATCCTTATGTGGCGACATTTACTCTGAACATCAGCTGTTTTGTTATAAAAACACTTCTCTGTCCCATGCACTTTAGAGGGAGATTCCAGCCAGATGAACACGACCGCATGCTGTTTGACATTGCTACAGTTGCTTGCTGAGACAACCGGATCCCTGGCCTACATGGGGATGGTGTTTCTATAGACAGCAGGCTTCCATGCACAAGTATAGGGGATGATGTCTTCTCAGGAGGGAAACCTGAAGGGTGGATTAGGGCTTTTCCTGCTGTGCTCTAACATAGCTTAGGTAGGATTTGCATATATTGTGCATAGTGACAGAATGGTGGGACTTCTCCTGTGTTTCATTTTCATTGTCACCATTTTGCATCTAGTATGTTTCATCATTCTAATTATTGCACTACATGCCATTTTATCTAAGACGCAGCTGATTCAATACATTTTTTTGAACCATTTTTTGCCTCTGTTTGTCTTTGCATGTGTGAGACTAATGTAACTGAGAGAAAAGGATGAGATCTGATCCACCATGATTTCCCTAAGAAGTCATATTGTCATGCGCCCAATTGCCACAAATCATCGCTGCTCTTGTGTGGAGATGAGGCGCTGCTAGTTGGAAACAGATTAGGCCGACAGTTGTCAAATGGTGTGGGATTGGACTCTGTTCCCCACAATTCAGGTGAAGCTGCCACACAAATCTAACAGCCTTATTAGGATAATGAGAGCCTACGCGACATGGCACCGCCAGCATTTGGTTAGGCACTAATTTGTTGATCCTCCTGAGTATCTCTGTCTCACTACATGCTAAAGGCACCTCAATACTACATACAGAGACGTTTGTAGTATTGAGGGTTACCTCCTCAGCTAGGTAGGTAGTACCTATCAAACGCTGTAGGTTGAACCTTAAAAGAATCTATCCCCATTTGGTGTCCTTATCTCTAAACAGGTATATTTACCATGGCGAACCCAAAATGGGTATAAATTGCAGTAAACTTTGCTAGCTAAAGGCCTCACAGCCCAGGGGAGTCCTGTTACATTTGTGGGTGAGGCTCTTCCAGCCTACAGAACAGAAATAATCTACTCTTGGGTAACCTTTCCAGCAGTCGATGGAAACACTAATACACTTCATCATTACACACATGCTAACATACCTGCACAATACAGAGCGTATGCATACTTAGAGATACTTCTAACTTATCAAAACCACAATAACTGGTTTGATGGCGCCCCACCACAGACAATACCACACGTTAGGTCGCCTGAGCAATGATGGCCCTACTTGCCCTTTAGTGGCCAGATACACACTGTAGCCTGATGCAGCTATCTTAGCGGTAGCTGAGGTTCACCGCTTATACTTGAGATTACAGCAATATATGGACTGTTAGTACAGTTTATAATGCAAACATTAAACGCTAACCCAGTACGAGCTGCCCCAGCAAAACCATATGCAGTCACACCATGCATTAACCTTGCGACTGTACATTCGATCATGGGTAAAGTACCCCCCAAACAAGAAGAGATTCTGTTTCAGTTAGCTGAAAAAATAAATGATCTGGAAGCATTTTATTCCCATGCAGCACCGAAGGATAAACATAGAATTCTCACTATGTGCTTGCCATTTGGGATGGTCTGCACAGTAGATAACTGCAATACTTGGGGCACGGTATTTGCCACGGTAAATGCTACAGCACACGGTACACCAACACTTTCCAATCTTCTGGAAGTGTTAAAACAAACTCAAGATGAATACAGGGCTGCCCAGGCCCCTGGATTTGGGGATGCAATTAATAGGCAATATTGCTGCTGTATCTTCAATATTATTAAGCAAACTTAAAGGGGATGCAGTTGCACTAGCAGTGCGCATGCGCCTGCAGGACATTCCTGTACATGATCAAGAACACTAGCTGCCAAAGATTATCCTTGAGACCTACTCTGGTCGAGATAGCCTGGGAGCCAGACCTATTAAACCACAATTACAGGGTAAATCCAATAAGGATTCTATGAAGCAGGCACCTCAGGGTTCTAAAAAATGCTGGAATAAACAAAAACAAACATCTAAAAAAGAAAGGGGAGAATCTCCGCATGTGGAGACCCCTCAGAACCGTTATTATCTTAGAAATAGAGATAATATTAAAAAACTTGATGGATCTCAATATGCTGATACATGGCAATCTAATTCCTTTCAGGGCTCACCGGATAAACGCAGTGAGAGAGGTGGGCAGTTAGAACAGTGAACTGAGTACATGGAACCGAGAAAGAAGTCACAATGCTCGTCAGATATTTCTGTAAAGAAGGAATAGAAACCCCCCCAACAAAAACATCAAATCAAAAAGAAAAAAGTGGCAGTGATTTCTGTACGAAATGCCACTCAGCATTAGAGCTTTACTGAAGAACAGGAAGTGGGCACTATCCTTCCAAGACAGCGCGGCAGAGGTCACAATAGTTTGCTGGAATCCTCAGGAACATCTGGAGGTGAAAGCAACTGATGACTTTTTAAAAGTTGAGACTGTGGACATGAGAGTCTCCACACCCGATAGGGTGCATAAACTAAAAATGCAATTAGAAGGCGACATTCAGCGCACAATAGAATCCATCTTTTGAAATCACGTTGCTACTATTTATAATATTTTATTGGCCAAAAAAGATTGGCCACCAGAATTTGTCTGTAATGTCCCATATGGGGAAGGGGTAATTGAACTCACTTTCTCACCCTTTGTTCCCAGAGAGCTCAGGGAAGCTCATGTCATGGATTGGGTGAAGGTGTTATATTGCAACCATATAGGATGGGAAAAAGATTCCCCCTACCATATAATACCAATTAAATCACAACCCCAACCTCAACCCCAATACCCAATAACTCATGAAGTTGGAGCACCCATGAGAGAAATCCTCACACAGGTAGAGTACCAGGGCATAGTTGAACCCTGTGTCTCATCAATGAATAATACGTTGTTCCCCGTAACTAAACCAGACCATTCATATAGAATAGACTTAGACTGTAGACATTTACACAGTCATACATGCATATTTGCCATTCAAAATGCACACAGTATAGCACTTATTAACAATATAGTGCTTGAAAAATACAAAACAACCTTGGATATTTCCATTGTCTTTTCTGCTATAATATAGCGCCTAAAAGTAGGAACTTAACAAGTTTCAGCGCTTTAGGCTCTCAGAAAAAAAATTGCTGACTCCCACAAAGGTATAAAAACAGCCCAGGATTGTTTTCGAGTCCTGTAACTTCAATTTTACATGACATTGATCCTGAGGCATTGTCCTATTTAGATGATATCTACCTTATGGATGATGATCTTGTTTAACATGTAAGGTGGATGGGCTGCATTGTTGTGTGATTTGCCAAATTAGGCTACAAATTTAATTAAAAAAAACAAAAATAGCATTTCTTAGTGTCTTATTTGTGGGATACAAATTATCAGATGAACGAAAGAGCCTAGTGCCCCAATTTATAGAAAAAATGCACACAACTACAACCACCAAACACTATCAAAAATCTCCAGACAGTCTTGGGTTTTAAAACTTTGGTAGAATTTACATTCCAGATAATGCACAATGCATTTAACCATCATATAACTTAATACATCCTGACCTTTCAAGCAAATATTGGACAGTCAAACACACATGCATACCCAGAGCATTGCAACAAGACATGCTTGCAGCTAAACACTTACACACAAGGGACAACAAAACACATTTGGTCATCAAAGTAGTTACTAGTGCAATCGGTTTTAGCTATGTAACTTTCAATGAGGGTGATACCGTCCCTATTTCATACAAATCACATTTGTATTCCACAGCTGAACAACGCTTGCTCCCATAGAAACATTTTTGACTGATGTTTAGCTGGATGTCATTAAAGAAAAACCTCTGGCCCAGGGGAAACATAACTAACTATAAGGCACTACATCTGCATTTGATTCAATGGGCAATGTCTCTGAAGACCACTGATGCTGACTATGTTTTTGACCCAAAATTACAAACTCAAGAATTTCTACAATATAAACTTAAATATCCAGTTTTAGTAAACACATTGCCTTTTGACCATTATCAAATAATTATGTACACTGATGGCTCAGCCCGGCACGCAGTAGACACTATACATCAATACTCCACCGCCTGTGAGGACATGAGTGGCTACATGAAGGATAGTGAATTCCATATACAACACACTTACACACAGACTTTAGGGGACTGCACTGCACAATTAGTAGAGCTCAAGGCTCTGTTGATGGCAATGGAACACACAGATACAGGACAGTTAACATTAATCATCTGTGAATCGTACTACTGTGTACAGTCCATCAATGAATATCTGCATTACTGGTGCCAGAATGGCTTCAGAGATTCCAAAGATAACACAATTAAACACAAATTACAGTGGGGGAAAGTAGTGGGTCTGAAATAAATGTTACAGAATGTCCATGTAGTTCATACATTGGAAATCAACGTGTTGAAAGAAACATCACTAGCAATACCTTGGCTGATGAAGCGGCCAAGTCAGCAGTAGCTACGGCTTCTGTTTCTGCAATAAATCGTTCACGGACGAAGTTGGATGATAAAACACTGGCTGCTGTGAAAGCTTTGGATGAAGGCAAGCTCATGCCAAAGGCATATCCTGCTAAATATTCCTACCTCATATCTAGCTTCAATACTGCCCTAGTAAAAATGCCAAGGGTGGGTGATCGTGTGATCCCCAACCAAGATCAAAGATGTGAGTTGATCAGAGCAGTGAATGAGGGAGTTGCTTCTGCTCATGCCGGTGTGGTGGCTAATATTTCACTGCTACAAGCACGCTACTGGTGGCCAGGTCTATACAAACAGACCAATCAATATGTCCTTTGCTGTGACACCTAAACGCAAATAAAAGGGTCCTCCATTAAACACCCACAGCAGACACCCCTCCTAATTTCCAACAAACCTCTGCAATGTGTGTACCCGGAACATAGTGGTCCCCTGACACCTGATGGTGCATACAAATACATCTTATTCACTGTCGATTCATGCTCCAGATTTCTATCGGTATGGCCACAATGATCAGCTGCTGGTCAAACTGTTATTAAAGATTTGCAAGTCTTTATCAGCACAAATGCAGTTGGTGCTTTCCACTCAGACCAGGGCCTTGCTTTTGCCTCAAGGGCATTCAGGGACACTATGGCTTCGTTAGGGGCTCAATTGTATTGTTTGTCTCCATATCATCATGAGGGAAACAGTGTTGTGGAGCAAAGAAACCAGGATTTAAAGCAATCCTTAACAGCTACAGTATTTGGCATGGATCGTAGTTGGCTTAATCAACTGTATCGGGTCCAGAGAACACTTAATAATCTGCCCAGAAGGTCCCTGGGAGGGCGTACCCCAGATGAATGCCTGTTCGGAATACAAATGTAAGTTCCAGATATTGATGGTCCTGGCTCGGAGGCGGAAGACACACCTTTTGACATCAATGAACATGTCACTGTCTTGCAGGACTTACAATAGTTCTGTGACTGCCAGTGCCACCTCCTTGAGAACAGGGAATGTCAAAGAACACTAACCAGCTGGATTCCAAAAGTTGGGGATGTTGTGCATGAAGAGATTGCTGTGAAAAAAGAGTTTGGTCCTTATCGAGCACCGGTTCCAGGCCTGGGAATACATAGTACAAGAACTGTTGGTCTACCACCCATGCCTGGTTCTAAAGAAAACCGCTTTGTCGCCATCAACAATATCAAGCTCCACCATATGGCCGACCCTGCACACCAGACGTAGAAGACTCGTGGGTAGTACCCGACTCCCTCTCACTACAGACCAGGATGTTCCTCTTCAGGTTTTAATCAGCACTGTTGACACCTCTCCGAGCTTGAGGAGAGTGGAAAATTATCTCTCATTAGTCCCAGTAACTTTTTCTGTGGCAAGCAATGTCAACAAGATTGAGCGATTTTACTCAATTTCAACTCAAATGGATGGAATAGTCTACTATGAACACCCAATGGAGACTTCTGTCAGTTCTCCTTTTCCAAACATGGCTCCAGGTTTTGCACAAACTGTTTCTGGATATTTTGCAGATGTCAATGACACTTATTCCGAAACATCTGCCTCTCTACAACAAGACTGTCAAGAGCAAGCACACTGATAAATTGGCTTAAAAATAACTATTTCATTCTTCCATGGAGCTATCTGTGGCTTTTATTAACTGTACTTGCCTTCCTTCTTTAGATTGGGTTTGTCATCGTCCTTTTCGTACTAACACATGGTCATTACCTTCCAGAACACTCTGAGGTTGAATTGGTGGCTGAGGTCCTAAAACCACATTTTTCCTCCCATAAGGTCCTCAGTGAACATTTCAGCCATACCAATTCCCGATAGGATTGTTTGGGGTAAAGTACTTTTTGAGATATATATGGCCCGGCAGAGGTTATTCAAATTCCATATGTATCTAAACTTTCCATGAATTATGTAATAACACCTGGAGTTGTTTCTGATGATTGGGATATAAACACAGTTGATTCTATGTTATCTGATCTAGAGTATTTTACTGTAATTGAAAGTAAAGTGATGTTTATCAATTGACTGAAATTGAAATTATGGAGATACGTTCTGTTATAATTACTGTGGACATCATTACATTCACAGAGGAAGTACCCCAAAGACTATTTTTAATTGCATACAATGGGAACATTGTCCAACTCCGCCAAAGGGGAGTTTAAAAACATACTCTGAAAAGTTTGCATATTTTTCCTGGCAAAATGTTAAAATTGCTGAGTCATATTATTTTGAATGGCCAATGATGGAAATGCACCATATCTTATTAACTGATACCACATTGATTTATTATGATTCCTTTGTTTTGTGGTTACCTATAGAAGGCTATGAATATTGGCTGAAGTCGATTGCCTTGAAAAGTGTATAGGGAACTAAAAACTGGAAAATAAGGGGACAGGACGCTTTATTTAGAGCATGCCTGATACCTGTTCAAGTGATATTTTTAAATGAATCTGTGCAACAGACCAGTTGTTTAGGCTTCGCAAAGAGTAAGGATTTCAATGCACCCAGTATCCCTGTCCCTGGTAAATTTAGCAAATGGCAAAAATAGACTAATGCAACTGATGATCAGCTCAATGAGCTGGTCAGAATGGAACATTTAACACATCACTTTCATGTCCAGGCGGTCGGTTATTGTGGCCAGTGGACACAAATGGTTGTCATGTACATTTTAAAAAACTCCACAAGGAGTTTTAGAAGAAATAGGCATGACACTTGCTATGTGTCATCAGAACTTTCTGGTACAGTAACAACATACAGTGCAGGAAAATTATGCCAGCAACTGTTAAAACGTTCCTCACTAGATATTATTAAAGAACATCTCAGTCTCCTGTCTAACAACACAGGTTTGCAGGATTTCCTGTTAGGCCCCACAAGACAACGTAAAAAGTGCTTCTTATATAAAGTCTATAATGAAATTTGGAAACGTTCTCAACAAGAAGCCGCTGCCAGGTTAAGGCAAATAGAACAGGAAAATTTGCAGAAAGCACTAGCCGTTGTAGATAATGGAATTAACACCTTGTCCAACCGCACATATACTTTAAACAACATTTTTTCATTTGTAATAGTCATTGTGCAAAGTGACATCATTTTTACAATATGGACAGAGTCAGTTGAGGTCCATTATACATCTGGGTTGGACAGTACAAACACTGAAATCAGGTTGCGTTCCCTGGAAACATGTCAGTGCGAGGGATATATTTTCTGCGTTTAATTTGATGTGACAACAATAAATAATGGCTATGAAGGAGGTGACTAATGTTATGCTAAACATTGAGAAATTAGAAAAGTTGCCTTTTACTGTGGCTGAAATACCCTCTGCTGAATGGTTAATACACAGGGTTATTAACCAGCCTATTTCAACACTGCAATTCACATCCTGCTTGAAACACATTCCAGTAGGCAGATATGAGAGGCTAGGAGATCGTTAGATCTGCGAGGTGTGGGAAGTTTCATTTTCGCACAAATGTTTCAATGGCATGAAAGAGATCTTTCTTAGCAGTAGTGAATGCGAGACTTCTGTGAGCCAATCAATTTTTTCGTAAACAGCTGTCCTTGGAGAGGGTGAACATGGCGCATATTTAAGAAAAAGGATGTTACACACAGGGCAGCGCCACTTTTCTTGCACCCTTAGCGCCCCCCCTAACGCCACTATGTGTGCACCGTATTTAAAATACTATCCACCACAGCGGTAATTCAGGGACTAGCGTCAAAACGTTTGACACTAGTCCGGTGCTTTGCAGGATTAGCATAAAAAATGTAGACGCAACTCCTGTAAAGCACCCAGAGGCCCATTGTAGCCAATGGAAGCCTCCTTTTAACACCTGCTCTGAGCAGGCATTAAAAGTGCAAAAAAAAAATTGTGCAAGGAAATCTTCAGATTTCCTTGCGCCATTTGTTTGGTCCCCCTAATGGGGAACGTCACCTTTGCATACATCATACCTGGTGCAGGCATAATATAGCGCAAAGGGTTACAAAGTGGCACAATGCATGCAATGTGCCACTTTGGAAATATGGTGCAGCGTTTTTGGCTTTCTAACGCCACATTAGCGTAAAAACAAAGACGCTAATGTGTCATTGTAATAGCACTAGGGGCTCTTAAATATGCCCCTTAGCTTTCTATCTGAAGGGAGTACCAGTCCCTTTAGTCAAACCTGTGTTTCAGGTGCTCTCTAATGGAAGCTATGTGCTTCTTAACAGTGAAAGCTGTTGTGGAATCTGAGCCGCAATATCTTATGTTGTGTCGGTCTCTCAAACTGTCAACTGTTGCAGGAATGTTCTTTTTCCCCCTACACAACTGACAAAAGTAGCAGATATTTGGCCTCAAATTGCTACTCTAAATGTGAATTTTGATAAGTTGTGCAGACTGAAGGCTTTACTGTTTCAAAAACAAGTGACACTTACATCTGCACAAAAGACCTATGTGCTTCAAGTGGAAAGGTCATCTGCAGAAATACAGTCCCTTTTAAATACAAACTTTCCAAGACACATTGGTGAACTCTTTTTTGGTGAAACTTTTAATGTGTTTAGTACTGCTGGGACTTGACATTTCTTTAATGCTGTTAGTTCTGGTTTCGTCCACACCTTCTCCTCTCTATTTAGCTTAATACCTTCAGCCATACACTCAATATTTTTGAGAATTTTCAGGGGATTTCCAATTACTTTGGCTATAATAGGTGGCATCTTGCTGTTGTTAGTTTTTTCTTCTCACTGGCTGTCCCATCACAACAAGAAGAAACTGAAATCGCTTCCACAAGCATAATGCAGTATTTCGGGGCACCACTCCTGGAAAAACTGGAGTGCAAATGGTCTCTGTCATTCAGGCTGGTTTTGGATTGTGTAGAGCCCATGTTTCAATGCCTCTGGTGCCTTTTTAAATGTGCACTGAAAGTTTATCTTTCTACACAGTGCTTTCTTTCATTGGACGCTGATCAGTTGATGTTCTCTCTGAGGGGTTATTACCAGACATGTGCGTTTAGGGTGCGTTTGCTATGGGAAGCCATTTATGAGTTGCCCTTCGTGGATCATGCAGCTCTTGACTCAACATTGGGCACAACATTGAGTGTTGCTGCTTCATGAGTGCTCATTGGTTTTCCTTGGCACCTATTTGGTCACGTTACAACCTGCCGAAGTGGAAAATGTCCTTGCTTCAATTGTCTCAGATGTAATTGGAGATTTTAAAAATGACATTGACTTTTAAATTTGGTTTTATTGACACCCCTTCTCAAACATTTTAATCGAACCCTTCCAATATTTCAAATGCTCGAGTATGTTTCTAGCTTCTCATTATTGACTGCAGCGAGATAGGGTTGCCAGCACAAGTGGTACACTGCATCTCTAACATTCACAGAAACACACACATCCTAATGAGGGTACATTTTCTCAAAATGTCAGCTGTTTTATTATAAAAACTCTTTGTTTTCCCATGCCCATTAGAGGGAGATTCCAGCCACATGACCACAACCACATACTAATTAACTTAGATACAGCCATAAGGCACTGGCCCAAGAAGAAATTACTCCTCCCCAGTTTAGGGCTTTTTTTTCTGATTAGCCAAAAGGAGGAGAACATTGCAATAAGATCCATTTGCCACACGGGTGTTCGTCGATGTAAGCCTGTTTCACATTATGGTACTGGAGGCCAGACGACCCGTATGAAAAAACATCACACAATCCGGTTGTGGGAGCATCTTAAAAAGATGGCTGAACGTGGTTACAGTGGTGAAGGTGAGGAGATCAGGGAAACATCAGCCACAGCTTGTCAAATCACGGTGGAAGGTAAGGAAGAAGTCGGTGATATCATCCTCATGCAAAGCAGCCCTCTCCCCAGCAGTGCGCTAGAATCACCCACTTCAGCAACCTCACAATGGTGCAAGAAGACTCAGAGTCAGATGGAGACATCATGGCATATAGTAACTGCCCCATGATGCACATTAAGTCTGCCACCACCTAATACTTCTCAGAAGTTGCCTGCATCAGTGGCCCCATCCGAAAGCATGTATGTTCAATGGGAAGCTGCTGCAAATGTTAGCTCCAGACCTCCTCCCTTTTTCTTTTGTGAAACAAGTTGGATTCTTGGAGTTTCTTGCAGCCATCTGCCCAAAATGGAAGGTTCTAATCAGACCTATTTTGCCAGAGCGGCTGTTCCAGCACTGCATCATGATACACTACAAAGTGTTGTCCACACTATCCACCTGACGAAAGACATGTGAACCAGTTGTCAGGTGATTGATTACAGGTGCATCACTGGATCTCTTTTGTGGGGTAAAGCAAAAGCTATCTACAGGTCTTGGCCCTGAACACATTTTTAAGAGCATTTGGCAGCATGCAACAGCAGCCATGTTAGTCATGGAGAATCACACACAGCTGAAAATACCTTGAAGAAATGTAATAGCAAGGTGTCTGAATGGCTGTGACCCATAAGTCTTTCAATTGGATTTTTTGCCATGGCCAATGGCAGTAACATAGGCAAGACTATGGCAGATGCAGATGGTGGCTATTTTAGGATCCTTTGTTTAGCGTACTGCATCAACCTGGTCGTGGAAGACCTTTAAAAAAAAAAGACATAGTCAGCAACATACTGACCACCTGCAGATGCATGTGCACTCATTTTAGCCATTCTTTTAAAGCTCAGAAACAGTTGTAAATTATTCAATGTAGAAACAAAGTACCAGTTAGAGCCCTGAAACAGGAGTTGCCAACACTTTTGAACTCAATCTATTGTATGTTGTAACATCCGTTTGAGCAGTACACACTGATCAATGATTGTGTCATTCAAAGAGGAGGGACTGCAATTGGAAAGGCTATGACCATGAATGTGGACAAATGGGGATCTGGTCAAATGCCTCACATGATGCTGCTACTTTTGAGGTTTTCACATGAGAAGTTAGCAAGGAGGACAATACAAGGGGCAAAGCTATCCCATTTTTGCATCTGCTATAGGAGCAGCTAAAGAAGTTGTCTGAAAGGTTTGCATTCAGGGGAGCGAACAAAAACCCAGAAGCACATGCCTTGGATGAGAGCCTAAGCTTGACTTGTAATGCAAGGCTGAAAAATGACATTATATCCTCCAAAGAGTACATCTGTGCCACCCTACTTGATCCAGGCTACAAAAGAATTCTTCCCACTTTCTTTCCTTACTCTGAAGGGGATGTTTCACAATACAAGAGATGGATTGTTGAGTAAACAGGAGAACTGCAAGAAGAACGGCTGGAACCTTACAGTCCCACTCCAAAGTTCTGGGGTGCTGCCTTGAACCTCCAGAGAGGACAGTCTTGTTGTCTGAAATCCACCAACCCCACCACCAAGAAAACTGGTGACAACAACAACTAAAGAACCGGACCCAAACTCTGCATTGGCTTGGTTTCAAGTGGAAGGTCTTAAGTCCAGTGCAGACGCAAAGCGGTCAAGCAAGTGGCAGCACCAATGACCGTTCAGAGGATGTCCCAGGAGTATCTACATGACTCAAAAGAGGTGTATGTGGATCAAAACCCAGTGGTGTATTGGTAAGGGAGGGTGCCCCAACGGCCAGAGCTCAGCAGGCTGCCAATAATGTTTCTATCTTGTCCTGTAGCCAGTGTTTCTGCTGAACATGTGTTCAGTGCAGCTGGTGCAGTTGTTACAGTGAGAAGGACTGGTCTCTCACCTCATAACCTGGAGAGATTAACCATGATCAAAATGAACCAGCATTTTATACCACCTGATTACACCATTTCTGAAACACCACAGGTGGACGAAGAGGATGATTGGTCAGGATCAAGTGTGTTAGCTGAACAACGTCTGGGTGAGCCACCAGAGTTTAAGGATAAACTATACCTCCCAGACTGAGTATGCCAATTCCACCATAGCCCTTTTTAATTCTCTTTTAACTTCAAGTTTATTTCTTTTTTGAAAACAAAAATTCTAGTGGAACTTTATGTTTGTGTCAGATTTATACTGTCCCGCCACTTTATAGCCACATATAAGCCCGGGTTGGAGTTGGACCCGTGTGCAGTGAAGAAGATCCAAGGAACCATTCAGGGCATCAGAGTTGATACCTGCCTCCCTCATATGCTATTGCCTATCCTATTTTTTTCATCACCTAGCAGGGCTGCCCTAGAACATCATTGATTAAAAGACTGCCAGTGCCAATGCCAAATGCCAATGTGTTGTTGATGCCATCAAAGCGGAGATATTTTGTTAAACCACCATGCTTGGATTGGAAGAGGTAACTACTAATAATTGAACCAATGACTGGTGATATGTTGAGTGATTATGAGTGATGGGTGATGAAATGTGTGGTGGCTCTCTGACAGTGAGGTGGGGAGTTAAACACATTTCTAAACTTTTTTGGGGTGATTTGCAATGTTTGGGGGCTTATGGGCGATCATTTTTTCCTGAAAGTGATTGGTCTTTCAAGCTTAATGAAATTTACCTGCAGGGTCTACTCTTTTTTCTGGTTCCTCAGAACAGTCCAATCACTTTAGTTCCAAAACACAAATCTACACAAAATAATCCAGTTCTGTTTCTCTATTTGCTCTTCAACAGCAATGCACTTGACTACACAGGTCTACCTTGCTCAGTTTTGGACTGGGATGGAGTTTCTGAGAATCAGGAGGAGGAAGGTGGAAGGACTCTGGATGGATTACCTCAACAGCTAAAAGGAGAAAGCTATCAACTTCAAAGACAAACTATAATAATGACAGGAACTCTGAGGCGTAGTACTCACTCATTCTGTAAACTGGAGAGAGGTGCGTTGACTTGGAAAATGCTGTTGAATGTGTGTTTGCTGCATTGCTGGCTTAAGTGTGAAACTCCTTTTTATGTTATTGCTCTGCCTCACAGTCCTATTGGTACACTCCTGACTCCTCATGAAGCTTATCTTGCTTCAAATCTGTTTGACCTTCTCCTTTACACTATAATACAGTTACTGTTGTTTTTAATACACAGGCCTTCTCCTAGTCCTCCACAAACAAATATCGATGAAAACTCAAGACTCCAGCTTACCTACTAGACAGGTTGAGTCAGGCACCCAAGAGTGATAGACATTTGAAGAAGAAAGGAGGTGCACCCCCCAATCTGGCCATACAGTAGCATTTTCCTTTTAATAATCATCATTTTCAGAACTAGGTGGGTTAACTTAGTTCAATCCCCGATAATTTGTATTTTTCAAACCTAGAAGGCATACCATTTAGAGATATACTATATTAGGTCTCTCTGGGGAGAAAGGACTGTTTGCAATACATTTAACTGAACTGTGCCATACTTATCCCTTCATCGTTAACTTCCACAACAGATTGATGATGGTGTCCTGGTCTGCACAACAATGAATTAGGTAATTTTTTCTCTTGTGTAGTCTTTGTCACACCTTTCCCCAAATCCCCTTTCCCATCCATTTATCCAGCCTCCTCACGCTCTTCCCCTGGGCTGTGTGATTTCTTGAGGTGTGACTTAAATTTACACCTTAAATGGATCACTCTCTTGCTGAGGCGGATGTGGTAAAAGTGACACCAACTCACTGCAGGACCTTCTATAACCTGAAGAATATTCCTCACCGGCCCCATCAACATCCTCATTAAGGCATGTTGTGTTGTGTGTTGCGTAAAACCTTACCCTTGTCCAACCACTCTTAACTCTGAGCCCACCTCTCCTGATTCCATGATTTAATTTCCTAAATTTAGTTTTTAAATACTAGCTCCCCACCATTGCTCATAAGAAATTGATATTGCTAGTTTTTTTTTATTATCATATCAGTTCTTCTTTGTTATGTGTCAAATACTGTCACTTTGGTAATCTGGTCTCAGTCTTCCTAAAGTTATGATGTAACATGACCCACTAACTCTCTATTTACTTTCAATCTAGTTGACAGTGAAGGATAACCCTTTGATTAATCCTGCAGTTGTAGTTTGCATAGGTGGGAGTGGCACCTCTGTCTTCCCTTTCAATGTGCTTGCCTCCTGCTATTGCTGCCTACCACTCTCTTAAGATGCCATCTTGGGCAAAACCCTGCAATAAGAAGACTCCCTTGCCTCATCTATTCAAGTAAGAGAAGAACTATGGATTGAAGTTGACTTGTTTAGTTAGTAATTAACTCCTCCTAAATAAGCTGTTGCCTTACTTGTCTATGTGTATCTAGGTTAGTGTAGGCAAAGTTGTCAATGCCAATCATCTTCTACTGGCTAATGTAGTTGCAGAGGGCAATAGAGCAAGGGCATAAGTAAATGAGATCCACTTTTAGGCAGATTTTGAAAAACAGGCAGCACTAAAAGACAGTGGTGCAAACTAAAACACCAAAATAAATATTTGAGGCATAAATCAAGTAATATAAATTATCCTCTTTATTTCACACAGATACAAAATCCCACCCTTTCTACCCATAACAACCCCATCCCTCTCCCCAAAAATAGAAACATCCCCAAAAAGTCTAACAAAAAGTCCAATAGGAAATAAGCAATGTTCTTGAAAAAACCCTGTCCCAACTCTCTTCCTACCCTCTCTACCCACAAGTGTCCCTCCCACCAAAACACAAGAGCTAGGTCCAGTGCTGGTGGCCACTGCTGCCACAGTCTTACATTCCTCCTGCTGAAATTCATTGCGGATGCCCATCAGCCTCTGCCGCTGCAGCCAGGCTGCAATCTCCTGGTGAGTTGGATGATGTCCACAAGGAGTAGCTATAGCAGGAAAAAAAGGAAAATGACAAATTATAAAACGTGCTGTGTGCAAATATTTTTTTTTTAAAGTAGAGTGGCACAGTATCAGTAAATTGCTGGTGCCTTATGGACATTTGAATTTGATGTGGCTGAATACAATGAGTCACAGGACCAATTTTTACCCAAACATGCCTCATTGTAGGTGACGAATGTCAAACAGATAACATTTGAAATGACATAATTTCTTACTGGAAGCCATTGAAATATATATCAATTATACATAAATGTGGCGCATGAAAGGAATTTTTCTAATTTGTTTTTAGGTGGCTGGGACAGAACTTTAAAAAACAATTAAGGACTGAGGTAATAGGAGGTGACAGGGTTGGCACTGGGAGGGAAGGGAAACACACATTTTAAGTTTGCAATGCATTGACAACTGTGTAAATGCTGCATTAACTGAAGCAGATGCATATTGTACATAACACACTATTGTACTGCCATATTGCACCATGGTGCAGTCACATCATAGTAGCACTGGTGACCAGGTAATAGGGAGGGTGGGAGATATGATGATATGTGGGAGGATACATATTGCCTTGCCTCAACCACAATGAATTAAGGGAGAAGACAGAAAATTAAAATACCCCCACTTTGAACCAAAGCTTTGATTACTATGCAAACCAAGTGAAATAGGTGAACAGTAGATACGCCCCTCTCCATAACAACTCCCTTATTATTTGATCCAAGCAATTATACATTCATCTTTTCATTTATCTGTTCTATTCATCCTTTGAAACCTGCCATTTAAGCTTTACACCCTCTCGTCCAGTCTTTCATTATTCCAATCCAGCCATCCATATTTATTCACCCGATCATCCATACACATCACTCACCTATCAAGTATCCACTCTTTCAAACACCCTGCTTTCACCTATCCATCCATTTGCCCACATATCATTTACCATCCACTCATGTCTCACCCAAGCATCAGCTTTTATCCAACCACCCTTCAGCCACTGAGACATCCTTTCACTTTTCACCCCTTTCATCCATCCTTTCACTCACCCACGCATCTCCTATCACTCACCTACGCATCTTTTCCTTTCACCTACAAATCCTTTCACTCAAATATCATTTCACTGATTCTTTTTTTTAGCTATCCATCCTTTGTTTGCTTTTCCATCAAACCATCATTTATAGTGTCAGTTCATTTTGAACTTTTGTTTGCTGATTTGCAGAGAGGAGAGGCCGTTAATAACTCAACCCTCGCTGCAGCTACTAAACCAGAAGCTTTTCAAGCAACACCCTTGCAGTGAGTATATTAGTGATTGTCAATGAGCATCAGTAATATGACTTACCAGCCCCTGTCCCTGCTGCTGCTGGTTCTCCCCCTCTGTTCGCTGTTGCCCATGGTGTACTAGTGCTGCTGCTGGCCCCTGCATTGGGGGTCGGTGCATCTATAAATAGCATTACGCATTTTAGTTCCAGAAAAATACAACCACAATAGATAATTACAGTTCTATCTTCTTCTATCATTCACTTTAGGAATTTTGTCAGTTGTTAGAAAAGCCAGGTAGACAAATCAACCACAAATGTTTCATAATGGAAGGGCAGAGCTAAGTCACTGAAGCACAATAAAGGGGTGGAATACTTTGATCAATCCAGAAGAACCTATGGTGAGGTCTTGGTTGGTAAATGCAATGGGCATGAGTAATGCAAAGAAAACCTTCTAAAAAATGCGTAGAAAAGCTTACTTGGGCACGCAATCTTGTCAGTAGAGTACCTGTCCTAAAAGTCTGGCCTTTTAGTATTTGGTTCCGCAAGATATATAAGGGGAGAAGGGAATACTAAGCTTGGTAATCAAGTTTAAGAAATCAAGTGCAGACAAGAGAAAGTCAGGTACAGAAGCATGAAAAATGGATACATGCAGGAATAATTAGGACGTATTTAACAAAGCTTACATAGTATGAAAATAAGTACAAAAAAGGTAGACAGACACAGTAAAACTAAAAGAAAAAATATACGAAAAGAGGAGAGGTGAAAATTAGAGAAATAATATTAACATAACAGGAAGGCTTTTGGGGCCAGATCCACTAGTATTCACACTGGTGTGGCATCCTCGCCTCCTCCTAGAGCCACCGTTGATGTTGCCCTCTGCTTCCCCTTGCGTGCTAAGGTATGAAATAAAGAAGATAAAAAACAGATTAGTGGTAAGTTAATCTCCCAAAGATATTTTAGAGGTTAAAACACAGTTGAGCTGTACTTTTCTAAATCAGATTGCTTCGTATGATGAACTCAACTTGAGTTGACCTATTACTTTTACTTTCCTAATTCCTATACCTAAGCCCTACTCCGAATTTCCCAAACTACGGCACATATTATTTATAAACTTTTGACACAAGGCAGTGACACAAGCCTTCTTGCAATGCTGCCCTGGGTCAAAAGAAAAGGTCAGATTGTGCTGTATCTACCACAGATATGGGCATTCCTGTCCTTTTCCCCTGCGTTGGCGGTGGCACCATGGGCTGCCTTGAGCCAGTGCAGGCACCCCTGCACCATGCTGCAACAGTGCCTAGGTTGAGGGGATGATTGTTTTTGTACAGGAAGAGACACCTTCTGGCAAAAAATCAATCACAAGAGGAGTTTTCCTTTTCCTAAGTGTGCTGCAGATTGGAGAAATAAAGATGTTTATCCTCCTTGCATGCCTCGCTTTAGGCTTTTGACACATTCAGAGTTTTAAAACACCTTGTAAATCTGAGAATATGTCAAATGCCTTAGGTGTTACATAGGAACATCTACCGTATCAAATAGGGCACCCTCCCTTTCAAAGGGTCAATCAATGGAGCAACTTGTGCTACTTTGACTCAGTCAACATTTGCAAGGCCATGAAGAGCCACACAGGGTGGTTTTACGTGGCCTTCAAAATATGGCACTGTAGTGTGCGCCGCCGGACCATCACTAAACGTGACTTCTGACAGTGCAAAGGGTCTTGTCAATAAATATGGCCCTACAGTTACAACTATGTACCATTAACAATTAACTCATATTGCAACAAATGATATTTGCTTCTCTTAAACACCTTTGAAGGGGCAACTCAGCCTCCATTTTTATTTCAGTACATAGATGCATACATACTATGATGAGATACACAACTGGGAGATTGCGATTGCGAGGGACTGCATAAGCTCCATATAGAAAGGCACAGAGAAGGAAATGCTAACTCGCGGATATTACTTAATACTACTACTACCACTATCTTATTCTTGCTGCCAGGAGTAGTCTTTGTCTGCATGGCTTTTTACATAGTCAGCCCAAATGCACACCCACCCACAAGTACAATTGGGAAGCGCTGACTCACCTTGCTAGCTCAAACTGTATCACATCATAAACTTAACTTACCTCTGAGAGTCAGCACTGCTTTTAGAAAAATATAGCATTCTGGGAACACAGACAGGAAATAACATTACTTACCAAGCCCCAACACCTCAATTCCCAGCAAGTTGAGCAGGTCCTGTTCCCTGTTGATGATGTCCACCAAAAGGTGTATCAACTGCTGCTGTTTACGCTGCACCTTAGTGTGGCGACAAAACACCCGGTGCACTCTCCTCAACAGCAGTCAATGCTCCTGAAGGGCATAACCGCTCCCAGGCCTGTCGCCTTTGCCAGCATGGAGGCGAGATGGTGCTGCACAAAAAAGATGGGTGCTGCCGCCTCAGTGACAATGAGGTGGGGCTGCACCCATTGGCAGCAAGGATGCCCACAAGGTAAGCGGCTAGCAGTTCCATTGGTGCCGCCTCTCCCTCTGCCGCCCTCTGCCACGGTGAAGGGTGGGAAGAAGAAAGGGAAAGAAATAGAAGAATGAAGAAAGAAAATAATATATAAAAAGGAAGAGGGAAAAGCAAAAAACAATGAAGCATTCAAAAATCGCATAAACACACAAAAAAAATGACAAAGATGTAAAATACACAAACTCAAAGACACACAATGATAAAGTAAAGAAAAATGAGGGGTGGATGATTTAGAAAAGGGTGGGATGGTATAGATTAAGAGTGGATAAAAAATAGGCCCAACACTATGCACAGAGAAAGAGAAAACAAAATGACTGCACCCATGCAAACAACGTGGTGCCATTTACGTGATATTTGCAACGCGAGAATGCAAATCGTGCCGCCGAAAGTGAAAGACATAGCGTGAACGGGGGCGCTTAGTGAGTCCACCTGCTGGTAGAATTCTGCAGAGTTCACTACGTTTTTTTCACCATATTGCAGAATTCTACACAGTGGGTCTTCACGAGCTCGCCCAACCCTACTTATAAGTTCCAAATTTGCACATGGGTGGTATTTCATGCAGCAGAATAGTTTTTTTGTGTGTTTTACTCAGATGGCAAAGACTTCAGGCTATGTAGTTGCAGAAATAAAGCAGCCTGAAAAGAGAACGCATGTGTCTTTTCCTTCACTACATGAGGAAGAGCAGAAAAGGGAGAAAAGAAAAAAGCAGCCTGCTCATCAGGATGGTTTCATTTGGGCCCGGGCAAGGTACACAAGATGAATCAGGAGGCTGTGACCAGTGCCTTACATAGATCTTTAGTGGATAAACTTAAAATGATGTGGGATGAGCCTCCAGCATCTGATTCAGACTCTGCTGGGAGCAGTCTTAGTACCACTATAGCAGACAAATATATTTCAATAGGAGACCTGTTTCACATTCTCAACCATATTCCAGACAATCTAGAATTTGACAAATCCCCAATCAGTAAATGAAGAAGGCTTGTTCGTATAATATTCTACACCCTCAGTATAAGTCCTGCTACTGCATGACAAGACAAAGGATTTTATTTTTCAACAGTTGAAAGACGTTGATCAGTGCACAGTACCACATTTTTTACAGCAAACTTATGCTCGCCCAACGTCGAAGATGTCCTCCTACCTGCAGTAAAGATGGACTCTACCTTGGCTCCTTCAATTAGCAGGTCCACTATTAATGTTGATGATTGTATGCCATTGGATGCAGTGGTTTAGAAGTTTGAGAATACTCTAAAGAAATCGTTCGCAGCAAGCACTCTTGTCTTAAAAACAACCACTGATGCAACTTATGATTTTTAGTTTCTGGATTCAGATTTTGAGATATTTACTGAAGCTATCCAGGAAGAAGTTGATTGACAGACATCCTGTTACAGACAGGGATTCAAGGAAACTATCTGGTAAATGTTTCATCTGATGTTAGAAGATTCACTGTCTTGGTCTCTAAAGCAACAATGATGCCTCGGTGTAATCTCTGGATAAGACTGGAAGGTTGAGTTCTTGCCAAGTCACATAAAGATTGTGAACATACCTCATTTTATAAATATTCCTCATCCAAGAAGTACAAGGCCTGGAGAACTGACCTCAAGGATTACAATATAAAGGATTTTAAGAATAATCAGTCAAGGTGTGCTTTCAGTCTGTAAGGTATTACAAAGGAGTAGAAACCTATGGGAGTGTCTGGTAGAACCAAACAACATTCCTGATAATGTACCTACTCTCTTGCAAGTTCCAGCAGAAGGTTGATTTTTGCAATATTTAGAGATGTGGGAAAAACACATAACAGATTATTGGGTTTAGGATATTCTACAGAAAGCATATATGTTGAAATTCAAATCTTGTTCTCCAGAATTCTGCACAATTCCAATTAAAGATTTGATAAAAAGAAGTGTTTAAAGTAGGGCATCAAAGTTCTTTAAAAAAAAAGGTGATAATTGTAATGCCACTAACAGAAAGAGGTTAGGGCACATAATCCATTCTTTTTCTAGTGAGAAATGTGTCAGGAGAATCTAGACTGGAACAAATGTAAGGTCTATCATCACATAGATCAAGACTATTCACTTCAGAATGCAGTAACTTCACTAGGTCATTCCCAAGGTGTCAGAAGAGAATTTTCTTATAACCTTCTATCTCCAGGATGCCTATGGAGCAGCGTAATGCTGGGCACACCCACATGCATTACAGAAGTAACCTAACAATGTCATCAACTTCTTATATACTGTGTGCCTTAACTTTCCTTATTAGCAAAATGTGGAGCGCCAATACATATTATTGAAGGTGCATTCTCTGTAGAAATTAGTGTTTTCATTTATGCATATGAGTTCTAATGATTACCCTTAACATGAAATTGCAGTTCTCATTCATACTTATACTTGTATTCTGAGGTTTTGCATCTATTAAAATTACATGGTTCAGAGTCTATGATTATTGTTTATGTCTGCATTTATTCAAGTGTTAGGCTTACAATTATAACCAAATGTTTAAAGTCCATATCAGTTGTAGCGTGTTAAGTTAGCACAAGCAGGTCTATGTTTTAACTCATGAGATGTATTCACTTCATTTTACTTGATTTCCTCTTGCAGGTGCACATTATTCCTTGTTCGGCTCGTGGAAGGTGTATTGTGTATGAGAGAGAGAAAGACTGAGTAAGAAGACCTTGGTACGAACTGGATAATTGGTATGCCTCCTGTTCTTTGTCCATTTGGGAAGAAGGAGTTCAAGCTTGATTTGGTCATTAGTGAACAGTGGGATGAGAGAATCTCTTTATTTTGTAGTACGCTCTGTGGCGAGAAATGATTAGGTATCAGATGACATGTTCAGAAGATACTGATGCTCTTGGAACTTTCCACGTTAATTTAGTGTTCACAATGTTAGAGAGATTACAGCACCTTTTTAGACTCCGAGAGGTGCAGACCTCTTAGATCCCTTGTCCTTACAGTGTATGGCTTCATGCTAACACTGGATCCTTTATTTTTCTGAAGACCTCTACTGAAGTCTATCAATACTAACACCTACCTTGCTCTGTCCTGAAACTATTAAATCTAATCCAATTACTTTAGAGCCTCAACTAGATGTTTCTATTTTTGTGACTGTAAGTTTCAAATATCTTAAACTGAAAAGACTGAATTTATTTCGACGTTTCAGGTTGCTGATTCTGATTTTGCATCTCAATAATTTGATTTTGATACACTCATATATTGGAGTGATTACTAATTTGTAATAAATTCACTATAACTTAAATATTGATTACTGGTATTTTTTGAATCGCCAAATGGGCTTAACAGAATTTTATATGTGGAATTGAGGTTAACTCCTTTGTCTCCTAACACTCTGAAAAAGATCTGTATGAAGACTGATCTCTGCTTCCATGTGCGCTCTAAAAAGATGGTAGCTTGTCGGATAGTTCAGTTGTTGGAACAAAGAGTTAGAACGCCAACATTCTAGTTTGTCCAAACCCAGTTCAAACCCTAAAAGCCCATGTATCGAGTCCGAGGATTCAATGGAGTTCCACCTGTTCAGGAGAGAATTGTAACAGCGTAGGAGTGTGTCTTAATAGGGTTGCGTGTTGTCGTCAGTTATGTCTAACTTACAGTTTTGCAGAGGTTGTGTGACATGATGGGGTAATGTCTAGGTTGTTGTGTGATTGTGGCATTTGATGCAAAGAAGTTGAAGTTGTTGTTGGGTCCGACATGGCCTAAGATCCTGGGATAGAATTAAAAAGTATAGAAGATACTATATTGTATTTGGCTGCTACATTTGCTTGTAGTTGTAGTGAGATGTCGCTAATGGGACATTTATCTTTGTGTGAAGGTGAAGTGTGATTGGTGTGACAGATTCCTAGTGCACAGGAAAACACTACACCAATATGGATGATTCCCCGCAGGTTGAGGTTTCATTTAGAGTTTGTCAGAGTGGGTCGAAAAGTGCCCTCCGAAAATGGTTCTTGTGTAATTGACTACTTTAATTTCTTTAATGGAGTAGACAAAGTTGTTTATTAAATTTGCTGGTATGAGACTTGAGGTTGACGTCACAGTATGCTGCACTCACATTGGTCAGTAGGTATTGAGTCCTGTTGGTATTGGTCAAATGTGTCATAGAGTGCCACGCAGCCATTGGCTGTTACTGTTGCATGGGAATTGTGGAAGAAGCACAGGCTTAAAAATCCTAAATTGATTTCAAATTGTAAATTGATGTTGAAAAAATAATTTTTTAGAGCTTTGTGAAAATTGGCATAAGATCACAGAGAAAGAAGGCACATTGAGGTTTCTATGCTATAGAACATGTAATTTGAGAATTATTGAGAATTTGACAAGAATACTGTATGGGGCAAAACCAAGACCTAGGCAGGCACAGTATGAATCACCTAATGCTCGGGAACATGTAGCACAAGCTAAATAAAGAGAAAAATGTCAAGGAAAGGTTAAAAAAGCAATGCATACTTATGTAGATGCTAGATGGGATGCAGAACAAAAGAGATAGAGTACTGACGTGTTAGAAGGAGCCAGATTGTGCTCAGTATTAAGAAGCGAAGAGACAGGTAAGGAGAAAGGAAAGTCAGGAACACGGATAGGGGATAAGGTAAAGGATACAGAAAACTTAGATGAAGGTAGTGATAGTGATTCTAGCAATGACGTTCTAGTGATGATGTCCACCACCATCCAATAAGACACATTTTGGAGGACTGAGTGGTGCAATCCTAAATGAAGGTTTAGCAGTGCTGTCAGCACCAGCAAATTTGGAAGTAAATGTGAAATCCCTCACCAATGGGAGGGACTTTGAGAGTTAATACCCTTGCTAATCCCATAGTTCAGAATATTGCAGATGCAATGACTATTCTAGTCACTATTGTTCATGCAGTTCCATTGTATAAACCAGAGTAATCGGGGACTGAGACACATGCTTGTACAGATCCTACAGGAAGAACTTCCTTAACTCCTATACAGATACATTTACTCCATGTTTACCCTCTGAGGTCAACTGTGATTCAGACTGGATTTGCTCCACTAGAACAGTCCAGCCCAGGATCCCAAAATATTGATTAATCTATTTGAAGTTCACTTCAGGGTACTCCTGGTAATAATTTTGGAGAAAGAGCCGTACCAAGTAACTCCATGCCACAAAATGGGAGCAGTTCAAAGGCTCAGAATGATTTGACTAGATTCTTTAATGAGTCTCTGGGAGAAGGCGGAAGTACAGGATTAAGTCAAGAAATAACTCAGACCCCTGAGAGAGAAAATGCATTGGTTGTGATCACACTAAAGTTGGAATTAGATGAGATGGTATCTGGGATTCTCGATGCTTTCAGTTGTGACACTTACCAAGAAAATGAGTTTATATTTATGTGTGAGTATTTATGTGTGAGTTTATATTTATGTGTGTCACCAAACATGCAGGACAAGTTCATGATAAATTGTCTGAAGTAGCCCAGACCCATGAAATAGATCTGAGTCAAACTAAGGCATTGCAGAAGAACCATCATGTATGTTTCGATGAGAGTGAAGTTTGCAGTATCAGAACAGCAGGAATGAAAATTCAAATTAGAGAATAAATTAAGTGCATTTAGAAATGGCATCAGTTGGACAAATGTAAAAGTATGTAGAAGAGGAAGAAACAGCACAGGAAGCCGGAGAAAGAGCCACCACCATCCTTGATGAATGGTTTCTCATTGAGAGAAGTGCCTGGGGGAGGTTATGTCCATGTGCCTTGGAGTAGAAGTGATCTGACATCATTCACTAATGATTTCTCCAAATTGAGAGAGAAACCCATTGAGTGGTACAAACAGGTATTTGAAGATTTCACATGTTTTGTGGGTGGATTGGAACACTTTCTTTGACATTGTAGTGCCAAGTGATTTGTAGACAGAATGTAAAGTGGCTATAGAGTGGCCAAAGAAAGAGACTCTAAGAAATATGATATCAAATGCCCTTTCTTCCTTGATGAAAAATGATCAATAAATGATGACATTCATGAAAGGAAAAATACCAGCCAAATATATGGATTGGCTTAAGATTGAGAGGACAATTTAAGAGTCCAAATAATCAGTGCATGCTTTTTATTAGAGAAGTGTATCAGCAGGGAGCTCTGATGATGCAAGATGGAAATGGATTCCCAGAGCAGAGTAGAAGATGGTGTGTTCCAATTGATTAGAGTATCGGATAGATGTGGCCACTTTGAACGAATTAATCCTTGGCATTATTGTGACAAGTTGGGGCAATGGAAGCAGGAATGTTGTATAAATACTCAAAAATCAGGGTTTACAGGACCTCCAAATAATAATCCTTTACAGTCACAGAACATGCAGAGACCTCAAATGCAGAATTCTAATGTACCTCAAGCTCCAGCGATGCAAGTTCCTCAAGCCCCGATGCCACAACAGAATACACATGGTTCAAGAGTAAACTTGAGTGAGGTCCCGAAAAAGAACCAAGATTTTTTACAAAATCAAGGTGCCTTTCAACAATTTCCTATGTTTGAAGTGTTTGAGAAAAATGGTCCTGAGTTGGCCCTATGACAGTGCCTGAGGGGGGAGGATGACTGCATGCTTGGCTCAGTCTTAGAGGTAGAACAGAGCAGTCAATTAATAGATGATGAGGTAAATGGCTACTCCTTACGTTCTTAGTCGATACGGGTGCTACCCCCTCTACTGTTAGAACAATTGAAGTCCCAGACCTACCCCTTTCTGGAAAAAATAATTCAAGGTGTGGAAGTTGCAAACTGTGAGAAAACAGGGCTGATTGCAGAGGCCCCATAACTTTTTGCCCCCATTTTCCATTTTTTGCTGGTGTTTTCCTGACTTTAAAGGTGCCCTGGGTACTGCTAACCAGTCCCAGGGCCTGTGCTCTGTGTAAAATGGATATGCAAATTAGGCTAATTATAATTGGCTAAGTTAACCTACCTATAAGTCCCTAGTATGTGGTAGGGCATGTAGGTTAAGGGACCACAGCATAGGTGGTGCACACCTAGGTGCATTGCTGAGGTGCCCAGTGTCATTTTAAAAGCAAGCCTGCCTTGCTGGCTGCTTTTAAATTAAAGTTATATGCAAATTCGACTTCGGAATTAAAGGTACTTCCAAAGTCTTAAACTACCTTATTTTTACATATAAGTCACCCCTAAGGTGTGCCCTATGTGCCCCTAGGGCTGGGTGCCATGTAACTATAAGCAGGGACTTTATAAAAATAGATTTATAAGCCCTGGTGAGGTAAAAACAGCCAAATTCGTTTTTCCCTCATTGAAGTAAATGGCCTTCATAGGCTAGAATGGGCAGACTTTATTTTAAATTTTAAAGTCTCCTTAAATGTTACATACCAAGAATTTGGTATCAAATTGATTGTTGTAATAAATCCCACAACTTCCAGTTGTTGGATTTAATATAACTTGTCCAGGTAAAAAGTTTAGACTTTACCTAAAAAGTTGCCAATTTCAGCTCTGCATTGTTTTTGCTGCTGTGCTCTGATTGGCCAGCCTGCAGCAGCTTCTGCCAGGCTGCCTTGATGAGGTGTGAAGTGGCCAAACTTCACACAAAGGAATGTGCTTGGGGGAGAGAATCTCCCCTCAGCAGATGGTGAGGCAGGAAGGGGGAGGGCTGCCAAACTGGTCTTCAAAGGCAGAGAAGGACATTTGCAGCACCCAGCAACACCCCCACATCCTGCAACCCCAGACAGCTAGGTGCCCCCTTGATTAGATTAGGAGAGGGCAGGAGAGGGGTGTGTTTATGATTTTTAGCCACACCAGTGGGTGGGCTCAGCCAGATGTAACCTCCAAAAATCAGATTCATCCATGTTGGATTTTTAGAGACTGTTGCCTTCTGGGATGGATTTTTGCCACACTTCCCAGGAAGTGGTCATCACAGGGGGACGACCCTGTCCCTGATTGGAGAACCAGGGCCCCCCTGCTTTTCACCCAGGAGCAAGGATAAAACTGGCAGACCTGCACCCACACCTCAGATCCCCTCCAGAATTCAACAAGAAAGGAACTAAAGAAGAAGAAGGACTGCCCTGCTGGACCCCTGGCCTGCACCTGGACCCTGCACTCAGAAGGACTGCACCAGCTGCACACTTGGGCTTCACCACAAGAAGGACTTTGCCTGGCTTCAACTGGTTCAAGGAGGGACTCCCTGTTTGCTACAGGTGAAAAATTGCTAAACCAGAGTCCCCTGCACCAACTCCTGAAGAAAACGACCAGCTGACCACTGTCCAGTGGCCAAAAAGGAGTTTGCGCCAGGTGCATTCTGGAAGTTGAAGTCCGCACCCCCCAAGGACCATCACAGAACTTCTGGACCCTTGGGGTGAGCTGTGGACCCCAAAAGAACCTTAAAAGAACATCTGGGTGAAGCCCCAGAAGTTTGGAAAAGATTTGAGAATTTTTGGAAAAAAGCTCCAGAGAGGGACCGACCTGCCGCAGAAATTCTAGCCGGCTTGCCTCAACCGCGACCCGGCCTGACTTCGTGGTTCGTCCCGGTAAAGAAAAACATCCAAAAAAGAGACTAAGGGGGTTATTCTAACTTTGGAGGAGGTGTTAATCCGTCCCAAAAGTGACGGAAAAGTGACGGATTTACCACCAGCCGTATTACGAGTCCATTATATCCTATGGAACTCGTAATACGGCTGGTGGTATATCCGTCACTTTACCGTCACTTTTGGGACGGATTAACACTCCTCCAAAGTTAGAATAACCCCCTAAGTCCGAACGTAAAAAGTTGACCGGGACCTCCCAGCCATCGTATCCGAGAAGGGCTCCATTGACGTCGGATCAAGATCCAGGTTTTCCCCGGTCGAAGGATTTTCATCTCGAAAAAACGACTAAGTCCGAAGGTAAAAGTCTCCACTGAGGAAACCCACATCGCGTATCCGGACAAGGGCTCCAGGAGGTCGGATTCAACTGGCAGGTTCGTCCCGGTGAAGAAAAACTTCAAAATAAAGACTAAGTCAGAAGGTAACTTTTTAACCGAGGCCTCCCGCGACCTGTAGCCGAGCAGGGCTCCATCGCGGTCGGCCTGAAAGTTTGACTTTGCCCCGGTCGAGGTGCAACCAGATGACCCGATTGGCGCTTTTTGTGTCTAAGCGCTAGAAAAGTAATAATTCTTTAATTCATATCTCCGGTTCCCCTGAACCGATTTTAATCGTTTTTGTGTAATTTTAAAGATAAAAATATAAACTATTTTTATAAATTGGTTTTGGATTTTTAAACTGTTTCCTGTGTTTTATTTAAATACTGTTTTGTGATATTTGAATGCTTTACACTTTGTCTCCTAAGTTAAGCCTTGACGCTCGTTGCCAAGCTACCAAGGGTTGAGCTGGGATTAATTTACTGAGACCTAACTGTACCTATGTGGAGGTTGGTGGCTTGTTGCTAGATGTAGGTACCTACCTGCCCTACCAATAACCCATTTTCCAACACAAACAAATAAATACCTGCCCAGTAACTGACAAAGTACCTGTTAAGATTGAGCCCTTTGAAGAGACCCATCAGTTTGTGGCATGCAATTTTAGTCCCAAGAGCCTCTTGGGAAGAGACGTTTTCTGCAAACTCAATTGTATAATTTATTGTACCCCAAGAATTACTGAGTTGCAGACTCATGATGAGGACATTGCCTTTAAAATGGCAAGAGATGGCCTTTCTGTTATACTTCTGTCCATGATGACAACTGATGAGTTACCACCAGATCTCAGATATACAATGAAGCCTGAATCCAGGAAAGGACACAGTTCTCATTAAAGGTGTTGAACCTGTCCACATTAAAGTGAAACCTAATGTTGAATACCCAAGAGCCCCACTTTACAACTTGACCCCTGAAACAATTGCAGTGATTACCCCAGTGATTTAATCCATGATACATCAAGGTATCCTGAAGGAGATAATGGAAAGTCTATGTAAGTCACCCAGTATGGGCTTCCAGTAGCATAGTAGCAAATAATGCATTGTTCAGGATCTGAGAGAGCTAAACACCATTGTTGTTCCATGTTGTCCTGTGGTACCGAATCCAGCTGTGATATTATTCCTCATTCCTTGTGAGGCTAGGTAGTTCACTGTGATCGATTTATGCCAAGTTTTCTTCTCCATATCGTTGCATGAAGGCAGTCAGTTTCTCTTTACATTTCAGTTAGACAGTCATGTTTTTGCATGGTACTGAGTCCCACAAGGCTATACCAAGAAACCCTCAATTTTCAATCTGATTCTTAAAAAGAATCTTGAGTCTTTTATCATACTCTGTAACTCTGTCCTGGTGCAATAGATTGACGACCTACGGGTAGTGTTCAATACACAAGAAGCAAGATACCATTGCTTTGTTAAACCATCTAGCTTAGAAAGTGCATAGTGTCCCTGAGCAAGTTGTAGTACTGCCAGAAAGAAGTCTAGCACCTTGAATATCACATTGAAAAAGGAGCAAGGAAGGTGCCACAAGAGAGGATTTCAGAAATCCTACAGATAAAATGACCAACTACCCAGAGAGAAGACAGGATGATTTTGGGAATGGTGGACTACTGTCATCAGTAGACACCCAACTTTTGGCTAAACCTTTACAGAGGCTAACACACAAGGATGTGTCTCCTCCGGTACCCTGGGATAATGATTGCTTGATTGCCTTCCTAGAGCTGAGAGAAAGTTTCTGTCATGCCCCAGCACTGGGAATGCCTGACTACAATAGGTCTTTTACTTTATTTTGCAGTGAGAGGGAGGGCTGCACTCTCCCAGTGCTTACACAATTACACAGTCCCATCAGAAGGCCTGTGGCCTACTTCTCTGTTACATATGACCAGTAGCAGCAATGTTTCCCAGCTGTCTTAAGTTCATTGTGGTAATGGGTGCCAGCATTGAAAAGTGTGAGAACATTGTGATGGGTCATCCTCTTACAGTATTTGTGCCCCATTCAGTTGAGTTATTGTTGACTCATACTTGTACTCAATATTTGACAAATAGCAGGTTAACACATTACATGCAATTGATGTTGGCAGCAGAGAATGTAAAGGTCCACCTTGAATCCTGCTACATTGGTACCCCTTCCTGATGCAGAAGGAGAAGAGGGTGATGTTGAATATGGCTGTCTAGATGTCACTGAACTATGCACAAAGCCAAGACCAGATTTAAGACGAGCGACTACTTGAGTCTGATTTTGTACTGTTTGTGGATGGGTCTTGTTTGAGAGATCATGGAGGAAATTTGAGAGCTGCTTACGCAGTATGTACAATCTCAGGTGTAGTTCAAGCTTCCTGGATTTGTGGGGTTCGCTCCGCACAAGGGACGGAACTAGTTGCTCTTATTACATCATGCCTCATTTCTTAGCAACAGAGAGTGACAATTTTCACTAGTCAGTATGGCTTTGGTGTAGTCCATGATTTTGGACAGTTGTGGTCACAACAAAGTTTCATGACTTCCTGTGGATCTCCTATCAGGAATGAAGAGTATGTTCATAGATTGATTGAAGTCTTGCAACTGCCTTCACAAATTGTTGTTGTTAAGTGCCCTGGACATTGCAGTGGAGATGACTATGTGATAGTGGACAATAATTATGCAGATGAAGTTGCCAAGTATTGTGCTCACAGATCTTGTACTGTCAATGGAGAGGAATACTTGTTAACCACAGGATACTCGGGAGGAAGTCAAGAGAACACAGGAGGAAGTGCCAGAGACAGAACAACAAGGTTGGATGAGAGGAAGTTGTGTCAAACGGGATGATGAGATATGGGTTTCACCTGATGGAAGACCTGTGTTACCAGATAGTCTGTTGTCCCCTATGGCTAGGTGTTAGGCATTTCCACAGACTTGCTCATGTAGGAAGAGGTGCCATGGCTTGACTGTTTTGGCAGAAATGGTTTAATCCAGATTTAGACTAATGGCTGAAGGACTGTATCACAGATGTGCTGTGTGTCAACAGAAGAACATAAGGAAAAGAACAGCAGTGCTAAGAAGACACATAGGAAGATCAGGTGGTCCCTTCAATAGGATGCAATTGGACCTCATTGAGATGCCTATGTGCAACAGACTGAGATATATCCTGGTGATTGTGTGCATCTTCTCATGTTGGGTAGAGGCTTACCCGACCAGAAGGAATGATAGCCTTACAGTAGCCAAGTTGTTATTATGGGAGTTTGTTCCCAGATGTGGGTTCCTGTATTCCCTAGAATCAGATGAGGGACCCACTTCACCAACGAAGTATTGAAGTTGTTGCGTGCAGCATTCCAAGTGAAGAAAATACTACATTGCAGTTATTATCCTGTAGCGTCAGACCTTGTCAGAACAAATGAATGAGACACTGAAATCTAGACTGCCTAAAGAGTCTGCTTTGACATATTTGAAATGGCCAAATGTTTTGCCCCTTGTATTGATGAGTCTTTGTAGCATTCTTGATCAGAGGACAGGATTGTCGCTCCACGAAATCATCATGGGCGGAACATTAAGATTAACAGCTGTGCCTGTGAATGTGCTTGTAAACATTACAGATACTACATTCTTGACTACTACAAAGAACTGGCTGTTGTGATGCCTTCTGTGTCCCACCAGGTCAAAGCAGGCAGAGCCCCACCACATCAAGAGCATTGCTATGACCTAAGTCCAGACAACTGGGTCTTGGTGAAAAACATGCAAGAAAATCCTGTTTGGAACTGTGCTGGAATGGCCCTTCTCAAGTTATTCTGGTGATGACCAGAGCTATTAAAAGTGTAGGTCTCCCCAACTAGATACATGTTTCCCATACACACAGAGTTGTGTGTCTCCTTGATGTGACAGCACCTGTTACAGCGATGACAGCAGCTCTGTCGACCTGGATCAAGATGACCAGCCCGGCCCATCGGGGACCTCAGGACAGCTGGTTCCCCTCAGACAGCCACAGGCCACCGCAGACCTTCCCCCCTCTGGGAACACCAGCACAGCACCCACCCAGCGGGCCCATACCTCTGTCCCCAGGACACGTCAAGCAGCGGTGTGTCCACCACTACAGGGCACCCAGGTTAACCCATCACCCCAACAACAACAGGGACCTGGGGGCAGTGGCAGTGAGCACATGGTCCAGGGGACAGAGGCCCAGGGAAACAGGGCAACTGGGAGGGCTGCTGTGCGACAGGGGGGGGGACAGGCCCAGGGAACCCACTCTTCACGAGGCCCTCACCACCATCATGGGAGCATACTACCACTCCCAGGAGATGATGGCGACGGTACTGGCCAGGTGTCAGGAGACCCAGTGCCTGCAGGAGGAACAGTATTTGGGGTTCAGGGAGGAACTAAGAACCATCAGTTCCGCCCTGGGCACCATCGTAGGGGTGCTGAATGTGATAGCCACCTCATTGCAGCCCACCGTGGCACCACAAAGGGCCCCTGACACTAGTATGGACCAAGAACTGCCTACCACCTCCGCTGGCGCTAGTGGACAGGAGTCCCCGCCACAGGACCAACAGTCCACCAGCACCCCACCCCCTGCAGAAGGAGAACCACCCCGCAAGTGGTCCCTGAGATCCAGGAAGAAGACAGAGTAAGATGCCTAGACCCCCGCCAGCAAAGGATACCACCCTGATTGTCATCCCACTGCCCCACATTGTCACCCTGTCCATCCTTAAACTGCCCCAGCTCCACTTTCCACAGGCATCTGGACAATGCACCTGTGATCCCAATAGTCTGGACTCTGCCATGGACATTCCTCCACCATCCCCCCTCACCAATTTGCAACCACCCCACAATATAGAGCACTCAAATAAACACAGTTATTGCACAAAAAACTCAGGAGTCTGGCTGTGATTTTGAACAAATGTATCAGACATTACCGTGCCAAAATGCTTATTTACATTGTGATGCCAACATACCAATGTCACACAGCTGTAGTCCATGGGTAAACAAAGCACATGTCACACACTGGGGGCCACATTTCTGAAATCGCAAAGGAAAGTGACAAGTCAGTTACCATACACTGGGTGAAAACGACAGACAGGAGAGAGGTAGTAGTGGTTAAGTACATGTAGTAGGCAGCTATGTATTCTTACCTGTCTGTCATTGGAAATACTGCTGTATAACTGTGTTCCTGTTGTCTATGTCGTCCTCTTCTGCTTCCTCCTCTTCACTCTCCACAGGCTCCACAGCTGCTACAACACCACCATCTGGACCATCCTCCTGCAGAAAAGGCACCTGGCGACGCAAAGCCAGGTTGTGAAGCATGCAGCAGGTCACTATGATCTGGCACACCTTCTTTGGTGAGTAGAATAGGGATCCACCTGTCATATGGAGGCAGCGGAACCTGGCCTTCAGGAGGCCGAAGGTCTGCTCGATCACCCTCCTAGTTCGCCCATGGGCTTCATTGTAGCGTTCCTCTGCCCTTGTCCTGGGATTCCTCACTGGGGTCAGTAGCCAGGACAGGTTGGGGTATCCAGAGTCACCAATTAGCCACACACGGTGCCTCTGGAGTTGCTCCATCACGTAGAGGATGCTGCTATTCCGCATGATGTACGCGTCATGCACTGAGCCAGGGAACTTGGCATTAACATGGGAGATGTACTGGTCTGCCAAACACACCATCTGAATATTCATCGAATGATAACTCCTCTGGTTTCTATAAAGCTGTTCACTCCTGTGGGGGGGGACCAAAGCCACATGGGTCCCATCAATGGCACCTATGATGTTGGGGATATGTCCAAGGGCATAGAAATCACCCTTCACTGTAGGCAAATCCCCCACCTCAGGGAAAACGATGTAGCTCCGCATGTGTTTCAGCAGGGCAGGCAACACTCTGGACAACACCTTGGAAAACATAGCCTGGGACATCCCTGATGATATGGCCACTGTTGTTTGAAAGGACCCACTTGCTAGGAAATGGAGCACTGACAGCACCTGCACTTGAGGGGGGATTCCTGTGGGTTGGCGGATAGGTGACATCAGGTCTGGCTCCAGCTGGGTACACAGTTCCAGGATTGTGGCACGGTCAAGCCTGTAGGTCAGTATGACATGTCTCTCTTCCATTGTCGACAGGTCCACCAGAGGTCGGTACACCGGAGGATGCCGCGATCTCCTCACATGTCCCAGCGGACAGGGCCTATGAAGGACAACAGCGAGCACAGAGTCAAACATCCCAGAGGTACGTAACCACAGCTTGCACAGAACAAGAATCTTAATCCATAGAATGGCTTGTATGAGTGTTGAGGCAAGGCCTAGGTATGTGTGACGCAGTTTAAATATTAGGGCATGTGGGCCCCTGAAATGGCGGCTGCCTGACCTGTGAAGTGTGACAATGGGATGTGAGGTAACTGCGCTGGCGTTGTACACCGTGGCGGTAGGCGGTCGAAGACCGCGGCGCAATGCTGCATTGGTTAACATTGAACCCCATGGGTCCCAGGAGCCGATGTGCGCCGGCAGTCGCGGTACGCACCGCCGCGGACGTGACCGCCATTTTCTATCTGCTTAATCACTCGATACCTGATCTTCGACAGGAGAGGACCTACACTGCTGTGACCTCGGTCTGGAGGAGACAATGGCTCAAGCGACTGGGGAAAGTGCCCCCGCCTTCACCACTGAGGAATTGGAGAAACTAGTGGATGGGGTCCTCCCCCAGTATGCGCAACTCTACGGTCCTCCAGACAAACAGGTAAATACACTGGGAGCATGCTGTATGGGCTATGCCTGTGTGGAGTGGGGTGTATGAAAGTTGGGGGGGAGAAGGGGGAAATTGAGGCGTGCATGAAACGACGGTGATTGCATGTGCCACATGGCAAGGGTAGGGACGGGGGGCCACTCACATTGACGGTACAGAAGGTAATGACTTCTCTTCTCCCTCCGTACTTTTCATATCGGTCAGCGCCCATCAGAAGGTAGATATTTGGCGTGCCATTGCCAAGGACGACCGGACCCTGGGGGTCCACCGCAGATGGGGCACCCACTGCCAGAAGAGATGGGAGGACATCCGCCGCAGGAGCATGAAGACGGCAGAGGCTCAGCTTGGGATGGCCTCCCAACGTGGGAGGGGTGCCAGTCGGACTTTGACCCCCCTGATGTCCCGGATCCTGGCGGTGGCCTACCCCGAATTGGATGGGCACGTGAGGGCATCACAGCAGACACAAGGGGGTGAGTACACTCTCATTCTGCTGACTTTGCGCGCAGTGGAGGTGTCTGGGTGGGGGAGGAGGGCTGTGGGTCTCCCTAGGCCAGGGCGAGTTCTATAGACTAGGCCCCTCCGTAAGGCATGGCCCTGTGCCCCCGCCCCCCTCCTCTGTAGGGTGCCAAGTACAGGAGATCATGGCCCTGTGTCATCTATGTGTGAGGATGTCGTCCATAGGCTTGTAGGCCATGTCCCAGGGATTGAGTAGTCGACCCCAAGTGCGCGGCGTAGTGCAGGGGGCTTCTGTGTCTGTCCTGTCTGCCAACGGTGTCGCCAATGCATGCACTCAACATGTCTTTATTTTGTTCCCCCCCCCTTTTTTGTGATCTTCCTGTTCATGTGTGCATTAGCATCATCAGGTGGAGGAGAAGTGGCACCGGAGCACGAGGGAGCTGCATCCCACATGGCCATGGAGGGCCACACCACGGAGTCTGAGTTCACCAGTGGGACGGAGGGCGAGGGGAGCTCCACAGCGGGGACTCGGGCCGACAACAGTGACACCGACTCGTCCTCTGAAGGCAGCTCCCTTGTGGTGGCGGCACCATCTGTGGCCACCCCAACTACAGGTACAGCCGCCACCCCCCGCACCAGCACCGCCCTCCCAGCAGCCCCTCAGCGTTTGTTCCGTGCCCGCACACCCAGGAAGGTGGGCATCTCCTTCGCCCCAGGCAGCTCAGGCCCTGCCCCAGTCACCCCTGCTGCCTTCAGTGAGGAGGTCATTGACCTCCTGAGGACGCTCACTGTTGGGCAGTCTACCATTTTGAATGCCATCCAGGGTGTAGAAAGGGAAGTGCACCAGAGCAATGCATACCTGGAGGACATTCATTCTGGTCAGGCGGCCCTTCAGCGATCGTTCCAGACTCTGGCCTCAGCACTGATTGCAGCCATTGTCCCTGTGTCTAGCCTCCCCCCTCCAACTTCCTCCACCCATTCCCTATCACCTGTACCTCTGCCTATCCCAGGGACACCATCAGACCAGCCTGCACACACCTCAACAACCAAGGGGGGCTCAGCCAGACATAAGCACCACACATCCCAGAGGCAGTCACACAAGCATCATACCCATGCAGACATAGCAACAGCCACTGCCTCCACTGTGTCCCCCTCCTCCACGTCTCCCTCCTCCCTCCCTGTCACCTCTACATTCACACCTGCATGCACACCATCTTCAGCCACTCCGTCCCTCAGCAGCACAGACACCAGAACACCCCGCACACGTGCAGTCACCACCCCCACTGCCATTTACACGTCACCTGTGTCCTCTCCCAGTGTGTCTGTGACGCCCCCTCCCAACATACACAAACGCAGGCAGCCACCCACCCAACAGCCATCCACCTCACGACAGCCTCCAGCCCAAGCACCAGCACCCAAAACCACAAAACTTACACCTCCTACAACCACTACCTCTTCCTCCACTCCCACAACTACTACACCTACCCATCCCACTGCTCCCAAAAAGTTCTTCCTGTCGAAACTCAACCTCTTCCCACCAACTCCCCCACCCCGTCCATGTCATATGACTCGATTGAGCACCTCAGCCCCCACAAAACCGGGCCCTGCCATCAAGGTCTGCCAGGGACAGTGGAGTGCCCCACCCACCAGGGCAGCCAGTTTGGTCAGGAGCCAAGGCACAGCCAGCCCACCCCCGGAGAAACACCCGAAGATAGGCAGTGGCCGGCGGGAGAGGTAGATGACATCAGGCACCAAAACCCCGACCAGGCCTCCACCAGGGAGTGTGGAGACAGCTGCCACACAGGGCAAGGTGGGGAAGGGCCACAGGCGAACTGGGAAGGCTGGGAAGGTCAGCACGGCCGACACCACCGCCATCAGCCCAGCAGGCCAGGAGTGGCCCACCAGCCCCATCCCATGTGGGCAGGACCCCACCAACAGGCCCGGCCCAGCTGCCCAAGAGGACACCGCCAGCCACAAGTCAGGTGGGAAATGAGCACCCCGCCATGGCCGGGCCCGCTGACCTGCCCACTTCCATCTCAAGCACCACTGAACTGGGCCCTTCATCTCAAGCACCGCTGAACTGGGCCCTTCATCTCAAGCACCGCTGAACTGGGCCCTCCAACTCGAGCACCGCTGAACCGGGCACCGCCGTCTCAAGCACCGCTGAACTGGGTCCTCCAACTCAAGCACTGCTGAACCGGGCACCGCCGTCTCAAGCACCGCTGAACTGGGCCCTCCAACTCAAGCACTGCTGAACTGGGCCCTTCATCTCAAGCACTGCTGAACCGGGCACCGCCGTCTCAAGCACCGCTGAACTGGGACCACCAACTCAAGCACCGCTGAACCGGGCACCGCCGTCTCAAGCACCGCTGAACTGGGCCCTCCAACTCAAGCACCGCTGAACCGGGCACTGCCGTCTCAAGCACCGCTGGCCCATGAGCGGCAGGGGCTGGGCCGCATCTGTGTCGGGCAGGCCTGCACGAAGCACTCTGGGCACCAGGCCCCCTCCAGAAGCAGTGGAGACCTGCATCCACTACCTCTGTCCTGCACAGGATGAAGCACTCTGGGCAGCAGGCCCCCTCCAGAACCAGTGGAAGAAGGCATCCACTACCTCTGTCCTGCACAGGATGAGGCACTCTGGGCACCAGGCCCCCTCCAGAACCAGTGGAGACTGTCATCAACTTGAGAGACTGTGGCTTTGCACTCCCCAGGATTGAACAGTGGGCAGACCACCCACTGTATAGACTTGTGAGACTGTGGCTTTGCACTCCCCAGGATTGAGCAGTGGGCAGCCCACCCACTGTATAGACTTGTGAGACTGTGGCTTTGCACTCCCCAGGATTGAACAGTGGGCAGACCACCCACTGTATAGACTTGTGAGACTGTGGCTTTGCACTCCCCAGGATTGACCAGTGGGCAGCCCACCCACTGTATAGACTTGTGAGACTGTGGCTTTGCACTCCCCAGGATTGAACAGTGGGCATGGAGGCCCCTCGTGGATCTGGCATCGTGCACTCATCCGGCTGAGGTGCTCCCCCTTCCCTTCCCCCTGAGGTGCCTGTAGTTTTGCCATCTGATGCCCCTGCAGTGTTCTCTCCGCTGGATTCAGGTATCCTGTGTGGGCTTTGCCAATGTGATTTGGCCCGAGTGGTCCACGGACAATGCCTGCTACAATGCTCGGACTTGTACATTACTGTATTTATTATTGTGTTTTGGTGTAAATATTTAAATAGCTAGTTTTTTGATATATGCAAATGTTTCAAACTAATTCCTTTTGTCTTTGCATTCTTCCGGGGGGTTTGGGGGTTGTAACTGTGATGTTTTGCTATGCATTGATGTGTGTGTTGTAGTGGGTGAGGGTGGGGATGGGTGTGTCGCGTATGTGTGTGCCCGTAATTTTTTGCCTCCCCTGTGTCGTAGGTGCAGTACTCACCGTTGTCTTCTGCGCCGGCGTTCGTACTCCTGGTACAGGAGCAGGTATACTATCGCTGGGAGTATGTGAAGTTCCGGTTCCATGCTGTCCTGGCTCCTCGTGGGGTGTATTGAGGTGAGCATTTTTCCTTCGGTATAGCGGTTTCCGCCGTGTTTTTATCTGCGGTGCTACCGCCCCGGAAAAGGTGGCGGATTGGTGGGTTGTGATACTGTGGGCGGTACATTGACTCCCGCCTGTCTGTTGGCGGTGACCGGCGCGCTGTTTGTTGGTTCCGCCGTGGCGGTCGGTATGTTAAAGTGGTGGCCTCTGTTGGCGGTTAGCGCCACGGTCGGAATGCCAATATTTTGCCGCCAGCCTGTTGGCGGTTTAGCCGCTGCTTTCACACCGACCGCCAGGGTTGGAATGACCACCATAGTGTTCCCATTTAGAAGAACACGGAGTAGGGTTAAGAAAATCTCATGAAGATCTGTAAACAAAAACTTAGCACTTATTGGACTTTGATTTGCTGATTTACAAAGGTGGAACCCTACAGAGAAGACTCTGCTGCTGCTATATTCCCCCTTTTTGTCTGATTGTAAAGAAGTCATGGAAACCAATAACACAAGTAGATGTGGAAATGTTTTGATAGGTATTAACTGTTGTAGTACTAGTCATTTTATTTTCAAATGCTTATCTTAAACTGCTTTATGAATACATTGACACTATGGATGCAAAGGACTGCTATGTATGCACACAGTTACCAACACCGGCTGTAGAAGGCATCACTTATCACTATATTCCCTTGGCATATGGAGTTTCATTTAGCCTTTTGCTAAGCTTGTTTCATGGAACAGGACTTTTTTAATATTACTTTTTGAATAATGATATAGTTCTTTTTAGAGATTCCTATCTTAGAGCATTTCAACCGCCGACCATCTCTAAAGAAGATAGGGTAAGTTGCAAGATTCTTTAAACCTACTATGACATTAGTTACAGTCTGTGCACACAGAAACAACTTGACTTACATTTTAACAGATGTTGAAAATAATTTTTTTAACTTAGTTGAAAAAAGTAGAAGGGACTTTGAAGCTAAGTCGAAGGCAGATAAAGATCTTAAGAGTCAGCATAGACGGGCTATGGGGGAAATTAAACATCAAGTTGCAGGAAACCTAGCTTCTTTGATATTGTTTTAGAAACATAAAGGGAAGCTGTGCATACTTATAGAGAAATCTACTGTTAACAGTGTTTGTGCGAAGGAGTGAATATGATCCTACCTTTGAAGTTAGAGGGAACTGGAGATTGCTTTGGGATGGAGAAGATCTTGTTTACCTGGAGTTTATTTCATTTGTGGAGAACGTGCCAGTTTTAAATTGCCAAAAGGATATTATGACATGTTATTTAGCTGTAGTTCTCTGAAAGATATCTCATGTGGAGCATTTTAATGATCCTGTATGGGAAATTAGTTCTAGGCCTAAACAGTGTCTTACAGCTGGAGAAGTAGTAGGAGATATCTTTGATGTAATGATTTCATCTGTAGGTGTGACTTTGAATGATTGGAAGATTATAAAACTAGCTACCATAGTTGATAAACTGTCCAGTAGTATAGCAGGAACCTTGTTGTTTGTAGATACTGAAATGGTCGCAATAATATCTACAGTTTTTCAGAATCATCTTGCATTAGACAGTCTGCTCTCCAAAGAGGGTGGACTCTGCAGGATGATAAAGATTCAACAGTGTTGCACCTATGTTCCTGAGAAGAGTAAAGATTTAAAGGCATATAATAAGAACACTTCAGGATTTGAAGGAACTTCAAGTGACAGGTGCTTGGGAAGGGGTTGAAAGTAGAATTGCAGCAGTTGGCAAATGTTTTGAAAATTTGGGAAGTGAAAAAATAGGTTCTGTCTTGAGACAACTTCTGATGGTTGCCTTGTGTGGAATATTTTTGGTTGTGGCCTTTAAGGTGTATAGGAGAGTAAAGGCAAGAAAAGGAGCAAAGAGGAAGAGAGAAGAAATTGAACTGAAGAGGAGTCAGTGTAGATACTATGATGAAATGAAACAGTTGGAAGAGAGTAGGCAAAGGTTTCTGAAACCCATTAGGTTCAAATTGGTTTATCTGATAAAGGTTTTATCTTAATTGTGATTACTTGATTCATCATCAGAGGGGGAATTGGAGCAGAATCATTTTGGCTGCACTCCCATGCATTACAGAAGTAAGCTTACAATGTAATGAACATCCTATAATGTGTGCCTTAACCTTATTAATATAATGTGAAGCCCCAATATGTATTATTGAAGATACATTCATTGGAGAAATTAATGTTTTCATTTTTGCGTATGAGTTCTAATGATTAGCCTTAAAATGAAATTGCAGTTCTCATGCATACTTACACTTGTATTTTGAAGTTTTCCATCTATCGAAATCACATGGCTCATGTGTTCATAATTATTGTCTGCATTTATTTAAGTGTTATGCTTATAATTGTGACTGAATGTTTAAAGCGCATATTACTTGTAGCTTGTTAAGTTAGCATAAGCAGACCTACTTTTTAACTCGTAAGATGTATTCTCTTCACTTTACATGATTTTTCCGTTGCAGGGGCACATTCTTTATTGTTTAGCTAGTGAAATGACAGATAGAAAGGCCGAGCGAGAAGACCTTGGTACAAACTGGATAATTGATGTGCTTGCTGTTCTTTGTTCATCTGGGAAGAGGGAGCTCAAGGTTGATTTGGTCGTTAGTGTACCGTGGGATGGAAGAATCTCTTCATGTTGCGAGTATGCTTTGTAAGATGGAGAAATAATTGGGTTACATGTGATATGTGCAGAAGACACTAATCCTTCTTGAACACTTCACATCAATTTAGTGTTCAATCTGTTAGAGGGATTACAGAACCTTTTTAGACTCCGATACATGCAGACTTCTTAGATTCCTTCTCCTTACAGTGTATGGCTTCATGCTAAAACTTGATCCTTTATTTTTCTGAAGACCTCTACTAAAGTCTGTCAATGCTGACTCCTATCTTGCTATGTCCTAAAACTCTTAAATCTAATCCCACCATTTTAGAACCTTAACTAGATGTCTCTATTTCTACTTTTCCCTGAGAAGATGATATCTACACCTTCCATACAATGGCAATTCGTATTTGATAGTTTGTGCATGTCAGTCACTGTAAGATTCACAGGCCTTATATTGAGAAGAATTCATTTGTTTTGGAGTTTCAGCTTGCCAATTCTGATTTTGTGTCTTTATAACTTGATTTTGATATGCTCATATATTGGAGTGATTACTAATTTGTAATACTTCTACTAAACTTCAGTATCAATAAAAAAAAAATGTGTGTAGCCAAATGCACTTCACAGAATTGTAAAAGTGGATTTGATATTAATTCCTTTGTCCCCTAACATTCTGAAAAAGATCCATAAGAAGACTAACCTCTGCTTCCATGCGCACTCTTTCACCTGGCTGGATGTTCCAATTTACCTGGCTTCTCAGAGGTTTCTCAGTTTTGCAGTGGGGACTTATCATTATCAATTTCAAGTACTACCATTCTGCCTCAACTCCTCCGCTCTGTTGTTTACAAAGACTCTTTCACCTCTTCTGTCACTGTAGCATCAGCAGGGAACAATCATTATTAATGACTGTCAGATATCATGAATACTTCATAAGTCATGGGAAATCTCACCTAGTCCCAGCCCAGGACCAGACATTCATAGGGCCAAGGCTCAAAAACTATCAGAATGTGGTTACTCTTTTGGACAAGACGTTTTTTTAAATTCATACACACCTTCATATTTTGCTGAGTCAGGACAATGCCACAGTAGCTGAGTGGCTACAGAGTCAGGGCAACTTGAAGCAAACAATTTTTTAATACAATTGGCAGGATTTCACCTTAATAAACTTGTCAGAAACATTTTGCACCATTTGTCATCTGTGACTCGAGATTTATCATTCACAATGACCATTAGGATGAAGAAGGGGTTTGCTCGGTGGCTGAATCCATTTACTCTTCTGAAAAGAATTCCCTGATCAGGCAAGACATGTGTCATGATCACAACAAATGCCAGTGTATCAGGTTGGGACAATGGTCCAAAACTCAACAAAACCAGGGCAGGTGAATGAAAGCATATGAACTTAACTCAAGTCATCCAATTGAAAGGAATTTCAAGTGGTTCATCTGGTGTTGAAGGCTTTTGCTTCCCACCTGATAAAGAAGGATTTACTGATTTGTACTGACAACATTACCACAAAGAGTTATATCAACAAACAGGGAGGGATAAGTTCTCAGTTTCTGTCTCTCATAACATATCATATTTGTCATTGGGTGCGAAAGACAGTAGTGTATTTGGAGACAGCACAAATCAAAGGGTCAGTGAATGTCAGAGCTGGCAAACTAAGCTGAGACCTTCCTCTATCACAGGAATTCCATCTCAGTCATCTCATGTTTCAGCTACTGTGTTAAAGGTGGGATCTTCCAGTGATAGGTCTGTTTGCCATAAATCTCTATAAACAAATTCTGAACATTTGTATGACATGAATGAAAGAAGGAACCTGGGGAGTCAATGATTTGGTATGCCAATGGCCCAAGGACCTTTTCTATGCATTTATCCCAATCCCTCTTCTTCAGACATGTGTGCTTCGAGTGAGAAAAGAGAAAGCTGAACTGATCATGATTGCACCAGCATGGCATCTCTCAATTTGATACTCTCTACTGGTAACACTGGCAGCAGAGGAAGAGTGGCTTCTTCCTCTGAATCCTTTGTCCCTGTCTTTTCCTCTATTACAATATGTCAGCTGGAGGAAATTCAGACCAATGGCCTGGAATTTGAAATGTCAAGGTTGATTGAGCAGGGTTTGTCGGAGATAAAATGGCCAGGTATGTCCAAGCATTTAGAGAGGTTCCACATTATCATTCTATATGAGACACTGGAACAATGTCATGAAGTGGTGTGCTAATAAAGGCTCCATTCCTCAGTTGTCTGAGGTTATCCTCACTCTCAAATTTCTTCAGGATGGGTTTGAGTTGGGATTGAAACTGTCAACTCTAATGGTGCAATGGGTGGCACTGAAGGCATTTAGATTTCTATTAGGAGGTCTAGACAAGGATCAGGAATTGTTTCCCAGGCTATTTAAGATATCTTCTAATTTATGGCCAGTGGTCATCCCAGTTTTCCCAACATATGATTTCCCTTTAGCTTTAAAGGTTTTAACATTTGCTTCCTTTGAACACCTTGAGTCTGCTGATTTTAGATTCCTTACTTTTAAAATTGTGTTCTCAGTGCCCTAGATGTCAGCAAGACATTAGGGTGAATTAATGTCTCCTTCTTTTCAATGCCCATTTTTGGGAATTTTTGACATTAGAACAGTCCTGTGTGCTGGCACTTATACCAAAAATGAATTATACTTTTCAACCAAGAAATTGGATTACTTGTCTTCCACATACTCAAATATTGGAGGGAAATAAATGGCATTGCTTAGATGTTAAGTGGGAACTGTTTGTTAAATTTGGACTTGTGAAAAAATAGGTAAACCATTAGTGCAAGCTTTAAGTTGATGGATCAGGACCAGCATTAAATTGGGATATATCGTTTCTGGGGAGGTCCCATCAAGAAGTTAATTTGTAAAAAGCAGAAGTGCCAAGGCTCGCATCAGGAGGGCACTGCATCTTGCACCATCCATTGCACCTGCCAGCACTGCCAATGACAGTAGCAATACAGCTACTAAACTTCACACTCCTACAAGTGTGACAAATCAGATTACTCTAGGCTCCTCAATGGGGACACTGCTAGTCCGTTGATGTATTATACGCAGGGCCACTGGAATTGTGGGGCAGAGGAGAGCCAAATTCTGCAGCAGGCTTGACTAAATTATGCAGCAAGAAAAGGCATATTATGTGCAATATAACGGCACATTTTGTGCTAGTATTACTGCATTATGTTGTTATTTTTACCCATGTTACTGTCCTCCAGGACCATGTCCAGCATTCTGAAGCTTCATTGCTGACTTCATTGCCCCCCTCGGCGTAGGGTTCAAAAACTACACTTTCCTAAATGACCTCAACTTCCATTTCAATGACCACAATGACATCAACACTACCAACCTCCTTAACAGCATGAACAACAACAGACTCATCCAACTCGTCCATGACCCCACGAACACCACAGGCCACACACTAGATACCCATCCTCACCTCCAGTGACTGCATCAGGTACAGCAACACCACAGAACTCACCTGGACAGACCACTCCATCGTTCACTTCAACATCATCAGCTCACTGACCTCTGACCCCAGTCTCCCCAACAGCCCCACCACAGCTGGGGCAAAGTCTCAAATGACACATGAATCAATGCCCTCAACAGCACACACCCCGACTCCTCTAACAACCTAGACAAGAATGTCAGAAACTTCAACAATTGGATCACCAACTGCACCGAAAGCATTGCTCCCATCGGCAACAACACCCACAGAAGGTCCACCTAGCAGGCTAGTTGGTGCACTGAAGAACTCAGAACTAGAATACAACGTAAACAACTGGAAAGGATATAGCACGAACATGACTGACAAGACCATCTTCTAGACAGGCCTCAGTCTCTACCACAGACAGTTGAGAGAATTGAATAACAAGGCCTCAGCCTCACACATCGAATTAAGCTCTAATACCATCACAGAACATTTCAACATCATCAAAGAATTTACCAACCCCTCAGCCACAACAAACAACATCACCCCCTCACAGGAACTCTGAGGCAACCTTACAAACGTCCTCCTCAACAAGATTGTCAACATCTACAGAAACTTCAAACCCAAAGGCCAAGGCCACCGACTTCTTCACGCAAGACAACTACCCCCGCTACTACCACAGATATATGAATAACCGACTTCAGCCAACGTGCCCCATAGGACGCTGCCTCCATCATGAACTCGGTCCACTCAGGGGCCCAAACTGACCCATGCCCTTACCACATCTTCAGCCATGTGTTACCACCTTGTAAACGCAGAAGTCAACACCCTACTAAAGAAACTACCAATCCGGATTCTACAGCAACCACAGCACCAAGACAGCTCACATTGCAGCTACCAATGACATCCGAGCCCTACTCAACTGAGGAGGGACTGTGGGTCTAATCCTCCTAGACCTCTCAGCTTCCCACCATACATTCATCACAAGGCTGCACAACATAGGCATCCAGGAAGCCGATTTCAGATGACTCGCCTCTTTCCTCACCGGAAGAACGCAAAAAGACCGCCTTCCCCTTTTTACCTCTGAACCTAATGAAATCATCTGTGAAGTGCCCCAAGGATCCTCGCTCAGCCCCAACCTCTTTAACACCTATATGACACCTCTGACTAGCATCCCCAAAGTCCATGGATTCAATATAATATCCTATGCTAACAACATACTACCCATGCTCTCCGAAAACACCATCAACATCAAGACCAACTTCCACAAGTGCATGACAGATGTCATCAACTTGATGAAGGACGACTGTCTGAAACTGAACATGGACAAGACAGAGGTACAGATTTCAAGAAACTAAAATGACCTATGGGACGCATCCTAGTGACCCTGAGAACTCAGACCTACTCCTACCCCCATTAACCATGCTAGGAACCTAGTCATCATTCTTAACAACACGCTAACCACGATGAATCAAGTTATCTCCATCTCCTCCTCCTGTTTCTTTATCCTTCACATGCAAAGTAAGATATGCAAATTGCTACCCCAAGGCTCAAAATGCACCATCATTCAGGCCCTCATCTCCATCTAGCCTGGACTATGGCAATGCTCTCTCTACAGGGACCACAGCTCTACTCCGACGATGACAATCTACACAGAATGCTGCAGCCAGACTTGTCTAGGATTTCCCTAGATGAACCCACATCTACCCATACCCACAGGAATTCCACTGCCTTCTTGTACAGAAAAGATGCCAGTTCAAGCTGCTGATCCATACATACAAGGCCCTACACAACTGTAGACCTGCCTACTCGAGCCACTGCCTGAAATGCCATCAGCCTGCCAGACACCTCCGCTTCACGTCCATTTCTCTTACCATTACCCCTTGCATCTGACATAGCGGTTGTCATTCCTTTTCCTACTTAACAGTGAAGTCATGGAACAAGCTACCGTTTCGACGGACCTACCCATATCTTCCACAGTTCTGAAAGTCAGTGAAGACCTGGCTAGTCAGCTAATCAACTGGACCCTGCTAGCACCTAGATACCCTCACAGCTGACAAGTACACTTCTCCAAATCTACCAACTGATTAAATGAAATGATTGTCTGTGAATACAGTTCATCTTATTAGTGCTAACTGAATGCCAAATGCAGCAACAAGCAAATGAAAGATGACCAAATAATGTTTTCGAAGGGCCTTCCACTGCGCAGGACCATGTTTTGCCATGTTTTCCTACAAATTATTAAGCAGATAGTGGATTACGTGCAAATGTGGCAAGTTCATAATTAGTCAAAAATAAAACCGTGGCTGCAGAATCACACAGTTCTAGTAACCTTGATTATATGATGTTTTTCAAGTGTGTACTGTACTATAATCTAATGCTGGAAAGTGTGCTGTTTGTATTGAGCTAATATAACATGAAAGCTAATTTGAAAAAAAGGAACATTAGAGAATGATTTAAATATCACAAATCTTGAGATAGGTAGAAATATTAGTAACGTAAATGACAATGCACTCCAAATAAATATGTGCACCACTGAAATTGGATATGAATCACATTGAGTTACACAAAATATTGATTGAACTGGATAAGAATATGAATGAAATGGATATGGTGAATTGTGTGTATAACACACACTGAAAAGCACATGACACTGACCGCCAATCACAGTGAAGTTCAATTCAAGTTGCAGAGCCCACTTTGCAAAGAGAATAGTCGGGCCTCTAGTGGCTCAGCAAGAGGAAGAGTTGTGGGCAGGAGCATGTTAATAAAACATGTAGGACCAGGCTGCACACAGTCCAGATTTATACCCTTCACTGCTGTGGGGTTTGGGTTATAGGGCCTCTCCAGTAAACCAATAGCAAGTCATCCCAGACTCCTGCTTCCAGCAGCTCCAGGGCCCTTTCTGTACAGACTTTTGAGGCTGAAACAGGGCTGGTATATGCTGCATTGAGTCCCTGGAATGCCCATTGCAGGAAGTAAGACTGCATCGAGCAACTGGATGATTGAGTGCAGGTTGAACTCCAGATTATGGGGGTCATTCCGACCCCGGCGGTCCTTGACCGCCGGGGCCGGGGTCGGCGGGAGCACTGCCAACAGGCTGGCGGTGCTCCTGAGGGCATTCTGACCGCGGCGGTATGGCCGCGGTCAGAACCGGAAAACCGGCGGTGTCCCGCCGGTTTTCCGCTGCCCTGAGGAATCCCCAAGCTGCGCCGCCATGGGGGATTCCGATCCCCTCACCGCCATCCTGTTCCTGGCGGTTTCGACCGCCAGGAACAGGATGGCGGTGAGGGGTGTCATGGGGCCCCTGGGGCCCCTGCAGTGCCCATGCCAATGGCATGGGCACTGCAGGGGCCCCCGTAAGAGGGCCCCACTTTGAATTTCAGCGTCTGCTTAGCAGACACTGAAATTCGCGACGGGTGCTACTGCACCCGTCGCACACCTTCCACTCCGCCGGCTCCATTCGGAGCCGGCTTCCTCATGGAAGGGTGTTTCCCACTGGGCTGGCGGGCGGCCTTTTGGCGGTCGCCCGCCAGCCCAGTGGGAAAACCAGAATGACCGCCGCGGTATTTTGACCGCGGGACGGTCTTCTGGCGGTCCCAGACAGGCTGGCGGCTACCGCCGCCGGCCGGGGTCAGAATGACCCCCTATGTATGCTGTACTTTAAAAAATACCTGTTTGCAAAGCACACATTATGAGCTCAGATGTTCAAAGGCTCTCTCCTATGTATGTGTGAGTGCATTATAAACAGATGAGACTGCCTAAATCCATTTTTTTGTACAGTGCATAATTTGAGATCACATTGCATGACAGCTCATTTTTCTTTTGTTTGTGTTTCATTTTTCCCTTGATTGTGCTTCATTTTTTCACTTGTCTGTGTCCTGTTTGTCCTTGTTTTAGGCCTTTCTGTGCCAGTTTTGTTCTCATTTCAACCCTGGTTTATGCCTCTCTGCACTTTGCTTTAGAACGTGTTTGGGCCTCAGTGTGTTTTGTTTTTGTCTTTGTCTGAACCCCATTTTCCCTGCTTTCTGATGCGCTGGTTCCCCATTTTCTTTGCTTGTTTCTTGCTTGTTAATACCTCTTTGTGCTTAATTTTTGTCCTTGTCTGTGCCCATTTTCTGCTTATTTCTACCTTTGTTTTCCTTTATACTTCCTTTTTGTCCTTGTGTGTCCCATTTTCTGCTAGTTTCTGCCTGTTGGGACCTCCTCGGCTTTGTTTTGCTCTTGTCTGTGCCTGTTAGTTTTCCCTTGCTTTGAGACTCTTCTGGGCTCCTTTTTCTTGTCATTCTGCCCTGATTTTGTCCCTCACTGTGCCTATTGTCTTCTCATTGCAACCCATGTCTGTTCCTCTGTATGGTCATCATAGTCCTTGTTTGTATCTCTGTATGCTTTATTCTTGCCCTTTCTTGTTTCATATTTTCAGCTTGTTTTCTCCTAGTTATGTGTGCCTTTCTGTACTTTTTTGTTTGCTATTTTTGCCCCAGATTGTTCCCAATTTTACCTTGTTTTCGCTCTCGTGCAACCTGTGCCCCCTCAACTCCACCCACTGCACTTCCCACCCTTCCACCACCTACATAGGGCCTGATGTAGTCTTGCTCCCCTTTGTGCCCCCCTAACACCACCATCCGTGTGCTGTTTTCATGATACTGTGCACTATGGCGCAGGTTAGGGAACTAGCATCAACATTTTGATGCTAGTTTGGTGCTTTGCAGGATTAGCGCCAAAAATTTTGACGCTAAACCTGAAAAGTGAAAAGAGGCCCATTTAAAACAATGGGAGCATAATTTTTAAAATGCCGCTAAAAATGGTGCATTTTTTCTGGGCCTCCTAATGTTGGAACTCCCCCCTTGCATACGTTATGCCTGGCGCAGGCATAATGTGGAGCAAGGATTGCATTGCGCCACTTTGTGAATATAGTGACACACTTTTGCCAACCTAACACCACAGTAGTGTAAAAACAATGCCGCTAATGTAGTACAAAGTAGTGCAAGGGGCTGATAAATATGCCCTTGTGTGTTTTGGTTTTGCCTTTGTCTGTACCCCATTTTCCTTTCTTTCTGACTCTCTTGTTCCCCATTTTTTTGCTAGTTTCTGGCTTCTTTGTGCCTCTTTGTGTTTTAGTTTTGTCCTTGTCTGTGCCTGTTTTCTGCTTGTTTATACCTTTGTGCCCCTTTATGCTTCATTTTTGTTCTAGCGTGTGCCATTTTCTGGTCGTTTCTACCTTTTTGAGCCTCTTCATGGTTTGTTTTTGCTCTTATCTTTGTCTCTATTCCTGCTTGCTTTGACTTGTTTTGTGACTCTTCTGTGCTATATATTCTGCACAGTTTGCCCTTGTTTTGTGCCTCTCCGTGACCATTTTCTCTTTGTTCAACTCTTGTCTGTGCCTCTGTATGCTTCATTTTAGTCATATTTATGGATTTACCGCATTTGGCACATAATTCACTATCTGCTATTTAGTCTGAAGGTTTTAACAAAAACAAATGTTGTTTCTAACTCAAATGGATCAAAACTTATGAAAAACATGCAAACACATGGACCCTTCGAAAATGTTGTTTGGTCCTCTTTCATTTACTTGTTCCGCATTTGGTATTCAGTTGGTACTAATAAGATAAAATCTTTTAACAGACAATCATTCGGTCAATCAGTAGATTTGCAGAGTGCTACTTGTCACCCATGAGAGTTTCCAGTTGCTAGCAGGGTCCAGTTAATTAGCTGAACAGCCAGATCTTCACATACTTTTGTAATTCTGTAAGAGATGGGGAGTTCCCCAGATGAAAGGGTAGCTTGTTCCATGACTTTGCTGCCAAGAAGGAGAAGGAGTGACCTCCGCATCTGCTATGTCAGATGGGGGTATGGGTTAGAGAAATAAATGAGGAGGGAAGGTGTCCGTTGGGCTGATGGAAGTTCAGGAGGTGGTCAATTAGGCAGGTCTGCAGTTGTGTAGGTTGGAGGGCCTTGTATTCATGGCTCAGGCTCTTAAACTAACATCTTTTCCATCCAGGGAGCCAGTGGAGTATCCTGAGGTGTGGGATAATGTGGGTTCATCTAGGGAGATCCAGGATAAGTCTGGCTGCAGTGTTCTGTTTAGTCTCTAGTCACAGTAAGTGAGCTGCGATCCCTGTGTAGAGAGCATTGCTGTAGGCCAGTTGGTTGGAGATGAGGGTCTGGGTGATGGTGCTTCTTGACCTTCAGGGTGGCAATTTGAATAGCTTACGTAGCATGTGGAGGATGAAGAAGCAGGAGAAGGAGACAGAGGTAACCTGAGGCATCATCGTTAGCTTGTTGTCCAGGATGATGTATAGGTTCCTAGCATGGTTAGTGGGAGTAGGAGTAGGTCTGAGTTCTGAGAGCCACCAGGATGCATCTCTTGGGGAGCTTTTGGTTCTTAAAAGCAGAACGTCTCTCTTGTTTGTGTTTAGCTTCAGGAAGTTGTCCTTCATCAAGTTAGTGACATCTGTCATGCATTTTTGGAAGTTGGTCTTGGTGTGGTGGTGTCTTGAGAGAGGGAGGGGAAAAGTAGTGTGCTATCAGCATAGGATATGCTGTTGAATCCATGGGTTTTGGCAATGCAGGCTGGAGGTGTCATATAAGTGTTGAAGGGGATGTGGCTGAGCAAGGATCCTCTGGGTACTCCACAGATGATTTCTTTAGATTCAGAGGAAAAGAGGGGAAGACAGAGTTTGTGCATTTTTCTGGTGAGGAAATAGGCAAGTTATCTGAGAGCCGCTCCTTGGATGCCTATGTTGTGCAGCCTTGTGATGAATGTATGGTGGGAGACCCTATCAAATGCTGCTTAGAGACCTAGGAGAATCAGAGCCTAAGTTCCTCCACGGTCGAGTAGGGCTTGAATGTCATCAGTAGCTGGGATAAGGGCTGTCTTAGTGCTGTTGTTGCTGCGGAATCCAGATTGGGAGGAGTCCAATAGGAGGTTCCATTCCAGATGTGAGGAGAGTTATTGGGTGATGTTTTTTTGTAATACCTTGGCCAGGAACGGAAGCAGGAAGATCAGTTAGTAGTTGTTGAGCTTGATGGGGTCTTTAGTAGGGCATTGACGTCTGTGTGTTTTCTTTTCTGGGGGAAGGTGGATGTGGCAATTGAGGTGTTGAACAAGGTGGTGAGTATGTGGTTGAAGATGTGGTGAGGAAATGGGTTTATTGGGGCCCCTGAGTTGGCAGAGTTCATGATGGCTGGTGCCTTGCGAGGGAATTGTGCTCCATTCGGTTAGTCACATATCTGTGGTAGTAGCAGGGTTCTTGTGTTGCTAGGAGAAGTCATTGGCCTTGGGATTGGGTTTTAAGTTTCTGTAGATGTTAGCAATCTTGTTGTAGAAAGAGTTTGCAAGGTTGTTGTAGAGTTACTGTGAGGGGTTAATGTTGTCTGTTGCAGCTGAGGGGTTGATTCAATGTGTGAGGCTGATATTTTTCCAATTCAAAGCTGTGATATAGTGCCTAGATTGGTAAAAGGCTTTTGTAATCGTTTAGCTCAGCCTGGATGGAACTAGCTAATACAATGCTTAAAGACTTTGCTGTAAAAATGGCAAAAGACTTAGGGGGTCATTATGACCCTGGCGGAAGGCGGAGAACCGGCGGTAAGACCGCCAACAGGCTGGCGGTCTTACTTGGTGGAATTATGACCATGGCGGTTACCGCCATGCTCATCCGCCGGTTCTCCATTCCGCCCGCCAGGGCGGAGACGACTGCTGGGCTGGAGACCTGGGTCTCCAGCCCGGCGGCCGTCACTATACCGCCGGCGGTATTTTAACCCGGCTTACTGCCGTCGATTTCCAGCGGTGTGCACCGCCATGAAATCCATGGCGGTAAGCACTATCGGTGCCAGGGAATTCCTTCCCTGGCACTGATAGGGGTCTCCCCCACCCCGACTCCCTACCCCCCACCACCTCTGCCACCCCCCAAAGGTGGAAGGGCCCCCCTCCCCACCCCGACCCCCAACATCAGATCACCCATACCCACACGATACGCACGCAGGCACCACCTACACACTTACACGCACACACGCCGACATACATGCCTACATCCACGCACACAGTCAGACATGCACACCCACATTCAAACATACACGCACACATCCATACAGACATACACACAGACATACACGCACTCATTCCCATACACACAACACCCCTGCAATCATACACGCACTCACACACCCCCTCTACATACACACACGCACACCCCCACGCACGCACACAACACACCACACCCCCCCACCTCCCTCCCCTCACGGACAATCGACTTACCTGGTCCGACGATCCTCCGGGAGGGGACTGGAGCCATGGGGGCAGCTCCGCTGACACCACACCGCCAACAGAACACCGCCACAGCGAATCACAGGACGTGATTCGCTGGGTGGTGTTCTGTTGGCGTGGCGGTAGAGGTGGAACAACCTCCACTTCCCCGCCTCCTGCCAGTATGGCTGTTGGCGGCTCTCCGTCCTTAAAATGACGGAGAGCTGCCAACGTTCATAATAGGCCGAGCGGTAAACCGCCAACACTGGCGGTCTTCCGCACGGCAGTCCCTCGGCGGTCTTTAAAAAAGACCGCCAATGTCAAAATGACCCCCTTAGAGCCTGATTAAGGCCTTGGATAGGATTTATATTTCGATGGATGCGATATCCATCACCTTGGTGATGAAGTACGTTATCCGCCAAGATCTCAATCAGGCCTTTTGTCACTTTCTAGCTTGTCATGAATGGATATGTACCAATCCTATGGTTAAAAACATTGCTAGAAAAATTATCATTTGAGGCGAGCAGATTCAAAGTGTTGGTGGTGTTATAGGGTGCTCCATAGAAAGGAGCTGCTCTCCACCTAAACCTGGGAACTACTCATAATTTCCATAATTTATATGGCACTATTATCCTGAAATGATAAAGATAAATACATATGTATGTCTTTTTAATTTTTAAGGGGGAACCTCTACGTGCACATAAGAAATTGTGTTATTTACAAAAATATTTACCTGCGTGATAAAGTACAGTGTGACAAATATAGAAATACTTACTTACCTGCTTTGGAAAGGGATGTATGCATTGGATGCATGGTAAAGGTTGGTTCCTTGTTTTATATTCTGTTTAATATGTGGTATGTTAGTTTTAGTTAATTTAGTTTAGTCCACATCATATCCTTTCAGACTATATAATATTAATTTCAATATGTAATATTAATTTTAAAGAAAAACAACAAAAGTTCTGTGTAAGTCATATTCATTTAAACCGGGGTCATATTCATTTAAACCTTGCTTGTGATCATTTTGATATGTGCTTTAGTCATTTCAAAGCATGCTATATTTAGCTCAAATAGTTTCATATTTATTTCAAAAAGTGTTGTATTCATATTAATGAATGTCATACTAATTTTGATGTGGGTCATATTAATTTCACCAGCTGTCATATTCATTTCAAAGTAGTTCATACTCATCTTAACAGGTGTCATATTCCTTTCAATTAATGCCATATTCATTTCAGTGGATGTCATATTCACCTTAACACCTGTCAGTAGAAGTTCAACATGGGTCATATCCATTTCAACATATGTCATATTCTTTTGAATATATGCAATATTCATTTTGATGTGTATCATATTAAGTTCAAATCATAACATGTTCATCTTGTCTAGTTTCATTTTAATTTCAAAATTGTTCATATTCACTTTCAGGCATGTTGAATTAATTTAAATGGGGCTCATATTCATTTCAATGCATGCCATATTCATCTTAGCATGTGTCATATTCCTTTCAATGGATGTCCTATTCATATTAGCACATCATATTAATTTGAACATGAATAATATCTATTGCAACATATATCAAAATCATGTCAATGTGTATCATATTACTTACAATGCTAGCTGTATTCATTTTGATAAATGTCATGTTCATTTTAACGTTAGTCATAGTCATTTTAAAACATGTCAAATTCATTTCTATGGTGCTCATGTTCAATTCAACCCATGTCATATTCATTTTAAAAAGTGTTATACTCCTCTCAATTAATGTTATATTTACTTAAATGGATGTCATATTCACATTAAGTTTAAGATTCAACTTATCTATTTTAAAAAATATCATAATCATTTGAACATTTGCCATTTGATAAATGTCATTAGACTTTTAGCTTTGGCCATACTAATTTGAAGGCATGGCAAATTCAATTCAATGGGACATGTGTTCATTTTAACACAAGCCATATTTATGTTAAATCATCTACAATTTATTTCTGTATATCTTATATTCCTTGCGATCTGGCTAATATTTATTTCAACACCGTTCATAGTCATTGCAACATGTCTAATGTTCATTTTAGTGTATGTTATAATACCTTCAATGTGGACTGTATTCTTTTCTGAATGCAATATATTCATTTCAGTACCTTATATTTATTTGAATCTGTCATATTCATTTCAGTGTATGTCATATTACTCTTGGCTTGTGTGAGTCATTTCAAGAAAGGTCATATTCTTTTTGATGAATATTGTATTAATTTCAGTGATTGCTGTATTGTTTATAATGAGGGCCACATTTGTTTCAGTATGATTGATATATATATTTCAGTCTATCTCTTGTTCAATTCGGAGTGTGTGTTATTCTTATTATTCTGTAAGTAGCATATTCACTGTGCCAGGTTTCATATTTCTTTTGGTTCAAGTCAGATTCGCTTTACCAGGTATCATATTTATTGTGACACATATTACAATCATTTTAGCGTGTATCGTATTCATTTTGAGGTACACTATGCATTTCACGAGGTGTCCTATATGCAGAGCTCTAATTTTGAGATGAATGGCTTCCCATAATTATGAAGCATGAGGACAGTGAGGGAGCCTTTTTAAGGTAATGAGCTCCCATTAATCAAACAAGGCATGATATTGAACATGGACTCTACATCGACATGCCTGTGGCACGCGCAAAGTGAACAAAGTGCATCACCATTGTGCTGCAAGGCTGGAAGGCAAATGACCCGGAAACACACTGGTTTGCTTTGCCCCAGATGCATTCTTTGAATGTCTTTTGACCAAGACAATCTCTCTTGTTTAAAAAAAAAGATTGAAAATAGAAACCTGAGTGTACATACTCTGCTTCAAGAAGAAATTTAAAAGAGGCAAGAAATGGCTGTAGAGGCCTCCGTTTTGATTTAGGATGTATGCTTCTGAATCATTCACCATCCAGTTTGACTGTCTTTGGTAAAGTGGAACCAGTTGGGTCAAATTGAACAGCAGAATCAATAGTGACTAAAACACTCTGGGACCTTAATTGGCTCAATAAAACCAACATGAGCACTTCGATAACTGCCTTTCGGCATGAGTTTAATGAGGTGTCTTGCGAAATGACACTGACAGCAAACATGATAAAAGTATCCCAGATACCACTCATACTTGTGTCTTATATATTTCAAAGTAAGTGGCGATGGATGATGCACTTTGTTATTTGATACTTTTGAGATAATTGAAAATAGTTATGTAAATGCGGGGTGGAGTATATAAAGAGAACTGAAAGGACTTGTCTCGTCACTTGACAATACAGTGAATGTTTTAATCTTCAGACAAATTACCTAGTTCTCCTAGTTACGTAGATCTCCAAGTAGATCTATCGAAATGCCTTAACTCTATGTTTCATCAGCAGATCAAAAACTAGGCCGACTACACTAAATGGGAGGTGGAGACTCAATCTTGAATCTCCAGGTGTGCTGCAATATCATAAAATTACCAGAAATATGACACTATCTTGTGGTAGAAGTCAAGGGTATATCAAATCTAATCAGAGCCTTGAGGAATCATTAATTTCCTTTCTGCATCCTTTCTGTGAGCCGACCATTGAATGGCAGATCAGAAATGGATTGTCCCATGTTTTATATTCGTAGCTCAACTGGTAGAAGTGCGCCGATAATGGTTCACTTACTAAATAGCGTGGCTTCTGTTATTTTCCAGTATAAATGTTTTTTTTTTATATCAAGAAGTGATTAAGCATGTAATGAAAATAAAATAAATGAAAAGGATTAAGGGGGGCGATGGTTTAATTCTGGTGTAATTGAAGGCATATTTCAATGTTATCCACTAGGTTTTTATGGAGAAATGTTCCGAATGCAGTAAGATTGTATAGCATTTGGCCGGCTTGTTTTGCCAACTAATTCAATGATTAATATTTCCCAAGCATAAAACAAATGTTGGAAATGTCTTCAAAGCACATATTTACAGATGGAATACACAGTACTAAGAGAACAAAAACGTGGATTATAGAATTAAAGTTACTATTAAAGAGACTTTTGAAGCTTGCACAAGAAGTACACCAAGAAACCTTTTGACTTTTATTAAAAATAACATAGAGGCTAGACTTCTGCTGCCAAGAACTGGGTAAGAAACGTTAGATCACTGTGCACGTCAGGGTGATTAAAGCTGATTTGCAGTGTGAATCTCCTCTACTGAAACAGATGAATAAGAGAAGGAGATCCTTTGGTCCTCTAGAAAACTGTTTAAATTTGATCCTGAATTTTAGACAGGTATCCTTTCATCTCTTTATCTTCATTCTACGTGGTTGTAATCTATCCATGAGTCGTTTTCACACTTTGCATAAAATTAGGTCGATTTCGGATCAAGACAATTTAACATTTATTACATTATTGGTTGTGAACGCTGTGAGCCTCATTTACAAAGCAATTTTACACTTGCAAAGTTCAAATTGGAGGTTTTGCGACGCAAAATGGCATTTATAATTTACAAAAGCCATATTGCAATTTAGTAATAATACTTAATCACAATTTGGGCTAATAATCATTAGTTGGAAAAATACGCTGTTAAATTTACTAAGACATTTTGATCAGTAAGAGCCTTATGTACAAGGCGATTTTAAGTGGCACAGTCAAATTGGAGCCTGTGCGACACCAAAATGACATGTTTAAATGTACAAAACCCAAACTGAGATTCAGTAACAGATTACTGAATCACAATTGGGTTTGCGAATAAGTACTGAATCAGCATTTGAACGTGGCAGTTAAAGTTAAAGGCAGCCCTTCTAAATCTTGCTCCCTTAAGTTATGTATTATTGCTTTACAAACAACATCTGGTACTAAACCTTTTATAACTGTTTCAGATTTTCATCAATTACTTTGCTAAATCATCTCTTTTTTGAGTTTCAGAATGATCTCTGTAACTCTCTTAGGATATTTATTCTGACTGTTATTGTCACACTCAAAGTTAATGTTTGAACAAATCACATTTGTCTGTTCAGCATGGCTTTATCTTATGTTTGTATAGACAAATATCCAGACTTAGGGCCTAATTATGAATTTGGCGGTCGGCTCACCAGACTGCCATGTTGATGGTCCTGAAAAGACCGGATGTTGGCAGTCTTTCAGACCTCCTATTATAAATCATACAGGCAGGACCGCCAACCAAAAACGGCAGACTGCAGCGGCACAAGGCCTGGAGATAGGCAGTCTGAACTCCAGAGCCAACAGCTCTGGAACCAACCATCGACCATATTACAAGCACACAATAGTCATGGGGGTACCCCATGGAGGTCAGACTGTTGTGTAGCTGTTTTAGTTATAGCTCCATGTATGTTATTTTAGCATACTAGGCCTGCCGCTGTGCACTTCAACCTAGATATATTTTATCCAGCTTTGTTTATTATTCTTATAATAGTCAGTTTTGCGGACTTGTTTTATTCTCTCTATCTAGCTGCTTTTGCCTAGGCCAGCACTACGTTCTCAAACAAGACATTCTTGCTCACTCTGTGTTTCTGTCAAGGCTGCAGTTAGATAGGTTGCCGGTGAATGTGGTACAAGTTTTGTCTCTGACATTCATAGAAAAACACACATCCTTACGTATGGACATTTTCTCAGAACATCAGCTGTTTTATGATAAAAACACTTCCCTGTCCCTTACACATTCGAGAAGAATGCAGACTTCAGGCCTTTCCTCAGGTATGGGTGATGATGTCTTCACAGGGGAACTGATGGCAGAGTTAGAGCTTAACATGCTGTGCTCTATTACAGCCTAGGTAGGAATTAGTCTATTGACTCTATTGACAATATGGTAGTGTTATTCCTATGCTTTACTCTCCTTGTCACAATTTTAATTGTCATGCTGTATCGTCCTGGTTATTGCAGTCCATGCTTTGCTATCTAAGATGCAGTCGCTTCATTAAAACCTCTGTTTGTCATTGTGTATGTGAGACTAATGTAACTGAGAGAAACTAATGAGACCTGAGTGACCACGATTTTCCTAAGAAATTATTTATGTCATCCGCTCGGTTGTCCAATCATCCCTGCCCTTAGGTCGAGATGAGGCACTGCTAGTTAGCCGGAGCAAAATCTGGATTAGGGTGAGAGGCGTCACCTGTAGTGGGTCAGACTCAGTCTCCCACACCGCAGGCGATTCTGCGGCTCAAGATACAGTAGTCTCATTAGAATAATAAGAGCCTAAGCGACAAGACAATGGTGGCCTGAACCTTGGCGGTCAGCGATCATCAAAGTAATACACAATTGCTCATTGAATAAATTTGTAAACCTACAAAGGACACTATCAAACACATCCCTTCACACACCACAATCCTTTGCATTTACACTGCAACATACAGAAGCCAGAGTGAATTATTTTTCACACAGTACAGACACTAGGCACCACTTTTGTTTTCACATCCCAAACAACACCCTGCACACACTTTTGTCCAGTCACACCCTTTGGTTCTTCCCCTGTTTATTGAGTCACTGTCACCCATTTTCTATTTTTTCCTCCGTGGCATGTTTAAAAAAAATCCCTGTTCTCAGAAGATGAGTTAAGAGTCATAGTTGATAGGAGTAGAGCCACAATTGTTTGGAGCACAAGTCCAGCACACTCCTCTCAGTGGGAAAATTAAAATGTGGGGCAGAGTTATCAACAGAGTCAATACTGTAGACACCACCTTGCACACAAGGGAGGACATTAGGAAGAGTTGGAACGTCCTCAGGGGCAAGATCAATTCCTTGGTCTCCAGGTACAAATTGTAGGCCAAGAATACTACTGGTGACCCTCCCAGTGCCCCATTAAATCATTTTTTCATGGGAGGAGAAGGTCTTGGCTTTCTGCATCTTGAGGGCTTGGCAGGAATACCTAGGGAAGTGGAGTCTGGTAAAGCACAACACTAGAAACGTCACTAAATTGCCATGTCATGAAAGCTCACAGCTCACCATTTACCACTTTTACTGTCACTCCACTCACGAGCCCAGTGTCCACCAGTCCAAAGACCTCTATTTGGCAACTCACATCTGAAGTGTACTCACTTGGGGAGATGACATTTGTATAGTGTTTGTAGTACAGGGACTGACATGACTACAACTCCCAGCAGGCACTGTTCTATAACTCCAAACACTAACACAGCGGTCACATGCTACAATGCATATGTTAGTGCTCTCTCAATTGAAGTGAACTCACCTGGGGATGAACATTGGTCAGGTGTGTGTACTAGAGAGAGTGACCTGACTGCAGCTCACAGAAGGCACTGTTTCTGCAATTCCAAACACCAGAACAGTGGACACTTGTATGAAGACCACTGTCCGGCAACTCAAATTTAAGTTTACTTAGCTGGAAGGATGCCATCTGTCAAATGTAGAAAGTAGAGGGAGTTACATGACTACTAAGGCCAGGAAGGTCCTGCGTCTGTAAAACCAACCATCAGCCCTGTGTATTCTTGTTCAAATACCGTTGCTTGATAACTCTCAATTGAGGTGCACCCACCTGGGAGGACAACTTTTGTGTAGTGTGTTTATTACAGGGAGTTACATGACTGTAACTTCCAGGAGGCTCTGTTCCTGCCACTCCAACCACCAGTCCAGTGTCCTCTTCTCCAAAGACTCCTCTGTGGAACTTGCACTTGAAGTGTACTCATGTACGGGGGATAATATATGTATAGTGTGTGTACTACAGAGAGTGACATGACTGCAACTCCTAGTAGGCCCTGTATCTGTAACTCCAAACACAAGCATAGTGGTCACTTGCCCATCTACCCCTGTTTGTCAACTCACAAGTGAACTATTCTCACCTGGGGGATTAACTATGGAAAAGTGTGTGAACTATATGGAATAACCTAACGTCAGCTCACATGACACACTGTTTCAGCATCTCAAAACACTAGAACAGAGTTAACTCATTAACAGACCTCTGTTTGGCAACCCTCAATGTAGGTTTACTCATCTGGGAAGATAACATTTGCATAGTGTGTGTAGTAGAGAGACTGGCATACCTGTTTAGGCTAGGAAAGTCCATCACTGTTACTTCACTCACCAGCCCAGGGTCACATTCTCCAATGTCTCCTGTTTGGTAACCCACACATGACACGTACTTATGTGGGGGGGGGGGGTTAAAATATTTATAGTGTATGCAGTACAGGGACTCACATGACAGCCCAGAGTTCTCTTGTCCAAGTATTGGGGAGAGTGACCTGACTGCAACTCCCAGTAGGCCGTGTTTCTATAACTCCTAACTCCAGCCCAGAGTTCTCTTGTCCAAAGACTCCTGTTTGGCAACTTGCTCCCAAATAAAGTTTACTCACCTGGGGGGATACCATTTTTTAAGTGTTGGGGGTTAGTGAGAATGACCTGACTGCAACTCCCAGTAGGCCCTGTTTTTGTTGCTCCAAACGCCAACCCAGAGATCTATTGTCCAGACACCTCTGTTTGGCAACACATTCCCAAACTAAGTTTACTCACCTGAGGGATAGCATTTGTCAAGTATTGGGGAGTAGAGAGAGTTTCCTGACTGTAACTTTCAGGAGGCCTTCTTTCTGTAATTCCAAACACCAGTCCTGTGTTCTCTTCTTCAAACACCTCTGTGTCTTAACTCTCTATTGAAGTGTCCTCACCTGAGAGGATACTATTTGTATAGTATCTGTAGTACAGGAAGTTACATGACTATTAATGCCAGGAGGCTCTGTCTCTCCAACTCCAAACACATGCCCAGTGTTCTCATGCCCAAATACCCTGTGTCTGAACTCTCAAATGAAGTTTACTCATCTGGGAGGATAACATTTGTATGGTGGTGGGAACTAAAGAGAATGATCAGAATGCTAATTCCAATAGGTCTTGTGTCTCTAACTCCAACCACAAAACAATGTTCACTTGCCCAAAGCTATCCAGCTGTTAGAAGGCACTGTTTCAGTAACTCCAAACACCAGAACAGTGGTCACTTGTCCAAATACCCTTGCCTGCTAACTCTCAATTGAACTTAACTCACCTGAGAGAGACTAAGAGACAGATCGTTCACATCTCTGAGATGCGTCTGGCCACCTAGCTCCAACTTGACAAGCTAATCCAAGATGAACTATTGACAACAGCCTACTCTTTGTGTAAAACAATGTCCCCAAAGGCATCAAGATGCATCACCAGAATGGTATTGGCAGCAGACACATTCACACTGCACTAGACACATGATGAATCCAGTCATATATACAACACAGTCCTGAGTCTGCCTGCATACCAATCAACTAGGCTTCAAAATGGCCAAAGACATATCTCGCCTAGCCACTGTATTGCCTGCACTGGTGGCAAGATGGCATTCTCAGGCCATCCTCCCAAGGGCTAATGATCTGCACATTTTAGCAGCTGCTCAACTTAGATGGAATTGGCATGTTTCATAAATGTCATTACAAGCAATGCCATGGCTACTTACCACAATACCATTAACTGCAAAATAACTTTGTACAAGGTCTATGCTTAATGTAACTCTAAATTGTTGAAGTTAGATGGCACAATACAATCAGTAACATTGTGGCCCTCATTATGACGTTGGCGGTAAATTGCGCTTACCGCCATGCTGACGGCCACCAACTTACCTCTGCGCTGGTGACTATCCAACCACCATATTAGGACACACACTAATCCCACAGAATACAGCTACATACACAAATCCGCCAGCCCAAAGGTCAGTGTTTAAGTGGCGGTCCAAGAACCCACACCATTACGCCAACAGAACAACTCCCATCACATTATGACCCACCAATCACCACAGCGGACATTCAATGGTGGTAAACCATTGGCAGTACATACCGCCGCGCTCACAATGGACACCCACAGACAAAATAATACTACATTGGATAATTCAAACAACACACACCTGACACCCATATGCACACCACCACCACACCACTATATAACACATCCCGCCACATTACCCACAACCCTTTACAAATACAAATCATTGCCACCAGACTGCCACCAAGACCACTGTGACAACTAGACACACACACCACTCACACCCATACACCCCTCACACACTCCACATCACACACCCCAATACAATATCCAACACACCCTCACCAACACACATGGCACCACAGAGGCACCCCCGTTTCACTGAAGAGGAGTTAAGGGTCATGACGGAGGAAATTCGTCTGGCAGAGCCACAGCTATTTGGAGCACAGGTGCAGCAGATATCAACAGCAAGGAAGATGGAGCTATGGCGGAGAATCGTGGACAGGGTTAAAGTTGCGGGACAGCACCCAAGAACAAGGGAGAACATCAGAAAGAAGTGGAACTACCTACGGGGGAAGGTACGTTCCATAGCAGCAAGACACCAGCTCTCTATACAGAAGACTGGCAGTGGACCCCCACCCCCTCCCCCACACCTCACAGCAAAGGAGGAGCAGGTACTGGCAATACTGCATCCTGAGGGCCTGGTCGGAGTTGGAGGAGGACTGGACACTGGTAAGTCAACTTTCAACAATTATCACCCCCCATACCTGCATGCCATCATACACCCTCACCCTCACTCCCATCACTCCACTCCATCCCACACACTGTACCATAACATCACATCACATCACACTGATCCCAATGCCAAGCCCTACATGCTGTACCAATGCATGGACACCCCTCACAGCCCTGCATGGACACTCTTCACCAAAGCATGTACAGCATAGGGATTCTAACATAACCACTATACACTAACATACACAAGCAAAGGCTGGCAGGGGACAACAACCATAGAGTGGAAGCTACAGAAGTACAAATGTCAGACACCTGAAGCATAATACATCATTTACAGCCCAAGAGGTACCCCGGCCAGTGTCACTGGAGAGGAGGTGCCAGCACTATCCAGTCCCCCAACAGAGTAGGCCCACAGGGATGACAGTAACTCTGGACTTCAGGATCTGGATGATCTACCTAGCCCATCAGGGACCACTAGGCAGTCGGTCACCCAAGCACAACAACAGACTACCACAGAGCCTTCCCTGTCAGGAACCAACACCACAGCACTCACCCAGCGTACCCACACCTCTGTCCCCAGGACACATCAATCAGCAGTGTGTCTACCTGTACAGGGACCACAGGCCACACCTCAACCAAAGACAATCAGGGACCTGGGGTCAGTGGCAGTGGGCACACCATTCAGGGGTCAGAGGCACAGGCCAACAGGAAAACTGGGAGGACTGCTATGTGCCAGGGGGAAGACAGGACCAGGGAACCAACTCTCCAGGAGGCACTCTCAGAGATCCTGGGAGCCTACCAACATTCCCAGGACACGATGGGCCAGATCTATGACAACATGCAGGAGAACAGGCAGCTGCAGAAGGGACATTATCAGGGGATCAGGGAGCACTTGCAGGCCATCAACAACACCCTGATCTCCATAGCAGGGGTGCTAGTAGACATGGCCAACATTATGAGGGAGGCAGCATCACATCAGCAGGCCAATACCACGAGTCAGTCAACTGAACAGCCCTGCACCTCCGCTGCCGCTAATGGCCAGGAGGCCCCACCACAGGATCAATGAGCCACCAGCACCCCTCCCCCTGCAGAAAGTGAACCACCCCGCAAACATTCCCTGTGAACCAGACAGAAGCCAGAGACACTTGCCAAGACCACTGCCAGGAAATGAGACTCCCCTGATTGTCCCCCTTGTGTCCCACTCAGTCACCTTGTCCACCTTGAACTGCCATTGCTCCCCTTCTTATGTCCCCATGGACAATGCACCTGTGCTACAAACAGACTGGAAAAATACCCTGGACTTTTCTCCATCATCACCCCATCCCATTGCACTTTCCCCTATAGATATTAGCACTACAATAAACACCCTTCGATAAAAATTGACTACGAGTAATTCATGTTTTGCAAAATTGTATTGATTGAAACAACAACAACCGTTGCAAATAAACTGTACATACAGTGAGCATAGAAATAATGACCTGTAACTGAATGTTGTGATCACACCAAGAGAATGTGTCATGTCACCAACATCTGCAAAATCAATATCCAGAGGTAACAGTAAGTAGGGGAAAGAAGTGGGTAATGCCAGCATGGCCATGCCACACAGAATACAACAACAGTCATAGAAATGTAAAGTTGCACTGTCTCACCTGTGTGTCATTGGAAGTACTGACGGATCACTAATGTTCTGTTGTCCACATCCTCATCCTCTGCCTCCTCATCCTCACTGTCCTCAGGGTCCACTGCTGCCACAGGGGCATCTCCAGTCTCCTCCACCTGCAGAAAAGGTACATGGTAAAAGGTACATGGTGTCTGAGGGCCAGGTTGTGCAACATGCAGTATGCCACTACTATCTCACAGACCTTCTTGGGTGAGTAGTCCAGGGACCCACCTGTCAGATGGAGGCACCTGAACCTGGCCTTCATAAGGCCAAAGGTCCTTTCTATGATCCTTCTGGTTCGCCCATGTGCCTCATGATAACGTTCTTCTGCCCTTGTCCTGACATTCCTCACAGGGGTCAGCAGCCATGACAGGTTTGGGTAACCAGAATCACCTGCAAATATTGGAGAACAACATTTAGCCACACACTATCATATGTGGCCAACAGCATAGGCATACACAAACATATATGGGTTGGAACCAATGCTCACCTATCAACCACACCCTGTGCCTCTATAGTTGGGCCATCACATTTGGGATGTTTCTATTCCTCAGGACAAAGGCATCATACACCGACCCAGGATACTTAGCATTGAAGTGGGAGATGTACTGGACCGCCAAGCACACCATCTGCACATTCATGGAATAGAAACTCTCACGATTCCTGAACACCTGTTCATTCTGACGGGGGAGTACAAATGAAATATGTGTATCGTCAATTGAACCAATTATGTTGGGGATATGTCCCATTGCATAGAATCCAGCCTTCACAGTGGCCAAATCCTCAACCTGAGGGAATGCAATGTAGCTGCACATGTGTTTTATTAGGGCAGACAACACTTTGGTTAGCACGTTTGAGAACATTGGCTGAAACATTCCTGCTGAAAAGCCCACTGTCACTTGGAAATAACCAGTTGCCAGGAAATGGAGAACTGATAGCACTTGCACAAGAGGGGGGATCACAGTGGGTTAACAGATAGCAGATATCAGGTGAGGCTCCAATTGGGCTCACTATGACAGAGCAAGTCAACGCCATCTCATCCTCATGTTTCAACACCCTCCGCATGCTTCGCAAGACCTTCAGATTGATCCCCACTGAAACCAGAAGAACGGTCAACCACGCCCTCGTTAGAAGTAGACTGTACTACGACAAAGCACTTTACGCGGGAAAAACTGCCAAGCTCCAGAGAAAACTTCAGCCCATTCAGAACGCCTCAGCACGACTCATTCTTAACCTCCCTCGCTAGGAACACATCTCAGCCCACCTCAGAGACCTCCACTGGCTCCCCGTCAACAATAGGATAATCTTCAAACTCCTGATCCATGCTCACAAGGCTCTCCACGACAACGACGCCTACTTCAAAGTCCCGACAGGCCAGCTCTGCTCCACCAACCTCGCCCTTGCCACCTTCCCCCGCATCCACTGTACCACAGCCGGCGGCAGATCCTTCTCCCACCTCTCCGCCAAAATCTGGAACTCCCTCCCCGTCAACCTACATCTGACCCAGGACCTTCTGACCTTCAGGAACCATCTCAAAACCTGGCTTTTTGAGCAGTAGCACCTCCCCCCAGCATCTTGAGACCCTACCGGGTGAGTAGCACACTAAACAAATGATTGATTGATTGATTGATTGATTGTGGCCCTGTCCAGTCTATAGTTGAGTATTATGTGCCTATCCTCCAGTGTAGCCAAGTCTACCAGGGGTCTGTACACGGGGTATGCCTCCTTCTCCAATTCATCCGCAGTGGTAGGTATCTAAGGGACACAAGAGTGAGTAAGCTGTCACAAAATGAACAATGGAGCCACAACAGCACTCCACAATGTGCAAACATGTAATGGGACATTGTAATCAATGAAATAACTATCGATAGGCCTGTCGACCCCCCCAGAAATTGCGACCGCCTGTCCTGTGTGGAGGGACAGGTGGAAGTAAGGTAATGCCGCTGATGTTGTGCAACGTGGCGGTAGGCGCGTCGTAAACAACCGTGCAATTCCTCATTGGTCAATTTTGGGCCCTATGGTGTACAGTGTCCAATGGTGATCTATGCCGGCAGTGACGGTATGCACCGACACAAACGTAACCATCATTTTTTATCTGATTCCTCACTTTGTTTCCTGACCTTTGATAGTAGAGGGCCTACACTGCAGGTGCTGCTGCGACCTGTGGCTGGAACCTACCATGGCCTGTGTGACCAGGAAAAGGCCCCCAGCCTTCACTTGGGAGGAGTTGGAGCGACTGGTGGATGGGGTCCTACCCAAGTACAGACTGCTTTATCGGAATCCAGACCAACAGGTAAGTACACTGTGGGCACGATGCATGTGGCCTGACTGCTTGGAGTGCAAGGAGGGTAGGTAGATGTCCTCTTGGTGGTGCACCTGTTGTGGGCTAGGCAATGTGTGTGCCAATGGTGATGGAAATGTGAATGGTGGTGTTAGACCTGACAGCCTTAGGGTGGTCACCCCAAACTTTTTGCCTGCCTCCCACCACTTGTTGGACACTGTATTTGCTGGTTTTTAGACACTGCTAACCAGTGATAAAGTGCATATGCTCTCTCACTTTAAACATGGTAACATTAGATCATACCCCATTGGTCTATTTAATTTACTTATAAGTCCCTAGTAGTGTGCACTAAATGTGCCCAGGGCCTGTAGATTAAATGCTACTAGTGGGCCTGCAGCACTGATTGTGCCCCTCACTCACTTAAGTAGCCCCTTAACCTTGTCTCAGGCCTGCCATTGCAAGGCCTTTGTGTGCAGTTTCACTGACAATTCGACTTGGATTTAAAAGAATTTGCCAAGCCTAAAACTCCCCTTTTTCTACATATAAGACACCCCTAGGGTATGCCCTAGGTAACCCCTAGGGCAGGGTGCTCTGTAGGCAAAAGGCAGGACATGTACCTATGTAGTTTACATTTGCTTGTAGTGTAAAACTCCCAAATTCGTTTTACACTGCTGTGAGGCCTGCTCCCTTCATAGGCTAACACTGGGGCTGCCCTCATACATTGTTTGAGTGGTTACAGCTGATCTGAAAGGAGTAGGAAGGTCATATTTAGTATGGCCAGAATGGTGATATAAAATCCTGCTGACTGGTGAAGTTGGAGTTAATATTACTATTTTAGAAATGCCACTTATAGAAAGTGAGCATTTCTCTGAACTTATTTCTTTCTGTGCCGCACAATCCACTGGCTGGGTTTAGTTGACAGCTCCTTGTGCATTTACTCAGACACACCCCAAACACAGGATTCTCAGCCTCACTTGCATACATCTGCATTTTTAATGGGTTTTCCTGTGCTGGGAGGGTGGAGGGCCTGCTCTCACACAACGGACTGCCACACCCCCTACTGGGACCCTGGCAGACAGGATTGAACTGAAAGGGGACCTGGTGCACTTCTAAGCCACTCTTTGAAGTCTCCCCCACTTCAAAGGCACATTTGGGAATATAAACAGGGCCTCTGCCCCTTCCAACTCAGACACTTCCTGGAGAAGATAACTGGAACCAGAACCTGCATCCTGCCCAGAAGAACTGCCTGGCTGCCCAAAGGACTCACATGACTGCTTTCTATGAAGGACTGCTGCCTTGCTGTTGGCTTGCTGCCTTGCTGCTCTCTGGCTGTGGTGAAGAAGTGCTCTCCAAGGGCTTGGATAGTGCTTACCTCCTGTTCCCTGAAGTCTCATTACCAAAAAGACTTCTCTCTTGCAACAGGACTCCTTGTGCAGTGAAAATTCGCCGCACAACTTGCTAAAACCGACGCACAGCCTGCCCTGCGGTGAGAAATTCACTGCACGCTGAACCGGAACGACGCAGCATGACTTCTCAAGGAGATGATCGATGCTGCGCCTGCGTTGCGGCCCACCGGATCGATGCACAGCCAACCTGGGATGACGCAGCCCAACTTCCAGAGGGGAAACTGACGCAGCATCTGCCGTGCAGAAGAAACTTCCACTCAACGCCCACCGGAACGATGCAGCGCTTGCGACTTCACTCCGCAAGTCCAGGATTCCACGCACAAACCCCGGGACATCTGAAAACCCCACAACCCGAAGAGGATCCACAACCGAGTGACGGAAATCAATGCACAGCCGTCTCTGCATGGAAACTAAATGACGCATCGCTGTGTGCGGCCCGAGAAATCGACACACACCTCTTTGTTTTCACGCTTCTCCTCGTCTGCAGCCCTTTGCGGAGATTTTTCACACGAACCAGAGACTTTGTTTGGTTTAAAAAGACTTAAGACACTTTGGGGGTGATTCTAACCCTGGCGGTCGGTGATAAAGCGGCGGCCAACCCGCCAACAGGCCGGCGGTCCAAAAAATGGAATTCTGACCCTGGTGGGAACCGCCAACACAGCCCGCCAACTTAACACTCCGACCGCCACGGCGGGACCGACAAACAGCGCGGCGGTCACCGCCAACAGCCAGGCGGCAGACAATGTTCCGCCCACACTATCATGACCGGCCAATCCGCCACCTTTTCCGGGGTGGGAGCACCGCCGATAAAAACACGGCGGAAACAGACTACGAACGGGAAAACGCACACCTCTACGCACTCCACGAGGAAGGAGGACAGCATGGAACCCGAATTAAACATCCTACCTGCTCTCGTCCACCTGCTCATCTACCACGAGTACGAACGCCAGCGCAGACGACAACGGTGAGTACTGCACCTACGACACAGGGGAGGGGGGAGGACGAAAGGTCACGTGCACACACATACGCGATACACCCACCCCCCCAAACCATGTACACACCAATGCAGAGCAACAAGTCACAGTGAAACCACCCAAACCCCCGTAAAGAAAACAAGGACATAATTAAATAGTGACTCGAAATTTATGGGAAATAAAAACCACTGATAAGTCACGGTCAAATAGCAATAACAACTCAAAAATCCAAAATCAATATCCAGTGCATACGAAAAACCGAGGCAATAAGTCCTGCACAACTAACGAGATTCAAAGTGTCCGTGGGCCAAAGTGTAGCAACACAAGGGCAAAGCCCACACAGGAGACCTGAGTCCTTTGGAGAGAACACTGCAGGGGCATCTGATGAAAAAACTACAGGCACCTCAGGGGGAAGGGAAGGGGGGGGCACCACAGCCACATGATTCCACGACGCCAGATCCACGAAGGGGCCACCATGCCCACTCGGCCATCCTGGGGAGTGCAAAGCCACAGTCTCTCAAGTCTCTACAGTGGGTGGGTTGCCCACTCGGCCATCCTGGGGAGTGCAAAGCCACAGTCTCTCAAGTCTCTACAGTGGGTGGGTTGCCCACTCGGCCATCCTGGGGAGTGCAAAGCCACAGTCTCTCAAGTCTCTACAGTGGGTGGGATGCCCACTCGGCCATCCTGGGGAGTGCAAAGCCACAGTCCATCAGGTGGATAACAGTCTCCACTGGTCAAGGAGGAGGCATGGTGGGCACAGTGAACCGTTAACAGTGCATGACAGGAAGGGCCCAGCGGAGCGGTGCTTGAGATGGCGGGCCCCAGCGGAGCGGTGCTTGAGACGGCGGTGCCCAGCGGAGCGGTGCTTGAGATGAAGGGCCCAGCGGAGCGGTGCTTGAGATGGCGGGGCCCAGCGGAGCGGTGCTTGAGACGGCGGTGCCCAGCGGAGCGGTGCTTGAGACGGTGGGGCCCAGCGGAGCGGTGCTTGAGATGAAGGGCCCAGCGGAGCGGTGCTTGAGATGGCGGGGCCCAGCGGAGCGGTGCTTGACAGGAAGGGCCCAGCGGAGCGGTGCTTGAGATGGCGGGGCCCAGCGGAGCGGTGCATGACAGGAAGGGCCCAGCGGAGCGGTGCTTGAGATGGCGGGCCCCAGCGGAGCAGTGCTTGAGACGGCGGGGCCCAGCGGAGCGGTGCTTGAGATGGCGGGGCCCAGCGGAGCGGTGCTTGAGATGAAGGGCCCAGCGGAGCGGTGCTTCAGACGGCGGGGCCCAGCGGAGCGGTGCTTGAGACGGCGGGGCCCAGCAGAGCGGTGCTTGAGATGGCGGGGCCCAGCGGAGCGGTGCTTGAGATGAAGGGCCCAGCGGAGCGGTGCTTGAGATGAAGGGCCCAGCGGAGCAGTGCTTGAGATGGCGGGGCCCAGCGGAGCGGTGCTTGAGACGGCGGTGCCCAGCGGAGCGGTGCTTGAGATGGCGGGGCCCAGCGGAGCGGTGCTTGAGATGAAGGGCCCAGCGGAGCGGTGCTTGAGATGGCGGGGCCCAGCGGAGCGGTGCTTGACAGGAAGGGCCCGGCAGAGTGGTGCTTGAGATGGCGGGGCCCAGCGGAGCGGTGCATGACAGGAAGGGCCCAGCGGAGCGGTGCTTGAGATGGCGGGCCCCAGCGGAGCGGTGCTTGAGACGGCGGGGCCCAGCGGAGCGGTGCTTGAGACGGTGGGGCCCAGCGGAGCGGTGCTTGAGATGAAGGGCCCAGCGGAGCGGTGCTTGAGATGAAGGGCCCAGCGGAGCGGTGCTTGAGATGAAGGGCCCAGCGGAGCAGTGCTTGAGATGGTGGGGCCCAGCGGAGCGGTGCATGACAGGAAGGGCCCAGCGGAGCGGTGCTTGAGATGGCGGGCCCCAGCAGAGCGGTGCTTGAGACGGCGGGGCCCAGCGGAGCGGTGCTTGAGCCGGCGGGGCCCAGCGGAGCGGTGCTTGAGATGAAGGGCCCAGCAGAGCGGTGCTTGAGATGGCGGGGCCCAGCGGAGTGGTGCTTGAGACGGCGGGGCCCAGCGGAGCGGTGCTTGAGATGAAGGGCCCAGCGGAGTGGTGCTTGAGATGGCGGGGCCCAGCGGAGCGGTGCTTGACAGAAAGGGCCCAGCGGAGCGGTGCTTGAGATGGCGGGGCCCAGCGGAGCGGTGCATGACAGGAAGGGCCCAGTGGAGCGGTGCTTGAGATGGCGGGCCCCAGCGGAGCGGTGCTTGAGACGGCGGGGCCCAGCAGAGCGGTGCTTGAGACGGCGGGGCCCAGCGGAGCGGTGCTTGAGATGGCAGGGCCCAGCGGAGCGGTGCTTGAGATGAAGGGCCCAGCGGAGCGGTGCTTGAGATGAAGGGCCCAGCGGAGCGGTGCTTGAGATGGCGGGGCCCTGTTCAGCGGTGCTCTTCTGCACGGCGGGGCCCTGTTCAGCGGTGCTCTTCTGCACGGCGGGGCCCTCTTCAGCGGTGCTCTTCTGCACGGCGGGGCCCTCTTCAGCGGTGCTCGTCCAGTAGGTCAAGGGAGCCAGTCCTGGCCTGGACTCCCTGCTCACTCGCCCTCCGACCGTGCTGTTGCTGGACCCTTCGGTGACGGAGTCCTGGGCCCTTTGGTGTCCTTCCTAACACCCGGGATGGGGCTTGTGGGCCCCTCCTGCTCCACGCTCCTGCTGGCTGACTTTTCCGCCCTGCTGCCCTTTCGCTCCTTAGATGGGGCTCTCGGGCCCTTGCCTCCCCTAGCTGTTGTGGCTGGTGATGTGGGAGAACTTGGCTCCTTGGGGGCAGCCGTGTCAGTCCTCTCACGGCGGCCCTTTACCTTCCTGGTCTTCTTGCCTGGTGGGGGGCTGGCTGTCCCCTTGCTGCTGATTGAGGTGTCACTGCTGGCAAAGGGTGGGCTCCAGAACCCATGCACCACAGTGACACCCGAAGCTGGGCTGGTGGTGGCTGAGGTGCTCTTGGGACTCTTTGCAGATGGAGGGGGTGGGTCAGTGGAGGGAAAGAGGTCAAGATTAGCAAGGAAAACTTTCTTAGGACCAAGGTAAAAGGTAGGAGAAGTGGAGATGGAAGTGGAGGAAGAGGATGTGGTTGTAGGAGAGTCAGGTGTGCTGTCTTTGGGTGCAGGTGCATGTGCTGGAGGCTGTCGTGAGGTGGATGGCTGTTGGGTGGGTGGCTGCTTGCGTTTGTGTGTCTTGGAAGAGGGGGTGACAGACACAGTGGGAGAGGACACAGGGGACGTGTAAATGGTAGTGGGGGTGGTGACTGCACGTGTGCGGACTGGACTGGAGGGTGTGCTGGTGATGGAAGCACTGGCTGATGGTGGTGTGCATGCAGGTGTGAGTGTAGACGTGACAGGGAGGGAGGAGGGAGACGAGGAGGTGGGGGACACAGAGGTGGTAGTGACTGTTGGAATGTCTGCATCTGGGTGTTGCTTGCGTGAATGCTTGTGGCTTCTGTGGTGCCTGTGTCTGGATGAGCTTCCCTTGGGTGTTGAGGTGTGTGCAGACTGGTCTGATGGTGTGGATGGGATAGGCTGAGGAACACGAGACAGAGACAGGCTGGAGGCAGTCAGAAGAGGGAGGCTGGAAGCAGGGACAATGGCTGCCGTCAGTGCTGAGGCCAGAGCATTGAACGATCGTTGATGGGCAGCCTGACCCGAATGAATGCCCTCCAGGAAGGCATTGCTCCGATGCACCTCCATTTCTACCCCCTGGATGGTATTCAAAAGGGTAGTCTGCCCAACAACGAGTGTCCTGAGGAGATCAATGACCTCCTCACTGAGGGCTGCAGGGGTAACAGGGGCAGGGGCTGAGGTGCCTGGGGCGAAGGAGACGCCGCCTTCCTGGGCGAGCGGGCACGGAGCGTAGGCTGAGGGGCTGCTGGGAGGGTGGGGCTGGTGCGCTGGATGGCGGCTGTACCTGGTGAGGTGAGGGGCCCGGTTGTTGCCGCCACCGCTAGGGAGCTCCCATCCGAGGACGTGTCGCTGTCGCTGGTGTCACCACCGGTCCCCGTTGTGGTGCTCCCCTCGCCCTCCGGATCACTGGTGCCCTCGGTGTCTGTTCCTGGTCCCACCGGGGCCTTGTGACTTGCAGCTCCCTCGTGCTCCGATGCCAATTCTCCTCCGCCTGATGATGCTAATGCACAGATGCACAAGAAGACGAAGAAGAAGGGTGGGGGGAGAAAAACGAAGACCAGGTTGAGTGCATGCAATGTCAACACCGTTGGCGGAGAGGACAGACACAGGAGCCTCATGCACTAAGCCGCGCATTCGGGGTACACTACTCAGTACTTCGGACTAGGACTACAGGTCTAGAGACGCCAAAGGCGCACATGTGCGATGCTGGACCATCGATAGCTGTACTTGTCACCCTACAGAGGTGGGGTCCGGGAGGACAGGGCCATGCCTAAAGGAGCGGACTACACAACAGAAAGCGCCCTGGCCTAATGTCACCCCCAACCCTCCTCCCCCACCCAGACGCCTCCACTGCGCAGAGAGATAGCAGAATGTGCTGATACCCACCCCCTTGTGTCTGCTGTGATGTCCTCAAGCGCCCATCCAAATCAGGGTAGGCCACCGCCAGGATCCGGGACATCAGGGGGGTCAGGGTACGACTGGCACCCCTCCTACGTTGGGAGGCCATCTCCAGCAGTGACTCGGCGGTCTTCCTGGTCCCGCGGCAGATGTCCTCCCACCTCTTGCGGCAGTGGGTGCCCCGTCTGACGTGGACCCCCAGGGCCCGGACTTCCTTGGCGATGGCACGCCATATGTCCACTTTCTGATGGGCGCTGACCTATTTGACATGTACAGGGTGGGAAAGAGAAATCATCATATTCCTGCACGTTAGATGCGATTGGCCCCCCCTCCCCAACCTTGCAATATGGCACATGCTCTCATCTGTCGTGCGTTGCACTCCTCATTCGCCCCCCACCCCACCAACTTAGCATCCACCCCACTCCACACAGGCATAGCCCATTCAATGTGCACCCAGTGTACTTACCTGTTGGTCTGGAGGACCGTAGAGTAACGCATACTGGGGGAGGACCCCGTCCACGAGCTTCTCCAACTCTTCGGAACTGAAGGCGGGGGCCCTTTCCCCAGTCGCAGCAGCCATTGTCACTTCCAGACCGAGGTCACAGCAGCACTTGCAGTATAGGTCCTCTCCTGTGGAAGATCAGGTCTCGAGTGATTAAGCAGATAGAAAATGGCGGTCACGCCCGCGGCGGTGCATACCGCGACCGCCGGCGCACCTCATTATTGGCTCCTGAAATCCATAGGCTTCAATGTTAGCCAATGCGGCTTCGTATAGCGGTCTTCGACTGCCTACCGCCACGGTGTGCCGCGCCAACGCATTGACCTCACATCCCATTGTCCCACTTCACAGGTCAGGCAGCCGCCATTTTAAGGGCCCACATGGCATTATTTGTACTGTGACACACAGGCCTAGGCCTTGCATTGCCACACATACACACCTTTCAATATATAGATAATCGTGTGCTATGCATGCAGTGGTGAACGTACCTGTGACTTGCTTGACTCTGTGCTCCATGTTGTCCTTCCTAGGCACCGTCCGCTGGGACTTGCGAGGAGAAGGATGAATCCTCGCGTGTACCGCCCGCTGGTGGACCTGTCGATAATGGAAGAACGCCACATCATACTACGATACCGACTTGACCAAGCCACTATACATGAACTGTGTGCCCAGCTGGAGCCAGCCCTGATGTCCCCCATCCGCCAACCCACAGGAATTCCCCCTCTAGTGCAGGTTCTGTCAGTCCTCCATTTTCTGGCAAGTGGCTTATTCCAGACAACAGTGGCCATGCCATCTGGAATGTCTCAGCCTATGTTTTCAAAGATCTTGTCTAGAGTGTTGTCTGCCCTGACGAAACACATGCGGCGCTACATTGTATTCCCTGAGGAGGTAGATTTGGCCACTGTGACGGGTGATTTTTATGCCCTTGGACATATTCCCAACATAATTGGTGCCATTGATGGGACCCATGTGGCTTTAGTACCCCCAAAAGACGATGAGCAGGTGTACAGAAACAGGAAAAGTTACCATTCGATGAACGTTCAGGTGGTCTGTTTGGCTGACCAGTACATCTCACATGCGAATGCCATGTTCCCTGGGTCAGTGCATGACGTGTATGTGATGCGAAATAGCAGCATCCCTTATGTGATGGAACAGCTACAGAGACAACGTGTGTGGCTAATTGGTGACTCTGGTTACCCCAACCTGCCTTGGCTATTGACCCCAGTGAGGAATCCCCGGACCAGGGCAGAGGAACGGTACAATGAGGCCCATGGGCGAACTAGGAGGGTCATTGAAAGAACCTTTGGCCTCCTGAAGGCCAGGTTTAGGTGCCTACATATGACAGGGGGGTCCCTGATGTACTCACCAAAGAAGGTGTGGCAGATCATCGTGGCCTGCTGTATGCTTCACAATCTGGCATTGCGACGTCAGGTGCCCTTCCTGCAGGAGGATGGTCCAGATGGTGGTGTTGAAGCAGCTGTGGAGCCTGCGGAGAGTGAAGAGGAGGAAGACGAAGAGGACGACACGGACAACAGGGACAGAGTTATCCAACAGTATTTTCAGTAGCACACAGGTAGGAATCACCCACGCCATTTACCATTTACTGAATGCCCCCTGCATCTTTACTTTGTGTATTTCCCCCCAGATCTTTTAAACTGAAGTTTACTTTTCCCTTCCCTTTTCAGTGCTGTATGACCCACTGCGTGACTTCTGCTTGGTTAGCCCATGGACTAATGCTTATTGACATCGGTATGTTGTCCACACATAAATAACAGAACATTATTGATAAGTAATGTGTTATACATTTGTAAATAATACAGGCTGACTCCAGAATGATTTATGTGCAATGAGTGATTTATTTTTAGTGCTATATTTTGGTACATGATATTAAAACGGTGAAGGGTGAGGGTGGAGTTATGTCCATGGCAGAGTCCAGTTCTCGGTCGCACAGGTGCATTGTTCATATGGCTGTGGAAGGATGGAGCAGGGGCAGTTCAAGGTTGGACAGGGTGACACTGTGGGACAGTGGAATGACATCCGGGGGGATATTAGACTGGCGGGGGTCTTGGCATCCTACTCTGTCTTCCTTTGAGATCTCAGGTTCCTCTTGCGGGGTGGTTGTTCTTCAGCAGGAGGTGGGGTTCTGGTGGCCCGTCGTTCTGTGGGGGCCTCCTGACCACTAGCGCCGGCGGAGGTGGTAGGCTGTTCCTGGCTAGTGACAGGGGCCCTTTGCGGTGCCACATGGTCCCGCAATGTGGTTTCTATCCGGTTGAGGGCCTGGACTATGGTCCCCATTGCGGTAGCGATGTCCCGGAGTTCATTGCTGAACCCCATGTACCGTTCCTCCTGCTGTGCCTGGATCTCGGTGAACCTGGCCAGTACCGTCGCCATCGTCTCCTGGGAGTGATGGTATGCTCCCATGATGGTGGTGAGGGCCTCTTGGAGAGTCGGTTCCCTGGGCCTGTCCTCCCCCCCCTGTCGCACAGCAGCCCTCCCAGTTGCCCTGTTTCCCCGGGCCTCTGTCCCCTGGACGGTGTGCCCACTACCACTGCCCCCAGGTCCCTGTTGTTGTTGGGGTGTTGGGTCAGCCTGGGTGCCCTGTAGTGGCGGACACACCGCTGATTGACAGGCATCCGCGGGACAGAGGCATGGGCCCGCTGGGTGGGAGCTGTGCTGGTGTTCCCAGAGGGGTTTGGGTCTGCTGTGGCTTGTGTCTGTGTGTGGGGAACCGACTGTCCAGAGGTCCCCAATGGTCCGGGCTGGTCGTCAGGTTCTAGGTCGACAGAGCTGCTGTCCTCGCTGGGGGCCTGTTCTGGGGGTGGGATGGACATCTCTGGACCCTCCGTGGCGGTGTGTTGGCGTTCGGGCCCTGCAGGGGTGAAGGAGTATGGTTATTGTTTCTGTGTGTGCCATGGTGTGCATTTTGGGTGCCCTTGTCCCCCAGTGCTGGCATTCCCTTGTGGGAGGTGTTGTGAGGGTTTGGGGGGGGTGTATGGGTATGTGCAATGGTCATGCTTTGGTGGTGGCTGTCTATGGTTTGTGTTGGCATTCAGGGGTTGGTGTTGTTTAGGGTGGGTTGTGCTGGTGAGACATTGGCAGGGAGGTTATGTGCTGGGGGGTGATATTGGGGGGGGGGTTGGCTTGCTGGTGGTTGGGGGGGGTGAAGTAGTTGAGATTCAGCTTACCAGAGTCCATTCCTCCGTGTACTCCAGCGAGGCCATCAGGATGCAGGATGTTTACCACCTCTTGCTCCCATGCTGTGAATTGGGGTGGGGTGGGTGGGGGTCCGCCACCAGTCTTCTGCACAGTGATGTTGTGCCTGGAGATCATCGAGCGCACCTTCCCCCGTAGGTCGTTCCTTCGCTTTCTGATATCTTCCCGATTTCTGGGATGCTGTCCCACAGCGTTGACCCTGTCTACGATCCTTTGCCATAGCTCAGCCTTCCTTGCTATGGTGGTGTGCTGCACCTGTGTGCCGAAGAGCTGGGGTTCAACCCTCATGATTTCCTCCACCATGACCCGGAGTTCTTGGTCCGAAAACCGTGGGTGTCTTTGGGGTGCCATGGGGTGGTGTGTATGAGGTGTGGGGTGGTGTTTGTGGTGATGTGCGTGGTGATATGTGGTGATGTGTGCGTAGATGTGGTGTGGGTGATGAAGTTGTGTTCCTGTGTGTGTTGGGGTTTTCTAATGCTGTGCTCGCTATCTCTATCTCTCTCGCTCTCGCCTTCGCTCCGATTTCCAACTAGTGGGGGTTTGTGGGTGATGTGGGTGTGTGTTTTATAGTTGATTGGATGTGTGGGAGCATTGTTTGTATGTGTCTCAGGTGTGCGTATTTCAAAATGTCCAATGTGGCAGTGTTTTGGTGCTGTGTGTGTATTTTGACCGTGGCGGTGTGTACCGCCAATGGAATACCGCGGTTGAAAGACCGCCGTGTGGATTCGTGGGTCAGAATGGCATGGGCGTGTTTGTGTTGGCGTGACGGTGGAGGTTTGGTCATCTCCAGTTTTCCGCAGCCCGCTGATGTGGCGGCCTTCCTTGGATGTGGGATTTTTGGCGGTTTCACAGTTGGTGGTCAGAATGACCGTGGCGGTCTACCGCGGCCGCGGCGGTAGAATGGCGGACTTCTGACCGGCGGTAAGGGCCTTTTACCGCCGAGGTCAGAATGACCCCCTTTATATTACTATTCAGTGATATCTCTCCATTTACTTAATACATCTTTGATCGTTTGGACCTGCAAATGTCCAGCTACATATTATATATTTTTCTAAACACTGTGGGGTGCTATATTGTGTTATTGTATCATTTATTGCACACATACTTCACACATTGCCTTCTAAGTTAAGCCTGACAGCTCAGTGCCAAGGTACCAGAGGGTGGGCACAGGATAATTTGGATTGTGTGTGACTTACCCTGACTAGAATGAGGGTCCTTTCTTGGACAGGGGTAACCTGACTGCCAACCAAAGACCCAATTTCTAACATTGGTGATCAGCGGTGAGGATATGACTTGTATTTGTGCAGTGACATACAGTAGCTAAGTATTTCACTACCTACCCACAGTTGAAGGTCAACTTGATTTTTATCTCTTTTCTGCAATTTCGTTTTTCCTTTGAATGTTTTGACTAAAATCCTCAAATCAACATGTCTCTAGCTGGGTCTCAAACAGTAGAGGAAGATTTTGATATGGCTATGCTGGAGACCTACACTGTTAAACAGCTGAGGGCATTCTGCAGGGATAGGGGTGTACCTACCCAGAAAGCATCCAGGAAGGAGGAATTCCAAAGGGCGCTGAGGGCCTGGGCAGAAGCCCCTGCTGAGGAGGATGATGAGGAGGAGGGTCAAGAAGATGGCCCCTCAGAGGATTTTTTGCCATCACTAGATGAGATTAGTGCTGCAATTGTGCCCCCTGCAAAACCAGGGAGCAGTGTCTCTGATCAAATCCTGACTGCAGAGGAAAGGAGAGAGGAGAGAGAGTTTCAGTTGCAGATGGCAAAGTTAAAAATTGAAGCTCAACAGGAGGAAAGGAGAGCAGAGAGAGAAGCCAAGCAAGCTGAGGCTGAAAGAGCAGCCAAACAGATTGAAGCTGAAAGAGCTGAAGCTGCAGCTGAGAGAGTCTTGGCTGAGAAAAGACTGTTGTTGGCTCATGAACTGAGTCTCAAGGAGCTGGAGATCAAGGCGAGACAGTCTGAGTCCAGCAGCGATGGTGGCAGCATACGTGCAGGACTGGTTGGGGACAAACATGTTCATATACCCAAAAATGTGGTGCCAATTTATGTGGTGGGAGATGACATTGATAAGTGGCCGGCTGCCTATGAAGTTGCACTAAGGGCCCATGGGACACCTGAGGAGCACTGGGGTTGGCCATGTGGTTTTATGTACCATCCTTAGGGATGGACACACTTCTCCCCCTTGCTCCACAGAATAGAAATGACTACTCAAACTCATGAAAGGCGCTTTACTGGCCAAGTTTGGACTGACCCCTGAGAGATACCATCAGAGGTTCAGGGACAGCACCAAACTTTCAACACAAACTTGGGTGGATTGTTATGATTTCTCCAACAAGGCACTGGATGGATGGGTGCGGGGCTGCAAAGCAGATGATCATAAAGGGCTATATGCCTTAATTCTGAGAGAGAATATGCTCAATATTTCTGGCATCTGGGGGGGGACTCCTACAAAGGTGGTCAGGGTTCCCAACAGAAGAAAGAAGGGGGAGAAAAACTTAAAGACGATGAGTTCTCAAAAGGCCCCCAAAAGAATTCCCAAGGGGGGGGCACCATTCCTCTTCTAGATTTGGGAAGAAGCCAGGGTATTTAACATTGGGGAAATTCATCCCCAAATGCTTAGTGCTACCAGCATGGGCACTATAAGGGAGACTCCCAGTGTTCCAACAGAGCACAGTCCACCACTGGACAGACACCTGGGTTGGCTAGTGTAGCGCTCGGGGGGGCGACAGTCCCAGTTAGCTTTGGGGAGCAGGCAGAGGTTTCCCTAGTGTCCCTGGGAGAAAGAGAGATGGTGCCTAAAGCCTACGTACGAGAAAATACTTCTAAGTATAGGCAGTGGATCACCATTGATGAGCAAAGGGTGGAGGCTCTGCGTGACACAGGAGCCAGTATGACTACTGTCAAGAGTCAGCTGTTGTCATCAGAGCAGATAGTCCCTAATACATTCCACCAGCTCATAGTCGCTGACAATCGCAAGAGTCACCTACCGGTGGCTCTTGTTCCCTTTGAGTGGGGGGGTCTTTGGTACTCTGAAAGTAGCTGTGAGTCCTGCCATGCCTGTAGATTTTCTGTTAGGCAATGATCTTGAGCACACTGCCTGGAAAGAGGTAGAGCTCAGATCCCAACTGGAGATGTTAGGTTTGCCTGAGTGGGTCTGCATGACCACACGGTCCATGGCTGCCCGGGAAGGGAGTCAAGGGCATCTGGAGCCTGGAACAATGGCCCAGACAGATGCAAAGAGGAAGGGCAAGAGAGACTGGAAACCCACCTCAGATGTTCCCACAGTGGTGGGCGGGGCCCCTGAGGAGGAGGAGGCCCCTGATCCAACTGGGGAGGACATAGCTGACCTGAGTAACCTACCTGAACTTTCTGGCTGGCAAGTAGAGGATGGGCCAACCAGAGCAGAATTCTGCAAGGCGCAGAAGGAATGCCCCACCCTTGAGGGTCTGAGGCCACAGGCCACAGCCCAAGCAGCAGGTGACACCTCTGGCACTCACCATATTTACTGGGATAATGATCTCCTTTACAGCGAGCCTAAGGTTCCGGGTACTGGGGCAGCAAGTGTGGTGATCCCCCAGTGTTACCGAGCCTTCCTACTGGGTCTGACTCACAACATTCCCCTGCCGGGACATCTGGGCCAAGACAAGACCTTTAAGAGGCTTGTCACCCACTTCCATTGGCCCAGAATAAGGTTAGCCTCAGATCATTTCTGCAGAGCTTGCCCTACTTGCCAGGCTAGTGGGAAGACAGGGCAAAAGCTTGAAGCTCCCACTCCCCGTCGTTGGCACCCCCTTTGAAAGAGTGGGCATCGACATTGTTGGTCCCTTGTACCCCAAAACTGCCTTCGGCAACAGGTTTATCCTGGTTTTGGTGGACCATGCTGCCCGCTATCCAGAGGCAATCCCTCTGAGAACAGTGACTGCACCGGGAGTGACCAGAGCCCTGTTGGGAATATTTACCTGTGTGGGATTCCCTAAGGAAGTTGTGCCTCACAGGGGCACAAACTTCATGTCTGCGTACAGGAAGTCCCATGTGGGATGAGTGTGGGGTGACCTACCGGTTTACCATCCCTTATCATCCTCAATCCAATGGGTTTGTTGAGAGATTCAACAAGACCCTGAAAGGCATGATAAGTGGCCTGACTGAAGCCATGAATGCCTGTTGTTTGCTTACAGAGAGGTGCCACAGAAAAGGGATGGTGTTCAGCCCCTTTGAACTTCTCTATGGTCACCCTGTCAGGGGACCTCTAAGCATTGTCAAAAAGGGTTGGGAGAAAACTCCCAAGACACATTCCCAGGATGTGGTCAGCTACATGCTGGCCCTCCGCAACCAAATCCAACGCTTCTGGAAGCAGGCCAAGAGTAACCTCGAGGCCAGTCAGGAGGTGACGAAGGAGTGGTATGTCCGGAAGACCACTCTGGTTGAGTTCTCACCTGGAGACAAGGCTTGGGTGAAGCAGCCAGTAGAGCTCATGGCTCTCCAGGACCACTACCAGAGGGTGGCCACAGGATAATTTGGAATGTGTGTGACTTACCCTGACTAGAGTGAGGGTTCTTGCTTGGACAGGGGGTAACCTGACTGCCAACCAAAGACCCCATTTCTAACAGTGGGCCATGTGTGTGACAGGCTGGACTGTTAGTTTAATGGTGTTCTCCTGTCTGTATTACATCTGCAGGCCAGTGCCCATCAAAAGAAGGGATTATGGCATGCCATTGCCAAGGAGATGCAGGCCCGGGGGGTCTATGGCAGGAGGAGCACTGAGTGTCGGAAACGGTTGGAGGACCTGAGACGCATGGCATGGAAGACCGCAGAGGCCCAGCTGGGGATGACCTCCCAACAAGGAAGGGGTGCCCTTTGGACCCTGACCCCCCTGATGGGCCGCATACTGGTGGTGGCCTACCCTGAGCTGGATGGATGCTTGAGGGCATCACAGCAGCCACAAGGGGGTGAGTACAGTGGGTATCATTACATATGTTGGCTGGTGGGATGGTACCTGGGTGGTGGTTGTGTGTCTTCTGGTGCCCCTAGGCCAAGCCAGACATAGCAGCATGGGTCCTCGGGTGGCTAAGGGTCTAAATGGGAAATAGTGCTTACCTAGCTTGTTAGAATACACTCCTGGGCAGGGCTGCTTGGGTCCCAGGTGTGCTCCAGTTGGCGGTGTGTGCCCCTCCACATTCCTTAGTGACTAGCCATTTCACTGGTAGTGCAATTCATAGTGCGTAGGCCTGTTCCCTGTGTGTGAGGATGCTGTGTACGCCAACGGTGGTGTTGGTGCAGCCACAGACCCTGTGTATCCTTTGTCCCTCTCCTCCCCCTTCTTGTTTTGTCATCCTGCCCTTATGTGCATTAGCATCATCTGGCGGAGGAGCAGAGGCACTGGCAACAGAGGGAGCTGCATCCCACAGGACCCTGGAGGCAGAGTCCACCGCAGCTGAGGGACACTAGTTGGACGGACGGTGAGGGGAGCACCACGGCGGAGACTGGAGGGGACAATGCAGACTCAGATACCTCCTCCGATGGGAGCTCCCTGGTGGTGGGGAACACTTCTGAGACCACCACAGCTACAGGTACAGCCGCCATCCCCATACCAGCACCGCCCTCCCAGTAGCCCCTCAGCGAGTTGCCAGTGCCTGCTCACTCAGGAGGGTGGCCATTTCCTTCGCCCCAGGCACCTCAGGCCTTGCCCTAGTGAGCCCTGATGCCCTGAGTGAGGAGGCTATTGACCTCCTGAGAGCCATCTCTGTAGGGGAAACAACCATTGTGAATGCCATCCAGGGGCTGGCAGCCCAGATGCAGCAATCTAATGAATTCCTGGAGGGCATTCACAGTGGATTGGCGGCCCGAGATCGATTCAGGCTCTGGCCTCCTCCCTGATGGCAGCCATTGCCCCTGTTTCAGCCGTCCACCCTACAGCCTCCATTTCCTAGTCCCATTCTCCTCAACCTCAACCCCAGCCCACCCCAAGCACACAGGCAGATGAGCATGCACACAAAACAACACCCAAGAGTTTCACAGTCAAACACAAGCACCATACTTCATCCCACAGGTACTCACACAAACACCATTCAGTTGCAGACACAACAATTCAGTTGCATCCACTATCTCCACTGTATCCCCCTCCTCCTCCTCCACCTCCCACCCAGTTGTGTCTACACTCACCCCTACATGCACTACATCAATATCCACTACCAGCATCATCACCACACCAAGCAGAACACACACCCCACTGGCAGACACCTCCACAACATCCATGTACGCGTCGCCTGTGTCCTCTCGCACCGTGTCTGTCACCCTCCTAAACTACACAAACGCAAGCACTCAGACACCCAACAGCCACCCACCTCACAGCAGCATACAGCCCATGCACCTGCACCCAAATCCAGCAGACAAACACTTCCAACAACCACTCCCTCATCCACCTCTCCCATTACCCTCCCTCTTTCCAATACAACGTCCCTAAAAAGCTTTTCCTTTTCCAGATTGACCTCTTCCCTACCCCTAACCCCATCCTGCACATATCAGCAGGGTAGCAGGAACCCAGCCAAGCACCTCGTCCAAACAGTCCACAGGCCCAGTGGTTGCACCACCTACTCATGGTGGAAAGGATTCGAGGACAACAGTACTGAAGGGGAAGGAGCCTGCACCAGCTGCTAAGAAGGGAAAGGAGCCGGCACCAGCTGCTAAAAAGGGGAAGGAGCCTGCAGCAGCTGCTAAGAAGGGGAAGGAGACGGTACCAGCTGCTAAGAAGGGAAAGGAGCCTGCAGCAGCTGCTTAAAAAGGGGAGGAGCCTGCAGAAGCTGCTAAGAAGGAGAAGGAGCCTGCAGCAAATGCTAAGAAGGGGAAGGAGCCAGCACCAGCAGGCGGAGGGGGGGAAGAGCCCATCCACCAGTACCAGGAATGGTAAGGGATCCCCAACCCATGAGCAGGAGGAGAGGAGGCACTCCACGCCAGTGGAAGCTGTCAGCCAAACACCGCCACCACCACCACCACCACCAGCTGTCCCAGGGCCCCCACCGCCAGCCATGGTGGTGCAGCCACCTGAGGGTGCAAGGCTGAGCAGGAGCCTCCTACAACCACCAGCGGAGTGCAGCCATCTGAGGGTGCAGGGGGTGAGCAGGAGTTTCCCACAACCACCACTGCAGTGTAGCCATCTGAGGGTGCAGGGGCTGAGCAGGAGTCTCCTACAACCACCACCCCAGTGCAGCCGTTACCGCTGATGGACGCCATATAGTCCAGCCTCCATGGGCTGCTGTGCGGCCTGCCTCCACCAGAACCAGTGGGCAAGACACCCACTCCAGAGACTGTGGCCTTGCACTTCCCAGGACAAAGCAATGGGCATGTTGCCCCCTCCAGAACCAGTGGGCAAGGCACCCATTCCAGAGACTTTGGCCCTCATTACCACCCTGGCGGTGGGTGTTAAAGCGGAGGTAAGACCCCTAACAGGCAGGCGGTAAAAAAAATGGAATCACAACCATGGCAGAAACCCCCAACATAGACAGCCACTTTAATACTCCGACCGCCACGGCGGTACAAACAAACAGCATGGCGGTCACCGCCATCAGACAGGCGGAAGACAATGTACCACCCACACTATTACGAGAGGCCAATCCGCCACCTTATCCGGGGTGGAACCAACGCAAACAAAAATATGGTGGAAACAGGACTTGGAAAGGAAAACACTCACCTCTACACAACCCATGAGGAACCAGGACGCCATGGAGCCAGAACTCCAAATCCTCCCTGCAATAGTTTTCCTGCTCCTCCACCAGGAGCACGAATGACGGCGGCGACGACCACGGTGAGTACTGCACGTACAACACAGGGGAGGGGGGAGGGAAAAGAGAGTGACACACACATGCAAAACGCAACACCCCCACCCTCACCCACAACAACATACACACCAATACACGCTGCAACATTAGATTTACACCCGCCAACCCCCCCCCCCGGAAGAACGCAATGACAAAAGGAAATGATTGTAGCGATTGTAATCAATAAAAATCCATTAGTCAAAACTTGAAATACAGTATAAGCAATTATGTACACCAACTATACAAGTCCGGATAGTGCACCATTCATAGTCCATGGCCCACACTCGATAACTGACTGGAAATGGAGAGAACACTGCTGGGGCATCAGATCGAAATGAAACAGGCACCTCAGGGGGAAGGAAAGGGGGGGCACCTCAGCCGGATGAGTGAACGACGCCAGCTCCACGAGGGGGCTCCATGCCCATTGATGTATCCTGCGGAGTGCAAAGCCACAGTCTCTCAAGTCTCTCCAGTGGGTGGGTTGCCCACTGCTTTATCCTGGGGAGTGCAAAGCCACAGTCTGTCAAGTCTTTCAGTGGGCGGTTTGCCCACTGCTGCATCCTGGGGAGTGCAAAGCCACAGTCTCTCAAGTCTTTTCATTGGGCGGGTTGCCCACTGCTTTATCCTGGGGAGTGCAAAGCCACAGTCTCTCAAGTCTTTTCATTGGGCGGGTTGCCCACTGCTTTATCCTGGGGAGTGCAAAGCCACAGTCTCTCATGTCTTTTCAGTGGGTGGGTTGCCCACTGCTTTATCCTGGGGAGTGCAAAGCCACAGTCTCTCAAGTGGATGCCTTTCTCCACTGGTTCTGGAGGGGGCTTTGTGCCCAGAGTGCTTCATCCTGCCAAGGTCTGAGATAGTGGATGTGAATCTCCACTGGTTCTGGAGGGGGCTTTGTGCCCAGAGTGCTTCATCCTGCCAAGGACTGAGGTAGTGGATGTGAATCTCCACTGGTTCTGGAGGGGGCTTTGTGCCCAGAGTGCTTCATCCTGCCAAGGACAGGGGTAGTGGATGTGAATCTCCACTGACGGTGGTGCAACATGCATGCTGGCCAGGCTCCTGGAACTGACCAACAGCCTCGTATGACTGACCACTGGGGATGGCAGCCATGTCTGCGGTGGTGCCACTGGCTCAGGATGTCGCGGGCCGCTGGTGGTGGTGTCAGTAGCGGCAGTGCTTGCGGCGGACTCTGTGGCATCGGTGCTTGTGGTGGACTATGTGGCATCAGTGCTGGCGGCGGTCTCTGTGGCATCGGTGCTAGCGGTGGGCTCTGTGGAAATGGTGCTGGCAGCAGGCTCTGTGGAAACGGTGCTGGCGGCGGGCTCTGTGGCAGCAGTGGTGGTGGCGGGCTCACTGACTGCGGTGCTGGTAGCGGGCTCAGTGTCTGCGGTGCTGGTGGCGGGCTCACTGACTGTGGTGCTGGTGGAGGTGTCTGTGGCGGCGGTGCAGGTGGCGGTGCTGGTGGTGGTCTTGTCCGCCGTGCAGGTTGGCGTCGACGTGGACATGCCTCCGATTTTCTGGCCTTTCCCCACCTTGGATGGTGGCGCAGCTGTCTTGCCACTTTCCACTTTAGTTTTGCCTGAGCCTTTGGTGGCAGGTGTTTTTGCCTTCTCCCTCTGGGATGCGGGCAACTTTTTCAGTTTTGGAGGTGGGGGAATGTCCTTGCCCTTGCTCCTTGGAACACTGGCAGCCCTGTTGCTTGGCGCACTCCAAAATCCCACTATTGCTGGCACCATTGTGCCCGGTGATGTGGTGGCTGAGGTGCTGGGTTGGGACCTGGAAAGGCAGGCCCTAGAGGACGGACCGGGGGGGGGAGGTGTAGGGAAGTGGTCAACATTTGATAGGAAAAGCTTTTTAGACACACTGGGATGGGTATGTGGAGCGGGTTTGGGAGTGGAGGAAGAGGTAGTGGATGTAGGAGGTGTACATTTGCTGACTTTGGGTGAAGGTGTATGGGCTGGAGGCTGTTGTGAGGTGGATGGCTTTTGGGTGGGTGTGTGACTGCGTTTGTGTACTTTGGGAGGAGGGCTCACTGACACACTGGGAGAGGACACAGGGGATGAGTGAATGGTAGTGGAGGTGGTGAGTGCACGTGAGCGGTATGTGGTGATGGGCGTGCTGGTGATTGAGTTAGTGGCTGAAGATGTAGTGCATGCAGGAGTGAGTGGAGACGAGACAGGGAGGGAGGAGGGAGACGTGGAGGAGGGGGACACAGTGGAGGCAGTGGACGTTTGGTATGTCTGCATGGGTATGATGCTTGTGTGAGTGCCTGTGGGATGTGTGGTGCTTATGTTTGCCTGAGCCACCCTTGTGTGTTGAGGTGTGTGCATGCTGGTCTGATGGTGTGCTTGGGATAGGCTGAGGTACAGGGGATTGGGTCTGGGTGGAGGAGGTTGGAGCGGGGAGGCTGGACACAGGGGCAATGGCTGCCATCAGTGCAGAGGCCAGAGCCTGAAATGCTCGCTGTTGGGCTGGCTGGCCAGAATGAATGCCCTCCAGGTATGCATTTGTTTGTTGCAACTGCCTCTCTGTACCCTGGATGGCATTCAGAATGGTAGACTGCCCAACAGTGAGGGATCTCAGGAGGTCAATAGCCTCCTCACTGAGTGCAGCAGGTCTGACTGGGGCAGGGCCTGAGGTGCCTGGGGCGAAGGAGATGCCCACCCTCCTGGGTGAGCGGCCACGGGACACACGCTGAGGGGCTGCTGGGGGGGGCAGTGCTGGGCTGGTAGGAGGGGTGGTGGCTGTACCTGTAGATGCGGTGGGCACAGAGGGGCCCGCCACCGCAAGGGAGCTCCCATCAGAGGAGGAGTCGGTGTTGCTGGTCTCTGCTCCTGTCCCCGCTGTGGAGCTCCCCTCGCCGTCCGTCCGACTGGTGACTTCAGACTCCGTTGTCTCGCCCTCCAGGGCCATGTGGGATGCAGCTCCCTCCTGCTCCGGTGGCACTGCTCTTCCACCTGATGATGCTAATGCACACAAGAACAGGGAGACCACAAAAAGGGGGGGAAGAAAGAAGAAATACATGTTCAGTGTACGCAATACCGCTACCGTTTGCGGACAATACAGACACAGCAGCCCTCTGCACTACGCCATGCACTTAGAGTTCCCTAGTTAATCAAAGGGACATGGGGTACAAGGCTTATGCCAGACTGCTGCACACATGGAAGTCACAGGAGCCTGATTAGGTGTAGATGGCTCTTACCACTGGTGGGGTTGGGGTGCCACATAGCCTGCCTCACAAAGGGTCCTTGCCTACAAAGCTCGCCCTGGCCTAGGGTACCCCACTGCCCACCTCCCGCACCCAGACACCTCGTAATGCACACAGAGTCAGATGGATGTGATGGTACCCACCCCCCTTGTGGCTGCTGTGATGCCCTCAAGTGCCCATCTAACTCCAGATACGCCACCGCCAGGATCCGGAACATCAGGGGGGTCATGGTGCGACGGGCACCCCTCCCGCATTGGGAGGCCATCCCCAGCTGGGCCTCCGCCGTCTTCTTGCTCCAGCGGCGAATGTCCTCCCATCTTTTACAGCAGTGGGTGCTCCGTCTGTGGTGGAACCCAAGGGTCCGGACATCCTTGGCGATGGCACGCCAAATATCCTTCTTATGGTGGGTTCTGACCTATGAGGAATAGCACAGGGGAAAAGGATGATCTTTAACCGTCCGGACCGTCACAGTCATTGGCCCACGTTCCCACCCTTGCCCTGACGCACATACACTCACCGTACGCTCATGCAGGCCTCAGTCCCCCCCCCATGTATCTTCCAGTCACACAAATCCAAACAAGCATTGCCCATACAGCTTGCTCACAGTGTACTCACCTGTTTGTCTGGAGGACCGGAGAGTAGTGTGTACTGGGGGAGGACCCCATCCACTAACTTCTCCAACTCCTCCGAAGTGAAGGCAGGGTCCCTTTCCCCAGACACATGAGCCATCGTCGCTTCCAGACTGAGGTCACAGCAGCACTTGCAGTGTAGGTCCTCTCCTGTCGAAGGTCAGGTATCAATGAGTGAACAGACAGAAAATGGCAGTCACGTCCGCGGCGGTGCGTACCATCACCGCTGGCGTACATCGTCATTGGCTCCTGGGACCCATATGGTCCAATGTTAACTAATGCAGGATTGCACCGCGGTCTTCGACCGCCTACTGCAACGGTGTACAATGCCAGCGCAGTTACCTCACATCCCCTTGTCCCACATTACAGGTCAGGCAGCCGCCATTTCAGGTGGCCACATGGTATTATTTTTAACTGCGTCACATCTATCTAGGCCTTGCATACACACAGTGACAGGCACATTGCAGATTGACAAATGTTTTTTTAACACCTCAGTGTTGGCTGACTCTGTGCTCGCTGTTCTCGTCCATAGGGCACGTCCGCTGGGGCAGGTGAGGAGATGGCGGCATCCTCCCGTGTACAGACCGCTGGTGGACCTGTCAACAATGGAAGACAGACACATCATTATCACTTACAGACTTGATCGTGCCACAGTCCAGGAACTGTGTGCCCAGTTGGAGCCAGACCTGATGTCAGCTATCTGCCATCCCACTGGAATCCCCCCTCTAGTGCAGGTCCTGTCATTACTCCATTTCCTGGCAAGTGGGTCTTTTCAAACAGCAGTGGCCATTGCATCAGGGATGTCCCAGCCTATGTTCTCAAACGTGTTGTCCAGAGTGTTGTCTGCCCTGCTGAAACACATGCGCAGCTACATCATGTTCCCTCAGGTGGAGGATTTGCCCACAGTGAAAGGTGACTTCTATGCCCTAGGACATATCCCCAACATCATAGGTGCCACTGATGGGACACATGTGGCCTTGGTACCCCCCCCGCAGGAGTGAACAGGTCTACAGAAACAGGAAGAGCTACCATCCGATGAATGTGCAGATGGTGTGTTTGGCCACCCAGTACATCTCCCATGTGAACGCCAAGTTTCCAGGCTCAGTGCATGACGCTTACATTTTGAGGAATAGCAGCATCCCTTATGTGATTGGGCAACTCCAGAGGCACCGTGTATGGCTAATAGGTGAGGACAAGGACCCCGTATTATGTGAATGATTGTCTGGGTTTGGGGTTGTCCCTAAGGGTTAGTGTGTGTCTAACAGTTGTCCCTCGACATTTGCAGGTGACTCTGGGTACCCCAACCTGTCATCGCTACCCCAGTGAGAAATCCCAGGACAAGGGCAGAGGACCGCTACAATGAGGCACATGGGCGAACTAGGAGAGTGATTGAAAGGACCTTCGGCCTTCTGAAGGCCAGATTCCGGTGCCTCCATATGACAGGTGATTCTCTCTACTACTCACCAAAGAAGCTGTGCCAGATCATCGTGGCCTGCTGTATGCTGCACAACCTGGCTTTGTGACCACAGGTGCCTTTTCTGCAGGAGGATGGTCCAGAAAGAGGTGTTGGCTCTGGAGCCTGTGGACAGTGAAGAAGAGGAGACAGAAGAAGAGGATATCAACAACAGAAACAACGTGATCCAGCAATACTTCCAGTGAGACACAGGTAAGAAGACATCACTGCCTCCTATATCTCATATGATAGACCTATCATATGTCTGTCACTTTCACCCAGTGTATGGACCCTGACGTATCACTTCGCCTTTCCATTTCACAGATGTGGGTCCCACTGTGTGACCTCTGCTATATTACCTCATGGACTAGAGCTGTGTGACATGGGTATGTTGTCAATACAATGGACATTGCTATTTACCTTAGTTATAGCAAATACACATTTGTGAAACCACAGACTGACTCCAGCTTATTTTGTGATTCAAGGGTGTTTATTTAAGTGCATATTAGTGCAGGGAGTTGTAAAATGGTCAGGGGTGATGGTGGAGGAAAGTCCATGGCAGAGTCCAGTTATTTGTCTCACAGGTGCATTGTCCAAAGGGGCATAGGAAGTGGAGCTAGGGCAGTTTAAGGATGGGCTGGGTGACGAAGTGGGACAGAAGGATGACATTCAGGGTGGTCTCATTTCTTGGCGGGGGTCTTGGCATTGTTCTCTGTCTTTGTCCTGGATCTCAGGGATCGTTTGCGGGGTGGTTCTCCATCTGCAGGGGGTGGGGTGCTGGTGTCGTGGTCATATGGCGGTGCCTCCTGTCCACTAGCACCGGCAGAGGTGGTGGGCTGTTCATCATCGAGGCCAGTGTCAGGGGCCCCTTGTTGTGCCACAGTGTCCCTCCTGGTGTTCACAAGGTCCTTCAGCACCCCTACAATGGTGACCAGGGTTGTGTTGATGGACTTGAGTACCTCCCTGATCCCCAAATACTGTTCCTCCTGCAGCCGCTGGGTCTTCTGAAACTTGGCCAGTACAGTTGCCATCGTCTCCTGGGGATGATGGTACGCTCCCATGATGTTAGAGATGGCCTCGTGGAGTGTGGGTTCACTGGGCCTGTTCTCCCCCTGTCGCACAGCAGTCCTCCCAGTTCCCCTGTTTTCCAGTTCCTCTGTCCCCTGAATCATGTGCCCACTGCCCCCAGGTCCCTTATGTTCTTGGGTTTGCCTTGGTTCCCGGTAGTGGTGGACACACTGCTGCTTGAGGTGCCCTGGGGACAGAGGTATGGGCCCGCTGGGTGGATGCTGTGCTGGTGTTTCCAGAGGGGGGAAACTCTGTAGTGGCCTGTGCCAGTGTGAGGGGAACCGACTGTCCCGAGGTCCCAGATGGGCCGGGCTGGTCATCTTGATCCAGTTGGACAGAGCTGCTGTCATCACTGTGGGCCTCTTCTGTGGGTGGACATGTCTGGACCCTCCTGTCCAGTGACGTTGGGTAGGGGTCCTGCAGGGGTGTAAAGGCATGATTATAGCATCTTATGTGCCATGGTGTGCACTGGGTGTGTCACCCGGTACCCCAGTGCTTCCATTCTTGTGTGGGACCTTGTGTGATAATGGTTTAGGGGAGTGTATGGGTATGTGCAGTGGACATGCTTTGGTGATGGGTGTCCATGCTTTAGTGTTGCATGCAGGGCTTGGTGTTGGGATGGGTGGTTTGTGATAGTGGGACATATGTGAGGAGTTGGAGTGATGGGGGTGAGTCTGAGGGTGGGGGTATGTGATAGCATGCAGGTAGGGTGTGGGATATAATAGTTAAAAATTGACTTACCAGAGTCCATTCCTCCTGCTACTCCTGTGAGGCCCCCATGTTGCAGTATAGCCAAGACCTGCTCCTCCCATGTTGTTAGTTGTGGGGGAGGAGGTGGGGGTCCGCCGTCAGTCCTCTGTACTGCAATCTAGTGTCTTGGGTCCATGGATCGGACCTTCCCGCGTTGGTCATTCCACCTCTTCCGATGTCATCCCGTGTTCTTGGGTGCTGTCCAAACTGCGTTGACCCTGTCCACGATTCTGCGCCATAGCTCCATCTTCCTAGCTATGGAGGTGTGCTGCACCTGTGATCCGAATAGCTGTGGCTCTACCCGGACGATTTCCTCCACCATGACCCTGAGCTCCTCCTTAGAGAACCTGGGGTGTCTTTGCGGTGCCATGGTGTGGTGTAGGTGATGGGTGAGGTGGTGTGTGTTGTGATGTGTGAGGGGATGTGTTTGTGTGTGTTGTGTGAGATGCGTGGATGTTGTGTAAGTGATGGTGTTGTGTGCCTGCGGATGCTAGATTGTTGATGGTGGTGTCTCTCTCTGTGCTTCTTTCTCAATTTTTATTGTAGGGGTTTGTGGGTGATGTGGGTGTGTGTTATATATTGGTTTGGGTGTGTGGGAGTTGTGTGTGTATGTGTATTAGGTGTGTGTATTTCAAATTGTCCAATGTGGTTGTGTTTTGTAAATGTGTGTGTATTTTGAGCGCAGCGGTGTGTACCGCCGATGGAATACCGCGGTTATAAGACCGTGTGGACTTGTGGGTCGTGATAGTGTGGGCGTATTCCTGTTGGCGTGACGGTAGAGGTTTTGTCATCGCCAGTTTATCACTGACCTTTGGTGTGGCGTACTAGTGTGGGTCTCTAGATTTTAGCGGATTCTGGCCTGTGGTTCGTAATAGCTGCACCGGATTTCCGCGGCCACAGTAGTGTGTTGGCAGTCTTCTACACGGCGGTAAGTGGGATTTACCGCCAATGTTGTAATGAGGGCCTTTGTCTTCTGCCTGGCTGTAGGCAGCTACCGCCGCAGTGACTGTTGCTTCCGCCCTGGCGATCGGTATGGTAAATTGGCTGTCTATCGAAGATAACACCATGATGGTCATAATTTGGCGGTATTACCGCCACTTTATCTCCGACCGCCAGGACCTGTATCTTTCACATCAACAGGTTGAGCTGCCACTTGGCACACAGAGGCCACAGAAGAGATTGCCACTATCCCATGGCTGAAGCCCTCAGTGGACATCTGGATTTTGAGGATGGTTCTTGTCTATCTGGACAACATGATCAGACACCACAATGAATCTCACTGTGGCCACATAAGCATGTCCCAGCCTGGTTGCCTCAACATCACAGGCAACTATTTGCCCCCCAACCTTTGTCCTAAGCACAGTATCTACTATCTTATGCCCCCTGTCCAGGATCCTGAGTTGCAGCGCAACACTTCGGACAATTAAGGTCCAGGGCCCAGTGGGAGAGGGCAGCCAATGACAAGGGCACAGGCCTGTTGGGGTAGGTTGCCTGTAACTGATGCTGTGGGCCAGCAAGATGAGGTCGCTGTGGCTGCTCCTTGCCAGGACACCATCGGTCTAGTCTTGGGGGACTATCAGGAGTCCCAATGCTTGATGAGCCAGGTTGTAACCAAACTCCGGGTAATAAAGAATGTACAGAGAGACCTGCACACGGAAATGCATGAACATTTGGAAGCTTGCTTTACCAACATGGCCTCTCTAACAGGGGTGATGAGGAACATTAACATTACCCTGAGCAGGGCTCTAGAACACCACTCTACCCCTTTCTTTGGTGCATCAACACCAGGCCCTTCTTTATCAGTGCTAGCCACTAGAAGGGAGGCCCTACCAGAGGAACAAGCCCTAGACACCCCTGTCTCTGTAGCAGCAGATTCCCCCCCCCCCCACCACCACCACCACACAAACAGGGACATCTGGCAAAGAATCCAGAAGGTGCGAATGGCAAGACACTGACCATTGCAACAAGTGACCTCTTCCAAATGGAACTCCTTTGTGTGCCACACATTCACTATGATGAGTGATCTTGAACTACTTACCAGTTGAAAAGGGAGGGTTACTCTCTATGGTGAGGCCTCTACTCCAATGATTTCATTCATCATGACTGACACCTTCACTTTAATATTTTTTGTCTTTTCTGTTAAAAGTTTATTTACTACATCAGCACTGTAATACATTCACTCATCACAAACTCATTTTCATCTTGCTTTAGGTGAAGATTTGCTCTGTAGAGATGTAAGACCATGTGAACCATATGTTGAAGATAGAGCTTACAAGGAGGGATGTGTTACAGGTACACAGTTTCCTGCTCAGGATTATAACCATTACACACAAACATTGGGTACAAGTGTTTGGTCACACAAAATATTTTATTCAAGTGAACAGCACATCAGCTGTTCATATGTCTGTACCTTTGTGGCATAAGGATGTGTGATTCATACTGAGTCAAAGTATATATTTCAGGGCCTATACCACGGAAGCAAGGGACTTGTCAGATATTATCCTGTAGAATAAGCAAACATTAAGGTGGATGATATCAGCAGCTTGAGCCTTATCACATACCTCACCAAAGTAATCTGATACAATACAATAAAAGTTTATTGTGGCACACAAAGCCAAAAAAGTACAATAAAATTAAAAACATCTGAGTGTTACTTAAGCCGAAGGACAATGTTCGTGCATTATGACTTTTTTACTTAATTAATTGTTTCAACTTTAAGCCTTACAATAATATAAAACTATGTGCATAGCAATAAAAAGAAGGATTAAATTATATATAAAACCAATTGATCATTAGTTAAAAACATTACAGAAGCGAGGTTAACCCCAACTATACCATGACTTTACAGGGGGGGCCAATAAAAAGTGTTTGTGCATATAACAATATACTAGTAACATACATCAGCAGTATTACAACAACAGGGCATTAGATAGGACTGTTAGAGCCAACCCCATTTGTATAGATGGAAGCGGACAATTACCTCTCAAAGAGCATCAGGGGGTCTTATAAGATCTTATAGATCAACCAACCCCAATTTGGCTGGTAGCTCCCTCAGACAGGGCCAAGCAGCCCATACGTATGAGGCTACCAAATTATGGCCCTCATTACAACCTCAGTGGCCTTCTCAGAAGACTGCTGAGGCAGCGGGCGCCAGAATACTGCCAGTGCTGCCGGTATTTCTGGCTCCCTATTTCAACGTTTTTGCTGGGCCAGCGGACGGTAAGCCCAGCAGAAAAGTCACACCAACATTGCTGCCGGCTTGTAATAGAGCCGGTGGCAATGCTGATGTGCAGCAGGTGCAGTAGCACCCATCACGCATTTCACTGCCCGAAATTTGGGCAGTGAAAAGCGCGATGGGGCTATGCCTGGGGACACCTGCACTGCCCATGCCAAGTGCCTGGGCAGTGCAGGGCCCCCCAGAGGCACCCCAAGTCCCCCCTACCGCCAGCCTTTCCATGGCGGTGTTTACCGCCGTGGCCAGGCTGGCAGTCGGGGACTCATAATCCTCAGGGCAGCGGTGCTTGCACTGATGCCCTAGGGATTATGGCGGTATAGCGGAGGGGCCGGCGGTATGGCCGTGGCTATTGTGCCACAGTCATAATAGCTGGCAGAACACCGCCAGCCTGTTGGCGGTGTTACCGCCAGCTTACCGCCAGCCACCAGGGTCGTAATGAGGCCCTATGTGCATTGATATTACCTGGCCTTACACAAAGTGCTAATGCAGTTGTGGTACAACTCATGCCATTAGATTTAAGAAGGGGGTAAAGCCACTGTGCCAAGCCTCTTCATATTTCTTGCGGAACAGGGTGAAGTGGGCAACATGGTCTACCTCCCCAGGGCTACAATCACAATACTCCAATCCAGACGTCAGCCTGCGGGTGTGTACCAAGTAACATCTTAAAGGCAGCACCCCCAGCCTGTATTTTAGATAGAGCGAGTGCTTCAATTCGGGCACAGCAGATCAAGATAATCAGGAGGGACAGGGTCTTAGGCATTGCTGAAGTAATAACTTGCAATTGGTTCAGGCCTGAGTTCCTGGCATGCCCTTATACAATTAAATTCTCAATATTGATCTTTTACCTGGCCCGCAGTCTCCTGGGGAACTCCACCCATATCCGCCCACAGAGCCTCTAGGTGTAGATTTTTCACGATCTTCTTAACTTGTGCCCCCCACGAGCACACTCCTTTTCTGCCACGCACAGTGACCTCTTTGAGGGTTTTCCAAGTACTCTACTGGCTTAGAGTTACATATTAGCCTTACCCAGTACAACACTGGCATAAGGGCTGCTACTTCTGATACTGGCATCAGGCTGAGCTCTACGAAGGGAGTCTTCAAGGGGGTTCCCGGCACTAACCCTGATAAGGTTCTCAGGAATTTATTCTTGGCTACTTGTAACACACTGGTGTTTGCATATCCCCAGACCTCTGCCCTGCAAATTATGGCAGCCAATGCCTTTATCGCACTTATTTTCAGGATAGTGCTAATGCTTCCAGCTCCAGCCTTGTACTTGAGCTTCAATATTGCCCCCGCTGCTGGCTAAAGAACTATGGCTGACTTCCGTACCTGGTTGTCTCAATTTAAATTTTCCGAGAACCGCACGCCCAGATAGTCGAAATGTTTAACACTATCAATTGGTATATTATTGATCGTTAATTTCCGCTGAAGGTGGGGGGAATAGTCGCAGGGACAGAGCTCAGACCAGGCATTAAAAGGCGGCACACCATTGGTTACAGTAGGCCACTATGTACTGTTCAGGATTAGCACCAAATTCTGTCGCTAACCCTGAACAGTACATCAATAGCGTCAAAAATGTTAATGCTATTGCCCCTGCCATGAGCCATGGTGTGCTGTATTTTAAATACAGCAGTGTAATGGAGATGAAGATAGTATCTGTTCCAAGCATTACAGCAGTTTAAGGAAGGACATTTCGCTTTGCGAGGTTTGAATCCAAAGTTGAATAAGTGATAGATCTGGAAATGGCTTTATAGCGAAGCGTATACCTTAATCTCCCAGAACATGACCAGGGGAAAATAGAACATTAAGAGTTTGTAAGGTATTGCATGTCTTCCTATATCCTGAAGAGGCTTTGAAGTAATTAAGGCCGAAATGCGTCAACAGAAACATTTGGGTGCAGCACCACTTTTCCTAAATTTGCCCCATATATTTAGTTTTGCTCCCATTGATTTCTAACTCCATCCCCATACAGAAGGCATAACAATTGTCCAAAACCCTTTGTATTCCCATAGGAGTCTTCGATAAAAGCAGAGTGCCATGGGCAAACATCAGAGGCAGCACTTTGACTGACGCCAACCTAGGGGAATCATTACTTATATTAGTCAGCAAATCAGCCAAGTCATTGATAGACAGAGTGAATACTGTTGGTGCCAGCACACAGCCTTGTCTGACCCCCCTTCTAATAGGAAAGGGTTAATAAATTTCTCCAAGTTTTCCACAGCGTACCTGCACAAAGTTCCCCTCATGGAGTCCTTGTATGACATGGTAAAGATAAGGGGTGACCCCCATATCTGCCAAAAGCTGCCATAAGGTGTCTCTGGGGAAAAAAACAAATGCAGAGCGTAAATCTACAAACATCAAATAAAGGCTACCACTCTCTAAGACCACTGATTTCCAGTATAAAAGCTGAAGTCTGAAAACTTGATCAATAGTGAAATAATCCAACATCACATAATCCAAGATACTGACAGATGGCAGTACAACAGTCCCTGCTAACATGCCCATCATAATCCAATGACTGTGCATCTGGTGGTATGACACAAACATATGTCAGTGTTGTGGCACAGGCACTGTGGCCTGCAATGATGAAACATTGGAATGGTAAAACCGCCATCAGGCCGGCGGTAAAAAAAATGGAATCACGACCGTGGCGGAGACTGCCAACATAGACAGCCACTTTAACACTCCGACCGCCACAGCGGTACAAACAAACACAGCGGTGGTAACTGCCAACAGACAGGCGGAAGACAAGGTTCTGCCCACTGTATTACAACAGTCCAATCTGCCACCTTTTCCTGGGCAGATTCACTGTGAACAAAAACATGGCGGAAACGGGACTTGGAAGGGAAAACACTCACCTCTACACACCCCATGAGGAACCAGGACACCATGGAACCCGAGCTCCAGATACTCCCAGCCTTTATCTTCCTGCTCCTCTACCAGGAACAACAAAGATGGCGGCGACGACCACAGTGAGTGCTGCACCTACGACAGAGGGGAGGAGGGAGGGAAAAAATAGTGACACACACACACAACACGCAACACTCACACCCCCACCCTCACCAACTGCAACACACGCACAAGTCCAGGTAGATACATTACATTTACAACCCCCAACACCCCCTGGAAGAATGCAAGGACAAAAGGAAATTAATCGAACGTCTGTAATCTATTAAAAAACACTAATCAAAAATATATATATATATATATTTACACTTCAAACAAATATATACACCAAGAATTCAAGTCCAAGGTATTCCACAATCATAGTCCGTGGACCACTGGGCCCAAAATGCATGGGCGAGGCCCACACTCAATATCCGATCAAAACGGAGATAACACTGCTGGGACATCAGGTAGAAATACAACAGGCACCTCAGGGGGAAGGGAAGTGGAGGCACCTCAGCCGGATGAGTACACGATGCCAGATCCACAAGGGGGCTCCATCCCCACTGCTGTATCCTGGGGAGTGCAAAGCCACAGTCTCACAAGTCTTTCCAGTGGGTGGTTTGCCCACTAATCTATCCTGGGGAGTGCAAAGCCACAGTCTCACAAGACTTTCCAGTGGGTGGGTTGCCCACTGCTTTATCCTGGGGAGTGTGAAGCCACAGTCTCACAAGTCTTTCCAGTGGGTGTGTTGCCCACTGCTGCATCCTAGGGAGTGCAAAGCCACAGTCTCACAAGTCTTTCCAGTAGGTGGTTTGCCCACTGGTGAATTCTGACCCTGTTGTGTCGCCCTCCAGGGCCATGTGGGATGCAGCTCCCTCCTGCTCCGGTGGCACTGCTCCTCCGCCTGATGATGCTAATGCACACAAGAACAGGAAGACCACAAAAAGGGGGGAAAGACAGAAGAAAGACATGTTGAGTGCATGCAATACTGCTACCGTTGGCGGACACTACAGACACAGAAGCCCCCTGCACTACGCCGTGCACTTAGAGTTCCCTAATTAATCACAGGTACATGGGTTACAAGGACTATGCCCGATTGCTGCACACATGGAAGTCACTGAAGCCTGACTAGGTGTAGTTGGCTCTTAACACTGTGGGGTGGGGTGCCACAGGGCCTGCCTTATGAAGGGACCTTGCCTACTAAGCTCGCCCTGGCCTAGGGGAACCCACAGCCCACCTCCACCCGCCCAGACACCTACAATGCGTGCTGAATCAGCAGAATAAGAGTGTACTCACCCACTTGTGGCTGCTGTGATGCCCTCAAGCGCCCATCCAACTCCGGATAGGCCACCGCCAGGATCCAGAATATCAGGGGGGTCATGGTGCAATGGGCACCCCTCCCACATTGGGAGGCCATCCCCAGCTGGGCCTCCGCCGTCTTCTTGCTCCAGCGGCGAATGTCCTCCAATCTTTTACGGCAGTGGGTGCTCCGTCTGTTGTGGACCCCCAGGGTCCAGACTTCCTTGGGGATGGCGAGCCAAATATCCTTCTTCTGGTGGGCGCTGACCTACAGGAATAGTACAGGTGAAAAGGAGAAAATATAACTGTCCGCACCGTCACAGTCATTGGCCCGCATCCCTACCCTTGCCATGACGCACATGCACGCACCGTTGTATCATGCACGCCTCATTCTCTCCCCCCCATCTTTCATCAACACCACTCCACACAGGCATTGCCCATTCTGCATGCTCACAGTGTACTTACCTGTTTGTCTGGAGGACCGTAGAGTAGTGTGTACTGGGGGAGGACCCCATCCACTAGTTTCTCCAACTCCTCCGTGCTGAAGGCAAGGGCCCTTTTCCCCAGACACATGAGCCATTGTCTCTTCCAGACTGAGGTCACAGCAGCACTTGCAGTGTAGGTCCTCTCCTGTCGAAGATCAGGTATCAAGTGAGTGAACAGACAGAAAATGGCGGTCACGTCCATGGCGGTGCGTACCGTCACCGCCGGCGTACATCGTCATTGGCTCCTGGGACCCATAGGGTCCAATGTTAACCAATGCAGGATTGTGCTGCGGTCTTTGACCGCCTACTGCAGCGGTGTACAACGCCAGTGCAGTTACCTCATATCCCCTTGTCCCACATTACAGGTCAGGCAGCTGCCATTTCAGGGGGCCACACAGCATTAATTTTGACTGTGTCACACATATCTAGGCCTTGCTTAAACACTAATACAGCCATATATCGATTTTCAAACATTTTGCTATAAAGTTGTGTTTACGCACCTCAGTGTTGGTTGACTCTCTGCTCACTGTTCTCCTCCATAGAGCACGTCCGCTGGGTCAGGTGATGAGATGGCGGCATCCTCCGGTGTACAGACCGCTGGTGGACCTGTCGACAATGGAGGAGCGACATGTAATTGTCACATACAGACTTGATCGTACCACAATCCTGGAGCTGTGTGCCCAGTTGGAGCCAGACCTGATGTCAGCTATCCGCCATCCCACAGGAATACCCCTCTAGCGCAGGTGCTGTCAGTACTCCATTTCCTGGCAAGTGGGTTTTTCCAAACAACAGTGGCCATAGCATCAGGGATGTCCCAGCCTATGTTCTCCAACCTGTTGTCCAGAGTGTTGTCTGCCCTGCTGAAACACATGCGCAGCTACATCATGTTCCCTCAGATGGAGGATTTGCCCACAGTGAAAGGTGACTTCTATGCCCTGGGACATATCCCCAACATCATAGGTGCCATTGATGGGACACATGTGGCCTTGGTCCCCCAGCAAGAGTGAACAGGTGTACAGAAACCGGAAGAGTTACCGTTCTATGAATGTGCCGATGGTGTGTTTGGCCGACCAGTACATCTCCCACGTAAATGCCAAGTTTCCGGGCTCAGTGCAGGACGCTTACATTCTGCGGAATAGCAGCATCCCTTATGTGATGGGGCACCTCCAGAGGCACCATGTGTGGCTATTAGGTGAGGACATGGACCCAATACAGTGTGACTAAGTGTCTGGGTCTGGTGATGTCCCTAAGGGTTAGTGTGTGTCTAACAGTTGTCCCTTGATGTTTGTAGGTGACTATGGTTACCCCAACCTGTCATGACTACTGACTCCAGTGAGGAATCCCAGGACAAGGACAGAGGAACGCTACAATGATGCCCATGGGCGAACTAGGAGGATTATAGAGAGAACCTTCGGCCTCCATAAGGCCAGGTTCCGGTGCCTCCATATGACAGGTGGTTCCCTATTCTACTCACCAAAGAAGGTGTGCCAGATCATCGTGGCCTGCTGTATGCGTCACAACTTGGCTTTGCGACAACAGGTGCCTTTTCTGCAGGAGGATGGTCCAGATGGAGGTGTTGTGGCAGCTGTGGAGCCTGTGGACAGTGAAGACGAGGAAGCAGTAGAAGAGGGCATAGACAACAGGACCAGGGTGATCCACCAGTACTTCCAGAGAGACACAGGTAAGAAGACAACACTGCCTGCTACATCTGATATAATTCTTCTACCTCTCATCTGTCTGTCATTTTCACCCAGTGTATAGACACTGAGTTGTTACTTTCCCTTTCCATTTCACAGATGCGGGTCCCACTGTGTGACCTCTGCTTTGTTTCCAAAAGGACTAGAGCTGTGTGACATAGGTATGTTGACAATATATTGGATATAGCATTTTTCCACAGTTATTGCAAATACCCATTTTGGAAATCACAGACTGACTCCAGACTGTTTTGTGATTTAAAGGTGTTTATTTAAGTGCTAAATAGTGGAGGGGGTTGTAAAATTGTCAGGGGAGATGGTGAAGGAATGTCCATGGCAGAGTCCAGTCTATTAGTCTCACAGGTGCATTGTACAAAGGGGCATGGGAAGTGAAGCTAGGGCAGTTTAAGTATGGACAGGGTGACAAAGTGGAACAGCAGGATGACAATCAGGGTGGTCTCATTTCTTGGCAGGGGTCTTGGCATTGTTGTCTGTCTTTGTCCTGGATCTCAGGGACCCCTTGCGGGGTGGTTCTCCATCTGTAGAGGTTGCGGTACTGGTGTTGTGGTCCTGTGGCAGTGCCTCCTGTCCACTAGTGCCGGCAGAGGTGGTGGGCAGTTCATTGTCCAGGATAGTGTCAGGGGCCCCTTGTTGTGCCACAGTGTCCCTCCTGGTGTTGACGAGTTCCTTCAGCACCCCTACAATGGTGCCCAGGGTGGAATTGATGGATTTGAGTTCCTCCCTGAACCCCAAATACTGTTCCTCCTGCAGCCGCTGGGTCTCCTGAAACTTGGCCAGTACTGTTGCCATCGTCTCCTGGGAATGGTGGTAGGCTCCCATGATGTTGGAGAGGGCCTCGTGGAGAGAGGGTTACCTGGGCCTGTCCTCCCCCTGTCGCACAGCAATCCTCCCAGTTCCCCTGTGTTCCTCGGCCTCTGTCCCCTGAACCGTGTGCCCACTACCACTGCCCCTAGATCCCCGGTGTTGTTGGTGTGGTGGGTAGCCTGGGTTCCCTGTAGTGGTAGACACACTGCTGCTTGACGTGTCCTGGGGACAGAGGGATGGGCCCGCTGGGTGGGTTCTGTGCTGGTGTTTCCAGAGGGGGGAAACTCTGTAGTGGCCTGTGCCAGTGTGAGGGGAACCGACTGTCCCGAGGTCCCAGATGGGCCGGGCTGGTCATCTTGATCCAGTTGGACAGAGCTGCTGTCATCACTGTGGGCCTCTTCTGTGGGTGGAGTGGACATGTCTGGACCCTCCTGTCCAGTGACGTTGGGTAGGGGTCCTGCAGGGGTGTAAAGGCATGATTATAGCATCTTATGTGCCATGGTGTGCACTGGGTGTGTCACCCGGTACCCCAGTGCTTCCATTCTTGTGTGGGACCTTGTGTGATAATGGTTTAGGGGGGTGTATGGGTATGTGCAGTGGACATGCTTTGGTGATGGGTGTCCATGCTTTAGTGTTGCATGCAGGGCTTGGGTTTGGGATGTGTGGTTTGTGATAGTGGGACATGCGTGAGGAGTTGGAGTGGTGAGGGCGAGGGTGGGGGTATGTGATAGCATGCAGGTAGGGTGGGTGATATGGTAGTTAAAGATTTGACTTACTAGAGTCCATTCCTCCAGCTACTCCTGCGAGGCCCTCAGGATGCAGTATAGCCAAGACCTGCTCCTCCCATGTTGTTAGTTCTGGGGGAGGAGGTTGGGGTCCGCCGCCAGTCCTCTGAACCGCAATCTCGTGTCTTGAGACCACGGAACGCACCTTCCCCCATAGGTCATTCCACCTCTTCCTGATGTCATCCCGTGTTCTTGGGTGCTGTCCCACTGCGTTGACCCTGTCCACGATTCTGCGCCATAGCTCCATCTTCCTAGCTATGGTGATGTGCTGCACCTGTGATCTGAATAGCTGTGGCTCTACCCAGATGATTTCCTCCACCATGATCCTGAGCTCCTCCTCAGAAAACCTGGGGTGTCTTTACGGTGGCATGGGGTGGTGTGGGTGATGTGTGGGGTGGTGTGTGTTGTGATGTGTGGGGTGATATTTAAGGGTGTGTTGTGTGAGGTGCGTGGATGTTGTGTGAGTGATGGTGTTCAGTGCCTGTGGATGCTAGTGTTGTTTCTGGTGGTGTCTCTCTCTGGCCTTCTGTCGCAATTGTTGTCGTAGGGGATTGTGGGTGATGTGGGTGTGTGTTTTATATTGTATTGAGTGTGTGGGAGTGGTGTGTGTATGTGTATCAAGTGTGCGTATTTCGATTTGTCCAATGTGGTAGTGTTTTGTAAGAGTGTGTGTATTTCGAGCGCGGCGGTGTGTACCGCCAATGGAATACTGCGGTTGAAAGACCACCGTGTGGATTTGTGATAGTATGGGCGTATTCCTGTTGGCGTGACTGTGGAGGTTTTGTTATTGCCAGTTTATCACTGACCTTTGGTGTGGCGGACTTGTGTGGGCGTCTAGATTTTGGCGGATTCCGAGCTGTGGGTCGTAATAGCTGTGGCGGAATTCCGCGGCCGTGGCGGTGTATTGTCTTCTGCATGGCGGTTAGCGGCTTTTACCGCCAATGCTGTCATGACCCCCGTAGACAGCTAAATAAAGGTCAGACAAGAATAGTGTGAAGGATGAATGACTTGCTCACAATCGATGACAACATATTTCATGCCCAAATGATGGCACACATGATGCAATCGGCTCAACACAGCACACAAAACAAATCCAATGTGCACTGCTGACCCTTCACCTAAATAGTGTGCAAGCTGCCTTTGCACAGTTCTCATACACTCCATATCTGTGAAGGACATTACCTGGAAAAATCCAGGTCCACTCTGTATGTCAGAACAGCATCAAATACCTGCAAATGTCACAACTCTGAAACTCCCACATGAGGATGTCATGGTGAAGGTACTTGTACAAAGACAAAGCAAAGAGTATATGGTTGATAACATACCTAATACACAAACTCACATAGCAAGCTCCTGGAAATGTAATTACATTGCAATGAAATGGACAAACAAAGCAACATCATCAAGGTGGGGATATGTCAAAGGCTAACTCTTCAAGCAGCCTTTGGCTGAATATTGAAGAGTATCAGCTCCCTAGATGTTGCTAAAACACTCATCTCCTTTATCCTCATAGCTGCAGTTAATTGAACAGTCACAGTCATGACATCACATGACATACACTCAGGAAAAGTAGCTGTTGATTAGATCTTCCTGGAAGTCAGCTCCTTCCTCTCCACCACTGTCATCCTCACTCAGCATTTCAGGATTCTCACCTGGTGGCACTGCTGGCTCCCACTCCTCTTGGATATATGGGATATTCCTCCAAAGGGCTATGATGGGGAACATGCAGCATGACACAGTGATCTGACACACTTTTTTGTGTGAGTAGAAGAGGGCTCCACCAGTCCAGTCAAGACACCTAAATCTGGCCTTCTGGAGCCTAAAATCCCACTCCACTACCTGCCTTGTTCTTCCATGGGCCTCATTGAGGCATACATCCCCTAGCGTGGTTGGATTCCTTAGTGGCGTCAACAACCAAGAACGGTTCAGATATGGGGAGTCTCCTGTGAAGTAATGGGACATATGTGCAACAATGAGCCACTCACATGACGATAGTGGCACCAGACATTGCACACACACAAACAGGACATAAATGACTGACCAACAAGCCAGGTACAGTTGTGACAGCTGGGATATGGTGCTGTTCTGCATTATATCCCGTTGATGGGATGGAAATTCTTTCTGTTGCAATAGACTTGTCATTGCCCTGCGGTGGGACCAAGCCACTATGTGTGTTATCAATGGTCCCCACCACATGTGGAATGCATGCAAAACAATAAAATTCAGGCTTCACATGGGCAAAATCCTCACGTTGGTGAAAATGGATATAGCTGTTTCAACATTGCTTAGAGGACATCCTTCAACACCAGCCTAACATAGGTTGAGGCATACCAGGAGATAAGGCCACGGTATGTTGGAAAGACCCTGTGACTAGGAAGTGCAATACTGACATGACTTGTGGGTGATATGCTGTTTGATGAACTATTAGCTGGCATCAGATCTGGCTCCAACTGATGACATAAGTCGACTTTTGTTTGCTATCCAAGCGATCATATGTTATTATGTGGCCTTGCTCCATGGTCTGAAGGACTGGCAGTGGATGGTAGACAGGAGGTTGTCGCATCCTCCCTCTCCTTGGATACCTGTGCATTACAAGACATGATTTCTAACATTAGCCAGTGTGTCCACAGCAACATCCATGATCATGTCAATGAGATCATGTGACAAAGCATTTTTGAATGGATAGACATGGCAACCAGTACACATCACAGCTGAAAATAACAGTGATCCCCATGGTTTTCTACACATGTGAGAACAACATGTATATGGACCACACTCAAAGATGTGCAACGTAATTGCCCCTCGAAATGTAACTGGATATCCCTACAGCCATCAGTGGTGGTTGATTGTGCCCACTGTTGAATGCCATCTGTGCCCTGCAACATACTAAAATGGTGTTTGAGAAGTAGGACCTACATGACAAGACAGGATAAGCATGTTTGTGAGGTTAAAAATCCTTTTTTGAAGGTGTCACGCAGGTTATAAAGCCAAATACAGTATTTCAGCCCGCCAAAATGGCAGCTTCCTGACCTATTCCACCGGACATTAGGAACCGCCTATGACCACCGGCAGAGTCATCATGGCACTTGCAATTGAGGCAGACACAGCCATGGGCTAACGTTGTTGCCAGTGGCAGTCACAGGCCACTGGCTGTTTCCGCCAGTTGTTACGACCGGATACGTGGTGTTCTGCAGATTCACTCACTTGACTCCTGACACTGTTGCCAGCAACACCTTCACGACCTCAGCTGCTATGTGCCATCTCTGGGAGCAATCATGCCATATCCAGCAGCTGATAACGGCCCCTGCCTTCTCTCCAGAGGAGCTGGTGAGGCTAGTTAATGAGGCCCTACAACTGTATGGACAGGTCCATGGCTTTCCCAATGAGCAGGTAAGTACCTCATGTGCACAATTTTCTCTGTACTTCACCATCCTTTCATTTCTCACAGACTAGGATATGCCCATGTGTGCCAGTTAGACTACTTATGTTCCTGTTGTTACAGCCTGTGTGGCACCAATGGGATGGACAATGTGCAGGTATTGGTGGCTAGTGCCGTAAGTTAAGTTCAGTTACATTGTGTTGTGTGAGGTTTTTGGGGTTCTAGATCCTCCATGTGTTAGATGCATATACCTTGGTAAGGAGTCATTACTGTCATCCACTGACATCTCTTTCCTCATGATTGTTGTAAATGTCAGACAACATGTATGTGCATGACAGCATGAGCTGTGTATGCGGGTTGTATGAGTCAGATGAGAGTCATGTGAGCAATGGGTATAGTGCCACATAGCTTTCAGACCACATCTGCCCTTGCTAAACTATTGTGTGGAAGGCATATCATGAGTCACTCTGCCCTTCAGGTTGCCACATACACCACATGCCAAATTGTTGTTGGCTACATATTGTACTCTCATGCAGGGACATGATAGGAATGGAGTATCATGTATGTTCTGTTAGGTCAGCCTGCAGAGACCAGGGACTGTAAAATGTATCTCCCATCATGGGACCTAGTCTAGGCTGTGGTAGGGTCACTGTGGCTATGCACCTGTGGCACTGTGCCCACTCCCTGTACCCTAGCAAATCCTGTCATTTGGCCAATATGAGTCTCTGTTAGCAAAACCTGCCCTGGATACCTCATTCCTTTGACTAGATTAAGAATGGGTTCAAAGGTAAATCATGAATCTAATCCTATGTGCATTTTGCATCTTTGCCAATGTGTGTTTTAGATGCATGACACATCCCTTATTCTCACAGCTCTGTTGTCACCTTCACACAGGACACATTTGTCCTGTACTGGTGTATTGCAGAAATGATAGTCCCACAGTGCAGACAGTAGGGTGATTCCTGGGAGGCTATGATATGTGACTCAGTAGCTTGGTCACATAGCAGAAACTGTACAATGCATGCCTTTGTTTGATAGATGTCATCTCATTAGTATGGACAAATATGTCCAAAGGAGTGTTCTGTGTACAGGTACATTACACAGAACCCAGCCCCATGAAGTGGCTTGAGTCTGCATTTGTTAGGGAGCATGTCCACAAACGGACAAGGACAACACTTTCCATACCCACCATGCCAGCCCCTTGATTGTTACTCCTATGTAATGTTAAAGTTTGTACTCTGGTAGTGGCCTGTAGGGACTGCATGCAGTGAGTCATTCTCACAGAGTGTGAATGTGTTGGTACTTTCATGCCAAAGGAGTTTACCCTTCAGAAGCCACAAAGATGTGTAGTGTTTCATAGTGGCTCACATGACAGTACAGGTTGCTATAGAATGGGCTACCTGATGTCAGTAAGCTTGCTTAGTCATTGTAGGCCATAAGCAGTGTAGTGGGTTAGTCTGCTGATGGAAATATAGATGTCTGTAGTCATGTCCCTGTATTTATTGGCTTGTGTGTTTCATACTTGGGAAGTACTGACAAATAGTAAAGTCCTAGTTTGATGTTACTGACATGTATGTGACTCAACCATTTTTGATGAAAGTTGTGATTATAATCTTCTGATTTCTTTTTTGCATCCATGAAGGGCAATGCCCATCAAAAGAAGGACCTGTGGAGAACTGTCACCAAGAAGGTGCAGACCCTGTGGGTCCACAGCTGGTGGAGCACGCACTGCAGGAAAAGGTGGGAGGGCCTGAGATGCTGGGTTGGAAAATCACAGAGGTCCAGCTGGGGCTGCCCTCCCAACCTGGGCAGGGGTGCCCATCAGACCATGAACCCCTTAATGGTCTGCTTTCTGGTGGTGGCTTACCCAGACCTTGATGGGAGTTTGAGGACAGACCAGTATCCACAAGGGGGTGAGTACAGGGCATATTCCTGCCAGTCACATTGCCAAGTGAATCTGTTAGGTTCTGACAGTTCCCCCTGACAGTCAGTGATGAGCCATGTGTAACACAGTAAATGAGTGATTGTTTGTGTTGACATGTCATGTGTTACATACTGATGTGCCTTGCCTATTGGCCCAGGGACCTAGGAGACAACTGTGTACAATCTACAAACATTAGGCTCTCCAGGGACAACATATGGCCTTGTACATTGATCAATCAAGAACTGTCTGTTGTAGTGGATGTAAAGTCAATGCAACAGACCACTACTTCTCAGTGTCATGGTACAAATGGAAGGAAGTGATGGAGCACTGTCCTCACCCTTTTATCTGGTGAAATGAGTATATTGGCATCTGCTACCCAGAGGCTAGTTGTCTTCAGCGTATGGTGGGTGCTGGTGCCTCACTATGGTCTGTAATGGGAAGATGGCCATCATACATGTAACAGTGCATACATTGTACTTTGGGTGCAGCTACAGATCAATATTTTCCCTTGGTAAGTGGGGAATATCCATTGGCATGATTTATGTGCCATCACTATTGTCAACATTCCTTGTGCTTGCATGTCAGCATGTGTCCCTTTCTCAAAAGCAAAATATTTGCAAGCTGCTTTTTCATGCATGATTTACCTGTGGTGATGGGATGAAGTTTGTATTTCTTCACATATACTTACATGTGAACCTGTGTGTGGAATAAGCCATTTATAATGGGGGTACATTTCATGTTGTCCACATATAGGACTGTGTCACCATTGTTTATTGGTTGATAGATTCCCTCATGCATCATGGCATGTCATTTGGAATGTGCAACTGTAGTAGCAATGAGATACATGACAGGTAAGCCTAAAGTTCTGAGTCACAATGTGCATTCCCATGCCATTGATGTGGCAGTATGTAGCAAAGTGCACTAAACATGTGAAATGGGTACGGTTTGTAACTGCTGGCATGCATCATGGAATGCCTTGCAGTTATGTTCAGATCACATGTGTTTGGGTACAAGCATTCATCCACAGACAGACATCTGGGTCTGCATGACCATAATGGAGACAATGATGTAGCTTCCGATTGGGCAACATGTTGAGAGCCCCTCAACAAGTTCTTGAAAATATCTGGACCTTTTCAACATCTAAGGGACTAATAGTGTCTACTGATGTACTCATAGTATGTCATTGTAAGGGGTGCCAGACATTAGTGGTGATTAGCCTGGGGCTTACTGATTCATTGTGCTGTGGATTTTGGGGACATTTCTCGCTGACATATTGCACATTATGTCTACAGTGTCCATTTTCATGCCACATGTGTGGCCTATCTGAGAAACTTTAGTATTACCTCCATGACTCCACTGGGTCAAATATCACTTGGTAAAGTGTGCATTGTTGAACTCCTTCCATGGTGACATGAGTATTTCCATGTCACCTTCTCTAGGCTATTGTACTTTTGTCAGCAACATGGCAGGGTTTTGATACCTCATTTCTTATTGTTGGGTCATTATGGATGTGACAAGTAGATGAGTGCATGACCTTGTGTGGGATCTGTGGGAATGGACTTGGCTTTGGCCTACTGTTGTATTATAACAGGCAACTGAAAGTTGCTCCATGGGGCAAAGCTTTCAGGGTGATGAGGTCTCCTACGAGTTCAATAGTTACTGTGATTGGACACCTTCAGCCATGCAATTGTAAATGTGTCTGAGATCCTGCTTTTCCTGTGGGCAAATGTTGACAGTTCAGATGGCATGCATGCATATGGTTTTGCACACGTATGGGCCACTTAGGTGGAGTTTGTTGTTGGGGGCTTCTTGATATCATGGCAAAGTTTGCTAATCAGAGCTATTGTCCAAGTGTGATTGTGGACATGTGATGACCCTACTTCTCTTTGTATTTACAGCATCAGCCCAAGGATGTGAAGGAGACTGGAAATAGCCGAGTGGGGACGCATTTGGCCACGGGACCTCGGGTCAAGACACCATGGACACAGATGACCCAGTTGCCCTGAGGGTGAGGGGACTGCCGCAGGGGAGACCAGAACATAATCTTCATCAACGGATTCTTCCTTCAGTGGATACTCCCTAGTGGTGGCGGACCCATTGGGGCATACCCCTGTACCAACTTTGTCTATCACCACTCTTCTATCACAACCCTCCCTATTGCCCTCCACCCAGTTGGCCGTGCCCTTTCCCAAGAGGGGGGCATCTCCTTTGCTGCAGGCACCTCCACCCCAGCCCCTGTTAACCCTGCTGTCCTCAGTGAAGAGGTTATTGACCTCCTGAGAAGTATCTCTGTGGGTCAGACAGCCATTGTGAATGCCATCCAGGGATTTGCAACCCAACCCCAGCAGACTAATGCGATCCTGGAAGGCATTCATGGTGCAATGTCTGGCCTACAGAGATTTTTTCAGTGTCTGGCCTACACACTAACTGCAGCAAGTCACTCATCACCTTCCGTCCCCCTTCACGTCCCCCTTCACGCCCCTCTTCCTAATTCAAATCCTCGATTTCTCAACCTACCCCAAGCAGACAGACTGATCTGCACGCACCCACCTCATCACACAAGAGCAGCATACACAGGCACACACAGGCCAAGCACCAGAAAACACACCAGCACACAAGCAAACAACAGACACACACAGACACAACATAAGTCACCACTTCCCCAAATACCCCCACCACTCCCACTGGCGCACACACAACATCAAATATACCCACAGGCACCACCACAAATGTCAGTGGCATACCCACCACACCCAGCATACCTGCAGACACCACACCAACAGACACACAGACTTCCACCACAACTACCATACCCACAGACAACACCCAAACAGACACACACATGTGCACCTCTCCATCCCCCAGTACCTCCACCTCCCAGCCCCCAAGACACACAAATGCACCCACTCACCCACGCAACAGACACCACCCAAACACAGGCATACCTCGCAGATGCACTCACCCTCGAGATCCACACCGAAACAGCAGACAACCACTCCCTCACACTTCAAATCCCCCCCTCTGCTGACTGTCCCTGTGTACCTAAGGAAGTTTTTTTGTTTGACCTTTCCCCTGTTCCCTCCACCCCATCCCAAACCCAAGAGGTCCCCACCCACCTCTCAACCCCTTCCTTCCACCTCCAAGTCCTCCCCGTCACACCGGCCCTCCTGCAAGCACAGAGACCCCTCCCCCAAGAAGAAGGCTACCCCTCCCAAAAAGCAGTCCAGCTCTCCCAGACCCAAACCCACCCATCCCAAATCCAGCCCCCAAAGATGATCTCTGAGGTGCCTACCTGCCCACTTGATACCCCTTATTTTGGAGGTTCCTTGGCAATTAGGAGTCAAGTGATGGCACCTGGATGTGCATGTGCAGAATCACCTGGACTGGCCAATGGGCTTAGACTTTAAAAAGTTTACATTTAATAAATCAAAGCACTTGTGCTTTTTTTGGGTATACATGTGTCCTTTAATTCCTTTTCTACCTTTATGTTGTTCCTGAGTGGTTTGTGCTGTCTGCCAACAGTTGTATGTGTTTCCGCCTTCTTGCTGATCCATTTGCTGTTGTTTGTATTATCTAACTTTGAGGGGATTGCTGGTGTCCCCCAAGTGAATGGTATATGCTGACTTTACGGATATGTGGGTGTAAATGCAAAGGTGGTAGTATGGCATTGTCTACTGTTTGGTATGGTAATCATTTCATCTTGTGTTGTCCAATGCGAGCATGAATGGTGTTAAAATTGTCCCCCTCATATGGATTGTAGATTCATCAATGTGTGGCAGCTTGGGCTTTGTTTGTGCAGACATGGAGTGTGTTCAATTGTGATACCTTTCTTTGCATTTGACTGTGAATGTGTCCATTTGCTCTACGTACCTTGCAGCTACTTCATATAGAGGTATGTCACATGTAGTTGGAGTTGTGAATGCTTTCTTGACATGCACTTCCACATTGTGCAGATAGGCTTGCCATTTGGGTCTAGTAGTGTTTGTCCCTGAGATACATGTAGGTCCAGTTTGTATGCAAATGTTGTTTAAGGGGCATGTGCAAAGTGATATATGTCCCAGTGCAGCCTCCTTCCTTGAGTGTTCCTGATGCCCCCTTCTCTAATGTGCAGGTATTGTTTGCATAGTGATTTTTTTATATTTGTCTCTCTGAGTATTGTGCATCCCATTGCCCTTCTATTGTGTTGCAATGTGGGTAATGCGTGTGTTCATTACAGGCCGTTTACTGGGAGTGCTGTTTGTGTCCCATGCCACATACATACATATGTGTGTTGAATGTGATTACAGTCCACGGCATGTGAGGAATGTAAGTAGTATTTGTAGATGTGATGTTGGTGTGCTAGTGGTGCTATGTGAGACAACGTTGTGTACAGTTCTCTGTCCCTGTGCCTGAAATGAGCAGACGTGTGTTTTTGTGTGGTATTGTGGTGCAGGGGGAGTGACCTGTCCTTAGGGGGCATGTTGTGACTGTAAATGTGCCCTTCTTTGTGTCTGATTCTGACACGGGACACAATGGCAAGTATACTTGATGCCCGTAGCGTGACCCCCATATGATGTGGCTGACGACGCAACAATCTATTATTCAGCTTAATGACACAGCTAGATTTGTGTAATTATGGTCGGTTGTGCCCATGGCGGTGTGGATTTTGGGCTTTATCGATGATCAGCAGCAGCAATAGGATATGTGTGATGTGCTCCATCACTGCACCAAGTGTGTAAGGCTACCTTCAGATGAGTGTCTCCCTTTATTTGACCTGTTTCTGCCTGCTGAGACATGGTGGTTGGACTGCCACAGTCACATTGGCGGTGTGCAACCTCATAATATGTCCGGCTGCAACATAGGCTTCGCTGGCCTGTTTGTGCTGCCTCATGACCGTGGTAGTCTGTGCTGCCTGGCGGTGCCAGCCAGGCTGCAGCATCCTTTGCTCCATGGGCCTGCATGATTCGTAATACATGTACAGCCCTAACCATATTGGTAACCTTAGTGTTCCTTTTTTATCCACTACAAAGGTGGGCAAATGAGGGTAGGAATTACATTGCACCTAGTAAGTTAATTATTTATCCTCAATGACTTCAAAACCTATGGAGTTTAACCCTTCCATGGAGGCTAGAAAAGGAACTCATTAAGGCTACTCAACTTCTCCTCATAATAATTCTATTCTTAACAGAGATCAGACATTGCAACTCCCTCCGGCTTGCATACCGTACGTTTTGGTTCTAGCAAATGTTCCGTCTTTAGACCCTTGCCATAATGAATACACTAAGGCATTAATAAGGAAATGTGCTCATTGGTTAAGATCTAAATCTAGATGTAAGGCAGACTTGAACGATAAGATTCTTATGGCACGCATAGTAAACTGAGTTGGTTCGTCAAGAAAAGTACATGAGGGCGATTATGTTGTGATTAATTTTGATAATCCTTGCTTAGTAAAATGTCTGTTGGCTGATTTGTCTAATCGCGCTGGGAAGGAAGAGGGAATTTTAATCTACCCACTCACCCATTTTTATGATCCCTTTCCTGCACACGTTTCTCCGAAAGTAGCCCAACATGATCACTGTGCAGGGTTGCCTAAAACACAAGCATGGTCAAATAATTTTCCTTCCGGCAATCTTCAGGTCTTGGCCCCTCTTGATGAAAATGATTGACACGTAATCAAGGACAGGACCTTAGTAGGTGTTTTGGAGGGATCTGTAGAGTATACTGGGACTGACACGTCTCTATTACAGGATGGGCTTGATGAGACAGATACCCTTCCCCGCGCGCTGTCAGATGCTGCTATTGGTGAGAATATGGTGGCAGGGAAAGGGCTTAAATCACGAACGCTACTTGGTTGGAATATTGCAGGGCTCAGGTCAATGGCAAAAAACTCAGAGTGGTTGGGACTTATATACTCTTATGATGTAATTTGCCTGCAGGAAACCTGGTCAATGGACCCCTTTCTTCTGGACGGTTACTATTCGTTATACCAACCAGCAACTCCCTCTTTACCTGGAAGGGCAAGCGGTGGACTTGTGGTTCTTGTCTCATTACAACTCCCTAAAATGGAGGCATCCTTAATCTAGTCCTCACCCTATTTCATGGTTGTTGTACTTTTGATTGAGGGGTGTAAGAGTTTCTTGATAATAAACTTTTATAATAACATCCCACGTGACCTATTGAAAGGAAATTTCGAGGAGTTAATAGACTTCCTGGATTCTTCTGACAAGCTCCAGGATAGCAAGCTTATTATTATATGGGCTGGGAACTTCAATATGCCACTATGTAATTCGGAAGCTTCACATGTGTGTTGTAATCCCATGGAAGATAGAGAAACGTCAACTCACTTTATTCATACAAATTAAGGAGAAGTTTTTAATACTTTCATTTACAAATTCGACCTTGTTTATGCAAGAGAGAAGGCTGCTGCACATATCCCAAAAATACCCACTTTTAAGGGGAATCCCAAAGGGAGCATTATTGATTTTATTCTCATTAGCTCCCCTGACTTTCATTTAATTCTTGATTTTAAGATAATACCACACTGTGACAGTGATCACAATCCACTATGCATTAACCTTGCTTGTAATGGCAAACCGGCCTTAATTATCAGAGAATTGAGAAAGAATCCTGTTATCAATAAAAAGTCTAGTTCACATACGAAATGGGATAGGGTAGATCCCAAGATATTTAACCAGAAAATTATTGAACAAAATTTGGACTCCATTAATTTATGCCTGTCGCAACAAACTTCCCACAACTGTTTAGTTTCGGCATATGCGCAATTAAGCTTTGCTATCTCTGAGGCTCAGGTGAGTGACAGACCCCCTCGGGGTCCTGAGGCATGCCGATGGTTCAACTCAGCCTGTACAAAGGCCCACAAAGATTTAAAAAGGGCTCTCAGTTCCACGCCTTTTTCCTGTGATTTAGTTTGAAGGGCCAGGGGTCAATATAAGGCAGTTTTGGCAGAGAGAAAAAACGAAATTAGAACTAGAGCATGGGATGAGCTTATGGCAGCCTCCGAACTGAAGGACACTACACATTTCTGGATGGTGGTTAATCACCCTTACTTCAAGAACCAGAATAATAAAGAGGATAATTGTCTGCTACCAGAAATGGTATGGGTAAACCACTTTACGTGGGTTTTTCAGCCAGATAGTAACATTTTACCCGAAGGGGCCAAAAGTAATAATCAGAGGTCTGCGGAATCTAACCTGACTACTATTGATTTATCCTTTGAGCTAAATGAGGTTATCAAAACAATCAATCGTTCGAGATCAGGGAAAGCTCCCGGCCCGGATGGGGTCCCTGTCGACCTTTTTAAGTTTATGCCGGATCTTTGGGGCCCCCTAGTTACAAATGTATTAAGAAGTGTAGCAATGAGTAAAATTCCCCACTCATGGAAACTGGCCATTATCATCCCTATTTTCAAAAAAAGTCTCAGGCAAGATCCAACTTGCTATAGGCCAATCTCTCTCATAGACTCTACTGCCAAGATATTGGGGAATGTGATCCTGACCCGGCTGGAGGATTGGACAGTAGAGGCAAAGATCCTTTCCCCAATCCAATATGGCTTTAGACCCGGTCTGGGTACAGTCAAACAATCGCAAAATTTGCACCTCATCCTCAGTAAATATGTGACCGCTAGGAAAGAATCTATCTACCTGGCTTTCGTTGATTTATCTTCCTTATGTACTCCTGTTGAACAAAATGGAAAAGTGACCTAGCATTGAGCTGTACAAACTACTATATAGAGAACATGATAATTGGCCTTTAGGAAAAATATAAATCTTAATTTTTAAAACAACGTTTGCCTTTCATTCACTTTGGGCTTCTTTGTATCCCAATCCTACTAAAAGTAGCAAGGAAGCCCAAAATACAAACTAGACTGCATATAAAGTTTGAGAATTACTACATGAACAACTTTAAAACACATTTATGGCTGCATGATTATGTAAAACTGAAATACATCATAACAAATACAATAATTAAAAGAAAGAAATCACATTAAATCCCATTAAATCTCATTGCCTCTCTGTAGTTATAGTTAGTATTCTGAAACATGAGAATTCCTTGGAAATTATCTCCCTGATAACTTTCCATCCAGTTGATGAAACTGCACAAAACTTTCCAGACATGTGGCATGTTCTACATTTGGTGTAATTTTGAGTGTCAAATTGTTAAGGGAGTCCAAACATAAAAGGTGGTCCCAAAACGTGTTTTTCCACCACTGTATTTTCAATAGACTAATGTATTTGATGTACCATGAAAATGGCTAAATGGATGTACATTAAATTTGGCAGGATAATGCAGAGATGATGCTTTTTGGATACTACTGTTAAGTATGATAAATATTTTTTAACTAATACGTCATTTAAAATTAGTGACATCTTTCACCGTGATACTTTCCCAAAATTTCACTATAATTTGTAGATCTACTGTGATGCATGGCTGTAAACACATTTAGAAATATATACAACATTATAAATGAATTTCCCTACCTCTTACGACTGTAATAAAGTGGCAATAGGTAGGGACCTGATGCTTACATATACTTAAGGACGTTACACTGAACACAGCCAAAGTGTAGTAAAAACAATACGTCTGCCTTTTCATTCTCAGAAAACAGCCATTACCCAATTATATACTGGCTTGTTCTTGGAAAGTGGATTATGGGTAAGAGCAGGTAAGTACCTACACCTAGCAATAGGCCACTCATCCCCACTTAAGTCTAGTTAGGTCTCAATAAATTAAACCCAGCTCAACCCCTGGTAGCTTGGTAACGAGCGACAAGGCTTAACTTAGGAGACAAGTATGTAAGTATATAAAGCATTTAAAAAACACAAAACAGTAAATAGGTAAAACACAAAACACAATAAAAATCCAACACCACTTTATAAAAATACATTATAGGATTATATTTTTATCTTTAAAATGACACCAAAATGATTAAAATCGGATAAGGGGAAACTGAGATATGAATTCTTAAAGAACGAATGTCTTTAAGCACCTAGAAGCAACTAGCGCTCAAAGGGTTGAAAAAGGTCACAACGGAAAGGGTCAAAGTCCAGAGTTCAAGCCACCCACGAGGTAACACTGTAACACTTACTTTCAGAAGTGTTTCTTGATTCAGGAAAGAGGTCCACTGCACCAGCCAAGGGTTCACCGGCTCTGGTTTGCCTCTTGGGGTCTGGGACTACAACTCCCACAATGCACCTCTTCAACTTATGGAGTTGCTCCAAACTTCTGGATCTTCTTCCAGAGGTCCTTTTTGGGTTCTTGAAGTGTCCACAACTGGATCCAAGGTTCCAGAAGCTCCAAGTTGCTCCTTGGGAGTTGGGACTACAATTCCTAGAATGCCCCTGGTCAGAATCCTCAAATGGCCCTGGACGCTGGTCAGCTGGACTCTGTTTGCAGGACTTGATGCAGGGGACTCTGGGTAGCTCCTTTGTACCTGTAACACAGGGAGTCCCTTCTCGAAGCAGTTGAAGACAGGCAAAGTCCTTTCAATGGTGAAGCCCACATGTCCATCTGGTGCAGTCCTTCAGAGAACAGTGTCCAGGTGCAGGTCAAGGGCCCTGCAGAGTAGTCCTTCTTCTTTTTTGTCTTGTATCTTGTAGGTATCTAAGGTGTGGGTGTAGCTCTGACATATTTATCCTTGTGACTGGGTGAAAAACATGGGGGCCCTGTCTATTCAATCACAGGCAGACTCCTTCCCCCTTTGATGCCCAGTTCCTGGGAAGTGGGGCAAGAAGCAATCCCAGGGAGAAGCATGCCTCAAAAATCCAACACGGCTGAAAGTGATTTTTGGAGGTTAGATCTGGCTGAGCCCACCCACTGGTGTGGTTAAAAATCCTAAACACAACCCTCTCCTGCCCTCTCCTAATCTAATCAAGAGGGCACCTAATTGTCTGGGGTTGCAGGATGTGAAGGAGGTACTGGGCTGCTCCAAATGTCCTTCCCTGCCTTTGAAGACCAGTTGAGCCACCCTCCCCCCTTCCTGCTTCCCCATCTGCTGAGGCAGATCTCCTCCCCCAGGCACATCGTTTGTGTTCAGCCCCGGCTACTTCACACCTCATCAAAGCAGCCTGGCCAGGCTGCCAGGGGCTGGCCAATCAGAGAAGGGCACTACAGAGCTGAAGTTGGCAACATTCAGGTAGAGTTCTGAAACTCTTTACCTGAACTAGTTATATTAAATCCAACAATTGTAAGTTGTGGGATTTATTATAACAATTAATTAATTTGAAACCAAATTTGAAGAATCTGACACTTAGAGGGACTTTGGTAATTAAAATAAAGTCTACCCATTTTAGCCTATGGGGGGCATTCACTAGAGTGAGGGAAAACAAATTTGGCTTTTTTACCTCACCAGAGCTTTTAAAATTATTATAATAAGGTCCCTGCTTATAGTTACATGGCACTCTAGGGAAACATGGGACACACCTTAGGGGTGACTTATTTGCAAAAATAAGGGAGGTTAAGACTTTGGAAGTACTTTTAATTCCAAAGTCGAATTTGCATTTATCTTTACTTTAAAAGCAGCCAGCAAAGTAAGCCTGTCTTGAAAATGACCCTGGGCACCTCAGCATTGCACCTATGAGTGCACTACCTATGCTGGGGTCCCTAAATCTACATGTCCTATTGTGTACTAGGGACTTATAGGTAGGTTGACATAGCCAATTATAATTAGCCTAATTTGCATACTTGTTTTATACAGAGCACAGGCTCTGGGACAGGTTAGTAGTACCCAGGGCACCATCAGAGTCAGGAAAACACCAGCAAAATGTGACAAATGGGGGCAAAAAGCTAGGGGGCCTCTGGAATCAGCCCTGTTTTCTCACACACTGAATAAACCTTCTCATATTGTTTTGCTCTGTTCTCCATACACACATTTAGCAGTATACATTTTTCTCTTCCGTACTTCTTTGTCTGGATTTGCAGTTTCTTTGTATGGTTTTATTTAGTTGTACCTCTATTATTTTCCTGCAAGACTAATTTCATTCCAAGACGTGAAATCCATTGTGAAGACATCACTCCTGCTAGGAAGTATGATGTTTTATTTTGTATTAGAAGTCCCAGAAGTGTAGTTTTCCATTTTTACATAGTAATCCTTGTAAGAAGTTGAGTTCAAGAAAAAGAAAGTAAGAATTTGGCAGTTTATAGGATAATTTCTGATTGAATGTGAGCTTGCTATCATTACACTCTGCCCTTCCAGTTTTATTTTTTAAGTAGATGGCATAGTGTCCAGGTGCAACGTTCAGCCCTTCATGAAAAATAATGGCTAAACAGGTATATGTTTTTCCACAAATACAGAATTGCCCAACTTTCAAATTAGTAATTTGAGTTTCTAATTTCTCTCCATCTGTATTGCAACATGGTAGCATCAAGAAGAACAGCACATCTGATTTGCATTTGTTGCAAGTTTTATTCTGTGAAGAATGTTTAAAAAATGTGTCAAACCTGACAGGCTAGTAGAGCTAAGCTGATAAATCATTCTGAATCTCTTGCTGTTTTTGAAGAAAATTAACAATTTTCACACTCAAGCTGCTATGAGTAACTCAATCTAAATAGGTTGTCAATAGCAGCCATCTTATCTTCTAGGACACCAAGTACCACCATCAACAATTCTTGTGCATCTTCTTGAGTTTTTTATGTGAACTGTACAGATCCAGTGCATACATCTAAAAGATATCTAATATGAGATGCAGAATATGTTTTAGTTCTACCACTAGACAAGTGTTCTAACAAGGTAAGAAGGAAAGATCACAATATTTTATCATTTTTCTTTTTAATTGCATGAACTAGAGCAGGTAAAGAGAATAGTGCATTAAGAACTACATTGGCATTGCAGTTGACTCCAGACATGTTTGAGAACTGGTAACCAACAATTTCACCAGTATTGGTAGTATTCTTTCATCTGTTTTTCCTTCTGTATCTCAGGAACATCAGTATGATCTTTTGAAATCTTTCATTCTGGAAATATTCTAGGCTTTTGTAAACTGGGTACTGTCCTAAATGAGGAGTATACAGGCTTCTCAAATGATAATACTCTATCATATAGTTCGAATCAACATTTACTGAACTGTCATCAAACGCAATGAGATACAAACCCAACAAAGTTGTAACCCGAGACAATACTACATATGACTTACCTTCCTTGAATACAGTGCTACCAATGTTAATGAATGCAGCATCTACACTTAGCCCATAAAGACTTTGGGGGTCATTCCGACCCCGGCGGTCAAGGACCGCCGGGGCCGGGGTTGGCGGGAGCACCGCCAACTGGCTGGCGGTGCCCCGCAGGGCATTCTGACTGCGGCGGTTTGGCCGCGGTCAGAACAGGAAAACCGGCGGTGTCCCGCCGGTTTTCCGATGCCCTGAGGAATCCCCCATGGCGGTGCAGCTTGCTGCGCCGCCATGGGGGATTCCGACCCCCTCACCGCCATCCTGTTCCTGGCGGTTCCGACCGCCAGGAACAGGATGGCGGTGAGGGGTGTCGTGGGGCCCCTGGGGGCCCCTGCAGTGCCCATGCCAATGGCATGGGCACTGCAGGGGCCCCCGTAAGCGGGCCCCACATAGAATTTCAGTGTCTGCATTGCAGACACTGAAATTCGCGATGGGTGCAACTGCACCCGTCGCACCCTTCCCACTACGCCGGCTCCATTCGGAGCCGGCGTCCTCGTGGGAAGGGGTTTCCCACTGGGCTGGCGGGCGGCCTTCTGGCGGTCGCCCGCCAGCCCAGCGGGAAACACAGAATGGCCGCTGCGGTCTTTTGACCGTGGTGCGGTCATTCGGCGGTTCCCGCCAGGCGGGCGGCTCCCACCGCCCGCCGGAGTCTGAATGACCCCCTTTATGTATTGTTACAGCATACGCTAGAGATACTGGAAAGTGCTTTCTGCGAGCACACAAGTCTTTTACAAGCAAGAAACAAGCAACAGACTTTGCTATCTGTTATACACCTTGAAGCTCAGCACAATTAATTGCTAAGTATTCAAACTTATTTCCATTATGATACACAATGAAATTAATTATCTTGCCCCTTTAACTAATCCTTCTTCAACATCTAAATTTCAACACAAAATCACCCTACAGTTCTTACAGACATCTAGACACTTTTCTAATCCAGTAGCTTTGGAAACAGACTTCTCCAAAGAATCAAATTTTGACCACAGTTTTTTACTCAACACTATTGTCACTCCTTGGTGTTCCATTTGATCAGTTGCTGTGAGATTCAATATTTGTTCTTTCTCCAGTTGTAGCAGTTCTTCATTGAAAGAGATGAATTCCTGAAGAGCAGGCATTAGACACATAATGGATTTTAGATGTTGAATAAATTCAAGCATTAGCTGTGCTGCAGATTTTTTGGAAGGAAAAATATTCTTTATAAGTTGGGTTTCCAAGCAATTTTTTCCTTCGTTTGACAGTATTCCTGCTTTTCAATATTGCAAATCAGATGCTTGACACATGTTTCTAATTAGTTCGTTGTATTGGAAATTGAACCAAATTTTGACATTTTCAGTGCTTCCGGAAGAATTAGAATTTGTTCATGTAAGACAGTATTAAATACAGGCTGTCCTTTCATGAGGATAATTAGCAATAAATCACCCAAAACAATTACATGTTTTCCTATAAAAAGTACATCATACTCTGTCTTGAATATCGGTTGCATTCTCAAATACACAAAGGCAAGCATTAAGTTTGAGACCATGCTGGCCTCGTCGACGGTTAAAAGATTTAGGCCCTCATTATGACATTGGCAGTAAATCCCACTTACCGCCATGCTGACTGCCGCAACATACAGCCTCCGCAGCGGATTACAGCCACCCATATTATGACCCACACATAGCAATCTGTCACTATACAGCCACACACACAAATCCGCCAGCCCAAAGGTTAGTGATAAACTGGCAGTACCAAAACCCACACGTATACGCCAACAGAACTACGCCCACAGCATTATGACCCACGAATCACCGCGGAGGACATTCAATGGCACTAAACTATTGGCGGTACATACCGCCACTCTCAAAACATACAAAACAACACCACATTGGACAATTCAAACTACACACACCTGACACCCATACACACACACCACTATAAAACACACACACACATTACCCATAACCCTTTACCATTACAAACCAGTGCGACAAGAGAGATAGCAAAACCACAGACAAGACCACAGACACATACTACCATCACCTATACACCATCCACGCACCCCACATCAAACACCCCAATACAGCACCCCACACACCCTCACCCACACCACTCACAATACACCAATGGCTAAGCAACAACACCCCAGGTTCTCTGAGGAGGAGCTAAGGGTCATGGTGGAGGAAATCATCCGGGTAGAGTCACAACTATTCGGATTACAGGTGCAGCAGACGTCCATTGCAAGGAAGATGGAGCTATGGCGGAGAATCGTGGACAGGGTCAACGCCGTGGGACAGCACCCCAAAAAAGGGATGACATCAGGAAGAGGTGGAATGACCTACGGGGTAAGGTATGTACCACAGCAGCAAGATACCAAATATCTGTACACAGGATTGGTGGTGGACTCCCACCTCCTCCCCCAAAACTAACAACATGGGAGGAGCACGTCTTGGCAATCATGCATCCTGAGCTCCTGGTAGGAGTAGGAGGAGGACTGGACTCTGGTAAGTTAAATCTCTATTACTATTACCCCCCCTACCTGCATGCCATCACAAACCCCCACCCTTACCCCCACCACTGCCAGCACCGCCACCAGCATCACTGCCAGCAGCAGCAGCCCCAGTGGGCAGCCGTCCAAGGCTGCAGGGGAAGGGCTGGAGCCTACCCCCACCACTGCCAGCCTCGATACCAGCCCGCCACTGCCACCAGTGAGCAGCCATCACCACCGGTGGGCAGTGTGTAGTCCTGCCTCCATGAGCTATTGTGCATCCTGGACCTTGCAAATCCTGTAGGTGTGACACCCAGGTGAGAGACTGTGACCTTGCACGCCCCAAGATCTGCATCTTCGGGCACAATAACCCCTCCAGAACCAGTGGAAGAACCCATCTACTCACCCCATCCGTCCCAGGATGAAGCACATTGGGCACAATGCCCCCTCCAGAATCAGTGGAAGAAGCCACTCACTAGAGAGACTGTGGCCTTGCACTCCCCAGGACCAAGCAGTGGGCAAACCACCCACTTGAGAGACTGTGGCCTTGCACTCCCCAGGACCAAGCAGTGGGCAAACCGCCCACTTGAGAGACTGTGGCCTTGCACTCCCCAGGACATTGCACAGGGCATGTAGCCCCCTCCAGGATCAGTGGCGTTATACCATCTTCTGGCTGAGGTGCCCCCCCCATTCCCAGTCCCCCTGAGGTTCCTGTGTATTTTCTACCTGATGCCCCTGCAGTGTTTTCTCTGTGTTGTTGCAGGAGTGAGGTGGGGCCTTGCCCTATTTGATGTGGCCCTGTGGCCCACTGACATTGAGGACTGGGCAGTGTCCCTCCATTTGTAAATATGTATATACGTTTGTATTTTGATTCACTTGTTCATGTTATTTTATCATATTACACTCACTTCCTTCCAATCTTTTTGTCCTTGCATTATTCCTGAGGGGTATGGGATGTATATGTAATATTACTGCATCTGTTTGTGTGTATGGTGTTGGGGTGGAGGTGTTGCGTGTTGCGTGTGTGTGTCACTGTCTTTTTCCTCCCCCCTCCCTTGTATGCTAGGAGGCAGTACTCACCGTGGTCCTCTTCACCGGTGTTGATGTTCATAATGCAGGAAAAGGTAGATGAGCATTGGAAAAATGTGCACTTCGGGCTCCATGGCGTTGTGGTTGTTCCCTGAGTGTCCAGAGGTGAGTCCTTTGACTTCTGTGTTCTGTTTCGGACGTGCTTTTGACGTCATTGGTAGCTCCCCAGAAAAAATTACAGTTCGGCCTGTCATAATACAGTGGACGGTACATTGTCTTCCGCCTGGCTGTTAGCGGTTACCGCTGTGGTGCTTGTTGATACCGCCGTGGCGGTCGGTGTGTTAAAGTGGCTGTCTGTCTGAGAGGTTTCCGCCGTGGTCATAATTCCTTTTTGTTTACTGCCGGCTTGTTGGCGGTATTACCACCACTTTATCACCGACCGCCAGGGTTGTAATGAGGCCCTTAAATTCTTCAACACTCTGTAAACTTTGTGACAAGCTTCAGCAGATAACTTTTGGTACTCCAGTTTAATATTGTGTGCAAAAGGTAGCATAAGTATACGATGCAAGGTAATTCCTTTGATGTTGTGTGGAGCTAATCAAGTAGGGTGGAATACAACACATGACAAAACAGTCTGTACTTATCTGTAGAAATGTGGTTAGAATTTGAATTAAAAAGCCTTTCCCAGTGCCAGATTGTCAACTGATATATACACGAATTGGCTTAAAACTTGAACAGTTGCACTGCTTGTTTTAATGTAGGAATCTGCACTTTATTTTTTTTCTTCCACCCCATATATAATTCTTTCTGCTCATCATTTAGTTGTTCTACTAACTGTTGCAAGTCAACATTTTCTTCTGTTGCTTGTTGCATGAATGTTTCCTCCTCCTTCATGGTTATGGAAACTTCATTCTCAATTATTGACTAACCAAGAGGATTTTTACTCAGAGGTCCAGAACTTTGGCTGCTTTTTGAGTTATCATTTTTTTTTTTATCTCAGAAGCAATTGTTTCCTCTTGTTTAATTTCTTCATTTAACATGTTCAGATAGTCAGGAAATATTGGGCACTCAATGCTGTCTTTTACAGCATTGAAAGAGTTCATATCAGTCAGATTGTCCAAGTGACTCTGTTTCATGTCACCAAGGTATGAACAGCTGGAGAAATGCTAAGTAGAAAAATTGTTTTTTCTCAGTAGTTTGACAAGTAACTTTTCTATGGTTTATTGTTACCTTTTGCATGCCAAACCAAATAACCAATTTCAGCATATTTCCCTTCATCAATGTTTTCTGACACATCGGTTCTGTAACCATAGTGTTGCAGAATTTCTTAAAGACACACATTTTCAAGGTGTAGACTTCTTATTGGGTAGTAGGTATCCAACATATTTGCTTTAACAATATTTGTGCTCTCCGAATCAAACTCTTCTAGGTACTGAACAGACTTCAAGACCCTGTTTCATGTGTTGGCAAGGCCTAGACTAACCCAAACAATTCCCCTAGACTTCGAGTACAAGCTATCTGAGCTCAACCTGTCACAACACTCAAATGATCTTATCTCCCTATGAGAGAGCACTTTCAAGCTGAAATTGTATAATTTATTTGATAAAGATTTCTCTGCTGAAATTTCCTCCCACATTTCCTTCATCTCTGATTTTGTGATATATGAAGTGACATAGAGAGCAACGGGAATAGAATTGTCTGCAACAAACTGAATGTCCATATTTGCATTCCATAATTCCAAAATAACAGGATTATAGTCATTGATATATTTGGAAGCCTCTGATCTTTTCAGATTATATGTATTTTATGGTTAGTTCCCTGTCAGAGTATGACTTCCTGCAGACAAAAGCTGTTCCCTCTTCCTGTAGAAATGATACGCCTTGAAAATCCAATACAACACCTTGTATAAAATTTACTTTTACATCTGTTTCTTCGGCAGCAATACTCTCCACATCTATGTGTTTGGAAGCATAGAAACCTCTGTCATAGACTTTTGTCACTATTCTCATCTGGAATAGTGCATGTAACATATTGTTCCATTAGAAGAAGAAGCTTTATTCGGTATAAAAAAATTCATTCATTACAACACATAATCAACAAAACATTATAAGAATACCAATAAAAACCATGTATAATAAAAGCACCCATCATAAAAACATGTACACATAAATATATATATATATATATATATATATATATATATATATATATATATATATATATAAAAAAACAGAAGATAAAAACCTCATTCATAAAAACAGAAGAAAAATACATGAGATCATTCTAAACATTCTACCTTTTTGCGCCAAGTAGTAGCTCCCTTCAGAAATGATCCCAGGCCCTTCCATACCAGTACATCTGAGGCCATTTGCAGCCACATGAAAGCAGGACGGTGTTGCACAAAACCCTTGGGCCTAAGGAGCGGTAGTAGGAATCGGGTTCTAAATGGTGCATAAAAGACACAGAACAGTGTAAAATGGATCAAAGTCTGATGGGACACCCCATCACAGGGGCAGGGTTTAATACATTTCTCCCCATACTGACCTAGGGGGAAGCACAAATTACTTCTAATGATCCCCAAGCGAAATCGAGTTATGAGAGATATTTCCCTCACATCCTTGATTTCTAAAAGATATCGCTCAGGACCCACCCACATCTTTAGCATAGTAAATTCCCTGATCGATTTTTTCCTTAGAGCCTCCCCCTCCCTCTTGGTCTCCTGGATTCTCTGAAGGTTATCCTTAACCCATTTCTTATCGTAGCTAGTCAGGTCCTCAGGATAATCAAACAATTCAGGCCGCCCCAGGTCATGTGCCATCTTCCTTATGTGCGACAGCCAGGGAATATGTTTTACATTGTCGCAGGCCAAACAATCCCTTAGGATATCCCTATTAAGAGAGGCATGTTCGTTACTCCAAACTGAAATCCATAACAAAAGGGGAGCCAGCTGGGTAGTGTCCTGTACATACTCAAGGTCCAGTTCCAGGTGGAGGCAAAATCCAGGAATATTTTGACCAACACCCAGAAGCCTTCTACAGAAACGATTTTCTTCCACCATAAGGGCACGGGTATCCCTAAACCCCCAAAGTGCTGAACCATACAGAAGGACAGGTAGGCATTTCCGCCTAAAGATTTCAAGCAGGGGTTTGATCGGTTTGCTACCTACCCTAGCCGCAAAGTCAAAGGTTGCACCAACTGTTACATGAAAAAGCACAATCCTTCTAGCAATACAGGGTTTCCAAGATCCTTTCTCATCAAAAATGACCCCTAAGTATGGGAACTCGTGGACTCTGCTAATAACTTGATCCTCCACCCTTAGCTCTCCTACCCTACTCATAGGTTTTCCACAAACCATAAAGTGCGACTTCTTAAAATTTCCCTCCAGTCCCAAAGCTGACATAAAGACGACATAGGCTCTAACTAATTCTCGGAGACCATTCATCGTGCGGGCCATAAGGACCGCGTCATCCGCGTACGTCAGCACAGGGATATCAATACCCTTCACCTTCGGGACACCCCTGCAGTGTTCCATCAGAAAATCTGTCAGTCCATTAGTATATAGAAGAAACAAGGTAGGGGCCAAAACACACCCCTGGCGCACACCCCTTGAAAGCTTGAAAGCCTCTGAGCATTCCCCATTTGGGCCCACCCTCACAGTTGCTTCTGTCCCTGAATGGAGATATCGGAGAAGCTCTACAATAATAGGGTCCAACCCTAACTGAATTAGCCTCTCCCATAATAAAGACCGGTTCACTTTATCAAAAGCACAGCTGAGGTCCATAAAAGCAAGATAAAGGGTACCTTTCCTGGCCTGCGTGTATTTGTTGATTATCATCAGTAAATTGAGACACTGTTCTTGCGTACCGAGGAATTAGAGTAACCAGACCACCTTTCGAGCGACCACCAAGAGACTGTACAGCTGGAATTGCATATCTGTCATACCCATCCCACACAGCCAGTCCCGCCGACCAGGTTTCCTGAAGCATGATAACATCATAGTTAGCCACACACCCAACCCATGCTTGATCAGATAGCTTAGCGTCATAGCCCGCAATATTCCATGAGATAAGATTACACTGTGGGGGTACCTCTTCTTGTATAGCCAGTGCCTTGGCGCATTGTCAATCCACCCCTTCCAGGGATAGGCTGCTGTTGGTTCTTCTACTATGTGCCTGCAGGCTGAATTGACCCAAGGGGGGGTTCCTACCAGACCCAGAAGAGACCCCAGTACACGCTCGCATGTGATCATAGAAATAGCCCAAGGGAACCATACCCATAGAACCTGCACTAGGGACAGGAGAACATATTGTTCTTCAAAAAGACAGTACATCCTCATCAGTATCAGGTCCAAATATTGGTGGATCCTTTATCCATAGGACAATGTGTATATGAGAAGCACCTCTTGACTGGTATTCTTATCCTCAAAAAAAAGTCTGTGACTTCTCCTAGAGGAGTATTTTGCTTTATTGCATGTAAAAGCCAGCATCACTTGAAACTCGTGAATGAAATATCTAGCAACATTACCACGATCCAAAGAGCAAAGTTCTGCTGTCTTTAAATTGATATCCTTAATGTTAGAGTAAGCTTCTCTTAGAAATGCTGGTAAATCATCCCACGCATACTCTGCTCAACTAAGCATCACAAACTAGGAAGGTGAACCTAAGGTTCGGAGCATATATTTTAGTTCTCCATGACGGCGGTACCAGTATTTAGTAGTCCCACATTGACATGCCATCTAACTAATAGTGTTGTACCCCAGGGTTTCATCCTTACTTTGTATTTTGTCAACAATCTCCCTTGCAGAAAGACTCTGAATATTAGCTCCTGACTTAAGAATGTGATTTACAGCATAAGACTGTCCTGAGAAGTCACTCTCAAATTACAGATGAAATATATATGGAATACGTTGTTGAAATTTGGGATGTTTAGAATAGAGTCTTATTGACCTGTATTCATCTGCTAGTATTTGTACCGGTTGGTCATCATAGCGGCCGCCTACTCAAGTGGGAAAATGCCATGAGAAGCACATTTTTCCCACACGCTCATTGGAGCTCCTCTAGTTTATTTAATCTGAAACAGATTTTTGGCATTCCCATCAACTTTAACTGAATGAAGTGTGTGAATTCTGTAGTGCGCATATCTTTCTTCTGATTTGTTCTCATCCAGTTTTTCTATTTGTCCCCTTAATTGTAGTGCTTCATCATCGATACAACTTACATCACCAATAAAGTCAACATTTTTGTAAAATCATTATTTTCTTTCAAGTATACTGAGGCTTTTTTACTTTATTCAAATCAACTTATATGTGCTAGATCTTTTTTACTTTTTGGAGGCATTCCATTTACTAGAATAATGAGTGGTTCATCTACATCTTTCTCAACACCCACAGTCTCTACATTTGTTTTACATCCAAAAGTAAATAAACAACTCTTCCTATATGTCCTTTCTGTAGTTTTGTTGCTGGAAGTTTCCCTGCCTTTGGCTCCATTCAAATAATTGCTTGAAATGGATGAACAGTTTGTATTACAATTGATTCATGTGCATTTATTTGGTCAAGTTCTTCTGGCATTGGTACCAATTGTAATCTATTATGAATTGCTCTAGCTGGCATTTTATTATCTTCTAATTTGTCATAGCAATACTTATATATTCTTTGCTTTGTGTCCAAACATTCTTCTACAAACATATATGCACTAAATTACTGTCACTCATCACTGTTATATTGCTTAGTTTTAGAAAATACAACTACATTACGAGTTTGGTTTTTGTAGTGAGTGCACGGACAACAAATACAACTACACTCAAATTTCACAGAACAGAGTACATTGAACTTTCCTATCTCCTATGCATATTTCTCAGTACTAATATCTGTATGCACTTGATCCACATCTCGCATGACTACCTCCTCATTTTCTGTATTATCTTCTTCAGGCGCAAAGAAACAGAACTGAATGTCTTCAGAAGCTTTCTCCATTTCTGCCACACTACCATGTAACTGAGCTCTATTCAACTCTCCTAAATATAACGCTAGAGTTTTTGCAAAATAATGTCCCTAACAAAATTGTGCATTTTTGAATGATGCACAGCTAATATTCTAAAGTGATGAAAAATGCTTTTGCAGACTTCCTTTGAAAGGCATGTCAATGAATGGCCTTGTAATTTGTGTATTTTCTAACTTTGCATGGATTTAATTCTTGAAGCATCTTAATTTTGAGCTTGAGACTACTCCATTAAAATTCTCTTTTGAAAGTTTTAAATGTATCAATTGATTCTTGATGGATAGTACAAATACTGCTACACCTCCACTTGTGCACAGGAACTTGTTTACAGCTTCCTTGTACTTCTTCAGCTTGTTCTACATTCCTAGGAACTATCACATCTTTTTCTATGGGAGTACCATCCTTTACTTTATAGCAATGCCCATTTGTGTCAACTGCATGCACTAATGTGTTCTCTTGCACGTAGCTTTCTTCATTAAAATGGTTCTGTGCTAGATGTTTGCATCCATTCACCTTTGAACACTTCACAAAAATTGCTTTTGTTAATCAGCTTTTTTCTTCGTATTCTTTTACACATGCATAGTATGGTTTTGTCTAGTGTCCTCATCTTGTTCAATATTAGGATACAAAGTTTCCTTTTAAAAAAAATTATTTCTCTTCTATACTCTCAATAAGTTGCTTCTGCTTAATTATAGCACTTCTCCCCCTTTACGTCTTCATCTTCTTTAGCAAATATTGTATTACTCTAGTTCAAAACAATTTTGTATCTTGTTAAACTTTTTTTGTCTTCAAGTCAAATTCTTTCATTCCTTATTACATGTTCTATTTTACAATCATATAGTCCCTCCTCTTTAACATTTGATTTAGAATTCCTTTTTTTACTGGACATGTTTTGCCATTTTTGCCATACATTTTTCAGAAAGTGCTTAGTGTTCTTACAGCTGCTTTTTTCTACTTCTCCTCATTTTCCACATTATCTGGCTTTTTACTGTCAATTTGAATTAGGTAGTATTGTTTCCTCTGTTTCCTCCTGCTTTCTCTCTTATCAGGCATTCTCATTCTTCTTTTTCCAGTAGAATTCAATATCTGCAAATCAAATGAAAAATAAATGTACCTCTAGAGAAATCAGTATAACATTACATATTAAAATCACTTAGTGATTGTCTAATAAATAAATTATCTATCCTAAAATTAGAGTTTAAACCTTCACAAATATATTTTTAATGGCAACTCAAGTGGATGTTTTAGTGTTTGTGTGGATGTGAGAATGGTTGTAAAAGTTTCTGTCTGGGTGTGATAGGACATGATCTTTCTGGATGTAAAAGTGGAAATAACTGCATCCGTCTGTGATGCCGCGAGGACCTACGGCACCCCACTTGCGGACCATGGTCAGAACGGCGGTCTGTGTCCTGGATGGCCGTTTCTGCAGCGGGTCGCATTTTGAGCCGCGTTTCGGGCCGCTGCCTATTTTTTGGTCCACAGTGCGACCAGTACATCTTTCTTTGGCCAATACTTTGCGCTGTGCCCGCCTTTTGCCCTTATAATCTAGCTTACCTATTTTTTCTGTCTTTTTTCTTGTTTTCTCTTTCTTTGTGGTTTACCTTTTAGCCATCTTTTCTTCTTCCCAGGGATGTGTTTCCTTCCCTGCATGCTTTGCTTCCTCTTTTTCATCATGGCTATTTTTCATTCACTCTAATGCGGTTTTTCCCAATTCAAGATGGTGTCTTCGGAACTCCCTGTATGTCACTTCCTGTTTGCCAGCATTTAAGCTCAGTTGGTCTTCTGTTCCTTCCGTTCTGGTGGTGCTCCTTACTCCTGTATCTGGTTATTTTTGGACCTCTCCTTTTTTTCTTGTCTACAGTTTTTATTGTTTTCAGTTCATATTACGCTTCTCTTTTTTCTTACCTCTTTTTCAGGAGTTCCTTGCTTCTGAGATTTTTCCCAGGATTGGGTTTTTTCCTCTGGGACTCCTTCTGGAGTATTCAGAGAGACCGTCATGTAGCTGGGAAACTCGTAATGATCAGTGCCCAGCACATGTATTTGCTATGGCTTCCATGTACACTTACTATGTCTTAAGGTTTTGTAAACACACAGTAGAGGCATATTTCCTCATGGACACATATGTCCTCACATGCATTATAGTGCACCCTTCCTTAGGGCTGTAAGGCTAGCCAGATGAGTGACTTACCTATAGTGCATGCAGTGTTAGTGGACATGGCACTCTTTGTGAGTGCCATGTCGAGTTTGCAACTTTTAAATACACCTTGTGATGCACTTGCCATTACAGCCTGCATGAGGCTGGTGCTGCAGCTCTGGTGGTCCCTCTCCAGTACCCAGGTGGCTGAAGTGCAATACAAAGTACAGTTTTGAGGAAGAGATCTGGCCCTGGTAACCTGTTTAGCAGGGAACCACTTAATTTTCTTGATTAAAAAGTTGGGGGGGGGGGCTACCATGTCAAAAGAGGTACTTTCTCCCAGTGCTTGAATTAGTAGCTCCATGGATGAGTATATGATTGTGTGGTTATGTGAGTACTTATATTGGTATTTGAATGGATCTATGAGTGTTTTGTCACTACATGTATAATAGGTTTTATAGGTGTACGAGAGGGTGTGTACGTGGATCTGTGGATTATGTCATCAGTGATGTAACCACTGTTTTCTAAATCTGCACAACCGGATTTTCGAAGCATCATCCCTGGGCATCAGAGTCATCCCGATTCTACGCAGATCTGAGGTGTTCCATCTAGAAATTGACGCATCGATCTCTTGCAAGGGATATAAATGACACAAAGCCGATCCAACCAGAGAAGAAGTGATGCACGGCCTCCCTTGCGAGGAAGGAATCGACGCATCGCTGACTTTTTCAACGCACGCTCACCCGTGCAGGTTTATTTTTTATGCAAACCAGGGACTTTGCGCAAAATAATTGTTTTCACTGTTTTCTATGGGGTAAGAGTCTTATTCTTTTGAATATTCATATTTTAACTTGAGTATGTTGGATTTTTTTTGTTTTGGTCTTGTTTGATTTAGATAAATATCACCTATTATTCTAAACTGGTGTGGTGTCCATTTTGTAGTGTTTTTACTCTATTAATGTTTGTGTTTGTACAAATAATTTAAACATTGCTTCTGAGTTTAGCCTGCCTGCCTCTGCCTAGCTACAAAGGGGGCGAGTGGGGGTTAACCAGGTGTGTTTCTCCGTTGCCCTGACTAGAGTGAGGGTCCTTGCTTGGACGGGGGTAACCTGACTGCCAACCAAAGACCCCATTTCTAACCTTGGTGATCAGCAGTGAGGACTGCACTTGTATTTGTACTTGACATACAGTGATTAAGTGTACACTACTGTTTTCAGTGCAGACCATTACGTCATCACATATTACCTGTTTTTGCTTTTTCTCTTTTTGGCCTTTTTTTCCTGCTTCCATATTTTTGGTGATCTTTTTTTATTGATTCTTGAACTTCTCATTGGGTACTCTTTTTTCTGCCTTGGAACTTTGCACCTTTGATTTGCCATCATGTCTCAATCTGGAGATGCACCAGCTGGAGCTGTTTTTGAGTCAGGAAAACTGGAAAGTTACACAGCTGCTCAACTGAAACAGTTCTGTAAGGATCTTACCTGCCCCTTGGAAGTTCCACCAGGAAGTAAGAACTGCAAAAGGCATTGAGGGCCTGGGTGACAGCCAAGGAGGCTGGGGGCACACAGAAGAGGAGGATGAGGATAGGGAGATGCAGTGTGTTCCCAATGGTGTAGTGGATGTACCTGTTATGCCTGGGGGAAGGGTCTCCAGGATAGGTAGCAGTGTGTCATCCAGAAGTCTGACTCCTGAGGAATTGCAGAACAGACAGGCTGAGAGGGCTCATCAGTTGGAATTACAGAAGTTTAGGATGGAAATGGAGATGGAGAAGAGAAGGCTGGACTTAGAGGAGACGAGGATGATCTTGGCATATGAGCTAAGACTCTGAAAGCTGGAAGCCATGAGGGCTGAATCCAATTCAGATGGTGGCAACAAAAGTGTTATATTCAGTACTGATAAAGAAGTGCACCTGCTCAGAGACGTGGTGCCCTACTTAAAGGAAGGAGTTTACATACACAAGGAGGTTTAGGGGTATGAGGTAGATCAAGTAGTGCACAGGGTCCCTGAGGTGGATTGAGGAACTGGCATAGGGAGTCATATTCCTAGTGGTGGGAGGGACACTCTACTGGCTGTAGGTGAGACTGACAGGGAGAGGGGTTCCTCCCAGATAGAGGTCCTGGTTCTGGAGTGTGAGACGCCCCAGAAGAGAGTGGGTTGAGTGTCAGGAACAGTCAGGTGCTGTCTCACCAGTGTCAGGAGGGTGACATGGGGTACCTTTTCAAGGCTGAAGCACTGTATGGTTTGTGGAAGGTAGTTTGGTTAACACATGTGAGGGGCTGTGTGATGTGGTTGCTAGAGAGCATATGTCCAGTCCTTGTTTTCCAGAGCTATGCCAACACCAGGTGGAGTGTGAATTCTCTGACCCCAGGGAACTAGCACTAGGGACAGACATCTGGGAGAGTGCCAGAGTGTCTGAAGAGGCATTTGGGAGTGCTTCTGAAGGGAGTGGTCTAGGTATTTCCCAACCAGGTAAGGTGGGAAAGGCTTACAGTGTCCCAGGTAGGTCGCAGTGTAGTGGGATGGGTGAGGGATCCCATGTCCAGTCTCAGAGGAGAGGGAGTGGAAGTGGGCTGAGTCCCAGAGTGCATGAGATCCAGTCCAAGGTCCTGGAGGGTTCCATGAGTGAATGCCACGAGGGGAGCCTAGCCTGTACCATAGGAGCATCTGCTGAAGGAGACCCCATAATGTCAGGAGAACTTGGGAGGGCTGGCTGTAGCCAACGTCCCACCGGTTCTGGTGTCTGGCAGTATTACTCATAGTAAGGGGGTGCAGAAATCCAGACAGAGGGTTAAGAGGGGGTTGGGTGGCACAGTGGAGAACCTGGAGGGTCAGGGGTCAGCTCTGAGGTCAGAGCCCCCAGTAATGACCTTGGTGATACCATTTATGGGCTGGGAGGGATCCAGGCTCTGCCAGGTGGGCAGCGGTCAGGGGACCAGCGCCAACCAGACTCTCATGTGGCCCTTAGAGAAGATATTTCCCTTGTGGGTGTAGGAATGCTCCCCAGGAAGCCCTGGCTTGCCAGGCCATGGTCCAATCTGAGGGCGGTGACTCTGGGTTGGATGGTCAGGTTCAGGGGACAAGCTCTGACCTGATGGGGTGTAGGTTTGTTCCCCATGAAGTCCTGGATGACCAGGCAGTAGTTCAGTCTGAGGGTACAAACCCTAGGCTGGAGGGTCACGTGCTGGGGGTAAACCTTGACTTGATGGGGGGCGGCTTACCCAATCACCCCTTAGTGACTTCTAGGGGTACTCTCCATTGTGGGGGGGGTGCAGAACCCTCGGAGTAGGGGCAGGGGAGGGAGAGACTAATCCCTGACCCCCGTTCAAGGGGTTGTGCCCCTGAGCTGGGTGGAAGGGCAAATGCTCACAGTGCCCCTACCATGTTGGATTCTGGGGGGGCACTCCTAGTTGGGAGGTGTAGGACCCCATAAGGAAGGGTAGGAGAAGGGAAGCCCTACCCCTAACCCTGGTCCAACCTGAGGGTACAGGCCCCAGGGTGGAATACCAGTTGCAGGTTAACACCCTTGCACTGGTAGGATAATTGTGCGAGACTGCTTCCACAAGCACCCTAAAAATTCTGGAATCTTTGGGGGCACTCCTAGTGGGGGGGTGCATGACCGAGAAGGAGGAGGAGGGCTGCCTCGCCCTTGACCCATAACCAGCCTAAGCAGACCCTGGGCAGAGGGACTAATGCCAGGAATCCATCCCTGCACTAGTGGAGAATTGTGCAAGACTGCTTCTACAAGCAGCCTGACAGTTCTGGACTCTTGGGGTGGCGATCCGAGAGGGAAGGTATGGAGCCTCAGAGGGGAGAACCAGTGTCAGGCTGTCATACCTGACCTGGTGGAAGGGGGAGTTGTCAAAGGGTGCCAGGCACCTGGGGCCACTACCCCCCACTCTCTACAGCCATAGTGGTGGCATAGCCATGAAAGGCCTGGGGCCTGGCTCTCATCCCTAATGGCTGTCAGTGGCCACTGTGGCTTGCTGTCCTGGTGGACAGAGTTGCCCCTGGGGGAAGACAGGAATCACACCCCGGGGGTAGAGTGGGCCACACCACTGTGTTGGCCACAGTGGCACTGTCTGCCACCAGGTATACATCTCTGAGCAAAGTAAGGTTAGGTGCTGCACAGATAGTATCTGCAGATGAGAAGTAGGGCTCCCCATGGGTTAGCTTAGTGGTCCCTGAGAGTATGGACAGAGGGATCCAAATCGAATCAGGTAGGTGTAGAACTGGAACATGCCCTGCTGTTGTGGGTAAAGGCCACTGTTCTATCCTCTCCAATCAGAGAAGTCCATCAAGGTATTGATTGATCTCCCCTGGCTTTAGGCTGGTGGGGGGTTGTATTGGACCTGGCCCTTTTTGCAGGGTCACCCCCAATCTTTTTGCCTCCTTCCTCCTATTTTTCTGACCAGTTTTTGTTGGCTTTAGGACTCTGTGCACTTTACCACTACTAACCAGTGCTAAAGTGCATATGCTCTCTGTGTAAATTGTATTGTTGATTGGTTTATCTATGATTGGCATATTTGATTTCCTAGTAAGTCCCTAGTAAAGTGCACTAGAGGTGCCTAGAGCTTGTAAATCAAATGCTACTAGTGGGCCTGCAGCTCTGTTTGTGCCACCCACATGACTAGCCTTGTAAACCTGTCTCAGCCCTGCCTCTGCAGTGTCTGTGTGTGCAGTCTTGCACTGCCAATTGGACTTGGCAAGTGTACCCACTTGCCAGGCCTAAACCTTCCCTTTTTATACATGTAAAGCACCCCTAAGGTAGGCCCTAAGTAGCCCTATGGGCAGGGTGCAGTGTATGTTAAAGGTGGGACATATACTGATGTGTTTTACATGTCCTAACAGTGAAATACTGCTAAATTCAGTTTTCCCTGATGCAAGGCGTATCTCTCTCATAGTTTAACAAGGGGACAGCCTTTAAATAACTTTAAATTGCAGATTCCCTTTGAAAGCAGATAGAAATGTTGTGGTTGGTGTATCTGAACTCACAATTAAAAAATACCTATTTTAGTGAAGTTGTTTTTAAGATTGTTAGTTTGAAAATGCCTCTTTTTTTTAGAAAGTAGGCATTTTCTTGCTTAAACCATTCTGTAACTCTGTCTGTTTGTGGATGTCCTGTCTGGGTCAGTTTGACAGTTAGGCTGTTTATGAATCCCCTCTAGACAGTGAGACAAAGGGAGCTGGGGTGTAGCCTGCATAGCCTAAATGGCCATCTGTGCTAGAGCGGAGGGAGGAGTGGTCACTTACACCTGAGTGAGCTCTGCCTGCCCTCTCACAAAGCAGTTCCCACCCCCTGGTGTGTGTCTGGGGCATGGCCTGGGCAAGGCAGGATCCAGTAAACAACAGATACTTTCTTTTGAAGTTTGCCTATTTCAAAGGCAGAAATTGGAATAAGTAGTGGACCCAAAACCCCATACTTTAGATTTCTTCAAGATCACTTCTGGAACCAAGAGGAACCTCTGCCAAGGAAAGGGCTGAAGAGCTGAGGAGAAGTGCTGCCCCTTCATAAGACTGTGTTGTGTTGGGCTACCCTGCAGTTGTTGCTTTTGTCTGTGAAAGGTGACAAAGACTGCACTTTGTTGTGCATTCCTGCTTGAGAAGAATCTCCAAGGGCTTGAACTGAGCTTGCCTCCTGTTTCAAAGTCTCAGGGCAAAGACTTCATCTGCCAGCACCTAGACTCTCTGCTGAGACTCCCTCCCTGCCAAGTGGTGCCCTTTTCAGTCCCTGGGCCTTTGAAAGGGGAAATTGTCATAACAAGAGCTGAAAATCCACACAGAGAATGCCGTGCAGGGAGATTTTCGATGCACCATTTGCGATTCGGCTGATAAACGACGCACCGCCTGCTTTGTGGCTGAAATCAATGCTCCACCTGCATCGCAGCTGGGAGATCGAAGCATTGTGGTTAAAGAAATGATGTGCAACTCCTGCTTGCAGCTACTGATTATGATGCAAACCATATGCAGCATGGTTTTCTAACACTGTGCGACCGGATTTTCCATGCATCGTCCTTGGGTATCAAAGTCATCCAGACTCTGCGCGGATCCAGGGTTCCCCGTCTGGAAATCGATGCATCGCTCTCTGGCGAGGAAGAAAAATGACACAGATCCGATCCGACCGGAGAAGAAATGATGCACGGCTTCCCATGCGAGGAAGGAATTGACGCATCATTGACTTTCCTAACACACGTGCACTCGTGTAGCTTTATTTTTTACGCAAACCAGGTACTTTGGGCAAAATCATCATTTCCACTATCTACTGTGGAGTAAAACTATTCTGTTTTTTGAACATTCATATATTAACTTGTATATGGTTGATTTTTGTAATTTTGGTCTTGTTTGATTTCGATAAACATTACCTATTTTTCTAAACTGGTGTGGTGTCCATTTTGTACTGTTTTCTTTGTATTACTGTGTGTGTTTGTACAAATACTTTACACTTTGCTTCTGAGTTAAGCCTGCCTGCTCATGCCAGGCTGCCAATGAGGTGAGTGAGGGTTAACAAGTTGTGTATCTCCTTTTCCCTGACTAGAGTGAGGGTCCTTGCTTGGACACGGGGCAACCTGACTGTCAACCAAAGACCCCATTTCTAACATTTGCCAAACTAAAATTTTCTGTTTGAGACCTCTACATGGAAACCTGCGGACAAACATGCTTAAGAAATCAATTGATTGCGGCTGAATACTACAAATACTGGTACAATTCGATGTGCATACATGGTCTGTCTGCACCTTCCCTGAACCTCTTCAGCTATCACCTCTTCAACATTCAGAGAAACAATCTCTTCTTTTTCAATAGGCCTGCCATCCTTGATCTCATAACATTGACCAGTTGAATCAAAGGCATGCTCTAATATGTTCTCTTAGAAATAGCATTCCTCATTAAATAAAGGCTCTGTACTAGAGTTATGCCCTCATTCACCACTAATAATTTTGGAAAAATATATTTTATTAACAAGTCTTTTCCTTTGGCTGCATCTTTTCATACACAACACTATTTTATGCAGTGTTCTCATTCTAGTGAGAATCAAAATAAAAGTCTTATCAACTACAGCCTCAACACGTTCTTTTTGTTTCACTACTTCTCTTCTCCTTTTGTACTGCTTCATAGTTTTAATAAGATTCTGAATTACCCTGTTATGAAACATTCTAAGCCTAATTTCCTTAAACTGGTGCTGTCTTCTGGTTAAGCTATCTGCTTTCTTCACTAATTTCTTACCGTTAAGCTGGTGTTTATTTTGTTTTGCTTTGTTGGCTGATTTCAAACTTTCCTTTTAATTTACTTGATTTTGCAGACTTTGCACTTTCCCACATACAACTTTTAGAAATGTTTTGTTTATCTTACCAACAGCTCTTTTCTCTTTAACCATATTGTCCACATGTTCTCCCTTTTGTTTCTCTGTTGTAATTAGCTAGAATGCTTTCCTCAGTTTCTTTTGTGTTTCAGTTTTTTTTCACCATTTTAGATCTCAGTTTATATACAAATAGATGACTGAAATTAAACAAATCTATGAACATATTTACATTTTCATTATATACTGTTTAATTATATATTATAAATATTTACTCCTAATACAAACACTCACAGGACTAAGTTTAAGGCACTCTACGTCAGTTACATTTCATATTTGAAGCAGAGTATATGTGTGACTGTGATTATAGGCATCAGGGTCTGTCTCAGTCTTTTAGTGTATGCATAAGTATGTGCCTTGGTGTGTTAGTGTATGGAACAGTATGTGACTGGGTATGTCACTGTAAGACTAAGTGTCATTATGTGTGCTAGTGCATACATGACTTTGTCCATTGGTGTGTCAGTTCATCCATCAGTGCCTGCTTGTGTGTACTAATGTATTTATTAGTGTCGATCTCCGTGCTTTGGAGTATGGGTCAGTGTGTGACTCAGTGTGTCAGCGTGTGCATCAGTGTGCACCTAGTTTTGTCAGTGTATGCATCAGTATGTGTCTGGGTAAGTCACTGACTCAGTGTTTCACTGTATCCATTAGTATGTACTTTGGTCTGCACTGTGTGGCTCATTGTGTGCATCAGTATCTTATCAATTCAATTTCAGCTTTATTTCGGTAAGACAATACCATAAAAGCATACCGACACAATTCATACATTTCTAAAAGAAAACAAAAGCAATTTGATAAAAAACAGTAAAACCAAACCCATCATAAGATTAAAAAAATAAAATCCAGGACTCCCCCAAGGTCATACATACAATTAGATAAAAGAAAAGAATAAGCAATTGATCGATTAAAACATTGTAGAAATACACAGTACACATCACTTTACAAAACACCAAGAATATTATAGAATCACCATAAATACAATCTGTGTACACAAAACAAATGGGATTGATATCTGACTGTTAATAGGAATGGCTGTGTACTGGCAAGAAAGTTCACTTAGTCTCTTGAACTATAAGTACGCACAAGTAATGACCATTGTAAAAATAGAATTTCGTGCTTCTTTTGTAAGACATTTGTCCCTAGCATACCAAAGTGCCTCTAAGAATCTTGGCAATGTGCCTACCACCATCACATGTGGTCTTGTTTTGCTAGTTTTTAAGAGCTGAGTGAGAATCTCTAATGCCCGACGATTTCTTTTTCCCATACATGCCTATATTCGGCTGAAGGCCAAAAAGAGGCAAACAATCAAGTATTACAAAAGACACATTATTCCAACAACAATTAATATTCATTTAGCTACTAAAACCAACTGTCTGGATGAAAACAAATATTAATCTTAAAAGCTATAAATAAGAATCAATTACAGTATTACATTTTTATAAAGCCCTTAAAATTTGCCTCCAGTGCCATCAGGGACTTATTTTGCTTTGGTAGGTGAGGACTATTTAAAATAAAATGAATAAATAACTGAATCCTAGAGCCTTAGGCCCGCCTTGTCTCTGATAAATGAAATTGCTAGTAAAAACCGGCTTAAACCAAAAACAACATATGGTATCGTACTAGATCTCAAGAATCTTGCTGCTTCATTATAGTTCCTGATTCCAACGTTCCTGCAAATCGGTCGAAGCCATTTCCTCCTTGGTTTATCATAGGCATTGCAGTTTAAAAGGACATGGTCCGTCGTTTCAGGAGTCTCCATATTACACAGCCCACAAATCACCTCTTGTCTTCTCCCATTGAAGGGGCCCCATTTAGAAGTAAAAGCCTTAACCTGGAGAGTCCCATATCGAAGCTTCATGAATAAAACTTTTGCTTGTCTAGGTTGGATAGTATCTATCCATTCCTCAGCATACGGTAATGGTTTAATGTCCAGGAAGCTTAAAGTAAGTCTGCCTAGATCCTTGCTGTAGAGAGGGCTGTTTAAGGTAAAGTCCCAAAATACTTGTTTTAGTTGAATCTTAGATTGTTTTGTTAGTGTATGTGGTTCTTCCCAGTAAAATTTTAGGCCAAGAGTGTAAAAGCATTGTCTTATATAATGGAGCCACGGGAGGGAAATTGCCTTGTCCAAGTCAATAATCTCAATTAGCGCTTGCCTATAATGGATTAATTCAGGGGTGGACCAGAGTCTACACCAGTAGAGCAAGGGCCTCAAGGCTGCCAATTTACCTATTTGTTTCATGTTAATATCATAGGTTAAAGGAATCAGTGGAGTAGATGGAGGGAGACCCAGTACCCCCCTCATAAAATTATTTTCCTGGGTAACCAATGGGGTTAGGTTTGTGAATCCCCAGAGTTCAGCACCATATAGGGCAGCAACCTGTGCTTTGCACCTATAAATCTCAAATTCTGGTGAAACAACACTAGACCTTGAACATTTATAATTTTTGCTAATTGCCATGGAGCTATGCGCTAAGGAAATAGCAGCTTTGTTAACATGCGGTGCCCATGACAGTTTAGCATCAAGGAGTATCCCTAGATAATTGAAATTTGTTACTCGTTCCAATGCCTGCCCTCTAATCCGAATGTTTCTCTTAAGTGCTTTATGAGGGTTAACAGTCAGGTATTTGGTCTTGTTTGTATTGATTTCTAATCCCTTCAGGCTGCAGTACTCGCTAAATTTGTCTAATAGAGTTTGCAAGCCCATGGGAGTTTGAGATAATAGGATAGTATCATCTGCAAAGAGGAGGGCGGGGACAGGATCACCGTTCAATCTTGGTGAGTCATGGTTGCTTTGCTTCAGATATTGAACCAGATCATTAATGTATAGTGAGAAGAGGGTTGGGGCAAGCACACAACCCTGTCTCACCCCCCTCTTAATAGGTATTGAGTCAGTCAACTCACCCTTTGGCCCCCACCGAACCTTTGCAAATGTATTTTCATGTAGTCTCTCTAGCTGGCTCAAGAGGTTCCCTGGCATACCCTGTTTCCCTAGAGCAGCCCATAAGGAATCTCTTGGCACTAGATCAAAGGCTGCGCGCAGGTCCACAAATGCGATGTAGAGATGGCCTTTCGTTAGTCTAGTATATTTCCACATTAACGTCAATAGCCTAAAGGCCTGATCGACTGTGCTCGTCTGCTGTCTAAAGCCAGCTTGGTATATAGTCAGTATGCTGTTTCCATCTATCCAGCTGTTAATCCTATTCAGCAGCTGTCTTGCATATACTTTTTGCGTGACATCTATGAGGCTGATAGGTCTATAGTTCCCTGGTTCATCCCTGGAACCTTTTTTGAAGACTGGGATATTTCTGCCCCTTTCCATGTCTCGGGCACAAGACCTCCCCTTAATATAGCGTTACTTAAAAGATTTAGATAAGGTGCCCAAATTTCTAAACTATGTTTAAACAGGTCCCCCGGGATCTTGTCCAAACCGGGGGCTTTCCCCAGCTTGATTGCTTCAATGGCGTTCACCGTCTCCTCCAGGCTAAATTGTAACTCGGGTAAGATGCCCTGGGTGGCTAATGTTTTATGTCTTGAGGGATGGAAATCAAGGCTGGGGGGATCAGAATAAAGGTGTGTAAAATAGTTAACCCATGTATTGGGATCTATATGATGATCAGTAGAAATTTTCCCCTCTTTGCTACCATGGGTAACTATTTTCCAGAAGATCCTAGCATCACTGGTTTTTGCTGCTTCCAGGAGATCTTGCCATTTTTGATCCTCCCAGTTACTTTGGGCAGTTGCCAGTGTTTTCTTATAACTGGCCCTTGCCTGCTGTATGGCCAATTGGTTCTTTTGCTTTAGAGCCTCTATCAGCTCTCTTTTCCTCTCCCTACATTTGGTAGTGTACCATGGGCTGCTTGGGGTAATCTGCACCTTCTCCTTTTTGGGCTTGTACCGTGGCTGTTTGGTCAGGAAGGGTCTTAGTGCAATACTCATTGATTGGTGGATGGCCGTGATGGGGATATCAGTAGGTTCATTTTCAACATAAGGGTCTAGGAGATTAGAATATGTATGGTAAATATTTGTCATAGTCTCCAGATTGCCTATTATTGCAGGCCATTTTATATCCCGTCTGTTGTTACTGAGGAAGGGTTGTAACTCCACCTTATTATGTTCTACATATTCCAAATCCAAATCTAGGAGGTGGGCGCTAAGTTCAATTATTAACGGGAAGTGGTCGCTTTCCCTTCTTTTATCTATTTTAAAAGTCATTAATCTTCCCCATGTACTTATGCTATGTAAAATATAATCTATTTTCGAGGTAGAGTTGCCTCTCTGGAAGGTATCCAAATTAAGGCCTCCTTCACCCACTCTACCATTACATGCCCTCAGTCCATGTTTTAATGTAAGGCCCATAAGTTGCAATGCAGCCACTGTGCCTGGGACAGTTTTTTCTATTGTTAGATAAGGGATTGCTCTGGCTCGATCTTCTTCTTCTGCTAAATGTTCAAAACCAGTTATGGGTTCATAATTACAATTAAGGTCACCCCCTATCATAATTGTCTCTCCTCCTGGGATCTTTTTAAGCAGGTCGTCTAATAGAGTTATTTCAGGCGACTCCAAGTTTGTCCTTCTAGGTCTTACATATACATTGAACAAGTGGGATATTATCTTATTTTTTCCCCCCATTACCAACCATAAAATGTCATCTGACTCTGTGGCTTGCATATGTATCTCAACATTTAGTGAGATTTTCACCCAAACAACCAGTCCCCCAGACGGTCTCCCTCTAGCCGCTGAAATTGCACTAATAAAGTAGGTTTTGTATCCTAGCTTATACGGCGGGTCTTTAAGCCAAGTCTCTTGGAAGAGACAGACATGGTATTGATCAATATAGTCCTGCCATTCTGGGTCTGTAAGCTTATTTTTTAAGCCTGCTACATTCCAGGAGATCATGGTGATAGGACCCCTCCCGTTTGGGGTTGTAACATTAGAAGTAGGGCTCAAATATGCCGCCGAGTCTTTCCTACGGGGCAAAGACTCCACTATAATCCCTGCCCCTGTAACATGAGGATCAGACCCTATGGGGGGCTCTCCTACTATTGGGTCCCCAATTAGTCCCACTTGTGCCTGATCGATCTGGAGTAGTCAATCTACTCTTTCAAGATTGGAATCGTAGTTTCTCCTTTGCGATCCCTCCATAACATTATACTTAGGCCTCGGGACTAGGGGATTGGTAATGTAAGGATCCGAACTGAACCTCATGGCATTGATCGTGGGGGCGGCGGTTCTCTGTTCCATGTCAATCAGGCCTCTGGATAAGCTTCCATCCTTAAATGTTAATGCAATAACATCATGTTGCCCCATCCCTCATGAGATTCTTTCTGCCCTCTTTATATCTGAATGAATTATGGATAGACAGTGTCTTTTAGTCCTAATCCAATGTGTAAGCTTGTTCTTTAGGGAATCTTCGTCTTCACTACTATCTATGGCCAATTTTGGGACATTTAACAGATAAACAACATTGGTCCTAATGAGAAACCTGTCCCCCACAGAATGTCGATTCCATGTATTATAATGGTTACGGTCATGAGATGCTTGGGGATGGGTGATTTGAGTAAGCTCCACATTCCCCTTTTGGGGCCCTTTTTCCAAGCGGGATTCTCTTCGTGGATTCCCTATTTTTTGCCATAGATCACTAGCATTACTTCTAGGGTAATTGCGTGGACCAGTATTTTCCCTGTTTACCCCTCTCGTATATCCCTGCGGTTGCTGTAAGATCTTGGCTATAGCTGGGGTAGGAATGGGGTTAGCATTTAAATTTTGAGAACATGTGGATCTGCCTTGTGGCTGAAATGATATAAGGGGGGTCTCCTTTTCGCACTGAGCTTTATGGGTACCTCTACCCCCCTCCTTTTCCACAATATCTGATAGGGTTCTCACTTCAAGTTTCAGGTCCTTAACTTCCTGTATTAATCCAGAGAGTAGGTCATAGAGGTCTGCTATAGTTCTTGTTTTATGTTTTGGAGGATTCATTGTTTCTAAGTTGCATGGAGAGATCCTCTCTCTAGGTAACTGTACAATTGGAATAGTTGGATATATCTCATTCAGCAATTCCCCCTCTTGTGTATTCTGTACTTTATTACTATCAAGTTCTGCCAAGACTGCATATTTATTGGAACATACAACTTCACACTCCTGCTTGTGGCCCTTCTTCCTAGTACTATCTATGGTGCATGGATGTCTGGATCGAGTTGTAGCATCCTTAGGGCTACCAATCCTAATATCGGGTGAAACCTCCCCCTCTTGCTGACTAGTAGTCTCTGTCACTATATCTTCCTCTAGTTCAACTTTTTTTGTGTAGTAAGAGGTAATCTTTTTATCAGGTCCCTCCCGGACAGTGGCCCTACTACATAATAATGACTCTACCTCCTCAATAAGATCATCAATTTCGTCTATAGTGCAATTCTCGCCCACATTCCTGAGTTTTTTTGTAGTTTTCTCTTTCCCCCTTGGGGGTTCTGATGCCTTACGTTTTCCCATGCTTTGGGCCACATATATGATACTTCAGCTCTAATGAAACCAGAGCACAAATATGTATTTATGGACAAGAATAGAAGTAGATCTAGTGGGGTAAGCCTAAATGATAGATACTAACAATGAATATGACAAGTATTTAAATAAAGGTTTTTACACTAAAAAATTACAAGTAAACTTCATGCAATAAAGTAGAGAGGCAACGACCCGGCCCGGCCCCACTTCAAATCTAGCAGGTAATAATGAGAGAAGCACTATGCTGGGGGAGGGTGAGTTCCGTCCTAAGGCCCTCTATAAAAGGACCTTTTTTTTTTGGGGTAGGTATTGACACAGTACCTTCAGGCGGCCAGCTACTTGTGAGCTGCCTAAACCGAGCGTCTTGTTGTGAAAGTTAGGGGGGTGGCCCTGCCCTGCCTCTTCCTGGCAATGACGGGCAAGGATGGGCCCGCCCTTGGCCCGGGCTTCGCCCGGGCGCCGCCCGCGCGCGTCCCGCGACGGCGGGAGCGCTTGAAGGAATTTAAAGGGCTCCTGCCCCGGACACACCTCTGTACGCGCTTCCCGCGACGGCGGGAGCGCTTGAAGGAATTTAAAGGGCTCCTGCCCCGGACACACCTCTGTACGTGCTTCCCGCTTATCTTATCATATACATCACTGTGTCTCCGTGTACGGCAGTGTATGCATAAGTGTGAGCCTGGGTGTCAGCACATGCACTGATCTATTCCTGGGTGTGTCAGTATAGACATAAGAATTTTCCTGGGTATAATAATATATCAGTCAGTATGTGACTGTGTGTGTCAGCATATGCATCAGTGTGTTGCTGTAGTCTCAGTGTATACAACAATATGTACTTGAGTATGTCAGGATATGTGTCACTATATACCTGGGAAGGGCAGTGTATGTATCTGTATCTGGCATGGTGAGTGAGCGTATACATCACAGTGTGCCTGGGGATGTCAGTGTCTGTGTCAGTGTGTGCCTGGATGTATCAGTGAATGCATGGGTGTATGTCCGAATATCTCAGTATATGTATCAATAACTTCTTGGGTATGTCACCGTATGTATGAGTGAGTGGCTGAGTGTGTCATTATATGTATGAGTATGTGTCCCCATGTGTTGCTGTATGCATCATTGTGTGAGTGAATGTGCCACTGTATGTCAATGTGTACCTGATTGTATTAGTGTATGTTTCAGTGTATACCTGAATGCATTACTATATATATGTTAGTGTGTGCCAGAGAGTCAGAGCAGATGAAGCATATGAATCAGTGTGTGCCTGAGTGTTACGGTGTATGTGTTACTGTATGATTGAGAATACAATAGTATGTATGAGTGTGTGCCTAAGTGTATCAGTGTATTAATGAGTACATGCCAGGTTTTGTCACAGTATGCATCAGTATGTACCTGGGTGTATCAGTGTATGCATCAGTATGTGCCTGACTGTCTCAGTGTATACATGAGTGTGTCCCTGGGTGTGTCAGTGCATGCATCAGTGTGAGTCCTCATGTGCCAGTGTATATAAGTATGTGTTCCTGGGTGTGTCGTTGTATGCATTGGTGTGTATATGGGGCTGATGTATGCATCAGTGTGTCTCTGGGTGTCTCAGTGTAAGCATCAGCGTATATGTGGGCATGTTAGTGTATGTATGAGTGCATGTCTGGGTGTGTTATTGTATGCATGAGTATGAGCCTGGGTGTCATCTGTGAATATATTTTCAAATATTTGATTTCCTAAATATCTTTATTATTATTTGGGTGAGTACAACTATGGGTTTCAGAACAGGCAAGTGAAACACAGTATAGTTAAAACACTGGACATATAATACACCACGTATGCTCTTGGTAGTGGAGCATCTTCCTGCATAGCATCATAATCCACCCCATGTTTGCACGATTTTTGACATGAACTACTATTGACTATACTTGCTCAAAGTGTGGGAAGTGCACCCCTTTCTACCACCACTACCCACCCCCTTACTTATATAATACACCACATCAAATCAAAACTGCAGAACTGCTAAACCAAAACCTCAAACTTTGGGCCTCATTCACAAGTCCCCTGCACCGTATTTACAAGGCAACATTAAGCTTTGTAAATACAGCCCCTCACACACATCACTTAGCGTGAAACGGGTGTGCAATGGGTATTGCAGTGGTCTTTCCACCGCAACACCCATTGCATTTTGATGCTGCCCCAGATTTACAATAAATCGGAAACCTGAGGCAGCGCCAAAAACTAATGCCACCCCAGGAGTGGCCTTAGCATGGAGAAACAAGGAGAAATATTAGTATTTTTCCTCATTTTTTGCTTTTTCTATGTGTGCTGCTGTTAGACTTTTCATCCTTGGCGTGGTGTCCCTTAACTTTTTGCCTCTGTTTTCCAGGTTGTTGATGTGTGCTGGACTCTGTTTTTGCTGTTTTTGTTACTCTGGGATCTTTACCACTGCTAACCAGTGCTAAAGTGCAAGTGCTCCTTTACAAAATGTGTATGTAATTGGCTTATCCATGATTGGCATATTTGATTTACTAAGTAATTCCCTAGTAAAGTGCACTAGAGGTGCCCAGGGCCTGTAAATCAAATGATACTAGTGGGCCTGCAACACTGGTTGTGCCACCCACATAAGTAGCTCTGTAATCATGTCTCAGACCTGCCACTGCAGTGTCTGTCTGTGCAGTTTTAACTGTAAATTCGACTTCGCAAGTGTACCCACTTGCCAGGCCTAAACCTTCCCTTTTCTTACATATCAGACACCCCTAAGGTAGGCCCTAGGTAGCCCCAAGGGCAGGGTGCAAAGGGGGATACCTTTAAATCTGTTTAAAGTGTAGATTCCCTTTGGGAGCGGATGGACTGGTGGAGTTTGGGGTCTCTGAGCTCACAATTTAAAAATACATCTTTTAGTAAAGTTGATTTTGAGATTGTGTGTTTGAAAATGCCACTTTTAGAAAGTAAGCATTTTCTTGCTTATCCCATTTCTGTGAATCTGCCTGTTTGTGGATTCCCTGTCTGGGTCAGTTTGACAGTTGGGCTGGTTGTTCCTCACACTAGACAGTGACACAAAGGATGCTGGGGTGTAGTCTGCATTTTCTGATGAGCCATCTGTGTTAGGAAGGAGGGCAGAAGTGGTCACTCACACCTGAAAGGGCTGTACCTGCCCTCACACAATGCAGTCTCCAACCCCCTACTGAGTGTCTGGGGCCTGGCCTGGGCAAGGCAGTCTTTCACATTCAAGAGAGAATTTGGTTTGACGTAGGCATACTTCAAAGGAGAAATTGGGTATAAGAAGGTTACCCAAAACCACAGACTTTAGAAGACTTCTGGAAACCAAGAGGAACATCTGCCTGGAGAAGAGCTGAAGAGCTGAGGAAGAAGAGCTGACCTGCCTGTGACTGTGCTTTGTGGAGCTATCCTGCAGTTGCTGCTTCTGCCAGAGTAAGAGGGCAAAAACTGGACTTTGTGTGCCTTCCATCTTGTGAAGATCTCCAAGGGCTTGATTTAGAGCTTTCCCCCTGTTGTTTGAAGTCTCAGGGACAGCACAGACTTCTCTCTGCCAGCACCTGGAGTCTCTGGAGAGACTCCTACTCTGCCCTGTGGTGCCCATCCAGTTCCTGAGACCCGGAAAAGAGAAGCTGGCAGCCTAAGAGGAAGAAAGCCACCCACAGAACGCCATGCGGGGAAAAGATCAACGCAACTCTGATCTGCAGCTGAAAGATTGATGCGCCGCCGACTTTGCGGCTGAAAATCGACGCTCGCCTGCAACTCGACCAAAAAATCGACACACAGAGCATGAGAAATGACGCACAGCATCGCTGACGGAGGCTGGGAGATCGCAACCCACGCTGCGTGGTTTTCGGATCATCGTGCAGCTGGATTTCTGATGCAAACACCGCTGGCCGTGTAAAAACAACGCAAGGCCTGCCCGGACCCGAGAGTGCTGACCGGATAAACGCAACGCTCTCCTGCGGAGAGAAGAAACGACGCACCCCGACCCAACGAAAGGAGAAACAACGGAAGGTCTCTCTCGTGAGTGAAATCAATGCATCGCAGGCCCTTTTTGATGCACACTCGCCTGTGCAGGATTATTTTTGACACACCCAAGGTACATTTTCACGCTAATAGTGTTAGTGTGTGTTTAAAACTACATGAAGACTCTTTTTGCTTTTTAATTGATAACTTGGCTTGTGTATTGTGAATGTTTGTTGCTTTGGTCTTGTTTTGTTTAGATAAATATGCTCTATTTTTCTAAACCTGTGCTGTGTCATTTTGTAGTGTTTTCATTAAGTTACTGTGTGTGTTGGTACAAATACTTTACACCTAGCACTCTGAAGTTAAGCCTACTGCTCGTGCCAAGCTACCAAGGGGGCAAGTAGGGGTTAGCTGAGGGTTATTCTCCTTTACCCTGACTGGAGTGAGGGTCCTTGCTTGGACAGGAGATAACCTGACTGCCAACCAAAGACCCCATTTCTAACAGCTGAATTCTGCAGCACACATAGAAAGTGCAAAAGGCCATCACTGATTGTTTATGTGCAGTAAGGTGTCCCTTCATGCACATAAACAATCATTAATTAATGATGAACCAATACTTCTATGTTTGCTGCATTCTGCAGCACACATAGAAGTAACAAAATGCCATTATTGATTCTTTATGTGAAGGAAGGAACACCTTCCTAACCATAAACAATCATTCCCTGCAACACAGGCACCGTTTCACTACGGTGCAAGGGTGCCTGCATTGGCGCAAGGCAGCTATATTTCATTCCAGCGCTAGGGAGAACACAGGAGTGTGCCATATTTTCATAAATGCGGTCGATCCCTCCATTTCTGAAGTGACTGAGTGTGGAGATGCCAATTTTGATGCAGCACCACTGCGCTGCACCACTTTCTTGTAAACAAGGCCCTATATCTCTTACCTTATAAGCACATACCACCCTTTCTATAAAATACATATATTCTACTTTAGACATAACTTATATCTAGTAAAAATGAACTCATTTTTGGAAAGTGGCTATAAATGCCAACTCAACTCAGGACTGAAAGTCTACATAAAAAGTCTGCTGTACAACACAAAAGGTGTGGTTTAAGATCTGCTAGTGTTAATCATTTTGTCAAAAAATAAATATCTTATTACACATGAAAAGAAGTATAGATAGCTCTCTGGCTGCAAAAGAGACACAACACTTTTGTCTATTTCATAAGCACTTTCCCCCCTTATATGAAGACATAAGGGGTCATTACGACCCTGGCGGCTGGCGGTAATGTGGGGGTAACGCCGCCAACAGGCTGGCGGTGTTCCGCCAGCAATTATGACCGTGGCAGAATTGCCACGGCCATACCGCCGGCCCCCCCAATTGACCGCCAGGATTCTGCCTGGCGGTCATAATCCCCAGGGCAGCGGTGTAAGCACCGCTGCGCTGGTTATTATGAGTCCCCGACCGCCAGCCTGTCCATGCCGGTAAACACCGCCATTGAAAGGCTGGCGGAAAGGGGACTTGGGGGGCCCCTGCACTGCCCATGCACTTGGCATGGGCAGTGCAGGGGCCCCCAGGCATAGCCCCGTTGCGCATTTCGCTGCCCGAATTTCAGGCAGAGAAATGCGCGACGGGTGCTACTGCAACTGCTGCACATCAGCATTGCCGCCGGCTCTATTATGAGCCGGCAGCAATGTTGATGTGACATTTGCACTGGGCCAGCGGACGGTAACTCTGTTACCGTCCGCTGGCCCAGTGGAAATGTCATAATAGGGAGCCAAGAATACCGCCGGCAATGGCGGTATTCTGGCTCCCGCGGCCTCAGCGGTCTTTTTTAAAGACCGCCGAGGTCGTAATGACCCCCATAGATATGATTACACATTTGTTGTTGACATGCACCCAACTCACTTACCTGTTAAATTGCTTTGATTGATAGATAATATACTGTCACAATATCACTTTAACTCTTTTCTTTTTTTAAGCATTACATCTCAGCATAAGAATAGCACACCACTCTCATACCAAGAAACCAATAATGGCATCCTATTCCTCAAGAAATCAAAAACAGTTTTTCTTATTTTATTTTTCTTATCCCAGATCTGAATGGTTAGTTGCTGTTAACCCTTTTTTTAGTTAGTTTTAGAAAGAAGTCAAATTTTGTACTGTGTGTGGCTGGAGTAGCAACTCTTTTGCAGTGCTCAGTGTCCCCCCCTATGGAACTTCGCAACGGAGTTGCGACTCTAGACGGGGGGTTGAAAATGTATTTACTATTGTGTTTCAGTAATGTCTCTGGTGCATTTTAAATACAATGATGATACTGCATTGGAAAATTATTTTTTTCCAGTTGCTGCTGCACCAAAACCTCTCTTATTTGATGATTTTAAGTCTGCTTTAATTCCTGCCCTTCCCCCACAATCTTTCACCTTAGCTGCAATAGCAACCTCCTTTGGAACACTCCACTGTACCAGCTGTTCAAAAGTTCACATCACTGTCTGTCAGTAGCATACTAGCTTTAAATTGTTCTTTAGCAGGTGTGATTGACTGTTACAGAATGTAAGCATTTCCAAAATAGCATTACCTGTTTGTGAATTAAATAGAACCAATCACATATCTACTGATTTAATGTTTTAAATTACTACCTATTTTATCTACCAATGTGTTTGTAACATCCAATGAAATGTATGTTTTTTAAACCAAGAGCTGCCCTCCATTTTAATCACCTCAAACTCTGAAAACTGCCTAATCGAGCTCCAGCCTTTAACTGTGTGCTACTGCTCATTCCCTTCAAAATGGTCAAAATATAGATTATAGATCATAGCTATGTTTTTGGCCTAGTGAGTATACTAGAAGAAGTGGCATTGACAGAGACCTGGGCTTGCCTGGTGTGGATATTACTTGGGTTGGCCAGAGAGGGTTGAAGTGGCCTCAATTGCTTCTATTGGATGAAAGCATTGTGGGTTTCCAACCCCCTCATCTAATTATTGTGTACTGTTGTGGTAATTACATGGGCATACTGATTAGGTACGACTGGAAAGCCTAATGAAGGATACCTTTGCACAATTAATGTTATTTTCCCTCACTATGCCTTGGTGTTCTCCAACATATATCAAAGGCAGAAATGGAGGTGGTCAGCTGAATTCTGTCCACTGATAGACAAAGCCAGGAACATGTTAAAAAACTGTGTCTGCCTTCCTCAGAGACCATAACATGGGCTCTATCTACAATAATACCCTACTGACATGGATGGGACATACAGAAGAGATGGTGTTGACTTCACTGATGAAGGCAACAGGGCGTTTCTGAGCAATTTAAAACTGCATCCGTACTTCTGTGTACTAATCATACATACACAATAAACACTAAGGCTCTCATCAGAGCCACCATGTATCCCAAACACTGGTTAATTTTCCAACAAAATCTGTTTTAAAAAGAAAAAAATTGGAGTCACAAGTCTGTTGTGGATTTGCAAACCAAAAGCACACATTCAATGCACAGCTCTAAACTCATTATTCATATGTATTTGTTTTCATCCATACCTGTTCAAATAACTTCACAATACCTGTGCCGGTGTCTAATTGGCTATGTGTGTGAATGGATGAGCCACTGAGTAGATATCTGAGTAGGTGCATGAGTGTCTCAGTGCATCTGTGAATGGAACATGAGTGTGTTAGTAGGTCTGTGAGTGGGTGGGTGTCTGAGTGGTTTTCTTAGTGGGTATATAAGTGTGAGTGGGTCTGTGAGTGGATGTATGAGTATGTGAGTGAGTCAGTGAGTGGGTTTGTGACTGTCTGTGTGGCGCTGTGAGCAGATGTGTGAGTGTCTGAGTAGGTCTGTTAGTGGGTGTACAAGTGTCTGTTTGGGTATGTGAGTGTGAGTGGGTCTGTGAGAGGGTCCATGAGTGTGTGAAGGAGTCTGTGAGTAGGTTCATGAGTGTCTCAGGGGGTCTCTGAGTAGGTGCATGACTGAGTGGATCTGTTAGTGGGTGCGTGAGTGGGTCTCTGAGTGGGTGTTTGAGTGTCTGAATGGGTCTCTGAGTGGGTTTGTGAGTGGACCATTAAATGCCCCCATGGGGTCAAAGTACCTCTACCCTGACTCCTTCTATTACTTTTACTCTCTATTTTCTCTGGAACCATGCTCCGGTTCATAAAATGGTGGCTACAACTTTCTGCACAGGTTGTGGCCCGCCAATCACAGTACTGCTTTTGTCGCATTGAGCCGAAACGCTCCACGCAGGAGTCACGACATTGTCCCTATACATACAAATGTGTTTTTCACTTAATAACTGGGAAACCACTTAACGTATTTATACCAAATCACAAAAAGGGCTTTTTCTGGACCAATAGCTTGATTTATGTTAAATTTGGTGTAAATCCATCCACTGATTCTGATGCTCTTCCTGGTCAAAATCATTATGGAAATTAACATGGAAAAAACACGTTTTGGGACACCCCCTTTTTCTCTGCACCACAATTTGAACCACCCTGAAACTTTCCAGACAGCATGCTTTGCTTTGCAGACAGTGCGAGTTAGAAATGGGGTCTTTGGCTGGCAGTCAGATTACCCCCTGTCCAAGCAAGGACCCTCACTCTAGTCAGGGTAAAGGAGAATCCCCCTCAGTTAACCCCCCGCTCAACCCCTTGGTAGCTTGGCACAAGCAGGCAGGCTTAACTTCAGAGTCTAGATGTAAAGTAGTTGTAACAACATACACAGTAAGTCAGTGAAAACACTACAAAATGACACCACACAGATTTAGAAAAATAGGAAATATTTATCTAAACAAAAAAGACCAAAACAACAAAAATCCAACATACATAAGTCAAGTTATTAATTAAAAAGCAAAAGAGTCTTAAATCCTCTAGAAAACAGTGAGAAGAGTATTAGCGTACAAAAGTACCTGGGCAGCGTCAAAATAACACACATGAGAGAGTGTGTGTCAAAAAGGGTTAGCAATGCGTCGATTTCTCACCCGCAAGCGATACCGTGTGTCGTTTCTCCTTCTCTAGTCAGGTCAGCGTGCGGCATTTTTCCTCTCCGCAGGAGAGCAATGCATCGATCCGGGCAAGCACTCAGGTCCGGGCAGACGTTGCATCGTTTTTTCGTGCCCAGCAAGGTTTGCATTGAAAATACTGATGCATGGCATCAGACAAACCGCACAATGTGGGTTGCAACGTTAGCCTTCGTCAGCAGGTGTTGCATGTCATTTCTCCTGCTGTGTGCACCGATCTTCCAGCCGCGATGCCGGTGGAGTGTCGAATTTTGCTGCAAAACCGGCGGTGCATCGTTTTTCAGCCGCGTCTCAGAAGGTGTGTCGATATGTTCCCCGCACGGCGGTCTGTGCGTGAAGTTTCAGTCTTGGTCTGCCAGCTTCACATTCTAAGGCCCCAGGACATGGATAGGGCACAACTTGGCAGGAGTCTCAGCAGAGAGTCCAAGTGCTAGCAGGAGAAGTCTCTGGTGGCCCTGAGACTTCAACAACAGGAGGCAACGTCAGGACAAGCCCCTGGAGATTTCGTCACAAGCAGGAATGCACAACAAAGTCCAGTCTTTGTCCCCTTGCACAGGCAGAAGCAGCAACTGCAGGATAGCTTCACAAAGCACAGTCACAGGCAGGACAGCTCTTCTCCTCAGCTTCTCAGCTCTTCTCCAGGCAGAGGTTCCTCTTGATGTCCAGAAGTGATCTAAAGTCTGTGGTTTTGGGTGCCCTTCTTATACCCATTTTGGCCTTTAAAGTAGGCTTACTTAAAAGGAAAGTCTCTCTAGTTTGTTAAGTCCTGTCTTGCCCAGGCCTGGCCCCAGACACACACCAGGGGGCTGGAGACTTTACTGTGTGAGGGCAGGCACAGGTCTTTCAGGTGTAAGTGATCATTCCTCCCCTCCCTCCTAGCACAGATGGCTCATCAGTATATACAGGCTACACCTCAGCTCCCTTTGTATCACTGTCTAGAGAGAGGTGCAAACAGCCCAACTGTCAAACTGACCCAGACAGGGAATCCACAAACAGACAGAGTCACAGAATGGTTTAAGCAAGAAAATGCCCACTTTCTAAAAGTGCCATTTTCAAACACCCAATCTTAAAATCAACTTTACCAAAAGATGTATTTTTAAATTTTGATCTCAGAGACCCCAAACTCCAAGTCAATCTGCTCTCAAAGGGAATCTACGCTTTAATTATTTTTAAAGGTGGCCCCCATGCTAACCTATGAGAGAGATAGCCTTGCAACAGTGAAAACCGAATTTGGCAGTATTTCACTGTCAGGATGTATAAAACACATTGGTATATGTCCTACCGTAAACATACACTGCACCCTGCCCATGGGGCTACCTAGGGCCTACCTTAGGGGTGTCTCACATGTAAGAAAAGGGAAGGTTTAGGCTTGGCAAGTGCTAAGTCGAATTGGCAATTCAAATCTGCACACACAGACTCACTGCATTGGCAGGTCTGAGCCATGCTTACAGGGCTACTAATGTGGGTGGCACAACCAGTGCTGCAGGCCCACTAGCAGCATTAGATTTACAGGCTCCGGGCACCTCTAGTGCACTGTACTATGGACTTACCAGTAAATCAAATATGCCAATCATGGAAAGCCAATTACATACACATGTTATACAGGACCACTTGCACTTAACACTGGATAGCAGTGGTAAATTGCTCAGAGTGACGGAAACAGCAAAAACAGAGTCCAGTACACATCAACAACCTGAGGAACAGATGCAAAAAGTTAAGGGAGACCATGCCAAGGATGAAAAGTTTAACAATGCACAACCTGAGGGTACCAGTGTGCTACGATATTGGTCTTGACTCCCCTAAGGGAGCCGAGACCAATACTGTAGCACTTTTCCCACCATTCTGACCAGCGAGAACATTGTAACACAATTTTCCTGCCAGTCAGCCTGAGGTGGAGGCAGCCAGTATGACCGCTGCCTCCTTCCCGTGGTTTTGAGGGTCAGAGTTTTCTGACCAACAAAGTCGTAATGATTCCCTCAGTCTTAGCTATTACTACCTAGTGGCGACCACTGAAAATCCTTCATTACCACACCAACAAAGGAGCTGATGCTTGTTGTGTTCTGCTGCATATAAACTGTATTCTATACAGTGCTGCCAAAACCATCAAATGCATTTCAGCTACCTCCCTAGTCTTGTTCACTGACGGAGAAGCCCCATTTTGAACATGTATTTACACCAGAGAAAATGCATGATGTCAAAACCAACATAAAAACAGACCCAAAGGCTTAAATTAGGTTAGAAGAAGCTCACAATCTGGCTTGTGATTTTAACACCTAAAATGTGTTTACAATATCTCGAAACAATCACAGGTTGTATGGCACAATTACAATAAATAAATTCATGACAAGCATTGCACAAATTACAGCAATAATGCTGAAAATTGTTTTCAAAAGGATACACCACAGCCCAAGTTGGCAAATCAGTATCAACGTGCCTAGTGCCTATTTAAGTTATCAGCTTTGACATATACTGGCATTGCTGTCGAAAATACCTATTTCATGTTTGTCTTGTCTTATTAAAAAATGCCAGGATTCACATAGAAACTAGTGCAAACATCCTTCTGACAGATTTTTTATATATGTTCACTGAAAAACTGAAAAAAACAAAGCTAACAAGGATGTTATATTTAGGAAATAGAATTTAAAAAACATAGAAATTTACTTAACCCCTTCCCCGCCAGGGACGTAATGGTTACGTCCATGGCAGCGGCCGTTTGGCGCCATGGACGTAACCATTACGTCCTGGGACTGGCAGTCGGGGGAAGCACTAGCGCTTCCCCCTAGGGCCGCCCCCCAACACCCCCAGGCCAGGGCTGAAAGGGGAATCGCGCGCTGATTTCATGGAAAGGGGGAAAGACGCGCTGGAAGCCATTTGCTTCCAGCGCGTCTAAGGGAGAAGGTGAGTTTTTCACCTTTGTGCGGGGTGGGGGTGCTCTGAGAGAGGCATCGAGGGAAAGGAAAGTTTTTTCCTTTCCCTCGATGTCTCTTTGAGCATTCCTGCTGCCCGATCGCGATGCGATCGGGCAGCAGGAATGCCCACTAGACACCAGGGATTTCAGTATGTGTGTGTGTGTGTGTTATATTAGTGTGGGGGAGCGACCCCTTGGGCAAGGGTCGCTCCCCTTTGGGGGCACATGTATTTTACGTCGTTTCTGCCCCCCCTGGGGGCAGATTGGCCCTATTTTTAGGCCGATCTGCCCCCAAGGGGGGCAGAAAGCCACTAGACACCAGGGATTTTATTGTTGATTTGCATTTTTTGTGTTGGGGGGCGGCCTCTTGGGCAAGGGTCACTCCCCTTTGGGGGCACATGTATTTTACGTCGTTTCTGCCCCCCCTGGGGGCAGATTGGCCCTATTTTTAGGCTGATCTGCCCCCAAGGGGGGCAGAAAGCCACTAGACACCAGGGATTTTATTGTTGATTTGTATTTTTTGTGTTGGGGGGCGGCCCCTTGGGCAAGGGTCGCTCCCCTTTGGGGGCAAATGTATTTTACGTCGTTTCTGCCCCCCCTGGGGGCAGATTGGCCCTATTTTTAGGCCGATCTGCCCCCAAGGGGGGCAGAAAGCCACTAGACACCAGGGATTTTATTGTTGATTTGTATTTTTTGTGTTGGGGGGCGGCCCCTTGGGCAAGGGTCGCCCCCAGGGGCCCTCATGTATTTTTGGGCAGTTCTGCCCCCCTTGGGGGCAGAGAGGCCTATTTTTTTTAGGCCTTTCTGCCCCCAAGGGGGGCAGAATCCCAATAGCGCCAGAAATAGTATGTATGTATGTGTGCTTTGTGTTGGGGGGTGGCCCCTTGGGCAAGGGTCGCTCCCCCCAGGGGCGCAATGTATTTATTGTCGTTTCTGCCCCCTTGGGGGCAGATTGGCCCTATTTTTAGGCCGATCTGCCCCCAAGGGGGGCAGAAAGCCACTAGACACCAGGGATTTTATTGTTGATTTTAATTTTTTGTGTTGGGGGGTGGCCCCTTGGGCAAGGGTCGCCCCCATGGGCCCACATGTATTTTTGGGCAGTTCTGCCCCCCTTGGGGGCAGAGAGGCCTATTTTTTTTAGGCCTTTCTGCCCCCAAGGGGGGCTGAATCCCAATAGCGCCAGAAAGATATGTTTGTATGTGTGCTTTGTGTTGGGGGGTGGCCCCTTGGGCAAGGGTCGCTCCCCCCGGGGGCGCAATGTATTTATCGTCGTTTCTGCCCCCCTTGGGGGCAGATTGGCCCTATTTTTACGCCGATCTGCCCCCAAGGGGGGCAGAAAGCCACTAGACACCAGGGATTTTATTGTTGGTTTTTATTTTTTGTGTTGGGGGGCGGCCCCTTGGGCAAGGGTCGCCCCCAGGGGCCCACATGTATTTTTGGGCAGTTCTGCCCCCCTTGGGGGCAGATATGCCTATTTTTTAGGCCTTTCTGTCCCCAAGGGGGGCAGAATCCCCATAGCGCCAGGGATACTATGTGTGTGTGTATGCTTTGTGTGGGGGTGTGGCCCCTTGGGCAAGGGTCGCCCCCCCCCAAAGGGTGCAATGTAATCTGGGCGATTTCTGCCCCCTCCCCTTGGGGGTAAATTGGCCTATTTTTTTTTAGGCCCATCTTCCCCCAAGCAGAGAAGACTAGACACAAGGGAAAATGAAAAAATGGTTAGTGGCGGAGTGTTTGTCAACTGGCGAAGTATTTGCTTTTATGATAATAACAGTTTTTCTCCTTTTTGTTTTAGTTCAAAGCTTTTGCTGACTTTGCTGTGGCTTGTTGCAGTTTTGGCAGTAGTTGTCCTGCGGTTTGCGTAGTTGCATGTTTTAGGTAAGTAAATAAATTTACTCCAAGTGAGTATTGTTGCAATGCATGAATGACATGTTTGTAGGTGGTGTACTGAATGCAGGATTGTGTGTGAAATTGTCCTTAGAGTTATGCACAATGATTATTGTGTTGTCTTATGTCTAATTTGCTTTTTTTTTTCTCTTTTTAGTGGGATATCGTTGGTGATTGCTGTGGCTGTGCAGAGTAGTTGCTGGTGAGTCAAGCTTTTTCAGGCAAGTGAGCAGTATAGTTTTTGAGTTTATAATTCTTAGTGATAAACCTATACTTTGTTACTTATCTTACACAGTGCTGGTTGTTGGTGGTGTATTTGTCCAGTTAATTTTTGTAGGAAGGATCATGGCCAGCCGTAGGATGACCGCTCTGCAGGTTGTTATTTGGCTTTTTGAGTCATCTTCTGACCATGAATATGAGACTGACTCTGCATCTGAGGCAGAGGAGGAAGTGCAGGATTCTGGAAGTGAATTTTCTGTCAGAGATGAATCATCTGATGATGAAGCCACTCTCAGTGCTGATGAAGGGCCTGTTTTAGAGGAGGACAGTGATGTGCCAATGGTGCAGGAGCCAGCGGCTGAAAGGTTCCCATTGGAAGACCTGACGCATGGGTTGCACCAAACATGGAGCAGCCACAGTTGCCTGCATTTACTGGTTTTCCAGGGTGTCGAGTTAATACGGAAAACTTTTTGCCCGTCAACTTTTTTGAGTTGTTTATGGACGATATATTTTTGGAAGAGATTGTTGAGCAGACTAATTTGTATGCAGAGCAGTTTTTGAGGGACAACGCTGCCAGACTTAGGCCACACTCTAGAGCTAGCCGGTGGATTCCCACAAATCTGGAAGAGTTGAAAAAGTTCTTGGGTTTAACTTTTTTGATGGGGCTGATAAGGAAGCCGTCGCTGTCTTCATATTGGTCTACTAGTCCCTTGATGGCAACTGCTATATTTCCTGCCATCATGAGTCGTAACCGGTATGAGCTTCTTCTTCGGATGTTGCATTTTGTAGATAATGCTTTAGCCTTGCCACGAGATCATCCTGATTCTGACCGTCTTTTTAAGATTAGACCTGTCCTTGATCATTTGGTAGATCGGTTTTCAGAGATCTATGTTCCAGGGAAAGAAATATCTGTAGATGAGTCTTTGGTCCTGTTCAAGGGTCGTTTGGTTTTTAGGCAGTACATTCCTAGCAAGAGGGCACGGTATGGAATTAAATTGTATATGCTGTCAGAAAGTAGTACAGGATATGTTTATAATTTCCGGGTCTACACTGGTAGGGATTCCAATATTGACCCCCCTGGTTGTCCTCTCACTTTTGGAGTTAGTGAGAAAATTGTGTGGGAACTTGGTAGACGACTGTTTAACAAAGGTCACCATTTATATGTAGATAACTTCTACACTGGAGTTCGGTTGTTCAAGGAGTTGTTCAGAGTGGACACTGTTGCTTGTGGCACAATCCGCTCTAATCGGAAAGGCTATCCAAAAGAGCTTGTCTGTAAAAAACTTGAGAAGGGACAGTGCAGTGCCTTGCGGAATGATGAGCTGCTAGCTCTGAAATTTGTAGACAAGAGGGATGTATACATGCTAAGCACCATCCATGATGAGAGTACTTCACCTGTGGCTGTTTGGGGTCAGGTTGCCGAAGTGCGCAAACCTGTGTGCATCTTAGACTATAATAAGCACATGGGTGGTGTTGATAGAGTAGATCAGAGGTTAGAACCTTACACTGCTGCTCGTAAGTCTTATGTGTGGTATAAGAAATTAGCGCTTCACTTGTTCCACTTGGCAACTTTTAATGCTTTTGTTGTGTTTAAGGATAGTTCTCCAGAGTCAAGGATGACATTTGTGAAATTTCAGGAGTCTATCATAGCTAGCCTTGTTGTGCTGGAACAGGCAAGAGTTCCTAGAGAAGCAGTGGTGGAGGATGTGGCTAGATTGAAAGATCGTCACTTTGCTGAGCACATTCCTCCCACGGCCAAAAAAAACTTTCCTGCTAAGAGATGTAGAGTCTGTGCTCGAAGAGGTATCAGGAAGGAGACTAGGATGTACTGCCCTGATTGTCCTTCAAAGCCTGGGCTGTGTGTGGGTGGCTGTTTCAGGAGCTACCACACACAGAAGAATTATTGGGAAATTCCATGAGCGTAAACTGGTGTTTTATATTTTTATATGTTCGGTTTCACGGTTGGCATTAGTCATGTATTCAGTTAGAGCTTTTGTGTTTGTAGTTTTGTACTAATTTATGATTAGTGGTTTCTTTGTTGTTTAAAAACAAAAAAAAGGGGATGGCATGTGTAGAGTGGCGCTTGGCTGGCGGCGTGGGTGTGGTGGCGCTTGGCTGGCGGTGTGTGTGGGGTGGCGCTTGGCTGGCGGTGTGTGTGGGGTGGCGCTTGGCTGGCGGTGTGTGTGGGGTGGCGCTTGGCTGGCGGTGTGTGTGGGGTGGCGCTGGGCTGGCGGTGTGTGTGGGGTGGCGCTTGGCTGGTGGTGTGGGTGGGGTGGCGCTTGGCTGGTGGTGTGGCGCTTGGCTGGCAGTGCCGGCCAAACGCCAGTCCACACACTCATCAGCTGGTGTGATTGCTGTATCAGGCATGTGGGCGTATGAAAGTGATGAGCCCTTGACTGGCGCTGTCTGTGGATGCGAGTCTTGTAATGTGCTGGGCCCGTGGCTGGCGGCGTGAATGGTCTAGTGCATGTCATGTATGAAAGGTGTGTGAATGGACTGTAAAGCGGTTGGTGCCTTGTCGTGGCTTTACAGCTCACGAGCTGTGAGTCATTGGTTCAGTTTTTTGGCCTTTCAGTTATTACCAGTGCATTTCACTTTTGTGAAATCTCTTGTTAATAAAATTTGATCTACTGAACCATCACTCACCCTCGTGCCAAATCCAACCAGTATGTGTGGTACAAATGACAAAACCTGCTCCGCTGTAATCAGGCGTCGCAGCACACTTGAGACACGCTAGGTGCCTCGGGTGGGACCCCGATGATGAAGCATGCCACCAACTTGGTTGGTGGGTGAGGGGTCTTCTTCACATAACCTAAGTGTGTTTCTTTTCACAATTTTAGTGTTTGGCACATCACGGACATATGTGCACACATCAAAGTGATATATTTCAAAAATACCTGTGTTTGGGGGGGAGGGCCCACCTATGTTTTTGGTCCTGGGTGCGGCCGTCATGTAGGGAAACCTACAAAACCCAGAAACTTTTTAAAACTAGGCACCCCAAGGAGTCTAGGGAGGTGTGGCTTGTGTGGCTCCCCCAACATTTTCTTACCCAGACTCCTCTGTAAACCTCAAAATTTGCATAAAAAAGCATATTTTCCTGATTTTTCTTAGTAGGATCACCGCTCCAGCACAAAATTCCTACTCCCCAGTTTTCCCCTCAGTCTCCCAAGTAAAATGACACCTCACTTATGTGGGTCCCCAAAGCAGAGTCCGTCTAAAGATGTATAAAAGAATATGCCCTTATAAACTTGCTGTGCTATCCCTTCTATCCCTTCAGGTTTTGGGCCTTATTCTGTTGCAGGCACCTGGCCCACCCACACAAGTGAGGTATCATTTTTATCGGGAGACTTGGGGGAACGCTGGGTGGAAGGAAATTTGTGGCTCCTATCAGATTCCAGAACTTTCTGCCACAGAAATGTGAGGAACATGTGTTTTTTTAGCCAAATTTTGAGGTTTGCAAAGGATTCTGGGTAACAGAACCTGGTCCGAGCCCCGCAAGTCACCCCTCCTTGGATTCCCCTAGGTCTCTAGTTTTCAGAAATGCACAGGTTTGGTAGGTTTCCCTAGGGGCCGGGTGAGCTACAGGCCAAAATCCACAGGTAGGCACTGTTTTCTCCCAAAATTTTGGATGTGTCCACGTTGCGCTTTGGGGTGTTTCCTGTCGCAGGCGCTAGGCCTACCCACGCAAGTGAGGTATCATTTTTATCGGGAGACTTGGGGGAACGCTGGGTGGAAGGAAATTTGTAGCTCCTCTCAGATTCCAGAACTTTCTGCCACAGAAATGTGAGGAACATGTGTTTTTTTAGCCAAATTTTGAGGTTTGCAAAGGATTCTGGGTAACAGAACCTGGTCCGAGCCCCGCAAGTCACCCCTCCTTGGATTCCCCTAGGTCTCTAGTTTTCAGAAATGTACAGGTTTGGTAGGTTTCCCTAGGTGCCGGCTGAGCTAGAGGCCAAAATCTACAGGTAGGCACTTCGCAAAAAACACCTCTGTTTTTTTCCAAAATTTAGGATGTGTCCACGTTGCGCTTTGGGGTGTCTCCTGTCGCCGGCGCTAGGCCTACCCACGCAAGTGAGGTATCATTTTTATCGGGAGACTTGAGGGAACGCTGGGTGGAAGGAAATTTGTAGCTCCTCTCAGATTCCAGAACTTTCTGCCACAGAAATGTGAGGAACATGTGTTTTTTTAGCCAAATTTTGAGGTTTGCAAACGATTCTGGGTAACAGAACCTGGTCCGAGCCCCGCAAGTCACCCCTCCTTGGATTCCCCTAGGTCTCTAGTTTTCGGAAATGCACAGGTTTGGTAGGTTTCCCTAGGTGCCGGCTGAGCTAGAGGCCAAAATCTACAGGTAGGCACTTCGCAAAAAACACCTCTGTTTTTTTCCAAAATTTAGGATGTGTCCACGTTGCGCTTTGGGGTGTCTCCTGTCGCCGGCGCTAGGCCTACCCACGCAAGTGAGGTATCATTTTTATCGGGAGACTTGGGGGAACGCTGGGTGGAAGGAAATTTGTAGCTCCTCTCAGATTCCAGAACTTTCTGCCACAGAAATGTGAGGAACATGTGTTTTTTTAACCAAATTTTGAGGTTTGCAAAGGATTCTGGGTAACAGAACCTGGTCCGAGCCCCGCAAGTCACCCCTCCTTGGATTCCCGTAGGTCTCTAGTTTTCAGAAATGCACATGTTTGGTAGGTTTCCCTAGGTGCCGGCTGAGCTAGAGGCCAAAATCTACAGGTAGGCACTTCGCAAAAAACACCTCTGTTTTTTTCCAAAATTTAGGATGTGTCCACGTTGCGCTTTGGGGTGTTTCCTGTCACCGGTGCTAGGCCTACCCACGCAAGTGAGGTATCATTTTTATCGGGAGACTTGGGGGAACGCTGGGTGGAAGGAAATTTGTAGCTCCTCTCAGATTCCAGAACTTTCTGCCACAGAAATGTGAGGAACATGTGTTTTTTTAGCCAAATTTTGAGGTTTGCAAAGGATTCTGGGTAACAGAAACTGGTCCGAGCCCCGCAAGTCACCCCTCCTTGGATTCCCCTAGGTCTCTAGTTTTCAGAAAGGCACAGGTTTGGTAGGTTTCCCTAGGTGCCGGCTGAGCTAGAGGCCAAAATCTACAGGTAGACACTTCGCAAAAAACACCTCCGTTTTTTTCAAAAATTTAGGATGTGTCCACGTTGCGCTTTGGGGTGTTTCCTGTCGCCGGCGCTAGGCCTACCCACGCAAGTGAGGTATCATTTTTATCGGGAGACTTGGGGGAACGCTGGGTGGAAGGAAATTTGTAGCTCCTCTCAGATTCCAGAACTTTCTGCCACAGAAATGTGAGGAACATGTGTTTTTTTAGCCAAATTTTGAGGTTTGCAAAGGATTCTGGGTAACAGAACCTGGTCCGAGCCCCGCAAGTCATCCCTCCTTGGATTCCCCTAGTTCTCTAGTTTTCAGAAATGCACAGGTTTGGTAGGTTTCCCTAGGTGCTGGCTGAGCTAGAGGCCAAAATCTACAGGTAGGCACTTCGCAAAAAACACCTCTGTTTTTTTCCAAAATTTAGGATGTGTCCACGTTGCGCTTTGGGGTGTTTCCTGTCGCCGGCGCTAGGCCTACCCACGCAAGTGAGGTATCATTTTTATCGGGAGACTTGGGGGAACGCTGGGTGGAAGGAAATTTGTAGCTCCTCTCAGATTCCAGAACTTTCTGCCACAGAAATGTGAGGAACATGTGTTTTTTTAGCCAAATTTTGAGGTTTGCAAAGGATTCTGGGTAACAGAAACTGGTCCGAGCCCCGCAAGTCACCCCTCCTTGGATTCCCCTAAGTCTCTAGTTTTCAGAAATGCACAGGTTTGGTAGGTTTCCCTAGGTGCCGGCTGAGCTAGAGGCCAAAATCTACAGGTAGGCACTTCGCAAAAAACACCTCTGTTTTTTTCCAAAATTTAGGATGTGTCCACGTTGCGCTTTGGGGTGTTTCCTGTCGCCGGCGCTAGGCCTACCCACGCAAGTGAGGTATCATTTTTATCGGGAGACTTGGGGGAACGCTGGGTGGAAGGAAATTTGTAGCTCCTCTCAGATTCCAGAACTTTCTGCCACAGAAATGTGAGGAACATGTGTTTTTTTAGCCAAATTTTGAGGTTTGCAAAGGATTCTGGGTAACAGAACCTGGTCCAAGCCCCGCAAGTCACCCCTCCTTGGATTCCCCTAGGTCTCTAGTTTTCAGAAATGCACAGGTTTGGTAGGTTTCCCTAGGTGCCGGCTGAGCTAGAGGCCAAAATCTACAGGTAGGCACTTCGCAAAAAACACCTCTGTTTTTTTCCAAAATTTAGGATGTGTCCACGTTGCGCTTTGGGGTGTTTCCTGTCGCCGGCGCTAGGCCTACCCACGCAAGTGAGGTATCATTTTTATCGGGAGACTTGGGGGAACGCTGGGTGGAAGGAAATTTGTAGCTCCTCTCAGATTCCAGAACTTTCTGCCACAGAAATGTGAGGAACATGTGTTTTTTTAGCCAAATTTTGAGGTTTGCAAAGGATTCTGGGTAACAGAACCTGGTCCGAGACCCGCAAGTCACCCCTCCTTGGATTCCCCTAGGTCTCTAGTTTTCAGAAATGCACAGGTTTGGTAGGTTTCCCTAGGTGCCGGCTGAGCTAGAGGCCAAAATCTACAGGTAGGCACTTCGCAAAAAACACCTCTGTTTTTTTCCACAATTTAGGATGTGTCCACGTTGCGCTTTGGGGTGTTTCCTGTCGCCGGCGCTAGGCCTACCCACGCAAGTGAGGTATCATTTTTATCGGGAGACTTGGGGGAACGCTGGGTGGAAGGAAATTTGTAGCTCCTCTCAGATTCCAGAACTTTCTGCCACAGAAATGTGAGGAACATGTGTTTTTTTAGCCAAATTTTGAGGTTTGGAAAGGATTCTGGGTAACAGAACCTGGTCCGAGCCCCGCAAGTCACCCCTCCTTGGATTCCCCTAGGTCTCTAGTTTTTAGAAATGCACAGGTTTGGTAGGTTTCCCTAGGTGCCGGCTGAGCTAGAGGCCAAAATCTACAGGTAGGCACTTCGCAAAAAACACCTCTGTTTTTTTCCAAAATTTAGGATGTGTCCACGTTGCGCTTTGGGGTGTTTCCTGTCGCCGGCGCTAGGCCTACCCACACAAGTGAGGTATCATTTTTATCGGTAGACTTGGGGGAACATAGATTAGCAAAACAAGTGCTATTGCCCCTTGTCTTTCTCTACATTTTTTCATTCCAAATATAGGAGAGTGTGTAAAAAAGACATCTATTTGAGAAATTCCCTATAATTCACATGCTTGTATGGTCACCCCGGAATTCAGAGATGTGCAAATAACCACTGCTCCTCAGCACCTTATCTTGTGCCCTTTTTGGAAATGCAAAGGTTTTCTTGATAGCAATTTTTTACTCTTTATATTTCAGCAAATGAATTGCTGCATACCCGGTATAGAATGAAAACGCACTGCAGGGTGCAGCTCATTTATTGGCTCTGGATTCCTCGGGTTCTTGATGAACCTACAAGCCCTATATATCCCCGCAACCAGAGGAGTCCACCAGACGTAACGGTATATTGCTTTCCATAATCTGACATTGCAGGGAAAAGTTACAGAGTAAAACGTAGAGAAAAATTGATGTTTTTTTCACCTCAATTTCAATATTTTTCTCTTTCAGCTGTTATTTTCTGTAGGAAACCCTTGTAGGATCTACACAAATGACCCCTTGCTGAATTCAGAATTTTCTCTACTTTTCAGAAATGGTTAGGTTTCTGGGATCCAGTATTGGTTTCATGCCCATTCCTGTCACTGACTGGAAGGAGGCTGAAAGCACAAAAAATTGCAAAAATGGGGTATGCCCCAGTAAAATGCCAAAATTGTGTTGAAAAATTGGGTTTTCTGATTCAAGTCTGCCTGTTCCTGAAAGCTAGGAAGCTGCTGAGTTTAGCACTACAAACCCTTTGTTGATGCCGTTTTTAGGGGGAAATCCACAAGCCTTCTTCTGCAGCCACTTTTTCCATTTTTTTAAAAAAAAACGAAATTTTCACTGTATTTTGGCCAATTTCTTGGCCTCCTTCAAGGGAACCCACAAAGTCTGGGTACCTCTAGAATCCCTAGGATGTTGGAAAAAAAGGACGCAAATTTGGCTTGGTTAGCTTATGTGGACAAAAAGTTATGAGGGCCTAAGCGCGAACTGCCCCAAATAGGCAAAAAAAGGCCTGGCACAGGAGGGGGAAAAGGCCTGGCAGCGAAGGGGTTAAAAAGCCAACAGGTCAACACCATAGAGAGTCACCAACTATAGACAGAGTTGCTGCAAGTAACTATAACCCGTGCCCTAAGTCAACTATAACTTGCGTCCCTGCCATGCACAGTTTTTTCATCAAATATGTTACTGAAAATATTACATTGATATTATCAATTATGTTACCAATGATGTCATGAGTGCTGTGATTTGTGGGTAATTAGCAGTGCATGGCACTAATTTATTTGGTTTCTTTAACTTATAATAATTTTCATTACTATACGTTAATCCAACCACCACCGCGATTGCCTTCGGCCTTCTGTGACCTTTACACTGAGCTATTTAACCTGTTTTTTAATTATTTTGTTTTTTAGCCCTTTATGGGCTAGCTGAGATTGTGGGGAAGCCCTCAAGTGCTCTGCCACAGTCCCTACATGTTTTTTTTTAATTGTATATTTTTTTATTTTAGAAAAATCCCTTTATGGGCTGTCTGGGACCACGGGGAAGCCTAAAGGCCTCCCCCACGGTTCCATTGCTTCAGCAACCCACAGAGCTGCTTTAAGTGGCAGCTCCACTGTTGCTGAAGCAAACCTTTCATCTCTGTACGCATACCTGCATGGAAGAAACAGAGATGAAAGCTCCACTTCTTGACAGCGGGACATGCATTACAGATCCCTCTGTCAAAAAGTGGAGTGTTTGCTGTGACTTGGCTGCAGCTTCAAAGCTACGGCCATGCAACAGCAAATATCTATGTCCCAGGGGTGGGCACCCTGGGACATACCAGGAGCTGGCCCTGCTGTGTTTCATTTCTCAGGGCCATCAGTCGCCCCACAAGGGGGACCACGTGGTCCCCCTCCAATGTGCACATATCCCCGGACTTTATGGGGGTCCAAAATGGACCCCCTTTACTTTATTTAGATGTGCCATGGGTAGGTGGTGGTCCCCGGGGCACAGGGGGCAGCATGGCCCCTGCTCATAATTCATTGTAGTCCCAGGGAGGTGAAAAGTATTTTTGGTGTTGACCTTGGGGCACTGGGGGCCACGCAGCCCCTCACCCATAATTCATATATATAAATTTCCATACATAAATTCAATTACTTAATACAAATGTGATTAACAATTTATAATGAATTAGCAAATTAATTTATATATATATATATATATATATATATATATATATTCACATCGAGAATAACGAATATGCACACTTATGAAATGCAAAATATTAGTATTTTTATAAATACACAAAAAATAATACACATACTATATACAACACATTTACATGTGTTCATGTATATTTAATATATATTACATGCAATATATATTTTAGTATATACAATATGCATGTGTATTTTATATATATAAAAATCATGTCAACTTAACCTGCTTGTGAACATGCTGTTTGAAACAATAATAATTTTTAGAAATTTTTGAAAAAAAGTATTAGTCACAGAGCCCTCAACCTCGACACCAAGCAGTTTTCCGTCTATGACATCCACATAGCGGTGTGTCAGCTACTGTTGTGTGCACAGGAAGCTGGCAGTGTGGCGCATACAGCACCGCACTCTCTCTAAGAGCACCCAATGCTCCTGCAAGGCATAGCCATTGCCTGGTCTGCTTCCTGCTGCCACAATGCGGAGAAGGTGGCGCTGCCGCCAGAATATGAGTGCAGCCACTTCAGCCTCTGCATCACTGACTGCTGCTTTTGCAATAGCACCAGGGAATTGGATAGGAATTTGAACTGGGAAGGGAAGTAGGAAATAAAGAGGAGAGAGGGGATAGGTCAGGAAAGTAGGAAAACAAAGTACATAAAATTGAAAAAGTGATTAAAACACTCACAGATTGTAATTTATATACAGGGATGTAATAAACTAAAATAAATGTGGGATTGTGAATTGGTGATCAGAGGAGGTGCATTGGGTTAGATGGTAAAAACATTTTTAGAAAAAAACTAGGCAGGAGGAGCAGGCTGCATTTAACCAAATGGACTAGTGCTTGTGCACTGTGTACTCCCATTTGTGCTGATTTTGCAGCACGAACATGTACCAGCACTAAATCCCAGCACCAACAGTGTGATGTGCATTTTCTGCCCATTGACGGAACTACAAGTAATCTTGCATAATTTTATTTAACTTTGTGGAATTAAACAGAGTGAAATCCTGTGAGTTTTGTCAAGGCACATTTCTATGGGGACCCCTTCCCTGTTGCAAATTAGTTACCTCCCCATTTCCTGGGGTAGTTAGCTCATCAATGGTTTGTGTCAGCAACTGCAGTCGTCAACTATCAATACATTTTTTCTGACATAGAAAGAAGATGGTGGAAACCGCTAACATGACTCCTCCTATTGGCAAGTCTGGAACATTCACAAACTTCCTTTTGTGGTCAAAAGATTGTTCTAATTCATGAAGGGGATTTATGCATAATGATAACGACTTTTGTGGTCACACACCATGTGATCTTGTGACATGAGGAGCCCCTAGCAGCACCGGAGCATCACTTTTAGTGACGCTCAGGTGGCACTATGCCCTCCATCGTATGTAGAAGATGAGGTTAAGCCACTTTTTGTGGTTTAACGCACCTTGTAAATACAGCGCCTTCACACGTAACCCTTTGAGTGGAAGGGGCATGCAGTGGGTGTTGCTGTGTGTGTGTCACAGCAACACCCATTGTATTTTGACGCTGCCTCAGATTTCTGAGATTTTGCAAAACTGAGGCAGCGCCAAAATCTAACGCCACCCCAGGGGTGGTGTTAGAAAGGCGTAATGAGTAGGAGTACTTTTATTCCTCCTCATTTTTTTCTTTTTCTATGCATGCTGCATTCTGCAGTACACATTGAAAGAGCAAAATGCATCCATGATGGTTTAAGTGCGGGAAGGTGACCCTTCCTGCACATAAACAATCATTTCAAAATGATGCTTCGGCACTTCTGTGTATGCTGCATTCTGCAGCATGCAGCACACAAAGAAGTGTCAAATGCCATTAATGATTGTTTATGTGCAAGAAGGGATACCTTCCCACACACAAATAATCATACCCCTCAATGTAGACATCCTTGCACAATGGTGCAAGGGTGCCTGCATTGGTGCTAGGCAGCTCAATTTAGCGCAAGCGCAGGGGACAACACAGAGGTGTGCCATGTTCAATTAAGAACGGCGCATCTCTGCATTGTGAAAATGACAGAGCGCAGCACTGCCAATTTTGGTGCAGCGTCGCGCTCTGTCATTTTCTGATAAATATGTGCCTAAGTGTTAAAACTGGTTTAGATGCAAGCAGTAACGTATCAGAAGGCCAGGGCAAAATTCTAATTATGTCACAGTAATTAGATTAATGTTACAAATTCAACAATATTCTTGATGCAAAATTACGAAACAACACAACAACTTGAGTTGTGGATATTTGATTTAATAATCACCATAAGATACTGATATACATTTGTTTTAGTCGATTGATGAAAGATACACTGTTGCATGTATTATTCTTGTGTAATATAAATATTGTAATTCAAGTAAAGCATACAAAAATTGCATTGTATGTCACAAAATACATCCTGGGGATTTCAGAGATACTGGGTACATGATGATGATTTTTTATTTATTAATTTATTTATTAATGTATGGGAGTTGGTATGATTGTTAGAGCATGATGGAAGATCTTTAATGAGATATGTATGACTGTTAGGGGTGGGTAGAGGTTTCGCATTTGCTCTATTGATGTACCTTGTTTATATGAGTATTTGTATTCTTAGGGCCTCATTACAAGTTTTGCGGTTGGACGAGCTGACTGCAAAGCTCGGGGGAGGAGGCCACAGTCATACCAGTACATATATGAAATGAGAATCTGAAATGTATTAATAAACATATTATTTTAAGTACCACTGGGAATTACATTTATTACTGACAAGCGAAAAATTGTGTATTTATTACAGATGAAGAGTGAGCATCTACAATTTTTTGGTGTAGGTGGTTACTATTTTTTTTGTTGATAAATTATCAAAAATTACATGACTACTCCTGTTCATGTTATTAAAAATATTATGGGGCAAAAAGTGTACTGCAGGATCACAGGAATAACAATCTTAGCAAGTATGAGTGGCTGCTGCTCTCCTCACTCTGTTGCACGTAACACTCACTCACAGTACATCCTCTAGTCCATGTTGGACATGAGGGTGCCTTTTGAGAAAGGGAAATGCCTCTAAATGCTGGGTTACACTCCTCTTGTAAATATACATAATTTTCCATATTTTCATTCAATAACTCTTCAGCACATTATGCTAGTTACGCCCACCCCTACTTACAGGACCAAAGGTCCCAAATGTTCGAATGTTTCCAAGTTATTGTGACAGACATTGTGCAGAATACCTTTCCATTGTGTCATGGGCTAAGGCACAGCAACTTTTGTGGCAGATTATAGAGCTGTCTAGTGATCCACACATGCTCCTACTCCCTTAAGTTTACCTGCACAGATAAAGATTATTCGCCTTTGCAAGACTAGCTAAAGCTTTTCACTCTTCTACTTCCGTGTACTTGCTCTGACTCACAAAGCTATGGGAATGTACCAGATATGGGATTACCAGAGGGCTCCATGTTTTGAAACACCTCTTTTTCTGCAGTAATTGGCTGCATTCTGCAAATCTTTATTTTGGTTCCCTTCAATTCATCAAATTAGACAAAAAAAACACCCAAAAAACAATGACTTTTAAAAGCAAATGCCAGAACGGGAAATGTTATCTTCCACTGGCATAACGCCATCCGATATTTAGGGAAATATTTGTGGTTTTATCAAGGCCCCACTGAAGTGATCAAAGCAATTTATTTGGGAGGCTTCATTACAATCTCACGAGGGAAGGAACAACAACTATGGGCCTGATTTAGAGGTAAGGGAATGGAAGTAACTCTGTTAGGATGGCAAAGGACAATACGTCTGCCATCCTGCGGGACCTGGCCCTGCCAAATATAGGGATTTCTGCCTTCACTGTGGAAACCTCTTCTACATTGACAGGAATTGTCTTGGTGGTTTCTGTCTATGCAGGAAATGTTTGTCAGACATGATGGCCAGCCAGCCAGAAAACATTTTCTTTTTCTAGACTCCCAAAGTGGCATTTTTTTTTTACAAAACAAACAACTAAGGGGCATATTTATAAGTGGCTAACGTCATTTTTTTTTTTTTTTTTACTCTAATGTGGCCCAACAAGGACAAAATAATCGCTTCTCATTTGCAAAGTGGTGCAATGCATGCTTTGCACCACATTGTAACCTTTAGCGCTACATTATGCCTCCGCCAGGTATAATGTATGCAAAGGGGACATTCTCCTGTTAGGGTAGGGCAAAAAAAGTGGTGCAAGGAAATCTAACAGATTTCCTTGAGTCGTTTTTATGGCATTTTCAATGTCTGCTCAGGGTAGGCGTTAAAAGGGGACTTCCATTATTTATAATGGGCCTTTATGTACTCTGCAGTACATCAATAGCATCATGAAAAATGATGCTATTGCCCCCTACCCTGGCCATGGTGTGCCATATTTTAAATACAGCACACACATGGTGGCAGTAGGGGGCTGTAAAGGGTGCAAGAAAAGTGCAGCACCACTTTTCTTAAAAATGCCCCTAATTATCCCTCATGCTGGGAGTTTTCTTCCAGAGAGTTAGTGACATTATTTTTTCTGTCTCTTACACTCAGGTTTTATCTCAAATAGGGTGCATGGTGTAAAGTCTGTCATCCGACGACTCCTACTCTAGGCTCCAGAAATATATATTTCATTGATGAGACACGAGCAAAGTAATAGGGCCCTTAATTGTACTGAATTTCAATGGAATTTAAAAAATCAGCGAAATACATATAAACATCAAACACACATAAGTTTAGAAACTACAGAGATATTGTATTTATTGACTTTATTAGAAATATTGCAAGAAATAAGACACTAGCTAAATAGAGACATTTTGTTACCTCCATTCTCGTGGCTTACAAATCAATACGTCACAGTTCTACTTTTCTACTCATTTTCCAGACCTAGGATGTGGAACTACTGTTGAGATTTCAGAATTGATTTTGGGTGATTCTCTTTTAAATGTCCTTTTATGGCTGTAGCTCAGACACAGCCTTCATGCTACATTATGGTTCTCACAGACGTAGTAGAAGTGCTGGCTCCAAGGAGGAGTATCCAAAACAAGGACATATTGAAGTCTGAGAGTTAAGCAGTCCTGCTTAGAAACTTTGTCATATTTAACAAGAGAAACATCTGGCCTACTTCTCACTCCCAACATCTCCCCTATTTTGTCACTCAAGAAGAACTAATCTTTTATTTATCCTCCCTTACTAGTCTTGTTCTACCTTCACCACAGGAATGCAGTCAATACACCCTGACTGTCTAGGGAAGCTGTATCAACCTCTCCAACACATCATGCAAAATGCATCCCACCGGTCCATGTACTCACCATGCACTGAGTCTTATTACTCACCATTGCTAGATATCCACCACACATACATGCACATGGAATGTCAACTCAAAGTTCTGGAAGTCACAGCCTATCCTACCAGTCTTGACACTCATTGCCTCTTTGTTGTCCTTCCTAACAAGTCTGCCATATATGTATGTTCACCACCCTTCATCTAGCACTTAGAGATTCACTGACCAATGGTCTGGTGTTGAAGCTATCACTGTGGACCTTGGTTTCCACTGTTATCACAGTTGCAAATCAGACCTATTTGTAACTCGTAATCCCTCTTTAGGCCATCTGAGGTTATCTATCTGGAGCGTTCATCACCCCCTTCTTCTGCTCCTCTTAGCATTCTTATGATTCTGAGCCCCCTGATTGCCATAGCCCTCTGGTCCAGTTTGTTAGCCATGAACCATTTTTGCTGACTTCAGCCATCTGAGTTTTGCAATCCTTTTCTGGCATTCTTCACAGACCACACTCCTTTTCACCTATCTACCTATGGACCCTCTGTAGTGTAGCCATTTTTAATGTAGCATTCTGTGCGTTTGCTTAAAGTATTAGGCCTCTGAGCACTTTGCCCTAGATGCATTTTATTTTAGCCTCGCACTGTTATTTTACAATAACCAGTTTCACGGTCTTGTTTTATTTTCTTCTATCACACTGTTTAGCCTACTTCAGCACTGTAGTTCTCAAACAATCCCTCTGTGCTTCAGTCAAGGATACAGTCTGGTACATTGCGATAGACGTGGTAGAAGTTTAGTCTTTATGGTTCGTAGACAGTACACATTCTTACGCAGGAGCATCGGGGTGTTAGTTCACATCAATAGTATAAAAACACTTTCTAGTCCCAGTACACGTAAGAGGGAGATTCCGACCAGGAACCCACAACTAGATGCTGACTTGTGGTTCTAAAAATTATGGACCCATGTAATTTACTTTGCCACAGCAGTACGATTTTAGTATCAAAAGACCGATAATGACTAGTACACTAAGCATGAGCATTTTCGCTCAATTCCAGCAGCGTTTTCACCTCGAAATCGCCATTTTCGTCCTGCACTCGTGGCTCCCATTTTATACACAGCAGCCATTTTTAAAAGTTGCCCTCACATAGGCTTATAATACAGTCAGATTTGATTCCAAGGACACATACACCTTGATTGACTTTTCTCTGACCTGGGCAAGCTGGAACTATTGCCTCAGGCCAAACCTGTTTGGTCAGTCCCTCTCCCAGTGGCCGAATCAGATAGCATCAAGGCACACCATGCCATAAAACCCTTATTATCGCTCACACACCCTGCCTAATCTTGCTCACACCTGTACCTGCTCTTTTCTTCTTCTTACTTTACGAGGGGGAGGTGCCCGTTTTTATTGGGGGTCCACACTTATCTGATGTAAAATACTAGGCCTTGCCCGGTAATTTATTATGGGTTGGATGACATGAAATATGAGGTTTCATCATGACACTGTTTTTTCCTTTGTAGTGAAAACATGTGAATGTCCAACCAAAATGTCTAGAATGTTTGCCTGAAGCTTAAAAAACTGTATATAAGGAAACCTGACTTTGCATTGAAACACAGTCTCCTGAGAACATACAAACCGTGCTGTTGTACTTCTAGGACGCTTGTTACTTGGCTGCAGCCAATAAATTCGATCTTTGACTTCACCTAGAAGACTCTGAGTTTCTGTGGTCTGAATCAGGAAAGTACCTGAGGTCTTTGGGTGTACCCTGGAACCGCTGGGTTACCGGATCAGTACCGGTTCTGAAAAACCCAGTACCTCAGTTGGCGCCCAACGTGGGGCGATACCAGCGGTACCGGTCCAAGCCTGAGGTCCGTGGGGAGCTTCGTGTGAAAATTCTGGAGGAAGGCCGCCACTTCATCGACCCCTGCATGTCGACGTGGTCCGAAAGTCTTTGCTGCGAGGTTCCCCGCTTCCCGACGGCTACGAAGGACTGCTGCCCTGGCTATCGCCCTGATTTGGACCCTTGATGTTTGGTAGAGCGAAACGAGAAGACGAGTCTTCTGGTGACGTCATCGATATTTTCAGTTAAGTATAAGTGGAGCGTCTCCCAGTCCTTAGTTGGACACTTGGTTTGGTCCTTAGTTGGACATTTGGTTTGGTATCCCTTCGGGATCACTTTAATTTGGAACTTGCAAGTACCAAAGCCGAAGGACTCGTGTATTCACGAGACTATCGTAAACGATAATCCTTTGAAGTTTGAAGCTAGACTAGTGAGCGAAGATGCCTGGTCTTAGCAGACTTGGAAATTTGTTTTGTCTTGGTTGTAAAAGGGACTCCCGGTTGGAGGACTCATGTCCGGTTCCTCCGATTGTAACTCCAACCTATGAACTATATGTGAAGCACGGAGTAGGCCCCATCACGTTTAATAAAGTATGGGTCCGCTATTCTTGGAAATAATTGAGAAAAGTTTTCTTTTTTTCTTGTAAATATGACTTACAACTAGGATCTGCAAACGGTTCTGTAAGTAAATTGCGACGGCGCTATTTATGAAAAATGGCTAAAGCGCGCTGTATTGTGTGTACTAAGTGTTTTCTGTTTATATCTGAAATGAGCTCAATGTGTGTTTGTGGGTCTTCTTGATGTTTACAGTTTGTTAAGTAAAATGTTGGTTAATTAATATTAGGTAGAAACTTTAAAAAAATCCAGAAATGAACCATGTGATGTGCTAACATAGCTATATGTTGCTCTTTAATTTATAGAATGAGCAATTGTGCACATATACAAAACTGCCGTTAAATGCTTAATAAATTAGAAAACACATTCAATAGATATAAATAGGGCCCCAAAAAAAAAAAACGAAATTATCTATTTTTGCAAAAAAAAAAAAATACATTTACAGCATTTTTCTTAGATGCATTGTATTAGATGTTCACAGGCAAACTTTTCAGCTGCAGTATATTTGATAGGAATGTTCAATTCAGCCAGCACTTTCCCAGTTAAACATGGGTGTAATTTTGCATAACCTTCCTTTTAAATGAAAGTGGCGCAAAAATGTGACGCATTTCAAGTTAGGCTTATGCGCGTAGGCTTGTGAGTTAATGTATCCCAAATAATAGGCAAGGGATGCAGCTTGCTTTTATATGTGGAATTATCACCAAAAAAAAGAATAATTGGGTTCTTATTTTTTTTTTAAAAGAAAATTATTAATTATGGAAAAATTATTTAAAAAATAAGTGCCTTTCAAAATCGTTTTTTAATATTTATAAAGCTTAATACCTATACTATGACCTCCTAACATTAACATTTAATTTAAGTTATGTTGCACTGCTAAAATGACATTTGTATGTGCAATTTTCCCTTGGCGCAGGAGCAAACAAGCTAATTTCTATAAAGTATAAGTTAATATTTTCAATGGCTGACTCATGGATTGTGTAATAGACATTCTGGTAATGCATATTATGCAAGAAAATTGTAGGATATTGATTTTTTTAATGCCTAAAATATCAAAGTCGATTTTGGGCAAAAGCACTGTTTAAACTGCATTTTCTTTCATTCAGAGTACTTTTTAAAGTGTCTCAGGCTTCAGTAAATGCATTCATTTAGGTTTGATATATATTTGCAGGTTGTGCCTTCTTATGATTCAATGAGTCAATGTGCCAGTACAAAGGCTTGTTTTAATATCAAGGTTGAAGGTTCTAACTTCAGCTGGGCCTACTGAGACGTTCATTCATTCGAGGTTGATGAAATATGTACCATTGCATGGGATTGCAACAAGCATTTATTCTAACAACTGGTATGTGTGTTATTAAGGTTTGTGAATTATTCACAGTAAATGTAGTTTAATAATCTGGAAATAGAGATAATTTTTTTAGCGCCTAAAAAGGAAAAACATTTTTTTTTAAATAGAGTGAATTATTGCAGGTTAGAAGGATAATAGGAAGGCCTACTGTCTTTGACAGATTCAGAGTGGCAGAAGCTAGGAGAGCTACAAAGGCTGGCTCAAGTCACGCTGTTGAGATGCTATCTTTAGTTTTCCCATAAACAATGGAGGAGGCTGTCATGTTGACCCTTGTGACCTTTTAAATTAGGGCCTTGTCTCTGTGAAATGCAGAATGACCCTACGGGCCTCTAAAAGTGGGATTTCTGGTTTCTCCAGAAGAACATCAATACAATTAAAGAACTTAATTCCAAAGGGAAAATATAAAAAATAAAGGGTTTCTTGGAAAGTCCCAACATCATGTTAAATGCTCTGCAGAACTGATACATTTGTGTCTCCGCTCTAAAAAAATAAAATGATGCCTGCTAGTTGCTTTTATTTGACAGAAAACGAAGTGTTGCATTGAGTCTTAGACAGAAAATAACATGCAGCCCTTTTCTAAAATTTTGAAGGCTACATGCCTTAATGAGAACGATTTGCCAATGAAGACTTATTTTTCACAGTGGAAATTGTAGGTGCCAAATTAATATGGAGTGTCAGTGTAACAATTTTTACTTTTAGAAAGGTAAAACTAAGGTGGCTTGATGTTGCGAAGTAACTGACAAGAGGGTAACAGTTAAGTAATGGAAATTTATTTTCATGTATTTGGTCCTATCATGAATTGTTCTTGCTGGTCCTGTATGTTAGAAGAGCAACAGTAAAGTTATATTTGACAGCAGATTTCCATTGCCTGGTGATCTACTGTCAAAAGGAGGGTAAGGATTTTAAACCTGACAAATTAAACAGGCCCAAACATTGGGTTTTGGGCTTCAGTTTTACAGTGCATAAAGTACATGACATGGTGTTGTGTGTCACCGCTTATTCACACATACTATTGTTTTGTCTATGCTTTTTGTGCTTGATACACAGCAAGTATATCTGATGGCTTGACGTTTTGTGCGTTTTCATTATTTTTTATTTGTTTTTTGCATGTTTGCTGCTGCTTTTGATACTATTACAAGCTCCCCTGTGTTGTGAGGGGATGGTCATGACGATGCCCATCGCTACGCAACAGTTGGTTGAACTTGTTCTGGTTACTAAATTCCACAGATAATGATATTTCATGCTGTGAACATAAAAGACAACACTTCACCAGTGCATGTCTATTTGGCTATAATGGTATTGAAGGAAAATAAAAAGAGATATACAGGATCAAAGTGTGTCACCTGTAGTTAGTCACGTTACTGCCCCTTCCCTTAAAGGAACAGGCAGCCCTACATTTATGTAGCCTTGATTGGACCTAAGGATGAAATTATAGATCTGTGACTCAAGGTGGCCTAATTTCTATATTACATTAATTAATGATGTTCTGTTTCTTAAGTAGCATATGGCTTTCGTTCCTTAAAAGAAAACCAGGTTTTCATTTTTTCCTGAAGAAGGAACTGAAACATTAGCTAGGAGTACCGTATATGGTGTAGTCGGAAACGGTAGAGTTAAAATTTGTGTAACTTTGGCCTTTGTGTATCACCCGTACTCTCGGTGTTGTGTCACATGCCTGACTATCACCCAAATAATTTGTTTTGTTCTTCCTATAGATTTTTTTCTTTTGTTACTTCCCCTGATCAATGTTGCATCATGCTTAATTATTGAGATTTTAGCTATGTCCTAGTCCCATTTCTCTTTTTCGAATTCCTTTCCCCAATCAGCCCTTTTATTATTATTGATGTATTGTTCAGGTTCACATTTCCAGACTGCAGTGATGTACCAGGGACCCCCATGTTATGTATAATTCCCTTTGGTATGACCAGACTGGTTTTCAAGAATTTGCCTTAGGCCTGCTTCAATGTTTTCCAGCCTGACTGTCAGGGTAGCGATAGACTGGTTAACTGACTCAATATTATAGTAAGACAAGTTTTCAATTTCAATAGGAGATATCTTATGATTACCTTTTTGAACATGACGAATTTTCAATGTCTATTTTAATTTGGTTTTCGGTTCCCTTCTGTTCCTGCTACTTTAATTTTTGGTGGGATCAGATGTGTCCTAATCATGCAAATATCAGGACCCTCTAGTTCTTGTCTTTTTGTTTGCACATTTGACTATTAGCCTGTGTATTGCATAGTGCACCTGTTGCACAGTTTTTAAAGGATAATCGGTATCATGTGATTTCTCTATTGAGATGTTCTAAGATAAGGAGGAACACCTAGACTTAATCATTGAGGAAAATATGTGTTTACCCCATTAGACAATGCCACTGTGTGAGGAAATCCATTCAGATAGAATTCTCATGTAGCTATAGATGGCAGAGAATAATGGAGAGAACCCAATTAAAGATGCTAGAGACCCTGTTTTGCCCTTCTGCCTTTGTCTTTGTATTTTATGCCCATGGTGTATGGCTACTCCTTTGAAGATTGCAGACCACCTGCTTGCAGTCCCCTTGTTAAAAACCATGAACTGGTTTTTTTACTAAATTGAAGGAAACTAACAACTGTGGCACATTTCCTACGTCACTAGATTCTGCGGGTATCAAGTCATAATAACCTGCAGGACATTGATTTAAGCCTAATTCCCATCAGTGACAGCTACAGATGAAAGACGGACGTCTTGGCCCTACAGTCTCAGCACCCAGAAAGTAGCAAAGCTGGACAGCGATCGCCAGCGCATGGTATCGTACTTGCTCCATCAGACGGCGTTGGACATCACAAAACCAAAGTTTCAGTGTAAAAGAGCTAAAGAGAAGGATTCCTGTTGTTGATAGCAGAGCTGTTTTGAGGTTTCATTTCTCTACCTGTCATGTGCTGGTAACCTCTGACAGTGTGCAATCCCTTGAGCCCCTTGGCCTGAGTTTTGGCCACACACCCCCTTTTCTTTGCTCCAACGGAAGAAGGGCAGTGCACCGGAGATTTCAAGTTTGGAAAAAGGCACTATATTGTGGTGCCCATGAAAGAGCAGCTTGAGCGTCCTCTGACACTAAATAATGAGTGTTGGAGTCTGAAAGTGCTGCTGAGCTTGAGCTATTTCCCAATTAATGGTGCTTGGGTCTGCACGAGATGATTTGTGCCCTTGATCAATGAAGAGCACATTGTTTGTAGTGTCTGCCACAGAGGAGAGACACTGGTGCATTGCTTTAAGACATTGAGACTTTCGAGTGAGCTGTGGGTGTTTGCCAGGAGGGCACTCCAACTAATCAGTACTTTTCTCCCGAAGAGGCCTGAATTGAGAGGCCCATGCGAAAGAAAACAACAAAAGAAAATTTGATGGACAATAGAAGCCTGCCAGAGAGGCTTTTTGAACGGACTCTGGGCATAGTTGGTTTCACAAGAGGTTTCCGTGTGATTGTATAGACTAGGTGTTAGGAGACTGATTGTTTTGCTGGCATTGTTTTAAAGTACTATTCTGTTTAGTAAAAGCAGAATAAAGTCCATTTTCTGTGGAAAGAGTACCCCCTTTTCACCTTAGAGCATTGTTGAGAGTCACCACTGTTCCACCTGAAAATACAAAAATTACTGAAATGCAGAGGAGCCCTAAAAATTTTACTAGATAATTTTAGGATTTGCTTTTTGGTTAGGGTTGTGAAAAATTATTATTTCATTTGTAATAGTGGTCACTACTTTCTCCCGTTGTCTATATGTTCTTAATAACGTGTTTTCTAGTGTCTTTTAAACATGACGTTGTCATTTATGGGTGGGATTGTTTTTCTCTACTCAATTGACTTCTGCACCCACTTCCCAACCTATGTCTTTTCCTACTATTGTTTCTTTGCACTCTTTTCACCCTTTTCCTGAACATGAGCAGGTTAGAAGATCAGAATTCGTAAGCAATTCTTTTGTACAGATTCTGCATCAACACTAGTTAGTAGTGAACATCACTAATTGTTGGGTGTGTGAACTTATGCCACCTACTGCAGATAGAGGTATTCCTTATTTTGTCCTGCCATATGTGGCCTTTTGTGCTACTTCATGTTCGAGGAGACCTGTCCAGAGAGAGTTACCAAGTACTAGAATTTTGATCCAGCAACATCTCCATGGCCTTATAAACATAGACCTGGACTCAGATTAGCATGAGAATAGGTTTATTGCCTATGTAAGGGCAAAAGGAGGGTTTGTGGTTCTAAAAATTCTGGACCCATGTAATTTACTTTGCCACAGCAGTACGATTTTAGTATCAAAAGACCGATAATGACTAGTACACTAAGCATGAGCATTTTCGCTCAATTCCAGCAGCGTTTTCACCTCGAAATCGCCATTTTCGTCCTGCACTCGTGGCTCCCATTTTATACACGGCAGCCATTTTTAAAAGTTGCCCTCACATAGGCTTATAATACAGTCAGATTTTATTCCAAGGACACGTACACCTTGATTGACTTTTCTCTGACCTGGGCAAGCTGGAACCATTGCCTCAGGCCAAACCTGTTTTGTCAGTCCCTCTCCCAGTGGCCGAATCAGATAGCATCAAGGCACACCATGCCATAAAACCCTTATTATCGCTCACACACCCTGCCTAATCTTGCTCACACCTGCACCTGCTCTTTTCTTCTTCTTACTTTACGAGGGGGAGGTGCCCGTTTTTATTGGGGGTCCACACTTATCTGATGTAAAATACTAGGCCTTGCAGGGTAATTTATTATGGGTTGGATGACATGAAATATGAGGTTTCATCATGACACTGTTTTTTCCTTTGTAGTGAAAACATGTGAATGACCAACCAAAATGTCTAGAATGTTTGCCTGAAGCTTAAAAAACTGTATATAAGGAAACCTGACTTTGCCTTGAAACACAGTCTCCTGAGAACATACAAACCGTGCTGTTGTACTTCTAGGACGCTTGTTACTTGGCTGCAGCCAATAAATTCGATCTTTGACTTCACCTAGAAGACTCTGAGTTTCTGTGGTCTGAATCAGGAAAGTACCCGAGGTATTTGGGTGTACCCTGGCACCGCTGGGTTACCGGATCAGTACCGGTTCTGAAAAACCCAGTACCTCAGACTGCCCTGTTGCAGATGCTGATCCTGATCCCAGGCCTTCGCTCAGGTATGGGGGTCGATATCATCCCGGGGGAACCTGAAAGGCAGGCTTAGAGCTTAACATGCTGTGCTCAAAATATAACTTAGAGAGAGAACGTAATCTAGTTGCACTATGATAGCATTATTCTTATGTTTCACTCTCCTCGTTACTATTTCAATCCTACTGTGTTGTATGCTTCTGGTTATTGCGGCTCACGCCTTATTATCTAAAATGCAGTTGTTTTATTAAACCAATCTTTAAAACTCAAACTGCCTTTTTCATTTATATATGAGACCACACTGTGTATGAGAAAACTGGTTAGGACCTGAGTGACCACGACTTCCCTGGGAAGCACTAAGATGTCATGCGCTCGACTGCCCAATTGTCTCTTCCTTTTTGGAGAGATAAGGCACTGCTAGTTAGCCAGAGCTCAACCCGGATTTGGGGTGACAAGGGTCCTTCGCCGTGGGTCAGACTTAGTCCCCCACACTGTGAACGATATTGCCGCCTGAAAATCCAGTAGTCTCATTAGGATAATGAGAGCCTATGCGACACCTCAAACCATGTTTCATTCCCTCTGCTGCCAGATACACCCTCATTCTACTGTGCCAGCATCCAACACTGTCTGCTCTGCTAACAACCGGAGGTCAGAGTGTTTTAATCCTGACTTTTTCCCCTTTGCATGCTCTGGTTTGTCAGCAAACACTCATTGGTTCTATATGTGGGCTGAAAACTTGGAGTTTTCTGGGGGTAGACAGCATCAGGCACATCAAGAAGAACTATTTTCAAAAGGGATATAGTAATACATGCGGTGTAGAGTCACATAGGTGACCCCCTGCTCCTTGTTCCTGGTCTTCTTCCTTCCTGGCCCTGCTCCAACTACTTCTGGTCACCCTGTTAATGGGTTCCTGAATCTGGTACTACTGGGTCTAGTCCTTCGGTGCCCTGCTCTTGGCCTTTAATTGTATTAGCTCCTTCAGGCCTTCCTGATCCTGTTACTGCTGATTCTCACCCTGCTCATGCTGGTCTGCTGGACCCTTTCCACCCAAATCTGTTGTCCTGGTTCTCTTAGATATGGCATTTCTAGTCTCCTAGTTAGGGTTATCCTGATTCTCCTTGCCCTCATTGATGTGTTTGTAGTTCACCTGCTACTATGTCCACAGGTCCTCGTCCTACCTTTAGGTCTTCTTGGTTAATTTAGGTCCTGGGCTGGTCTCATTGGCCCTGCTGGCTGTGGCTGTCCTGGTCCCTTCATCCTCACCAACCTGGTCCCAAAAACCCAGTTCTTGGTCTTCTTGTTCCAGTCGGTACTTCATGTCCAGGTCCACTAGTGTGTGACCGCGCTGGTCCTCCTAGTTTTATTCCTGGACCTTCTTATTCTGATCTTTCTAGTCGACCTAATCCTACCCATTCTTGTCCGTGGATTTAAGGGCCCTAGTTCACCTGTTCCTGCTCTGATTAGTTTTCCTGGATCTCCTCCAACTTCCTGATGAACCTTTGGCCCTGGTCATCCTGCTCCTTTTCCTCTTGATTCTCCACTAACTTGTCGACTTAGTCTTGATCCTATTCTTAGCCACCCACCTTATTCATCTTGGCTCCTTTCATCCTAGCCCTCCTTGTACACCTTTTTCTCCTCATCCTCCTTATCTTGGTATGCCAGGAAATGATACTCCTGGGCCTCTCTGATCTTCCTTTTTACCATGTTTGAGACCAACTGGTCCTCTTGTCCTGCTGGTTCTGGTTGTCTGCCATCTCCTCCTAATCCTCCAGGTCCTGTTCTCCTAGTCTTCCTCACTCTCATTTTGAATTGCCTAACACTGGTCTTCCTATTCAGGTCTACAGAGGTCATCCCCTTGACCTGGTCATTCTGATTCTCACCCTGTTCATCCCATTTCCAGGACATCCGTTACTGGTCCTGCTCATCTCCCCAGGCCACCTGGCCTCTTGTGTCATGGTACTCTTAGGCCTTGCCTTCTTAGCCCTTGTCTTCCTGGTTTGGATCACCCTAGTCCTCCTCGCCCTGTCCTTGTGGACCTTCTGGCATTGCACCTAACAGTGTGGGCTCTCGGGCCTGGTTCTCTTTGCCTTGGTCCTTCTGACCCCTAATATTTTGGTCCTGGTCCTTCATGACATCAACTCCTTTAGTCTTCCTGGCTTTAGATCTTCTGGTCTTCCTCATTTTACTCACCCTGATACTACTACTCCCAGGTTCTGGTGTTTCTGTTGCACATGGTACTTTATACCCCTATTCATTAGTCATAGTCCCCCTGGCACCTAGGCCTGTTCCTGGTCCCCATAGTGCTGATCCTTCTAGTTCTCCTTGATCTTCTCCTGGTCCACCTGGCTCTGGTTCTCCCGGTATCCTTGGTATTGGCCCTCACATCTTCCATGCTCATTCTGGTCCACCGGTCATATTGGCCATAAAGCTCCATCTCCCACTCTTTGTAGTCTTCCATGATCTGGTCCTAATCCTCCTGTTATTTGTCCTTTGTTTTTCTACACCAGCTAATCATGGTCCTCCTTGCTTTGATTGTGCTGAGCCTGGCCATCCTGTTCCTCATCTTCCTGGCCATCTTGTTCCTAGCCATGTGGGCCTGAATTTCCATGGTATTTTCATCCTGGTCCTATACTCCTTGGTCGCGATCCTCCCTTTCCTCCTCACTCTGGCCATCCTGGTCCTGGTACTCAAGTACCTGATCCTTGTTTCTCTAATTTTCCTTGTCCTTCTAATCCTTTATTTCCTGGTCCTCTTTGAACTTTTCTTTCTGACTACAGCTGCCTTTGTCCCTGGTCCTACTATCTGTTTACTTCTGGCCATGGCAGTGCTGTGCTTGTTTTCACAGTCCTTGTCCTTCTCAAGATAATAAGCCCAATAACCCTGGCCCTCTTGGTCCTGGTCCTTATAGTTTTGTTTCTTCTGGACCCAGTTCTTATGAACCTGGTTCACCAACCATCCTAGGCATGGTCTCCTTCGGCCTGGTTGTCCTGGTCCTTCTTGTCCTACTGTGCTTGTTATCATAAACCTTGCCTGTGGCCATCCTGACCTTTCTGATTTCCCCAGTCTTGGCCCACCTGGCTTCATTTCTTTCTCATCCTCATGGCCCAGCTTACTTTGTCTTCGTTTTTCTTACCCTGAACATCCTAACCCTGGTGTCACAGGTCTTGGTCCATATGGCTGCTCGTGTCCCATCCCACTTAGTCTTTGACCTCCTGATATGGGTTGTCCTGTCCTCCTAGATTTGTTCTTTGTCCTCTTAGTCCTACTGGTACTACAGCCATTGATCCTGGCCCTCTTTATCCAGTTTCCACTTGTTTGGGCTCTCCTGAGCTTGCTCATTTTGGTCCTGGTTCTTCTGGCCATCACTCTCTAATCCCCTTGCTCTGTTCCACTTGGTTATCCAAATCCTGGCCTCCTCAATTCATGATCTTCATCACCCTCTTAGTCTTGTTTTCAGTCCTCCTGCTCATGATCCTTTCAGCTCACTTAGGGGCATATATATACTTGTTTTGCACCGAATTTGAGTCATTTAAAAAAAAATGCAAATTTGGTGCAAAACTAACTCCATAGTTATACCTTGGTGCAAGACCGTCTAGCGCCAAATTTATGGAGTTAAAGTCATTTTTTGGAAATGGAAACCTACTTTGCATCAATGAGATGCAAAGTAGGCATTCCTGTGCAAAAAATGACTGTATGGCTTTAGCACCATATTTATCCCCCTGTGCTAAAATTACGCACAGGAGGAGGAGGGGTCAAATAATGGTGCAAAGCTTGCTTTGCACCATTATTTAACGTCTGGGTCAGGGCAGGCATTAGGGGACCTGTGGGCCTATTTCCATGGTGGAACACCATGGAATAAGCCCACAGGTACCATCCCCAGGCCCCAGGGACACCCCAACCCACACCAGAGGGACAGCGGAGGATGGGGGATCCCATCCCCGGCAAGTATAGGTAAGTGCAGGTAAGTATATATATATTTTTTTAAGTGCCATTGGGGGCTCTGAAATGGGCTCCCCTACATGGCACTGGGTGCAATGGCATGCCCAGGGGACCCTGGCCCCTGTGCTGGCCATTGGGGTGATGGGAATTACTCCTGTCTTTTCTAAGACAGGAGTCATGTGGTATGGATGGTTTTGCACCAGAAAATGATGCTAGACTGATGAGAGTCTGTTTTTTTACTCTAATATGCCTAACATCATTTTTTGGTGCGAAAGCCCCTTCTTCCATACTGCCAGCCCCACCGTCATTTTTTTTTTTTACGCTAGCCTACCCTTTGCACCGGCTTGTACCATTCCATAAATATGGTGCCCAGCTGGTGCTCAGAAATGGTGCAAACGGTGCTAAACGTTTTGGTGCAAAACTGTATGGTTGTGTCTAGTGCCCATGACAGGAACAAATCAAACCCAGGTCAATGGAGGTCCCCTCATAAGGAGACTCCGGACAGAGATGTATTTTATAACTATTATTCATGCTACATATTTCATCTTCTGAATTGGTACATACTCAGCACACAATGAAAAAACATTTTACAGTGCAGCTCTGTTGTTGGATCTGGGTACCTTGGGTTCTTGGAGAACCTACAAACCTTGTGTATCCCTGTAGGCAGAAGGGGCTAGCTAACATAATAGTATATTGCTTTTGAAATTGGACATTGTAACAATAAGCTACAGATGAAAAAATTACAAATGGTTGTTTTCTCCTACTCATTTTCAATAATATTTCTTTATTTCAACAGTTGTTTTCTTTGGGAAAACCTTGAGGAATCTATTCACATGATCCCTTGCTGAATGTTGTCTACTTTTCATAAATCTATAGCTTTCATGATCACCCATGAATGTCACACTGGTTTCTACCACAAACTGAAAGTAGGCTGAGAGGAGAAGAAAATAGGAACATTAGGCGGTGTCTTTGAAAAATAACAAAACTGTGCTAAACATTAGCTTTTTTATTCAGCTCTGCATGTTCCTGAAAGCTGGGAATATGATGACTTTAGCATAACTAACCATTCTTGATGCCATTTTGTAGGCTAAAATACACTTTTATTTGGAGTAGTTTTTTCCATATTTTTCCCACAATATAGCTCTATTTTGTTTATTTTCTCAGTCCCTCCTGGGCAATCCACAATTCCTGGGTACCTTTAGAACCCCCAAGATGTTTGATAAAAGGATGCAAATTTGGCATTGATACTTTTATGTGAGCAAAGCGTTATGGACCTCTAAGCATAAACTTCCCCAAATAAACAAAAAAAGGTCTCAGCACTGAGGTTTGGGGGAAAGGCATAGCAATTAAGTGACTAACAGGTAGAAAATGAGTGCTAAAAGCAGTAAGCTTTAGTAGGTGTATTTCCACACAACTAAAATCTGTAATCTGATGTACTGGTGTTGCATGTAGAATATACCTGTGCCTGAGTCAAGATTGGTCCCTCAGTGTTAGGGAAAGGGTAGATGTGAATGAGAGTATGAGTGAGAGAAGAATGAGCAAAGTGGGCAGAGTTATTTTAAGCCATGAAACAAGTGTCTAGTTGGCCAATGCAGACCCTGCTAGATGCTCACTTATAAAACAATGGCCCTCTTTCTCTCTTTGATTTCTTTCATTGTCTCATCTTCTTTCCTTTGTATGACTCTCTTCATCTTTGACACTGTCTCTCTCTAAGTAGTCATCTCTCACCATTTGGTATCTTTCATGTGTATCACAGTATTAGGAACAGGAACATTGTGGTATAAAAATATGGTAGCCTGAATATCAAGCACAAAAAATATAACCTTTCAAAGCGCATAATATAAAGCACCAAAATATTGACCAGTCAAATATTAACAACCAAAACAGTTTAAACCAACAATACTGTGGACCAAAACATAAAACAATAAGAAACAAAAATATTACATTTCAAAATTAACTTTCCAAATTACCAAAACCTTCATGAGAAAAATATTGTCAACCAAGTCATTGAAAAGGGATATACAATAAAAGGACCACATTGTGTGTATAAAGCATAAATAAAGAATTGCAATATAAAATTCAAATAATTCAAACAAATGCTTAATTCAAATAAATATAAATCTAATTGCCAAAGAGCAACAACAAATCTGGTCTAGCCTATCCATTTCAAAGTAAAGCAATATTCAGGTAAGTAGATAGCCAAAAAAATTGAACATAATGACCTAAGAAATCACATTGAACTTTCAGAAGATCCAACAATAAAATATTTACTTTCAAATACTGCCTACCATAGACACTAATTGCTGCTGCCAACCCTGCCCAAGGAGAAAAGAGTTACTCTGCACTACAGGCAAACCTAGTAAAAATACTAAATTAAGTTACCATTCATTTTATTTACCTCCATAGCATATAACCTCAGAAAAAACTATTTCAATTACATTTAACAATGTAAACATAGCCACATTATATTTACACAACTGAAAATTTCTGAATAGTTGTAAAAGTAATCATTTACTATAGTTTACAAGAATATAAAGAAGAATTCTGAAATCTAGCAACTAACATTAAGAGATTTTTCACAGAAAAAAATAATAAGCAGTCAAGAAACAAAAAAAAAATCTTATGGTACTTAAAAAAGACAGAAAACCAAAATTGCTTTGTTACTTATTTAAATATATCTCATTTAAATTATTCTTAGTTAAAATTATATAATTAGCAAAGATTAAAACATCAGCAAATGAACTGAGCAATCATAAGACCACCACTATTTACCTACCAGGGATACACCTTTCAGAGGAAAATACAATTAATGATAGAACACACAGGAAATGCATGAAATAATATGCAACTAGTATTATGAGTGTGCAGCACCGGTCAACAAAACCATAGAAAATGTAAGGGACCCAAACCAGCCACTCCTAATGCAGAGATAGAAGAAAGGGTTGGTGGATATGATTTATGTGCATTAAGCTTGCCAAAACTTGAAAAGAAATCAAAAGAAAAATGATGGATAGCTAAATGAACAGGGAAACATGACAAGAAAGGCAAGCTGCACCAGCATCTTAATTTTATGAAGAAACACATATCCCTGTCTCACTACTCCACACTGGAGAGAAGACTTTATTTTACATTATAACTAAAACAAAAAAGGGGGCGTGGCCAAGCAGTCAAGATGGCGCACGTGTAATTTCTTGGCTCCGGAATGGCCAGCAGTGAACCGACAAAATCGACCAGCCCCCGGGGCGGATTGTGAAACACCCGTGGCCGGTGCTGTGGAGATCCGGCGGGGGGCGGCGGAGCCCGGTTCCGGATTATCGGGGGTGAGTCCTGGTGGCGCTACCGGTGCCGGACTGCTGAGGGCTGGTGGTCAGCTTTGGAGCCAGGGACTGGAGTGACGGTGTGCACCTGCCTGTGGCCGCTGTGGACTCCCGGACGAGGCGGCGGGAGGGATGGCGACTCCGAACCTGCTGGAGCTCACGGTGGTGGGCGGAGCGAGTCACCCCACGTGTTGAGGAAGCCGCAGAACGCCCTGACCTGCCACGGCAGGAGAGAGGAGCCGGGGGCCTCCCTGCGTGCGGCTGTGCCTGGGACCGGAGTGAGGGGCAGAACTCCGGAAGAACGAGAGAGGTGCCTGGGGGCCCTGGGCAGTATCACATCAGACGTGAACTGCGAAACATCTGCAAATACCCCATCCCCTCTGATACATCGAGGGTGGAGCGGTGGGGCGAGGCGGACTAGCTCACTGCCCCGAGTTGAGCAGTCGGGACGGTGCCCACATGAAAAGAGAGGCGGGGAAGCCCACCACCACCTGTACTACCCCGTGGACTGCATTGCAACTACTGGCGGAACGCTAGGAGTGGATGGATGAGGAGCCTGGGGTGTAGTGGTGAAGGTGGTGAAGAGGATGGCTCCAGAACGCCAGAGGGAGAATCTGGTGAGCAGAACAGCACTCCCAGTGAAGGTCAAGGTATAGCGGAGCTGCCATCCTTGCTGGCCCTGGTGGATGGAGGCGACTGTCCAGGGCTGGACTTTCCTCTCCAGGTGGATGCGTAGGAAGACAGCCGGGCACTGGTGTTGGGATGCACCTGGCACCCACGGACCAGAATATCATCACATAGGCGCTGCAACACAGACCGGAGAGCGCTAATACTGGAGGCCCCTGATTGAAGAGATGCTGCAGTAAAAGACCTCCCACAGTTTTGACATGACCGATATAAAACCCTGCATCTCCGATGACTTTCAAGAACCGGCACAAGAATAAAGCCATGGATCGTACGACGCCCACTACTGCAAGGAGGGAGACCTACAGGACCTTTCGAAGTCTAGAATGCAGGACACCTTGGACAAAATCCTGGGCGCAATTGAGGATACAAAAACTACATTACAGCACGACATCAACCAAGTCGCAGTAGAGGTAAGTCTTCTGAGGGCAGACCACCAAAAATTAACAGATAGAGTTAAAGAGGCGGAGACGACCTTGGCCGATCTAACACCGAAACAAAGAGACCTACCAGCCACGGTAACGAAACTAAATGACAGAGTGAAGCGGCTGGAGCCGAGAACGGAGGACGCGGAAGGGAGAAATCAAAGGAGCAATGTGCGGGTGGTTGGTCTATCAGAGGGGGCAGAGGGAACAAATATGGTGGAATTTCTGGAGGATTGGTTACGCACAGTGGTGGCGCCGGACCGACTGACCCCGTTCTTCACACTGGAACGAGCGCACCGAGTGCCCTCGAGATCCCTTGCCCCGGGTAGACCGCCCGAGTTGTGGTTGCCAGGTTACTGCACTACAGGGACAGAGATGTCCTACTACAGAGGGCCAGAGAAGCAGGCCCCTTCAGAGTGGCAAATGGGGAAGTGACGCTATACCTGGACTTTAAATTCACAGTCCAGATGAGGCGAGCCTCATATCTGGCGGTTAAGAGGGCCCTTAGAGCGGAGGGGATCCAGTATTCGCTCCTCTTCCCGGCTAGACTGAAAGTGATCCTGGAAGGCAAATCTACATTCTTCCAGACTCCCGAGGAGGCATGGGAGTGGTTGGAGGCCTGTGGAGGTCAGGCAGGGCGGCACACGAGAGGAAGCTTAGTGGAGAGTGGACTCCACAAGGGCCCGGGGAGACGAGGGAACAGGAACCGGTCCTGTGGGGCCCCAACACAGACGCAGAAGGAACTTGGAAGGAGGGCAGCCCTGGAGGCAGCGGCCTCCATGAGCAGAGAGATGTCCCCCCCGGAGGGCTCCGGAGGGGAGTCGGACGACACAGCTGTGTCCTCTATGGAGGCTCGGGCTCTTCATCGAGGGCCCGAGAGTAACTCCGCAGACATCGGATGAGCTTGGATAACGGAATATGTAACCCGGTCCTAGGGTGAAGAGAACTGTACAAACATGAGGCCCCTCTGGACATGGCCCCCCACTCGGATTCTCGTCCACTCAGTCAGACTGGCGAGAACTTTAGACAAACTGTGGAGTAAGTTGCACTGTTGCACAGTTTTCTGGGCAACCTACTGTTCGCGAGGTGCCCTGGGGAAAGGGAGTTGGGTTTTACAGTTACAAGTTTTGATGGTGCTTTGGGGGAAGTGGAGAGATGATCCCAGGTATCCGATTAGACTCAAGGGGAGACCACACTCAGGGTGGGTGTGGGCAGACTGTAACGCTTATAATATACTTCCATGGCAGAATATAACCTACTAACATGGAACATACGGGGAATGGGATCCCCAGCCAAAAGACATAGAATAATGTCCTTTTTAAAAAGGAGGGGTGTACAAGATGCTGCACGAGACCCACTTGGCCACAGGAGAGGCAGAGAAGTTAAGACGCAGGTGGAAAGGGCATCTGTTCGCCACTGGTTATTCTGCATATGCGAGGGGGGTTCTGATCTGGGTCCGTGCTGGGGTCCCATTTGAGGTAGTGTCAAGAACATTGACCGGGAGGGGAGGTTTGTGATAGTTGAGGGGAGGCTTCATGGTGTTCCAATCGTCCTGGGTAGTATCTACACCCCTAACCAGGATCTGGTCCCCTTTATGACACAGCTATCGAGCCACCGTACGTGTCAGCAAACTGGGGAAATGTTACTTGGGGGAGACTTCAATGGAGTACTAAACGTAGACCTGGACCGCTCCTCCCCACCTGTATCAGGGGCAGTGACGCATAGGGTGGCTAAAAAATTAAGAGAATGAATGAGTTCCTGGGGCCTGCTGGACGTGTTGCATGAACAACACCACTCCGAAAAAGATTATTAATTTTACTCAGGGCTCCATCGAGTACACACCAGGATAGACAGAATGGTGTGCACAGCAAACCTTGTGCAGGGAATGACCCATTCTGAATACCTTGGGCGCACCATGTCTGACCATAACCCCTTACTGCTTACCTGGAGGGCGACTGTGGATAGACCCCCGTCCCGATGTGGAGACTGACCCCAGCCTCATTAGAGGATCAGGCATACAGAGACGCCTTCCGCCTATATTTGTCTGACCATATTAAAATTAATAAGGGATCTGCCTCTTCCAGATCCATGGAATGGGAAACCCTCAAGGTAGCAACGAGAGGTTTCTGCCTAGGTCAAACAGCTGGGGTGAGGCGTACCCTAGAACCGGAACTGATCAGCTAGGAGAAGATAATACACGAGGGGGAACAGAGAAGGGGAAGTGGGGACACGGAGCAGGAAGAGTATGTCCAGGCACGTAAATCCCACGCCTAGGTTGAAGAACAACTCCGTTATCATAACATGCAGAAATAGTTATCCTCATTGCAAGCCAAGGAGGGAAGATCAGGTAGGATGTTGGCGTGGCTAGTGAGACCGGGGGGTGGTAGTGAACCCATCACATGTGTGCATGACAGGGGGGGAGAACGATGGTGTAGGCCGGGACCTATAAACAATGCCTTTAAAGACTATTTTACTTACCTTTATAGGAGCCTAGACGAGCTTAGGACAGATGAACTCAATAGTTTTTTACGTCCGCTCCCTCTGACCACACTGACGTACGAGGAACGGGACATTCTAGGTGGCCCACTGACGGTAGAGGAGGTGCAGGACGCTATAGCGCAATTGGCCCCTGGGAAGATGCCGGGGACGGACGGACTCCCAATGGACTTTTACAAAAGGTATACCACACTGTTGGCCCCCCAACTGGTGGAAATGTACACAGAGGCGCTGCATCGTGGCTTATTACCAGACTCGCACAGGGAGGCACTGGTAGTCCCATTGCCTAAGTCGAAATCAAGAGAGGCCTCGGTAGCTGATTTTCGACCATTATCCATGCTAAACAATGATTTTAAAATTCTTAGCAAGACCCTGGTCAATCAACTGCTGCGCTACATACCTGGGTTAGTGCATGCAGATCAGAATGGTTTTGTCCCGAACCACAGCACCTCCCTGAATTTGAGGCACCTCTTCGCTATTCTACATATGCCTGAGGAGAGACCCTCATCGGGAATGTTACTCGCAGTGGACTTTGAGAAAGCCTTTGATTCAATCAGGTCTCCCTTGAGCCCGGCTGACCCTGGACCATTTTGGAACACTGTTGGGGTTACGCCTCAAAAGGAGCAAAACATTTGTCTTCCCCATGACACAGAATTCTGAACGCCGCTCCTTGTGCCCGGAGGACGTGGTTTGGGCTCCACGCACCTTTAAGTATTTGGGTATGCAGGTGTACCATGAAATGGGAGACCTCCGTGACGGAAACATTGGTAAGGCACTCTGCTTCTTGAGGGCATCTTTTGGGTTCTGGCGTTCGTTAAAGTTATCCATAATGGCTAGAATATCATTATCTAAAATGATTATGTTACCCCGCCTCCTTTATTACTTTGCTAATCTACCGTTGTTAATCCCCTCGGCATGGTTCCGGGAATTGAACACCCTGCTTAGGGAACTTATTTGGGACAATGGCCGCAGGCGCGGCTCTGCCACTGACTAATATTAGACCTGGGGGTGGAGAGCTTGGTGGGTACAGGACTGGGAATCTGGAAGAAAGCGGGGTGGAGACAATAGGAGGTCTATTCCGGGATGGGGTGCTGCGGTCTTTTGCCGACCTAGTGGATAGTGGTGGGGTCCTGCAGGGACAGTTTCTCCTAAACCAGAAGTTAACACATACCTTACGAGACCACTAGGAGACTGTTAATGCGGAACCCGCTACCCACCGAATATTACACTTGCTATTAACATTGGGAGATGATGCCCACCTAATCACGAGACTGTACCGGGCCAAAAATGAGGAGGCTCTTAATCCACTGCAATCGTTGAGGGAGAGATGGGAGAGGTCCCTGGATGGGGAGCTAACAGACACAGAGTGGAGTAGGGTACTAGCATACCCACGGGAGGTATTGAGAAACACAAGACTAAGATATGTCCAGTATAATTACATCCACAGGACGTACCTTACCCCGCACCGATTATTCCTAATGTACGGTGGGGATCCCAAGACATGTCCCAGATGTAATGACATAAACGCAGATTTTGACCACATGGTGTGTAGTTTCCCCAAACTCCAGAGGGGCTGGGGCGCTGTATTAGCAAATCTGGCAGGACTTCTCGATACAGAACTGACTTTAGCCCCTACTGTATGTCTGCTGGGCCTTAGAACGGGACTCCCACGCGGGAAGGTGTGGTGTCGCTTCCTGGACTTGTCTCTAGTGCTATACAGGAGACTGATCACACTGGGTTGAAGAGCCCCTAGATGTCCCCCACTGAATGAATGGAGACGGGATGTAGCGAAGTGGGCCAGGGCAGAACTACAAGTCCTGAAGAGAGAGGAGGAGCGGGGCCTCCGTCAGACCCCCATTGCCCCAGTATGGGAGGAGGTGCTGGCGAAGTGGGAGGGGTTGGTGAGGGGGAGGGAAACCCCCGCAGAAGGACCGACACGAAAACAGACTGAGGAACAGGAATAGAGGGAAGGGGACGCAACAGGTGTGATTAGGGAAGCTGAACGGGGGACCAGGATCCTAACTGAGGAGGAGGTGGAAGTGGATGCAGGCACAGGATTCGACTATTATGGAGGCAGGACCAAATGGGGCGGGCGGAACAGATACTGAATTAAGGGGCTGTCGGCCCAATAATGAGTAGACGGGGAATGTGCAGAGAACCGACCCGCTCTGACGAGAATGTAAAGAGGTCTACCCCAGCAAGTGGAATTACCTGCCCACATTGACACCATCATGTAACTATGTTGTTTAGTTTTAGTTAAAGTCTGTCGTAGGGCTTCGAAACCCAGAATGGCTGCATGGCTCACATATAGTTTGCAGGTACTTATATGAGACTCAAACAAATCTAATAGTGAGAATCCACAAAATTGAAGTAAAGATGTAACGAAAAATGTTGTACTTTTTCTGGTTCATGTAACATAATGAGACTAAGGGACGAGAGCCATCTTCTATCATAAACTGTACTGTACTTGTATAACAGCAAAAAAAGTTAATAAAAATACATTTAAAAAAAAAACTAAAACAAAAAAGTTGAATCATCATTTTCTACTAACAATATACATTGTGACTTTCAATCATTGCCCCTATTTAGCCATAAATGCACAAATAATGGACAATACCACAGTTATCTGTAGCCTTCTACCCAATAAATAACCTTCCACAGATAATGAATTTATTTCAGTAATTCGCCAAAAAACAAAAGCAACAAAGAGACAATTTCACAACTGTTAGATTTCTTTGATAACATGTGGGTGGGTCGCATACACAGCAGGTCCCTAGGTTCCACATAGAATTGTGGATGTTCTACAAAAGCACTGAAAGGTAAGATGTAAAAACCAATAACACAACATAGAATAACAAAATTAATTCTAAGTAATCCTTGCTTGAAACCACCCACCCTCTATCAAATTATAGAGAGATTAGAAAAGGAACAGAACTACCAGGAAATTATAATGAAACAATCCCCAGACCAAACTCTTGGTCATTAAAAGGGGATCTTTAAGGGAGTGTGGCACAGTTTCCTCCAGTGTATCTCTGTCACTAACCCTTTTCACGGAGGGAATGGGGAAAGAATGTCAAGTTGATGAACATGAAGCAAGAATCATATTTAGAAAACTGACCAAGTGAGAGAAAAAGAAGAAATGTAAAGCTTGTAATGGTCTTAGATATAGGATGGTAGTGTACACCAAATAACGGTATGATACTGCACATACACAAGTCCTATCCTCATTGCTGATCACCAATGTTAGAAATTGGGTTACTGATTGACTGGGATGTAAGCCCTGGTCAAGTAGCAACCACAATCCTAGTCAGGGTAAGGCACAAGCAACCCCAATTTAACCTTTGTTCCACCCTCTGGTAGCTTAACACAAAGTAGTCAGGCTTAACTTATAGGAAATGTGTAATGTATTTATACAACACTTCAAACAGTAAAACAGTGACAACACCAAACAAAAAGTATCCCGCACCAGGGTGGTAAAATAGAGCTTAATTCAATGAACAAAACAGGACTAAAAATAAAAAAATCAAATTGTTAGCTGTAGTTATGAATTTTTGAAGAATAAACTACAATGCAATGCTTAAAGCGCAAACCACAGCTATCTGTTGCACTGGACTGGGTCAATTCAAAAAGTTCAGGCCAACCGTGATTGAGCATGTGTGGGAAACAGTCCCACATTAGTCCCACTGAACTTTCACCTTCTTAAGGTATGTGCCGAGAGTCCTGCTCATGTGAAGGAAGTTGGCCTGGAGCAAGGAGAGCATTGCTGCCGATGGTTGGCATGACGTGAAGACCAGGCTCGGCATCATTGATGGCTGGGCTAGAGCACTGCGTTGGCGATCCACACGGGTGGAGAGACAGATGTGTGGCTGGTCGCTTTGATTTTCCATTCGGCAGCACTGTTCCAGTGCAAATTGTCCAGTTTGTAATCGTGAAGAGTACAGAAGCTTGAACAAAAGGATTCGATAGCCACACCAAGAGGCTCATTACAAGTTTGGCGGTCTCAGGATGGCCATGTTGGCAGTGACGGTCGTACAGCCAACAGGCTGGCGGAGAAGACCGCCAAATTATGACTATGTCGGCCTTCCCAATAGAATACAGGCAATCCACCGCTGTCACCACCAGTGCGGTCGGGCCACCGTGGATGATGGCAGCCACCTTCAGGCCATGGGGGGACCATGGGCCAGATGTATGAATGCTTTTTGCATTCGCAAACAGTGCGAATGCCCGTTTGCGAATGCAAAAAGCCATTTCAGAATGCATGAAAGACATTCTGAACGCAATTTTAAGGAATCGCTAAAATAGCGATTCCTTAAAATTGCGACCCTGTTTAGATAGACGCACATTGCGACTCTCTAAATAAGAAATCGCAAATAAGGATTCATAATTTGCGATTTCTTAGCACATGTATGAAGCAATTCCTAAATGCAAAATGGGCATTTAGGAATCACTATTTACCACCAGGTGGAACCTGGTGGTAACCATGTGCAAATTTTAAAAATGCATTTAAAATGCATTTTTAAAATGTACATGTAAAGCTCACATGCCCTTTTGGCATGTGTGCACCTTACATGTCCTAAAAAATTATTTTGGGGTGCAGCAGAGGGGGGCTTAGGCCCCCAGCACCCTGGGGTTTTGCATTTCCAAAATTGCGATTTATAGTTAAGAAATCGCAATTTTGGAAATGCAAACTATGTGCAGATATGGGCCTACAGGCCCATAGGTGCGAATGGGGCCGGTATCGCAATTTGCGATTCGGTAATAGCATTTGCAATTTTTAAGAAATCGCTATTACCGACTCGCAAATGTGATACATTTCATTTTGCGAATCAGAAAGAGCGATTTCTTAAAAATCGCTATTTCCGACTCTCAAAAGACCTTCTTGATACATCTGGCCCCATGTTCCCTCCGGACAGATTACGAGGTTACACACTGCCAAGATTTCCACTGCAGTCACACCACCATGGAAACCCTTGCAGAAACCCACACTATAAAAGGAGAAGCCCACCTTCAGGAACACATACCTGTCTGTAGCCACCATGGAGCCTGAACTGCACGTCTTCCCTCTGCTCCTGCTCACCCAATGACTCCAAAAACAGCGACGACGACGGTGACAACACCAACTGTGAGTACATACACCTACCTGTCACTATTGCAAAATGTCGATGTACCTATGCACACAAAACATATACATCTGGGACGGGTGATGAGGGTAACACACAAACGTAACCTCACACTTACAAGCACTCACGCACACAGCCACATACACACACGTACATAGAGAGTACATACACAATATGGCCATCACACACACATACCAATAAAACACACACCAACCCCCAGATACACAGCAAAAGCACGTTCACATACAACAACACACAACACCACCAAATGACACAACTACACCACAACCGCAACACCACAAACACTGATAAGCACCCACATTACACACCTCCACTTGACAAATCATACATACAACACAAAGTAACCTTACCAGAGAACAAGCGCACACAATCACACATCCAAACAACAAGCCATACCACATGCCCAGCAAACACACATCACAACGGACCTGACATACCATTCCCAACACACACTCAGATACACAGTACAACCACTCAAAGTCACACAACACAGCAAATAACACATGTCAACACAAACACCACACAATACAAACACAACAACATGTCATCAACATACACATGCCCATCACACAACAAACCCGTCATTGGGTGACAAATACCATGCTCACAACTACACATGCAGTCTAGGCAAAACTGGTAGCACAACTGCCACTCACACACAAATGCATACACACAAACAATGTCAGCCAAGACCAAAACTGCTCTAAGTAAAGAAATATAGGACAAAGATGTAACCTGGAAACCAACAACAGGTTGGTCCTGTGATATATTAAACATTAAAGTATCGGAAAAAGTGTTCAATGCTAGAGGCCAGTCCAATATATACAATTGCAATATGTACAATGTGCACATGCGTGTGCTCCAACGTGACTCCTGACTGCCATGTATTCCCCACAAGTTGGGGCATCAAGGGAGCAGGCAGGCACCTCAGGGATTTAAGTGGGGGGCAAGGAGGGGTTTGGGCTTAGGGTTGGATGGGTGATCTTGGGGCTTGGGTTTAAGAGGAGAGCTTAGGTCGAGGCTTAGGGGTGGGCTGGGAACTCTTCGGAGGGGTTGAGTTTGTGGTGGGGAGGGGCATAAAAACTTGCAGGGGTGGCAGGGGAGGTCTTGGAGGTGGAAGATCTGGACTTGGGGAGGGACACAGAGCATCTAGGGGTATCACGGAGTGGGAGAGGAGTAGAGAAAGGCACAACTTTAAGAGTGAAGCTTTCTTACACAGAAACGGTCATGGCAAAAGAGTTTGAAAGTGGAGGGAGAGGTAGTGGTTGTAAGAGGTGTCTTGGTGGATGTCTTGGGTGCATGTGTGGGTGTGAGGTATGCTTGTGGGTGGTGGGCTTCTGTTCTGTGGGTGAGTGTGGGCGTTTATGAGTCTTGGGATGGGGTGGAGGTGTTGGGGGATGCCCTGGTGGATGGGTGACTGTCTGTTGGGGTGGTGACTGCAGGCATTGTGGATGTGCTGCAAGTAGGTGTGTCGGTAGTTGTGATGGCTGTGGTGAGTAGGGTGGATGTCTCAGGGTCTGCTGTTGTGATGACTGTGGGTAAGATTGATGTTATGGCTGTATCGGTAAATGTTGGTGTGGTGACTGTAGGTATGTCAGGTGTAGTGTCTGTGGTGCTAGGGGTGGTGGGATGTCAGGGCAGGTAGAGACTGTTATTGTGTAAGCAGGTGGCTGTTTGTGTGCATGCAGGTGGTGGGTCAGTGTTGGGTCTTGTGGTGTTTGTCAGCTCTTCCCTTGAATGTTGAGGTGGATACATGCTTACCTGTCTGTGTGCTTTGACTGGGTCAGGAAAGAGGGGTTTGGGTTTGGGAAGAAAAAGGTGGAGGGGAGACGGATTACAAAGGGTGACTGGCTACCATCAGTGTGGAGGTCAGAGCCAGAAAGGATCTCTGTAGGCCAGCCAGTCCACAGTGAATGCCCGCCAGGAAAGCATTACTATGCTGGACTTAAGTTGCCAGTCCCTGAATGACATTCACTGTCAATACGATATTCCTCAGGGCTTGCACGCTGGTGGAATGTTCCACCTCCAAATTTGAATGTCATGGTAACACAGATTATCATTAAACAGAAAGAAAAGCATAGGGATCTCACTTGCCACTTAGCGAATGCAATTACGTTGGTAGTATTTTGATTCTCTGTTTCTTAGATCACCCCCTGAGAAACAAGGGTGTCTTACCTATTAAACTCATTTCTTGCACAAGTGTACTTTATTGTTCATAAAATGACTGTAACCTTGTTCTAATTCTCCCAGATTGGAAGTCTATTCTTTAAAGATACACAACTATAAAATGTGTAAGATCAGAAATGGTCTTGCGTACTAGTCGAACTGTTTAAAAACCCACAGAATACTTCAGCAGTGTGCTTTTACCACAAACACCAAATGCACACTAAATTCCTCAGGTGTGCACTTCTACAATAGCGTCAAATGAGCACTGAATTTCTCTGACATGCGGTTCCACTACGAACACCAAGGGGCATATTTAAACTCTGTTTGCGCCGGAATTGCGTCGTTTTTTTTTACGCAATTCCGACGCCAAACTAACTCCATATTTATACTTTGGCGTTAGACGCGTCTAGCGCCAAAGTCCATGGAGTTTGCGTCATTTTTTAGCGTGGACACCTACTTTGCGTTAATGATATGCAAAGTAGGCGTTCCCGTCGAAAAAATTGACTCTGAGGCATGTGCGCCGTATTAACACTCCCGGGCAAAATTCACGCCCGGGGGTGGGCGGGTCAAAAAAAATTACGTCCAGCCGCTTTTGCGCCGTTTTTTAGCGCCTGGTCAGGGCAGGCGTTAAGGGACCTGTGGGCTCGGAAGGAGCCCAGAGGTGCCCTCCTATGCCCCCAGGGACACCCCCTGCCACCCTTGCCCACCCCAGGAGGACACCCAAGGCTAGAGGGACCCATCCCAGGGACATTAAGGTAAGTTCAGGTAAGTATTTTTTTAAAAAAATTTTGTGGCATAGGGGGGCCTGATTTGTGCCCCCCTACATGCCACTATGCCCAATGACCATGCCCAGGGGACAGAAGTCCCCTGGGCATGGCCATTGGGCAAGGGGGCATGACTCCTGTCTTTGCTAAGACAGGAGTCATTTCAATGGGGGTTGGGAGTCGAAAAAAATGGCGCAAATCGGGTTGAGGTGAAAAATTTGCCTCAGCCTGACTTGCCCCATTTTTTGGCGCCCAAGCTCCATATTCCCCTACGCCGGCGCTGCCTGGTGTACGTAATTTTTTTTCACGCACACCAGCAGCGCCGGCGGCTAACGTCATTGAATAAATACGGCGCCCGCATGGCGCTTCAGAATGGCGTTAGCCGGCGCTAATTTTTTTGACGCAAAACTGCGTTAGCGCAGTTTTGCATCAAAAAGTATAAATATGGCCCCAAATGTGCTCTGAATTCCTATGTCGTGCACTTTCACAATAACATCAAAAGCGCACAGAGGGGCATATTTATACTCCGTTTGCGCCGGAATTGCGTCGTTTTTTTGATGCAATTTTGACGCAAAACTAACTTCATATTTATACTTTGGCGTTAGACGCGTCTAGTGCCAAAGTCCATGGCGTTAGCGTAATTTTTTTGCGTGGACACCTACTTTGCGGTAATGAGATGCAAGGTAGGCGTTCACGTCTAAAAAATCGACTCCGAGGCATGTGCGTCGGATTTATACTCCCGGGCAAAATTCACGCCCGGGAGTGGGCGGGTCAAAAAAAATGACGTACGGCCGCTTTTGCGCCTTTTTTTAGCGCCTGCAAAAGGCAGGCGTTAAGGGACCTGTGGGCTCTGAAGGAGCCCAGAGGTGCCCTCCCATGCCCCCAGGGACCCCCCCTGTCACCCTTGCCCACCCCAGGAGGACACCCAAGGCTGGAGAGACCCATCCCAGGGACATTAAGGTAAGTTCAGGTAAGTATTTTTTTTATTTTTTTTTGTGGCATAGGGGGGCCTGATTTGTGCCCCCCTAAATGCCACTATGCCCAATGACCATGCCCAGGTGACAGAAGTCCCCTGGGCATGGCCATTGGGCAAGGGGGCATGACTCCTGTCTTTGCTAAGACAGGAGTAATTTCTATGGGGGTTGGGAGTGAAAAAAAAATGGCGCAAATCGGGTTGAGGCGCAAAAATTGCCTCAACCTGACTTGCCCCATTTCTTGACGCCCAAGCTCCATTTTCCCCTACGCCGGCGCTGCCTGGTGTACGTCGTTTTTTTTAACGCACACCAGACGGCGCCGGCGGCTAATGCCGGCTAACGTCATTCAATAAATACGGCGCCCGCATGGCGGTTCAGAATGGCGTTAGCCGGCGCTAATTTTTTTGACGCAAAACTGCGTTAGCGCAGTTTTGCGTCAAAAAGTATAAATATGGGCCAGAATGTCTCTATCATCGCTTCCACTACGAACACCAAATGCACACTGAATTCCACAACCGCACTCTTAGATCCTAATACAAGCATAACAAAATATCTGGAATCCTTGTGACAACACTTTTACAGTGCAAAGCACGATCTGTCTGAATGACGCGTCCGATCCAGAGAGCGCCCAAGGGAATCAAAGGGGAACTGTTATTCAGCTGTGGAACAGCTGAAATGCCAAGATAACTGCTCTGTAGACAGCTGCACAGGAGCGGCTGAGCCGGAGCGGAGGCAAAGTCTGCCTTCAGGCTGCAGAGGAATAGTGAGCAAGTAATCATGGGAGGGGTGGCTTTTATACATGGCCTCCGTCCAAGATTGCTGCCACTGTAACCCCTGGGAATTTGGAGTCAGTTTTCAATGGCACATCACATGTGCTCATAATTACCATATTAACAACATTGCAATATCTGAATGTGAATAGTGCAACAGCATCATCATTGCAAAGTGAAATTACAGTTATGACATTTGCAATATTGGAATATAAATATTACAAGAGCATCAGCAGATTTGACGTACAGTTATGACCAAAATGTTCAAACTGAGTTTATTCTGATAGAGGGTGCACGTGGGTATTGTAACCAATAATTGGTGACCGTGAGACCGTGGTGCATTTTGCCACAGCTTTTGCAAGAACAAACTTGCACTTTGAATTCCCTACACTTCCTAGAGCTGCTACTTGCCACCATGACATCCACGAAGGTCAAATGACTCACAGAGATTGACCTGAGGAGGTCAATAGCCTCCTCACTGAGGGCAGCGGGGATGATAGCGGCAAGGGCAGAGATGCCAGCGGTGAAGGAGAGGCCCACCCTCTTGGGTAAGCAGGCATATACAACTTAGTGGGGAACTAAAGGGAGGGCAGTGATAGAAAGGGGAGTGGCGGACAAAGATGATAGTGGAGTGGTCCCAAAAGGGTCCACCTCCATCAAGGAGTGTCCACTGGAGGAGGATTCCGAAGATGATGAAGTGGAAGATCCGGTCTCCCCCCTGGCACTCTCCTCGGTCTCCGGAACACTAGGGGCCATATTTACGAAAGCTTTTTCCCATAGACACAGAATGGGCCAAATCCTTTCGTACATCTGGTCCTAGATCCCTTGCTGACAGTGGTATCAGCACTGCGGGTGCTGTGGTCAGCAGCATTCCCACTCGCCTGTCCCCAGTCTCCTTCACCTGCCGATGCTGATGCACACAAATAGAGAGAGAGAGAGGGGGAGAGAAAGAGAGAGAGGGAGAGATAGAGAAGGAGAGTGAGGCTCATCACATTCTTCACATACACACAAAACAACATGCAGAGTTGTAGGTAAACATCTCCTGGCTAGGGAATCCCATATGGAACACCACATATCCTACTTGTTGTCACAGCATGTCACTTCTATCCACCCCTTCATATCATATCTCTCACTGATATCATAATCCAAGTAAGGTACCACAACTATAGCCTTCCATTAATTCACATGTAAACCTATTTCAGCATGCACATCATGCCCTTGCTAAAAATTAAAATCCGTCCTAATCCTGGTTATATCTCTCTTATCACTGTTAGGAACAGCAGTTGACAGATAACACCATATTATGTATATTCACATTCAACCCCTGACCTGTCAATGTCTATAAGTAAATACAACTCTATTGACTAACTACACAGCACCTGCCATTGCAATCACATGCCTAGCTGAACCCTGTGTATATATCTTACACTGTGGATACAATTCCTGATGAAGACACAACATGTGGCAGTTTCATTCAGGTGCTATCTGAATCTTAGGATACGCGCCTGGAGAACAGCTAAATGGCTACATGTATCAAATCCTAGAGGCTTAGTTTCAGTCATTTTACACAGATATTCCACTTCACACCATACATGCATGTACGGCAACAGTGGCCTACCTAGCACACAATACATCCACTGACAATCAAAGAGAGCAGTGTAACAACAACTAAACAACGGACAGCCAACTAATATCTATTATGGCAACTTATATTCCACAAGACATTCAGATACAGAGCCATGGCATGTCTTCATGAGTGAACCCACTTCACTCACACCAATCCAGACATGTGAATACTGGTACCTAGGTCCACACAACACACATATCCCTCTGAAAAGACATGTACACATGATGCACACATGGACCTAGATGACTGCAGTTGCATTTACAACATATGCCACAACAACAAAACCTGCATGAGAAATAGTAGTACAGACAAGCCCTGACATCTTAAAGTATGAAGTAAAGCAAAATCAATGCCTGTCCAACCTGTCCACATCAGCTAGGCTAAGAGAAACAAGAATTGTCCAACTCCACAAGATCTGACCCCAAGCAACCATTGTGACATGATGTAGTTGGATAATACCTTAAGTTGCCCTTGTATTGGTAGTCCATTGGCACATATTGCATGAACATTACACTTTCCCTATGGGTAGGTCTGCCCAGTCACTTACATGCTCTGAAACAAAGGCATTGGGAAAATAGCGATTCACCTACATTTCAATGACTTGGAAATTGATTATACGCCCAAATACACAATATCAGATGTCTTTTAGTTAGAAACTTGACTTAGCCCTTAGTATGCATATGAAGGGACAATGGGGACAGCAACACAAACCCACATGGGCAGTCCAATTTTGCTCATAGTTGTTGACTGAATGAGATGCCAGACTCAGATGGAGTCAATACCTGTACCAGGATAAAATGTATCTCGGCCCTGTACCACTTATGTCAGGCACTCTGTAGCAAATACAGATGATGTACATAGATGGGAGTGGTCTGACACCATAGAGGTAAATATTCATATATTCTGATTTATGGAACAGGAAATACTGGACAAGTAGGATGATACAGCAGCCTACAGACATATATATCGTTGGGTGGAGTCACACATTTGGCACTGGCAATTGCACTTCTCCACATGCAGACATAGATGTATCTTGATACAGGTGGTCTAAGCAAACATATGCACTAGCCTCGGGCCAGATCTCCATCTCTGAGTCAGGCAATTAGAGTACTATTTAATACAATAGTCAACATACATGTAGCACCTCCTACTTTGTCACAGCTCCTAAAATGTGACAGCAAGCACCGGTCTATCAAAGCAAAGTAGATGGGTTCTGTAATTACCCCATATGACTGCTGTGCTGCCCTCAAACGCCCATCCACCTCAGGGCAGGCCAAAGTGGAAGCCATTAGGGGGGTCAGGGTCTGGTGGGCACCCCTCTCTCATTGGGAGGACATCCCTAGCTGAGCCTCTGTGGTCTTCCAGGACCACTTTTTCAGGTCCTCCCACCACTTTCTGCAATTGGTGCTTGTCCGACTATGGACCCCTAGGTTCTGCACTTACTTGGCATTGGCACGCCAGAACCCCTTCTTCTGATGGGCGTTCACCTGCATGGATGACACAGATCAAATGAGAAAGTCTTGTACACTGGAAACATACAAATAGGAGTGATCAGTGCACAACAGTCACAGAAAGTTAGCACACATACCCATCCTCTCAGCACACACGCCTACAAATCATGCCATCTGCATGCATATTCAACCACACTAGTGCACATGCCCAATGCAACGTCACACTCATCTATCCCTATGGCTAAGGCATATGACTCACCTGCTCCTCTGGTGCCCCATATAGCTGTCAATACAGGGAGATGGCCTCTTCCACCAGCCTCTCAAGTTCTTCTGGTTTAAAGGCAAGGGCCCTTTCACCTGCAGGAAATAGCATGATGGCTCCCAGAGGCAGTACACAGCAACTCATGTCGTGGAGGTCTTGCTGGCAACAGTGTCAGGAGTCAAGTGAGCCACACTTCAGAAAATGGCAGTCATGGCCGCCACGTACAGAACTGTCACTACCGGTGGTAATCGCTACTGGCCCAAGTCCACCAAAGGCAGCAATGTTACCCTATGGCAAGATGCACGGCGGTTGCAACCGCCTACCGCCATGAGGTCTTCCGCCGGCAGACTTAGGTCACTTCTAACTGTCTCTTCTCACGGGTGATCTCAGATTGAGCAAATGGTGCTCTCTCCCAAAATATCTGTGAAAATTATCCAAACGGTGCCACTCACTGGGACATCACCCCAAAATTCACCCCAAATAAGAACAACTATTGCTATCCAATACCACAAATAGGAGCGGCACACGTTACAAATTAGTAAGCATCAATAATAATCATTAGTTGTTTTGAGAGTCCACATTTATGACCATCTTCATGAGTTCAATCACAAATTTCTTTATTTATCTTGAAAGTTCTTGTATCCAAAATTTGCTCTTGTTTCCGTCCTAGTCAACACGTGTTTCGTCTGGGGAATACCCCTTCACTTCATCAGGACTTCCTACAGCAAACAATTTCATTGTATGCACAATTAATACAATAAGGGGGTCATTACGACCCTGCCGGACGGCGGAGAAGCGGCGGTAAGACCGCCAACAGGCTGGCGGTCAAATTTTTGCAATTAAACCGCCATGGTCATCCGCCTCTTCTCCGTTCTGCCCGCTGGGCTGGAGACCTGGGTCTCCAGCCCGGCGGTCGTCACTATACAGCCAGCGGTATTTGGACCCGGCTGACCGCCATGGATTTCATGCAGTTTGGAACCGCCATGAAATCCATGGCGGTAAGCACTATCAGTGCCAGGGAATTCCTTCTCCGGCACTGATAGGGGTCTCCCCCACCCCCCACCGCCACCCTGACTCCCTCCCCTACACCCCCCACCACCCCTGCCACCCCCCAAAGGTGGCAGGACCCCCTTCCCCACCCCTACCCCCAACATCACATCACTCATACACACCCGACACGCACGCAGGCACCACCAACACACATACACGCACACACACCGACATACATGCCAACAGCCACACACACAGTCAGACACGCACATCCACATTCAAACATACACACACACATCCATACAGACATACCTACAGACATACACGCACTCATTCCCAAACACACAACACCCCTGCAAGCATACATGCACTCACACACCCCCTCTACATACACACACCCCCATGCACGCATCCAACACACAACACCCCCCCAATCTCCCTCCCCTAACGGACGATCAACTTACCTGGTCCGTTGATCCTCCGGGAGGGGACGGGATCCATGGGGGCTTCTCCGCCGACACCACACCGTCAACAGAACAACGCCACGCCGAATCACAGGACGTGATTCGGTGGGCAGTGTTCTGTTGACGTGGCGGTGGAGGTGGAGAAACCTCCACTTCCCCGCCGACCGCCAGTATGGCTGTTGGTGGCTCTCCGTCCGAAAAAGGACAGAGGGCTGCCAACGGTCATAATACGCTGAGCGGAAAACCGCCACCACTGGCGGTCTTCAGCACGGCGGTCCCTCGGCGGTCTTGACAAAAGACCGCTGAGGTCAAAATGACCCCCTAAGTATTTAAATCCCAGAATCCCTCACCATTCAATATGACTCAATTACATTATAATTAAATGTGAAAACCGTGACTCTTATTAGTGTACATCCAATTACCTTTTTACATTACACCATATCAATACCATTGCATCAATGCAATACTTCTTTTCCAAACAAATTCTGAAATATTGTCATAGCCCAATTATTTGTTATCCAAATGTTTTAACATAGCCTTCTTTGAACCAAATCATTGAAGAAAAAGAGCATGCTTAGTGATACCCTCATGCAGTAAATGTGCTTTTTAATTAGTATCAGAAGAACAGAGGACAAAAGGACTGGTCCCTTCTTATACAATTGGTAATCCCACAAAACGAAGTTATAATAATCCTTGAAGTATATTTAGTATACTGCCATATATAGGGGGTTATTACAACTTTGGAGGAGGTGTTAATCCGTCCCAAAAGTGACGGTAAAGTGACGGATATACCACCAGCCGTATTACGAGTCCATTATATCCTATGGAACTCGTAATACGGCTGGTGGTATATCCATCACTTTACCGTCACTTTTGGGACGGATTAACACCTCCTCCAAAACTGTAATAACCCCCATAGTCTGTAATATTGAAAATATGTATATTCTTTTGTTAGTAACAAATCGCGTGTCCTCTTAAACTCTTGTGAAGCAGTGTTTGTTTATAGAGCTTACCTCACTGTGTGTATTTAACTTAAGTTGTATCTGGATGCCCCAAGTAATGAAGACGCGTATCCTAAAACGTTGCAAACGGTTAATTGCCACCTAATATAATCCTTTAACTATTGCTCTTAATGCCATCGTACAGGTTCTTGCCTTCTGTTCCTTATCTTAATTACAATCCGCAAGTACGTCGGAAAACATCTAAGAGGAGAGCGATTCTCCTTTCAGCGTTTTTATGCCCGCCTCCTCCGCTCATAAACATAGAAGACGGACTATCCTTCTTCTTGTCCTTCTTGTTTAATATCAGTTCCGAATCTCATTGTTGGCCCTCCTCCAGCCGCACAATGACTACATGTATTTTTCCAGATTTACAAATACGTGAAATGTTATTCTCTTCCTAAAGAGCATATCTCTTCATCATCGTTTACCAGCCCACTCATTACTGGCCATAAACAATAAAAACAAAATTGTATTCATATCACACATCCCTATGCTCACTAAACTGCCTTAAAATATTTCATTAACATTAGCCAATAGACAAATCCAATAAGTATATTCATGATCATTAATTACATAGACCAAATAATTTTCCTACCTGACTCACCCGCATATACTCCAAACGCTAAACAGTGTCCATCCCCCAACACCCAACCTAATGAAACATCACGGTTAAGTATCGGGAAACAAACACCACCCAACATCCAGAGCACGCGCGGATAAGTTAAACAGGAAGACTCTCAGTATATTCTCTCTATCTATGCTTAAATTATTTCACCTTATATGTTAGGTACCTGTCCTACTATTACATACTTATTGATCACCTCAACTACTATGCTTTATACTGCAATCATGAACTCTCCATGAATACATATTGTCATCCTATCCATTTATAGGTCATTTTGTGTTCAGAGTACTCCAAATATGTCAGATATTACTATTCACCTATATGAAAACCTCTCCATAATCCATCTATCTATCCCCAAGAAAATATTCCAATTCATAATCAGAATTTAAGACATACTCCACTGCCCCTAAGTACATGATCCAGACCGAGGGGGTCATTACGACCCTGGCGGTCGGAGACCGCCGGGGCTAAAGTGGCGTCCGTATCGCCAACAGGTTGGCGGTACGGAGAGCAATATTATGACCGTGGCGGTCATAATATGGCTCCCCTACCACCAGTCTGTTTCTGGCGGTTTGCACCGCCAGGAAGAGGCTGGCAGTAAGAGGAGTCCTGGGGCCCCTGGGGGCCTGTGCAGCTTTTCACTGTTTGCTTAGCAGACAGTGAAAAGCGCGAGGGGTGCAACTGCACCCGTCGCACGGCCGCAACACCGCCGGCTCCATTAGGAGCCGGCTCCTATGTTGCGGCCGCATCCCCGCTGGGCCGGTGGGCGTAAACTAGGTTTGCGCCCGCTGGCCCAGCGGGGATGTTGTAATGGGCACCGCGGGAGTACGGGTGCATTGGCGGCCGCATGGCGGTTACAGGTTGGCGGGGCGTGGTAGCTGCCCGCCAATGTTGTAATGACCCCCCGATTCTTTTCTTCTTAAAGCTAATTCCCTATTACCACCTCGTGTTTTTTTTTTCACAATGTTAAAATTAAAAAAATTTAAAATCTTCATGGGCTCCCTGCACTTCGCATAGTTTCAGATGCGAGGCTATAGGGTAGCGCTCATCTTCTTGTCTTATGGCTCTCAAATGCTCTGCTATCCTTATCCTCAGTGGACGAATAGTGCTACCCATATATATCTTACCACATTTACAAATTAACATGTAAATTACATACTTGGTATTACAATGTATGTCTGATTGAATGATATATTTGCTGTTCCCGAGTCCTTGAAAATCTTTCCTTGCATGCCACGCGCACCTACATATTGCACAGCTGCCACATTTACAAAAGCCAAGATTATGTGAATTCAGCCAGTTCGGCTTACGTTTCTCTTCCAAATAGCTAGGGCTAAGAATATTATTAAGGTGGTCATTCCAACCCTGGCGGTCGGTGCTAAAGCGGCGGCCAACCCGCCAACAGGCAGGTGGTAAAAAAAATTGAATTCTGACCCTGGCGGAAACCGCCAACAGAGACCGCCACTTTAACACTCCGACCGCCACGGCGGGACAAACAAACAGCACGGCGGTCACCGCCAACAGACAGTCGGGAGACAATGTACCGCCCACCCTATCACAACCCACCAATCCACCACCTTTTCCGGGGCGGTAGCGCCGATAAAAACACAGTGGAAACAGACATTACGAAAGGAAAACGCTCACCTCTACACACTCAACGAGGAATCTGGACAGCATGGAACACGAACTACACATCCTACCAGCTATTGTCTTCCTGCTCCTCTACCAGGATCATGAACGCCGGCGCAGAAGAGAACGTGAGTACTGCACCTACGACACAGGGGAGGGGGGAGGCAAAAAATTACGGGGACACACATACGCAACACACCCACCCTCACCCACAACTACATACACATCAATGCAGAGCAACAACTCAGAGTGACACCCCCAAACACCCCGGAAGAATGCAAAGACAAAATAAAATGATCATGAAATTTGAAATATATTGTACGGCTAAGTAAAAAAATATATCAAACATCAATAACTATATATACATATGTAAATTGTCCTGTCCAAATTGGGTATCAGCCATTGTTCGTGGGCCAATGGGCCTAAACACATGGGCAAAGCCCACACAGGATACCCGACTCCAATGGAGAGAACACTGCAGGGGCATCAGATAGCAAAACTACAGGCATCTCAGGGGTAAGGGAAGGGGGGGCACCTCAGCCACATGAGTCCATGACGCCAGATCCACGAGGGGCCTCCATGCCCACTGTTCAATCCTGGGGAGTGCAAAGCCACAGTCTCACAAGTCTCTACAGTGGGTGGATTGCCCACTGTGCCATCCTCAGGAGTGCAAAGCCACAGTCTCACAAGTCTCTACAGTGGGTGGATTGCCCACTGTGCCATCCTGGGGAGTGCAAAGCCACAGTCTCACAAGTCTCTACAGTGGGTGGGTTGCCCACTGTGCCATCCTGGGGAGTGCAAAGCCACAGTCTCACAAGTCTCTACAGTGGGTGGATTGCCCACTGTGCCATCCTGGGGAGTGCAAAGCCACAGTCTCACAAGTGGATTACAGACTCCACTGGTTCTGGAGGAGGCATGGTGCCCAGGGTGCTTCGTGCAGCCCGGCCCGACACAGATGCGGGCCTGCCCCTACTGAAAATGGGCTAGCGGTGCTTGAGACGCCGGTGCCCAGCGGAGCGGTGCTTGAGATGAAGGGCCCAGCGGAGCGGTGCAGAGACGGCGGTGCCCAGCGGAACGGTGCAGAGACGGCGGTGCCCAGTGGAGCGGTGCTTGAGATGAAGGGCCTAGCGGAGCGGTGCAGAGACGGCGGTGCCCAGTGGAGCGGTGCTTGAGATGAAGGGCCCAGCGGAGCGGTGCAGAGACGCCGGTGCCCAGCGGAGCGGTGCAGAGACGGCGGTGCCCAGCGGAGCGGTGCTTGAGATGAAGGGCCCAGTGGAGCGGTGCAGAGACGGCGGTGCCCAGCGGAGCGGTGCTTGAGATGAAGGGCCCAGCGGAGCGGTGCATAGACGCCGGTGCCCAGCGGAGCGGTGCAGAGACGGCGATGCCCAGCGGAGCGGTGCTTGACATGAAGGGCCCAGCGGAGCGGTGCTTGAGATGAAGGGCCCAGCGGAGCGGTGCTTGAGTTGAAGGGCCCAGCGGAGCGGTGCAGAGACGGCGGTGCCCAGCGGAGCTTGAGATGAAGGGCCCAGCGGAGCGGTGCAGAGACGCCGGTGCCCAGCGGAGCGGTGCAGAGACGGCGGTGCCCAGCGGAGCGGTGCTTGAGATGAAGGGCCCAGCGGAGCGGTGCTTGAGATGAAGGGCCCAGCGGAGCGGTGCTTGAGTTGAAGGGCCCAGCGGAGCGGTGCAGAGACGGCAGGGCCCAGCGGAGCGGTGCTTGACATGAAGGGCCCAGCAGAGCGGTGCTTGACATGAAGGGCCCAGCGGAGCGGTGCTTGAGTTGAAGGGCCCAGCGGAGCGGTGCAGAGACGGCGGGGCCCAGCGGAGCGGTGCTTGACTTGAAGGGCCCTGTTCAGCGGTTCTTGAGACGGCGGTGCCCTGTTCAGTGGTGCTTGACTTGAAGGGCCCTGTTCAGCGGTTCTTGAGACGGCGGTGCCCTGTTCAGCGGTGCTTGACTTGAAGGGCCCTGTTCAGCGGTTCTTGAGACGGCGGTGCCCTGTTCAGCGGTGCTTGACTTGAAGGGCCCTGTTCAGCGGTGCTTGACTTGAAGGGCCCTGTTCAGCGGTTCTTGAGACGGCGGTGCCCTGTTCAGCGGTTCTTGAGACGGCGGTGCCCTGTTCAGCGGTGCTTGACTTGAAGGGCCCTGTTCAGCGGTTCTTGAGACGGCGGTGCCCTGTTCAGCGGTGCTTGACTTGAAGGGCCCTGTTCAGCGGTTCTTGAGACGGCGGTGCCCTGTTCAGCGGTGCTTGACTTGAAGGGCCCTGTTCAGCGGTTCTTTAGACTGCGGTGCCCTGTTCAGCGGTGCTTGACTTGAAGGTCCCTGTTCAGCGGTGCTTGACTTGAAGGGCCCTGTTCAGCGGTTCTTGAGACGGCGGTGCCCTGTTCAGTGGTGCTTGACTTGAAGGGCCCTGTTCAGCGGTGCTTGACATGTGTCCAGGTCACCAGATCCGGCCATTACATGGATTTCACTAGCCACCTGACATGTGGCTGCCGGGCCCTTCGTGCACATCTGTCTTCTCGCTTGCGGGGCCCTACTGTTCTGCCGTCCCGGGCCCGTGGGTGTCCTCCTGCACACCTGGAATGGGGCTGGTGGGGCCCTCCTGGGCAGCTCGCCTGCTGCTAGACTTGTCGGGCGTGCTGCCCTTGCCACCCTTACCTGCTCGTCTATGGCCCTTTCCTCCCTTTGGCGGTGTGCCAGGTGGCACCCCACTCCCTGACGGTGCCAGGGTAGTGCTTTTGGAGCCTGCTGTCTTTGGCCTGTCGCGCCCGGCACTGGCTTTCTTGGCTTTTTTTTCTGGGGGTGGGCTGGCCGTCTCTTTACTCCTGGCAGAATTAGCTGGCCTTGAAGGTGGTGGACTCCAAAATCCTTGGACTATTGTCTTTGTAGGTCCAGGTTTTGTGGTGGCTGAGGTGCTGATTGGAGTCTTATGAGATGGAGGGGGTGGGTCAGTTGTTGGAAAGAGGTCAAGGTTGGAAAGGAAAATCAATTTAGAAAGACAGGGACGGGTAGTTGTAGTGGGTATGGGAGTGGAGGAAGAGGATGTGGTTATAGGAGAGTGAAGTCTGCTGTCTTTGGGTGCAGGTGCTTGTGCTGGAGGCTGTCGTGAGGTGGATGGCTGTTGGGTGGGTGACTGCCTGCGTTTGTGTGGTTTGGAAGAGGGGGTGACAGACACACTGGGAGAGTACACAGGGGATGTGTAAATGGTAGTGGGGGTGGTGACTGCACGTGTGCGGAGTGTTCTGGTGGGTGTGCTGGTGATGGACGTAGTGGCTGAAGATGTTGTGCATTCAAGTGTGAGTGGAGACGACACAGGGAGGGGGGAGGGAGACGAGGAGGAGGGGGACACAGAGGAGGCATTGGCTGTTGGCATGTCTGCATGTGGATGTTGCTTGTGTGAATGCTTGTGTGATGTGTGGTGCTTATGTCTGGAGGAGCTTCCCTTGGGTGTTGAGGTGTGTTCAGGCTGGTCTGTAGGTGTGTCTGGGATAGGCAGAGGTACAGGGGAGTGGGACTGGGTTGAGGAAGTTGGATGAGGGAGGCAGGAGACAGGGACAATGGCTGCCGTCAGTGCTGAGGCCAGAGCGTTGAACGATCGCTGATGGGCAGCCTGACCCGAATGAATGCCCTCCAGGTATGCATTACTCCGGTGCACCTCCCTTTCTACACCCTGGATGACATTCAAAAGGGTAGACTGCCCAACAATGAGCGTCCTCAGGAGGTCAATGACCTCCTCACTGAGGGCAGCAGGGGTAACTGGGGCAGGGCCAGAGGTGCCTGGGGCGAAGGAGATGCCCACCTTCCAGGGTGAGCGGGCACGGGGTGAAGGCTGAGGGGCTGCTGGGAGGGCGGAGCTGGTGCACTGGGTGGCGGCTGTACCTGTTGTTGCGGTGGGCACGGATGTTGCCGCCACCACAAGGGAGCTCCCTTCCGAGGACGTGTCTGTGTCGCTGGTGTCACCACGTGTCCCCGCTGTGGAGCTCCCCTCGCCCTCCGTCTCACTGGTGAAATCCGAGTCTGTTGCATGGCCCTCCATGGCCATGTGAGATGCAGCTCCCTCATCCTCCGATGCCACTTCTCGTCCGCCTGATGATGCTAATGCACACATGAACAGGAAGACCACCAAGAAAGGGGGGGGGGGTGGAGAAACAAAGACATGTTGAGTGCATGCATTGGCGACACCGTTGGCGGAGAGGACAGACACAGAAGCCCCCTGCACTACGCCGTGCACTTGGGGTACACTACTCAATCCGTGGGACATGGCCTACAAGCCTATGGACGCCAACTCCACACATAGGTGATACAGGGCCATGAATAGCTGTACTAGGTAACCTACAGAGGTGGGGGGCGGGGGCACAGGGCCATGCCTAACGGAGGGGCCTAGCCTACAGAAATCGCCCTGGCCTAGGGATACCCACAGCCCTCCTCCCCCACCCAGACACCTCCAATGTGCGCAAAATCAGCAGAATGTGCTTGTACTCACCCCCTTGTGTCTGCTGTGATGTCCTCACGTGCCCATCCAAATCGGGGTAGGCCACCGCCAGGATTCGGGACATCAGGGGGGTCAAGGTATGACTGGCACCCCTCCTACGTTGGGAGGCCATCCCCAGCAGAGCCTCTGCGGTCTTCCTGCTCCCGCGGCAGATGTCCTCCCACCTCTTCCGGCAGTGGGTGCCCCGTCTGTTGTGGACCCCCAGGGTCCGGACGTCCTTGGCGATGGCATGCCAAATGTCGATTTTCTGATGGGCGCTGACCTATATGACACGCGCAGGGGGAGAAAAATAAAAATCATCACCTTCTGCATGCACTATGTGAGTGGCCCCCCATCCCCACCCTTGCCATGTGGCACATGCTCTCATCTGTCGTTTGATGCATGCCTCATTCGCTCCCCTCCCCACCATCTTTCATTCACCCCACTCAACCCAGGGATTGGCCACTAAGCATGGTCCCAGTGTACTTACCTGTTGGTCTGGAGGACCATAGAGTAGCGCATACTGGGGGAGGACCCCATCCACGAGTTTCTCCAATTCTTCAAAAGTGAAGGCAGGGGCCCTTTCCCCAGTCGCAGCAGCCATTGTCTCTTCCAGACCGAGGTCACTGCAGCACTTGCAGTATAGGTCCTCTCCTGTGGATGATCAGGTATCGAGTGATTAAGCAGATAGAAAATGGCGGTCACGCCCGCGGCGGTGCGTACCGCGGCGGGGCGTAGCATGACCGGCGGCGCACATCGTCATTGGCTCCTGAAACCCATAGGGTTCAATGTTAACCAACGCGGCTTTGCGCCACGGTCTTCGACCGCCTACCGCCACGGTGTGCCACGCCAGCGCATTGACCTCACATCCCATTGTTGCACTTCACAGGTCAGGCAGCCGCCATTTCAAGGGCCCACATGGCTTAATTTCTACTGCGTCACACATACCTAGGCCTTGCATCGACACTCATACAAGCCATACAATTCATGGGGAATGGTGTTATGTGCAAGTTGTGGGAACGTACCTGTGGGGTGATTGACTCTGTGCTCCATGTTGTCCTTCCTAGGCACCGTCCACTGGGACTTGCGAGGAGATGGAGGAATCTTCCTGTGTACAGACCGCTGGTGGACCTGTCGACAATGGAAGAAAGACATGTCATACTGACATACAGGATTGACAGAGCCACTATACAGGAACTGTGTGCCCAGCTGGAGCCAGACCTGATGTCACCCATCCGCCAACCCACAGGGATCCCCCCTCTAGTGCAGGTTCTGTCAGTACTCCATTTTTTGGCAAGTGGGTCATTTCAAACAACAGTGGCCATTTCATCAGGGATGTCTCAGCCTATGTTTTCCAAGGTGTTGTCCAGAGTGTTGTCTGCCCTGCTGAAATACATGCGGAGCTACATTGTTTTCCCTGAGGTGGGCGATTTGGCTACAGTGAAGGGTGATTTCTATGCGCTTGGACATATTCCCAACATCATTGGTGCAATTGATGGGACACATGTTGCTTTGGTCCCCCCCAGCACGAGTGAACAGGTGTACAGGAACAGAAAAAGTTATCATTCCATGAATGTCCAGGTGGTCTGTTTGGCTGACCAGTACAACTCCCATGTAAATGCCAAGTTCCCTGGGTCAGTGCATGACACGTACATCATGCGAAATAGCAGCATCCCTTACGTGATGGAACTACTTCAGAGACACCGTGTGTGGCTAATTAGTGACTCTGGTTACCCCAACCTGTCATGGCTACTGACCCCAGTGAGGAATCCCAGGACCAGGGCAGAGGAACGGTACAATGAGGCCCATGGGGGTACTAGGAGGGTGATCGAGCGGACCTTCGGCCTCCTGAAGGCCAGGTTTAGGTGCCTCCATATGACAGGTGGATCCCTAATGTACTCACCAAAGAAGGTGTGCTATATCATCTTGGCCTGCTGTATGCTTCACAACCTGGCTTTGCGACGCCAGGTGCCTTTCCTGCAGGAGGATGGTCCAGATGGTGGTGTTGTGGCAGCTGTGGAGCCTGCGGAGAGTGAAGAGGAGGAAGACGAAGAGGACGACACAGACAACAGGGACACAGTAATACAGCAGTATTTTCAATGACATACAGGTAAGAATCAACACTGGCATTTTACATTTTCTTCAAGTCTCCTGACTCTCTGCTGTCTGAGTTTCCCCCCAGTGTATTTAAACTGAGTTGTGACTTTCCCTTCCAATTTCAGAGATGTGGGCCCCACTCCGTGACCTCTGCTTTGTTTCTCCATGGACTACAGCTGTGTGACAGTGGTATGTTGTCATCACAATGTAACTGGACATTTTGGCATGGTTCTGTGTAATACATTTGTTCAAAAATACAGGCAGACTCCAGATTATTGTTGTGCAATAAATGTGTTTATTAAAGTGCTCAATTTTGGGTAATGGTTGCAATTCGGTGATGGTGGAGGAATGTCCATGGCAGAGTCCAGATTTACAGTCTCACAGGTGCATTGTCCATATGCCTGTGGAAGGTGGAGCTGGGGCAGTTTAAGGTTGGACAGGGTGACAATGTGGGACAGTGGGATGACAATCAGGGGGTATCCTTTCCTGGCGGGGGTCTTGGCATCCTACTCTGTCTTCTTCCTAGATCTCAGGCACCGCTTGCGGGGTGGTTCTAGTTCTGCAGGGGGTGGGGTTCAGGTGGCCTGTTGTTCTTGTGTCGGGGCCTCCTGTCCACTAGCGCCGGCGGAGGTGGTAGCCTGTTCTTGGTCCATGCTAGTGACAGGGGCCCTTTGTGGTGCCACATGGTCCCGCAATGTGCTGACAATCTGAATGAGAGCCACAACGATGGTGCCCATTGCGGAACTGATGTTTTTGAGTTCTTCCCTGAACCCAATAAACTGTTCCTCCTGCAGTACCTGGATCTCCTGGAACCTGGCCAGGACCGTCGCCATCGTCTCCTGGGAGCGGTAGTATGCTCCCATGATGGAGGATAGGGCCTTGTGGAGAGTGGGTTCCCTGGGCCTGTTCCCCCCCCTGTCGCACAGCAGCCCTCCCAGTTCCCCTGGGCCTCTGTCCCCTGGACCGTGGGCCCACTACCACTGCCCCCAGGTCCCTGTTGTTGATGGGGTGGTGGGTTAACCTGGGTGCCCTGTAGTGGTGGACACACCGCTGATTGACGTGTCCTGGAGACAGAGGCATGGGCCCGCTGGGTGGGTGCTGTGCTGGTGTTCCCAGAGGGGGGTAGGTCTGCTGTGGCCTGTGGCTGTCTGAGGGGAACCGACTGTCCCGAGGTCCCCGATGGGCCGGGCTGGTCATCTGGGTTCGGAGACAGAGCTGCTGTCATCACTGTGGGCCTCTTCTGGGGGTGGAATGGACATTTCTGGACCCTCCTGGGCGGTGTCGTGGCGTTCGGGTCCTGCAGGGGTATAATAGTATGGTTATTGCTTCTGTGTGTGCCATAGCGTGCAATGGGTGGGTGCCCGTGTACCCCAGTGCTGGCATTCCCTTGTTGGGGTCTGTTGTGACTGTGGTTTGGGGGGGGATGGGTATGTGCAGTGGGCATGCTTAGGTGATGGGTGTCCATGGTTTGTGGTTGCATGCAGGGCTTGGTGTTGGGATGGGTGGGTTGTGACGGTGAGACATTAGCAAGGAGGATGTGTGATGGGGGTGGGAGTATGATTTGGCATGCCGGTGGGTAGGGGGGGATGAAGTAGTTGAGATTAGACTTACCAGAGTCCATTCCTCCGCCTACTCCTGCGAGGCCCTCAGGATGCAGGATCGCCAAGACCTGTTCCTCCCATGTTGTAAATTCTGGGGGTTGAGGTGGGGGTCCGCCGCCAGTCTTCTGCACCGCGATGTTGTGTCTGGATACCATGGAACGCCCCTTCCCCCGTAGGTCGTTCCACCGCTTCCTGATGTCGTCCCGATTTCGTGGATGCTGACCCACAGCGTTGACCCTGTCCACTATTCTTTGCCATAGCTCCATCTTCCTGGCAATGGTGGTGTGCTGCACCTGTGTCCCGAAGAGCTGGGGCACTACCCGCACTATTTCCTCCAACATGACCCTGAGTTCAGCGTCTGAAAACCAGGGGTGTCTTTGGGGTGCCATGGGGTGGTGTGGATGAGGTGTGGGGTGGTGTTTGTGGTGATGAGTGTGGTGAGTGTGGTGGTGTGTGGTGTTTTGTGCGTGGATGTTGTGTGAGTGATGGTGTAATGTGCCTGTGAATGCTCTGTACTAGCTGGTGGTGTCTCTCCCTGGCCTTAGTCAATAAATGGTGGTTGTAGGGGTTTGTGGGTAATGTGGGTGTGTGTTTTATATTGTATTGGGTGTGTGGGAGTGGTATTTGTATGTGTATCAGGTGTGTGTATTTCAAAATGTCCAATGTGGCCGTGTTTTGGAGCTGTGTGTGTATTTTGACCGCGGCGGTGTGTACCGCCAATGGAATACCGCGGTTGAAAGACCGCCGCGTGGATTCGTGGGTCGGAATGGAATGGGCGTATTTCTGTTGGCGTGACGGTGGAGGTTTGGTCATCGCCAGTTTTTCACTGGCCGTTGGTGTGGCGGACTTTTGTGGATGTCGGGTTTTTGGCGGTTTGCCTGTTGCGGGTCAGAATGACCGTGGCGGTTTCCCGCGGCCGCGGCGGTGTTATGGCGGTCTACTGTCTGGCGGTAAGCTCCTTTTACCGCCGAGGTCAGAATGACCCCCTAAGTGTAGTTCCTTTTCTATAGGATACATCTGGTCTGTTAATAATGTACTTCTTCAAGATTTGGGGGGTTATTACAACTTTGGAAGAGGTGTTAATCTGTCCCAAATGTGACGGATATACCACCAGCCGTATTACGAGTTCCATAGGATATAATGGACTCGTAATACGGCTGGTGGTCACTTTACCGTCACTTTTGGGACGGATTAACACCTCCTCCAAAGTTGTAATAACCCCCTTGGTCTTGTAGTAAGATTGCCCAATGTTTTTTCATGATTTTAAGTAATGAAATTTAGTTATCTGTATAATCTAATACTATTCTCACCCTCTTTGTATCATCATTTCCTTCTACCTCCTTTGTTGCTCTACGGTGTGCCAAAGTGTGTGAGCGGAGTATTTTCAAGGCTTTATATTGAGAATTTTTGACAATGTCTGCTGAGTATCCCCTATCAATAAATCTCTGTCCCATATCCTCAATGCAATTATAGAAATCAGTATCTCTACTACAATTACGTCTTGCTCTAACCATTTCGCCGAATGATATTGCATCAATCTGATATTTCGGATGTGCACTACTTGTGTGTAACAAAGTATTACAGGATGTCAATTTACGATGCAACCTACTCTCTATCTTGTTATTTTCCACAAATAGTTCCACATCTAAAAATTCAATACAAGTTGTACTGTATTTATAGGTAAGCTTGATATTGACCTCATTGTTGTTAAGGTGATCACAAAATCCTTTTAAGGTCTCTACATTTCCCGTCCATACCATAAAACAATCATCAATAAATCTCCCCCAATACAAGATGTGTGTCTGCCATCCCTGTGGCCCTGCACTTCAAACTTCCCACTGCAGTAGATCAGACGCTTTCCATTTTAGGCACTTTTCATCAATGGATGTGTTTATTAAAATGCGTCATTCATCTTTTCCACCAAAAGAGCTGTATATACGTATGTAGTGCCATCATGTATGTGCAACATAATGGTCATATATAGACTAAATGACGTGATGTGGGAGTATATATGGTAAGAACTATGTAAAACTACACTGAGATACATAGACCATAAGTAGATATTGGCAGGTTACAAGACATATGTACGAATAGTGCAGAACATCTAACTCTTACACACATACACAAAAATTACGTTCATATGTGCATTCCCATTTACATGTTAGCCAATGTGCAGTAATGAGGCTGGAATCAGTGCATACCTATGGGTTGTACTGCATATGCCAGAAGTGCTATGCTTCCTCTACAGATGTTAGGTGTCAGGCAATATACAATGTGTAAATGGTGTGTGCATACTGCAAAACTCATAGTTTGTTCACATCTATCAACATAGTAATGCTGCCATGAGGAGAGTGAGACAACCACCAGTGTACCGTCCACTAGTATACCTGGAAAAAATGGAGGACAGGCATGTCATTCAGACATATCATCTGAACGGTAATCCCATCATGGATCTTTGTACTCAGTTGGAGCCAGATCTGATGCCTGCCATTCGCAATCCTTATGGCATTCTTCCCATCGTTCATGTCTTGTCACTGCTATACTTCCTGGCCACAGGTTTCTTTCAGAATACTGTTGCCTGAACAGCAGGGATGTCTCAGCCCATGATCAGTCTGGTGTTGAAGGATCTTCTCTGTGCATTGGTGAAACACCTGGACAGCTACATCAGGTTCCACCAACAAGCAGATTTGGCCTATGTGAAGGCAGATTTTTATTAGATGGGACACATTCCTCATGTGGGGGAAGCCATTGATCACGCCTATGTAGCCCTAGCCCCTCCCAGTTCCAATAAACAGGTGTAAAGGACACGGAAGAACTACCACTCAATCAACTACAGATGGTGTGTCTGGCAGACCAGTACATCTCACAAGTCACAGCCAAGTTTCCAAGATCTGTGCATGATTCCTCCATCATGCAGAACTGCAATGTCCCACATCTAATGGCGATACTACAAACAGAGGGGGCATGGCTGCTTGGTAAGTTTGCACTGTAGTTTGTGTCTTTGAGGTATGTCTCCTGCCATCACAATCTAGTCAGTCCCACATACAACATTTGAGTTGTTCGACCATTGTGTACTTAGGTCACTCAGACTATCCAAATCGTCCTTGGCTGTTGACACAAGTGAGGTACATAGCCACGCCAGGGGAACTCTGTTAAAAAGAGGCCCACGGAGGACAAGGCATGTAATCAGGCGACTATTTGGGCTCCTGTAGGCAAGAGTAGGGAGCTTGAAACTATCTGCAGGTGCACTCCTGTACTCGTTCAAAAAGGTATGCCAAATAACCATTGCCTGCTGCATGTGTCAGAATCTAGCCCTGAGACAACATCATATACCATTGATTGCTGATGAGGGGGAGGCAGCTGAACATGTGGGTGGAAATGCTGATGTTGCAAGTGATGAAAAGCCAGAGGAAGAAGGAGCAGGTGACTCTAGGGCAGATCTCATCAATCAGTACTTCAAATGACATACAGGTATGTGAAGTGGACCTTTAGATGTGTTGAATGTGCACAACTTGAAGTAGATGGCTGCTATTACATCTCCTCACTTGCTTCATCAGTGGGGAAGTCATGAGCTCCACAGCCTAGGTATGAGTTGTGGATGCAGACTAATAGATTGTAAAGTGTGCATTATGTTCTGCTATGTCATGTATAGTTACATCAGATCCTAACATACACTTCTGTACTGGACTACTCAGTGTTCAGGTATGTTTTTTATATTATCCTATCCTCTTTTCCTTCCACTCACTGATATAGCAATTTCCTGTTTGGCTCTGCAACCTAGGCTTGAGGTATTCATTATCATTAGGCAATGGTAATTGCTGACAGTCATGAGAGGTGTACCAGACAGATAGTTGATAATATGAATGTAGATACAGTGGGTGGTACCTTGTTAGCACTTCCTTCATACAAGTGGGGTTATGAGTGCTTAACCCTTTCCTATTACAATGGTCTACTATGTGTCAGTTGTAGTTAGTGGCCCATGGGTGATGTTTGCATCATGGCCTGTGGCTTCACAATGGATGGGGTACTTAGCGATGAGCTTAGGACCTTGCTGTGTTTACATACTGACGTTGCTGTCCAAGGTGCATGTAACTGTATACTGACAAAGGTGAGTGACAAACCTACAGGTATGGGGCCTATGTTAGTGTATGGGTTCAGTATTGTGTTCCATGGGATATGTGAATATGTATCTATGGTATGGTTATGTGAAGAGCCTGTACCTGGTGATGTATAGGTCCAATCTGGGTGACCCTGCTTTGTAGGTAGTCTACCAGGGGCATGACTTCTATTACCTGTAAATGTGCTTAGTATGCCACTATGCCTTCCATCCTGATGGTACTCTCTGTCATGCTCTAATTGCAGTTTGGAATACTGACTATGCCCTGGTGTTTCTCTGGATTTCAACCTCTCTGACATCTGTCCTGTAACATTTCTCTTGTCATGTGTCTCCTGCTGAAGGAGCCTCTGTCTGATGGACATTACACTGGATGCTCGTTTCAGGGGGGCATTACCACAGTTGGCAAGCATGACAATTGTTGATACATTATTAAAGGCACGTAGACAGTAGCTGTGTTCAAATGTGATTTATGGTGCATTTCAGACTAGAAAAAGTCAAATTAATTGTGCATAACAAAAACAAAAATGTGATGAGTGAAGTCACAGTAGATAGATTCATCAGAGTAGCTGCTACAACAGTTGGTTACACAGGTCCTATGCCCTTGTATCATAGGAAAATGCAGTTATGTCTCAGAACAGTCAACAGAGTGTCTCAGTGGTACTTAAGGGTGACAATTCAGGAAAGGTTCACTTCCTAGCAGTGGGTTTGGTCTTGGCATCGGCTGCAGCCAGATGTCTGGGTGGACGTCCATGTTTGCAGGGAGGTTCTTTAGCTACAGAGGGAAGGGTGTCTGAAGCATGTAGTTCCCCTGGCAGAGCCTCCATTCCACTAGCTGTTACTGATGTAGGTGGGGGAGATGTTACGTTGCTAGTGTAAGGGGCCTGATGGTGTGTTAAGAATCCTAGCAGGGTGGTGTTGATGTCCCTCAGTACCCCTGCAATGAAAGCCATGTGGACATTTGGGCCTGCCACTGCTGCATTACGTCCTGGTGGTATTCTCTCTGCAGCCTTTGATTTTTCCCTAACATGGTGATTATTTGGCCCATCCTATTCTAAGAGTCATACTGTGAAGACCGCCAAAAAAACAGCCACAAATCCAAAAACGCCAGGGCACTGGAGTACAGGAAAGAGGGGGTCCCACCACCAGCACTGCCAGCCCAACAAAAATCTACCCACCAGATTATGATCCACAAATCACCACATCGGTACTTCCGTAGTGGAAAACCATTGGCGGTGCAAACCGCAGTGGTCACAACTCACTACTGTCAGAATACAACACCACATTGGATAGTTTGAATACCCCCACCTGACACACTTCCACACATCCAACACACCTACTCACTGCAATATATAACACACCCCTACACAACCCACAATACTTTTCAACAGAAACCCCTTTCAGAGACACCAAGAGCAGGCAATTATATTTAGATAGCACCTTTACACTATAGGCACACATATACATCACACTCAGTACACACCACTCACCAGCACAACTAACACATTACACACATTACAAGCACACACAATCCACAACAACTGTCTCACCCTCACAACGCAGCACGCACTTCTCACCAATTACCCAATAGTGCACCGTTACACTAACAACACCTCCACACACCTTCTATACAACCACTACCATGCCCCGAGCAACAAAACACACGTTTTACTGACTACAAGTTGAGGGTCATGGTGGATGAAATTGTCAGGATAGAGCCAATACTGTTTGGAACACAGGTCCAACAAATATCGATTGCCAGGAAAATTGAGTTGTGGCAAAGGATAATCAACAGGGTCAATTCAATAGGCAGCCATCCTCCCAAAAAATAGAACATCAGAAAGAGGTAGATCTACCACAGGGGGGAGGTGCGTTCCATGGCATGACACCACCAGATTGCAGTGCAAAAGACAGGCAGTGGGCCTCTACCTCCTCCCCAACAGTTTACATCATGGGAGGAGAATGTCATGGACATAATGCACCCTGAGGGCCTGTCTAGAATATCTGGGGACTGGAGTCTAGTAAGTACACAAAAAGTCATGGCACCCATTTGTCTTGTCCTGATTGTTTCCCCACCACCCAAATACTCCCTAAATGTCCTACTACACCACCCACATAATCACCTAATGCTCCTCTCCTGCATGCCAGCACTCCATTCAGCCCAACTGCCCTGTTAGCCCTGGGCAATGGAACCTTAACTAATGGCTAATTATATCACTACAACTACCAAAATGCACTAAGCCATTATTGTGAAAACCTGGAATGTACACAACACATCACATGTAATGCATGTACAACTAAAGTACTAGCTACACCATATAGAGTGTTCTTGTGAGGACCGGTACATGGCAATGACAACAATGTAATGGCACACTCACAATGGCAAACAAAGTAAAACACAGCTACAGCTGACCATTCCTAATGGGCACGGATCAAATATCCCAAGCTAGCAATTGACTGACCTGGGTTGAAAAGTAAGATGGCCGAGTCGATCCGCATGCACAAAATTTAGATAAAGGACTATTACCTTTGCATACTCACATACTGTGTTCCCACTAGGACACCATTGTCGATTTTTCAGCTTTAATGTGTGACATCTAGAAAGCCTTACTATTCACTAGCTAAAAGAGGTGAACAGTCATGTCAATTATCAGACAATACCAGAACCCATTTGCAGTGCAATCTGTACCAACCTTTTATGACAGCTCCCAACATGAAGTATGGAAATCAAGCCACAGAGCTGTATGTACAACACAAGTATGTTGTGCAACGTCTGCCAATGTCATTACAGAGAATCATGTAAAGCAACTGTTTGCAACTCAAAAAAGAGGTAACCAAAAACACATTCTAATCGGAACTCTGTGTCTCACTTCCTCCACAGGTAAACCTGCCATTGCCACCATGGAGAGGATACCTGAGACTTCCAGTCCCCTAAAGAATAAATGCCCCAGTGAGGACAACACGTCTGAATGTCTGGACAATGACAAACAAACTGGCCTATCTGAGACATCTGGTTAGTCAACAACTCCCTGCCTCACCCTACCAACATCAACACCCCCCCAGCCCTGGTGCATCCACATCTCAAGCAACCATTCATCCCCAAACCTGTATCCCGAGGACTGTTCAATTAATGATGTGCCCCACAGTATAGGGACCTGAGTCGAACCTTGACATCCCTGACAATGAAGGCCCAGCTACCTCTGGGAGTGGGCACCCCATGCCAGGGGTACAGGCAGCTGGGTATGGGATGCATAGAAGGGATGGATGCTGTGGGCCAGATGATGGGGCCTCAAAGAGACTCCACTGACCAGGAAACCATCTCCCAAGTCCTGAGAGCATACCAATGTTCCCAGGACAGGATGGGCCAAATAATCACCATGTTTGGGGGAAAATCAAAGACTGCAGAGGGAATACCACCAGGAAGTCATACAACAGTGGCAGGCACATAAAGCCACAGTGGCTACAATTGCATGGGTGCTGAGGGTCATCAATTCCACCCTGATTGGTTCCTCAACACACCATCAGGCCCCTTCCACAAGCAATGCAAATTCTGCCACATCTACATTTCTGGCAGCTAGTGGAATGGAGGTACTGCCAGTGGAACCACATGCCTCAGATACCCCTCCCTCTGTAGCTGAAGAATCCACCCGCAAATGTGGATGTCCACCCAGACATCCAGCTGGAGCCGATGCCAAGACCAAACCCAATGCCAGGAAGTTAAGCACTCCTGATTTGTCACCCTTGTGTGCCACAGAGACACCCTGTTGACTGTTCTGAGACATGACTCCATTTTCCCATGGTACAAGGACACAGGACATGTGTAACCAACTGGTGTAGTAGCTACTCTGATGAATACATCTACGACAACCTCACTCATCACCTTAACATTCGTTTGAACACTTTTATTTTGACCTTTAGTAATCTGAAATGCACAACAAATCACAATTGAACACAGCTACAGTATATGTCTTTTGGTCTACATCAACAATTGTCATGGTTGCCAACTGTGGCCTGTTCATGCCCCCCTTCATCGAATAGCCAGTGTATTGGTCATCAGATGGAGGCTCCCTCAGCAGCAGACACATGACAAAGGAAATGCCACAGGACAGATTTCAGAGAGGTAGAAATCCAGGGCAACACCATAGTATAGTCGATATTCCAATCTGCAAATAGTGCATGACAGAGAATAGTATCAGGATGAAAGGTATGGAGGCATTCAATGCACAAATACAGGTAATAGTAGCTATGCCCATGTTAAACCATCAACAAAGAAGGTGCATCCAGATTGGACCTATATATCACCAGGTACAGGCTCTTCACATACCCATACCATAGCTACATGATTACATATCCTATGGAACACACATAGAACATCACTGAGGAACCCAGTACTTTAACCATACACTGACATAGACCCCATACCTGTAGGATTATTACTCATCTTTGTCACTATACAGTTACCTGCACCTTGGACAGCAGCGTCAGAATACAAACACAGCTAGGTCCCATGATCATCACAAAGTACCCCACCCAATGTGCATCCAGAGGTCGTGATCCAATCATCACATGGGCCACAAATTTCAAGCGACACATAATACACCATTTTGCATCCCCCCAAACCCACTGGTAATAGGAAAGGACTAAGCAGGCACAACCTCACTCACCTCACTCGGTTACATTCCTTGTCTTCGCGTGGGCCTTACGGAGTTCCCCTGGCATGGCTGGGTACCTCACTGGTGTCAACAGCCAAGGACGGTTTGGATAACCTGAGTAACTTGTGAACCCAATGGTAGGACAAATTTTAAATAGGTTCTGTGACTGGCTATATTGTGATGACAGGTGACATAAAACAAAAACACACACTACAATGCAAGCAGCAGGGCCCTCTCTGTTTGTAGTCATGCCATTAGATATGGGACATTGCTGTTCCACATGATGAAGGAATCATGCACAGATCCTGGAAACTCGGCTGTGACTTGTGAGATGTACTGGTCTGCAGACACACCACCTGTACGTTGACTGATTGGTACTTCTCCCTGTTCCTATACACTTGTTTATTGGCACTGGGAGGGACCAGGTCTGCATGGGTGCCATCAATGGCTCCTACCACATGAAGTTTGTGTCCCATCTCATAAAAGTCTGCCCTCACATTGGCTAAATCTGCTCACTGGGGAAATCTGATGTAGCTGTCCAGGTATTTGAACAATGCACACAGTACATCCTTTAACACCAGACTGAACATGGGCTGAGACATCCCTGATGTTAAATCAACAGTATTCTGAAAGGACCTTGTGGCCAGGAAGTGTAGCACTGGCAAGACTTGAACGATGGAAGATATTCCATAGGGATTGTGAATGGCTGGCATCAGTTCTGGCTCCATCTGTGTACAAAGTTTCATGATGGTATGACAATTCAGACAAAGGGGGTCATTCTGACCCTGGCGGTCTCCGACCGCCAGGGCCACGAACGACTGAAGCACCGCCAACAGGCTGGCGGTGCTTCACAGCCGCGGTCGGAAAACCGGGTCTGGCGGTTTCCCGCCGGATTAGCCCCGGCTGGGCGAATCCTCCATGGCGGCGCTGCAAGCAGCGCCGCCATGGGGATTCCGACCCCCTTCCCGCCAGCCTGTTTCTGGCGGTTTTCACCGCCAGAAACAGGATGGCGGGAACGGGTGTCCTGGGGCCCCTGGCACTGCCACTGGCATGGGCAGTGCAGGGGCCCCCTAACAGGGCCCCAGTATGCTTTTCACTGTCTGCTTAGCAGACAGTGAAAAGTGCGACGGGTGCAACTGCACCCGTCGCACACCTGCAACACCGCCGGCTCCATTCGGAGCCGGCTTCAGTGTTGCAGGCCCTTTCCCGCTGGGCCGGCGGGCGCCCGCCGGCCCAGCGGGAAAGTCAGAATGGCCCCGCGGTCTTCTGACCGCGGAGCGGCCAATTGGCGGTTCCCGCTTGGCGGGCAGCAACCACCGCCAAACTCGGAATGACCCCCAAAATGTCTATGGGGGTAATTACAACATTGGCAGCAAAAGCCGCTTACAGCCGTGCAGAAGACCGCCAACACACCGCCATGGCCGTGGAATTCAGCCACGGTCATTATGACCCAAAGCCCGGAATCCGCCAAAATTTAGACACCCACACAAGTCCGCCGTCCAAAGGTCAGTGATAAACTGGCGATAACAAAACCTCCACCGTCACGCCAACAGGAATACGCCCACACTATCACGACCCACGAATCCACGCAGCGGTCTTTCAACCACGGTATTCCATTGGCGGTACACACCGCTGCACTCAAAATACACACACTTTTACAAAACGCATCCACATTGGACAATTCAAAATATACACACCTGATACACATACACACACCACTCCCACACATCCAATACAATATAAAACACACACCCACATCACCCACAAACCCCTACAACCACAATTGCGACTGAAGGCCAGAGAGAGACACCACCAGAAACAATACTAGCATCCACAGGCACTCAACACTATCACTCACATAACATCCACGCACCTCACACAACACACCTCTAAATATCACCTCACACATCACAACACACCACCCCATACATCACCCACACCACCCCACGGCCCCGCAAAGACACCCCAGGTTCTCAGAGGAAGAGCTCAGGGTCATGGTGGAGGAAATCATCCGGGTAGAGCCACAGCTATTCGGATCACAGGTGCAGCACACCTCCATAGCTAGGAAGATGGAGCTATGGTGCAGAATCGTGGACAGGGTCAACGCAGTGGGACAGCATCCGAGAACTAGGGATGACATCAGGAAGATGTGGAACGACCTACAGGGGAAGGTGCATTCCGTGGTCTCAAGACACCACATCATGGTACAGAGGACTGGCGGCGGACCCCCACCTCCTCCCCCGCAACTAACAACATGGGCGGAGCAGGTCTTGGCTATACTGCATCCTGAGGGCCTCGCAGGAGTAGCTGGAGGAATGGACTCTGGTAAGTCAAATCTTAACTATTACATCCCCCACCCTAACTGCATGCCATCACATACCCCCACCCTCGCCCTCACCCCCATCATTCCAACTCCTCACACATGTCCCAATACCATAAACCACACATCCCAAACCCAAGCCCTGCATGCAACACCAAAGCATAGACACCAATCACCAAAGCATGGCCACTGCACATACCCATACACCCCCCTAAACCATCATCACACAAGGTCCTGCACAGGAATGCAAGCACTGGGGTACATGGTCACACACCCATTGCACACCATGGCACACACAGATGCAATAATCATGCTTTTACACCCCTGCAGGACCCCTACCCAACGTCACCGGACAAGAGGGTCCAGACATGTCCACTCCACCCACAGAAGAGGCCCACAGTGATGACAGCAGCTCTGTCCAACTGGATCTAGACAACCAGCCCGGCCCATCTGGGACCTCGGGACAGTCGGTTCCCCTCAGACAGCCACAGGCCACAGCAGACCTACCCCCCTCTGGGAACACCAGCACAGCACCCACCCAGCGGGCCCATTCCCCTGTCCCCAGGACACGTCAATCAGCAGTGTGTCCACCACTACAGGGAACCCAGGCTAACCCACCACCCCAAGAACAACAGGAACCTGGGGGCAGTGGGCACACGGTTCAGGGGACAGAGGCCCAGGAACACAGGGGAACTGGTGTGGCTGCTGTGCGACAGGGGGAGGACAGGCCCAGGGAACCCACTCTCCACGAGGACCTCTCCAACATCATGGGAGCCTACCACCATTCCCAGGAGACGATGGCAATGGTACTGGCCAAGTTTCAGGAGACCCAGCGGCTGCAGGAGGAACAGTATTTTGCTTCAGGGAGGAACTCAAATCCATCAATTCCACCCTGGGCACCATTGTAGGGGTGCTGAAGGAACTCGTCAACACCAGGAGGGACACTGTGGCACAACAAGGGGCCCCTGACACTAGCCTGGATGATGAACAGCCCACCACCTCCGCCGGCGCTAGTGGACAGGAGGCACCACCACAGGACCACCACACCAGCACCCCACCCCCTGCAGAGGGAGAACCACCCCGCAAACGGTCCCTGAGATCCAGGACAAAGACAGAGAACGGTGCCAAGACCCCCGCCAAGAAATGAGACCGCCCTGATTGTCATCCTTTTGTCCCACCTTGTCACCCTGTCCATCCTTAAACTGTCCCAGCTCCACTTCCTATGCCCCTTTGGACAATGCACCTGTGAGACTAATAGACTGGACTCTGCCATGGACATTCCTCCACCATCACCCCTCACCATTTTACAACCCCCTCCAATATTGAGCACTTAGATAAACACCCTTAAAGCACAAAACAATCTGGAGTATGTCTGTGATTTTAAAATAGTGTATTATCAATTACAGTGGCAAAATGCTCTTTCAAATGTAATGTCAACATACCTATGTCACACAGCTCTAGTCCATGAGGAAACAAAGCAGATGTCACACAGTGGGACCCACATCTGTGAAATCGTAAGGGAAAGTGACAACTCAGTGACCATATACTGGGTGAAAATGACAGACAGTAGAGAGGTAGTAGATTCAAATTAGATGTAGCAGGCAGTGTTGTCTTCTTACCTGTGTCTCACTGGAAGTATTGCAGGATTACCTTGTTCATTTTGTCGATGTCCTATTCTTCTGCTTCCTTTTCTTCACTGTCCACAGGCTCCACAGCTGCCACAACACCTCCATCTGGACAATCCTCCTGCAGAAAAGGCAACTGTCGTCGCAAAGCCAAGTTGTGAAGCATACAGCAGGCCACGATTATCTGGCATACCTTCTTTGGTGAGTAGAATAGGGAACCACCTGTCATATGGAGGCACCGGAACCTGGCCTTCAGGAGGCAGATGGTCCGCTCTATAATCCTCCTAGTCCGCCCATGGGCCTCATTGTAGCGTTCCTCTGCCCTTGTCCTAGGATTCCTCTCTTGGGTCAGTAGCCATGACAGGTTGGGGTAACCAGAGTCACCTGCAAATGGCGAGGGACAACTGTTAGACACACACTAACTCATAGGGACATCCACAGACCCAGACAACTATTCCCACTGTATTGGGTCCATGTGCTCACCTAATAGCCACACCTGGTGCCTCTGTAGTTGCCCCATCACATAAGGGATGCTGCTATTCCGCAGGATGTAAGCGTCATGCACTGAGCCAGGGAGTTTTGCATTAACATGGGAGATGTACTGGTCTGCCAAACACACCATCAGGACATTCATGCAATGGTAACTCTTCCGGTTTCTGTACACCTGTTCACTCCTGCATTGGGGGACCAAGGCCACATGTGTCCCATCAATGGCACCTATGATGTTGGGGATATGTCCCAGGGCATAGAAGTCACCTTTCACTGTAGGCAAATCCTCCACCTGAGGAAAAACGATGTAGCTCCGCATGTGTTTCAGCAGGGCAAACAACACTCTGGACAACACGTTGGAAAACATAGGCTGGGACATCCCTGATGCTATGGCCACTGTTGTTGGAAAAGACCCACTTGCTAGGAAATGGCGTACTGACAGTACCTGCACTTGAGGGGGGATTCCTGTGGGATGGCGGATAGCTGACATCAGGTCTGGCTCCAACTGGGCACACAGTTCTAGGATTGTGGCACGATCAAGCCTGTAGGTGATGATCACATGTCGCTCCTCCATTGTTGACAGGTCCACCAGCAGTCTGTACACCGGAGGATGCTGCCATCTTCTCACATGCCCCGGCGGACGGTGCCTACGGAGGAGAACACCGAGCAGAGAGTCAACCAACTCTGAGGTACGTAAACACAGCTTACTCTGAAAATATTCATAAATCGAAATTTGCCTGTATGAGTGTTTAGGCAAGGCCTAGGTATGTGTGACGCAGTCAAAAATAATGCCATGTGGCCCCCTGAAATGGCGGCTGCCTGACCTGTAAGGTGGGACAATGGGATATGAGGTAACTGCGCTGGCCTTGTAAGCCATGTCCCAGGGATTGAGTAGTGGACTACAAGTGCGCGGCGTAGTGCAGGGAGCTACTGTGTCTGTCGTGTCCGCCAACGGTAGCGGTATTGCATGCACTGAACATGTCTTTCTTCTGTCTCCCCCCCTTTTTGTGGTCTCCCTGTTCTTGTGTGCATTAGCATCATGAGGCGGAGGAGCAGTGGCACCAGAGCAGGAGGGAGCTGCATCCCACATGGCCCTGGAGGGCGACACTACGGAGTCTGAAGTCACCAGTGGGACGGAGGGCGAGGGAAGCTCCACGGCAGGGACAGGAGCTGACACCAGCGATACAGACTCCTCCTCTGATGGGAGCTCCCTTGCGGTGGTGGCCCCATCTGTGCCCCCCGCATCTGCAGGTACAGCTGTCACCCCCCCTACCAGCACCGCCCTCCCAGCCGCCCCTCAGCGTTTGCCTCGTGCCCGCTCACACAGGAGGGTAGGCATCACCTTCGCCCCAGGCACCTCAGGCCCTGCCCCAGTCACCCCTGAAGCCCTCAGTGAGGAGGACATTGACCTCCTCAGGTCCCTCACTGTTGGGCAGTCTACCATTTTAAATGCCATCCAGGGTGTAGAGAGGTAGTTGCAACAAACCAATGCATACCTGGAGGGCATTCAGTCTGGTCAGGCAGCCCTTCAGCAAGCTTTTCAGACTCTGGCCTCAGCACTGATGGCAGCCATTGTTCCTGTCTCTAGCCTCCCCCCTCCAACTTCCTCCACCCAGACCCACACCCCTGTACCTCAGCCTATCCCAAGCACACCATCAGACCAGCATGCACACACCTCAACACACAGGGGAAGCTCTGGCAAACATAAGCACCACACATCCCACAGGCACTCACGCAAGCATCAGAGACATGCAGACACACCAACATCCACTGCCTCCATTGTGTCCCCCTCCTCCTCGTCTCCCTCCTCCCACCCTGTCTCGTCTCCACTCACACCTGGATGCACTACATCCTCAGCCACTACGTCCATCACCAGCACACCCACCACCACACCCCGCTAACGTGCAGTCACCACCCCCACTACCATTCACACATCCGCTGTGTCCTCTCCCAGTGTGTCTGTGAGGCCACCTCCCAAGGTACACAAACGCAGCCACACACCCACCCAACAGCCATCCACCTCACGACAGCCTCCAGCCCATGCACCTTCACCCAAAGTCAGCAAACGTACACCTCCCACAACCACAACCTCTTCCTCCACTCCCAAACTCCCTCCAGCTACCCGTCCCAGTGTTCCTAAGAAACTTTTCCTGGCCAGACTTGACCTCTTTCCCTCACCTTCCCCACCCATTCAGTCTCCTAGGGCCCGACTCTCCAGGTCCCAACCTAGCACCTCAGCCACAACATCGGCGGGACCAGTGGTGCCAGTAGTCACCGGATTATGGAGTGCACCAGGCATCTGGGCAGCCAGTGTGGCAAGGAGCCAGAGCACGGACAGTCCCCCACCTGTCAAGCATAAAAAGTTGGCCAGTGCCCGGCGGGAGAGGGGAAAGAAATCAGCTACCATAGCCGCTCCCAGGGGTATAGTTGGGAGTGTGGAGACAGCTGCAACACCATCCAAGGAGGGGAAGGGGCACATTAAAACCAGCAAGTCTGGGAAGATCAGCACGGTGGACAAGACCGCCAGCAGCACCGCTGCCCAGGAGAAGACCGCCAGCAGCAGCCCCCCTGACCAAGACAGGACCGCCAGCAGCAGCCCCGCTACCCAAGACAGGACCGCCAGCAGCACCGCTGCCCAGGAGATGACTGCCAGCAGCAGCCCCGCTGCCCAAGACAGGACTGCCAGCAGCACCGCTGCCCAGGAGAAGACTGCCAGCAGCAGCCCTGCTGCCCAAGACAGGACCGCCAGCAGCAGCCCTGCTGCCCAAGACAGGACCTGTGGGTCCATAGCTGGCGGAGCACCCATTGTAGAAAGCAGTGGGAGGACCTGAGATGTTGGGCCTGAAAGACCTCTGAGGCCAGCTGGGGGTGTCCTCTCAACAAGGGAGGGGGGCCTTTTGGACCCTGACCCCCCTAAAGGCCCATATTTTGGCAGTGACCTATCCTGAGGTGGATGGGTATTTGAGGGCAGCACAGCAGCCACAACAGGGTAAGTGCTTACTCTATCCTTGTAATTGGATCTGGTAGTGTGATGTTTGCTGTCACACTTAAGCAGCTGTGATAATGTAGTAGGTGTAACATGTATGTAGACTAGTGGGAATACATATTAATTACATTGCCATAAAAATCTGGCATCAGGGTTGGCCATGTGTATGTAGAAATCACCTGTGTCAAGGTATATCTATGAATGAATGTGGAGATGCACAATTGACATTGCCACATGTGTGACTCCACCCAGCCATATATGTAGATGTAAGCTGCTTTATCATCCTACCCATCGAGTATTTCCAGGTCCATAGATCAAAATATGTGAATATTTAGCTCTAGGGTGCCAGACCACCCACATCTGCGTAGATGACCTGGATTTGCTACTGAGTGTCTGACATATTAGGTACAGGGGCTCGTTATCTTTTGTCCTGGTACAGGTATTGGCTCCATGTGAGGCTGGCATCTCAGTCAGTCAACAGATATCGCCAGCCTTGGACTGTACATATGGGATTGTAGAGGTATCCCCATTGTCCCTTCATAGTCATACTATGGAGTACTTGGAAGTTGTAACGGAATGACACCCAACTATGGGTGTCAGATTTGATCTATTTGCCCTTAGCATGCATTTCCATGCCATTGACATGTGGGCAAATCACTTTTGTTCCAGTGGGTTTGTTGTGAGGAGATAAGTGGCTAGGCTGTCCTACCCATTTGACAATATGCAATATTAATGCTATATGTGCCAATATCCTAATAAGAGGGCAACACATGGTATTAGGTGGCTACATCATGTCTCAATGATTACTTGGGGGCACATCTTACAGAGTGGGGCAATCATTGCCACCCTTAGCCTAGCTGATGTGGTAGTATGGACAGGAATTGGTATTGTCTCACCTCATTAATCAAGATGTAATGGTTTAACAATACTGCTATTTCTCATACAGGTGTTGCTGTTGTGTGATATGTTGTCAGTGCAATGGCAGTCATGTAGGACCATGAGTACACCATGTGTACATGTCTTTTCAGTGGGATATGTGTGTTGGCTGGACTTAGGTACAGGTAATCACCTGTCAGGAATGGTTTGAGTGTTATTCATTCACTCATGTTGTCATGTCATGGAACTGCATCTGCATGTCATGTAGAATGTTATGTGCCCTATCATGGTTTTGTTAGCTGGCATTTGTTTAGTTGTTCTTACACTGCTCTCTGTGATTGTCTGTGGATGTCTCATGTGTTCTATGTAGACCACTGTACCTGTAAGTGCATTTGTGTGTAGAGACTGCAGCTATTCCTCTGGGACAAAGTACATGTAGTGACATCTCTGTTCTCCAGACATGGATTCTAAACATCAGATGGCACCTGTATGAGCCTGCCATTTGTTGTTGCTTCATCAGAGATTCTATCCATTATGGTATATATGTACAGAGAGTTCAGATAGGCATGTGATTGGAATGGCAGGTACTGTGTTGTCTGTGAATAGAGTTGTCTTTACATCCATGGGATAGTACTTATGGACATGGACTGGTCAGGTGTTGATTCGGAACATGCATGATATGGTGTGATCAGTCAACTGCTTTTCCTAAAGGTGATAGGAGTATGGAGAGGTATGACCAGGATTATGACAGAATTTCAGCTTAAGCCAGGGCATGATGAGCATGCTGACATAGATTTACAGGTGATTTGATGGAATGCTCCAGTTGTGCTACCTTACATGGATTATGATGTTGGTGAGAGAGATGACATAAAAGGGTGGATAGAAGTAACACATTGTGACATGATATAGGATATGTGGTTTCCTATATGAGATTGCCTAGCCAGCAGATGTATACCTACAGTTGCGCATTTTGTAATGTGTGTATGTGAAGAATGTGATGACCCTTTCTCTCCCTCACTATCTCTCCCTCCCTCTCTCTCTATTTGTGTGCATCAGCATCAGCAGGAGAAGGAGACAGGACACAGGTGAGTGGGGATGCTGCTGGTCACGGGACCCGGAGTGCTGATACCACAGACAGCAAGGGACCCAGTGGCCCCGGGGGAAAGGGGAGTGCCACGGGGGAGACAGGATCATCATCCTTGTAATCCTCCTCCAGTGGGCACTCACTGGGGGTGGCGGATCCATCTGGGACCAACCCATCACCATCTTTGTCCACCACCCCCTTAATACCACCACCCTCCCTGTAGCTCCCCACCCATTTGCCTGTGTCCACTCACCCAGGAGGGTGGGCATCTCCTTCACTGCAGGCACCTCTGCCCTAGCCCCTGTCAGCCCTGCTGCTCTCAGTGAGGAGGCCATTGGCCTCCTGAGATCAATCTCTGTGGGTCAGTCGATCATCGTGAATGCCTTCCAGGGACAGGCAGCTCAAGTCTAGCAGAGCAATGTGTTCTTGGAGGACATTCACGGTTCACCTGCTGGCCTACAGAGATCCTTTCAGACTCTGATCTCCACACAGACGGCATCCCCACTCCACCTTATTCTTTCCAATTGCAAACCCCTCTTCCCCGACCCAGCCAAAGCACACAGACAGACAGGCCTGCACCTACCTCAACATCCAAGGGTACCACTGATAAACACACCACAAGACCAACCACTGACATGCACACAACCAGCACCCACCTGCGGACACACCAACAGTCACTACCTGCACTGACTCCCCACCACCCCAGCATCACAGACACAACACCAGACACACCTGCAGATACCACACCAACATTCACAGATCCAGTCACAACTCCTATCCTACCCACAGTCAGCATAATAGTAGACCCTCAGACATTCACCCGTCACCACATCCGCATATACCACAACCACAGGCATGCCTACATGTAGCACATCCATCATACCTGCAGTCACCACCCCAACAGACAGTCACCCATCTACCATGGCATCTTCCAGCACCTCCACCCCACCTCCTCCGAAGACACATAAACACCCACACTCACCCACCCAACAGACACCCAGCACCCACAAGCATACCTTGCACACACACGCACCCAAAACATCCACCAAAACACATCTTATAACCAATCCCTCTCCCTGCACTACCAAACCCTTTTGTCATGACCTTCCCTGGGTGTCGAAGACATTTTTCCTCACTGAGTTGTACCTTTTCCCTACTCCTCTCCCACCATGTTTGACCCCCAAGCTATCTGTGTCCCTCCACAAGTCCAGACCTTCCAACTCTAAGACCTCCCCTGCACTCAGTGGAAGTACTCATGCCCCCCCTCCGCCAAGAAGTCAACCCCTCCCAAGAGATACCAGCCCTCCCCTAAGCCTCAACCTAAGCCCCCTTCCCAAACCTAAAGCTCCCCCTCCCAAACCTAAGGCCAAACCCCACACTCCCACGCACCCCCCTAATCCCTGAGGTGCCTGCCTGCCCCTTTGATGCCCCTACCTGTGGAGGTTATATGGCAATTGTTAGACCTGGCATTCTTGGCGTGGTCTCCCCAAACATTTTGCATCTACTTCTCAGGTTCTTGCTGTGTGCTGGACTCTGTTTTTTGCTGCTTTTGTTACTCTGGGCACCTTTCCACTGCTGACCAGTGATAAAGTACCAGTGTTCCCATTGAGAGATCATATGTGTAATTGGCTTTCCATGATTGGAATATTTGATTTAATAGTAAGTCCCTGGTAAAGTGCACTAGAGGTGCCTCAGGCCTGTAAATCAAATGCTGCAAGTGGGCCTGCAGCATGATTGTGCCATCCACATGAGTAGCCCTGTAAACATGGCTCAAACCTGCCACTGCATATAAGGCACACAAAAGGTAGGCACTGGTATCCCCATGGACAGGGTTCAAATTCAGTTTTCACTGTTGCAAGGCCTGTCTCTCACAGATTAACATGAGAGCTGCTTTTAAATATCCTTAAAGTATAGTTTTCCTTTGAGAGCAGATAGAAATTTGACGTCTGGGGTCTCTGAACTCACAATTTAAAAATACATCTTTTAGTGAAGTTGTTTTTTAGATTGTTAGTTTGAAAATGCCACATTTAGATTTTAGGCATTTTCTTGCTTAAACTATTCTGTGACTCTGGTTGTTTGTGGATTCCCCGTCTGGGTCAGTTAGACAGTTGGGCTGTTTGTGAATCTCCTCTGACAGCGAAACAAAGGGATCTTGGGTGTAGCCTGCATATCCTGATGAGCCATATGGGCTAGAGTGGAGGGAGGAGTGGTCACTTACACCTGAAAGAGCTCTGACTGCCCTCACACAATGTACCCTGGTGTGCATCTGGAGCCAGGCCTTGGCAAGGCAGTATCCTGTAAACAACAGAGACGTTTTTTGAAGTTGGGCAACTTCTACGGCAGGAAGGGGTATAAGTACTGGACCCAAAACCCCAGACTTTAGAGTTCCTCGAGATTTGCTTCTGGAACCAAGAGGAATCTTTGCCAAGGAGAAGTGCTGAAGAGCTGAGGAGAAGTGCTGACCCTGCCTGTGACTGTGCTGTGTTAGGCTATCCTGCAGTTGCTGCTTCTGCCTGTGAAAGGGGACAAATACTGGACTTTGTGGTATATTCCTGCTAGAGAAGAATCTCCAAGGGCTTGGACTGAGCTTGCCCCCTGTTCTGAATTCTCAGGGCCATCAAAGACTTCCTCTGATAGAACCTGGACTCCCTGCTGAGACTCCTGCCTGGCCAAGTGGTGCCTAACCAAGTCCCTTGGCTCTTGAAAGGAGAAGCTGGTGGAAAAGCCAAGAAAAACCAAGTAAACCGACTTAGGATGACTCCAGACCGATGCCGCTGCTGAATCCTGTGACGCCACCTGCAACTGAAGCCGTGGTCCTCATTGGAGCACGACGACCCCACAGGCCCAACACCTCTATAGCTTCACTGAAGTCCGGAACTCCGTAATAGTCGTTGCACCATGTTGTGACCACCAGACATCGACTCCACCAGAAGTTCACGGATCCAACATTTCTCACTGATAGCACACCTCACTTCCACTGCTCCGCAGCAAGGACCCAATGCCTCTTTGTGACGCCTTCACTTCTTCACTTCGTGGAACTGGAACTGATGCTACCTCGGATCCAGTGACGTCACAATCTACAGAATCCGTGCACAGGATTGTTTCCTTATTTTTCACAAGGTACTGTACCTGGGGGTCCGTTTGACTCTGTGACCGGCCCCGTTAGCATTGGATTGTTGGGAACGACTCCGTTACAACGCCGTGATATCACCTAATCGAACCACTTGTGTTTCTAAGCACTAATTTGAAGTGTAATCTTTAAAAATTCATAACTTTGCTTGTGTATGCTGGATTGTTATCATTTTGGTCTTGTTTTGTTTAGATAAATACTGGCTATTTTTCTAACCTTGTGTTGAGTCATTTTGTAGTGTTTTGACTGTATTACTGTGTGTGTAGGTACAAATACTTTACATATTGTCGCTGGGTTAAGCCTTTCTGTTTGTGCCAAGCTACCAAGCTACCAAAGGGGTGAGCGGGGGTTAACCAGGAGTGCTTATCCTTTCCTCTGACTAGAGTGAGGGTCCTTGCTTGGCTGGGGGTAACCTTACTGTCAACCGAAGACCCCATTTCTAACAGCAATCAGGAGTCAAGTTGCAGCACTTGAAAGTGCCATATGTACATGTTGCACCTATCTGTTTGGACTGGTCCATGGCCTTAATGTTTGTACATAGTTTTGCATATATACATATATATATATTTTTTTTATTAACCTATATCTGGGCCAAGCTGTTGTTGGTATGTAGGTTACATCTTTGTCCTGCCCTTCTTTTCTTAGGGTTGTTTTGGTCTTGGCTGCTTTTGTTTGTGTGTAAGTACATTTTGTGTGTGGTGGTTGTGCAACCAGTTGTGTCTGGGCAGCATGTGTGGGTGTGTGCATTTCATTTGTCTTTCAGCGAGGGATGTGTATTGTGTGATGGTCATGTATGAGTTGGGGACATGGATTTGTGTTGGTATTGAGTGTTGTGATTGTGTTGATGTGTTATTTGCAGTGTTGTGTGCCCTGTGTGCGTGAGTATGTGTAGTGATTGGTATGTCAGATCCGTTGTGATGTGTATTTGCAGGGTATAACATGTGCCTTGTTGTATGGATGTGGGATTGTGTGTGTTTGTTCTCTGGTGTTGTTATGTTCTGTTGTATGTATGATTTGCCAAGTGGAAGTGTGTATTGTGGATGCTTAACGGTGCTTTTGAGGTGTAGCTGTTGTGGTGTAGTAGTGTCATTTGGTCTTGTTGTGTGTCAATGTCATTGCTGTGTATATGGGGGTTGGTGTGTGTTTTAGACATGTGTGTGTGTGTATGGCCATAGTGTGTATACTATGTATGTGCATGTGTATATGTGGCTGTGTGTGAGTGTGCATGTCACTGTGAGGTTACATTTGTTTCTCCCTCGCCACCCGTTTCAGATGTGTATATTGTGTGTGCGTAAGTACATTGGCATTTTGAAACAGTGACAGGTAAGGGTGTGTATTCACACTGCTGTCATCATTGGTTCCTCAGTGATTGGGTGAGCAGGAGCAGTGGGAATACATGCGGTTCATGTTCCACGGCGGCTGCAGACACCGTGGAACATGGACACCGACGGCAGACGCCGTGGATGTGTTCCTGAAGGTGAGTGTCTGCTTTTTTAGAGTTGGTTTCCACCAGGGTTTCCGTGGTGGTGCGACTACAGTGGAAACCTTGGTGGTATGCAGCCTTGTAATATGTCTGACGGGAACATGATCGCCGCCGGCCTGAAGGTGGCTACCGTCATCCATGGCAGCCTGACCGTACTGGCTGTGCCAGAGGTGGATTGGCTGTATTCTGTTGCAAATACCCCATTGGAGATAATTTGTCGGCCTTCACTGCCTGACTGTTGGTGGTACGACCGCCAACATGGTGGTCATTACACTGCTGAACTCGGAATGACCCCTTAATCTGCCAATGTAATGGCATAGCTGTGTGCTAGAGCAAACAGCCTAAAGCTATCTATGAAATCAATAGCTAATTTTACCCATGAACTCAGTTGCTTCCACAAGTGCTAAAGGCTTTGTATAAACCTGCAAAGATGTAGGCACCTAACAACACAATGATTAATCTTTTACCAGCAATTAAGCATCAACATTAATAGCAAGTCCCCAAAAATTGCTTTTTTATGTCATCATGGTTGACCCCAAATGACGTTTATGTATCCATGCATCGATGGATTCTGAAAATACCAGTTTACCATCATTCATGGATGTTGCTCAGCTTCTGAGGCATCCATTACCGTGATTCCATGTGGGTTTTCAAATGTACGTAGATTACATGCGCTGATATGCAAATCAGCTTCTGCCTGGATAACAACACAGGTAATTCAACTAGCATCTGCTCAGAACTCACTGTCAGCTGAAAGAAGGAGAGTTTCCTCTCCACTAGCCTTGGAACCGTTCATCAATCACTCCCAAAATCAGGATCCTTAATAGATTTGTTAACATTGAACTTTTGCTTGCTCCCAAGGTAAATGCAGTGGTTAAGAGTATCAGTCTGCAGCACTATCTACTCTATAAATTCCACCCAGAACACTGAATATAGCTGACTTCAGTCATTGTCATGGGATGTCTGGACAACTGTAGTATCACTTATAGTGGCCTGCCTAATAATCTCATAGCCAGGCTGCAAGGTTACTGAACCAGACATACAAAATATTCTTACCACTCATTAAACACATTGCACGTATTGCAAAATACACTCCACTGGCATCCAGTTGATCCTAAGGTAATACTTATAAGGATTGAGGTTTTCAAAAGCAAGTTGCAAGTGCTGGGTATTAATTGTGCACCCACCCTTTGTCACCAGCCTGCTTGGACACATCACAAAATACACATTTAGAGGGGGTTGCAAAATTACCTGCTTAACAAATATTAATTAGACTGGTCTCTATTTGTGACTTCCTGCCGTTGCCTACAAATACACTGATGAACGGCAATGATCTAAAGACCTCCACCCTTGCACATGCATTCCCACATGGAAAACCTTTCTTAAAAGCAATCTGTTACTTCCCATTAGAGGGATAGATTCTGCTATTAAAAATACTTCCTACTTCATCTTCACCTCACAGCATGCAGCCAACACCTAATGCTGTTGAATGCTCCCCATAAGTCACCTAACATGACTCTCAAAGGAAGAGGAGTCCTTCAGGGACAGCCACCCCTTTGAAAATCAGAAATCATCACAACTTGGGAGTTGGTGTGAGATCAATAATTTGGGGCTGCAACCACAGCAGCAAATCACTGACATGTGTAATTCTGCATTGGGATTAGAATGGGATGACCCTTTCGCATCTGCTTCCATTTGCAACTCCCAATAATTAGCAGAACCCCTTTTACATATTCAAAAGCCATTTTTGACTCATGAAGTAGTTTAGGAACTAATAAATAACCACTTTGCAAATCACAGGAATTGGAACTTATGCAAAAGGGCTTTGTACAACAGGCCCATGGTTCTCTGAACCATACCGAAACCATACTCCTGCAAGTGCCTTGAACACATCAAAAGCTGGCACCAGAATATAACCGAAAGTGAGTTCAGCATGTGCCCACCTGAACATCCAATGATTCATAACTGTTAAATTGCCCATTAGCGACAGGTTCCAAACAATGGCTTTTTTTCCTCAAACCAATCTCCTGCCAGTATTTCATCTGATTTTTTTTGGTGCATGGCACACCATTCGAGGGAAAGATACACAACATATAGAAAACTAATTTTTACATAATACACAGAATTTCAGATTTTTTTTTGTATTTGTCAAAATTATTCTCAAATTGTTCAAGCCCCTGGTTAAAACTTGGAGGCAGATCCCTGGCACACAAGGTCCTGAATCCTAACTTAACATCTGAACTCTATCACAAGCAGTTCCAGAAACATTTAAAATCTGAGCTGTTCTGATTTGCTTTCAACTGAACACTGTTCTCATCATATCAGACACAGTTACTCAATCCAACCTGAACTCCAATCTCCCCTTCAATTTACCATAATAAGACAATTCAGATTAGTCAAAGACGTTAATAAAACTCAGAAACCACCAGGAACTTGCAGTCATGAATAACCACAACAGTTTAGTACTAATATATGAAGTTTATTCCCTATTGATTACAATTCTGCTATTAAGTTTATTAGTCTCAAAACCAAGAAACACATTAGCATAGTCACAATTTGGCAACTCTGATAAGATTTAATCAAAGCAAGAATCACGAATATTAGAATATAGCACAACGTCAACATAGGTTATCCTTAACAGAGTGTCATTATCACAGTATTCAACAAAGCATAGATTCAGTCATTTGTCTATTTGCGTCTATTTAGTGTACCCCTCATCTAACCTCGAATTAGCATTGGCATGTTGGGCTTCATGCAAAACAATTTAGCAACACCAATTTAGAAGACATCTAACTATGGTCTCTGTCAAAAGAAGCAGTTGGTACCTAGAAAGGAAAAGCAAACAGACAATTACAATTTCATTGTCATATTGTTACCCTCTGTATTGGGTCAGCATATATATTCAATCTTCGGCTTGAGGACATCAGTCATTTCGCCATCAGCCGGGAATTCAGCAAGTCGGGTAAAGGGACACTTCCCTCATAAGGAGGTAAAGTGTAAACGGGCAACATAAGGGCAAAGATGGTTTGAAGAACCAAACACAAAATCTCTATGCAGAGTGACAAAATGTCTGGGTCATAGCAAAATTCACAACAGCATCTCCCCCTCCTCTATCTCCTAGTCTCCTATTCTGATTTACTTCCTTGTGTCAAGGGTTTTTATCCCTTTTCTGTTGTATAATCCCCTAAATTTTAATTGGTTGGGGTTGGCACCCCACTATCTCTCTCCAATAGGATTTCAATTACTTCATTAAATTTGTCACCCCATAACATTTCTCACGTAGTTTATTGGTCCTTATGATTGACGTCTCCAGACGGTAGAATGTCCGGTATGACCTCATACTCTCGTGGTCTTCTTTGCATCTTCAGTCAGTGGTTCCATTGTCTGTACCGGTTCAGGCGACCTTGTACCTGCGACTAGTCTACACTGTTGCATTCAGCAAGAATGTTTCACTAAGCAAGTCGAATTTCATGAGAACGGATCTACTACAGTTACATTCATCTTCTAGCTTTGGAAAAATACAAGTTCATGCCCTTCAGCAAGTCAGCACACTGTACGTTGGAAAAACACATTTAATATGAAACCGGGCAGATAGGCCTCGACTCATGCTAACTAAGGCCTAATGATTTATTAGCAGAACTTCAACTTATAACCTATTATTACTAATACAAAATCATACTTTAACATAATATTTCATCATTATTAATCAGTTTAATTAGTCATTGTATATATTGACGGCCACTCCCCGTGGGCACATTTCAAGCTCACGTTTAGCAAAATACATTAATACATTTTCTATGCGCCATTATTATACATTAGTTCATAAACATTTCAGATTAATTTCTAGCTATATAAGCTGAACTCTCTCAGTCCCTCCTCTGATGACACTTGTCATCACACAAAACCTCTCCCTTCACAACCTTTCATTTTCCTTAATATACGCATTTCAACCTCTTCCCCTGTGTGATTTTTCCCAAATTACTTGGAACATTTTCTCCTTTTCCTTTTCTTCTTTTCTTTTATTGCGTTTTGCCAAATCTCTTTTAATTCTTTTGCTAATTTTGCATGATAACCATAGTCCGAATAAGCAAATAAGGACATCAATACACCCCCTATTATTTTTGCAAGAAGCCCATTCCAAATACTACTAAACCAATTCCCTACTTTAGTAATTCCTTTCCCAACCTTTTCCCAAACTCCAGGTTCCTTCAGCTCCTTCAAATCTGCACTATCTCTTGTTAGGGAAGTAAGCGTACCTCTAATCTTTTTACTATTAGCAGGAATGAATGCACAACAATGGCGCTCATTAAGCATCTTACACACTCCGCCACTCTTTGCTAAAAGAATGTCTAAAGCAAGCCGGTTTTGACGAGTCATAGCTCTTTCCGCAGCAAGTTCAGTATCCATCAGGAGTATAGCCCCTGTGAAGTTTGTCAGCATGTTATCCACAATAGTAGACAACTTTCGAATCTTTATGGAGTTTAGGATAACCCTACTGAAGGAATTATGGCTCCAAATATGTCACCAACGACAGCAGCCGCTGTCTCTCTCTTTTGTTTAGTATGATGTAATTCAGACATTTTAGGAATTTGCTTTAAGTCATCAATCTGGTAGATCTTGGGAAAAACTATTCCCCAAAAACATGTCCCATACCATCCCTTTGGAAAACGGTAATAAGCATTAAGTCCACATATTTAATAGATCCCAGGGATCGCTGGATCCTGTCCATTTAACATGAACGCCCATTTACTCTGAAACAAAAACACATGCCTGCTCTCACTCGTTCCCACAAATAAAGTGTCATGCTCAGATTTTGGCCTATATATACAAAGCCTTCCTACGTGTAATGCATCTATAGCTAATTTGCCATGTGTCTTTATTGCAGTGTAAGCATAATCATTTGCAAGCATGCGTTTTTCTAATCCCTTTTCTAGCCTTTCCTTTAATGCTTTCCGTCTATCATCAGTGTGATCTAAGAAGCTCTTTTCTACAGGTGTTAGTAAGCAGGTTAGATTACTGCGGTGCGCATAAGCTGTCCCAAATGTCAGTGTCAGCTCAAAGAAACCCCTAACTAATTTTATGCTTTGTTCTTTAGCTAATTTATTTAGAAACTCAATCACAGGCACAAAGGATCATAGAATCTTGTTAACAGCAAACTACAGCTTATCCCGTAGGTTAGTGGCAGACTATGATAAGTAACCCCTTCTTGCACATAGCAATTCTTTGCATCCATTGTGTCAATATACTCATTCAGCAAGCGATAGAAGACATTAGTAGATAGTTCCCCTTTTTAATTAGTTCCCTCATCAAGTATTTTGTATCTTGCTCAAACTTCTCCCATGGTGTTAGTGTAGCAGTCTCAGGATTTGAAGCATTGTTAGTCACTTTCTTATCCACCAATGGCATTCCCACAATCACAGCTATTATCACTACTGCACACATAATTCCCACACCAACAACCAAACATGCACAAGTCCTACCCCTATTACTACTATCTCTAGTGTAACTCATGATCTGCAAAGAATCAGAAAGCTGAATAATACAAAGCAAACAATCAACTTGAGGATGATATAAAAGCTCTTTTTGTTTTCTTCTGTGCAAAGTCTCTCTCTTTCTCTGCGAGTATTTACAGCGTTTCACTCACTCCAGGACCCCTTTGTCAAATCAGGTTAGCAGCTTGTCATAATCGTTTTTTCAGAGTCAATTCAGGTTAACAGTGTCACATCCGGTAATTTATCAGCTTTTTCGTCTTTCAATTTCAATTTCAATTTAAAACAGTCTCTTTCTAAAGTTTAATTCAGGTGCCATAGTATTGACCTGGAACTTCTCAAACAAAACAGAACGCCAAGAATTCTTGTTGCCATTCAGCTGATGTTGCATATGCCCATTCAGGACTTGCGTATCTTCTGTTTGCAACTATCTTTCTTTTCAGTTTGCGATCACCCTGCAACTCTCCTTCACTAAGATCTTCTTTCCTGGTTGTGTCAACTTCCTTCTCTATTGTTTCATTAGGGATCACTTTCTCTCCTGCAGCTTGTGGCTCCGGCCAATTATCTCCTTTAAGTGTTTTCTTTCTGCTTGGCCTTTCAGGACGTTGAACAGCGCCCTCCTCTTGTGCTATGGTGTTTTCTCTTGATGGCTCTGCAAGTGGCTCAGGAGGAGTCAGAACACCTCGACTTCCTTCTGCCTCACTCCCTTCGCCTTCAGGGTCAGTTATGGGCTCAACTTCAAACCTGTATCCGTCTCCTTCTGGGAGAACCTCTCTTTGTGTCGGTTCCCCTGTTGCCCCAGCTGAGATAGGCTTACAGTCACCCCTCTGGAACTCGTTTGCTGCTTGAGTGACTAAACCATCCTCAGCGGGCTCTCCTTCAGTCTCAGTTCCCCTTCGAATACTCTCCGGCCCTGAGACTTCCTTCTCTGCAGCTGTTGTTTTGGACACTTCAAGTTCCTCATCAGTTGGACATGTCACCTTCTTTGTGTGACTGGCATCTATCCAATTTGGAAGACCTGCACATTTCACAGCAGTAGTAGTTGTCAGTATTACTTGATACAGCCCATTCCAACGTGGCTCCAAAAACGACTTCCTCATGTGTTTCTTGACAACAACCCAGTCACCGGCTTTCAGGGTGTGACCTGGATCACTTGTCAGTGGCAATGTGGTAGCTTGCACCTGGTGAGAGAAAGAGCGGACCACGTCAGCCAGACCCTTGCAGAAGTCCAACACCATATCATCCGTGATATTCACAAGAGCATTTGCAGGCACTGCGGGCAATCTCATAGCTCGTCCCATGAGAATTTCATGAGGAGACAGTCCTATTTTCTTGTCAGGTGTGTTTCCCATTGACATCAGCACTAAGGGCAATGCATCTGGCCACTTCAAATTGGTAGCTGCGCACATTTTTGCCATTCTCGACTTCAAGGTACCATTCATCTGCTCCACTAGTCCTGATGCTTCAGGGCGATAGCTACAATGCAACTTCTGCTCAATGTTTAATGCAGCACACAAGAGCTTAATCACCTCATTGTTGAAGTGTCTGCCCCTATCTGATTCTAAAGAGATCGGAAACCCGAAATGTGGTATTAACTCCCTAAGCAGCAGTTTTGCTACTGTGAGACTGTCATTCCTACGTGTAGGACAAGCTTCAATCCAGTGGTTGAAAATGCACACAATCACCAACATATACCTCAATCCTCCATAAACAGGCATTTCAATAACATCCATCTGCATTCTGCTAAATGGACCTCCTGCTCTCCCAACGTGGCTCAAATTCACCACAGTCCCTTTTCCTGCATTCATCTACTGACAGATGATGCACCTGTGACAGATAACCTCTGCAGCCTGTCTGAATTTTGGATTGAACCAATCGATTTTGAACAACCTGATATTTGCGTCTCTCCCAACATGTGCTTGGAACGTTTCTCCTCTTTGCTGGTACATCCCTGCAAGGATTTGAGCTCATCTAATGTGTCAACCACCCTTAATACATACCCTGTGCATGTTTCATTTTCAGTTTCAGGTAACAATTCCCACTGATCTCGAAACGATATACAGTTCAATGCACAAAACCTTGCGACTTGATCTGCATATCCGTTCCCTTTGACACAAAATCTTGTGACTTAACATGAGCATTACATTTCACCATGGCAATTTCAAGAGATAACTGAATCGCGTGCAACAAATCCTTAATCTTTTCGCCATTTTTCACTGGAGAACCAGAAGAGGTCATGAAACCCCTCTGTGACCATAACTGGCCAAAATCATGTACAATTCCAAATACGTATCTGCTGTCAGTATAGATAGTGACTTTTAGGTTTTCAGCTGCGTGGCATGCCCTAGTAAGAGCAATTAATTCAGTCACTTGTGCAGATTACACTCTTTCGAGCCAGGAAGCTTCTAAGATACCAGTGATTGTACACACGGCATATCCAGCTCTCAGTACTCCTACTGCGTCTCTCAGGCATGAACCATCAACAAAAATAATGTAATCATTTTCTTCCAGTTGGGTATCTTCAATATCAGGTCTCGGTTTGGTGCACAGATCTGTTACCTCAAGACAATCATGTTCTACCTCCTCGGCATCATCAATGTCTGCATTTTCAATAGGAAGTAAAGTTGCCGGGTTCAATACAGTACATCTTTTAAGGGATACATTAGGTGACCCCAGTATAATTGTTTCGTATTTTGTCAGTCTCCCATTTGTCATATGCTGTGTCTTGGTTCGGTTCAACAGGATTTCAACTGAATGTGTGACCATTACTGTTAAAGGATGTCTCATCACTATTCCTTTACACTGGGTGAGGCTTTGACCAACTGCTACAACTGCACGCATACAACCCGGTAAGGCTGCTGCGACTGGTTCCAAAGTAGCTGAAAAATATGCTACTGGGCGGTTTGCACCTCCATGGACCTGTGTCAGGACAGACAAAGAACAAGCATCACCTTCATGACAAAACAGTACAAAAGGCTTTGTGTAATCAGGCATATCTAAAGCTGGTGCCCTGCACATAATTTCCCTCAATTCCATGAATGCCTTCATCTCTTTCTCGGACATGGTTATGGCACCCGGGCCATCCTGAAATTCTTTGACAGTCAGTTTCACCAATGGTTTAGAGATAATCGAGAAGTTGGGGATCCACTGATGACAGTAGCCCACCATTCCCAAAAACATCCTAACATCTCTTTTTGTTGTTGGGGGATTCATCTGCAGTATGGCTGTCACCCTTTCCTGGGATATTTTTCTCGACCCCTTCTCAATCAGGTGACCTAAGTATTTCACCTCTTTCTGACAGTATTGCAGCTTCTTTGGGGACACTTTATGTCCGTTCTTTCCCAAATAGTTCAGTAAGGGAATTGTGTCATACCTACAGTCATCCTTTGCTCTGGACGCAATCAACAAGTCATCAATGTATTGTACTAAAGTCAAACTGAAAGGCAATTTTAACGATTATAAATCCTTCTTCAATATCTGATTGAAGATGGAAGGCGACTCAGAAAACCCTTGAGGAATTCTGCACCAACTGTAAACCTTATCCAGGAATTTGAAACTGAAGAGAAATTGGGTATCCTCATGAAGAGGCACCGAAAAGAATGCTTGAGACAGGTCCACAACTGTGAACCACTCTGCATCACATGGAACTTGAAACATAATCACAGCTGGATTTGGCACTATGGTGCAACATTTTACTACAATCTTGTTTATTTTCCTCAAATCTTGCACAATTCAAAACTTCCGAAAAGGCTTTTTCAGACCCATTATTGGTGAATTACATGGGCTACTCAGCACTTCTTTCAGATCCCCTTGCTTCACAAAGTCTGCAATTATTTGCGCTACTTGAATGAGGACGTCTTGTGCCATGTGGTACTGCGGTACCTGGGGAAACACTGCATTTGGCTTTACCTCTACTTTAACTGGTTCTACTCCTTTTATTAGTCCCACTTCCTTTCCTGTCAGGTCCCAAACTTTCTCTGTCCTGTTCCCTGCAACTCAGGTGGTAAGTCAGTCACTGTAAGCATCGGGAATAGGGTTATCAAAGGTATTCCTCATTTGCGGTCTCCGCCTCTAACTCTGGAAACTGACCATCGTCCCCTTCATCATCACTGTTTGTCTGCACCTCAATCCCTTCATTGGAACAGGTAATCGAATGCCTTGTTTTGCAAAGTAAGTCTCTTCCCAGTAAGGATACGGGACTCCAGTCACAGACTACAAATTTGTGTAATCCCTGGAAGTTGCTAATCACAACTTGGACCGGATCTGTAATTGGATTTGTCAGGAACTGATTTGCTACTCCTACCACCCTTATGGTACGCCCTGAAAGTGGTAATTTCGGAACCTCTGCACTTCTGACTGTAGAGCGTGTAGCTCCTGTATCAACTAGGAACAAAACCTTATGACCCATCACCTTTCCCTCTACATAGGGTCCCCTCTGGTCTACTTCTAGGGATGCTGCAAGCCTGCACTCCTCACTGTCTGAACAATCATCCGACCATTCATCGTTTATTCCATCCTCACCACGCAATGGGAACTGTTGTACTGTGTTATTTTGACTCATCGTTTGACCTGTGACCTGTTGAGGAAGCATCACCTGTTGCTGTCTCATTGGAGCTAATGGTATCTGCATTTGCTGTCTAGGTACCATGGTAATCTGCTGTTGTGCCTGCTGCATTTGTGCTGGTTGAACACGTGGCATTTGCATCTGTTGCACAGGTTGGAGACCCTGCATCTGCACCATGTTATTCTGAAAATTTGGATTTGACCCCTCATTTTTGGACCCCTCACATTTTGAAATGTACCAACATCATTGCTTTGTTGAACAACACCATCCTGCACCACCATTGGGCATTCCAGCTTCCAGTGCCCCACGCCCCCCACGCGTGACATGGTGACATCTTTTTCATCCCCTGCACATCATTTGGAACTACGACAGTATTTATATCTGGACTGCGGTTCACAAAACTTCCTTGTCCCCGACCTCTTGGTTGTGCCTGAAACATTCCATTCCCCTGCGGTTGCTGCTGTATCATCTGCTGTATTCCATTTCCCTGCATCCCTGCTTGCGCTGCCTTAATCTGCATCACCATCACCTTCTCTTTCAACTTCCTCTGCTTTAATTCAATCTCGTCACTACAGTATTTCGCATACTGTAACACCTCATCAATCGGCTTCACTTGCCAACAGATCAAATGATTCTTAATCATCTGGCTAATTTCTGGTCTCAGCCCCTCAACAAACCTGAACACAAGATGATTCATGTCTTTCGGCTCAATGTCCTCAGTGCCACTGTAGTGTTTGAATGCTTTCAACAATCTCTCATAATAAGCATGAATCGACTCTTTGGCCTCCTATGATGTTCGATCAATTATCTGCCAATCAGTCACTTTCGGCGACACTTTCTGCTTCAAAAACTCAATCATTTTATGATAATACCTCATCACTTCTGCAGACGGTGCTCCAGTAACCTTATCCCTTGCCGGCCCCTCTGTCGGCAAATCCACGCCCCTCTTGCACTCAAGCCACAAGTCAGGTGGAACTATAATTTCAAAAAGGGTATTCAAGTCCTCCCAGAGACATTTTGCAAGCTTCACAAATCTGTCCGTCTGCTGGTACCATTCTATTGGCTTCTCTCTCAACCTGGGATAATCATTTGTGAATGACAGAATGTCACCTCTAGACCACGGTACATGGACTAGAACCCCTCCGGCTGTTTCTCTCATTGGTAACATTTTTATTGTCCCTGTGTCCAGTTCGGCTTTAGCCTGCTTTGGTTCCGGACCATCACCTTTCTCTTTATCTCTCTTCTTTGCCCATCTGCCTTCCCATTTCTCTAAGGCTCCCCAAATTTGAGCACTCTGCAGTATTTCTTTGAGGTGTGCCTTCATTCCAGTAGACCTCATGTGCTCGAAATCTTTAGGTTCAATGTCTAATCTGTAGCTTCTTTCCAACTGTTTAGTACTTTCAATGTCTATGCCGTATTTATCTGCCAGGTTTGCCAACCTTTGATGCACCTTACTCACTTCTTTGGTTATTTTAGGGCACAGATACCTCAATTCTGCTTCCGTGTATGACTCTAGTCTGTTCACCCCCATTGTTCCTTCCACTAGTTCCATGGCTTCTACACCCAGTCTCACAAAATTCACGTATTCTTCCCTTTCTGATCTCTCCGCAGTCACTGTAGTAGTCTGCGGAGTGTTAAGTTTATCCAACCACTCGTTCAATTGTTGCGCTGTTAATCCTTGCAACAAAATATTTCCAGAATGCACCATTGGTGTCTGTGTCGTATTTGTACTCATTACCTGTGGGGTTAGTGTTCCCAACTCTGCTTGCCTCATTGTCTCCAAAGGAACCCCAATCGGACTAAAGTCTAACAAGGACCTAGACCTTTCGACTGTCTGATCTCCCTGCAAGTGTCCTGTGGACCCTCCTCTTATTGCCTCTTGGGTCATTACTCCCTGATCACATACGCCAGGCTTACCTTGCGCATACAGTGGTACTGGTGGACCAACAGTAATTGGCAATGATATAGCAGCTGGTGTCTGACCAAGTCCCAAACCCTGTGGAGCATTAACTCCCATAGCTTGATTCATCATTGGTGCTGTAGCTACTGACTGCGGTCCTGCAACTGAAGTGTAACTCGGAACCACCTGTTGCTGCGGCTGGGGCAGCAATTGTGGAGTTGGCTCAATCTGCACTAACTTTGATCTCGTGTATACCGGATCAGGCGGCACCATCAGATTCGTAGTTGTTTCTAATACTGGAACATCAGGATAAAGCCTCTGAACCATTGGTGGCTGCAACTGTATCTGTGTGTCTGGCGCAGTGGGTACACTGACACCATTCTGTATCAAAACTGTATCACTTGTCTGTACTGTTTTTGAGATTCCCTTATTTTATGCTGGGTCTTCAGAACTCACACTAGTGCTCTGTACGTTATTATTTATGGCATATGGTGGCAGGCGATTATGTAACAACTGATTTAGAAACTCTTCATCGTCTGAATCATCTGTGTCTACCCAAGACCTCTGAGTCTCCTTTGGCTCACTAGAGCTCTTGTCTGTCTTACAAGTGGCTTTCTTTCCCTGTGTCTCATCTTCTTGTTATTGCCAGAAACATCTTAAGTCCGTCAACTATTCCCCTTCTCCACATCTTGGTCTCATTATCCCATCTAGCCACAGCTAAAGTCTTTTCTGCTCTTTTCATTCTCCTTTCAAATTTCTGTTGTCTCTGTCGTATGGCCATCAAATCCCAGATTGATAATACCTCATACTGAGCTGGTCTTGGAGGTGGTTTTTGTACACTTAACATCATTCGCAAATTTTCCAAAATTCTTACATTAAACATTTCGGGCCATATTTATACTTTTGCAGTTGTGCGTCAAAAATTTTAACGCCGGCTAACGCCATTCCAAAGCGCCATGCGGGCGCCTTATTTATTGAATGACGTTAGCCGGCGCAGCTGACTGGTGTGCGTCAAAAAAAATTACTCACACCAGGCAGCGCCGGTGTAGGGGAAAATGGAGCTTGGGCGTCAAAAAATGGGGCAAGTCAGGTCTGAGGCAAAATTTTGGCCTCAACCCGATTTGCGCCATTTTTTTTTTACTCCCAACCTCCATTGAAATTACTCCTGTCTTAGCACAGACAGGAGTCATGCCCCCTTGCCCAATGGCCATGCCCAGGGGACTTATGTCCACTGGGCATGGTCATTGGGCATAGTGGCATGTAGGGGGGCACAAATCAGGCCCCCCTATGCCACAAACAATAATAATAATAATACTTACCTGAACTTACCTTAAGTTCCCTGGGATGGGTCCCTCCATCCTTGGGCATCCTCCTGGGGTGGGCAAGGGTGGCAGGGGGTGTCCCTGGGGGCATGGGAGGGCACCTCTGGGCTCCTTCCGAGCCCACAGGTCCCTTAACGCCTGCCCTGACCAGGCGTTAAAAAATTACGCAAAAGCGGCTGGACGTCATTTTTTAAGGCCCGCCCACTCCCGTGCGTCATTTTTGCACGGGAGTTTAAATAAGGCGCACATGCCTTGGAGTCATTTTTTAGAAGGGAACTCCTACCTTGCATATCATTAACGCAAGGTAGGGGTCCACGCTAACAAATGACGCAAACTCCAAGATCTTTGGCGCTAGACTGGTCTAACGCCAAAGTATAAATATGGAGTTAGCTTTGCGTCGGATTTGCGTAAAAAAAAACGACGCAAATCCGGCGCAAACAGAGTGTAAATATGCCCCTCCGTGTCCCGGAAACGCCAAACATCCCTCCTTCTCTGTCAATTTGCACCACTGTTTTAGCCAAAGACATGGTGCAACTCCCTTCTCTTCCATTACAATATAAGCTGGAGGCTCCCCCACACTCGCTGTAATGTATGTATCTCCCCTCCAAGCACCCTTCAGAGCCTTGAAAAACTTAATTTTTGCGTCTTTTATTTTATTTAGAATCTAATCAGGAAGTTCCCAGAACACTCTTCACCCACCTTTCTCAACCAATTGCCTCTCACGGACGGCTGGCAATCCGTGCGCGACCCCTCTCAGCAACTGACCTATCCCAGCGCGGCTCAAATGACATCACACTCACACACACTGCAGTTGACAAAGTCTTGCGGCTTGTCCTCCTCACACCAAACTAATGCAAAATATTGCGAGCACCTTTAACAACAAAAACCCAAATTTGCCGGTTTACTACAGAAAGGGTAACTCAATCGCTTCAGAACTTTACAGAGATTTCACTTGAAGCCTCGGCCGCTACTCTCTCCTTCTCAGCTCCAGCACTCTCAAGCAGAATTCGACCCGCAAATCCTACTCTCGACTTGTCAATGGTTTGTTCTAATGCACTTTAGAACTTGCCAAATCTCCATCTAAGGTTTCAATCGCACAATTTGACTCAATCTCGACTTATCAACCATGCCCGATTGACCTATTAAACCGCACAAATTACAACATAAACCCAAGTGTCTCCTACACTTGTCAATATACTCTGGAGTCTTAGACCATGACGGGTCCGTACATCACCAACAACCACGTGGATAATTTTTTAGCACAAAGCGCCACACTCACATGAAGTTCGCCAACTTCCCTACTCTCATGCTGTGGAGTACGCCCACTCCTACTAAAACAATACTACCTGACATAAACACAAACTTCACAAATCACTTGCAATATGCATAAACTGAGCAAGAGCAAATTCTATACCACACATGCTAAAATGCTGAGAACATACCCAAATCACTTAGGCGAGTTCCGAGATTCCGGGAAAAGTCATGGGGAATTTAGAAACACATCATACCTCCAATTTGCATTATTTCGAAAAACACTTTTGAACAATGGTCCTTCGTACTAGGGCCCCAAAGGCCTGAACCGTCGCTCTGCTACCAGAACTGTTAACGCGTCCCTTTATGACTAATTTACTCACTCTGGGACTCATTTTAGGGCAATTAATCTTTTGACCCTGATTGAAGACACCTTAGGATGAGATAACTAATTAACATGTCAATCAATATGTCAATAACAACATCAATATTTACCATAATAAGACAATTCAGATTAGTCAAAGACATTAATAAAACTCAGAAACCACCATGACCTTGCAGTCATGAATAACCACACCAGTTTAATACTATTATATGAAGTTTATTCCCTATTGATTACAATTCTACTAGTAAGTTTATTAGTCTCACAACCAAGAAACACATTAGCATAGTCACAATTTGGCAACTCTGATAAGATTTAATCAAAGCAAGAATCACGAATATTAAAATATAGTATGATGTCAACATAGGTTATCCTTAGCAGAGTGTCATTATCACAATATTCAACAAATCAGAGATTCAGTCATTTGTCTATTTGCGTCTATTTAGTGTACCCCTCATCTAACCTCGAATAGCATTGGCATGTTGGGCTTCATGCAAAACAATTCAACATCACCAATTTAGAAAACATCTAACTATGGTCTCTGTCAAAAGAAGCAGTTGGTACCTAGAAAGGAAAAGCAAGCAGACAATTACAATTTCATTGTCATATAGTTACCCTCCATATTGGGTCAGCAAAGAGATTCAATCTACGTCTTCAGGACATCAGTCGATTCGCCATCAGCCAGGAATTCAGCAAGTCGGGTAAAGGGACACTTCTCTCATAAGGTGGTAAAGTGTAAGTGGGCAATATAAGGGCAAGGATGGTTTGAAGAACCAAACAGCAAAGTCTCTATGCAGAGTGACAAAGTGTCTGGGTCATAGCAAAATTCGCAACAGCATCTCCCCCTCCTCTATCTCCTAGTCTCCTATTCTAATTTACTTTCTTGTGTCAAGGGTTTTTATCCCTTTTCTGTTGTATAATCCCCTAAATTTTAATTGGTTGGGATTGGCACCCCACTATCTCCCTCCAATAGGGTTTCAATGACTTCATTAAATTTGTCACCCCATAACAGTTCTCACGTAGTTTATTGGTCCTTATGATTGACGTCTCCAGCGGGTAGAATGTCCGGTATGATTTCATACTCTCGTGGTCTTCTTTACGTCTTCAGTCAGTGGTTCCATTGTCTGTACCGGTTCAGGCGACCTTGTACCTGCGACTAGTCTACACTGTTGCAATCAGCAAGAATGTTTCACTAAGCAAGTCGAATTTCATGAGAACGGATCTACTACAGTTACATTCATCTTCTAGCTTTGGAAAAATACGAGTTCATGTCCTTCAGCAAGTCAGCACAATGTAGGTTACAAAAACACATTTAATATGAAACTGGGCAGCTAGGCCTCGACTCATGCTAGCTAATGATTTATTAGCAGAACTTCAACATATAACCTACTATTATTAATGCAAAATCATACTTTAACATAACATTTCATCATTATTAATCAGTTTCATTAGTCATTGTATATATTGGCGGCCACTCCCCATGGGCACATTTCGAGTGCACGTTTAGCAAAATACATTAATACATTTTCTATGCGCCATTATTATACATTAGTTCATAAAACATTTCATTTTAATTTCTTGCTATACAAGCTGTACTCTCTCACCTACAAAGTGCTCCATAACCAAAGACCCATCTTCACCTCCACCAACCAACAGGAACCTCTGCCATGCACACATCGCCCTCACAAAGATCCCACACATACAGCACTGCTGCATCCGAGGATGCTCCTTCTCCCACCCTGCCTCCAAACCCTGGAACACCCTCCACCTCAACACCACAACCTCACTGACACACTTTAGAATGGGACTGAAAACCTGGCTTTTCAAAAGCACCTGCAGCATGTGTCTGGAAACCCACTCGGAGGACAAGCTGCGCTATACAAATAACATCAGGTTGATTGATTGCTACTTCCACTTTCACTTAAAAGAACCCTGGACATTAACAGGCACTCCATTTTCTCATGGTCAACAATTGTTGATGCAACTGATTATTAAAACTATATCTACACTGTAATCCATCACACACTACCACTATATCAGATACATATTACTCAGCACTCTTGTAAATCACAAATATATTAGTCATCTTTTCTTTATCAACCATTCAGTGCTGCAGTTACAGCATTGGCCGTCAGCCTTTATATTTTTCCACCAGTAATATACTCCTCTTAAAACTTATGGTCTTTATTTCTATGTAGTGATTTTCATCGACCATGCAGAAGCTCTAGAGTCCCAGCACACATCAAATCCTGTATTGTTATCTTACGGTTTTGCCTCAAAATTAATAAAATGCCTTTTAAAAGTCTGTAACCTGTCAGATGGGAAGTTCTTCTGTCAAGTATTTTATAATCCGCCATTCTGCCATCTTTAAAATGTGTGATGCAAATTCTACAGTACTTTCTCCCACCCTATCCAATTAAGGTAATGCAATGCCCAAACCATAAAAGAACACATCAACAATGACTATACAAAAGTTTAGGGTCAAACATTTTTGATGCACTGGCTGGCAAGATCTCTATGTTAATCTCCTCAAAGAATTTCTGTCACATTCCATTCAATTATAAAATATTTATTTTCTTGAGATGTTGCTTTAAAGGCACAGAAGCACTCATCAAATGAGGAAAATATTTGGAATGAATATTTCCATTCACCCAAAATTAACCCAAAATTTTTTTGTCTTTAGGGCATGGTGCATTCTTAATAGCGTTTACTTGGGCCCACAGTGAAAATAATCAGGGTAATTTACAAGTGGCTTGCTCCACTGATGTGCCAATTTTTTGGATGCACCGACCCAAAGGCTGCAGGCTCATATCTACAAGGCCACCCAAACCCACTTTGCATGGCTTTTCAAGGCCTTGAAGATGTGGAGTAAGGCAACGCAGCGCAAGTCACTGCATTACTCTGTGTCAAAGAAGAGTTCCACGTAACACCCATAGATATTTATGCATTCCTCGGTTTACATGGATTTGTAGACCTGGGAATGTGTCAAAAGCCTACGCCTCACCAGGAGAGGCGTAAGGGAGGTGCAATGAGAAGAGATACCTTTATTTCTCATCATTTTTTTCTTTTTGCATTATGCAGCACAAATAGATAGAGGGAAATGCCTCTCATGATTGTTTTTCTTCAGGAAGATGTCCCTTCCTGCACAAAAGCAATCATTCCCACAATGCAGACACCCTTGCACCATGGTGTAAGGGTACCTGAATTGACACATGGCAGCCCATTGTGACCAGTGCAGGGAAAAAAGACAGGAATGTGCATTATCTTGTAGATACTGTGCATTCCTGCCCTTTTGTTTTGACCCAGGGCAGCGCAGCAGGAAGGCTTGCAGCGCTGCCTTGCTTCAAAAGATTGTAAATATGCCCTGATTTTCCAGAAATAAGGTAGCCTATGCAGGCCATTTCGATATGCCTAAACACGCTTGACTCTTGCTCTAAAGTCAAAGCTCTAAAACTCTATTTAGGATACATTGTTTTTATTTTTTTATTCTCCATATTCTAGAATGTCTTCCTCAAACACGGACACCCTCTGTAGGATAAGAATCAACCTTTGGAGGCAGAATGCAGATTGAATGTATTCTTTTTAATGTAAAAGTTCCATCTAACCAAACTCTGTCAGCTCTCTGGACATCCTCCCCAGAATTATCTGTTGGTCTGAAGACTTTAAATGCAGAGTAGAAAAACGTTACAATTTTAAGGGTGGCAAATGATTTCTTAATCTTAGGCCAATCAGCCCAACAATCTTATGTAAAGATTATAAATGAATAGGTAAACAAACATCTCTACTCCTCTTATGCACCACAGACACAAGTGAAAGCCAAAAAGAGGAATCCACAAGTTTGGTAGTGTTCTCTTCACACCTGATTTTTAAAATGACAATTATTTGGATGGTGCTTGCTCTGAGAACACCTACCCGGACTGAGAGGTTTGAATGGCTGATTGCCGGTGGTCTTGCGATCGTGCGGCTTGTGTTTGGAAGCCAAAGACGCTGGCTGCATGCTTGTCGGTGTAGTTTGGGAATGGGACTGTGGTTCATAGAATACATCTCTGCTTTCTGTGCCTGTAGGGGGAGTGGAGAAGGGAGAAAACACTTCTTGGAACTACATTGTTTCAAGAAGGAGAAGGAACTACTACAGACTAACTGTATAATAGAGGAAGAGGGAGTAGATCGGAAGATGCTTTAGGACTGGAGAGAGTTGAATTGATGTCCTACTTATTCTTAACCCTTCAAGCAGTTTACAGAGCGGAGTTTGACCCAATAACAGGAGAGCTGGATTTAGAGGCCTTGTGAAGAAACACAGTATTGGTTGGAGGTATATTGATTTCTCTATTTCTCTTCCTGACCAATCCCTGAAAATGTGCAGATTCCCAGACAGTGAACACCAGGATGTGTTGATGCAGTTATATTCTGACTCCAGAGGCACCATAATTAACCCAAAGAAACTGTCTTTGTAAGACTCACTGTCTAAGATTAAATGGTTATAACTGAAGACCGCCAAAGGGATTTGAAGAAATATCAAAAGAGGCATTGTGATACGATAAAATAATAAAGAATATAAGAAACATTACCCATTTAGCACTGACTGTATATTTACACGTTGTAGCCAACAAATGTTGTCATATGCCTTATCTTCTGCATATTTGATTCTGTACCATGTCAAGTTCAAATCTGTTTAACATTTCCACATCAAATTCAAGTTTAATGTCTCACTTAACACGCTTTTTATCAGATCATTCATTAGCATTTTTTTCTCTTGATAATAAGGAAATTGAAAACATTGAATCAGCTCAATATTAAATACTCAAATACTTTTATTTTAAAATATGGCTTTTCATGTTGCCTTATCCTCTTAAGAATTGTCCATCGCTGCAATTGGATTCTCCAGATTGTCTTCTATTAACTTTCTTCCACCAAAGCCAATTTGCCCCTTTTTAGTATTGGTCATGGCCAGGCGAAATGACCAACAAGTACCAGGTGAAGTTTTTGCTCAAACTTTCTTTGAACCATTTAACTTTCTGACATTCTTTGAAATCATATTTCCATACTGACTTTCTTCGCTAGATTCTACTTGTTGAAGAATGTCTGAAGAAACTACAGAATTGTCCATGCCTTTGGCAATTGCTAACTTTTTGTACAGCACTGGAAATGGATCTGATGGCTTATTAGCTGGCTGGTGAAAATATAAAATAACAAATAGTGGTTAAGAACCCGAAAAATCACAACATAGGCATCAGTCGGTTGATGTGCCTGCTAATGCCTTGTATAGAAGGACTGCTGTTCAACAACCTCACTAGTGTCAGACGAAACTGACCCTTTAGACTTGACACCACTTCCCTCATACACATCAAATTGTAGGATTCATCCTCAGATGAAAAGTCAGGTAAGTGGTTAAAAAATGCATACCTTTTCTGCCCCCAAAGATTGGAATGGTATGGCCAACTTTATGTCAGCTGGAAAGTTGTTTCTAATGATTGTGGCCAAATATTTGTGCAAAGTCATGTGTCAGCTCTTCTACTATTAGGGACTTTTGAGGAAACAGTGGTGGATTGAAATTCAGCATCCTCGCTTTACGAAGTGAACCAATTAAACCATATGCTGAGTGTAGGTATGCCTATTGTACAGGTATATAATATGCAAGTCACACCAAGGTTTATCATGTAATCATCTACCAATTTAAATATATTAAGTCTATGAATGTGCAGATTGTGCTACAGGTACAATATAGAATAGCATGTTCATAACAGAAACTAGTATACACATCCATGCTTGCTATATTCCAACCTGTGTTGTTCTAATAATTTAATGCTGTCATAACATCATGTGCAACATCAGTCTGTACAGTGTAAATGATCAGCATATAGATTTCCAAGATTGTCAGCATTTACAAAAAGGCTTGGAGAACATCAGTATGCTTTCTTTTCAGTTTTACTAGCTGGATGGAAAATGGTCTATTACATGGTGTGGTTGTATCACCTCACCATGTAACAGAGCACAAATCCATATTGGGCCTAGTCAGATTTGTTTGAATATTCTTAGTTGAACCCTGGGTAGCTGTGGCACTGAGCAGTCTGGCAGTATCCAAGAAAAAAAGTGCAAAGCACTTGCAAGCACAAATACAGTTGAATAAGAACAAATCACAACACAATATGAAATGGATACCAATTCATAAAATTAGGCTGTAGGTTTCTTTTCTTTACATAGACACTTCAACAACAGAAATTCACCAGAGGGTCTTGGAGATATGAATTGTAATAAAAAATATTAAATCAAAGATTTTTACTCAGTTCAATACATTGTAGGGATGTAGTCGATAATTTAGTGCTGTCCCTTATGTCACAGAAGTCGTCAATACATGACAATATCTGCATTATGTTAACCAAAGTACTAATAGTTTGAAAGTAGAAGATGCACTGAGAAGTCATTTTTAATGTGTATTGGTTTAGACTAGTGGTAGAAACCCTGGTGGTATTGCTTATAAATTAAATGTTTGAAATATTTAATTGATCTTATGTTATAATTTTGACCTTAGACTAACAGAATGTATTAAAACAATATTGAATTTCTAATGATTAATGATTTAAATATGTGTGCAAAAACAGAGAAATGCAGTTCTGTGTTTTATTGAATGAAATGTGTTAACAGTCATTTTGTTTAAAGTGAATGTAACATGAATATGAAAGAAACATTATTAATGTTGAATTCATAAATTTGGATATTGAAGTGTGTTTATTTAGAACACACTAATTAAAATATATTGCTTTAATTCACTCACATTAGCCTCAATGAGGCCTGCTAGTTTTGGATATTGTGAACATTAATATGTCTTTGATCAGTTGAACTTTAGTCAGACATCCAGATGTCCTTCAACTAGAACTCTTGATGATAAAAAAACATAAACGCTGATCCTTTTGGAGAGGTATCTTCCTCTCTTCTTTGCCCCTTGAGATGCCCTGCTGAGACTTAGAGGTTTTTTTTTTGCAGAAGACTCTTAACTGAGATTCTGACATGCTGACGCTTTCCCCTTTTACCTATCTTTTGCACACCTCAGTTAGTACCTTGTTGCCAGAGATTACTTTTTTCAAATTCTTTTTGCCCTTTTTGTCCTTTATGTAATTTGCCTGCATGTGTTCCTCCCTGCACATGTATTGGCCAAAAGTGATTGCCCAGTCCAAAAATTGCCCACCTTGAATTTTGTCCCATGTTCTGTTCGAAGACTGATGAGATTCCAGAGTCCTGCCTACAAGTGATGGATATGTGAGTATTAGTATGGTTTTGCGCTTGCATTGCTTTTGGCCTGAAGATTGCGGTGAAGTGTGATGTTGTGAAGTATTTTGTGTTGTGCTAGATTGATTGTGGCGCTTATTGCTAAAATATCTCTGTGGTTGTTGTTGTTGATGTTGATGGGTCTGTCATGGCCTAAGGGCCCGGGAAGTGTAGAAGACACTTGGTTAATTTATTGCCTCCAGTGAGGTACTTGTCATGCAATGTCATTGACAGTGCCAATAGTTTTCCTTGAGTGAGTGTGAGTTGTGGTTGGAATTAAATTAATTCTGAGGGCCATGAAGATTTGTCAACTGGAGAATTGCTGGTCAGGTTTTGCTCATTGTGTAATTGTGAAAGCAACTGCCGGAAAGTGTATCTCCGTATCGCTTTGAATTGTTTGAGATTTTACCCTATAGCATGCAGACAGATTGTTTTTGCTCACAATATTTTGCCTTGGAGGTGTGGTAGTGTGAAAAAGTTATCCTTTTGCCCTATATACCCCCACTTTTTGACTGATAGTGGTGATTACTGACTCTGACTATGCCCTGGGTTCTGCAAACCAAACCCAGGGCCAGTGCTCTATATAAAAGGAATATGCAAGTTAGGCATAAATTATAACTGATTATGACAGCCTACCTATAAGTCCCTAGTATATAGTAGGGCAATTAGGATAAGAGGGCCAGTGGATTTAATGCACTCTGGTGTGCACTGCCGTAGTGCCTGCTGTCATTTTAAAGGCAGCTCTGCCTCGCAGGCTGCTATTAATAACCCCTTCGCTGCCAGGCCTTTTCCCCCTCCTGTGCCGAGCCTTTTTTTGGCTATTTGGAGCAGTTCGCGCTTAGGCCCTCATAACTTTTTGTTCACATAAGCTACCCACGCCAAATTTGCGTCCTTTTTTTCCAACATACTAGGGATTCTAGAGGTACCCAGACTTTGTGGGTTCCCCAGAAGGAGGCCAAGAAATTAGCCAAAAAACAGTGAAAATTTTGTTTTTTTCAAAAAAATGGGAAATATGGGCTGCAGAAGAAGGCTTGTGGTTTTCCCCCTGAAAAGGGCATCAACAAAGGATTTGTGGTGCTAAAATCACCAGCTTCCCAGCTTTCAGGAACAGGCAGACTTGAATCAGAAAACCCAATTTGTCAACACAATTTTGGCATTTTACTGGGACATACCCCATTTTTACAATTTTTTGTGCTTTCAGCCTCCTTCCAGTCAGTGACAGAAATGGGCATGAAACCAACGCTGGATCCCAGAAACCGCAACATTTCTGAAAAGTAGACAAAATTTTGAATTTAGCAAGGGGTAATTTGTGTAGATCCTACAAGGGTTTCCTACAGAAAATAAGAACTGAAAAAGAAAAATATTGAAATTGAGGTGAAAAAAACATCACTTTTTCTCTATGTTTTACTCTGTAACTTTTACCTGCAATGTCAGATTTTTGAAAGCAATATACCGTTACGTCTGCTGGACTCTTCTGGTTGCGGGGATATATAGGGCTTGTAGGTTCATCAAGAACTCTAGGTACCCAGAGCCAATAAATGACCTGTACCCTGCAGTGGGTTTTCATTCTATGCCGGGTATACAGCAATTCATTTGCTGAAATATAAAGAGTAAAAAATAGCTATCAAGAAAACCTTTGTATTTCCAAAATGGGCACAAGATAAGGTGTTGAGAAGCAGTGGTTATTTGCACATCTCTGAATTCCGGGGTGCCCATACTAGCATGTGAATTACAGGGCATTTCTCAAATAGACGTCTTTCTTACACACTGTCTTACATTTGGAAGGGAAAAATGTAGAGAAAGACAAGGGGCAATAACACTTGTTTTGCTATTCTATGTTCCCCCAAGTCTCCCGATAAAAATGATACCTCACTTGTGTGGGTAGGCCTAGCGCCCGCGACAGGATATGCCCCAAAACACAACGTGGACACATCACAGAAAACAGAGCTGTTTTTAGCAAAGTGACTACCTGTAGATTTTGGCCTCTAGCTCAGCTGCCACCTAGGGAAACCTACCAAACCTGTGCATTTCTGAAAACTAGAGACCTAGGGGAATCCAAGATGGGGTGACTTGTGTGGCTCGGTCCAGGTTCTGTTACCCAGAATCCTTTGCAAACCTCAAAATGTGGCTAAAAAAACACATGTTCCTCACATTTCTGTGGCAGAAAGTTCTGGAATCTGAGAGGAGCCACAAAATTCCTTCCACCCAGCGTTCCCCCAAGTCTCCCGATAAAAATGATACCTCACTTGTGTGGGTAGGCCTAGCGCCCGCGACAGGAAACGCCCCAAAGCGCAACGTGGACACAGACAAATTTTTGAAGGAAAACAGAGGTGTTTTTTGCAAAGTGCCTACCTGTAGATTTTGGCCTGTAGCTCAGCCGCCACCTAGGGAAACCTACCAAACCTGTGCATTTCTGAAAACTAGAGACCTAGGGGAATCCAAGATGGGGTGACTTGTGTGGCTCGGACCAGGTTCTGTTACCCAGAATCCTTTGCAAACCTCAAAATTTGGCTAAAAAAAACACATGTTCCTCACATTTCTGTGGCAGAAAGTTCTGGAATCTGAGAGGAGCCACAAATTTCCTTCCACCCAGCGTTCCCCGACGTCTCCCGATAAAAATTATACCTCACTTGTGTGGGTAGGCCTAGCGCCCGCGACAGGAAACGCCCCAAAGCGCAACGTGGACACAGCCAAATTTTTGAAGGAAAACAGAGGTGTTTTTTGCAAAGTGCCTACCTGTAGATTTTGGCCTGTAGCTCAGCCGCCACCTAGGGAAACCTACCAAACCTGTGCATTTCTGAAAACTAGAGACCTAGGGGAATACAAGATGGGGTGACTTGTGTGGCTCGGACCAGGTTCTGTTACCCAGAATCCTTTGCAAACCTCAAAATTTGGCTAAAAAAACACATGTTCCTCACATTTCTGTGGCAGAAAGTTCTGGAATCTGAGAGGAGCCACAAAGTTATTTCCACCCAGCGTTCCCCCCTGTCTCCCGATAAAAATGATACCTCACTTGTGTGGGTAGGCCTAGCGCTCGCGACAGGAAACGGCCCAAAACACAACGTGGACACATCAAATTTTTTCATAGAAAACAGTGCTTACCTGTGGATTTTGGCCTCTAGCTCAGCCGGCACCTGGGGAAACCTAGCAAACCAGCGCATTTTATTGAAAACTAGAGACCTAAGGGAATCCAAGATGGGGTGATTTGCGGGGCTCTGACCAGGTTCTGTTACCCAGAATCCTTTGCAAACATCAAAATTTGGCCCAAAACACTTTTTCCTCTTATTTCGGTGACAGAAAGTTCTGGAATCTGAGAGGAGCCACAAATTTCCTTCCACCCAGCGTTCCCCTAAGTCTCTCCATAAAAATGGTACCTCACTTGTGTGGGTAGGCCTAGCGCCTACGAAAGGAAATGGCACAAAACACAACGTGGACACACCATATTTTTTCACAGAAAACAGAGGTGTTTTATGCAAAGTGCCTACCTGTGGATTTTGACCTCTACCTCAGCCGGCCCCATGGGGGGGAAATGCCCTAAAATAAATATGACCCCCCACCCCCCCAAACCCCCCCTGCCCAGGAGCGACCCTTGCCTACTGGGTCGCTCCCCCTGCGTGACATTGGCGACAAAAAACAAATCCCTGGTGCCTAGTGGTTTCTGCCCCCTTGGGGGCAGATTGGCCTCATCAAAATCGACCAATCTGCCCCCAAGGGGGGCAGAAATGGTCTAAATACAATTTCCCCCCCAGGGGAGCGACCCTTGCCTGATGGGTCGCTCCCCATCTCTAAAAAAAAAAAAAAAACTTTGCCCTGGCGCCTAGAGGTTTCTGCCCCCCTAAAATAATTTTGCCACCCCCTACCCCCCCCCGGGAGCGTCCCTTGCCTACAAGGTCGCTCCCCTTGCGTGACGGCGCAAAAAAAAGATCCCTGGTGCCTAGTGGTTTCTGCCCCCCTTGGGGGCAGATTGACCTAAAATCGGCTGATCTGCCCCCAAAGCGGGCAGAAATGGCCTAAATACATTTTGCCCCTCCAGGGGAGCGACCCTTGTCCAAGGGGTCGCTCCCCATCTGTAAAACAAAAAAACAAAAAAATCCCTGGTGCCTAGTGGTTTCTGCCCCCCTTGGGGGCAGATCAGCCGAATCAAAATAGGCTGATCTACCCCCCAGGGGGGCAGAAATGGCCTAAAATAATCCCCCCCCCCCCCAGGGAGCGACCCTTGCCTAAGGGGTCGCTCCCCTTGCGTGAAATTCACGCAAAAAAAAACTCCCTGGTGTCTAAGGGTTTCTGCCCCCCTTGGGGGCAGATTGGCCTCATCAAAATAGGCCAATCTGCCCCCAAGGGGGGCAGAAATGGCCTAAATATAATTTGCCCCCTAGGGGAGCGACCCTTGCCTAAGCGGTCGTTCCCCACCTAAAAAAAAAAGAAAACATCACAAAAACAAAAAATAAAAGAAATGATCCCTGGTGCCTAGAGGTTTCTGCCCCCCCTGGGGGCAGATCGGCCTAATAATAGGCCAATCTGCCCCCAGGGGGGGCAGAAAAGGCCTTCCTAAAAAAATGCCCCCCCTGGGAGGGACCCTTGCCCAAGGGGTCGCTCCCTTTTGCCAATTTCATTGAAAAAAAAAAAATCCCTGGTGTCTAGTGGGGTTTCAAAAGCCAGATTGCAAGCAATCCGGCTTTTGAAACCTGTGAGAGACTTCAAAGGGAAGGAAATACATTTCCTTCCCTTTGAAGCCTCTCGGGGCCTCCCCCATGGGATTGAAAGAGAAATGCAAAAGCATTTCTCTTTCAATCACGCTGGAAGCTCTGCTTCCAGCGCGATGGGGGAGACCCTGTGACTAATCAGCGCGCGCTCGCACGCTGACGTCACAGGGGGGGTTGGGGGGGTCGGGGTGGGAGGGGAAGGGCTTCCCCTTCCATCCCTGACTTGGGGGGGTGGGGGGGAACCCCTCAGAGGGAGCGCTAGCGCTCCCTCTGGGCTCTGTGCACAGGACGTAATGGTTACGTCCTGGGCACAGCAGCACTGTGCCTCAGGACGTAACCATTACGTCCTGGGCACAGAAGGGGTTAAATCATATGCAAATATGACTTTGTAATTAAAAGTATTTTCAAAGTCTCAAACTACTTTATTTATACATATGTCACACTGAAGGTCTCCCCTAAGTGCCTGGGGATAGGGTGCCTTGTAACTGTAAGCAGGGACATGATAAACAATGTTTCATATGCCCCAGTGAGGGGAAACTTGCCATTTTCATTTTTCCCCATTGTAGTGCAGTAGCTCTATAGGCTAACATTGGGAAACTTTATTAAAGTATAACTTTCACTAGAAATTGGCAACAATTTCAATTCTTGGACTCAAAATGATGGTTAGAATAACTCAAAAGATTTGCCACTGTTAGATTTATTATAACTAATTATTGAACTTCCTTTCTATAAGAAAGCCAAAATTGATCTCTCCAGCTGCTCTTCTTTAATTAGACAGCCTCTGCAAGGCTGAATCTAGCTGCCTTAATGTGGTGTGAAGTGGCTTGTATTGTGACACTCGGACATGTGGTATGTGGAGATCTGCAAGCTTCAGGGCTGCAGAGCCAAAAGCAGAAAGGGGGGTGGGCAGGTATACTAGTCTCCAAGGGTAAAATGATACTTAGGACAGGACCCAGGCTCACCCCCTCTTCCTGCCACTCCAGTCAAATGAAAGCCACAGTAATGAGATTAGCAGATGGACTGAAGGGAGAGTGTTTAGGGAAATAAGCCACAGCAGTGGGATGGCTTAGCCATATCCTTACTCCAAGGAGGGATTGCCTCCATCTTGGATTTTGAAAGAATAGTGTTTCCTGGGATTGATTTTTGCCACACTTTGCAGGAAGTGGTTACCCCAGAGGGTGGCACCCTGCACTTCATTGGTCATGGGTCCCCTTCTGCTTGCCAGCCCAGGAACATTGCAGAACTATGGAAGAGTTGCCTAGCAGCTCAGAGCACTGCCTCAACTACAAGGAGAACGAGGACCACCCTGCTGGAATCCTGGTCTGCACCCCAAAAGGACTGCACTCTGCATGAGTGCATCTGTTGCACACTGAGGAACAACAGCTCTAAGGACTATGCCTGGTTTCAAGAGCGGGAAGGAGTAGAATGCCTGACAGCTGCAGGTCAAAAGAGTTTCACCTGCAATATCCCCACCAAGGAGGACCCAGCTGACTAACTTCAGCTCAACTTTTGAGGATTTGCCAGGTTCATTCTGGGAAACGTAGTCCCAACATATCAAGGACTATCTCAGAGCTTCTAGACCCTTGGATTGTTGTTGTGGGCCACTAGAGTCCCAGAAGAGGAGTTCTGGAAGGAGATCCAAAACTTTGGAGAAGATTGGGTAACTTTTGAAAAAAAAGCTCCATAAGGTGACCAACACGTTGATGAGAGTCAAGCCGCAGATGTTGAACTGCGACCTGGCCTGAATTTCAGGTTTGTCCCACTGACGCTCCAGAGGATTTCCTGGTCAACGAGACTTCCAGGAGTTGACCGGGAGCCCACGCTCAGCCAATCCAATGATATTGCATCAAATCCGGGTCCTGATGAGAAGTCTGGCCTGATGACAAGAGAAGAAGCTCCAGAAAAATGACTAAGTCAGAAGGTAAAACTTTGACCAAGAACTCTCTCTCACTATATTCGAGCAAGGCTCCATCTCGGTATGCCTCAAATTGTGGCTTGATCCTGGTCATGCTCGACCAGATGTCTCTGGTTTTTAGGCACTAGAAAACAAATTTTTTGATTTATACTTTAAAAATTCACATCTCTGGTTCCCTATGTTGAATTTTATTTATTCTGGTGTCATTTTAATATTAAAAATACTTCCAATTTTTATAAATTGGTGTTGGATTTTTATTGTTTGTTGTGTCTTTTTTTAATTTAGTGTGTTGGTGTTTTCAAATGCTTTAAACACCTGTCTTCCTTGTTAGGCCTGCCTACTCCTTGCCAGCTATGAGGGGTGGAGCAAGGGATTAGTTATTGAGATCCTGACTGAACCTTATATTGGGATTGTGGCCTTATTACTAGTGATAAGTCCCTACTTATCACTACTAATAACACACTTTCCAACAAAGAGCGATTATGTGAGAGATAATGGCGGAGTGACTGCAGTTACTGAAACAGTATTTTGTGCAGCAGTGGTATAGGTCGGTTGGCGTGAAGCCATGCTGGTATCGGTGGACAGTGTCACTTTGCTATTGGTTGAGAGCTTTGTGATAAAAAGATTGTGGGATTGAAATTACTTCCTGATTCAATTGAAAGGTATTGAGATTAATCGAATTTGATTAAAAGGACGTTCTTTAAAGCTTTATAGAGTGCGTTAGGAGGAGATATGTTTATTTCAGTCAAAGAGGGTATAAAAGCCTCTCCCAAAGGAATAGCAAGTTATTATGTGTCCGTTATAAGATTTCTTGCATGCTTGGGGATTGAGTAGTGGAGCAAAATTACTGAAAAAGAAGCCACTTTAGCATTTCCCTATTATGGAACATATGATCTGAGAATTTTAGACAACTTGATCCCCTGATCAATAGTCTGATTGAACAAGGTGTTTTGAAAGAGATTTTGGGACGCCTGTGTAATTCTCTCATTCTAGGATTGTGGAAGACCAATGGAAATTACTGCATAGTTCAAAACTTGAGAAAAGTGAACAAGATTGTCGTTCCATGTTGTCCCATGGTACTGCATCCTGCAGTGACTTTTTTCCAAATTCCCTGTGAAGCAGAATGGTTTACTGTAATTGGTTTATGCCAGGATTTCTTTGCTATCCCCTGCAGGAGGAAAGCCAATTCCTCTTTGCATTCAAATTTGGCAGTCATGTTTTGGCATGGTGCTGAACTCCTCAAGGGTAGAGGGAGTCACCATCCATTTTGAACCAGATCTTGAAAAAGAATCTGGAGTCCCTTAAGATGCCCTATCACTCAGTTTTAGTCCATTACATAGATGATGTCCTTGTTGTATCCAACACCCATGAAGCATGCAAGAGAGATACAATAGCTCTCTTGAATCATTTAGAAGAAAACGGACATAAGGTTTCCCCAGCAAAATTACAGTATTGCAAAAAGAAGTCCTGTACTTGGGTCATCACATTGAGCAAGGTGTGTGTGTACAAGGAAGTACTAGGAGCTCTAAAATTTGCCCCTAAGTGACCACACTCAGCCTAAAGAAGGATCTCCAGATGTCACTCGTCATTTTTACAAAAGACAACTCTATGTTATAACAAAGCAAGAAGCATTAGTGTAGACCATGGAGAATCAAATCCCAACTGTAATGAGATCATTTTTCTCACAATGAATATTCAAAGGCTCAAAAGCATTTAATTTGCTTTGCTTGCATCAATATTTGTGTGTCTCATAAAAGTTTAATAATAGTGTTACAGAAAGCTGTATAAATAGCTTCGATGTTGCATAAATCAGCAAACGCAGATGCATAATTTGCACATGCCTTGCCACATACCAGAATATATTGAAATGACGTGTTACGTATTCAATTGATAGGAATAAACCCGATGGCGGTAGTTAGAATATCATATCAGGATTATGCTACTAATTCAACACTCTTTGCAGAGTATTATAGGACATATATTTCCATAGTGGCAGTGCTGGCATCACTTTTACATCACTGAAGTTATAGAGATTGTGAATAATACAAGCTTCACATAAAGAACAAGTATAGCAAACGAGGCATGTTCATTCAGCAGGAGAGTGGTAAAGGTTTGGTATGTGGCCAATGGTGCATTTAATTGTTACAAATATATTACTAAATTGTGGTATGGTAGTACATTGCTATTTCCAGAAAGCACATTTTCCATTGAGATTGTCACAAACTTCACAATAACATGCAGTTTTAATAATAAAACTATATAGTGCACACACAAAAAATGTATAGAAATCTATGTCCAGCAAATATTGACCATTTGCACATTACCAAGTAAAGGGTCTAGATTTTTTGGAATCTTATTAAAATGTTTGCTTCTATAACCCTTCAGAATTATGAAGCATGTGCTTCATCTGTGCTTTCCAAGGTACTGATATATTTTGAAATATTTGTCCAGGTATTTTTACAGGTATTTAAAAATTGACAACCTACATCCTTTCCTTTCACACTTTTTGCACCTCAGCAAGATTAACCCCATAAGTGCGGGCATCGGCCACTGGCCGACGCCCGCACTACCTCCCTGGTGCGGGTCACGACCAGTGGCCGACACCAGGGAGGGGGTTAAAAATGCACCGGAGGATTTTGTTATTTTTTATTTTTGGGCTTTGGAGACGCAGAAAAACTTCTGCGTCTCCCTCCCGCCCCTGACGTCACATTTTTTCCCCACTGGAGCAGAAGCGGATCAGGTAAGCTCTTCTACTCCTGTGGGGAAAGACTCTCCCCTTTCTATCGATGCCTCCCTGGCACTGTTTCCTGGCCATGGATCGCAGCACGGCTGCGATCCATGGCCAGGAAACGCCCCTAGACACCAGGGATCTTCTTTGGGGGGGTCAGCCCCCTTGTAAAAGGGCCGCCCCGTGGGGGCATTATTTTATAAACGTAACTGTTTTGGGGGGCGATCGCGCCCCCAGATTAAAAATAAAATATATATATTTTTTTTTAAATAATAATATGGCGTGGGTCGCACCTCTGAACACGGGCCGACCCCTGGGGGACAAAAAAGAATCTAGTTTTCCCTGGGGGGGCTCGATCGCCCACCAAGGGAAAACTAGATTCTATTAAAAAAAAAAAAATTAATTGTTGGTGGCCAGCCCTTAGGGTGACCCTCTATGGGGCCATTTTGTTTTTATACATGAGTGCTTTGCCAAGGGAAAGCACACATGTATGAAAAAAAAAGTTATGTAGAGTTAGTGTCTTGCTTTCTCTCTCTCTCTCTCTATATATATATATATATATATATATATACATATATATATATATATTTTTTGTGTGTGTTGTTTTCTGGGAGCCACAATTGTCCCCCAAAGAAACCACACATATACATAAACGTCATATATATGTATATATATATGTATACATATATATATATATATATATATACATATATATATATATATATATATATATATATATATATATATGTATATATATATATAATGCCGCACAATTTCACCGCACTCCACGAGGACCGTGATCAAGACTCCTTGGTGAGTCGAAACGCGTTGGTGGTTGTTGACTGCAATAAAATAAACGTTTATCTGTACCTCGTGGAGTGCGGTGAAATTTTTCGGCATTACATAATTTCGAGATTGGTCTTCAAGATTGTTGCACGGCACACTCCACTGCCGGTGCTCGGTGACGGAGGAGAGCAACCTCGGAAATATTTTGTTCAAATTGACATGTTTTATTGCAAGTATAAAAAATGAAAGAAAAGAGGGACTCATTTACAGTGATCAAGACTCCTTGAGAGTCAAAACGTGTAGGTGGCTGTTGCTTGCAATAAAACATGTCAATTTGAACCTCGTGGAGTACGGTGAGATTCTTGTTCACAAAATATATATATATATATGCATGCATGTATGTCTTTTCTGTAGTGGCAGTTGCCATAAAGTAGCGCAGAGGGTTTATTGTCCTGCTGCAAAGAATATACATTTATATGTATTTAGCTGAGTGGATTAGTAAAGGCAAGCATTACCTGCGCTTTAAAACAAATGTTATGCCAGGGGGACTATGGAGATATGAGCAGCACTGTTGCTGGGTGGTACTGAGGGAATTAGAAGAGGAGGTCATGGGAGGCAGAGCACCAAAAATGACTATTGCACTGGGTGCCACCAGTGCTGAAGGCTGTGATGATGGGTATGTGGTAAGGTGAAGTAATACATTCTTTTTTGTGACTATCTGCCTTCTACGTAGGCTAGTAATTTAGAGGGACAATTTAGCCAGTAGCAGAGATGGCGTCTCGTTGGATGACTGCTGATCAAGCCCTAACTCGGGTTATGGAGGACAGTTCTGATGTAGGCTCAGAGACTGAGACAGCAGATACTGAGACAGCATTTGAGGGAGAGGACAATAGGGCAGAATCTGGGAGTGATTTTTCAGTCAGCGGAGTCCCATCCGACAACACCTCTTCCAGTGAGTCTGAAGGAGACAATGACGACAGCCGTGCTATCCCTTTGCAAGCACATTCTGTGCAGCGAGACAACATTGGGTTAGCTGAACCCAGAGAGCACGTGCTTGCGGCTGCAAGCACAGAGAGAGTGCTCTCTTGGCAGCCCCCCTGTTTAGTTCAGCCCCAAATTCCACCTTTTACTGGTGACGCTGGATGTAAAGTCGATACAGCTAACTTTTTGCCAGTCAACTACATCCATCTTTTTTTGGATGTTGACTTCCTTCAGAAAATTGTGCAGCAAACAAATTTGCGTGCAAAACAATTTCTGAGGGAGCGTGGAGGCACTCTAGGGCCCCGTTCTAGGGCATGCCAGTGGACTCCTACTTCGCTGGCGGAGTTGAAGATATTTTTGGGCCTTACTCTCAAAATGGGGTTAGTGCAGAAACCCACCTTGCACTCCTACTGGACGAATCGCACAGTTTCGGTAACTCCCATCTTAGCACCATACATGAGCAGAGATTGTTTTTTGCTACTGCAGTGCATGCTGCATTTCAATGACAATTCTGCTGCATTGCCCCGGGACCATCCAGACCATGACAGGTTGTTCAAAATTCGGCATGTCGTGGAACATTTGTCTGCCAGGTTTCCAGAGATCCAAACTCCTGGAAAGTATATAGCAGTCGATGAGTCCTTGATCCTGTACAAAGGACGCCTGCTTTTCAGACAGTACATTGCGACCAAAAGAGCTCGCTATGGCATAAAGCTGTGCATGCTGTGTGAGAGCTCTTCTGGCTATGTGTACAGTTTGAGAGTATATACAGGGAAGGATTCTACCCTAAACCCTGTAGGTTGCCCTCCCGCGTTATGGGTCACAGGTAAGATTGTATGGGAACTTGTCCAGCCACTTCTTTACAAAGGTTATAACTTTTATGTGGACAATTTCTATACAGGAGTAGAGCTGTTCAGTGAGCTCTACAAAGCTGGCACTGTGGCCTGCGGTACAGTTCGTTGTAACCGCAAAGGATTCCCGCAGGAGCTTGTGTGCAAGAAACTCCAGAAATCAGAGAGTACTGCATTGCGTTCTAACGAACTGCTCGCAGTCAAGTTCTTGGATAGGCGTGATGAGTACATACTCACTACAATTCATGATAAGAGCACTTCTTCCATCACGGTTTGGGGTCAGATGGCCGAAGTCCACAAGCCCATCTGTATACTTGATTATGATAAGTACATAGGCGGAGTTGACAAGAACAACCAAGTTCTTCAACCATACAATGCGTGTCGTAAAACTCGCACTTGGTACAAGAAACTGTTTACCCACCTGATTCAGATGGCAACATATAATGCGTTTGTTGTTTACCGTCAGACAACCACAGGAAGACTGTTGTTGTCTGTAACTGAAAGCCTCACTGCTGTTACAGAAGCAGCAGCAGCCTCCACCTCATATGTTCCGGAGGATGTGGCAAGGCTGCAGGATCGACACTTTGCTGATCGCATTCCTAAAACACCCAAAAAGGATCATCCATGTTGTCGCTGTAAAGTGTGTTCGAAGCATGGAAAGCGGCAGGAGAGTCAGTATTTCTGTCCCCAGTGTCCATCCCAACCAGGCCTCTGTATCCCTACTTGCTTTATGTTGTATCATACTTAAGCAAAGTTCTGGGAAATCGACTGAGGTTGAGCTGCCGTTGGGTAATCCTTTCAGTGGCAGTGCATGGAAACTGAACGTCCATGGGCCACTGCTTCGTTAGGCAAGGAGCCACAGAATTTTACTTCATCTACTTCATCATGGACTTCCTTTTGGACTGCTTGAGAGCTAAATCCACCGTTAGAACGTGGTCGGTGTTCTGTTCAGTTAACATGCATTATATTCCCCCTACTGCATATACTAGTGGACAGAACATTTGCCACATTGTCACAGAGTACCCTTTCTTCACCAGCATGTCTACCTTACTTTCAACAGTAGATATGCTCTCTCAGTTCGAGGAATCACTTTGTACGGCATACTTGGAAACCCCCAACTTGCATCCACAAACTAGTATAGGTTCACTTGGCAATTATACCAGATTAGCCAGGACTCTGATGAGAACAGAGACATGAATGGGTAAGGAAAGCTTATGGTAGGTGTGCCTTCACAGGGTTATTGCACAGGTACAAGGCAGATAGTAAAGGTAGTACAGATGTACATCATCTACACCCATGGATGCAAACCCATTGGTGCCATCCCAGCACTGAAGGAGAATGACTTGTATAGGTCAGTGTTTGACCTGCTTTTCACGTTCATCCTCCATCAGAACTTAGTAGATGTTCAGTTTGCTGTATAAGTGCATTACAGTTACATCACTGCACATAATGTTGGCTGAGACATATGCTACGTTCTCATGGACTCCCCTGTGTGCCAAACACTACCCTTTTTCATAGCCTATGACCTTCTCTTTAGGGAACATCATGAGAAATCCCCAGCTTGTGTCACGACTCACGTGCTGCTTGCGCCTGGAATTTGCAGATCTGGTGGCGTGGATCTTCAATGTTCGACTTTGGCCCAAAAAGGGGCGACTCTTTCTGGTAGCCACGGTGCTGTAGGCAATAGAGACGCCAAGAACAGACCGTGCCCTTCAGAAAATAGCGCCAGAGGGAAAAAAACCCTTAGGAAAAGGGGAAAAACCTCCAAACAGGAAGATTCCTGGAAAAAACAAGAACAAACAAACAGGAATCCAAAAGGAGCAAAAGTCAGGAAACACAGAATGCTGAAATCCAGAACCAAAAGGGGAGGAAATCAGGAGCGAAGACACTAACTGAGTAGAAAGTGTTGCAGCACAAGGAAATGAAGAAAACACAGCCCTTATATACAAAAAGACAGGAAGTGACCCACAGGAAGTAAAAGGACACCATATTAGACAGGGAGAGGTACATAGAACAAAACAGAATAGAAACCATAGAGAATAGGGAACAATGAATGCTGGGAAGAGAAAGGTAACCTAGGAAGGGAAGAAGAAATAAAAAAAGTACAACAAAAAGACCCCAGAAAGAAGAAAAGAAAGAGGACAAGAAGGAAGAAAGAAGAACAGGTAAGGGGGCCAGGTTTGAGAGGAAATAAACGGTGAAAGCGTTGAATCAGGCGAGGAGCGTGAACAGAAGATGCATCTTCCCAAGAGCATTCACTGAGAGGATAACCCTTCCAATGAATCAGATACTGAAGGCGTTTGTGAAAAAGACGAGAGTCACAAATTTCCTGTACTTCATATTCAGGAACATCATCCACGAGTACAGGAGGTGGACAAGGAAACTGACGTGAGTAAGGGTCAGGCACATAAGGTTTAAGCTGAGAAACATGAAAGACCGGATGAATCTTCCATGTATGAGGTAAGTGAAGACGGACAGTGACAGGATTGACCAACTGAAGAATACGGAAAGGCCCATAGTAACGAGGTGTGAACTTATTTTGAGAAAGATGTGAGGGTAAGAATTTGGAGGAGAGCCAGACTTTATCTTGCGGATGATAGTCTGGATTGGTAGCACGTCTCTTGTCAGCAGCCTTCTTCATATATCTCTTGGTATGTAACAAATTAGATCGAATTAGTCTATGGATTTGGAGAAGGCGTTTGGAGAAATAGGTAATAGCGGGTAGAGGAGAGTTGGATTGTGGAGAAGTAGGAAAAGAGGTAGGATGAAAACCATATGAACAGAAAAAGGGAGTGACCTTGGAGGCACTATGGACTGAGTTATTGTAGGAAAATTCTGCTATAGAGAGGTAAGTGTTCCAGTTACTTTGGGTAGAATTGCAAAAGCATCGAAGATATTGCTCTAATCCTTGGTTCAGACGCTCGGTCTGGCCGTTGGTCTGAGGATGGAATCCTGAAGACAGGGCTCTATTAATATTTAGTGTTTTACAAAAATGCCTCCAAAATCGGGAAATGTACTGAGGTCCTCTATCAGATATTATGGTATGTGGAAGTCCATGGAGACGGAAGATATGATCAATGAATATTTGACTTAGTTCTTGAGAAGTGGGTAGCCTTTTCAGGGCAGTGAAATGAGCCATCTTCGTGAAAGAATCCACCGTGACCATGATGACCCGGTTTCCTGCTGATGGTGGGAGTGAACACATAAAATCAGTAGAGATGGTATGCCATGGGGCCGGTGGAACAGGCAAAGGCTGTAGTAATCCTGCCGGTCTGGTATGGGGTATCTTGATTTGGGCACATATGGGACAGGCCTGAACATATCTTTCCACATCCAGCTTCCAGGTAGGCCACCAGAAAAATCGTGAAAGAAGTTCTTGTGTGGCCTTGATGCCTCTATGACCAGCTACAGGTGAATCATGGCACATTTGTAATGCCTTTTCTTGCACCTTGTTAGTGGGGAGGAATATCAGGTTTTGATAATAAAAATATCCTTGTTTCTTATGTATTAATGGTCTTAGTTCTTCAATGTCGTGGTCCGATAGGTTGGCGTATTCCAGTTGTACTTCTTCCAGGAAAGACTGAGCCACTCCAATGATCTTACGGGGTTCCAGAAGATACTGAGATGAGGAAGGAGTACACTCTGGATATCGGCGAGACAGAGCATCAGCCAGAATGTTTTGAGATCCAGGAATATATGTGATAAAAAAATCGTACTGACTGAAGAAAACAGGCCCAGCGGGCCTGACGACTATTCTGGCATACAAAATTTCGTAAACATTGTAGGTTACGGTGGTCTGTCCTCACCTCAAATGGTTCCTTGGAACCCATCAGAAACTGTCTCCACTCAAGGCAGGCTGTTTTCAGAGCCAATAATTCCCTTTCCAGTACAGAATAGTGTTGTTCAGCTGTGGAAAGGATATGAGACAAGTAGAAAACAGGATGTTCAAGACCATCATCCTCTTGTCGTTGGAGTAAGACAGCTCCGATGGCTCTCTCAGAAGCATCAGTAACGACTATAAATTGTTTGGTGGTATCTGGATGTCTCAAGATGGGGGCTTGGGTGAAGACTCTCTTTAATTCTTGAAAGGCTGCTTCAGCCGCCTCAGTCCAGACAAACCCTTTCTTTAAATTTTCCTTTTTTAAGGTGTGAGTTATGTGGCTAGTCAGTCTGGCAAAGTCTAGAATGAATTGTCGATAGAAGTTTGCTAACCCTAGGAAACATTGTGTTTCTTTTATGGAAGAAGGAGAAGGCCACTCTAGGATAGCTTGTACCTTTTCTTGATCCACAGCTATGCCAGTGGGACTTAAATGATAGCCCAGATATTTGACTTCCGTCATGTCGAACTCACATTTTTCTGGTTTGCAAAATAGTTGATGAGCACGAAGTCTTTGAAGAACTTGTTTCACATGGGAAGAATGGAGTTCAGGATTTCTAGAATAAATAAGAATATCATCTAGGTAGATCACGACTGTCTGATTCAGAAGGTCTGAAAACACTGAGTCCATAAATCTCTGGAAGATTGCGGGGGCGTTAGTGAGACCAAACGGCATAACCCTATATTCAAAATGGCCAAATGGAGTCCTGAAAGCTGTCTTCCATTCGTCGCCTTCTTTTATGCGTAAAAGGTGGTAAGCTCCTCGTAAATCTAATTTAGTAAAACGTTGAGCCCCTCTGATAGCTTCTAGTATGTCCCTGATGAGAGGCAAAGGATAACGATCTTTAATTGTTATTTTATTCAGACCTCGAAAATCCAGGCAAGGACGAAGATCCTTTGTCTTCTTGGGCACAAAAAAGAGAGGAGCCCCAGCCGGAGACGACGATGGAACAATAAGACCACTCTGTATATTTTCGTCCAGATACTCTTTTAGAACTTCTCTTTCGGGTTCCGTGAGAGAGTACATCCTCCCAAAAGGAACAATTGTGCCGGGTTCCAATGGAATAGCACAATCATATTCTCGATGTGGAGGTAGCACAGGTTTCGACGGTTTTTGGAAAACATCCTGAAACTCCAAATAGTGGTCTGGGACCCCTTGGACCGTATTAATGGACATACCAGTGGCACCTTCAGTATCTAAGGATCTTTTCGGAGACCAATACTTGTCGGAAGTAAAACAGTTCTCATGACAAAATTGCGAAGACAAAGAAACTGTCCGGGTTACCCAATTTATATACGGGTTATGTCTGATGAACCACGGAATTCCAAGAATGATGGTATGGTTGGGGGACGTGATAAGATCGAAGGAAATGTGTTCTTGATGGTTTCCCACCTGTAGACTTAACATCAGGGTAGTGGTGTCTACAGGACCCGAGGATATCAAGGATCCATCCACGGTGTGTACCTGTTCGGGTACTTCTTTTGCTTGTGTAGGAACTTGGTGAGCAGCAGCCCACGTCTTGTCCATGTATATACCACTAGCACCACAATCTAGTAATGCCATAGTCTTTTCTTGACGACCGTCAGGAAGTTGTAACAGAACAGGAAAAATGAACAAGGCGGTTGTATTGTCATTAAAGGAGCTGATGGAAGGTATAGCTGTAGATCCCGTCCCCTCCCTTCTTACAGTGGACGGGAGGTGTCGTTTCCCGAAGGCCTGGGCGGACGTACAGGACAGGTACGAAGCATGTGACCAGCAGAACCACAGTACAGGCACAACCCTCTCTTGCGTCTGTCTTCTCGTTTACTAGCAGAGAGCGGACCTCGGGTAGTATCCACCTGCATGGGTTCCCCTTCGATGTCTCTAGCAGGAGTGCGAGGTTCCTCGGAACGCTGTAGGCAAGCTCGTGAGCTACTTGGCTGGGAAAACCCTCTACTCCTTTTCTTTTCCGATCTCCGTTCCTGAAGACGATATTCGATGGACAGTGCTTGATCCATCAGGCCACGAAGCTCTTCTGTTCTGGTAGAATGTACTAGTTCATCCTTTATTTCTTCTTTGAGTCCTCTACGAAATAAAGTTACCAGAGTACGTTCCACCCAAGTGGTCTCTGCCGCCAGCTGACGAAAACGGGTTATATATTGCAGGACGTCTTGCGAGCCTTGTTGGATGTCACATAGGGCTTCTTCAGCAGAGGCTTCCAATCCAGGACGGCTAAACATCTGTTTGAAGCGACTCACAAAGGTGGAATAGTCCGACAATACAGGGTCGTTGGAGGACACCATCGGGGTTGCCCAGGCCAAGGCTGGACCGGATAAGGCACTGATAAGATAACCCACCTTGGTCCTGTCGTGGGAGAATTGGGTAGGTCGGAAGGCGAAGTACACTGTTAATGCATCCAGGAACTCACGAAGCTTGGTTGGTTCACCAGAGAAACAAGGGGTGGAAGCGGAGATAGTTGGAACATCACTGGTGCGGAGAGGCAAAGCCTGTCGTAACGCAGCATTTTCATTGCGTAGTTGTTGCAATTCCTGAGCTTGTTGCTGAATCGTGGTCAAAAGAGATTGTTCCGGATCTGCAGCAGCCGCCACTGAGTCATCCATGGTGTTTGAGGACGTCTGAATGGTTGGGCGCTGCAATCTGTCGCGACTCACGTGCTGCTTGCGCCTGGAATTTGCAGATCTGGTGGCGTGGATCTTCAATGTTCGACTTTGACACAGAAAGGGGCGACTCTTTCTGGTAGCCACGGTGCTGTAGGCAATGGAGACGCCAAGAACAGACCGTGCCCTTCAGAAAATAGCGCCAGAGGGAAAAAAAACCTTAGGAAAAGGGGAAAAACCTCCAAACAGGAAGATTCCTGGAAAAAACAAGAACAAACAAACAGGAATCCAAAAGGAGCAAAAGTCAGGAAACACAGAATGCTGAAATCCAGAACCAAAAGGGGAGGAAATCAGGAGCGAAGACACTAACTGAGCAGAAAGTGTTGCAGCGCAAGGAAATGAAGAAAACACAGCCCTTATATACAAAAAGACAGTAATTGACCCACAGGAAGTAAAAGGACACCATATTAGACAGGGAGAGGTACATAGAACAAAACAGAATAGAAACCATAGAGAATAGGGAACAATGAATGCTGGGAAGAGAAAGGTAACCTGGGAAGGGAAGAAGACATAAAAAAAGTACAACAAAAAGACCCCAGAAAGAAGAAAAGAAAGAGGACAAGAAGGAAGAAAGAAGAACAGGTAAGGGGGTCAGGAGACCCCAGCAAGGCGGTGGAAAACGATAGAGCGAGGCCCCATGCAATGCCTGGGGCCTCGAAAAGTGCATGAAAGGCTGGGGGCGCGCCGCGTTTTAGAAACGCGCTGTGCGGCCCCAGCCGAACGCCCGGCTTGTGCCGAACATTCGGCTCGCGCCGCACCACGCGGCGCGACAGCTTGTCTCCCTTATTTTCAAAGGTAGATATGCTCACTCAGTTCGAGGAATCGCTTTGTACGGCATACTCGGACATCCCCAACTTGCATCCACAAACTGGAAGGAGTTGGATTTAGCACAGAGAGTGTGTTACAGGTGCATGAAAAACATGTCTTCCTGAGCCTCAGGTGGCTGTCACAGGAGTCATTAGTAAAGGTTTGTTACGCATGCATTTGGTAATGTTAAGGAAGAAGGAGGCAGTTAGCCTATGACCTTCTCTTTATGGAACATCATGAGAAATCCCCAGCATGTCTCCCTTAGTTTCAAAGGTAGATATGCTCGCTCAGTTCGAGGAATCGCTTTGTACGGCACACTCGGACACCCCCAACTTGCTTCCACAAACTGGAAGGAGTTGGATTTAGCACAGAGAGTGCGTTAAAGGCGCATGAAAAACATGTCTTCCTGAGCCTCAGGTGGCTGTCACAGGAGTCATTAGTAAAGGTTTGTTACGCATGCATTTGGTAATGTTAAGGAAGAAGGAGGCAGTTACTTGACAGGTGGTAAAATGTAGTCAAACTTATTCCGTTCTGTGGTGTGTGAATGTGATGGGCCCTTGTCTGGCAGCGGTAAGTTAACGTGAGAGCAGTGATTGTTTGGATTGGGCCCGTGGCCGGTGATATGAAAGGGTTGTTTGTTGTGCGTGAATGGCGTGTGAATGGACCATAAAGAGGCTGGTGCCTGGACGCGGCTTTATGGCCCACCTTCAGAAGGCTTGGTTTCAATATTCAGATACTTTGATAAGTATTCATGCTTTGAAACTATAATTTCTGGAGGTGCTAAAACCAACCAGTGTGAGTGGTGGGTTAACTTTAACAAACTAGTACCAGGGGAGTCCAAGGGTCTAGGACTTGCGTGGCTCTCACCAGTTTTCCTTCACCCAGAATCCCCTTGAAAGCACAAAATGTGCTTAAAAAACACATTTGCCTTGCACTCCAATGAGCAGAAGTCAAGGGATCTGCAGGGAGCCACAAGTTCCACTAAGTCTCCAGTGAAAAACTGCCTCACTTTAGTGAGTGGACAAGTGACCACAACAGGGAAGTACCCAAAACGGATTTTGGAGATATTAAAATTACCTACCACAAAACAGCCTCGTTTTTTAACCTCTTAAATGCGGGCGTCGGCCACTGGCCGACGCCCACACACCCTCCCTGGTGCGGGTCACGACCAGTGGCCGACACCAGGAAGGGCATTAATAAATCCTCGGGTGCGTCGCACCCGAGGATTTATTTTTTATTTTTTTTCCCCCCCCGGGAGACACGGAAGCTACCGTGTCTCCCCCCGCCCCCCACCCGCCCCTTTGTGACATCAGCGCGCCGCGAGGCGCGCTGACGTTGCAAAGGTGTTTTCCCCATGAAAGCAGGAAGCAGCCTTGCGGCCGCTTCCTGCTTTCATGGGGAAAACGGCCTTTTTCACGTTCGGGAAGGCCTCGTAAGAAAGGGGAGAGTCTCCCCTTTCTTACGAGGCCTTCCTGAAAGTGTTTCCTGGCCCCCGGTCGCAGCTGTGCTGCGATCGGGGGCCAGGAAACACTTTCAGGTTTCCTGGCTCCCCCGATCGCAGCACAGCTGCGATCGGGGGGGTCAGGAAACATTTTGAAAAGGCCTCGTAAGAAAGGGGAGACTCTCCCCTTTCTTACGAGGCCTTCTGAAACTGTTTCTGGCCCCCGATCGCAGCACAGCTGCGATCGGGGGCCAGAAACAGTTTCAGAAGGCCTCGTAAGAAAGGGGAGAGTCTCCCCTTTCTTATGAGGCCTTCTGAAACGGTTTCCTGGCCCCCGATCGCAGCACAGCTGCGATCGGGGGCCAGGAAACCCCACTAGACACCAGGGATTTCACTTTTGGGGGGCAGCCCCCCCCCGGAAAACGGGCCGCCCCCCCCCCCCGGCATAATTTTCCTAAAAAAATAAAAAGGTAGGTGCCCCCTGGGGAGGGGGGGGGGGGGTGCGATCGCGCCCCCCCCCCCCCCAGGGGATTTTTTTTCAAAAAATAAAAATAAAAAAAAAAAAATGAAATGACAGGGGGTCGCCCTTGGGCAGGGTGACCCCCTGTGGGGGCAATTTTTTTTTTAGATGTTGTAGGGTTTCCCTGGGGGCCATTTTGGCCCCCAAGGAAACCATACAACAACTAAAAAAAAATATATGTATATATCTATATATATATATCTATGTAGATAGATATATCTAGGTACATGGATATATCTATAGATATATCTATGTAGATATATATTTATATATATATATATATATAGGTAGATCTGTATCAAAGAGATTTATAAAGCGCGCTACTCACCTGTGAGGGTCTCAAGGCGCTGGGGGGGGGGGGACGGGGGGGAGGGAAAGGGGCTAGGAGGTTCACTGTTCAAAAAGCCAGGTTTTGAGGCCCTTCCTGAAAAGAAGTAGGTTTTGGGTCTTGCGAATGTGAGTTGTGAGTGCGTTCCATGTTTTGGGTGCAATGTAGGAGAAGGATCTGCCCCCGGTGGTGGTGTGTTTGATGCAGGGGTCAGAGGCGAGAGAGAGGTCAGCTGAACGGACGTTTCGTGTGGGGGTGTGGAAGGTGACTCTCGTTGAGGTAGGCAGGGCCTGTGTTGTGGAGTGATTTGTGTGTGAGGATGAGGATCTTGAAGGTGATCCTTTTGTCAATGGGGAGCCAGTGGAGGGATTTGAGGTGTGGAGAGATGTGTTCGTGTCGGTGGAGGTCGAGGATGAGTCGTGCTGCTGAGTTCTGGATGCGTGTAGTTTGCACTTGAGTTTTAGAGTGGTGCCGGCGTAGAGGGCGTTTCTGTAATCAAGCCTGCTGCTGATGAGTGCGTGAGTGACAGTTTTTCTGGTCTCTGTGGGGATCCATTTTAATGTTTTTCAGTATACGGAGTTTGTTGAAGCATGAGGAGGTAAGAGCGTTGATTTGTTGGGTCATAGAGAGGGAGGAGTCTAGGATGATGCTGAGGTTGCGTGCGTAGTTGGCGGGGGTGGGTGCAGGGCCTAGCGTGGTGGGCCACCATGGGGGGTCCCAGGTTTTTTTGGTGAGGGCCAAAGAGGATTATTTCGGTTTTGCTTGAGTTGAGTTTCAGGTGGTTGGCTGTCATATATACATCACTTTTGTCAATATGTGTGTGGTTTCCCTGGGGGGAAAAGGGTCCGACTTGTCTAGTGGCAGTTTTAGTGCCATAAAGAAGCGCAGAAGGTTTATATGCCTACTGCAAAGAGCACATCTGTATTTTATGTAAATAGCTGAGTACATTAGTAAAGTCTATGGAGAGATGAAGGGCACTTTTGCTGGGTGGTAATGAGGGAATCCGAGGAGGAGGGAGTGGGAGCACCAATAATGATTGTTGGACTGGGCGCAGGAGGTGCTAAAGACTGTGACGAATGGTATGTGACAAGGTGTTTTTTGAGTGTCTTGAAAGTACGTGCTGATTGAGGGAAGAAGCGCAGGTAAGGTGGCCTCTACTGTTGCACGTATCTCACACACACCATCGATTTTGTGACTGTCTACGTAGGCTAGTGTTTTAGAGCAACAGTTTAGCCAATAGCAGAGATGGCATCTTGATGCATGACTGCTGCCTGCACTCGGGTTATAGAGGACCGCTCTGACATAGGATCAGAGACTGAGACATCAGATACTGAGACAGCATCTGAGGGATAGGACAATGGCGCAGACTCTGGGAGTGATTTTTCAGTCAGAGGAGTCCCATTCGAAAACTCCTCTTCCAGTACATTATGAGGGAGGTGATGAGGACAGTCCTGCTGTCCCTTCGCAAGCTGTTCGTGCAACTGGGTAATAGTGGGTTAGGCCAACCCAGAGAGCAGGTGAATGCGGCGGCAAGCAGAGAGAGAGTGCTCTCTTGGGAGCTCACCAATTTAGTTCAGCCCCAAATTCCACCACCCAAATCATATTGTGGAGACATCAAAATTGTCTATGGCAAAACAAACTGGTTTTGTAAGGCAGGCACCTGTGTTTTTGGTCCTGGATTCGGCGGCCATATAGAGAAACACACTAAACCCAAACATTTCTGGAAACTAGACATTCGGGGGAGTCCACAGAGGTGTGACTTGTGTGGATTCCCCAAAGTTTTCTTACCCAGAATACCCTGCAAAGCTGAAATGTTGAGAAAAAACTCTATTTTTCTCGCATTTCTGTCACACAAACTACAGGAATATGCTGGGATCCACAACATTCCTACCACCCAGTGACTCCTCACCTGTCCTGATAAAAACACTACCCCACTTGAGTGCCTACACCTAGTGCCTGTGTCAGGAATGGATCACCCCAGGGTCAACAGCTGCCTCACGTAAGGACCAACATTGACCGTTGTGTGATCTATTCCTGTCGCAGGCACCAGGCCTAACCACACAAGTGAGGTATCATATTTATCGGGAGACTTGGGGGAACGCTGGGTGGAAGGAAATTTGTGGCTCCCCTCAGATTCCAGAACTTTCTGTCACCGAAATGTGTGGAAAACGTGGTATTTTAGCCACATTTTGAGGTTTGCAAAGGATTCTGGGTAACAGAACCTGGTCCGAGCCCCACAAGTCACCTCATCTTGGATTCCCCTGGGTTTCTAGTTTACAAAAATGTGCTGGTTTGCTAGGTTTCCCCAGGTGCCGGCTGAGCTAGAGGCCAAAATCCACAGGTAGGCACTGTTTTCTATGAAAAAATGTGATGTGTCCACGTTCTGTTTTGGGGCATTTCCTGTCGCGGGCGCTAGGCCTACCCACACAAGTGAGGTATCATTTTTATCGGGAGACTTGGGGGAACGCCGGGTGGAAGAAAATTTGTGGCTCCTCTCAGATTCCAGAACTTTCTGTCACCGAAATGTGAGGAAAACTTGTTTTTTTAGCCACTTTTTGAGGTTTGCAAAGGATTGTGGGTAACAGAACCTGGTCCGAGCCCCGCGAGTCACCCCTCCTTGTATTGCCCTAGGTCTCTAGTTTTCAGAAATGCACAGGTTTGGTAGGTTTCCCTAGGTGCCGGCTGAGCTAGAGGCCAAAATCTACAGGTAGGCACTTCTCAAAAAACACCTCTGTTTTCTTCCCAAAATTTTGATGTGTCCACGTTGCGCTTTGGGGCGTTTCCTGTCGCGGGCGCTAGGCCTACCCACACAAGTGAGGTATCATTTTTATCGGGAGACTTGGGGGAACGCCGGGTGGAAGGAAATTTGTGGCTCCTCTCAGATTCCAGAACTTTCTGTCACCGAAATCTGAGGAAAACTTGTTTTTTTAGCCACTTTTTGAGGTTTGCAAAGGATTCTGGGTAACAGAACCTGGTCCGAGCCCCGCGAGTCACCCCTCCTTGGATTGCCCTAGGTCTCTAGTTTTCAGAAATGCACAGGTTTGGTAGGTTTCCCTAGGTGCCGGCTGAGCTAGAGGCCAAAATCTACAGGTAGGCACTTCTCAAAAAACACCTCTGTTTTCTTCCAAAAATTTTGATGTGTCCACGTTGCGCTTTGGGGCGTTTCCTGTCGCGGGCGCTAGGCCTACCCACACAAGTGAGGTATCATTTTTATCGGGAGACTTGGGGGAACGCCGGGTGGAAGGAAATTTGTGGCTCCTCTCAGATTCCAGAACTTTCTGTCACCGAAATCTGAGGAAAACTTGTTTTTTTAGCCACTTTTTGAGGTTTGCAAAGGATTCTGGGTAACAGAACCTGGTCCGAGCCCTGCGAGTCACCCCTCCTTGGATTGCCCTAGGTCTCTAGTTTTCAGAAATGCACAGGTTTGGTAGGTTTCCCTAGGTGCCGGCTGAGCTAGAGGCCAAAATCTACAGGTAGGCACTTCTCAAAAAACACCTCTGTTTTCTTCCAAAAATTTTGATGTGTCCACGTTGCGCTTTGGGGCGTTTCCTGTCGCGGGCGCTAGGCCTACCCACACAAGTGAGGTATCATTTTTATCGGGAGACTTGGGGGAACGCCGGGTGGAATGAAATTTGTGGCTCCTCTCAGATTCCAGAACTTTCTGTCACCGAAATGTGAGGAAAACTTGTTTTCTTAGCCACTTTTTGAGGTTTGCAAAGGATTCTGGGTAACAGAACCTGGTCCGAGCCCCGCAAGTCACCCCTCCTTGGATTCCCCTAGGTCTCTAGTTTTCAGAAATGCACAGGTTTGGCAGGTTTCCCTATGTGCCGGCTGAGCTAGAGGCCAAAATCTACAGGTAGGCACTTTGGAAAAAACAGCTGTGTTTTCTATAAAAAAAATAGGATGTGTCCATGTTGTGTTTTGGGGCATTTCCTGTCGCGGGCACTAGGCCTACCCACACAAGTGAGGTATCATTTTTATCGGGAGACTTGGGGGAACACAGAATAGCAAAACAAGTGTTATTGCCCCTTATCTTTCTCTACATTTTTTCCTTCCAAATATAAGAGAGTGTGTAAAAAAGACGTCTATTTGAGAAATGCCCTGCAATTCACATGCTAGTATGGGCACCTCGGAATTCAGCGATGTGCAAATAACCACTGCTCCTCAAAACCTTATCTTGATCCCATTTTGGAAATGCAAAGGTTTTCTTGATACCTCTTTTTCACTCTTCATATTTCAGCAAATGAATTGCTGTATACCCAGTCTAGAATGAAAACCAACTGCAGGGTGCAGCTTATTTATTGGCTCTGGGTACCTAGGGTTCTTGATGAACCTACAAGCCCTTTATATCCCCGCAACCTGAAGAGTCCAGCAGACAAAACTGTATATTGCTTTCAGAAATCTGACATCGCAGGAAAAAGTTACAGAGTAAAACATAAAGAAAAATGGCTGTTGTTTTCAGCTCAATTTCAATATTTTTTTATTTCAGCTGTTATTTTCTGTAGGAAAACCTTGTAGGATCTACACAAATGACCCCTTGCTGAATTCAGAATTTTGTCTAGTTTTCAGAAATGTTTAGCATTCCGGGATCCAGCATTGGTTTCACACCCATTCCTGTCACTAACTGGAAGGAGGCTGAAAGCACCAAATATAGTAGAAATGGGGTATGTCCCAGTAAAATGCCAAATTTGTGTTGAAAAATTCGGTTTTCTGATTCAAGTCTGCCCGTTCCTGAAAGGTGGGAAGATAGTGATATCAGCACCAGAAACCCTTGGTTGATGGCATTTTCAGGGAAAAAACCACAAGCCTTCTTCGGCAGCCCTTTTTTCCCATTTTTTTGGAAAAAACAAAATTTTCACTGTATTTTGGCTATTTTCTTGGTCTCCTCCAGGGGAAACCACCAACTCTGGGTACCATTAGAATCCCTAGGATGTTGGAAAAAAAGGACGCAAATTTGGCGTGGTTAGCTTATGTGGACAAAAAGTTATGAAGCCCTAAGCGCGAACTACCCCAAATAGCCAAAAAAGGGCTCAGCACTGAGGGGGGGAAAGGCCCAGCAGCTAAGGGGTTAAGACAGTCACCTAAGTATTTTGTCCTGGGCTTGGCAACCATATAGGGAAACCTACCAAACGCAGACATTTCTGAAAACTGGACACCCAAGGCAGCCCATGTAAATGTGGCGTGTTTGGATTTAACAAAGCTTTCTCACCCAGAATACTCTGCAAAAGTGAAACGTTGATTAAAACCACTATTTTTCCTTTCTTTTTTATCAGAGAAACTACAGGAATGTGCAGGGATCCTCAAAATTCCTACCATCCAGTGTTTCCCCACTTGTCCTGATAAAAACACAACCCCGCTTGTGTGCCTGCGCCTAGTGCCTGCTCCAGGGTTATCAGTAGCCCTCATGCAAGGACTACCATTGACCCTTGTGTGATCCATTCCTGTCCGGGCACTAGGCCTACCCACACAAGTGAGGTACCATTTTTATCGGGACACTTGGGGGGGTGCTAGTTGGAAGGAAATTTGTGGCTCCTCTCAGATTCCAGAACTCTCTGTCACCGAAATGTGAAGAAAAAGTGTTTTTTTAGCCAGATTTTGAGGTTTGCAAAGGATTCTGGGTATCAGAACCTGGTGAGAGCCCCACAAGTCACCCCATCTTGGATTCCCCTAGGTCTCCAGTTTTCAAAAATGCACAGGTTTGGTAGGTTTCCCTAGGTGCCGGCTGAGCTAGAGGCCAAAATTCACAGGTAGGCACTTTGCAAAAAACACCTCTGTTTTCTGTGTAAAGATGTGATGTGTCTACTTTGTGTTTTGGGGCTTTTCCTGTCGCGGGCACAGGGCCTACCCACCCAAGTGAGGTATCCTTTTGTATCGGGAGACTTGAGGGAATGCTGGGTGGAAGGAAATTTGTGGCTCCTCTCAGATTCCAGAACTTTCTGACACCGAAATGTGAGGAAAAAGTGTTTTTTTAGCCAAATTTTGAGGTTTGCAAAGGATTCTGGGTAACAGAACCTGGTGAGAGGCTCACACGTCACCCCATCTTGGATTCCCCTAGGTCTCCAGTTTTAAAAAATGCACAGGTTTGGTAGGTTTCCTTAGGTGCCGGCTGAGCTAGAGGCTAAAATCCACAGGTAGGCACTTTGCAAAAAACACCTCTGTTTTCTGTGTAAAAATGTGATGTGTCCATGTTGTGTTTTGGAGCTTTTCCTGTCGCGGGCACAGGGCCTACCTACACATGTGAGCTATCATTTTTATCGGGAGACTTGAAGGAATGCTGGGTGGAAGGAAATTTGCGGCTACTCTCAGATTCCAGAACTTTCTGACACCGAAATGTGAGGAAAAAATGTTTTTTTAGCAAAATTTTGAGGTTTGCAAAGGATTCTGGGTAACAGAACCTGATGAGAGCCCCACAAGTCACCTCATCTTGGATTCCCCTAGGCCTCTAGTTTTTAAAAAAGCACTGGATTGGTACGTTTCCGTAGGTGCCGGCTGAGCAAGGGGCCAAAATCCACAGGTAGGCACTTTGCAAAAAAAACCTCTGTTTTCTTTGAGAAAATGTGATATGTCCACTTTGTGTTTTGGGGCATTTCCTGTTGCTGGCACTAGGCCTACCCACACAAGTGAGGTACCATTTTTATCGGGACACTTGGGGGAACGCTGGAGGAAGGAAATTTGTGGCTCCTTTCAGATTCCAGAACTCTCTGTCACCGAAATGTGAGGAAAAAGTGTTTTTAGCCAAATTTTGAGGTTTGCAAAGGAATCTGAATAACAGTACTGGATTGAGAGCCCCACAAGTCACCCCATCGTGGATTCTCCTAGGTCTCCAGTTTTCAAAAATGCACAGGTTTGGTAGGTTTCCCTAGGTGCCGGCTGAGCTAGAGGCCAAAGTTCACAGGTAGGCACTTTTGCAAAAACACCTCTGTTTTCTGTGTAAAAATGTGATGTGTCCACGTTGTGTTTTGGGGCTTTTCCCGTCGCGGGCACAGGGCCTACCCACACAAGTGAGCTATCATTTTTATCGGTAGACTTGAGGGAACACTGGTTGGAAGGAAATGTGTGGCTCCTCTCAGATTCCAGAACATTCTGACACCGAAATGTGAGGAAAAAGTATTTTTTTGCCAAATTTTGAGGTTTGCAAAGGATTCTGGGTAACAGAACCTGGAGAGAGCCTCACAAGTCACCCCATCTTGGATTCCCCTACGTCTCCAGTTTTAAAAAATGCACAGGTTTAGTAGGTTTCCCTAGGTGCCGGCTGAGCTAGAGGCCAAAATCCACAGGTAGGCACTTTGCAAAAAACACCTCTGTTTTCTGTGTAAAAATGTGATGTGTCCACGTTGTGTTTTTGGGGCTTTCCTGCCGCGGGCACAGGGCCTACCTACACGAGTGAGGTATCATTTTTATCAGGAGACTTGAGGGAACGCTGGGTGGAAGGAAATTTGTGGCTCCTCTCAGATTCCAGAACTCTCTGTCACTGAAATGTGAGGAAAAAGTGTTTTTTTAGCCACATTTTGAGGTTTGCAAAGAATTCTGGGTAACGGAACCTGGTGAGAGCCCCACAAGTCACTTCATCTTGGATTCCCCTAGGTCTCCAGTTTAAAAAAAAGCACTGGTTTGGTACGTTTCTGTAGGTACTGGCTGAGCAAGAGGCCAAAATCCACAGGTAGGCACTTTGCAAAAAACACCTCTGTTTTCTTTGAGAAAATGTGATGTGTCCACTTTGTGTTTTGGGGCAATTCCTGTCGCGGGCACTAGGCCTACCCACACAAGTGAGGTACAATTTTTATCAGGACACTTGGGGGAACACTGGGTGGAAGGAAATTTGTGGCTCCTCTCAGATTCCAGAACTCTCTGTCACCGAAATGTGAGGAAAAAAGGTTTTTTTTAGCCAAATGTTGAGGTTTGCAAAGGATTGTGGGTAACAGATCCTGGTGAGAGCCCCACAGGTCACCCCATCTTGGATTCCCCTAGGTCTCTAGTTTTGAAAAATGCACAGGTTTGGTAGGTTTCCCTAGGTGCCGGCTGAGCTAGAGGCCAAAATCCACAGGTAGGCATTTTTCAAAAAACACCTCTGTTTTCTTTGAGAAAATGTGATATGTCCACTTTGTGTTTTGGGGCATTTTCTGTTGCGGGCACTAGGCCTACCCACACAGGTGAGGTACCATTTTTATCGGGACACTTGGGGGAATGCTGGGTGGAAGGAAATTTGTGGCTCCTCTCAGGTTCTAGAACTCTCTGTCACCGAAATTTGATGAAAAAGTGTTTTTTAGCCAAACTTTGAGGTTTGCAAAGGAACCTGGTGAGAGCCCCTCAAGTCACCCCATCTTGGATTGCCCTAGGTCACTAGTTTTCAAAAATGCACATGTTTGGTAAGTTTCCCTAGTGCCGGCTGAGCTAGAGGCCAAAATCCACAGGTAGGCACTTTGCATAAAACACCTCTGTTTTCTTTGGGAAAATGTCATGTATCCACGTTGTGTTTTGGGGCATTTCCTGTTGCAGGCGCTAGGCCTACCTACACAAGTGGGGTACCATTTTTATCGGGAGACTTGGGGGAACATAGAATAGCAAAACAAGTGTTATTGCACCTTGTCTTTCTCTACATTTTTTCCTTCCAAATATAAGAGAGTGTGTAAAAACGATGTCTATTAGAGAAATGCCCTGTAATTCACAATGCAGTATGGGCACCCCAGAATTCAGAGATGTGCAAATAACCACTGCTCCTCAACACCTTATCTTGTGCCCATTTTGGAAATACAAAGGTTTTCTTGATACCTATGTTTCACTCTTTATATTTCAGCAAATTAATTGCTGTATACCCGGTATAGAATGAAAACCCACTGCAGGGTGCAGCTTATTTATTGGCTCTGGGTACCTAGGGTTCCTAGGGTACCTAGGATTCTTGATACACAAGCCTATATATATCCCCGCAACCAGATGAGTCCAGCAGACATAACGGTACATTGCTTTAAAAAATCTGACATCGCAGGAAAAAGTTACAGAGTAAAACATAAAGAAAAATGGCTGTTGTTTTCAGCTCAATTTCAATATTTTTTTATTTCAGCTGTTGTTTTCTGTAGGAAAACCTTGTAGGATCTACACAAATGAACCTTTGCTGAATTCAGAATTTTGTTTATTTTTCAAAAATAGTTAGCTTTCCCAGATCCAGCATTGGTTTCATACCCATTTCTGTCACTAACTGGAAGGAGGCTGAAAGCACAAGAAATAGTAAAAATGGGGTATGTCTCAGAAAAATGCCAAAATTGTGTTGAAAAGTGTAGTTTTGTGATTCAAGTCTGCCTTTTCCTGAAAGCTGGGAAGCTGGTGATTTTAGCACCGCAAACCCTTTGGTGATGCCATTTTCAGGAGAAAAACCACAAGCCTTCTTTGGCAGCCCTTTTTTCCAATTTGTTTGAAAAAAAAAATGTGCTCTATTTTGGCTAATTTCTTGGTTTCCTCCAGGGGAAATCACAAACTCTGGGTACCTTTAGAATCTCTAGGATGTTGGAAAAAATGGACGCATATTTGGCATGGATAGCTTACATGGACAAAAAGTTATGAAGGCCTAAGCGCAAACTACCCCAAATAGCCAAAAAATGGGCTCAGCAATGGGGGTGGAGGGGACGGCCCAGCAGGTAAGAGGTTAACAGATAGTTCAACAGTCTAATTTTGCAGTCAGAGAATGAAAAGTAAACAGCAATATGATGGTAAAAGAATACACAGCAGTTTGTCAGAAGACATGGCCTGACATTTAACCTGTGTCTTTGATTGCACAGCTAAAATTGAAATTCATCTTTATTCGTCATTCACCTACTGAACTCCAGTTGGTTATTTGGGGGGTATTGGAACAGCCTTGTAACACCTACTTCTTGTGCCTCTATAATTACAAAACCAGTAACTGAAATCAAAAAGACATAAGCCAGCATGTGTGGCTCAGTGACAGTACTATCATGCAAGTAAATCAATTGTGAAATAGGATAATTCAGTTCTATAAGGAAATACTGGTACTTGTCTGCCATCAACAAACACAGACATTTATTTACTGCCTTGAATACTCAAAGCATAGACCAGGGACAAACGTGTCTTTAAATTATCATGATTGCTTGTCCGCAAGAGTATTGCTGCTTACATGTTTTTCCTGGAACCAAAGGGATATCTTGTCGAGAATTTCATTTTTAAGCACCTCTGAATTTCAAATTTTCAGGAGTTAGCTAAACGATTTATGAAGAAGTTAAATATGTTGATCTGAAGTGAGTGTCCACTTGAAGTCTCCTATTTAAAATATTGTAAACTCTAGAGCGTATGACAAAATTGATAATCATTGGAGTTTACATGTCTTTCGGGTTTTCAAACTATACGCCATTCAGGGATTGTGTATTTGCCCATTCACGGTTTTAGGGACACATGATTTTATAACCTAAAACTCTTTAAATTTCCAAAAAGTATTTGAAAAATGTATTGAGCTTGTCCACTGGCCGAGCGTTATTCAGGCAGTAAACATGTATTTCACAGAAATTGGACTTTTTGTTAGAAAATCTGGGAGCATCGCGAACAAAATCTAAACACTCCGCCAAGAGAAAGAAAGAATGACTTCTTGGCCCTGCTTGTAGACCTGATCTTGTAATGAGTGTGTGTACTCTTCATCTATGCCTGTCCTCCGAAGCCTGAAGGCAAACTATTTCTAAGCGTGGTTTGTCTTACAGTTAGAAAACAATAATAGCAGACATGCTTTAAGATATGACACCGATTGAGTTCCTGGTATAAAAGTAGAAATCGGAACAGGACAAATATTTAAGGGTGGAAGCACAGTAAGGAGAGGACCATGGATCGCACCCTCCATTTTGACGTTAATGCTTAGGCTGTATTACGTATTTCATACTGCAATGCCTTCACAATTTAAACCCCTTTAAAAGAGCCAGACAGAGACCTCTGCATAGGATTTAACCTGAAAAGTTAACAAGTATAACTGCACTTATAATAAATAGGAGCCTCCAGTTCCAGTGCAAACACCTGTCTCCAATTCCTTTGTTACTGGTGAGTTGTGTCATCTCTAGTCACCTGTGATAACGGAACCACTTAGCTGTTCAAGTGTAATAACTTGTTTCATTTGAGTTTTGCTGCCATAATGCCTCCTGCCAGAGCGAGCAGCCAAGCGGAAAGTTAGCGTATGCATTGGCACTGGATCGAGGGAAGTGTGGTGCCTTTTGCACCACAATTATGGAAATTTCTCAATACCGTAGTGGAGTTGGCAGTGAACCTGGCTTCACTGCATTATGGCCCATAAAGCTCTGGTAATGCCACTGGTGGCATCTCAGTACAATTGGGCTGTGCCCTTGAGTTGAGACTGACTTTGCTTTTTAGGGCACCTGACTGACAATTTCTATACTTGGTTGGTAGAGTTCTAAATGAGCATGTGGAATACTGACTTTAAACTTGCCATTACAGGAGGGAGGCGCCACACTGCATAATCAGCATTTTGGAAACAGTCAGCTTTCAGGGGATAGAAAACCCATCAGAACTGACATAAAATTCAATATACTCAAGTAATAGGCTTGAATATTTTTTCTCTCCTGTGAATTATCAGAAGCAGCACATTTTGGTTAAAAATTGACACAGAGAGGCAGTTATTTCTGCAAAGCTGATAATCTTCTCTGCAATTGCGCTTGCAGTTTCCATTTCGAAGTTCATATGTCTTAGGTAAATTACAGTAAAGCTTTTTTCAGCTCACGTCCATGGCAAAAAGAATGTCGGCTGTGCTTGTACATAATTAGGAAACAGTAATAAATCCCAGCCGATTGCTCCCGTGTAAATTAAAGATGTTTCTGCAAAAGGAAAATTACTTTGTCTAAATGTATTGCTTAGGGCTTTGGGAACCCAAGAAATCTTTCATTCATTTCATTTCTAAGGATTAATCAATATTAAAATGGTTCAGGAAACAATTTATTGATGGTCTTCTTGAAAAAGGCCTGATCTTTTTTATCATATCTACTGAGGCCCAGCCACTGTTTGTATTAGTGCATCTTACACCCTGCTATCACGCTAACAACTACTGCCTTTAAATTATTGGGACCTTTTTTGACAACTTTTCAGGAAGATTCATGAAACTGTCTGATTTCTCCCTCCTTGTGGTTCGTGGAAATTGCTTCCCAAATGGCAGCGGGCGTAATAGCTTTGAGGGACTTGATGCGTGGTGTGCTATCCCCGTTCACAAACCAATGATGTGCAAATTACACACCGACTACAAAATGGGCGTAATTTGCAATTCAACCATTTTACTAATAGGTGGCTTTGCAAATTGAATGTTCGCAGATGATTGCCTGCTGAATATTAATTTGGTACGTCACATTTTGTGACCCACTGTAAATAATTGTGAAGGCAGGACTTGTGGACTGCAAAGGATAGCAAATAAACATCCATGCATTTTCCTTCTCAATAGAACACATTCTTTTTTTCCAAAAAGCAGCCTCTGTTCATTCAAGAGACAGATAATGCTTTTGAAAAAAAACCGTTTTCTTATAATGACCAGATCGGTGAAGCATGGTTTGCTCCCATAGACCACTGAGTACTGCCCCTAAGGCCATCAACAACAATTCCCAAAAATGAAGCTGTCACATGTGACCTTTCCTTTGCCTCTCACAAGCAGTTAAGGGAACAACTCTTTCAGGCGCACTTCTTTTTCTGATTTGGAAAGAAATGTATAACTCCCTTTACAAGTTGGACTTTCCCTTGCTGGAACATTTTCCTACTCAGGATTATGCTTTACACTAGATCAATAAATCTTTTCACCCGGCATAAGGGTGTGGAGACATAAGGAAGGCATCAAATCTTTAGAAAAAGTCACTTGAGAATAACAGTATGACCAATTTGACCAAACAAGGAAAACTCCAGTCTGAAATCTGGTTAAGGGGTTTTATTACAAGCACAGATTCAAAGTAATTTGGAAAGTTCTCAAAACAAAGTTATAAAGATGCAAAATCGCAATTGGTTGTCCAAAACAATGGAAAAGATTTAAACCAACTAACATCAAAAGAACTAAGCATTCAACAAAAAACAATACAAAACATCAGAAGAATAACCTGATGCACAGAAAACAAGCACTGTTCAATTATTTAAAGCATTAAGGCAATTACAAATAATCTCAGACTGGCTAGCTAGGGCAAGGAAATCCCTGCGGATTAGCAATTCAAAGATTACCATGTGTTGAGCTAAACACATGGGCAAAACGTGTAAGAAGAAAAGGGCCAAAACAAATTTGGAAAAACGACATCTGGGGCAAAAGGTGTCTAACCAAGCTATACAAAAAGTAGGTAAAAAGGGAAAGCGTCAGTATGTTAGAAGCTCAATCAAGAGCCTTCTTCATCGGGACAGGGGAAAAATTCTAAGTCTCAGCAAAGCATTTCAAAGGGTAAGGACAGAGAGGACTGTACCTATCAAAGTCCAAGGGGACCAGCAAGAGGAGAAGGGTTAGGAAGTCTCACAAAAGAAGAATATTGTTCGTCCATGTGAATGCTATATTAGAGTTCATAGTCCAAAATGATTTGTCCATCCATCAATCCAAATGACACAGAAGGTGTAGTTGTCCAATGAAAGTCAATCATGCAACATGGAACGGCAACATCAGTGAAGATTCCAATTACCAACAAAAGAAAACATCCATCTTAGCTCATCTGGGCAGGTTGAAACAAATGTATACATAGTCCTGTTTCACAGTTCCTGAAGGTACAATGCTCAAGGTTAGTTTGTTAGGCTTACTATGTGTAAAACAAGAAAAAACATCTATTACTAAACTAGCATTTGTAGGGGAAGAAAGCCTGAAAGAAACATTCACGTTAGCAAGAATGACTAAACGACAGTCAGAAAACAGGACCTTGCAGGGCTTACTTAGGCTAAACAAAGTGAATTACAATGGCACATGCAAATATGAAAATAATGCATATATTACATTCAGAATAATAAATTCAACATTAACAAATTTTGTTAGTATTTGTGTAACTGTACATTTAAAAAAATAACTCTAATAATGCATTGCATTAAGTATGATGCCGAACCACAATCTTTCTGAAAACCATTCTTGTTTTAGTGCAAACTATCAATTAACATGATAAAGAATAACATAGAAACAAATACATTGATGATGCATGATGTTTAAAGGCTATACCACAACCCTTTAGCCTGGTAACCTACAGTCAATGCACATTATTATGGTTTTCAGTGCACCACTTTAAAATAAATCTTTTAGTACTTCAATTAACAAAATGCAAAGATTGTCATGTATAGATGATCAAAGTGATGTCAGGGGCAGGAATAACATTTCTACTACATCTCCCTCATTGAAAAGGGGTTTGTACTTTCTGTAAACGTGTTTTTCAACTGCAGAAATGTAATTTGCTTCGCTGACCTGTCTGTAGAAATGCAGTTTTATCCCCGTTGGTGAGTGCAAATGTTTTTTTCACTAGTTGATGAGTGCAAATGTTTTTTTAAGCCACTGTTGATTAGTGGAAACTTTGATGCAACATTTTTGCACCTGGAAATAAGTCTCAATCAGCAATTTTCAAGCACACACTAATGTAGCCCTTGATTATTGTCTATCCAGCTTTGTTTTAAGGGCCAGATGTAGCAAAGGTTTAGCGACTCGCAAACGGCGAAAATCGCCGTTTGCGAGTCGCTAAAGCCACTTTGCTAAGTAGAAATGCATTTCCGACTCGCAAATAGGAAGGGGTGTTCCCTTCCTATTTGCGACTCGCAATGCAATGTAATTCCATTTGCGACCGCGAATGCGGTCGCAAATGGACTCGCAGTTACCATCCACTTGAAGTGGATGGTAACCCAGTCCCAAACGGGAAGGGGTCCCCATGGGACCCTTTCCCCTTTGTGTCTGGCATTAAAAATATTTTTTCAGAGCAGGCAGTGGTCCAATGGACCACTACCTGCCCTGAAAAATACCGAAACTAAAGTTTTTTTTTTTTTTTTCAAAGTGCTGCTTGTTTTTCTTTAAGGAAAACGGGTTGTTCTTTGAAAAAAAAAAACTGCTTTATTTAAAAGCAGTCACGGACATGGTGGTCTGCTGTTCCCAGCAGGCCACCATCCCCGTGAGTGCCCTGAATCGCTATGGGGTTGCAAATTGCGACCCACCTCATTAATATTAATGAGGTGGGTCTTTGCGACCCCATAGCGACTCGCAGAAGGTGTCTGAGACACCTTTCTGCATTCCAAATTGCGAGTTGCAATTTGCGAGTCGCTGGGACTCGCAAATTGCAAGTCACAATTTGGAAGTTTGCTACATCTGGCCCTAAATGTTTTTTGGAAGACAGCTTAGAATGAAATTCTCTTCAAATTTAATATACTCATTTTATTCAACCAAAATTCATAAATTCAGGACGTATAATAAAACCTGAAAATGCAAATGCAAAGGGGACAAACGCAAATCTTCAAAAAAGGAACAAACATGAACAGCAAATTATCAGAATTCTAGTGATGATGTAAGTTACATGTCACAAGCACTTCCATCTCCAGTGGCATCACAGAGGTTTACCTTCTATATTGCTTTAGAGTGACTAGAGGAGGTAAGATCACTTAACGAGCACTGCTGACTTTCTGCTCCTGCTACTGACTTCATGACCCCTGGGTCCAGAGTGAGCAAGAGCAGGGCCAGAAAGAGAAACTATTACTTCTGGCCATTTTTAATCGATACACGTGAGACAGATATGTAAAATTCAGAAAACCAATCTTTACATTGTTGTCCATGACATATAGTCGGATAGAAATTGAGAATGACCTTTATAACTTGCATAGTTGATATTAAAATATCTCTCTTGCTGAGATAATTCTGAATCTGGAAAGGAAACACAGCTTTGGAAGGGTGATTTCTCTGTGAACATTTACACTGCAAAATCACTCTTTACCCTCCAGAGAGGAACGATTGGCAGCTTGCATGAACAGCCTCCATCTTACCTCCCGAGTGTTGAGGAAACACATATATTTTTTTCCTATCATTAAAAAGAATAGAAGAATAAGGGCCAATTTTGCTGTGCAATAATATGAAAGTACCTCTCCAAGGGCTTACAAGGCAGATGAAAGTCAATCTGGACACATGAAAGCATTTCAATTATGTTTGCCATGTTTATAAATACCAAAGCAACAGGGTCCCAATAATTATTTTTACAAAATCCAAACGAGAGCTGAAGCGAGAGAAAACGAGAGAAAACATTGTCATACACCTGCGTTTTCTATTACTTTATTGAATTCCAATTGATTAGTATGTCTTTATTTGTCTATATATTCTTCTTTATTAGATTTTATATTTTCACTACACTACAGAGGCGTATCCACAAGGTTTGGCTTTGTGGTAGCTGCCTGAAAGGGAAAGGCCAGGAATGCACTGTATTTAATATTACAAGGCGCATTCCTGCCCTTTAAGTTTGCTGGCTCACTTTTGGCTGCCCAGTGCCAATGCAGGCACCCTAGCGCTGTGGTGCAAGGGTGCCTGCATTGTAGGCAGAATTGTTTTTGTTCAGAAAGGAGCCTTCTGGCACAAAAACATTCCTTAGAGGTAGAATGCATACTTAGAAAGAGGAAACAACAAGGAGAAATAAAGATATTTCTCTTTGTTGTGCCTCCCCTGGGAAGGCGTAGCATTTTGACGCATTCTCAGGTTTATCAGTGATGGCAAATCTAGGAAAACACTAAAATCCATGGGTGGATGTGTGGGAACACCCAAACAATGCCCGTGGAATGCCTTCCCAGGGAAGAGTAATGAAAGGCTTCTTACTCAAGGGCTTCAAAACATTTTACAATTGTAATGTTTGTGTTGTGGTGAAAATCAAAATTATACTCTTTAACGGACAATGGGTCTGATTTAGATCTTGGTGGAGGGGTTTCTCCGTTGCAACTGTCCCAGATATCCTGTACACCAAAATCGTAATAGCATAGAAAACAATGTTATTTAGATCTTGCCGGATGGGATAGCCATCATAGTTGCGACAAAGTAACCCCTCTGCTGAAATTATCTAAATCAGGCCCAGAGTCACTTCTAGGTTATTAACAGACATTTGTTTGAGGTAATCAGTACTACTTTTCAATGTAGATCATACTTTTCATTCTGATTGTGATTCTGTGCAAAAGGTCTCACTTCTTGAAATGTATGCATATATTAAAAGAGGTCCTCATGTCTTTAAAAATGGGTGATACTTCCCTAAATCATTGTAAATTACAAATACATTAATCTGCTGAGAATTGTATTTGCCCCTAAGGTGGACTTTTGGAGGGGCACACATGGTCCAATGAGTGGCCAGGAGTGCATATGATGAACTAAAGAGCCTCTTTCCTGGGCATTCACAGGCATATCAGCAATTGCACATGGGCAGAGGGTGCACTGGTGTGTTCTTAATCTAGCACATGGTGAAGATTTGTGCTGCCTTGTGTTACTCCAGATTTATCAAGCCACTCAGGACCACGCAAAGTGGCCTTGCGTGGCTTCATAAATCTTACTTTAGTGTTGCTTAGCCCTTGCGCCTCCCTTGCGGGATGCAAGGGCGTTGCAACACATTATTAAATATGCCCCTCAATGCATAGAGACGGTTGTCTCCTGTGCATAAGGAAATAGCAACAATGGGCACAAATCTGATAAATATTTTGAATAAAATATTTGTTAAGATCACAAATTTGAAATGTTCAAATTTATTGAAATTTTATTTATAAATGTGCATCTATTAAACAAATAGTTTTCTACTTCCATATATAATAATAATACTTTTTATTTTAATGAAATATAGTTTAAATGTCATGAAGATTATGGCATTACCTACAAAATGGTAAACTATATTTATTTTAATTTCAATGGATGAGAAGGGTTTATTTGTTTTATAGTTGTTTGTTCAATTGCAATGTTTAATTCAATGCTATGAACTTTTGTATTATGTGTTAGTTGCTATGTTTGTTGAGATGGTGCATATTGGGTTTACATATGTATTAGTTTATTTTTTAGTATAATTTAACACTATTTTTACTTATCAGTCTTATTTTATTTTGATTTAAATATTATGTATAATTTAGACTAATAACCAACAATAATTTCATTGATATAATTAAATAAATTTAGGAGGTTTTCTGTTGGAATTCATTTTTAGTTTATATATTATGTTATTTTTAGTAATGTTTGTGCTATTGTTTCTAAGTAAGGTAGGCGTATGTTATTAGTAAACATTTGTACTCTGCTTTGTAGAATTTCATACATTTCTTTGGTTTGGTTGGATATCTTAGGTTTTATTTACATAACTGACAGTTCTACTTTAAGTTATTAGTGGCTTTGCCTTTTCTTTGAGATTTCTAGGAATTAAAAGAGAGTATGGTGGTTTCCCTTTAGTGTGACTTGGAAGGCATAGAGCTGTATTTCCACTGCTTTGTATTCTTTAGGTTTTTGGGGCCATGGTGTTGTCATATACATTCCACCATAGTATTTGATGCCTGGGTTAATGTCTGTGGCCAGAACAGTGCAGTCTGTCAACTCAAGTGTTTTCAAAATATTCTATAAGGGGACTTAGGGCTTCATTACGAGTCTGGCCGGCGTCCAGGGCCAGACTCTCTGGGGACCACCGCGGGACACAAGGTTCCCGATTGGCTGATTGCAATCAGACTCGTGGTCTGGCATGGCGGCGCTGAACTCCATGCTAACATGCTGATCACAACTCATATTTCTGCCAGCCTTTTCATGGTTGGGACCCCACTGTGAAAAGGCTGGTGGAAACATAGTTCTGGGGGCCACAGAGGGGGCCCTGCACTGCCCAATACATGGGTAGTGCCCTGCTCAGCACCCTCAGAAAGCAGACAGTGCACATTCTGAGGGTGCTGGAGTGCTATGGCATCGGCCTCTGCTTCCTTAAGGGACTTAACACCAGGCCAGCGTTCACTTGTCCAAATACTCCTGTTTCTTAACTCTCAATTGAAGCTAACTCACCTGGGAGGATAACATTTGCACAGTATATACAGTACAGGGGGTGACCTAACTGCAACTCCCAAGAAGCACTATTACTGTAACTCCACTCACCAACCCAGTGTTCTCTTGTCCAAATACCATTGTTTGGTGACTCACAAATTAAGTGTACTCATCTGGGAGGATAACATTTGCGTAGTGTGTGTAGTACAGGGAGTGACAAGACCGTTAAGGCCAGTAGGGCCTGCATTTATAATTCCAAGCACCAGCCCTGTGTTCACTTGTCCAAATACCCCTATTCCTCAATTCTCAATTGAAGTGTGCTCACCTTGGAGGATACAATGTGTATATTGTGTGTAGTAGAAAGAGTCACATGACTGCAACTCCCAGGAGGGCTTGTGTCTCTTACTCCAAACACAAGGCCAGGGTACACTTGTCCAAAGACAGGTTTAGTACCTCTCAATTGAAGTTCACTCACCTGGAAGGATACTATAGGGCATATTTATGAAAAATGACGCACTACTGCGCTAGCGCAGCTGTGCGTTATTTTTTTTAACGTGAGCTAGCATCATTCCTTAGTGACATCTGGGTGCCATATTTAAGAAATGACATAGGATGGCGCTAAGGAATGGGTAGCGTAAAAAGAAATGATGTTAACCATTGCGACATGACGTTAGGAAAAATTAGTCTAATGCTACAAAAGTGTTAGCGCCATTTTCTTACCACATTGCCGTCAAAACAAAATGCACAAGCACGAAAAAGTGCAATTGCAAGTATGATGGACTTTCCAGACCAGGAGAGACCCCAAGGAGACCCCAATCAACCAAGTACCAGCCAGGAGGGTCCAGAAAAGTCCCAGGAGAAAGTGAAGAGAAAGCGTAAGTGTTGCTTTAGCGAGGAGGAGCATGACACCCTGGTCAGAGAGGTGACGGAGCACCAACACTAGCTTTTCGTCACCTCCAAATTGCCAGTTGGTAGGGGAGACACAATATGGCAGCAAATAGTAGACAAAGTCAACAGCGTCGCAGAGGTGAAGAGGACTGTCACCGGGTGCAAGAAGCACTTGCACAATTGCAACAGCAGGACTAAGGAGAAACTCGCCAGGAACCAAAAGGCAGTATTGCAGACTGGAGGTGGAAGTCCTGCACCACAGAAGGACCTGGATGAGCTGGAGGAGATGGTTGCAGCGGTCATCCCAGAGGAGCTGGTCACTGGAATCGCAGGACAGTACAGCACAGACTACCAAGAACCACCATAAATGCAGGGTAAGTTGCAGGGGGAGTATATCTGTAATTCCACATATGGCAGAAGAGGGACGCACATAGGACATACTCAGTGCATACTAAAGGGTTGCATCAGGACACATAGGCCCTGAATCAAGACACACTATTGCCACCCAAGGCACACATGTACAAACACATTGGTTGTGTTATGCACTCCAACATATACACAATGTCAACATAGGTCACTCACTATAACTATATTCCACCATGTAAATATTCACCGAATATGGTGTGGCTGTGGCTGTCCCATTACAACACCCATTGCATGTTGTCAAAGCCCCTGTAACAACACAACATAGACATCAGAGACTACGGCGGAAGTCAGTACCATTCCCAGGGGTGGTGTCAGTGTGGTGTCTCTGGCCAACATGCTTCCCTTCCTCCTTGTCGCATTGCAGCACACATTGAAATGCCATATCAGCAAAAATAGCCTGTACATGCTGCAACAATGCCTGTGTTGGTGCAGGGAGAACAAATCTGTGCAGGAGCAAGGGGGATTGCAGGGCTGTACCATATTCAAGTAAACATGGCACATCCCTGCATATCTAAACTGGTGCAGTGCCGTGCAACACATATTGCTCCTGCCCTGAGCCGTGCTACATGAGAAAAATCGGCCCTAAAGTTTGCAACCTGTGGAACACAGCTCATATTGGGTGAACCCACAACAACTCAGAGACAACCATATGCACCATATGGGAATGGCCACAAAATACAGATATGGAGCATGTCTGGGAACATCATGTGTGCAGCTGTACAAGTAGCTGCAATCTCACCATCTGACAAGAAAGAGGGCCAGATCAAACTGAAAATGATGGTGCGTGCTGCTGTGACAAATTAGGCAGCATCACACACTGTCATTTTCATAATGCAGTGATATGCCATATACATAAGAATACAGCACACCCCTGTGTATCCCACTGTGCAAGTGGAGATTGGTTGTTGTGCACCAACGCAGCCACTCTTGCACAGTAGTGCAAGGGTGGCTGTGGTGAGGGGGAGATTGCTTTTGTGCAGGAAGGAACACTTAACTCAAAGGACGATTTGCCCTTACTATGTGTGCTGCAGAATGCAGCACACATAGAAAAAGCAATAAATCTAGTAGAAATGTAAGCATTACTCCTAGATTTTGCCATATTAAACCCACCCCTGGGCTGGCGTTAGATTTTGGTGCAGCTGCCGGTTTACAAATAGTCCTATATCTGAGGCAGTGTCAAAACACAATGGGTGTTTCTGGGGCACTCCCACAGCAAAATCCATTGCACACACCTTCCACACAAAGTGCTGCGTCTGAAAGGGCCGTATATGCAAGGTGGGGTTAAGGCACAAAGGGCCAGATGTAGCAAAGGTTTTACCCATTCTGTGTCTATGTGAAAAAGTGTTCGTAGATATGGCCCAAAAGTGGCTTGATGCCATCTTGTAAATATGGCACAGGGCATTGCACCACCTGAGCCTCTCCAAAAATTACACTCAGGTGGCTCTTGGAGCACCTACATATATCCCAAAACACCTAGTGAGCTTGACACATGTGTGAGGCACAATGCTACACATAAGTACAAATACAACCTTGGGTCAGTTACACGTCACTGAGCCTCCAGTGACAAATAAATGATGTTCCATGTCAACAGCCAAAACAATTGAATATTGATTTTGCACTATCTCATTGCAGAAGATGATTGCTTACCTTCTGCTGACTCGCCTGTCCTGGATTTTGCAGATGACATGGATGACCAGCTGCAAACCATCAATGAACAGACTCTCCAGGATGTCCTAAGATCACTCCAGACATCACCTCCAGTCACAGGGAGGACACACATTGTTGGTGGGGCTCCACATGAACCACCCAGATGCCAACACACGCCACCAGCAAGTACTCACACAGCCCTGGACTCCAAGGACTCAGAGATCAGCTTTCAGAGGACAGTGGTAGGAGTCCAGTTGGAGCTGAACATGCAGGTGCTGGTGGGGATGGAGGCAGTGGCAGGCAGCCTAGAGGGCGTGTGGATGTGCCTTAGTCCAAGCAAGGACAGCTCATCTGCCATCAGTGATACCCACTCACCACTACTTGGACTCCAGCAGTCTCTGGCCGACATAGCTGCTGTCATGAAGCAGAGGCTACAACAAATGCCCTCCCAAACTGGCAGCAGCATAACAGACAACAGGCTGTGGGCTATGCCGAATACCCTGGAGTCCATACAGTGGGAAGTAGAAAACATGCCTACCTACCACCGTGATGTTGCTGCGTTGTTGAATAATCAGCAGTTCCTCTTTGCTGCAGTGATGCCTTATGTGTTCCCACAGATGCAGCTGCCGGGACCTTTGACTCCACATCTCTATTACCTGAAGTGTGTGTGGCCACCTCTACCTCTACAACAGCATCAGCCATGGCACAGGAGGCACAATCCACATCAGTGGAAGAAGATGTGAAAGGAATAACATTTACAAGGAAAAGCACCCGGTAGCACCAGTCTGTGCCACATTGACAGTTTCTCCTTAGTTCTGGGCTTAAGATCATGTCAGTGTTTTGACAGTAGGAAATGTGACCTCCTCATCTAACCACTGTTGATTTGTCTGCTATGTACTGTCATTGTCTCTTTCATACCAATTGGACATTTTTTAACTCCTCACTAATGCACACTACTCCTAATCATGTCTCATGACATGTCCCTAAACCCTGGACTCCGATTGTGCTACATATGGCTGACGTTAACTCATGGGGTCTGTGAACGGGACATTGTATACAATTCACATATACAATTGCACTTGTAAATAAAGCACTTTGTACACATGTAGCATTTATACGTTTACTGTGATCCATCGAATCAGCTAAAAGATTACATTGTGTCAATACATGTCAATGTGTAGAGAATATTAGTACATGAGTGCATGGCTGTCAGACACAAAGCCACACACTAGGATCCTAACATGAGAAAGGTGAATGATGGTTTTGTCAGCAACAACCAATTTACTTAGTAATCTAAATACATTTTGAACAGATATTCTTTGAAGTTGACATACAACATGTATGGCTCTGAACCTAGGTATTTTACCCAGATGGAGTACCAGTAAAATGTATTTGTGTAGTACAGGAGAAGCTAACCTTATCAGTGATATTCACCAGTCAGTGTTGCAGGATACAGTTCCAAATTTGCCTGTTGTCAGACGTGCCACACTTGCCAACAATGAAATTGCAGGACCCCACCAATGACAGGCGGAGTACCATATTTATCTGTCCAGGATAAAATATACATACACATTGTGAATGGCTGGAACACTGGATGGCAAATGCATACACTAGTTGACGGTATGTAGCAGCCAATCTGACAGCTCCTTGGTCATAGGGGATGCACATTGTAATCCTTGTAAACCAAGACACTAAGCATACCCTGGGCCATTCATCCAACTTGGCCAGTGCATTCATGAGAACCCACCGGGCACTCAATCAACTTACAAAATTATTAGTCTAAGAAAAACAGGATTTATTGTAATACCATATACCTACAACTAACCTAATGACTACCCTATGCTAAACTAACCTATACTAACTTAACTTAACTAACAACTACACCTATCAAACCTATTCTAAACTTATCTAACACATGTAACACCACACTCTAAAAATTCCCTCCCCGAGCCACGCTTTGTCTTAACCTAACCTATGATCTAAACAATAAATACATTTTTGGGTATTTCTTTTTTTTTTATATATTTTTTTATTTTGTATACACAAATACCCCAACACGAGCCCCCACCAATAATTTTTTTGTAAAACCTACCCCCTCTATATTTAACCAAACCTATGCCTACGCTACACTAGCCTAATACTGCCCATCTAAAATCCAATCTAAAACTATGTATAACAGTAAAAGGGAGGGGAATGAAATGGGACGCTGTAGAATAAGATAAGATAATTTTTTTCATTTTCCTTAGTTTCTTTTTGATGTACTGCAACATCCTCCTGTTGTCTACACTCTCCTCTTCCAATTTGTCAAGTGCCTTCTTCAAAATGGCTTACAACAACTGCAGCATGTGGCTGAACAGGTGCCTTGCTCCTGACAGGTGTAGCTGATGTGCAGGGCCTTGGACCTGCAGAGGCCCCCTGCACCCCTGATGCCTTTCCAACACTGTCCTTTTGTGGCTGTGGCTTCTGTGGAGGTCCACCATGTGCAAAGGCACACCATTCCCCAGCTGCCTTTTCCCTGCAGAATCTCCTTCCCATTTGGTGGTATCCTGCTTCCACCTGCATTACGTGCCAGTAGCGTTTGTCCCTCTTATGAAATGTGTGCCTCTCGTCTGGTGTCATATTGGGAGCTGAATTATGAGGAGTATCAAGCATTATATTCAGCATTCAGTGGAGGTTGAAGAGACATATTACGTACACTGCAACTGCAGACAGCACAGTCCATCACACATTCCTCAACGATGACTTACTCATCACCTATGGTTATTTCCTACCAGCCATCTACAGTATCATGTACATGTCACTGGGATGATAGCTATCCATGCTAACCAGCAGGGCACAGAGGTGAGTGGACAAAGTTGTCCATGATCAACTTTTGTGTCATCAAACTTGTGAGGAGCACGTGCCCCAACAAGTCTGGATTTCTTGTGGTCCTTTGCATAAGGGGGGCTGTGCATGCAATCCACCACCTCGACCCCCCTGGTGAAACATCAAGGCTTGCCCAGCTATCATGGATGCAAGGTGGGGGCCCTATGATAGGGGTCTGGAAACTTCTCACCAGGTATTCTAAGGTTTGGTAAATCATCATTCATGTCTCCTGGTGTGAGAACTGGCCTAAGCATATCTTGCAAGAGGACATACCATTGCCCATGATGTGCCCATGTGTACAACAGTTGAAAAGTCCCCAGAAAGTTTGGCCAAAGCCTGACCTGCATATCAAAGTTCTCTACACATTACAGAGCTAAAGCCCCCTACTCTGTGCTGTGTTGTGCTACATGTGTTAAACAGTATACACATGGTGGCTTTATGGGTGCCTTTACGGCCACAGTCAGTCTGACACTGCAGTGGATGCTGCAACAATATCCTGATACAGTGCACATCATTTGCCCCTGAATGTCAGACATCATCAAAGTACCAGGTACGCATACAGCATTCACATGATATGCATATATGATGTGACCTAAATCGCTCACAAATATCATGATAGCAGGACCATGTTGTAAAAACTGCTGAGATCTGGTGTGGGAAAAATTATAGACGTTTCCCACAACTATCTGGAGCTGAGTTGTCTAGTAACTGTGTACACTATTAACTGTTGTCTAGCAAAATATGGGTCCAAGCAGTATTACAGCCTCAATATATATATCAGAAGGGTAGTGAGGCACCTGTGGTGCACGTGTCTCCTACATAAGCCACTTAGAGACCTCTGAAGATATAACCCACATCTGTACTGTCTTCTCTAGCTATGTGTGGCACACAGTGCTATCAATAGGCCTGGACAAAGTGGATGGCAACAGGCATGTTATGTACATCAACGGCTGCCCTGACACCTATCATGGAAGACATCAATGAATATGTGGCCAGTCATTACAATTCCTAATACACACAATTCCATGCCAGCATACATTGCCCCTTTTGCTACATGCAAGCCATTCTCATTGCACAACATTACAACAGATGATATCACCATCCACACTCCAATGATATCACATCATTCGTCAGGCAAAACCATAATTGATAGCATTCCAAACTTCAGACTGACTCACACCAAACCTTGGATTGGCACACATGACACACAAGATGACACTTACTGACTGCATTGGCGTCTTCACATCGGGCCACCTCACCAATGGTGTAGGGTGGCAGTCCACCTGCAAGACATGAATGGAAAACCATTCCTTAGTGTAATTTGTATATATCATTTAATGGACGACATTGTTCACTGTGAACTTGTTAGGCTGATTGAGCAAGTCATCCTAGTAGTAGACCAGAGCAACTGACAAACACCTATGATCAGTCAATCACACATAGTCTCAAATAACGTAGACCCATGCACTACAAACCACCACTGTCCATATGTTACTGCATGACACTTTATGCTGCATCTGAGGGGCATGAAGTGGTTGTTACAGTGTATATCCCATTGTGACACAAACAGCATTTGAACCTGCCCCAGATGTTGTAGACATCTACCTCATTGTCACAGCAAACTGACAAACAACTGCACAGGGGTTGTGTGTGTATTCCAAAGTGTTGAGGAATGCCATGATACATCCTTGTGTGAAGTACGTAGTATGTGTGTGCCATCACAAGGCACTCACACAATCAATAATGCTATGGGAGTTTACTCATGTGAAAATAGTTGTACCAACCTGCACATTGACACATTGAAATCATGGATGTGTTGCCAATAGTCTGTGGCCAGCCATTGTTGGCATGGTATACCATTATTTGTCCTGTCCATGAAGGGATGTGAACCTGGGCATAGACATATGCCTCAACACAGGCACACTTGCTCTGTGGTCCAATGATGCATTTGTTGGTGCAGGTTACTGAGTAATGTGCCAGAGATGCAGGGCAGTCCCATACTGTCAGTGAGATGCAGCAGACCTGTGGAACTAACTCAGCACATGTGTGTGTGGGAATAGACACAGTTTAGGGTGTATGTGATACACAATGTACAGGAAGAGGAAAGTGCTAGTAGACTGGGCACAGTGCGTGGTCAAGCTCCCTTACATAACCTTGGCCAATGACACAAAGCGGCCGATTGAACAATAGTGATGCAGCACCAAGTGCATCACTACAGTCCTTGTGGCACTCAGTGCACCCCTTACCCCCGCTATATGGGCACCTAATGAGAATTAAGGCACAGCATGATGCAGGTAGGGTCTAACTGCATCTATTTCTGTGTAGGAAAATGATGCACTCAGCAGGAGTTCCAACACAACACATCATCACGACTCCTGCTGAGTACATGGGGGCCATCACATACATTTATATGCCCCCATATCACACCTGCTCTCAGCAGCTATTCAGAGCGCATTAAATATGGAATTTAGGTATTTCTCATTTTCCCCAGTGGCTTATACATTTACCCCCCAAACAGGTTTTGGAACCCCCTCCCATACATGATGCATGGCGCAGACTTCATGTTCTGCTGCTCAATACCGAGTTGCCCTGTGTATGCATTACAGCACTTTGTAATGGTTGTGCAGGGAAAATGGTACATATGCCCTGCCTCAGCTTCATTATTGTACATTGGAATGGCACGCCTAAGGTGGCGTTGGGGCTCTTTATACAGGTAGCACAGGATATGTCCAGATCCGTAACCATGACATGCAGCACTCAACCATATCTGTAACTGTTATGCACATGCGAAAATGGACTTTGTATGGAAATGGGGTACTTACCAACTGCTCCACCAATCTTGATCCCCAGATGATCCAGCAGATCTTGCTCCCTGGTTATGAGGTCTGCCCATCGGTGCTTCAGTTGGTGGTTGTTCCTTCCTGTCGCAAACACTCTTGTCAGATGGTGGAGCATCTTGCCCCACTGCAGCTTCCTGGCCTCTGTGTGGGTAGTCTTGAATGACACAGCCACCCAGTATTAGCATCATGGGGAAGTTGTGCTGTACCAGCCATATGAAACCCCCCAGCTCATCGACCGACATCCTAGCCATCCTCCCTTTCCCTGACATGATGGACGGCAAATGCAGTTCACCCCCAAAAAAAGATTTCCCTATGACTACCCCAACAACTATACTACCCCAGACAAACACCCCACAATATAGAGACAGAAACAGAACACTTACAATATAAAAGACAGGTTTACAGACAAAAAACCACAACAGCTACAGGACACAGCACAATAAACACTCCAAACACTCCAAAGCACTCCAAAACTCCAACAGCACTAGGTCCACACACCCTCACACACTCACAGACAATAAGACTGTGAAGTGAAAGTGAAAGAGGACTCACTGTACCATGTTTGCAGGCAGGCTGTCCTGTTTCAACACTTCTTGGGCCTGTGTGTCACGTTTCCAGTCATGCATCTATTTTTTGCCTCATCATGGTCATGCAACAATTTTTTCCCATTTTGCATGAAAATGCCTTTTGGACGTGCGATATACGTTCAGCACATAGGCATCTTTTTGCCTAGGAGACTAGTATGGTATATGTGTATGCGTGCAATTTTTTGACGCATGCCGGTCGCGCGTCGTATTTTTGCACATTGTGCGTGAAAAGGACTGTGAGAATAACACTCAGGGTCCAGGCATCTTTTACCTGTGGAGAAAAGTACAAGGTTTAGACATTTGCATCTAAATTTTTGACGCTGAAGGTCATGTGTCAATTTTTCACCATGAAGTGTGAAAAGGCCTATGAATGTTTGATAGACACCCAGGGCCCAGGTGTCCTTTTACTGACATTGTAGATTTTAAGTTTGAATTATTTTTTTGATGCATGACAGGAATACGAGAAATTGTGCATTGTAGACCTTGAGTGCACCAAGATTCACTTACCATGTCACATGGACTATGCAACAATGTTGTTTATATGGTATGGCTACATGTGTGTAACTATGCAGTCATGTCATAACAGTGACATTGGTATGTTGAATCTATAGATTTGTTTATGAGTCTGCTGCATGCGATTACTCATACTTTGTGCATATGTGCACAAGTAGCTACACAGTGTCCACATACATGTTGGCACATGTGTACTATGAGTGTACATATGTGTTTGATTACTAATTTGTGGGAGTACTACAATATTATGTCTGATATACAAATGCACACATATCAACAACACAATAAATTTGAGGGCCTATGTCTAAAACATGGTAATGCATGTGACAACCATCAAAATGTGTACTCAGAGTAGCCAGTGGACTAGGACTGGGTTGACATCACAGTATCCCTGCCAATTTGTGTATGCATGTGGGTCCACTCTGTAGTATGTTGTTGGTTTTTACTTCATGATGCTCTTCTACACGTGTGACATGTGGTTCCCCATGCATCTTCTTTGCAGGAGATTATATGTACACATAAGTTACTAAAGGTTGGTATATGCTGTGTGTGTGTGTGTAAAGACATGTGAAGTGTCATTTCTGTAACATATGGCCACAGTAGTGTGTTCATGGGATGTGAAACCTCACATTATTATCCTCCTGCATGGACACATGTTGGAGTTTGACAAATGCGTGTGTAGTCACATCAGTGCCACATATGTTTCCATATGTCAGAACACATGTGAAGGTAATTTCTTACAGTCACTGATCTTGTGATACCTATGCCTTTACTTTTGTGCTAGGTTCCCTGTAGTTCAGGATCTACACACATTACCATGCCTGAGCCATTACTGTGGTACATGTGTGCCGGTATATGTGGTATATGTGTGCATGCCACCAACTAGGCACTCAAATATGTCCTCTTCATGTTTCTTACTATCACATACAATGGCATACAACTGTGTTACAGTCTGGCATAGATGGCAGCCTACTCATCATCACTACTGTGTGAGTTTGTATGGAAACGAAATACCATGGTTGCATATGAAGGGGCAGGTTAATGGAACTCCAGTTTACTCAGCCCCCTCTGCACATGCATAAGGCCTTTGACAATGTCATATGTTTATGTAGCCAGAGCCGTGATGTTCGGGTTTTTTTGAGCAGGGATCTAGTCTCTTCATTATTGCTACTCAGCAGAACAATGCACACTCCCCTGCAGACAGACACATGCACAACTGTGATCAAACAGACCAGGATATCACATTTTCCTGCGGTACTTGATGTCAGCCTTCCCCTCTCATGTACAGAGGACTGGGTACTAATATGTGTAGGACATGTCTCATCAGTTGATATCCTTAGTTATTTCCATGGGAGCTTGTTTATGGGTTGTATATCTGTGGTGACTTCAATTTTGGGACCGTGCCAGGGTACAGATGGTGTTGTCTTTCAATGCCTCCTGTCATGTTGGCATGTGATAGGCAAATACCAGGTTATGGTAGTTGCAAACATGACTGGGTTATGTACTCACCTGTCCACCCTCTCTGAACATAATTTGAATGTTGACATGTCGATGTTGATGTGTTGTGCAGACAGTATTGGTCTATGTGTGTTTTTTCTCCATGTTTTCACATATTAATGGTAAGGTATGAATTGTCTACTACATTGCTCCCATTCATTTGGCTGCTTACACTTTGAACACATCTTCTACAGCAACATTGTCTGGTCATATATCAAAAGGATCTAACATGTGGCTTGTGTAAATGGTAGATGTGCACATCTTCTACTACTGGCTACATGATAATTACCATCCCATTGAAGGTATTTGTGAGATGCAATGAGTGCCATGCACACATGACATTACACCTGACACAGAACGTGTGTTGTCTCCAAGTGACCTCCCATGTTGTATTAGCAAGTATCAATGGGTATCCCACAGCTGTCCATCCACATCCTCTGTTGAACATGGCTATTTCTTCCAGCATGCCACAACCTAGGTAACTCTTACCATGACTGAATGATGTTGAGGCGTGCAATCATCACAGTGTTGTATTTTTCTTTAGCCAAAGGCAACATATATGGCTAGTTCTACTCCCGTTTAGTTTCATTATGGGTCTCTGACATTATTTAACATTGCTGGACATAGTTTCAAACCCCACACCTGATTGCAATGTTGGAGCCCAAAACATCTACGGGGTAATTTGTTACTGTTGCTACCTTGCACTTGTTCTGTCATGTTAGTGACAATGAGTGGTGTGTATTGCTCTGTGCTGTATGATGTTGTTATACAGAGCATACTAGGTAAACATGCTGACACATGTCAAGCATTGTTGGTACTAGCAAACATGTGGCTACCTAGGACATACATCCATAAATCGGTCTTCACATGTTTATCTGGATTTGCTGTAGATATGTGTCAAGCCAGCAGATGTGTGCAAAAAGTGTGCATCTTATGTATACAGGGAGTATAACACACCCTGCCTACATTCCACCCAGACAATTATTTTGTAGTGCACTGTCCCATTAAATTCTCAAATCTTGGAAGTAAGTCATGTGTTTGGATAGTAATTCTGCACCCATAGCTGATTAATTTGTCTGGCAACCCGTGGCGCACTTCACAGCCAACGTGTGTGTGCCATAAGTGAGGTACAGTCCACCATGTGTCAGGGTTGTGAAAAATGGCAGTGCCAGGACATAATCCCATGGATACACTCTGCATCTAACATCGGTTACAAACCCTGGACAACTACTGAAGGTCCATAGTTAACAATGATGTCCCTCCTTGTCACACATGCAACATGCAGGCAAAGCAGCAATCACCCTGAGATGTGACAGTGTTCAGTTCCGATACTACTTAAACACCATTTGTTCACAGTCCCTACCTTATGTGTGCCCCCCTTGCATACATCCTGGTAGGCATGGTGTTGTTGTGGGGAATGGACTAGAAATTTGCTCCTTGGCCACTTGACAGCACAATGTATGTAGTGGTGCATGGATCTAGGCTTTCAGGAGTCACATACCCGTGAATTGCGTGTCACTGAAATGTGATATGGGGGCAGTAAACCCTGTTACATCTCAAACGGTGTTGCTACCATTCTTGTATATTTTGTTTCTTACCTGCTCCCAGAGGTTTGAGTTACAATCCAGTGGTATGTGTAGTGGAGAATGAGTAGACCATGGAGAATCAGGTGCCAAGTATTGTATTTGTGCCATTTGTAATGTGATGTTGTTAGTCCAGTGACTATGTACAGAAGTTATCTACTCTGTGAAGTCTCCTGCAATGTCCTGCAGCAGGGTTCTTCTGTTCCCCCCCTCCAAATTAGCTGCTCCATCATCATCCTCCTGCTTGTTGGGGATATCAACCTGTTCATCCCAGGGAACATTAGTTCTCACACAGATATTGTGGGGGACTGCATATGCCAGTATGATTTTGCATACGAGTGGTGGAGCATACAAGAGGCTTCCTCCTGTCAGGGCCAGGCACCTGAACCTTGATTTCAGAAGCCCGAATGTTCTCTCCTCCACATTGCATGTTCTTCTGTGCCCTTTGTTGTAGGCACACTCTTCCACCATTGTGGGTTTAACAAATTGAGTCATTACCCATGGCTGTATGCTGTAACTGCGAATAGAAGATGTGGTGGTAAAGCTTGATAGTGCTTGAAATGTACCATGGCAGCTGTTAGTTGTAAGTTGAGTGGTGACTTAGACTTGCTTGTGTTATAGTGTATATTCCTGTTCTTTTGAATTGGTTCATTGGACTGTGTTGATGGACATGGCAATCTTGGGTAATGGCTCAAGGACCTGGGAATTTTCATATTGATTCCAAAATGATGATTATACTTTAGAAAACATGTGTTGTGTAGTCCATATTTGAGGCAGCAGTGCCTTATTGTTGGATGGAACCTACCACCTCCTTGCACCACAATGGTGTCAGATGTAGAGCCACCTTATAAAGCCAAACTGTGCCATCCATTTTACCATGTGGCACTACGCAGCCACTGCAACAGTGACTCTTTGTGGCAGATGATGGTTGTGCCAGCCAGCAAGTGTATGAGGGTGTGTATCACCCATTCATAGGATGATCTAATTTGGTGAGTAGTATCTTCTGGCATCCAATATATGATTTATCATAGATAGTTTAAACACATGCACGCTGCAGGGTTTGGGAGGTGGCACAGCTATTTTTCACATGGGTCCTGTTGGACCTGGACCTTTTTGTAGGGTCATCTGCAATCTTTTTGCCTCCTTCCTCCTATCTTTTCTGACCTCTTTTTGTTGGCTTAAGGACTCTGGGCACTTTACCACTGCTAACCAGTGCTAGCATATATGTTCTCTGTGTAAATTGTACTGTTGATTAGTTTAGCCATGATTGGCATATTTGATTTACTAGCACTGGTTGTGCCACCCACATGAGTAGCCCTGTAAACATGGCTCAGACCTGCCACTGCAGTGTCTGTGTGTGCAGTTTTAACCTGCCAATTCGACTTGGCAAGCATACCCACTTGCCAGGCCTAAAGTTTCCCTTTCTATACCTGAAAGTCACCCCTAAGGTAGGCCCTAGGTAGCCCCATGGGCAGGGTGCAGTGTATATTAAAGTTGGGACATATACTGATGTGTTTTACATGTCCTAATAGTGAAATACTACCAAATTCAGTTTTCACTGTTGCAAGGCCTATCTCTGTCATAGGTTAACAAAGGGGCTGCCTTTAAATAATTTTAAAGTGAAAATTCCCTTTGAAAGCAGATAGAAATGTGGAGGTTTGTGTCTCTGAACTCACAATTTAAAAATACTTCTGTTCATGAAGTTGGTTTTTAAAATCTCAGTTTTAAAATGCCAGTTTTAGAAAGTGGGCATTTTCTTGTTTAAACCGTTCTGTGGCTTTGCCTGTTTGTGGATTCACTGTCTAGGTCAGACTGACAGTTGGGCTGTTTGTGAATCCCCTCTAGACAGTGAGACAAAGGGAGCTGGGGTGTAGCCTACATATCCTGATGGGCCATCTGAGCTAGAGTGGAGGAAGGAGTGGTCACGTACCCCTGAAAGGGCTGTGCGTGCCCTCGCACAATACAGTCTCCAACCCCCTGGTGTGCCTGTAGCCTGGAGTGGTCGTGGTAGGATCCTGTAAACAACAGACGTTCCTTTTCAGTTTGCCTACTTCAAAGGCAGAAAGAGGTATAAGTAGTGGACCCAAAAACTCAGATTTTTAGATTACTTCTGGAATCAAAAGGAACCTCTGCTGATTAGAAAAGCTGAAGAACTGGAGGGAGAGTACTGCCCCTTTGCCTGTGACTGTACTTTGCTGGGAAGGCCTGCAGTTGATGCTTCTGCCTGGAAAAGGACAAAAACTGGACTTTGTTGTGCATTCCTGCTGGAGAAGAATCTCAAAGGGCTTGAATTGAGCTTGCCTCCTGTTTTGAAGTCTCGGGCCATCAAATACCTCCTCTGCAAGCACCTTGACTCTCTGCTGAGACTCCTGCCCTGCCAAAGTGGTGCCCTGTCCAGTCTCTGGGCCCTTGAGAGGTGAAGTTGGCAGAACAAGGATTGAAATTCATGCACAGAACACTGTGCAGGGACATTTTCAATGCATCAACGTGGCTGAAAAACAATGCACCACCCGCTTTGCAGCATAATGTGGCGGTACACACTGCAAGCCTGTTGGCAGTGATACTGCTACATTAACCACGGCGGTCAGAAGATTAAATTGATATTTATGTATAAGTAAATAAATGAATATATATATATGAATAGTTTTTTTTGTTTTTACCCATGTTGTTTTATGATATATAAACAATTTGTTTTTCCCCCGTTAGGGCACTGTTGTATTTAATGATTATCTTCTACCCAGCCCGATCGGGTATTTGGGTTACCCACTGTGGTTTATAAGTACCAAAAGCCTGGCAGAAACACATCACATAAAAGGAGACACTCACCTCCACGGACACAGGGGAGTCCACGGCCGCCATGGAACCATAACTGGAAGTCCTGCCAATGCTGTACCACACAATGGCAGTCCAGGAGCACCAACTCCAGTGAAGACGACGACAGTGAGTACAGTAACCTAACACACAAAGGAGGGAGGGGAGAGTGACACACACACATGCACAACACGCACCATTCACACGTACCACACACTGAGAACTATCTGCAGAGAAATTCAACAACAACATAAGCCAGGAGCAAAGAAAGCCAGGACACAAACCTTTAGTCTAACCACTGTAATATGCCGGGTATAGCGACCTCAAAAAATAAAATATTCATATTTACAGAGAGGGCTATGGGCCAGTCCAATTGAAGTATAATGCCACAGGGCAACATCCAAGGCCCAACTTGACTCCTGACAGCCCAAGTCACTCCAGTGGGCAGGGACATCCTGCTGATGGTAGGCAGGCACCTCAGGTCCAGTGGGGCGGTTGATGGGATGAGGTTTGGAGAGGAGGTAGACGGAGTGGTTGTAGGAGGAGTAGGTGTGCTGGACTTGGGTGTAAGTGCATGGACAGTGTGCGTGTGTGAGGTCGATAGCTGATGAGTGTATGAGTGGGAGCGCTTCTGTGTATTAGGAGGGGGGCAGATAGGTTGGGAGAGGACAAACAGGATGTGTGTATGTGTGTTGTAGTGGTGTCTGCAAGAGAGCTGAGTGTGCTGCATGAGGTTGTGATGGTGGTGGTGGTGACTGCGCATGTGGTGAATGGGGTGCTAGTCTGCATATCTGCTGTTGTGGTAACCGTAGGCAAGGCTGTACAGGTGGCAGGATCTGGGACTGATGATGCAGTGCAAGCAGGTGTGTGTGTTGATGTGACTGTGATGGAGGAGAAGGGGAGAGACAGTGGAGGCTGTGGCTGTTGTTGCATGTGCTTCTGTGTGTTGTGTGTTTGTGCTTGTGAAGTAAAGTGTGGTGCCTGTGCTTGTCTGTGCCAGTCCTGTCTGTTGTTTTGGGTGCATGCTTGTCTGACTGTGTGTGTGGGATGGGTTGGGGGAGAGGGCTTTGGGACTGGGAACAGGTAGTAGGAGGGGGGAATGGAAGAATAAGGGACAGTGGCTGCAGTCAAAGAGGAGGCCAGAGCTTGAAACGATCTCTGTAGGGAAGCCAAGCCACCTTGAATGCCCTCCAGGTAGGCATCTGGGATGCCAGCAGATGGATCTCTGGAGGTAAATAGCCTAATCACTGAGGGCAGCAGGGCTTACTGGGGCACGGCCTGAGGTGCCTTGGGCGAAGGAGACACCCACCCTCCTGGGTGAGTGGGCACAGGAAACTGGGTGGGGGGCTACTGGGAGGGCGGTGCTGGTACGGGGCTGGTGGAAGATGTATTAGATGGGGTAGTCCCAAAAGGGTCTGCCACCACCAGGGAGCTTCCATCGGAAAAGGAATCTGAGTAAGATTTTGTTGCTCCAGTCTCTCCCCTGGTGCTCCCCTCGCTCTTCAACCCACTGGTCCCATCAGCATCAGTGCACTCTGCCTCCTGGGTCCTGTGGGCTGCAGCTCCCTCACTTGCTGGTGCCCCTGCTCCTTTGCCAGGTGATGCTAATGCAAACAAGGACAGGATGACAAACGGAGAGAGGGTGGGGAGAAAGAAAGGGAGCACAGAGTCAATCACAGCAACAACCTGCACATATGGTATACACATCACAATCACTCACTGGGACTAAAACAGTACAGTATGGACCACAATGACAGGCCATTACCTGGGTACAACAGCAGTAAAGAACACAAACACTACCATCTGCACAGCTACTGGGACTCACTAAACCATGTCCGCCATGATATGCTAGCTACTTGCCAATACCAAATTAGCATACTAAAGCAATTAGGGGGTGCACCACTCCAAAACATCCAATGAGACACAGTAAGTACAGAAAGTCCAATATTATTGAGCAAATGATGATGCGGAGCTTCTATTAGTTTCTTCTCGAAGACTTTAATTGGTGTAAGAAGCTTGTTACAACAGAAGGTTCATGAAGAGGAGCAGCCAACGCGTTTTGCCCTATACAAATGGGCTTCTTCAGGGCTGCAAAGTAGCATATAACCATAAAAGAGTAAGGTAATATAATGGCATACGTGAAATAACACGAACAGAACATATTGACAAACAAGATATTACTTTACATACATGTAGCAAAAACACAACAGACAACAAAGTTACTTTGCGAGAGTACAACAATATTACAAAAAGAAAAAATATATATAGACAATGTCTTAATCCAGACCAGTATCAAGTCATGTACAGTTGACAGAACCAGCAAGGAGAAACGATCAAAAAACAAGGGATCAGAGATGAAGTTCAAGAAGTACATCGTGAAAGAGTGTGCACAGGAGCGTAGTGGAGTGAGTTCCTTATAAAGAACCAGTGCGCATAGCGTTATAGAGACTCAAAAGAGAGCATCCCTCAGCCAGTGAATCTGAAATCCCATTGGTGACCAAGAAATGACATAGAATAACAAAAGTTTATTCAGGTAAAAAAAACAACACACATAACAATGGTGGTACTCCAAATGAAGTGAAATTGTTGTTCACGATATGCAAATGGACAAAAGCATATGAAGATTCTAATCAAAAAAGAGAGAAAAGAAAAGGGAAGAAGGAACCCATGACAATGTATATGGTCGGGGGCAAGGGTCACTAATTTAAAAACAGATGAGCCGTGAATATTACGTTTATGTTCAATAAAGTAGAAACAAAGAAAAGAGAAGAGAATAAAACATATATATAAAATATATAGATCAAGCAGGAAGTCAGCAACACCCTCAAGAGTAAATTTGAAAGGTTTTAGTTAGCCGCGCTCGTAAGAAAAGGCTATCTCAGCCTTACCTGGAAACAAGTATAACAATTGGTTGCTGCGCGGTGAACCAGAACGTCACAGAGGCCGGTGAGCGGAAAAAGAAAGAAAAAGAGAGATAGAGACGGGCCCGGCTGTATGCCGCCCGTCCAGCTGTTTGTGTGAGTGCTCAGCGTCCAAAGTGTCCAAGATTTTAGGGAGGAGGACGCCGTATATTTGAAATCCCGCCATAGATGGGAAAGCAAGTATAAACATAGACGACGGACTGTGTTCAGCAGTCGTTGTTCTAGAGTTGATGGTTGTCATGTGCGGCGGCCATTTTGAAATAGGGAAAACGTGTGAAAAAAGGGGAGTACAAACCCAGTATTTTATAAAGAACTAGAGCAAAGGTTCAAACGATAAAAATAAAAATAAAAAATGTACTAAAGGTATTGAAAACATGTAATGAGGTGCTAGAGGGAAAAGAAAAGGGATAAAGAGGAAGAGAGAAAAACAATGAAAAGCAGTGACAAACCCAAATAGGGAAAGATACAGAGTGATAAACAAATAATAAGTAGAAGAGCATGTACCCGACCACAAGGGGTGAAAAAGTGATTGCAAAGTATCATATGAAACAATAAGGAAGTATGCGGTACAAATGACAGTACAGTCTTAAATTATCGTTGAAAAAACCTATTTGCATGATTGATTGAACAAATGATTGTGAAAAAACTCCAACCCAAATAGGCATAAAGAATACATTTGACATTTTTAAATTAAGGCCCTAAGCAGGTAAGTAGAGAGAGACCTTACAAGATATATCATGAATCAAGTCAATACATTAAAAGTGACTCCAACATGCAATAGTCACATAGACTGACTATAAAAAGGATCACTATGAAGAGACAATTTTGAATAAAAGACCCATACAGAGATCTCAAAGAACATGTCATTCAATAGTCAAATAGAAGTAATTATGAAAAAAAAATGTTGTACACCGGAAGTATTATAAATAATAGTGAAATTCGTGGTCTGTATTGTGTCCCAACTCGACTGCTCGTAGACGGCATATCCAAGTACTACCATTGGTATGTGTGTTGTTTTTTTGACCTAAATAAACTTTTGTTGTTCTATATCAATTCTTGGTCACCAATGGGATTTCAGATTCACTGGCTGAGGGATGCTCTCTTTCGAGTCTCTATAACGCTATGCGCACTGGTTCTTTATAAGGAACTCACTCCACTAAGCTCCCGTGCACACTCTTTCACGATGTACTTCTTGAACTTCATCTCTGATCCCTTGTTTTTTTATTGTTTCTCCTTGCTAGTTCTGTCAACTGTACATGACTTGATATTGGTCTGGATTAAGACATTGTCTATGTATATTTTTTCTTTTTGTAATATTGTTGTAATCTCACAAAGTAACTTTGTTGTCTGTTGTGTTTTTGCTACATGTATGTAAAGTAATATCTAGTATGTCAATATGTTCTGTTCGTGTTATTTCACGTATGCCATTATATTACCTTACTCTTTTATGGTTATATGCTACTTTGCAGCACTGAAGAAGCCCATTTGTGTAGGGTGAAACACGTTGGCTGCTCCTCTTCATAAACCTTATGTTGTAACAAGCTTCTTACACCAATTAAAGTCTTCGAGAAGAAACTAATAGAAGCTCCGCATCATTATTTGCTCAATAATGTTGAACTTTCTGTACTTACTGTGTCTCATTGGATGTTTTGGAGTGGTGCACCCCCCTAATTGCTTTTGTATTGTTGGGGTGTTCTCTCGCCCCTTAGGCTCTTCTTTGCAGCAGGGGCCTTGGTGGAGTTGCACACCATAAGAGTCTAAACAAGCCATCATTGCATACACTGAAATCCTTTGGGCATTAATAGGGATTGGTGCGTTCTCTTTTGGGCTTGCTGCATCCTGTCCATTTAATATATTGTTAAGGCCCTTACGCACTCCCTACCTGAATTTAATATGTCACGCTTTAAGGACAATCACGAAGAACTGGCAAGGGATTTATTTACACACTCAACTGGCTCAGTTTCAACTAGTATATCTACACAACAGACCAATAGTTTAAAAGTAAAATTTTAAAAATTAGCGAAATTGAAAAAACAAGAGCGAGCAAGATGGTGGGACGGGATCACTTTACAAAAATACTTAGATAACAATAGGATACCTAGAGGTCTCAGAATTTTTATATTTCCTTCCTATGAGGACCTAGATGAGGAAGCACTCAAGGATTGGGAGGACAATTTGCAAAATGCATCATTCAACATGATGCACATTTTAATAAAACACACTGACAAGAAGGTTACCAAACTGCAGGGTGACATAGAAACACTGGAAAAATAAATTGATGAAATCCCCCAAAAAGACTCAATAAAAAAGAACTATGAGATTCTAAACAGATAGTGGAAGACTATCAAATTTACCTTTGTGGTAAAAAATTACGTAAGGTTAAACGTGATGATCTTGACTACAAATTGGGCAGAATCTACACTTTCGCTCGCAAATACGATAATGTGAAGATTTCCGGACCAGTGAGCAATAGGGGTATATTTACAAGTGACTCTGATCTCTGTAGTGGCAGTTCTATGTCCTCTGTAGACAGCAGCACCTCAAAAGAAAGCTGTCCTTCCAAGCAAACTCCCCATAGCTCCTCCAATTTTTTTGTCGAAATGGAACGACTACACCTTGGAACAAAAATAAATCGAAGAGAAACAAGACCAGAAGGGGTGGGAAACCATGGAGAAAAAGTCTTAGAAAAACAGGGGGTCCGTACCCGTTCCAAGAAGGACTAGAACCTTCTGCCCCGAAGCAGGTGAACCAGGGGGCGACCTGACTATTGTTAACCTATCTGACCGTCCCCTAGACAAAATGGAAGACAATTTACTGAGCAAAGGTTTGGGATTTTGTCCCACACAAACCAATGACCAGGTTGAAACTTTTGTTGATTTATTTAAACTTACTCGCCAACTCAAATTGAAGAATTACTTTTCTTATCACTCTGGGGGGCCCTGTAGCAGTGAAATCCGTACATCTCAGACTGTGGACCCTACTGGTGAAGATACCCATATAGTAACCAAATCTATATCGGACCTATATGGTATACAACTCTTGATATCCTTACAAGATGGTGGTGAAATGGGCATTGAGGACATTAGAACAGATTTAGGAATTAAGGAGGATCTCAATATTACCAGTGGCCTTAAACTACGGTCCACATTCATACCTACTAACACACATAGCAATATTGATTTATTTGCAAATAAGCTTTCATCCGACTTATTCAAATATTTAAGCACTCTCAAAATTAACTGGCGGCAAATAGATAATTTGTCTACATCAGAGCGTAAGGCTCTCACTAGCCTTAAAAATGACCAATCAGTTGTAATTCGTGAGGCAGAAAAAGGCGGAAATGTAGTCATTCTGAATAAAAGTGACTATATGCAGGAAATAGACAGGCAATTGGCTGACACTGCTTGTTATAAATGTCTCACCAGCAATCCAATTTTTGACTTGACAGAACATATCAACAACAAATTGTGGGGGTGGTACGAACAGGGTTTACTTTCTGACCATGAGTATAAATATCTATTTGTTAAATATCCAAGGTATCCTTGTATTTACATCCTTCCGAAAATTCACAAAGAAGGGAACTTCCCTCATGGCAGACCTATTATATAGGGGATTGACTCCCCCACTTAGAGGTTATCAGAATTTGTTGATGTCTTTTTACAAAAGTTTGTCTGTAATTTACCTTCATTTATACAGGGCAGTAAAGATATCCTGAATAAGTTTGAGGACCTTCCCTGGTCAAATGATCTTTTATTTGTCACAATGGATGTCAATAGTCTCTATACTTGTATCCAAAAATCCTTTGGCCTGTTGGCAGTCACTTCTTATCTGAACACCCGCTCCGCTGACCACCATGCCCATAATCAGATGCTTCTAGAAATGATTGACATTATTTTGTCCAGGGATTATTTTCTACATAACACCAGGTGGTTTCAGCAAATACAAGGGACAGCGATGGGTTCAAAATTCGCCCCATCATATGCCTGTCTCTTTATGGGCTGGTTTGAAAAAATACATGCATGGGGAAAGCACGTCTCCCCCTGGACGGAATTTATTGTATTTTGGGGGAGGTATATTGATGACATTATTTTGATTTGGAATGGGTCCATTGAACAACTTACCCTATATCATGCCTTTCTCAATGATAATCCTTATAATGTAAAACTCAGCCTCCATTACAGCAGGGACAGTATTGATTTTTTGGACATAAGATTTTTCATACACTACCATTCTGTACAAAGTGTCCTCTACAGGAAATCCACGTCTTGTAACAGCCTTTTACACGCAACGAGCGCACATCCATCTTCTGTAATTAACAATATTCCTTTTGGCGAGATGACCCGCGTGCGACGCAATTGTAGTACTGATTACCAATTTTGTAAACAAATTGGACTTGTCAAACAGAGATTCACCAATAGAGGTTATAATCACAAGATCCTATGTAAAGCAGAACAACGCATCATGAGTACACCAAGAAAGGATACTCTGATTTTAAAGCCTAAAGGAAAAAACAACAAAAAACACATTGAACACTTGTCCTTTGTGACTAGATATACGGTCCACAGTCAGGGTATTTATAAAATACTTAAACGCCATTGGCATTTGCTTCCCGACCTGCCTGGACATAAAGGGTTCCTCCCCAGGGTACCTCAGATCACTTACCGAAGAGGAAGGACATTGAGGGACTATCTCTGTCCTAGTCTGTCTGTACCTAACACAACTACATGGCTCTCCATAAAGCCCTCGGGTTTTTATACATGTCGTGAATGTAATGTGTGCCTTTGGTCTGGACAAAACCAGTATCTTTTGCTATAGTAACACAGGGACTCATACCATCAAGAGTTTTATCAATTGTAACACCAAATTTGTGATTTATATTTTAAGATGCGTATGTAACAAAATATATGGGGGTAGCACCATAAGACCTCTTAAACATAGAATACAGGAGCATGTACGCGCAATCAAGAATAACGATAACAGGTGGCCACTGTCATCACATATGAAACTGACTCACCCTCATGATGATTTGATTTGGTTTCTAGGGATTGACCATATCCAACCAAATCCCAGAGGGGGAAATAGACAGCTGCAATTACGCAAAAGGGAGGCAGCTTGGATATGCCGTCTACGAGCAGTCGAGTTGGGACACAATACAGACCACGAATTTCACTATTATTTATAATACTTCCGGTGTACAACATTTTTTTTTTCACAATTACTTCTATTTGACTATTGAATGACATGTTCTTTGAGATCTCTGTATGGGTCTTTTATTCAATATTGTCCCTTCATAGTGATCCTTTTTATAGTCAGTCTATGTGACTATGCATGTTGGAGTCACTTTTAATGTATTGACTTGATTCATGATATATCTTGTAAGGACTCTGTCTACTTTCCTGCTTAGGGCCTTAACTTAAAAATGTCAAATGTATTCTTTATGCCTATTTGGGTTGGAGTTTTTTCACAATCATTTGTTCAATCAATCATGCAAATAGGTTTTTTCAACGATAACTTAAGACTGTACTGTCATTTGTACCGCATACTTCCTTATTGTTTCATATGATACTTTGCAATAACTTTTTCACCCCTTGTAATCGGGTACATGCTCTTCTACTTATTATTTGTTTATCACTCTGTATCTTTCCCTATTTGGGTTTGTCACCGCTTTTCATTGTTTTTCTCTCTTCCTCTTTATCCCTTTTATTTTCCCTCTAGCACCTCATTACATGTTTTCAATACCTTTGATATATTTTTTATTTTTATTTTGATCGTTTGAACCTTTGCTCTAGTTCTTTATAAAATACTGTGTTTGTACTCCCCTTTTTTCACACGTTTTCCCTATTTCAAAATGGCCGCCGCACATGAAAACTAGCAACTCTAGAACGACGACTGCTGAGCACAGTCCGTCGTCTATGTTTATACTTGCTTTCCCGTCTACGGGGGATTTCAATTATCCGGCGTCCTCCTCTCTAAAATCTTGGACACTCGAATGCTGAGCACTCACACAATCAGCTGGACGGGCGGCATACGGCCGGGCCCGTCTCTCATTCTTTCTTTCTTTTTCCGCTCACCGGCCTCTGTGACGTTCTGGTTTGCCGCGCATCAACCAATTCAAATGTACTCTTGAGGGTGTTGCTGACTTTCTGCTTGCTCTATATATTTTATATATATGTTTTATTCTCTTCTCTTTTATTTGTTTCTACTTTATTCAACATAAACGTAATATTCACAGATCATCTGTTTTGAAATTAGTGACCCTTGTCCCGACCATATACATTGTCATGGGTTCCTTCTTCCCTTTTCTTTTCTCTCTTTTTTTATTAGAATCTCCACATGCTTTTGTCCATTTGCATATCATGAACAACAATTTTGCTTCATTTGGAGTACTACAATTGGTATATGTGTTGTTTTTTTTACCTGAATAAACTTTTATTATTCTATGTCATTTCTCGGTCACCAATGGGATTTCAGATTCACTGGCTGAGGTATGCTCTCTTTCGAGTCTCTATAACGCTATGCACACTGGTTCTTTATAAGGAACTCACTCCACTACGCTCCTGTGCACACTCTTTTACGATGTACCTCTTGAACTTCATCTCTGATCCCTTGTTTTTTGATCTTTTCTCCTTGCTGGTTCTGTCAACTGTACATGACTTGATATTGGTCTGGATTAAGACATTGTCTATATATTTTTTTTCTTTTTGTAATATTGTTGTATCTCACAAAGTAACTTTGTTGTCTGTTGTGTTTTTGCTACATGTATGTAAAGTAATATCTTGTATGTCAATATGTTCTGTTCATGTTATTTCACGTATGCCATTATATTACCTTACTCTTTTATGGTTATATGCTACTTTGCAGCCCCGAAGAAGCCCATTTGTATAGGGCGAAACGCGTTGGCTGCTCCTCTTCATGAACCTTATGTTGTAACAAGCTTCTTACACCAATTAAAGTCTTTGAGAAGAAACTAATAGAAGCTCAGCATCATTATTTGCTCAATAATATTGGACTTTCTGTACTTACTGTGTCTCATTGGATGTTTTGGATTGGTGCACCCCCTAATTACTTTTGTATTGTTGGGGTGTTCTCTCGCCCCTTAGGCTCTTCTTTGCAGCAGGGGCCTTGGTGGAGTTGCACACCATAACAGTCTAAACAAGCCATCATTGCATACACTGTGATCTATTGGGCACTAATAGGGATTGATGCGTTCTCTTTTGGGCTTGCTGCATCCTGTCCGTTTAATAAATTAGCATACTATCCTATATTGCTAAGCAGGACCCCACAAGTTTAGCTTAGCCGGCATACTGGGGCATCCACTGACTAGAACCTTGCACCCAAACCCCATGTCAGCCAACAAAAATGAATACCACATAGGCCCTCATTATGATATTGGCGGTAAATCCCACTTACCGCCACGGTGACGGCGCCAACATACCTCCGCGTGGTGGATATCCATTTGCCATATTATGACACACACACACCAAACTGACAGAATACAGCCACATACACAAATCCGCCAGCCCAAAGGTCAGTGGTAAACTGTCGGTACCAACACTCATACTGTTACGCCAACAAAACAATGCCACAATAGAGGCTAAGATAGGGGTGTACAATATGTCACAGGCATGAAGCATGATACATCACTTACATCCCCACAGGTGCCCCAGCCAATCTCAGCGGAGATGAGGTGCCACGACTATCCAGTCCCCCAACAGAAGATGTCCCCAGTGATGACAGTAACCCTGGACTTCTGGATGTGGATGAACTACCCGGCCCATCAGGGACCATTGGACAGTCAGTCACCACAGCCCACTCACAGTCTACCACAGAGCCTCCCCCATCAGTATCCAACACCACAGCACCCACCCAGCATCCCCACACCTCTGTCCCTAGGACACGTCAATCAGCAGTGTGCCCACCTGTACAGGGACCCCAGTCCACACCTTGCCCCCAAGACAATCAGGGACCTGGGGTCAGTGACAGTGGCACACCGTTCAGGGGACACAGGTACAGGGCAACAGGGACACTTGGAGGACCGCTGTGCACTAGGGGTAGGACAGGCCCAGGGAACCAACTCTCCAGGAGGCACTCATTAATGTCCTGGGGCTTACCAACAATTCCAGGATACGATGGGCCAGATCCTGAACAACATGCAGGAGAATAAGCGGGAGATCAGGGAGGACTTGCAGGCCCTTAAAACCACTATGATCTCTATAGAAGGGGTGCTGGCAAACATGGCCAACATCATGAGGGAATGGACGGCACAGCAGTGGGCCCCTACCACTAGGCAGTCTATTGACCAGCCAACGACTTATGCTGCAGCTAGACGACAGGAGTCCCCGCCACAGGACATACGGGCCACCAGCACCTCTCCCCTGCAAATTATACTCTCCTGATTGTCCCCCTTGTGTCTCATCCTGTCACCTTGTCCACTTTGAACTGCCTTTGCTCCACTTCTATAAATAGACTGGAACAATACCCTGGACTTTCCCCATTCCATTGCACTTTTCAGTCAGTTATTTGCACTACAACAAACACTCTTGAACACAATTTGAGTGAAACTGTTTTATGTATTGAAAATGTGCATTTTTGGGAACAGTCACATCTAGTGCAAATGATCTGAACACTGTGATAGCATACAATTAATGACCTGTAACTGGCTGTAGTGATCACATCAGGACATTGTTGTCCTATCACCAACATTTGGAAAATGAAAAGCCATTGTTGACAGTAAGTTGAGATGGAAAGGAAGTGAATGCCATCATGCTATAGTCACACAGATGAAATCAATAGTCAGAGCAATGATCAGTTACACTGTCTCACCTGTGTGTCATTGGAAGTATTGACGTATAACTGATGTTCTGTTGTCCACATCCTCATCCTCTGCCACCTCCTCCTCACTGTCCTCAGGGTCCACTGCTGCCACAGGGGCATCTCCAGTCTCCTCCTCCTGGAGAAAAGGCACATTTCATCTGAGGGCCAGGTTGTGCAACATGCAGCATGCCGCTACTATTTGGCAGACCTTTCTGGGTGAGTAGCACAGGGATCCACCTGTCAGATAGAGGCACCTGAACCTGGCCTTCAGGAGGCCGAAGGTCCTCTCGATTATTTTTCTGGTTCGCCCATGTGCCTCATTATAATGGTACTCAGCCCTTGTCCTGGCATTCCTCACAGGGGTCAGGAGCCACAATAGGTTGGTGGTGGTTGGCCCTCGCCTTGCTGTGGCATCTAGCCAGTTGTTTGGCAGTGCAATGCATTGTGCTCAATCCTGATCTCTGTGTGTGACCATACTGTGTATGCCTTCTGTGGTGTAGGTGCAGTAATTGTCCTAGTGCTCCCTTTCTCGCCCCCCTTTTTCTTCTGTCATCATGACCATGTGTGCATTAGCATCATCTGGCAGAGGAGCAGGGGCTCTAAAGACAGAGGGAGCTGCATCCCAGCGGACCCAGAAGGCAGAGTCCACCGACGCCGAGGGAACCAGTGGGATGGAGGGTGAGGGGAGCACCTCTGTGGAGACAGGAGGTGACAACTCTGACTCAGATACCTCCTCTGATGGAAGCTCCATGGTGGTGGCGGACACCTATGTGACCACCCCAGCTGCAGGTACAGGTGCCACCCCCGTACCAGCACCGTCCTCCTAGTACCCCTCAGTGAGTTGCCCGTGCTGGCTCACCGAGGAGGGTGGGCATCTCCTTCGTCCCAGGCACCTCTAGCCCAGCCAAAGTGAGCCCTGCTGCCCTGAGTGAGGAGGCTATTGACCTCCTGAGATCCATCTACGTATGGCAGTCAAACATTGTGAATGCCATCCAGGGGCTGGCATCCCAGATGCAGCAATGCAGTAAACTGTAAACTTCGTACTTGTATAGCGCACTACTCACCCGTTAGGGTGTCTCAAGGCGCTGTACGCATACCTCTGTGGAACCCCTCCTGGCTTTTCCCTGTGAGGTGCCCACTCCTGGGCAACCTCCAACGTGAAGCCAGGCATCCCAGCGCTGTTGGGGCCGTTGTGGAGATTAAGCAAGCTATTGCCCAGAGTTACAGAGTGGGACCCATGAATTAGATTAGGCACCAATGCGAGAATTATCAGCTCCGAGGAAATTGAGGCCAAGACCTGCCGAGGCAGGAATTGAACCCTGGTCCCGGGCTAGATTTCTGCATCAGGGTCTGCCGCTCTAACCATTGAGCCACACTTCTCCAGCAGTGCATTCCTGGAGGGCATCCACAGTTGATTGGCGGCCCAACAGAGATCAATTCAGGCTCTGGCATCCTCTCTGATGGCAGCCATTGTCCCTGTTCCTACCCTCCCCCTCCAACTACCACTTCCCAGCTCAGTCTTCTCAACCCCAACCCATCCCATGCACACATACAGATGAGCATGCACATAAGATATTACACAAGAGTGGCACAGTCAAACACAGGTACCACACTTCAGCCCACAAGCACTCACACAAACACCAGACAGTTGTAGACACAACCACATCCACTGCCTCTACTTTCTCCCCTCCCCCTCCTCCTCCACCACCCTCACAGTCACATCCACATTCACACCTGAATGCACTGCATCAACATCCACCACAAGCATCACCACACGAAACAGCACACACACCTCACTAGCAGACACCTCCACAGCATCCATCCATGCAACCCCTGTGTCCTCTCCCACCCTATCTGTCCCCTCCAAAGACACAAATGCAAGCACTCAGACTCCCAACAGCCCAGCACCTCACACATGCACACTGCCCATGCACCTGCACCCAAGTCCAGTGGACATACACCTCCAACAACCACTCCCTCAACCTCCACTCCCATCCCTCCTCTCTCCTCCTTTCCCACCATCCCTAAGAAGCTTTTCCTTGCCCAACTTGACCTCCTCCCTCCCCCTCCCCCGTCCTGCCCGTAAGAGCAGGGTCCCAACGACCCAGCCCAGCACCTCAGCCTAACAGTCCACAGGGACAGTGGAGACACCTCCTAGTCGTGGAGGCAAGACAGTGAAGGATCCCACTCCACCAGCCAGGAAGGGTAAGGATCCCACACCTCCTGCCATGAAGAGTAAGGATACCACACCTCCTGCAATGAAGGGGAAGAAGCCCTCAACTCCTGCCATGAAGGGGAAGGAGCCCTCAACTCCTGCCATGAAGGAGAAGAAGCCCTCAACTCCTGCATTGAAGTGGAAGGAGCCCGCACCTCCTGCCATGAAGGGGAAGAAGCCCTCACCTCCTGCCATGAAGGGGATGAAACCCTTAACTCCTGCCATGAAGGTGAAGAAACCTTTGACTCCTGCCATGAAGGGGAAGGAGCCCTCGACTCCTGCCATGAAGGGGAAGGAGCCCTCGACTCCTGCCATGAAGGGGAAGGAGCCCTCACCTCCATCAGAGGCTGACAGGGTACCACCACCAGTGGTCACGGAGACCTCACCTACAGATGAGACAGTGCAGCCTTCTCCTCTTGCGGAGGCTGCACCTTCACCTGCTGAGACAGTGCAGCCCTCAACTCCAGATGAGACAAAGCAGCTCTCACTTCCAGCAGAGGCTGCCCAGGAGGCACCTTAACCTGCTGACACAGTGCAGCCCTCACGTCCAGCAGAAGCTGGCAGGGTGACACTACCACCAGTGGTCACAGAGCCCTCGCCTCCAGCTGAGGCAGTGCAGCCCACTCCTCCTGCAGAGGCTGCACCTTCGCCTGCTGAGACAGTGTAGCCCTTTACTCCAGCAGAGTCTGCCCAGGAGGCACCTTCACCTGCTGACACAGTGCAGCCCTTACCTCCAGATGAGACAGTGCTGCCCTCATCCCCAGCAGAGGGCATGTAGGCCACACTCCAGGGACTGCTGTACAAGGAGCCCTCTTCAGAACCAGTGGGAAAGTCACCCAACAGAGAGACTGTGACCTTGCACTCCCAAGTATAGGTAAATGGGCATGGAGCCCCCTCCAGAGCCAGTGGGTAAGTCACCCATCTGAGACACTGTGACCTTGCACTCCCCAGCAAAGATAATGGGCATGGAGCCCCCTCCAGAACCAGTGGGCAAGCACCCACCTGAGAGACTGTAACCTTGCACTCCCCAGCATAGGTAAATGGGCCTGGAGCCCCCTCCAGAACCAGTGGGCAAGTCACCCACCTGAGAGACTGTGACTTTGCACTCCCCAGTAAAGATAATGGGCATGGAGCTCCCTCCAGAACCAGTGGACAAGTCATGTACCTGAGAGACTGTGACCTTGCACCTTGCAGCATAGGTAAATGGGCATGGAGCCCCCTCCAGAACCAGTGGGCAAGTTCCCAACTTCAGATGAGGTGCACCCACCCCCTAACCTCTTGAGGTGCCAGCCCACTTGCAAAATGATGCCCCTACAGAGGTCTGTGCGGATGATGTCAGGAAACAAGTTGGACCTTGGACTGTGCCTTGTGGCCATGTGGGCCTTTAGTATTTTGGACTGGGCATTGGCTCTTTGTGGACATTTGTACATATCTCTTTGTTATTCAACTGGTTCATTTGGTGGCTGTTCCCATTCAATGCATTCTTATTACTGCCTTCTTGTTGTCCTTGCATTATTATGCCACGTGTCGTGTGCCATTGTTTTTCATCTGCAGCTGGTTGTGTGTATGGTGTGTTTGTGACTGGTGGGTGTTGTGCGTGTGTGTATCATACTCCTTTTCCTCCCTCCCTCCATTGTGTGCTAAGCATTTATACTCACAGTCGCTGTCTTCGTCGGCGTTGATGTTCCAGGTGGAGCATGGCGTAGAAGAGCACCGAGAAAGACTTGCAGTTCCGGTTCCATGGAGGCGTTGTCCTTCTCTGTGTCTCTGATGGTGAGTCTTTCGTCTTCTGTACCGTGTTTCCTCCAGGCTTTTGATGGTGTTGATTCCGCCCCGAAATCGTGGTGGTGTGCTGTGTCGTGATCTGGTGGGTGGTACTTTGTCTTCCGTCTGGCTGTTGATGGCTACCGCCGTGGTGCGTGGTGTTAACCCCCTGGCGGATGATGTGGTACATTGGCTGTCTATTGGAGTTCTCACCGCCATGGTCAAGATTTTCTGGTAATTACCGCTGGCCTGTTGGCGGTATTTCCGCCACTTTATCACTCACCGCCAATGTTATAATGACCACCATAGTCTGTACTCAACCCCTTGTGGCTGAAAGGCTGTCCACAAGTGCCCATCCAACTCAGGATTGGCCAGTGTCAATATGCAGGCCATTAGGTGGGGTCAGGGTCCAACAGGCACCCCTTCCTCATTGAGAGGCCATCCCCATCTGGGCCTCCATAGTCTTCCGGGCCCAGCGTCTCAGGTCCTCACACCGTTCCTGCAGTGGGTGCTCCATCAAATATGAACCCCCAGGGTCCACACATCCTTGGCGATGGCTTGCCACAACCCTTTCTTCAGATGGGTGCTGACCCATCCACAAGCTTCTCCAACTCCTCTGATGTAAAGCTGGAGCACATTCCCTTGTAGCACAGGCCATCGCGGGTTCTACCCACAGGCCACAGCAGCACACACAGAGGAGGTGTTGAACAGTAGAGAGTCAGGAATCAAGTGAAGTGGTACAGAGAAAATGGTGGTCACGTCTGCGGCAGTGAATACCGCCACAGCCGTCGTTGATGATCATTGGTTCCTGTGCTCCATAGAGCTCCATGTTAGCCAATGAGAAGTTGCATGGCCGGTGCAGACGCCAAACGCCAGCGGACTAAGGTCACTTCCACCTGTCCTTGCATACAGGACAAACGATTGTCATTTCCTAATGCTTGTACTTATGTTGGACAATTTAATTTGCGTGATAGGTATCGTTTGGACAGATCAAAACATTCCAGTCTGCTATATACATACACGCTCTGTGTAGTGTGATATTGTGTGTCCATACTTCCTGTAGTCACACACATCTCATGTTTAGTTTACTTAGATACCTACCACAGCGGAGGAGGAGGCAAGCACCATGTACAGACCCCTAGTGGACTTGGCTACACTGAAAGACCGGTACATCATACTCACCTATAATCTGGACAAGGCCACAATTATTGAGCTGTGTCAACAATTGGAGCCAGATCTGGTTCCTGCTATCGGTAACACTACAGCAATACTCCCTGCAGTACAGGTACTGTCAGTGCTCCACTTTCTGGCAAGTGGTTCATTCCAGGTGACAATGGGCTTGGCTCAGGAATGTCACAGCCATTGTTTTCAATAGTGCTTGGAAGGGTTTTGGCTACCTTGCTCAAACACATGAGCAGCCACATCTCATTCCCCCAGACTGAAGATTTGCCCACAACGAAGGCTGGATTCTACACTATGGGACACATAACACATGTAATTGGGGCCATTGATGGAACACATATTGCCTTCGTCCCTCCCAGGGCAAATGAGCAGATCTAAAGGAATAGGAAGAGTTACCACTCTCTAAATGTTCAGATGGTGTGCCTTGCAGATTAATACATCTCCCACATCACTGCCAAGGTTCCTAGATCTGTGCATGATGCCTATGTATTGAGGAATAGCGGTGTCCCACAGTTCATGGCACGACTACAGAGGCACAGAGTTTGGCTCACAGGTGAGCTTCAGTCTTCACACATGTATGTCAGTGTATGCCAACTGGAGTTGTCCTCCATGCCATTGTACATGAGTGATATGTGTCCTTTACTACCTCCAGGTGACTCCGGCTACCCAAACATGTCCTAGCTGCTGACCCCTGGAGGAATCCGAGGACAGGGGCAGAAAATCGGTACAATGAAGCACATGGCTGTAACAGGAGGGTTGTTGAACGCACATTTTGTTTACTGAAAGCCAGGGTTCCAGTGCCTCCATTTAACAGGTGGATCCCTATGCTATGCCCCTAAGAAGGTCCGCCAGATAATGGTGGCTTGCTGCATGCTGCACAATTAGGCCCTCAGATGCCATGTGTCCTACCTGCAGGAGGAGGGGAGAGACAATGCACCTGTGGCATCAGAGGACTCTGAAGACAGTGATGTGGATGAGGAGGAGAAGGATGTGGACAGCAGGACACATATCATACAGCAGTACTTCCAATGACACTCAGGTAAACTGCACTTTTGTTCATATCTCCATTTCATTTAAGTGCTGTGTGCCTGCTGTGTTGTGACAAACAATACCTTTACTTTCCTATTGACTGTCACTTATGAAAGCCCTTTTTGCAGATTTTGGTGTGGTCACAACTGTGTACTGGTGTGATGACTACAGACTACTTAAATACATTTGATCGATGGATTCACACATTACAGGACATTTGCACAGGATAATGCAGTTCAATACATTTTAAATTGTTGAATGATAAAGCACAGATACTAGTTGTGTTTAAGGGTGTTAATTGAAGTGATAAAAAGGAAGGGATAATGCAATAGAGTGGGGTGATGGTGGATGTAAACTTCAGTGTAGTGGCCCAGGGGGTATGTAGCACAGGTCCTGTGTTCATGGGACCATAGGAAAAGGAGCAATGGCAGTCCAAAGTGAACAAGGTGGTTCAGTGGCGCAAAAGGGGGACATTCTGGAGGGGCTCATTTCCTGGTGGTGGTCTTGGCAACAGTCACTGGTGTCTTTCTGGGTCACAGAGAACGTTTGCAGGGTGGTTCACCTTCTGCAGGGGGTGGTGTGCTAGTTGCCTGTGGGTGGTGTTGCAGGTCCTCCTGTCAACTAGCTGCAGTAGATGTTGATGGCTGCTGAGTAGAGTGGCTAGTGGAAGTGGGCAGTGGGTATGCTCTGTTCTCCTGCATGGTGTTGCCATGCAACCCAGCACCCCTACAATGGAGGCCATGTTGGCATTTAGTTCCTGCAACTGCTGCATTACCTCCTGGTGTTGTACCCCCTACAACCACTGGTTCTCCTGCATGATGGTGAGCACCTGGCCCATCCTGTCCAGGGATTGTTGGTATGCCCCCAGGACATGTGTGAGGGCCTCCTGGGCAGTAGGGTCCCTGCACCTGGCCTCCCCCTGGTGCACAGCTGACCTCCCACTGTCCCTGGCCCCCTGTACCTCTGTCCGATGAACGGTGTGCCCACTCCCAGTTACATTTTCACTGTCTTGCCTGTGTAGTGTCAACTCGGGTCTCTGTACAGGTGGGCACACTATTGATTGATGTGTCCTGGGGACAGAGGTTTGGGGACATTGGCTGGCTGCTGTGGTGTTGGGGTCAGAGAAGGGGCCTTGTGGTGGACTGGCTCTGGGATGTGGGAGCTGACTGACCAGTGGTCCCAGGTGGGCCAGGGAGTTCATCCAGCTCGGGACATCCAGAGTTGCTGTCATCACTGAGGGCATATTCTGGTGGAGGACTGGGTTGCCATGGCACCTGCTCACCATTTCAGGCTTTCCGTATGAGTTTGGTGCTGCCCTCCCACCTTTGGGGATGGATTGTGGGATTGGTAGTGCTACATGCTGTCCATGCATTGGTGTTGTGTGTGCATGCCGAGCTGGGAGGAGTGTGCTTGCAGTGGGTGAGGCATGCAGGGGTACACAAATGAGGGTGTTTATTGGGTTGGTGCACTGTATGGGATGGAGTGAGGTATAGATAGTCAGGTTGAGGGGGTCACAAGCCATGCAGGTATGGGTGGAGGTAGGGTAGTAATGTTGACTTACCAGTGTCCAGCCCTCCACTTACTCCAGTTAGGCCCTAAGGATGCAGGATTGCCAAGACTTGCTCCTGCCATGCTGTCAACTGTGGGGAAAGAGGTGGGGGTACACCGCCAGTCCTCATGATAGCGCTCTGGTGCCTTAATGCAATAGAATGCACCTTCCACCATAGGTCGCTCCACCTCTTTCACGTCATCCCTTGTGCGTGGCTATTGTCCCACGGAGTTCACCCTGTCCATGATCCTCTGCCATAGCTCCATCTTCCGGCCAATGGAGATCTGCTGGGCTTGTGCACCAAACTGCTATGGCTCTACCCTGACGATTTCTTCCAACCATCACTCGCAACTCCTCATCAGTGAAACGGGGGTACTTTTCTGGGGAGAAACCTATTGTGTAGTGTGTGTTGTGGAGAGGGTGTTAGGTGTTGACGTAGGCTTTATGGTGTGTGATGAGTGATGGGTGTATAGGTAGATGTGGTCTATGTGTGTACAGTTCTCTGAAGGTTTGGCCTCGCAAGGTGTAGCAGTCTTTTCATGTTTGCAAAGGATTGTAGGTTGTGTGAGGGTATGTTTTATAGTGCAGTTGGTGGGTGTGTACAGTGTGTGTAAATGTGTCAGGTGTGGGTTTTTTCATCTGGCCATTGTTGGATTCTAGTGGTGCTGGGTGCCCAATTCTGCCACAGTGGTGTGCACCGCCAATCGTTGACCGCTGTTGAATATCCGCTGTGGTGATTCGTGGTCCATAATTTGGAGGGTTGTATATTTCTGGCATGGCGGGGAGGGTGGTGGGTCCAACAGTTTTTCACCTCCATTGAGTCTGGCGGGATTGAGGTTGTGGCTGGTTTCTGTTGGTTTTGTGTTTGTATGGCATTATCTGGCTGGCAGATTACCACCTCCGCAGCAGTCTGTTGATGGCGGCCACCATGGCGGTCTTTGGAAATGACCGCCAATGCCATAATGAGGGCCTAGGTGCCCAACTTGAAGGTGGGGGTTAACATACACCAGGAGGTTCAGGGGTATGAGGTATCACCAGTGGTAACCAGTGGTAACCAGGGTCCTTGACGTGGATTGGAGAACTGGCATGGGAAGTCATAATACTAGTGGTGGGAGGGGCACTCTGCTGGCTCTAGGTGAGAGTGACAGAGAGTGGGGCTCCCCCAGGTAGAGGTCCTGGTTGTGGAGTGTGGAGACACCCCAGAAGAGTGTGAGTTGAGTGTAATGGACAGTCACCTGCTGTCTCACCAATCTCACCAGGTGGAGTGTGAGTTATCTGACCCCAGGGAACTTGCACTGGAGGTAGACATCTGTGAGAGTACCAGAAGGTCAGAAGAGGCATTTCGGGGTGCTCCTGAAGGGAGCGATCTAGGTATTTACCAAACCAGGTGAGGTTGGAAAGGCTTGCAGTGTCACAGGTAGGTGTCAGTGTAGTGGGATGGGTGAAGAATCCCATGTCTAGTCTCAGAGGAGAGGGAATGGGGCTGGGCTGAGTCCCAGGGTGCCGGAGATCCAGTCCCAGGGCTTGTGGGTTTCATGAGAGAATGCCAGGAGGGGAGCCTAGCCTGTACCATAGGGCCATCTGCTGAGGGAGACCTCACAATGTCACAAGAACTTGGGAGGGTGGCTGTAGCTTGCGTCCCGCCAATTCTGGTGTCTGACAGTACCACTCATAGTGAGGGGGTGCAGAAGTCCAGACAGAGGGTTGAGAAGGGGTTGCGGACCTCAGTGGAGACACTGAAGGGTCAGGGGTTAGCTCTGAGTTCAGAGCTCCCCAGGAATGACCTTGGTGATACCATGTCTGGGCTGGGGGGAACCAGGCTCTGCTAGGTGGGCAGAGGTCAGGGGCCGGCACCTGACAGACTCTCATGCAACCCGTAGAGAAGGTGTTTCCCTTGTGGGGGGTAGCTATGCTCCTCAGGAAGTCCTGGATTGCCATGAAATGGCCCAGTCTGAGGGTACAGACCCTAGGCTGGAGGGTCAGGTGCAGAGGGTAAAATGTGACCTGATGGAGGAGAAGTTCAACCAATAACTCTCCCTGGTGTGACTTATAGGGGTACCCTCCATGAGGGGGGTGGTACAGAACCCTGAGATTAGGGGCAGGGGAGGGAGAGACTCACCCCTGGCTCCAGTTCAATCCAAGGGTACAGACCCTGGGTTGGAGGGCAAGGTTCAGGGTGTCCCCCCTGTCCTGGATGGAAGGGCTAATAGTGCCCCTATACTCGGGGATTCTGGGGGGCACTGTTAGTGGGGGGGTGCAGTACTCTAGAAGGAAGTGCAGCGGGAGGGAAGCCTCGCCCCTGACCCTGGTCCAACCGGACGGTATAGGCCCCAGGTTGGAAGACCTTTTGCAGGTTAACATCCCTGCAATGGTAGGAGAATTGTGCAGGACTGCTTCCACAAGCACCCTGAAAATTCTGGATTATTGGGAGGCCACTACTAGTTGGGGGGTGCCGGACCCCAAAAGGAGGGGCAGTGGGAGGGCTGCCTCACCACTGACCCCTACCCAGCCTAAGGGTGTAGACCCTGGACAGGGGGACCAGTGCCAGGAATCCACCCCTGCACTGGTGGAACATTTGTGCAGGACTGCTTCTACAAGCAGCCAGACAATGCTGGACTTCGGGGATGCCTCTCCTAGAGGGTGGGTACACAGCCCCAGAGGGGAGAACCAGTGTCAGGCTGTCATCCCTGACCTTTGTCGAAGGGAGAGTGGTCAAAGGGTGCCAGCCACCTGGAGCTCCTGCCCCCCACTCTCTACAGTCACAGTAGATGGAGAGCCTTGTAAGATCTGGAGCCTGGCTCTCATCCCTGACAGCTGTCAGTAGCCACTGTAGCTTGCTGCCCTGGTGGACAGAGTTGCCCGGTGGGGACAGGAGTCAGACCCCGGGGATAGAGTAGGCCACACCACTGTGTTAGCCATGGTGGTACTGTCGGTCTACTGAGATACAACTGTGTACAAAGTAAGTTTAGGTGCTGCACAGATGGTATCTGCAGGTGAGAAGGGCTCCCCATGGGTTAGCTTAGTGGGCCCTGACAGTATGGACAGAGGGATCCAACTGTGTTCAGGAAGGCGTACAACTGGAAAATTCCCCTGCTTGTTGTGGGCGTAGGTCCCTGTTCTATCACCCCAATCAGGGAAGTACATCAAGGTATTGGTTGATCTCCCCTGGCTTCAGGCTGGTGGGGGGTTGTGTTGGACCTGGACCTTTTTGCAGGGTCATCCCCAATCTTTTTGCCTCCATCCTCCTATCTTTTCTGACCTGTTTTTGTTGGTTTTAGGACTCTTGGCACTTTATCACTGCTAACCAGTGCTAAAGTGAATATGCTCTTTGTGTAAATTGTATTGTTGATTAGTTTATCAATGATTGGCATATTTGATTTACTAGTAAATCTCTAGTAAAGTGCACTTTAGGTGCCCAGGGCCAGTAAATCAAAAACTACTAGTGGGCCTGCAGAGCTGGTTCTGCAACCCACATGAGTAGCCCTGTAAACATGTCTTAGACCTGCCACTGCAGTGTTTGTGTGTGCAGGTTTAACCTGACAATTTGACTTGGCAGATATACCCACTTGCCAGGCCTAAACCTTTCCATTTTCTACCTGAAAGGCACTCCTAGGGTAGCCTATAGGTAGCCCCATGGGCAGAGTGCAGTGTATGTTAGAGGTGGGACATGTACTGGTGTGTTTTACATGTCTTCAAAGTGAAATGCTGCCCAATTTGTTTTTCACTTTTGCAAGGACTACATCTCTCGTAGGTTAACACGGGGGCTGCCTTTAAATATTTTTAAATTGGAGATTCCCTTTGAGAGCAGATAGAAATTTGGAGATTGGTGTCTCTGAACTCACAATTTAAAAGTACATCTGTTAGTGAAGTTGATTTTTAAATTGTCAGTTTTAAAATGCCAGTTTTAGAAAGTGGTAATTTTTTGCTTAAACCATTCTGTGATTGTGTGGATTTCCTGTCTGAGTCAGACTAACAATTGGGCTATTTGTGAATCCTCTCTAGACAGTGAAACAAAGGGAGCTTGAGAGTGTAGCCTCCATATCCTAATGGGCCATTTGAGTGGAGGGAGGAATGTTCACTTACCTGAATGGGCTGTGCCTGCCCTCACACAATGCAGTCTGCAATTCCCTGGTATCCACCTGTGGCCATGCCTGGGCAAGGCAGGATCCTGTAAACAACAGAGGCTTTCCTTTGACGTTTGCCTACTTGAAAGGCAGAAAGTGGTATAAACAGTGGACCCAAAACCCCAGAGTTTTAGATTACCTCTGGAATCTAGAGTAAACTCTGCCAAGGAGAAGAGCTGAAGAGCTGGAGGAGGAGTACTGCCCCTTTGCCTGTAACTGTGCTTTGCTGGGTTGGCCTGCAGTTGATGCTCCTGCCTGAAAGAGGACAAAGACTAGACTTTGTTGTACATTCCTGCTTGAGAAGAATCTTCAAGTGCTTGAATTGAGCTTGCCTCCTGTTTTGAAGTCTCAGGGCCATTAAAGGCTTCCTCTGCTACCACCTGGACTCTCTGCTGAGACTCCTTCCCTGCCAAGTGGTGCCCTGTTCAATCTCGGGGCCCTTGAAAGGTGAAGTAGGCAGAACAAGGACTGAAATGCACATAACGCCATGTTGGGAACATTTTGAGGCACCACCTGCAACACAGCTGAAAAACTATGCATCACCTGCTTTGCAGCAAAAGCTGACACTCCGCCTGGATCACGGCTGGGAGAGCAATGCATTGTGGCTGGAGAAATGACACAACACCCACTTGCGGCTGGTGATAATGATGCAAAGCCCACACAGTGTGGCTTTCTAACACTGTGCAACCGGATTTCTCATGAACATCCCTGGGCGTCAAAGTCATCGTGAACTGAGGTGCCCTGTCCAGAAATAGATGCATCACTCTCTTGCGGGTGAGACAAACAATGCATCACCTACCCAACTGGAGAAGAAATGACACGCGACCTCACTTGTGAGTAGGGAATTGACACCTTACTGACTCTTTTGATTCAGGTTCGCCCAGGCGCTTTATTTTTTACGCAAACCAGGTACTTTGTGTAAAATCAATGTTTCCATTGTTTTCTATGGAGTATTCTTTTGAAAATCCATAATTGAACTTGTGTATGTTGGATTTTTGTCATTTTGGTCTTGTTTGATGTAGTGAAATATTACCTACTTTTCAAACTGCTGTGATGTCCATTCTGTAGTGTTTTCACTGTATTACTCTGTGTGTTGGTACAAACACTTTATACATTGCCAACATCGATGCCAGCCACTGGAGGGGAGGCCCTGCCAGAGCAAGAACCAGCCCAAGACACCCCTTCCTCTGTAGCAGCAGATCTCACCCCACACAAACACAAAAGGGAATGTCTAGCAAAGAACCCAGGAGGTGTGGACGGCAAGATACCCACCACTGCCAGCAAGTGAACTGTTCCTAAAGGTCCTCCTTTGTGTGCCACACATTCACTCTGTTGACTGATCCTCAACCACCTACCAATTCCAAAGGAAGGAGTACTCAGGACATTGGTGCAGCATCTACTCTAATGATTTCATTCACCATGTTTGACCCTCACCACTTTTTTTTTTTTCTTTCTGTCCAAACTTTATTTTCTGTTTTAGCATTGTAAGAAATTCACCCATTACAATCTCCTTGTCTGCTTGCTTAGTTTCCACATTAAGCCATGTTGAGATGTAAGACTATGTAAACCATTCGATGAAAATATAAACTACTTGTGCAAGCAGGGATATGTTACAGGTATAAAGTGTCCAGCTCAGGATTACAACCATTATACACCAACACATTAGTACATGTTTCTGGTCTAACCAAAAAAGTTATTACAGTGTTTAGCACATAGGCTGTCAATGTGTCTGGACTATTGGAAACAAGAAGGAGTGACCCATACTGAGTAAATTAACATATTTCAAGGAACAGACCACAGGAGGAAGGGATCTGTCAGACATTGTCCTATAGAATAGGTAAAATTAAAGTCTTTGCGGTAAGCAGCTTGAGCCATATCAAATACACACCAAAGTAATTCAACAACTCATAATCCAAGATACAGACAGATGGCAGTACAGCAGCCCCTGGTCACAGGTACATTATAATTCAATTCCCATGCATCTGGTCGTATAATACAAACATACTTTAGTGTTGTGGCACAGGTACTGTGGCCTGGACTGATGAAACACATCTATAGCTAGATAGAGGTCAGACAAAAGATTGTTTAGCCAAAGTGAAAGAAAAATGGCTTAGTTAAAAGCTAGGACTACATATTTTGTGACCACGTGATGACACACATGATGCATCAGGCAAGACACAAAACAAGTGCAATGGGTACTTCTGTACCTCCACCAAAACACTGTGCAGTCTGTCTTGATACAGGTCTCATACATCCAAACTCTGCGACCTATATTACCTCGAACAATCCATGCCTACTTTGTATGTCAGAACAGCATCAGATATCTGTCAATGTCACAACTCTGAAATGCCCATGTGAAGATGTCATGGTGAAGGTACCTGTTTAAAGAAGAAAACAAGGAGTATAGGCTTTAAACCATACCTATGCATACCTATGACAGAAGTCACATAGCAAGCAACTGGAAAACCAAGTACATTGAAAGTGATACCAACAAAGCAACATCATCAAGGTGGGGATGAGTCCAAAGCTATCTTATCTAGCAGCCTTTGGCTGAACATTGCAAAGTATCAGATCCACACCTGTTTCCAAAACACTCAACTCAACACATTCTCACAACTGCAATTCACTGTACAGTCCCAGTCATTTCATCACATGACAAACTTACACTCTTGCACTCTTGAAAAGTAGCTGTTGATGAAATCTTCTCACAAGTCAGCTCCTTCCTCCTCACCAATGTTCCCTCTAATTTTTTTCCACTGTGTGCGGCAGTGTAAGGTCTCTGTGCGCTGCAGGCAAGGATACGTGCGCCAAGAAATTGACCCTTCACGCGAGCGCAGCGCATAACTACCAAGATCAGGCATTAAAAGGAGGCTTCCATTGGTTACAATGGGCCTCCGTGTGCTTTGCAGGATTAGCGTCAACATTTTTTATCCTAATCCTGCAAAGCACTGGACTAGCATATAAAATCCTGACACTAGTCCACTAACTACCGCCATGGTGCGCCGTATTTTGAATATGACGCACTCATGGTGGTGTTAGAGGGGGCACTAAAGGGGGCAAGCAAAGTGGCACTGCACTGTGTGCAGCACCAATTTTTTCAAATATGCCCCATAGTTCTGTTTTTTGCAGCAGGCATATTAACCCTCTATGCTACTTTATGTTGAGTCAAAGCAGCCACTAGGCAAAACTCCCATCTCTCTCTAGCAAGAACATTAATCACAATAGGCATGTTGACATTTTAATTGTTTCTTGAAGGCTAAACGCACAAGAACATTTTCAGCAGGTGCTTTTAAATCGCAAGTTTTGGAAGTTTTTGCTAAACACAGTGCTCCCCAGAGGTCAGGTCCCGGTGATGTTGCACCGCTCGCACCGCCAAAAGCCGGTACTGTGTGTGATTATAGCAGGCTCCTCACAAAGGGCCATGCTTTGCAGTTCATTTACAAAAATGTGAATTCAGCACTTCAGCTAACTACCTGCAAAGTGCATATTTGACCCAGAGTAAAAGGCAGTACTCGCAATGCACTTTCTCTGGTCATGGTGCAGCTGCCTTTCATCAGGATGTCTGGGCATCCACTGTGTCCTCCATTTGTGCACCTTCCCCCTGTGAGCCATTGCTGTATTAACATGGAGCAGCTGAAGTCACCGGCTTGGAGCCAGACCAGCAGCGCTTTGCAGGGCTTCTCTAATAGTCCAACACTGCCGAATCCTCCTTTGTCTTCATTTAGGCGCATGGAAAGGCGTATCAGTAATCATGCTTGTGAACAAAAGCGACCGTCCACGAAAATTATTGTCGCTTTCACAACGTGGATTCAAGGCTGGGGAGTCGTCCACTCATCACCAAAATGTGGTGTGTACCTTGCACAAATTCTAACACACCAGAATGATGACCGTAAGGTAAGTTTATTCTGCGCGTCCCCAGAGCAGCTCCACTGGCCTCTCACCAGCTGCCAACTGCTCTCCTAACTTGAACAACAATAGTTTGAATGTTCTGTATTCTACATTCCATCCCACAACATTGGCAAGGCATATACATAACACAAGTGCCAACATTTCAATAAACCTAAAAATTTAATTTTACTTATCTAGTGCTAAATGACTTCTTGCTTGTGTAAGTCTACACGCTAATACAACCATCTTTATAGAGTACAGTTTTACTTCATAACCTCTGGTCATCGTTTAACGTTTTCCCTTTATCTGTCATAATATCTCTCAAATCCAAAGTAATACGGCATATGTGTTTACACGTACCTGCTTTCATTTGGAGATCTCCTCATGCAGGGATTTCTCCTCGGGTCCTGCACTGCCGTTTTGTTTTCCTGATCTGCCGCGAAGAGAGTGACTGCGTTTTTGCGCTGTTTCGTTTTTTAAATGTAGCGCTGCCATACGGTTTCACTCTCTCGCGTGTGGCAGGCAGAAATGTGCGCGCTTGGCAAACAGGTCTGCGCGGTGGGGGAAGGGGTGGTGCGCGCGCGCCCACGCGCGCACCTTACAGGGAACATTGCTCCTCACCACTGTCATCCTCATTTGGCATTTCAGGATTCGTATCCAGTGGCACTGCAGGCTCCTCCTCCTCTGAGATGTATGGGATATTCCTCCACAGGGCGATGTTGTGGAGCATGATGCATGCCACAGTGATCTGGCACACTTTCCCGAGTGGGTAGAGGAGGACTCCACCTGTTCTGTCCAGACAATAAAATATGGCCTTCAGGAGACCAAAAGCCTGCTCCACTGGCCGCTGTGTTCTTCCATGGGCATCATTGAAGAGGACTTCCTCTGGCGTTGTTGGATTCCTCAGTGACATTAACCAAGGATGGTTGGGATATGCGGAGTCTTTTGTTAAGGAATGGGACACAAGTGCAATCTTGAGTCACTCACTTCATGATTATAGCACCTGACATTGCAAACACACAATAAGGACAGACGTGACTTACCAATGCGCCTGGCCCTCTCTGGGTGTTGTTGTGACATCAGCTGAGGTATGGTGCTATTCCTCATTATGAAAGAATCGTGGGCTGATCCGGGATAATGGGCACAGACATTTGAGATGTAGAGATACGGCAAACAGACAACATGAACATCGATGGAATGGAAGCCCTTTCTTTTGGGATAGACTTGTCCAGTGGCCTGTGGCGGCACCAAGCCAACATATGTGCAGTAAATGGCCCCCACCACATGCGAGAGGTAGGCAAAACCATAAAAGTCAGCCTTCACATTGGCTAAATCCTCACGTCGTGGGAACCTGATAAACCTGTGAATGTGTTTAAAAACTGCTGAGAGGACATTCTTCAAAACTAGACTGAACATAGGTTGGGACATACCAGCAGCCTCCTTGTATGTTGTAACGAACCTGTGGCTTTGAAGTGCAATACTCACATGGCTTGTACAATGGGTGGTATGCAGGTTGGATAACTAATAGCTGGCATCAGATCTAGCTCCAGCTGACGGCATTAGTCCACTATTGTTTGCCTATCCAGGAGGAATAACATAATATTATTCCATTGCTCCATTGTCTCAAGTTCTGGCAGTGGACGGAACTGAAGACAGAAGATTGTTGCATACTCCCTGTTCTGTGGTACCTAAGTGTGACAAGACATGATTTGGAACACAAGATGCATGCCGAAAATATCATGTGACAAAGCATTTCCGACTGCATAGACATGACCCAGAGTACATACCAGCTGACAAGTACACAAGGGTCACATGTGACCCCATGGTTGTCGACACATGTGCCCACAACATGGTTCAGGACAAAACTGACAGACGTGCTACACAATTGTCCCTCAAAATGTGACTGTAAATGCAGACCGCCAAAATGACTGTCAGTGGTGGTGGACGATGCACCTCTGTCAAAAACCATCTCTATCCTGCAACACACTACACTAGTGGTTGTTTAGAAGGGCCTGCATGACAAGACAGAATAGGGATGTATTGTATATATTGTAGGTGTCACACAGATTACAAAGCCAAATACAGTATTTCAGGCTCCCAAAATGGCTGATGCCTGACCTACTCCACTGGACATTAATATCTGCTCGCGACCATCAGCAGAAGTCATCAGGGCGGTAGGCAGTTGCAATCCTGGAGGACAAAGCCATAGGCTAAAGTTGTTGCCTGTGCCAGCAGTCGCAGCCCAATGGCTGTGTCCGCTGCCTCTGATGACCGTGTATGTGGCAGACATGAACGCCATGTTGTGCACATTAACTCACTGGACTCCTGACACTTCTGCCAGCAACACATTCCCTATCTAAGCTGCTGCAAACCACTTCTGGGAGTAATCATGCCACACCCAACCAGTGTTAGGGCCCCTGCCTTCTCTCCAGAGGAGCTGGAGAAGCTTGTTGATGAGACCCTATCCCTCTATGAACAGTGCTATGGCTCACCAGAGGAGGAGGTAAGAATCTCATAGGCACAATTTTCTCTGTACTTCACCATCGTTTCCCTCCTCACAGGCCACACTGTGCCCCTGTGTGCCTGTTAGACCTCTTGTGTGCCTGTTGTTGCAGTCTGTATGGCACCAATGGGATGCACATTGCACAGGTATTGGAGGCCAGTACTATATGTTAAGTTTAGTCATATTGTGTTGTGTGATGTTTTTGGGGTCCTAGATCCTCCTTGTGTTGGATGCACATAACTAGGTAAAGATATTTAACTGGCATCCAAAGACATATTTTTCTTCCTGACTGTTGTAAATGCAGGACAACATGTATGTGCATGACATCATGAGCTGTGTATGCATCTTGTATGAATAATTTGAGAATTTTGTAAGTAATGTATATAGTGCAACAGATCTTTCAACCCACATCTGGCCTTGAAAAGCTGTAGTTTGAAATATCCTGACTCACTGTGCCGTTCAGGTTGCACACGCACCACATGCCAAATTGCTGATGGCCAGTTGATGTACTATCATGCATGGAAGTGATGGAAATTGAGTGACATATAGGTTCTGCATGCTCAGCCTGCAGAGACCAGTGTCTGTCCAATGTATTTCCCAGTAGGGACATGGTCCAGGATGGGTAGCGTTGTTGCAGCTATGCAGCTGTGGCACTGTGCCCACTCCCTATACACCAGCAGATCCTGGCATGTGGACAATATGATGGCCTAGTGGCAAAACTTGCCCTGAATGCCCCAGTCCATTGACTGAATTAGAAATGGGTACTGAGGTACATCCCAGAAGTAGTCCATATGTGCATTATGCATCATTGTCAATGTGTGTCTTTGACTCATGACAGGTCCCTTACTCCTACAGCTCTGTTGTCACCGTCACATAAGTCATATTTGTCCTGTAGAGGCTTATTGCACAAATGACAGTCCCACAGTGCAGGCAGTGTGTTGATTCTAGAGGGGGCATGATATGTGAGTCAGTACCTTGGACATGTGGCGGAAATTGTATAATGCATATCTTTGTATGCTATCTCTATAGGATACACACATATGTCCAAAGGAGTGTTCCGTGAGCCAGGTACATACCACAGAACCCATCCCCTGAAGTGGCAGGAGTCTGCATTTGTTAGGTCACATGTCCACACATGCACAAGGAAGACACTTTCTGTACCCACCATGCCAGCCTATTCATTGTCACACAAGTGTAAGGGTGAAGTCTATACTATGACAGTTGCCTGTAGGGTCTGATTGTAGTGAGTCAATCTCGCAGAATATGAATGTGTTGGTCCATTCAGGCTTAAGGAGTTTACCCTTCAGAAGCCAAATGTGGGTTTAGTGTTTTATTGTGGCTCACATCACAGTACATGTTGCAGATGTCAGTAGCCCTGCTTAGTCAATGTAGGCCCTGAGAAGAGTAGTGGGCTAGTCTGCAGATTGCTAAATATGTCTGTAGTCATGTCCCTATACTTATTGTCTTGTGTGCTTTACACTTGTGGTGTGTTAACCAAATGAAAATCCTAGCTTGCTGTTTCTGACTTGTGTGTGACTCAATCATTTGTGCCAAAACTTGTCATTGTAATATCTTGATTTGTCTTTTGCATCCATGCAGCTATCCATGCATTAGAAGAAGGAGATATAGAGAACCATCACTCAGAAGGTGCAGACCCTGGGGGTAAAACAGCCAGCAGAGTGCCCACTGTCACAAGAGGTGGGAGGATCTGAGACGCTGGTCCCAAAACATCTCTGAGCTCCTGCTGGGGAGGTCCTTCCAATGTGGGCAGTGCACCTGTCGGATCATGACCCCTCTAATGGCCCACATTCTGGCAGTGGCCTAACCAGACCTTGATAGACATTTGAGGGGAACACAGAAGCAACAAGGGGGTGAGTACAGAGCACATTCCTGCCTTTCACATTGCCAAGCTAATGTCTTAGGTTCTGACATCTCCCCCTGATGATTAGGGTTGTGTCATGTGTTGCACAGTAGATGAGTGATTGTGTAGCTATGTCATGTGGTGCATACTGATGTGCCTTGCCTATTGGTCCTGGGACCTAGGACACAACTGTGTACAATCCACTAACAATTTGCTCTCCAGGGACAACATATGGCTGTGTACATTGATCAATCAAATGCTGTTTGTTGCTGTAGTGGGTACAAAACCTATGCAACTGACCACTACTCCTCAGTGTTGCAGGCCAAAGAAATGGGAGTGATGGATCACTGTCCTTAACCATGAGTCTGGCCAAATGAGTATATTGCTATGCGCACCCCAGATGCCACTTGTCTTCAGCGTGCAACAGGTCCTTGTGCCTCATTACTGTCTGTAATGTGAAGATGGCCATCATACATGTGAAAAACCATACACTGTTCTTTGGGTCAGCTACAGATCAATAGTTTTTCCTTTGTAAGTGGGGAATGTCTATTGACATGATTTGTGTACCATCCCTGGTGCCAACATTCCTTGTGCCTACATGTTAGCATGTGTTCCTTTCTCTTTTAACAAAATTGTGCACGCTGCTGTTTCATGCATGTCAACCTGTGTTCATGTGAATATTTTCTGTATTCCCTCAAATATATGTGCATGCCAACCTGTGTGTGGAGTACGACATTTACAATGGGGGTGCATTTCATATGGTGCCACAGACAGGAGTGTGTCACCATTGATTGTTGGCTGACAAATACCCTCAACCGTCATTGCATGTCAATTGTCATGTACAACTGCAGTAGCAATGAGGGACAAGACATGTATGAGTAGATGTTTTTAGCCGCAATGTGCATTTCCAGGTCATTGGTGTGGCAACCTGCAGCAAAGTTCACTGCACATGTCTGATGGTGTCAAAGCCCAGCTCACCTGAGTCCTTGTTCAGTTCTGATGGAGGTTGAAGACAATCCGACCCCACCCTGAAACTGCTTGTTCCAGCACACTAGTTTTTAAAACAGTGCACTAAGAACAGAAGCTCAAGGGAAAGGGGGAAGTGGATAAAATAAAATAAAGAGACAACACCGTTCTTGCGTTTCCACTGTTGAAGTGCTGCACAAATCTGCGGTCCTCTCTGACTTCTGTAGAAACTGGTGCCTAATGAAACATAAACAAAGAACAGATAAGTAAATCCTATTCCTAACTGGGTTCCTGACTATCCCTTTATTTATTAGAAATTTTCTTCTAAAAGTACCTCTTGGATCCTGGTCTCTAGTTTCCAGGTATGGAATGTGTTACTGCTCTGGGATGTGCTTTCTATTACTCTAAAGCTTCTAAAACATTAAACAAATACCGTTATCAGAATTACCAATATCAAACATTCATCTTAATATAACTAAAGCCTAAATTGCCAATAGCAGACTCACTTTTCCCATATTTCCAGAATCTTTTATAAAACAAATACTGTACTTTTACGTCAAAATACAGCATGTAATTTGTGCAAGTCCTTGATTTACTGTTTGCCTTGCTGTTAATGGTTTCCACGGTTCGATTCTTAAAAGTTCCATAAAATAAATGTTTGCTTCACAAAGTTCCGCAAAGTATTCTTGTAACAAAGAGTTTGAATCACAATGTTCGTGGAAGGTATCTTGTTTCAAATTGTCTATACACGAATCCAGAAATTGTTGTCAAAGTTCTTTCAGGTAATAAAAGTTTTGCACTTACTTGTTGCTGGCAAGAGATACTGATCAGTCTAACCTTGTCTTCTTTCTCTTTTGCAGGTTGCTTGTAGGAGAGAGGCTGAGGCAAGGAGGAACCGGAAACCGGAAGAAGGAAGAGCCAGCAGCTGCGCCCATTGAAGCCAATGAAAGTCTGTAGAGAGCAGGAGTGCCAGCGCCGAGGGATCTGTCCTCAGGTAAGCGGGAGGTAGACGAGCACAAGCACTGGGTGAGGCTCGGGGGCTGCCTTTTATAGACAGGGCTGGGTGTGGTCCTCACATGCTGCACATGTTCTTGAAAGGTGTGCAGAGCTGGGTGTGGTTTGAAGAGCTGGGTGTGGTCCTCACATGCTGCACATGTTCTTGAAAGGTGTGCAGAGTTTCAGTTATTATGCAAATGAGTTAAATTAACACATGGCCTAGAGAGGAGTGTTTTAAAGAAGCCTTGGTAAAAGCAAGGCCCAATGTGTAAACAAAACAGCACATTAAACAACATACACAGAAGCCTAGGGGGGGAGGGGGGAAGGTGAGATAACAAGAAAGGCTTTCAATAGTAAGTTTAAAAGGGAGCTATTACAGAACCCACTAGTGCAGTGAGAGGGGACATGCTCTTTGCTGTGCACAAACCCTAACAGTTGCCCCCCTCAAAGGCCCTCCTACAGGACGGGGTTTTCCTGGATTTTTTAAATAAAACCATCTAATCAGCTGTGGGGCATGTACATATGATGCTGGTTCCCATGAATTCTCAGATTCATCATATCCTTTCCATTCTACTAAATAAAACAGACGTCCACTAATTCTTTTTGAGTCTTTTATGCTTTTCACTTCATATTCTAGATTTCCCTTAATGGTATGGGTGGAGGTGGTGGTTCAGGTCGGGTTTTTGGATTGTACGGCTTAAGCAAGGACACATGGAATGTAGTATGTACTGGATATTCTTTTGGTAAATCTAATTTTACTGTTACCGGGTTTACTATGGCAGTTATACTAAAGGGTCCAATGAAACGTGGTTGCAGCTTTCGGGATCCCTCTATGTTTAGGTTCTTTGTGGAGAGCCATACCTTGTCACCGATTTTATACATTGGGGCCTCAGATCTGTGTTTGTCTGCTTGTCTTTTCATGCTTTCCTTGTACTTTAATAAATGTTTCCTGGCTTTGTCTTGTATGTCACCTAACCTTGTTAGTCTATCCGTTACTGTAGGTAACAGAGAATCTTCTAACAAAATGGGTATAGCTCTTGGATGATACCCCTGCAAGAAATAGAATGGTGAGCAAAGTAGAGCTGAATGCTCAGTATTATTATAAACAAACTCTGCTACAGGGAGAGCTTCCAACCATTCACTAGAATAATCAGCCAATAAACAACGTAGCGTTTGAAGTAAGGTTTTGTTCATTCGTTCAGTCTGTCCATCTGTCTCTGGGTGGAAAGCAGTGGATAATGCCACATCTATTTTAATTTTTTTACATAATTTTTTCAAAAATTTAGAGTTGAACTGGCTCCCTCGGTCTGACACCACTTTGCTTGGCAAACCATGTAAACGCACAATTTCCCTTATAAAAATATCGGCAAATTCTGCCGCCGTGGGTAATTTCCGTAATGGTACAAAATGTGCCATTTTAGATCAAAAATCCACTATAACCAACACTGTTGTGAAAGATTTTACAGGTGGTAAACCTACAATAAAGTCTACGCTCACAGTGTGCCAAGGTTGATTGGGTGTTGGCATTGGTATTAACAAACCGTCAGGGGCCTTATGAGAAGATTTATGTCTTGCACAAATTGGACAGGTAGTGACAAATTGCTTAATGTCCTTTCTTATAGTGTCCCACCAAAAGTGTTTTTGCACATTTTCCAGGGTTTTTACCCAACCAGGATGACCTGCCAACGGTGAGGCGTGATGCCAAATTATCACCTGTGTTTGTAATTCAGAGGTGGGCACTAACAGCATGTTGTCGTGATACAATAAACCTCGTTGTATTGTGTTATGGGAATCCTTTAACCAATCCTGAGGTGCTATTTGCATGTGTGCATTATATAGATCTGTGATGAAATCCTTCTGTTGTACTGGTGGCAAAAACTTTTGGGGAGGAATAATGGGTTCTCCTATTTTATCTTGTTTCATGTCTGAAGTATGTCCGTATCTAGATAACACATCAGATTGAATTTGTTGTGCACCTGGTCTATAGGTTATTACAAAGTCAAATGTGCTAAAAAAAATTAACCAGCGCATCTGACGTGGTGTTAGTGCTTTAAGTGATCAAAAAAACTGTAGGTTCCTATGGTCAGAAAAGATTGTAACTGGGTACTTGGCTCCCATTAAATGGTGCCTCCATTCTGAAAAGGCTACTTTGATAGCTAGTAGTTCCCTTTCAGCCACAGTGTAATTTTGTTCAGCTGGTAATAACTTTTTGGAATAGAAGGCTATAGGATGTAACTGGCCATCTACTGCATCTCGTTGAGAGAGAACTCCTCCTAAAGCTACTTGTGAAGCATCCGCTTCAACAAAAAAAGGCAAGTCAGGATCAGGATGTTTCAGAATTGGGGCTGAAGTGAACTTTTGTTTTAGGAGTTGAAAGGCGTGTCCAAAGTCCAAAGAAATCGTTGCCCTTTCCGCAACAAGGTAGTTATTGGGGCCGCAATGTCTGCAAAATGTGCAATAAACCTCCTATAAAAATTGGCGAAACCCAGAAATTTCTGAATATCTTTTACAGAGGATGGTTCTGGCCAATCAGCAATAGCACTGATTTTCTTTACATCCATAGTTATTCCTTGAGGTGACAGGCAGTATCCTAAAAAGTCCACCTTGCTGACATTAAAAGTACACTTTTCTAACTTAGCAAAAAGATGATTTTCTTTTAACTTTGATAATACTGCACGAACATGTTGGGTATGTTCTTCTGAGTTCTTAGAGTAAATGAGGATGTCGTCTATGTATACTATGACACAAACGTCCAGGAATTCGTGTAGGACCTCATTTATAAAGAACTGAAAGGCCGCAGGGGCATTACATAACCCAAAGGGCATTACCGTGTACTCAAATAAACCAAACTTTGTCTTGAAAGCTGTCTTCCACTCATCCCCCTCTTTTACTCGGACCAGGTGGTAAGCTCCCCGCAGATCTAGTTTAGTGTATATAGTAGAATGTCTTAATTGATCCAACAACACAGGTATTAGAGGAAGAGGATATTTATTCTTTATTGTAGCCTTATTTAGTCCTCTATAATCGATACACGCGTGCAGGGATTTATCCGGCTTCAGGATAAAAAAGAGTGGAGTTGACACCGGAGATGTGGAATGACGGATTAACCCAGACTGTAGTAGGTCATCTAGGTAGGTTCTTAAGTATTTGGTTTCTTCGTCAGTTAAAGCATATACTCTGTTATTAGGTAAAGGGGCCCCTGGGATAATGAGGTACTGGGTTTTTCAGAACCGGTACTGATCCGGTAACCCAGTGGTGCCAGGGTACACCCAAAGACCTCAGGTACTTTCCTGATTCAGACCACAGAAACTCAGAGCCTTCTAGGTGAAGTCAAAGATCGAATTTATTGGCTGCAACCAAGTAACAAGCGTCCTAGAAGTACAACAGCACGGTTTGTATGTTCTCAGGAGACTGTGTTTCAATGCAAAGTCAGGTTTCCTTATATACAGTTTTTTAAGCTTCAGGCAAACATTCTTGACATTTTGGTTGGACATTCACATGTTTTCACTACAAAGGAAAAAACAGTGTCATGATGAAACCTCATATTTCATGTCATCCAACCCATAATAAATTACCGGGCAAGGCCTAGTATTTTACATCAGATAAGTGTGGACCCCCAATAAAAACGGGCACCTCCCCCTCGTAAAGTAAGAAGAAGAAAAGAGCAGGTGCAGGTGTGAGCAAGATTAGGCAGGGTGTGTGAGCGATAATAAGGGTTTTATGGCATGGTGTGCCTTGATGCTATCTGATTCGGCCACTGGGAGAGGGACTGACCAAACAGGTTTGGCCTGAGGCAATGGTTCCAGCTTGCCCAGGTCAGAGAAAAGTCAATCAAGGTGTACGTGTCCTTGGAATCAAATCTGACTGTATTATAAGCCTATGTGAGGGCAACTTTTAAAAATGGCTGCCGTGTATAAAATGGGAGCCACGAGTGCAGGACGAAAATGGCGATTTCGAGGTGAAAACGCTGCTGGAATTAAGCGAAAATGCTCCTTCTTAGTGTACTAGTCATTATCGGTCTTTTGATACTAAAATCTTACTGCTGTGGCAAAGTAAATTACATGGGTCCAGAATTTTTAGAACCACAAACCCTCCTTTTGCCCTTACATAGGCAATAAACCTATTCTCATGCTAATCTGAGTCCAGGTCTATGTTTCTAAAGTCGTTGAGATGTTGCTGTAACATCATCCTAGTATTTAGCTCGTCTCTTGGTGCAGGTTTCCTTATGCATGATGTAACACAGAGGCCACATATGGCAGGACAAAGTAAGGAATACCTCTATCTGCAGTAGGTGGCATAAGATCACACACCCAACAATTAGTGATGTTCACTACTAACTAGTGTTGATGCAGAAGCTGTACAAAAGAATTGCTTACGAATTCTGATCTTTTAACCTGCTCATGTTCAGGAAAAGGGTGAAAAGAGTGCAAAGAAACAATAGTAGGAAAAGACATAGGTTGGGAAGTGGGTGCAGAAGTCAATTGAGTAGAGAAAAACAATCCCACCCATAAATGACAACGTCATGTTTAAAAGACACTAGAAAACACGTTATTAGGAACATATAGACAACGGGAGAAAGTAGTGACCACTATTACAAATGAAATAATAATTTTTCACAACCCTAACCAAAAAGCAAATCCTAAAATTATCTAGTAACATTTTTAGGGCTCCTCTGCATTTCAGTAATTTTTGTATGTTCAGGTGGAACAGTGGTGACTCTCATCAATGCTCTAAGGTGAAAAGGGGGTACTCTTTCCACAGAAAATGGACTTTATTCTGCTTTTACTAAACAGAATAGTACTTTAAAACAATGCCAGCATAACAATCAGTCTCCTAACACCTAGTCTATACAATCACACGGAAACCTCTTGTGAAACCAACTATGCCCAGAGTCCGTTCAAAAAGCCTCTCTGACAGGCTTCTATTGTCCATCAAATTTTCTTTTGTTGTTTTCTTTCGCATGGGCCTCTCAATTCAGGCCTCTTCGTGAGAAAAGTACTGATTAGTTGGAGTGCCCTCCTGGCAAACACCCACAGCTCACTCGAAAGTCTCAATGTCTTAAAGCAATGCACCAGTGTCTCTCCTCTGTGGCAGACACTACAAACAATGTGCTCTTCATTGATCAAGGGCACAAATCATCTCGTGCAGACCCAAGCACCATTAATTGGGAAATAGCTCAAGCTCAGCAGCACTTTCAGACTCCAACACTCATTATTTAATGTCAGAGGACGCTCAAGCTGCTCTTTCATGGGCACCACAATATAGTGCCTTTTTCCAAACTTGAAATCTCCAGTGCACTGCCCTTCTTCCATTGGAGCAAAGAAAAAGGGATGTGTGGCCAAAACTCAGGCCAAGGGGCTCAAGGGATTGCACACTGTCAGAGGTTACCAGCACATGACAGGTAGAGAAATGAAACCTCAAAACAGCTCTGCCATCAACAACAGGAATCCTTCTCTTTAGCTCTTTTACACTGAAACTTTGGTTTTGTGATGTCCAACGCCGTCTGATGGAGCAAGTACGATACAATGCGCTGGCGATCGCTGTCCAGCTTTGCTACTTTCTGGGTGCTGAGACTGTAGGGCCAAAACGTCCGTCTTTCATCTGTAGCTGTCACTGATGGGAATTAGGCTTAAATCAATGTCCTGCAGGTTATTATGACTTGATACCCGCAGAATCTAGTGACGTAGGAAATGTGCCACAGTTGTTAGTTTCCTTCAATTTAGTAAAAAAAACAGTTCATGGTTTTTAACAAGGGGACTGCAAGCAGGTGGTCTGCAATCTTCAAAGGAGTAGCCATACACCATGGGCATAAAATACAAAGACAAAGGCAGAAGGGCAAAACAGGGTCTCTAGCATCTTTAATTGGGTTCTCTCCATTATTCTCTGCCATCTATAGCTACATGAGAATTCTATCTGAATGGATTTCCTCACACAGTGGCATTGTCTAATGGGGTAAACACATATTTTCCTCAATGATTAAGTCTAGGTGTTCCTCCTTATCTTAGAACATCTCAATAGAGAAATCACATGATACCGATTATCAGGGACATGTAGAAACCTTCCTTTAAAAACTGTGCATCAGGTGCACTATGCAATACACAGGCTAATAGTCAAATTTGCAAACAAAAAGACAAGAACTAGAGGGTCCTGATATTTGCATGATTAGGACACATCTGATCCCACCAAAAATGTAAGTAGCAGGAACAGAAGGGAACCGAAAACCAAATTAAAATAGACATTGAAAATTCGTCATGTTCAAAAAGGTAAACATAAGATATCTCCTATTGAAATGGAAAACTTGTCTTACTATAATATTGAGTCAGTTAACCAGTCTATCGCTACCCTGACAGTCAGGCTGGAAAACATTGAAGCAGGCCTAAGGCAAATTCTTGAAAACCAGTCTGGTCATACCAAAGGGAATTATACATATCATGGGGGTCCCTGGTACATCACTGCAGTCTGGAAATGTGAACCTGAACAATACATCAATAATAATAAAAGATCTGACTGGTGAAAGGAATTTGAAAAAAGAGAAATGGGACTAGGACATAGCTAAAATCTCAATAACTAAGCATGATGCGACATTGGTCAGGGGAAGTAACAAAAGAAAACATCTATAGGAAGAACAAAAAAATTATTTGGGTGATAGTCAGGTATGTGACACAACACCGAGAGTACGGGTGATACACAAAGGCCAAAGTTACACAAATTTTAACTCTACCGTTGGTGACTACACCATATACGGTATTCCTAGCTAATGTTTCAGTTCCTTCTTCAGGAAAAAATGAAAACCTGGTTTTCTTTTAAGGAACAAAAGCCATATGCTACTTAGGAAACAGAACATCATTAACTAATGTAATATAGAAATTAGGCCACCTTGAGTCACAGATCTATAATTTCATCCTTAGGTCCAATCAAGGCTACATAAATGTAGGGCTGCCTGTTCCTTTAAGGGAAGGGGCAGTAACGTGACTAACTGCAGGTGACACACGTTGATCCTGTATATCTCTTTTTATTTTCCTTCAATACCATTATAGCCAAATAGACATGCACTGGTGAAGTGTTGTCTCTTATGTTCACAGCATGAAATATCATTATCTGTGGAATTTAGTAACCAGAACAAGTTCAACCAACTGTTGCGTAGCGATGGGCATCGTCATGACCATCCCCTCACAACACAGGGGAGCTTGTAATAGTATCAAAAGCAGCAACAAACATGCAAAAAAAACAAATAAAAAATCATAAAAACGCACAAAACGTCAAGCTATCAGATATACTTGCTGTGTATCAAGCACAAAAAGCATAGACAAAACAATAGCATGTGTGAATAAGCGGTGACACACAACACCATGTCATGTACTTTATGCACTGTAAACCTGCAGCCCAAAACCCAATGTTTGGGCCTGTTTAATTTGTCAGGTTTAAAATCCTTACCCTCCTTTTGACAGTAGATCACCAGGCATTGGAAATCTGCTGTCAAATATAACTTTACTGTTTCTCTTCTAACATACAGGACCAGCAAGAACAATTCATGATAGGACCAAATACACGAAAATAAATTTCCATTACTTAACTGTTACCCTCTTGTCAGTTACTTCGCAACATCAAGCCACCTTAGTTTTACCTTTCTAAAAGTAAAAATTGTTACACTGACACTCCATATTAATTTGGCACCTACAATTTCCACTGTGAAAAATAAGTCTTAATTGGTAAATCGTTCTCATTAAGGCATGTAGCCTTCAAAATTTTAGAAAAGGGCTGCATCTTATTTTCTGTCTAAGACTTAATGCAACACTTTGTTTTCTGTCAAATAAAAGCAACTAGCAGGCATCATTTTATTTTTTTACAGCAAATGTATCAGTTCTGCAGAGCATTTAACATGATGTTGGGACTTTCGAAGAAACCCCTTTTTTTTATATTTTCCCTTTGGAATTAAGTTCTTTAATTGTATTGATGTTCTTCTGGAGAAGCCAGAAATCCCACTTTTAGAGGCCCGTAGGGTCATTCTGCATTTCACAGAGACAAGGCCCTAAGTTAAAAGGTCACAAGTGTCAACATGACAGCCTCCTCCATTGTTTATGGGAAAACTAAAGATAGCATCTCAGCAGCGTGACTTGAGCCAGCCTCTGTAGCTCTCCTAGCTTCTGCCACTCTGAATCTGTCAAAGACAGTAGGCCTTCCTATTTTCCTTCTAACCTGGAATAATTCACTCTATTTAAAAAACAATTTTTTTTTTCCTTTTTAGGCGCTAAAAAAAAATTATCTCTATTTCCAGATTATTAAACTACATTTACTGTGAATAATTCACACACCTTAATAACACACATACCAGTTGTTAGAATAAATGCTTGTTGCAATCCCATGCAATGGTACATATTTCATCAACCTCGAATGAATGAACGTCTCAGTAGGCCCAGCTGAAGTTAGAACCTTCAACCTTGATATTAAAACAAGCCTTTGTACTGGCACATTGACTCATTGAATCATAAGAAGGCACAACCTGCAAATATATATCAAACCTAAATGTATGCATTTACTGAAGCCTGAGACACTTTAAAAAGTACTCTGAATGAAAGAAAATGCAGTTTAAACAGTGCTTTTGCCCAAAATCGACTTTGATATTTTAGGCATTAAAAAATCAATATCCTACAATTTTCTTGCATAATATGCATTACCAGAATGTCTATTACACAATCCATGAGTCAGCCATTGAAAATATTAACTTATACTTTATAGAAATGAGCTTGTTTGCTCCTGCGCCAAGGAAAAATTGCACATACAAATGTCATTTTAGCAGTGCAACATAACTTAAATTAAATTTTAATGCTAGGAGGTCATAGTATAGGTATTAAGCTTTATAAATATTAAAAAACGATTTTGAAAGGCACTTATTTTTTAAATAATTTTTCCATAATTAATAATTTTCATTTTTTTTAAAAAACCCAATTATTCTTTTTTTTGTGATAATTCCACATATAAAAGCAAGCTGCATCCCTTGCCTATTATTTGGGATACATTAACTCACAAGCCTAAGCGCATAAGCCTAACTTGAAATGCGTCACATTTTTGCGCCACTTTCATTTATAAGGAAGGTTATGCAAAATTTCACCCGTGTTTAACTGGGAAAGTGCTGGCTGAATTGAACTATCAAATATACTGCAGCTGAAAAGTTTGCCTGTGAACATCTAATACAATGCATCTAAGAAAAATGCTGCAAATTTATTTATTTTTTTGCAAAAATAGATAATTTCGGGGTTTTTTTGGGGCCCTATTTATATCTATTGAATGTGTTTTCTAATTTATTAAGCATTTAACGGCAGTTTTGTATATGTGCACAATTGCTCATTCTATAAATTAAAGAGCAACATATAGCTATGTTAGCACATCACATGGTTCATTTCTGGATTTTTTCTAAGTTTCTACCTAATATTAATTAACCAACATTTTACTTAACAAACTGTAAACATCAAGAAGACCCACAAACACACATTGAGCTCATTTCAGATATAAACAGAAAACACTCAGTACACACAATACAGCGCCCTTTAGCCATTTTTCATAAATAGCGCCGTCGCAATTTACTTACAGAACCGTTTGCAGATCCTAGTTGTAAGTCATATTTACAAGAAAAAAAGAAAACTTTTCTCAATTATTTCCAAGAATAGCGGACCCATACTTTATTTAACGTGATGGGGCCTACTCCGTGCTTCACATATAGTTCATAGGTTGGAGTTCCAATCGGAGGAACCGGACATGAGTCCTCCAACCGGGAGTCCCTTTTACAACCAAGACAAAACAAATTTCCAAGTCTGCTAAGACCAGGCATCTTCGCTCACTAGTCTAGCTTCAAACTTCAAAGGATTATCGTTTACGATAATCTCGTGATTACACGAGTCCTTCGGCTTTGGTACTTGCAAGTTCCAAATCAAAGTGATCCCGAAGGGATACCAAACCAAATGTCCAACTAAGGACCAAACCAAGTGTCCATCTAAGGACTGGGAGACGCTCCACTTATACTTAACTGAAAATATCGATGACGTCACCAGAAGACTCGTCTTATCGTTTCGCTCTACCAAACATCAAGGGTCCAAATCAGGGCGATAGCCAGGGCAGCAGTCCTTCGTAGCCGTCGGGAAGCGGGGAACCTCGCAGCAAAGACTTTCAGACCACGTCGAGATGCAGGGGTCGATGAAGTGGCGGCCTTCCTCCAGAATTTTCACACGAAGCTCCCCACGGACCTCAGGCTTGGACCGGTACCGTTGGTATCGCCCCACGTTGGGCGCCAACTGAGGTACTGGGTTTTTCAGAACCGTTACTGATCCGGTAACCCAGTGGTGCCAGGGTACACCCAAAGACCTCGGGTACTTTCCTGATTCAGACCACAGAAACTCAGAGTCTTCTAGGTGAAGTCAAAGATCGAATTTATTGGCTGCAACCAAGTAACAAGCGTCCTAGAAGTACAACAGCACGGTTTGTATGTTCTCAGGAGACTGTGTTTCAATGCAAAGTCAGGTTTCCTTATATACAGTTTTTTAAGCTTCAGGCAAACATTCTTGACATTTTGGTTGGACATTCACATGTTTTCACTACAAAGGAAAAAACAGTGTCATGATGAAACCTCATATTTCATGTCATCCAACCCATAATAAATTACCGGGCAAGGCCTAGTATTTTACATCAGATAAGTGTGGACCCCCAATAAAAACGGGCACCTCCCCCTCGTAAAGTAAGAAGAAGAAAAGAGCAGGTGCAGGTGTGAGCAAGATTAGGCAGGGTGTGTGAGCGATAATAAGGGTTTTATGGCATGGTGTGCCTTGATGCTATCTGATTCGGCCACTGGGAGAGGGACTGACCAAACAGGTTTGGCCTGAGGCAATGGTTCCAGCTTGCCCAGGTCAGAGAAAAGTCAATCAAGGTGTACGTGTCCTTGGAATCAAATCTGACTGTATTATAAGCCTATGTAAGGGCAACTTTTAAAAATGGCTGCCGTGTATAAAATGGGAGCCACGAGTGCAGGACGAAAATGGCGATTTCGAGGTGAAAACGCTGCTGGAATTAAGCGAAAATGCTCATTCTTAGTGTACTAGTCATTATCGGTCTTTTGATACTAAAATCGTACTGCTGTGGCAAAGTAAATTACATGGGTCCAGAATTTTTAGAACCGCAATAAGACCTATACGACAGTCATAAGACCTATGTGGGGGCAGCACACTAGCCTTTACTGGATCAAAGACGTCTTTAAAGTCAGAATATTCAGGAGGGAGACTTGGTTCATCTTGTATAACACTAGCACAGTGTAATACTGTGCTCTGTTCTGTACCTGCTTCTTGATAGCAATTGGTTCTACAGAAAGAGGAATCCAAACTAACATTTCTATTCACCCAATCAATTTTTGGGTTATGAGTTGTTAAACAGGGTACCCCAAGAATCAAACCAAAATTAGGAGTATCTATCAGATCAAAGCTAATCACCTCTGTGTGCCCGTTCTGACAGACCATAACAAGTGGACTTGTTTGTTTTTTGATTAATCCAGAGGTCAATTCTGACCCATCCACTGTACATACTGCCTCTGGACAAGGCTTTAGGCACATAGGAAGTCCTATGTTTTCAGCTAACTTATTATCCACAAAATTTCCTGTCGCGCCTGAGTCCAGTAGGACAGGGAGAGAATGCCTCACTTGGGTAGTAGCAATTAAAACGACCTGAATTATGAAATGTCTAGGTATGTGCGGTACCATGAAGGCTGCAGCATTAGAGGTTTGATTAAGATGTTTTCTCGAACAAGTAACCTCTCCCCTTGTCGAGCTTAATCGTTTCCTGATTCAGTTGAGGAGGTGGAGGAAACAGCACCCTTTCGTGGATTTTTAGGCTTTACTGGACATTCTCTGGCAAAGTGACCTGCCCTTCCACAATATAAACATAATTGAAGTTTTCTCCTTCTTTCTTTTTCCTCTGATGTGAGTGAACCTCTGAGTGTCCCTATTTGCATAGGCTCAGGTTCAGGGAGTTTATTATCCGGGTCTTTCTTCTCGTGTCTAATAAAAGTTAACCGTGATTCCAGTTTGTATTTATCTCCCTTTCTTTCTCCTAGTCTATGTTCTAATTTCACAACTAAATCTACAAAGTCCGAATAGTCTTCTGGCAAATCAACGATATGAGCCAGCGCGTCTTTTAACTCGTCTCTCAAACCTTTATAGAAAAGGGAGACACGCTTTTCTTCTGGCCAGTGTGTCTCGGTGAGTAAACGATTAAAACTAGTGAGATAGGTCAATAAATCCTTGTTACCTTGTTTAAGATTTAAAAGCTCATTATCACTTGCCTGCATGAAAGTGTGTTTTGCAAAAAGGCTGGTCATGGTACGTTTAAATTGATTCCAATTATGGAGGACGGGATCATCTATCTCCACAAAAGGAATTGACCAATTGGCTGCTGTGCCACCCAAATAAGACAAGACGAATGCCACTTTTGTAGCATCAGTAGGGAACTGTTGTGGCTTACAAACGAAGTGTAATTGACATTGATTGATAAAAACATGGAATTTGTTACTATCTCCATGAAAACGTTCAGGTGCTGCTACGGGCACAGCATTAGGAACATTAACAGTGACCTCAACTGGGGGAGGCAAAGTTGTATGTTTTGATGGCGCCCCTGTCTCTGAGGAGGTTTTAAACAAAGGAGTAAAAGATGTGTTCCACTGAGATACCCTAAATTTATACCTGCTTAAATCCTGTTTTAAAGAGGTATTCTCCATCTTTAATCTCTCTATTTCCTCTTGCATATGTTGCAAGATGCCAGACACTGATTCATTATGAGCCAAGTCCTCATTTAGGGCCTGCGCCATATCCGTGATGTCAATGCCCTCTATTTCTTCCCCGATATTCATCGTCCACCAGAACTGAATTTTTTTTTTATTTTTTTATTTAAGGCTTGTGCTTCTGTCAAAGCCCAGCTCACCTGAGTCCTTGTTCAGTTCTGATGGAGGTTGAAGACAATCCGACCCCACCCTGAAATTGCTTGTTCCAGCACACTAGTTTTTAAAACAGTGCACTAAGAACAGAAGCTCAAGGGAAGGGGGGAAGTGGATAAAATAAAATAAAGAGACAACACCGTTCTTGCGTTTCCACTGTTGAAGTGGTTCACAAATCTGCGGCCCTCTCTGACTTCTGTAGAAACTGGTGCCTAATGAAACATAAACAAAGAACAGATAAGTACATCCTATTCCTAACTGGGTTCCTGACTATCCCTTTATTTATTAGAAATTTTCTTCTAAAAGTACCTCTTGGATCCTGGTCTCTAGTTTCCAGGTTTGGAATGTGTTACTGCTCTGGGATGTGCTTTCTATTACTCTAAAGCTTCTAAAACATTAAACAAATACTGTTATCAGAATTACCAATATCAAACATTCATCTTAATATAACTAAAGCCTAAATTGCCAATAGCAGACTTACTTTTCCCATATTTCCAGAATCTTTTATAAAACAAATACTGTACTTTTACGTCAAAATACAGCATGTAATTTGTGCAAGTCCTTGATTTACTGTTTGCCTTGCTGTTAATGGTTTCCACGGTTCGATTCTTAAAAGTTCCATAAAAAAAATGTTTGCTTCACAAAGTTCCGCAAAGTATTCTTGTAACAAAGAGTTTGAATCACAATGTTCGTGGAAGGTATCTTGTTTCAAATTGTCTATACACGAATCCAGAAACTGTTGTCAAAGTTCTTTCAGGTAATAAAAGTTTTGCACTTACTTGTTGCTGGCAAGAGATACTGATCAGTCTAACCTTGTCTTCTTTCTCTTTTGCAGGTTGCTTGTAGGAGAGAGGCTGAGGCAAGGAGGAACCGGGAACCGGAAGAAGGAAGAGCCAGCAGCTGCGCCCATTGAAGCCAATGAAAGTCTGTAGAGAGCAGGAGTGGCAGCGCCGAGGGATCTGTCCTCAGGTAAGCGGGAGGTAGACGAGCACAAGCACTGGGTGAGGCTCGGGGGCTGCCTTTTATAGACAGGGCTGGGTGTGGTCCTCACATGCTGCACATGTTCTTGAAAGGTGTGCAGAGTTTCAGTTATTATGCAAATGAGTTAAATTAACATATGGCCTAGAGAGGAGTGTTTTAAAGAAGCCTTAGTAAAAGCAAGGTCCAATGTGTAAACAAAACAGCACATTAAACAACATACACAGAAGCCTAGGGGGGAGGGGGGAAGGTGAGATAACAAGAAAGGCTTTCAATAGTAAGTTTAAAAGGGAGCTATTACAGAACCCACTAGTGCAGTGAGAGGGGACATGCTCTTTGCTGTGCACAAACCCTAACAGATGGGGAAGGTTTGTTACCTGACTGTCGGCATACATCATGGAGTGACTTGCAGTTGTGTTTAAATCACATGTGGTTGGGTACAGCCATTGATCCACAGACAACTGGGCTTGCAGGACACAATTGGAGTCTGTGATATAGCTTCCCACTGAGCAACATGTTGAGGGCCTTCTACAGGTACTTGGAAATCTTTGGGCCTCTCCAACATACAAAAGACTAATGGCGTCTACTGATGCAATCAGCGTATGTAATTGTAAGGGGTGCCAGACATTAGTGGTGAGTTTCCTGGACTTGCTGATTCATTGTGTTGTGGATTTTAGGGACATATATCCCTGGCAATTTTAACATTATGGGCCTGATTCTAACTTTGGAGGACGGTGTTAAACCGTCCCAAAAGTGGCGGATTTACCACCTACCGTATTACGAGTCCATTATATCCTATGGAACTCGTAATACGGTAGGTGGTATATCCGCCACTTTTGGGACGGTTTAACACCGTCCTCCAAAGTTAGAATCAGGCCCTATGTCTACATTGTACTTTTCTATACCAAATGTGTGGCATATCCAAGCAAGACTACTACTACCTCCATGACTCCATTGGGACAATGTTCACTTGGTGAAGTGTGCATTGTTGATATGTTTCCTATGTGTCATCAGTAATTCCATCTCACCTTCTCTAGGCTACTGTTGTCAGCGACATGGCATGTTATAGGAGCATGATTCCACATTGTTGTGTTATTGTGTATGTTACAAATAAATGTCTGCATGACTTTATGTGGGATCTGTGGGAATTAACTTTGCATTGGGCTACTATTGTATGACAACAAGTAACTGAAGTATGCTTCATAAGGGAAAGCATTGAAGGTTATGTGGTCTCCCACCTGATCAGTGGTTACTGTGATTGCACAACATCAGCCTTGCAATTGTAGTTGTCTGGTCTGAGATCCTGATTTTCCTGTGGGCAACTTGACAGTTCAGTAGGCATGCACGCATATGGTAAGGTACATGTAGGGGCCACTTTGGTGGAGTTTGGGCCTACTTGACATCATTGTAATGTCTGTTAATCAGAGCTGTTGTTCGAGTGCGATAGGAACATGTGGTGACCCTTTTCCTCTTTGTATTGTCAGCATCAACTCAGGCAAGCAAAGAAAACAGGACAGAACCAAGTGGGGCAGCGTCTGGCCATGGTACCTTCGGTCAAGACATTACTGACATAGAGCGCAATAATGGCTAAAGTGGCCTGGAGGGTGAGGGAAGTGCCATGGAGGATACTGGATCTACATCCTCATCATCAGATTCAACCTCCAGTGACCTCCAGTAGCCACTCCTTATCGAGATCTACTTGTGTACCATCTTTGTCCACCACCCACAGGTCTATCGCAACCCTCCCTGTTGCTCCCCACCCAGTTGGCTATGCCCGCTCACCCAAGAGGATGGGCATCTCCTTTGCCCCAGGTATCTTCGCCCCAGCCCCTGTTACCCCTGCTGCCCTGAAAGAGGAGGCTACTGACCTCCTGAGGAACATCTCTGTGGGTCAGACTGCTTTTGTGAATACAATCTAGGCATTGGCCAGCCTACTTCAGCAGATCAATGCTTTCATAGAAGGCATTCATAGTGCCATGTCTGGATTACAGAGATCTCTTATGGGTCTGGTCTCCTCACTGATGGCAGCCAGTCAATCCCCACATCCTGCCCCACGCCACCTCCCTCTTCCCAATCCAAGTCCCCCATTCCCCTATCTATCCCAAGTACACAGACACATCCAAACACACCCACCTCAAAACACACAAGCACCACACATAAACACAAGCACCACAAGATATACCAGCACGCAAGCACTCAACATACACCCATAAACACATCATCCACCACTTCAGCAGACACCTCCACCCCCCCAACCGACCCACACACCACATCCAGCATACCCACAGGCACCACAACAAGCAGTGACACATCCAATACACCAACCATACCCACAGACACTACCTCAACAGACACATAGACATCCACCACATCCACCAGACTTGCAGACACCACCCCAACAGACATTCACCACATCCATCATACCTGCAGACACCACCCCAACAGACACACAAGCATCCACTACTTCCAACATACCTGCAGACACCACCCTGATAGACATCCACCACTCCATCACCCAGCACCTCCATCTCCCATCCTCTCAAGACAAGCAAACACCCACACTCACACACACAACAGACACCACCCAAGCATAAGCATACCTCACGCATGCACACACCCAAGACATCTCCACCCACACACCACATGACAACTCCCCTGTCACATCTGCCCCCGTGTAAGCACCCATACCCCTCTCCCCAAGAAGAAGCCCACCCCTCCTAAGAAAGAGTCCACTCCTCCCAAACCCAAACCAACCCCCATCCTAACACCCCCCAAGGATAATCCCAGAGGTGCTTGCCTGCCCACTTGATGCCTTTTGATGTGGAGGTTCCCTGGAAGTAATAGGAGTCAAGATTGGGCACAGTACTGTGCAAAGACTTTAAGATGGACTGGCCAATGGTCTTTGCTCATGATTGTTTTGGTTAAAATAAACTAAAATATTTGTTTTTTTAGTACACATTTGTCCTGTAATTCCTTATCTACCTTTTGTGTGTTGTCTGCCTACTGTTATGTGTGTTTCAGCCTGACTGCTGATCCATTTGCTTTTGAAAATCTGACTTTGTGGGCAATGCTGGTGCCACAAAGTACAAGGGTATATGTTGACAGTATGGATATGTGTTTGTTAATGCAATTGTGGTGTCATTGCTTTGTGTTCATTTTACTATGATGAGCATTTCATCTTGTGTGATCCAATGTCAGCATGTATGGTGCTAGACATGTCCACCTGGTATGGATTGTAGATTCATCTCATGCGTGGCACTTGAGTTTTCTTTGGCAGGCATGGAGGGTGTTCAAATGTGCTACCTTTGTTTGCATTTGACTGTGCATTTGTCAGTTTTGCTGTGTTTGCCTTGCAGCTATTTCATCATTTGTATGTCCCATGAATTGCTGTTGTATTTGCTTTCTTGACTTGCACTTCCACATTCTGCAGCTAGGCATGTTACTTGGCTATAGTATTGTTTGTCCCTGAGATACATGTAGGGCCAGTTCCTGTGCAAATGTTGTTTTAGGGGCATGTGCAAAGTGCGTGCTATTCCAGTGCAGCATCCTTCCGAGTGTTCCTGATGCCCCCATTCCTATTACGTAGGTATTATTTGCACAGTGAGCTTTGGATATTTGTCTCTCTGACTACTGTGCATCCATTGCTCTTCCTTTGTGTTGTAATGTGGTTCCATAACAGGCCTGTTTAATGAGAGTGGTGTTTGTGTTCCATGAAACACCCATATGTATGTGTGTTTAATCTGAAGACAGTCCATGGCATGTGTATAATGTGAGGGTGTTAGTTGTATTGGTATATGTGATGTTGATGTGTTGTTGGTGTTATATGACACAATGTTGTGTACACTTCACTGTCCCTGTGTCTAAGATGTGCAGAAGTGTGTTTTTGTGAAGTGTTGTGGTACAGTGTAAGTGATCTGCCCAAACGGGGAGTTTAATGGCTGTGAATGTGTCCTTCTTTGTAAATGACCCCAACTGTATATACAGTGACAAGTGTACTTGATGCCCTAAGTATGACCCCCATATCATGTGGATGACAATGCAGCAATCTGTTGTTCAGCTTAGTGACACAGGAAGATGTGTGTACTTACGGTCGGTTGCGTCCAAGCGGCGTGGATTTTGTGCACCTTCAATTAACAACAGCGGTAGGACATGTGTGGTGGGATACATGGCAGCACAAGACGTGTAATGCTGTCTGCAGGTGAGTTTCTCCCTTTATACTCTCCGTTTCCGCGTGCTGAGATGTAGTGGTTGTAGTGTCTTGGTCATATTGGCGGTGTGCAAACTCATAATGTGCCTGGACTGTCTCTGCTAGCCTGTTTGTGCTGCCTCACCACCACGTCGGTCTGCGCTGTCTGGCGGTGCCAGTGGGACTGCAGCATTCTTCGCTGCATAGGCTTGCATAACTCATAATACAGTGGTCAAACAAAGCCGATGGCGGTTGGAACACCACCATGGCAGTGCACAGACCGCCAAACTCATAATGAGGCTTTTATGTTGTTGCCCTAAAAGAGGACACCCATGATTCTTCATCACCACACTCCCACTCTGAGAATGTGGTGAGAGAAAAGGGGGCGTGAAAGGTGGTTGGACCCTTTTCATGTGTTATCTGATCCAGGTGTCTAGTACTGTCCTAGTTGGAGTGGCGGCGTTTGCACTACTGGGGCATGTGGATAGCCATGCCAAGACCCACAGTGGACAGCATACCACTACCATGTCCATGTTTAGCCGGTGCTTTTCACACTTGGGGACTAGATACCCTGATATATATCGGAGGTGGGTTATCCACTTGTATTGCAGGAGCTTGGGACACACCAGACCACCATCCTTTAGGAGGATTAGAATTTTGTTTGATATGTGCAGTGTTTTCCTAGTCCAAATGAAAGCCTGTATTTTGTTCTGTAGGTGGGATATGTCTTGGGTAGGTATGTCTGAGGAGATTATTCATTTTGACAACATGTATGTGCCGCAGCCATGAGAGAAAGAGTAGCTACCATCCACAAAGATCATCAAGAATGCTTTACAAAGTGACTTCCAGTTGGCCTTTGACCATCCATCAAACTGTTGTGTGATATTGAGCACCAAGCATTTCATGAAATATTTAGCCCACTGTAAGGGAGGGGAAGATCTCCTCTGGTACTGTGATATTAATTATATGGAATTTGGGGAGACTGACCTCAAAGCCTGACACCTTTTCAAATTATGGGATGGCAGTTGAGAGTTTGTACCTAGCCCCCTGAGGACCACAATATAGTATCGGAATCGAAAATGAAGGTCTGCCTTCGAAAATATAGACATCAGGAGCCAGAATGACTTGAAGCATCTGATACTGGAGCAGGAATTGCAGAATGGCAGCAAGTAAAGCTAAATATCTGTGGAAGGAAGGTTTAACCTGAGTTGTAGTATCCACACAGGGGTAATGAAGGGGAGCAAAACAAAAAAGGTATTGGGAATGCAGACCGTGCAAACTATGCAACCAGAATAGAGAACCCTTCAATCGATGTTGCCAAGCAAAATCTACTGAGCTCTTACTGACCCAAAACTGTCCAGAACCTTCTGGCTCCTTCCAAAATGTCCTGGCCATTCTGAAATAGTCTTTCCAGAATGTTCTTGCCCTCTCCACTTTTCTCTGGAAGTGCTGATCTGTGTTACCTTGTGACTCCACTCTGCTTTGCCTCCTGGCCACTACTGGTCCATCTGCCACAGTCTCTATTGCTGGCATCTAGTAAGCTTGTGTCATGGAGTATGAGAATTGTGACCACATCCCTGCAACATTGGACATGATCCTCAGTGAGCAAAAACTCCAGGAATCCTAAAACCGAAAGGTCCACATTATGTGTTAGATAGTAAATCATTATTTAATCCCTGTCAGCACCCTCAGAAAGCATTCTGTCTGTTACGTCCAATGCTGAGGTCAATGCCGCCACACTGTTCTGCCGGTCAGCCTGGCAGAAACATCATAATATTACAGTGGGGAGGCTGCCGGCTTGATGGCCACCTCCCCACCACCGTATTGGGGTTCCGGTAGTCAGACTGCAGAACTCATAGTCAGCCCCTTTATTGTAAAACTGACCTTTTGAAAAACATCTTCAAATGATTCTTCAGAGAAGCTGAAATCCCGATTGCGAGTCCTACTTTACTATATATTTACTTTACCGAGATGAGCATATATAATTGCTTCCACACAGGAAAGCTGTCTGCAACCTTACAAATCCAAAATTTGGCTTCGGTGGCAAGCATACCCTGTAGTGTGTCCCAGAAGATGTAATATCATATTAAGTTCAGAAGTTTTTCTTGAGCAACATGATCACTTGCCAGGTGGGCAAACGTCTACAGTGTGGCATAAAAATCATGGGGGATATTTACAAGGAATTGGCTTAGGGAGGCACAAGAAGTCTTTCTGCTGTGCTGCCCTACACCAATTTGAAAGGGCAGTAATGCACCGTATTTATAAGACACTGTGCATTTGTGTCCTTTCCTTTAGAGATGGTGCACAAATTGCTGCCTAGCACAAATGCAGGCCCCCCACACCATGTTCGGCAGGAATTTTCCTCTTCTATGGTGCCGCAGAAAAAAGGAAACAATGGGAGAAATAAAGATATTTCTCCTTTTTGAGCATGCTCTGGGGAGGCATACAGTTGTGATGCATTCCCAGTTTTACAGATTCCTGTAAATCTGAGAAAGTGTCAAAACCCATGGGTAATGCACGGGGAAAGCCACTGCAAATGCTAATAGAACGCCTCCCTGACCCAGTGTAAGACTATGCAGAGACTTGGGCTGTGTTGCTTTACACTATATCTATAAGGCCACAAAATACCATGTAAAATGGCTTTGCGTAACCTTGTATATATGGGTCTCCACTATGCGTTGCTGGTGCGTCACAAAAAGTGACGCATCAACGGTGTACTGGGCTTTTATATATGTCCCTGTGATTTTAAAGTGACAAAATCATAGTGTAACATAGTACAAGATTAGTGAGAATGCTGAGCAACGTGAATTGGAGGGTTTACCCCACAAAGACCTCAGAATCTCTTTATTTAGAAATGGGGTCAAACTAGCAGTTCTTGCTTCTAAGATATTGTGAGACATTGGAAATGGACCATGACAAAATGACAATTGAAATGTTCACCCTCATCCTCCTTAGAGCAAAATAGATCAGAATTTATATCTTTTCGTAGCAGGAGACATGTTCTCCAATGCATGCACAGGAATATGTTTGTCTATACATGATGATAGTAAGAGGAAGACCAAGGGCAAATCTGTCCAGTTCAAATGTGAATTAACAAAATTAAAGCTTATATCAAATATTGAAGAATTGCTGACATTCTTCAGTTGACTATGCCACATCGCAGTTGAAGCCTGGTACCCAGGTCTCCTCCGTTAGATCAAATCCCAGTATATTCAAGCAATATTTCCGACAAGAAATAAATCCAAGGAGTCAAAGATTAAAGCTGCTCCAAATTTTCTGATAACAAATGGGTTAACTTTTTCTCAGGAGATCGAAGAAGTTTGAATCAAATGAGCTCCTAGCATTATCAGCTAAGTTCAAGTAAGAACATGCAATGCTCCAGGTGGTACATTTTTAACATTGCTCCAATCAGGGCTGGCTGTAGGGCGATGCAATATGTGTAGCTACACCTGGCGCTGACCTGTGGGGTGTTCTGTTTAGAAATCATTTATGTTTTTAAAATTAAAAAGCTCCTACTGCTTTTTCCTTTTCAGTAGTTTTTGGGCAACAAAAAAAATCTCAAGTTAATTGATGATTAATGTTCTTGCTGGAAAGAGATGAAGGGGTGTATTATAACATTTTTGATGCAAATTCGGCGCAAACCTAACACCAGATTTATACTTTGACGCCTGACCCCTCTAACTCAAAATTCGGCAGCGAGCATCATATTCTGGATGCAGGAAACCGCCTTGTGTTAATGACATGCAAGGTAGGCATTCCCGTCCTAAAAATGAATTTAAGGCATTTGCGCCTTATTTATAGTCCCCCATCATTTTAACGCACAGGAGGGTCTGGGCCTTAAAAAATGGCGCACAGCCTGATTTGCGATGTTTTTTAACACCTGGGTGAGGGCAGGCATTAAGGGACCTGTGGGCTAATTTCTTTGGTCACTGACCATGGAAGCAGTCCACAGGTGCCCTTCCCTGCCCCCAGGGACACCCCTTGCCACCCTCACCAACCCCTGGAGCAAACCCATGGATGGGGGGAGACCCATCCCAGGTAAGTACAGGTAAGTTGAGGTAAATATATATATATATTTTGTAAGTGGCATAGAGGGGCCTAACTTGGGCCCCCCTATATGCTACTGTGCCCAATGACCATGCCCAGGGGAAGGAAGTCCCATGGGCATGGTCATTGGGCAGGGGGGCATGAATCCTGTCTTTCCTAAGACAGGAGTCATTTCAATGGGGGTTGTGCGTCAAAAAATGGCACAAGTCCGCTTAGAGCCATGATTTTTTACTCTAACCTGACTTGCACCATTTTTTGAAGCACAACTCCCATTCTTCCTTACGCCTGCTCTGCCCGGTTCAAGTCATTTTTTTTTTACTCTAACCAGCCCACAGAGCGGCTGACGTCAATCCATAAAACTGGCGCGTTAGAATGGCGTTAGCGGGCGGTAAAAGAATTTACGCAAACCAGCGCCAGCGCTGGTTTGCGTCAAAAAGTATAAATGATAAATATGGGCACAAGTTTTGTGGCACTTCTGACTCATCAGAAAGCAGCACACAGGGTTCATGTGACTGCTGCAAGAAACGTGTTCCATACATATCGCAGAACTTTAATTAATGTAGCTAGCTCAGTGAGTTATTGCATTTGTTACAAAAATCCTTTTGTTTCTTGCAGTTTTAAATTGCAATCCTAATATAATACAAAGACCTGTAAATGGCCATCACAGAGCTTCATGTAGTCTGCGTGGCATAGTTTAGAACGTTATGTTTTTCCATAGTCTTTCATTATCCTAATTTTGCTAAAAAAGGGTTTGGGTAGAAATGCATTCTTATTAGTGAAGCCATCCCCAACCACAGTGGTACATTTCAAATCCTTAAATCCAGAGTTTGTGCTTCTCCAGACCAAACACTCTTAAAATATATTGCCCATTAGTAAGGATGATATGTGACTCCTCCACCCTTAATCCTGGCCCCCTGCTATACATCTGTGAAAAATTTGCTGTCCAGAGATTTACATTTTTGATTTGTGTTTTGGGATAATTAGAGAACTATTTTAGCTTGGGTAGACATTGCTGATCTGGGGCAATTGTTTCTGGACAATGGCGGATGTGTTGCAGTGATTATGTAATTTTTCAGGAACCATGAGACCTATATACTTCATTTTGGTGCCAAAACATAGGTTTTAGGCATCAAGTAGTCTGATACCAACAGAAAAAATCTCCCCAGAGCAATCCTTGGCTAAAATGGTGGCTGTAATAGAGGAAGAAGAGACATATATAGAAAGGAAACCTATTTTAATCTTTTTATGTATACACCAAACAATGTTTATGATCTGAATATGAAAAGAATAATGTTTATGACTCCTGTTTTAGACACATTTTCATAGTTCATGTTATTTTTTTTTCAGGAATCGCTTGTGGTACATTTGCAGAAAGACGAACATTTGAGAAGAGCATATTGACAGGGACATCTTTTTGTAGCACAGGTTTTGCAAGTTCATATATGCGTAAGTTCTGTGGGTAGAGGCTTTAGAAATTTTGTAGGTTTTAGCACCCCATCAATATTCTCCTACCCAATTTCACACTGATCATTCTCTACATATTCATGATTCAAAACGTTTACACATCTTCTGATCAAGTAGAACGTTCTTTTAATATGTCCACGCACAGAATATGAGATTGGCGGAAGGTCACTTAGTGGGACCGATGTTTTGAACTCACTGTACCGAAGATCGTCAAATGTGTGACAGTCAATACTCATTTGCCATACACTCACAAGGTATTTTTCGACGTCTTTAAAATCACATTCTTCTTCTGTCGCAGCAAATCCTTTTTAAAAAACTTCACAGGTTCAGGAGTTAAAGCTCCAAGCTTTGTTCCAACTTCGCTCATAATGCATCACTCATAACAATATGTGCCTTGATAAGAACACTGGGCTTCTCTGGGTAAAATTTATTGTACCGAATATGAAGCAGGATTAAGGCCCTCATTACGACCCTGGCAGTCGGAGATAAAGTGGCCGTAATACCGCCAACAGGCCGGCAGTAATAAATATGAAATTATGACCACGTCGGAAACTGCTCAGACAGACAGCCACTTTAACACTCCTACCGTCAGGGCGAAATCAACAGGTACCACGGCGGTAACCGCCTACAGCCAGGCGGAAGACAATGTTCTGCCCACTGTATTATGAGACCCCAATCTGCCACCTTTTCTGGGGCGGTACCAATGACATCAAAAGCCTGGCAGAAACAGATCTCAGAAGGACTCACCTGTGGAGACTCAGGGAAGAACCACATCGCCATGGAGCCCGAGTTGCATTTGTTCCCCATGCTCTTCTACCTTCTGCTCCACTACGAACACCAACGCAGGCGAAGACGACCACATGAGTACTGTCGCCTAGCACACAATGAAGGGGGGGAGGAAAAAGAGAGAGACACACACATGCAACACCCCCACCACCATACACACAAGCAGATGCACTAAAATTACATATTCTCCCTGTACCCCTCAGGAATAAGGCAAGGACAAAATGAATTGACTAAACTGGGTGTAATAAGATAAAATGGTATAAATACATGCATCCAAATCAAAAAGTATATACATATTCACAAATGTAGGGACACTGCCCAGTCCTCAATGTCCGTGGGCCACAGGACCACATCACATAGTCCAAGGCCCCACCTGACTCCTGCAACAACACGGAGAGAACACTGCAGGGGCATCAGGTCGAAAATAGCCAGGCACCTCAGGGGGACGGGGAACTGGGGGGCACCTCAGCCAGAAGATGGTACAACGCCACTGGTCCTGGAGGGGGCTAAATGTCCATTACTTGGTCCTGGGGAGTGCAAGGCCACAGTCTCTCAAGTGGGTGACTTGCCCACATGTTCTGGAGGGGGCAACATGCCCTGTATTTGATCCTGGGCAGTGTAAGGCCATAGTCTCTCAAGTGGGTGACTTGCCCACATGCTCTGGAGGGGGCAACATGTTCTGTGGTTGATCCTGGGCAGTGCAGGGCCACAGTCCCTCAAGTGGGTGACTTGCCCATTGGTTCTTTGTCTTTGTTTACAGAGTGATAGTAGAGTTAGTGCACTCAACTACATTGAAACTGAGTCTCTCCTTCTGATATGTGCACAGGAGCGGTAGAAGAACACCGGGATGTTCCAGTGCTTTTCTTGGATAATAATAACTGTTGCCACAATTACTAAGACTGCATTACCAAAAACCCAAACTGAGTACCATAACAATAAGCACTAGGGCTGGCTTCACAGAGATTCACTGTTGCACACTACAATTAGAACTGTGGTTGCACTTATCATGCACAAGAAAAACAAACAAGGGCATTAATTATATCACATATAACTTTCCTGCATGCATAGGGTTAAACTAAAAGGAACAAACACAATTCAAGAAATACAAATGTTCACTCTGGGTTTAAACAGTTAGGCAGGCACAGTTTGATTTGGTTTCACTGTGTGTGTAAAAAACCCTTCAAAAGCAAATTCCTCAAACCTGCAACACAGGCATGAATGACACAATTTAAATCCAAGAGTTATGCTATTAGAGAAAGAAAAGTCACGTAAATGCTCTTTAAAAATTGTACTGTCACTTTTTGTAGTACTTGAGCTCAAGCAGATTTCCTGAAGCACATTTAGGCAAGTAACTACAATAATAATGAAGAATGTTCAGAAATGCATTTGCCTCTTCAAGATAAGCACTCTGCCAAAATACGAGGTCTGAAATACACCAGCTGTTCTAGGAAAGCGCATCACTCAAAGAACAAACTCCCTGGAGAATACTAATCACTTAGCTGCAGTCTTTTCCGGAGTGCTGTAGGAATCCCTGGTGTCAGCTGGTACAGGAGCAAAGAAAATAATTGCCTCAAAAGTCCTGAATACGAGGATGAAAGCAGGGGCTGGACTACCAAATCAGATGCTAAGATCAGGAAGCAAAACAAAGCAATACAGGGAGGCATGCTTCACTCTGCTATTTATGGCCAATCAGGAAAGCAGTTGAGTTTCCACATGTGGATGAGTCACCACACCCAATTAGAGGCACATGTCTACACCACACCCAATTAGAAGCACATGTCTACACCTGCTCAGAAAACAAGCATTGGTAAAACAAGCATTGATAAAACCAATTGTGTAACACAGCACATTATGTTTACTTGGAAACATGACGGTTTAACCAAGAACAGAGATATGATTTAACCCTAATCCCTGGGGATGCAGACAGATAATGCAGGAGGCACCTTGGGGATTCCTGACAGTGCCCAGTGATGCAGATCTTGGGGAGTGCAAGTCAAAGTCTCTCACCTAGGTGTCAGACCCACAGGATTTGCAGGGGCCAGGCTGCACAACATCCCATGGACGCAGGAGTAAACACTGTCTGCCAGTGGTGACAGCTGCTCAGTAATGGCAGTACTGCTGCTAATGGTGGAGTTGGCAGTGGTCGGGGGAAGCTCCAGCCCTTCCCCTGCAGCCTCGGACGGCTGCCCACTGGGGCTGCTGGTAGTGGTGCTGGGTGCAGTGCTGGCAGTGGTGGGGGAGGCTCCAGTCCATCCCCTGCAGCCTTGGACGGCTGCCCACTGGGGTTGCTTTGCTGGCAGTGGTGCTGGTGGCAGTGCTGGCAGTGGTGCCCTCGGACAGCTGCCCACTCAGGCTGCTGCTGCTGGCAGTGGTGTTGGTAGTGGTGCTGGCAGTCGTTGGGGGAGGCTCCAGCTCATCCCCTGCAGCCTCGGACGGCTGCACCACTGTGGTTGGTGGTGGGGGTGTCGCGTAGGCTCTCATTATCTTAATGAGACGTCTGGATATTGAGCAACAAGATCGTCCACGATGTGGGGGACTGAGTCTGGCCCACGGTAGATAATGCTTGTCACTCCAAATCCAGATTTTGCTCCGGCTAACTAGCAGTGCCTCATCTCTCCCAAACGGTATCGATAATTGGGAAGCCGAGCGCATGACATCTCAGTACTTCTCTGGGAAGTCGTGGTCACTCAGGTCACAACCGGTTCTCTCATGCACAGTGCGGTCTCATATATAAATGACAATAGAGGCAGTATAAGTTTTAATGATTGGTTTAATAAAACAACTGCATTTTAGATAACAAAGAGTGAGCTGCACTAAACAGAACTACACAACACATTAATATTAAAATAGTGACGATGAGAGTGAAGCACAGGAATAAGGCTATCATTGTGCCGCTAGATTATTCTCTTTCTAAGTTTTATTTTGAGCACAGCATGTTAAGCTCTAAGTCTGTCTTTCAGGTTCCCTCGGAAGGACATCAACCCTCATACCTGAGCAAAGGCCCGTAATCTGTGTCAGCATCTGCAACGGGGCATTCACCATACAGTTGTGGTTCCCTGGCTGGAATCACCCTCTTGACGTGTACTAGGCCTAGAAAGTGTTTTTATAACTAACACGCAAATATTCTGAGAAAATGTCCCTACGTAAGGATGTGTATTTTCTACGAATGCTGGAGACTAAACTTCTAACACGTTTACCAGCAATGTACCAGACTGTAGCCTTGACTGAAGCACAGGGCGATCAAGAATGCATTATTTGAGAACACAGTGCTGAATTGAGCTAAACAGTGAGATAGAAGAAATTAAAACAAGACCGTAAAAACTGGTTATTGGAAAATAACAGTGCAAAGTTGAATAAAATATATCTAGGGCAAAGTGCACAGCGGCCTAGTATGTTAAACTAACATGCATGGAGCTATACTTAAAATGGCTACACAGCAGGGGTTCCGACTGAGTTCCAGCACCAGGCCACTTGTCTCTACTGCCTGCTGTTGCAGGCCCCTTGCCCCTCCTTCCCGCAGCTGGGGCTGCCTCCATGCCCTTCCTTCCTACAGCTGGGACTGCCTCCTTGCCCTTCCTTCCTGCAGCTGGGGCTGCCTCCTTGCCCTCCGTCCTACAGCTGGGACTGCCTCCTTGCCCTCTGTACTGCAGCTGGGTCTGTCTCCTTGCCCTTCCATCCTGCAGCTGGGGCTGCCTCCTTGCCCTTCCATCCTGCACCTCGGGCTGCCTCTTTGTCCTTCCTGGATGCACTTGGGGCTGGCACACTGTCCGTCTGGCTAGCTGGTGGCCGGGATCCTTTCCCACCTGGAGTAGTTGGGGACACTACTGTGCCCGTGGACTGGATGGCTGAGGTGCTTGCCTGGGTTTTGACCACCCTGGCCTGACGTGAGGGACGTTGGGGAAGGGTGGCGAAGAGGTCAATGTTGGTGAGGAAAAGCTTCTTAGGGGCATTGGGGTGGGAAAAGGGAGATGGTTTGGGAGTGGAGGAAGAGAGAGTGGTTGAAGGAGGTGTCAGTCTGCTGTGTTTGGGTGCAGATGCATGGGCTCGATGCTGTTGTGAGGTGGGTGGCTGTTGGGTGTCTGAGTGCTTGCGTTTGTTTACATTGGGAGGAAGGGGCACAGACACAGTGGGAGAGGACACAGGGGACATGTGCATGGATGTGTGGGTGGTGACTGCCAGTGAGGGGCGTGTACTAATAGCAGTGCTGGTGATGGTGGTTGTGGAGGAGGATGTAGTGCATGCAGGTGTGAGTGGAGATACCACTGGGAGGGAGGTGGATGATGAGGAGGAGGGGACCACAGTGGAGGCAGTGGATGTTGGAATTTCTACTTCGGGATGATGTTTGTATCAGTACCTGTGGGATGAAGTGTGGTGCTTGTGTTTGCCATGTCCACTCTTGTGTTGTCCTGGGTGCATGCTCGTCTGACTGTGTGCTTGGGATAGGTTGGGGTTGAGGGGAATGGGATTGGGAATAGGAGGTTGGAGGGGGGAGGCTGGAAACTGGGACAATGGATGCCATCAGAGAGGAGGCCAGAGCCTGGATTGATCTATGTTGGGCCGCAAGCCAGTGTGAATGCCATCCAGGAATGCATTTTACTGTTGCATTTGGGCTGCCAGCCTCTGGATGGCATTCACTATGGTTGACTGCCCAACAGGGATGGATCGCAGGAGGTCAATAGCCTCCTTACTCAGGGTAGCAGGGATAACTGGGGTAGGGCCTGAGGTGCCGGGGCGAAGGAGATGCCCACCCTCCTGGGTAAGCGGGCATGGAAACTTCTCTGAGGGGCTGCTGGAAGGGCGGTGCTGGTATGGGGGTGGCAGCTGTACCTCTAGCGGGGGTGGGCACAGAAGTGTCTGCCACCACCAGGGAGCTTCCATCGGAGGAGGTATTCGTATCCGAACTGTCCCCTCCATTCTCCACCATGGAGCTCCCTTCGCCCTCCATCCACTGGTGCCCTCCCTGTCAGTGGATTCGGCCTCCTGGGTCATGTGGGATGCAGCTCCATCTGTCGCGGTGCCTCTGCTCCTCTGCCAGATGATGCTTAGGCACATAAGGACATGGTGACAAAACAAAAAGGGGGGGAAGAGACAAAGGATATACTTGGTCAGTGGTGCCAACAACACCACTGTTGGAGTACACAACACACTCACACACAGGGAACTGCCCTACGTACCAGGCAATGTACTACCAGTCACAATGCTAGTCACCAGCCAATGGATAGGGATACCTAACACAAAACGCAGCATACCTGAGACCCACAGACCCCTGCCCAGTAGTGGATGCCGTCTAGCTTGGTAGGAGTACTTTCACATTAGAACCCTTCCCAACATGGGACCTACCCTGCAATGCCAGGCCTGGGCTAGGGGCACCCACAGGGCCACACCCCTCACCTGGATACCACCTCACTAGACATAAGTTGTAATGATGGGCACTGTACTCACCCCTTATGACTGCTGTGATGCCCCCAAGTGCCCATCTAGCTCCGGATAGGCCACCGCCAGTATGCGGACCATCAGGGAGGTCAGGGTTCGACGGGCACCCCTTTCTCGTTGGGAGACGTACATAAGGGAAAATATTCCACCATCACGTCCTTACTTCAGGCTTCCATCTTTCTTCAGTCCTCATGTTTATAAGCTCTCTTTTAACCAATGCTCTGGTATGCACATTTATAAACTCTGGATTAGAAAAAAGCCTAGTCCTAAGTGTTTTTCTGACATATATGAGCCATATACTCTTGCGTGCCCCATCGAGACTTAAGCAGTCAGAAATCAGAGACTGAACAGCACTGCTTCTGGCCTAAACCAAACTGAGAGTGAGAGAAGAATTAGAGCCATCCATACTATATCTCCCAAATATCGCCATCTGTTGGCCTATCGTTTTGATGTTTTTACTGCTAAAGGTCGGACATGTACTGGTGTGTTTTACATGTATTCAAAGTGAAATGCTGCTAAATTTCACAGAAAGGAGTTGAGTTTATTGAAGAGTGTTGAGAGTTATTATAAGCCAGTTCTGCAAGCCACAAAAGATCCAGCCAGGTTTTAGGAGACTTTTTTGCGTAACATCATAAAAATTGTTTCAGAGTTTGGTTTAGTCACTCTGTTTGACCATCTGTTTGTGGATGATAACCAGTAGACAAAGTCAAATCAATTTGTAAAGCTTTGCACCATTGTTGCCAAAAACGTGCAGAAAAATATGTTCTTCTATCAGAGAGGATAACTCTTGGGAGTCCGTGAAGATGAACTATATTTTCTAAGATGATAGTCGCTAAGGTGTCGAAAGTTGGGAATCCTTTACAGGCAATGAAGTGAGCATACTTTGTACGGCTCTTTACTACCACTAGAATGGTTGTAAATTGTTTTTTTTTAGGAAGACCAGTAATAAAATCCATAGAGATATGTTCCCATGGATGATTGGGAACAGGTAGAGGTATCAGGAGACCTTTGGGCTCGCTATGTTCGCTTTTGCATCTTGCACATACTTCACATGATTGTAGCATTTGCTTAAGATCATGAACGAATATAGGCCACCAAAAATACCTTTTCATGAGTTTTATCGTTTTTTGAGGACCTGGGTGACCTGCCAGGGGATGACTGTGTAACAAATGGAAAAGCTGTCTCCCTTAACTCCTCAGTAGGCAGGAATACTCAAGATTCATGTAGAGGTAAGCCTTGTTGAATAGACCTCTTGGTGTCTTGTTGTAGCCACTCTTGCCACTTATTAATGTGAAAATGATTACAAATGAGATCAAAGAATTTCTCGGCAGCTACTAAACACAACACTTTTGAAGGCGTTATAATAGGCATGGGTTTTTGTTCAGTAGGTGTGATTGAAGAATCTTGTCTAGATAATGCATCGGCCTTCCGATTATCTACTCCTGGTCTAAAAGTCACTATGAAATCAAATTCTGCAAAGAATAGCATCCATCTTAGTTGTCTAGGAGTTCATAGTCTGGCAGAACTCATAAATTTCTATGATCAGAGTATACAGTTATGGTGTGTTTCGCTCCCAATAGATAATGTCTCCATTCTTTAAAAGCATTACGAATCACTAGTAATTCTTTTTCTGCTATGGTGTAATTCTGTTCTGCTTCATTCAATTTTCTTGATGCATGTGCTATCAGGTGTAATTATCCAGTTTCTCGATGACGTTGAGACAGGATGGCCCCAACAGCAACATCAGGTGCATCGGCTTCCACGATGAATGGTTCCTCCACATTAGGGTGAGCTAGAATGGGAGCGGTAGTAAAGGCCTTTTTTTAATCTTGAAATGCTTCCTCTCTCTCTTGGGACCAGTTGAATATGGCCTTTTTCCTTAGCAATTTGGTGATTGGTGCCACCTTTTTGGAGAAGTGATGGATAAAGCGTTGATAAAAATTTGCAAAACCCAAAAAACATTGAATATCAGGTACTGATTTTGGTGTGGGCCATTCGGATACAGCTTGAATTTTTCTTTCAGTCATTTGCATGCCGTCATGTGTTAAAATGACTCCTAGAAATTCAACTTCTTTGGTATGGAATTTGCATTTACTTAGCTTACAAAACAAATGATGTTTTTGTAGAGTTTTTAATACCTTTTTAACATGTTCTTCATGTATATCTTCAGAATTTGAATAAATTAATATATGATCAATATAAACGATGACAAAGATGTCTAGATATTCTCTTAGAACATTGGTTAGGAAACATTGGAAGGCTGCTGGGGCATTATATAGACCGAACGGCATCACTAGATATTCAAAGAAGCCATAACGAGTCTTAAAAGCCGTTTTCCACTCATCTCCCTCTCAAATTCTAACTAGGTGATAAGCACCTCGTAAGTCAAGTTTGGTATACATAACAGCAGATTTTACGTGGTCTAACAAGACTGGTATGAGAGGTAGTGTATATTTATTTTTAACTGTGATCTTATTTATCGCTCTAAAGTCAATACATGGCCTCAAATCGCCATTAGCTTTAAATACGAAAAACAGTGGAGAAGCCGCTGGAGATCGTGATGGCTGAATTAGCTTGTTGGCTAAACATTGATCAAGGTATTCTCGTAGGACTTGATTTTCTTTCTCTGATTCTCATCATCTTTGCAAATCATTTGTATTTGTGAGGTTTGTTTAGTAACGGGACCTCCTGCCAACTCACTACCATCAACTGCATACACAACGTCTGGGACCTTTTTCTTGACACTGGGTATAGGCAAGTCTACTGCAGTTTGTTGGTCCACAAAATTTCCTGTTACCCCTGAATCAATTAGAACTTGTACATTATGGTGGTAATTACAACCCTGGCGGACGGTGTTAAAGCTGCAGTAATACCGCAAACAGGCCGGCGGACAAAAAAAGGGAATTATGACCCTGGCAGAAACCGCCAACAAAGACAGCCACATTAACACACCGCCCGCCACGGCGGTACAGACAAGCAGCGCAGCAGTCACCGCCAACAGACAGGCGGAAGACAATGTACCGCCCATAGTATAACAACCCGCCAATCCGCCACCTTTTCCGGGGCGGATTCACCGTGGATAAAAACACGGCAGAAACAGCTTTTGCTATGGGAAAACCCTCACCTGAACACATCCCACGAGGAACGAGGACTCCATGGAGCCGGAACTCCAAATACTCCCTGCCCTTGTGTTTCTGCTCCTCTGCGACCAACAGCTACTTAGGCGCCGAAGACAACGGTGAGTACTGCACCTACGACACAGGGAGGGTGGAGGCAAAAGTTAGGGGGACACACACGAAACACCCCCACCCCCGCCCTCGCATATTACAACATACACACCAATGCATTCACAAAAATCACAGGAACAACCCACAATCCCCCCGGAAGAATGAAAAGACAAAGCGAAATTCGGTCAAACATTGTAATGTGCCAATATACATGTCATACAAAAATATACAGATATATATGAAAATCAGTCATAATTATATACAATACAAGAAGTAGTGCAGATATGTATATAACAATGTCCGTACCCCAACAGTCCAAAAATGCATGGGCGAGGCCCACAAAGGATACCTGACCACAATCGGAGAGAACACTGCCGGGGCATCAGATGGAAAGACTACAGGCACCTCAGGGGGAAGGGAAGGGGGGGCACCTCAGCCGGATGACTGCAAAGCCAGATCCACGACGGGGCTCCATGCCCATTGATGTATCCTGGGGAGTGCAAAGCCACAGTCTCTCAAGTCGCACAAGTGGGTGGCTTGCCCACGGTGCCATCCTGGGGAGTGCAAAGCCACAGTCTCTCAAGTCTCTACAGTGGGTGGTTTGCCCACTGTGCCATCCTGGGGAGTGCAAAGCCACAGTCTCTCAAGTCTATACAGTGGGTGGGTTGCCCACTGTCCCATCCTGGGGAGTGCAAAGCCACAGTCTCTCAAGTCTCTACAGTGGGTGGCTTGCCCACTGTACCATCCTGGGGAGTGCAAAGCCACAGTCTCTCAAGTCTCTACAGTTGGTGGCTTGCCCACGGTGCCATCCTGGGGAGTGCAAAGCCACAATCTCTCAAGTCTCTACAGTGGGTGGCTTGCCCACTGTGCCATCCTGGGGAGTTCAAAACCACAGTCTCTCAAGTCCCTACAGTGGGTGGGACGCCCACTGTACCATCCTGGGGAGTGCAAAGCCACAGTCTCTCAAGTCTCTACAGTGGGTGGGTTGCCCACTGTGCCATCCTGGGGAGTGCAAAGCCACAGTCTCTCAAGTAGATGCAGGTCTCCACTGGTACTGGGGGGGACTGGTGCCCAGACTGGATGAGTCTCCCCGTGAAAGTTCCTGTCCTGTCACTGTCCCAGCTGTATAAACCAAAAAATTGCACACACGGTTCCAAAAGGCGGGAAATAGTATCTACCGGTTCTGCAAATCAGGGAAACCAAAAGGTTGTAAGCACGAGCCCTCACTCACCTTTCGGTGACATGCTTCATCATAGGGCTGTGCTCCTCGTCAAGCCGGCGCTGCAATGCCTGACGGGCCCCACACGGGGGCTCTTTGCCGGAGATCTTTTAGAATGAAATGCGTACTGGTCAAAAAGTAGAAAATGAGGATTGGAATAGGAAAGGTTAAAAATATCTAGAGGTAAAAACTATTGAAATCTTTAATTAAATGTTAGTACCTCTGGCAAGATTAAAAACAAAGAATAGGGATATAGTAAAATAATGTCTACACTCCCCATAAAACGCAAAAATGCTATTTATAGCTACCGCCTCTCATACTAGGGAGTGGTGTAAATGGAAAGAGGTAAACGCAGGATCCCCTGTGTTACTCTATATCAATGGTCAACATGTTTCTCGCTATGCGATCCGTCAGGACCTCAAAAACGTACCTAATCCTTCAAATACTTGGGCTGCCCATACTAGGGAAAGCAGAACCTAAAAAGTAGAAAGAAACAGACATCACAAAAAGAAGAGAGAAATATGGACAGAAGTGACATAAACTCAATGTCATGACAAAAATACCATATCCACTCGTGAGAAAACCCAAAGGTGCCGTGTTATCAACATACAATGGTTACAAAGAGGAAGCACAGATTGGTGTCACTTCCTTGATGCTTACCCTCCAAAAACTAAATGCGGGCCTCATCGGGGGACAAACATCGTGTTGGAAAAATCCTCTGTGGTCTATATATGCATAGAAAAAACACACAGACTTCAAATCGCGTGTTAAATAAACAAATAGTTAGATAATCATCACATTATATGTAAGTGGACCTTGTTACACATAAAAAATTAACAGATCTAATCAGGGATCCTCTGCTGGAATCTACCAACCCCGCATAGCAGGGCCAGGGAGAGTAAAGGTTATAAAAATAAATGCGTGTTGCAAAAACATTAATAAAAGTTTTGAAGACCAACAAACAACAGGTGGTGTCTATCGGAGAGTATATGCGCAAGCACAAGGGTATAACATCTACTGAATTACAGTAGGGTATGATATAGAGTGGAGTATGCATAAAGAACATAACTGTCAATAAATAAATAACTTAGGCCCACATACTGAGAGGCTAGCGGTATGGCCAGAAGACGGTTAATCCAGGTAAAGAAGAAGGTGGGACTCACATAGTCCATATAAAAGAAACAAGGACGGCTAAATGGTGCCGGCAGCAGTCGGTGGTAAATAAAAATTGGTGGGAAATGAAGCGCGTCGATTGACGCGTCTCTTAACCACCCCAAGAATCTCCCTGACGCTAACCGTAGCGTCCCTATCCCAGCCCACGAAAGACTGGGTGCTGGATCTAAAGTACCTCCGGTGCGGAATCGCGTCTCGGAACACGTTAAAGAAAACAACCAAGAGCTTGCTCACTTCAGTGAAAGTGGGCAAGAAGGATTGCAAAAACGCCCGTTCCCAGTGCACTTACTATTCTCTGGTCGTGGTTCCAACTGCAGACCTACCATCGTCGTAGTACCCCAGAACTGGGGACAGCAATCAACCTGGAGCCTTTTAGAGACGAAGGAAAACAGTGAAAATAGAAGAAGGAATAGCAAGGACACATAAGATGTGGCAAAATTATGTCGGCCATCTTAAGAGAGAAAATAAGTAACCTATTCTCTGATAGTAGGGAGGGGTGTCAAACTCAAAAATAAACAGAAGGCACAAAATAGCACCAAAAACCAGCACAAAATGAAAAATATGCAAGTTGGTACGTTAAGTCAGGTAAGGTAAGACTAAATTAGTAAAATAGATCAGGGTATTGGGGAAGCGATCTGTCACTATTGAAAAAATATATCTGTCACTATTGAAATTTTTTTTTTTTTTAGAGAGTAGAGATAAGCCTGCAATAATACATAATAATCATCAGTGGATAAAGTTAATCCACTGAATGTCATCATTGAGTCCAAGTATGTGTGTCTGTAATCTGAACACCCACCGTTGTTCTTTCTCAAAGAGTCTAGTGGTGCAAACTCTATTATCTCTGATAGTCTCTAACACGATCCATTTCATGTCATCAGGAGTGTGTCGTTTTTCGATATAATGATTAGTCAATTTCGTAGAAGATCTCTTGCATCTGATAGTGCTGCGGTGCTCATTAATCCGGATTTTAACCATTCTGGTTGTCATGCCTATATATCTGAGATCGCAGGGGCAAGTGATCATATAGATGCAATCCTTAGTGCGACAGTTGGTATGGGATCTCAGTTGCCAGGTTTTGGGTTCGCCTAGATCGACCTCTTGCATACAATTAGTCAAGGTACAGACATTGCAACCACCACAAGGGTAGTGTCCTTTGACTCTCAACCATTGACTAGGGCCCACGTCATCTATATGTCGGGACGTCGTCGGTCTAGTGTGGACTAGCAGGTCTCTAATGTTGTGGGTTCTTTTGAATGTAAAGAGAGGGTACTCTAGTGTTTCGCCAGCACTAGTCAGAATTGGCCAGAGTCTGCATACAACCCCTTTAATCCGGTTGCTCAGGGGAGTGAACGTGGTCACACAAGTAAGTCTAGATTGATGTAAGCGGGTATTGTTGGTCAGTAATGTTTCTCTAGGGATGTTACTGACTCGCTTCTTAGCTCGTCTAACATTCTTTGGTGGATAGTTGCGTTCGCAAAGTTTCTGGCACAACGTGTCCGCTTGGGTATGGAAGTCACTAGTGTCAGAACAATTACGCCGTATCCTCAGGAACTGGCCGAAAGGTAAGTTCTCACGTAAAGCCTTAGGGTGGTGGCTATTATAGAGTAGGAGGCTATTCCTATCCGTGGGTTTGTGGAACACGGATGAATGGAGGTACCCATCCCTAAGTGTGATTCATAAATCAAGAAAGGATACCTCACTATCAGAGATTGTGGACGTGAAGCGCAGATGCGTATCCAAAGTATTAACCCATAGTGCGAAGGCTCTGGCTTGGTCTATATTGCCCTGCACCAGATACAGGGCACTTCCATGGGAAGCACTTTCGCGCCTAGCTTGGCGTGTTTATATATGTTTGCTTTTGAACAACGCCACATCCTCACCCCTGATCAACCATTTTTTACCAACATTAGATTGTGGCGGCGCTACATAAACGACATTCTAGTGATTTGGCAGGGCAATATAGACCAAGCCAGAGGCTTTACGTGAGAACTTACCTTTTGGCCAGTTCCTGAGGATACGGCGTAATTGTTCTGACACTAGTGACTTCTATACCCAAGCGGACACGTTGTGCCAGAAACTTTGCGAACGCAACTATCCACCAAAGAATGTTAGACGAGCTAAGAAGCGAGTCAGTAACATCCCTAGAGAAACATTACTGACCAACAATACCCGCTTACATCAATCTAGACTTACTTGCGTGACCACGTTCACTCCCCTGAGCAACCGGATTAAAGGGGTTGTACGCAGACTCTGGCCAATTCTGACTAGTGCTGGCAAAACACTAGAGTACCCTCTCTTTGCATTTAAAAGAACCCACAACATTAGAGACCTGCTAGTCCACACTAGACCGACGACGTCCCGACATATAGATGACGTGGGCCCTAGTCAATGGTTGAGAGTCAAAGGACACTACCCTTGTGGTGGTTGCAATGTCTGTACTTTGACTAATTGTATGCAAGAGGTCGATCTAGGCGAACCCAAAACCTGGCAACTGAGATCCCATACCAACTGTCGCAGTAAGGATTGCATCTATATGATCACTTGCCCCTGCGATCCCAGATATATAGGCATGACAACCAGAATGGTTAAAATCCGGATTAATGAGCACCGCAGCACTATCAGATGCAAGAGATCTTCTACGAAATTGACTAATCATTATATCGAAAAACGACACACTCCTGATGACATGAAATGGATCGTGTTAGAGACTATCAGAGATAATAGAGTTTGCACCACTAGACTCTTTGAGAAAGAACAACGGTGGGTGTTCAGATTACAGACACACATACTTGGACTCAATGATGACATTCAGTGGATTACCTTTATCCACTGATGATTATTATGTATTATTGCAGGCTTATCTCTACTCTCTAAAAAAAAAAATTTTTCAATAGTGACAGATATATTTTTTTCAATAGTGACAGATCGCTTCCCCAATACCCTGATCTATTTTACTAATTTAGTCTTACCTTACCTGACTTAACGTACCAACTTGCATATTTTTCATTTTGTGCTGGTTTTTGGTGCTATTTTGTGCCTTCTGTTTATTTTCGAGTTTGACACCCCTCCCTACTATCAGAGAATAGGTTACTTATTTTCTCTCTTAAGATGGCCAACATAATTTTGCCACATCTTATGTGTCCTCGCTATTCCTTCTTCTATTTTTACTGTTTTCCTTCGTCTCTAAAAGGCTCCAGGTTGATTGCTTTCCCCAGTTCCGGGGTACTACGACAATCGTAGGTCTGCAGTTGGAACCACGACCAGAGAATAGTAAGTGCACTGGGAACGGGCGTTTTTGCAATCCTTCTTGCCCACTTTCACTGAAGTGAGCAAGCTCTTGGTTGTTTTCTTTAACGTGTTCCGAGACGCGATTCCGCACCGGAGGTACTTTAGATCCAGCACCCAGTCCTTCGTGGGCTGGGATAGGGACGCTACGGTTAGCGTCAGGGAGATTCTTGGGGTGGTTAAGAGACGCGTCAATCGACGCGCTTCATTTCCCACCAATTTTTATTTACCACCGACTGCTGCCGGCATCATTTAGCCATCCTTGTTTCTTTTATATGGACTATGTGAGTCCCACCTTCTTCTTTACCTGGATTAACCGTTTTCTGGCCATACCGCTAGCCTCTCAGTATGTGGGCCTAAGTTATTTATTTATTGACAGTTATGTTCTTTATGCATAATCCACTCTATATCATACCCTACTGTAATTCAGTAGATGTTATACCCTTGTGCTTGCGCATATACTCTCCGATAGACACCACCTGTTGTTTGTTGGTCTTCAAAACTTTTATTAATGTTTTTGCAACACGCATTTATTTTTATAACCTTTACTCTCCCTGGCCCTGCTATGCGGGGTTGGTAGATTCCAGCAGAGGATCCCTGATTAGATCTGTTAATTTTTTATGTGTACCAAGGTCCACTTACATATAATGTGATGATTATCTAACTATTTGTTTATTTAACACGCGATTTGAAGTCTGTGTGTTTTTTCTATGCATATATAGACCACAGAGGATTTTTCCAACACGATGTTTGTCCCCCGATGAGGCCCGCATTTAGTTTTTGGAGGGTAAGCATCAAGGAAGTGACACCAATCTGTGCTTCCTCTTTGTAACCATTGTATGTTGATAACACGGCACCTTTGGGTTTTCTCACGAGTGGATATGGTATTTTTGTCATGACATTGAGTTTATGTCACTTCTGTCCATATTTCTCTCCTCTTTTTGTGATGTCTGTTTCTTTCTACTTTTTAGGTTCTGCTTTCCCTAGTATGGGCAGCCCAAGTATTTGAAGGATTAGGTACGTTTTTGAGGTCCTGACGAATCGCATAGCGAGAAACATGTTGACCAGTGATGTAGAGTAACACAGGGGATCCTGTGTTTACCTCTTTCCATTTATACCACTCCCTAGTATGAGAGGCGGTAGCTATAAATAGCATTTTTGCGTTTTATGGGGAGTGTAGACATTATTTTACTATATCCCTATTCTTTGTTTTTAATCTTGCCAGAGGTACTAACATTTAATTAAAGATTTCAACAGTTTTTACCTCTAGACATTTTTAACCTTTCCTATTCCAATCCTCATTTTCTACTTTTTGACCGGTACGCATTTCATTCTAAAAGATCTCCGGCAAAGAGCCCCCGTGTGGGGCCCGTCATGCATTGCAGCGCCGGCTTGACGAGGAGCACAGCCCTATGGTGAAGCATGTCACTGAAAGGTGAGTGAGGGCTCGTGCTTACAACCTTTTGGTTTCCCTGATTTGCAGAACCGGTAGATACTATTTCCCGCCTTTTGGAACCGTGTGTGGAATTTTTTGGTTTATACAGTATTGGGAGCTCCACACACTGGACCAGAAGTCTATCCTCCAAATATCCCACACTCCGCCCCTCCTGTTGTTGTTTTTTGACTGTCCCAGCTGCACATGGGATAAGGATGCCTGATGTGGCGGTCCATTTATTCCTACCCGGTGCTTGCCCTGTTCAGCGGTGTTTTGCCATGGCGGTTCAGGACTGTTCAGCAGTGCTTTGACATGGCGGTCTTTGCCCTGTTCAGCGGTGTTTTGCCATGGCGGTTCAGGACTGTTCAGCGGTGCTTTGACATGGCGGTCTTTGCCCTGTTCAACGGTGTTTAGCAATGGCGGTTCAGGACTGTTCAGCGGTGCTTTGACATGGCGGTCCTTGCCCTGTTCAGCGGTGTTTTGCCATGGCGGTTCAGGACTGTTCAGCGGTGCTTTGACATGGCGGTCTTTGCCCTGTTCAGCGGTGTTTTGCCATGGCGGTTCAGGACTGTTCAGCGGTGCTTTGACATGGCGGTCTTTGCCCTGTTCAGCGGTGTTTTGCCATGGCGGTTCAGGACTGGTCAGCGGTGCTTTGACATGGCGGTCTTTGCCCTGTTCAGCGGTGTTTTGCCATGGCGGTTCAGGACTGGTCAGCGGTGCTTTGACATGGCGGTCTTTGCCCTGTCCAGCGGTGTTTTGCCATGGCGGTTCAGGACTGTTCAGTGGTGCTTTGACATGGCGGTTCTGGTACGGACATTGGTGTGTGGCATGACGTTCTCTACACTGGGCATTGGTGTGTGGCATGACGTTCTCTACACTGGGCATTGGTGTGTGGCATGACGATCCCATCATTGCCCAGCGGGGCTGTGGCAGCCGGGGCCCTCCAGGGCACTGACTCCGGCAGTGGCGGTGGTCTCCTGACCAGTGACGATACTTGTGCCCTCCTGGGCTGTGACTCCGGCAGTGGTCTCCTGACCAGTGACGATACTTGTGCCCTCCTGGGCTGTGACTCCGGCGGTGGTCTCCTGACCAGTGACGATACTTGTGCCCTCCTGGGCTGTGACTCCGGCGGTGGTCTCCTGACCAGTAACGATACTTGAGCCCTCCTGGGCTGTGACTCTGGCGGTGGTCTCTGGGTCAGTTACGATACTTGGGCCCTCCTGAGCTGTGACTCTGGCAGTGGTCTCTGGACCAGTGACGATACTTGGGCCCTCCTTGGCACTGACTCTGGCGGTGGTCTCTGGACCAGTGACGACGGTGCTGGCGGTTGTGTCTCGACCACCGGAAATGATGGCGCACTTCTCCGCCGTGACACTCACAACAGGCTGGGCAGACTTCCTCTGGCCCTTCCCAACCTTTGGTGGAGTCACAGCTGACTCTCCAATCCCCTTGGAACCCATGTGAGTTGTTTTAACACCAGGAGTCTTCGCACGGTCCCGTCGTCCACTCCCCAATTTTAGAGCCTTTACAGGGGGTGGGCTGCCAGTGCCTTGGCTACGGGTCATACTGCCTGCCCTGGTGGCCGGTGCACTCCAAAACACCTTGAACAGGCACCACTGGTATTGGAGGCTTTTTGGCTGAGGTGCTACGACGGGACTGATGAATTGGAGGGGGGGGGTGGGGCAAAAAGGTCAACTTTACAGAGGGACAGTTTCTGACGAACACTGGGATGGGTAGTTGGAGGGGGCCTGTGAGTGGAGGAAGAGGAGGTGGTTGTAGGAGGTGTCACTTTAGCTGTTTTGGGTGCAGGTGCAGGTACTGGAGGCTGTCGTGAGGTGGATGGATGTTGGGTGAGTGATTGCCGGCGTTTGTGTACTTTGGGAGGGGGCATCACAGACACACTGGGAGAGGACACAGGGGACGTGTAAATGGCAGTGGAGGTGGTAAGTGCAGGTGAGCGGCTTGTGGTGCTGGGTGTCCTTGTGCGATTCATGGTGCCTGTAGATGTGGTGTATGCAGGTGTGTGTGTAGACGAGTCTGGGAGGGAGGAGGGAGAAGAAGAGGAGGGGGACACAGTGGAGGCAGTGGATGTTGCTGTGTCTGTACGTGGGTGAGGCTTGCATGAGTGCCTGTGGTGTGTGTGGTGCCTATGTTTGCTTGAGCTACTTGTGTGTGCTGACTTGTGTGCATGCTGGTCTGTAGGTGTCCTTGGGATGGGCTGGGGTACAGGAGATTGGGTCTGGGTGGAGGAAGTTGGAGGGGGGAGGCTAGACACAGGGACAATGGCTGCCATCAGTGCTGAGGCCAGAGATTGCAGGGTTCACTGAAGGACAGCCTGACCAGAATGAATGCCCTCCAGGAATGCATTACCGTGTTGCAACTCTCATTCTACACCCTGGATGGCATTCACAATGGTAGACTGCCCAACAGTGAGTGACCTGAGGAGGTCAATGGCCTCCTCACTGAGGGCAGCAGGGGTGACTGGGGCAGGGCCTCAGGTGCCTGGGGCGAAGGTGATGCCCACCCTCCTGGGGGAGCGGGCACGGGGCGAACCCTGAGGGGCTGCTGGGAGGGCAGTGCTGGTAGGGTAGTTGGCGGCTGTACCTGTAGAGGTGGGGGGCACAGATGGTGCCGCCACCACAAGGGAGCCCCCATCAGCGAACGAGTCCGTGTCGCTGCTTGGTGATCTGGTGGCCGACGTGAAGCTCCCCTCGCCCTCCGTTCCACTGGTGTATTCAGAGTACGTGGTGTGGCCCTCCATGGCCATGTGGGATGCAGCTCCCTCGTGCTCTGGTGCCACTGTACCTCCGCCTGATGATGCTGATGTACAAAAGGACAGGGAGAGCAGAAAAAGGGGGGGAGACAGAAGAAAGAGAGTTTTAGTGCATGGCATACCGCTACCGTTGGCGGACAAGACAGACACAGCAGCCCCCTGCATTACGCCGTGCTCCTGCCCTCTGCACATGCAATTTCTGGGATGTGGCCTACATGGCAATGGTGGACATCTGCGCACATGGATGCCACAGGGACAACTGTACCTCGACTTGGCACTCTGCTGAGGTGGGGTAGAGTGCCACATGGCCTACATTACGGAGGGGCCTTGCCTACCGAACTCGCCCTGGCCTAGGGACACCCACAGCCCACCTTCCCCACCAAGACACCTCCACTGCACGCAAAGTCCGCTGAATGAGAGTGTACTCACCCCCTTGTGTCTGCTGTGATGCCCTCAAGCGCCCATCCAACTCCGGGTAGGCCACCGCCAGGATCCGGAACATCAGGGGGGTCATGGTGCGACGGGCACCCCTCCCACGTTGGGAGGCCATCCCCAGCTGAGCCTCCGCCGTCTTCTTGCTGCAGCGGCGAATGTCCTCCCATCTCTTATGGCAGTGGGTGCCCCGTCTCTGGTGGCCCCCCAGGGTCCGGACCTCTTTGGCGATGGCACGCCAAATGTCTCTCTTCTGGTGGGTGCTGACCTACATGACATGCACAAGGAAAGAGGAACAGTCATTACCAACTGCACCGTCGTTGTGAGTGGACCCCTCCCTACTCTGGCCATGTGGCCCATTCATTCCCATGCATTAATGTTCCCTGAACTCTGCCCCCTTCCCTCTTCCAACCAGCCCTCTCCACCAAGGCCTAGCCCATACAACGTGCTCCCTGTGTACTAACCTGTTGGTCTGGAGGACCGTAGAGTAGCGTGTACTGGGGGAGGACCCCGTCTACCAGTTTCTCCAACTCCTGTGCAGTGAAGGCAGGGGCCCTTTCCCCAGACACAGCAGCCATCGTCGCTTCCAGACCGAGGTCACAGCAGCACTTGCAGTGTAGGTCCTCTCCTGTCGAAGGTCAGGTATCTAGTGATTGAACAGATAGAAAATGGTGGTGACGTCCGCGGCGGTGCGCATCATCACCGCCGGCGCACCTGTTCATTGGCTCCTGGGACCCATAGGGTCCAATGTTAACCAATGCAGCATTGCGCCGCGGTCTACGACCGCCTACCGCGACAGTGTGCAACACCAGTGCTATTACTCCACAATCCCATTGTCCCAGTTTAGAGGTCAGACAGCCGCCATTTCAGGGGCCCACATGGCTTAATTTACCTCTGCGTCACACATAGCTAGGCCTACACTCAACACACATACAGGAAGGGTTTTGTGAGTGATGTAGTCTTCTGTGTAACTGTGGGTACATACCTGGAGGAATAATGACTGATTCTTCGCTATTGTCCTTCGTAGGCACCGTCAGCTGGGACATGTGAGAAGATGGCAGAATCCTCCGGTGTACCGACCGCTGGTGGACCTGTTGACAATGGAAGAGAGACATGTCATCGTCACCTACCGGTTTGACCGTGCCACAATCCAGGAACTATGTACCCAGTTGGAGCCAGACCTGATGTCACCAATCCACCATCCGACTGGAATCCCCCCTGACGTGCAGGTGCTATCAGTGCTCCATTTCCTTGCAAGTGGGTCTTTTCAGACAACAATGGCCATGGCATCAGGGATGTCCCAGCCTATGTTTTCCAACGTGTTGTCCAGAGTGTTGTCTGCCCTGCTGAAACACGTAAGGAGATACATCATTTTCCCTGAGGTGGCAGATTTGCCTACAGTGAAAGGTGACTTCTATGCCCTTGGACATATCCCCAACATCATAGGTGCCATTGATGGGACCCATGTAGCTCTGGTCCCCCCCCACAGGAGTGAACAGGTGTACAGGAACAGGAAGAGTTATCATTCAATGAATGTCCAGATGGTCTGTTTGGCAGACCAGTACATCTCGCAGGTAAATGCTATGTTCCCTGGCTCAGTGCATGACACCTACATCCTGCGGAATAGCAGTATCCCTGATATGATGGGTCAACTCCAGAGGCACCGTGTATGGCTATTGGGGGACTCTGGTTCCCCCAACCTTTCCTGGCTATTGACCCCAGTGAGGAATCCCAGGACCAGGGCAGAGGAACGGTACAATGCGGCCCATGAGCGGACTAGGAGGGTGATCGAACGCACCTTCGGCCTCCTGAATGCCAGGTTCAGGTGTCTCCATATGACAGGTGGATCCCTATTCTACTCACCGAAGAAAGTGTGCGAGATCATCATTGCCTGCTCCATGCTCCATAATTTGGCTTTGCAACACCAGGTGCCTTTTCTGCAGGAGGATGATCCAGATGACGGTGTTGTAGCAGCTGTGGAGTCTGTGGAGCCTGTGGACAGTGATGAGGAGGAAGCTGAGGAAGAAGACAACGACAACAGGGAGTCAGTCATACAGCAATATTTCCAGTGACACACAGGTGAGAACATTTTCATTTTTAACATTACATTAACTTTCACACGTCTACCTCTATCCTGCTTGTCGATTTCAATCACTATTTGGTAACTGAGTTGTACCCTTCCATTACGGTTTCACAGGTGTGGTTACCAACGTGTCATCTGCTTGCATCCTTCAAGGACTTGTGATGTGTGACATAGGTATGTTAGCCTTATAATGGGATACCCATTATGACACTGTCATTGATAATACATATTTACTAAATCACAGATTGACTCCAGATTGTTTTGTGTTTCAAGGGTGTTTATTGAAGTGCTCAGAAATGTAAGGGGTTTGTAAAATGGTGAGGGGTGATGGCGGAGGAATGTCCATGGCAGAGTCCAGTCTATTAGTCTCACAGGTGCACTGCCCATCTGGGCATAGGAAGTGGAGCTGGGGCAGTTTAAGTATGGACAGGGTAACAATGTGGTACAGTGGGAGGACAAACAGGGTGGTCTCATTTCCTGGCGGGGGTCTTACCATCTTGCTCTGTCCTGTTCCTGGATCTCAGGGACCGCTTGCGTGGTGGTTCTCCGTCTGCAGGGGGTGGGGTGCTGGTGTGGTGGTCCTGTGGCGGGGCGTCCTGTCCACTAGCGCCGGCGGGGGTGATGGGCAGTTCATCATCCTGGCTAGTGTCAGGGGCCCCTTGGAGTGCCACAGTGTCCCTCATGGTGTGCTGTATGTCCTTTAGCACACCTACGATGGTGCCCAAGGCGGAGCTGATGGTCCTAAGCTCCTCACTGAACCACAAATACTGTTCCTCCTACAGGCGCAGGGTCTCCTGCAACTTGTCCAGGACCGTCGCCATAGTCTCCTGGGAGTGTTGGTATGCTCCCATGATGGAGGATAGGGCCTCGTGGAGAGTGGGTTCCCTTGGCCTGTCCGCCCCCTGCCGCACAGCAGCCCTCCCAGTTCCCCTGTGTTCCTGTGCCTCCGTCCCCTGGACCGTGTGCCCACTACCACTGCCCCCAGGTCCCTGTTGTTGTTGGGGTGGTGGGTTACCCTGGGTTCCCTGTAGTGGTGGACATACCGCTGATTGACCTGTCCTGGGTAGGGAGGTATGGGCCCGCTGGGTGGGTGCTGTGCTGGTGTTTCCAGAGGGTGGAAGGTCAGTGTTGGGCTGTGCCTGTGCAAGGGGAACCGACTGTCCAGAGGCCTACGATGGTCCGGGCTGGTCATCAGGATCCAGTAGGGCAGAGCTGCTCTCGTCACTGTGGGCCTCTTATGGGGGTGGAGTGGTGTTGTCTGGACCCTCTGGTGTGGGGACGGTCCTTCGGGTTCCTGCAGGTGCATAAGAGCATGATTATTGCATGTGTGTGTGTAATGGTGTGCAATGGGTGGGTGTTTGTGAAACCCCAGTGCAAGCATTCCTGTGTGTGGGTTTGTGTGATGATGGTTGGGGGGGTGTTCTGGGTATGTGCAGTGAGCATGCTTTGGTGAGGGGTGACCATGCTTAGTTGTGTCATGCAGGTCTTGGTGTTGGGATGTGTGGTTTGTGTTATGGGTACATTAGTGAGGATTTGGAGTGATAGGGGAGGGTGTGAGGGCGGGGGTGTGTGAGAGCATGCAGGTAAGGTGGCGGATATGATAGTTAAGATTTGACTTACCAGTGTCCCATCCTCCACCGACTCCTCCGAGGCACTCAGGATGCATGATGGTCAAGACTTGCTCCGCCCATGTTGTTAGTTGTGGGGGAGGAGGTGGGGGTCCGCCACCAGTCTGCTGCACCGCGATGTTGTGCCTGGAGACCGTTGAACGCACCTTCCCCCGTAGGTCATTCCACCTCTTCCTGATGTCCTCCCTATTTCTTGGGAGCTGTCCCACGGCGTTCACCCTGTCCACTATTCTGCGCCATAACTCCATCTTCCTGGCTATTGAAGTGTGATGTACCTGTGAGCCAAATAGCTGTGGCTCTACCCGGATTATTTCCTCCACCATGACCCTGAGCTCCTCCTCGGAAAAGCGGGGGTGTCTTTGGCGTGACATGGGGTGGTGTGTGTGATGTGTGGGGTGATGTATGTGGTGATGAGTGTGGTGAGTGTAGTGGTGTGTGGTGTTTTGTGCATGGATGTTGTGTGGGTGATGGTGTTGTGTGCCTCTGTGTGATGGGGTTGTCTATTCTGTGCTCTCTCTCTGGCCTTCTCTCTGTAATTGTGGTCGTAGGGGTTTGTGGGTGATGTGGGTGGGTGTTTTATATTGTGTTGGGCGTGTGGGAGTGGTGTTTGTATGTGTATCAGGTGTGTGTATTTGTAATTGTCCAATGTGGCGGTGTTTTGGAGATGTGTGTGTATTTTGAGCGTGCGGTGTGTACCGCCAATGGAATACCGCAGTTGAAAGACCGCTGCGTGGATTCGTGGGTCGTAATAGCATGGGCGTGTTTCTGTTGGCGTGGAGGTGGAGGTTTTGTTTTCGCCAGTTTATCACTGACCTTTGGTGTGGCAGAGTTGTGTGGGTGTCTGAATTTCGGCGGATTCCGAGATGTGTGTCATAATAGCTGTGGCGGAATTCCGCGGCCGCGGCGGTGTATTGGCAGTCTTCTGCACGGCGGTAAGCGCCTTTTACCGCCAATGTTGTAATGACCCCCTATGTCTTTTTTCCCGCACAGTCATTTGTACTAAAATTCGAAAATGTTTGACATAACGATTTGTGTAAGAGCACACTGAAGGGATTGTCAATTTTCCCAAGAGGTCCCCTTCATTTTTATTTGGGCACTTTAGTTTTCCTGTGAATTTTCCAAAGCAACTGCTATCTTTTTCTTTGTCACAAATGTTGAATCAATTTCACCTTTGGGTTTCTTTTGACATTCTTTTACGAAATGACCCTTTTTTCCACAATACAGACACTGACCATTTTTTCGTTGCATGTCTTTCTCCTCTTTTGTCAGTGGTGGGCGGACAGTTCCGATATCCATCAGTTCTATCATAGAATCTGAAGACAATTGCAGGTGTCTGGATCTTTCCATTTGCCAATTGGGTTTTTCCCATTTTTTCCTTACTCCTTTTCTTTCAGAAAGGCTGTGATCTATCCGTAGGGTTAGATTAATTAAATCAGTGCAAGTTTCTGGTTGTGGTTCAACTTGGGCCAATACATCTTTTAGTTAATCTTTTAGCCCTTGATAAAATATTGCTGACCTTTTTTCCTCAGGCCAAGCGGTTTCCACTACTAACCGGTTGAAGTGTGACAAATACGTTATCAGATCTTTGTTTCCTTAACGTAATTCTAGTAGCTCTTTGTCTGCAGACATAGTTATTGCACGTCTGTCAAAACCCTTTACAAATTCCTCTACAAAACGACGCCAGTTATATAAAAGAGGACTGTCTAATCGGACTAATGGCACTGCCCAAGTAGCTGCATCACCATTCAGATATGATATTAGGAATGCAATTCTAGATTGTGCATCCGGAAAGGCACTAGGCCGACACGTAAAATGTAGTCCCACCTTTGTGAGAAACATTTGAACCTTATTGTGGTCCCCAGAAAATCTCTCTGGTGCAGCTAAAGGAATCTGTGTCTGCACATTCACAGCTATGTTCTTAGGTGCTGAAGGTGTAGGATGAGACTCAGATTCACAACCATCCACCTTACTCTGTAACTGGGTTACTTTATTAACTAAATCAGCTGCAACATTTTTTGAGTCTGTCAAATCCCTTTGCATCTGAGTGACTACTTGCATAAGGGTATCTAGGATGGCCATTTTACGCAGCTCACGTACAGTCCAAGAGGAAAGTATAAAACTCGTGGGTTCACTATTCTGTCACAGTGTCCTTTCCTCGGGATCTGCACGTTTCTGAACAAAAGGCCCACCTTCCGGCGTCACCAACTCAGAAATGTATTATAGCACAGAGTTATGATGAAGCCAGTCGGGGGAAGGGAATTAGGGTGGGGAACAGCAGGGAGAGAGATCTGAAAAGAAAAGGTTAGAACAAATATGCATTTACTCATTAGTAGAAATATAACTCATCAAAAGGCTTTTGACTCAAATGCGTCTCCGATATCTGATGGAGACCCCTTTTGAAATAAGGGCAAAGCCCCTTCTTTGAATCATGGAACAAGAATAAACTATGACCTCAGAACCAAGAGATGGCAAGAGCTTTAGACTATGATCATCATGGAACAAGAATAAACTACGACCTCAGAACCAAGCGATGGCAAGAGCTTTGAACTATGATTATACTCAGAATATCAATCCTGTAACATCTATGCATTCATAACATAAACCTTTGATCATGACCTAGAAAATCTCAAAGAATTAAATATGCTTTTCACATATTATGCTTTTCAAAAAACAATGAAAACTATGATTTGCTTATCTCCAGAAATACTTTCACATTCACAATTATAAAGGCCTAAAAGTTTTTACTCATTGAACTTGGAGCGCTTTACTTATAACACCAGAAAGCGCTTTTACTTGTCAGGCACGAAGCACTATACTCATTATGCTAAGGGGGCGCTTTACTCATGTGGCCTGAATCACTTTGATTGTTGAACCAAGAGCCTCTTAATCCTGTGGATTGAAGCACTTTGATTGCCGTGCCAAGAGTGCTTTTCATCTGTGAACTGAAGCGCTTGAATTGTTGTGCCAAGAGCGCTTTACACCTATGGACTGAAACGCTTGAATTGCCGTGTCAAGAGCGCTTTACATCTGTGGACTGAAGCGCTTGAATTGCCATGCCAAAACCGCTTCACCTCTGTGGACTGATGCGCTTGAATTGCCGTGCCAAGAGCGCTTTACATCTGTGGACTGAAGCGCCTGAACTGCAGTGCCAAGAGCGCTTTACATCTGTGGACTGGAGCGCCTGAATTGTCGTGCCAAGAGCGCTTTACATCTGTGGACTGAAGCACTTGAATTGCCATGCCAAGAGTGCTTTACACCTGTGGACTGAAGCACCTGAACTGCCGTGCCAAGAGCGCTTTACATCTGTGAACTAAAGCTCCTGAATTGTTGTGCCAAGAGCGCTTTACACCTGTGGACTGAAGCGCTTGAATTGTTGTGCCAAGAGCGCTTTACAAGTGTGGACTGAAGCGCTTGAATTGCCGCGCCTAGAACGCTTTACATCTGTGGACTGAAATGCCTTTATCATCGCGCCTAGGCCGCTGTAACCTGGAAAGTGAAAACGCTTTGCTCGTTGTGCTAAGGGGCGCTTTACTTCTGGAAGTAATGACTTCCTCCAAAATTGAAGTCATCAAGGCCTTACCGCTACGGGTACGACCTACTCGTTTTTTAATTCACAATGGAAACAAGGATACTTCGATCGGATGGCACTCTGCCATGCAGGAACTCTGCTCTTCTTCAGAGAATCCCCCACGAGGTCTGACTGCATCGAAGTCTTCAAAATAGTGAGCAACGTGCTTGGGTGTGGCTGAGCTTTGTAGGCCTGCCACACCCCAAGATGGCTGATGCCTCTAAAAACATGGGAATTGTAGTCTCTTCATGGAATAGCACTAAGTGCATCTTCTCCACCAATGTCCTGAACCTGCAGCTCCATGAGTTTTGCCACAGGGCAGACGATGCTGATGGCCACCTTTGGAGCAAGAGGGGATGACACGTGGTGGCAGAAAGAGAGTTTTGGGCGGGACCTGGACCGCGCATGGTCTTATTCCTGACATAAACTCTGATAATACAGTGACTGCTGCCTCAATCATCAGGGCAGTACTCACAGTCAGTCACTGAATCAGGTGGCTTGCTCAATTGTACACTGGGCATAGGGTCATCTTCAGTCTATCTGGATGCAGCATATAACAGGTGTGGATAATGTGGTGGTAAACTCCATGAGCTAGAAGATTCAGTCAAATCTGGATCTGAGTCTTTCACCTTGAGTGTTTCATTTGCTTTGCAGGAGGTTTGGGTGCCCCCAGATGGATCTGTTCACTTCCAGGGCAAACTCACTTCTGCCTCTGTCCTGTTCCAGGAGTCCAGAGGAGGGGGCGTGGGGAGTGGGTGCCTTGTCAATCCAGTGGCCTCCGGGTCTGGTATATGCGGTTTCTCCATTTCCTCTCATTCAGCCCCTTTTGATGAAGATTCAGGGAGTCAGGCGTACGTGGTGGCTGTGCTCCCCTTTTGGCCATGGAAGACTTTGTTCCCTTTGCTGTGGAGCCTGGCTGTTTGTCTTCCTTGGATCCTGCAGAGGGACCCGTCCCCTTGAGATTTCTCAGTTCACACCTTCTAGTTCCCCTAATACTTGCGGTTTATATGTTGAATGTCAGACTTTGCTAAGGCAAGGTTTGCCTGCTGATATTATTTCAGAGGTGCAGGGCTCACTTGGAAAGTCTGCCCTGTCATCTGGTGCTAAACTTTTGTCAAATATTTATTCATGGTGTTCCCTTCAAGATCTTTCTTCTGTTTCCTGTCCCATTTCTGCTATCCTGCAATTTTTTGTGGATGGGTTTGAAAAGGGTTATATGCTGTCTACATTGTATGGTCAGTGGGCTGCTATCGAGGCATTTTGGGATCTTGTCTCTCTTTCAGAGACTTCTTAATCTTTTGTGTCCAGGTTGTTTCGTACATTTTTTCTGTCCACTCCTTTGGTGAAATTCTCTGTCCCTCCTTTGGATCTTTCTTTGGTTCCCCATGCCATTCAGCCTCTGCTGTTTGAGCCTTTGTCTTTGGTGGATCTAAAATGTCATTCTGTTAAGATTGCCTTTTTAGTGACTATTACCTTCACTAGGTGATTAGATGAATTAACTGCTCCACAGTGTTCTCCTCTGTTTTTATGTTTTTTTTGGAGGATGCCATAGTTGTAAGACTTGATCTGTGTTTTTTTTTCTAAGGTTGCATTTAAATTCCATTCTTCACAGGAACTTATCCTGCCTCATCTGTGTCTTTCTCCTTCATCTCCTGAAGGTCAGCTGTTGCACACCCTGGATGTTAAGCGTGCTTTATCTGTATATGTTGACAGGTCAGCAGCTTTTAGAACATCTGACTGTATTTTTTCAACGTTTGGTCTTCCTGATCATAGGAAGGTGACCTCCAAGTTGACTTTCAGTCATTGGATTAATAACACAATATCTTTGGCATACCAGGGTGCTGGTTTGCCTTGTCCTGAGAATGACCAGGCACATTCGACTTGGGGTCTCTCTGCCTTTTGGGCTGCTTTCAAGGGTGTTCCCTTGGATGAGATTTGCCATGTGGGCACCTGGGCATCTGAAATCACATTTATCAGACATTATCACATGAACTGTGCACAACCTGGCCACTTGAATTTTGGTAGGTGGGGTTTTACAGGCAACAGAAGGGAAGGCTGTCTGACTTGGTTTTGTTGCTGTATCAATAAATCACTGCAATCTGCTTGAGTCTGGTTGGTGTGGTCTTTTGAATTTTGGCTTGGCATTCACAAAGGTCCTCATGTTGGGATTGCTTTGGTATGCCTTATTTAGCTAGGACTGGGTGGAGGATGAGGAACGTAGAGGTAATGCCATGATTACTTACCAGTAATTCTTGTTACTCTTAGTCCTACTCGTCCTCGACCCAGTGGTACTTCCCACTCACCCTCCCGGTATCAGGCCTTTGTAGTGCTTGGTATGTCAGGAAGTGCAAAGGTAAGGTTTGTTGTTATATGCCTTAGCTGTAGGGTGGGAGGGGTTAGCAAGGGTTTCCTGTTTTGTTTTCTCTCTATGATTGCGCAATAACTAATTTAGTTAGGGGTGGGTCCAGGGCAAGTAGGACTAAGAGTAATGAAGATTACTGGTACATAATCAGGCCATTACAAGATTCTCTCAGTGCATTCTTACACATAGATAGTGCCCATCTTCTAATGTTTTTTTCAAAAAGAATAAGAAAACAATAAAGTAGCAGCTGCAGTGAACACAAAAATACATGGGCACAGTGGCTATCTTTAGATTTAAAACTATTCAAAAATGTCCATGCGCCATTATATGATCAGCGGAAAGGAGGAAAGAGGAGATAAAGAGTGCTGGGGTGAGGGTCTGGTGGGAATTGATATAAAAGCCCAAACTATGACTATGTTGCATCGGATAGGACTCCCACAAGTCTGTATGATCTCGCATGCCTCGTATTTGGAGTTTCGAATTATCTTTCCTTTCCAAGAGACATTAACTCTGCGTTGAGCATGCCCAATATCAACTGTTTTTCCAAGAACTGTTTTGCTGAATTAAATGGGGAAAACTGTTTGCATACATTTCACCTAGAAAAAGTGACAGGTAACCACTTGAAACTATTCATGTGTGAGCAATTTGGCTCATCATACTGAGATGTGAAATTTAAATGTTAAGCTGACAACCGAGTGAAGCTCATTACTCCGTACAGTTCACACCTTGAGCATCCTCGAAACCGGGTTTTGTTTACCACTGAAGCAGGCCCATATTAAAGTTGAGCAGCCATTGGACCATTGACTTCGTGACCACAGATGTCTGCGGATGGGAGCTATGTGTGTGTGTGTGTGTGTGTGTGTATATATAGATACGTGGTTCTGCTCAAACTGTCAAAGTGAGTTGAACGTCACGAAAAATATTCAGTATGTCCTATTTACAGGAGGTGTTGTTACGTGCTTCCCATCAGTTGGCGGGCTTTCGATCTTTGTGCCTGGGGTTGGTCAGATGGCACCACTGGGCAAACGAAGAGGAAGAGAATGTGAACTTTGCCAGGAGAGACGAGCTCAGCATGACACACAGCCAAGCCGACGGAGAGGAGGCTGATGGGGACCAAGATCTGGATTCTGCTTCCAGCACCTTGGATCATGTCTGCATGCCCCCAGGTTCAAGATCCAGGGCACCAAGTGCCCAGCTGACCACCTGGGAGGCTGGCTGGAATGTTACCAATGCCATTCAGGTACTCTGCGTCCATTATTTGGTCTTTTGACACTTTTTATTTTTCCGAGTCCTTCAATGTATTTAACAAGAAGAATGGTCATTTTCTTTCTACACGTGTGCTCATTGTGTGCACGCTCACGCTTCCGGTGTTATCAGGGCATTGCTGAAATCTTTCTCACCCGCGTAGAATTGAAATTAATGTTAAGTAGTGTATATAGTAAAGATAGAAGATTAAATATACTAAGTTCAAAAAGACAATACATTGTACCGTGTTAAGAATTAGAACTAGAGAGTTTCTGTAGTAATACATCTAAGTCGCAATTAAGTAAATTCGAGGAGATACTAACTACATCCTTCGTATTTGATTTCTGTCCCTGAAAACCCCCCACTTTGATTACTGAGGCAACAGCTCTCGATAAACCGTAACTAGCGCAGAGAGGTGACGATGCTTACACAATTTTGACAGTTTTGAAAAGAGTAGGCTGTACATCACTATCGTGTGTGATTATTACTTTTTAAACCTGTGGACTCCAAATTATGTTTGCTCTTTGTCGCTTTCCTGGTATTTTTTTAGTGGACAATTTACTGGTGTTACCGTCTTTGTACAGGAGCAATATGGAACAGGGCCAAAGAACAGCAAACTCGAATTGCACTGTTGTCGTTCAATTAGGTGTGTTTCAAAGCACAGTTTTACATTTAATTCTGCTAGTTATCTACTACATACCCTCTTTTCTTACAGGGAAAATAGTGAAAGGCGTACTATACTTAAATGCTTTTTCTGACCAGGTAACACTCACTCTCAAAAATGAAAGGAGGGGGAAGGAGCACACTGCCTCATATCCATGCACCATTACCACTTAGCATGCTGGTTATCATAGTGCAAATATTTAGCAGTCATTACTGTATCTTTTAAGCACACTGGTTTCAAAGTTCATCAAAATATTCACCTCATTTGGTGCAGTCATTGCTGTATCTCTAGACACATGTGTTTCTGGATTATCCCGTCATCAGTAGAGAAAATTCTGGGGTTGCTTGGACATGCTGCCGGCGTGCAGGCACTCCCAAACTCGTCAGTTTATCGGCTGGTGGCCTACTGATGAAGGGATTATCCAGAAACACATGTGTCTCCTACCCCCTCCTTTCACTGTTAAAAGGCTCCTGCGAGCCGATAAGCTGACGAGCTTGGGAGTGCCTTCACGTTGGTAGCAATATTGAAACCCGAGAAATTAATGGCAGCATGTCCAAGCAACCCCAGAATTTTCTCTACTGATGAAGGAATAATCCAGAAACACATGTCTCTAGAGATACAGCAATGACTGCACCAAATGAGGTGAGTATTTTGATGAACTTTGAAACCAGTGTGCTTAAAAAATACAGTAATGACTGCTGAATATTTGCACTATGATAACCAGCATGCTAAGGGTTAATGGTGCATGGATATGAGGCAGTGTGCTCCTACACCCTCCTTTCACTAACTCTTAAAAATGTTCACCCATTTCAAGCAACATCAAACCCTTTTTATATTTGTCTTTGTTTTATTAATTTTGGATTTTTTGAGCCCAGGTTGTTATTTAATCAGGGAGACGGTTCTACTGAAGAGAGAGGGGGGTAAGGAAAAGGCAAAGAGAGGGAAGGGAAAACACAAGAAACTTATTACTTGAAGGTCCACATCACAACTACCGCTGAGGCTGGGTAAGACAAGCACATCCATTTATATAATTGAATTAAGGTGGCATTCGTGAACACCATACCAGATTGCGATCATGTTTAGAGACAATTCTGTCTACAGCGCGTATACTATGCATAAGAAGGCTTGTTTCAATGTTTTACATTTTTCTAGATGATTTCCAAAAGAAGACACTTTTTCTTTCTGGTGTTTCTCTGGCTACTTGTAAATTTGATTTTGTCATCAGGTAGAAAGATGTGGATATCCTTTGGTGTTACGCATTCTACATTTAACTGTATTCTTACTCCAGTTACTAAATTGTAATTAAGATTTATTAACATTGCTATATGGAATATAATAATTACGTGGCATAAGGTGTGTTTCAATTGGCTGAATATGCACTTAAACCTTCAGTGGTTTGAAAACTCCTAAGGAAACTGTGCTTTGACTAGTGAAACTTAATGCTATACTCCTTGAGTTCAGTGTTTCTTTTTGAATACTCTCAGATACTATTAAAAGTTCTCTGTATTTTCCATACTTTGCTGCTTGTTTGCTGTGAAGGTTGTGTCCTATCATAAAGCAGCACCATTGTACTTTAGATTCAAGCCCTGCAATTTTTATGTTGCAGTCTATGGGGTTGCGTATCTTGCTTCTTCAGAGTTTAATCCAAAAGAACAGCTGTTTCCATAGAGGCTGCAAACTTGGGTATATTGTTCCACCACCTATCCTGGCCCTTGATGACCATATTGGCTTCTGAAAATTGAAAAACCTGTCTGATTTCTAAATAATCTGTCTTTCACTTGAATCATTGAATGTGTTATGATTAGCAATAGGTTCGGACATCCAGATGCCATATCAATATCATAAATGGAACACAGGAAAATAAGTTTAAGGCACTCCAGGTAAAATACAATTTTTCTGATGTATTGCTCCCTGTCCCCAGTTAAAAAGACAATTTTCAGTCTGTTTTTGTAATTAGGAGTCTTAAGGCTTAAGTCTTAAGGCTGATGACTCATCTCACTTACGGAAGGCCACTTCCTAGTAGAAAGGCATATCTAATACATACTCTTAATTTCATGAAATAGAAATTTTTTATTGCTTAACGCAAAAGCTCATTGGATGAATACCACACAGCAATTCTAGATCAGAAACAGAGAAAGTTATACCTTGGCAAAGAGCTGATCCTCCAAAGAACCACTAAGGACTATTAATATATAATGTCCCTGGTGTAGTTTTGCCCTAGGTAGAATGGGTACACCCAGACATGGGTGCAGTCCACACCGTGCCACTGGAACCAAAGTAGGTGTGGCTGATGACCCCTAATAGGGAGGAAACTGGTTCTAGATTGCTAGTGCTCTAGTACAGCGAGGACCTCGCCTAGCAGTTCAGGCTTGACCATTCCCATTAGAGCAGGGCCAAGACTGATTTGCATATGACTGGGTCCAAACTGATGTGACATTGTTTGCAAAATAACGATGGGCTGGGATGCAGCCCAGGGTAATTACTAGTGGCTGGGATGAATTCAAACATTCTAGCTACCACTTTTTGTATACTTCAGTGTGTCACCCTAAGTGGAACAGTTGTGCCAAGATGTGGGTCCCGTGCACACTTCTAATAGAACCAAGCTATACCTGATTGATGACCCCTAATAGGAGTAAAACAGGCCCTCAGAAGGGTAAAACCAGTCCTTGGTTGCTTGTGTTCTGGTTCATGGAGGATCTGGCCTGGAAGTTAAGGCTGGACTGTTTTCATTGGAATAAAGGCAAGACTGATTCGCATATGACTAGGTCCAAACTGAGGTGGCATGGCATGTAAATTAATGATGGATTGGGATGCTGCCCAGAGTAATTACCAGTGGCTCAGATTAACTCAAGCACTCCATCTATCACTTTTTTTGTATACTTCAGGGTGTGGTTTCCTACCATAAAGATAAACTATTTCTGACCCAACAGAAAAGTACACTTACAATACTCCCTTGTGTGTCCTTACCAAATATTGCAATGGCACACACATTACTCCCTTGTGTGTGCTTACCAATTATTGCGATAGCACACATATTGGCAGGATTCACAAGGCCCCACACTTCCTAAGCAGAAATTGATACTTAGGTATGCTGAGAAGTCAACAATAGTGGTGAAGGACTTCACACGTATACATCATACAGTGGTAAAATGGTAGTCTAATTACAGGTTAATAATAGACAACAATGTGTACTATTTTTATTCTTCACTCTCTCAACTTTATTTTCTCAAAGTCTCTTTTTTCTCAAAGTTTCTTTCCTCCTGCTCTTTCTTTTAGCTTGATTCTCTCTTCTGAATTCAGGTTGTAACTACATTCAATACTTATTTATTTTGTCACCTTCTAAATTAATTACTCCACGTAGCTTCATGCTCACGGTTGCCGTGCCCATTAGACCCTTGTGATTTAATCTCTCTGGTTTTCTGCTATCACCTACACATCATTTATAAACAAACACATGCGTTACCTACATGTGGGTTTTGTTTCTAGGTGATTGCTTGCTGCTGCTTTCTTCTACTGCGCAGAATATCTGGGTTAGCAGATTCCCCTTTTGCTGACTTGTAAGATATGCTATTCATTTCCTTGCCATACATTGTACTCACGAGTAATCTGTACGCCTTAATTGCAACTATTTTTTCAAATTCTTAGGCAGTAACTTAAATCAATTCGCCCACTATAAGTAGCTGTTTCTCCTTATCACCATGCAGTTTTGGCACTTATCACTGCAGGGGAATTGATCTAGTATTGATTACTCCCTTCATTCAGTCTTAGGTTTCTTTGTGTCCCTGCTGATCCTTCAATATTATTCTGGTTCAAGTTCTCTTGAAGGGCTTATTCCATAGCAATTTGATTATACTGTTTTTGCAGGCTCACCTCTAAAAGTATTTCTAGAAGCTTATTCCTAATTTTCTGCCACATACATTGACAGGTATTCTTTCTTGCTGTGCTTTAGCATATTGATCTGTTCTGATGATCACTATTTAAAAAGTGAGGGGTCAAAACATCAATGATTTACATGTCAATAAGCTAGGAATCCTATGTTTAGATTAGACATGGGGAGGCCTCGATTGAACTACTGCAGCTTTCATTTTACCATTGTTCTTATATCATGGTTAGTGAGTACTTACACATATTTACCAATCACACCTTTCACCATGTGATCACTTCAATCACAGGGCACTTTATGGGCAACGATTTTGCCAACTTTTGTGATTTATTAACCCGTTTTTATGTATAGTATTTGAAGATGTAGACCTATTTTGTCTCTCATGTGAATTACACTAGAGTCATTGGATAATTTGGGAAGCTACTTTACCTTCCTGTATTAACTGTCATAAATGTATTGTTTTCTATTTACACAGTACCACAGTGAACACTTGCTGTCACTATTGCCCTTGGCTTACTGGACTGCTCCTATTCTCTACATTGTTGTTATAATAGACATACAGCACATGTATGAATGGTGTTGGCCTTGACTGGGATCACAGGTGTGTCAGAGAGATGCAACACCTTTACTATGGTGTAACGTCAACTCATTGACTTGCTGGCTTTAATTTTATTTGCAGAGGCTTACATCAGTGATGAAGCACAAAAAGAGTTACCACTTATAGATTCATGTGCCAGCTTTAATGCTGTGAGAGATGCATTTGAGAAGCCATCATGCTGCAGTTGCAGAGGCTCCGAATGGTGAAGGCCCACCACATAGTGGTTGCGTTTTTGAAGCCTTCATTCTATGGATGCTAGAGTCCATGACAGTTACGGGCAGTGCTTAATTTGTAAAAAAAAATGTGCCGGTGCTCAAAGCCCTCCTCTTAAACACACGGCTGCTGTAATTAAATGTGGGAAGCCAGAATACTGAGGCAGTGTAATCCTGAAGCCATCTTGGGCCTCTTCAAACCACTTAAGACACTCCTTGCGCCTTCTGCTCACTTTTGCAGCTTTCTGTTTTATCCCATTGTGACGCTTTTTTGTTTTTCTCTTCCTACGTCTTTCTCATATGTGTATTTTGTTCACAGCAAATGCTTGAGGCAGAAGAATAAGCGCCGGCCCTCAAAAATAAGAGCTGGTGCTCAGCACCGGAAACAACAAGCACAAATTAAGTACTGGTTACAGGGGACCACACAAGCTGCCAATATCTGAGTCACTTGTCAGCTTCACACCTACAGTTTTACTTTGGCAGGTGGGTTGCTCAGATCTTCATGTCTGGCTAAACAGTGGAATGGTGTCTCCAGTTATCGTACTTAAAGAGACCAAGGGGAAAATGTATGAGCCCCTGGCACCATTGTGGCATCACTTTTTAGACACTCTGGTGGTGCTATGCCCTGTGCCGTATTTACATGATGGCTTTAAGTTACTTTTTGTGCTTAACGCCACCTTGTAAATAGACCCCCTCACATGCAGCCCTTTGCTTGGAAGGGGCATGCAATGGATGTTGCTGTAGGGGTGTCACAGCAACATCCATTGCATTTTGATGCTGCCTCAGATTTATGCATTTTCGTAAACTTAAGGCTGTGCCAAAATCTAACGCCACCCCTGGGGCAACGAGGAGGAATACTTTTATTCCTCCTCATTTTTTGCTTTTTCTATGTGCGCTGCATGCTGAAGCATCCATAGAAAGATCAAAGGGCCAGACATGAATGTTTATGCTTGGTAAGGTGTTCCGTCCTACACAGAAACAATCATTTCAAAATGAAGGTTTAGCACTTCTGTGTGTGCTGAATTCTGCAGCACACACAGAAGTGCCAAATCGCTATCAGTGATTGTTTATCTGCGGGAAGGGACACCTTCCCACACATAAACAATCAACCCCTCAACGCAGACATCCTTGCACGATGGTGCAAGGATGCCTGCGTTTGCGCTGCCAGCTAAATTTAATGCCAGTGCAGGGGACAACACAGGGGTGCGCTGTATTTAATGAAATAGGGCGCATCCCTGCATTGTGAAATGACGGAGCGTGGCGCTGCCAATTTTGGTGCAGCATCGCTCTCTGTCATTTTCCTTTAAATATGGGCCTAATGTACCTCATGGTAACTTGAGCACAGTGGAAATAGGGATTTGGTAGCAAAAGGCAGGATCTAAGCATTCAAAGCAGCCTACCTCCTTATTTGGGTTTAGCTGCACAGATCTTTTTGCAGACCTACAGATATAGGGCCTGATTTAGAGTTTGGCAGATGGATTACTCCATCACAAACGTGATGGATATCCCGTTCAACATATTCTGATTGCCATAGGATATAATGGGATCATAATATGATGGATGGGATATCCATCACGTTTGTGACGGAGTAACTTCATCAACCAAACTCTAAATCAGGCCCATAGTCCTTATCTCTTAAATGGATACACCCAAAGTTTCTATTTAAGATTTTACCCTTAGTCAACACAAGTGTACAGCATTTCTTTAAGAGAAAAGGTGATCACTGGGGCCCTGATTTATACTTTTTTGTGTTGCATTTCCGTCATTTATTGATGCAAAAGCGGTGCAAATGCAATTGTATTTTCTGCTGTCATCCTGAAGCAAGGGTATGTGGCATAGAAAAGCTTCTAATGCCTTTCTGTGGGGGTATTCCTGCGACTATGCTCCCTATCCATGGTCATTGATAAGTATTTCTTTCTGGCTGAATCCCACTCCTTGTCCTGCTGGAACTGGTTCAAACAAAAGGACCTTTCTCAGGGTGACTGCTCAAACAGAGAGTGCACTTTGCTTTGCTAAAATTCCAGAGTGGGAAGGGAGCATAAGTGGCAACACATAGTGAAATGCAGGATAAGTGAGGCAGCTAACTCTGGCTACCACTAAGCTGATGGAACACCCCACACCTTTATGTGCTCATAGACATGGAGGGGCTACCAACATGTGTCAATTACTTCACATGTACTCCTAAGCTCTCTTCCTATCTTTAAATCATTTAGAAAACTGAGCATTCAGAAAATAAAGATTTCAATATTGTTAAAATTGTAGGATGCTGGTTGCCTTCTGCTTTATTTTAAAACTCAAATGAAAAGATAATATGATCACATAACTTATGCTGTAATCCACCATCTGGAAGTCATCAAGTTGATCTCAGAGATTATGCATAGAGTAGATATAGGTAACATGTACCTCTTGCATGTGTCCTCCTGCATACATTATGGGAGACTGAGTTTTAAAACAAACCAGGCGGAAAGCCTCCGTAGCAAAGCCGATTAATTTTCAGCCACTCTTGGCTCTGTCAATATTTGTACAATTGTGGTGCAAACACTGCCAAAGTCAAAAGTGGCAGACTGCTTTCTTGGAATGCTACGTTTTGAAGTCTAACATTGTTTTTCAAATAAAAAATGGCAGTCATAATTAGCAGCAACAGGACATCCATCTTGCAGTGGTACAACACACTAGTTGACAGAGATGAACAAATCAAGGATGACTGTCTGTTGCTATTGGCTTAGCCAAAGTTTATATTGCACTGAACAAGCATTGGCAAAGCCAGTAGCAGCAGGTGGCCATCTCAGAATGGCATTCTCTCTAATATATCTATGCTGCAACATTGTAAAATGGCTGTCATGTTGTTTCCAAATTTTCTAGACTGGCATGGATGGCACTGTGCTGATCCGATGCTAAAAACACTGCTAGAAAAATGTGTGCCCCCTCCCTTTGTAAAAAGGTAGCGGCTTGAGGGATGGGGTCACTAGGGTCTTTTCAAGGCTCAGGGATAGGGAGCCATACGCCCCCTCCCCCCCTTTTTTTTTTTAGAATTTTGGCAATGGCTGGGGGTTCCTCTGGGTCTATAATGCTCAGGGAAGGGTGTGTGCAGCCCTCTCCTTTTTTCTAAGGCAGACAATGGGGGGTGGGAACTCCAGGGCTTTTTGAAGATTTGGGAGAGGGCTGCGTGGTCCCCTCTCCCCTTAAAAAATACTTTGGACCCCAGGGAAATGGGGTAACCAGGGCCAAATATGGCTTGAGGAGTTGTGCTCTGTGCCCCCTTCCCTAAATTGCTAAATTGGGCCACAGGGATGGGGTCCCTGGGGCTGGGGAGGGCTGAAGGAGGCAACCACATGCCCCCCTCTCCTTATTACTCATCATGGCAGCCACATGCCCATCCCTTCCACTACGGATACATCAGAGATGTCATTAATGATGTAATTTGAGGTGTCATCAGCGATGTTATAAATGATGTCAAAGAACATGTCATGAGTATTGTAAAATTTGAGGTCCTAAGTAGTACATAATTGGGGTACAAGGTATAGTCAGCTTTGCTAACTATAACTGGTAAATGTCTGCATTTTTTTAATTCAAAACATTAATATTGTAACTGGCATATTCACCTAACAATAATGTTACTTTAACATTTGTTTTTTTCAGTGAATATGTGTGTATATATATATATATATATATATATATATATATATATATATATATATATATATGTACATATATATGTATATATACACACACACGCCTCCCCAACCCTTATTGGGCCCCTGGGAGACCATCCCCAGTGCCAAAATCCATAATGAAATGGGAGGGGCCATGTGCCCTTTCCCCTGAGCCTTACTAGGTCCCAGTGACCCCATCCCTGGGGCCAAATCCCATAATTAATGGGAGGGGCAATACACCCTCCTGGCCCAACCCTTCTTGGACTCCAGGGTCTCCCACCCCCTAGGGTCCCATTGGGAACACTTTTGCACCCCCACACCTCAAGTTGCAGGTCACTAGGGGATCCCCTGGGCCCATGTGTCTCCAGCCATTGTATAGTAGAGTTGCTTGAAGTAGAATAGAGTGGTCTGGCATACCATACAGTGGTGTAAAGTGTCAGCATAGAGTGCTCTGCGGTACAGTGGAGTGGACTGGGATGTTGTAGAGTAATGGAAAGTGTTGTACAGTGGAGTACAGTAGAGTGACATACATTGGATTAGAATGTTGCAGACTGGCGTAGACTGGAGTGGCATAGAGTGCAGAGTCATACAGTATTAAGTGTGTTGTATCGTGGATTATAGTGGTATACAGGGTCATGGTTTAGAATGTTGTATCTTTGAGTGCTGTGGTGTACAGTGGAGTGGTGTAAAGTAGAGTGGCATGGCATAGAATGGAGCCGGGTACCCTAGAGTATCATGTAGTGGAGCAGCATAGCACAGAGTGCCACACATTAGAGTACAATAGAGTGGAATGGATTACAATGAAATAGCATTCAAGAAAGTGGCATTGAGTGGATTGGCATACACTGGAGTGACGTAGAGTGGAGAACCGTAGAGTGCAGTTGCATATAGTGGAATAGCACAGAGTGGAGTGGTATTGAATAGTGTAACATATAGTGGAATAGCATAGAGTGGAGTGGCAGACAGTATAGTAGCGTAGAGTGGACTATCATAGAATGGAGCAGCACACAGTGGAGTGATGTATAGTGGAATGTGCAGGACTGGAGTGGCATATAGGGGGGTGGGGTAGAATGGAATAGCATACAGTGGAGTGGGTTAGAGTGGAGTAGCATATAGTGGAGTGGTATAGACTGGAATAGGGTAAAGTGCAGTGGCATAGAGTGGAGTGGCATATAGTGTGATAGCATAGAGAGGAGTAGTGTAAAGTGTAGTGGCAAAGAATGGAGTGGCGTACAGTGGAGTAGGGTAGAGTGGAATAGCACATAGTGGAGAGGCATAGAGTGGAGTTGCATAGATTGGAATAGAGTGCAGTAGACAAAGGTATAGTGGCATAGAGTAGAGTGGTGTACAGTGGAATGGCTTTGAGTAGAGTAGCATACAGTGGAGTGGAATACAGTGGAATTGCATAGAATAGAGTAGGGTATAGTGGAGTGGTGTACAGTGGAATATCATAGAGCGGAGTGGCTTACAATGGCGTGGAAAAGAGTGTAACAGCGTAGAGTTGAGTAGCATACAGTGAAGTGATAGTGACCCGGCATATAGTGGAATTGTAGAGACTTGAGGGGCCTGCAGTGGAGTAGGGTGGAGAGGTATTGCATACAGTGAGTAGTATAGAGTGAGTAGAGTACAGTGGAGTGGCATACAGTGGAACAGCATGCAGTGGACTGGTCTAGAGTGGAGTGGTGTAGATTGAAATTCCATATAGTGGAACATCATAGAGTGGATGGGCCAAAAGTGGACTAGTGGAGTGCCATACAGTGGAGTGGCTTACATTGGAATAGTGCTGAGTGGAGTGGTGTAGAGTGGAGTGCCATATAGTGGAATAGCATACAGTGGCATGGCTTGGAGTGGATTGGCATATGAGGAGTGGCATACAGTGGAAAAGCGTTGAGTGGATTGGTGTAGAGTGGAATGATGTACAGTATTACAGTGTAGTAGCATAGAGTGGAGTGGCATACAGTGGTGTAGTGAGAAGTGGCACAAACTGGAGTGGGACAGTGTGCAATACCGTATGGTGGAGTAGTGTAGAATGAAGTTGCATACAGTGGAATAGCCTAGAGTGGAGTGGCATAAAGTGGAGTGCCGTACTGTGGAGTGGTGTACACTAGAGTTGCTTAGAGTGGCATACAGTGAAATAGCTTACAGTAGAGTGGTGTAGAGCAGAGTGGTGTATAGTGGGGTTGGTATAGATTGGACTGGCATCTGATAAAGTGGCATAAAGTGGAGTAGAATAGAGTGGAGTGGCATAGAGTGAATAGCGTACAGTTGAGTGGCATAAAATGGAGTGGGGTGAGTGGAGTGAAGTGGTGTAAAGTGGAGTGGCGTACAATAGAATAACAGAATGTAGTGACGTACAGTGGAGTGGTGAAGAATGAAATATCATAAATTGGAAGGCATTGAAGTGGCGCAGAGTGGAGTGACATTAAGTGGAGTACATAATGGATGTACATGGAATCTGTTAGAAATTTACAAAATGATGTGCAGATTAATGCAAGACAGTGATTAGCACTGCCTTGCATTTCTCCATATTTACCAAGCAATGCAGGGCCAAGCAGTATTGTGTTGCCCATGCAAGACCATGCATTGTGTAAGAGTAACACAATACAAAAACAACATCTGGGTCTTAGTTATATACTGTTCCACAGTATATCCTAGCAGCTTTGTTTTCTGCCATGGTACATGCCAATGATAAAACAGTATATAATTGTCTAATGGCTGCCTTTTAAAATTAAAAGGCAGACATGTTTTTTATTTACTGCACCTTAATTGACTTCTGGGATAGGGCCTTATATATAATTAGGTATTTTGGTTTTTATGAAAGTTTCTTACTTATTACCACTTTAATAAAGTGTTATTAGATAGGGAAATATATTTATATTTTTCAATACATTTTTAAAAACATTTATGGAGTTCCACTATAGTATCTAGGAAGTACCATGTTTTCTAAGCAATGTACCTTTTTTATAGTCATTTTTAAGTTGTGCGGTTATGTCTCTGTATTTGTGCAGAACTTTGTTCACTTTTTTATAAGGAATTAAATATCTACAAAAATAAAAATACACTGTAGAACTCTGTGAAATAAATTGTGTTTCATAGTTTTTTTAAATTCTTTTACATATTGTATATATAATTTTTAAGTATCACAGTCGCTCCTTGGTAGTACTGTGGTACTCCCAATTTTTAAATTGTTATATAGAAACTGTATATAATTTTCACTACCTATTAGCACTTTACATAAGTGGTATTATGTAGGGGAAAACTATTCAACATGATACTTACTGATATCTAAGCCCCTAACTCAGGGAAAGTGGTTTTAAAACAACATGGCTGCCTGTAACTTTTGTAAAGGCAGTCCTTACCTGACCATGTACTGCAGTAGTTTCATGAAGCTTCTCAAAACTCCTGTGATCACAGATGTCAGTAACTTAAAATGTCTTATAACTTTAAACATAATTACCCTACTTACCTCTACTACTCAAAACAATCATCTGCACAATATAATAATTTAATCCTGCCAAATTTCATGACAAACCGTTCAACTATTTGGCTGCTATCCATGACTACAAAGTCTATGGAAAATGCATTGGTGTCAAAACGTTTTTTGGGACTGCCTTTTTTTCCTGCACACCCTTGACAATTCTCCACAAAACTGTCCAACATCCGGCAATGTAAAAGGAATTAGGGCCTGATTTAGATCTTGGCAAATGGAATGCCACGTCACAAATTTGACGGCTATCCCGTCCACGGTATTACGATCCCCATAGAATATGACTGGATCATATTATGGCAGATGTGATATCAGTCATATTTGTGATGGAGTATTTCCCTCCTCCAAGACCTAAATCAGGCCCTTAGTCAGGAAAGTTTTGTGGAGATTCATCAAATGGGTACAAAGCTATAAGTGAGCAACATTATGAGGATTTCCTATCTCTGGGAATTCTAACCATAACTAGAGAGTGGCTACCGCACTATGGGCCAAATGTAGCAAGGCTTTTGCGCCTCTCAAACAGCGAGAATCGCTGTTTGCGAGGCACAAAAGCCACATCACGATGCCCATTTCCATTTTGCGAGTCGGTAACCTGGTTCCCGACTCGCAAAATGGGAATGCCAGTCACAAATAGTAATGGGTATTCCCCTTCCTATTTGCGAGTCATATCACGATGCAGTCGCAAAGCAATTCACAGTAACCACCAGTGTCACACTGGTGGTAACCCATTCACAAAAGGGAAGGGGTCCCAATGGGACCCATTCCCCTTTGTGAATGGCCCTGAAAACATTTCATATGGACCACTGACACGTTTCATTTTTTCGTCGTTTAATGCATCTGGTTTTCCTTTAAGGAAAACGGGCTGCATTACAAAAAAAACCTGCTTTATTTAAAAGCAGTCACAGACATGGTGGTCTGCTGTCTCCAGCAGGCCACCATCCCTGTGAGTGTTGCGACTCGCAAGGGTGTATTAATATTAATGAGGTCGGCCTTTGCGACCCCCTTGCGACTTGCAGATGGTGTCAGAAACACCATCCTGCATCCGGCTTTGCGACTCGCAATTTGCGAGTCGCAAAGCAGGAATTTCCTGCATCTGCCCCTACACTATATATATATATATATATATATATATATATATATATATATATACACACACAGAAAAAAATAAAGGTGAAAGGGAGGTTATAGCTAGGCTCACATTTCAAACGTACAAAACCACAGAAATTTGCTTGTTGTAATTAGAGTTATCTCAAGTTATTATAACTTTTTTGACTTGCCTATATCTTTGGTGCCGTTTGATGAATCTTCACAAAATTTTCCCAAGAAAATGTAGCAGTTTGAACATTGAAAGTTTCAGGGTGATCTGTGAAGCAAGGACCGAGAAAAAGGAGGGGGGACACATATGTTGCGTTTCCCTTGTTAATTCCCACAGGACCTTTAGACACGTCTACAGCCTCAACCACTGGATGCAATTAGACCAAATTTGGCAGAATCCTAGCTTTTGGTACATAGGTTGATTTGTTGCTTATATGGTGTAAATCTGTTCAACAGTTATTGAGAAATTTATGAAAATCCACCTTTGTATGTCTCTGGCCGCAAAGTATTTGCAAGAAAAGATGAGCTCGTGCAGAGAAATGCACAGCTCTGGTTGGCTGTCGCCACTTCATTCAGGAAGTGTTGGCAGCCAACTTTGGACTCGGCTTCAGTTGAGTCCCAGAACAAAATGCAAAAAATAGAAAAGGGGCCACAAAATCATGATATTTGTGAATTTGTTGCAAAAAACAAAAATAAAATAAGCATGGGCTCCCGCACTTGTTTTTTTATAAGCTCCCACGTGGGCTAGGTCCTGTGGGTATTGATAATTGTGAATGTGGGGTTGGGCTCACAAACCCCCCACAGCCCTATGGACCATCACTTCCCCAGGGCGATTTTTGTCATTTATGCAGGGAGGCCCGCAGCCCAGTCCCCCCACCCTGGGGGCTACCACCACCACCCCGGGGCAAAATGTGTGAATTGTGTTGAGATGGCCCGTCAGCCCTCCTGCACTCTGGGGACCACCTCCTCCCTGGGGCAAAATTAATTATGGGTGTGGGAGAGGCCTGTTGGCCTTCCCCATATCTCTGGGGACGCTACCTCCCTGGAGCTTTGTGAATATATGAGTGCAGGGCGTTCATAGCCACCCCCGCTGCCCCGTTGACCACAACCTAACTGAGGCAAAGAGTTAATGAAGTGAAGGGTGTCTGTTTTGGACCCCCTGTAGTCCCAGGGACTACCACCTCTCTGGGGCTATGTGCACATTGGAGTGGGGCCATGCGGCCCCCCTCGTGGAGCCACTGATGGCCCTGAGGACTGCCACCCCCCGGGCCACCTCCTACTATGTCCCGGGGTGCCCACACCTGGGACAAAGCTGTTTGCTGTGGCTTGGCTATAGCTTTGAAGCTGCAGCCAAGCCACAGCAAACACTCCTCTTTCTGACAGCAGGACCTGCCAAGCAGATCTCACTGTCAAAAAGCAGAGTTTTCATATTTGTTCCCTACACGCAGATATGCTTACAGGGAACAGAGAGGAAAAGTTTGCTTCAGCAACCACGAAGCTGCTGTTAAAAGCAGGTCCTTGGTTGCTGAAGCAATGGGACTGCAAGGGAAACCTTGAGGCTTCCCCCGAGGTCCCAGATAGCCCGTAAAGGGCAACTTATACGTTTTTTAAAAATGTAGGGACCACGAGGGAGCCCATTAGGGCCCCCAGATAGACCATAAAGGGCTAAAAAAATGGATTAAAAAAAGGTCAGTGTAAAGGTCACAGACTTTCACACGTAACATTGAGGTTTCGAGGCCAGCTGGACTAAGTTCCCTCTTTTTTTTGTTTTAAAGTACAAATGTTTTAGGGTCAATTGAAAGGTGATTTTACTTTTTTTTTAAATGACAAATACATTTTTCTTTTTAAATTGTACGGAAATATCTCATTCTAAGCATATGATACATCAATGCGTAAAAAAGTCTCTATCTCTCTCCCTCTCTTTCTCTCTCTCTTTCAATCTCTTTCTCCCACTCACACACTTACACGCCCACCCTGCACCCCTTCACTGACTCACTGAGACCAATTGTGCTCCCACTCACAGCCCCAGTCAGACCCTCATGCAGCCACTGGCAGACCCAGTCAACCAGTTACACACCCATTCACAGACCGACTCAGACTCTCACACACCCACTCACAGACCCACTGACACCTTCATGCACCCACACAAAGACCTGCACACACACTGGCGCACCCACTAAAACACCAACGTACGTACTCACACCCAGACATACACTCTCACAGCCACTCTCACCCACAGGTGCACCCTCTAACACCTATTCTGACACCAAGAGAGCCTGCAGCCAACTTCTGACACTACAGGCAAAAGGGCAGTGCATAGCAGGGTGTTGGGCAGTTAGGGGGGGTTGGCCGCAGGGACTGCCTGCAGGCCAGCCCTTGTGGGCAACCCCGCTGCGCACAGGCAAAGGCCGTGCAAGGTGCAAGGTTGGGTGTTGGTCTCAGGGCCTGGCAGCTGGCCAGTCCCTGTGGCCAACCACCAACGCGCACGGCCAGAAGCCATGCGCAGCGGGGTTTGGATTAACGTATATTAATAAAAATAACCATACATTAAAAAAACATAGAAATTTACTGAAAAAAACAAAGGCTGAAAGGACATTATAGTTAGGAAACAGAATTAAAATAAAACATAGGTTTTGTTTTTGCTCATCGCCCATAGCCCCAATCTCCTGGTGGGACTCGCTGTCCCAGGAGTCATCTGCTGGTTGGAGGGGGCTGGACCTGGTCACGGGCGTTTAAAATGCGCCGCGCTGCCCGCTGACAGCTGTTTTGCCCATCGCCCATAGCCCCAATCTCCAGGTGGGACTCGCAGTCCCAGGAGTCATCTGCTGGTTGGAGGGGGCTGGACCTGGTCGCGGGCGTTTAAAATGCGCCACGCTGCCCGCTGTCGGCTGTTTTGCCCATCGCCCAAAGCCCCAGTCTCCTGGTGGTTCTCGCTGTCCCAGGAGTCATCTGCTGGTTGGAGGGGGCTGGACCTGGTCGCGGGCGTTTAAAACGTGCTGCGCCGCCCGCTGACAGCTGTTTTGCCCATCGCCCGTAGCCCCAATCTCCTGGTGGAACTCGCTGTCCCAGGAGTCATCTGCTGGTTGGAGAGGGCTGGACCTGGTCGCGGGTGTTTAAAACGCGCTGTGCCGCCCGCTGACAGCTGTTTTGCCAATCGCGCTTAGCCCCAATCTCCTGGGGGACTCGCTGTCCCAGGAGTCATCTGCTGGTTGGAGGGGGCTGGACCTCGTCGCGGGCGTTTAAAATGCGCTGCACCGCCCGCTGACAGCTGTTTTGCCCATAGCCCCAATCTCCTGGTGAGACTCGCTGTCCCAGGAGTCATCTGCTGGTTGGAGGGGGCTGGACCTGGTCGTGGGCATTTAAAACGGGCCGCGCGGCCGCTGCGTGGGCTGCGCACGGGCTGTGCCCGCGCGAAGCCCGGGCCAAGGGCGGGCCCATCCAAGCCCGTCAAAGACTGACAAAGGCTGGGCTGGGGAATCCCTTTTTGTGGCTAAATTCACTGGGCTTGGGGTTTCATCCTACAACTGAATTGGTGAAAGCCTTAGGAAGGAGCAGCAAGATAACACTTGTTACCGCCTGGAAGGGGCTGGGTTGGTTGAACCCTGTAACTATGCAATTGGATTACTGCCTTCAGCAAAAGGATTTGACCAGAATCAAGGGCCTGTGTATTTTCGCATTTTCAACAAAAGGCCGGGCAGGGATGATTGTTTCAATTACAGGGAGCAGACCACGCAAGTAAGGGAATTTGTACACCTATTTTACAACTCTGTGACTTTTCTGACTATTTGTGACTATTGTGCAATATGGGGAAAAGAAAGGCTGCTGATATATGTGAAGGGAACCAAGAAAGCCAAAAATCGTTCAGAGAAATCCTCAAATCCAGTTGCCCTGAGTGGGCCTAACTCATTTGATGCAATCGACTTCCTCTTTGAGGAGGTCGAATCTATATTAAGCTCCAATTCAGCGGGGTCGAGGCCCCTTGAGAAGGGTTCCTCCAGGGATAAGAAAGTTCCGGATATATTTGTTAAAAAGGGAAGGAGACCAATTCCTGATACCCCATTAGAGTCCGTTGGAGGCAAGGGGTTGCATACTCAAGGGCACCGTGAAGCAGCATCTATGGTGTCCTCATCCCACAATGTACCTTGTCCTCTAGTACCCCGAAAGGGGCCTCCTTCTGAGGCAACTACGCCATCTTTTCTACCACTGAGTCCGGTGATCAAGGTGGCTCCGCCATTATTATGTCAAAATCGTTTTGAGCCACTGTCAGGAATGGGGGATCAGCCTGTGCCCACGGACATGCTTCAATCCCTAACTCCTTTTGCTATTCCGGTTGCCAGTTCACCCACCCTCCTGTGCAATCTGGAAGGTCATGAGTTACCAGATAGTAGCATTAATCTGGCTTTAGTCCTCCAGAGAGTGGAGGAAGTCAGGAATTTGGTTTTAACATTAACAAGCCTAATGAAGGGGAAATTATTGCACCACTGTGGATGCAAATGCCAAGAACCTAGTGGGCAGGTGGGGGATAACAAAGCCCCTACTCGGGTCAGTTCATCAAAGAGAGCAGTGGTAGGGGGAGTTATGGACTCCTCTGACTGTGGGGAATTTCCCCCAATTGGCGGAGAAGGCCATTGCCCAAATTATACCAAAGAAAATTGGAGACATAGGGGAGTGCCCGATAGAGCACTCAGACTCAGAGATCATCCAGGGATTAGGACATGCAGTCCCAATCCCTTTGTTGTAAATAGTGAAGGGGCCAGGGGAGCTAACCCCCTGAAAATAGCTGGCCAGGAGGGCAGACTTCCCCCGCCGTTAACTAAGACTTTTAAATCTTCTCATACAAGCAAAATCCCCTTCAGTAACAATATTGGTGGTATAGTTAACAAGGAGTTGGCCATAGGTATGGGGGGTGGAGATAATGTTATCCATTTGGCTGATGTCCCAAAATTGCCACCAGGCTTAGTCTAGAACCATGATTCCTTAATTAATAAGGTAATACATTGGTTACGTTCTCGATGATATTGTCTCTCTGTCACTCATTCAGATATATTAGCAGCAGTTAGAAGCAGTAGCCCAGACACTAATTTTGATACAATTTCTGTTCAGCTTGTAGACAAGATTCTGGTGACCCAACTTATGGATTTCGATACCCGTTCGAATGGAGCATTGAGCAGGGGGGATAAGCCTTATACTGAACCCACTTGATGCCTGTCAGGATATAGGCTCAGGAGGTCCAATTTGCCCCCAGGGTGATGTTACAACGTGAGACGTAGGGATCCTAGGCCCTGACGAATGCCCCGAGACCTTCATTGGCTCACTTCTGAGGGCAGAAACATGTTGGCTATTAGTTAGGTGACCATGTGAGTCCTTGTCCTCACAGAGGTGTCCCAACCCCCGTTTTAACTACACCAGTCAGATACCACTATTAAATTGGTTACTCCTCACAGGTGTCTGCTTAGGTGTTTTTAATTTTTTCAGTAGATTAGCTGGATCCCGATCTTTCCAGAAACAAGTTTATTTACGCACTCCCTCCTGTTCCTTTAACAGTGAGGTTGAGTCCGCCCAGGTGGCACTGTCCTACCTGGGTGGGTCTAGGTGGTCAAATGATGAAGCATGACACTATATAGTGTGTGAGACCACCTAGTCCGTAAAAGGAATTTCCTCCCCCCGCTGTTCCTCCCCGCGCATGCACTCTGCAGTTACCTACTGACATTTCACTGACATTACCCTTCCAAATAGGAACACATACAACCCAGGGCTACGCTGATATCCGCGACGCCCTCTTTAAGAGAACCCCGGATTTTCTTGTGCAGTTTGAGTTATAGGGAGCTAAGTACAGTGTCTTCCTCCACATTTGTCCCCCCTTCTCCCTCCTCCTCTCTCCATGTGTAAGGATACCACAGCTAACCAGTACCCGGTCTGCCATATATTCTCGAGTGGCTACACAATTGGCCTCCTAGTATGGACTGTGGGCTTATAATGGTAGAACATCTTCGGATCCAAATATTGCATTGACTTTTAAACGGCGTATGTTTACAAGTACCATTGATTATTTTCTTGTGGATGTTAGGCTGTGGCCTCACTTGAGGGACATGAGAGTGGAAGTGAGATCAGAGAGTGATCACTTTCCATTGCTCCTCACATTGTCTGGGAAAATGTTTAGGAGGACATCCAATAATTTACATACAGCGATTCCACTACTACGCTGGAACAACAACTTCACAAAGGTTGCTTGGCCTAAAGTGATGTCCAACCCACATTTGTTAAAAGGGATCTATCAAGTTTTTTTAGATAATCTGTCGGCGTATGAGGATCAGGTCGTTGTCAACATTCCAATTCTCCACATTCACGAATGTTTGGCCGATCAATTGCCAAGTTGCGAAAGGGGTGGCCCTAGGCATAGTGGAAGTAAAGTAGCCAGTAAGGGATGGTTCGACGAGAGTTGCTCAAGGGCAAAGTCCGGGTTAAGAGCAGTAGTCATTTTAGGCCCCCAGGAGGAGGTCTAACAAGCTAGACGTTTATACAAAGACACTATAGTGCAAGCAAAAAGACTGTGGGAGGACCATCTGTGGCAGGAATTATTACAAGCTGCAAGATCTAATGATAATAAGTACTTTTGGGAACTTTTGACCAAAAGACAAAATGGTGGCAGGAACTCTCGAGATAATCATATACAACCAGAAAGCTGGGTGGAGGACTTTTCCAGCCTTTATGCTCTCCCTGCAGATCTGACAGTATATGACGAAGATTACCCTCAGGCAGTGAGAATAAATTCATGCCCTAGTTTGCCTACACCTGAGGGAGGTACCCATATCGCTGACGACTGCATATTTTTTTCCATTAACAAAACTCTTGATGCTATTAATTCTCTAAAACCCAGTAAAGCCCCCGGGCTGGACAAACTCCCGGGAGATCTTTATAAATCAGAACCCAAGATATGGTCCTGGTATATAAATGTTATCTCAAATCGTATAGCTGCAGGGGGGTTACTCCCTGACACATGGAAGGAGTCTGAAATTATACCAATTTATGAAAAAGGTAATGTCAATCTTCCCATAAACTATAGACCGATTAGCCTCATTGATAATTTGCAAAAGATTTTTGCTAAACAACTTCTTCAGAGGCTAACCGGCTGGGTTGAAGACCATCAGATACTCTCTCCACTTCAGGCAGGTTTTCGCCTAAAAACAAGCATGGTGGATCAGGTATTTAGGCTGGCCATTTTGTATTGGAAATATGTTGCTCTTCTAAAACAGCCTTTATATGTAGCATTTATAGATTTACGATCTGCCTTTGACCTGGTTCCCAGAGCTAAACTTTGGGAAGTGTTAAGTAGATTGAGGGTCCCAGCCGACATACTTCTTTTGCTAAAGCGACTTCATGAAAACACCTACGCACAAGTGAGATGGGGCAAGCAAGGCGAGTTGACCGAAAAAATCACTGTTAAAAGGGGAGTTCGCAAGGTTGTGTGTTGGCCCCTCTATTATTTACCCTTTTTATTAATGAGGTGGTAAAGGATCTAATCACATGCCAGAATGATGCCCCATCACTGAATGCACAAAAGATCCCTATTCTCCTTTTTGCAGATGACTCACTTCTCATCTCTAAAACACCAAGGGGGTTGCAAACATTAGTTGACAGATTTAGGCTATTTTGTAGTGAATATGGGTTGGAGGTAAACATCAGTAAAACAAAATTGATGGTGCTTTGTTCTGGCGTTATTAAAAGATGGACCATCAATATTGATGGACTTCCCTTGAATAAGGTTAGTTCCATAGATTACTTGGGTGTTAGGCTAACCAGTAAATTATCCTGGCAAAACCAGATTACGAAGAGTGCCGGGCTGTTACAATACAGAGCTGCGCCCATACTGCGTTTTTATTGAAGCTCTACAACAAAGGCAGTACCCCCTGCGATCAAAATCTACATAGCGAAAGTGCAGGGTGCTGCCTTGTATGGGGCGGAAGTATGGGGATACAGTAATTGCAGCAAGATATCAGTGGGCGAAAACAATTTTGCGAGGGCTTTAATTGCATGTCCTTGTAGTACACCCTTGATTCCTCTTTTTTACGATTTGGGGTTAAATCGAGTAGCCGATATAGTTGTTTAAGACCTCTTCTATACTGCATAAGGATATGGACTACTCCTGAGTTGGAAATATATAAGGTTTCACTACTTATTTGCTAAAAAGCCAAAATGTTACCACAATTCCATGGATCTGACATGTGTCCCGTTGGTTCCGTGTGCTGGGATTGGGTGATTATTGGGAAAATCCTTACAATTTAGAGAGACTTCACAAAAATGTTTGAAAATCAGTTTACTGGTCTTATGTAAGTGACAACTACATAATCAGCAAATCACATGGTCGCTTGACGAATCTCTATATTGATTTTAAATGTCTCCCGCAATACGAACCATACCTAGATATTATACCAGATCTGCAGGGTAAGAGTTTGTACGCAAGGTTTCGGTTTGGAACTCCACCATTGCAGTCTTTAACCAGTATCTGGGGGCCATCCCTTATTTCAGATACATGTCCTGTATGTGGAAGCGCCTCAGAAACTTTTGCTCATTTTATGTTTTTTTGTCAAGCATATTTTACCCCACGGTCAAGATGGATTCATAAAATTTGTCGAGACATGGGATTGAACAATTGTGGCTCTGCACTAAGGATTTTAAAAAGCCACAGTTCACATGATTTGATTATTGCAGTTAGCAAGTTTTTAGTATCTGCGTGGCACATAGGTTGTTGTATTTTAAAAATCAAGGATTTATGAAGATGACTTAAACGGAATTCTTAGGGGTACCTTGATTTTATTTATATGTATTAACGTTTGATATTGATTATAGACAATGGTATTTAATTGTGATTATTTATTGTACTGTGCTGCTTTGATGGTCAATTGACCGAATAAAGCTTTCTATTTCTTTCTAAAACATAGAAATTCACCTTCAAGAATCCAAAGGTTACAGGGATGTTATAGTTAAGCTCACATTTTAAATGCACAAAACCATAGAAATTCACCAGTTATACTTAGAATTACCTCAAGTAACGATAACTTGTGCCCTAAGGTAACTACAACTTGCTCCCTTAACATGCACTGTTAATTACCCCACAAATGACAGCACTCATGACATCTTTGATAACAACATTGATAATATCAATGTAATATTTCCAGTAACATTTTTTGATGAAAAAACTGTGCATGGGGGGGGGGCGATTTATTGTTACCTTAGGGCACAAGTTATAGTAAATTGAGGTAACTCTACCTAATATTGGTGAATTTCTATGGTTTTGTACATTTAAAATGTGAGCCTAACTATAACAACCCTGCAACCTATGGTTTGTAAGTGAATATATATATACACACACACACACACACAGGACCACACTATCAAGGGAATGTAATGCAAACATTTAATTTACTAAACTCAAACAAATGGGTTACACATTTTGGCTCTGCGAATTGCTCATGCCTTGAAGTTATGCATACAAAGGTATCTCTTTTCAAAAAATATTATCGAAAATAGAAAAGGGACAAATAATTACATCTGGACATAACAAAAATGAAATAACTTAATATGTCATTGTGAATTAGACTCAAACCCACAACATCACACGTAAAGGCAGAAGATTAGTCACAGTGTTAGATTGCATAACGGCTGCAAGGCTAAACGAAATCTTTATAAGTATTAGTGTACTTCCAGTGTGATGTAAACAACATTACGCCTAATTGGGCACGATGACAGGATTCACTTCAAACTTAATGCCAAAGAGACACGACTCAGTTACTCAATTTCGAATTTCAATCAAATAATAATTGGTCATCTCAATGAAGATGTACATTAACAATATTTATAATAATACAGCCCCAGTAGGCAAGGCTTACTTCTGCCATCAGTTATGTGTTTAAAGTATAGTAAGTACAAGGATGAGTGAATAACAATTAACTAAAACCATCCAAAAGATAAAAGAAGAAAAAGAAGAAAGAAATCTACTCAAAGAATCTGCATTGGCTGTCCATTATAAAACAGACAATTTTCAAGCTCTGCTGCTTGATGCATAAAGCCCTGTATCAGACCCAGCCAGTGTACTTGCTCTCAAAACCGAGTTACTATCTGCCTTTCAGACAGTGAATTCTTCTAATAAAGCACTTCTGCAAGCCCCACACATTTGTACTCCCAGACTTGGCGGCAGAGAAGTTTCATATCTAGCTCCACCTCACTGGAACAGTCTCCCTCTTCAAATCCGTATGTGCCCCAGTTTCATGAATTATAAGAAAATGCTCAAAACATGGTTGCTCTAGACAGTCCTACCTATGCCTGTACAGCGCAGTGCCGAGATACTCCTTTGGAAGTGAGTTGTGTGTAGTACTACCTACCTATAGCATTATGTAACATATATCTACATGGTAGTGAAAATAAATGGTAAAGTAACTCAATTTCATTTGTTATTTAGAGTAATTCTACTGATCAGTTATCACTTTATTGAAAAGGATAAATTCCAGCGTTTTACCTCAATGCAGCAAAGTTGACCTGAGAAAAACATTTACTGCCTCACAGATTGCATGTCAATACCACTTTACACAAGAAATCTAATCTCTGAAGAGTTGTGAGGATTCTTCAACCAGTTAGTTTATTTCCCTGCCTCTTTGAGTGCCCTTCGGTAGCTGTGAGTGGACATGTATAGTGCTTGACTCACTACAAGGCTGAGCTGAATTAAATTTGCACCTACTTGGACACTTTTAAGGCTACAGTAACTTTAGCAGTGTAGTTGCGATTAGCAATGGTCTTACTCTTTTGTGGGTGTTTGTATTAGCATGTGCCTCCCTAAATCCCTCCTGAAGTCCCTCTCATTTAGTAATAGGTATCCCCCATTACCCGGCCACTCTCCTTTGTCTCCCCATATCTGCAAAAAAATGTTCACCTAGGTATGCAGATAGGACACAAGACAATTCAGGTGAACCGTGTCCCAAGACTAAAATGGGAGCTTTTTAGGGTCGAGCGCAATGCGCTTTGTCCCTAATGTAATCTCTCTGTGGGCTTTTAACCACACCCATGTTAATCCCATCCGTTTGGTTGGTTTGTGGGATTACCTTCTAAAATTACCTTGATTTCATTAGTGGAAGGCATGCATACATCATGCCTTTTCCTGTGTTTAGCCCGCCTCGAGCACACAGGCCAACTACTGAAACCATACGAGGTTCCATGTTTTCCGTATGGTTGCTGCAGTACTTTTTCTCTTTATTTCACAGGCAGCACAATCTCGCTGGGCAGAAGTCAAGCGCTTTGCATGACATTGACCCTGTTACATGGATAATTGCACTTTTGCGGTTACATGGATATTTGCAATTTTGCTGGTTACATGGATAATTGCACTTTTGCCCATAAGTTTCACTGCGAGCTGACTTCTGTTTCCTTTTGTGTTTTTGCTTTGTGCTCATGGTGGCTGTGGGCTCGCTTATGTGAAACTGTTTTACTTTTCAGTTTATGTGGCAAGAAAAGTCTGGTTAGGAGTTTAGTATGCAAATAGCTTTAACTCAAGTAAACGTGAAACCCATTGCAATGCAAATGCTTGTCAAATAGATTCTATCCGAGTCCCATTATTTTAAAAGGCCCTAGCCTGCTGAGTAAAACCTAAACAAACGAAGATGTTTCCCTTTAGATGTGGATGGTGCCCCTCAGGAAGGCGCTGTGCTGTACTCAGTTCAGCGGTCCTTTTTCTCGCTGAGGAGGAAATGGTTTAAAACATGCTCTTCAGGGAAGCGCGTTATAAACAGAAAATGTTTGAACGTTATTAACACGCAAATGCAATGAACATATAAAACCAGGGACCCAGCACGAAGGGTTGTATGTCACCACCCAAAAAACAACAGAGTCCACATACCCCTACATAGAATCTACTACATTGAAATGAGCCCCTCTGAGATTACCACAGCAGAGATTACCACTCCTGAGATTACCACTACTGTGATTACTACCTCTGAGTTTACCACTGCAGGGATTACCACTGCTGAGAATACCACTACTGTGATCACTAACTCTGAGATTACCCTGCAGGGATTACCACTGCTGAGGTTACCACTACTGTGATTACTGCCTCCGAGATTACCACTACAGTGATTACTACCTCTGAGATTACCCCTGCAGGGATTACCTTTGATGAGATTACCACCATTGAAATGATCACTGCAGGGATTACCACTGCTGAGATAATAACTACTGGGATTACTACCTCAGAGATTACCACTGCAGGGATCACCACTGCTGAGGTTACCACTGCAGGGATTACCACTGTAGAGATTACCAATCCGGAGGTTACCTCTACTGTGATTACTACCTCTGAGATCTAGTGCAAAGATTACCTCTGCTGAGATTACCACCTTTGAAATTACCACTGCAGTGATTACCACTGCTGAGATTAACACTACTGTGATTAACCTGCTGAGATTACCACTGCAGGGATTACCACTTCATTGAATAAAATAGATTCAAGAGTAAGTGTACTGACCCTATGCTAACCAACACCTTAAAATGAAACCTTACTTTACAACTATTGGTTGGTTTGTGGGCTTGCCTTTTAAAATTCACTTGATTTAATTAGTGAAAAGCATGCATACGTCATGCCTTTTCCGTTTTTAGCCCTCCTCGAGCGACCCGGGCAACTACTGGAAACATACAAGGCTCCATGATTTCCATATGGTTTCTGGACTACTTTTTCTCTATTTTGTAGGTAGGATGATCTCGCTGGGCAGTAGTCGAGCGCTTTGCATGACAACGACCCTGTTACATGGATATTTGCACTTTTGTCCTTTACATAGATAATTGCACTTTTGCCAATACGTTTCACTGCGAGCGAACTTCTGTTTGCTTTGCGCTCTTGGTGGCTTATGTAAAACTGTTTTACTTTTCAGTTTATGGGGCAAGAAAAGTCCGGTTAGGAGTTTTCAACGTTAATAGCTTTAACTCCAGTAAACGCGAGACCCATTGCATTGCAAATGCTTGTTAGTACTGTCACCAGGGCTTACTGAAATTCACAATGCTGGCTAACAGCAGGGCATGAGAACTATGGAGCTAAAGAAAAAACTGCACCTCCCTTCAGAAGCGCGAGAAGCTGATGTGGCAAGCGAGGTGATTTTATCCAACTGCGTGATAGTTTTGTACGGATTCACATAAATAGGAAGGCTCATATGCGAGGTCTTGATTTTTATCTCAATATGGAAAACTCATTTATTTTATGTTAGTTGAATGAAAAAGTGATTTTCGGTCGAGCAATCACATTTCTCGATGATGGTCCCGTTTATGTAAATCACTATTGCGCCTAATTAAAGTTACCAAGGAAACATCATTCACGTTCACAGATTAAAGATGCATATGAAATCTACTTGCGCTGATTGCTATCAGGCTAGACGTTTGGCAAGACACACGGTGCCAAAAAGGGAGGACAAATATCTGTTTACTGAAAACAGAGGCAAGTAACCCTTTCCACCTTAGGTCCATTAACGCATGTACTTTTGGATCTATAAAAACATGAATAGACTCTGAAAGTGTAGGTCTGTAAAATTAAATGGATATTTGTATTCCCATAAACTGGAGGTTTTGTTTTTGTGTGACTACCGTTGATAGATTACTTTTTCCTTTTGCTAAAGACGGCATAGATATTGGATAGGTTCGTTCATTTGATCATGTAGAGTGAAAAAAGCATAAAAACCACCGAATTTAGCCAGTAATGGTTAACTACGCAACCTTAGTCCACCCGTGGCCTCACGCACCTTTTGGCTAGAGAGAACTGTTTTGCTTACTCGGGCAGAAACGGAGACAGAAGAGAAAAGAGAGGAGCCATTACCTGGTAACACGTGAGCCAATGTGTGAAACCGTGCTCTTTGTCACCTGGATGGCCGTCCGGACCGTGGGAACTGTGGCAATGCAGTTAGAGGCTATGGCTGGTTGTATATCACAATATCCAGGGGCAAGCAGTGCTTTAAATGGAAAAATAGAAGTGCAGGTACTCTGTAATAGAGTACCTGCTTGTTTCTGAGAAGTGCCGGTACTCTCTCCAATTAAAAGTATTATGTTTTTCTTGATATGCCGGTACTCTCCCTCTCAAAATAAAAAAGTGCCGGTACTCAGTACCGGAGAGTACCGGCCCATTTAAAGCACTGGTGGCAAGTATTGACGTGCAGCAATTTTCGAATTCAGAACGTTGACTACCAGCATCATAAAGTCATTATAAGTATCTTTAGGTAATATTAGATTTACTAGCCTTAACCTCTACATCTGCGTACTAGGAAGAAAGAGAGTGGTCAGGTGCTGCGTCCATCCTGAGCGGACGACCCTGCAGTTTACGGGCCTGAGTGGTGAACAGCAGTGCCTTGGCCCATGCCCTGGTCAGCTTCTTTGCCAGCACCACTGCTGCCAGCCAACCACTGTAGTGCTCTCCTTTAGCAGTGTGCAGAAAAGGCTAGGCAGGAGGTCTCGCCTGCAGCAGGCCCCACGATCCAACTCTGCTGTCAGTCGACCCCTGCTATGCACAGGCTTCAGTCGTATTGCGTGTTTAGCCATAGGGCCTGTACTTGCTGCCAGGCACGGTGCTCTACCACGGTCTTCAAGGGTAAATATCCTTACCAACTCTGTGGCGAAGGGAGACTGAATTACAAACAGTACTGTCAAATGAAGGCTAAAGTCACAAAACTTTGAAATGTATACCAGAATAACCAAAACCTCAGGGAAGTCAAGAGATCGGATGCCAAAACAAACAAAGAACAGAAAAAGAAAAGGTAAATTGCTTTTGCGGAAAGTGACAAATAAATGGGTACCTGATAGGATGACAGTGAGAGAGAAAGACCCAAGGAAAATCCAAGGGCAGGAATCCAGCAAGCAGTGTTACTGTGCATGTGCAGGTAGGAGCAAGCATGACGCCCGAAGCAGGTGAAAGGTGTTCAGTTGGCTTTCAGACTAGAAACTAGACGGCTGACATGCCTGGTAGTCCAATCCCATAGTACAAACCCAAAGGGTATGTGAACCAGAAGGAACCACAATCATCCTACAAGAGAAGTACCGAGCACAGAAAAAGATTGAGGCAGAGGAGTGGAACGAAATTAAAATGGAACTAAAAGGGTCCGGGGCTAAACATTTTTGTTAAGTTACTTTAAGTGAATTTCTAGGACATACATGTCATGAGGAGGGGGTTTTCAGGCTGGCTGGCTGGCACCTGTTTAAAGAGACAGATTTTGAGTTTGCAGGGGAAGCCAGTGGGTCTAATGTGCAAGTGGAGATTGTTCCAGGGTTTTGAAACTAGATACAGGGAAGCTCTAGTGCTGCAGATGCAGGCAATTGAGTTAGCAGGAGGCTGGCTGATTGGAGGGTTCTGGATGGCATTTGAAAGCTTATGTGTCTGCTTAGGTAGGTGTGGTCAGGATTTTGTAGTGCTTTGTACTTGTGAATGAGCAGCTTATAGAGAGTGCATTTGTGAAATGGAAGCCAGTGTAGTTTTTTGAGGTGGCTTGTGATGTGAGTGTGAGAGGAGACTTGGGGGGGTCATTATGACCCCAGCGGTCGGCCGAAATATGGTGGAAAGTACTGCCAACAGGCTGGCGGTACTTTCCATCATATTATGACATTGGTGGTTTGGCTGAATATGCCCATTACTCAGGCATGTACAAATTCCTCTTACAGCTGGTTACACTGCTTTGCAGTGACTCACTATGCAACAGGGTAATCCACTCCAAATACCTCGCAAAACACATTTAGACCACAATTTATTCCTGATGATACTCTGCTGGGTAGGCTCTAGGCCACTGATCCCATCCTGGAAACTGAATATGGACACCGTGGAGGGCCCTGTATTCCATGACTCCTTGGCGACTACTATCGGGGATTATTTCTCAGTGGATGAGGGGACAGAATCTTCCAAACTAACTGAACGGGAGATATTTGGGCCCATATTTATGTATGGTTAGCATCACCGTAGCACCATTTATTTTGGCGCTAAAATGGCGCCCACCTAACTCCATATTTATATTTTGACGCTAGACCCATCTAGCGTCAAAATATTGTGATTAGCGCCATTTCTAGGATACGCAAAACCACCATGCATCAATGAGATGCAAGGTAGGTATTCCCATCCTAAACATGACGCTAACCCCCTAGTGCCATATTTACCTCAAGATGCAAAAATGATACTAACTAAGAGACTCAAAAAATGGCGCCAAGTCTGGTTACAGTCAAAATTTAATGCCTGGTCAGACCATGGCGGTAAAAAGAGGCTCATACACCACCACTCCAGGAAAACACAAAGAAAGAGCTTTGGAATCCTCCAGGACAACATGGAAGTCATACTGCACCAGCTGAGTACACGCCACAGACATCTGCAAAGACAACAGATCCCAACGTAGCAACCCCAAACACCACCACAGCAGCCATAAAGGCAGCACAGAAGGAGGGAGACTGAGGACAACCAACCTTGGAATGTAGGAACAAGATGTGGTTCGGATGTACAACTGCAACCGAGAGTCCATTGTACACCTGCTGCACCATATTGTGCCACAAATCACGGCAAGGGTGCAAACTCCTCATAACAATCCACCTATGACAAAACTCCTCGTTATCCTCTATATGATGGTGTCTGGATCATTCCAGATAATGGGTGCACAACTGGCTGGCATCTCCCAGTCATCCTTCTCCGTCTTTATCTCAAAGGTCCTGGACGCAATTCTAAGCCTCACACTCCACCACATCTGCTTCCCAAACATACAGCATCTGCAACAGGAGACCAAGCAAGGTTTCTATCAAACTGCTGGGTTTCCACATGTGCTGGGTGCAATGGTCTGTACCCATGTCCAACTGGTGCGACCTGCAGCAATAGAACACCTCTACAGGAACCGCAAGCACACACATTCCATCAATGTGCAGGCCATCATTGACCACCGTGGGCTCTTCAGCAACATCCTGACAAAATATCCTGTGAGCGTCCATGACGCATACATCTTTCGTCATTGCACCATTAACCAGCGGTTCCAGGATGGCATTGGGCTACTCATATGTAAGCCACCATACTAATCGTTACACACAACACACCAACCATCTAGGATAAACAAGACAAACACCACACTAACTACACATGGACAGGGCCACAGAGATGTACAGGCAACAACACATATGCAACATGCCACACTACACTGCATACATTGCACGTCACAAACACATACACCCAAATGTTTATAATACAGCCACACCCTGACTGGCACACCACCTGTGGACAGGTGGAGCCAAGTTCCCTTTGCATAGAGAAGCTGCTCACAAACCACTACAAGTGTCCACAGGTTGACAACTAAATACAGATCTCACACACACAGTACACCAAACAAAGAAGCACACATACATGTCAATGGCATAGGCTATGGTCATTTTGAGGAAGTCACACACAGGCACAGTGCCATGTAAACCATGGTGTGCAAGCCTCTGGCAGAACCTAAATCAAATGCCACCCAAGTGGTGCCATAACCAAATACATATGTCAGCTACACACACCTGACATACCTGTTAGTGTGCACATACCCCTGTCTGCTGCATTGCGTCGCACACATACAAATACAAAATTACCTGCCATTAAACACCATGTGGCTGAATCATGGGAAATGGGGCAGCCCCTTCTCCAGTGCCACCTCACATGCACCCCTAGTGCCCCCTAACAACAACATGCTCAATTGCAAATACCACAATTGGTCCACCATGGTGCTGAGTCCGTAAAAACGACACTAATAATTACGGATGTCTTAGTAGGACTCGTTAGGAGTATAGAACACATACCTGACCTTACATGCACCATACCAAGGGACCCATGTTAAAAATAGCTGTGCCCCCTCCCAAAGCCTGCACTGTGCATGTGTAGAAACGGTCTGTCAGAAATCATGTATTGGAAGCTAGGAGATACTACTGCGCCAAATTATACCATCCTACTAATGTGTAATACACACTCATATACACTTGATGGCTGTCACATCCATCATCTGCCACAAAGTATCACAAAGTGTCACACTGGATGGGTAGTGTCAGATGGTAACCTGGACGGCACAGTCTGGCTTTGTAGGGCAACTATGGTGTTTCAACATCTGACACCATTTTGGTGCTAGGAGATGGTAGGTTCCATCTAACAATAGAACACCGCTTCAAATATGGATCACACAACACATTTACCTAAATCATTACCATCATTTTGGGATCAACATAAATTTACCCAGGGCATGAGCCACTACCCAAGATTGCCATGTCCATCAACACAGTCCAATGAAACCATGTCACAGGAACAGGACCATACACTATACCACAAGCAAGTCTGTGTCACCACTCCAAATAAAAAGTACAACTGCCATGGTATGTTCCAAACCATTATCAACACTTACCAAAACATCTTCTCTCTAACCTTTGCAGCTGATCAAGGGTACAGCATACAGCCATGGGTGATGACCCCATTTGCCAATTCCACAATGGTGGAAGAGCAGGCCTACAACATGGGACACAGGAAAACTCACAATATGTTGGAGAGGACATTTGGGCTCTTGAGAAATCCAGGTTCAGGTGCCTGGCCCTGACAAGAGGAAGCCTCTTGTATGCCACACCACTTGTTTTCAAGATAATTCTGGCATGTGCAATCCTGCACAACATTTGTCCTCCCCTGGGATGAACAGGTTGATGTTCCCAGCGAGGAGGAGGATGACGATAGAGCAGATAATATGGAGGGGGAACAAATGAACAATGCTGCAGGAGTTGGTAGGAGACTCCATGTAAAATTTGGTTGGCAGTCAGGTTACCACATGTCCGGGCAAGGACCCTCATTCTAGTCAGGGTAAAGGAGAATCACCCTCAGTTAACCCCGCTCACCCCCTTGGTAGCTTGGCATAAACAGGCAGGCTTAACTTCAGAAGCAAGGTGTAAAGTATTTGTACCAACTCACAGTAAATCAGTGAAAACAATACAAAATGACACAACACAGGTTTAGAACAATAGATAATATTTATCTAAACAAAACAAGACCAAATCTACAAAACTCCAAAATACACAAGTCAAGTTATGAATTTAAAAAGCAAAAGAGTCTTAAATCCTTTAGAAAACAGTGAGAATGTTATTAGCGTACAAAAGTACCTAAGTAGCGTCAAAATAAAGCCGCACGGGCGAGTGTGCATCGAAAAAGGCCAGTGATGCGTTGATTTCTGACTCGCAAGCAAGAGCATGCATCGTTTCTCCTCCGGTCGGGTCAGCGTTCACCGTTTCTCCTCTTGTGCAAGACAGCGATGTGTTGATCCGGAGGGGCACCTCTGGTCCAGGTAGGCTTTGCGTTGATTTTCTGCGCCCAGCGATGTTGCATTGAAATGGGGTCGCACGGTGTCAAGAAACCTAAGTGGGGGCGTGCATCATTTACAGCAGCCATTGCGGGTGTTGCACATCATTTCACCAGCCACGTTGCATCGATCTCCTAGCCACGATGCAGGCGGCGCATCATTTTTCAGTCGCAAAGCGGGTGGTGCATCAAACGTTTCCCAGCATGGTGTTTTTTGCATGGATTTCTGTCCTTTTCCATCAGCTTCACCTTTCAAGGGCCCAGAGACAGGTTCAGGCACCACTTGGCAGGCAAGGGTCTCATCAGAAAGCCCAAGTGCTGGCCGAGAAAAGTCTTTGCTGTCCCTGAGACTTCAGCAACAGGAAGCAAGCTCAGTTTCAAGCCCTTGGAGATTCTTCACCAGTGGGAAGTCACACAGAAGTCAGTCTTTGTCCTCTCTCAGGTAGAAGCAGCTATTGCAGGCCAACCCAGCAAAGCACTGTCACAGGCAAAGGGGAAGGACTCCTCATCCAGCTTCTTCAGCTCTTCTCCTTGGCAGAGGTTCCTCTTGGTTCCTGAAGTAATCTGATTTTCAGGGGTTTTGGGTGCTCTTCTTATACCCCTTTCTGCCTTCGAAGTAGGCCTACTTCAAAGAAAAGTCTCTCTTGTTTGTAAGACCCTACCTTACTCGGGCCAGGCCCCAGAGACCCATCAGGGCTTCAGAGATTCTATTGTATGAGGGAGGCACAGCCCTTTCACATGTAACTGACCACTCTTCCCCCTCCCTCACAGCAAAGATGGCTCATCAGGATATGCAGGCTACACCCCCGCTCCCTTTGTGTCACTGTCTAGAGATAGGTGCAAACACCCCAACTGCCAAACTGACCCAAACAGGAAATCCACAAACAGGCAGAGTCACAGAATGGTTTAAGCAAGAAAATACCAGTGGCATTTTCAAACGCACAATCTAAAAACCAACTTCACTAAAAGATGTATTTTTAAATTGTGACTTCAGAGACCCAAACCCCACATGTCTATCTGCTCCCAATGGGAATCTGTGCTTTAATAATATTTAAAGGCAGCCCCCTTGTTAACCTATGAGAGAGATATGCCTTGCAACAGTGAAAACCGAATTTGGCACTATTTCACTGTCAGGACATGTAAAACACATAAGTACATCTCCCACCTTTAACATACACTGCACCCTTCCCATGGGGCTACCTAGGGCCTACCTTGGGGGTGCCTAACATGTATAAAAAGGGAAGGTTTAGGCCTGGCAAGTGGGTACCCTTGCCAAGTCGAATTGGCAGTTTAAAACTGCACTCACAGCCAATGCAGTGGCAGGTCTGACCCATGTTTACAGGGCTTCTAAGGTGGGTGGTACAACCAATGTTACAGGTCCACTAGTAGCATTTGATTTACAGGCCCTGGACACTTCTAGTGCACGTTACTGGGGACTTACTAGTAAATCAAATATGCCAATCATGGATAAGCCAGTGTACACATAACATTTATACAGGGAACACTTAAACTTTAAGTGGTCAGCAGTGGTAAAGTGTCCAGAGCAAACAAAACAGCAAAAACAAAGTCCAGCACACAGAAGCAACCTGAGAAGTAGAGGCAAAAAGTTAGGGGAGACCATGCCAATGATGCCAAGTCTAACACTCCACATTGTGGAGAACATCTACACATAGTCACCATACTATAAACCTCAGATTGAAAATAGCACACACAAATCACTTTGCACCTGAATCTCCTTGTCCTACTCCTTCTCCACTATATACACCATTGGAAAGTGACTCAAACCTAAATGAGTAGGTAAGTAACACAAAGGTGTCTAGTATGGTAGCAACATTGTTTGTGACGAAAAGGGTCTACTGCCACCATCTCAATACCAGTGGCACACAATTTGTGGCCATGTGACTCCCGAAGGTCTCAATCCAGTGGGCAAGGTGCTAATACCTAGCCCATTCACCACAAGAACACCATGCATAACAATAATCATGCATAGGGGCAAATAAGGTAGGGGCTGTCAACAAATGCCTATCAAGTCACGTACGAACTGAACAATGTCACAACTCATGGTGACAGTATCTTTGCCTGCATGGTACATGTGTGACAAGGGTGGACCATCATTGCTACCTGCTAGTAAATGTCTAGGGATTGTAGCTAATGTCTGATGCTGAGTCTGCACAGTGTATCCATGGGAATATGTCCTGGCACTGCTATTGGGCACAACCCTGGCACCTGGTAGACCATACCTCACTTATGGCACACACATGTTGGCTGTGGAGTGCGCAATGGGTTGCCTGTTTAAATTATCAGCTATGGGTGCAGAATCACTATCCAAACACATGATTCATGGTCACGATCCATGAAGTTATTGGGACAATGCACCACCAAATTTTTATCTGGGTCGAATGTAGGCAGAGTGTCTAATTTTCACTATGTACATGAGGTGCACACTTGGCACACAAATCTGCTGTCATGACACATGCCTAGAGCAAACATGTGAAAACTGATGTACGGGTGTATGTCCTAGGTAGCAACGGGTTAGGCAGTATCGACAGTTCATGACGTGTCTGCATGTATACCTAGTATGCTGTGTACAAATAAGCACACAGCAGAAAGCAATACACACCACTCATTGTCACTCACATGACACAACAAGTGCATGATAGCAACAGTAACAAATTGTCCCATACATGTTGTGGCCACCAACATTGCAATCAGGTGTGGGATGTGCTACTGTGTTCAGCATTTTCGAAAAATGTCTGTGAGACAATACCAATCTGAGTTGGGGTAGACCTAGCCAACTATGTAGCAATTATCAAATGTGCTGTACAGCACTGAGATGATTTCACACCTCATCTAGGTTTTGGCATGCTGGAAGAAATGCATAGCTATGTTCAATGGAGGTTGTGGATGGATAGCTTTGAGACACCCACAGATACTTGCAGTACAACCGGAGGTGAAAAGGAGACAACACAAGTGCTGTGGCAGGAGTAATATCATGTGTGTGTGGAACTCATGACATCTCACAAACCATAACTATCAAGTATGTGTACATCTTCTAGTTACACAAGTCACATGTTGTGTCATGTCTATGTATGACCAGATAATGTTGCTGTACAAGATGTATACAAAGTACAAGCAGCCTAAAAATGGGAACAATCTAGGTGACAATACAGGCCTTACCAGAAGGGCAGGAATATATGGAGAAGGGACACAAATAGACCAACACTAACTCTATGACACATCAATGTCTATATGTCAACGTTTCACATATGTACAGAGAGGGTAGGCAGTTCAGTACAAAACCCAGTCATGTTGGACAGTAGCATACTATGGTATTTGCCCATTGCATGCCACCATGACAGGAGGCTGTGACAGACAACACTATCTGTACCCTGGCACATTTCCAACATTGAAGTCACAACAGATATACAAGCCCAACAAGCTGCCCAAGGAAACAACTAAGGTCATCAAATAATATCACATGGCCCACATGTGCAAGTACCTGAGCTCTGTACATCAGAGTGGAAAGCTGCCGTCAAGTACCACAGAGGAAATGCAATAACCTGGTCTATATGATCACAATTATGCATGTATCTGCTGTGGAGTGTACATAGTTCTGCTGGTTAGCAATGATGAAGAGGCTAGGTCCCTGCTCAATAAACCCACACACCACTGCGCTTGCTACATATTAAAATTACATTGCCAGAGGCCTGATGCATGTGGACAGGGGGCTGAGTAAACAAGTGGTTCATCAACTTGTCTCTTGACATGCAACCATGGGTTTGTGTTGCCATACAAACTCACACAGTTGTGATGATGAGTAGGCTGCCAAATATGTCAGACTGCAAGACTGGTACACAGTGGTATGCCATTCTTTGTGACTGTCATAACAAACATGATATGGATAAACGTGAGTGCCTAGTTGATAGCATTCACACATATGCCACATTTCACATCACACATGTACCACTGTAATGGCTCAGGCATGGCAATGTGTATGGTTTCTGAGCAAAAGGCAATCTAGCATAATAGTAAGGACATTGGTGTCACAAGATCAGTAACTGTAAGAAATGACCTTCAAATGTGTTCCAACATATGGAAATATAGGTGGCACTGATGTGACAAAGAATGCATTTGTCAAATGCCAACATGTGTCCATGCAAGAAGATAGTAATATGAGGTTTCACAGCCCATGAACACATCACTGTCGTCATGTGTTACAGATATACAAACCACATGTTAATACACACACGGCATATACCAATCTTCATCAACACATGTGTACAGAACATCTCTAGGCAACTTAGATGCATGGGGCACCAAAGGGCACACATGTAGCAGAGCAACATGTAGTAAAATCCAACAACACACCACAGAGTGGACACACATGAACATGCAAGTTGGCTGGGTTTACTTGTTGTCATTGCAGTTCAAGTCCACTAAATACTGTGAGAAGAAACTGTCATGGTTGTCACATGCTTTACCATGTATTGGACATAGGCCACCATATATACTGTGTTGTAGGTATGTGTACATTTGTATCTCTGACATAACAATTTAGTCCACCCACAAATTAACAGACATACACATGTGTACACACATAGCACACATGTGCCAAAATGTATGTGGATACATTGTAGCTACACATGCACATATACACAAGGTATGAGTAGTCTCATTCAGTAGTTTCATATACAAACCTCTAGGTTCCACATTCCATTGTCACAATGACAGTACTGGACATACACACACATGGTGCCATAACACATATACAACATTCCTGCACAGCCAATGTAACATGTTAAGTTAATCAGGGTGCACTCAAGGTCTACAATGCAAAAGTCATGCAAATACGTCATGTGTCAAAATTCTTTGATGCTAATGCCTAAAACACACATTGCAACATTTGTAAAATGGCGCCTGGGCCCTGAGTGGCAATTACACATACAGGTGTGATATGGGGAGATGAAAATGTATGAACTGGTCCCCCATTGTACTCAGTAGAAGTTGTGAGGGTCTGTTGCAACTCCTGCTGAGTAGATAATTTACCTGCACAGAAATAGATCCCTTTGGACCCTATCTGCATCATTCTGTGCCTTAATTCTCACTAGGCACATATGTGGCAGGGGTAATGGGTGCACTGATGGCCACAAGGACTGTATTAATGCAGTTGATGCTGCACCCCTGTTGTTCTATTGGCCCCTCTGTGTCATTGGCCAAGGCCATGTAAAGAAGCTTGACCATTCACTGGGTCTAAACTACTAGCACTTCCCTGTTCCAATTCCTTGTGCATCACATACACCCTATACTACGTCTATTACCACACACGTGCAGAGTCAGTTCTACAGCCCTGCCGCTTCTCACTGACTGTATAAGGCAGCCCTGCATCTGCTCCTTCACTGGCACATCACTCAGTAACCTGGACCAACAAATGCATCCTTGCATTGCAAAGCAAGTGTCCCTGTGCATTTTCTATCACCATATCCTTATTTCTTCCTGGACAAATAATGGTATACCATGGCAACAATGCCTGGCCACACACTATTGGCAAGACATCCAAGATTTCAATCAGTCAGGTACAACTATTTTCACATTAGTAGACTTCCATAGCATTATTGCTCAGGTGTGTTCCTTTTGATGGCACACACACATTACTAACTTCACCTCACGTCATTCCTCAACACCTTGGAATACCCACACAACCCATGGGCAGTAGGTTGTCAGTTTGCTGTGACAATGAGATAGATGTTTATGACATCTGAGGCAGCCCCAATTGCTGTGGGTGTCATAGCACTGCAACAGCCATTGCATGCCCCTCAGTTGCAATATACAGTGCCAAGCAGTCCCATATAGTCATGGAGGTGTAGAGCTAACAGACATCTGCATTACAATGTCATGTATAAATGGTGCAGTGAGAAGCACCACAGGAGTGTCAGGGACAGTGATGGTTTGTAGGTTTGTAGGTGTGTGGGTCTACATTATCTGTGACTATGTGTGATTGACTGATCACAGATGTTTGTTAATTGCTTTGCCCTACCACTAGGATGTTGTGCTCACTCAGCCTAACAAGTTAACAATATACAATGTCGTCCATTTACTGAAATGTACAAATCACACTAGCCAATGTTTTACATCCATGCCTTACAGGTGGACCTGCACCCTACACTGTGGGAGAGGTTGCAGGATTCCAAGACCCTGATGCATCTAGTAAGAGTCATCTTGTGTGTCACAGGTGCTAATCCAGGATTTGGTGTGAGTCAGTCTGAACTGTGGAATGCCATGAAAGATAGTTTTGCAAGACCAGTGATCTGACATCAGTTAGTCATTGGTGTCTACCATGATAGGTCTCAGTCTATGTACATAACATGCCTTTTTACAGCCACTTTGTCACAGCACCATTGTCAGGACAGTGTGTCACACATAGCTTAAACTTACTGACAAGACAGTGCAGATGTGGGTGACATCTGCAGAGCTCTCTAGTGGGCTTAAGTAGGAGACACATACACTACAGGTGCCTCAGTGATATGAATGCTGTGTGCATGACTGGTACTTTGATGATGTCTTACATGCATGTGCAAATGACGTCAAATTGTTTTAGATACTGTTGCAGCACCCACTGCAGTACCGAATTGACTATGGGAATAGGGGCACCCATTCAGGCACCATGTGTGTGACGCTTATCACATGTAGCACTACATTGTACAGTATAGGGGGCTTCAGTTCTGGAATGTATTGACACCTCTAATGCCCAGCTCAGGCTTTAAGCCAAACTTTCTGGGAAGTTTCAATCAGTTGTACTTGTGGGCACATCTTGGGCAATGGTGTGCCCCCTTATTACGTATGCTCAAGTCAGGTCTTACAACAGGACACATTAGTGTTGATTAACCAAACCTTTGAATAGCAGGTGGAAAGTTACTTTACACCCTATCATATTACCCACACCTTGCCTTCATGATGACTGGGCAAGCATTGCTGTTTCACCAGGTGTGTTGAGGTGATGCATCGAATGCTCAACCCCCCTTATGCACAGTGACACAGGAAATCAAGACTTGTTGGGGTACGTGATCCTCGCAAGTTAGTAGACACAAATGTTGATCATGGATAATTTTGTTCACTCAGCTCTGGGCCCTGTTGTTTCAAGTACATTTCCGCCATCCCAGTGACATGTACATGATACTGATGACGGCTGGTAGGAAATAGTCATAGATGAGGAGTATGTCATTTTTGAGGAATGTGTGTTGGACTGTATGTGTTATTTGCGGTTGCAGTTTACATTATGTGTCTGTATAAACTCCACCCAATGCTGACACTGATGCTTGCTTCTTCTCATGTTTCAGCTGACAACATGACTGGGGCACAGAGGTGAGACTTCCATAAGATGCTAAATGATATCGCTACACTATGAGGTTGATGATGCCTTTCGCCAAATGGGCAGGAGAAAAGCACAAGGGGAATGGCGTGCCTTTCCCCATGGGGGACCTCCAAGACAGCCATAAGAGCCATAAGAGGACACTGCCATAAGAGGACACTGGAGACAAGCCTATCAGGGATGCAGGGGGCCACAGTTGGACCACAGCCCTCAACATCAGCTGCACCAGTGACAGGGCAGCCACCACCACAGCCACCTGCAGCAGTAGTGACCAGTCAATTCGAGCAGGGCATGAGGAGGGACATCGGCCAGATTTTGGCAAGACTCACCAAATTGGAGCTGGATGCTGCAGAGGACTGCAAGTTATTGAAGTACATCAAAAACAAGTTGAAAAAAGCAAGACATGAACAATTAACTTGTGGTACAATATCCCAGTTCATTCCCCTCCCTTTTACTGTTTTGTATGGTTTATATGGGGTTTTTAGATGTGTAGAGTTAGGTTAGTGTAGGGTAGGCATAGGTTAGGTTAAATATAGTGGGGTGGATTTTTTCTAAATTTTTTCTTTGTTGAAGGTTGGGTGGGTGGTTATGTTGGGGTATTTGGGTCTAAAATATATATATATATATATATATATATATATATATATATATATATATATTTGTTTAGGCCATAGGTTAGGTTAGTACATGTGTTGCATGTGTAGTCATAGTTTATGCTGTCCTACTTGTATCTCGTCTCTTAAGGGGGTGGGGGGACAATGTTTAGAGTGTGGTGTTACATATGTAAGATAAGTTTAGAATAGGTTAGATATGTGTAGTTATAAGGCAAGGATAGTATAGTTTAGTTTAGATTAGGGTAGGTTTTAGGCTTTCATTTGCATGATGATTTTGATATTAAATACTGTTCATCTTAGCCTAATTAGTTTTGCAATTGATTGGGTCTGGGGCTTGTCATGAGTGCACTGGCCAAGTTGGGGGAATGACCTAGGGTATGCTTACTGTCTTGGTTTCCCATGTGCATCTCCATGACCAAAGAACTGCCAGAATGGAAGCTACATATTGTCTGCTAGTGTGTACCAGCCATTCACAATGTCTATGTAATTGGTGGGATCCTGCCATTTCAATGTTGATAAGTGTGGTACATCTAACAACTCCCAATTTTAGAACTGCATTCTGCAACACTGAAAGGTGGCCATCACTGATTAGGTTAACATTTCTTTCTATACACAAATCAGTTGTACTGGTACTCCCATCTAGGTTAATTATAAATGTTTGGCTAATGAGCCATATGTGCTGCATGTCTACTTCAAAGGATATGGGTTCCTTAGCATTTAGTAAACACAGTTAGTTGATTGTTGCCCACAACAGCATCATTCAGCTTCCTCTTGTTTGGATCCTAGTGTGTGGCTTAGTTAGTGTCTAACAGTCATCTACTCATGTACTGATATTATGTACACATTGACATGGATTTGCGCAATGCAAACTTTTAGCTGAGTAGATGGATCACAGTAAAAATAAAAATGCTACATGTGTATAAGGTGCTTTATTTACAGGTGCAATAGTTTTAGTGATTTCTATACAATATCCATTTCATTGAGCCCATGAGTGAACATTTGCCATATGTAGCACAATCAGAGTCCAGGGTTGAGGGATAAGTCATGAGACATGGTTAGGAGTAGTGTGCATTAGTGAGGAGTGCCTAACATTGCCATTTGGTATGGTAGAGACAATGACAGCACATAGCAGACATTTCTACAGTGGTTAGCTGAAGAGGGCACATGTCATACTGTCACAACAATCGCATGATCTGAAGCCCAGAACTAAGTAGAAACTGTCCATGTGGGCGTACCACGGCAAAACCCATTGCGTTTTGACACTGCCTCAGATTTTTGACTAGTTGTGTTCCAGATGCTGTCTGTTAGACCTGACAGCCTTAGGGTGGTCACACCTAACTTTTTGCATGCCTCCCTCCGCTTTTTGGACACTGTTTTTGCTGGTTTTTAAACTCTGCGCACTTTACCCCTGCTAACCAGTGCTAAAGTGCATATGTTCTCTCCCTTTAAACATGGTAACCTTGGATCACACCAAATTGGACTATTTAATGTACTTATAAGTCCCTAGTAGAGTGCACTATATGTGCCCAGGGCCTGTAGATTAAATGCTACTAGTGGGCCTGCAGCACTGGTTGTGCCACCCACTTAAGTAGATCCTCAACCTTGTCTCAGGCCTGCCATTGCAAGGCCTGTGTGTGCAGTTTCACTGTCACTTCGACTTGGCATTTAAAAGTACTTGCCAAGCCTAAAAGTCCCCTTTTTCTACATATAAGTCACCCCTAAGGTGTGCCCTAGGTAACCCCTAGAGCAGGGTGCTGTGTGGGTAAAAGGCAGGACATGTACCTGTGTAGTTTACATGTCCTGCTAGTGTAAAACTCCTAAATTCGTTTTTACACTACTGTGAGGCCTGCTCCCTTCATAGGCTAACATTGGGGCTGCCATCATACATTGTTGAAGTGGTAGCTGCTGATCTGCAAGGAGTAGGAAGGTCATATTTAGTATGGCCAGAATGGTAATACAAAATCCTGCTGACTGGTGAACCTGGATTTAATATTACTATTTTAGAAATGCCACTTTTAGAAAGTGAGCATTTCTCTGCACTTAAATCTTTCTGTGCCTTACAATCCACGTCTGGCTGGGTTTAGTTGACAGCTCATTGTGCATTCACTCAGACACACCCCAAACACAGGGTACTCAGCCTCACTTGCATACATCTGCATTTTGAATGGGTCTTTCTGGGCTGGGAGGGTGGAGGGCCTGCTCTGACACAAAGGACTACCACACCCCCTACTGGGACCCTGGCAGACAGGATTGAACTGAAAGGGGACCTGGTGCACTTCTAAGTCACTCTTTGAAGTCTCCCCCACTTCAAAGGCACATTTGGGTATAAAACAGGGCCTCTACCCTACCACCTCAGACACTACCTGGAGAAGAAACCTGAACCAGAACCTGCACCCTGACAAGAAGAACTGCCTGGCTGCCTAAAGGACTCATCTGACTGCTTTCTACAGAGGACTGCTGCCTTGCTGTTGCCCTGCTGTCTTGCTGATCTCTTGCCTTGCTGCAGAAGTGCTCTCCAAGGGCTTGGATAGAGCTTGCCTCCTGTTCCCTGAAGTCACAGGACCAAAAAAGACTTCTCTCTTTCAACTGGACTCGTGCGGCGAAAAATTCGACACACAGCTTGTTCCGTGGTGATAAATTCACCCCACGCCGACCCGGAAAGATGCTGCTCAACTTCGCGAGGAAAAGATCGACGCGGCGCCTGCGGTGCGACCGGAACTTCAACGCACGGCCCGCCTGGACAACGCCGCCCAACTTCCAGAGGGGAAATCGACGCAGCGTCTGTTTTGAGGAAGAAAATTCCACGCATCGCCCACCGGAACGACACGCAGCCGGTCAACAAGCCCAGGATTCCACGCACAGACCCTGGGGCGTCTGAAAACCCCGCGACCCAAAGAGGAGACCCGTCCGCGCGCCGGAAATCGATGCAACATCTTCCCCGCATGAAAAATAACGACGCAAGTCCGTGTGTGAAGGGGCGAAACGGACGCACACACCATTTTTCCACGCATCTCCTCCTCTGTGGCCCTTTGCGGAGATTTTCCACTCCAACCAGGTACTTTGTGCTTGAAAGAGACTTTGGGGGTCATTCCAACCCTGGCGGTCGGTGATAAAGCGGCGGCCAACCCGCCAACAGGCAGGCGGTAAAAAAAATGGAATTCTGACCCTGGCGGGAACCGCCAACACAGGCCGCCACTTTAACACTCCGACCGCCACGGCGGGACAGACAAACAGCGCGGCGGTCACCGCCAACAGGCAGGCGGCAGACAATGTACCGCCCACCCTATCACAACTCACCAATCCGCCACCTTTTCCGGGGCGGGAGCCCCGCCGATAAAAACACGGCGGAAACAGACTACGAACGGGAAAACGCTCACCTCTACACACTCCACGAGGAAGGAGGACAGCATGGAACCCGAATTAAACATCCTACCAGCTATTGTCTACCTGCTCATCTACCAGGAGTACGAACGCCGGCGCAGACGACAACGGTGAGTACTGCACCTACGACACAGGGGAGGGGGGAGGAGGAAAGCTTACGGGCACACACATACGCCATACACCCACCCCCCCACCCCAAATACCTACACCCCAATGCAGAGCAACAAGTCACAGTGACCCCCCAAACCCACCGGAATAATGCAAAGACACAATTAAAATGATCTATAAAATATATGTATAATATAGCTCCATTGAAGTTATGGGAAATATGCAATATGAAAGATAAAAAATAAGGAATGAACATAGTTAAAATTATATACATAGGCAATAAGTCCTGCCCATTCTGTCAAAGTTCCATAGTCCGTGGGCCAATGTGCACAAACACATGGGCAAAGCCCACACAGGAGACCAGATACCATTGGAGAGAACACTGCTGGGGCATCAGATGATAAAACTACAGGCACCTCAGGGGTAAGGGAAGGGGGGGCACCTCAGCCACATGAGTCCACGACGCCAGATCCACGAGGGGCCTCCATGCCCGCTGTCCCATCCTGGGGAGTGCAAAGCCACAGTCTCACAAGTCTCTACAGTGGGTGGCTTGCCCACTGTGCCATCCTGGGGAGTGCAAAGCCAAAGTCTCTCAAGTCTCTACAGTGGGTGGCTTGCCCACTGTTCCATCCTGGGAAGTGCCAAGCCACAGTCCATCAGATGGATTACCGACTCCACTGTTAATGGAGGAGGCATGGTGCCCAGAGTGCTTCGTGAAGCCCTGCTCGACACAGAACCGGCACTGTCAATGGGCCAGCGGTGCTTGAGACGGCGTTGCCCAGCGGAGCGGTGCTCGAGATGAAGGGCCCAGCGGAGCGGTGCTTGAGATGAAGGTCCCAGCGGAGCGATGCTTGAGATGAAGGGCCCAGCGGAGCAGTGCTTGAGATGAAGGGCCCAGCGGAGCGGTCCTTGACAGGAAGGGCCCAGCGGAGCGGTGCTTGACAGGAAGGGCCCAGCGGAGCGGTGCTTGAGATGAAGGGCCCAGCGGAGCGGTGCTTGACAGGAAGGGCCCAGCGGAGCGGTGCTTGACAGGAAGGGCCCAGCGGAGCGCTGCTCGAGATGAAGGGCCCAGCGGAGCGGTTCTTGTCATGGCGGGCCCCTGTTCAGCGGTGCTTCTCACTGCGGGGCCCTGTTCAGCGGTTCTTGTCACGGCGGGCCCCTGTTCAGCGGTGCTTCTCACGCCGGGCCCCTGTTCAGCGGTTCTTGTCACGGCGGGCCCCTGTTTAGCGGTTCTTGTCACGGCGGGGCCCTGTTCAGCGGTGCTTCTCACGGCGGGGCCCTGTTCAGCGGTTCTTGTCACGGCGGGCCCCTGTTCAGCGGTGCTTCTCACGGCGGGCCCCTGTTCAGCGGTGCTTCTCACGGCGGGGCCCTGTTCAGCGGTGCTTCTCACGGCGGGCCCCTGTTCAGCGGTTCTTCTCACGGCGGGCCCCTGTTTAGCGGTTCTTATCACGGCGGGGCCCTGTTCAGCGGTGCTTCTCACGGCGGGGCCCTGTTCAGCGGTTCTTCTCACGGCGGGCCCCTGTTCAGCGGTGCTTGTCACGGCGGGCCCCTGTTCAGCGGTTCTTGTCACGGCGGGGCCCTGTTCAGCGGTTCTTGTCACGGCGGGGCCCTGTTCAGCGGTTCTTGTCACGGCGGGCCTGTCACGGCGGGCCCCTGTTCAGCGGTTCTTGTCACGGCGGGCCCCTGTTCAGCGGTGCTTCTCACGGCGGGCCCCTGTTCAGCGGTGCTTGTCACGGCGGGCCCCTGTTCAGCGGTTCTTGTCATGGCGGGGCCCTGTTCAGCGGTGCTTCTCACGGCGGGGCCCTGTTCAGCGGTCTTGTCACGGCGGGGCCCTGTTCAGCGGTGCTTCTCACGGCGGGGCCCTGTTCAGCGGTGCTTCTCACGGCGGGCCCCTGTTCAGCGGTGCTTGTCACGGCGGGCCCCTGTTCAGCGGTTCTTGTCACGGCGGGGCCCTGTTCAGCGGTGCTTCTCACGGCGGGGCCCTGTTCAGCGGTTCTTGTCACGGCGGGCCCCTGTTCAGCGGTGCTTCTCACGGCGGGGCCCTGTTGAGCGGTGCTTCTCACGGCAGGCCCCTGTTCAGCGGTGCTTCTCACGGCGGGCCCCTGTTCAGCGGTGCTTCTCACTGCGTCGCACAGGCCTAGGCCTTGCATTGCCACTCATACAAGCCTTTCAATGCATAGCGATTCGTGTACTGTGCAAGCTGTGTGAACGAACCTGTGGGTTGCTTGACTCTGTGCTTCATGTTGTCCTTCCTAGGCACCGTCCGCTGGGACTTGCGAGGAGAAGGATGAATCCTCCCGTGTACCGACCGCAGGTGGACCTGTCGACAATGGAAGAACTACATATCATACTTACATGCAGGCTTGACAGAGCAACTATACATGAACTATGTGCCCAGCTGGAGCCAGACCTGATGTCCCCCATCCGCCAACCCACAGGGATTCCCCCTCTGGTGCAGGTTCTGTCAGTACTCCATTTTTTGACAAGTGGGTCTTTTCAGACAACAGTGGCCATATCATCTGGGATGTCTCAGCCTATGTTTTCTAAGGTTTTGTCCAGAGTGTTGTCTGCCCTGATGAAATACATGCGGAGCTACATTATTTTCTCTGAGGTGGGCGATTTGGCTACAGTGAAGGGTGATTTATATGCCCTTGGACATATCCCCAACATCATTGGTGCCATTGATGGGACCCATGTGGCTTTGGTTCCCCCCAAAGAAAGTGAGCAGGTGTACAGAAACAGAAAAAGTTATCATTCGATGAATGTCCAGGTGGTCTGTTTGGCTGACCAGTACATCTCCCATGTAAATGCCAAGTTCCCTGGGTCAGTGCATGACGCGTATGTCATGCGAAATAGCAGCCTCCCTTATGTGATGGAACAGCTACAGAGACACCGTGTGTGGCTAATCAGTGACTCTGGTTACCCCAACCTGTCGTGGCTACTGACCCCAGTGAGGAATCCCCGGACCAGGGCAGAGGAACGGTACAATGAGGCCCATGGGCGAACTAGGAGGATCATAGAAAGGACCTTCGGGGTCCTGAAGGCCAGGTTTAGGTGCCTGCATATGACAGGTGGATCCCTAATGTACTCACCAAAGAAGGTGTGCCATGTCATCGTGGCCTGCTGTATGCTTCACAATCTTGCTTTGCGACGCCAGGTGCCTTTTCTGCAGGAGGATGGTCCAGATGGTGGTGTTGTAGCAGCTGTGGAGCCTGTGGAGAGTGAAGAGGAGGAAGACGACGGGGACGACACGGACAACAGGGATACAGTCATACAACAATATTTTCAGTAGCACACAGGTAAGAATCACCCACGCCATTTTACATTTACTTAAGGCCTCATGCGTCTCCACTGTCTGTGTTTCCCCCCAGTTCCTGTTAACTGATTAGTGACTTTCCCTTCCCTTTTCAGAGCTGTATGACCCACTGCGTGACTTCTGCTTTGTTTGCCCATGGACTAAAGCTTATTGAAATTGGTATGTTGTCATCACAAAGTAACTGGACATTATTGCACCGTTATGTGTAATACATTTGTTAAGAATACAAGCAGACTCCTGTTATTTTAAGTGCAATATGTGATTTATTTTAAGTGCTACATATAGGTACATGATTGTAAAACGGTGATGGGTGGGGGTGGAGTAATGTCCATGGCAGAGTCCAGTTCTCAGTCGCACAGGTGCATTGTCCATATGCCTGTGGAACGATGGAGCAGGGGCAGTTAAAGGTTGGACAGGGTGACAATGTGGGACAGTGGGATGACATCAGGGGGTATCTTATGCTGGCGGGGGTCTTGCAATCCTACTCTGTCTTCTTGTGAGATCTCAGGTTCCGCTTGCGGGGTGGTTCTTCTTCTGCAGGAGGTGGGGTTCTGGTGGCCTGTTGTTGTGTGGGGGCCTCCTGTCCACTAGCGCCGGCTGAGGTGGTAGGCTGTTCCTGGCCTGGGCTAGTGACAGGGGCCCTTTGGGGTGCCACATGGTCCCGCAATGTGGTGACTATCTGGTTAAGGGCCACGACGATGGTCCCCATTGCGGAACCAATGTTCCTCAGTTCCTCTCTGAACCCCATGTACCGTTCCTCCTGCAGTGCCTGGATCTCCTGGAACCTGGCCAGTACCGTTGCCATCGTCTCCTGGGAGTGGTGGTAAGCTCCCATGATGGAGGAGAGGGCCTCTTGGAGAGTCGGTTCCCTGGGCCTGTCCCCCCCCTGTCGCACAGCAGCCCTCCCATTTCCCCTGTGTTCCTGGGCCTCTGTCCCCTGGACGGTGTGCCCACTACCACTGCCCCATGTCCCTGTTGTTGTTGGGGTGGTGGGTCAACCTGGGTGCCCTGTAGTGGTGGGCACACCGCTGATTGACGTGTCCTGGAGACAGAGGCATGGGCCCGCTGGGTGGGAGCTATGCTGGTGTTCCCAGAGGGGGTTGGGTCTGGTGTAGCCTGTGGCTGTCTGTGGGGAACCGACTGTCCAGAGGTCCCCGATGGGCCGGGCTGGTCATCTGGGTCCAGGGAGACAGAGCTGCTGTCATCGCTGGGGGCCTCTTCTGGGGGTGGGATGGACATCTCTGTACCCTCCGTGGCGGTGTGGTGGCGTTCGGGTCCTGCAGGGGTATAAAGGTATGGTTATTGCTTCTGTGTGTGGCATTTCATGTGATGGGTTGGTGTCCGTGTACCCAAGTGCAGGCATTCCCTTGTGGGGGCTTTTGTGAGGGTGGCTTGTGGGGGTGATGTGTGTGTGCAGTGGGCATGCTTTGGTGATGGGTGTCCATGCTTTGTGGTCGCATGCAGGGCTTGGTGTTGGGATGGGTGGGTTGTGATGGTGAGCCATTTGCAAGGAGTTGGTGTGATGGGGGTGGGGGGTGAGGGTGGGGGTATGATTTGGCATGCAGGTGGGGTGGGGTGGGAAGCAGTAGTGAAGATTTGACTTACCAGAGTCCATTCCTCCGCCTACTCCTGCGAGGCCCTCAGGATGCAGGATGTGCAAGACTTCCTCCTCCCATGCTGTAAATTCTGGGGGAGTAGGTGGGGGTCCGCCGCCAGTCTTCTGCACCGCAATGTTTTGCCTTGATACCATGGAACGCACCTTCCCCCGTAGGTCGTTCCAGCGCTTCCTTATGTCATCCCGATTGCGTGGATGCTGTCCCACCGCGTTGACCCTGTCCACTATCCTTTGCCATAGCTCCATCTTCCTGGCAATTGTGGTGTGCTGCACCTGTGCCCCGAAGAGCTGGGGCTCTACACGGACTATTTCCTCCACCATGACCCTGAGTTCTGCGTCAGTGAACCTGGGGTGTCTTTGGGGTGCCATGGGGTGGTGTGGATGAGGTGTGGGGTGGCGTTTGTGGTGATGAGTGTGGTGCGTGTGGTGGTGTGTGGTGTTTGGTGCGTGGATTCTGTGTGGGTGATGGTGTTGTGTGCCTCTGTGTTGTGGGATTGTCTATTCTGTGCTCTCTCTCTAGCCTTCATCAATAATTTTGGGTTGTAGGGGTTTGTGGGTGATGTGGGTGTGTGTTTTATATTGTGTTGGGTGTGTGGGAGTGGTGTTAGTATGTGTATCAGGTGTGCGTGTTTCAAAATGACCAATGTGGCTGAGTTTTCTATGTGTGTGTGTATTTTGACCGCAGCGGTGTGTACCGCCAATGGAATACCGCGTTTGAAAGACCGCCGCGTGGATTTGTGGGTCGGAATGGTATGGGCGCATTTCTGTTGGCGTGACGGTGGAGGTTTGGTCATCGCCATTTTTTCGCTGACCTTTGGTGTGGCGGACTTTTGTGGATGTCGGGTTTTTGGCGGTTTGCAAGTTGCGGGTCAGAATGACCGTGGCGGTTTACCGCGGCCGCGGCGGTGTTATGGCGGTCTTCTGACCGGCGGTAAGCGCCTTTTACCGCCGAGGTCAGAATGACCCCCTTTGTTTGCTTTTTAAAGACTTAAGACACTTTGGCGGTCATTCTGACCCTGGCGGTAAAAACCGCCAGGGCCGTGGTCCGCGGGAGCACCGCCAAGAGGCTGGCGGTGCTCCTTTGGGCATTCTGACCGCAGCGGTACAGCCGCGGCCAGAAACGGAAAGTCGGCGGTGTACCGCCGGCTTTCCGCTGCCCAGGGGAATCCTCCATGGCGGCGCAGCTTGCTGCGCCACCATGGGGATTCCGACCCCCATACCGCCATCCTGTTCCTGGCGGTTTCGGCCGCCAGGAACAGGATGGCGGTATGGGGTGTCGTGGGGCCCCCCTAAGAGGGCCCCACTTAGAATTTCAGTGTCTGCTTAGCAGACACTGAAATTTGCGACGGGTGCTACTGCACCCGTCGCACCCCTTCCACTCCGCCGGCTCCATTCGGAGCCGGCTTCCTCGTGGAAGGGTGTTTCCCGCGGGGCTGGCGGGCGGCCTTTTGGCGGTCGCCCGCCAGCCCAGTGGGAAACCCAGAATGACCGCCGCGGTCTTTTGACCGCGGTACGGTCTTTTGACCGCGGTATGGTCTTCTGGCGGTTCGCCCGCCAGGCTTGGAATAACCCCCTTTATATCACTTTCCATTAATATTCTTACATTTTCTTATTGCATCTTTTATTTTTTGACCTGCAAATATCCAGATAAATATTATATATTTTTCTAAACACTGTGTGGTGTATTTTTGTGGTGCTATATTGTGTTATTGTATGATTTATTGCACAAATACTTTACCCGTTGCCTTCTAAGTTAAGCCTGACTGCTCAGTGCCAAGCTACCAGAGGGTGGGCACAGGATAATTTGGATTGTGTGTGACTTACCCTGACTAGAGTGAGGGTCCTTGCTTGGACAGGGGGTAACCTGACTGCCAACCAAAGACCCCATTTCTAACACTGTCCCAATATCTGACACCATCCCAGTGGTGGGTTTCACATGTCATGATCTAGAATTGATGCGTACATTTGTACTGCATTTCTTGCTTTTTCCATGTGTTCTGCATTATGCAGCTCACAGAGTAAGAGCAAATTACACTTTCAGGTTGTTGTTGCGCAGGACGGAGTTCCTTTCAGCACAGACACTGTCTCCCCCTCAAAGCAGTCATTTTTGCACTATAGTGCAAGGGTGGCTGCACTGGCACACAATATCTGATTACCACTTGCGCACGCAGGTATACAGGGGAGCGGTGTATTCTAATGTATATGGTGCAGCCAGGCCTTTTTTCATACAACGGTGTGTGATGCTGCCAAATTGTGCACAGCAGCACACACCATCATTTTCCATCTGATCTAACCCTCTAACTTGTCAAATGGTGAGATTGCAGCCACTTGTACAGCTTCACACATGATGTTCCCATACATGCACAATGTGTTGTATGCATTTATTCTGTGGCCATTCACAAGTGATGCATATGGTTGTGTGTGAGTTGTTGTGGGTTCAGCCTGTATCGGTTGTGTTCAGCAGGTTGCAAGTTTTAGGGCAGAAATGTACTCATTTGGCAGCTGGAAATGTGTTGCAGTACACTGCAGCAGTTTTGTACGAAGAGATGTGCCATATTTTCCTGTATACAGTACAGTCCTGCAATTCCCCTTGCACAGATTAGTGCTCCCTGCACCAGCACTGGTATTGTTGCAGCATGATGACGGTGGATGCCTTGAAGTGATGATTTGTTCATGTGCAGGGAGGTGTCCCTTGCTGCACATGTACAAACTGTTTTGGGTGAGATGGCATTTCAATGTGTGCTGCAAGATGCAGCTCACATGAGAATAGGCAATGCAACACTGAGTTAGAAAAACATTTTGGCCTGATACACCACCCTGACACCCACCCTGGGGTGGTATTGACTTCCATTCTGGTCTCTGATGTCTAAGTTGTGTTGGTACAGGGGCTTAGACTATAATACAATGGGTGCAGGCATGGCACACCCACACTAATTGCACATGACTGCCAGGCAATGTGGTGCGTATTTACATGGTGGAGTATAGCCATATTGATTGGCCTATGATGACGTTGTGTATATGTTGGTGTGCAGAGCACAACAGCGTCATTAAATATGTGGCTTGGGTGAGGATGGTACGTCTTTATTGAGAGCCTATGTGTCTGAATACAACTCTTTAGCATGCAGTGAGTGTGTCCTATGTGCAATCCCTTCTGCCATTAGTAGAGTTTCAGATATTCCCCCCTGCAACTTACCCTGCATTTGTGGTGGTTCCTGTTAGTCTGCACTGTCATGCCCTGCGATTCCAGTGATCAGTTCCTCCGGGATAACTGCTGCAAACATCTCCTTCAGCTCATCCAGATCCTCCTGTGGCTTATCCAGGTCCTCCTGTGGTGCAGGACTTCCACCTCCAGTCTTCAGTGCTGCCTTACGGTTCCTGTCCAGTTTCTCCTTAGTTCTGCACATGCTATCATGCCAGCGCTTCTTGAACTTAGTGACAGTTCTCTTCACCTCTGCAACACTGTTTATTTTGTCCACTATTTGCTGCTATATTGCGTCTCTCTTTCCAACTGGCAATTTGGAGGTGATGAATAGCTGATGTTGGTGCTCCGTCACCTCTTTGACCAGCATGTTGTGCTCCTCCTCACTAAAGCAACACTTGTTCTTTCTCTTCTCTTTCCCCTGTGATTTTTCTGTATCCTCCTGGCTCACACTACATAGAGCTGCCTAGCGCCAACACAGGCATCCTTGCACCATCCTGCAAGGATGTCTGCGTTGTAAGGTTTGATTGTTTATGTTTGGGAAGGTGTCCATCTTGTCTGTTGGGGGTCTCCCTGGGGTCTCTCCTGGCCTTTGGATTCCATATTCTGTTGCAATTGCACTCTTTCCTGCTTTTGCATTTTTTTTATGCTAATGCGATGTTAATATGGCGCTAGCCCTTTTGCGACATGTTTATGTGCTGCAAAACTGTTTTGTACCATTTTTGAAGCATTAACGTCATTTTACTTACACCATTGTGCAGCGGTTAGCACCTTTTATTTGTGCTATCCATTCCTTAACACCATCCTACGTCATTTCATAAATATGGCGCTAGGATGGCACTAAGGAATTAGGCTAGCCGGCATTGAGAAAAATGGTGCAAAACTGCATTTGCACAGGTTTGTGTCGTTTTTCATAAATACGGGCATGTATGGTGGCCAGAGGCCATTGCATTGCAGCAATGACTGGGATCCAAGCACAATTACTGAAAGAGGATACCCAGCAGGAACAACTATTTGACAGCTATAGATAGAGCAAGTCTGTATGACCCTTCTAAGCATCAGCAACTACCAGCAGCAAAGAAGAAATTACTGTAGGTATTAAAGAGGCTCAGATGCCGTGACTATCACCATTTCCATGCCAAAGCTCATAGCCAGTGGAACAAAACTGACCAACTACTCTTTTGACTTGCCAGGCCCTCCTCTGACTGCAAAAAAATCTTATGTATTGTCAACAATGCAGTAACTCGAAGATGCACTCAAGCTGACATAAAAACAGACTTGTTAGACTATTGCACCCGACTCTACACAGCCCCCCAGACCAGGCATTGCAGACTTACATCCTAATGTTTGGACTACTAGGGTAAAACATGATGTGGCAACAGTGTTGGGTGTGAAATATCCAGGTGCAGGACATACAGGGATCCATTAGGTCCCTACCCCAGGGTACAGTCCATTGACTTGATTGTTTACTCATAGAGTTCTACTTGACGTATAGTGGCATCCTGGCCCAAGGTTAACCAAGCTTTATAACACTGCACAAGACCAGGGCACCCTGCAACCAACTATGCAAGAGGCCCTAGCAGTGCCACCCCTGAAACAAGGAAAAGAGGAGGATAGTGTGTCCTTATAGAGCCTCTTTAAATCCTAAACGAGGGTTATAAGATCCTTTGTAATTTACTGATCGGCAGATAGTTACCCCGCCACAAGGATCTTACACACCCAGATCAGTCCAGGTTTGTTCCAACTGCAGCGTAGCCCCGAATATTCTGCACCTGATATATGCCTTATTCCCCTCTTTTGATCGGTTCTATGGTGTTGGTATTGGCAGAGGACATGAAGGAAGATTTTTATTCTTTCGAATGGGAATATTTATAAACTTTGATGCCCAGCAAGTTGGCTGGGCAGGAGCAACCTTACATGCGCCAAACCTCTCTATACCAACCCAGTTACCCTCGTGAAGACCGGGGTTTCATCTCTGTCTGTTTCTGGGGCTCTTTGCCAAGGTGGCAAAGCCTCTTGTACTCATGCTTCAGCAGGGCCAAGCTTACTGGGGAGTTCCAGCTAACAACACTACACTCTAAATCTCCCTGTATGCCTGCGACTTGCTGCTCTACCTTCGTGGGTATTGCATCAATGTGGAGGGCACAGTCAAGGCACTCCCTAAATTTGGCTAGGTCTCAGACCTAGGGGTAAACTGGAGCAGATCCCACGTAAACTATGTCCATGCACCTGAGACAGAAACGCGGCCCCCTGAAATAGGAAAGAAGCTGGGAGCCACACAACCTCCATAACATGGAGTGAGAATCTATTGATCTGTATGTTAATTGTCAGAGGGCAATCAGGACTGTCATTAGCTTTCACTGAGCTGTACAATAGCCTTTTGGCACATCTTACTCCTATCGATTATGGGCTGGGTTGCCCTGGCCAAAATGATGATGTTGCTGCAATTACAATACTACTTTTTTACATTCCCCATTGGAGTGTCCTGCACCATTTCCCTGGAAATAGACAATTTATTACTGACCTTACAATGAGGCACACTATTGTACAGAATTTTCATAGTGAAACTCTCACAACTGAGGGCAGCCTGTCAGTTTCTGACTTTCAACTGTATTACCTGGCTGCACAGTTGGCATGGGCGACTAGGTGGGGAGAGGCTCACTGTCCTCCCCCTTCCACATGGGATAGGCTTGGGAACCCTCATGGGCACTAAGTGGTTACAGTTAAGACTCCACCCGCTACGTAAACCTCAGACAACTCCAACGCATATACTAGTCAACAGGCCTTGTCCAGGGTGCTACAGAGATTGCATCTTAAATATCCCAGTGCTGGAGACCTCCCACTGTCGGCAGTGTTTGCCTTACACCCTGGGAGAGACGGGAGGTGTTGTGGGACTGGGAGGGGGCCGGACTCAGAACCTTGGGTGACCTCTTTGAGAATAACAAACTGATAACTTCCCAGGATCTTCCTGACAACTGTGAGATCCCTCCACTACATTTCCCATTATAGCGGGCAGTGAGGGCCATTATTCAGGATAATTGGCACACAGGGGTGGAAGAACCATTGACTCATAAAGCCCTACAGGTCATATGCACCACAACAAGTAAGGTCAAAGCCTCAAACTACTTTACATTGTACTTCTACAACAAGCTAAGGGGAACCTGCAGGATCTATGAAACATGACATGTAACTCCTGATTTCCAACAAAGACTGGGTTCTTCTATTTCTATACTAGAACACAATCCATGCATCTCGAGAAACACCAGATTTAAGCTAATCAAATATTACTTCCTACACAGAGTATACATCACACATAAATATATACATGTCTACAGCTCAGACAGCATACCCAAGATGCAACATGGTGAAAGCTGATTTATCACATGGTTTGGGCTTGCCCAGTCCTCTCCCTATATTGAGAATTTGTTGTCTGATACATTACCATGGCCACAGATCATGACATATTGAAAAGTCTGGGACTTTTTTCCAGGCCTAAGGATAAAGCCATAACATCCAGATTCATCGACTTAGAATAGATACTAGCTCACCATCAAGTACATATCACCTGGAAGGACTCCTGAGGCCCTAACCTTCTGTGCTATAGCACTGATTACTAAAGTGGGTAGACTGCGAAGAGGTGGCCCTTGAGAGAAAGACAGGGCACAGCATTAGGGCTGCAGATCATACACAGGTCTGGGGCATCATACTGCAGGATTGCCCCCAGATTCATGGCATGGGCAGGGCCCTCTACCCCCTGGAGAGTCGGTAAGATTGCGGGGGCAGTGCAGCATCCCTCAGATTGAGTTTTAGCCCTTAACCCGTTCACCTTGGCGCTGGTACCCAGATCCCCTGCATCTAGTACCCACTCTCATTCCAGCATTCCCACAGCTCTCACTACCTATATAGCTGCAATTATTAGCACGTTAGGCCCCCCTGCAGCAGAATGTACATGGTTCTAGTTACATTTATATTCCTAAGTTTATGTTTCTTTCTTAACCTCTTATTTGGTTTTGGTTACTCCTGCTAGGACCAGCAGATACTTGTTATCTCGACTGACTGTGACCACCCTCACACCTTCCTTGATTTTCAGGCCTGTTACTGGAATAATACTGCACAAGTTAGCGGGAATATTGTCCTTCACCTCTGAGATTTGTAACCTTTGTATTTCCCACCGCTACCTGTGACAGAAGGGGCAGATGGGTTTACCACATCAGTGACATGCTTCTTGTTGTTACTTTGAAAACGAACAAAAACTACATTAAAATATATCTATGTATATATATATATATATCTATATATATATAGATATATGTGAAGAATGTAGGGTTGAGCAAGGATCCCAGGGTGACTCAACTTGGCAAGCACAAAGACAGTAACAATGGACAGTGGAGTCATAACCCTGCTAGATTCTTTCCAGTAAGCCTCGAGTTGAGGGTATGACCTGACTCTGTGAGGGCTGAGACAAAGGTGGATCCGTTTCAATTCTTTGACCATTGGTTGTATCATAGATTTTAATACTTTTGCAAATTCACCTTAGGTTATGTTAAAGAGTGACTTGGTTAAAGGTTCTGATGAAGGCTTAAAGGCTTAAACTAGGGATATAAATATGGAGGAGGGGCAGCTGGGCCAGGCCAGCTTATATTTGTGTGTGCCCCCCCTAAAAATTATTTAGTTTTTCGTTTTTTTTGGCCACATGTATTATTATTCTACATAATTTGGGGCTGCTCCTATAATGCACTGCACAGCAGCTTGCACTGTGTGACTTGACTCGGGACCGAGGCTGGGCGGGCACTCCTCTCCCAGGAGAGTGGAGGAGGGTCGATTTAGTTACACAAGGGGCTGTGGGACATGCCCTCCCCGAGCCTTGCTCAACCTGGAGGTGCAGCGCCAAAACACGTGTTGCTTAGCTTCAGGAACAGAGTTGCTTACTTTCATAGGCAGTGCAGTTCCGGAAGACAGTGCTGCTTTTAATTCACCTGCAGCCTAACCCTGATTTGAGGACTCACTGCCCATCAGCCTGGCAGTGCCAGACCTGCTCTCCTGGTATAGCATATGCCATCAGTGCATTGGATTCTGCAGACACAGAGATGCCCATTTTGGTGTGCTACAGCAGCTGGCTTCAAAGTCTTTGCACCTGCATGGTATTGCTTGCAGCACTAGCGATTAGGGCAGCTACAGTGAGGGCACTCCACTCAGATAAGGAATCCATAGCTGGGCCCTCATTACTGTACAACGGAGATAGGAAGGGCCGTGTGCTACTATTCAAGTAAGTCATGTAAACCAACAAAAAAAAAAAAGAACGGATTTTCTCAAGGTGGGAGACCCAGTAAATTAAGAGAGATTAACGCCTGCCAGAGCCAATCCCAGATTCAGCCTTTCGCCCTAGTGAGCCCGTGCACAGAGCCCTGAAAATATTTGCTATGGAGCAACATTGTAGCCTTTTAAATCAAACACAAGAGGTTTTTATACGCACACATCCTAAACTCACATATTTAAAGGTGTTCTCATAAGTGCCAAGAAAACAGTGGTACAGAGAAATAAAATATTTGCCTAGGATCACACCATTTGTGGGGAAGTTGGGGTTGGTCCCAAGTTTTATAGTTTCACATTGTGCATGTAAATTAGCCACTAGATGGAAATCTCCTTCTCACCTGTTTCACATCAAAGATTCACGGTTTTGCATTACTTGTTAATAATTCTGGAAACGGAAACGTTTTACCTTAAAATGTTGGATTATATCACTGCATTGAGGGGGATTGATTAAAATTGATAGTTTCCAAACTTCTTCTAAAAAACATTGCTGCTCCACCCCACCCCCAGACAGAAATGCCATAAACGAACACTAAGGGTCTAGTCTGTTGTCATGTGTCACCTATATGTGATCTAGATTATTATTATATGCTGAGAAACATCATAGTCTATTAAATCAAACACAATTGTCTTTGTGCCACGTTATCTTAAACAGCAATGAAGACAAGCATTTACAATGCAACGGGTCTCGCGTTTGCTCATGTTAGAGCTGATCGCGTTGTAAACTCCTAACCTGACTTTTCACCTATCGGGCAAAAGTGCATTTGTGTACACAACCCAAAAAAGTGAAATTAACTACGTAAAGCGCTCGACTTCTGCCAAGCAAGATCGCGCTCGTAAATTAGAGAAAAAGAAGTCCACGAGCCCGTTGGAAAACAGCGAGCCTCGCATGTTTTCTGTACTTGGTCGCTGCGATCGAGGAGGGCTAGCCACCGGAAAAGGCATGAGGTATTTTTGCCTTCGAGTAATGAAAGCAAGCAGATTTTATTAGGCAAGCCCACGAACCAATAAAAAACACTGACGTGACGTTGACAGGTCTCCGAGCCCTTTTCTAAATACAAAAGCGTCTCGCTGCGATACGCATGCGCGAGCGCATGCAACGCAGGCTCGACCCTAAAAAAGGTGGCACAGGGAAAATGAAATACTTGCATAGAATCACACAATGTGGTCAAGTGGGGAAACCGGCGTCAATACAATGTTTCATAGTTTCACAATGTGCACTACAGCCGTTAGATGGTAATTACTTTCTCTTATCTGTCTGTTTTACATCAATATTTAATACTTTCGATTTTATTCTCAATTACAGAAATCGGAAGAGTTTCCCTTTAAAATATCAGTTTTTATCACTTCATGGAGAGGCACTTATTAAAGTGATAGCTTTTAAGTGTAAAAACATTGCTTATCCACACCAAGACGTCTGGCAAAGCCATTAGGGAAAACTAAGCAGCAAGTCAGTTGCCATGTGTGCCCTATATTCGCATTATAGGTAGAACAAGTTTATAGCGCGTTGAATCAATCACAATAGATTTTTGTTCAGTGAACATTCTGAGCTCACATATTTGAAGGTGTTTGAATATGTCACAATGAAGTAAAAGAGGGGAGAGTGAATTAAATCCCTACAAAGGTTCACACAGTTTACTCAAATGAGTAAGCTGGTATTGATTCAGTTTGTTGTTATTTCAAATTGTGCAGTTTAGCCACTAGGTAGCTGTTAGAAATGGGGTATTTGGTTGGCAGTCAGGTTACCCTCTGTCCAAGCAAGGACCCTCACTCTAGTCAGGGTAAGTCACACACAATCCACATTATCTTGTGCCCACCCTCTGGTAACTTGGCACTGAGCAGTCAGGCTTAACTTAAAAGGCAAGGTGTAAAGTATTTGTGCAATGAATCATACAACACCACAATATAACACCACAAAAAATACACCAGCGCACCTTGCGAGATCAGCTGGAGGAGGAGGCGGGAGCGTCACACAGGACAGGAGCCCTTTAAACATTTCCTCGCTCTCCCGCCTCGCGGGAAGCGCGATCAGCTGGAGGAGGAGGCGGCAGCGTCACACAGGGCAGGAGCCCTTTAAACATTTCCTTGCGCACCCGCCTCGCGACCGGAGGAGGCTGGGCTGGGCCATACTATTTTCTTCCTGGAACTGGCACTGGGATTGGTGACCAGCGTTTGAACCCACCACAGCTGTGAGGATAATACACTGCTATAGGTGAGCAGTATTTGTACCTTTTTGACATTTTAGTTTCTTCAACAAGGCCCCAGTGAGGGGTTAACAGGGTGGGAACAGGGGAGGCAAAGTGCCCACAGTAAAAAGTTGACCAAAAATACCTGCTAGACAAAAGGAGTCCAAAGAGTCAAGATGGGTAGACGGCTAAGGGGGGGGGCACCCTTGGAAAAGGCCGGTAACAACAAGACCCTAGACGGTTTTCTCCGAAAAGGGGTTGGAGCACTAGAAAAGGAAATTGAAATGGTGGAGCGCCGTGTAATTGCCCCCCCACTGACGGTAGTTAACTGTCCTTCTTTATCCCCACCGCAAATTCCAATACATCCCCTCCATCCATCCGATTTACAGTCTCCCCGGTTATCTCTCCTCTAACCACCCAAGAGTCTATTGTGGAGACCCAGGGCAATGCCACACAGCCACCAGAACTTACTCAGCCACTCTTAAGCAGGTCTCTACCCAATTCTGAGCACAACTCAAAAGGTAAAAGTAAAAGAGGCGAGGTAAATCTAAGAAACAAATGGGCCCGCACTTTGAGTTCCCCCAATCACGCTGCACCAACTCGGAATAAGGATATTAATTCAAACATCTACCGATGACTGTTCTGCAATTGACTATATAATTGAACACATAAAAGACAAGTTTTCTAAAAGGCTACACCCTATAGCAACTCGCCTACAAGCCATTGAAGAAAATCTGGAAGACCTTATCAAGTCCAAGCAGATGATCACTCCCCTCCCACTGGATTTGTAGTCTCCCTGCCAAACTCTCCCCTCGGGCCTACCAGCCAATAGCGTCATTAACCCCCCCCTATCATTGGGTATGGTCCGCAACCCTTCAATGAACTGCCCTGATCCCCTGTACCAACCAGAGAGGGCTTTAACTGCCAGGGTGGCCACCGCCTCAAAGGATAAGTGTACTAAGACTGCTACCCCCTTTCTGAGCGGAAATGGAGGAGTTGCTCCCCCCAATAACATGGACTCAAAATCCTACAAAGATATCCTTAATCAGAACTATCCACCAACAAATCGGATGTATAGGGATGAAGGAATCAATCTGAGAACTTTACATCTACCGCCGGAATCCTGCCCATATGTTCTTGTTATCACGAGCATCCCTAAACTTAAACCAGATATCGCCGAATCATTCACAGAACTGAAAAATAAGGTTATACATTGGCTACATAACAATGCTAGATTTGCATTTCACATGGTACCCTCAATACTAATGGTGAGAAGGGTGGGTTGGGTGGGTCCACTTAAGAACCCCGGTACGGGGGATTGTATTGTTATCAATTTTGATTCACCCACCCTTGTCCACCAGCTCTCTCTAAATGTGCGCAAATCCAACCCTCTAGGGGGAGAAGTATCTTTGTGTAGACTCCAGGCTTTCTACCCTCATATAGTCTCATCAGCTACCAAGGGGGCGCTAATGCCACTTAGAGGTTCCACTAGCTCTCAGATGCAGCCTGCCCCTCAGTCAGGACGCAGTTCCCTTTCACCATCTCTTTCTGAAATTGATTGACTAAAAATCAGCCTGCGCATGGCTTACCCAAGCCTCAAGGATCTATAAATTGGGATAAGAATCATCTTACAACCAAAATTACTGAAACACAAGGAATAGGAATAGGCAGTCTTGAGGCTAACCAGACTCTCACTGCAGACAACAGAGGCTCCACACCAATCTTTTTACCAGCCCAGACTGAACCCTCTAGGATGGAAAATACCCCCTCTTTTTTCCCCTGTGACCAGAGTATGGAGATCTGCACCTGGGGAGCTAGTAAGGAGGGCATGGCTCATGAGATCAACCCAGCCCCGGATTTAACAGGTACCAGCAACCGCGGGTTCACTCCGCCTGTCCGGGCACTTGAACTGACTATGCCAGGCCCGACCTAAATGGGGCGAGTAACATCATGGGTGATAATGCAGTAGAAAACCTAACTGAGGCCAGTCCACCTATGATGGAAAGGGATACTAAACCTCCCCATGGCACCTCATCTGCAAGAGGGTACTCCACGGCCAAAGCTTCCCAAGATAAAATAGATGGTTTAGATACAGTTCTTAGTTGGAACATTGCAGGGTTGGAGAATAAAATGGGCATCCCTGAATGGGGCAAATTTATAGATGAACACAAAATATGCCTCTTTCAAGAAACGTGGGCATTGGAGCCCAAACACAGAATTGGTTTTAAAAGCTATTGGGTCCCAGCAAGTAAGGCGATTTCCGGGAGACCCTCTGGTGGGCTGCTCATATGGCTTAGCTGCTCCCTTAAATGTCGGATTGAAATGGTAGATATGGGCTGTCCCGATCTGATGGGTTTATCAATACCATCACTTAAGGAGAAACCGCTCCTAATAATTAACATCTATAACAGGAGCCTGGGCAGTAAATATGAGTCAGACGCTTTGGCTATTTTGGACAGTTTTCTCTCTTGTAAAACCTCCTCTCACTTTATTCTAATCGCAGGGGATTTTAATATTACCTTTGAGCCCTACCCTTTGGCCCAGGAACTATATAAAGAAGAGAATGCTTACTGGGGCATCCCCCAATTGGTGTCAAGCAAAAGACCGAGAATGAACAGATTAACATACCAAGTCGTGGACATCACACTGGCACATGGTCTTCGGGCCTGTAACGGTCGCTCCCGCTCGGATGTTGACCTTCACTCTACATTTAGGCGTGGAGTCCAGAAGAGCCAGATAGATTATATTTTGCTTGACATTCGGTTGTGGGGTCATATGGCTGATATGAAGATTTCAGAACACGAGGAAAGCGATCATGAGCCATTGATTTTCTCGGTCAGGAGCCTATTACCTCTACTTGAAGCTCCTTGCCCCAAGATTTATGAACAGCAGTTCGCACTGACAAACAATAGATGAAATGTTAAATGGGAATGTGTGAGCACTGACCCAGGTACCATGATATCCTTGTATAGCCAGCTGGCGGACCATATGGAGCGTATGCCCCTGCTTCTAGAAGATGGTAAAGGGCTTATAGCAGCCCACACACTATTATTTAATTCCTTAAAACATCTTTTCACCAAAGAGATTGATAGCAAAGGAAATCAAAAATGTAATGCAGGGTGGTATAGCCCCACATGCAGGGAAGCACAGCACAATCTATTGAGAGCTCTAAGAGGGGGCCAGACAGAGCATGTAAGGCAAGCAAGGAAAAATTACAAACAGGAGCTCAGAAGAGCCCGCAGGAGATGGGATGAGCTCAGATGGGCTTCCCTTCTGGAGTCTGCAAAATCCAATGATACCTCTAAATTTTGAAAACTGGTGGCTGACGCTAGTGAAGAACCAAACCGTTTGCCCTGTGCCTCAATACTCCCTGTAGAGTGGACAGATCACTTTGGCCGATTATACTCAGGGTCTACAGATGTTACTACCAGGGAACTGAACCATATTATGACCCTTGAGACCTCTCCAATTACATTCACCCTGGCAGAAACTAAGGCTGTGATTGTTTCACTGAAATGGGGAAAGGCCCCTGGCCTTGACAAAATCCCAGGTGACCTGTACAAGACAAGTCCAGATATATGGGCTCCATACCTGAACTTGGTCTCTAATGCAGTAGCTGCAGGAGCGCCTGTCCCGAGCTCCTGGAAAGGAGCGGAGATAGTTCCTATCTTTAAGAAAGGTAGCCCCTCTGACCCTGCTAACTACCGTCCAATCTCCTTACTTGATAACTTTCCAAATTTTTTTGCAAAGCAAGTTCTGTTTCATCTCGAAGAATGGATTCTAGAAACCAACACCATCTCCAATCTGCAAGCAGGGTTTAGGCCAGCAGTCAGCACCATAGATCAGGTCTTAAGATTTCTAACATTCAAATGGAAGACTGTAGAAATAGGAAGGGGTAACCTGTTTGTGGTCTTCATTGACCTTAGAGCCGCATCTGATCTGGTCCCCAGGAACCAGTTATGGCTGACATTAGCCAACATGGGCATCCCAAATGGTCTTTTGAAACTTATGGCCCGACTACACGAGAACACCTATGCACAAATTAGGAGTGGTAAGGATGGCGATTTAACAGATCCAGTTGCCATCGAAAGAGGAGTCAGACAGGGCTGTGTCCTAGCCCCTATCCTTTTCCTCCTATATATAAACAATTGAATTAACTATCTAGCAAACTGCATCAATGACTCCCCTAAGCTTGCCGGGAATAAAGTGCCATGCCTGCTTTATGCGGATGACACTATCTTGCTGGCCAAAACACCCATGGGAATCCAAAATCTGGTTAACCAGTTCTGTGCATTTTGCAGAGATTACGGGCTGGACATCAATGCCAAGAAAACCAAACTTATGATATATAGTACCCCGAATAAGAAGCTGAAAACAAATATAACAATGGATTCAGTCCCTTTGGAGAGGGTAACAGAGTACGATTATCTGGGCATTAGACTATTAGATAAGGGCAGCTGGGATGCAGCCATAAGAAAAGTGGTACTCATTATCAGACAAAGAAGCGGAGTGTTAGAACGAAAGGCTAATACTGTAGCAAGCCCCCCTTTGATTGTTATTTCCGAAATTTATAAAGTCCAAATCCGTGCTGCCGCCCTGTACGGAGCGGAACTCTGGGGTTCATACAGACAATTGGATACCCTCCAAACCAAAGAAAACGATTTTTTCAGACATATATCTAGGTTATGGAAGGGCACGTCGATGATTCCCCTAAGATTAGATCTGGGCATAAATAGCATTAAAGATACAGCATGCTTAAGGCCGCTTCTATACTGGATTCGACTTTGGAAAACTGAAGAACTTGAGCCCTTTAGAACAGCAATCAAAGATCTTATACCACCATTTCAGGGATGGGAAAACGTTCGTTGGTTGAGGGAGATGAAATCTGCCTGGGTTAAGTTGGGCTTCTCCCATTATTGGGAAAATCCTGAGATGATTCCTGCTAATGCCAGACTGCTGACCAAAGAACGATATTGGGGAAAAGTCCACAAGGAGTCTTTCCACCGTAATGGGCCAGGTCGGCTGACAGCAGAGTTTTTGCTGTTCAAACACGAACCTCAGCCCGAAAAATTCCTGGACCTCCCCATACCAGCCCGTGCCTGAGCCTTATTCCTTCAGTTCAGGTACGGAACATTAGCAGTGAACAGCTTCACCGCCCGCTGGCCGACTAATAGTCCCATGTCTGACAAATGCATAATCTGTCACTCATGCAAGGAAACTCCTGAGCATGTCCTATTTTTCTGCCCCTTGTATAAATGTCTTAGATGAAGGTGGATTATTCCCTTGTGTAAGGTATTGTAATTACAAAACCGAACTAGTGCCTAGAGACTATGTAAATATGACTCTTCCACACTGATAGTATGCTCTGTTTCTAAATATCTGCAGCAGTATGGACAATTCGTAGCAGGATTATTCCAGACGCTAGTCTACTGGCTGAAGAGAGGTCCAACAGCTAGTGGACGAGGATCTCTAGGCAGTTAGGGAATACAAATATAATGATCTGTCTTGTTTTATTTAGGATATCAGATTTTATTCCTGCCTGTGTTTTTAGCGGATTTCTTTATTTAAATCAAGTCACAGTTTCTTAGCATATAGCACTTTGCAAATGGTAAAATTTAATTCCCCTGATCAATTTATTTAAGATATGAGATTAACACCATGTTACCTTTTTAAATGCCTGGTTTCTAATTTGCATAAGCATGAAGTATTTTATGTAGTCTTATAAATTATTTTTATGTATAACTAGCTCTAGAACAGTTTTTATAGGTATCATTAGTAATGATTTGGTATACTATCTGTTTAAAACCGATTCATAATATCTTAGCACATAGCACTTTGCAAATGGCAAGATTAAATTTCCCTGAATAATTTACTTAAGACATGAGGTTAACCCTATGGTACCTTTTTAAATGTTTGGTTTTTAATTTTCACAAGCTTCCAGTATTTTATGAAGTATTATGAACTACTTTTTAAGTATAATTTGTTCTAGAATAGCTTTTACAGGTAACATCAGGAAAGATTTGGTACACCATTTGTTTCTCTTTTAAACTGTCTTGGTAAATGATGTTCAAAATGCTAGGAGGCACCAACTGAGGAGTACAACTCAACATTCGGTCCGTAGGACAAACAGTGTATTATTTGTTTTATGCTTTCCCTTTTCCGGGATGGTTATGATCTCTGTATTTTGTTGTATGTACGGTTCATTTTTATGTTTTTTAATGGTCTAACTTTAGACCGAATAATAAAATAATAAAAAAATACACCACACAGTGTTTAGAAAAATATATAGTATTTACCTGGATAAATGTAGGTCAAAATGATTAAAGATGAAATAAGAAATTTTAGGGATATTACTGAAAGTGATATCAAGTGTCTTAGAGTTAAAATATTACTGTAAAAGCAATAGAAAGTATCTTAAAGTTTCCTATAAACAGCAAGTGTCTCTTGCAGGGCAAAGTACCTGGTTTGGGATAAAAAATCCTCTCAAGGGACCGCAGAGGAGGAGGTGCGTGGAAAACGGTTAGTGTGTGTTGATTTCACCCTTTCGTACATGGACTTGCATCGTTATTTTCCACGCGGGGAATACGATGCATCAAATTCCGGCATGCTGGCTTGGATCCTCTTCAGGTTGCGGGGATTTCAGATGCCCTGGGGATGATGCGTGGAATCCTTTGCTTGCGGAGCGAAGTCACAGGGGCTGCGTCAAGTCCGGAAGGCGATGCCTGGAATTTTCTTCCGTACAACAGGTACTGGGTTGATACCTCTTGGGAAGTTGGGCGGCGTGGTTCTGAGTCAGCTGGCATCAATCCAGTGGGTTTGTGCGTCGAAGTTCCGGTCACGTCAGTGGCGCTGCGTCGATTTTCTGTCACGAAGTCGGGGCTGCGTTGTTCCGGTCTTCGTGTGCGGTGAATTTTTCACCGCGAGCAGGCTGTGCGTCGTTCTTGGCAGGCGGTGCATGGGGATTTCAGCTGCAGGAGAGAAGTCGTTTTGGTCCTGAGACTTCAGGGAACAGGAGGCAAGCTCTATCCAAGCCCTTGGAGAGCACCTCTGCAGCACAACAAGAGAGGAGCAAGACAGCAGGGCAACAGCAAGGCAGCAGTCCTCTGTAGAAAGCAGTCAGGTGAGTCCTTTGGGCCGGAAGACTAGTTCTTCTTGTCAGGGTGCAGGTTCTGGTTCAGGTATCTTCTCCAGGAAGTGTCTGAGGTGGTAGGGCAGATGACCTGTTTTAATACCCAAATGTGCCTTTGAAGTGGGGGAGACTTCAAACAGTGGCTTAGAAGTGCACCAGATCCCCTTTCAGTTCAATCCTGTCTGGGGTGTGGCAGTCCTTTGTGTGAGAGCAGGCCCTCCACCCTCCCAGCCCAGGAAGACCCATTCAAAATGAAGATGTATGCATGTGAGGCTGAGTATCCTGTGTTTGGGGTGTGTCTGAGTGAATGCACAAGGAGCTGTCTACTAAACCCAGCCAGACGTGGATTGTAAGGCACAGAAAGATTTAAGTGCAGAGAAATGCTCACTTTCTAAAAGTGGCATTTCTAAAATAGTCATATTAAATCCAACTTCACAAGCCAGCAGGATTTTGTATTACCATTCTGGCCATACTAAATATGACCTTCCTACTCCTTTCAGATCAGCAGCTACCACTCAAACAATGTATGAGGGCAGCCCCAATGTTAGCCTATGAAGGGAGCAGGCCTTTCAGTCGTGTAAAAACATATTTAGGAGCTTTACACTACCAGGACATGTAAACTACACAGGTACATGTCCTGCCTTTTACCTACACAGCACCCTGCCCTGGGGGTTACCTAGGGCACACCTTAGGGGTGACTTATATGTAGAAAAAGGGGATTTTTAGGCTTGACAAGTACTTTTAAATGCCAAGTGGAATTGACAGTGAAACTGCACACACAGGCCTTGCAATGGCAGGCCTGAGACAAGGTTAAGTGGCTACTTAAGTGGGTGGCACAATCAGTGCTGCAAGCCCACTAGTAGCTTTTAATCTATAGGCCCTGGGCACACATAGTGCGCTCTACTAGGGACTTATAAGTAAATTAAATGGTCCAATTTAGTGTGATCCAATGTTACCATGTCTAAAGAGAGAGAGCATGTGCACTTTAGCACTGGTTAGCAATGGTAAAGTGTGCAGAGTCTAAAAACCAGCAAAAGCAGTATCTCAAAAGTGGAGGGAGGCAGGCAAAAATTAAAAATTCTTGGAAAGTGGGGTTAAAGCATAGGAGGCAAGCAGAAGCCACAATAAAAGTCATCTAGTTTTGACCTTGAGGGTCCAAGAGGACCTTGGGCTTAGCAACAGTAATTATGTGACTTGATCTTTCAGTGGCTCGCCCACATCTGCTTTCTCACAACTACAGCTGAAAGCAACATGTACTGTCCCTGAGTTGGTTGACAAAATCAAGTCCCACCATGGCTTACTGTGCTGTTTGTGAAACTGGAGCCATCTTCAAAGTTTTCATAAGCTATTAGGTGGTGTGTAGAGCTACCCCTGGATCCAGTGCTTAATTTGTAAAAGAATAAGAGCTGGGGACAAAGGTTTCCTTAGAAGCCCATGGCAGCACTGTCAAAGGTCAGGGTGCCAAATACAAAGGCTGCCTAGTCTTCATTCTATTCACATGCCCCTTTAATTTACCACCAGACACTCCCTGTCTTTCTCCCTCTGTCATTCTTTTCCATCTTTCTCTTCAACTTTTTTCCCCGTTTGTGCTTTTCTGTCTCTTGCTCTGGATCAAAATCTGTTGAGGAAAAATAATAAGTGTCTGTCCCCAAAACTGGGTGCCTATGGGCCCCTTCTGCATCCACCTGCTCAATTGAAGTACTAGTTGGATAATGCCTGTGCACAAGGTAAGGGAAAAGCTGTACAAGTATGGGTAGTTTGACTGTCATAATCTTTTTATAGATGCTCTCAGTGGGGCTTAGATCATTTTTTATTTCTGCTAATTGTAGGGTGGACAGATTTTCAAAACCCAAACCAGGACAGTCAGTGAGTGTTAGCACAGGAATGCAAAGACGAATCACAGACAGAGCACTATAGTACCACAAAGCTCCAACTATATTGCTATTCTTTTAGTGGTAATCGAAAATAAAAAATAAATGGAAATGTTATAAGCCTCTTAAAAATTGCTAATTTCAGCAGAGGCATATTGGGTTGTTAAAGGGATCAGCTTAGCATGGAATAGTATAGTATTAAACCTGCCTTCCTGTTGTGCACTCCTCCCCCTGCAGAAGGAGAACCACCCCGCAAACGTTCCCTGAGATCCAGGCTGAAGCCAGAGACTATTGCCAAGACCCCCGCCAGGAACAAAGACTCTCCTGATTGTCACCCTTGTTTCCCACTCTGTTACCCTGTCCACCTTGAACTGCCATTGCTCCCCTTGGACAAAACACCTGTGCTACAAATAGACTGGAAATATACCCTGGACTTTCCTCCATCATCACCCCAGCCCATTGCACTCCCCACTTTTCTTCTTAGCACTGCAATAAACACCATTTGAAAAAATACTATTATGGAACATGTCAAATGATTGAGTATGTATTTGTTTCACAAGGTTCAAACATTGCTGTTCAACTGTACAGTAATGTGCACATAGGATAGACCTGCAGTTGGCTGCAGTGAACACACCAGAAGCGATAGTGGGGCACCAACATCTGCAAAAAGAGTTACCAAATGGTACAGTGAGTGGTCATAGAAGTGGGAAATCACAGCCTGCCAATGACAATCTAAAAGAATAAAATTACACTGAAATGTGAAGTACCACTGTCTTACTTGCATGTCATTGGAAATACTGTTGAATCACTGCAATTTGGTTGTCCTCATCCTCATCCTCTGCCTCCTCATCTTCACTGTCCACGGGGGTCCACTGCTGCCACACGGGCATCTCCAGCCTCCTCCTCCTGCAGAAAAGGCACACAGAGTCTCAAGGCAAGGTTATGCAACATGCCGCATGCAATGATTATCTGGCAGACCTTCTTGGGTGAGTAGCACAGGGATGCACCTGTTAGATGGAGGCACCGAAACCTTTCCTTTAGGAGGCCAAAAGTACGTTAAATGATCCTTCTTGTTTGCCCTTGTCCTGGGATTCCTCACAGGGGTTAGTAGCGATGATAGGTTGGAGTAACCAGAGTCACCTGCAAATATTGAGGAACAACATTTAGCCACACACTATCCCTTATAGCCCACATCATACCCATACACCAACATCCACTGGGTGGGAACCAGGGCTCACCTATTAGCCACACATGGTGCCTCTGCAGTTGGCCCATCACATTTGGTATGCTGCTATTCCTCAGGATAAAGGCATTATGCACAGGCTCAGGATACTTTGCATTGATGTGGGAGATGTACTGGTCTGCCAGGCACACCATCTGAACATTCATTGAATGGAAACTCTTTTGATTTCCGTAGACCTGTCCATTTTGCCCAGGGGACTACAAATGCAATGTGTTCCCTCATTCACCCCAATTGTGTTTGGGATATGTCCCATTGCATAGAAGTCAGCCTTCACTGTGGCCAAATCATCCACTTGGGGGAAAACAATGTAGCTGCACATGTGTTTAATCAGGGCAGACAACACTCTGGTCAGCACTATTGAGAACATTGGCTGTGACATTCCTGCTGCCAAGCCCACTGTCACTTGGAAAGAACCGGTTGCCAGGAAATGGAGCACAGATAGGACTTGCTCAAGAGGGGGTATCCTAGTGGGGTGACGGATAGCAGATATCAGGTCATGCTTCAGTTGGGCACACAGCTCTGTGATTGTGGCCCTGTCAAGTCTGTAGGTGAGGATAATGTGCCTGTCCTCCATTGTTGCCAAGTCTACCAGGGGTCTGTACATGGGGGTATGTCTCCATCTCCTACTCATCAGCAGCGTTTGCAATCTAGAGGGCAAAAGAGTGAGGAGCCGGTCATAAACTGTTCATTGTAGCCACAACAGCACAATGCATGATGTTATTTTGAAATGTATATGTGGCATTTGTCCAGATAGCACAATTGTGAACTGTGATGCACTTGTAATCCAGGGCCTGCCCCCCCTAAATAGCATCCGCCTGTCATGTGTGGATGGACAGGTGGAAGTGAGGTAATTCCACTAACGTTGAGTGCCATTGCGGGAGTCAGCCAGGAATCGCTGTGCAACGCCTCATTGGATAATAGTTGCCCCTATGGGGTACAGTGGCCAATGGTGATGTACGCCGGCGGTGACGGTATGCACTGCCGCGAACGTCACCGCCATTTTCTAGCGGTTCACTCATTGGCTACCTGACCTTCAACAGGAGAGGACCTACACTGCAGGTGCTGCTGTGACCTGTGTCTGGAACCTATCATGGCTCATGTGACCGGGGAAAGGGCCCCTGCCTTCACCTTGGTGGAGTTGGAGCGACTGGTGGATGGGGTCCTAACCCAGTACCGACTGCTATATGGGCCTCCAGACCAACAGGTCTCGATGCATGGGGCATGAATGAATGGAGTGGTGTGTGTGAAGGCTTTGTGTAGTGGAGGTTGGTGGATGTCCCCTGGGCGACGTGCAGCTTGTGTGCTAGGCCATACCTGTGCAACTAGGGATGCGAAGGGGTATGGTGGGCCATGAGTGTAACAAGCAGGACGGTCTGAGTAATACCTTTCCTTGTGTGTATTTTCTCTGCAGGTCAGAGCCCATCAAAAAAGGGTATATGGCTTGCCATCGCCAAGGACGTGCGGACCCTGGGGGTTTACGGCTGGGGGAGCACCCACTGTTAGAAACGGTGGAAGGACCTGAGACACTGGGCACGGAAGATGGTGGAGGCCCAGCTGGGGATGGCCTCCCAACGAGGAAGGGGTGCCCATTGAACCCTAACCCCCCCTAATGTCCCTCATACTAGCGGTGGCCTGTCCGGAGCTGGATGGGCGCTTGAGAGCATCACAGCAGCCACAAGGGGTGAGTCCAGTGCCCATCATTACAACTTACGTATTGCAGAGTAGGTCCCATGTTGGGCAGGGTTCAGATGTGATATTCCTCCTACCTAGCTAGTAGGCATCCACTACTGGGCAGGGCTGTGTGGGTCCCAGGTATGCTGCAGTTGGCGGTATGTGTCCCTCCCCATGTCGCAGAAATCCAACCCCTCCTCAAGAAACCCAAGGCTGACCCCAACGATCTCAAAAACTTCCGACCGATCTCTCTCCTCCCTTTTCCAGCGAAAGTCATCGAGAAGATCGTCAACGCACAGCTCGCCCACTTCCTAGAAGACTACTCCATCCTAGACCCCTCACATTCAGACAAAACCACAGCACTGAGACCGCACTCCTCGCCGCCACAGATGACATCAGACAACAAATGGACAACGGCGAAACCTCAGCCCTCATCCTCCTCGACCTATCAGCCGCTTTCGACACAGTCTGCCACCGCACCCTGCTAACCCGTCCCCACAAAGCCGGCATCCAAGACAAAGCCCTCAACTGGATCTCATCCTTCCTCTCCGACAGAACCCAGAGAGTCCGACTCTCACCCTTCCGCTCCAAAGCCACCAACCTCATCTGCGGCGTCCCCCAAGGCTCCTCTCTTAGCCCAAAGTTGTTCAACGTCGACATGGCCCCCCTCGCACAACTGGCCCGTCAACACAACCTTAGCATCATCTCCTATGCCGACGACACCCAGCTCGTCCTCTCCCTGACCAAAAATCCGCTCACCGCCATAACCAACCTCCACGAGGGACTAAAATCCATCGCCGAGTGGATGAGCAACAGCCGCCTGAAGCTCAACTCCGACAAGACGGAAGTCCTCATCGGACGCACCCCCTCGGCCTTGGACGACTCCTGGTGGCCCACCGCCCTCGGACCCCCACCCACCCCAGCCAGCCACGCACGAAACCTCGGCTTCGTCCTCGACTCTGCTCTCACCATGTCCAAACAGATCAACGCCGTCTCCTCTTCTTGTTTCAACACCCTCCGCATGCTCCGCAGGATCTTCAAGTGGATTCCAACAGGAACCAGGAAGACGGTGACTCAAGCCCTCGTCAGTAGCAGACTTGACTACGGCAACGCACTCTACACAGGCATCCCAACGAGAGACATCAAACGACTCCAACGCATCCAGAACGCATCCGCCCGCCTGATCCTCGACATACCCCGCCGATGTCACATCTCCCCCCACCTGAAGGACCTCCACTGGCTCCCCGTGGAAAAAAGGATCACCTTCAAACTCCTCACCCACGCACACAAGGCACTACACAACACCGGACCCACCTACCTGAACACCAGACTCAACTTCTACGTCCCCACACGTCAACTCCGCTCTGCCAACGTCGCCCTCGCCATCGTCCCCCGAATCCAGCGCAAGACCTCTGGCGGCAGATCCTTCTCCTTCCTCGCCGCCAAGACCTGGAACTCCCTCCCCACCTCACTACGCCAGACCCAGGACCTCCTCACCTTCAGGAGACTCCTCAAGACATGGCTCTTCGAACGCTAGCAGCACCCCCCCCCTCCCCAGCGCCTCGAAACCCTGTCGGGTACATAGCGCGCTTTATAAATTCACTGATTGATTGATTGATTGATTGGTGACTAGCATTGTTACTGGTAGTGCTCTGCATAGTGCGTAGGGCTGTTCACTGTGTGTGAGGTTGCTGTGTATGCCAACGGTGGTGTTGGTGCAGCCATTTACCAAGTGTTTCCTTTGTCTTTCCCCCCCATTTTGTTTTTTCATCCTGTCCTTATGTGCATTAGCATCATCTGGTGGAGGAGCAGAGGCACCAGCAATGGAGGGAGCTGCATCTCACAGGACCCAGGAGGCAGAGTCCACTGACGGTGAGGGCACCAGTGGGACAGAGGGCGAGGGGAGCACCATGGCGGAGACTGGAGGGGACAGTTCGGACACAGATACCTCCTATGATGGAAGCTCCCTGGTGGTGGCGGACACCGCTGTGCCCACCCCAGCTACAGCCACCACCCCCATACCAGCACCGCCCTCCCAGCAGCCCCTCAGCGAGTTTCCCGTGCACGCTCACCCACAAGTGTGGGCATCTCCTTTGCCCAGGCACCTCAGGCCCTGCCCCAGTCAGCCCTGCTGCCCTGAGTGAGGAGGCTATTGACCTCCTGCGATCCATCTCTGTTGGGCAGTCAACCATTGTGAATGCCATCCAGGGGCTGACAGCCCAAATGCAACAAACCAGTGCATTTCTGGAAGGTATTCACAATGGCTTGTCGGCTCAACAGAGATCAATCCAGGCTCTGGTCCCCTTTCTGATAGCAGCCATTGTTCCTGTTTCCACCCTCCAGCTTCCTCTACCCAATTCCATTCCCCTCAACCCCAACCTATTGTAAGCACACAGGCAGACCAGCATGCACACAAGACAACATACAAGAGTGGTTCAGGCAAACACAAGCACCACACTTCATACCACAGGCACTCACACAAACACCATCCAGATGCAGACATACCAACATCCACTTCCCTCTCTGTGTCCCCCTCATCCTCCTCTTCCACCTCCCTCCCAGTTGTGTCTCCACTCACACCTGCATGCACTACGTCCTCAGCCACTACCGCCATCACCACCACACCTAACAGAACGCACACCTCACTGGCAGACACCACCCCAACAGCCATGCATACGTCCCCTGTGTTCTCTCGCACTGTGTCTGTGCCCCCCTCCCAAGGTACACAAACGCAAGCACTCAGACACCCAACAGCCATCCACCTCACAACAGCATCCAGCCCATGCACCTACACCCAAACAGAGCAGACAGACACCTCCAACAACTACTCCCTCTTCCTCCACTCACAAACCTCCCTCTTCCCTCCCCAATGTACCTAAAAAGTTTTTCCTCTCCACCATTGACCTCTTCCCTACTCCTCCTCCCCTCGCCATTCACATCTGGCCAGGGTGGCTAAAACCCAGGCAAGCACCTAAGCCATCCAGTTCACAGGCCCAGTAGTGTCCACAGCAACTCGTGGTGATAGAGGATCCAGGCAACCAGCCAGTCTCACAGACAGGGTGCCTGCCCTAAGTGCTGGCCAGCAGGACAAGGAGTCATCTCTAAGTGCTGCCCGGAAGGGCAAGGAGCCATCCCCGGCTGCTGCCAGGAAGGGCAAGGAGCCATTCCCAGCTGCTGCCCGGAAGGGCAACGAGCCATCCCCAGATGCTGCTAGGAAGGGCAGGGAGCCATCCCCAGCTGCTGCCAGGATGGGCAAGGGGCCTGCTCCAGCTGCTGCCCTGAAGAGCAAGGAGCCATCCCCAGCTGGAGCCAGGAAGGGCAAGGGGCCTGTATCAGCAGGCAGGAAGGAGAAGGGACCTGGTGTAGGGACTCAGTCGGAGCCCCCACCACCAACCATGGTTGTGCAGCCATCCGAAGCTGCAGGGGATGGGTTTGAGATTCACCCCACAGCCACCACCAGCAGCAGCACCATTGCCACAACTCAGCAGCTGTCCAAGGCTGCAGGGGATGGGCTGGAGCTTCTCCCAGAGATGCCCCCACAACCACCACCAGCACCACCAGCAGCACCACTGCCACCACTGAGCAGCCATTCGAGGCTGCAGGGGATGGGCTGGAGCTTCCCCCCACAACCACCACCAGCAGCACCAGCAGCACCGCCACTAGCAGTGGTCAGCCGTCCGAGGCTGCAGGGGGTGGGCTGGAGCTTCCCCCCACAACCACCACCAGCAGCACTAGCAGCACCACTGCCACCACTGAGCAGCCGTTACCGCCCACGGACATTGATTAGACCTACCTCCATGGGCTGTGGCCTGCCCCCTGTAAATCCTGTGGGTATGACACCCAGCTGAAAGACTGTGACCTTGCACTCCCCAGGATCCGAAGCACAGGGCATGATGCCCCATCCAGAACCAGTGGGTATGACACCCACTCACCCCATCCTCCCTGGGATCAGAAGCACAGGGCACGATGCCCCTCCAGAACCAGTGGGTTTGACACCCACTCACCCCATCTTCCCCAGGATGAAGATTACAGGGAACGATGCCCACTCCAGAACCAGTGGGCATGACACCCACTCACCCCATCCTCCCCAGGATGAAGCTCACAGGGCACAATGTCCCCTCCAGAACCAGTGGGTATGGCACCCACTCACCCCATCCTCCCCAGGACAAAGAGAAAGGGGCATATTGCCCTCTCCAGAGCCAGTGGGCAAGTCACCCACTTGAGAGACTGGCCTTGCACTCCCAAGGACAAAGAGCAATGGGCATGTTGCCGCCTCCAGAGCCAGTGGGCAAGGCACCCACTTGAGAGAAGGTGGCCTTGCACTCCTCAGGACAAAGAACAATGGGCATGTTGCCACCTCCAGGACCAGTGGTGTTGTTCCATCTGCCGGCTGAGGTGCCCCTCACGTTCCCCGTCCCCCTGAGGTGCCTGCCTATTTTCGAACTGATGCCCCTGCAGTGTTGTCTCCATGTTATTGCAGGAGACAAGTGGGGACTTGGACTTTGTGATGTGGCCCTGTGGCCCATGCATGTTGAGGACGGGGCAGTGTTCCTCGATTTGTACATATGTATATACTTTTAGATTGGATGTGCGTATTTTTGATGTATTTATATTATTACACTCACTTTCATCAATTCCTGTACTCCTTGCATTATTCCTGAGGGGTACGGGGTATATATTTTTTTTCTTGTGCATCTAGATTGTGTGTATGTTGTTGGGGGTAGGGGTGTGTGTGTTGTGTGTGTGTCCCTCTTTTTTTCCTCCCCCCTCCCCTGTGTGCTAGGCGACTGTACTCACCGTGGTCGTCTTCACCGTCGTTGGTGTTCGTGGTGGAGCAGGACGTAGAAGATTATAGGGAAAATCTTTAGCTCTGGTTCCATGGCGGCCTGGTTGTTCCCTGTGTCTCCAAAGTTGAGTCGTTTCCCTTCTGATCTCAGTTTCCACCAGGCTTTTGATATCGTTGGTACTGCCCCGAAAAAGATGGCGGATTGCAGGGTCTTAATATGGTGGGCGGAACAGTTACTTCCGCCTGGCTGTAGGCGGCTACCGCCGTGGTGCCTGTTGTTTCCTCCCAGGCTGTCGTGTGGTAAAGTGGCTGTCTATCTGAGCTCTTCCCGCCATGGTCATAATTTGGCGGTATTTACTGCTGGCCTGTTGGCTGTATTACCGACACTTTATCACCAACTGCCAGGGTTGTAATGAGAGCCTCAGTACCCATAGCATGATTCTAAAACATTGTTGCAATGGGATTCATAAAAAATGCAAAGACACAAATGTTTGACATGGTCAGCTTCAACCCTTTTTTTGCATCAATGGTAGCAAAAGGCAGCAGCTCCACACATAGCATAGCTGCCAGGTTTACCATGCCCATGCATTACTTATAGTCCTCATTTTAAACCGGAGTAAGCAAGACTAACAGTACTAGAAGGCAAAGATAAAACCCAGAATGCAGCAGCTAGCCACACATAGAAATAGGAACCTTGGCAGGGCTATGGTAAAGAGATATCTGTCTTGGGCCATGCTGAATATAAGAGTAGGTCTGATAGATGTATGAGACACGGCATGGTTGTACTCCTCATCCAACCTCAGAAAACCTCAAGTATTTCATCTAGTGGAATTAGTCAGGATTCTAGGACAGATGTAATAAAAAAATATGGACTATCCCAGCAAATCCAAAACTACTGGTTACTCTAAGTCGCATCTCCTATTGCCACAGTGTTAAGTGGGGTCCACTTTAAACAGTCATTTTATCCTTCATGGGCATAACCATTTATTTGTGGATGAATTGTTTTGCAAGCTCTGACATGTTAACTTACAGTTACTTCAGTGCTGAAAGATGGATTAAGCAGCTAGAAATGCCAACACAAAGTTGTATCCACACAGTCACAGGAAACAGAGAAGGCTTGTGTATTAAAGAGTATGTCTTGAGAGGCAACACTATCTCACTGGCTCATGATCTATTCCAGCTGGCTGTGCACAATTCATCTAGCTACCATTAAGCATCCATCCATTTAATATTATTTTCCCGCAGTGTCAATAATTACCATATTGCTTATCTAACCCCTTATTTATTTGTTTATATTACATGTTTATTTTGGGTAGTTAGTTTGAAAGATATTTCTTATTCATAGTACATCAAAAAGCGGGCACTAATAAAACACTAGAGTGTTTAGGTTTACAGTTCACAAATAAACTGGTATTAAAACAATGAACAAGGACAGCAGGCAGTGAAATTCTGCAATTGTGTGATTGTAGCATTGATCACATAACTATAGATTTACCATTTTTGCCATATTATTTGGTACATAATTTCTCATGACGTGCAGATTTTACAAAAAGTGTTTCTTTCTAAATAGACTGAAAATAATGCTACTAGAAATGTACAGCATAATTTGCATATTATGCTACACAATTCAGATAACCTTGCACTGTGATTCTAGTGGCCCTGGAAATGATGAAGCCATAGAGAGTTGTTTGTGGGCTGTCATTAGAACTGAAATCTTTATTTCACAAGGAACCATCAAGTAGTTGCCATATTTAATGGTTCCTTTAGCAAAAAGTGGGGTTTATACCTCTCCATTTGGTGCAATACTATCACCCAGAAATGTAAGATAGCTATAATCTTGCTTATATTAAGAGATAAAAGGTCTTCATGTAGAGTTAAACGTCTTTTTTGTCTGTCCTTCTCTCTCCATCTGTCTAAACCTTTCTCTCTCTTTGTCCCTCTCCATCTTTCTGACCTTGGGTCTCTTGTATTTCGTTTTCCCCTCTGTATTATTTTCCACCTCTCCCTGTCTCCCCTATCTTCATCTCTGTTCACTTTTCTTTCTCTGCCTCTTCCTTTCACTCTCTCTATGATTTTCTCTCATTTTATCTTTCTATTTATTTTTTGTCTCTCTGCCATTTCATGTCTCTCTAACTCATAGTCATGTTGTTGTCTATGCTTTCTCTCTTTCCCAATCTGTTCATCTTTCTGCCTTTCCCTGTCTTTTTATCCTGTTATTCGCTTGCTCTCCTTGTGTCTCTATTTTCTTATCTCTCCCTACCATTATCTGACATTATCTCCCTCTTTCTTTCTCTTTCTTCTCTTTTTGTTTGTCACTGCCCCCACCCTCTATCTCTTCCTCTCTATCTCTCCCCATCTTTCCCTGTCTTTCTGTGTATCCTTGTCCATGGCCATTCTTAATATCATGGGTGACATTTGCAGTCTGGTAACAAGTTCAAACACATGGGAAGGCAAGCATTTTAGGTCTCCAAAATGGCCCCAAGTAGATACGATTTCACACTGCCTTGCAGGCCTACCAGTGCTATGATATGCAGATCAGAAAGACAATATATATCTTGATGTACAATATTGTAACGATTTTGTTTTTTTGTAACATGTCTGTGGAGCATGTCCATCATTGCACTTTACTGAAGAAAGAAAGTAAGAATAACAAGAGAGAACTAGTTATGTGATTGCGCTCTATCCTGCAAATGCTTCATGGGTTGAGCAAGTTCATTCCTTTCTACATATTCCTAAACCTTTGGATGCCCTATATTTTCAGGCACTGCCTGATATTAAAGAGCTTTTCTGACATTCCATTTGCATCTAGCTGAATTATCTTAATTTGGTTTCAGGTCATGTGCATGCTTGATTCAGTTTATATGGTCACGGTCTTTTGTTTCAACTTTTCTATGAATTAAAGCAAGAGTTTATTAGTTGGATGATCCTTAAGGCCTCCTCTCACTATTGCTCATCTTGAAGGTTGCGAGCCTTGAATGTAGGGTCTTAGTCATGTGAGTGGCATTGTGAGGCTGCAGCACTGAAGTTTTGAACTTAAACGGGTACCATCAGTAAAAATATTCAGCAAGACAGGATTAATTCTGTGTTACCCTAATTTCCTGATGCAAGTTTAGGAGTGCAATCTAAGGAGTCATCTGTGTTGTGCTGTATAGATGTCATCACTGAGGACATACGTAACAGTAGATAGTCTGTCTGTACCTGGAATTTTTAATCTTTCATATTTTATGGTAGCAGAACATCCCATTAATGCGGCCAGCATTATGTCTTTATTCTCCTTTCTGTGACCAGGTATGTACTGAGAGCCCTTGAGACTGCTGCAACATATAGATCATTGTTTGAACCCCGGACAAAACTCAGGGGGTCATTCCGACTTCAGCAGTCCTTTTGCCGGACCGCCGAAGCCCGCTGCAGGCAAAAGATTGCCAGTACGGGAGGTCTTTTGCCCGCTATATTTGGGGTGTTCCGTTGGGCCAGCCGGGGAAAACAGCGTTTCTGCCCGATGGCCCAGCAGAACACTCACCACAACATTGACGCCGGCTCATAATTGAGCTGGCGGCAATTTTGCGGTGTGTTGAGTGCAACAGCACCCGTGCATTTCACTGTCTGTAATTCGGGCAGGGAAATGCGCAATAGGGCTGTGCATGGGGCCCCCGACACCCCCATTCTGCCAGCCTTTCCATGGCGGTATTCACTGCCATGGAAAGGCTGACAAATGGGGACTCGTAATCTGGAGGGCAGCACTGCTTGCAGCGTTGCCCTGGTGGATTACAACTGCCGGACCGCCAGGTGCAGGCTGGCTGCAGCCTGGCGGTGTCACCAGTTGGACTGTGGCGGCTCTGCCAAGGTCAGAATTAGGCGGTAGTACCGCCCTGTCTGCGGCGGTCCATTTCACCACCGCGGCCCTGGCGGTCAAAGACCGCCAGGGTCGGAATGAGCCCCTCAGTCTTTCATCCTTCTCAGGCTGATAATGTAAGTACTGTATAGTACTAACACCTAATTTTTATGATACTTTGCATTTCAAGCTGAAAAATAGGTGCATACCTGCAAATATGCAACCACAACAAAACATCTACAGCCATCCTGGCACAAACAGACCAAAATGCATGCAAGCACACATGAACAAAGATCAGGCACACATGCACCCATGTCCACATAGCTATAGAGTCACATAAATAGAGAACACCTGGCATTCAGCCCCTGTTACAGACAGACCAAGAGATGCTGTATACTGGATGCTTTTGTAGCACTTCAAGAAGGCTGCATAAAAGTAGTAAATATGACAGGAGAATTTAAAGAAGGAATAAGAGAAAGAGGTGAGCAAGGAATCTGCCTTATAAAAGGCATGATATCACTCAAAACTTAGTAGTAGGTGGTGGGCATCTGCTTGTCAGAGAAAGCAGATGAGTCAAATAGGTTACAGCATAAGGAAAATGAGAACAGCAAGAGCATGAGGTATAAATCAAGGGAAAGGAAACCAACAGAGTAAGGGATAGTAGGTCTTAACATGTGCCTAGCAATGGTAATGTGAGGGGGAGCTGTGTACAATGATCATTAGCTTAAACCCACAGGCTGACATATAAGGAACGAACACAATTCACTTCTACAATTCCATGCAACACAGATGCAGTCAGACAACAACAGCCACAATTTGCTATTCATTTTTATTTTTGCTTTTGAGGGGAAATCCCCAAGTCTTCTCTGTGATCGCATTTTAGTTATATCCTCCGTTGGCTACTGTAAATGCCCCAATAACCTTTATTCTGTACAATCTGCCCACAACCTTAGGCAAAACTTCTATGGTGGAATATTCAAAGTTCTCTTAAACTCTTAAAACATTTTGAACGGGCAGACTGACCGAATATGCTATACGTCCATCACCGCAAATTTTCGTTCTCAAAAGTGTTTGTGGAAAACTAGCTATCCTGCCTTACCCATATAATTGTAATATGTAATTTACAATGTAATATTAAGTTTTGATTTAACATGCTTTAAAAGATAACATTTGTCGCACCTTCTCACCACAAATCCTCACTGAAGTGTATATTATGATCACAAAATATACAGTCTGCTTTAAAACCGCACGAATACAGATGAATTAAAGCACTAAAAACTATCCGGACTCTTTTCTTGATGTCATAATTAAAAAGAACCATGCACCCGGTACCAAATATCCCTGGTTACGGTCCTGGCTTAAACATCTATTAAAGGGTTTCAATAGGCATAAACATGCCGACTCCTTGCCCTGCTTGGGTTGAAAAACTCCCCATTCTTTTTAAACCTACCCTTAGGGAGTTAATAAAGATAATTCCAGTTCCAACAGGAAGTAGTTTTAACTACTATTTCACTCACTAATACAATCTGCACCACCCAGCAATACCACTATCCCATATAGGTATTACCCATTCAAAGAGCTTGTTTCCTGTGGGGAAGTTGTAGCGGACGACATAAAATATGTTTATGGTGTGAGGAGAAACCATCTAATGAAGCATGCCACCTCAAGGTGGCTGAGCGTTCTCGTCCTAATAAGCCATGCATCTCTGGAGCCAGAGAGAGTTGGTAACATTATGTCAGCTGTATGTTTAGACCTGGAGTGCTTCTTGTGTTGTATGTTGGAAATGGGGATTTATTACTTGTGGGTCTTTAAAATAACTTCCTGGCCCTCTAGTGCTTCTTGTGACCTGGAGAATTTCCCAGATCATGTTTATGGTCATAGACGTATAGGATAGCAGAATGACTAAATGTGATCATCCTGTGAGGAAGGAGCAGGTACATCAGATCACAGGGGCTCCAGAGTCATGTAGGTGTTGGATGAGGATGGGCTGGAAGAGAGTGTTGAAAGCAGCAGAAAGTTCAAGCAGGACGACTGCACCTGTGCCTCCTTTGTCCATGATTAGGCAAATATCGCTGGGGGGGTGATGGTGGTTTGGTGCTGTGGTTGGTCTTTGCGGTGGTTTGAATGTTGTCTGTTGATGAGTTTTCCTAGGATTTTCACTTAACAGGGAAGCAGGGAGATAGGTTGGTAAGAAGCAGGAGTCTTCGGGTCTGCTTAGGGTTTCTACAGGAAGGGAAGAATGGGGGAGTTCTTCTAGGCTTACCAGAAGATTGCAGAGGTGAGGAAGATGTTGAAGATTTGGGTGAGTGTAGAGAAGATTGGATTGAGTCCTCTGGTGAAAATGAAGTGTGGGCACGGGTCCAAAGTGAAACATGAGTATATGAATCAAACTGTTGAGAATGTTTTAATCAAGGAGATCATGGACGAACAATTCAGAGCAATTCTTGCGTGTATCATCAGGTTGGAGGGCAGCAAGGGTTAATGGGTCCTATTGGCTGGCGCAGTTGTTCCTTATTTTGTTGTGAAGAAAGTGGGAGAGCTGGTTGCAGAGACCCTGAGAGGTGTGGTGGTGGTGGAGCAGGGAGCACTGGAGGTGAAGTCTCTCACAATCGCAAAGATTCATTTGGCTTTGTTGGTGCTGTTCACGATTTAATCAATTAAGGCAGAGCATTTGGTGTCTTGGATTTGCTGGTGGTAGTGTCAGAGGGCTGATTTGAAGGTTGTTCTATTGTTATTCAGGGGCATTCCAGTTGCTTACAGTGGCACATGCAGAGTCTGCGATCTTCTGTGTACCAACTTGCTTGTAGTCTTATCCTAAGGGTGACAGTGGTTGTGAAAGGGACAGGAAGTCTACACAGAAGGAGATCTAGGTATTGAATACAGTGATGGATTGTATGAGATCATCTCGGAGTTACGGGCAGTTGGGTTGGATTTCAGAGATTCATGCTTCTTCTGAAATTCTGCTCTAATTTCTTTGAGTGGTCTTGGAGGGTGCAGTTCTATGATGGTGGGAGATGTGCAGGTGGAATTTGACCAGGTGACCTGGCCAGGGGAAAGGGCTGATTTGACCCATTGTGATGTTGTTAGAGTTTGTGAAGATGGGGTCGAGGAGCTGGCCATGCCACAAATGCTTTGTAAATGGTTGGGTCCAAACTGGGTGGCATGGTGAATCCAGACCTGTGACTGGGGGTGAGTTTTTGAAGAGTCTCAGCAATCCGCCCATCATCTTGCTGTGTTGCTATGTTCACCCTAAGTTGCCTGGATTTGCCCAGATATGGGTCCCTTACTTGCTGTGTCACTGGAATCAAGCTAGACGAGCTGAGGAGGGGAAATACCCTGCAAAGGGTGGCATGATGCTTGTTTCCAGACCAGGGAGGACCTGGCCTGGCAATTCAGGCTGGACTGTTCCCATGGGGAGCAGGGCTAAGACTGATTACAATATGGCTAGGTCCAAAATGGCGTGGCATAGTGAGGAAAAGAACAATGGATTTAACCCAGATCTGTGACTGAGAGTGTGTTTGAAAAGTTTCAGCACTTCGTCCATCATCTTGTTGTGTTACTTTGTTTGCCCTAAGTTGCCAGGGCATGCCAGACATGGGTCCCTTGCTTGGTGTGCCACTGGATTCAAGCTATCCTGGCTGATGAGGGGTGATACCACAAAACAGTCCAATGATGCTTGTTTCAGGTCCAGGGGGGACCTGGCCTGGCAGTTTGGGTTGGACTGTCCCAATGGGGAGCAGAGATAAGACTGTTTTGCTTATGGCTGAGTCCAAACTGCGGTGGCATGTTGAACAAAAGAATGATAGATTTAACCCAGATCTGTGACTTAAGGTGAGTGTTAGAAAAGTTTCAGCACCCTGTCCATCATCCTCTTGTGTTTCTATGTCCACCCTAAGTGACCAGTGTCTGCCCAGACATAGGTCCCTTGCTGGCTGTGTCACAGGACTCAAGCTAGTCTGGCTGATGAGGGGTAATACCCGAAACCAGTCACATGATGTTTGTTTCTAGTCCAGGGACGACAAGGCCAGGCAGTTCGACTGGACTGTTCCCATGGGGAGCAGGGTTAAGACTGATTTGCATATGTTTGAGTCCAAACTGGGGTGTCATGGTGAGCAAAAGAATAATGGATTTAACTCAGAACTGTGACTGGGGGCCGTATCAGATGCCACACAGGTAGGGCAGGTTGGTAAGGTCTAATATCTCACAGGGGAGAAGCATTTTATGCAACAGCAGCCACTGTGCAGAGGAGGGGTATTCATATAATGGGAACAACTCTCTGTAGGATTGCTGACTCTGTTAAAGGACTCCCTCAAATGACTGACAAGTGGACCTACACCTTTCACAATACTGTGAGATACACCAAGAACATCTCTGTAGTTTGAGCGACAAGACTGCAAGGCAACATGTATTGACCATGAAGATGACAGAGGTAATAACCAAAAAATGCCAATGGCCTTCTTCAATACAAGATGCTACAGAGGAACCTCAGAACATGAGGGATATACCACTTACTAATATACCATCTCTGCCTCAACTAGCTGCACCATCACCTCCACCATCTCTACCCATTCAACCCCACCAAATCAGCCTCCTACAATAAAAACACACTCAAAATCAAACTCACATATATCCATAGAGTTTGAGGATAAATCCCCTAAATAAATTGCATTATATAAAAATTGAACTTGTTTTTGGGATTGGAGTAAAGGAAACATATTAGAGTCTTATTGTAGGGGGAAATCCCAACATGAAGGGGGTGAACAAGTATGAAAACACCCCACAAAATGTCAGGCAGCAAGTTAATATTCAAGGGGGGGGGGGGATTTTTTAAAAATAAGCAGAAAACAATGTCCTACAAATCTGCCAATAAATTGCTTTCTATAAAAACGTCAACATCATCAAATAAAGTCCAATGCCCTAAAGAAAGATACATCTTTCTAGCCCCTATGAGGATAGTGGGATCTGAATCAATTTTATGGCCATTCGATGTTTCACTTTTGCAATGTTGGTAACCTCCTCAGTAGAAATTATTAACTGTCAGGAAAGGATGCCCAATGGGAAGCTCAAACACAGCATTAGTAGGTGAAACTGATAACACTGATCAACTCGAAGACAGGTCAACAGGAGGTGAGGTGGGTTGTGGAGACAGATGAAAAGGCAGGCTTGCTATCAAGGGTGTTATGAGGCCCCATGGAATTCTGAGCTGTTGGTTACTGACCGTTGGAGTATCTGAATCTGTACTAATAAGTCAAAGGGGATGCCCAAGAGATCAATCCTTAAACCTCTGTGACTTGCACAAGGGACCTCACTGAGAGCAGAGAATGTGGCATAATTTGGAAAAAGGACGTGGACAACACATGAGGGTTCTGTGGTGTCAGAGGCACAAATGTCCCATAAAAGCTATTTTTCTCAATAAAGAAATCAAGAGTCATTAGGTGGGAAAAGATCTGTCTCAGTCTCAGATAGACTAAGTCCAAGACTATAGGTTTATCCAGAAGTATAGTTTGAATACAGAAAGGGAAAGTAATTAGTAAATCAAGTAAACTAACAATTAGGCCAGTACAAGGTCTGTCTTCCAAAGAAAAGAAAAGCTCAGTGAGCTCTCTGGCAGAGCAATAAATCTCCAAGCAAAAGTCTCGGACAGAACAAAACACATGTAATCAAGAGGTTTGACTTGTCTCCAAATAGCACATTATTTGTAATGTTTCAGGAACAGAAGGCACATACATTTCATGACATGATATCACATAGAAAGTATGGATTAGAAATGTTTCAATTATTACAAAGATAGTGAGGCCCTCTTGGACCTACAATGGTTTTCTATTTTAGCTTTATTCTATCTTAGCCTTATATTTTACAGTGTACGTGCTTTAGCTGACATCTCTTTTTGCACTAACATTTTAAACACTTGTGCTTGCATGATATTATTCTAAGAAAACATTGTACATGTTGCTTGTTTCTACTTAGCCTTTCTTGACATATAATCAGTACATTCTGTTCAAGGCTGGGAATACAGTACAAGGTATCCTAGTGCTTCAACTAGACAAATCATTTCAACAAATCTGTGCCTTTAACATTGTGTGTCTTTAACTCATTCAAAAATATTTTATTCGGTTTCTTGACCATCAAAGTATGCAAATAAAATATCAAACAAATAACACAGTACACCATTGCTACATTCTAAGACAACAATCATTTGAAAGTTACTAAAATTGCTAAAGTTGGCCTGTCCGATCTCAGCTCACATACTGCCTAAATAAGACAGCTTGGTTGATACATAACATCATCTATTCTACAAAAATAATAAAATGCACTGAAAACTTAGGGCCTGATTTAGAACTCGGCAGATGGGTTACTCTGTCACAGCGATGATGGATATTCTGTCTGGCAAAATTTAAATCCTATTATATAAAATAGGGGGTAAATTTGGGTGGACAGGCTATCTGTTACCATTGTGACGGAGTAACCTGTCTGCTGAGTTCTAAATCAGGCCTCTTGTGAATAGCTAACCCTACTAGTTACAGACTTGCTACATGATGAGCCAGAATTAATTAAAAGTATACAGTATTAAACAAAATACAAAGTACAAGCATAAACTCTAAAAACTCAAATTAGTTTCCATAAGAGAGCATTTGCTTCATTCCTTTGAAATGGTTCCAAGAAACAGCACACTGCAGGCGAAAAGAATGCAGCTTAATAAACTACATAATGCATGTAATGCAGCATACAAAGGCAGATTACTCCAGGTCACACTGCTATGGTTAAAGGTTGTTTCAAAAGCTTCTTGTGTTTAACCAAATGTTTAGCAGAAAGCAACTCACTGAGAATGCAATAGGGCCAGATGTATGTTTTCAAAATTTGCTGCACCTCTAAACAATGGGTAAACCCCATAATTAGACAGACTGTGCATAATTAGACAGGACGCTGCTTAGTGGATTTATCTTGGGCATACAATGCAGAGAAGTGGTCTTCCTGTTTTTCAGGTTGGATGTGATATCGGCTTGGGTTTGCATCCCCAATGCTCCAATTTGTAATTATGTGCCAAAAGATTCGACTATCGTTCATTTAAAGAGCCTGCAGTATATCTTGCCAATTTTTATTCTCTCCATTGCGCTTAGCTTGAGTACATGATTTCTTGTACCTGGACAGTGAAGTGCCTATTTCTGAGCGACTGCAGCCTGTGACACCCCTTTTTAATGTCTGCTCAGACAATTTGCACTCTCTGAAAACCATTTGGGATCCTTTGGATGGAATATTGGCCTACGGTGGGACTCTTAGGAAACAAATACCCTGTTGCATGCTGAAGAAACGTTCATGAATGTCTAAAATCGATATGGTAGTATCTACGGTATTTTCATAGTCAGACAAATAATACACAATTGGTCAATCTCTGCATGTAATTTAAGGTTTGCCATCATACTGGGCCAAGAAACTCTTCTGAGGTTGTTGATTATAATAGGTTCAGGAACCAAAGTAGAGCAAGTTAATAAGGATCTATTGAAAATCATCTCCAATTAGGGTCATAATCAATGGGTTCTGATCACTTTCAGTGCAAGTTACAACCTTCATATCATGGAGGTGTGACCAAAGCTTAACATCAAGTAAAACATAATTGATGACACTAGAACTTGAACATCACTGCCATAATCTGGATCGGAGCAGGATCTCCCATTACATGCTCTCTGACTCCGACCCACCACTATAGATGCAATTTGCAGGGCAAAGTTAGAGTAATGATGTTGCGGTTTGCCTGTCAGGCTAGGGATAACCCACTGCTCATACTCCTGCTTGGTTACCATGCTGATAAGTGGTGAGGTCACAAATGATGCATTAAAATCCTCTTCTACAATTACTTCAGCTTTCTGTTGGAACAGGTCAATCAAATCATTCAGCATAAAAAAAACAAGTGACTCACTGCTTGCAGCCATTGACCTACCATGTTCAGGCCCAACGGGAATTTAAACTGAAGTCCCTTTAGTTCAGGAGAGGATCATCAACCCTCCAATCACCCTCCCAGATTTCCTAGGACGTGCCGCTTCCACACTATAAGTAAGAAACCCATTTATAAAGACACTGTTGATCACCCAGGTTCCCTGAAATAAGAAAGCATCATAACTCTCTATTAAGGATATCCATTCATAGTCACTAAGCTTCGACATGACCCCAGCCAGGTTCCAAGAGATCAAGGAGAAACCACCCCTTCTGAGCAAATGTCGTTAAGAGTCTATGGCCATCAATGGCCTGCCCCCGGGGAGATTGGCTAGCAAGTTTAGGGTCAAGCATTTTTCCAGTCTTGGTTCTATCCTGGGATTCCTATTCAAAGTTGCAAACAGGGGCCTTGATATTAGTGCAGAGACGCTTAGCTGAATTTATCTCTTCTTTAGCACTTTCATTCTGCCCAGCCAATCAATCAAATTCAGGATAGAGACTTCATCATTTATACAGTAGCCTGGAGTGTTAGATCTTGATTTACTTGAGTGGTTTAGCATGATTTGGCTGTTGCTTTAAATTATTGTTAGTGAGTGTCTGCTGGGACGGGGAGATATTTTCATCTTGATAACATAATTGATGGGATCTATAAGTTGGCAGGTGCGGAGTTCAGAGTTTATGAGACCTTGGGCCAGCAGTTCTATTTTTAATACCATCATGACATAATCCAAAAAGGATGGTTTCTTGTTGTATTTCTTGGCATATTCAACATCTGACCTCACAATGAATAAACAGCCCCTATAGATCTGATCAAGTTTATGACCTTATGGATTAACAAATCAATATCTTCAAAAGCGCCACTTCTTATTTAGGTACTGAAGTTCTCCTGTGTGTAAATTGCGTGCTAAGTAATAAATGCCTGTGAGGGTATCTAGTTGCATATAAATCCCTTGCAACAGGAACAAGGGAACTTGGATATGTTCTGAGAACATATGGTTGAATTAATGGAGGCCTAAAAATGTTTGTGGCCTCAGTAGAATCTGCACCGGGCAGACAATAAAGGTTTCCCTCCTGGAAATATCACTGAGGTAGGACACCTCTCCGGTGCTCCTTCAGCAGCAAGTTTTTAGCATCTGCACTGGGGGTCTTGGTACTATGGAGATGATTCGATTTTAATTCATTGGATGGTGTAAATTTAGAAATCACTGATGTAGCTGGCTCTGCACTACTAAAATTATCCTCAGTAGCTGGTCCCCTCCGTTTTACAGTCTCAGAATTGGGGTGACAGTTACATCAACAGGTGTTGGCAAAATTATTCACTTTTATAGATCTATTGATTAACCCTTACATCCTTTAAATCATCTAGCTTACGATGAAGTGCTAAGAAGCTCTCTGCACCTGCAGAGTCTGAGTAAATTGTACCCACAGTGACTCCTGGATCAGCTGAAATAGTATTTAGCCCTAGGTGGAGGTAGAACTTGAGGTTGAGTTATAGCTAAATTTGTGAGCCGATTAGGTATCACACCATCTGTTAGCGAAGTGTACCTATTTGAGTAAGGAACATTAGGAAGAATAATTATTTCGGGAAACAATGGTGGCACAGTGGTTTGAGGCAAAGGGCAATTTGCAGAAGAATCACTGTGATCTAACATGACTTTGCATGCTCCACTTGTGGTCTTCCATACACTCCTCTTAAACATGATTGACACTTTAGTAGTGGGCTCAGTGTCCTTGGTTGATTCAGTATTTAATATTGGCTCAATGTAGGAAGTTGGGTCTGTATGTACTATTTCAAAGTAAGAAATAGCATGCACAGAGTCCAAGGGTTCCCCTTAGAGGTAAGATAGTGGCAAAAAGAGATCATTCTAATGCTCTATTTTGTGGTAGTGTGGTCAAGCAGTAGGCTTATCAGAGGGTAGTGTTAAGCATTTGCTGAACACACACAGGCAATAAATGAGGAACACACACTCAAAGACAATTCCAGGCCAATAGGTTTTTATATAGAAAAATATATTTTCTTAGTTTATTTTAAGAACCACAGGTTCAAGATTTACAATCAATACTTCAAATGAAAGGTACTTCACTTAGGTATCATAGGAACTTTGAATCAGCAAAATAGCATGTACAGTTTTGGCAAAAGTGGCAATTAGCTATTTTAAAACTAGACAGTGCAAATGTCAACAGTTCCTGGGGGAGGTAAGTATTTGTTAGTTTTGCAGGTAAGTAAACCATCTACAAAGTTCAAAGTTGGGTCCAAGGTAACCCACCATTGGGGGTTCAGGGCAACCCCAAAGTTACCACACCAGCAACTCAGGGCGGGTCAGGAGCAGAGGTCAAAGTGGTGTCCAAAACACATAGGCTTCAATGGAGAAGGGGGTGCCCCGGTTCCAGTCTGCCAGCAGGTAAGTACCAGCGACTTCGGAGGGCAGACCAGGGGGGGTTTTGTAGGGCACCGGTGGGGACATAAGTGAGCACAAAAAGTACACCCTCAGCGGCACGGGGGCGGCCGGGTGCAGAGTGCAAACAGGTGTCAGGTTTGCAATAGGTTTCAATTGGAGACCCAGGGGTCTCTTCAGCGAAGCAGGCAGGCAAGGGGAGGGCTCCTCGGGGTAGCCAACACCTGGGCAAGGGAGAGGGCCACCTGGGGGTCACTTCTGCACTAGAGGTCGGATCCTTCAGGTCCTGGGATCTGCGGGAGCAGTGTCTTTACCAGTCGTCGGGTTCTTGGAAGCCGGCAGTCGTGGTCAGGGGGAGCCTCTAGATTCCCTCTGCAGGCGTCACAGGGCGGCTAAGGGGGGTCAACTCTGGCTACTCACAGGGTTGCAGTCACTGGGGAGTCCTCCCTGTAGTGTTGTTTCTCCGCAGGTCGAGCCGGGGGCGTCGGGTGCAGAGTGGAAAGTCTCACGCTTCCAGCGGGAAACGTGGAGTCCTTTTAAAGTTGTTTCTTTGTTGCAAGTTTTGGTTTCTTTGGAACAGGGCCGCTGTCCTCAGGAGTTCTTGGTCCTTTTAGATGCAGGGTAGTCCTCTGAGGCTTCAGAGTTCGCTGGACCCTAGGGAACGCGTCGCTGTTGCAGTTTTTCTCGAAGTGGGGAGACAGGCTGGTAGGGCTGGGGCCAAAGCAGTTGGTGTCTCCGTCTTCTCTGCAGGGCTTCAGGTCAGCAGTCCTTCTTCGTCGTAGGTTGCAGGAATCTAGTTTCCTAGGTTCTGGGGAGCCCCTAAATACTGAATTTAGGGGTGTGTTTAGGTCTGGGAGGGCAGTAGCTAATGGCTACTGTCCGTGAGGGTGGCTACACCCTCCTTGTGCCTCCTCCCTGAGGGGAGGGGGGCACATCCCTATTCCTATTGGGGGAATCCTCCAAAATCAAGATGGAGGATTCCTAACGGCATGGGTCACCTCAGCTCAGGACACCTTAGAGGCTGTCCTGACTGGTGGATGACTCCTCCTTGTTTTTCTCATTATCTCCCCTGGACTTGCAGCCAAAAGTGGGGGCTGTGTCCAGGGGGCGGGCATCTCCACTAGCTGGAGTGCCCTGGGGCATTGTAACACGAAGTCACCTGTGGTATAGTGCACCCTGCCTTAGGGCTGTAAGGCCTGCTAGAGGGGTGAATTACCTATGCCACAGACACTGTGAGGTTGGCATGGCACCCTGAGGGGAGTGCCATGTCGACTTAGTCATTTTATCCCCACCAGCACACACAAACTGGCAAGCAGTGTATCTGTGCTGAGTGAGGGGTCCCTAGGGTGGCATAGGACATGCTGCAGCCCTTAGAGACCTTCCCTGGCCTCAGGGCCCTTGGTACTAGGGGTACGAGTTACAAGGGACTTACCTGGGTGCCAGGTTTGTGCCAATTGTGGAGACAATGGTACATTTTAGGTGAAAGAACACCAGTGCTGGGGCCTGGTTAGCAGTGTCCCAGCACACATCTCAGTCAAGTCAGCATCAGTATCAGGCAAAAAGTGGGGGGTAAAAGCAACAGGGAGCCATTTCCTTACACTCAACCTCTTTGATTAAATGATCAATATCATCCAGGGTGCAGCTCTTCCCTGCATTAGTTCTAGGGGGAGTACCTTCTGTAGTAGGCTTCTTAAATTTGTTATTGTTAGTTTTACATAATTTAGGCACCTTTTGTTTCCCCATGGTTTACCCACCTGCTCGCTACCGAGTTCCACATTTTGGCAATCAATACAATTTCAGATGTAATGTCAGGGCAGCCACTCAATATAGTGTAAAGATAATTCATATTCACTTACATTATCCTGATTGTTATTAGCTGTACAGTTGAGATGGAAGGAGGGGCCCAACCCTGCCTCTTGCGGGTGCTGACAGGCAAAGATGGACCTGTCTTGGCCCAGGCTTGTCCTGAGTGCATGCCCAGGCACATTCTGCATGCTTTTCATGCTGAAGAAAGCTAGAGTAGGTTATATGGGTCCTGCTGCTTGTTCTGGCTCCAGTGCTCACTGAAGGACATAGTTCCACCCCAGTGCCGATGTCAAAAGCAGTGTGGTCAGGTGTGTGGGCTGGAAACTGCCAAAAATGGTGTAGCTTTTATTACATAAATAATACACTGACCCAGGGAGGTCAGAGGGGCACTCTGGCTGCGACCTGCTTGGGACAAATGGTGTATTAAACATGCAGCTCTACTGGTGCTGATCTTCCAGTTTCCAGTATGGGACTACCATCTATACTACAGACCAAATCCTGATTCAGTTCTTCAGGTGTGGGCAGCTAAGACTATCCACCTAGATAGATCAAGAGCAGAAGGTACACTAACTATGCTCTCGGTATAGGTTTAGTGATGCGTAGGAATTATTATCTTCACCATATTCATAATGCTGGTAATGTTGCTTTGTTTCATCTGTCTAGTTATTGCAGCTCATTCTTTCTATGCAAGACTACAATTGTTTCAATAAATGAGTTAAAACGTATCTGTTATCTCCCTTGTGTTTTGTCTGGGCATGCATAAGTAAGACAAAAAAAGGGTAAAATCTGTTTCCACAAATTCCTTGGGAGTCAGAGGGCCTCATTACGAGTTTGGCATTCTTTTGGCAAGACCACTGTGGTGGCGGCCGCCAAAGGACTGCAATGTTGGCAGTCATCCGAACACTGTATTATGACCCACACTGTGAAGACCGCCTAAAAACAGCCACAAGTCCAAAACTGCCAGGACACTTGAGGGCGGGAAAGAGGCTGTTCCACCACGGGCCCGCCAGCCTGACACAAATCGACCCACCAAATTAAACCCACAAATCACCACAGCGGTTCTTTCGTGGTGGAAAAACATTGGCTGTGTGAGCTGCTGCTGTCAGAGACCACCACTGACAGAACCCAACACCACATCAGACAGTTTGAATAACCCACACCTGACACACATCCACACACCCAAAATACCTACACATACCACTATATAACACACCTCCACACAACCCACAAGCCTTTGCAACAAAACTGCAATAATGAGAAACAGAGGACAGGCACATACAAAGAGAGCGCACCCTAACACTATAGGCATGGACTCATCGCACAAATACAATATACACATAACAAGCGCACACATTCCACAACAGCCATCCATCTCTCACAACACACTACCCACATCCCATTAATCACCCAACACTGAACCCTTTCATATGCAACACCCCTCCACACCGTCAACACAACCACAGCTATGTCCCCACAAAAGCACCCACTATTCACCGACAATGAGTTGAGGGTCATGGTGTATGAAATTGTCAGGGTAGAGCCATAACCATTTGGAGCACAGGTCCAGCAAACAACAGTTGCCAGGGACATGGAGTTATGGCAAAAAATCATCAATAGGGTCAACTCAGGGGGCAGCCATCCACGCACAAGGGACGACATCAAGAAGAGCTGGAATGACCTCAGGGGGGAGTTGCATTCCATGGCATTGAGACACCAAATAGCCATGCAGAAGATTGGCGGTTGGCCCCCACCTCCTCCCCAACACTTAACATCTTGGGAGGAGAAGGTCTTGAATATACTGCATCCTAAGGGCATGACTGGACTACAAGGGGGACTGGAGTCTGGTAAGTACCCACAACATCAATGTCAAACAGTTGTCGTGTACTGCATGCTTCGTCACCCCCAAAATACCCCTAATTCACTGAAAGTCCCACTACACCTACCTGCCAATCACCGAATGCCCCTCTCCTCCATGCCACCACCACACACAGCCCTTAGCAAGGACACGGATACCACAGGCTAATCCTATCACTACGACTCCCACAATGCACTAACGTTTCAATGCGAAAACATGCAATGTGCACATCACATTACATGCATTTATCTACCTACAATAACTAGAATGTTCGACTGATGACCAGTACATGGCAACGGCAGCAATGCAATCGCACCCCACAATGGAAAGCAAGGCAAAACGCAGCTACAGCTCAGTGACAATTCCAAATGGACACTGAGCCACATCTCCAAGCCTGTAATGGACTGACCATGGGTTGGAAAGTAAGATGCCAGACTTCATGTGCATACACAAGCTCCACAGACAGGAATATTACTCTGGCATACTCATATACTGTGTTGCCAAATGGGACATCATGGTTCAATGTGCAGCCATATTGTTTGACAACTACCAAGCCTGGCTACTCACTAGGTAGCAGAGTTTAATAGTCATGTCAAGCATCAGATAGTAACAGAACCCATCAGTAGTGTCACATGGTCAAATCATTGATGACGGTACCCAACATGGAGTTTGGTACTCCTGTCACTTACTTCTATGTACTACCAAGCTATGCTGTGCAGCATCTGTCATTGTCATTGCCGGGTATCATGGTAAGCTACTGCCTGCATCCCACAAAGAGGGAACCAAACACACTTTCTTAACTATACTATGTGTCTCACTCCATCCACAGGTAACCCTGCTGTTGCCACCATGGAGAGGATACCAGACACTGTCAGCCCTTGTAGGAAAGTACCATCTTTCTTGGCATGTTAACCCCAATTTTACATGTATGTCAGTATGTTTTTGCCTGTCTCACTGGGATCCTGCTAGCCAGGACCCCAGTGCTCACAGTTTGTGGCCTAAATGTGTATGCCTGTGTAGTGCCTAACTGTGTCACTGAGGCTCTGCTAATCATAACCTCAGTGCTCATGCTCTCTCTGCCTTTATAGGCTAGTGACTACAATTACCAATTCTGATTGGCACATTGGAACCCCCTTAAAAATCCCTAGTATATGGTACCTAGGTACCCAGGGCATTGGGGTTCCAAGAGATCCTTATGGGATGCAGCATTACTTTTGCCACCCATGAGTAGCTCAGACAAAATCTTCACAGGACTACCACTGCAGCCTGGGTAAAATAGTGTCTGCACTATTTTACAGCCATTTTACACTGCACTTAAGTAACTTATAAGTCACCTATATGTCCAACCCTGGATAGGTGCAAATCTAGTAAGTGTGAGGGCACCCTCACACTAGCATGGGTGACCCCACATTGTTCAGTGCCATTTCCTCGAACTTTGTGAGTGCGTGAACACCATTTTACACGTGCACTACATGTAGGTCATCACCTATATGTAGCTGCACAATGGTAACTCTGAATATGGCCATGTGAGGTGTCCAAGATCATGGAATTGTCCCCCCATTCCAGATATGGTATTGGAGGCCAATCCCATGCACCCTGGGGCTCCACTATGGACCCTCAATACTGCCAAACCAGCTCTCTGGGGTTTTCTCTGCAGCTACGTTGCTGGCACCCCTCAGACAGGGTTATGTCCTCCTGGAGTCTGAGCAGCTCAGTCCCAGGAAGGCAGAACAATGTATTTCCTTTGAGAGGAGGGTGTTACACCCTCTCCCTTTTGAAATAGGTGTTACAGGCTTGGGAGGGGCAGCCTCCCAGAGCCTCTGGAAATGCTTTGATGGGCACAGATGGTGCCCTCCTTGCATACGCCAGTATACACCAGTTTAGGGAATCTTAGTGCCTGCTCTGGCGCGAAACTGGACAAAGGAAAGGGGAGAGACCACTCCCCTGTCCATCACCACCCCAGGGGTGAAGCACAGGACCTCCACAGGACCTCCTCCAGTGTGTCTCAGACCTCTGCCATCTTGTTTTCAGAGGTGTGGGGACACTCTGGAGGCCTCTGAGTGGCCGGTGCAGGCAGGTGACATCAGAGACTCCTCCTGATAGGTGCATACCTGGGTAGGTAGCTAAACCTACTCTCATGGCTATTTAGGGTCTCTCCTGTGGGCTTCTCTTCAGAGTTCAACTAGAATCCACCGGGACTTCTCTGCACTTCTTTCTTCAACTTCTGCCAAAGATCGACTGCTGACTGCTCCAAGACGCTGTGATGCTATTAATTGTGTTTGACCAATGACTTTGTGTTTCACCACTGCGCATATTAGTTGCTCAATGTTCACCAGTAGCACATTGTATGTTTTGTTCAGTTTAGCCGCCTATTGGCTTTAACATGGAGTTAGCCATTACATTCTGTATTCTGCCTATTAGCTTTGACATGATAGTAGACATTACATTTGATATTTAGGTTAGCTGCCTAATGGCTTTGACATGACATTAGCAGCTTAGCTGCCTATTGGCTTTGACATGATATTAGACATTACATTTTGTATTCAGCTCAGCTGCCTATTGGCTTTGACATGGCATTAGACATTACATTATGTATTCAGTTTAGCTGGCTATTGCCTTTGACATGACATTAGACATTACATTTGATATTTAGGTTAGCTGCCTATTGGCTTTAACGTGGAGTTAGACATTGCAGGTGAGAATCCAAGCTGTGTTTTTCCACAAGATGAACCAAGTTGTTTTCTTCACACCAGACCTTAGCTGATAAGAGCACGTAGATTGTGTGTTTACCTCGCAATCCAGTCTGAGAGCGGAACGGCTCAGAGAACTGGCCATTCTCCAAGGTCGTTCAGATCTCACACTGAGTTTGCTTTTAAGGATGACTCTGGGCTACAGTGAGTTGGATTTGAATCTGCTTGACTTCAGGCTGGAGCTAGACGTCAGTTGCAGTCCTTTAAGGAAAACGGGCTGCAGATGGAAAAAAAAAAAACGCTTTATTAAAAAGCAGTCACGTACATGGTGGTCTGCTGTCTCCAGCAGGCCACCATCCCCGTGAGTGCCCATACTCACAATGGGGTCGCAAACTGCGACCCACCTCATAGTGCCATCTGGAGACTGCAACAGTGGGGTTGAGGCTCATCTTAAGAAGGCTTCCTGCTGAGAATTAGGCGCGTACAGAGAAGCAATAGTGAAGGAAAACCCCCCCAACCTCAATCGCATGACCAGAAGCCTCCCTTGTATCTCATGGAGTTTGGACACCACATCCCTCAGGAATGTGCGCGCTAGTAATATCGCCACCCCGCGTGCTTTGATGTTGCCGAGGACCAAAACTGCCTAGGGAACCACCTGGAGCGCATAAGATAAGTGTCTTTTGGGACGAGATGAGTCTCCTGAAGCAGACATATATGACTGCCAGACCTCTCTAGGGTGGACAGAACGGCCAACCTCTTGGTAGGATTATTGAGCCCACGGACGTTCAAGCTCGTACATTTAATAATCATAAGCTAAGTTAAAGGTCGCAGGCAGAGAGGAGGAGAAAGCGCAGGAGGGAAGCCCCCGTGCCAAGATCTATCCCACCTGTAACCACAAGCCCTGGGAAAATCTCCACTTAAGTGCCAACACCGCCGGGAAACCCAACAACAATCAACCATTATGCACAACAGGTGCACAAAACATAAGAGTCCTCGCACATCCGTCCTCACGAGGAAAAGTCTCCAGAGGGCAGTAGAACCAGCCATGTCTGTTGCTTCACGTCCGTTGCCCCCACCGCCCCGACCCTCTCCAATGGCCGACATGCCGTTTGCAGCAAGGCCAACCGAAAATCAGGACACCTCCGGGCACTCTTCTCTACGCCGAAGTTCCGGTCGCCACACTACTCAAAGCAGATTCCCTCTCTGATCTCAGCTCCGAGGCAGTCGGGCGCTGCAGCTTCCGCCTCTTCTCCTTTCGCCGCCAGTGTGGGGGCCCCCCCCGACAAGGCCGACCCCTCACTCGACACCTGGCTTATATCCTCCAAACCCAGGATCCGGGCCGCCTCCAAGACAGATGTTACCTGCCAAAGCTGCTCCTCCCAGCGAAAGACTAGGCGGAATGGATGACCCCAAAAGTAAGACACATTGTGCTCCCGCAAGTGCTCTGTGATCGATCTAAATTCTCTCCTCCTTTGCAATGTACGCACAGAGAGGTCATGGAATAGTTGAAGTTCATGTCCTCTAAAGAGTACCTTCTGAAGAGTGCGGGCTCGTTGTAAAATCCGTTCTTTGAGGACAAAGTTGTGAAGGCAGGCCAGAATGTCCGGCGGGCGGTCTCCAGGGTCGCCGCCACGGCTAACTCGATGCACCCTATCCAGGACTATCTCCTGCGTCTCATCCGGGCCAAGTAGGGAACGAAACAGGCCCCTCACATAGTCCTGATGTCTTCCTTCTCCACCCCTACCATGGCCCCCCATTGCGTATGTTTTGTCTCCTCAAGCGATTTTCCAAATCCTCGACTGCTAACTGGAGGTGATCCTGCTGCTCTCGGAGACGGACAACCTCCTGCTGCAGACCCGCTAATTCTTCGCCACGAGGAATCTCACCATCCTCCAATTGCGAGACACGCTCCCCCAAGGAGGTCACCTCTCCTCGCAGCTCCTTCACCTCCTGGGATATGTCCCACCGCAAATCATGTATATCGCTACGGAGCGAATCAAAAAGGGAGGCCAAAAAGCCCTTCGTGACCGGTGAACCTACATCAGAATCCACATCCATTCCACCTTCTGTGGGTCTTGTCGCCAGTGAGTCCTCGGCCATGTCACCCAATGTCATACGGGCACCTGCCAGCATGTCCTTCACTGTCCACTCTCGTTTAGACTTAGAAGTCGCCATATTTCACAGGCCCAATCGCCAATCGCCGGGTCAGCTGCCCAGGTATCTACAACACCTCCACCGGTAGCAGGGCGGTCGGATTTGCCACGACAAAGTCTGTGTCTGGGCCCCGAGCCCAGTAATCACCTCCTGCGGGAGGTGATCTTTACAGCCTCTGCCTTCTTGTGCCTAGCCCGCCCTCCCTGGCAATCATGGGAGCGTCACCGGATCGGGCCAGTGTTCGCGTCCAACACCTGGCTATCCTCCGCTGAGGCGTTCCAGTTTTGCGTTTTTTACCTGGGCCCACACTTACTTGCTGTCTTGGGGGGCGCTGGGTGACCCCGTGGCAATGCACTGGCCTCCCCCGTCCATAACCGGGATCTCAGGCCTCTCCTCTATCTGCTGCGAGGCACACCAGTATGGGGGCAACAGCTTCCTGGCCTCAGCCAGCACAGGCATGGAAGGGTGCCTCCCTGTGCCCACAGCTCCAAGTTCTTAGGGCCCAGGCCCTCCACGCCTCCCCGTCAGCACCAGGGCCAAAATTGCAACAAAAAAAGGAGAAAAAGAAAACGAGCCTCCTCGGCCCTCAGCCCTCCGGCGCTAAATCAGGCGAGCCGCCGGGGAAAGATCTTCCTGCCAGCGCAGGCCGCCGCCCATGCCGCACCGCGACTTAGGCCACACCTCAGCACCCGCCGGCACCCGGAAGCCAAAAGCCGCGCGGCATGCCCCGGAGTCTTCAGGGGTCAGATCTCGGCCCACGACGGTGTCCGTAGCTTTTGGGGGGCCTCAAGGCGACCCCCTCGGCAGACCAGACAGCTATTCAGAGGGCCAGGGCGGCGGAGCTCGGACATGCACGTCCTAGCACGCCGCCATCTTGGCCACGTCCCCTGAATTTGACGTTTATGCTTTGCTATGCTATAATCATATATATTTGCTGTGTACATTGCAACTAAGAAGTACTGTGATATATTTTGCTTTCATTGCTGTGACTACTCTTTTAAACGTGTGCTTGAAATCTACTAATTTTTTCTCTCAAGAACATGTGGGTGGGTGAGAATTAACAACAATAAAGGTCTTCTTTGAACTCAGAAGTGCATTCCAGAGAGGTTCTGTAAGCTCCAATAGGAGATATGTAGGAAAGCAGAACATTATGTTGTAGTCAGCAGCCTTGAGAGTCAAATTGGAGATTTCTATGTGCACAATTTAAAAATGTTGTTTAGAGAATTACAGAAGCACGGCAGACCATGTTTGAAAATGCATGTGAAGTTAAACTGCCTGATGCTGCTGTGAGAAACATGTTTTCGTGCTGTGATAAAGCATATTTAGAAAATGTGCCCTTTGAAAGCAATGATGTTCCTTTTGTTCTTGACAAAAGGGTTTGGATACTTTTATCTGCTAACAGAAAAATGCAGGAGAAATGTAGACAGTTAGAACATGAAAATAAGAATTTACGTGAGCAAATTAGCCAAAACACATTAATGCAAGACAATGCTGAAATCTATAAAACTGCTGTTTTAGAAGAATCTGGGCCTCATTCTCACCCTGGCGGTAATTACCGCCAGGGCGGAGGTCGGCGGTAGCACCGCCAACAGGCTGGCGGTGCTCCGCCGGGCATTCTGACCACGGCGGTACAGCCGCGGCCAGAAGCGGAAAGCCGGCAGCCATGGGGATTCAGACACCCCCTACCGCCATCCTGTTCATGGCGGCTCTCCCGCCATGAACAGGATGGCGGTAGGGGGTGCCGCGGGGCCCCTGGGGGCCCCTGCCGTGCCCATGCCAATGGCATGGGCACGGCAGGGGCCCCCGTAAGAGGGCCCCAAAAAGTATTTCAGTGTCTGCCCAGCAGACACTGAAATACGCGACGGGTGCAACTGCACCCGTCGCACCTTCCCACTCCGCCGGCTCAATTCTGAGCCGGCATCCTAGTGGGAAGGTTGATTTGCCCTGGGCTGGCGGGCGGCCTTTTGGCGGCCGCCCGCCAGCCCAGGGCAAATGTCAGAATCACCGCCGCGGTCTTTCGACCGCGGTGTTCTGACGGCGGTACCTTGGCGGACGGCCTCCGCCGTCCGCCAAGGTCAGAATGACCGCCTCTGTCTTTTCCCATTCCAGTAATGAGGGGGTTAAGACAGCTGTGAGCCAGTCTGAGCCTCCGTGTGAGCCAGGTTTTTTGGCAGTCGTAGTACATTCCTTAACTGATAACACGGAGAACAGAGCTCAGAATGTGATTTACGAGGTACCGTCGCAAAATGTGCAAGTAAAACGAAAGATTTTAGAGTTTCTTACTGTTTGCACTAAGCAAGAGACTTGCTTGTTTGATTTTTGGAAACAGTATAGCCCTCATCTGAGTGAAATCTTAACACTTTGGTATGAAGTCACTAGGAAAAAATATAAGCAGCTGCGCGCTTGTGATTTGACAAATGAAATAATGCAGACTTTAGGGGGCATATTTATACTCTGTTTGCGCCGGGATTGCGTTGTTTTTTTGACGCAATTCCGACGCAAAACTAAATCCATATTTATACTTTGGCGTTAGACGCGTCTAGCGCCAAAGTCCATGGAGTTTGCGTCATTTTTTAGCGTGGACACCTACTTTGCGTTAATGATATGCAAGGTAGGCGTTCCCGTCTAAAAAATTTACTCCGAGACATGTGCGACGTATTTACACTCCCGGGCAAAATTCACGCAGGTCAAGTGGGCGGGTCAAAAAAAGTGACGTCCAGCCGCTTTTGCGCCGTTTTTTAGCGCCTGGTCAGGGCAGGCGTTAAGGGACCTGTGGGCTCGGAAGGAGCCCAGACGTGCCCTCCCATGCCCCCAGGGACCCCCCCTGTCATCCTTGCCCACCCCAGGAGGACACCCAAGGCTGGAGGGACCCATCCCAGGGACATTAAGGTAAGTTCAGGTAAGTATTTTTTTTAATTTATTTTGTGGCATCGGGGGCCTGATTTGTGCCCCCCTACATGCCACTATGCCCAATGACCATGCCCAGGGGACAGAAGTCCCCTGGGCATGGCCATTGGGCAAGGGGGCATGACTCCTGTCTTTGCTAAGACAGGAGTCATTTCAATGGGGGTTGGGAGTCTGAAAAAATGGCGCAAATTGGGTTGAGGTGAAAAATTTGCCTCAGCCTGACTTGCCCCATTTTTTGGCGCCCAAGCTCCATATCCCCCTACGCCGGCGCTGCCTGGTGTATGTCATTTTTTTTCACGCACACCAGGCAGCGCCGGCGGCTAACGCCGGCTAACGTCATTGAATAAATACGGCACCTGCATGGTGCTTCAGAATGGCGTTAGCCGGCGCTAATTTTTTTGACGCAAAACTGCGTTAGCGCAGTTTTGCGTCAAAAAGTATAAATATGGCCCTAGGTTTCTGCGCAGTGCAAGAGGGAAACACTGATTTACATGTAAATCAGGGACAGGGGAAGAAAAGAGTGCCCCTAGCTAGGATCATACACTGGATCTGGTACATGCAAGACAGGGCTAGAGTTACTGCAGCCCTACATGAACAGGTGCCACAAGCCCTTTTTCAGGATGTGGAGAGGGTGCAGGGAGTACCACAGGTAAAAGAGTCACCAGTGAAATTGAGTGCACCATTTGAATTCGTGTCCCCTGAGGATAAAAAGCATGTTTGTTTGACTAATGATTCATTGACTGAAATGTTGTTTTCTAGCACAGGAGAAGGAACAGTGTCGTACAATGTGTGTCAGACTTTAAAGCAAGAGCTGTTTGAGATGTGTCATTTTTACACTGATTCTTGATTCACTGCCAATGGTTTAGCCGTTTGGTTTTCCACATGGCTTGTACATAACTGGTTCAATTCCCTTGCAGATGTTAATGAGAAAAATTCAGAGTCTGAAGTGTCCACCCAGAATTCTGACTTAGTGGGGATGGCTAAGTGGGTGCACCAGAAATGTGGAGAGCTGGGAGAAAAAGCCACTTACAGGTGGGCAGAGATGATTGGGATGCACATTCCCCTAGATTTGACAAAAACTGTGCAGCACGCACAAGAGAGATCTGTCCCACAAACAGTCACAGAGCAGTTGGGGAGAGGAAAGTTACCAGGACAGATATGGCAAATTGATCTGGTTTTAGGGCGAGTGATTGCTGCAGATTACCAAGGAGAAATCAAAATTATGCTGATCACTGGAAAATAATCTGATTCATTCATACAAATTGGAGACAGAATGGCCCAACTTGTCAAAAATGCAGTGAATGGAGGTTTGGTAAAGAATAAGTCTGCCCCAGCCCTTCTGACAGTGCAAGAAAAGGGAAGCTGTGGTGCAGCAGATAAAACCCTTAGTGCTGAGGTGTGGGTTGAATCCCCAAGTGACCCTCCAGAACCTGCAGAAATCATAACAAAGGGCCCTAAAAACGTCTTGCTGCTTATAAAAAGGGAGAGGAAGGGCACATTTCAGATGACAAATGTTATTTGCAAGAAAAGTCATACTTTTTTCTTTTGCAGATTCTACCACATTTCGCCACTGCCCCTGAGTGTGCTGTGTGGTCTCCCTCCTGGTGTGTGCGTGTGGGGTCGGAGAAGGGACCGAACCCCCAACCTGAACCTGATTGAGTAAAGTGCAAGCACCATGGATCTATTTTGCGCAACTGGCGCCTTCAGTTCAAGTTCAACTTTTTTGATTGTATTCTTCCACTGGAACTAAGCAACCTTAACAGTTAACTGTCTATGTTTTTTCATATGGAACTCTGACTTTCACTTACCTTCCAGCAAACCTTTCAGGTGGACCATGCACCTTTACATGAGTAGAGCTCATGCTACATCAAATTGCTATTTTAGAGACACTATAATCTCATTCAGAGTATAAAAGTTTCAGTCTTTTCTGTGCAGATGTATTCAATGTGAAAGGTTATGAGATCAATATGTTAATCCACTTCCATTGCTTTACAGTGATTGCTTTGATCATTCAAATCTGATTTGCTTATAATGTTTTTTTGAGTTGATATTAGTCGTTTTTTTGTTTTTTGTTTGAAATAAGAGGTATGTGAAACAAAAATTCATTGGCCATAGGGTGGAATGTTATGCTATTAATTGTGTTTGACCAATGACTTTGTGTTTCACCACTCTGCATATTAGTTGCTCAATGTTCACCAGTAGCACATTGTATGTTTTGTTCAGTTTAGCCGCCTATTGGCTTTAACATGGAGTTAGCCATTACATTCTGTATTCTGCCTATTGGCTTTGACATGATATTAGACATTACATTTGATATTTAGGTTAGCTGCCTATTGGCTTTGACATGACATTAGCAGCTTAGCTACCTATTGGCTTTGACACGATATTAGACATTACATTTTGTATTCAGCTCAGCTGTCTATTGGCTTTGACATGGCATTAGACATTACATTCTGTATTCAGTTTAGCTGCCTATTGGCTTTGACATGACATTAGACAGTGCATTTGATATTTAGGTTAGCTGCCTATTGGCTTTAACGTGGAGTTAGACATTGCAGTTGAGAATCCAAGCTGTGTTTTTCCACAAGATGAACCAAGCTGTTTTCTTCACACCAGACCATAGCTGATAAGAGCACGTAGATTTTGAGTTTACCTCGCAATCCAGTCTGAGAGCGGAATGGCTCAGAGAACTGGCCATTCTCCAAGGTCGTTCAGATCTCACACTGAGTTTGCTTTTAAGGATGACTGTGGGCTACAGTGAGTTGGATTTGAATCTGCTTGACTTCAGGCTGGAGCAAGACGTCAGTTGGCAGACTCCCGTTTGGGTAAATAATCTCTTTCTCGCAGTTGACCGGAGTCATCAACTTGCAGACCCCAGAAAGATGAAGCTGAAGATAGGCCCTGCCGCCTTGCCCATACAGTGATGAATTTGACTTTTATGCTTTGCTATTCTATAATCATATATATTTGCTGTGTACATTGCAACTGAGAAGTACTGTAATATATTTTGCTTTCATTGCTGCGACTACTCTTTTAAACGTGTGCTTGAAATCTACTAATTTTGTCTCTCAAGAACTTGTGGGTGGGGGAGAATTAACAACAATAAAGGTCTTTTTTGAACTCAGAAGGGCATTCCAGAGAGGTTCTGTAAGCTCCGACAGGAGATATGTAGGAAAGCAGAACAGACGCCTGCAAAACTGCAACAAAGTAGCCAGAAGACTACCAGTGACATTGTAGCACCTAATTCTGATGGCTTTCTCAACTGTTTCCTGTTGGTGCATGCTCTGAGGGCTGTCTGCCTTCAACCTGCACTGGAAGCCACAAAGAAATCTCCTGTGGGTTGGCGGAGTCTTCCCCCTGCTCCAGCAGGCACCAAACTACAGCCTCACTGGTACTCTGGGTCCCCTCTCATCTTGACAAGCCTGGTCCCTGGAACACAGGTGGTGGACCCAAGTGACCCCGACTATCCAGAGTCCAAATGTCCGAATTTGGAGGAGGTAAGTCTCCCTTCCCCAGACAGTACCACTGTGCACCATGTGATCTGCAGCTACAAGGGCTTCTGTGCACATTTCCAAGAAATCCTGCATGCAGAGCTGAGCCTAGGTCCCCAGCACTCCGTCCTGTGACACTCAGCTCCCTGAGTTGACCTCTGGTGTTGTGGGACCTCTTTGTGCAGTGTTGAGATGACCGCCATGTTCAGTCTTCTTGAACCCGTGCTCAAGGGCTCCTGCGGGTGCTTCCCTTTGTCCAGTGGGCTCTCTACATTGCTGAGGGCTCCCTTTGCCTCCCCATCCTGAGTGGCGACATCCAGGTCCTTCCTGGGCCCGGGCAGCACCATTTTTCTTCAACTATGACCCTTGCGTGTAGCAACGCTTGTTTGTGTTACTTTGCCAAGGAACCACCCTACATCTGCCAGCACGTCATCGGACATCTTCTGCACAAAGCAGAACCGCCTACCTCACTCCGTTGGTGCAGAACCAGCATCTTCTTCCAACTGGAGGCAGCAATTTTGCACCTTCACCTGGGGTTTAGTGGGCTTCTGCCCCCCCTGGACACTTCAGCGACTCTTGGATGTGGTCCCCTTCCCTTACAGGTCTTCAGGTCCAGGAATGCATCTTCAGTGCTTGGCAGTCTTGTGTGGTCCTTGCAAAATCCTTCATCACGACTTTAGTGGGTTTTGGGGGAGATAGTAGTACTTTACTCCTGCTTTCCTGGGTCCTGGGTGGGGTCTCTTCTATACCCTTGGTGTTTTCTGACACTCCCAGTGACCCTCTACACACTACACTTGCCTAGGGGTGCATTTGTGGTTTGCATTCCACTTACTTAGTATATGGGTTGTGTTGCCCCTAGGCCTATCGCATTCTATTGTGTTCTACAGTGTTTGCACTATTTTCTGACTGTTTTACTTACCTGATCTGGTTATTTGTGTATATTATGTGTATGTTACTTGCCTCCCAAGGAGTATATCCATTGAGATATTTTTGGCACATTGTAACTAAAATAAAGTACCTTTATTTTTAGTAACTCTGAGTATTGTCTTTCTTATGGTATGGTACCTATATGATGCAGTGGTATTGCAGGAGCTTTGCATGTCTCCTAGTTCAGCCTTGGCTGCTCTGCTATAGCTACCTCTATCAGCCTAAGCTGCTAGAAGGGTACACCTGGTCAGTCGACGACTCCCAGCCTCACTCTGCCCACATCAATCCTCCCCACCCCTGTTGCTATAACATCACAGCCAAGCAAGCGCCCCCCAACCTGTGTACCAAGAACTCTTCAATCTATTATGTGCCCCACAGTACAGGGATCTGAGTCGGACTTTCACACCCCAGACAATGATGATCCTGCTAACACTGGAAGTGGGCATGCTGTGCCTTGGGCACAGACACATGAGTGCAATGGGCATGGAGGAATTCTGTGGGCTTGATGATGTGGAACCCAAGGGACTCCACTGACCAGGATATTATCTCCCAAGTCCTGGGAGCATTCCAAACGTCTGAGGCTTGGATGAGCCGGATCATCACCATGTTGAGGGAAAATCAAAGGCTGCAGAGGGAATACCACCAGGAGGTCATGCAGCAGTGGCAGGCACACAATACCACCATGGCCTCCATAGCAGGGGTGCTGAGGGACACGACCAGCACCCTGTGTGGTTTCGCAACCCATCATCCTGCCCCTTCCACTAGCAACGTGATATTTCCCCCTCTACATCAGCAGCAGCTAATGCAATGGAGAACCTGCCAGGGGAACTCAAAGCCTCAGATACCCCTCCCTCTGTAGCTGAAGAACCCCTCCATCTCCCCACCCCCACAAACGTGGATGTCTATCCAGACATTCGGCTAGAGCAGGTACCAAGACCAAACCCACTGCCAGGAAGTGAACCTCTCCTGCTTTGTCACCCTGTGTGCCTATGACATACCTTGCTGATTGTTCTGAGACAGAACCTCATTTTCCCAAGTCACAAGGACACTGGTCCTGTGTGACAAAACGTTGTAGCAGCTACTCTGATCAATCCATCTCCCATGACTCCACTCAACACCTGTTTGTTATGTTGTTCACATTTATTTCACTCGTCACAAAACGTAAATGCACAATAAATCACCTATTGACAAAGCTACTGTACATGTGTGTTTAATGATGCAACAATTGTCCTACCTAACTGTGGTCTGGTAATGCCCTGTGATTCGAACTGGCAGTATAATGGCCATCAGATGGAGGCTCCATCAGCAGGACACACATCGCAACAGTAATGTCACTAGACAGATGTCAGAGAGTGAGGTTGAAATCCACAGTAACACCAGGGTCTAATCCGTTGAGGCATCTGTAATTGGAGCAAGAAATAGAGTACCATCAGAATGAAAGGCATGATGACACAGTAAGCACATATACAGGTAATTGATTGCGTGCCTATTGTAATATAACTCCTAATCATGGACACGCAGATTGTTCCTATACAGCACCAGGCTCAGGCCCATCACAGGATCCATTTAACAGGCTATCTGTCATGTACAACTCTTAGAACTGTACTCAATCATCATTGACTACTGACAATGTACACCTAAAGCCTTAGAAAGCAGATCCACTGATGAAATCCACATCCTGTGGGTGGGAGGAGATGGGAATAGGATAATTCAGGTAATCAAGCTCAATACTGGTCAGTCCATGTGAAAAGTGAATGTTGGAATCAGTTGCTACAACACATGTTAGAGGTCAGCCACGAATACTGTACACCTTCCATTCTATCTGTCTACTTCCACAACTCACACATAGGCATTGGATATCATTACTTCATCACATATGCTAAACGTCAGGAGGTGCAATTTTGGCTATCAACTTCTGATTGTGCACAGACAACACTTAAAAAGGCCCACCTCACATACCTGTATTTCACTGGAAGTACTGACCGATGAGCTCAGTCCTACAGTCAGCTGCTCTTTCTTCCTCTGGCTCTTCTTCACTTTCTATATCATCATGTTCAGCCACAGGTATTGCTGCCTGACCGTCATCAGCTAACAATGGTATCTGACGCCTCAGGGCTAGATTGTGGAGCATGCAGCAGGCAATGAAGATTTGGCAAACTTTGTGGGGTGAGGGAGGAGGACACCTCCAGATAGTTCCAGGCACCTGAATGTTGCCTTCAGGAGGCCGAACGTTTGTTCGATTACACGCCTTGTCCTCTTGTTGGCCTCATTGAAATAGAGTTCCCCTAGCGTGGCTGGGTACTTCACAGGGGTCAACATCCAAGGAAGGTTTGGATAACCAGAGTCGCCTGTGAACAGAATAGTAGAACTATTTTAATGGAGGATTCAGCGACTGGGCAGATTGTGATGACAGGTCACATTACATAAAATAAACACATTACAATGCATACTTACTAACCAGCCAGGCCCTTTCTGTGTGTGGTTGTGCTATCATGTGTGGGACATTGCTGTTCCGCATAATGTAGAAGTCATGCACTGATCCAGGAAGCATGGCTGTCACTTGCGAGATGTACTGGTCTGCCAGACACACCACCGGCACATTGATAGAGTGGTAGTTCTTCCTGTTTCTATAGACCTGTTCTTTGACACTTGGAGGAACCAAGGATACATGGGTGCCATGAATGGCCCCCTAGCAACATGAGGAATCTGTCCAATCTGATAAAAGTCAGCCTTCACATAGGCCATGTCCTCTCTTCAGGGAAACCTGTTGTAGCAGTCCAGGTGTTTAAGAAAGCATACAGTACATCCCTCAGCACCAGACTGAACATGGGCTGAGACATCCCTGCTGTTAATCCGACAGTATTCGGGAATGACCCTGTGGCCAGGAAGTGACAATACTTGAATATTGGAGGTATGCAGTAGGGATTGCGATGGCCTGGCATCAGATCTGACTCCAACTGTCTACATTGATCCATGATGGTCTGGCGAGTCAGAGGATAGGTCTGGTTGACATGCCTGTACTCCATGGTTGCCAGGTCTAACAGTGGATGGTACCCTGGAGCTTATCTCCTTTCCCTCATGGTAGGATATCTATGTTGAGAGTAGAGAATGCAGTAGGCACACGTCAGTAGCACATGGTATAATAGCAGGCACCTAACATGTGTCAGAGATGCGTAGCACTGCTGACATAAAAATTACAGACCATAGAAATGCACATCATACATCGTCAGTGCAGCACATTGTCTGAAATGTAATTAAGATATGACACACAAACCATATCTGTAAGAAAATGTGTGGGTGACTGTGCAGTCCTGCACTAATCACACATATGTAATTAAATCATCCTATAGGTATCAGACACCTATGTACCTCAGAGAAGCCACACAGAATCATCCACAGGCTCAACACATCATATTCTCATGATTGGCCCATTACGTAGCACAACCATGAAGTCACAACCTTGGGTGACACAGATATCTGGACAATTAGGTGTCTGACACACTTATTTAACCACAGGGATCCAGTACATGTGCCCAAAATGGCAGGCACCGGACCTACTGATCTGGACATTTGGAAGTGACCCAAGTCCACCGGCGGACATCTTTATGGCAGTAGGCAGTCACAACTGCTGTGCAACTTGTCATAGGTTAACATTGCTGCCTATGTCGGACTGGGGCCAATGGCAATGACCGCTGGTGGTGACGGTCCTTTGTGTGGCAGCCCTGACCGCCATTTTTTGCAGTTTTGCTCAATTGACTCCTGACACTGTTGCTAGCAAGACCTCCTCTATGTAAGGTGCTGTGTACTGCCTCTGTGAGCCATCAAGCCACATCCTGCAGGTGATAGGGCCCCTGCTTTCACACAGGAAGAGCTTCAGAAGCTGGTGGAGGAGGTCCACCCCTGTATGGACAGCTATATGGGGCACCGGAGGAAAAGGTGAGTCCAATGGGACAGCCATGTGTTTTTGATGTTGTGTGTGACAGTGAGTTGGCCATGTGAACTCTAGTTGGAGTAGCTGCATGTGGCATATCATACAGGCGTGTGCTGAGATGATGGGTATGTGTGCTCACTTGCTGTTACAGTTGTGTAGTGTCAACTCCTGTTGGTATGGGGCATGTGTACATGAATTTCTCCTTTTTTCTGTATCATCCATGCAGATGAACACCCATCAGAAGAAGGGGATCTGGCATGCCATCACCAAGCAAGTGCAGTCCCTGGGGGTCCACAGCCGGCAGAGCACCCATTGTCGTATGCGATGGGAGGATCTGAGACGCTGGGCCCGAAGACCGCAGAGGCCCAGCTGAGGATGTCCTCCCAACGAGAGAGGGGTGCCTTCGGACCATGACCCCCACCAATGGCCCGTAGTTTGGCGGTGGCCTACCCTGAGGTGTATTAGCATTTGAAGGCAGCACAGCAGTCACAAGGGAGTAGGTACTGACTGTTTCCTGGTACTTGGCTCTGGTTGCATGGTGGTTGCTGTCTCACTGCAGCTTCTGTGACAATGTAGTAGGTGGCAAATGTTTGTAGACTAGTGGGAATCGGTTAGTACCACCTTGCAAGTGTTTGAGATGTGAATCTGGCATCATGGTTGTCCATGTGTACTTTTTGGACTCCCGTATCAAAACATAATTCTGACTGCATGTGGTGATGCTCAAATGTCAATGCCTCATGTGTTGCCCCATCCTCCCATTCCTATGGATGTGAGCTGGTGTTTCACCATACCCATCGACTCAAACCTGGTCCATCCTTCTGAATATGAGCATTAGTGGCTCTAAGGTGTCTGACCACTCCCATCTGTGCTGACCACTGTTATATCAACTGGGTGACTCACTTCTTTGGTTCATGGTCCAAACATAAACAGTACTGGTACAGGTATGGCCTCCATGTGAGGCTACCATCTCATTTGTACCACAGATATGACCTGTGTAAGACAGTACATATCTGTGTTGGTTGTTGTACCCCCATTGTCCGTTCATCTCCATTCTATGGGGTATGTGAAGGTTGCAACAAAAGGACATACTAGTTTGGTTGTCTGGTTTGTGTATTTAAATTCATCATGCTTTTCCATGTGATTGATATGTGGGCATTTAATCTCCATCCCATGGGTTGGTTCTAGAGGAGCTAAGTGCCTTGGCTTATCTAGCCTTTTACAATATGTTGTGTCAATGTTATGTGTTGCAATGCCCTACCAATTCCTTAGGAAACTTGGTTATATGCTGCCTACATCATGTCTCAATGCTTACGTAAGGGCACAACATCTGAAGTGGGGCAATCTATGCTACCCTTGGCCTAGCTGATGCGTACAGTCTGGTGGGGATTAGGTATTGCATCACTTATGTGTGATCATGGAATAATGGTTTTGTTGTTCCACTAATTCTAAAGCAGGTATTTGTTGTAGTAGCAGTTGTTGTACATGAACTGGTAGTCTTGTAGGTCCATGTACACATTATGTGTAGAAGTCATGTCTGTGTGTAATTTGTATAGTCTGGAGTTAGGTACAAGTAATCACATGTCAGGTATGGTGTTAGTAATGTTGGTTTACTCATGTTGTCAAGTCCTGGAACTGGAACTGCATGTCAGGTGCAATGGAAGGTGGCCTATCATGTCAATTGTTGCTGCCTGAAGTGTAGTTGTTGTGACACTGCACTCAGTGATTACCAATGGATGTATCATGTGTTCTATGTAGGCCATTGTAGCTGCACATGTATTTATGCACTAATGTGGTATATCTATGTTTTGTGTCAGCAGATATTCCTCTGTGAATGTGTGAATGTCATGCCATACCTGTACTCCAGGCATATATTCTACATATCAGTTGTCACATGTATGCGAGTCCCACTTGTTCTGGCTTCATCAGTTTAGGTACCCATGTTGCCATATATGAGTCCCTCACCACTCCTAACTTCACAGACACTACACCAAACACACCTGCAGACACCACACCAACATTCATCGATATAGCCATGACTCCTATCATACCCACAGTCAGCACAATAGCAGACTCACAGACATCCACCCCAGTCACCACATCCGCATACACCACAACCACAGGCACACCTATATGCAGCACATCTACCATACCTGCAGTCACCACCCCAACAGACAGTCACCTATCCAGCACGGCAACTCCCAGCTCCTCCACCTCGACTCCTCCCAAGACACATAAATGCCCACACTCATCCCCCGAACAGACACCCAGCACTCACAAGCATTCCTCGCACACACATGCACCCAAAACATCCACCAAGACACCTCCTACAAGCACTCCCTCTCCCTCCACTCCCAAACCCCTTTGCCATGACCATCCCTGTGTATAGAAGAGGTTTTTCCTCTCTGAGTTGTCCCTTTTCCCTACTCCTCTCCCACCCCGTGTGACCCCCCAAGAGATCAGTTTATCTTACCAAGTCCAACCCTACCACCTCCAAGTCCTCCCCTGCCTCCGCTACTACCCATGCCCCTCCCCTGCCAAGAGGTCAACCTCTCCAAAGTGTTCCAAGCTCTCCCTTAAGCCTCATTCAAAGCCCCCCTCCCAAGCCCAAGTCCAAGGACCTCTCTCCCAAAGCTAAGCACAACCCCGCCTCCCAATCCCTGAGGTGTCTGACCCCTTTATGCCCCTATGCATGGAGGTAATGTAGCAGTCAGGAGTCAAATAGGGGCACTCTGATGTGCCATCTGTGCAATATGCACTATCTTGTTTGGACTGGCTCAAGGGCTATTTCGTACCATACATAGTTCATTATTTATATATATATTTATATATTTATATACATACATCTGGCCAGACCAGTTTTTGGACCCCCTCGTTACCTATTTCTCCTGCCTTTCATTCTTCATGGGTGCTATAGTCTTGCCTGCTTTCTTTTATGAGTGCTTGTGTTTTGTGTGTGTGATGGTTGTGCTACCAGTTGTGTCTGAGCTGCTTGTGTCGGTGCGTGGGTTGCATTTGTCCCACTGTGATGGCTGAATATGGTGTGTTGTGCCTGTATGTGTCTGGGACATTCATTTGTATTGATATTGTGTGTATTGATTTTGTTGACATTTGTTTTTTGGAGTGTGGTGTGCCCTTGTATAGTTGTACTGTGTGCGTGTGTGTGGTGATCGGTATGTCAGAACCGCTGTATGGTGTGTTTGCATGGTGTGACGTTTGGCTCGTTGTATGGCTGGGTGACTGCGTATTGGTACAATGGTATTGCTATTTGATGTTGTTTGTATGTATTGTCTGATTGGGTGCTTGTTGTGGAATGTTGAGTGTGCATATGAGATGTTGCGGTTGTTATATAGTTGTGTACTTTGCTGGTGTTGCGTGTTGCTGTGTTCGACAGTGCTGGTGCGGTCTGTCTGCAGCTCGGTGTGTATTTTTGTAGTGTGTGTTGGCAATGGTGTGTGTACTAAGTATGTGCGTGTGTATATGTGGCTGTGTGTGAAGGTGTGTGTCAGTGTTGAAGTACGTGTAGGTGTCCCATCGCCACCCGTACCGGATGTGTATGTTGTGTCTGTGCTGCGACCTTGACATTATGCAACAGTAACAGGTAAGTGTGTGTACTCACAGTTGCTGCCATCATCGTCGTCACTGGTTCCGGAGTTGTTGAGCCAACAGGAGCAGCGGGAAGACATCTAGTTCAGGTTCCATGACAGCTCCAAATGGGTACGGCTTCCTGACGGTGAGTGACTCAATTTATACTGTTGGTTTCCGCCAAGGTTTCGGTGGTGGTGCTAGTGCAGCAGAAACCTTGGCAGTGTACAACTTCATAATCAGTCCAGTAGAAACATGGTCTCTGCTGGCCTGAAGGTGACTCCCGCCATCCATGGCGGCATAACCACACTGCGGGGAATTGGCTGTATTCTGTTGTGAAGACCACCATGGTCATAATTTGGCGGTCTTCTCCGCCAGCCTGTTGGCAGTACGAATGCCACCACCAACATGCCGGTCATGGTACTGACAACATTGTAATGACCCCCCAGAGTGTCATATTCAGGTTGCCATAATCACCTTTTATCCTGGTCAAGTTGGGGGTTTGGGTGAGGCACTGTGAGCTAGCCACAAATTGGACTGACAGCCTCTGATGATGTGAATGGACTCAGTCCCCATATTGGGAAGTTCTGTTATCCTAATATGCACTCCTATTATTTTAGTAGGAACTGTATAACACAACTATTACATTTTCCATACCCCACCACTAAAACACCTAATTCCTAAAGCATGTTACTGGCAAAAGTGTTCATAATTAATTAAGGATATGAACTCATGCTTATGAAATAAAGGAAGACAATGGATTCTTCAACTACCAGCAAACTCACCTAAGCAACCTAGATATTCTTCCCCGTTCACTTTGAAAAGTAGAAAACATTAGATATTTTATATACAGAGACCAAGATTGAGGCCATATTTCAATTAAATTTCTGAAAGCGAGACAGAGAAACATTGACCTGGAAAGCTCGTACATCTAAAATAAACATGCCCTTTTCTGCAGGTTTTCAGGAACAGTTTTCAATGCTGCCTAATGCTGCCTAGTTGTCCTATCTGATGCATGCCTAAATTAATAATTATTTTCTAGTAAATTAAAGCTCACTAACAACTATCCCCCTCTAATGATATCACACTTACTATCACACTACTTTATTGCAACATTTCTTTAATTGTTCTCGGTTTTGCCTATTTCGTCTCCTGCTAGGACATCTGGTCATCATACATTTTGGTCCATGAAATGTTATTTCTTCTTTAACCTGTCTGGTTGGCTTCTTTTTTGACTCTGCAATTGCAACTTAAACCCCTAGTGCAAATTGATTCTAGAATCTTGAATATTAGGACAGCATTCATTATAATTAGAATTCTTACCATTACCACAGTGGTTAGTTTAATGAGTTTTCTTTTAGCAATCCCATTAAACCATGAACCTATCTCCTCACAAACTCCAGGTTCACTCCATTGAACAAATCTCATTCACAATATTAATCATGTCATTAAATATATGTATCACTCTCAATGATTTCTGGGATATAAGTACAGCACTGACTTCCTAGCATACAACTGGCATCCTCTTTTTTCACCACAAGCATATCTAAAGCAAACCAATTTTGGATTATTATAGATCTTATCACAAACATCTCTTCATTAATATTAGTTATAGCACTTGCTGTGTTACTTGCCTAAAGCTCTTCTAAAGTATACAATTCTCTAATAATAGAGCCATTTAAAACTATTCCTTTAGGAGGAATCCAAACACTCTTGTTGACTTGCACTTTCTCTCTTCATTCATCCATGACACACTTCTTTCACTTCACTCAAACTATGTGTGTGGTGGACTGCAGGAAGCACAGAAACTAAATATCAAGTACTTGTCCAACCTTGTGGAAGTGTGAAATAAGTTGTCTTAATGCAAATGTAATAAATACTTTCAAACATAATGGTAATAGTTCTTAGTATATACAACATATCTAATATTTAATTAGAAGCACATGTACTATTCCTCACTACATTTGATATATTATCGTCACTCAGTCCTACATACATTAAACACCCACGCCCTTCCTACTCTTTCCAAATGCTTAAAGTAGGATGTATTTTTAAAATTTTAGTTATATTCTCCTTTTGTGACTCAAACTTAATTTCTCCTTAATCTTTTGGCAAATTTTCTTTTAGTCTTTTCTCGGTGTAATCTTGCTGTAATATCTAATAAATCCAATGTCAAATTCATTCAACCTGCAAATATTGTGCATGTTAGTACTTCATGTGTCAAAGCTTAAAACATTTCTTAAAAGTTCACATATCTCAAGACTGCTAATATCTGAAAAATGAATAAAGGACAAATCACAGTCTTGGCACAACACATAGAGTAATACACTGAACAGGGCAATGAATAGGATAAGGGCAAATGAAGGTAGAACACACCCTCTGAAACAGAAGTAGGCAAATGAGTAGAAACAAAACAATCAGACAAATTCATTACTTCCCTAGACATTTTTAGTAAATCTTTATAAGATTTTTCTCCAAACTCTTTACTATAACTAACTTTACTATTCAATTAAGATATTCAGTATCCATATCATTATAGGACATTGAGCTGTTGTAAGAAATTGGGTTACTGTTTGACTAGGATGTGCTGAACCGCTGGTTCAACAAAACGTGTCGGTCCCTAAACAAGCGCTTAGTTCAAGCCATTAAATCCAAGGACCCCACCGCCATGCGCGTAGCTAGGAAGTCCTATAAATCTGCAATACGCATAGCCAAGCGTGACCAAGATAACAAATGGTGGACAGCACTCAGTGACGCCGTGCGCGAGAGGAACCACAGTCTGTTTTGGTCCCTGGCAGCGCGAGGCCCAGAAACTAGTGGTTTGGACATCACAACCAATATTGCCCCAAGAGACTGGATAGTTCACTTTAGTAGTCTGTACTCCCCTGATCGTGATAGCCCCATCCCTGTTTGCACGGGCCCCCACCTAAATCACTCATTAGCACCCACCACCGCAGCACCCCTGTTGTTTTCCCAAAGTGACATAACCTATTCTCTAAGCACTTTAAAACGCGGCAGGGCCCCTGGATCAGACTGCGTCCCAGCAGACCTGTTCTCAACAGACCTAGCATCCTGGTCAAGATGCCTCACCATTATAGCTAACGCAATAGCATCTGGGGCGCCAATTCCCGAGTCTTGGAAAGCGGCTATTGTTATTCCAATCTTTAAAAAGGGCGACAGATCACTTCCTTGCAACTATAGACCTATTAGCCTAATTGACTGTGTCCAAAAAGTCTTCTGCCACTGCCTCCTAGGAAAGATCGAAGAATGGATGACTGACCGCGATATCCTTAGCCCCCTCCAAGCCGGTTTCCGAAAGAAGATTTCCACCACTGATCAAGCCCTCAGATTCCTATTATTATATTGGAAAACAGTGTTCATTGGTAAAGGCAGCCTTTATGTAGCTTTTATGGACCTCAAATCTGCTTTTGACCTAGTACCTCTCAACAAACTATGGGACACTCTCTTTCGGATGGGAATCCCGGAGCACATTCTTGCCATTTTGATACGACTCCACGACGACAACTATGCACAAGTGAGGTGGGGCAACAAGGGCCAATTAACTGATAGAATCCATGTTTCCCGGGGTGTGCGGCAAGGGTGCGTACTTGCCCCGACCCTCTTTTCCCTGTATATCAATTAAATCGTCCCCTCCCTCCTCAGACTGCAGGCTGACGCACCTTCACTTGGCACACAAAAAATCCCAGTCTTACTTTTTGCCAATGACACTCTTCTGATATCCAACACCCCTAATGGTCTACGGAAACTCCTTGCGTGCTTCGAGCATTTCTGCTCATCACAGGGACTCGAAATCAACACCTCGAAAACAAAACTAATGACCCTTAATCCCCACAGATCTTTTAAAGGGAAGTTTGCTTTAGAGGGCTCCTCACTTGAGAAGGTGGGCATTTTCAGCTACCTGGGCATAACATTCACTGACATCATGTCCTGGAAGACACACATAGGAAAACAAGCCCTAAAACTAAGACAAACAGCAGGGGTACTACTAAAAAATTTCCACCTCTCACACACAAAACCAATTCGCCCAGCATTACAGTTATACGAAGCCCAGGCCGTTTCCTCAGCGCTTTACGGGGCTGAACTATGGGGCTATACCAAAACCCAAGACTTAACCACCGCTGAAAACAACTTCCTAAGAAACCTTGTGTCCCTTCCGCTAAGCACCCCACTGTTCCCTCTTTTCAAGGTTCTCGGTATCAAACGCATTGGTCACAAAGCCCGCCTGCGACCTCTGCTGTACTGGCGGCGTCTCTGGACTACTCCGGAGCTCGACATCTTCACTGAAGCTCTACAGGTCATCCTAAAAGCCGACCATCTTCACAGAATCCCCTGGCTACGATGCATCAAGGGTTCACTGTACTCACTTGGGCTCGATGATCTCTGGAACTCACCAACCACGTCAGTCTTCCCCTCGAAAAGGGAACTAAAGAAACTATACTGGCAAATGGCTAACTACGAAGACACAAGGGCTGCACTCCACACTACACTATCTTGTGACTTTGCCAACCTAAAAGAGTCATGCAAGTACGAAGCTTTTTGGGACCTAATCACGGCCCCAAGGGAAAGGAAACTGTACTTCCAGCTCCGCATTGGAACACTCCCATTAAGACTTCTCACCAGTAGCTGGTCACACAATGAATCAACCGTATGCCCAGCTTGCAAAGCCCCCGTCGAGAATCTCCCTCACGTCCTTTTTGCCTGCCTCGCGTACACCGCCCCCGTAGGAAATGGCTGGCCCCGGCATGCAGACTACTGGGAGTCCACAGCTCTGCGCTAGCCCTGCGAATCCTCAGATCAGACACTAGGCCAACGCTAGTGATCGCCATCGCCAAATTCCTCGGAGCTAGTTGGCTTGTTAGAGGGAAAACTCTTCTGGATAAAGACTCCAAATAAGACTGTCCCATCGTCCTGTGCAGCACATTTTATTCCATTTTTATTCCATTTTTATTCCACTTTTTCCATTTTCTCTTATATTTTACTCCCTTTTATCATTATATTTACCTGTAATTTTCATTATGTGTATTTATTTGTATTTATTACTGCTTGCGCTTTTTAGGCTCTTGTAGCCGCAATAAAGCTCCTTTGAAATTGAAATTGACTAGGATGTGTGCCCGGGCCAGGCAGCAGCCATAATCCTTGAAAGTCAGTCAGTCTAATTCCTTTATTCAGCAAATTGCCATAAAATCACAAATCCGTTAAATACAGGTACATTTTAAAAAAAAATTTACATTTTCAAAAACAACTGGTTAAAATATCATTCATCCCAGCTTATTTCTTAAATGTTGGAAATAACATTACAAGACATTTTAAGATTGTGGCCTATGTCTAAATCATGTTGTACAACTACATCAGCAGATTAATATAGTTTCCTAATATCAATAGCAGATCTAATAAAGTTTAAGATAGAATGGCAAATTTGAATCGTTGGTAGTTTTTGAACAAAACTCATTGCATCCTTATAGTGTCTGGCTTTTGTCCTGCGTAATAGAGGCAATATAAAAGCATGTCTAGGGGCAGTATAAAGTGTGGAAAATAAGAGAAAGTGACAAGTGCTCTGCTTGCACCTGGTGTCACAGGGACAAGTGGGTAGATCATTTTGCCAGGTACATTGCTTAGGAAAGGCCACTCTAAAGTGAATTAAATTTAACCTGAACAGGGTTAGAAGAGAGCATATTGATGGACTCTGAAACCAGGCTAAATAGGGTTCCATAGTATCCGTGGTTGAAATCTGGATATAAGGTTCAAAAGATTTCAATTTCAACGCTCCATGAAGTCTAAGGCTCAGAGTATTCTCTCTATAGCACTGTTTCACCACCTCCTTTGTATTTGTAGGCAAACTCTTTTGGTCTGTAAACATATTTTCAAGCCCCTGATTTTGAAAAGACATTTTCAGATATGAAAGCCAAGGGATTCTATTCATATTGGCCAATTATAGACAGTCAATCATGCAATCTTGTACCAAACAGGCCTCAGGGTTTCTCCAACATCTGACCCACAATAGAAGGGGAGAAACAGCAATCAAGTCCTCCAGGTACTATAGACCCAGTACCTCGTAACAGATAATATTTGCTGCGTTCTTAGGTACCAACAGTAATCTATGTGCAAACCTATTCTCAATACGTTGTGGTGAACCTGCTTTGACATAACCCCACAGTCCAGCCCGTATGTAGCTGTTGATACACATTTAGATTTATAGAGCGTCACCATTTGAGGTATTGGGCTGTGACCTAATTTACAAGCAAAGCAAAATATTGCTTCTATATTTCTTACCAGTTGTTGAGTCTTGGCCTTAAGATGGAAATCCATAGCATACAGGAACTTACATGCATGCCTAAATAACACAAATCTTTCACCTTGTTAATAATGTTTCCTCCCATAGTAAATTGTTTAGACTTTGTACTTCAGGGGCCACATGTCATTAAATAGAACTTTGTAAAATGTACTCTCAGATCAAGGTCCCACATAAAAGATAAAAAAAGGTCTAGCAGACCTTGGAGGATATTAGCAGTACGTACAATTAAAACAGCTACGTCTGCATACAGTAAGACTGGAAGCTGTCTCTGCTCCCTCCTTGGAAAGTCCTTCACATACTTTAGAAGGAAGTCATATAACCTGTTTATGTATATTAAAAATAAAAATGGAGCTAAGATGCAACCCTGTCATTCCCCTCGCCTTGATGGGATGGGGGTGCCTCTCGCCTTGTAAGCTGTACTTCACCAAGACCATCAGGTCTGTCTGTAGATGTTTTATTTACACCAACAGGTTTAAATCAATACCCAGAGTTTCCATGATTTGCCAAAGCTTCTCTCTATTTACCAGGTCAAAGGCACTTGAGAAGTCAATAAAAGCAATGTGAATTGCTCCTTTTTTTGCTGTTACGTATTTACTAAGAATAAGGTGCAAATTTAAGGCATGATCAACTGTGTTTAAAATGGGCCTGAAACCATATTGAATTGGGGAAAGAATCTTTGCCTCCATCACCCATTTCTCCAGACGTGATAAGATCACACTTCATAATATCTTGGCAGTAGAATCTATAAGGGAGATTGGCCTATAACAAGTTGGATCTTGTCTATTACCCTTTTTAAAAATAGGGATGATTATGGCCAGTTTCCATGAAGAAGGTATGTTACTCTTTACGATGCTTCTTAGGACATTTGTGACTAGATGGCCCCACAAATGTGGAGTTCTTTTAAATAGATCTACTGGGACCCCATCCAGACCGGGTGCCTTTCCTGGCTTGGATCAGTTTATTTCTGTAATGATCTCTTATAGGTCAATAGAAGTGTCTAATGTGATTGGGTTTATTTCCACGGGTTTCTGATTTGTAATTCTGTCCCCTTTATGATGTTGTTTATTTTCAGACTGAAATACCCTTGCATAGTGTTGTACCCAGGCATCTTCTGGGATCAAGGAATCATCTGCTTTTGTGTCTTGATCAGAGAAGTATGGGTAATTTATCACCCTCCAAAATTTAGAAGTGTCCTTCAATTTGGTAGCATTGCTTAGATGCTCATATTCCTGTATTATGAGGTCATGGGTTGGCCATTATGTTAGGCAGAGATAGATAGAGTCTAGCTTTTGTTTAATGATTCTCTGATTACATGCCTTTTGATCAACCTTTTCCCATTTCATACTCAAACCTGTGTTTTTATTAAGAACAAGATGTCCTCTCCCTTTCCTATTCTTTATTCCTAATTTAATGTTATAGGTGAGGTTAACACACAGAGGATTATGATCACTGGCACAGTGCAGAACTATCTTGAAATCGAGAATTAAATGAGAATCAGCTAAGCTGATAAGAATAAAATCAATGAAGCTTCCGTTAGAATTCGCCATAAATGTCAGAATTTTCAGAATCTTTTGAGGTGCTTCTCCATTGCAAACATTTGGTCATATTTACTAATAAAAATATTTTAAGCATCCCCTACGTCTGTATGATTAAAATGGGTTGTCTTCTCTCTTCCCTCAATCGGGAAACTACATGCATGACAGCCTTCCGATTGACATAGAGGCATATTGAAATCTCCTGCCCAGAGCATGATTAACTCTTTCCCCTGAAGCCAATTAGATGAATCGAGGAAATCCATTACATCCTCAAGGCTCTTCCTCAAAAGGCCATATGGTATATTGTTATAAAAATCTATTAACAAAATACCCTTTCTCCCCTCAATCAATAATAGGACGATCATCAACGAGCGGGGAACATGGCGGCCGGTTGAAGCGCTGACCGCGAACTCCCATCGGACGAGAGACGCGACCTGCGACCCCTGCGACCCCTGACCCGGAAAACGACACGCTGAGTGCCGGAGCGGTGCCGGAGCTGGATAGACGCGTGAAAGGATCGCCGCGGCCGTAGAGGGACCCACTTGTTGTGACGAGGAGGAGGTTTGGAGGAGAGACGCCGGGGGAGAGACTGGGGGGGAGACTGGGATTGTGCTGCGGCAGGGCTCCTGGACTGGCGCCCTGGTGGGAAGTTCCTCTTACCGGAGAGGGCTGTTGGTGGCGTTTTTTTTTTTTTTTTTTTTTTTTTTCTCGGTGTTGGGCTGGACGGAGCTCTCTGTTTTTTTTTTTGCGTGAGAAGTACACACCGATGATGCCATAAAACGTTAATTAACCGGAATACTGGATCCTTGGTAAACAATCGCATATTGGGTCTGCATGGGATTTTTTTTTTTTTTTTTTTTTTTTTTTCCTTGTGAGCCCCTTCTTTTGTTGGGACCACCCTCACCCACGGAGGTTTGTTGTTGACACCCTGTTGTCGTTGACTTTGGGCGCTGTCTCTTTGCTTTGAGGGCGGTTTCGGCGTTGCTTCTCCCCAGGTTGGGAGATTTAATTAAAAACACGGCGAACAAGGAGGGGGGCGAAATTGCTTCGGCGAAAGGTGGTCGGGGGGTCCCCTGGAATCAAGCTTTAAATTCCAGTATTTGGGCTGAAGCAGTGAGGGGTGTGCGACGAGGGAGATCTTATACCTCTCGCTGTTCTCTTCGTGGGAGTTTACCGGAGATTCCGGGGCTTTCCACTAGGAGTAATCTGAACAGGAATAGGGTGGGAGGAGAACGTGATACCAGCAGAGCCTCTCGGTGCATGTCTCCAATCAAACGCCGCCCCAGGGTTGTACGGACAGAGGTCAAAAACCTGGTTGGTGCAAGGACTTGTAAGCCCGGCCCCCTGGGTGTGAATGATAAGCCCCAGACTTATTCATCAGAGACTGTAGAAGTTATAAACCCTGGATTTAAGACTCACGGCGAAGTCTCTTTAAAGGGGACTGATCAAACTCTGTCATCCGTGGGCCCTCCTACCCCTCTCTTGGGGGAAGGTCAACCTGAACCTCTGGGGAGGAGTGAATCATTGATCACAAGATATTTTCGGACCACTACCTTTCCATCGCAGGATATGGCAAATAGTCAACTAACCTCAGATGATTTAGAAAGGTCAAATTTAGCTATGCGTTTGGCTATGCGTTCGCCCCTAAATCCACTAGACAAGGATCTAGATGGACAGGGAGAGGATTCCTCTAAATTATCGGCTTTGTTAGAAGTGGAGAGTAACCCTCTCAGAGGTACAATGTCTTATGGTATGGATGTACAGGCCCTGCTAATCTCTCTTACTAAAGAGATTAGGGAAAAATTTGAGACTTCAGAAAATAACCAAACAAGGATTCGGGAAGTATGTGAGGCTTTGGAAAATAAAATCACTTTGTTATCAGATCGGATGGGTAAACTTGAGACTGTGGTGGCGGCCCATGAGGAGCGGGTGGCAGCTCAATCTGAGGATATTTCACAATTAAAACGTGGGGAAAAGTTGTTACAGGACAAACTAGAGACTTTGGAAAATAACATGCAGAGAAATAATATCAGGCTTTTGGGTGTTCCTGAGGGATTGGAAGGCGAAGATATTAAGGGCTATGTGATCGCTTTGATAAAAGAGGTTATCCCAAATACAGCAGTGTTTAACTTGGAAGAGGATATTCAAAGAGTCCATTGCGATCCGTTCAAGAAAAATCCCGGGAGGAAGAATCCTAGGAGGATTCTGATAAACTTCAATACGTACTCTATCAAGGAAAAAATTCTGTCTGAAGCCCTCAAAGTTGGTGTTTTTTCCAAAGGGGAATGGGCCTTCAGGATAAGATCGGACTTGTCTAAAGCAACGTTAGATAGACAGTGGGAGTTGGGAAAATTTATGCGCGAGCTTCGTTCTCTTGGGGCTACCGTACAGCTAAGGTTTCCGGCAGCACTCCGGATCATGTGGAAGAACAAAATGTATAACATGAGAGATCCGGGGGAGGTTAGCGCATTCATAGACCAGATTAAGGCGTCACAATAAGATCTAGTGGAAAGTATCTCGTCCGATGGGGAGTTCGAATTTAGGATAACAGGATGGTTATCCTAGTAGAATCAGGGAGGGTTCCCCAGGGTAGGGGGGTTGGGTTTGGGTGGGAGTTGGTGTTGGTGTTGGTGTTGGTGGAGGGGGTGGGAGGCACTGGGTGTGGGGGTTTGGGATGGGTTAGGGGGATTAGGTGGGTTGAAAGGATAAAAATAAGAAAGTCCTCATATGTTGTTTACCTAGGAGGGGGGTGCGCTGTGCTCATGACGTTTTCCTTTTCTCCTGACAGATATGTCTAAGTATGGGAATTTAAGGTTGAAATTTCTTTCCTGGAATGTGAATGGTTTAAGGGTGGTAGGCAGGAGGAGGAAGATTTTTGAATACTTAAGATTGGCGGAAGAGGAGATTATCATATTGCAAGAAACTCATCTCCAACAAACAGAGTGGGAGACCTGGGTTAAACGGTTGAATTGGGTTTCTCTTAGCGTATGCTCCTCCCAAACTAGTGTGATAAAAGGCGTGGCAGTTCTGGTCAAAAAATCCATAAAGCTTAGGATAGGATCGGTGCAAGTTGACCCTAGAGGGAGATGGGTAGTGGTAGAACTGTGCGCATCTGGCTATTGGGTCACGGTGGCAGGCTATTATGGACCTAACTTAGATGATCCCACACCGTTTCAAGAGTTATTCAATATTTTACTTCTAGCTAGATATCCAGTGGTACTAGGTGGAGATTTCAACATATTGTTAGACCCTGTATACGATAAGTCAACCCCTCGAGGTATGGATAACTCTCCTAAAATGAGGGCACAGGTGAAACAAGCCATGCAAGATCTAGGATTGGTAGACATATGGCACTGCAGAGGAGGCGAAGGAGACAGATATACATTTTACAATAAAAAATATGGGCATAGATCTAGGATAGATTTTTTTTTAATACACAAAAGCTTATGCCCAGAGGTCAGAAAGGTAGCCCACAATCCTGCTCACCTCTCAGATCATTCAGCTGTAAAATTACACTTGGATATCAGGGTCGTAAATAAGGGTATTAGATGTATAATTAATCGCGCTATACTATTAGACGACTCTATAGTAGAAGCATTAAAAAAAGACACAAGAGATTTCTTTCTTTTGAACCAAGGTACGGCAAGTTTATGGTGTGTTTGGGACACCTTTAAGGCCTATATTAGAGGGAGGCTTATGAGCCTGGCAATATACAAACATCGTGAAGAAAAAGAGAAATTGGGAGATATGGAATTATCTCTAAAAACCTTGCAAGCTGCAATCCATAAAGCACGAGCAGAAGAGAAGGTCAATTTATTAGAGGACTTGATATGTCAAGAGGTTAATGTTCGGACTAAGCTAGAGGTTGTTTTGGAAAATCGTAGTAAGATAAAGTGGGAAGCTAGTCGATACGCTCACCATGAATATGGAGAAGGTTGCAGTAAGCTACTAGCATGGAAGGTTAAGTCAGACCTCTCTAAAAGATATATTTCAGCAGTCAAATCGGACTATACGAATCAGATTTGTGTGGAGCAAGAAGAGATTGAGGGGGCATTTGTATCTTTTTTCCAAGACGTATACTCAGAAAGCCTGGTTAATTCAGACGAGTCGATTAGTGATTTTCTAGAAAAACTACACCTTCCAGCTCTAGAAGATTCCGAAAAGACCCTATTAAATTGTAAAATAAATGAGGCTGAGCTTATTGAAGGCATAAAAGCGTTAAAAAAAGGAAAGGCCGCTGGTCCAGACAATCTACCTAATGAATTGTACAAGGTTTTGGGGGAAGTTATTAGTCCATTTTTATTAGAATTATTTAATTCTATGCTGGTTGAGGGGGCTCAGACGCCTAAATCCTGGAGAGAGGCTATAATCTGTCTAGTTTTAAAACCAGGTAAGGATCCAATGTCTTGTGCATCTTACAGACCCATCTCCCTGTTGAATGCCGATTACAAACTGTATACAGGGATTTTAGCCAGGAGATTAGGGAGTGCTATAGGTAATCTGATTCATACGGATCAAAAGGGTTTTATGAAAGGGAGGTATCTCCAGGATGTAACACATGAGTTATTCGCTGCAATAGACCTGGCGGAACAAGAAAAGGCTCCGTTGGCGATCCTGACGTTTGATGCAGCAAAGGCTTTCGATCGGGTTAATTGGTCTTTTTTGAGGTTAGTGCTGGAAAAAGGAGGCTTGGGATTTCCTTTTGTTAGGACAGTCAGGGAATTGTATAGACGCCCCTCAGCGAGAATTCTGGTCAATGGCCAGTTATCACAAGAATTTAGGATTTGGCGGGGTACGCGACAGGGATGTCCATTGTCTCCCTTGCTTTTTAATTTATATATTGAGCCTCTGGCAATTTCTCTTCGGTTAAGTAAGGAAATTATTCCATTTCAAAGTGGGGACTGGGAAAAAAAAGTAGCATTATATGCGGATGATCTTATGCTATACACCAAGGATGTTAGTTCTACCCTACTTGCGTTCAATACTTTGATGGAGCAATTTGGTAAATTTTCTGGTTACAGCGTAAACACAGAAAAGACGAAATAATGTGTTGGAACTTGACTTATGCTTCTCCTTTAGTCAAACAAGAGATCAGATATTTGGGTATTCGATTAACAAATGACCTAAATGAGGTACCTAAACTAAATTTTAACATAACATACAGAGAAACCAAAAAATTGCTAAAGACGTGGGCCGCTCTCCCTCTTTCCATAATTGGAAGATCCAACATTTTGAAGATGCGCATTCTCCCAAAATTTACCTTTTTATTTAACACTATTCCATTAGAGTTTAAGAACTGCTGGTTTAAAAAACTACAGGGGGATTTATCCTCGTTTGTATGGGCCTCCAAAGGAGTAAGGATCTCGTGGAAAAAGATGAGTAGAAAAAAAGAGTGGGGGGGCATTGCGTCTCCAGATTTCTCCAAGTATTATCTGGCATTTCAATTAAAAAACATCAGAAACCTATTGAATAAGAAGTCAGAATATGATCCGGCTTGGAAAGCCTTAACGGCACACCTCGAGGAAAGAGCAGATCATTTTCTATATAAATTCGGCCATCCTAAGTACTTCAAGAAGGTACGCTTGAAGACACTCAGGCATGCATGCAACATTTGGATGTACTTTCGGAAAGCGCTAGAGATACCCTATTTTTGCAGCTCTGCCCCCATTTGGGATTCACCTGGTACTCCTGAATGTCTTACTGATAAATTATCAATTCCTTTGAGAGTGAGTGGGATTGTAAGATGGGGCCAGATAATGGAAGGACCAGAACTGTTAAGCTGGTCGACACTTTATGAAGGGACTGGAGGGACAGTCTCCAAATTCAAGTATCTTCAGATAGCTAGTTGGGTTAAATCGCAACAAACAGGAGAAATAGGAAGGAATATATGGGAAGGAAAATTAAACCAGAAAATCATTAATAAAGAAGTCGCTATGTGGTACCATGCTCTGTTGGAAGCAACAAGGGATGGGATATCCCTTCCCTTGTTGAAGTGGGGGGGGATTTTTCCAACTCTAGATGTGAAATCTTTATGGTATAGGTCCTGCTCAGAATTGTGGTTCACGACCAGCCCGGCAGAGTTGAAGAAAAACCACTTGTTCACACTTCATAGGGTTTACTGGACGCCGGCTAGACTAACAGCTATTGGGAAAACTCAGAAAAACTGTCCGAGGTGTGGTGACGATAAGGCAAACGATATACACATGTTTTGGCAATGTTCAAAGTTGTGGGAATATTGGGAGGAGATAGGAAACACTCTAAAGATAATATTTAATGTGAAAGTAAAATTGGATCTCTCTATGGTGGTGTTTGGGGTCAGCGAACAGGGTATGAATTATCAAAAACTGTCAACACATCAGGAGCATTTGTTGTTTGTATTAATACTCTTGGCTAGGCGAGAAATTTGTCGTAAATGGGTTGACCCCTTTCCCCCCCGCTCTAAGGATTGGCAAATATCTGTAAATCGAATGTGTATAATGGAACAACGAGGTCCCCTTTCTAGAAGGGATAACTTCTGGATGAATTGGGAAAATGTCTACCAATAGTTCATTACTTCCCTTTTTCTCTTTTCTTTCCCCTTTTTTTTTTTTTTTTTTTTTTTTTTTTTTGTATATTACTGTGTTGCTGTCTGGTCTCCGCCTTGTGCAAACTTAGTCCAATGATTAGTACTCCCATTACCCAATACTGGGTGATGCTTTGGTTTAAGACTAGGTTTCATGGAAAATAGTATATCCTGGTTGATGGCATACGATTGGGAGAATAATAATACGTAGACCAAACGGGATGTCCTAAGGGTTACGTTTCCCTCGTTCGGAACTATTCTTCTCTCTTCCAAAGCAAGGGTGATAATTATGAGGACAAAAAAAAAAAAAAATAATAATAGGACGATCAGAAAGTAAGCTGAGGACCAAATTAAGGATGCCTCCATTTTTGGTAGATTTAACGAAACAAGAACTGAGAGACCCTCCTCATGCCCTTCCTGCTAGAGATGGAATCACTGGTTTGTAGAAACATAGGTAACCATCCAGAAAAAAAGGATGTTTCGACCAAGACTCCTGTAAGCAAATTATATCATATATAGATACAAAATGTAGCCAGTTTGGGTTTTTTATTTTCGACCAGAGTCCCAATATGTTCCAGCTAATCAGTGTTAGAAATTTATGTCCTAATCCTACAGCTGGATCTTTCGTAATGGTAGTAGAAACCAAATCCCAAGAAGGGGAGCTTGATGGGTCCACCTCTCCCTCTAATGGAGATATGCCTTGGCCTTCTCCTCCCCTTAACCCCTCTAAGTCGGCCCTTCCTTACATGACTGAATCCATGAGTCAGTCATTTTCATCTAGGGAGTTCAGAGCCTGATAACGATTTGCAATGGGAGCGTTTATCTGGGCCTGTAAAACCACCAATCCTGGATTTTGGTTTTGGGATACTGCAAGGAAGTCTGGAAATAAGACGGAAGGATCATAAAAATGACTTAATGGGTACACTTGAATCCCTTCTTTTGCCCATTCACAGAAGTCCAAATCTGCCAACAAGCATTTGACCAGACAAGGGATTTTTTAATTTATCACTACGCAATCTCCCTCACATACTTTCTTTGATGGACCAATCCATTTCACTCTATGTGCTAAAAGGATCTTATTATTTAAATCCTCTTGATAACTAGTTTTTGTCCTCAACCAATGGGCAGACTTTCTCATCAGGGCTTGTGTATCTTCATTGTTACATCCATTCAAAAGAGGCACATTTTCTAGCACCAGGACATACGGCCTGCATTCAGGGAGTAAATGCAGTGTCTCTTCCAGGTTATTAGTGAAGTTAGTGTAAAGGGGGTTTGAACCCCCAGATAAGCCCCCTTTTTACCATATTTGGTTTGTGCTCTATATATGAAGCTCTAGGTTAAGCTAAGGGTTGAGTTAAGGGTGGACCAATTCCATTCTAGTCTGGATTATGTAAAACATTTCCATCCTTTAATGCATACTTCTATCTATGGATTTTCCCTGGCGCGGATAACTCTGAGTTATCTGGAGTAGCGTGCTAGTCACATAAGTGTGGAAGTGATCCAATCTCTTAGTTATCAATTTAATAAGTTTCTCCTCCAAGGCTACACAAAATGGTTTCAATATAGAATCAATTAAATAGGTAGAATCATTGAAAATGTCTTTCCTCATAGTACGTTCCATCAGCGCATCAGGGAGCACCTGATGTCCAGCATTATTTTCTAATTGTATATAGCTTTTATTTTTTAGTCCCAAGATCCCTTTCAAATATTTTGCATTTCCTCCCCCTTCTCTTTTTTGGAGGTGGGAAGTCCACTAATGAGAAATCGGGAATTGGTTCCTTACTTGATTCCTTACTTGGACTTGCGTCCTGCAAGGGAGGTTGCAAGGAGTGTGCGCTTATTCCAATCTGGGGCAGGTCAGAGTCCAAGGTCTTTCGCAATGGCTATTCCATTTGTGTAAGCTTTACAAGTACAATAGGCGCCAGGGGTGGCCTTTCAGAGAGTTTCTGCATTGCCCCAATCTTAACCTCCACTTGCTCTAATTCAGTCTCTATAGCTCACATAACGGAGGATAAATAGCTTGTAATTGACGACTGGGCTGGAGAACCTGAGCCCCTTTACCTTCTTTGCACGTTATTCTTTCTCTTCCCCATTAGCATAGGTGTTTCACATACCTCAAGTGTTCTGCACACAGCAGGGATCACTCAGCCACACAGGGGAAAGAGGGGGGGCCAACTGACTTCTTCACCCTGTCTTGGCTCAGTCTTTGTCTGGGCATGCGCCTGGGTGTGTCCCACGCTGCGGGAGTGCAGCACTGCTTATAACAGGCCACTACCTATCTCCTCCTCCTTCTCAGGGCAGCCTGGGGCTCGTAGTCTACCCCGCAAGATCTCCACATAAAGCACGTCCCATGCTGCAGGAGTGCATTGCTGTTTTTAACAGGCCGATGCCTGTCTACTCCTCCTTCTCAGGGCAGTCTGGGGCTTGTAATCTGCCCCGCAAGATTTCCCTTGTCAGTGTATCGCACAAGCAAACCCCAAATTAACCTGTACTCAACCCCATGGAAGCTTGGCTTAGAGAAGTCAGGCTTAATTTGGAGGCAATCTTTAAAGAACATGGGCAACATTTAAAAAAATAATAATGTGAAAACACCACATAAACAGTCCACAACATGAAGTTAGAAAAATAGAGTACATTTTAATAAGTAAAACAAGAGGGAAGATGGATTGCACAGCTGAAGTGATGCTGCTGTTTAGAGGTGTGGTGCGGCTGCAATGCGTGTGGCCTGAGTAATTTTTGAAGGTCCTGCCGACACGCCTTGAGAGGAGAAGTCCAGTGTCGAGGATGTGGTGCCCATGGTATGCAAGGGATTCAAAGGACTACACCAAGGATGTGTTGCGCAGTGGTGGTTCCAAAGGCATCGCTGGCTAAAGAGGCAATGCAAGTCTTTGCTGTGGGTCCAATCCAAGCAGCAGTGGAGTTGTGTTGGTTCTGCTAAGGTTTGGAACATGCAGCAGAGGAGATGTATAGGTTCCACTGGTACCACAGAGGCTGACAAATCACCTCAAGTCCTCCTCCATGGATCCCAAACTGGGGTGGCACAAGTCAGCAAATACAGGAGGTCTGAGGCAAAATGTTAGGGAAAAACCAGGCCAAGGATGTCAGGTCTAACACATGCCTCCCTCCACTACAAGTGGGGAGAACTACCCAACACATTCCAGAATGCTTTCCCTGTAGGGAGATGGATCACCTAAAAAATTTGGGATTTTCAATCATCATCTACATTAGCGATCTGAGGGTTGATGGTGTCTCTGAACCCAGAAGTGAGCACCAAACAGCTATGGTGTCTGCTTCTATAGTGCTGAGACCACTTCGAAGGCTTCCCTCTATATTGCACTCCAACTCTGTCCCTGGGAAAGTAACCTTCTACTGATGAAGACTACATGTTGATAGAGGCCCTCTTTGTTTAGCTTTGTGAGCACAGCCCCTAAGCCATTATCTAAGGAGTTCATCTAGAGACTGAATTCTTTGGAAAAGTCAGGGGCCTTGAACACAGGTGCATGACCAAGGCTTCCTTCAAGGTGTCAAAAGCATTCTGGAATGCATCTGTTCAGATCACCTTTTGTGGCTGCTTCTTGGAAGTCAGCTCTGTCAAAGGTGCAACAATGGTGCCATACCCATTGACAAATCTCCTTTAATAACCAGTTAAGCCTAAGAAGGCTCTCTCTTCTGTCTGAGTCTTTGGAGGGATTCACAAGCTTTAATGGTTTCAATCTTGACCTGGAGGGGCTGCACTTTGCCTCATCCCACTTGATGACCCAAATAGACCACTAAACCTTGCCCTATCTGCCACTTCCTGCTTTGACAGTCAGGCCTAACCTATGCAGAGTTTGAAGCACTTCTCTGAGGTGGTGCAAATGGTACTCCCAGCTAGATATGAAGACTGCAATGTCGTCTGAATAGGCAGCACTGAATTTCTCCAACCCAGCAAGAACCTGTTGATCAACCTTTGGAAGGGGAGAAGGCCATTCTTCAATCTAACAGGCATTACCTGGAACTGGAAGTTCCCTACAAGAGTTGAGAATGTAGACCTCTGTTTGGTCCCCTCGGTCAAGGCAAGCTACCAGTACCGACAGTACCAACACGCTAAGTCAAACGTGCTTTGGGAACTGGGCTGCACTGAGCAAATCCATGAGCTCAACTGCTCTGGCGATGGGGTGTGCATCAGTCTTGCTGACCAAATTGAGCCACCAGTAATGCTCACTGAATATAAGTTCTAAAGTTCTGGAAGAGCATGAGGAAGGGCAGGACTGGGAACCAACACCATTGGGATGGATCAAGGGCTGTTTGAGGGCTCAATAAACCCTAACTCCAGCATCTTGGAGACCTTCTCCTTGATGCTGGCTCTCAACTTGTCAGACAACATGTCAGTTATGCTTTTCACAGATGTGCTGTCCCCAGTGTTGATACACATGGGCACACCATGTAGTTAGTCCTAGGGTAAGGAAGAATAAAGAGACAATGTGCTCCAACAACAGGTGGCAGTCTCTTTTACTTTAGGGTCGGTGTAGGGGAGAGACTGACACTCTCCACTGACCCATCCTGCTCCTTGGAAGAAAGGAGGTTGTTGAGAGGTTCACTCTTCTCTTCAACCTCATCATCTGTGGCCAGTAGCATGGTTACCTCAGACCTCTTGAAATGAGGTTTGAGGCGATTGATGTGTAGGACCCTTAAAAGGTTCCTAGGAGTCTTGAGGTCTACCATGTATTTGACCTAATTCTTACACTCCTTTTCCTCATGGGGCCCAGACCAAAAGTCTTGCAAGGCCCTGGGCCCCACAGGTGGATTCACCCATGCTTTTTGGCCAGGCTGAAACTCGACCAGAGTGACATCACACCACTGTTCTATGACCTCTTAGCTGACTTCTAGTTTCACCTTAGCTTGCTTCCAGAAATTCTTCATCTGGGTGCAGAGTGTAAACATGTAGCTGACCACAGCCTGGGGGAGGCTTCCTAGGAGCTTGCTCCTATCCCTCCTTTACCAGACTGAGAGATCCTTGCATAGAGTGCCCATTCATCAGCTCAAATAGGCTGAAGCCAACCCCCTTCTGGGTTACCTCCCAGTATGGAAACAATAGGCATGGTGAGAGCACATCCCACTTCCACCTTAAGGGCTCTGATAGGCCCATGATCATGCCTTAAAGGGTATTGTTGAACCTTCCAACAAGCCCATTGGTTGTAGGGGGTAGGGAAGATTGTCCCACACTTCTTTCACATGACTTTCATGTACTCAAACATAAAGTTGGTACCATAGTCTGATACCACCTCCTCCATCAACGCCTTGGTCACTGCAGGCACAGTCACAGACTTCAGAGGGATAGCGTCTAGAAGTCCAGTATTTATACACATTTGTGCCTTTGAATTGGGGAGAAGCTTCCAGAGGCTTGCCTTTGAAGTACCCGCGTACCTGGTTGCCCTGGCCCTGGCTCCAGAATGACTACAAGGGAGATTAGTCCTTTGTGCAGAGACAGGACACAGCCTTTTTAAGTGTCCTTTCTGGGCCCAGCTTCACCCTCCCATCCTACCAGTGATGGACCATCCATCCGGCCACACCTACTGTTCCCATTGTTTTTGGCTGTCTAGGAGGAATACACAAAGCCCAACTGTCACCCACACCCAATCATGTGACCCAGAGACAAGATCCAGTTACCAAATTACTAAGACAAGAAAATACCAACTTTCTAAATGTGGCATTTTCAGAATTTTAATTTAAAATCTGACTTTACCATATGTTAGGATTTTAAATTTAATTTAAAAATCCAGAGACACCAAACATGAAGGTGTTACCTGTTTCCTTATAAAATGTGATAAGGTAATTCCAATGCTATCCTATGGGAGAGGTAGGTCTTGCAGTAGTGAAAAAAGAGGTTTTCACTGTCAGGACATGTAAAATGCAACAGTACATGTCCTTCTTTTTATAAACATTTCACCCTGCCCTGTGGACTCTCCATGGCCTACCCTAGGGGTAACTTATTTGCATTAGAAAGGAAGGATCCGGCATGACAAAAGGTGTACTGAGTCTGGTCGAAATGGCAGTTTAAAACTGCACATGCATGTTCTGCAATGCAGACACGAGACATATTTAGAGTGCTACTTAATTGGGTGGCGCAATCAGTGTTGCAGGTCTATTAATAACATTTAGTTTTGTGGGTCCTGGGAACAGGTAGTGCCACTTTACCAGTGACTTATAAGTAAATTAAAGGTGCCAATTGGGTATAGGCCAACGTTACAGTGCTTAGGGAAGGAGCACACATATTTTAGCACTGGTTAACAGTGGTAAAATGTGCAGAGTCCTAAGACCAGCTAAAATGAAGTCAGCAAAAAGCAGGGAGGTCTGAAGGCAAAATGTTAGAAGTAAACCATGCCAAGGATGCTAGGTCCAACAGTTGTTTTGTTAGATTGAAAGACATTCAGCAGGAGTTTATAGAAGCATCAGCATACCAATTAGTGACACCAAAATAAGTATTATAAATATTATTTGGAAAGACAAACAAAGCCTTTCTTTTCTTGCCAGCAATATCTTCAGTTTTGTATTTTATTTTTTCCAGAACAAATGCAATTTTTTAAATAAAAATAACAAAGGCACAAAATGCAAACCAAAACTATTCAATATAATCAAAAGCAGTGAACATTGTTTAAAAGTAATCTGAGCCTATCAGTAGCAAAATATTTAAGACAAATCACAGCCTTTAAACATTCAGAGCAGCAGTTCACCTCTTCAGCAAGTAAGTTATTTAGCATTGATCATTTGTCTTTTTACATTGCTCTTCAAGCAAAAACTGAAACTCTTTCAAATAAATTTGTGTTTTTGCTGGCTTAATTTTTGTCAGATATGTCCATTTAGGAGCTGTGTATTTCTTTCTTCTTATTTTTCACTAGCTTCTTTCAGTCTGCTTATGCTTTGAAGCACACTGCTTCTTTCTCCCACACTCACAGGTAATTCAGTTTGAACCAAGCTGCCATTTTCATTTCCATTTACTTGAATTGCCCAAGTTGCATCTGTGTCTTGAGTTGCACAATTTGCATCTGTTTTTCTTCTTCTTCTTGAATTTTTAATTCTCCTCTTATGTATCCATGCAGTGAACTCAAGTTTTTTTTTGCAAGTAAATAATTTGTGTCTCATTTTTTTCATTTGCAGCATGCACTCATTTTTGTGTGAGAAACCTTCACAATTCACAGGTGTTTGTCACCTGTATCCACTCCAGTAAGGCTAAGCAACACATTTGTTCAATCTCCTAAACCTTCTGGATGATAGCTACAGAGAAGCGTTTGTTCAATATTTTAAAAAGTTCAAAAAAACATATTGATTTCATTCTTGAAATGTGTGCTGTTATCTGTTTTCAATAAAGTTTGCAGTCTTAATCCGGGATACTAATAACAATTTGACAACTGTTAGATATTCCTCAGTCCATTTTCAAAATATGTAAGCAATTGCTGAGAAATATATTAGACTATTGCAGAATGGCATCTCTACAAAACTTATCTGCAGTCTTGTGAAACAACCTGTTGTTTTCCCTACATGGCTCACCTTCACACTGGTCTTTTTACGTATATTATTCTGTTTACACAATATAGATCTTTGACACCAATTCTCTGCAATCTTTCAAAAAGAGGATTTATCTAATGCCCTATAAATATGTCCATCACCCATCATATTGCACGTGTATATCCATGCATCGTCCTTGCCATTTACAGTGGCAGTGAATGTGTCAAGGCAACCCTTCCATCGGTACTTCTGCATATTTGATTCTCATCTTTCCTGCATCCTGCTTTTTCCTACTTTTGCTTTTCTTTACTTTACATTTCATTTTGTATTTCTCTTAACTCATTAATTTGAACTCACAAATTAAGAAATAGATTTATTTATATTGCTAACATGTGTGCACAATACTTGGCAACCTGACCTGAATATTTATTTTCTAATATAATCATGCAATCTCCAGTTTTGTGTGTGCCATACTTGACAATTGCTATTTTCCTGGGTAATTTCAATGCATGGAAAAAATCAAGAATGCATGGCCTAGTGCATATTTAAGCACCAACAGAGGTTATGAAACCCACTGTGGCCACGCTTGGTCGAAATCATGCACCACTCAAAAACATTACTGACTATCACTATAGATGGCAACAATAAATTAATTGGCTGTGCAGCAAGCTCCAGTAACGACAATCAGTTCAGATTTTTGTGATGAGGTTACTTTACACAAGTGTGATGCCTCAACAATGCATGTTAATGTGCAAATTGCATATGTTGCTTGTAGGTTTCCTTTGACATATATCAAAGATGAACCATCCACAAATTATTTAAAATCTGCCTACTTAAGTGGTACATCGTGAATATCTGAGATTAGTTTGGTGCACAGTTGTGTTACATCAATGCGAACATGCTAAAATTCTTTCATTTCATCAACATTTTCATTTCTTGACAAGGGTAAATGTGTAAGAGGGTTAAGGACATTACATCTTTTGATAGAAATCTTTCTCCCAGACAGGATGATTTATTCAGAAATCCTATGCTTTGAATTTTGTTAACAATCTTTCCATGAATTAGGTGCTAACACAATCAGCCTGTAAACCCATGACTACTGTTTCACTTTGCAATATAGCAATGGCAGCCACAGCAATATTTTTCATACATCCAGGTACAGCTACTACCTACCACTGGATGTAATGCAGTGGAAAGAAGTGCAAGTGGTCTCTTTGTGTCACCGTGCTGTTGAGTGAAAACAGAAAGTGAGCACCATTCTTTTTTATGACAAAATAAGTAAACATCTTTCTCTTTATTAGGTATTCCTAAAGCGGGTTTTGTATATAAAAAGTGTCTCAGCTCCAGGAACGTTTACATCCATTCGGCATTCCACAATACTGTATTAGAGAAATCCTTGTGTGTCCATCTCTGTTGAGACTTTGTAAACAAGAAGATGTTTGGAATCCACTGACGATAGAAGCTAACCATTCCTTAAAACATTCTCACTTATCTCTGTGTTGTTGATGGGCTTATTCTCAGAACTGAAGAAAGGTATGCTTTTGATACTTTTATTATTCCTTCTGAATTTGATTTCCCACAGAAATAACTTCTTCATGATAATATTGCATCCGTGTAGGGGAAACCTTGTTCCCGTTTTCAGCCTAATGATCCAACCATTCGGTGATGTCTAACTTACTGCGCCCCTTTGTTTTTGCTACAACCATCAAATCATCAATGTATTTCATTAACACTAAATCACAAGACAATTATAAACATTCTTTTTTCAGTATCTAAGAAAAGATTGAGGGACTTTTAATAGACTTTAAGGATTCTTTTCAAAACCAGAGTTCTATTTTGAATTTTGAATGAAAAAAAATACTAGCTATCCTTATGACGTGGAATGGAAAAAAGCACAAAACAATCACTGTGACCTATTTTCCATGTACGGGAAATGGAAACTAAATGACTACTGGACTTAGTACCATATGACAATATGGAACTACTAGTTTATTTATCTATCTTAAATCTTAGATCTTAGACCACTCTCCATTTCCCATTACATTTGCAGAAGTCGATTATAGGTGTGCTACATGGAGTCCTCAAAGTACATTTTAGAATGCTTTGCTGTACCATATTTTAAATCAAAGATGTAATCCCTTCTTCACCTCACATGAAAATTTAGACTGGGAAATGTAAGAACGTAGTGCATTTGGTTGCACTGTAATTTGCACTGGGTGTTCTCTTTTAATGAAGTCAAACTATTTTCCTGCAAATTCCCATTTTTGTCTGTGAATCTTAAGTCTGGAACTAAGGGCCAGATGTAGCAACCCTTTTGCGAGTCGCAAACAGCGAAAATCGCCGTTTGCGACTCGCAAACGTGGGTTTGCAATGCACAAATGCATATTGCGAGTCGTTACCGATCCGCAATATGCATTTGGGACTCGCAAATAGGAAGGGGTGTTCCCTTCCTATTTGCGAGTCGGAGTGGTATGCAACTCCATTTGCGACCGCGTACGCGGTCGCAAATGGAGTCGCAGTTACCATCCACTTGAAGTGGATGGTAACCCACTCGCAAACGGGAAGGGGTCCCCGTGGGACCCCTTCCCCTTTGTGAATGGACCCCAAATTATTTTTTCAGGGCAGGGAGTGATCCAAGGGACCACTCCCTGCCCTGAAAAAAACGAAACAAAAGGTTTCGGATGTTTTTGAAATGCAGCTCGTTTTCCTGTGAGGAAAACGGGCTGCACTTCAAAAAAAAAAAAAAAACTTTATTTAAAAGGCAGGTCGCTAACATGGAGGCCTGCTGACGTCAGAAGCCCTCCATGTTAGCGAGTGCCTATACTTGCAATGGGGTCCCAAACTGCGACCCACCTCATAAATATTTATGAGGTGGGTCTTTGCGACCCCATTGCGAGTTGCAGAAGGTGTCTGAGACACCTTTCTGCATGTCAAATTGCGACTTGCAATTTGCGAGTCGCACAGACTCGCAAATTGCAAGTCGCAATTTGATTTATTCCTACATCTGGCCCTAAGTCCTTATCTGTGAGAATTGGGAGCATACCTAATAGTGTTTCTTGAGATTTCATTTGAAAACCAACATTATAATCTTTTTGTAATACATACACCATCCTGTGTGTAATACATTACACAGTTTAACTCGCATAAACAATCATGACTTACTAGATTTGCTAGCCTATGTTAACTAATTGTGAGTTTATGCTTATTTAAAGCTGAGCCATTTTACAGACACCATTGCTGACAATAACAATCACTGTTTTGTTTGAAATTCTGACTACTTGGACTTCTTTTCCCAAGAGGGGTAGAACTTCCACTACTCTAAATATGGATTGAGTAGCTCCAAGAATCACACATGATGGCCAATAACTTCTCCTTCTACACATTGGCCGTTCTGATCTATCGCTAAGACTATTCCAAGCATTCAGCCCTTCTCAACCCTCAGGCACAGTCATAGTGCGGGACGCCGTTTCGGAGGGTAGGTCCTTAATGACGCATCTGTATGCGGGACGCCATTTCGGAGCGTAGGTCCTTAACGACGGACCGGGATCCCATATTGTTTATCCGTGTCCTTAGAACGTGCCTCCCAAGGAGCCTGATTCCGACTTGGGGATGGGCGACCTGACTTTGACTTAGCCAGTTTACTTTAATGTAAGTGACCGGTATTTTTCTACCCTTATATTGAGATTTTTTTCTTTATTTGGAGAAGAGATGATTAACATCTTTAGTTATTGGTCCTGATGAAGCGTCATTGGATCCGTGAGGATCGCACGACGCGAAACATGTCGACCCTGGTTTAGGGGGATTATTATAATTATAGTCCTCCGTAGTTTGTTGCTCTTTGAGAGTAATTGAGCATCAACACTCAACCTATTACTTTCCTTTTGGTTTTAATCTTGGTCTTCATCCTAGTGTATTGATTAAAATTATGAGATATTTTGCGATGAATAACCAATTTTAATATTTTTCTGATCTCTCCTTTTGTGTGCTGGTGCCTGAATGTAGCAATATCTGTCTGGCTAGTTTTAACCCAACAGTCCCTATCAGAACAGTACGGCTTAGTGCCCCCCCTTGGGGAGCCCGTCAGGTGTTGCAGCGCCGGCCTGGCGAGGAGCATTTCCCGATGATGATGCTAGTCATCCATTGTGATGCTTGAGGGCTCTTGTTCCTGATATTTCAGGTTCCCTAGGCCATTATTGCACATGTGGAACAGTGTACTTTTGTATGTCTTACGTTTTGTTTTAAATGTCAGGAGCCTCTAATTATCACATTACTGCGTTTCAAACATACAATATTGAGGAAATTGCATCTTTTTACCATTTGCACTCACTTTGTACCTATGTCTGAGCCACAAACATGTATGTAAACAATGATTAAGAGCATCTAATTTGCTGCTGTTCCACCAAGAGGTGAAACTTACTCTTCTGACAGTGAATTCTTAGACTTTGCTAAAATTGCCCCATTGCAGATTTCAAACAAACTTCATGATCCACACAATTAATTAAAATACAAATTCAAACAACAACTCAATCGCAGTAATTCAATAGAACCAAAAACAATAAACAATAGACTTCTGTCTGTGTCCCAGGAAATGGGATAGGGATCAAACTCACTCCCAAAGGGAAGTAGTGCTTCAAGGCACTACACCATCCCACGCATGCTTAGTTAGGCTTTGAACCAGCATCAGCCTTACCTCGAATCAGTATAGTTTACCCTTGTGCACAGAATAAGCATCACTATTCCTTACCAGTTCTCATTCACAGCTAGACTATTAAGGATCATAAACTTCAACTTGTTTATGGACTTGTCGCGCCTCCCTAATCTTCCATGGACAGTTTTATCTAACCCACATTATCTAACTTTACATCTTTACATATGCACAACGTCAAGACAACTAAAAGATCAACACTTTTAATAATGCACATTTAAAAATGCACCACAATTAACAGACCACAACATGCCAGATACTGCACATGATACAATACTACAACATAACACAAAAACAATCATGAAAATATATAACATTTCACAGAACATGTCACACAAAAACCCATCAATGCTCACCAAGTCAGACTTCTGGACAACATCTAAAAGTACCCTGGCATTACTCCAAAAATCCCCAGCATTTTCCAACTCCTAGACAAATAAGAAGCTTAGGACCATATGTAAGAAATTCAATTTTTGCATTTCCTAAATAGTGAATCGTAAGAAATCGTTACTTAGGAAATGGTAATTGGAATGCACAAACTTAGCGATTGTTTACTAGTGATTTCTATGGAGTAGGACTTGCTTTTAGGAAATCGCTATTTAGGAAATGCTAAACCTTAAGGCCCATAGGTTCAAAAGGTTTTGCATTTCCAGCAATTTCCTAATAAGAAATTCCAAGTTTGAAAATGCAAAGCCAAGGGTGCCTATGGGCCCAAGGCCCCCCTTGATGCACCCCTTAAAAGGTGGTGCACATGTAAAGTGCACAAATGCTCTGGGGGCAAGTGTGTGCTCTGTGGCACTTTAAAAAAGCATTTTGGGATCTATTTCTTTAAATTGCACATGGTTACCATCGTATTGGATCCAATGGTAGTAGTGTTCACTAAATGCCCATTTTACATTTGGGAAATGCTTTGTACATGTGCTTAAGGAATTACAGATAGGAAATACCTATTTGTGATTTGCTATTCAGGGAATCACAAAATGCAATTTCTTTTGAGTAGAAATCACACTTTACAGCCACATTTAGGCCTTTGTACATGTGGGAAGTATTGCATTACTTAACAGACTGAAATTGCAATTCGGTTCATTAAGAAATGCAATTTTCTTTCGTAAATCTGGCCCTTAGTTACTTAGCCTATTTTTATTTCCACCATGGCCAGCAAAACTGTTAACACACTAATTAATAAATCAGGAGGGTCAATAGGTGTGAACGGGTCTATATAAGAGTCTCACAGACTTAACCCAAGACTGCGAATAAAACCACACACAACAAAATCTAAAGCGATCATCCTTGTGGGTTTCATTAAAAAATATAGCTTCATTGCAGAAAGAAAAGTATTTAGTTAATCAACTACATTGAGTGGCATAAGGGCTGTCTTCTAAAGAAAATCTCAAAGAGCTTTTAGGGCAGACTGATTTACCTCAAAGCAGAGGACACATAGAGAGCACAAAATCTGCAATTTAAAGGTCAGGCTCAGATCCTAATACCACATTTTTTATAATGTTTCAGGAACCGAAGTCACATACATACATCCAGTTGGTTTTGGTTAAAGCTATACATATTAATGAAGGATAAGAACCCATGTTTGTATAATATAGGAATCTAATGGTTTGATCCACTACCAGAAGAGCCTGGCTAACCAGCCTTGACATTATTACACTAAAATATCCTTCCCTCTTCCCTCTAGAGAGCATAACAGATTATACATATTATGCCAATGGGCTATGGCTGGGGATGTATTTTCAATGAATTCCTGAAAGAGAAAGACACATGCATGTAGAAAGCTCATTCATCTAAAATAGGCACCCAATTGGCTGCAGCATTTCATGAATGAGTGTCAATGCAGACTGGTGTGGCCAAGATTTGCTAACTAAAGCGTGCCTAAATTAATCATTACTGTCTAGTGTATCAAAACTCAATGGCACAGGCACTTGGAGGAGAAGAGGAAGGCTGTGCAGAGGATGCTTCTGGAGGCTCCAGTGATATTTTGTCCCCTGGTGTTAGGAGGAGGGAGAGCAGGCCTAGACGGTGGTAGGTCCGCTCTTCAAACACCATGGGCAGAAGCTCCAATATGTGTCTCCTTCTGGCTGGTGGTGTTGACATCCATCACTTGCTGCCTCTACAACCTCCACCCAGAGCCTTTTGTTAAAGAGTGTGTTCATCTCCCGGTAAGCACACTTTCCCTGCTGGTATCGCCTTATCCTTGCTGCAAGGTGAACTCTGTTGTGTTCGCCTTGCAGTCAATTATGTTCTTCTGTGCCTCTGGCCTGCTTTCATGGTGCTATGCCAGCTCCTTCTCCTGAAAAAGGACTATAAAATCCTCAAAAGTTGAGTGAGTATGTAAAATGCCTTCTATAATTTCAACACTCTAAATACAAGAAATTACATTATTTATACTTTGCATTGTTTTACCCATTGTAAAGAGTATATACAAATCTTAAAATAGAAAACATTTTAACAACTTTTAGAAAAATGGTTATTATTTCATTTCAGGCATTTAATTGAGGGCAACTGTATATGTAAAGAGATTTTACTCAATTACATTATCTTGTCCCAAAAATTGTACTAGGTTATGTCATATTTTATATTATTATTAGGGTTTCCATTTTTATGGTATTTTTTTTTTTTTTTATTTCCATCTGTATTTATCCATATTTATTTTTTGCATATTATTTGTATTTACTGATATTTATTTTGTGTTTTGAGATTAAATTAAGTTGTAAAATGTTATATTTGCATATTTAATTGAACTGTCAAACATGCACTCATACTTTGATGCCTGTCACATTTCAGCAAATTAAGCAGCCAAATATAAAAGAATGCTGCACCCACAGATAAATATTACCAATATATACAAATGTATGCTACAATATCCCTGTATTTAAGGACATCTCATCCTGTTTTATAACTCCTCCTGCTTGTATCTGCTTAGCTGCTGGCCTCAAATTCATGAAGGACAGCATGGAGTGTTATTCACAAGAATCACAATTTTATGTATTTTTTCCACGTTTAAAAATAAATACAGACAGGAGTATTTATCTGTAAAATGGAAAACTGGGATCCTTAATTATTATTTATCAAACTCAAATTATTTTCATTTTGTAAAAAAGTTATTCATTGCGTATTTGTTAAAAGGAATGGGTCAAAGTAACTTTAAGGTTCACAATGTCTGCCTTACAGAAGCATACTTCTATAAAATGGACATTTTACATATGCAGAGTTTACACATTGTGCCAAAAATGGTATGAAGACACACATTACAGAACCTGACAATTGTTTCTACTGTGGCAAATTAAGATTGCCTATTCAAATCTAAAATAAAACCTTGAATGCATTTCATTATTTAAAACATTTATTTAATTGCTAAAAGAAAAGGCACAGTTAAAAACAACATGGAATGTTAAAGCAGACATCAGACTGCACACATGGCTCAACAAAACTATCGCAAATTATTTGTTATTGTAAAAGTAATACACTTACTGGCTGTCTACTGCTCAAATTATTTCAACAATTGGTTCTGTTTGATTTTTGTTAGGAACAATTGATTGACGAGATCCACCAGTTACTCAATAATTTTATTGATACTGCATTAAATGCTGTACAGTACACAGATATGTAAAACATTACACATAGAAAGAACAAGCATACAAATAGATCAGTTTTCAAAATAAAATATATTCAAATAATTTATTGTTCAGATTGGAACATGATGAACCATAAAAATGGGGTTGCTTCATAGGTGAAGAATTGCAACTGTGCTTTAGCAGTGATTACATTGCAATGGTGCAAGAGAGGAAACATATACAATATATGTACTTCACAGTCAGTCTTTTGTACAAGGTATGTTGGGCTTGTCCAATGCACCTTGGATAATGATTCATAGGAGGCATTGGGACATTCTTTAATCGTCATAATGCCTGGAATTGGTTAACTGGGTACAGGCCGTATAATTATGCCATCAATGTTTCAAACCCAAATTCTGTATGGTGCTCATGACAACATCCTACATGGTCTTCATCAGGCCTAGGAAAGTGAAGCAACCTATGTGGTAATATATTCATATAGGTAAAATGACCTCATGTGTGTCATAAAATCACTGCAGCGGTATGTAAAAAAAGGGGAATTCACCTGAAAGCAGGTTGAAAACACAGGGGGTCATTAGGACCCTGGCGGAAGGCGGAGAAGCGGTGGTAAGACCGCAAACAGGCTGGCAGTCTATTTTTTTGTATTATGACCATGGCGGTTACCGCCATGGTCATCCGCCGCTTCTCCGTTCCGCCCTCCGGGCTGGAGACCTGGGTCTCCAGCCTGGCGGCCGTCACTATACCACCGGCGGTATTTTGACCCGGCTTACCGCCGTGGATTTCCTGCGGTTGGAACCGCCATGAAATCCATGGTGGTAAGCACTATCAGTGTGAGGGAAATCCTTCTCTGGCACTGATAGGGGTCTTCCCCACCCCCACCCGACTCCCTCCCCTACACCCCCCACCACCCACCACCCCTGCCAGCCCCCCAAAGGTGGCAGGGCCACCCTACCCACCCCGACCCCCAACATCACAGAAAGTCACACACACACGACACGCACGCAGGCACCACCAACACACACACACACACCGACATACATGCCTACATCCACACACACAGTCAGACACACACACCCACATACAAACATACACGCACACATCCATATAGACATACCCACAGACATACACGCACTCATTCCCAAAACACGCAACACCCCCGCAAGCATACACGCACTCACACACCCCCTCTACATACACAGATGCACACCCCCATGCACCCACACAACACCCCCCACCCCCCCACCCCATCCCCTAATGGACGATCGACTTACCTGTTCCGTTGATCCTCCGGGAGGGGACGGGAGCCATGGGGGCAGCTCCGCCGATACCACACCGTCAACAGAACACTGCCACGGCGAATCACAGGACGTGATTCGCTGGGCGGTGTTCTGTTGGCGTGGCGGTGGAGGTGGAGCATCCTCCACTTCCCCGCCTCCCGCCAGTATGGCTGTTGGCGGCTCTCCGTCCTTTTACTGCCAACGGTCATAATAGGCCGAGCGGTAAACCGCCACCACTGGCGGTCTTCCGCACGGCGGTCCCTCGGCGGTCTTGTAAAAAGACCGCAGAGGTTGTAATGACCACCTTTATCCTTATTGAATTCTTCTTAATTGAGAAGGGTCCAAAGTGGAAGTCAGGGATGCTTACCCTTCAGGCTGTAGCCCTTTAGTGAGAGTGACACCTGCCCACCTAATTAAAAGTGGTAATTAATTGTGAGGTCAAAAAGTATCTAGTTAATAGAGATTACATTGCAACTTACCCAAACTGAGCCCCCAAAACTGGAAAGCTGCTGGTAATCAACTTCAACAAATCCACCGGCCTTCACAGCAATGCTCAATATGTCTAATGACGATGTGCAACTTGCCTGAACCAGTTAGAGAAAGAGAAGCAACCATATGCAGCGTCCTCATGCATGCTGCCCGAGTGCCACAAAATGTCTTCTCCAGATGGCAGTGGCACTGGTGCAGTCTATATCTTCAGTTGACAGTACCAAACTGGCTGATCTCTGATCTGACTCGGGAAGCAATACAAACTATCCAATCGAGTCAATTGAGTCGGTTACTGATCATTCCAGGGGTGCGATGCAAAATATTAGCATCTCAATGGAGAAAAGAGTGTTTACAAAATGGGGGTTATTCCTTTGTATACCAAGAAATCATGCAATTATTTTGCATGCATATGGTATATTGCGATGGGGACAATGGTAATCATCCACATGCTTATTCTTTGGTATGGCACAGCCATGTAGTACAACCATAAGTGATCAAAGGGTTAATGCAAAAGTGCCTTGAAATTATTTCCATATAAAATCTCATCAACTAAAGAATACTTATATGTGTGGCAGAATTCCAAAAGACAATGCTTGTGCACAGTTGGTCAAGCATATAATAAGACAAATTTGAATTACGTAACAGGAGCAATGCTCTACAATTGCGCATTAACCCACATTTATTGATAGTAATTGCTACATTATATATTATATAGGGTAAAACAATATAAATACTCCAAACAGAATGATATTTCACATCTTGGAAGGCTATAGAAAGGTTGTCTTACCAGGCGATTTATACCAAAGAAAGACATAATGAAATCAACCATTGTTCAATAGTTACTCCTCTTCTTAGATTTCCTCACCTTGTTCATTCCCCTGATCACTGTATCCAACAAATGTATCCATTTGAATTCCTTGAAGTTTAAGCAATTATCCAAAGTTCCACCCTTGAGACTGGGTTTGATTTTTTCAAGCACATACCATTTCAAACTGTCTATTGGGTGTTCTGCTGCACCAAAATGTTTAACAAGGGGAGCACCCTGTAATTTACATCTCATTCTGCTGCAGTGTTGTAATATTCTAGTTTTCATCTTCTGTCATACCTGACCCACAGGCAGCTGATTACATAGACATTTTATAGCATAGATAACATATGTGTTGTTACAGTTGGCGTGACTCTTCAATACATAGTTGTGACCTTGTTGTTTAAACTCCTTAGATTCTGTGGTCAGGTACAAGCTTTACATTTACCGCATTTGAAGTGGCCATATTTGAGAAACAAATTCTATTTAATCAGTAGGTTAGATGGTTTAGGTGTGGCTAACAGAAAGCTCACCACATAGTCCCTCACACTTCTACCTTTCTTGAAGGCAAAGAGTGTTTTATCCTCCACTTCCAACTGATCTGACACCAGAAGACTCATATGCTTGTTGATCATTTTTTTAATGTCATTACTTTTGGTACAAAAAGTGATGACACATCTCATTTTGTTTTACACCATTTCATCCCTATCTTTGGGTTCAAGCAGTGACAGGCCCAATGAATCTTGCACAAAAAAATTACTCTGTGAATTCTATAAATTGTCTATATTTTCTCTCTTGCACCATTGCACTTAAATCACTGCACAAGCACTGTAGGACTTTCTTCACATATGAAGCAACCCCGTTTTATGATTCCATGTGTACGTTTTACACATCAGTGTACTCTATAGAATTTAATTCAGTGTCCAGGCACTTATTAAGTAACTGGTGGATCTCTTCAATTAGTTGTTTCTAACAAAAAACAGACAGAACCAATTTTTTGTAGGTATCAACATATACTAAGGTTCTGAAGAACACAGGGTCACCCCATTGTACTTTTATGCTCAAATTGTTTCATCTAATTGTGAATGGTGACCACGCGACTCTAAGGACCTTTCTGTATAGTGGTGTCATGCAGGGGTGCAGAGAATATGGCTGGAGGGACTTTCAAGAATATTCTGGGATTTATCCTGGCCCAGCTACAAAGGTCATCATAGCACGTGGTACAGTGGTGAGTTTTGACACTCATTGCACTGCAGAATAGGTTAATGTCTCTCCAAATCTAGGCCATGCTTTATTGTTCAAATGGGTATCTAGACTCCCATGAATATGAAGGTAACTTTGGAGTATCCCTCACAAATTAATTCCAGTTCTTCATCAGTAAAGCAAGGTGTCCTCTTGGGGAAACATCCTTTATGCCGACTTTTTTATAATGAAGTCCTGGTTAACGAAAGCGGAACAACGCTTTCTTTAACCACGACTTCGTTATTTTGTGCCTTAACCACGCATGTCCTGAACAACGAACATGCATGGTTAAGGTACAAACAAGGGAGTCGGCTGAGGAGGACGACGCAGATGAGGCGACAACTCAGGTAAGTGGGGGGTTTTAGGTTTTGGGGAGGGGGTCGGGGGTTTTGGGGTGGGGTTGGGGGGTGGGGCGTTTTTGGTTTTGGGGAGGGGGTGGGGGGTCGGGGGTTTTAGGTTTTGGGGTGGGGTTGGGGGGTGGGGCGTTTTAGGTTGTGGGGAGGGGAGGGGGGTCGGGGATTTTAGGTTTTGGGGTGGGGTTGGGGTGGTGGGGCGTTTTAGGTTTTGGGGAGGGGGTGGGGGGTCGGGGTTTTAGGTTTTGGGGTGGGGTTGGGGGGTGGGGCGTTTTTGGTTTTGGTGAGGGGGTGGGGAGTCGGGGTTTTAGGTTTTGGGGTGGGGTTGGGGGGATGGGGTGTTTTTGGTTTTGGGGAGGGGGTGGGGGGTCGGGGGTTTTAGGTTTTGGGGTGGGGTTGGGGGGGTGGGGTGAGGCATGCAGGATCAATGGGTGCCTGTTACTAATGACTTTACCAGGAATGCCTTTACAATGAAATATCGTTGTTAAGGCATTCGTGGTAAAGGCATTAGTAGTAACAACGAGGTCGGTGTTCTGACCTCATTGTTTAGGCACCCGTTGTTTTGTCAGTCGGCATTCAGTCGTACAACCGTCCTCTTGTGTTGACTCTCATTCATATTGGCGGTTTTAATTCTCAAAGGAGCAGCAGCATGGAGGAGGATGTTACTATGGTGAAAGAATGCAACAGAGTGACCAAAAAGAATGACTTCATATTCCTGTATGTAACTTCCTGTTTTATGCAGAATGCACAGATGGTGGCCCTGTTTTTGGAGTCTCTTCTACATGCAGAAAGTCTGCATAAGGGAGGATGACATGTGAATACAGGAGAGAGAGATCCCTACATCTAGAGAAACAGAAAAAGCTCTTGGATTATAGAAATATTGTTACACGTCTGTAATACATACGTTGGGGAATTGTACTATCTGAGTGATTAAGTGTTCTAGGTGAAAAGTGTAAGAATGATACTGAAAGTGAACTGTAAATCTTATAACAAATAGAGTATTGCATTTTTCTTTGTGTCAGTGTTCTAACTAAACAGTGTCATTTCAGGATAGTATATTTGGATAGTCTAGTAACACACAGTTAACACACGCTGATGAAGTGCCAGAAGTGTCTATTGTGGAAAAGATGTACTATGTGGTGAGGAGGGTGACATGACATGAGGTTACAATCAATAGCACTTACTACACAATGGAAGTGGGCAATAACATAAACGTTCCTTAACATCATTTGCCTTTAGTCCATCAAGTTTGGCATGGTAGCTAGCTGGTGTACTCTTCTGTTGATGCATCTCAGTACTTGGTACAAGTATTGCAACTGGCTTGCCTTTGAGATACTGAAACATACAAAAAGTGATGGATGAATGCCACTGATAATTACTTGGGGCCACATCCCAGTCCATCTTTATTTGCATATCTTGTAACCTCAGTTTGGACCCAGCTATGTCCAAATTTGACTTGACCAAGTTCCAATGAGAACAGTCCAGCCCAAAATAATAGGCCACTTTCTTTCTGATCCAGAACACAAGAAACCCAGGAGAACTGGTTTCTACCTTATGAGGACTTAACAGCTTGGTTCCATTGGCACTATGTGAATGGGAAGTATATCTGGACATATCCACCCTACTTAGGATGTCACACTGAAGCAAACCAAAAGTGATGGATGGAATGTTTGAATTAACGCAACCACTGCTAATTACTTGGGCGGTACCCCAGTCCATCATTCTTTGCACACCACGCCACCTCAGTTTGGACCCAGCCATATGCAAATCCGTCTTGACCCTGCCCCAGTGGAAAGGGTCCAGATGAACTGGCAGACTAGATCCACCCTGAACCAGAACACCAGCAGCCTAATCAAGTTTTGTCCTTATTAGGGATCACCAGCCAGGTATAGCTTGGTTCCAGTGGCATAGTGAGCATGGTACACATATCTGGGCATACCCATCCCACTTGAGGTGTCACACTGAAACATATAAAAAGAGATGAATTGAATGATTGAATTAATCTCTGTCACTGGTGATTACTCAGGGCTGCATTCCAAGCCATTGTTATTTTGCAGTCTGTGACACCTCAGCCCTGACCCCACTCTAATGCCTACATTGTCAAAGCTGATCCCCTAGAAACATCCAGTGGCAATGAAATGGACTGAGGCAATATTTCAATGTAGGAAGGGATAACCTGCAAGTGGGCTGTATGTGTATCAGGGTCCTGCTCCCGGCCTGCAGATGTGTCACCTCAGATGAGAAGCAGTACCTGACAATGTTTGCTTCCGTGGATGTGCCAAAGCTGATGATCTTTTGCATTTAAACCCTCTCGTGTCTCATCAAATACTTTTTTCATCAAAAAGAGGCATAGCCTCTAAAATGTATACCTATGTGTGCGAAGATCGTTGCAACTGAGCTGGAGACCTCCACTTAGAAAAGATAGGAGAGGTAGAGCCTTTTGCAAATAGATTGTAAATAGAGTTTTGCAGTATTTGAGCCTTACTATGTAGTACTACTAAACATGCTACAATGTACAATTTGTGAAAAGGCACTTTTGCTTTCAGAGCACCTGAATCATCAAACTGCAGACCTAAAAATCAGAAATCCTTAGCAGAAAGTAATGAGGACTCTTTTGAAGACCCCCACCTCCAGAGACAGACATCAAAGAAAAACCACAAGCATCCTACAAGCATATAGTAGTCACAAACACCACCTGCTGAGGGCAAAGCAAGCTCACACAAAGTCCTACATGGAATACTAATACACAAGAATCCCTCGCCTGAATCAAGAAAGTAATCCTGCAGCAACAGACAAAAGTATGGCAGGAACTACACTTGAAATATTTGAGGTAAGAGGAAAAGGCCATTCATATGCCCTGCATAATAGGTACCCTATGCAGACCTTCACAAACACTAGAGCAAGGAACATTCAGCAAAGAGGCCAGAAAGTAAAGACACAGAAAAGGAAGGACAAGTTACCAGCATCACACATTACCAGGGCATTCTAAAGTGCCACATACCCTCATTTCACAAGAGAACCACTATAAGATCAGGCCGGTGCAGTTGCTATTTCTATCAGTCAAATGCTGATATGGAAGACCAGAAAGTCTGCATCCATGGCTGGACAGACACTATGACAGCATTCCAAGTAATCCATGGTCAGGAACCAGTCAGGCAAAGTCTGCCTCAACCTATCCATGGTGCAGACCATGCCTCCCATTGGCTGAACAAAAATGGCTAGCAGGAAAATAAACGCTTTGGAGGATGAAGGTTTAAAATATTAGTACAGGGACTAGTGAGCCTGTCTCCAGAGAGAAGACTCACCTCATTTATGAGGTGAGTGGTGATGATGAGGATGGATACCTAGCGTCGTAGGACTCTCATTATGGGAACAAGACTGCTTGATTTGGGGAAGCAGCACTACAGCTTGTGGGTAACTGAGTCAATCCCATACGGATTGCAGCTGTCAGCCCAACCTTTTTTTACTAACTTGCAGCACCTCACCCAAACATAGAAAGCAAAGGTGATTTGTGACAGCCTGACACATGACACTTAGTGACCTCTCAAGGAAGTCATGATCAACAAATCACACCTCTTTCTCTTGTTAGCAAACACTCTCATATACACATGTAGGCCAAAGAAAAGATGCAGGATGGTTTTCAATACATTTATCAAAAAGACTGCAATCTATGATAAAACATTGTCACGTAGGGTCTCATTATTCTAATGAGACTACTGGATTTTGAGTGGCAGAATCCCCTGTGGTGTGGGAGACTGAGTCTGACCCACTACAGGTGACACCTGTCACTCCAATCCAGGTTCTGCTCCGGATAACTAGTAGTGCCTCATCTCTACCCAAGTGCAGGGATGATTGGGCAGTTGAGGGCATGACATAAGTGGTTTCTCAGGGAAGCCGTGGTCACTGAGGTCTCATCCGTTTCTCTTGGTTACATTAGTCTCATATACACAATGACAAACAGAAGCAGTATATTTTTCAATAATGCTTTTAATGAAGTGACTGCATCTTAGATAGCAAAGCGTGGGCTGCAATAACCAGGATGATACAGCATGACAAGATTAATATTGTGACAAGGAGAGTGAAGCATAGAAATAACACTACCATATTGTCACTACAGTCAGCATACTAATTCCTACCTAGGCTATAATAGAGCACAGTGTGTTAAGCTCTAAGGCCCGTATTTATACTTTTTTTAGCGCTGCATTTGCGCCGCTTTTTGACGCAAAACGGCACAAACCTACAAAATACAATGGTATTTTGCAAGTTTGCGCCGTTTTTGCATCAAAAAACGACGCAAATGCGGCGCAAAAAAGTATAAATACGGGCCTAATTCTGCCCTTCAGGTTCCCCTGGGAAGACATCATCCCACATATCTGAGCAAAGGCCTGAAGTCGGAAAAGGCAGCTGTAGCGTAGCATTCAGCAAACAGCATACAGTTGTGGTTCTCTGGCTGGAATCTCCCTGTAACCTGTAAGGGACAGTGAACTGTGTTTATAATAAAACAGCTGATGTTCTGAGAAAATGTCCTACATAAGGATGTGTATTTTCTATGAATGTCAGAGATTAAATTTATACCACGTTCACCAGCAACCTATCTTTCTGCAGCTTTGGAAGAAGCACAGAGTGAGCAAGAATGTCTTGTTTAAGAACAGAATGCTGGCCTAGGCAAAAGCAGTTAGATAGAAGGAAATAAAACAAGACCGTAAAAATGGCTACTATAACAATAATAAAGCGAAGCCAAATAAAATATATCAAAGTTAAAGTGCACGGAGGCAGGCCTAGTATGCTAAAATAACGTGCATGGTGCTGTAACTAAAATGGCTACACAACATATGAGCTACAATTATTAGGCCAATGCGACATAGCAAGAGTAGGATTGTTGCAATCAGTGAAAAGAAAGTAAAGAACCCAAGCATATTGGAGTAACATGTGTACAGGAATCCTACCTAATCCCTAACTTCTAGTGAGAGCATAGTAGTGATAGCCCACTCTGCCCATACTTAGTTCACAAGTGGAGCACTCACCCCTATTACTTAAGAACAGGGTCTGCCCCCTTCTCCTTGGTTGGTTGTAGAGACAAGTCTGAGGTTAGCAGTGAAATGACATACAGTGGGGATTGGTATCCTGGCCAGAATGACCTCCCTAACCTTCCTTGGCATGTATGATGTTTTTATGAGAAAACATGTTTACCTTCTATGAAACAGGCATGATGTGAGCATGTGCCTAAATGTCGAACTGTTTGCACACTCTTGTGTGCGGATAATACTAGATACACTATCATGTACTGTTCTTGTCAGCCTTGGGCAGAAGTAGATTATAAAATGTCATGCACAAAATTAATACCGCTTTCGCAGAATCACAGCTGATTAGAAAAATAAAACATCCTTACTGAAAAGCAAGCTGATTTTAAATGAATAAAATGAATAAATGAAATCAGAGAATATATATGTGTAAAAGGGCACAGGTCACAGGCCTGAGCCAGGCTAAAATATATGTACCCGAGCAGGGTGCTAAAATGACCCCACAACACCCTCCCCATTGTCAGGACAAGAGTGCAAGTTCAAGACCTAAACCTACAATGCTCTAAAACGAAAACACTAAAAGCATACTAAAATGTTCAAAAAAGAGATGAAAATGCCAAATGTGAGCAGCAAGGCATGCCAACAGACAGACTAAATTAAAAGACAATTTTAGTAATTGAAACAAAAAATGCCAATGATCGATTTTCTGGTCCTGCTGAAAATTTCCAACATCATCAATGAAGATAGAAGCCAGAAAGGACTCCACTTCATCAGGCGATAACTTGACCAGCATGTTGGTTGATGGATCCATGGAGCATTTGTGTGCAGATGCCTCAGATGGAGGACCGACTGAGGGGGCTATATTCCTCACAGTGCCAGACATAGAAGGATCCAGGAAATCCCCAAGTGAAGGCTCATAGAATGCCTTGCACAACAACCGCAGCCTCAATGGGAATGTCTGTGATTGAACAATAGCAGATCCTTGTCCAAAGAAGGCACAGGCTTCACAGCAAGACACACCATTGTTGCACACTTGAAGAAGCACCACAAACAATGGAAAATCAGCTGCACATAGGTCAGTGTTGGTTGTAATGGAAATGACCAATGCAGCTCGAGCTGCTCCATCATCGAAGCTCTGGAGTACTGCATCATGCGATCACAACACAGGTGGGCTGATGGGAGCTCCATCACTCTGCTTTGCTCAGATGGGACAGCCATTGTATATCAAAAATAGCAAAAGCAAAAAACAGCTAATTAATACCAAATTTATTGGGAATCCTCCAAAGACACTCAAAAAGAGTGAATAGGTGGCTGAAGGTATAACTCCAATTGCAGTCTGGAAAGCACTGGCAAATCCAGAACAGACAGCTTCTTAAACAGTGTACAATTTCCACAGTATTAGATGTGCTAAACATCCTACTCACCAACTCTCCAAAATGTTTGGGGAAGATGGTATTTAATAATGACTGTATCTCTGCTGATGACCCTGCCAGTTGGAGGTCATGGGCCTCTCTGGCTGATGTGAGAGCAACATGTTTGAGAAAATAATAGTGCCTTTAGTCTGCTCAGCTTGTCAAACTTTACATTTGAAGTAGTAATATGCAGCCATATTTCTGCTACTTTTATCTCTCATGTGGCGGGGAAATAACACATGGCTGTAACAGGTTACAATTTGGAAAAACAAAATCATATAGTCGATTCCAGGCATCATCCCACAATATCCTTCATCAGATAACGTCCATTTGAAAGAATGTGAAATACAGGGCAAATCAAAGAGACAGGAGTACCCTTCAGATAGCAAGCCAAGTTCACTATGGCCGCAGACACCTGCATACAAATCATAGAATGACTAACAGGAGTCTCACATTCGCTTCCACTAAGAAAGACCTCTGTTTCACTGTATAAACATTTGTAATCAAATGGTAACTCCCACACCTGGTGGATGCTGCTATCCCCTAACCACTCAAATCTACTAAGTGCAAAATGATGAAATGGCCAGATTAATCATTCCATGTATTAGCCATAAAGGCAGTGGAATTTACTATACAGTAAAAGGCAACTTCTCCAATTTCTCAGTGTTAAGCATGCTGCAACTTGCTTCTCTTTTAGCCATCATCTGCTGTTGTCTTGTTAAATTAAATGTAGAGTTAACATGCTTCCAGGGCACGCAGCAACTTCTAAGAACCTGCAGCATCCAACCCAACTGCACGCTGGACCTAAGTTGACATGATGTAAAAGTGACATACCATTTTGAATTATGTTAATTGCATATGACACAATGTTATTTGGCATGTAAATGTGGTTGAACAATGTGTTCATACCATTATCGACAACAGGTAGAGCCTTTTCCATGTTTTCTTTGTCAATTCGTCTTAAACATTTAGCAGTTTCCATTTACGAAAGCTTCTAGCTCTCATCGCCATCATCATCAAATAAACTCTATTACAGCCAAGAGGCCATAGAAGTCTACATATATAAAATATATACAGGTAAAAAAATGTAAATCATTTCCTGGTACACTTTAGATAAGTACAGATTAAATACGTGCAAGAACATCGCAGGTGCCAGTAAATAGCACACGGGGAGTGGATTAGTAACATTGCTCCATATAAGAATCTAATATTTACTTAAGTAAATAAAAACAAAAACTACAGTACACACATTGAAAATCATACTACAAACATTAATTCATTGTATATATTAAAGTGCCAGTAGAATAAATAAAATGAAAGAACAATGGTTACTCAAAATACCAATGTCACCTTCTCAAAGTTAAAAAACAATCAATTCAAGATGATACACAATTAGAAAGAGGAACACAAACGCCTCACAGCCGGGCCCGCCATGTTCTCCTATCAGTGAATTAATTATTCTCAAAGGGGTGTACTTCACTCAGGAAACCACAATCATCTTAACTACATAAAGCAGAGAATGGACTGGTTTACAATAGCAGTGTGGTACTATCTCCATCTACAGCACACTTCAATTCCCTGAGTAGTAACCATTTTAACCCAAAGCTTAAAGTACATAGGCATTCAAAAAAATGTCATCTGGATAATTTGTATAATGGCTTTAAGACTCCACTCCTCAACTCTCATACAAGACAAATAAATCGCCAACTCGGCGTCAATCCCCTCAATCGCCCATGTGTAGAGCAAATGAACCGTAGGAAACAATCAATTTGAAGGGTTATCACTTTCCCACAATACTCCTGGCCTTTACAATGGAAGAAATGTAGCAATACAGTGTGACACACATTTGATTAGTTTGGAGCAATTACAAATACAGCAAAGCTTCCTTACACTGTTTGATGTTCAAAACATTTAAGAGTGGAATTAATATCCGGGATCTCTGTTCATGGTACAGGCAACAGAAGAATATCATATGTGATTGGGTTTGTGATGTGATTGAGTCGCATGGGCATAATGCCAATTCTTTAGCAGTATAAACATCGAAACGATAGGCCACCAAAAAATGGTCAAGGCCGAGCCTAAACCTTGCCAGATAAAATCCATAGTGCCTTGGCAACTTCAAAAGATACGGCTCAATGTTGGGAGATGTACATAAGGGAAAATATTCCACCATCACGTCCTTACTTAGATCAGGCTTCCATCTTTCTTCAGTCATCATGTTTGTAAGCTCTCCTTTAACCAATGCTCTGGTATGTACATTTATAGACTATGGATTAGAAAAAAGCCCAGTCCTAAGTGTTTTTCTGATATATATGAGCCATACACTCAAGACTTAAGCAGTCAGAAATCAGAGACTGTGTTAGCACTGCTTCCGGCCTAAACCAAACTGAGAGTGAGAGAAGAATTGGAGCCATCCATACTATATCTCCCAAAAATTGCAGTCCTAGTTCATTGAGGACAATTACAGTAGGTACTACCGGGTAGTTACTGTAGTCTTCTCCAAAATGTATTCTCCCTAACCTGAAGAAATGATTAATCAATATACTCCCACGCCATAGGTGGCATTTGTCATGAGCTTGGCTTTATAAATGGTATTGACTGCAACCAGGGGCATACAGCCTAATCTTGAAGCGAACTTGCACAGATCCTAATGCCTGTTAATATTGCGTAACCCTAACAGTCTTGGGATGCCCCTATTTACCATTGCTATCAAACTGCAGCCCCAAATAAGAGAAGGTTGAGATACTTTGGAGGGGGTTTCACCAGTATGGAAGAGAACTACCCTACTTCTCGGGCTGCAAATCATGGCATACGATTTGGTTTTGTTAGTGGTGAGGCCCAGGTTGAACATAAAATGCACAAAATTATCTAATAATTTCTGGAGGCTCCTGCCTGTCTGAGCCAAAAAGTCAGCAGTCGTCTGCGTACATAAGGACGGGTAGGTGTTGTGTCCCAATCCTTGGAGGATCCACTGCTGCTTTAGTCAAGAAGTCCTCCATGTCATTAATGCAGAAACTAAATAGGAAGGGTACAAGGACCACCCTTGCCTAACCCCCTTCCTGATCCTAATGTAGGGGGTGCATTCCCCATTGGACCCATATTTAATTCTGCCTTCTATGTCAGCATGCAATTGAGCAAGGAGATTTATAATATTGGGGTTAGCCCCCTTCTATTAACATGTCCCACAGCTTGCTCCTGATAACATTATCAAATGCTGCACTTAGGTCCATGAACGCCAACTAGAGACAACCCTCCTTGATGCTCACATACTTATCCACTAACAAGTGCAGATTCAGGCATTGGTCAGATATTCCTAGGCCCTGCCTAAAACCATATTGGTCAAGATACTATTATCATTTGCTCAGCCCCCCAAAAGGCCCAATATCTGACATGTAATATCAATCAGTGATATAGGGCGATAACAGTGAGGATCACTTCTATCACCTTTTTAAAAAAATTGGGACAATGGTGGTCCTAGACCAAGCAACAAGTGAGGAGCCTTTAGCGCACTCCTAAAGACATTTAACAAAATGGGGGTCCACAGTTCCAAGATGTCATTAAAAACTGGGCCCGGGGCTTTATTCGATGGACATCTTTTGATGGCGGACATTACATCCCCTAGGGGAATGTGTAGATCTTCTGTGTCCTCCACACCAGATGGATTATTAAAAGAAGTGCTACCAGTGGGACCAGGGAGTACTAGCTCTTTACAACCATATAGCTTGGAAAAATGGCTAACCTACACATGCTCTGAAATAAAAACCTCTACACCAGAGTTTGGGTTATCCGAAAAGAACGAGGTATTAACCACTTTTCAAAACTGTATTGCATCCTTTTTCACAGAGGCATTAACCAACTGCTCCCATGCCTCATCTCTAATATCTCACTTCCTGATCATTACAGCTTCTTAATAAAGTAGCCTGCACATCCTACTTCTGCAGAAATCCGTGGAGAGTTTTAAAGGCTTGCATATGTTTAACATGAGCAGGGGAGCAAGTCTTATTGAACCATCTGTTTGGCCTCTGTAAATAGAGCCTAGTATGTTTTGCTAGATGTTTCTTAACCAACTTGCAAATGTTCGCAAAGGCACCCAGGACCAACACTGGCTCAGGGTCATACCTAAGGCAGAGCTCAAACTTATACCTGCAATTTCCCATTAATTCTACCATGAAGTCCCAGGATCAATTTCTCCCCCTTTTCCTTTGGATGCCCCTATTTCTTTCATATTCAACTGGACAAACCATCATACCCCCACTGGTCCTAAAGAGGCCAACATTAAGAATAAGCAATAGTGGATTGTGATCGCTGTAGGCACTGTCAAGTATCTGATAGTCATTGACTTTACTAGCCCACACTTTAGAAACTACAGCAAAGTCAATTACTGAGCCTTTGTCCTTCCTTGTGTATGTTACCTGAGGGGAAGTATCTTTTACCATTAGATCAGTACCCAAAATTAAATCATATATCCTCATTAGCCTATTAGGCGTATCTCAGCACGGATTGTGCTCAAAGTGGGAAAGATTGGAAGAAACATCATCAGATAACCCACACACATGGTTGTCTGCAATAGAACATAAACTAAGATTAAAATCATCTCCTCACACCATAATAAAGACACCCTTTAAGGCAGCTACCATCTCATTTAAGCAATGCACAAGAGAATCCACTATATGAATATTACTTTTAACAAAATTATTATGATAAACATTAATCAATAGGATTGGAAGGTACCCGGTCATGGACAAAGATATCAGTTGAGAAAAAGGAAAGCTCTCCCAGCTCTTGACCGCTTTGACAGTCAAAGTTGTGTTTATGAGTGTTAAAAGCCCCCTACTGGATGGACCAGCAGGAGTTGGTGTAGCATGAGAAGAAATAGACACAAAAAATCCTTAATGTGTATATTAGACCTCACCCAAGTTTCCTGAAAACAGACTATGTGGTGGTTAGATATCAGTGCTACCCAGTTGCTGTCTGATATTTTATCCTTAATGCCCACAATGTTCCAAAAAAGTACATTTAAATCTGATATTACTCACCCACTACCACCTAATTCTGAGGGACCATAAACTACCGCTGGGGAATGGCCTAGGTCAACTTGGTCTCTCCTCGATGGAGCAAACCAGGCAGCCATATATTCAGTATAAATGTCTTCCTTAGCCATAAACAAACAATCACGAAAGTGACTAAGACACCAATCTCCTTCTTTTGGGTGTTTCCCAACCCGTAAACCCTCCGTAGGCCGTACATCACAAACAAATGTGTCACCTTATTCTTCAGTTGATACTCTTGTTCCTTTTGTAGTAAGTCAATATATGGAACATTCTTTAAAACTACCTCAGGAAGCATGCACTCAGGAGGAAGCTGTAATATCTGCAGTCTATTGATTTCCACTCTGCCTCCCGGGATGGACAGTTTTATTTGAAGTAGCCCTTGCTCCAGGACCTTCCATTTCAACTGTGGGTCTAATTGTTGAGCAACCTGGCATGGTCCAGCTTTCTGTCTTTTACATGGAGGTGAAGCACTATCCACTGTGTATAAATCGTCAGCAACAAGTGGCTTGGTTTGAGTCTCTGAGGGTAAAACAGTTATGTCATGGCCACTCTTGCGAGTGCTACAGTTTGACAAAGGCACAATACTACTGCTAGGCTCACTCGCAGGGTTCCTTGCTCCCTCACGTGAGATGTCTACAGGACTCGCTGATGCTGCTAATTTGGGGAGTATCTCAACGGAGGCACACAAAGACAATGATTTTCTTGCAACACCCAACCTCTCCTCCCTCAATTCAATCTCTGTATTGATAGCAGTTGATAAAAAGCTTGCAATGGAAGTTGGCCCCTGCTTTTCCTTAGAGCTTGCAGAGATTGCGCGAACATTTCTCTTGCAGGCATTTCTTGCAGGGTCTTTGCTGGGCGTTGTCATTCCTTATTTCTACAGAACTAAATGTCAAACCCTCAGACCAAGATGGATGACCCAGCCCAGACTCCTCTGGACTTGGACGGATGAAGACGGGCCTGTTTTTAGCCTGGTCTGCACCTGGGTGCGTCCTACACACCTCCCACGCAGCAGGAACCAGAGAAGCCTTAAGGCTTAAGGCAGTCACAAACTCACAGGCCCCTGACCTGATATAAATGCTTCCCACACAGTGGGATGCAGGGAAACTTTAAGTAGCGCCTCCAGGCACATATCTGACATGGCTGGCATTGGCAGCCCTTGCCACAATTCCTTCTGTGGTGGGTAGTCACAAAGCAGTCACAAACTCATGGGTATTTCATTAAATATGGTGCACCCCTATGTTGTCGCCTGTGCTGGTGCTAAATCTAGCTTCCAGCGCCAACACAAGCATCCTTGCACCATTGTGCAAGGATGTCTGCATTTAGGGGTATAATTGTTTATGTGCTGGAAGGTGTTACTTCCTGCACATAAACAATCGCTAATGGTAATTTGCCACTTCTGTGTGTGCTGCTGGATGCAGTATACACAGAAATGCCAAAGTGTTCTTTTCAAAAGATTGTTTATGTGCAAGAAGGGACACCTTCTGACACATAAACAATCATTCTGGCATTTTGATTTTTTCTATGCGTGCTGCAGAATAAAAGTATTTCTCCTTGTTGCGCCCTGCTAACGCCACATCTGGGGTGGCGTTACATTTTAGCAGTGCCTCAGGTTTACGAAAACACGTAAATCTGAGGTAGCGTCAAAATGCAATGGGTGTTACTGTGGAACGCCAACATCAACACCCATTGTACGCCCCTTCCATGCAAAGGGCTTCATGTGAAGGGATCATATTTACAAGGTAACATTAAGCCACAAAAATAGGCTTAGTATCCCCTTGTAAATATGGCGCAGGGTATAGCGCCACTGGAGCATCACGAAAAGTGACTCTCCTGTGACGTTAGTGGCTCATAAATATACCCCTATATGTTCTAACGATACCTCAGTGTTAAGCTGTGACATAACAAGGGTCCGAAACCATACCTGGAATTTACAAAACATGCCTGACAACCATTTGTGTACACTGACCACAATAACCACCCCCAATGACCTGACATTAACAAATTAAAGGTACCATTCCAAACACAACTAGTGAGCTGCTCTTCAGTGACATTTGAAAGCATCTGCAAATTGTTAAATTTAGCTGGTGTGGGAATATTGGGCACATTCAGCCCTTATATTTTTGCTAACTAAAGTTAAGTTCATCGCTGATCGATATCATTCAAAAATATCATACGGAAAGGAATAAGGCATGCTCAAAATAAAGCTTCTCTCCCTTGTATTTGCCAATCTTGTGTTCCCCAGACACTCTTAAAATCAACTTTGTTTTTTCCAAAACTTATAACCCTCAATGGCTGGCTGGGAAACAAAGGAATCCAAATAGATTAATTTTGTGTGGGTTGGCAATATCTCACATTAGAAGGAGGTAATTTAAAATAATATGACTCTGTATTCTTAGCTCCATGCCCAGTAAAATATGTAAACTTTTCTACATATGTTTTCGAACTCCCCAATGCTCCCGGACAATGCTCCCATTGTGTGGAATTAAAAACTGATCTTGGGATACTAGCTTGGTGCAAAAAGTAATGTCCATAAAGATGGTGTTAGACCTGACAGCCTTAGGGTGGTCACCCCTAACTTTTTGCCTGCCTCCCTCCACTTTTTGGACCCGTTTTTGCTGGTTTTTAGACTCTGCACACTTTACCCCTGCTAACCAGTGCTAAAGTGCATATGTTCTCTCCCTTTAAACATGGTAACATTGGATCATACCCAATTGGACTATTTAATCTACTTATAAGTCCCCAGTACTGTGCACTGTATGTGCCCAGGGCCTGTAGATTAAATGCTACTAGTGGGCCTGCAGCACTGGTTGTGCTACCCACATCAGTAGCCCCTTAACCTTGTCTCAGGCCTGCCATTGCAAGGTCTGTGTGTGCAGTATTCACTGCTACTTCGACTTGGCATTTAAAAGAACTTGCCAAGCCTAAAACTCTCCTTTTTCTACATATAAGTCACCCCTAAGGTGTGCCCTAGGTAACCCCTAGGGCAGGGTGCTGTGTGGGTAAAAAGCAGGACATGTACCTGAGTAGTTTACATGTCCTGGTAGTGTAAAACTCCTAAATTCGTTTTTACACTACTGTGAGGCCTGCTCCCTTCACAGGTTAACATTGGGGCTGCCCTCATTCATGATTGAAGTGGTAGCTGCTGATCTAAAAGGAGTAGGAAGGTCATATTTAGTATGGCCAGAATGGTAATACAAATTCCTGCTGACTGGTGAAGTTGGATTTAATATTGCTATTTTAGAAATGCCACTTTTAGAAAGTGAGCATTTCACTGCACTTAAATCTTTCTGTGCCTTACAATCCACATCTGGCTGGGTTTAGTTGACAGCTCCTTGTGCATTCACTCAGACACTCCCCAAACACAGGGTACTCAGCCTCATGTGCATACATCTGCATTTTGAATGGGTCTTCCTGGGCTGGGAGGGTGGAGGGCCTGCTCTCACACAAAGGACTGACACACCCCCTACTGGGACCCTGGCAGACAGGATTGAACTGAAAAGGGACCTGGTGCACTTCTAAGCCATTCTTTGAAGTCTCACCCACTTCAAAGGCACATTTGGGTATAAAACAGGGCCTCTTCCCTACCACCTCAGACACTTCCTGGAGAAGAAACCTGAACCAGAACCTGCACTCTGACAAGAAGAACTGCCTGGCTGCCTAAAGGACTCACCTGACTGCTTTCTACAGAGGACTGGTGCCTTGCTGTTGCCCTGCTGTCTTGCTGATCTCTTGCCTTGCTGCAGAAGTGCTCTCCAAGGGCTTGGATAGAGCTTGCCTCCTGTTCTCTGAAGTCTCAGGACCAAAAAGACATCTCTCTTGCAACTGGACTCCTTGTGCGGCGAACAATTCGACACACAGCTTGTTCCGCTGTGAAAAGTTCACTGCATGCCGAACCGGAAAGACGGCGCTCGACTTCGCAAGGAAAAGATCGACGCGACACCTGCGGTGCGACCGAAATTTCGACACACGGCCCGCCTGGACAACGCCGCCCGACTTCCAAAGGGGAAATCGACGCAGCGCCTGCTGTGAGGGAGAAAATTCCACGCATCGCCCACCGGAATGACGCGCAGCCGGTCAACAAGCCCAGGATTCCACGCATAGACCCCAGGGCGTCTGAAAACCCCGCAACCCGAAGAGGAGAACTGTCCGTGCGCCGTAACTCGACACAACATCTTCCCCACATGGAAAATAACTACGCAAGTCCGTGTGTGAAAGAGCAAAACAGATGCACACACCATTTTTCCACGCATCTCCTCCTCTGCTGCCCTTTGCGGAGATTTTTGACTCCAACCAGGTACTTTGTGCTTGAAAAAGACTTATTTGCTTTTCAAAGACATTTTATATCACTTCCCAGTGATATCGTTACAATTTCTTATTGCATCTTTTATCGTTTTGACCTGCAAATATCCAGATAAATATTATATATTTTTCTAAACACTGTGTGGTGTATTTTTGTGGTGCTATATTGTGTTATTGTATGATTTATTGCACAAATACTTTACACATTGCCTTCTAAGTTAAGCCTGACTGCTCAGTGCCAAGCTACCAGAGGGTGGGCACAGGATAATTTGGATTGTGTGTGACTTACCCTGACTAGAGTGAGGGTCCTTGCTTGGACGGGGGTAACCTGACTGCCAACCAAAGACCCCATTTCACATACAGTAGTTAAGTATTTGACTACCTACCCACAGTTCAAGGTCAACTTGATTTTTATCTCTTTTTGCAAAATCGTTTTTCCTGTCAATTTTCTAAACCTAAATCCTCACTCAACATGTCTCTGGCTGGGTCTCAAGCAGCCAATTTCGACCTAGCCCTGTTGGAGACATATAGGGGCATATTTATATTCAGTTTGCGCTGAATGTGCGTAAAAATTTTTGACGCACAATCGGCGCAAACCCTGCCCCATATTTATACTATGACGTCCGACGCAGCGGGCGTCAACGTTCCACCATGTGCGCCATTTTTTGGAAGGGGGAACCAGCCTTGCGTTAATTATATGCAAGGTAGGCATTCCCTTCAAAAAAGGACTTTAAGGCCTGTGCCCCATATTTATACTGTGACATCATTTTGACGCACAGGAGGGGGCAGGCCTTAAAAAACTACGCCCAGCCTGATGGGCGCCGTTTTTTAACGCCTGGGTCAGGGCAGGCGTTAAGGGACCTGTGGGCTCGGAAGGAGCCCAGAGGTGCCCTCCCATGCCCCAAGGGACAACCCCTGCCACCCTTGCCCACCCCAGGAGGACACCCAAGGATGGAGGGACTCATCCCAGGGAAAGAAAGGTAAGTTCAGGTAGGTATTTCTTTTCGTATTTTTTTGTGGCATGGGGGGCCTGATTTGTGCCCCCCTACGTGCCACTATGCCCAATGACCATGCCCAGGGGACATAAGTCCCCTGGGCATGGCCATTGGGCAAGGGGGCAACACTCCTGTCTTTGCTAAGACAGGAGTCATTTCAATGGGGGTTGGGCGTCGAAAAAAATGGCGCAAATCGGGTTGAGGCCAAAATTTTGCCTCAGACCTGACTTGCCCCATTTTTTGACGCCCATTTTCCCCTACGCAGGCGCTGCCTGGTGTGAGTAATTTTTTTTGACGCACACCAGTCCGCAGCGCCGGCTAATGTCATTAAAAAAATACGGCGCCCGCATGGTGCTTTGGAATGGCGTTAGCCGGCGATAAAATCTTTGACGCACAACTGCGTTGGCACAGTTGTGCGTCAAAAAGTATAAATATGGGCCATACTGTCAAACAGCTAAAAGGGTTCTGCAGGGAGATGAGTGTACCTCCAGAAATGAAGACTTTCAAGTGGCTCTGAGGGCCTGGGCAGAAGCCCATTTAGAAGAGGATGCTGAGGAGGAGGAGCCAGAAGATGGCCCCCCAGAGGATTTTTTGCCATCAGTGGGTGATGTTACCACTGCAATTGTGCCCCCTTACAGACCAGGCAGCAGTGTCTCTGATCAAGGCCTGACCGCAGAGGAAAGAAGAGAGGAGAGAGAGTTTCAATTGCAAATGGCAAAATTAAAAATTGAGGCCCAACAGGAGGAAAGGAGGGCAGAAAGAGAAGCCAAACAAGCTGAGGCTGAAAGAGCAGCCAAGCAGATTGAAGCTGAGAGAGCTCTGGCTGAAAAAAAACTTTTGTTAGCTCATGAACTGAGTCTCAAGGAGCTGGAAATCAAGGCAAGACAGTCTGAGTCCAGCAGTGATGGTGGCAGCATACATACAGGACCTGTTGGAGGGAAAAAGGTTTGTATACCCAAGAGTGTGGTGGCCAGTTTTGTGGTGGGAGATGACATTGACAAGTGGCTGGCTGCCTATGAAGTTGCACTAAGGGCTCATGGGGTTCCTGAAGAGCAATGGGGGGCGGCCTTGTGGTTTTATGTACCCCCAGAGGGAAGGGACACACTCCTTACACTAGACCCACGTGATCACTATAACTATCCTGTAATGAAGACCGCTTTACTGGCCAAGTTTTGACTGACCCCTGAGAGATACCATCAGAGGTTTAGGGACAGTACCAAACTTTCCACACAAACCTGGGTTGGCTGTTTTGATTTCTCCAATAAGGCACTGAATGGTTGGGTGCGGGGCAGCAAAGTAGATGATTACAAAGGGTTATATGACTTGATTCTGAGACAGCATATGCTCGCTATTTCTTTTGCAGAGTTGCGCCAGCACTTGGTAGATAGTAAGCTGACTGATCCCAGGAAGCTTGCTGAGGAGGCGGACCTCTGGGTTAGCACCAGAGTGTCCCGAAAGGTATCTGGGGGGGACACCCACAAAGGTGGTCAGGGTTCCAAACAGAAGAAAGAGGGGGGAGATAAACTTACAGATAAGGAACTCTCAAAAGGCCCCCAAAAGAATTTCCAGGGAGGGTGTGGCAACTATTCCTCTTCCAGATTTGGGAAAAAGACAGGGTATGTTGATAAATCAACAGGGAAATTCATCCCCAAATGCTTAGAGTGCTACCAGCATGGTCACTTCAAGGGCGACTCCCAGTGTTCCAAGAGAGCACCGTCCACTACCGGACAGACACCTGGGTTGACTAGTGTAGCACTCTGGGGGGAGACAGACCCAGATAACTTTGGGGAGCAGGCAGAGGTTTCCCTAGTATCCCTCGGAGAAAGAGAAATGGTGCCCAAAGCCCACATGCCACAAAATACTTTAAAGTATAGGCAGTGGGTCACCATTGATAGGCAAAGGATGGAGGTTCTGCATGACACAGGAGCCAGTATGACTACTGTCAAGAGTCAGATGGTGTCATCAGAGCAGATAATCCCAAATACATTCCACAAGGTCATAGTCGCTGACAATCGTGAGAGTCACCTACTGGTTACTCTGGTTCCCTTTGAGTGGGGGGGGTCTCTGGTACTCTGAAAGTAGCTGTGAGTCCTGCCATGCCTGTAGATTGTCTGTTAGGCAATGATCTTGAGCATACTGCTTGGAAAGAGGTAGAGCTCAGATCCCAACTGGAGATGTTAGGTTTGCCTGAGTGGGTCTGCATGATCACACGGTCCATGGCTGCCCGGAAAGGGAGTCAAGGGCGTCTGGAGTCTGGAACAATGGCACGGACAGCTGCAAAAAGGAAGGGCAGGAGGCATGGGAAACCCGCTTCAAATGTCCCCACGGTGGTGGACGGGGCCCCTGAGGAGAAGGAGGCCCAGATCCCAACTGGAGATGTTAGGTTTGCCTGAGTGGGTCTGCATGATCACACGGTCCATGGCTGCCCGGAAAGGGAGTCAAGGGCGTCTGGAGTCTGGAACAATGGCACGGACAGCTGCAAAAAGGAAGGGCAGGAGGCATGGGAAACCCGCTTCAAATGTCCCCACGGTGGTGGACGGGGCCCCTGAGGAGAAGGAGGCCCCTGAGCCAACTGGGGAGGACATACCTGACCTGGGTAACCTACCTGAACTTGCTGGCTGGCAAGTAGAGGGTGGGCCAACCAGAACCAAATTCTGCAAAGCACAGAAGGAATGCCCATCCCTTGAGGGTCTGAGGCGACAGGCCACAGCCCAAGCAGCAGGTGACGCCTCTGACACTCACCATATTTACTGGGAGAATGATCTCCTTTACATTGAGCCTAAGGTTCCAGGTCCTGGGGCAGCCCGTGTGCTGGTGGTCCCCCAGTGTTACCAGGCCTTCCTACTGGGTCTGGCTCACGACATCCCCCTGGCAGGACACCTGGGCCAAGAAAAGAACTTTAACAGGCTTGTCACCCACTTCCATTGACCCAGAATGAGGATAGCCTCAGATAATTTCTGCAGAGCTTGCCCCACCTGCCAGGCTAGTGGGAAGACAGGGAAACAGCTTAAGGCTCCCCTGCTCCCACTTCCCGTCGTTGGCACCCCCTTTGAAAGGGTGGGCATCGACATTGTTGGTCCCTTGGACCCCAAAACTGCCTTGGGCAACAGGTTTATCCTGGTTTTGGTGGACCATGCCACCTGCTATCCAGAGGCAATCCCTCTAAGAACAGTGACTGCACCGGTGGTGACCAGAGCCCTGTTGGGAATATTTACCTGTGTGGGATTCCCTAAGAAGGTTGTGTCTGACAGGGGCACAAACTTCATGTCTGCGTACATGAAGTCTATGTGGGATGAGTGTGGGGTGACCTACTGGTTTACCACCCCTTGTCATCCTCAATCCAATGGGCTTGTTGAGAGATTTAAGAAGACCCTGAAGGGCATGATAAGTGGCCTGACTGAAGCCCTGAGGCGTAAGTGGGACGTCCTCTTACCGTGCCTGTTGTTTGCTTACAGAGAGGTGCACCAGAAAGTTGTGAGGTTCAGCCCCTTTGAGCTTCTCTATGGTCACCCTGTCAGGGGACCCCTGAGCATTGTTAAAGAGGGCTGGGAGAAAGCTCCCAAGACACCTCCCCAGGATGTGGTCAGCTACATGCTGGCCCTCCGCAACCAAACCCAATGCTTCTGGAAGCAGGCCAAGAGTAACCTCGAGGCAAGTCAAGAGGTGATGAAGGAGTGGTATGACCGGAAGACCACTCCGGTTGAGTTCTCACCTGGAGACAAAGTTTGGGTGATGGAGCCAGTAGAGCCCAGGGCTCTCCAGGATCGCTGGACTGGCCCCTTTGAGATCAAGGAGCGTAAAGGGGAGGCCACTTACCTAGTGGACCTCAAGACCCCTAGGCACCCCCTAAGGGTCCTCCATCACAACCGGCTCAAACCTCACTTTGAGAGGTCGGAGGTCAATATGCTCCTGGTCACAGATGAGGGCATGGAAGAGGAGAGTGAACCTCTCCCCGATCTCCTCTCTGCCAATGAAGGTGATGGTTCAGTGGAGGGTGTCATTCTCTCTGACTCCCTGACTCTAAACCAGAAAGGAGACTGCTATGAGCTGTTGGAGCAGTTCTCCTCCCTGTTATCCCTTACTCCTGGACTGACCCACCTCTGTTTTCATGACATTGACACAGGTGACAGTCCCCCTGTGAAGAACAAAATGTACAGATTATTGGATAAGGTGAAGGCCAGCATCAAGGAGGAGGTCTCCAAGATGTTGACTTTAGGGGTTATTGAGAAATCCAGTAGTCCCTTGGCCAGCCCTGTGGTGTTGGTTCCTAAGGCTACTGCCCCAGGTGCAAAGCCAGAACTCAGGTTCTGTGTGGACTACCGAGGTCTCAACTCAGTCACACGGACTGATGCTCACCCCATCCCCGAGCTGATGGGCTCATTAACAGACTAGGCGCTGCCAAGTTCCTGAGTACGTTTGATCTTACTTCAGGGTACTGGTAGATCGCCCTGACTGAGGGGGCTAAAGAGAGATCAGCATTTTCCACACCTGATGGCGATTATCAGTTCCGGGTAATGCCATTTGGGTTGAAGAATGCCCCCGCTACCTTCCAACGGTTGGTTAACGGGGTCCTAGCTGGCAAGGATGCCTACTGTGAGCCTACCTGGACGACATAGCTGTCTACAGTTCCAGCTCAAGGAGGTGCTTCAGGCTCTGCGACAGGCAGGCCTGACCATCAAGGCTAGTAAGTGCCAGATTCCGTGGTGTACTTGGGACACCTAGTAGGTGGTGGCAAGGTGCAGCCACTCCAGGCCAAGATTGAAACTATCAAGGCCTGGCAACCACCTAGAACACAGACTGAGGTGAGAGCCTTTTTAGGCCTCACTGGATACTATTGCAGATTCGTCAAGGGCTATGGTACCATTGTGTCACCCTTGACAGAACTCAATTCCAAGAAACAACCCAGGTTGGTGAATTGGTCAGAAAGCCTTTGATTCTCTGAAGGAAGCCATGTGCACGGCCCCTGTGCTCAAGGCCCCTGACTACTCCCAGGAATTTATTGTGCAGACAGAGCATGGCAAAGGGGCTGTTCTAGCACAGCTTAATGAGGGGGGCTCAGTCCAACCAGTAGTCTTCATTAGCAGAAGACTATTACAACGGGAACAGAGGTGGAGTGCTATTGAGAGAGAGGCATAGCTAAGACCCTACCTGTTTGGGACTCACTTCCGGGTTCAGACAGACCACATGCCCCTCAGACGGCTCATGCAGATGAGGGGTGAAAATCCGAAACTCTTGAGGTGGTCCATTTCACCTACAGGGGATGGACTTTATGGTGGAGCATCCCCCGGGGATTGACCATGCTAATGCTGATGGTCTCTCCAGGTACTTCCGCCTTTGCGATGAGAGCTCCCAGGAGGTTGGGTAGCTCTCCCCACTTTCAGCTGGGGGGAACACATGTTAGACCTGACAGCCTTAGGGTGGTCACCCCTACCTTTTTGCCTGCCTCCCTCCACTTTTTGGACCTGTTTTTGCTGGTTTTTAGACTCTGCGCACTTTACCCCTGCTAACCAGTGCTAAAGTGCATATGCTCTCTCCCTTTAAACATGGTAACATTGGATCATACCCAATTGGACTATTTAATCTACTTATAAGTCCCTAGTAATGTGCACTGTATGTGCCCAGGGCCTGTAGATTAAATGCTACTACTGGGCCTGCAGCACTGGTTGTGCCACCCACTTAAATAGCCTCTTAACCTTGTCTCAGGCCTGCCATTACAAGGTCTGTGTGTGCAGTTTTCACTGCCACTTCGACTTGACTTAAAAGTACTTGCCAAGCCTAAAACTCTCCTTTTTCTACATATAAGTCACCCCTAAGGTGTGCCCTAGGTAACCCCTAGAGCAGGGTGCTGTGTGGTTAAAAGGCAGGACATGTACCTGAGTAGTTTACATGTCCTGGTAGTGTAAAACTCCTAAATTCGTTTTTACACTACTGTGAGGCCTGCTCCCTTCATAGGTTAACATTGGGGGCTGCCCTTATACATGATTGAAGTGGTAGCTGCTGATCTGAAAGGAATAGGAAGGTCATATTTAGTATGGCCAGAATGGTAATACAAATTCCTGCTGACTCGTGAAGTTGGATTTAATATTACTATTTTAGAAATGCCACTTTTAGAAAGTGAGCATTTCTCTGCACTTAAATCTTTCTGTGCCTTACAATCCACGTCTGGCTGGGTTTAGTTGACAGCTCCTTGTGCATTCACTCAGACACACCCCAAACACAGGGTACTCAGCCTCACGTGCATACATCTGCATTTTGAATGGGTCTTCCTGGGCTGGGAGGGTGGAGGGCCTGCTCTCACACAAAGGACTGCCACACCCCCTACTGGGACCCTGGCAGACAGGATTGAACTGAAAGTGAACCTGGTGCACTTCTAAGCCACTCTTTGAAGTCTCCCCCACTTCAAAGGCAGATTTGGATATAAAACAGGGCCTCTGCCCTACCACCTCAGACACTTCCCGGAGAAGAAACCTGAACCAGAACCTGCACCCTGACAAGAAGAACTGCCTGGCTGCCTAAAGGACTCACCTGACTGCTTTCTACAGAGGACTGCTGCCTTGCTGTCGCCCTGCTGTCTTGATGATCTCTTGCCTTGCTGCAGACGTGCTCTCCAAGGGCTTGGATAGAGCTTGCCTCCTGTTCCCTGAAGTCTCAGGACCAAAAAGACTTCTCTCTTGCAACGTGACTCCTTGTGCCGAACCGGAAAGACGCCGCTCGACTTCGCGAGGAAAAGATCGACGCGGCGCCTGCGGTGTGACCGGAACTTCGACGCACGGCCCACCTGGATAACGCCGCCCGACTTCCAGAGGGGAAATCAACGCAGCGCCTGCTGTGAGGGAGAAAATTCCACGCTTCGCCCACCGGAACGACGTGCAGCCGGTCAACAAGTCCAGGATTCCACGCACAGACCCCAGGGCGTCTGAAAACCCCGCAACACGAAGAGGAGAACCGTCTGCGCACCGGAAATCGACGCAACATCTTCCCCGCATGGAAAATAATGATGCAAGTCCGTGTGTGAAGGGGCGAAACCGACGCACACACCATTTTTCCACTCATCTCCTCCTCTGCGGCCCTTTGCGGAGATTTTTCACTCCATCCAGGTACTTTGTGCTTAAAAGAGACTTTGGGTGGGGGGACCCCTATCAGTGCCAGGGAAGGAATTCCCTGGCACTGATAGTGCTTACCGCCATGGATTTCATGGCGGTTCCTACCGCTGGAAATCCACAGCGGTCAGCCGGGTCGAAATACCGGCGGCTGTGTTGTCACGGCCGCCGGGCTGGAGACCCAGGTCTCCAACCCAGCGGGCGGAACGGAGAAGCGGCAGATGACCATGGCGGTAACCGCCATTGTCATAATACTCAAAAAAAGACCGCCAGCCTGTCTTACCACCACTTTAACACCGTCTGCCAGGGTTGTAATGACCCCCTAAGTTTGCTTTAAAGACTTAAGACACTTTATATCACTTCCCAGTGATATCTTTGCAATTTCTTATTACATCTTTTATCGTTTTGACCTGCAAATATCCAGATAAATATTATATATTTTTCTAAACACTGTGTGGTGTATTTTTGTGGTGCTATATTGTGTTATTGTATGATTTATTGCACAAATACTTTACACATTGCCTTCTAATTTAAGCCTGACTGCTCAGTGCCAAGCTACCAGAGGGTGGGCACAGGATAATTTGGATTGTATGTGACTTACCCTGACTAGAGTGAGGGTCCTTGCTTGGACAGGGGGTATCCTGACTGCCAACCAAAGACCCCATTTCTAACAGATGGTAACAGAACAGTTCCCCATAATTCGATGTGTTAATATATACATATTCACTTTCACATACAGCATAATATTCAAGCTCAGAAAGCATTAAATCAACTGTTTTTACATCTGAGTCATCAAAAAACATAATTCATAGAAACTCTTAAGACATATGGAATTTGAGTGAACTCAGTAAGTCCAAATTTATCATATGGTACTTTATCCCAAACAATCTCATTGTGAATTGGAACAGCTGAAATGTTCACAAGGGACGACTCCTTTCAGACCTTGTGGGAAGAAAGGCAAGGTGTTAAAACCTCATCCACAAGTTCATAAGCAGAGCATTCAGGAAGACAGTGACCAGTTATCAGTAAAACAAAACAAAAAAAACAAAAAAATCCAACCAGGTGTTATGGGTCAATTTGTAGTTCCATGCCTGGGCACAGTGATGGCTTAGCTTAGGCTTGCGGCCTGTGCCCTTTTTCCCAGATAACATGCTCTATATCCATTTTTTTATTTGTATTCATTTTAGTTCAGCTTCGTTTAATGGCAATGTTTTTATTTCCGTAATCAGTTGCTATTCTGTAAGAGCATCACTATAAGTGTTATGGATGACATACTTTGCATCATGTGCTTTTCCCCCAGGTTTACAAGATCAGAATGCGAGGCACACAGGATAATGTTTTGTATTGCTGCTACAAGACTGCGTAAACACTCCAGCGCTTCGGTATATACCTGTGTCAGGCTTCTGTGTAAGAACATAAACATGTCCTCTATAAAAACATCTAGTAGGACAAAGGGCATTAGAACAGGTTCCAATCGGGATTTCCATCCATGCTGCATGCCAATTTACGGCTGACTTCAGCCTTTGAGTCTCTGCGAAACCTGATCTGGAGACCGAAGGCCTGATTTTGTACCAAGGTAACAGGGTTGGGGTGTTCCTCTCACGAACACTGCATGGATAGATTTGGCTTACATACCATGATCTCACTAAGGGGCTAGAGATTAGGCTTTTAGGTAGGAATTGTATATCCATGTTATTGCAATATGTTTTGGTTGTTCAAATATACATCTCTAATTTTCACAGTCCTTAGTTTGTGTTGCCTCATTATTCTAATAATTGCAGCTCATGCATTTTTTTGTAGATTGCAGTCTTTTCATTAAATGTATTGAAAACTGTCCTGCATCTCTTTTTTTGTCTATGTGTGTGTAAGATACTTGGATGTGCAGAAAAAAGGGTAAGGCATGTTCACCACAATTTACCTGGGGTTTTTTCAGAGTTCCATGCACGAGGCTGTCACAAATTACTTTTACTGTTTGGATGAGGTGTTGCTAGAGAGCTGGGAGGGTTGGGCCAACATCTGCCAACTGGTGTGGGAGTGACTCAGTCACCCACAAGCAGAGGTGCTGCTGTCCCAAATCTAGCAGTCTTGTAATACAAGAGCCCTTTTGACTCAAGAAGGCAAGCAATGTCAGAAGTATCCATAGATATTACCATGGGCGAACCAAATATTTGTTTTTAAGCCAGTTGTAAAGCTTACATGTTCTTCAGATAGGTACAGTCACAGATGCAGAGGAATTCGAAGAAAAGTCATCAATGTCAACAAAATAACCAGACGTCTGTGAAAAAAACAGTACTCAGTGCAGAAGTGGTAGATGGACCCAATGGTGGTGGTTCATAATAAACAAAGTCATCCGTTTGTGTTGAATCGGAATAGTAGAGATCTACATTTTGAATGTTTCTTGTCAGTAAAGTGGTGAAAGGAAGTAAAAGAAGTTCATTCTCCGCTATCCCCAAGCTCCGGGAGACAATTGTAGCATTGGTACTTGTTGAAGTATTGTTGAGTGCTTGAAGAGGTATATCACAGGTGGTAGTGAAAGAGGCAAGGGAACTACCCATGAATCCTCATGATCTGTTGTTCAGGAATGACCACATTGTGCAATTTGACAATGTTAATTGAAACAAAGCAGTTTTCTTTAGAATCAGGCAGCAGTGATATAATGACAGCTCTGGTACTTTGTCTTCCAAGGACTGGAGCTGCTGTTTTATATGATGTGCCAAACTCCTTTTTTCAGCAATCATTCCTCATACTAGATCTCCAACTTTAGGAATCCAGCTGGTAGGTGTTGTCTGCAAATCCCTCATTCCCAAGGTGGTGGCACAGGCAGATGAATTTTCACGACAGAATTGTTGTATTTCTTGTAAAACAGCGACACATTAATTTATTTCTAAGGCTGTTTGTGCTGCCACTGCACCACGGCCATCAAGTTCTGGGACATATATAGGTACCCAAAAAAGACCTTGAAAGGTACTTCCTCCCAAGGACTTTCTGGGCAAATTAGTGAGTGCTTCTAGACCCTATATAGATGATGAAGCCAACTATGGCCAGAACCTAATACTCTCGCTGTTAAAGATTGCTGTAAGTCTTGGTTTTTCCACTCCATAACAGAATTTTCCTCAGGATCGTATGGAGACGAGAGATGGAGTTGAACACCAATCATTCCATGGCGTCTCTGAATGGCCTGGAGGAAAAAGAAGGCCCTGGCCCAAGTGGAATGCTGTATCTGCATATGTCTCTATAAAGATTTGCAAATCTTTAGTGACAGATCGAGCATCAGCCAATCATTGTAGCCATACCCATAGAAATCTAGAACATGAGTTAACAGTGACTAAGTTATATTTGTATGCACCATCTGGTTGTAAGGGACCTCAATTTTCCAGGTACACACATTGTAATGGTTTGTTGGACACTGAGAGGGATGTCTGTGGTGAGGGTTTTATGGTGAACCTTTTAATTTGTTGGCAGATGTCACAACAAGGTACAAACTGTTTGGTCTGCTTGCATAGACATGGCCACCAATAGCATTTTTGTAAGAGGGAGATGGTGGCCACCACATCAGGTTTCGTAGGAGCAACACACATATGCGCTGCTTTAATCAGATCTAATCTCTTACCTCGGTTGGGGATCACACAAACACCCACCTCTAGGATAGTTGCAAATTCAATATTTTGGGCACTGAGGTGGTAGAAATATTTTGAGGTGTATGCTTTAGGTAAAGGTTTGCCATCAGCAAAAGCTTTTACAGCAGCCAAAGTCTCATCAGCCAGTATCGTATGAGAATGAGTAATAGCAGCAACAGAAGCTGATTATCCAATCTTGTATGAGAACAAGCCACTGCAGCAACAGAAGCTGTAGCTACTGTGGATTCAGCAGCCTCATCAGCCAAAGGGGTTCCTACAATGCGTACTGCTATACATTGATGGCCCAATGTATAAACTACATGAGCTTTCAGTAGTCTGTCCTTGAGATCAGCTACCCTCCCCCAAAAGTTTTTGTTTTTGATGGTATTCCCTTTTGAGTCTCTGACCCTATTCAGGAGCCAGTGATGTAAGTAATAATTGTAGGACTGGACACAGTAGTACAAATCAGAAACAACCAATGTAGACTGTTCAGGATCCCTATGTTCCAGTGCCAGAATTAGAGCCTTAAGATCTGCAAATTGTGCTGTGCAGGCCCATAGAGTCTGCGTGTCGGTGTGTTGAGGGTGGAATGTACCATTCCTCATTACCTTGCTAACAGCTATGCAAGTGTCAGAGTATTGGTGTTTAGTGCCTACAGGGGTGAACCATTGGTGTAAATGACTGTTTTGAATTGATCAAAAGGGGAAATGGTAGTTGCCACAGGGTAGTGAACTTCAGATTGAAGGAATTCTTGGTTTTGAAGCTTGGGGTCAAAAACATAATCAACAACAGCGGATGTCTGGGAACTTGGCCATTGAATCCAACATGGATGCAATGTCTTTGCATTTGAGATGCTGGCGTTGGTGACAGCCTACAGGGTTGGTACCGGAGTAACGACAATAATGCATTTCCCTTGAGCAAGTGACAGCCATCTGTACAACAGTCAGTATTTTTTCTATTGGTGCAAATCATTGCTCTGCTTTGGCATACACATGTGATTTGTATGCTATGGCCACCGTGTCACTCTCATTAAATGTGACACTGGTGAACCCGATGGCCCCAGTAATCATTCTTATTACAAATTTGTTTTGATGTCACATGTGTGTAAGTGTTGTGCTTCAAGTTTGTCCAGTTGTAATGCTCTGAGTATGCATGTATGTCCTGGTATCTAATGCTTAATTGAAAAATCTGGACAAATTAAATCTTAAAATCATTTTATGCGATGTGTATAATCTGCAATGTATGTTCTGCCTAAATTAAACAAACCCAGCAATTACTGTAGTTTCTTGATGGTGTTTGGCATTTGAAGTTGAACACATTTCTCTAGGAAGTGCGGGGGTAGGCTCTTCCCCGCATCACATACATTGTATCCTGGAAATAGGACACTAAGAAAAGCAACTATGGTTTTCTCAAGATTCAGTTTATAGCTTTCGGCAGCAAACCCTAAAATGATGTGATCTACCTGGGCCAAATGTGCATTGAGGTTGTCATCTGTGAGATGGATGTCATCCACATAGAACAATTTTTCGGGACTTATATACTGTAATAGTGATGTTACATGGGCAGATACCAACCCAGGGTTGTTCTTATACCCTTGGGACAAACAACAAAACCACCTTTGAGAACCTAGCGCACTGAATGCACTTAAATCATGGCTTTTGAGTGCTATATTTTGGCAGAGAAAACCACTGGAAATAACCAAAGTTGTTTTATATTTTTTGCAAACTATATTGTTAATAAGTACTGTGCTGTGTGTGTTTTGTATTGCAAATGAGTGTATGTGACAGGTTAAGTGTCTGTAATCAAAACCTATTCCGTGTAAATGGTTGGATTTTGCTACAGGGAATAATGGGCTATTCATTGCATAGAGGCAGGGCTCTATTACTCCCTGGTACTCAAGTTGTGTGAGAATCTATCTCACAGGTGTTTAGCTTTATGTTTAATTGGATATTGTGGCTGCATCTGTGGAGCTGATCTAATTAGTATTGCATGGTAGGGGGAATCTTTATCCCACCGTACGTGTTTGTGATACAGTGCTGGAGCCTGTGCCAATGCCCAATGGGCAGCATAGGCTTCCTTTACTACGTCTGGAACTGTGACCGAGAAAGAAGGCAAAATTACATCTTCCCCTTGTGGGAACCCTTGGAGAAATTCAGGCGGCCAATCTTTTTCAACCAATAAAATGTCATAATGTAGTGTTAATCTTCTCCAGAAGATAACTTTAATTGTGCACTCTATGTCTTCCTCAATCTGAATATTTTTAATTTGTATACCCTGTCGGGTAGGGAGACATGTCTGTCCACTGTTTCAACTTCAAGGAAGTCATTAGTCGGTGTCAAATCCTAAGATCCATACGATTCTGGTGACATGTCATGACCTCTGCTGCGCTGTCTAGCAGAGACACCACCCACGTCCTGTTATTCAACAAAGTTCTCAATATGAGTGGCATCTTTGACCGATATTGCTGCTATCTTTTTCTTTTTAGATAAGGGCTTTTGCTGTACAAGTTTCTCTTCCTTTTCTTTGAAAATGTCTGAAGAACGTTGTGAGTCCTTTTTTGGCTTCATGTAGTCACTTCAATGTTCTGAGCACTCTCCCCTGTCACTACATTTATCTGTTGTGTCCTGGAAGGAACGAGGTGGGCGACTGTCAGAATATTGGTATCTGTTGGTGTTTTTAAAGTTTCCCGATAGATTGTATTGCTTCTCTGAGGTCTCCAATAGCAGAGATTCTCCTTTTTTTTACTTCTTCTATCTTTGTTTTGTTTTTGGTTATCTTAGCATTTTTTAGAGCTCTCTTGTGCTTGCTTAGTACTCTCCTTGGCAGAAGTATTCTGTGATTGTTTAGGTGGTCTGCCCCCCAGACTATCCTGAACTATTCTTGTATAAGTTTTGGAAATAATCTTTGCCAGCTTGCACTTCTGATCCCGCTGAGGAACCTCCCGGATCTGCTGGTGAATTGCCAGTGCTAATGCTTCACCTTTAATCATACCTAGAATAATTGAGGACACTGTGTCAAAATTGCACATTGGTTTCATCCCCAGGTCCAGGGCCAGAGCAGTCCCATGTTCATTCTGAATTTGTTTTAACACTCGCAGGTGTCAGTGTACAATGCGTAATGCTATATATTGTGACAAATACTATGCCCTAAGTGGCACAGTCCTCTATTGAGGGAACGACTGCAAAAGGTAAGCACATTGTGAGAATTCTACATTTACCTTGAGGTTCCGTATGGGGAAACACTGCTTTCAGCTGATTTCGTTTTGTGCAACCCAGAACAGAATCTTCTCTCACTCAGTGGGTGCTTTTCCCATTATTAAATGGACAGTTTGTGGATTTATCCCTGTAACTGTCAGTAGGCTGATAGTTGGAGCAGCCCTTTCTGAGGTGCTGTTCAAGGTCTGCATCGCAAATTGTATTAAGCGTCTATAAATTGCTACTAGCTCATTGTATAATGTGCATACTTCAGCTACTTGCATAGCTTGCACATTTGGATGTGGCGTGTATATATGGCCAATGTAGGCCAAGTTGGTCCATCATTACTTAAAGGACCTAATCTAGCAGTTTGTATTACATGTGGGAGGACGCCATTGAACCAAACTTGATGTTTTTTATTATTTAAAGGGATTTCTAAGTATTGGTATGCTCTGTATTGTTGTGGAACCTTTGCTATTCTGTATGTGGGAAATGTACTTCAGTCTGCGTTATTGCTTGCTGGAGAGGAGACCCATGAATAAAATATTTCTGTTCTGTAAGTGTTGTGAGCTTCAATGACAAATGAGCCATACACGTCCTCATTTCTTAATTCATTATCTAATAGAAACTGTGTGACAGGTTGGCCACAGTTCTTTGAGATATTTACTGGTTGACCCATATTAAAATAACAGGTATCAGAGTTGGGAATGCCAATGGGGAAATGCTTTTAAGGTTCAAACTTGAACAACCTACAGCCTAGATAGGTACACCCTATTCAGCTGAGGAGGATTTTTCCCTAAAACCATGGATGTCTCCATATAATGGTACTTAGGGTATCTTTAGTGTGTGCGAGACAGAGATACTCAGGAGACCTATTTAATTAGTGCCTTCCCACCACTGTTTGCCAAACAGTCTCATACATACATGTAAGCCAAAGAAAAGATGTGGGATAGTTTTCAATACATTTATTGAAAAGACTGCAATCTACAGTAAAACATATCAATCTGAATTATTACAGCAATGAGACATAGCAAGATTAGGATTGTTACAATCAGTGAAAAGAAAAATAAATAACCCAAGCATATTGGAGTAACATGTGTATAGGAATCCTACCTAACCCCTAAGTTCTAGTGAGAGCACAGCGGTGATAGCCCAATCTGCCCATACTTAGTCCATGAGAGGAGCCCCCACCCCAATTTCAATAATTGACCTTATTCAAGGAAGAAAAGAATACCAACATTCAGCTACTAGATGATGCCACATCTCGTAATTCAAGGCTGGTATACTGGAAGGAGGAATGGGCTATGGAGATAAAATCATGCCTGAGTTCAAAGGGCCAACTAATTTTCTGAGGTTGCAAAAGCACCAGTTCAAAGAAACAGGATGAGAGATATCATGTAAGCTTGCAAAATAGAATGGTTTGTTGAGATGTATATAGGGAGATGCAGTGCTTAGTTTAAAAAAAAAGTCTAGAGCCTAAAGTTGTCATGGGTTCCCACCACTATTGCTGCTGAATTCCATGATTGCAGTGTTTTGATTCCACCTCATTCTGCATTCTCACACTACCATCTTTTTTGGTTCTTTGACATCTCTGCTTTCTCCTCTTATACACTCATCCTTTTTGGTTCATTTACACATCTGCTTTCTGACCTTGTAATTACTTTCTTATTTTCCCTTATACATTTCTTCTTTTTCTGGCATTCCTACCTAAGCCTGATGATGAACTATAAATTCAAAAACTATTGGCAATTACAATAGCTCTGGCTTATGAATGAAAGCACCTTTCCTTTCATTGACACTCAATAAGTCATCTTGCATGCACATTGTCACTCATCTTTGCTCTCATGCATCCATTCATCAATCCACTGAGTCATTCTTGCATTCAATCTCGGGCATAGCTGCCATAAAACACACACATTCACCAATATATGAAAGTTTAATTAAAAAAATAAAAGTAGAAAAAAATCAGACTGCCATTGAAACACATCAAGCATATGCTTACAATAATGAAACTTAATATAGCAGTGCGTATCCATCTTTCAGAGGTATTGAATATAGTTGATTGTTGTTTTAAAGTTTTAAAGTTCAAGCACGATTTCAACATATAAAACAATTATGTTGGTTATCTTAGAATAGCAAGACTATGATACACTATGGAGAATAACATTTTATAATGGTCACTCGGTTTAAAGGCAGTGACTTCATTAGATGGAACGCACTGCAAATAAAATAAGCTGGAAGCATGAGACCTGTTGTATCCTCTGAAGAAATATTAAAATAAAAGAAATGAAAGCAGAGCTAAAAAAAGGGAAAACAATTCAAAACTAAAGGACTTGCCTAGTAGTCCAGACTTAAGTGCATTCAGTTTCTGGTGAATGTGCACATGTGACTAGAAATTACTGTCATTCACAAAGGAAGAGAACCAGTGAACTGAACCATTATCTTTGGCAGTATACTGTCATAGATGGTAGCAGAATGTAAATGACACTCAGAGAAATGGCAGAAGAAGACTGACCCACAGGCCCTTGATGTACTTTGATGGATATTTATTCATCCCTACAGGTATATGTATTATTTAATTGTGTATTGTTATTATAAATCCTGGCAGGCAGCTAAGCCTGACATGCCATCTGAAGAGATTCTAGCAAGGAGTATTACATTAGATATCTTCAACCCCTAGGAATTGTCAGAGGTGTTAACCAACACCAAATAGCTTCCCTGCAAAGGTATCTCTGAGACTTCATGTCACATAATATATATATTTGCTAGGTTTTAATACAGAGTGCCAACAACCCGCCCTTAAACACCTACTGATTTTAATAATGTATGCTTTTTACAATCAATATGTCAGGCCTACTACCTTTATTGTATCTTTTTCATCATAAACAATAAGATGCTTTAGCCTTTGCCATAGTCTTGTCACCCTCACCAACCAGGACCTAATGTGTTAGTCATAGGTTTTCCCATAACGCATCCATCAGGTATACCTTTCATAACATTACAAATATGTACAAAATTATAGTTGCCAAAACAATATAAAAACCCTAGTAACAGATTTATTTAAATTACCATGGCCCAAATCTTCTATCCTCAAGGTTTCTTTGTGGGAGTCACCAAAATCCTTGCCTTACATGGAAAAATATAGCACAGCGGTGCGAGAACATCACAAACAACCAGAACGCCAATGGTGTTTGTTTGCGGCATTGTGACTATTGTTTGTGCTAAAATGTTTATTTTTCACTGAAAAATACATCCTCACATTATAAAGTGGCATAGAGATCAATTCTGCACTAGAACATAGTGCTAAATGATGGGTTTTCATTTGCACAATTTTCCAGAATTTATGTACATTTTCCATATCTCTAAAAAATACCTTCCTACAGGCTTTAGCACACTCTAATAACAATCATCCTTAAAAGCACTTTGCCTTTAACACGTCATTCACAATAAGTGAGTTTGGACTGCTTGCTTTGCTTTATTTTTTTATTACAAAAAAACAGTTCACTTCTAAAGAATCGTACATAACTTTTCCCAGTTACCCGATAAGGCATTCAGTTTAACCAATACATGTCTACCTATGGGCACATAACCTGGCAGCCAACATGCATACAGTTATAAAATTACGAATATGTACAGAGTTACAGTTGACACAACAATATACAACTAATCTCAATAGAGTCTGAAAAGAGTTATTACAATGAAATGCTTCTACTCCCAGGGTTTATCACAACCGTTGATCAACACTGAATTACTTGCCTACTCTGGTATTCTATGAGACTTCATATGCCCAAAAACCTGTCTACAGCCTGTAATATTGCACCATAACAATTCAGTGATAGAGGTCTATTGGCTTTCATAAATGATGTTTACAAAAAGTAAGCCAATCCTACTGCCTTTGTTATAACTTTTCTTAATAATCCAGACCAGTCCTAATACATCTGGCATAACTTTTCCCTGCTCACCAGTCAGGCTTATTGATGCTATCATTGGTCTGTCACCATAACCTACTCATGCCTATTGTACTGAGCGTATGGTTTCCCACAAGGCAAAAATCACTGATACAGTCATACATTTACAAATGTGTAGAAAATTACAGGTGGCTAAGCAAAATACTGTAAATTCCTAGGGGGACTTAATAACAATGTCCAAAGTGCAAATCTTCTAGACCCACAGTTCATCAGAACCAAAGCCCTTGTCTACTATGGTAATTTTATGTAACAAAATACCTACCTTTATGCTTTGATACAGAGTAATATTAATACATCCTTTAATGCTTATTGACTTTAACAGTGCTTTTCACAATAAATAAATTGTTCCTACTACCTTTTTTATAACATTCCATAATAAACAGACCCCACACGCCCCTTAACCCTTGCCCTCACCTAGGCGTTAAAAAATGGCGCACATCAGGCTGTGCGTTGTTTTTTAAGGCCACCCGTGCGTCAAAATGACGCTGGATTATAAATAAGGCGCACAGGCCTTAAAGTTATTTTTTGGGCGGGAACGCCTACCTTGCATGTCATTAACGCAAGGTGGTTTCCCGCATCCAGAAAATGATGCACACGGAGGTACTTTGACGTTCGTGGGGTCGGGCATCATGGTATAAATATGGTGCACGGTTTGCGCTGAATGTGTGTCAAAATGTTTGACGCACATTCAGCGCAAACAGAGTATAAATATGCCCCTTTATGTGCTTCTCCACTCGCAGAATTGTTAAGTACATGTTGAGCACTTTGGCGAAGCACCCTATAAATTCAATTCAAGGACTCCTCCCAGCGTATATCAAGACTAAAGCTTCTTTAGTGCATACTTAATTAGGTTGCGCAGTTACAAAAAGATTTGACTGAAGGTTTGTAATTACTATGAGCAGCTCATGCTTCATTATGCAGTCAGCTCTTACACTTCTTCCCATGCATTAGTCAGATTTTTTCAATGTAATTTTGCCCTTGACTTTCTAGCGTGCTCCTCCGGTAAACACCTGCCAACGTAAACATTTCATCAACATTGCGCACGACTTCTCTTCCCCTGATGACTTGTTTACAGCGCCCACATTCTAATGAATTCTCTGTACATTTCCTGTGGTTTAGGATTATAAAACAAATCAGCACTCTAACTGTCTTGAGAAAGTTAATATTAGACAAATGTAATTCCTTCCAGGTGTTACTCATTTAGCACACGTCTCAATATTTCCTCTGTTTTTTTGTTTGTGTTACTCAACAGACTCTCAGAATTAGTGTCTGTCAATAAAAAATATCTTATCGAACTAATACTCCAGTTGTTCGCCCCGTGGTCCTTAGATGTTTAAAACATAATAAATAGTATTTTTAAAAGAGCGCATTATTTTTAAGGCAGGCTATGCTTCTATCAGACATTCGGAATCGGATCAGAACACATTTTTGTTTGGCATTATCCCAAGTTGCTGGTAAGTTATAACAGTGCTTGGTGCGGACACCTTTTACCACTGTATTACGAATGTGGAATAGTGGAGGTGAAAATGTATGCCAAGGATATTTGCACATTGTTGTGTTTCATTTTGTTGTGGTGATGATGTGTTTTTAGTTGTTGCTTTTTTGTTTTTGTATTGCATTATTTTAATGTGTGAGTGTTGTGAGTGTTACGTTGTTCTGTGGTTGCTGTGTCGCATTCTGTTTTGACTTCTGTTGTGCTGCTACATTTCCAGATACATGCAACACATTCTTTTACATTTTTAGGGCCAGACAAACATTTAGCACAATCTGAGCAGGTAACATGCCACTGCTCAAACTCTTCAACCATTTAGGTCACTAGTTCGCAGAACACTGGCATAATCGGTATCATAAACTAGCACTTTAAGAGCTCACTCTGGGGCATATGTAGAAGAAAGTGATGCATCAGACCTGATGCACCACTTTTCTTGCATTACCCTACCACCACCTAATGACACCATGGTCGTGCCGAATAATACTGGCGCACCATGACCGTCGCTAGCACAATAGCAGCAGTGTTTTTGGCACTTTGGTGGTGCTTTGGTATACTAGCTGCAGAAAAGCACAGGGAGGCCCATATGTAAATATGGGTGTGTCATTTTAAGGCCTGCTCAAAGCAGGAGTTAAAAGAAATGGAAAAAATGGTGCAGTGAAATGTTGTAAATTTCACTGCGCCATTTTTTTGGACCTCCCTTTGAGGGAACATCCTCCTTGCATAGGCGCAAGGGTTTTCAAAGTGGGGCAATAAATGCATTTCTCCACTTTGTAAATATGGCGCGAGGAAATTACCTCCTTAACACCACATTAGCATAAAAGATTATACTAGTGTGGTGTGAGGAGGCGCAAGGGGTTTGTAAAGATGCCCCTTTAAGTGATATGGCAGTTAAGCTGTGCCAAATAACATGTGAGCATTCACCTGTCGTGTAGGCTCTCTTTATCCTAACAAGACTACTGGATTTGGATGGCAGAATCACCTGAATTGTGGGGAACTGAGTCCAATCCCACAACATGTGAGAACTGTTGGCCTAACCCAGGTTTCCGGCTAACTAGCAGCACCTCACCTCTGTCCAAGAGTAGGGATGATTGTGACAACCAGGTGCATGACAGAAATTACTCCTCAAGTAAGTTGTGGTTGATCAGATCTCATCCTTTTCTCTCACTTACATTAGTCTCACATATGCAAAGACAGAGGCAGAGAATGGTTTAATAAGGTTTATTGAATTAACTGCATCTTAGATAAAATGGTGAGAACTGTAATAACTAGGATGATAAAACACGCTAGAAAGAAAATGGTGACAAGAAGAGTGAAACACAAGAAAAGTCCCACCATATTGTCACTAGGAGTAATATATGTGGTTCCTACCTAAGCTATGTTAGACCACAGCATGATAAGCCCTAATTTGCCCTTCAGGTTTCCCCCGTGGGAAGAAATCATACCCCATACCTGAGCAAGAAAGCCTGTTGTCTAAAAAAAATACCAGCCCCATGCAGGCCAGATATCCGGTAGTCTAAGCAAGCAGCTGTAGAGAAGGCAACCAGCAATCAGCATGCAGTTGTGGTCATCTGGCTGGAATCTCCCTATAATGTTTTTAGAAAATGTCCCCATGATAGGATGTGTATGTTTCTGTGAATGTTAGAGACACAGCGTACCACTGTGCCTGCAACTCTATCTAGCTGCAGCCTTGATGAAATCACACAGTGAAAAGAATGTCTTGCTAGGAATGTAATGGTTTCCTAGGCGAAAGAAAAACTAGATGAAGAAAATAAAAAAAGCCCCTCAAATGTGGCCTATACTAGAAAAATAAAATGAAGCTAAATAAGGTGTAACTGGGCTAAAGTGCACAAACGGCGGGCCTAGTTGCTAAAATAATGTCTAAAAAACATGGCTAAAATAGTTATACAACACACCTAAACCTGCTTCTCTTTCTGGGAACTCTGATACTTGGAGTTTTGCATTCCAATTATAAATCCATTACTACTTTCTAAAACTGACATTTTCAGTATTGAAACTTAAAATCAAACTTTACCATTAAAGAGGATTTTAAACTGAGATTCATTTGAGTAGAAACAGCATTTCTCTATCTGGTCCCCAACTGAAGTTATCATTTATTAAGTACAATAAGGTAACGCAGTGTTTGTCTATGGGAGAGATAGCCTTACAGAAATGAAAAATGAATTCAGGGGTTTTTCATTGTCAAGCTATGTAAAATTGAATTACAAAAGTCCTACTTTTGGTGCACCCCATTCACCCTGCCACATAAGCTACTAGGGCCTATCTTAAGGGTGATTTAGCAGCAGTATTAAAAAAACAAAGGTTTAGTGCTAGCAAAAGGTTTATTTTTCCAGACTGAAATGGCTGTTTAAATGTGCAATATTGGCTGCAGTGACAGGCATAAAGCATGTTTTACAGGGCTACTTTAGTGAGTGGCATAATGAGTGCTGCAGCCTGCGAGCAGCATTTAATTTATGGGTCCTGGGTACATGGAGCATCATATGCTAAGGATGTATAAGTAAATTATTTGTATCAATCAGGTGTAGGACAATCTCCCATGTTTAGAAGAGAGAGTTCAAGCACCCTAATGGGAAAAGGTGCACAGAGACCTAAAAGCCAACAAAATCTGGTTCGGCAAAGGAAGGCAATAGTAGGCAAAACTCTGTGGTGACCCTGCAGAGAGGGCCAGGACCAACAATCTGCAAACATTCTGTTCACTAATTATAATGGACATACATGTTCCCATTTACACTGACCAAAATATATATGTATCAATGCATGTATCCTATCAGTCCAGCATAACCTGTTTAACACGAAAGACATGTGAATGTCTACTTGTGGCCACAGGTCAACTTGCATACATTGATCAGGGTGAAATTCACCAGGAGCTCCTTGAAATGCTTCTCTGGAAAGTGTACAGTGATATGCTTCATCAAACACTGAGTGCTGAGCATGAGGTGAGCCCTGGGCCATATGCATTGCAGAAGCACAAGTGTTAGCATTATGTGGGCTGAACTTGATGTACTGTAGAGGAGACATCTGCATTTGTAGTAAGTGAGAGTAAAGACAGTCCATTTCACCTATGACTCATTTATCAACTCTTTGTTCATTCAGGAGGGTGGGTCTTGAGACCTGCACTACAAACCTGTGTGGAGTTGATATATGTTTGGGTTGCTGATATGGGGAGTATCCCAGTGGGGAAGAAGGTCTGTCTTCTCACTCTTTGCCTAAATTTGAGTCAGCTGTGCAGGTGTTGACAATTGCTCAGGGAATTTCAACCGGACCCCATGCTGCACAAGGTGGTTATTGGCTCTCATATGTGTTTGTGGGTGGTTGTGCTAACTAAGGGCGGTAAGTGTTTTTGTTAATAGTGCTTGGGCCGTTTTTTTAGCTGAGTCTTGAACTGGCCTACATGTAAAGTGACCTGGTATTTCTTTAATTAATGCTTTTGCAATGATATGTAGTAGTACATTAAAGGGCATATTTATACTAAGTACACCATATTTACAATACAATGCATTTAGGCCAATGCATCAGATTTTGTAGGCCTGCATCAGAAAATACCTGCACCAGAACCTGCTGCCCAATTGCTCCATTTAAAATATGCAAGGTAGGCATTCCCATGTAAAGAACAGGTCCACCAACATTCATCCACGAGTCGAGCTGATGACAGTCCTCCACATGCTGGTATCTGGTTCATTCCAGACCACAGCAGTCAGAGTGGCAGGAATATCCCAGCCATCTGTCCTAGCCTCTTACTCACTGTCCTGATGCAATTAGGAAACTCACAGCCTGGTTACTCCTGTCCGCCATGACATAGCAACAACTGGGCATGAACTGTGCACACATGTGCAACTGGTTCCTCCTGCTGAAACATCACATCTGTACAGGATCTGAATGCTCGCAGACTAAGAGAAATGTGTAGGCCATCGTGGCCCATTGGGGGATCTTCACAAATGTGCTGGCAAGATATCCAGGGAGTGAACATGAGGCATACATCTTCCTGCACTCCATCATAAATGAGCGGTTCCAGAATGAGCAATATGTGAATGGCCTACTTATTGGTAAACAAAACTGAAGTACATTACAGATCAACTCACAGTAACAAATGTATTACATAATAGTCATTTCTGTGTCTGTTGACAAGCATAGGGACATATGTCTGGCTGGTATTCAATGCTAGTTTGACTGAAAGTGCACTGAGTTCCTGCTAACAAGGGCCCCAGTACCACATCTCTTTTCCTAAAATTGTGCAATGGTTTGCCAATTGACAATACCTTTGGTCTCCCTATAAGACCCTAGTGCATGGTAGCCCTGGTACCTAGTGCATGGGTACTAAAGAGGGTCCCCAAGTGCTGCAGCATGTATTGTGCCACCCTCAGGGACCCTTCACTTAGCACATGCAGACTGCCATTGCAGGCGTCGTGTCTTGGTGCAGCTAGAAGTGAAACATGACATGGCACACAGCCTGTGTGACATGTCCACTAATACTGTGTGAAATATATGTAAGTCACCCCTACAACAAGACTTACAGCCCTAAGGCAAGGCAGGGTTAATTATACTACATGTGAGGACAAATCTGCACAGGCAGATATGGCCCTGCTATGACTTTGTCGATTCTTAAACATAGTGAGTGAACAGGGAAGCCATTTTAAATACATGTGTTGGACACTGGTCACTGATGCCACTGATGCATCTATTAATATATGCACTCAGATGGCATCTTAGAGGTGCCCCATGAAAACCTACCAACTACCAGTATGTGGACTGACTAGTTTCAGCCATCCTGCCACCATCAAACATGCTTCTGACCTCCAAGGGTGAGAGCCTTTGCTTTCGGTCTGTCAGAAACAAAGCCTGCTCTCGTAGAGGTGTTTACACACCTCACCCAACAGGATGAATTTCAAATCTGTTTTCCAAGGCAGTGGGGCTTCAAAGAAGCACCCCGCCCTTGGTATGCAGATCTGGCTTCAATCAAAGGAAATATGCTGACCCACTGCCCCAGGACCCATTTGGTACCTGGACATGGTATATCCACCCCTCAGGTCAGTCCCACCACTAAGGTACACCATCTGATGTAGACACACAATTTAGACATTTGCCATCTTAATGTTGGCAGATTTAGGAACTCTGGGACAGGGTTATGCCCACTTCCCACAGGAAGTGGTCTTATAGGGGGTGTAGTAACCCCCAGGGGTAAGTAGCCCATTGGCAACTATCCTCCACTCCCCAAAATACAACTAAATTCAGTATTTGGGGGAGCCCCTTGCACCAGGAAATCAGATTTCTGCTGACCTATTATGGACCCTCAAGGAAGAAGCACCTGACCTGGACCCAGCCCTGCCAGCCTGTCTGCTGCTCCCTCTGAATTGTGCCAAAGTCATCTTGTCCTGTAGCTGTTTTACCTCCAAAAGCCTGTGAGGACTGCCTGCCTTGAACAAAGACCCATAACCTCATATAGAGCAGTAGAGCTACTTCCCTGCATCTTGCAGGTACCCCAAGAAGAATAGGAGTTCTCCGGACTGCTTCAAACCCCGACACCTGAAAGCACCACTGCACCTGTGCCACCCAGCCTGAGTTGAAGTGGACTAACGGTGACAACATGGCCCCCCTGGCCCTCAAGAGACAAAGCTCACTTTGAACTTGCCCACTGTGGAGTCACTGACGCCGCCTGCAGCTTCTACACGGAGGCCCCCTCAACGGCAAGTGCTCTGGTGGCGGCACTTCTGCAGCCATCGTCATGGCCCATGGAAAAGAGGACCTGAGGTATCCCCATGTCTCCAAGCATCTCAAGATTTGAACCTACCTGTTTGTTCCCTTCAACTGGACCCCACCAGCTCAACTGCAGCCTTTGTTCACCCAGACCAATCCCCATTGACTAACATTGGGCACCTAATGCCGTACTGTAAGTCTGAACACGGCTGCTCCAGTGCCGCCCAGTGTGACCTGTTGGTGTGGTCCTGACCCTTGCCCAGTACTCACTTTAAGTCCAGGAGATTGGTCCTGTAGGTCCCTGTACTGTACATGTTTGCCATCTTTGTTTTTCCTCCATAGGATAACATTGCAGCTTTCAAAAGTTACACTGTGTTGACTTTTCAAAACTGTGAAGATTTTGGTTGCTGATAGACCACAGTACCTCCTAAATGAGCACCTTGGGATTTCTAGAGCAAGCCCCTATCCACTAGTAAGGGAGCCCCTGGACTCTTTGCACAATATATCTTATTTTGATATATAATTCATAAAGAGCCAGCTTGCTACACACGTGTATTGCAAACCCACAAGTCAGGCAGGTTAAGACTCTCAAAGCCACTGTCTGTGCCTTTGAATGGCTTAAAGGTACAAAGCATTTCAACACTGCCCAAAACGCAGTGTAGCATCACTGTGTGTAAAGGAGGGGTTCCATGTGTGTTTTTGGGGGTGTCTCCATGCAACTCCCATAGTTTATGAGGCATGTCACCTTTCCTAATCATTTGGGTCCCTCGGATGAAGTGTAACAAGAAATCTGATCTTAAGTCAGCCTAGTCACTAATATTTTCTATGCATGCTGTAGCCAGTGCAAACATACATAGACGATCATGGCTCCCAGAGTACATAATGTGCAGGACAAAGACAATCTAGCATGACAATCAGGCACCCAAGCACTCTAGTTAAAGTGTGTATGTGGCCGTGCTAGGCAGATCATTGTTCCATATGTATGGGGAATTGGTGTAGAGCAGTACAGCAAGTCTTCTTGCTGCACTGTTCTACACCAATGTGAAAGGGCAGGAATGCATCATACTACTGAAATATGGTGTATTCCTCTTCTTTCCCTATGTGCTGGCACACAAATGACTGCCTAGTGCCAACTAAGGCACCCTTACACCATGGTGCAAGGTTGCTTGCGACGACTGGTTTTGTGCATCAAGAGACACCTTCCTGCACAAACACAACCCCTGAGGCATATTCCTCTTGCTACGTGTGCTGCACAATGCAGCACACATGGAAAAATGAGAAAAAACAGGAAAAGGGAAAGAAATCTCCTTGTTACGCCTGCTCTGGGAAGTGAACGTTTTTGGCACTGCTCCCGGTTTCTGTGTGTAAGTACATCTGGAGCTGGGTAAACATCCATGTGTTTTGAGTGTGAATACCACCTGCAATGTCCATGGAACACCTCCGTGGTGCAGAGTAAGGCAACCCAGCAATTTGCAACCCCCTTTGTCTTACTCCATATTTGTTAGGCCATGCAAAGCCATGCACAGAGGCATTGCATGGCCTCATAGATATAGTTGAGAGGCCTGCGCTGCTGGAGCCCCCAAAAAAGTGACTTTATAGCAAAGCAAGACTCTCATAAACATGCTAGGGGAAGAGGTCAGGGATGTGACACATGGCCGAAATATTGTGTACTACTGTCCTTTCTCTGAGCCGCAGTGCAGAGCAGACAGATAATGTGCAGCACTTACCCAAATATCTGAGCCCCTGTGTCATGTGCAGATAGTGGAATCAATGTACGGCAATGTGTAGACAATAATGTGCCACATTGACATGCACTCACTAATCTGTCAATGGCAATAATGGTTAATCATCAGTGTGTTTCAGTATGTCGTTTCACTCTGGATGGATAGAAACACATCAACTGCACTGGGTAATGAATCATCTATTAAATCGTGTGGCATGACAGACAAACCAATTAATAGTACAAAGTCAAGACCAGAGAAAAATCTAAGGTGAGCGTCCTATCAATGGCATACCAACTCTGGGTATCAGTCACAAATCAACAAGCTCAGTGGTGTCTGAAAAAGTACTGTGGAATTCAGAAGGTGTGTTACACATGGCAGTGTATTGGCCAAAGTTTTATGAGCAACACAGGAAGAAATATATATAAAGGCCATGTGTGGCATGCCATGTCAGTGTAGGGCCTATACAAGTGTAAATATCAATCCTGGATGACATTGTGACACCAATACAAAACATACATATATCTTGGCATGTCTTGGCAGTACTGACAGTCTCTTTACTCTCATACAGGTAGACAGACAGCTGCATTGTTGAATGTAACCAATGTAATGGTTCGCCTGTTCTGTGTAGTAAGTTGCCCAAATGAAAAGCATATGAATACAGCAATGTGAAATTTGCAAAGTCAAACAGAATGCTAGCAAGAATGTCTTACATCAGTCATCAATATAGATTAATATCTAACCTGGACAAGCCATCACAGTGTAATCATGATTTCAATCTCAACATTCATTTGCCACAGCAATGTTTGAGAAAATCAAGCTATAGATGTACACAATCCCCTAGAAGTTAGAGACATACACATTTATGTGAAAAATCAATGTATTGTGTCAACTTTTGTAGAACCCAGCTCCTTGTGACAACATCACCGTGTCCCACCAGTAAATGGCCCGTATTTCAATACATATGTGAAAATCGGAGTGCCCCATTACAACTTCTCTGCCAAAACTGAGAGTTTAAGCCTGAAAATGAACAACATAACAATCCATGTGAAATGTGTGAACTACACCACATGTATGCTCCTAACTCACATGGACAAGTAATTGTACAATTGAACAGCTATGTCAAACTCATGTAGGACAACAACAATATATGTGGTTTACCATGGGCTTATATATGTGTGAGTGTAATACATGTTGACCATGTGTTTACCTACCCAGAGAGGAACAGCAAGCAAAATATTTCATCCCCAGTCTGTCACGTCACACATGTAGTGAGTGCACATAACATAGAGGGGCCTGGAACATTTCCAAATAACTAGCACAGACAACTATTGGATCACCATGAAAGTCAATATGTAGAACTGCACAATGTATCAGGCCATGCCCATCACTTGCTATTACACAGAGAAATTGAAGAGACTTGTGTAAACCTATTGCCAACTGTAGAAGTAACACATATTGTGAAATACTGTAAGAACTGTGAATGTTTATTTGAGTACACATACCACACATGGACAGGAATGTAGCTGTAACAGATATGAGAAGCATTGACAGTTGTCATTTCCTCTTCAATTCCAACTGACCAATGATATGGTCTCCAGTCATGGGCCATGACCCCAATGCCACATATCCAGACTGATCTGGAAAAAAACTATAAGAATGTACCGATTAAGACACACAATATTGTTGAGAGGACCTTCGGCATGTTCAAGTCCTGCTTCAAATGTTTAGACTTGCCGGGGGTGATTACTGTACTTTCCCACTGTTGTCTGCAAGATAATACTTGTCTGTGCTATCCTTCACATTGTCTGTGTCAGGACAAATGTCCCGTGGGATGGGGGCCATCAAGACCAGGACCCAATGGAGGATGAAGAGAATGATGGTGCTGAAATCCAGAGTACAGTGACTAGGAATAGGTGACCCACACACATTGTGGATAATGTCTTCCCCTGAAGCACATGTACTGTGATGGAGCATGCACATACATAATTGGAAGGTTTGACATGCAAATACATGTTTGAATCCTTTGCTTGTCCTTGCTTTTAAGCCACAGTCCTAGGAAACATTACCTCACCCACATCTTGTCTACTAGATGTAGGCCTAAAAAAATAACAATAATGTCTTCAGACATGTTGAGCAACATGGGGCCATGCCTCACATCTATCAACTGCACATATAAAGAAATGCCATGTGAGGTGTGGACTGAATTTAAGGGGCAGGCCAGTCATGCAACTTTACTAATTTAATTTTGATCATCACTCTCCCTTTGCACGTAATCAGTGCACAGCTGCACAACTAGCAGTCTTGCTGTGCTGTGCAGCTGCGAAGTGTATAACAGATACCACTCAGTGAATTGTTTACCACAACCCAATAAGTTCCATATCACAGCATAACCTCACAATGTATTGTGTTTCACAAATGTATGAACATGCAGAATGACAACATCTTGCTGGAACAAATGTTGGTTGCAGATACCATCAGAGATAATGATCGACATTTGCAATGGACAATGGCCTAGTGCTATGCCAACATGTAATGGCTGTCACTTGTGATGAATGTATGCATGCATGTGTGGCTTTCGACTATACACAGCACATGTGGACATTTTGCTGACTACGTTGTCACATGTACAACATCATGCTATAGTATTGTATTGTAATTCTATTTATATTGCCCTTACTACCCCTGACGAGGCGTTGAAGAGCTATAGTAGATAAAGGATACCCTTTTCGTGCATTGCACAGCAACACAATGAGCAACAAAGGAATGTAAAATAAAATAGGAGCAGATGACACTGTACAGTCACTAAATAGGAAGAGCAGAATGACATTGGATAGGTAATAAGCAAACATCGAAACACTTGGATAATACTGAGATGGCAAGCGTGGGATTACACTTAAATCAAAAGTCAGACAAAATTGTTTGTGCATATACACAAACTCATTGGACATGCTTAGATGGAGGGAACTTTGCTTTGCATGGAAAGAGTTGGGTAAAACTGACCTGAGTGTACAAGTGCATGGTAGAGTGGGTCACAAATCTTGTATCCTCCCAAGGGTTAAATGTAAGTTGAGTGTTTCCCATGACATATGCCTGTGTCAGAGAATACAGTACCCTTGGACCAGGAGGCACACACAGAGGCTGACCCTCAGAGTAGGTGTACAGCTACTAACGTTGACAGGAGTAAGATAGAGTTCATATGTGTATGCCAGCATTAGGCTAATTGAACATCACAAGAAACCTTGGTCATCCAACTAGGTCTTACTGTGGTGACAACTAATGGATAACTTGTATACTCCTAAAGAATGTTGCTGTGTGACACACTCACCCCAGAGCTACATCAGGTTTTCCAAAAGATCTTTGCATGATTAAATCATATGCCAAATACCTGTGCCTGTGCAACACATACACAACAAAAATGACAGCACTGTGTAACAGGGGGCACACGCAGAGATTGTGTGCTGCTACAGTGTGTTCAGGTATAGACCCCATGTCACAGTCCAAAGTGAGTGTAGTACCAAAGAGTGTGTGATGACTGAGTGTGTGGCTTGCACTTCATGACTGTAATGGACTCACCTGGTCCTAACCGTTGAAATTATCCTGGAGCCCATGCTGAACCTCCTATCACTCTCATTTCTGCACAGCATCAATGAAAAGAACTCCTCAGATCCTGAGTGGCCCCTGGGGGGAAGCTGGTTTTGTATAAACCTAGAAAAAAGAGAGACTTGCTTTACTTGATCTGCCCTGCCATTTTGCAACACTGTGTAACAGAGCTTGTTGCTCGTGAGGCCTTCTAAGTTTTGGAGGTAGATGTGCATGGGACCAGAACCTCAGGTTTGTTTAAGAATCAATACACAGAAAAGGACAAGAGTGGGTAGTTATCATCAGTACACTAACAGGCCTCTAGATACATTGACAATGCTGTAACTTTAGTGACACAAACATACAGGCTTCTTCAGAAGCACACCGTGTGAACAGAATAAACAAGACCATAGACAGGAGTATCTGAGAATCCCAAGGACAGACTTGATATACTGATTGGATTTCCCCACACTTCTAGCAATCTGCTGTAATACATATTGGAGTCACTAACACTCCCAAGGCTAACCCTGGAACACAGGTTGAGTAAATGGCACTCCCAAGGTTAAACTTGGAACACAGGTTTCGTTACAATGTTCAAGTAAATATCAAGCGCTCTGAAGGGATTTCTCTTGGCACTACTGTTCATCAGAGACACACTGAGACAAAGGCCCTCATTACGAACTCAGTGGGATATCATGCAGAGTTCGGTGCTGGCAGTCGTAACAATGACCGCCAGCACGTTGAAGACCCCGCCGGCCCAACAAACAACATTTGGCTGGCCCTGCGGGCAGAAACATTGTTTCTGCCACCTGGCCCAGCGGAATGCTGGGCCTGTACATTGAGCCACATGGAGCCGTCGTCAATGTAGCAGAGGGCAGGTGCAGCAGCACCCGTCGCGCATATCACTGCCCGTAAATCAGGCAGTGACATGTGCGACAAGGCTGTGCACGGGGGCCCCTGGGCACCCATTCCACCAGCATTTCCCTGGCAGCCTAAACCGCCAGGGAAAGGCTGGGGGAACACAGGTTCATTATCTGGCGGGCAACGCTGCCCTGTCGGATAAGGAACTCTGCCATCGTCAGGCTGACTGGCAGCGGAAGCCTGGCGGTGGTGGACTTCCACCTGTGGCGGTCTCCCCATGTATATTGTTGGAAAATGGGTTATTGGTAAGGGCAGGTAGGTACCTACACCTAGCAACAAGCCACCAACCTCCACTTAGGTACAGTTAGGTCTCAGTAAATTAATCCCAGCTCAACCCTTGGTAGCTTGGCAACGAGCGTCAAGGCTTAACTTAGGAGACAGTGTGTAAAGCATTCAAATATCACAAAACAGTAATGAAATAAAACACAGGATACAGTTTAAAAATCCAAAACCAATTTATAAAAATAGTTTATATTTTTATCTTTAAAATGACACAAAAAAGATTAAAATCGGTTCAGGGGAACCGGAGATATGAATTTTTAAAGAATTATTATTTTTCTAGCGCTTAGAAACAAAAAGCGCCAATCGGGTCATCTGGTTGCACCAGGACCGGGGCAAAGTCAAAGTTTCAGGCCGACCGCGATGGAGCCCTGCTCGGCTACAAGTCGCGGGAGGCCTCGGTTAAAAAGTTACCTTCTGACTTAGTCTTTATTTTGAAGTTTTTTCTTCACCGGGACGAACCTGCCAGTTGAATCCGACCTCCTGGAGCCCTTGTCCGGATACGCGATGTGGGTTTCCTCGGTGGTGATTTTTACCTTCGGACTTAGTCGTTTTTTCGAGATGAAAATCCTTCGACCGGGGTAAACCTGGATCTTGATCCGACGTCCGTGGAGCCCTTCTCGGATACGATGGCTGGGAGGACCCGGTCAACTTTTTACCTTCGGACTTAGTCTCTTTTTCGGATGTTTTTCTTTACCGGGACGAACCACGAAGTCAGGCCGGGTCGCGGTTGAGGCAAGCCGGCTAGAATTTCCGCGGCGGGTCGGTCCCTCTCTGGAGCTTTTTTACAAAATTTTTCAAATCTTCTCCAAACTTCTGGGGCTTCACCCAGATGTTCTTTTAAGGTTCTTTTGGGGTTCACAGCTCACCCCAACGGTCCAGAAGTTCTGTGATGGTCCTTGGGGGGTGCGGACTTCAACTCCCAGAATGCACCTGGCGCAAACTCCTTTTTGGCCACTGGACAGTGGTCAGCTGGTCACTTTTTCAGGAGTTGGTGCAGGGGACTCTGGATAGCAATTTTTCACCTGTAGCAAACAGGGAGTCCCTCCTTGAACCAGTTGAAGCCAGGCAAAGTCCTTCTTGTGGTGAAGCCCAAGTGTGCAGCTGGTGCAGTCCTTCTGAGTGCAGGTTCCAGGTGCAGGCCAGGGGTCCAGCAGGGCAGTCCTTCTTCTCCTTTAGTTCCTTCTTCTTGAAATTTGGTGGGGATCTGAGGTGTGGGGGCAGGTCTGCCAGTTTTATCCTTGCTCCTGGGTGAAAAGCAGGGGGGCCCTGGTTCTCCAATCAGGGACAGGGTCGTCCCCCTGTGATGACCACTTCCTGGGAAGTGTGGCAAAAATCCATCCCAGAAGGCAACAGTCTCTAAAAATCCAACATGGATGAATCTGATTTTTGGAGGTTACATCTGGCTGAGCCCACCCACTGGTGTGGCTAAAAATCATAAACACACCCCTCTCCTGCCCTCTCCTAATCTAATCAAGGGGGCACCTAATTGTCTGGGGTTGCAGGATGTGGGGGTGTTGCTGGGTGCTCCAGATGTCCTTCTCTGCCTTTGAAGACCAGTTTGGCAGCCCTCCCCCTTCCTGCCTCACCATCTGCTGAGGGGAGATTCTCTCCCCCAAGCACATTCCTTTGTGTGAAGCCAGGCCACTTCACACCTCATCAAGGCAGCCTGGCAGAAGCTGCTGCAGGCTGGCCAATCAGAGCACAGCAGCAAAAACAATGCAGAGCTGAAATTGGCAACTTTTTAGGTAAAGTCTAAACTTTTTACCTGAACAAGTTATATTAAATCCAACAACTGGAAGTTGTGGGATTTATTACAACAATTAATTTGATACCAAATTCTTGGTATGTAACATTTAAGGAGACTTTAAAATTTAAAATAAAGTCTGCCCATTCTAGCCTATGAAGGCCATTTACTTCAATGAGGGAAAACCGAATTTGGCTGTTTTTACCTCACCAGGGCTTATAAATCTATTTTTATAAAGTCCCTGCTTATAGTTACATGGCACCCAGCCCTAGGGACACATAGGGCACACCTTAGGGGTGACTTATATGTAAAAATAAGGTAGTTTAAGACTTCGGAAGTACCTTTAATTCCAAAGTCGAATTTGCATATAACTTTAATTTAAAAGCAGCCAGCAAGGCAGGCTTGCTTTTAAAATGACACTGGGCACCTCAGCAGTGCACCTAGGTGTGCACCACCTATGCTGTGGTCCCTAAACCTACATGCCCTACCATATACTAGGGACTTATAGGTAGGTTAACTTAGCCAATTATAATTAGCCTAATTTGCATATCCATTTTACACAGAGCACAGGCCCTGGGACTGGTTAGCAGTACCCAGGGCACAGCCAAGAGTCAGTAACCACCAGTACCTTTCCAAAAAGAGTGGGGGTGATCAGGCAAAAAAGGAGGACTTTCCTACACTGCCCCCCCCAGATGAAAGGTGATGGGTACTAACCTACACCCTGGTAGTCCTCATCAGCTAAGTGGAAAAACCTGGAAAGGCCATCTGCATTGGCATGGGCAGTCCCAGGTCTGTGCTCCACTGTGAAGTCCATCCCCTGTAGGGAAATGGACCACCTTAACAGTTTTGGGTTTTCCCCCCTCATCTGCATCAACCATCTGAGAGGTCTGTGGTCAGTTTGTACACGGAAGTGAGTGCCAAACAAGTAAGGCCTCAACTTCTTCAGGGACCAGACCACAGCAAAGGCCTCCCTCTCAATGGCACTCCATTTTTTCTCTCTGGGGAGTAGTCGCCTGCTGATGAAGGCAACTTGGTGATCATGGCCCTCTTCATTAACTTGTGCTAACACTGCCCCAATCCCTTCCTCTGAAGCATCTATTTGAACTACAAACTCCTTGCTATAGTCAGGGGCCAGTAACACTGGTGCTGAACACATAGCCTGCTTTAGGGTGTCAAAAGCTTTCTGACACTCTGGGGTCCAAATGACCTTCTTGGGCTGTTTCTTGGAGGTAAGCTCAGTCAGAGGGGCCACTATGGTCCCAAAATTCTGAACAAACCTCCTGTAGTACCCAGTCAGGCCAAGAAAGGCCCTGACCTGAGTCTGGGTTTTTGGAGCCTCCCAATCCAGGATAGTCTGGATCTTGGGCTGGAGAGGTTGTACATGGCCTCCACCAACAAGGTGGCCCAGGTACACAACAGAGCTTTGCCCTATCTGGCACTTGCTTGCCTTGATAGTCAGGCCTGCTTGAAGCAGGGCCTGAAGCACTTCCTTCAGGTGGACCAGGTGGTCCTTCCAGGTGGAACTAAATACAGCTATATCATCCAGATAAGCTGCACTAAAAGATTCCAACCCAGATAGGACTCTATTCACCAACCGTTGGAAGGTGGCAGGAGCATTTTTCATGCCAAAGGGCATCACCTTGAACTGAAAGTGGCCCTCTGGTGTGGAAAATGCTGACCTCTCCTTAGCTCTTGGACTTAAGGCAATCTGCCAATATCCTGAGGTCAGATCAAATGTGCTCAGGAATTTGGCAGCCCCCAACCTGTCAATGAGCTCATCAGCTCTAGGTATGGGGTGAGCATCAGTCCTAGTGACTGCGTTTAGACCTCTGTAGTCCACACAGAATCTCAATTCTTTCTTCCCACCTTGGGGATTAGCTTTGGGCACCAGTACCACTGGACTGGACCAAGAACTATCAGAGGGCTCAATTACCTTGAGGTCCAACATCTTAGCCACTTCAGCTTTGATGTTGGCCTTGACCTGGTCAGACAGCCTGTACAGCTTGTTCTTGACAGGCAAGCTGTCACCAGTGTCAACATCATGGACACACCAATTGGTGAGTCCTGGGGTCAGGGAGAACAGACTAGCAAACTGTCCCAAAACTTGCTTACAGTCTTTTTGTTGCTGATCTGTCAATTTGGGAGAGAGTACCACTCCCTCCACTGACCCATCTTTTGCCTTTGAGGACAGGAGGTCTGGCAGAGGTTCACCCTCCTCCTCCTTCCCTTCATCAGTGACCATTAGCATGGTCATGTCTGCCCTGTCCTGGTGGGGTTTCATCCTGTTTACATGCAGGATCCTGTGAGGATTCCTGGGGGTGCCAAGGTCCACCAAGTAGGTGACCTCACCTTTTTTCTCCAGAATTGGATAGGGCCCAGTCCATTTGGCCTGAAGTGCCCTAGGAGCCATAGGCTCCAAAACCCACACCAGCTGTCCTGGGTGATACTCAGGCATGGTAGCCTTTTGATCATGCCAGAGCTTCATGAGCTCCTGGCTGGCCTCCTGGTTTCTGCTTCCCTTCTTCATATACTCAGCCATGCGTGACCGCAGGCCCAGTACATAATCTAGCACATTCTCCTTGGATTCTTTGAGAGGCTTTTCCCAAGACTCTCTCACCAAGCACAATTGGCCTCTTGCAGGGTGCCCAAACAGTAACTCAAAGGGGTTGAATCCAACCCCCTTCTGTGGCACCTCTCTGTAGGCAAACAGCAGGCATGGGAGGAGGACATCCCATCTCCTCCTGAGTTTGTCAGACAAACCCATGATCATGCCCTTCAGGGTCTTATTAAATCTTTCCACAAGACCATTGGTCTGTGGGTGGTAGGGGGTGGTGAACTTATAAGTAACACCACACTCATCCCACATGGCTTTCAGATAGGCTGACATAAAGTTTGTGCCCCTATCTGAGACCACCTCCTTTGGGAATCCCACTCTGGTGAACACACCAAGTAGGGCCCTAGCCACTGTGGGAGCAGTGACTGTCCGGATGGGTATTGCCTCAGGGTACCTTGTGGCATGGTCCACTACCACCACAATGTACCTGTTACCCGAAGCAGTTGGTTGGTCGAGGGGACCAACAATGTCAATCCCCACCCGCTCAAAGGGAGTCCCAACCACTGGCAGTGGTATCAGGGGAGCCTTTGGTTTGCCTCCTGTCTTGCCACTGGCTTGACAGGTGACACAGGAGCTGCAAAACTCCCTGACTTTTTCGGACATTTGGGGCCAATAAAAATGGTTGACCAGCCTGTTCCAGGTCTTGGTCTGTCCCAAATGTCCAGCTAAAGGGATATCATGGCTTAAGGTAAGGAGGAATTCTCTATACTTCTGGGGGACCACTACTCTCCTAGTAGCCCCTGGTTTGGGGGCCCTTGCCTCAGTGTAGAGAACTCCATCCTCCCAGTAAACCTTGTGGGTCCCACTGGTATCCCCTTGTTCTTGCCTGGCAGCAGTCTGCCTCAGGCCCTCAAGAGTGAGACACTCTCTTTGTCCCTGGCACAAATCTTCTCTGGTGGGCCCACCTGCCCCTTGCAGTTCTGCCAAATCAGGCATAGTTTGCAGGGAAAGTGTCCCTCCCTCAGAGTTCAGATCCTCCCCCTCAGGGTTGGATTCTTCCTGACCCTCTGTAATTGTTGGGGCTGGCAATCCAGACCCAGTGCCCATTCTCTTTTTCTTGGAGGCTTGGCCCATTGTTCCAGGGTCCAAGTGTCCAGCATTTCCCTGTTGTGCTGCCTGTGACCTGGTCACAGCACACACCCATTCAGGGAGGTCCAGCATCTGTGCATGGACCCTTCTCTCCACTTCTGACCATTCAGATGCTTCAAGATCATTTCCCAGCAGACACTCTACTGGGAGGGCAGGAGCTACAGTTACCTTTTTAGGGCCAGTCACACCTTCCCATTCCAGACTCACCATAGCCATGGGATGGAGTTTGGTTCTGCTATCTGCATAAGTCACCTGGTGGAAGACACCAGGTAAGACCTGCTCTGGAGAAACCAGCTTTTCTGTGACCATTGTCACACTGGCTCCTGTATCTCTCAGAGCTTCCACTTCAGTCCCATTGACTTTAGGCCTCTGCCTATACATCTCCATGATGGGAGGTAAGGTGGCCATAGTTGCAATGTCCACCCCACCCACGTATACTAAGGTGACCTCAGTGTACCCTGATTCCACCCCTGGGCCAACTTCCACCCCCAACCCTACACTAGCAATCCCCTGGGATTGCCCACCAGTGGGGGGCTTCTTGGAGCAGATAGCATCTCCTCTTTTATGTCCCGGTTGATGACAATCAAAACACTTGCCGGCCTTAGCAAGCTCCTGAAACCTTCCTGCTTTAGCAGGATCATAATTCTTTCCCTGATACCCTTTCCCTTTAAAAGTGAATTGGCTTGGGGCTCCCCCTCCCTGAGAAGTTTTTGGGGACTCTTGTGAGGACTCTTTGGGCTTTTTATCATCTTTCCCCTGGTTCTTCCCCTGAGAAGAACCATGTCCTCCCTTTTTCTGATCACCCCCTGGGGGTTTCTGGTTAACCCTAGTTCTTAACCAGTCATCTGCTGCCTCCCCCATCTCTCTGGGGTTGGTCAACCTAGAGTCTACTAGATACTGGCGGAGCCTCTCTTGGACACAATTAGTTAGAAGGTGCTCCCTCATAATCAAATTGTACAGCCCCTCAAAGGTACTTACCCTGTTGCCCTGTATCCAGCCCTCCAGTGCCTTTACTGAAATGTCCACAAAGTCCACCCAGGACTGGGTGCTTGTCTTTTGGGTGTCCCTAAACTTGAGCCTATACTGCTCTGGGGTCAGACCAAACTTTTTAGTCAAGCAACTCTTCATACTGGGGTATGAGTCTGCATCCTCCCCACTCATGGTTAGGAGCCTATCCCTCCCAGAGTTGGGAACTAACTCCCAAAGAAGTGAACCCCAGTACTGAGGCTTGACTTTCCTCATCTGGAGGGCCCTCTCAAAGGCCCCCAGCCACTTATCTATGTCATCCCCCTCTACATAGGCAGGAACCACCCCTTTGGGTAATCTGGGGGCAAAACCCCCACCCAGGGACACCTCAGCCTCTTTATCGCTGCCACCATCTCTTTTCTCTTTGCTTGACCACTTTTTCTTTTCTAGGGCCAGCTTCTCTGCTTCCAAAGCTATGTATGCTAGCTGGGCCTCCAGCTCTCTTTCTCTGATGGATGGGTTCTCTCCTCCTGAAGGGACCCCCTTCCTACCACTAGCTTTGGGTCTGCCCCTAGTGACTGTATCTACTGAGGACCGTTCTTCCTCATCCTCACTTAGGCTCAGATGCCTTCCCTCCCCTGAGTGGTTAGAGCTAGCATCCTCCCTTCTTTCTCCCTCCTCTGGAGCTTCTTCTGACTCTACCTCTTGGGCCTCAGCCCATGCTGTCAGGGATTTGATCAGGATTTGCTTCCTGAGATCAGTGGTTGCAGGCAACCCTCTTTCGATACACAACCCCCTAAGCTGGACTACTGTCAGTGTGGGTAGGCTAGCCAGATCAAGCTCCATGGTTCCCTAGTTTTGTGTCAACAAAAACTTTTTGCAAAAATTGGAAACAATAATTTAGAAAAATTACAAAAATTCAATAATTGAAATTAATCCAAATTAATAAAAAATAAAAAAAATAAAAATTAAAAAAAAAAAAAAAAAAAATTGCACTAAGACAATTTAAAGGATTTTTAATTTGTTTTACTTAAAACTGTAACGTGATACTGAACACAAGTACAGGATCCCACCGCTGCCACCAAAAATGTTGGAAAATGGGTTATTGGTAAGGGCAGGTAGGTACCTACACCTAGCAACAAGCCACCAACCTCCACTTCGGTACAGTTAGGTCTCAGTAAATTAATCCCAGCTCAACCCTTGGTAGCTTGGCAACGAGCGTCAAGGCTTAACTTAGGAGACAGTGTGTAAAGCATTCAAATATCACAAAACAGTAATGAAATAAAACACAGGATACAGTTTAAAAATCCAAAACCAATTTATAAAAATAGTTTATATTTTTATCTTTAAAATGACACAAAAAAGATTAAAATCGGTTCAGGGGAACCGGAGATATGAATTTTTAAAGAATTATTATTTTTCTAGCGCTTAGAAACAAAAAGCGCCAATCGGGTCATCTGGTTGCACCAGGACCGGGGCAAAGTCAAAGTTTCAGGCCGACCGCGATGGAGCCCTGCTCGGCTACAAGTCGCGGGAGGCCTCGGTTAAAAAGTTACCTTCTGACTTAGTCTTTATTTTGAAGTTTTTTCTTCACCGGGACGAACCTGCCAGTTGAATCCGACCTCCTGGAGCCCTTGTCCGGATACGCGATGTGGGTTTCCTCGGTGGTGATTTTTACCTTCGGACTTAGTCGTTTTTTCGAGATGAAAATCCTTCGACCGGGGTAAACCTGGATCTTGATCCGACGTCCGTGGAGCCCTTCTCGGATACGATGGCTGGGAGGACCCGGTCAACTTTTTACCTTCGGACTTAGTCTCTTTTTCGGATGTTTTTCTTTACCGGGACGAACCACGAAGTCAGGCCGGGTCGCGGTTGAGGCAAGCCGGCTAGAATTTCCGCGGCGGGTCGGTCCCTCTCTGGAGCTTTTTTACAAAATTTTTCAAATCTTCTCCAAACTTCTGGGGCTTCACCCAGATGTTCTTTTAAGGTTCTTTTGGGGTTCACAGCTCACCCCAACGGTCCAGAAGTTCTGTGATGGTCCTTGGGGGGTGCGGACTTCAACTCCCAGAATGCACCTGGCGCAAACTCCTTTTTGGCCACTGGACAGTGGTCAGCTGGTCACTTTTTCAGGAGTTGGTGCAGGGGACTCTGGATAGCAATTTTTCACCTGTAGCAAACAGGGAGTCCCTCCTTGAACCAGTTGAAGCCAGGCAAAGTCCTTCTTGTGGTGAAGCCCAAGTGTGCAGCTGGTGCAGTCCTTCTGAGTGCAGGTTCCAGGTACAGGCCAGGGGTCCAGCAGGGCAGTCCTTCTTCTCCTTTAGTTCCTTCTTCTTGAAATTTGGTGGGGATCTGAGGTGTGGGGGCAGGTCTGCCAGTTTTATCCTTGCTCCTGGGTGAAAAGCAGGGGGGCCCTGGTTCTCCAATCAGGGACAGGGTCGTCCCCCTGTGATGACCACTTCCTGGGAAGTGTGGCAAAAATCCATCCCAGAAGGCAACAGTCTCTAAAAATCCAACATGGATGAATCTGATTTTTGGAGGTTACATCTGGCTGAGCCCACCCACTGGTGTGGCTAAAAATCATAAACACACCCCTCTCCTGCCCTCTCCTAATCTAATCAAGGGGGCACCTAATTGTCTGGGGTTGCAGGATGTGGGGGTGTTGCTGGGTGCTCCAGATGTCCTTCTCTGCCTTTGAAGACCAGTTTGGCAGCCCTCCCCCTTCCTGCCTCACCATCTGCTGAGGGGAGATTCTCTCCCCCAAGCACATTCCTTTGTGTGAAGCCAGGCCACTTCACACCTCATCAAGGCAGCCTGGCAGAAGCTGCTGCAGGCTGGCCAATCAGAGCACAGCAGCAAAAACAATGCAGAGCTGAAATTGGCAACTTTTTAGGTAAAGTCTAAACTTTTTACCTGAACAAGTTATATTAAATCCAACAACTGGAAGTTGTGGGATTTATTACAACAATTAATTTGATACCAAATTCTTGGTATGTAACATTTAAGGAGACTTTAAAATTTAAAATAAAGTCTGCCCATTCTAGCCTATGAAGGCCATTTACTTCAATGAGGGAAAACCGAATTTGGCTGTTTTTACCTCACCAGGGCTTATAAATCTATTTTTATAAAGTCCCTGCTTATAGTTACATGGCACCCAGCCCTAGGGACACATAGGGCACACCTTAGGGGTGACTTATATGTAAAAATAAGGTAGTTTAAGACTTCGGAAGTACCTTTAATTCCAAAGTCGAATTTGCATATAACTTTAATTTAAAAGCAGCCAGCAAGGCAGGCTTGCTTTTAAAATGACACTGGGCACCTCAGCAGTGCACCTAGGTGTGCACCACCTATGCTGTGGTCCCTAAACCTACATGCCCTACCATATACTAGGGACTTATAGGTAGGTTAACTTAGCCAATTATAATTAGCCTAATTTGCATATCCATTTTACACAGAGCACAGGCCCTGGGACTGGTTAGCAGTACCCAGGGCACAGCCAAGAGTCAGTAACCACCAGTACCTTTCCAAAAAGAGTGGGGGTGATCAGGCAAAAAAGGAGGACTTTCCTACACTGCCCCCCCCAGATGAAAGGTGATGGGTACTAACCTACACCCTGGTAGTCCTCATCAGCTAAGTGGAAAAACCTGGAAAGGCCATCTGCATTGGCATGGGCAGTCCCAGGTCTGTGCTCCACTGTGAAGTCCATCCCCTGTAGGGAAATGGACCACCTTAACAGTTTTGGGTTTTCCCCCCTCATCTGCATCAACCATCTGAGAGGTCTGTGGTCAGTTTGTACACGGAAGTGAGTGCCAAACAAGTAAGGCCTCAACTTCTTCAGGGACCAGACCACAGCAAAGGCCTCCCTCTCAATGGCACTCCATTTTTTCTCTCTGGGGAGTAGTCGCCTGCTGATGAAGGCAACTGGGTGATCATGGCCCTCTTCATTAACTTGTGCTAACACTGCCCCAATCCCTTCCTCTGAAGCATCTATTTGAACTACAAACTCCTTGCTATAGTCAGGGGCCAGTAACACTGGTGCTGAACACATAGCCTGCTTTAGGGTGTCAAAAGCTTTCTGACACTCTGGGGTCCAAATGACCTTCTTGGGCTGTTTCTTGGAGGTAAGCTCAGTCAGAGGGGCCACTATGGTCCCAAAATTCTGAACAAACCTCCTGTAGTACCCAGTCAGGCCAAGAAAGGCCCTGACCTGAGTCTGGGTTTTTGGAGCCTCCCAATCCAGGATAGTCTGGATCTTGGGCTGGAGAGGTTGTACATGGCCTCCACCAACAAGGTGGCCCAGGTACACAACAGAGCTTTGCCCTATCTGGCACTTGCTTGCCTTGATAGTCAGGCCTGCTTGAAGCAGGGCCTGAAGCACTTCCTTCAGGTGGACCAGGTGGTCCTTCCAGGTGGAACTAAATACAGCTATATCATCCAGATAAGCTGCACTAAAAGATTCCAACCCAGATAGGACTCTATTCACCAACCGTTGGAAGGTGGCAGGAGCATTTTTCATGCCAAAGGGCATCACCTTGAACTGAAAGTGGCCCTCTGGTGTGGAAAATGCTGACCTCTCCTTAGCTCTTGGACTTAAGGCAATCTGCCAATATCCTGAGGTCAGATCAAATGTGCTCAGGAATTTGGCAGCCCCCAACCTGTCAATGAGCTCATCAGCTCTAGGTATGGGGTGAGCATCAGTCCTAGTGACTGCGTTTAGACCTCTGTAGTCCACACAGAATCTCAATTCTTTCTTCCCACCTTGGGGATTAGCTTTGGGCACCAGTACCACTGGACTGGACCAAGAACTATCAGAGGGCTCAATTACCTTGAGGTCCAACATCTTAGCCACTTCAGCTTTGATGTTGGCCTTGACCTGGTCAGACAGCCTGTACAGCTTGTTCTTGACAGGCAAGCTGTCACCAGTGTCAACATCATGGACACACCAATTGGTGAGTCCTGGGGTCAGGGAGAACAGACTAGCAAACTGTCCCAAAACTTGCTTACAGTCTTTTTGTTGCTGATCTGTCAATTTGGGAGAGAGTACCACTCCCTCCACTGACCCATCTTTTGCCTTTGAGGACAGGAGGTCTGGCAGAGGTTCACCCTCCTCCTCCTTCCCTTCATCAGTGACCATTAGCATGGTCATGTCTGCCCTGTCCTGGTGGGGTTTCATCCTGTTTACATGCAGGATCCTGTGAGGATTCCTGGGGGTGCCAAGGTCCACCAAGTAGGTGACCTCACCTTTTTTCTCCAGAATTGGATAGGGCCCAGTCCATTTGGCCTGAAGTGCCCTAGGAGCCATAGGCTCCAAAACCCACACCAGCTGTCCTGGGTGATACTCAGGCATGGTAGCCTTTTGATCATGCCAGAGCTTCATGAGCTCCTGGCTGGCCTCCAGGTTTCTGCTTCCCTTCTTCATATACTCAGCCATGCGTGACCGCAGGCCCAGTACATAATCTAGCACATTCTCCTTGGATTCTTTGAGAGGCTTTTCCCAAGACTCTCTCACCAAGCACAATTGGCCTCTTGCAGGGTGCCCAAACAGTAACTCAAAGGGGTTGAATCCAACCCCCTTCTGTGGCACCTCTCTGTAGGCAAACAGCAGGCATGGGAGGAGGACATCCCATCTCCTCCTGAGTTTGTCAGACAAACCCATGATCATGCCCTTCAGGGTCTTATTAAATCTTTCCACAAGACCATTGGTCTGTGGGTGGTAGGGGGTGGTGAACTTATAAGTAACACCACACTCATCCCACATGGCTTTCAGATAGGCTGACATAAAGTTTGTGCCCCTATCTGAGACCACCTCCTTTGGGAATCCCACTCTGGTGAACACACCAAGTAGGGCCCTAGCCACTGTGGGAGCAGTGACTGTCCGGATGGGTATTGCCTCAGGGTACCTTGTGGCATGGTCCACTACCACCACAATGTACCTGTTACCCGAAGCAGTTGGTTGGTCGAGGGGACCAACAATGTCAATCCCCACCCGCTCAAAGGGAGTCCCAACCACTGGCAGTGGTATCAGGGGAGCCTTTGGTTTGCCTCCTGTCTTGCCACTGGCTTGACAGGTGACACAGGAGCTGCAAAACTCCCTGACTTTTTCGGACATTTGGGGCCAATAAAAATGGTTGACCAGCCTGTTCCAGGTCTTGGTCTGTCCCAAATGTCCAGCTAAAGGGATATCATGGCTTAAGGTAAGGAGGAATTCTCTATACTTCTGGGGGACCACTACTCTCCTAGTAGCCCCTGGTTTGGGGGCCCTTGCCTCAGTGTAGAGAACTCCATCCTCCCAGTAAACCTTGTGGGTCCCACTGGTATCCCCTTGTTCTTGCCTGGCAGCAGTCTGCCTCAGGCCCTCAAGAGTGGGACACTCTCTTTGTCCCTGGCACAAATCTTCTCTGGTGGGCCCACCTGCCCCTTGCAGTTCTGCCAAATCAGGCATAGTTTGCAGGGAAAGTGTCCCTCCCTCAGAGTTCAGATCCTCCCCCTCAGGGTTGGATTCTTCCTGACCCTCTGTAATTGTTGGGGCTGGCAATCCAGACCCAGTGCCCATTCTCTTTTTCTTGGAGGCTTGGCCCATTGTTCCAGGGTCCAAGTGTCCAGCATTTCCCTGTTGTGCTGCCTGTGACCTGGTCACAGCACACACCCATTCAGGGAGGTCCAGCATCTGTGCATGGACCCTTCTCTCCACTTCTGACCATTCAGATGCTTCAAGATCATTTCCCAGCAGACACTCTACTGGGAGGGCAGGAGCTACAGTTACCTTTTTAGGGCCAGTCACACCTCCCCATTCCAGACTCACCATAGCCATGGGATGGAGTTTGGTTCTGCTATCTGCATAAGTCACCGGGTGGAAGACACCAGGTAAGACCTGCTCTGGAGAAACCAGCTTTTCTGTGACCATTGTCACACTGGCTCCTGTATCTCTCAGAGCTTCCACTTCAGTCCCATTGACTTTAGGCCTCTGCCTATACATCTCCATGATGGGAGGTAAGGTGGCCATAGTTGCAATGTCCACCCCACCCACGTATACTAAGGTGACCTCAGTGTACCCTGATTCCACCCCTGGGCCAACTTCCACCCCCAACCCTACACTAGCAGTCCCCTGGGATTGCCCACCAGTGGGGGGCTTCTTGGAGCAGATAGCATCTCCTCTTTTATGTCCCGGTTGATGACAATCAAAACACTTGCCGGCCTTAGCAAGCTCCTGAAACCTTCCTGCTTTAGCAGGATCATAATTCTTTCCCTGATACCCTTTCCCTTTAAAAGTGAATTGGCTTGGGGCTCCCCCTCCCTGAGAAGTTTTTGGGGACTCTTGTGAGGACTCTTTGGGCTTTTTATCATCTTTCCCCTGGTTCTTCCCCTGAGAAGAACCATGTCCTCCCTTTTTCTGATCACCCCCTGGGGGTTTCTGGTTAACCCTAGTTCTTAACCAGTCATCTGCTGCCTCCCCCATCTCTCTGGGGTTGGTCAACCTAGAGTCTACTAGATACTGGCGGAGCCTCTCTTGGACACAATTAGTTAGAAGGTGCTCCCTCATAATCAAATTGTACAGCCCCTCAAAGGTACTTACCCTGTTGCCCTGTATCCAGCCCTCCAGTGCCTTTACTGAAATGTCCACAAAGTCCACCCAGGACTGGGTGCTTGTCTTTTGGGTGTCCCTAAACTTGAGCCTATACTGCTCTGGGGTCAGACCAAACTTTTTAGTCAAGCAACTCTTCATACTGGGGTATGAGTCTGCATCCTCCCCACTCATGGTTAGGAGCCTATCCCTCCCAGAGTTGGGAACTAACTCCCAAAGAAGTGAACCCCAGTACTGAGGCTTGACTTTCCTCATCTGGAGGGCCCTCTCAAAGGCCCCCAGCCACTTATCTATGTCATCCCCCTCTACATAGGCAGGAACCACCCCTTTGGGTAATCTGGGGGCAAAACCCCCACCCAGGGACACCTCAGCCTCTTTATCGCTGCCACCATCTCTTTTCTCTTTGCTTGACCACTTTTTCTTTTCTAGGGCCAGCTTCTCTGCTTCCAAAGCTATGTATGCTAGCTGGGCCTCCAGCTCTCTTTCTCTGATGGATGGGTTCTCTCCTCCTGAAGGGACCCCCTTCCTACCACTAGCTTTGGGTCTGCCCCTAGTGACTGTATCTACTGAGGACCGTTCTTCCTCATCCTCACTTAGGCTCAGATGCCTTCCCTCCCCTGAGTGGTTAGAGCTAGCATCCTCCCTTCTTTCTCCCTCCTCTGGAGCTTCTTCTGACTCTACCTCTTGGGCCTCAGCCCATGCTGTCAGGGATTTGATCAGGATTTGCTTCCTGAGATCAGTGGTTGCAGGCAACCCTCTTTCGATACACAACCCCCTAAGCTGGACTACTGTCAGTGTGGGTAGGCTAGCCAGATCAAGCTCCATGGTTCCCTAGTTTTGTGTCAACAAAAACTTTTTGCAAAAATTGGAAACAATAATTTAGAAAAATTACAAAAATTCAATAATTGAAATTAATCCAAATTAATAAAAAATAAAAAAAATAAAAATTAAAAATTAAAAAAAAAAAAAATTGCACTAAGACAATTTAAAGGATTTTTAATTTGTTTTACTTAAAACTGTAACGTGATACTGAACACAAGTACAGGATCCCACCGCTGCCACCAAAAATGTTGGAAAATGGGTTATTGGTAAGGGCAGGTAGGTACCTACACCTAGCAACAAGCCACCAACCTCCACTTAGGTACAGTTAGGTCTCAGTAAATTAATCCCAGCTCAACCCTTGGTAGCTTGGCAACGAGCGTCAAGGCTTAACTTAGGAGACAGTGTGTAAAGCATTCAAATATCACAAAACAGTAATGAAATAAAACACAGGAAACAGTTTAAAAATCCAAAACCAATTTATAAAAATAGTTTATATTTTTATCTTTAAAATGACACAAAAACGATTAAAATCGGTTCAGGGGAACCGGAGATATGAATTTTTAAAGAATTATTATTTTTCTAGCGCTTAGAAACAAAAAGTGCCAATCGGGTCATCTGGTTGCACCAGGACCGGGGCAAAGTCAAAGTTTCAGGCCGACCGCGATGGAGCCCTGCTCGGCTACAAGTCGCGGGAGGCCTCGGTTAAAAAGTTACCTTATGACTTAGTCTTTATTTTGAAGTTTTTTCTTCACCGGGACGAACCTGCCAGTTGAATCCGACCTCCTGGAGCCCTTGTCCGGATACGCGATGTGGGTTTCCTCGGTGGTGATTTTTACCTTCGGACTTAGTCGTTTTTTCGAGATGAAAATCCTTCGACCGGGGTAAACCTGGATCTTGATCCGACGTCCGTGGAGCCCTTCTCGAATACGATGGCTGGGAGGTCCCGGTCAACTTTTTACCTTCGGACTTAGTCTCTTTTTCGGATGTTTTTCTTTACCGGGATGAACCACGAAGTCAGGCCGGGTCGCGGTTGAGGCAAGCCGGCTCGAATTTCCGCGGCGGGTCGGTCCCTCTCTGGAGCTTTTTTACAAAAAATTTCAAATCTTCTCCAAACTTCTGGGGCTTCACCCAGATGTTCTTTTAAGGTTCTTTTGGGGTCCACAGCTCACCCCAAGGGTCCAGAAGTTCTGTGATGGTCCTTGGGGGGTGCGGACTTCAACTCCCAGAATGCACCTGGCGCAAACTCCTTTTTGGCCACTGGACAGTGGTCAGCTGGTCACTTTTTCAGGAAATGGTGCAGGGGACTCTGGATAGCAATTTTTCACCTGTAGCAAACAGGGAGTCCCTCCTTGAACCAGTTGAAGCCAGGCAAAGTCCTTCTTGTGGTGAAGCCCAAGTGTGCAGCTGGTGCAGTCCTTCTGAGTGCAGGTTCCAGGTGCAGGCCCGGGGTCCAGCAGGGCAGTCCTTCTTCTCCTTTAGTTCCTTCTTCTTGAAATTTGGTGGGGATCTGAGGTGTGGGGGCAGGTCTGCCAGTTTTATCCTTGCTCCTGGGTGAAAAGCAGGGGGGCCCTGGTTCTCCAATCAGGGACAGGGTCGTCCCCCTGTGATGACCACTTCCTGGGAAGTGTGGCAAAAATCCATCCCAGAAGGCAACAGTCTCTTAAAATCCAACATGGATGAATCTGATTTTTGGAGGTTACATCTGGCTGAGCCCACCCACTGGTGTGGCTAAAAATCATAAACACACCCCTCTCCTGCCCTCTCCTAATCTAATCAAGGGGGCACCTAATTGTCTGGGGTTGCAGGATGTGGGGGTGTTGCTGGGTGCTCCAGATGTCCTTCTCTGCCTTTGAAGACCAGTTTGGAAGCCCTCCCCCTTCCTGCCTCACCATCTGCTGAGGGGAGATTCTCTCCCCCAAGCACATTCCTTTGTGTGAAGCCAGGCCACTTCACACCTCATCAAGGCAGCCTGGCAGAAGCTGCTGCAGGCTGGCCAATCAGAGCACAGCAGCAAAAACAATGCAGAGCTGAAATTGGCAACTTTTTAGGTAAAGTCTAAACTTTTTACCTGAACAAGTTATATTAAATCCAACAACTGGAAGTTGTGGGATTTATTACAACAATTAATTTGATACCAAATTCTTGGTATGTAACATTTAAGGAGACTTTAAAATTTAAAATAAAGTCTGCCCATTCTAGCCTATGAAGGCCATTTACTTCAATGAGGGAAAAACGAATTTGGCTGTTTTTACCTCACCAGGGCTTATAAATCTATTTTTATAAAGTCCCTGCTTATAGTTACATGGCACCCAGCCCTAGGGGCACATAGGGCACACCTTAGGGGTGACTTATATGTAAAAATAAGGTAGTTTAAGACTTTGGAAGTACCTTTAATTCCAAAGTCGAATTTGCATATAACTTTAATTTAAAAGCAGCCAGCAAGGCAGGCTTGCTTTTAAAATGACACTGGGCACCTCAGCAGTGCACCTAGGTGTGCACCACCTATGCTGTGGTCCCTAAACCTACATGCCCTACCATATACTAGGGACTTATAGGTAGGTTAACTTAGCCAATTATAATTAGCCTAATTTGCATATCCATTTTACACAGAGCACAGGCCCTGGGACTGGTTAGCAGTACCCAGGGCACAGCCAAGAGTCAGTAACCACCAGTACCTATCCAAAAAGAGTGGGGGTGATCAGGCAAAAAAGGAGGACTTTCCTACATATATTATATGGCGGTCTGGACCACAATGCTGGTGGCAGTAATTTCTGCCACCGTCGGCATGGTGGTCCGGACGGCCATGTTCATAATGAGGGCCAAAGTCTCGGCTGCCTGAACCATTCAAAGCTAAAGTGCCAATGTAGAAAGATGGGCTGGAGCAGGAACTGACAGGGTGCTCTTATGGAAATCATGAAGAAGTACTGAGACAAGTCTATATTCTTGAGGAAGCTGATAATCATGCTCACCACTATAGAAGGATTAATGTGCTCTTACCTGCTATCAAGTGCTAGGCCTGCTTTTTCCACCTGTCTGGAGTTTCATGAAGATCTTGAGGCCTTGACTCAGGAATTTGCAGGGGAATTTGAGTAGATGTGCAGGAGGTAGGGACAAAGCCTGAGTTAATGGAGCTGGACCTACAGGAATCACTGGTTCAGCTTAGGGTGCTGAATATCAGATTGCTATGTTGATCTGGCTGAAACTTCTTGTGAGCGAGGCAGGTGAAGGGTATTCAACAAGGAGTGTAGGCCAAGCAAGGTCCTCGGGTTTAGGGCTGGCAAAAATACCAAGTTCGGGAAACAACAGATATAGAAGTTAATGTGTGGCACGTGGAGCACGTGAAAGCCTGGAAGGTTTGCTAAGACTCATGAACAAGTTGGTACCCTGGCTTCCACCTTACAGGAGGGGCAGGTGCAAACCAACATTTTGAACCAATCATCCAGAAAACATGTGTATCTGTAAAGCTCAATTGTGCACAAAGGAACACATAACCAAGACCCTAGTAGCAGTGGGTACAAGCTACTCATATGTTAATTGGATCTGTGTGACACGCTGTGAGTGAAGTGCAAAGAAATCATGGGTATTGTGTGACAGCAGCCATGAAATTCCTAAACCCCATAGGGCAGTACAGGGGTAATAAAACAGACTGAAGTGTATGAGTGATTTGTGAAGCTCAGTCATGGTACATTTTTGCCCCATAAAGCACCACAAGGGTAACACAACATTATCCCTCACACTAGGCCCACTACATGGAAGGCACATGGGGGGGTCATGACAATGACTTTAGTTTCTGTCTAACATATGTGAATCACTGTATAGTCTACATGATGTTATGTGATTGGAATTAGAGTGGCAGTTATTGGCAATTGCCACACACTGCTGCACAGATAGTATCCCTACGGCACAACTATGTTTGCAAGCACATTGTAATTTTTGCACGCTATCTAAAATATCACTTCAGAATGTTGCCTCTTTGTTAGAAATGGGGTCTCTAGTTGGCAGGGGTATTCACCCTTGTCCAAATAGGGACCACAATCCTAGTCAGGGTAAGTCACACTCAATCCAAATTATCCTGTGCCCATCCTCTGGTAGCTTGGCACTGAGCAGTCAGGCTTAACAAAGAAGGCAATTGTTAGAAATGGGAACTTTTGGTTAGCAGTCAAGTTACCCCCTGTCCGAGCAAGGACCCTCACTCTAGTCAGGGTAAAGGTGAATCACACTCAGTTAACCCCTGCTCACCCACTTGATAGCTTGGACCTTCACTCTAGTCAGGGTAAAGGAGAATCACACTCAGTTTACCCCTGCTGACCTCCTGGGTAACCTGACTGCCAACCAAAGACCCCATTTCTAACAACAATGTATAAAGTATTTGTGCAATAAGTCATACAGTAACACAGTGAAAAGCACTACAAAAATACACTACACAGGTTTAGAAAAATATGTGATATTTATCTGGTTAAATTAAGGTCAAAACAATAAGAGTCAATAAGCACAAGTTGAGATATTACTTTTGCAAGATTAAAAAGAGTCTTAAATCGTAAAATTGAACAGTTGTCTCTGGTTTACATAAAAAATAACACACATGGAGAGCACAGAGGAGGAGATGTGTGGAAAAATGGGGTGTGCTTCGGATTTTGCGATGCGGCACAGGCGATGTGCTGTTTCCACGCTGCAAGGGGGTTTGCGTCGATTTTTTGCATGCAGTCTGGGTTCCTCACTGCAATGCGGGGATCCTTTTCATGCCCAGGAATGATGCAGGGAAATCCTGGGCATGTGGGAAGAAGTCACAGGTGTTGCATTGATCCGGTGATGCGTCCAATTTTCTGTCGCACATCAGGCACTGCGTCGATTCTTCACTCAGGAAGTTGGGCTGTGTCATTCCGGCTAAGCTGTGTGGCAATTTCTTGGTCACAAAATAGCTGTGCATCGTTTCCAGCAGGCTGTGCATTGATTTTCAGCGTACAAAGAGTTTCCTCAAGAGGTGAAGTATTTTTGACCCTGAGACTTCGGAAAACAGGAGAGCAGTTCTCAGCAAAGTCAGAAGGCAGCAAGGCAGCAGGGCAACAGCAGGACAGTAGTCCTTCTTAGCAAATCAGTCCAGAGGAGTCCATTGAACAGTCAGGCAGTTTATCTTGACAGGTTGCAGGTTCAGGTCCAGAAGAGTCTGATTTGGTGGGGTCAGGGACCCAGTTTATATACCCAAAAATGCCTTTGAAGTGGGGGAGACTTCAAACAGTGGTTTTGAAGTGCACACGTTTCCTTTTCAGTACAGGTCTGTCTGCCTGGGTACCAGTAGTGGGTTTGGAAGTCCATTGTGTAAGCGCATGCACTAGTCTTAGAAATGTAAGTGACAGGCCCTCCATCCTTCCAGCCCAGGAAGACTCATTCAGTATGCAGATGAGTGCAGGTGTGACTGAGTATCCTGTGTTTGTGGTTGTCTGGGTGAAATGCACAAGGAAGTTGTCAACCAGCCCAACCCAGACTTGATTGGAGGCAGGCTGTAATGCGCAGATGGATTTTTATGTGCAGAGAAATGCTCTCTTTCTAAAAGTGGCATTTCTAAAATAGTAATATAAAATTCAACCTCACCAATAAGCAGGATTTTCTATTACCATTCTGGCCATACTAAATATGACCGAGTTACCCCTTTCTGATCTGAATCTACCACTCAAGCAGTATATGAGGGTAGCCCTAATGCTATCCTCTGAAAGGAGCAGGCCTCACAGTTGTGGAAAACAAATTTAGGAGTTTTCTACTACTAGGACATATAAAACACACATGTACATGCCCTGCCTTTTACCTACATAGCACACTGCTATATGGGTTACCTAGGGCCTACCTTAGGGGTGACGTATATGTAGAAAAAGGGTGTTTAAGACTTGGCAAGCACTTTTAACTGCCAAGTCAAAGTGGCAGTGAAACTGCACACACAGGCCTTGCAATGGCAGGCCTGAGACATGTTTAAGGGGCTACTTATGTGGGTGGCACAACCAGTGCTGCAGGCCCACTAGTAGCATTCAATTTACAGGCCCTGGGCACATGTAGTACCTTTTACTAGGGAATCTGCAAGTAAATCAACTATGCCAATTAGGGATGAACCAAGGTTACCATGTTTAAGGGAGAGTATATGCACTTTAGCACTGGTTAGCAGTGGTAAAGTGTGAAGAATCTTAAAACCAGCAAAAACAGTGTCAGCACCCTAAGGCTGTCAGGTCTAACACTCTAGACCTGTGCTGGGGCCGGAATGGTCATCTAGGACCAATGCAGGCACACTTACACCATGAGGCAAGGATGCAACTGTTACATGCAGGAATATATGTGAGTATAATGGTGGGTCTTAATGATAACCTAAATATGCTGTAAGCCCCAGTGAACTATGTTTACTGTATTACCCAGGACATCTATACATTTGAAGTAAAGATAAGATGTTAAGGTCTAAATACATGTAATATCACTCCAGTGAAGGTAATTACGCTTCACAGGTTTTCCTGGTGACTTCTCTCAGAAAAAGCACATGCTACCAGCTAATGTACCTGGTTACCCACATGCAAAGGTCAAGGAACCCCTCTTTGGTGTAGAGTAATGCAAAGCAGGGATGGATCTATATTGTGGCAGTCAGGGGTCATCACACTTTTCTGGCCTATTGAAACTTGACTTGTGATACTCAATCCATTGGCAAACATATGTATCCAAGACATTATCCAAGGTGCATTGTGCATGTGCGACACATATTGTTTCAGACACAAAGCTCAGAGAGCAGATGTGTCTCTACCATGAAATTCCATGGTGAAAAGGGACTAGACTAGTGTGCTAATTGATGTCTGTCGACAATCACAGGTGTCATATTGTCCTAACAACATACCTATAATATTGATCCAGTAAATTGGAAAGCAGGATTGCCACAGACACTGTACACGGGCTGAACCAGCCAATCTCTGTGCCTCCAAAAGTATGAATTCTATCTGTATCCAAACCTAAGGAAGCAATGCAGACAGATTGTTCAATTGTTGATATGGTGCATTATAACATAACCAACAGTGTATTTCAGAGGCATAGCAATGCAATAAAATTGAGCAAAAAGATGCCCACTCCTCAGCTACTTATTTTTACACAAATTACTAAAAGCCAGATAGTAACAAATTGTTTTTAATGTTTTTACACATCATAACATGTAAGTGGTCCTCACATAAACATATTGTCAATCAATATGTCTGTATGAGAAAGACAAAAAGCCTCACATAGGTGCACCTTTTATACTGACAATCCACACATCAGAAGATATCAAGTTTGTCAGGTGTGACAAGAGGAGCAAGGAAATTGAGCTTCAAGCTCTGGTCACCTGCATTGTACATAATACTACTGTGTTTCACAGACAATAGACCATTTGTGTGGGTAAAATCCCACTCATTCACCCATTTGTGTGGTATACTGCAACCATTGCTTTGGTTGTAAGCCGCACATCTGTGCCAATGCGTTGAAAAATGTTTTGGGGAATATGTATCATGTGTCAATCAAGCATTGGCTATTTCAGCATTTATGCGACAAAAAAACAAAGCATTTGTGAAAAACGGGCAGGATACAGGCAGGAAATGATGCATTGGGCATGGCAGGCTGAAAACTAAGAAGTGTGAAGTTACTTTTGCTTTCACCTACTCTCTGTTAGTCTGTGCTTGGTGGGGGAGGTTGCTTGAGAGGGTTCGTATGAGAGTTGTGTTTGTTGCTATTGTGAGTGTGTGCTTTGTCTTGATCTTGTGCCTGTTCTATATTGTGTATTGTCATTGTATTGTATATTCTCATATCATTGTACTGTTGGGTGTTGGTCTTATGGGAAGGGAGTTTAGATTTACAAATGTTTTGTTAGGGGATTGTTTGGGGTTTGCAGTATGTCTGGAAGGGGGAGTGATTTTACTGAGCCATGGCCTGGATGACTGATCTGGCTGACTGCACACTACCTCTCACGAATGCTAGACGCTGATGGCAGGGTGAGCCATTAGTACCCTGCAAAGGCCAAGCAAGACAAGTGGAGCAGGTGCGCTGGCACCATGAGAATGTGTTCATTTATATGTGACATTTACATTTGCTCTTCAGGAGCATCTCTAAAGGGATGCAGGTGCTGTACCAGGGACTCACTACCTTGCCCCTTAGGCACTCTTAAGGTAAGTCATCTCACACATGTGTCATGGTACACTGGCCATTATGCTTCCCCATATTGCTCTCTCTATCTCTTCCTGGACACATGCTTCTTGCATGTCATTTTGGGCACCCCTGAAGTCCAGCATACCTCCTGTACTGGGCTGCATATGGACAAGATGCTTGCAAGAGCTAGGCTTAATGCCATATGTGTGTATATACAGGGGTGCAATTCATAACTACTGTGATTTCATAGTATAGTGAGTAAATATGTTACCATGTGAAAATGCAAGATTCACAATGCTACGGCCTCTTTCATGTCCTCTAGGTAGTATTCTTCCATTCTCAGGTTCAGTATTTACAAGACCCCAATGCTACCAGTAAGTGTAAATAGTATATGTATTTACCATTAGGATATCTGTGTATGATCTTTGCAGAAATTATCAATTGTGATGTGTGGTGGGGGTAACACTCAGCTTCAATCAATGATCTGTGAGTCTGTGAATCAGTACTGAACATGGCAAGAATGCCATTAGGACTGCCAACAGACAATGATTATGATTCTAGCTCTAGGTGGATGTAAGCAGGCTCACAGGAAGTACACATCTCTTCAAATGTAAATAGGCCCTTATTCATAGGGATTTAGCTTATGGCAGAGCAACAAGTGACCTTGAGTGCTAACTAATATGTATGCAATACAGTGCATTCCTGCCCTTTCTCCCTCCACTTGCCTCATTTTGGCTGCCAAATGCCAACACAGGCACCTTGCACCATTGTGAAAGGGTGCCTGTGTTGTTTGTAGTTCTGTTTGAGGAAAGGGGCACCTTCCTGCACTTAATTAATCCTAAGACATGTTTTCCTCCGCCTAAGTAGTCTGCAGAATGCAGCACATATAGGAAGAAGAAATAATGTTGAAAAATGAACAGCTCCTGGTTGGGCCTCACTTTGGGAGGCGTAAAGAATTGCTGCATCACCATGTTTACCTGTTTGTGTAAAGCTGGGGCTTTGTCATATCCAATGGGTGTTGTTTGGGAAAACACTCCACAATGCCCATGGAATGCCTCCTGAGCTCTTAGTAAGGCAGCACAGCTATGTAGCCTGTGTTGCTCAACTCAGTATGTATGAGTCTACTAAATTCCACACAGGGTGACTTTGTGTGGCTTCATAAATGTAATTCAAAGCCCTGTGTGACTCATTTACCACCTTACATGTTGCCAATGTGCTACAGGGCTCCCATAATTTAGCCCCTGAGTGAGTGAGGGCTGCAACATGTGCAGCCTTTAGTAAGTCTAGATGGGGTATGGCAAGGCAAGCCACACTGCCTGTACTGTATCACCTCATCCAGAGTATGAATATTTGGCCCTTAAGATATGGAAGCTATCTCAGTGTGAGTAATTTCACAGTTTATGCAGCCACACAGATAGTACTTGGCTTACTTTCCCTGGTTCTAGTAGGTTGATGTCTATGTTGTACATCATATTGTCCGTAGCTCAATCGCTATTGCTGGTACTGTTGTGCTCAGGCACATTTGATTGTGTTACAATGCAAGACTATTTATCACAGACATCATGTATATATTTTAACTGTGTTAATAATTTATTATTATTTTCACTCCAGCCAACATGGCTGCTGATGAGACCCGCACATTTGAGCAAGCAGGGACCATTACAGACACATCAGGAATGTGGTCAAAGCCTTTGAACAGATGCAAAAAAGGTATGTGCAGAGCTAAAGCGTTGGGCACATGGAACATTGCCAGAGCAAGCACACCAGCAATCCCTACATCACCCACTTGGCAGGACAGACCAGGACCGAGCCACCCCAGACAGGGACCAAGCCTGCCCAGCCCAGAAACAAGCCAGCCTGGAGCAGGTCGAAGCCACCCACACGAAAGTACAAGTGTGGCACCACCAGCTCCACCTCCAACAACATATCTGGCCACTCTGTCAAGGAAGGAATAATGTCAGAACTCAGTGTTCCAATACACCATCACTCGGGAACTGTAAAAACAAAATCAAAAAGTGGACAGTTATAGAGGAGCAGTGCCTGCAGGCCACCAGCCTAACACCTTTGGAGGAGGCTATGGAGCAGCTTTCCAAGCTCATATGAACATTTTTTACATAGGTTTTAGGTAGTTTAGATAGTATAGGTTTAGGTAAGTTAGCTACTAGATATTTTTAGGAATTTTCATGGGTATTAGGTTTTAGATTTGTATAAGGTTTTCGTGGAGGGAGGAATGATGTTTGGTTGGTCTTTGTGAAATAAAAATAAAAATAGAAAATACTAAATTCACACATATATATATATATATATATATATATATATATATATATATATATATATATATATGTGTATTTTTGTAGGTTTTAATGTGCAGTTAGTTAGTGTAGAGGTGTAGTTTATGATTGTATTGTTTGAATATGGGGGTCATTATGACCCCGGCGGTCGGAGCTAATGTGGCAGTAGTACCGCCAACAGGCTGGCGGTACTTACCGCTACATTATGACATTGGCAGGTTGGCTGAAGCCAATCCACCAATGTACCACTCCGACCGCCATGGCAGTAGCAGCCGCAGGGTTAGAGATAAGTATCTCCAGCAGGCGTCCGCCATTGTGCTGCTGGCAGTATCATGACCTTTCCTACTGCCATGGTTTTCGTGGCCACAAACACCATGGCGATAGGCCCTGCCAAACTTCCTTCCCTGTCACTGATAGGAGACCCCCTCCCTCCCAAACCTCTCCAAACACCCATCCACCCCCTAAATCCACACCCCTTCACACACACGCAGACACACACTTATCCACACATACATACACGCACGCATTCATCCATTCACACACACTTCCGCACACACATCAAAACATACACGCAGACAAGCATTCACATTTCCATACATACACGCACTCACACACATTCATACATGCACTCACACACATTCACACATGCACGCCAAACAACCCTAACAACACACTCGCATTCACACACACACACTCACACAAACATGCACACATACCATCCCACACACACACAACACCCCCCACCCCCGTCAGAAACCCGACTTGCCTGGATCCAGGGGGTCTTCCGGCATGAGACGGGATAGGGAGCTGCTACTGCCAGCAGTGCCCGCCAGCAGAACACCACCAGGCCGTAATATTGTATAGTGACGCTTCTGGTGGTATCAGTGCCACCTTACCACCATCCGTCAGGATGGCCACAGCCAGATTTCCACCCTTCTTGTGGCAGAAATCCGGCTGTGGTCATATTATGGTGGACGAATGGTAGCTGCGGCAACGGTCTTTTGGCACCCATCGCCGTGGCAGTAGGCGTTTTTACCGCCATTGTCATAATGGGGGCCTATGTGTGTTAAGTGGGGTGGGACGTTGATGTTTAGCACGTCTGTTGTGGTACATGGGGAGGCTAGAGTAAAGATAGGTAGGTTAAGGTGGAGTTAAGTTAGTGTAGAATAGTTAATCTATTCTTAGATTAGATAGGTTTAGTTAGTTAGGCCCTCATTCTGACCTTGGCGGTCTTTTCGCAAGACCGCTGAGTTACCGCCGCGGTGAAGACCGCCGACCGCGGCGGTGTGCCGCTGTGCGCATTCTGACCGCTGGGAGCGTTCCGCCGGAAAACCGCCAGCAGCCACACTGGCGGTCGGCGGGAAAGTGGAGACTGGTCAACCTCCACCGCCACGCCAGCAGAACACCGCCCACAGAATTACGACCCACATTTCTGTGTGGCGGTCTTCTGTTGGCGGTCTTCTGTTGGCGGTCACGTCCCTATGGCTCCCGTCGCCTCCCGGAGGACCAACGCACAAGGTAAGTTGATCGTCCGTGAGGGGAGGGGGTGGGGGGGTGTTGTGTGATGTGGGCGTGCATGGGGGTGTGCGTGTGAGTGTGTAGAGGGGGTGTGTGAGTGCGTGTATGCGGGCGGGGGGTGCTGCTGTGTCTATGGGTAATGTGTGCTGTTCGGCAGGTGCGCATGTCGGCATGTATGTGTGCGGGTATGTGTCCCCGTTGTGTATGTGTGTGTAGGGGGCGTGTATATGTGCATGTTGGGGGTGTGTGCATGTCGGGGTACATGTATGTGCATGTCGGGGTGGGGGTGGGGAGGGGGTTCGTACCACCTCTGGGGGGTGGCAGGGGGGTGGAGGGTGTGGGGGGAGGACTCGGGTGGGTAGTGGGGGGTGGGGGAGACCCCTATCAGTGCCAGGGAAGGAATTCCCTGGCCCCGATAGTGCTTACCGCCATGGTTCGCACGGCGGTTCCCGCCCGCAAGAAACCGCGGCGGTAGGCAGGGTCATAATACCCTTGGCGGTCTTGGGACGACCGCCGGGCCGGAGTGCGCAAACTCCAGCCCCGCGGTCATGACCGCCGCGGCGGTCGGAGTGGAGAAGTAGCGGTCGGTCGCGGCGGGGACCGCCGCGGTCAGAATGCCATTTTTAATACCGCCGGTCTGTTCGCGGTCCGACCGCCGTCTCTCCGCCGACCGCCAGGGTCAGAATGAGGGCCTTAGTGTAGTTTAGGTAGTTTTAATATTTGCTATTTTATATTGCGTATATTAAACAAAGTTTTCTGCCTTCACGACTGCTTAATGATTTACTGTGTAGGAGTTCTCATATATGCTTAGGTTGATTTAAGCACATGATGAAGGATCACCCTGCCAGAGTTTGTAGATATGTGTAACCATGTGAAATTGCCTATGGGCAATTTCAAGTCAAATTTTCAATGGAGTCACTTATCGGGCCTACAACTGTGCTTGGGCACTATGAGTGACCTCTTTGTGTGAACATTTACACAGCCCAACACAGGTAGTCTCCTACTGTTTTACAATCTGTGTAAATAATGCTACTCATAGTGTAGGGAATAATATGTCAACCCATTGTCACCATTCATGGCTGTGTTGGGACACACACTGATGCCAACCACTTACACACTCACCTATGCACCATGTTACTGTAACATTGGTGTTGTTTGCTGGCTAGTATCCATGGAAGTGGCCCCACCTGGATGGAAACTTCAATTATCCTTGCCATTGACTACTTGCCAAGTGTGAAACGTCATGTCTGTGGATTGGGAGAACTGCTTGTTAGGTTAGGTGAATATTGGTCTCGCCTTTCCTCTTCCCCTTGGCATGTGTAGTTTGTTTCATGGGTGTGTGACCTGGAACATAATATTTGATATGTGGATGTATATTACAATAGAGTTCATGTGTAGTTACACTCACACTCAATGCATCTGATGGCTCTCAGGGGCAGAGGAACCCATTGACCCTACAAATGCCAGCATACCTTACTACGCCTGTTCTCATTTGACAGAAATCGCAAATTACTTAGTAGGTGCAGTTCATGCTTGCAACATCCAAGGTATAGCCCTAAGCTTCTACACCCTTCACTGGCATAGGAATGATACAAAATAAGTAATAGTCTGTCCATTGGTATCTATTTTTTCTCAGTGCATGCATTACTACTGTACTTATGTGAAATCTCCGATGTAAGTTTAGAGACCGACATGTGTGCATGATGACATTGTTGTGATTATTGAGGGAGATATATGTGATTGTATCAGAATGTGTTAGTGGCTTACATGCCTCACACAACACAATTTGTACATGTATGCAGAAGTGTGGTTGGTTAGGAAGATTTACTGTGTGCCACTGCAGCTACTGATGCTTATTGTTGCACCATGAGGTTCAAAGAGATTTTCCAGATGGTGTAATGGCAGTGGAGGTCCATGATGCTTTACCGTGCCCTATAGAAGAATGTGATGGAACTTCATCCCAATTACTTTTAGATGGTAAGATGTGCCTTTGGGTCACCATATCCACCATGGTCTAGTGTCTGATCAGCAACTAACATACAACATGTAGGTAAAATATTGGTATTGGCTGATTTACAGTAGCAGTTCTTGCCGCACAACCCCAACATTGTGTGAGTACCACAGGGTGTCCATATAGAGTCCATGGGGGAGATATGTTATGTGACATGTGGAGGAGAGGAGTATTACAGTGAGGAGGCAGTCCAAATTGCCACTAGGGGAGGTAGGCCTCATCCACAGTACACAAATGGACCTGATTAACAGGTGGGCATGCAAAAAGGAGACAGTACCAGGTGCAAAGGGTGATTGCTTGATAATTAACGCAGGTCCAATGGGAAACTGGCTAAGAAACTGTCCAAGAGCCACAGACAAATGTTACTGGCTAGTTCCCTGCCAGAAATTGGTAAATTGGTAAAGTTCACATCGTTCTCCAATGATGTGTGGTGTGCCTCTCAGAAAGAGTATATTTTTTATGTAGGAGGCACCTGAAGCACACACACATCAACGGCTGAGGATGTTGCTTCCCTGTCCCTAGCAGCATTTGCCTGTGCCAACAAGAAAGATAGCACAGCACTGAAAAGGGCCTCCTGGCTTGCCAGCACACCAACAACGTCATGTTAAAGGCACTCATTGTTGCAATATAGGAGTCCTGCTTTCGTTCCATAGATTCAAGGATAGTGTGTATAGCCCTCTGGTGGGTGGCAAACTCATTGGTGTCACATCAGCAGGGCTGTTGCTCTTGCCTCTGCCTCACGATGCCAGTGATGTCAGGCAGGGACTGTTCAAGTCTCTGGAATGGAGTGTAGGTGCCTCTTACTGCCTCAGTAATGTTCCTCTTTGGACTGAGGCAGCTATAGACTCCCTCTAAGGTACTAGCAATGGTCTCCACCCCCACCCACACCTCATCTACCATCTGTCGCTGCACTCCTACCACTTGGTGTTGAAAGACATCTTGGGGGTCCTCAGAGCCCAGAGCTGGACTGAGTCTGGCAGACCGGGTAGGTCCCATTGTAGGTGGTTCATCTGGAAACCCATCAATGCTGTCAGCCCCTCTGCAACCAGAAAAGGTGTTACAATGTAGTCCAGGACTTGCTAAAAAGTGTCCTTGTCCATGAAGTAGGTTGTCATTGGCAGCAGGTTGGTCATCCAGAACAGGAAGCTGGTCAGGAGGAGTAGTTTATCCCTCTGCAATGAAATGGAGATGTGTCAATGGTGTGCTATGCTAGATGTTGACATGAGTAATCTGGCTGACATATAGGGGGTCATTCTGACTTTGGCGGGGGGCGGATGCCGCCCGCCAAAGTAACCCCGTCGAAAGACCGCTCCGCGGTCAAAAGACCACGGGGGTCATTTTGACTTTCCTGCTGGGCCGGCGGGCGACCGCCAAAAGGGCGCCCGCCGGCCCAGCGGGAAAGACCCTGCAACAATGAAGCCGGCTCCGAATGGAGCCGGCGGAGTTGCAGGGGTGCGACGGGTGCAGTTGCACCCGTCGCGATTTTCACTGTCTGCAAAGCAGACAGTGAAAATCCTTATGGGGCCCTGTTAGGGGGCCCCTGCACTGCCCATGCCAGTGGCATGGGCAGTGCAGGGCTCCCAGGGGCCCCACGACACCCGTTCCCGCCATTCTGTTTCTGGCGGTGTAAACCGCCAGAAACAGGCTGGCGGGAAGGGGGTCGGAATCCCCATGGCGGCGCTGCAAGCAGCGCCGCCATGGAGGATTCTCCGGGCCAGGGGAAATCCGGCGGGAAACCGCCGGATCCCCTTTTCTGACCGCGGCTTTACCGCCGCGGTCAGAATGGCCCTGGAAGCACCGCCAGCCTGTTGGCAGTGCTTCCGTGTCCCTCCACCCTGGCGGTCCATGACCGCCAGGGTTGGAATGAGGGCCATAATGTTTATCCTCATTTACTTTCAGTTCAACATCAATGTGTAGTACCTATGTGACTTGTAGGCATTGAAGCCAAGTGGCACTGTAGCTGCCTTTCAGATGGCAGTCTCTGAGCATTGTTCAAAAATCAATGTGTGACAAGGGTGATTGTTTGTGTCATACCACACATTGCAGCACAGTTACACAGCTTGCTGACCTTCCCTGCTACTGTGGATAATTTGAGGTAAGGTCCACATCTGCCTTGCAGATTAGCTTTCTTTTTCATAATGGCTATATTGAATGTGTTTTCGGGTATTGACAGCACTACTGTGCACATTGCACAAAGTCACTAGGGTGCCATGCATTCCCTCTGGCCACTACTCAGGCCGCAGCTCCTGCAAAAGTGATGTGGGTTTGTTCATGTATTTATTTGGATCCTGCTGTCTGCCTTACACATGGTACACCACTGCTCTGTTGTGCTGTCTTGCATGCACATTGTGCTATCATATGGCCAATAGCTCATATTGGTCATGCTTCCACACTACTCTACACAGCTAGCAAGCTTGGTACACTGAGGGAAAAAGTATACTCATTGAAACTGATCACACACGCATTTTGCTGAGTAGTTGAAAACAGTGGCCCGTGTGTGCTAACTCCGAAGGGATACGCCCAGTCAAACTAAGTAGATTGCTAGCACTGACACTCACCCCATTTCATCATTGTCTGCACAGTATCACATATCTTTTGACTCAGTTTAGCTCACTTGTACATGTACATGACTCCTCTGGCAATCCTCATTTAGGCTCAGGGACTCCACTTCCTGTCACACATGGATGGAAGCCTGATCATACATTTGACTTTTATGTGACGCCAAGCACTACAATATGAGTCACTACTTCCAATTGCCTGACATGACTGCCTGTATTGAGGGCTATGTGTCAACCTGTACCCCCACATGCTAGTAGTTGTTATATTCATTGCTATGTACCTACCCTGGTTTGCCACACAACCACACCCATTCTTCTCAGCCTCCAACCATCACTGAATCATGCACATAGTTGTGGAAACCTAGCTCATCCTGTCACTTCACAGTTCCCGTTTTGACATCCTCCTGCTTTGACATATGTGGCCTGATAAGAGATTTCTTCTTCCGTTTCCTTCCTGACACATCCTACATCTTCATCCGGGTCAACATCACATGTAGGATGTTGTACACCTATGCCCTCTTCTATGTCATCACTTCCCAGCTGCAACAGAAGTAAGACACCATCAGACACAGCAGTGTGTATTGCTCAGGCTAAGTTGCAGTACACATGTCACTTCTTACCTCTTTGCTATGTAATTTGGTCCCATTCACACACAGTGCCAGTTCAATGAACTCAGCCACACCTACATTGCACAGCACTACCAGGGGCCCACTGGCCTCACACGCCATCTATTGTCTAAACAAACACACATATTCCTCTGGTGTGCATCACTTGCATCCCCCTAAGATTTTGTACATAACATGACTCAGGGTGGTGGCTACCATGGCAGGCTTCACCTATGTGCTCTCACTCCACACATCAGGACAGCTGTGTGCAATGTAGTTACATGCTAATGAATATAGGTGTGTCTCTTCATGTTCCTATGTAGTGGTGCTTCACATGCCCAACACCGTACCCCCCTCTCTAAGGTTAGGCGCTTATCCTCCAACAACCCCATTCCATTCCATTGATTTGATGCCCAGATTTGTATGCATGCCCCCAAGACAGAAGCACTAGCCTCATGGTGAAAAGAGCATGCATTACCTAAGTCAGGTCGGAAGGATTCCAGTGTCCTGGCATGTTGTGCTGTTCCAGTTCAGATTTTTTGTTTTCTATTGTGTGGCTTGTAGTCCTGGTCACTGATGTTATACATTATACAACAAGTCACAATATGCAAAGGTAAAGCAAAACTGGTGCTGCACATCCCACATGGAATGAGTTTACTTGATGGAGCTGGACTGGCCTGTGCAACATGTGACTGGTCATTTTTACTTACATTTCTATGATGTCTGACTGGACATTTGGACAATTACATCACTTTCCCAAACACTCAGCACATTTCAGTGTTGGAACAGAGAATGAAGCACTGCAGAACAGGACACATTTGGTGATATTGTCCCTTGTTGTCACTTACCCTGTAGGTCTTGTTGGTCCTCATAAGCTGCACTGTCAGGTCCTTCCACTCCTGCTACAAGCTCTTCTGGGATGCATGATGCCACCTGCTTCTCCAAGAAAGTCAACTCCTCCGGGATATCAGGTCCTCCTCCCACGGTCTGCAGGACTGCCTTCAGGTTGCTGGCCAGTATCTCTGTAGGCCTGCCCTTGGGGGTCTGTCTGGACATCTTGGCTGGTGCTAGGGTTGTTGCGTTTGTTGTCCTGGCTGTGCTGCCTGATGCCTGCTCCATCTCTCAGTTTAGACATACAGGGAAATGCTTTTTTTTTGCAAATGCTTCACTTTTTGCTGGATTTTCGATGCATTACACACTCAAATGTTATGCAAGTTTTCTCTATGGCAGTAGGCCCACAGATGTGTCAATTATTTGGACACAGCATTGGACCTTACACCATGGTGTGGTGTATTGTAAATACGATGCATCCAAGCCATTTAGAACTGTCATACTCTAGCACAAGTATTTCAGTTGCATTCCTGCCTTACCACAGTGATGCATCAGTTCTTGTAAATATGCCTTTAAAATTATTGTATTAATCACACAGATTACAATAAAAAGAGTAAAAGGAATATTTTGTGTCCGACAAAACAAACTTCTAAAGAAAGCCTTATGAATAAATTACTAAAATAGTCTGATTACAGTATCCTAACATGCTATAGGTTGCATTGAAACATTTCATTAGCTGAACAATGCAATTGTAAGTTTTTGTTGTAAAACAAAAAATGACAGCCTCTGAAATTGATCTGGCATTCTCTCCTTTAAAAGGATTCTGCAAATAAAGGGCCTCATTTTCATTAAACTGAAGCATCGTCCCTGATGCATCAGATTTCTTGTGCTGCCTAACGATTCCCTATCAACTCCATGGATGCTCTTTATTTACTATACAGAGCTCTATGATTAATATTTCCACAGATGCTCCAGAAATTCCGATGCATCTGTGGCACTAAACTCATGCATTGCTGGACTAGCATAAAAAAATTACGCTACTCCAGCAGTGCGAGGAAGGCTCCCATAGGAAAAAGTCCTGCATCAGTTTAATGCCTGCTCTGAGCAGGCGTTAAACTTTTGACGCAGTCAAGTCTAGAATGACACAGTGAAATCTTGTAAATTTCGCTCATCAGTTCTCTGTGGCTTTTTGCTGGGGAATGCCTTCCTCGGATATCATTGCCAGTAGCTGGCTCCAGGGGTGAAAAGTGACGCTAGAGGCCTCCAGTATCACTTTGTACATTTGGAGTTGTTTTTGCGTCGCCACAGTGTAAAAAAAAAAAAAAGGCTGAAGCGGTGCAAGGGCCTCGCAAATAAGCCCCAAACTTTCCTTAGTTCTAACATTTTTGGCAAATGCATAATATGTGACTCAGAGGCCCTGATTTATACTTTTTGATGCAAACCTGCGCTAGCGCAGGTTTGTGTCAAAATGTTTACCACCGGATACCGCCATTCCTAGACGCCAGCTGGGCGTCATATTTAAGTAATGACGTTACCCGGCGCAAAGGCCCGGTTAGCGTCAAAATAAATAACTCTAACCGGGTATCGGAGGCGTAGGGAGGACTGGGGGTTGTGTGTTAAAGAATGGCGCTAGTCAGGTTAGCGTCAAAAATATTGACTCTATCATGCTAGCGTCATTTTTTGATGGACAACCCCCATGGATATGACTCCGGTCTTAGCAAAGACAGGAGTCATGCCCCCCTGCCCAATGGCCATGCCCAAGGGACTTCTGTCCCTGGACACAGCCATTGGGCACAGTGCCATGTAGGGGGGCCCAAGTTAGGCCCCCCTATGGCACTTAAAAAAAAAAAATATATATATATGTGTACAGTATATATATATATATGTATTATATATATACTTACCTAGACTTCCCTTGGATGGGTCCCCCCATCCTTGTGTGTCCTCCTGGGGTGGGTGGGGGTGGCTGGTGGTTCCCTGGGGGCAGGGGACGACACCTGTGGACTGCTCCATGGTCTCTGACCATGTAAATGAGCCCACATGTCCCCTAAAGCCTGCCCTGACCCAGGTGTTAATTAATGGCGCTAAACAGGCTTAATGCCCTCTTCTTCCAGTTCGTGATTTTTGCATGGGAGAAAAAATAAGGGGCAAAGGGCTTAGAGTCATTTTTTGCCCGGGAACGCCTACCTTGCATCTCATTGACGCAAGGTAGGTTTCTGCAAACAAAAAATTATGTTAACTCCATAACTTTGACGCTAGACGGGTCTAGCGCCAAAGTATAAATATGGAGTTAGGTTTGTGCTGGATTTGCGTAAAAAGAAATTACGCAAATAGAGTATAAATATGCACCAGAGTTTTGTCTTTGTAACCCCAAAGTTGATAAGCACTCTTCCCTTTTAAAAGTGGGTTCTATGCTTCCTCAAATTCATATATAGGTATGTAAAGTAATGAAAATATTAAATATTTCCTTTTTATCGGCCCACACAGACTGGAGCCAATATATTTGTGACACGTGGATAGGTAGGATTAGTATACCAAGTCCATGAGTTTATAGTTCTTTACTGAGGCAGGTCATTCTTCCTACAGCCACTTCCTTAGAATATCCTTCCATGTCGTTCGATGTATATTAGCTGTGTTTTGAGCTTTAATTACCTTGCTTATTAATGGGATGCTTAATTACATATCCCATATGAGGTTGTTTTTTAGTTCAGGATCAATGAAGGATTTCAAGGTTGAAGAATTCGCTCCAACAGAATCACAAAGATAGATAATAGTACCCCCAGTTTGGAATGTGAGTAAAGATTTTAATTTCGGCTCCAGCCTAAGAACACAGCGAGGGGGTAGCCATTCACAGATATAAAAGTTGCCTGCTGATCTGAATATGTGTTTTTTTTCAGTTTGATCTTACTATTAAGAACAGGAGAAGGGTAAAGAAGCAGGGGAATAATTTTAATCCTTAAGGCTACCAGTGACAGAGTATTTGCTGTACCTCCATATAATGTTGCAAATCTCATTATCGATTTAGTTCAATGAACAGATTTGAGCTTTCTTGTTGTAAGATGGTTAGTCCATGAAACTCTTTGTATCGATTGAGACTCCAAGATAGTCATATTGATTAACTGTTTCTTTTATGACATCACCCAATTTCCAAGGAGTTACTTTACTTTACTTTTCCTCCTGAACACTAATATTTTTGTTTTTGACTGATTAGCTCTTAATCCATTAACAAGATTACATTAATTTAATTGGGATAGTAAATGTTGTTGGCGTTTGTGAAAGAACCACTAAATCATCAGCGCAAGCCAAATATGTTTTCCCAATGTAGTTGTCACTTCGTGTTCGAGATTAGGGAACTCATGTAGATCCACTATATAGAATAAGAATAAGAGTGGTGCCAGGATGCAGCCCTGTTTCAGACTATTCATGATTTGCATGTTCGTGTATAACAATTTTTCATTAGTACGGTTTTACTTTTTATCTAATTATCTTATGCAGCTCAATAAAAAAAAAGAAGGGATGAGTCAATTCCCCATTTATATTGTTTATTCCAGAATTGCTGATGATCAACTTTATTGAAAGCTGTGGTGAAGTCCACAAAACAGGCATATAAAACCATATTGTTTTTGAACGATGTGTTGACGAGCAGAGTCCTTGCGACGATGTTATATGGTTGAACAGCCAGAAAGAGACACCGTGTTTAAGTTAGCAGAATTAAATGCCGTTCTTTGGCCCAAATCAAAAGCATGTATAATAAATGTTTTGCAAAAAGTCTTCCTTCAAAATCCAAGAGGGCAATTAGTTGAAAATTTTTTCGATCCTGTTTTGAGCTCTTTTTATGTATGATTTGCGCACGTGATCCTTTTCATGTTGGGGGGACCACTCCAGTAGCGGTTACTTTCGAGAATAGATGTTTTAATAAAATAAACTCTAGAAGGAGAAATCTAATTTGACCAAGTTGATCGGGATACCTTTTGGTCCTGCATCTTTTGAGGGGCAAGTATTACTGACTTCATTTACTACTTCCTCCTGAAAGGCATTTAAGTTGATGTAAAGCAGGCCTGCATCCTTGTGGAGTGGCGATGTTTGATGTATAAACGTCCTTTATGTGTGTCTCCCATTTGTCATTTGAAATATGCAAATCAATTCGTCATTGATATGATCCTGTTCCATGACCAGTAGTAGTTTAAAACTCTTTCTCGTGGTGTGTATTAATCGCATTTATTAACTTCGTCCAAACATTTTCTTCACTATCCGCTTCATTTCCTTTATTCTATTCCTGAGCAGGATCTAGAAGCTTCTAATTTTCATAGCTTGTTCCTAAGAGAGGGGTTGCTTCAGTAAGAGGTGTCATCTCTCACGTGGTGTTCTCTTTGCGTTTGATATTTTCCAAGGACAGGTGTCTCTATTATTTTGTTTAAAGTATTATCCAACAGCTGATTTCCTCGATAAAAATTCAAGATCCCCTGAGTTGTTTATTGCCAGTTATGAAGCCAGTGTCTGTTATACACATCATAAAGTGGATCAATCTTTAAGGTTGGCAGGAATAAAAGATGATGGCTCTTCAGATTAGTAGCTTTACCCTTGAGTTCTTCATTCCATATGATCTTATTTGAGTTTACTACGATCATTCATTTAAATTTTACTAAAGGTGAGCTGATAAATTTGAAATTAAATATAAGCTTCTAAAGGTCATGATCACTTTCAGTACTTTTTATAATTTTCAAACTTTTGCATGTGTAAAAATGTGTATAATGTATAAAGTTATAATCAATTGCAGTTTGTGCAGTAGGGACCCGAAATGGTGTTTTTGCTGGTTGTTCGTCCGTTGCGTGACCTATACCCTGAATCAAATAAGATTATAGGTATATCTATTCAAGGTGGCCAGTCTCATGTTTTTCCTCAGAGAGTTTATGTGTAGATGTGGAGTACTGACATGTCGACCTGGTATGTAAAACATCTTGCCAAGACTTAGGCTCCATTTTTATTACATATATATCAACCCCAGAGTAGGCCCTAGGTAACCCATAGTGTAGGGTGCTATTTAACTAAAAGGTAGGACATGTGGGTTTAAGTTTTACATGTTCTGGTAGTGAATAAGCCCCAAATTTGTTTACTACTGTGTAGCCTACCCCTCTCCTAGGTTAATATTAGAAATTCCTTATTACATTTAAAAAGCTATATTCCTAATTGAGAAGCATTAGACATATCATGTTTAGTACCTATGAAATTGTAATAATAAATCCTCTTTAACGGAAAACTGGAATTTATTGTTATAGTATATATTCCCTCTAGAAAGCCAAACATAAAAGACTCTTAGGTGTGACTGATGGGCCATCAACATCCTGATAGGAAATCCTGAGCAGGAGCAGATGGAGGAGCTGATACTTACACCTATATGAACAGTGTCCTTCTCCAACGCAAAGGACTGCATGCCGCCCTGTAGTGGGTCTGAAGCCACAGCAGGAAGAAAGGATAACAGTGCAATTCAAGGACCCTCTTTTAAGTCACCCCCCTTCGAAAGGAGAACTAGGCATAAGTACTAGAGCTCTTACCATAGCAACTCAGTTCACTGCTGGACATGTGAGGGGCACTGCCAGGAAGAAGGACTGCTGTGCTGCTACAAGGACTGCCACTCTAGACTGCAGTGCTAGAAGAACTGTTTTTTTGCTGTACCTCCCTGCTGCCCTCTGCACTGCTGAAGAAGAACTGGATCCATCTCACTTGAACTGAGAGTGACTGCAAGGGCTTGCTGGCTTGCTTACTGTTCTCTTGGAGTCTCAGGGCCACAAAAGACTTTGAATTATCAACATCTCCAGGACCTGGACATTGCTTGCATCATGTCTTGCCCTGCCAAGTGGTGCCAATTCAGTCCTGGGCCCATAAAAGTGGGTATAAAGTGCTGCAGCTGCCAGAACCCGTGCATCTTCATTGGAACCAGCGCATCTTTGCTTTTGCAGGGGTCAGAATCAGCGTATCTTCGTTGTTGCTAGGATCTGACCTGGCGCATCACATTTGGAACCAGAGCATCCCCATTGGAACCACAACATCAGAACAACTATATTGTCACCACTGTATGTAGATGATCAACTCATCCTCTCAACTGTGTGGAGAAACCTGGTGCATCGGGCATGGAACCAGTGCATCTTGAAACGGAAGCATCACCTTCATTGCAAGGAGAAAATCGATGCATCACCTTGACTACGAGATCAACACCAATGTATCACTCAGTTGCAGCCCGCTTCTTGCTGTTGTGACTAGGATCAAGGTACTTTCATTCAGAGGGCCTTGCGTGGTCCATTTAACCTGCCTGAACTCTTGACTTTGTGTTGGTCTAGTTTGACCAGATAGTCCCATGAGGTGCTTCAAGCTTGTCAGCACTACATTTTCCTTTATTCTTTAAAAAATCATATCTCAACTTCTGCTTATTGAATTCTTGTTGTTTTGTTTTATATTTTGTCCATAAAAATAAGACCTATTTCTCTAAATTGGTGTTGAGCCTTTTGTGGTGTTTTTATTGTGTTACTGTTGAAGTGTTGCAAAATAATTTACACATAGGGGGTCATTTTGACCCTGGCGGTACGGGACCGCCAGGGCTAAAACGATGGAAGCACCGCCAACAGGCTGGCGGTGCTTCCAGGTGTATTTCAACCGCGGCGGAAGCGCTGCGGTCGCACTGCCGGGGACGGCGGTATACCGCCACTTTTGCCCCGGCGGTGATTATCTGCCTGGGCAGCGCTGCTCACAGCGCTGGCCAGGGGATTACGAGTCCCCGACCGCCAGCCTTTTTCTGGTGGTTTGCACCGCCAGGAAAAGGCTGGCGGTACGGGGAGTCGTGGGGCCCTTGGGGGCCCCTGCACTGCCCATGCCACTGGCATAGGCAGTGCAGGTGCCCCCTGACAGGGCCCCATGCAGCTTTTGAAAAGCGCGACCCGTCGCACGGCCGCAACACCGCCGGCTCCACTTGGAGCCGGCTCCTATGTTGCGGGCGTGACCCCCGCTGGGCGGAAACCAGGTTTCTGCCCGCCGGCCCAGCGGGGATCTCCAAATCAAATCAAATCAAATCATTAATATTTATAAAGCACGCTACTCACCCGTGCGAGTCTCAAGGCGCTAGGGGAAAAAAAGGGGGGGGGGGTTACTGCTGCTCGAAGAGCCAGGTTTTTAGGAGTCTCCGGAATGCGGAGTGGTCCTGGGTGGTCCTGAGGCTGGTGGGGAGGGAGTTCCAGGTCTTGGCTGCCAGGAAGGAGAAGGACCTCCCACCCGCCGTGGAGCGGCGGATGCGAGGGACGGCAGCGAGCGCGAGGCCCGAGGAACGGAGGAGACGGGTGGGGGCGTAGAAGCTGAGGTGACGGTTGAGGTAATCCGGTCCCTTGTTGTGGAGGGCTTTGTGTGCGTGGGTGAGAAGTCGGAAGGTGATCCTTTTGCTGACTGGGAGCCAATGCAGGTGTCTCAGGTGTGCGGAGATTTGGCTGTTGCGGGATACGTCGTGGATGAGGCGGGGCGAGGCGTTTTTAATACGTTGCAGGCGTTTTTGGAGCTTGGCGGTGGTCCCAGCATAGAGGGTGTTGCCGTAGTCCAGGCGGCTCGTGACGAGGGCGTGGATCACGGTTTTTCTAGTGTCAGCGGGGATCCAGCGGAAGATCTTGCGGAGCATGCGGAGGCTGAGGAAGCAGGCGGAGGACACAGCGTTGACTTGCTTGGTCATGGTGAGAAGAGGGTCCAAGATGAAGCCGAGGTTGCGGGCATGGTTTGCGGGTGTCGGTGCGGTGCTGAGGGCCGTGGGCCACCAGGAGTCGTCCCAAGCGGACGGGGTGTTGCCGAGGATGAGGACTTCCGTTTTGTCAGAGTTCAGCTTTAGGCGGCTGAGCCTCATCCAATCTGCGACGTCCTTCATGCCCTCTTGTAGGTTGGTCTTGGCGCTGGCGGGGTCCTTGGTGAGGGAGAGTATAAGTTGGGTGTCGTCGGCGTAGGAGGTGATGATGATGTCGTGCTTGCGTACGAAGTCGGCGAGGGGGCTCATGTAGACATTGAAGAGTGTTGGGCTGAGTGATGAGCCTTGAGGTACGCCGCAGATGATCTCGGTGGGGTCTGAGCGAAACGGAGGGAGGTAGACTCTTTGGGATCGGTTTGAGAGGAAGGAGTTGATCCAGTCCAGGGCCTGGCCTTGGATCCCGGTGGAGCGGAGGCGGGTGATTAGGGTGCGGTGACAGACGGTGTCGAAGCCAGCCGAGAGGTCGAGGAGGATGAGAGCGACTGTTTCACCGTTGTCCATCAGGGTTCTGATGTCGTCTGTGACTGAGATGAGGGCGGTTTCAGTGCTGTGGTTGGTTAGGAATCCGGTTTGTGAAGGGTCGAGCAGGTTGTTGTCTTCCAGGAAGGTGGTCAGCTGTTTGTTGACAGCCTTCTCTATTACCTTGGCGGGGAAGGGGAGGAGCGAGATGGGGCGGAAGTTTTTCAGGTCGCTCGGGTCAGCCGTAGGTTTCTTTAGTAGTGCGTTGACTTCGGACTGTTTCCAGCATTCGGGGAAGGTAGCAGAAGAAAAAGAAGAGTTGATGAAGGCCTGGAGGTGCAGGGCGATGATGTCGTCGGCTTTATTGAAGATGAAGTGAGGGCAGGGGTCCGATGGAGCGCCGGAGTGGATCGAGTTCATGGTGGTTTTGGTTTCTTCAGTGTTGATGTGGGTCCAGTCATTGAGGGTGATGGTCGGAGGTGTGGGTTCGGTGATGCTTGGTTGGGTCTGGTGTCCGAAGCTGTCGTTGAGGTCGCTGATCTTGCGATGGAAGAAGATGGCGAGGGAGTTGCACAGATCTTGTGAGGGTGTGACGGCGTTGGCGTTGGGGTTGGAGAACTCCTTGACGATGCTAAAAAGTTCTCTGCTGTTGTGGCTGTTTTTGTCCAGTCTGTCGGTAAAAAAGTTCCTTTTGGCAGCGCGGATCAGGTGGTGGTGTTCGCAGGTAGCGTTCTTGAGGGCGGTCATGTTGTCAGCAGTGTGGTCCTTGCGCCAGGCCTTCTCGAGGGCGCAACAAGTTTTCTTCGATTCTTTGAGGGTGTCAGAGAACCAGAGAGGTTTTTTGGTGTTGGCCTGTCGATGCGTGCGTTTGAGGGGAGCAAGGTTGTCTGCGCAGTTGGAGATCCAGTTCGTGAGGCTGAGGGCTGCGTCGTTGGGGTCGGTGGTGAGGGTGGGTTGGTTGGCGGCGAGTGCGGAGAAGAGTTGCTCTTCGGGGATTTTGTTCAAATGGCCGCGGCGGGGGTGCGGCTGCATTGGCGGCCGCATGGCGGTCACATCTTGGCGGTAATGACCCCCATAGTCTTATAAGTTAGAGGGTGGCCACAGGTTAATTTATGAAGTGTATCTGACATATACTGACTAGGACTGTGGTTGATGCTTGGCCAGGGTACATTCCTTTGCCAACCTGAAACCCAATTTCTAACATTGCCTACTAGTCAGAAAATGGTGAATTCAAATCCTTCGGTAAATGTGTGGATCAAGTAGCCAGTTAACTTGATTTAAAGTGAGTAATGCTTGTGAACATGTACACTCTGTTTGTTCATCCTCATAGATGTTAGCCTAATAATTACAATATCCAAGAATCACAATCCAGTTGGAGACCCTTTGTATTAGCTGGGTCAAAGGCAAAGGGACATTAGGCTTCAGCTGAATAGTTGTGGGGCTAGTAGAGGTGAATCTATAGTCTGTGCTCAGTAAAGCATCCACCAGCTCGGCACAGGTGTGACAATGATATTGAAAGTAAACTGACATGGCACACTAACTACTCCTCTTAATAAGAGCAGTCAGAAGAATGTATGAATGACTGATTGAATGATACTGTCTCATATGCCTGGTCTAATGAATGACATATTGATTAAAGTCTCCTGATCTTCTCGTTTGAAGGTCTTTTATTTGTACTGCATATATCATTCCATTACTTCTTCATAACATTTCTACTGATGTACTGCAACCTCTAGGAGGTAACAATTCTAGTTTTGCAAGATGCCAAATACACTGCATTTCATATTTGTTAAATATGATTAACTCTAATAGGAGGGCAGTCATGTTGGAAAATGGCCCTCACTGAAGAGTCACCCCAAATGTTTTGCCTTCCTCCTCCTCTTTATCTGATCTCATTTTTGTTGGCTTTAGGACTCTGTGCATGTTACCACTGGTAACCAATGCTCTCTCCTTAAAATGTGAATTGGGTTACCCACAACTGGCATATTTCATTTACTTATAAGTCCCTAGCAAAGTGCACTATATATAGCCAGGGCCAGTAAATTAAATGTTACTAATGGGCCTGCAGCATTGATTGTGCTACCCACTAAAGTAGCCATTTAAACACATCTTGGGCCTGCCATTGAGGAGCCTATTTGAGCAGATTTACTGCCACTTTGACCTGACATTTAAAACCCCTTTGCCAGCCTGAAACTCCCCTTTTATTACATATACATCACCTGTAAGGTAGGCCCAAATTAGCCCAGAGGGCAGGGCGCTATGTAACCAAAAGGTAAGACATGTACTTTTAAGTTTTACATGTCCTGGTGGCAGTGATGGCTGCTGTGGCATTAAAGTGGTGGGGCAGCGTGAGGGGCAGCGTGTGGCCAAGGGCATGGAGAAGAATCTAAAAAAATAATGCTCACCAGTCGTCAGCAGCCTCAATGCTCTTCTGTGTCTCTGCTCCTCGACTACTGGCAGTCCACAGGCTCTCCTACACCAATCCAGATGCTGCTCTTAGGCTGCTATTACCCAGCATTAGAGCAGTGCTGGGATTGGTCTGAACACCCTGGTTTGGCACTCACTAAAGGACTATGACCCTGTTTTCCACCCAACTGTACACACAGCTCGGGCGAGGAGATCTTAGTGCACATGTCAGTTTGGCCATCCTAAGACGTGCGGCCAAACTGACAAGCGCACTTTCAGCAGTGCCACCACTGCTCCTCCTTGCTGCAGCTGTCCATCAGAATGACACGGCCCACCCACCCTAGACTTAGCTCAAGTGAGTGTGGAAAAATAAAATGATAATAACATGTTATTATCATTTTATATTTCATGTTTTCACTGCTGTGACAGCGGGGGGCGACACTCCTCTGCCTTAGTGGAGGAGCCACTGCTTCCTGGTAGTAAAAAACTCCCAAAGTAATTTTTCACTACTGCGAGGGTTACACTTTTCATAGGTAAACATTGGGAATTCCTTGATACACCTGTAAGTCGTAATTCCTGATTAGCAAGGAATGACTGTATCACGTTTCATATATTTGGAATAGTAATAATAAATCTTTACTGGTAAATTTGGATTTAACATTGACATTTTAGAAATGTCAGTTTTAGAAAGTGGGCATTTCTCTGCTCTTACAGCTCTGTGTGCCTGCAGCCTATCTCCAATACACGTCTAGGGTGGGTGACAGCTACATTTTGAGCATTCCCTGTAGACCACCACTAACACAGGAAGATTAGTTGTGTCTGAGTGCTCATCTGCATTCATCTGCATTCTGATTTTTCATCCTGGGCAGGAAGGGAGGAACGGTTGACACCTAAATAGGCAGTGCTTATCCCCACAAAAAGGGCTGATTACCCCTTACTTATAGTCTGTAGCCAGGGCTAGGAAGACATGAACTCTGTGCACTTCAAAGAACCTTGTTTGAAGTCACCTCCACTTCAAAGGCACATTTGGGTATGAGTACTGGGTCTCTAACCCCACTGAATCAGATACCTCGGGTCCTACAACTGAACTGTGTAAGAAGAACTGCTTTGCTGCATCAAGGACTGTCACTGTGCTGGACTGGTGACCTGGAAGGACTGCTTTTCTGCTGGGCTGCCCTGATACTTACCGGTCTGACCTTTGCTAAGGAAGAGCTGGACTGTGCCTTGCACCCTAAAGTGATCTTTGGTGGCTTGTTGGCTTGCCTCCTGTTGCCAGAGACTCAGGGATAACAAAGTCTCTACCCCTGCGCATGAGTCTGGTTCACTGGAAGTGAACCCAGATGCTTGTAGCAGCATAATTGATACAGGTCTGCCTGCTGGAAATGGCAACCTGTTGCAGGAAGAGAACTGGCGCATTACATTCGGAACCAACGCTTGTTCTTCGCATCATTACTGCATTGAAATCACTGCATCGCCTCCACTACTGAAGGAAGATCTGTGCATTCCATCACTGCTTTGAACAGCCAGGCACATTGGCTTCAGAGCCAACACATTGACACCACATTAGAACCACTGCATTGCTGCCACTCCTGAAGGAAGATTGACCCATTACTTCACTGCATGGAGAAACCCGAGCAATCAGCTTCAGAACGCATCACCAGCACTGTGTGAAGAAAAACAACGCATCTCGTTTTTACTTCTAGAATCAAGGTATGTGTATTCTATACCTGGCCCACACCCCATTGCTGTCAGCATAAACTGTTGACTTTGCCTCGGTCCAGCAAAATCTCAAGTAACCCCTAAAGCACTATTTACATCTAAGCCCTAGAACTCTTTTATTCTTCTCAAATTATGAAGCGCTAACACTGAAGGCAGATTGAACCAAGCTTGCAAAGCTGAGTTAAAGACAATTATAACTTGCTTAATATCATTACGAATAATAGCACTGGCTGACAGAACAAGAACAAAGGAAGCATACTGCTATTACTAGTTTTCATAATTGTAGCATTACAACCTCAGCACTGGGTGGGAAGTCAACAGTACCTGATAGACCCTCAATGTCAACAACTCCCATGAACAGTTATAGTGCTGCTGTTTTCCTCAAACCACCATTCAACACTACCAAAAAGCACAATATTGGCAACAGATGGACTGCTTTGATGGAGACATTTGAAGATTTCATTGATGCACTTGAAAAGACTGGTTACAGGAAGCTTATCGAATATCTTGGAAATTTTGCTGGTGATGGTGTGACAGAAGTCATAAAGAAAATGAAATGTAAGGAATTGATGAAGAAGTTACATATGGTCAGATTAAGAATGCTTCAAATCTCAAATTTAATCCAGGACCAAACTTTGACTGTCAACAACGTGTTCAGTCAAGAACATCAAATAGTTGGGAAAGAACACAATGAATTGAAGAAAGACCTGACACACTCCTTAAACACTGTAAGTTTATTGAATTTAATGATGCAGAAGCCATGAGGTTTAGAGTGATATGTAGATGCTTGTCCTATTCATTCAGATGATGAATGCTGAGAGAAACTTTTAGGGGCTCATTTACCATAAATGACGTATTGCTGCTGCAGAGCAGTGATGCGTCAAAATGTTTAATACTGACAGATGCTACCACCATGCTTGCATCGTATTCACAATATGGTGCACCATTGCTTTAGGATACTGGCTGCGTCAAAAAAAGTGATGCTAACCTGTATGCTGCATCATTAGGAAAACTGATGCTACTGCTGCAAAAGTGATGCTAGGCTGATCTGAAGCAGGTAAAAAACATAAGCCATCTTTGCACCACGTTTGTATACCAATAGCATCAAAACAGAGTTACAAAACACACTGAATTGGCCCAAAATAACAGACACTCTCCTGAACCAGCCATGGAGGACTGAGGAGACTGCAGAGTCCAGAAAAGCTCCAGTAATCCCAGTACCAGCCAGATGTCCGTTCTCACTCCCAGGGGAAGGCAAAGAGGAAGTGCAAGTTTAGCGAGGAGGAGAATAACAACCTGATCACTAAGGTGACAGAGCACCAACACCAGCTATTTGGCAACTCAAAATCCCCATTAGGGAGGAAAGAAGCCATATGGCAGTCCATTGTGGACAAGATCAACAGTGTGGCCGAAGTCAAAAGAACAGTGGAAGAATAGTGGCATGATTGCAAGTGCAGGGCAAAGGAGAAACTGGCCAGTGACCTCAAGGCAGCATTGCAGACTGGAGGTGGAGCATTGCAGCCTGGAGGTGGAAGTACAGCACCCGAGAACCAGTTTGATGAGTTAGAGGAGATGGTGAAAGCCATCATCCCTGAGGAGTTGGTTGCAGGAGTCCTGGGACAGGCAGTGCAGCCTACGACGAACAACAAGACCCACATGGAAAGTTGCAGCAAGGAGCAATGAGACAACTAGGTAATGTTCTAAGGTGCAGGCAGCTATGTCCCAGCGTTCCAATGCACTGTCTGCAGGTCAAAGGGTAGTATGCTGGCTCATCTACAGTTAAACCTCCAATAAATGTAATTTGCACTGACCAGTTGTAATTTGCACAGCTCCGTCCAGATCTGACACCTTCCTCCCTTCAATGTGTGAAGTGCAGCATTTGTCCATGTTTAACTTTCTTTGTATACTGGTACTTGCAGTGTAATGTACAGCATCACTCACCACAATTACAGCTCCCAGATTACAAAGCAAAAAACATGGACTGGAACAATACATCTTCCATGCACACTGATACCTTACACAACCTGACCGTGACAATGCAGACTATCTTGTACCAAAAAGCTACTCATTCTCACTTGGGCCCATGCACACCAATCTGCATGGTAAATCCTTGGAATGTAATGTGTGTGTCAGAGGAGAAACCACTCATCTGAGAGGGGGGTCTGGTGGTGCAATGGAAAGTATTTACACATTGGGACATGGCAAGAGACATTTATAGTATCCTGCATGAAACTATATTGCACCCAGCTAACCTGGCGTGCAGTGTGAGAACACACAAGGTCAGCTCCCATGGTATGGACCACCTGAACTCCTCTCATCTAATTAATTGGACTGAGTGTGAGGGGAATGCAAGAGATGTACACCAGACGACCATGTGTGTACAAACTAATGATGTGTGAGCCTAGTAGGCCACTGCTAGTGCTGTGCCTTGAAGGCACTGACTGTGTATGTAAAACTGCCACTCGGTCTGAATGGAGAGACTGCATACCGGGGAGGTGATAATGGACATGTGTACTTCAAGGTAACCTCACAAATACACAGGCACCGCTCTGACTGTGCCACACTTGTGTCACACCTGTGTAGGGATGACAGAGAACAGCCCATTGGGGTACTATATCCTACACTTCATGTGAACCCTGAGGGAAGATGTAGCACGTACCAGAAGCAAGTTTGATGCAACATAGTCTTACGGTGCCACATGTATAAGTTGGGGGATAGCAAACAAGGTACTGACAAGGGATATTAAAAACTACTTAGCCATCACAAATGATGCCACCCTCTACTTTGACACATACAACACCCCTCTCATGGGACGCACTGCATACATCAGAGGAAGAAGATGTGAATTGCACCTCTTTCACTTGCAAAAGTCCCTGGTAGCATTTCTGTGTGCCACCTACCCACTTTCTTCTTTGCCCTGTACTTATGAATGTGCCAGTGTTAAATCAAATAGCACTGCCACCAATTTCATTCTCCTTCTATTGACCTTACACATTTGTGGACTGTCAATGTGGAAAATCTATCCTAATGGCAATGTGTTCCTCCTCCTCAGTAAAGCATTTCTCTCTACCACATTTCCATGACACATTCTCCTCATTGACTCTGTCTGGACATCTACTGGCTCTATACATCTTTTGGGGTTGTTGTCCTATGAACTGTTCCTGTGAACCTCATAATAATTTGTGCATGGAAATAAAAGCACTTAGTACAACCTTTGTGTTATTTGTGTGTAAGCGTCAGGACTAGTAGTAGTAGTAAGAAACTTTATTAGACTTACCAACAAGTCATAAAAGCAACAGATAAAATCACAACTTATATATAAAACACAATAAATAAAATAAAAGAATAAATACCAAAAATGAAATACATTGTCATACTAATTAATTCAATCACAAATATTTAAATAGCCTAGGGCCAGATGTAGGAAAAAAGCAAATTGCGACTTGCAATTTGCGAGTCCGTGCGACTCGCAAATTGCAAGTCGCAATTTGCTATGCAGAAAGGTGTCTCAGACACCTTCTGCAACTCGCAATGGGGTCGCAAAGACCCACCTCATAAATATTTATGAGGTGGGTCGCACTTTGCGACCCCATTGCGAGTATGGGCACTCACGGGGATGGTGGCCTGCTGGAGACAGCAGACCACCATGTCCGTGACTGCTTTTTAATAAAGCAGTTTTTTTTTTTTCTATCTGCAGCCCGTTTTCCTTAAAGGAAAACGAGCTGCACTTAGAAAAAAACCCGAAACCTTTTGTTTCGGTATTTTTCAGAGCAGGCAGTGGTCCATAGGACCACTACCTGCTCTGAAAAATTGTTTTTGTGATCATTCACAAAGGGGAAGGGGTCCCATGGGGACCCCTTCCCGTTTGCGAATGGGTTACCATCCACTTCAAGTGGATGGTAACAGCGATTTCATTTGCGACCGCTTTCGCGGGCGCAAATGAAATTGCATAGCATTGCGAGTCGCAAATAGGAAGGGAACACCCCTTCCTATTTGCGAGTCGGAAATGCATTTTGCGAGTCGGATCCGACTTGCAAAATGCATTTCTGCATAGCAGAGAGGCTTTTGCGCCTCGCAAACGGCGTTTTTCGCCGTTTGCGAGGCGCAAACCCTTTGCTACATCTGGCCCCTAGTTAGATTGACGCCAATACACCCATAAACTTTCTTGTAGTTATTACAGAGCATAGGAAGTTTGCCAAAATTTCACGTTTCAATAGAAGATAAAATCTGTAAGTTAAGATACGCAGTGCCACACTGCCGCAAGTTAATAGATCTTAAAAAAGGGATTAAAAGGTGCTTTCTCTGTTTTTCATAAAATTTGCAAAAGAGGACCACATGTATCATAGTTTGAGCTGCCTTTTGATCACAGGGACATGCCCCTAGGATACACTCCAATCGTTCATAGTTGGAAAAGTTACTAAACGATGGAACGTATCTAACCTTAATCTTGTGAGGACAAAGCGATGCCGAGGATTTACCACATTTACCAGGTAGGGCTGTATGCCCTCCGTAGGCAAGATTAATTGGTTAGTCATGACACTACACTTTTTTGATTCTACTTCCCAACGCTGATCTTCTAGGTGCTTCAAGGTCAAAGCCCTCAGTTCCTTCCTGGTGAGACTTTCCAATGATTCTGGGTTTGTATAATATTCTTTATGGCCCATGTTTTCAAAAAAGGTCATAATGTACTTCAACCATGGCACTCTTAAAGAATATGTTGATGCCATACAGCCACATAAGATTGCCTTGTTTAGTCCAGTATGTTCTGAGGTCCAAACTTTCAGCCATAGTAATAATGGCTGTATCTTTATTAAATCAACTAGGAAGGAGACCTCTAGTTCAGCATGACTAATATACGTCAAGGTGCCATTTGGTACCATTAACAAGTATCTCAGAAAATCATTTTCCACCATCTGGATCAGGTTACAATTGGTGTATCCCCAGATACCTGACCCATACATGGCGGCCAGGATACACTTGGCTCTGTAGACTTTTACCATATTTTGTGGGGTAATCCCCCCTAACCCTTTTGAGAAAACCTTCAAAGCCGCCGTTGTTTTCGTAATCTGGGCCTTTTTGGTTTTCACACAATGTGCCCAGGAACCCTGTTTATCAAACATTATGCCCAGGTATGAAAATGTTCGAGCTGTATCAATTTTCCCATCTTGTGTAGTGATGTTATAGGTCTTGCTCAATTTCCTACCGCAGTTCATTATAAAAGTTTTGGAGCGGTTAACGGTAAGGCCCAAGTCTGTCATAAAGGTTATACAAGTGGTTAAAAGTTTTTGGAGGTCTAATGGAGTCCGAGCCATAAGTACAGCGTTGTCTGCGTAAAGTAGCGCTGGGACAGGGCGGTGACCTTTTTGAGGGAGATCTTTACATTTACTTGTCAATTCACATTCTAAGTTATTTATATATAATGAAAACAAAAGTGGAGCTAGTACACAGCCTTGACGTACTCCTCTGTGTATGTCAAAAGACCTAATACATTCTCCTTTTATCCCATATCTCACTCTTGCTCTACACCCTGTGTACAGGTCCCACATGAACTGAATTATTATTGGTTCTACCCCTATACTACTTAAAATGTCCCATAGTTTTCCATGTATTACGCAGTTGAATGCTGAAGATAGATCTATAAAGGCCAAGTACAAATTACCCTCCCTGGTCTTTCTGTACTTCCCAATTATGATGTTTAGATTCAAGCCCTGTTGCACCGTACCTATTCCTGTGCGGAAGCCGTACTGTAATTCAGATAAAATGCTGTTTCCCTCCGCCCATGTTTGCAATCTATTCAAAATAATTCTCCCCGCTAATTTGGCTGATGTGTCAAGTAAGGAGATTGGTCTGTAGCAAGCTGGATTAAGGCGATCACTTTTTATATATATAGGGACGATAATGGAATCTTGCCGCGATGATGGTGGTCCTTGCATACAGAAAGCGTTCATTGTCTGCATCAATAAAGGACCCCATATTTGTGTATTTGCCTTATATAAGTATACCGGAACGCCATCAGGGCCTGGCGCTTTCCCTGCTTTACTTGAGTTTATGTCTTCCCCTACCTCCTCTAGACTGAACTGAGGTGTTATGCATGGGCTTTCCTGGACAACTAGACTCGTTAAGGGATCTATTGGTTCAATATCACTAGCCTGACAATATAGCTTAGAAAAGTATTCATTCCAATCCTCTGCTGAAATTGCAATTTCCATTCTAGGGACATGTCTGTCCCCTATCGCAGGGGTGTTTTGGTTTTCCAAAAGAGGATATTATCCTTTGTAAGGCTAGCTTTGTGTAAAGTTTCCCACAAGTTTCCTTTCAGAATGGATTTCCTTTTTTTAATGGCCGCCTTATATTCCTGCGTACACATACGTATCTCATTCGAACATCTTGTTGGGGCGCTTAAGCCCTTTTTTATTCTCTTATGCGCTTTTGTACAACCATGATCAAACCAACCCTTTCCCGCTTTAACAGTAAGGGCTTCTTTCACACCTTGTGTTATCACAGAGAAAGCACTTAAGCATTTCCCTGAGTCTATATCTTCAATAAGGCAATCTGCAAAGGCTTGATTATGGTAAAAAATTAACTGCTTCAATAAGGCCTTTGAATCTATCTGCGACCATCGCAATGTGTATCCATTACGCGGGGCAAGTTCAATATAATTCGCCAACACAACTTTGTCCTCTGTTGCCAGTATAGAGGGAGTTAGTGGAACTTTCAAACTCTGGGGGAAATGATCACTTATCGCAATATCATGGAGTGTATAATTGATTAGATAATGTACAAAATGGGAAGACATTAAAACATAATCAATCACTGTGTCAGCACCCCTTCCGTTAAAAGTTGGTTTGAACTGTGGGACTTCAAAGTAAAGTCCATTTACAAAAGCCAAGTTATATTTTTGAGCCAATAGGTTCATCGCATCACCTTGCATATTATGTGAGAAATGAGGCCTCAAGCCAGTATCTTCTGTATCCCAACCACACACCTTCTCCGAGGTTTCGTTACATAGGTGGACATTAAAATCACCGCCCAAAATAATAAGGCTTTCCCGTCTAGTATTTACACATATGTTTTCTAAGTCCTCTCCCATCTCTATTAAAATGTTGGGAACTTCTCCTAGTGGTGCGTTATTGTAAAAGTTAATAATTACTAGCTGGATCTTCTGGTCCAAATTACTCTCGATCATTTGGTAATATACTCTCGAGATTTGCATATTTGGATTTGATAGGGGGAGCTTATTGGATATATATTTGCATAAACCCCCTTTTGGCCTGACATGTTTAGTCTGTACTGCTGGTGTATGGAATGTTTTGTATCCATTTATGTGGGCAGGATTTACGAGCCAAGTTTCCTGAAGGCATAAACATGAGAAGTCTTCGATAAAATTTGTCGAGAGCTCATTACTGGACTTATTAGTTAAACCTGCCACATTCCAATAAAGTAAAGCTACTTCCAGTTCCTGCTGAATTTGACAGTGTGCTTTATTTATGGTCAGAGGAGATATGCCTCCATAACTTGTATAAGTTGATGTCAAAGGGAGATCTCTCTGACTTGACTGCCTCCCTTCTATATTTGTTTCCTATACCATTTCATGAGATGTCTCTTTCTTGTTCATGCTGAGTCAATCTAGGCCTTCTAAAGTTGCCAGGGGTTGAAATCTATTACAAGAAAGAATGGACTCAGGACTGGTTAAGGGTATTTTTTTTGCAATAGTTGTGGATTATTAATATTATGCCCCACAGGACTTTGATAGAAGAACCCCAAAGGTAATAAAGAAATTCCTTGATAAGTAACCTGCCTAGACCCTAATTCGCAGAAAATTCTGTCCACTATGTCTGGGGATTTAAACAAAAGAACCATACAGTCTCCCTTCAGTACCTTCTGACTACTTCCTATCCACTTAATCCTTCTAACCATTTTTATATCATCAAAAAGGGGCCCCACCATTCTAGAGTCCAAGCGTGTTCCTATCCAATTGAGGGACTTATTCCTCAAAGCTGTCCATGATTCTCGTTGCTGGTCAGCTACTGGTGGAACATTAGCCAGGACCACTACGTCTGGTGTTGCCTCCGGGGGGGGGGGGAGATGTAAAAAATCACTTGGTGTATATAAAGGCTTCGAGGATCTCATTCTTCTATGTTGTTCCCCCCCTAGATTTGTCTGAGACCGATTTATCCTATCTGTAGGTAGAGTATTATTCACTATCCTTGGAAGTGTATGTCTAGTAGTTGATACTGGTGGTAATGATTGTAAATTACTCAGGGTGTTTGGGGTTAAATGTAATTCATCTAACCTGCCTTGTATTACAGGTTGTGTATTACTCACAAAATTTGGGCTCAACGATGATATACTAGAATCTTTTTTCACATAATGTAAGTCCTTAGGTTGTAAACACTTCATGATTACTAGGCCTGCCTCAAGATTACTCTCTACTGCTCTTAAGCGCTCTGTAATGAGTCTAGTGAAGCCCCAATTGATGATTTTAAGGTGCTTACTAGTTCATAGAGGTTTGCAAGGAGGGTTTGAGTTGTATCTACTGGGTTACTTAAAGGTTTCCTTCAAGGTGCTTTCTTTAGTGGCTGTCTACCAAGCAAGGTTACTAGCTCTTTCTTGAATTTTTTTTTAGGGAGGTTAGCTACCGTCCCAGTCAAAGGTTTCCTTGGGCGTTTAGGTGCAGGTGAATGATCATCCGGGGCATAAATTAAATCAGAGGTATTTTGAATACATCCATTTATGTTCCTTACTTCCGTGTTCATACCCCCGTGATCACAATGGTTGGAGTCGCCGTGTATCCCAAAGTTCTTTGGTGAGTGAATGGTATAATCATTAGGTGTCAGCAGTTTTTCTTCTACGTTGGCGATTTGCTCGTCTATCACCCCCATCACCCCCATCACCCCTGAGATGTGTTCTAGGATAGATGCACTATCTTTTATATTTGGGGGGTGATTCAGTGTTGAGTGCTTTCTTTTGCCCATATTTTATATAATATCAAACTTAATTCCTACATAGAAATAAGACTAAAAGAGATGTACAAGTTAAATTAATTTACCGACCCACACAAGTCCTCATATGGTAATACCCAAAAACCAGCCCAGCCCCAGTTAAATACTTAGTCGCAAAATTTGTGAACACAGTCTCAACCAGTGGCCGTTATTGCAAGCTTGTTCAAAATAAGGTCATATATTACATAAAAGGTAACTGAACGTTCTTACTTATATGTCCAATGTTCCGTCGACAGCCACTTTACCTTCAGGTCTTTGTTCCTTGTTTCTTAGAGGGGTGGCCTAGCCCGGCCTTCTTCGGGCTCTGACTAGCGTGCACTGGCCTGCCCTTGGCCCGGGCTTCGCCCTGGCACGGCCCGCCCAAGTCCCGTGCCGCGGGGCATTGTGTTGCGCTTTGTAGCGCCTGCAATGTCAAGCCATCCCCCCCTGGGGTGTGGAAGTGCTCCTGGGACTTGGAGTCCCACCAGGAGCCAGAGCCGATTACAACGATGCCGTGGGACATTGCAGTGCGCTTTGTAGCACCCGCGATGTCAAGCCAGCCCCCCCTCGGGTGTGGAAGTGCTCCTGGGACTTGGAGTCCCACCAGGAGCCAGAGCCGGAAACAACAATGCCGCGGGGCATTGCAGAGTGCTTTGTAGCGCCCGCGATGTCAAGCCAGCCCCCCCTGGGGTGTGGAAGTGCTCCTGGGACTTGGAGTCCCACCAGGAGTCAGAGCCGGAAACAAGTATGAGTCAGGACTAATTTGAACATGTTGCATTGTGTGAGGAAAATATACTGACTACTTGCCAAAAGGATGTGTGTATTGGAGCCGGGGACAAAGCTACACAGACAGAGGGAAACATATTTGGTTAACATGATATGTATGTTGACTAGTAAGCAGTTAACAAAGCCCACAAGCACGAACCGCAACAAGTACTATGCAGTCAATGTTAAAGCGGATTTAAGTCACACCACAGGTGGCTGGTCAACCATGGATATTGGCAACCAAACAACATTGCTGTGACAAGCAAGTATGGGTTTGTAAGGGATAGGCATCAGTTTGCGAGTTAAAAACATTGGATTAGGGAGAATGCTATGACAACAACATCCCTCCAAAGCATGGCTGTAAATTTTGTGCCACCACAGGGGGCAACACACAGGAGCACCGTATTCTATTAAATATGGTGCATCCCTGTGTAGTGTGGTTAGTTTTACGTATTCATTGCGCTTTAGCTTCAGGCTTTAGGCCTTTGTGCACTTTGCCCTGAATATATTTTATTCATTTGCTGACAGCTTAGAGCCTCTGTGCACTTTGCTCTACATGCTTTTTATTAGGCTTCGTACTGTTATTTTTCAAATAGCCAGTTCTACGGTGTTGTTTTTTATTCATATCACACTGTTTTGCCTACTTCAGCACTGGAGTTCTCCATAACATATTTACTCTGTGCTTCAGTCAAGGATGCAGTCTGGTACATTGCCGATAGACGTGGTAGGAGTTTAGACTTGGCATTCCTGCGTAGGGACATTTTGTGATCACGATGACATGTTAGTTATAAAATCACTTCCTTGTCTCAATACACGCAAGAGGGAGATTCCGACCAGGGAACCACAACTAGATGCTGACTGCCTCGTTGCAGATGCTGAACCAAGATCACAGGTCTTTGCTCAGGTATGAGGGCTGATGTCTCCACAGTGATTCTAATAGGCAAGCCAGAAGCTTAACATGCTGTGCTCTAAATAGAACAAGCAGGGGGAGAGTAGAAACTGTTAGACAATATGATAGCTTTGTTCTTATGTTTTACTCTCCTGGTGACTATTTCAATCCTACTGTGTTCGTTCTGGTTATTGCGGCTCACGCCTTAATATCTAAAATACAGTTGTTTTATTAAAAACATTATATAAAACTTATACTGTCTTTGTCATTTGTATATGAGATCATATTGGAAATAAGAGAGTTGGTTTGGATCTGAGTAACCACGACTTCCCTGAGGAGTTCCAAAGATGTAATGCGCTCGGCTGCCGAATCATTCCTTCCACATGGGAGAAATGAGGCACTGCTAGTTAGCCGGAGCAAAAACCGGATTTAGGGTGACAGAGTTCTTTACACGTGGGTCAGACTCAGTCCCCCACACCGTTATAGATCCTGCTACCTAGAAATCCAGTAGTCTCATTTAGAATAATGAGAGCCCACGCGACATGGCGCCGCCAACGTTTGGTCTGGCTCTAATGATTAGGTCCGACTGACTCTCTTGGTCTTATATATATTTTGACTCCTCGGTTCCGTATACGGAGACGTCCGTGGGGCTGAGGGTTTCCGCCGCCACGGCATAGGTGCTTCCTATTGCTTAGTGGTTGGTTGTTCAAGCTTGAACTTTGAAAGGAAAAAGCCCGATATTGGTGTGCCTTCTCTGACCTGAAGCTATTTTTTATAAAATGGCGAATCCTAATGTAGTGAATATAGCAATTAATATGCGTCACCCGCTCACGGGACATCTGTTGACACATGGACTGACAGTCCAGGGGGGTCGAGTCACTTTTGTGGTGGACGCCCATGCAGCCTATAGAACAGAACTTTTTTATTCTTGGGTCTGATTTCCAGCAGTGGATGGGGGAACAAATACTTTTCACGAATACACTGTTGCGAATGTCCCTGGACAATACAGGGCTTACGCTTATTTAGAAATACCTCTATCTTATCAAGAACACCATAATTGGCTTGATGGCGCCCTCCCACACACAGTAGCACAAGTTAGGTTAGGTCCGCTGAGTAATGATGGTCCTACCTGGCCTTTATTGGCTACATACACACCTCATCCTGCGGTTGCTCAATTGGCAGTGGTTGAAGTTCGTCGTTTATATACAGACTTAACGGCTACATATAGACGATTAGTTCAGTTTGTAATGCAGACACTCAATACAAACGCAGCGCGTGCTGCTCCAGCGCACCCACAGGCAGTGGTTCCGGGTATTAATCCGGCCACTGTACACTCTGTTATGGGGAAAGTACCGGCTCAACGAGAGGAGACTCCATTTTGGCTGGCGCAAAAAATTAATATGCTGGAAGCAGTATTTCCCCATACGGGACCTCAGGATAAACATAGAATTTTGACGATGTGTTTGCCGTATGGGATGGTTCCTCCGGTGGACCTTTGTAATACCTGGGGCACGGTGTTTGCCGCGCTCTACACTACGGCACACGGTACACCGACATTAGCTAATTTACCGGACGTGCTTAAACAGATTCAAGATGAATATGGGGCTGCCCCTGCCTTAGATTTGGGCATGCAGTTGCTGGGCAATTTTGCCACAGTTTCTTCTATTATTTTGAGTAATCTCAAAGGAGAGGCAGTAGCACTAGCAGTGCGAATGCGTCTTCGGGATGTTCCGCTGCTTAATCAGGAGCGGGAGCTTCCGAGAATAATAGCGGAAACATATTCTAGTATTGGTCGTGATAGCCTAGAGGCTAGACCACAAAAACCCCAGTTACAGGGTAAAAATAATAAAGATAATGCTAAACAGCAACAACCTGAGGGTTCGAAAAAGCGCTGGGAAAAGAAACAGCAAACACCTAAGAAAGATGGTGGGCAGTCTCCACAACCGGAGACCCCACAGAATAAGTATAATCTCAGGAATAGGGATACTTTGAAAACGCCTGATAGATATCAATATACTGATACACGCCAATCTCGTTCCTTTCAGGACTCCTCGGAAAAGAGAAGTGAGAGAGGTGGGCGGTCAGAGCGGAGGACGGAGTACGTGAAACCGAGACAGGATTCACAACGCTCAGCGGAGGTTTCTATTAAACAAGAAGAGAAACCGCTGCAACGAAAACAGCAATTTAAAAAGAAGAAAGTGGCAGCAGTCTCAGTTAGACATGCCGCTCAAGAAGAGAGTTCTCTTGACGAACAAGACATGGGCGTTAGCACTGTTAGACAGCGCGGCAGAGGTCACAATAGTTCGCCGGAGTCTTCTAGAGCATCTGGAGGTGAAAGCAACTGATGACTTCATACAAGTCGAGACGGCGGATATCCGAGTCTCTGATCCTGATAGAGTATATGAAGTGACTCTGCAATTGGAAGGGGACATTGACCGTATTATAAACGCCATTTTTTGGGACCATGTGGTAAAATCATATGATGTTCTGCTGGCCGAACAGGATTGGCCACCTGACTTTGTTCGCGACTGTCCGGTTGGGGAGGAGGTTATTACACCTTCCTTCTCACCACTTGTTCCGAGAGAACTAGCAGAGTCCTATAGTAAATCATGGGCTCTAGCACAGGCTCCCGCCTTGTATAGAAATTACGTGGGGTGGGACAGACAATCACCTTATCATGTAATTCCAATAAAGGGCGAACCTCAGCTACAACCGCAGTATCCTATCAAATTTGAAGCAAGGGCATCGGTTAGGAAAATTCTTACACAATTGGAGTATCAGGGTGTTATTGAGCCCTGTGTCTCGCCGATGAATAATCCCTTGTTTCCGGTTGCTAAACCGGACCATTCATATAGGATAGTGGTGGATTACCGACATTTGAATAGTCATACACGCACATATGCAATACAGAATTCACACAGCGCAGCGCTTATGAATAATATAGTGTGTAAAAAAAACAAGACAACATTAGATATCTCGAATGGATTTTCCTGCCAGAATATAGCGCCTGAGAGTCGGGACTATACCTGTTTCAGTGCGTTTGGCTCTCAGAAAATTTTTTGTCGTTTGCCTCAGGGGTATAAGAATAGCCCAGGACTGTTTTCGGCTCGTGTAACTGAAATGCTGCATGAGTTCGACCCTGAAGCATTATCATATGTTGATGACATATATCTGACAGATGATGAGATTCTGCAACATCTAAGGCGTGTATCGCGCATTGTTGTGGGGTTTGCTGATATTGGCTATAAGTTTAATTTTAAGAAATCAAAGATTGCCTTCCTCAGCGTCATTTTCCTGGGATATGAGTTGTCGAGTGAGGGCAAGAGCTTAGCGCCACATTTTTTGGAGAAATGTGCTTTATTGCAGCCTCCTAATACGGTTCGGAAGCTCCAGTCATTGTTGGGGTTTCTGAATTTTGGCAGAACTTACATTCCTGATTATGCGACGCGTATAAAACCCTTATACGAGTTGATTCGCCCGAATTTTTCGAGTAGATTTTGGACGATTGAACATACACACATACTACGAGAATTACAAAGTGATCTCTTAGCAGTTAAACACTTACACACACAGGACAATAAGACACATTTAGTCATCAGGGTGATACCTGGGGCTGTTGGGTTTACTTATGTCACCTTTAATGAGGGGGAGATAGTCCCGATTGCATACAAGTCTCACTTGTATTCTGCTGCAGAACAACGTTTTGCACAGACTGAGAAAATTCTCACTGCAGTACAGATGGCTGTTATTAAAGAAAGACCGCTGGCCCAGGGTCAACGCATCGTTGTCGGTTCCTCAATTCCAGCCTTAGAGGCAGTTACAAAAGCGAGTGTTCCAAATTCGAAAGCTTTGCACCCGCGATGGATACAATGGGCTACGTCTTTAACAGCCACTGATGTAGATTACATCTTTGACCCTAAACTGCAGACTCAAGAATTTCTTCAATATGAAATGGAATACCCTGTTCCTGCTGGTACGTTGCCTATTGACCAATATCAGGTGGTCATGTATACCGATGGCTCTGCGCAACCAGCGGTTGGGACTAAACAACAGTATTCTGCTGCATGTGCGGTGGTGAGTGGCACTATGGAGGGGGACGTGTTCTGCCCCCGACATACTTATACTAAAACCTTGGGAGATTGCACGGCAAAGCTGGCTGAGCTCAAAGCTCTATTGTTAGTGTTGGAGCACGCGGATCCGGCGCTTTTAGCCTTGCTGGTCTGTGACTCCTACTACTGTGTGCAGTCTTTCAACGAATATCTACACTATTGGAAGATGAATGGGTTCAGAGATTCTAAAGGCAACACCATTAAACATAAAATGTTGTGGGGTAAGGTTGCGGATCTGAAGGAAACGCTTCCTAAAGTCCATGTTGTGCATACACTTGGACACCAGCGCGTTGGAATACACGTTGCTGGGAATACTTTGGCTGATGAAGCCGCGAAATCGGCAGTGGCTGTCGCCACTGTGGCCGCGGTGACTCGTTCGAGTACCAAACCAGACACAGAAATTTTGGCTGCCATACAGGCTACGGTTGATGGCACGCCCTTTCCTAAAGGATTTCCTTCAAAATATAGTTACTGCTTGAATGGTGCGCTGAATGCTACTGTTACAATTCCAGGCATTGGTGTACGTGAAATTCCCAATAAAATTGAGAGACCTCGATTGATTTCTGCAGCACATGAGGGGATGGCTTCTGCACATGCTGGGGTGGCTGCCACGATTTCACTTTTACAGGCTCGTTACTGGTGGCCTGGTCTCTATAAAGAGACGAAGCAATATGTCCTTTGTTGTGACGTTTGTCAACAAATTAAAGCATCGTCGGCTAGACGCCCGCAGCAGACGCCCCTTCTGATTTCAAATAGACCATTACAGTGTGTGTACTTGGATCATTGTGGTCCGCTGACACCAGATAGTGCATACAAATATATATTGGTTGCTGTAGATTCGTGCTCCAGATTTGTGTGGGTCTGGCCACAACGCTCGGCTGACGCTCGAACTGTTATTAAAGATTTGCGCATCTTTGTCGATATATTTGCAGTTGCGGCTTTTCATTCGGAGCAGGGCCCTGCTTTTGCCTCTAAGGCATTCAGGGACACCATGGCTTCGTTGGGGGTCCAACTCCAATTCTCGTCTCCATTTCATCCTGAGGGAAATTCTGTCGTGGAGCGTTTAAATCGTGATTTAAAGCAGTCCTTAACGGCCAGAGTTATAGGTACGGGTTGTGGTTGGCTAGCCCACCTATATGGAGTACAGAGAGCACTTAATAACTTGCCTAGGAGGTCACTGGGAGGTCGTACTTCATATGAGTGCCTGTTTGGAACACGAATGTATGTTCCTGATCTAGATGGTCCTGGTGTGGAGGCGGCAGATACGCCCTTTGACATAAATGATCGTGTCACTGTTTTGCAGGATTTACAACAATTCCGTGAAGATAACTCTTCTGCCATTGCTGCCTCCTCAGGAATTAAGGATGAGCCAGTAACACCTACTGGTTGGATACCCAGGATTGGGGATCTAGTGCGTGAGAAGGTTGCAGTTAAAAAATAATTTGGTCCTTCTTATCGAGAACCTGTCCCTGTGTTGGGGGTGAGCGGCACGAGAACTGTGATTTTACCGCCGCTGCGAGGAGCCAAAGGAAATCGCTTTGTTTCCATTGATAATGTCAAGTTACAACATGTGGCTGATTCTGCACAGCAGACTAAGAGGAACACCCAGTAGTTCCGGAATCCCTCTAACTACTGGGGAAGAAGTCCCGCTGCAGGTGATTTTCACCGACACTGTTTCCTCTCCGAGCTTGGGGAGGGTGGATGATGATCTTGCGATTGTTCCACCGACGGCGATTAATATGGAATCTTTTGATCAAATTGCTGTACGTTCTACTGATGTTTCTGAACATGTGGTTTATAGTGTGCCACGGCGAGAGCCTCCATCTGCTTCTTTGTTCACAGTTGCACCTTTTGCTAGAACTGCTTCTGGCTGCTTCAACGACGCTGATAATGATGTGTCCAGCTCCTCGTCCTCGATGTCTTCTGTCCACGGTCCATGACGGCTGCTGGGTTGGCTTAAACGCACATATTTTGTTTTTCCTTGGAACTATTTTTGGCTGTTTTTGGCCGTGATGACTCTTTTATTATGGTTGGGATTTGTGGTTACTTTTTTTCTGATAATACATGGTCATTTTCTTCCTGATCGATCTGATATTGAGCACGTGGAGACTGTGTTAAAACCGCATTTTTCGTCTCATATGGTTCGAAGAGACTTGTCCACTGTAAACATTTCTGCAATACCAGTTCCGGATGGAATTGTGTGGGATAATGTAATGTTTGATATGTATGGTCCCACTGAATTGATTCAAATACCGCATGTCCTCAAATTATCAATGAATTATATTGTTATACCTGGCATTGTTTCTGATGATTGGGATGTGAAGACAGTAGATTCTATGCTAACGGATTTGCAATATTATACTGTCTATGACGATGATGATGCTTACCAGTTTAGAGATAATCATGGTGACATGTTTTGTTACAACTATTATGGACACCACTTTATTCATAAAGCTAGTAGCCCTAAGCCCATGTTTAATTATGTGCAATGGGAACATTGCTCGACTCCTCCACAGGGGAGTTCGAAAACGTATTATGATAAATGTGCATATTTTTCTGGGCATGATCAACGTAATGCTAAGTCCTACTATTTTAAAGTTGCACCGTATTCTAATAAGCAAATGTTATTGACCGATACTAAATTACTGTATTCCAATTTGTTTGTATCTAAACTTTCAGTCGAGGGATATGAATACTGGTTTAAAACTGTTGACTTGAAAAGTGTTTGGGGTTCGAAAAATTGGCAAATGCAAGGCAGGGACACGTTATTTAGAGCATGTATTATCCCTGTGCAGATGATTTTCCTCAATGACACAGTACAACAGACTAGCTGTTTGGGCTTAGCGACAATTAGGGAGTTGACTTTGCCTAGTATACCTGTCCCTTCTAAATTAAGAAATTGGCAGCACTATGTGAATGCTACTTTTAGTGACTTTACACATTGGGTCCAGAATGGTACGCTTAACACTTCATCGTTACATCCAGGCGGGTGGTTATTATGGCCTGTAGACACTAATGTGTGTCATCAACGTTTTGTCACCTCTTCAGGGGGGTTCAGGACTAGTAGGGCAGACCCTCGTTACGTATCACCAGAACATGCTGATATTATAACTACATACAGTGTGGGGAAGCTTTGTCAGCAATGGTTGAAGTCATCCACGCTGGATGCAGTTAAGTCACATCTCACGTTACTGTCTAATGATACTGATTTACAAGATTTTTTGTCAGGTCCCAAAGTACCACAGAAGAAAAGGTTCTTATACGAGGTTTATAATGAGATTTGGAAGCTTTCACAACAAGAGGCTGCAGCCCGGTTGAGGCAGATTGATCAGGAAAATTTGATGCAGACTTTGTCTGTTGTTGATAATGGCTTGCATACCCTTTCTGACCGTGTTTACACGATTGACAGCATTGTTTCCTCTGCCATTGACATTATTAAATCGGACATGTCTTCTTTATATCATGGGCAGAGTCAGACGCAGTCCATCATGCAGCTGGGTTGGACTCTTCAGACCTTGAAGGCGGGTCGCGTTCCATGGCAGCACGTTCGTGCCAGAGAGATCTTTATCTCTTTGAATTTGACTCGTCAACAACAACTGATGGCTAAAAAGGAAGCGACATATGTTATGTTAAATATTGAGAAATTAGAGAAACTGCCTTTCACGGTAGCTGAGATTCCGTCAGCTGAATGGTTGATTCATGGGGTTATTAAATTGCCTATCTCTACTTTGCAAATTTACTTCTTGTTTGAAGCACATTCCGGTGGGTAGATATGAACTATTGGGAGACAGTTACATACACGAGGTGTGGGAGCTTCCCTTTCAGTACAGATGTGTTAATGGTTTGAAGGAGGTTTTTCTTAGCGGCAGCGAATGCGAAGCTTCTGTCAGCCATTCAATGGTTTGTAAACAGCTGTCCTTGCACGGGGCGTGTAACGCTTCGATTGCTAACTTAGCTTGTTATCTGAAGGGAGTTCCAGTCCCGGTTATTAAAAACACTTTCCAGGTGCTTTCTAACGGCAGTTACATTGTTCTTAACAGCGAACGCTGCTGTGGCATGCGTGCCGGAATAGTTTACATCGTCGTTGTCAACAAGGCCGTTACGTGCTGCGGGAATGTGTTGTTTCCCCCCACTCAATTTAGGGAGGTAGCGGACATCTGGCCTCATATTGCTACTTCCAAGGTTGATTTCAACAAGTTGAGTCAGCTAAAAGCTTTATTGTTTCAAAAGCATGTGGCCCTTACATCTGCTAGCGAGACCTACGCACTTCAGGTGGCAAGGTCATCGGCGGAGATACAGTCCCTTTTGAATACTAACTTTCCGAATCACTTCGGTGAACTTGTGGGACGTATATTTAATGCATCCAGCACTGCTGGTATTGCACATTTTTTCAAAGTCGTTGGTGTTTGTTTTGCTCATACCTTCTCTTCCATATTCGGTTTGATACCTTCGGCTATACATTCTATTTTCGGAAGCATTTTTGGGGGTTTCCCGATTACTTTGGCTTTATTGGCTGGAGTCTTGCTGTTGTTGCTATTTTTTCGCAATGGCTGTCCCGTCACGATGAGATCCTGTATTGCTGCTCCCGTCAGCGCAGCTGTGTCGGGAACGCATGATGCAGCGTTTTGGAGCGACACTCCTGGGACATTTGGAGTGTGACTGGTCTCTGTCATTCAGACCGGTTTTGGATTGTGTGCAACCCGTGTTTCGATGCCTTTGGTGCTCGTTTGAACATGCACTGGCTCTCTGTCTCTCATTGCAGCGCCCTCCAATGGTCGATACTGATCTGTTGATGTTCCCGATTAGGGCTCATTCCCAGACTTGTGCACTACGGATGCGCTTGCTTCGTGAGGCAGTTTATGAGATTCCCTTCCTGGAGGAAGATGGTATTGTCTCTTTCATAGGCCCTGCACGGGGTGCCGCCCTGAATGGTTTTGGGGCTTTGGATCACACCTGCTCCATGGTACTTTGTGGCATGGATCTTCCGATATTGACATATATCGAAGTGGAGGAACTCCTGCGTTCTATTGCTGCTATCTGACGATTGGATTTTTACGAAATTGACACTATGTTGAATTTGGCTTTATGATCACATGTTACCTAAATTTATGACTTTGTTGTCTTCTCACCTTGTCGAAATAATTGTTTTAGGTATTGTTTATATTTGGGGCATCCTTTTATATTATTGGAACCACTTGCTACCGACAAGGGGAGGGTGTAGTGTGGTTAGTTTTATGTATTCATTGCGCTTTAGCTTCAGGCTTTAGGCCTTTGTGCTCTTTGCCCTGAATATATTTTATTCATTTGCTGACAGCTTAGAGCCTCTGTGCACTTTGCTCTACATGCTTTTTATTAGGTTTCGTACTGTTATTTTTCAAATAGCCAGTTCTACGGTGTTGTTTTTTATTCACATCACACTGTTTTGCCTACTTCAGCACTGGAGTTCTCCATAACATATTTACTCTGTGCTTCAGTCAAGGATACAGTCTGGTACATTGCCGATAGACGTGGTAGGAGTTTAGACTTGGCATTCCTGCGTAGGGACATTTTGTGATCACGATGACATGTTAATTATAAAATCACTTCCTTGTCTCAATACACGCAAGAGGGAGATTCCGACCAGGGAACCACAACTAGACGCTGACTGCCTCGTTGCAGATGCTGAACCAAGATCACAGGTCTTTGCTCAGGTATGAGGGCTGATGTCTCCACAGTGATTCTAATAGGCAAGCTAGAAGCTTAACATGCTGTGCTCTAAATAGAACAAGCAGGGGGAGAGTAGAAACTGTTAGACAATATGATAGCTTTGTTCTTATGTTTTACTCTCCTGGTGACTATTTCAATCCTTCTGTGTTGTATCGTTCTGGTTATTGCGGCTCACGCCTTAATATCTAAAATACAGTTGTTTTATTAAAAACATTACATAAAACTTATACTGTCTTTGTCATTTGTATATGAGATCATATTGGAAATAAGAGAGTTGGTTTGGATCTGAGTAACCACGACTTCCCTGAGGAGTTCCAAAGATGTGATGCGCTCGGCTGCCGAATCATTCCTTCCACATGGGAGAAATGAGGTACTGATAGTTAGCCGGAGCAAAAACCGGATTTAGGGTGACAGAGGTCTTTACACGTGGGTCAGACTCAGTCCCCCACACCGTTATAGATCCTGCTACCTAGAAATCCAGTAGTCTCATTTAGAATAATGAGAGCCCACGCGACACCTGTACTATGAAAATAATGGAGCACAGTGCTGCCAAAGTTTGAGCAGTGTCGCGATCTGCCATTTTCTCATAAATCAGGGCCTAAATGCCACAAACCCCTAAAAATGTACCCACCCCTACTAAAAGCTAAAAACTACTAGAGCAATCCTATACTACAACAACTAACCTAAACTAAGCTATAAAAACAATGTTTCCTTAAAACAACTAAGTACAAAGGGAAGGAAAGAAAGGGTCCCTGAAGCTCACGGTGTCCGTTATGGTCTGCACAGCCTGCTTAATTTCTTTCAGTAGCAGGATTGCATTGTCTATTTTGTGTCCCAGCCCTGCCAGTCTGAATTTCAAATCAGATATTTATTTTCTCATGTCCTGCTCAAAGGTGGCAGTGAGTCCTGGTGGTGGAGTACGATGAACATGTTGACCAGTGTGCCTTCCATTGGAGGTACTTGGGAATGGTCCTGAAGACCCACCCTGGTCTACTACTCTAGCTTTGTCTTTGGTAAGCCTCTCAACTGTTGGTGCTCTGAGGGAAGAAGTCCCATTTCCCAGATTCCTTCTCCTGTTCACATTTTTTTGCCAGAGCCTGATTGGCTTTTTTGACTTGCTGAATGTGGCTATACATTTCCTCCTGGATCAATTGCTGCCTCCCTTGCTCCAGGAACTTGTTGTCTGTTTAATCAGAACAAAAAAAACCTGCCATACAAAAGATAACTCAGAACTGGTACAATATTCATGATATGTTAGTTTTATCTTCAAATCTCACATGTTGCACTGTCTACACCCCCGAAGGTCAAAGTGAGCAGACATTTGCCTAATATCTATCATCTCATATTTTACTTTAGTCAAAGTACCAAGCCTAAGCAAGTGTTGCTTGATACAAATGCACCATCTTGGCACATCTGGATATGTCATTATTGAGTATGCTTAGGAACAATGCTGTTTTGTAACCATGGTATGGTACACATTTAATGTTTTACTGATCCTCAGTGTCCCTTCTACATCATGCCTTGACCTTGAGCCAATGACATTAGCCAAAATAAGATGAGCAAGATCTACAAAGTACATGTATTGTGTCACAAGATTGGGAGCTTTATATGGCAAGGGAACATGTCTGGACACATTTCTACATAGACATAACATGTGCAAGGTATTAGATGTATTAATGGGGGTGATAGCTCACTCACATCGCACAACGCTGTATGAAACATCTCCTATATGAACTCTTGTAAGTCCATGGTAGACAGTGCCATGACTCTTTACATACTCCCAATGTAACTGCATGAGTCCCACTACACAACCCGGACAAGCAACCAAGGTGGCAAGGCCAATGCCACCAGGTGTGTGAGAAACTGTATTGGAAGTTTCTACCCCAGTTTCTATGATGGACCCAAAAGTGAACCCAACTTCACCCTTTGTTTGACTATTGCCAATAGTTCCACCACTATTACCACTACTGCTAGGGACACTAGTGTTTGATGTATTAGTGGAGGTAGGCTCCGGGGCTTTACCTGGCCAGGACTTATACCCTGGCCTATGGCCTTTGGCTATGCACAGATAGCTCTGGGGCTTTTTATTTTATGTAGAATGAGAAGAAGAGGAAGATGATTTAGCCCCACCCCTAAAGGAGTGTTGTGGACCTGAAGAAGGATATTTGTGGTTACTTTTATCCCCATGCTTGTCCTGAGATTTTTCACCATCTTTCTTTTTGCTGTCTTTGTCACCCCCTGTATCAGCTTTTCTGGTCACCCTTGTTCTGACCCATTTGTCTGCCTTCTTTCCCAATTCTTGGGAAGAGGTCAGATCTGAGTCCACAAGATACTGGTGTAACAAGTCGGACACGCAACTATTCAATATATGGTCTCTCAAGGTCAGATTATACAGGCCCTGGTAATCAGACACTTTACTGCCATGTACCCAACCCTCTAAAGCTTTCACAGAACAGTCCACAAAGTCAACCCAATCTTGTGAAGACTCTTTCTTGGTTCCCCTAAACTTGATTCTGTATTGCTCTGTGGTTAGGCCAAAACCATCAATGAGTGCATTCTTTAAAATGTTGTAGTTGTCTGCATCCTCCTCCCTAACAGTGAGGAGTCTGTCCTTCCCTTTGTTAGAGAACAACAACCAAAGTATAGAAGCCCACTGATTTTGAGGGACCCTTTGAACTTTACAGACCCTCTCAAGTGCAGCAAACCACTTTTGAATATCATCCAATTTTGTGTACGTTTCTGGAGCTAAGGATGATCTCCCTGACCTCATGACTCCTAAAATTTCTATGCTGCTGCCACCATGGGGAACTCACCCCAACCCCTGTCTTTCTCTTTCTACAGCTAAGGCTTCCCTATCTAGGGCCAGCTGTTGCTGTTTCAGCCTTAGTCTGGCCTCCTCCAATCTCAGCTTTCTTAGTTCCCTATCTAGGGAGTTATCCTCAGGATTGGATATGTGAGACCCTTCAAAGACTGAGGTGATGTGAGAATGAGCAGAAGTAGATCTCTCCCTAACTGGTGTAACCCTAGTGACCTGGCCTCTAAGTGTGAAAGGTGCCATACTTGTGTGAGACCCCTTCCCACTACCAGCTATACTATGTGGTTTGTTAAGGGAAGCATCTGTGGAAGGACCCTTGCCTGGATCTTCAGGACCTTTTCTTGAATCTATCTGATCAGAATCCCCCTCTACTTCCTCTTCTGGGTGTACAAGACCCTGAGGATGCTCTTGGTCGTTTTGTAAGAGGAGATTCAAAAGGAAATCCTTGTTAGGGTTTTTCTCAATCACTAGTCTTCTTTCTAAACAGATACACCTCAGACTTTTGAAATTAAGGTTTTCATCAGTGGTCGGGACAACCCTGGGGGTAGCCTCTACAGAAGACATAGCGATAGAAAAAGTTAGAGAGAAGAGTAAGAAGTTAGCAAACTCTTTCACCTAACTTTTTAGGAGAAAAGAAAAACTTTTCAGAACTTTGAAAAACTTTTAGAAAGTTTGAAAGAACTTTTTAAAAGTGAAAACAATGACTGCTAGGTATAATTGTATATAGCTCTAAGTATTTGGAGTACACTTTTCTTGTGAAAAGCACTAGTAACAAAGTGGTAATGCAAGTACTTATCCCACCGCTGCTACCAATGTAGGAGGCTGACCTGATTTGTAGTGGGTACCTAAGGTACTTCCACCTTATACCAAGTCCAGTTATCCCTTGTTAGTGAAATGTAGGCAGTGTTCTAGCAGCTTAGGCTGTCTAGGGGTTGCCGTAGCAGAGCAGTGTAGGTTGAACTAGGAGACATGCAAAGCTCCTGAAATACCACTATAGTTACATAGTACCTATGCACAATAAAAGACAATACTCAGTGTTACCAAAAATAAAGGTACTTTATTTTAGTGACACACAGCCAAAAATGTCTTAGATGAAATACTCCTTCTGGAGGTAAGTATTATACACAATATATACACTAGCAACCAAAATCAGGTAAGTAAATAGTCATAGAATAATGTAAACAGTAGAAAATGCGATGGATTGCAATGGGCCTAGGGGCAACTCAAACCATATACTAAAATAGTGGAATGGGAATGTCGATTATCTCCCTAGGCAAGTGTAGTGTGCAGAGGGGTGCTGGGAGTGTAAGAAGCCACCAAAGGTGAGTAAAGTATCCCCCCTACAGCCCAGGAAAGCAGGAATAAAGTAAAGCAAGTTTCCTCAGGACACCGTACACGTTGTGATGAATAATTTATGCAAGAACCAAGCAAGACTGCAAGCAACAAACAATGGATTCCTGGACTTGAAGACCTATGGAGAGAGGAGACCAAGTCCAGAAGTCGAAGAACAGTCCAGGAAGAACAGGAGACCCCGCCAACCTGGAAGAAGGTTCAAAAGTGGATTCTACGGTTAGAAGAAAAGTACAGAAATGCACCAAAGAAGATAGCTGAGGGTTCCTACTTGGTGCAAGAGATCTCCCACATCGAGTTGTTTGATGCAGGCTGTTTGCATCACTGGATTCCGCCAACAAGCCTTGATTCAAGCACATATGCGGTTTGCATCAAAGAGGAGCTGTCTGGACCCAGGAGGGACCTGAGGGTCTCAACTCAGACTGAGGAGATAGAGGGGGCTCTCACCACTTAGAAGAGCCCTCAGAAGACCAGGCAGCACCCACTGAAGTCCAAGAACACGGGGACAAAGAAGATGCAAAGTACGGTCATTGCAGCACTATACTGGAGGGTCCCATGCCGCCGGAGAACAACTCAGGGAGCAGTGAGTCACAGGATAGAGTGCTGGGGACCTGGGCTAATCTGTGCACAAAAAACGGTTGGAAGAAGTGCACAGAAGTCCAAGGAGCTACAGAAGACACAGAGCACAGGGGTACTGTCGCAGCACTGGGAGGCAAGCTCTTACTTCCACCAAATGTGGACAGCTGGACCTTTAGACAGTCTGGGTCTATTTGGTCCTCCACTTGTGTTCCAGGGAGCATGATTGTCATCGCAGATGGGTGCCTGCTGAAGCAGAGAAATGACTCTGTCACTCCACGGGAGATTCCTTCAACTTTTCTGGTGCAGGGTGAAGGCAGGCAGACCTCAGAGTGTGCATGCAGGTCAGAGGAGTCATCCAGGATACTTTGTTGCAGTTACAGCGGTTCCTGGAGCAGCCTGCTGTCGATCCAGCAGTCAGAAGCTGAAGCAGAGGATGCAGAGGAGTCCTGGAGGAATCTTGCAAACTGAATCTGAGGAAACACCAAGAGGAGAGACCCTCAATTGCCTGAGAGGAGGATTGGCTACCTGCCCAGGTATGCACCTATCAGGAGGGGTCTCTGATGTCACCTGCTGGCACTGGCCACTCAGAGGTCTCCGGAGGGTCTCCACACTTTGGAATCCAAGATGGCTAACACCAGGGACACCCTGGAGGAGCTCTGGGCACCACACATGGGGTGGTGATGGACGGGGAGTGATCACTCCCCTTTTCTTTGTCCAGTTTCGCGCTAGAACAGGGACTGGGGGTTCCTGAACCGGTGTAAACTGGATTATGCAAGGAAGGCACAGTTTGTGCCCTTCAAAGCATTTCCAGAGACTCTGGGAGGGTACCCCTCCTGTGCCTGTAACACCTCTTTCCAATGGGAGATGGTGTAACATCCCTCTCCTAAAGGAAGTGCATTGTTCTGCCTTCCTGGGATTGAGCTGCTCAATCAACAGGAGGGCAGAAACCTGTCTGTGAGGTGGCAGTGGCTGGGGCTGCAGTGGAAACCTCAGAGAGCTGGTTTGGCAGTACTGGGGGGTCCATGGTGGAGCCCCCAGGGTGCATGCGGTTGGGTCCCCAATACCAGATTTGGATTGGGGGTCAATTCCATGATCTTGGACACCTCTCATGGCCATATTCTGAATTACCATTGTGAAGCTACATATATGTATTGACATATATGTAGTGCACACTTATAATGGTGTCCCCACACTCAAGTCCGGGGAATTGGCCCTGGACAATGTGGGGGCACCTTTGCTAGTGCAAGGGTACGCTCACACACAGTGACTTTGCACCTAGCCTTCAGTAAATGAAGGTTAGACATATAGGTGACTTATAAGTTACCTGGTGCAGTGGAAAATGGCTGTGTGTACACTATTTCACTCAGGCTGCAGTGGCAGTCCTGAAGAAAGGTTTCTATGCGCTCCTTATGGGTGGCAAAAGAAATCCTGCAGCCCATAATGATCTCCTGGAACCCCAATGCCCTGGGTATCTAGGTACCATATACTAGGGATGTATAAGGGAGGTCCAGTGTGCCAAATAAGAATTGGAATATAGAGTCTCTAAACTATAGTGACAAATTTGGTGAGTAGAGAGAGCATAACCACTCGAGTTCTGATTAGCAGAACTTCAGTGACACAGTCAAGCATACTGACAACACACATAGGCCACAAACTATGAACACTACGGTCCTGGCTAGCAGGATCCCGATGAGACAGGCAAAACACACTGACAAATAGGTTTTAAACTATGAGCACTGGGGTCCTGGCTAGCAGGATCCCAGTGAGACAGTAAAAACACACAGACAAAGACTTACAAACAGGCCTAAAATGGGGGTAACCATGCTAGAAAGAGGCTACTTTCTCACACCCAGGTGTCAGATATTGATGTCCCCTTGCTGCACACCAGCACTCAACACAAAGATTTGATGGTGTGTGGGTGCATGCCCTACATCTCCGCTGTACAGGTATCTTGTGAAGTTAATTGCTATTGCTGTTCAAAGTGTGATCCTGATTGAGATACATTTTAGAGATTATCATGGCCAACACATTATGAGGATGGATTGGGTATTGGCATGTTGGATGACTATGCTGTGCAGACACTCCTCCGGTCTAACACACCTTGCCATATCTGTGAAGGTGACATGGGATAGGAATGTTGATCTATCCACCATAGAGTATGGGGCTTTATACAACATGAGTGAGCCCTTCAAATGCACTACCAAGTGTGGAATGTTTACATCTGTCCTTGCTGTACTTAGGGGCTTATGTACAAGTCCCTCAGACCATGTTTTGGGCCCTTCCCTTCTCCAACATGTCCCTCCCCAAACACAATACAAAGAAATAAAAAAATAAAAAAATAAAATCTACCAACAACTACCCCTTACAGCAATAATGCCACAAAGCCATACACCCAACATCACAAAGCACACAACAATACAATATACAATTACAAAGGAAAATGTACAAATAAGGGACACTACAGGAACAGCAGACAATACAATAATATCCAAAGACACCACTCCTCCCTCCAACAACACCAAAACACACCATCTCTTAAGTTCAAACAAATGAACAGTGAGCAAAAGAGAAAATGAAACTAACTTCATGCTTCCTGGTTAGCAGCATGACTGATCCAGTACAGTACTTCCTGTGTGGATGCGTCACATTTTAAGCATATATACCTTTTTCTTTTATGCTTCAAGCCAATGCGTGGATTTTACACAAGGCCTTACAAAGCACCACGTGGTAATTCAGATGTGTCCAATGGGAATGTGTACTTTTCAGCTTACTCAATGACAGTAAAAAACATGCATTTGGCTCATGCATTTTTATTTTTGACGCAATGGTGCAAATGTTTGTCTTTCTGTCTAGTGTGATGTCCAATGCATGTAAACAATTACAGTGCTTGCTGTGTTGCCTGCAAATTGTTGAAGTTACCTGCTTACTGTATTTGCATGTGTGTAATGTGTGTGTTTACAGCGTTCATATGTGAGAGTGCATGCATTACTCAGATCATACTATGCTTATGGACCAAACACTCAATTGCTGCAGCAGAACACCTTACAAGAGTTGCATTTTGTGCCAAATATGTATTGACACCCAATAACATTGCTTGCGATACCCCCAGGGATGCTGCAAACTTACACAGGCATGGGGTCAGTGCACCCACATCTGAGACAGGGAAGCCTTCTTCCAATCTTTGCCATGTATCAAAGTGCAGGCAGCAGGCTGTCAGGCAACCTGGGTGGGGCTGCAGAATCCAGTGAAGGCAAGTGCAGTGATTGGCCGGATATGCATGGAAGGGGATGTATGGATGGGACCATATGCCCGATCCCCTCTCCGGGAGGTTCCCATTAGGAGATGCACTGCCAGTGCACCTCCAGGGATCAACTTTGCATAGGGCCCAACATCTTACATACAGCATATAGTCCACATCAGAGTGATTTTCACCTTAGCATGGGCTTATACCCCCTGTACAAGAGGGTTGATGCATCAACCAGTATAAGTGTACCTATCACTCAACTTTGTAATGAATGTTGGCACAAGCATTTGCAGCACCTTCAGGCATTTACAGGACCCCAGGGACCACAAAGTATGTGCAAAGGGCCAATGCGCACCTGCAGCACTTCTACCAAACAGCACTTAGTGTGACTACTGTGGCGCTTGAGGTGACATTTTCATATAGGATAGCATGTGAAGGTGCCCGGGTAGTTACATTTCCATCATTTGGGGAGCACATGATCCTTGCTTGTGCTGATGGTGCAATGCTAGACCACTATGCATGCCTTGGCATGACCTCTGATATATTGAGGACAGCAAGATAACGTACATCCCACCATTACAACACTCTGCATCAAGTTGGTTTGGTAATGCATTGCAGTGGGTCTTCACATGCAATGTCCATGTAGTTTGACCCTGTGAAAGGTAATGAGACTCACATGGACCTGGCACAGTCCCAATCTTGTCAGACATGCCAAACAGAGCTTGCACAAGGATGTTTAAATTTAAATGACCTTGGCTCATCAGATTCCATGTGTCCTGCATTCTGATTCTCAGCATTCGCCATGTAGGACAATGAATGGTTTATGTGTATGAAAGTGTGGTGAGAACAGTCATGCAAGTTGACTTTTGATTTGGTGGAGGTATGGGCCTTTTACACAGGCCAATGTTGGCATCCATATTTTTACATGAGTGATCTTGATCATCCATGGGGATTGTCCAGCACTAATGTGCCAACAAGGTACCTGAAATGCACCCATTAGAAAGCATAACACTAGTGAGCCTCTTGGGGTGGACTCATTTAACCCATAGCTATGAGTACAGGTTGAGCCATGGATATTGTTGAGAGGCTTGTGCCAACCAGTGGGCCGAAGTGGTGTGACCCCAGTATCACTGGCCTGTGGTACCTAGGCCCATATCTGTATAACTTGCTGTCCTGCATGCCTGGTGTATGCAGTATACCCAGTCAGGGAGTGACCGACATTGTGTGTTTCAAACACTCTACAGTGTAAGTAACTTGCAGGTGACAAATTGGCTCCCTCAATTAGCTATGTATGTGTGGTGGCATTACTGACTCATGTTGATATATGCATACCCACAGTTACCAGAGAGCCTTCAGAAACACTCTCCATAACATTTTGTACTACACAAACATCATCTGTATGACCTTGTGTTTTGCAGAATATGTGTTGCACATTCACATTGCAACAGCTCCTTCTCTTCATGCACAGGCTTATTCTTAGATTTGTGGATCACAAAATTATCTTGTCTAGCAACTAGTTAGGTGTAGTCCTATCATACATATGTTTACTAATGGCACCCATCATTCAGACACAATGTTTACCTGCAAATTTACAGCCACATCAAAACAACATATCTTGCGATGCGTAAGTGCCTGGCACCTTGGGTGGATAAACTTTGCTTTTAGTGATTTATAATGGACAATTATTTCCTACTCAGAATCTAGGTGTTGTGTCTTCACATTTGTACTAAGACTGTACTCATGGGAGTGAAGTTATTGTTGCATCTGAGTGCAACATGCAACATGGTAACCTATATTACTGCTGTTTCCATTGGAATTGTGGTCTAGTGGGGCAAATATTGGCACATTGTTTATAGGTAGACACTCTTGCACTGACAAAGTTTAGTATTTAGCATTAGTATGTGTAATATGAGGTCTCCTAATGGATATGGTATGTAGTTGCAGATGTGTATGTTGCATAGTTAGATGGTAGTGCTCGGTCTGTGTTCCCATGCACATACTATATAGATCACTTCATAATCAACAAACTCTGAGTGAAGTCAACTATCCTCCACAAGTATGAGGCCGGACTAATAGCTAGCTGTACAAGGTACACACACAGTAATTGCACAGTATCTATGTTAGCACACCATGTTCATTATGTTTGGCAATGGAGAAATATTTGGCACAGGTTGTTGCCATGCATATCATTTTTGATGTACCAGATGTTGTACAGTACAATTTGTCACACATAGTTACATACTTTTTCTGTGTGGCAATTACTAGCATATGTGCTGTGAGTGTTCAGATGTTTACTGTGACTATGAAGTTAACTTGCTTACACACTGGTAGTACTTATATGTTTATTTTCACATCGGTACACCAATTCATTTAGTCAACATTTTGTAACATTGTCAAAGTCATTCACACGTTTCTCACAAAACTCTGTAGTATATGGCCCTTATGCCACATTGCTGATCATCATGTGACATTGTGAGCTTGCTCCTGATCTTCCTCATCCTCATTGTCCGGAACTTAATGCTCCTCACTGTCATCATCCACGGTACTTTTGTCAGTACACAAACATTGTGCAACATGTAGCCCACTAGTATTATTTTGCAAACCATTGGTGAAGAGTCCAGTAATCAGCCCGCAGATATATCCAGGCTACTGAAGCAGGAATGGAGGTCTCTGAAAGCCCTCTCTACAATGGACTGGGTCCTGCTTATGGTTTGATTAAAGCTCCACTGTGCTTTCATATGGGGGTGTTTAAGAGGATTCATCGTCCACAGCTGAAACAATATTATTAGTCAGCTACACAGAAAGTAGGGTTGAAATTGGTATATAGTCATAAGAGATGATGGCCCTAAATTAATATACAATCTGTTATGGGTCCTGATGGACTCATACACTTTGCCTACAGTATGAGACGTGCTACGATTTTGGCATACATGCAAGTTGATTTCAGATTTGTCTGACACCCTTCTACACATACAGGTGTACTGTCCTCTGTGATACACATAGTATTTGTCAAACATGTGAGTGTGAATGCCATGAATGTTGTAATTTATCACCAGTAGGAAGAGTCAGTTTGCCATTGAGGAGACATATTTCTCACACTGATCTATTGTCTTGGTTCATGACTATTACTTTCATATGAAGGCATCACGTTTGGGCCCAAAGCATCATTTGATTTTACTCAAGCAACACGATTACAGGGATGGCGTCACTTTACACACAAACGTATCACATTTGGGCTTAAAGAATCATGTTGACATTTAAAGTTGACATATTTTTTTATTGCTGATATGTGTTTTCTGAGAACAACATGATTGTTCAACGAGCAATGCACACTGTGCACTTTGTCTGGCACTTTGAGGATGATGACAGCGTTCAACCCATATTGACAACGTTTGTGGCCTACTTATAGTTTGTTAAGATGTGGGTGAGTTGATTTCAAAGACAAATTATGCTTTTGATTATTTATTGTAATGTGAAAGCAATGTCACACATGGTTTGAAGATACATTCACAGGTGTGATTTATGTGAAGAAATTTTGCACAATGAGTGTGCATATACGAGTGCCTGCAGCTGTGTTATTGATGTCTCCATGCTCAGTTACCTACATCAGGTCTTCCTGAGGTTGATCTCAGTCCCAGGTGACATTCATGCGCACATATTTGTTGTGCAGTATGGCTCCCAGTAACATAATTTTACAGACCGGGGGTGAATACAGGAATCTACCCCCAGATACATCCAAGAAGTGAAACCTTGAGCAAGCCAAAGGTCCAGTCCACATTATTACGTGTCCTGATGTGCATCTGCTTGTGTGACTTCTCCGGGGCTGTCTGGGGGTTTGCACAAGGGGTCATTACCCACTGCTGCAACCCATATTCTCGATCAGCTGGGATTGAAAAAAGAGACAGTGTCAATGTTTAGGATAACTGCATTTAGTACATTCCTGCCCATGTGTGTTATGTGCAGTGGTATTATCATGCACTTCTTCAAAATGTGATCACATGACGGGTCACCCATATCAGTGTTCTGACGTTTACAGGGGACTCTTCAATAATTCTATGTGATGTGAAAAGCAGTGCATGGGAAGATATATCATACAATTCTACATCCTGACTGCCCTGTTAATGCAGCAGACTTTGGTGGTGCATACATCAGAATGGGAGCAGTATATCTCACCGCTAGTCTCAAGTAGGAAAGGGCCACCAAAAAAGGAGCAATGTGGCCAGTGGTAGTGTTACACCAGGGCAAAATAGTTTGTGTAGTTGGTCATGCGTCACTTGTGCTGTAGTAAATCCTATCTCTATCAAATTGAGTACAGCCAACCAATAGGTTAACCACTGCATTTCTTCCACCAGAAAATAAGCTTTGAAATTCAGATACCCCATGTCTCCAGCATCTGTGGGAAGCTGCAATTTGGCAAGACTAATCCTGTGATGACCTGGTCCCCCAGGTAAGTCCCACCAACATTGTATTCAGTAGCCTGAACACCCATGCAGGGACCACCACCAGAAGATTAACAAAACAGTATGAGAGCTGCGGTAACATGACCAGTTTTGCCAAGGAGTGGCAGCTGGCTACGGACAAGGGCAATGTAACCCAGGCAGCAATTTCCTTTTAAGGGAATTTATTGTTCGTAAAAGGTTGCCTTTGAGAATTTCCTTAGTATCATGGTAAATATTGACACCTGGTGTGAAAGGGAATGTGCATGATTTGTCCACATTTCTCAGGAGACCGGAAATTCATCCAAAGATGGTTGGTGCCCTCTCATTGTCTCCAAGATCTATTTGAAGATCTTTTACATGTAGTACCATGTCATTGGCATATAATGAGATTGAATGAAAGGCCCTAAGCATGGGAATCCACCACACTTGAGAGTCTTGTCACATATACTAGACAAGGAGTTCTGTTTCTAGTCCGTAAAAGAGCGGGGATAAGGGACAACCTTCTTGTGTTCCGCATGACGCTTGATATGCACTCAAAATGTGGAGGCCTGTCCGAGCCCTTACTGTGGGTGACGAGTATAACAGGTTAACCCATTTAATAGAGTTTGGAGGAATTCCAAAATGGACTAATGTCACCAACATGAAGTCCCACCCTAGAGTATCAAAGGCCTGGCAGACATCCAGAGATATACAGCCGGCTTATGGATAATGATCCAGAACTGCCTCCATTATGCTAAAAAACCAATAGACAATTTAAGGAGGTGCTGCGTCATGTGACAATGCGTTCTGATCAGGATGGATCAGTCGTGGCAGCAGAAGGAGTAGTCGAGGGGCTAGTATTTTACTCAGTATCTTGTACTCTTTGTTTAGAATTAATGGTCTATATAAAGAAGGTTCAGTAGCCACCTTTCCAAGCTTTAAGAGATAGGTTACTAATGCTTCCCCTTTGGTGGACAGGAGTCCACTTTCTTTCACTGAAGAGTTATATATCCTCTCCAAACTGGGGGAAGAAGGGGCATATTTATACTCCGTCTGCGCTGGTTGTGCGTCAAAAATTTTTAAGCACACACAGTGCAAACGTTGCCCCGTATTTAAACTTTGACGCCCGAGCCCACGAATGACAAAATTCTGCTGTGTGCTTAATTTTTTGGATGCGGCAACCCGCCTTGCGTTAATTATATGCAAGGTAGGCGTTCCTTTCAAAAAAATGGCTTAAACGTCCGTGCGTCATATTTATGCTTTCGGGCAAAAATGACACACGGCCGGGAGGCGGAGCCAGAAATTGACGCACAGACCGATTTGCGTCAAAAATTAATGCGTGGGTCAGGGCAGGTGTTAAAATGGGGCAAACACACCTGTATTTAATCAGAACACACAGAACAAACAGCAGAGCAGCAGAGCAGCAACAGGGAGCCATGGAGGTGATTCTAATCCAGCGTGCACGCAGACGCAGAGCCCAGCAGCAACAACAGCAGCTACAACAACACCAGCAGGGACCCCAAAGGCAGGGCAGAAGGCAAGAGAAGATATTCCGCCCCAGAACCACCCTTCAGGGCCTCAGGGAACACGACATCATCCAGAGTTACCGGTTGAACTGGCAGGCCATTCAGCAGCTGCTGCGCAACATTGAACCGCAGTTGGCCCTCACTTTGGTGACACCCCGCACCATCCCAACAGAAACCAAGCTGCTTGCCGTACTTCACATGCTGGCAAGTGGCTCTTTCCAAACAACTGGTGCCCTGGTTGGCGGAATATCACAACCATCATTCTCCGCCTTTTTGCCCAAAGTACTGGATGCCATCATTGGACTGACACCCCGCCACATCTGCTTCCCTAACACACTGCAGAAGCAGCAGGAAACAAAACAGGGGTTCTACCTCATCAGTGGCTTCCCACACGTCCTTGGTGCAATCGACTGCACACATTTACGCCTTGTGCCACCTCCTGCAACTGAACACCTCTACCACAACAGAAAGCACACACATTCTATCAACGTGCAGGCCATAGTCGATCACCAGGGATTGATCACCAACATCGTGGCTAAATATCCTGGGAGTGTCCATGTCTCCTTCATCTTCCGTCACTGCACCATCAATTAACACTTCCAGGATGGACGGTATGGCAATGGACTACTTGTTGGTAAGTACAGAAACCTACTTATATACACACTGCACAGCAACCCTCTAGGACACACAACACATACACCACAACAGCGACATGTGAACAGGAACACACTGAGGTCGTGACATTGCTAGCCATGTTTCTTAGCTCACCATTGAACCTGTCACACATCGGAAATTACGGTACAGCCTAATGTTAAGACGTCAAAGATCACAACGTGTGGAGTGGGTTGATCAAATGTCACCTTGCAAAATGTAAGTGTCCCAATGACCTTTACATTAATCCATTGCCTAAGTCTAAAGGTATGGGATGTCCAGGGTACATTGATATGAACGTGTTAACAACACTGTCAATTTTAACTGTGCATGGAACTATCATATCACCCCCAGTGAAGACACACGGACACCTGTATCACAAGTCACAATGCTAGGGAGGGCACACTGTACTGCAAATCCCAAAACATACTGCTGACAAACGGTTAGCAGACAAACACTCGTTCAGCCAAGGAAACAACACAATGCAGATTGTACATCCTACAAGCATAGAATGCCACATCATTACACAAAAGAGTCACAGACAACACAAGACAACTACTGCCATGAAAGTTCATTTCAATAGTGCCAGCTACATCAACATGATCCCAATCATTTTCTCTTGCAGCTGATCAGCGGTATTGCATCCATCCATGGATTATGACACCATTTGGCAACCCAAGTACTGCTGCAGAGCGTGCCTACAGGAGGACACGCAGCATTGTCGAGAGGACCTTCGGCATCCTCAAGTCAAGGTTCCGGAGCCTCGACATCACTGGTGGTAGCCTCCTATATTCCCCGGAGATGGTCTGTAGGATCATCCTAACATGTGCAATAATGCACAACATTTGCATCAAAAGAAACATTCCCCTCAAGGAACCAGAGCCACACATGCCTGAAGAGGAGGAAGAGGAGGATGCTGGCCTGCAACAGGAGGGGGAACTACAGAACACGGCCACTGATATGCGCAGGCGGCAACAGATCGTCAACAATTTCTTTTGAATATGATCACATTCACCACTTTAGTTAACGAATTTAAATAAACACCTATTCTAATCACCATATCATGGTCTGGCTATTCCTTTTTGCACACCTTCATCTCTACTTATCAGAATAAGAGTGTTGCCTCATGGAGCATTGCTGATATACTGAGTAGGACACTGAACATCCCAGAGCTAATTTGATACCTAACATACAATGGTCACATACACACACACTCTTAATGACATATATCATGTACATTTCTCCTTTGAAGGCCAATAGCAGAGGACCACAACTATTTCACACATACATGTTGAAATCAAGGTCCAACACAGCATATGGCACACAACTAAGACACCATCACTCAATAAGGGGAAAACAAGCCTCACACATGAGGCAGTCAATGTGCTTTGGCATCAGTGACAGGAATGTCTGACCAGACCCTTGACAGCAGTAAGTCCAACTGCATCCAATATTTGCAAGGAATATCTGTGACCAGAGTCCCATAGAAGCAGAATAGAGACAGCACAAGTGACAAGCATATGAGCAGCATTGCACACATGACATTCCATGTACATGTCAGCCCATTTCCTAACTCCTAACACACCCATGCACCTGGTCACAACCCACCTGTCAGAAGAGGTCCCTGGAATACTAAGATGTGTACCATGATATTCCCTCCTCTACACAAACAGACCAACATTAGCAAACCAGTGTGCTACACCCTTTCCTATGGTATGCCATTGTCATAGAACACCTGACTGCAAGGACGCCAGGTCAATTTATACACTGTCTTCTAGTTTCAAAGCCCTGTTAGCACATGTAGATTGCTTCCCCTGTGAAAATGTCTGTTGGCCCTTAGAATGCAAGTCTCACCTACAGGACTGGTGAGAAACTGATGCAACCCACACCTGTGATCACCTCCATGCACACCACCCATTTCAAAAAGCACTGCCCCTGCTGATGCCTGGAACAGCATAGGAGTTGCCATTATGTCAAATACACCATTAAGCATTGATACTAATTAAGCCGTGTAACACAGCCACTGGGTTCATTTGTCACCTTCAAAAACACAGGACATACACAGTTTTACATGGCAACTGTCTAGTTTGTCCTCCAAACAGTCTTAGTCAGACCACTGATTATGTAACTTGTCCAGTAGCTGGATTCTGAATCACCTTGCATTCTTTCAGCCTGACTGGCAACTGTCTGTGCGTCACACTAAAGTATCCCTGTGTCTACATATGTACCACACTTGCGTTAGCAAACCTCTCATTCATCAGGGGGTATTGGGCATGGGCTTCTTCAATGCATACACAAATACATTGTATAGCATCATCTGCCTTTTAACTGTACCATTTGAGTTCCATCCTCTTGGAAAAGCAAAATTCATGGTCCATCCCTTGTCTGGGTTGCATTTATGCATGAATGACAAAGTGTGACAGTGTCCCAGGGCCGTAGGCAGGGATTGGTTACGGGGCTTTCAGCACAACCAGCAACCTCTGATAATGTCCATGAATAATACACAAATGTCAGGACCATGACAGTTCACACACAGAATCACAGTGCGCACAACATAGTGATGGGCCGTGTGTGGTGAATAGCTGTGAGAATAATCAGCACAGAGGCTATGATGTTCCCAGATGCAGTGGGAAGTGCAGAGGCCAACCTGTGTACAAATGTTGTAATGACACCTGCCGGAACATGACACCTGAGACATTATCTCACTCAGCACACCAAGGTTGCCCTGTTGACTGTCTTATTACACGTCTTTAGTGACAGGGTGGGACCATCCACATGTTGGTTCACATGTCCATATCCACTTTACTCACATTGATCAACCAAGGATACTCAGTAGATACAGGAATAGCTGCCACTGACTCATGATGAGTCCTGGACCGAACTGTGACAAATTACACCCCAAAAAATATACAGGATCATCATTGGACCACAAACATGAACAAGACACCTATGTGCAATTGATCACTGGAAATAAGTGGACACGTGCTGTCTTGTATGCTGGTCCACCACAGCCACTTGATAGTTGGGGCTCACTTCTATGGCCTCAACTGTGGTGTCATCATACATTTGATAGTCACCCTTGTCTGTCTGTGCAAACAACATGGTACCCACTTCCTCAATGCATGTGTATGACTCACTGTGGGATTCACCAAGTAGTGCCTAGGAAGCTCTTACCAATACTGTAGGACATAGGGTATAGAAAATGTGGACCGTTGATATGAACAAGCGTCTGCCATCCATGTGGTGCATGCTATGTCACATGTGGTGTCTACGTGACCCTAAATCTTGGAAGTCCACTTTACGGGTGTTGTTACATGTATGACTAACACATGCCCTTGCTCATTTCCAATATGAGTTGCATCTAAGGATTGGACACATGGACGTCACATTCATACAAGCATATGTACAAATATGCTTCATGTGATACACACACACTTGGTCAACAAATACATTAGTTGCAAAAGCACACAATTTGAGCCAAAGGCATTTAGGTATTGTACATATGTGCGTCACATTGCTATCCTCTCCTAAAGCAACACATTTATGAAGGCCACACATATGGCCATCTAGTGCATCAGCCAACCGTAAAAATACTGTGAAGGTAGAAGCCGATCATGGTCTACTGCAGTATGATGTCACACATGTGAACATACACCATCAACACCATACTGTCTTCAATCAGCCTATCTCTGATGTGTCCCAAATGTAACATAACCAAAAAACAAGTAAAAATGCCCAAAACCAGTTAATGCACTGTAATTTTGACGTCCCTAGCGCTATGCGTAATTTTTTTAATACCAAAACTGTATTTGCATCATTTTTTTGGGCGCACAGGAGTGAAATTTACCCCACATCCAGATATTTGTACAGTCCATGTACTATTATGTGGATGCGGGTTAATTTTCACTTCTGTGCGTCCAAAACAATGACGCAAATACAGTTTTGGTAAACAAAAAATGACGCATAACGCGAAAAAGGCAGGACTTTTCATACAGGAAGTGATGTAATAGGATATCCTGTTTACTGATCATGTACAGTGGTTGTACTTTCACTTTCATTTTGCAGTCTATGATCCTTCTAGACAGTGTGGCTGTGTAGAGAGTGTTGTCCTGAGATTTTGTGCTGTTTTTGTCCTGTGTGCTATCTGTATTGTCAATTTGTGAAATAAATATTGTTGCTGTATACTGTACTACTGTGTTTTGTCTACATTTGTCCATTTATCTTGTGTTTTTGTTGTTTGTGGGAGTCTGTTGTGGGTAGTGTTAGTTTGGGGATAGTTGGGCTCTTTTAGTGTTTAGGTTTACTTTTTATCTGTCTTTGTACACCTACTTTTCCCCTTTTCCCCTTTCTATTTATTTTATCCCTATTCCCTTTCAATTCCAAGTACGTCTGGTAGGCTACATCTTGGCAGGATGGGGGAAGAGGAGTTGGGGGGGTGCATCTGGCTTGTGACGCATTTCTTGCTGCTCATGATCCAGGCAGGGTGATACAGGGGTATCCAACAGAGGTGCGCAGAATCCGGTGGGGAAAGGTGCTGCATCACCTGCAGCGTGTGTATGCCAGCTGGAGGAGTGACCACCAGCTGAAGCACCGGTGGGCTGACCTCATCACCAGGGAGCAGGATCTCTTGGACTACCTGGGAATCATGATTGGTGGCACTGTTGGTGAGTACGAATCATGTTAATGTGCATGATTAAATGCTCTGTAGTGACATAAGGGGATTAGTACAATGTCTGCCAGCTAACTTGCTGACTGTGTGTAATGCTGGGGAAATATAAAGGGTCCATTGATGCACTATGGCAAGGATCACAATTGCTAGCTGTCAGGTAGCACGTGCTCAGCAAACTTACAGGTTACTTTTCCATGAAAGAAATTGGTGCGGCCTTTTTGTCAGAAAAGCTAACAAAATAGGAGCCAATCATGTCTGTATAGGGTACTATTGACAGAGTAGTACAGATGTACCAACATTTAGGCCAACTTTGTTGACGCAATTGCTAGACTGACCTTAGAATCACCACATGATGCAGAAAATGAGTGCTGCCTTCACGTCAATTGATAATAGCAAAGTGGCTCAGACATATGTCTCATGTGAGTCTGGTGAGTGTGGAAGGAAAGCGTTCATGGAAGTACTATGAATGTGTGGGATTATTGTGTTCTTTGATCTTTTTGGATACATGTCAGTTCTGGATTTGAAAACATCATGAAAAGGTGTAAGGTGCCCTCAGCTAACATCTTAGAATGTTTGTTGGAGTTAGTTGTGCCAACTTCCAAATATGAATGGCAGTCCAAGTGTATGCACATGGCTTCACATCTCCATGGTTGGTGCAAGTCACCATAGCTGGGCCACATCAATTGAATAAACTGTAACAACAGGATGGCTTACAAAAGTCCCTGCCCCTCCCTCTGTACATTGGACCTATGTGTAATAAATGTGTCATGGCCACAAGGCATGTTTGACTGGTAATGCAGTCCTCAGGTAACCAGGCTTTGGATGTCTCTCTTGGATGCACATGATGAGACGATTACACTCCATATTTTTTACTGCTCACCAATTACGGGGCATGTTGGCAACCACATGATAGTTAGGGCCAATGTATGTGTGCAGATATGTGTGTAACTGTCACAGGAGACCCATGCTATGTATAAGTTGGCCGTGATATATCAGATGTAGTACCATCATGTCTGAATGGCTGCCATTTCCTTATTCAGCCTACACATTGTATATGTTTATGAATTTGTTGCACTGTGCACAGATTTTGAGCACATTTCTTCCTTCCATACCTTACAGGTGGACCGGCACCCTACACTGTGGGAGAGGTGGCGACATTTGAGGACCCCGACCACTCCAGTAAGTGTTGATATGTCTGTTATGTGTTGTGTTTGCTGGTTATGGACTCGTGTGAGTTGGACGCATAGCAAGGTGTGATGTGTTGGGCAAGCTTTTCTCTTGTTCCATGAGTGGGAATTCAGTTTCTCACATGTTTTGAGTTGGCCAATGCGTATCCAATGTTATCATGTAGGGATTGTAGGACCTTCCTGTAGGCCCCACTGTGAGTACAGGGGTTAGTCATGTGTATGACACTTGTATCACCAAGAGTCGCACTGGAAGTCAGCCCCGATTTAGTCAGCCTGTTCGACCCACATTCTCTAAGATTGGTACAGCTAAATGCTTTCCAATAGACATCTGCTTCCCTATTTACCTACGTAATTTTGAAACAGTAGGTAGAACCTCCTAGCAGCATGTACTTCCACATGTAGTGCTACAAGTATGTGGAACTTGAGTGCAATGGCCTAGGTGTGCATGCAATTCATTATCATGGGTGTTCTAGCAACTCTGTGTCTGATGTAAGTCAGGCCTCACTGGAAGTATATGTTGTGTACCAAGTTCTGCATTTCCTGACATGTCTGACCCTATGAGTGCTCTAGGGTTTGCTGACTCATAATTGCAGATAGACCTTACCTGTGCTGTGTCTGTAGAGACAAACATGTGTGGAGTTTTCTATACACTCCTCGGTGTACATGTTGTTGGCAAATTATAGTTGTTTATTCACCCCCCCCTTAAACACGGGCATGGGTTTGTGAATGGGGTACCTAGTACTGATGCTACCAGTATGTTACACATACGTGTGAATAAGTGATGGTTTGGTTGCAAACTAGTATACACACTCAGGTTTGGCACTTTGTACTATACTGGCAAGTCCAGTTACAACTTGCAGACCATGTGGCTTTAGTTTTGCTTTCCGTACACTGACATTTGTAGCCCAGGTCTTGGCGGAGGATATGCAGCATGATTCTTAGCTGATAACTGCCAGAACTCAGATTGCAAGTCAAAGCCAGTTGTTACCCATATTGTAGGTTATGGATGTGCTATGTGTGATGTGAGCTTTGTAGTCTGGCCTGTCATGTACTTCCTCAGGGACATTCAATGATCTGTATTGTGATATGAGCTGTTACAAGTACAGTAGATGTAATGTCTGATAAACTTGCTGTGCCATTTCACACAATGCAATTACTAATGTAGAATAGCTGCTAACATGACTCCAGACCAGGTCCGTGAATTTCAGCGCCGGCCCATGCGATATCAGCACATCCTGTTGGTGGAGTCGGGGTTCCGGAGGATGGCCCGGCGATATCGCCATGAACGGGCCTCCGGGGCATGGAGAGCCTTCCCACAGGGTGGGCCTACTTTGCCCACCACAGCCACCACCAGCACAACCACCAATCCGAGCCAGGCGGCCCCAACCACAGCTGCCACTGTTGGTCCGACATCTGCTGGACTTCCAGTCCCCAGCATTGCCACCACTAGGCCTGGAACCACACCCACACAGACCTCCTCCACCGGTACCCAGACTGCCACTGCTCCATCTGTTGACCCTGCAGCCTTCAACCAAATGGATCGTAAGATGGACAAAGTGCTGCCCAAGTTGAGCCACCTGAGCCGGGATGTGCGGCACATTAACCGGCGTGTTAAGTCCATTAAGAGGACCCTCCGGAGAGCCAACCTCTAGACTTTTTGCTATGGACATGATTCCCTCCCCTCCCTCCTCTTTCTTTGTTCTTATAGTTATTGGTCTTAGGGGGCTTAGTGTTAGGTTAGTATAGGCTGTTAGTTTAGTTAGTGTTGGTGGGTAGGGGGTGGGGGGTCCTGCTTGTTTCTATTTTTACTTATTACATGTGTGGGTGTGTGTTGGCTATGTTGGGGTTCTTGTGTGTTTAAAAAAAATAATCCAAAAAAACAAAAAAATATACATTTGTATAGGATAGTATAGAATGTGTTTAGGTTAGTATGTGTTGTCCTCCATGTGTCCCGTCTCATAAGGGGGGTGGGGGTAGATGTTTAGAATGTTTCGTTACATGTTAAAAGTAAGTGTAGCTTAGGTTAGTTAGGGACAGTTGTGGGTAATGAGTAGTCAGGGTAGATTAGGGTAGGTAAGATTTTTCCCTCAGTTTCCTCATCTGTGATTAGCATTTAATAAATATTTGGTTGACCCTTAATAGTATTTGTTGAATGATACTTGATCGTGGGTTTGGATTCAGTGTACATCAATTTTGTACTATAACATCTGTGTCCTATGCCACAAACAAATCCCAACTGAGCTGTACGATTGGCAGCTAGCCCAGAGCTACCTTGCAAAGTGTCGACCCTTCGTTGCAACCACCAATCACAGTTAATATGGATCCCAATGTGTTTCTGTTGATAAGTGTGTTTTGAAAGTCACAAACAGGTCTTCCAGACTTGGTATTGGGGAAACAGTTTTAGGTCTGACTGCAGTGTGATGATCATGCACACCCTTATAAGATGAGTTCTCATTGGCAATCTTGTATTCTTGTCTTCATGACCCTCATTCATCATTTGTGACACAGTTCGGCATGATTACCTATTTGTATGTTAACTCAGACACCTTCATTTATGCAGTTTTTTTAGTGTTTACTTAGATTAGTGTGGCATGTTTATTGTGTTATTTTTGCATGTTGACAACATTTTGCGGCCACTATTTGATGACTTAGTTATCCCCTGAGGAAGCCTTCTTCTGTCCAACCCAGCATGGTGGTGTATGGTTTCTCACTTCATCAGATTTGTCCCTCAAGATGGGCAGAGTATGATGCAATCATGGGCACTGTGAAGAATTCTCTGACTACATATTATCAGGCCGGTTGTATTGACAAGCTACGTAATTTGACAGTAGGCACATTTCAGTTATCTACTTCACAGTTGATATGTCACATTACCCAGAGACAGATTTGTTTTGTAAGTGCTATTTATTGAAACGTGCTGTAGTGCTATCTGTACATTGTCCATGATTGTGAGTCCATTATAGTGACATCTTACATTGTGATCCAACACAAGGGGTTACAGAAATGCTTTTGACATGCTGGGGTTGATGTTTCAGACAGTGCAGAGGGACAGGATTTGGCAATGAGTAGGGGAGAGACAATCACTGGGCTGGGTGACAAGATATACAGTGGTTTGCAAAACAGTGCTTGAGTAAAGCTGTTGCAAGACTGGCAAGTTACAAAGCGCAGGACCTTAGTAAATGTGGGCCATGTGGCAGGGACTAGTGCTTCTGGGTCATTTTTCTTGTGAATGTGATCTGTTCCATGTCTTCTTCTTCTGATGTGTGTGTTGCCTCCTCAGTACTTGGTGGTGGTGGTTGTGAAGGGGCAACACACACCTCAGTGTTAGAAGACGTGGAGTCAGACATCCCGGTCCCTGCTCCCTGTGAAGGTCTTAAGGGCAGTACTGCAGCAAGGAGGTTCTGCTGGTTCTTGAGAATAGCAGCCTCATGACGATATTAGGCAGCCAGGTCGGCCCTGAGGGAGTCATGATTGCATTTGTGCATGCAGTGGAAGGTTTGGGGTGCGAGGTGTTGTGGCAACTCCCTTACTGCAGTGGTGAATTCCTTGACAGTTTCTTGTAGTCCTTGCAGTATGGATGTTAGGGCTTGCATCGCGCCTGCCTGATCTACAGATGACATCATGCACGAATGCATCCCCTCAAGGCTGGCTGCCATAGTTTGCATCCCCACCGCACCTCCTTGGCCAGCTCCCGCTGTACTCCAACTACAGTTCTCTCAAAGCTGGTGCCAGTGTCGTCTGAGTCCTCAGCTGTATTGGAGCTGACAGGTCTTACAAATGGGGTGGTGGGTGGATCCTCTGCGATGACTGCTTGTTCTGTGCTCCTCCTTGTGACTGAAGGTGGGGTCTGGAGGGTGTCATGGACCATTTGGATAGTCTCCTGGGGAATGTTTATCAGCTCGTCATCCATGCCATCAGGGAAATCTGGGACAGGCATATCAGCAGGAGATCCATCTTCCTCTGCAATGAAACAGGGTACAATTAGTGTGTCTGTGTTGTGGCAATTTTGATGTGACGTGCCTGCCTTTTGATGAATTCACTTTGTGATCTTGTTTTCTGTTAATTTCTCCAGTCCTTCAGATGGGCATTCTTCCAGGCCTATGGCCCACCTGTGTGTCACATGTATGTTATTGAGTTATCAGACTTGTCAGTCTCATTGCCTCTAGGTGTTGGTTTATGCCAAATAGAGAATTGCCACCTTCTTTTCCTACTCAAGCCTCCGTCTACATCCATTCTCATGGTGAGACCTTTCACTGGCTTTGGGTGTACTGATGGCCCTGGCAGCACACTTAACAATCGGGACCTGCCCCAATCTCTGATCTTTCACATCCACTCAAATGTAACTGACATGTGGCATATCCTATGCAGGGAAATGTAATGATCCGATATGGATGTTGACATTGGTAATGTGTCCTGCTGATGTTGGGGGATATGTGTTGCATTGGATTGCCCTAATAATGGTATCAGTGTCCTATTTCCTCCTCTGACTGTGCAGGTGTATTTCAGTGACCAGTTACATGTGTGTCCCCCTCAATGCTGTTGTCTGAGCAGTATGACATTTGGGATGTTGCATTGTTACCCAGGCACAGGATGGACCCTGACATTTGCAGCATGGGTGTGTCTTCAGTGCTGTGTAGCTCCTATTGTTGTTTACATTGGCTGATGTTTGCGACAACTATGGGCATTGACATTTGAGAGTACTGGGGCATTTGTCTTGTATCTGGGGATTGTTGAAGTTGTCATCCTCACCCCCTAATTTAGGTGTGTATGATCCATGGGGAGGTTACTGCCATTGGCTACTTGAGCTGCACACAGAACAGAGGTGGTAGTGGCAACTGTTGTCGCAGTTACATTCCAGTTGTCGGTATGGCTAGAGGTTGTTATTAGGGCCCTAGTTAATGTAGGGGGTATGGTGGCTGACGTGTGCCAGGATGTCAGTTTGACGTTGTGGCCTTCCCTCCTGGTGTGGCTTTCCCTTTGCTCCATCGTTGACATGACAGCATGCCCCCATGGGACTGTTGTTGGTGTTGTGTATTGGTGTGCCCCAGGTCTTCTCAGAACAGGCCATGCCCCCATGCCGTGCCCCTTTACCCATGCCACTCCATGTATTAGATGACTTCCATGCATTTAGTGGTCCATATCCCCCCCCTGCTCACAGTTGACATTAGTGCATTTTAGTTTCCCATGCAACTTACCCTGCATGTGCGTTGTCTCCTGGTAGTCTGCACTGTCCTGTCCTTGAATCCCTGTGACGATCTCCTCAGGGATGACAGCTGCGACCATCTCCTCCATGTGGTCCAGGGCCTCCTGGTGTGCTGGACTCCCCCCTCCAATCTGCAGTGCTGCCTTCCTGTTCCTGGACATCTTTTCCTTGGTCCTGCGCTTCCAGTCATGCCAGCGTTTCTTGTACTCAATGACTGTTCTGAGTACTTCAGCCACACCGTTAATCTTGTCGACAATTTGTTGCCATATTGCCTCTCTCCTACTGATTGGCAAATTTGAGGTGACAAACATTTGGTGCTGGTGTTCCGTCACCTCTTTCACCAGAATTTCCTGCTCCGCTGCACTAAAGCGACACTTTCTTTTCTTCTTAAAAGTGTCCTGGTTCTTGTGTGGGTCCTCCTGGCTGGTTCCTGGTCTGCTGTCATCTTCCTGGGGTCTGTAGTGACATCTGGGATCCATTTTGGCTCTCCTCTGGTGTAATGGCGGTGTTCGCAGTTTTTTTTGACGCTATTGCGTCAAAAAACGGCACATATCCGGTTTGCGGGTTCGTAAATCGACCCACAGTCATTTCCGCTGCGTTAACGTCGTTTTGCTTTACGACTTGACGCTGTGGTGTGTGTCAAAAATAATGACTTCCACCTGTGGTTTGCGCCGACGTACGTCAAAGTATAAATATGACGCCCGCACGGCGCACCAAAATGGCGTTAGCCAGCGGTAAAAAAAATTACGCAAAACTGCGCCGGCGCATTTTTGCGTCAAATAGTATAAATATGGGCGAAATGGGCTAGTCCATTCGATGTTATAAGTTCACACAATATGTGTGAAGGTAAAGAATGTGGAAGAGATTTTTTTCTTGGAGGTCCTCCCTAGGTAGGTCTTAACATAACAGACATGGCTTACACAGACAGGTGGGTGGATCCATGGTCATCCACAGATGTTGGTGGTGGCCTACATTAGGTTAGCACAGACCTTTGAATGTGCAATATTATCCAGGGCCATTAACATAATACCATCCACATAGTATGCACTCACACATACCAACTGAGTGACATGTTGTCACAAGTGCCATTGCCAGATCCATGACTGCATGTCACAGTGAGGGAACATTGTGTACATGTGTGACAGCATTGTACCCAATATGGGCACACAACACATCGATCCAGAAGATTAGGAATTGCTCCTCTGCAGTCTAGCTACACAACTTCCTGCACTGAACGTTTCTGGGAATGGAAATTAATACAAAATATTTGGGGCATTCTGCAATTTAAAGTTCCTTCCAAATAGACTTGCACACAAGTTGCCTGGCAGGGACACATTGACACTTGCATCAGGGGCTGTAGGGGTTCTTCATTGCATGCAACATTGTTTTTGTGTGTGTGGGGGCGTTTTCAAGCTAAGACTGCTGCCTCAGAGACGTGGTGAGTGATGAATGTGTGTCACGTAATAAAGCACACATAGGATGTGGGAGTAATTTTGTTGATTACTATTCATTTGGACAGTTACACATCACCAGTCCATGAACTGTGGTTTGTCACCTTGCACGTAGTTCGTCGTGTGGGACACATGATACGCCTGATGGACCATGGGAGTCGCATGGGGATACCCCGGTAATGAACTTGGAACACCTCCTTTGCACACAGTGATGGAAGCCATGATTCCTGCCTGCCATTTACTGCTCTGTGCCTTTACACCATGCAACATCTGCAAAACTGGTGTTAGATGTATTCACATGTATGGCTGGGGGATTTGCATTGCATATGTAACATGATGCATGGTGCATGTATGTTGAACAGCCCTCATACTGAAGTCCCTATCTGTGTTGGCAGACACTGAGATGTGTAATGTGCCACCCATTTCTAGTTGATAGTGGGTCCATTAGGTACTTGAGTTTTGCTTACCTGCAAGTAGGCCATTTTCATTTTGTCCATTCTGGAATCATTCATTTGTGATTGAGTGCTGGAATATGCATGCATCATACACACTGTTGGAATATTTTGCCTGTACATTTGTGAATAACCCACAATGGTCTACAATGGCCTGGATATTGATGGAGCTGGTGTGTTCCCTGTTGTGGTAGAGATGGGCAGTTGCAGCAGGAGAAGTTACACATGCTTGTAGTCTGTGGCACCCAGCACATGTAAGAACTCAGCAATTGCATAAAATCCTTGTTTGATCTACTGCTGCAGTTGCTGAGTGTTGGGAAAGAGGCTGTAGTGGGTTGTTAGATGCATGATGGCATCCAGGATGGAGGGTAGGAATGAGCAGAATGAAGGCTTGGCGATTCTGACCGTTAAGCTGCTGTTATCTGAAAGAACCCTGTCCACTGTTTCCTGAAGTCTTGATGCAATCAGGTGTAGCAGCTGTACAATGGAATCCCCCCTCAGATGGTAATGGATAATTACCTCTTCCTCCTTGAGTCCAATTAGCAACGTACGCTGTTGATATATGCTCTCCCTCCTCCTGCACTGCCTCTGTGGTGTGGGTGGTGGTGATGGTGGAGGTGGTGGTCATGGTGGTGTTGGTGGTCGTCTTGAGGCTCTAAGCTGCAGTAGACATTGGTCCATTGTGTCCTAGAGCTTGCCAGAATGATTTGGGTATGTTCTCCTTATGTAACAGTGCCAATGTGTAATTTATGCGCCTGGTCTAAGGAAGCGTTAATGTTTGATGCATTTGAGACTCTGGGGGACATCTTGAACATGGCGGTAAAAACTGTTCCCTGCCGTGGTGACGCTGAACAGTAATCTGCCATTGGCGGTGAACAGAAACCTGCCACATAAAGATGCATAAATCAGAATCCGACAAAAAATTCCATGCCACCAGTCACCACCAGGACCTTGTCGGCAAAAATTCCTGACATTCCACCCCGCCACCGCCGAGCACACAAACTCCCTGCCCTCCAAATAATGATGCACAAATCACTGCGGCAGTCAGTGGAAGTCGAACGACCATTGGTGGTACAGACCGCTACGGCCAGCAATGGGACCCAACAGTAAGAATTGCACACATTGGCAAGTTTGAAACCCACACACCTGACACACATCCACAACACTATAAAACACTCACAGACACACCCCACAATCCTATGCACCACCAATAGAACAACTGAGATTGAGAACTCCACAAGCAGACACTGAACGCCACAACACACAAATCACACACCCAACCACACAACAGCACCTTCACCTAGATCCACACAACACACCACTCACAACACACACCATGGAACCCCCCCCAAGCACCCACGCTTCACAGAAAGGGAGCTAAGGACCCTGGTGGACGAGTTACTGAAGGTCGAGCCACAATTATTCGGGCACAGGTCCAGCACACACCCATCGCCAGGAAGATGGAGTTATGGCGGACCATTGTCAACAAGGTCAATGCAGTGGGACACCATCCACCCACGAGGGATGACATACGCAAGAAATGCAACAACCTGAGCAGGAAGGTGAGGTCCATGGCATCCCGGCACAACATTGCTATCCAGAAGACTGGGGGAGGACCTCCACCAACACCACTGACTACACTGACTGGGAGGAAAAGGTACTGGCCATTCTGCACTCTGAGGGCCTCACTGGACTCACTGGAGGAATGGACTCGGGTAATTCGTCTACAATTACCCCATATCCATCACACCTGTAATGCATGCACCACCCCACCCCTCTAAGAGCCAACAGGACCACTACCCCACCCAAGCCACAATCACTACCTCCAGTCACCCTGCATACCCGCAATTCCACCAACAGGCCCACATACCTCTCACTGTGCACAGCCACCTACCCCTGCAAGTAATCACAAAGGCACTACACCACCCACAATACACCTCCACATCCTAAGCAAAATGCAATGGCAACCTCACAAAGGTACCCTGAATGGCCCAAAAGTGGAAAACCTGCACATAACAGCCCAGCCCTGTGCACCCCATCCGATAATGCAATTTTAACAGACATGTCCATTCCCCCCAACAGGCACCACCACCCATGCCACCCTGACGGACAGGACAAGGAGTGGCAGTGCCCCACATGGAGACAGAGGCACCACCCAGGACACTGGAGAGGGAACCCTAGACAGTGAGGAATACCCTGGCCCCTCACACAGCCCTGGACTGTCACCATCCAGCAGCCCCACCCAGGACACCACCGACAACCCTACCACCCACCCATCAACATCACTGGGGGCTAGGCCCAGTTGGAGGGCATCAGTTGCTGCACCTTGCCCCAACCCAGCCGGAGACCCCCACAAACCATGAAGCCCCTACTACAGGCCAAGATACAGAGCAGCCAACAACAGCAGCAGCAGCAATTGCACTTGTGCCACCATCTGAGGACACTCAGGAGACCAACACCTCAACCCGTACAAGCCAGCACCAGGCATCCAAACGGTCACTCAGGCCCAGATATTGCACTGGAACACCTGTCAAGACCAGGGCCCCCTCTAAGAAGTGACTCTGACAAGAACTGTCCCCCAAGTGTGCCACTGAACCACCATCCACACCGTGCAATAACAACCCCAAAACTTGTAAATAACAGATGGACATATTGCCACTGCCAACAATCGCTGAGACCATGTAGCCAATATGGACATCCACCAGTAGCTCACTCCCATCACTGTAAAGAGCTCCATGGCATCCCTGACACCAAATAAAACACCTTTTCACCAATGTAAAGGTCCCCTGTCATTATGTTGACTCAAATCAAAGAGTGCATGCAATTGTCATTGAAATGATTTATCCATATCTGTATTGCAGGAATGGCACCCCACACATAACATGGGGTGGTGCCAACAGAAATGCCTAACAAGTTATCCATAATGTCACATGTCCCATGCAATCCTGGTCACAGAGACAATGTCTATAGACCCCAAACCCCCACAGAGGATAAGGCATAACAACTGTATGCAGCACAGACAACCACAGAATCAAATAGTACCAGTTAGTTACTGGAATTACAGTAGTATCAGTTGGTTCCTGGAGTGTACATCTTCTCCCACCCCATCATCACCATCTCTCTCATCCCCTCTGTGAGGAAGTTGGTCTGGATATACAGCCCCCTCCTCCTCAAAGAGGGGAATAGATTTCATCACAGCCACGTTGTGCAGCATGCAGCAGGCCACCACTATTCTACACACCTTCTGAGGCTCATAGGCCAGGGATCCCCCAGAGATATCGAGGCAACGGAACCTAACCTTCAGGAGACCTATTGTGCACTCTATCACCTTCCTAGTACGTCCATGGGCCTCATTGTAATTCCTCTGCATCTGTCCTAGGATTCCTCACTGGTGTCAGGAGCCAACGCCTGTTGGGGTAGCCAGAATCACCTGCAAAAGGGGGCAAAACAGGACTGTCACTGACAACCCTCAGTTGCAGACAGCCTGGCTGTCTGCTATGTGCCAAAAAGTGTCAGACACACTTACCTATGATCCATCCTCTGTCCCCTTGTAGTTGTTCCATCATGTGTGGCACACTGCTGTTCCTCGGCACAAAGGAATGATGGACTGATCCAGGGAACATAGCATTCACATGTGAGATGCACTGGTCTGTAGTAGAACCAATTGAATGTTCATGGAGTGAAAGTTCTTCCTGTTTCTGAACACCCGTTCCCTTACTCCTGGGGGAATGAGAGCTATGTGGGTTCTATCGATGGCACCTATCACCTGGGGAATGTTGGCAAAGGCATAGAAGTCTGACTTGATGGCAGGAAGGTCAGCACTTTGGGGAAACCTCACATAGGACTGTAGGTGCGGTACAAATGCATTCAGGATTCTGGACAGTATAATGCTAATCATTGGCTGTGAAAAATCTGCACCCATGCCCACAATCACCTCAAATGAGCCCGCAGCCAGGAAATGTAGTGCAGAGAGCACTTGCACTTCAGTAGGGATGGCATGCTGATTCTGATTAGCCGATCTCAGTGCTGGATCCAGTAATGCACAAAGTTCATGAATAGTAGCACGGTTCACTCTGTAATTGATTATGATGTGATGCTCCACCATAGTCTCCAAATCAACATGTGGTCTGTACACTGATGGGGCCCTCCCTCGCCACATGGGTCTGTACCTAGGAGGAGTTGAGAACACATGTGAGGAACACACACACATCTGCCCAACATGTTAAATATTCAGCACAGCTGGCATACAAGTCACTGACACATATGCATAGTAGGATGTTACACTGAAGTGACATGTCCTCAATGATACATCAGGACTATTGTGGTGAGTAAATGTATATTTGTTCATGCCTATGGGGGTTGGGGACAATAGGGCCTGCATGGGCCAAATGAGAAGTTAATAACTGCGTAGTAATGGCCAAAATGTCTGCCGCTTGTAATCTAGAAATGTTGTAGTGGAAGTGACCCCATACCGCTAGAGGTTGTCGTAATAGCATAAGGCGGTGTTCACTGCTGTGTGACCATTCTTTGGTTAACATGGTTGTCAATGGGGAATAAGAGCATATCATGATCGCCGCCACCGCTGACGGTGCACACCACCGTGGAGCGTATGCCATTTCGTCACCCCTACTTCACTTGACTCCCGGATTACATGCATGCAGGTACTCCACTGAGTGTGCTGCTGTGTCCTGACTCTGGCCCTGGAAATGCCACGAGCTGAAGGGGAAAGTGCCCTGGCCATCACCACCGAGAAACTGGACAAGCTGGTGGACGGGGTCCTACCCCTGTACGCTAAGCTGTACGGTCGACCAGAGGTACAGGTGAGTAGGTGGATTGGGGGGCATGGATGTGTGTAATGGTGGTAGATGGCAGTAAAGATGTGTGCACGTTTGACACTGTACAGTTGTGGGATTCATGACATGCTGCGTGTGTGAGGTCCTGTTATGCTGTTGTGAGTGTCAGTCCCATAGGGGACGTATAGACAGCTGTATCTAATAGGCATTGTCTGACCTCTGTGTTACTTTTTCTGTGTGTCCCATGTAGGTCAGCGCCCATCAGAAGAGGGGACTCTGGCATGCCATCGCCAGGGAGGTGCGGAACCTGGGAGTCTACAACCGGCGGAGCACCCACTGCAGGAAGTGGTGGGAGGACCTGCGGCGCTGGGCGAGGAAGACCTGCGAGGCCCAGTTGCGGAAGTCCTCCCAGCGAGGAAGGGGTGCGCGTCAGGCACCGCATTCTTGGCGGTGGTGTATCCGGACCTGGATGGGCACTTGAAGGCTGCATAGGAGACACAAGGGGGTGAGTACAGAAACAATCGTATGCCTCCTTGATGGATGTGTGCGTGTGCTTTAGTATGTATGCTGTCTATTGGCAGGGACTCTGACTGATGTAATTTTACATAATGGCCTCAATGGTAAGTTAGGTTGTAAGGGACAGGTCTTCAGTATTTCAGGTCCTTCTGTGATGTAGGAAATGGCTGTAGAGCAGGGTTGTGGCCACTAGTCAGGGGCATAGCGGTAGGTGCTGCATGATGGAATATTTGCAGGGAGGGAGTATGTATGTACCAGTTATGTACCTCCATTCAGCTATTTACAAGTGTCTCTCCTGTTTTGTCTCCCCATCCCTGTTCTCTTGTGTTGTCTGTTTACATCAGCATCATCTGGTGAGGGAGCTGTGGCACCGGCGAGTGGGGATGCAGTGGCCCACTGTTCCACAGAGGCAGAGTCGAGCGACGCCAAGGGGACCAGTGGGTTTGGAGAGCGAGTGGAGTACCACAGGGGACACAATTACCACTGGAGGTATTGAATCTGATACCTCCTCCGATAGGAGCTCCATGGTGGTGGCGGACTCTAGTGGGCCCACCCATTCTGCGTCATCTTCTGCCACCCCTCATACCATCACCGCCCTCCCATATGCTCCCCACTGAGTTGCCCGTGCCCGCTCACCCAGAAGGGTGGGCGTCTCCTTCGCCCCAGGCACCTACTCCCGTGCCCCAGTCAGCCCTGCTGCCCTCACAGAGGAGGCTATTGACCTCCTGAGGACCATTGCTGTAGGGCAGACAACCATCGTCAATGCCATCCAGGGGCTAGCATCAGAGGTGCAGCAGACCAATTCCTACCTGGATGGCATTCACAGTGCCGTGTCTGGCCTACAAAGATTGTTTCAGACTCTGGCCTCCGCTTTGACAGCAGCCAGTGTCCCTCCCTGGTCATTCTGTCCCCCCTCCAACCACCTCTACCTCTTCCAGCACCCCACTCCCTTCACCGGTCCCAAGCACACATTCTGACAGCCATGCACACACCTCAACACACAAAAAGCACAATGAGAAATACACGCACCACACTTCCCACCACAGGCATACACACAACCAACGTACAAAGTCACAGACACCAAAACCCACTTCCTACAGTGTGTCCTCCTCTTCCGCCTCCCTGTCTGTCACCTCTACATGCACACTCACAGGTACTGCATCCTCATTCACTGTTGGTGACCCCATTCTGGCAGTCCCCTCAAAATCAGACATCCATTCATGCACCCCAGACACCACACCTGCACTCACCACAATGACTTTGGTTGACATATGCAGCACACTCACCAAACTTGCAGACACACAGTCAACATACCTTTACACTAGCAGCCGGTCTTGTCCTACTGTGTCCACCCCACCTCCTCCCAAGACACTCAAACATTCCAAGACACCCAGCCAACACACATCCATCATAACCTCAGCATACTTTTTAGTCACCTGCACCCACGTCACGCACACCTACACCTGTCACGACCACTCCCTCTATCTCCACTCCCACATCTTTCTCCAGTTCCACCCCGATTGCCCCTAAAAAAACTTTTCCTATCCCGTGTTGACCTATTTGAACCCACTGGCCCACCCCATCTGGTCCCTAAACATGCCAACCTCCTTGCCCTGTCCACTCTTCCCACGTCACAGCCCTCCCCTGTCCGCCCTTCCCATTCCCATGTTACCTCCCCTGTGAGCAAGAGACCCCATGCTAGCCCAGGTACATCTGCAGCACCCCAGTCCAAGGCTGCTCCACCAGCTTCAAAGGCCAGACCCAAGCCCCCTCCACCGCCCAAACGTAAAGCAAAGACCCCTCTCCCAGTTGTAAGTCACCACCCCCAAAACCCCCCTGCTCCTGTTCCCTGAGGTGCCTGAATGCCCCATTGTTGCTCCTTTAAGGTGGAGTACCATTTACACTTGTGAGAGTCAAGTTGGGGCCATTTGGGCCCATCGGACTTTGAAATATGGACTGCCATTGGCCTTCTGTTGGACTTCTGTTGCTCCTGGAGCTTAATGAAAAGTTTGTGTGGCCAGCGTTGGTTTTGGCACACTCTGGATCTGTGGTTCATCGTTTCTTTGTGAGGGGGTGTTCTGCACATGTATGTTCTTTGGGAAGGTTGTCTTGGTCTTGTGTCAGGTAAGTACCTCTTACTCTGGGGTGTACGGCTTGAGCTGTTGTGAGGGGTTGTGGGTGCGTTGCAGGTTGGGTGGAGTGGATGGATATGTAACTGTGCCCTTTCTTCCCTTTTTTTAGTAGGTTGCGGTACTCACCGTCGCTGTCCTCGCCGGCGGTCTGGGTCGTGGAGGTATATGACAAGGAGCAGGACTGGCATGATTTGCAACTCTCTCTCCATGTCTGCTTCGGCATGTTGTGTGAGCCTCCAGTGAGTGTTTCCTTATATTTGGTTTGTTTCTGGCTGGCTTTGCGTGGCGGTGGTTCCTGCCCCAGAACTGACGGCGGTCTAGTGCTTCATTATTTGATGGGCGGGTTGGGCCTTTCAGTCGGCCTGTGGGCGGCCTCCGCTGTCGTTGTCAGCACTCCTCTGCTGGCGGTGAGTGGATTTCAGGCTGCCTGTTTTTCAGGTGGTTCATAATTTGGCGGCCCAGACCGCTTGACTGTTGGCGGTAGTTACCGCCACCACAGGCGGAGCAATGTTTACCGCCATGTTCATAATGAGGGCCTCTGTGTGTCCGTTGCCAAAGAAGCTTCATTGTTTGATTTCCTTGGAAATAAGGCTGCAATAGTTCTGCATGTTTTTTTAAGAGGGTACACCAACCTTGCATATCATTGTTTTTGCCTGACGCAGCCGGATTGGATGAAAAGAAAAATTGGGAAAAGTGATGCTAGATGTCTCTCGTGTCAGTTTGCAAATAAGGAGCAGTAAAAACGTCACTCCTGCATCAAATAAAATGATGCAGCAGCGGCGCAAGCTCCTTGTAAATGAGGTCCTTATTCTGGAGCAAGTGTTGATAGCTGCAGAAGATGAGGAACATGCTGAGAGACAGGCTGCTGACATAGTGGCTGGAGATATCCAGAGCGAGTCAGCTTTGAGTGTTAAAAGTAATTTGAAATAAAAGGCTGAAAGACACAAAGTGATGTCTACATGCAAAAAGAAGTTTTGCTTCAGGTATGGATTTGCATTTCCACATGAAGGAAAGTGTACTGCTATTGGTCACATATGTAAACGCTGTAGTAAAGAGAACCATTTTGTGACAATATGCATAGCGAAGGAAAAAATAAGACAAAATGGCCACTGGAACCTTCCAAAAACAACGTTCAACCCACAACCACAAGGCCAAGAGCCGACATCAGTTGAAGCAAATAGATACTAAACTAAGTTGATTGTCATCTAAATTATCAAACAGTTTGTGAGCCTCAATAATAAGTGATAGCAAAGAAAGTGAGTGTGCCATGTCAATGCTTACCTCAGAAAAATATGCACATATTGGACAAGTGGCCTGTGAGGAGAAAGGTCAGCCAAAGAAAAGTCAAAGTGAAAGTAACAAAATCATACAAACACTGTCCAAAGATTACAATATCTTTCACTATCGATAGTGGTGATTCAATAAATATAATTCCTGAGGAAAAATATAATGCAATGTTTCTAATACTGTTCCTTATGCCATCAAATACCAAAGTGTACATCTGGGCTGCATTGACACCCATGAAAAATAAAGGTTCATATATAGCTACGATGAAATATAAAAAAACAAATGTACAAGTACCTATCCATCTGATTCCGGGGTCAGCGGCAAATGTCTGCTTCCTCAGTTTCATCACAGCTGCTGACATGGGACTCATTTCAGGGAATTACAACAAGAATGCTTATCACAAAATAGTAAGGCAATGCCCTCATTGCTTTATGTTTTAGGAAAGTTAAAGACTATGAAAATAAAACTGCACATTATTGAGGATGTACGTCCTGTCGCTCAGAGACATAGACAAGTTGTTTTTTGTTTACAAGCAGCTATTGAAAAATAACTTGAATCACTGCTTAATAATGGCATTATTGAATGTACCACTTGTCCAACACCATTCGTTTCTCCCATAGTAGTAGTGCCTAAAAAGGACCATGAAGGAGCTGTGCGCATATGCATTCACATGCCCTAGGTGACTAAAGTGATTGAATGAAAGCGACATCCAGAGCAGCACATTGCTGACATAATCACAAGAAATCATACAATGCATCAAACAACCTGTTGTGAATGTATTTAACAATAGCTATAACATACTAGTTTTTGGAGCTACACAGAAAGAGCATGATAGAGCCATCACACAAGTATGTCAATAACTCTATGGTTCAGGTTTGACTTTAAATGAAGACAAGTGTGAGTTCAATAAAACACAATTGAAAATCTTTAGCCATATCTTTTCTGATGGGGCATCACACCTGATCATGCACAAGTACAAACTTTGACAAATGCTGACCCCCCCTCGACAAGATGTTTCAATGGTACATTCTTTTCTAGGAATGGCCAATGACTGTTCACAATACATAAAGGACTTTGCCGTTGTTAGCTCTCCTTTATGAGAGTTAAAAAAGAAAAATGTTTCTTTTACATGGTCATGAGAATGTGAAAAGAGCTTCAAGAGAATCAAACATGCCCCAGAAATGGTGTTGTTCAGGGCAAAGGCCCAAGCCGAGATTGTGGTTGACACTAGCACCATGGGGTTAGATGCTATACTTGCACAGTATGATGGACGCCGAAATGCAAGATGACATATTGTGACCTTTTGAAGTAGAAGCTTATCTCAAACAGAACATGCTTACTAACAGTCGGAAAAGGAAAGTTTGGCTGTAGCATGGGTTTGTGAACATTTCCATGTGTTCCGGTATGGAAAGCCTTTCATGCTGGTGACTGATCATCAAGCCTTGCTGACCATCATCGGCAATTCAAAAGCCAAGATGCCTCCTTGAACAATGGGGGCTTTGATTGCAAGAGTACAACTATATAATTGTGAAACGGATCAATATCCTGCTGACTACATTTCAAGAGTGCCCATTCAAGGTTAGAGAGCTCCTTCTAAAGAGGCTGAGGCCTAAATCAATTTCATTGTCAAGTCAAGTACACCAGTTGCTGTATCATGAGCCCAGATTGTAACTGCTGCAAGTCATGATAGTGACCTGCCCAAGTTAAAAGACATAATTACACATCAGTCACGAAACAAACACATTTGACCTCTCAATAATGAAGGTGAATATCAAAAGTACAAGAATGTCAAATAGGAATTGTCCATAACTCAGGAAGGAGTTATTCTGAAAGGATTGAGGATCCTGATTCCGGAGAGTCTACGAGAAAGGTGATAGAAGTGGCTTGCAAAGGACATTGTGGTATTGTTGCTACAAAAAGAGCTCTCTGAGATCGATTTTGGTTTCCATACTTAGATGAAAGAGTTGAAAAGGAACTGGAAAGTCTATCACATAAGTTAACTGCCTGTCAATCAAAGTCACTTAGCATATGCTAAACATGTCAGAACTTCCTAAACATTCCTGGGAGAGGATAGCCATTGATTTCTTTGGTCCACTTGACAACAGACTTCATTTAATAGTGATATTAGATGAATATTCATGTTTTCCTTTGGTCGAAGAGCTCTCATCCATGACACAAGTGAGTCATTGAAAACCTGATGGCATCTCTGTAACATGGGGTTTGGCTGCCATCGTATAGTCTGACAGTGGTCCACCCTTCAACATAAACAAATTTAAAGAATTTTTAGAGCATGCAAACATAAAGCATCAGAGGATCAGAGGATCACACTCTTGTGGCCATAGGCCAATGGACTGCTTGAGCGTTTCAGGAGTACACTAAAGAAAGCAGTATACCATGCAATTCTTTAGAAGCCCAGTCTAAAAACTGTACTGCACTTCACTTTACGAGTTTATGGTTCAACACCCCAATCGACCACAGGTGAAAGTCCTGTGACTTTGATGTTTGGCAGAGCAATGGCAACTAAGATACCCCAATGGACCACAGAAAGAGATATCAATGAAAACCTGAATCGTAGAAGGGACTTGTGGCCACATGTACAAATGTCAGGTTTTGTGACTCGCAAATTGCAAAACTTAGCTGCTTGAAATTTACGAGTCGCAAAACCTGATGTACAACAGTGTCTCAGACACTGTGAGAAATTCTCAAACAAGTTGCAAGGGATCTGCCTCTTTAATATTCATGAGGCATGTCGCAATTTGCGACCCGTTTGGGAATGGCTGCAGTCACAGGGATGGTAGCCTGCTGGGGTCAGCAAACTACCATGTCTGTGACTGCTTTGTAAATAAAGCATTTTTTTTTTAATGCAGCCCATTTTCCTTAAAGAAAAAGGGATGTATTTCAAAAATAGAAATGAAAGGTTTCAGTTTCAATTTATTTTTTTCAAAATAGACAATGGTCCATGGGACTACTGCCTGCTCTGAAAAAATGTTTGTGGCCCCATTCACAAAGAGGAAGGGGTCCCTTGGGGATCTCTTCCCATTTGCAAATGGGTTAACACCAATAAGAAATTGGTTTTAACTGCAACTGTTTTGTGACCGCATTAATAGTCACAAAACAATCAAACATCCCCCTGTGAGTCACAATTAGGAAGGGTCGTCCTCTGGATGCCCCTTCCTAACTGCAAGTTGCAAAATCTGTCTTGCGAGTCATTAAGTGCATACTGACTCGCAAAATAGGGATTTGTATAAAGGGAAACACTTTTTTTGGTCACAAGTGGATTGATTCTGCAAATCTGCCCCTTTGCAACCAACAAAAAGCTACATGTGGCCTATAGTTCAAACACAGAAAATGAAAGTGTATGCAAACAAGAGCTGACATGCAAAATACCTCTTATCCAGAAAAGGAGATTTGGTGATCACTCAACAGTTACTGAACCTTTTAACGTAGGCCTCTGTTTCTTTGGTCTTTAGCTCAAGATGATGAAAGAAAGACTGATTTTGAAATCTCAATGACATTTGCTGATTCTTTACCATCATTGGCAATTCCCAACTTTGAAGATGACCACTTCCAGCTTCCAGCAACTAGATCGGGTTGACAGATCAGAGCATCAAGAAGATTAATTGAAGAAATATAGTTGTACATGTTTCTATACATGTAGATATATTTGTGTCTGTTTCATGATTTTCTAAAAAAACAAATTTTCATTTAACATAGGGGGAGATGTAGGCGGTCATTCCGACCCTGGCGGTCATTGACCGCCAGGGCCGGGGACCGCGGGAGCACCGCAAACAGGCTGGCGGTGCTCCCAAGGGCATTCTGACCGCCGCGGTCAGAAACGGAAAACCGGCGGTCTCCCGCCGGTTTTCCGCTGCCCTGAGGAATCTTCCATGGCGGCGCAGCTTGCTGCGCCGCCATGGGGATTCCGACCCCCTCACCGCCATCCTGTCCCTGGCGGTCGTGACCGCCAGGAACAGGATGGCGGTGAGGGGTCCCCTGGGGGCCCCTGCAGTGCCCATGCCAATGGCATGGGTATTGCAGGGGCCCCCGTAAGAGGGCCCCTAAAAGATTTTCAGTGTCTGCATTGCAGACACTGAAAATCGCGACGAGTGCTACTGCACCCGTCGCACCCTTCCCACTCCGCCGGCTCCATTCGGAGCCGGCTTCCTCGTGGGAAGGGGTTTCCCACTGGGCTGGCGGGCAGCCTTCTGGCGGTCGCCCGCCAGCCCAGCGGGAAACACAGAATAACCGCGGCGGTCTTCTGACCGCGTAGCGGTATTCTGTTGGGGGAACTTTGGCGGGCGGCATCCGCCGCCCGCCAAGGTTAGAATCACCCCCGTAGTGTCTTACATCATTTAGAATGGAACCTTTCTGGCTCACCAAGGACTCTGTATCCATAAGAGGTAATCACTAGAATAGAATGTAATGAATGATTGCTTTAGAATGTGAGAGTTCACAGGTAGGCACAGAGGAATAAAGGTGTGTTATTTACAGCTCAGTGTGTGGCCTAGTTAATTAGCGGGTACGAGGCTGGGGAAGACGTTACATAAATTATGTATTGTAGTCTTAAACCTGTATTACAACTTCAGATACAGCCTTGATTTGAGTGGAAACGAAATTAAGAGTTGTTCGTAAAAAATTGTCTTTCCTATTTTTTCCCAGAATACATTTTTCCATTGAAAATAATACAAAATGAGGTCACAACCAATACAATTGGTGTGCAAACACTAATTTCTGCAGTTCTTCCCTATTGCATCATTGCAAGCTCATAACCAGTGCCAGACTGGTCGTAATAGGCACTGGGCATTTCCCCAGGAGGCTGAAAGGGTGGGGCAGGTTTTGTTAATGAGGGCTGGTTTTGCAATGGTTCTGCAATACTGGCCCTCTGTAACAAAAGCAACAACCCAGCATAATCCACTCACTGTTGCTTCCAGCCTCGGTGCAGGGGATGATCTTAAAAACCTGATAGGACTGCTTTAAGCTCCCAGTCCGGCCCTGCTCATAACACTGTTGGAAATGGGGTTTTTGATTGGCACCAGTGGATGGGGCGTGGGGTATATTTGGGATTTGTGGGAGGATGGTGTCTACAGGGTTCGGGTGGTGGGAGGGGGGCAATGGCTATTCCAGGGGATGGGAGAGTCACATACTGGTGACAGGAATGTTTATTCCTGTCGCCAGTATCCTTTCTGCTGTGGACTTCTTGGAGGAGTTGCCGCCAGGCTATCTCTGGTGGAAAGGAGACTCTCAATACCATTGTCAGTATAAGGTGGACCGCCGGGCCGAAAGTGGTACACCTTCGGCCCACTGGTCCCACCGCCCTGGTGGTACAGGCGGTGAACTGCCTGCTTTGCAGCCCATTCACTGCTGTGGCCATAATTTGGCGGTCCTGCTCCGCCACACTGTCAGCAGTGTTACCCCCACCACCGGTGTGGCGAAGCAGGACTGCCAAACTCATAATGACCACATTAATCCTTAGAAAACAGTGAGAATGCTGTTCTTTCACAAACGTGCCTGGGTAGTGTAAAAATAAACCCACACGGGTGAGTGTACGTTGACAAAGGCCAGCGATGCGTTGAATACCTGCAAGTGAGAATGTGCGTTGGTCCTTCTTTGGTACGGTCGGCGTGCGTTGTTTTTTCTCTCCTGCAAGAGACCGCTACGTCGATCCGGACAGGCATCTTGGTCCATGCAGGCTCTGCGTTGATTTTCTGCACCCAGTGGTGTTGCGTTGAAATCCAGTCGTACAGTGTGAAGCACCTGTGCTGCGTGGGGGCTTGTCACGATCTGCACGATGCTTCTCACCTTTGACTGAAGGATTTGAAAGAGCACCCGGTCTTCTGCTGGATCTGGATAGACCAAGATAAGGGCAACCCTTTCTAGTAGCCACGGTGCTGCTTGACAGGGAAATGCCTAAGCAGACCGTACCCTCCAGACCGTACGCTCCAGAAGGAGCCCCACAGGAAAAGACCCAAAAAATATGGGAAAAACCTCAAAACAGGAATTCCTAAAAAAGAGAAAAAAACAAGAGTGAAAAAAGGAACAAATTGGACAAAGTCTCAATCAGAGCAACAGGAACTGGAGAAAAACACGACGAACAGGAGCGAGGATCACCACCAAGAGGAAGTGTTTGCAAGGTAAAGCAGATCAGGACTGAGTGACTTATATACGGGAAGACAGGAAGTGACAACACAGGAAAGAGAAACAACACCATCTTGGATTGGGAAAGGCCCATAGAAAATAATAGGAAAACATTTGCAGTATTAAGAAAAAAAGGCATGCTGGGAAAAGGAACAGAAATAAGACAACATCGAGACCAGCAAGAAGGCAGCATGGAAACCAGAGAAAAGACGAAGTGCACATAAAACAGAGGAAAAAGAAAGAAAAAGAAAAGGAGAGCAGTCCACCATCGACAAGCAAAAAGAAAAGTCATGAAAATAGGTAAGTAAGACGTGACCGGGAGCACGAAATGTGCTTCCCGAAATGCGCCGTTAATGAGGTGCAAAAACGCAGAGGATGGAGCTCCGATAATCAGAGTCGCTCTCCGAACACGGTCGGAAAAAGAGATGCCATGTTAAGCGTGGCATCACAGGGCTTGCATCATTAACAGCAGTGGCTGCGGATGTTGGGAGTCGTTTCTCCAGTTGCATTAGATCGATCTTCCAGACATGATGCTGGTGGAGTGTTGATTTTAGCCACGAGGCCAGCGGTGCATCATTGGAGACTGCATTTGTGTGAGGGTAGGCACAGCCCTTTCCCAGAAGAACAGTCACCCAAGCCCTCGTAAGCAGCAAACTGGACTACGCAATGCCCTGTACGCAGGAGCCACGGGAAAACTCCAAAGAGGCCGCAAAGCATCCAGAACCCCTCTGCACGCCTTATCCTGGACATCCCCCACCACTGCCACATCACAGACCACCTGAAAGATCTGCACTGGCTCCCAGTCAACAGGAGAAACACCTTCAAACTCCTCACCCACGCTCACAAAGCACTGCACAACACTGGACCAGAATACCTCAACAAACGACTCTCCTGCTACACCCCGACCCAGCATCTCCGCTCCGCTGACCTCGTCCCATGCGTCTGCAGAACTACAACTGGCAGTAGATCATTTTCACACCTCGCCGCCAAAACGTGAAACACTCTTCCCACCTATCTGCGCCAGACCAAAGACATCCTTACTTTCAGGAAACTTCTCAAGACCTGGCTGTTGGAGCAGTAGCAGCACCCCCCCCCCTACTTCTCCCCCTCCCCTCCATAGCACCTTGAGACCCTCACGGGTCAGTAGTGCATTTTACAAATCCCCTGATTGATTGATTGATTTCAGGTTTAAGTGATCACTCCTCCACTCCCCTCAGCCCACATGGCCCATCAGGATATGCAGGCTACACCCCTAGAGGAGAGGTGCAAACAGCCCAACTGTCAAACTGACCCAGAGAGGTTACCCACAAACAAGCAGAGTCACAGAGTGGTTTAAGCAAAAAATGCCTACTTTCTAAAAGTGTCATTTTCAAACCCATATTCTAAAAACCAACTTCACCAAAAGATGTATTTTTAAATTGTGAGTTCAGAAACCCCAAACTCCACATGCCTATCTGCTCCCAAAGGGAATCTGTACTTTACTAATATTTAAAGGCAGTCCCCATGTTAACCTATAGGAGAGATAGGCCTTGCAACAGTGAAAAACAAATTTGGCAGTATTTCACCGTCAGGGCATGTAAAACACAGAAGTACATGTCCCACCTTTAACAAACACTGCACCCTGGCCTGGAGCTACCTAGGGCATAACTTAGGGGTGCCTTACATGTATAAAAAGGGAAGGTTTAAACCTTACAAGTGGGTACACTTGCCAAGTCGAATTGTCAGTTTAAAACTGCACACACAGACACTGCAGTGGCAGGTCTGAGCCATGTTCACAGGGCTACTAATGTGCGTGGCACAACCAGTGCTGCAGGCCCACTAGTAGCATTTGTTTTACAGGCCCTGGGCACCTCTAGTGCAATTTACTAGGGACTTACTAGTAAATCAAATATGGCAATCATGGATAAGCCAATCTACACATTAAGGCCCATATTTATACTTTTTAACTCAGGTTTGCGCCAAAAAGTATAGCGCCGGCTAGCGCTATTTCTAGATGTTGGCCGGGCGCCATATTTAAGGAATGGTGCTGGCCGGCGCTAAGGCCCTGTTAGCGTCCTTGGAAAGGACAATAACAGGGCCAAGGGAGGCGTAGGGGGAAACATGGCTTGTGTGCCAAATCATGGCCTTACACTGTTAAGAGGCCAAAAAATTGCCTCTAGACAGTGTAGCACCATTTTCTGGCACAGAAGCCCCATGAACATGGCTCCTACTTAGTAAAGACAGGAGCCATGCACACCTCCCCATTGGCCATGCCCAGGGGACGAATATCCCCTGGGCATATCCATTGGGGCCAGCATCGTGCAGGGGGCCCCAAGTCAGGATACCCAAGCGGCGTTGGACAAAAAAAAGAAAATACTCACCTGGACTTACCGTCGGATGGGTCCTCCATCGTAGGTGACCTCCTGGTGTGGGTAGGGGTGGGTGGGGGTGTCCCTGGGGATAGGGAAGGGCACCTGTGGGAAATTTCCATGGACTTCGACCATGGAAATCTGCCTACAGGTCCCATTACGACTGCCCATACCCAGACGTTAAATAATGGAGCTAAGCAGGCTTAGCGCCATTATTTAAGGCCCTACTCCTCCTGTGCGTGATTTTTGAATGGGAGGATAAATAAGGCACTATGGCCTTTGAGGCATTTTTTACCCAGGAACGCCTACCTTGCATCTCAACGACGCAAGGTAGTATTCTGCAGGCAAAAAGTGATGTTAACTCCAACATTTTGGCGCTACACGTCTAGCGCCAAAATATAAATATGGAGTTAAGTTTGCGACGGATTTGCATACAAAAAATTACACAAATCTGATGCAAACAGTATAAATATGCCCCTTAATTTATACAGGAAACACATTCACTTTAGCACTGGTCAGAAATGGTAAAGTGTCTGGAGCAAACAAAAACAGTAAAAACAGATTCCAACACACAGAAACAACCTGGGAAGTAGAGGCAAAAAGTTTGGGGAGACCATGCCAATGATGCCAAGTCTAACAAATGCCATAGCTAGAGTATCGTTAGTTCTAGGTGGTGTGTTATAGCTTTGTATTTTTCTGTATATTATGTAATGAGGTGAGGTGACCTTACAAAAAAAATGTTATATCCATTTATAAAAACACATAACTGATAACAAATGACTTCCATAATAATCCTCGTGAAAAAGAAAGTTCAGTCTTGCTTTTGTGAATTTTCCCATTTTACATTTATCTCTCGGAAATAAGCACAGACAGTGTGACATTTTCAGGTGCCACTGAAAAGGATGATGTTAGAAGAGGCATGTGTCATTTAACTGATTGCAGGTCTGTGAGTGGCATAACTCATTTCATTACTCTGCAAAGGAATGGTTGGGTCAATCATTGGGAAATCAAGTGTGCTCTGTTCCTATTGATTGTAATTATTCCTGGTGTCAGTCTTCTCTGGACATGTGCATCCTTCTGCAGTATTTCAGACACAGGCAGGAAGACAGCGAAGGGAGGGTTGCCAAAGCTAGGTGGAGCACGTAGAAGTGTACTGGGTCGAATGGGACTAAATTATCAACAAAGATTTATTCTAGGCAGAAGAAGAGAAATGAAAGAGATTTTTTTAACTGTCTGACATATTGGCAATTGTATTTCTTGCCAATGGTTCAGTAGTCCCAGGTAAATTGGAAATTCAGTGATGCAAATAAGTATCGATAGGCCCTATTTTTAACCATTTATTCATAATTTTGCATCTCTGTGTGTATGTGTGTGCATTGTTATCGGTGTACGAAGGTGGCTTTCTTCTACCATGGTTACCCCCATTTTTGACCTGTTTGTCAGTGTTTGTCAGTGTTTGTCAGTGTGTTTTTACTGTCTCACTGGGATCCTGCTAGTCGGGACCCCAGTGGTCATAGTTTGTGGCCTATATGTCAGTGTGTTTTACTGCGTTGTCAGTATGCTTGACTGTGTCACTGGAGTTCTGCTAACCAGAACTCCAGTGATTATGCTCTCTCTGTTTACCAAATTTGCCACTATAGTCTAGTGACTCCATATTCCAATTCAGATTGGCAGACTGGACCCCCCTTATAAGTCCCTAGTATATGGTACCTAGGTACCCAGGGCATTGGGGTTCCAGGAGATCCTAATGGGCTGCAGCATTTCTTTTGCCACTCATAAGGAGCCCATACAAACCCTTCTTCAGGACTGCTACTGCAGCCTGAGTGAAATAGTGCACACACTATTTCACAGCCATTTTCTCTGCACCAAGTAGCTTATAAGTCACTCTATGTCTAACCTTCAGTTACTGAAGGCTAGGTGCAAAGTTACTGTGTGTGAAGGCACCCTTGCACTAGCAAAGGTGCTCCCACATTGGCCAGGACCAATTTCCCAGACTTCGTGAGTGCAGGGACACCATTATAAGCGTGCACTACATATATGTTGATACATATATGTAGCTGTACAATGGTAACTCCGAACATGGCCATGTGAGGTGTCTAAAATTGAGAAATTGAACCCCAATCCAATTCTGGTATTAGGGGCCAATTCCATGCACCCTGGGGGCTCCACCATGGACCCCCAGTACTGCCAGACCCGCTGTCTGAGGTTTCCACTGCAGCCTGATCTGCTGCCACCTCACAGACATGTTTCTGCCCTCCTGGGGTTTGAGCAGCTCAATCCCAGGAAGGCAGAACAATGCATTTCCTGCAGGAGACGGGTGTTACACCCTCTCTCATTGGAAATAGGTGCTACAGGCATGGTAGGGGTATCCTCCCAGAGCCTCTGGAAATTTTTTGAAGGGCACAAACAGTGACCTCCTAGCATAATCCAGTCTACACTAGTTCAGGGACCACCAGTCCCTGCTCTGGCGCAAAACTGGACAAAGGAAAGGGGAATAACCACTCCACTGTCCTTCACCACCCAAGGGTTGGTGCCCAGAGCTCCTCCAGAGCGTCCCTGGTGTTAGCTATCTTGGATTCCAAGGTATGGGGACCCTCTGGGAGCATCTGAGTGGGGAGTGCCAGCAGGTGAAGTCAGAGACCCCTCCTGATAGGTGCATACCTGGGTAGGTAACCAATCCCCCTCTCAGGGCTCTTTAGGGTCTCTCCTGTGGGTGTTTCAGCTTCTGACCGTCAGATCAACCGCAGACTGCTCCAGGAACCGCTCTAACTGCAACAAAATATCCAGAAAGGCTATTGTGATTCTGCAACTTCAACTCCAGCCAGCAGCTGTAGCGGTTTCTAAGTTGTGCATGCTCTGAGGACTGCCTGTCTTCATTCAGCACCAGAAGGACCGAAGAAATCTTCTGTGGAGTGATGGAGTCACTTCCCTGCTTCAACAGGCACCTCTCTGCAACGACAACCAGTTCTCTGGGACTCCTCTCATGTTGACTAGCATGAACCCTGGAACACAGGTGGTGGACCAAAGTGATTCTGACTGTCCAAATGTCCAGCTGTCCAAATTTGGTGGAGGTAAGAGCTTGCCCCCTGTGCCAGATAGTACCCCAGTGCACCACATCTTTCTCAGCTGCTTGAGCTTCTGTGTACTTCTTCCAAAAGTTATTCGTGCACAGCATAGCTCAGGTCTCCAGCACTCTATCCTGTAATGCTCAGCTTCCCAAGTTATTTTCTGGTGGTGTCGGATCCCTTTGTGTGGTACTGCGATGGCATCACTTTGCAACTCCTTTGTCCCTGTGTCCTGGGGCTCCTTTGGGTGCTGCCTGGTTTTCTGAGGGCTGTCTGAAGTGCTGAGAGCTCTCTCTGTCTCCTTCGTCTGATTCAAGAACCCCAGGTCCCTACTGTGCTCGGGCAACGCCTGTTTGACTCAAAATGCATTCTTGCGTGAACCAAGGCTTTTTTGACGGAATCCAATGACAAAAACAGCCTGCATCCGACTCAACACGAGACATCTCTTGCACCAATCAGGAACCCACAGCTACCTTCGTTGGTGCATTTCTGTACTTTTCTTCTAACCTGGAGAATCCACTTTTGCACCTTCATCTAGGTTGGCAAGGGCTCCTGTTCTCCTTGGACTCTTCATCGATTTCTGGACTTGGTCTCCTCCCTCCACAGGTCTTCAGTTCCAAGAATCTATCATTGGTTTCTGGCAGTCTTGCTTGGTTTTTGCACAATCCTTTACCACGACTTCTTGTGTGTTCTGAGGAAACTTGCTGTAATTTGCTCCTATTTTCCTGGGCTCTGGGGTTCGGTATTTTACTTACCTTTAGTGTTTTCTTACACTCCCAGCACCCCTCTGCACACTACACTTGCCTAGGGGGGAATCCAACATTCGCATTCCACTATTTTAGTAAATGGTTTGTGTTGCCCCTGGCCCATTGCAATCTATTGTGTTGTTCACTATTTGCACTATTCTGTGAATGTTTACTTACCTGATTTTGGTTACTAATTTATATATATTGCATAATACTTACCTCCAGTAGGTGTATTGCCTCTAAGATATTTTTGGCATTGTGTCACTAAAATAAAGTACCTTTATTTTTGGTAACACTGAGTATTGTCTTTCTAGTGTGTCAGTACTGTGTGACTATAGTGGTATTGCAAGAGCTTTGAATATCTCCTAGTTCAGCCTTGGCTGCTCTGCTACAGCTACCCCTAGACAGCTTAGGCTGCTAGACACTGTCTACATTTCACTAAGGTAGATCACTGGACCTGGTACAAGGTGTAAGTACCTCTGGTACCCACTACAAACCAGGCCAGCTTCTCACAATTGGTTTATTTTTAAGACACTTTCATAGAAATAGGGGGTAAAGCTGATTTGTGCTGGAGATTGCTAGCCTGTGGGTGTTGACAACTCTTCCCTTCTCCAGTCCTAAGAATCCCCCGTCCTATGACAAATATATTTTTACTTTTAGATCAAGTGAGTATACAATGGATCAGATCAAACATGTAACCTACAATAAACCTCATATCTGAGCAGTTTCAAATGGCTACATAACACTTTGTGGATGCCAGGCAAGTCCTCATTTTCCATCTCATCTCCCGATTAACACTTCTGGATTCTTCCCTCCTCTATCCATCCATTATTAAATCCAAATAACAGACTCACATGTCCACTGCTCAAATTAACTCATATGTCTCTATACTAATACTGCATACTAATACTGTACTCATATTTCCCTATATTAATCCACCACTAATCCTTTTAGGTTCCAGAGCAGCGTGCTTGTTGCCGAAAGGCGCTTCAACGCCTTGTTAGAGGTAGTTAATGCAATATAATTACAATTACAATTTCCATTCTAGCTCCCTAAGAAGGGTCTCATGAACATGAAAGGTCACAAGATACTAGCGGTGGTCAATCCACCCAAGTCTGAAGCTTTGACATGGGGTGAGTATCCCATTCTGGCTTGGCTGTTGTACCACTGAAACTAGAGGGACAAAATAGAGCTGAGCCAAACATCTCAGGCACTTTCATTTTCCTTCCTTAGTATGTGATACGTGTTTTTATTGCACAAAGTATAGTCCAAATTCTGTCTTGCTCACTTGAAGAAATTGTGGGATCCGATGCAAATCACTTTACTTTACTGTGGGATTTAGTCCTGACTGCACGCTAATATAAAACCTCACTTGAGTATGATTTTGTAGGCCATAGTGTCCACAACCAGCAAATCACATTGGCCTTATATACAGTGGACATGACAAACTGATGTCTCTAGGTTATCTGATGGCACTGCTGGTAGGGCATTGGAGTTCAGGAAAGTTTATATTTACTATATCTATTAATATGTCAATGCAGTGATATAAAATAATACACTAAAGTGAAACACATGCATGCAAAAAATTGCTTAATTTAATCTTAAATCTATGCCTCTGCTCTACCTTTTAATTTTTTTGCCTTGCCAAACTCTACACAAAATATCCATCTTGACACAAGCCACACATCAACAGCAGCTCATTTGGTGGACTAAAGAAGAACATGTCACGGTACGAACGGCATAGCATTTGTAGTACATTTTAATACAAAATTGCAGAGTACATCATAGAAATAGCTTAACATGACCATACATGAGGATATAAATTTCAGAAGCAATTGCATCAAAATATACCACATCTTGCAGATACCTTAGAAGGTGTAATACTTAAAAGCTAATTCATATTACACATTAGCCTGCAAAACTGCCTTTCATCCCACCTTTCCCACTCCTGCTGCACACATTGAATGGAAACCCTCTGTCATCACAAGATCATCTGAGAAAATATACCAGCAAGAAATATAACTCATCTAGCACTACGTCACTGAATCTTACCATGTAAAATAAACTCATGCAGGACATCATGAGGCTCCATAAAATGAATGGATAGAAGATAATTGGGCCTAATTACAGTGGGACCACAAATATATGGCACAATTTGCAACAAAGGACCATGGTTTGCAGAACCAGAGAATGAGGAATCACATACATACTGCAGATCATTAAACCCATTACTGGGTATACAAAGCATATTTCCACACATGGTTCTCCTGTAATTTGTGGCAGGGTTACCTGCCATGAATCATGGGAGTACACTCATGTGTTGAGTGCAATTTGTAGGTATACTCCACAGTTTCAAATTGTTGACTTTATTCTCGTCTTTCATAGGCACCACTTTCAATTTACTACAAGTCGCACACCTCAGTACACCGTCTTGTCACCTCACTTGCCACACTACATCAACTGTAACGTGCAACTCTAATGTGCAGTGTGTTCTCAGAAATTATGTCATTTCAGATGTCAAAGTGTTGCTGAGAATCCTATAATTTAACATGTTATAAGTTATGTAATATGCAAGGGTATAACCAGTGCTTGGAGAAGGGACGAGTTATAGTTTATGCAATGTGGAGAGTGAGGTGACAAGACTGTATACAGAGATGATTGACTTGTAGTAAATTGAAGGTGGTACATGAATTAGAAATTTAAGTTATAACTATAACTTTAGAATTTCTAGACTTTGTGTATTTAATTTGGGTTTGCATAGAAAGAATAAACCTTTCCTACCTAAACCTTATCCTTAAGATTTGTTTTTATCATTGAATTTAAATGGCTTTTTTTTTAAAACAATGTGTTTCAAATTCAAGTGTCATTCAGTTGAATGTTCTTAAGTGAAGTGTGTAGAGTATAGTGGAGGGCATTGTTGCTACAATATAGTGAACAAAGTGTAGTGTTGTAGAGTGGAATGAAGTGGAGTGGAGTAGAGTGGGATGGCTTACTGGAGTAGAGTGGTGTGATATATAGTGCAATGGAGTACTGTATAGTGGAGTTGCATGCTATGCAGTGGAGTGGCATGTAGTACAGTACAGTTGAAGGTGATATAATCGAGTGTTATCAACTGCAGTGTTGTGGAGTCGAGTGTCGTAGAGTATAGGATGTTACCAAGTATAGTGCTATATGGTGGCACAGAGTGAAGAAGAGTTGTGCACAATGTAGGGGCATAGAGTATAGTGCAGTAAAGTGTCATACAGTTCAGTGTTGCAGAGAGAAGTGCCATACAGTGGAGTGTCATGGAGTGGTGTGTCATACAGTGGACTGTGGTACAGTGTTGCACAGTAGACAAGAGTGTCATATAGTGGAATGTTGTGTCATAAAGTGGAGTGGCATGTCATATGAGTGTAGTGGCAAGTGGTAGACTGTCATACAGTGCAGCACAGTGGCCTAGAGTAAATAAACATATAGTGGAGCAGAGTGTCATATAGTAGTATAGAGTGTAGCACAGCAGCCTTGTCAAGTGGAACTGTATAGAGTACAGTGGAGTGGTATAGGGTGGAGTGTTGAACAGTGGTGCATAGTGGATAAACTATCATACAGTGGAGTAGAGTAGAGTTCAGTGAAGTTGTGTAGGAGAGAGTGGAGTACACAGTAACAAAGTGGAGTGTTATGTTGTATAGTAGAGTGAAGTGGAGTGGAGTAGACTGGTGTGGGGTGTCAGAGTGGAGTGAAGGGTCTTAGAGGGGAGTGCTGTGTGGTACAGTGAAGTCGATTGGCATGTTGTAGTGTTGGAAAGTGTTGTGTACGAGGAGCACAGTGGCATCTCCTAGGGTGATGTAGAGTGTAGCAGAGTGGAGTGTCGTACAGTATAGTGTCTTTAAGTGTAGAAACGTACAGTGGTATAGAGTGTTGTAGACTCAAGTGGCATAGAGTGGCAAAGAGTGAAGTGGCTACAGTGAAGTGGAATGCACTGGAGTAGAGTGGAGTAGTGTGTCACAGAGTGGAGGAAAGTGAGGTGGAGTGGCATGGAAATAGTTGTGTAGTGAGTCTCAGAGTGCAGTAGAATGTTTTAGAGTGGAAAACAGCTGAGTAGAAGGTAGTACAGTGTCACAGAGTATAGTACAGTGTCACAGTGGCATAGAGTGTTTTAAAATGTTGTCGAGTGGACTTTCATAGAATGGAGTAAAGTGGTATAAAGTGGACCAGCATAGGGTCGAATGTTGTACAGTAACACAGGGTGGGGTAAACTGTTGTACAGTTGAGTCAAGTGCAGCGGCCTTCAGTAGAGTGGGATTAAGTGTCATATATTAGAGTGGTACCTTGTGTAGTACAGCACCTTAGAGTGAAGGGCAGTGTAGTGGCTAGGCATAGAGTGGAGTAAAGTGTCATAGAGTGGAATGGCTTGCTGCGTAATAGAGTGTGGGAAGTTGTAGAGTGGGGTGGAATAGAGTGATAGTGCGGAGTAAAGTGTTGTCAAAGTGGAGTGAGGTAGAGTATAGTGTGGTAGAGTGTTTTTCAGTGGAGTGGCATAGGATGTTGTAGAGTAGAGTGGCATACAGTGCCATTGAGTGGAGTGGCATATACTGGAGTGGTAGAGGATAGTGGAGTCGTATGTTCAAGAGTAGAGTGGAGTAAATTATGGTGCAACTGTGTAGCCTGAGCTGAATAGAATGTCATAGAGTGGATTATACCTTGGACTACAGTATTGTAGAGTCACATAAACTAGAGAACAGTGTTGTACAGTGGACTAGGATAGAGTGCAGTACAGTTTGGTAAAGTAGGAGGGGTGTAGAGTGGTATAATGTGGAGTAGAGGTTCACAGCGTGGAGTATACTTGAGTGGCATAGATTGGAGTGTTGCAGCTTGGAGTTACATAGAGTTGAGGGTCATACACTGGAATAGCATATAGTGGATTAGCATGTAGTGGAGCAGTGAAGGGTGGAGTGACATGGAGTGGAATAGAGTAGAGTGGAGTGGCATAAGGTGGAGGTCAGTGGCGTCCCATGGAATAGTGTACCATGGAGTGGCCTAGACTGGAGAGGTGCACATTGGAGTGAGCAGAGTGGAATACCATGCAGTGGAGCTGCATATAGCAGAATAGCATAGAGAAATGGCATAGAGGAGAATGTCATATAGTGGAATAGTGTAGTGTGGAGTGGCATAGAGTGGTGTAGAGTAGAATGGAATAGCATAGAGTGGAACAGCATACAGTGGAGTGGCATATAGTAGAGTGTGCTAGACTGGAGTGGTACACATTTGAGTGGGGAAGACTGTAATAGCATACAGTGGAATGGGGTAGAGTGGGTCAGCACACATTGGAGTGTCATACTGTGAAATAGCACAATGGGGAATTGTGCACAGGGCAGTGGCGTGTAGTGGAAAAGCCTAGGGTTAAATAGCGTACAGTGGAGTGGCGTACACTGGAGTGACATATATTAGAGTGGGTTAGAGTGCAATAGCAAAGAGCAGACTGGCATAGACTGGAGTTCCAAACAGTGGAATAGCATAGAGTGGACTGGCATAGATTACATTAGTGTACATTGGAGTGGAGTACGTTGGAGTGGAATACAGTGGTGTGAAGTAGAGCAGAATAGAATAGTTAGAGTGTTGTAAAATGGAGTAGTGTACAGTGGAGTGACATTCAGTGCAAATGAGTCGAGTGGAGTGGCACACATTGAAATAACGTAGAGTGGAGTGGCATAAAGTGGATTAGCATAGGGTAGAGTAGAGTAGAGTAGAGAGACATACAGTGTAGTGCATATCCTGGAGTGGAGTACAGCCGAGTGTGATAGAGTGGAGTAGCATGAAGTGGAATAGCCTAAAGTGGAGTTGCATTCAGTAAAATACTAGAGACTGGAGTGGAGTATACTGGCATACAGTGAGTGACGTATAGTGAAGGGGTGTAGAGTGAGTGGCACAGAGTGGCATTGCGTATAGTGGAGTGGGGTAGAGTGGAGTGGCATACAGTGGAGTGGCGTATAGTGGAGTATCATACTATGGAGTAGCATTCAGTGGCATATCATACAATGGAACAGCACAGAGTGGAGTGGCATGTTGTGAAGTATGGTAGAGTGAAGTGATGTGCAGTGGAGTGGCAAAGAGTGAAATAACATAGAATGTAGTAGTGTACAGTTGAGGGACAAATAGTAGAATGTCATAGACTGGCGTAGTGTACAGTGGAGTGTCACAGAGTGGAGTGGCATCGAGTGGAGTGGCCAAGGTATATACATGAAATGTTTGAGGAATGTAAAATATAATGTGCACATTAACACAAGTCAGTGATTTGAGCTGCCTTGCATTTCTCAATAATTACCAAACAGTTCAGAGCCAAGCATGGTGCCTTGTGTTGCTGTGTAAATGTGACTTAAGTATTGCATTGCCCATGCGAGACCATGTGTGATGCAAGGGTCACTTTAATAGAGTGTTAATAAGTAGGGAAATGTATTTATACTTTTCTGAATATTTTTTTTAAAGGTTTACTGAAGTACATAGTAAGAACCATGTTTTTTAAGGAATGTACCTTTTTTTAAAAAGATTTTTACGTTGTGTGGTAATTTCATGATATTTATGCGGTACTGCGTACACCTCTTTATAAAAAATTAAATATATAAAAAATTAAACATACATTGTAGTATGATATATTTGTGAAAAATAGTGTATTAAAATGTAATTTAGAATTTGTTTACATATTTTCTTTGTAATTCTTTGTAATTTTATTTAGTACTGCAGTACTTCATTTGCAGTACCATAGAACTTAGTGAATAGTTTTTTAAAATATCTAGAAACTTTAAGTTTTCCCTACCTATAATCACCTTAATTAAGTGATAATAGGTTGGGGAAATTTATTCCAAAAATTAAATAAAGGGGAGGGTCTTGCCACTTCACTCCACAAACCACTATTGGGCCCCTAGGAGCCCTATCACCAAGGGCTGATTCCTACAGGGACACAGAGCTCCAGTCTCTGACCCTCTGTTTGGGCCCCTGGCTTCCCATCCCATGGGGCCACATTTCCTAAAAAAGGTAAGGGGTGATTTGTGCCCCTTCTGTATGCAGGTATCCACCCAGGGACCCCATCCTCTGAGGCACAATACTACACAGTGTTCCAGGGTGCCAAACCCCGGGACACTGTTCCTCTGTCCGGGACCGTGCGGCCATACCATGCTCTCACTCTCTCTGGTAGGGAATCCAACTTTGCTTACACCTGGTGGGAACAGTATAAAACCTGGAAAGGTGCTGGCCCTGCCTGTACCCAGTATGGAGGCTGGGAGGGAAGTTTGGGGCTCACCTGTGCCGCCTAATGACACCTCATATTGTGGGCATCAGGGCACCCATCAATAAAAAAAGGTAAGCCCCCACAGGGGAACCTGGGAGGGCCTTGGGGGCCCTGGAGCTCTCTGAGCAGCCCACAAATATTAAAAGAGTAGTGGACCCATACTTTTCATGTGACACCTCTGGCCTCAGGGGTATGGAGCTCCCTAGAAACCCCCAAATAACGTAAAAAATATGGGTGCCCTGGAATCAGAGATACTGGATTGATTATAAAAAACACTGACATTGAGTTTTTCTTTTAACATTTTTCATCACATAAAAAAGAAATATTAGAAACAATGCTAAAAAAAGACACCACACACGGCCAAAGGCTGTGAGTGGCATGGAGTTTCTTGTCTGTGAGGGGTTACATGCAGGTTGCTGCAGCCAACTTCATGCTGCGCTTAGCCAAAGGCTGTAGGCGGGGGGTTGGTTTTATGTATAGTAATAAAGAAATATTTATGTACAAATAATCCTAGAAATTCACTGAAAAAAGCAACATTTTATAGTTGGGTAACAATTTCAGTAACAATGTAATATTTTACACTAAAAGAAAAACACAGACATACCTCTAGTAACTAAATCTTGTTCCCTAAAGTAACTATAATTCACACCCATACCACATTCTGCTAATTACCTTACATATCTCATCACTCATGACAGTTTCTGTGACACTACTGATAATATCACTGCACCATCTGTTATGACATAATTGAAGACAAGACTGTGCATGTTGCAATATGTTATGGTTACTTTAGTGCAATAGTTATAGTTACTAGAGATAATTATAACGGGTTAATTTCACTGTTTTTAGTCACTGAAATTTTCATCTAACTATAACAATACTTTTTAGTAAATATATATATATATATATATATATATATATATATATATATATATATATATTACGTACTAGCAGTTGCCAGTAGGTAGTTATAGTTAGGAACATGTTTCCAGAGAAAAATCATCTTTTGACTTGCCTATATCTTTGGCACCGTTTGACAAATCTTCACAAAATTCTTCAAGAAAAGTGGCCTGGTGGTTCTTCATGCACTTGGGAAGTTTCGGGGTGATCCGTCAAGTGGGGGCAGAGAAAACCGGGGGTAAAAAGATTTTGCATTTCCCATTTTAATTCTCATAGGATCTGTCAACAAATATACAGCCCAAACCACTGGACAGAATTACACCACATTTGGCAGAAAGTTAGCTGTTGGTACGCAGTTTGTGCTTTTTGTTAATTGGTGTAAATCCATTCAGTAGTTTTTGAGACATTTAGGGAACTTCAAATGTGTATATCTCTGGCCGTGAAGACGAGTTTGTGCAGTGAAATGCACAGTTCTGATTGGCTGCCAACACTTCAAACTAGGAAGTGTTGGCAGCCAACTTGGGACTCGGCTTGAACCGAATCCCAGAAAAAAAACACCCTGTCCCCTTAACACTGGTGTAGGAGTTCCAAAAGGACTCACCCCGAGGGCAATTTTTTATTATTTTTTATTATATTTTGCCGCAAAATCATGATGTTCGCAATTTCATGGCACAAAAATGTCATGGCACGGCACCCCGGGACATAGCTGTTTGCTGTGGCTTGGCTGCAGCACTGTAGCTGCAGCTGAGCCTCAACAAATGCTTCGGATTTTGACGGAGGGACCTGTAAAGCAGGTCCAACTGTCAAAATCTGAAGTTTTAATCTCTGTCTCCTGCACACGTGTGGGGGACAGAGAGGAGATGTTTCAGCAAGCATGGAGCTGCTTTCAAAGCAGCTCCATGCTTGCTCAAGCAATGGCATCACAGACCCACTAAGACCCTCACACACCCACTCACAGACCGACTCAGCCAGCTATTCACCTACTCACACACCCACTCACAAACCCACTGATACACTCATGCACCCACTCACAGACCCACACACATAGCGGTGCACCTACTAAAACAACGATGTATGTACTCTCACACCCAGACACACACATTGACAGCCACTCCCTCCCTCAGATACACCCTCTCACACATATTCTCACACCCAGAGAGGCAGCGGCCAACTTCTGCCATGCACACCAAAGGGGTGTGCACAGCATGGGTCTGGGTGGCTAGGGTAGTTGGCCCAGGGACTTGCTGCAGGTCAGCCCTTGTGGGCAACCCCTACTGCGCTAGGCCCAGTGTAAGGTTGGGTGCTTATAGGTGGTTGGCCTCGGCCAGGCCTAGTGGCCAACTGCCATTGTGCACGGCCGAAGAAGGTTGGAATAATGTATAGTAATGAAAATTACAATCAGTTGAAATAACCATAGAAATTTACTGAAAAAAAACAAAGGTAACAAGGACGTTATAGGTTCTGTATTTACTTGTACAAACCAATAGAAATTCAGCAGTTATCGTTAGAGCTCTCTTAAGTTACTATAACTTGCGCCCTAAGGTAACTATAACTCGCGCCTTTGGCATACACAGCTAATTACTGTATGTATTGTCATTGATGAGATCTTGTATAGCATCTTTGATATTATCACTGCAACATTTGCAATAAAGTTATTGACAAGAAACCTGTGCATGGCAAGGGCGCAAGATTGATTAACTTTTTGAAACCTGCGGTCTTTGAAAAGATCTACAGGATTTGAATGTAATATACCGGTGTTGGTAGGGTTAATTTCCAGACCCCAATGTTTGCAATATTTGCAAGAAATGGAAAACTTGTTTAGCAAAGTTTTCATATGCACTGGCATCTTGGAAATAAACAATTGATCATCTACAATAGTACCACAGGGATCCTTTGGCCGGAATTTTTGGTGGAACCATTGTCACTGTCACAGAGATATATGTTTACCTTATTGATGTGAAGAGATGTATGCTCAAAGGAAGAGGTCAAATTTTAGGATCTGTCTTCTGAGGGAGCTTGGTGTTTGCTTTTCTTTCTTTGACTGAGACATGAGAGGGTTCATGTGGCAGTCTTTCTGGGCACACGGGGTTGAAAGGAAAGGCTGGAATTATATTTTTCTATAGCACAGAACCAAATTTAAATGCCAGTAAATGAACTGTACAAATATTTCAGAATATATCAGAATTAGGAAAGCACAAATGAAGCATCTTTTTTGAAACCCTATAGTTGGTGGAAACAAACATTTTAATAAGATCAACACAAATCAGTACAGTATGTAATGCTGATTTTCACACATCATCATTGGTGTGTTGTATTGTTGTATCAGTCTCTGCAAATGTAATGGTGATTTCAAATGCAAATGTGTTGCATGTACTGACAGAGCGCTACCACACAATGCATGCTTTACTCTACTCCACTTCCCTCAACGACGCTCTACTTGTCTCTACTTCACTCCATGACACTCTACTCCACTTTAAGGCACTGTGCGCTGCTCCACTCTATGACACTCTGCTCCACTCTATGCCACTCCACTGTACACCACTACACTGTACCCCACTCCACTGTAAGCCTCTCCTGTGCATGCCACTTTACTCTATGTCCTTCAACTCTGTGCGACTCTACCCCACTCATCCCCACTTCACTCTATGCCATTACACTCCACTCTACTCCTTTCACCTTTACACCACTCTATTATACACTGCTTGATTCTATGACTCTCCACTCTATGACACTCCACTCTATTAAATACCCCTTTACTCTCTGCTGCTCAATTTTACTGCTCTACAAAACTTTAGCCCACTCCATGCCACTCTGTCTATATGACTCCACTATATAAAACTCCATTCTACTCCACTCTTCACCACTCCGCTCTATGAGACTCTACTCCACTCTACTATACGACACACTACTCCACTCTATTCCACTCCACTCTATTCCACTCTTCTCCTCTCTACATCACATCACACCACTCCATGCCACTCTACATTACTCCATGCCAATCTGTGCAACCCACTCTTCGACACTCCACTCGACACTCTACTGTACTCCACTCTACAACACTCTATGACACTTCATGTCCATTCATTATATAACACTATACTCCATTTTATTTGCTCCACTCTATGCTACTCCATGCTATTCCACGCTGCTTTACTCCTTTCTACACCATTCCACTCTACTCACTCTTTGATACTCCACTCTATGCCTTTCCACTCTATGTCTCTCTGCTCAATGATACTATGCTCTATATCACTCTACTCTGTGCCACTCCACTCTACAAGACTCTAGCTCACTCAGTGCCACTCTACTCCACTCTGCTCCATGCCACCTTACTTCGCTGTATGCCACTTCGTTTAACAGTACTTTACTCCACTCTATGATTCTCTAATCTGCTGTATGCCTCTCCACACTATTTGACTCAACTCTATGCCACTCCACTCTAAAACACTCCATGCCACTGTACTCCACTCTGTGCCACTCCACTCGACGCCTCTCAACTCTATTCTAACTTCTCTATTGTCTATTCCACTTTACTCCACTCTGTGACACTTCATGACACTCCACCCTACTCTACTCCATGCTACACCACTCCACTCATGGACACTCCACTCTACAATACTCTAGTCCTCTCTACAACACTATGCCACTCCACGCTACTTTGCTCTACTCTGTGCCACTCCACTCAATGCTATTCAACTCCACAACACTCAATTCCACTCTCCTCCACTCTACGACACTCTACTGCACTCTATGACACTCCACAACACTCCACTATACTCTACTCTACTCTACACACCTTCACTCTGCAACACTCCACTCGAAGAGGCTCTACTCCACTCTACCAGACTCAAAGCCTGTGATTCTTCCTTTTCACTTCTGTGGACCCCGACTTAATCATTGTTGGAACTCAGGACCCCCATGAATGTTTATTTGAATACTAGGAACCCACTAGGCCATTACTGGAAGCTGGAGACCCCACGTAAGCATTTACATTGACTTTAGATGCAAAACAATACAGAAAGAAGCATTGTTCAAAAAATACACAGATGATGAAATATTTTATTGAGTTCAGAAGCTAATGTAAATAAATGAAACATTTGATTTTAATGGGAATTTTGGAGCTTTTCAACGTTTATTTGATGCCACTAATCATCCATACTGTATTCTATTTATGCACTTGCTCTGCTCCCACAAATCAATCTGAGGATACTAACCTAATTTTTACTCCAATTTACAACTCCTTCACATTTGAAGAATGTTTAAAATTTTTAGTTTTAAGTTTTATATTTTGCTTTTTAGTTGCATACACTTTGTTAATCTGTTATTATTATTAACATTTGTAAGCAGTCATGACCCACCTGAGTAGGCTACTCAGACCCCAGGTGTCCATGGGCCACAGGTTAAGAACCACTTCTCTACATCTCTCACCTCTATGACACTCTATGCCACTCCACCCTATACCACTCCACTCTATATCACTCCACTCTATAGCACTCTACTCCACTCTACACCACTCCCTACCGCTTTTCTCCACTCTATGCCACTTCACTCTACAACACTCTACTCCATTATATGACACTCTACTCCATTATACAACCCTCCCCTCTACTACACTACACTCCACCTCTCTGACACTCTACTCTAGGACTGTTTATTCCACTCTACGCTACTCCACTTTATGCCACTCCAATCCACTCACTCTACTCCTCTCCATGCAACTCCAATCTACAACACTACTCCACTATACAACACTCTTTGCCATTCTACTCTGCAGCACCCCAGACCACTCTACACCTCTCCACTCTACGTCACTCTGCATCACTATTCTCCTTTACAATACTACTCTACTCTATGTTACTCCACAGCACTCTACAGCCCTGACAAGAACCACGCATTAGGTGTTAGACTACCGCATTTTAATACTGGTGTTCGCATCACTGAACTAAAATGCATTAGTCACACATTTATAATGCCTCAGGTCCACCACTAGAAGGGTTCAACAAAGCTGCTTTTTTATCCATTTAAGGAGGCTGCAGGGTGCTCTGCTCAGCAGTGTGTGATGTGCTAGGGAGAGCCCACTGTGTTAAACACAGGCATCTGTTTTTACATTATTGTACTATATGCACCATGAGGGTTGGGGATTACTTCAATCAAGCTAAGCTTGCCGCCTTCAAATGTTTCTCGTACCACATAGTCTCTCAGTAACACAGATCAGGGGCGGGTGAACACCAAAATCTGGAGAATTCATTTCAGCAATGCCAACACGTAAGTGTATTGTTTGCTTGCTCTGCCTACAGTTTCATACACACAATGGTAGGACCTTTCTTTTCATTACTAGATGTTAAAAATTGGATCTTTTTGTTTGGCAGTCAGGTTACCCCTTGTCCAAGCAAGGACCCTCACTCAGTCAGGGTAAGTCACACATAATCCAAATTATCCTGTGCCCACCATCTGGTAGCTTGGCACTGAGCAGTCAGGCTTATCTTAGAAGGCAATGTGTAAAGTATTTGTGCAATAAATCATGTGATAACACAGTAGAAAACCACAAAAATACACCACACAGTGTTTAGAAAAATATATAATATTTATCTGGTAAGATGCAGGTCAAACAATTAAAATGCAATAAGTATATGTTGAAATATCACTGAAAAATGGTTTAAAGTGCCTTTAGTCTCTTAAAAAGCAACGTGTCTCTTGCAAGCACAAAGTACCTGGTATGTGATCAAATTCTCCGCAAGGGACGCCAGAGAAGGAGACGCGTGGGAAATTGGGAGGTGTGGGTAAATTTTTCTGGCGCACACAGACGATGCGTCGCTTAGTTTTCACGCAGGGCAGGGTTTGCATCGATTTCTGGTGCATAGACTAGGATCCTCTTTGGGTTGCGGGGTTTTTGGACGCCCTGGGGACGATGCATTGAAGACTGGCACTTGCAGGACGAAGTCACAGGGGATGCGTCAATCCGGTGGGCATTGCTTGGAAAATTCTACAGCACGGCAGGGGCTGCGTTGTTTCCTCTCAGGAAGTCGGCTGCGTTGTTCTGGCTCGGCTTTGCGTCGATCCAGTGGGCTGTGCGTCGAATTTCAGATCGCTACGCTGGTGCTGCATCAATCTTCTCCTTGCGAAGTTGGGCTGCATCATTCTGGTTTGGCGTGCAGTGATTTTCTCACCACAGTAAAGGCTGTGCATCGTTTCTTGCAGGTTGTGCATCGATTATCGCCACAAAGGGAGTTCTCTTGCACGAATGAAGTCTTTTTGGTCCTGACACTTTAGGGAACAGGAGGCAAGCTCTATCCAAACCCATGGAGAGCACTTCTCAGCACAGCCAGAGAGCAGCAAGGCTGCAGGGCAACAGAAAGGCAGCAGTCCATCTCAGGAAAGCAGTCAGGTGAGTCCTTTGGGCAGCCATGCAGTTCTTCTTGGCAGGTTGCAGGTTCAGGTTCTACTCTCCAGGAAGTGCCTCGATGAAGTAGAGCATCTACCTTAGAAGTATCTGAGTTGTTAGGGTCAGAGACCCTGCTTAAATACCCAAATGTGCCTTTGAAGTGGGGTAGAGACTTCAAAGTGTGGCTTAGAAGTGCACAAGGTCCCCTGTGAGTTCGATCCTGTCTGCCAGGGTCCAAGTAGGGGGTATGGCAGTCCTTTGTGTGAGGGCAGGCTACTGTCCTTTAACATGTAGGTGTCAGGCCCTCCACCCTCCCAGGAAGACCCAATATGCAGATGTATGCAAGTGTGACTGAGCATCCTGTGTTTGGGCTTGTCTGAGTGAATGCACAAGGGAGCTGTCAACTAAACCTAGCCAGACATGGATTGTAAGGCACAGAAGGATTTAAGTGCAGAGAAATGCTCACTTTCTAAAAGTGGCATTTCTATAATATTACATATTACATCCAACTTCACCAGTAAACAGGATTTTGTATTACCATTCTGGCATACTAAATATGACCGTGTTACTCCTTTCAGATCAGAAGCTAACACTCAAACAGTATATGAGGGTAGCCCTAATGTTAGCCTATGAAAGGAGCAGGTCTCACAGCAGTGCAAAACAAATGTTGGAGTTTTACACTACCAGGACATGTAAACTACACAGGTACATGTCCTGCCTTTTGTCTACACAGCACCCTGCCCTATGGGTTACCTGGGGCCTACCTTAGGGGGGATTTATATGTAGAAAAAAGGGAGCTTAAGGATTGGCAAATACTTTTAAATGCCAAGTCGAAGTGGCAGTGAAACAGCACACACAGGCACTGCAGAGGCAGGCCTGATACATGGTCGGTTGCTACATATGTGGGTGGCACAACCAGTGCTGCAGCCCACTAATAGCATTTAATTTACAGGCCCTGGGCACATGTAGTGCACTTGACTAGGGAATTACAAATAAATTAAATAAGCCAATTGGGTATGAAGCAATGCCACCGTGTTTTAAGAAGAGAGAGCATATGCACTTTAGCACCGATTAGCAGTGGTAAAGTGTGCAGAGTCCTAAAACCAGCAAAAACAGTGTCCAAAAAGTGGAGAGAGGCAGGCAAAACGTTTTGGGTGACCACCCTAAGCCTGTCTGGTCTAAAACTAGACATGTAGCGGATGCTGGGATCTGCATTGCAAGTGCACAATACCAGGGTTTTTCATGGCAGCTCAAGTTGTTATTCCTTTGTTTCACTACTGCCCCCTCCTCATCTCACTTTACGGACCCGTGGCAGAGGAATATCACTCAACCATAACCTCTGATGCCTCTCCTCCCCCACTGCATGGATCCTGAAGGCTTGAGAATCCCCCTCTGTAACTCTGCTTTTTTGTGTCCTCACTTCAGCAGTCCCCCTCATAGAGCAATTTGCCAGCACCCAGCACGGAACCCTTTTCCTGTCCTTCACATGTGTAGTGACAGCAAGGGGTGGGTTGCAGTACCTGGTGTCCATCCCAGGTGAGTGGAGAAGCCTTTCAAGGGCATTGACATGTCCCAGGCTGTTGTGGCTGAAAACCGTTGTATTTTCTAGATAGGTCATTTGGGATGACAACTTACTCACTAGCAGCCGCAGTGAGTAATTAAAGCCTGAGAGCCTTGTCTACCAACTGATTACCTGAGCGCTGCAATGTATGAAGGAGTATTGAAGCCCTTCAAGACACAGCTCAATGCCCTACCAGCACGAAGCTAGCAACGGTCTTGCAGCTGAAGCCTCACAGAAGACAGCCTGCTACCTAACCAGCATTATGGTGGCAGCAAATGGCAGCCTCATTGTGGCAATTTAGCAGAGCAAATGTGACTGAGAAGGACGTCTGGTGGCATAACATGCGAACATCCAGCATCCAGCAGAGCATAGATGTTTAGTGCTGTGCAATCACAGAAGTCTGTTACAATCTGTTTTAAGGGTCAAAGTCATCACATGACTTAAAGGGCAAAATATTCTACGACTATTTTGGACTTTTATTTACAGGTAACCATGATGAACCTTAAATATAGGATGACTATAAATCATGCATGTTTATTGATGGAGAAATGCATTTTTTTGCTTATATTTCTACCTTATGAAAACTCAGTTGAATAATGCAATCACTGGAAAGAGAGAGACAGTAATAGAGAGAGAGGGAGAAAAAACAGAACTGAGCCCTAATTGGCACCATGAGAAATACTGACTTCTGGATTCATAGAGCTACGAGGTTGCAGCCTTCAATTAAGGCACTGTGACTATGCAACTGTTGTATTAGACTTCTTTCATTCCAAGGTTTTTGCAGCAGTTTCAAGATCCTTATAGAGCTTCTCATTGCTCAAAAGGGTATAATTTCTTATTTTTTTTCTCCTTCCGTTCACTTCATATCTTAGTTTTACATGTGCAAAAGCGTCAATTTACATGTCATACATTTGTCAGTTGATTGTCACTCATAAGTACACTGACACCATGAAAATGTCAAACATAAGCAATCTGGAAACTTGGCAGCTATGCCTCAATGCCACTCCACTCTAAAACATTCTGCAGCATTCTAATCTATGACACTCTACTCTACTCTAGGCCACACCACTCCATAACACTGTAGTTCACTCTACTCCACTCTAGGACACTCCACTCAATACTCTATTCCACTCTATAATGTTGCAAACCACTCTACTCTAAACCACTGTATTCTATGACACTCCACTCTACGAAACTCAGTCCCACTGTACAACACTACACTCTACAATACTCTATGCCATTCCACTCGGCAACATTCTAGGCCACACCACTCTAGGACATTACACTCTACAGCACTTTACTCTTCTCTATGATACTCTAACCTATGACAGTCTACTTCACTGTAAGGCACTCTACTCCATTCTATGACACTCCACTCTATGACTCTCCACTCTACAACCCTCCACTTCACTTTATGGCACTCCACTCTATGCCACTTTATTCTATGCCAGTCCACTCCACTCCACTCTACTCCACTCCACAACACTATACTCTTGGATATTCCACTCCACTTTACCCTACTCCACTGTACACCACTCTTCGCTATGACACTCTTCTCTACTCTACACCCCTCTATGCTACTCCACTCGACTCCAATCCATTCTACTCTATGCCACTCCACTCTGCAACACTCTACTCCACTCTATGCTACTCCACTTTATTCAACACCACTATTCCACTTTAAGCCACTCCACAACACTCTATGATACTTTACACCACTTTCTTCTATGACACTCTACTCTACTCCAACCTAAAGTACTCCACTCTATGACACTGTACTCCATTTCAGTCTATGACACAGCACTCCACACCACTCTAAGCCACCCCACTCTACACTGCTCCACTCTATGACACACCACTTTAGAACAATCTGATCCACTTTATGACACTCGACTCCCCTCAATGCCATTCCACTTTACAACACTCTACTCCACTCCACTGTACCACACTCTACTTCATTCTACACCACTCCACTCAACACGTCTCTGTTCAAGTATTCTCTACACCACTCAAATTCACTCTACATCACTCCACTCTACTTGATTCTATGCCACTGCACTCTTCCACACTCTGGTCCACTCCACTCTATGCTCCTATGCTCCTCTATGCTCCTCTACGCTAATAACCTTTAGCCATGTTAAACCGCAGCCACACTGGTGTGCAATATTGCTAAAGCACATTGGCAAACCCAATGGCTTTTGGATAGGCAAGACCTATTGGCTTTGCCACAGCATATTTCTTTCGAAAGCTGCTTTAATTATACTCCATGATCTGACCTGCCTTTCCACTGGGCTGCTGGCTCTGGCAACAGGCATTGTGATGTCAGAACTCGACTGCCATAAGGTATTACAGACAATTTCTGAGTTTGAGCAATTACTTTATAGTCAGCAACCAGGCATGTCACAGTTCTTTAATTATAAAGAAATTAGAAGCCCTAATTTTTTTACAGAGATTGCAGAATCTCATGCATTATATTGTAATAACCAAGTTGACTTCAAAACTTTTAATTAGATACAAAATGTACACCAAATTTGTAACAGTGTGCATGCAGATAAAGTCCAATACAGCGTGCTCCTTAAGCAATTCTGACATTAATTTGCTTCCGATTTTTTTCATGTTGAGTGTCCAGGTCCTGTAAGGCTCTATATGAAATGGTACGAAAATGGTAACTCTACTTCAGCCATTTATAACTCAATCAACCAGAACTGACTGACTGGGAAGAATAGGAGGTGGCGGCCTGCTGCTGACTTTTGAACTGGAAGTCATGTTACAGACTGGCTTTGGTTCAACATCCTGTGACTCTGGGCAAATCACTTAGAGGAATATTTAAGAGCCCCTAGCGCCATTCCAATGCTACACTAACATAATTTTTTAATGCTAATGTGGCATCAGAAGGCCAACAACACTGCACCATATTTACAAAGCTGCGCAATGCATGCATTGTGCCACTTTGTGACCCTTTGTGCCATATTATGCCTCTACCAGGCATAATGTATGCAAAGGGGGCATTCCCCTGTTAGGGGGGCCCAAAAAATGGTGCAAAAAAATCAAAAAGATTTCCTTGCGCCATTTTTTTCCGCACTTTTATGCCTGCTCAGAGCAGGCGTTAAAAGCAGGCTTACAATGCTTACAATGGGCCTCTGGATGCTTTGCAGGATTAGCATCAGAATTTTTTATGCTAATCCTGCAAAGCACCAGACTATCATCAAAAATTCAGATGCTAGTTCCCTAACTACCGCCAAGGTTCGCCGTATTTTAATATGGCGCTCACATGGTGGTATGAGGGGGCACTAAGGGTCGCTAGAAAAGTTGCGCTGCCGTGGGTTCAGCGCCACTTTCCATAAATATGCCCCTTAATCTCTCCGAGTCTAAAAAACAAATAAAAACATGAATAGTTCCTTGTGTAATGTAACTAGTGCTCAGGTAAAGCGCACACATACTTTCCGATCGAGCTCTCGCTATATTAAAAAATTGCAAAAAAAATGAAAGAAAATCACTCGCCCAATGTCACCCTGACTAACATCTTCATGTGAAAGTTAATACAGTAACTGAAGGTAAACATATCAAAAAAATGTATAGCTGAAATCTGCTTTCCTCCATGTTTTTTTTAATTAATTTATTTTTTATCTCACCGTTTGTTTTCTTTCCCTCTCTCTCTCCAGGGAATCTTTGTTCTCGGGCTGCCGTATGCTCTTCTTCACAGTGGATACTGTGGGTTGTTCCTCATTATCTTGGCAGCAGTGTTTTGCTGCCACACAGGGAAAATTCTCATTGCCTGCCTGTACGAAGAAAACGAAGACGGACAGCTAGAAAGAGTAAGAGACACGTATGAAGACATTGCTAAGGCATCATTCGGAAACCATTTCCTCAAGCTAGGGGGCCTTGTCGTTTGTGTGACTCAGGTATTAGAGCTAGTCATGACATGCATTTTGTATCTAATTGTGACTGGGAACTTGCTGTCACGTAGCTTTTCTTCAGTGCCAGTGACAGAGAAAACCTGGTCTGTCATCGCCTTTGCGCTCGTGCTCCCCTCTGTGTTCATCAGGACTCTCAAAGTGGTGTCTAAGCTCAGCCTGCTTTGCTCCTTGGCTCACTTTGTGATCATGCTGATAGTAATGACTTACTGCCTTACACAAGTCCACATGTGGTCATGGGGCATATTCAAGGTCTCAACGGACTTTGAGCACTTCTTAGTTTCCATTGGAGTGATTATTTTCAGCTACACTTCTCAGATCTTCCTGCCCACATTAGAAGGAAACATGGTGCACCCCAAGAAATTTGAAAGCATGATGACCTGGACTCACTTCTTTGCCTCTCTGTTTAAGACTTTATTTGCACTCTGCGCCTTCTTGACTTGGGGTAAACACACAAAAGAGGTGATTACTGACAACCTGCCATCGCCTTTAAAGAAGCTTGCAGACTTGTGCCTGGTAGTCAAGGCTATTTTCTCTTATCCTCTTCCCTTCCATGCAGCTGCGGAAATATTGCAGACTATGCTGTTCACCTGTAGTCACACAAACCGCAGCCAACAATTCATTCTTTGGCTCTTTAGGGCAAACCTGCTTCTGTTCACTCTGATTATGGCTCTGTATATGCCACATTTCGCTGTACTGATGGGCTTAACGGGCAGTGTGACAGGTGCTGCCATGACATTAGTGCTACCTTCCCTTTTCCACCTACAACTGAAATGGAGAAAGTTAGGCATCTTTGAGAAACTTGCAGACATTTTTATTTTAAGCCTAGGCTTGCTTTGCAGCCTAGCAGGTATTGCCTGTTCGATGAAAGGGGTACTTTAAGCATATGATGGAAGGTAAGCGTGCAGTGTGCATAAGCAAAGTCAAATGCAGGTAGAGTACCTTACAAGTCAGTGAGTACCAAAGCTCCATGTATATAAACAAAATATCTGAAAGATCATTCTAACGTTAACAATTCGTAATTAGTATGCAAAATGAACAGAACTGGTAGCTTAGAAGAACACACGTGTATATATAATAATTGTGTGTGCGTGTGTGTGTGTGCGTGCGTACGCAAGATTGTGTGTAAGTGTATACCCAAGCTTGATTTATGGGAAAAATAGAGCATTCCTTCCTACTAGTGTTATTTTAGGGGTTGTATGTCAGAGTATTGACCACAAATCTATCAGGGAGCCATAAAATCAATGACGAAAGTACTAAAATATTGACTACAAAAATAATTTGACTCAAAAGATCATGATTAAATTAGCAATAAATGTATTTGTTAATCATGTCTTTTACACCTGAAAACGGTTATTTTGTTTTAAAAAAGTATCCAACAATATGTAAAACATTAAAAATTAACATATTCATTCAAACAAATTAACTATAGAAAGTATAGTTCATAAAAATACATACAAAGAAAATTAATGTGCCACAGTTTATAAAATATGTATATTTAATCTAAATATTAAATTATACCATATAATAACAGAAATCCACATAATTTTTTAAATAACATCAAATATGACATTCCTAATTTATTTAAAAGCAACAACATATATAATGTTGTTATTTCTATCAAAATGCTAACATATTATATTAATTCATTAAACTAAAATACTTATACAAATTAATAAAAACCCATTAGAAAAATAGTTGCATAAAATGAACTAATATTTAAAAATATACATTCAATTTTAACATGGGCAAAATAGCTAAATAGAGTTAAGAGGAAATTACAATTACTAAACTAATTAGATTTCAAAATCTATAATAAAAACTGTGTAAATTAAAACAAATATCAAATGCTCTAGGTTTTTTTAAATTTGTGTTTATTAAGTTTATTGTTACAACACAACAGACAGCAAAGCACAATTTGGAGTCCTCCTTAGAACTGTGAGCATAAATGACTTGGTAGCCTGTGTCCTACAGCAGATAGTCACATATAATCAACAAAGCAAAAGGACACATGTTCAAAGCAGATTAACGGTTCACAAAATCACTCTACAGACACCTTAGAAATAGAAGTTGCCTTTCAGAAGTATCGCCAAAATTGAGGGGGTGGAGGGAGGGATTCAATCCGGACAAGGGAAGGGAGGGGGGAAAATGCTCTTTCGCCACAATGCTATCCACAGAATGCAGTAGCAGCAAATATGTTTCACTTAAGCACACAGCACAGCCACATCTATGCAGTTCGGCGATGTAGAATGGTAAGGCACCCTACCTCGCTAATACTGCCTCTGATGATTTTAGCATTTCCTGAAAGGGGGCCCCAGTGTCAGGTGGTCGCAATGTCACAGGTCTAAATTACCAGAATAAAGTGTTTTTTTTCTGACAATACGCAGCATCCCTCAACCGGTCTGATCTGAGCAAACCACAACTGCCCCCCCAGCACATAGCAACACTGCGCTTTGCTAACAATAGTAACAATCCCATTTCCTATGTTCAGGTTGCACATCCTTAACATATCCCAAGAATGCAACTGTGTGGGATTGCGGGAAAGCCAGGCCAGAGATAGCATCACCCATGTCGGAAACTGCCTGCCAGAAATGTTGTTTCGGATTATAAACCCAAGCAGAGTGAAGGAAGTCTGCCCCGTCAGCCGTGCATCTCAGGATCTAGAATCTGAGCGCACTCCCATACAGTAAAGGCGCATAGGTGTGTGTAATACATGAGATGTGGAAATTTTAAATAAATTAAGCGCAACCGATAATTCAGAGAGAGAGCGCATATATGCGCACAACAGTATCTCCAAACCTCACTGGGGAGCGGCGTTCCTAAATCTAGTTTCCACTGCTCCCTAGCCCTCAAATGAGCCGCTGGTGCTGTAGTCTGCATGGTGATATATGATCGAGTTACCAGTCACCTGGGAGTCGGGGCGGAGTACAGAAATTCCAAAGCCTGGAACACCGGGGGCGGGGAAGGAAGGTCACTATTCAGCACACGGATTGCGATTCTAACTTGGAAATATGTGAATCTGTGAAGCAAGGTATGGCCGGGCTCACTGAGTGCAAGATCAGGAGAGATGAACTACCCCTCCGTGTACAGGGATCCCATAGTGGTGAGCCGCATGTCACCTAGGTGTATGCATACATCCATTTCACAGGTAACAGGAAGCATGCGTTGGTCTAAAAGCGGCATAGCAGGAGCATACAGCAATTGCATTGACTCCTCTGGTGCAATGTGCGCCATGCCAAAATTGTGCAGGCTACTGTGTCTACTTCAAATCATGGCCGCCACAGAGGCAGGTAAAGTGCACAACACAATTTGCAGGGCCATATCGAGCCCTGCTCTGGTGCAGCACGGGGTAGGTACTGTATGGGATGTACCAAAAGTGCACAAACTGCGCCTGTGCACAGTAATAGTAAAGGTCCATTTCTGGTGCCACTAGTCCCTCCACAGATCAAAAGGCAATGTGAATAGTTCCGATGATATTCTAGGCTGCTTACCTGCCCACATCAGGATATAAACAACGAGCGGAGCCTCCTCTTAAATTGGCAAGTTAGGGGGATTGGGAGATTGATAAAGAGGTACAGAAAATTGGGAAGAACAACCACCTGTGCGATCGCAATTCAGTCAGTGAGTGAAAGAGGCATATTTCAACACAGGTCAACCTTCTCCTCCAACCAGGAGATTGCTTTCCCATAATTTGCAGACCACTCGTTCACATCCCTACTCAGCCAGATTCCCAAATATCAGACGGCTCCAAAGCCCATTGTAGGGGTTAGTCAGAAGCATGCAGCATGGTGTTGGGTGTGAGGGATAAAATAACGGACTTCGGGCCATATGTACAAACACTTTTTCCCATAGACACAGAATGGGGAAAAACCTTTGCTACATCTGGCCCATCATCCAGTTGATTTTAATGTCTGAAAGATTTCCAAAGTGGAAGACTTAGGATATAATGGGATCTAAATTAATGAATGCGTTTTTTGCACATTCATGCATAACCTCACCATTGGCTGTGAGTAAAGCAGACGAACAAGACAAATTAAATTTGTACTGATGCCCTGCCGGGCCACTAGCGCAAAGAGGAAGGGTCATTCCATATGAATCAAATGCTTTTCTAGCATCCAAGAAAACCTCCATGGTGCAGCAAGTGGGATCCACTGCCTTAGTCACCGCAAAGTAGGTACTATGATGTGGACCTCCCAGGGTCAAACCCAGATTGGTGCGGCAGGAAGATGGTAGGTGTTAGAAATGGGGTCTCTAGTTGGCAGAGATATACACCCTTGTCCAAGTAGGGACCACAATCCTAGTCAGGGTATGTAACACAGAATCCAAATTATCCTGTGACCACCCCCTGGCAGTTTGGCACTGAGCAGTCAGGCTTAACTTGGAAGACAATGTGTAAACTATTTGTGCAATAAATCATACAGTAACAAAGTGAAAACACCACAAAAATACACCACATAGAATTGGAAAAATGATTGATATTTATCTGATTAAAATAAGGTCAAAATGATAAAGATTCAATAAGCATAAGATGAAATATCACTTTTGGACATTTAAAAAAGTCATATCTTAGAAATCAACAGTTGTCTCTTGATTACACAAAGTACCTGGTTTGCATTAAAAATAACAAACACGGAGATCACAGAGGAGGAGATGCGTGGAAAAATAAGATGTGCGTCAGATTTTTCTGATGCAGCACAGATGTTGCGTTGTTTCTTTCCACGCTGCAAATGGCCTGCATTATTTTTCAGCGCTCACTCTTGGTTCCTCACTGTGATGCAGGGATCTTTCTGACACCCAGGGATGATGCAGGGAAATCCTGGCCGCATTGGTCGAAGTCACAAGTGTTACATCGATCCAGTAGGGCGATGCGTAAAATTTTCAGTTGCACTGCAGGTGCTGTATCGGTTTTCCACTCTGGGAATCGGGTGCGTCATTCCGGTTCAGCTGTGCATCAATAGCGTAGGGCTGTGCATCAAGTTTACTGTTGCAAGCAGGCGCTGCGTCAAATTTCCACTCAGGAAGCGGGGCTGCATCATTCCGGTACAGCTGTGCGGTGATTTCTCTGTCGCAAGGCAGACTCTGTGTCATTTCCAGCAGGCTATGTGTCAATTTTCCGCTCACAAGGAATTTCCTGAAGAGATGAAGTCTTTTTGGCCCTGAGACTTCAGAAAACCGGAGGCAAGCTCAATTCAAGCCCTTGGAGGCCACTTATCGGCAAACCCAGAGATCAGCACGGCAGCAGGGCAACAGCAGGGCAGCAGTCCCTCTCAGCAAAGAGATCCAGATGAGTCCTTTGGGCAGCCAGGCAATTTCTCTTGACAGGTTTCAGGTTCAGGTCCACAAGTGTCTGAGTTGGTGGGATCAGAGACCCAGTTTATACCCAAAAATGCCTTTGGAGTGGGGGAGACTTCAAAGAGTAGTTTTGAAGTGCACAAGTTTCCCTTTCAGTACTGGTCTGTCCTGTCTGCCAGGGTCCCAGTAGGGGGTTTGGCAGTCCATTGTGTGAGAGCAAGCCACTAGCCTTTGAAATGTAAGTGTCAGGCCCTCCACCCTTCCTGCCCAGGAAGATCCATCCAGTATGCAGATGAGTACAGGTGTGACTGAGTATCCTGTGTTTGTGGTTGTCTGGGTGAAATCCACAAGGAAGCTGTCAAACCAGCCCAGCCCAGGCATTGACTGGAGACACACTGTAAGGCACAGACGGATTTTAAGTGCAGAGAAATGCTCACTTTCTAGAAGTGGCATTTCTAAAATAGTTATATAAAATCCAACCTCACCAATAAGCTGGATTTCCTATTACCATTCTGGCCATACTAAATATGACCCGGTTACCCCTTTCTGACCACAAACTACCACTTAAACAGTATCTGTGGGTAGTCAAAAGGCTATCCTGTGAAAGGAGCAAGCCTCACAGTAGTGGAAAACAAATGTAGGGGATTTCCACTACCAGGACATGTAAAACACACATGTACATGTTCTGCCTTTTACCTACATAGCACCGTGGCCTATAGGTTACCTAGGGCCTACCTTAGGGGTGACTTATATGTAGAAAAAGTGGGGTTTAACACTTGGAAAGTACTTTTGAATGGCAAGTCGAAGTGGCAGTGAAACTGCACTCACAGGCCTTGCAATGGCAGGCCTGAGACATGGTGTGGCACAACCAGTGCTGCAGGCCCACTAGTAGCATTCAATTTACAGGCCCTGGGCACATATAGTGCACTTTACTAGGGACTTACAAGTAAATGAACTATGCCAATTGGGAATGAACCAATGTTGCCATGTTAGAGAGAGACAGCATATACACTTTAGCACTGGTTAGCAGTAATAAAGTGTGCAGAGTCCTAAACCCAGCAAAAACCGTGTTAGATAAGTGGAGGGAGGAAGGCAAAAAGTTGGGCGATGGCCACCCTAAGGCATCAGGTCTAACAGTAGGTAACAGGGGTAAAAGCCAGCAATTTCGCAAAGATTTTATTTTCTGTATTTATCAAGGATATCGGCCTATTGGAGTCACAGATGCTAAGATCTTTGCCAAGCTTAAGTACAATCCCTATAAGCGATTGGTGCAGCGATTGTGGCAGCACCCCTCTCTCAATGGATTCGGCAAACATCTTGAGGAGGGGCGGAGCTAAGAGCTCTGTGAATTCTTTGTAAAACGCCACTGTAAGGTCGTCAAGGCCCAGTGCCTTGTACCTGGGAAAATTGTGTGTAATCTCAATTATATCCCCTTCTAACAAGGGAGAGTCCAGGTATTGCTTGTGACCATCTTCCAGCCACAGGAGGCAAAGCATCTTAAAACAGTCAGTGTACGGTTCAGTGTCAGGAGTGCTTGTGAGGGAATATAATGAGGAACATAACGAGGAGTACAAATTTCTCATTGTATAGAGGACCTCTGCTAATCCAGTCCATGGAGCCCCCTCCTCATCCTGAAGGTCCACAATGTAATCCTTGGCCCAGGGCATGCGCAGCAGAGAAGAAGGTGTTTTTCCTGCTATATCTCCCTCCCCATAGCATCTAGCTTGCACCTCCTTCCCCAAGAAGCATACTTCTCGGAGCACTGCATCATTAAACTACAACACCTTCTGTCGAGCTTCTACCAGAAGCTTCACATCTTTCTAGGTTCGCAAGTTGTTTCTCCAAATTGCTTAGTTCACGGCGCAGCACTTGGAGAATGCCATGCTGCTTAGCTAGGCAGACCCCCAGAATGACCACCTGAAAGGCCTCCCAGAGTGTACCCAGAGACTGCTTGGAACCCTTGTTTAGATTAAAATAATTAACAATAACCTTGCACACCTCCGACCTGGTCACCTGGCCATGCAGGGCCCCAATGAGGAGGTGTCAGGTAAATGCTTGCTCTACCTGACCAGCCGCACATAACTCTAAGAATACTGTGGACTGGTCAGAAAGTGTACATGGGAAAAGTCTAAACTCAGCTGTACAGAGCTCTGCATCCATGGTGCCTATCCACATATCAATGCGGGACCAGCTGTCATGTTGATTCAGGTACCCTCTCTCAGATTGCCATGACTATCGTGCCACAGATCTACCAGTCCCTGCTCAGATGTAATGGCAATCAGTACTTTCACAGTGCCTGTGGGAGTCTGGTGCAACTGCTACAATCCAAGTATGGGTTCAAAGTGACATTAAGGTCACCTCCCCATAACAATGTGCTGAGCCCCAATGAGTCAGCTAATCGTTACACTTCCTTGAAACAATCCGGGCTGTCATTATTGGGGCCATACACCGACAGCAACCGAAAAGGTCGGTCTAATAAAACCCCTTGGAGCAGAATATATCTCCCTGATGGATCACATATAACCCTTAGAGTGTGCCAAGTCAATTCCTTACGAAGAATGATAGGGGCTCAGCAGGCGTAACAGGAATATGGAGCAATGTGACCCTCTCCCATCCACCTCGTACGCAAACGCGTTGTAGAATCAACTATGAGGTGAACCTACAGAAGCATATATATGTCAAAAGCATGGTGGCGTAAATAGGTGGGCATCTGGTGCATCTTACGCTTATCATTTAGCCTCCTGGCATGCTATGACAGGTATCTCAATGCAAAGGTGTTAACGCGTACTATTCTTGAATCTCTACATTTTCCTGTTGCTGCAGTGTCGAAGTACCATGGGTGCAGAGCATGCAGAAGCACAAAAAAGGGAAGGGAAGGGCAAAGGACAGAGCCAGTGTAGCAACAATATTAAAGCTATCTACAAAACCCAACATTTCACTCACCACCCACGTCGGCCCCCCAATTGGGCCAGACAGCCATACCCCACTCAACAAGAAACCCACAATAATCCCCAGTGTCGGGGAGCTTGTCAAAGTGCACAGACTCATCCTCGGATGCACAGGAAAGGCCGACTCATCCCAACCCAAGGGGGATGGGTGATCCGGAGAGCTCGAATGAGGGGAAGACAAGAAGCCATTGAGCAACCGGCCACTGCCTATAATATAATACCAGACCAGCAGGACGTCTTAGGCGGCCAGACCTCTATGCATTGTTCAGTCATTGTCACTGAAAATTGCAGTTTGCATCAGCATCTCAATCTGAAGTCCCTCCAGCCACTTTCTTTGGGAGGGTTCATACAAACTTTGCGGCTAACTTGGGGTCCATGAAAAAATGAAGCTTGCTGTTGAGCTGAATCCTCAGTTTAGCGGGATATATCAGGGAATATTTAGCATCAGTCTGGCTGAGCAAGCATTCAACAGGCAAGAAGTTTCTCCGTGATGCCTGTACTGTCGCAGTGTAGTACAGGAAAATAGTAAACTTGTTGTTCTGGTAGATCAAAGGATGCTTCTCCCTAGCCAGACGAAGCACCACATTGCGATCCTGGTAATTTAAAAGTCAGGCAATAATGGTCCTAGCAGGTGCCTTTGGGAGAGACCTCTGGCCCAATGATCTGTGCGCTCACTCCACCACCGTGAGAGCACCTCTGTAAAAAACGACTTACACATACCTTCCACAAAGTCTTCCATCCAGCCAATGGCAGTGGACTCTGTTACGCCCAGGATGCAGAGGTTATTTCTCTGGGAGCAAGCCTTCATTTTTATTACAGATGAGCTCTAGTATTGTTTCCACCTGTAGACGTAGCTCCCCGGAGGTGTGGCAACCACCCTCCAAATCAGACATGCGGTGCTCCAGTTGATCCAGCCTCAAATCATGGTTGTCCACTCTGTTTTTGAGGCAATCCATAGAATCAGTAAGGTGGTCAAATTTGGTATCTATGCCCCCCAAACTCTACTTCAGATCCAGGAACATGGCCTTGATCGAAGAGGACTGTGATGTCTCCTCCTGCGAGTCAGACACATTTTCATCCGACCCTGCTCTGTCGTGAGGTCTGTTTTTTTTTTGTTGCAGGGATCAAACAATAGTTCAGACTGTTTCTAGTCAGATTTCTCCATTTTGTTCATTACAGAATTGCACTAATTACACCATTAATAATGTCCAGAACCCTATTGCTCTGACCCAGATTGTTGTGAAGCTCAGGCTGGGATGTCAACTTATGCGCTTACCAGGCCCGCTGAAGGAGGTGGGACTGAATCCTCGGAGTCCTTATATGAATAATTGCAGCAACCCATCTGCCACCACCCCACCCCTCACTGATTAGAAGCCTGGAGGCAGATGGGGGGGCAATCTAACAGACTCTCCAGCGCTGTTCATCACAGGGAAGTCCCAGCATCCTGAGATGCATGGACCAGAGCTCAACCCCCAGCAGGGCCACCAAGGGGTGAGGCAGGTGCCATCCAGTTGTTCAAGAAGGTGTCCCTCTAATGCTTGCAACCCCAAATCCACTAAAAATCAACACCTCTGAGGAGGGGAGTAGAGGCAACGGCACTGCTGAACCAGCGAGACCCAAGGCCTCCAGATCAGACACCAGACATAGTGCAGGGCTTTCAGTCAAAATGACCTCCTGCCTCGACAGCAGTCCGTCGTCCTTCAAACAGAGTTACAGGGGCCCTGCATGTTGGCCGGGCCCAGTGAGGGGGACCACCTTACACCACCTCAGAATGCGGGAAGGTACCTATCTGCCTGAGGGCAACTCTTTCTAGGTAGCGATCGGTTGCTCCCTGGATAACCTCACCAATGCCAACTTCAACCAAAGCAACTGTCAACTGTGCAGCATTGGAACTTCCCCAGCTGGGCTGCAGCTAACAACCAGCCCTGCTTGCGGGAGAGAACTGTCCCAGGCTCCGATGGTTTTTCATGGCGGGAGACATACACCAGCACACCCAGCCCTCCCATGCCTCCTTGCCCGGCATGGGGCAGCAAATTGGAACATCACCGGGTCGAAAACTCAGGTCTCCACTCACCCAGTCCGGTTGCAACTTCGGCCTTGGCACAGCTGCTACCAGGTCTGCACCATCATGCGAAGGGAGGCCCAGTTCCGCCACCACTCCGCTTACAGGTGCTCCTCCGGGAACATCAAATCCCTCGCCAGTCACCGAGGATAAACCAAATCGGGCCCGTTCCTCCTGCCAGCCCAGGGGGGGGCACCGCTGCTGCAGGCCCTTCCATCCACATCTTCGGCCAGCAGCACTCCAGCCATGCAGCCCAATACATGTTACCACTGCGTCCGGGCCTGGAGGAACAGAGAGGTCAGCAGTCTACCCAAGCACCGACAAGCTGGCAGAAATAAGCACCAAACATTCCCAGGTACTGATGGCTCCAGATCCAAGGAGAATATTAGGATTACTTTCTCCTAACCTGCAAAGTCTTGCTAAACGGCAGCCATCTTGCAGTCAGGCCAAGCCTCGCCCTCAAACACTCTAGGTTAAATTCAATCCAACAAAGTTGAAGACAAATACATACATTGGAGGGACAGATTTACTATTCTAAATCCATACTCACAATTATTACGGAAAGTAGCTCTTCTAAATCCAGCCCAAGAAACATTGGGCAAAATACATACATCTGTAGGGTCACATTTGCTATTCTGAATTCAGTTACAAAAGCTCTGGGAAGAGTACATATATTTGTTAGGGGGAGAGTCAGATTTACTATGCTATCTACAGTCAAATAAACATTGGGGAAAGTGGTTATTTTTAGGTGGGGCAGATTTACTATTCGAACCACAGTCCATCAAATATTGGGAAAAGTGCATACATTTGGAAGTGGGGCGGGGGGCAGGTTCACTATTCTTACTTCAGTCCTATGAACCTTGGAGAAAGTACATATATTTTTTAAGAGTTGTCAGATTTTCAATTTTAACCCCAGTCCAGTACCTCTGGGAAAAATGCATACATTGAGGATGGAAGGTGGTTAGATTTACTATTCATTTACTTAAGGGAGGGAGGAAACAGATTTACTACTCTAACTCCATACCAAAAACAGTGGAGAAAGTGCATATTTTCAAGGGGTACATAGTTTCTATTCAAGCTCCAATCCAACAAATATTGGAAAACGTGCACATATTCAAGGAGTGTAAGGTGGGAGGAGACAAAAATACTATTCTGACTCAAGACATCTTAGGTAGACCAAATGCACTTTCTATTCCCTGGCTCAAGCATGCCTCGAGGTGGTTGCATATTCTGGAACTTGGGGATTTTTGGAGACACCCACATACCCTATGGAGGGCCCAGAAGCAACATCTGAAATAAGTCTACTGGTCCTATGTTGGGAAAAACTATTTGTTATGCACTTCACATGGTCGACTGGCATCACAATTTCTTGACTTCAAGTGGTATCCTCACTTTGAACCCTTTCTGGATCTAATTCCTGACCTATTATGCAAAAGTTTGTACTCCCGTTTTAGGTACAGGTGTTTACCACTGAAGTCCTTTACTAGTATCTGGCGACCTGCTCTGACAACAGATCTATGCCCCAGCTGCAATTGTACTCTGGAAACTATAGTACATTTTATGTTTATTTGCCCAGCTTATGGGATTGCACGGCGGAAGTGGGTTTGTCCAGTTTGCAGGAACATGGGCCTGAGACACTGCAAAGTTGCTCTAAGGATGCTGATGAGAGACAGGTCTCCTCTTTTAATATGTGCGTTCAGCAAGTTCCTTGCGGCCGCATGATACACACGTACTTGTTTTAAAAAAAATCGAACTGATTTGACCCCAATTGATTATTGTTCTTAACTCATTTATCTATTTACTATACATACAAGTTTTATGACTGTCGTGACCTTTCCCCGGCTGATGGTAAAAAGCAATATGAGATATTGCAAGCTGTATCCAGGATGTTGATGAGAGACAGTTTCTCTCTTTTGCTAAGGTGGTTAGACAGTCACAAGTGGTAGCATGTAAAGGAATACATGTATTTATGTCCTTTTAATCATCTTTCATTTTTTTATGACTGTTGTCTTTTCTCCTTAATTTTTTTATCTGTGTATTTATTATGTACACTAGTATTTTACTTGCTGTGATTTTATTTTGCTTTGATGGTTAAATGTGACCGAATAAAGCTTGTGTTCAACTATCAACTACTAATCTGACTTTATCCTGACAAACAACATGGATATTGCATTAATTTGGGGGCATATTCAATATTCTAAATGCTGTCCCACAAACATATATGATGCTAATATAAAAACACTCTAATAACAGTTTTTTTTTCGATTTAGAACTCCAATAAAAAAATAAAATCTGATTTGGAAACACACATATTTATTAATTACATGTGGTTGCAGAGCATTATTGTATAAATCAGCTAAAGTTAAACATTCTAAATATTAAAAAATACAATTTGATGTTTATTATTAAAAATATAGGGCCTCATTATAAGATTGGCGGCCTGTGCACCACCATTCAGCGGTGGCAGTCTGACCGTCAAACTCATAATGAGTCTCATAGTCTAATAACACACCTAAAAAGAAAACTATGATTCAATTATCAAAAATAAAATAAAATTAACAGCAACTAAAATGCTATAGCTATGTAACTATCTTACAGTTTTAGTTAAACTCTATTACGAATTTAAAGTTTACAAATATATTATTCTTACAAAATAGAATTTCAAATTAATAGTTAAATTAAAATACTGCCTCAAACTCCCCGAAACACTCATACCAAAAATAAATCTAATAGAAATGTTCAAAAAATACTTACACAATACAAAAAAGGTCAATTCAAAATCTAACATTTTAATAACATAATATTTAATAATTAGGATTTTTTAAACAAAACATTACCCACCAAATTACCTGCCCCAACTCAATTTAAAAAGAAAATAACACACATTTATGAGCATATTACCCAATATTTAAACATGAAAAAATTAACAATTATTAAGCTAACAGAAATAACATAAAAATAATTAGTAATATGAATTATTATAAAAGTCCTTAAAAAGTGACCCACCTACATTTCCATCATAATCAGATATTGTTTGCTAATTTAGAAATACAAATAAAATATAATGTTAATTTAATATCTGTTAATTAACAACCTAATTAAAGTAATTCCCCAATAAACACTACAACCCACAATTACACATTCTAAAATAATTAAAAAATATAATAAAACTTGTAAACAAATAATAACAAAAAATATACAGAATCAGTTTAGTAGATAATTAAATTTGAATAATGAATAATTTAAATCAAACTACCCACCCAAGCCCAAATGCAGAAATCCAAAAAGAAATACTTACCATAACATTATTTTTACAATAAGTGAATGTAAAATCAATTGAGTAAAAAATAAAGAAATACAAACATATGTATCAATATACTGAAAAGATATAACAAAAGTATTTGAGTAGACATTATTTTAAGCTTCAATATTATTGTATGAAGCTAAAAAAATGGTCCGCTTGCCTTCGATATTTTGGTCTGCAACATGTTTGCAGTCACAAGTTTTTAACTATATTATGTTATTGTAAGCACATATTTTAGAGATAATATTCTGGTAGAAGTCCCAACTTAGGATAGTATCTAGTCAATTAACTGCAGCTGAACGTGACTAGAAACAACATTAAAATTAACAGTATCAATCCATGCTGACATTGTAAATGAATATGATAGCTGAATCATAAATACTATTAGTAAAATTCATACTTTTAAAATCATGCCACCAGAACTTACTCCAAGTCTATGACGATGGAGACTGTTATTTAAAGTTATACAAAAAAAGTCCAAAATCCACCATAGGAGGTTGACCAGACTACTAATTCTGGTTAGTATAGAGTGTGGTTTAGAGGAGAGATTATCAGAACGAGCTGACTGTCAATGAATCTCACCTTTAAAAGGTGAATATTAACTTATTGATTTGGCAATGTTTTTAAATATTTTTACTTTATCATTTTAAAATGGCTGTCATCCAAATTGGAATGATAAAAAACAGCTAAATGGTCACCAGTGCATCACAACTAAGGGACAAATCTGTCATCTAACAGGCTTGCATGAAGCTTATATTGTAGGTCTTACAACCTAAAGCAGGACACATTTTCAAAACCACCCTATGGGAAATAACTGTCTCTAGAAATAATTATAAGGGGTAGATATGAGAGCACAAAATTAGATGAAGTGCAACAGTGAAAAAATGCACGAACAGCAGAGAATGTGTATTTATAAATATTCATGAGTTTAATGTTTATGAGCCACTACACAACACATGAAATATTTAAAAATTTGAATACCGACTGCCATCTATATGTAGAACAATTCACAATTTTTAACTAAACTCACTGCTAAATGTATTAAAAAAATCCCGTCCTTTGTCATTATTGAACTGTGGTACTAACAAAGAAACTGGATTTGGCCTCTTCTGATCCTGACTTGAAGCATTGAGCAAGCATTCTTGGGTCATTTAAAATCATCCAGCACTAAGCATAGAAACCTCTGGAGTGAAATGTTGGTCAGAGTTGATTTAGTTATTGACAGTACTTTGCCTTGGCCTTCTGTGTTTGTATTGTTTTGCTTTGTGCTTCCTCCTTTATATTGATCTTGTGACAAGCAATATTGGCTGTTTCAAAGTTTCATGGAAGCCAAGCAATAGATTCTGAAACTATGGAGATATACAACTCCTCATCTGTGGGGACTGAATGGAGAACCTACTTGCTGTCTAGGTATGAACTTGTGCTATGCATTCTACAATGGAAGGAAGAAGCTTTGTTTGAGAAAAAATTAACAGTTTCTGTCGCCTGTATGCCTACATATTATTGGATTGACACATGTCTTTTTAACATGGTATAATTCTTACTTTCCTTCCTTCCTTTGAGCGCCTCACCTTTGGTGTTTGCTTAATGTAGCTGGTGATAAAAATGTATGCTATTATGTGATTAAATGACAGAGATTTATCATTAAATGTTATATATAGTTCTTCAATATAACACTTATTTTCAATGCTACTCTGTTATGTTTTTTGATACTGGCTGATGTTGAAAATCAATGAAGATGTGTAGTTAAAAAGGGCACTTATAAGTTCACATGTGAGAAAAATTCAGTAAACTGCTTGTCAAAAACATCCAACTAACAGTCCAAGATCTCCCGTTCTCTTGACATGGGAAAGCATCATGAGGAAGAGCTGCTTATTCCTTGACCTTAACCCTAGTTGCAGCCACAGTTTTTTATCAATGTCACATCCACTACTGGAGATGCTTCTCCTATGCTGAGGATGCAGCATTTCCTAAAGGACATACTATATAGCAGATGCAGCTAGGAAAACACCCCACATTCTGAACAATTTCAGAAGGCAAACCATGTGTGTTGTGATGTGTAATAATGTGCCTACTTATTTTACTCTCGTTCTGCATGTTGGATCCTCTTTTTCCTCCCCTTGAGTTTACCTCTAGCTGACTGCCCCAAGCATGTTCTATTAGCACGACCACCTCCTTCTAATTCATTACGGACACTGTGTGTGATATAATTCAATCAATTCTAGGTGTTTGTAGTTCTGTTTGCTAATTAGAAAAAACACCAGAAGCAATGAATTCCAGGCGAAAGGTTCAGGACTGGTGACAGTGCCCATTATAACCTGAAGTGAGGTGCTCACCATGTGTTCTATGACAGTCGTTCCCAACCTGTGGACCGGGGACCCCTAGGGCTCCAAAAGCGTCCTCAGGGGGTCCCAACTGCTTTGAAAATTAATAGTAACAGATTAATAAAGTGTATGTAAATCAAATGACTAAATGTGCAGTTTAAATTTGTAAACCATACTGAAAATCTGAAGGAATTTAAAATTGGAAGCTAAAAATGTAATTAGTGCCCTAAGATTGATTTGTGGGAGTAGTGCAGCAGGTGCATCAAACAGAATATATAGTATTGATGATGTGGGGCTTCGATTACATTTAAAAAAGCTCCAACCTTCCTATTAAAATGACAGTTTCTTTTATTTATATTTGTTTGCAAATTAAGTAAAATGTGTTATCATTTGTGTATTTGTTTGATCAATGCTTGGTTCTGTATTTTTCTGTGTATTGTTTTGCAGTTCAAATCATTGACAATGTTTAGGCCGGGTTCCCTAGCTTCCAGTAATAGCAAAGTGGGCGGGTTCCGGAATTCCAATATTGATTCAGTGGGGTTCCCCAGGTTCCAGTAATGATAAAGTGGGGGTCCTCTGAAGTCAAAAGGTTGAGAACCACTGTCTAAGATATTTTCAAGGTTCATATTGAAGCTCTTTCCTCAGTAGATTTTTGTCTTTGCTCCCTCATACTCATCTTGTGATTTTTAGGTGGGAGCTGAAGCGCTAAACAAAAGGCATTTAGTAGCATGTTTCTGTTTGCACAATAAATTCCTCTCAGCTGCATAATCTTGCATCGCAGTGCTTTATTTTACAATGATAATACCTTATTACAGTGGCAATGAGGACCTGAACCAGTTGTACATAGGGCAATTATCTCTTGATTCTCTCTTGATTTTCTCTACTCTCACTGGCTAGTTACCTATATTTGTCCATTTCTGGGAAACCCTTTTGGGTAGCTTTACACTATATAAGACATAATAATAATAATAATAATAATAATAATAATAATAATAATAATAATAACAACAATAATTATAATAATATCAATAATTATAATAATAATAATAATAATAATAATAATAATAATAATAATAATAAATATAATAATAATTGTAGGCACATGGCCACTAACATGATTCTTCACCCTGTACAAATGTAAGATACTAGTTCATAAATCGAGGTGCTGCATCCCAGCAAAATAGGATGCCTCCCACTGAGAAAAAAATGTCACAGCAATATCCTGACAGCACATATGCAGCTTCTGAAAATGTGACTGGTAAGGCTTGGTCAACGTATTTCTATGGACCTGAAATCACACATTTTTTCAGGTGATTGAGAAGTTCATAGGCCATTCAAACATTTCCAAAGTTTGGTGGGCAAAGTGCATAAGCCTGTTTAATTATTGTGTGGTGTTTTAAAGAAAATGCCCTGTGGAAGGGCAGACAACTCGGGCTAAACATTGTTTCCCATGTGCCTCCTTAGTAAAACATACTCACTGATGCCAGTTCCAGACCATGCCACTACACCACGCAAAGGGTCGCAAAGACTGGAAATATTAACTTCTGTGTTGCAGAATGTAGTCCTCCTGTGAGTTATATAATGGTGTTATAAACACAAAAAAAATTGCCTTGTCCAGTATAGTCCTTTGTTGGGATGGAAATAGGGCATGCACCCCTGCCCTTAGTGCCACAGTTGCATGGATCCCTGCTACTGATTTCGAACATGGATCATGCATTTACGTCCTCGCCTAGGCCTGTCCCACAGTGATAGCCTATACCTGGAGGGGCTCAATGAGCACTACCCTCATGAAGGTAGAAGGCTAGCGCCCTTACTTGGAGATAAGTGACATGAGAATAGAGATGGCAGCATACATGTGTTGTGTTCAGTAGAATCATTAATGTGAACAGGCCTTTTTACATGATGTTGTGGGGCCTACTGAACCAGTTGCATAAAGTTCCATGACTGCATACTTAGCTAACCCATGGACGCCTTTTGGAAGTCCAAGGCTCGGAAAAACTAAGGAGCTGAGGATTGCATCTCCTAGACAGGAAATGTGTACTACTGACATTTCTGTGGGCCGGAGTGAGGCAAACATACTTAAAGGGCTCTTTGATTTCAGGAAATGTTATTGGGCAGTGGGGCCTCAGGTCATTGTCACAGGGACTGTGAGACTGATAAGGTTGGCAATTCCGTGAGAGGAAGGATTAGTCCCTTGGACCTTTATGTGGCATATTGCAGTGATGTCTGACAGCCTGGTGTGATTTCCCGATTACTCCTGAGATGTGTGCTCTGGGTCATGCAGAATTGGAGCCATTCCTGCTGTGGAAAGATGTCCCTTTGATAAAGGGCAGTGCAAAGGTGAGGGCACTCTAAAGGAGCTGACATCTCAACCTGAATTTCAAACGCCAGACACTTAATCACATATGTGTATGGATTTGGACTATATACGTAGGAAGGTAAACTCTATACTTTGTTGAACAGCACTATCTCATCAGGAGAGGAAAGATCGCCAGAGCTTCTTGCTTGTGGAACCAGGTCTGGAACCAAAGACTGACAGTATCCTATCTGGTTTAAGGGCCCTCACCCATAAACCAAGAATAATTGCCTGTGCCTGGGGCACCACATTTCTTCCTGCCTGCCAAGACCAGTATGCCCTGTAAGGAGGTGTGGTCAGTAGACCCCATACAGCAGAGTATGAGATGTTTGCTCCAGGTGGGACAGGTGTTGTGAGAGAGCTATCAGCTCTCTGCAGATGCCAGCAACCCCTGTCTCTCCCATACCTGACTTTCCCAAACATATACTAACTACAGCTGCCGAAACCATTTTACCCAGTTTTCTCTTGTCCTGTAACTTATTGCCATAGCGAAGCTTGAGAGGGCCACACTACAAAGTACAAGCGGGGGCCCCATCTCTGGACTCATTAGGACAGGGCCTGACTGGCTGTAGCGGGCATCAGGTGTTTCCCCAGGAGGCTAGAAGCATGGGGGGTAGTTTTGCAGCTGTGGGGTCTGGTTTTGTGACGGGGGCCTTCAATAACAAAAGCAGCAATGCCTCACACTTGCAACACTCGTGTCCCGCCCCCCCCCCCAGAGGCCGCAACTTGACTGCTGACTACAAAGTGCTGGCCTATACAGGGAAGGGGCATCAATTGGGCATGTAAGCACCTCAAAGGTGAGGGGGGTTTGGGATTGGAGGGGGTCCTTTGGGCTGGGCTTGGAGGGGGGTCCTTTGGGCTTGGTTTGAAGGGGTGGTACTTAGGCTTGCCCCTGGATGGTGGTGGTTTAGCCGTGGATAATAGTTTGGTATGGGCCTTGAAAGTGGAGGGAGTCGGTTTTGCCTTGGCTGTGGTGGGAGTGGATGTCCTAGGTGGGGGAGGGGCATAGCGACGACCATTGGAGGCCTGGGAGGTGGGAGGTAGGAGTCTGGGAAGGGTAGTAGGGTGCATGGGGGAACAGCGACTGGGCCAGTGGTGGGGAACAGGGAAAACGCTGTCAAGAAACGTGTCTTAGGGGCACAATATAGGTCATGGGAAGGACGATTGGGAGTGGAGGGAGAGGGTATGGTTGAGAGGGGTGTACATGGAGGTTCCTTGGGTGCAGGTACGTGGGTGTGTGCCATGTGTGTGCTGGGTGAGTGTTTGATGGGTGAGTGTGGGCATTTAGGTGTACTGGGAGGGGGTGGAAGAGATGCAGGGAGATGGCAGGGGGATGTGTGAGTTAATGTTGGGGTGGTGTCTGTAGGTAGGGTGGATGTGCTGCATGTGGAGGTGTTGATTGTCATGGTGTGTGTATATGTGCTGTATGGGTTGCATGTATTGGGGTCTGATATTGTGGTGACGGTGGCAGTGAGGGCACATGTGGCAGGATCTGGGACTGATGAGGTGATGACTGCAGGTGTGAGTGGTGTCGCGACTGTGAAGGGGAGGTGATGGGGAGTCGGTGAATGTGGATGTTAGCATGTCTGCACCTGAATGCTGTGTGTGTGATTAGCGCTGGTGTTGTTTGTGGTGGTGTGTTTGTCCTTGCATACCGTGTCTGTTGATGTGTTTGCATGTGGTTCAGTAAGTGTGCCTTCGATGGGTGAGGGGAGAGGGATGTGGGTTTGGGAACAGGTAGCTGGAGTGGGTACAGAGAAAGAAGGGCCATTGGCTGCCGTCAAGGAGGAGGTCAGAGCCTGAAACTATACACGGCACCGTGAATGCCTTCCAGGAACCCAATAGTCTGCTGCATCGATGGAACACCATGGGGGAAACCACAGCAATGCATATGTATACCGCTGATGCAGCTACAGATGCAATTGTGTACATGATGAGAGGCATGCCCGCCACACCTGCCCAGGACCCATAGAGACACACTATTCCTGGACTATAGAACCAACAGAATCCTGCATGGCTAGTTGGCATGCCAACTAGGCCATTGTCAAATTGCACAGTGACATCTTGGCCCACCTTACCTCACTACACATGCAGTACTTGGCAGCAGATTGAGGACTTAACAGTTACCCCTGGCACAGCGGTTGGCATCAACTCATTACAATGGCCTGACACCACAGATGCTATGATCTTGTTGGCATGTGCTGCCTAGCACATATTGGTAGTAGGTGACAACACAAATACCAAATTGGAGCTTACTGCACTTCCATTCACAGACTGCATGGCCACACATCCATGATGCAAATCCTGCCCGGCTGGCTAATACCCATAGTGGACATAAATCAACCGAGTACCCATGCTACAGCTTCCCAATAGTGCACACCCACAGCCAATATGGCAACACACATCGTGTACTCACCCCTTTGTGGCTGCTGTGCTACCCTCAAGCGCCCATGCACATCAGGGTAGGCCACCACCAATATGCGGACCATCAGAGGGATCAGGGTCTTACAAGCACCTTTCCCACATTGGAAGGATGGCCTCAGCTGGGCCACTACGTTTTTCTGGGCCCAGGGTCTCAGGTCCTCCCACTTCTTTCTCCAGTGGGTGCTCTGCCGGGCATGGACCCCCAAGGTCTGCACTTGTTTGGTGATGGCACATCATATCCCCTCTAACATGCAGATTAGAGTACTCAAAGCCTGGAGGTAATGAAATTCATGTGGTATTTAATTTTACTTTTGGCCCACAGAAAAAAACTTTGTTCAGTCATGAACACCCATACAGCATGCTCATGATCTCTGGATATTGTTTAATAGGAGCAGCCAGGGTTCCGAACATCAGAGGAGACAATAGCAATTCCTTATTCATACCTATATGTAGAGGTAATGGATCAGATCTGCTTCCATTAACCTGCACTCTTGTATCTGAAATCCAATATTTGGCCATTATTCATGCCAACATGTGTGGTATTAATCTTATTTTTCAAGAACTCAATAAAAAAGGGCCAATTTACACTAGCAAATACTTTTTCAGCAGTTAGCAATAACACTGTAAAGAGGGCCGTTCTGCAGGATGCTTCCTCCATGAAGTGGGGTTCTAGGCAAATACTGTGCACTGCCTCCCTGTTTGGGGTAAATCCAGTTTGATTTTGGTGGAGTAGATTTGGTACATGGGACAACAGTCTGTTCACCAGGACCTTTGCAAAGATCTTGGCATCTGAATTTAGAAGTGTAATACATTGGTGCACCTCACAAAGATCCAGTGGTTTGCCTTCTTTGTGTTTTAGCTTGAAATGAGACTTGGTTATTGTGGATGTAACCGAATCTGAAGGAGGTAAGTGTGGCCACAAGCTGGAGGAATCAGATTCAATCTGAAATGTTTGTAGAATGCATTATAAAGACTGTCAGGCCCTGGGGATTTATCAGGATGTTAATCTGTAGTAGCTCTCAAGACCTCCTTTGGAACTGTCAACTGTTCCAGAATTTTGCTGTTGGCTTGTGACAACTGCGGTAGTCCACCTCAACTAATAGAGTCGCTCTTCTCCCCTGGGTCCACTGGGTCTCCCAAGTATAGTGACGGGATAATATTTCCTGAATTCCTCTCTCATCCTATCCACTAATAGAATCCAGCTTATCTCACATCTATGCTGGGGTTTGACTAAGGAGCATATTTATACTCTGTTTGCACCGAATTAGTGTCTTTTTTTACTCTAATTCGATGCAAAACTAACTCCATATTTATACTTTGGCGCTAAACCCGTCTAGAGCCAAATTTAAGTCATTTTATTGAGGTGGAAACCTACCTTGCCTTAATGAGATGCAAGGTAGGCGTCCCGTGCCAAAAATGACTCTATGGCCTTCATGCCGTATTTATACTCCTGTGCAAAAATGGTGCAAGGGAGGAAGGAGGGGTCAAATAATGGTGCAAAGCTTGCTTTGCCCCATTTTTTAATGCCTGGGTCAGGGCAGGCGTTAGGGGACCTTTGGGCCTATTTCCATGGTAGAACACGATGGAATAAGCACACAGGTGCCCTCCCGAGGCCCCAGTGACACCACAACCAACACCAGAGGGACAGCAGAGGATGGGGGACCCAATCCCAGGTAAGTACAGGTAAGTACTGGTAAGTATTCTATTTTAATTTGTAATGTGCCATAGGGACCCTGAAATGGTCCCCCATACATGCCACAAGGTGAAATGGCCATGCCCAGGGGACCCTGGTCCCCTGTGCTGGCCATTGGGGTGGTGGGCATGACTCCTGTCTTTTCTAAGACATGAGTAGTGTGGTATGGATGGTTCTGCTTCAGAAAATGACTCCAGGCAGGTTAAAGTCATGTTTTCTTACTCTAACCTGCCTAACGTCATTTTTTGGTGCAAAACCCCCTTCTTCCATACCGGCAGCCCCACCCGACTACATCATTTTTTTTTACACTAGCCCACCCTTTGCACCAGCTTGCACCATTCCATAAATATGGTGCCCTGCTGGTGCACAGAAATGGTGCAAGCTGGTGCTAAACTTTTTAGTGCAAAACTGCATTAGTGCAGTTTTGCACCAAAAAGTATAAATCAGGGCCTAAGGCCCATATTTATACTTTTTGACGCAAACCAGCGCCGGTGCAGGTTTGCGTCAAAAAATTTACCGCTGGCTAACGCCATTCATACACACCGTGTGGGCACCTTATTTAAGGATTGACATTAGCAGGCTGGTCAGAGTAAAACAAAATGACTCAAACCAGGCAGCACCGGCGTAGGGGAAAAGGGGGGTTTTGCATCAAAAAATTGTGCAAGTCAGACTTGAGTCAAAAATCATGGCTCAAACCGGACCTGCGCCATTTTTTGACATTCAACCCCCATTGATATGTCACCTGTCTTAGCAAAGACAGGAGTCATGCCCCCTTGCCCAATGGCCATGCCCAGGGGACTTCTTTCCCCTGGGCATGGCCATTGGGCACAGTGGCATGTAGGGGGCCCAAATTAGGCCCTCCTATGCCACTGTAAAAAATAAAAAAAAATTATACTTACCTGAACTTACCTGTACTTACCTGGGATGGATCCCCCCATCCATGGATGTCCTCCTGGGGTGGCCGAGGGCGGCAGGGGGTGGCCCTGGGGGCAGGGAAGGCCACCTCTGAGACCATGGAAGTGAGCCCACAGGTCCCTTAATGCCTGCCCTCATCCAGGCATCAAAAAACAGCGCACATCAGGCTGTGCACCGTTTTTTAAGGCCCACCTTCTCCTGTGCGTCAAAATGATGCAGGAGTATAAGTAAGGCGCATAGGCCTTAAAGTCATTTTTTGGACGGGAACGGCTACCTTGCATGTCATTAACGCAAGGCGGTTTTCCGCATCCAAAAAATTACGCACACAGAGGTTTTTTTACGGCTGTGGGGTCAGGCATCATAGTTTAAATATGGGACAAGGTTTGACGCACATTTAGCGCAAACAGAGTATAAATATGCCCCTAAGTGTCTTAGCTAGCCCAAGTGTCTGAGCCAGCAAAGAGTCTGTCTTATTAGTATTTTCATGTGATTTTTGCTGTAAGCATAACAAAGTTTTTTCAGACCACATGGTGGCCAAAAGGCCCATCCATCCTCCCTACGTTAGTCAGGGCCTGAAGGGAGCATAGCTATCTGATTCTCTGAAAGTCATCCATTGGGAAGACACCATCCCCCATACCTGATTATGGTAGTAGCAAAGAGGGCTGTTGGTCTACTGAGAGTCCTCTCCAATGTAGGCGGAAAAGATGTCTAGTCTCAGCAGACAGCTACAATGAAGCAAACAGCATGAGGTAGCAACTTCTGGCTGGAATTTCCCTCCAACATATAATGGGCCAGAGAGGAGTTTTTATAATAAAACATCTGATGTTCTAAGAAAACTGCCATAACGTAAAAGCATGCATTCTTCCATGAAATGACTGGAAATATGATGTTCTACTTTGTACTGACAACATTATTGTGTACAGCCTTGAGCAAGCACAGAGTGAAGATGTTGTGCTAAGAAGTGAAAGCAATTCCTAAGCAGAGTAAACAACAGATAAAAGAATAAAAACATCACTGCAAAATGTGACTATTGCTAAAATAATAAACTGAATTATTTTCTAGGCCAAAGGGCACAAGCTGCAGGCCTATGGCTAAAAGAACTTGCCCATAAAATGATGTTAAAATAACCTCACAACACCCTCCCCTTGTTGATTCGATGGGCAGAGGTCAGCATAAATGTACTAAAGTAAAAAATAAACTAAAATATATACATAAATGTCCAAGTTGACAAGCAAAACACACTGAAGCAGGCCAAATAAAAAACTGTCACTTTTGAATATAACAATCTTATGAAAAGGCCAAATGTCAAGATTATATCAAAAGTCAGAGACATTTTGAAAATCGCCAATTATATCCATGACAATTGAAGGAAAGATCCCACTTCGACAGGTGGTAATGTCACCAAATCGGTGCAAAGGAAAACAAAAGATTAATTGTGTTCCAAAGCCTCAGATCCACCAAGGTGGCAGCATACCATGTAGTGGCAGATGTTAAGGTGCCAAAAGCCACTCAATTGACAAAGAGCAGTTCATAGAAGACTTCCTATATACAAATGCACCCTCAACGCATTATGTCTGGTAATGAGCCCTCAACAAGAACCTCAACCGATCAGCACCCAATGAAAGTAAGTACTGCGTGGAAAGACACAATTGCAGTGCACATTCAAAAAGTCACCAAAGGCAACAAAACACAGGCAGCACATATTCCAGGACTGGTTTGAATGATAAAGACCAGTTGCACTCCAGTCTTCAAGGAGTGGTGCTCTGAAATACTGCATCATGCATCCACAACACAGTTACGCTGGTTGAAGCGCCAGTTGCCCTCCTTGATGAGATGGGGCAGCCATTGCGAATAAAAAGTAGCAACTGCAAATTGCTTCCAATTAAGGCCAAAGTAATTGAGAATCCCCCCAATATGCCCAACAATATTGTTGGCATGGCTGAAGGTATAATACCAAATTTAGAAGAAGAGGTGCTGATGAACCCAGAACCACCAGCCCTAAAGAAATATACAATCCTAGCAATATTGGACATGTTGAAAATTCATCCCACAAGTTAACCATGGTGTCTCGGAATGTTTGTTTTTAGAAAGAACTGTATCTCTGCAGATGACCTCGCTACTTGGCACGCATATGTCTTGCGGGCAGATGTCAGAGCTACATGTTTCTGAAACAATAGATCTTTTATTCTGCTTAGCTTATCAAAATTTACATTTGGAAGTTGCAATATGAGGCCAAATGTCTGCTACTTTGTGTGTTGCGTGGGGGTAAAAACAATTTACCACAACAAGTAACAATTTCAGAGACCAAAATTACATTGGCAATTCCAGCTCACATCTCACAACAACTCTTACTGTTTAGAAGCACATAACTTCCATTTGAGAGCACCTAGAACACTGGTCGAATCAAGGGGACAGGAACTCCATCAGATAACAAGCCAAATTCACTGCAGAAACATTACATGCCCCGTGCAAGGACAGCTGTTTACAAACCATTGAATGGCTCACACAAGTCTCACATTGGCTACCACTAAGAAAGACTTCTCTGATGCCAATGAAACACTTGTACAAGAAAGGTAGCTCCCACATCTCATGAATATAGCTATTAATAGTGCTGAAATAGGCAGATTGCTAACCCCATGATTAAACCATGCTGCAGATGGAATTTTCGCTACAGTAGAAGGCAACTTTTTTAACTTTTCGGTTTCAACATAACATAAGTCGCTTCTTTCTTAGCCATTTTTTGTTGCTGTCACATCAAATTAAACGCAGCAAACAGGTCTTTTGCTCTAACATATTACCATGGAACTCAACCACTTTTCAATGTCTGTGGTGTCCAACCCAACTGCAAAATGGACCCAGTTTACTCTTTCCTTGTTGTAAAAATGACATATAATTTTTCATAATGTCAATTGCAGAAGAAATTATGGTGTTAAGAATATATGAGTGGTCAGACAGGTGTTAATCCCATTATTTAGAATGGCTCATACATTCTGTTAGTTTTCCCGATCTATTTGCCTTAACCGGGCAGCAGCTTCTTGTTGTGAGAGTTTCCAAATTTCAGATTGCATATAAAATGTGCTTTTTATATTGTCTTCTGAGGCCTAACAGGAAATCTTGTAAATCTGTGCTATTTGACAGGAGACTTAGGTGTTCTTCTACAGTGTCTAGTGAGGAAATGTTTAACCATTGGCGGCATAACTTTCCTATACTGTATGTTGTCACAATATCCAAATGTTCTGATGACACATAATGAGGGTCTGGTCTGCTCACTCTAAAACCCCCCTGTGGAGTTTGCAAAACATGCATGACCAACACCCGCCAGGACTTGAAAGTGTTGTGTTAAATGTTCCTTTCTGGACCCACCCATAGAGATGTTCTTCAGTCGCATTTATGTATTTTTGCTACATATACAATTTAGCAGGAGTGGGGATACTGGGCACATTCAATTCTTAAATTTTTGCTAAGCCTAGCAACTTGTTTGCTACACTGTGTCATTTATAAATATCATTTGGAAAGGTGTTAGGCCTGCTCTAAATAAAGCTTCCCTTCCCTGTATTTGCCAATTTGTGGTCCCCCATGCACTCTTTAAGTCAATCAAATTAGCCTTCTGTAGCTAACAGGAAAACAAATGAATCAGAATAAATAAATTGTGTGTCAATTAACAGTATATTGTGCATGTCCAGTAGAGTCAATTTAAAATGATAGGGCTCAGCATTTTTAACATTATGCCCCAAAAAATATGTGGGGTAGGACAATATTCCCATTGTGTATAATTAAAACAGACTTTAGAGTACTTGCTCTATAAATGAAATTATGTCTATAATAATTATAGCACAACACATCTCCATAATGTTTTTTTGTTTGGTAAATATCTTCACTTTCAAACACAGTAAAATACTCAAGCTCAGAAAGCATAGAACCAACTGTTTTTACATCCCAATCATCAGAAACAACCCCAGGTGTCATCACAACATTCATTGAAAATTTCAAAACATATGGAATTTAAAGAATCTCCATTGAGCCAAATATATCAAAAGATACTTTATCTCAAACAATCCCATCAGGGATTTATATAGCTGAAATGTTCACTAGAGACAAGTCTCAACAAACCTTATGTAAGGAAAGATGCAGTTTTATGACCTCATCCACCAGTTCAACTACAGAGCATAAAGGAAAGTAGTGCCCATGTATGAGTAAGAAAAAGATTATAACAAACCCAATCTAAAAAGGCAGGCACAGTTAGTATGAGCATAGATAGTTCCAAGGATGAATAAGATTGTTAATTTTGAGCCATTTTATCAGCTGAAGTGCTCTTGACAATGGTGTCACAGAAGAAGTGGATGAGTCGGTGAAAGAGTCACTGATGTCGGCAAAATATCCAGAAGCAGCTTGTGCCACGACTAAAGCTGTGTTTGGAAGTAGAGAACTGGCAGAAGTCTCCCCTGGTGATACCTGGTAAACAATTCCATGAGCTTGAGTTGAATTTGAGTAGAATTGCTCGTTATTTTGGATTCTTCTTGTAACAAATGAAGATAGTGGTACTAATGAAAGATCATTTTCTACTCTCCCAAAGCTCGGGGAAGTGTCAACATCACTGCTTAAAACATGTAGAGGAAATTCCTGGCCCGTAGTGAGAGGTATTCAGAAACTGCCCAGGAGTCCTTTACGTCTGCTGTGTAGGATCAGCCACATGGTGTAACTCAGCATTATTAATGGAGACAAAGTGATGTTCTTTTAAACCAGGCAGTGGTGGCAGAATAACAATTCTGGTACTGTGTATTCCCAAGACTGGAAACAGTGCACAATATGAAGGACCAAACTCCTTTTTCACAGCAGTCTTTTCTTGCACTAGATCCACAACTTTCTGTCAGAGTCACCAGATCCTCGGGGTCTGCGCACGTTCCCTACACATCCACCACTGATCAGCTCCAAGACTCTGATAGATAAATCACAGAGGCTAAGAGAGTTCAAGAGGGGAAGAGGGGATTAGGAAGGGAAACATCTGGGAAGGAGACCTGTAGTAAGAAAAAGGTTAGAACACACAATATGAAAATTATATCTCCTGAAATCAATACTAGACTATGATTCTAAGCATAGTCATTCTGAAAACATGAACAATCTAACAATTAAGTTTAAAATGACTAAGGGGGTCATTACGACCTTGGCGGGCGGCTACCGCCGCCCGCTAGGCGGTAACCGCTGTGCGGCCGCCAACGCGGCCGCACTCAGGCGGCCCCCATTATGACATTCCCGCTGGGCCGGCCGGCGCAAACCAAGATTGCGCCCGCCGGCACAGCGGGAATGAGGCCGCAACATAGGAGCCGGCTCCTAATGAAGCCAGCGGTGTTGCGGCCGTGCGACGGGTGCAGTTGCACCTGTCGCGCTTTTCACTGTCTGCTTTGCAGACAGTGAAAAGCTGGCCAGGGCCCTGTTAGGGGGCCCCTGCACTGCCCATGCCAGTGGCATGGGCAGTGCAGGGGCCCCCAGGGGCCCCAGGACGCCCCTTACCGCCAGCCTCTTCCTGGCGGTGCAATCCGCCAGAAACAGGCTGGCGGTAGGGGGGTCGTAATCCCCAGGGCAGCGCTGCAAGCAGCGCTGCAAGCAGCGGTGCCCTGGCGGATTACATCTGCCGGGGCCATTGTGGCGGTAAACCACCGGCCCCGGCGGTGCGAATACACCGGGAGGCACCGCCAGCCTGTTGGTGGTGCTCCTGTCATTTTGACCCTGCGGTTATAATACCCCCAGGGTCATAATGACCACCTAAGTTTCAAGATGGCCGGATACCTGTAAGGGAATCAAGATGGGTCAAATGAAAACTTTCTTATTCAAGAGAATTACATGAGAATCAGAAAAACGTTCTGACTAAATTTTAAACCAGTCATATAAATCCTTTTTTGAGAATGCATAATAGGACCATACAATATTGCATCTAGACACTCTGATCTTCTGTGTACTCTTAAAATGTTTCAACACAAATTGTAGATTTATATATATATAAACATTTATATATAGTAAACATAGAAAAAGATTGTGCACCATGAATAACACAATATGGATTCAGGAAAAAGAAATCACAAACTTGTCAACTCGAATATTACATGATAAATATCTTAGAATAGTGGCATACAATAAACAACATCAATTAAACTCGAGGAGAGAATCGTGCGTCTTGCCGATTCGAGTGTCACCATGTAAAAAGTCAAGAAATGGTAGTACGCAATGAATATCAAAGTCAAATCATCATTAAACGAATCGCGCGTCTTGCCGATTCGTAAGCCACAATGTAAATGCCAAGAAATTACAGCTCACAATGAATAACAAGATCAAAGTACAATGAAACGAATTGCGTGTCTTTTGCTGATTCTTAAGCCACTATGTAAATGTCAAGAAATGGTAGCGCGCAATGAACAACAAAGTTAAAACACCATAAAATGAATTGCGCGTCTTGACGATTCTGAAGCCACCATGCAACTGTCAAGAAATGGTAGCGTGCAATGAATAACAAGATTAAATTATCATGAAACTAATCGTGCGTCTTGCCGATTCGCAAGTCACCCTGCAAATGCCACAAACACTCAAGCGCATATTTCACACGCGCAAAGAACTCTGTCAAATCATAAAAGAATTAGGCCCAAGAACATGAGAGTTCTTGATAACGGCGTTGGGAGGCCAGCCCAACCATCGTCTTACCGCCCAGAACCAGGATCTCCAAATGAAGAATGAAAGTCAGATGTCTGGAAGATCAAATAGGCCATCTGGACAGGAGCTCAGGAAGTAGCTGTTGCTCTGCACCGGGACCTCTGAATAGTGAGCACCGGGAGCTGGGCTGGCTCCTTTTTATAGAGTCTTGGCCCAGCCCACAACCACACCCAGGCATGTTGCAGGGAAAGTCTCTAGAAGGCCTTGGAAACTGACCACACCCTAACACACTCTGAAAGCCTGCAGCAATATATTGCAAATGAACAGCATTTGTAAGCACATTAAAAATAAGTCTTCAGGATTGAACTCTGCAAAAGGTTAAACAACAACATATCAGCACAATGCATAAATTAAGTTGTTTTGAGAGTGCTGGGTTTTTGCACTCTAGTCGCCAATAGAGCGTGCACTGCCCTGTTGATGACACTTTCACAGTCCAGCCAGTCGATGTTATTGGTGCATCTCTTTTTTCCAAGGAGACGGCAGAGGCTGACATGTTTTAATCACATACCTGTTGTAATTCCTGCATTTATGTCAAAGGGCGTATCTGCCCCCCCTGCGCCAGAGCCATCAAGATCTGGAACATACATTTGTGTCCCAAACAGCACCTCAAATGGGATGCACCCTCCCAAGGACCTTCTGGGCACATTATTAAGTGCTCTCTGGATTCAATACAGGTGATTAAGCAAACTACAACCAGTGCCTAATACTCTTGCTGTTAAGGATTGCTTTAAATCTTGGTTCTTTTGTTCCAAAACACTGTTACCCTCGGGATGGTAGGAGGACAAGAAATGGAGTTGGACCCCTAACAAAGCCATGGTGTCGCTGAATGCCCTTGAGGCAAAAGCAGGGCCCTGGTACAATGGAATACCACAACTGCATATGTCCTGATGAAGACTCACAAATCTTTAATAAATGTTTGAGCTTCAGTTGATCGTTGTGGCCATACCCATACAAATCTGGAGCATGAGTCGACAGCAACTAAAATGCATTTGCATGCACCTTCAGGTGTCAGAGGACCACAATGGTCCAGGTACACACATTGCAGGGGTTTGTTTGAAATAGGGGTGTCTGCAGTGGGTGTTTGATGGTGGACCCTATTATTTGCTGACAGATGTCACAGCGAAGGACATACCGTTTTGTCTGTTTGTATAGACTTGGCCACCAGTAACATTTTTGTAGTAAAGAAATGGTAGCAGTCACACCTTCATGGGCAGAGCCAACTCCTTAATGTGCTGCTTTTATCATCTCAGATCTTTGGTCCTGGTTGGGGATCACACGATCACCCGCCCATGATATTGTTACTAAGGCAGTATTCTGGTTAGGAATAATTGGCAGGATATGCCTTTGGTAATGGTTTGCTGTCAGCCGAAACTTTCACAGCAGTCAGTGTTTCATGAATGAGTAATTGCAGCAAAAGAAGCCTTAGCTACTGCTGACGATGCTGCTTCATCAGCCAAGGTATTGCCTGTTACATGTATTCCTACAAATTGATGTCCCAATGTATGAACTACATGGGCCTTTGGGTAGTGTTTCTTTTAGATCTGCTACTTTCCCCCACAGTAACATGTGTTTGATGGTGTTGCCTTTTGAATCTCTGAACCCATTCTGACGCCAGTGATGCAGATATTCATTGAAGGACTGGATAGAATAATGCAAATCACAGACTATTAACGTTAGTTGTTCTGAATCTATGTGTTCAAATGCCATCACTAGAGCCTTGAGCTCTGCTAATTGTGCTGTCCAGTCCCCTAAGGTCTGTGTGTAAGTATTTTGTGGAGGGAGTTCACCATCTTTCATGTAGCCACTCACAGCCGCGTAAGCAGAGAAGTATTCATGTTTTGTGCCTACGGCTGGTTGAGCTGACCCATCAGTGTAAATTTTCGTTTGATATTGATCAATAGGCAAAGTGTTGGCTGGTATTGGATATTCCATTTTGTATTGAAGCAATTATTAAATTTGTAATTTTGGGTCAAAAATTTAATCTACATCAGTGGTTCTCAGAGACGTTGCCCATTGGATCCACCGTGGATGTAATGCTTTCACATTTCGAATGCTGTCATTTGTTACAGTCTTAAGGTCTGGAATGGAGACACAACAATAATGAGTTTCCCTGAGCCAGAGGCTTCTCTTTAATGACTGCCATTTGAACAGCAGTCAGAATCCTTTCTGTGTGAATAAAGCGTTGTTCAGCCATGGCAAATAAATGTGATTTGAATGCTAAAGGGACCGTATCACCCACATTAAATGTTATATATGCCGATGGCACCAGCAATTCCTCTGATGACCAAATGTGTTTTGTTGTCCTTCGTATGTAAGTGCTTTGCTACAAGCATGTCGTGTTGCAATGCTTTGAGAATGTATGTGTGTTTGACTTTCCAATATTTGCTTGAAAAGCCGGGGCATATTAAATCATATAATGATTTAATGCATTCTGCATAATCTAGAATGTAAGTTCTGCCAAAGTTTAAAGAACCCAATAATGACTGGAGCTTTTTTATGTTATATGGTTGGAATTGTGCAAAATTTTCTGGAAAGTGGGGAGCTAGGCTCTTTCCTTCATCTAATAACTCGTATCACAGAGATTGGATACTGAGAAATGCAATTTTATTTTCTTAAATTTAAATTTACAGTAGAATTTGGCAAATCCCACAACAATGCGGGCCACCAGACTTAGATGTTGAAGTAAGGTAGATATCATCTACAAAGGACAGAACCTCATGGTCAGTGTTATGTAAAATGGATATTACACATGCTGAGAACAGCCCAGGCCTGTTTCTATACCCTTGTGAGAGCCTACAATTTTTTCTTCTGCAACCATAAGGTGCTAAATGCTGTTACATTCCTACTTTCAGGTGCTATGTTTTGGCAGAAGAGGCCATTAGAAATATCGAACGTTGCTTTGTAGTTTTTGTGCACTATATTGTTAACAAGTGCTGTTCTGTGTGTATTTTGGATAGCAAATACCTTGTGTGGATGACTGTTTAAATGTCTGTAATCTAGAACTATTCTATATTCTAACTGTGTGAGAATCTATCTCGCAGGTGTTTTAGCCTAATGCTTAATAGGATATTGAGGTTGAGGCTGTGTTTGGGACCTAATTGGCATTATGTGTTAGGAAGAATCTTTGTTCCACCCCACATGATTGAAATACAGCTTGGTGGCTTTTCCCAATGACCAATCAGATGTGTAAGCCTCTCTTAACTCTACAGGAACCAGGGGCGAGAAAAAAGGCTTAATGATTTATTCCTCCCATGCGACTTCACAGACAAATTCTGGCTGCCAATCTTTTTCGGCCAATAAAATATCATAAATGCTAGTTAGCCGTTGCCAGAATATGATGTTAACCGTGTGTTCAAAGAGTCTCTCTAATCGTATTTTCATGTGATACATCCTAGTGGGAGGGGAGACACACATATCTGCAGTTTTGACTTCTAAAAAGTTGTCAGTTGCTTTCACCTCCAGATGCTCTTGAAGATTCCGGCCAACTATTGTGACCTCTGCCGCCCTGTCTAGCAGAGCCAGTTCCCAGTTCTTGTTCTTCAGTAAAACTCTCAACCTGTGTGGTAGTTCTTGCAGAAATATCTGTCAACTTCTTCTTTTTAAATTGTGTTTTTTGTTGTGGAAGTTTCTCTTCTTTATCATTTGAAACTTCTGATGAGCGTTGTGAATCTTTTTTCAGTTTCACATACTTTGTTTGCTGTTCTGATTACCCACCTCTGTCGCTACAGTAATCCTTTGAGTCCTGAAAACAACGAGATTAATGAATATCAATATGTGATATCTATTAGGAGTTTTAATATTATCCCTATTTCTTAGGTTATAGCATTTCGCAGGGGGTCTCTAAATGTGGAGATTCTCCCCTATCTTTTTTAGCTGTTTGTTTTTGTTTATCCTAGCAATTTTTAGAACCCTCAGCTGCCTCCTTGGTAGAATCCTTATTGGATATACCTTGTAATTGTGGTTTAATAGGTCTGGTTCCCAAACTATCCCAACCTATACTTGAATAGGTTTTGGCAATACTTTTAGGCAGCTCACGTTCCTGATCCTGTTGAGGAACATTCCAGAGCTACTGGCATACCCCTTTAGGTGACTTAATATTATTGAGGACACTGTAGCAAAATTGCCCATCAACTGTATCCCCAATTACCGGGCTGGGGAAGCCCCATATTCATCTTGAATTTGTTTTAACACTTCCGGAAGATTAGTAAGTGTTGGCGTACCATGTGCAGTGGTGTAGAGCATGGTAAATACCATGCTCCAGGTGGTGCAACTATTCACAGAGGGAACCATCCTAAATAGCAAGTACATGGTGAGAATTCTGTGTTCATCTTGGGGTCCTGTATAGCTGCTACATGAATGCTCCTGTTTGTGACTGGAGGTGGTGTCTGGAGGGTTCCCGAGACATCCATTTAGTTTTTTGAGCGAACCAAAATGGAATTTCTTCATGTTTGCGGGTAGTTTACTCATAATCTAATCCACCATTGCAGGGTTAATACCTGGTGTGACTGCGTGTGGTTGTGCTGGAGCAACCCGTGCTGGGTTAGTATTTAATGTCTACATTACAAATTGCACTAAGAGTCTATATATTGCTACAAGCTCAATGTATAAACAGCAAACCTCACCTACCACCCAGGTGCCTATAACAGGATGCGGTGTGTATGTGGCCAATTGTGGCCAAGTAAGACCTTCATTGCTCAAAGGACCTAGCGTAACATGAAGTGTTGTATGTGGTAGGGCACCATTAAACCAGTTTTGGTTATCTTGAAATGATAAAGGTATTTTTATGTATGTTTATGCGCTGTATTGTGCAGGTGCATTAGCATTTTTGCTGAAATGTATTGCTGTTCCCATCAACTGCTGGAAAATGAACCCAAGAGTAAAACATTTCTATTCTACAAGCTGGATGTGCCTCAACTACAAAAGAAACAACATCCCTCTGGGCTGTAAGGTCATTATTTAATAAATGATCAGTGAGGTGGCCTCACGTTTACTGCAATTACCACCCATTGTGGGTTTGCCATGTGGAATGCACTTGATCAGAGATAATGACACCAATTGGGGATTAATCCTTTTAAAGTTCAAGCTTGAACAACCTGCAGTCTTAAATAGGTGCTACCTATTCAGCTGAGAAGGAAATCCTTAATACCAAGGACATCTCCGTATGTAGTATTGGAGTGCCTTTAGCACATAGTGAAACAGAGATAATCAGGGAGATCTGTAATTCAGTGCCTGATCAAACGTTGGCGGCACCATGTTGTGTTGGCTCTCATTACAACAATGAGACTGCAGAATTTGAGTAGCAGCACCACATGATTGAGGGGACCTGAGTCCAATTCCACACCATGTGACAACTGTCGGCCTTACCCTTCTGGCCAGCTAGCAGTACCATCACCAGCACCAGAAAGTGGAGGTGATTTGTGGCAGACATGGACATGGCGGTCTGATTTCTCATGAAAATTGTGGCAGAGCAGATCTTATCCCTTTTCTCTCAGTTACATTCATCTCACACAGGTAAAGACAAAAAGAATCTAGAATTGGTTCAATTGATTTCATCCAATCAACTGCATCATCGATAAAAAGGAATGTACTGCAATAATAAGTATAATGAAACACAGTAATAGCAGTGCGGTGACAAAGAAAGTAAAACATAGGAAAGGTCCCACCATTGTGTCACAATGCCAAGTGTCCAACTTCCTACCTACACCACTAAGGTTCTATATTAGAGCACAGATGTGTTAGCTCTAATCCGCCCTGCAGCACCCTTGGAAAGACACTATCCCCCAAAACCAGAATACGGTAGTAATGAAGAGGGCTGTTAGAATACCAAGAGCCCGCTCTCAGGTAGACGGAAAAGATGTCCAGTCTCAGTAGACAGCTGCAATGAAGCAAACAGAATACTGTGGCAACGTCTGGTTGGAATTACCCTCTAACATATTAGGGGAGAGAGATGCATTTATAATAAAACATCTGATGTTCTAAGAAAACTGCTCTAACGTAAAAGCACATATGCTTCCATTAAATGACAGGGAATATGATGGTCTACTTTGCACAGATAACATTATCGTCATGTACAGCCTTGAGCAGCACAGAGTGAAGATGTCATGCTAGGAAGGGAAAATAATTCCTAAGGAGAGCAAACCACAGATAAAAGAATAAAGAAATCACTGCAAAATGAGGCAACTGTTAAAATAATAAAATTAATTATTTATGTCCTTCTTAGTTCCATTGTTATTGGGGTAAGCATCCTATGTTTGTTTATGATGCTTTTCAAGTGGTCCTTAAAGAGGTCGACTATTTGGTCCGGGTACTTAATAACATCCAATATGCTGACCTCTCTCATTATTCCACCCTTGGGGGGACACAAACTTGGTGATGATGACTCTAGGGAATGCTCCCTGTGACTCTCTAGGAGATCTCACACCATGGGCCCGAACAATGTGGACTTCACAGGTCATGTCCTTCTTTTGTGACTGCAAATACTGGACCACACCCGATCACTCTTTATTTTCTCTTGCATTTTGAATCCTGATATTGTCATGACGTAAGGGATTTTCTGGATCCGTGCACTTGTCTTTTTCATTTCCTGCCTTATTGCCACTATGTCATATTTGTTATTAGAGCTCTTTTCATCCATTGCTTGAAGGTCCTTCCCCATAACTGGGGGGGCCACTACCATGTCAAACTTTAATGCCTGCATTTTCTTTGTGACCTTGTTAGATATGTTCTCATGAAGGCTGCTAAGAGCTCTGAAAATCTTCCTTGGTCAGGAGGAAGACCCTCTTTTCAAGTGGACACTTCTGCAACTATACTGCCCCAATTAGCTTCCCTGGATGAAACATTGCTCGTATACTCAGTGAGGCTCCAGTACTTTGTCAGTTCTCTCTCTGTCTCAGCCTTTTTAGTGGCATTAAGTTTGTGGTCAATTTCAGACAGGACAGGTTCCTTCATTGGCACATCAAGTGAGAGTTTACACATGGTTGTAGCAAATGTTCAGCAATCTCCTCTATTTGCTCTGTCACTTGGTAATTATCAAGGAGCTCCTCAAACGCAGTCATACAAGTAAAAAGATGCACTCCTGTCTATTACACCAGGTTACATTGAGTGATCATTAGTCCATAAGAAAAGAAGATCTGTCCCTATCTTTAAATCAAACTTTTGAGTAGAAGTTTTATCTTTGTCTATGTGGTGGCTACTTATGGCTAATTTTTTTTAAGCTTCTAAATCCATTTAATCAACAGATTACTAGTAGTAATACGAAGGTCCTTGTTTACTAAGGAAGGTTTGAGCAGGTGCTTGTATGACACCAACACATCTGAAGGCTGCACACTTGGGGGGTCATTATGACCCTTGCGGTATTGCTCCACCACACCGGCAGTGGCAGCCAGACTGCCGACAGCGTGGCGGTGCAGGACCGCCAAATTTTGACAATGGAAGTGAACTGGCTGTATTGTAGCCAATTCACCACCTGTACTGCCAGGGTGCTAGGACCTCCCGGCAGAAGGTTGACCACTTTTGACCGAGAGATCCACCTAACACCGCTGTGGTATTTTGTGCATCTTTCCCGCCAGGGATTCTGTGGCGGCAGCCCCACCTTTGAATCCCTGGCGGTAACGATACTGGTGACAAGAATGCTCATTCCTGTCGCCGCTGCAGGACTCCCCAACATCTCCTCCATGTAGGACCCCCTGATCCCATCTGAAGCCCCCTATACCCCCAAGCAGTGACACCCCCCACCCGATCTACATTCCAAACCCCCCACCCTCCCAACCCCACACAGGCACACATCACACGGACACACATACACACACACATACAAGCACACTCATTCACACACACATGCTCACATAGCCTCAACACTCCCAACCCCCCGCATACACGCATTCACACACGCACACATACACTTGCATACACATGCACACAAACACAACACAGGACCTCCAACACCCTTCCATTCACACAAACCCACACCCCCATTCACGCACACAACACTCAACACCCCCCTCCCCTGTGAGTCGATCACCTTACCTGGTGGTCACGGTGGTCATCCGGGGGGGGGGGAACGGATCCATGGCGCTTGCTCTGCCGCCAGTGCCCCGCCAACACAACACTGCCACGCCTACTACTAAGCCGTAATAGGTGTGGCGGTGTTGTGTTGTCATGGCGGTGCCAGCAGAGCAACCTCCACTGCACCGCCAACCACCATTTATGGCAGAGAGCCGCCCGCAATCATAATATGTCAGTCTTGTGGCTGGCTGGAAGTCATAATAAGGGCCTTAGTCATTTAAAATAGCGCATAAATATAAGGTGTACTGACACCCAATCACAATTTAAGTAAATGTGAGTCTCAGTGTTTGTTCTCTGTGGCTGGGTATGTATGCTATGTGCTCTGTTTGATTATGACATAATAATGTAAGGTTGTGAGATACAGTATGTATCCATGGACCTGCCTTTTGCATAATATGGAATTGATTGTGCATTACTATATACTTTTGAAGTGTTTTTGTGATATTCCTGAATGCAGATTGAGGCAAGGTAGCCACTTAAGTGAGGCAATATAGACAGGTCAGCTTTATATAATCTTCTAAACCTTTGGTTTAGCAATGAGCTCCTCATTGTGGTTCAAGAGAAATGCCATTTTAGGAGTGCTAAAGGTGAGGGATTGGACTTGAGACTCAGGGCCTGATTTATACTTTTTGACGCAAAACTGCGCTAACACAGTTTTGCGTCAAAAAGCTTAGCGCTGTCTAGCGGCATTTTTTAATGTCACCCGTGCATCATATTTATACTATGACGGTGGATGGCGCTAAGAATAGGTTAGAGTCATTTTTCCTGACGCTAACCATTGCCCCTTGTCGTAACGCAAAATTACGTTAACTCAGGAAAAATGACTCTAATCCGGTTTTTGATATGTAAAACGTCGCAAAATGGAAATGCGCCATGTTTGCCTGCAATAGAGCAAAAAAGCAACGCTAACTGAGCAAACAGTGCAAAGGAGACGCAAGATGACTCCACAAAACCAGGAGAGACCCCGGGGAGACCCCAGACAACCAGGAACCAGCCAGGAGGACATTGACAAGACCGAGGGGAGAGACAAGAAAAAGAGGAAGTGTCGCTTCAGCACAGAGGAGCATGAAATACTGGTGAGAGAGGTGACAGAACACCATCATCAACTCTTCATCACCTCTATCGTGCCAATTCGAAGGAGAGAGGCAAATTAGCAGTAGATTCTGGACAAGATTCACTGTGTGGCAGAGGTCAGGAGAACTGTCACTGAGTGCAAGAAACACTGGCATACTGCAAGTGGAGGACAAAGGAGAAAATGTCAAGGAACAGGAAGACAACACTGCAGACTGGAGGTGGGAGGGCAGCACCACAAGAGGACCTGGACGCGATGGAGGAGATGGTTGCAGCCATCATCCCGGAGGAAATCGTCACTGGTATTGCAGGACAGGACAGCGCAGACTACCAGGAAACAACACATATGCAGGGTAAGTCGCATAGGGGGCCAAAATGTCAAGTGCAAGAAGGGGGAGGCACATGCATACTACACAATGCATGTTAGCCTTGCAAATCAGGCAGTGGAAAGGGTAAAGAGGCAGAGCATGGGACTCCCTGCATTGCCCATGCCAGGTGCATGGGCTGTGCAGGGGCATCCAGGGACACAGCACAACACAACACCAACAACCTTTGCATGGGGGTACACCGCCATGCCAAGGCTGGTGGAAATGCTGAAGCAGAACAGGAGAGTAGGGTAGAATGTAAAACTGGTCTGGTGTCACAGGACAGCTGGTATTGTCAGAATGTAAACTATAGGAAAATGACCAGTCTCAGGCCATTGGCTCAAATTGCATTCCCCATTGACAACAGTTGCCACAACTACCTGTGCTGTTTGCGCTGGTCAATTAGCAAGTGGCAGTTAGGTGCCCATAGAACAAACACACTCGAAATGAGGGTTCAGTATGACTACGTGATCAATCCCCATGAATCCCTATCAAAGTGCAACTCCTGTCAACTGGTCATGTCCATAGACTCACTGTCACATACATAATGATGTACACAGCAGTAATCTTATACCGATGCTGGCCATCCCTGGATTTACCCCTGTGCCTGTGTCACAATAGCTGCAATGCCACATAATGCAAAGACAGCTGCATTGAGGGGGAGGACATAGATATGTAGGAAGGCAAACACACCCGCACAGTCACAGGAGGAAAGGGAACTCTGCCAGGTCCATCAGTGCAATGCAATGTAGCACACATATGCAAACATCACCATGAGAAACTACCAAAGGTAACACATGTTTTGTCTCATGGAAATGCCATGCATGGTGTGGTTCTAGGTCTCTCCACCGCATAGGGGTATGTGAAAAATGAAAGATGGGGGCAGGGCCATATTGTCATGTGTGGTGCTGTGGCCTCAGCTCACCAACATTCATTATAATGCCTCACCTTGCAAATGGAAGCAGAGGGAGGGTTGATGAGGACAAGAAGGTTTCAATTCACAATTTGGACAGAACCCACACCTAAAAGATGTGACACAGACAATAGCCCAAACTGCCCTTCACTACATGTGACATGCAGGTGGGGCATAAGGCTGAGAGACTAAAAACATTAATGCAGGAACAATACATGGGAACCAAGATGACAATGTACCACCAATAGGAATTCAGTGACGTCACATTACAACTGGCACAACACAAACACACTAATTGTACAATATCTCATTGCAGAGGTAGATGGCTCTCCTGTGGATCTGCCGGTCCTGGACTACCCTGATGACCTGGATGACCACCTAACAACCATCAGCCAGGAAACCCTCCAAGATGTCCCGGGAACCCTCGAGACACCACCTCCAGTCGCAAGGAGGAGCATTCATGTAGCAGCCATCCCAGAGTACCCACCCACCACCCCAGTGGTACGACCTGCCATCTCAAACACAGCTGAGGACTCTGATGACAAATGGACCACATTTGAGAGAACAGTAGTGGCGGTCCAGCAGGAGCTGGCGAAGGAAATGTGGGTGGGGATGCAAACTATGGCAGCCAGCCTTGAGGGTATGCGCATGGTCATGATAACGGCCACTGAACAGACAACAGTCAAACAAGGCACACAATCCCCACTGCATGGAGTCCAATAGTGTGTGAGGGACCTAACCATTGCTGTGAAGGAGTTGCCACAACACCTGCCCTCCCAATCTTGCTGCTGAATGCATGACAACAAGCGGGACTCCATGCACTAGGAACTAGCCTCCCTCAGGCCAGACATGGTTGCCTACCACAGGGATGTTGCTACCATACTCAGTAATCAGCCGCTTCTCTTTTCTGCAGAGATGCCATATGTAGTTCCACAGATGGCAGCTGCAGAGAATTTGGTGTCCACTTCTCCAACAACTTAAGTGTGTGTAGCTCCCTCTACCCCACCACCATCACCACCATCAAGGGGAGAGGAGACAACACACACATCAGAGGATTAAGATGTGGAACAGATCATCTTCACCCGTAGGGGTATCCATAGGAGTACCCGGTAGCACTAGCCCATGCCACATGGGCAGTAATTTCCCTTTGTCCTGTGCTTGACAACATGCCAGTGTTTCTACAGTTAATGACATGCACTCTTCACCGACACTGTTAACCTTTCCACTATGGACTACAATTGTCTCTCACTACTCCATTGGCAATTCACGCTCCTCTGCACTGAACAACACATCACCTCAGTATGTCCAAAGACAAGTCCCTCAACCCTGCGCTTGTGTAGTGTCACAATAGAATGGTTTACACTAATGAGATCACAGACCTGGACAATGTAAATATTGCACTACTGCACTTTAAAATACACAGCACCTACACAACCACTTTTTCTCTGTGTAATGTGACACATCTAGTTTGCTGGTGATTTGTGATGCGTATAACATGTCTATGGTCACAGAGTGACAGTACAAGAGTGCAGAAATATTGTGGGCAGATATCTAAGCACAAGGGGGCAAATTTATACTTTGTTTGCGCCGGAATTGCGTCGTTTTTTTTTACGCAATTCCGACGCAAAACTAACTCCATATTTATACTTTGGCGTTAGACGCGTCTAGCGCCAAAGTCCATGGAGTTTGTGTCATTTTTTAGCGTGGACACCTACTTTGCGTTAATGAGATGCAAGGTAGGCGTTCCCGTCTAAAAAATTGACTCTGAGGCATGTGCGCCGTATTTACACTCCCGGGCAAAATTCAAGCCCGGGAGTGGGTGGGTCAAAAAAAATGACGTCCTGCCGCTTTTGCGCCGTTTTTTAGCGCCTGGTCAGGGCAGGCGTTAAGGGACCTGTGTGCTCGGAAGGAGCCCAGAGGTGCCCTCCCAAGCCCCCAGGGACACCCCCTGCCACCCTTGCCCACCCCAGGAGGACACCCAAGGCTGGAGGGACCCATCCCAGGGACATTAAGGTAAGTTCAGGTAAGTTTTTATGTTTTATTTTTTTGTGGCATAGGGGGGCCTGATTTGTGCCCCCCTACATGCCACTATGCCCAATGACCATGCCCAGGGGACATAAGTCCCCTGGGCATGGCCATTGGGCAAGGGGGAATGACTCCTGTCTTTGCTAAGACAGGAGTCATTTCAATGGGGGTTCGGAGTCGAAAAAAATGGCGCTAATGGGGTTGAGGCGAAAAATTTGCCTCAGCCTGACTTGCCCCATTTTTTGGCGCCCAAGCTCCATATCCCCCTACGCCGGCGCTGCCTGGTGTACTTCGTTTTTTTTCACGCACACCAGGCAGCACCGGCGGCTAACGCCGGCTAACGTCATTGAATAAATACGGCGCCCGCATGGCGCTTCAGAATGGCGTTAGCCAGCGCAAATTTTTCTGACGCAAAACTGCATTAGCGCAGTTTTGCATCAAAAAGTATAAATATGGCCCAAGGTATCTATATGATAATAATCAATGCTGGCCACATCTCCTACAAGCAAATCACTATGTATTTGACATTTGTTTTAAAACATACATACCTCACCAACTACATACAGCAGGAATGGCTGTGTAAGAATGCTCAGCCATTACCGTCAGCTTGGAGTACAAATGAAACACATTGGTGTGAAATTGTTATGTCATCTGAAATTGACACTGCTCAGTTTAGCAGTGCTGACATGATCTTCAGGTTGCAGGAAGAAGTCCCACAGTGCCCAACATCTCAACAGAGGATCCCAACAATGACAGCTTAAAAAGCACACCTACCTGTCCAATAAATAGGAACAATAGTCACCTTGAGTGGTGGGGACATTGGATGGCAAATGCAGTGGGAATTAGATTTGTTGTAGCTGCCAATGTGACAGCTCAGTGGAAGTAGGAATTAACATGTCAAGAGAGGGATGTGGATGCAGGACGGAAACCCCCAGCCAACAGACAATTGGCACTGTACACTCATGCAAAGATCCTGAGCCTCAAGCATATGACACATGCAGTAAGGGAGTACCCACATTTTTATTATCTATGTATGGAACTGAACTTAAAACTATGTAAAACACCTATACTAACCTAATCTATCCTACCTATACATTACCCACAACTGGCCCTAACTACCCTATGCTAAGCTTACTTAACACATTTAACAACATACTCTAAACATTGGCCCCAAGCCTCCTTATATGACGAGGCACATGCAGGACAACATATACTAACCTAAACATATACTACCTAATCCTAAACATATATATATTTTTTTGATTTTTTTATTATTATTTTTTTTATATACACCAAAGCCCCAACATTGACCGCCCCCACCCACCCACAAACTAACATGTAATAATATGAAAAACCACCCCCAAACCTACTTGTCCTATCTAAACAACTACCCTACTCTAACCTATCACTAACCCCTTAACCCCCTACAAAACATGATGAGAAATGAGGATGGAGGGGACTGAATTAGCGGTGAGGGGAGGCAAGAGTTCAGAGGTTGGCCCTCCTGAGTGTCCTGTTAATGGCCTTCAGTCTCTTTGTATTCCGGTTCACATCCTTCTGTAGGCTCTCCAGCTTTTGAGGACCTGTTTCATGTCCCTATGGAGCTCCCTTATTGCTGACATGTCCATTGCAGCAGGTGAGGTGGGCTGTGATGCTGATGGCACTGCAGGTGGAGCAGATGTGACGATGGAGGATGTGGTCCTCTGTGTAGGTGTGGTGCTCGGTCAATGCGGTTCCCCCTCGGCTGAATACCTGCCATTCTCATGTTGCTCGCTCTTTTTCGAAAGCGTTGTGCCATCGTGCGGTACCCAGACTCAACATCCAATATGTGGTGATATCACACTTCCCTCTTTTGGAACGCCCTGAGTTCCGCAGAATCCATGTTGGCAGCTGTAAAAATGAGACAGGCAACCATTAGTGTCGTCATTGTGTGAGGCATGTACAGATGATACTCTAACACTCTGCCTCGATTTGGACATGCAGTCTGAATCACAGTCCAGATAATACAATGTCCCTGATGAATGTAATGGCAACGCTGCCTACCCATCATTTAATTTACACCGAAGCAAAGCACAACAAGAGTTAGACCAAATAAAGTGATCTGTGCATTGATTTAGTGCAATGTGTCACAATGCAAAGGTAGCAACTACTTCGCATGGGCCAGGCCCACTAATCTTTATCATCTGAGTCAACTTCAAAGCACACAACAGCAGTTACTAGTAGAAGTAATTGGCAGTACAGTATGCAGTTGCTAATCATGAGGGGATCAGTGTTGTTTGGGACACATGCACGCTTGAATGTGATTACTGTCATCTACACTGTGACCATCACATCTACCTACATATATGTTGGTCCCCTACCCCTGTGCCTCAGGGGTGATGGGCATGCAATACATCATCACAACTGTCAAGGTCAACCACAAAGGCATGTCTACTTATACATGGATTTAGTGAGTGAAACACATGTGAGGAGTCCTGACATCTAGGAATAAGGTATCTATAGGTCATCCACATCTACATTCATGTGTCCATGTGTGGACACCTATCAACATCTGATCTGCCTACACAATTCCCAAAACACCCACATTGATGCCAGCACACGTCTGGCCTTGACCTGCATGCACGCCTATTACATATCACATAAGTGTCACGTAAATGGAGTACAACTTATTGGGCTACATGCTGAGGGACAGTTACCCATACAGTCCTACATGTACATTGCAAGCCAGGGATGCACCAATTTGCGTGGATAACTAATGCATCACTGTGTTGTGAGAATAACAGCATGACCCATTGCCAATATCCTGACACTGGTGCACTTCCAAGTCACATATGGGCCTACATGTGGCTACTAATCACCATGTTCACACGCTGCTGCCTATTGCGCAGCACAAGACTCCAAATAAATCACTCTCTGCTTGTGAATGGGTAACCCTTGCATGGAACACTATGGCCCTCATTATAAGATTGGCAGCAAATGCCACCCACCACCATGGCGACGGCCGCCAACATACTGTCACTGTGGCTACCGACCATCCACCAAATTATGACCGCAGCCGGAAAACTGCCAGAAGGCTGGCGGAATTCCGGCTACGGTCATGGCGGTGGACGGCGGTAAGGTGGCAGCATCGCCACGCCAGCAGAACGCCGCAGACCATATCATGAACCACGATACGACCTGGTGGTGTTTTGTTGGTGGACGCTGCTGCTGGCAGCAGCGTCGTATCCCGTCTCCTGCTGGAGGACGCCCTGCAAGCAGGTAAGTCGGGTTCTCCGACAGGAGAGGGGGTGGGGGTGTTGTGTGTGACTGTGTTTTGTGGTACAGACACCACGGAAACCTTGGTGGTGGGTGGGGTCAAAATATCATGGGCGGCCTGGTCTGGTAGTCTCCAGCCCGGCGTTTGTTACCGCCGTGGCAGTCGGTGTTTTAACTTAGCGGTTTGGCTTTTGCCAAACCGCCAATGTCATAATAGTGGCGGTATGTACCACCAGCCTGTTGGCGGTACTACCGCCAATATTACACTGACCACCGGGGTCGTAATAACCCCCTATGTCACCATCCAGCCTACTAACATCTCTGATCACGTGCCAGCTCATCATATCTTGTAATGAGTGCAACACACAAGAGTCACTCACACAACAGCCGCTATCACTACACGGGACAGACATTATAACACTTACTGGATACGTCTGGGTCCTGAAATTTTGCCACTTCTCCAATGGTATAGGGGGCAGGTCCACCTGTAAGACATGGATGGAAATATATGCTCAATGTCAGATCACTGTACATACGAGTGGACAACATATCACAGTGTTTAACATTTTACATGAGTGAGCTGGTGATCCTGCATGAAGACAGTACAACAGACATACCACTTCAAACTCACATTGACACTGACACTCCGGTGAGTCATAGCCACACATCTGCACACATGCACTGGACCTAAGGATCAAGTGGTGCTAAACCCTACTACAACCATATGTGGCTAATTCATTTAAGATGGTACTCCATGGCATGATTTGTATGTGGGTGAATATTTCCATGGCTTTTCCCTGGTGCACTGCAATACAAGTGACTCTGCAATTATCATGTGTTCAGTGGTCCATGACAGATGTGGCATAGTTGTATGTTGGTAACTAATGCTCCATCATCAGTGTCCCGTAAGCCGGCTATGCCCCCTTTGTCAACATAATCGCAGGGATCATGTGCGTGTAATGTTGACAATGTAGCGCTAAACATGGATTGCCCACTTTGCTGTCCTCATACAGTGAAATGTGGTATGCTGACAGTGTCTTACCTGATCATCATTGACAGAATGCATGAGCACAGGTGTTGCCATGGCACCTGAAATGTGTGACTCAGGGCCACGTGTACAAAGAGCAGGTTTTGTGAGTCGCAAATTGTAAGACTTATCGAATCGCAATTTGCGAGTAGGAAAATCTGATGTACAACACTGTCCATGACACTGTTTGCAATTCACAAATAGGGTAGGAAATGACCTACCACATGAATATTCATGTGGTAGGTCTCAAATTGCAAACCCATTGGGAATGGCAGCACTCACAGGGATGGTGACCTGCTGGGCTCAGCAGACCACCATGTCTATGACTGCTTTTAAGCAGTATTTTCTTTTTTGATTAAGGGTAAACAGAATGCATGGCAAAAACAAAAATTATAACTTATATTTTCATTTTTTCAGAGCAGACAGTGGTCCACGGGACCACTGCCTGCTCTGCACCAATGTTTTTGCATGCATTCGGAAAGGGGGAGGGGTCCCATGGGGACCCCTTCCCATTTGCAACTGGGTTAGCACCAGCTTGAAACTGGTGGTAACTACAATTGTTTTGTGACAGCATTCGTGGTCACAAAACAATCATACAATGGACTGCGACTCACAAATAGGAAGGGAACGCTCCTTCCTAAATGCAACTAGCAAACCCTGTTTTGTAATTTGTCAATGTGATTGCGGAATGGCAAAATTGGGTTTGCTCATTGGAAAAAGCACTTTTTCTCAACAAAAATTGACCAATTCTGAAAACTTGTCCGTTGTGATGGTAAAAAAGAGCTTTGTACATGTGGCGCTAAGTGATAGTCGTATATTACTCAACAAACCTCAGACCTGCTTTGTTAACATGTATAGACATGTGGACTCCATCTCAGTACTGGGACACTAACTATTTGTTCTGGTTGCATTCAACCTTGCCACAAACATTGCATGCAGCACACTACTGTCACTCAGGAACATCCTACTGTACACATTTGTCAATGTGATATTCACCAACAGAGCCAATGATCACCACCCCCAGGTGGTCCAGCAGATCCTGCTCTCTGGCCAGTAGGTCAGCCCAGTGATGCTTTAGCTGGTGCTCATTCCGGCTAGTATGGTACACCCTCTTCAGGTGTTAGACCACCTTGCCCCACTGCAGCCACCTCGCCTCTGTGTGATACCCCTGTATCACCTGGCCACCCATCTCAAGCATCATGGGTAGGAAGAGGCACCTGCCACTAAAAGCCTCCAAGCTCCTCCTCCCCCATGCATGCCAGCCTCGCCCTTCGTGACATGTCCCTCAACCACAAATTCAAACAGTAAATGTTGAAAAAAAAGGAAAAGAAATGAAAAGAAAAGAAAAGAAAGGAAACTTACTGCCCAAACCTAAGAACCCCAACTAACCAAACTAATCTAACACCCAGACAGACACCCAACAGTACAAATACAATATAAAAGACACTAAACTATACAAAATCACATACACTGGTACAAGTAACAAACAGATTTCACGACAGACACAACAAGAGAGACACCATAAGATACAATAAGTGTGTCCTCTGATGTGCATCATTATAGGCACGCTCTGCTGCTGTGCTGGGTTGGGGAATGGGGTCATGATTCATGGCTGGATCCCATAACCCTGATCGGCTGCAAAAGATAATAGGAGTGAGTATTTTGTTAGTGCTTGCAGCAGGAATGTCATGTAGCATGACATTTGATATCTTGTATTGTCTGTGACTCATATGTGTTTGTGGTATTGTGGAAGTTCCTGGGCTTCTATGAGGTCTTCTCTGCACTGGGTTGTTTGACTTGACAACGTGTGTTTGGCTCATTGACCTGGGATCTATGATTTGGATTCCGAACTGTTGGTCAGTATGTATTTTGTACACAAAAATACTTGTTTGACTTGTATCAAAATGAGTTAAGTTACCAATTTAAAGTTACATTTTGATTTGTAATTTATGAATGACATATAGAATAGCTTCCATACTGATAAAAAAAATCAATTACAATGATGTATTAGTATTTATATTTTCAAATTTTAATCATGTCAACAATATAAATAACAATGAACAAAGGAACTGGAAGAACAGGCAGCACATAAGTTCACAGCTGAAATCAGTGGTCTGAGAGTTCTGAAGAGCAGAGCAAAGCACCCACTGAATCAATATAAACAAAGTCACCACCACCGGCTAGAAGGCAACCACAACAATGTCAAAGGCATTGGAGACATATGGAAATATTATGTGCGGAAGGATTGACATTTTAAGACTACTACGAAATGTCTAGAAATAGCTTTACTTTTCTACATTTTCACACAAGCAAAGGAAAAAGCCATGTGATCAAAAGCGATACAGCAGGTGTAGGAAAGTCCTTTTTTTTTTGCCTGATCACCCCCACTCTTTCTGGATAGGTACTGGTGGTTACTGACTCTTGGCTGTGCCCTGGGTACTGCTTACCAGTCCCAGGGCCAGTGCTCTGTGTAAAATGGATATGCAAATTAGGCTAATTATAATTGGCTAAGTTAACCTACCTATAAGTCCCTAGTATATGGTAGGGCATGTAGGTTTAGGGACCACAGCATAGGTGGTGCACACCTAGGTGCATTGCTGAGGTGCCCAGTGTCATTTTAAAAGCAAGCCTGCCTTGCTGGCTGCTTTTAAATTAAAGTTATATGCAAATTCGACTTTGGAATTAAAGGTACTTCCAAAGTTTTAAACTACCTTATTTTTACATATAAGTCACCCCTAAGGTGTGCCCTATGTGCCCCTAGGGCTGGGTGCCATGTAACTATAAGCAGGGACTTTATAAAAATAGATTTATAAGCCCTGGTGAGGTAAAAACAGCCAAATTCGTTTTTCCCTCATTGAAGTCAATGGCCTTCATAGGCTAGAATGGGCAGACTTTATTTAAAATTTTAAAGTCTCCTTAAATGTTACATACCAAGAATTTGGTATCAAATTGATTGTTATAATAAATCCCACAACTTCCAGTTGTTGGATTTAATATAACTAGTGCAGGTAAAAAGTTTAGACTTTACCTAAAAAGTTGCCAATTTCAGCTCTGCATTGTTTTTGCTGCTGTGCTCTGATTGGCCAGCCTGCAGCAGCTTCTGCCAGGCCACTTTTATGAGGTGTGAAGTGGCCTGGCTTTACACAAAGGAATGTGCTTGGGGGAGAGAATCTCCCCTCAGCAGATGGGGAAGCAGGAAGGGGGAGGGCTGCCAAACTGGTCTTCAAAGGCAGAGAAGGACATCTGGAGCACCCAGCAACACCCCCACATCCTGCAACCCCAGACAGCTAGGTGCCCCCTTGATTAGATTAGGAGAGGGCAGGAGAGGGGTGTGTTTATGATTTTTAGCCACACCAGTGGGTGGGCTCAGCCAGATCTCTCCTCTAAAAATCAGATTCATCCATTTTGGATTTTTAGAGACTATTGCCTTCTGGGATGGATTTGTGCCACACTTCCCAGGAAGTGGTCATCACAGGGGGACGACCCTGTCCCTGATTGGAGGACCAGGGCCCCCCTGCTTTTTCACCCAAGAGCAAGGATAAAACTGGCAGACCTGCACCCACGCCTCAGATCCCCACCAAATTTCAAGAAGAAAGAACTACAAGGAGAAGAAGGACTGCCCTGCTGGACCCCTGGCCTGCACCTGGACCCTGCACTCAGAAAGACTGCACCAGCTGCACACTTGGGCTTCACCACAAGAAGGACTTTGCCTGGCTTCCACTGGTTCAAGGAGGGACTCCCTGTTTGCTACAGGTGAAAAATTGCTAACCAGAGTCCCCTGCACCAACTCCTGAAAAAGTGACCAGCTGACCACTGCCCAGTGGCCAAAAAGGAGTTTGCGCCAGGTGCACTCTGGGAGTTGAAGTCCGCACTTCCCAAGGACCATCACAGAACTTCTGGACCCTTGGGGTGAGCTGTGGACCCCAAAAGAACCTTAAAAGAACATCTGGGTGAAGCCCCAGAAGTTTGGAAAAGATTGGAGAAATTTTAGAAAAAAGCTCCATAAAGTGACCGACTCGACGCGGAAATTCTAGCCGGCTTGCCTCAACCGCGACCCGGCCTGACTTCGTGGTTCGTCCCGGTCAAGAAAAACATCCGAAAAAAAGACTAAGTCCGAACGTAAAAAGTTGACCGGGACCTTCCAGCCATCGTATCCGAGAAGGGCTCCACGGACGTCGGATCAAGATCCAGGTTTACCCCGGTCGAAGGATTTTCATCTCGAAAAAACGACTAAGTCCGAAGGTAGAAATCACCACCGAGGAAACCGACTTCGCGTATCCGGACAAGGGCTCCAGGAGGTCGGATCCAACTGGCAGGTTCGTCCCGGTGAAGAAAAACATCGAAAAAGAGACTAAGTCAGAAGGTAACTTTTTAACCGAGGCCTCCCGCGACCTGTAGCCGAGCAGGGCTCCATCGCGGTCGGCCTGAAAGTTTGACTTTGTCCCGGTCCTGGTGCAACCAGATGACCCGATTGGCGCTTTTCGTTTCTGGGCGCTAGAAAATAATAATACTTTAAAAATTCATATCTCCGGTTCCCCTGAACCGATTTTAATCGTTTTTGTGTCATTTTAAAGATAAAAATATAAGCTATTTTTATAAATTGGTTTTGGATTTTTAAACTGTTTCCTGTGTTTTATTTAATTACTGTTGTGTGATATTTGAATGCTTTACACTTTGTCTCCTAAGTTAAGCCTTGACGCTCGATGCCAAGCTACCAAGGGTAGAGCTGGGATTAATTTACTGAGACCTAACTGTACTTTTGTGGAGGTTTGTGGCTTGTTGCTAGGTGTAGGTACCTACCTGCCCTATCAATAACCCATTTTCCAACATAATTGGAAGCAGCGACGGGATCCTGTACTTGTGTTCAATATCACGTTACAGTTTTAGATAAAACAAATTAAAAATCCTTTAAATTGTCCTAGTGCAAAAATTGTTTTAAATTTTTAATTTTAATTTTTTTTTTAAAAATTAATTTGGATTAATTTCAATTATTGAATTTTTGTAATTTTTCTAAATTCTTGTTTCCAATTTTTGCAAAAAGTTTTTTGTTGACACAAAACTAGGGAACCATGGAGCTTGATCTGGCTAGCCTACCCACATTGACAGTAGTCCAGCTTAGGGGGTTGTGTGTTGAGAGAGGGTTGCCTGCAACCACTAATCTCAGGAAGGAAATCCTAATTAAATCCCTGACAGCATGGGCTGAGGCCCAAGAGGTAGAGACAGAGGAAGCTCCAGAGGAGGAAGAAAAAGAGGAAGATGCTAACTCTAACCATTCAGGGGAGGGAAGGCATCAGACCCCAAGTGAGGAAGAGGAGGAACGGTTCTCACTGGACACAGACACTAGGGGCAGACCCAAAGCTAGTGATAGGAAGAGGGTCCTTTCAGGAGGAGAGAACCCATCCATCAGGGAGAGAGAGCTGGAAGCCCAGCTAGCCTACATAGCTTTGGAGGCAGAGAAGCTTGCCCTAGAAAAAAAGAAGTGGGCAAGCAAAGAAAAAAAAGATGGAAGCAGCGAGAAAGAAACTGAGGTGTCCCTGGGTGGGGGTTTTGCCCCCAGATTACCCAAAGGGGTGGTTCCTGCCTATGTAGAGGGGGATGACATTGATAAGTGGCTGGGGGCCTTTGAGAGGGCCCTCCAGATGAGGAAAGTCAAGCCTCAGTACTGGGGTTCACTCCTTTGGGAGTTAGTTCCCAACTCTGGGAGGGATAGGCTCCTAACCATGAGTGGGGAGGATGCAGACTCATACCCCAGTATGAAGAGATGCTTGACTAAAAAGTTTGGTCTAACCCCAGAGCAGTATAGGCTTAAGTTTAGGGACACCCAAAAGACAAGCACCCAGTCCTGGGTGGACTTTGTGGACATTTCAGTGAAAGCACTGGAGGGCTGGATACAGGGCAACAGGGTAAGTACCTTTGAGGGGCTGTACAATTTGATTATGAGGGAGCACCTTCTAACTAATTGTGTCCAAGAGAGGCTCCGCCAGTATCTAGTAGACTCTAGGTTGACCAACCCCAGAGAGCTGGGGGAGGCAGCAGATGACTGGTTAAGAACTAGAGTTAACCAGAGACCCCCAGGGGGTGATCAGAAAAAGGGAGGACATGGTTCTTCTCAGGGGAAGAACCAGGGGAAAGATGACAAAAAACCCAAAGAGTCCTCACAAGAGTCCCCAAAAACTTCTCAGGGAGGGGGAGCCCCGAGCCAATTCACTTCTAAAGGGAAAGGGTATCAGGGAAAGAATTTTGATCCTGCTAAAGCAGGAAGGTTTCAGGAGCTTGCTAAGGCCGGCAAGTGTTTTGACTGTTTTCAGCCAGGACATAAAAGAGGAGATGCTATCTGCACCAAGAAGCCCCCCACTGGTGGGCAATCCCAGGGGATTGCTAGTGTAGGGTTGGGGGTGGAAGTTGGCCCAGGGGTGGAATCAGGGTACACTGAAGTCACCTTAGTATCCGTGGGTGGGGTGGACATTGCAACTATGGCCACCTTACCTCCCATCATGCAGAGGTATAGGCAGAGGCCTAAAGTCAATGGGACTGAAGTGGAAGCTCTGAGAGATACAGGAGCCAGTGTGACAATGGTCACAGAAAAGCTGGTTTCTCCAGAGCAGGTCTTACCTGGTGTCTTCCACCAGGTGACTTATGCAGATAGCAGAACCAAACTCCATCCCATGGCTATGGTGAGTCTGGAATGGGGAGGTGTGACTGGCCCTAAAAAAGTAGCTGTAGCTCCTGCCCTCCCAGTAGAGTGTCTACTGGGAAATGATCTTGAAGCATCTGAATGGTCAGAAGTGGAGAGAAGGGTCCATGCAAAGATGCTGGATCTCCCTGAATGGGTGTGTGCTGTGACCAGGTCACAGGCAGCACAACAGGGAAATGCTGGACACTTGGACCCTGGAACAATGGGCCAAGCCTCCAAGAAGAAGAGAAAGGGCACTGGGTCTGGCTTGCCAGCCCCAACAAGTACAGAGGGTCAGGAAGAATCCAACCCTGAGGGGGAGGATCTGAACTCTGAAAGAGGGACACCTTCCCTGCAAACTCTGCCTGACTTGGCAGAACTGCAAGGGGCAGGTGGGCCCACCAGAGAAGATTTGTGCCAGGGACAAAGAGAGTGTCCCACTCTTGAGGGCCTGAGGCAGACTGCTGCCAGGCAAGAACAAGGGGATACCAGTGGTACCCACAAGGTTTACTGGGAGGATGGAGTTCTCTACACTGAGGCTAGGACCCTCAAAGAAGGGGCTACTAGGAGAGTAGTGGTCCCCCAAAAGTATAGAGAATTCCTCCTTACCTTAAGCCATGATATCCCCTTAGCTGGTCATTTGGGACAGACCAAGACCTGGAACAGGCTGGTCAACCATTTTTTTTGGCCAGAAATGTCAGAAAAAGTCAGGGAGTTTTGCAGCTCCTGTGTCACCTGTCAAGCCAGTGGCAAGACAGGGGGCAAGCCAAAGGCTCCCTTAATTCCACTGCCAGTGGTTGGGACTCCCTTTGAGAGGGTGGGGATTGACATTGTTGGTCCCCTAGACCCACCAACTGCTTCAGGTAACAGGTACATTGTGGTGGTAGTGGACCATGCCACCAGGTACCCTGAGGCAATACCCCTCCGGACAATCACTGCACCCACAGTGGCTAGGGCCCTACTTGGTGTGTTCACCAGAGTGGGATTCCCAAAGGAGGTGGTCTCAGATAGGGGCACAAACTTTATGTCAGCCTATCTGAAAGCCATGTGGGAGGAGTGTGGTGTTACTTATAAGTTCAGCACACCCTACCATCCACAGACCAATGGTCTAGTGGAAAGATTCAATAAGACCCTGAAGGGCATGATCATGGGTTTGTCTGACAAACTCAGGAGGAGATGGGATGTCCTCCTCCCATGCCTGCTGTTTGCCTACAGGGAAGTGCCACAGAAGGGGGTTGGATTCAGCCCCTTTGAGTTACTGTTTGGGCACCCTGTAAGAGGCCCATTGTGCTTGGTGAGAGAGTCTTGGGAAAAGCCTCTCAAGGAAGCCAAGGAGAATGTGCTGGATTATGTACTAGGCCTGCGGTCTCGCATGGCTGAGTATATGAAGAAGGCAAGCAGGAACCTGGAGGCCAGTCAGGAGCTCATGAAGCTCTGGCATGATCAAAAGGCTACCATGCCTGAGTATCACCCAGGACAGCTGGTGTGGGTTTTGGAGCCCATGGCTCCTAGGGCACTACAGGCCAAATGGACTGGGCCCTATCCAATCCTAGAGAAAAAAGGTGAGGTCACCTACTTGGTGGACCTTGGCACCCCCAGGAATCCTCACAGGATCCTGCATGTTAATAGGATGAAACCCCACCAGGACAGGGCAGACATGACCATGCTGATGGTCACTGATGAAGGGAAGGAGGAGGAGGGTGAACCTCTGCCAGACCTCCTGTCCTCAAAGGAAAAAGATGGGTCAGTGGAGGGAGTGGTACTCTCTCCCAAACTGACAGATCAGCAACAACAAGACTGTAAGCAAGTCTTGGGGCAGTTTGCTAGTCTGTTCTCCCTGACCCCTGGACTCACCAATTGGTGTGTCCATGATGTTGACACTGGTGACAGCTTGCCTGTCAAGAACAAGCTGTACAGGCTGTCTGACCAGGTCAAGGCCAACATCAAAGCTGAAGTGGCTAAGATGTTGGATCTGAAGGTAATTGAGCACTCTGATAGTCCTTGGTCCAGTCCAGTGGTACTGGTGCCAAAAGCTAGTCCCCAAGGTGGGAAGAAAGAATTAAGATTCTGTGTGGACTACAGAGGTCTAAATGCAGTCACTAGGACTGATGCTCACCCCATACCTAGAGCTGATGAGCTCATTGACAGGTTGGGGGCTGCCAAATTCCTGAGCACATTTGATCTGACCTCAGGATATTGGCAGATTGCCTTAAGTCCAAGAGCCAAGGAGAGGTCAGCATTTTCCACACCAGAGGGCCACTTTCAGTTCAAGGTGATGCCCTTTGGGATGAAAAATGCTCCTGCCACCTTCCAACGGTTGGTGAATAGAGTCCTATCTGGGTTGGAATCTTTTAGTGCAGCTTATCTAGATGATATAGCTGTATTTAGTTCCACCTGGAGGGACCACCTGGTCCACCTGAAGGAAGTGCTTCAGGCCCTGCTTCAAGCAGGCCTGACTATCAAGGCAAGCAAGTGCCAGATAGGGCAAAGTTCTGTTGTGTACCTGGGCCACCTTGTTGGTGGAGGCCATGTACAACCTCTCCAGCCCAAGATCCAGACTATCCTGGATTGGGAGGCTCCAAAAACCCAGACTCAGGTCAGGGCCTTTCTTGGCCTGACTGGGTATTACAGGAGGTTTGTTCAGAATTTTGGGACCATAGTGGCCCCTCTGACTGAGCTTACCTCCAAGAAACAACCCAAGAAGGTCATTTGGACCCCAGAGTGTCAAAAAGCTTTTGACACCCTAAAACAGGCTATGTGTTCAGCACCAGTGTTACTGGCCCCTGACTATAGCAAGGAGTTTGTAGTGCAAACAGATGCTTCAGAGGAAGGGATTGGGGCAGTGTTAGCACAAGTTAATGAAGAGGGCCATGATCACCCAGTTGCCTTCATCAGCAGGCGACTACTCCCCAGAGAGAAGAAATGGAGTGCCATTGAGAGGGAGGCCTTTGCTGTGGTTTGGTCCCTGAAGAAGTTGAGGCCTTACTTGTTTGGCACTCACTTCCGTGTACAAACTGACCACAGACCTCTCAGATGGTTGATGCAGATGAGGGGGGAGAACCCAAAACTGTTAAGGTGGTCCATTTCCCTACAGGGGATGGACTTCACAGTGGAGCACAGACCTGGGACTGCTCATGCCAATGCAGATGGCCTTTCCAGGTTTTTCCACTTAGCTGATGAGGACTACCAGGGTGTAGGTTAGTACCCATCACCTTTCATCTGGGGGGGGGCAGTGTAGGAAAGTCCTTTTTTTTTGCCTGATCACCCCCACTCTTTCTGGATAGGTACTGGTGGTTACTGACTCTTGGCTGTGCCCTGGGTACTGCTTACCAGTCCCAGGGCCAGTGCTCTGTGTAAAATGGATATGCAAATTAGGCTAATTATAATTGGCTAAGTTAACCTACCTATAAGTCCCTAGTATATGGTAGGGCATGTAGGTTTAGGGACCACAGCATAGGTGGTGCACACCTAGGTGCATTGCTGAGGTGCCCAGTGTCATTTTAAAAGCAAGCCTGCCTTGCTGGCTGCTTTTAAATTAAAGTTATATGCAAATTCGACTTTGGAATTAAAGGTACTTCCAAAGTTTTAAACTACCTTATTTTTACATATAAGTCACCCCTAAGGTGTGCCCTATGTGCCCCTAGGGCTGGGTGCCATGTAACTATAAGCAGGGACTTTATAAAAATAGATTTATAAGCCCTGGTGAGGTAAAAACAGCCAAATTCGTTTTTCCCTCATTGAAGTCAATGGCCTTCATAGGCTAGAATGGGCAGACTTTATTTAAAATTTTAAAGTCTCCTTAAATGTTACATACCAAGAATTTGGTATCAAATTGATTGTTATAATAAATCCCACAACTTCCAGTTGTTGGATTTAATATAACTAGTGCAGGTAAAAAGTTTAGACTTTACCTAAAAAGTTGCCAATTTCAGCTCTGCATTGTTTTTGCTGCTGTGCTCTGATTGGCCAGCCTGCAGCAGCTTCTGCCAGGCCACTTTTATGAGGTGTGAAGTGGCCTGGCTTTACACAAAGGAATGTGCTTGGGGGAGAGAATCTCCCCTCAGCAGATGGGGAAGCAGGAAGGGGGAGGGCTGCCAAACTGGTCTTCAAAGGCAGAGAAGGACATCTGGAGCACCCAGCAACACCCCCACATCCTGCAACCCCAGACAGCTAGGTGCCCCCTTGATTAGATTAGGAGAGGGCAGGAGAGGGGTGTGTTTATGATTTTTAGCCACACCAGTGGGTGGGCTCAGCCAGATCTCTCCTCTAAAAATCAGATTCATCCATTTTGGATTTTTAGAGACTATTGCCTTCTGGGATGGATTTGTGCCACACTTCCCAGGAAGTGGTCATCACAGGGGGACGACCCTGTCCCTGATTGGAGGACCAGGGCCCCCCTGCTTTTTCACCCAAGAGCAAGGATAAAACTGGCAGACCTGCACCCACGCCTCAGATCCCCACCAAATTTCAAGAAGAAAGAACTACAAGGAGAAGAAGGACTGCCCTGCTGGACCCCTGGCCTGCACCTGGACCCTGCACTCAGAAAGACTGCACCAGCTGCACACTTGGGCTTCACCACAAGAAGGACTTTGCCTGGCTTCCACTGGTTCAAGGAGGGACTCCCTGTTTGCTACAGGTGAAAAATTGCTAACCAGAGTCCCCTGCACCAACTCCTGAAAAAGTGACCAGCTGACCACTGCCCAGTGGCCAAAAAGGAGTTTGCGCCAGGTGCACTCTGGGAGTTGAAGTCCGCACTTCCCAAGGACCATCACAGAACTTCTGGACCCTTGGGGTGAGCTGTGGACCCCAAAAGAACCTTAAAAGAACATCTGGGTGAAGCCCCAGAAGTTTGGAAAAGATTGGAGAAATTTTAGAAAAAAGCTCCATAAAGTGACCGACTCGACGCGGAAATTCTAGCCGGCTTGCCTCAACCGCGACCCGGCCTGACTTCGTGGTTCGTCCCGGTCAAGAAAAACATCCGAAAAAAAGACTAAGTCAGAAGGTAACTTTTTAACCGAGGCCTCCCGCGACCTGTAGCCGAGCAGGGCTCCATCGCGGTCGGCCTGAAAGTTTGACTTTGTCCCGGTCCTGGTGCAACCAGATGACCCGATTGGCGCTTTTCGTTTCTGGGCGCTAGAAAATAATAATACTTTAAAAATTCATATCTCCGGTTCCCCTGAACCGATTTTAATCGTTTTTGTGTCATTTTAAAGATAAAAATATAAGCTATTTTTATAAATTGGTTTTGGATTTTTAAACTGTTTCCTGTGTTTTATTTAATTACTGTTGTGTGATATTTGAATGCTTTACACTTTGTCTCCTAAGTTAAGCCTTGACGCTCGATGCCAAGCTACCAAGGGTAGAGCTGGGATTAATTTACTGAGACCTAACTGTACTTTTGTGGAGGTTTGTGGCTTGTTGCTAGGTGTAGGTACCTACCTGCCCTATCAATAACCCATTTTCCAACAGCAGGTAACATGACCTGGGGCAGACATCCATCTTTCTCTTGGTAAAATAGTCAAAAAGACCTTAAAGAACACATACACAGCAAAAGTTTCTCTGCAGAGCTATCAGGATTATAACTTTCTTGTTTACAAGTGTCAAAGTGAAACAAGGCTGAGGGTCTGATTACGAGTTTGGTGGTCCATGCACTGTCATGGCGGAGGCGGTCTGACTGTCATCAGCTTGGCAGTTGGACCACTGGATTACGATATTGGTTCCCCCTTTGGGCAGGTCATTGACACTGCACCTCAACGCTCCACAAAAACACACGTCTGACCAAGTCAGGCACAGGAACAGTGAAGTGTACACAACATTGTGACACACAGCAGCAACAACACATCAACATCACATCTACCAATACAACTGTTACCCTCACATTGCACACATGCCATGGGCTGTCATCAGATTGAACACACATATGTATGGATTTGTCATAGAACACAAACACCCATCCCATGAAGCAGCCCTGCAATGACCCATACATCATCCAAGTTGCAATATAATGGAAGGACAATGCACAATAGTTTGAGAGACACATATCTAAAGCTCACTATGCAAGCAATGCCTGCACAAAAGAGATGGGGGCATCAAGAACACTCATGAAAGGATGCTGCCCGGGACACAATTCACTTTTCACATGCCCCTGAAACAACATCTGCACAGGAACTGGCCCTTCAGGTATCTCGGGGACAAACTGTTATGACTGTCGTCCTATTTTTAGGGGGCGCTGTAAGGGGACTTTCGAAAGCCTGGGAATCAGCTTGAACACTTATTTAGAGTCCCTTGCTGACTCCCGTTGGTTTCTCTTTTCACCATGGTATGCTTTTGTGGTATTACATTTGCTTCCTGGGACTGCAAATCCCATAATGCACAGCCTGGTAGTCAGGAAAGCCTGGATTCTGTTTCCCATTGTTTTCTATGGGAGAAATCCAGTTGCTCCTTTTCACCAGATCCTCTCCTCTAGGACTTGCAAGTGTCTGAAACTACGCACACCTGAGACCTCACCTGTGCAGCCCAGTCATTTGATTCCACCTGGGGTTTTCTGCAGCTTGGAACTGCTTATAAGCAGCCATTTCCTCAAGATTTCCGTCATGCATTGAAGTTCGATTCCTTTGTGTTACAGATCCCTAGTCGGATGGTGTTCCAGTCTTGTTCCTGTTCCTGTTCTGTTCCATCTTGAACCTGTTTCCTGTTTCTCTGCCCTGCTCGTGATTGTTCCAGCCAGAGTCTGCTCCCTATCTCTGAGCCTTGTACCTGTTTGTTTCTTCCAGAGCCTGCTCCCTGTTTCTCTGCCCTGCTCCTGCCTTGTTTCAGCCTGAACCTGCTCTCTGTTTCTCAGTCCAGTTTTCTGCTTATTCCTACTCCCTGTTTTCCAGCCCTGTCCTTGCTTGTTCCAGCCAGAGCCCTCTCTCTGTTTCCCATTCCTGTCTCTGTTTGTTCCAGCCAGAAGTTTGCGCCTTGTTTTCCAGTCCTAGTTCTGCCTTAGCTTCAGCCTGAGCCTGTTCCCAGTTCCTGCCTCTGCCTCTTGGTTTGTTCCTTCTGTTTCTGTTTCCTCTCGGTATTTGTGTCTGGTAAGTGTTCTATCAGTCTACACCAGTGTATAAGTGTCCTCCTTTGTACTGAGGTTGGCTCCTGGTTTCCAGGAGGCAATTCCATCCCCCATCCTAGTCTAGCGGTATATGTTGTCTTTTGTGCCTAACAGTGGGAGAGTGCTATTGCTGTTTTTCCAGGAATTGCCACTGTGTTTCCAGCTGGACCCACAAGAGCTTGTCTTGTGTATGTAAGTACTGACCTTGTTTGTGATCTAGGGTCCAGAGACAGAATCACTTCTGCTGCCTCCTTTCAAGGGGCTGTCAGGGTGACTATCTGTAAGAGCAAACTGCACAGAGGCATTGACATTCCCTGTTACTGTGGGAGGTTCTGTGCCCTACTCTGTGTACAACCCCAGCGTGTTTGTCCATTAGTAATCTGTTTTCTGTTTGTTCACCCAAGGGCTGATCTGCTTTTACTTTCCTGTGCCTGTCCATAACTGTTTTTTCCGTGTATGCCTTTAGCTGTTCTGCTCCACTACACTACCTCTTTGGGATATTCTGTGACCCCAAGGGGTGTCCCAACCAGAGTCCATGACACAAACAATGGTAGAGCCAAGTGGCATGCCTCTCTGCATAATGTGGAAGTGCAAGTCAAGAAAGTCAATACAACAGCAACTGCATGGGCCATACATCTAGATGAAGTAGCTGTAAGGTACACACATCAACATGGACACATGCACAGTCAAATACAAAGGGAACTAGCACAATTGAACACCCTCATGCGTTGCCAAACAAAACTTAAGCTTCCACACATGAGATAAGTTAACAATCCATATCAGGGGACACGTATAACACAATACATGCTGATATTGGACAACACAAGATGAAATACTCACCACACCACACCAAACATAACACAATGCAATGACACCCCAATTGCATTAACACCCACATACCATGGCAGTCAACATCTATGTTTGTCTTTTTTGACACCAGCACTGCCCACTAAGTCAGATATTGCAAACAACAGCAAAGGGATCAGCAATCAAGGTGAAACACACAACTGTAGGCATGCAACAAAATTTACCTAGGAACAACAGAAAGGTAGAAAAGGAATAGCAGGACAAATGTGTACCCCGAAAACAATAACTTAGGTTTATTGTCTCCAAATTATTGTGAACAAAAGTCATTGGCCAGTCCAATTAGATTTACTCCAATCATTGCCTGGGAACCTCTATAGGAAGTTCCATCAAGTGGGCAGGCAGGCACCTTATGGATCATCCTTGGATGGGGGAGGGGTCAGATTTGGGATTGGTGGGGTTGAGTTTGGGAGGGGAGGCTTTTTCTTTGGAGGAGTGGGCCTCTTTTTGGGGGAGTGGCATGAGTGCTTGCAGGGCGAGGTGTGACGAGTAGGACATCAATATGGAATGGATGGGTTGGGCTGTGGGTCGGTGCCTCTTGGATTTGAGGGGGTGTAGGGAACAGGGTAAAGGGCAAACTCGAAAAGGAAACTCTCCTAGGGAAAACGGGAAGTAACTGCAGAAGGAGTTGGGGATTTGGCAGTTGAGGGAGTGATTGTAGATGCCTTGGTTGTGTGCATGCGTGAGGTATACTTTGGTTTGAGTGATGTCTGTTGTGTGTGTGAGTATCTGTGTTTGCGTGTCTTGAGGGCCTGGGAAACAGAGGTACTGGGTGAGTGAGTGGCTGATGTATGTGTGTCTGTTGGGGTGGTGTCTGTGGGTATGCTGGATGTTGTGGAGATTTGTGTGTCTGTGGGTGTTGTGGTTATGTCTGCATGTATGTTAGATTTGTCTGTGTGTGTTGTGCTGGTGTCTGGATATATGGTGGATGTGTCTGTGTGTATTGTGCTGGTGTCACTGGCTGTTGTGTGGGCTGGTGGGAGTGTTGTGGGTTTCTGGTGAATTGGTGGCTGATGTTGTGTTTCTGGGTGTATGTTGAGGGCCTGCATGCCAGTGTGTCTTGTGTTGTTGGTGTTAATGTCTTCTGCTTGTGTGTGTTGAGGTGGGTGTGTGGGGATGTGTCTGTGTGTTTGGAACAGGTAGGGTAATAGGGGATTTGGATTGAGGGAGGTGGAAGTGGGGAAGGATGTGGGAGGTAACTGGCTGCCATCAGTGATGAGGCCAGAGCCTGAAAAGATCTCTGTAGGCCAGACATGGCACTATGAACGCCTTGCAGGAAAACATTGGTTTGCTGACATTGGCTGGCCAACCCATGGATGGCATTCACAGGGGCAGTATGCACCACAGAGATACTCCTCAGGAGGTCAATAGCCTCCTCACTCATGGCAGCAGGGGACACAGGGGCTGGGGAAGAAGTACCTGTGGCAAAGGAGACACCCTCCCTCTTGGGTGAGAGGGCATGTTCAACTGGGTGGAGAGCGTAGGGAGGCTAGCAATAGAACTGGGAGTGGCAGCCAAAGATGGTACATGAGTAGGTCATGATTGGTCCACCACCACTAGGGAGTGGCCACTGAAGGTAGAATCTGATGATGATGATGTTGATTCTGTCTCCACTGTGGCACTCCCCTCACCCTCCAGGCCACTTGGTCCCTCTGTGTCGATGGTGTCATGACTCGAGGTACAATGTCCAGATTCTTCCCTACTTGGTTTTGCCCTGTCTCCCTCGCTTGCCTGGGCTGATGCTGCAAATACAAAGAGGAAAAGGGTCACCACATGTTCATTATCACACTTGAACAACAGCTGTGATTACAAACATTGCCATGAAGTCAAGTAGGCCCCAGCAACAAACTGTTTCAAAGTGCCTCCTGCGTGAACCATACCATATGCATGCATGCCCTCTGAACTCTCAATAGTTGCTTACAGGAAGATGAAGATCTCAGTCAACTACAATTACATGCCTGAAGCTGTACAATCACAGTAACCATTGAACAAGTAGGAGACCACATCACCTTTTATGCTTTGCCTCATTGAGCACACCTCAGTTACCTCAGTCATACAATAGCAGGCCAATGCCAACTTTATTCCATTCCCCCAGATCCCACACAAAGTCATGCAGACATCTGTTTGTCACATATACAATAATACAACAATAAGAAATGATGCTCCTAAAAGGTGCAATGTTGCTGATAACGGTACACTGGCCTGGAGAAGGTACATGGAAATACCCATGTCACACTGGAAACATATCAACAATGCATACTTCACCATGTGCAATTTCTTCTAATGGAGTCGTGGAGGTATTACTAATGTTCCTCAGATATGCTACACATTTGACATGGAAATGTATGCTGTAGACAAATGTGCAAAATGTTGGAGCGGTATGTTCCTAAAATCCACAACACAATGAATCAGCAAGCCCCAGGAAAATCACCACTAATGTCTGGCACCTCTTACAATGTCATACTCTGATTGCATCAGTAGAGGCCATTAGTCCATTGTATGTTGGAGAGGCTAAAAGATTTGCAAGTAGTTGTAGAGTGCCCTCAACATGTTGCCCAATGGGAAGCTACATCACTGTTTCCATTTTGGTCCTACAAACCCAGATGTCAGTGGATGAATGGTTGCACCTATACACATATGATTCCAACATAACTGCAAGTAACATCATGATGCAGGCCAACAGTAAGGTAGCAAACCTTACCCATTACAAATGTGCAGTGCACATTTCCACATGATACCACATCAATGGCATTGAAATGCACATCGCATGTAAAAACTCTAGTTCTGCCTGTCATGTCCCTCATCACTAATGCAGTTGTACATGTGAAATGACATGCTATGATGGGTGAGAGCATGTGCGAGCCAACAATCAATGGTGACACACTCCTGTCTGTGGCACCACATGAAATGTAGCCCCATTGCAATGTCCAATTCTAAACATAGGCTGTCATGTACATATATGTGAGGGTATATAGAAATCATCCCATGAACACAGGTAGACCATGCTGAAAACAACAATGTACACATTTTATCAAAATAGAAGGGGACACATGTTAATATGTTGGCACTAGGAATGCTGGCATGAGTGATGGAACATAAATCATGTCAATGGTCATTTCACACTTACCAAGGGAAAGTTTTGATCTGTAGCTGAGCTAAAGAACAATGTATGCTCTGTCACATGTATGATGGCCATCTCCAAAATACAGACAGTAGTGAGACAGCAGCACTCGTCATACACTGAAGACAAGTGGTCTGTGGGGGGCAGATGCCAATTTACGCATTTGATCAGACACATGGCTGTGGACAGTTATCCATCACTTCTTTTTCTTTGGCCTGTAACACTGAAGTTGTCTGTCATGTTGGATTTACACCCAGTACAACAACTAGCATTACTCGACTGATCAATGTACACCGCCATGTGTTGTCCCTGGAGAGCAAATTGTTTGTGGATTGTACACAGTTGTGTCACTGGTACCTGGGCCAATAGACAAGGCACATCAGTATGCACCACATTATATCCACACAGTTACTCATCTCCTGTGTCACACATGGCTCACCCCTAATTGTCAGGGGGAGATGTCAGAACTAAGCACATTAACTTTGCAATGTGACAGGCAGGAATATGCCCTATATTCACCCCTTGTGGCTGGTGTGTTCCCCTCACATGCCCACCAAGGTCCAGGTATGCCACTGGCAGAATGTGGGCTATTAGGGGGGTCATGGTTTAACTTGTACCCTGCCCACATTGGGAGGACAGCCCCAGCTGGACCTCCGTGATCTTCCAGGCCCAGCTTCTCAGGTCCTCCCACCTCTTGTGGCAATAGACACCCTGCTGGCTGTGGACCCTCAGAGTCCACACATTCCAGGATGATGCCTCTCCATATCTCCTTCTTCTTATGGGCGTTTATCTATATGGATGCAAGAGACAAATCAAGCGATTACAATCACAAGTTTTTGCCCAAATGGTTATGCCACACACATTGTCTACATACCAAAAATGTAAAGCGCATAAGCCAATAAGTACAGGGACATGGCTACACACTTGTATCCATCTGCAGACTAACCCACTACCCTGCTCATGGCCTACAATGACTATGCAAGCCTACTCACATCAGGGAGCCCATGCTCCAGCAACATGTGCTGTGATAGGAGGCATAATGAAATACTACACACCTATGTGGTTCTGAAGGGTAAACTCCTTAGGCCTGAGTGGACCAACACATTTACACTCTGCAAGATTGACTCACTACATACAGTCTCTACAGACAACTTCAATAGTACAGAATTCACCCTTACATTTGAGTGACAATGAAGGGGCTGGCATAGTAGGTACAGAAAGTGTCTTCCCTGTGCATGTGTGGACACATGGCCCATCTAATGCAGACTCATGCCACTTCTTCAGGGGGATTGCTGTGGTACATACTGGTATCACAGAACTCTCTTTTGGACAAATGTATCTAAACTACAGAGATCTGCTGGTGTACAGGGAGTAGGAACAGTGCCACAAGTGCATAGCCACAGTGACTCACCCACAACCTGGACTACGTCCCATAGCGGGAGATACATTTGACAGGCCCTGGTCTCTGCAGGCTGATCATACAAATCTACATATCACTGACATTTTCATCACTTCCAGGTATGACAGTACATCATATGGCCATCGTTAATTAAGCTTGCGGTTTGTGTGGCAACCTGAAGGGCAGAGTGAATCATGATATGCTTTCCAGACATCAGTATTGCAAATCTAGATGTGGGTTGTTAGAAATGGGGTCTTTGGTTGGCAGTCAGGTTACCCCCTGTCCAAGTAAGGGCCCTCACTCTAGTCAGGGTAAAGGAGAATCACCCTCAGTTAACCCCCGCTCAACCCCTTGGTAGCATGGCACAAGCAGGCAGCATTAACTTCAGAATCAAGGAGTAAAGTATCTGTACCAACACACACAGCAACTCAGTGAAAACAAAACACAATGACACAACACAGGTTTAGAATAATAGGTAATATTTATCTAAACAAACCTAGACCAAAACAACAACAATCCAACATACCCAAGTCAAGTTCTGAATTTAAAAAGCAAAAAGAGTCTTAAATCCTTTTGAAAACAGTGAGAACTTTGTTAGCATTCAAAAGTACCTGGGTTGCGTCAAAATTATAGTACACGGGCAAGTGTGCTTCGGAAAAGGCCAACGATGCATCAATTTCTTACTTGCAAGAGAGACCGTGCGTCGTTCCTCCTCTAGTCGGGTCGGCGTGCATCATTTTTCCTCTCTGCAAGAGAGCGGTACGTTGATCCGGACAGACACCTCGGGTCCGAGCAGGCTTTACATTGATTTTCCACACCCGGCGATTTTACTTTGAAATCTGGTCGCACGGTGTCAAGAAACTGCGCTGCGTGGAGCTTGAGTCCTTAACAGCAGCCGCTTGTGCTTCGTTTACCCAGCCACGTTGCATCGATCTCGCAGCCGCAATGCAGGTGGAGCACCGATTTTAGCCCGAGGAGCCAGCGGTGTGTTGTTTTTCAGCCACGAAGTGGGAGGGGCGTCAAAAGTTTCTCCACACGGCAGTCTTTGCGGTGGATTTCTGTCCTTTTCCACCAGCTGCAACTTTCGAGGGCCCAGAGACAAGTTAGGGCACCACTTGGCAGGCAGGACTCCCAGCAGAAAGCCCAAGTGTTGGCAGAGAGAAGTCTTTGCTGTCCCTGAGACTTCAACAACAGGAAGTATGCTCAGTTTCAAGCCATTGGAAATTCTTCACCAGTGGGAAGTCACACACAAAAGTCAGTCTTTGTCCTCTCTCAGGTAGAAGCAGTTACTACTGGCCAACCCAGCAAAGCATTGTGACTGGCAAAGGGGCAGTACTCCTCCTGCAGCTTCTCCAGCTCTTCTACTTGGCAGAGGTTCCTCTTGGTATCAGAAGTAATCTAATTTCCAGGGATTTAGGTGCTCTTTTTATACCCATTTACTTCAAAGAGAAGTCTCTGTTGTTTTCAAGATCCTGCCTTGCCCAGGCCAGACCCTAGATACACACCAGGGGGTTGGAGACTGCATTGTATGAGGGCAGGCACAGCCATTTCAGGTTTGAGTGACCATTCCTCAATCCACACTAGGCCAGATGGCTGTTCAGGATATGCAGGCTACGCCCCGGCTCCCTTTGTGTCACTGTCTAGAGGGGATTAACAAACAGCCCAAATGTCAGCCTGACCCAGGCAGGGAATACACAACCATGAAGAGTAACAGAATGGTTGAAGTAAGAAAATGCCCACTTTCTAAAGGTCATTGCTAACCTGCCCATACGTGCAGGACAGGGGAAGGGGTAGGAAAGAGGTCAATTGTGGAAAGGAAAAGCTTTTTAGGGACGTTGGGCCAGGAGGAGGGAGGTGTAATGGGAGTGGAGGATGAGGGAGTGGTCGTCGGAGATGCATGTCTGCTGGATTTGGTTACAGGTGCATGGGCTGTATGCTGTTGTGAGGTGGATGGCTGTCGGGTGTCTGAGTGCTTGAGTTTGTGTCCTTTAGGAGGGGGGGACAGACACAGTGGAAGAGGACACAGGGGATGCTTGCATGGATGTTGTGTAGGTGTCTGCCAGTGAGGTGTGTGTTTTGCTTGGTGTGGTGATGATGCTGGTAGTGGATATTGATGTTTTGCATGCAGGTGTGTGTGTGGACATAAATGGGTGGGAGGTGGAGGAGGAAGAGCAAGGGGAGACATTGGAGACAGTGGATGTTGTTGTGTCTGCAACTGAATGGTGTTTGTGTGAGTGCCTGTGGGATGAAGTGTGGTGCTTGTGTTTTCTTGTGTGCATGCTCGTCTCTCTGTGTGCTTGGGATGGGTTGGGGTTGAGGAGAATGGGACCGGGAAGTGGAAGTTGGAAGGGTGACATTAGAAACAGGGACAATGGCTGCCATCAGAAAGGAGGCCAGAGCCTGAATCAATCTCTGTTGGGCCGCCAATCCACAGTGAAATAACTCCTGGAATGCATTGTGTCGCTCCATCTTGGATGCCGGCCCCTGGACAGTATTCACAATGGTTGATTGCCCTACTGAGATGAATCTCAGGAAGTCAATAGCCTTTTCACTCAGGGCAGCAAGGTTCACTGGGGCAGGGCCTGAGGTGCCTGAGGCAAAGGAGAGGCCCACCCTCTGGGGTGAGCGGGCAAGGGCAGCTCTCTGAGGGGCAACTGGGAGGGTGGTGCTGGTACGGGTGTGGCAGCTGTACCTGCAGCTGGGGTGGTCACAGAGGTGTACACCACCACCAGGGAGCTCCCATCGGAGGAGGTATCAGAGTCTGTGTTGTCCCCTCCAGTCTCCGCTGTGGTGCTCCCCTCGCCCTCCATCCCACTGGTTCACTCAGCGTCGGTGGACTCTGCCTTCAAGATCCTGTGGGATGCAGCTCCCGCTGTCGCTGGTGCCTCCGCTCCTCCGCCAGATGATGCTAATGCACATAAGGAGAGGATGACAAACCGAGAAAGGGGAGGAGAGAGACAAAGGATGCACTGGGTTAATGACTGCACCAACACCACGGTCAGCGTACACAGCACCCTCACACACAGGGAACATGCCTACGCACTATGCATTGCACTACCAGTGAAATGGCTAGTCTCCAAGGCATGAGGAGGGACACACACCGCCAACTGCAGCACACCTGGGTCCCACGCAGCCCTGCTCAGAAGTGAATACTAACAAGCTAGGTAAGAAGTATTTTTCATTCAAACCCTTAGCCACTAGAGGACCTACGCTGCTATGTCTGGCCTGGCCTAGGGGCACCCAAGGACACACAACCACCACTCGGACACCACACCACCAGCCGTAAGTTGCACTGATAGCCACTGTACTCACCCCCTTGTGGCTGCTGTGATGTCCTCAAGCGCCCATCCAGCTCAGGAAAGGCCAATGCCAGCATGCGGGCCATCTGGGGGGGGTCAGGGTTTGACGGGCACCATTTCCTCATTGGGAGGCCATCCCCAGATGGGCCTCCGCGGTCTTCCGTGCCCAGCGTCTCAGGTCCTCCCACCGTTTCCGACAGTCGGTGGTATGCCTGCCATAGACAACCAGGGTCCGCACCTTCTTGGCGATGGCACGCCATATTCCCTTCTTTTGATGGGTGCTGACCTGCAGAGGCAATACAGACAGGAGAACACCATTAGACAAACAGTCAGGCCTGTCACACACATGGCCCACCATACCCATTTGCATCACCATTGGCACATACATAGCCTAGCGCACAACATGTACACCACCAAGAGGACATCCACCCACCCCCATTGCATGATGCCTTTACACATAACTCCATGCATTCATGCCACATGCATTGTGCCCAGAGTATACTCACCTGTTGGTCTGGAGGCCCATACAGCAGTCCGTACTGGAGTAGGACCCCATCCACCACTTGCTACAACTCTTCAGAAGTGAAGGCTGGGGCCCTTTCCCCAGTCACATGGGACATTTTAGGTTCCAGACACAGGCCACAGCAGCACATGCAGTGTAGTTCCTCTCCTATGGAAGGTCGGGAAACAAGTGAGGATTGAGATAGAAAATGTCTGTCACGTCCGAGACGGTGCATACCATCACCGCCGGCATAGATCCCCATTGGCCACTGTACCCCATAGGGCCCAATATAAACCAATGAGGAATTGCACGGCGGTTCACGACCGCCCACCGCCATGGCACCCAAAGTTGGCGGAATTACCTTACTTCCACCTGTCCTTCCACACAGGACAGGTGGTCACCATTTCATTGGTTTGTGAACAGGCCTATCGATTATTCAAGCGTCACACGATAGATAGGCACATACCTTTAAATTATACTGTCACCAAACATGTTTGCAGGACGTGGACTGCTGTTGTGGTATAGTTGTTCAAAATGTGACAGCCTACTCACTCCTTTGTCCCTTAGATACCTACCACTGAGGATGAATAGGAGATGGAGACATACCCCCGTGTACAGACCCCTGGTGGACTTGACTACACTGGAGGACAGGCACATTATATTTGCCTATAGATTGGGCAGGACTACAATCACAGAGCTGTGTGCCCAATTGGAACCTGATCTGATCTCAGCTATCTGTCAACCCACTGGGATCCCCCTTCTTGTGCAAGTTCTATCAGTGCTCCATTTCCTGGCAACTGGTTCTTTCCAAGTGACAGTGGGCTTGGCAGCAGATAGAGTGCTGACAAGAGTGTTGTCTGCCTGATAAAACACATGTGCAGCTACATTGCTTTCCCCCAGGTGGAGGATTTGGCCACTGTGAAGGCAGGGTTTTATGCAATGAGACATATCCCCAATAAAATTGGGGCGATTGAGGAAACACATATTGCATTTGCCCCCCCAGGCAAAATGAATAGGTGTCCAGGTATCGTAAAAGTTTCTACTCCATGAATGTGCAGATGGTGTGCCTGGTGGACCAGTACATCTCCCATGTCACTTCTAAGTATCCTGGGTCGGTGCATGATGCATTTGTCCTAAGGAATAGCAGCACCCCAAATGTGATGTCCCAACTACAGAGCCACAGGGTGTGGCTAATAGGTGAGCCTTGGTTCCCACCCAGTATATGTTGGTGTATGCCTATGCTGTTGGCCATATAGGATGGTGTGTGGCGAAGTGTTGTCGCTCAATATTTGCAGGTGACTCTGGTCACCCAAACGTGTCATGGTTGTTGACCCCTGTGAGGAATGCCAGGACAAGAGAAGAATAACGTTATAATGAGGCACATGGGTGAACCAGAGTGATTATTGAGAGGACCTTTGGCCTCCTGAAGGCCAGGTTCAGGTGCCTCCATCTAACAGGTGGATCCCAGAGCTACTCACCCGAGAAGGTGTGCCAGATAGTAGTGGCATGCTGCATGTTGCACAACCTGGCCCTCAGAAGCCATGTACCTCTTCTGCAGGAGGAGGAGACTGGAGATGCCCCTGTGGCAGCAGTGCACCCTGAGGACAGTGAGGATGAGGAGGCAAATGAGGAAGCAGATAATGAGGATGTGGACAACAGAACATTGGTGATAAGTCAGTACCTCCAATGATCACAGGTGAGACAGTGCAACTTCACATTTCTATGACTATTGGTGTATTCTGTGTGGCATTAGCATGCTGTCAGTACCCACTTCTTTCTCCTACTTACTGTTACCTATGGATATTCATTTTACAGATGTTGGTGTTAAGACAACATTGTCCTGATATGATAACAACAGCCAGCAACATGTCATTCATTCTGTGCTCATTCTATGTACAGTTCATTTGCAATGGTTGTAGTTGTTTCAATGAATACAAATATGCAATACATGAAATGCTAGTAGTCAAGTTTTATCTAAGGGTGTTTATTGTTGGGCTAAAATATAGGGGGGAAAGTGCAATGGAATGGGGTGATGATGGAGGAAAATCCAGGGTATTGTTTGAGTCTGTTTGTAGCACAGGTGCAGGGGGAGAGGTGCTGGTGACCTGTGAGTCCTGTGGTGGGGCCATCTGGACACTAGTGCAGCGGAAGGGGAGGGCTGTTCAGATGACTGGCTAGTGGCAGGGGCCCGCGGTTGTGCTGTGGCCTCCCTCATGATGTTGGCCATGTCTGCCAGCACCCCTGCTATGGAGATCAGGGTGTTGTTAATGGCCTGCTAGTCCTCCCTGATCCCCTGATACTGTCGCTCCTACAGCCGCCTGTTCTCCTACACATTGTCTAGGATCTGGCCCATCGTGTCCTGGCAATGTTGGTAGGCTCCCAGGATCTCGGAGAGTGCCTCCCAGAGAGTCAGTTCCCTGCTCTTGCCCTCCCCCTTGTGCACAGCATTCCTCCCAGTGTCCCTGTTGGCCTGTGCCTCTGTCCCATGAATGGTGTGCCCACTGACCCTAGGTACCTCATTGTCTTGTGTGCGAGGTGTGGCCTGAGGTCCCTGTACAGATAGGCACACTGCTGATTGACGTGTCCTGGGGACAGAGGTGTGGGTACGTTGGGTGGGTGCTGTGGTGTTGGTTCCTGATGGGGGAGGCTTAGTGGTGGTCTGTGATTTTGCGTGGGTGAACGGCTGTCCAGTGGTCCCTGATGGGCCAGGTAGGTCGCCCAGATCCAGAAGTCCAGAGTTGCTGTTATCACTGGGGGCCTCTTCTGTTGGGGGACTGGATAGTGGTGGCACCTCCTCTCCAGAGACATTGGCTAGGGTACCTGTGGGGATGTAAATGATGTAGTATGCTTCAAGTGTATGACATTTGTACTTCTGTAGCTTCCCCTCTATGGTTGTTGTTCCCCTGCTAGCTTTTGCTTGTGTATGTTGGTGTATTGTAGTTCTGTTAGTTTCTCCATGCTGTGTATGCTTTAGTGATGAGTGTCCATGCAGGGCTGGGAGGGGTGTCCATGCATTGGTATAGCATGCAGGGCCTGGCATTGGGATTAGTGAGATGTGTTGGTGGAGTGTGTGCGATGTGGTGGAGTGATGGCAGTGAAGGTGAGGGTGTGTGATGGCACGTAAGTACAATCCTTGTTTGTGCTCTAAGGGTCCAGAGACAAACTAGTAGCATTTGATTTACAGGCTCTGGGCACCTCTAGCACACTTTCCTAGGGACTTACTAGGAAATCAAATATGCCAATCATGGAAAAGCCAATTACACATACAATTTACACAGGAGCACTTTCATTTTAGCACTGATCAGCAGTGGTAAAGTGCCCAGAGTACCAAAAGCAGCAAAAACAGAGTTCAGCACACAGTCAAAACAGAGGCAAAAAAGACAGGGGAGACTACGCCAAGGATGCCAGGTCTAACAATTACACAATGTTAATGAACACAGCATATAGTACTGGTCACCAATATATACATCCCATTGATGCCACACAGAATGCAACAACAGGCACACAAGAAGTCTAAATGGCATACAGGGGCACATTGTAGCCTGTGAGGAAGGAGAAGATAGTGTTGAACAGAGTCAATTGTGCACATGAGGTACTTACCTGCTCCTCTGGTGAGCCATAGAGCTGTCCATTAAGGGGAAGGACCTCATTCACAAGCCTATCTAGCTCCTCTGGAGAAAAGGCAGGGGACATACCACCTGTTAGACATGGTATGACTGCTCCCAGAGGTGGCACACAGCAGCTCAAGTAGTGGAGGTGTTTCTGGCAGCAGTGTCAGGAGTCAAGTGACTGATTTTGCACAACAAGGCCGTCACGTCTGCCACGTATGCATTCATCATCGCAGACGGACACAGCAGTTGGGCCGAGACAGCAATAGGCAACAACGTTAGCCTATGGCTGTTTCTCCTGCGGTTGGAACCACTTACAGCGCAGATGACTTCTGCCAGTGGTCGCGGGCAGTTCCTAATGTTCAGTGGAGTAGGTCACGCATCCGCCATTTTGGTGGTCTGAAATACTATACATGACTTCATAAACTGCGCCAGATCTACAATATTTGTGTTGGATCGTCACAAACATTGTTATTTTGTCTTGTAGGTCCTACTAAACAACCACCAGGGCAGTGTGTTGCAGGGCACCAATTGCATATGACAAAAGTGTGCGGTCTACCACCACCGACAGTATTTTTTAACGGTCGGAAAATACACTCAGATTTTGAGCGCCAATTGTGTAGCAGGTAGTTGGGTTTCGCCTGAATCCATGTTGTGGCCACATGTGCTAACAACCATGGGGCTCACATGTAAGCCTTCTATACTTGCCGGCTGGGATGTGTACTGAGTGCCATGTCTATCCACTCAGAAATTCTTTGTTATATTATATTGTTGGCATGGTATGTTGCTGTGGACATACAACTGTTACAAATCATGTCTTGTCACGCATATGTACCCTGGGAAAGGAAGGATGTGACAACCTTCTCTCTATCGTTCACTGCCAGACCTTCAGACCATGGAGGAATGGCACATCAGCCAGGTATCCAACTGTATAGGGAAACAATAGTGAACTTATGCCATCAGTTGAAGCCAGATCTGTTGCCTGTTAACAGTAATCCAACCTGCTTACCACACATTCTACAAGAAATGTCAGTATTGCACTTCCTGGCCACAGGTTCCTTCCAACATACAGTGGTCCTATCTTATGGTATGTCCCAACCTGTGTTCAGTCTGGTGTTGAAGGACTTCCTCTCAGCAATGTTAAAACACATTGACACCTAGATCAGGTTATCCCAATGTGATGATTTAGCTAATGTGAAGGCTGACTTTTTTGGTTTTACCCACCTCCCATATGTGATGGGGGCCATTGATGGCACACATGTTGGCTTGGTGCCACAAAAGGCCACTGAACAAGTCTACTGCAACAGAAAGAACTTTCATTCCATTAACTTTGCAAGTTGTCTTTCAGGCAGATCTTTACATCTCAAATGTATGTGCCTGCTATCTTGGATCAGACCATGATTCCTTCATAATGATGAACAGCACCATACCCCAGCTGATGTCACAACTGCACACAGAGAGGCTGGATGGTAAGTTATGTCAGTCCTTATTGCGTTTGAGCAATGCAAGGTACTACAACTATGAAGTGAGTGTCTCATTGTTTCACTTATGTCCTTAACAGAAGTTTCAGCATAACCAAACCTTCCATGATTGCTGACACCGCTAAGGAATCAAATTCACCATGGGAAGTACACTTCAATGAGGCCCATGGAAGAACACGGCGTGTAGTGGAGCAGGCTTTTGGGCACCTGAAGGCCAGATTTTGGTGTCTGGACAGGCCTGGTGGAGCCCTCTTCTACTCATCCAGGAAAGTGTGTCAGATCTCTGTGGCATGCTGCATGCTTCACAACATCGCCCAACGGATGAATATCCTGCACATCCCAGAGGAGGGGGAGCCTTCAGTGCCACCAGGTGAGAATTCTGAAATGCCAACTGAGGATGACAGTGGTGAAGAGGAAGGAGCTGACTTGCGAGTAGAACTAATTCACAGCTACTTCTCATGAATGTAAGTATGTCATGTGATGTCATGAATGTGACTGTACAATGAAGTGTAGTTGTGAGAATGTATGGATTTGAGTGTTTTAGATACCGCTAGGGAGATGATACTCTGCAATAATAAGCCAAAGGCTGCTTGATAAGATAGCTTTTGACATATCCCCACCATCAATGCTGTTGCTTTGTTTGTGTCAGTTTCCCTGCAATGCACGCTGTTTTCCAGATGCTTGCTATGTGACTTGTGTCATATGTATGGTTTCAAGCCTATACTCCTTGTTTTGTTCGCTGTACATGTACCTCCACCATGACATCTTCATGAGGGCATTTCAGAGTTGTGACATTGGCAGGTATGTGTTGCTGTTCTGACATATGAAGTGGACATGGATTATTCCAGGTAATGTAGGTCACAGAGTTTGGGTGTATGAGATCTGTGCCAAGACAGCTTTCACAGTGCTTGGGTGGAAGGTCAGAAGTGCCCTTCGGACTTGTTTTATGTGCTGTCATGGGTAGATGCATCATGTATGTCATCATGTGGTCCTAAAATATGTAGTCCTAGATTATGACCGTCATTTTTCCTTCACATTGGCTAAACACTCTATTTGTATCACCTGAATGTAGCTGTAGATGTGTTTCATCACTGTAGGCCACGGTGCTTGTGCCACAACACTAACATATGTTTGTGCATACCACCAGATCCATGGGCATTGGATTATGATGGTCCTGTGATCAGCGACTGTTGTACTGCAATCTGTCTGTATCTTGGATTGTGTGATGTTGAATTACTTTGGTGTGGTATGTGAAAAGGCTCAAGCTAATGATATCAACCACTTCAATGTTTGCCTATTCTATAGGACGATGTCTGACAAATCCCTTAATTCTGTGGTCTGGGTGTCTATACCTGTCAATGTGTTCTTTTACTCAGTATGAATTAATCATCCATGATTTCCAATAGTTCAGACATATTGACAGCCTATGTGCTAATAACATTTTTGGTTTGAGAAACACATGCATGTATGTGTGTGGGAGGATTGTAATCTAGAGTTGGACACTGTGTACAAGCAACATATCCCACATTGAACAACTACCTTAGAACATCATTGTATGGTTCAAATGGTCTGACAGATCAATGTGGCTAAATATTAAATCAAAATCAGCAGACAATGAGCAAGTGAAGGGTGATTTAATTGGGCAAATATGATTAACATAAAATATACAAGGCATTATTCAAGAAATATTCAAATGTGAATGAAATCATTGAAGAAGATACCACACCATTGGGAGTCCAAAGTCCAGAGTACCCCTGCCATTGGAAATGGAAGGTAGTTCAGGATCAGTCTAGAGTGAGTGTAACACACAAAGGAGGTGCTTAAGGAAGAGGGTTAATACTGGCAGCTGTAGGTGTCTTGCCATCTGCACCTCCTGAATTCTTTGCAGGACATTCCGCTTGCATGGGGGGGTCTGCTGGTACAGGGGCAGGGCTGTATGGGACTTGTTGTTCCTCTGGCAAGGTCACCCTTTCAGTGTATGAAACTGATGTTTGTGGTCCTGCTGTTGATGATCCAAAGGAAGAAGTAGACTGGTGCTGAAAAGCCCTGGTCAGGGTAGTGTGAATGTCCCTCAGCACCCTTGTTAGAGAGGCCATGTTGGTATTGTGAGCCTCAATCTGTTTCTGCATGTTCCTACGCATGTCCCTCTGGAGCTGTTTGATTTCCTGGAGTTCGGTCAACACCTGACCCATCATGCCTTGGGAGCCCCGATAGACTCCCCAGATGTGACTAATTGTGTCCTTGCCGACAGCAGACCCAGTGGCCTCACTGCCCTGGCCCACAGCATCCCTCCCACACACCCTCTGCCCACAGGTCTGTGCCCTTGCCACAGGTTGCCCTCTCCAACTTGTTCCTTGACAATCATTGTTCAAAGTGTTACACTGTAACTCAGGATCCAGGACGGAGGGACACAAGATGGTACGCATTGTGCTAGGGACAAATGTTGGGTGGGGGTAAATGGTTGCCTGGGATGTTGAAGCAACAGGGCTGGTAGATGACATGGTTGCCACGGTGAGACTCAGTGTTTGGCCAGGTTGCCCGGATGGGTCAGAACCATCCTCCATGTCCAGGCATCCAGGGGTGTCATCACTGAGGGCTTCATCCAGGGAGTAGTGGCAGTCTGTTCTGTGGCCTCTGTGTGGCCTATGGCAGATCCACCTGTTGATGTAAAACATACATTGTTACTGGTTGTATTGGGACATTTACCTCCAACAGTTTAGTGTTGCAGTGAGCAGAGACCTTGGACACATTTAATTTGTAGTTAATCAAATTGTGCCAAGTAACCATGGTATTGGGTTATGTGACATAACGCGTGAAGCATGCCAGCCCAATGTGACTCAAGCAGCTGCTGAGATGTGCAGATCAGTTGTACTTTGGAGGATGGCATGAAAATGACATCTTGCCACCAGTCCAGCCAACACAGTGGAGAATCAAGAAATGGCTTTGCCATTTTGAGGCCTAGTTGAGTATGATGCAGGCAGAACCAGCTCTGTTGTATATGTGACTGAAGTCATCATGTGCAGTGCTTGAAGCTTTATGAATACTTGTTGTACACACTGGGTAAGGTATCATTCCTGTCCTCAATAGTTTCATCTTGGCATAGGAATTCAAGATGGGACTATGGAGACAGACACGTCTCTGATTTGAGCATGATCTGTGCTTGATCCTTCCCAGGTGAATACACTTCTTTTGTGAGTTGACAAATAACGGTATTTTGACAAGTGGCCACTGTGCTGGTGTTTGGAGTTAGAGTTATAGGATGTTTTGGGCTTTGTAATCATGTCACTGCCTCTACTTCTCACACTTGGCAAATGTCATCCTCCCAGGTGAGTACTCTACTATTGAGAGTTTCCAAACAGGGGTATTTTGGAAAGGGAACACTGTGCTGGTGTTTTGAGTTACAGAAACAAAGTCTGTTGGTAGTTGCTGTCAGGTCACTCTCTCTACTATGCACACTTGACACATGTTCTCCCCCAGGTGATGTATACTTCATTTGAGTGTTCACTTACAGATGTATTGAGGCAAGTGAACACTGGACTGATGGTTGGAGTTACAGAAACAGGGCCTGCTGGACGTTGCAGTCAAGTCACTTTCTCTGCTACACACACTTGACAAATGTTCTCCCCCTAGGTGAATAAACTTCATTTTTGAGTTTGCTTACAGATGTATTGGGGCAAGAAACTACTGGGCTGGTGCTTGGAATTACAGAAACAGGGCCTGTTTGGATTTGCCAAGTCACTCTGCCTTCTACACACACTTGACATATGTTCTCCCCCTAGGTGAGTGAACTTCATTTGCGAGTTGACAAACACGAGTATATGGGCAAGTGAACACTGGGCTGGTGGTTGGAGTTAAAAAAAACAGGGCCTGCTGTGAGCTGCAGTCAGGTCACTCCCTCTTCTACACCAACTTGACAAATGTTCTCCCTCCAGGTGAGTATACTTCATTTGCGAGTTCTCTTACAGATCTATTGGGGCAAGTGATGGTTGAAGTTACAGAAACAGTGCCTTCTGGGACTTGCAGTCAGGTCACCCTCTCTACTACACACACTTGACAAATGTTTTCCCCCCAGGTGAGTAAACTTAATTTGTGAGTTGACAAACAGGGGCATATGGGCAAGGGAGCACTGGGCTGGTGTTGTGAGTTACAGAAACAGATCCTGCTGGGATATGCAGCAAGGTCAGTCTCTCAACTATACACACTTGACAAATGTTCACCCCCAAGTGACTAAACTTCATTTGTGAGTTGACAAACAGTACTATATGGGCAAGTGAACCCTGGGCTGGTAGTTGGAGTTACATAATGAGGGCCTTCCAGGAGTTGCAGTTGGTTGAAGTTACAGAAACAGTGCCTTCTGGGATTTGCAGTCAGGTCACTCTCTCTACTACACACACTTGACAAATGTTTTCCCCCCAGGTGAGTAAACTTAAATTGTGAGTTGACGAACAGGGGCATATGGGCAAGTGAACACTGGGCTGGTGTTTTGAGTTACAGAAACAGATCCTGCTGGGATGTGCAGCAAGGTCAGTCTCTCAACTATGCACACTTGACAAACGTTCACCCCCAAGTGACTAAATTTCATTTGTGAGTTGACAGAGAGTACTATATGGGCAAGTGAACCCTGGGCTGGTAGTTGGAGTTACATAATGAGGGCCGTCCAGGAGTTGCAGTCAGGTCAATCGCTCAACTGCCCAAAATTTGACGCATGTTCTCCCCCAGGTGAGAACACTTCATTTGTGAGTTCACTTACAGAGATATTGGGACAAGTGAACACTGGGCTGATGGTTGAAGTTACAGGAACAGGGCCTGCTAGAATTTGCAGTCAGGTCACTCTCTGTACTCCTCAACACTTGCCAACTGTTCTGCATTACATATCCATAGGCAGGCTGCATTTATGTTTGAGCATGCCTTTTCATTTTGGAATATACAATGTATCCTGGAATGTGTTTTTGTTATTGTGAGATTTCCAGGACCCATTTAAAAATCTTGGGCAGCATACAGAGGGTAAGGAAGCAGGTGGAGGTGACCACATTGACCATACGGAGTTTGTTGTCTATGTTGATTCCAAGGTTTCTGGCCTGGTTAATAGGGTTGGGGAGAGTCCTAGCTCAGTTGGCCACCAGGAGTCGTCCCAGAGGGAGGTGGTGTTGCCAAATAGTAGTACTTCCATGGTTGGTGTTAAGTTTGCAGCAGTCATCCAGCAATGCTGTTCATACATGTGTGGAAATTGGTTTTAGCCAAGGATGCATCCTTGAAGAGCAAGAGGAAGAGTTGTGTGTTTTTTGCATAGAAGATTATGTTGAGTCTGTGGTTCATGACCAGGGGGGTCATGTATGTGTTGAAGAGGAAGGGGCTGGGATATGGTCTTTGAGGAATGCTACAGACGATATCCCTGGGTGTAGAGGTGAAGGGAGGAAGGTGGACTCCCTGAGTTCTGCCTGAGAGAAAAGAGATGGTCTATTCCAGTGCTTTCCCTATGATTCCTATTTGGTGGAGCCTTGTGAGCAAAGTGTGGTGGGATACCATGTTGAAGGCTGCTGAGAGGTCAAGGAGAATTAGGGAAGAGAGATATCAACTGGTGGGAATAACAGGATCTTAGATTCCTGTCTAAATTGGGTGTTATTTTGGAGTAGAGGAAATTCAATGTAATTCACTGTAAATATTCTGGTGCAATGGTGCTTATATGTCATGTGTCTCTTTTGTCAGTTATCTTTGGTGTGCAGTCAGGGGTGCCTGAGTTGTATTGGAAAGAGAGCATTGCTTTTAAAGTTTTTATTTAAAAAATCTTAGGTTGCTGAATGGCCTGCAACACCTACAGGGGAGACTATGCAGTACAGTTCATGGGCATGTGCAGCATTCTGTAACGACTGGTGGCTGTTGGACCATGTCAGTGAATACACTGAGTACTGAATGAGAAAATGAGACAAGAAGCATTAGGAAGGCTAAATGTTGAAGGCCTATAGTCAATAACAAGGCTTGTAATATATGAGATTTAGACACTGTTTAATCAACTTTCTCTTCAAGTTGTAGAAAGACCCTAGAAAGAGGGTATGAAGGGAATTGAAACAGTGTCAAGAAAGACTAATTGTTATTGTGGACTCATTGGCATGGATATTAGACATGGCCAAGGAGGCTCATTGCAAAAGTGTTCAAGTAGATGTTAATCTCCAGTGTTGCTTGAGTCAACACAGTATGAGATTATCAAGGGCTAGAATGTTGCTTTGATGCCTTAGGGGAGATGCACTCTAGTATTTGTAGCATCCTCCCCAGCCTTGGTACCTGCCAATGACTATGCCGCACACAGAGCTGTAATCTACACATTTTTATTCTTCTGCGTGTATCAGTGAACTCCCAGATGCCTAACCAAACTTTCATTACATTCTTTTCTAATAATTACATCACACTGCTATGGAGTCCATTTGGTGCCCAAAGGGCTCCATCGTAAAACTTGCAAGACACTGAGGCCCTCATTATAAGATTGGCAGCAAATGCCGCCTACCGCCAAGGCGACGGCCGCCAACATACTGTCGCCGTGGCTACTGACCGTCCACCATATTATGACCGTAGCTGGAATTCTGACAGAAGGCTGGAGGAATTCCAGCTACGCTCATGACGGTGGACGGCGGTAAGGTGGCACTGCTGCCACCAGCAGCGTCACACCAGCAAAACACTGTCGAATGTATCATATCCCACGATATGGCCTGGCGATGTTTTGCTGGTGGACGCTGCTGCTGGCAGCAGCACCGCGTCCCGTCTCCTGCCGGAGGAGCCCCTGCTAGCAGGTAAGTCAGGTTCTCGAACAGGAGAGGGGAGTGGGGAGTGTTGTGGGGGTGTGTGTGACTGTGGTTGAATGTGTGCATGCGTGTGTAATGTGTGTGTGCATGAATGGGTATGTGTGGGGGGGCGGAAGGGGGAGGATAGGTGAGAACCCGGGGGAGGGGGAAGGGGGTGGAGGAGACCCCTATCAGTGCCAGGGAAGGAATTCCCTCGCACTGATAGTGCCTACCGCCATTGTTTTTGTGGCAGTACAGAAACCACAGAAACCATGGCAATGGGCGGATCAAAATTACATGGGCGGCCTAGTGACGGCCGCCGTCCTGGAGACCATACTCTCCAGCCCTGTGAACGTTACCACCGTGACAGTCGGCGTGTTAACTTGGAGGTTTGGCTTTGGGCAAACCGCCAATGTCATAATAGTGGTGGTATGTACCGCCAGCCTGTTGGCGGTACTGCCGCCACTATCACACCGACTGCCGGGGTCGTAATGACCCCCTAAATCTCCCCCTCTGTTAACATTTTTAAAAAATCAGTAGACCACACACACACATATATATATATATGTCAACTATACCTCTTCTGTCAACCTTCTTGGTGCTTTGATTATTCAACCCAATCTGTTTCCTGGAGGCTTTGAACTTTCAAATTCAGTGTCAGAGATTGCTAAGGATGGTGAAGAAATAACAGCAGTCACTGAGTTTTCAGGGTCAGTCTTTCTTTCACCATTTCTAGTTGAAGCTCGATGAATCACAGGCCTGATGTGTTAAGAGTCTCTGGTAACAGATTTGCCAGGGCCCTGGGCAATTACCATGTGTCCTTTGGTAGACACCACTTGAAATAGTTCTTTATCATATGGAGCATCAGATTTGTTTTTGCACATCTGTTGGGTGATCACCCAGTCACCTTTTTTTTAGATATGATGTCTTTTCCATATCCCCCTTGTCAGTGTAAGCTTTCATTTTCTGCTTGTTAACCAAGCCCCTTGTATGAATCAAGTTTTCACTCTAGTCTCTCTTGGTGGTCCATTGAGGTAACTTGGTTGACATTGTTCTCTCAAACATCAAAGTGGCAGGACTTTTTTCTCTGGTCAAGTGGGTGTTGAACGATAAGCTCGTAGAGCATAATTTAGTACTGTTTTCAAACCAAGCTTCTCAAAAGTTCCATACTGTACTGCTTTATTTAGTGTACTCATAAAATGCTCAAAAAGCCCATTGGCCTGCAGCCACAAAGGTGTAATCTTTTGATGCATTATGTTTGGATACTCCAGAAATCCATTGATTTTGCTACTTTTAAAGAGCGAGCCATTATCAGACTTCACAATGGCTGAAATGCCCTAAATCACAAAGATGTCATCAAGTTTTTCAATGACTCCTTTGTGAGTTGTAGATAAGAGATCTTCAACTAAAGGGAACCACGAGTATTCATCAACAGTCACCATCAGGTGATGTCCATTGTCCAGTGAGCTGAAGAAATTGATACCTACTCTCTCCAATGCACACTTAGGAAGTTCTGACATGTTCAGAGTATGTTGAGTAACATTGATAGAAAGGCAGTTGCATATGTGACAGGCCTTGATTTTCTTTTCAACTCTTTCATTTAAGTACATAAACCAAACTTGATTTTGGAGAGCTCTCTTTGTGGCAACAATACCATCATGTCCTTTGTGAGCCACCATAATTATTTTCTGTCACAGACTTTGCAGAATCAGGATTCTCAACCCTCGTTGTCTGATTCCTTTTTGAGTTATGGACAATTCATCCTTGACATTTTTGTATTTTTGATATTCACCATTATGGGTGAGAGGTTGAGTGTGTTGGTTCAATGGCTGATGTTTAATTATGTCCTTCAACTCCAGGATGTCACTATCATGGCTCATTGTAGTGATAATCTGGGCAGATTAAATAGCAGCTGATGTACTTCACTTGACAATTAAATTAATGTAGGCTTTGGCCATCTTGGATGGAGTACCGTGACCTAGTATAGCCACCCTTGAAAAATTATTAGCAGAATTCTGATCTTTTATGGACAATGCACAATGCATGATAGTATTCTTGCAATCAGAGTTTCCAGCGTTCAGTGTGAGGAGGCATCATGGCTTTCGGATTTCCAAAGATGTTCAATAGAGCCTGATAATCAGTTAGCAGCATGAAAGGCTTTCTGTATAGGGATACATGGAAGTGTTCACAAGCTCATACCACAGCCAAACATTTTTTCTCAGGGTGTGAGTAAGTATGTTCTGTTTGGGACAAACTCCTACTAGCATAGGCCACAATGTGCCATAAAGCATATGGGCACCGACTATGCTGTGCAAGATAACCCAACCATGCTGGCATCAACAACAACCTCTATATGGAGCTTCGTAGTAAAGAATGCCATTTCAGTATTTTCAATGGCAAGTTTGATCCTCGTGAAATTTCTCTCACATTCTTGTGAACATTGAAAATAGATATTTTTCTTAATTAACTCTCGTAATAGAGCACCAACACTGGCAATGTCTTATATGTATCTTGAACAGTAGCTGGCTATGCCAACAAAAGAATGTACCATTGAAACTCCTTGTGGGGGACCAGCATTTGACAGAGCTTGTACTTTTGGAGGATCAGGTGTCTTACCGCCATCAGAAAATATATGTCCAAAGAATTTAATTTTCTCTTGTTGAACTCACACTTGTCTGCATTCAAAGTCAACCAGGCATCTCTGAGCAAACAACGTACTTGTGTGAGAGCTCTATCATGCTTCTTCTGTGTAGGTACGAAAAATGAATATGTCATTGCTATAACTGAACGTATTCACAACAGTTTGTGTAATACGTCGAAAGAGATCTTGAACAAGTTCTGCAGCCGATGACACACCAAAACTATGGGCCTGATTTAAATCTTTGCAGAGGGGAATATTTTGCCACAAACATGACGGATATCCAGTCCGCCATATTACGACCACATTATATGCCACAGGGATTGTAATGCATCAGACAGGATATCCATCATTTTTGTGACAGAGTATTCTCCCCACTGAGATCTAAATCAGGCCCTAAGACTTTTGTATTGAGACAAACCAACATATGTAGAAAAGGGTGTAATGTACCTGCAACTTTCTTCAAGTTCCAACTGATGATAACCTTTATTTAAATCAAGGCAAGAAAAGATATTTGCACCAATCAAATATATTATCACATCAACAATGTCCGGACCTGAATGTCGTTCTCGTTCAATTGCCTTGTTTGTCCTTTTTGGGCACCACCACTATGGGAGCAACCTTGTTTTTGGACCAGTGGAACTCTTAATAATGTCATGTTTAAGTAAAGAATCAAGGTATTTCTTTCAGATTTTTGTAAATGAAAAGCAATTTGTCTATTTCTCTGCGAAACAGGATGGATATCCTCATTAATGCACTGGTTTACTTTCATAATCTTAAGCTTCCGTGAACCATGTAACATTTGATATTACATTGAGACTCCTAGTGTCATCATTCTCTTTTGCGAACTCAGTATGTTGTGAACTCTTAGACTATTCACTTCTCAGTGCCCTTCGGTTGATGTTTGAGGATTTGCACCCCAAATTAATTTGTTTGAGTTTCAAGGGGGCAACTGCTTTCACTGCTTTACATGCGTTTTCAGCAGTCTCTGGCTCCTAACCAAATTCTCACTCTTTCCCCTAGTATCGTCCATGGTATGGGCCCTTGAAGATAGCAGCATTTCCACTTTGCCCATAGGGAATGGATAATATTGCTCAGGTTGATGTTTTTTTAAAATGATGTTGAGCCATTAGGGGTGGGTGTCGGGCCTCCATAGATATCAGACCACTTGCTAAATCAGGACTGGTCAGTTTTATTTCAATAGTGTCCCATTGCTCCGTATCCCCTGAATAACGTTTGACAGATATAATATCAGTATATATGATGGAGCTGCACTGTCTCATGTGTCTTATCCAATGGATAACTTTATTTTTTAGTGAAGCGCTACCGTCCCGGTCTCTATTTCTTCTATTAGAGTATCGATTTCAGTGGTGATGCAATTGGATGGTTTGGTGGAGGGTTTGTGTGATGGCTTCTAAATCTCCGGCCGGCTTCTGCCACAGGGCTCCCTGGTGCCTTGCACTTTCCCATCCCCTAGTGTATATCTGTGGCAGGTGCACCCTCCAAGTCCAGCCTGTGAAGTTAGCTAGTTGCAGCAAGTACTAGAGCGCAATTGATTCTCTTAAGGGTATACAAAAACAATACCTTGGAGCCAAGAGGGGGGGCCCAACCTCCAACAGTCACTGAAGAGCATGGATGGGCTTGCCCTTGGCCCTGGCTTTGCCCGGGTGTGGCCTGCGTGAGTCCCATGGGAGACCTAACATGCAAAAGAGTGCTCTCCCGGCATGTCCCTCTGGTATTGGGGCCACATCCTGGCCTGCATCCTTCTGGGACTTGGAGTCCCTGTCATCGGTGACAAAGTGAAAGGAAAAGCGTCCTGTACCATGGGAAACCTAATGTGCTAAAGAGCGCTCTCGCGGCACATCCCTCTGGTGCTGGGACTGCCTCCTGCCACTTGGAGTCTCTGTCATCTGTGGAAAGGTGAAAAGAAAAGTGCCCTGCACCACAAGAGACCCAACATTCTAAAGAGCGCTCTCCGGGCGTGTCCCTTTGGTGCTGGGGAAGCCCTTCTAGAACTAGGAGTCCCTGTTGTTTCTGGCAAAGTGAAAGGAAACAATTCTTCATCATTAAATCAATTGAACATACAGTGTTTGGTGAGTGCATCAAGTCCTTCCACAAAACCATCAATGGTTTCACTAACTCTTTGACGTTCTTGACTAAAATGTATCATTTAAAATCAATATTTGGCACTGGATTGAACTAGAGATTCAAAGCATCTTTAATCTAACTGAACATAATTTCTTCGTCAGTGCTCGGCATCTTCTTTAAAACTTCTTTCACACTATCACCAGCAACACTTTTGAGATACTTGATAATCTTTCTGTTATCAGTCTATTCAAGTGCATCAATGAAATGCTCAAATGTCTCCTAGCAGTTCATATGTCGCCAATATTTTGCTTTTTGACGGTATCAAAAAATGGTGGTGGTTTCAGGAAGGCAGCAGCATTATAACTATTTAAGGGCATTGGCTGACAGTGAAAATGGAGTTCTCTCTGATACTGTCTGCTGTTCACTAGGACCCGTTTCTTTAATGCCATCTCTAAGGCCCTGTGAAGTGCCAGCCTCTGAGTCGTTTTGGACAGTGTGTGGAGTTTTCCCCTTCTTCTTGGTCTCCATCGGAGCCCTGACACTTGTGGAGACCTCTGGAGCTGTCATGAGCACTACTCTGCAGCCTGATGGGCAACGGCTTCAGCTAAGGACAACTCTGTAAGCATAACCCTGAGCATTTCTCCTTAAGCCACTCTGTCGAATGCTGAGGCACAATTAGTTTTTTTAGGGGGCTTTATAATTTATTTATTTCCCCCTTTATCGATGTCAGTTTGCATTTTATGCCACCTGGTTGATCTTTGCCTTGCAGTGTTTCTGTTCACAACTTTCATTGGTGAATTATATTTGTCTTTGGCTGCACTTTGTAAACTTGTTTGTATCCTCCTTCAGCATTAATACTCTGTGTCATGTATAACTTTATTTTGCGTGGTGTCGCAGTACCTTTTAGTATGGCCTTGGTCGTAGTTTTTTAACAAAAGATGCATAGACTTCTCAGTGAAATTTTCTTCATCTTCAAATGCATCACATGTGCATAATTTGTACTTTTTATGCCACATACACCAAGCACCGACTTGTCACTTCAACAAAGACACATGTGGTATGCACAAGCAGTTTGCTTTGACCACGGCAAACTCTCTGGGAGGGCACTGCCTTTTTTAAGGTGACATCCCCTATTTTATTGCCCGTTTTAGTGTCCTCCCAGCCTCGGTACCCGTCATTACCTATTTCATACAGAGTTGTAAATCACACGTTTTTTTTTTCTCCATGTCTCAGTGAACTCCCATATTCTCAACAAAACTAGCTGTTTAATATGTTTTTGAGGCTGTGGCTGTTGTTCATGAAGTTGGCAACTTTACTGAATGTGGTTTCTTTTAGGAGGATATAAGGGGCCAAATTAGGCCCTCATTTGAATGGGGACGTGACCCTATTCAAATGGGGAATCTCTTTAAGTCTGCACCTGCACTTTATTATGGGTGTGGCGCAATGGCAAAGAAGCTGTCAGGAGGCACTCTGAAAGCTCACCACGAAAGGGGGAGCACTATCAGTGCGCCCCCTAGTGGCAGCCTTCAGTGGAGGGCAGAGGGGGTCCTATGGGCCCTCCCAGACATCCCTGCACAGGCTGTTGCTTTCATTCTCTGCACCCGCCTGCAAAGGGACTTCTAATCTCTCTTCGAAGTGCAGGCAAATTGCACAATGAAATGCAGAGCAGCTTTAAAGCAGCTGCACCATATTTCACTTGAATGTGTTGCCCCCTTTCCCTGTTTGCTGATGGTGCATCTATTTATAGATGTGCTGTGTGCAATGGGACATTTGTGCCATATGTGTATTAGGGCCTAGATGGCCATGGTTTGGAGGAGTCTAAGAAACAATATGTGTCTGATGGAATTTGGCTTCAGGTAACTAGGAGGACTAAAAGTGATGAGTTCCTCAATATGTTATCCTAGATGTGATGAACACCCAAATCTCTGTGAGGTCCATTGTTTGCAACAGTATGACTGTTGAATGAGTGAATCTCATAAAAATGGAGGGAACCAGTTGCTTTTATAATTGGTGTGACCATGTGTAGCAGTTACAACTGCAGCTATTGATAGATGTGTGAGGACTGTGATGAATTAGCCCAGTGTGGACATAAGCATATTTGTTGCCCTTTCTGTGAGGTGTGCTAGGGCTACTGAAACATGTTTGGCAAGTTGGAAAATGGAGAAAGGCAGCAGATTGGTTATGTGCATCACTGTTTGCAAAATGTTATTTGAAGCCTCTTGGTCATGTCAAGTCAAGTTTATTAATGATTTGGCGCTTCGAAGAGGTCCACATTAAAATTATCACAATACATATGTATATATCACAAACAATTTTCTAGACTCTAAGTACAAAACTTGACATACAATAAACATAAAAGGCACACCCATATCCCACCATTCAAGCATATAAAATGAATTATAAGAAATATATTAAAATCCATCACTAGAGATAGCAATAACGTACCTTACCAGAAGGTGCAATAAAGCTCGAGCTCTCAAAACTCTGTATCAAATATTCACACAAAGCACAACATTCCATAAAAATACCTTTTAAAAGAAGTGCAACAATATTCAAACCCTCATAGCCAGAATGCCACACATTTCAAAATACTGAGCATAATTAATTAATCTAGTAGGGTGATTACTTTCATCCACAAAACATTATCACTAAATAAGACCACACAATACACACCGCATTCAGAATATTCCTAAAATAGACTTTAAATAATTAAAAATCGAAAAACAGAACTTTTCATTTGGAGGATTACACAGTAGAGCGACGATCGAACCATAAGTTTTTTTTTAAAAAGGGGTTTCAACCATCTTTTCTTCAAAGACAACATGGAGGGACAAACAAAAAAGCACATGCTTAAATTCTTGAATATCAGTGTGACACGTCACAAATATTAGAGGAGTCATCCCACTTATGAGTAAGCGCTTTTACAGATGCGTAATAAAAGAAAAGGCTGCCTCCCCCTGCGAAGATTCCAAGCCAAATAAAGCTGTAATATGCGTGGCTTAACTGAGTTTGTCAAAACCTCAAACATTTTCTTCTGCTTACATAACTCTAAATCCAGCGGAAACCTTTAACGCAACGTAACAACATTTAAACACATTTTCAGCTGAAGGAGTGATAGAGCGAGCATGGAGTCTAAATCAAACTCCAACATTTCCAAAGCATTTTTTAAATTTCTAAAAAAACTGGCATTCACATCTCAATGTACTAAAAACCTCTTAATAGATCAAGTGGCTTATTGACAGTTCATCACTGTGGCATAAATAAAATGCCCTCCCAACCACCTCCGTGAGGCCTAATACACAAATACTTTTGCAACCAAACTCTAATCTCAAAGCAGCAGTACAGGTCAGGGTAGTACACCAAGCGAGGCAACGTAAGATTTGCCCTTCAATCCTGTCTAAAAAGCCACAATATTTGTACATTCCAAAGCATATGACAATGTGGCAGGGATCTTTGCCTTATAAAGAGATATAAGATGGCAAAAATGCTGCACACCAACTGCACTGTAAAATGAGCACAGTCCCAAGGCTTGGGATCGAGCCTTACCCAAAGTTTTAGATATGTTCTCAGAATCGTTAAGGGAAGAGGACATGTTTTTTCCCCAAAACACAAAAAGATTTTACTTGTTCAAGCCTGTTGGTCATGTCCCAGCTGTTGCTTTAAGGGCCTTTGAACATGCCTAAACATAGCCTCTGGTTTGTCATGAAATGTAGACTGTCAATTTATTTTTATGAAAGATTCTTTTTTTTAAACGTACAGATGGAAACATCACCCTCTAATCTTGTGAAAGGAGACCTTGGGCATGAAAAGTATGGAAAAAGGATAAACGCCAGTAAATATGACTGAGGACCGCTGTGTTATTGTTATGAAAACTAGTCATGTAGAATGCATATGTTGTTATTTTATTTTCATCAGTGTTTTCTGGCAAATGGGCAATAATGCACTATAGATAGGTGGTTAGATTTCAAGAAGAACAGTTTCACACCAGTTTTTTACAAGTTTCTATGGTAAAGAGTTGTTTCTTTGTCATGAGTCAGATTCAAAGAGCAAGACTATTGTTGGTCAGTGATTAAATGGTCTACTTTTTTAAATTCTGAATGGTGTTTATTGTTATTACTTGCTTTACTGCTTGAAGTAGAAATAGAGAGTCTTATGCATAATGTTAACCTCCATGTCTATACTACAGATTACAAAACACAGATTCTCTCATCATAACACTTGGAGAATCTACTTTCTTCTTCAAATGTTATAGAATCATGCCTAGCTATTATATAATCCTGCACAAACTACTATCGTTTTGCATACCGTGTGTCTGGTCCAAAGTTACCTTCCTCCAAGCTGATCAAGACAGCTAAACTAAACTTTTAGTTCCCAAAAACTCCTTTAAATTATACAACTGCTTTTTAATGTGGCAAATTGTATTTTATTTCTAGCAAGGCCTTTCAATTTCTAATGCCATGCATTCTGGAATGTGTAAGAGTCATGGCCCTCTCAGGAAAATTTACTACTATGGTTTGTAAAGTAATATGTTGAATCACACATGGTCTGAACTTTTATTGAGTATGAGTGTTTTCAATTCAATTGCGTACAGGTGAGCAGTGCCTGCAGATGACAAGAACATAATCCATTACGCCATAGACATTCACAGGCTGAGCAATTTGGTAGATCCCTGGTTTCCTTTTACTTGTTTACGTCTGGGTTTTGGAAAATAAAATATCCCCCTCGCCCCAGACGTAACGCCATGCTCGTGCCCATCCACATGCAGGAGCAGAGAGCTGGGAGACCTAGAGAGTGGACTGGAGTGCTAGACTTCACAGTGAGGAGATGAGAGGAGCCCTGCAGCCCTGTGTGCAAGTCAACGGGTTTGTTACAGACATTGTGGGCTGGTTGCTGCTTTTGCCCTATAAGAGCCCGCCAGGATTATTTTAGTTGTGGGCCTTTGCCTTTTTGCCCTTGCTTTGCCCCTGCCATACTACATTCCAGGACTTCATATGGCTGGCGAATGCCTTTGAGGCCAGCAAGGTTCAGGAAACGCTGCACCTGTCTCACGTACTTGCAGACTCATAGATGGCATCATTGTTGACTGCCTGGTTATCATGTTGTCTGCTGGTGTTCTGGTCCGCCTGTTACTGTACCCGGTTCACTGTTGGAGGTGGGTGGACGCAGGTGTATGGCACTGCAGCAGGAGAGCAGTAGTATAGAGGGACAGAAGGCGGAGCAACCACTGTGGATTTGAAATGGTGTGCTGTGGTGTACGGTGTGCTGTGAGCTGCAGTAACCCACTGACAAGAAACTCCAGGTTGCTGTTTGTTGGCTCCCACATTGGTTTTTTTGCTTGCATCACCACCTCACCATTATTGGCCATATTTCGCCATCTTTGGCTCCACTGACACCATTGACTTCAGCTGTGTGGGTGGAGGAGGCGGCTCGCCAGACCTGGGTGAGGTAAGTTGATTTTTACCACGGTTGGCTGTGAGCATCTGTTATGGTTTGCTGCTGCTAATCCCACTTTTGCTGACCGGACTTTCTGTATCATTGCACTACCTGTGCTGCGCTTGTTGTGCTTGTCGGGTGGAGACTTTTTTGTGGGATGCCTGGGAGTGTGCTGCCCTAACTTTGCTCTAGCTCATACACTAATATAGGGAAGAGTAAAAAGGACAGGGAGCTGGTTAGTACCCAGGATAGTACTCATATTCCACCAAAGAGCAACACCACCCTGGGCACTTTCCTGGTACAAGCTGTGAATGTTGTTGCGAGGGAGATAGACCTAGTAGAGAGGTGCCTATCGATGGACATGGGAACAGTGCAGAATTTACCTCTTATAAAGGGCTCTTCATCGCTGCATAACCAGTTGGATAAATCATCTGAGGGGTCGAGATTAAGTCCAAGCCTAAGCACATGTACCTGAACCATAGGAGTGGATTCTATGATGAATTTGTCGGATTTGGGCAGGGTGACGCCAACGGACACCGCTCAGGATCCATCCACCAGCTCATGTGAAGTGGTGGTGAAGAAAAAACAGGAAACTGAAGCAAGTGGCTAATGGACCATGATTCAACAGTGGCAGGGTTGACACCGACCACCAACTCAACCAGCAGTGGCACGACCGTCAACATAGGCTGTTGCAAGACCAAAGTTGAGCAGAAAGTGAAGATTGCAATCGTAGCTCTTGTAGATAAGATTAGTGTGCTAGAAGAGACCTGCAGAGCCCTAACACCTGTAGTATTGAAATTGGAGACTCCACTGACTCCTTTATTCCCAGTCCCAGCCTCAATACTAAGGCAAGCGTCCACAGAAGTGGGGTCATGCGTATTTTAACGACTGCCAGTAGAGCCTTGTGCTAATTATGTTATTCCTGCAGGTTTGGTCCCTGGGGGTAGAATTCCATCCCCTGTAGATTGCAGTGCACCAGGGGTTGAGAATTTGCATAGGAAGTTTCCATTAGAGGCAAGGGGCTTGGGTAGGGCTAGGTCACCTTTACAGAAACAAAAGCTGCAGCCACTTGAAAGGGGCTCCCAGTCCTATTTGACCCTTCCACCAGACTCTTGTCCTTATGTGGCAGTTTTAGTCAGAGCACCTCCCTTAGCCCAGGACAAAGAAGAGAGTCACATTATGCTCAAAAACAAAATTTGCTACTGGTTTGCCCACAATGCTGACTTCTCTATGCATGAAATCAAAGATATTCTGCTGGTCCAGAGGATGGGATGGATAGGCCACTCATCCAAAACCATAAAAGGAGACTGTGTGGTAATAAACTGCAGGCATCCAAGTATGGTACTATGGTTTATTCAATCAGGCCACAGACACTTGGCTTCTGGTGCAGTCATTGTCCCTCTGGGCTTTTTCTATAGATGTACTCAGCCCACTGGTAGGAGGCTCAAATTACAAAGAGAAAATGTGGAGGATGCCCTCCATGTCACAATGCATAATAGGTTCCGGCATCTATCAGGACTGGATGACAACAACTGACTTGTGTCAGTCCAAGTGACGGATCAGGCAATGGAGAGCTCCAATCCGAGATTAGGGATTTAGGCCCCAATGTTGTTAGCCCCCCCCCTCCAGCACGGGAAAGTAGGGCTGACTTTACTGCAGCTAAAGGTCACAATTAACTGGTCCATGATGGACCTACTGCATTGCAGGTTAGCACCTCCTACATTGCTCCAGTGGAACACAACAAACATTAATCCTGGAACATTGCAGGTTTGATAAATAAGGTTGATTGTCCAGAATGGGCTAATTTCATGGACTAGTTCGATTTTTGTGCTTTTCAAGAGACTTGGGAAACAGATTTCTTATTCTGAACTGAGTTTTTCTACTTTGATCAACCTGCTCTTTCAGGCAGGAAAAGCTGACTGTTGGTGGGGTTTGGCAACTTGAGTCAATATCACTCTTGCATGTTCCTGCAGAATGATCGACCTAGGTTCCCCCGATGTTCTATGTGTGAGTTTACAGTGTGTTGAGGGGGTTCCCTTGTGGATATGTAATGTTTATAGTATGAATAACAATCACAAGGCTAACCAAGCTGGGTTTGGTCCCATTAGTGGAGAAGAGGATGATTCCTGCTCTTACTTTACCACCAATCATGAAGTGGTCAGCTGCTGGTATGCAGCAGAACCATTGCTGTCCTGGGCAGTGGTTTGAGAACTTGCAACAAGAGAACTCTATCAGACAAGGAGGGTAGGGATATACTTATTCATCAGGTGGGTTCAAGACGAATAGATTATATTCTTTTAGGCTATGGCCAATAGTTGTCTATAAGTAATAGTACAGCGGCAAGATAGTGATCACAATGTTTTGGACCTCACTCTTCATTAATTGGGGTTCAAGGCATCCTCTAGTGCCAACAATCCTTTTGATAAGAGGCTTGTCCCCTCATGTAACTGCCAAAGGCTAAGATGGAGTGTTATTGCTGCACTAGGGCCATTCAAAAGCAGATTTATGAGGCTCTTGCCACGGCCCTGAAGCAGTCCTATTGTTGGGAGGAATGGTCAGACAAATGCTGCATGGGGAGACCTTGATACAATTCATAACTCTATGTTTCATACATTCAAAGACCTCTTTATAGTGGAATCCAGGTCCTTCGCCAGGAAGGCTAAAGTGGCTCCATGGTACACCAAAACTTGAAGGGCTACCCGAAAAATACTTTCAGATGCCATTAGGAGCGGCAATAGGGATTTAGTCAAAGAAGCAATGTCTTCTTGCAAAGCCTCACTAGGCAAAGATAATCGTGAGTTTGAAGTTGAGAAATGGGAAGTCCCTCTGCAAGCCCTGAAATTGAAAGACCTTCAGCTGTTTTGGCACACCTTGGCTGATAGATCTCTGGATTCAACCGCTCCACTGATTTCTAATATCTGGGCTGCAGTATGGGTTATTCATTTCTCTGGGTTGTATGACAGGAAGGCCATGGATAAGGCAAGAACAAGTTCTGGCAGCAATGAGGGCCCTATTATTGCGATAGAGGCGTCGCATAGGGAGGAGAACACGCTACCCAGGGAGGCTCTGCCAGAATCAAACGTGTGCAAATTTCCCGTGATTACTCCAGAGGAGGTTACTAAATCCATAGACTAGATCAGTTCAGAAAAGGGCTGGGGTTAGATAAGGTGCCTGGTGCCTGTTTAAGGCAGAGAAGGCAATGTGGGGTCCATACTTTGTAAAATATTTTAATTGCATTCTGGAAGGCTAACCCATTCCCTCTACCTGGGTAGGGACTGAGATTGTATCAATTTACAAGAGAGGCTCACAATCCCTGCCATCTAATTATTAGCCAATCAGCCTTATTGACAGTTCACAAAAACATTTCTGTTGCATACTGTTGGGTAGGCTATGTGAGTAGGTTGAGGACACAGTGCTTATAAGCCCCCTACAAGCAGGGTTTAGACCATGGACAACTACTATCAACCATGTGTTTCGAAGACAACTTATTTACCGAATGTATATCGTTCTGGGAGGTGGTCAGCTTTCTGTAGTCTTTGTTGACCTCTGCACTGCCTTCGACCTTGTGCCAAGGGAGGCTCGGTGGAAGGTCTTAACCAAACAGGGTGCCCCAAGTTACCTAGTTGATATCATCAGGAGGTAGCACCAAAATAATTATATGCAGGTCAGATATGGTAAATATGGGGAGCTGACAACACCAATACCAGTCATGAGGGGGATAAGACAGGGCTGTGTTCTTGCTCCAACCCTGTTCATATAATATATAAATGATCTGGCAGCCCAGCTAGAGAAGTACATTCATGATGCTCTGAGTCTATCAGGTATGGAATTCCAGCCCTCCTTTTAATGTCCCTTACTGATATCCACATCCTATTCAAAATCTTTTGCATCGGATTGGTGTCTTCTGTGAGCAGAGAGGGCTTGAGGTTAATCTACAGAAAACCAAGTTCATTAATTTTAATCCCAAACATACCACTCGCCCAAATATGTCCCTGTACGGCACTCCTCTTGAGAGTGTCCATACCTTTGAATATCTGGGCCTTACTCTGTTGGAGAACTTTGACTGTAACACTTAGATCCACAAGAGGAATCTGAAGCTTGAACATTATGCAAAGGGTGTTCTGAGAGGTTTTAAGGGCTCTAGCTTTCGACCGGTATCTCCTGCCATCCAAATTTTTAACTTGCATGCATTAGGTGGGGCTCTGTATGGGGGATAACTGTGGGGACATGCAAAGGTCACAGTGCTAGAGGTGGGTGAGAACCAGTTTGTATAATACTTGACGAAACTCCATACTAGCACCTACTTGCCATTATGGCTGGACCTAGGTCAAAAGTCTATTGCCCATAAAGCAGCACTTAGATCCTTGTTATATTGGAGACGGCTATGGGCTTCAGTGGACTTAGTTATATATCGGGTAGGTTTGGAGGAGCTTCTTCGGTAGCCTGGGGCCTCCAGGATCCCATGGACAGGGCATATTAATACCCTCCTGCTAAAGATGAGGTGTGAACACCTGTGGACTGATCCAGGACCTATGACTGGTATGTCACTTAAAGGGACGTATGAGGGGTGTATAGATGGAGAGCTGAGTCAGAACAGGAGTGTGAGCACTTTGACACTAGCCTTCTTGGAATTCAAGGACAACCTCTGTATGGAATAATGTATGGACTCTATTGAACATCCATTAGCAAAAAGGCTGTACATCAAATTTCGGCTCAGGATCCTACCGCTGAGCACGTTCACTGCCAACTGGAGGCTTCATGGCAGTAATCCAAGCTTGACTTGCCCCTTTTGTCCGCAGGCGTAAGAATTAATTAACCACATGTTATTTTTTTTGTCAGCGTTACTCAAACCATAGAAAGAAGTGGATACTTCTGCTTTGTCAAAATGTGGGGATTAGGGCCTTTAGGGTTGCTTTCAGAATCCTACGATCTAACACAACATCCTTGATTGTGTTTGCTCTGTCTCAGTTTTTAATGGGTGTATGGAGAATCAGACAGGGCAGCGTTGGGCCCTGAGAACTGCATCGCATCACCAATCAGTCTTGTCAATGTGATTTGTGTATCATTTTTAGTCCTACTCTCCAATGTATTTGGCCCCTTAATGACGTGCTTCTGGAACCCAGAACTACAAACTAATGGCTCCAGTCGCACTGTGAATTTTATGACTAGTAATGCTATTACACCTATTTACAGACATGTATTTATTTATTTACTTAAGAATTATTATATTCTGTTTTATGTGCTTTTATGGTCATTGATGAACTAAGTTGATGATGAAGATGATCTGGATGAAGTGGGTTGGATAGGGCTTGGAATAGATTTTTCAGACATTATGTAGGTAATCATTATGTGTTTCTGCCATTTTAACACTAGTTTTAGCCATAAAGAGCTATTTTTTATGCATCTGTCTGGTACTCGTGCCATTTTAACATGAATCCGATAACCATTTTAAGTTAATATATAAGCTTTTTATCACACTGTGCTTGTGTCTTAACGACTTGACAGTGCTTAAATTTGCCAAATGATTGTGCCGGTAGTAGGCTCTTTTTGTTAAAGTATGCCATCTAAATTATTAAGGAATTATATTATTATGTAACATCAAATCAGCACTTTAAATTTTTACATCTTGGGTCGGATAGTTTGTATTTATCTTGATGATGATACCATCTGGGAAATATGTATTTTGAAATCACCCCATATTGTTTTAAGAGTTTTAAATATTTGTACTATTTTAACGTTATGAAGCAATTGTCTCAGAAACCCTGGTATCCAAATGTTAAGTTATGTATCGGGATCAATGGTGGATTATAGTAGGCCATTGCCTACAGAAGCTTTTCCTATTCTAAACCTTACTATTTTCAGCCAGTTTAAAAGTATAATGAAGAAAACGTACTTTTTTTGTACAATTTAATATGTAACTTTTATGACCTATGGTTGAATAAAGTATATGATGATGATGATGACTAGTAATGCTTTCCCACTGACTGGTTTGTTACATTAGAAATGTTACCAATAATTTTAACATGGTTTTATTGATTTTATTGTTTTCAAGTTTCATGTGGATTCTATTTGTGTGTGCTTTTATGGCAGCATTTGCCAAATAAAGACACAGTAATTTTCAGAATCAAATCTAGGACAGATGGAAGAAAACATGGAAGGCCCTCTGTGAAATGCCAGACACCTTGGTACATGTGCTTTTAAATGAAACTGAGTCAAGAAGTTGTAGCACTACCAAAAGCTTCTAATGAGACGGTGTGGCGTGTGACTGGGCAGTGATGGGCTTAGAAGTCGGTCCAATTATTTCCAAACCACCCATTATCATCTCGCTGTGAACTTTTATAGGAACTTCATCATTTGATCAGTTAGGGTAAATATCTACTTAAAAATCCTCTCCTTTCTTTTCTTCTGGCAAGTTGATGTAGTTGCAGACTGTGTTTCACACTGGGTGCCTTCGGGGCTGCTATGTGCAAAACATTGTCTCATGCTCCTGTTTTTATTTACAGTTGACGTTAGCACTGCCCTTGCATTATTTTGCGTTGCAATTTGACATTTGAGCTAGATTGAGTGACTTTGCTATGAAATGGTAAATAGCTTTGAGTGGGTTTTGCATTGGTTTTCAGATAATTCTGACCTTACAAGCCCACCTTGCATAGGTGGTTTCGGACAGCACAAAGCAGATTTTGTACCTGGGAGGGGTGAAAAATCACACAGTTCCTATATTACACTACTTAGTAAATAGTACTATGTTCACCATAATGCTTTGTGCAAAGCCAGCACAATTTAAAGCTTAGTAGATTTAATGTAACCCCTGGTGTTGATTGAGCCTCTTTGTCTTCACCAGTGGTTAACTGTTGAAGTATCGAGCTTCTTGTAGCATATATCATAGAATATTAACATTGATCTAACAATAGTTGACAAATTATCATAATTATAAGGCATTCAAGTGCCACTTTGTCAGTCTCACAAAGAGTCGCAAGAATATTGAGGCCGGATTTATCGATTCAAAGAGGAATTTTCTGCATTTGCAGTCTCTGCAATGGGGAATAAATAACCTGTTTGAACATATTTTTTCCCAATTTCAGGGACTTTCCCACTTACATTTACTACCTGGTTTAGGAGGGTGGTAAATGTGAGCAAAGGGCCACAGTGATTTGCTGAGTGGATGCGGATGGGCAGGGAAGACAGACACTGGGGTGACAGAGGATCATTGCAAGCTTGCCCTGTGCTGTGGAACACGGATGAGTGGGGTTTGCGCCAAACCTCTGCTTTTTGCCTCAGCTCTAGCGCACTAGGGCCCATATTTATACTTTTTGACGCTAAACTGCGCTAACGCAGTTTAGCGTCAAAAAATTTAGCGCCGTCTAACGCCATTCTGAAGCGCCATGCGGGTGCCGTATTTATGGAATGGCGTTAGCCGGCGCTAGCAGACCGGCGCTGCCTGGTGTGCGTGGAAAAAAAACACGTAGACCAGGCAGCGCAGGCGTAGGGGGAAAATGGCGTTAGGGCGTCTTAAAATGGGGCAAGTCAGGTTGAGGCAAAAAAATCGCCTCAACCCGATTTGTGCCATTTTTTTCGACGCCCAGACGCCATTTAAATGACTCCTGTCTTAGTAAAGACAGGAGTCATGCCCCCTTGCCCAATGGCCATGCCCAGGGGACTTATGTCCCCTGGGCATGGTCATTGGGCATAGTGGCATGTAGGGGGGCACAAATAAGGCCCCCCTATGCCACCCAAAAAAAATTAAAAAAATAACAAATTATACTTACCTGAACTTACCTGAATGTCCCTGGGATGGGTCCCTCCATCCTTGGGTGTCCTCCTGGGGTGGGCAAGGGTGGCAGGGGGGGTCCCTGGGGGCATGGGAGGGCACCTGTGGGCTCATTTTGAGCCCACAGGCCCCTTAACGCCTACCCTGACCCAGGCGTTAAAAAGTGGCGCAAATGCGGGGTTTTTTGACCCGACCACTCCCGGGCGTGATTTTTGCCCGGGAGTATAAATACTACGCATTTGCGTCGCCGTCATTTTTTTAGACGGGAACGCCTTCCTTGCATCTCATTAACGCAAGGAGGGCGTTCACGCAAAAAAATGACGCTATTTGCCCATACTTTGGCGCTAGACGCGTCTACCGCCAAAGTATAAATATGGCGTTAGTTTTGCGCCGAATTTGCGTCGAAAAAAACAACGCTAATTCTGCGCAAACGGAGTATAAATACGGGCCTAGTTGTTTTAGTGGGTATTTTTCCACGCCGATAAAATTGGACCCAGTATTCCCTTCCCAGCACGAGTTACTTTCACATTTGTGAACACAGGGCAACCCAGAATTTGCCGCAGTGACAACCTCCTTGGAACTCCTCCTTTTAAACTCGTATGAAGGCATGTACATCTTAAGGATTTTGAGGGCCCTGGGCCAAACGTATTTTGGGTGCCCCTCTTTGGAACAGCTTTACATTTATGATCACATTTCAGCTCTTTCAAGCCCCCTTTGTCCAGGCGTTCTTTGTGTAGAGGCACACTGGTCAAAATTGTAACTGTGCTTAAATCTAATATTCGGGATTAGTGGTGTGTTTTCAGTATTGTGAGACAGAAGTAGCTCAATAATATTATTACAAATTATCTCTGTGACACCCTCCCTTTTCTCATATGTGAGGTCCTGTTTTGATCTAAATGAAGCACTTTTATTGATGTTGCATGGAACATAAACACTCTGGGCCTTATCTACAAAGAATTGGGCAGGGCAGTGTTGCAAGTCATTTTGCTGCACTGCTCTATGCCAATTCAAAAGGGCAGGAATGCACTGTATCTGCAAGATACAGTGCATTCCTGTTGTTTAAGTGCACAAATTGCAGCCGAGCACCTATGCAGACACCATTACACCATAGGGCAAAGGATGTCTGTATTGTTTACATGATTGTTTTTGTGCAAGAAGGAGCACCTTCCTGCACAAAAACAATAACGAGAAGCCATTTTCCTCATTCTATGTGTGTTGCAGAATGCACATGTGGAAAAAGGAAAAAACTAAGAGCAATGTAAACACTTCTCTTTGTTATGCCTGCTCTGGGGAAACATTAATTTTTGGCGCTGCCCCAGATTTGCGCTGTGTTCTTAATCTGGGGCAGTGTAAAAAACCATGGGTGTTGAGTTGCAACAGTCACAGCAACACCCATGGCATACCTCACAGATGCAGTGGGATGCAACGCACCATGGGGAAAAGGGTGTCTGTGTTGCTGGAAAGATTGTTTTTGTGCAAGAAGGGGCACCTTCCTTCACAAAAACAATCACAAGAGGCGTTTTCCTTTATTCTATGTGTGCTGCAGAATGCAGCATGTGTGGAAAAAGGAAAAAAACTAGGAGAAATGTAAACATTTCTCTTTTTGTTACACCTGTTCTGGGGAAATATATGTTTTTGGCATTGCCCCAGATTTACGCTGTGTTGTAAATCTGGGGCAGTGTCAAAAACCATGGGTGCTGAAGGGAACACCCACAGCAATGCCCATGACATGTGGCCCCAATGCCGTGGGAGGCAACGCAGCGACTTGTGCTACATTACCTTACACCATATCTACAAGGGCATATAATGCAATGCTTTGTGTGTCCTTGTATACATAGGTCTGCACTGTGCGCCACAGGAGCATCAAAAAATGGGCACTCCGGAGGTGCACAGGGGCTTGTAAATAAGTCCCAACATTTCACTGCAAAATGTCTATAATGGACTCTCACACATCACTCGATTTAAAAATAGACTAAAAGAAAACTGTATTTGAAACAAGAATTATTCAAGGTCATCAGTGCAAGATTCTCTACAGAACAGAGAATAGCACTATCAGGGGCCGACATGAAAGGCTAAAGTCCTGGGCCCACTTTGCCCATGTGTTAAAACTTCTCTGAATGAAGGCCTGTAATTAATATAAAATTATTAACAAAGCCAAACTGAGTGCCAGTAGCAAGTAAGTGCTAACAACTCTACAGTTCGACATCACCCGAAATGAACAAAGTTAGATAGTACAAGTCAATATTTGCTCTTCTGAGCCTTGCTTTTGTCAATTTTAAGGGTGTTTTTTTAAATTGGTACCACAGGGTAACACTGTGATATGTAATTGCTTTTCAAATATTTACATCTTATTGATAAAAACTGCTCTTGGTTTCTAATGTTGGAGCCAGTGAGCTCTACATGCTCATACGCAGAGTATCCCTTAACAGGCAACTAAGGTAACATAACAAATACAATGAGAACCCAAAAGGAGCCCTATATTAGGGTCAAGCCAGTGAGTGCATGCATAAGCGCTACGTGTTGGGTGCAAGACATTGTAGTGTTAAGTAAAGTTCTGGGAGCCCGCTTGTCACTTACTATTTGTTGGTTTGCTTGGCACCCTTCTTTGCAGACTCATAATTTGTCAAGGCACGCCTGTCATCATTTCCTTTCCGCTGCGTGGAGCAGGGACCAAGCACTAATTAATTTCAACCTTATTAGTGCCCTTCTGCTCCCGACGTGATTGAGGTGCATTTTATTTTCATTTTAACTTCCAGTGCCCGCAAACAGAAGGCTTGCTGTTTCTTACTATCCTGCTACTTATAGAATAGTATATAATTAAAATTGGAATGGAGATGCAGCAGAGCGACACCCGGTATGTTTAGTTACAGCTCTTCCTGGAGCAAGCGAGTACAGAAAGAATTCTCTGGGCACTTCGTTTTACACATGTTAAACTGTGTAATCATTTTCTGCGTAAAAAAGAATTTGAACTAAAACAGCGTACCCAGTGCAGTGAAGTAGATGAAAGGTTATTATTATTGCTCTGACAAAAGGATATTATCACTTGGAAAATGTCATTGAAAGGGTATCATTACATTTCTGAGAACCGATCCTTTGTAGACCATGTGCAGCAGGCCTCCCATTTCTTCCCATCGGTATATTTGAATCTAGCTCGGTGAAAAGTAGTTACCATAGCCTTCAGTGATTTTTGACTCTGGTATTCAATAAAAACCTTGAAAGCTGCTGAAATGCTCTGTTATTCTTTCTTGTTTCTCCTCTCATTTAAATATATCTGCTGCATCTGCCCTGTTTCCTTCAAGGAGGAAGTGAGGGCATTCCCAGTTATTAATTTGCAAAACAATATGTTCAGAGTCCCAAAGTTTACTCCAGGAGCTGGACGTGTCGCTGCAGAACGCCAGGGCTGTCAAATAACAAGACTGTCTAGTCTTGATTTAGCCTCATGCCTTTCTTCCAGCACCCTTCTATTCCTGTCTCACTATCCAGGAGTTGTTTGCAGGACGTGGAAGGGGCGGGGTTGCGTGCCAGAGGAGTGGAGGGGAATAAAAAGTAAAATAAATTAAATTTTAAGAAAACACATACCTCGCTCTTCACCGTGCCACTCCTCTCCTTCATCTAACTTGAAGCACAGGCTCCCAGCCTGCCCTGCAGCCAATCCTGATGCTGCTCGCAGCAACGTCAGGATTGGCCTTGAGCGCCCAGCCAGGGAGCTCCCAGGCATACCTGGAGTCTGCGCAGTCTCTCTCCAGCCCGGCAAGCGTGCTGCCAGGCTGGTGAAAGCACACTGCACATGTATATTTGGCTGGCCCGAGACGGCCGGCCAAACATATATGCCCAGTGAGAGGAAGTGCTGTGCACTCCTCCTCACTGCTTGTCACCACTGTGTCCCCGCCTCTTTGAAGGAAAAGGATATTAAGCAAGGTTTACTATCCTTTTCTATTAAAGGTTTTGCAGCTGTCGCTGCTGGTGGGGGGGCACGCCCTTCTACCCCAGCGGAGGAGCCACCCCTGTCTCTATCGCAAGTTCTTTTTTATCCCTTTTATCTCTGTTTTCTTATCTTCTTCTTTTCTCATTTTCTTCTTTCCTCTTGTACTGGGTCAACGAATGCCAGCACACACCACCATCAACCATCTGCACAAAATAAGCAATGCCCATTTCACTTTAACAGAGATGTGCAATGGACCAATGCTGAAAAGAAAAACTGTAGGAAAAGCAAGAGTTTTTCACGTTAATGAATTCATAAGGCTTAATTTGCCTTTAATATCTTCTTGGGGATTGCACTAAATCACCTCAAAAGTGACTAAATAATTGCATGACATGTTGCAAAAACACTGTAGAATGTAATATTATGCATAATGGAACTGATAGATATGGAATTGAGTGCAAATCTGCCCTTTTGTGTATGGAAAACTTTTCCTGGTAATACATTCAGGACTGATTTTATGCTGACATGAGAGCAGTAACTGTTGAGAGTATGTATGTGTCAGGCTTGGTACCTAGAAAATGAATATTCTGAATGACAATGCTAACAATGTATGTATAATGTCAGATCTGACAGTCTTAGGGTGGTCACCCCTAAATTTTTGCCTGCCTCCCTCTACTTTTTAGATACTGTTTTTGCTGGTTTTAAGACTCTGCACACTTTACCACTGCTAACCAGTGCTAAAGTGCATATGCTCTCTCCCTTTAAACTTGATAACATTGGATCATACCCAATTGGATTATTTAATTTACTTATACGTCCCTACTAAAGTGCACTATCTGTGCCCAGGGCCTGTAGATTAAATGTTACTAGTGGGCCTGCAGCACTGATTGTGCCACCCACTTAAGTAGCTCCTTTAACTTGTCTCAGGCCTGGCATTGCAAGGCCTGTGTGTGTAGTTTCACTGCCAATTCGACTTGGCATTTAAAAAAGTACTTGCCAAGCCTAAAATTCCCATTTTTCTACAAATAAGTCACCCTTAAGGTGTGCCCTAGTAACCAATAGGGGAGGGTGCTGTGTAGGCAAAAGGCAGGACATGTACCTGTGTAGGTTAAGTGTCCTGGTAGTGTAAAACCCCTAAATTCGTTTTTACACTGCTGTGAGGCCTGCTCCCTTCAAAGGCTAACATACCCTCATATACTGCTTGAGTGGTAGCTGCTGATCTGAAAGGAGTAGGAAGGTCATATTTAGTATGGCCAGAATGGTGATACAAACTCCTGCTGACTGGTGGAGTTGGATTTAATATTACTATTTTAGAAATGCCACTTTTAGAAAGTGAGAATTTCTCTGCACTTAAATCCTTCTGTGCCTTACAGTCCACATCTGGCTGGGTTCAGTTGACGGCTCCCTTGTGCATTCACTCCAAACACAGGATACTCAGCCTCACTTGCATACATCTGCATTTTGAATGGATCTTCCTGGGCTGGGAGGGTGGGAGGCCTGACACTTACATGTCAAAGGACAGTAGCCTGCCCTCACACAAAGGACTGCCACACCCTCTACTTGGACCCTGGCAGACAGGATTGAACTGAAAGGGGACCTTGTGCACTTCTAAGCCACTCTTTGAAGTCCCCCCCACTTCAAAGGCACATTTGGGTATTTAAACAGGGCCTCTGCCCCTACCAACTCAGTCACTTCCTGGAGAAGAGATCCTGAACCAGAACCTGCATCCTGCCAACAAGAACTGCCTGGCTGCCCAAAGGACTCACCTGACTGCTTTCTGTGAAGGACTGCTGCCTTGTTGTTGCCCTGCTGCTTTGCTGCTCTCTGGCTGTGATGAGAAGTGCTCTCCAAGGGCTTGGATAGAGCTTGCCTCCTGTTCCCTGAAGCTCCAGGACCAAAAAGACTTCATCTCTACAAGAAGGACTCCTTTTGTGGCGAAAATCAGCCTACATCATGGTGAAAAATTCACTGCACGCCAAACCGAGATGACACAGCACGACTTCGCAATGAGGAAATCGATGCAGCGCCAGCGTAGCAACTGGAAATTTAATGCACGGCCCACTGGATCGACACACAGTCAAGCCAGAAAGACGCAGCCTGACTTCCAGAGAAGAATCGATGCATCGCCTACTGTGCAGTAGAAATATCCACGCAGCGCCGACTGAATCAACGCATCCCCTGTGACTTTGTCCTGTCAGCGCCGGAAATCCACGCATCGTCCTCAGGGCATCTGAAAACCCCGCAACCCGAAGAGGATCCACGACCGAGCACCAGTAATCGACGCACAGCCATCCCTGCGTGAAAACTAAACGACGCATCGGTGTGCGGCCCGAGAAATTGACGTACGCCTCCCTGTTTTCCACACATCTCCTCCTCTGCGGTTCTTTGCGGAGATTTTAAATGCAAACCAGGTACTTTGTGCTTGAAAGAGACATTCATTGCTTTTAAAAGACTAAAGACACTTTATATCACTTTTACAGTGATATCTCAACATATACTTATTGCATTTTAATCTTTTTTGACCTGCATCTTATCAGATAAATATTAAATATTTTTCTAAACACTGTGGGGGTCATTCCGACCCTGGCGGTAAATACCGACAGGGCCGGGGACCGCGGGAGCACCGCCAACAGGCTGGCGGTGCTCCCTTGGGCATTCTGACCGCGGCAGTTCGGCCGCGGTCAGAACAGGAAAACCGGCGGTCTACCGCCGGTGTTCCGCTGCCCTGGGAATCCCCCATGGCGCGCAGCATTGCAGACACTGAAATACGTGACGGGTGCCACTGCACCCGTCGCACATCCTCTACTCCGCCGGCTCCATTCGGAGCCGGCATCCTCATGGAGGGCTGTTTCCCACTGGGCTGGCGGGCGGCCTTTTGGCGGTCGTCCGCCAGCCCAGTGGGAAACCCAGAATGACCGCCGCGGTCTTTTGACCGCGGTACAGTCTTCTGGCGGTTCCCTCCAGGCGGGCGGCTCCCGCCGCCCGCCGGGGTCAGAATGACCCCCTGTGTGTTGTATGTTTGTGGTGCTATACTGTGTTATTGCATGATATATTTCACAAATACTTTACACATTGCCTTCTAAGTTAAGCCTGACTGCTCAGTGCCAAGCTTCCAGAGGGTGGGCACAGGATAATTTGGATTGTGTGTGACTTACCCTGACTAGAGTGAGGATCCTTGCTTGGACAGGGGGTAACCTGACTGCCAACCAAAGACCCCAATTCTAACCTATATAGATCACAATATTATTTTTTGTCATAATTTTCACATAATACTTTCAGAGCCGCAATTTGATATTAGTAGTGTGAAATATACAGCTGAATACAAGTCTCTGAAAGCTGCAATAATTAGAGCCGTAAGCCCATGCACAAATCAGGTTTGGAAGGAAATACAAATGGCAATATTTGCCTGCTTTTCTTATGTTTCTATTACAGAGGCACTTCAAGTGTTCTGGAGCTAAGCTATGAAAATCTTTTTAGGTGTTATCCCGCCTTTCACCATAAAGAATAATTGGAGGAGAAGGTATGACAAGTACCTTAGGTTTAGGTGGGGCAGACACAGCAACTGTTTGCTATGGGAACATGCCAAAGTGCCTCTTGACTGCAGACCTGATGGCTTTCTAAAGTATGCCTGAATACATGAATGGCTTTTCATATAAATAGTTTGGGCCTTTTAATATCTATTCAGACAACAGGATAACAATAAGGTTGATATAACAGGTATGTAGATATAAGCTAAGGAATGGTCTAATCTCATCGAGAAAGTAAATATGTGCGATGAAAATGTTTGGTACATTTTTAATATTCACCTTGTTTTACATCATGACTGCTGCGATTACCACACACACATGTGTGTGTTTGTGTGTGTGAGTATGTGCGGTAATCTCCGCAGCCATGATATAAAACGAGGTGAACATTAAAAATAGATCAAATATTTTACATCACACATATCTACTTTCTCTAGGTCCTAACTATAACTATCTACTGGTAAATACCAGTAGGTAGTTATAGTTAGGTCTTCCATTGGAAAAGTGTTTCTTGTTTTGCCAGTAATATTGGCACAGTTTTGCAAATCTTCACTAAATTTTCAAAACTAATACGTTAGTCCGTTCAGTTGCTGTCTTGAAATTTCTCGGGGTGATCGATCAAGCAAGAAAAAGAGAAAGGGGGTCCATGCCCGATGCATTTTTCCATAGGGATTTTGAACATGACTATAGACAACTGCTGGATGGAATAACACCAAATTTGGTAGAAAGCTAGCCTTTGGTCCAAAGAGTGTGTTTTGTGTGATTTGTTGTAAATCCATTCAGTGGTTTTAGAGATATTAAAGGAAAAATAAATATAGGTATCCAGGGACATGGAGGCTCTACTCATGCTGAGATCTGATTGGCTGCCAACACTTCAACCAGGAAGTGTTGGCAGCCATTTTAGGGCTCAGCATAAGAAAATATGCTGTAATTCACCTTTTCTAGTTGTATGATTTTAAATAAAGGCATCAATTTTGTCCTCTATTGTCCCATAATCCTAGTGACCCTGTTAATGATAAAGTTCTATAAAGTGGATTGATGGTGTTTAATATGATGAAGAGACCCTTAATTCACAGGGATGCATGATATTTTTTCTACAGTTTGTTGTGAAATATGGCTTTGTATACCACTCCATTTTGTGCATTAAACGTCATCACTGGGCATGTCATGTATGATGGAGAACAAAATCATGTGTGAAAGTGTGTTGTTTTTTATTTGTGAAAGTCTAATGTTGACATTTACAAATTTGTTTAAGAACAACAATGATCTTTGAAAGTCCAGAAGGACTTCAAAGTAGCAAGCTAATCTTGGTCAGAAGCATTGCTTCCTATGCTCTATAGCTCTCCTACCTTTTTATCAATTTATAAACCCAATATCGTGTTCATGGCAGTCCTAGCTCCCTATCTTCATAGTTGAATATTTATGTATTAATATTTGTTGTCATACTGATTGAGATCATAAAATTATCAGCCTTAGTCGTGGTTTTAGTAAACAGTGGAAAGAGAACCTGCACCTGCCCGTTGAACATCGTCAAAGCATTCAGTGACATTTGCATATTATAATAAGTGTGACATGTCAGTTTTTTATACTCTTGCCACACTTCTCTAGACTTCATTGTTCGGCACAGACATTGGAATGCAGCCAGAATACAATTCAACCTTCAGGGCCTTGTTCATTTCTCACTTTTACCCCTCCCCCTTTCTAAGTTGTTACCTTTAAACTTAGAATACTGTAACAAATTATACTGGCATCTTCATGCATTTGTTTGTTTGCAAACCATTGTTAATATAAGGCTTCCTATTTTCTTCATAAGAGTGGGATTGTCATAATATCTGTACTTTTTTTCTCGGTATCAGAGAATAAAGTCATGATCTTGCACCAATAAGCAAACATAAAAGAGTGATTATAGTTGTAGTTAGGCCAGAGTTCCTTAGGAATAGAGTGTTTTTATTTCATTAATTACTTTGGCACTGTTTGAGTAATCTTCACAATACTTTCTGAAAAAGTCCATCTACCTCAGTTCCTTCCTGGAATGTTTTGGTGTGATATTTCATGTAGGGCCAAGAAAAAGGTTGGGCGTAGAGGCGGAGGGTCCAAAACATCATTTTCAGAAGGTTAAATCCTGTAGGGCATTTTTGAAAGTGATACAGAAAAAACAATAGAATTGAATTACAAGAAATTTGGCAGAAAGTTAGAGCTTTACTTTTGCTTTTTGTTAAATGGTGTAAATCCGTTCAGTAATTTTTTTACACATGTGCATGTAAATTAGTGTTCGGGGTGGTCCTGAAGTGGTTAAAATTAGAGTTCTATCTGTCCTCTAGGCCCCACATAAGTCCTGGAGTACCTTGGATTCTTTTTAAAATAAGGTACTCTGAGTGAGTGAGTTTTTTTTCCCATCAGCTTTTATGATACAGAGGAACCGGTACTGAGCTACGTGATTGGCTGGCTGCAACTTCAAGAAAAATGTTGCAGCTGCCAGTACAGTTCTTATTGACTGAGTCCATGTAACCTGAAGTAATTTTAAAAAAAAACATGCCAGGGGGCAGTGGAGGAATATGCTGGTCTACTGACACTTGTGTGGTGACCCAGAGAGACCTCCTGGGGCCAAACACAAAGACAGTTATTACCATAGCTACTGCAGAAAGTGCAGCCGCCCATGAGGTACCATTGGACTCTCACAGGAGCACCTGAGGGTACACCAGGAAAGTGCAAGCTTGCATGGTTCCACCATGTAGGTGACACATCCATTATGGTACCTCAGGAGCAATGCATACATTTAAAAAAAAAAAGAAATACATAATCAAAATATGGAGGAGGAGTAAGGGAGAGTTTGGTAGCCTGAGGGAGGCACGGGGGCATTTGGGTTGGAATCACTTATATTCACTTAAAAAAACGATGGTCAGAAGGATGTTATACTTAGATTCTGAAGTTAATTGCATAAAATCACAGAAATTCAGCTGTTATTGTTATCTCAATTAAATATAACTCATGCCCTAGGGTAACTATAACTCGTGCCCTCACAATGCACAGTTTTCTCATCAATAATTTTATTGCAAATGTTGAGGTAATATTATTAATAATGTCATAAAAGATGTCATGACTCACGTAATAGGTGGTGTAATTAGCAGGGAATAGCAAGAGCGCAAGTTATAGTCACCTTAGGGCACGATTTATGGTTACTTGAGAAAATCATAACTGTAACTGCTGAATTGCTATGGTTTTGAGTAAATTCAGATCCCTGTAACCTTTTGCCCATGTTAGCATCATTTCTTTTATGCTAATGGGGCCCAATGAGTCCAAAATTGCCGAACCAGATTTACAAGGTGGTGCAATGCATGCTTTGCACAACTTTGCAACCCCTTGCGCCACATTAGGCCTGTGCCAGGCATAATATATGCAAAAGGGGTATTTCCCCCTTCTGGGGACTGGAAAAATGGCACAGTGGAATCTCAGAGATTCCATTGCATCAATTTTTGTGGCTACTTTTACCACCTGCACAGAGCAGGTGTTAAAAAGGGGCACACCATTGCTTTCAATGGGCCCTTATGTACTGGGCAGGATAAGCGCCAACATTTTGGCACTAATCTTACACAGTACATCAATAGCGTCAAAAATGTAAACGCTATTGTCCCTACCCTGTGCCATGGTGCACTGTATATTAAATGTGATGCACCATGGCACAGGGTGGGGGCAATAGCATTTAAATAAATATTAAATACAAGCCACACATGGTGGCAGTAGGGGGCGCTAAGGGGTGCAAGAAAAGTGGCGTTGCATTGGATGCGTGTGGCTTGTAGGTCAATTTTCATCCTTGCAGTTTTTAAAAGTGAGAACACGATCTCTGGTCTCAGCAGAAGATGACAAGAAAGAACCCACTTGCCACAGTCACTACATGAGATATTGCTCTAAAAAAAAACAAAGATGTAAACACCTCCATCAAGGTTTGCAGATAACTTTTCAAGATGGAAATGCAGAGAAAAAACACTTGCTTTGCCTTGACGATGCACAAGAAATTAGGATGATTACTACTTTACAAAAGTGGAGCTTGAACTTGGGCACCTACTTTGTTTATATCTGTAAGTGCTTCCCATTGAGGATACCATTTTGTGAAATTAGCTTAATGCCAGCATGAATCCTACCCTGTGTATTTACCCAAGTAGAGGCCACTGTTTTTGCACAGAATATCTATCCAAGTACTTTCTACTGTCTAATTAGTAAGTGGTACATCATTGGCTATATGCATAGTGCATCTCCTATACTACAGCTGCATAAAGGATGCTGAGGTAAGGTCTCCAGGGACCTTTTGTGTCTGTAATTTCACCACTGTTATTGTGTCTTGAGCATCTTCATCAGATTGCCATTCAAGGTGGAACTGTGGAGAAAACACACTTGGGTGTTTTCTCTTTTTTTAAACTTGTCGGGAACTGCGGCGGACGCCTCAAGGCCACTGGGGTCGCAGCCGGCTCCCCTCCTTCTGGGGGAGCTGGCATTGCTCCTGTACACATGGAAGCAATATTTTCATCTCTTTTCCTGCCTGCATGACTGTATTTTCTTGCAACATTACTTGATTCATTTGAGGTAGAAATATTTTTTATAAGTGACCAATCCAGTAAATCTACAATTTTGCAGTAAACTCGTCAGCCACAGAATCGCATAACTATGCTGGCCCTGAAAAATGTGCATTGTTATAACAACAATCTCTTTATCTTATATAAGCAAAACCTAAGCATTCTAATTCCAATGTGTGGCAATTTTAGATGTAGCTTGAAGACAACAGCTTTATCAATCTCTCCCTTTTTCAGACAGATAGTAGTTTTTTTAACACTGCAAATCGTGTTACTTTCTAAAATCCTACTTTATTATCGACCTAATTACATAGGGCCCTCCAAATACTAATTATACAAACATAAATACAAAATTACAAAGGTACACAATGAAAAGTCAATGTTGTAATTCCTTCCTGCACTAAACCTATGTGAACTCTTAGTGAGAAACAGTGTAAATCTCATTCAAGGTATTTGTTTATGGACTTGTTAAATATTTTCCTACAATTTTTTTGTCAGAGAGTTCACAGTGCCATTGTTCTTTTTATCAGATTTCTCAGACAGTTCACATTGTAAACAAAGTCCCTTCCTATAGTATTTACTATTGGGTATCGCTACTCAAAGCCCCTTCCTACTGTATCGGATGGTGTCTGTGTCAACAATTTCTCCATCAGTTATGAGGAAGGGAACTAATTTATAGACATAATTAAGCAACTGCTGACCAATCATATACCTGTAAAGGAGGCCAACAAAGAGACTGAGAAAATATCCCTCTCTCAATGTGTTTTTTTAATTATTTTTTGTGATTAAGTGAGATCTGCCAGACAGCTAAGAATGCCTCTATCAAAACCTAAAAATACATTGTAGCATCTCTGACCATACACATATAGGCACCAGAAGAGAAACCCATGCAGACCTTTATTAATACCTACTGGTTCCATTAACCAACTGCCTAGTGCAAAAGTAAGCAACAGGAGCAAATATGTGAAACATGTGAGAAGGACCACTGTATAGACTACATCAGACATAAGACAGTACCTGTGGTTTTAGTACCAAAACTAGCCCAAACCCCAATCAATGGCACTGCCAAATGAAATAGATGTGAATTAAAAAACATTTGACACAACGGGATATAACCATTTTTGTGAAAGATCTTACGTCACTTGCAAAACTAACATGAGATCAAACAAATAGCATCTTGTATGGAGTAGGGCCCTTAGAATCCACTAGCACTGGATTACGGGCCAGATGTAGGTAGAAACCAATTTGCGAGTTGCAAATTGCAAGTCCTTCCGACTCGCAATTTGCAACTCACAAATTGGTATGCAGAAAGGTGTCTCAGACACCTCCTGCGACTCGCTATGGGGTCGCAAAGACCCACCTCATAAATATTTATGAGGTGGGTCGCAGTTTGCGACCCCATAGCGAGTCTAGGCACTCACGGGGATGGTGGCCTGCTGGAGACAGCAGACCACCAAGTCCGTGACTGCTTTTAAATAAAGCAGTTTTTTTTTTCTCTTTGCAGCCCGTTTTCCTTAAAGGAAAACGAGCTGCAAATAGAAAAAAATACTGAAACCTTTTTGTTTTGGGTTTTTTCAGAGCAGGCAGTGGTTCATAGGACCACTGCCTGCTCTGAAAAAATATTATTGTGAGCATTCACAAAGGGGAAGGGGTCCCATGGGGACCCCTTCCCGTTTGCGAATGAGTTACCATCCACTTGAAGTGGATGGTAACTGTGGGTTGATTTGCGACCGCCTTCGCGGTCACAAATCAACTTTACATCGCGGTGCGACTCGCAAATAGGTAGGGAACGTCCCTTCCTATTTGCGAGTCTGAAACACATTTTGCAAGTCGGTACCGACTCGCAATATGTGTTTCAGCATCGCGTGAGGACATTAGCGCCTCGCAAACTGCGTTTTTCGCTGTTTGCGAGGCGCTACTGCCTTCCTACATCTGGTCCTACATCACATATGTTGACTGATGTGAAAATAGTAAGAGTGGGACACCTTGACCTTGACAAGAGAAATGATCCTTGATGTGAGACAATCGAATACCAACAAATAAGGTGTCCTATCAGATAGAGTTGTTTTGAGAAACTCTACATGAGACTGTGGAAATGGTTGAAAATCCCAGCACTTGTTGAGAGCACTGGCGGTGTGATTGCTGGACAAACATCCATTAGGACCAGTATGTGCTTACACTCTATTTAAATAGGCTTAAAACATGTTATTAATTTATACTCCAAAGAGGGGCACAAATCTTATATTATGAGATGTGGAGGTAGGAATGACTATGGACAAAATACTATGAAATTAATCCTGCTATTCTACCAACTTTAGTAATACATCTATCTTTGTGTCTATGGCCTAGAACACAGTCAGTGAGTGAGCCTGATCATAGTGATGTCCATAGGAATACATTTGTCTTTCATTTGTAGAGAACACATGAGACATTATTAGCAATAGCATGGCATGAATTAGCTGTATATAGAGTAGTGCCTAATTTGTGCCAGTGATTTGGACTGAATTTTCACAAGCAGTTTTGGCCACAGACTTAAAAAAGCACACTAAGTACCAAAAAGGCTATTTTAGCTCAGTGCGCCAAGGTGGTGTTGACAGTTACTTTGAACGTGTTAAAAAACTATGAATGCAGCACACTTAGAAAGAGGTAACAATGAGGAGAAATACAAATAGTTCTCCTCTTTGGGCTTTCCATGGGAAGATATAACTTTTGATGCATTGCCAGGTTCACCAATCTTTTGTAAAGCTGGAAATGCACCGAAGTCCATGGGTGGATGCACAGGAACACCCTCACTTCACCCAAGGAATGCCTTCCCAGGGTATTCCACCACCTTCGTTACTCTAGATTTACCAAGCAATTCAAGGCCATGTAAGGTGGCCTTGTGTTGCTTGGTAAATTTTACTTACGTATTGCATTGCCCTTGCAACACCATCTGTGACTCAAGGGCAATGCAGTACAATGACAAATCTGTCCAGTAAATGCCACAACTCCTTCCACTCGTACATCAAGGACTGTGAGGAGTGCTCTGTTGAGAACGTCCTCTGCCCACAGTGCAGACACAAAAAAAGACATGGCCATGTGGTACAAAGGGCAGCTGTGGAACACTGTGCATGTTGCTGGGCTAGTGAAGGAATCAGCCAATGCAGGTCTTCTGTATCAAAGACATGGGGCTCACTGTGCGGCCTATGTATGGTACAGTGGGCACCATGGAGCTTAAGGTATCAGAATAGAGAAATTTGAATAGTTTTAAAAAGGGTAAAATGTTTTGCTGGCCTTTCTCATACTCTCAAAAATCTCTCTCCACACACAGTGGTTTGAAATCCGATTTTTACAAACTGGGTATGTTTGAGTAAGGTGACTAACCTAATAACCTGGGCACACACTTTTCAGCAAATGGTGCCACTCACATTTCGTGTTGGCTGTCAGCTTTACCTTTCTGTATTATGACACATTAGGTACCAAAATGGGGTACATAAAACATCAACACACAGGCATATTAAACCATATATAAACTTATGCATGCATTGCTGCAGACAACCACTGTTGTAAATTGGGCAATTAGTTGTGTGGCCAGAACAAGTGATAGTTTCGTAATTGTCGTCAGCGGGAACCAAACACCCCATTGTAGCCCTTGACTCTCACAGGGTAGAGAGTCAGAGCAGTCTAAGGCCCACTCAAGGGAGGTGGTGTCGACTAGTAATCACCAATCACTGGCCAGCAATAGTAACACTCAATAAATGATTGTCCAGTCAGTACTGGAGAAGCGCAAATATTAGGCACACACTACTAAATGCTATGCAGTAATTTAGAAATATAAATTGGTAGATGGAACATACCATAGATGGCATTGTGTAATCACTTGTGACCCCTTAGATGGGTCACCTAAACATATCATGTGAGGTTCTACAGTCATTGTGTAATAACCATATTACTTTGGCATGAATCCTTGTCATAATTGTGATTATGGTGAATCAATAAATCCACATGCAATCATCATGAAAATGCAATAAAACAGGAATCAATAAAAACATGCGCAATAATCATGAAAACTATACAATCAACCCCTAGAAAGTGGAGTGCATTACACATTTTTAGGGCCTCCAGGCCTTCTAAACAGTTACTGTATAGAAGGCCCCTAGAAAGCAAACAACTCTTTGCTGCAGAACAAAAGACCCAGCTATGGGAGAGCTTGAAGAATGCCTTGTGAGAAAGGTGATGATTTGGCTCCCCTAACTTAGGGTGGGGACCCAGAAGATGAACCGAGGAAAGAGAGCATGTCATGCTCAATATATTGGTGATTGCCCCGTCGTCCAAGGGCCAACACAGGTGGAGTTATGGGTGAAAATGTTTTTTAAAAGGAATGCCCAGCAAAGCATTATGGGGTGAGTTTCTGTAGTGCAGTGAATATTATAGCAGCCGCTCTCCTGTTGTGTTAGGGAGAGCCGTGATAAGGCTTTCATCCTTGTTTCTCCTCTTAAAATGCAGCCTTGTGCTGCATTTTTTGTCATTTTTGATAGGGCGCCTGTTCCCATTTGGACACCCCAGAGATTCCCTTCATTGGAAGACAGCACAGGGAGCCCACCCCCAGCTGCCCTCGCTGACCCACTATGCCAACAGCACGACCGTGTTCTACCCCGTTAGCCAACAGAGATTCTGTGTGTCTGCCCACTCCAGCGGGCAGATATAAGTTGTAGTGACCCCCTCCCGCAGCATCCTGTGGTCCAGGGAAGGGGACCTGTGCCCCTCCACACTGTGTGGGGGAAGTGTGATGATGCTTCCACATGTTCTTATAGTGTTGGTGGTCCAGAGATGCCGTCCCGGCCCCCTTGGTCATAAATTCACTCAGTGGTTGGGGTCCCTGGGCAAGATGGGAACATAGGGGAGGGGCCCTATTCTCACGGCTCCCCCAATAACATAAATGCAGCTTTATTGCACCCTCCCTCGGGCCCAGGTACACCCTGTGGGAAACAGATCAAACAGCAGTAAAGCCCTACAGTCTTCCAAGCAGTAAAAGTAGGGCAAATGTCACCAAACTTTAGAATGCTATAACACAGGCCCCACTGGGCCAATCTGGATGATCCTGGCTCATTTTACTACTGGTTGTGAGCTCTAACCATCAGGGGCAGTTGCAACAACCATCCTTACATCCAAAGTGGTGTAGTCCTTCAAAAGCTGGTCCTCCTGGTTCCCTGCAGTAGTTTTCCTTTGTGGCTTTGTTGGTGAGTGCAGAAAAGTCCAGGGCTTCCTCCAGCTGCCCCTCAGGGGGAATAAGGGGACCTAGCCTCACTGGCCCTTTGGGAGAACCCATGGTCCTTGGGTCAACTGAGCAGAGTAATGGGTCCTGAGTGGGGGTCAGGGGGTTCCTTTTACCAACTTTTCCATGGCAGTTCCAGGATCAAGCAGGAAAGCAGATAGAGATTTTTGCATTCAAGAGAGAGTCTTCCAATTGGGCAAGAGTTTATCAAGGATAGAGGAGAGTTCAAGAAGACAGGCACTCCTAACCAATCCTGGGCACCATATCACCTTTCCACCCCTGTCCCAACCCTTCTGCACAGCATTTTGCGACAATCCAAAATGGCGTCATCCAGGAGCCACTGGTCACATCAGCTCCTGGGGGCTCAGTTCCACCCCTCACTGAAATCTCTGGCAGGGGCTTGCACACTAGAATTTCATAGGGAGCCCCCTGGTTGGTTGACTCAATTTGTCTGGGCACTCTCCTTTGTTCAGTGGACTTGGGCAGACCCATCTCTGGTGCAGTGTGACAGCTGGCTGATTGATAAAGATCATCCCACCCCATCCCTTTCCTCCTCCGGAGCTAGGAGAAGTAGTGCTAATTGCTCCTTTTGTGTGGAGACAGCCTTTGTTCCCGCTGCTGGAAAAAAATTAATTACTCAGCACAAAAGAGTGACAAAAGGCCTGGGATCTGATCATAAACTGAGCCAGGGAAACATGTAAACTCTGAATGACCCGCCAGATGTACAGTTATCATTTTGGAAGTTACACATTTCTTTTTCTCACACAGGTTACACTCTGATTCATGATGTCAATGGTCTCTGTAAGTCAAGGGGAAGGAATAATACACTATAAGGCAGTTCCCTCCCTATGTGTATAATGGAGTGTCACTATAGTTAAAACACTAAAACATACTGATTGTCTCTAATATTGTATACTACCCTCATGATGCCTATCGCAGGTGAATACCTAATCCCCTTAGTTATTCACAATTTCCATTGTGCTAGGCTACCTGTGCACTGTTACCGGGCTGTGCATGACAGTAGTCTCCCACGCACAGCCCACACATGTGTGCACATGCGTGTGCACATGTATTGAGGTGTAACCAGGCTAGACCCCCTTACCCTTGCTGCGTTGCAGCGGCCTTAAGAGCTGGACAGTGATAGTAAACATGCGCAGTACATTTACCATGTGATTACAGTGGGTGAGTCACTGGTAGAGAGTCTCACCCACAGTAAAAAGTCCAGGAAACAGGTGATTAGAAAAGCAGAAAATCCAGGCAGACTGCTGGAGCAGAACACAGTGAAACAATCACTGAAGCACCCTGCCTCAAAACACCACCATACAAGAAAAAGACAATAGGTGGTATATCTTTCTCTGTTCAAGCGGCCAAACTATGGAATTTATTACCTCCAAATCTAAGGTCCATGATTAACTGACATATCTTCAGAAGATTACTCAAACGCTGGGTCTTTCCTACATAACCACCATACTCAAACAACAATGGACTACATATCCCCGTGTTCGTAAACATGCTATAATTTGCTTATATGTATATATCTAGATATGTGTATTTCTTTGAACAAATACGTATAATAACTATTTCATCTTAAAACATGTGCTTACTTTTAGGCCTGTTTAACTAATGTATATATATATATATATATATATATATATATATATATATATATATATATATATATATATATACACATGTATATTTATACATATATATATATATATATATATATATATATATATATATATATATATATATATATATATATATATATTTATATTGCTACACACTTGACATGTTTTTAGGTCATTGCATAGCTTCTAAATAAATTGCTTGATTAGATTCTTATGAGTCTCTGTTTTTATTTTATCTGTCACAATAGGTAAATATTATCTTAACTATTTATACAAGCATAACACTATTGAAATATTGAGGAAAGATAAAATGCTGTTTGTTATAAAAGTACACATCTCTGGTGATGCAGGGCGAGGCCACGTGGACCATGAGCAGTATAGGTGGGTGGTTTGGGTTTCATTTGCTGCAGGGCTAAGCAGACTAGTGCCCGGTGGACGTTATTGCAGGTGCACAGCATGTAATGTGGCTGAAGAGTTTGGGTTTTTTTAACAGACGATTCGTACTACATTATCCTAGCTACATTTTTTATTCACTGCTATTTACTGACAATGAAAAACACACCTTCATTAAAATATTTAATGATATTTAATGTGAATGATAGATTTACACTTTATAGTTTACTTTCTTTTACTACACATTTATTGGACGTTCTCAGCTATCGAAATGGCATGCACTTAGCTGAAAAAGCCCAATCAAACCCATTTATGTAAAATTATTTTTGGGAATTATGATGACGCAAAAAAAGAAATACAACTCATTGTGCCTACCTCTTTTAATAGCCATTTTATAAAGTGGAACAATCGAAGTTTTGTGTGATTTGAAATAACCTATTGTCCAAAGCAGATGGAATGTGACCTCGGGGGTCAGATCCTCTGAGTGAAGTTACTCATCAGTACTATATGAAAAACCCCACTCATCACTGCTTGATGTGCTTCCAGTACACATTAGCTACAGTAGCCACAAAACTGAGTAAAAATGGACTTGCATTTACATAAGAAAGCCTAAGAGCAATCGCTATGAACTTGTCCCTTAGGTAAATTGTACTGCACAAATACCCTACTCTGTCTAGTGATATCTAGTCCGCATTTTATGCATGTATTTTTTATTTAAAGTTTTAGGGGTTACAAAGTGGCGTAATGCATGCATTTCGCTACTTTGTAAATAAGCCATAGCAAAAATGCCTCCTTAACGCCACATTGGCGTATATAAATGAAGCTAATGTGGCGTAAGTAGGCATTAGGGCCTAGTAAATATGCCCTGTAGTTCTTTATTGCTAGCACATTGATTTTTTTGTCATCTTGGCCCTTATTTATTCTTTTTGGTGCAAAACTGCACTAACTCCGTTTTGCACCAAAATGTTTAGCACTGGCTTGCACCATTTCTGTGCACCAGCCAGGCACCATATTTATGGAATGGTGCAAGCCGGGGCAAAGGGTAGGCTAGAGTAAAAATAATTACTTTATTCGGGTGGGGCTGGTGGTATAGAAGAAGGGGGTTTAGCACCAAAAAATGACTTTAGGCAGGTTAGAGTAAAACAAATTTACTCTAACCAGATTCACGTCATTTTATGGTGCTAAACCTACCATGCAACATGACTCCTGCCTTAAAAAAGGCAGGAGTCATGCCCACCACCCCAATGGCCAGCACAGGGGACAAGGATCCCCTGGGCATGCCCATTGCACCCTGTGCCATGTGTGGGGGGGGCCCCTTTCAGGGCCCCCTATGGCACTTTAAAAAATAAAATGCAATACTTACCTGTACTTATCTGTACTTACCTGTGATGGGTCCCCATTCCTCTGCAGTTCCTCTGGTGTGAGTGGGTGTGCCCCTGGGCCTTGTGGAGGGCACCATTTGGGCTTATTCCAGGGTTTTCCACCATGGAAATAGGCCCACAGGTCCCCTAATGCCTGCCTTGACCCAGGAGTTAAAATCTTTGCGCCATTTTTTGACCCCTCCTCCCTCCTGTGCACCATTTTTGCACGGAATATAAATATGGCGTGAAGGCCATAGAGTAATTTTTTGCATGGGAACGCCTACCTTGCATCTCATTAAGGCAAGGTAGGTTTCCACTTCCAAAAAATGACTTTAACTCCATAAATTTGACACTATACGGGTCTAAATATGGAGTTAGTTTTGCACCGAATTAGAGTAAAAAAAAATGATGCTAATTTGGTGCAAACAGAGTATAAATGTGCCCCCTTGTTTTTACTTTACTGACTGTTTTCCATATCCGGGGAATTTGAAAATGTTGCCACTGTTTGCCCTTATAAGTAGGCATGCTTCTTGGGCCCATATTTATACTTTTTTAGCGCTGCATTTGCATCATTATTTTACGCAAACGCAGCACAAATGTACAAAATACAATTGCATCAGAAAGCGGCGCAAATGCAGCGCTGAAAAAGTATAAATATGGGTCTTGGTCTGTTTGCAGCAGCACTGTATTATAAAACCAGCCTCCCTAGTTCCATGCCCTGCATCTGCTGATTGGTTGTTTGCCCCCTCCTTCTTTTCACACTCACTGGCTCCAAACCAGAACTCAATTGAAATATAGCAAGCAACCAATGACCTGCTCCACACCTTTCCACCAGGTTTACTCATGAGCCTGGACAAGCTAACCCCTCTTTTATCTTTAGAAAACTTTATTCAGTTCGGCAAACGAACAATAAAAGTGTAAAATCGACAATTCATTGTTATATACAACTCTAAAAAATACTAAAATAAATAAATTAATTAATTAAAACAAAAATACATCAGCCAGTACAATAAAAGGAACACTAACATGAAGATGACTGCCAAGGAAACAACCCAGGGTGAGCCTGATCCAACATACAATTCTTTCCGTTTCTCTCATGAGTTTTGTTGCATGAAATTACCACCCCGAGAAAATAAGTAAAGTGCATCTATGTCAATTACCACCCTAAAAGAATAGTAGTGTGCAAGTACACATTTAAATTCTTTAATAGTAACGGCATGTGCTACACCTTGTATTAGTCATTTATCCATAGCTATTTCGTATTGTGAGCGCTCCTCTCATAAACTTTAAAACAGCAGAGAAGATATAGATGGAATTGAGCGAAAACAAGTAGCCAAAATCTTCACTATAGGAACATGCACAGTGAGCTCTCAAAATACAAAGCAGAATCTTGGATCTCAGAGTTTTGTAAAGAGCATAAAACAGAACAAAATGCAAGGTAGCTTGTGTAGCCACATTTTGGCAAGGACATGGCACAAGATTGTCACACCATCCACCTTGGTTCAGAAAGGCTACCAGAAAAACTGCACAATATCCAAGCAAAACCTGGTCAAGTAAAATCTATATTGCTGATTCAGGAAACAGGATAAATAAAATTGCAACTAATTAGTAAGGGTACTAACGGTACAGAAACTCAGGGATCTCTTCTGGCTCAGTACTTGCTAGTGGTATTGTCATGACCTTGATAAGTATTATAGATTTTGCTTGAGAAGGCATTTTGAGAGGATTATCAAAAAACTCAATTACACACATTTCACTGAGAGCATATTTCAGTTAACTGAACCAAGGAATTTTCTCAGCATTAGACATAGTAAGACGGTCTGTGATGAAAGTTCTTGAGAAGTCTGAGTTTGGGGAGAGCCAAGTCTTAGCCCATAATAACAAAGGGGCAAGGCTGATGCAGTCCTCAATATGCTCCAAGGCCAATTCTGAGTGACAGAATGGAATTGATGCACTCTTAGGGACCATCAAAAGTCTTCGACTAAATTTGTTCTCTGCAGTTTGAAGCTTGGTCCAATTACCGGGGGCCCACACTCCCGCCCCATAGGTAGCAATTGAGAGGTATTTTGCTTAACAGGCTTCTGACCCAATTTGGCTGCAAAAGAGAAGAGTGCCTCCATTGCTAGGGTCTTCTGCTGTGGTCTAAAAGTCATTAGAGGGCCCCAGGATAACTGTGTATTCAAAAGACTTTAGTAATCACACTACCCTGCACAACAAATGATTTAGACTTTGTTAGCTTGAGACCGAACACCATAACATACGTTTTTTTATGATTCACTTTTAAATCAAGGGATGACATAAAATCTACAAAATCATCCAGGAACATAGGGTCTCATTACAAGTTTGCTGCAGGGGATTATTCCATTACAAATGTGACAGATAACCTGCATACTGTATTAACAGTTCCATTATCTCCTATGGAACTTGTAATACGGCAGACAGGATATCTGTCACGTTTGTGATGGAGTAATCTCCTCCGCAAAACTCATAATGAGGCCCAAAAGTTTGACCAATATTTGGGTGGTCCAGTTTCTTTTGCAATAAGTAAGCTTCTAGACCATTTGTCTAGACAAGGAGCAGTAACGGTGCCAATATACATCCCTTGGGGACCCCCTCAGTCAAAAGTATTGAGTGTGTTTTTTTACCATCATTACCGTAACATATTCTGACTAAGGTCTTACATTGTAACCTTCATAGTAGAGCAACTAAAGATTCCTCGACCCCCATATCTCTCATCATGCCTCACAATTTGTCTTGATTGAAAGTATCAAAGGCCCTGGAAAAGTCCATGAAGGCCAGATGTAAAGAGCTCTTCATGGACCTAGTGTGCTTACTGATAATCAATGACAGGTTAAGGCATTGTTCTATCATATCCATTCCCAGCCCAAATACAAATTGTACTTTGGAGAGCACTTTATTGGTGGAAAACCACTCTTCTAGTGGTGCCAAAAAAAACCTGCCCAAAACCTTTACTGTGGCATTGATTAATTATATTGGTCTACAACAGGCCAGGTCTTTCCTGTCCCCTTTTTTGAAGATAGGAACCACAGTAGCCTCTTTCCACGATGAGGGAAAGGGACCTGTGATAGAAGCTCTAAAGATATTAGCTAGCAAGGAAGCACAAAAACTAAGATTAGCCTTAAAAAGATCAAGTGGGACCTCATCTGGTCCAGTGTCTTTGAGCCTGATGCCCTGGGTTATAGCATCCTCCACATCCTTTACTGAGATATACAAGTTAAGCTATATGGTTTGGTCAATGTATTGGATCATATCAACATCCCTTTCCTCGCAATTAATAACTCTGTTAGATGGATTAAAAATATGTGAGGTGTGCGTTCCAATAGTCCTCTGAAATCAAGGAGTCCATTTTTTGTGAAGGGACATCTGAGAACAACAGGAAGTTAATAACATCCCAAAATGTTTTCATGTCCTTCGGGGTCCTTGCTACCAAAAAGTGCGACCAGGCCTCTCTCGTAAGCTCAGTTTTCCTTTGATTAACCACAGCTTTATAATTCTTCCTGGCTACCTTGACTTGATCTTTATTACACAGAACAGTATGCAGGGCTCTTTTTACATCCTTGTGAGCTTTTGATTAGGCACTATTGAACCATCACAGAAGTGCTGCATTATTAGAGGAATACCTTTAACCATTTCTGCTGGTGTTCGGTGCCTGAAGTGAGAACTGTTGACCCACAATGGTGAGGCACAACTTGCAATCACGACAGCATACTCTACTTATTAAGAAAGGTAGTGCTGCCACATTTTTTCATGTGACTTCAAAAGCTAATAAACTGCTGACCTTGATAGGTGTTGGTGAGCAAACTTGTCTTAACCCTAATTCATGGAGCCCACCAAAGGCTAGGACCAGTAGCAATGTAGTCTCTATACAGACTTTGGTGCTCCCAGACTGGAGCCCTCACTTGGTTCTTTTGGTTAAGCCCACTAGCAAATGCTGAAGCATTCTTGTAAGAATGACAGACAAAGGTTGATGTTTCAAAGATTTAAATAAATAAGTTATTGGCAGATTACATAGAATATAATTTAGCAGCAAAGCATACAAATCAAAGGTACAGAGAACTATGTTGCATTTAAGCAAACTCCTGCATACATATCCCTCCTAAAAGATGGGGGAAAGGGTCTACTGAACACAGCAATTCGCATCTCCTTCTATAGGAATTTTAGTCATAGACATCCATACATTCAACACAAGTACATGGTTTACAAGACATCCACCAATCGGGCACGTGCAAGAAGAAACATTCTACTCCAGAATACATTTGAACATGCTCTCATGGTATTAATACATTGGGTTTACAGACATTCTTAAAGTTTATTTGCAATTAACTTAGTGCATTGTATAGCAATAGCCTGGGACAGTTGAAATGTACTTGATTTGGGACAGTCCGAAAAAGTCTCTGGGAACACTCTCTGTTTATTATTGTGACTCTTGCAATATATTTATTTAGAACGAGAAGAACAGCAATAGTCATCACGTGATATATTGGTGCAACATGGACAACAGTGTAAACACAGTCCAGGTTAGCATAAACTCAGTTTATGATATGTCTAATATGAAGGAAGAAAAACAATTCCCACATGTGCAGTGACAGCTGGGCCTGGCTGACCAACACCTATGTTCTGCACACTCTTATGAAACAATGCTCATTAAGAGGCATCCTTGTGTGCTGTATTTTTATTTTGTTTGAAGTCTTACCTTGCTCATCTGTTTTGCTACCCCGGCCATTCCAGTTGAACATGGCATGACTAACGGGATTCGACTGGGACATCAAGAAAATGCCATTAAGCATTGTGAGGAACCACTTTGTTCGCCCGGATTGAAGAGTTCTTCAGCCAGTGGAAAGGTCTCAATGGAGAGGCTCTGGTCTGTGACATAAATACTTTGCTGTACATCTAGTGTTGCCTTCTTACCTGCTTCCCTGCTGTAAAGACTACTCTGGATGACTTGACACTGAAACTCAGGGCCAATGATGTTCCAACTCCAACAACCCGAAGTGCAATTCGGGGGTTCTTTCCCGGCTTTACAGAACACAAGCCACAGAGAGTCGCAAATCTGAGCCCAACACTGTTAATGGTGCCTCTAGAGATCAGCTGTCATCTCTGACTCCATGCTGCACTGATATACAGATTAGACTTGAGTTGCTTTCTGGAATCTCCATCTCCAGTGAAACGCAGAAGCAAAATACGTTGGGGACAGGACAAGCAGTTGGTGTCTTGCTGCTTGCAGCAAAGTGCCACTGGGTGGTAGCAATGTAATCGAGATGGAGCAGTAGCACACAGATTTTGATGGGCAAGGTGACTAGTGGTTGGACTAGGCAAAGAATCCATCAAGCCGCCATACCTAAAGTAAAAGCCATACTACTGAGATGGATACATGGATCAAAGAATGCATGTGTCTTTGCAGAGTTTTGGATAAACCCAATGCCTGCACTGATTCAAATCTGAACAGTTAGGTTTTTAATATGAAGGAGGTTAGAAGGACTGATCCAAACAACATGATGCAATACACTACTCTACAGGCTGCTGCTGAAAAATTCTATTGAACCATAGCTCTAGAACAGAACTGCTAGAAAAGTGTCCTATAGCAGAAAAACCTCCTGTGAATGAAATACCATTTATGCCCAAATCAGAGATTGAAGTTACAGAACAAACAACGTATCTGGGGAGAAAGAAAGTCATGTAATGGTGCTCATAGTGTTCAGGGTTGGCTCTACGATGGTACGACCGATGCCATGGCACCGGGTGCTAACTTCGGGGGGGGCTGTGTTGGCAAGTATATTATGATTGTAAAAGCACCTGCTGCCACATTCTTTGCCTCCAGCTATTTTCAGGCAACAACAAAAATGTTTAAAAAACAGTGATTAAAGTTCCTACTGGAGAAAGATCAGAGTTCTGTTTAGTGGAATACTGACTATATAAGATAATGGAGAGGGTTACTATAACTGCTACAAAGAATGTGTACCATGCAGATCACAAGGTGCATATAATGTAAAAAGGTCAGAGTGTTACTGCTGTTTTCAGAGAGGTTCTTTTGTTACTTGTAGTTTATAAGTTAAAATCCTACAAATAGAACAATCAGTGATTAACTGTCATCAAAGAACTGCATTCAAACAGCAAGGTATAGATTAGAGCGTTATGATTTTTTGCCTAATCTTTCATTATCCTAATGTTGCAAAAAGAGTTCATTTGGTTAGAAATTAATTCTCATTATTAAAAAGAACCTCCAACTGTGGTGTTACATTTTAAATTCAGAGTTTGTGCTTCTCCAGAGCAAGCACTCTTAAACTATACTGCCTACCAGTATGGATGATGTGACTCATACACCTTGTAGTCCTCTGTCTTACATAACATTTCCTATACATGATTTACACATATTGGATTGATTATTTCTGTGCTTTTACACCCTACCCTACACTAGGGTGAGTGATGCTATAAAACTAATTAAATGCATCTGAGAGAGAGTGGTTATGGCGACATTAATGACCCTATAAAGGGTGGTAGTGAGGGAATCCATGGTGGAAGTGGTCATTGGGGGGTGCCTACAATAATTGTGTAGTGGGCACCAACAGTGCTAAAACTGGCCCTGAGTATAACCCTGACATTGTGTGTGTTTTGGCTAGGACAGTCATCTGTATTCTCCCCTCTTGCCAGAGTTTGAGGTGTCCCTACTTGCTAAAATGCACCTAAACTAGTTATCTAGGGTTAATTAGGCACACTCTGTTGTGATTTCCTATGATAGTGGAGTCCCTAAATGTGTTCACCTCCCTCTCTTTCCTCAAGGATACAGCCCCTCCTGACCTCTTTGCCCAGATCCTGGCTGGAGCAGCACTGATATAACTTGGGGGGTGATGTGGCTGAACCCATTAGTTATGTCTACTGAGTTATAAATTAAGTCAAGTTACCTCAGGGAAACAGGCCCATTTGTATTTGTTTTTAATGCAGAAAATGTTTGCAATACTGTGGTGCTGGTTGCAACAGAGGTGCTAATTCCATTTGAGGTGCAAATCCTAGTATTAATTTTACTGTCAAAAACCTTGAAATTCTGATTCGCTCACCCTGAAACACGTACAGGCAATAATAGAGTACAGATTGGATCATGGTGCATGTTTCAGACTGCACAAATCGAAATGTATCACTCTTTGCCTACAGGCTAGCAGTATCCTAGTATGTGGTAATTTTGCGGATGAAATCTTTGCTCAGCATTGTTTATGTCATCTCAGATTATTTTTTCACGGCTTTGGATGTAATAATTCATCACAGCGAAAACATTGCATGAGGTGGCGTTTCAATACACCCCACCCATAAATAAGGTGGGGACTATTGGCCTGATTTATACATTTTTAGCACCGCAGTTGTGTCATTTTTTGATGTAAAAGCGGTGCAGACTTACAAAATACAGGGCTGTATTTATAGGCCACTAGCGCCCCAGGAGCATCACTTTTAGTGATGCTTCTGTGGTGCTAAGCACAGCACTGTATTTACAAGGTCGCGTTAAGCCACTTTTTGGCTTAACGCCACCTTGTAAATACTGCCCCTTCCCACACATCACTGGAAGGGACGTGCAATGGGTGTTCCTGTGGGCGTGCCACAGCAACACCCATTGCATTATGACGCTGCCTCAGATTCATAATAACTCGTAAACCTGAGGCAGCGGCAAAAGCAGGGCACAACGAAGAGGAATACTTTTATTCCTCCTCGTTTTTTTGCTTTTTCTATGCGTGCTGCATTCTGCTGCACACATAAAAAAGCAAAATGCCAGAAATTATTGTTTATGTGCGGGAAGGTGTCCCTTCCTGCCATAAACAATCATTTGAAAATGACGCTTTGGCATTTCTGTGTGTGTTGCATTGTGCAGCACACATAGAAGTGCCAAAGCGCCATTAGTGATTGTTTATGTGCAGGAAGGGACACCTGCACATAAACAATCACACCCCTCAACACAGACATCCTTGCACGATGGTGTAAGGATGCCTGGGTTGGCAGCTAAATTTAGCACCAGTGCAGGAGGAAACGCTGGGGAGCGCAGTATTCCCTTAAATATGGTGTATCCCTGCATTTCTAAAGTGATGCAGCGTAGCCCAGCGATGCCAATTTTGGCGCAGCACCGCGCTGCGCCACTTTTCTTTAAATCTGGCCCACAATTATATTTTGTAAGTTTGAGACATTTTTGCATAAAAAAATGATGCAAATGCGGTGCTAAGAAAGTATAAATCAGGCCCTATGTTTACGAGCGTGTCCAAATGTCTGCAAATATAGAGATGGAGGCTTTCAAAGGAAAGCAAACTTCTATACCTACTCAATGCAGATCGCCAACGCGGTAGCCTCTGTCTCGTATATGAATAGGAACTGTCATGTACAAACAATTGTGTCACTCTGGATAGACAATGGGTGAAGCACATAATGCCCCCTCGAAATGCTGCCTGCTCCCCAATGCCTACAGCTGTATTTAACAGAATGGAAACTGTCTATCATGTAAAACGGCTTCCACGTAGTGATTCTGTACTGTGTAATTCGACTTGACAATAACCTGACAATTATTTAGACCACAGTTGTGGTCAGAAAGCAAAGATGCATGCTATTGAAATTGTAAAAGAAGGAGTGATGCCTTTGTCACGCCTCATCCTTACGAATCACAAAAAGTAACGTGTATTTCAGAAACCTATTTCCAAATCTAGTACATTGCAATTTACATTGTCGTTGTTGCGTGGACTACAGTTTTGTAAATTACAAGCTTTGAAATCACAAATAGTCTTTGGGCATCTTGCTCAAGATTGTCGTCAGGTTTTAATGACCAAACATTTGCAAAAAAAAATGCATGGTTTAGGCAATTTGCACACGAGCAATTAACACATTAGTGATTCCGCACCAAGCTGGAAATTCCCAACTGAAACGGAATTGGCACCCCGGTAAACAAAGGTCCTGATGGCTTGCTTTCGTAAACATCGGAGTTCAGGTGGAAGGTTGATCGTGGTCACCTTTGTGGCGCTAGTAATTAAAGCTACCATTAGATGATTCCAAACAACTTTTTAGTATTAAAAAGTGAGTGATGTGCAACAAAAGAATCAGCAGCATCCTCTTTTGCTTTCTCTTCTTCCTGTGTCTCTAGGCCCTTTGCATACATGCCAATAGACCCAATACATGCGGGAAACTCCCAATTTCTGTCGCCAAAATGGCTTTATTTTGGTCTCCTGCCTGAAAATGCCTCCGCTTCAATACACTTGCACTACCCACCATCCTCTCTGCTTCCTCTGGCGAGTGGCTGGAATTTCAAACTTAAGAATGCACTGGTTGTTGCCCAACTGACAAGGACTGTAGATATGCGTTCGCTCCCGCTCCTAATGTTGGAAACTCTCCATCTGATGAGTGTACGTTTTTAGAAAGTTAAAATTGATATAGTCCATGAGAGGGCAGGCTGTATGGCAGCGATATTAGTCAAGTGTCAAGGTCAAAATGTGACACCATATGACATAATGATGCTGTGTAATTCATCAATCAATTTATCATGGAATATATGTCCGGTGCAAGTGATTAACTGTAACAGCGTGCACTGTTACAGATTAATGCAGTCTCAGATACATTGCAGTCTGTGTAATTTTAATAACTATAGGACAGAATATATTGTTAGCAAAACAATCATCCGACATATTGTGTCCTAAGTTTCATTTAAAAAACAAATGTCCCATGCGCTAGATTTTCTATTACTAACTCCATTGGGGTGATGTTGTTTATAAATAATGTACATCTGGCTTACTTCTGGAACTCAGCAGAGCAAGTGATAACAAAATCTTTGTGACTTGGGCCCATTTTTAAGGATGCAAAAAGTGGATGTTGTTAGTCCTGTGCCTTTAGAACAAATACTGTGCAAGGAAATATAAAGCACATCAGTATCAATGTACCACAATGTACAAGTAAGTACGCATCGGAAACACTATGTTAGAAATTCAAATATCATCAAAACTGCTGTCGACATACAGAAAAAGATACCGCATATATATTTTGAAAGAGGCATAAGGGGTCAGGGTGAAGGTACCCTGACCCCAGGGGTGTGATATGGGTGTGTTTTAGGTGCAAATTATGATTTTAAAAAATTTTGCGTCACCATTTGTGATATTCGCGGAAATTCTCATTTTTTCTCAAATTATTCGGGATTGTGGAAAATTTTAAAAGAAAAACCACAGACTGACTCATACACTAATTAATTCACTCATGCATGAACCCAGAGACTCATGCGTCCACTCACACACCCACTCAGACACTAATGCACCCCTTCATAACCACTCACTCACTCACACACCCACTTTCAGACCCACTCAAACACTTACGCACCTACTCCCAGATCCTCTAACAGAGACAGGCCCTGTGGCCAACCTGTGCTGCTCAAAGCCAAAGGACGTGTGTGGCATGGGTTTGGGTGGTTATAAGGGCTTTGCGGCAAGGCCTAGATGCAGGCCAGGCCTTGTAACCAACCCCGCCGCACTCGGCTTTGGCCATGCGCAGCGTGGGTTGGAATAACGTATAGTAATTAAAATTGATTTAGGTTAAATAACCATAGAAATTCAACATTCAAGTACAAAACCAAAGAAAGTCATCAGTTATAGTTAGAGTTCTTTTACATAAGTACAACTCGCACTCTAAGCTCGCACCTTCGCCATGTACAGCTAATTACTCCACATATTATATCATTGATGAGATCATGTATAGCATCTTTGATATTATCACTGAAACATTTGCAATAAAATTATTTATTAAAAAAACTGTGCATGGCAAGGTCGCACATTATAGTTACCTTTAGGTGCGAGTTACACTTACCTAAAAGAATTCTAACTATAACTGCTGAATTTCTATGGTTTTGTAGGAGTAAATTCAGACCCCAATTATAACGTCTCTGTAACCTGTGGTTTTTTCAGTAAGTATGTATGCTGAATTTATATACTGCTGAATTTTTATGGTTTTGTATGAGTAAATTCAGAACCTAACTATAACCTCGCTGTAACCTTTGTTTTTTTCAGTAAATTATATGTATATATATATATATATATTCATCCAGTGTGTCAGGGTTATATTTTCAGGCTGCTTATATGCCACGGCTGCTTGAGCATTGCCCATGTGCCAGAGTGGTAATTAAGTGCTTCGCCATTGCTATATGCCAATGTGCTGCCTATGTGCCAGACTGATGCTCATATGGCAGAGTAGTTCACATGTGCAAATCTTGCAGAGTTGCTAGGGCACTATATATATGTGTGGGTGTTTTGCATTTACCAGGCCAATGATCCTATGCCAAGGTGTTGTTCTTGTGCCTACATGTTCGTCATGTGCCAGGATGCTAAACTTTTTCCAGGGTATTCTTCATCATATATCAGATACTCCTCAGGTGCTAGGGTGCTACTCCTGCATAAAAGCTGCTGTCTGGTTTCCATGGGGTTGTGAGGGAAAAAAATGTCAGACACTGTCTCCACTTTCTGGAGTCACTGCACCCTTGCCCTCTGTACATATTACAGTGAGTCAATAGATAGCCTCTTGAAACTAGGATTTTGGGACATAATGGTGGAACTGTATTAGAGAAGCAGACACATTTACTTTCAATTTTTATTGATACACATGAAAATTACAATAGCAAAGTCTATTTTTCAGAATATGGCTAACAGTTAGAACATATCCTCAAAGTGAAACAATTCCTGAAGAAATAACTTAAGATTTCAATTTTACCATATTTATGTAAAAGTAAATTGCTATAAATATTAGTATCAACATCAATTACCACTACATCATACAGAGAAAAAGGGCAAAAAACTACATGAGATATTATAATTCAATATCTATATCATGGGTACTCACAAACATTTTCCCTGGGGCTGCACTATTTGGTCTATGATGTGACCGAGAGCTGAATTGATGCCAGCAGGGTGGCAGTTGGAGGGCTGAGGGTGGGGAGAGTTAGTGGTAAAGTGATTGCAGGGGAAGTGAAGCGTGTACATCTAGGCCCCGGTGGTAAAGACTGCCGCATTATAAGTTTTGGAGTTTGGCCAGGATTTTCATGGCAGTCCCCCTGCCACGGAAACGGTGGTGGAAACGCACCCCTTGACAGGAATCCCAATTTCTGTCGCCGGCACCCACACCCTCACACATCCACATACCTCCATGCACCCCCCACTCATCCACACTCCTCCATGCACCCCCCAGCCATCTACACACTTGCAAACACCCCCCACCCAACCGCACATATCCATACAACACCCCCACCCGCTCTCACACTGACATACACACACCCCCCTCACACATACACAGCCCTTCCGCAATCATTTACCCCCCACCTCCTTCTGCATTCATGCACACCCCACCCGCTCCACGCATGCATATATTCGCACACTCCCCCTCCGCATATGCACACTTGTACACACCCCCCTCATCCTCACACTTGCACACCCCGCTCATCCACACACTTGCACACAGACATCCCCAGTCATTCGCAAACTTGAACACATGCACCCCCACTCACATACATCCCAATACCCACACCTACTTACTCACACCCTGACACCCCCACTCTCATGCGCATACATGCAGACACTCACCGCCAACGGCACGCATACATCCTGGCACCCTCACTCGCTCACTCACAAACATGGACTAAGACACCTCATTTGCACACATACACACACTCAGACAGATACCCCCACCCCTCTGCATACAAACACACATGGACTAGAAACACGACATACCCTCTTCCCTCCTCATACATGCAGACACGCACAGCCTCCATGCACACATGCATACACACACACACACCCATTCAGGCACACATACACGCACACACCACACATATGCACCCAACAGCCTCAGACCCTCCCTTTCGGACAATCAACTTACCTTTTCCGGTGAGGTCATAGTCTGGGAGCGGATGGGTCCTGGCGTTTTCCACTACCAGCACAGTACCGCCGACAGGACTCCGCCACACTGTATTACATTTCATAGTACGATGGGTGGTGTCTTGTTGCCGTGTCGGTACTGGTGGTGGAACCACCTCTTCCACTCCGTCGGACAGGCCGACGGAGTCAGATTTCCACCCGTAAAAGGGCAGAAGTCCTTTAAGGTCTGCTAATATGAAGGCCAGCAGACCAGTAGCACTGGCAGTCTGTTGACTGCAGCGGCTTTGGCGGTCTTTGACAAAGACCTCCAAAGTTGTAATGAGGGCCCTGGTGTCTGAATTGCACAATGTGAAACCAAAAACCTAGGTATAAATTTTGGCTTCTCCACTTAACCAAATTGTGTGATCCTAGGCAAATGTTGTATTTCCCTTTACCTCCTTTTTTTTTTCTTCATCATCACATATAAGGAACTTGAAATACCTCTTCTGGATGTTTCCTTATAAAACTTCTGTGTTTGATTTAAATACTATAATGTTGTTCATGTTTAATAGAAAACCAGGCCTCCCAAATAATTCATATAACAACTGGCTTGCCTTAGTTCACAATTCACATTGTTGTCAGGTTCTGGGGGGTGGGGGGAGGGGATGAAAGTTTCTAAATTCATGTTTGAAAACTATCACTTTAAAAAAAATACTTCTCAATGCAGTGGTATAATCTTGTGTACTAAGATGAAGCGGTTCTGCATTTTAATAAAATGAACTTTTTGAATTTCAAACAGATCATACTTTTAAACTTTTGCTGCAAAATGTCTTTAATAATAAAAGTGTTTCTAAAGTTAAGAGGTCCAGGACACCCTAGTTATTCCCTTTCTTTCATTTCGATTAGCTTCCAAATAAATACTTGCCCATTTATTTAATATTTTTTTAGTGCTAGTGTGGAGTTGAATAAACAGCAGCACAGTGATGCTGTTTCCTGGGGGCTGCATGTAAATGTCAGGAGGGCCGCATGCGGCCCCTGGGCCTTACTTTGAGTACCACTGATCTATATCATGCTAGATTAAATCAATAAGAACTGTTTCAGATGTGCGTTTCAGAAATATATGCTAGTAGGCTAGTCATGTGAACCGTATGTCTGGATGAATTCATCTCAAATCTTTTGAGAAAAAAAACCCTTTTAATTCTTGTTGGCTTTACAACAATATGAACTGGTTTAGACTAGCGATTATATTGAATAAAGCCTTAATGCTGAGAGAATTAATTGCTGGTCACATGCAGTAAGATACTGCCCAAGGTGACAATGTGACTTCAAGAAATGGTCACCCTCAGTTCGGGCAGTGGGCACCTTAGCCAGATTACAGGTAAGTGCCCTGACCAGAATAGGTGGCTGTGACTCTTCTCCAGGCTGATGGAAATTTCCAGGCGAAGGAAAAGTGAACCATCTTGGAAGAAGAGATGTTCAGTAGCCATGATCATTGAATTTCCTCTACAACGCTTATTGTGCACTGCCTTGGAATGAGTGCAGACAGGACAAGATTTTTCAGGTCACTACATTCACTACATTCTTCCAAACAGGAGGCTACCAGAAAGAATGAATGACTAGTTCTAGGGTTGACTTAACATCACAATGATCTTCCAATTCAGTGTCATGACACATTTCCAGAACCTCAGTTTAAAGATTCTTAGTAGGGATCAACAGGGCCTGTTGAAATAAGTATAGGTTCTGGAGCTAGACTATGGGCACTTGGTTCTGCATGGCAACAAGGTCTTACTGAGTGTTTTAAGTGTGAGCAGCTCTCACATGCTGCAAAAAATATCTTGCCAAATAGCAACATTGTTGGGGAGCAAAAGTACAAATCTCAGAATCCTCAACCACAAATGTCTCATCTAGACAAAGCATCGGCAAGAATATTCTGTGTACCACTGAGGTGAGTAATGAACAAATCACACTGTGAAAGGAAGTAGGCCAAGCAAGCTTGTCTGCTGTGTCTACTTTACATGCTTTGCAGAACTTGTCTATACCAACCTCAAACAGTTGACTGCTTCCAATAAAATATGCCACCACTCTTTACAAGCTTGATTGAGGGCATAGGGCTTGTGTTTAAGAGCTGAATACTTTTGTTCATGTGAGTTCAGAACATGGTAGAGATAAAAAGGGGGTGCTCCAAGTTATTCTCCTGCTGGACTTGAAGCAGAGGCACCCTGCAAGCAAAATCGGAAGTGTCAATTACAACTACTAGTTTTCTGGACAGATTTGGGTGTCTGAGAATAGGAGTTTGGGCGACATCCTTCTTTAAAAAACCTTCTTGAGATTGTCAAACGCCTCCTGGGTTTCAATAGCCCCAAAAAACATTAGTCATGTTCTCCTTATTCAAAGTGGCATATATATGACTACTTATATCAGCAACGTTATTAATGAATTGTCTAAAACAATCAGCCAAATTAGGGTCCATGGATAATCTACTCCCAGAGACGAGATACCCCAGACATTCCAGAAATTCCACTTCCACCCTTTCAAACTCATACTTCTTTACTGTTCACGATAGATAGTTTTCCCTGAAACCTTAAAGAACTGAACTAACACAGATTTAATGCTTGGGAAGAAAAGTAGAGAAGATGAAAACATCATTAATGTACACCAGAAGAAACTGTTTCAGGACATCAGAGAAAATACTGTTGCTAAATCTCTGAAAGATCGCTGGGGCATTTGTAAGGTCATAGGGCATGACCTGGTACTCATAATGCTTGAAAGGGTGTCAGAAAAGGCATCTTCCACTTCTTACACTTCTTTATCAGGTGAAGATGATATGATCCATGTAGATTTCATTTAGTGCAGTACCTGTTCTGGTCAGGATGCTTGCCTGCAATCTAGATCTTCCACTATCCAGAGTACGGATGACCATTTCCTGAATCCAAGATGTCACAACACACTGGAATATGTGGTAGGCAGGCATCCTCAACAAGCTGCCACATTCTTAGTTTCTCGTGAGTTTTACTAAATAGGGATTAATTGAGACCTCAGGGCTCTGATATTAAGCTGCCGCTCAAAGGTACATGGGAGATGAGTCCCCTTAGTCCTTCATCTAATTTGTCATAGTATGGGTGGTGGGAGGCATTTCAGCTGGGGTCCTCCTCCAGCATCGATGTCTCTGGGGTTCACCAAAGACCCACTAGCCGTCACCGAACAGGTCCCTGCCAACCCACTCAAACGTAACCCAGCTGTCATTAAAATTACACTACTTTACTGTGTTTTACTCACCAGTGCATGTTCCTACACTGAGCCGATTAGAGGTTATATGTGGCTTTGAGAGGTTCCAGGGTGGGGCAATGCCCTGTCCAGGCTTGATTTCACCCTGTTGCGGAGTTCAGCCTATCACTATGTGGCACCAGGAGGGTCCTCCTATCTGGTACTGTGATGGTACAACATGGTCCCTCGCACACCCTAAGGTCTGCAACTTTAGTGACCCTGTCTTCTGTGGACCCCCACCTCATTCACCAACATTATCCAGGATTTATTTTAGAAAGTTGGGCCCTCCTCACAACCAGTTATCTGTGCCCTCCAGCTTGCACTCAAGCTTCTATTATAGACCAGTTATCACTTTGGATCTCTCCCCCACTCTCACAGTTGCTAATTCCAGCCTCTGATGTCCCAGAGCTCATGTTGCTTTTGTCCTAAGGAGTCCCATCCAAACCAGAAGTGTAAAAGAGAGCCAGACCCGAAACCTGTGGGGGCGGATTGACTGGGGTTCCCCGAGACAGGTGAGGAGACTTGAAATCAGCCATATGCCATCTTTAGATGCTGTCCAAGCTCTCCATTTCAAGAATTAAATAAGTCACTCTTCTGTTTGTGGGACTCTCTTGCCTCACAATACTGAGACTTTCATTTGAGACACGATAATGGTTATCACTGTAATTTTGTGATGTTGCTATAGACACATGGCATACTCATTGCAGCTCAGTCTGACTGCTCCAAAAGCTATGTCCCTGAGCGACTGTAATATTGTGGGAACATTTGTGAACAACCCAATGAAGCAACCCCTACCTTAACTCTTTCCCCACAGAAAATAAGGGGAATATTTTGTGCTTTAATATATTCTGGAACCCTTAGGATTATTGCACTCTTTTCTAACCTATCCAGTTTTTCTAATATGTGTAATGAATTTATAGACAAATCCCTTTTTCAAACTTCATCACAACCTTAGATAATAAAATATAATTTGAGCTTTCTTCATCCTTTTTTATAGTTATGAGGAGGATGGACAAGCTTTTTAAGAAAACTTAAATGTATTTATACGCTGGTCAAAGTCAATGTCATCATTAATGAGAAATATTTATGAGAACATTGATGCCTCCGTCAACTAAATATTATACAAAAATTAGCTATAGGCCACTCTGTGGGACAAATTGGAAACACTGCTCTCTTACTAGCACACAAAAACAGGTAGTTTTGCCAGATAAAACCCCTGCTAGGGCACAAGGTGAATAATCTAATGGTTTGACAGAGGAATTACATAAAAAGTGAACATAATGGTAAAAAATTAACCTAAATTCAGACGTTTCATCCCATAAACTGACGATTGCTCAGGGCTCCAATTCTATCACTGGTGAACGCTCATCACTTTTGGTTGAGGAGCCTTTCCTCTTGCACACTCTTGTTACTGTTCTTGTTCTCCAGCTAAGAAACATCAACACAACCCCTGGACAGTTCATTTGAGGATGTAAAATTGATTGCAAAAGATTCTAATGGTATACAAATTTTTGAATCCACTTCCATCGATCACCCAAACTCTACAGACTGGGTGGTGGAGCAATATGTGTCAAGTAGGTTATGTTTACCTCGAGATATGCATACACACTTCAGGTTGCATTCCACATGCTCACGACCTACGTTATCCAACAAGCTGGTGGCCACCACGCAAAAGCTCCAAATGAGTTAGTTTCATTCTCCAAATTTGGAAGAAAACTCAAATGAAGGGATCTTGGCTACAATTCTGCATATTTCTGAGGAGGCAAGGTTGGGGAATACTGCAGTTGATCTCATTTTTTTGACCTGAGTCGATGAGCTATTTTTATGTTAGAAAGTGTCAAAATAGCTGTATTTCATGAATAAAAAATGCATTTTATTGAATGTCTATTCTAGATTAAAGACCATAGAACACCGTGAAGCAGGTTCTTGGTTGAAAGGAATGTTGTTTGGAGAGACTTTCATCACATAACTAAGTACATATGTGAGGACCTTTGCATCCTTGCATGAGGAACAATGGGCCAGATGTATCATTATTTCCAATTACGACTACCAAATTGTGATATTTTGAGAATCGCAATTAAGTAATCGCTATTGGAATGTATGAAACTCCAGGAGTTTCATATAGCGATTCACAAGGGCTCGCAAATGGACCTACCTCATTAATATTCATAAGATGGGTCGCAATTTGCGACCCATTGCGAATGGCTACAATCAGAGGGATGGTGGTCTGCTGGGATCAGCAGACCACCATTTCTGTGATTGCTTTTAAATAAGCAATCTTTTTTTTTTTTAAATGCAGTCTGTTTTCCTTAAAGTTTTCATTTCATTTTTAAGACTACGCAGTGGTCTCTGGGACCCATGCCTGCTCGTAAACATTTTTTTCGCATGCATTCACAAAGTGGAAGGGGTCTGGGTCTCATGGGGACCCCTTCCCCTTTGCAAATGGGTTACCACCAATTTGAAATTGGTGGTAACTGCGATTGTTTTGTCACCGCATTCATGGTCACAAAACAATCATACATACCTCTGCGATTCTACAATAGGAAGGGACGCCCTTGACACATCCCTTCCTAAAACCGAATTGGTATATAGTTGCAAATCCAATTTGCGATTCAGTAACAAGTTACTGAATCTCTAATTGGATTTGATAAATACCAAAATGAATTTTTGCAATTGCAAATGGCCCATCTCAAAAATGTTTGATACATCTGGCCCAATGTTCTTGCAAGAGAAAGTTCAGACAAAGTGCCTGATTTAAGAAAAGTGGCGCTGCACCTAGTGCAGCGCCACTTTTCTTGTACCCCTTAGCACCTCTCTAACACCACCATGTGTGTGCTGTATCCAAGAAACAGCGTACCATAGCAGTAGTTAGGGAATGTAGAGTCAAAATTCTTGATGCTAGTTTGGAGCTTTGCCGGATTAGCCACAAAAAAGGTTGATGCTAATCCTGCAAAGCCCATTGAGGCCCATTGTAAACAACGGCGTGCCTTCTTTTAACACCTACTCTGAGCAGGCTTTAAAAGTGCCAAAACAAATGACACACAGAAGTCTCAGACTTCTTTGCACCATTTTTTTGGTCCCCCTAATGGGGTAGTGTCTCCTATGCATACCGTGTGCCTGGCGCAGGCATAATGTAGCTCAAATGGTTACAAAGTGGTGCAATTCATGCATTGCACCACTTTGTAAATTTGGCATGGTGATTTTGGTCTCGTTGGGCCACATAAAAAGACAACACTAAAGTGGCGCAAGGAGGTGCTAGGGTCTCTTAAATCTACCCCAAAGTGTTTTAGGTCTGTGCTATTGGCCGTTACAGTTAAAGAGCAAATTGACTTTTCAGAGGCTCTAACTTCTCTAATAATACCACCATCAGTTCTTCCCATAGAGTGGTAAAGTGTATATATACCTTGGGTTCCGAGTACAAGCAATAGCTCTTGTTTCATATAAATTCTCTTATTGGTCCTATTATCATAGATGGTTAGTTCACAATTGTTTTCCAGGTGCTATATTCAGCTCCTTTTCAACCATACCTTCCAGAGATTCTACATTTTTCTCAAGACCTCAAAAGTCTAGGTACTAAAGAAGAACATTCTCTACTTCAAAACAGTGCGTCAGCAAAATTGCTTTCACCCATCAGAGTTCTGAACATCTATTTTTCAAGCTCAGAAAATGAAACAAGAAAATGTATCAATCTTAAATAGTTATTTCTCATTGTAGTGTAGTGTATAATGAGTTCTATATGGAGACAATTATTCATCTCATGTGTTCCCTATTACATGGAGAATGTGTGGCCTGACTAGATCTCCAACAATTCTAACAATTCATATAATTTGCACAAAAATTGTGCAATTTCCGTGGAACAACCAGACATAACATGTCTTGCGCACAATCAATCAATCAGTGATTTCTAAAGCTCAGCTAATCACCCGTAAGATCTAAAGGTGCTGTTTGTGGGTGTACTGTTCAATCGAAGAGCCAAGTCTTGAGGTCCTTCCTGAATTGCTCCAGTGATGCTGTCTGCCTGAGTTTGAGAGGTAGCGTGTTCCATGTCCCGGCTGTGAGGTAAAAAAGTGATCTTCCTCCTGCTGTGCTTTTCCATACTTTGGGAACGGCTGCAAAGACAAGCTGGGAAGAGTGGAGATGTCCGTTTGGTACGTAGAAGGTGAGGCAGTGGCTGAGGTATGCCGGTCCTATGTTTTGTAGTGCCCTGTAGGTGTGGATCAGGAGTTTTATGTGATGCATTTTTTGACTGGGAGCCAGTGTAGGTCTATGAGGTGGGAGGAGAGGTGGCTGTGTCGGGGGACGTCCAGGATGAGTATTGCTGCTGCATTCTATATTCTTTGTCGTCTTGATTGTAGTTTCTTGGTGATGCCTGCACAGAGTGCACTGCCGTAGTGCAGTTTTCTGGTGACAAGTGTGTGGGTAACTGTCTTCGTCATGTCCGAGGGGATCCACTTGAAAATCTTTCAAAGGAGTTGGAGGGTATGGAAGCATGACGATGAGATAGCGTTGACTTGCCGGGTCATGGATAGAGAGGAGTCCATGATGATGCCCAGATTGCGTGTGTGGTCCATGGGAGCAGGGTCGTTTCCCAGTGTGGTGGGCCACCAGGAGCCATTCTAGGCAGAAGGGGTGGAGATGATTATTAGGATCTCCATCTTGTCCAAGTTGAGTTTGTGGCAGCTGGCTTCCATCCAGGCGGTGTCTGCTCTCATCCCATTGTGGAAATTTCTCTTGGCCTGTGCATGGTCATTGGACATGGAGAGGATCAGTTGGATATCGTTAGTGTAGGAAACTGTGTCTGGACCATGTTGTTTGATGATCTTGGATAGCAGGGCAATGGAGATGTTGAAAAGCGTCTGGGTGAGTGATGATCTTTGGGGCCCTCCGCAGCATGTGTCTTTGGGTTCTAATGTGAATGGCAGTAGTCTGACGCTCTGTGTTCTTCCAGTGAGGAAGGACCTGCCATTTGGTCTTCTCTCAGGTCCCTGGTGTTTTAAAAAATTCTCATGCTCAATCTCACTTGTGGTATCAGTTTTAAGAATGCAAGGCAGACGAGTGTATTAAGAGAACATGTCTTTATGAGAAGGATCTACTTGCTCTTCAGCATCACCCAATCATGTCAAACTCATGTATTGCAGAATACTTGTTTTCTCAATCATGAATAGACCTGTGTACCTCCTTCCAGAGAATTTTAATGAGTTATAGTATAGTCAGATATACATATTCCCCAATTAATCTAAACCAAAGTTTGAGCCATAAAAAGCAAGATGAAATAAGATTTTCTCAAATCCACAATTTCTCTAAGGCTTTTGGTGTGGTTTGTAGGTCTCTCATCTCAAGCTGCCTTCCTGGGAACATTACAAAATAGAGTGTTTGACTTGGCCTTCTCTGCAGGGTCACTCCCAAACTTCTTGCCTTCACCAGTCTTCTTTTCTAAACCCGTTCTTGTTGGTTTTTAGGACACTGTGCCTACCACTGCAATTGTGTGCAGTCTTAAACTGATAATTCGTCTTAGCAAAATATACCTTTTGCCAGGCCTAAACCTCCTTTTTTAATACATAAAAGTAACCCCTACTGTGGGCCATAAACATTCCATAGGCTAGGGTGCATTATATATGAAAAGCTGGACATGTTTTACATGTCCTGGTAGTGACAAAATGACAGATTTGGAACATTGGCATTTTCCTGTCCTAAACTCTGAGACATTCAAAGAGTTTCCAGCTGCTTAGGCCTCTTAATTCGTTCCACATCAGAAATATGTATTGAGCCCAGACAGTGTACAGTGGCACCTGGGTGTAGCTGGGAGACGGCCATCCCACCATAAAGGGAGGGGGGTGTTCCCTGCCCCACTAACATTTCAAAGGAGCTGCCTCAGCACATTCACAAAGAACTTGACAACAGGGTTTTGTCACTCGTGACATCTTGGGACTTGGGCAGGGAGGAAGGGAATTCTAGAGCCAACTGTGGGGGGACAGCTCTGAAAGTTTCTTCCACTTCAAAGCTGGCATCAGGTATAAACATAGGGCCCTCTGATCCACTCTTAGTATACTGCCTTGCACTCCTGAGGACAGCCCTCCTGATTGAGTTATGCCTTTGTTTCTCACAGGACTGCCCTGCTGCTTTTGGCCTGTATTGTTTCTCAGAGAACTGCACTGTTGCTGCACGAGGACTGCCCTGCTGCTTGAGGGCCTGCCTTGCTGGTTGAAGGAGAGAGGTCCAACACCTTGAACCCAAGACTACCAGTGACTCCAGGTTACTGGACCTGCCTGGACCTGCATTCAGATATGCCTGAGTACTGCTAGATTCTATTTGAGTACATTTCTGGTCCCCAAGAGGTGCCTCCCCAGTTCCTAGACCCTTGGCTGATATCAGTTGAGCACCTCCTGTGAAAATCGGAGGTTTTGAACTCGGCATGTCTGACGTTGAAAAGATAATTTTTACAGCAGGTTTATCCTGGTCCTTGTATCTGGTCCACACTTCTTTGTGATCAGCCTGAACATGTGCCTTTGTCCTTGTCTAGCGTGAACAGATACCCACAGTTAGTGCTTTCTGCTTCTTTGAGCACTTTGTACTTAAACCTTTAATATTTCAAATATCCAGTCTACTGATTGGATGTTTGTCACTTTGGTCTCATTTTATCTATTAACAGTTATACTATTTTTCTTAATTAGTTTAGGATTTTTACTTTGTTATGTTTTCACTTAATTACTGTTTGTGTGCTGAATAAATACTCAAGATACTACCTGACTGTGCTGAATAAATACTTAACACATTGTCTGACTACTTTTTGCCAGGCTTCAAGGGAGTTAAGCACATGGTAATTTAGTGACATTTGAGGTTCACCCTGACAAGGATTGTGATTGTTTCTTGAGAAAGGATTTCACCCCCTCAATCAAAACCCCATTTTTTCACAGAGAGCACCTAAAAGATCAAAGGCCCAGATTTGTCAAATTTTCATGCAACGCAGCAAGACACCTTGCTTCGCTGCGTGAATGAGAGAGGGTTGGAACATGCCATATTTAACATTATAAAGAACTTCCCTGTCCTCTCCTTGAGCAGGCACACAATGTGCTGCCAATGCAGACACCCTGAAGCAGGGGTGCAAGGGTACTTGAGTTGTAGGCAGGATTGATTATTTTTTGCCTGGGATTGTTTTGGGGCTGGAAGGGATACCTTCCTGCACAAGAACAATCCTTAGAGGCTTTTTCTTCTTTCTATGCATGCTGCAGAATGAAGCACATGTGGAAAGAGAGAATAAAAAGGAAAAATAGGTATATTTCTCCTCATTATGCTGTCCCTGGAAAGGCGTAGCATTTTGATGCATTCCCAGGCCACCAATGATGGTGAATCTGGGCCAAATCCATTGAGAGGTGAGCGGGAACACCCAGCTCCACCCCTGGAATGCCTCCTTGAGCTTGGGACACAGCAATGCACTGTTTTGCGTTATACTAGATTTATGAAGCATGCAGGTCCAGAGAACCACAGTTATGTGCTGGTAATTGCCCTACGAAACTGAGCATAAAAACATTTGTTATCCTCCCTTTTGCTGATTTCATTCTACTTTGGCCCATTGTTGAAATGTATTATGTCTGTTGTGAATTTTGATATTAGTCATTTTGGGTCTCATTCTTCCACAGGCACTATAGTATCTTAAACTTTGGGACAGGCTATAGGTATAGGTAATAGAAAATCCTCAGATTGTTCCAATGATCTAATGACGAAAAAACACTGTATATTTTGTTGAAAACCATTGCCACGTGACTTTTCAATAGCTGTTCACATGATTTAAATAAGCAAAAAAGGCTCCAGATTTGTGATAAATTGCGTATTTTCCTAGCTGTTGGTAAAGTCTTGAATTTATTAAGGACACAGTGGTGAGTCCCTTCACTTTCTTTATTAACGTTACTCTGCTGAAGATATTTTAGGTCATCGTATCCAGCAATTATAAACTTTTTTTCTGATTCCAACTGAGGTTTGTAATTATTAAGATATTCAAAACGTCAGTCATCAATTCCTGTTCAGATGTCAAATTTGTCTGTTTCACTGGTTCATTCTTCTAGACACTGTAGAACTTTCTAAGAAGTTCTTATGCTATTACTGGCTGTCTGTATTGTGTTACTGTGCTGCTCTTAAAATATGTTTATTTGAATCCTCATACAAGAAAAGAGGGATTGTTAGTTTCAACCAATACTATTAAATGTAAAGAGGGTTTCCCTGATTGTTCTGCTACAGTCTATTCCCCAACGGCCTGTTTTGCTAACTATCATTAGAACCTTAGCTTCTGTTTTATTCTGCACTGCTATTCCAAATAAAGCAAAAATGAAGGAATAATACTCACCTCTGTGTCTTTAATAAAATCAAGCCTGTCCTTTAATGACCTCTAGGAAATCTGTTTTGGTGGCATAAATGAATAATTATAATTACACTTCCTCTATGGTGGACATAGAATGCTCAACTAGGCAGTTGTTGAACCATATCTACCCAGATAGACTCTTTCCAAAGCAAAGAACAGGTTATCTGATACCCCCTGGTGCATTCTTTTTAATTTTTGTCCTCCTTTCTCATCTCTTCATTTTTTTCCTATTGAAGGTGGAGCATTCAGGAGCCCTCAAAACCACAGACCAGGGTACGCAAATTCTGATATGCTGGAGGAGTGATCTATAGTATTGCTTTGTTTATTTCGCTACACTTGAGTGTGTTGCACTTCACTTTTTCTGCCTTGGCAGTTGTATGATCAGTTGTGATTGTGGGAGTCCACTTTAAAGCTATACATGGATTATGGAATGCCGTGGTCAATCCAGAGACAGGAAGCAAACATTCCTTGTCACTGTTGAGGAATATGAAAATTATATGTTCTCACTTGCACTCCCCTGAAGATAGATAGCCCCACATCCTCTTCATAATGGTAACCAGGATGGAAGGTGAAGAGATGCAGCAGGCTCTAGTGAGTGAAAAGGATGAAATTGGGTGTCAGAACAATTCATGCAGCTTCACAAGGACCAAGGGCTGCATGCAGTGAATAATAATATCAAGAACAAATCCTAAAATAGGATAATTAATCAAGCTGTTGATTAGATACTGATGCACCAGAGTATTGCAAAAAGGTCATGGAGAAAAAGATCAACCCACCCTTATTGTGTTGTACTTTTACCCGGATTCAGAAGGTGAAAATAGTTGGCAAGAGATCAATATAAGATCTCACAAATGACTGAAATGCATAGCCTTATTCACAAACTGCATTCTAAAACTGCATCCAAGTAGGAACAGGAGAAAAAAATAGGGAACTAAGAACCTAATGTACTGTCCGGATTTGTAAACAAAAGATGTGCAAATTGCACACTGAGGGCCTCATTTACAAAGAAATGTTGCAGCAGGACGCTATGCCAAGTTTGGCACTGCCGCATCACTTAAGAAATGCAGAGATGCACCATATTTAAAACAATACAGTGCACCACTTTCTTTTCCCTAGAGCTAGAGTTAACTGCCTAGCACTAGCACAGGCACCCTTGCTCCATATGTGCACAAAGGTGTCCATGTCTGCACATAAACAATCAATCATGGCAATTTGCTAGTTCTCTGTGTGCTGCAGAAGGCAGAACTCATAGCAGTAGCAAACTGTCATTATTTAATGATTGTTTATGTGCAAGAAGGGACACCTTGGTGGGATGGCGTTAGTTTTTGATGCTGCCTCAGGTTTACGATGTATCGTAAATCTGGGCAGCATCAAAATGAAATGGGCGTTGTGGTAGAACACCCAGAGCAACACCCATTGCATACCCCTCTGCCACAGAAAACTGCATCAGGGGGCCAATATTTACAAGGCGGCATTAAACCATGCAAAGTGGCTTAGTGCCACCTTGTAAATATGGAAAAGGTCAGAGCCACCTGAGTGACGCTAAAAGTGACACCCTGGTGGCACTGGGGCTTGTAAATGAGCTCCTGAGTGTTTGCAAATGGATATGCTTTTTTGTGATACAGCCTATATAATGATAGTTTGCAAAGCACATTTCCCATTTGCAAGGGCTCAAGAAACAACCTGTCTAATGAATATTAATTGGGCAGGCCAATATTTGGGAACTCCTCCAATTTGTTATTACTGATAGATGTTGGCCTGCAAGGGAAGGCAAACCTCAATCTCTGCATTTGCATTACAACTGGGAACCTTTTTGTTTTAAAAGGAGCCATTATCCCATAAACAAATAGGTGCTTCCTTTAAAAAAGAATGTTTCCTTTTGAGAAAGACCACAGTTGCCCTGATACCTACCTGGGATGGTGCTGTGATGGCACACCTTTCTGTTAGGAGGTCACCTAGCACTGGAGGTACCCTCACAGCAAAGCAGAAGCCTGTACGGCTGACATGGGTTGGGCAAGATGGCAGTCGACCAATCCTGAAGACCGCCTCACGCTCCCTGGTGATTCCCATGGTGTTGAATGCCTGATAACACAGTGGCAAGAGAGTGTCCTTTAGAAGCCACCGGAGGCCCACAGGGCCGCAAGAGGCCTCTCAACCACAAGTGTTGATTCTTTTGACATGGCCCGGGACAAACAAAATGACAACCTCCTTACACATCTACCTGAGGTAGCAGTGATCGATCTACTCAGCAGAGGTCCAAATTTGGATGAGGGAGCAAAGCAATGAGTCTATGAGGCCCTCAAACAGCACAGTGCCGCATTCACTGGCACTTTTGCACATGGCCTGAATTATCTTCTGAGGAGGGCTGTCCACTATGCCCCAGATCTGGTAGGCATTAGGTGCTCCCCATGACAGTACAAGCACTTTAGCCCTGGAGTGGAGGTTTCCAGCAGGGCCTGGTATTTTCAGAGGCCTGAGCACCACAGAGCGATGGCATGCTGGGCCGACCAACCACTCTGCCCACAAATTGCAACATCCCTATCCTGACAGACGAGTAACACCAGCAACCACTGGAGCAACACAAGGGCCCTGTCCCACTCTTCCATGACAGACTTCGGCTTGAATCCCAGGGTGCTGTGAGTATGGGGTTCGAGTGGGTGGTACAGGGCTGTGGGATTGCATTCATTTCAAGCAAACTCAGAAAGCCCCAGAATGCCCCCCCGGGTGAGCACTTTCGTGCTTCTCAACCTGTGGATGAACAAGATGCTTCACTGGTGCCTATCCACTGGTCGGTGCGCCTGCCACTGAGTAAGGCCTACAAGGGAATGATCTAAGCACTGCTCTGTCAAGTTGAATCCAGAGATCCGTGGCTCACACACACCTCCATTCGTCATGGTAGCATCCAAGGGCAAGTGACAACATCCCTGTTTGAGACATGCTTACCCGTCCACTCCATCCACCTCCAAGGAGCCAGTAAGAGTCCCACAGCAACCTCACCAGGGGGAATCTGAGGGAGATCCCCATCAAGATCCGGTCCCAGTAACATAGGCTTTTCTAGCATCAATGTTTGACTCTGTTAAGGAAAAATTCCAGGAACTCACATAAAACCTCTCTCATGAACTATGAGAAGTGAAACAATGTAGGAAAGTATCATCTTGCCTGGCATGTTACCCCCATTTTTACATGCATGTCAGTTTGTTTTTGCCTGTCTCACTAGGATCCTGCTAGCCAGGACCCCAGTGCTAATAGTTTGTGGCCTGAATGTGTATACCTGTGTAGTGACTACCTGTGTCACTGAGTCTCTGATAACCAGAACCTCAGTGCTTATGCTCGCTCTGCTTTTAAATTTGTCACTATAGGCTAGTGACCACGTTCACCAATTTCAATTGGCACACTGGAACACCCTTATAATTCCCTAGTATATGGTACCTAGGTACCCAGGGTATGGGGGTCCCAGGTGATCCCTATGGGCTGCAGCATTTCTTTTGCCACCCATATGGAGCTCAGACAAACATTTACACAGGACTGCCACTGCAGCCTGAGTGAAATAACGCACACGTTATTTCACAGCCATTTTCACTGCACTTAAGTAACTTATAAGTCACCTATATGTCTAACGTTCACTTGCTGAAGGTTAGGTGCAAAGTTACTAAGCGTGGGGGCACCCTTGCACTAGCAAAGGTGCCCCCACATAGTTCAGGGCCATTTCCCCGGACTTTGTAAGTGCGGGGACACTATTACACGCTTGCACTACATTTAGGTTAATACCTATATGTAGCTTCACAATGGTAACTCCGAACATGGCCATGTAACATGTCTAAGATCATGGAATTGTCCCCCTATGCCAAATCTGGTATTCGGGTGCCAATTCCATGCATCCCCGGGGCTCCACTATGGACCCTGGGTACTGCCAAACCAACTCTCTGGCGTTTTCTCGACAGCTACCACTGTTGCCACCCCACAGACAGGGTTCTGCCCCCCTGGGGTTTGGGCAGCCCAGTCCCAGGGATGCAGAACAAAGAATTTCCTCTGTCTCCCTTTGGAAATAGGTGTTAAAGGCTGGGTAGGGGTAGCCTCTCCCAGCCTCCGTAAATGCTTCGAAGGGCACAGATGGTGCCCTCTTTGCATACGCTAGTCTACACCAGTTTAGGGAACCCCCAGTCCCTGCTCTGGCGCAAAACTGGACAAAGGAAAGGGGAGTGACCACTCCCCTGTCCATCACCACCCCAGGGGTGGTGCCCAGAGCTCCTCCACTGTGTCTCAGACCTCTGCCATCTTGTTTCCAGAGGTGTGAGGGCACTCTGGAGGCCTCTGAGTGGCCAGTGAAGGCAGGTGACGCCAGAGACCCCTCCTGATAGGTGCTTACCTGACTAGGTGGCCAATCTTCCTCTGAGGGCTATTTAGGGTCTCTCCAGTGTGCTTTTCCTCAGATAACGACTTGTAAGAATTCACCAGAGTTCCTCTGCATCTCTCTCTTTGACTTCTGCCAAGGATGGACCGCTGACTGCTCCAGGACGCCTGCAAAACTGCAACAAAGTAGCAAGAAGATTACCAGCGACATTGTAGCACCTAATCCTGCTGGCTTTCTCAACTGTTTCCTGGTGGTGCAAGCTCTGGGGGCTGCCTGCCTTCACCCTGCACTGGAAGCCATGAAGAAATCTCCTGTGGGTCGATGGAATCTTCCCCCTGCTCCAGCAGGCACCAAATTTCAGCTTCACCAGTACTCTGGGACCCCTCTCATCCTGACGAGCGTGGTCCCTGGAACACAGGTGGTAGACCCAAGTGACTCAGACTGTCCAGTGGTCCAACTGTCCAAATTTAGAGGAGGTAAGTCCTTGCCTTCCCTCTCCAGACAGTAATCCTGTTCACTTCATGTTCTGAAGCTACAAGGGCTTCTGTGCATATTTCCAAGAAATCCTGCATGCACAGCTGAGCCTCGGTTCCCAGCACTCTCTCCTGCAATGCTCAGCTCCCTGAGTTGATCCCCAGTGTCGTGGAACCTCCTTTTGTAGTGTGGAGATGACTGCTGAGTTCAAACTTCTTGAACCCATGTTCAAGGACTTCTGTGGGAGCTACCTTCTTGTGCATGGGCTCTCTACATTGCTGAGGTCACTCTCTGTCTCCTCTCCCAAGTGGTGACATCCTGGTCTTTCCTGGGCCCTTGCAGCACCCTTTTTCTTTAACCACAACTCTTGCAACTAGCAAGGCTTGTTTGTATTATTTTGCTAAGGAAACAACTCAGCATCCTCAGGCACGCAATGGGACATTGTTTGCATGAAGGAGAAGTTCCTAGCTCCTTTTGTTGTTGAAGAATCTTCAGCTTTTTCCACCCAGAGGCAGCCATTTTGCATCTTCATCCGGGGTTTAGTGGGCTCCTGTCCCCCCTGGACACTTTCGTGACTCTTGGACTTGGTCCCCTTCCTTTGCAGGTCCTCAGGTCCAGGAATCCATCTTCTGTGCTTTGCAGTCTGTTGTGGTCTTTGCAACATCCTCTATCACAACTCTAGTGTGTTTCTGGGGAAATAGTAGTACTTTACTCCTACTTTCCAGGGTCTTGGGGCGGGGTATATTGGATACCATTAGTGGTTTCTTATACTCCCAGCGACCCTCTACACACTACACTAGCCTAGGGGTCCATTCGTGGTTCGCATTCCACTTTCTTAGTGTATGGTTTGTGTTGCCCCTAAGCCTATTGCATCCTATTGTATTCTACAGTGTTTACACTACTTTCTGGCTGTTTTACTTACCTGATTTGGTTTTCTGTGTATATTCTGTGTATTTTACTTACCTCCTAAGGGAGTATATCCTCTGAGATATTTTTGGCATATTGTCACTAAAATAAAGTACCTTTATTATTAGTAACACTGAGTATTGTCTTTCTTATGATATAGTACCTATATGATAAGAGTGGTATTGCATGAGCTTTGCATGTCTCCTAGTTCAGCCTAAGCTGCTCTACTATAGCTACCTCTATCAGCCTAAGCTGCTAGAACACTACTACTCTACTAATAAGGGATAACTGGACCTGGCACAAGGTGTAAGTACCATTGGTACCCAATATAAGCCAGGCCAGCCTCCTACAAACAAGCCTTGACTTCTGAGGGTGTCAGTCTCCTTGCTAGAGGGCAATGAAGTGGCAATGGGTGAAGAGATTAAAATGCTGTGACAAGAGCTCATTTGCCTGCACAAACAACAAGACGAGCTCCGGGCTCAGGCAGAAGAACTAGAGAATCAGTTCCACTGCAGCAATGTCCGTCTCAGGGATTACCCAATTGGTTCTAAGGGTACGATATACAGAGCTACATTCAAGCACTGTTCTATGTCCTGGGTTGGGAAGAGGATACTGTGTTGCGTCTTGGTAGAGTGCGCCAGATTGGTTGACCTGTCTGCCCCAACACCAAACCACCTGACATCCTGGACAGCACACATGATTTTTAGACCAAAGAAGATATCATGAAGAAGCCTGAGCCCCATAACCTATCCTTTTCTGTGGTCTCCAAATAGGGATTTACCAAGACATCTTAGTGCTCAACCGCCAGGATCAATGAGATTTCAAGCCAATCACTGAGTTCCTCAGCTTCAGGGAAGTGTCCTAAAGTTGGGGACACCCTTTCCGACTGGTCTTCAGTAGGGAGGTCCATTGCTTTAACCCAAGATGCTGGGAGAGGCCCTCTGCATTTAGAACCTACCTGGAAACTCACTTACCCGATTGACACCTGGGCCCCCTGGATCTCCCCCCACATCCATCAGTGTGGTTGAAACATAGCATATACAAGAAACGCTTGGGCCCAAGCCTGAAATAATAAACTCAGTTACATAAAGCAGGACTGGATAGCCTGGTACCAGGAACTGGCAAAATGACTGAATGATCTCCATCATCTTCTGCTCGTTAACACCTCGCTATCTCTAGTCTCCCTAGGAGTCCACTTCTATGCCAGGTCTGAGGTGGCAGACAGCTGGCCATACTCCAATACTTAGTGATGACCTTGCTGTACATCCTGGCAGCCACCTGTTTACACTATGAAGGACTTGTTGATTTTTTGGTTTAATTGTAATTGTTGGGGGTTTGTTGTTCCTTAATCCTTCACACCTTACTACATGACCATGTGTCCACACCAGCTCCAGGGCCCTGTGCCCCACCCATTCCCAATTTGGCTTGGGTCCCTTGGCCTAGTGGAACTCCTTTGTGGAGGGGATTTGGCAAGTATCTGAACCGGCCCCTTGGAGATTAAATTTACCAGCAGTAGCATCCAAGGCCTTAACAACCCGACTAAGCCAGCCACAGAACTGTCTCTCCTAGAAAGGTCAGGCAGCGAGATCTGCCTCCCTCAGGAGACCCACTTTCTCCCCAAAGATGAGCATAGGATGAAATCCCACTGGTTGACAAGCCAGCTTTGGTCCTTTGGGCCTGCAAAAAAGGGCAGGTGGGTATCCTTCTCTCTAGGGCTTTCAGGGGAGAGGTCCAGACTAATGTAGCGAGATCAAAAAGGTGCCTGCTTGCCTACCGACCACAAATAGGCCACCTCCACATCACACTTTCCTCACTGTATGCACCCAATGACCATCAGGAGGAATTTATTGTAGGAGCCCTTACCTCAGTGCTACAATCACCTGACACTGCTGTTCTAGTGGGGGGTAACTTGAACTTAGTTATGCACTTAGACCGTTCTGGACAATGCTTCAGCCAATCCGGTGCCTTCTTGACTTAGGGTATCTACTGGTTGGGCAACTGTGGCTGAAGGGACCTGTGACAACTCCCCCCTTCCACACAAGACTACATATATAACTCTGCAGCCCATAAATCATATTACCGCATGGAGTACTACCTTGCCTCCCCTACGATAAAAGCGCTTGTCCAAGAAGTGTCCATTTCCCCCCTTTTAATGGTTATTCAAGTGGACAAGAGTTCCAATCAGTTCTCTAATTGCAGTCGGGATGAGCTCCTACAGTCCGAGTCCATGGTTGCCACACTCCATGAAGTGATTGCTGACTTTCTCTGGAACAATGAAACGGGAAACAAATCACCTCCCTCCCTTGGGAGGCCCTGAAGCTGGTTGTCAGAGAGGAATGATTGCTATCCCAGTGGCAGGCAGCTGCAGTAGGAAGGAGAAATGGCAGGGCCTAGAATAAAAGAGTATTGAGGTAGAAACTAAGGGTTTGGTGGGAACTGGAAAAGGTGCACTTGCAATTTAAGAGCTTGCACCTCGACAGGGCGGAATATGCTCTAGCCTGCCTAAAACATAAATTTTATCTGAGGAGTGGCCAAATGCTGGACCACCGATTACGAGCTAAAACACACAGGGATACTGTTAAAATGATCCACAACACTCGGAGATCTGAGGTTCGCAGGGCCACGCAGATTTCAAGCATCTTCCAAGATTTTTACAAAACCTTATACACTTCCACTGACTGTCATGTAGATAAAATTTCCTCCTATCTAGAGGAGACATCATTTGCTCCCCTTACACCTAACGATGCAGAGAACATCGAGGAATCCATGCAGACTGAAGAAATGATCTTGACTATTGCCTGCTTGCAACTGCTGAAAGCCCCTAGGCCTGACAGCTACTCTTCTCAGTTCTATAAAACATTTTGGCATGCCCTGGCCTCCTTACTTACCCAACTTTTTGATTCCTTTGCCGACACAGAGACCTTCACCAGGACTGTGCTCAAGGCATCCATCTCAGTCATTTCTAACCCTGGGAAAGATAGCACGGCGTAAGGGTCCTACTGAACTATCTCCCTTCTTAACATTGATGCTAAGCTACTTATCAACATCCTTGCCCACCACATAAACCCTTTCATGCCTGGCCTGGTCGACCCTGACCAAGCTGGCTTCCTCTGTAACCGCCAATGTGAGACCAACACCAAGTGTGTCTGCCACCTAATGAACAAGATCCACTGAACCAAGAGAGAAGCTCGCCTCCTCTCATTCAATACTGAAAAAGCATTCAAAATGGGGAATTGGCCTTTTTGCAACCTTGAAGCAATTTAGATTAGAAGAACATTCTTAAGCTGGGCCTGAGCGTTTACAGCTCTCCGTGGGCCTCGGTAAAAATCAGTGGTGTTTTGTCCCAATCTTTCTCAATCCAGAAGGGAACTCAGCAGGGGTTCCTGCTTTCCCCCTGATTTTTCCTCTATACATTGAGCCCCTAGCCCAGTGGGTGAGAGTGGACCCAACCATTGAGGAGATCCCTTTCTGTGGCGACCAAGAGGTCATCAGTCTCTATATTGATAAGATTATTGCCTTCAACAACCCAATGTCATCCCTTCCCACTCTGGTGAAGGAGCTTTCCTCATTTGTAGAAGTCTCCGGGTTCAAGGTTAATGTACAAAAGTCCCAAATACTTAGCCTGTCTCTTTCTCCATGACACGAAGCACATCTTCTCTGCGTTTTCATTTGAATGAGCGGGAGAGTCTATATCCTACCTCAAGCTGGCCGGATTAGTCGCAAAGACAGTGATACTGCTCAATTATACTGCTCTTACCTCTCAAGTCTTGTCAGACATAGTGAACTAGTGATGGTTGCAACTGTCCTGGCTAGGATGGGCAGCAGCTGTCACAATTACAATACTCCCACGTATTCTTTAAGTCTTTCAGTTCTTACCACTTATGCCACTGAGGCACACTTTGAGGACTCTACAACTAGACATCAAGATTTGGGCCAGGAAGAAACCTCGGCTCCAGAGCCACCAACTGTACCGCATAATCTTGGAGGGGGGATTGGTTGTCCTCTTTATAGGTCGATATTTTCAAGCTTCACAACTCCTCTTCTTGGTAAAGTGGATTTGCCCTGCCTCTGAGAAAAACTGGTGCCTTGTGGATGAAGCTGTGGTGGGATCCCATATGTCGAATGAACCAAGGCTACCCTGCTGGCATAGAGCATGAGACCTCTATTCATCCACAGTAACAAGCTCCACCTTTAGGCTGGAATAACTTCCTTTATCTCCCTCATGATTCCCATACTGACTAACCCTGACTTTCCCCCATACATGCAACAGGAGAGATTTCAACACTGGTGGGAAGGAGGTTGCAAGGGCATAGGTTGCTTATTCGACCCTCAAGGTATCATTTCACTTAACTGCCTGAAATTGGATTATGACTTGGAGGAGACAGGCCGCATCCAATACTTAAAAGTCTGGAACTGGGTGTTGCAACTTGCAGTCAGGCTATATGTTGAGCAGGCCTTGAAGTCCTTCAACAGGTGAGTCTTTTCTAAGTAGGATGAGAGACAATGTATCACTGTCCTTTATGCACTCCTGGGGGGCCTATGTCACTAGACAAGACTGTGGTCAGAGGCGGTGGGAGACAGAATTGGGCAGGGTGCTCACCTTGAAAGAATGGGAGGACATTTACTACTAGATCTGCCACACCACACATAATATGGTGAATGCAGAGACAGCATACACAATAGTCTCTTACTGGTACTATAACCCAGCACGTCTTCCTTTTTGGGCTCCATGATGGAACAAAGAATGCTGGAGGGGTTGCGGTGGTACAGCCACAGTAATACACCTACCGTGTCACTGCCCAAGCTGGTCACATACTGGGAAAGCATCCTAGATGGTATAGATGGGGCTGTCAATACTACCAACCCGAGGATTCCTGCTGACACTGTCCCTAATCTTTTGACATATACATTGCATTCACTGAAAGGAAGACAAAATGGCCATGGCCCTAGGGGCAGACCACCAGATCATATACTCCACCTGATGCACCAATAGAGTCTCTGACTACACTGCATGGGTACATAAACTATGGTTTATTCTCGGGATGGAAAAGTCATCCCTAGCTGTGGATCTGAGACATGATTCTTACTTTGAGCTGTGGGCGTCATTTATCATTATCCAGTCTGCATTTTTTAACTAATTAACTTGTCTGAAATAACTTAAATTACTACACCTGCTCCCCTCAATGCAGACTCCTACTGACATAACCTTGACTTTGAAGCTAAATGCTCGTTCACGTTCCTACAGCCCACAACTTGCACCACTATACTGCAGGTGTGGGTGATCGAAGCAGCAATATGAGAAGGGTGATGGGGAGAGGGTAGGAGTGGGGATTTTCTTTGAGTTATAATTTGTTACTTGAATTGATGATGATGCTGGTCCTAGGGTTACAGGCGGACAGCTGTGTATCTCTACTCATTTGCATGTGCCTTCAACAACAATCAGAACTGATCCATAAATGGTTTGCAATCATAATTGCAGTCCAACACCCTTGATACATTGATACATACCATTGCAGTATGCAATAAGGTGTGGTTGACCCATTAGTGCCATTTCCTAAAGGTGAACCAGAACAGGTCACAATACCTCATCTGCAAGTCAGAAAGTCTTTAAAGACTTGCAAAATGGGTTTACTACATAGCAAATTACACTTTCACAAGTGCAAAAATCTGTAATTTGCAGGGGTTTTGAATGCAAAGTCATTATTTTCTCAGACAGTAAGGTACAGACTGAGACAGCAATGATCAACATTCCTTTCTCTGATTTTCTGCCCACAGAGGAACAAAGATTTTGATTATGCTCTGGAATGCCTGGAGCACCATTTTAGAAACGACAACTTACAAATCGTTGTGCTGCCTGAATAGCACAGAAGTGTAGAACATCATTACTTCACTCCAAGGAGCTGATTTAAAAGGGAAAATATAATACATACTTCAATTCCAGCTTCCTGCAATGGAGAAGCTCTTCTAGGCTAATAAAATACGTGCAAACTTGGTTTACATAAAGCATGGTTGAGAAAACGTAGGAGCCAGATAACCGAAATCCATCTCCTAGAACAGGATTCTGCAAGGTCAGTCCTGGAGAGCCGGGTCCATGCCAGATTTTTAGCATATCCACATTTAGAAAAATGTAGATTTCTGAAACATCTTTTTTCTAAATGTGGATATGTTAAAAATCTGGCATGGACCCGGCTCCCCAGGACCGACTTTCCAGATCCCTGCCCTAGAAAGTAATCATATAATGATTTGACCAGACATTTTACCGTTGGGAATTTAGGCAAAAAATTGACAAGTACAAAGAAATTAAAGCCTATTTACAGCACCCCCTTATTTTGAAAGTTATGATCAAAGAGCCCCTAAGTTTGTTTTTAGGAGCTGAGGCAGAAAGACTGCTTAAGCACTATGAAAATCATTACATTTTCTGAAAGCAAGAGAATAAATTTTCCCAGATTACTCCTCTATACCTATAATATTGCTCACAGCTCCTCTCTTTAATATGTCTATCAACGACATCCAGGACTTTAAATGTTAGATACTGACATAAAGTACAAAACTAGTTTATGTGCAAACTGAGAAAATTTAATGAGTCAAAAATATTGATCAAAGCAGGCAAAGAATTGGCGGGCAGAATGAGGCAGATTCAGCAATGGAGTGAAAGAGATCTGTTAAAGAGATGAGGGGAGAGGCAACAAGTAGAACAAGGGAAGGGGACTAGTTAATTTCACCTTTACTTATATTCACTTCACTTCTATTTAACATTGAGAAGGGATGGTTCTATTTAGATCTACAAAGCAATAGGCAACAGTTCTATCTGGCCACTGACTCATGCTGGTTTAGAATCCCAAGTGTCTGTGGCACATAGTGGCATGGGGTGTCCCAGAGTATCAGTAGGATGTTTAAGGAGGTAAGTAGATGGTGAGAGTGGTGGGACATTAAGGGGACTTTAGGGGCACAGAGTGTTACAGTAAGAGTATATTTTCAATCCTCAAGGCAAAGTTCTTGACTGAGTCTCGAAAAAAGGGTAAATAGACCCTCTGGGGATGACCCCTTTTCAAATGTATTCTAAATCTGTCACTGTTCTTGCCTTGGGAAAGATATTTTTGAGTACATTTGTGAAGGGTGGTAACACATGTTCTAGGACACCTACTGTAATCACTGAATACAAATTTTAACTTCCCAGCCAACTTTTCCATTCAATACAGACTTTGGGGCATATTTGCAAGCGGCTTGTGCCACTAGTGCATCACTTTTTCACCCATATCTATAAGACCACATAAAGCCACTCTCCTTTTCATAGCCTAGTAGATATGGAGTAAGGCAAAGCAGTGCAAGCTGCTGCATTGCCTTACTCTGCAACAAAGAGGCATTCTATGGGTGTTGTGGTGTGTCTTCCCACACAACACCCATGGATTTTGACACATTCCCATATTCACAAGTATGTGTAAACATGGCAATGAGTCAAAAAACTATTCCCCACCATGGGGAGACATAACAAGGAAAAAAAAACTTTATTTCTCCTCTTTTTTCCTCTTTCAATGTGTGTTGCATTCTGTAGCACACGTAGTAGGAGGAAAACACCTCCATTGATTGTTTTTGTGCAGGAAAGTGTCCCTTCCTGCACAAAAACAATCATTCCTACAACGCAGATACCCTCGCACCCTTGCAAGGCAGTCAACTGTGCACCAGTGCAGAGGAAGAGGATGGAAACATGCCATATCTCATAGAAACGGCTCATTCCTGTCCTTTTCTTTTGACGCAGGCTTTGCAGTGCTGCCCTGCACCAAAATGTTGTAAATAAGCCCCTTAAATTTTAAAGCTAGAATATTTCAATTCCTATTTTAGGGTCCTGTGTTTGGTGCTTTGCATTAACCTGGTTGTGCAGGACTTTCTCAAAAAAGTCATCAACATACTGACCACTTGCAGAAAAATCTGCACTCACTTCAGCCGTTCTTTTAAAGCCCAGAAACTGTTGAGGATTAGTCAACGTACTATTAGAGTAGCAGTTAATGTTCTCATACAGGAGGTGCCAACATGTTGGAACTTGACCTATTATATGTTGCGACGTCTGTGTGAGCAGTACAGACAGATCAATGACTATGTCATTAAAAGAGAGGGTGATGCAATTGTGGAAAGTATGACCATAGATGCAGACAAATGGAGACTAGTCAAATACCTGACAAAGTTGCTACTCCATTTTGAGGTTTAGACACAGCAAATTAGCAAGGAGAACAGTACGATGAGCCAAGCTATCCCATTGGTGCATCTGCTATAGGGCCTTATAAAGTTGTCTGAAAGGGTGACACTTGCAGGTGTAAACAAAAACACAGAAGCGCTTGCCTTGATCGAGTGCTTAAATCTTCACTTGGCTGTTAATAGAGGGCTGCACAATGATATCATGTTGTCCAAACAGTACATGGAAGAAGAATAGCTGGAAATTACTAGAGTGCCATTCATAGGCAGAGATTCTGGGGTGCTGCATTCAACTTCCACAGAGGCCAATCTTGTCTCACAGCAACAAGAACACTGGCAACAACAACAACTACAGGAACAGAAGAATTGGCCCCAACCTTTGCACTGGCGTGGTTTCAAGTGGCAGGTCTAAAGTCCAGTGCAGGGGCAAAGGCAAAAGAGGTCAAGCAAGTGACAGCTCCAGTGCCCATTCAGAGGATTTTGGTATGCTTAGATGCAACAATGGTCAGGGATCAGCTTGCTGGCAAAAGAGTATCTGGCTTGTCCAGTTGCCAGGGTATCTGCTGAGCGTGTTTTCAGTGCAGCTGGTGCAGTTGTCACAGTGAGAAGGACCAGTCTCTTGCCTCAAAACATGGAGATTGACAATGACCAAAATGAAGCAATTTCATACCACACAATTACACTGATCGTGAAACATGACAAAAGGAGAATGATTGGTCACAATCAAGTGTGTTAGCTGGCAAACTTCTGGGAAGACCATCTGAGTTTGAGGATGAACTCTGCGTCCCTGACGGAGTGTGACACCATAGTACTTTTTAATTATTTATCATTGAGTGTATTTCTTTGCCAAAGAAAAGCTGTAGCCAGTGGAACATGATGTTTGTTTCAGATTTATGCTACCCTTCCATTTTTGGTCACATGCATGGTTGAATTGGAGTTGGACCAGTGTACAGTGAAAACGCCTCTCCCTTCCCTTTAGGACATCGGAGGCACAACTGCCTCCCTCCCATGCCTATCCTTTTTTTGCATCACCTATCAGGAGTGCCCTAGAAAATCACTGATTTACAAGACTGCCAAATTCTAATGTGTTGCTTGCATCAAAGAGGAGATGCAATTGTGTACCTACTGCCTTTCTTGGATTGGAACAGGAAACTATGGTATCAATGTGTGATGATATACTATTGAGTGATTGTGAGTTATGATTGGTGATTGATATGGTGGCAGATAGTGAAAAAGGGTGTTCAACTAATTATAACATTTTAATTTGTTGGTTTACTATGCTTAGGGCCAATGAGGTATCATTTATCCTGAAGTTGACTGGTCCTTTCAAACTTAGCTAAATTTATCTGCAGGGATCATTCCTATTTCCTGGTTCTTCAGAGTCTAGACCAGTCACTTTAGTTAATAAATGCAAATCAACATAAAATACTCCAATTTTGTTTGTCTACTTGTTCTTCAACAGCAGTGCACTACAGGTCTATCTCACTCAAGTCAGGACTGGGACAGAATGACTCAGAGTCAGGAGGTGGATGGAAGGACTCAGGGCGGGACTACCTCAATAGCCAGAAGAAGGATGTTATTGACTTCAAAGGGAAACAATGATGATGCTGATGACTCTAATGCCTAGTACTCTGCTTTGTGGAATGGAGAGAGGTGCATTAGTTTAGGAACTGTTACTAAGTGTGTGTGTGCTACAATGCTGGCACATGTAAAACTCCTCTTGGTTTTGCTCTTCTCTTCTGAGTCTCCTTGGTGCATTCCTTATTAAGCTTACCTTCTTTTATTATCATATTTTTTAGAAGTGAGTGGGTTCACTTCACTCCTCCATAATTTGTATTTTCCAAACCTAGATACTAGAACATTTAGACATCTAATAATAACTTCGGTCTTTGCAGCAGAAGTACTATTTGCAGTACAGTTACCTGGGCTGTGTCATACTCATTCCTTCAATTCCTTCCACAGAGGATTTATGATGATGTGCTGCTGATCTCCCCAATGAATATTGTTGTTGTATTGTGTAGGGTTTGTCTTTGTCATACCTTTTCCCAAATCCCCTTTTCTATCACTTCATCCTACTTGTAACCCTCTTCCCCAGGGCTGTGTGATTTATTGAGCTTTTACCTAATTTACCCCAAATGTATCACACACTTGGCGGGGCAGATAACCACACATAAAAGATTATCATTCCTCAACATCATCACTCAGGTCTTTGTTATGCATAAACGCCTAACCTTGTCCACTCCAGACTTTGATTGAACCTTTCCTGACACAAGGATTTTGTAACTTTTGTTTTCATTAAATTCCATACTCCCCATAGGTCAGAATAATTTACTATCACTAGTGTTTGTAATAATATCTTGTATTCTTTGTTGTGTCATGGTGGTAGTAGTCTGGTCTCAGGCTTTCTAAAGCTAGGATATAAATGTATAACCCACTAACTCTTTGTTTTTCTTTCATTTTAGTTTCCTGTGATGGGTAATCCTTTTGATTAATCCTACAGCTAGAGCTCACCTAGGTGGGAGTGGGACGTCACTTATGATGCTTTCCCTGTTAGCAAACTAACACTAGCTTTAAGAAGACACCTTGGGGAACCCTGCAGTACATTTTTGGAAGATTGAGAGAGGTAGCAGACTTTGCTTCATCTATGCAGGTAAGAGAGATATGGAGCAAAGTGATTTAGTTTTGTTAGCATGTAACTAATGTTTACTACAGATAAGTAATTGTTTATCTAGGTTGTTGTAGGCAACATAGGGAATGACGGCATACCACCTGAATGGTCAATTTCATTACAGAGGATAGTAGGGCAAGGTTATAAATAACTGGCATGGACTTTGGTAAGCATTTCAAAAATAGGCTGGGCAAAAAGTCAAAGGAAGGAAAAATTAAAGTAAATCACAAAAAACTTCTTTAGGCATTAAATATAAAATACAATTTTCCCTTTACTAAAAAACGTCCAAACAAAAGTGAACCCACTTTATCCACCTACAACAGGCCCACCCCTCTCCCAAAACAATATCTCCCCAACCAATGTCCAAAAGCAAATGTCCAAGCAAAGTCCAAAAGAAAGTCCAAAGGAAATTGCTCTGTCAATTCCCATTCTCTACATCCCCAATAAAACTCACTTCCACCAAAACCAAAAATTTAAAAGTTGCCCAGAAGAGCATGTTGAAAGTCTCATATGTCCTGTATAGCATGCAGGTAATAGATATCCTGCCTGCTGTGAGTAGACAGTGGGAAAATGATGCACTGCAGTACATGGAAAGGAACATAATGTAGATTTTATTGGACACATTTGTCACAGAGTATCCTATCTGCAAGACATGAAATCACAGGCACTTAATCCAACTTTATTTTCTGTTATCACCCTCAAAGACAAATTATTGCAAACAAACGCATTTGTTTGGCAGTAAGGAGAGGAAACTTGACTTACTCTACTGCAGGGTAGGTTAGAGGGACAAGGTTGGGTAGGTAAAGGTTTTGCTACAGAATAGTGGTGTTTTCACTGATCATCATGTGTCTAAACTTTAGCTTAGCCATTCACTGTGATTGAAAGTTGACGAAAGTCAAAAGGGAAAAATTTTAACAGTCTTAAATCCATTATGGATGCCATTAAATAACTGTATCAACCACTTGGTCTGTAAAATGTGGCACATGCCAAGAATGGATTTTTCTTTTTTTTTTGATAGGCTGGGACAGACCTTAGGAATTAACAAAGGAGTGAAGTACTAAGAGGTAACTGAGTGGGCCCTGGGAGGGAAGGGAAACACACCTTGTTTTCCTTTCAGCTTGCAATGCATTAAAAACTTGGTAAATGTCAAATTAACTGAAGCAGACGCACATTTCACACCCAACACTGCAATCCTGAATTGAACCATGCTGCGGTTAGGTCATGGCCTATGCCTTTGGCAGAAAGGTTATGAATGATGATGGGTGGGATCTGCCTCACTTACCAAATACAGTGGGTATACTAGTAATTGTCAATAACCAAGCAATGTGACATACCACCGCCCGTCACGGCCTCCGCACAGACTCCCCCTTCAACCACTGTATCATCTAGCACACTGGTGCTGGCCCCAGCACTGGTGGTCTGTACGGCTAGAAAAGCCATTAGACATTTTAGATGCCTTTTTATTTTTTTAACAAAATAAAATGAGAATACATCACTTCTGTTTGGTTTGCAGCATCTTCTCTTCTATCTAAAATATCACTTTGGGCATTTTATTGGGTAACAATGTTAGAAAAGCCAGAAAGTCAAGCCATCAAAAAGTTTCGTATTGGAGTGGCAAAGATATGATGATGATTACGAGTCATTGAAGTGCAATTAATGGATAGAATAAATTGGTCAATTAAGGAAATATGGTTTTGGTTGCCAAATGCAATGGACCATCCTCATACTTCTTTCATGCCATGTTGCACTGTCATTGAATCTGCTGGAATACTGAATAATATATTCAACATGACACTCGGGGGGTCACCATATCCATGGCCACTCTTTTGCCATGTTACTTTTTAAGCATGAGAAAGAAAAAGAAAGCTTTCCCAACAAACAAACAAGGAATAGCTTGCTTGGGTCTTCATACTCTGAAATCTTCACAGCAGAGCACCTAATCTATTCTCTTAGTCTTACAGTACTCATCCACAGGATATATAAGTTAGGGGAGAGAGAAATCTTAATAACAAAGCAGAAGAAAGCTATAGATTAGTACAGAGAGGAGACTGTCAGCTACAGAAATAAGAAACATAGAAAAAAAAGGTAATGCAGGGAGGGATAACAAGAATGAACACACATTAAATGGAACAAAGAGAATTTGAAAAAACAACATTCACAGTACAAGAGAAACAAGGAAACGTTGTTCTAAATGGGATAAAATAAAAAGTAGGGAAATAACTAATATTAACAGGAGAACTGACTGGGACCAACAGAGCTGTGAGCCGTGGTTGCGGTGCTGGTGGTGAGACTTCCACCCGCTCTTGCACTTGTGTTGGCAGCCTCAGCCTGACCATCAGATACCCTGTTCTTCTTGCCATTGGGAGCTGATGTAATAAATAAAGTGGATAACAAAAATAGATTAGCGGTACAGTTAATCTCCTAGAAATTATTTTGACAGGCGAAAGCAAATGCAGTAACATATTGATATTGTACTTTTCTAAATCAAATCACCTATATTACTAGCATTGAGTTGGCCTATTCCTAATTTCTTAACCTTAATTTGGGTTTACTAATATGTTGCAAAGAATGATTGTTGCTTCTCAACTCCCTTGGTTGGGCCAACTCAGTCAGTTTCCATTTTCAATGCATTGATGCATGCTACACATCACTGAGAGAATGCTTGGGACTGTACGAGCTACATAAAAAGAAAGACACAGAACGCAAACTCAATGATAATACTACTACAACTATCTTAGTGAAAGAACAGAGGAGTCTGCATGACTTCTCAAATAATCACCCCAAGTGAATGCCTACAGCGTCAAGCACAACTAGGTAAAAGCGAGCACCTGGCTCACTCAACTTGGATCACGTAATAATTGATTATTTGAACATAACAGACCTCTGAGTATGAGCAGCATGCTATTTGAAAAAAATTATTAGCATTGTAGGACATAACAAATGCATAATTACTCACCAAGCCCTGCAACCTGGACGCCCAGCAGTTCCTACTCTCGGTCCAGGATGTTGTCCCAGCGGTGCCTCAACTGCTGCTGGGTGTGCCGGACTCCAGTTCTCCTTTACGCACAGCCTAAACCCACAGCAGACAACAATCGGGCATGTGGTAACTATTCCCAGGCCTGTAGCTGGCTATCAGCATAGAGGAGAGCTGGCACTGCACAAAAAATACAAGGGTGGCCACCTTCCCCTCAAAACAAATGGTGTGTGACTGCACTGGTGACTGCAAACACCAGAACCGGCATACCCTCACCCATGCACTTACATGGCACTGGGTGGGGAAAAAAGGAAGGAATAGAAAGGAAAAAATGAGGAAGTAAAAGAAAAACAAAAAAAGGACAAAAAAATAACAAAAAAAATAAAAATATAAAGGGCCAGATGTACAAGGCCCTATTGCGGGTAGATTTAAATATAGGTCCAGCACCTCGCACAGAACAGGTAAAACAAAATGGCTGTGTGCGCTTGTGACCACGTGGTGCCGCTCGTGCTGGCTTTGCAGCACAAAACTCACTGCTGGCACCAATCAGCTTGAACAAGCAGCTGAGCACAACTCCACCTGTTTGTGGAGTGAGGGGAAGTTCTTGAACAGTTTTTTTACCACTCCATGGAATTCCGCTTAGCAGAACTCCACTCAGGCCTAAAATAAACATACAACAAATCCTTTGGGGTCATATCTCTTTGCATTCAGCTATGCCTGGCACCATCAAAGTAGTCTATTTCATCTTATTTCTAAAATAAACAAATTTCCAGGTAAAGTATTTCCATTTCCCTTTCTTTCAGCTTTGCTGCTGTGGTGAATCCATTTTAGTTCTTCCTGGGACTCGGGAGTTTAGCTTAGCCTTTGGCTTGCAGGCTTGTGCCCCGTCACCTACTGAGGTTTAACCTACCTAATGTGCTCTGTTTTACTTCATTTATTATATTATTTTTTTCTAACTTGACTGCCATTGTTTATAGTTTATAGAAATGGTTTGATTTGCATTCTCAGTTCCACTGTGTAAAGGTGTCATTTTCAGTGTCATGATCAGTGATGTTCACCTATTTCACCTTTAATGAGGGGGCCATAGTGCCCATAGCATATTATTCGTATTTATATTCAAATGCAGAACAATGCTTTGCAGAAAAAATACTGACTGCTGTACAGATGGCTGTCATTAAAGAGAAATCACTTGCCCAAGGGAAATGCATTTCTGTTCTTACCCCTGTGCCAGCCTTAGAGGCTGTCACCAAAGGAAGCGTTCCTAATGCTAAAGCATTGCATCCATGTTGGATTCAATGGGCAACCTCCCTGACTGCCACTGATGTTGATTACATTTTTGATCCAAAACTTCAAACACAAGAATGTATCCAATACGAACAGGAGTATCCCACAACTACTAACATCTTGCCACTTGACAGATGTCACAGTGTCATTTACACTGATGGTTCAGCACAACCAGCTGTAGGTACAAAGCATCAATATTCAGCCGCTTGCACAGCTGTGAGCCGAGTGATGAAGGTATTCCACCCTCACAATACCTACATGCGGACCCTGGAGGACTGCACCACTCAGTTTGCTGATCTTAAAGCTCTTATTTTGGCACTGGAACATACAGATCCAGAACAGCTCACCTTGATTGTGTGTGATTCATACTACTGTACCCAGTCCTACAATGATTATCTTAATCTTTGGTGGTTGAATGGGTTCGGAGACTCAAAGGGGAACACAATTAAACACAGAACTCTGTGGGGAAGGATCGTTGATCTTAAGGATAGGCTACCGGATGCCCATGTAGTACATACTCTGGGCCCCCATCATGTAGGGGTAGATGTTATTGGAAACACTTTGGCTGATGAAGCTGCCAATTCTGCAGTAGCTACGACTCCTGTGGCTGCAGTGGCTTGTTCTCATACGAGATTGGATATTGAGATTCAGGCTGCAGTGAAAGCTTTGGCTGAGGGCAAGCATCTTCCAAAAGCACACCCTACAAAATATTCATACCATATCAGTGCACAGAAATTTGCTTTTACAACAATTCCTAGAGTGAGACATCAATTGATTCCCACCAAGACCGGACATTAGATCTCATGAAAGCAGGACACGGGGTGTTGCATGTGCTCATGCTAGTGTCACAGCCACAATATCAATCTCACAGAAATGCTTCTGGTGGCTGGGTCTATACAAACAGACCAAGCAATGTGTCCTTTGCTGTGACATTTGCCACCAAATAAAGGGATCCAACATCAAACAACCACTGCAGACAATCCCTCTTAGTGTCCAATAGGCCATTCCAATGTGTGTACCTGGACCATTGTGGTCCCTTACAATCTGACGTTCATACAAATACATTTTAGTTGCTGTTGATCCTTATTCTAGATTCTTGTGGGTATGGCCACAGTAGTCCGCTGATGCTCGAACTGTTATAAGACTTGCTGGTCAATACATATGCCGTTGTAGCATTCCACCCAGACCTAGGCCCTGCTTTTGCCAGTAGGTCATTCAGGGACACCATGAGGACGATGGATGTTGAACTCCATTACTCCTCCCCATATCATCCTGAGGGTAATTCTGTTGTGGAGAGGAGGAATCATGACCTAAAGCAGCCCTTAAAAGCTAGAGTATTAGGTACAGGCCACAGTTGGCTTCATCAACTATATGGGGTCAAGAGAGCACTGAATAATCTGCCAAGACGGTCCTTGGGGGACGCACTCCTTACGAGGTCCACTTTGGAATACCTATGTATGTCCAAAATGTAGGTGGCCCTGGTATGGTTACAGCAGACCAACCTTTTAACATAAATGAACGTCTCACTGGCTTATAGGCGCTTCAACAATTTCATGATGATAATTCATCCGCCAGCGCTGCCACTTTAGGAATAAGGGATTTGCCAACAACATCTATAGGCTAGGTTCTTAAAGTTGGAGATCTGGTTTGTGAGAAGATTTCAGCAGTTTGGGACTTGAGATTGTTTGGGATAAAGCTCCATTTGATATCTAAGGTACTACTGAGGTTATCCAAATTTTTCATATATTCAAAATTTCATAGACTCATGTAATTACACCTGGTGTTGTTTCTGATGACTGGGATGTTAGAGCAGTTGATTTTATGCTTGTTGAATTGCAGGATTACACTGCATTTGAAAGTATAGATGTGTATATGAACACAGCAAATTATGGGGAAATGTTATGTTACCATCACTGGGGACATTACTTTCTACACCGAGCAACTAGACATAGATCAGCATTTAATTACACATAGGGGGAACATTGTTCAACTCCACCTGTGGTGCACCCCAGAACATATGTAGACAAATTTGATCATTTTTCTGGGTCATAACACAACAAATGCAGAGTCATATTATTTCAAATTGCCACCATCTAAAATACAGAAGATTTTGCAGACCGAGACAAAATTCATCTATTCAGATTCCTTTGTTTCCCACCTTGCTGTTGAAGGTAATGAATACTGGAAGAGCACTATAGATGTTAAAAGTGTAGGGGGAACACAAGATTTGACAAATTCAGGAGTAGGGTAGAGAAGCTTTGTTTAGAGCATGCCTTATTCCTGGCCAAATTATAATTTTAAATGACACAGTTCAACAAACATCCTGCCTTGTGTTAGCAAAAAGACAAGTAATGAATGCACCTGGTATCCCCACACCAGCCAAATTCACCAATTAGCAAAAATTCCTGAATGGCACTGAGGAAGAAGTAAATGCTTTGGTTCAGAATGGTACCTTTAATTCCACACCTTCAAGTCCCAGTGGGTGGTTATTGTGGCCTCTGGACACAATTGGGTATCAGACATGTTTTGTGAATTCCTCAGGGGGTTTCAAGATTAGCCTGCTATACCCTTGCTATGTCTCGGGTCAAAACTCCGGTATAGTTACTACATATAGGTGGTCATTCTGACCTCGGCGGTAAAAGGCGCCTACCGCCGGTCAGAAATCCTCCATAATCCCGCCGCGGTCGCGGAAACCCGCCACGGTCATTCTGACCCGCAGAAGGCAAACCTCCGAAAATCCGACCGCCACAACAGACCGCCAGACCAGCGGTCGGCGGAAAGGTGGAGGTGACCAAACCTCCACCGCCACGCCAACAGAAATATGCCCATGCCATTACGACCCACGAATCCACGCGGCGGTCATTCAAACGCGGTATTCCATTGGCGGGACACACCGGCGCGGTCAGAATACACACAAACGAACAAAACTCAGCCACATTGGACGATTTGAATCCCACACACCTGATACACATACACACACCACTCCCACACACACAATACAATATAAAACACCCACCCACATCACCCACAAACCCCTACGCTTAAAAATTCGTAAAGAAGACAAGAGCGAGACACCAGCATCCAAAACATAACAGCCACAGCCACTCAACACCATCACCCACACACTATCCACACACAAAACAACACACACCACCACACTCAACTCACTTAAATACACATACTCCACCCCACACATCATACACACCACCCCATGGCACCCCAAAGACAACCCCGCTTCACAGACGAAGAACTCAGGGTTATGGTGGAGGAAATCGTTCGTGTAGAGCCCCAGCTGTTCGGCACACAGATACAATACACCAGCATTGCCCGGAGGACGGAGCTATGGCAGAGGATTGTCGACAGGGTGAACGCAGTGGGACAGCACCACAGAAATCGGGAAGACATCAGGAAGCGATGGAACGACCTACGGGGGAAGGTGCGTTCCATGGTATCCAGGCACAACATCGCCGTGCAGAAGACTGGCGGAGGACCCCCACCTCAACCCCCACAATTCACATCATGGGAGGAGGAAGTCTTGAACATCCTGCATCCTGACGGCCTCGCAGGAGTCGGCGGAGGAATGGATACTGGTAAGTTGAAGCTTCAATACTGCTTCCCCCCCACCTGCATGCCAAATCAGACCCCAACCCTCACCCCCATCCTCGAACCCCACCCTCACCCCCACCCCCATCCTCACCCCCACCCTCACCCCCACCACCATCCTCACCCCCACCCCCAGCACACCTATTCCCCGCCAATGTCTCACCATCACAACCCACACATCCCAAAACCTAGGCCTGCATGCGTCCACTAAGCATGGACACCCATCACCAAAGCATGCCCAATGCATATACACATCCCCCCCACAAGCCACCCTCACCAAAGCCCCCACACACGAATGCCAGCACTTGGGGACACGGGAACCCACAGATACACCCATATGCCACACATTGAAACTATAACCATACCTCTATACCCCTGCAGGACCCGACCGTCAACACACCGCGGCGGAGGGGCCAGAATTATCCACACCCCCCACCCAAGAGGCCGTCAGCGATGACAGCAGCTCTGTCGATCTGGACACCGATGACCAGCCCGGACCATCGGGGACCTCTGGACAGTCGGTTCCCCTCACACAGGCACAGGCCACTATAGACCCTAACCCCTCTGGGAACACCAGCACAGCTCCCACCCAGCGGGCCCATGCCTCTGTCTCCAGGGCGCGTCAATCTGCGGTGTGTCTACCACTACAGGGCACCCAGGATAACCCACCACCCCAACAACAACAGGGACCTGGGGGCAGTGGTAGTGGGCACACCGGCCAGGGGGCAGAGGCCCAGGGAAACAGGGCAACTCGGCGGGCAGCTGTGCGACAGGGGGGGGAGGAGAGGCCCAGGGAACCCACTCTCCACGAGGTCCTCACCACCATCATGGGAGCATACAACCGCTCCCAGGAGACGATGGCGACGGTACTGGCCCGGTTCCAGGAGATCCAGGTGCTGCAGGAGGAACACTATCGGGGGTACAGGGAGGACATCAGAGCCATCAACACCACCCTGGTTACCATGGTAGGGCTGCTGCAGGACCTCGTAAACAGCAGGGCGGACACTGAACAACACCCAAGGGCCCCTGCCACTAGCCTGGACCAAGAACAGCCATCCACCTCCGCCGGCGCTAGTGGACAGGAGGCCCCACCCCGCAAGAGGGCCCTGAGATCTCGCAAGACAGAGTAGGATGTCAAGACCCCCGCCAGCAATGGATACCACCTGATGTCATCCCACTGTCCCACATTGTCACCCTGTCCATCCTCGAACTGCCCATGCTCCATCTCTCCACAGGCCTCTGGACAATGCACCTGTGTGACTGTTACTCTGGACTCTGCCATGGACATTCCTTCACCATAGCCCCCACCCACTTGAAACCACCCATCCCATTTTGAGCACTTCAATAAACACCTATTTTGCACCAAAATATCAGGAGTCTGGCTGTGATTTCAATAGATTGTAATTGACATGACAGTGCAAATATGTCCTTGTACATGGTGAAGTCAACAAACAGCTGCCACAAAGCTGTAGTCCATGGGGAAACGAAGCACAGGACTCGTAGTGGGGACCCCAGATCCGAAATAGGGAGGGAAAAGCCAAAACTCAGTCATCATACACTGGGGCAAATAGACAGGCAGCAGAGATGCTGCAGAGTAGTTAACATTTACTAAATTATCTTTGAAATGTTACCTGTGTCCTATTGGAAGTACTGTTCAATGATTCTGTCCCTGTTGTCTGTTTCAGCCCCGTCGTCTTCCTCCTCGTCACTCTCCTCAGGTTCCACCGCTGCCACAACACCACCGTCTCGACCATCCTCCTGCAGGAAAGGCACCTGGCGGCGCAAAGCCAGGTTGTGAAGCATGCAGCAGGCCACGATGATGTGACACACCTTCTTAGGTGAGTACATTAGGGATCCACCGGTCATATGCAGGCAGCGAAACCTGGCCTTTAGGAGGCCAAAGGTGCGTTCGATCACCCTCCTAGTACGCCCATGGGCCTCATTGTACCGTTCCTCTGCCCTGGTCCGGGGATTCCTTACTGGGGTCAGTAGCCACGACAGGTTGGGGTACCCAGAGTCCCCCACTAGCCATACACGGTGTCTCTGTAGCTGTTCCATCACGTAAGGGATGCTGCTATTCCTGAGGATGTAGGCGTCATGCACTGACCCTGGGAATTTGGCATTTACATGCGAGATGTACTGGTCAGCCAAACACACCACCTGGATGTTCATTGAATGGTAACTTTTTCTGTTCCTGTACACCTGCTCCCTGTCTCTTGGGGGAACCAAAGCCACATGGGTCCCATCAATGGCACCAATTACGTTGGGAATATGTCCAAGGGCGTAGAAATCACCCTTCACTGTAGCCAATTCGCCCACCTCAGGGAAAATGATGTAGTTCCTCACGGATTTCATCAGGGCAGACAACACTCTGGATAACACCTTTGAAAACATGGGCTGAGACATCCCGGAAGCAATTCCCACGGTTGTCTGAAATGACCCACTTGCCAAGAAATGTAGTACTGACATGACCTGCACCAGAGGGGGAATCCCTGTGGGTTGGCGGATGGGGGACATCAGGTCGGGCTCCAGCTGGGCACACAGTTCATGGATAGTGGCACGGTTAAGACGGTAGGTCAGGATAATGTGGCGTTCTTCCATTGTCGACAGGTCCACCAGCGGTCGGTACACGGGAGGATTCATCCGTCTCCTCGCCCAACCCAGCGGACGGTGCCTAGGAAGGACAACATGGAGCACACAGTCAAGCAACCCACAGGTACGTACTCACAGCTAGCACAGTATACGATTCTCTATGCAGTGAATGGCGTCTCTGAGTGGCTATGCAAGGCCTAGGCCTGTGTGACGCAGTTGAAATTGAGCCATGTGGGCCCTGGAAATGGCGGCTGCCTGACCTGTGAAGTGTGACAATGGGATGTGAGGTCAATGCGCTGGCGTGGCACACCGCGGCGGGCGGCGGGCGAAGACCGCGGCGCGAAGCCGCATTGGTTAACATTGAAGCCTATGGGTTTCAGGAGCCAATGGCGAAGGGCGCTGGCGGTAGCGGGACGCACCGCCGCGGTACGCACCGCCGCGGACGAGACCGCCATTTTCTATCTACTTATCCACTTGCGACTTGAACTTTCACAGGAGAGGACCTATACTGCAAGTGTTGCTGTGACCTCGGTCTGGAAGGGACAATGGCTGCTGCGACTGGGGAAAGGGCCCCTGCCTTCACTGGAGAGGAGTTGGAGAAACTTGTGGATGGGGTCCTCCCCCAGTATGCGCTACTCTACGGTCCTCCAGACCAACAAGTGAGTTTAATTCAATCTGGATTTGGGGCTACTGGCTGGCTTGGGGGCCTGGCAGGGATGGGGGGCATGTTGGGCCTGGCGGGGGGCCTGGCGGGGATGGGGGGCATGTTGGGCCTGGCGGGGATGGGGGGCATGTTGGGCATGGCGGGGGGCCTGGCGGGGGGCCTGGCGGGTATGGGGGGCATGTTGGGCATGGCGGGGGGCCTGGCGGGGATGGGGGGCATGTTGGGCATGGCGGGGGGCCTGGCGGGGGGCTGGCGGGGATGGGGGGCATGTTGGGCCTGGCGGGGGGCCTGGCGGGGATGGGGGGCATGTTGGGCATGGCGGGGGGCCTGGCGGGGGGCCTGGCGGGGATGGGGGGCATGTTGGGCATGGCGGGGGGCCTGGCGGGGATGGGGGGCATGTTGGGCCTGGCGGGGGGCCTGGCGGGGATGGGGGGCATGTTGGGCCTGGCGGGGGGCCTGGCGGGGATGGGGGGCATGTTGGGCATGGCGGGGGGCCTGGCGGGGTGCCTGGCGGGGATGGGGGGCGTTGGGCCACTGGAAAGGAAAATGCTGAGTAACTTGAATGTGGTATTTCTCCCTCCCTGTACGTGTCACATAGGTCCGCGCCCATGAGAAGATCGGGATTTGGCGTGCCATCGCCAAGGAAGTCCGGGCCCTGGGGGTCCACCATCGACGGGGCACCCACTGCCGCAAGAGGTGGGAGGACATCCGCCGCGGGACCAAGAAGACCGCCGAGTCTCTGCTGGGGATGGCCTCCCAACGTAGGCGGGGTGCCTGCCGTCAACTGAGCCCCCTGATGTTCCGGATCCTGGCGGTGGCCTACCCTGAATTGGATGGGCGTGTGAGGGCAGCACAGCAGACACAAGGGGGTGAGTACAAGCATTATCTACTCTGTTGTCGCGCAGTGGAGGTGTCTGGGTGGGGGAGGAGGGCTGGGGGTCCCCCTAGGCCAGGGCGATATCTGTAGGCTGGGCACCCCCGTAAGCCCCTGTGTCCCCAGCCACCACCCTCAGTAGTTTGTCAGTACAGCCATCCCTGGGCCGTGTCATCCATGGGTGCAGTTGTCAACTCTAGGCGTGTAGGCCATGTTCCACGGAATGCGTAGCGTACCCCAAGTGCGCAACTTAGTGCAGGGGGCATCTGTGTCTGTCATGTCCGCTAACTGTACCGGAGATCCATGTACTCAATATGCCTTTATTTCTCTCTCCCCCCCCCTTTTTGTTTGTCTTTCTGTGCTTGTGTGCATCAGCATCATCAGGCGGAGGAGAAGTGGCATCGGGGCAGGAGGGAGCTGCATCTCACATGGCCCAGGAGGGCCATGCCACAGAGTCAGACTGGACCAGTGAGACGGAGGGCGAGGGGAGCTCCACGACGGGGACGACTGGACCCTGCAGCGACACGGACACGTCCTCGGAAGGGGGCTCCCTTGCGGGGGTGGCACCATCCGTGCCCCCCGCCATTACAGGTACAGCCGCCACCCAGCGCACCATCTCCGCCCTCCCAGCAGCCCCTCCGCGTTCGCCCCGTGCCCGCTCTGCCAGGAAGCCGGCCATCTCCTTCGCCCCAGGCACCTCAGGCCCTGCCCCTGTTACCCCCCCTGCCCTCAGTGAGGAGGTCATTGACCTCCTCCGAACGCTCATTGTTGGGCAGACTACCCTTTTGAATGCCATCCAGGGGGTGGAGAGGGAGGTTCATCGCAGCAATGCGTACCTGGAGGGCATTCATTCGGGTCAGGCTGCCCATCAGCGATCGTTCCAGGCTCTGGCCTCAGCACTGACGGCAGCCATTGTCCCTGTCTCCTGCCTGCCTCTACTAACTCCCTCCTCCCAGTCTCCTGTTCCTCTGCCTGTCCCACCCACACCATCAGACCAGCCTGCACACACCTCAACACCCAAGAGAAGCTCATCCAAACATAAGCACCACAGATCACGCAGACATTCACACACGCAACATTCCGATGCAGACATGCCAACAGTCACTACCACCTCTGTGACCCCCACCTCCTCGTCTCCCTCCTCCCTCCCTGTGACGTCTACACTCACACCTCCATTCACCTCACCATCAGCCAGTGTTTCCATCACCAGCACACCCTCCACTCCAGTCCGCACACGTGCAGTCACCACCCCCACTGCCATTTACACGTCCCCTGTGTCCTCTCCCACTGTGTCTGTCACCCCCTCTTCCACACCACACAAACGCAGCCACCCACCCACCCAACAGCCATCCACCTCACGACAGCCTATCCCTCCTGCACCTGCACCCAAAGACAGCAAACGTGACTCACCTACAACCACATCCTCTCCCTCCACTCCCATTCCCACTGTACCTACCACTCTCCATTGTCCCAAGAAGCTCTTCCTCGCCACTACTAACTTCTTTCCTGACCCTGAGCCCCCCCCCTCCTTCTCGTCGGGGTAAGAAGAGCACCTCAGCCACCACCAGCCCTGCAGCCCCCTTGACAAGGGTGCAGGGGTATTGGAGCCCGCATGTCTGGATCTTCGCCCAGCAGCAAGGGGACAGCCAGCCCACCCCCTGGGAAGAGGAGCAGAAGGCGGAAGGGGCGCCGCAGGAGCCCGCCTTCTACATCCCCCCCGGACACCACCCAGAGACAGTCACCAGCCACAGCTCCAAAGGGAGGAAAGGGCCACAGGCCGACGACTAAGGAGGGCAAGGGCAGCAAGTTGGAGAGGTCAGGCAGCAGGCCTGCTGCCCAGGAGGAGCCCACAACCCCCATAGCCGCTGCCCCGGGAGGAACCGGCACAGCTGCCCCGGGAGAGCCCACCAGCCCCATAGCCGCTGCCCAGGGAGGACCCAGCCCAGCTGGCCAGGAGGGCCCCACCACCCACAGCCCAGGTGGGCAGTGAAGGAGCACCATCCCCGCTGCCCAGGAGGGCACCACCAGGCATTTAGCAGTTGGCCATAGACCGTCCGCCGTCTCAAGAACCGCTGAACTGGGCCCTTCAAGGCAAGAACGGCTGAACTGGGCCCTTCAAGGCAAGAACCGCTGAACTGGGCCCTTCAAGGCAAGAACCGCTGAACTGGGCCCCGCCGTCTCAAGAACCGCTGAACTGGGCCCCGCCGTCTCAAGAACCGCTGAACTGGGCCCTTCAAGGCAAGAACCGCTGAACTGGGCCCCGCCGTCTCAAGAACCGCTGAACTGGGCCCCGCCGTCTCAAGAACCGCTGAACTGGGCCCTTCAAGGCAAGAACCGCTGAACTGGGCCCCGCCGTCTCAAGAACCGCTGAACTGGGCCCTTCAAGGCAAGAACCGCTGAACTGGGCCCCGCCGTCTCAAGAACCGCTGAACTGGGCCCTTCAAGGCAAGAACCGCTGAACTGGGCCCTTCAAGGCAAGAACCGCTGAACTGGGCCCCGCCGTCTCAAGAACCGCTGAACTGGGCCCCGCCGTCTCAGGAACCGCTGAACTGGGCCCTTCAGGGCAAGAACCGCTGGCCCTTTGGCAGACGTGGCAGGGCAGGATCTATCTCGGGCAGGGCTGCAGGATGTCCTCTGGCCAACTTGCCTCCTCCAGTGGCAGTGGGGTCTGTTATGGACTGTATGGACTGTGGCTTTGCTCTCCCCAGGATGGCCCAGTGGGCAGGCCACCCACTGTATGGACTGTTTGGACTGTGGCTTTGCTCTCCCCAGGATGGCCCAGTGGGCAGGCCACCCACTGTATGGACTGTATGGACTGTGGCTTTGCTCTCCCCAGGATGGCCCAGTGGGCAGGCCACCCACTGTATGGACTGTATGGACTGTGGCTTTGCTCTCCCCAGGATGGCCCAGTGGGCAGGCCACCCACTGTATGGACTGTTTGGACTGTGGCTTTGCTCTCCCCAGGATGGCCCAGTGGGCAGGCCACCCACTGTATGGACTGTATGGACTGTGGCTTTGCTCTCCCCAGGATGGCCCAGTGGGCAGGCCACCCACTGTATGGACTGTATGGACTGTGGCTTTGCTCTCCCCAGGATGGCCCAGTGGGCAGGCCACCCACTGTATGGACTGTATGGACTGTGGCTTTGCTCTCCCCAGGATGGCCCAGTGGGCAGGCCACCCACTGTATGGACTGTATGGACTGTGGCTTTGCTCTCCCCAGGATGGCCCAGTGGTCATGGAGTCCCCTCGTGGATCTGGCGTCGTGTACTCAAGTGGCTGAGGTGCCCCCCCTTCCCTTCCCCCTGAGGTGCCTGTCCTATTTTCTTTCTGATGCCCCTGCAGTGTTCTCTCCGTGGAGTTCTTGTCGTGGGACTGGGCCTTGCCCCTTTGCACAGGACCCCTGTGATCCACGGACAGTGGTTGGACTACATTTAGTAGCTGTATATATTTTGTACATAGTTTATTTATTTTTTGGGATTAATGGCGTACATATTTAAATATATCTGCCCGTTTATGATCTCTTCTTTTGGTCTTTGCATTATTTCGGAGGGGGGTGGTTTGTGGGTTGTGACAGTGATCTGTGGGAATGCATTGATGTGTGTGTTGTAGTGGGTGTGGGTGGGTGGGTGTGTGCCGGTAATCTTTTCCCTCCCCTGTGTCGTAGGTGCAGTACTCACCGATGTCTTCCGCGCCGCCGGGCGTGCTCCTGGTATATGAGGAGGAATAGGAGTGCGGGGATGACCTGTAACTCTGGCTCCATACTGCCGGAATCTCGCGTGGAGTGCGTAGAGGTGAGCGTTTTCCCGTTCGTAGTCTGTTTCCGCCGTGTTCTTATCGGCGGTGCTCCCGCCCCGGAAAAGGTGGCAGATTGGTGGGTCGTAATAGGGTGGGCGGTACTTTGTCTGCCGCCGGGCTGTTGGCGGGAACCGCCGCGCTGTTTGTTTGTACCGCTGTGGCGGTCGGAGTGTTAAGTTGGCGGGCTGTGTCGGCGGTTCCCGCCAGGGTCAGAATTGCATATTTTAGACCGCCGGCCTGTTGGCGGCTTGGCCGCCGCTTTATCACCGACCGCCAGGGTCAGAATGAGGGCCATAGTGTGGGTAAATGGTGCCAACAATGGTTACACACTTACACCTTAGCAGCAGTTAAAGAACATCTATGTCTCCTATCAGAGGAAGGAGACTTGCAGGATTTCTTGCTAGGTCCAAGAAAGACCCACTCTAAATGATTCCTGTATGCCATGTACAATGAAATATGAAAGCTTTCTCAAATGGAAGCGGCTGCACTTTAAAGTCAGATAGATAAGGAAAATATAGAAAAGGCTTTAGCTGTTGTTGATAATGATATGAATACTCTATCCAATAGAATATGCACAGTTAATAATATTGTGTCTTCTGCAATTAATATAATTCATACTGATATTTCCCTCTTGCAACATGGGCAAACTCAGCTGCATTCCATCATGCAGTTGGGTTGGATGGTGCAGATTCTGAAAAATGGCTGCATCACATGGAAATACATGAACAGTAGTGACTTGTTTGCTGCTTTTAAATTGTCCGGGAGCTACAGATAATGGCAAAAAAGGAAGCAAGTTACAGCATGATTAACATAGAAAAACTGCCTTTCAGTGTGGCAGAGACACCATCAACTGTATGGCTCGCACGTGGCGTTATAAATCTGCCAATTTCCACCTTTCGTTTCACAAAATGTTTGAAACATTTTGCTTTGGGCAGATATGAGTGGCTAGGAGATAGCTATATGAAAGAAGAGTGGGAGTTGCCTTTCAAGTTCAAATGTCTGAATGGCAAAACAGAAGTCTTTCTAGTGGAAGTGAATGTGAGACTATTATCAGTCATTCAATTATCTGAAACAGGTGTCACTTCATGGTTGCTGTACTGCAGGGGTAGCAAACTCAGCATGCTTTCCGAAGGGTACTCCCATTACTTTGATTTGTCCAGCATTTCATATACTTTCAAATGGAAGTTATGTGGTCCTCAAGGATCAGAGCTGCTGTGACATGAGACCAGGAATTGCCTACGCAATTTCAGTGTCTCAAATTGTAACTTGTTGTGGACATGTTCTATTCCCCCACACAAGTTATAAGAGTAACAGAAATGTGGCCTCACATTGATACTGCTAATGTAAATGTTGACAAGCTGATCAGGCTCAAGGCACTTCTGTTCCAAAAGCAAGTGGCGCTGACATCAGCCAAAGAGGCGTATTCTCCCCAGATAGTGAGATCATCAGCCGAGATACAATCCTTATTAAATGCCCACTTCCCTAAGCACTTTGGAGAGATGGCCTGCAGAATTGTCAATGTTGAGTCTGGATTTGTTTCTATCTTCCAGACTGTCTTCTGAATCATTCCTACAGCTTTCCATTCACTCTTTTCAAGTGTGTTTGGCGGATTTCCAGTGACTTTGGTGCAGATGGGCGGAATGCTGCTACTGCTATTCCGAATACGGAGTGATTGTGCTTTCTCAGCTAAGTAGAGTGATGAAGTTACCACCAGCCCAGCTGTGTCATGATCACATGGTACAGTTCTTTGGTGTTCCATTGCTGGCAGAATTGGAGCATGATTGGACATTGTCATTCTGACCAGTCATGTGATACGTGCAACCAGTCTTTCATTGGACCTAGTGCCTTTTTGAGTTCTACCTTTGGTGTGTCTTGCTGTTCAGCCATTGCCTTCTGTAGATAAGGAACTGCTGATGTTCCAGATGAGGGTTCATTCACAGTTGTGCCCCATGAGACGGAGGTTGATTCCTGAGGCCACTTCTTAGCCACCTCTTGTAAACTATTTGGCCCCAACGACATCTAGCACTATGGATGGTGCTGCCTACGTGGGTGACCCTGCGTTTACGGCGTCTGCACACTTCTGCTCTGTGGATCCATCTGTCAATCCTGTGAGCAATCTGACATCTGACGATGTGGAGTACTTCCTGGATGCACTCCCATTTGATGACTTCGGAGGCATTCTTTAAGACCATGATTATTGTTGAATTATTTAACCATTGACCTTATTCAAAATTCAAGACATAACACCAAATTGTCTTATTAGTTTGGCTCGCATTTGACCTACTGTACTTGTCATGGTTGGCATTTTATCTCTTTGTATGTGTTGAGCTTAGTTTTTAAATAGATTGTAGACTTTTTAGCTCAAAGCAGTTTAGCTTTGGAATCATGCACCATCACTAGTGAGTTAGCATCCCAGTTTCGGCAATGGGAAGGGTGCGTGAATCCATTTTAGTTCTTATTGTGACTCAGGAGTTTAGCTTAGCCTTTAGCTTGCAGGCCTGAGCCCCTGTCACCTAGTGGCTTTAAACCTACTTATTTTGCTCTGTATTATTGCATGTATTTTATTATCTCTTCTAAGATGGCTGCTATTGTTTAGAGTTTATAGAAATATTTTGATTTGCCTTATCAGTACCACTTTGTGAAGGCGTCATTATCAGCATCATGATCAGTGATGTACGTAGGTATTATCACCATGTCCCTTTCTCACTTACATGTGATAGGAAGATAATGTACACTTTTATATATAAGTGCTGCCACAAGTCTGCCTCCTTATTAGTTGTTTGGGGACATATCTGCGTCAAGGGTCCTACATGATCTGTATAAATACATCTCACATGGACAAGGTCATTAGAGGGGTTCCTTCCAGATGCCATCTATGATGCACGTCACCTTGCTGCAGAACTCAACCTTTGTATCACCACAGATTCTGACCTAGAGACCTCATTCCAAAGTAACAAGGGTTGGGGGTCGCTTCTCATTGACATTGTACTGGCAGATTAGGTTTATCATATCTAGCTCTTATTAGGTTAGAGATTAGGTTCTCTTTCCTAGGAATTTTATATCTCACGTTTATTGTAAGATGGTTGGGGTTTTTATATTCACAACTTTCTTCACAATCCTGTTTCTTTTACTTTTCATTATCCTAATTATTACAGCTAATGCATTTTATCATAGATTGCAGTCTTTTCAATAAATATATTGAAAACTCTCCTGCATCTCCTTCATTCCCTGTGTGTGACTGAGACTTGTTGCTAATGAGAGAAAAGGGTAACTTCCGTTTCACCACGACTTACCTGAGAGGTCTTGTCTAGAGTCCATGCGTAAGGCTGCAAAAAATCAATTTTATTTCCTGTATTTTGGTGAGGTACGTCTTGCGAACCAGGAGGATTGGGGCGACAATTGCAACTTGTTGTAGGAGTGGCTTAGTGGCCTACAAACAAAAGTGCTGTCATCCCTAAACCAGCAGCCTCACTAGGAGCAAGAGTCCAACTACAACACTGTACTGTGGCTGTTGTCCCTTCTATGCTTCTGGTTCATACTTCTACTTCAGAAATGTATGTAGAGTGCCACTTTGTGTACAGCTATCAGATCTTCACGTTTGCTCTTTTCATAGCAGCATTGTCTTTTTGTATTCATTCTAATTAATGCACAGCAAACTCATACATGGCAGCCAGGGTAGGTTTCTCCCTAAAGCCTAGCAGAACAGAGTCATAAATATGTTCAGCTGCATCTTTAGGTTTTTGTCCATAGCAGAGTGTAAGATAGTCACTTTGGGTGCAGATGTCAATTAATTGGCTGAGTAATCTTATTGTAAGTGAATCTCATTCCTACTCTCATCCTCAAGATGATTGTTTGTCCTAGCTTCTCTTTTATCTATAAGTTCTTCCCAGCTCATTACCAACTGTTGCTCATCTGAAAATTCTCAGCGTGCACAAGTTCTGGTTCTGAGTCTGACTCAGACCCTTGGTCAGAAACATCAGCTATCATGTAAAAGTCTTCCTAGGATGCTGGTATTTTCTTTGTACCCTCACCATAGTGGGCAGTTGTGGTCACAAGAGAAGGGATTTAATTATTCAGAGTCTTGTTTCCATTCTGCTTTCTCCGCAATTGCCAGGGCTGCTTTTTATCTGCAGGCAATCAACTGTTCCTCCTCCTCTGTAGATTGATTATGGCTAGGGCATGTGGGTAAGACAAATTGCCACCTTTGGTTTTCATCTCCATTTTGGTCCATATCTGACTTTACTTCTTGAGAGGGGAGGCCAATTGAAGTGCATTCCTGAAGCTTCCAATTACCGTAGTGAGAGCTCCTGACAGAAGAGTGATCAAACCCCTGCTCTGATGTCCCTGAGGTATCGAATTATGTTTAACAGAGGTGATCATGGAACAATACCAATGGTGAGCTTAGGTCCCTACGCCAGGTAGCTCTGGTGGTCTTCGTCAAAGCCCACTTCCCACTGGGCCCACCACCACAACTTAAACCGCATGCGGCATGCCTGTACAAACACCATATAACAAGGTAGTTCCTGACCAGCGTGCCACCAGCAAAGAAGTGGGGGAGAGCATTGCTGACAACCACAGGGTGTGAGGTGATCTTTCCAAAACCAAATGATGAGACAGCAAGTCTCCATACACAGTCATTTGAGCTTTGTTGACATTCCTGGAGAATACGAAAAACAAGAGCCGGGGTTTAGAATCTGAATCCTTTCGCCTCAAATGTCTATTTTACTGGCAACATTTTTAAGCTTAGGATTAGCACAGTGCCATCCATGCTGAGCTAGAAAGGGACAAAGGCCCTCATTATGACATTGGGGGTAAAACCCACTTACCGCCATGCTGACTGCCACCAACTCACCGCAGCGGCGGCAGATATCCCTTCACCATATTATGACACACACATACCAATCAGTCAGAATTCAGCCACATACACAAATCCGCCAGACCAAAGGTCAGTGATAAACTGTCAGTATCAAAACCCACCTTGTTACGCCAACATAAGTACGCCCACCACATTATGCCCCACGAATCACCATGATGGACATTCAACGGCGGTAAACCATTGGAGGTACATACCGTTGCGCTCAAAATGGACACACATAAACAAAACAACACCACATTGGACAATTCAAACAACACACAGCTGACACCCATGCACACACCAAACCCACCCACTCACACCACTATAAAACACACACCCACATTACCCACAACTCTTTACCATTACAAACAATTGCCAGCAGAGAGACAGCAAGGCCACAGACACAACCAGAGCCACATACTACTCACACCTATACACCACTCACGTACCCCACATCACACACCCCAACACATTACCCAACACACCCTCACCTACACACCTCACACAACACCAATGGTACCACAAAGACACCCCTGCTTCACAGAGGAGGAGCTAAGGGTCATGGTGGAGGAAATCATCAGGGTAGAGCCACAGCTATTTGTAGAACAGGTGCAGCAGATATCGATAGCTAGGAAGATGGAGCTATGGCAGAGAATCGTGGACAGGGTCAACGCCATGGGACAGCACCCAAGAACTAAGGATGACATCAGGAAGAGGTGGAACGACATATGGGGGATGGTACATTCCATTGCAGCAAGACACCAGCTTGCTGTACAGAGGACTGACGGTGGACCCCCACCTCCTCCCCTACAACTAACAGCATAGGAGGAGCAAGTCTTGGCAATCCTGCATCCTGAGGGCCTGGCCAGAGTAGGAGAAGGACTGGACTCTGGTAAGTCAACTCTCTATTACTACTACACCTCCACCTGCATGCCATCACATACCCCCACCCTCACTCCCATCATTCCACTCCATCCCACAAACTCCACCATCACATCTCACTTATGCCAATGCCAAGCCCTGCATGCTCTACCAATGCATGGACACCACTCACAGCCCTGCATGGACACTCATCACTAAAACATGTACACTATAGAGAACTAATCATCCCACCATACACCAACGTACACAAGTGAAAGCTGCTAGGACAAATACAACCAAAGAGGGCAAGCCATGGACACAGAAACCATAACACATCATTTCCATCCCCACAGGTACCCCAGCCAATGTCAGCGGAGAGGAGGTGCCAGCAATATCCAGTCCCCCAACAGAAGAGGCCAACAGTGATGACAGCAACTTTGGTCTTCAAGATCTGGATGACCAACCTGGCCCATCAGGGACCTCTGGACAGCCGGTTACCCAGGCCCAGTCACACACCACCACAGAGCCTCCCCCATCAGGAAACACCACTACAGCACTCACACAGCATACCCATACCGTTGTCCCCAGGACACATCAATCAGCAGTGTGTCTACCTCTAAAGGGACCCCAGGGCACTCCTCATACCCATGACAATCAGGGACCTGAGGTCAGTGGCAGTCGGCACACGGTTCAAGGGACAGAGGCACAGGCCAACAGGGAAGTGGGAGGACTGCTGTGCACCGGGGGGGGGGAGGCCCAGGGAACTGGCTCTCCAGGAGGCACTTGCAGAGATCATGAGAGCATATCAACATTCCAGGACACAATGGACCAGATCGTGAATAATGTGTAGGAGATCAGGCAGCTGCAAGAGGGACAGTACAAGGGAGTATCAGGGAGGACATGCAGGCCATCAACAACACCCTGATTTCCATAACATGGGTGCTGGCAGACATGGCCAATATTATGAGGGAGGCAGTCACACAACAGTGGGTCCCTGCCACTAGCCAGACGTCTGAACAGCCTTCCACCTCCCCTGCCGCTAGTGGACAGGAGGCCCCACCACAGGACACATAGGACCAGCACCTCTCCCCCTGCAGAAGGAGTACCACCCCGCAAATGTTCCCTGCGATCCAGACAGAAGCCAGAGACACTTGCCAAGACCCCCACCAAGAAATGAGACTCTCCTGATTGTCACCCTTGTTTCCCACTCTGTCACCCTGTCAACCTCGAACTGCCATTGCTCCCCTTCCTATGTCCCCTTGGCCAATGCACCTGTGCTACAAACAGACTGGAACAATGCCTTGGATTTTTCCTCCATCATCACCCCATCCCATTGCACTTGCCCCTCAATATTGTAGCACTTCAAGGAACACCATTGGAAAAAAAAGAAGTGTCAATTTTTTCAAGTATGTATTCTTTTAAACAGGTACAAACATTGCAATTCAACTGTACACAAAATGTGCATAGATTAATGACCTGTAGCTGGCTGCAGTGATCACACCAGGAGCATATGTGAGGTCACCAACATCTGCAAAATAAATTGCCAAAGGGTACATAAAGTGGGCATTGAAGTGGGGAAAACACAGCATGCCAGTACCACAGAAATTCAAACAAATGTCATTGAAAAGTGAAGTGACACTGTCTTGCATGTTTGTCATTGGAAGTATTGTCTGATCACTGATGTTCTGTTGTCCTCATCCGCATCCTCTGCCTCCTCACCTCATCCTCACTGTCCACAGGGTCCACTGCTGGAACACAGGCATCTCCAGCCTCCTCCTCCTGCAGAAAAGGCACATGGTGTCTGAGGGCAAGGTTGTGCAACATGCAGCATGCCACTACTATCTGGCAGACCTTCTTGGGTGAGTAGCACAGGCATCCTCCTGTTAGATGGAGGCACCGGAAACCTGGCCTTCGGGAGGCCAAAGGTTCTTTCACTGATCCTTCTGGGTTGCCCATATGCCTCATTATAAACTTATCTTGCCCTTGTCCTGGCATTCCTCACAGGGGTCAGCAGCCATGATAGGTTGGGGTAACCAGAGTCACCTACAAATATTGAGGGACAACATTTAGCCACACACTATCCTATATGGCCTACACCGTAGCCAAACACCAACATATACTGGGGGGAACCAGGGCTCACCTATTAGTCACACCCTGTGCCTCTGTAGTTGGCCTATCACATTTGGGATGCTGCTATTACCCAGGACAAAGGCATCATGCACCAACCTGGGATACTTAGCATTGACGTGGGAGATATACTGGTCTGCAAAGCACACCATCTGCTGATTCATAGAGTGGAAACTCTTCCAATTTCTGAACACCTGTTCATTCTGATGGGGGGGCAACTGAAATATGTGCTCCATCAATCGCCCCAATTATGTTGGGGACATGTCCCATTGCATAGAACTCGGCCTTCACTGTGGCCAAATCTTCAACCTGGGGAAATACAATGTAGCTTCACATGTGTTTAATCAGGGCAGACAACACTCTTGTCAGTATGTTTGAGAACATTGGCTGTGATATTCCTACTACCAAGCCCACTGTCACTTGGAAAGAACCAGTTGCCAGGAAATAGAGCACTGATAGAACTTGCACAAGAGGGGGGATCCCAGTGGGGTGACGGATAGCAAATATCAGGTCAGGCTCCAATTGGGCACACAGCTCTGTGACTGTGGCCCTGTCCATTTTATAGGTGAGGATAATGTGCCTGTCCTCCATTGTTGCCAAGTCCACCAGTGGTCTGTACATTGGGGTATGTCTCCATCTCCTATTCATCCACAGCGGTATCAATCTATGGGGCAAAAGAGTGAGGAGCCTGTCACGAACTGAACAATGAGCTACAACAGAACTTTGCATGCTGTTAACTTGTAATGGGTAAGTGTGATTTGTACAGTATGTCCTAATTTCACCAGTGATGCAGCAATTATCCAGGGCATTACCCCTCCCCCCGAAATGGCATCCGCCTGTCCTGTGTGGAGGGACAGGTGGAAGTGAGGTGATTCCGCTGACGTTGTGCTCGTTACGGAGGCGGTCAGGAACCGCTGTGCAACTCCTCATTGGTTAACATTGGGCCCTATCAGTTACAGTGGCCAATGGTGATCTGCACCGGCGGTGACAGTATGCACTGCCGTGTACATGACCGCCATTTTCTATCTCATCCCTCACTTGCTACCTGATCTTCAACAGGAGAGGACCTACACTGTATGTGGTGCTGTGACCTGTGTCATGGCCCTTGTTGCTGGTGAAAGGGCCCCAGCGTTCACTTTGGCGGAGTTGGAGAGACTGGTGGATGGGGTACTGCCCCAGTACAGACTGCTATATGGGCCTCCTGACCAACAGGTGAGTACACTGTGAGCATGATGCATGTGGCATGAATACATGGAGTGGTGTGTGTGAAGGCCTCGTTTAAGGGGGTGGGTGGATGCTCACTGGGCGGCATGCAGCTTGTGTGCTGGGCCATGTGTGTGGAAATGGTGATGTGAAGGGGTATGATGGGCCATAAGTGTAACAGGCAAGACTGTTTGACTTATACTATTTTCCTGTGTGTATTTTCTCTGCAGGTCAGCACCCATCAAAAGAACGGTATATGGTGTGCTGTTGCCAAGGACGTGCAGACCCTGGGGGTCTACAGCAGGCGGAGCACCCACTGTAGGCAAATGGTGGGAGGACCTGAGACACTGGGCATGGAGTACGGCGGAGGCCCAGCTGGGGATGGCCTCCCAACGAGGAAGGGGTGCCCGTTGAACCCCGACCCCCCTGATGGCTCCCATACTGGCGGTGTCCTATCCTGAGCTGGATGGGTGCTTGAGGGCATCACAGAAGGCACAAGGGCGTGAATACAGTTTAGTTTAGTTTAGTTTAAAAGATTTATAAAGCGCATAGCTACCCAAAAGCTTCTGAGTGCTAGAAAGGCGGTCAGTGCCCATCATTACAACTTACGCATGGTAGGGTGTTATCTGGGTGGGGGATGTGTGTCAGTGGGTGCCCCTACATTGCAGCATAGGTCCCCTGGTGGCTAGGGTTCAGAAGGGATAGTCTAGGTACCTAGCTCGTAGGCATCCACAACTGCTCAGGGCTGGGTGGGTCACAGGTGTGCTGCTTTTGGCAGAGTCTGGGCTGTTCCCTGTGTGTGAGGGTGCTGTGTATGCCAAAGGTGGTGTTGGTGCAGCCATTGACCAAGTGTATCCTTTGTCTCTTCCACACCTGTTTGTTTTGTCACCCTGTCCTTATGTGCATCAGCATCATCTGGCGGAGGAGCAGAGGCACCGGTGACGGACGGAGATGCATTCCACAGGACCCAGGAGATGGGGTTCACCGACGCTGAGGGCACCAGTGGGATGGAGGGCGAGGGGAGCACCACGGCGGAGACTGGAGGGGACAATTCTGACACAGATACCTTCTCTGATGGAAGGTCCCTGGTGGTGGCGGACACCTCTGTGACCACCCCAGCTACAGGTACCACCACCAACCCTGTACCAGCACCGCCCTCCCAGCAGCCTCTCATCGTGTTGCCTGTGCCCGCTCACACAGGAGGGTGGGCATCTCCTTCGCCCCAGGCACCTCAGACCCTGCCCCAGTTAGCCCTGCTGAGTGAGGAGGTTATTGACCTCCTGAGATCCATCTCTATAGGGCAGTCAACAATTGTGAATGCCATCCAGGGGCTGGCAGCACAGATGCAACAAAATGCATTCCTGGAGGGCATTCACACTGGATTGGTGGCCCAACAGAGATCGATCTGGGATCTGGCCTCCTCTCTGATGACAGCCATTGCCCCTGTTTCTACCCTCTCCCCTCCAACTTCCTCTTCCCAGTCACATTCTCCTCAACCCCAACCCATCCCAAGCACACAGCCAGACGAGCATGCACACAAGACAACACATAAGAGTGGTACAGGCAACCACAAGCACCACACTTCATCCCACAGGCACTCACACAAACACCAACCAGATGCAGACTCACCAACATCCACTATTTCCACTGTCTCCCTCTCCTCCTCCTCCTCCACCTCCCTCCCAGTTCCATCTACACTCACACCTGCCTGCACCACATCATCATCCACAACCAGCATCATCACCACACCAAGCAGAACACTCACCTCACTGGCAGAGACCTCCACAATAGCCATGCAGACGTCCCCTGTGTCCTCTCCCACTGTGTCTCCCCCCCTAAGGTACACAAACGCAAGCACTCAGACACCCAACAGCCATCCACCTCACAACAGCATACAGCCCATGCACCTGCACCCAAAATCAGCAGACAGACACCTCCAACAACCACTCCCTCTTCCTCCACTCCCATTCCTTCTCCCTCTTCTCTCCCTAATGTCTCTAAAAATCTGTTCCTCTCCACCATTGACCTCTTCCCTAAACCTCCCCCCGCTGTGCACATATGGCCAGGGTAGGGAGAACCCAGCCAAGCACCTCAGCCACCCAGTCCATGGGCCCAGTCATGCCACACCCACTTGTTGTAGAAAAGGATCCAGGCCACATGTCCTGAAAGTGATGGAGGCCGCACCATGCAGCCTCAGGGGAAAGGAGCCTGCCCCAGCTGCCAGAAAGAGCAAGGAGCCTGCCCCAGCAGCTCCTAAGAAGGAAAATGAGCCAGCCCCAGCTGCCAGAAAGAACAAGGAGCCTGCCCCAGCAGCTGATAAGAAGGTAAAGGAGCCTGTCCCAGCTGCCAGAAAGAGGAAGGAGCCTGCCCCAACAGCTGCTAAGAAGGTAAAGGAGCCTGCCCCAGCAGCCAGGAAGAGCAAGGGGCCTGCCCCAGCAGCTGCTAAGAAGATAAAGGAGCCTGCCCCAGCTGCCAGGAAGAGCAAGGAGCCTGCACCAGCATGCAGGAAGAGCAAGGGGACTGGGGCAGGAACTGCAACGGAATACCCACCACCAACCATGGTTGTGCAGCAGTCCGAGGTTGCAGGGGATGGGCAGGAGCCCCCCCCCCCCACCAGCAGCACCACCACCTCCAGTGGGCAGCCATCTGAGGTTGCAGGGGATGAGCAGGAGCATCCCCCCACCAGCAGCACCACCACCACTGAGCAGCCATCACCGCTGGCGGACAGTTTGTAATCTTGCCTCCATGTGCTGCTGTGCGCCCTGCCCCCTGCAAATCCAGTGGGTATTACACCCACCTGAGAGACTGTGACCTTGCACTCCCCAGGATCAAGAGCACAGGGCACAAGGCCCCCTCCAGAACTAGTGGAAAAGACACCCACATAGCCAAGACTCCTCAGGATCAAGAGCAGAGGGCACGAGGCCCCCTCCAGAACCAGTGGGTAAGACACTCACATGCCCAAGGCTCCCCAGAATCAAGAGCACAGGGCACGATGCCCACTCCAGAACCAGTGGGTAAGACACCCACATGCCCAAGACTCCCCAGGGTCAAGAGCACAGGGCATGGTGCCCCCTCCAGAACCAGTGGGTAAGGCACCCACATGCCCAAGACTCCCCAGGATCAAGAGCACAGGGCACGAGGACCCCTCCAGAACCAGTAGGTAAGACACCCACATAGCAAAGACTCCCCCCTCCAGAACCAGTGGGCAGGACACCCACATAGCCGAGACTCCCCAGCATCAAGAGCACAAGGCATGAGGCCCCCTCCAAAACCAGTGGGTAAGACACCCACATGCCCAACACTCCCCAGGATCAAGCACTGGGCATGTTGCCCCCACCAGAACCAATGGTCTTGTTCCATCTCCCAGCTGAGGTGCCCCCCGTCACCCGTCCCCCTGAGGTACCTGCCTTTGTACCATCTGATGCCCCTGCAGCGTTCTCAATGTGTTGATGCAGGTGACATGTGTGGCCTTGGACTTTGGCCTGTGGCCATTTGGCCTACGAACATTGTGGACTGGGCTGTGTCCCTATTTGTGCACATATGTATATATCTATTATCTTGCCTAAGTTATTTATCTTGATGGTTTGCTCTCATTACATTCACTTTTTCAAAATCTTTTTGTCCTTGCATTATTCATCTGAGTTACAGGCTAAAAATGTTTTTGTGATGCAGCTGATTGTGTGTATGGTGTGTGGGTGTGTGTGTGGTGTGTGTGTGTGTCGCTGTTGTTTTCCTCCCTCCCTCCCTTGTGTGGTAGGTGGCTGTCCTCACTGTCGTCGTCTTTGCCGGGGTTGATGTTCGTGGTGGAGCAGGACATAGAAGATCATGAGGAAGACATGCAGCTCGGACTCCATCTCTAATGTTGAGTCCTTTCCCTTCTGAGCTCAGTTTCCGCCAGGCTTTTGATGTCATCGGTACTGCCCCGGAAAAAGTGGCGGTTTGCTGTGTCTTAATATGGTGGGCGGAACATTGACTTCGGCCTGGCTGTAGGTGGCTACCGCCTTGGTGCCTGTTGTTTCCGCCCTGGCGGTCGGGGTGGTACATTGGCTGTCTATCAGAGATCTTTGTGACATGGTCATAATTTGGCGGTAATTACCACCGGCCTGTTGGCGGTATTACTGCCACTTTAACACCAACTGCCAGGGTTGTAATGAGGGCCAAAGTCTTTTGCCATTTGCACTGCAAAACCTTTAAGAATAGGATTGGTACAGTGCCATCCTTGCCGAGCTTTAAAGTGACAAAAGTTTTTCACCACTCCAGGCACAGTATTAAAGCTTTGGATTGGTAAAATACCATCAAAGCCAACTTGAAATGAGCAAAAGCAACCCTTGACATGTGTTTCACTATCATTATAGCTCCTCAGAGAGGTTTAGCTTTGTCCAGAGACAAGGGAGCACCCAGTATAAGTCAACACAACACCCTTTCAGGGTTAGAGTGACACATAAATTATCCAAAAAAGAAGTGAGAACTCTGGGTTTTTCCCAAGTTTACATAAAAAGCAGCTCCAGTAAGAGGCACTCTAGATTTGCTTGCCTCAAATTTTAAGCATAGGATTAGTACAGTACCATCCACATCAAACTAGGAAGGGGCGACGGTCCTCATTACCAGTATAGTAGTCCGGGCATGGTCATGGCAGTGGTGGCTGTCCGACCAACATCGGCTTGGCAGTCGGACCACTGTATTATGAGTCATACGGGCCTATGGAGCAAAGACCACCATGGTCCTGCTGGCACCACAAGGTAGCATAGACCTCCACAGTCATAAAGAAGCACAAACAGACATGCGAAGACAGAGGCCCTCATTTCAACCCTGGCGGTCGGTGGTAAAGTGGCAGTAAAACCGCCAACAGGCCGTGGTAAAAAAAATGGAATCACGACCATGGCGGAAACCGCCAACATAGACAGCCACTTTAACACTCTGACCTCCACGGCGGTACAAACAAACAGCATGGCGGTCACCGCCAACAGACAGGCAGAAGACAATGTACCGCCCACACTATTATGACAGGCCAATACTCCACCTTTTCCGGGGCGGAACCAACGTGAACAAAAACACGATGGAAACAGGACTTGGAAGGGAAAACAGTCACCTCTACACACCCCATGAGGAACCAGGATGCCATGGAGCCTGAACTCCAAATCCTCCCTGCGATTGTCTTCATGCTACTCTACCAGGAGCACGAACGACGGCAGCGATGACCACGGTGAGTACTGCACCTACAACACAGGGGAGCAGGGAGGTAAAAGAGAGTGACACACACACACAACAAGCAACACCCCCACCCCCACCCACAGCAACATACACACCAATACATGCTGCAACATTACATTTACACCCCCCCCGGAAGAACGCAATGACAAAATGAAATGATTGTAACCATTGTAATCAAGATGAATCCATTAGTCAAAAATTTATATACACTATAAACAATTATGTACACCACGAATTCAAGTCCAGGTACTGCACCTATATAGTCCGTGGACCACTGGGCCCAAAATGCATGGGCGAGGCCCACACTCGATACCCGATTGAAACGGAGATAACACTGCAGGGGCATCTGATTGAAATAAAACAGGCACCTCAGGGGGAAGGGAAGGGGGCACCTCAGCCGGATGAGTGCACGACGCCAGCTCCACGAGGGGGCTCCATGCCCATTGATGTATCCTGGGGAGTGCAAAGCCAATGTCTTTCAAGTCTCTCCAGTGGGTGGTTTGCCCACTGCTTTATCCTGGGGAGTGCAAAGCCACAGTCTCTCAAGTGGATAACAGTCTCCACTGGTTATGGAGGGGGCTTTGAGCCCAGAGTGCTTCATCTTGCCAAGGACAGAGGTAGTGAATGCCTTTCTCCACTGGTTCTGGAGGGGGCATTGTGCCCAGAGTGCTTCATCCTGCCAAGGACAGAGGTAGTGGATGCCTTTCTCCATTGGTTCTGGAGGGGGCTCTGTGCCCAGAGTGCTTCATCCTGCCAAGGACTGAGGTAGTGGATCTCTTTCTCCACTGGTTCTGGAGGGGGATTTGTGCCCAGAGTGCTTCATCCTGCCAAGGACAGAGGTAGTGGATGCCTTTCTCCACTGGTTCTGGAGGGGGCTTTGTGTCCAGAGTGCTTCATCCTGCCAAGGACAGAGGTAGTGGATGTCTGGTTCTGGAGGGGGCTTTGTGCCCAGAGTGCTTCATCCTGCCAAGGACTGAGGTAGTGGATGTGACACTCCACTGACGTTGGTGCAACATGCAAGCTGCTCCAGGCCCCTGGAACTGACCACCAGCCTCGTACGAATGACCATTGGGGATGGCAGCCATGTCTGCAGTGGTGCCACTGGCTCAGGATGTCACAGGGCCACTGGCGGTGCTGGCGGTGGGGTCAGTAGCGGCGGTGCTTGCGGCGGTCATTGTTGCGGCGGTGCTGGTGGCGGCCGCACTGACTGCCGTGCTGATGGCTGGCTCACTGACTGCCGTGCTGGTGGCTGGCTCACTGACTGCCGTGCTGGCGGCGGTGTCAGTAGCGGCGGTGCTGGTGGTGGGCTCACTGACTGCGCTGCTGGCGGCGGTGGAAGTAACGGTTTGTGCTGGTGGCAGGCTCACTGACTGCAGTGCTGGCGGCGGTGTCAGTAGCGGCGGTGCTGGTGGTGGGCTCACTGACTGCGGTGCTGCTGAAGGGCACAGTGTCTGAGGTGCTGGTGAAGGGCTCAGTATCTGGGGTGCTGGCGGCGGTGTCTGTGGCAGTGCCGATGGCAGTCTTGTCCGCCGTACAGGTTGGTGGTGACGTTGACTTGCCTTTCATTTTCAGGTCCTTCCCCACCTTGGATGGTGGCACAGCTGTCTTGCCACTTCCAACAATTGTCTTGCCTGAGCCCTTGGTGGCAGGTGTTTTGGCCTTCTCCTTGCAGGATGTGGGCAACATTTTCTGTTTCGGAGGTGGGGGAATGTCCTTGGCCTCGCTCCTTGGGACACTGGCAGCCCTGTTGCTTGGCGCACTCCAAAATCCGGCTATTGCTGGCACCACTGTGCCCAGTGATGTGGTGGCTGAGGTGCTGGGTTGGGACCTGGAAAGGCCCTAGGGGACGGACGGGGTGGGGGAGTTGAAGGGAAGAGGTCAAAGTTTGACAGGAAAGGCTTTTTTGACACACTGGGACAGGTAGATGGAGGGGGTTTGGGAGTGGAGGAAGAGGTAGTGGTTGTAGGAGGTGTTCGTTTGCTGACTTTGGTTGAAGGTGCATGGGCTGGAGGCTGTCGTGAGGTGGATGGCTGTTGGGTGGGTGTGTGCCTGCATTTGTGTACTTTGGGGGGAGGGCTCACAGATACACTGGGAGAGGACACAGGGGATGTGTGAATGGTAGTGGGGGTGGTGAGTGCATGTGAGCGGTGTGTGGTGATGGGCGTGCTGGTGATGGAGGTAGTGGCTGAAGATGTAGTGCATGCAGGTGTGAGTGGAGACGTGACAGGGAGGGAGGAGGTAGACTTGGAGGAGGGGGAAACAGTGGAGGCTGTGGATGTTGGTATGTGTGCATTGATATGATGCTTGTGTGAGTGCCTGTGGGATGTGTGGTGCTTATGTTTTCCAGAGCCACCCTTGTGTGTTGAGGTGTGTGCATGCTGGTCTGATGGTGTGCTTGGGATAGGCTGAGGTACAGGGGATTGGATCTGGGTGGAGGAAGTTGGAGGGGGGAGGCTGGACACAGGGACAATGGCTGCCATCAGTGCTGAGGCCAGAGCCTGAAATGCTCGCTGTTGGGCTGCCTGACAATAATGAATGCCCTCCAGGTATGCAGTTGTCTGTTGCAACTGCCTCTCTACACCCTGGATGGCATTCAGAATGATAGACTGTCCAACAGTGAGGGATCTCAGGAGGTCAATGGCCTCCTCACTGAGGGCAGCAGGGCTGACTGGGGCAAGGCCTGAGGTGCCTGGGGCAAAGGAGATGCCCACCATCCTGGGTGAGCGGCCACGGGACACACGCTGAGGGGCTGCTGGGAGGGCGGTGCTGGTAGGGGGTGGCGGCTGTACCTGTAGATGCGGTGGGCACAGAGGGGCCCACCACTGCAAGGGAACTCCCATCAGAGGAGGAGTCGGTGTTGCTGGTCTCTGCTCCTGTCCCCGCCGTGGAGCTCCCCTCACCCTCCGTCCCACTGGTGACTTCAGACTCTGTTGTCTCGCCCTCCACGGCCATGTGGGTTGCAGCTCCCTCCTGTTCCGGTTGCAATGCTCCTTCACCTGATGATGCTAATGCACACAAGAACAGGAAGACCACAAAAAGGGGGGGGGAGAAAGAAGAAAGAAATGTTCAGTGCATGCAATTCCGCTACCGTTGGTGGACACTTCAGACACAGCAGACCTCTGCACTACGCCATGCACTTAGAGTTCCCTAATTCAACACAGGGACATGGGGTACATGCCCTAATCCCGATTGCTGCACACATGGAAGTCACAGGACCCTGACTAGGTGTAGATGACTCTTACCACTGTTGGGGTTGGGGTGCCACTTTGCCTGCCTCACAAAGGGTCCTTGCCTACAAAGCTCTCCCTAGCCTAGAGGAACCCACTGCCCACCTCCCCCACCCAGACACCTCAAATGCGCGCAGAGTGAGATGGATGTGACGGTACTCACCCCCTTGTGGCTGCTGTGATGCCCTCAAGTGCCCATCCAACTCTGGATACGCCACCGCCAGGATCAGGAACATCAGGGGGGTCATGGTGCGACGGGCATCACTCCCACGTTGGGAGGCCAACTCCAGCTGGGCCTCCGCCGTCTTCTTGCTCCAGCAGCGATTGTTCTCCCATCTGTTCCAGCAGTGGGTGCTCCGTCTGTGGTGGACCCCTAGGGTCCGGACGTCCTTGGCGATGGCACGCCAAATATCATTCTTCTGGTGGGCACTGACCTACAGGAATAGTACAGGGGAAAAGGAAAAACTTTAACCGTCCTGACCATCACAGTCCTTGTCCCACGTTCCCACCCTTGCCCTGACGCACATACACTCACCGTCTGATCATGCACGCCTCATTCCCCCTGTATCTTCCATCCACACCTCTCCAAACAGGCATTGCCCATACAGCATGCTCACAGTGTACTCACCTGTTTGTCTGGAGGACCGTAGAGTTACGTGTACTGGGGAGGACCGCATCCACTAGTTTATCCAACTCCTCCGATGTGAAGGCCCGGGCCCTTTCCCCAGACACATGAGCCATTGTCGCTTCCAGACTGAGGTCACAGCAGCACTTGCAGTGTAGGTCCTCTCCTGTCGAAGATCAGGTATCAAGTGAGTGAACCGACTGAAAATGGCGGTCACGTCCACAGCGGTGCATACCGTCACCGCCGGCATACATCGTCATTAGCTCCTGGGATCCATAGTGTCCAATGTTAACCAATGCAGGATTTCGCCCCGGTCTTCAACCGCCTACTGCGACGGTGTACAACGCCAGCGCAGTTACCTCATATCCCCTTGTCCCACATTACAGGTCAGGCAGCCGCCATTTCAGGGGGCCACATGGCATTTCTTTTAAATGCGTCACACATATCTAGGCCTTGCATACACACAAAGACAGGCACATAGCGTATTGACAAATGTGTGCAATAAAATAGTTTTTTTACTACCTCAGTGTTGGCTGACTCTGTGCTCGCTGTTCTCATCCATAGGGCACATCCGCTGGGGCAGGTGAGGAGATGGCTGCATCCTCCGGTGTACAGACCGCTGGTGGACCTGTCGACAATGGAAGAGAGACATGTAATGGTCACCTACAGACTTGATCGTGCCACAATCCAGGAACTGTGTGCCCAGTTGGAGCCAGACCTGATGTCAGCTATCCGCCATCCCATAGGAATCCCCCCTCTAGTGCAGGTCTTATCAGTACTCCATTTCCTGGCAAGTGGGTTTTGTTCAACCAGCAGTGGCCATAGCATCAGGGATGTCCCAGCCTATGTTCTCAAACGTGTTGTCCAGAGTGTTGTCTGCCCTGCTGAAACACATGCGCAGCTAAATCGTGTTCCCTCAGGTGGAGGATTTGCCTACAGTGAAAGGTGATTTCTATGCCCTGGGACATATCCCCAACATCATAGGGGCCATTGATGGGACACATGTGGCCTTGGCCACCCCGCAGGAGTGAACAGGTGTACAGAAACCGGAAGAGCTATCATTCAATGAATGTGCAGATGGTGTGTTTGGCCGACCAGTACATCTCCCATGTGAACGCCAAGTTTCCTGGCTCAGTGCATGACGCTTACATTCTGAGGAATGGCAGCATCCCTTATGTGATGGGGCAACTCCAGATGCACCGTGTGTGGCTAATAGGTAAAGACAAGGACCGTATACCCTGTGAATAGTTATCTGGTTCTGGGGTTGTCCCTAAGGGTTAGTGTGTGTCTAACAGTTGTCCCTCGACATTTGCAGGTGACTCTGGTTACCCAAACCTGTCATGGCTACTGACCCCAGTGAGAAATCCCAGGACAAGGGCAAAGGAATGCTACAACGAGACACATGGGCGAACTAGGAGAGTGATAGAAAGGACCTTCGGCCGCCTGAAGGCCAGGTTCCGGTGCCTCCATATGACAGGTGGTTCTCTCTACTACTCACCAAAGAAAGTGTGCAAGATCATCGTGGCCTGGTGTATGATGCACAACTTAGCTTTGCGACGACAGGTGCCTTTTCTGCAGGAGGATGGTCCAGAAGGAGGTCTTGTGGCAGCTGTGGAGCCTGTGGACAGTGAAGAAGAGGAGGCAGAAGAAGAGGATATCGACAACAGAAACAACGTGATCCAGCAATACTTCCAGTGAGACACAGGTAATAAGACATCACTGCCTCCTACATCTGATAAAATAATATGACCCATCCTATGTCTGTCACTTTCACCCAGTGTATGGACCCTGACCTGTCACTTTGCCTTTCCATTTCACAGATGTGGGTCCGACTGTGTGACCTCTGCTATGTTACCTCATGGACTAGAGCTGTGTGACATAGGTATGTTGACAATACAACGGACATTGCTATTTTCCTCAGTTATTGCAAATACACATTTGTGAAAGCACAGACTGACTCCAGATTGTTTTGTGATTCAAGGGTGTTTATTTAAGTGCAAAATAGTGGAAGGGGTTGTAAAATCGTCTGGGGTGATGGTGGAGGAATGTCCATGGCAGAGTACAGTTATTAGTCTCACAGGTGCATTGTCCAAAGGGGCATAGGAAGTGGAGCTAGGGCAGTTTAAGGATGGACTAGGTGACAAAGTGGGTCAGAAGGATAACATTCAGGGTGGTCTCATTTCTTGGCGGCGGTCTTGGCATTGCTCTCTGTCTTTGTCCTGGATCTTGGGGACCGTTTGTGGGGTGGTTTTCCATCTGCAGGGAGTGGGGTGCTGGTGTCGTGGTCCTGTGGCGGTGCCTCCTGTCCACTAGCACCAGCGGAGGTGGTGGGCAGTTCATCATCCAGGCTAGTGTCAGGGGCCCCTTGTTGTGCCACAGTGTCCCTCCTGGTGTTCACAAGGTCCTTCAGCACCCCTACAATGGTGACCAGGGTGGTGTTGATGGACTTGAATCCTCACTGATCCCCAAATGCTGTTCCTCCTGCAGCCGCTGGGTCTCCTGAAACTTGGCTAGTACAGTTGCCATCGTCTCCTGGGAATGATGGTACGCTCCCATGATGTTGGAGGGGGCCTTGTGGAGAGTGGGTTCCCTGGGCCTATCCTCCCCCCTGTCGCACAGCAGACCTCCCAGTTCCCCGGTTTTCCTGTGCCACTGTCCCCTGAGCACTGTGTCCACTGCCGCTGCCCCAGGTCCCTGCTGTTCTTGGGTTTGTGAGTTTGCCTGGGTTCCCTGTAGTGGTGGACACACTGCTGCTTGACGTCTCCTGGGGACAGAGGTATGGGCCCGCTGGGTGGGTGCTGTGCTGGTGTTTCCTGAGGGGGGAGGCTCTGTGGTGGCTTGTGCCAGTGTGAGGGGAACCGACTGTCATGAGGTCCCAGATTGGCCGGGCTGGTCATCCAGAACCAGTTGGACAGAGCTGCTGTCATCACTGTGGGCCTCTTCGGTGGTGTGGTGGACATGTCTTGAACCTCCTGTCCAGTGACGTTGTGTAGGGGACCTGCAGGGGAGTGGAGGCATGATTATTGTATCTGTGTGTGCCATCGTGTGCAATGGGTGGGTGACCCTGTACCCCAGTCTTACATTCTTGAGTAGGACCTTGTCTGATAATTGTTTTGGGACCTGTGTGGGTATCTGTAGTGGACATGCTTTGGTGATGGGTGTCCATGCTTTGTTGTTGCATGCAGGGCTTGGTGTTGGGATGGGTGGTTTGTGATAGTGGGACATATGTGAGGTGTTGGAGTGATGGGGGTGAGGGTAGGGGTATGTGAAAGCTTGCAGGTAGGGTGGGGGATATAGTATTTAAGAATTGACTTACCAGAGTCCATTCCTCCAGCTACTCCTGCAAGGCCCTTAGGATGCAGTATAGCCAAGATCTGCTCCTCCCATGTTGTTAGTTGTGAGGGAGGAGGTGGGGGTCCTCCGCCAGTCCCCTGAACTGCAATCTGGTGTCTTGAGACCACGGAACGCAGCTTTCTCTGTAGGTCGTTACAACTCTTCCTGATGTCATCCCTTGTTCTTGGGTGCTGTCCCACTGCTTTGACCCTGTCCATGATTCTGTGCCATAGCTCCATCTTCCTAGCTATGGAGGTGGAGAAGTGTGGCACAATGGTTAGAGCGGCAGACCCTGAAGCAGACATCTGGCTCAAGACCAGGGTTCAAGTCCCGCTTCAGCAGGTCTTGGGCTCAATTCCCTTGGACCAGATAATTCTTGCCTCGGTGCCTAATCTAATTAATGGGTCCCACTCTGCAACTCTGGGCAATAGCTTGCTTAATCTCCACAACGGCCCCACCAGTGCTTGGATGCCTGGCTTCACCCTGGGGGTGTCCAGGAGTGGGCACCTCACAGGGAAAAAAATCCAGGAGGGGTTCCATAGTGGTATGAGTACAGCGCCTTGAGACCCTAACGGGTGAGTAGTGCGCTATACAAGTGCAAAGTTTACAGTTTTACAGGTGTGCTGCACCTGTGATCCGAATAGCTGTGGCTTTACCCGGATGATTTCCTCCACCATGACTCTGTGCTCCTCCTCAGAAAACCTGGGGTGTCTTTGCGGTGCCATCGGGAGGTGTTGGTGATGTGTGAGGTGGTGTCGGTTGTGATGTGTGAGGGTATGTGTTTCTGAGTGTTGTGTGAGGTGCGTGGATGTTGTGTGAGTGATGGTGTTGAGTGCCTGTGGATGCTAGTTTCTTGATGGTGGTGTCTCTCTCTGGCCTCCTGTCACAGTCCTGGTCGTAAGGGTTTGTGGGTGATGTGGGTGTGTGTTTTACATTATATTGGGTGTGTGGGAGTGGTGTGCGTATGTGTATCAGGTGTGTGTATTTCGAATTGTCCAATGTGGTTGTGTTTTGTAAATGTGTGTGTATTTTGAGCGCGGCGGTGTGTACCGCCAATGGAATACCGTGGTTGAAAGACCGCCGCGTGGATTTGTGGGTCATGATAGTGTGGGCGTATTCCTGTTGGCGTGACGGTGTCGGTTTTGTTATCGCCAGTTTATCACTGACCTTTGGTGTAGTGGACTTGTGTGGGTGTCTAGATTTTGGCGGATTCCGAGCTGTGGGCCGCAGCGGTGTGTTGGCGGTCTTCTGCACGGCGGTAAGCGGGATTTACCGCCAATGTTGGAATGAGGGCCAGAGTTTCTTCTGGACTTATAATGGGGTTGCACACCCCCAATGTGACCATGGCGGTCTAACCACCACATCTCAGCAGGCAGAATGAGAGTGGCAAATTTAAGGAAAGTGGTGCTGCCCCCACTACAGAGCCACTTTCCTTGCACCCCTTAGCACCCCCACCTCCACCATGTGTGCACCATATTTAAAATACAGCGCACTATGGCGCAGGGTAGGGGGCAATAGCATTAACATTTTTTATGCCATGGATGTACTCTGCAGGAGTAGTGCCAAAATGTTGACACTACTCCTGCGGAGCACATAGGGGCCCATTATGAAAAATTGTATGCCCCCTTTTAACACGTGCTCTGAGCAGGCATTAAAAGTGCTGAAAAAAATGACGCAAGGAAATCTCTTAGATTTCCGTGCACCACTTTCTCGGGTTGCTTAACGGGGGAACGCTCCCTGTGCATACATTATGCGTGGCGCAGGCATTATGTAGCACAAGGGTTTACAAAGTGATGCAATGCAAGCATTGCATCACTTTGTAAATATGGCATGTGGGAAATGCCACCTTATCACCACAGTTGTTTCAAAATAAATGCCGCAAATGTGTCACAAAATGGCGCTAGGGGTTTATAAATATGCCTCAGAGAGTATAAAAGGAGCAACTTACCTGCAGGCAGCTTGACACATCCTGCGCTGCCATGGAGCCCATCACACATGTCCTGTAGCTGTTGCTGCTCAGCGATGGAGCACAAAACCCACACCAAGTGGACGTAGACGACCATAAGTACACACACTTACCTATGTCATTACTCTCAACAACAGATTGTTCTGCCATCATCCACATGAGATGGGGTCACCCTATGGGCACCAAGCACACTTGTCATTGTGTAAACAGTCAGAGTCATTCACAAAGAAGGACACATTCACAGCTACAAAATGCCCTCTTTGAGCAGGTCACTCACACTGCACAGCACACTACACAAAAACACACATCTGCACATTTTATGCACAGGGACAGTGAAGTGTACACAACATTGTGTCACACAACACCAGCAACACAGCAACATCACCTCTACGAATTCAGCTGACACCCTCACATTCCTCACATGCCTTGGACTGTAATCAGATGCAACACACATAAGTATGGATGTGCTATGGAACACAAATACCACTCCCATGAACCAGTCCTTCAATGGACCCACACATCACCCACATTGCAACACAATGGAAGGACAATGGCACGCACAACATTCCGAAAGACAAATAGACAAAGCTCATTATGCAAACAATGCCTACACAATAGGGATGGGGCATCAGGAGCACTAGGGGAAGGATGCTGCCCTGGGTGCATTACACTTTGCACCTGCTCCTAAAATATAATTTGCACAGGAACAGGCCTTTCAGGTATCTCTGGTACAATAGTAGAGCCAAGTGACATGCCTATCTGTACAGTGTGGAAGTACAAGTCAAGAAAGTACATACAAAAGCAACAGCATGGGCCATACATCGAGATGAAGTAGGTGCAAGTTACACATAGCAAAACGGCACATGCACTGTCAAATGCAAACCAAGGTAGTACAATTGAATACCTCCATGTCTGCACAAGCAAAACTCAAGCTCCCACACATAGGACAATTGTACAGTCCATATCAGGGGGACAAGTCTACCACTATACATGCTGACATTAGACAATACAAGATGAAATAGCATACTAAAATAACAAAATGCAATGACACAACAATTGCATTAACACCCACATATCCATACAGTCAACATATTCCTTTGACTTTGGTGACACCAGCACTGCCACCAAAGTCTGATATAGCAAACAACAGCAAATGGATCAGCAAGCAGGCTGAAACACTTACAACTATAGGCAGACAACACAAGTTACTCAGGAACAACATAAAGGTAGAATAGGAATTGCACGACAGTTGTGTATCCAAAAAACCACTGTTTGGATTTATTAACAACCAAATGCAAAATATCCAAGGCCATTGGTCAGTACAGCAGTTAACAGTGCACAGAGGTGGAGGTGCTGGGTGACGTGGGATTGGTGGGTGCATGTATGTGTTTGTTGGGGTGATGTTTGCAGATATCGTGGTTGTGGTGGGTGTCTCACTGCCTATTGTTGTGGTGCCTGTGGGTATGCTGGATTTGGTGGATGTCTATGTGGCTGTTAGGGTGGTGTCTGCGGGTATGGTGAATGTGGTGGGTGTCTCACTGCCTGTTGTTGTGGTGCCTGTAGATATGTTTGATGTGGTGTGTGGGCTGGTAGGGGTGGTGGGCATGTCTGGGAAAGTAGAGACTGATGAGTGTGTGGGTGAATGTTGAGTGCTTACATGCAGGTGTGTTTTGTGATGTCTTCATTTATGTGTGCTGCTTGTATGCGTTGAGGTGGGTGCATGCGGATCTGTCTGTGTGCTTGGGATAGGTAGGGAAATGGGAGATTTGGTTTGGGAAGAGGGAGGTCAAGGGGGGGTGGACTGGGGGATGACTGGCTCCCGTCAGTGAGGAGGCCAGAGCCTGCAAAGATCTCTGTAAGCCAGACATGGCACTAAGAATGCCTTCCATGAAAGCATTGGTCTGCTGAAGCTGGCAGGCCAACCTCTGGATGGCATTCACAATGACAATCTGACCCACAAAGATACTCCTCAGGAGGTCAATAGCCTCCTCACTCAGGGCAACAAGAGTAACAGGGGCTAGGGCGGAGTTACCTGCGGCAAAGGAGATGCTCACTCTCTTGGGTGAGTGGGCACAGCCAACTGGGTGGGGAGCAATGGGGAGGGTGGTGATATAACTGGGAGTGATAGACAAAGATGGTGCTGGAATATGTCCTGATGGGTACGCCACCACTAAGGTGTAGCCACCGGAGGAAGAATCTGATGATGAGGATGATAATGATGATCCAGTCTCCTCCGTGGCACTCCCTTCAACCTCTGGGCCACTGGGAAGCTCTGTGTCGGTGTTGTCTTGACTTGAAGTCTCATGGCCAGATTCTTCCCCACTTGGTTTTGCACTGTTTCCTTCGCTTGCCTGATCTGATGCTGCAAGTACAAAGGGAAATAGGGTCATCACATGTCCCTGATCACACTTGAACAACAGCTGTGATTGGCAAACATTCCCATGATGTCAAGTAGGCTACACCAACAAAATCTACCTAAGTGGCCCCTTCATGTACCATATCATATGCATGCATGCCATTTGAACTGTCAACGGTTGCCTAAAGGAACATCGGGCCTCAGACAACTGCAAGTGCATGGCTGAAGTAGTGCAATCACAGTAACCATTGAACAAGTAGGAGACCACGTCACCTTCAATGCTTTGCCTAATGGAGCATACCTCAGTTACCTGTTGTGATACAATAGTATCCCAAGGCCAGCTGCATTCTCACAGATCCCACACAAGGTAATGCAGACATTTATCTGTCACACACACAATAACACAACAACAAGAAATGATGCTCCAAACCCTGCCAGGTTGCTCACAGCAGTACAGTAGCCTTGAAAAGGTGACATGGAAATTCTCATGTCACACTGGAAACATATCCACAATGCATACTTTACCAAGTGAAATCTGTCGTAATGGAGTCATGGAGGTAGTACCAATGTTGCTCTGACAAGACACACATTTGGCATGGAAATGTACACTGGAGATATCATGTGCAAATTGCCAAGGAGATATGTCTCTAAAATCCATAACACAATGAATTAGCAGGTACAAGGGAAATGGACACTAATGTCTAGCACCCCTTACAATTGCATACTCTGATTGCATCAGTAGAAGCTGGTAGTCTTTTGTATGTTGAAGAGACAGAAAAATTAGCAAGTACTTGTAGAAGACTCTCAACATGTTGCTCAATGGGAAGCTACATCATTGTCTCTATTTGGTCCTGAAAACCCAGAGGTTTGTGGATAAATGGTTGTACCCAGACACATCTGATTCCAACATAATTGCAAGATGTTCAATGATGCATGCCAACAGTCGGGTAAAAAAACATACATGTGTAGTGCACTTTGCTACATGATGCCACATCAGGACGGGAAATGCACATTGTGGCTAAAATATCTAGCCATATACGTCTTGTCCCTCATTGCTACTGCAGTTGTACATGCCAAATGAGTTGCAATGATGGATGACGGTATGTGTGAGCTAACAATCAATACAGGCACACTCTTGTTTGTGGCACCACATTAAATCCCATCCCTTTGTACATGTCCTATTCCAAACACAGGTTTGCATGCACATTTATGTGAGGGAATACAGGAATCATTACTTGAACAAAGGCAGATCATGCGAGACACAGCAGCGTACATATTTCTGCAAAAGAGAAAAGAACACATGCAAATATGTAGGTGTAGGAGGCTGATCTGGTTTGTAGTGGGTACCTTGGGTACACACACCTTTCACCAGGTCCAGTTATCCCTTAATAGTGAAATATAGTAGTGTTCTAGCAGCTTAGGCTGATAGAGGAATCTATAGAAAAGCAGCTTAATCTGAACTAGGAGACATGCAAAGCTCCTGCAATACCACTTATAGTTACACAGTACCTGTACACAAATAAGGACAATACTCAGTGTCACCAAAAATAAAGGTAGTTTATTTGGGTGACACAGTACCAAAAATATCATAGAGGCAACACTCCTTCTGAAGGTAAGAATTATACACAATATATACACTAGACACCAAAATAAGGTAAGTAATTAGACATAGGATAGTACCAACAATGGGAGAAAATAGGTGTAGGGGCAACACAAACCATATACTAAGAAAGTAGAATGAGAATCACAAATTCCCCCCTAGACAAGTGTAGTGTGTGCAGAATCGCTGGGAAAGTAAGAATACATCACCCCAGAGCCCAGAAAAGCAGGAGTAAAGTACTGCAAGTTTCCTTAAGACACAATACAAGTTGAGATTAGAGTTATTGCAAGAATCAACCAAGTCTGCAAACAACAAATGGTGGATTCCTGGACCTGAAGACCTGTAAAGGAAGGATACCAAGTCCAGAAGTCGAAAGAAGTTCCAGGAAGGACAGGAGCCCCTGCCAACCTAGAAGAGGGTGCAAAAGAAGAGTCCCAAGTTGGACAAAGACTGCAGAAATGCACCCAAGGAAGATGTCAGCGGGTTCCTGCCTGATGCACTGGATGTCCCACCTTGTGAAGTTGGACGCAGGTGAGGTTGGCGCTGGATTCCTCCAACAAGCCTTGGTCACGGCAAAGTCGTGTTCTGCTTCTAGTTAGTGGTATCTGGACCCAGGAGGCACCTGGTGGCCTAATCTCTGTGTGAGGAGGAAGAGGGGGCTCTCAGCACTTCAGAGAGCCCTCAGAGCACCAGATAGCACCCACAGGAGTCCCAGGACATGGGGACAAAGGAGGTGCAAAATGCAGTTAGTGCAGCACTAAAAAAGGAAGGTCCCACGCCGCCGGAGAACAACTCAGTGAGTTGAGCATCACAGGATAGAGTACTAGGAACCTGGGCCAGGCTGTGCACGAAGGAATTTTGCAAAGAGTGCACAGAGGCCTCAGGAGGTGAAGAGGATGTGGTACACAGGGGTACTGTCATTCTGGGGGAAGGCAAGGTCTTACCTTCTCCAAATTGGGACAGCAGGACCTCAAGACAGTCTGTGTTGATGGGGTCCAGCCCCTGTGTTCCAAGGAGCACACTCGTTGCCAGGAGAGGAGTCCAAGAGAACCAGTCATCGACTTAGAAGGTGCCTGCTTCAGCAGGGTAGTGACTGGTTGGAGCTGAAGTTGCATAGGAAAAGTATCCCTTCTGGATACTTTATTGCTGTTACAGCGGTTCCTGGAGCAGGCTGCAGTTGATCCAAGTCAGAGGATGAAGTAGAAGTTGCATAGGATTCCTGCTGGAAACTCGCAAGTAGAATCTGAAGAGAACCCACAGGAGAGACCCTAAATAGCCCTGAGAGGGGGATTGGCTACCTTATCAGGTATGGACCCATCAGGAGGGGTCTCTGAACTCACCTGCTGGCACTGGCCACTCAGAGGCCTCCAGAGTGCTCCCACGCCTTGCAAAGGAAGATGGCTGAAGTCTGTGACACATGTGAGGAGCTCTGGGTGTCACCACTGGGGTGGTGATGGACAGGGGAGTGGTCACTCCCCTTTCCTGTGTCCAGTTTCGCGCCAGAGCAGGGACAAGGAGTCCCTGAACCGGTGTAGACTGGCTTATGCAAGGAGGGCACCATCTGTGCCCTTCAAAGCATTTCCAGAGGCTTCGGGAGGCTACTCCTCCTGAGCCTCTAACACCTATTTCCAAAGGGAGAGGGTGTTACACCCTGCTCCCAAAGGAAATGCTTTGTTCTGCCTCCCTGGGACAGAGCTGCTCAGACCCCAGGAGGGCAGAACCCTGTCTGGGAGGTGGCAACAGCTGTAGCTGCATTGCAAGCCTCAGAGAGCTGGTTTGGCAGCACTGGGGGTCCATAGTGTAGCCCCCCAGGTGCATGGAATTGGCTCCCCAATGCAAATTTGGAATGGGGGGCCAATTCCATGATTTTAGGCACCTTACATGGCTATATTCGAAGTTACCATTGAGTAGCTACATATAGGTATTGACCCATTTGTAGTGCACGCGTGTAATGGCGTCCCCACACTCACAAAGTTCCGGGAATTTGCCCTGAACTATGTGGGGGCACCTTTGCTAGTGCAAGGGTGCCCTCATACTTAGTAACTTTGCACCTAACCTTCAGCAAGTGAAGGTTAGACATATAGGTGACCTATGAGTTACTTAAGTGCAGTGAAAATGGCTGTGAAATAGTGTGTGCACTATTTCACGGAGGCTGCAATGGCAGGCCTGTGGAAGGGATTGTCTGAGTTCCTTGTGGGTGGCAAAAGAAATGCTGCAGCCCTTAAGGATCTCGTGGAACCCCAATGCCCTGGGTACCTAGTTACCATATATAATTGAAATTGGTAAATTAAGTCACTAGCCTATAGAGACAAATTTAAAAGCAGAGAGAGCATAAGCACTGAGGTTCTGATTAGCAGATCCTCAGTGACACAGTTAAGCACTATACAGACACACACAATAGGCTATAAACTATAAGTCCTGGGGTCCTGACCAGCAGGATCCTAGTGAGACAGGCAAAAACATACTGACATACAGGTAAAAATGAGGGTAACATGCCAAGAAAGATGGTACTTTCCTACAGTAGGCACAAGGAATGTTGGCAACAGTGATGGCACAAAAACAATGTCCCTGGACATTCCCCACTTACCAAGGGAAAGTATTGATCTGTAGCTGTGCCCAAAGATAAATGTATGTGCTGTCACATGTATGACTGCCATCTTCACATTACAGACAGTAGTGAGGCACCAGCATCCATCACACGCTGAAGACAAGTAGCCTCTGGGTGGCAGATGCCAATATACCAATTTAATCAGAAACATGGCTGAAGACAGAGCCATCACTTTCTTTACTCTGGCCTGTAACACTGAGGAGTAGTCGTCTGTTGCATAGAATTTACAACCACTACAACAACAAACAGTACTTGATTGATCAATGTACACAGCCACATAGGGGGTCATTCCGACCCTGGCGGTCCATGACCGCCAGGGCCGGGGACCGCGGAAGCACCGCCATCAGGCTGGCGGTGCTTCCTGGGCCATTCTGACCGCGGCGGTAAAGCCGCGGTCAGAAAAGGGCAACCGGCGGTTTCCCGCCGGTTTACCCCTGGCCCAGGGAATCCTCCATGGCGGTGCCGCTTGCAGTGCTGTCATGGGGATTTCGACCCCCTTCCCGACATCCTGTTCCTGGCGGTTTTTACCGCCAGGAACAGGATGGCGGGAACGGGTGTCATGGGGCCCCTTGGGGCCCCTGCACTGCCCATGCCACTGGCATGGGCAGTGCAGGGGCCCCCTAACAGGGCCCCATAATGATTTTCAGTGTCTGCTTTGCAGACACTGAAAATCGCGACGGGTGCCACTGCACCCGTCGCACCCCTACAACTCCGCTGGCTCCATTCGGAGCCGGCTTCATTGTTGAGGGGGGTTTTCCGCTGGACCGGCGGGCGGCCGCCGGGGTCAGAATGACCCCCATATTGTCCTTGGAAAGCAAATTATTTGTGGATTGTACCCAGTTGTGTCCTAGGTCCCTGATCCAAAGGGCAAGGCACATCAGTATACCCCACATTACATATCTACACAAACAGACGCTCATCTATTGTGTCACACATGGCATATTGGTAATCCTCGAGGGGAGATGTCAGAACCTAACACATTAAAATGACAATGAGACAGGCAGGATTATGCCCTGTACCCACCTCCATGTGGCTGCTGTGCTCCCCTCAAATGCCATCATGGTCTGGGTGTGCCACCGCCAGGATGAGTGACGTTAGGGGGTTCATGGCCCGACGGGCACCCTGCCCACTTTAGGAGGGCAAACCCAGTTGGACCTCTGTGATCTTCCGGGCCCAGCATCTCAGGTCCTCCCACCTCTTGCAACAGTGGGTGCTCCGCCAGCTGTGGACACCCAGTATAAGCACCATCCGAGTGATGGCTCTCCATATCTCCTTCTTCTGATGGGCATTGACCTGCATGGATGCAAATCACAAATCAAGAAATTACAATCACATGTTTTCACACAACTGGTTGAGTTACACACGTCAGAAACACCAAGTTAGAATTGTTCAATTTGTTAACACACCACAAGTTTAAAGCACACAAGCTAATAGGTACAGGGATAAGACTACACATCTTGGTATCCATCTGCAGACTTACCCACTACCCTGCTCATTGCCTACAATGACTAAGCAAGCCTACTCACATCAGGAAGCCCATGCTTCAGCAACATGTGCAGTGATGAGAGCCACAATGAAACACTGAACACATATGTGGCTTCTGCAGGGTAAAGTCCTGAGATCTGACTGGACCAACACATTCACGCTCTTTGCAATTGGCTCACTGCATATAATCCCTACAGACAACTGCCATGGTACAGACGTCACCCTTACACTTCAGTGACAATGAAGGGGCTATCATGGTGGGTACAGGAAGTGTATTCCTTGAGCATGTGTGGATATATGGCCTACCAAATGCAGACTCATGACACTTCTGGGGGAAGGTTCTGAGGTATTTACCTGAACCACAGAACAGTCCTTTGGACATATGTGTCTATCCAACAGATATGGCATTCCAGTATACAAATGCCTACACAGTGCAGTTTCTGCTCTGTGACCGTATGATATGACACATTTCATTACCTCTCAGGAATCTACACACTGTCGCACTGTGGGACTGTCATAAGTGAATTAAGCTGTACAGGACAGATATGATTTCTGTGAAGATGAAAAAGGAGCTGTGGGAGTAAGGGACCTGCCATAAGTCAAAGACACACATTGGCAATCATATAAAATTCACATTTGGACTACTTCTAGGATGTACTTCAGTGCCTATTCCTAATCTAGTTAATGGACTAAGGTATTCAGGAAAACTATTGCAACTAGAGCTTACTATTGGCCACATGACAGGATCTGGTGGCGGACGGGGAGTGGGAACAGTTGCATAGCCACAGTGACTCTACCCCAGCCTGGACTATGTCCCTTAGTGGGAGATACATTTTACATACCTTGGTCTCTGTAGGCTGAGATTTCTCTCTATTTCCATCACTTCCATGCATGACAGTAAATTATATGGCCATCAGCAATTTGGCATGTGGTTTGTGTGGCAACCTGAAGGGCAGCGTGAGTCAGGATATGCTTTCCGGACAACAGTTTGGCATGGCCGTACGTGGTTTGAAAGATCTGTGTCACCATAGACATTGCTCACAAGATCCGCAAATGACTCAGACACGATGCATACATTGCTCATGCTGCCATTCACTTGCATGTAGTCCAACATTTACAACACTCATTATTGAAGAGATGTAATTGGATGGCAGTAAAGTCTCCTTACCTTACCTTACAAGAAGGATCTAGGACCCCAAAAACCTCACACAACACAATGTGACTTAACTCAACATATGGTACTGGCCATTATACATCTAATCGATGCCACACAGACTGCAACAAGAAGCACACAAGAAGTCTAGCTGGCACACAGAAACAACAAGCACACAAGAAGTCTAGCTGGCACACAGAGGCACACTGTACCCTGTGAGGAGGGGAAGGATGGTGCAGTACAGAGGAAATTGTGCACATGAGGTACTTACCTGCTTCTCTGGTGAGCAACAGAGCTGTCCACAGAGGATTAGGGCCTCGTTGACAAGTCTTTTGAGGTCCTCTGGAGAGAAGGCAAGGGCCCTATCACCTGCTGGACATGGCATGATTGCTCCCAGAGGTGGCACACAGCAGCTCAGGTAGCGGTCATCAATGCTGGTGCACATAGCCATTTGGTCGCAACCTCCACAGGCAAAAACATTAGCCTATGGCTGCATTCGCCACAGTAGCAACCACCTACTGCCCTGAGGACTTCTGCTGGCAGTTGTGCGTGGTTCCTAATGTCCAATGGAGTAGGTCAGGCATCTGCCATTTTGGCAACCTGAATTTTGTATTGAACTTTATAACTGGGTCACACCTACAATATATGTTTATTTGCATCACAAACATCCTTATTCTGTCTTGTCATGGAGGTCATTCTACTCAACCACCATTGTAGTTTGTTGCAGGGCACAGATGGCATTTAATAGCAGTGCAAAGGTCTTTTTTGTAGTTAGATTATAAAGTCACATTTTGACAAGCAATTGTGTAGCACATCTTTGAGATTTATGCAAATCCATGTTGTGGTCACATGTCTTGAAAACCATGGGGGTCACATGTGTGACCCTTGTGTAGTTGCCAGCTAGAATGTGTACTGTGTGTCAATGTCTATCCAGTCAGAAATACTTTGTAACTTATTGTTGGCATGCATCATGCATGTTGCTAGGGACACAGGTACTAATGTTACAAATCATGTCTTGGCACACATAGGTACCCTTGGAGAGGAAGGATGCAACAGCCTCATGTCTACCATCCACTGCCAGACCTTCGGACCATGGAAGAACACCACATCATCTAGCTCTACCATCTGAATAGGCACACAATAGTAGACTTGTGCAGTCAGTTGGAGCCAGATTTGATGCCAGCTATTAATTATCCAGCCAGCATACCACCTGTTGTAAAAAACATATCAGTATTGCACTTCCTGGCCTAAGGGTCCTTCCAAACTACAATGGCCCTATCTGCTGGTATGTCCCAAACTATGTTCAGTCTGGTGTTGAACGAATTCCTCTGACACATTGACAGCGCTATCAGGTTCCCCCATTGTGAGGATTTAGCCAATGTGAAGGATAACTTTTATGGTTTTGGTTGCCTCCCACATGGGTGGGGGCCATTGATGGCACACATGTTGGCTTGGTGCCACTGCAGGCCACTGAACAAGTCTATAGCAACAGAAAGAACTTCCATTCCATCAATGTGCAAATTGTCTGTTTGGCAGATCTCTACATCTTACATGTTGGTGCCCATTATCAGGGTTTAGCCCATGATTCCTTCATAATGCGGAACAGCACCATACCCCAGCTGATGTCACATATGCACCCAGAAAGGCCTGGCTGGTTGGTAAGTCACGTCTGTCCTGACTGTGTGTGTAATGTCAGGTAGTTCTATCATGAAGTGAGTGGCTCATTGTTGCACTTATGTTGCATTCTTTGACAAGAGACACAGCATATCCAAACCATCCTTGGTTGTTGACGCTACTGAGGAATCCAACTATGCCAGGGGAAGTCTGCTTCATTGAGGCCCATGGAAGAACTAAATGGCAGTAGAGCAGGCATTTAGGGTCCTGAAGGCCAGATTCCACTGTCTGGACCAGACTGGTGGAGCCTTCATCTACTCACCTGGGAAAATGTGTCAGATCACTGTGGCATGCTGCATGCTCCATAAAATCGCCCTGCGGAGGAAAATCCAGTACATCCCAGAGGAGTAGGAGCCTACAGTGCCACCGGGTGAGAATCCTGAAATCCCAAGTAAAGATAACAGTGGTGAAGACGCAGCTGACTTGCGGTAATATCTCATCAACAGCTACCTTTAATGAGAGTAAGTATGGCATGTGATGTAATGACTGAGACTGTACGATGAACTGTAGTTTTGAGAATGTGTGGAGTTCAGTGTTTTAGAAACAGCTAGGGAACTGATGATCTGCAATATTCAGGCAAAGGCTTCTTGATATGATAGCTTTTGACACATCCCCACCTTGCTGATGTTGCTTTGTTTGTGTCAGTTTCAAAGCAATATACTTTGTTTTCCATTTGCTTGCTATGTGACTTGTGTATTAGGTATGGTCTCAAACTATACTTCTTGTTTTTTATTGCACAGGTACCTTCACCATGGCATCTTCGTGTGGGCATTTCAGAGTTGTGACATTGGCAGGTATCTGAGCTGGGCATGGACTGTTCCAGGTTATGCAGGTTACAGAGTGTGGATGTATAAGACCTGTACAAAGACAGTTTGCACAGTGTTTGGGTGGAGGTACATAAGTACACATTGCACTTGTTTTGTGTCTTGTGGTGGGCCTGATGCATCATTTGTAAAAATCATGTGGTCATAAAATATGTAATCCTAGCTAATGACCAAGTCATTTCCCATTCACATTGGCTAAACACTCTTTTTGCATGACCTGTAAATGCCTGTACTTGTTTCATCATTGTAGGCCACTGTGCCTGTGACACAACACTGACATATGTTTGTGTCATACCACCAGATACCTGTGCATTAGAATATGATGTCCCTGTGATCAGGGACTACTGCAGTGCCATATGTCTATATCTTGGATTATGTGATGTTGGGTTACTTTGGTGTGGTATATGATAAGGCTCAAGCTGCTGACATCAACCACTTTAATGTTTGGCTATTCTACAGGACTATGCCTGACAAAGACCTTCCTTCTGGGGGTCTGTACCTTGACATATGTACTTTGCCTTAGTATGAGTCACACATTATTGCTCCTAAAATGCCAGACATATTGACCGCCAATGTGCTGTACACTGGAATCAAATGTTTGGTTTGACCAGACACTTGTACTAATGTGTTGATGTATAATGTATGTAACCCTGAGCTGTAACATATCCCTGCTTGCATAAGTAGCTTGTGTCTTGATTACATGTTTCATATGGTCTTACATCTCTTCAAAACTGAGCAAGCAGGCAATGAGTGTGTGAAGGGTGAATGTGTTACAATGCTAATTCTGGAAATAAAATTTGTACAGAAAGAAATAAAAGATGTTAAGTGAAAAGGGTCAGTCATGGTGAATTAAATCATTGGAGTAGATGTCACAACATTGGGAGTCCAAAGTCCAGAGTACTCCTCCCATTGAAACTGGTAGGTGGATTCAGGATCAGTCAGCAAAGTGGATGTGTGGGACACAAAGGAGGTCCCTTAGGAAGAGGTCACTTGCTGGCAGTGGTGGGTGTCTTGCCATCTGCACCTCCTGGATTCTTTACTGGATGTCCTGCTTGAGTTGGGGGGGAATCTGCTCCTACAGAGGCAGGTGTGACTGGGGCTGGTTCTTCATCTGGAAGGGCCTCCCTTCGTGTGGCTGACACCAATGTGGATGCGCCTGGTGTTGATGAGCCGAAGGAAGGAGTAGTCTGTTGTTGAAAAGCCCTGATCAGGGTGGTGTGAATGTCCCTCTGCACCCCTGTTGAGAAGGCTATACTGGTATTGTGGGCCTCCATCTGTTCCCACATGTCTCTGTTCATGTCCATCTGTAGCTGCTTAATTTCCTGGAGTTCAGGCAAGATCTGGCTCATCACACCTTGGGATTCATGGTAGACCCCCAAGATGTGACTGATTGTGTCCTGGCCAAGATCAGCCCAAGTGTCCTCACCCCGCGGGCCCACAGCCTCCCTCCCACTCATCCTAACCCCACAGGCCTGTGCCCTTCTCTCGGGGTGCCCTCTCCAACTTGGTCCTGGACCCTCATTGCCAAAGTGTTGCAGTGAAACTCAGGATCCAGGACTGTGGCGCACAAGATGATAGACACTGTGCTCGGGACACAGGTTTGGGGGTAAATGGCTGCCTGTGATGTTGAGGCAACCGGGCTGGGAGGTGCAGATGTGGCCACAGTGAGACTCACTGTTGGTGTCTGACCAGGTTGCCCAGAGCGGCCAAAACTATTTACCACAACCAGAAACTTAGAAGTGTCTTCATCACTGAGGGCTTCATTGAGGAGTGTAGTGGCAGTCAAGTCTGTGACCTCTGTATACCCAGCAGCAGCAAGACCTGTTGATGTATACCATACATTGCTACTGGTTGTATTGTGACATCTACCTCCAACAGTTTTGTGTTACAGTAAGCAGAGACCTTGCACAAAGTTAAGCTTCAGTTAATCCTATTGTGTCAAGTACCCATGCTATTGGGAGTATTGACATGTGATTTGTGAAGCATGTCAATTCATTTTCACTCAAGCTGCTGCTGAAATGTGCAGATCATTAGCACTAGGGAGGATGGCCTGAAAGTGCCATCTTTCCACCAGTGCAGGCAGAACAGTGGCTGGGCAAGATTTGGCTTTGCCCAATAGGAGGCCTAGTTGAGTGTGCTGCAGGCAGGCCCATGACTTTGTTGTATATGTGACTAGAGTCATCATGTGCACAGTGCAGTGTGATTGTGTCTGCTGCCAATACCAATTTGGCGATGCATCTTGAGGCCTTATGAATATTTGTTGTACACAGTGGTTGAGGTGTCACTACTGTCCTCCAATATTTCATCTTGGGTTAGCAAGCAAGGTGGAGCTATGTTGACAGGTACATCTGTGATTTGGGCATGACCTGTGCTTGATCACTCCCAGGTGAAAATACTTCATTTGTCACTCCTTCTACTTCCCAACAGTTACAAAATAGTATACTCCCAGGTGACTGAAGAACATTAGAGAGATGACAAATAGGGCTATATTGCAAGTGACCATTGGGCTGGTGGTTGGAGTTAGAGTAACAGGGTCTATTGACTTTGCAGTCAGGTCACTCCCTCTACTTCTCAGCACTTGACATATGGTATACGTCCATGTGAGTAAACTTAATTTAATAGTTCACTAACAGATGTAATGGGGCAAGTGACCACTGGGCTGGCAGTTGGAGTTAGAGTAACAGGGCCTATCGGGCTTTGCAGTCAGGTCACTCTCTTTACTTCCCAACAGTTTACAAATGGAACACTCCCAGGTGACTGAAGAGCACTATGGAGATGACAGACGGGGTATTTGGGCAAGTGACCACTGGGCTGATGGTTGGAGTTAGAGTAACAGGGCCTATTGGTCTTTGTAGTCACTCCCTCTACTTCCCAACACTTAGCAAATGGTATCCTCCCAGGTGAGTACACTTTAATTGAGAGTAACCAAACAGGGGTCTTTTTGACAAGTGAACACTGGTCTGATGTTTGAAGTTAGTGAGCTGGTATTTGGAGTTATTGTCACAAGACCTACTGGGAGCTGCAGTCAGGTAACTCTCTCTACTTCCCACACATGACAAAGAGTCTCCTCCCAGGTGAGTGAAGTTCATCTGTGATTTGCCAAACTGGGGTATGTGGACAGGGGAACACACACTGGTCTGGTGTTTGGAGTTGCTGAAACAGTGCCTCCTGGGAGTTGACGTCAGGTAACTCTCTGTAGTGTAGACACTACACAAATGTTATGTATTACATATCTGTATGCAGACTGCATTTGGGTTTGGGCAAACATTTACCTGTTGAAACATACCATGAGTCCTGTCATCATTTTTTGATATTGAAAGACTTACAGGCCCCATTTTGATTTATGGCAGGTGATGGGCCTTGATAAGTGTGCTGTTGGGTCCAATAATGCAGATTGACAGTGTTTAGACTCAGATACTCTGGGTATTGAAAGTTGGTGGGGTACACGAACAAGACAGTGGCAAAAGGTGAGCTGTGAGCAGGCCTGACATTGCATATTGGTGACATTTTTAGTGTTGTCATTTACCAGACTCCACTTCCCCAGGTATTCCTGTTAAGTCCTCAGGATTCAGAATGGCCAAGACTTTCTCTTTCCAGGGAAAGAGATGTAATGGGAAACTGGGAGGGCCACCATCAGTCTTCTTGGCCTGCAGCTAGTACCTGGCAACCAGAAAATGGACCTTGCCCCTGAGGTCATCCACCTCTTCCTAATGTCCTCTTTTGTGCACAGGGTGGTGCCTTCAGCATTGACTCTGTTGACGATCCTGTCCCAAATTTCAATTTTCCTGCTGTGCTGGATTTGTGATCCAAACAATTGTGGCTCTACTCTTATGATTTCATCCATCATGACTCTTAATTCACCTTCTGAAAAATGTGAATATTTCAACCGTGACATGGTGGAACAAAAGATAAGTGTGACATTGACTTACGAAGCAGGAGAATTGTAAAAGGGTGTGAACAGACAAAAGTGTGTGCAGGGTATTCATTGGGATGATGAAAAAAAGGTGCTTAATCTATGTAGTGTTTCAGAAATAAGGTGCTCTTGCTGCTGAGTTTTGTGTTGAAAATGCAAAGGATTATGATCTGTGAAGGGGTGTGTTTTATGGTGTCCTTTGCAGGTGTGTCCACTGTTGCAATCTATGTAAGCTGTGTTGCTTTCAAATTTATCCAATGTGCAGTTGTCTATTACTTTGGTGTCAGCGAACCGCCATGGTTCGGACCACCATTGCCTGACCATCATGAAGGGTCCACATTGGCGACTGTGTGCTTGTAATATGCTCAATGGTTGACTGCGGTGCTGTCGGCGCTGGTGGGCGCACCGCCTATTTCCAGTTCGCCCTGCCACTGGCGGTCTGTTAGTTTTGCTTGGCGGTCGGCGGTCCTGCCTGTGTAACTCGTAATAGAGCAGTTTGAAAGACTGCCAACATGGAGGTCTTTACAGGACCACCAACATGGCATTTTGGTGGTCCGACCGCCAAACTCATAATGAGGCCCTAAAACTTTTATACACATAATCAATACTCCATACCCACACATAAATTTATATCTAGAAATTAAAATAAAATTGCTTAAAAACACAATATCCCAAAGTAAAAGCCTATATATTTATAATTAAACATTAACATAAAAACCAATATGTTGATCACTATTAATAATTAATAAATTTTTATTAAAATGTATTAATAGTTTTAAACTTTGAAGCATAAAATAAAAACACATTAATACTCCACAATGAAAATCCTAAAAGTTAAAAACAATATGAAAACAATTTTCAAATTAATTATTTCTATATTATGATGAATATATTTTAGAACATATATTCCCAAAAACAAAACTTCCTATAATACATATTACAATGTTTATCATTAAAAATGTGCATAGTAAATTATTCATATATATAAAGCTATGCCATATAAATATAAAACAAAATATCAATTTATGCATCATATATTAAACATATTTTTGATATGTTCATAATTTAGTTAAACAACATTTCAAATGATCTTAAAATACAAAAAGCATTTTAAAAGGGAAAAAATGAATTTTTAAACAATTCAATAATAACATGGTTTATAAAAATGCATTTACAAATATTTTTTATTATTAATTGTTGATGTACTTTACATTTTACCAAATTTCTATAATTCAAATAGTTATTTTAATATTTACATAAAATAATGTTTACATTTAGTATAATTTACATATACATTAAACTTAGGATACACTATTTAGAATAATTATTAGTGTAACAAAATACATTGAAATATATAAAATTTTAATTTGCATACCAATAAAATAAAAATTACATTTAAAACACGATGTTCACTTTTTAAAAATCTCCACACCGCTATCCCCAAAAACCTACCATCCTGCTACTACAAAATATATATGTATTATTCTCACACATTGATACAACTAAAAATAAAAAATGTAAAACATTCTTAATTCATAAATTATCTTACTAAACACACATATAAAACAGTATTAAACATTAGAAATCAAACACACAACAATAAAATGCATACAATATAGCACTTACAAACAATATTATATAAAATAGTAAAAACAATACTTGGAACAGTATTCTTACCTTTGATTTTCCTGTTGACGATATTTTTGGCATCCCAATATTCTTGACACAAAGGGGGTTATTACAACTTTGGAGGAGGTGTTAATCCGTCCCAAATGTGACGGATATAGCACCAGCCGTATTACGAGTTCCATAGGATATAATGGACTCGTAATACGGCTGGTGGTATAGCCGTCACTTTTGGGACGGATTAACACCTCCTCCAAAGTTGTAATAACCCCCAAAATGTTTATATCACAATACTTTGCATTTGATATTTTGTCCAAATACCTTGGCTGTGGATGAGGGTGGTGGAATGGGGTAGGGGGTGCGGATAAAGGATATCCTCCAGCTGTTTATTATGGCTGAACCTGTATTTCTTTCCCTGTTTTTTTTTCTTATGTCCCCATGTTGCTGTTGTTGCCCCTACTATGCTTTGTATGTTCCTCCTACCCTTATGATTATACAGGCCTCATAGACTAGTCTATTGCTCTGGACGTGTTGCATAGAAAAAACAATAAAGATTAAACATTCATTCGCCAGTCATTCGAAAAGCTAGCTCTAATGTACAACAATTCTAAGAACTAGTATTTTAAAATCCTTTCTGGTGAGCGATAATGTATGCAACTATCTTCTTTTGATATTAATTTCAACTCTTTTTCTGTCCTCGGTTTCTTTCGGTTTCCACACAAAAGGGTATGATTGAGTAGGTTTATCACTGTCTGCTAAAAAGGCAGCAAGATAATTTGCAACATTTGACAGAAAGGTGACCTAGCAAACTGAGAGAACTGATGAGTAAGGAGGAGATACATAAAAGCATAATTTTTGGCCATAACATCTTCACAATTCCAAATTAAGATCTTCATCATACTTCTAAAAACATTACACTTGGGGCTGCCGGGTGAACTCGCAATATTTTCAATCTGCATGCTCTTCTGCTGAACTAGCTCATTTTATTTGTCAACTGTGTTGAGATTCAGTATTATCGGTTTCAAGTTTGCTTGGTATCAATCTGTCTTTCTCCTAGGTTGATATTGGTTAGATGTGAAAAAGAAGTTCTTCAACTGCATTTTATAGCAGTAACCACAAGATTCCCTTTGCATGACAGCACTTAAGTATGTGATGCACTCTATCATATCCACTCTAATCCAATTTATACTGATTTTGCTGATAACTCCTTATGGCCCTCATTCTGACCCTGGCGGTCAAAGACCGCCAGGGCGGAGGACCGCGGGAGCACCGCCGACAGGCCGGCGGTGCTCCAATGGGGATTCCGACCGCGGCGGTAAAGCCGCGGTCGGACCGGCACCACTGGCGGGCTCCCGCCAGTGTACCGCCGCCCCATTGAATCCTCCACGGTGGCGCAGCTTGCTGCACCGCCGCGGGGATTCCGACCCCCCCTACCGCCATCCAGATCCCGGCGGTCCGACCGCCGGGATCCGGATGGCGGTAGGGGGGGTCGCGGGGCCCCTGGGGGCCCCTGCAGTGCCCATGCCACTGGCATGGGCATTGCAGGGGCCCCCGTAAGAGGGCCCCTACATGTATTTCACTGTCTGCTGCGCAGACAGTGAAATACGCGACGGGTGCAACTGCACCCGTCGCACAACTTCCACTCCGCCGGCTCGATTCCGAGCCGGCTTCATCGTGGAAGCCTCTTTCCCGCTGGGCTGGCTGGCGGTCTGAAGGCGACTGCAATTAAAAAAAAAAAGTGGGTTTCTTCTGTAGACCAATGCTCAGGGGTTTATTTAAAACGAGCTTGTGCCGCCTTTGCATAATTTTTATTGATGCAGCAGCAGCGATGTGCTAGCTTCATGTTTACAAAATAACGCATTTGGCCAAATGTTCCACTTTTCCTGGCCCTGCATTAAAAAAATCTATGCGGGATCCGGCTGCGTCACGTACATTTTAATGTATGCAGAGTGGGCATTCCATCAAAAGAAGTCACTTACAAAGGATGCAGTGGTATTTAAAAGACTTTCCTCTTTTGCCACTTCTTCCAGATGCATCACACATGACCTGCATTGCATCAGGCCCATGGACTGATGAAGTGGATTTAAAACAGTAATCTGGCTGTTTGAAGATACTTCACACCCGGGAGGATGTCTGCTTTGCACCTCAACACTGCTTGTAGTAGGTCTACACATGTTCCAATCATGTTGTAGGACCTCTTGACCAACTTGGGACCATGGCACCTATGATCCCATCAGTCACTGCAGCAAGGCAATGTGACACTGTGTACTTTCTGCAAGGGACAGGCCAGGTTTGTCACTTTTCCAATGAGGGATGGGCCCCCAAGCCCAGGTCTGCATAATCTAAAGGACAACAGGTAAGCACACACATAAGGTAGGTAACACATGTATTTCCACTCCACATTCCAACATATACGTATATCCACTTACATTGCACTGTCACTCACCATGTCACACATACCTAGGTCTCTGAGTGCACATAAGTATGCTATGTGACACATACCCATACTGGCAGTTCTGGTGCCCACTTCAGCAATGCATCAGTATTTCTGATGCAGCCTGGGACCCTACGTCGTGAAGCACCATATTGTAAATACAATGGATCCATGGCGTTATAAACTTTTTTGATGCCGCGTCAGCTTTTTTGACGCATTGATGCTACAACGCACTAATGCATCAGTTCTTATACAGTATATGACACCAACAGTGTTTCCCACTCTCTCCTATACTATTTGACCTTGCTATAGAACCCATTGCTCTTTGACCCCGAAACAGTGCTATTATTACCAAATTCCGATATGTGGACCAAGAACACTTAAAATATTATTGTTTACAAATGAATTCACCCTAAACCTATTCAACCCTAAGATGTCAGTAGGCACAGTCCTGGCACTTAGAGAAGCATATTGCATCTCATATTTTCTGAAATAAATGTCAGCAGGGCTGAAGCATTTCCTATTTCCTAGTCATCATCATCATCATCATGAACTTCTTTATTCGAGTATTATTATAATCACCCAACCATAGTGATATGAACAAATAATATGACACTCATAATAGACATCAAGCCCATGTACATTACATAAAATAGCAATAAAAGATTAGTTACAATATTTAGCTAAAAATATTTTAAAAAGTTAGAGTATTACATTCTAAGAGTGTCTTGATTTATATGTCTTAATTTAAAGCTAGGCCCTAGTGCAATTTCAATTCTGCAAGCGAAACTGGAAAATGTTGGCATCTCCACGTTACTCTTCTAACATGGAGTTCCCACCAAAATTAGCCAGTTGCCACATTGGCAGAATTTTTGTGGAGCAATGTGATGACACTGAGAAAAACACAAGGCTTCAGAATGCGAGCTGGCGGACGCGAGTGAGATTTGGTATCCTGTAGCGTGATTTAGGATTGCTAGAAGGACTTCCGCTGAGATTTTACAAACATGGGCTGTGGCAAGCAGTTGAGGTCAGAGGGCTGCAGCTTGAGTAGATGTTTCTACTTGAGCTGCAGCAAAGTGTACTTGAAAATAGAATGGTGCTGTTTGTGCTGATTTCGCAGCACAGAATGCACAACCAGTGCTAAAATCAGAGCATGACCATTGCCATGTGTGGGAGGCTGGCCCTCTATATAGTATGCAAAACTAGGCACACTGTGCAGGGGGTCCTGGCAACCACATGTTGGTTTACAGAGGCAAAAACCAGATCACTTAATGCTTTAATTTTTATGGTAGCTTGGTCGAGCAGGTCGGCTATTCTCAGAGAAATGTAAAGTATTTGTTTTAAAAACAGTATCAATAAATGAGATCACACACTGAAAAGAATAACTCAAGACCAATTTATAAAACAACTTCTGATTTTTCAAATAAAATTTAGGACCAAGATCATCAAGATTGGGTAAGTATTTTTTAAGTTATGACTTTCTGAAGTTTTATTAAAAATAGTCTTTTGGTGTGTAATTGTGCACTATAGAAATCAATGAGATATACATTGACAATTCACAGTAAATAAGTCAATGTGTTTACCAATGTCTCATTTTGCTGGTGCGTTGAGGTCGTCGATGGGTACCTTGGACCAGCCTGAGAAGTTTGGGTGACTCTTGATTCCCACTGGAGCAGCTGTAGAAAGTCGATGGAGCTGGTGCCAGGCCACTGTGGGAGACCACTTAGAATAGCGCTGCACTGGTGGATTTAAAGGTAAGTCCGTGCCTCCCCTTCGAATGTCGAGGTTGCAAGGGCTGAGGGACCCTTAGGGCACAGCTGGTTCTTCAGTGCAGGGCACAGAGCAACATGATGCAGAGTGAATTGGTGAGCCAGGAGCTGTGCGTAAATGTGCCCTTGGAAGCAGGAAGCAGGTACCTTGGGGGATCACTTGCAGGTCAGCAGGGGCACTATTGTGGGAGGTCCAGGTGGTTTCTGAAGTCCCTTGACTAGGGCTTCCTCCTGGTCCTTTTTTGGCCTGGTTTGGACTGTTCTTTTGGGTGTCTGATGTGACGTGACCAGTACCAGAGGCTATTCCACGGTCTAACCACTGTAGGGTGCAGTGCCACCAAACTTGGCATCCTGGCATGGTTTTTCCTTACGGTCCAATGAGTGTAGTTTGGTTTAGCTGTGACATCCGGTTCCTTGCTCAGAAGCCAGTCAGTAAAGAGGCCTTCACTGGGTCTTTGGTTCCTTAGTGTTGCAGAGTGATGCCTTCACTCTGGAGGGAGATCTTTGGTGATTTGTGAAGAGTGGAGGTCCTCTGTGGGTTTTTACAGTCCATCAAATGTGCAAGCAAACATCTCAGCAGCGATTGTCAAGTCCTAGGTGCAGCAGGCAGGGTTTGGGGCCTTTCCTTGTTGCAGCAGGACTTCAGCTGTCGAGCCTTAGGTCTTTTTTGTTGCTGGTCTTCTTTGTCTGTCAAATCTGGTTTCTTGGTCTAGGGATGCCCACTAAATATTGTATTTAGTGGATGTTTTAGGGGGTACCCTGTAGTGAGTGGCTACACCCACTAAGTGATCACTTCCTGTGGGTAGAGGTCACTTCCCTACACCTGATTGACTATTTCCCTTCCATGAAAAATGGAAAATGAAATGGAGAGCCCACCTCGCATGCAACACCTTAGGGATGGTACAAGCTGGGGATGACCACTTCTCCTACCCTTTGTCTGTTTTGCTGCCCTTGTTCATGCCAAAAATGTGAGTTTGCAACAGGGGCAGCAATCTGTTGCTAGCAGCAGGCCTGGAGGTCAAGTTCCAAGGGAAGTATGCCCTTTAAAGCTCGCAAACAAGGTAGTGCACATTCCTGAGGGAGGGGGTGTTAGCACCTCCACCCAGAAAGGGGTTTGTTCTAAATCCCAGAGAGCAGGATCTCTCACCCCAGGGATGCAGAATCTTCTCTGGTGGTGGTAGGCTGGTTGTGACCGACCAGCAACTATGCAAGGGAAATTCGCTTTTTCAAGGGGCACCTCTAAGAGGACCCCTGAGTACATTTTGTGATAGATCCAATGCTGGTACCAGTCCGGGTTTATCATTCTGGGTTGTTTGAAACCATACAACCCAGAATTCAGAGTAGCCATCATGTAGCTGTGAAACTCATACTGACCAGTATCCAGCACATGTACTAAAATGGCTTCTCTGTTCACTTACTATGTCCTAGGTTTGGCAAGGACACAGTAGGGACATATTGCTCATGCAGCTATGCCCTTACATGCCATATGGTGCACCCTGCCTTAGGGCTGGAAGGCCTGCCAGATGGGTGACTCTTCCATAGTGTATGCAGTGTGTAGAGGATGGAGCACACAGGTCACGTGCCATGTCAAGTTTGCCTTTTAGGATTGTATCAGAACAATTAGCCTGCAATGGCAGTGCTGGGTGCTTCTGGATGCAGGGCCCTAGAGGGTGGCACAATCTGTGCTGCTGCCCTCAGGGGTCTACACTTAGTACCCCATGCCGTGGGCACCTACGTACCATTTACTAGGGACTCATAGTGGCAGCTAAATATGTTGCTGATTTTGTCAATACCTTTGTAGTTTTAGGAAAAGGACACTGGCACTTGAGACCTAGTTAGCAGGATTCCAGTGCACTCCAGTCCAAGAGGTATCCAGAAACCAGGCAAAAAGTGTGTGGGGGATACTGAAACAAGGTGCCAGTTTCCCACACCACTGGCATTTCCCACCTGTTGGCAGAACTCCGTGGAATCTCACATAGTTGTTTTGTAACTGTGAGTGATTCAACAGAGGGAAATTCTGCAACTCCCCCTTATTTGCATAACAGATTTTAAAAAAACCTGCACTATGACATATTTCACTAGTGCACAACTTTTGTAGAAAAAATAATTAAGGCCTACATCTTCTGATACCTTGTCTACTAAGAATAGGCAATCCAAATTTACAAGATAATGACCCATAAAACCTGCAAAAGAATACAAAATGAAGCAAGGTTTGCAGTGATAATTCACGAACATATAAAAACTGTTTCATATTGTCCAACAGGGAAACACGTTTGTCATTTTATGTATCGCAGCCTAAAACTGGCGGAGAGCATTCGCTCCAATGAACAACCAGGTGAAGATAGGGTTCTAAACATGAGTTAGTTATTCCTTGTTCGAGAGAATTATACCTCAATTCTCTATTGGCGCCTGGCCTCCATGAACGACTGTGTAATACTAATGGCAATGTAAATATGGTGGGTGTGATGAAGCAGAAAATGAAGGTTTTGATTTATTAACGCATAAACGTAGTGTGAAATAATCATGTGTGACATTAACCGAACTAATAAAGATTGTACGGGGACAAAATGTGCCCTTAGAGTAGTTTGCCAACACTATACGCGTGCTTTATATAACGTGGTGTATTAGAATTGCACTAATCTGACATAATCATAAACGTGTGCTACGATTTGCTTGTTTGAACTACGTTAGCTTAGCATTACTTTAGCGGAGGCTTTGGCCTAGTGGCCTGGTCTCACGGTTTAGATGCTCGTATTTTTCCAATGTGCTATTAAACGTGTATTTCTGCTTGAAGCTGTACTTTTCCACTGAAACTGTTCACATGCTTATCTTAAAGTTTCGTGCCAGCCTGGCATATTTTCTCTTTAATTCAAGGTCGACTTGCAGGTGCGGACAATGGAGGCTCTGAAAGTGAGCTAATTGGTAGACAATGTTGCGATTTGCGTACCCATCTCCAAGGATAATGTATGCTTAAGTAAAAGCTTGAGAACTGTCGTTTTTGATTGGACAATTTGAAGCTAACCTATGAACCCTCCAATGGAGACCCTACTGGATTCGAACTGTTGTCTATAAAAACCAGGTGCACGAGAAGAAATTAGCGCCATTACCAGCTCGATACCCGCCATTTTGCAGACTTCGTAGCTATTATGGCCCACTTTGCTGCAACGCCATTTTGAGAGACTTTGATGCTTTCTCTAATCGAGAGAAAAAGACTTTAATGATTCTTGCCCTAGAGACTTTAACTTTGATTTGTCCCTTTGCATGAAGTAGTAGTCTTAACTTGCCGCCGTGAGGCGATTGCCCCGTTCACCCCTGCCCCATTGTCCCGTCCCATGCTGATCGAGAAACGGTACCTGTGAGACGAAGACTTCCTTGTATGCTGATCGTAATTGGTAAATATGAAAGGAAATTGTAAAATTGCATTGTGTTCCTTTTAGGTAACCAACTGCTGATTTTTGATAAGATCCCTAGATAGGAGTTTTCTAAATTTATGTTGCTAAATTGTTTTTGCATGAAGTCCCACATGCCGATGCTAATTTGAGGTTAGATGAGGATTCCATATGTTGCACGATGCAATTTGAGATCTTGTTATGCTGACTAAATGTACGCAATTAGCCCATTACAGATTATCGTATTAGTGCTTTGCATTGCCATTATCGAATGCCTTGTGATTCAAATGCTACATAGATTACACTTGTTTCGACGATATGGACAGCTATTAATGTTCATTTATGTTTATCATTTGGTGTTGAGACACATCTATATCGTGCTAGCTTTGTTAATATAGGGAAATAAATTCACTAACTTTGCAATAAATTGGTGTGGTTATTCCTGACTGAAAGGTCAGGGTTCGCCGAAATGTATTCTGGATTAATCATTAAGTTTTATGTTGATCAAGGTATTGCTTATGTACGTTATTGATTATTGATCTGATGCGACGGATCGATTAAGAGTACAGAGAGTTCCCACTTAGTCAAAAGATTCATCGGCCTAAAGAGCGTCCGAACACAGGTAAATTGTTACTACGGTTCGCTCTATCAGTAGATGGTAACAGAGGACGGTTACGTCTTTTGGGACCCTGTACTATTAAAATACATGGTGTTGAATTAACGGTTACGCATTTTGAGGCCTCATTCGAGAAGCTGAATTAGATTTTTCTTGGATAAAACTGATTGACAGAATGATGATGGGCTAGGTCCACCGCGACTTTCCCGGGATCTCGGAGCTTGCGAATGGAGAGAACGGAGGTGTGGAAACAGCGTTGGCGGTACTAGTGATGGTATGAGTGAAGTTAGGGTTTTGCGCTTGCACAGCTTATTGCCGCAGGGTGTGTGAAAAGGTTGCGAGGATTTTTTCTTTTAAAGGATAGCGGAGGTGCGACTCCGAGTGTAGAAGTAGAGAAGTCGTCGAACTTCATAGAGATAGCGGAGGTGCGGCTCCGAGTGTGAGAGTAGGGAAGTCGTCGAACTTCATGTGCGTGTGGCGCTTTGTGCATAAAAAGGTCCACATGGTTGTTGTTGTTGAGACGGGCCCTGTGAGGTCAAGAGACTCCGGAGTAAGTTGATCCATGTTGTGGTCTGGGCGGTTTAGTAGGTTGATCGGGCGTGGTCAACAAGTCGGCATGTGTGTTAGGGAGTGAAAGAAACTTCGACTTCGGGCTCTGACAAGATTCTAAGTGCACTAGAACAGATCATTGACAAGTTGAGAGTAGGTCTGCAGGTCAGATTTGCTTGCGAATGTGGGGACTGAGAAAGACGGAATAGCGGCCGAGGCTAGTGAAAGGTCCCTAAGGTCCTGAAGCGATTGTGTTACCCTTCCTGTAGTAAATCGACAGATCTGTTTTAGTTTTTGGTAGCTCGCAATATATATGCAAGAAGTTGTTACGAGAGGAGCTGAGTGAAGGAAGACTAGCCGCGAGGCTTTGTCAGCCGCAGTGTGTGTGAGTGTGACGTCACTAGGAGCCGCGCTGGGATAGGTTGGTTGGAGAGAAGGGTCGCGCACGGATTGGACGCAGTCCGTGGGGCTCGTTTGGAAGGGGAAAGGCAAGCGAAGAGTATTCCGGGAATTAAAGTCACCTATTGATTACAAATTTGTGGAATAAAATTGACCTATTGATTATAAACTTTGTGAAATAAAAGACAAGAAAATGAAATTCCTTAAAGCATTTAGGAGTGCGATGAAGGGGGAGTCTTACATCAAAGCGAGCGTAGGAGAGGAGACGCCGCCCGAGGGCACACCAGCTTACATTGTAATGGAGGAAAAAGGGGTAGCTCCGTGTCTTTGGCTAAAGCAATGGCACAAACTGACAGAGAAACATGGGAGCGTAGCGTTCCCGATACATGGGACATTCAATATAAGGATCCTAGAGAATTTGAGATTCACGATGTACGACATGAAGGTGCCTCCAAGGCTGGCACAGTTTGAGGCTCTAGCAATCTGGGAATTAATGGCTAGACAGCAACAGAAAAATAAGTTTGAAACAAGGATGAGGAAGGTAGAAAAGACACTAGCGGATGCTAGGTGGGATAATGCGCAGAAGGTGTGGAGGTCAGATGTATTGCAGGGAATAAAATTGTTTCCAGCAATTACTAAGGAAGAAGAGGAGACAGGTAAGAAAGCTACCTGTAAGACAGACAGGAAGTGTTCCAAGGATAGAGAGGACGAGGAAAAACTGAGGAGAGAAGAGGAGTTAGAGGATGAGGAGTTAATAATGCAATTGCTGAACGACCGTCCACCACCTTATGCAGAAAATGGACAAGGTCCAAGTACCAGTTCTGCCCCTCCGGTACCGGTACAGAACAGTGAAACCCAGAGTTCAGAAGCGCCATCGGGATCTAAGGACCCGAGTTTACTGTTCACCCCGCAGATACCGCAGGTTAGGAGAATATATCCAGATGTGCCCATAATGAAACCAGCAGAAAATTACCAACCGCAGATGCCAGGGTACTACAGCAGTGACAATAGTGGAGGAATGGTTCTAGAACAAACAGTAAGGGGAGTACAGAATGGTCACAATACAATAATGGCACAGGCTGAATCAACTCAGTTTATGATGCCTCAAAAGCAGATGCAGGGAGAAAACGCTCATGCTCAGATGACGGGGAGTCAGATGGGCATGCCGACAATGATGACCCATAGTATGGGGATGAACATGCCTCAGAACATGGGATATGGACAGAACCCAGATGCGATATCACTACCCATTACTGTAGGTCCACCGGTACCTCTGTATAGCCAGCCTAACTTAGGCATGAACAGTCAGGGATCAATGCTGCAGAATGGGACAGAGAGGAGGTGCATAGAGAACACTCCAGGGATAACTCCGATAGCGGCTCAGCCAAGTGGATCTGGATCCTTGATGGAGTTTAGTCCCATATGTGCTCAGTCTACACTGGTGAGGTCGAGTCCCCCACTGATAATACCTTTAACATCGAATACTGAAAAGTTGCCGCAACCATCAATGGCAGTCGATGTGAATGCTACACTGATGGGGGTAAATGCGCAACAGCTGACACAGTGGTTCAACAGTTTAAATTCCACACAAAGTTCAGCCAGTGGGAAAGGAGAAGACTATATGAATAGAGTCAGGTTGAACATGGAAGCACAAGAATTGGTGGAAGGGACTATGGGTGTAAACAGGTTAGAGTCCTACACGGAAGAAGAACTGAGGTATCTATGTCCCAGGATTACGAAGGAAGTGAACAAAGTACATAAGGGCTTGCAGGAAGTAGCGGACAGAAACGGGATTGACATAGGCAAGACGAAACACTTGAGCAGGAGCTATAGGTTGGATTTTGAGACCACAGATTTTGAACACATGAGGTCAGCAGGTATGAAGGCACACCTTAGAGAATTGTTGCAGAGTGCACAAGTGTGGAGGTGCTTAGACAAGTGGGAAAGCAGGTGGGTAAAGAGGAAGGATAAGAGGAGGGACAGTGCTACAGAGCATAATGAGAAAAGACCGCAGAACAGCGAGACAGTAACCATGTTACCAATGAGGGAGACAGCAGGTGGAAAGTTAATACATGTACCGTGGCACAGAAGCGACATTCAGTCATTTACGGATGATTTTCCCAAACTGAGAGAGAAGGCGATTGAATGGTATCAACAGACTGATAGGTTTGTGAAACTTGCAAAATGTCTCTGGGAAGACCTGAACACTCTCTTTGAGATCGTGGTTCCGGCAGATTTGTGGGAGGATTGCAAAAGAGCTGTAGGTTGGCCGACAAGTGAACCAGAGAGAGACAGGGAGACGGGAGCACCATCACCTATGGTGATGAGTTTGTACTATAAGGTGATTGAGCATTTGAAGACGAAGGTTGCCGCGAAAAATGTGGATTGGCAGAAGATTGATCGAACTGCCCAAGAGACTAAAGAATCGATTCATAGTTACTACGAGAGGTTGTTGAAAGCGTTCAAGAATTACAGTGGCACGGAAACAATCGAGGCGAAGGATATGCTTCATTTTGTGTTCAGATTTGTGGAAGGGCTGAGACCAGAGATAAGTCAGATGATAAAGTCTCATTTGATTTGTTGGCAGTCTAAACCGATTGATGAGGTCTTGACTTACGCGAAAGATTGTAGCGACGAAATTGAGGTAAAACAGAAAAAGCTGAAAGAGAAGGTGATGATGATGCAACTTAAAGCAGCTCAGACAGGTCTGCAAGGTTTGCAAGGGATGCAAGGGTTCCAACAGCAGGTACTGCAACCGCAGCCGCAGTTGCAAGGAAACATGGCGTTTCAGCCACAGGCCAGAGGCAGGGGCAGAGGAGGTTTTGTGAATAATGGTCCGGATTTAAACACTGTTGTGACGGGTGTGCAGGCAATGAAGAAAGTGATGCCGTGTCACGTGTGCGGAATTGTAGGTCATTGGAAACGCGAGTGCCCGATGGTGGTGCAGGAAGGTGCAGGTGCAGGTGCAGGTGTTGGTCAGCAAAACAATGATGTCAATGCATTTCAGACAATGAGGGGACCGAAAATGAGAGGTCCAAACCCAAATTTTCAGACCATAAATCAATTGCAGGGATTACAACCTATGCAGCCGCAGCAGATGCAGATGCCTCGTATGCAGATGACGCAAATTTAGCCGATGCAACAGCAGTTACCCATGGTACCTAATCAGCAAATGCAAATACCTTTGGCACCAATGAGTCAGCAGCAAGTGATGGTTCCTCCACAGGTCTCGGGTCAGGTAATGAGTACAAATGGCACCGTACAACAGTTCCCATTACACAGTGAGAGTGGAATAAACAATGTATGGGAGAGTGAAAGTTCAGAAGAAGAAGGAGATTGTGTGCTTGCAGCATCCTTAGAAGTTGATCAAAAGGGTCCGTACGTAGAGGGAAAAGTAATGGGTCATCGTGTTTCATTCTTGGTGGACACGGGAGCCACACATTCAACTGTTAAGAGTAGTGAAGTACCAAATTTGCCACTCTCAGGGAGGACAGTTCAAGTGGTGGGAGTAGCAAACAGGCACCTGACGAACCCAATAACAGATACGGTACCAGTCAGCATCGGTAACTATCAAGGGGTACATCAGTTTGTGATATGTGACTCAAGCCCAATAGCACTGTTAGGGAGAGACCTGTTGTGCAAGCTGGGATGTTCGATCATGTGTTCGAACGAAGGAATAACAATCCAGACGAGCAGTGATGGGGAGGAAGAGGATAGTGTAGAGGGGGATGAAATGGAAACTGTCGATGAAGAGTATCCTCTGATTTGTCTTTTCCCGATGATAACTGAAGAAGATATTCCAGTCGAATTACGGGAAACTGTCGGAAAGGAAGTGTGGGACATGACAGGGAAAGAGGTGGGATTGATGAAAGGAGTGGAACCCAGTGAAAGTGACTGTAAAGCCCAATGCAATCTTTCCCCAGACCCCACAATACCACATGCCACAAGATACCCTCATGAAAGTTGCCCAACTCATTGACGAATTTGTAAAAACGGGGGGTACTGAAAGAAGTGTTGAGCAGTCCATGTAATTCACCAATAATGGGACTAATAAAGCCAAGTGGAAAGGTCCGACTTGTGCAAGACTTAAGGAAAATAAATGACATCATAGTCAAATGCTGCCCTGTTGTACCGAATCCAGCTGTGATAATGTTTCAGATCCCTTGCGATGCCGAGTGGTTCTCAGTCATTGATTTGTCACAAGCATTCTTTTCTGTGCCTCTTCATGAGGACAGCCAATTTCTCTTTTGTTTCAAATTCCTAGACAGAGTATACAGTTGGTGTCGAATTCCTCAAGGGTTTTCTGAGTCACCGTCAATATTCAATCAGGTTCTAAAGAAAGACTTGGAAGAGTTAGAGTTGCCATTCGAGTCAACCCTCGTACAGTACATTGACGATTTACTGGTTGCATCAAAGACAGAAAGTGGCTGCACAGCCGATACCATTGCTCTGTTGAACCATTTGGGAGGGAATGGACACAAGGTGTCTCCTTCCAAATTACAGTTCTGTCAGAAGAAAGTGAAATACTTGGGTCACCAGATAGAGAAAGGGTCACGGAGGATAATGAAGGAAAGAATTACAAGTGTACTTCAGATGAGTCCGCCCAAGACGAGAAGGGAGGTGAGGAAATTCTTGGGAATGGTGGGCTACTGTCGCCAGTGGATTCCCAACTTCTCGACTCTAGCGAAGCCTTTACTGAAACTGACCCAGAAGGATGCTTTGGATCAAATTGAACTGAAAGGAGATGAGATGGATGCTTTTGTTGAATTGAAAGAGTGCATGTGTAGGGCTCCAGCTTTAGGTATGCCTGATTACACAAAGCCTTTCACATTGTTTTGCCATGAACGTGATGCATGTTCTTTGTCTGTCCTGACTCAAGCCCATGGTGGCGTAAACAGACCAGTAGCGTATTTTTCAGCTACTTTGGATCCGGTCGCAGCAGCACTCCCAGGGTGTTTGCGCGCCGTAGCAGCAGTTGGTATCAGCCTCACTCAGAGTGAAGGAATAGTGATGGGACACCCAGTAACAGTCATGGTCCCTCACTCAGTTGAGATACTTTTGACCCGCTCCCGAACGCAACACATGACCGGAGCAAGACTCACAAGGTATGAAACGATAATTCTGGGCTCACCGAATGTGCAGCTGAAAAGGTGCACTACGTTGAATCCAGCAACCTTGCTTCCTGGAGAAAATGCTGAAATTGAGAACGCTGAAGACGTCGAGCATGACTGCCTTCAGGTGACTGAATTTTGCACAAAACCCCGACCGGACATCAAGGATACTAAGCTTGATGAAAATGACCAAATTCTTTTTGTTGATGGTTCATGTCTAAGAGATGGGATGGGAATTTTGAAAGCAGGATACGCTGTATGCACTGTAACAGGGGTCTTGGAAGCGGGATGGCTTCAAGGAGTCTATTCTGCACAAGTAGCAGAACTTGTAGCCCTTACCAGAGCATGTCAACTGTCTGCATTGATGAAAGTCACCATTTACACTGATAGCCAATATGGGTTTGGGATTGTGCATGACTTTGGACAACTATGGTCACAGAGAGGTTTCCTGACTTCTTCAGGATCCCCAGTGAAAAACGGGGAGAGAATAAGGGAATTGTTACATGCCATTCAAGTGCCAGCTGAAGTTGCAGTGGTAAAGTGCAGTGCTCACACGAAAGGACAGGACTATGTTTCTCTGGGAAATGCATATGCGGATCAAGTCGCAAGATTTTGTGCCTTGAACTGTATATTACTGAGAGATGAATGGAACTCAATAAGTGAGCCAGAACTCGAACCAGCTGAAGCATTTGCCTTGAAGGTCGTAGATACGATAGAGGAACTAAAAGCACTACAGAATAATGTCAGGGAGGATGAAAGAGATTCCTGGATTAAATCACAATGTATAAAGAGACAAGATGAGTTATGGGTTTCACATGAGGGAAAATTTGTTTTGCCAAATAGTCTCTTATCACAGCTTGCGCGGTTCTATCATGGGCAAGCTCACCTAGGGAGAGATGCCATGATAAGATTGTTCAAAACTGATTGGTTTAACCCCAGATTTCGTCAAGCTGCAGAAGCAGTTTGCCATCGATGTGTCACTTGCCAGCAGATGAACCCAGGAAAGGGAACAGTTGTGAACGCGAGCCACATTGGTAGGGCAAGCGGTCCTTTTAGTCGTATGCAGATGGACTTCATTGAGATGCCTGTGCATGGAGGTCTGAAATATGTGTTGGTGATCGTGTGCATTTGTAGTCACTGGATTGAGACATACCCCACACGCAGAAATGACAGCCTTACAGTTGCAAAGCTATTATTGAGAGAGTTGATACCACGTTTCGGATTCCCGATCTCTTTAGAATCAGATAGGGGAAGTCACTTCAACAACGAGGTGATAAAGTTACTTTGCGAAGCACTGAACATTGAGCAGAAACTGCATTGTAGCTATCGCCCTGAAGCATCAGGACTGGTGGAGCAGATGAATGGTACACTGAAATCAAGAATGGCGAAAATATGTGCATCAACAAATTTGAAATGGCCTGATGCATTGCCCTTAGTGCTAATGTCAATGAGAAACACTCCTGATAGAAAAACTGGATTGTCTCCGCACGAAATTCTCATGGGCAGGGCTATGAGACTTCCTGCAGTTCCCGCAAACGCGCTTTTGAATATTACAGATGATATGGTGTTAGACTACTGCAAAGGACTGGCTGACGTGGTTCGCTCTTTCTCTCACCAGGTGGAAGCGACCACCTTGCCACCGATCCAAGGTCCAGGACACGCACTGAAAGCAGGTGACTGGGTCGTGGTGAAGAAGCACGTGAGGAAGTCGTGTCTGGAACCCCGTTGGAAAGGCCCTTTCCAAGTGATCCTGACGACAACTACCGCTGTGAAGTGTGCGGGGGTTCCCAACTGGATTCACGCCAGTCACACAAAGAAGGTGCTGTGTCCCACAGATGAGGAAGTTGAAGCGCTGAAATTGCCAGTGCCTGATAAAACAGTGCCGAGTGTTGAGACAGAACAAAAGCGAACTGAAAGCGAACAAGCAGCAGCAGGAGAAAAAGAGATATTATTGGAGAACGAAGAGTCCGACTCACTTGGGGAAGACCAAGGAGAAAGTTCAGACAGCGACGAAGAAGCTGCAGGTGACAAAGAGCCTGAAGCAGCTGAGGGTAGCAAAAAGCCTGAAGCAGCTGAAGGTGACAAAGAACCTGAAGCAGCTGAAAGTGATACAGAGCCTGACGAAAGTAACGGTGACGAAGGGCTCGAAAAAGGTGAAAAAGCAGGGGAGCCTGATCAGAAGGGGGCTTTCCCAGAAACAGACGATACAGAAAAAGAAAAGGAGAACGTGATCGATTCCCCTGAAGGAGGGGACAAGGCAGAGCAGAACGAAAAAGTTCAAACCTCTACAGAAAAGGTCGCAGGTCCATCAAATGGACATGGTGCAAAGATGAGACTAAGTATATCACCAGTAAAACAAAGGTCTGGAGAAGGTTTGAACGACGGAGAAAGGCCAAAAGTAAAAGAGAAAAGAAAAGAAGTGTCTGTCGTGGTACCAACCTCGAGTGAAGAAAAGGACTTGACAAAAGAGGAAAGTACCAGCGAGGCAGAATCGAAAAGAGAAGCAAAATTGAAAAGGAAAAGGATACCGAACAGAAGGTATTCCGGTCCTGAATGGGCATATGCAGTCAATGACGATTGGACTGACGAGTTTGTATCTCTAAGCATCGAGAACGAAGAAGAGGAAGAGATACCAATAGAAAAGAAAAGCTTTATGGACAGTGTTGATTGAAAGGGTGATAAATGATATTGCTTGCTACAATCTAACGTGAAACAAACAACCAGCTGAGACATTGCTAAACCGGATGAGACATTTGCTAAACCGATAAAGACTGAGTTATTGCCGAATTGAGACAAATGCTGCTAACCGATAAGTGACTGGCCTTTGGAGAAGACGGTGTGAACATTGCGCTCGCTCAGCTTTGTAACTAAATTGCTAAATAAGTTTCATTTATAAGTGCTTCTAGCTCTCTGATTCTATACAGATCATGACGCAAAACAATAGAAAGAAATATTGTAAATATGTGTGTATAGGCTTGGTAGTTACATGTGTAATAATAATAATGGCAATTGTGCTTGGAATGCATGGAAAGGGTGAGAATGAGACTATTGAGGCTTCTACTATTGTTCCTGTTACTGTTACTGAACTAACCGCATTGAAAAGGCTAGCACTGGATGAGAGACTCTTGCATGAAAGGAAAGAGCTTTCGTATAATGTTTTCTATCGCTTACTAACAGAATATGTTGAGACAATGGATGCGAAAGATTGTTATGTGTGTACCCAGATACCGACATCAGTGAAGGAGGGGGTGACATATCACCACATGCCTCTTACATACGGAATTACATGTAGTATAGTAATGTCTAGGTTTTATGGTCAAACTAACATACAGTATTTTTACTCAAATTATGATGTTACCTTTGCTTATGTTCCTATAATAGCGCAGCTAAGCCAGACTGCAAAAGATTGGGATGCAAAAATTATGAGGGAATTTTTCGAGCCAATGCAACCTTTTGAAACGGCTCACGCTCATAGGGAAAATCTTACCTGTTCACTCTCTGCAGTAGAAATAAGCTTTTTAGATCGCACAGATGATAGAAGGGCTCAAATGAAGGCGAAATTAGAAAAGGAGTTACATAAGAGGACTTCAGTAGATAATTATGATTTTGCTGCAATAAAGACACAAGGGAAAATTGCTTTAGATGCTTGGCATGTAGGGAAGTTTTGTATATATCGAGGTGAATCTTATTATGACAACATTTTTGTAGGGGCGAGTGAGTGTAAACACACGTTTATCTTTAAGGCCAAATGGACATTCATGATGGACGGACTTGACCCTGTCATTCCAGGTGTATATTACATTTGTGGGTATAATGCCTATTATCGTCTTCCGAAGGGATGGTGGGGAAGATGTTATTTGGGTATAGTGTTCCCAAAGGTTTATCAACTGGATGACCTATCGATGATTCAAAAGACATCTGGATCCCATCGTATCCAGAAAAGAGAGACCGCAGCTGCTGTGGTAGGTGATATATTTGGAGCCATGATTCCTTCATTGGGAGTTGTGCTGAATTCCATCAAAATAAGAAAGTTGTCTACTATAGTGGATAACATGTTGACAAAGTTTTCAGGTGCTATAATCCTGATAGATGCTGAACTTGCAGCGGAAAGAGCTATGACTCTTCAAAATAGGCTTGCTTTAGACATTCTTTTAGCAAAGGATGGAGGTGTTTGCAAAATGCTTGGTGCAAGACACTGTTGTACCTATATACCTGACAATAGTGTGAAAATTAAAACTATGCTTGCTAATCTAACAAAAGAAAGTGCAGATTTGAAGGAACTGAAAGAACCAGGAGTGTGGGAGAAGGTTGGGAAAGGACTTGCTTCAGTGGGACATTGGATTGGGGGAATTTGGAATGGAATATTGCTAAAAATAATAGAGGGAATTTTAATAGTGATAATTTGTGTATTTGGAATTTGGGGAATAAAAAGGGGAATAATAATGATTATGGAAAGAATTAAAAGAAGAAAGGAGGAGAAAATTATGAAAAGAATGGCAGAAGAATACAAAGCGCAAACTAGGGGAACTAAAAGGAAAAGGGAACTGACAGAATTTTAATGGAATAAAATTTGTGGGCATAATTTGTGTGATGACAAGTAGTCATCAGAGGAGGGATTGATGAAGCAGAAAATGAAGGTTTTGATTTATTAACGCATAAACGTAGTGTGAAATAATCATGTGTGACATTAACCGAACTAATAAAGATTGTACGGGGACAAAATGTGCCCTTAGAGTAGTTTGCCAACACTATACGCGTGCTTTATATAACGTGGTGTATTAGAATTGCACTAATCTGACATAATCATAAACGTGTGCTACGATTTGCTTGTTTGAACTACGTTAGCTTAGCATTACTTTAGCGGAGGCTTTGGCCTAGTGGCCTGGTCTCACGGTTTAGATGCTCGTATTTTTCCAATGTGCTATTAAACGTGTATTTCTGCTTGAAGCTGTACTTTTCCACAGAAACTGTTCACATGCTTATCTTAAAGTTTCGTGCCAGCCTGGCATATTTTCTCTTTAATTCAAGGTCGACTTGCAGGTGCGGACAATGGAGGCTCTGAAAGTGAGCTAATTGGTAGACAATGTTGCGATTTGCGTACCCATCTCCAAGGATAATGTATGCTTAAGTAAAAGCTTGAGAACTGTCGTTTTTGATTGGACAATTTGAAGCTAACCTATGAACCCTCCAATGGAGACCCTACTGGATTCGAACTGTTGTCTATAAAAACCAGGTGCACGAGAAGAAATTAGCGCCATTACCAGCTCGATACCCGCCATTTTGCAGACTTCGTAGCTATTATGGCCCACTTTGCTGCGACGCCATTTTGAGAGACTTTGATGCTTTCTCTAATCGAGAGAAAGAGACTTTAATGATTCTTGCCCTAGAGACTTTAACTTTGATTTGTCCCTTTGCATGAAGTAGTAGTCTTAACTTGCCGCCGTGAGGCGATTGCCCCGTTCACCCCTGCCCCATTGTCCCGTCCCATGCTGATCGAGAAATGGTACCTGTGAGACGAAGACTTCCTTGTATGCTGATCGTAATTGGTAAATATGAAAGGAAATTGTAAAATTGCATTGTGTTCCTTTTAGGTAACCAACTGCTGATTTTTGATAAGATCCCTAGATAGGAGTTTTCTAAATTTACGTTGCTAAATTGTTTTTGCATGAAGTCCCACATGCCGATGCTAATTTGAGGTTAGATGAGGATTCCATATGTTGCACGATGCAATTTGAGATCTTGTTATGCTGACTAAATGTACGCAATTAGCCCATTACAGATTATCGTATTAGTGCTTTGCATTGCCATTATCGAATGCCTTGTGATTCAAATGCTACATAGATTACACTTGTTTCGACGATATGGACAGCTATTAATGTTCATTTATGTTTATCATTTGGTGTTGAGACACATCTATATCGTGCTAGCTTTGTTAATATAGGGAAATAAATTCACTAACTTTGCAATAAATTGGTGTGGTTATTCCTGACTGAAAGGTCAGCGTTCGCCGAAATGTATTCTGGATTAATCATTAAGTGTTATGTTGATCAAGGTATTGCTTATGTACGTTATTGATTATTGATCTGATGCGACGGATCGATTAAGAGTACAGAGAGTTCCCACTTAGTCAAAAGATTCATCGGCCTAAAGAGCGTCCGAACACAGGTAAATTGTTACTACGGTTCGCTCTATCAGGTGTACCTAATTTAGCAGTTGCTAACTTGATAATAACAGAGCCAAGGACTTGTAAGCGCATTGTCACAGGATAAGCAGATCAATGATGTCATTATTTAAAATAGAATATGCATTGCACCAAATCGAAGACCACAACAATGGTGCTGGTTCAAGTCGGTTGTCCACATTTTCAAATCCCAGTTGAGCGTGTATGGCAAAGTGAAAACTACATGCAGGAAGCACAGAAAGCCCCAGCAGAGGCCGTTGTCCTCCGCAGGCTTCTTACATCAATATGTCCCCATATCCCTGCTCCAGATGTCAGTGTAGGATCCCTACTATTTATGTGATTGTGTGTGATTGTGCAAAATATAGTTACCTGCTAGATAAGGTCAGGCCTCGTGAACTACTAGAGTGAAAAGTTACCACTAAATGGGGGAGATGATGAATCTTCACAATGGTTTTGCCTTGGCATGAAAACTATAAAACTTTTTTTTAAACTATGAAAACGAAGGTTTTTAGGGCCACAGACCATAGCGACAGTTTGTGATAAACGGACAAAGGCCTACATATGCATTGTAGGTTATTAAAGTTACGATATGATGAGACTGTCTCACTGGTAGATAAAAGAACAGGTACTGGTGTCTTCTTACAGCTGGCAACTCTAGCTCTTCTGCAATCAGTGTGTGATCAAACTCATTACTATATAACAGGAAAAGGATTGGTGCCAGCATGCAACCCTGACGCATCCCATGTGTCATCTCAAATTTGTCTGTACATTCCCCATTCGCTCCAAAGCTCACTGATGCGGAAAAATCAAAGTAAATAAATCTAATGAAATTCACCAACCTACTCTCAAAGTCCATGGCATTCAATAGTGCGCACAACTTTGATATATTCATGTATCAAGGGCGCAGGATAGACCCATAAAGGGCAGATGTAGCAAGATAGGTTTTGTTATAGTATATTTAGATATTAGCAATTCGATGTCGAAATTGCTCAGTTGTCCCGAGCCCAAACCTAAACCCATTTTAGACATCAGATAATATATTGCGATCAGAGCCCCAAGTCAGGAGTCTCTCTAGGTCTCAGTCGATAATTTTTACTTTTAAATCCAACAGTGAGATAGATTGGAAATATCGTGGATTCTGACTATCTCCCTTTTGGAAGAATGCCTTTATGATTGCTGAGCTCAACTGAACATTTGCTTTGTGTGAGTCTAGTGGTATCTCATTTGGGCCAGGAGCTTTATCTGAAGGACTTTTGTCTTATAGCAGACTGCACTTCATGGAGCTGAAAAACTATGGACAATGGATAAGTTAGTGATTGAAATGAACTGCCATCAATGACACTTACCGATAGGCTATGGACAGGCTATAGATGCTTTCAAAGTGGGCCATCCAGCAGTCAGGTCTAGTCGTTAAACCCAGGAGGTTCTCAAGGGTTTGAATAGTTTGGTGGTATTGACTACCTTCCAGAAGGCCCGAGTGACCTTGGACTTAAAAAACACAGGAAACTACATTATCCCAGGACTCCTTTCAAGGTCGGACTTCCCTAATTGTAATGTCGCCTTGTAGTCAGTTCGGCATTTTTCAATTTCATTCCTACTCTAAGGTGATTACTTCAGGACCATTCGCAGCCTGTTATTGGCAGATCTACAGGCCTGATGTAAAAAATTATTTTACAGTCACAAAGGTTACATTTGTGCCTTTGTGACCACAAAACGGCTTTTCAAATTGCACAAAACCCAAACTGTGATTTGGTAACATAATACAAAATCGTGTACCCTCTTTGATTTGTGAATGTCAAAAAAAAACATTTTTGGAGCAGACAAACAAAAAGTGTTTGTAAAATTACTTATGTTCTTTTTAAATTCACCCTGTTTTCCTTTTAGGAAATTGAACTACATTTTAAAAAAGATAGTTTTTTTTAAAGCAATCATAGACAGGGTGGTCTATTGACATAAAATGTACAATATTTCAGTCCCCTTCAAAGCATTTGACCAAAGGGCCTATCCACAGGACCCCACCAACCAAGAAGATCACAACATAGTTACAGATATTAAATTTTGCACTCTTAGCTACTCAGTAGGTAACTTTCTTTTTTAATTCAATAATGGACTCTGACCCATTGGCTAACCACAGTACATTTTTCAGAACAACTACACATTGGCATGGAGCAGATAGTAAACCAATAGCCTGAGGAGGCGCATTTCTGTGCCCCCTGGGTACAGTACCTTGCTCCACCTAGCTTTCTAAGTTACTTTTTTGAGATATCCCCACAGCACTTTCAGGAAAATCACCAATAGTTGAATTTTTGGGCCATTATACATCTTTCCTTCTATCTTTTGGTTGTCTATTTCTGCTGATTGAAAATCTAAATGGGTGTGACTTAGCCTAGACTCGTTTGACAGCAGATGGGCACAGATGTACTTGGTGTTGACCTGTCTTGGCCTGGGCACATACCTGCACTCCATCATACATGTCCCTTGCTGTGGGAACCTTGATAATGCTTAAGAGCACATTGACTCTCGTTCTGGGGCCAAGATGGATTGTAGGCTCAGTAGACCACCACTGCAGCAGTCACAACACACAAAATGTGCACCCCACACTGCAGGAGACCTGATGATGTTACCTCTCCTCCTGGTTCAAAGAAAGATTGTGTGCTCAGTAGCCTGCCCAACAGCAGTTACCACCCACAGAAAGCACATCCTGTGTTGCGGGAGACCTGGTGGCACTTAAGACACATTTCCTCTTCTCCTTGGGTCAAGATGGATTGTGAGCTCAGTAGTCTGCCCCTGCAGCAGTTGCCATACACCTAGAATGCACATCCCATGCTGCAGGAGACCCAATGATAGCTACGTGTGCATTGTCCCTCCTCCTGGGGTCAAGATGGAATGTGGGCTCAGTAGTCCCTCCTGCAGGAGCCACCATGCACAGAATGTGCATCCAGCACTGTGGGAACATTTTGCCCTTCCTGTTGTGGCCAAGACAGATTGTGGACTCAGTAGTCCACCACTGCAACAGTCACCACATGCAGAATGCTTATCCTGCTCTGCAGGAGACCTGTTGATGCTTCAGAGTATGTTTTTTCTTCCTGGGACAAAGATTGAGTGTGGGGTCAGTAGTCTGCCCCTGCAGCAGTCACCACACACAAAATTTGCTTCTAGCATTATTTGTCAGAACTCTATTTCTTCGTCGTGTACAAAAAAGCATGTCAGTTGGTTGAAGTCTAAGTGGTCAGAAACCTCTTATAATTTAGATATCAGAATTGTAGCTGATTTGACAAATTCTACCCACATTCTGAGTAAGACTTTTCTAATACGAAAACAAAGAACTGGGACAGATGGTCAAAAATTATCAATAGTTTCATGAGCCACATCACTATTATAAAAGTGGTTGCATTAAGATGAATGTGTTTTTTCCTCAAGTACCTGTACTAAGCTAGTAAAAAAATATTTAAATAACTGCTAATATTTTTTTGACAAAATAGATATGTCTATTATGAACATTTCAAGGTGAGGACCCTTTCACCTTTCAATCCAATAATTTAGAAAAAGGGGAAGACCCGGCAGTGCTTGAAAGCCTGACCAATGAAGGCCTTAGACTGAGCTAAGATTTGTGAATAATGGCCTCATCATGATTTTGGCGGTCATGAGATCATCAAACTCGCGGTCCAACCAACAAATTAGGACTTTGGCAGTTGAACCACCAAAGAACCGCCGTCCCCTGCTGGGAACATGGTTCCCGTCTTCATTAGTGTGGTCGGGCTTGCAACCAGCCATGCCTCTGCTGAACTCAGTGCCACCTGGCTGATTATAACCCCTATTTTTGCCATCCTTTTCATGGCGGGGAGCCCGCCATGAAAAGTCTTGCATAAAGGAAGTGCTGGGGGGACACAGAGGGACCACTTCACTGCCCACGACCATGTTGTGGTCAGTGCAGGGGCCCCTTTGCCCAGCAGTGTCAGAAAGCGCACTGTCTGCATTGCAGACAGTGTGCATTCCAGGGGTGGTGGAGTGTTAGGATGTTAGCCTCAGCTCCCTTAAGGGAGCTGAGGCCAATATCCTGACACTGTTCCTGCCGGTCAGCCCTGCAGGAACTCGTATTAAAATGTTCCCACGGGTCAGCCCAGTGGAAGCATTGTAATACGCTCAGTGGGGACGTCACCCCTGTGGGTTTGGCGTTCTTGTGGTGGAACAGCCAAACTCGCAAATAGGCCGTAAATCTAAAAGCAATCTGGCCACTGATCTTAAAGATTTGTTATCCCGGAAAGAGCTGGATGAACTGATGAAAAAAGATTAACTCTCGCTAGGTTTTCCTGGTACACTTGAAAGATTTGAAAGTATGTGTTACATTAAGGACAGGAATGACACGATTTAAATAATATAATCAAATAGTCTGGATTATTTTGTGCTTTATTATTTATAGTATGAGCATTTGTGCCAAAATTACCTCTTTTTACAATTGAAACGGTCAGAGAATTCTAGTTGTAAATTGTCTGTTCCTAATTTTTCTCTCTACACTTTTCAACCTTCAAAGTGCCCCTTCAGTTAAAAGACAACAGTTTTCTGTCTATATAACTTCATCCTTCGTGAGAGGGAGCAATTGAGATATTGCTTTGAAAAACATTTGAAAAGTCACCTAATTGAAAAACGTGTGTCTATACTACTTATAACCTATATATTGACTGTTAATTTTATGAAACTCCTGATTATGGTGTTTCCCGCTAGGAAAGGTGTGTGGAGCACCTTTGCACTACACAAAGTGAAAGCCGTTTGGAAGGCTGGAAGATTTGTGACTGGTGCCCCTTTTGTCAGAAAAGAGAACTTAAGTTGCTGTGCCAGCAATCTTCTTAGGAGAAAATTGTGGTCCTATGAGATCTCCGGGAACCAGAGTCTTACAGGAATTGCAAAATAGGAAGATGTAGTTCAGTGGAAGTGAGCATTAATTGGTGTAGCCCTGTCAAAGGCCATTATCATTTTGGGCTTCAGCAAGACTACTAAATGGCTGCCATACACAGTAAAATTAAAATCACACATGATCAGATCAATGCTAGTTTTTTAGAAGGCCGAACAAAAATGTTTTGATTAAAACCTAGGAGGAGTTGAAAACCAAGATGTAAATTGTTAAAAATGTCACTGACTTTAGTTGGCACCACTAATTACAGACCTTCTCTCAGCACAGGGACAGATGTTGAAAAGTACTTTGCCTCTGCTGAAATACAGAGTATTGTACATCATCCCTGATTTCAACCCTTGTGTTTAACTTTCATTGAAAATTCATTTTTGCAACTTGCATCTTATCTAGATTCACATGTTGTGCATTAGACCACCATCTTGTGGTTGGGCCCAAAATAGTTTTCTTAGTCATTAGTCTTCCTTTTCACTCTCTCCTTTGTTGTTGTTGTGGTTCGTTTGTTCTCATTTGGTAGTTGTCATCCTTGTGTGATAGCAGACATGCACCCCGGAAGGCCCTGTGCCTGGTTGCTATCTTCAGATTCTTTTTCCACCATTGGGTCTGGGCGCTGGCAACATTCTTTGAGAAATAGGACATATATGGGCAGGAGATACTCCACAATGTCTAAAACGCAAATTCACCCTAAGACAGACTGGCTCATACCCATTCAAAGAAGCCACTTTAGAGCACATTGACAGTTGGCAAACCAAGTATCACTAGTCCATTGAAAAGGAGATACTGTAAAGAAATTAGGGGGCAGATTTATACATATTGACACAAACCTGTATTAGCGCAGGTTTGTGTTAAAAAGTATAGCGTTGGCTAGCGCCATTACATGACGCCGACTGGGTGCCATATTTATGGAATGGCGCTAGCCAGCGCTAAGGCCCTGTTAGTGCCCTTGGAGGCATAGGGGGAACCAGGGCTTGTGTGCCAAATTATGGTGCTACACTGTTTAGAGGCAAAAAAATTGCCTCTAAGCAGTGTAGCGCCATTTTGTGGCAGACAACCCCCATGGACATGGCTCCTGCCTTCTTAAAGACAGGAGGCATGCCCACCACCCCAGTGGCCATGCCCAGGTGACTAATGTCCCCTGGGCATGGCCATTGGGGCCAGCGCCATGCAAGGGGCCCCAAGTCAGGGCCCCTGAGCGGTGTTAAAAAACAAAATTAAAATACTCACCCGGACTTATCTCGGATGGGTCCCCCATCCTTAGGTGACCTCCTGGTGTGGGTGGGGGTGTCCCTGGGTACAGGGAAGGCCGCCTGTGGGCAATTTCAATGATCTCCGACCATGGAAATCTGCCTACAGGTCCCCTTACGCCTGCCCAGACCCAGACGTTAAATAATGGCACTAACCAAGCCTAGCGCCATTATTTAAGACCCACATCCCCGTGCTGGATTTTAGCACAGGGGATAAATTTGTCGCAAAGGCCATCTAATCCTTTTCTGGACGGGAATGCCTACCTTGCATCTCATTGACGCAAGGTAGGTTTTCCCCTCCAGAAAATGACGTAAACTCCATTACTTTGGTGCTAGACATGTCTAGCGCCAAAGTATAAATATAGAGTTAGCTTTGCGCTGAATTAGCATAAAATAAAATGATGCCCATTCAGTGCAAACCAAGTATAAATATGGGCCTAGAAATATGACAACCAAAAATTTTTTCTAGGAAAGAAAAACACTGAGAGGATTACTAACTGACTCACGGCCATAATGATTTACCCTTACAGTTAGAGCAGATCAGAAATGTCATTCCTAGAAGAATTATAGAACTCTGGTGAAGACACATACTAAACACCTGGAGGAAGTTAGGGTTTAGGTGAGTAATCCTGATGAGTACAAGATTCTATTAAAGAAAGAATGATGAATGTAAAAATTCTGATGCAAATTCTGCAAAAGATGCTTCTGTTCTTTTATCACTGACTCTGATGATCTATAAACCCATAACTGGCTGCAGAAAGATTTAATGTGCAGATTTCATTAGGAGCATCAGTCTTTCTTATTGAGGTGCTCTATAAACCCCGTCTGGCAATAAATACCCTCCCATGCGTTTAAAAAATAAAATTATATTTTGTAACTTCCTAGATCACTCAATAGAAGTTAATTCAAGAATCGAAAAAGAGGGTAAACCAGCATCTCAGAACCCTGCTTGTATCTGAAGATGCACTCGAGCATAGTCTGTGATTACAGCTACACAGTGATTTGGGGGTCCACTGTGACCTATGGACCACAGTTGTATGTGAAAATGCAAGGTAGCAACTTCGATCTTTTTTAAATAGAAATTAATTGTGTCATATAGCAGATTTTACCAGGAAAAAGCCCTTCTCTTAAAGGTGTTTTCTGTAATTTTTACTTCGCAACAGTTGTAGATAGGCATGTACTAACTGGCAAACAGAAGAAATGTGAACACTTAAGAATGGAAATGTTCTTGAAAATGTTTAACTGCCTTTCTCCTGCTTTCTGTGTTGCCTTTCAACCCACGGCCAGTATCCCAGTATTTCTCCACTCTTGAAATGGGGTGAAAACAAACAAAACAGATCACGAAATTGAATGCAACATACCAACGTGTTAATTACTCCAGAGCTTCACACATGCAGGTCATAGTTACAATGAGTTGTGCAAGATAAAAGGAAGACAGCGCCTTGAGGCCACAGGATTCTCACTGTGATATCGGATGCCTCCTAAACGTTTTGCTTTTGCCATTGTCAGCCAGAGTCTCAGTCAAACGCACGTGGATTGCGCGTTCATGTTCCAGCAGGTAAGGCACGGAGAAGTGCGGAAACTTCCAACAGTTACTTCGGCCTGGAACAATCAGCACACACTTTACTTACATTTGGCAATTGTAGGACATTTGAAAACATAGCTGATGTTTCATTTAAAGCTTTTGCTGCGCAGTGAAAGTGTAAAAGCTTGTATGGGACAAGGGGTCAGTGTTAGATATGATTTTATTTACTAATTCATAAACTGCTGCTTATGCTTTTTTGACATAAGCATGTCTACAGTCTCCTCTGGCAGGATGTACTACTTGTGAGTGAGCTGTACACTTTCAGGGATTGTGGGAGTGGTGAGTTTTTTTGTTGTTCTGAGGGGCGGCAGAGATAAGTATTTTACATGGATTAAAACAAGGGGGCAGGCAGGAGAACTGGTTTGAGTGGCTTCCTTTTCAAAGACCTTTCTATACAGTTCTGTAGATATTTTTTATGTGGGGGTGATGCCCCTTCACAGCAGGGTAGTCTCCAGTCTGGAGCACCCACAACAGAGGCACTTAGAGGTAAGAACTATATTCATGTGGCAATTCTGAACAATAAACTGCAGTCCCATTCACCCCCACCATCTACCAAGTGTTAGTGCTACAGGGAGAACTTCATGGAATATCTATAGGAGCCTCGTTTCTTTTGTCCCCACTTTAATGTATTGGTTCCTTCCCTCATGATATACTTCCACTGTCTGGACAAACAACTTCACCCCTAGCTTGTGCACAGACTCCTGCCAGGGACGTGCAAAATGGAATTCACATGCCTTTATCACTTGGCTTCGCTTATACATATGCTGCATATACTACAATAGTCTTTTAAACAACATACACTTGGTTCTGATTAGGTGACAAACCAAGGTTAAAATCTATGTGTGCATTGGTGAGACATTTTCAGCCAGTGCCAAAAAACAATTTTTTTGTGAGTGAGTGAAAAAACCTTCAATTTACAGAATAGTGAGGGAAGATCTTTCAATAAAACCTTCTCTTTTTCTGCACCAACTCCCCTTGTACAATTTACAGACCCTTCTCTAAGGTTGGGACACTCCAGACTATGCTCAAAAAGGATATCCTTGGCTTGACACACAACGTGTTACGGCTCTTAGGGCCTCATTACGAGTTTGGTGATCCATGGACCGTCATGGCAGAGGTGGCGATCCAACCGTCGTCCGGTTGGCAGTCTGACCACCATATTGCGAGTTATGTAGGCCTATGGAGCAAAGATCACTGTGCTTCTGCCCGCACTACCAGGCCATACAGACCGCTGTGGTCACATGGCAGCACAAACAGGCCGGCGGACCCTGTGTTGCGGCCGGATTCATTATGAGGTTGCACACCGCCAACGTGACCGTGGCGGTCCAACCACCACATCTCAGCAGGCAGAAACAGAGTATAAAGTAAAACACTCACCTGCAGACAGCCTTACACATCCTGTGCCGCCATGGAGCCTCTCACACAAGTCCTGCTGCTACCACTGTTCATTGAAGGTGCACAGAATCCACGTCACAGTGGATGCAACCGACCGGAAGGACGCACTCCTACCTGTATCATTAACCTTTACAGCAGATCATTGTACCATCTTCCAAACAGGCTACATGCACCAAGTACACTTGTCATTGTGTCCCAGTTTGGAATTATTCCCAAAGAAGGGTACATTCACAGTCACATAATGCCCCCTTTGGGCAGGTCACTCACACTGCACAGCAACACTACACAAAAACACACATCTGACCATCTCAGACAGAGGGACAGTGAAGTACACACAACATTGTGTCACACAACACCAACAACACACCAACATCACATCTACCAATACAACTGACACACTCACATTGCACACATGCAGTGGACTGTACTCAGATTCAACACACATAAAACACAAACACCCCTCCCATGAAACTGCCCTGCAATGGACCCACATTGCAACACAATGGAAGGATAATGGGATGCACGGTAGTCAGAGAGACAAATATACAAACCTCACTATGCAAACAATACCTTCACAATAGGGATGGGGGCATCAGCAGTACCCAGGGAAGGATGCTGCACTGGGACACATCACACTTTGCACACACCTATAAAACAACAGTTGCATAGGAACTGGCCCTTCAGGTATCTCAGGGACAAACAATACGTGACATGCCCAGATGCACAATATGGAAGTGCAAGTCAACAAAGCACATACTGCAACAGCATGGCCATACATCTAGATGAAGTAGTTGCATGGTATACAGAGCGGAACGGACACAGGCACAGTCACATGCAAACAAAGCTGGCATCATATAACACCCTCCATGTGTGCACAAAAAAAACAGGGCTCCCATAAATGAGACAAATATACAATCCATATCAGGGGGACATCTCTAACACCATACATGCTGAAATTGGACCACACAAGATGAAATGCTTACCATATCAAACAGAACACAATCCAATGACTCCACAATTGCATTAACAAGCACACATTCATACCAACAACATATACCCTTGTCCTGGGTGACACCAGCGCTTCCCACAAAGTCAGATACTGAATACAACAGCAAATGGATCAGCAATCATGCTGGAACACAAACAACTGTAGGCAGCCAGCACAAGTTACTCAGGATAAAAAAAAAGGTAGAAAGGAAATTGCAGGACAAATATGTACCCACAAAAACAACAACTGTTTTGGTTTATCTTAACTAACATGAAACTAAGCAAAGGCCATTGGCCAGTCCATAGGGAACCTATACAAGAAGGGGCATCAAGTGGGTAGGCAAGCACCTCAGGGATCATACTTGTGAGGGGTAGCCAGATGGGGGATATGTGGGTTTGGGAGGGGTGTACTGCTTTATAGGATGGGGACATCGTGGTGGGAGGGGTATGAGTGCTTGCAGAGAGGGCCGGTATGATAGGGGACGATTTGAAGGTGGAAGGGATGGGTTGGGATCTGATTTAGGTCCTCTTGGGTTTGGGACGGTGGTAGAAGGAACAGGGAAGAGGGCAAGCTCAAACAAAACACTTTCTTTTAGGAACACGGGGAAGGTCATCAGAAGGGGGTGGGAATTTGGATGTTGAGGGAGTGGTTGACTGCTCTATCAGTGTGGATGTCTTGGGTGTGTTCATGTGGGAGGTATGCTTGCATTTGGGTGGTGTCTGTTGCGTGTGTGAGTGTGGTTGTTTCCGTGCCTTGTGGGGCTGGGAGGTGGAGGTTCTGGGTGATGGAGTGGTGGATTTGTGTGTGTCTGTTGAGGTGGTGTCTGCAGCTATGATGGTAGCAGTGGATGTTTGTGTGTTTGTTAGAATGGTGTCTATGGGTGTGGTGGGTGTCTCACTGCTTGTTGTGGTGGTGCCTGTGGGTATGCTTGATGTGGTATGTGGGCTAGTGAGAGTGGTGGGGGTGTCTGTGGAAGTGGTGGATGATGCTGTGTGTGTAGGTGTCTGTTGAGTGCTTTGTGGTGTTTGTGTGTGCTGCTTTTGTGTGCTAACATAGGTGTGTGCGGAAATAAGTAGGTGGAATGGGAGGTTTGGATTGGGAAGAGGGAGGCGGAAGGGGAACCAAAGGTCGGTGGTGACTGGCTGCCATCAGTGAGGAGGCCCGAACCTGAAAAGATCTCTGTAGGCCGGACATTGCACTATGAATGCCTTCCAGGAATGAGTTAGTCTGCTGCAGTTGGGTAGACAGCCCCTGGATGACATTCACAATGGCTGTCTGACTCACAGAGATACTCCTCAGGTGGTCATTAGCCTCCTCACTGAGGGCAGCAGGGGTAACAGGGGCTGGGGCAGAGGTGCCTGCGGCAAAGGAGACACCCACCCTCTTGGGAAAGATGACATGGCCAACTGGGTGGAACGCAACAGTGAGGGTGGTGATAGAACTGGAGTGGGCAGACAAAGACGGTAGAGGAGTATGTTCCAATGGGTTCACCACCACTAGGGAGTGGCCACTGGAGAAAGAATCAAATTACGAAAAATGTAGCTCGGGTCTCCCTCATGGCACTTCCCTCACCCTCCAGGCCACCGGTTCCCTCTCTGTCTTGATCTGAGGTCCCATGGCCAGATGCTTCCCCTCTCAGCTGTGCCCTGTCCCTTGGCTGATGCTGAAAATACAAAGAGAACTAAGGTCATCACATGTCCATAATAACACTTGAAAAACAGCTGTGATTAGCAAACATTACCATGATGACAAGTAGTCCCTAGCAACAAACTCCAGCTAAACGGCTCATACATGTACCATACCATATGCATGCATACCATGTGAACTGTCAGCAGTTGCCCACTGGGAAATCAGGATTTCAGACTCCTACAATTGCATGGCTGAATTTGTGCAATCACAGTAACCATTGAACAAGTAGGAGACCATAATTCACTTTCAATGTTTTGTCTCATAGAGCATACCTCATTTACCTGTTGTCATATAATAGTAGCCCAAAGTCAACTTCATTCCCACAGATCTCACACAAGGTCATGCAGACATCTGTTTGTCACATACACAATAACACAGCAATAAGAAATGATGCTCCAAAATCATGCTATGTTGCTGACAACAGCACAATAGCCTGGACAAAGCAACATGGACATACTCATGTCACACTGGAAACATATCAACAATGCACACTTAACCATGTGTAATTTGTCCAAATGAAGTCATGGAGGTACGTACTAATGTTGGTCAGATATGCCACACATTTAGTAAGGAAATGTACACAGGAGACAAAATGTCAGGGAGCTATTTCTACAAAATCAACAACACAATGAATCAGCAAGTCACAGGGAAATCACCACTAATGTCTGGCACCCCATAAAATGTGATACTCTGAGTGCATCAGTAAATGCCATTAGAGATTTGCAAGTACTTGTAGAAAGCCCTCAACATGTTGCGCAAAGGGAAGCCCCATTGTTGTAATTTAGCAGTGATTAGATTAAGCATTAGCAGAAGACATCTTGTAAATAGTAACTATTGTGAACATTTTGCGGAATCCATTTTGTATTCATGGCAGACATTTTCTCTGCTACATGCTGCCATGTGCTCACCATGTGCTCTGTCCTACCTTTCTGTTAACTGCTCTTGAAATCTGCCTAGTGACAAATTATATTTAGCATCTCTTACTTTCGCACATGCTCAGTAAGGTCTGCAGCTGTTAGTCCTTGGAAACTGTTAGCTCCTCCTACCTGTCGACTGTGCATTTTCCACATGACCTTACATGTATACAAGTCTTGTTTCCATAATTGTACCATCTCCTTTTAGCCCCTGTGTGGGTATAAAAGGACCATGCTCTCTCAGTTCAGTGTGCTACTTCAGACATTGCCCAAGGGTGCTGTTTGAACTGTAGTACCACCTCATGAGGTTAATAAACTTTTGTCTTTTATTCCAGTTTCTGTGCCAACTTCTTCCTACATGGTCTGAGGACTTTGTGCAGAGAAAGGTGAACCCCTTGCACTAGTGGGCCTTGCTGAGGCTTACTTCAACAAATTGGCACCCGAACAGGGACTCATCGGCGACTCGGATGCCCAACGGATTGGTCGCGACGAAGGATTGGGATCTCGCTGCGGACGATCAATGCCTGAGGAGACCCGAGTCTTGGCAACCACAGCGTTTTTCCCTTCCTTCTGACTTGACCATCCAGGTGGCGCCGGTCCTCGACTGAGATCCTTTTTGTTCATTCGTCATGCAGTGACCATTTGGTCGATTTTAGAACTTGGCAGTTGGAACCTGGACACCCTGTGATTGGTAAGAGCCGTTTTACGGCACTTGCTGTGGGTTTTGATGCCTGTGTTTGGTAATGTAGTTTAGCACTACTTACTGTGGCTCTCGTGATTTGGGTGACTAGTCAATTTGTGTTCTTTGGATTTGATATATAAATTGCAATTTATATAGGCAGGTAATGAGGAGAATTTTCTCCAATTTAATTTTGATTTGAACGGCACCTTAAGTGCTACTTTGATTATAATATTGCATATTCTGCACTATTTTTGGCATGCCTGTTTTTAGCGCACTTCGTAGGATGTGTTGCTTTTGTAATGGTACCAATTTGAGACTGGAAGAATCGCAACCGGCACCCTCAGAGGGGACGCCAAATAGAGATATGTATGTTAAACATGGTCTTTCTTCTATAATGTACAGCACATTATGGAATAAATACACCCGCGCGGATCCTGAGTTACGTTGGCCTATGCATGGGCCATTTGATTTGTGAAAGATTGAGTATGTGGAACAATGTATGTGTAAGCGAAAGTCTAGGCAAGATATGTTTGACTGTGTACAAATGTGGGAGAAAGAAGCGCGTGGACGAGTGAAGCGTGAGCAAGCCTTGCTTGAGAAAGAGCAGCGGAAGAATGTATATGTGAAAGCATTGGAAATGAGAAAGAAAGAAATAAGGGCCAGATGTAGGTAGGCTTTTGCACCTCGCAAACGGCGAAAAACGCCGTTTGCGAGGTGCAAAAGCCCTCAAGCGATGCAGAAACACATTTTGCGAGTCGGAACCGACTCACAAAATGTGTTTCCGACTCGCAAATAGGAAGGGGTGTTCCCTTCCTATTTGCGACTCGCACCGCAATTTAAGTTGATTTGTGACCGCGAAAGCGGTCGCAAATCAACTCGCAGTTACCATCCACTTGAAGTGGATGGTAACTCATTCGCAAAGGGGAAGGGGTCCCCACGGGACCCCTTCCCCTTTGTGAATGCTCACAAAATTATTTTTTCAGAGCAGGCAGTGGTCCTATGGACCACTGCCTACTCTGAAAAAAACCGAAACAAAAGGTTTCGGTATTTTTTTCTATTTGCAGCTCGTTTTCCTTTAAGGAAAACGGGCTGCAAAGAGAAAAAAAAAACTGCTTTATTTAAAAGCAGTCACGGAGATGGTGGTCTGCTGTCTCCAGCAGGCCACCATCCCCGTGAGTGCCTAGACTCGCTATGGGGTCGCAAACTGCGACCCACCTCATAAATATTTATGAGGTGGGTCTTTGCGACCCCATAGCGAGTTGCAGAAGGTGTCTGAGACACCTTTCTGCATTCCAAATTGCGACTTGCAATTTGCGAGTCGCAGGGACCCGCAAATTGCAAATCGCAATTTGGAATCTTTCTACATCTGGCCCTAAATGACTTAAAGGAGCTAGAAGAGAAAGAACGTAAGCTACAGGTAACTGGCCAATACACTGTTAGGCAACCTCTCTATCCTATCCTTAATAAACCCCATGATGATTTATTGTTACTAGATCGCCCTCCACCTCCGTATGTCGTTCCTTCTGCCCCTCATGAGTTAGCTGAGGTCTCCAGTTCGGAGCAACAGAAGATGCGGGACAGTCGCTCTATGCTGCCTGCTGACCGTGCGTCTGAGATTAGATCTATTGCTCATAAAACAATTCGTAGCATTGTTTCTGCTTCTGAACTTTTAGACAACATGAAAGGGTGGACGGAAAAGGAGCAGCTATATTTTACTGAGGCATTTGGCTCAGAAGTTATTGAACTATATCGGAAATTTTCTGATGAGTTAGAGCCCGATGATGTAGCCGCTCATCATAAGCAAATGCGTGATGGTCTTTTTGTTTTCTCCCAGGTGGCTGATGCAATCAGGCTTTTAATAAAATTACGTATTGTGGCAGTCCGTTTGCAAGAAGAGAAAGGGGCTGCGGACGCAGTTGCACGAGCATCTCAGACCGAAGGGGCGCAAGCTTCCATCTTTGAAACAGATAAGATTATGATAGTTCACGCGAAACCAATGCGGGAGGCCGCGCCTTTGTATGTTCCTCCTAAAGGATTGGGTACAAATGATGATAAAACTTCTGTTGATGCTAAGGGTTATTTTATTTATAATTGGGTGTATACTCCTTGGAATAGGGCAGATGTAATGGCACTTAAAACAGCATTACCTGACCCGCGGAAAAATCCAGCCGCCTTTTATGAGGAAGTTGAGGGAGCAATTAGTTCTTGTACTATGACTTTGGACACCTTGATTCTTTTGTTTTGCCTGAAGGTGTGGCTCTCATACAATATGTTAATGATATTTTGTTGGCAACTGATACCCCGGAGCAATGTGAAAAGTGCACTTTGTCCTTACTTTCTTTCTTGCTTCACACCATCATAAAGTGTCACGAAAGAAATTGCAATATTGTAGACCAAAGGTAACCTATTTAGGTCACCTTTTGTCTAAGGAGGGCCGTGCACTTACATCAGACCGTATTCAAGCAATTTTAGACACACCAGTACCCTCTACTCAGAAAGATGTTCGTGCATTCCTTGGTCTTACTTCTTTTTGTAGGCAATGGATATTAGGGTTTTCACACATTGCCAAACCTTTGTTAGCACTTTTGACTAAAGATACTCCAATGCCCCTCCCATGGACAGATGAATGTGAGACTGCTTACCGGCAGCTGCGACAAGCCCTTTGTTCTGCACCAGTGTTAGGTACTCCAGATTACATGAAGCCTTTTGCACTTTACGTACATGAGAAAGATGGATGTGCATTGTCAGTTTTAGTACAGACACATGGCGATAAGCAGCGTCCCTGTGCATATTTTTCAGCAGTACTTGATCCTGTCGCTCGAGCGTTGCCCGGGTGTTTTCGTTCAGTTGCCGCAACAGCTGTCTCAATACGTCAGAGTGAAGGGATAGTTTTGTCACATAAGCTGTTGGTGCTAGTACCCCATGCGGTTGATGCTCTTTTAAATCAAACAAAGACACAACATTTAACTAGCGCCAGTATGACAGGTTATGAGTTGACATTGTTGGCTCCTCACATTACACTGAAGAGATGTGCAACACTAAATCCAGCTACTTTGTTGCCATATCCGGTGACTCAGCCTCAGTCACAAGAAACACATGATTGTATATTCCTTACCGAAGAACAGACAAAGGGTCGTGTTGATTTACAAGATACGCCCCTTTTAGATGTAGACGGGGAACTGTGGGTTGATGGGTCTTGTTTGAAGTTGCCAGATGGTACGACCTCAGCTGCATATGCAATCACCACAATACACACGGTAGTGGAGACAGCTCGTATACCACAGAAGTCAGCTCAAGTAGCTGAACTAATAGCTTTGACACGAGCATGTGAGCTTAGTACTGATTTAAGTGTGAACATTTACACAGACAGCCGCTATGCTTTTGGAGTGGCTCATGATTTTGGTTTGGTTTGGAAGGAGAGAGGTTTTCTCACATCCCACGGGATGCAGATAATGCACGGAGAATTAGTGCATAACCTCTTGACTGCATTGACATATCCAAATAAACTAGCTATTGTGAAATGTAGTGCACATAAGAAAGTGACCGATAAGATAGGGCAAGGTAATGCTCTTGCAGACTGTGTAGCACGTGAGACTGCGATGCAGCGAAGTACTACTTCTATGTATGTAGTGAAGTCACAAGCTGAACGTTGGCATAATGCTAGACAAGACGTATTAGATATACAGAAATCTGCTTCTGTAAAAGAACGTGAGCAATGGTCTAAAGATGGAGAATTGGATGATGAGGGCTGTTGGTGGAATAAGCAGATGGATAAATGGAAATTGCCTATAGCTTTTGTACAACCTATGGTTCAGATGGCACATGGGCTGACACATGTTGGAGCTTCAACAATAACGAAGTTGCTTACGCAAGTTTGGGAGCATCCAGAAATTTCCAGTACAGCTAAGAGAGTAGTACAGTCTTGTTTGATCTGCTTACAATACAATCCTGGAAAAGGGACACGTACTCCTGCAGGAGGGTTTGCTACACCAACTGCACCTTTTGAAGTTCTACAAATGGATTATATTCAGCTTGAACGCTGCAACAATTTAAAGTATGTCTTGGTGGTGGTTTGTGCCTTCAGTAAATGGATAGAGGCGTACCCCACAAAGGATAATACTGCCATTACCACAGCAAAGGTGCTTTTGAAAGAATTTTTCCCTAGGTTTGGTGTTTGCAGACTTTTATGGAGTGATAATGGACCTCATTTTGTTGGGGAAGTTATTAAGTATGTCCTGAAAGGATTAGGGATCAAACAGAAGTTCCATGCGGTTTTCCACCCACAATCAGCAGGGTTGGTGGAAAGGTATAATGCTACATTGAAGCTGAAATTAGCGAAGATACAGGCTTCCACATCCTTAACTTGGCCGGATGCATTACCATTGGCATTATTGTCTATTAGGTCAGTGCCACAATCCCGACTTGGCCTTAGCCCCTATGAAGTAGTATTTGGGAGACCTATGAATATTTGGGGAGTTCCTAAACCAAAATCTGTATATGATGTACCTTGTGTCCTGATGAATGATTATTTGGCACAGTTAACCGACAATTTGGTTTCTATTCATCAACAGGTTCGAGAAGCACTTCCTGACAGATCTACAGGTGAAGGCCATGAACTCCGACCTGGTGACCAGGTGATGATTAAGTCTTTTGAAAGATCAAGCAGCTTGGAACCAAGGTGGCGAGGCCCAGAACAGGTGCTCCTTGCGACAAGGACAGCAGTTCGAGTGACGAACCAAAATAATTGGGTCCATAGTACTAACTGCAAGAGAGTGCTACCTACCTTGGTGGAACCTGCTGTGCTGACCGATCATCGAGAGATTTTGACTACGGAGAAAGGCCGTGCTATATCACCTGACGAAGCTGCAGAGGTCTTCCCGGACCATACGACGTCTGGAGTGTCGCGATATAATTTGAGACTAAGGAAAGAATCTGAAAATTGTTTTGAAAAGACTGGTTGAGCTACCGCCCTGGGTTAGTGAAACGGAGAGCCAATGTGGCAAGGGGGGTGGATCAGCCGTGCATTAGAGTAGTGACACCCGTCTTGGCCCGTGGTGAAGAAATCAGCGGCTGCCCAGGGTTAAGAGCTCCAACTATTGTTTTTAATTCATTTCTGAAAGGGTCGTTTATCACTGTTGCTAAAATGAATAACAAATTGATCATTAGTATTATGGGGTTTGTTGTTGTTTTGGTGGTTACAGCAACAATCACCTGGTTTATTGAAAAGAAGTCTCCTGCTCGTGAGTTTTTTGTTGCCACTACTCCAGTACCAGAGGATCACTATTACTTTATGCTTCCCTATCAGGAGCAGAAGCACCGTCAATCGTATTTCAATAATACTTTCATTCAGATGTTGCATTATACTCATAATGCTACAAATACTACTAACTGTTGGGTATGTGGAATGATACCTGCGCATCAAAAGAAAGGAGGAACACCTTTCATTCCTCTTCCTTTTTCACACAATGGTTCTTGTCAAGCTTGGTACATGCTTTTGTTTACATCTGGAAAACGTACGGAGGGCGGAATTCTTTTTCGCCTTAATAAAGTATGCTACCAAGACAAAGATGGGTATCCCCAAGCTAAAGGAACTAAATGGGAATCGGAAGAGTATCAACCGGACAATGTTTCAATACCATATGTCTTCACAAATATACGAGACTCTGACAAGAAAGAACAATTTGTGATTTCTGTTACAAAAACTAAAACAGATTTATGTATACGAAGCATTGGACGAATTCCAGTAGGGATAAGCGATTGTACCTTGATTTTAACTATTGAGAGTGTAAATAATAGTAGTTTTACAGCTTCACATAATACATATTTTGTTTGTGGTATCTATGGATATTACCAACTACCTGTTGGGTGGTCAGGTGTGTGTTATGTATCTTTTCTATTACCCCCTGTGTTTTTGGCTCCTGCATCAAATCACCGAGATTTAAAACTGTTCAATGACATCATTAACAATAGATATAAAAGGAAAATAAGTACAAATGAGGTAGACCAAACGGATACTAGCCTGCAACAATATGTTGATTTTAATTTAGGATTGTTCCCCTTTGTAGGTGTTGCGTTAAACAGTAGGAAAGTGAGACAATTGACTAGGGTTGTGGAAGCTGTTACCAATCAGGCAGCTCTGGCACTTGGGAATATTACTGAGGAGCTCCAAATTGCGAGGATTGTAGCGCTCCAAAATCGTATGGTACTAGATGTGATATTAGCTGATCGAGGTGGTGCATGTCGAATCATCAGTAGTAGTTGTTGTGTTTTTATCCCAGATCACTCACCTTCAGTATATGATGCAATATCTAAATTGCATAAAATTGCTGCAGAAATCCATACAGAGACTGGTACTTGGACTTTTTCTGGATGGTTTTGGGCTCTTGTTTCCGCCTGGGGCTGGAAACTACTGACTATCCTGTGTGTAATAATTGCAATATTTTTTACATGTTGTATCTGTATTCAGTGTGGTCCAATGTTCTGCTCCATGTGTATTACTGCTTGTATGCCTACCAAAAAAAATATTACAGAAATGAAGGCACAACATATGTTAGATAAGGAAATAGCTGAAATGATGAGCATAAATATACAGGATGAATATTTAGATTATCCCAGAAAGACGAATGTCTTCAGCTAATGCTGAAAGGGTCGTCTGTTGTAATTTAGCAGTGATTAGAATAAGCATTAGCAGAAGACATCTTGTAAATAGTAACTATTGTGAACATTTTGCGGAATCCATTTTGTATTCATGGCAGACATTTTCTCTGCTACATGCTGCCATGTGCTCACCATGTGCTCTGTCCTACCTTTCTGTTAACTGCTCTTGAAATCTGCCTAGTGACAAGTTATATTTAGCATCTCTTACTTTCGCACATGCTCAGTAAGGTCTGCAGCTGTTAGTCCTTGGAAACTGTTAGCTCCTCCTACCTGTCGACTGTGCATTTTCCACATGACCTTACATGTATACAAGTCTTGTTTCCATAATTGTACCATCTCCTTTTAGCCCCTTTGTGGGTATAAAAGGACCATGCTCTCTCAGTTCAGTGTGCTACTTCAGACATTGCCCAAGGGTGCTGTTTGAACTGTAGTACCACCTTATGAGGTTAATAAACTTTTGTCTTTTATTCCAGTTTCTGTGCCAACTTCTTCCTACATGGTCTGAGGACTTTGTGCATAGAAAGGTGAACCCCTTGCACTAGTGGGCCTTGCTGAGGCTTACTTCAACACCATCACTGTCTCCATTTTGGTCCTACAAAACCAGATGTCTGTAGATGAATGATTGTACCTAAACGCATGTTTTTCCAACATAACTGCAAGTCACTCCATGATGCATGCCAACAGTCAGATAACAAAACTTCCCCATTACATATGAGCAGTGCACTTTCTCACATGATGTCACATCAATGGCATAGAAATGCACACCGTGGCTAAAAAAACTAGTCATACACATCTTGTCCCTTATTGCTACTGCAGTTCGACAGGCCAAATGAAATGATATGATCGGTGAGAGTAGGTGTCAGCTACCAATCGATAGTGACACACTCCTGTATGTGGCACCACATGAAATGTAGCCCCATTGTAAATGTCCTATTTCTCACACAGGTTGGCATGTACATATATGCGAGCCAATACAGAAATCATCTCATCATCACAAGTATACCATGCATGAGACAGCAGATTTCAAATGTTTTGCAAAAGAGAAAGGGGCACATGCTGCAATGTAGGTGCAAAGGATGTTGGCAACAGTGATGGTACATAAATCATGTCAAAGGACATTCTTCACTTACCAAGGGAAAGTACTGATCTGTAGGTGCACCCAAAAAACACATGTATGCCTTGTCACATGGATGATGGCTATCTTCCTATAACAGACAGCAGTGAGGCACCAGCACCCATCACACATTGAAGACAAATAGCATCTGGGTGGCAGATGGCAATATACTCATCTCACCAGACACTTAACTGAGGACAGTAATCCATCACTTATTTTTCTTCTGCATGTAACACTGAAAAGTAGTGGTCTGTTGCATAGCATTTACACCCACAACCACAACCACAAACAGTACTTGATTGTTCAATGTACACAGCCATATGTTGTCCAGGGAGAGGAAATTGTTTATGGATTGAAACCAGTTGTGTCCTAGGTCCCTTGGCCAATAGACAAAGCATATCAATATGCAACACATAACATGTCTACACAAACAATCACGCATCTACTGTGTAACACATGGCTCATCCCTTATCATCAGGGGAGATGTCAGAACCTAACATTAACTCTGCAATGTAACAGACAGGAATGTGCCCTTTACTCACCTCCTTGTGTATACTGTGCTGTCCTCAAATGCCCACCAAGGTCTGGGTAGGCCACTGCCAAAATACGGGCCATTAGTGGGGTTATGGTCCAGTGTGCAACCCATTCATGTTGGGAAGACAGCCCCAGCTGGACCTCAGCGATGTTCCGGGTTCAGCGTCTCAGGTCCTCCCATCTCTTCTGACTGTGGGCGCTCCTCCGGCTGTGGACCCCCTGGGTCCGCACCTTCCGGGAGATGGCTCTCCATAGCTCCTTCGTCTGATGGGTGTTAACCTGCAGGGTTGCAAACCACTAATCAAAAGATTACGATCACATGTTTGGGCACAAGTGGTTGAGCCGCATACATTTCAGAAGCACCAAGCTAGACATTTTAAATTTGTTAACACTCCACAAGTGTGAAGCACACAAGCCAATAAGTACAGGGACATGACTGCAGACTTTTGTAATCATCTGCAGACTAACCCACTACCCTACTCAGGGCCTACAGTGAATGAGCAAGCTTACTGGCGTTAGGTAGCCCATGGTCCAGCAACATTTACTGTGATGTAAGACACAATTAAACATTACACACCTATGTGGCTTCTGAAGGATAAACACCTTAGGCCTGAATGGACCAAAAGATTCACACTCTGTGAGATTAACTCACTCCCTACAGTCCCACAGGCAACTAAAATAGTACATACTTCACAATTACATTTGTGTGACAATCAAGGGGCTGGCATAGTGGGTTCAAAAAGTGTCCTCCTTGTCCATGTGTGACATGTGGCCTAACAAATGCAGACTCATGCCACTTCAGGGAGCAGATTTTGTGATATGTACCTGTATCACAAAACACCCTCTTGGAAATATGTGTGGATCCTATGAAGATGGCATCCAACAAACAAAGGCATGCTTTGTACGATTTCTGCCATGAGACCAAGCTACTGACTCACATATCATGGCCTTCCTGGAATCTACACACTGTCTGCACTGTCATTTGTGCAAGAAGCCTGTACTGGGCAAATATGACATGTGTGAAGGTGACAACTGAGCTATAGTAATAAGGGACCTGTCAAGACACACATTGACAGTGATGCAGAAGACACATATAGGCCCTCATTACAACCCTGGCAGTCGGTGTTAAAGCAGTGATAATTCCGCCAACAAGCCCGCAAAAAATAAAATGGGATTATGACCACGGCGGAAACCGCCAACATGGACAGCCACTTTAACACTCCGACAGCCACAGCGGTAGAAACAAACACCACGGCGGTAACCGTCAACAGACTGGCGGAAGACATTGTACTGCCCACACTATTATGAGAGGCCAATCCGCCACCTTTTCCGGGGCGGATTCAATGCAAACAAAAAAACGGCGGAAACTGGACTTGGAAGGGGAAACACTCACCTCAACACAACCCACAGGAACCAGGACGCCATGGAGCCTGAACTCCAAATACTCCCCGCGATTGGCTTCCTGCTCCTCTACCAGGAGCACGACCGATGGCGGTGACGACCATGGTGAGTACTGCACCTACAACACAGGGGAGGGGGGAGGGAAAAGAGAGTGACACACACACGCAACACGCAACACCCCATCCCCACCCTCACCCACTACAACACACACACTAATACATGCTGAAACATTACATTTACACCCCCAACTCCCCCTGGAAGAAGGCAATGACAAAACGAAATTAGTTGAATGATTGTAATCATGTAAAATTCATTAATCAAGATTTTATATACACTATAAACAAATATGTACACCAAGAATTCAAGTCCAGGTACTGCACCAATATAGTCCGTGGAGCACTGGGCCCAAAATGCATGGGCGAAGCCCACACAAGATACCCGATCAAAACGGAGAGAACACTGCAGGGGCATCAGATCGAAAAAAAAACAGGCACCTCAGGGGAAAGGGAAGGGGGGGCACCTCAGCCGGATGAGTGCACGACGCCAGCTCCACGAGGGGGCTCGATGCCCATTGATGTATCCTGGGGAGTGCAAAGCCACAGTCTCTCAAGTCAGTGGTTTGCCCACTGCTGCATCCTGGGGAGTGCAAAGCCACAGTCTCTCAAGTGGATAAGTCTCCACTGGTTCTGGAGGGGGCCTGGTGCCCAGAGTGCTTCATCCTGCCAAGGACCGAGTTAATGGATGCTTTTCTCCACTGGTTCTGGAGGGGACTTTGTGCCCAGAGTGCTTCATCCTGCCAAGGACTGAGGTAGTGGATGCCTTTCTCCACTGGTTCTGGAGGGGGCTTTGTGCCCAGAGTGCTTCATCCTGCCAAGGACTGAGTTAGTGGATGCCTTTCTCCACTGGTTCTGGAGGGGGCTTTGTGCCCAGAGTGCTTCATCCTGCCAAGGACTGAGGTAGTGGATGCCTTTCTCCACTGGTTCTGGAGGGGGCTTTGTGCCCAGAGTGCTTCATCCTGCCAAGGACTGAGGTAGTGGATGTGATACTCCACTGACGGTGGGGCAACATGGAAGCTGCCCAGGCCCCTGGAACTGACCACCAGCCTTGTACGAATGACACTGAGGATGGCAGCCATGTTTGCAGTGGTGTCACTGGCTCAGGATGTGGCGTGGCCGCTGGCGGTGCTGGCAGCGGGCTCAGTAGCGGTGGTCATTGGGCAGTGGTTCTGGTGGCGGGCTCACTGACCTCGGTGCTGGCGGCGGTGTCATGAGGGGCGGTGCTGGTGGGGGGGCACTGACCTTGGTGCTGGCGGCGGTGTCATGAACGGTGGTGCTGGTAGCGGGCTCACTGACCGCAGTGCTGCTGAAGGGCACAGTGTCTGCGGTGCTGGTGAAGGGCTCAGTATCTTGGGTGCTGGCAGCAGTGCCCGTGGCAGCGGTGCACCTTGGATGGTGGCGCAGCTGTCTTGCCACTCCCAACTGTTGTCTTGGCTGAGCCCTTGGTGGTAGGTGTTTGGCCTTCTCCCTCCGGGATGTGGGCAATTTCTTCTGTTTTGGAGGTAGGGGAATGTCCTTGGCCTCGCTCCTTGGGACACTGGCAGCCCTGCTGCTTGGCACACTCCAGAATCTGGTTACTGCTGGCACCACTGTGCCCGGTGATGTGGTGGCTGAGGTGCTGGGTTGGGACCTAAAAAGGCAGGCCCTAGGAGACGGAAGGGGTGGGGGACGTGAAGGGAAGAGGTCAAGGTTTGACAGGAAAAGTTTTTTAGACACACTGGGATGGGTAGATGGAGGGGGTTTGGGAGTGGAGGAAGAGGTAGTGGGTGTAGGATGTGTTATTTTGCTGACTTTGGGTGAAGGTGCATGGGCTGGAGGCTGTCGTGAGGTGGATGGCTGATGGGTGGGTGTGTGACTGCATTTGTGTACTTTGGGAGGAGGGCTCACAGACACACTGGTAGAGGACACAGGGGATGTGTGAATGGTAGTGGGGTGGTGATTGCACGTGAGCGGTGTGTGGTGAAGGGCGTGCTGGTGATGGAGGTAGTGGCTGAGGATGTAGTGCATGCATGTGTGAATGGAGACGTGACAGGGAGGGAGGAGGGAGACGTGGAGGAGGGGGACACAGTGGAGGCAGTGGATGTTGGTATGTGTGCATTGGTATGATGCTTGTGTGAGTGCCTGTGAGATGTGTGGTGCTTATGTTTGCCAGAGCTACCTTTGTGTGTTGAGGTGTGTGCATGCTGCTCTGATGGTGTGCTTGGGATAGGCTGAGGTACAGGGGATTGGGTCTGGGTGGAGGAAGTTGGAGGGGGGAGGTTGGACACAGGGACAATGGCTGCCATCAGTGCTGAGGCCAGAGTCTGAAACGCTCGCTGTTGGGCTGCCTGGCCAGAATGAATGCCCTCCAGGTATGCATTTGTCTGTTGCAACTGCCTCTCTACACCCTGGATGGCATTCAGAATGGTAGACTGCCCAATAGTGAGGGACCTCAGGAGGTCAATGGCCTCCTCACTGAGGGCAGCAGGGCTGACTGGGGCAGGGCCTGAGGTGCCTGGGGCGAAGGAGATACCCACCCTCCTGGATGAGCGGCCACGGGGCACACGCTGAGGGGCTGCTGGGAGGGTGGTGCTGGGAGGGGGGGTGGCGGCTGTACCTGTAGATGCGGGGGCCCGCCACCACAAGGGAGCTCTCATCAGAGGAGGAGTCAGTGTCGCTGGTCTCTGCTCCAGTCCCTGCCGTGGATCTCCCCTCGCCTTCCGTCCCACTGGTGAATTCTGACTCTGTAGTCTCGCCCTCCAGGGCCATGTGGGATGCAGCTCCCTCCTCCTCTGGTGGCACAGCTCCTCCGCCTGATGATGCTAATGCACACAAGAACAGGGAGACCACAAAAACAGGGGAAAAGAAAGTAGAAAGACTTCAGTTCAGTACATGCAATACCGCTACTGTTGGCGGACACTACAGACACAGCAGCCCTCTGCACTAAGCCATGCACTTAGAGTTCCCTAATTCCTCACAGGGACATGGGGTACATAGCCTATGCTGATTGCTGCACACATGGAAGTCACAGGAGCCTGACTAGGTGTAGATGGCTCTTACCACTGGTGGGGTTGGGATACCACTTAGCCTGCCTCACAAAGGGTCCTTGCCTACAAAGCTCACCCTCGCCTAGGGGAACCCACAGCCCACCTCCCCCACCCAGACACCTTCAATGTGCGCAGAGTCAGATGGATATGACTGTAATCACCCACCTTGTGGCTGCTGTGATGTCCTCAAGCCCCCATCCAACTCAGGATACATCACCGCCAGGATCCGGAACATCAGGGGGCTCATGGTGCGACGGGCACCCCTCCCACGTTGGGAGTCCATCCCCAGCTGGGCCTCCGCTGTCTTCTTGCTCCTGTGGCGAATGTCCTCCCATCTTTTACGGCAGTGGGTGCTCCGTCTGAGGGGGACCCCCAGGGCCCGGACATCCTTGGCGATGGTACGCCAAATATCCTTCTTCTGGTGGGCGCTGACCTACAGGAATAGTACAGGGGAAAAGGTACAACATTAACCATCCGGACCGTCACAGTCATTGGCCCACGTTCCCATCCTTGCCCTGACGCACACACACTCACAGTCAGATCCTGCACGCCTCACCCCCCCATCTCCCATCCACACCTCTCCAAACAGGCATTGCCCATACAGCATGCTCACAGTGTACTCACCTATTTGTCTGGAGGACCGTAGAGTAGCGTGCACTGGGGGAGGGCCCCATCCACTAATTTATCCAACTCCTCCAATGTGAAGGCAGGGGCCCTTTCCCCGGACACATGAGCCATCGTCGCTTCCAGACTGAGGTCAGAGCAGCACTTGCAGTGTAGGTCCTCTCCTGTCGAAGATCAGGTATCAAGTGAGTGAACAGAGAGAAAATGGCGGTCACGTCCACGGCGGTGCATACCGTCACCGCCGGCGTACATTGTCATTGGCTCCTGTGACCCATAGGGTCCAATGATAACCAATGCAGGATTGCGCTGCGGTCTTCGACCGCCTACCGCGACGGTGTACAACACCAGCGCAGTTACCTCATATCCCCTTGTCCCACATTATAGGTCAGGCAGCGTCCATTTCAGGGGGCCACATGGCATTAATTTTAAATGCATCATACATATCTAGGCCTTGCACACACAGTAAGACAAGCACATAGCGGATTGACAAATGTGTGCAATAAAGTTGTTTTTTAGTACCTCAGTGTTGGCTGACCCTCTGATCGCTGTTCTCATCCATAGAGCACGTCCGCTGGAGCAGGTGATGATATGATGGCATCCTTCAGTGAACAGACCGCTGGTGGACCTGTCAACAATGGAAGAGTGACATGTAATTGTCACCTACATACGTGATCGTGCCACAATCCATGAACTGTGCCCAGTTGGAGCCAGACCTGATGTCAGCTATCCGTCATCCCACAGGAATCCCCCCTCTAGTGCAGGTCCTGTCATTACTCCATTTCCTGGCCAGTGGGTCTTTTCAAACTACAGTGGCCATAGCATCAGGGATGTCCCAGCCTATGTTCTCAAACGTGTTGTCCAGAGTGTTGTCTGCCCTGCTAAAAACACATGCGCAGCTACATCGTTTTCCCTCAGGTGGAGGATTTTCCTACAGTGGAAGGTGACTTCTATGCCCTGGGACATAACCTCAACATTAAAGGTGCCATTGATGGGACACATGTGGCCTTGGTACCCCCTGCAGGAGTGAACAGGTGTACACAACCCGGAAGAGCTACCATTCTATGAATGAGCAGATGGAGTGTTTGGCAGACCAGTACATCTCCCATGTGAACGCCAAGTTTCCTGGCTCAGTGCATGACTCTTACATTCTGAGGAATAGCAGCATCCCTTATGTGATGGGGCAACTCCAGAGGCACCGTGTGTGGCTATTAGGTGAGGACAAGGACCTTATACAGTGTGAATAGTTGTCTGGGGCTGTCCCTAAGGGTTAGTGTGTGTCTAACAGTTGTCCCTCGACATTTGCAGGTGACTCTGGCTACCCCAACCTGTCATGGCTACTGACCCCAGTGAGGAATCCCAGGACAAGGGCAGAGGAATGCTACAATGAGGCACATGGGTGAACTAGGTGGGTTATAGAGAGGACCTTCGGCCTCCTGAAGGCCAGGTTCCGGTGCCTCCATATGGCAGGTGGTTCCCTATACTACTCACCAAAGAAGGTGTGCCAGATCATCGTGGCCTGCTGTATGCTGCACAACTTGGCTTTGCGATGACAGGTGCCTTTTCTGCAGGAGGATGGTCCAGACAGAGGTCTTGTGGCAGCTGTGGAGCCTGTGGACAGTGAAGAAGAGGAGGCAGAAGAAGAGGACATAGACAACAGAAACACCGTGATCCAACAATACTTACAGTGAGACACAGGTAAGAAGACATCACTGCCTCCTACATCTGCTAAAATTGTTCGACCTATCATTTGTCTGTCACTTTCACCCAGTGTATAGACCCTAATTTGTCAATTTCCCTTTCGATTTCACAGATGTGGGTCCCACTGTGTGACCTCTGCTATGTTACCTCATGGACTATAGCTGTGTGACATAGGTATGTTGACAATACAATGGACATTGCTATTTCCCTCAGTTATTTAAAATACACATTTGTGAAAGAAAAGACTGACTCCAGATTGTTTTGTGATTCAAGGGTGTTTATTAAAGTGCTAAATAGTGGAGGGGCTTGTAAAATGGGCAGGGGTGAGGGTGGAGGAATGTCCATGGCAGAGTCCAGTCTATTTGTCTCACAGGTGCATTGTCCAAAGGGGCATAGGAAGTGGAGCAAGGGCAGTTTAAGGATGGACAGGGTGACAAAGTGGGACGGAAGGATAACATTCAGGGTGGTCTCATTTCTTGGCGGGGGCCTTGGCATTGTTCTCTATCTTTGTCCTGGATCTCAGGGACCGCTTGCGGGGTGGCTCTCCATCTGCAGGGGGTGGGGTGCTGGTGTCGTGGTCCTGTGGGGGTGCCTCCTGTCCACTAGCGCCGGCGGATGTGGTGGGCAGTTCATCGTCCAGGCTAGTGTCAGGGGCCCCTTGTTGTGCCACAGTGTCCCTCCTGGTGTTCACAAGGTCCTTCAGCACCTCTACAATGGTGCCCAGGGTGGTGTTGATGGACTTGAGTTCCTCCCTGAACCCCAAATACTGTTCCTCCTGCAGCTGCTGGGTCTCCTGAAACTTGGCCAGTACCTTTGCCATCGTCTCCTGGTAATGATGGTACGCTCCCATGATGTTGGAGAGGGCCTCATGGAGAGTGGGTTCCCTGGGCCTGTCCTCCCCCTGTCGCACAGCAGACCTCCCAGTTCCCTGATTTTCCTGGGCCTCTGTCCCCTGAACCATGTGCCCACTCCCACTGCCCCCAGGTCCCTACTGTTCTTGGTGTGGTGGGTTAGCCTGGGTTCCCTGTAGTGGTGGACACACTGCTGCTTGACGTGTCCTGGAGACAGAGGTATGGGCCTGCTGGGTTGGTGCTGTGCTGGTGTTTCCTGAGGGGGGAGGCTCTGAGGTGGTCTGTGACTGTGTCAGGGGAACCGACTGTCCCGAGGTCCCATATGGGCCGGGCTGGTCATCTAGATCCAGTTGGACAGAGCTGCTGTCATCACTGTGGGCCTCTTCTGTGGGGGGAGTGGACATGTCTGGAACCTCCTGTCTGGTGACGTTGGGTAGGGGTCCTGCAGGGGTGTAAAGACATGATTATTGCATCTGTGTGTGCCATGGTGTGCAATGGGTGGGTGACCCTGTACCCCAGTGCTTATATTCTTGTGTAGGACCTTGTGTGAAAATTGTTTAGGGATCTGTGTGGGTATCTGTAGTGTACATGCATTGGTGATGGGTGTCCATGCTTTGTTGTTGCATGCAGGGCTTGGTGTTGGGATGTGTGGTTTGTGATAGTGGGAAATATGTGAGGAGTTGGCGTGATGGGGGTAAGGGCAAGGGTGGGGGTATGTGATAGCATGCAGGTAGGGTGGGGGATGAAGTAGTTAACGATTTGCCTTACCAGAGTCCATTCCTCCAGCTACTCGTGCGAGGCCCTCAGGATTCAGTATAGCCAGGACTTGCTCCTCCCATGTTGTTAGTTGTGGGGAGGAGGTCGGGTCCGCCTTCAGTCCTCTGAACCGCAATGTGGTGTCTTTTAACCACGGAATGCACCTTCCCCCGTAGGTCGTTCCACCTCTTCCTGATGTCATACGGTGTTCTTGGATGCTGTCCCACTGCGTTGACCCTGTCCACGATTCTGCGCCATAGCTCCATCTTCCTAGCTATGGAGGTATGCTGCACCTGTGATCCGAATAGCTGTGGCTCTACCCGGATGGTTTCCTCCACCATGAACCTGAGCTCCTCCTCATAGAACCTGGGGTGTCTTTGCGGTGCCATGGGGTGGTGTGGGTGATGTGTGAGGTGGTGTGTGTTGTGATGTGTGGGGTGATGTTTAGGGGTGTGTGGTGTTTGGTGCGTGGATGTGTATGAGTGATGGTGTTGTGTGCCTCTGTATGCTGGTGTGGTCTTTGCTTTGCTGTCGCTCTGCTTCTTCCAAATTGTTTGTTGTAAGGGTAATGTGGGTGTGTGTTTTATATTTTATTGGGTGTGTGGGAGTGGTGTGTGTATGTGTATCAGGTGTGTGTATTTGGAATTGTCCAATGTGGTAGTGATTTGTAAATGTGTGTGCATTTTGAGCGCGGCAGTGTGTACCACCAATGGAATACCACGGTTGAAAGACCTCTGTGTGGATTCGTGGGTCGTGATAGTGTGAGCGTATTCCTGTTGGTGTGACGTTGGAGGTTTTGTTATCGCCAGTTTATCACTGACCTTTGGTGTGGCGGACTTGTGTGGGTGTATAGATTTTGGCGGATTCTGAGCTGTGGGTCTAATAGCTGTGGCGGAATTCCACAGCCGCGGGGTGTGTTGGCGGTCTTCTGCACGGCTGTAAGCGGGATTTACCGCCAATGTTGTAATGAGGGCCATAGACTAATTCTGGGATTTACCTCCATACCCATTCCTAATCCTTTCAATAGACTGAGGTAGTCAGGGCAAGTTATGCCACTACAGCATCATATTGGCCACATGATACCATCTGCTGTTGTACAGGGAGGGGGCACAGTGGCAAAGATACATAGCCACATTGAATCTTCCACAGCCTGGGGTATGTCCCATACCGGGGGACACATTTGACAGGCCCTGGTATCTGCAGGCTGAGCATACAGAACCTACATGTCACTCTATTTCCATCATTCCCATGCGTGACAGTCCATCATGTAGCCACCAGCAATTTGGCATGTGGTTTGTGTGGTAGCTTGAAGAGCAGAGTGAGTCAGGATATGTCTTCCAGACAACAGTGTGGCACCATACACATTGCTCACAAGATCCTCAACTGACTCAGACAAAATGCACGCACAGCTCATGCTGTCATGCACATATACGCACTCCAACATTTAAAAGAATCATGAATGAAGTGATGTAATTGGATGGCAGGAAAAACTCCTTACCTAGTATTGTGCATCCAACACAAGGAGGATTTAGTACCCCAAAAACTTCACAAAACACAATGTGACTGAACTTAACATATGGTACTGGCCACCAATATCTGCACATTGTATGCATCTCATTGATGCCATACACACTGCAACAACAGGCACACAAGAAGTTTAATTGGCACACAGGGGTACTTTGTAGCCTTCGAGGAAGGAAAGGATGGTTAAGTACAGAGAAAATTCTGGCTATGAGATTCTTACCTACTCCTCTGGTGAGCCATAGAGCTGTTCATACAGGGGTAGGGCCTCATTGACAAGCCTCTCCAGCTCCTCTGGAGAGAAGGCAGGGGCCCTAACAACTGTTGGAAGTGGCATGATTGCTTCCAGAGGCGGCACACAGCAGCTCAGGTCAAGGAGGTATTGCTGGCAGCAGTGTTAGGAGTCAAGTGAGTGAATGTGCAGAACATGTTCGGCATGTGTGCCACATACATGGTTGTCACCACTGGCGGACACAGCAATTGGGTCACGACTGCCACTGGCAACAATGTTAGCCTATGGCTGCTTCTGCCGTGGTTGTAACCATTCCGCCATGACAACGTCCACCAGCGGTCACGGGGAGTACGAAATGTCCCTTGAAGTGCATCAGGCATCAGCCATTTTGGCAGACTGACATGCTGTATTGGGCTTAATAAACTGCATCATACCTACAATATGTTTTGTTACCGCACAAACATCCTTACCCTATCACGTCATGTAGGTCCTTCTACTCAACCACCATTGTAGTATGTTGCAGGGCACAGATTGCATTTAACAGTAGTGCACAGTTCACCACTACCGACAGCCATTTTTGTGGTTGGTATATACAATAACATTTCGAGGGACAATTGTGTTGCACATCTTTGAATTTTGTCCACATTCATATCGTGGATATGTGTTAAAAACCATGGGGGTCACATATGACCCTTATGTAGTTGCCACTTGTGATGTGTACTGGGTGCCATGTCTCTTCAGTCAGAAATGCTTTGACACATTATATCATTTGCATGCATCATGTATGTTGCTGGGGACAAACTGGCTAATGTTACAAATCATGCCTTGTCACACAAAGGTACCCTGGGAGAGGAAGGATGTGACAACCGCCTGTCAATGGTCTACTGCCAGACCTTTAGACCATGGAAGTATGCCATATCATACAGCTCTACCATCTGAACCATTTGAACAGGCAAACACTAGTGGAGCCAGATCTAATGGCAGCTATTGGTTATCAAACCACCATACCACCTATTGTACAAGTCATGTCAGTATTGCACTTCCTCGCCACAGGGACCTTCCAACATACAGGGGCCCTATCTGGCTGGTATGTCCCAGCCTGTGTTCAGCCTGGTGTGGAAGGATGTCCTCGCAGTAATGTTGAAACACCATGACAGCTATATCAGGTTTCCCCAACGTGAGGATTTAGCCAATGTGAAGGCTGACTTTTATAGTTTAGGCTGCCTCCTGCATGTGGTGGGGGCCATTGAAGGCACACATGTTGGCTTGGTGCCTCCGCAGGCCAATGAACAGAAAGAACTTTCATTCCATTAATGTGCAAGCTGTCTGTTTGGTAGATCTCTATATTTTACATGTGTGTGAACATTATCTGGGTTCAGCCCATGATTCCTTCATAATGCGGAGCAGCACCGTACCCCAGCTGATGTCACAACTGTACCTAGAGAGGGCCTGGCTGGTTAGTAAGTCACTTACGTCCTTATTATGTGTGAGCAATGTCAGGTCTTCAATCTTGAAGTAAATGACTCATTGTTGAACCTTTGTACCATTCCTTCACAGGAGACTCAGAATATCAAAACCGTCTTTGTTTTTTGGTGCCCAAACTCTCCAACTATGTGAGAGTAAGTCCGCTTCAGTGAGGCCCATGGAAGAGAGCGGCAGGCAGTGGAGCATGCTTTTGGGCTCCTGAAGACCAGATTTAGGTGTCTGGACAGGATTGGTGGAGCCCTCCTCTACTCACCCAGGAAAGTGTGTCAGATATCTGTGGCATGCTGCATGCCCCACAACATCGGCCTGAAGAGGACTATCCCATACAACACAGAGGAGGGTGAGCTTGCATTGCCACTGGGGAAGACTCCTGAAATGCCAAGTGAGGATGACAGTGGTGAAGAGGAAGGAGTTGAACTGTGACAAGATCTCATCAACAGGTACTTTTCATGAGTGTAAGTATGTCATGTGATGTAATGACTGTAGTTGTGAGAATGTGTGGTGCTTATTGTATTAGTAATGGCTGGGGAGATGATACTCTGCAATAGGCAGCCAAAGGCTGCTTGATAAGATAGCTTTTGACACCTCACCACTTTGATGATGTTGCTTTGTTTGTGTCAGTTTCCTTGTAATGTACTTTGTTCTCTGGATGGTTGCTATATGACTTTTGTCATAGGTATAATTTCAAGCCTACACTCATTGTTTTATCTTTGTACAGGTAACTTCACCATGACATCCTCATGTGGCTATTCCAGAGTTGCAACATTGGCAGCTATCTGATGCTGTCCTGACATACGTAGTGAACATGGATTGTTCCAGATACTGTAGTTCACAGAGTGTGGGTGTGGGATACTTGTGCCAAGACAGCTTCCACAGTATTTTGAGGGAAGTTCAGCAGTGCCCACTGGACTTGTTTTGTGTGCTGTGGTGGGCTGATTGCATCTTGGGTGTCATCATGTGGGCATGAAATATGTAGTCTGAGCTTACAACCTAGTCATTTTACCTTCACACTGGATAAACACTTTTTGCATGAAGCTGTAGATGTGTTTCATCATTGCAGGCCACAGTGCCTGTGCCACAACACTGACATATGTTTGTGCCATACCACCAGATGCATGAGTATTGGCTTTTGATGGGCCTGTGAGCAGAGACTGTTGTACTGCCATCTGTCTGTATCTTGGGTTATGTAAAGTTGGATAACTTATGGCGTGGTATGTGATAAAGCTCAAGTTGGTGACATCATCCACTTCAATGTTTGCCTAATGTACAGGACTGTGCATGATAAATCCCTTCCTTGAGTGGTCTAGGGGGCTGTAACTTGAAATATGTACTTTAATTCAGTATGAGTCCCACATTCTTGTTTCTAAAAAGTGCTGTACATTGGAATAAAATGTTTGGTTTGACCAGACACTTGTACTGTTGTGTTGGTCTGAAATGGTTATAAGTATGAGTAGGACACTGTGTCCTTGGAACATATCCCTCCTTGCACAAGTAGCTTGTTTCTTTATCAGATTGTAGGAGGCTCGCCTGGTTTGTAGTGGGTACCTAAGTTACTTACACCTTACACCAGGTCCAGTTATCCCTTATTAGTGAAATGTAGGCAATGTCTAGAAGCCAGGCTGTCAAGAGGTAGCTGTAGACAGAGCAGCCAAGGCTGAACTAGGAGACATGCAAAGCTCTTGCAATACCACTGTAGTCACACAAGAAAGACAATACTCAGTGTTACCAAAAATAAAGGTACTTTATTTTAATGACACAAGGCCAACAATATCTTAGAGGCTTTACTCCCTTACGGGGTAAGTATTATACACAAAATATACACTAGTAACCAAAATCAGGGCCCGTATTTATACTTTTTGATGCTAAACTGCGCTAACGCAGTTTAGCGTCAAAAAAATTTGCGCCGGCTAACGCCATTCTGAAGCGCCATGCGGGCGCCGTATTTATTGAATGGCGTTAGCCGGCGCAAGCAGACCGGCGCTGCCTGGTGTGCGTGGAAAAAAAACACGTACACCAGGCAGCGCCGGCGTAGGGAAAAATGCCGCTAAGGCGTCTTAAAAATGGTGCAAGTCAGGTTGACGCAAAAAATCGCCTCCACCCGATTTGCGCCATTTTTAACGACACCCAGACGCCATTTACATGACTCCTGTCTTAGTAAAGACAGGAGTCATGCCCCCTTGCCCAATGGCCATGCCCAGGGGACTTATGTCCCCTGGGCATGGTCATTGGGCATTGAGGCATGTAGAGGGGCACAAATCAGGCCCCCCTATGCCACAAAAAAATATAAAAAAAAAAAATATTTATACTTACCTGAACTTACCTGAATGTCCCTGGGGTGGGTCCCTCCATCCTTGGGTGTCCTCCTGGGGTGGGCAAGGGTGGCAGGGCGGGTCCCTGGGGGCATGGGAGGGCAGCTGTGGGCTCATTTTGAGCCCACAGGTCCCTTAACGCCTGCCCTGACCCAGGCGTTAAAAAGTGGCGCAAATGCGGGGTTTTCTGCCCCGCCAACTCCCGGGCGTGATTTTTGCCCGGGAGTATAAATACGACGCATTTGCGTCGCAGTCATTTTTTTGGACGGGAACGCCTACCTTGCATCTCATTAACGCAAGGAAGGCGTTCACGCTAAAAAATGACGCTCTTTACTCATACTTTGGCGCTAGACGCGTCTAGCGCCAAAGTATAAATATGGCGTTAGTTTTGCGCCGAATTTGCGTCGAAAAAAACGACGCTAATTCGGGGCAAACGGAGTATAAATATGCCCCCAGGTAAGTAAACAGTCAGAAAATAGTGCAAATAGTGACCATCACATTAGGTTCCAATGGACCTAGGGGGCACACAAACCATATACTGAAATAGTGGAATGTGAAATTTGGTTTCCCACCTAGATAAGTGTAGTGTGTAGAGGGGCGCTGGGAGTGTAAGAAATCACCAAAGGTAAGTAAAATACCCTACCCCAGAGCCCAGGAAAGCAGGAGTAAAACACAGCAAGTCTCCTAAAACACACTAGAAGTCATGGTAGAAGACAGTGCAAGAACCAGAAGAGACTGCAAGACACCAACAATGGATTCCTGGACCTGAAGACCTGTGGAAAAGGGGGACCAAGTCCAAGAAGCACTGAAGAGTCCAGAGAGAACAGGAGCCTCTGCTAACCCAGATGAAGGTGCAAAAGGAGAACCACCGGTGAGAAGACAAAGTCGGTATTGTACCAAAGAAGATAGATGTGGGTTCCTGGTTGGTGCAGAGGATGTCCCATGCCAGATGGATGATTGCAGTCTGGTTTGCGTAATTGGATTCTGCCAACAAAACTTGGTAAATGCAACACTCCTATTTCACAAAAAATGGCACTGCCCGGGCCCAGGAAGGAGCAGGTAGACTTTACCCAGGAGGTGGAGGCAGAGGCGCTCTCAACAACTCAGAAAAAACTGTAAACTTTGCACTTGTATAGCACACTACTCACCCGTTAGGGTCTCAAGGCGCTGTACTCATACCACTATGGAACCCCTCCTGGCTTTTTCCTGTGAGATGCCCACTCCTGGGCACCCCCAGGGTGAAGCCAGGCATCCAAGCGCTGGTGGGGCCGTTGTGGAGATTTAGCAAGCTATTGCCCAGAGTTGGACCCATTAATTAGATTAGGCACCAAGGCGAGAATTATCTGGTCCAAGGGAATTGAGCCCAAGAACTGCCAAAGCGGGACTTGAACCCTGGTCTTGAGCCAGATCTCTGCTTCAGGGTCTGCTGCTCTAACCATTGTGCCACACTTCTCCACTCAGAAAGCCCTCAGATGACCAGGCAGCACACACAGGAGTCCCACAGCATGGGGACAAAGGAGTTGCAAATGGTGGTCATTGCATCACTACACAAAGGGATTCCATGCCACCGGAGAACAACTCAGGGAGCTGAGCATCACAGGTTAGAGTTCTGGGGACCTGAGCTATGCTGTGTACAAAGGAATTCTTGGACAAACACACAGAAGTCGTAGGAGCTGTAAAACACTTGATGCACAGGGGTACTGTCTGGCACAGGGAGGCAAACTCTTAACTCCACCAAATCTGGACAGCTGGATCTTTGGACAGTCAGGGTTACTTTAGTCTACCACCTGTGTTCCAGGATCCACGCTCGTCATTGGGAGAGGTGACCCAGAGTACTGGTTGTTGCTGCAGAGAGGTGCCTGCTAAGCAGGGAAGTGACTCCGTCACTCCACGGGAGATTCCTTTGGTTCTTCTGGTGCAGGATGAAGACAGGTAATCCTCAGACCGTGCACAACCTAGAACCTGCTGTAGTTGCTGGCAGGAGCTGAAGTTACAGAGTTGCAGTAGCCTTTGTGAATACTGTGTTGCAGTTGTAGAGTTCCTGGAGCAGTTCTGCTGTTGGTCCGTCGGTAGAAGATGAAGTAAAGGATGCAGAGGATCCCTGCTGGAGTCTTGCAATCCGAATCTGAGGAAACACCCACATGAGCGACCCTAAATAGCCCTCAAAGGGGGATTTGTCACATAACCAGGTATGGACCTATCAGGGGGGCTCTCTGATGTCACCTGCTGGCACTGGCCACTCAGATGCTCCCAGAGTTCCCTGACCATTCTGAAAACAAGATGACAGAACCCAGGGACACTCTGGGTGAGCTCTGGGCACCACCCCAGCGGTGGTGATTTGTCCAGTTTCGTGCCACAGCAGGGATTTGAGGTCCCTGAACTGGTGTAGACTGGATTATGCAAGGAGGGTACCATCTGTGCCCTTCAAAGCACTTCCAGAGGCTCTGGGAGGAACCCCTCCATGCCTGTACCACCTATTTCCAAAGGGAGAGGGTGTAACACCCCTCTCCTAAAGGAAATGCATTGTTCTGCCTTCCTGGGATTGAGCTGCTCAAGCCCCAGGAGGGCAGCAGCCTGGCTGTGAGGTGGCAGCAGGTGGGGCTGCAGTGAAAACCTCAGAAGGCTGGTATGGCAGTACTGGGGTCCATTGTGGAGCCCCCAGGGTGCATGGAATTGGCCCTCCAATACTAGAATCAGATTGGGGGTACAATTTCTCACTCCTAGACACCTCACATTCCCATATTCGGCGTTAACATTGTGAAGCTACATATATGTATTTACATATAGATAGTGCACACTCATAATGGCATTCCCGCACTCACTAAGTCTGGGAAATTGGTCCTGAACAACATGGGGGCACCTCTGCTAGTGCAGGGGTGCCCTCACACACAGTAACTTTGCACCTCGCCTTCATGAGCTGAAAGTTAGACATATGCGTGACTTATAAGTTACCTGGTGCAGTGAAAATGCTGCAGCCCATAAGGATCTCTTGAAACCCCAATGCCTGGGTACCTAGGTACCATATACTAGGGACTTATAAGGGGGGTCCAGTATGTCAATTTGGAGTGGGATACTGGGTTACCAGTATGTATGTACAAATTTGGAATTAGAGAGAGCATAAGCACTGGAGTTCTGGTTAGCAGAACTCCAGTGACACAGTCAAACATACTGACAAAACAGTAAAACATACTGACTTGTAGGCCACAAACTATGAGCACTGGCATCCTGGCTAGCAGGATCCCAGCGAGACAGTAAAAACACACTGACAAACACAGACAAACAGCCAAAAATGGGGGTAACCATGCTAGAAAGAGGCTACTTTCTCACACGCATGGCTCACATGCTCTTAGATCTCTAAATAGCAAAATGTAGAACTTATACAAGCAGATAATTCATTTTGACAAGTGAATTTATTTCGATGCTAATGGAGAAAATACGTTTTGGACAGAATGAAACAAAAATTTAAAGTAAAGAGGTCAGTCATAGTGGATGAAATCATTGGAGTAGATGTCACACCATTGGTAGTCCAAAGTCCAGAGTACTCCTCCCATTAGTACTGGAATGTGGTTACGGATCAGTCAACAGAGTGAATGTGTGGCACACAAAGGAGGTCCTTTAGGAAGAGGCTTATTACTGGCAGTGGTGGGTGTCTTGCCATCCGTACCTCCTGGATTCTTAGCTGGATGTCCCTGCTTCCGGAGAGGGGGGGATCTACTGCTACTGAGGCAGGGGTGCATTTGGCTGGTTCTTCCTCTGGCACGGTCTCCCTTCCAGTGGCTGGCACCAGTGTTGTTGGGCCCCCTGTTGTTGAGCCAAAGAAAGGGGAAGATTAATTTTGAAAAGCCCTGCTCAGGGTGGTGCGAATGTCCCTCTGCAACCCTGTTAGGAAGGTCATGTTGGTATTGTGGACCTCCATCTGTTGACACTTGTCTTTAGGCATGTGCCTCTGTAGCTGCAAAATTTCTTGGAGTTCAGTCAAGATCTGGCCCATTCAGCCTTGGGACTGAGAAACCTTTCAAAAATGTGGCTGCTGTTGTCCTGGCAAGGAGCATCCCCAGTGGCCTCACCCTACTGGCCCACAGCATCCCTTCCACATATCTTACCACCATGGGCCTATGCCCTTGCCATAGGGTGCCCTCCCCAACTGGGCCTGGAACCTCATTGTCGGAAGTGTTGCTCTTCAGCTCAGGATCCAGGACTTGGGGGCGAAAGATGGTATACACTGTGCTAGTGACACAGATTGGGGTGTGAATAGTTGCCTGTGATGTTAAAGGCAACCGGGCTGGGAGGTGTTCTAGTGGCCACAGTGAGACTCACTTGTGGTGTCTGACCAGGTTGCTCAGATGTCCAGGAGTGCCTACTTCACTGAGGGCTTCAACCAGGGGGGGTAGTGGCAGTCCCTTCTGTGGCCTCTGTGTGCCCAGTGGCAACTCTACTTGTTGATAGGAAATGTGCAATGTTAATAGTTATAGTGTGACATCTACCTCCAACAGTTTAGTGGTAAGGTAAGCAGAGACCTTGTACAAAGTTAATTTGCAGTAAGTCCACTTGTGGCAAGTACCCATGGTTTTGATTGTGTTGACATGACATTTGTGGAGTATGCCAGAACGTTTTCAATGAAGCAGCTGCTGATATGCGCAGATCATTAGCATTTAGGAGGATGGCCTGAGAATGGCATCTTGCCACCAGTGCAGGCAAAGATATGGCTCTGCTCATTTAGAGGCATAGTTGATTGTGATGCAGGCAGACCCATGACTTTGTTGTGTATGTGACTGGAATCATCATATGGTCAGTGCAGTGTGAATGTGTCAGCTGCCAATACCATTCTGGTGATGCATCTTGAGGCCCTAAGGATCTTTCTTCTGCACACTAGGTATGGTGTGATTCCTGTCCTCAATAGTTTCATCTTCAATCAGCAGGTCAAGATAGAGCTTTGTACACAGACACATCTCTGAGTTGAGCATGTATCTTGGTCACTCCCAGATGAGTAAACTGCAATTGAGAGTTAGCAAACAAAGGTCTTTGGACAAGTGACGACTGGTCTGGTGTTTGGAGTTATAGAAACAGTCCCTCCTGGGAGTTGCAATCATGTCACTCTCTCTACTAGACACACTGTACAAATGTTATCCTCCCAGGTGAGTAAACTTAATTTGAGAGTTCACTAATAGATGGATTTGGGCAAGCGAACACTGATCTTGTGATTGGGGAAACAGTAACAGAGCCTCCTGACCTTAGCAGTCATGTTAGTCCCTGTACTACACACACCATACAAATTTTATCACCTGAGGTGAGTAAACTTCATTTGTGAGTTACCAAACAAGGGTCTGCTGGGAGTTGCAGTTAGATCACTCTCTCTACTACACACACTTAACCAATATTCTCCCACCAGGTGAGTACACTTCTGTTGTGAGTTCAATCACAGGTGTATTGTAGCATGTGCCCACTGTGCTAGTATCTGAAGTTACAGGAACAGTGCCTCCTGGGAGATGTAGTCATGTCAGTCCCTGTACTACCCACACTATACAGATGTTATCTTCCCAGTTGAGTATACTTCATGTGAGAGTTAACAAAAAGGAGAATTTGAAAAAGTGACCACTGTGCTGGTGGTTGGAATTATGAATCAGTGCCTGCTAGGAGTGGTGGCCATGTCAGTCCCTGTACTACACACACTATACAAATGTTATCTCCCCAGGTGAGTACACTTCAATTCGGAGTTGCCAAATAGGGGTATTTGGACAAGTGAAGTCAGGGCTGGGGAGTGGAAAAACAGCAAAAGTGTCAAAAGGTGAGCTATAAGCATGCATGACATGGCATTTTATTGACATTTTTTGTGTTGTGACTTACCAAACTCCACTTCTCCAGGTCAAACCCTCAGGATGCAGGATGGCCAAGACCTTCTCCTTCCAGGGAAAGAGATGTGATGGGGCACTGGGAGGGCAACTATCAGTCTTCTTGGCCTGCAGTTTGTGCCTGGAGACCAGGGAACGCACCTTGCCCCTCAGGTTGTTCCATTTCTTCCTAATGTCCTCCCTTGTGCAGAGGGTGGTGCCTACAGCATTGTCACTGTCATTGATCCGGTGCCACATTTCCATTTTCCTACTGAGAGGGATGTGCTGGACTTATGCTCCAAACAATTGTGGCTCTCCCCTTATGATTTCATCCACCATGACTCTTAACTCATCTTCAGAAAAATAGGGATTTTTAGAATGTGACATGGCAGAAAATATATACTGTTGACAGAGACTTACTAAAGAGGGGAAGTGTAAAAGGGTGTGACTGGACAAAAGTGTGTGCAGAGTGTTCTCTGGGACATATTGAAAAGAAGGGGTGTCTACTCTATAGGGTGTTTGTGATAAATAATTTGCTCTGCTTTTGAGTGCTGCATTGGGGATGCAAAGGATTGTGGTCAGTGAAGGGGCCTTTGCAGGTGTGTCCAGTGTGGAAATGTGTGTCAGCTGTGTGGTTTTCAACATCATCCAAGTGCAGTTGTGTATTACTTTGCTGAACCCAAACCGCCATGGTTTGGACCGAAATTGGCTGACCGTCATGGGGGACTGCCACAGTGGCTGTGTGCTTGTAATAAGGTTGGTGGTGATGCTGTCGGTGCTGGTGGTCGGACCGCCTATTTCCAGGCTGCCGCTCCGCTGATGGTCTGCCATTTTTGGTTGAGGGTCGGCAGTCCTTCTTGTATAGCTTGCAATGGGGCAGACTGAAAGACCGTCAACATGGCAGTATTTTCAGGACAGCTAACATGGCAGTCTGGCGGTCTGACAGCCAAACCTATAATGAGGCCCTCCATTTTTAAATGATGTATACACCTCGAATCATGTTTAAGCTGTTCTGGGTAGTGTTTCTCTCTACAGCCTTCATTCTTCGACCTCAGAAAGATTTCTCCAACTATACACCTAAACCCTACATGAAAATTGACAATGACTTACTCTCTTTTACTCTTACTCTTACTCCTTTCTTTCTTCAGAGTGACTCTCTTCTTACCTTCCATAATTTGCATGTCTTATCTTTCTGAGAATAGCCTCCTCTCAGTCTTAAGCCTTCCTACCTCAATCCTTCTTACTGTAATTCTGCAATTTGCTGATACCTCATTTCATAGATCACAACCTCTCCTCTACAAAACCCTAGCCCTGTAATGCAACATTACCTAATCTGCACCAGCCGATCTCACCAACAGTTCAACTGAAACCACATGACCCCCACTAATGATCTCAGCTACCTGGAATTAATATATCACAAAGCAAATGGAATAAATACATGTGTCTTTTCTAATCACAATAACCAACAATAATCACAATACTAACCATTAACCTTTGGTTTCTGATTAAAGTGCTACCCTCCATAAAAGCACTTCAATCCCTTATCAGTGGTAGTAATTACAATTACTAATTGCAATTGTACAATTACAATTATAATAAAGACCAGTGGAAGTCCATTTATAGGTTAAACATGGTTAGTACTTTAATCATAGAGCCCCCTGATAATGGGTGATGCAGTTGTGTTTCATTCTTCAGACTACGATTTAAAATGAGGGAACTCCTAAGATTCAATAAACATTACAGAGAATAGGCCTTAATTGCTTAGGAGAACTAAAGAGAAGATTTCAAAATGGACTGAAAGAGCACTAGAAAATAGGTGGATTTGCAAGCAAGAATTCTATTTTCTGACTAATACTAAGCCAACTTGTCCAGCAATATGGGGCTCCCTAACATGTGTAAAAGTACTAAGGATTGACCTAGAAGGCTGTTTATAGCATAAATTCAGCAACAGAAGCTTTAAATAATTATCTCAATGTCTTAAAGACTACTTGCACAGGTGCAAATGTACATGAAAGGTAAAACTGATTTGATATCTAAAGTTGAGGGTCTCAGTGTCAATACAAAAGATGAAATGTGGTCACTTGATATTGAAGCCATCTAGATTTACATACCTCATAATAATTTTATTTACATCATTGTTTACATTCTATTATCATATATATATATATATATAACTTTTAGGGTATGTATGTAAATTATTAACATCTTTCTGAATCAGGATTAATTATATCTGCAAATGAAAGGCACTAGCATGAGTGCCACTTGTGTCCCTAGTCTGTGAGAAAGAAGTACTGAAGCATTCAAATAAGTCCCACTGTTGTCAAACAACCATGGTACATCACTAATAAAAGTAAACAGCAGTTTTATGAGTTTACTTGACTTTTATTCTTCTTTCAATCTTTAAAAAAAAACAATATCTCTTCCAAAGGTAGCCTACATGTGTTTCATCATTAAGACTTTTATTAAGGCTGCAAAACTGTACATGAAAAGGTACCAATTTTTCATGGCTGTAAGAAGACAACTCCACCATAATCCAAAGAGATTTTCCTGCAAAGAAATATCTAAAGGGTAAGATCACCCGTGTGATGTGGTATGCACCATAGTGTGGCGAACAGCTTAGGTGTTGGTAACCTCCACCATGTCAGTAAATATGTGTTAGCAAATTGTGCACTAAGAGAGACTGGTCAATCATCTCTGTTCGTATTTAATTTAACATGAGTATGAACTCAAGATGAATAATTCATTTGTTCAAATTAGGTAAGAAAATTGATAAACAGATTAGATTTTGTAATCTTCCTCCTATTAAAAGCCATTTTTAATTTGGACCATGCTGTGTTTGCCTTGTGACATGGCTATTGTACTTAGTAAAGCTATTGTTACAATATGACACATGAGTCCAGGTTTATGACCAACTGCCATGCTAAAATTGGTGGCTATCTGTTATGTCCATATGGTATAAGTAACATAGGAGAAACAAGATGGGAAATGAGGACAAAAGTGGCAGAATATGGAGCAGTAATCAGTACCTCAAAAATGCAGGCACCATTTGTACAACACATTAAGGAAAAGATAGGTAAATAAATTGATATTCATGGTTTTATTCTAAGGAGAATGTGCTGTTGTGGAGACCCAGCCACTGCTCATGAAAGGAAGAGTATTTTATGCCCTGTATGAGTATGCTTTTTTAAATCTGTATAGGAACCTACAAAAATGTCTCATTATCTTGACATGGTCATCTTGGAATAACACTGAAAAACTCTGATTGGGTTACAATTGGTCACACAATCTGTTAGCTGAGTTGGACTCTAATCTACCTTTACTTCAACAAAACATTTTGTTCATGAAGTATTGTCCCAATGTGCACATAAAGGTTTGAGGCTTATTATATTGTATCATGCTGTGGCTCTAGCAAAATAACTGATACTATGACTGACATGTCTAAATTGAAAGTCTGGGTTGTTTTACCAGAATATTGCACCTTCTGGAAGCAGGTGAAGGCTTCAGGTGAAATAGAGAGGGAATCCATTAGGGAAATGGTGTGTTAAATCAAATTCCTCATATTATTCTCAAAATGTAGGAGTACCAGAACCCAAATAACAGCGATTTTGGGATGAAAGTAGTGACAGATTTTACACCGGGCCACATGTAATGAAGTCCAAAGTATTTTGCTAGGCATCAAACAAATAATTTTGTTGAGGTAAGCAGTTGTGTATGTCTATATCTGTTATCTTTAGGGTTGAGCACGCAAGCGCTATGGCCTGTTGTAATCTCACTGTGGGCTTTTAACCACGCCTATGTAACGCCCATCACTTTAATTGGTTAGTGGGCTTGCCTTTTAAAATTCTATTGATTTCATTTGTGAAAGGCATGTATATGTCATGCCTTTTCTGGTATTTAGCCTTCCTCGAACGCACCGGCAACTACTGAAAACATACAAGGCTCCTTGTTTTTAGCATGATTCCTGGACTACTTTTTATTTTTATTTTCTACACAGCGTGATCTTGCTGGGTTTTAAACAGCGTGATCGCGCTATTTTTAAAAAAAATATTTTTGGGTAAATTTCCCCCGTCCTCATACACACCTCTGCCCACCCTCCTCTTGAGATTTGCGGTGGTGGCTACTGCACATGTGCATTGCCACGTGTCCTCAAGTTTACAATGCTAATAACTCTAACTTGCATAAATGCATTTCCCATGATGCAACGAAAGCTTTCAGTTCATGTGAAGAAAAATGTGCAGGGTGGTCCTTGTAGATGGCTGCTGTCACTCAAGTTCATTGAGTGACATCACATTCATGCTGTATAGCGCTAAGATCTAGCAATATGTTCAACATTGTCATCGGCGCTACGAAGTGCCTCCAGCAATCTGCAAAATAAACACAACGCTGATACACACCTCCTAGAGTTACCACTGCTGCCCTGTTTCCATGCTCTCTCAATTTTGACAAAAACAAAACTGGGGCAGCGAACTCCTGATTTCATAAATACCCAGTGGAAGAATGTCCGATGACACTTTGAGACAGTTGTGGCATTTTTTTAAAGCACATCTTGTGCATGAGGGATTGGATTTGATTGTTTGGGCTCAGAAATTCCACTGTGCAAATTAATGTAGATGAAAAAGCCAGTACAGGCTTCGGGTGCCTTGCTTGGCATAAGGCCAGCCGGCAGCAAGGTTGAGCAGGCAGAAACGAGGCTCACAAAACTATTCCCTTAATGCAAAGTGTCTTCATCTATTGGGACAGTTAGCCTAAGTAGCAGTAAGGGACAACATGCAGTATTAAAAGCCCAAAGTTCTCAATGTGTCTTTTCCGTTAACAATACTAATAATGATAATAATACTAATAATGATGCTAATGCTGATAATAGTAATAACAGTAAAAAATAATTTGATGTATATAACGCCTGTCGTTTCTGTGCGCTGATGAAGACCAAACACAGCTTTCCAAGTCACATTTTCTCTGTACGTAATTAATACCAATTCAGAGTAACGGGGTAAAACTGCGACAGTCCGATAGCTGTGGCAGGCACTTCCAGGTGGGGCATGGAGGTGTCTTTCAGACTTAGGAAGCAGCTCTGTCTTCTGATTGAACTCTGGGTTGTATCAGTAGCGGGCACTCGAGTGTTCTTCCTGAGTTAACGGAAGTGGTGTGTGTGTTTGGGGGCACCTATCCTCGTCTTCTGTTTACAAATATGCATGCATGTTTCTGCATGTGTGTGAGGTGCTCTTGTGCGTTGCCTGCTGTGCACCGGTGATGGCTAAGATTCTAGTGTGTGAGGGACACTCAGCTGCCATGGTGCCTTTAACTCTCTTAGTGCCACTCTAGAAGGATGCTTGGTGCTTGTGCCTGTATCTCACGCTGTTGTTTCTCTGAAGAGAAGCCTGTGTGCATTGCAGTGTGGTACCTGCCTGTTCAGTGCTATACACTGGGGATGTTTGCGACATGTTCATCAGGCCTGCTTGTTTCATGAAAGCGTTAAGGTCCGGCACTGTCCCCAGTTTCCCATCCGTAATTGGAGAATATCCAGTGTGCTACTTGTGGGAGGGTTGGAGGGATTACAAGCCACATGCCCAAGAGCCCTAAGTATTATTACATGTTATGACATATGTCTGCACCCATACGGCATTGCTTGCCCCACTTGGCCTTACACATACTTAGGGCCTAATTTTGACCCTGGCGGTCACTGGACCCCCAGGGTCATGGTCACGGTCGGACCGCTGCCAAAGTGGCACTCCGTCCGCAACATTATGATCGTGGAGAAAGCGACACAGTTAGACCGACGGCACTGTCCGGAATTAAACCAGTTTTAATCCGCCAGGGCAGCGCTGCTTGCAGCACTGCCCTGGAGTTTATGAGTCCCCTTTCTGACAGCCTTTGCTGGTCAGAAAAGGGGGACTGGGGGCCCTATGCGGGTCCCTGCACTGCCCATGCACTTGGCATGGGAAGTGCAGGGGCCCCCATGGACAGCCCCTGTGCACTTTCCACTGCCCGAATTACGGGCAGTGGAAAGTGCGACAGGTGCTGCTGCACCTACTGCACCGCCACATTGGCACCGGCTTGATTACGAGCCAGTGTCAATGTTGAGGTGCTATTCACTGCAGGGCCGGTGGGTGGAAATGCTGTTTCCGCCCGCCAGCCCTGCGGTGAAGTCTTAATAGGGCCAGAGGTGTACAGGCAGCACAGGCGGCCTGATGGTGGTATGTGTTTGGTGGTCGGTGTCTGCGCCCACCAAACTCGTAATGGGGGCCTTAATGTGTTATGTGGTATTTGATCTTTCTGTGTCTTGTGATATAAAAGCGTAGCCCTTACATCTGTTTCTCATTAGAGTGGCCAGTTTTTGCCTTTACGCTGGAGACCATTCCACACTCACCGTTATTTTAGGGTCCAGTCTGAGAGCACATCCATCTTGCATGCAAGACTCTGTGGTAGTCAGTAAAGGGCTTGGAGCCCCCCTGTCGCGCACCATTTGTTGATTTGGGTGGCATTCTTCCTTGCAGACCGTAATTCGTCAAAGCACGTCTGACATAATTTCTGTTCCTCTAAGTGTCCTCTGCTCCCGACGTGATTGAGGTACCATTTTTTCATTTTTAACTTCAAGTGCCGACAAAAAGAAGGCTTGTGACTGGCAAAAACGTGCCCAGCAGGACAAATAAAATTGCAAAGTTTTTAAAGCTAACTGTCTTTTCTTTTGTTAAGTGGTCTTTTCTCAGTTTCCTCTCATGTTTTTATTGTTTTTGCTCGTGGGCGCTGTTGTCAAAAGATGACAATTAACTTGCGAGACCCATTGCATTGCAAATGCTTGTTGTGTTGTCATCAACACATAATTTTAGGACCTTATAACAAGGGAGCCATGAATCATGGGTGCAAATTGCGCGCCGGTAATTACTGCCGCATGTGTGCTTAATTAATGGGTGCACAATTTACACCTTGATCCAGGAATGTTTCTTTTTGGCTTGGGGAACTTTAAATGGTTTTACCTGGTCTGGGTTAAAACTGCAAATTGGAAGCCTGGAGTGCACGCAATTTGCCTCCTCTATTTGCAGCGAGTTTTACCTGCCTCCGAAATGCATGCATTTGGTGCAAATCGCGCCTGATTTGTGATCTGTTACGTGAAAACTGAACAGAGCGTAGAACTGAGCGCTGCGCCTAAATTTGAAGAATTGGATAGGCTTAAAGTATTGCAGACTGAAGATGTTGCGAGTAGGACTGCACCAAGCAAACACTCAGTGACACAGGCACTTATATTTGCAACAAACCTTGTTCAGCCATCGATCTCAAACCTCAAAGTAGGGCTAGCAATCCAAAGCTAGCAAAATCAGAAATTCAAAGAAAAGTAAATAAGCAACTGCGTGGTTTTACATTCTGCACCTCCCTTCCCACACACCCCACATGCTTGAGGATTAATCATGATAGAATCCCCATTTCAGCATCTGTTTAGACACTTGCTGACAGACGTTTAGCGAATGAAATGAGAAACGTGTGAAAAGTCTGTTAAATGTGATTGAAATGGAGGCCACTTAATGAGTATAGATTGGCTGGGGAACATTTCAGCTCTGTGCGACCACATGACTAAACAAACTTGTAGGAAAAAATGATGACTCTAAAATGCCGGCTGTTTAATGACTCTTAATCTCACACATTTGGAGTTAATTGTCACACAATACTTGTCTTGATTAACCCCTAGCTTTGTAAATATTATTTGCTCACTTAATAATTCATTTTCCTGAAAGGCAGGACATACGATTTATCTTTGAAAAAGGTTTTTGTCTTGCAGCAGACTACGAGCCACGGAAGATCTGCTTGAATTTTTCCGGTTTATGACGTTTTTGAAGCCACTAACTCTGACTTATTTCTTTGTTGCTGAATAATGACGATTAAGAAAGACACGTTTTAACTAGGTAGCACAATTGATGCTCACAGCAGTTAGTATTGTGGTTTTGTTCTCTTATTGATGCACATTTTTAAGTCCACAAAAATTAATTTAAAGACTTTTGACTCTGGCTTCACCCTTAGGAAAGAGGGGTAAGAGAAAAATAAAATTTCAGGCTAATTGAAGGTATCGCCAAACATTGCCTACATCTTTTTTACAAGGTTTACCTGCAATAATTCATTAAAACTCAGCTTGGCATATCAGACACTTATAATCAATTTGGTGTATACAAAGGAGAGAAAAGGTAAGAGTCTATGGGCCTCATTTACAAGAATCTGATGCACCGCTCTGATTCATCAGATTTCTTGTGCTGCCCTACCACCCCCTTAGGATGCCATGGGTGTGCTGTATTTACAATACAGAGCTCCTTGGCACACGTTTTCACATGCATTAGAAATTCAGACACATCTATGTCGCTAAATTGACGCATTGCTGGACTAGTGACAAAAAAATTACATTACTCCAGTAATGTGAGGAAGGCTCCCATAAAAAAAAAAGTCCTGTGTCAGTTTAAAGCCTGCTTTGAGCAGGCGCTAAAATTCTGATGAAGTGAAATTGCAGAACCATGCAGTGAAATGTTGTAAATTTCACTGAGTCAGTTCTGCTGGGCTTTTCCCCCGGGATGCCTACCTTGCATACATTATACCAGGCGCCGGTATAATGTGACGCAAGGTTTTACAAGCTGACACATTGGGCCCAATGCATCAGTTTGTAAATGTGGAGCAGTGTAATGCATTGCTTGCGCCGCTGCTGTGTCAAAAAAAAATTACACGGTGGCGCAAAGAATAAGAAAAGCCCCTTTGACTGGCAAAAGGAGCATTGCAACAACATTATGAATGGCAACAAGGACTGGGCATGAAAGGGGCATCAATCTCATATTTGGGGGTCAGAATTATATATATGTTTTAGACTGCAATTGAGATTGGTCCAATGTTCAGCTACCCACTGTCAAACCAGGGTTGTAACTAGACCTGGGTGAAATTTTATTTACACCTTAGTAATCGGTGCAGTAATCATGCACTGCTCTTCTGAAATTACCAAAAATGTTTGATTACGAAAACTTGAATAATTGAGAGTTATTTGACACGAAAATCTACTGCAGGAGCACAAGAACACCAAACTAAGAGTGAACGAGGAGGTGCTTGTTACAACTGTATGTGTTCCATTGCATTTAGTGTTATTTTCTTAGTGCAAAAATGCATCCTCTGACCCATTTTGGACACGAGGGTGCATTTTGCACTAAGACTATACCACTGATTACTAGATTAGACTTCTCATGTAATTATGCTGTAATTTGTCTTAATTATGATTAATTAAGATATGAGTAGTTACAACAGTTATGCCCACCCCTAGTAGTAACTGTTTAGGAGAGGGAAGCTCTCTGTGTGGGATAGCTTAAAAATCAATGTCTACCCATCAAGTCGACATGATTTCTTTTTTTTTAATAAGTACTAGTACCAGCTGCCTCATTAAAATTTTCGAGGCAGTTTTTCTGACATTCTACAACAACAAATATATTTTACCACATTGCCACTATTGTATAAAGTTACATTCAGTGAAGAGGAAGGAACAAATAAAGTTCTTTTTCTTTTTAGTAGTTGATATCGACACATTTGCAAAATATTTATGAAGCTGCAAATTAGCTATGTTTTATGATGCTTACGTGATGCTGTTTAAAGATGCTTGTGTGATGCAGTGATGCCAACGGAGCAAGTGGTTGGATTCGGGTTAGTGACGAGGTAAATAGAAAGGGATGGGTGAGGAGAGGAAGCAGGGAGAGAAGGAGAGAAAATATATTCAATGCTTTGCAAGCAAAGTCAGATGTCAGCATTGGAAGGATGCATTATCTAGTCAAGTCAGATTGAAATGCTTCGAAATGCTCCAGAGACAAACGCAAAATAGGCAAGTCATCAAATCAGGAGCAGGAATTTGAAATAGACAAACTAGCTAGTCAAGAGCAAGGGGCTGACTCTAAGCCCTCTCCAAGTATATTTTATGTACATTTTATGTATTGGAAATCATGTCTGCCGACAGACAGCTACAGGTGTCTGCAGATGAGACCTATAAAGGTGACAATGAAACACACAAATCAGTAAGGATATTATCATTTCTTTATGCATACTAAATACTTCCAATGAATATATTACACAAAATCGGATACTGTAGAAAAATAATATAATATCCTAGTTAAGATGTTTCGTAGCCTCCTCTCTACACACATTTAAAATATGCTTCCTTTGGTGTTTAAAGTATAGCTACGTTAAAAGCAAGCCAGTATTAATATCGTATGATTAAATCAATAAGATAAAAAACATAAGATGTATTGACTTCATGATTAATACATCCAGAATTCCACCAGGAAGAAAATATATGTTTTTTGTTATTTTTCTTACAGGAACTAACTTATTGGTCAGCAAATGAAAATAATCGAGCAGTCATTTTATACTTTTCATAACCTACATAAAAAGGGGAAGTTAATGAATTCAGGAAGCACAAAGTGACGAGAAAGAAAACCTAAGGTCAAATGTTATGATATTTTGTCCTAAAAGATTATTGCATTTTACAAAAATGACATTTTTATTACATTAACTGTTTCAGAATGGCTAGACCAGCAGCATTTTTCTTCTTATGTATAATTCATTTTAGAAGGAGTCAAAAAAGTCTATTATATAGATTTAACAAGTTCAAGGTGAAGACGCCCATAGACTTTTTAGATAATCTGACAATTCTTGTCCTATTGTGCAGGCATTTCACAAAGTGATTTCTAAAAGGGTTAAAGGGTTATGCCTAGAAATCCACACTCTTAAATACCACTCAGGGAGTAGGAATGAGAGCTAAAAGGTGTGATAAATGGGCATTCAGAAACCTTTTCATACCCCCTCCATCCTGGAAAAGTTCCTTTACTCCAGAAAATGGCTTAAGTAATTCCCACAATTGGAAGAGGCACATATCAGTCCCTAGGTGGGATTGGTATAAACGAAAAACTTTTCAAACATGAAAAATAATTTCTTAACAGAGAAAAAAGTATATTTGCACAAGAAACGTCCATTCTTCCTGTGCAGAATTCTCAGCAATAGAAAACTCCTCAAAGGAGTAGAGCTTTGGAAAATGTCATGTGAAATTTCAAGTACACCTTGCAACCTGACTACTTCTGGAAATGTTTGTGAAACCCTACAAGTAGCACATTTGCACCTCCATAAAGATGTAAAAGTATGTTTGAAGATGTACTACTTTCTGTGAAGTGGGCATAATGTTTATGAGACACTGAGGAGGTGACAAAATATGAGCAGTAGTAAGGAAAATAATTCATTATCATTAGTGTGCACAATAGCATTTTGTGGAATAAAGATTATTGAATAATATTGGATCTGTAATACCTAGATTGCAGGTAAATAAATGAAATAACTCTTTGATCTTTCAGTCAATGAGATGACCAAATAAAATTATTGTCATAGCTGAACTTCCAATTTTTGTATTTTTACTATTTAAATTAGTTACATTGCTATGAAAAATGGGGAAAATAAAAATGTATTCAAGTCTGAAAGGCCAGAAGATAAAAACATTTTTCAAAACAAGCATTCTTTTAAATAGAAAACCTATTGAATCTATATAGGACTTCCCTAAGGGCGAATAAGGACAGTAAACTGCCTTTAAAAGCATCCAACTGTTGAAGGTTATGATTGTAAGATTTTGCGCCCAATAATGTCCTATTTCTTATACCAGTAATCTTCATTACTTCTGGTCCTGTTGTCCTCATCCCATTCATTAAATATTGAGATATACTATCTCACAGACAGAAAAAATAACAAAATGAATACTGGAAAAACCTGCCCCACCGTTGTACCAACCCAGCATTCTTTCTGAACTACCATGCCACATATATAAAGGCCAGCCATCTGGGAGGGAGGGGCCAATTCAATAGGACGAAGACCACATGACCAGGAGTAATGAAGATTACTGGTAGGTACTAGGACATTATCCACAGGTCCGCCTTGTCCTTGTCCCATTCGTTCCATATTGAGAATAACCAAGCTGAGAACCCAGCATTCATGTAAAAAGACAGCCTATAAAGGATACAAACAACACCATATTTGCAGCACCAAAGAGATGTATTCAGGCAGGCAACCAAGTAATTCAGAATATCACAAAATGTAAAACTCTCAATGCAAAATTGGTATAATCACACAACACATTCTGGAGATGATAGTGCCTGGCAAAGGTATTAGAAACACTTAATTAACAGCTCTACAAATCTTATGAATAGACGCCCCTTTCAACACAGCCCAAGTAGCAGCCACTCCCGGATTGATCTCCCCTGAAATCCAGCAGGAGGAGGAGACCCTGACAGAGAGTAAGCAAGAGCAATCAACTGCTTGACCCAACGACTAACAGACATAGAGGAGGTCTTATCCCCCCAGGAAGAAGCCCAAACAAAACAAACAAAGGCCCTTATCATGACACTGGTGATGCCGCTGACTGTTGCGGTGACGGCCACCAACATACCACCGTGGAGGCGAACATCCGTTCGCCAAATAATGACACACATTCACCAATCCGACAGAATACTGCCACATCCACAAATCCGCACGCCAAAAGGTCAGTGTTAAAGTTAGGCCTACAAAACAACGTCCAACACATTGTGACCCACAAATCAATACAGCGGCCATTCAATGGCGGTAAACCATTGGTGGTACACAACGGCACGCTCAGAATGAGCACCCAAATACTATACCACACAACATTGGCCAATGTTAAAATCACACACCTTACACCATTACACACATCACTCACCCACCCACAGAACTATAAAAGACACACCCACATTACCCATAACCCTTTACGAATGCAAATTATTGCCACAAGACTGACACCAAGACCACTGCAACAACTAGACACACACACCATATATACCCATACATCCCTCACGCACCCCACTTCATTCACCCAACCACATCACCCAACACCCTCACATCTACACACACCACACAACACCCATGTCCCCCCAAAGGCACCCCATTTCACAGATGATGATTTGCGGGTCATGGTGGAGGAAATAGTCAGGGTAGAGCCACAGCTGTTTGGAGCACAGGTACAGCAAATATTCATTGCCAGGAAGATGGAGCTATGGCGTAGAATCGTGGACAGGGTGAATGCTGTGGGACAGCATCCAAGAACAAGGGACAACATCAGGAAGAGGTGGAACGACCTACAGGGGAAGGTACATTCTGTGGCAGCAAGGTACCAGCTCGCCATACAGAGGACTGGCGGTGGACCACCACCTCCTCCCCCACAGCTCACAGCATGGAAGGGGCAAGTCTTGGCGATACTGCATCCTGAGGGGCTCACTGGAGTAGCTGGAGGTCTGGACACTGGTGAGTCAACATTTACTACTTATCACCCCCCATACCTGCATGCCATCGCACCCCCTCACCCTCACTCCCATAACTCCACTTCATCCCACACACTGCACCTACACATCTGACTAACCCCAATGCCAAGCCCTGTATGCTATAACAATGAATTGACAGCCCTTCCAGCCCTGCATGGACACCAATCACAAAAGCATGCACAGCATAGGGGAAGTAACAATCCCACAATGCATCACCATCCATATACAAAGGTGGCAGGGCAGCAGCAACGATAGAGGGGAAGCTAGGGATGTACAATATGTCACAGACATGAAGCATAATACATCACTTACATCCCCACAGGTGCCCCAGCCAATGTCAGCGGAGAGGAGGTGCCACGACAAACCAGTCCTCCAACAGAAGATGCCCCCAGTGATGACAGTAACTCTGGACTTCTGGATCTGGATGAACTACCTGGCCCATCAGAGACCACTGGTCAGTCAGTCACCATAGCCCACTCCCATTCAACCACAGAGCCTCCCCCATCAGTATCCAACACCACAGCACCCACCCAGCATCCCCACACCTCTGTCCCCAGGACACATCAATCAGCAGTGTGCCAACCTGTGCAGGGACCCCAGTCCACACCTCGCCCCCAAGACAATCAGGGACCTGGGCCCAGTGGTAGTGGGCACACCATTCAGGGACACAGGCACAGGGCAACAGGGACACTGGGAAGACTGCTATGCGCCAGGGGGAGTACAGGCCCAGGGAAATGGCTCTCCAGGAGGCACTCACCAAGATCCTGGGGGCCTACCAACAATCCCAGGACACAATGGGCTAGATCCTTACCAACATTCAGGAGAGCAAGCAGCTGCAGGAGGAACACCATCAGGAGATCAGGGAGGTCTTAAAGGCCCTCAACACCACCATGATCTCCATAGCAAGGGTGCTGGCAGACATGGCCAACATCATGAGGGAATCAACAGCACACCAGTGGGCCCCTACCACTAGCCAGTCTATTGACCATCCCTCCACTTCTGCTGCAACTAATGGGCAGGAGGCCCTGCCACAGAACCCACAGGCCACCAGCAACCCCCTGCAGAAGGTGAACCACCCCGCAAACGTTCCCCGTGACCCAGACAGAAGCCAGAGACACTTGCCAAGACCACCACCAGGAAATGACACTCTCCTGATTGTCCCCCTTGTGTCCCACCCTGTCACCTTGTCCACTTTGAACTGCCTTTGCTCCCCTTCCTATGACCCCTTGGACACTGGACATGTCATACAAACAGACTGGAACAATACCCTGGACTTTCCTCTACCATCACCCCATTCCATTGCACCTTTCCCTCGATTATTAGCACTACAATAAACACCTTTGAACACAACTTGAGTGACACTGTTTTATGTGTTGAAAATGTGCATTTACGGGAACAGTCACATCTAGTGCAAATGATCTGAACACTGTGATAGCATAAAAATAATGACCTGTAGCTGTCTGTAGTAATCACATCAGGACACTGCTGTCATATCACCAACATCTGCAAAATGACAAGCCATAGGTGACAGTAAGTTAAGATGCAAAGGAAGTGAATGCCTTCATGCTACAGCCACACAGATAAAATCAATGTAGTAATGGTCAGTTCCACTGTCTCACCTGTGTGTCATTGGAAGTATTGACGTATAACTGATGTTCTCTTGTCCACATCCTTATCCTCTGCCTCCTCATCCTCCCTGTCCTCTAAGTCCACGGCTGACGCAGGGTCCTCTCCAGTCTCCTCCTCCTGCAGAAAAGGCACATGTCATCTTGCCAGGTTGTGCAACATGCAGCATGCCACTACTATCTGGCAGACCTTCTCAGGGGAGTAGCACAGGGATCCACCTGTCAGATGCAGGCATCTAAACCTGGCCTTCAGGAGGCCGAAGGTCCTTTTGATGATTCTCCTGGTTCACCCATGTGCATCATTACAACAGTTCTCAGCCCCTGTCCTGGCATTCCTCACAGGGGTCAGGAGTCACAATAGGTTTGGGTAGCCAGAGTCACCTGCAAGTGTTGAGGAACAAACATTAGCCTTACACAATGCGATGGGGATAACATCTGAAGGCATACACTGGCATACAGTGGGTGGGGATTCTGGCTCACCTACTAGCCACTCCCTGGGCCTCTGTAGTTGGGCCATCACATTTCTGATGCTGCTATTCCTCAGAACAAAGGCATCATGCACGAACCCAGGATACTTGGCAGTGACGTGGGAGATGTACTGGTCAGCCAGGCACACCATTTGCACATTAAGTGAGGGGAAACTCTTACGATTCCCGAACACCTGTTCTTTCTGGTGGGGGGGGACAAACGCAAAACGTGTACCGTCAATCGCCCCAATAATATTGGGGATATGTCCCATTGCATAGAATCCTGCCTTCACTGTGGCCAAATCTTCCAACTGGGGGTAAGCAATGTAGCTGTACATGTGTTTCACCAAGGCAGACAATACTCTTGCCAGCACGATTGAAAACATTGGCTGTGACATTCCTGCTGCCAAGCCCACTGTCACTTGGAAAGAACCAGTTCCCAGGAAATGGAGCACTGATAGAACCTGCACAAAAGGGGGGATCCCAGTGGGATGATGAATAGCTGATATCAGGCCAGGCTTCAATTGGGCACACAGCTCTGTGATTGTGGCCCTGTCCAGTTTATAGGTAAGTATTATGTGCCTGTCCTCCAGCGTAGCCAAGTCCACAAGGGGTCTTTACACGGGAGTTTGTCTCCTCCTTCTATTCATCTGCAGTGGTAGGTATCTAAGGGAAACAACAGTGAGAAGGCTATCACAATTTGAACAATGGAACCACCATCTCAGTGTGCATACAGCATTAATGTGATAGGACGGTGGGAATGGCAATGTATGTGCAATTTTCAGCACTGACACAGTTATGGAAGATCTGAATGTTGCCCACCGCCACGAAGTGGCGACCCCTTGTCCTGTATCTAGGGACAGGTGGAAGTGAGGTAACTCCACCGATGTTGGGCATCGTGGCGGAAGGCGGTCTGCACAGCCGTGCAATTCCTCATTGGCTAATATGGGGCTCTATGGAGTACAGTGGCCAATGGGGATCAGTGGCGGTGGTGATGGTATACACCGCCGCGGACATGACTGCCATTTTCCATCTGAATCCTCACTTGATTCTTGCCTCTCCTCTGGACAACACCTATACTGTGTGTGCTGCTGTGAACTGTGTCTGGAACCTTCCATGGCCCGTGTGACCAGGGAAAAGACCCCTGCCTTCACTTGGATGGAGTTGGTTCCCTAGCCAACATGGTACTCAATTCACCAATGTGCACAGCAGAAGTGATGCCCACAAGAAACATCATTTTAAAAGTGACAAAGTGATATCAAGAACCTCCAAAGGCACAAAGGGGCTGAAACCAGGGATTTCAACACCAGAGGCAAATTCCACAAAGGAAACAAAGGCTTCACCAAACGGAGAGAAATAGAAAAGCTATTCAGCCAATAAGTCTTTGACATCGGTCATGCTCCCCCAAGGGGACCTAAGATTCTTAATAGCCACCCATTGGGCCCACAGAGTAAACACAGCCAACTGCTTCCCAAATCCTGCCCACAAAAACTGCAGAACATAAGTAAGATTACAGTCAATGGGGGCAGCTTCAAATGCCCACACTAGCACTGAAAACAAACCCAATGCCTTTCATATGATTTTACATTGGAAGGCCTACGTGACTGCGGGATGCCCCCAGCTAAGTGCAGAGAAACTCCTTTACTCTACAACCTCTCCTCTCAATTTCTAAACTGAGAGACAGAGTCTTGACAGAGACAGGAATGATACCAACCACAGAAGAAAGGGGGAGCACAGAATCATCCATGGACCTTGAATTTCAGTAGGTTTGAGCCTAGGAAACCAAGAGCTTTGAGGCAAAAATGACACCACCACTACCCTGAAATCCTTCAACAGCTGAGCCGGAAACTTGGGAATGAGAGAAATCAGAGGAAAGGCATGAAACAGCTGGTTCATCCAAGATCCAAGGAATGATCAAAGCATCCACCCCCTGACCCTCAACTGCGGGCGTAAAATCTGGGAACCAGTACATTGAACTTGTAAGCAAAGAGGTCCAGGAAAGGAACACCACACCTCACAAACAACGGTTGAAAAACATCCCTGGTGAGAGCCATTTATTGGGATGGAGGAAAAAAACAACTGAGTGAACCTGCCACCCCATTGTCCACCCTCCTTATGTGGACATACACCAGAACCTGCAGATGGCCCTCGCCCTGCTGAAAAAACGGGACAGTCACAGCATTTAGGGAACTAGAATGGATACCCCGATGATTCAGATATACCACTGTCTCCTGGTTCTCTGACTGTACCACCAGATTGTGACCCACCAGAAGATGAAGGAACCCCATGATAGCTCTGTTTACAGCCATTAGTTCTCTTCAATTGAAAAAGCGTTTCCCCTCCTGCAGAAACCACCAAGCCTGCAGGGACCTGTACACGGGATAGCACCCTACCCAAAAGCACTGACATCATTTGTGAGAACCAATGGCGGATCTGGATGAAAAGGCATGCCCTTGGAGAGATTGTCTTGTAGAGTCCACCAAAGCAGGTCCTTGATGATCCCTGCAGTCACGGGGACCACACAATGGAAATCCCTCGACCGTGGATCTCAAAAAGGAATGAAGATGAACCCACATAGGTTGAAGATGCAACCTGGCCTAAGCAACTGTGAACACAGTTGCTGCCATGTGACCTAGGAGTGGCAACCACTGCCAGATCGGGAGGGAAGCACAGCCCACCACCCTCAAATCAGCAACCTCAAGAGAGCAGTTCAGATCTGTGGGAAACCTGGCCTCAATAAACATCAAAGCCCTGGTCAGAACCAACTGACATTTGCCTTGATTACGCAGAAACCCATGATCCCTGAGCACTGAACAAATCTAGTTCAGATTGTGAAGAAGCTGCTTCTCCAATGGAGCATGGAGAAGGCAATCGTTCAGGTAGAGATATACATGAATGCCCATAAGATGGACCAAAGCTTCCAAGGGAGCCACCTCCTTGGTGAAGACCCTCAGCACTGATTGAGGCCTAATGGCAGTACCTGTACTTGATAATGGGTCTTATGAATGCAGAACCGCAGATAATGCTGGGAGTGAAGATGAATCGGAACATGGTAAAATACATCCTGAAGGTCAAGAGTGCACATTAGATTTCCCATGATCACCAAGGGGATCACCATCTGAAGAGTTTTCATCTTGAAGGGCAGGAATTGCACAAATGTTTTTGAGCGCCTTCAGGATCAGTGCAATCCTGAAAACCCCTGTGGACTTTGCCACCAGAAAGAGGATGAAATAGAAACCACTTACCATCTCCTTGCGAGGAACTTCCAGAATAGCTCTCTTCTGAAGAAGAGAGCAAATTCCCTGAGTCATAATCAATCTTTTCTCTTCCCTGGAGGGCCACAGAGTCAGATGGACCCCTAAAGAAGGAGGATTTTCCATAATCTCTATCCTGTAACTGTTTCAAGATGTCCAGCACCCAGGCATCTGAATTAGATCCCTCCCAGGCCCAGAGAAACCGCTGAATCTGACCTCTGACCACACACTCCTGATCCTCCACCATGTAGTTAGGAATGAGGTTTCGGGGGAGACTTAGCTTTCCTGTCTCTACCCCTCCTTGCTTGAAAGCTTCCTTGAGGGATACTGCCTCTGAGACAGCTGACAAAAGGGGGACTTAGGTTTCACAGGCTGTTTGCCAGATGAAGAAAGCTTAACAGAGGAGGAATGCTTATTATTATTAAATAACTTGTGGAGTTTATCCTCCAACTCTGCCCCAAACAGTTGAATACCCTGAAAAGGAAGCCTGAGAGCTGATGCTTCTTGGGCAGAGTCGATCCTCCAGTCTTTGAGAACCAGGTTAAATCTGGCCCCCCCACAAGCCCCTGTGGCAGATCCTATTTAGTTTTAATGGGAATCCGGAGTTTAGCTTAGCCTTTCAGCTTGCATGTATGTGCCCCCATCACCTAATGACTTTGAACCTATTTATCCAGTTCTGTCTTATCTCATTTATTGTATTATTTCCTTCAAAATGGATGCTTTTTTAGAGTTAGAGCAATGTTTTGATTTGCGTTATCAGTGCCACTCTGTGAAGGCGTCACTATCAGCGTCAAAACCAAGTGATGGATGTAGATATTAAGATCATGTGCCATTCCCACTTATGTGTGACAGGAACATAATGTACTTTGGTGGAAAATGTTTACATAATTGCTGCCACAGGCATCTATTGTTTAGGAACACACCTGCGTCACGGGTCCTGCAAGATCTGTATAAATACATCTCACACAGACAAGGTTATCAGAGGGATTCCTACCAGATGCTATCAACGTGGTCTATGCGGCACGTCGCGTTGATGCACACCTAGCCTTTCTGTCACCACAGAGTCTGATCTAGAGATCTCACTCCAAGGTAACAAGGGTTGGGGGGCGCTTCTCATGGACATGGTACTGGCAGATTAGGTTTATCACACCTAGCTCTCGTTAGGTTAGAGATTTGGTTCTCCATGCTAAGGTTTTAGGGAATTTCACACTTTTATTACAAGATGGTGGGGGTCTTTGTATTCACAATTCTCATCTTTACAATTCTGCTTCTTGCATTGTTCATTATTCTACTCATTGCAGCTCATGCATTTTACAGTAGATTGTAGTTTTTTCAATAAACCTATTGAAAACTTTTCTGCATCACCTTTATCGCCTGTGTGTGACTGAGACTTGTTGCTAATGTGAGAAAAGGGTAACTTCCATTCCACCACAACTTCCCTGAGATGCTGCACTCTAGAGTCTGTGCATGAAGACTGCCAGAAATCTCCTACTACTATTTGGGTTTTTGGTGAGGGACTGCTTGTGAGCCAGGAGGGTTGGGACGACAGTTGAGACTTGTTGGAGGATTGTCCTAGTCACCTACAAACAAAAGTGCTTTCATCCCTAACCCAGCAGTCTCCCCTAGGAGCGAGAGTCCCACTATGACACCCCTTCGGACAATACCAAAGCCTTTATGACATCAATGGACACACCCAACAAATACTCCACTTGTTGTTCTATTTACTTCGACAAACCAGAATAATCAGATGTTTCATCCAAAGATCTTTACAATGTTTTGAAGTCTGAGATTGGGGTCTGGGCCACATCATTACTATAGATCCCAGCCTGCAAGCCAGCTGTGAGACACAATACACCTTACAGCGGGAAGCATCAACTTTCTTGTGAACTGCATCCATTATCACTGCTCCTCTGCCAAGGATGTTCTCCCCACCAAACTGAACACAAAAGAATCAAATGGAACATAGTCCTGCAACTCCTTCTGTATGTCTTGTAAAAGGTACAATTTGGCCATGAATCTAGGCAGCATAATTTTGTCTGGATCCTTCCATTCTCTTTTATGAACTTCATGAATATATGGATGGACAGTAGCATCAATGGGAGCTGAACTCTGAAATTGCCGTAGGAGAGAATCTGCCAATGTATCTGACACCTCCTTGTCTGGAAAACCCATCCTAGCCTTCACATGCTTAATTAATTCAAGCAGCATGTCCCAAGCAATGTACTTGCCCTTATGATAATCAGGGCCAGGACCCTCATCTTCTGATCCCAAGGACTGAGATGATCCCACATTAAGACTTCCATAGGTTTAACATTATCCCCTAATTCCAATAAAATCTCTATTTTAAGTCTCTTGAGCCTGGCATCCTCATTCTCCATGCGGCATTTTGGCAGAGGGAGAGAGAGAGGTGAGGCTGAAGAAGAAGAGGAAGACTCCTGCAACTGCTTCCTGTTGAGAGAGAGCAAGTTTTTTATTAATAACCTAGTGGCTAAAGAAGTAGCATATGGTAGCTAATAAATCCACAGTTTTAAAGGCCTAATAGAAAAAAATAACATAGAAATTAAATTGTGCACAGGACATTTGTGCCTACCCTTCGTATTTCGACAACACGTCTAACATGAAAACGTTGTGCATTTATATTTGTGTGAATTATTGATAAACATTAACATGAAAGTATTATTTCCCAGTAGAAATAGTAAAAATGACATGTATTATGAGTATTAATTGAATATGAACTAATCACACATATTGAATTACATGGAAAAAGAAATACACATGTAAATTTGCTTTGACTTAACATGAATAATGTTTTTGAATAAATAATTTGCTATGCATATTTGATTTGAACAGGTGCGCAAAGTAGTTTATTAATGTATTAATTGTAATAATAATGTGCATTAAGCTTTCTTATCATGACTAGGCCTGAAAGTTCATTTTTAAGATTTAATGGAAAAATCCTTGTTTATTCTGTCCCATCTTACTTGAATTCTTTCTCTAGGCAGAAAATTTAATGTTCAATGTTCAAATGCATTGCAGGTGAAGACCATGTTTAAAGTTTAGTTTAAAGAACAATATTTGTTCTAACTGCTGAATTTCACAGGAAGATTCATGAAGCTTATGTGAAACAATATTAGTTTAGTTTATTGTGGATCATGTGAAAGAAAACTGCAAGCAGCAGATTATTAGAAAATGTAATATTTTGGCAGAACCCTGTAACCAGAGGAAGATGACAATGGACTGTTGCTGAGAGAGTTCCTGAATGTATCAGAATGTGGTGGTGGTGCCATCTGCAGTGATTCAATGCCCAGTATGTGACCACCTGAAGGACCAATCAAATTGATTTTAGTTATTTTAATTAGTGAAGAACTTTGGAACTGAAGTCAGTTCATTTTGTGACCTCCTTAGAGTTAGTTCCCTCCCAAACCTTCTTGAAGTCAGTGTTTGTCAGTGTTCTCCCCTGATTGGTACTGTTTAGAACTCTGGAGTTTGTATATTCTGTTTAAGTCTGTTCTTACACGTCCTATGCTCTGAATTTCCTGATGAGTTTCCTCATCATAGTTTTAACTGTCCTATTCTGTTATGTGGTTCAATACTAATAAGGCCAACTAATTTGGAACTGCTGATCTGCCCTATGTGCAGCCCATGCTCTGCACTATTCTGATTCTATCAACTGACACCAGAAGACAGAGACACTCTGTCTCGATGAATCAACACTGTATGCTGTTCCATGAGGGGAGGTATAACCGAATGTGGTTTCTTGTTTCCTTTTTAGCTTAGTCACTTACACCAGCATAGTTTTATAGTTAGTTATCCTAGTTAGATGTTTTTTAAATTATTTTAACCTTCTTTTATTTTTGCTTTTGTCTGCATGTGTTAGCCCGTTCCCACACATGTATTTTGAGGATTTACTGATGTCATGTCATCTGCTTTGCAATCTGGAAATATTCTGCATATTGTATTGTTGTTAATCTATATCATTATTTTGGGTTGTTTAACAGTATTGATGTTTTCTAGATTGAATTCTTTCAGACTTTAGTCAGCCTATGGATTTCATGTTGGTTTATAATTTTGTTTTGCACAACATTTATGTTACATAGATTCTGGGGGTTTAATGTAAAGCTTTGAAATTGTATTCAGTTAGGAGTTTTGATTTAGTGCTGAATTGTTCAAGTGTTTAAAAGTGTCTATGGTTTTATGTCAATGATTTCTGATTGATTGAGTCTAACTACTGCCTTTGTCACCAAGCTCAAAGGTTCGGTCGACCTCTGAGGATGAGAATTCGTGATGGTGTCTCACCCAATCGCTTGCGGTTTCTGAGCTATAATTGGGAAGAAGGCCTCCATAAGTGCTCCAACACTCTTCTTCATATGCTTTCCCGTGGGCACAACATCAGGAATCACCAAGGGCCAGATGTATCAAAAAGTTTTGCAATCGCAAACGGTGCAAATCGGTAAATTCGTCCGTTTGCGAGTGCAAAACAGTGGTCTGCGATGCCCTTCTGGCATGTGTGTACCTTACATGTTGAAAAAAAAGTTTTTGGGGTGCTGGAGAGGGGGCATTAGGCCCCCAGCACCCTGGCCTTTTGCATTTCCAAAATTGCGATTTTTAGTTCAGAAATCGCAATTTGGGAATTGCAAAAAATTCGCAGCTATGGGCCAACAGGCCCATAGCTGTAAATGGGGCCGGTATCGCAATTTGAGGTTCGGTAATAGCTTTTGCGATTTTTAATAAATCGCTATTACCGATTCGCAAGTGTGATACATGGCCCTTTGCGAGTCGGTAATAGCGATTTCTTAAAAATCGCTATTACCGAATCGCAATGGACCGTGATGGTACATCTGGCCCCAAATGCAGTGAAATGCCCCAGAAAAAGTAGCTGTACGAATGCAGGTCAAAGAAGTAAAAAACCATTACACAGTACTCACCCTGGGGCCGGCATATGTAGGTGTCCCAAATCACAATGGTCAAACTGCAAAAGCCGACACCGGCTCGCACAGAGGAACACTCCCCAGTGGTGCACCTGCGCAGAGCCCGACATGTCCTTACAGGAAGTCAGGCACCTTGCAATAGGTGCACTGCATCTTGTGTCATCCGGCCAAATCACTACCGTCATCACATGTGTTTCCCTGCAAGACCTGCAGTCAAGGAAATTCGCCATCCCACTGGTTGTCACAGCCACCCTGCTCATCTGACGGGTGAAGAACAATCCAAACATAGCCACTCCATTTCTGCAGAAATAGTTCCAGTATCCGCATCCCTTCATTCTGTCAGCAGACAGAAAAAAGAACAGAAAGGATGTTTTAAATGTACGATTTAAGTACTCCCAGTGGGAGGGAGTGGGGCTGGGTATTCAAGTATTCCCTTTGTTCTTTTTCTCTGTCTGTGAGATAGTATATATCTCAATAGGTAATGAATGAGATGAGGGTTAGTAATTACATTTCCATAGACAAAAGGAACTTTGAGAAGATTTAGAAACTGTAACCCAATCTTCAATTTGTTTTTTATTTAGATAGAAACGAAGTAGATAACTTCAAGTTCATAAGCGTCTATGAAATGGAAGCATTGACAAGAATACAACAATAATACTTAATATGAAGTTAATATATTCTGATGTGCCCCATCACAAGAGGGACCATCAATCAATCACAGAACCTATTTTTTCCTTTATAGAAATCAAATTATTTTTGCCGCTCTTCTGAACATTATGTGAAAAACATATACCAAGATGCTAAATGTATTGGACCTGACTTGGAATGCAGTTTCAATTAATATATGGCTTGACAAAGAGTCTTAAAAATAAAAATATCAATTGCATTAAAACAAACTTATAACCTGAGATATATAAATATGATTTGATTTCTTTTAGAGTATGCTTCAAAATGATCCAGTATTTGCCAAATATAGTAAAATATCATGTTTTTTAAAACAAAACAGTCTCTGCTTTTTATAATTGAGTTATGTTTCTCCCACTGTCTACTATACTACTCTGTCTGGGAAATGGGAAAAGGAACTGAACACAGGAAGAAAGATCAAACCTGATAGTGCAGGGACTGGAGTCCCAAACAGGAAGATACAGTGGACCTGGAAGTGGGGCAGAACTTTGGCACTGAATCAGATGAGATGGCCTGCCCCCACAGCTAGAAAATGGCACTTACTGAGCTCCACTCTGGTGATGCTGAAGAGGATACTGTTGTAATGAGGAATGCATTGCAGCAAAAGGAGCCACCAGCTCCTGTGGAAGACAGCTGTTCAAAAATAAATCCATCCTTATTTTTGTCAGGAACAGAATTCACAAAGGTATTCTCATAGCAGAAGCTCGTTCAAATCCTCCATAATAGGTTTATAGAATTAGTGGAGTGATGACTGTGCAGTGCTAAAGGTGAAGGTGAAGTGACAATAAAGCAACACATTCCATATGAAATATGTGGAGACAGGGCTGTAACTTAGTATCATGCAAATCATGTTCAGCAAGGCTGTAAAGACATAGTTCATATTAACAGTTCATGTATATCATTGACATTTGAAACCTTCTGGATATTTATGAGGGTCTCATCTGGATGTGAGATTGGCATATCTCCACGGTTCCTATTGGAATACAAGAGAGGCCTATCAATATTCACTATACTCCATCTCAAAAAATGGGCTGGTAATGGAAGCAGAGCACAACATACCTCCCAATCTGTATCCAGTACAAGAACCTGAAGAACCTTCTTAATCTCCCCACAATGTGAGGGGAAGCTACAATAGTAAACAAAGCAAATTTGACATATATGTGGCATCACCTTGTAATGCGACCCACTAAACCACTGCATATGTTATCATGATTTATCCTGGTACTGAAGAGTTTAGTCCTTGGGATAGTATACCAACTGAAGAAACCAGAGGAGAATGGAGGCAAAACTGAGGACGACTATACTGTAATTGGAGCATCAGGAGTCTTTGTGAATAACTAAACAGAAGTCAATATAATTGAGGAGCCCAGACCAAGCAGCAGGGTTACAAGAAAGGATAAAGAACTAAGGAGAACAACAACCATGATGTTGAATCAATTTGTAACCTTAATTTGCGCAGTTGATATGGTGAACGAATGTTAACATAATAGTGTCGAAAATATAAATTATTATAACCAACATTGAAAGTCTACCACTTTATACTCATGTTTATCTTGTTTTCAATGATAGGAGAGTAGCATTTCTGAAACCATAACAGTTCAAGCTCTAGAAATTATCTCAAGACAGGCCAGTGACATTATGCCAACCTTGGCATGGAGGAAAAGAGAAAAGGAAAGATTGTTTGACTAATCTTCATGTTTAGAAGACTTTATTTAGATAATTTGAACAAAATAGAAAAGTCATATTACATGTGATTTCTTATTAAACCGTCTAAATTGAAACTTTGTAAGATATACCAAAAGTCTTTTGTTTTTAGGCGTTTTTTCTGGGGAAACTTAGGAAGGAAAGGTAAGGGAAAATACATATCTTCATATTTAAAGCAGATTAACAGAAATTTCAGAATTGAGTAGTATAATAGTAAATGACAGAAAATTAGTGAATATAATCAAAGTTTAAAGGACAGAGAGACAAGTTCAGGGAGGATGAACATTTTCTGAGAATATGCCATCTGTCACAGATACAGAAATGTCTTCTCTATATAAAAAATTAGTGAATGGTAACCATAACGCTTGAGCATTTTGCTCCTTAGAACATTAATGTAATAACAAAGTATCTAATTTATGGTGATACAAAACACTATTTCACAATGGCATATTTGAAAATTTAGAGGAACATTTCAAATGACTTAAAATTTGTTGAAAAGCAATAGCAAGAAAAATATCAAACACTTTGTTTTCTGATGCATTATAAAATAACGCACTAGATAAAGTACTCACAAAATATTTATAATGTTAAGAGTGTTTTAATTTGAATATCTGAGTCAATTGAAACCATATTGTAGGAAAGTCCTTTTTTTTGCCTGATCACCCCCACTCTTTCTGGATAGGTACTGGTGGTTACTGACTCTTGGCTGTGCCCTGGGTACTGCTTACCAGTCCCAGGGCCAGTGCTCTGTGTAAAATGGATATGCAAATTAGGCTAATTATAATTGGCTAAGTTAACCTACCTATAAGTCCCTAGTATATGGTAGGGCATGTAGGTTTAGGGACCACAGCATAGGTGGTGCACACCTAGGTGCATTGCTGAGGTGCCCAGTGTCATTTTAAAAGCAAGCCTGCCTTGCTGGCTGCTTTTAAATTAAAGTTATATGCAAATTCGACTTTGGAATTAAAGGTACTTCCAAAGTTTTAAACTACCTTATTTTTACATATAAGTCACCCCTAAGGTGTGCCCTATGTGCCCCTAGGGCTGGGTGCCATGTAACTATAAGCAGGGACTTTATAAAAATAGATTTATAAGCCCTGGTGAGGTAAAAACAGCCAAATTCGTTTTTCCCTCATTGAAGTCAATGGCCTTCATAGGCTAGAATGGGCAGACTTTATTTAAAATTTTAAAGTCTCCTTAAATGTTACATACCAAGAATTTGGTATCAAATTGATTGTTATAATAAATCCCACAACTTCCAGTTGTTGGATTTAATATAACTAGTGCAGGTAAAAAGTTTAGACTTTACCTAAAAAGTTGCCAATTTCAGCTCTGCATTGTTTTTGCTGCTGTGCTCTGATTGGCCAGCCTGCAGCAGCTTCTGCCAGGCCACTTTTATGAGGTGTGAAGTGGCCTGGCTTTACACAAAGGAATGTGCTTGGGGGAGAGAATCTCCCCTCAGCAGATGGGGAAGCAGGAAGGGGGAGGGCTGCCAAACTGGTCTTCAAAGGCAGAGAAGGACATCTGGAGCACCCAGCAACACCCCCACATCCTGCAACCCCAGACAGCTAGGTGCCCCCTTGATTAGATTAGGAGAGGGCAGGAGAGGGGTGTGTTTATGATTTTTAGCCACACCAGTGGGTGGGCTCAGCCAGATCTCTCCTCTAAAAATCAGATTCATCCATTTTGGATTTTTAGAGACTATTGCCTTCTGGGATGGATTTGTGCCACACTTCCCAGGAAGTGGTCATCACAGGGGGACGACCCTGTCCCTGATTGGAGGACCAGGGCCCCCCTGCTTTTCACCCAAGAGCAAGGATAAAACTGGCAGACCTGCACCCACGCCTCAGATCCCCACCAAATTTCAAGAAGAAAGAACTACAAGGAGAAGAAGGACTGCCCTGCTGGACCCCTGGCCTGCACCTGGACCCTGCACTCAGAAAGACTGCACCAGCTGCACACTTGGGCTTCACCACAAGAAGGACTTTGCCTGGCTTCCACTGGTTCAAGGAGGGACTCCCTGTTTGCTACAGGTGAAAAATTGCTAACCAGAGTCCCCTGCACCAACTCCTGAAAAAGTGACCAGCTGACCACTGCCCAGTGGCCAAAAAGGAGTTTGCGCCAGGTGCACTCTGGGAGTTGAAGTCCGCACTTCCCAAGGACCATCACAGAACTTCTGGACCCTTGGGGTGAGCTGTGGACCCCAAAAGAACCTTAAAAGAACATCTGGGTGAAGCCCCAGAAGTTTGGAAAAGATTGGAGAAATTTTAGAAAAAAGCTCCATAAAGTGACCGACTCGACGCGGAAATTCTAGCCGGCTTGCCTCAACCGCGACCCGGCCTGACTTCGTGGTTCGTCCCGGTCAAGAAAAACATCCGAAAAAAAGACTAAGTCCGAACGTAAAAAGTTGACCGGGACCTTCCAGCCATCGTATCCGAGAAGGGCTCCACGGACGTCGGATCAAGATCCAGGTTTACCCCGGTCGAAGGATTTTCATCTCGAAAAAACGACTAAGTCCGAAGGTAGAAATCACCACCGAGGAAACCGACTTCGCGTATCCGGACAAGGGCTCCAGGAGGTCGGATCCAACTGGCAGGTTCGTCCCGGTGAAGAAAAACATCGAAAAAGAGACTAAGTCAGAAGGTAACTTTTTAACCGAGGCCTCCCGCGACCTGTAGCCGAGCAGGGCTCCATCGCGGTCGGCCTGAAAGTTTGACTTTGTCCCGGTCCTGGTGCAACCAGATGACCCGATTGGCGCTTTTCGTTTCTGGGCGCTAGAAAATAATAATACTTTAAAAATTCATATCTCCGGTTCCCCTGAACCGATTTTAATCGTTTTTGTGTCATTTTAAAGATAAAAATATAAGCTATTTTTATAAATTGGTTTTGGATTTTTAAACTGTTTCCTGTGTTTTATTTAATTACTGTTTTGTGATATTTGAATGCTTTACACTTTGTCTCCTAAGTTAAGCCTTGACGCTCGATGCCAAGCTACCAAGGGTAGAGCTGGGATTAATTTACTGAGACCTAACTGTACTTTTGTGGAGGTTTGTGGCTTGTTGCTAGGTGTAGGTACCTACCTGCCCTATCAATAACCCATTTTCCAACATAATTGGAAGCAGCGACGGGATCCTGTACTTGTGTTCAATATCACGTTACAGTTTTAGATAAAACAAATTAAAAATCCTCTAAATTGTCCTAGTGCAAAAATTGTTTTTCATTTTTAATTTTAATTTTTTAAAAAAAAAAATAATAATAATTAATTTGGATTAATTTCAATTATTGAATTTTTGTAATTTTTCTAAATTCTTGTTTCCAATTTTTGCAAAAAGTTTTTGTTGACACAAAACTAGGGAACCATGGAGCTTGATCTGGCTAGCCTACCCACACTGACAGTAGTCCAGCTTAGGGGGTTGTGTACTGAGAGGGGGTTGCCTGCAACCCCTAATCTCAGGAAGGAAATCCTAATTAAATCCCTGACAGCATGGGCTGAGGCCCAAGAGGTAGAGACAGAGGAAGCTCCAGAGGGGGAAGAAAAAGAAGATGATGCTAACTCTAACCATTCAGGGGAGGGAAGGCATCAGACCCCAAGTGAGGAAGAGGAGGAACGGTTCTCACTGGACACAGACACTAGGGGCAGACCCAAAGCTAGTGATAGGAAGAGGGTCCTTTCAGGAGGAGAGAACCCATCCATCAGGGAGAGAGAGCTGGAAGCCCAGCTAGCCTACATAGCTTTGGAGGCAGAGAAGCTTGCCCTAGAAAAAAAGAAGTGGGCAAGCAAAGAAAAAAAAGATGGAAGCAGCGAGAAAGAAACTGAGGTGTCCCTGGGTGGGGGTTTTGCCCCCAGATTACCCAAAGGGGTGGTTCCTGCCTATGTAGAGGGGGATGACATTGATAAGTGGCTGGGGGCCTTTGAGAGGGCCCTCCAGATGAGGAAAGTCAAGCCTCAGTACTGGGGTTCACTCCTTTGGGAGTTAGTTCCCAACTCTGGGAGGGATAGGCTCCTAACCATGAGTGGGGAGGATGCAGACTCATACCCCAGTATGAAGAGATGCTTGACTAAAAAGTTTGGTCTAACCCCAGAGCAGTATAGGCTTAAGTTTAGGGACACCCAAAAGACAAGCACCCAGTCCTGGGTGGACTTTGTGGACATTTCAGTGAAAGCACTGGAGGGCTGGATACAGGGTAACAGGGTAAGTACCTTTGAGGGGCTGTACAATTTGATTATGAGGGAGCACCTTCTAACTAATTGTGTCCAAGAGAGGCTCCGCCAGTATCTAGTAGACTCTAGGTTGACCAACCCCAGAGAGCTGGGGGAGGCAGCAGATGACTGGTTAAGAACTAGAGTTAACCAGAGACCCCCAGGGGGTGATCAGAAAAAGGGAGGACATGGTTCTTCTCAGGGGAAGAACCAGGGGAAAGATGACAAAAAACCCAAAGAGTCCTCACAAGAGTCCCCAAAAACTTCTCAGGGAGGGGGAGCCCCGAGCCAATTCACTTCTAAAGGGAAAGGGTATCAGGGAAGGAATTTTGATCCTGCTAAAGCAGGAAGGTTTCAGGAGCTTGCTAAGGCCGGCAAGTGTTTTGACTGTTTTCAGCCAGGACATAAAAGAGGAGATGCTATCTGCACCAAGAAGCCCCCCACTGGTGGGCAATCCCAGGGGATTGCTAGTGTAGGGTTGGGGGTGGAAGTTGGCCCAGGGGTGGAATCAGGGTACACTGAAGTCACCTTAGTATCCGTGGGTGGGGTGGACATTGCAACTATGGCCACCTTACCTCCCATCATGCAGAGGTATAGGCAGAGGCCTAAAGTCAATGGGACTGAAGTGGAAGCTCTGAGAGATACAGGAGCCAGTGTGACAATGGTCACAGAAAAGCTGGTTTCTCCAGAGCAGGTCTTACCTGGTGTCTTCCACCAGGTGACTTATGCAGATAGCAGAACCAAACTCCATCCCATGGCTATGGTGAGTCTGGAATGGGGAGGTGTGACTGGCCCTAAAAAAGTAGCTGTAGCTCCTGCCCTCCCAGTAGAGTGTCTACTGGGAAATGATCTTGAAGCATCTGAATGGTCAGAAGTGGAGAGAAGGGTCCATGCAAAGATGCTGGATCTCCCTGAATGGGTGTGTGCTGTGACCAGGTCACAGGCAGCACAACAGGGAAATGCTGGACACTTGGACCCTGGAACAATGGGCCAAGCCTCCAAGAAGAAGAGAAAGGGCACTGGGTCTGGCTTGCCAGCCCCAACAAGTACAGAGGGTCAGGAAGAATCCAACCCTGAGGGGGAGGATCTGAACTCTGAAGGAGGGACACCTTCCCTGCAAACTCTGCCTGACTTGGCAGAACTGCAAGGGGCAGGTGGGCCCACCAGAGAAGATTTGTGCCAGGGACAAAGAGAGTGTCCCACTCTTGAGGGCCTGAGGCAGACTGCTGCCAGGCAAGAACAAGGGGATACCAGTGGTACCCACAAGGTTTACTGGGAGGATGGAGTTCTCTACACTGAGGCTAGGACCCTCAAAGAAGGGGCTACTAGGAGAGTAGTGGTCCCCCGAAAGTATAGAGAATTCCTCCTTACCTTAAGCCATGATATCCCCTTAGCTGGTCATTTGGGACAGACCAAGACCTGGAACAGGCTGGTCAACCATTTTTTTTGGCCAGAAATGTCCGAAAAAGTCAAGGAGTTTTGCAGCTCCTGTGTCACCTGTCAAGCCAGTGGCAAGACAGGGGGCAAGTCAAAGGCTCCCTTAATTCCACTGCCAGTGGTTGGGACTCCCTTTGAGAGGGTGGGGATTGACATTGTTGGTCCCCTAGACCCACCAACTGCTTCAGGTAACAGGTACATTGTGGTGGTAGTGGACCATGCCACCAGGTACCCTGAGGCAATACCCCTCCGGACAATCACTGCACCCACAGTGGCTAGGGCCCTACTTGGTGTGTTCACCAGAGTGGGATTCCCAAAGGAGGTGGTCTCAGATAGGGGCACAAACTTTATGTCAGCCTATCTGAAAGCCATGTGGGAGGAGTGTGGTGTTACTTATAAGTTCAGCACACCCTACCATCCACAGACCAATGGTCTAGTGGAAAGATTCAATAAGACCCTGAAGGGCATGATCATGGGTTTGTCTGACAAACTCAGGAGGAGATGGGATGTCCTCCTCCCATGCCTGCTGTTTGCCTACAGGGAAGTGCCACAGAAGGGGGTTGGATTCAGCCCCTTTGAGTTACTGTTTGGGCACCCTGTAAGAGGCCCATTGTGCTTGGTGAGAGAGTCTTGGGAAAAGCCTCTCAAGGAAGCCAAGGAGAATGTGCTGGATTATGTACTAGGCCTGCGGTCTCGCATGACTGAGTATATGAAGAAGGCAAGCAGGAACCTGGAGGCCAGTCAGGAGCTCATGAAGCTCTGGCATGATCAAAAGGCTACCATGCCTGAGTATCACCCAGGACAGCTGGTGTGGGTTTTGGAGCCCATGGCTCCTAGGGCACTACAGGCCAAATGGACTGGGCCCTATCCAATCCTAGAGAAAAAAGGTGAGGTCACCTACTTGGTGGACCTTGGCACCCCCAGGAATCCTCACAGGATCCTGCATGTTAATAGGATGAAACCCCACCAGGACAGGGCAGACATGACCATGCTGATGGTCACTGATGAAGGGAAGGAGGAGGAGGGTGAACCTCTGCCAGACCTCCTGTCCTCAAAGGAAAAAGATGGGTCAGTGGAGGGAGTGGTACTCTCTCCCAAACTGACAGATCAGCAACAACAAGACTGTAAGCAAGTCTTGGGACAGTTTGCTAGTCTGTTCTCCCTGACCCCTGGACTCACCAATTGGTGTGTCCATGATGTTGACACTGGTGACAGCTTGCCTGTCAAGAACAAGCTGTACAGGCTGTCTGACCAGGTCAAGGCCAACATCAAAGCTGAAGTGGCTAAGATGTTGGATCTGAAGGTAATTGAGCACTCTGATAGTCCTTGGTCCAGTCCAGTGGTACTGGTGCCCAAAGCTAGTCCCCAAGGTGGGAAGAAAGAATTAAGATTCTGTGTGGACTACAGAGGTCTAAATGCAGTCACTAGGACTGATGCTCACCCCATACCTAGAGCTGATGAGCTCATTGACAGGTTGGGGGCTGCCAAATTCCTGAGCACATTTGATCTGACCTCAGGATATTGGCAGATTGCCTTAAGTCCAAGAGCCAAGGAGAGGTCAGCATTTTCCACACCAGAGGGCCACTTTCAGTTCAAGGTGATGCCCTTTGGGATGAAAAATGCTCCTGCCACCTTCCAACGGTTGGTGAATAGAGTCCTATCTGGGTTGGAATCTTTTAGTGCAGCTTATCTAGATGATATAGCTGTATTTAGTTCCACCTGGAGGGACCACCTGGTCCACCTGAAGGAAGTGCTTCAGGCCCTGCTTCAAGCAGGCCTGACTATCAAGGCAAGCAAGTGCCAGATAGGGCAAAGTTCTGTTGTGTACCTGGGCCACCTTGTTGGTGGAGGCCATGTACAACCTCTCCAGCCCAAGATCCAGACTATCCTGGATTGGGAGGCTCCAAAAACCCAGACTCAGGTCAGGGCCTTTCTTGGCCTGACTGGGTATTACAGGAGGTTTGTTCAGAATTTTGGGACCATAGTGGCCCCTCTGACTGAGCTTACCTCCAAGAAACAACCCAAGAAGGTCATTTGGACCCCAGAGTGTCAAAAAGCTTTTGACACCCTAAAACAGGCTATGTGTTCAGCACCAGTGTTACTGGCCCCTGACTATAGCAAGGAGTTTGTAGTGCAAACAGATGCTTCAGAGGAAGGGATTGGGGCAGTGTTAGCACAAGTTAATGAAGAGGGCCATGATCACCCAGTTGCCTTCATCAGCAGGCGACTACTCCCCAGAGAGAAGAAATGGAGTGCCATTGAGAGGGAGGCCTTTGCTGTGGTTTGGTCCCTGAAGAAGTTGAGGCCTTACTTGTTTGGCACTCACTTCCGTGTACAAACTGACCACAGACCTCTCAGATGGTTGATGCAGATGAGGGGGGAGAACCCAAAACTGTTAAGGTGGTCCATTTCCCTACAGGGGATGGACTTCACAGTGGAGCACAGACCTGGGACTGCTCATGCCAATGCAGATGGCCTTTCCAGGTTTTTCCACTTAGCTGATGAGGACTACCAGGGTGTAGGTTAGTACCCATCACCTTTCATCTGGGGGGGGGCAGTGTAGGAAAGTCCTTTTTTTTGCCTGATCACCCCCACTCTTTCTGGATAGGTACTGGTGGTTACTGACTCTTGGCTGTGCCCTGGGTACTGCTTACCAGTCCCAGGGCCAGTGCTCTGTGTAAAATGGATATGCAAATTAGGCTAATTATAATTGGCTAAGTTAACCTACCTATAAGTCCCTAGTATATGGTAGGGCATGTAGGTTTAGGGACCACAGCATAGGTGGTGCACACCTAGGTGCATTGCTGAGGTGCCCAGTGTCATTTTAAAAGCAAGCCTGCCTTGCTGGCTGCTTTTAAATTAAAGTTATATGCAAATTCGACTTTGGAATTAAAGGTACTTCCAAAGTTTTAAACTACCTTATTTTTACATATAAGTCACCCCTAAGGTGTGCCCTATGTGCCCCTAGGGCTGGGTGCCATGTAACTATAAGCAGGGACTTTATAAAAATAGATTTATAAGCCCTGGTGAGGTAAAAACAGCCAAATTCGTTTTTCCCTCATTGAAGTCAATGGCCTTCATAGGCTAGAATGGGCAGACTTTATTTAAAATTTTAAAGTCTCCTTAAATGTTACATACCAAGAATTTGGTATCAAATTGATTGTTATAATAAATCCCACAACTTCCAGTTGTTGGATTTAATATAACTAGTGCAGGTAAAAAGTTTAGACTTTACCTAAAAAGTTGCCAATTTCAGCTCTGCATTGTTTTTGCTGCTGTGCTCTGATTGGCCAGCCTGCAGCAGCTTCTGCCAGGCCACTTTTATGAGGTGTGAAGTGGCCTGGCTTTACACAAAGGAATGTGCTTGGGGGAGAGAATCTCCCCTCAGCAGATGGGGAAGCAGGAAGGGGGAGGGCTGCCAAACTGGTCTTCAAAGGCAGAGAAGGACATCTGGAGCACCCAGCAACACCCCCACATCCTGCAACCCCAGACAGCTAGGTGCCCCCTTGATTAGATTAGGAGAGGGCAGGAGAGGGGTGTGTTTATGATTTTTAGCCACACCAGTGGGTGGGCTCAGCCAGATCTCTCCTCTAAAAATCAGATTCATCCATTTTGGATTTTTAGAGACTATTGCCTTCTGGGATGGATTTGTGCCACACTTCCCAGGAAGTGGTCATCACAGGGGGACGACCCTGTCCCTGATTGGAGGACCAGGGCCCCCCTGCTTTTCACCCAAGAGCAAGGATAAAACTGGCAGACCTGCACCCACGCCTCAGATCCCCACCAAATTTCAAGAAGAAAGAACTACAAGGAGAAGAAGGACTGCCCTGCTGGACCCCTGGCCTGCACCTGGACCCTGCACTCAGAAAGACTGCACCAGCTGCACACTTGGGCTTCACCACAAGAAGGACTTTGCCTGGCTTCCACTGGTTCAAGGAGGGACTCCCTGTTTGCTACAGGTGAAAAATTGCTAACCAGAGTCCCCTGCACCAACTCCTGAAAAAGTGACCAGCTGACCACTGCCCAGTGGCCAAAAAGGAGTTTGCGCCAGGTGCACTCTGGGAGTTGAAGTCCGCACTTCCCAAGGACCATCACAGAACTTCTGGACCCTTGGGGTGAGCTGTGGACCCCAAAAGAACCTTAAAAGAACATCTGGGTGAAGCCCCAGAAGTTTGGAAAAGATTGGAGAAATTTTAGAAAAAAGCTCCATAAAGTGACCGACTCGACGCGGAAATTCTAGCCGGCTTGCCTCAACCGCGACCCGGCCTGACTTCGTGGTTCGTCCCGGTCAAGAAAAACATCCGAAAAAAAGACTAAGTCCGAACGTAAAAAGTTGACCGGGACCTTCCAGCCATCGTATCCGAGAAGGGCTCCACGGACGTCGGATCAAGATCCAGGTTTACCCCGGTCGAAGGATTTTCATCTCGAAAAAACGACTAAGTCCGAAGGTAGAAATCACCACCGAGGAAACCGACTTCGCGTATCCGGACAAGGGCTCCAGGAGGTCGGATCCAACTGGCAGGTTCGTCCCGGTGAAGAAAAACATCGAAAAAGAGACTAAGTCAGAAGGTAACTTTTTAACCGAGGCCTCCCGCGACCTGTAGCCGAGCAGGGCTCCATCGCGGTCGGCCTGAAAGTTTGACTTTGTCCCGGTCCTGGTGCAACCAGATGACCCGATTGGCGCTTTTCGTTTCTGGGCGCTAGAAAATAATAATACTTTAAAAATTCATATCTCCGGTTCCCCTGAACCGATTTTAATCGTTTTTGTGTCATTTTAAAGATAAAAATATAAGCTATTTTTATAAATTGGTTTTGGATTTTTAAACTGTTTCCTGTGTTTTATTTAATTACTGTTTTGTGATATTTGAATGCTTTACACTTTGTCTCCTAAGTTAAGCCTTGACGCTCGATGCCAAGCTACCAAGGGTAGAGCTGGGATTAATTTACTGAGACCTAACTGTACTTTTGTGGAGGTTTGTGGCTTGTTGCTAGGTGTAGGTACCTACCTGCCCTATCAATAACCCATTTTCCAACACATATTTTATGCGAGAAAGCTGATGTATTCGGGCACCAGTTTGGTAAATGTAATAGATCCGCTTTAGGAAAATCACACGACCAACATTTAGGTAAATTGAAGGGGTAATTTTCTAACATTGAAGGGGTGTAAAGTAGAGCCAGTGGTAAATTAAAAATAAAGTTTGTGTGATGTTAGCTGCTCTAGATATTTTCTAAACATGCAACCAAATCTTATTCCAAAAAATGACATCACAATTAACTCTCAGGTCTTTTTTCCATGAGAGTTCAGACTTAGACTTGGCTCGATTGGTATTAGGAGATAATACAAACTTTATAAATAGTTGTTGGAAAATGGATTGTTGGTAAGGGCAGGTAAGTACCTACACTTAGCAATAGGCCACTAATCTCCACTTAGGTCCAGTTAGGTCTCAATAAATTAAACCCAGCTCAGCCCTTGGAAGCTTGGCAATGAGCGACAAGTCTTAATTTAGGAGACAAATGTGGAAAGCATTTAAAAATCACAAAACAGGGAATAAGTAAAACGCAAAACACAATAAAAATCCAAATAGAATTTAAAAAAAATCCAAATAAAAATCCAAATAAAATAACAAATCCGAATTATATTTTTATCTTTAAAATTACACCAAAATGATTAAAAGTGGATAAGTGGAACCGGAGATATGAATTTGTAAAGAATTAATCAATTTTAGCTCTTGGAAATGAATAGCGCCAATCGTGTAATCTGGTCGACCAGGGCAAAGTCAAAGCTTGAGGCCAATCGTGATGGAGCTCTGCTCGTTTACAGCTTGCGGGAGGCCTCAGTCAAAAGTTCCCACTCTGGCTTAGTCGTTTTCTTGAAGATTTTCTTCAGGGGGACCAAGTCGCTAGTCCAGTCCGACCTCTTGAAACTCTTCCTCGGATACATATTGCGGGAGCCCTCGGTGGAGATTTTTACCTTCGGACTTAGGCCCATATTTATAATTTTTTAGCGCCACATTTGCGCCACATTTTGGTGCAAAAGTGGCACAAACGTACAAAATACAATTGTATTTTGTAAGTTTACACCGCTTTTGCGTCAAAAAATGACACAAATGCGGCGCTAAAAAAGTATAAATATGGCCCTTAGTTGTTTTTTCGAGATGAAAATCCTTTGACCAGGGCAAACTTGAATCTTGATCTGACGTCCCTGGAGCCCTCTTTGGATACACTGCCTGGGAGGTCCCGGTTAACTTTCTACATTCGGACTTAGTCACTTTTTCCGAGATTTTCTTCACTGGGACAATCCTCCAAGTCAGGCCAGGTCGCGGGTTGGGCAAGCCTGCTAGCGTTGCCGCGGCAGGTCGGTCCCTTTATGGAGCTTTTTTCTAAAAGTTCTCCAAACTTCTAGATCTTCTTCCATAAGTTCTTTTAAGGTTCTTTTCGTGTCCACAGCTCACCCCAAGGTTCCAGAAGCTCCTAGATGCTCCTTGAGAGTGCGGACTACAACACCCAGAATGCACATGGTGCAAACTCCAAAACAACCACTGGACAGTGGTCAGCTGGTCAGTTTCTTCAGGAGTTGGTGCAGGGGACTCTGGTTAGCAATTTTTCACCTATAGCAAATAGGGAGTCCTTCCTTGAGCCAGTTGAAGCCAGGCAAATATCTTCTTGCGGTGAAGCCCAAGTGTGCAGCTGGTGCAGTCCTCCAGAGTGCATTGTCCAGTTGCAGGTCATGGGTCCAGCAGGGCAGTCCTTCTTCTCCTGTAGTTCTTCCTTGCTGGAATCTGGTGGGGATCTGAGTTGTGGGTGCAGGTCTGCCAGTTTTATCCTTGCTCCTGGGTGAGAAACAGGGGGTTCCTGGTTCTCCAATCAGGTGCAGGGCCCTTCCCCCCTGTGATGGCCATTTCCTGGGAAGTATGGCAAAAATCAATCCCAGGGAGCAACATTCCTCAAAAATCCATCAAGGCTGACACTCATTTTTGGAGGGTGTATGTGGCTGAGCCTACCCACTGGTGTGGCTAAAAATCTTAAACACACCCTTCTCTTGCCCTCTTCTAATCTTATCAGGGGGATCCTAATTGTCTGGGTTTGCCAGATGTGAGGGAGGTGCAGGGTTGTTCCAAATGTCCTTCCCTGCCTTTGAAGTCCAGTTTGGCAGCCCTCCCCCTTCCTGCTTCACCATCTGCTGAGGGAAGATCTCCTCCCCAGCCACATCTCTTTGTGTTGAGACTACGCTACTTCACACCTCATCAACGCAACCTGGCCAAGCTGCCAGAGGCTGGCCAATCAGAGCAAAGCAGCAAAACACAACAGGGCTGAAGTTGGCAACTTTTTATGTAAAGCTTAAAACTCTTTACCTGATCAAGTTATATTAAATCCAACAATTGTAAGTTGTGGGATTTATTATAGAAATTAATTGGATACCAAACTTGAGGTATCTGTCACTTAAGGGGACTTTATAAATTAAAATAGATTTTCCCCATTCTAGCCTATGGAGACCATTCACTACAATGAGGGAAAAATGAATTTGCTTGTTTTACCTCACCAGGGCTTGTAAAAGTATTTGTATAAGGTCCATGCTTATAGTTACATGGCACCCAGCCCTAAGGGCACATAGGGCACACCTTAGGGGTGACTTATAAGTACATATAAGGTAGTTTAAGGCTTTGTAACTACTTTTAATTCCAAAGTCAAATTTGCATGTAACTTTATTTTAAAAGCAGCAAGCAAGGCAGGCCTGCCTTTAAAATGACACTGGGCACCTCAGCAGTGTACCTATGGGTGCACCACCTATGCTGGGGACCATAAACCTCCATGCCCTACCATATACTAGGGACTTATAGGAAGGTTGACTTGCCAATTATAATTGGCCTAAATTTGCATACTGATTTTACACAAAGCACAGGCCCTGGGACTGGTTAGCAGTACCCAGGGCACCATCAGAGTCAGGAAAACACCAGCAAAAAGTGGAAAATGGGGGCAAAACGTTTGGGGGCCTCTGCAATAAGCGCTCTTCTCTCACAGGCCCCTTGGGCAAGTGTCGCCCCCCAAGCGGGGCATAGAACTGTTGGCCATTTCTGCCCCCTTTGAGGGCGGATTGGCCTATCATTTATAGGTCCATCTGCCCCCAAGCAAAAAGTGAAAAATGTGGGTCAAAAAGTTAGGGGGTCTCTGCAATCAGCCCTGATTTTCACAATAGTGGAAACCTTAAGGGTTGAACTAAGTAAAGTAGTGAATGTCGAAGGATGGGCAATAACAGTGTTTTCAAGTTGTATAGAAAATAGAGAATCTAGGACTACATTAATTAAGATGTTAAACCGTTTTTGGAATGAGGTGGAGCATTCTCTTCAAAAAGGTGTTTAATCCATATAACACATTTAGATTTCCAAGTCTGCAAAAAGTTAGGTCTATTATTTATTTTAATTACATTTTTATACCAGAAAGATTCAGCAAAGAAATTAGGAGGAGTTAATGATTGTTTAGAGAATGTAGACAACAATAAAGAGTGTGTATGTTTAAGAACTGCAGTAGGAAGAAGAGAACATTTCAACATAAAAGATAAAGGGGGTCATTTTGACCCTGGTGGTACCAGACCGCCAGGGCTAAAATGACGGAAGCACCGCCAACAGGCTGGTGGTGCTTCCTGGCCTATTACGACCGCGGCGGAAGTGCCGCGGTCGCACCGCCGGGGCCAGCGGTATTCCGCCAGATTAGCCCCGGCAGTATTCCGCCAGATTTGCCCCGGCGGTATTCCGCCAGATTTGCCCCGGCGGTGATAATCCGCCTGGGCAGCGCTGCTAGCAGCGCTGCCCAGGGGATTAAGAGTCCCCGACCGCCAGCCTTTTTCTGGCAGTATGAACCGCCAGGAAAAGGCTGGTGGTACGGGGAGTCGTGGGCCCACTGGCATGGGCAGTGCAGGGGCCCCCTGAAAGGACCCCATGCGGCTTTTCACTGTCTGCTATGCAGACAATGAAAAGCGCGACGGGTAAAACTGCACCCGTCGCACGGCCACAACACCGCCGGCTCCATTTGGAGCCGGCTCCCATGTTGCGCCCCACATCCCCGCGGGCCCAGCCGGGATGTCCAAATGGGCACCGCTGGAGTGCGGCTACATTGGCGTTCGCCCGCCGCCCGCCAAAGCTGTAATGACCCCTAAGTTTCTTTTGTCTTGAAGGGGTGCACCAAGGTTGATTTGAATTTGTAATCAAAATGAAGAAGAATGATGAACAGATTCAGAAAGCCAAAAAGAAGCTTGCCATAAGCCAATGGCAGCATGCTATTTAGCATAAATTCAGAAAATTCACCCCACCTTCAGCTTCAAGTTTCTGTAAGCAAGCAAGGGATATCCTTGCCTTCTTATTTTTCCACAACAATTTCGACAATATAGAATTTATTTGTTTAAAAATAGTATTTGGAATAAACACTGGTAACATAGAAATAGTATAAAGTAATAAAGGAAAAATCATCATTTTTATATCATCCATGTGTCCTCACCAAGATAAGCATAAAGGATCCCATGAGGAAATTAAGGGGTCAATCTTTTGACGGAGTTCTTTAAAATTAATATCAATAGTTTCTTTGACAGAAAAAGTAAACCAAACACCTAAATACTTAATCTTAGATAAGGAGACCCATTGAAAACCAGAATAAACAGAGGAATCTTTAAAAGTAAATTTATTTAGTGGAAGGACTTCAGGTTTATCTTTATTCATTTTATAACCAGACGTTTGTGAAAATAGATCTATTTCATTTAATAGGGCTGGAAGCTATTTATCAGGGCAGGAAATAAAAAGAAGAATATCTACTGCATATGCAGCCAGTTGTAACTGCTTGTCTCCATATGGAAAACCAGAAACATCAGGATTTAGACAAATACAATCGAGAAAGGGCTCGAGAGCTAAAACAAATAATAAGGGTGAAAGAGGACAACCTTGTGGAACACCACCTTTAAGAGGAAAATAGGGAGATATTGTACCATTGACCAAAATTGAAGCCTGTGGGGATTTATATAATAATGCTATAAAAGAAATACATTTAGGGCCAAAACCATGCCATGATAAATATTTAACCAGAAAGTCCCAATTAATTCTATCAAATGCTTTTCTGCATCAATAGTTTTGACAGCTAAAGATTTGTTAAAAAGGGGCTTTACTGAGAACATTAAGGAATAATCTGGTATTGTCAGAATCTAAACTACCTTTTAGAAACCCTGATTGTTCCTTTCCAATGAATTTATGGAAGGAAAGACTCTAATGTTAATGCTAGTAATTTTGGATGTGTCTTGTAATCTACATTGATCAAGGAAATAGGCCTATAATTCTTACATAGTGATGAGTCTTTTCCTTCTTTAGATATTAAACAAGCTTTTTGAAAAGTACCGGAAGTGGTTCCAGATGTGATTAAATTATTGAATAAAGAAGACAAATGAGGTATAAGAATATGGGAGAAATGCAAAAAAATTCTACAGTAAAACCATCAGGGCCAGGTGTTTTTCTTTTCTTTAATGAATGTAGGGCTTGTAAAAGTTCTGTGTTTGAAATATCAATTTCTAAGGAAGCAAAATTCAGATTTGATGAATTAGCAACAGGTGTGTGGAATAGATATTCATCAAGTAGAGAAGGAGGAATCAGCGTTTCTGGGGAATAAATTGTTTTATTGAAGTTATCAAATTCATTCAAAGTATCATCTTTTCTCCTCAATACAGTACCATCTGGTCTAGAAATCAACTCTATTTGAAAATGTTATTTTCTCACTTTAAGATAATTAGCTAATAACTTCCCAACTTTATTCCTTCCACCATTAGAATGGGCATTACTTTTTAAAAGAATGGAGAAGGCTTCATATGTAGAGAGGGTGTTAAATTGTAATTTAGCTTTAGGCAAATTGTTTAAATCTGTGTGAGATTTAGATGTATGAGTTCGGCGCTGACGGTCAACAGTCGACCGCCAGCATGCAGAACCCCCCACCGGCCATATAAAGAACAGTTAGCTGGGCCGGTTGCTGGCCCAGCGGAATGCAGGGCCTGAACATTGACGCCAGCTCCAAATGGAGCCTGCAGCAATGTAGTAGTGTGGCGGGGGCAGCAGCACCCGTTGCGCATTTCACTTCAAATCGGGCAGTGAAAGGCGCGACGGGGCTGTGCATGGGGGCCCCTCCTCACCCATTCTTCCAGCCTTTCCCTGGTAGTTTGGCTGGTGGAACCTGACTCATTATCAAGCGGGCAGCGCTGTTTGCAGCGCTGCCCTGTTGGATATGAAACTCCACCACCGCCAGGCTGTCTGGTGGCAGAAGCCTGGCGGTGGCAGAGTTTCAAAAGTGGCAGTTCTGCCACGTTTATTATATGGTGGTCTGGCCTGTCATGCCAGTGGCGGGAATTACCGCAACCGCCGGCATGGCGGTCCAGACCGCCATGTTTGTAATGACCACCTTAGTTTCTAAACTCTTGAGATTCTATAACAGAGAGTTATACTCTTTAACGTGAAGTTTCTTTTTTTAGGAAGAATAATCTATATTAAATCATCGAGCAGCTGTCTTAAATAAGTCCCAAATAATGGAGGGTGACAAATCAGGGTGATCATTAATCTTAAAAAATTCAGAGGTAAAAGAAAGAAATGAACTAGAAAATTGTGAATCTTCTAGAAAAGAGTTATTAAAGCGCCATCTATGAGATTGAGTATTTGGGGGAGCCAAGTCCAAATCCGTGACCACAATGGCATGATCCAAAAGTACTATGGGGCCAATAAAGGATTGCATTATACGCTGCGTCATGGGTCTAGATAGGAAAATATGGTCTGATCTAGTGAGTGAACCATGTGTAAAATGTGTAATTGTGTGAATTGGGATTAGCAATCCTCCAAGAGTCTATAAGAGAGGAATTTGCTATAGCAGAAAGAAATTGCTTTTACATTTTATGAAAAGAGAAGTTAATTGGAGATTGTTGATCTAATAAGGGATCCGTCATTTGATTACAATCATTTTGAGTGGGGGCATAAACATTAAAAATAACTACTGGAATATTATTAATCATAAGTCACACTATGAACTATCTGCCCTTATGATCTACTTCCTGTGATAGGACCTTACAGTGCAGTACAATTTTTTTTAATTCTCAGCAGGGGATACAAATACATTGCCCACCAAACTCCTTTTCAGTTTCAAAGCTTCTGCTGCATCAAGCTGTGTTTCTTGTAATAACACAATATCAGGGGCAAGTTTTGCTAGATGAGATAAAACTCTCTGTCTTTTAATAGGATTATTAAAACCTCTCACATTCCATGAAATAACTCTGAATGGTAAACGTACATAAAACATCTATAAGTAATGAGGATTAGTATATTGTGAACAGGTAAAAAACGCATCACATACAAAAAAAATAAGATAACAATAAAATATAAATATTCAAACACCAGGAGGGATAGGAAAAGAGGAAAAGGGAAAAAAGGGAGAAGAAACAAAAAAGGATAGAAGTGAGAGATGAAAAAAATTGAGACAGCACATATCAATAAAGACGACTGTTGTACGTACCTGACGAAAGAAAAACACACACAATGTTGGGGTGGTGACACACAGATGGCAATAGTGCACCAACACATGGAAGCATTGAAAGAACAAAACCAAACAGAGGCAGAGGGGATTACGAACAAGATATCACATGCATGATTCTCCAAAAGATAATAAAATTAACTTAATATGAAGTAGAACATCAGTATATCTCAAAAGTCTTCAGTAATAAGCAATAATGCAAGTGAACATAAAATAGCATTTAATCGGAAGGTGAACCAATAGTATCCATGTGTGATGACATACGTAGATCAATACATTTCTTAAGATCAGCTGGTTGAGCATAAGTAGTAGTCTTATTTTGGTAAGTGACTTTGAATGTACAAGGATGCAACAAACCATAGCGATCACCCAGAGACCTCAACATTGGGCGAAGTGAGAGAAATTCTTTCCTTCTTTGAGCTGTGACATTAGAGACATCTTGGGACTTTATTACCAGACCAAGTAATCTGCTTTTTTGCATTTTGCTGCATCTAGAACTGCTAATAAATCTGTGAATTCTAGGAAAAATAAAATTACTACTTTAGGCTTGGAAGGGTAAGACGAGTTAGTCAAACGAAGGCCTAGTCCAGGGTTCTGCAAAGTCGGTCCTGGAGAGCCAGGTCCATGCCAGAGTTTTAGCATATCCACATTTAGAAAAATGTAGATTTCTGAATCATCTTGGTTCTAAATGTGGATATGCAAAAAATCTGGCATGGACCCGGCTCTCCAGGACTGACTTTGCAGAACCCTGGCCTAGTCTGTGTGCTCTCTATTAAAATTGGAGGTGGGGGGTACGTCGAGCGTTTTTGGTATGAAGGATCTGAACAAGACAACAGGGTTTAGGCCCTCAATTTCTTCTGGTAATCCATAGATCCTTAAATTGTTACATCTATTTCTATTTTCCAAATCTTTCATTTGTTGCTGAAGTTGGGGACTTCCTTTTCCAAGGCAGCAATTTTATTAATGTTATCTTGTACAACCGATACATGTTGCTCCACTACAGAAATTCATGAATCCACTTGAGACCATTTGATATCCCAGTGTTGAAGTTGATTTTTGGTTCTTCAACAAATGGTCGAAAACCTCCAAGTTCCTCCAAAAGAAATTTCATAGCGGTAGCATTTACCACTTTATCTGGTGATGGAGGGTTTTGTTTAAGTCATTTTTTTGTAGAAATTGGTGATTGGAATTTGTCAGATGAGTTAGTTGAAGAGGCATTCCGAACATGAGTTGACAGCACAGTGTCAGAGGAAGTTGGATTATCCATAATTAGGTTTCCAGTATACTTCTTTTGTGTATATTTTAAATTTACAATTATGAGAGAACTTCTTCAGTCTTCCCACCTGAAGAAATACAACTGCAGAGTTGATAATTAGATGCCAAGGGCATAAAACATTTGATTACAAACTATAGGAGCAATGTATCCTTAGTATTTGACAAAAAAAAATACCTTTCACCAAAAGATTATCTCTATTAGTATTTAGATAAAAGAGGGCATTTCACCAGTGAAGAAGTCTCTGTGTATAAGTTTCACCATATGAAGAATATGATTCACTCAAATGTGTGAATGACTTCCTTATACTTTTACTGCTTTAAAACAAAAATATTGCTCCAATATGAAAAATTCCTAAGTAGTATTGAAGATTATACCTCATATAAGTGGATATAATGTCATCCTTAGCGAAGTCTGATCAAATGAAGTGTTTTCCCATATTAACAGCTGGTAAATACAGTCTCAAATTGGCAGCTGTGTAATCACCACAGCCACAGAGACTTCGAAGAAAAGCATGAAGAAAGTGGCCGTTGTCTTCACCAACGCACGTCCAAAACATTGTCCTAGCAATGAGAACATGAGGTATGAAGTATTTACCATATTATTCTTATATTAGACAACGCAGTGATTCAAAGTTTCCGTAGTGCAGCAGGAGCTCCCCTATCAGGCAGCATCTTGTGCGGCGCAGAAACCATGCCACTGTTTGACTGATTTTCTAAGTCTCAATACTTGTTCATTTTCAGAGAAGCATATATGAAAATCAATGAACCAATGTTTCTCATGGACAGGATGATGCCAAGATATTGCTGTGAAAATAATTGTCACTAAAATCCCAACACCTGTAGCACAGCTATTTCCTTTACCCAGAAAGGTCACTGGTCTCATAAAAACACATCAAAAATAATTTGTGACTTATTACTCAAAGTAAAACCAACAAAGCTACATCAAAGGCTTACAATACCACACTCCAGCCTATCACTGCTTACAACAAACATTCCATAAACTGATCATCCAAAATATGTTATAAAAAAGTACTAAACAAAGTATAACTATTAAGGTAGATAAGACACAACCCCACTGTGTCCCTCAGTGAAAACTACAATAGGGAGAAAAATATGAATAAATACACTAACTTTAGAGTAAATGCTCAATGTTTGTATTAGCAGTTGATAAAGTGCACAATTAAATTCTATTTCAGTATTTAAAACAAATACTGTCACAGAAGGGATATAAACTAAAGTTTTATAAATATGGTTTGCAATGGTTCATTGTTAGAAAATGTGCTACCTTTATCAACTCTTTCTTTCTTTACCAGGTGCAAAGTAAATCACTCTCTACTGATGACTAAAGCCTTAAAATAGATTTTTTATTCATTGTTAAAAAGTGACACGGATCTGTAATATTTGTATCGAAACAGTGAACCTTGCCTTCTTTGGGAATTAGAGTTATCATAACTTCCAAAAAGGAATCCTTTCCTTCTTTAGTCATTATAAATGATTTAAATATTTAAGACAATCTGAGTAAGGCAATATAACCTTGATATGAATGAAATCAATAGACAATCCAGTAGGCAGATTTCTCACTACCACTCCAAACATTCCAAACATAGCAACCCTACTCCTTTCAGATAAGGAATAACAATTCAAAAGTAAATAAGAGAATTTCCCAAAGCTAACCTATGAGAGGAGAAGGCCTCACAGTAGTGAAAAACGAAATAGGCTGGATGTGGTAAACATAAGAGTACATGTCCTACCTTTTTACTTACACAGCAGCCTGCCCATAGGACTACCTGGGGCCTACTCTAGGGGTGACTTAGGTGCAATAAAAGGGGAGTTTAGGCCTTGGCAAGACATTTGAAATGCCAAGTCAAGGTGGCAGTAAACTGTGCACACAGGCCTTGTAGTGGCAGGCCTGAGACAGGTTTGAAAGACTACTTCTGTGGGTGCCTACGTTAGTACTGCAGGCCTACTACTAGCATTTAATTTACAGGCCCTGGTATTTGATATACCACTCTACAAGTGACTTACATATAAATGAAATATGCCAAAGAGTTGTGAGCCAATCATGCAGTGTTTTAGGGTAAAGAGCACATGCACTTTAGCACTGATTAGCAGTGGTAAAGTACCCATAGTCCCAAAGCCTAAAAAAAAGAAGGTTGGAAAAAAAGCGAGGAGGAAGGCATCAGCTGTGGGGGATAACCCTGCACAAAGTGCCATCTTCAACAATTTGGCTTAAATTTTTCTTGATATATCACGAACATTAATGGTAACCAGGTTATTTTATTCACAGTTTATTATAACCAGTTACTGCAGTACATCCGTGGACTTTCAGTAAAATATGCATTGATTTATTTGAGTAAGCATTTGAAAGGTTTAAAATCCCTGTTCACCTCTGTAGATACATAGGGCTTCATTTATGAGGCATGTGGTGCAAGTTAGCGCAGCACATGCCTTGCTGCACTGTCCTGAACCACTGGGAAAGGGCAAAAATGCACCATATCTACAAGATATGGCGCATTTTTGTCCTTTCCCCCCTGCACTGGTGCACAAATGGCTGCCAAGTGCCTATGCAGGCACCCTTGAACCATGGTGTTAGGATGCCTGCGTTGCAGGGATGATTGTTTTTGTGCAGGAAGGAATGCCTTTCTGCACAAAAACCATCACAAGAGGTGTTTTCCTCTTTCTATGTGTGCAGCACACATAAAAGAGGACATTGCATCATTTTTACACCACCCCATAGGAATCTGATGCATTCCCAGACTTGCAAATCTGGCAATGCGTCAGATTCTTTGGGTTTCATGGGTGTTGTGTGGTACACCCCAAGCAATACCCATGCAATGCCCCTTTCACACAGTGTTATGCGTGAAAGGGGTCCATATTTACAAGGCCATGAAAAGCTATGCAGGGTGGCTTTGATTAGCCTTGTAAATATGGGCTGGTACACTGCGCCATCGGAGCGTAAACCAAATGACACTCCAGTGGCGCAGTGTGCTGCTAGAGGGCATGAAAAATGTTTTTAAATAAGCTTTATTTATTAGAATGCAGTGGTGAAAAATAAAACAATTATTAGAAACATAAGAAAATACATATTATTAGTAAATTAGGGGTGTTCTGTATTTAAAACAGTCATCAATGAATAAGTAAATCTCCACCTGTCAAAGATTTCAAAATTGCACCAGGTTTTAAAGTTTTTCTAACAACAGAGGTATGGAGATGAATAAATGTATTACGAATTTCAGGTTTAAGTAAATTGAGATTCATATTGCTTGTAAAATTTCATCTAACGTAGATTAAGAACGATAACCAGGTGACGAAAATGTATGTGTACAAGTCTTGTGATTAAAATCTGAATTATATATTTGATTACAATCTCTTGCTAAAGACGTTTTTCACCATTACACTCCTTTAACTTAATTTTAAATTTGTTCCAAAATAGTTGTTTATCTTGAAAGGGACTATGATCATTCTGGAGACTGTATTTTCTTGTAAAACATTAATAAAAACCCACCAATCCTGTTTGTAATACTCCTGCAACTTCAATTTTATATCTAGTGGCTTATAGTATTCAGTTGTATAACACTTCTACATTCTAAAGCAGGAGATAACAATGTATTTTTAGTACAATGTCTTTTACGCTTTAGTGATTAAACAGCAAGCTTCATCCAAAAGGGCTATTCAAGCTATTTAATTGTAGCAAAACTTTTTATGCTTTAATTGGTTCTCATCAGCTAAGGGGTTTAGAAACAACAAATACAACAATAAACATATTCATTCAAATATTGAATACAAATAAAAACAACCTGGACATTACAAAACCATTTAAATTGGTATATACAAAGCAATAAACTAGGGCCCATATTTACAAGTGGACTTTTTACGTCACTTTTTGCGATGCACCATCGGCGCAGGCTGCTGACCCATATCTTCAAGGTCACGCAAAGCCACTTTGCATGGCTTTAATGGCCTTACAGGTATGGAGTAAGGCAATGCAGTGCCAGTCACTACGTTATCTTACTTTGCGTCAGGGAGGCGTTTCCATGGGTGTTGCGTGGGTGTTTCCAGATTTACAAGGTTTTTGGGATAGCCTATGCCATCCCAAATATCTTTATTTTTCCCATTGTTTCCAAGTTTCTATGTGTGCTGCATTCTGCAGCACACATGAATGGAGGTCTTTGCCTCTATTGATTATTTTTGTGCAGGAAGGTGTCACTTCCTGCACAAAAACAATCATCCCTACAACACAGGCATCATTGCACTATGGTGCAAGGGAGCCCGCATTGGTGCATGGCACAGGAAGAGGACAGATATAACCTGTATCTTCTAGATATGGCACTTTTCTGCCTTGCCTTGTAAATATGGCCATAGGTCTCTAAAACTTAGCATTTCATTTTGAATATGAAGTTAAATTAAAAAAAGGGAGACAATGAAAAGCCACAAATTAATAGATTAAAATACAGTACCAAAAGGAGCAATCATTTGAAAACTTGAAGTAGTACAAATAAAAACACCTAGGCTTTCATTATGGCTTGGCCAGAATTTGATTTAGTGACACAGGGGCATATTTCAGCTATTTTAAGTTTTCTTCCTGAAATAGACAATCATCCATGGGCCTGGAAATACTCGATCTTTCACCGTATGTTTTTTTGTCAATTTGAGAAGAAAATTCTAGTATTTGCACTTGCTTTGAGCAGGCAGGTGAAAAGTATCAGCAGCAGGGTAAATGGTCAGTGAAGGGCTAGGGAGGAGGAAAAAGAGTGAACTGCAGACTTTAACTTATTTGGAAAAGCATTATCTGCTCTCCCTGAACTTAAATAGGAGGCATGAGGGGGACTGGGCAATATGCTGCCCAGAGCTTCTGCCCCTGCACAATTTGAAAGACTCTGGAGCCTCATTTACAAGAAACTGACACATTGTCATTGAAGACGTAAGATTTCTCACACCTACCGCACATCTCCTAATGACACCATGGATAGGCTGTGTTTATGATACAAAGCTCCATGGAGCACATTTTCACAGATGCGTCAGAGAAATTCTGACACATCTGTCGCCACTAAAGTGAAGTATTTCTTGAGTTGAATCGTTAAACTAATGCAACTCCAGCATATTGAGGACAGTTTAATTATAAAAATCCATACGTCAATTTTACGCCTGGCCTGAGAAGGCGGTTATATGTGTTAGGCAGAGAAGTCGTAGAGTGATGCAGTGATAAGTTGTATATTTCATTGTATCAATTCAACAAGGCTTTTTTCATGGGAGTGCCTATCATGCATACATTATACCTGGAGCTGGTATAACGTGACTCAGGGATTTACAGACTGAGGCATTGGACCCAATGCATTTGTTGTAAATACTGTATGGAGCAATGTAGTGCGGTGCTAGCTCCACCACTGCATCAAAAAATATGATTTTGTGGTGGCATAAGGGACTTGTAAATTAGGCCTCTGGTGTCTTCACACCCTGAATTATGGGTCTGAGGTTTGTGGACAGGATAATTCCAGGCATGGAAAAACTTGAAATTGTGAAGTGCAGTATTTAGGCCTGAGGTACCCGGATTGGTGACATAACACTACATGTAAGGAAGGCCTAAGCCTTTATTGAGTGATTCCATAAATGTCACATCTCACATAAAAAAGGCATGTCCTTATGCTTTTGTTTTCAGTTTTAGAGCTTGTTCCTCCTTTTTATTCAACTGTTGTCCATTTCATATCTTTCAAGGTACAGTGTCGGACAAGACAGAACGCTTATCTTGAACTCTTTCATTTGCTCCCCCGCTACACCGTTCAAAGCTGCTTAGCCTGACACTGGGCCAATTAACTGTCAGGGATTTTTTTTTTTTAACTCTAATCAGATTATATTTAAATTTGGCCTCATATACCCCAGTTATTAATATTTCTTTACATTTTACTTTCTCTACTTCCCACATTTCATTAGGATTGTCCTTTTCCCCTCAACAACAAGGTCCGTGAGTCGCTTTCTTTTGAGAAAAAGGCACGCAAAAGATGGAAACAATTTAATGTGCGGGGTTGAATTATACCATTTGTCTGACGAATGTTTGGTATCCAGTCAGAGTAGTGAGGTGACTGTTTGTGGTAACTACTCCTGCGCCACCGTTGTACCCTAATTATTTCCAGTATTACATTTTAGATTAGAAGGTGGAGGGATATCGGTCACTCAGAGGTGTGCTCCGTATAAAAACCCTCATCTTTTAAAAGATCACATCCAGTAATAAAAAGCACGATATGTATATACTTGAGGAGAGAACACAAGGCTTACTGTATCAGATCAAATCGCCAACATGTTTCATAATGGATATGGAAATATAATAGTGCAAAAAATGTTTTTCCAGCATGTTGCCGATATGGATACATGCAATTTACAGATAAGGAGGTAATATGACGAAACATTTAATTAGTTATGTTATTAGTGTGGGATTAGAGGATTTCCGTTTTCTTTCTGCACTGAGGTAGAGACACTCATGTCATTAGTTTGAGTTAGTGGGTTGAGGTAAGTTGATTGCTGATTCCTGATGGTTAGTTTTAATATTGGTATGGGGGATGGGTTCAGAAATTGGAGGTGAACTGATGGAGACCATGCAATGAAAAAAAAAAAAAAGTTCCATGTAAACATAGCAAGCAACAAGTGGGTTTCTAAGGTTTCGGCCTACAGAAGGTTTGACCTAAAATTGTTAACTGAAATATTAACGGCTTAAGAGACAGTCATAGAGTTAGGATGATCCTCAAGAGCCTAAGTTATATGGAGGCACTAGTCATCTGTCTTCCAGACCAACATTTAGAAGAGAAGGAAGCCCTGCATGATACTCACAGTAGGTGGAATTTAGCAAAGTAGTTGTTTTAATGATACTCTGGATGTCCCAATGATGCTCTGGATGTCCCACTTAACTGAAATTCAAGGTTTGCCCACATGAAAAAGCAAAGATCGAGACAAGTGTTGAAACGCTTAATGAAGAAAACTCTGTTGGGCACTTGGTACGTTTAAACTGCTCAAAGTAAGGCTGTCTCCTTTTACTCTGGGAAATATGGCCAAAACGTATGCATCAACCAGAGTTCACTTGATTCTTCATTAAAGGATGGGGTGCTTACGTTTATCCTAGAATTCTAGATATTTGTCTGACCATTTGGGAATTAGTGTGGAATTACTTCTCAATAAGGAACAACGTAAGAAAATGTGGTCCCTGAACCACAAGACCTACCTGCAAGAGAAGATTGACCAGTAGCTCATAAGTAAAGTCGATTTGTTTACAGTAAATTTGACAACTGTTGTGGAACATGAATTATGGGCCACCTTTAAGACTTCTCTGCTTGCTCTCTTAATTGAGATGTTTAAGTGCAGCAAATAAAAAAAAACATGATTAGGGGCATTTGGAGAAGGAGCTAAAAGTATGCAATTTTAGATTTGTGAATTGTAGACTGTCAGAAAAATGAGAAACAGAATTACTTAACAAAATACAGCTCTTGTAGGACGGCCAACTGTCAAAACTCCAGGTAGAATTGAAAAACAGGTGGGAAGTATCTATACTCACTGAAAGAGAGTCAGGGGCATATTTATAAGGCCCTTGTACCACTGTTGTGTAATGTTTTGTGATGCAAAGGCGGCGCAAACCACTAACTCATATTTATGAGGCCACGCAAAGCCACTTTGTGTGGCTTTGAATGGCCTCATAAATATGGAGTAAGGCAAGGCAGCGCTGCCGTACTCTGCTCTAGGGAGGGGTTCCATGTGTGCTGCAGTTGATGTTCCCACACAACACCCATGGATTTTGACACATCCCCATATTTACAAGATCTTTTAAAGCTGAGGATGCACCAAAACTTTTCACCAACCCAGGGAAGACACAGTGAGGAGAAATATCACTATTTCTCTTTGTTTTCCCTCTTACAGCACACATAGAAAGAGGAAAAAGCCTCCCAGGATTGTTTTTGTCAAGGACAAACACAAAACAATCCTGAAACCAATGCAGGCATCCTTGCACTGGGGTGCAAGGGTGCCTATATTGGCGCTAGACTGCCTAAACAGCACCAGCACAGAGAGAAAGGACAGGAATGTGCCATATGCCATAGTTAGAGTGCATGCCTCCCCTTTCCCTGTGACGCAGGGCAGCGCAGCAATGTACAATTGCTGCCCTGCGCCACAAAGCCATAAATATGCCCTGAATGCTTAAGCATAAATGTATGAGGGGTTGCATTGAGAAGGATTACCAGAATCTAAGCAACTAGTAAAAATGCACCATGAAATTTAGGAATTATATTTTTATGGTAGGATCTATCATGAACAATTTGAATGTGAACCCACTTGCCTAATTGCCAAGCAATCTAATGATCTGATAAACATTCTGTTACAGGAATCCAAGACCAGGTAAAAAGACAGGCTTCCGGTAGGGTCGTATCAGATATTATATCCGTTTATGTATGAACCTTCCCAGCGGTTCCCTAATATTCTGTATTAATCCTGGGTCTTTGGTGGAAGCCAATAGCTCTGTTATCCTAAATCCTCCAAAATTGTAAGAACAAGGCTACATCAATCTCAAATGCTCGCATGAAAAATCACGCCAGTCTCAATTTTGTAAGTCTGAATACCCTCCTAACTACATTAATGAGTGCCAGTCAAAAAATTTACATTCAGCTGTGACGGGATAAATCTTACACATTATTTAGTAGGAGCAATGGATGTAATTATCACCAAGGAACTGCCATTTCCGGAAATGGCAATATACGTTGCCAAAGTGTTTGACGGGGTTAACTGGCTCGTCATGAGCAAGTTCTGTTTAATTTTAGAATCAATGGCACGTTTTTAAAGGCAATCCAAATTGTATATCATAATCCTCCTAATTGGGGCCAGATCTACTAAGTATTTATGTCCTGACATGTTGGTAGTCCTCTGAAGAAATATAGGCAAGCATTAAATAAGAATATCATCCTTTCCACCCTGGAACACAAGGAATGAATTCAAAAACAGGAAGGCATTGACCAGATTTCTGTCCTGTTGCTATACAGAAAAATATCACTATATCAGTGCACCGCAGCAACAGAGGTACAGCCAGCACTCTCCTATGCTGCACCCTTATTGACATACATGTGCACACAAATGCACACAAACCAAAAGTGAAAATGGCATTTTCTCCCTCAAGGCAAAGCCACTGTCCTCATAGGGCTCACTGGTCTGTGGATATGTGGAAGGTAGTGTAGCTGGATCCTGGCATATAACCTCATTTAAACATGATTAATTACAAGCAATGAAGACTGTATCAGTATTGCAACCCAGTCCTGACCTCAGCAGAATAAAATTGTGATGACCTTAGTTAAGATACTTACTTGGTTCATACTTTAATTTTCCAAGCCCTAAACTAGGTTTTTGTGAAAACAAATGAAGAAATACTTGTGATCGAGTTTATTCACAACACATTTGCATAATTGTGTGAGTTTTTATAATTACAAGAACACAAACGTTTGTGGGGTAGATAGTTTTGAGATGATTTAGTGTCAATTTTCAGGCTCAAATTTTGATAAAGGCAAGCACAGGGCATAGGACAGACCAGCATTTATTAACTGGATTTGAGACTCAGTGATATGCTATCAGTAAGGTAATTCAAGCCCAACATTCAACTTTATTTACATTGGTTTACACACCTGTGTTTTTCAAAAGAGGAACCACTTCCCCTCTTTCTGATGTTTTTTCAATATTTTACATAGAATATTTATATAAAATAAAAATGTATAATACGATATTGATTGAAAATGGTATGTTTTTAAGGATTTGTTAAAATATACAACGGCATTGATGACAGCATCTGGAAAGTCACATTTACTGAAGGAGGAAACCAATCCAACAAGCATACGAAATATATAAACAAAACATAATTGTTACATTTTTTAAAATAAAAAGATTAGCTAAATTGCAATTATGAGAAAGGATTATTACAAGTAACATTATATGGAGAAAGGAAACACTATTGCCTAAACAATGGGCTGCCGTTGAAGTGTGGCAAGTTGGCATGATGACAAACACCTGACAAATTATATAACTGGCCAAGACAAACTCAATATTGCTGAACTCCCAGACTTGCGTTGCCAAGTTCTGAATCCCAAATTCTCAGTCTCTACTAATTTTGCATGATACTCATCTCCTACATCACTTCAGATGTATCAGCTAGGGACTCGTCAATTTCATAAATCCAAGAGTGGGTGTCTCGAATTGCACTTGGCAGGCCATTTATAGGACTGAGACACCTCTGTATGCCTTAAAGAGTGACTGCCAATGTCTGCATTCCCGACTTGCCTACCTTTAACATCCTCATTGAACCCTACACACTTTTCTTTCAAAGCTGGTTTGAGGGTTGTTGTACAGATCATGTCTTCCAGTGCAGTGAACCCTTTTTCAATTTCAGTTTGGAAGTGTCTGTTATTGAACATGCAACAAGTAATGAATTGCTATTTCTTCAAATGCATGTTTCTGTCATGTGCATTTATTCTATAAATGTGTAATGAATATGTCTGATAAACAAGATCAATCAAAAACACATTCAGTGATAATTTAGCAACTGTTTAGTCTAGAAATTATTCCAGGAGTTTCATAAATCTTATAACTGTTTCCCTCCATATTTCTATTATTTTACCTAATTCGCCACTTGCTTCTAGCCTTTTTTGTTTTAGTTTTAGGCACATAACACATACGGGACATGTTTCATTTTTAGCTAGTCTCCTTTTTAGTTAGCCTATCCAGCTTGTATATTTTTGGCCCCAATGCTGCATGCAATTATAAAGTAAAGTCCTAAGGACTGACTCCACTTTAAATTGCTCCCAAAGCCATCTTAGGTCATGGAAGTTGCCATCTTAGGTAATGGAGATGGCCATCTTAGGTGATGGGAGTTCACATTTTTCCTCAAATTAAGCTGAACCATCAACATGTCTGCCTTTGACACAGATGTCGTTTGTGGCTATATTTCCAAGAACTGTGAAAGTGTCAAGTCATTCAGATATAGTCATCAACAATACGCCCAGTGCAATGTCAGTCTGGGACTGGGGCCTTTTTCAAGGTCGAATAACACCACTAACAACCACATTCCAAAGGTGATATTGCGAATTCCATCTCAGATTGAATAGAGCATATAAGGTCTGCCTCTTGACCACCTAGTTGGGAGAGAAACTTCATCCAAGTCCCGAACACAGATCGAAGAAACAGATGAGCACAGCACGAGGTTCCTTCTCGACCAAAGAAGCCTCCAGCACGACTCTATGAGCCTCTGCGAAGCACTTCATTTTGCCTTCATGAACTGGTGCCAGGTTTGTGTTCTCATGCAGACACAGTCTACTAGCTGTTGGCCCTGTCCATCAAATAGCTGACAAGTTATTCCAAACAGACAACAAATCCTTTTGTTTAGGTATGCACACAAACTCTGAAAGTTAGGCTTATTATTTATTCATCTGCTAGACCTATAATAGCACTGAGAGCTAGCATAGTGAGGGTGTTAAGGACTATAAATTGTAACATGACAATTTTCCCTGTTTTCACTGTTATTGAAGCTTAGCTGCTTTCTATCTTCTGTGATGCTGTCGATATTAAGTGCACTAGATCCTAGCATTTTAAAATAACTATTTTATAATAAAGATATTGAAATACATATTCCCTTTCTTGTGATCGTGAGTGTGTAAATCATTTATGAATGATCATTTGGATTACCACTGCTCCCTGTTACTAACCCTAAAGCATTGACATCACCTCAGGTTTGTACCAGAAGGGGTTCCAATGGGCTGCAATAGCCTGTCTTTCACATTCAGATTTGAAATTTACATACAAATGTTATTATTTATAAATAAATGTTGCATTACTTACATAACACTTGCAATATTTGACTAAAATCAATAAATATAATAAAACAAGAACAATTGATATGTTAAAAATATATTGCAGGCTTATTCACATTTAAGCAGAAACAGCACTAAACTTTGAGGCACAATTATAAACAAGTAACCATAGTTAGGAAGACAACCAACAAACAGAATATTATTTTACAATATACACAAAATCACAATGGGCAAATATTTAAACATGTCATCTATATACCATTATTTAATAAACCAAAAGTAAACATAAAAAATAAAAATAAACTACAATGAAAGTACAATGAAAGTAGACCAACCACAAATAATGTTAATACTTATGCATTGGCACCTGCAAAGAAAAAGATGATAAAAAAAGCAACAATAAACCTCATGAAAGGTACATCTCATGACAGAGTTTCCATTTACAATAATTAAAAACAACACTGCACGTATAAAAATATTTTGGGGTGAATATAAAGATTAACAATTAAAGCGCAGTTCCTTTAATGCAGTCTAGCAGATCATATTGTGATGCATAGGACAACATAAACAGGAAGAAAATATAATTAAACAGAACAACATTTCACACAAGAGCTAACACCACAATATATATTTAATTAATGTAATGCATTGTGTGATCTCATAAACAAAAAAATTACATATTACATATCAATAAAATAGGACATAGCAAAATATAACAAAGATAAAACCATTCTAAAAATGAAAACACAAACATTTGAAACAGAGAAAATACAGCTGTAATATTTTTATAATATAAAACAGTAAAATATCAGTAGCACTTACCCTGAGTAGATGGCAAAGTCACGAGTTCTCCAGTGTCTACATCCTCAACTCTAGCAACCATCTCAGTGGTAAGCAATGATGCCACAAGCTACTCCATGGGATTCAACTCCTGTTCTAATGGCCATTGCAGCCTTCAGGTTCCTGGCCAGTAACCATGCCACCTTTTCTTTATTTCAAGCATAGTCCTTTTTGTAGGGGTAACAGCATTTACATTGATCAATATTGGATATTATTAAACATCCTTTATGATGAGGGCAGTTTAGAGGGGATAACAAGAAGTTTCACTCAACATGCAAGAGAAAATTACATGAGACCACAGTTCACCACAACTACAACTTTGCGTCATTGCTGCATCATTCTTGAGTCATGGTGCATCTTTTTGTAAATATGGTGCACCATGAGGCAAAAAAGCAATGCGACGCAGTGCAACAATATCTCACACAACACTACACGATACAGCACTGCATGAGTACTAGTAAATCTTGACCATTTGACACTCTACAATAAATTGGATATGACCTTTGCCATTATTATTAGGATCCAGGGAGATCTTGAAATGGAAATATTCCTATTGAATACCAACCTCTCTCCCAATTGTCACCATTTCTTCTCCAGGTGCATAACATCATGCATTTCAATACCTTCAGTTTTCTATGGCACATCCAAAAATATGCCCAGTGTGTGTTTGCGTGTGTTTGTGCGAGTGTATCTGCATGTCTCCATGTGTGTGCAGGGCCTGCCCTAATTAGCTGAAAGCTGTGACTCATGCAAATTGCACACTTCCATCGCCATGCTGTCTTCTGTTTGTCAAGTAGTGTTTCAGCTCTAATAGTCTTGTTAATTTGGGATATTGCACCCTGCCCTCTCTTGCCCAACACCTAGTGTGTCCAGTCCATGCATTCTCCCCACTTACACTTCAGACACTAATTCCTTCCAAACTCAGCTCTGTGAAGAAATATTTGAATTAAAAAATATGTGTTGTGGCAAGAATCTGACAAACCAACACCTATGCATATCAAACATGTACTTCATTGTTGCATATTTTACTCAGGTGGGTACCTCATAGTTGTATATTTTGCAATACATGTGTTACATCAACTAAATGCCTCAGTTTCTTAAAATATCATGTTCCAGTGCATTATGCCCATTTTAGTTATTCGTGTGGTAAAAACTTTCAAACGTTTTGCTCCACTGAAATTTCTAATACATATTTCTCTTTGTTCGATGCTCAACAGAAGATTGTAGTAACGCAATTGCCAATGGTGTTAAAATCTCATACAGGATAATGGTTCAGTAGCAGCCTGTGTGAAAGGGAACATCTTTACATTGCACGGCCTTCAGACATAGGATGCAAGTTTTCAACCAAAAAATGTATGTTGCAGGCTGGCTTCTATTACAGAAATATTGGTCTTGTCTGTCTTTACAGCATTCCCTAGCTGCCCTAAAAGATTCTGTTACCAGAAACAGTGCAACATACAATTAGCCAATTTGACAATGCAGTGATCTGGCATGTCATCCTTCTCAACCTCCCATGCACCCTTGGCATCCAAACATTTTAAAAAATGATTCAAGCATGGAATATGTCCTCAGGCAGGATATCATCCGTTTATCTCAAATGATGATTGTGGATGCAGCAGTTACTTCATTGGATTCATGTTGGAAGATAATGCTACATGAGGAAAATTGATCTATTTAGGACACTGTCAAGCAGGGTTTCGCAGACACTATGACCAAAGGGGCAAGTTGCATGTGCTTAATATACAAGTGATCGAGAAGGAGTGCTGTGTGAGTTGATAATGTTTGGTTGTAGGTGTTGAATGTGTGCAAAGTAAATGAATCACAGTTGCCCAGGTGAGGTTGGAGCATAATCAAGTAAAATTCTTCCCTCACTTCCATGCAACTCTTTGAGGTTGATAATTTTGAAGCTTTTGGTGGTGTACAGATATCCACTATGAATTTTGCGAAGACAAAATTGTACTTATCAACTTTCTGTTTATTCAAGGGTTTACCCCATCACTAACATGTATTTCTTAGTCAATTAAAACCATAAACATTGTTACAATATGCAGTTAGCATGACAGTGAAGGTTGATATAAATCAATATACAAACCACTCAAAACAACATCATTAAATAAATAAAATCGGCTCTCCATACCCATGGAGACTTCATTGCTGTGGAACTGGGGTGCCTACCACCTAGAAAGTGCCAAAGTGCATTTCTTCTGAGGACCAACAGTCACTGCCCCAAAATGACAAAAGGCACATAAAGTGCTGAGATGCGAAAGATGTAATCAGTGTCTTGACTAAACTAACTGGTCAGGTTACACATAAAAAAGCCTAAATACTTAAGTAAATTTTTAGCATGGTTGGTGCCCACTAAGCAGAGTAAAATCTTAGGGATCCTATGGGTGCATAAAATGCCGGAGTACCGAGAGTCAGGGTGTTTTTCACAGGGACATCTACCAAATAATTCTCTTACCATTATATAATCAACTGATCTCTTCCCATATGGGCAAGCATTCACATAAAGGGCTACTGTGCAAGTATCAGGTTATATTGGGACTGACACCCTATATGGTGGGATAGGGAGATGATGACTCCTGATCCTCCCTAGCAGCCCACAATAACATGGGTAACTCCCATAATATATTGGGGAAGTCCCTTGTGTTCAACAACCTGGGTTTACCATTAAACCACAAGCCACTTGCATATTTATAGTTCATGATTGTTGGGAATTAGCTTTTCATGCAGGGTCACCCCAGAGTTTGGCCTTTTGTTGCTGAACCTATTTATTTGTTTGCCAGCAATTTCTGTGCACCTTATCCCTGCAACCAATAATAATGTGTTTGTACTCTCTCTACCAAACATGTTAAAATTGGCATACACCTGGTATGAGCATAGGTGATGCTTTGTAGGCTTTGTTGGTAGGTTTTTACAAATGATGCTTTCATTGCTGAGAAGAAAAAACTTGAAATATGACTTCTTGTCCTTAATGTTTTCCGGTTCCTTCTAGGATTACAGTTCAACTATTACACCCTTCCTTCTTTCTTTTTTAGAGTCCTCGGGTGTGACCACCAACTCCTCAGATATAAAATAATGGCTCAGGTAAATGGGTATTTATTATATGTAAGGTGTTAGAAATTGGGTTTCTGATTGGCAGAGTTATGCACCCTGTCCAAGCAGAAAACACAATCCTCATCATGGTGAGTTACAAACACTCCATAAATTAACCTGTGCACACCTTCTAGTATATTGGCACAGAGCAGTTAGGCTTAACTAAAAAGGCAATGTGCACAGCATTTGCACAACACTTCAAAAACTTGAACAGTGAAATCACAAGACACAACATCATACCACCCCTGGTTAGAAACATAGGGGCATATTTACAAGAAAGTGGGGATTCACTCCTGATGCACTACTTTTCTTGTGTTGCCCTGCACCACTCTAATGACACCATCTGTGTGCCGTATTTACAATATGGCGCACCATAGTGCATGTTAGAACAATGGCGTCAAAAATGTTGATGCTATTGTGGTGCTTTGCAAGATTAGCACTGAAAATTACGGTGCTATTCCTGTATTAAGTAAAGGGCGGCCTGTATACTAATATTGGTGCGTCATTTTAATGCCTGCCATAGATAGGTGTTAAAAATTACGCAAAAAATGGCGCAGTGAATACTTGTAGATTTCACTGCCCCATTTGTAGGGACTCCCAGCACCGAAATGCAAGCATTATGCCACTTTGTAAATATGGTGTGTCGGAAATGCCTACCTAACACCAAATTAGCTTAAACAAAATTATGCTAATGTGGCACAAGGGGCTTGTAAATATGCCCCATAAAACAGACCAAAATGACTAAAATCCAATAAGTGAAACTTGAGTTGTGAATTTTTAAAGAATAAACTGTAGCAAAGCACTTTGAAAAGTGTCACTTAGGGCTATCTGGTCACATCGGACCCAGACAAAGCCAAACTTTAGGCCAATGATGATTGAGCTCAGGCAAGCTACAGGGACCCAGTTAAAACTTCTGAACCAAAGTAACTTAATACTGGGTGCATCAGCATCCAAGATGGAGTGAGCAGGTTGAGGTGATGTATCAGTGTTGATCCCTGCAGTGGCAGAGATGAATCAATCCTTCCCACACAGTAGTGGGTTGATTTTCTCCAAGCAACAACAGTGATTCATCAGGACCGAAAAGGCAATGCACCAAGTTGATTCACTCTGGAGAAGCAATGCTTTGACAATCTATGCAAGCTGGCTAATGTCCTGGTTCTGAACCATGCAACATGCATTGGTTCTGATCCACACAGTGCTGGCGATGCATCATTTCAGCTGGTGAAAACACCTTAGGCCCACTTCCCCGGGCTCAGGACTGGGGTGGCACCACTTGGCAAGACAGACTCATGGATGGCAGAGTCTAGGTGTAGATGAAGGTTGGTTAGAAGTCCAGGAGACCAGCCAGTTGGCTCATGGAGCTTGGAGTCACTCTGGGTTTTGGGTTGGAGAGTTGCAGGTCCAGTTCTTCTCACTCCTAGGCAAGAGGGCAGCAGGCATCAGCAGGTCAGCACAGAAAAACAGGAGTCCAGCATAGTAACAGTCCAGCAGAGTGGCAGTCCTTGTAGCAGCACTGCATCTTTCTTCCTGGCAAAGTGTCTACATGTCCAAACGTATACGGAGTCAGTGGTGCCAGATATCCAATACTTATAGCCATTTGTGCCTTTGAAGTGGGGAGGATTCAACGAGAGGATTGTTAAGTGCACAGAGTTACAGTTCTTGCACTGGCTCCAGACTCAATACAGGGAGGTATGCAGCCCATTGTGTGTGGACAGGACAGCCTATTCTGGTGTAAATGGAGCTGTAGCCACCTCCTCCCTTCCATCCTGTCCAGGATGGCCCATCAAGTTACAATTAAGCTCTCTTTGTGTGTGGGTGTCTAGGGGGAATACACAAAGCCCAGCTGTCCCCAAACATGTGATCAGAGACAGACAACAGGCACCAAATGGGTAAGGCAAGAAAATGACAACTTTCTAAAAGTGACATTCCCAGAATTGCAATTCAAAATCCAACTTCACCATAAGTTGTGATTTTAAATTGTGATTCCAGAGACACAAAACTTGAAAAACGTATCTCTTCCAGATTGTGAATTACACTTAGAAGATGTAATAAGGTAATCCCAACGCTAACCAATGGGAGAGATAGGCTTTGCAGTAGTGAAAAATTAATTTAAGAGGGCAATTAAACCTTAAAAGTACACGTCCAACATTTTAAATGCACAGCATCCTGCCCTTGGGGCTACATAGGGCCTACCTTACGGGTGACTTAAAAAGGAAAGTTTGGGCCTGGAAAATTGTTTACTTTGCCAGGTCAACGCAGTAGTTTAAAACTATACATGCAGGCTCTGCAAAGGCAGGCCTGAGACATGTTTAAAAGGCTACTTCAATGGGTAGAACAATCAGTGCTGCAGGCCCACTAGTAGCATTTAATTTACAGGCCGAAGGCACTGGTAGTGCATTTTACTAGGGACTTATAAGGAAGTTAAATATGCCAATTGGGGTTAAGTTATTGTAGCCATGTTTTAGGGAAAGAGCAAAAGCACTTTTGCACTGGTTAGCAGTTGTAAAATGTGGAAAATCCTAAGGCCAGCAAATGCAAAGTCAGCAAAACAAAACGTCTGCGAGAGACCCAGCCAAGGATGCTTGACCTAACATAAGAGTTTTACAAGGCTTGATTATTTTCCTTCACCGCTGTATTTTCTTCACTCACCATGTCCCTATTACCCCACCCACCTTTTCTTACTCAAGAAAAGCTGTGTTGCTGTGGTTTGGGAGAGTGTAATCAAAACTGGAGGAAGTCAAATTTAGAATAGAACTTGTGGAACACAAAATACCCCAGAAAGCTGCACACCAGAGACAAGGAAAAAAGAAAGGGAAAGTGGAGGACATGGGCAAAAACCATATTCTTTTAGTGTTTTTACTTCAGTTTACCTGAACACATATTCTCTTTTAAGTACACTTGTGACCTCATCCACTTCACATGCACAACTTTTATCTCTCGTCACCTGTCTGCAATTTTCATAGATATATAGGAAAGTATTATTTCTCCAGTGCCTAAAAAATAAGGGAAATTCTGATTTCTCAGTAACCTGATAAGTAGGAAGTAAAAACACACACCAGAAGAGGAAAGGAAAAATACTGTGCCCAGTTGTTGAGTGCAAGCTGTTATTGTGCTTATCTTGTGGCCACAAGCTTCCTGGGTTGTGGCAGGAGGTATGGCGCTTGCAAGTGATGCCCACCACTTCTCAGTCCTTGTCTCTCCCTCTCCGTCCTTCCAGTCAGTAGGGCCCAGATTGTCCACTAAAACTCCTCTGCCATCTTCTTTCTGTTCCTTAGTAACATCCCTTCTCCTTTCCACATTCTGTGCTCCGCTCCTCTGTCTCTGTTCCCATCTCTTCCTCCTTCTAGCTTTTTCTTTCTCCTGCTCTTCCCCCTTTCTGTCAAAACAAGTCTTTTTTCAGTTCCTCTCTCTTTCTTGTGTGTTGTCTCTGCCTGGCTTCCTCTCACTGTTTGTTTACTTGTGCCTTCCCTCTTTCTAGGCTGTCCTTTCATTCTGGGACAAGCGTTGTGGGATCACTAGTCTCACTTTCAGGTAAGACTTCCTGTTCTTCTTCCTGTGACTCTCTACATTGAAACATTTAATTTACGTATGAGTTCCTAATATCTGGTACTACTTTTACCCAGGGCCTGTAAATTAAATTCTAGTAGTAGGCTGCAGCACTCATTACACCACCCACTAAATTATCACTATAAAAACATGCCATCAGGACTGCCCTTGCAGACTGTTGGCCTCATTTATGAGGTTTTGTTGCAGGGAAGATCCACGAGGATTCCTGCTGCGCTGTCCTGCCTCAAAAGAAAAGGGCAGGAATTACCTGTATCTATGAGATACAGCGCATTCCTGTCCTTCCCCCCTGCGCTAATTACTCCACATATTATATCATTGATGACATCTTGTATGGCATCTTTGAAATTATCACTGCAAATTTTATTGATCAGAAAACTGCATGGCAAGGGCATGAGTTGTAGTAAACTTAGGGCGCGAGTTATAGTTACTTGAAATAACTGTAACTATAACTGCTGAATTTGAATTTCCATGGTTTTGTACAAGTTAATTCAGAACCTAACTTTAATGTCCATGTAACCTTTGTTTCTTTCATTTTTTCATTATGTGTGTGTGTATATATATATATATATATATATATATATATATCCTTATGTTCCCTCTGGTAGCAGAAAAAACTCCTCAGTCACACGATGTCATCTTTCAAGTTAATTTATTACGCCAAAAATAATAATCGCCCAACACGTTTCGGGAGTCTAGACTCCCTTGTTCACGAGCAGCATTAGTCCATATTTCCATTTCTATATATTCCATACACCATTTCAATAACAGAAATGACGGTCAAAAGCTTTCCCTTTAACACAGAGGACATCTTTGAACATGTTTTTCTTACAGTTGAGCAATCATTTCGCTATATTTCTGCACAGTCTGTTTATTGACTCATAGAATCTACACTTATTTCATATAGTCTGCATTTTTATATATATCTCAGACAAAATTACATTTGTTTTATATTTGTGTATCAATGTTATCACATAATTCTGTAGAAAGATGCACAAGGAACAATCACAGTGCCATAGGCACACAAGGTCACTGGTGACATTTCCTTGTGCTCCATTATGCAGCTGTAGTATAGAATACATACTAGACATTTACCCAAGGAGTCAGAAAGAACTCCACTTGTGTAAGTATTTCATGCAAAGCTGTGGACTCTTACTTGATAAAAGGACAGGTAAGGTTATTTTGTGGCAAAGTCACTCACACAACTACTGACACACCCACACAGACACTTACACACTTACTCACAGACACACTCAGACACTCTAAGACACTTGTGCACCCACTCACAATCCCACTCAGAGATTCAAGCACCCACTCACAGATCCACTCAAAAACTCATGCACTCACAGACCCATTCAGAGACTCATGCACTCACTCACAGACCCATTCAGACCCTAACTCACCCACTCACAGATCCACCCAGAGACTCATGCACCTGCTCAAAGAACCACTCAGACACTCACACACCCACTCACAGACCCATTCAGACTCACACATACACTCACAGACAAACACAGATACTACCACACCCACTCACAGAGACAATCATACACCCACTGTCACACCCAAAGAAGCCCTCTTACACCTACTCTCACACCCATGCAGACACTCTCACACTCACTCTCACATCCACATAGACACTCTCACACCCACTCTCACACCCAGAGACACCCTCTTACACCTATTCTCACACCCAGAGACACAAGCCCTGTAGCCTACTCCCACTGCACGCGGCCAAAGGCCATGCACAGTGCATGGTTGGGTGGTTTGAGGGTTTTGGTTGCAGGGACTGGCCACAGGCAAGGCACTGCAGCCAAACTCTGCCTCGCACAGCCAAAGGCCGTGCATGGCGGTGGTTGGATTAAAGTATAATAATGAAAATTATTTTATGTTAAAAAAAAAACATAGAAATTCACTGGAAAAAGGTTACAGTGATGTTATAGTTAGAAAATGGAATTTAAAAAAGCAACAGAACTTCACTTAAAAAATCTAAGATACAGGGCATTATAGTTAGGTTCTAAATTTACTAGCACAAAACCAGACAAATTCAGCAGTTACAGTTAGAGTTATTTCAAGTAGATATAACTTGTGGCCTAAGGTAACTATAACTCACACCCTCGCGATGCACTGCTAATTACCCCGATATTACAGCACTCATGAGATCTGTTCTAACGTCAATAAAAGTGTCAATGAAACATTAGAAATCAAATTATTGAAGAAAAAAACTGAGCATGATGGGGGTGCAAGTGATAGAAACTCTGGGCCGCGAGTTATAGAGTTATAGTTACTTGAAATAACTGTAACCATAACTGCTGAACTTCTTTGGCTTTGTGTGAGTAAATTCAGAATCTAACTGTAACATCCCTGTAACCTTTGGTTATATATATATTAAATATGTTTTTTTAGAAGTTAGGGTGGGTACTGGTTTTTGGATAGTAGGGCTGTTTTTAGGTTTTGGGTGGGTATGGATTTTTGGGTGGTAAGGGGTGTTTAGGGTGGGTATGGGCTTCAGGTTGGTATGTGCATTTTTAAGGTGGTATGGGTTGGTAAGGGTTTTTGGGTCGTAAGCATATTTTTAAGGTTTTAGGGTGGGTATGGGCTTTTGGGTGGTAGGGGAATTTTTTGGTTTTAGTGTGGGTAGCGATTTTTGGGTGTTAATGGGGTTTAGGGTGGGTGTAGGTTTTTGTGTAGTATGGACATTTTTAGATTTAAGGGTATGTATGGGTTTTTGGGTGGTAAGGGCATTTTTCGGTTTTAGGTGGGTATGAATACTTGGGTGGTAAGAGTGTTTTTAGATTTTAGGGTGGACAGGGGTTTTGTGTTGTAATGGCATTTTTAGGTTTTAGGATCGGTGTGAGTTTTTGAGTGATAAGGGGTGTTTAGGGTTGAGGGTGAGTATGGGTTTTAGGGTGGTAACAAGTGTTTAGGGCATTTTTAGGTTTTAGGGTAGGTTCAGGTTTTTTGGTGGTAAGTGGTGCTAGGGTGTGGGTTTTTGGGTGACAAGGGACATTTTTAGGTTTTAGTGTGGGTATGGGTGATTGGGTGGTAAGGGTATTTTTAGGTTTTAGGGTAGGTACAGGTTTTTTGGTGGTAAGGAGTGTGTAGGGTGGTGAGGGCATTTTTAGGTTCTAGGGTGGGTTGGGTTTTTGTTTTTGGGTGGCAAGGTGTATATATGCATATATATATATATATATATATATACATACATATTTATTTATCTATTGATTTTTTTTACTTAAAAAAACCAAACATCATTGGAATGTTATAGTTAGGCTGACATTTTAATAGTATCAAACCATAGAAATTTACCAATTAGAATTATCTCAAGTAACTATAACTCATGCCCTAAGGTAACTATAACTTGCACCATCACCATGCACAGTTTTTTCTTCAAACCTTTCTTAGTAATTTGGGGTAATTAGCAGTGCATGGGGAGGGTTTGAGTTATAGTTACCTTAGGGCATAAGTGATAGTTACTTGAAATAGCTCTAACTATAACTGGTGAAGTTGTATGGTTTGAAACATTTAAACTGTGATCCTAACTATAAAGTCCCTGTAATTTTTTTTTTTTTGTGTATTTCTATGTTTCTTGAATTCTATTTCCTAACCATAACGTCCCTGTAATCTTTGTTTTTTTTAAGTGAATTTCTATTTTTTTTCAACGTATAGTAATTTTCATTACTATACTTTCATCCAACCACCACCACATGCAGCCTTTGGCAATGTGTGGCGGCGGTTGGTCACAGGGCCCAGCAGCTCCCACCAAGCAAAAGCAAACAGCTATGTCCTGGGGGTGGGAACCCTGGGACATAGCAGGAGCAGGCCGTAGGGGTGGCTGTCGCCAGGGCCATCATTGGCTCCTTGAGGGGGGCTGCGTGGCCCCCATCCAACATTACACATCCCCGGGGAGTTGGTGGTTCCCGGGGCCTCAGGGTCCTAAAAAGGACCTCCTCCATTTATTTCTTTAATGTCCTGGGGAGGTAGTTGTTCCCTGGGCTGCAGGGGATCCATTTGGCCCCCTTTGCATTTAATTATATTATTGCCCGGGGAGGTGGTGGTCCCTTGGGCTACGGAGGGGCCGCTCGCTCCCCCCGCAGGTGGCAGTCTCTATGGCTGCGGGTGGGTCGCACAGCCTCTCTGCATTACATTTTTTGTGTATGGGTTTTTGGGTGGTTTTAGGGTGGGTATGGTTTTTTGTGTGATAAGGGCATTTTTAGGTTTTAGGGTGCGTATGAATTTTTGGGTGGTAAGTGGTGTTTAGGTTGGGTGTGTGTTTGGTTTTAGGGTTTAGAGTGGATGTTGGTTTTTGGGTGGTAAAAACATTTCTAGGTTTTAGGGTGGGCATGGGTTATTTGATGGTAAGGGCATTTTTAAGTTTCATGGTGTGCATGTTTTATTGGTGGTAAGGGTGTATTTAGGTTTGAGAGTGGGTATGTGCTTTTGGACATTTTTAGGATTTAGGGTGGGTATGGGTTTAAGGGTGGTAAGGGAATTTGTAGGTTTTAGGGTGGGTAGGGTTCTTGGGTGGCAAGGTATGTATATATATATATATATATATATATATATATATATATAGTTATACTTATCACTTTACTTTTTACCACATGTATGCTTTTACCAACCATGCCTTTACAACACATTTATTGTGGTAAAGGCATGTGTGGTAGCTGCATGTGGGGTTTCGTCATAGAACCCTTCCTGAGATATACTAGAAAGGAAAGATTAAAAGCAGTCTAAGGCAAGGCTTTTGACACCACATTGTGACAGGCTTGTGACTAGGACGATAGGATCTACAGTGTCAAGGGCAGCTAAAAGATCCAATAAAATAAGTGAGTATCATTTTATGATTTTTTATTAGGATCTTCAAAGTCTGCCAGAGGTCTTGTTTGTGTACTATGATTTGACCCAAAGCTAACTTGAGCCTTGTCTAGTAAATTATTTTTCGTTTTCAGTATACAAAAGTTGAGCTGCAACAGAAGACTATGACATTTTGGCTACTTTTGGAAGAAGGGTAGTGGGACGATAATTGGATAACTCGGCTGGATGAAAATTGGCTTTCATTAATAAGGATCTAATAATGTGTTTTAATCCATTGACAGCAATGCTACAGCTTAATGACATTGAAAACATTTGTGAAATAAGCTTAGTTACGGAAGTACATTTTCCTGTAGTATTTTGATGGAAGTCGTATCAACGGGCAGCCAAATCTCAATTTTTAATGCCTTTCTGCGTCTGCTGTAATGAGGGGGTTTGTAATTTTTCCAGAGAGCTGGGGGAATTTAGGTCCAAAAAACTAGGCAGCAGCTGTGTGTTCCCGACACAGAATCATCTGTAGTCAGTAGGAACAAACGAACCAGTATTGAGTCCAATATTTTATCTACATAAAATTGTGAAAGTTTGTCACCTAACTCGGGTGTACAGGGGAGGCAAGCATCTTAGAGTTATGATCAATAATTTCATTTATGATTGGAAGCATGTATTTATGTATATTTGAAGCTTGTAAAGGACGACTGATATAAAACTCTTCACGAGTAATTTGAATTGCTTCCTCATATATTAGCAATTTCTCTGTCCATACTGATAGTGATTCAGGCGAGTAATGTCACCATTGTCATTCAGATTGTCTCACCGCTGATTGAAGTTTGGCCAAGTCGCAGAGAACCAACAAAAATGTTGATATTTCGCCACTATTTTATTGCTGGTCGTGGGGACCTCATTATTTGGAACGTAAAATATCCAATTCATAGTGTTTGTAACATAGTTTGAGGCATTAAACTTTGCAGTGAAGGAAAAGCGGTAACAAATGTATTGTTTTGAGGTTTTACCATTTCCTACCAAATCTGACAATTTTCGAGCGTGCAATGTCTTTATGTCCCGCATTTACTGTAAAAGTCAATAAGAAAATGAGCATCCAATATTTAGGAAATAATCATTGGAAAAGAGATAGCGTTTGACAGGCAAAATCTCATCTAAAATGTGACCAGATTTATGAGCTGAGGGTCTTGCATGTTCCAAACCCATATATCTAAAATGCAAAAGTACCTGTGCTGCTGATGACTCATTAGCGTTATTATGATGAATGTTTCTATCTCCTAAAAATGAAACATAGTATGTGACTCACATAAAATGCCATAATCTTTTCCAACAGTTTTGGCATAAGACAGTATTGAGAAGAGGGGGGCGGTAGAGTAACAAGACACCTGCAAAGCCAGTGGGATAGAAACTACTTGAAGCAGTCACTATAAAAAAAACATTACACTTCCCTTTGATAAGTATAGCCACTCCTCTGCCTTTCTTAGTACCAATACGGTCTGCTCTAATAAGGAAGAAGCCTTGAGGTATACAATTGTTTATATTAGATTCAGAGCTTTATTCTAGCCATGTTACTTTATTTGACATAATTTTAAACTTGTGTGCATTGTTCAAACCTATCCTTCAAACGAATGCATAACCCCTGAGTAGGCGTTTCTGAGTTCAATGAAGACTCCCTCTATTTCATTCAAATGTGAATTATCAGAAATCTGAAGCAGCAATTACTGCTTGACCTCAGGACCGTTAATCAAAAGGTTAGAGTTAGTATGGGGCGCTGTTTATGTTAAAATTACAGCTCCCCACATAGGACATCTCCTGAAATGCATAGTGTGCTACAAAATGAATATGACACACAACAGAATTAATGTAATATGTGTCAAAATAAATATTATACTTGGCAAAGTGAATATTCTATTTAGTGATTAACATGAAAAAAACAGTGCAAATTGAATAAGAGATATACTGAAATATGTATCAATCGTACTGAAATAAATATGGCCATCACTGTAAACAATATAGCAACCACTGTAACGAACACAATATTCATCACAAAGAATGGGACAGTTCTTGAAATGACTGACATATGCCGAGAGGTATGTGACATACACTGAAATGAATGTGACAGATTGAAATTAATATAAGGTACTGGAATGAATATATGATATTCTGAAAAAAATATAATGCACAGTAAAAACAATTTAACACACACTGAAATGAACATTACACATGTTGCGGTGAATATGAATTGCATTGAAATGAATAATACCTAGATTGCAATGAATATGAGATATACAGAATTGAATAGGAGATTATTTAAAATTTAAATTGATATAAACCCCATTGAATTGACTTTTACATGCCTTCGAATGAGTATACCCAAAGCTTAAATTTTCATGACATTTGCCAAAACGAATATGGAATGCATTGAAATGAATATGACGCATGTCCAAATGAATATAAAATACATTAAAGTTGCATCTTAAAATTAACATAACTCATGTTAATATGAATATAACATCAATTGAAATAAATATAATATTGATTCAAAGGAATATAACATATGTTAAAATGAAAATGAATATGACATGAGTTGAAATGAATATGAGCATCACTGAAATAAATTCAACATGTTTTAAAATAAATACGAGTAACATTAAAATGAACATGACATTTATCAAAATGAATTTGACTTGCACTGAAAGTAATGTGATACACATTGACATGATTAGAACACATGTTGCAATGGATATTATTCATGTTAAAATGAGGGGGTTACTATGAATGAGACATCCATCGAAAGGAAATTGACACATGCTAAGATGAATATGGCATGCAATGAAATTAATATAAGCCCCATTAAAATAAATTCAACATGTCTTAAAATGAATATGACCAATGCTGAAATGAATATGAAACTTGACAAAATTAATATGTTATGCTTTGAAATGAATATGATACATATCAAAGTGATCATTGAATATATTGAAATGAATATGATCTATGTTGAAATGGATATGACCCATGTTAAAGTTAGTATGTCAGGCGTTAGGGTGAATATGACATCCATTGAAATGAATATGACATTCATTGAAAGGAATATGACACATGTAATGATGAATATGAACCACTCTGAAAAGAATATAACACATGGTGAAATTAATGTGGCTAACATCAAAATTAATGACATTCATTAAAATGCATATGACACTTTTTGAAATGAATATGACTTGCATTCAACCTATGTTGATTTGCTTTAAAATTAGTATTACACATTGAAATAATATTATATATTCTGAAATGAGATGATATGGACTAAAATGAATATACCACACTTTTATTGAAATATAAAACAAGGAACCAGCCTTTACCATGCATCGCTTACATGCATCCATTTACAATGTAGGTATTTCTACATTTGTCACGCAGTACTTCATCACTCAGGTAAGCATTTTTGTGAATAACATGTTTTATGTGTGGTAAAAGGAGGAAGGATGATTTTAGAGTTTAAAAGTGGGTAGGGGCAAACTGAGGTGAGGATACTTTTTAAGATTAGACGTGGGTACAAGTAAAGGGATGTAAGGGTGATTTTATGGTTTAGGAAGTGAGCACAGGTAAAGGGAGGCAAAGAATAAAAAAGGGGGTTCGCCCTAACCCCCTAGGGTGCCCAGGACGTAACAGTTACAACCTTGTTTGCACTGCTCGGGTGGCCAGGGTGGCTATGGCCAAGCACCCCCCTCCCCTGGGCAGGATGAAAGGGGAATTGCTTCCCCTCCCCACCCCCCAGAATCCCCTGTGGTGTCTGATGATCGCGCACTGACCTCATCAGAGGCTGCCCCCTTTCAGCACGGATCGGAAGAGAAATGCAAAGGCATTTCTCCTCCAATCACATGGATGGGGCGAGAGATGCATCAAAGGAAAGGTCTTTTCTTTCCTCTGATGTCTCTCTCAGGCTTTCTGCTGCCAGATCGCCATGCAATCGGGCAGCAGAAATGCCCACTGGACACCAGGGAGTTTTTGTGTGTTTTATTTACGCATAAGGGGAGCGGCCCCTTGGGCAAGGGCTGCTCCCCAGGGGGGCAAATTCTTTTTAGGACTTTTCTGCCCCCCTGGGGGCAGAAACCACTAGACACCAGGGATTTTTTTATTTTTTTTATTGTTTACATGCGGGGAGCGACCTCTTAGCAAGGGTAGCTCCCCTGGGGGGCAGAAATCACCAGACACCAGAGATTTTTTTGCTCCAAATTCATGCAAGGGAGCGACCCCTTAGACAGAGTCGCTCCCTTGGGAGAGCAAATTTATTTTAGGCCATTTCTGCCCCCTTTTGGGGCAGATCGGCCTATTTTAATTAGTTTTTTTTTTTTTTTTTTTACACATGCGGAGCAACCCCTTAGGCAAGGGTCGCTCCCCAAGGGGGCAATTTTATTTTAGGCCATTTTGATCAGCCTCTTTTCATTAGGCCAATCTGCCCCCAAGGAGGGCAGAAACCACCAGACACAAGGGATTTTTATTTTGTATTCCCAATTTCACGCAAGGGGTGCGACCCCTTAGGCAAGGGTCGTTCCACTGGGGGGCAAATTTATTTTAGTCCATTTCTGCCCTCTCTTGGGGGCAGATCAGCCCATGTTTATTAGGCCGATCTGCCCCCAAGGGGAGCAGAAACCAATAGGCACCAGGGATTTTTTTATTTTTGTGCCAGTTTCACGCAAGCAGAGCCACCCTTTAGGCGAGGGTTGCATGATCAGCCTATTTCTGTGAGGCCGAAACCACTTAGGCACCAGGTATTGGTGTGTGTGTATGTGTGTGTTTTGTTTGGGGGGACAGCCCCTTGGGCAAGAGTCACTCCTCATGGGTGCACATTACTGTTGGTTTACTGTTGGCCTTACCCCCCCGGAGGTAGATTAGCCTATTCTTGGAAGGCCCACCTGCCCCAAGGGGAACAGAAAGCCTACCAGAGACCAGGGAAGAGTTTTTTTCCAAAAAAAGAGGGTGGGGTATGGCAATACCCCCACCCCAAATAAATGGGGTCAAAGTTGTTCGGCAATTACCCCCGATTTTCTCCCAGGGGAGGCAGAAAACCTACTAGATGCCAGGGATTTTTTTTTTAAAAAGAGTGGGTTGGTGTCTACCAACCAGTTTGGTCATGGTTATGCCCCCACCCCAACTGAAGTGGATAACAGTCTTTCAGCTCTCCCCCTGCATATTAAAACATCTTATCCCATGGCAAACAAGAGGACGTTTGATTATTTCGGGTTTTGGTTGTACATCTGGGCCATGAGAGCTGTCTAACTCTCAAAATCGCCCTACATGGAATGGTGAGGGCTGCACCTTTTGGACTTTGGGATGCTGCCATGTAGAAAATTCCACAAGACCTAGGCACATCTGAAAACTAAACATCTGGGTGAGTCCAGGGTGGTGTGCTTCACATGCACTTTCTTACCCACAATGCCCTGCAAACCTTCATCTTTTCTGGAATGCACACATTTTTACCATATTTTCATGATGGAACCTTCCAGAAAGCTGCAGGAAACCACAAAATTCCTACCACCCAGCATTCTTTCATCTATACTGATAAAAATTCTGCCCCAATTGTTAGCCTAAAAATGTGATTTTTCAATCTGCCCTTTTGGACCCACTTTGGTCCCCTCTCAATTTCGACATGTTTTTGGCTCTTCCCTGTCACAAGCACTTGGCCCACCTACACAAGTGACATATCATTTTTACTGGGAGACTGAGGGGAACGTTGGGTGGTAGGAAATCTGTCTCAGAGCTGTGATCTCACACGGAAATGTGGGAAAAATTTGTTTTTTTTAACCTAAATTTGAGGTTTGCTGAGGATTCTGGGTAAGAAAACACTGGGGGATCCATGCAAGTCACATCTCCCTGGACTTCCTTGGGTGTCTAGTTTTCAGAAATGTTTGGGTTTGGTAGGTTTCCCTATATGGCTGCTGAGCCCCGGACCAAAAACAGGTAGTTTTGTATTTGATAATTTTGATGGGTCCTCATAGTGTTTTGGGGCATTTCTTTTCGTGGGCACTAGGCCTATCCACCCAAGTGAGGTACCATTTTTATCACAAGACTTGGGGGAACTCTGGGAGGAAGGAAATTTGTGGCTCCTCTCAGATTCCAGAACTTTCTGTCACTGAGATGTGAGGAAAAAGTGCTTTTTGGGCCAAATTTTGAGGTTTGCAAAGGAATCTAGGTAACAGAACCTGGTGAGAGCCCCACAAGTCACTGCATCCTGGATTCCCCTAGGTGTCGGGTTTAAAAAAATGCCGAGGTTTGGTAGGTTTCCTTAGGTGCCGGCTAAGCTAGGGGCTAAAATCTACAGCTAGGCACTTTGCAAAAAACAGCTGTTTTCCTTGGAAAAATGTGATGTGTCCACGTTGTGTTTTGGGACATTTCCTGTTGCAGGCGCTAGGCCTATCCACACAAGTGAGGTACCATTTTTATTGGGAGACTTGGGCAAATGCTGGGTGGAAGGAAATTTGTTGCTCCTCTCAGATTCCAGAACTTTCTGTCACCGAAATGTGATGAAAAAGTGTGTTTTGGGCCAAATTTTGAGGTTTGCAAAGGATTCGGGGTGACAGAACCTGGTGAGAGCCCTACAAGTCACCCCATCTTGGATTCCCCTAGGTGTCCAGTTTAAAAAAATGCACAGGTTTGGTAGGTTTCCCTGGATGTTGGCTGAGCTAGAGGCCAAAATCCCCAGCCAGGCACTTTCCAAAAAAACGTCTGATTTCAATGTAAAAATGTGATGTGTCCATGTTGAGTTTCCTAATGCGGGCATTAGGCCTACCCATGCAAGTATGGTACCATTTTTATCAGGAGACTTGGGGGAACACATAATAGAAGACCAAGTGTTATTACACCTTGCCTTTCTCTACATTTTTTCGTTCCAAATTTAAGACAGTGTGTAAAAAAGACGTCTATTTGAGAAATGCCCTGTAATTCACATGCTAGTATGGGGACCCTGGAATTCAGAGATGTGCATATAACCACTGCTTCTCAAAATCTTATCTTAGGCCAAATTTGGAAATACAAAAGTTTCCTTGATACCTATTTTTCATTTATATATATTTTACAGTGGAAGGCGGTCAGCAGAAACTCGTTGACGTTCTGTTTGTGGAAGCACTGTCTCCTAAAATAAACTAAATGGACTGACTATGTGCTGCGTCACTGCATATTTCACTTATTTATTCGTGTGGCAAAATGGATGCTATGGATATATATATATATATATATATATTTCCAAACACCATGCCAACCAGCAACACACTCTCCAGACCTATACCAGTACAATCAAGGGGGAGCACCAAAACAACCAAATGCGCTGTGGTGCTACGCACCTTGAGCCCGTGATTAAGGAGCATAGAGCCAAAATGTGTTGGATTGTTTTAGTGACCTCCCTTATTGGTACTGGAATAAATTTGCACAAAAACATTTGCTTTCATTGTGTTCTGGACAGTGCATTGCAGGTTGGCGTGGTGTTTGGAAATTTGGAAATGGGTACCACATAAATGCACCAGAGTTTGTAGGATCCTGGCTAAGAGGATTTGTGACTGTATCATATATATATATATGTACACATACATATATATACATATATATATGTGTGTGTGTATATATATATATATATATTTATATTTATATATACATGTTTATTTATATTTATATATAATATATAGAGAGAGAGAGAGAGAAAGAGATAGATAGATAGATAGATAGATATCTTTATGGTTTCAGTATTAGAGTGCTGCATAAATTATACAAAAAAGTAAGCAAGGAACTCTGGATAGTTCCCAAGTTTAGAAGGAGAGCTTCTCCTTTCTATGGAGCACCCCACAACACCACCAAGGTAAAAGGAGGTAAGGATAATATTTGAGTTAAGGGGTGGGCACACACATGCACACACACACACACACAGATATACATGCCAGATGAATGTATGGTTGAGGTCCATTATGTAATGCCACACACTGCATTATAAGCATCAGTGCTTTGTATTATATGTGTGATAAAGACATGTGCTGTATTTGCATGCATTGTATTGTCCAACAGCTACAAAAAATGTTAAAAGGAGTACAACACTAATTAATTCATCACAGGAAATATAAGCAGAGCATGGGGATGAAATGTTAGAGAAGGTTAGTGAAAGATAAGTCAGGGATTATAGACAAAGATCAGAAATGAAGGGGTGATGATGAGGGTAAGGACTAAGAGTAAGGCATGAAGAGTAAGTAGTGAGAGATGAAGAGTCCTGCATGAGGTATGACGAGCAAGAGATGAGTAGTGAAAGATGGGAAGTGAGGGATGACTGATTAAAGATTGAGAAGTGGTGAGAGATTAAGACAATGGTGTGAAAGGTGATTGAGGAACAAGGTGTAATGAGTGAGGAGTGAAGGATGAAGAGTGAGAGACGAGAAGTGTAGGATAATAAATGAAGAGAAGTAAAGAATGAAGTGTGAGAGGTTATGGATGATGACCGAGGGTTAAGGCCCTAGTCTAAAGAGAGAGCCTGTGAAGAGAGAGGGACAAGTAATATGGTACGAGAAGTAAGGGGTGAGGCGTGTGAGATGAGATATGAGGAAGGAAAGATGAGAAGTGAAGGATGCTGGATGAACAATGAGAAGTGAAAAATTAGAAATGAAGGTTAGGGACAGGAAGAAAGGAATGAAGAACAGTGAGGAAAGAATGAAAATTGAGGAATGAGAAATCTGAAGTAAGAGATGAATAATAAAAAGGTGAAAATTAAAAGAATGTTGAGTGAGAGATGAGGAATGAGAGATGAAGATTTAGGTATGAGGTGTGAGAGTAGAAGAGTGTGGGGATAAATGATTGGGGTGAAGAACTATTATTGATAAATCAGAATTGAGGGGTGATAAGTGGAGAATGAAGGTTGAGGGGGAGTGTTGATGAAAGGGGGTAGACAGTGAGTCACCAGGACAAAGGTAAATGGAAATAGGGATGAGTGATAAGGGATAAGGAATAAGAACAGAGGCATGAGGGATTAGATTATCATTAAAAAACAGAACATCATTGTTAGTCAAGTCCACTCATTACACAAAGTGAGGAGAAAGGGCGAACCACAAGGGTGATATAATGAGCAATTAGGGGAAAGAGGTGAGGTATAATGATGGGAGAGCGAGGAAGAAGAAAGAGTGCTGAGGTACAAGGGATAAGGACTGACTACTGAGGGATCAGAGGTGAGAAATGAAAGATTTGTTATGAGGAAGGAGAGTGGCAAACTAGACCTAAGGATTGAGGAGTGACAGATGAGATTTAAGGGACAAGGGCTGAAGAATGAGAGATGAGGACTGATGGATGATGAGTGAGCAATGAGTATGTCTTAAAAGGGATTAGGTCCTGCATGTTTGAAGGATGAAGAATGGGGAAAGATGGATAAGAATTGAGAATTGAGAAATAAGGAATGAGAGATAAAGTGTGAAGGCTGAGGACTGAAGGGTGAAGCTATTGTGAGGGATGGAGAATGAGGGAACATATAGGGGCAATAAGTGAGAAATACAAGGTGAAGATTGAGATCTGTGTTATGTGAAGGAAGGGATGAGGATACCCTAATGTGGTAAGGGTAGTGGACATTTTAAGAAACATCATTCATCCAGTTCACTTGCCACTGCTGAAGTGAGGGAGAGTGATCAGTGATAGATGAGGGATGTCAAGTAAGAAATCATGGATGAAGAGTGTGTAATGAGGTAAGAAGTGTGAGGAAAGTTGTTGAGATAGTGAGGGAGCAGGCAAGAAGATTAAGGGGTGATGTTTGAGTGGTGAGGATGAAGAGTGAGGGAGGCTGAGAAGGCGAGTGAGGGATATGAGAAAAGATGAGAAGTGAGGATTGAGGCAGGATGAAGGAATGATTTAAAGTGAGAGATTAGATATGGCAATTGAGAAATGAAGGATGAGGAGTTAGAATTCGCAATTGAGCATTCAGAAGTGAGCGGTGATAACGAGGAATGATGATTGATTTAAAAAAAGGATGAGAAGCAAATAAAGAGGGATGAGGTCAAGAGGGTACGAGTAAGAGTGAGGAATGAGAACTGAGGTATGGGATGTAAGGGACCTGCATGTTCTAAAATGGACAGTGGGGTATACAATTTAAGCTATTATCATTGTCCATTTTACTTACTTCTCACATGGGAGATATGAGCAGTGGGGGATGAGGAATGAAGAATCGGGAGAGGTGAAGAATGAAGTGTTACAAATAAGTGATGTAGAGTGAGTGAAGAATAGTAGGAGATAAAAGGATAGAATGGGAGATGTGAAGGGACAAAAGAGGGGTAAAACATAACAAGCATTTGCAATGCAATAGACCTCGTATTTCTGAGAGTTAGAGCTATTGATGTTGTAAATAATAATGGCCCTCATTACAACCCTGGCGATCGGTGATAAAGTGGCGGTAATACCGCCAACAGGCCGGCGGTAATAAATATGAAATTATGACCACAGTGGAAACCTCTCATACAGACAGCCACTTTAACACACCGGCCGCCAGGGCAAAATCAACTGGCACCATGGCGGTAACTGCCTACAGCCAGGTGGAAGACAATGTTCCGCCCGCTGTATTATGAGACACCAATCCGCCACCTTATACGTGCATACAAATCAACAATATATACATATTTACAAATGTAGGGACACTGCCCAGTCCTCAATGTCCTTGGGCCACAGGGCCACATCACATTGTCCAAGGCCCCACCTTACTCCTGCAACAGCACGGAGAGAACACTGCAGGGGCATCAGGTCGAAAATAGCCAGGCACCTCTGGGGGCTGGGGAATGGGGAGGCACCTCAGCTGGAAGATGGTACAAAGCCACTGGTCCTGGATGGGGTAACATGCCCATTACTCTGTCCTGGGGAGTGAAAGGCCACAGTCTCTCAAGTGGGTTACTTGCCCACAGGCTCTGGAGGAGGCAACATACCCATTACTTGGTCCTGGGGAGTGCAAGGCCACAGTCTCTCAAGTGGGTGACTTGCCCACTGGATCTGGAGGGGCCAACATGCCCAGTGATCTTCATCCTGGCGAGGATGGGGTGAGTGGATGGCTTCTCCACTGGTTCTGGAGGGGGCATTGTGCCCTGTGATCTTCATCCTGGGGAGGATGGAGTAAGTGGATGGCTTCTCCACTGGTTCTGGAGAAGGCATTGTGCCCAGTGAGCTTCATCCTGGGGAGCATGGGGTGAGTGGATGGCTTCTCCACTGGTTCTGGAGGGGGCATCGTGCCCAGTGATGCAGATCTTGGGGAGTGCAAGGTCACAGTCTCTCACCTGGGTGTCAGACTGACAGGATTTGCAGGGGCCAGAACCCACAACAGCCCATGGACGCAGGACCACACACTGTCCGCCGGCGGTGACGGCTGCTCATTGGTGGCAGTGGTGCTGCTAATGGTGGAGTTGGCAGTAGTGGGGGGAGGCTCTAGCCCTTCCACCGCAGCCTCGCAGCGCTGCCCACTGGGGCTGCTGCTGCTGGCGGTGGTGGTGCTGGTGGCAGTGCTGGCAGTCGTGGGGGAAGGACCCAGCCCTTCCCCTGCAGCCTCGGGCAGCTGCCCACTGGTGCTGCTGCTGGAGGCAGTGCTGGTGACAGTGCTGGCAGTGGTGGCGGGAGGCTTCAGCCCTTCCCCTGCACCCTCGGATGGCTGCCCACTGGGGCTGCTGCTGCTGGCAGTGGTGGGGGGAGGCTCCAGCCCTTGCCCTGCAGCCTCGGACAGCTGCACTACCATGGTTGGTGGTGGGGGCTCCGACTGAGTCCTAGCACCAGGCCCCTTGTCTCTACTTCCTGCTGTTGCAGGCCCCTTGCCCCTCCTACCTGCAGCTGGGGCTCCCTCCTTGCCCTTCCTTCCTGCAACTGGGGCTGCCTCCTTGCCCTTTCTCCCTGCAGCTGGGGCTGCCTCCTTGCCCTGCTGTCCTGCAGCTGGGGCTGCCTCCTTGCCCTTCTGTCCTGCAGCTGGGGCTGCCTCCTTGCCCTTCCTTGACGCACTTGGGGCTGGCACCCTGTCCGTCTGGCTGGCTGGTGGCCAGGATTCTTTCCCACCTGGAGTAGTTGGGGACACTACTGTGCCAGTGGACTGGGTGGCTGAGGTGCTTGCCTGGGTTTTGACCACCCTGGCCTGACGCGAGGGACAGGGAGGGGTAGGGAAGAAGTCAATGTTGGTGAGGAAAAGCTTCTTAGGGACATTGGGGCGGGAAGAGGGAGATAGTTTGGGAGTGAAGGAAAAGGGAGTGGTTGTAGGAGGTGTCAGTCTGCTGTGTCTGGGTGCAGGTGCATGGGCTGGATGCTGTTGTGAGGTGTATGGCTGTTGCATGTCCGAGTGCTTGCGTTTGTGTACTTTGGGAGGAGGGGGCACAGAAAAAGTGGGAGAGGACACAGGGGACGTGTGTATGGATGTGGGGGTTGACTGCCAGTAAGGTGCGTGTACTGATAGGTGTGCTGGTGATGGTAGTAGTGGATGAGGATGTAGTGCATGCAGGTGTGAGTGGAGACGCAATGGGGAGGGAGGTGGATGACGAGGACGAGTGGGCCACAGTGGAGGCAGTGGATGTTGGTATGTCTGCTTCTGGATGGTGTTTGTGTGAGTGTCTGTGGGATGAAGTGTGGTGATTGTGTTTGCAATGTCCACTCTTGTGTGTTGTCCTGGGTGCATGCACGTCTGACTGTGTGCTTGGGAGGGGTTGGGGTTGAGGGGAATGGATTGGGGAGAGGAAGTTGGAGGGGGGGCTGGAAACAGGGACAATGGCTGCCATCAGAGAGGAGGCCAGAGCCTTGATTGATCTATGTTGGGCCGCCAAGCCAGTGTAAATGCCCTCCAGGAATGCATTTGACTGCTGCATTTGGGCTGCCATCCCCTGGATGGCATTCACAATGGTTGACTAACCAACAGAGATGGATCGCAGGAGGTCAATAGCCTCCTCACTTAGGGCAGCAGGGCTAACTGGGGCAAGGGCTGAGGTGCCTGGGGCGAAGGAGATGCCCACCCTCCTGGGTGAGCAGGCACAGGCTACTTGCTGAAGGGCTGTTGGGAGGGCGCACGGGGGTGGCGGCTGTACCTGTAGCAGGGGTTGGCACAGTAGTGTCCACCACCACCAGGGAGCTTCCATCAGAGGAGGTATCTGGGTCCAAACTGTTCCCTCCTGTCTCTGCCGTGGTACTCCCCTCGCCCTCCGTCCCACTGGTGCCCTCACTGTCGGTGGATTCGGACTCCTGGGTCCTGTGGGATACAGCTCTCTCAGTTGCGAGTGCCCCTGCTCCTCCGCCAGATGATGCTAATGCACATAAGGACTGGGTGACAAAAGAAAAAGGGTGGAGAGACAAAGGATACACTTGGTCAATGGCACCAACAAAACCACTGTTGGCGTTCACAACACACTGACACACAGCGAACAGCCCTACGCACTAGGCAATGCACTACCAGTCACAATGCTAATCACCAGCCCATGGATAGGGACGGCAAACGCAAATTGCAGCATACTTGAGACCCACAGACCCCTGCCCAGTAGTGGATGCCTACTAGCTTGGTAGGAGTACTTTCACATCAGAACCCTTCCCAACATGGGACCTACCCTGCAATGCCAGGCCTAGGCTAGGGGCAATCATAGGCCCCCACCCCCCACCCAGCTACCACCCCACCAGACGTAAGTTATAATGATGGGCACTGTACTCACCCCCTTGTGGCTGCTATGATGCCCCCAAGTGCCCATCTAGCTCCGGCTAGTCCACCTCTATTATGCGGGCCATCAGGGGGTTCAGGGTTCAACGGGCACCCCTTCCTCATTGGGAGGCCATCCCCAGCTGGGCCTCCGCCGTGTTCCGTGCCCAGCGTCTCAGGTCCTCCCACTGTTTCTGACATTGGGTGCTCTGCCTGCTGTAGACCCCCAGGGTCCACACGTCCTTGGTGATGGGACGCCATATACCCTTCTTTTGATGGGCGCTGACCTGCAGGGAAACACAGGGAAAGGTAGTAGTCCAACCATCCTGCCTGTTACACTCATGGCCCACCATGCCCCTTCTTATCTCCATTAGCACAGACATGGCCCACAATACATGCCGCATGCTGCCCAGGGCCCATCCACCAACCCCCCCACATGCGGCCTTCACACACAGCACTCCATGCATTCATGCCCCATGCATTGTACTCACGGTGCACTCACCTGTTATTTTAGAGGCCCATACAACAGTCAGTACTGGGGAAGGACCCCATCCACCAGTCGCTCCAGCTCCGCCAAGGTGAAGGCAGGGGCCCTTTCCCCAGTCACACGAGCCATGGTTGGTTCCAGACACAGGTCAAAGCAGCACATGCAACGTAGGTCCTCTCCTGTTGAAGGTCAGGTAGCAAGTGTGTGCACAGCCCAATTTTAACCAATGAGGAGTTGCATGGCGGTTTTCGACCGCCTCCCGCAACGGCACACAACGTCAGCGGAATTACCTCATTTCCACCTGTCCCTCCATACAGGACAGGCAGACGCCATTTCAGGGAGGGGGTGCAGGCCATGGATCAAAACTGCATCACAGTGCACAAATGCACCATTTGGCCATCTCCAGCAAAATACTGTTACAATCACAACATGCATTGAACTGTAGTGGTTGGAATGTAGAAATAATGACCAGCTGCTCACTCTTTTGCCCCATAGATTGCTACCACTGTGGATGAATAGGAGATGGAGACATCCCCCCATGTACAGATCCTGGTAGACTTGGCAACAATGGAGGACAGGCACATTATCCTCACCTATAGACTTGACAGGGCCACAATCACAGAGCTGTGTGCCCAATTGGAGCCTGACGTATTTTCTGCTATCCGTCACCCCTCCGGGATCCCCCCTCTGGTGCAAGTGCTATCAATGCTCCATTTCTTGGCAACTGGATCCCTTCAAGTGACAATGGGCTTGGCAGCAGGAACGTCTCAGCCAATGTTCTCAATAGTGCTGACCAGAGTGTTGTCTGCCCTGATTAGACACATGTGCAGCTACATCGTTTTCTTACAGGTGGAGGATTTGGCCACTGTGAAAGCTGACTTCTATGCAATGGGACATATCCCCAACATTATTGGGGCTATTGATGGAAACCAATATTACATTTGTCACCCCCCGGCAAAATGAACAGGTCTTCTTAAGTCAAAAGAGCTTTCACTCCATGAATGTGCAGATGGTGTGCCTGGTGGACCAGTACATCTCCCACATCAATGCAAAGTATTCTGGGTCTGTGCATGATACCTTTATCCTGAGGAATAGAAGCATCCCAAATGTGATGGACCAACTCCAGAGGCACAGGGTGTGGCTAATAGGTGAGCCCTGGTTCCCACCCAGTACGTGTTGGTGTATGGGTATGGTGTGGGCCCTAAAGATTAGTGTGTGGCTAACAGTTGTCCCTTGATATTTGCAGGTGACTCTGGTTACCCCACCCTCTCATGGCTACTGACCAATGTGAGGAATCCCAGGACAAGGGCAGAGGAATGTTACAATGAGGCACATGGGTGAACAAGAAGAATTTTAGAGAGGACCTTTGGCCTCCTGAAGGCCAGGTTGTGTTGCCTCCATCTAACAGGTGGATCCCTGTGCTACTCACTCAAGAAGGTCTGCAAGATCATCGTGGCATGCTGTATGTTGCACAACCTTGCCTTGCGTCACCAGTTGCCTTTTCTTCAGGAGGAGGAGGCTGGAGATGGCTGTGTGGTAGCAATGGATCCTGTGGACAGTGAAGATGAGGAGGCAGAGGATGAGGATGAGGATGAGGACAACATAAGTGCAAATATTCATCAATACTTCCAATGAGACACAGGTAAGACAGTGTTGATACACATATAATTGACAGTTTGATGTGTGACATTGTCACTGGCAGGCTGTGTATTCCTACTTCTATGCCCTTTGGCATCTCTTTTTGCAGATGTTAGTTTCCCACTATTGCTCCTGGTGTGTTTAGTGCAGCCAAATACAGGTCTTTCCTATGTATACATTACTGTACAGTTGGATTGCAATGTTTAAACCTTGTTGAACAAATACATACATGAATCATTTGTCATACTCCACACTTGTATTTTTCAAAGGGTGTTTATTTAAGTGCTAAGAAGCAGAGGGGCAAGTGCAATGGGCTGGGGTGATGATGGAGGAAAGTCCAGGTTATAGTCAAGTCTATTTGTATCACAGGTGCATTCTCCAAGGGGGCATAGGAAGGGGAGCAATGGCAGTTCAAGGTGGACAGGGGGACAGAGTGTGACACAAGGGTGACAATCAGGTGTAATGTCCTTCAAGTCCTCCCTGATCCCCAGGTACTGTTCCTCCTGCAGCCACATGTTCTCCTGCAACTTGTCCAGTATCTGGCCCAGCGTATCCTGGGAATGTTGGTATGCTCCCAGGATCACGGTGAGTGCCTCCTGGAGAATCGGTTCCCTGGGCCTGTCCTCCCTCTGTTGCACAGCAGTCCTCCCAGCTTCCCTGTTGTCCTGTGCCTCTGTCCCCTGAACCGTGTTCCCACTGCCACTGACCCCAGGTCCCTGATCATCCTTGGTCTGTGGGGTGGCCTGGGGTCCCTGTAGTGGTGGACAACCTGCTGATTGACGTGTCCTGTGGACAGAGGTAGGGGCCCGCTGGGTGGGTGCAGTGGTGGTGTTTTCTGAAGGGGGTGGCTCTGTGATGGTGTGAGAATGTGCCTGGGTAACTGACTGTCCAGAGATCCCTGATGGACCAGGTTGGTCATCCAGATCCAGGCAAGCAGAGTTACTGTCATCACTGTGGGGCTCTTCTGGGGGGGACTGGATGTTGCTACCACCTCTTCGCCGGTGACATTGGCTGGGTTACCTGTGGGGATGTAAATGCAGTGTTATTATCTCTGCATGTGACATATTGTGCATGGGTGGGTTGCCCTCTATGGTTGTTGTTGCCCTGGCAGCTTTGCCTTGTGTGAGTTGTTATTTGGTGGGCTAGGTGAGTGTCTCTAGTGTGCATGCAGTGGTGATAGGTGTCCATGCAGGTCTGTGAAGGGTGTCCATGCATTGGTGTTGCATGCAGGGCTTGGCACTGTGATAATTGGGTTGTGATGGTGGGAAGTGGTGGAGTGATGGGATTGGGGTTGAGGGTGGGGGTAGGTGATAGCATACAGGTAGGGGGTGATAGTAGTATAGAGTTGACTTACCAGAGTCCAGTCCTCCTCCTACTCCTGCCAGGACCTCAGGATGCATGATTGCTAAGACTTGCTCCTCCCATGTTGTTAGTTGTGGGTGAGGAGGAGGGGGTCCACCGCCAGTCCTTTGTACTGCGAGCTGATGTCTTGCTGCAGTGGAACGTACCTTCCCCCGTAGGTCGTTCCACCTCTTTCTAATGTCATCCCTTGTTCTGGTGTGCTGTCCCACGGTGTTGAACCTGTCCACGATTCTCCACCATAGCTCCATCTTCCTAGCAATGGATATCTGCTGCACCTGTGATCCAAATAGCTGAGGCTCTACCCGGAGGATTTCCTACACCACGACCCTCAGCTCCTCCTAAGAGAATCTAGGGTGTCATTGTGGTGCCATGGGTGTAGTGTGAGTGGTGTGGGTGAGGGTGTTTGAGGTGATGTGTTGGGGTGTGTGATGTGAGGTGCGTGGGTGGTGTATAGGTTATGGTGGTATGTGGCTCTGGTTGTGTGAGTGCTCTTTGCTGTCTCTCTCTGCTGGCAATTAGTTGTAGTCGTAAAGGGTTGTGGATAATGTGGGTGGGTGTTTTATAGAGGTGTGGTTGTGGTGTGTATATGGGTGACAGGTGCATGTAGTTTGAAGTGTCCAATGTGGTATTTTTTTGTTTGAGTATGTGTATTTTGACCACAGCGGTATGTACCGCCAATGGTTTACCACCATTGAATGTCCGCCGTGGTGATTCGTGGGTCATAATGTGTGGGTGTTGTTTTATTAGCGAACGGTGTGGGTTTGGATACCGCCAGTTTATCACTGACCTTTAGGCTGGCGGACTTGTGTGTGTGGCTGTAGTGTGACGGATTGGTATGTGTGTGTCGTAATATGGTTGGCGGTTGTCCGCTGCGGAGGAGTTATATTTGGTGGCAGTCGGCATGGAGGTAAGTGGGATTTACCACCAATTTCATAATGAGGGCCAATGTCTTTTACCTATGTATGGGAGTGTTTGTGCCTCATTCTTACAGACTGGCTGTGATATTATACATAGGAGTCCAGAGGGTGATGGGAAAGCGCTCTGCACCTGTGACAGTGACTGTGGCGGTATTTAAGGAGGGGGCCTCTTCAAACAGGAAGCAGTGCTATTTGAACACTGTTTTAGATAGTGCTTATGGAAGCGGCATCTGGAAGGTCACAGAGGCTGTGAGGAGACTGTCAAAACCATGACACCAGTGAATTCTGGAATTCTGAGAGGAGGAAGTGATTGCGTTTGCTCTACTTTTGTGCTCTGTGATACACTGGTCCTCTTGCTGTGGCACCCTTGTGTTAGCTTCTTTGCGCTACAGTGTTAGCAAAATGGCTGTTTCTACTAACTGATCTCTATTTGAAGAGGCCCAATTTGAATCCAAAGGTTAGATGATTTTTCTATCAAGCTTGAGGATCTGAAGTGCTGGGGTCTGGAGTCACGAGTCCTTTTTTTCACCATTTTGGAGACAGGCTTGTTTGGTGACCCTCTGGAGGTTATCAAGAGCACATGCTCTCACCTAGTGTTAAGCTCTACTCAAGTCAGTTGGTTAATGCACCCACTGTAGAAGTCTTGACAGAACGAGAATGTCACAGATTACAATCCTGACATAGCTTTTTGCCTCTTCATCTCTGCAAGGTTGATTCAAATGAATTATAGCGATTTTGTTAAGAATGGCACCTGCTTTGCAACACTATGAAATGACAGAACCTGTATTACCAAGCACTACATAAAAAAATTAGCTGTTCCCAAACTGCCCCAACACTCACCAGACAAAGAACCCTAGGGGAGAGGATGTGGTGTAATAACCAGAGCTGCCAACTTTGGAGCTGAGGAACACGGTCAAGCCTTGGCACTGGCTCATGATCCTGTGATTTTGGGCAAATCACTTAATCTGCCTTTGCTACCAAAAATGAATGTGTCCTTGTGTAATGTAACCGGTGCTCATGTAAAGGGCTGTAATACCTTTGTATTAGCTTCATGCTAATTGAACTCTATTTGAAGAGGCCCATTTTACATCCAAAGGCTAGATTTGTTGCTATCAACTTGAGGCTATGCTTGCTTCTGGAGTTACAACGCTGTTTCTACCAATTTGGAGACAACACCTTTCGCCATCTTCTTGCCTAGAACTAACCTATGTGCTTGGTTGATGACACTCCAGACTTTATCAAGAGGATGTGCTGCCGCCTAGCGTTAAGTTCTATTCAGTTGCTTAATGCACCCACTGCAGAGGTCTTGACAGAACAAGAATATCACAGATTACAATCCTGACATATCTTTTTCATCTCTTCATCTCTGCAAGGTCGATGCAAATGAATTGCAGTGATTTTGTTAAGAATAGCACCTGCTTTGCAGTGCTATGAAATGGCAGAACCTGTATTACCAAGCGCTATGTAAAAAAAAAAGTTATTCCCAGGCTGCCTCAACATGCACCAGACAAAGAACCCTAGGGGAGAGGATGTGGCCTAAGGGACACAACTGCCAACTTTGGACCTGGGGAACATGGTTCTAGTCTCGGCACCGGCTCAACATCCTGTGATTCTGGGCAAATCACTTAGGCCCTCATTATGAGTTTGGCGGGCATCAGAGGCCGCCCCCAAAACTCATTCCGCCATCAGGCAGCCTGTGCGCCCTGAACACCACCGGCCCTATAAAGTGTTTCTGCCCGGCGGCCTTGTGGTGAATAGGGCCTTAACATTGATGCTTGCGCCAATGAGATGGAGAGGCAGGTGCAGCAGCACCCATCACACTATCTACTGCCCGTAATTCGAGCAGTGGAAAGCACTATGGGGCTGTCCATGGGGCCCCTGCACTGCCCATGCCAAGTGCATGGTGGGGCTTGGCATGGCCACCAGCCTTTTCATGGTGGGGCTACTGCCATGCAAAGGCTGGTGGAATGGGGACTCGTAATCCCCACTGCAAGCAGTGCTGCCCTGGTGGATTACAACCGCTGAGACCACCAGGTTGTATGCTGGTGGCGCCACAGTCGTAATGCCGCAGTCGTATTGCCACTTTGGCAGCGGTGCAACCACAACTGTGACCCTGGTGGCCTGGTGATCGCCAGAATCATAATGGGGGCCTCAATCTCCCATTGCTACCAAAAATGAATGTGTTGTGAAATGCAACCAGTGCTCATGTAAGGCACTGTAATACCTTTGTTTTGAGTTTGCGGTATATAAAACCGCAATTTTTTTTAATAATAAAGCACTCCAATATCTTCATGGCAAGTTCATACTACATAAAACTGCAAAAGAAAATAAATAAATAAAGCTCTCCAATACCTTTCTGTCGAGTTCGCGCTACATAAAACTAAAGAAAGAAAGTAGAAAAAAGACCCCACAGACATTGCATAGAAATAGCAAGATGCCCGAAAACAAGGAAGAGGAAAAAGCAACATACGGCCACGCAGCATAAAGCAGTGAGGCAAATGAGAAAAATTGTGCGCCACACTAAATTACATGGCCGATCGTGCAATAATCCATGTAAAAGGGTCAGTATCCAAGGAGGTAAAAGCCAGCCTCAAGGTGGGACAAACGAAAACATTTACCAGTGACATCGGGATTTTTTAAAGGGAGGCGCAGGAACCAATGAAAGTGATGGTTGTGGTTAAAGCCCACAGGATAGATTACAACATGTCAAGAAGAGTAACGCTTGCGTGCTGCTATGCGTGACCTAAAAAGTAGAGTGAGTGATGCAAACTGGGGGATGTGAAGTGATTATTAGAAATCAGAAGTGAGAGATGACTTATGTATGGGGGATAGACGATGGCTGAGGAATGGTGAAGGATGAGAAGTTAGGGTAGGAGACAAAGTAGGGCATTTAGGGCTGCCTTTAAATTTTGTCAGTCGTCCCATCCCCCACCAGGCTGACAGAGTAAATTACCATGTTGCCCTAACAGAGGTGCCGACCACCAAATTTTGAAATGTCCATTAGCCGGACAGACATTTCAAGCACTGACATGGAGCACTGTTCCCTCTCCACCAAAATGTTTAACCGGGTCCTAAGCATAATAGAAGAGAAATAAAGAATGAGGTGTGAAGAGGTAGGGAAGGCCCAGGAGATGAAAGGAAAGTAATAGATATGGACTGATGATTGAGGGGTGAGAAGGTATGAATGTGGAGAGGTGTGTGTTGTGTGAGGAGCAGTGATCACATACTCGCAGTAAAGGCCTGGTTGTATGATATGCTATACTGCATCGGCCAACTAGGAATCTACTATTATAGCATTCCCCAGTCTTTGTGGCCCAAGAACATCTGGGGACCATTGCAAGAATATGTTTTAACTCATGATATCAACAGTATCAAAAGTGGTTAAAGCTTTGGCCAAACAGATAGAATGGTGGAGGAATGGGTGAGTGATTGGAATATATATACACACTAGTTCCTGGACAAGAGCTCCAAAGGTAATGGTACCTAAAGCACCCTTGCGGCCCCATTTCAGCTGTGATTCATGCTGATGTGCGGAAACAACAACGGGGACACTGCTGGACCGTTGATGTATTATATGCAGGGCCACTTGAAATATGTGACAGAGGCAGAAGCAAGGGTTAAAACAAAGTGCAGACAGGCAAAAAATAAGGGCTGTAACGAGACGAAAACTGGCACAGAGAGGCAGAAAACAAGGCAAAACAGGACACAGACAAGAGACAAGGGGAAAACAAGCCCATCATGCAATGTTATCTCAAAATGTCCACTGTACAAAAACCGGATTTAGGCACTATCATGTGTTTATAAAGCATTCACAAGTTCATACAAGAGCTCCTTTGAACACTTGAGCTCAGAAAGTGCATTTTATAAATATGTATATTTTAAAGTACAGCATATATGATCCGAAGCTAAACCTGCACTCACTCATCCGGTGGCTCATTGCAGTCTTACCTGCTGCGATGCAGCACTCCACAGGCCCACTTCAGCATATATCAGCCCAGCTCCAGCCTCAAAAGTCTGTTCAGAGGGAGCCCTGGAGCTGATGAGAGCATGAGTCTGGAATTGCTTGCTGTGGTGTTAGCCTTCAGTAGTGAAGGTGTATAACTGGACTGTGGGGGTCATTCCGACCCCGGCGGTCCTTGACCGCCGGGGCCGGGGTCGGCGGGAGCACCGCCAACAGGCTGGCGGTGCTCCGCCGGGCATTCTGACTGCGGTGGTACAGCCGCGGCCAGAAACGGAAAGTCGGCGGGTACCGCCGACTTTCCGCTGCCCATGGGAATCCTCCATGGCGGCGCAGCTTGCTGCGCCACCATGGGGATTCCGACCCCCTCACCGCCATCCTGTTCCTGGCGGTTTCGACCGCCAGGAACAGGATGGCGGTGAGGGGTGTCGTGGGGCCCCTGGGGGCCCCTGCAGTGCCCATGCCAATGGCATGGGCACTGCAGGGGCCCCCGTAAGAGGGCCCCACTTTGAATTTCAGTGTCTGCTCAGCAGACACTGAAATTCACGACGGGTGCTACTGCACCCGTCGCACACCTTCCACTCCGCCGGCTCCATTCGGATCCGGCTTCATCGTGGAAGGGTGTTTCCCACTGGGCTGGCTGGCGGCCTTTTGGCGGTCGCCCGCCAGCCCAGTGGGAAACCCAGAATGACCGCCGCGGTCTTTTGACCGCGGTACGGTCTTCTGGCGGTCCCAGCCAGGCCGGCGGCTAGCGCCGCTGGCCGGGGTCAGAATGACCCCCTGTATGTGTTCTGCTCCTGCACGTGTTATCAACGTGCTTTTGCTCACAACTCATCCTTTTGCTGAGCCACCAGAGGACACCTGTTCACTTTCCAAAGTGGGCTCTGCAACTTGCATTGAGCTTCACTGTGATTGGCTGTCAGTGTCATGTGCATTTCAGTGTGTATTATACACACAATGCACCATATCCATTTAATTCATATCCTTATCTGGTTCAGTCAATATTTTGTGTACCTCAATGTGATTCATCAGCGATTTACACATTCATTTTGAATACAGTGTTATTTACCTCACTGTTTTTTCTATGCATCTCAAGATTTGTTACACTTAAATCATTCTCCAATGTTAATTTTGTTTAATTAGCTTTTATGTTGTATAGCTCAATACAAAACAGTATACTTTCCAGCACTAGATTACAGTACAGGACACAAATGGAACCACATATTGTATAATCGGGACCACTGGAATTATGTGATTCTGCAGCCGCAGCATTTTTCGTATAGTTATGGATTTGCCATGTAATCTACTATCTGCTACATAATCTGCAGAGTTTACAAAAACAAATGCTTCTACCTCAGATGGATCAAAACTTATGAATTTCATGGCAACATGTGGTCCTGTGCACTGGAAGGCCCTTCAAAAATGTTGTTTGTTCATCTTTCATTTGTTTGTTGTTGCGTTTGGCAATCAGTTGGTACTAATAAGATTAAATATTTTCACAGACAATCAATCAATCAATAATTCAGTAGACTTGTAGAGAGCTACTTGTCACCCTTGAAGGTATCCAGGCACCGGCAGGGTAAAGTTGATGATTCGAGTAGCCAGGTCTTTAGGGACTTTATGAACTCTGGAAGAGATGGGGAAGCAGTAGATGAAAGGGTAGATCCTTTCATGTCTTCGCTGCTGAGTAGGAGAAGGAGTGATCTCTGCATCTGCTATGTTGGATGTGGTGGCGAGGTTAAGAGAAAGGGACGCGGAGCGTAGGTGTCTGGTGGGCTGATGGAAGTTCAGGCGGTGCTTGAGGTAGGTGGGTCCACAGTATTGTAGAGCCTTGTATGCATGATTCAAGATCTTGAACTGGCATCTTTTCTGTAAAGGGATCCAGTGGAGTTCCCTGAGTTCCCTGAGGTAGGGGGTAATGTGAGTTCATCTAGGTACATCCAAGACAAGTCTGGCAGGCACAGTCTGGTTGGTCGGTAGTTGTCAGAGGTGAGCTGCGATCTCTGTGTAGGGAGCGTTGCTGTAGTCCAGTCAGCTGGAAATGAGGGACTGGGTGATGATGTGTCTTGAGCTTTGGGGTAGCAATTTGACTGTCTTAAGTAGGATGAAGAATCAGGAGGAGGAGACCAAAATAACTTGATTTGTCATAGCTAGCTTTTTGTCCAAAATGATGCCTAGGTTTCTATCATGGTCAGAGGGGAGTAGGAATAGGTCTCAGTTCTGAGGGCCACCAGGATACGTCCCAAGGGAAGCTTTTGTTTCTGAAAATCAGTATCTCTGTCTTATCTGTGTTGAGCTTCAGGCATTTATCCTTAATCCATTTGTCAACATCTATCATGCAGTTCTGGAAGTTGGTATTGGTGGTGTCTTCGGAGAGGAAGAGGATGAGCTGTGTATTGTTGGCATAAGACATGATGTTGAGTCGGTGGGTTTTGGCAATGCTGGCCAGAGGCGTCATGTAGGTGTGAAGACGGTGGGGCTGGACGAGGGTCCTTGGGGTACTCAAAAGATGATTTCCTTAGATTTGGAGGTGAAGAGGGAAGGGGGACTTTTTGCATTCTTCTGGTGAGGAAAGGGGCTCCTTGGATGCCTATGTTGTGCAGCCTTGTGATGAATGTGTGGTGGGAGACTGTATCAAAGGCTGCTGTGAGGTTTAGGAGGATTAGAGTCCCTTCTTGGTCGAGTAGGGCTCAGATGTCATTGGTAGCTGCGGTGAGGGCTGTCTTGGGGCTGTGGTTCCATTCCATATGTGAGGAGGGTTGTTGGTTGATGGGTTTTTTTCTAGTGTCTTGGCTGGGAACAGAAGCAAGGTGATTGGTTAGTAGTTGTTGAGTTCACTGGGGTCTGCTGATAGCTTCTTTAGTAGAGACCTGACTTCTATGTGTTTCCAGTCCTCAAGGAAGGTGGCCATGTCAATTGAGATGTTGAACAAGGTGGTTAGTACAGGGTTGAAGATGTGGTGAGGGTATGGGCCTGTTGGGGCCCCTGAGTGGATCTAGTTTATGATAGAGGCAGTGTTGTGTGGGGTGAGCTGGCTATATTCAGTTAGTCAGATGTCTGTGGTAGTAGTGGGGTTGTTCTGTTGCTTGAAGAAATCGGTGGCCTTGGACTTGTGTTTGAAGTTTATGTAGATGTTGGTTATCTCGTCGTGGAATAAATTTGCAAGGTTGATGCAGAGTTCCTGTGAGGGGGTAATGCTGTTTGTTGTGGCTGAGGGGTTGAACAAATCTCTGACAATTCTGAACAGTTCTTTGCTGTTATTGGAGCTTTATTAGATACATGAGGCTAAGGCCTTTTTCTTTGATTCTTTCAACAAATCTGTGGTAGAGGTTAAGGGCTGTCTTCAAGGTAGTCTTGCCGGTCACATCCTTGCTGGTGTGCCATTTCCTTTGCAGTTGTTCACTGTATTGTATAATGGTTCTGATGTCTTCAGTGTCTCAGCTAGCCTGCTTGATGTATCTTCTGTGGGTAATGTTGCCAATGGGAGTAATACAGTTGGTGCAGTAAGTGATCTAATTGTTGACTTTTCTGATGCTCTGGTCTAGGTTGTTGGAGCAGATGCGGTGAGTGGTGTTGAGGCCATTGATCTATGCACACTTTGAGACTTTGTTCCATCAGCAGTTGTTGGGGTTGAGCAGACTGGGGACAGAGGTTTGTGAGCTGATGATGTTGAACTGAACGATGGAGTGGTCGGCCCAGGTGGGTTCTCTGGTGGGACTGGGCCTGATGCAGTCACTGAAGATGGGGTCTCTAGTGTGTGGCCTGCCGTGTGCGTGGGTCAGGGGTAATTTGGGTGAGTCCGATTTTGTTCATGCTTTTGAGGAGATTGGTAGTGTTGATTTCATTGTGGTAGTCGAGGTGGAATTTGAGGTCGCAGAGGAAAGTGTAGTTGCTGGAGTTTAAGGTGAGGGGCATGATGAAGATGCGATGAAGGTGCAAAAGGTTGGACGTGGCCATGGAGTATAGTAACTTGGGTATAAATGACAACACAATGCAGTAATACTATCACAAAATGTGCTGCATTATGCCGGGTAATTTGTCTTTCTTGCAGCATAATTTAGTCAACCCTGCTGCACAATTTGGCCCTCCTCTGCCACATAATTCCAGTGGTCCTGCGTATAATACATAAACAGTCCAGCAGTGTCCACCTTGTCCCAGAAATCCTTACTGCACATCAGGGTGGCACCTCCAAAGTACAATTGCATTAACCACAGCTGAAATACGGTCACAAGGGTACTTTAGGTGCCATTACATTTGGAGCTCATGTCTAGGAACTAGTTTGTACACCTATCATTTGCCCGTCCCTCCACCATTCTGCATACTTGGCCCAAGCTTTAACCGGTTTCAATGCTGCTGATATGATGAGTTAACAGATATTCTTGCAGTGGCCCTAGATGCTCTTCAGCCACACAGCCTGGGGAATAGTGGAATAGTAGAGTTCTAGCAGAGTTCTAGTTGGTCCATACAGTATAGCACATCCTACAACCAGATCTTCATTGTGGGTACGCAATCCCTGCTCCATACACAACACATGCCTCACCACATCCTTTCCCCTCATTTAAACCCTCTTATTCTTCAACCTTCAGTCATCAGTTCTTATCCATTACTCGTCCTACCTCACTCCTGATTTTCTTTTTACCCTTCAGCCCTTCCATTCTTCTTCACTCTTCACTCTTCATTTTTTACTTCTCTTCTATCATGCTTAGGGTCCAGTTTATAGTTTTGGTGGAGAAGGAACGGTGGCACTTGTCAATATTTGAAATGTCCATTGGGGCAACGGACATTTAAAAATTTGGTGGTTGGCACCTCAGTCAAAGCAACATGGTAATGTACTTGGTCACCCTGGCAGAGGACAAGCCGACCAACAAAATATAAAGGAGGCCCTAAATGTCCTACTTCCTTCTCTACCCTAAATTCTCACCTGTGGCCATCCTTCAGCCATCTGCTATTCCCCAGAAATAAGTCATTGCTCACTTCTGATTCCTAATAATCACTTCACACCCCTTGCTCTGCATCACTCAATCTGCTTGTTATGTTTTACCCCTCATTTGTCCCTCCAGATCCCTCATTCCTTATTCCATCCACCTCCCACCCTTCTCTACTCACCCTGCATCACTTATTTGTCACACTTCATTCCACTCCTATCCCTATTCTTCTTTCCTCATCCACCACTGCTCACACCTCCCATATGAGAAGTAATTGAAATGGACAATGATAATAGCTTAAATTGTATACCCCACTGTCCATTTTAGGACATGCAGGCTCCTTACATCTCATGCCTCAGTTCTCATTCCTCACTCATACCCTCTTGACCTCAAACCTTTTTGTTTGCATCGTATCCTTTTTTATTCAACCATCATTCCTCGTTATCATTTCTCATTCCTCATTGCTCAGCCCTCATATTTAACTCCTGATCCTTCATTATTTGTCATCTCTACTCCCTCACTTTTAATCACTCCTTCCTCCTGCTTCACTCCTCAACTCTCACTTCTCATCCTTTCTCACATCCTTCACTCACCTTCTCCTCCTCTCTCACTTCTCATCCTCACCACTCAAACTAAGTAGAAATACGTACCTGCGTTTCAAATGGATGCATGTGATGGATGTGTGGTAAAGGTGGTTCCTTATATTATATTATGTTAAATGTGTGGTATATTAATTTCAGTTAATTCACTTTAGTCCATATCACATCATTTCAAAGTATGTAATATTAATTTCAATATGTTACATTAATTTTAAAGCAAATCAACATCAGTTCAGTGCAAGCTATAATAATTTAAACAGGGGTCATAATAATTTAAATATGGCTTGTGTTCACTTCTATATGAGCTTTATTCATTTCAAAGCATGCTGCACTTATATCACGGTTTCATTTTCATCTTGAAAAGTGTCATGATCATGTTATTGAATGTCATATTAATTTTGATATGTCCCATATTAATTTCACCAGTGGTCATATTTATTTCAAAGTTGAACATATTTGTCTTAACATGTGTCATAATTATTTCAATGAATGTCATATTCATTTCAATGAATGTCATGATCACCTTAACACCTGATATAATAATTTTAGGTTGGGTCATTTTATTTCAGTTTATGGCATGTTGAATTAATTTCAAAGGGTCTCCTATTTATTTCATTAACTGTCATTTTCACTTTAGAATGTGTCATATTCCTTTCAATTCATGTATAATTCAAATTAGCACATTATTTTAATATTAACATGAATTGACTCCATTGCAAAATGCATCATAATTATGTCAATAGGTATCATATTACTTTCAATGAAAGCCATATTCATTTTGAGAAATATTATGTTCATTTTAACGTAATTATTATTCTTTTCAAATCATATCAAATTCATTTCAAATTCATTTAAATGAAGCTCATATTTATTTCTACTCATGTCATATTCATTTTAACATCAGTTATATTCCTTTCAATCATTGTTACATTTATTTCAATGGGATGGGTATCATATTCATATTAACTATTATTATATTCATTTTAGGATGCATCTCATCCATTTTAACATATATCGTATTCATTTGAATATGAATCACTTTAATTGCAATGCATTCCACATTCATTTTGACAAATGTAATGAGAATTTCAGCTTTGGTCATACTCATCTGAAGGCATGCCAAATTCAATTCAATTAGGCTTTTATTAATTTTCAACATATGCCATATTCATTTTCAATCATCTCCTATTCATTACAACACAACACAATTCAAATTCATTGCACATGTGTAATGTTCATTTCAGTGTATATTATATTATTTTTAATGTGCATTATATTCTTCTTAGAATAATATATTTTCATTTCAGTACCTTAAATGCATTTCAATCTGTCATATTAATTTCAATGTATGTCACATTTCCTCTTGGCATATGTCAGTCATTTCAAGAAATGTCCCATTATTTTTGATGGATATTGTATTTGTGCCAGTGATTGCGTTATTGTTTACCGTGAGGGCCATGCTTATTTCCGTAAGATTGATATATATATCTTTCAGTTTATCTCTTATTCAAATCAGAGTGTGAGTAGTTCATATTAATCACTAAGTAGCATATTTACTTTGCCAGGTTTTATGCTTGTTTTGGTTCAAGTCAGAATCACTCTGCCAGGTATCATATTTATTTTGACACATTTTACAATTATTCTGGTGTGTGTCATATTTATTTTGCAGCACGCTATGAGTTTCAGTAGGTGTCCTATACGGGGAGCTGTAATTTTGACATGAACAGCTTCCCATAGGTTAGCATCCATAAAGTCACATGATTAAAAAAGATTAAAACATTTTAAAATATGGTCTCAATTTACAAAGATGAATGATCCGAATATAACTGTAATTTCCGAAGGAATAAGTATAAACATTTTGACAAATGTCTAAGTTAGGTTGTATGGTGGTGTGCACTTTATAATTCAATCTTTGAGGTGGGCAAGGGGATGAATTACCATACTGACTGGCCCGGAGTTCTGGACATGCTCTAGTGCACACAGACAGGCTTACCTTTGGCATACCATTAGAAATTAAAGTGCTGTTAATATAGTGTTCAATGTATACTTATTGGAGCCTTTCCCTCGTAAACATTTACACTCAAGATGACCCTAGGGTCAACAGAATTAAAAAGGTCTAATACATCAAAGACATGTTTGAATTGTTGTGTATTTCTCTTTGATCAACAAGCAGCGGCAAACCCAATTGGTTGCTCCGTTGCAGGAGCTATTGGCCTTGCCAATATGTTTTAGCCATGTGGTACACCAACGTAGCTGTTTTTCAGCATGGCTAAAAGTTAGGGGGGTAAAGGAGAGTGACCAGGAGTGGAATGCTATAAAGTGTAGTAGATTGGAGTGTCATGGAGTGATGTGGAATGGCATAGATTGGTGTAAAGTAGAGTGGAGTGGTGTGGAGTGAAGTGGAGTAAAGTGTTGTAGAGTGGAGTAGAGTGTCATAGGGTGAAGTGGCATAAAGGCAGTGATTCTAACAGCAGCGGGCGGCGGTCGCCGCCCGCCATGCGGTTACCGCCAAATGACCGCACCGCGGTAACAAGACCGCGGCGGCCATTCTGGCTTTCCCGCTGTGCTGGCGGGCGACTGCCAAAAGGCCGCCCGCCAGCACAGCGGGAAAGACCCAGCAACGATGAAGCCGGCTCCGAATGGAGCCGGTGGAGTTGCTGGAGTGCGACGGGTGCAGTAGCACCCGTCGCGAATTTCAGTGTCTGCTAGGCAGACACTGAAATTCTTTTTGGGGCCCTCTTACGGGGGCCCCTGCAGTGCCCATGCCATTGGCATGGGCACTGCAGGGGCCCGCAGGGGCCCAGCAGCACCCCCTACCGCCATCCTGTTCCTGGCGGGAGACCCGCCAGGAACAGGATGGCGGTAGGGGGTGTCAGAATCCCCATGGCGGCGGAGCACGCTCCGCCGCCATGGAGGATTCTCAAGGGCAGCGGAAAGTCGGCGGTACACCGCCGACTTTCCGTTTCTGGCCGCGGTCAGAATGCCCAGCGGTGCACCGCCAGCCTGTTGGCGGTGCTACCGCGGTCATTCGCCCTGGCGGTTTTTACCGCCAGGGTTAGAATGACCACCAAAGTGTCAAGGAGTGGTGTAGAGCAGAGTGGAGTGGTGTAGAGGGTTTTGAGTATAATGGAGTTGCGTGTTGTAGAGTAGAGGGGAGTAGAATGGAGTAGATTGCTGAGAAGTGGAGTGGCATAGAGTGGAGTAGTGTAGGAGAGTGGAATGGCACAGAGTGGAGTAGAGTTTTGTAGAGTGGTATGGCATAGAGTGGAGTGACACAGAGTGTCATAACTTGAAGTGGCATGGACTGGATTAGAGTGGCATAGAGTGGAATAGTATAGAGGAGTAGAGTGGAGTAGTGTGCCATAGAATAGAGTAGAGTAAATTGGCATGGAGTGGCATATAGGGAGTTGTGTAGAGCGTTGTAGAATGAAGTTGTGTTGTAGAGTAGAGCACCAAAGAGTGGAGTAGAGTGTCATAGAGTGGAATACAGTTAAATGAAGTAGAGGGTCATAGAGTTTAATGTCTTGGAGTGTATTGTCATAGAGTGGAGTAGAGTGGCCTAGAGTGAAGTGGTGCAAGGTAGACTGGCGTAGAGTGCACTGGTGAAGAGTGCACTGCCTTTGAGTAAAGTGGCATAGAGCACATTGATGTAGAGCGCAGTAACAGAGTAGAGTGGTGTAGAGTGCAGTGGGGGGAGTAGAGTGGTGTATAGTAGATTGCAGTGGCATAGAGTGCAGTAGGGTAGATTGAGTACAGTGAGTGATATTGAGTAGAGTGGTGTGAGGTAGGGCAGAGAGAGTGGTGCAGGGTAGAGTGCAGTGTCATAGAGTAGAGTGGAGTATAGTGCAGTGGTGTGGAGTGTGGTGGTGCAGAATAGATAAGAGTGGTGTTGAGTGAAGCAGAGTGGAGTGGAGCTGAGTGTAGTGATGTAGTGTGTAATGGTGTAGAGTGGAGTAGAGTTGAGTGGTGCAGAGTAGTGTGCAGTGGAGTACTGTGCAGTGGCAGAGAGTGCAATCTTGAAGAGTAGAGTGTCATAAAGTGCAGTGTCATATAGTGCAGTGGTATAGTGCAGAGTAGAGTGGTACAAAGAGCAGTGGCATGGAGTGCAGAATAGAAAAGAGTTGCATAGAGTATAGTGACAGAGCACAATGGTGTAGAGAAGAATACATGCAGTGGCATAGTGTGCAGTAGTGTAGCATACAGTAGCACAGCATTCAGTGGTGTAGAGTTTACAGAGTAGAGTATAGTGGCATCGACTGCAGTGGTGCAGCAAAGCTGGTATAGAATGCAGTGGCGTAGAGCGCATTGGTTTAGAGCAGAGTGGCATAGAGTGCAGCGGCATAAGGTAGAGTGAGACAGAGTAGAGTAGACTGGTTTAGAGTGGTGCAGCATAGAGTGCAATGCATAGAGTGAACTGGCACAGAGTGGAGGAGAGTGGCATAGAGTGCAGTGGCACAGAGTGCAGTGGCATAGAATAGTTAGAGTGAGGTGGTGTAGAGTTGAGTGGAGCAGGGTAGAGTAAAGTGGAGCAGGGCAGAGTGCAGTGGCATAGAGTAGTGGGGTAGAGCACAGTGACAGAGCAGAGTGGTGCAAAGTAGAGTAGAGTAGCACAAAGTGCAGTGGCATGGAGTGGAGCAAATTGGAGTAGAGTAGCATAGAGTGCAGTAGCAGAGAAGTCAGTGGCATAGAGCAGATTGTTTCAGACTAGAGCGAAGTGGCATAGAGTGGAGTGGTGCAGGGTAGAATGAAGTGGTGCAGAGTAGCGTGCAGGGCCATAGAGTAATGGCATAAAGTGCATTGGCATAGAGTGCTGTGGTATAGAGTGCAGTATTGCAGATTAGAGTGCCATAGAGTGGAGTGGTGTAGAGTGGAGTTGTGCAGGAGTGGTACAGAGACAAATAGAGTGTCCTAGACTGGACTGGTGTAGAGTGTAGTGGTGAAGAGTGCAGTGGTGCATAGTAGATTAGGATGCAGTGCACTGGCATGTACTAGGGTGGTGCAGTGTGGAGTAGAGAGGCACAGAGTGAAGTGGAGTAGAGTGCAATGTTATAGTGTGCAGTGGTGCACAGTAGATTAGAGTGATGTAGAGTGCAGTAGCATAGAGTGTAGTGACATATAGAGTGTAGTGACATAGAGTGCAATTGTATAAAGTGCATTGGAGTAGAGTGCAGTAGAGTGGCATGGTGTAGTGTTGTGCAGAGTAAAGTGCAGTGGTGCAGAATATAGTGGTGCAGGGTAGAGTGGCATAAATTAGAGTTCTGTAGAGTGCATTGGTGTAGAGTGCAGAGGAGTAGTGCAGTGGAGTAGAGTGGTACACATTAATTTGACCCAGAGTGCAATGTTGTGGAGTAGAGTGGCATAGAGTGGTGTAAAGAAGAGTGTTGCAGCATAGAGTATATAAGTAGATTGGAGTTGAGAGTAGTGCCATGGAATGTTTTGGTTTTGAGTAAAGCTGTGTAGAGTGCATTGAGTTCTGTGGCATAGAATACAGTGTTGTGGAGTGGTGCAGGGTAGATTGCAGTGCCATAGAGTGGAGTGGCATAGAGTGGAATGGTGCAGAGTGGAATAGAGGGGTGTAAAGTGGAGTGGTGCAGAGTAGATTAGAGTGGCTTTGCAGTGGCATAGAGCGGAGCAATGTAGAGTAGAGTTGTGTAAAGTGTAGTGGCGTACAGTGCATTGACATAGATTGCAGTAGAGTGGCTTAGATTAGAGTGGTGCAGAATAGAGGGCAGTGGCATAGACTACAGTTGTGCAGAGAAGAGTCATGTAGAGTTCAGTGGCTGAGAGTGCAATGTTGCAGAGTGGCATAGAGGGAAGTGGTGTGGAGTGGAGTGCTGCTGGTGATTGCAGTGACGTAGTATGGAGTGGTGTGGAGTGGAGTGGTGTAGTGTGGAATGGTGCAGAGTAGACTGCTATGGTGGGGAGTGGTACAGAATAGAGTAGGGTAAAAATGGTGTGGTAGTGTAATGCCATTAAAGACAACCCATCTTCAATTGAAATTACCATTACATTTGCATGGACAATTTTACTGATAAAAGCACACAGCGCACAAATGATACTGTATGGAAATGTCATTGTCTAGTGCAGTGGTTCCCAACCTGTGGTCCAGAGACCCATGAGGGATGGCAAAGTCTCCTTAGGGGGTCTGTGACTGCTAAGAAAATTTACTAATATTAACAGATTAATAAAGTGTATATAAATGAAGTGGCTAAGGAATTTGAAATTGGAGGCAAAAAACTTTAGTAGTATCCTTAGATTGATTCGCATGAGCATTGCAAGTGCATCAAACCGAATATTGTGTGGACAATGTGTGGCTTCAATTGAATTTAGAAAAGCTCCAACCTTCTCTTAAGATCATTTTTTTGTTTTTTTTGTTTTCCAGTTAACTTCTTCTGTGCAGGGGACATAGTGGTTACATCCCGTGGCATAGTGCTCCTGTGCTGAGGACGTAACCATTTCATCCTGGCACTGGAGCATCGGAAGAGCTCTCCCCCGTGGGCCCACCCCACCCCCCAGGGCAGGGATGGAAGGGGACGCACTTCCTCTTTTACGCCGACCCCCATCTAATGAGGTCAGTGCGTGATCGCGCTCTGACATCATCAAAGGGTGCTGGTCGCTCTGGAAGCCATTTTCTTCCAGCGTGACCTCCGAGAAGGAGGTGAGTTTCTCCTCTGGCCGGGGGGGGTTGCTATAAAAGAGGCATTGAGGGAAAGGAAAGGGTTTTCCATTCCCTCAATGTCTCTTTTAGCATTCCTGCTGCCCAATCGCGATGTGATCGAGCAGCAGGAATGCCCACTAGACACCAGGGATTTTCTTGTTTTCTTTATTTTGTTACGGGGTGGCCCCTGGGGCAAGGGTTGCTCCCCTTAGGGGGGCATATTATTTTTTGGCCATTTCTGCCCCCAGATCAGCCTGTTGGAACACCAGGGATTATTTTTTTTGTTTTCTGTGGGGGGGTGGCCCTGTTGGAAAATGGATTATTGGTAAGGGCAGGTAAGTACCTCCACTTAGCATTAGGCCACTAACCTCCACTTAGGTCCAGTTAGGTCTCAGTAAATTAAACCCAGCTCAACCCTTGGTAACTTGGCAACGAGCGACAAAGCTTAACTTAGGAGACAAAGCGTAAAGCATTCAAATATCACAAAACAGTAATTAAATAAAACGTGGGAATCAGTTTAAAAATCCATAACTAATTTATAAAAATTGATTTTATTTTTATCTTTTAAATGACACCAAAATGAATAAAATCGGATAAGGGGAACCGGAGTTATGAATTTTGTCAAGAATTAATGCTTTCTAGCGCATAGAAGCAACTAGGCACAAATGGTTAAAAAAGGTCGCACTGGAAAGGAACAAAGTCCAGAGTTCAGGCCACCCACGAGGTAACACTGTCACACTTACTTTCAGAAGGGGAGAATGCTAGCTCCAACCACTCAGGGGAGGGAGGGCATCTGAGCATAAGTGAGGATGAGGAAGACCAGTCCTCACTACACACAGTCACTAGGGTCATACCCAAATTTACAGGATTTAATCAGGACATGCTTCCTGAGGTCTGTGGTTGCAGGCAACTCCCTTGGAGTACACAACCCCCTAAGCTGGACTACTGTCAGTGTGGGTAGGCTAGCCAGATCAAGCTCCATGGTTCCCTAGTTTTGTGTCAACAAAAACATTTTGCAAAAATTGGAAACAAGAATTTAGAAAAATCACAAAAATTCAATAATTGAAATGAATGCAAATTAAAAATTAAGAACAAATTTTGCACTAGGACAATTTAAAGGATTTTTTATTTGTTTTACTTAAAACTGTAATGTGATACTGAACACAAGTACAGGATCCCACCACTGTGCACCAAAAATGTAGGAAAATGGGTAATTGGTAAGGGCGGGTAAGTACCTACACTTAGCAATAGGCCACTAACCTCCACTTAGGTCCAGATAGGTCTCTGTAACTTAAACCCAGCTCAACCCTTGGTAGCTTGGCAACGAGCGACAAGGCTTAGTTTAAAAATCCAAAATCAATTTATAAAGCTAGATTATATTTTTATCTTTAACATGACACCAAAATGAATAAAATCGGATAAGGGGAACCGGAGATATACATTTTTAAAGAATTAATGCTTTCTAGCACATGGAAACAACTAGCGCTCAAATGGTTATAAAAGGTCACACTGGAAAGGAACAAAGTCCAGAGTTCAGTCCACCCACAAGGTAACACTGTCACACTTATTTTCAGAAGTGTTTGATTCAGGAAAGTGGTCCACAGCACCAGCCAAGGGTTCAGAGGCTCTGGTATGCCTCTTGGGGTCTGGGACTACAACTCCCACAATGCACCTCTTCAATTTATGGAGTTGCTCCAAACGTCTCCAAACTTCTGGATCTTCTTCCAGAGGTCCTTTTTGTCTCCTTGAAGTGTCCACAACTTGATCCAAGGTTCTAGAAGCTCTGAGTTGCTCCTTGGGAGTTGGGTCAACAATTCCCAGAATGCACCTGGTCAGAATCCTCAAATGGCCACTGGACGCTGGACAGCTGGGCTCTGCTTGCAGGACTTGATGCAGGGGACTCTGGGAAGCTCCTTCGTACCTGTAGCAAACAGGGAGTCCCTTCTTGAAGCAGTAGAAGGCAGGTAAAGTCCTTTTAGTGGTGAAGCCCAAGTGTGCAGCTGGTGCAGTCCTCCAGAGTGCAGTGTCCAGGTGCAGGTCACGGGTCCAGCAAGGCAGTCCTTCTTCTCCTGTAGTTCTTCCTTGTTGGAATCTGATAGGGATCTGAGGTGTGGGTGCAGGTCTGCCAGTTTTATCCCTGCTCCTGGGTGAAAAACAGGGGGTCCTGGTTCTCCAATCAGATGCAGGGTCCTTCTCCCTGTGATGACCACTTCCTGGGAAGTGTGGCAAAAATCAATCCCAGGGAGCAACATTCCTCAAAATTCCATCATGACTGAAAGTGATTTTTGGAGGTTACATCTGGCTAAGCCCACTCACTGGTGTGGCTAAAAATCCTAAACACACCCCTCTCCTGCCCTCTCCTAATCTAATCAAGGGGGCATCTAATTGTCTGGGTTTGCAGGATGTGGGGTGTTGCTGGGCTGCTCCAAATTTCCTTCTCTACCTTTGATGACCGGTTTGGCAGCCCTCCCCCTTCCTGCCTCACCATCTGCTGAGGGGAGATCTCCTCCCACAGGCACATTTCTTTGTGTGGAGCCAGGCCACTTCACACCCCATCAAGGCAGTCTGGCCAGGCTGCCAGAGGCTGGCCAGTCAGAGCACAGCAGCAAAAACACTGCAGGGCTGAAGTTGGCTACTTTTCAGGTAAAGTTTAAAACTCTTTACCTGAACAAGTTATATTAAATCCAACAACTGGAAGTTGTTGGATTTCTTATAACAATTAATTTGATACCAAACTTCTGGTATCTGTTACTTAAGGGGACTTAAAAAATTAAAATAAAGTCTCCCCATTCTAGCCTATGGAGGCCATTCACTACAATGAGGGAAAAACGAATTTGGCTGTTTTACCTCACCAGGGCTTATAAAACTATTTCTATTAGGTCCCTGCTTATAGGTCCATGACACCCAGCCCTAGGGGCACATAGGGCACACCCTAGGGGTGACTAATATGTAAAAATAAGGTAGTTTAAGACTTTGGAACTAGTTTTAATTCCAAAGTCAAATTCGCATATAACTTTAATTCAAAAGGAGCCAGCAAGGCAGGCCTGCCATTAAAATGACACTGGGCGCCTCAGCAGTGCACCTATGGGTGCACTACCTATGCTGGGGCCCCTAAACCTACATGCCCTACCATATACTAGGGACTTATAGGTAGGTTGACTTGCCAATTATAATTAGCCTAAATTTGCATACTGATTTTACACAAAGCACAGGCCCTGGGACTGGTTAGCAGTACCCAGGGCACCATCAGAGTCAGGAAAACACCAGCAAAAAGTGGAAAATGGGGGGAAAACGTTTGGGGGCCTCTGCAATAAGCGCTCTTCTCTCACAGGCCCCTTGGGCAAGTGTCGCCCCCCCAAGCGGGGCATAGAACTGTTGGCCATTTCTTCCCCCTTTGAGGGCGGATTGGCCTAACATTTATAGGTCCATCTGCCCCCAAGGGGGACAGAAGCCTCTTAGGCACCGAGGATAGCGTGTGTGTGTTTTTTGTTTGAGGGGGGGGCCCTTGGGCAAGGGTCACTCACCATGGGGGCACATTACTAATGGCCACGAAGAAACCAGGGATTTTTTTCAGTTTTGGTTTTTGTGTGTGAAGGGCTGCCGCTTGGGCAAGGGTTGTCCCCCAAAGGGGGCATAGACCTGTTGGCCATTTCTGAACCCCCTTGGGTGCAGATCGGCCGATTTTTTTTGTAGGTCCATCTGCCCCCAAGGGGGGACAGAATCCACTTGGGCACCAGGGAAATTTTTTAAATGCTTAGTGGCAGAGTGTTTGTCAACTGACGAAGTATTTGCATTTGTGATTATAAAAGTTTATTTCTCCTTTTTGTTCTAGTTCAAGGCTTTTGTTTCCTTTGCTGTGGCTCCTTGTGGTTTTGGCAGTGGTTCACCTGCTGTTTGCGTAGTTGCATGTTTTAGGTAAGTAAAATAAATTTACTCCAAACGAGTATTGTTGCCCTGCATGAATGACATGTTTGTAGGTGGTATACTAAATGCTGGATTGTGTGTGAAATTGTCCTTAGATTTGTACAAAATGATATCTGTGTTGTCTCATCTCTAATTTGCTTTTATTTTTTATTTTTAGTGGGATATCATTGCAGATTGCTGTGTCTGTGCAGAGTAGTTGCTTGTGAGTCTAGCTTTTTCAGGTGAGTGAGTGGTATAGTTTTTGAGTACATAACGCTTTGTGATAAAGCCACACTTTGTTTATTTCTTAACTTACACAGTGCTGGTTGGTGGTGGTGCATTTGTCCAGTTACTTTTCGTAGGAAGGATCATGGCTGCCACAGGATGAACGCTCAGCAGGTTGTTGGTATGCTTTTTGAGTCATCCTTTGATCATGATTATGAGAATGAGGGGGTGATTCTAACTTTGGAGGAGTGTTAATCCGTCCCAAAAGTGACAGTAAAGTGACGGATATACCACCAGCCGTATTACGAGTTCCATAGGATATAATGGACTCGTAATACGGCTGGTGGTAAATCCGTCACTTTTCCGTCACTTTTGGGACGGATTAACACCTCCTCCAAAGTTAGAATAACCCCCTGACTCTGGTTTTTGGACATTTCCTCTCTCAGGCACTAGGCATACTCACACAAGTGAGGTACAATTTCTATCAGGAGACCAGGGGCAATGCTGGTTAGAAGGAAGTTTGTGGCTTCCCTCAGATTCCAGAACTTTCCATCACCGAAATATGATGAAAAAGTGTTTTTTGCCAACTTTTGAGGTTTGCAAAGGATTCTGGGTAACAGAACCTGGTGAGAGCTCCACAAGTCACCCTATTCTGAATTCCTCTAGGTGTCTAGTTTTCAGAAATGTCCAGGTTTGCTATGTTTTCCTGGTGCCGGGTGAGCTACAGGCCAAAATCCACAGCTAGCCGCTTTGCAAAAAACTGGCCAGTTTTCTTTGGAAAAATGTGAAGTGTCCATGTTGTGTTTTGGGGCATTTCCTGTCGGGGGCACTAGGCCTACCCACACAAGTGATGCACCATTTGTATCAGGAATCCTGTGGGAATGCTGGGTAGAAGGAAATTTGTGGCTCCCCTCAGATTCCAGAACTTTCCATCACCAAAATGTGATGAAAAAGTGTTTTTATTGCCAAATTTTGAGGTTTGCAAAGGATTCTGGGTAAGAGAACCTGATGAGAGCCCCACAAGTCACCCCATCCTGGATTCCCCTAGGTGTCTATTTTTTTTAAAGCACAGGTTTGGTAGATTTCCCTAGGTGTCGCCTGAGCTAGAGGCCAAAATCCACAGATAGGCACTTTCCAAACAACATGCCTGATTTCAATGTAAAAATGTGATGTGTCCATGTTGCGTTTCCTCTTGCGGGCATTAGGTGTACCCACACAAGTGAGGTGCCATTTTTATCAGGGGATTTAAGGGAACACAGAATAGAAGAAGAAGTGTTATTTTCCCTTGTCTTTCTCTACATTTTTTCCTTCGAAATGTACAACAGTGTGTAAAAAAGACGTCTGTTTGAGAAATGCCCTGTAAATCACATGCCAGTATGGGGACCCCGGAATTCAGAGATGTGCAAAAAAACACTGTTTCTCAACACCTTATCTTGTTCCCATTTTGGAAAAAACAAAGGGTTTCTTGATATCTATTTTTTACTGTTTATATTTTACCAAATAAATTGCTGTATACCCAGTATGCAATGAAAACCCATTGCAAGGTGCACCTCATTTATTAGCTTTTGCAGTATTTTGGCTAATTTCTTGATCTCCTCCAGGGGGACCCACAAATTCTGGGTTACATCTAGAATCCCTAGGATGCTGCAAAAAAGGACACAAATTAGGTGTAGTTAGCTTATGTGGGCAAAAAGTTATGATGGCCTAAGTGTGAACTGCCCCATAGAGCCAATAAAAGGCTCTGCACAGGAGGGGAAAAGGTCTGACAGCGAAGAGGTTAAATAAAACGTGTTATCATTTGTGTATGTGTTTGATGGAATGCTTGTTTCTGTATTTTCTGTGTATCGTTTTGCAGTTCAAATCATTGACAATGTTTAGGCCTGGGTTCCCTGGCATCCAGTTAAGAATTTATGGGGGTTCCGGGATTCCAAAATGATTCAGTGGGGATCCCGGGGTTCCAGTAATGAGAAAGTGTGGTCCATATGAGTCAAAAGCTTGGGAACCACTGATCTATTGTATTGATTTGTGTTGATTGTACTAAAGTATTTGGTTCCTCCACATTTCATAATAATCAAAAATGTGCTTCATTTGTGAATATCTAATTTTGATATGTTCTAAAATATCTGCACAGTTCATATACAAAGACATTTCAATTTTGCTCTGTGCTAAAAAAAAAAATATAATGCTGCTTTTCTCAAGTCCCCAGTGGCCAGCATGATTATCACAAAAATTCTTTTACTTTGCAGTCACAGAAAGAAAAGTAAACACTGAGCTCTCTGGAAAACTGAGCCTGTCATTTGACCTGTGTCTTTGAATGCACAGGAAATGTAATAATATAAGAACAAGATTTAAAGGCCTATTTACTGAAATCGAGCACAGACGTAAGAATACTGTAAATATGGTTTGGGCAAAAGAAGTGACAAACTCAAGCTGGACAGCCGAAAAAAAATAGAGAAGGCAAGTAGAAAGCAAGCAAATGTGAGCTACAAGCCACAAAGTCAATGGTAAGCAATAGGCGGAATGCATTTCCAGGAAATCTTTCCAAAAGATCCCAAGATGTCATTAGCAAACCAGACAGCTGCACCGTCTGGTATGCTGCCATCTAAAAAGGAAAAAACAGACTGTTACAACCAATTAAACTGGTGGAGGAAGATAAATAGAACTTTTACCACAGTTTACTTCTTCACCAAATTAAAAAGAAAATGATTGTAAGTGAAGAACAACGTAACATGTGGGACAAAACACAGTTAAAAAGGCTGTTTTTTGGGCGTGTCCCTAAGTGCACTTTGCCTACCCATGAACAAGTGATATTTTGTACCTTGGCACACTTGTGTGAGCGTGCTGGTGTCATTTTTGCTATTGTTTTAGGACAACACTCTGCTCCTGTATTTACATTTACGTGCTGTTGTTTGTGCATTTGTAGTTCATTTCCTAGAGCAGTCTGAGTCATTATAGAAATGTTCAGGCTTGTGAACCGATTCCCTATTTGATATGCGCTGCAACTGAGTCCTGTTGGTTAATTTGTTCTTACCAGTGTGATTATGGGAGTATGATTGCTGTGTAATCATAAGGACCGAATTATATTGTTTGGGATCCTAGCATGCACTTTCTTCACACAGACTTTGTCTTCCTTGCAGGTGTGTGTTTACTCTGGTGTTGATGTTATATTAATGTAATCCTAGTGAATAAAATATTTCCAGCCCTATTTCAATATTGTGTTTAATCAAGCCCTCTTTGTTCCTTTTGGGCGAGACTGGCAGTAAACTAGCAAAGTAGGTCCACTCACAAATGTTTTCTTAATTCATCTCCAACCAGTAAATTGAAAGAGTACTCTTATTACAATATCATTTCCATACTGCCCAGTTGACTGTGTCTCTTCAGTAGGCTAAGCCTGTCAATCTTTAATTCATGGGCGCAATTAAACCGTTAGTGTCCATCACTTTGAACTTAGAGGTCCTGAAAGGTCACATGAGTGTGTTTTTGAATATTGTGAAGTATTTTGTTTTCTTGACTTTCTGTTACTAGTAGGGTCCTCTTCTTGGAATTGTGATGCATTAAATGCATTAGGTTTGATTCTTCTTGTAAGAATGCACTGGAAGATTTGAGAAGGAATGCCTCTTAGGATTTAGACGATCCAGAGCTAGCTGTATTGAAACACTATTTCGAAGAGTCAGCAGGGGGGTTTGGATGACCCACAGGCGCTCACTGACAATGAGAGAATATACTTTCACAATATGTCAATTAGTGAAGCGACAAGGGAACTTTTGTGCTAATTCCGTATCTAACACTTGAGTGAAAAATATTTTTGCTTCTGAGCCTCTCGCTCAACCTGTCCATGCCGCACATTTAAAATGTGTAGAATATAATTGTGTGATTCAATACGTTCAAGATCATCATGTGTCATCTCAAACAGTCCTTCATAAATGTATAGCGACCTGTTGTTTTACAGCTAGGTTTGCGCTATAGAAATACCAAACACGATGAGGTGGAAACCGCTGCAGAGGTAATGTTCGCCCTACTGCAGTGTCCATGAAAGGCTGTTATTCAACGTGATCCTGCATTGTTGCAAAATTACACATGCCGAAGCTATTTGCTTGAAAGGTCCTGCTGCGTCTCCAGTGGCACAATGCTGTGCCATGCTGTCAGCGTAGTGCATTCAATTCCTTCTCTCATCCTATTTAAATGTTGCTCTATATTTTCCTCCTAGTCGCTTCATATCAATATCATTCTTGATTTTCACACTGGTTGTATATCTTTTTCTTTTTCTTTGTCTTTATCGTTTATTGTCTTTGATTTTACATTTTCGCGAACGCCGTTGTTTTTGCAGCTGATGCTCTGCACTTGTTTTCTTTCGCACTTTTTTCAACTGGTCCTTCAGGGTTTTGAGCGGGACTAGGCTAAGAAGGAGCACAATACGTGCAAGATCGTTTACATTTGCCATCATTCCAGAGCAAATAGTCACACTGCGAAAGGCATAGCCACACAATGTCACAATGTGTGACTGCAAAACAGCCTTTCGAAAACACAGTGTGACATCCTGATAAAAAGCATATCGCTTTACAGCTTGAAATGCGAATATTAATACTGTTCATTCCTGCTGGAAGGGAAGCACGTAGGGATATCTGCAGTGAATAATGATGTCTTAAAAGTGCATTTTTTAATTCTAAATTGAAGTAGTCCTTGGCTTAATGGCATACGAACACATATATTAGTGTGTGCTATTTAATGTTCCCAGTTATAAGATTATAAATGTAAGAAATGGACATGAATATACATTGTGCTTCATTTATGTGTGTTAGTTATGATTGTAAAATAGTTCGTTTACTTGACCAAAGGCCCTTTGAAAGTGTTTTGATTCAGGAGGGAATCATGTGTGTGGAGCCAAGCAGCTAGAATTATCGGCGATGTGCCTCTCTCTAGCTTTTGCAATCATGTAAAGCGCCAGTTTGGGAATGATAGGTAGAATACTTCGCCCAACCACTAATGGCTGGGTCAGGGCAGGCGTTAGGGGACCTCCCCAGGCCCCAGGGACATCAACACCAGAGGCACAGCAGAGGATGGGGGACCCCATCCCAGGTAAGTACAGGTAAGTATTTTATTTTATTTTTTAAAGTGCCATAGGGGGGCCTGAAATGAGACCCCTTACCTGGCACAGGGTGCAATGGCCATGCCGAGGGGACCCTGGTCCCCTGTGCTGGCCGTTGGGGTGGTGGGCAGTAGTCATGTGGTATCAATGGTTTTGCATCCGGACCCTGATGGACAAAGGAGAAACAGCCGCCCTCATCCTCCTGGACCGGTCAGCAGCCTTCGACACGGTCTGCCACCGCACCCTATCAGCACGCCTCCTTGACGCCGGTATCCAAGAGAAGGCCCTGGCCTGGACCACATCCTTCCTCTCCGGCAGAACCCAAAGCGTCCGCCTCCCACCCTTCCGCTCCAAAACCACTGAGAGCATCTGCGGCGTCCCACAGGGATCCTCCCTCAGCCCGCCACTGTTCAATATCTACATGGCCCCCCTCACCCACGTCGCACGACAACACAACCTCAACATCATCTCCTACGCCGACGACACCCAGCTGATCATATCCCTCACCGAAGATCCCCACACAGCCAAAGCTAACCTCCAACGAGGAATGAAGGCCGTAGCCGACTGGATGAAGGACAGCAGACTGAAGCTGAACTCAGACAAGACGGAGGTCCTCATTCTCGGACCCACCCCATCAGCCTGGGACGACTCTTGGTGGCCCACGTCACTAGGCACAGCCCCGGAACCCACGGACCACGCACGCAACCTGGGGGTCATCCTCAACTCCACTCTCTCCATGACCAGGCAAGTCAACGCCGTCTCCGCGTCCTGCTTCAACACCCTCCGTATGCTCTGCAGGACCTTCAAATGGATCCCCCTCGACACGAGAAAAACCGTTACCCAGGCCCTCATCACCAACAGACTCGACTACGGGAACGCCCTCTACTCAGGAATTACAAACAAGCTCCTGAGACGACTCCACTGTATCCAGAACGCCTCGGTCCGACTCATCCTCGATGTCCCCCGCCACAGCCACATCACACTCCACCTGAGAGGCCTGCACTGGCTCCCCATCAACAAAAGGATTACCTTCAAGCTCCTGATCCATGCACACAAAGCACTGCACAACACCGGACCCACCTACCTTAACAATCGACTCAGCTTCTACACCCCCACCCAAAGCCTCCGCTCAGCCAACCTCGCCCTTGCCACAGTCCCCCACATCCGAGAAACCACCGCCGGCGGCAGATCCTTCTCCTACCTAGCCGCCAAGACCTGGAACACTCTCCCCACCATCCTACGACAGACCCAGGACCTGCTGGCCTTCAGAAGACTCCTCAAGACCTGGCTCTTCGACCAGTAGCAACCCCCCCTCCCCAGCGCCTTGAGACCCTCGCGGGTATGTAGTGCGCTTTACAAATACAGTGATTGATTACTTCCAAAACAATAATAAATGTATTCCAGCTCAGAGTCAGAGTAAATCACACTACACATGGCCACTCCCAGGCACTGCGGCACCCCACCGTTGGAATATAATGGAGGTAGGGACACAAAATAGATCCAACTAGGAAACAATGTTAAAAGAAACTAATGAAAATGGTTTTAAAAATACTTAATTTTAGTCTTATGTAAACAACTAAAAACATTTTTTTTGATTTCACATATTTTAATACCTTTTTTAATATAATAATGTATGCAATGTTTGTAATGTATGTAATGTTTGTAATGTAACACTTTTATTAAAACATCATTGAATTGAATTTAATTAATTCTATACAAATATTATTAATAATTATTGATAGATGAAAATGTATATTTTACCTTTGGTGGGATTGTTATTAATTTAAACTTCAGAGAAATCATTTTCATATAATTTTAATATATTCAAATTATTGTAATGCCGTACTATTTTGTGTATTGCTACGCATTTAAAATAAATATATCAGATTCATTAACAATAACATTTAACTTACAAATAATTATACTAATTGTTTTCCAAGTTTGATAAACCTTTTAAATTTACCGTAAACTTTACCATAGGCATTCTGCAGCAATGGTGGAGACTTTCCTATGGAAAGGTTCCCTATAATTTACCATATGGAGATCACCACTACATTGGCAATGATCTCCCTATGGAAAAGTATCTGAAAATTTGAAAAAGATTATGAAACTTGTAAAATATTACTATTTTGTGTTAAATATGATTGTACATTACTTTTATACATTTATTTTAAAAGTAGATCAAAATTAAAAATTGGTATAGCACTATTAAGTTATTTTTAATTAAAAACTACATTAAATCACATATACAAATTAAATAAATTAAATACAATATTTAAAAAAAAGATCCATAAATAAAAAAGTTGCCATCTATAAGAAAAACATCATTTTTTATTATGTATTAATAATGATTAAACATGATGTATAGAATCAAATAAAGCAAATGTAATTACATTTTATATAAAACTAATGTTAAATTATACTTTTAGAAAAAAGGATGTTAAATAAGATAACATTATTTTTAGGTTTTTCCTGTATTAAATTAAAACATTTCTATTTTGGGCTTTTTCACTTGAATTAATTTACTTTAAATTTACTTCCAACAAGGAACTAGTTATTAGTTATAGTTTATTGTCTGAATAATAAAAATCATCACAAAACAACACAAACATTAATCAAAAGAAAATTGCCCCCATAATTTACGAATTAACCATTCTCTAAAACACTTTTAGCAATATGTGCAATACCCAATAAAATCAACAACGCGCAACACCCACTTGCCGCTACTGATAATGACACAAACCCTAAGCAGTACGTTTTTATAACACTGTGCAACCGGATGTTTCATGCATTATCCCTGGGTGCCCCATCTGGGATTTGACGCATTGCTCTCTTGTGAGGAAGAAAAACGATGCATTGCTGACCCGACCGGAGAAGAAACGACACACGGTCTCACTTGCGAGTAAGGAATTGACGCATTGCTGACTTTTCTGACGCAACCCGCTCACCCGTGCAGCTTTATTTTTGATGCTAACAAAGTGCTTTGTGTAAAATCAACGTTTCCATTGTTTTCTATAGAGTAAAACTCTTATTCTTTTGAAAATTCATATCTTGATTGGTGTATGTTCGATTTTTTGTTGTTTTGGTCTTGTTTGATTTAGATATATATTGCCTATTTTTCTAAATTGGTGTGGTGTCCAGTTTGCAGTGTTTTCACTGCATTACTGTGTGTGTTGGTACAAATGCTTTACACATTGCTCCTGGGTTAAGGCTTCCTGCTCATGCCAAGCTACCAAGGGAGTGAATGTGGGTTAGCCAGGTGTGTTTCTCCTTTGCCCTGACTAGAGTGTGGGTCCTTGCTTAGACAGGGAGCAACCTGACTGCCAAACAAAGACCCCATTTCTAACATTAGTGATCAGCGATTGGGATTGGACTTGTATTTGTACTTGACATTCAGTGATTAAGTGTACACTACTGTTTTCAGTGCAGATCATTACATGACCACATACTACTTGTTTTTGCTTTTGCTCTTTGTGGACTTTTTTTCTGCTTCCATACATTTGGATATCTTTTTTTTTATTCTTGAACTTCTCATTGGGAACTCTTTTTTGTGCCTTGGAACTTTGCACTTTTGATTTGCCATCATGTCTCAATCTGAAGATGCACCAGCTAGAGATGTTTTTGAGTTAGGGAAACTGGAAAGTTGCTCAGTTGCTCAATTGAAACAGTTCTGTAAGGATCTTGCCTGTCCCATTAAGTGTTCCACCAGGAAGGAGGAGCTGCAAAAGGGACTGAGGGCCTGGGTGATAGCCAAGGAGGCTGAGGGGCATACAGAGTAAGATGAATGGGATGGGGAGGTGCAGAGTATTCACAAGTGTATAGTGGGTGTACCTGTTATGCCTAGGGGGAGGGCTTCCAGGTTAGGTAGCAGTGTGTCATTCAAGGTTCTGACTCCTGAAGAGTTGCAGGACAGATAGGCAGAGAGGGCTCACCAGTTGGAGTTAGGGAAGTTCAGGATGCAAAGGGAGATGGAAGAGAGGAGACTGGCCATTGAAGAGAAGAAGATACTGCTGAGCTTAGTTTGAGGGAGCCAGTCTAGTAGAGATGGTGGCAGCAGTACCTTAGTGCAGCTTGACAGGGAGGTACACATCCCAAAAGACTTGGTGAAGGATTACAAGAGGGAGAATGACATTTACCTGTGGTTCAAGGGGTATGAGTCTGCTCTCCACATGAACATGGTGCCTGAAGAACATTGGGGGACAGATCTGTAGAAGCACTGTGAGCTAGAGGGGAGGGACACTCTGATATCCTTAAGGGATCCTCAGGGGCTCGCCTACTCTATTATGAAGGATGCCCTACTTATAAGATATGGTCTAACCCCTGAGCAGTATAAGGAGAAGGTTAGGTCCTATAAGAAGAAGGATTACTAAACTTGGTTGGAATGTATAGACTCTTTTTGCAGGTCACTGGATGGATGGGTTAAGGGCAGTATGGTAACAGTTTTTGAAGGCCTGTACAATTTGATTGCTTGGGAGCATTTGTATAGTCTTTGTTTTCCAGAGCTGTGCCAACACCTTACTGAAAGCAAGCTGACTGACCCAAGAAAGCTTGCTCAGGAAGCAGACCGTTGGGAGAGCGCCTGGGTCCAGAGGAGGTATGGGGGAGACCATGCCAAAGGTGGAAACGGTCCCCACCAGAAGAACTGAGGGGATAAGGGTAAACAGGGGAAGTTCTCTAAAGGGCTCCAACCTAGTTCCTAGAGTAAGGATTCCCAGCCCCCGTTCGAAAAGAAGCCATGGATCTATACAGGTAAACCTGCAGAGAAGGTTCGCCACAAGTGCTTTGCATGTGATCAGGTGGGTCACTTGAGGGATGACCCCAAATGTCCCAACCGGACACAGGCACCAACTGGTGCTCAATCACATGGGTTGGCCAGTGTAGCTCTTGGGGAGGAGTTGGTTCCAAGTGGGTGTGAGCCATCTGAGATGACCCTTGTCTTACTAGGGGACAGTGAGATGGTCCAGAGGACCCTCATGCCGGAGAACACTAAAAAGTACAAGCAGTGGGTCACCATCAATGGACAGAGAGTGAAGGCTCTGAGAGACACAGGAGCCAGTGTGACTATGGTGAGAAGTCACCTGGTGTCTGAAGAGCAGGTAGTTCCCCATGTACTTCACCAAGTAGTTGCAGTGGATAACTTAGAGTGCCTATGCAGAGTGGTGCAGGTTCCTTTTGAATGGGGGGATCTCAGATTCCTTGAGGGTAGCTGTGACTCCAACTATTCCTGTAGGTTGTCTGCTTGTCAATGACCTGGATGATTCCCCTTGGAAGGAGGTGGAACACAAGCCTCACTTGGAGATGTTGAGTCTGCCTGGGTGTATGTATGTCCACCTGGTCAATGGTAGCCCGTCAGGGTGGTCAGGAGACCCTAGATCCTGAAAGAGTCGCTGAGGTATCAGCCAGAAGGAGGAAGGGCAAGGGGTGCGAGAAACCAGCTCTAGAAGTTCCCAATGTCCAGGAAGAGGCTGAACCTAAGGCGGAAGCCTTGGAGCCTACATGGGAACAGGTGGAAGAGCTGGGGGAGGTCCCTGAGCTGATGCTGTGGCAACAGGAAGGGGGACACACCAGGGAAGCACTTTGTGAGACACAGAAGACATGCCCTACTCTGGAGGGTTTGCGACAGCAAGCTGCAGAGTAGGTGTCTATCAATGAGTCTGGATTACATTTGATCTATTGGGAGGATGGCCTCCTCTATAATGAGCCTAAGGTTCCTGAGCCTGGGTCAGCCTGTGTGCTGGTGGTACCCCAGTGCTTCAGAGCCTTCCTACTGGGTCTGGCTCATGATGTGCCTCTAGCTGGACATTAGGGGCAGGACAAGCCCTTTCAGAGGCTTGTCACCCACTTTTATGGGCCCCAAATGTGCAGGCAGACAGTTGCACACTGTAGGTCTTGCCAAACTTGCCAGGCAAGTGGCAAGAGTGGGGGGAAATGTAAGGCTCCCCTCCAACCTTTCCTTGTTATCAGCACCTCCTTTGAGAGGGTGGGTATTGACATTGTGGGGCCTTTGGATCCCAAGACAGCCTTAGGCAACAGGTTTATACTGGTCTTGGTGGACCATGCCACCAGGTATCCAGACGATATTCCCTTAAAGTCAATCACTGCCCCTGTAGTGGGACGTGCATTGATGGATGTTTTAGCCCGCCTGGGATTCCTCAAGGAAGTGGTATGTTCTAGGGGTACCAACTTCAAATCTACTTATATGAAGTCTCTGTGGAAGGAGTGTGGGGTGACATATATGTTCACCACTCCTTACAACCCCCACAGCAATTGTCTGGTTGAGAGATTCAACCACACCTTGAAAGGTATGATAACGGCCTGTCAGAGCCCCTGTGGCAGAAGTGGGGCATCCTCTTGCCATGCCTTCTGTTCACCTACAGGGAGGTGCCTCAAAAGGGTCTTGGATTTAGTTCTTTTGAGTTACTGTATGGCTTCCCTGTCAGGGGACCTTTGAGTCTGGTGAAGGAGGGCTTGGAGAGAGCCCCTAGTAATCCCCCCCAAGATATATTCAGTTACATGCTGGCTTTTGGGAACCAGAGAGCCTGCTTCTGGCAGCTTGCTCAGGAGAACCTGAAAGGAAGCCAGGAAGACATGAAATGCTGATATGGCCAGAATGCCACTCTGGTTGATTTCCAGCCTGGGAAAAAAGTTTGGATGATGTCCCCAGTAGAGCCTAGGGCTCCAAGATAAGTGGACTTGCCCTTTTGGGGTGGTGGAGCACAAGAGCAATGTCACATATCTTGTGAACGTGCAGGCTCCCAGGAACCCTTTGAAGGTCCTGTATGTCAACCGCCTCAAGCTTCACTTTGAACAGCCTCAGGTGATCATGCTCCTAGCAACAGATGATGGGGTGGAGGAAGAGAGTAAGCCTCTTCCTGACCTTCTGTCTGCTGAGGAGAAGGATGGGTCTGTGGAGGGTGTGAACTTCTCCCCTCACTGACCCCAGAGCAACAGAAGGACTGCCACCAGGTGTTGGGACAGTTTGCCTGCTTGTTTTCCTTGACCCCAGGGGTCAATCATTTGTGTACTCATGATATGGACACTGGAGACAGTCCTCCTGTAAAACATAATGTTTAAAGAGTGACTGACAAGGTTAGGGCTAACATCAAAGATAAGGTATCCAATATGTTAGCATTAGGGGTTATTGAGTTTTCCAGCAGCCCTTGGGCCAGCCCTGTGCTCTTTGTCCCAAAAGCTGCTGCTCCGGGTGCCACTCCAGAACTCAGGTTCTGTCTGGACTACCAGGGACACAACACAGTCACTACAACAGACATGCGCCCCATCCCCCGAGCTGATGAGCTCATCGATCGGTTACGGGCTGCCAAATATTTAAGTACATTTGATTTGACCTCTGGATATTGGATGATTGCTCTTACTGGGGGGGCTAAGGAGAGTTCTGCATTCTTTACCCCAGATGGGCACTACCATTTTAGGCTGATGCCCTTTGGGATGAAGAATGCCCCTGCAACCTTTCAGAGTCTGGTCAATCAGATGTTACCTCGACTGGATGATTTCAGTGCAGCCCACCTGGGTGACATTGCCGTGTTCAGCTCCACACGGGAAGAACACTTGCAGCACCTCTGCAAAGTGTTGGAGGCCCTGAAAAAGCCATACCTCACTATTAAGGCTAGTAAATACCAAATAGGGCAGGGTTCTGTGGTGTACTTGGGGCACCAGGTGGGGGAGTGGCCAGGTGGCACCCCTACTGCCGAAGATTGACCCCATTCTGGCTTGCCGCCCCCCCCCCCAAGGCCCAGACTGAGGTGAGAGCCTTCATAGGTATCACAGGATACTATAGCAGGCTTGTCAAGGGGTATGGCACTATTGTTGCTCCCTTGACTGAGTTAACCTCTAAAGAGCAGCCCAGAAAGGTGATCTGGACTGACGTTTGCCAGACAGCTTTTGATGCCCTGAAGGCAGCCAAGTTCACGGCACCTGTGCTGAAGGCACCTGACTTCTCCAAGGAGTTTGTTGTACAGACCAATACTTCAGGGCATAGTGTAGGAGCAGTGTTAACACAGCTAAATGAAGAGGGCATCGATCAACCTGTAGCCTTCATTAGCAGGAGGTTACTTCCTGTAGAACGTAGGTGGAGTGCAATTGAGCATGAAGCTTTTACTGTGGCCTGGGCACTGAAGAAGCTAAGACCCTACTTGTTTGGGTCTCAATTCCGAGTTCAGAAAGACCACAGGCCCTTGAAATGGTTAATGCAGATGAGGGGTGATAACCAAAACTGTTGAGTCGGTCTATCTCCCTACAGGGAATGGACCTTACGGTGGAACGCCGCCCTGGCTCAGAACACGCCAATGCTGAGGGTCTGTCCAGATCCTTCTGTATTAGTGATGAGAACTCCGATGAGGTTGGGTAGTTCTCCCCACTTTCAGCTTAGGAGGACACGTGTTAGACCCGGCATCCTTGGAGTGGTCTCCCCTGTCTTTTTTGCCTCTGCTTCCCATGTTTTGACTGTGTGCTGGACTCTTTTTTGCAGCTTTTGGTACTCTGGGCACTTTACCAGTGCTGACCAGTGCAAAAGTACAAGTGCTCCTGTGTAAATTGTAATTGTCTTGTCCATGATTGGCATATTTGATTTAGTAGTCAGTCCCTAGTGAAGTGCACTAGAAGTGCCCAGGGCCTGTAAATCAAATGCTACTAGTGGGCCTGTAGCACTGATTGTGCCACCCAAATTAGTAGCCCTGTAAACACGATTCAGACCTGCCACTGCAGTGTCTGTGTGTGCAGCTTTAAACTGCCAATTTGTCCTGGCAAGTGTACCCACTTGCCAGGCCTAAACCTTCCCTTCTTCATGTAAAGCACCCCTAAGGTAGGTCCTAGAGAGCTCCATTGAGAGGGTGTAATGTATGTTAAAGGTGGGACATGTACTGGTGTGTTTTACATGTCCTGACAGTGGAATACTGCCAAATTCGGTTTTCCCTGTTGCAAGGCCTATCGCTCCGACAGGTTAACATGGGGGCTGCCTTTAAATAATATTTAAGTGCAGATTCCTTTTGGGTGCATATAGAAATATGGAGTTCAGTGTCTCTGAACTCAAAATTTAAAAATACATCTTTTGGTAAAGTTGCTTTTAAAATTGTCAGTTTGAAAATGCCACTTTTTAGGAGGTGGACATTTTCTTGCTTTAACCATTTTGTGACTCTACCTGTTTGTGGATTACCTGTCCGGGTCAGTTTGAAAGATGGGCTGTTTGTGAATCCCCTCTAGACAGTGACACAAGCAGTGCTGGGGTGTAGCCTGCATATCCTGATGAGCCATCTGAGCTAGAGTGGAGGGAGGAGTGGTCACTTACACCTGAATGGGCTGTGCCTGCCCTCACACAATGCAGTCTCCAACCCCCTGGTATGAGTCTGGAGCCTTGCCTTGGCAAGGCAGGATCTTGTGAACAACTGAGGCTTTCCTTTGAAGTTTGCCAACGTCAAAGGCAAAAAGAGGTATATGTAGTGGACCCAAACCCCAAATTTTCATATTGCTTCTGGAATCAAGAGGAACCTCTGCCAAGGAGATGAGATGAAGAGCTGGAGGAGGAGTACTGCCCCTTTGCCAGTGACTGTGCTTTGCTGGGTTGACCTACAGTTGGTGCTTCTGCATGAAAGAGGAAAAGACTGGATTTTGTGGAATATTCCTCCTTGTGAAGAATCTCCAAGGGGTTGGTCTGAGCTTGCCTCCTGTTTTGAAGTCTCAGGGCCATCAAATACTTCCTCTGCCAACACCTGGACTCTCTGCTGATACTACCACCCTGCCAAGTGGTGTCCTATTCAGTCCCTTGAAAGGTGAAATTGGCAGAACAAGAGCTGATATCCACACGCAGAACACTGCGCAGGGAAAATTTTTATGCACCACCTGCCACGCGGCTAATAAACAACGTTCCCCCGGCTCCGTGGCTGAAAACGATGCTTCACCTGCATTCGGCTGGAAGACCGACGCATCTTGGTTGGAGAAACGGTGTGCAACACCCACTTACCTTGCGGCTGCTGATAACGACACAAACCCCACACAGTGCTTTTTTCTAACACCGTGCAACCGTGTTTCTCATACATCATCCCTGGGCCGAGGTGCCCCGTCCGGAAATTGAAGCATCACTCTCTTGCAAGGGAGAAAATGTATACCTTGCCTACCCCACCAGTGAAGAAATGACACGCGACCTCACTTGCGAGTAAGGAATCGGCACATCGCTGACTTTTCTGACGCACGCTTACCCGTGTGGCTTTATTTTTGACTCTAACTATGTACTTTGTGTAAAATCAATGCTTCCATTGTTTTCTATGGAGTAAGACTCTTATTCTTTTGAACATTAGTTTCTTAATTGGAGTATGTTGGATTTCTGTTGCTTAGGTCTTGTTTGATTTAGATACATAGGCCCATATTTATACTTTTTGACGCAAAACTGCGCCGGCGCAGTTTTGTGTCAAAAAAAATTACCGCCGGCTAACGCCATTTCGTTGCGCCGTGCGGGCGTCATATTTATACTTTGACGCACGGTGGCGCAAACAACAGGTGGGTGTCATTATTTTTGACGCACACCGTGGCGTCAAGCCGTAAAGGAAAACGACGTTAACGTGGCAGAAATGACTGTGGGTCGATTTACGACACCGCAACCCGGATATGCACTGTTTTTTGATGCAATAGCGTCAAAAAAACCTGCAAACACTGCCAGTTCACCAGAGGAGAGCCAAAATGGATCCCAGATGCCACTACAGACCCCAGGAAGATGACAGCAGACCAGAAACCAGCCAGGAGGATCCATACAAGAACCAGGACCTTTATAGAAAGAAAATAAAGTGTTGCTTCAGTGCAGAGGAGCAGGAAATCCTTGTTAAAGAGGTGACAGAACACCAGCACCAACTGTTTGTCACCTCAAAGTTGCCAATCAGTAGGAGAGAGGCTATATGGCAACAAATTGTTGACAAGATTAACAGTGTGGCTGAAGTACCCAGAACAGTCACAGAGTGCAAGAAACGCTGGCATGTCTGCAAACGCAGGACCAAGGAAAAGATGGCCAGGAACAGGAAGGCAGCACTGCAGACTGGAGGGGGAAGTCCAGCACACCAGGAGGCCCTGGACAACATGGAGGAGGTGGTCGCAGCCGTCATCCCTGAGGAGATCGTCACAGGGATTCAAGGACAGGACAGCGAAGACTACCAGGAGGCAACACATATGCAGGGTAAGTCGCATGGGGAATTATAATGCAAGAATGTCAACTGTGAGCGGGGGGGGAAATACCTACTACACATTGCATGTAAGTCATCATATACATGGAGTGGCATGGGTAAAGGGGCACAGCAGGGGGGCATGGCCTGCACAAACATAAGCTGAGGCACACCATTACACTACACCAACAACAGTCCCATGGGGGCATGCTGTCATGCCAACGATGGAGCAAAGGGAAAGCCACGACAGGAGGGAAGGCCACTACGTCAAACTTACATCCTGGCACTCGTCAGCCAACATATCTCCTACATGAACTAGGGCCCTATTAGCAATCCTCTAGCCAAACCGACAACTGCAATGTAACTGCAACAACAGTTGCCACTACCACCTCTGATCTGTGTGCAGCTCAAGTAGCCAATGGCAGTAACCTAAATTAGGGGGTGAGAATGACATCTGCAACAATCTCCAGAAACAAGACAAAGGCCCCAGTACACTCAAATGTCAATGCCCTTAGTTGTCACAAACATCAGCCAATGTAAACAACAATAGGAGCGACACAGCACTAAGGACACACCCATGCTGCATATGTCAGGGTCCATCCTGTGCCTGGCTAACAAGGCAACATCACAAATGTCATACTGCTCAGACAACAGCATTGAGGAGGGGACACATGTAACTGGTCACTGAAATACACCTGCACAGTCAGAGAACGAAATAAGACACTGATACGACTATCAGGGCAATCCAATGTAACACACATTACCCAACATCAGCAGGACACATCAACAATGTCAACATCCATATCACATCATAACATTGCCATGCATAGGATATGCTACATGTCAATTACAATTAAATCAATGTGAAAGATCAGGGATTGGGGCAGGTCCTGATAGTTAAGTGTGCTGCCAGGGACATCAGAACACCCACAGCCAGTGAAAGGTCTTACCATGAGAATGGATATACAAGAAGGGTCGAGTAGGACAAAAAGGTGGCTATTCTCTATTTGGCATAAAGCAACACCTAGAGGCAATGAGGCTGACAAGTCTGATAACTCAATAACATACATGTAACACACAGGTGGGCCATAGGCCTGAAACAATGCACATCTGAAGGACTGCAGATATTAATACAAAACAAGATCACAAAGTGAATTCATCAAAAGGCAGGCACGTCACGTCAAAATTGTCACAACACAGACACACTAATTGTACCCTGTTTCATTGCAGAGGAAGATGGATCTCCTGCCGATATGCCTGTCCCAGATTTCCCTGATGACATGGATGACGAGCCCATAAACATTCCCCAGGAGACCATCCAAAAGGTCCTTGAAACCCTCCAGACCCCACCTTCAGTCACAAGGAGGAGCACAGAACAAGCAGCCATCGCAGAGTATCCACCCACCACCCCAATTGTAAGACCTGCCAGCTCCAATACAGCTGAGGACTCAGACGACACTGGAACCAGCTTTGAGAGAACTGTAGTTGGAGTACAGCGGGAGCTGGCCAAGGAGGTGCTGGTGGGGATGCAAACTATGGCAGCCAGCCTTGAGGGGATACGCTCGTGCATGATGTCATCTGCAGATCAGGCAGCAGCTATGCAAGCCCTAACATCCATACTGCAAGGACTACAATAAACTGTCAAGGAATTCACCACTGCAGTAATGGAGTTGCCACAACACCTTGCACCCCAAACCTTCCACTGCATGCACAAATGCAATCATGACTCCCTCAGGGCTGACCTGGCTGCCTACCATCGTGATGTGGCTGCTATTCTCAAGAACCAGCAGATCCTCCTTGCTGCAGTACTGCCCTTAAGACCTTCACAGGGAGCAGCGACCGGGATGTCTGACTCCACGTCTTCTAACACTGAGGTGTGTGTTGCCCCTTCACAACCAACAACAACAAGTACAAAGCACATTCACATGGAAGAGTACCCGGAAGCACTAGTTCCTGCACCATGGCCTACTTTTACCAAGGTCCTACGTTTTTTCAAATGCCAGTCTTACAACAACTCTACTAAATGACTGTTCTTCTAACCACTGTATATCTTGTCAGCATGCCCAGTTAATGTCTCTCTTATACTAATCGGCAAATCCTGTCCCTCTGCACTGTCTGTAACATCACCCCAGCATATCAGTAGCATTACCTACACCCCTTCTGTAGGATCACAATGTAAGATTTCACTAGAACGGACTCATCAAACATGGACAATGTACATATTGCACTACAGCACTTTTCAATAAATAGCACTTGCACAACAAATATGTCTCTGTGTAATTTGACACATCAACTGTGCAGTAGATAACACAAATGTGCCTGTGTTCCAATCATGTAGCTTGTCAATACATCTGTCCTGACATCATGTAGTCAGATACATCTGCACAGTGCCCAGGATTGCATCATAGCCTGCCCATCCTGAGGAGAATAACTGATGAAGTGAGAAACCACACACCATCATGCTGTGTTGGACAGAATAATGCTTCCTCAAGGGATATCAAATTCAACTAATAGTGGCTGATAAATGTTGTCACCATGCAATACTAACCCATAGAACTGTGCAGTCTAATCTAAGCAAACACTACAAAGCACAGCATGAATCAATCTTTCTGAGTTAACATCCAAAGAGGTAATCATGCTGAATATTGACAAAAATGATCTATGTCAGTTATGAAGACAAGAAGACAAGAGTGTTAACAAGATCTCATCTTAGAAGGTGTCCCTGAACATCACACTGCAGTCAGACCTAAAGCTGTCCCCCCAATACCAAGTCTGGAAGCACACTTTGTGACGTAGAAAACATACTCATCAACAAAAATCCTTTGTGATCCATGTCAACTCCGATTGGTGGTTCAAACAAATGGTGGATTCTTACCAAGGTAGCTCTGGGGTAGCTGCCATTTTACACTTCAGTTTGTATTTGTTTGTAGCATAGGACACAAATGTCATAGAACAACAATTATTTACACTGATGCCAAAGCCATGATCAAGTAGCAGTTAACACATAATGTAAAGGGTTATCTATATATTTATTCAAAACTAATCACACAAGAGGAAACTAAGGGAAAAGTCATACCTACCCTAATCTAACCTGACTACTCATTACCCACAACTGTCCCTAACTAACCTAAGCTAAACTTACTCATCACATATAATGAATCGTTCTAAACATCAACCCCCCACCCCCCATTATGAGACAGGACACATGGAGGACAACACATACTAACCTACACACATACTATCCTAAACAATCATATAATGTTTTGTATTTTTTTTCTTCATATTTTTTATATATATATATCTATATATATATATTTTTTTAAACACAGAAACCCCAACATTGTCCGTCCAACACACCCACCCACACACTTAATAAGAAAAAGTAGAAAGAATCAGGACCCCCCACCCCCCTCCCTAACACTAACTAAACTAACAACCTATACTAACCTAACACTAATCCCCCTAGCCCACTAATCATGAGAATAAGGAAAGAGGAGGGAGGGGAGAAAATCATGTCCATTGGAAAAATATATTCCTAGAGGTTGGCCCTCCGGAGGGTCCGCCTGACGGATTTGACCTGCTTCTTTATGTAGCTGACATCCTGGCTAAGATTGTTCACCCTCTTTAAAACTCGGTCTATCTTATGTTCCAAAGCCAGGAATGCCGCTGGGTCGACTGTTGGTGCTGGTGCCGTGTGGAGCCTAGCCCACTGGACTGTCCTGCAGCTGTCACACTGCTGGGGCCTGGGTGTGCTGCAGATGCAGGGACAACTGTCCCCGCTGTGGCTGGGGCCACCTGGGGAGAACCGGTGATTGTGGTGGTGGTGGCTGTAGTGGGCAACCTTGGGCCACCCTGTGGTGAAGCCCACCATGCTCCGGAGGCCCGATCAGACTGCTATTTACGGGCCATCCTTCGGAATCCCGACTGCACCTGCAGGATGTGTCTGTACCTCATGGCCCGCCTCTCAAATTCGTGCTTCTGGGCGGTTGTCATGTTTGCAGCTGTGAAGACAAAGGGCAACTATTTACCATAGGAACTGCATTGTGTGAAATAGCACAAGTGGTCAATCTGACAATACATCTACTGTACTTGTAACAGCTCATATCACCATACAGATCATTGAAAGTCTCAGAGGAAGTACATGGAAAGCCTGCCTACAAAGGTCATCTCACACATAGCACATCCAAAACCCACATGATGGGTAACAACTGGTAATAACTTGTCATCAAAGTACTGACAGTTGTCAGCTAACAATCATGCTGCACATCCTCCGCCTATTGCCTGGACTTCATATGTCAGTGTATGTGATGAGAATCACAAACCACAAGGTCTGCTATTTGTAATAGGATTTGCTAGTACAGTATTCATGTGCCATACCTGAGTGTGTACACTAGGTTCAAAACAAACTTTAAAATAGTCACAAGTATGTGTAACATACTGGTTTCTTCAGTCCTAGGTACCCTATTCACAAACCCATGCCTGTGTTTGGGGGGGGGGAAGAACAACAAACAATTCCAAACTACATGCACACCCAGGAGTGTATAGAAAGCTCAACATGTGTTTGGCTCTACACACACACCACCAGTAAGGGCTATCAACAAATCGGAGTCAGCTAAACCTTGTCCTATCCAAGGCCCACACATGTCAGAATGTACTTACCTAGGTCAACATCACATACTTCCAGTGAGGCATAATTTTCAACAGACACAGAGTTGCAAGAACACCCATGATCATGAATAGCATGCACATCTAGGCCTGAAAAACTTCCGCCCCATCTCTCTTCTACCTTTCCCAGCCAAGGTAATAGAAAAGACCGTCAACAAACAGCTGACCACCTTCCTGGAAGACAACAACCTGCTCGACCCTTCACAAACCGGATTCCGAACCAACCACAGCACGGAAACCGCCCTCATCTCAGTCACAGACGACATCAGAACCCTGATGGACAACGGTGAAACAGTCGCCCTCATTCTCCTCGACCTCTCGGCTGCCTTTGACACCGTCTGTCACCGCACCCTAATCACCCGCCTACGCTCCACCGGGATCCAAGGCCAGGCCCTGGACTGGATCGCCTCCTTCCTCGCTAACCGCTCCCAAAGAGTTTACCTCCCTCCGTTTCGCTCAGAACCCACCAAGATCATCTGCGGTGTACCTCAAGGCTCATCGCTCAGCCCGACACTCTTCAATGTCTACATGAGCCCCCTCGCCGACATCGTACGCAAGCACGACATCATCATCACCTCCTACGCCGACGACACCCAACTTGTACTCTCCCTCACCAAGGACCCCGCCAGCGCCAAGACCAACCTACAAGAGGGTATGAAGGACGTCGCAGATTGGATGAGGCTCAGCCGCCTAAAGCTGAACTCTGAAAAAACGGAAGTCCTCATCCTCGGCAACACCCCGTCCGCCTGGGATGACTCCTGGTGGCCCACGGCCCTCGGCACCGCACCGATCCCCGCAGACCACGCCCGCAACCTCGGCTTCATCTTGGACCCTCTTCTCACCATGACCAAGCAAGTCAACGCCGTGTCCTCCGCCTGCTTCCTCACTCTCCGCATGCTCCGCAAGATCTTCCGCTGGATCCCCGCCGACACCAGAAAAACCGTGACTCACGCCCTTGTCACGAGTCGCCTGGACTACGGCAACACCCTCTACGCCGGGACCACCGCCAAACTCCAAAACCGCCTGCAACGCATCCAAAACGCCTCGGCCCGCCTCATCCTCGACGTACCCCGCAACAGCCACATCTCCGCACACCTGAGACACCTGCATTGGCTCCCAGTCAGAAAAAGGATCACCTTCCGTCTTCTCACCCACGCACACAAAGCCCTCCACAACAAGGGACCGGAATACCTCAACAGACGCCTCAGCTTCTACGTCCCCACCCGCCCCCTCCGCTCCGCTGGCCTCGCACTTGCTGCCGTCCCTCGCACCCGCCGCTCCACGGCGGGTGGGAGATCTTTCTCCTTCCTGGCGGCCAAGACCTGGAACTCCCTCCCCACCAGCCTCAGGACCACCCAGGACCACTCCGCTTTCCGGAGACTCCTAAAGACTTGGCTGTTCGAGCAGCGATAACCCCCCCTTTCCCCCCTAGCGCCTTGAGACCCGCACGGGTGAGTAGCGCGCTTTATAAATGTTAATGATTTTGATTTGATTTGATTTAGTTCCACACACTTGTAGTACAACATGTGGAAGTACATGCTCCCAGAAGGTTCAACCTACAGTGTGCTCAGTACATCGGTGAATAGGGAAGCAGCAGTCTTCAGAAAAGCCATTTGCAGAAGCTATCTGTGAGAATGTGAGTCTGACATGCAGACTCAGTCTGAGACGAGTCCCAGGGCAACTCTTATTGTAACTAGTGTATTCCACATGACTCACCCCAGTTCTCATAGCGGGCCCTACAGGAATGGCCTACAAACCCTAGATCAGACAACTGGATAGGCATTGGTCAACTCAAAATTTTCTAAGAACTGAAATCCCACTAATGGAACAAGACAAATGATTGGGCAACGCATCACACCTTGCAATGTGTTCAACACACAGGAGTCCATCACACATCACCAGCAAACACAAAACATAACACACATGTCAACACTCACTGTAGGTGTCGGGGTCCTCAAAACGAGTCACCTCTCCCACTGTGTACGGTGCAGGTCCACCTGTAAAGCATGGAAGGAAGAATGTGCTCAGAATCAGTGCACTGACAAACAATTTCAATTACAAAAACAATGTGTAAGCTGACATAAGTTATTAAACCCTTTCAGACATGCTCATACTGCATGGAATATTTCACAACCAACATTTACATAGGATGGGTCTCCTGCTACAGTTACACACACTTCTACACACATGCAGTGGCCCTGACTGTCATGTGGTGGCAAACATGCACCTCCAGTAGTAAGCAGCAACAATATTGGTGTGTATTCGTCTCATCATGTGCATCCAAGAGAGACATCCAAAGGCTGGTTACTTGAGGACTGCATGACCTGTCAAACAGCCTATGTGGTCATGACACATTTGTGACAGATAGGTACATTGTACAGAGGGGCAGGGACTTTGGCAATACCTCATGTTGTTACAGTTTCATAAATTGATGTGTCCCAACAATGATGATTGGCACCAAACATAGATGTTTGTACCCTAGTCCATACCTTTGGACTGCCATCCCTAATCGGATTTTGGCACAAGAAACAAAAAATACCAGTCTAAGATGTTAGCGGAGGGCACCTGACTCCTTTCCAAAAATGGTTCATGTTCAGATCTGGCATGTATCAATAAAATATGAAGGAGCACATTAATCCCTAACAGGCATAGCACTTCCATGAACACTTTCCTTACACACTCACCAGACACACATGAGACATATGTCTGGGCCACATTGCTATCATCAATTGACATGAAGGCAGCACTCATTTTCAGCATCATGTAGGGTTTCCAATGTCAGTCTAGCTACAGCGTCATTATATGTAGGTATGATGTTAGTACATCCATACTTCACTGGCAATTGTGACCTGTAGAGTCATGATTGCCTCATTAATGTTTTGCTTGTCTGACACAAAGGCGGCACTAAATTACATTAAGCAACAAGCAACCTGTAAGTTTGCAGAACATGAGCTGCCTGACTGCTAGCATTTGTCATCCTTCACATAGTGCATCAATTACCCTGTATGTTTCCTCAGCATTACACACAGTCAGCAACTTATCTGGCAGATTGTGTACCAATCATCTCATGTCACTACACAGCTTTTAATTGTGCACATTTACATGATCTGTACTCAACAACAGGGCCACCAATCATGATTCCCAGGTGGTCCAGCAGATCTTGCTCCCTGGAGATCAAGTCAGCCTAGCGGTGCTTCAGCTGGTGGTCATTGCGTTGGCTCCCATACAGACGCACCAAGTGATGGCACGCCTTCCCCCACCGGACTTTTCGGGCCTCAGTGTGATACCCCTGTATCACCCTACCCCCAGCCTCGAGCATCAGTGGGAGGAAATGGCACACCAGCCAAATGAACCCCCCCCAATTCCTCCTCACCCATCCTGGAAAGACGTGGCCTACACAATATTTCTGCACATAAAAGGGGAAAATGTAGTGGGGAAAAAAAGAAGAAAGGCGAAAATGGGGAAAGTAGGAGTAAGGAAATACAAAGTAAACTTAACAAATAGAAGAAGCCAACTATCCCCTATATAACAGTACCCACAACAGACTCCCACAGACAATAAATACAACACTGGACTGGACAAATGTAAACAACACACACTCAGACAGTATTCTCCAACAATATTTAAATGACAAAACAACAAGTAAGATTGCACTCTGGACACAAAAGCACAAAATCACAAGACAACACTCTGCACACAGCCACACAGTCTAGAATAATCACAGACTGCAAAGTGAAAGTACACCCACTGTACAGAATCTGTAAACAGGATATCCTATTACATCACATCCTGCATAACATGGCCGCCGTTTTTTTCCATTATGCGTCATATTTTCACGCATACAGCTTGTGCGTCATATTTTTTGACGCACAGGAGTGAAATTAATGCCACCTCCAAATATTATTAATAAATGGTAAATATATTTTGGATGCGGCATCATTTTCACTTTCAGAGGTAAAAAATATGCCACATCCAAATATTATTTACCAATTATTCAAAATATTTGGATGCAGCATTATTTGCACTCCTGTGCGTCAAAAAATATGACACACAAGCTGTATGCGTGTTAATATGACGCATAATGCCAATTATGTTTTTTTTATGTCCAAATGAGTCATGCAAATTTGCTTTACCTAACGGAGCTAAATGCTAAATACTGGGCTTAGCTAAAGCAAATGTGCCTTACAGGATGTATGGAAGGCATTCACAGTGCAATAGTAATGATTGGCCAAAATGGAGATTACTCATAATTGCGCACACATGTAGATAATTGCTAATTGCGACTCTCCAAATATGAAAGAGCTAACAGGATGTCTTTATTAGCTAATTTGTGAGCACATGTATCAAGCTTTTACAAATTGCAAAATGGCCGTTTAGGTAATGCAATTGACGCCTAAACAATTTTTGGTGGTAACCATGTGCTAATTAGCAGTTAATTTAACCAATTTTTTTTTTACTATAGACATGTAGCGCACACATGCCCCTTAAGCATGTGTGTGTTTCACGTGTCTGTAAAAAGTTTTTAATTGGGCTGCAGCAGAGGGGGACTTAGGCCCCCAGCACCCTGGGATTTGCTGTTCCTGACTTGCAAATTAATCAACAGTTTTCCCAATTTCTGTAATGCTAAACCATTGGCAGTAGGCCCATAGATGCAAATTGAGTATGATTCTCTTTTTGCAAATCAGTAATGCCATTTGCCCATTTGAAGTTTGCCCTATTACTTCTTTAGAAAAATCAGACATACCATTTAGCATAGATTTAATAGCAAATTCTTAAAGTTCCATATGTTATAATAGCAAATAGGTTTTTGATGCATGTGGCCCTTAATGCATTACCTGGTTTAGTGGCATGTTTCAATCTTCATGCTAGGTTACAATTGGGACACTACTGTGATAAGCTGCTTGCAACCACTTTGGTGATCGGATGGTACATGTACATGTGTGTGGTCCAATGTGATCCTGTATCAACTGTTAAGGTGTATGTTGTCACTGTTACGTCCAGGTCTCATCATGAGTTAGTGGCAGATAATCGTGTCTCTAATGAGTATCCTTTGGAGATAAATGTGAGTAAAGTCATTGAGGACATGGTAACCTACATGTGGATGGTCCCACCCTGTCACTGAAGACGTGTAATGAGACTTTCAACTGGGCAACCTTGGTGTGCTGAGTGAGAGAATGTCTCAGGCGTCAGGATCCGGCATGTGTCATTGCAACATTTGTACTCAAGTTGGCCTCTGTGGATGCAAATGCATCTGGGAAGATCATAGCCTCTGTGCAGAATAATATGGCTGGTATTCACCACACACGAGCCATCTCTATTATTTGGACAATGTTACTTAGTGTGTGAACTGTCAGGGTCCTAAAATGTGTAGACTTTTCATGGACATTATCTGAGGTTGCTGGTTCTGCTGGAGGCCACGTACACCATCCCAGGCTATGGCCCAGGTACACTGTCACACTTTGTAGTTTAGGAATTCATGAGACCCAGACAATGGATGGGGCATGATTTAGCTATTCAAGGGCACTGTAACAAATATGATACAAATAAAAGTCAGATGATGCAATACAATGTATTTGAGTATATATTGATGAGGCAAATGACAAATTAGCCTCTGAGGAAAGAGAGGTTTTGAACAGCAAGTGTGGTCAATATGTGGCCACTGGGAATCTTTAGGGTGACCCACGGACAGGTGCCAGTCAAGCTGACAGGATGCAGGGTCAATCAGGATCCAGCACTTTCACAATTGACTTGATCAGTGGTCTGACTAAGACTGGTCGGAGGGAGCAGTAGACAGTTGACGTGTCAAACTCTGTATGTCCTGTGTTGTTTTGAAGGTGACACATGAACCCAGATACAGTGCTACACGGCTACATTAGTAGCAATGCTTAACGGTGTAATTGCCAAAATGACAACATCTATGCTGTAGGAGGCATCAGCAGGGATGGTGCACGTAAATTTGGGTGGTGTGCATGGAGGTGATCACTGGTGTGGCCTCCATCAGTGTCTCACAAGTCCTGTCGGATGAGATTTGCTTTCAAATGGCCTACAGTACCTTTCACACGGGAAGTAATCTACAGGTGATACCAGGCCTTATAAACTCCATACCAGTGTATTATTTGAGCTGATGTACATGCAGTCAGATAGTACTATGACAATGGTATACCATAGGAAAGGGTGTGGCACACTGGATGACTCTTGTTAGTGTGTGTGTGTAGATGAGGGAATATCAGGGTACACATATTTGTATTCAAGGGACCTCTTCAGACAGGTGGGGTGTGACCAGGCGCATGGGTGTGTCAGGTTTTTAGATATGTGTGGCACTTGTGCTGTGTATGTTCTGCTTATGTGTAACTCTAGTGACAGATAGTCTTTGCAAAGATTGTATGTAGTTGGACTTACTGCTGTCAAGGGTCTGGTCATACATTCCTGTTCCTGAAAGCAAAAGCATGTCAGCTGCCTGATGTATGAGGCCTGTTTTCCCCTACTTGAGTGATGGTGTTTTAGTTGTGTGCCATATGCTGCGATGAACCATGTTTCCAACATGTATGTGTGTAATAGGTGTGGTCCTCAGCTATTGCCCTTCAAAGGTGAACTGTACAGGATGTCAGTCATTTACATTGTGCGTGTATGTGACCGTTGTATGATAGGCATCACATTTGTATTGGGATTTTCTGTGTCCTGATTGTTATATCATCAATGCTCCATGAGGCGACACTCTTCTTCTGATAGTTAGAGCTAAAGGTGTGCAGAAATGATTAGCCAGACCATGATGTGGTGTTTCTTATCAGTGTTTATTTACATTAGTTCATAAAGTGGTGATGGTGATTATATTGAAAAGAATTTGTTCACAATGTGTTGGCGCCTACGCACTCCAGCAGCAGTGTTTGGTTGTTCACCCTCATGTTGCAGGGCAGCATCCTCCTCTTCCTCGTCTTCAGGCATGTATGGGTCTGGTTCCAGGAGGGGAATGTTCCTTCTTATGCAAATGTTGTGCAGGATGGAACATGTTAGTATGATCTTACAGACCATCTCGGGGGAATATAGGAGGCTACCACCAGTGATGTCGAGGCAGCGGAACCTTGACTTGAGGATGCCGAAGGTCCGCTCGACAATGCTGCGTGTCCTCCTATGGGCCTCATTGTATGCACGCTCTGCAGCTGTACTCGGGTTGCCAAATGGTGTCATAATCCATGGCTGGATGCCATACCCCTGATCAGCTGCAAGAAAAAATGAATGGGATCATGTTGATGTAGATGGTACTATTGAAAAGACCTTTAATGGCAGTAGTTGTCTTGTGTTGTCTGTGACTCTTTTGTGTACTAATGTGACATCCTATGCTTGTAGGCTATAACATCTGCATTGTGTTGTTTCCTTGGCTGAACAAGTGTTTGTCTGCTAACCGTTTGTCAGCAATATGTTTGGGGATTTTCAGTACAGTGTGCCCTCCCTGGCATTGTGACTTGTGATACAGGTGTCCGTGTGTCTTCACTGGGGGTGAGATGATAGTTCCATGCATAGTTAAAATTGAAAGTGTTGTTAACACGTTCATATCAAAGTACCCTGGACATCCCATACCTTTAGACTTAGGCAATGTATTAATGTAAAGATCATTGAGACACTTACAATTTGCAAGGTGACATTTCGGCAACCACACTCATTGACGTCTTCACATTAGGATGTACAGTAAAATCCGATGTGTGACAGGTTCAATGGTGACTTAAGAAACATGGCTAGTGATGTCAGGACCTCAGTGTGTTCCTGTTGACATGTTGCTGTTGTGGTGTATGTGTTGTGTGTCCTGGAGGGTTGCTGTGCAGTGTATATATATGTAGGTTTTTGTACTTACCAACAAGTAGTCCATTGCCATACCGTCCATCCTGGAAGTGTTGATTGATGGTGCAGTGACGGAAGATGAAGTAGTCATGTACACTCCCAGGATATTTAGCCACAATGTTGGTGAACATTCCTTGGTGATCGACATTGGCCTGCATGTTGATGGAATGTTTGTGCTTCCTGTTGCGGTAGAGGTGTTCAGTTGCAGCAGGTGGCACAAGGCGTACATGTATGCAGTCGATTGCACCAAGGACGTGTGGGAAGCCACTGATTGCGTAGAACCCCTGTTTAGTTTCCTGCTGCTGCTGCAGTGTGTTAGGGAAGCAGATGTGGCGGGTGTCAGTCGAATGATGGCGTCCAGTACTTTGGGCGAAAAGGCGGAGAATGATGGTTGTGATATTCCGCCTACCAGGGCACCAGTTGTTTGAAAAGAGCCACTTGCCAGCATATGATGTACGGCAAGCAGCTTTGTTTCTGTTGGGATGGTGTGGGGTGTCACAAAAGTGGGGGCCAACTGCTGTTCAATGTTTCGCAGCAGTTGCTGAATGGCCTGCCAGTTCAACCGGTACCTCTGTATGATGTCGTGTTCCCTGAGGCCCTGAAGGGTTGCTCTTGGGAGGAATATCCTCTCCTGCCTTCTGTGCTGCCTTTGGGGTCCCTGCTGGTGTTGTTGTAGCTGCTGTTGTTGCTGCTGGGCTCTGCGTCTGCGTGCACGCTGGATTAGAATGACCTCCATGGCTCCCTGTTGCTGCTCTGCTGCTCTGCTGTTTGTTCTGTGTGTTCTGATTAAATACAGGTGTGTTTGCCCCATTTTAATGCCTGCCCTGACCCAGGCGTTAATTTTTTACGCAAATCGGGCTGTGCGTCATTTTCTGGCTCCGCCTCCCGGCCGTGCGTCATTTTTGCCCTAAAGCATAAATACAACGCTCGGCCGTTTAAGCCATTTTTGGGACGGGAACGCCTACCTTGCATATCATTAACGCAGGGCGGGTTGCCGCATCCATAAAATGACGCACACTGCGGAATTTTGTCATCTGCGGGCTCGGGCGTCAAAGTTTAAATACGGGGCAACGTTTGCGCTGATTGTGCGTCAAAATTTTTGACGCACAATCGGCGCAGACGGAGTATAAATATGCCCCATATTGCCTATTTTTCTAAACTGGTGTGGTGTTCATTTTGTAGTGTTTTTACTGTATTACTGTGTGTGTAGGTACAAATACTTTACACATTGCTCCTGGGTTAAGCCTTCCTGCTCATGCCAAGTTACCAAGGGGGTGAGTGGGGGTTAACCAGGTATGTTTCTCCTTTGCCCTGACTAGAGTGGGGGTCCTTGCTTGGACAGGGGGTAGCCTGACTGCCAACCAAAGACCCCATCTCTAACAACCACAAACTCTGCAGCAGTTAGATGACCATTGTTGCGACCACTTTGGTGTGCCGTCCTTGGTGGGCTATCTTCCAAGTCGCATTTTTAAAAACTTTTCCCTCATACGAGAAGGAAAATAAGCAGACGAATATGGTTAGAGATCCAGCTTGTCAAATGAATTAATAACTGACCATGTATGCTTCTTTGTTGCCAGAGAGTCCTTAATGGCTGAAAAGGAGAAAACTTTGGTTTTACGATTTAATTAAACTTTTAATGCTGACTTAGACACTGCCTGAAACTCAACTTGCAGCTCAAAACTAAAAAGACAATTAGATATGTGCAATCTCCAAATACCCACATAAGTTGAATAATTTATTTCCTGCCAACACATTTTAGCCAAACTTCCTGAGTCAGATAAAAATAGTAAATGCATAATTTCAAGAATGCAGCCTTACTGACTAACACATGGGATTGCAGGCCAAATTTCAGACAAACACGAGCTTGACCAATTTTTGGGGGGATTTTAAGGGAAGATTTACATGCCCTAATCTGGAATAGGTCCTGTAGTTTAGCTTTTTTCCTTTTAAATATAACCGATCCATAGGCTAAAACAGGAATCAATTTGGCTTTCATAATTTTCACCAAATGGTCATATGACTGGCACTAGAGATTATCTCTTATTTTTTTTAAATCATAAATAAAAGAAGATGTCTTTGTTCTTAAAATATTAAATTGTTGCTCAAAGGAAACTTTAACTAGTTAACTGGTTTAAGTCCATACAACCATTTGTTTCTATGAGAGGGTGTAACAGGGGTACACATTTGGCTAAAGGACAGTGTGTGTCACTTACCTCTCTTCCATAGCCCCTGCCATTGTACAAAGTCCATTGGGTCCCGCCGCTCTCTCCCTCCACCAGCAACCTGTTGCCAGCCAATCTACTTGCAGAGCTATAACATCTAAATATGGTGGGTAGAACACAATTGACTTGACAGTCATTTTTTATCAACTGCTGACACGATTTGGCTGTAGCATCACCAAGATCTAAATCAGGCCCTCAGTAGTCAGACAGCCACAGATTTACAAATGTTTCCACTAACTTAGAGGGCATGGGCAGCTAATAAATTGCCCTGTAATTCCCTGGAGCATTAGGGTCAGCAAAGAAAAGGGGTACAATATTAGTCTATTTCGATGAAGAAGTAACAGAAACTGTTAATGGGCTCTCATTGAACAGAGTATTGACCACTGGGTTTGTGGCATCCAATTCCAAAGGTGTTCAACAGAGAACTTGACTTCAAATTTAAAATAGCAGACCCTTGTGTCTTTCATAAAAAGTGAATTAAAGGTGAGTAAGGAACAGGACACATTTTTTGGGGCATGAACCGGGATGTTGAGCCAGTAGCCAAAGCCACTGTCACATTCAGACTAATCTGTATTTCCTTATTTTTTTATGGGAGAACCTGGCCAGTTGTTCACACTCTCAGCAGAGGGTTAATTGCTTCTAAAACAGGTTGTTGGTTCAGAAAATGTTTTTGGTATTCCCTTTTGGTGGAATTAACCAGCACCTGGTATTTTTTTAGAGCTAGCTTATATTTTGCTTTTGCCTCTGTGCTATATTTTTATGCCAGGCCCTTTCTTCTTTCTTGCAGAGTTTCTTCTCTTGTTTCACGGCATCATTGAACCATAGCCCAGAAGGTGTGGCTCTACACCGCTTCTGTCCTAACAGTGAAGTCAATTTCTCCACTGAAGTGATAATTCAATTATCAACCTCTAAAGCATTTCACTTAATTATACCCTGGAGTTGCCAGGAAGTGTATTTCAGTGCCCTCAATAGGTCAATTTGGGTAACATTATCATGTCGTCTAAGTCCAGCTAAATTGAATTAGGTAGTGATCCATTCACATCATTGGCAAAGGGTCTAACATTCATAGATTTTTATTGGAGAAAACAACATCAATCGTCTGCCCTCCCTTAAGAGTTGATTTGGAAACTGATCTGGACAGAGGAAATGAAGACATAATATCATCCAAGCTAGCTACTTCTTTATCTAAGGAGCAGTCCCATGGAGTATCAAGCGATTCCATGCTTCGGTCATCTGGGAGCCATCCAGTGCTACAGTGCTCATGTGCTTTGGGCGGCTTATGGACATCTGCGCACATGGCACTAGAAATCTCTCTGTTGTGGGTACCAGAGGGATTTCTGTTAGAAAGAAACAGCCTTAGGAGATGGGGATACCTTCCCCATCTGCGAGGCTGTTTCTTTTGTTTCAGTAAAATGAGGATAGGCGAGCGAGGCTCACTGACGTCATTTCAAGGAAACCAAAAGTGAAATTAGCCAAGCAGTCCTTTTTAGTTTCACTGCCTCAGTGCTCAGGGGGCTATCTCAGCCCCTTGAGCACCGAGGCAGACGGGAAAGGTATAATTGGAAAGGGGAACATTTCCCTTTTCCAATGGTATCCCTTTCTAGTGGATTCCTGCTTGGGGAGTGGCGCAGGAGAGTGATCCCCAAGCAGGCATCCACACACTAGACACCAGGAAGTGGGGAGCAACCCCTTGGGCAAGGGCCTTTGCTCCCCCATTCAGTTTATGAACATATTCAGAAATTCTGCCCCCCTGGCTGGCAGATGGAAGCAATGGCCAATAGGTGGCGTAGAAAACCCACTAGAAACCAGGGATCATTTCTTTATGTAAATTATGGGATGAGGGCAATACAATGTCCATTCAGGGCAGACCCATGCAGAAATAGACAAAGTCTTTCTGCCTGGGGGAGCAGACGGGGGCAATCACCCCCTGATCAGCTCCCCAGGGGGAAGACAGCCCACTAGGAGCCAGGGACACATTTGTTATGTGACGTTAGCGGTGGGACTGCCCTGAATAGGCATTTTAATACACCCACCAGTTTCAGAAATACGCACAGTCTTTCTTCCCCCACCCTGGGTGGCAGATAAGGCCAATAGCCTCAGATCTGGCCTCCTCTGGAGGCAGAAAATCTACTAGGAACCAGGGATTCATTTGTTATGTAGATTTAGAGGTGGGGGCATCCTTGAATGGGTATTGTAATGCCCCCACCCCTCTCAGAAATAGGCACAGTCTTTCTGCCCCCCTGAGGGACATATTGGGGCAATAACAGGCACTTGACCTACCTGCACAAGTGAGGTACCATTTACATCGAGAGACCAAAGGGAACACTGAGTGGTAGAAGATTTGTGTCTCCTCTCAGATTCCAGAACTTTCCATCACAGAAATGTGAGGTAAATGTGCTTTTTTAGTCAAAGTTTGAGGTTTGCAAGCGATTCCGGGTAAAACAACTTGGTGAGAGCTACCCAATCCTGGATTCTCCTAGGTGTCTAGTTTTAAAAAACATAAAGATTTGTTAGGTTTACCTAAGTGCCAGCTGAAATGGGGCTCACAAACCACAGCTACCCACTTTGCAAATAAATAGGTCATTTTTGCGTGGAAACATTTGATGTAGCCATGTTGTGTTTTGGGCCATCTCCTGTAGCAGGCACTAGGCCTACCCTCACAAGTGAGGTACCATTTGCATCAGAAGACTTAGGAGAATACTGGGTGGCACGACGTTTGTGGCTCTGTGCAGATTCCAGTACTTTCCATAACAGAAATATCAGGAGAATGTGTTTTTTAGTCAAAGTTTGAGGTTTGCATGGAATTCTGGGTAAACCAACCTGCTGAAAGCCACTCAAGGCCACCATTGTGGATTCCCCTATGTGTCTAGTTTCAAAACATGTACAGGTGTGTGGAAAATGTGATGTATCCATGTTGCATTTTGGTCTATTTCCTATCACAAGTACTAAGCCTACCCACACAATTGAGGTGCCATTTTCATCAGAAGACTTGGGAGAATGCTGGGTGGAAGGATGTCTATGGCTCTGTGTAGATTCCAGAATGTTCCATCACAGAAATGTGAGGAGAAAATGTTTTTTTATTCAAAGTTTGAGGTATGCAAGGGATTCTGGGTAAAACAACTTCTGTGAGAGGGACAGAAGTCACCCCACCCTCATTTTCCATTGATGCCTAGTTTTCAGAAATGTATAGGTTTTCTAAATTTTCCTAGGTGCCAGCTGAGGTGGGCCAAGAAACCACAGGTACCCACTTTGCAAAAAAAGGGTCCATTTTGCTTGGAAAATTTTGATGTATCTATGTTTTGATTTGGGCCGTTTCCTGCCAGAGCAACTAGGCATACCCACACAATTGAGGTGCCATTTTTATCAGGAGACTTAGGGGAACATAGAATAGTAGAATAAGTGTTATTGCCAATTGTCTTTCTCTGCATTTAAGCCTTCCAAATGTAAGACAGTTTGTAAGGAAGAAGTCTTTTTGAGAAATACCCTCTAATTCACATGCTAGTACAGGTAACCTCAAATTCAGACATGTGCAAATAACCACTGCTTCTAAACTCCATATTTTGGGGCCATTTCGGAAATACATAGGTATCCTTCATACGTATTTTTCACTCTTTATATTTTACTGAATGAATTATCGTATACCCGGTACACAATGAGAAATCATTTCAAGGTGCAGTTCAGTTATTGTCTCTGGGCACCTATAGTTCTTGGTGAACCTACAAGCCCTATATATCCCTGCAACCAGATGGGTCCTGTAGGCATAACAGTATATTCCATTAAAAATGTGCCATAGTTAGAAGAAGTTACTGATGAAAATGTAGACAAAAATGGCTGTATGTTTCAACTCAATTTCAATATTTTTTCATTTCAACTCTTACTTTCTTTAAGAAAACCTTGAAGGATCTACACAAATTACTCCTTCCTGATTTTAGAATTTTGTCTAGCTTTCAGAAATGCATAGCTTTCTGGGATCTACCATTGGGTTTATACCCATTTCTACCACTAACTGGAAGGTGGTTGAAAACACAAAAGTAGGAAAAATGGGCTATGTCCCAGTTAAATGACAAAATTGTGTTGGAAAATGTGTTTTTCTGATTAAAAGTCTGCCTGTTCCTGAAACCTGGGAGGCTGATGAGTTTAACACTGTAAACCCTTTGTTGATGCCACTTGCAGGGAAAAACAGATTCTTTCTTCTGCAGCTATGTTTCCCATTTTTCTAAAACAAAACAAAATTTAGCTGTATTTTGGCTAATTTCACGGTCCCCTCCAGGGGAATCCACAAACCCTCGCTACCTTTAGAATTTACAGAATGTTGGGAAAAAAGGGCTCAAATTTGGCATGAGTTGCATATGTGGACATAAAGTTATGGGGGCCTAGGCACAAACTAACCCAAATAGCTAAAAAAGGCTTAGCAGCGAGGGAGGAAAAGGCTTAGCTGCAAAAAAAAAACACTCACTGGGCCAGGGGGTCTGTAAATCAAAAGGCCACATACTGACCGTTGAGGATTCAATGAAAGGCAGAAGCCGAGCACTTCTCCTTGTAGTAAATCATCAAGCAAGAAATTGGTGCAAGTATAAGCGCTCTTATGTATAATTGCAATGCCACCCCCATCCCATGAGCACGGTTCAGGTTAGGTGTTTTATAGCTAGAGGGAGCAACCATTTTAATCACTGGTTTCGAAATAGCAGAAAGCCAGGTCTCTGTGACAAATAACACATCAGGCATTTCATCACCGAGAAGAATTTATATAAAAAACTGCATGTTTTTGCAACAAGGGCGCATTAATTAGGAAGGCGTTTACGGAACCCCCACACCAAGAGATGGGAGGGCTGAGAAGGAAACTCTTTTATAAAAAAGATGTCTTTACACAAAAATCACACTTTAAACATTTCTAAACATTCTGCATTTCATGAAGATTCATTTTCATGGAGTATGCATTAAAGATATTTAAAGCTAACAGACTAGACTTTGAGTAAGCCAATCTCACCGTAGTATTTCCTACAAACTGGCCATTGTGCCTGGATTCTCTCAGGACACTGATGGGTGCAGACGAGTGTGCCTTAAGCACGCAGACAAACTATCTCAAGTCTAAATACTGTCCATTATATACCTTTTAGAGTTGAGTAATACTCTGAAACTATGTGTACTTGTGAATACAAGTGGTTCACCTGCAACATATGTTATTAAATGTTAGTCTAAAGTCAAACCCTTCTACTGTATGATGTTATATGCACGCAAAACCTAAATTCCTAACTACCTTAAATAATATGGAATGCAGTTTAGAATACATTCAGAAAACCAATTCAGGTACCTGATTCAAAGTCTTTAAAGGAAATGGGAGATTAGCAGGTGAAACATAACTTTACGTCAATGGAATCAGTCACGAAACAATACCGCATTTAAACAATACCGCCTTTGAACAAATGTCCAGATCCATTCACATATAGATGGTGTGCAAGAACAATAATCCATTCCATTGGTGAAATGCAGCTGATACCAAAAGAGGATTTTAAAAGATGTGTAATTCCGTCTTCAAACTAAGCAAGGCGCATGGAGACCAAAAGCAGCCATTGGGAAGCAAGGTTCTTTAGGGTAATGCTTTGATATCCCAGAGTTTAAAGATGGCCACTAAATTCTAGTTCAGATTTGTTTTTGTTTGGGATGTGACCTTTGTTAGCGTGTCTGACCTTAATAAGTAAACTTACAAGGGGAAGCAAATAGGTCGATTAACCTTTTGACTCGCAGTTAAGATGTTCTTACCATAGCTCCAGTACATAATCAATAATCAATACCCAATATCAATAATCACCAACAATCAATAACAAATAATCAATGGAGTCAGTAATTGTCATACACCCTGACCTCTCAGTCATGAATAACCACACCTTTTAGTAAAAGTTAGAATATTTATTTCCCTATATTGACAAAGCTAAGCTCAAGTAAAATAATCTCAATATCAAAAGAAACACATACAGAAACAATACTGGCTGTCCAATGCGTTGGAAGAGCGTAATCTAATCAAAGCTTGAACTACAACAGTTATGGTGCATACCAGTAACAAAGTCAACGGAGTCAAAGTAATTACATACACTAAGTTTAGCAAAGAAATTCAGCAAGCATTAATCACTGTTATCATGATTTCATTAGTGAAGATCCTAAACTAGCATCAGATTAGCATCAGCATGTTGGGCTTCAAGCACAAAGATTTAGGGGGTCATTATCAACACAGCGGGATTTCCCGCTGTGTTCATGCTGGCGGTCTAAACATAGACTGCTAGCCCCTTTGAGACCCTGCCGGCTGAATAATCAAAATTCCACTGGGTAGGCGGGCGGAAACAGTGTTTTCGCCAGCAGGCCCAGTGGAATGCTCGGCCGGGACTTTGCCGATGGCTCCACATGGAGCCATCATCAATGCCGCAGTATGGCGGGGGCAGCAGCACCCGTCGCGCGAATCACCCCCATAAATTGGGAAGTGACCTGTGCGACGGGGCTGTGAACAGGGGGCCCTGCACTGCCTATGCCAAGTGCATGGGCAGTGCAGGGGCCCCCTGGGCACCCCTTTTGTCAGCCTTTTCCTGGCGAGTGAAACCGCCAGGGAATGGCTGGCAGAATACAGGTTCTTTATCCGGAGGGCAGCGCTGCTTGCATCGCTGCCCTGTTGGATAAAGAATTCTGCCATCGTCAAGCTGCCGGCGGCGGAATCCTGGCGGTGGTGGAGGGCCACCTCTGGCGGTTCTCCCTGTGTACATTATGTGGCAGTCGAGACTGCCATGCCGGTGGCGGAAATTTCTGCAGCCACCGGCATGGCAGTCTCGACTGCCAAGTTCATAATGACCTGTTTAGTAAAATAATTTTGGAAAACATCTAACTATGGCTCTATCAAAACAATGCAGTTGGCAACTAGAAAGAAAAATCAAATATGCACAATAATCAACAGTCTAGGTCATAATACCTATCCTCAGTATGGATCAGCAAGCAGAGTCAGTCTTCATCCTCAGGACATCAGTCGATCTGCAAGGCATCAGGCATCAGGATTCAGCATCAAAGTTCAGAAAGTGCAAAGTCTTTAAGCGTTGAAGTTTAGCACGTCCCTTGTCAAGACGCACAAAATAATAACCTCTCGGTCAGGAAGAAAATGGGCAATGGCGGTTTCTTCTCTCAGTGTAGTATTCCCAAATCCCTATTGGTCAGTTAATCGCATGTTCACACTTTGTCCAATAAAACTAAAGTCTCAAATCTATCAATTCTACTATTACTCCATTCACATGTCGTTGATTCTTTTGCCTTGCTGTGTCCTCATCATCCGGCTTGTCAGGTAACAATATTGTTGCAGCTTCCACTCCAATCAGTATCTCAATTGTTCTACTGAGAAAGTCAGTTTCACACACATTACACATAAAATGTTACATCTAACAAGAACAGTATCTTCTAACAGTCGGCTCTCATGAGAAAGCTTCCTCTATGAGCAAGTTTAAACAATACAATAGAAATCACAGTTTAACTCTCTGGGACAGCCATTTTATTAAACTTTAAGAAATACAGTTTTGACATGAGGCCTGAAAAATAGGCCAAGACATTCGCTTAAGTTTAGGCCTACAATTAATAAAGCTAACGCATAATGTATAACCCTTAATAATATGATGCACTACTACATTAGTCAAACATATATTCAACATTTCACAACATTAAATCATTAATTAGTACATTTTGTTAACATTGGTTGCCATTCTTGGTAATCACATTTTCAAATACGTGCATTATTTTTTTACGTTATTATATTTTCTACACAAACTTATTATTCAAAATACATGAACACTCATTAATAATTTGTATTAATACACCTGCGCTATCAATCCCTCCTCTGATGACTAAATGTGTCATCACACTAACTACCACCAACAAATTTTTGCATCAGCTTAAATTCTGTCAATTCAATCCCTTCATACTTTTGTTTCCCCTTTGAATATTCCGGGTACAGTTTTCCCTTTTCTTTTTTTCCTTCCTCTGATTATTCTTTGACCTTTCCAATGTAATCCTTTTGCATAATTTACACAATCCCCATAGTCCAATTAGACAAACCACAAAAATTAATATTCCTTGTAATAATTTCAATAATATCCGATTCCAAATGTTGCTGAGCCAATTTCCCACTGAAGCAAAACCTTTGTCAATCTTTTCCCAAATACCTGGCTCTTTCAATTCTTTCAAATCAGCACATTCATTAGTCAGATTAGTAAGTAGGGGCCACATGTAGCAAATCACGAATTTGTGATTCGGACGACTCGCAATTTCTGAATCGCAAATTCGGATGCAGAACGGTGTCTCAGACACCGTCTGCGATTCGCTATGGGGTCGCAAAGACCCACCTCATTAATATTAATGAGGTGGGTCGCATTTTGCGACCCCATAGCGAGTCCCTGCACTCACAAGGATGGTGGCCTGCTGAAGACAGCAGACCTCCATGTCTGTGACTGCTTTTTAAATAAAGCAGTTTTTTATTTTTATTTTGCAGCCCACTTTCCTCAAAGGAAAACGAGTTGCAAAACAAAAAAAATAACGAAAATATTTGTTTTTGTTTTCTCAGAGTAGGCAGTGGTCCATTGGACCACTGCCTGCTCTGAAAAAAACTTTTTGGCAACATTCACAAAGGGAATGTGGTCCCACGGGGACCCCTTCCTTTTGCGAATGGGTTACTGTGAATTGCTTTGCGACCGCGTTCACGGTCACAAAGCAATTTGGCATTGCGGTGCGAGTCGCAAATAGGAAGGGGACACCCCTTCCTATTTGCGAGTCGCATTCACATTTTGCGAGTCGGTACCGACTCGCAAAATGTGAATGAGCACCGCGATGAGCATTTTGCATGGCGCAAACTGCAATTTTGCAGTTTGCACCATGCAAAATGCTTCCTACATCTGGCCCTAGGTCTCCTATCTATCTACTGTTATCAGGAATATACGAACAACAATGTCCAGAATTAATCATTCTACATACTCCACCATCCTTCGCTAAATGAATGTCTAAAGCAAGATGATTTTGAAGAGTCATAGCTCTATCAGCAGCTAATTCAGTATCTATCAGGAGTATAGCCCCTGAAAAATTTGTCAGCATGTTATCCACAATAGAAGACAACTGTCAAATCTTTATTGAATTCAAAATTACTCCAACTGAAGGAATCACTGCTTCAAATATATCTCCCACTATACCAGAAGAGGACTCCCTCCTCGGTCTCTTATGATGTAACTCAGTCACTTTGGGAAACTGTTTCAAATCCTCCATTTAATAAATCTTTGGGAAAACTACCCCAAAATAACATGTCTCATACCATCCTCTTGGAAGAAGGCAATAAGCATTAAGACCACAGATGTAATAAATCCCAGGAATAGCAGGGTCCCCTCCATTCAACATAAACGTCTATTTACCCTGAAACAAAAACACTTGCCTACATTAACTCGTTGCCACAAATAAAGTGTCTGTGCATGATTTAGGCCTATACATACAAAGTTTCCCTACGTGTTGTGCATCTAAGGCTAAGTTCCCTTGCATTTTAATTGCACTATAAGCATAATCATTCCTGTAAGTCCTTTTCTCGAAGCCTTTTTCTAATTTCTCCTTTAATGCAAGTAAGCAAGCATGTCAGATTACTGCGGTGCGCATAAGCTCTGCCAAACGTCAATGTAGGTTCAAACAAAGCTCTAACTATTACTATGTCATTATCTTTAGCTACTCTACTCCAATACCTAATTATAGGACCAAATGAAAACACTACATCATAATTCAAGTAAAAGTACTGAATGTACTCTTGGTTATAAAATCTTGTTAGTAGCAGACTATAACTTATTCCATAAGTTAGTTGCAGACAATGGTAAGTAACTCCTTCCGCGACCGATGAAGGAATCTGTGTACACAAATAACAATTCTTTGCATCCATCGTCCCAACATACTCCCTCAACAAGCGATAGAAGACATTAGAAGAAAGTTCTCCTTGCGCATTAGTATCCCCATGCAAATATTTCTCATCTACCCTAGACTTCTCTATTGCTATTAGTGCAGTAGTCTTGTCAAAAGCAAAAGTATGGTTGGCTTCAAGAACAGACATACCCGCAATCGACATCACAAACAATATCCCACACATAATCGCCAAATCAATACTCCTATATTTACAGCGCCTAGTATTCCTGCCCTGTTCACTAAAGTTACTCATGATCTGTAAGGAATCAGAAAGCAGAAGAACATGTTGTAAAACTGCAGCAAAAATCTAAAATAGGCAACTCTTTTGTAAGCAGTTATTTACAGCTCTCAGTCTCACTTCCAGGATCCCTTGTCAAAATCGGTTAGCATCTTTGTCAAAATCAGTTTTCAAACGTCAAATCAGGTTATCAATGTCTCTTCCGGTTACTTTCAACAGTCTCTTTCTCAAACATTTTCTTCTCAGATTTTTTCAACAGTTCAGTTCACCAGCTTTCTTTAAGTGCCAAAATACTGACCCGGAATGTCTCTATCAAAACAAAAAGACAAAAACTCTTGCTGCCATTCATTAGTAGTTGCATACACCCATTCATGACCTGCGTATTTTTGACTTGCTATTCTTTTTCTTTTCAATTTTCAATCATCATTCAGCTCTCCTTCATTTAGATCTTCTTTCCTTGTTGTATTTACTTCGTCCTCGATTGATGGTTCAACAAACACTTCTTTTCCTTTTTCTTTTCCTTTTTCTACTTTCAACTCCGGCCACTTATCTACTTTCAGTGGACCCTTTGTCAGTGTTCTCCTCAGAGTCGAACTTGAACCTTCTCCTTGTCCTGTGGTGTTTTCTCTTGATGGACCTGCAATCGGTTCAGGAGGAGTCAGATTACAGTGACTTTGATCTACTTCAACTCCTTTCCCCTCTGTGTCTGGCAATTGCTCTGTTTGTCTCTGAAGATTGTCTGCTTCTGGGAAAGCCCTCCTCTGACTAGACTCTCCTGATACCTCAATTGAGATAGACTCTCCGTCACCCTCCTGGAGGTCTTCTACTTTGTCTCTTGCAGGAGTGACTGAACTGTCGTCAGCGGGCTCAGATATGGTCTCAGTTCCCCTTTGTTCTCTTTCCGGCCCTGAGACTTGTCTCGCTGTTGTTGGTACTTTCATCAGCGCTTCTTCATGATCCAGTGGACATGTAACTTTCTTTGTGTGACTTGCAGGAATCCAGTTCAGAATACCAGCATGCTTCACAGCTGTGGTAGTTGTCAAAACTACCTGATAAGGTTCCTTTCAACTAGGCTCCAAACACGTTTCCTCACATGTTTCTGGACCACAACCCAGTCTTCTGCTCCCAGATTGTGTCCTGGGTCATGGATCGGTGGCAGTGTGGTAGCTTCCACCTGCTGAGAAAAGAGTGAATCACATCAGCCAGACCTTTGCAGTAATCCAACACCATATCATCTGTAATGTTGACAAATGCATTTGCAGGCATCGCTGGCAACCTCATTTCTCTGCCCATGAGGATTTCCTGTGGCGACAATCCTGTCTTCGTGTCAGGTGTATTTCTTATTGACATCAACACTAACGGCAACGCGTCAAGCCATTTCAAACTTGTGGACGCACACGTCTTTGCAACTCTTGACTTCAATGTACCATTCATCTAGTCCACTAGTCCTGATGCTTCAGGGCAGTAACTACAACGCAACTTCTGTTCAATGTTAAATGTTAAATGCTGCACACAGTAATATAATGACTTCATTGTTAAAGTGGTTTTCCTTATCTGATTCTAAAGAGATTGGCAATCCGAAACACGGTATCAGTTCCCTAAGCAGTAGTTTTGCTACTGTGAGACTATCATTTCTTTCTGTGGGGTAAGTTAAATCCAGTGACTAAAAATGCAAACAATCACAAACACATATCTCAAATCTCCACACACAGGCACCTCAATAAAATCCATCTGCATTCTGCTGAATGGACCTCACACTCTTCCGCTGTGGCTCAGATTAACCACTGTCCCTTTCCCTGCGTTCAACTGTTGGCAAATGACACATTGATGGCAAACTGCATAAGCAATTTTGGGTTGAACCAATCATGTTTGAACAGCCGAATCATTGCATCCCTTCCAATATGTGCTTGACCATGATAGTACCTTGCCATTTGAGACAACAGGCTATTTGGCAAAACCAACTGACTCTCTTCTGAAACCCATAATTCATCTTGTCTTTGCACACATTATATTTTGCTCCATCAACGCTTTTCCTCCCTGTCAACATTATTCTGTAACATTTTAAATTCTTCAAAAGTGTCAATTACTTCTAATGCATAGCTTGTACAAGTTTCATCTTCTTCAAGCAACAGTTCCCCTTGTCTTTGAATGTTATACAGTTCAATGCGCAAAACCTTGCAACTTGATCCGCATATCCATTTCCCAGTGACACAAAGTCCTGCGACTTCAGACGTGCACTGCATTTCACCACAGCAAACCGTTCAGGCATTTGAATAGCATGTAACAATTATTTAATCCTCTCACCATTTCTCACTGGTGAACCAGAAGAGGTCATGAAACCTCTCTGTGCCCACAACCGGCCAAAATCATAGACTATCCCAAATCAATACTGGCTATCCATATAGATCGTAACTTTCAACTGATCAGAAACATGGCAAGCTCTAGTACTTGGGCAGAATACACTCCTAGAAGCCAAGAAGCTTCCAAAGTACCAGTAATTGTGCACACAGCATATCCTGCTCTCAGTGTCCCTGTATTGTCTCTCATACAAGAACCATCGACAAAGGTAATTTGGTCATTTTCTTCCAATTGAGTATCACTAATGTCAGGTCTCGGTTTTGTGCACAAGTCAGTTACTTCAAGACAATCATGCTCAACATCTACTTGAGCCCTGCACAGACTCTCTCTCAATTCAGTGAACGCTTTCATTTGAGCCTGGCCTAAAACCATGGGATCAGTGACTTCCTTATGAGTCAGCTTCTGCACTTGTCTCGAAATGACTGAAAAATTTGGAATTCATTGGCGACAATAACCTACCATCCCTAAAAACATCCTGACATCTCTCTGTGTAGTCGGGGATTTATCTGCAATATGGTGGTAATCCTTTCTCTGGATATCTTTCTTGATCCCTTCTCAATCTGGTGAACCAAATATTTCACTACTTTTTGACAGTACTGCAATTTAAGCGGAGACACTTTGTGATCATTCTTTCCCAAATGGTTCAACAGGGCAATCGTATCATACTTGCACTCGTCCCTTGTTTTGGACTCAATCAGCAAGTCATCTATGTACTACACCAAGGTCGATTGGAAAGGCAATCCCAATGACTCCAAATTCTTCTTCAAGATCTGAATAAATATGGAAGATGACTCTGAAAACACTTGAGGAATTCTGCACCAGCAATAAACTCGATCCAGGAATTTGAAACAAAAGAGAAAATGACTACCATCATGAAGAGGCACAGAAAAGAAGGCTTGTGACAAATCAGTGACCGTGAACCACTCGGCATCACATGGAATCTGAAACATTATTACAGATGGATTTGGCACCACGGGACAACATTTGACCACAATCTCATTTATCTTTCTAAAATCCTGAACAATTCAAACTTTCCAACAGTGCTTTTTCAAAACTATTATCGGTGAATTACATGGACTGCTCAATACTTCCTTCAAAACCCCTTGCTTTACAAAGTCTGCAATTATCTGGGCTACTTTCATAAGGACATCTTGTGGCATGTGGTACTGTAGGTGTTGAGGAAAAACTGCATTTGGCTTCAAAGTAACTTCAACTGGCTCAACTCCCTTTATTAAACCTTCCTCTTTTCCTGTCATATCCCACACTTTCTCTTGAATCGTTCCCTGCAGATCAGGATGAAGCTCTTTCGCTGTGAACATCGGTAAAAATTCAGTCAGAGGGTACTCCTCATTTATAGTTTCACGCTCTATCTATGGGGCTTGGTCATCTTCGTCATCACTATTTGTCTGGATCTCAATTGCCTCATCGGAACAAGTAATAAAACACCTAATTCTACACAGCAAGTCTCTTCCCAGTAGGGATACCGGACTTGAAGCACAGACCACAAATTTTTGCTAGCCCAGAAAGTTGCCAATTTCCACTTGAACTGGATCTGTAATTGGGTTTATCAACTATTGGTTTGCTAATCCCACAACCTGAACTGTTCTACCTGAAAGGGGCAAATTTGGAACTTCTGCACTTCTCACTGTAGAGCGTGTAGCTCCAGTGTCAACCAAGAGTGAAACTCTGTGACCCATAACCTTTCCCTTCACATAAGGTTCTCTTTGATCTACTTCTAAGGAAGTTACAAGCACAAACAGCTCCTCATCTGAACTGTCACTCGTCCACTCATCATTACTTCCATTCTCACTGTGTAACAGGAGTTGGTACACTGTATTACTACTTTGGTTATGTATCTGTCCAGTGACCTGTTGAGAAAGCATCATCTGTTGCTGTTCCATCGGAGCTTGAGATATTTGAATGTGCTGCCTAGGTACCATGGTAACCTGCTGTTGAATTGGTTGCAACTGTGACATTTGTGCACGTGGCATTTGCACCTGCTGCATGGGTTGAAAATTCTGCACTTGATTCAGATTGTTCTGGAAATTTGGGTTAGGACCTCTCACTCTAGGTCCTCGCACATTCTGGAATGAATTGATGTCATTACTCTGCTGAACGACACCTTCCTGTACCATCATTGGACACTTCTGTTTCCAATGTCCAATGGCTCCATAAATGTGACATTGCAACAACTTCTTCATTCCCTGCACATCATTCTGAACCACTACAGTATTCAAGTCTGGACCACGATTCATATTTCCTCCATGACCTCTACCTCTCATCTGGGGCTGAAACATCATGTTTCTCTGCTGGTTTTGCGGTAACTGCTGTGGAAAATTTCCTTGCACTCCTTTTTGAGCTGCTTTAATCTGCATCACCATCGCCTTCTCTTTCAGCTTTTTCTGCTTCAACCCAATCTCATCACTACAGTATTTCGCATACTGCAACACCTCATCAATCGGTTTTGCTTGCCAGCAAATCAAATGACTCTTAATCATCTGGCTAATTTCAGGTCTCAATCCTTCCACAAATCTGAACACAAAATGGAGCATGTCTTTTGCTTCAATTGTCTTTGAACCACTGTAATGCTTGAATCCCTGCAACAATCTCTCATAGTACACATGTATTGACTCCTTTGCTTCCTGAACTGTCCTGTCAATCCTCTGCCAATCAATATTCTTGGGCGAAATTCTCGTTTTCAAAAACTCAATCACCTTATAGTAATATTTCATCACCTCAGGAGAGGTGCATCTGTATTCTTGTCTCTCTTCGGTTCACTTGTTGGCCAATTGACACTCCTTTTACACTTGATCCACAGATCAGCTGGAACCACTATCCTTAGTAATGTGTTCAAGACTTCATGAACCTGTCTGTCTGCTGATACCACTCTCCTGGCTTGTCTCTCAATTTTGGATAATCATTGGTGAATGACAGAATGTCACTTCTGCTCCATGAGACATGAACAAAATTCCCCCCTGGAATCTCTCTCATTGGTAACATTTTCACTGGATCTTTATCCTGCTGCACATTTGCAGTCATTTCCAAAGAATCCCTTTTTCTCTTATCTCTTTTCTTTACCCATCTGCCTTCCCATTTGTCTAATACTCCCCAGGTCTGAGCAGTTTGAAGCAATTCCTTAAGGTGTGTCTTCATTCCGGCAGATCTCATGTGTTCAAAATCTTTAGCATCAAAATCTAATCTGTAACTCCTTTTCAAATACTTTTTAAAATGTTTTTTTCAAATGTTTTTGCTATTTCTATGCCGTATTTCTCTGCCAGGTCTGCTAATTTTTGATGCACATTGGTCACCGCTCTCGTAATCTTGAGGCACAAATACCTCAATTCTGCCTCTGTGTAGGATTCTAACCTATTCACCCTCATAGTTTTCTCAATGAGTTCACCCTCTTCCACGCTTATTCTGGCACAATTCAAACACTCCTCCACCTTAGGAGCACTCTGTGGGGTATTCAGTTTGTCTAACCATTCAGTCAACTGCTGAGCTGTCAAACCTTGCAACAAAATGTTACTTGCTTGGACTGGTGGCCCCTGCTGTGCAACAACATTCGAGGTCTGTGGTGTCAATTATTTCAAACTCTGGCTATCGTTTGGCCCTGCCATAGTATCTGGAAGTGCTACAAAGGGACAAAGGTCTAGTAATGATCTTGATCCCTCAAACGTCTGTCCCACAGGGGAGACTACCTGAACATTTTCATTATGTCCTCCCCTCATTATACTCTGAGACATTGTTCCCTGTTCCCCTATAGTAGGTTTCTTCTGTGCAAATGGTAAAGCTGGACCAACAGTAACAGATAGCGATATGGCATCAGGGGCTGTTCTGGAACTTAGGCTCTGTGGGAGAGTAACTCCCATATTTTGATTCATCACCGGAGTCATATCTGACTGTGTCCCTGTTGCTGGAGTAAATGTTGGCATCACCTGGGGCTGCACTTGGGGCAATAAAAGTGAGGTTGGTCCAGTATGAGCCAATATCGGTCTCATGTAGACCTGTTCCGTTGGGACCATTACGTTCAAAGTCGTTTCCATAATGGGCACATAAGAATAACATTTCTGAACCTGTGCAAAGTCACCTGATTCTGCACTACCGGAGTGGCAGGCACATTAAGACCACCCTGCATCGCATTCTGTTTCAAGCTAGCATTAACCTGCATCAGATTCATTATCCCATTAACCTGTGTCGGGGCTGTCGGATCAGTACCGATACTCAGACCATTCTCATCTACTATATATGGTGGTGGGTGATCTCTCCATAACTATTTAATAAACTCATCATCGTCCGATTCCTCCTCCAGTGTTGAAGACTTTCTAGCCTCCCTACTCTCAAACTGAGTTTTGTTTGTTTTCCTAGTAGGTTTTTTAACTTCCTTCTCATTCTCCTGCTTAATTGCCGGAAACAACTTAATTCTGTGTAAAGTCTCCATCCTCCAGACTCTCTAAACACTGTCCCATCTAGCCTCTGCTAGAGTCTTTTCTGCCTTTCTCATTCTCCTCTCGAATTTCTGTCGCTGTTTTTGTCTAGCTACTAACTCCCAAATCGCTAAGGCCTCAAATTGTGCTGGTTTCGGAAGGGGCTTTGATTCATATAGCACCATCCTTAAATTCTTGAAAACCTTCACATTGATCGTTCCATTTGTAGGAAACTCAAGTTCCCGTCCTTTTCTGTCAATTTGCATCATTGCTTTAGCCAAAGACATGGCGTGACACCTTTCTCTTCCATTACAATGTAAGCTGGTGTACCTTCTGGCGGTGTAGCCTCGCCAACACTCGTTGTAATATACATATCTCCCCTTAGGGCACTTTTTAAAGCATTGAAAATTGTTATCTTTTCAACCTTTTTGTTATTCAAAATCAAATCAGGAAGTGACTTTTAATCCCAAGATTCCTTTCACCTACGTTATCAGCCAATTGCCTCTAACGGACGGCTGTCAGTCAATGCACGACCCTTCTAACTAACCAACCTATCCTAGCACGGCTTCAATGATGTCACACTCATACGTACTGCGGCTGACAAAGTCTTGCAGCTTGACATCCCAAACTCTGATTCACACGAACTAATACAAAAAGTGCGAGCACTAATCAAAAACCAAAAAACAAAAACAAATCTGCTGATTTACTACAGAAATGGTAACACAATCGCCTCAGATTTAACTCTCAGCTGATCAATGGGTCTGTCCTGGTGCATAGGACTCGCCAAATCTCACTTTCTTTCACTCATTTCACCCACACTCTGACTTGTTGACCACGCCCAATCAACCTACTAAACCAAACAGATTACCACATAAAAATGTTTCATACACTTTTCAATATACTCCGGAGTCGTAGACCACGTAGGGTCAACAACCACATGGGCAATTTGTGAGCACAACGCGCCACACATATGAAATTCAACATCTTCCCTACTCTCACACTGCGGAGTACACACACTCCTTCTACAACTTAATTTGGAGTACGCAAACTCCCTAAAACTCTCACAAACCTCACAATTCACCTGTGATTTGCATAAGCTGTGCAAGCGCAACCTACTTCATTCACACTGTCACTAGAACAACGAGAATACCCTCAAACAGCTATTTGCAGGATCCAGTGTTCTGGGAAAGTCATTTCTGGACTAAAGGGACAATTTTCTCTCCAATATGCATTATTGAAAAATAAAATCCAAATCTCAATAATAATGAACTCTCAGAGGTCACTCATCAAGCTACTACCATCTCTGGGAACACCTGTTACTGTGTACCACACATCTATGATGAGCTCTTAAGGAGACTAACCATTGGCCTCTCTTGCCGTCTCTGTTCATCTATTATTCTATAACGGACGTCTATGGTAAGCTCTTAAGGAGACAAACCATCAGTCTGCCACCATCTCTGTTAGCGCGTATGACCTTAATAAGTAAACTTATAAGGGGAAGCGAATAGGTTGATTAACCTTTTGACTCGCAATTAAGATGTTCTTACCATAGCTCCAGTACATAATCAATAATCAATACCCAATATCAATAATCATCAACAATCAATAACAGTAATAATTAATGGAATCAGTAATTGTCACACACCATGACCTCTCAGTCACAAATAACCACACCTTTTAGTAATTGTTAGAATATTTATTTCCCTGTATTAACAATGCTAAGGTAATGTAAATTAATCTCAATATCAAAATAAACACATACAGAAACAATACTGGCTGTCCAATGTGACGGAAGAGCGTAATCTAATCAAAGCTTGAACTACAACACATTCTAAAGTTATGATGCAAATCAGTAACAAAGTCAACTGCGTCAAAGTAATTACATACACTAAGTTTAGTAGAGAAATTCAGCAAGCATTAATCACTGTTATCATGATTTCATTAGTGAAGATCCTAAACTAACATCAGATTAGCATCAGCATGTTGGGATTCATGCAAAAAGATTTAGGCGCTCATTACAACCTTGGCGGTAAATGCCGCCTACCGCTGTGCTGACGGCAGCCAACATACCGTGACCGTGGCTGCATACCGATATGGGTACTATGACCCACACAGAGAAATCCGCCACCATACAGACACCCCGCAGCCCAAAGGTCAGTGATAAATTGGCGGTACCAAAACACACACTGTAATGCCAACAGGAATACGGCCACAGTATCAGGACCTACAAATCACTGAGGCAGTCTTTCAACTGCGGTAAACCATTGACGGTACACAGCGCTGCACTCAAAATACATATACACTTACAAAACTACACCACATTGGACAATTCAAACTACACACACATATACACACCACACCCACACACCCAATCCAATATAAAACACACACCCACATTACCCACAACCCTTTATGATAAAAAAAAGATTGCCTACAGAGAGAGAGAGAGAGAGAGACACAATCCAGGAGCACCCACACAATCTGAGCAACAGAACACCATCACCCATACACCATCCACGCACCTCACACCACACACCCCAACACACCACCCCACACATTACCCCACACATCCTAACACATATCACTCACACCACATCCATGGCACCCCAAAGTCACCCCAGGTTTTCAGAGGAGGAGCTAAGGGTCATGGTGGAGGAAATCATCCGGGTAGAGCCACAGCTATTCAGATCACAGACGTCCATTGCTAGGAAGATGGAGCTATGGCAGAGAATCATGGACAGGGTCAACGCCATGGAACAGCACCCAAGAACAACGGACAACATCAGGAAGAGGTGGAACGACATACAGGGGAAGGTGCGTTCTGTGGTTGCAAGACACCAAGTAGCTGTACAGAGGACTGGCGGTGGACCCCCCACCTCCTCCCCCACAACTAACAACATGGGAGGAGCAAATCTTGGCGATCATGCATCCTGAGGACCTCGCAAGAGTAGCAGGAGGACTGGACTCTGGTAAGTCAAATCTTTACTACTATATTCACCACCCCACCTGCATGGCATCACAAACTCCTACCCCTGCCCTCACCCCCGTCACTCCACCACCTCACATATACCCCTCTATCACAACCCACCCATTCCGAAACCAAGCCCTGCATGCCACACCAATCCATGGACCCCCATCACAGACCTGCATGGACACCCATCACCACAACATGCCCATTAGAGAGAATCACCTAGCCCACAAAATCACCATGCACACAAGGCAAAGCTGACAGGGCAATAACAACCATACAGGGAAACACACCCATGCACAACATGGCACAGGCAGATACAATAACGGTGCATTTGCAACCCCACAGGACCCCTACTCAACATCACTGGAGAGGAGTTGCAGCAACATCCAGTCCCCCCCCAGAGGAGGCCAACAGTGATGACAGCAGCTCTGCACGCCTGGATCACGATGACCAACCTGACCCATCAGGGACCTCTGGACAGTCGCTTTCCCTTCCACAGTCCCAACCCACCACAGAGCCTCCCCCCTCAGGAAACACCACCACAGCACCCACCCAGCGGGCCCATGCCACTTTTCCCCAGGACACGTCAATCAGCAGTGTGTCCACCACTACAGGTACCCCAGGCAACCCCACAAACACAGGACGAACAGGGACCTGGGGTCAGTGGCAGTGGGCACACGGTTCAGGGGACAGAGGCACAGGACAACAGGGAAGCTGGGAGGACTGCTGTGTGACAGGGTTAGGACAGGCCCAGGGAACCGAATCTCCAGGAGGCACTCAATGCGATCCTGGGAGCATACCACCATTCCAATGAGACCATGGGCCAGATACTGGCCAAGTTGCAGGAGACCCAGCGGCTGTAGGAGGGACAGTAACTGGGGATCAGGGAGGACCTCAAACACATCTACACAATCCTGCTCACCATTGCAGGGGTGCTGGGTGACATGGCCAACAACACGAGGAAGGCTGTGGCACACCAACGGGACCCTGACACTCGCCACACTGATGAACAGCCCTCCACCTCTGCTGGCACTAGTGGACAGGAGGCCCCGCCACAGGATCAACAGACCACCTGCATCCACCCCCTGCAAAAGGGGAACCACCCGGCAACCGGTCCCTGTGATCTAGTCAGAAGCCAGAGAACATTGTCAAGACCCAGCCAGGAAATCAGACTCTCCTGATTGTCACCCTTCTGTCCCACTCTGTTGCCCTGTCCACCTTGAAATACCATTGCTGCCCTTCCTATGCCCCATTGGACAATGCACCTATGATACCAAGAGACTGGACTCTCACTGGACATTCCTCCACCATCACCCCAGTCCATTGCACATCCCCCTCAACCTCTTAGCACTTAAATAAACACCCTTGGAACAAATACAAGTCTGGAGTCTGTCAATTGATTGGAATATGAATTAGTACAACAATCTGAAAACATTGCAAGTCATATGTACAGTTATATATACATTGGCATGACCTGTAGTGGCCAGCAGTAAACATACCAGGAGCCAGAGTGGGCCACAGAGATCTGAAAATTGAGATGCCAAAGGGTACAGTAAGTGGCCATAGACATAGGGAAATCAGGCTGCCATGTACAATGTCCAACAGAAAACTGAAAAGTAAAGTGAAGTTACAATGTCTCACCTTTGTGTCACTGGAAGTACTGCTGTATGATATTACTTCTGTTGTCCACATCTTCTTCCTCTGCGTCCTCTTCCTCACTGGCCACAGACTCCACCGCTGCCACAAGACCATCTCCAGGCTCATCCTCCTGCAGAAAAGTGACCAGGCGTCTCAAGGCCGGGTTGTGCAACATGCCACATGCAACAGTGATCTGGCACACCTTCTTGGGTGAGTAGTACAGGGATCCACCTGTCAGATGGAGGCACCGGAACCTGGCCTTCAGGAGGCCGAAGGTCCGCTCAATGATCCTCTTTGTTCGCCCATGTGCCTTATTGTAACGTTCCCGTGCCCTTGTCCTGGCATTTCTCACTGGGGTCAGTAGCCATGAGAGGCTGGGGTAATCAGAGTCATCTGAAAACATTGAGGGACAAGTCTTAGACACACACTAACCCTTAGGGACAACCCCATACCCAGACACCAACATATACTCGGTGGGGACCTTGGGCTCACCTATTACCCAGACCCGGTGCCTCTGGAGTTCAGCCATCACATATGGGATGCTGCTATTCCTCAAGATAAAGGTGTCATGCACAGAGCCAGGATACTTGGCATTCACATGGGAGATGTACTGTTCAGCCAAACACACCATCTGCACATTCATAGAGTGATAGCTTTTTCTGTTCCTGAACAACTGTTCATTTCTCCGGGGTGGGGGGGGGCAAATGCTACATGTGTACTATCAATGGCACCAATGATGATGTTGGGGATATGTCCCAGGGCATAAACGTCAGCTTTCACTGTGGCCAAATCCTCCACCTGTAGCTGCGCATGTGTTTCAGCAGGGCAGGCAACACTTTAGACAATACGTTTGAGAACATTGGCTGAGACATCCCTGATGCCATGGCCACTGTTGTTTGTAAGGAACCACTTGCAGGAAATGGAGCACTGACAGGACCTGCACTAGAGGGGGTATACCTGTGGGCTTGCGGATAGCTCCCATCAGATCTGGCTCCAACTGGGCACACAGTTCTTGGATTGTGGCCCGATCAAGTCTGTAGGTTAGGATAATGTGTCTGTCCTTCATTGTTGCAAGGTCCACCAGGGGTCTGTACACTGGAGGATGTCACCATCTCATATTCATCCTCAGCGGTCGAAGCCTAGGGAGGAAAACGGTGAGCAGAGGGTCATAATCACACATCTATTTCAATAATGATGCATTTCTACATTTACAGAACCAGTATGTGAATCCAAGAGTCAGTTGCTGTGCCAATGTCTGCTGTGACGCATTTAGGTGCCATGGCCTGTGCCCTCCGAAATAGAAGCTGCCTGACCTGTGAGGAGGGACAAGTGGAAATGAGGTAGTTCTGCTGGCGTTGTGCGCCGTTGCCGTAGGCGGTCGATCACCGCCAGCGTACCGCCAGCGTACCGCCATTTTCTATCTATTCACTCACCTGTTGCCTGACCTTCAACAGGAGAGGACCTACACTGCAAGTGCTGCTGTCACCTGTGTCTAGAAGCGACAATGGCTCATGTGTCTGGGGAAAGGGTCCCTGACTTCACTGCCGAGGAGATGGAGAGACTTGTGGATGGGGTCCTACCCCAGTACACTTTATGGTCCTCCAGGCAAACAGGTGACTGTGAGCATGATGCGTGGGCCATGAATGTGTGGAGTGCTGTGTGTGTAAGCCACATGTAGGGGGGGCTGAGGCATCCTGGCCAGAGTGCTGCACGTATGGTGGTCAATGTATGTGCGTCAGGGGATAGGAGGGATATGGTGGGCCATGAGTTTAACTAATTCCCTTTTCTGCTGTCTTTTTCCTAAAGGTCAGTGCGCATCAGAAAAGGGGTATTTGGCGTGCCGTCGCCAAGGAGTTGCGGACCCTGAGCCCCCACTGCCGCAAACGGTGGGAGGACCTGCACCACTGGGCAAGGAAGACGGCGGAGGCCCAGCTGGGGCTGGCCTCCCAACGAGGAAGGGGTGCCTGTCATACCCTGACCCCCCCTGCTGTTCCGCATCCTGGCGGTGGCCTATCAGGAGTTGCATGGGCGCTTGAGGGCATCACAGCAGCCACAAGGGGGTGAGTACAAATTCAGATTCATTACTTTGCACCTGTTGAGGTTTTACCTGGGTGGGGATGTGGACTGTGGGTGCTTCTAAACCAGTGCAACCATGGCAGGCTAGGTCCCTTGTTGGGCAGGGTCTGAAGCACTCCAACCCCTATAGTGTTACTGGGCATCTACTACTGGTCAGGACCCTGTTTGCTTCAGGTGTGCAGCTGATGGCGTTAGGCATTGTACCCCAGGGGCTGGTGACTAGCATTGTAACTAGTAGTGCATGGAATAGTGCATAGGGCTGATCCCTATGTGTTGTTTATGCCAACAGTAGTGTTGTTGCTGGCATTGACCAAGTGTATCCTCTGTCTCTCCCCCCCATTTTGTTTTGTCACCCTGTCCTTGTGTGCATTGGCATAATCTGGCAGAGGAGCAGAGACACCGGCGACAGAGGGAGATGCATCCCACATGGGCCTCTTTCCTACCCCCCGTCCATCCCCTCGGGCCACGGTGGCCAAAACCCAGCCTAACACCTCAGCCACCAAGTCCACATCAGCTATGGTTCCTGCAGCTGTCAGAGGCTCAAAGGGGGCATCCGTCAGCCCAGCCAGTGTGCCACCAACCCCTACGAAGTCAAAAACATTCCGCCACCTGGCAAGGTGAAGAAGGGAACAACATCCAGCAAGGGGAAGGAACCACAACCACCCAGCAAGGCCACCTCAAAGACTCCAGCTGCCAGACCCAAGGTGACACAACCATCTGTCAAGGTGAGGAAGGAGCACAAAACACCACACAAGGCACTTCAGCCGTCCGAGGCACACCCGCCAGCACCGCCACCTGCACCACAGCCAGTACCGCGAGCAGCCCTGCCGCTAGCACTGCCGCAAGCACTGTCCCCTGCACCGCCACCAGCACTGCTGCAAGCACCACTACTGTCAGCAGCAGCAGCCCCAGTGGGAGCAGTGTGAGGCTGCAGGAGAAGGGCTGGAGCCTCCCCTCACCACTGGCAGCACCGGCACCTGCACCACGGCCAGCACCGCCACCTGCACTGCCGCAAGCACCACCACAAGCCCCGCCTCACTGAGGGCAGCAGGGGTGACAGGGGCAGGGCCTCAGGTGCCTGGGGCGAAGGTGATGCCCACCCTCCTGAGTGAGCGGGCACGGGGCGAACGCTGAGGGGCTGCTGGGAGGGCGGTGCTGGTAGGGGAGGTGGCGGCTATACCTGTAGAAGTGGGGCGCACAGATGGTGCTACCACCACAAGGGAGCTCCCATCGGTGAACGAGTCCGTGTCGCTGCTTGGTGATCTGGTGGCCGACATGAAGCTCCCCTCGCCCTCCGTCCCACTGGTGCATTCTAAGTCCATGGTGTGGCCCTCCATGGCCATGTGGGATGCAGCTCCCTCGTGCTCCGGTGCCTCTGTACCTCCACCTGATGATGCTGATGTACAAAAGGACAGGGAGAGCAGAAAAAGGGGGGGAGGCAGAATAAAGAGAGTTTTAGTGCATGGCATACCGCTACCGTTGGCGGACAAGACAGACACAGCAGCCCCCTGCATTACGCCGTGCTCCTGCCCTCTGCACATGCAATCTCTGGGATATGGCCTACATGGCTATGGTGGACATCTGCACACATGGATGCCACAGGGGCAACTATACCTGTACTTGGCACTCTGCAGAGGTTGGGTAGAGTGCCACATGGCCTGCATTACGGAGGGGCCTTGCCTACCGAACTCGCCCTGGCCTAGGGACACCCACAGCCCACCTTCCCCACCCAGACACCTCCAAAGTCAGCAGAATGAGGTTGTACTCACCCCCTTGTGTCTGCTGTGATGCCCTCACGCGCCCATCCAACTACGGGTAGGCCACCACCAGGATCTGGAACATCAGGGGGGTCATGGTGTGACGGGCACCCCTCCCACATTGGGAGGCCATCCCCAGCTGAGCCTCCGCCATCTTCTTGCTGCAGCGGCGAATGTCCTCCCATTTTTTCCGGCAGTGGGTGCCCCGTCTCTGGTGGGCCCCCAGGGTCCAGACGTCCTTGGCGATGGCACACCAAATGTCCATCTTCTGGTGGGCGCTGACCTACATGACATGCACAAGAAAAGAGGAACAGTCATTACCAACTGCACCGTCGATGTGCGTGGCCCCCTCCCTACTCTGCCTATGTGGCCCATTCATTCCCATGCATTAATGTTCTATGAACTCTTCCCCCTTTCCCTCATCCAACCAGCCCTCTTCACCCAGGCCTAGCCCATACAACGTGCTCCCTATGTACTAACCTGTTGGTCTGGAGGACTGTAGAGTAGCGTGTACTGGGGGAGGACCCCGTCAACCAGTTTCTCCAACTCCTGTGCAGTGAAGGCAGGGGCCCTTTCCCCAGACGCAGCAGCCATCGTCGCTTCCAGACCGAGGTCACAGCAGCACTTGCAGTGTAGGTCCTCTCCTGTCGAAGGTCAGGTATCTAGTGATTGAACAGATAGAAAATGGCGGTGACGTCCACGGCGGTGCGCATCATCACCGCCGGCGCACCTGTTCATTGGCTCCTGGGACCCATAGGGTCCAATGTTAACCAATGCAGCATTGTGCCGCGGTCTACGACCGCCTACCGCGACGGTGTGCAACGCCAGCACAGTTACCCCACAATCCCATTGTCCCAGACCTGATTTCACCAATCCGCCATCCGACTGGAATCCCCCCTGACGTGCAGGTGCTGTCAGTGCTCCATTTCCTTGCAAGTGGGTCTTTTCAGACAACAGTGGCCATGGCATCAGGGATGTCCCAGCCTATGTTTTCCAACGTGCTGTCCAGAGTGTTGTCTGCCCTGCTGAAACACGTAAGGAGATACATCATTTTCCCTGAGGTGGAAGATTTGCCTACAGTTAAAGGTGACTTCTATGCCCTTGGACATATCCCCAACATCATAGGTGCCATTGATGGGACCCATGTAGCTCTAGTCCCCCCCCACAGGAGTGAACAGGTGTACAGGAACAGGAAGAGTTATCATTCTATCAATGTTCAGATGGTCTGTTTGGCAGACCAGTATATCTCGCAGGTAAATGCTATGTTCCCTGGCTCTGTGCATGACGCCTACATCCTGAGGAATAGCAGCATCCCTGATATGATGGATCAACTCCAGAGGCACCGTGTATGGCTAATGGGGAACTCTGGTTGCCCCAACCTTTCCTGGCTATTGACCCCAGTGAGGAATCCCAGGACCAGGGCAGAGGAACGGTACAATGAGGCCCATGGGCGGACTAGGAGGGTGATCGAACACACCTTCGACCTCCTGAAGGCCAGGTTCAGGTGCCTCCATATGACAGGTGGATCCCTATTCTACTCACCGAAGAAGGTGTGCCAGATCATCATCGCCTGTTCCGTGCTTCATAATTTGGCTTTGCGACGCCAGGTGCCTTTTCTGCAGGAGGTGTGAGTGTTGTTGTGTGTGGTGATGTGTAGTGGTGTGTGGTGTTTTGTGCGTGGATGTGGGTTGGGTGATGGTGTTGTGTGCCTCTGTATGGTGGTGTTGTCTTGGCTGTGCAGTCTCTCTGGCCTTCGTCCGTGAATTTTGGTCGTAGAGGTTTGTGGGTGATGTGGGTGTGTGTTTTATATTGTGTTGGGTGTGTGGGAGTGGTGTGTGTATGTGTATCAGGTGTGTGTATTTGGAATTGTCCTATGTGGTTGTGTTTTGGAGATGTGTGTGTATTTTGAGCGCGGCGGTGTGTACCGCCAATGGAATACCACGTTTGAAAGACCGACGCGTGGATTCGTGGGTCGTAATAACATGGGCGTGTTTCTGTTGGCGTGGAGGTGGAGGTTTTGTTATCGCCAGTTTATCACTGACTTTTGGTGTGGCGGTGTTGTGTGGATGTCTGAATTTCGGCGGATTCCGAGCTGTGGGACATAATAGCTGTGGCGGAATTCCGCGGCAGGATTGGCGGTCTTCTGCACGTCGGTAAGCAGCTTTTACCGCCAATGTTGTAATGACCCCCAAAGTCTTTAAGCATTTAAGTTTAGCACGTTCCTTGTCAAGGCACACAAGAAAAAAATAATAACCTTTCGGTCAGGAAGAAAATGGGCAATGGCAGTGTCTTCTCTCAGTGTAGTATCGTTATATTAAAACGACTAAAACTGGTTCCCAAATCCCTATTGGTCAGTTAATCGCAGGTTCACACTTTGTCTAATAAAACTAAAGTCCTAAATCTATGAATACTACTATTACTCCATTCACATGTCATTGATTGGTTTGTCTTGCAATGTCCTCATCATCTGGCTTGTGAGGTAGCAATATTGTTGGAGCTTCCACTCCAGTCAGTATCGCCATTGTTCTTTGCCTGAGAAAATCAGTCTCACAATTATTACACATAAGATGTAACATCTAGCAAGAACAGCATCTTCTAACAATCGGTTCTCATGAGAAAGCTTCTGCTATGAGCACAATTAAACAATACAATAGAAATCACAGTTTAACTCTCTAGGACAGCCATTTTATTAAACGTTAAGAAATACAGTTTTGACATGAGGCCTGGAAAATAGGCCAAGACATTCGCTAAGTTAAGGAATACAATTAATTAAGCTAAAACATAATGCATAACCCTTAATATGAGGCAATACTACATTAGTCAAACATATATTCAACATTTCACAATATTAAATCATTAATTAGTACATTTTGTTAACATTGGTGGCCATTCTTTGTAATCACATTTTCAAATGTGTGCATTATTTTTCTACATTATTATATTTTCCACACAAACTTATTATTCAAAATACATGATCACTCATTACTTATTTTCATTAATACACCGGCCTAGCACCTAGCTACTATTGGGATACCATCTAGATTTGGGAAAAATACATCAAACACACACCATTTTGGTTTCCATCCTTTAAGTATTAAATTGTACTGAAATTTCCATTCAATATTCATTACGTTAAATCAATATTCAAGATATAAATGTTCAAATGATTAAATTTAAGGAACCCTAAATGCACTTCATGCCTACCTTCTACCTTAGTTGGCCCTGGTGACGAAACCTCTCCTACTCTGACCAAAAGTAATTCATACTGTCTTGATATTCCTCTCATAAAGAAAGTCGAGCATTAATGGACATCGGCACCGACTCACACACAGATAACAATAAACGTAAAGGCCCTCATTACAACCCTGGCGGTTGGTGGTAAAGCAGCAGTAAGACCGCCAACAGGCTGGTGGGAAAAAAAATGGAATCGCGACCACGGCGGAAACCGCCAACAGAGACAGCCACTTTAACACTCCGACCTCCACGGCGGTACAAACAAACAGCTTGGCGGTCCCGTCAACAGACAGGCGGAAGACAATGTGCCCCCCACACTATTATGACATGCCAATCCGCCACCTTTTTCGGGGCGGATTCAACATGAACAAAAATACGGCGGAAACAGGACTTGGAAGGGAAAACTCTCACCTCTACACACCCCACGAGGAACCAGGACGCCATGGAGCCGGAACTCCAAATCCTCCCTGCGATATTCTTCCTGCTCCTCTACCAGGAGCACGACCGACGGCGGCGACGACCACGGTGTGTACTGCACCTACGACACAGGGTAGGGTGGAGGGAAAAGAGAGTGACACACACATGCAACACCCCCACCCCCACCCTCAGCCACAACACACAAATACATGCTGAAACGTTACATTTCCCCCCTCCCAACCCCCCCCGGAAGAACACAAGGACAAAAGGAAATTATTTGAACGAATATAATCAAGAAAAATCCATTACTCCAAAATTGATATGCACTATTGACAAATATGTACACCAAGAATTCAAGTCCAGGTACTGCACCTATATAGCCCGTGCACCACTGGGCCCAAAATGCATAGGCGAGGCCCACACAAGATACCCGATCCTAACGGAGAGAACACTGCAGGAGCATCAGATCGAAATAAAACAGGCACCTCAGGGGGAAGGGAAGGGGGGGCACCTCAGCCGGATGAGTGCATGTCGCCAGCTCGACAAGGGGGCTCCATGCCCATTGATGTATCCTGGGGAGTGCAAAGCCATAGTCTCTCAATTCTCTCCAGTTGGTGGTTTGCCCACTGCTTTATCCTGGGAAGTGCAAAGCCACAGTCTCTCAAGTCTCTCCAGTGGGTGGTTTGCCCACGGCTTTATCCTGGGGAGTGCAAAGCCACAGTCTCTCAAGTGAATAACAGTCTCCACTGGTTCGGGAAGGGGCTTTGTGCCCAGAGTGCTTCATCCTGCCAAGGACTGAGGTAGTGGATGTGATACTCCACTGGTTCTGGAGGGGGCTTTGTGGCCAGAGTGCTTCATCCTGCCAAGGACTGAGGTAGTGGATGTGATACACCACTGGTTCTGGAGGGGGCTTTATGCCCAGAGTGCTTCATCCTGCCAAGGACTGAGGTAGTGGATGTGATACTCCACTGACGGTGGGGCAACATGGAAGCTGCCCAGGCCCCTGGAACTGACCACCAGCCTTGTACGAATTACCACTGGGGATGGCAGCCATGTCTGCGGTGGTGCCACTGGCTCAGGATGTGGCGTGGCAGCTGGCGGCAGGCTCAGTAGCGGCGGTGCTTGCGGCGGTCATTGGGCAGCGGTGCTGGTGGGGGCTCACTGACCTCGGTGCTGGCAGTGGTGTCATGAGCGGCAGTGCTGGTGGTGGGCTCACTGACCTCGGTGCTGGAGGCAGTGTCATGAGCAGCGGTGCTGGTGGCGGGCTTACTGACCTCGGTGCTGCTGAAGGGCACAGTATCTCGGGTGCTGGCGGCGGTGGCCTTGGCCGTGGCGGTGGTGCATGTGGCGGTGCCAGTGGCGGTGTTGTCCGCCGTGCAGGTTGGCGGCGACTTGCCTTTCTTTTTCAGGCCCTTCCCCACCTTGGATGGTGGCGCAGCTGTCTTGCCACTCCCAACTGTTGTCTTGGCTGAGCCCTTGGTGACAGGTGTTTTGGCCTTCTCCCTCCCTCCGGGATGTGGGCAACTTCTTCTGTTTTGGAGGTGGGGGAATGTCCTTGGCCTCGCTCCTTGGGACACTGGCAGCCCTGCTGCTTGGCGCACTCCAGAAGCCGGTTACTGCTGACACCACTGTGCCTGGTGATGTGGTGGCTGAGGTGCTGGGTTGAGACCTTTAAAGGCGGGCCCTAGGGGACGGAAGGGGTGGGGGAGGTGAAGGGAAGAGGTCAAGGTTTGACAGGGAAAGTTTTTTAGACAAACTGGGATGGGTAGATGGAGGGGATTTGGGAGTGGAGGAAGAGGTAGTGGTTGTGGGAGGTGTCCGTTTGCTGACTTTGGGTGAAGGTGCATGGGCTGGAGGCTGTTGTGAGGTGGATGGCTGTTGGGTGGGTGTGTGACTGCGTTTGTGTACTTTCGGAGGAGGTCTCACAGACACACTGGTAGAGGACACAGGGGATGTGTGAATGGTAGTGGGGTGGTGACTGCACATGAGTGGTGTGTGTTGATGGGCGTGCTGGTGATGGAGGTAGTGGCTGAAGATGTAGTGTATGCAGGTGTGAGTGGAGACGTGACAGGGAGGGAGGAGGGAGATGTGGAGGAGGGGGACACAGTGGAGGCAGTGGATGTTGGTATGTGTGCATGGGTATGATGCTTGTGTGAGTGCCTGTGGGATGTGTGGTGCTTATGTGTGCCAGAGCTACCCTTGTGTGTTGAGGTGTGTGCAAGCTGGTCTGATGGTGTGCTTGGGATAGGCTGAGGTACTGGGGATTGGGTCTGGGTGGAGAAAGTTGGAGGGGGGAGGCTGGACACAGGGATAATGGCTGCCATCAGTGATGAGGCCACAGTCTGAAATGCTCGCTGTTGGGCTGCCTGGCCAGAATGAATGCCCTCCAGGTATGCATTTGTCTTTTGCAACTGCCTCTCTACACCATGGATGGCATTGAGAATGGTAGACTGCCCAACAGTGAAGGATCTCAGGAGGTCAATGGCCTCCTCACTGAGGGCACCAGGGCTGACTGGAGCAGGGCCTGAGGTGCCTGGGGCGAAGGAGATGCCCACCCTCCTGGGTGAGTGGCCACGGGGCACACGCTGAGGGGCTGCTGGGAGGGCAGTGGTGGTAGGGGGGGTGGCGGCTGTACCTGTAGATGCGGGGGCACAGAGGGGCCCACCACCGCAAGAGAGCTCCCATCAGAGGAGGAGTCGGTGTCGCTGGTCTCTCATGAATTCGGAGTCCGTAGTATCGCCCTCCAGGGTCATGTGGGATGGAGCTCCCTCCTGCTCTGGTGGCACAGCTCCTCCGCCTGATGATGCTAATGTACACAATGTCAGAGTCACCAGATCCTCGGGGTCTGTGCACGTTCCCAACACCTCCACCACTGAACAGCTACAAGACTCTGATAGATAAATCACAGAGACTAAGAGAGTTCAAGAGAGGATTAGGAAGGGAACAGCTGGGAAGGACACCTGTAGTAAGAAAAAGGTTAGAACACACAATATGAAAATTATATCTCCTGAAATCAATACTAGACTATGATTCTAAGCCTAGTCACTCTGAAAACATGAACAATCTAAGAGTTAAGTTTAAAATGACTAAGTTTCAAGATGGCCGGATACCTGTAAGGGAATCAAGATGAATTAAATGAAAACTTTCTTATTCAAGTACTTTCCTTTACATGAGAATCAGAAAAAACATTCTGACAAAATTTTAAACCAGTCATAGAAATCCTGTTTTGAGAATGTATACTAGGACCATACAATATTGCATCTAGAAACTCTGGCCTTCTGTGTACTCTTAAAATGTTTCAACACAAATTGCGCATATTGCAGATAAATATATATATATATATATATATATATATATATATATATAGTAAACACCATAAAAGGATTGTGCACAATGAATAACACAATATGGATTCAGGAAACAAATCTCATAACTTGTCAACTCGAATATTACATAATAAATATCTTAGAATAGTGGCATACAATAAACAACATGAAATAAACTCGAGGAGAGAATCGTGCGTCTTGCCGATTCGAGTGTCACCATGTAAAATACCAAGAAATGGCAGCACGCAATGAATATCAAAGTCAAATTCACATTAATCGAATCGCGCGTCTTGCCGATTTGTAAAACACGATGTAAATGTCAAGAAATAACAGCTCACAATAAATAACAAGATCAAAGTACAATGAAACGAATCGCGCTTCTTTTGCCGATTCTTAAGCCACCATGTAAATGTCAAGAAATGGTACAGCGCAATGAACAACAAAGTTAAATCATCATGAAACGAGTTGCGCGTCTTGCCAATTCGTAAAACATCATATGAATGGCAAGAAATAGTAGCGCGCAATGGACAACAATGTTTAAACACCATAAAACGAATCGCGCGTCTTGCCGATTCTTAAGCCACCATGCCAATGTCAAGAAATGGTAGCATGCAATGAATAACAAGGTCAAACCTTTATGAAACAAATCGTGCGTCTTGCCTATTTGTAAACTACCATATAAATGTCAAGAAATGGTAGCGCGCAAGTAATCTGTTACTCATTTAAGAATTAAACCAAGAATATGAAAATTCTTAATAATGGTGTCGGAACAGTCCAACCACCGTCTTACCGCATGGAACAATGATCACCAATGAAGGATGAAGGGCAGAAGACTGGAATATCCAAATAGGCCGCCAGGACAGGAGCTCAGGAAGAAGCTGCTGCTCTGCACCGGGACCTCTGAATAGTGAGCACTGGGAGTTGGGCTGGCTCTCTTTTATAGTCTTGGCCAAGCCCAGAACCACGCCCAGGCATGTTGCAGGGAAAGTCTCTGGAAGGCCCTGGAAAGGGGCCACACCCTAACACACTCTGAAAACCTGCAGCAATACATTGCAAAGGAACAGTATTTGTAAGCATATTAAAAATAAGTTTTCAGGATTGAACTCTGCAATGCAAAAGGTTAAACCACAACATATCAGCACAATGCATAAATTACGTTTTTTTGAGAGTGCTGGGTTTTGCCATTTTTGTCACCAGTAGAGCGCGTAATGCTCTGGTGTTGACACACAAGAACAGGGAGAGCACAAAAAGGGTGGGGGAAAGAAAGTAGAAAGACATGTTCAGTGCATGCAACACTGCTACCGTTGGCGGACACTACAGACACAGCAGCCCTCTGCACTACGCCATGCACTTAGAGTTCCCTAATTTATCACAGGGACATGGGGTACATGGCCTATGCCTGATTGCTGCACACATGGAAGTCACAGGACCCTGACTAGGTGTAGATGGCTCTTACTACTGGTGGGGTTGGGGTGCCACTTACCCTGCCTCACAAGGGTCCTTGCCAATAAGGCTTGCCCTAGCCTATGGGAACCCACAGCCCACCTCCCCCACCCATACACCTCCTAATGCACGTAGAGTCAGATGGATGTGACTGTACTCACCCCCTTGGGTGCAATGGGCACCCCTCCCACGTTAGTAGGCCATCCCCAGCTGGGTCTCTGCCGTCTTCTTGCTCCAGCAGCGAATGTCCTCCCATGTTTTACGGCAGTGGGACCCCCAGGGCCCGGACATCCTTGGCGATGGCACGCCAAATATCCTTCTTCTGGTGGGCGCTGACCTACAGGAAAAGTACAGGGGAAAAGGTAAAACATTAACCGTCCGGACCGTCACAGTCATTTGCCCACGTTCCCACCCTTGCCCTGACGCACATACACTCACCGGCGTATCATGGACGCCTCATCCCCCCCCATCTCCCATTCACACAACTACAAACAGGCATTGTCCATACAGCATGCTCACAGTGTACTCACCTGTTTGTCTGGAGGACCGTAGAGTAGCGTGTACTGGGGAGGACCCCATCCACTAGTTTCTCCAACTCCTCTGATGTGAAGGCAGGGGCCCTTTCCCCAGACACTTGAGTCATTGTTGCTTCCAGACTGAGGTCACAGCAGCACTTGCAGTGTAGGCCCTCTCCTGTCGAAGATCAGGTATCAAGTGAGTGAACAGAGAGAAAATGGCGGTCACGTCCACGGCGGTGCGTACCGTCACCACCGGCGTACATCGTCATTGGCTCCTGGGACCCATAGGGTCCAATGTTAACCAATGCAGGATTGCGCCGCGGTCTTCGACCGCCTACCGCGATGGTGTACAACACCAGCGCAGTTACCTCATATCCCCTTGACCCACCTTACAGGTCAGGAAGCAGCCATTTCAGTGGGCCACATGGCATTAATTTTAAATGTGTCACACATATCTAGGCCTTGCATACACACTAAGACAGGCACATAGCGGATTGACAATTGTGTGCAATAAAGTTGTTTTTTTTTGTACCTCAGAGTTGGCTGACCCTCTGATCGCTGTTCTCATCCATAGAGCACGTCCGCCGGGGCAGGTGAGGAGATGGCGGCATCCTCCGGTGTACAGACTGCTGGTGGACCTGTCGACAATGGAGGAGCGACATGTAATAGTCACCTACAGACTTGATTGTGCCACAATCCAGGAACTGTGTGACCAGTTGGAGCCACACCTGATGTCAGCTATCCGCCATCCCACAGGAATCCCCCCTCTAGTGCGGGTCCTGTCAGTACTCCATTTCCTGGCAAGTGGGTCTTTTCAAACTACAGTGGCCATAGCATCAGGGATGTCCCAGCCTATGTTCTCAAACGTGTTGTCCAGAGTGTTCTGTGCCCTGCTGAAACACATGCACAGCTACATAGTTTTCCCTCAGGTGGAGGATTTGCCTACAGTGAAAGGTGACTTCTGTGCCCTGGGACATATCCCCAACATCATAGGTGCCATTGATGGGACACATGTGGCCTTGGTACCCCCTGTAGGAGTAAACAGGTGTACAGAAACCGGAAGAGCTTCCATTCTATGAGTGTGCAGATGGTGTGTTTGGCTGACCAGTACATCTCCCATGTGAAATCCAAGTTTCCTGGCTCAGTGCATGATGCTTACATTCTGAGGAATAGCAGCATCCCTTATGTGATGGGGAACTCCAGAGGCACGGTGTGTGGCTAATAGGTGAGGACAAGGACCCTGTACCCTGTGAATAGTTGTCTAGGTCTGGGGTTGTTCCAAAGGGTTAGTGTGTGTCTAACAGTTGTCCCTCGACATTTGCAGGTGACTCTGGCTACCCCAACCTGTCATGGCTACTGATCCCAGTGAGGAATCCCAGGACAAGGGCAGAGGAACGCTACAATGAGGCACATGGGTGAACTAGGAGGGTTATAGAGAGGACCTTCGGCCAGGTTTGAGTCATTTTTTGCACGGGAACGCCGACCTTGCATCTCATTAAGGCAAGGTAGGTTTCCACCTCCAAAAAATGACTTTAACTCTATAAATTTGGCGCTAGACAGGTCCAGCACCAAAGTATAAATATGGAGTTTGTTTTGCACCGAATTAGAGTAAAAAAAAAAAAGCTAATTCTGTGCAAACAGAGTATAAATATGCTACTAAGGGCCAGATGCAGCAAATCGGCAATTTACGACTTGCAAATTGCGAGTCCCTGCGACTCGCAATTTGCAAGTTGCAAATTGCTATGCAGTACGGTGTCTCAGACACCGACTGCGACTCGCTATGGGGTCGCAATGACCCACCTCATGAATATTCATGAGGTGGGTCGCAAATTGCGGCCCCATAGCGAGTATAGGCACTCGCTAACATGGAGGCCTGCTGACGTCAGCAGACCTCCATGTTCGTGACCTGCTTTTAAATAAAGCAGTTTTTTTTTTTTTAAGTGTAGCCCGTTTTCCTTACAGGAAAACGAGCTGCACTTAAAAAAAAAACGAAACCTTTTGTTTCGGTATTTTTTCAGTACCTGCCCTGAAAAAATATTTTTGGGTCCAGTCACAAACTGGAAGGGGTCCCATGGGGACCCCTTCCAATTTGCGAGTGGGTTACCATCCACTTGAAGTGGATGGTAACTGCGATGCCATTTGCGACCGCGTACGCGGTCGCAAATGGTATTGCATCCCACTGCGACTCGCAAATAGGAAGGGAACACCCCTTCCTATTTGTGAGTCGGAAATGCATATTGTGAGTCGGTAACGACTCGCAATATGCATTTCTGCATGGCAAACCCACGTTTGCGACTCGCAAACGGCGATTTTCGCCGTTTGCGAGTCGCAAATGGTTTGCTACATCTGGCCCTTAGTCTACAAAAATTACACTAATCTAGTTAGTCATTTATATTGACTCTAACCTGCCTAACGTCATTTTGTTTTACACTAGCCTACCCTTTGCACCGGCTTGCACTATTCCATAAATATGGTGCCCAGCTGGTGAAAAAATGGTGCAAGCTGGTGCAAAACGTTTTGGTGCAAAACTGTGTTAGTGCAGTTTTTCACCAAAAAGTATAAATAAGGCCCTAAGAGTGCAAAATAGGTATAAAGGAAACAGTTGTATTTTAAAAATGGGCACAAGCTAAGGTATTGAGAAGCAGTGGTTATTTGCACATCTCTGAATTCTGGGATGCCCATACTAGCATGTGAATTACAGGGCATTTCTCAAATAGATGTATTTTTATATACACTGTCTTACATTTGGAAGGAACACTTGTGGAGGAAGATGAAGGGCAATAACCCTTGTTTTGTTATTCTGTGTTCCCCCAAGTCTCCCGATAAAAATAGTACCTCACTTGCATAGGTAGGCCTAATGCCTGCAACAGGAGACGCAACATGGACACATCACATTTTTACATTGAAAACTGATGTGTTTTTTGGAAAGTGCCTAACTGTGGAATTTGATCTCTAGCTCAGCCGGCACCTCAGAAAACCTACCAAACCTGTATCTTTTTTAAAACTAGACACCGAGGTGAATCCAGGATGGGGTGACTTGTGGTGGTCTCACCAGTTTCTGTTACCCAGAATCCTTTCCAAACCTTACAATTTGGCCAAAAAAACACGTTCCCTCACATTTCGGTGAGGAAAGTTCTGGAATCTGAGAGGAGCCACACATTTCCTTCCACCCAGCCTTCCCCCAAGTCTCTCAATAAAATGGTACCTCACTTGTGTGGGTAGGCCTAGTTCCCATGACAGGAAATGCCCCAAAACACAACATGGACACATCACATTTTCCCAAAGAAAACAGAGCTGTTTTTTGCAAAGTGCCTAGCTGTGGGTTTTGGCCTTTAGCTCAGCCGGCACCTAAGGAAACCTACCAAACCTGTGCATTATTGAAAACTAGACACCTAGGGGAATCCAAGATGGGGTGACTTGTGGGGCTCTGACCAGGTTCTGTTACACAGAATCCTTTGCAAACCACAATATTTGGCCAAAAAAACACTTTTTTCTCACATTTCGGTGACAGAAAGTTCTGCAATCTGAGAGGAGCCACAAATTTCATTCCACCCAGCATTCCCCCATGTCTCCCGATAACAAGGGTACATCACTTGTGTGGATAAGCCTAGTGCCCGCGACTGGAAATACGCCAAAACACAACATGGACACATCACATTTTCCCAAAGTAAATAGAGCTGTTTTTTGCAAAGTGCCTAGCTGTGGATTTTGGCCTCTAGCTCAGCCGGCACGTAGGGAAACCTACCAAATCTGTGCATTTTTTAAAACTAGACACCTAAGGAAATCCAAGATGGAGTGACTTGTGGGGCTCTCACTAGGTTCTGTTACCCAGAATCCTTTGCAAACCTCAAAATTTGGCCAAAAAAACGCTTTTTCCTCACGTTTCGCTGATGGGAAGTTCTGCAAATTTCCTTCCACCCAGCATTCCCCCAAGTCTTCTGATATGAATGGTTCCTTACTTGTGTGGGTAGGCACATCAAAGTTATCAAATACAAAACTACCTATTTATGAAGGGGGGCACACTTTGATTCAAAAGATCTGAGAAAACCAAATCCATATATCTTTGGAATATGGAAGGTGCATTAGTCAGACCAAAGGGCATGATGCTGTATTCAAAATGACCTAATGGAGTACAGATAGGCAACCCGCAGATCTAACTTGGTGAATATCTTGGCTTCTTGGACTGCTTCCAAAATATCCTTAATAAGAGGTAGGGGATACCTATCCTTGATGGTAATTTTATCTAACTCTCGAAAGTCAATACAGGGGTGGAGATCTTTAGTCTTCTTAGGTACAAAGATAAGAGGAGCGCCGGCAGGTGATGAAGAGGGAACAATCAATCAGCTTTGCATGTTTTCATTTATGTATTCCTTAAGTACTTTTCTTTCTTGTTCTAATTAGAAATACATTCTTCCTAAGGGAACTACTTCCCCAGGTATCAAAGGAATAGCACAGTCATAATCCCGATGAGGAGGCAAAATGGGTTTTTGAGGTTTGTGGAACATGTCAAAGTATCCTTGATAGCATCTGGGTATTCCTTGAATCGTATTAATGGTATTGCTTGCTTCATTGGAAGAGAAAATTGACCCTTTCAGAAACCAATAGGAATCTGTTGAATAGCAATGTAATTGACAAAAGTGGGATGAGAGTGATATAGTCCGTGTTTCCTGATTTATATATGGATTATCTCATGTTAACCAGGGAATTCCCAGAATCATAGTATGGTTAGGAGAAGATATCAAGTCAAAGGCAATGTGTTCCTTATGTCTTCCAAATTGCAGGCAAAGGGTAGGAGTAGTATCCACCACTGGTCTGGAAGTTAAAGGAGAGTCATCTACTGTTTGAACATGATCAAAGATCTCTTTAGGAACATGAGGTATTCCTTTTTCCTTAGCCCATTTCTCGTCTAAGAACATCCCACTGGCTCCACAATCCAATAACGGAAATACTTGTTCTTCCTGGTTAGGGCACTCTAGAATTACTGAAAATATAAAAAGAGCTGTTGTGATATCTTCTCTGGAGGAGCAGATGGAAGGTATCTCAATGCCTCCATCCCCTTCCTTCTCACAGGGGACAGGAGATGGTGTTTCCCAACAGTCTGGTGGGGCGGATTGGACAAGTTCAAATGAGATGACCCGCATTGCCACAATAAAGACACAAGCCTTTGCGTTGTCTGTTTTCCCATTCTGCTTCAGATAACGGTCCACGAGCAACATCAATTTACATAGGTTCTTCTTCTGTGGAGGCTGGTTTCTCTGGTTAGTTGTCTTCAGGGTGGAGTGCAGAAAATCATACTGCTACTGATTGGGACAGAAACTTGGACCTTCGTTTCTCCGATCTACGTTCTCGTAAACAGTACTCAATATTAAGTGCCCGGTCCATCAGTTCTTTCAATGATTCTACCAGGGTGGAAGGTACCAGTTCATCTTTTATTTTGTCTCGTAACCCTCCACGGAAGAGTGTCAAAAAAGTGCATTCAACCCATGTAGTTTCAGCCGCTAATTGTTTGAAACGGGTTATGTAAGTCAGGACATTCTGATTCTCTTTTTGTATCTCACATAACGCCTCTTCTGCAGTGACTTCCAGTCCAGGTCCTTCGAACATATGTTTAAAGGTTTGAAGAAAATCAGAATAGTTGGATAATAAAGGGTCATTCAATTGGGTTACACAGGATAAGGCTGGGCCAGACAGAGAACTTATCAAATAACCAACCTTGGTCTTATCCTGGGTAAACTTAAAGGGTCGAAATGTAAAATACACAGTTAAAGTGTCCAGAAATTCCATTAACTTGCTTGGATCTCCAGAATAACATGGTGTTGAGGCGGAGATGGTAGGTACATCAATGGATCGAGACACCAGAGCTTGCCTCAGAGCAGTATTTTTGGCATGCAGTTATTGTAATTCCTATGCCTGTTGCTGTACAGTATGAAGCATAGACTGTGCAGTTTCCACGACATCTTCAGGTGGTCCTTCCATGGTTCCAGAGCAATGCAGAAATGTTTGGCGCTGCAATCTGTCATGACCTGAATGCTTCTTACCACTGTAATCTGCAGGTCTCTGGGCACAACCAGGTTTCTTGCTTGTTCTGGATTGACCAAGGTAGGGGCGACCCTCTCCAGTAGCCATGGTGCTGCTGATAATAGAATACCAAGCAGGCCATAACCTCCAGAAAGAGTCCTGGAGGAAAAAACCCAACTTGGGAAAAACCTCAGATCAAGGAACTCCTGAAAAAGATATAAAGAAAAGAAAAAATTAGGCAAAAAAGTCTGGATCAAAAACTACAGACAGGGAAAAGCAGGTGAAGTCCAAAATCACAGGATACAGGAGTGAGGAGCACAACCAGAACCGAAGTGTTTGCAACGCAAGGAACAGAAGACCAGTCAAATATAATGACAAACAGGAAGTGACATGCAAGAAGTGACATGCAGGAAGTAATGAAAACACCATCTTGGATTGGGAAAAGCCACATTAAAGTAAATGGAAAAATAGCCGTAGTATAAACGATAGGGAGAAAGGCATGCAGGGAAGGAAACACAGACTCCTGGGAAAGAGAAAATATGTCCAAGAAGGAACAAAAAAGGAAAAGAGAAAAAAAAAAAAAAAAAGAAGAAAAAAAGTAAGAAACAGGTAAGTAAAACTAGGGGGTAAAAGGTGGGTGCAGCATCAAACAAAGCCCAAAGGGAAAGTTTCAGGTCACACTGCGGCCCACAAAACAGGTTGTGAACCGAAAAGCAGCCTGCAGCAGGAACAGCCGCCCGAAACGCGGACCGCCGATCCGACTGCGGTCCGTAAGTGTGACGCCGCCGGTCTTCGCGTGTCACAGGGGTAACCAAAGCGGATCGAAAAGGGCAGTTTGAAAAAAAATATTTTTAGTCTGACAAGTGGGGCAGAGGTTTTATTGTTATAGATGAGACAATACTGGGTGGTAGGAATTTTGTAGATTCCTGCAGATTCCGGAAGGTTCCATCACAAAAATATGGGAAAAATGTGTGATTTGCAGCAAAATTGTAGGTTTTCAGGGCATTGTAGGTAAGAAAATGGTGTGGGTGCATGTGAAACACACCACCCTGGACTCACCCAGATGTTTAGTTTTCAGATGTGGCTTGGTCTTCTGGACTTTCCTACATGACAGCGTCCAAAAGTCCAAAAAGTGCAGCTCTCACCATTCTAAGTAGGATGATTTTGAGAGTTAGCCAAGCTCTCATGGCCCAAATGTAAAACCAAACCCCCAAATAATCAAATGTCATTTTGCTTGCCATGGGATAACATGTTTTAGTGTGCAGGGGAGAGCTGAAAGACTGTTACCCCCTTCAGTTGGGGTTGGGGCGTAATTGCCCCATCACCCACCCGTAGGCAGAACAACTTTGTCCCCATTTATTTGGGGTGGGGGTATGGCCATAACCCCAACCTCTTTTTTTTAACAAAAATTGTTCCCTGGTGTCTGGTGGGGTTTCTGCCCCCCTGGGGGTAGATGAGCCTTCCAAGAATATGCTGATCTGTCTCCAAAGGAGGCAGAAATGGCCTAAAATTAATTTGCCCCGTCGGGGAGCGACCCTTGCCTAAGGGGTCTCTGCCTATCTATAAAAAAATAAATCCTTGGTGCCTAGTGGTTTCCAGAGTGGCCTAATTAAATTAATCCAATCTGCCCACAAAGGTGGGCAGAAAAACCCTAAAATAAATTTGCTCACCCAGGGGAGCGACCATTGTCTAAGGGGACGCTCCCCTTGCGTGAAACTGACCTAAAAAAAATCCCTGGTGTCTAGGGGTTTCTGCCCCCAAAGGTGGCAGATTGCCCTAATGAAAATAGGCTAATCTGCCCCCAAAAGGGTCAGAAATGCCTAAAAAAAATTTGCCCCACTCTGGGGAGCGACCCTTGCCTGAAGGGTAATGTCCCTTATCAATGTAAACAAAAACAAACAAATCCCTGGTGTCTAGTGGCTTCTGACCCCCTGGGGGCAGATTGGCCTATTCACTATAGGCCGATCTGTCTCCGAGGGGGCAGGAAAGGGCTTATAAAAAAATTACCCCATGGGGAGCGACCCTTGCCAAAGGAGTTGTTCCCCTTATGCCAATTTCATTTAAAAAATCCCTGATGTCTAGTGGCTTCTGCCTCCCCTGGGGACAGATCGGGCTAATTAATATAGGCCTATAGAATAGGCCTAATTAAATGATTGGCCCCTGGGGAGCAACCCTTTACCCAAGGGGCCGCTTCCCTAACGTCCAAACACACAAACAAAAAAAACAAAAAAAATCCCTGGTGCCTAGGGGCATTTCTGCAGCCCGATCGTATCACGGTTGGGCTGCAGAAATGCTTACAGAGACATGAAAGGGAAGGCCTTTCCTTTCATGCCTCTGCCTGCCCCCTCCTCCTGAGCGGAAGAGAAATGCTTAGCATTTCCCTTCCACATCACACTCCCAGCGCAATTGGAGGTGACCGCTGATGAGGTCAGCACGTGATTGCGTGCTGACATCATCGGACATCACTGGGGGGAATCAGGGAGGTGGGGGTTGGAAGGGGAAGCAATTCCACTTCCATTCCTGACACTGGGTGTGGGTGGGAGGTCCATGGGGAGAGCGCTAGCGCTCCCCCCATGGTCAGGGCGCAGGATGAGCTGGGCTTGTCCTTGGCACACAGCAACCGTGGCCGAGGACGAGCCCAGCTCATCCCAGGCACCCAAAGGGTTAATTGAGCTTTTGACATTTGTCATGTTTCTATGCTGTTATTATTTTTATCTAGATTATTTTTTTGACATTCTTGTTGCTGTTTTGTGGGTGGTGTATAGGACGGTGGATGAGCCTAGGCATATTTTTTTGGTATAGTTGTGCAATCCTTTCCCTGCAATGCTGCAAGTGTTTGTTGGTGGATTGTGGAGGAATGGACTCCATCCAGGTCAAGAGACCATGTTCTCTTTGTTCTCCATACCCTGCCCTTCCTTACCATGTGGTCTTCAATCATTTTGCAAAATGAGTGTGTGGCTTATAGGTGCCCATTTTGTCTTTGTTCCCTATTCATTCTATTTTGCAAAGCCATATATTTGTCTCCCATTTTGTGAAACCAGCGTGTATGTGTGTGACAGATCATTGATTATTAATCATGTTACTTCACTGTTGAAAGCCTTCTACTGGGATCATTGGGGGCCTCACTTACTAGTCCTTTGTACCATCACTGCCTTATTTTTTTATGTAGAGGTGGTGAGCAGTGCACTAGACTGCTCCATATTAACAAACTGATGTATTAGGCCCAATGTGTCAGTTTGGAAGCCGTGCCTAACATTATACCTGCACCAGGTATAATGTATGCAGGGTAGGCATTCCCACCGGAAAAGCAATGCAGAGCTGATGCAGTAAAATCTACAACATTTTACTGCATCATTCTCTGAATTCACTGTGTCAATATTTTACTGCCTTCTTAAAGGTATAAAATTGTTGCAGTGCTTTTTTCCTATGGGAGACTCCTTGCATTGCTGGATTTGAGTCAGTTTAACAATGCTACTCCACCAATGTGAAAACATGACCCATGGAGTTGTTAGGGGATGTGCAGGGAGCACACGAAATTTGATGTGGCGATGGCGATTTATCAGATTCGTGTAAATGAGGCCCTGAGTTTTGTGGCCCCTTAGGAGGCAACAGATATTTTTTATCAATTTTCATTTTATATATGTGTGTATTTTCTGTCATTAGTGTGAGTGTCAGCTTGTTGTAGTAGCCAGAAACCTGCAGTTATTTTTAATTGATGTAATCATTTTTACTGCCATAGTCCTGGCTCCGAATATTTTCTACATTAAAAAAAAATTGCATCATGTCTTTATTCAGCAAGCCTACAGCGTACCACCAAACACTTAATCGGAACCAATTATACAATAGATAATGTGCCAGACTGGTGTTTGTTGACCTCCTAGCTTTTCCTTTGGTGAAAGGAGAGGGATTTCTGAAATTAGTGGAAGCTTTATGTCCACAATGGAAGGTTACAAACTTAAGGCCTGATTTATGAAAAGATAGCACCGCCTTTACATCATTTTTTTGATGCAAAAGCGGCACAAACTTAATTATGGTATGTAAACCCCCTCCTTCAAATAGGGCCCCAAGTCTCTGGGCATGTGCACTTCTTCAGTAATGGACATAAGATTTTTGCTGCCATAATCTGAACTGGACTCAGCCCCTATGGCTTCCAGCCTTCTCAACTTTAGCTCATTATCCAAGAGCATCCTTTTCTCCTCTAAGGTCAGCCTTCTCTCCTACATCTCCATCCTCATCTTAAGCTTCTCTAGCTCAAACTGGCGCACCCTCTCTACCTGTTTGTCCTGCAACTCCTCATGAGTCAGACCCTTAGAGGACACACTGCTACCCACCCTCGAGACCCTCCCCCAGGCAGTACAGGTATCTCTACTATGCTCTCGCTCTCATGGCTGTTTTGCACTTCCGCACCCTCAATATCCTCCTCTGTGTGCCTCCAAACCTTTTTTCCTGTCACCCAGGCCCTCAGTGCCTTTTGCTGCTCCTCCTTCCTGGCAGAGCTCCTAATGGGACAGGCAAGATCCCTCCTGAACTGTTTCAGTTGAACAACTATATAACTCCCCAGCTTCTCCAACTCAAAAACAGCTCCAGCTGGTGCATCTCCAGATTGAGACATGATGGCAAATCAAAAAGTGCAAAGTTCCAACTCAGAATAAAGAGTTCACAATGAGAGGTTCAAAAATCAAAAATAATGGAAGCAGGTGAAGTCCAAAAAGAGAAAAGGCAAAATCACAAAAACAAGTGGTATGTGGTTACGAAATAGTCTGCACTAAAAACAGTAGTATACACTTACTGTATGTCAACTACAAATACAAGTCCAATCCTAACCCCTGACCACCAATGTTAGAATTGGGGTATTTGGCTGGCAGTCAGGTTACCCCCCTGTCCAAGCGCGGACCCTCACTCTAGTCATGGCAAAGGAGAAATGCACCTGGCTAACCCCCAATCACCCCCTTGGTAGCTTGGCGTGAGCAGAAAGGCTTATCTCAGAAGCAATGTGTAAAGTATTTTTACCAACACACACAGTAATACAGTGAAAAACTATAAAATGGACACCATACAAGCTTAGAAAATAGGTCATATTTATCTAAATCAATGAAAACTAAAATGACAAAAATCCAACCTACGCAAGTAAAAATATGAATTTTCAAAAAATAAGAGTCTTACTCCATAGAAAACAATGGAAAAGTTGATGTTACACAAAGTACCTGGTTTGTGTAAAAAATAAAGCCATACGGATGAGGGTGTGTCAGAAAATTCAGCAATGCGTCGATTCCTTACTCGCACGTGAGGTCGTGCGTCATTTTATTCTCCAGTCGGGTCAGCAATGCATCAGTTTTGTCCCTCTAAAGAGAGTGATGAGTCAATTCGGGACAGGGAACCTCGGGTCCACTCAGATTCACAATGACTTTGATGCCCATCGACGATGCATGAGAAATCTGGTTTTATGGTGTTATAAAACCACACTGCTTGTGGTTTGAGTTGTTATCAGCACCCACAAGTGGGTGTTGTGTTGCTTCTCCAGCCATGATACGTCGATCTCCCAGCCACCATGCAGGTGGAGCGTTGATCTTTGCAGCATGTCATTTTTCAGCTGCGTTGCAGGTGGTGTGTCAAAAGTTGTTCTGTGCGTGAATTTCAGTCCTTATTCTGCCAACTTCACCTCTAAAGGGCCCAGGGACTGGATGGGGCCCCACTTGGCAGGGCAGGAGTCTCAGCAGAGAATCCAGGTGCTGGCAGAGGAAGTCTTTGATGGTCCTGAGACTTCAGAACAGGGAGCTTGCCCCAAGTACTTGGAGATTCTTCTTAAGCAGGAATGCACAACAAAGTCCAGTCTTTGTCCACTTTCACAGGCAGAAGCAGCAACTGCAGCATAGCCCAACAAAGCACATTCAAAAGAAAGGGCAGCACTTATCCTCAGCTCTTCAGCTTTTCTCGTGGTAGAGGTTCCTCATGAATCCAGAAGTGATCTAAAAATCTGGGGTTTGGGGTCCAATACTTATACCCCTTTCTGCATTTGAAGTAGGCAAACTTCAAAGGAAAGCCTCTGTTGTTTACAGAATCCTACCTTGCCCAGGCCAGGCCCCAGACACACACCAGGGGGTTGGAGACTGCATTGTGTGATGGCAGGCACAGCCCATTCAGGATTTTGTGACCACTCCTCCCTCTATTCCAGCCTAGATGGCTCATCAGGATATGAAGGCTACAAGCCATCTCCCTTTGTGTCACTGTCTAGAGGAGATTCACAAACAGCACAACTATCAGTTTGACCAAGACAGGGAATCCACAAACAGGCAGAATCACAGAATGGTTAAAGCAAGAAAATGCCCACTTTCTAAAAGTGGTATTTTCAAACAGACAATTTAAAAACCAATTTCACTATTTTTAAATTGTGAGTTCAGAGACACCAAACTCCCAGTTTCTATCTGTTCTTAAAGGGAAACTGAACGTTACGATTATTTAAAGGGAACACCCATGTTAACCTGTGAGAGAGATAGGCCTTGCAACAGTGAAAACCGAACTTGGCAATACACTTGCCAGGTTGAATTAACAGTTTAAACTGCACACAGAGACAGGTCTGATCCATGTTTACAGGGCTACTCATGTGGGTGGCACAACCAGAGCTGCAGGCCCACTAGTAGCATTTTAGTTACAGCCCCTGGGCACCTCTAGTGCTCTTTACTAGGGATCTACTATTAAATCAAATATGCCAATCATGGAAAAGCCAATTGCCAATACAATTTACACAGGGAGAATATGCACTTTATCACTGGTTGGCAATGGTAAAGCACCCACAACCCTAAAATCAACAAAAACTGGTCGGAATAAATAGGAGGAGGGAGGCAAATAGTTTGAGGATGACCCTGCAAAAAGGGCCAGGTCCAGCAGTGTCCAGTAACATGATGAATGCTTGCACCAAATTTAGCATGTCCATCACAATTGTACAACACAAACGTATGCATGCTTAATATATCTAAAAATAAAAACTGTGCTTGTTACTTTCACAAATGAGAGTAAGTGCATGGAACTAACATTAGCAGAAATAATGTCATCAGCAAATAATTACTAACAATCAAAAAATAAGGCCAGAACAGAGGCATTGTCAATCATGTTTTTTAATGAAAATGACGTTTCTCAAAATTAAATTTCATAAGATAAGTAACAGTAACAACAAAGAGTCAAAGCCCAAATATCCCAAGTCTGGGTTGCATGCCCAGAACTTACCTCCTATTTACCAAAATCAACCTAGGCATCTGTTGGGCAGAGAGCAGGCAGCTGGTGGACAATGATGCAGATGGAATTGACACACTAGGGTCTGCCAGCGCTAGGGACTGGTCTTCTGTGGAGACCTCCAAAGATGATGTAGTGTCACTGGTGGCCTCCCTGCCAGTCTCCTCACCCTCTATGGCACTAGGTCCTCGGTGTCGGTGGTGTCTGAATTGGAACCACAGTTTCCAGCTTCTTCCCCATCAATGTGGCTGTTGTCACATTTGCCTTGCCCAGATGATGCTGAAAACACAGATACAACAGTTGGAGTGAGTTAGAAATGAGGTCTCTAGGTGGCGGTCAGTTTACACCCTGTCTAGGTAGGGAGCCTCACTCTAGTCAGGGTAAAGAAGATACACAGCTCAGATAACCCTTGCTTACCCTCTTGGTAGCTTGGCACAAGCAGTCAGGCTTACCTCAGTGTCAATGTGTGAAGTATTTGCACCAACACACGCAGTAACACAGTAAAAAACCCACAAAAGAACTCCACACCATTTTAGAAAAATAGCCAATATTTATCTATATCAAACAAGACCAAAGTTACAAAAATCCAACATACAGAAGCAAGGATAGGAATTTGTAAAGTAAAAAAGAGTTTTAATCCCTAGAAATCAATGGATGCATTGTTTTAGCACAAAATAACTGGTATGCTAGGAAAATAAAGCTTCATGGGCGAGCGTGCACTAGAAAGGCAAGTGATTCCTTACTTACAAGTGAGGCTGTGCGTCGATTCTTTCTCTGCCAGTTGTGTGATGCTTTGGTTTCCGAACCAGCAGCCTCGGGTCTGTGCTGTGATATTGAAGATTTTGACGGCCGGTGAAGATGCTTGGAAAATCTGAATGCACTGCAGCAATGAATCCACGCTGAGCTGGCGATGCATTGATTTCACCAGCGCTGCCTCAATTCTTTAGCCATGGTGCAGGCGCTGCGTTGATTATTCTGCCACTTCACTCTGGTATGTGGATTTTCTCTGCTTCTGCCAGCTTCTCCTTCCTGGGGCCCACGGACTGGGTACACTACCACTTGGCAATTTAGGTGGTATAAGCAAGAGAGCCCAGGTGCTGGCAGATGAAGTCTTTGATGCCCCTGCAGACTTCTTAACAGGAGGTAAGCTAAGTCCAAGCCTCTGGCGAATCCATAAAAAGCAGAAGACACAGCAAAGTCCAGACTTTGTCCTCTCTAAGGCAGAAGCAGCAACTACAGGCTAACCCAGAAAAGCACACAGAGTAAAGGAGCAGTACTTCTCCTCACATCTCTTCAGCTCTTCTCCTTGGCAGAGGTTCCTCTTGATCCAGAAGTGTTCTAAAAATCTTGGGTTTTGAGTCCACTCCTTATACTAATTTCTGCCTTTGAAGTAGGCAAACTTCAAAGGAAATTCTATGTTTTTCACAAGATCCTGCCTTGCCCAGGCCTGGCACCAGACACACTCCTGGGGTTTGGAGACTGAATTGTGGGAGGACAGGCACAGCTCTTTTAGGTGCAGGGGTCAGCTCCTCCCTCCCCCTATAGCAGAGGAAGACCCATCAGGAGATGCAGGACATCCCTCAGCTCCCTTTGTGTCACTGTCTAGAGGGAATTCAAAAACAGCCCAACTGTCATTCTGAACTAGACGTGGATTCCACAGACAGGCAGAGGCACAGAATGGTTAAGCAAGAAAATGGCCACTTCTAAATATGGCATTTTCAAACAGACAAACTGAAGACCAACTCTACCAAAAGATGTATTTTAAATTGTGAGTTCAGAGACCCCAAACTCCTGATCTCTATCTGCTTCCAATAGGAAACTGCACTTAAAATATATTTAAAGGCAGTCCCCATGTTAACATATGGGATAGATAGGCCAGGCAATAGTGAAAAATGAATTTGGCAGTATTTCACCATCAGGACATGTAAAAACACCAGTACATGTCCTATCTTTTAAATACACTGCATCCTGCCCATGGGGCTATCTAGGGCTTACCTTAGGGGTGACTTCTGTGTAGTAAAAGGGAAGGTTTGGTCCTGCCAAGTAAGTACACTTGCCAGGTCAAATTCACAGTGCACAACTGCACACACAGACAGTGCACTGGCAGGTCTGAGACATGCTTGCAGGGCTACTCATGCGGGTGACACAATCAGTGTTGTAGGCCTACTAGTAGCATTTGGTTTACAGGCCCTGGGCACCTCTAGTGCACTTTACAAGGGACTTACTAGTAAACCAAATATGTCAATCAGAGATAACCAATCATAATCACAATTTACACAGGGAGTACTTGCACTTTAGCACTGGTCAGAAGTGGTAAAGTGCCCAGTGTACCAAAAACCATCAACAACGAAGTCCAGCACACCGTTAAACATAAAGGAAACAGAGGCAAAAAGACAGGGGAAACCACACTAAGAAGGCCAGGTCTAACAGAGTGTATCTGTGTAAATAAACTCGAACATTAACTTTGCTCACAAAACATTTGCAAATTCCACATATTAAACCAGCTTCAAAGCTCGCAAACCTGGCCTCTTTATCATCAGCATCTCATACGTGTAGGGGACAATTCCACAACCATTTCCTCACAGTCTAGAAATTCTGCATGGAAGATCCCATATCATGTATGACTTTTGTCTCTCATCCACTTTTATTTCTCTACATGACAAATTACTTCAACAGCTTGAGTAAATACATAGGCCTGGACACATTCCTAACCCACTTCATTACAGAGCAAAACCATATCCACATTTCCAAAAGAGTCATGTTTTGGGCCCAATATTGATTTATCTAGATGGGATTCCATTTTCAAATGTCTTTTTAATTATCACTTTTCTCACCATCATAGATTTCTTATCTGGACGTAACTAAGGACACTTAGGGGGTCTTTACAACATTGGCGGTAAAAGGCGCTTACCGCCGTGCAGAAGACCGCCAATACACCGCCGCAGCGGTGGAATTCCGCCACAGCTATTATGACACACATCTCGGAAACCGCCGAAATTCAGACACCCACACAAGTCCGCCACACCAAAGGTCAGTGATAAACTGGCGGAAACAAAACCTCCACCTCAACGCCAACAGAAACACGCCCATGCTATTACGACCCACGAATCCACGCGGTGGTCTTTCAACAGCGGTATTCTATTGGCGGTACACACCGCCGCTCTCAAAATACACACAGTTCTCCAAAACACCGCCACATTGGACAATTCAAAATACACACACCCGATACACATACAAACACCACTCCCACACACCCATTACAATATAAAACACACACCCACATCACCCACAAACCCCTACGACCACAATTACAGAGAGAAGGCCAGAGAGACAGCACAGCAAAGACAACCCCACCATACAGAGGCACACAACACCATCACCCATACAACATTCACACACAAAACACCACACACCACTACACATCACCACGCACATCAACACTCACACCGCCCCACATATCACACACACCACCCCATGGCACGCCAAAGACACCCCCGCTTTTACGAGGAGGAGGTCAGGGTCATGGTGGAGGAAATCGTCCGGGTCGAGCCACAGCTATTTGGCTCACAGGTACAGCACACATCCATTGCCAAGAAGATGGAGCTATGGCGAAGAATAGTCGACAGGGTCAAGGCTGTGGGACAGCACCCAAGAAATAGGGAGGACATCAGGAAGAGGTGGAACGACCTACGGGGGAGGTGTGTTCAATGGTCTCCAGGCACAACATCGCGGTTCAGCGGACTGGTGGCGGACCCCCGCCTCCTCCTCCACAACTAACAACATGGGAGGAGCAAGTCTTGACCATCATTCATCCAGAGGGCCTCGGAGGAGTCGGTGGAGGATGGGACACTGGTAAGTAAAATCTTAGCTAACATATCCCCCACCCTACCTGCATGCTATCACACACCCCCACCCTCACCCCCTCCCCTATCACCCCAAATCCTCACTAATGTATTCATAACGGAAACTACACATCCCAACACCAAGCCCTGCATGACACAACTAAGCATGGACACCTATCACCTAAGCATGCCCACTGCACATACCCAGAACAACCCCCTAACCATCATCACACAAGCCCCCACACAGGAATGCTTGCACTGGGGAACACAGACACCCACCCACTGCACACCATCACACACACAAATGCAATAATCATGCTCTTATGCCCCTGCAGGAACACGAAGGACCGTCACCCCACCAGAGGGTCCAGACAACACCACTCCACCCCCAGAAGAGGCCCACAGTGACGATAGCAGCTCTGCCCTACTGGAGCCTGATGACCAGCCCGGACCATCGTGGGCCTCAGGACAGTCGGTTCCCCTTCCACAGGCACAGCCCAACACTGACCTTCCACCCTCTGGTAACACCAGCACAGCACCCACCCAGCGGCCCCAAACCTCTGTACCCAGGACAGGTCAATCAGCGGTGTGTCCACCACTACAGGGAACCCAGAGTAACCCACCACCCCAACAACAACAGGGACCTGGGGGCAGTGGTAGTGGGCACACGGTCCAGGGGACGGAGGCACAGGAACACAGGGGAACTGGGAGGGCTGCTGTGCGACAGGGGGCGGACAGGCCAAGGGAACCCACTCTCCACGAGGCCCTCACCTCCATCTTGGGAGCATACCACCACTCTCAGGAGACGATGGCGACGGTCCTGGTAAAGTTTCAGGAAACCCAGCGGCTGCAGGAGGACCAGTATTTGGGGTTCAGGGAGGAGCTCAGGACCATCAGCTCTGCCCTGGGCACCATCGTAGGGGTGCTGAAGGACATACAGCAGACCCTGAGGGACACCGTGGCACTCCAAGGGGCCCCTGACACTAGCCAGGATGATGAACTGCCCACCACCTCCGCCGGCGCTAGTGGACAGGACGCCCAGCCACAGGACCAACACACCAGCACCCCACCCCCTGCAGACAGACAACCACCACGCAAGCGGTCCCTGAGAGCCAGGAACAGGACAGAGCAAGATGGCAAGACCCCCACCAGGAAATGAGACCACCCTGATTGTCCCCCCACTGTCCCACTTTGTTACCCTGACCATACTTGTACTGCCCCAGCTCCACTTCCTATGCCCATATGGGCAGTGCACCTGTGAGACTAATAGACTGGACTCTGCCATGGACATTCCTCCGCCATCACCCATACTCATTTTACAACTCCCTCCCATTTCTGAGCACTTCAATAAACACCCCTGAAACACAAAACAATCTGGAGTCAGTCTAGGATTTATTAAAATGTAATATCTATGACAGTGTCAAAATGCATTGTGAGATGTAAAGGCAACATACCAATGTCACACATCAAAAGTCCTTGAAGGATGCAAGTAGATGACACACGTTGGTAACCACACCTGTGAAACCGTAATGGAAAGAAACAACTCAATTACCAAATAATCCCAATAAATTACACACAGGATAGAGGAAGACATGTGACAGTGAATGTAATGTTAAAACTGAAAATGTTCTCACCTGTGTGTCACTGGAAATATTGCTGTATCACTGACTCCCTGTTGTCGTTGTCCTCTTCCTCAGCTTCCTCCTCATCACTGTCCACAGGCTCCACAGGCTCCACAGGCTCCACAGCTGCCACAACACCTTCACCTGGACCATCCTCCTGCAGAAAAGGCACCTGGCATCGCAAAGCCAAATTATGAAGTATCGAGCAGGCGATGATGATCTGGCACACCTTCTTCGGTGAGTAGAATAGGGAACCACCTGTCATATGGAGGCACCTGAACCTGGCCTTAAGGAGGCCGAAGGTGCATTCGATCACCCTCATAGTCCGCCCATGGGCCTCATTGTAGCATTCCTCTGCCCTGGTCCTGGGATTCCTCACTGGGGTCAATAGCCAGGAAAGGTTGGGTTAACCAGAGTCCCCTAATAGCCATACACGGTGCCTCTGGAGTTGACCCATCATATCAGGGATGCTGCTATTCCACAGGATGTAGGCGTCATGCACTGAGCCAGGGAACATAGCATTAACCTGGGAGATGTACTGGTCTGCCAAACAGACCATCTGTACATTCAAGGAATGATAACTCTTCCTGTTTCTGCACACCTGTTCACTCCTGTGGGGGGGAACCAGAGCTAAATGGGTGCCATCAATGGCACCTATGACGTTGGGGATATGTCCGAGTGCATAGAAGTCACCTTTAACTGTAGGCAAATCTTCCACCTCATGGAAAATTATGTATCTCCTTACGTGTTTCAGCAGGGCAGACAACACTCTGGACAAGACGTTGGAAAACATAGGCTGGGACATCCCTGATGCCATGGCCACTGTTGTCTGAAAAGACCCACTTGCAAGGAAATGGAGCACTGACAGCACCTGCACGTCAGGGGGATTCCAGTGGAATGGCGGATTGGTGACATCAGCTCTGGCTCCAACTGGGTACATAGTTCCTGGATTGTGGCACGGTCAAACTTGTAGGTGACGATTACATGTCGCTCTTCCATTGTCAACAGGGTCCACCAGGGGTCGGTACACCGGAGGATTCCGCCATCTTCTCACATGTCCCAGCTGACGGCGCCTACGAAGGACAACAGCGACGATAAAGTAAATTTTCCTCCTGGTATGTACCCACAGTTACACAGAAGACTACACCAAACACAAAACCCTTCCTGTATGTGTGTTGAGTATAGGCCTAGCTATGTGTGACGCAGAAGTAAATGAAGCCATGTGGGCCCCTGAAATGGCGGCTGCCTGACCTCTAAACTGGGACAATGGGATTGTGGGGTAACTGCGCTGGCGTTGCACACCGTCTCGGTAGGCGGTTGTAGACCGCGGCGCAATGCTGCATTGGTTAACATAGGACCCTATGGGTCCCAGGAGCCAATGAACAGGTGCGCCGGCGGTGATGATGCGCACCGCCGCGGACGTCACCGCCGCGGACGTCACCGCCATTTTCTATCTGTTCAATCACTAGATACCTGACCTTCGACAGGAGAGGACCTACACTGCAAGTGCTGCTGTGACCTCGGTCTGGAAGCGACGATGGCTGCTGTGTCTGGGGAAAGGGCCCCTGCCTTCACTGCTCAGGAGTTGGAGAAACTGGTAGACGGGGTCCTCCCCCAGTACATGCTACTCTACGGTCCTCCAGACCAACAGGTTAGTACACAGGGAGCACGTTGTATGGGCTAGGCCTGGGTGGAGAGGGCTGGTAGGAAGAGGGTAGGGGGCAGAGTTCAGGGAACATTAATGCATGTGAATGAATGGGCCACATGGCTAGAGTAGGGAGGGGGCCACTCACATCGACGGTGCAGTTGGTAATTACTTTTCGTCTTCCCTTGTGCATGTCATGTAGGTCAGCGCCCACCAGAAGAGGGACATTTGGCGTGCCAACGCCAAGGAGGTCCGGACCCTGGGGGCCCACCAGAGACGGGGCACCCACTGCCGGAAAAGATGGGAGGACATTCGCCGCTGCAGCAAGAAGATGGCGGAGGCTCAGCTGGGGATGGCCTCCCAACGTGGGAGGGGTGCCCGTCGCACCATGACCCCCCCTGATGTTCCGGATCCTGGCGGTGGCCTACCCTGAGTTGTATGGGCGCTTGAGGGCATCACAGCAGACACAAGTGGGTGAGTACAACCTCATTCTGCGGTCTTTGTGCGCAGTAGAGGGGTCTGGGTGGGGGAAGAGGCCAGTGGGTGTACCTAGGCCAGGCAGAAATACGTAGACTAGGCCCCTCTGTAATGCAGGACATGTGGCACTCTACACCACCGCAGTATAGTGGCAAGTACAGGTATAGTTGCCCCTTTGGCATCCATGTGTGCAGATGTCCACCATAGCCATGTAGGCCAGATCCCAGGAATTGCATATGCAGAGGCCAGGAACACGGCGTAATGCAGGGAGCTGCTGTGTCTGTCTTGTCCGCCAACGGTACCGGTATGCCATACACTCAACCTGTTCTTCTTCTGTCTCCCCCCCCCCTTTTTGTGCTCTCCCTGTTCTTTTGTGCATCAGCATCATCAGGCAGAGGTACAGTGGCACCTGAGCACGAGGGAGCTGCATCCCACATGGCCATGGAGGGCCACACCACGGACTCCGAATGCACCAGTGGGACGGAGGGCGAGGGGAGCTTCACGTCGGCCACCGGATCACCACACAGCGACACGGACTCGTCCGCCGATGGGGGCTCCCTTGTGGTGGTGGCACCATCTGTGCACCCCACTTCTACAGGTACAGCCGCCACCTCCCCTACCAGCACCGCCCTCCCAGCAGCCCCTCAGCGTTCGCCCCGTGCCCGCTCACCCAGGAGGGTGGGCATCACCTTCGCCCCAGGCACCTGAGGCCCTGCCCCAGTCACCCCTGCTGCCCTCAGTGAGGAGGCCATTGACCTCCTCAGGTCACTCACTGTTGGGCAGTCTACCATTGTGAATGCCATCCAGGGTGTAGAACGAGAGTTGCAACACAGTAATGTATTCCTGGAGGGCATTCATGGTCAGGCTGTCCTTCAGCGAACCCTGCAATCTCTGGCCTCAGCACTGATGGCAGCCATTGTCCCTGTGTCTAGCGTCCCCCTCCAACCTCCTCCACCCAGACCCAATCCCCTGTACCCCAGACCATCCCAAGCACACCTACAGACCAGCATGCACACAAGTCAGTACACACAAGTAGCTCAAGCTAACATAGGTACCACACAACCCACAGGCACTGACGCAAGCCTCACCCACATACAGACACAACAACATCCACTGCCTCCACTGTGTCCCCCTCCTCCTCTTCTCCCTCCTCCCTCCCAGTCTCGTCTAGAAAAACACCTGCATGCACCACATCTACAGGCACCAGGAATCGCACCAGGACACCCAGCACCACAAGCCGCTCACCTGCACTCACCACCTCCACTCCCATTTACACGTCCCCTGTGTCCTCTCCCAGTGTGTCTGTGACGCCCCCTCCCAAAGTACACAAACGCCGGCAACCACACACCCAACATCCATCCACCTCACGACAGCCTCCAGTACCTGCACCTGCACCCAAAACACCTAAAGTGACACCTCCTACAACCACCTCCTCTTCCTCCACTCCCAGACCCCCTCGAACTACCCATCCCAGTGTTCGTCAGAAACTGTCCCTCTGTAAAGTTGACCTTTTTGCCCCTACCCCCCCTCCAATTCATCAGTCCCGTCGTAGCGCCTCAGCCAAAAAGGCTCCAATACCAGTGGTGCCTGTTCAAGGTATGTGGAGTGCACCGGCCACCAGGGCAGGCAGTATGACCCGGAGCCAAGGCACTGGCAGCCCACCCCCTGTAAAGGCCCTGAGATTGGAAAGTGGACGACCGGACCGTGTGAAGACTCCTGGTGGGAAAACAACTCACAGGGGTCCCAACGGGATTGGAGAGTCAGCTGTGACTCCACCAAAGGTCGGGACGGGCCAGAGGAAGTCTGCCCAGCCTGTTGTGAGTATCACGGCGGAGAAGGGCGGCATCATTCCCGGCGGTCGAGACGCCACCGCCAGCACCGTCGTCACTGGTCCGGAGACCACCACCGGAGTCTTAGCCCAGGAGGGCCCAAGTATCGTTACTGGTCAGGAGACCACCGCCGGCGTCATAGCCCAGGAGGGCCCAAGTATCGTCACTGGTCAGGAGACCACCGCCAGAGTCATAGTCCAGGAGGGCCCAAGTATCGTCACTGGTCAGGAGACCACCGCCGGAGTCATAACCCAGGAGTGCCCAAGTATCGTCACTGGTCAGGACACCACCGCCACCGCCGGAGTCATAGCCCAGGAGGGCCCAAGTATCGTCACTGGTCAGGACACCGCCTCCGGATTCATAGCCCAGGAGGGCCCAAGTATTGTTACTGGTCAGGAGACCACCGCCGGAGTCATAGCCCAGGAGGGCCCAAGTATCATCACTGGTCAGGAGACCACCGCCGAAGTCATAGCCCAGGAGGGCCCAAGTATCGTCACTGGTCAGGAGACCACTGACACCGCTGGAGTCAGTGCCCAGGAGGGCCCCGGCTGCCACAGCATAGGTGGGCTATGAGGGAACATCATGCCACACACCAATGCCCAGTCTAGGGAACGTCATGCCACACACCAATGCCCGTCCCAGAACCGCCATGGCAAACCACCGCTGAACTGTCCAGGGACCGCCATGGCAAAGCACCGCTGAACAGGTCATGCACAGGGTAAGAATGAAAAGACCGCCACATCAAGCATCCTTATCCCATGTGCAGCTGGGACAGTGACGGGACAGGAACTTTCACGGGGAGACTAATCCAGTCTGGGCACCAGTCCCCCTCCACAGCCACTGGCGGATGTTATCTACTTGCGAAATTGTGGCTTTGCACTCCCCAGGATGGTCCAGTGGGCAACCCACCCACTGTAGAGACTTGAGAGACTGTGGCTTTGCACTCCCCAGGATGTAACAGTGGGCAAGCCACCCACTGTAGAGACTTGAGAGACTGTGGCTTTGCACTCCCCAGGATGGCACAGTGGGCAAGCCACCCACTGTAGAGACTTGAAAGACTGTGGCTTTGCACTCCCCAGGATACATCAATGGGCATGGAGCCCCGTCGTGGATCTGGCTTTGCAGTCATCTGGCTGAGGTGCCCCCCTTCCCTTCCCCCTCAGGTGCCTGTTGTATTTCTATCTGGTGCCCCGGCAGTGTTCTCTCCGATTGTGGCCAGGTATCTTTAGTGGGCCTCGCCCATGCATTTTTGGACTAGTGGTGCCCGGACATTGATATGTGCATATCTGCACTACTTCTCGTAATGTATATATTTCTGGCTGATTTTGTTATATATCTGTATATTTTTGACAGACATGTATATTGATACATTACAATGTTTGAACTGATTTCGCTTTTGTCTTTGCATTCTTCCGGGGGGATTGTGGGTTGTTACTGTGATTTTTGTGGATGCATTGGTGTGTATGTTGTACTATGCGAGGGTGGGGGCGGGGGTGTTTCGTGGGTGTCCCCCTAACTTTTGCCTCCCCCATGTCGTAGGTGCAGTACTCACTGTTGTCTTCAGCCGCGCCGCTGTTGGTCTTCGTAGATGAGTAGGAATACAAGGGCCGGTAGAATGTGTAATTCGGGCTCCATGAAGTCCTCGTTCCTCATGGGATGTGTTCAGGTGAGCGTTTTCCCATTGCAGTAACTGTTTCCGCCGTGTTTTTATCCACTGTGAATCCGCCCCGGAAAAGGTGGCGGATTGGCGGGTTGTAATACTGTGGGCGGTACATTGTCTTCCGCATGTCTGTTGGCGGTGACCGCCGCGCTACTTGTCTGTACCGCCATGGCGGGCGGTGTGTTAAAGTGGCTGTCTTTGTTGGTGGTTTCCGCCAGGGTCATAATTCCTTTTTTTTGTCCGCCGGCCTGTTTGCGGTATTGCCGCACCTTTAACACCGTCCGCCAGGGTTGTAATGACCACCTTAATGTTATTTGGGATATGTGTAACTCTGTCACCAATATGGACACATTCATTTCTGTTTCAATCAATACAGTTTGGCATAAAAAATCTTGTTGGTTGACATACTGGCTTGCATGCACATTTGTGAAGGAATAATGTTTCATGACAATCTGCTACTGTCTACATGAACTGACTTGAATCTTGCTATTGAAACATATTTCTAACACATTTCAGATAAAGAATGATGTCATTGTACATGTGTTTCCAGTCATTTTGAAGCAGATTCTCACGATTATATTCTTATTGTACCAACTTATTAATGTAAAGTTGGAAACATCAACTGTATCATAAGTGCTTACTATGCCATGTCAGTAGAATTAGGGCCTACATAACCTACTAACATTGGTGGTGTACATCACACCTTACCGTATCGCCAAATGGAGCATGTTTGATACAAATGTCCCTCATAACTTGGAGAAAAAAAAAGGCACCCCTTTTTTTCACATGCAGCCATGTGTCTGCTCAAAGCAGTACTTGGCTTGGTGTGAGGAATCTAGTGACAACATTTAGCACAAAATAATACACCAAATACAACATCAGACACAGTCTGAAAAAACGTACACCTCCAGAAGTCCTCATGTGTGTTGGATGCGTGTCAACCATCATGCTGATGCCAAACCACTTTGATGTAAATTATAAAGGTAAAACAACAGGTTCACCCTATCCTTTGCAGGATGAAGCAGACTGGGCACAAAGCCCCCTCCAGAACCAGTGGAAGAAGACATCCACTTGAGGGACTGTGACCTTGCACTCCCCAGGATCAGGCAATGGGCAACCCACCCACTTGAGAGACTGTGGCTTTGTACTTCCCAGGACCAGGCAGTGGGCAACCCACCCACTTGAGAGACTTGAGAGACTGTGGCTTTGCACTCCCCAGGACATCGCTGTGGGCATGGAGACCCCTCCAGGAGCAATGGCACTGTACCATCTTCTGGCTGAGGTGTGTCCCCCTTCCCCTTCCCCTTGAGGTGCCTGTGTGTTTTTGACTTGATGCCCCTGCAGTGTTCTCTCGATTTTGAGGCAGGAGTCAAGTGTGGGGTTGGCCGATGTGTTATGGCCCAGTGGGCCCCAGACTTTTTTTGTGTGGACATTGTCCCTCATTTTGTATACATTGTATATATGGTACATACTGTTTATTTATTTATGAACGTATCTCTCTTAAATTCTAATATTACAGTAATTTTACTCAATTCCTTTTGTCCTTGCGTTCTTCCAGATGGTTCTGGGGTGTACATGTAATGTTGTTGCATGTGTTTGTGTGTATGGTGTTGGGGGTGAGGGTGGGGGTGGAGATGTTGCGTGTTGCGTGTGTGTGTGTCACTCTCTTTTTCCCCCCTCCCCTGTCTACTAGGTGCTGTACTCACCGTGGTCGTCGTCACCGCCGTTGGTACTCCTGATATATGAGAAGATACACCAGCATGGGCAGGACGTGCAGCTCGGGCTCCATGGTGTCCTGAATTTGAGCCATACAGAACAATTAGCACTGAGAACCTTAAGAGCGAATGCAAATATAATGATTAGACAAGCTGACAAAGGAGGAAACATTGTAGTGATGAATCGTACTCATTATGATAAAGAAATTTATATGCAATTAGAAGAAGTCAATTGTTATGAGAAATGGGATAAAATCCCATGAATCAACTGACTAGTAAGATTAATAATCGACTAAGACAATGGAATGAACAATGCTTATTAAATCATGATGAATACATGTACTTATTGGTGGATCAGCCAAGGTTTCTTTGTCTATGCACCCTCCCTAAGGTACATAAGAAATCCCCTTTTCCCCCAGGGAGACTGATAGTGTCTGGAATAGGAGGACCCACGGAGAAAATATCTGCTTGTGGACTTATTCTTACAGCCTTTGGTAAGCAATCTCCCATCATACATTAGGGATACAAAACATATCTTGAGTCTACTTAATGATATACAATGGGAACCGGACATGTTAATGGTAACACTATATGTGGTGGCACTATACATCAGTATAAAACATAAATTTGGCATGCAAGCACTATGGTATTTTCTACACACTCGATCGGCCAGTTTTTTGGAACACACAACAATGTTACTTGAAATTATAGATTTGATTGTTAATCATAGCTACTTCCTATTTAACAATGAGTGGTTCAGGCAAAAACAGGGAGTAGCCATGGGATCAACATTTTTCCCCTCATATGCAAATCTTTTTATGGGTTGGTTCGAACAGAAATGGGTGTGGGGGATTGGAACGGCAGAATGGCAGCCATTTATTTTGTATTGTATAAAAGACCCCATCCAGGTTTTCTCTTCTAAAGGTTTATTTTCAGTAAGTAAGACTGTACCAACCCTGGCAGCTCCAGCAGCAACTGTCACTGCTGTCCCTGCTCACAATCTTTGCACTCCCTGCATTCCGTCCTGTTGCTTAGACACCGTTACATATCAAACATTCCACCAAAACATTCCACCATATAACCCAACATATCTCCCTCCTTTAACAAAATAATCTTAATATCAAATAAGATACAATAACTATTTACACTAAATATGATTTTCCAACAGATCGACCGAAACAAAATATCCCGCAAGGACATAAATGTCAAAACTTCAGCAACAATATATGTGTTGCCTACACTGCCTATGCAATGTAGTCTCAAATAATCTGGTCTCTTGACTATTCTTTTTTTCTTTTCCTCCAACACCGTTTTCCTCCCCTCTTCACCCTGCTCGCCATGCTCGCATGCAACATTCTTCCACTTTCTCATTTCCAACTCATTACATTTTACCACACTACCCACATTCCATTTTCTTCCATCATCCACAACCACACTATATTTACTCACTTTCGTTATGCGCTTGGCTACGGACCACCTGGACAAGCCTTTTTTCGACTTCTCCCAATTCTTTGTTCTTACCCAATCACCAACCGCCAGATTTTGTTCCACGACACGACCCATTTCTCCGCCATCATACCTCCCTTGCCCTTCAGCAACACAAATCCTCAATCTCCTCTCATTCACTCTCTTTCTACCAGCCTTGCCCACCCACCCTGGCACGGCCTTGGTACACGGTTTCCTCCCTTTCAATAACTTAAACGGAGTTTCCATGGTAAGAGAATGCGGAGTGGTGCGGTAGTTCCATAACATATCCTTGATTTCCTTCTTCCAACTCAACCCATTTTGCACAGCCAACTGAATGTTCTCTCCCAACACCCTGTTAAATCTTTCCACTAGTCCATTTTCCCTGGGATGTGCAACAGCAGTTTTGATATGCTTAACCCCACAGTTCTCCAAATAGTTCTTAAATTCATTAGATGTAAATTGCAGTCCATTATCAGTCACCAGCCCCTCGGGATAACCTTCTCGCCTCCACACCTCTTCACAAAATTCAATAACCACGCCAGACTTGATCTCACACACTAAACTGACCTCTGGCCATTTAGAGTAGTAATCCATCATCACAATGGCATAGGTTTTACCACATCCATCCAATTCAAATGGACCGCACACATCCATGCCCACCTTCTGCCATGGCTCACGAGAAAACGGTATATGGACCACAGGAGTGCTCTTTCCAACGTGTGTTTTATCGCTGCACGCACAACCCACGCAATTTCTAGCAAATCTCTCAACCTCACGATCCATGCCTGGCCACCAAAAATCCTCTCTAGCTTTCCTCTTCATGCCTGACATTCCACCATGACCCTCATGCAAAATCCACAATACATTCTTTCTCAAATTGAGCTGTACTATTACTCTGTCACCACTTCTCAAAACACCATTATGTTCCGATAATTCTGGCCACACATTCTTGAAATCTCTCAACACAGTTGACACATCTTCTCTTAACTCCCGCCAATGTTTGTTCAAATTATCCTTTAACAATTTCAATTGCACATCTTCTTCCATCTCCCTCTTCCATACACTCTCTTCTAGCGCTTTTGTTTCCATAGCTTGTATGTCCGCCACCAACAATTCTTCATCTTCCTCACCCACGAATCCTTCAATTGGTAATCTAGATAGACTGTCAGCATTCACATTTGCTATCCCCGGCACATATTCAATTACAAAATCATACTCTTGCAATCTGTAGAGCCATTTAGCTATTCAAGGAGACGCACGATTTGCACCCTTTGTTGTAAAGATGTCCACCAAGGGTTTATGGTCGGTTCGTAATACAAACCTTCTACCCCAAACATAATTCTTGAAATGTTGAACCCCCCACCAACATGCAAGAGCTTCTTTTTCAATTGCAGAATATGTGCTTTCTGTACCTTTAAGCGTTCTTGATGCAAACGCAATCACATGCTCTCTCCCTTTACTCACTTGCATCAATACTGCACCCAAGCCATACATACTCGCATCTGTGGAAATAATTGTACGGTTTTTCGTTACAAATGGTTTCAATTCGACAGCCTCGATGATGTTGCACTTTAATGTATCAAATGCTTGTTGGCATTTCTCAGACCACTCAAACTTTATCTCTTCTTCATTAACGCTCTTAAAGGTTGGGCAAGATCAGCAAAATTCTTCACAAATTTTGCATAATATTCAGCCAAGCCCAAAATTGATCTCAACTGATCTTTATCCACAGGGTTGGGTGCCTTTTTAATAGCTTCCACTAGTCCAACTCTCGGCTTAATCTCATCACCAGACACTGTATAACCCAGGTATTCTACTGTACTGCACTCAAACTTACACTTATTCATCGCAACCGTCAGGCCCGCTTCCTCCAGGATCGAACATACCCTTCTTAACACATTGTTATGTTCCTCCACATTCTCTGCCCACACTAAAACATCATCTTGAAATAATTTCACATTCTTAACCGCTCCCAATACACTCTGCATCACCCTCTGGAACACTGCTGAAGCAGATGCCAACCCAAATGACATTCGCTCAAATCTAAATGCCCCTTCAGGTGTAATAAAAGAGGTGAGATTCCTTGACTCAGGATGCAGTACTATTTGATGATACACATTGGATAAATCCAGTGTGGAAAACACCTTACCACCTTGAATGCTGGTCAACAACTCATTTATGTTGGGGATAGGATGTCTATCAGCCTATATCTCCTTGTTTAAATCCCTCAAATCCACACACATTCTAATCTTACCGTTGGGTTTCCGAGCCAACACCACCGGACTCAACCATTCTGATGATTCCACCTCCTCTAACACTCCCAACTGCAGCAATCTTGCCAATTCAAATTTCAGCACATCTCTTAACACCAATGGTACCCCTCTCACTTTATGTACTTTGGGTACAGCACCTTCCTTTAAGATAATCCCATGTTGAAACTTCTCCAGACAACCTAGTTTTCCTCCAAACAACCTTGGAAATTCTACTTCCCACCTCTTTGCTTTAGATTCATTACGTAACACAGTCAACACTTGTTCCTTAGTATTAGGGTTCAATATACTGTAATAACTAACGCCCTTTGCTCTTTCCACCCCAGCAAACACTTTTCAGTTTCCACCACATACACACAACACTTGACTTCCCTCTGTTTAAAACTTACCATCCCATGGAAACACCCCATAACCGGTATCTTGTTACCCCCATACCCTATCAGAGCAATTTTAGAAGCAGTCAATTCCATCTTGCCCAGTTTACCCCAAGCATCCTTATCTTTGAGCGTGTATGGGGAACAAGAATCTGCCCACATGCTGATGTGTATACCATTTAAACTCACGTCAAACTTAGGTGGTCTGTAGCGATCATTATCTAACAACATAATATCATCTTCGAGCAAATCTTCTTCTGGAGCGGCTTCGCCTAACATGAACACCTGTATGCGGTCAACATCTTCATCTGAAGACGTTTTGTCCCCTTCATTACAATCGTTCTGTAGACAATTTATACTTTTCTTTTTGACTGTACTCTTCTTCTGGTTACACATTTTTGAAAAATGTCCCACCTTGTTACAATTAAAACATTTGACACTTGCCGCCGGACAATTCCCAAAAAAGGCTATGTGTCTCATACTACCACATCTATAGCATCTCCTTGTCCCTTCAACTTTCCTGTTACCCTTACTGTTCTTAGGTCTATCAACTTCTTGCATTGTCACTTGCTCAGCATCATTTTTTCCTAATTCCTTAATGTACCTTGAAGTATCTTCAATGCGCTGTGCAATGACAATCGCTTCCTCCAAAGATGGATCCTTCATGCTTAAGAGTTTTTCTTGAATCTTTAAACTTTTAGTGCGGTTTATTAGCTGGTCCCTTATTATTTCTTCGTGCAAATCCCTAAACTTGCACGTATTCGCCAATCTTCATAAAGCACTTATAAGTTGGTCAATCGATTCACTGGGTGCTTGTGCGCTAGAAACAAAATTTGTGACATTCTACCACAATACTCACTTTCTTACTAAAATGATTTTCCAGTGCTATCATGGCCCTGGTATATACATCATCCTCCTCTGTCTCCTCATCAGAGCCTTCCCCATTTACAGCAAAATTGTCACATGGTAAGGTTTTCAGTACTTTCCTGCCTTCCACTCCCAGATTATGTTTTAATAAAGCTAATTTTCGCTTAGCAGTAAAAATAGCACCACCCAAAGACTCTAAGTAGGTCTCGAAGGCTTCTTGACAATCTTCCCACGGCACATTCGGTTCACCAGGTACAGCCAAGAACATGGGAGGAGGCGCGATTGACCGCATTGTGTTAATAACAATGGAACAAAACAAATTTATGAAAGTGCAAACTGGAACAATTCATATAAATTTTAACACTTCTTTCCCCATTTATGCATGTCCATACTTATTCCAGCAACCTGCAGCATTTTCACGATGGTCATTCAGTTCCAATAATGTTATCTCTTGCCAACGCTACCACATTAATTTTGTCGATGCCCTCAGCATTGTTTTGACAATGTTCATCCCTTTTTACAAAGGCAGTTGCCCTTGTTTCAGTAATGCCGAGCATCCCTACGTTTGTTGCCTTGGTTACGGCAACGTCAATCCTATTAATGTTATTGACAGCGTACGTCTATCCAGATGCGGTTGCCCTTGTCTCAGCAACACGGAGCACCTCTACGTTGGTTGCGGTAGTTACAGCAACGTCATCCTCCGTCGCTCGTCCCCCGATGCGCGCGGTGGAGCAGCCCGCACGGTGACAGCTTCTCTGCACGAGCCCCCTTGCAGCGGGAGGTTTCGCAACGGCTGTACCTCGCGGTGATCCTCTGATACACGGTGGAGCATCCCGTGCAGTAACAGCTTCCCTGCATGAGCCCCTCCGTGGTAGGAGGCTTCGTAATGTTTGTTCCTCGTGGTAGGTTTGAATACGCCGGCATGCATTCCACGCCATTCCCAAAATACTGTTGTAAAACTTAAATTGTACAAATAGTTCGTACAGTTCTTACCTGTCTTAGCGTTCACTCATACAGAAAGTACCAAAACACCCTACAGACTTCACTACATGGTACCTCAGCCTGTAGGACTGGATCCTTAAGTACACTCCTCCTTGTTTTCTGCTTTACATTTAGACGTTCAGCCCTTCCCAGACTCGTCCAGTTTTTCCTAGGTTCTTTTCTACAGTACACTCCACACTTCTTGGTTTCCAGGTCACAATTTCTTCTTGGCACGATGCGGACCAAATCTGCTTCTTCCCAGCATGGTTGACACTCTGCCAGGGTTGGCTACCCTTGGTATCCCACCCTCGTCGCCACTGAAAAAGACGCCATCCAGGTTTTCTCTTCCAAAGGTTTATTTTCAGTAAGTAAGACTGTACCAACCCTGGCAGCTCCAGCAGCAACTGTCACTGCTGTCACTGCTCACAATCTTTCCACTCCCTACATTCCATCCTGTTGCTTAGACACCGTTACATGTCAGACATTCCACCAAAACATTCCACCACATAACCCAAAATTGGGGACGATACATTGATGATTGTTTCATGATCTGGACAGGCAGTGTGGAGAAGCTAAATGACTTTTGTAGGTACTTGAACAATAATAACGTTAACATTAAGTTTACATATCAATTCAGTTCGGTACATATGGTATTTTTGGCTGTTGACTTATATGTGGAAGGTAACAGCATTGAAAGCAGACTATATCGTAAGCTTACATCATGTCATTTGATTCTGCATGCTACACGTAAACACCCCTTACACCAGATATTGGCAATACCTTATGGGGAGATGATCAGGGCAAGACGGAATTTTAGTAAGGATACTGAGGTGGTCATTCTAACCCTGGCGGTCTTTGACCGCCAGGGCGGAGGACCGCGGGAGCACCGCCGACAGGCCGGCGGTGCTCCAATGGGGATTCCGACCGCGGCGGTAAAGCCGCGGTCGGACCGGCACCACTGGCGGGGTCCCGCCAGTGTACCGCCGCCCCATTGAATCCTCCGCGGCGGCGCAGCTTGCTGCACCGCCGCGGGGATTCCGACCCCCCCTACCGCCATCCAGATCCCGGCGGTCGGACCGCCGGGATCCGGATGGCGGTAGGGGGGGTCGCGGGGCCCCTGGGGGCCCCTGCAGTGCCCATGCCACTGGCATGGGCATTGCAGGGGCCCCCGTAAGAGGGCCCCTACATGTATTTCACTGTCTGCTGCGCAGACAGTGAAATACGCGACGGGTGCAACTGCACCCGTCGCACAGCTTCCACTCCGCCGGCTCGATTCCGAGCCGGCTTCATCGTGGAAGCCCCTTTCCCGCTGGGCTGGCTGGCGGTCTGAAGGCGACCGCCCGCCAGCCCAGCGGGAAAGTCAGAATTACCGCCGCGGTCTTTCGACCGCGGAACGGTAACCTGACGGCGGGACTTTGGCGGGCGGCCTCCGCCGCCCGCCAAGGTCAGAATGAGGGCCTGAGTCTCAAAATGTATTCAAGAAATGGGACATCACTTTTTATCAAGAGGTTACCAGTAACAGAACAATGGACAATGGTATAATATACAAACTTATATTAATTACAATACAAGCTTTGTGATATACATCATAATATGCAAATGTAACAAAATCTATGTTGGAAGTACGATTCGGCCTTTGAAAACAAGAATTGCAGAACATTGGAGGGCCATCAGGTGAAATGATGAACGTTACCCTATCTGTCAACACATTGAGACATGTGCCCTACAGAATGTACATAATTTTTTTTAATTTTTTGGAATTGAACACGTCACCAAAAATCCTCGAGGTAGAAACAGGGAATTACATCTCAGGAGAAGAGAAGCCATATGGATTATGTGTTTAAATGCTGTAAAGAAAGGCTTGAATACTGATCATGAGTTGGAATATTTTTTGGGTGGAGACTAATACATGTTTGGCAATAATGGTTTCAATTGTGGCATAGGATGCATATGATCTTTTCAATATAATGTGGGTGTAATATGTGATCTGCATACACACATATGTGCACTAGAATCCTATCTCCCGGTATCTAAATAGGGTATGAATCTTTTTTAAAACATTGGATATTTTTGATTCATAATATAATACTAAACTGCAATTGTTGAAGGTTTTTTTGAAACATACAGGATAAACATCCCTTTATATAAAGTGTTTTCTTACTAATGTATAATTTACATTATTTACATATCAATATGGTGCTCTAATACTGAGCTGCTCAAGATATTACTTAACATATTCTTTTATCGTGAATATGTTATAGTGACTGTATTATGATTAGTATTACCTTCCTTAGTCAAAATTTAAACATTTTGCACAATTTGATTGTGATATTAAAGTTGATATAATAATTAGAGTTAATATGGCACAATGGCGTATGCGCTTGTGTACAGTATTAATATTTAATGTTAAGTATTATACCAAGAGGGTTCAATTATCGTTTCAAGATGACGCAAGAATACTGTTAGTACGGACTTACTTCTTTTTTCCTTAGTCTGTTTTAAATTTTGCAATGACAGTCTACTTTCGATATCGTTGACATAGCGGATTTAACAGTCATGTTTAACCGCAGCACTCTTGCGTACTTGCGGTTACGGAGACTGTTGGTGGTTAGGCATACTCTCTAACTAATTAAGGGGCCGGTAAGTGTGATGTCGGAGTCTAACTAAAGGCGTGGAATGGATAGTCGGCTGACCTAGTAATCAACATAATAATTAATGTTTTCAGGATTATCGCTTGCTTCACACATTAGATACTTTTACCAGGACCTTCCCAACGAAGGGGAATACAATTAGGTACGCGGTCGCGATACTGTTTACCGCACGGGCCATTTGGGATGTTTTCTTTCTGCTTGGCTACTTATAATTTTCTTTCCTACTTTCTTTTTGATATAGGAGCCTTATTACTAATTATTTCTACAATTCACGAGAGGGAACTCGTTGTGAGAAAGGGAGTTCTTATATAAGGTACAGGGAAAAAATGTTTTTTTATTCTTTACAGGGCTAGAGTATAAATTAGATTATCACATGTTTCTGCATGCATATCCCTACACTCACAATATATATTTTTATCACTATAATCTGAACAAACAATTGGGGGGCACTTACAGTTGGATGTAAATATGGTTCACGATTGTGGTGACTTATATTTGTAGCAGGTTAAGGTATAGTGTGTGATTGACCAATAGAAACATATAACGGGCATACAGTGTAGGAGGTTTCCACTTTTGAATTGAAAGGCCCTAATTGACGCAGTGGGACTTTCTTGACAGAACAAGTATTGAATTATTGAGAGATCTGTGTCATTATTGATTATTGTTCACAGCCTTGACAAGCCTTGAAAAAGTTTTGGGGTGATTGTCCCGGACAAAACACTTGTTGGACAGGCTAAATGTGGAGTTACAAAGAAATATCAAGTGGAATAAAGAGACTTACTACATTGATTGGATACAAGACGTGTGGCCTATTTTCAATAAAAGGGATAAATTAGTTTGTGTACAAAGGAGGAACAAGTCACTTTGACAAACATTTCCCACTTAAACATGTACATGTTCCTCAGGGTTCACATACAGCTGGCTGAACAGGAACAGGGGATCCCTGGTGAGGAGCTCCAACTCCTTAGGGGAGAAGTCAGGGGCCCTGTCACCTGCTTTGCCAGGCATCCTGGCTCCCAGACGTTGGTAACAGCAGTAAAAATTAAGGAGGTGTTGGCTGTATTGTTAGGAGGTAAGTGAGTTTTTTTTCCAGATACTGTGTACAAGTACACAACGTACGCGCTCTTTGATGGGGTCAGAAACAGCTATTTGCTTTCATACATGTTAGCCTATGGCAGTGTCTGTCGTGGAGTGTTCCACCTATTACGTGGTCACTTTCCGCCGACGGCCATCGAGTAGCCAAAGTCCTGACGACAAAGTCAGGTACCCACCATTTTAGCACATGAAGCTATGTATTTTTAAATTGGTTGTGCGTCACCAGCTCCTCAAATGGTGGCTTCTTTGTATACCAGGGAAATTTCCTTTTTATTGAAGGCTTTAGTACGAATAGCCTTTACAACTAAACCGGCACCATAACGGTGCCATTACTATGCCTGTTTTTATGTTGTATCGTTTACCATTACTATGGCATCTCAACGCATGTGAACACAATGAACCCCACTCTTTACCACTGGGGAAGCTTGGAAAGGGGCAATTTTAGGGCTAAGGGCTTGGGGTTTGCTCCTTGTTGTCACATTTAGGGCTGGGCATTTTTAGGAGTAACAAAGCTGGGGAAGGGGTGGTTTTAGGGCTAAGGGAGTCTTGGGGTTACGCTCTGTTGATGGATTTAGGGTTCAGGGGTGGAGAATGGGGTGCTTTTGGGCTAACAAAGGTGGAAATGGTGCAGTTTTAGGGCTAAGGGTGTGGGAGAGTTGGTGCAACCTCATGTCCTGGAAGTGGGTGCTGGCAACGCCTGGGAGAATTGTGCAAGGATGTATGCAGCATAATCTAGGACCTGTAGTCACTGACCCCACCCATTCCACAGCAAGAAGAACAGACAGTGAAGGGGTGAGCTGCACGAGCCCCTTATACCTGGAGGGGCAAGTTTTGCTGGGACACCTACCTGTTCAGAGGCCCAGAGCTGTCCTGGAAGTGGACCGCAGTGTGTATTGCATGTACATTAAACCGTGGCCCCTGAACTTTGGACAATTTAACTAAACAGTAAGGAAGGACTATAAGTCCATTTACTTACAGGATATGCTATTGCCTGCTGCATGCTGGACAACATTGCCCTGCGACAAAACATACCAGTCATCACAGAGGATGGAGCCACCTGGTGAGGATGTTGAAATACCCAATGAAGATGACAGTGGGGAAGAGTAAGGAATTGACCCATGTCAAGATATCATTGACCACTTCTTCACCTGAGTGTAAGTGTATCATTACATATCGTGACATCCAATGTCAGAACAACTTGTGGCATGCTGAACATATCAGTCTGTGATGGTAATTTAGTAGGAATGGTCAGTTCAGGAAAGTCCAAGGCAAAAATGTTTGTGGATCAAAGTTTCTCTTTATTGACTACTGTGTTTTTTGACATAGATTAACTTTGCTTGTGCGCATGTGCCGTCTTAACTTATCATTTGAGTCAAATTTAATATGTGAAATCATCACCTTGAAAAGGAATTACCATAGTAAATACAACACCAGCCTGGTACAGGGAAAGCCCTGCACATGTGATAATAAATGTCAAATATGACCTCAGTCAAGGAGCACGTATTGGAGATGTGATTGTGCTCCCTCTGCTCCTACTTGTAGTGCTGGATCTCTGTTATGACCTGGTCCATCATGTCTTGGGACTGCTGTAGTGCTCCCAAGACTCGGTCAGTGGTGGCCTGGGTGACAAAGATGCCATTGACCTTACTTTGCTGGCCCACTGATCCCCTCCCACAACCCCTACCCCCAGTACTGTGAGCCCTTGAGGCAGTGTAGCCGATCCCACTGGGTTCTGGCAGAACTGAAGGTGGTGTTGGTTGCTCAACAGTAGCCAGGACTAGGGGTAGGACAAGATGGGAGTTGTGTTCCTCTGGACAATGGAAGTAGAGGTATCCATGGGTTGAACTGTTATAGCAGCTAGGGTGGGAGGTCTAAATGTGGGCCGAGTGTGACTCACTGGGGCTGTCTGCCCAGACAGGCCATATAGATCAGACATTCCCTCTTCATCTAGACTTGCAGGAGTGGTGTCCTCACTGAAGGCTTGATCCTGGCCTGGAGTGGAAGTGTCTTTGGTTACAGACGATGATCCATTGGCCATGGGAGTTGGCCCTACTATGAATTACATAAAACATGACAGTAAAGGTCTGTATTATATCTCAAAGGTGTCTTAAGCTATAAATGATGCAAACTAAAAAAATAACAAATATAATTAATGGGATGTTTAGGTATGTGAGTTTTAACTTTTAACTTATGCCGGTTAATGTACACAGATGTGAATTTCAGTAACAGTGAAGGAGAGATGTCCTGAAATGTAAAATGTTATTTAGAAAGTGTACATCACATATACTAGACATGCAAATCAACAAAGTAGAGAGGAGTTTGAGAGCTGAGCCATTTCAAGGCCTAGCAGTGTCAAAAACAAACCATGGTATAACTTATTGGAATACATGGCATCTGTCATGATACGAAAACTGGAAAGTAAATTGTGCATGAATACAACTTATTTTTTTGTTCAAATATTTTTATTGAATTTTTGATTGAGAAATACAAGCAGTGGAAAAAACAAGTTGTGGAATTAGATATTAATGAACTAAAATTGTACAGGTTAGTTCAAGTAATAAAAATTACATTAAAAAGGTGGAACAACATCTTGCAGAGGACTTTTGCTAAAGTTATTACGTATGTCAAAATAATGGTAGGCATTGTGCATCCCAATACAAAATTTGGAGAACAGAGGAAGAGAAAAAAAGTGAACTGGGATCAGGAGAGGGGATGAAGTGGTCGGGGAAGCTGTTTTGTATATGAAATCATGGTAGCATTGTGGCAAGTGGGTCAGGCAATCTGAAACCTGTGATTGCCCAAACTATCAAATTATGCAAGCAAGTAGATCAATTCAATGGATCAACAAGAATGTGACAACATGTTGGATCAGAACAGCAGATGCAATTTTAATACATACCATTAAATGGTGAATGACTACCTACATGTTTTGTGCACTATTGTTTTGCAAAGACAAAAGCGGGGCATCATGGTAGTTGAAGTCATTGATAAACATTAATGCAAATTTCTTGTGAAAGACTCAGTCGCATATCTAAAAGAAATACTACAGTACAATGAACATACATGTACCATATGGTCATACATATGTATACAATGTGAATAGGTTAAGATACCACTTACAACCACTATACCTTCATGTCCAAACGGATGGAGTATGGAACCTGTTTTTTGAAGTACAACAATCCACATTGAGACACAGCAAAGGACAAGGCACATATAAGGGGTGATTCAATAAGAACAACACAGAATCTGACAATACATATTGGTCATTGTTAAATAGATTGTAACAACCAAGAAGCTACTGATTTGGATGACACAAGGTATTCTGGCAACTGATGTTTAAATATATATGTATTGATAGGTGTCTAGAAACATTCTTAACAGCTAAGTTAAGAGCAAGGACTCCATTTGTGATTATTGTGACATACATGAGTGCAACTTACCAGTCTTCACTCTACTCTACCGGGGTTCCTGTCAGGCCTTCAGGGTGCAGTATCTGCAAGATCTTCTCCTTCCAGGGAAAGATTTATAATGGGGGCCTGTGAGTACCACCACCAGTCCTCTGGGCCTCCAGGCGACACTTGAAGGACAAGGAACAGGCTCTCTATAAAGAGTACGAAAATGATGTGCACTGTCCAAGCAACCCACTTTGGGGTCCAGAGGTAAAAAGCAGACCACATAATGCTCTGTTTTTGTGGTGGTGGGGGAGAGTAGTTAGGCTTATCTTGGAGATGTGCTAAGCATTTGTTGTACTCTCAATATTAATAAATGTAGACTCACACGTGAAAAAATAACTCGAGACCAAATTACAAACATACTTCAGATTTTTATACATTTTTTAAGACCAAGATCATTAATATACTGTAAGTACTTTTTAATCATGATTTTTCAAAGTTTACAAAATGTTTTGCTTTTGTGCATAATTACGCATCATAGGAATCAATGGGAAAATCTTTAAAAATACATATAAAATCAGGAAATGCTCACACAAGTGTCCCATTCTATTTTTAGGTCGAGGTCATTGAGATGTCCTGTGGGACAGCCAGAGAAGTTTGGATGAATCCTGGTTCAAGCAGGTAAAGCGGCTGAAGTCTTGGAGCTGGTGCACAATGGAGAGGGGGACCACTTGGAAACACACTGCACAGATGGACTGAAAGGTAAACCTGGTGGGTCCCTTTGGACAGTCGAGGTCGCAAGGGGTTCGGGACCTCGAGAGCACAGCTGGTTTGTTGATGTAGGGGCCAGGGAGGCCAGGTGCAGTGCCGGTATGTCAGCCAGGAATCGTCCATTATGGAGTCCTTGGAGCAAGGAGCAGGTCACTTGCAGGGTGGATTGTGGGTCAGCATGGCCTCTCTGGGAGGTGGTTCTTAAGCGTCCTGATGTCTTTTGACTGGTGCTTGCTTATAGGCTTTTGAGAGTCTGGAATGTACTTTACTTCTGGGTGTCTGACATTGGGGGTCTAGTATCCCGGGTAAAGGTATGTCTCAGGTCCTGGAAGTCTCAGTGTCACCAAATGTGGCACAGTGGTAGGTTTTCTCCCTTGGGTTTGTCATGTGGATTTTGGTTGGGGTTCATTGATCAGCAGCTAGCCAGTGAACTGGACTTCACTGGTTCCTTGCCTGCAGGATGCAGGAGAGTGATACCTTCACTCTGAAGGAGGTTCTTGGTGATTTTCAGAAGGCTGAAGGTACTCTAGGGTTTTGTAGAGTCTTTCAGGTTTCCAAGCGACACCTCAGTGGCAATTGTAGAGTTCTTGCAGCAGCAGGCAGGGTTTCTCAACTTTTTCTTTGTGCAGCAGGACTTCTGCTCTCATGCCTTAAGTCTTCTTTGTTCCTCATCTTCTTGTGTTGATTGAATCTGCTCTGTTGGTCTAGGGATATCCACTAATACTGCATTTTGGGGGCATTAGGGAAGTACTTTGTTGTGGCCAATGGACCACTTAGCTTAGGGTGGCTACAGCCACTTACTGACCACTTCCTGAGGGAAGGGGGTCACATCCCTCACCCTGCCATCCAAGATGGAGGAAACTGAGAAAGAGTAGTCACCTTGCCTGCCACACCTGAGAGGTGGTGCAGGCTGGGGGTGACCACTTCTCCTATCCTTGCTAGTTTTTCCGCTGGTTTCGTACCGAAAGTGTGGGAAAAACCATTGGGCTGCTATCCACTGCTTGCAGAAGAGGTGGAGGTCAGATTTCATTGGCGGTAAAGCCTTGGAAGCTGACTGCTGGTGAAGGGTGCCTATCTGGGGGAGGATGTGTAACATCTCCACATAGGAGAGGCTTTGTGTTCCGGCTGCTGAGAACACAGGCTCTCACCTCAGGAGCCTGGAATTGTGTCTGGTGGTGGCAGGCTGGTTAGGACAAGTCAGCACCTATGTCAGGGCTGTTAGGTTTTGCAGGGGGCACCTCTAAGGTGCCTTCTTGGTACATTTTATAATAAATCCAACACTGGTATCAGTGTGGGTTTATTGTTCTGAGTTGTTTGATACCAAAAAATCCAGGATTCAGAGAGGTCAACATGTAGCTGGGGAACTCATAATGACCATAGTCCTGCACATGCATTTGCTGTGGTTCCTCTGTATACTTAATATGTCTTAAGGTTTAACAAAGACACAGTTGGGGCACATTTGCTAATGAACGCATATGCCCTCACATGTATTATACTGCACACTGGCTTAGGGCTGTAAGGCCTGCCAGAAGGGTGACTTACCTGTATTGCATGCAGTGTTAGTGGGCATGGCACTCCGAGAGAGTTCCATGTCGAGTTTGCAACTTTAGATTCACCTTCTCATGCACTTGCAATAGCAGTCTACCTGAAGCTGGTGTGGGGCCTTTCAGACTGGCACAATAGATGCTGCAGCTCTAAGGGTCCCTCTTCAGTACCCATGCCCTGGGTACCAGGTGTACCATTTCCTAGGGGCTTACGAAGGTCGCTGAAGTGCCAAACATAGTACAGTTTTGGAGAAAGTGGTCTGGCCCTGGTAACTTGTTTAGCCAGGGCACAGGGTGCTTACAATTTGAAACCACATCATTTTCCAGGCAAAAATTGGGGGGAACCAAGTCAAAAGATACCCTTTCTCATCTCAGGTGCGGACGGCTAACATCTATCCAGTAGCCATAGTCATAGGCTGAATGGGTCCTGCAACAGACTCCCATTGTTTTGGGACCGCCACTGGTACACTGCTAGCATTACTGTGTTACCTACATATGGATAGTGCAATTCTGTTGTGGCAACTGAGTAATACTCGTCAGTATTGGAGTCCGCCACATAGGATGCAGTTTCAGCTAGCACGATGGAGTACACTAAGTTGATGTGAATAACGGTTGGGTAAATCTCAATACGGCAGTAGGAACACCATTAGCTTGATGGAGTACTTGGGACCACCACCGAGGTGGATTGGCAGTAATACTGTAAAGATCTAAATCAGGCCCTATGGGGGTCATTCTGAGCTTGACATGCGGCGGGAGCCGCCCGCCAAGCGGGAACCGCCAGAATACCGCTGCGCGGTCAAAAGACCGCCGCGGTTATTCTGAGTTTCCCGCTGGGCTGGCGGGCGACTGCCAGAAGGCTGCCCGCCAGCCCAGCGGGAATCCCCCTTCCATGAGGATGCCGGCTCCGAATGGAGCCGGCGGAGTGGAAGGGGTGCGACGGGTGCAGTTGCACCCGTTTGCGATTTTCAGTGTCTGCTTGGCAGACACTGAAAATCTTGGTGGGGCCCTGTTAGGGGGCCCCGCGACACCCGTTACCGCCAGCCAGGTTCTGGCAGTCAAAACCGCCAGAGCCAGGCTGGCGGTAAGGGGGTCGGAATCCCCATGGCGGCGCTGCCTGCAGCGCTGCCATGGAGGATTCCCCAGGGCAGCGGGAAACTGGCAGGACACCGCCGGTTTTCCATTTCTGACCACGGCTGTACCGCCGCGGTCAGAATGCCCATGGGAGCACCGCCAGACTGTTGGCGGTGCTCCCGCGGTCGTTGGCCCTGGCGGTCCATCACCTCCAGGGTCAGAATGACCCCCTATGTCTTCTTTTTTAAGAAAGTCCTGGTTAATGCAATGCACCAGACACAGGACCCTGAAATATCCACTATCTGCCACTGAGTTGACTATATTATGCCATTGTTCATAGAGACAAATCCTATTCTGAGACCTTTCGGTTGAAGACATTCAAACACTGTGATGTTAAACTCTTGTTTAAAGATGTCTCGGATTTCTCCATGGTGAACAATGCTACTGTTGCATGCAGCCAAACACCCTTAAAACCTTTTTCAGTGCTGAGACCTCCAGATGGCTGTTGCCTAATCCCCACAAAAGAGATCCAGTGTGCAGTGATATGCATGTAATCAGTTGCTTGACAACTGGTTTACATGTCTGTTTCAGGTTGTCAGTGTGGCCAACCAATTGCGTCAATTTGATAAGAAAGGTCTGAATGGGTACCTTCCATGTCGGCCAGATGGCCTCACAAACTCTACAAATTGCAGTCCTTCCACAAACGAAAAAGTGAGGAGGTTCAACACTAATATTTTAGCCGGCTTCCCATTGTACAAACGTGCCATTTGGTAGCTGCATTTTTAGGGCCTCTCCTGCCAAAACATGCCGATAATAGTAGCTTGAATATTTTTCTTTTGTGTTGCCACTGACACAGGCGACTCCCAGAGAGAACCAGGATGTGGTACACTCAATCTGCATCTTGGAGGAATCACTGTATGTGGCGGATCTGTCTTGTGCCATTTGGAGATTGCTGATACAGGTGATGCTGACACAATACAGGGGATAGAGCTTCTTTCTTTAATGATATCATCCTCTTCTTCCTCATAACCACTTTCTTCTTCTGTTATTGTGCACTCAGCTGCTTCCCCTCTCTCATCACTACCACCACCTCCAGCTACCTTTTTAAGGTGCTCCACTCACCAGATTGTGTAATGTGTTCTCAGGTGAGATACTTGGCCTCCAGTACTGTATTGAGAATCTGTCTCACATTGACGAACACTCATGTAGCAACGGAGTATATTGCAATGTTATCCTCTTGCTTGCTCATTGTAAAGAAGCCCCAAACTGGGGAGGCAAACTTTTTCAGTATGACACTGACAATGCCTGAAGAGCTGGAGATAAGTGTCTGTGTTATTTGCCTCTATGGAGGGTTTACTCCAACCGGGGTAGTCGTAATATGCTTTGACTGTGGTAGCAGTGGATGCAGGTCTTGATGGGGTTCTTACAAATTAGGAAGCCAGTGATGGTGGTGGAACCACATCCCTCTGAGCAGGTAATAGGAGGGGTCCTCTCAGTGTCCTCTGAGCCTCCCTCCATACTAACTATTGCTGGCTTGTCCTCATCACTGTCACATGCACTTGTAGTTTGAATCTACAGACAACATAATTTAGTGAGGTCACATCACAGAGAATTAACAATAATGTATCCATTCCAAACCATAAAAACATAATATTTCAATAACATACACATTGAAATGTTTGCTTTATGTGACTTTAAGGCCTATGAGATGCCTGTTGCAGGCATGGTGTGAAGGGGAAAATGGAGTAATCCTTAAAAAGCATTATTGCTGTTGTGCACCTATGACAGGTGGCAGGTACAGAGGGAAATTAGAATAATCCTTACAAATTATTGATGGTGCAAGCTTAAGGACTATGGCAGACAGCGGGTACAGAGGGAAATGTAGTACTTCTTAAATGTTATTGTTGCTGGTGTAAGCCTTTGGCGTGCAGGGTGTGTAGGGAAAAATCAAGTGACTAAAAAAAAATATTGCTGGTGTCTCACTAGGAACTATGAGAAATCCTATGAAAGGCAAGGAAACACGGGGGAAAATTTAAAAAATGCCTATAAAACACTGTATATACATACTACAATCATCCTCAAAAACATTAAACTCACATCAGGGAAAGAAGAATAAACAAAAAGGTACAGGCCTCTTCTATCAATGTCCCTAGAAAATGGCTTTGGAACGTGAAAGAAAAGGTACACACTGGCTACAGAAAATGCCAGCACTGGAACATGACCACCAAGGGCAAAGGCACGTACTGTAAAGAACACATGCAGGCCTATGCAAAAAAGCACACTGACCACATAAAACAAAATAGCCACCCTGACAAATAGTAGGGAGTACAAAGACAAAAGGGTGGCCTATAGCAAACACACACACACACACACACACACACACACTGGACACACATAAAAATGGCCACTTGGGCAGCTAAGAAGGAAGGTATAGTAAACAAAGACGAAAACACTACCATTGATTTAGCACTGCCTAAAAGGAAATTATCTGTCAACTATAAAACACTCACTAACCACAAACATTTCAAGGCATCAAAAGGTACCTCACCAAACTACTTTAAAACGTAAAATACAAAACAACCTTTTGCCTTTCCCAGATACCATATAAACAACTGTTCATATATATATATATATATATATATATATATGAATGTAGATATGGATATATAGATATATAGAAAATCATGCCCTAGGGTAACTATAACTCTATAGCACAGTTTTCTGCTAAATAATTTAACTGAAAATGTTACATTGATATTATCAATGATGTTATCAAAGATGTCATGAGTGATGTATTATATAGGGTAATTAGCAGTGCATGGTGAGTGATAGCTACCTTGGGCATGATTTATAGTTACTTGTGATAACTCTAACCATAACTGGTGAATTCCTATGATTTGGTACATTTAAAATGTGATCCTAACTATAATGTTCCGGTAAACTTTGTTTTTTTCAGTGAATTTCTACAGTATTTTTATGTGAAGTAATTTTCATTACTATAAGTTATTCCAACCACCATTGCCCACAGCCTTTGGCCGTGCACGGCAGTGGTTGGCCACATAGCCTGGTCTGGTGCCTGGCCCTGAAGCCAACCCCTATAAACCGCCAACTCTGCACTGTGTACGGCCTATAGCTGTGTGAAGTGAGATTGGGCCACAGGGCCTGGCCTATGGCTCGGCCCTGCGGCCAACATTTATAACCACCCCACCCTGTATTGAAAAAGGCCTTTGGCCATGCACAGAGGGAGTTGGCCGCAGGGCCTGGCATGCAGCCAGGCCATGCGGCCAGCCCCTATAACAACCCAACCCTACACGGCCCACACTCCCTGGGCTGATCTTGGCCCCAGAGCCCAGGCTAAACTTTTTTGGGGGGGGAAGAGGGGGCCACGTGGCCCCTGCTTCCCAAGTCAATATTGACCCTGTGGACCTTATCCCCCGGGATCCAGTCAAATTATCTACATTTGTTTTAGGGGAGAGGAGCTGCCTGACCCCCCTCCCAGGGTCGATCTAGGCCCTGGGGCCCGGCCATGTGACCTGGGTGACAGTGTTGGAGACCATGGGGGAGATTAAAGGCCCCTGTGGTCCCAGCTGGCTCCCCATCTCCTCTGGAAGCTGGAATGGCTGTCACAGAGAGGGAGCTGCTAAAGCAAAGCATTAGCCATGGGAGGTGGTAGTTCCTGGGGCCTGGGGGTCTGGGACAGACACCCTATCTCTTTTTAAATTAGCCTCAGGAAGGAGGCAGTCACCAGAGCTGGGGGGGTGGAATTCTTCCTCATTAGTTTACATTAGTTCCCCGGAGAGGTGGTGATCCCCAGGGCAGTAGGAAGGGCAGGCAGCCCCCCACTAGTTTATATTAATGCCCCAGAGATGTTGTGGTCCCTGGGCTGCAGGGGGGGCTGGTCAACCATCATTACTTTGATTAGTGCCCTGGACAGGTGGCAGTCTCCGGAGCTGCAGTAGGGCTGGGTGGCCCCCGCATTAGTTTTCATTAGTACCACAGAGAAGTGGCAGTTCACAGGCCTTTCGGGGACTAGATGGACTCCCAGCATTAATTTTCATTAGTTCCCCATGGAGGTGTCAGGCCCCAGGGCTACAGGGAAGTGGGTGACCCCCCGGCATTGTTTGTTATTAGTGTCCCAGGGAGGTGGCGGTCCTCTGGGCTGCAGAGGGGCTGAGCAGCCTCCCTGCATTAGTTTTAATTAGTGCCCTGGGGAGATAGAAGTCCACAGAGCAGTGGTGGGTCAGGCAGCACATTTCATTAAAAGTGGCAATGCCCCCGTGACCTGGGCAACTTGGGGGCCTCAGCATTATCTAGCATGGGAGTCTGTGCTTGTTTATTTTCTAATTTTCAGCAGATCTGCCACGACTTCCGGCCAAAACATTTTTTAAATGCTTTTTTGCCCTGGGGATCCCTTTGGGACCGCAGTAACAGAGCTAAGGTATCAGGATATCCCTACCCAGGCCCCTTTTTCTTTTTTTTTTCTTTTTTTTCGGGTCTCAGCTGGTGACGAGTCACAGCGTGTCTTCCAACACTTCCTTGTTGAAGTGTTGGCAGTCAATCAGATCTCAGCACGAGACAGGGAGGGTTTACAAAGCCTTTGCATCCCTATATATACAAATGTGGATTTTCTTTAATATCTCAAAAACTACTCAATGGATTTACCCTAAATATCAAAAAAGCATTTTTCTGGACCAAGAGCTAACTTATTGCCAAATTTAGTGTACTTCCGTCCAGAGGTTTGGGTGCTACAGCTGTTCAAAATCCCTACAGAAAAAAGGGTGGGGAAAAAGAGCTTTGGGACCCTCTCTTTCTTGCCCCCACTTGATGGATCACCCAGAAACGTTCCAGACAGATGCTGAAGTGAGCATTATTCATGTTTTTAACCCCTTCCCCGCCACGGACGTAATGGTTACGTCCATGGCAGCGCCCGTGTGGCGCCATGGACGTAACCATTACGTCCTGGGACTGGCAGTCGGGGGAAGCGCTAGCGCTTCCCCCGAGGGCCGCCCCCCAACACCCCCAGGCCAGGGCTGAAAGGGGAATCCCTTCCACTTTCACGCCCACCCCACCCCCGCCCCCCCCCATGACGTCAGCGCGCGATTGCGCGCTGATTTCAGGGAAAGGGGGAAAGACGCGCTGGAAGCCATTTGCTTCCAGCGCGTCTAAGGGAGAAGGTGAGTTTTTCACCTTCGTGCGGGGTGGGGGTGCTCTCAGAGAGGCATTGAGGGAAAGGAAAGGGTTTTCCTTTCCCTCGATGTCTCTTTGAGCATTCCTGCTGCCCGATCGCGATGCGATCGGGCAGCAGGAATGCCCACTAGACACCAGGGATTTCAGTATGTGTGTGTGTGTGTGTGCTTATTAGTGTAGGAGAGCGACCCCTTGGGCAAGGGTCGCTCCCCTTTGGGGGCACATGCATTTTACGTCGTTTCTGCCCCCCCTGGGGGCAGATTGGCCCTATTTTTAGGCCGATCTGCCCCCAAGAGGGGCAGAAAGCCACTAGACACCAGGGATTTTATTGTTGCTTTGTATTTTTTGTGTTGGGGGGCGGCCCCTTGGGCAAGGGTCGCTCCCCTTTGGGGGCACATGTATTTTACGTCGTTTCTGCCCCCCCTGGGGGTAGATTGGCCCTATTTTTAGGCCGATCTGCCCCCAAGGGGGGCAGAAAGCCACTAGACACCAGGGATTTTATTGTTGGTTTTTATTTTTTGTGTTGGGGGCGTCCCCTTGGGCAAGGGTCGCCCCCAGGGGCCCACATGTATTTTTGGGCAGTTCTGCCCCCCTAGGGGGCAGATATGCCTATTTTTTAGGCCTTTCTGTCCCCAAGGGGGGCAGAATCCCCATAGCGCCAGGGATACTATGTGTGTGTGTGTGCTTTGTGTGGGGGTGTGGCCCCTTGGGCAAGGGTCGCCCCCCCCCCAAAGGGTGCAATGTAATCTGGGCGATTTCTGCCCCCTCCCCTTGGGGATAGATTGGCCTATTTTTTTTTAGGCCCATCTTCCCCCAAGCAGAGAAGACTAGACACAGGGGAAAATGAAAAAATGGTTAGTGGCGGAGTGTTTGTCAACTGGCGAAGTATTTGCTTTTATGATAATAACAGTTTTTCTCCTTTTTGTTTTAGTTCAAAGCTTTTGCTGACTTTGCTGTGGCTTGTTGCAGTTTTGGCAGTAGTTGTCCTGCGGTTTGCGTAGTTGCATGTTTTAGGTAAGTAAATAAATTTACTCCAAGTGAGTATTGTTGCAATGCATGAATGACATGTTTGTAGGTGGTGTACTGAATGCAGGATTGTGTGTGAAATTGTCCTTAGAGTTATGCACAATGATTATTGTGTTGTCTTATGTCTAATTTGCTTTTTTTTTTCTCTTTTTAGTGGGATATCGTTGGTGATTGCTGTGGCTGTGCAGAGTAGTTGCTGGTGAGTCAAGCTTTTTCAGGCAAGTGAGCAGTATAGTTTTTGAGTTTATAATTCTTAGTGATAAACCTATACTTTGTTACTTATCTTACACAGTGCTGGTTGTTGGTGGTGTATTTGTCCAGTTAATTTTAGTAGGAAGGATCATGGCCAGCCGTAGGATGACCGCTCAGCAGGTTGTTAGTGTGCTTTTTGAGTCATCTTCTGACCATGAATATGAGACTGACTCTGCATCTGAGGCAGAGGAGGAAGTGCAGGATTCTGGAAGTGAATTTTCTGTCAGAGATGAATCATCTGATGATGAAGCCACTCTCAGTGCTGATGAAGGGCCTGTTTTAGAGGAGGACAGTGATGTGCCAATGGTGCAGGAGCCAGCGGCTGAAAGGCTTCCCATTGGAAGACCTGACGCATGGGTTGCACCAAACATGGAGCAGCCACAGTTGCCTGCGTTTACTGGTTTTCCAGGGTGTCGAGTTAATACTGAAAACTTTTTGCCCGTCAACTTTTTTGAGTTGTTTATGGACGATATATTTTTGGAAGAGATTGTTGAGCAGACTAATTTGTATGCAGAGCAGTTTTTGAGGGACAACGCTGCCAGACTTAGGCCACACTCTAGAGCTAGCCGGTGGAGTCCCACAAATCTGGAAGAGTTGAAAAAGTTCTTGGGTTTAACTTTTTTGATGGGGCTGATAAGGAAGCCGTCGCTGTCTTCATATTGGTCTACTAGTCCCTTGATGGCAACTGCTATATTTCCTGCCATCATGAGTCGTAACCGGTATGAGCTTCTTCTTCGGATGTTGCATTTTGTAGATAATGCTTTAGCCTTGCCACGAGATCATCCTAATTCTGACCGTCTTTTTAAGATTAGACCTGTCCTTGATCATTTGGTAGATCGGTTTTCAGAGATCTATGTTCCAGGGAAAGAAATATCTGTAGATGAGTCTTTGGTCCTGTTCAAGGGTCGTTTGGTTTTTAGGCAGTACATTCCTAGCAAGAGGGCACGGTATGGAATTAAATTGTATATGCTGTCAGAAAGTAGTACAGGATATGTTTATAATTTCCGGGTCTACACTGGTAGGGATTCCAATATTGACCCCCCTGGTTGTCCTCCCACTTTTGGAGTTAGTGAGAAAATTGTGTGGGAACTTGGTAGACGACTGTTTAACAAAGGTCACCATTTATATGTAGATAACTTCTACACTGGAGTTCGGTTGTTCAAGGAGTTGTTCAGAGTGGACACTGTTGCTTGTGGCACAATCCGCTCTAATCGGAAAGGCTATCCAAAAGAGCTTGTCTGTAAAAAACTTGAGAAGGGACAGTGCAGTGCCTTGCGGAATGATGAGCTGCTAGCTCTGAAATTTGTAGACAAGAGGGATGTATACATGCTAAGCACCATCCATGATGAGAGTACTTCACCTGTGGCTTTTTGGGGTCAGGTTGCCGAAGTGCGCAAACCTGTGTGCATCTTAGACTATAATAAGCACATGGGTGGTGTTGATAGAGTAGATCAGAGGTTAGAACCTTACACTGCTGCTCGTAAGTCTTATGTGTGGTATAAGAAATTAGCGCTTCACTTGTTCCACTTGGCAACTTTTAATGCTTTTGTTGTGTTTAAGGATAGTTCTCCAGAGTCAAGGATGACATTTGTGAAATTTCAGGAGTCTATCATAGCTAGCCTTGTTGTGCTGGAACAGGCAAGAGTTCCTAGAGAAGCAGTGGTGGAGGATGTGGCTAGATTGAAAGATCGTCACTTTGCTGAGCACATTCCTCCCACGGCCAAAAAAAACTTTCCTGCTAAGAGATGTAGAGTCTGTGCTCGAAGAGGTATCAGGAAGGAGACTAGGATGTACTGCCCTGATTGTCCTTCAAAGCCTGGGCTGTGTGTGGGTGGCTGTTTCAGGAGCTACCACACACAGAAGAATTATTGGGAAATTCCGTGAGCGTAAACTGGTGTTTTATATTTTTATATGTTTGGTTTCACGGTTGGCATTAGTCATGTATTCAGTTAGAGCTTTTGTGTTTGTAGTTTTGTACTAATTTATGATTAGTGGTTTCTTTGTTGTTTAAAAACAAAAAAAAGGGGATGGCATGTGTAGAGTGGCGCTTGGCTGGCGGCGTGGGTGTGGTGGCGCTTGGCTGGCGGTGTGTGTGGGGTGGCGCTTGGCTGGCGGTGTGTGTGGGGTGGCGCTTGGCTGGCGGTGTGTGTGGTGTGGCGCTTGGCTGGCGGTGTGTGTGGGGTGGCTCTGGGCTGGCGGTGTGTGTGGGGTGGCGCTTGGCTGGTGGTGTGGGTGGGGTGGCGCTTGGCTGGTGGTGTGGCGCTTGGCTGGCAGTGCCGGCCAAACGCCAGTCCACACACTCATCAGCTGGTGTGATTGCTGTATCAGGCATGTGGGCGTATGAAAGTGATGGGCCCTTGACTGGCGCTGTCTGTGGATGCGAGTCTTGTAATGTGCTGGGCCCGTGGCTGGCGGCGTGAATGGTCTAGTGCATGTCATGTATGAAAGGTGTGTGAATGGACTGTAAAGCGGTTGGTGCCTTGTCGTGGCTTTACAGCTCACGAGCTGTGAGTCATTGGTTCAGTTTTTTGGCCTTTCAGTTATTACCAGTGCATTTCACTTTTGTGAAATCTCTTGTTAATAAAATTTGATCTACTGAACCATCACTCACCCTCGTGCCAAATCCAACCAGTATGTGTGGTACAAATGACAAAACCTGCTCCGCTGTAATCAGGCGTCGCAGCACACTTGAGACACGCTAGGTGCCTCAGGTGGGACCCCGATGATGAAGCATGCCACCAACTTGGTTGGTGGGTGAGGGGTCTTCTTCACATAACCTAAGTGTGTTTCTTTTCACAATTTTAGTGTTTGGCACATCACGGACGTATGTGCACACATCAAAGTGATATATTCCAAAAATACCTGTGTTTGGGGGGGAGGGCCCACCTATGTTTTTGGTCCTGGGTGCGGCCGTCATGTAGGGAAACCTACAAAACCCAGAAACTTTTTAAAACTAGGCACCCCAAGGAGTCTAGGGAGGTGTGGCTTGTGTGGCTCCCCCAACATTTTCTTACCCAGACTCCTCTGTAAACCTCACAATTTGCATAAAAAAGCATATTTTCCTGATTTTTCTTAGTAGGATCACCGCTCCAGCACAAAATTCCTACTCCCCAGTTTTCCCCTCAGTCTCCCAAGTAAAATGACACCTCACTTATGTGGGTCCCCAAAGCAGAGTCCGTCTAAAGATGTATAAAAGAATATGCCCTTATAAACTTGCTGTGCTATCCCTTCTATCCCTTCAGGTTTTGGGCCTTATTATGTTGCAGGCACCTGGGCCACCCATACAAGTGAGGTATCATTTTTATCGGGAGACTTGGGGGAACGCTGGGTGGAAGGAAATTTGTGGCTCCTATCAGATTCCAGAACTTTCTGCCACAGAACTGTGAGGAACATGTGTTTTTTTAGCCAAATTTTGAGGTTTGCAAAGGATTCTGGGTAACAGAACCTGGTCCGAGCCCCGCAAGTCACCCCTCCTTGGATTCCCCTAGGTCTCTAGTTTTCAGAAATGCACTGGTTTGGTAGGTTTCCCTAGGCGCCGGGTGAGCAACAGGCCAAAATCCACAGGTAGGCACTGTTTTCTCCCAAAATTGTGGATGTGTCCACGTTGCGCTTTGGGGTGTTTCCTGTCGCAGGCGCTAGGCCTACCCACGCAAGTGAGGTATCATTTTTATCGGGAGACTTGGGGGAACGCTGGGTGGAAGGAAATTTGTAGCTCCTCTCAGATTCCAGAACTTTCTGCCACAGAAATGTGAGGAACATGTGTTTTTTTAGCCAAATTTTGAGGTTTGCACAGGATTCTGGGTAACAGAACCTGGTCCGAGCCCCGCAAGTCACCCCTCCTTGGATTCCCCTAGGTCTCTAGTTTTCAGAAATGCACAGGTTTGGTAGGTTTCCCTAGGTGGCGGCTGAGCTAGAGGCCAAAATCTACAGGTAGGCACTTCGCAAAAAACACCTCTGTTTTTTTCCAAAATTTAGGATGTGTCCACGTTGCGCTTTGGGGTGTTTCCTGTCGTCGGCGCTAGGCCTACCCACGCAAGTGAGGTATCATTTTTATCGGGAGGCTTGGGGGAACGCTGGGTGGAAGGAAATTTGTAGCTCCTCTCAGATTCCAGAACTTTCTGCCACAGAAATGTGCGGAACATGTGTTTTTTTAGCCAAATTTTGAGGTTTGCAAAGGATACTGGGTAACAGAACCTGGTCCGAGCCCCGCAAGTCACCCCTCCTTGGATTCCCCTAGGTCTCTAGTTTTCAGAAATGCACAGGTTTGGTAGGTTTCCCTAGGTGGCGGCTGAGCTAGAGGCCAAAATCTACAGGTAGGCACTTCGCAAAAAACACCTCTGTTTTTTTCCAAAATTTAGGATGTGTCCACGTTGCGCTTTGGGGTGTTTCCTGTCGCCGGCGCTAGGCCTACCCACGCAAGTGAGGTATCATTTTTATCGGGAGACTTGGGGGAACGCTGGGTGGAAGGAAATTTGTAGCTCCTCTCAGATTCCAGAACTTTCTGCCACAGAAATGTGAGGAACAGGCGTTTTTTTAGCCAAATTTTGAGGTTTGCAAAGGATTCTGGGTAACAGAACCTGGTCCGAGCCCCGCAAGTCACCCCTCCTTGGATTCCCCTAGGTCTCTAGTTTTCAGAAATGCACAGGTTTGGTAGGTTTCCCTAGGTGGCGGCTGAGCTAGAGGACAAAATCTACAGGTAGGCACTTCGCAAAAAACACCTCTGTTTTTTCCCAAAATTTAGGATCTGTCCACGTTGCGCTTTGGGGTGTTTCCTGTCGCCGGCGCTAGGCCTACCCACGCAAGTGAGGTATCATTTTTATCGGGAGACTTGGGGGAACACTGGGTGGAAGGAAATTTGTAGCTCTTCTCAGATTCCAGAACTTTCTGCCACAGAAATGTGAGGAACATGTGTTTTTTTAGCCAAATTTTGAGGTTTGCAAAGGATTCTGGGTAACAGAACCTGGTCCGAGCCCCGCAAGTCACCCCTCCTTGGATTCCCCTAGGTCTCTAAGTTTCAGAAATGCACAGGTTTGGTAGGTTTCCCTAGGTGGCGGCTGAGCTAGAGGCCAAAATCTACAGGTAGGCACTTCGCAAAAAACACCTCTGTTTTTTTCCAAAATTTAGGATGTGTCCACGTTGCGCTTTGGGGTGTTTCCTGTCGCCGGCGCTAGGCCTACCCACGCAAGTGAGGTATCATTTTTATCGGGAGACTTGGGGGAACGCTGGGTGGAAGGAAATTTGTAGCTCCTCTCAGATTCCAGAACTTTCTGCCACAGAAATGTGAGGAACATGTGTTTTTTTAGCCAAATTTTGAGGTTTGCAAAGGATTCTGGGTAACAGAACCTGGTCCGAGCCCCGCAAGTCACCCCTCCTTGGATTCCTCTAGGTCTCTAGTTTTCAGAAATGCACAGGTTTGGTAGGTTTCCCTAGGTGCCGGCTGAGCTAGAGGCCAAAATCTACAGGTAGGCACTTCGCAAAAAACACCTCTGTTTTTTTCCAAAATTTAGGATGTGTCCACGTTGCGCTTTGGGGTGTTTCCTGTCGCCGGCGCTAGGCCTACCCACGCAAGTGAGGTATCATTTTTATCGGGAGACTTGGGGGAACGCTGGGTGGAAGGAAATTTGTAGCTCCTCTCAGATTCCAGAACTTTCTGCCACAGAAATGTGAGGGACATGTGTTTTTTTAGCCAAATTTTGAGGTTTGCAAAGGATTCTGGGTAACAGAACCTGGTCCGAGCCCCGCAAGTCACCCCTCCTTGGATTCCCCTAGGTCTCTAGTTTTCAGAAATGCACAGGTTTGGTAGGTTTCCCTAGGTGCCGGCTGAGCTAGAGGCCAAAATCTACAGGTAGGCACTTCGCAAAAAACACCTCTGTTTTTTTCCAAAATTTAGGATGTGTCCACGTTGCTCTTTGGGGTGTTTCCTGTCGCCGGCGCTAGGCCTACCCACGCAAGTGAGGTATCATTTTTATCGGGAGACTTGGGGGAACGCTGGGTGGAAGGAAATTTGTAGCTCCTCTCAGATTCCAGAACTTTCTGCCACAGAAATGTGAGGGACATGTGTTTTTTTAGCCAAATTTTGAGGTTTGCAAAGGATTCTGGGTAACAGAACCTGGTCCGAGCCCCGTAAGTCACCCCTCCTTGGATCCCCCTAGTTCTCTAGTTTTCAGAAATGCACAGGTTTGGTAGGTTTCCCTAGGTGGCGGCTGAGCTAGAGGCCAAAATCTACAGGTAGTCACTTTGCTAAAAACAGCTCTGTTTTCTGTGATATGTCCACGTTGTATTTTGGGGCATATCCTGTCGCGGGCGCTAGGCCTACCCACACAAGTGAGGTATCATTTTTATCGGGAGACGTGGGGGAACGCTGGGTGGAAGGAAATTTGTGGCTCCTCTCAGATTCCAGAACTTTCTGCCACAGAAATGTGAGGAACATGTGTTTTTTTAGCCAAATTTTGAGGTTTGCAAAGGATTCTGGGTAACAGAACCTGGTCCGAGCCACACAAGTCACCCCTCCTTGGATTCCCCTAGGTCTCTAGTTTTCAGAAATGCATAGGTTCGGTAGGTTTCCCTAGGTGGCGGCTGAGCTAGAGGCCAAAATCTACAGGTAGTCACTTTGCTAAAAACAGCTCTGTTTTCTGTGATATGTCCACGTTGTGTTTTGGGGCATATCCTGTCGCGGGCGCTAGGCCTACCCACACAAGTGAGGTATCATTTTTATCGGGAGACGTGGGGGAACGCTGGGTGGAAGGAAATTTGTGGCTCCTCTCAGATTCCAGAACTTTCTGCCACAGAAATGTGAGGAACATGTGTATTTTTAGCCAAATTTTGAGGTTTGCAAAGGATTCTGGGTAACAGAACCTGGTCCGAGCCCCGCAAGTCACCCCTCCTTGGATCCCCCTAGGTCTCTAGTTTTCAGAAATGCACAGGTTTGGTAGGTTTCCCTAGGTGGCGGCTGAGCTAGAGGCCAAAATCTACAGGAAGTCACTTTGCTAAAAACAGCTCTGTTTTCTGTGATATGTCCACGTTGTGTTTTGGGGCATATCCTGTCGCGGGCGCTAGGCCTACCCACACAAGTGAGGTATCATTTTTATCGGGAGACGTGGGGGAATGCTAGGTGGAAGGAAATGTGTGGCTCCTCTCAGATTCCAGAACTTTCTGCCACAGAAATGTGAGGAACATGTGTTTTTTTAGCCAAATTTTGAGGTTTGCAAAGGATTCTGGGTAACCGAACCTGGTCCGAGCCACACAAGTCACCCCTCCTTGGATTCCCCTAGGTCTCTAGTTTTCAGAAATGCACAGGTTTGGTAGGTTTCCCTAGGTGGCGGCTGAGCTAGAGGCCAAAATCTACAGGTAGTCACTTTGCTAAAAACAGCTCTGTTTTCTGTGATGTGTCCAGGTTGTGTTTTGGGGCATATCATGTCGCGGGCGCTAGGCCTACCCACACAAGTGAGGTATCATTTTTATCGGGAGACGTGGGGGAATGCTGGGTGGAAGGAAATTTGTCGCTCCTCTCAGATTCCAGAACTTTCTGCCACAGAAATGTGATGAACATGTGTTTTTTTAGCCAAATTTTGAGGTTTGCAAAGGATTCTGGGTAACAGAACCTGGTCCGAGCCACACAAGTCACCCCTCCTTGGATTCCCCTAGGTCTCTAGTTTTCAGAAATGCACAGGTTTGGTAGGTTTCCCTAGGTGCCGGCTGAGCTAGAGGCCAAAATCTACAGGTAGTCACTTTGCTAAAAACAGCTCTGTTTTCTGTGATGTGTCCACGTTGTGTTTTGGGGCATATCCTGTCGCGGGCGCTAGGCCTACCCAAACAAGTGAGGTATCATTTTTATCGGGAGACTTGGGGGAACATAGAATAGCAAAACAAGTGTTATTGCCCCTCGTCTTTCTCTACATTTATTCCTTCCAAATATAGGGGTGTGTGTAAAAAAGACATCTATTTGAGAAATTCCATGTAATTCACGTGCTACTATGGTCACCCCGGACTTCAGAGATGTGCAAATAACCACTGCTCCTCAACACCTTATCTTGTGCCCTTTTTGGAAATGCAAAGGTTTTCTTGATAGCTATTTTTTACTCCTTATATTTCAGCAAATGAATTACTGTATACTCGGTATAGAATGAAAACGCACTGCAGGGTGCAGCTCATTTATTGGCTCTGGGTTCCTCGGGTTCTTGATGAACCTACAAACCCTATATATCCCCGCAACCAGAGGAGTCCAGCAGACGTAACGGTATACTGCTTTCGATAATCTGACATTGCAGGGAAAAGTTACAGAGTAAAAAGTAGAGAAAAATTGATGTTTTTTTCACCTCAATTTCAATATTTTTCTTTTTCAGCTGTTATTTTCTGTAGGAAACCCTTGTAGGATCTACACAAATGACCCCTTGCTGAATTCAGAATTTTGTCTACTTTTCAGAAATGTTTAGGTTTCTGGGATCCAGCATTGGTTTCATGACCATTCCGGTCACTGACTGGAAGGAGGCTGAAAGCACAAAAAATTGCACAAATGGGGTATGCCCCAGTAAAATGCCAAAATTGTGTTGAAAAATTGGGTTTTCGGATTCAAGTCTGCCTGTTCCTGAAAGCTGGGAAGCTGCTGAGTTTAGCACCGCAAACCCTTTGTTGATGCCATTTTCAGGGGAAAAACCACAAGCCTTCTTCTGCAGCCCCTTTTTCCAATTTTTTTGAAAAAAACGAAATTTTCCCTGTATTTTGGCCAATTTCTTGGCCTCCTTCAGGGGAACCCACAAAGTCTGGGTACCTTTAGAATCGCTAGGATGTTGGAAAAAAAGGACGCAAATTTGGCTTGGTTAGCTTATGTGGACAAAAAGTTATGAGGGCCTAAGCGCGAACTGCCCCAAATAGGCAAAAAAAGGCCTGGCACAGGAGGGGGAAAAGGCCTGGCAGCGAAGTGGTTAAATTTCCTGAAGATTTATTAAATGGCGCCAAAGTTATTAGAGAAACAAAAAAATGCTTTTTCTATGGAAACTAGGTCCTAACTCTACTAGCTCTAATTATAACTACCTAGTAGCGACCGACATTAGGTAATATATATACATATATATTTATATATGTATATGTATATATATATAAATATATATATATATATATACACACACACATACATGTATATATAAGCTCAGTCAAAGGCATAATGGGGAAATGCGTCAGCAGTTTACATGTTTTTAATTGCAAGCACTTTGAAGTGAATAAATAATATTATTTTCTGTACAACTGCCTTTTCAAAATCTTTGGTGAAGTTGACTGTGTACCGCTGTATCACAGGCATGGAGGAGCTGGTGAGGAGCTGCATATACATATATATATATATATATATATATATATATATATATAGGTAGGTAGATATAGGTAGGACCTAGTTTGAATAGAAAGAGTGTTGTTTGTTTTGCCTATAACTTTGGCACCGCTTGACAAATCTTCTTGAAATTCTCAAAACGTATACTTTGTTAAGTTCAGCTTCTGTCTTGAAAATTTCGGGGTGATCTGGCAAACAGGTGCCCATAAAAAGGGGGGGTCCAAAACACTTTTTCCCCATTAATTTTTTCAAAGGACCTTTAGACACGCCAAAAGCCTGAAGCACTGAACGGAATTACAGTGAGTTGCAGTAGAAAAGACAAAAAAGAAAAGAGGTCAGGGAAGAGTCACCCTGACCCCTTATCCCTAGTGCTGGGGTTCCTGAGGGACCCCGCCAGGGCCAAAAAGAATTAAAAAAAAAAAGAAATTGGAAAAATCTGCAGATGGATCCACACATTTTTTCCGATGTTTTTTAACAAAAAAAGGCAGTGTCCCATACTTTTTTTATTTGCTCTGAGTGGGCTGGGTGCCGGGGGCATCACAGAGGAGGTGGGTGCATGGGGCCACCCTCCTAGGTCTTTAAAAAGCCCCAGGGACTGTCACCTCCCCTGTGTGAATGTCCAAAAGAGTGGGGGCCATTGCACCAGCGCCAAGAGGATCACCACCCTCTGGGGATGAAATGTTTTTAAGTAAGTGGGGGAGGCCTCATGGCCTTCCCTATAGCCCTGGGTAACACCACCACCTCCCCGTGTCTATCCATTTAATTATTGTGGTAGGCCTGTGGCCCCCTGTACCTCTTGAACCATCAACCCCAAGCATAAACTTTATTTGGAGCAGAGGGCCATGCGCCCCCCTGCGCCCTGGGGACCACCACCCCCAGAGCAAAAAGCAATTGATTTGTGCCCCCCCACCTCCTGGGACCACCACCTGAGGCTAAACTTTATTTGGTGTGGGGGGGCTATGCGCCCCCCCTGCTGGCCCGGGGACCACCACCCTATGGGGCAAATGATTAGAAAAAGAAAGGGGGTCAGTATGGGACCCCCAAGCCCTGGGGACAACTACCCCCCAGGGCTATTCTCATTGGACCGGCTCCTGCTATGTCCCGGGGTGCCCACCCCCGGGATGTAGCAGTGCTGCAGCCAAGTCACAGCAAACACTCTGCTGTTTGACAGCAGGACCTTTAAAGCAGGTCCCACTCTCAAACAGCATAACTTTCATCTCTGTCCCCTGTACATGTGCAGGGGACAGAGATGAAATGCTTCATCTGTCAAAGCAGCTCCGTGCTTGCTGAAGCATTGGCACTGCAAGGGTAGTCTTAAGGCTTCCACTCCAGTGTCAGGTCTCCTGTAGAGGGCATTCTATTAAAAATAAAAATAAATTAAAAAACAAAATAAATAAATAAGAAAGAACCGCAGGGGAGCCCTTGAGGGCTCCGTTGCGGTTCCCAGAAAGCCCATAAAGGGCTAAAGAAATTAGTGAAAAACAAAACAAAACCCCGTAGCTCAGTGTGAACTTTGCAGACCTTCACACTGAGCTTTGGGGGTTTGAGTTCACCTGGGACCTTTACCATTTTCTTTTTTAGATTAAAAAAATATACATATTTTTAAAAAAACAAATATTCATTTTTTATTTTAATTTGAAGTATCTCGTTGAAAGTATATCAGACATCAAAGCCTAAAAACTTTCTCCCTTTCTATCTCTCTTTCAATCAATTCTCCTACTCACACACCCACTCAGATACTCATGCACCAATTCACAGATACCATCACAGACTCACACACCCACTCACAGACCCACTCAGACACTCATGCACCCATTCACAGATCCACTCAGACCCTCTTCCACTCACTGAGAGCCCCAGTCAGACCCTCACACTTCCAATCAGACCAACTCACACAGTTATGCACCAATTGACTCACCCACTCAGACTGTCACACACCCACTCATAGACCCACTGCCACACTTGTGCACCCACTCACAGACCCATGCACACACTGAAACACTAATGTACGTACTCTGACACCCAGACAGACAATCTGACAACCAGTCTCACCCCCAGATATACCCTCTTACACGTATTCTCACACCCAGCGAGGCCTCAGACAACTCCCGCCACGCACGGCCAAAGGGCAATGTGCATGATGGAGTTGGTTAGTTAGGGAGGTTGGCTGCAGGGTCTGGATGCAGGGCAGGCCCTGTGGCCAACCCCTGCTGTGCATTGCCTAAGGCTGTGCACAGCACCAGGTTAAGTGGTTATGGGAGTTGGCCAGCTCAGGAAATTCACTGAAAATAAACAAAGGTTGCAAGGACATAGTACTAAGGAAATAGAAAAAAAGACATAGGAATTCACTAAAAAAAATAAACGTTACAGGGTCGTTATAGTTAGGCTCACCTTTTAAATGTACAAAACCTTAGAAATTTGGCAGTTGTACTTACAGTTATCTCAACTAACTATGAATAGTGCCCTAAGGTAACTACAACTCTTTATCCCCGTAAGTCGGCAGAATAATGCACAGACAAAATGATTTTGCCAAAGTGTTTGTAATAAGATCAAAACAGTAGAAAGAATAAGTTAGGCAATAAAACAGATATATACAAATATGCAGAAAAAGGGACACAGCCCAGTCTTCAATTTGCATGGGCCACATGGCCACAGGCCAAAGTCCAAGGCCCCACTTGTCACCTGCTTCAACATGGAGAGAACAATTCAGGGGCATCAGTTGGTAAATAGCCAGGCACCTCAGGGGGACATGGGGTGGGGGGCACCGCAGCCGGGTGATGAAACAATGCCACTGGTTCTGGATGGGGTAACATGCCCTGTGCATCATCCTGGGAGTACAAGGCTACAGTCTGTCAAGTGGGTGTTTTGCCCACTGGTTCTGGAGGGGGCAACATGCCCTAAGCTTGCTCCTGGGGAATGATGGGCCACAGTCTGTCAAGTGGGTGTCTTGCCCACTGGTACTAGAGGGGGCAACATGCCCTCTGCTCGATCCTTGGGTGTGATGGGCTACAATCTGTCAAGTGGGTGTCTTGGCCACTGGTTCTGGAGGGGGCAACATGCCCTGTTCTCTTTGTCCTGGGGAGTGCAAGGCCACAGTTTCTCAAGTGGGTGTCTTGCCCACTGGTTCTGGAGGGGGCAGGCCACACAGCAGCCCATGGAGGCAGGATTATATACCATCTGCCAACGGTGATGAATGCACAGTGGTGGTGGTGCTGCTGGTGGGGGGAGGCTCCTGCACATCCCCTGCACCCTCGGAAGGATGAACAGTGGTGGTGCTGCTGGTGGGGGGAGGCTCCTGCACATTCCCTGCACCCTTGGACAGATGCACAACCATGGTTGGTGGTGAGGCCTCCGTCACAGTTGCTGGACCAGGCTCCTTGCCCTTACTGCCTGCTGGTGCAGGCTCCTTGCCCTTTCTGGTGGTAGGGGCAGGCTCCTTGGCCTACCTACCTCCTAGTGCAGGCTCCTTGGTCTTCCTGCCTGCTGGTGCAGGCTCCTTGGTCTTCCACCCTGCTGGTGCAGGCTCCTTGGCCTTCTTCCTGCTGGGGCAGGATCCTTCCCCTTTAGGCTGGCTGGTGCAGGCTCCTTCTCCTTCAGAACATGTGGCCTGGATCCCTTTTCACCACGAGTGGGTGCGGTTAGGACTGGGCCCGAAGATTGTGTGGCTGAGGTGCTTGGCTGGGTTTGTGATACCCTGCCCATAGGTGGAGGATGGGGGGAGGGGGAGGGAAGAGGTTAATGGTGGATAGGAAAGTTTCTTAGGGACATTGGGGTGTGAAGAGGGAGAGGGAATTAGGAGTGGAGGAAGAGGGAGTGGTTGTTTGAGGTGTCTATCTGCTGGATTTGGGTGCAGGTGCATGGGCTGTATGCTGTTTTGAGGTGGATGGCTGTTGGGTGTCTGAGTGCTTGTGTTTGTGTACTTTAGGAGGGGGGACAGACACAGTGGGAGAGGACACAGGGGACGTGTGCACGGATGTTTTGGAGGTGTCTACCTGTGAGGTGTGTGTTCTGCTTGGTGTGGTGATGATGCTGGTAGTGGATGCTGAAATAGTGCATGCAGGTGTGAGTGTGGATGTGGCTGGGAGGGAGGTGGTGGAGAGGGAGGAGGGGAAGACAGTGGAAATAGTGGATGTGGTTGAGTCTGCAACTGGATGGTGTTTGCATGAGTGTCTGTGGGATGAAGTGTGGTGCATGTCTTTGTCTGTGCCACTCTTGGGTGTTGTCTTGTGTGCATGCTCATCTGTATGTGTGCCTGGGATAGGTTGGGTTTGAGGGGAATGGGACTGGGTAGTAGAAGTTGGGGGGGATGATAGAAACAGGGACAATGGTTGCCATCAGAAAGGAGTCCAGAGCTTGAATCGATCTCTGTTGGGCTGCCAATCCAGTGTGAATGCCCTCCGGGAATGCATTAGATTGTTGCATCTGGGCTGCCAGCCCCTGGATGCACTCACAGTGGTTGACTGCCCTACAGAGATCTCAGGAGGTCAATAGCCTCCTCACTCAGGGCAGAAGGGCTCCCTGGGCAGGGCCAGAGGTGCCTGGGGTGAAGGAGATGCCCACCCTCCTGGGTGAGCGGGCACAGGCAACTCGTTGAGGGGACGCTGGAAGGGTGGTGGTGGTACCGGGAGTGGCGGCTGTACCTGTAACTGGGGTGGTCCAAGAAGTGTCCACCACCACCAGGGAGCTTCCATTGGAGGAGGTATCTGTTTTTGAACTGTCCCCTCCAGTTTCCTCCGTGGTGCTCCCCTTGCCCTCCATCCCACTGGTGCCCTCAGCATTGGTGGACTCTGTCTCCTGGGTCCTGTGGGATGCAGCTCCCTCTGTCGCCGGTGCCTCTGCTCATCTGCCAGAGGAAGCCAATGCATATAAGGACAGGATGACAAAACATGAAACGGGGGAAGAGACAAAGGATACACTTGGACAATGGCTGCACCAACACCACCGTTGGCATACATAGCATGCTCACACACAGGGAACAGGCCTACGCACTATGCATTGCACTACCAGAGAGATAGCTTGCCACCAAGGCATGGGGAGGGGCACACACCACCAAATGCAGCACAGCTGGGACCCATGCAGCCCTGACCAGTAGTGGATGCCTATGAGCTACGTAGCAGAATTATCCCTTCAGAACCCTAGCCACCAGGTGACCTATGCTGCAAGTTCAGGCCTGGCCTAGGGGCACCAACTGACACGCATCCCCCACCCGGATACCACCCTACCATGCATATGTTTTAATGATGGGTACTGTACTAACCCCCTTGTGGCTGCTGTGATGCCCTCAAGCGCCCATCTAGCTCTGGATAGGCCACCGCCAGTATGCAGGCCATCAGTGGGGTCAGGGTTCAACGGGCACCCATTCCTCGTTGGGAGGCCATCCCAGCTGGGCCTACGCGGTCTTCCATGACCAGCGTCTCAGGTCCTCCCACCATTTGCAACAGTGGGTGCTCCGCCTGCCATAGACCCCCAGGGTCCTCACCTCCTTGGCAATGGCACCCCATATACCCTTCTTTTGATAGGCGCTGACCTGCAGAAGCAATACAGACAGAAGAACACCATTAGACAAACAGTCCAGCCAGTAACACAAATGGCCCACCATACCCGTTTCTATCACTATTGGCACACACATAGCCCAGTACTCAGTGTGTACCCAGCCAACAAGAGGACATCCCTCCCCCCTTGCACAAGGCCTTCACACACAACTCCACACATTCATGCCACATGCATCATGCTCGCAGTGTACTCACCTGTTGGTCTGGAGGCCCATACAGCAGTCCTTACTGGGGTAGGACCCCCATCCATCAGTCTCTCCAACTCCCCTGAAGTGAAGGCTGGGGCCCTTTCCCCGGTCACAGGGGCCATGGTAGGTTCCAGACACAGGTCACAGCAGCACATGCAGTGTAGGTCCTCTCCTATGGAAGGCCAGGTAACAAGTGAGGAATCAATGGCGGTCACGTCCGCGGCGGTGCATACCGTCACTTCCGGTGTAGATCACCATTGGCCACTGTACTCCATAGGGCCCAATTTTAACCATTGAGGAGTTGCACAGCAGTTCCCGAACGCCTCCCACCACAGCACACGTCAGCGGCATTACCTCACTTCCAGCTGTCCCTCCACACAGGACAGGCGGAGACCATTTTAAGGGGGGGCAGCCCTATGGTGGAATAATACTGCGTCACAGAAGAAATAGGTACATATTGGACAAATCACACTGACCCGGTACATGTTTACAGGATGCAAACTACTGTTGTAGCTCCATTGTTCAGTTTGTGACAGGCTCCTCACTCTTTTGTCTCTTAGATTTCTACCGCTGCGGGTGAATAGGAGATGGAGACATACCCCCTTGTACAGACCCCTGGTGGACTTGGCTACACTGGAGGACAGTCACATAATACTCACCTATAGACTGGACAGGGCCACAATCACAGAGCTGTGTGCCCAATTGGAGCCTGACCTGAAATCTGCTATCCGTCACCCCACTGGAATCCCCACTCTTGTGCAAGTGCTATCAGTTCTCCATTTCCTGGCAACTGGTTCATTCCAAGGTTCATTCCAAGTGACAGTGGGCTTGGCAGCAGGAATGTCACAGCCAGTGTTCTCAATAGTGCTGATAAGAGCATTGTCTGCCCTGATAAAACACATGTGCAGCTTCTTTGCATTCCCCCAGGATGAGGATTTAGCCACTGTGAAGGCAGAGGTTTATGCAATGGGACATATCCCCAATATAATTAGTGCTATTGATGGAACTCATATTTCATGTGTCCCCCCGCCAGAATGAACTGAGTTTCCACTCCATGAATGTGCAGATGGTGTGCTTGGCAGACCAGTACATCTCCCATATCAATGCTAAGTATCCTGGGTTGGTGCATGATGCCTTTGTCCTGAACAATAGCAGCATCCCAAATGTGATGGGCCATCTACAGAGGCACAGGGTGTGGCTAATAGGCAAGCCCAGGGTCCAGCCCAGTGAATGTTTGTGTATGGCTATGGTGTTGGCCATACAAGATGGTGTGTGACTAAATGTTATCTTTCAATATTTGCAGGTGACTCTGGTTATCCAAACCTATCATGGCTGCTAACCCCTGTGAGGAATGCCAGGACAAGGGCAGAAGAAAATTATAATGAGGCACATGGGCGAACCAGGAGGATAATTGAGGGAACCTTTGGCCTCCTGAAGGCCAGCTTCTGGTGCCTCTATCTAACAGGTGGATCCCTGTGCTACTCACCCAAGAAGGTCTGCCAGATAGTAGTGGCATGCTGCATGTTGCACAACCTGGCCCTCAGATGACATGTCCCTTTTTTGCAGGAGGAGGAGACTGGAGATGCCCCTGTAGCAGCAGTGGACCCTGTGGACAGTGAGGATGAGGAGGCAGAGGATGAGGACATCAGAACATCGGTAATCCGTCAGGACTTCCAATGACACACAGGTGAGCCAGTGTAACTTTACATATCAATGACTTTGGTTGTATTCTATGTGGCATTAGCATGCTAGTATTTACACTTCTATGCCCATTTACTGTTCCCGCTGGCTATTCATTTTGCAGATGTTGGTGATTTGACAAGTACTCCTGGTGTGATCACAACAGCCAGCTACAGGTCATTAATTCTATGCTCATTCTATGTACAGTTCATTTGCAATGTTTGTACCTGATTCAATCATTACATATTTGAAATACCTGACATACTCAAAATTTATTTTTATCAAAGCGGGTTTATTGAAGTGCTAATAAATAGAGGGGAGGGTGCAACTGGATAGGATGATGATGGAGGAAAGTCCAGGGTATTGTTCCAGTCTTTTTGTGGCACAGGTGCATTGTCCAAGGGGACCTAGGAAGGGAAGCATTGGCAGTTCAAGGTGGACAGGGTGACTGAGTGGGACACAAGGGGGACAATCAGGAGTGTCTCATTTACTGGTGGTGGTCTTGGCAAGTGTCTCTGGCTTCTGTCTGGATCGCAGGGAACGTTTACAGAGGGGTTTACCTACTGCAGGGGGAGGGGTGCTGGTGGCCTGTGAGTCCTGTGGTGGGGCCTCATGGCAACTGGTGGCAGTGGAAGTGGAAGGCTGTTCAGGTAACTGGGTAGTAGCAGGGGCCCGCTGGTGTGAGACTTCCTCCCTCATAATGTTGGCAATGTCTGCCAGCACCCCTGCTATAGAGTTCAGGGTGTTGTTGATGGCCTGCAAGTCCTCCCTGATCCCCTGGTACTGTCCCTCCTGCAGCAGCCTGTTCTCCTGCACGTTGTCTAGGATCTGACCCGTCGTGTCCTGGGAATGTTAATAGGCTCCCAGGATCTCGGAGAGTGCCTCCTGGATAGTCTGTTCCCTGGTCCTGTCCTCCCCCTGGCTCACAGCGTCCCTGTTGGCCTGTACCTCTGTCCCCTGAACCGTGTGCCCACTGCCACTGACCCCAGGTCTGTGATTGTCTTGGGGGGGAGGTGTAGCCTGGGGTCCCTGTAGAGGTGGGCACACTGTTGATTGACGTGTCCTTGGAACAGAGGTTTGGGTACGCTGGGTAGGTGCTGTGATGTTGTTTTCTGATGGGGGAGGCTCTCTGGTGGTCTTTGACTGGGCTTGGGTAACCGGCTGTCCATGCGTCCCTGATGGGCCAGGTAGATCTTCCAGATCCTGAAGTCCAGAGTTACTGTCAACACTGTGGGCCCCTTCTGCTGGGGGGACTGGATACTGCTGGCACCTCCTCTCCGGTGACATTGGCTGGGGTCCCTGTGGGGATGTAAATGATATGTTATGGTTAATGTGTATGACATATTGTACATCCCTGGCTTCCTCTCTATGGTTGTTGTTGCCCTGCCAGCTGTGGCTTGTGTATGTTGATGTATGGTGGGATTGTTAGTTCTCTTTGCTGTGCATGCTTTAGTGATGAGGGTCCCTGCAGGGCTGTGAGGGGTGCCCAGGCATTGGTATGGCATGCAGGGCTTGGCATTGGGATTAGTGCACTGTGATGGTGTGGTGTGTGGGATGTGGGATGTAGTGGAGTGATGAGAGTAAGTGTGAGGGTTTGTGATGGCATGCAGGTAGGGGGTGAAAATTGTTGAAAGTTGACTTACCAGAGTCCAGTCCTCCTCCTACTCTGGCCAAGCCCTCAGAATGCAGTATTGCCAAGATTTGCTCCTTCCAAGCTGTGAGTTGTGGGGGAGGAGGTGTGGTCCACCACCAGTCCTCTGGATAGCAAGCTGGTGTCTTGCTGCTATGGAACGTACCTTCCCTAGTAGGTTATTCTACCTCTTTCTGATGTTGTCCCTTGTTCTGGGGTGCTGTCCCACGGCGTTGACCCTGTCCACAATTCTCTGCCATAGCTCCATCTTCTTGGCTATTGATATCTGCTGTACACGTGCTCCAAAAAGATGTGGCTGTACCCTGATAATTCTCTCCACCATGACCCTTAAATCCTCTTCAGTGAAACGGGGGTGCTTTTGTAGTGCCATGGGTGTTGTGTAATGTGTGTTGGTGAGGGTGTGTTAGGCAATGTGTTGGGGTGTGTGAAGTGGGGTCAGTGAGGATGTATGGGTGTATGTGGTGTGTGTATGTAGTTGTGTCAGTGGTCTTGGTGTCAGTCTTGTGCCAATGATTTGCAATCGTAAAGGGTTGTGGGTAATGTGGGTGTGTGTTTTATAGTGGTGTGGGTATGTGGGTTTGGTGTGTGTATAGGTGTCAGGTGTGTGTTGTTTGAATTGTCCAACGTGGTGTTGTTTTGTCTGTGGGTATCCATTGTGGGCGCGGCAGTGTGTACCACCAATGCTTTACCGCCATTGAATGTCCGCCATGGCGATTTGTGAGTCATAATGTGGTGGGCGTTGTTCTGTTGGTGTAACGGTGTGGGTTTTGATACCACCAGTTTATCACTAACTTTTGGTCTGGAGGATTTGTGAATGTGGCTGAATTCTGTTGGATTGGTGTGTGTGTGTGTCATAATATGGTGAACGGATATCCACCGCCCCAGGGGTAAATTGGCAGCCTTCAACGTGGCGGTAAGCAGGATTTACCGCCAGGGTCATAATGAGCATCTTAATCTCCTGTGCTTAAGATAAAATTAATCAGATTTTATGTAATGTAATCTGGTACTTATGCAAAGCTCTTCAACTGCCTTGGACAGGCTTCGCACACTATATAAAACTACAATATATATGACATTCCAAATTTACCAATATGCCTTGTCCTAACACAAAAATAGATATGAGAACTTACCCCAAACTCTGCTGCAGAAGGTTTTTTTTTCAATTTAGAAGCCTTGTGACTTTAGTGAACATAGGCCACAGTTCCCAGTCTGAAAAGAGTTCTTACCCCAATGCCACCATCCTGCTCTGAAAAGAGTTCTAACCCTAGTAGCTGATTAATATCTTGGCCACAGTCCGATAAACACCTATCGAAGGGTGCGGTCAAGGTAATGATATTTACAACAATAAGGGCCTCATTACAAGTTTGGCGGAGGGGATTACTCCGTCACAAACATGAAGATATCCTGTCCGCCGTTTTACAAGTTCCATAGAATATAATGGAACTTGTAATACGGCAACAGGGATGGAGTAATCCCCTCCACCAAACTCATAATGAGGCCCTAACTGTTAGAGAGGAATGCATAAAATAGCAATAAGTATGTTATTTTGGTAACTCACAGCATTTTAAGAGCATGTCTACTGTTACATTAAAAAAATCACCATGTTCGTGAGAGCTAGGTGGGTTGTGAAAGTGTGTCGTTCAAATAATTGGGTCATGGTTCTAAAACATTTTGGAAGGACTGTTGTACATCACTTTTAATAATTATTAATACACATTAAAATATATTTTTCGCTTTAGGTGGGAATATATTTTTTAATATAAAGTTCAAAAAAGTATTTTTAATTTAATGTAATATATTTCCATTAGGTAAAGTTTTAATTAAAAAATACCTCAATAGTGCATTAGTACTTTTCTATTTTGTTATATATTTAAAGAACATATATAAAATGAATTTTATATCAACATTTAACGTAAAAATATCTTTAATTTTTTTTTGAGTTAAGTAAGCTCTTTTATTTTTCTCATTTGTTTCCTATGCTGAGCTCTCTGCTCCGACTGTGGAGTCTTTTGGGAAAGTGTCCTAACCCACTTCAGGAAAGCAGGAAGGTGGTAAACTAAGGAGGAAAAAGCACTTTAAAAGTGACAGGTGCTATGATTGTCATCAGTTAGGGCATAAGGAGGGATATTCCTTGTGCTCTAAGAAAGCATTTACTAGTGCTCTCTCTGCAGGGGTGGCTACTCTAGGGCCTTGGAGACGTGATTCCCATGATGAGAGGTTAGAACATGTCCTTGTGTCCCTTTGTTAGGAGGTGGATCCACAATACAAGATGGTGATTCCAGAGAGTTTTAGGAAGAACTTCCATGGAATCAAAGTGAATGAGGTCCATTTTACCTGTTCTATGAGATATCTATTACAGCCAGATCCTTGTGATGGAAAGGCTGGTCTCCCCTAGAACAGTCCCCAGAGGGTTAGGTCTTTAGAGAAAGGAATGCCCATTAGAGAAAGTATGATCATACCCATGATCTCCATAAAGAGGAGTAGGATAGTTGCCCAGAGTAAGGTAAGTGTGTGTCCTTGCTTTCCCATAGATTGCATCCTTTCTAGTGTGCTTACCACAGGAGGGAAGGAAATCAGAGGATGAGAGCAACCATGTTTCCCCAGTGGATGTCTCTGATGGTACAGGCCCTAGGATTAGGGTATAGTAACCCAAGAGGAAAGTAAGGCATATGAAGCAGGTACCCCCTGCAGTGTGAAGACCAGTGAGCCATGGGTTACTTGCTCTGACAATAAGTCTGATGCTGGTGAGGCATCTACTGTCTTGGAGGTACTGTCACAAAGACAGGCAACAGGAGCCTTGGGCCAGGCAGATCCCGGAGTAACCCTTGATGTCAGTTATGTCCCGACTGGAAGTCCTAGACTGTGTTCTATCTCATGGTACAAACCCTGAGCTAAAGGGCCAGTCTCAGGCTGTTATCCCTGAGATGGTGGAAGAGAGAGTTCAAAGAAGGTATCTGCAGAGTGAGTAGTTACCCCTCATTCTGAAAGCCCTAAGAGGACTGAGAGGCCTCAGTGAGTTTCCTTAGCCAGTGGCCCCAGGAGCAAGTGTGTTTGCAGAAGGGAAGCTTGTGTGGACCAAGTAGTGACAGACAAGAAGAGAGTCTTAAGCCCTATGCCTGACTTTAGCCTAGATGGCTTAGCACTGGGATGTTTGGCTTTCCCGAGCTTGGTGTGCTAAAAGGACATGGACTGTCCAGATAGGTCCCAGAAAACTGTAGGTAATGCCTTGTCACCCACAGGATAAAGTTGAAGCCTACACAAGGCACCTGATATAGGCATTAACTTGTGAGTGGATGGCCAGTGACCAGCTGCCAGTTGTTTTTTTGTTGCTACTTGCTTGTGGGGAGAACTGAGCTTAGGTTGGGAACAAAGATCTGCTGGAAGGGCAGAACGAGCCACATAACCTTGTTGGATATGATAGTACTGTTCACATACTTGGATGCATCTATGAGCAGGATATTGTTAGTTATCTCTTGGGTGGGGTATACAGATGAGGAGAAGGGTTCTCAGTGAACAGGGTTAGAGGCTAGGGCAAATTATGACAGAAGAGTACTAGTAGGTTTAGTGAAACATTACACAGATATATTCCACTGCAGAGGCAACAAATTGTCTATTGTCCGAAAAGGAAAGGCCATCAAGGGTTTGATTAGTCTACCCTAACTCTTGACTGAGGGGCACTGTGTAGCAAATATGCCTTTTCTACAAGGTCACACCAGTTCTTTGCCTTTTTCTGGATCATATTTTGCTAGCTTTAGTACTCTGTGCCCACAAACAGTAAACAGTTTTTAAGTGACTGTGCCTACCTACTGTACATTGAAATTGCATATTTAGCCTATTTAACTTTCTCGTATGTGCATTGTAAATGGTGCCTTAAGGGCATCTATAGCATGGAAAGCTAAATGTCCTAAGAAAACTACAGTGTGTATTCAAATCACCCACACATATGACTAAAGTATATTTCTGAAAGGAGCACCACTGTGCTCTTGCTAGGCTGTAATTTAAAAGTCCTACAGCAACACATGGCAGGGAAAAATGTTTTTGACATGAAAAAAAGCATATTTTATATATTTATATGTCACCCCTAAAATTGCCTTGTAAGCCCACGGTACAAAATGAAAATATATTAAAAATAAGGCACATTACATGTTAAATTAGTGTGCCTACACAATGAAAAGAAAGCCAAAAGCTATTTTAATGTATGGGTCTGGCCTGACCTTTCCTCAATAGGTCTTGGTGGGATTACGTTTCCACCTCGACTCAGGAAAGGGCTAGAAAAGTGCATAAATGTTAATTCTTGCTTAGTTTTTAAAGTCTGACTTAATAGCGAAATCAGATTTTTGAAAACGTAAGCAAAAATAATTTTGTACAATATGTATATTAGGATTCATTTGTCAGAACTATCCTAAGATAAATCTTGCCACTCATCATACTAACAGAGCTAGAATACACATCCAATGTTGGGAAACCTTGACTCAGAGGACAATGCCTTGGCTTTGACCCAGACAAAGCTAATGGGTGCTAACTGCTCACCAATTAGGAGAGATTAGCTATCTGGGAGCAGACAGAAACATTTGGCAAACTAAAGGCCACCTTTGAAATTACCTCTTTTTCCTCGGAGTTCCCACAGCGGGTTTCTCCCATTTATTCCCAGACCCTCCTAGACAGCCTTTCTTCAGTCACATCTTCAGTCACAGTCGAAGGAGAAACCATTTCTGAAAAGCCATCACACTTCTAGAGGTACAATACACATCTTTTGCTGGGGTAGGTGACAATTCTGATTCAGACAACAATGGCTTGCCATTGGGTCCAGGAAATGATGATGGGTGTTCACTGCTGACCACTTAGAAGGGATTAGCTATCTAGGTATGGGCAGGAACAGATTGGTAGGTCAAAGGGAAGCAAGTAGTACATTTTCCTTCTTGGAAATACCAAGGAGGACTTCTATTCTTCCCCAGGACCCTTCATGACAGTTAGGCTTTAGCTCCAGTAGGAGGGGGAAACAGCTTTGACCATGCCAGGTAAGTGTGTGGCAAAGAAGCTAAAGACAGAACCTCCTGATGACAGATGGGTCCTGCCATTTTTAAACAGGGGCTCCTGGATAATTTTACAGTAATGCAAAGATGAGATGCTGCAAATGGAGGTGTGCAACTGAATGAAAACTGTCATGATTAGGTGATAGAATTCCTCCAGTCATTGGTGAACAGGATAAATCTTCCCCTGCACCATAATAGAATATCACTGGACCTGGGAATACCCCATCTAAAGTAGGCAGCCCTGCTGGAAGTAGAATCCTGACTTCTGACCTCTGGCTCCTGCTGGAAGAAGAAGACTCATGCAAGGAGTCAAGGATGCCTCAATCATACTGGAACCCAGGGACTGGAGCTGCTTTCTAAGGGCTACGTGATTCGCCTCTTGTCCACCTGCTACAAGGGTACAAATAGTAGAAGGGCTCCTGACTCCAAGACAGCCAGGCTTGCCAGAGAGCTCTATACCTTGCAGGATACCTGGTTGAAGAGAGACCAAAAGTCTGCCTTGGGGAGCTGGGGTCTGCAGAATTGACCAGATTAAGCTTTCTCACCGGTTGGAGACTAAGGGCCTGATTTAGATCTAGGGAGATGGATTACTCTTTCACAATTGTGATGAATATCCTATCTGCCGAAATACTAATCCCATAGAATAAAATAGGACTTATATTTCAGCAAGCAGGATATCCATCACTGTGACGGAGTAACCTGTCCGCTGAGATTTGAATCAGGCCCTAAGTCTGCAGGTTGTACCTTTGACTGAGTCAAGCTGCTTGGTTGATATGATCTCAGCTCCTTCTCTGTTGGCTTGAAATGCCACTTACACCCTGAATCGCAAAATGAATTGTACCAAAGAAAGAAGTACTTCATAAGTCATCCTGGGGTGACAAAGAAAATGAAACCAAATAAAATTGTTCAGGTTGTACACAACTATGATTCAGTTCACTATAAAGAAATTACCTAGACTGCATCAGGTACTGACTGACTTCCTCCTAGCCTTGGCTGTAATGGCATTTAAGAAGAAATGTATTTCTAATTGAAGATGCCTTCTTTCTACAAGGTAAATGCAATGAAATTGGAAGTACCATTGCACCAAAAGCAGACATTCCACTGATAGCAGAATTTGAGAAAAATTGAATTTATCAGAACAAACTTTTATCCAAATAATATGTCCAAGTTTAAGTTATATAGACAATATTATCTGTTTATGGGAAGGCACTGAAGACAATCCAATCTCCTTCACTGAATGGCTGAATCAATTCACCCATGACATTAAATTAAATATGTGAAAAAGTGCTACAACCATAACATTGAATGTATGGGTAAAAGATGCAGACCACTCAATATGCACAAAGATCTACAAAAAAAACTGACAATAGCGCTCTAAAATAATATAGTTGCCACCCTATGAGTCTGAGAGACAATCACCCATACAGACTTCCAGCAGATCCTGTAAACTCTGCACATAAACAAGACTACTTTCATCATGCTACTGTGTTTCCTGAGAGATTGTTAAAAAAAGTCAACCTCAAAAAACTATTAAAAATTCTCTGAGGGAAGCCCAGTACACACCCACAGAAGTCCATTTGCCGCAAAGTACAAAAAAAAGTTTGAAAAAAAAGTGTCTGAATATTTTATCTTTGAATTAGCAAGCTAAAACAACATTCAGCACAACTGGAATATTCTATTGAGCCTAAACTCCAAACAAGAAAAAACATTATTTGCACAAAAAAAAATAGTAGGCCTCAAAGTCATTTGGTAAGAGCTTATACTGCTCTGGATTCCATGGCAAAGAAACCTGTTGAAGATCATTGAAACTTACAACTCATCAAGGGACACCACAAATACAGGGAATGCACCTCAGTCTCAATTGACTGGAACCCCTACACATAAAACAACAACAAATGGATATATTCAGCCTTCTCAAACTGTAAAAAAAATAATGTTGTACATGTGATACTTTGCCCTTATGGAATATTGTATATTGGAGAAACCAATCAAGAAATTAAAAAACAAATCATGCAACACAAATCAAGGGTTAAACGTAAGAACTTGGAAGCTCCACTTGTAATGCACTTTCTGGACAGATCCTATTATAACAATGACTTGAAATGGCCAGTAATCAATGTTGTAATGTACGACCTAAGAGGAGGCAACATCAAAACACTTCTCTTGAGAAAAAGAAGGCAGCATACCATTGCACTTTGCCCACTGAACCGAGCACAATTTCAGAAATACAGAATATATAGGCCCTCATTACGAACTTGGCCGCAGCTGAAGCCTCCTGCCAAGATCTGACCGTTGGGCAACCGCCAATGCGGCGGCACTCCCGCCACGATCATTTTGGGATCCCCACTGGGCTAGCAGGCAGAAACCTGTTTCCGCCCGCCTGCCCAGCGGGGATCACGGCCGCAACACAGGAGCCAGCTCCTAATGGAGCCGGCAGTGTTGCAACTGTGCGACGGATGCAGTCGCACCCATCGCGCTTTTCACTGTCTGCATAGCAGACAGTGAAAAGCTGCACGGGGCCGTGTCTGGGGGCCCCTGCACTGTCCATGCCAGTGGCATGGGCAGTGCAGGGGCCCCCAGGGGCCCATTGACTCCCCATCCACCAGCCTTGGCTGGTGGTAGGGGGACTTGTAATCCCCTGGGCAGCGCTGCAAGCAGCACTGCCCTGGCAGATTTAAACCGCCGGGACTGAAGTGGCGGTAAACCGCCGGTCCCGGCGGTGCGACTGCGGCGCTTTCGCCCCGGTCGAAATACTAGGGATTTCACCGCCAACCTGCTGGTGGTGAAATCCGCCACAACAACCCTGGCGGTCCAAGACCGCCAGGGTTGTAATGAGGGCCATAATGTTTTATACACAACTATCCATAAATCAAGCTAGGTAATGTTTCTCTAATACATGACTCATTGTCCTTTTGGCACCCTTCACATTCACGTTGTGCCTATTGCAGTTCTGTTCATCATGCACAATAACTATTTTTGCTAGAAGCAGCAATGGACTACAATGCCATTTATTTATTTTTTTTAAATCCAGATGCCCACACTGCCATATATTGTGCCTGATAACTTGTTTCATTAGAGGCAACAAAGGACCACACATCCCATGAACACAAACCAATGAGTTCAGTATGCATCTGACAGGACACAACCAGCCACGAGTGCCACTAGAATCAAAGTGAAAATGCTCACTTGCCAAACAAGACAACCACATTAAAGATAGAAGCCTTGCTTAATCAGGAGAGACCTGAGTTTGAGACAAATAAAAACAGGGAATCAGATTCCAGTTCGCCCATGCCTGTGAGACCTGGAACCATGAAATAAAGTACAGAAGCCAGATCCCACTGCCCCCATGCCAGAGACACTGAAATACTATCCATTCCAGTCACTGACCTGTGTTGACGCTTAATGGATCACTTTGCTACATGACCCGTTACTACAACTGGATAGTCCTCTCATTATGCAGAGGTTACTGGCTTTCAAGGTGTATAGCAATTTATTTATTTACATGCTCCACACGGGTACATTTGCTTTACATGTTTTCATGCATCTTGCCTACAGCACCTTGTTAATAATTCCTTTTGTTTTGATGCTCTCTACTTAAACAGAACTATGAGGTTTAATAGGAACTCTAAGAATTTCAACAAACGGAGATAAGTTTCCCCATTCTATCTTCTTTAACAAACACAGGAGGCCACAATTTCTAAATTCCGTTACAACCTATCTGTTACATTGGCACACAGGCCCAATCAGTTCCTCATCCTGAGGAGACACTACAACATGAAGAGGATCCAAACACATTGATATTTTTTTCAAGGGACAAACAGGAAAACATTCCAGGATTTCTGCAAAAAAATCCCACCATTGCAGTAGTGGGTGGCATGCTCGGAAGGAGCGGGGCAGCGCGTGGGGGGATATTGGGAAGAAATAAATATTTATTTTCAAGAAATGCACCTTTTCCAATGTCGCCAAAAAACTGTACCCCGTGTGAAGTGTATTAACTGGTACATTGTACTGAACAATCTAAACAATTCTACAGTGGCAGCTCCTCTGTTTGGGCGGAGTAGTGTCACCCCCCCACCTCCAGTGGCACCTGCATAGCCTTTACCAGAAAACAATCATAAACTGATTGTTTTCTGGTAAAGGGGGCAGGGCCACAGGGGTGACGTGCACTGAGGGGGAGTGCACAGCACTCCCCCACAAAGGGCATGTGTGTTTGGATGGCCGACTCGGGCCGGCCAAACAGACATGTACACAGGGCTCTTTCTAGCCCAGCAACACCGTTGCTGGGCTGGAGAGAGCCTGCACATGCTCCCAGTCTGCCTGGGAGCATCCAACCTGAGCTCTCCCAGCCAATCCTGATGCTGCTCTGAGCAGCGTCAAGATTGGCGCAGGGTAGGCTGGGAGCCTGTACCTGCAGAGCCAGGGAGGAAGCAGCGGTGCGGAGCGCGGCATTGGAGAAGGTGCATTTCTTAAAATTAAATATTTATTTCTTCCCGATATCCCCCCACGCGCTGCCCTGCCCCTTCCGAGCCTGCTACCCACTACTGCAATTCTATTTTCTTGAGTTGTTTTGATCATCTAATGCTGACAGAACCAAGCTTACGGTTGATGGTGATAGGATACACTTTTTACAGAAAACATTTACATTTCTATTGTCATTCTTGTCAGCATGTTTATCTCTAAAGGGCTTATCTCTTCCTCTTATGCATAGTAAATACCAATGACAATAGAAACTAATGCTTAAATGTACAGATATATACAATGAAGCATACTTTAAAGCTCAGTTTACTTTTCTCACATTGATTGTGTTAAGCAATCCAAATACTTACTTGTGAGATACTTTTTTCTTTGTACAGTCATCTTTTTCATAACATGTTTGACCTTAAAACATTTAAAATCAATATCTCTGCTTCCTCTTCCCATACTCACTTACTATTTATCTAAATTGGTTTGGAAATGTAATTTTGTTGTGTTCTTTACTTTGAAATTGATGGTGCTGCTTGTGCTATGCATGCACTTTTCTGAGAACTGCCAGCTGCTTGTGCCATAGCTAGCAGGTTTTTTTATAGAGGTGACAGGGGTACCCCCTCCCGAATTTATAACAACCATCCAAAAACAAAATTAGATAACAAGTTGTGGAAGTTGTTAAACCCAAAATAGGAGGAGAGGGTACCTGAAAATTTTCAGAATACCTGGAAATGTTGATTGATTGATCACCTGGATTTTGATATCTAATGAAACAATGGCCAAGAAATGGAACACTATAATCTCAACTTCAAAGACCTGCTGGGGCCAGATGTACAAAACGTTTTGCATGGCGCAAACAGCGAATTTCGCTGTTTGCGCCATGCAAAACGTGCATCGTGATGCTCATTCCCATTTTGCGAGTAGGTAACTTGGTTACCGACTCACAAAATGGGAATGCGACTCGCAAATAGGAAGGGGTGTTCCCCTTCCTACTTGTGATTTGCATCGCAATGCAGTATTGCTTTGTGACCGTGAACGCGGTCGCAAAGCAATCCACAGTTAGCACCCATGTGAAGTGGGTGCTAAACCATTCGCATAACGGAAGGGGTCCCCATCGGAATGGCTCCTATGGACCACTGCCTAATCTGAAAAAAATGAAACAAAAAAGTTTCATTTTCTCGAGTGTATTTCAACTCGTTTTCCTTTAAGGAAAACTGGCTGCAAAATAAATAAAAAACTGCTTTATTAAAAAGCAGTCACAGACATGGTGGTCTGCTGTCTCCAGGAGGCCACCTTCCCTGTGAGTGCAGTGAATCGCAAGGGGGTCGCAAATTGTGACCCACCTCATTAATATTAATGAGGTGGGTCTTTGCGACCCTCTTGCGATTCGCAGATGGTGTCAGGGACACCATCCTGCATATGGGTTTCCAACTCGCAAATTGCTAGTCGTAAACCCATTTCTTCCTACATCTAGCCCACATTCCTCTGTTTTGAATTACTATTCCTGCTTAAAAGCTTTGTGGAATCGCTGTCACCAGAGACTGTAGTTTTATCGGATAGATGTTTTCCTTTTGTGGTAATACATTCCCTACCCAATTGTATGCAGTAATGTTGTGATGAATCTATGAGCTTTTTACATCTCCAAATTAAAACCATTGGTGTTACTTTTCTGATGTTGTAAACTGTTACTTAAGTGCATATATATGAATTATGAACAACAAGTGATTTATTATTAAGCACTATAATATCACAAAGCAGAACTTTTCTTTACTTGTTTTTATTACTCTCTGACTTTCTGTGCATGTTTTTGTGACATTTTTTTACTTCGTTTTTTTGTTTTCCTTTACTGGCCTGTCCTCTCTGTCTGTCCTCCTGTTTCCTTTCCATTCTTATTCCAGTCCAACTCCCTTCCATCCTGTCAGGACCTGCTCGACCTGCTAGGTGTCAAGGTTGGGGGCTTGATGACTAATATTGTTAATGAGGGCTAGAGGCATATACAATATACAAATACAGTTTGAGACCACCCAGGAGGATATGTTAAACAGGATGCAAGCACTTTGTTATACAGTTTAAGACCAGTGAAGTTGAGGGCATTCCAGTACAGGAGGGAGGATACCATTTTTGGACAGAGTAAGAGAAAAGTTAACACCAATGTGGAAGGTATAACATTACCACATATCATGACAAGTACCACAATGTGAGGAAGGCACTAATAAAACACTGGGACCTCATAAAGAGTGACCCAGTGATAGGGGCCAGTGTCACAAATAGGCTGTAGATAATTTTGAGAAATGCTCGTACCATAAGGGATTTCCTGGTTAAGAGAGAATTGGTGACACTGCACAACAGTGGCTTTAGCTAAGTCCAGGATTCTGCAAATGTCAGAACTGCAAAGCATGTGCTAATGGTAAAAAAAATGAGTGATCTGCTTACACGATTTGATAAAACTTTAAGAAAAAGTAAAACACTAAGGGCATGATTTAGAGTTTGGCAGATGGGTTACTCCACCACAAATGTGACTGATATTCCATCTGCCATATTATGACCTCCAAAAACTATAATGGAATCGGAATACAGAGAACAGTATATTGTCATTTTTGTGGCGGAGTAACCCCATCCACAAAACCATAAATCAGGACCTAAACTGCAAATATGAGTTTACTGTCTATGTCCTGCACATGTCCAAAGGTATACAACGGGAGTACAATTCTCCTGGTGCATAAATGGATACTGCATTTTTGGGCTAGTAAAAACAATTACATGAATTATCCTTTGGCTTGCCACTTTCAGAGAATTTACAATGGGGACCATACACTGCTCACTTACAGTGCCATTGATCATGTACCTAAAAAGCAAGAGGGAGAGACAAGGAGAGTGAGCTAAGAAGGCTGGAGTCTAGGTATGTCCTGGAAATGGACAGTAATGAACCATTTAGCTTGAACATTGATACAAAATTAAATGTTCACCTCTACCTCCCTTGGCAGCCTACATATTCATTTATAGATCGTTAGGGGTTTTAATTGTTTAACTTTAATGTTTTTCATATGTATGTTTTTTATAGAGACAAAGTCAGAAGACAGCACCTTTTGAAATTAGACAGCAAAACTCCATTGCATGAAAACATCTTCAGATATAGAGGTTCAACCAGGGGACATTGCATCGGCCCAAGGGGCTAGGACTTAAGCCAGCCTATGGTTAGGATGGTTTTGTTTTTTGTTTGGTTTTGTTATTTATGATTATAGCAGTGTTTATTTTGATCAAGAACAACACACTTTAACTATCGTCCACTTAATTATAGGAGTGTTACCAATAGAACTAGTTTCTATTCAGAAATATTGACATTTATTTAATATGGATCATTAGTAACGTTCAGAAAGAATGGAATATTTTAGCATAACAAAAATGCTTTGGTTATGAATTTATGTTTTAAGAAATGTTGCTTTTTCGGTGTAGATTGCCCACTGGAGCACTACAGAGTGATATCGATCAATGGTTCGGGATTTTGGAATAGCCAGGAAATACACTGTGAGTGCTGTTTCCTTAAAAATGCATGCATGTATAATCTATAAGGGAATTCATATCATGGATTTCAGAGACCTAAAAAGCCAGATTGCAATTTACACAAGCTCTGGATTTTTGCAAATTGAACATTTCACAATTGTGATATTGTATGAATGGAACTGGCGAGCAAACATTTCTTGAATGATGAAGGAAACCATTCCAAAATGGTGCTGTACTGGCTATGATAAACTTTGTCTGCTGTTTGTTTCAGGTAAGTGTCAGCACAAGTTGTTTTTGTATATAAAGTACCCACAAAGTAAAGGTCAGCGTCGTTATAAAGGTGTGTTTCACGCCGAAACAAGTTGACGAGTCCTCTGCAGAGTTGGAATAAACTTGCATTTGGAAACTTGCTATGGAGTGATGTCATCAGTGATGCCACTGACCATGTCATGAGTGATGTAATATGTGAGGTCATAAGCAGTGCTTTACAGGGGAGAAAGTTATAGTTAGCTGAGGTAACTATAACTGCTGAATTTCACTGGTTTTGTCCATATGCAATGTAAGACTAACTATTTAGCCCCTGTAACCTTTCTTTTTTTCAGTGAATTTCTATGTTTTTTAATCCTATCTCCCAGCTCCAACATCCCTGTAATTTTAGTTTTCTTCAGTGAATTTCGATGTTTTTTTGTAACCTAAAGCAATTTTCATCACTATGCGTTAATCGAACCACTGCCCTGCATGGTCAAAAGGCTATGCGTGGCAGGGATTGGCAGCAAGGTCTGGCCTGTGGCCAGGCCCTGTGATAAACCCCGTATAACCACACAACCCCACGCTGTGGACGGCCTTTGCCCTTATGTGATGGTTGTTGGCCGCAGGGACTGGCCTGTAGCCAGACCATGCAGCCAACACCCCTAACCACCCAGCCCCACGCTGCACACACCCTTTGGACATGCGCAGCAGGAGTTAGACAAGGCCTGTCTCTCAGGGTGTGAGAATAGATGTGAGAGGGTGTATCTGGGTATGAAAGTGTCTGTGAGAGTGGGTGCATCATTGTCTTAGTGGGTCTGTGAGTGGGTGCATCAGTGTCTGTGTGGGTTTGTGAGTTGGTGTGTGAGGGTTTAAAAAAAACATATTTAAGTGGTGCCCAGGAAGACTGAGGTCCCCAGGGTGGAGATCAGCCTCGTGAGTGGGGCCGTACATCCGCCCTTGCCCCCCAGAAAATGTAAAAGACCGGACCCCAGGGGTGTGGTCTGTGGGGCCAAAATTGGCCAGGGGAGGGCAGCATGCGGACCTGCGTCCAATGGTCAAAGGCTGTGTGCAGCAGAGGGTTAGGTGGTTATGGGGTTGGCCGCAGGTCCTGGCCACAGGCCAGGCCTTGCCACCAACCCCCGCTGCGCACGGCCAAAGATCATGTGCAGCGCAGGTGTGGGTGGTTATATGGGTTGGCCACACGGCCTGGTACTTGAATTAACATATAGTAATGTAAATTACTTTAAGTTAAAAAAACTGTAGAAATTCAATTAAAAAACTATTATAGGTAGGAAGTAGAATTTAAAAACCATAGAAGTTCAATTAAAAAAACCAAAGGTTACAGGGATGTTATCGTTAGGCTCACATTTTAAACATACAAAACCATAGAAATTCACCTGGTATTGATTGACTTATTTGAGGTAACCATAGACACGCCCTAAGGTAACTACAACTCGCTATAAAATTTAAACTGGCATAAGGGGCAGGGTGGCGGTACTCTGACTCCAAGGATGTGATATAGGGGTGTTTAAGACTTATATTATGCCCTTAAAAATAATTTTTTCACACTGTACAATATTCTCGAATACTTTGCAGCTCTTAGTGTGGCCCCTCCATGTAGCATCTTTTGGAATTTGCAAATATAGATGACAAAAAAAAAACATTCAGAGAGTCATTCATACTAATTTATTCACTTACTCTCACACTTATGCACCCACTGACAGACCCACTCAGACACTGATGCACCTACACGCAGACCCATTTAGCCCCTAATGCAGCCACTCACGGACCCACTGAGATCATCATGTAGTCACTCACAGACCTACTCAGATACTCATGCACCCACTCACAGACTACTGTAGAGACACTCACACACCCATTTAGACACTATTGAACCCACTCGCAGAGACAATCAAACACTGATGCACCCCCTCACAGACCCACTGAGACACTGACACACCCACTTAAACACTATTGTACCTACTCACAGAGTCAATCAGACACTGATGCACCGAGTCACAGACTCACTCAGACACTGTCACACCCACTGACAGACCCAGTCACACACTCATGCACTGACACACAGACCCACTCAGAGACTGATGTACTGACTCACATACCCACTCAGACACTGACACACCCACTCATACACTCATAGACCCACAGAGACACTATCAAACCAACTCACAGAGCCAATCAGATACTGATGCACCCACTCACAGACACACTGACACACCCAATCACAGACCAGTCAGATGCTCATGCACCCCCTCATGGACCCACACAGACACTGACGCACCCACTCCCGGGCCCACTCAGAAACTGACGCATCCCCTCATAGACCCGTAGAGACACTCACACACCCATTCAGACACTATTGAACCCAACCAGATCCTAACACACCCACTCACAGACCTACAGAGACACTCACACACCCACTCAAAGACCTATTCAAACACTATTGAACTCACTCACAGAGCCAATCAGACACTGATGCACCCACTCACAGACCTACTGAGACACTGACACTCCTACTCAAAGACCCAATTAGACACTATTGTACCTACTCACAGAGCCAATCAGACACTTATGCACCCTGTCACAGAACCACTCAGACACTGACACACCACTCACAGACCCACTCTGACACTAATGGACCCACCACTCACAGGGCCACTCTGATCCTACACACTCAGGCCCTGATTTATACTTTTTGGTTGAAAATCTGCACTAGCGCAGTTTTGCACCAAAAAGTTTAGCTGGCTTGCACCATTTCTGTGCACCATCCAGGCACCATATTTATGGAATGGTGCATGCCGGTGCAAAGGGTGGGCTAGCATAAAAAAAAAATTACGTTTGTTGGGTGGGGCTGGCGCTATGGAAGAAGGGGGTTTTGCACCAAAAAATGATGTTAGGCAGGTTAGAGTTAAAAAAACACGACTCTACCCTGCCTAGAATCATTTTCTGCAAAACCCTCCAACCACATGACTCCTGTCTTAGAAAAGACAGGAGTCATGCCCACTACCCCAATTGCCAGCACAGGGGACCAGGGTCCCCTGGGCATGGCCATTTCACCCAGTGCCATGTAGGGGGGCCCATTTCAGGGCCCCATATGGCACTTTAAAAAATAAAATGCAATACTTACCTGTACTTACCTGGGATGGGGTCCCACATCCTCTGCAGTCCCTGTGGTGGGGGGGTTGTCCTGTGGGCTTATAATAGGCACATAGGTCCCCTAATGCCTGCCCTGACCGAGGCATTAAAAAATGTGGGAAAGCACACTTTGCACCATTTTTTTTACCCCTGCTCCCTCCCGTGCACCATTTTTGCACAGTAGTATAAATATGGCGTTAAGGCCATAGAGTCATTTTTTGCATGGTAGTTTTTCACTTCCAAAAAATGACTTTAACTCCATAAATGAGGCACTAGACGGGTCTAGTGCCAAAGTTTAAATATGGAGTTAGTTTTGCAAAGAATTGGAGTTAAAAAAATGATGCTAATTTGGTGCAAACAGAGTATAAATATGTCCCTATGTCACAGACCCACAGAGACACACACAGTCACTCACAGACCCACTGATATACTCTTGAACCCACTTACAGTGCTAATCAGACACTGGTGCACCCGCTCCTAGACACACTGAGACACTGACACACCCAATCACAGACCTACGGACACAGTGCCACACCCACTTACAGACCCACTCAGACACTGTTGAATCTACTCACAGAAACAATCAGACACCAACACACTCACTCACAGACCCACTCAGACATTAACCCACTCACTCACAGACCCACTCAGACCCTCATGCACCCAGTGATACACCAACTGAGATACCTAGTCACCTACTCACAGACCTACTAATGTCCTAACACACCAAGCCAGAGACCCGGTCAGGACCTCATGCACCAGTGACAGACCCACTAAGACACTGATGCATACACTCACAGATCCACACAGATGTTCATGCATCCATGCCCTCTTTCACCAGACTCAGAGGTTCTCTGACCGGGTGCCCATACAACAGTTCAAAGGGGATAAAGCCAACCCCCTTCTGTGGTACCTCCTGGTAGGCAAAGAGAAGTCTTGGTAATTGGACATCCCACTTGCGTCTCATAGAGTCTGACAGACCTCAACCATGCCTTTCTGAGTTAGGTTGAATCTATCAACCAACCTGTTACTTTGGGGGTGGTAAGGAGTGATGACTTTGTAGTTCATTACACATTCCTTCCACATGGCCTTTATGTACATGGACACACTCCTGTCAGATACCACATCCTTGGGGAAACCCACTTGGGTAAATCTAACTTAAAAACACAGTTCCTTGAAGTCGATAGCTCCACCTGGGGCTATCACAGCATCGTGATCAACCAAACCAACAGTTCGGGCTGGCCGCGCCATCGCGGGCTAGCTACTGTGTTGGGAAGACCCGCAAACAGTACCTTTGGATTTGCAGGGCGTTGTGATCCTCGTGGTGAGCTCCAAAGAGTGATGTTGCTGGCATTGCGGTGTTAGTTCCGGAGTCAGTTTGGGAATCAGCAGGCCCTTCAAGTCACACGCGTTGCAAATCGAACTCCGGGCTGATGAAATCAGGAGCGCTAGTGTGGATGGCGTCAGGGTTGCGGTCCAAATGGAGACAATGCAATGTGCGGTGCCCACAGGTCACAGTGCAGGCAGCGGCTCGGTGACGGTCATCCAGCGGCGTCGGGGGGGATGAGGGGTGTGGTGTGAAGTACGGCGGTGCGACGTGCGGTCTCACCAGGTCACAGTGCAAGCAGTGTCATCATCATTGCTGAAGTGCTGTGATCAGTAGGCCTAAATTGGTGGTGCAGATTGGGATGGGCTCTGTGTGGCATCCATGGGTCACGGTGCAGACAGGGACGTTTGTTGACGACACTGAGTCGATGGTGCTGGCGTCGGTGGACTGGGGCTGCGGTGCAGGACGGGATAGTGATTCGTGCTACTCACAAGCAGTGTCCAGAGGCCATGATTCAGGCAGCAGCTCCGGTGTCAGCAGGAGCGGCGTCATCAGGGATGCTCAGGCTACGGTGTGAGCAGGCAATGCTCACAGGTCATGGTGCGAGCAGCGGCTCAGTGAAGTTGTCCAATGACGCCATCGGTGAGACCAGGGTCGCAGTGCGAAGCGGGGCAGTACGGCTCCATGCAGCATCTGTATGTCACGGTGCAGGCCAGTGGCATCATTGGTGGCATTGCAGTGGTTTTTACTCTGAAACAGCACAAAACACACAGTTCCCAGTGCTGCAGGTTGAGGAAACTGAAGTCTTACGTGTCCCTGAGACTTCCAACAGGAGGCAAGCTCTACTCTAAGCCCTTGGAGAACTTTCTCAAGCAAGATACACAGCAAAGTTCACTCTTTGCACTCTTTAAAGGCAGAAGCAGAAACTGCAGGCCACTCCAGCAAAGCAACACAGCAAAAGGACAGTACTCCTCCTCCAGCTCTTCAGCCCTTCTCCTTGGCAGAGGTTCCTCTTAATTCCAGAAATATTCTAAAAGTCTGAGGTTTTGGGTCCAATACTTATAACCCTTTCTGCCTTTGAAGTTGGCAAACTTTAAAACAAAGTCTCAGGTGTCTGTAAGATCCTTCCTTGTCCAGGCCAGGTCCCAGACACACACCAGGGGTCTGGAATCTGCATTGTGTGAGGGCAGGCACAGCCCTTTCAGGTGTGAGTGACCACTCCTCCCTCCTCTCTAGCTCAGATGGCTCATCAGGATATGCAGGCTACACCCCAGGCCACTTTGTGTCACTGTCAAGAGGGAATTCCCAACAGCCCAACTGTCAAACTGACCCAGACAGGGAATCCACAAACAGGCAGAGCCACAGAATGGTTTAAGCAAGAAAATGCCTTCTTTCTAAAAGTGACATTTTCAAACTGACAATCTAAAAACCAACTCCCCTAAAAGATGTATTTTTAAACTGAGAGCTTAGAGACCCTAAGCTCCACATTTCTATCTACTCTCAAAGGGACGCTGCCCTTTAAAGGTATTTAAAGTCAGCCCCCATGTTAAGCTATGAGAGAGACAGGCCTTGCAACAGTGAAAACAGAATTTAGTAGTATTTCACTGTTAGGACACGTAACATACATCAGCACATGTCCCACCTTTAACATACACTGCACCCTGCCTATGGGGCTACCTAGGGCCTACCTTAGGGGTACCTTACATGTAGTAAAAGGGGAGGTTTAGGCTTGGCAAGTGGGTGCACTTGCCAAGTCGCATTAGCAACTAAAAACTGCCGACAAAGACACTGCAGTGGCAGGTCTGAGCTATTTTTTGTATAAGTGACACAATCAGTGCTACAGGCCTCCTAGTAGCATTTGATTTACAGGCCCTGGGCACCTCTAGTGCACTTTATTAGAGACTTACAAGTAAATCAAATATGCCAATCATGGATAAACCAATCAACAGTTCCATTTATATAGGGAGGACTTGCACTTTAGCACTGATTAGCAGTGGTACTCTGCTCAGAGACAATAAACCAGCAAAGACAGAGTCCAGTACACCACAGAAACAGGAGGTCAGAAGGCAAAAAGACAGGGAAGACACACCAAAAAGCTGTCAGGTCTAATAGTATCCTTTATTAGGATTTCCATTCATATCCCAGTCAGTCTGCCCAGGTCATTGCCAACACAGTGCACAATCATGAGGCCAGGGGATTGGCAATCTCTAATGCTTTTAACCAAAAGCAGCAATTGATGCCACTTTAACCCTCTCTGGCTAATCTAATTAATGTCCACATTAACCAAACCCAAGTCCCTATCAATATCATTTTTTCTAGCAGCCTCCCTAGCCCAAAAACATAGCTGTGTCCAACAATCCACACTCTAACCATTTTGAAGTGAAGGAACAGTGGTAGGGAGGAGAAGGCTGGTGTGAAAAACGTAGAATTTAAAATGGAAGACAGTTAAAATGGAGGTTTGCTTCAGGTTTTAAAAAAAGAAACTTTGAATGGATGCTGTGAATGTGCTAGTGAATGCAATTAGGTTGTGACTTGAAAGGATTAAAAATGTGCTCTCTGTTTGGGTCTGGTAAAAAAAAATATATAATACTGTCTTGGATATGCTTTTCAATCTGTACAATAAGCCACACCCGCTACAGCTCCTTTTGTAGCTGGTATGCCCCTTGTTGAATGTTCTGTGAACGTGTGACCTACTGGTTGTACGGGGTTGCAATGGAGACTGTGATACTGGGGAAAGGGTGTTAAAGAGAGAGTTCTGTCTTTGTAAAACTTAAAGATGTTTGTACACATTATTGCTTATTAATTATTTAATTTCCTAGTGAGGGATTTATAATAAAGTAAACTGTACTCCTAAACTATTAAAATTTGAAGCTACGTATGTTTTTGAACACCCAATTTTTTTCATGAATTTACCACGATTATTACGATTAAGATGCAAATATGGACAAAAAGTCCACCTTATTGGCTTCTTTATGAAAGTGCATGAAGGGTTTTTATGTATTAGATGATTTGAAAGTTTTACACGTCTACACATGATGTGCTACTCACAAAGAATGTTTTCCTTTGAATTCTGGGAGTTGTAGTCCTATTTTTTTCATTTTAAAAGAGAACTACAAGAGTCAGTACTGAAACAGAAAAGCATGCACTCTATGAAAATTGAAATAGATAAACATGCACTGTAGGTGTATATCAAGCATGAACCTGTGAAAATTGGTAGTTATTAGGTTCCCTTTAGTTTAGGTGTTGGTAAATTATATGGTATGCTTTTATGTGGTTGGATTATAGGATATGTTGTTTTAACTAATAATGAGTCAGATGTCTAGAAAAAGACATAGTTAAAAATGCAGGGGAATATTTACAAGCCTCTAGTACTACCTTGCACCACCATAACATACGTTTTTCTTATGCTAAAGCAGCGTTATGGAGGCCTTTCTTCTGGGCCACTTTGTATACCCTTCATGAGGCATAATGCATGCAAGGGGGGGTGTTCTGACGCAGGGAGGACCGAAAAAATGGCACAGTGAAATTTACAACATTTCACTGCCCCATTTTTTCTGTCATTCTTGTCACCTGCTCAAACCAGGCATTAAAATGACGCACCCATTTTAATCAATTGTCCTCCCTGTGCTTTGTTGCACTAGCGTCAACATTTTTGACGCTAGTGCAGCAAAGCACCACAATAGTATCAAAAATGTTGATGCTATTGTCTTAACGATGCCATGGTGCACCGAATTATAAATACAGGGCACCATGGTGTTGTTAGGTGGGGCAGAGGGGAAGCAAGAAAAGTGACGTATCAGGACCTATGAGCCACTTTCTTCTAAATATGTCCCACATTGTTAAAACATGGATCAGGTCTACTAGTGCAGACTCTGTCTTTGCGCTCACACTGTCAGCTTTTCATGGCATGTACAAGCTCTTTTTCAAGTGTTAAATCCATATTTTAGTAAACATTACTCATCTTTGGGAAATGGTGGAGGTCTGTTATAAAGTACTGTGGTTTCTGCTTCAAAACATGAGAGATGTCCTTTTAATTTGCATAACTTACTAATGTAGTTATCAACCTCTAAGCCAAGCACTTCATAGAATATACCACATAGAAATGAATTGCAACACATATTTCCAAAGCATAAACCCTCTGTCTCACCCAGTTAGAGAGCGGCATAGTTACTTGTACATTCACTCAGATACTCAGAAAGTATTTTTGTCTTTCGCAGTATCAAATGCAAATAGAGGCACAGCAACATATCACTGTATTCTCAAACACAGGCAGTGAGGTATTTGTTCAGCTACATACATACTCAATTAGAAACCCATAGAGGTACAAAAGGACAGAGTCACATACTGGCATGTGTATGGAACATCTGAAGGCACTTCTATAGGTGTAGTTGTGCATTCAGTGAGAGATATAGACAAGCAGTGACATAAGCAAATACTGCTTTAATCATGGATGAGGTGTACTACTGCAGAGCCTGTGTGGGCACTGTCACTGCCTACTCAAGTTGGTCTGTACTAGTCTATGTAGGAGTATCAAATGCAATTAGAGGCACAGCCTCATATCACTGTATCCTCTAACACAGGCAGTGAGGTATTCGTTCAGCTATTTACGTAACTATTTAGAAACCCATAGAGGTACTAAAAGACAGTGGGCCTGATTATGACTTCGGCGGAGGGGATTACTCCGTCCCAAATGTGATATAATCCCCTCCACCGAAGTCGTAATCAGGCCCAAAGTCACATACTGGCACATATGCTAGAACATCTCAAGGCACTTCTACAGGTGGACTTGTGCATTCAGTAAAGATATATACATGCAGTGACATAATCTTGTTATGTATGTAGACAAATACTGCTAATCATGGGTGAGACCTACTGCTGCAGAGCCTGTGTAAGCACTGTCACTGCCCACTGAAGTTGATCTATACTTGTCTATGTAGCAGAATCAAATGCAATTGAAGGCACAGATACATATCCCTTTATTCTGTAACACAGGGAGTGAGGTACTTACATACCCATTTAGAAAGCCATAGAGGTACTAAAAGAGGGTGTTACTTGCCGGAACACATACTGGAATATTTCAAACCACTTCTATAGGTGTGCTTGTACATTCAGTGAAAAATATACGCAAGCAGTGACATAATCTTCTTCTGTATTCAGACAAATACTCCTTTAATCACAGTTGAGGCCTACTACTGTAGAGCCTATGTGTGCACTATCACCACCCACTCAAATTGATCTGTAAAACATCTTTGTCAAGTCTTAAACTCCTGTTTTAACACTAATAACTGACCTTTGAGATGTGCTGTAAGAATGTTATCAAGCATGTTGCTTTATGTTTAAGTGATTCAGATATCTCTTTTTCAGTATTATATTCTTACTCATGGACTTGGAGAGCCCTAAGCGAAGCACTTTATAGAGTGTACCTTTGTTGAAGGAATATACACACATATTTCCAAAGCATAGATCCTCTGCTTCACCCAGTCAGATAGCTGTAGAGGAAGTTATGAATTCACTAAGATAATCAGTGACAACTTATGTTTTCAACCGTATGAAAGGTAGTTGCAGGCAGACCTATATACACGTCTGTTTGGCAAAACAGGCATTGACGGACTTGTTCATTCAGTTATATTCACATATAGAAAGCCCTTGAGGTACTACAACCGAGAGCCACATGCTGGCACATACACATCTCATTGCACTTCTATAGGTGGACTCCTACATTTAGTGAGAAATATGGAGGAGCAGTGACATCTTGTTATGTATGCAAACAAATACTGCTTTAAACACAGGTGACATCTGCTAATGCAGACCCTGTAGGTGTACTGTCACTGCCCACTCAAGTTTGTCTGTAAAACCCTTTGTCAAATTGTATACTCATGTTTTAATAGAAATAACGTCTCTGAGCCAGGCTGTCGGTATGCCATCATGGATGCTGGTATGTGCTTAATTGATTGAGATGCCCTTTTCAGTTTTAGAAACGTTCTGATTCAATTGTAGTCTGCTAAGATAAGCAGTATATAGACTATACCATTTATAAAGTAACTCACATCTTGTTTAGAAAGCATAGATTCTCTGTCTCACCTAGTCAGAGAGTGAGACAGAGAGTACTAAATTTACTGGCATACTCAGAAAGTGGTTATGTATGCAACAGTACCGAAGGCAGTTCAAAAGACACCCACATAGTTTTCTATTGCCTAACACAGGCACTGATAAATGTCTTCTGATACTTACATACACATTTAGAAAGGTGTAGAGGTATACAAACAGAGAGTCACATGCTGGTACAGTTAAAAAAACGTATAATGGAACTTCTGTATGTTAACTCCAGCATTCACTTAATTTTTTTTTAAAGTACTGACACAATCCTGTCATGGATGCAAAGGCGTGCTGCCTTCACCATGGCAGAGGCCTCCTACTGCAGACTCTCTGCGTTTACTATTACTGCCAACTCAATTTGGTCTCTGAAAGCACCTTGTTAACTCGTACATCCATGTTTAATTAAAAGTAACTGAGAACTTTTTATAAATCAAGTTAAGTAATTAAAACATATAGGGGGTCATTCAGACCCCGGCGGGCGGCGGAAGCCGCCCGCCTGGAGGGAACCGCCATATGGCCGCTCCGCGGTCAAAAGACCATGGGGGATTCCCAGGGCAGCGGAAAACCGGCGGGAGACTGCCGGTTTTCCTGGTCTGACCGCGGCCAAACCGCCGCGGTCAGAATGCCCTGCGGGGCACCGCCAGCCTGTTGGCGGTGCTCCCGCATCCCCGGCCCCGGCGGTCCATGACCGCCGGGGTCGGAATGACCCCCATAATGTAAAATGAAATAATTAAAACGTAAATCTACCTTTTTTCTTACTTTTGAGATACAAAGTTCTACTTTACTGTACAGAGACACAATGCAGTCAAAAAGTGAGCAAAGAAAGAAAAAGAGACAACAATACTATCTCCTCACAACTAAGAAGCAAAAGGGGCAACATGCAGAAAAAGCACAGAAGGAAAAAGGAAGTGTTGGTAAGAGAGCAAAGACATCTATTAACATATTATGTGGTCAACTTGAAAGACAGAAAAATGAACTATATAAGAAACATAGCTTCACATCAACTAAGAAAGGAGTACAACAGCATGATAAGAAAAGTAAAAAGTCCTACAGTTAAGCACAGGCTTTGACTAGAAGGCAGCAGCGGTTAGAGGGAATTAGAGGTGAAATGTTTTGTAGCAGAGTCATTCAAAACCTAATGAGATATATGAAGAATTATAAAAGAAGGGCAGAAACTGCTGCTCTAAAGGAACCTGTTGAGGGTGTGGTTAATAAAGCTTTTACTCTGAAAAGGAAGCTGTTTACTCTCTTTCTAAACTGAATCACAACACTAAATAAAATAGCCTTGAATATGAGGAGTAAACGTCAAAAGAAAGGATTGGTCGATAGAACTAATTTTTGCAAAGTTTTCAAGGGTGTATGGTGACATAATTCTAGTACTGAGCCTGTCTTTAATGGCAAAATATATATGCAAGAGAACACATTGGTTCATGTGGTTGATGAATCTGGACCATGTTATAAAGTAAAAGATAATTCTCCTATTGAAAAAAAGGTACTGGTGTCTAGAAATGTAGAGGACATCATGGTTGAATAGGTACAGGGAAGGCATAGAGAGGCCCCTGTATACAAGTGGAGCTGTAGTAGTGTTTGTAGAGTTGGACAGCAATCAATTGACATTTAAATTTCGTCGTATCTTTCCAGGCAAAACTCTTAAACAGAAAATTGCAATTTTGCAATGTTTAGATCCATGCAAAGTAAGGAAATATATAAACCTGCAGGGACACTCACTAGCATGTCTATCAAAGAAAGCCTGCTAAAGAATCTTTCATCATTTTAGAACGCTAGAAGTACATCACTCTCAAATGCAAACTTTAGTTAGGAGGCTTTACCATGTGAAGACTCCTGCGCTATGTTTAGAAGAAATGAGTAGAGTTCTTTTGCATGCTACCGTGGCAGAGGTAGAAAAGGTTTGTAATGATGTACAATTTTGTTTCTTTGGTCCTGAAGAGGAGTGTAGAGAAAATGAAGACTCGATATCAACAGGTGTAGCAGAACAGGAGACAGATATTACTCTTCATAGCTTTGCTGATGAAATTAAAACATTTAAAACAGTCTCTTCATTGTTTGTATATGCTGTAGATGCACTCACTACAAAAGTCAAACTTGTTATGTATATGAGAATAGAGGCATGTGGCAAGAATTTGCAGCTTATTTGTTTGTAGAAGAAGGCTTTGACTGTTTCACACATCAAACTATACATAAGTATTATTATAATAATAACTTAGAAGACAATAAAATGACAGATACAGAGGTGTATAACAAATTAGAATTAGCTTGAATTCCACAGGAGCTTCAACATTTGAATATTTATGAGTATATACTTATACAATATGTACATCAGTTTCAAGCTATAGTTCATGGAGCCAAAGACAGGAAAGGTACCTCAAACTAAGCTCCAGAAATGTCATAAAGGTAGGGTTGTGTACTTGCCATTAGATTTTTAGCAGAATATTGAAACTGTGTGGGTACAGAATCAATTGGAATAAGGACTTATAATTGTAGTCAATGGTGTTCCAACCAAGAGTAAAAAGATATGGCAAGAGTTAGTAGATATTAGTAAACTAAAATATGCTACAATATATCTGGTACAAAATAATATTTACTATAACAATGAAGGTGAGCTTCAAGATATTACACATTTTGAGGATGCCACAATTTCATCAAGAGGTCAAATTAAAAAGATATATCAAACAGGATCATAAGAAATGTCTGAACACTGCTTTATTTATCCTCTACATTCCAAAGAGATTATAGGAGATGCTATTAGTCTCTTTCAGATTAAAAAAAGGTAAAGGAGCTCTCTTAGGTGTGTTGATAAAACCTTAGAAGCTTGCTGTTTTCCACAACTTCCCAGGTGTTTAGATAGATTCCCTCCGATCCCAGTCGAAAGGATCAAGTCTTTGTTAGCTGGAATCATTTCCAATGCCCCAGATGACACTTGTCCATCTAGGATCTTGCAAGTAGCCCCCCACCTGATAGCAGAGGTGCTAGAAAGGTCTTTGAGGAGATCCTTGTTTCTGAAGTGTATCCTCTAGACTGGAAAAAGGAGGTGGTTATTGACGAACTGGGTTTTTCAGAACCGGTACTGATCCGGTAACCCAGCGGTGCCAGGGTACACCCAAAGACCTCAGGTACTTTCCTGATTCAGACCACAGAAACTCAGAGTCTTCTAGGTGAAGTCAAAGATCGAATTTATTGGCTGCAGCCAAGTAACAAGCGTCCTAGAAGTACAACAGCACGGTTTGTATGTTCTCAGGAGACTGTGTTTCAATGCAAAGTCAGGTTTCCTTATATACAGTTTTTTAAGCTTCAGGCAAACATTCTTGACATTTTGGTTGGTCATTCACATGTTTTCACTACAAAGGAAAAAACTGTGTCATGATGAAACCTCATATTTCATGTCATCCAACCCATAATAAATTACCCGGCAAGGCCTAGTATTTTACATCAGATAAGTGTGGACCCCCAATAAAAACGGGCACCTCCCCCTCGTAAAGTAAGAAGAAGAAAAGAGCAGGTCCAGGTGGGAGCAAGATTAGGCAGGGTGTGTGAGCGATAATAAGGGTTTTATGGCATGGTGTGCCTTGATGCTATCTGATTCGGCCACTGGGAGAGGGACTGACCAAACAGGTTTGGCCTGAGGCAATGGTTCCAGCTTGCCCAGGTCAGAGAAAAGTCAATCAAGGTGTATGTGTCCTTGGAATCAAATCTGACTGTATTATAAGCCTATGTGAGGGCAACTTTTAAAATGGCTGCCGTGTATAAAATGGGAACCACGAGTGCAGGACGAAAATGGCGATTTCGAGGTGAAAACGCTGCTGGAATTGAGCGAAAATGCTCATGCTTAGTGTACTAGTCATTATCAGTCTTTTGATACTAAAATCGTACTGCTGTGGCAAAGTAAATTACATGGGTCCAGAATTTTTAGAACCACAAACCCTCCTTTTGCCCTTACATAGGCAATAAACCTATTCTCATGCTCATCTGAGTCCAGGTCTATGTTTATAAGGCCATTGAGATGTTGCTGGAGCAAAATTCTAGTACTTGGTAACTCTCTCTGGACAGGTCTCCTCGAACATGAAGTAGCACAAAAGGCCACATATGGCAGGACAAAATAAGGAATACCTCTATCTGCAGTAGGTGGCATAAGATCACACACCCAACAATTAGTGATGTTCACTACTAACTAGTGTTGATGCAGAAGCTGTACAAAAGAATTGCTTACGAATTCTGATCTTTTAACCTGCTCATGTTCAGGAAAAGGGTGAAAAGAGTGCAAAGAAACAATAGTAGGAAAAGACATAGGTTGGGAAGTGGGTGCAGAAGTCAATTGAGTAGAGAAAAATAATCCCACCCATAAATGACAACGTCATGTTTAAAAGACACTAGAAAACACGTTATTAAGAACATATAGACAACGGTAGAAAGTAGTGACCACTATTACAAATGAAATAATAATTTTTCACAACCCTAACCAAAAACCAAATCCTAAAATTATCTAGTAACATTTTTAGGGCTCCTCCGCATTTCAGTAATTTTTGTATGTTCAGGTGGAACAGTGGTGACTCTCATCAATGCTCTAAGGTGAAAAGGGGGTACTCTTTCCACAGAAAATGGACTTTATTCTGCTTTTACTAAACAGAATAGTACTTTAAAACAATGCCAGCAAAACAATCAGTCTCCTAACACCTAGTCTATACAATCACACGGAAACCTCTTGTGAAACCAACTATGCCCAGAGTCCGTTCAAAAAGCCTCTCTGGCAGGCTTCTATTGTCCATCAAATTTTCTTTTGTTGTTTTCTTTCGCATGGGCCTCTCAATTCAGGCCTCTTCGTGAGAAAAGTACTGCTTAGTTGGAGTGCCCTCCTGGCAAACACCCACAGCTCACTCGAAAGTCTCAATGACTTAAAGCAATGCACCAGTGTCTCTCCTCTGTGGCAGACATTACAAACAATGTGCTCTTCATTGATCAAGGGCACAAATCATCTTGTGCAGACCCAAGCACCATTAATTGGGAAATAGCTCAAGCTCAGCAGCACTTTCAGACTCCAACACTCATTATTTAGTGTCAGAGGACGCTCAAGCTGCTCTTTCATGGGCACCACAATATAGTGCCTTTTTCCAAACTTGAAATCTCCGGTGCACTGCCCTTCTTCCGTTGGAGCAAAGAAAAGGGGGTGTGTGGCCAAAACTCAGGCCAAGGGGCTCAAGGGATTGCACACTGTCAGAGGTTACCAGCACATGACAGGTAGAGAAATGAAACCTCAAAACAGCTCTGCCATCAACAACAGGAATCCTTCTCTTTAGCTCCTTTACACTGAAACTTTGGCTCTGCGATGTCCAACGCCGTCTGATGGAGCAAGTACGATACCATGCGCTGGCGATCGCTGTCCAGCTTTGCTAATTTCTGGGTGCTGAGACTGTAGGGCCAAGACGTCCGTCTTTCATCTGTAGCTGTCACTGATGGGAATTAGGCTTAAATCAATGTCCTGCAGGTTATTATGACTTGATACCCGCAGAATCTAGTGACGTAGGAAATGTGCCACAGTTGTTAATTTCCTTCAATTTAGTAAAAAAAAAACAGTTCATGGTTTTTAACAAGGGGACTGCAAGCAGGTGGTCTGCAATCTTCAAAGGAGTAGCCATATACCATGGGCATAAAATACAAAGACAAAGGCAGAAGGGCAAAACAGGGTCTCTAGCATCTTTAATTGGGTTCTCTCCATTATTCTCTGCCATCTATAGCTACATGAGAATTCTATCTGAATGGATTTCCTCACACAGTGGCATTGTCTAATGGGGTAAACACATATTTTCCTCAATGATTAAGTCTAGGTGTTCCTCCTTACCTTAGAACATCTCAATAGAGAAATCACATGATACCGATTATCAGAGACATGTAGAAACCTTCCTTTAAAAACTGTGCATCAGGTGCACTATGCAATACACAGGCTAATATTCAAATGTGCAAACAAAAAGACAAGAACTAGAGGGTCCTGATATTTGCATGATTAGGACACATCTGATCCCACCAAAAATTAAAGTAGCAGGAACAGAAGGGAACCGAAAACCAAATTAAAATAGACATTGAAAATTCATCATGTTCAAAAAGGTAAACATAAGATATCTCCTATTGAAATGGAAAACTTGTCTTACTATAATATTGAGTCAGTTACCCAGTCTATCGCTACCCTGACAGTCAGGCTGGAAAACATTGAAGCAGGCCTAAGGCAAATTCTTGAAAACCAGTCTGGTCATACCAAAGGGAATTATACATAACATGGGGGTCCCTGGTACATCACTGCAGTCTGGAAATGTGAACCTGAACAATACATCAATAATAATAAAAGGGCTGACTGGTGAAAGGAATTCGAAAAAGAGAAATGGGACTAGGACATAGCTAAAATCTCAATAACTAAGCATGATGCAACATTGGTCAGGGGAAGTAACAAAAGAAAAAATCTATAGGAAGAACAAAAAAAAATATTTGGGTGATAGTCAGGCATGTGACACAACACCGAGAGTACGGGTGATACACAAAGGCCAAAGTTACACAAATTTTAACTCTACCGTTGGCGACTACACCATATACGGTACTCCTAGCTAATGTTTCAGTTCCTTCTTCAGGAAAAAATGAAAACCTGGTTTTCTTTTAAGGAACGAAAGCCATATGCTACTTAGGAAACAGAACATCATTAACTAATGTAATATAGAAATTAGGCCACCTTGAGTCACAGATCTATAATTTCATCCTTAGATCCAATCAAGGCTACATAAATGTAGGGCTGCCTGTTCCTTTAAGGGAAGGGGCAGTAACATGACTAACTGCAGGTGACACACTTTGATCCTGTATATCTCTTTTTATTTTCCTTCAGTACCATTATAGCCAAATAGACATGCACTGGTGAAGTGTTGTCTCTTATGTTCACAGCATGAAATATCATTATCTGTGGAATTTAGTAACCAGAACAAGTTCAACCAACTGTTGCGTAGCGATGGGCATCGTCATGACCATTCCCTCACAACACAGGGGAGCTTGTAATAGTATCAAAAGCAGCAACAAACATGCAAAAAACAAATAAAAAATAATAAAAACGCACAAAACGTCAAGCCATCAGATATACTTGCTGTGTATCAAGCACAAAAAGCATAGACAAAACAATAGCATGTGTGAATAAGCGGTGACACACAACACCATGTCATGTACTTTATGCACTGTAAACCTGCAGCCCAAAACCCAATATTTGGGCCTGTTTAATTTGTCAGGTTTAAAATCCTTACCCTCCTTTTGACAGTAGATCACCAATCAATGGAAATCTGCTGTCAAATATAACTTTACTGTTTCTCTTGTAACATACAGGACCAGCAAGAACAATTCATGATAGGACCAAATACATGAAAATACATTTCCATTACTTAACTGTTACCCTCTTGTCAGTTACTTCGCAACATCAAGCCACCTTAGTTTTACCTTTCTAAAAGTAAAAATTGTTACACTGACACTCCATATTAATTTGGCACCTACAATTTCCACTGTGAAAAATAAGTCTTAATTGGCAAATCGTTCTCATTAAGGCATGTAGCCTTCAAAATTTTAGAAAAGGGCTGTATCTTATTTTCTGTCTAAGACTTAATGCAACACTTCGTTTTCTGTCAAATAAAAGCAACTAGCAGGTATCATTTAATTTTTTTAGAGCGGAGACACAAATGTATCAGTTCTGCAGAGCATTTAACATGATGTTGGGACTTTCGAAGAAACCCCTTTTTTATATATTTTCCCTTTGGAATTAAGTTCTTTAATTGTATTGATGTTCTTCTGGAGAAACCAGAAATCCCACTTTTAGAGGCCCGTAGGGTCATTCTGCATTTCACAGAGACAAGGCCCTAATTTAAAAGGTCACAAGTGTCAACATGACAGCCTCCTCCATTGTTTATGGGAAAACTAAAGATAGCATCTCAGCAGCGTGACTTGAGCCAGCCTCTTTAGCTCTCCTAGCTTCTGCCACTCTGAATCTGTCAAAGACAGTAGGCCTTCCTATTTTCCTTCTAACCTGCAATAATTCACTCTATTTAAAAAAAAAAAAAATTCCTTTTTATGCGCTAAAAAAAATTATCTCTATTTCCAGATTATTAAACTACATTTACTGTGAATAATTCACAAACCTTAATAACACACATACCAGTTGTTAGAATAAATGCTTGTTGCAATCCCATGCAATGGTACATATTTCATCAACCTCGAATGAATGAACGTCTCAGTAGGCCCAGCTGAAGTTAGAACCTTCAACCTTGATATTAAAACAAGCCTTTGTACTGGCACATTGACTCATTGAATCATAAGAAGGCACAACCTGCAAATATATATCAAACCTAAATGTATGCATTTACTGAAGCCTGAGACACTTTAAAAAGTACTCTGAATGAAAGAAAATGCAGTTTAAACAGTGCTTTTGCCCAAAATCGACTTTGATATTTTAGGCATTAAAAAATCAATATCCTACAATTTTCTTGCATAATATGCATTACCAGAATGTCTATTACACAATCCATGAGTCAGCCATTGAAAATATTAACTTATACTTTATAGAAATGAGCTTGTTTGCTCCTGCGCCAAGGGAAAATTGCACATACAAATGCCATTTTAGCGGTGCAACATAACTTAAATTAAATTTTAATGTTGGGAGGTCATAGTATAGGTATTAAGCTTTATAAATATTAAAAAACGATTTTGAAAGGCACTTATTTTTTAAATAATTTTTCCATAATTAATAATTTTCTTTTTAAAAAAAAATAAAAACCCAATTATTCTTTTTTTTGTGATAATTCCAGATATAAAAGCAAGCTGCATGCCTTGCCTATTATTTGGGATACATTAACTCACAAGCCTAAGCGCATAAGCCTAACTAGAAATGCGTCACATTTTGCGCCACTTTCATTTAAAAGGAAGGTTATGCAAAATTCCACCCATGTTTAACTGGGAAAGTGCTGGCTGAATTGAACATTCCTATCAAATATACTGCAGCTGAAAAGTTTGCCTGTGAACATCTAATACAATGCATCTAAGAAAAATGCTGTAAATGTATATATTTTTTTTTGTTGCAAAAATAGATAATTTCGTTTTTTTGGGGCCCTATTTATATCTATTGAATGTGTTTTCTAATTTATTAAGCATTTAACGGCAGTTTTGTATATGTGCACAATTGCTCATTCTATAAATTAAAGAGCAACATATAGCTATGTTAGCACATCACATGGTTCATTTCTGGATTTTTTCTAAGTTTATACTTAATATTAATTAACCAACATTTTACTTAACAAACTGTAAACATCAAGAAGACCCACAAACACACATTGAGCTCATTTCAGATATAAACAGAAAACACTCAGTACACACAATACAGCGCGCTTTAGCCATTTTTCATAAATAGCGCCGTCGCAATTTACTTACAGAACCGTTTGCAGATCCTAGTTGTAAATCATATTCACAAGAAAAAAAAGAAAACTTTTCTTAATTATTTCCAAGAATAGCGGACTTATACTTTATTAAACGTGATGGGGCCTACTCCGTGCTTCACATATAGTTCATAGGTTGAAGTTCCAAATCGGAGGAACCGGACATGAGTCCTCCAACCGGGAGTCCCTTTTACAACCAAGACAAAACAAATTTCCAAGTCTGCTAAGACCAGGCATCTTCGCTCACTAGTCTAGCTTCAAACTTCAAAGAATTATCATTTACGATAGTCTTGTGAATACACGAGTCCTTCGGCTTTGGTACTTGCAAGTTCCAAATCAAAGTGATCCCGAAGGGATACCAAACCAAATGTCCAACTAAGGACCAAACCAAGTGTCCAACTAAGGACTGGGAGACGCTCCACTTATACTTAACTGAAAATATCGATGACGTCACCAGAAGACTCGTCTTATTGTTTCGCTCTACCAAACATCAAGGGTCCAAATCAGGGCGATAGCCAGGGCAGCAGTCCTTCGTAGCCGTCGGGAAGCGGGGAACCTCGCAGCAAAGACTTTCGGACCACGTCGACATGCAGGGGTCGATGAAGTGGCGGCCTTCCTCCAGAATTTTCACACGAAGCTCCCCACGGACCTCAGGCTTGGACCGGTACCGCTGGTATCCCCCCACGTTGGGCGCCAACTGAGGTACTGGGTTTTTCAGAACCGGTACTGATCTGGTAACCCAGCGGTGCCAGGGTACACCCAAAGACCTCGGGTACTTTCCTGATTCAGGCCACAGAAACTCAGAGTCTTCTAGGTGAAGTCAAAGATCGAATTTATTGGCTGCAGCCAAGTAACAAGCGTCCTAGAAGTACAACAGCACGGTTTGTATGTTCTCAGGAGACTGTGTTTCAATGCAAAGTCAGGTTTCCTTATATACAGTTTTATAAGCTTCAGGCAAACATTCTTGACATTTTGGTTGGTCATTCACATGTTTTCACTACAAAGGAAAAAACAGTGTCATGATGAAACCTCATATTTCATGTCATCCAACCCATAATAAATTACCCGGAAAGGCCTAGTATTTTACATCAGATAAGTGTGGACCCCCAATAAAAACGGGCACCTCCCCCTCGTAAAGTAAGAAGAAGAAAAGAGCAGGTGCAGTTGGGAGCAAGATTAGGCAGGGTGTGTGAGCGATAATAAGGGTTTTATGGCATGGTGTGCCTTGATGCTATCTGATTCGGCCACTGGGAGAGGGACTAACCAAACAGGTTTGGCCTGAGGCAATGGTTCCAGCTTGCCCAGGTCAGAGAAAAGTCAATCAAGGTGTATGTGTCCTTGGAATCAAATCTGACTGTATTATAAGCCTATGTGAGGGCAACTTTTAAAAAGGCTGCCGTGTATAAAATGGGAGCTACGAGTGCAGGACGAAAATGGCGATTTCGAGGTGAAAACGCTGCTGGAATTGAGCGAAAATGCTCATGCTTAGTGTACTAGTCATTATCGGTCTTTTGATACTAAAATCGTACTGCTGTGGCAAAGTAAATTACATGGGTCCAGAATTTTTAGAACCACATTATTCCTTTGCAGTTATAAATCCTAGTGATCTGAAAAATCTGCATCCCATTTTCCCTGCTGCCATTGTCGGCTAAGATTTAGGAAAAATATATTAACAAGCAATTGTCAAAGTATCTTCATGACATCAATGCTCTGGATCAATCACAAAATCGATTCCATAAGCATCATAGTACTGAATCAGCCCTCATCTCAACTAAGGGTCTCATTCGTAGACACGTCGATCAGGGGAGGGGGCAGCCATACTGTTCCTGTTAGACCTGTCAGCATCCTTTGACACCATATCTCCTTCCTTGTTGGTACAAAGGCTGTGGCAGGCTGGGCTGAAGGACACAGCCCTTAAGCTGTTGGAGATCTTTTTTAATGACCATTGCAGTTGGCTGTGGTGATTTTAGAGTCACCCACTTTCAGCTGCCATATGGGGTCCCTCGAGGTTCCTGAATAAGTCCCACTTTAGTTAATCTTTATGTCGCCCCTCTGGCGAAATTGGTGTACTTGTTCAGCTTCCAGATCTTATCTTATGTGGATGATACCCAGATCACTGTGTCCATCTCCAATGACTGGGAAGAGGTGGCAGAACGGCTTAGGAAGTGTATGGTTGAGTTACAAGGTGGTTGAGAAAGAATTGACCAAAAATTAATGGGGAAAATGGAGATCATGCTGTTTGGAGGGGACAGCTCTATTTCAAAAAATTGCTGGTGGTCAGAAACTTGTGGTGCATTGCCTGTCCCATAGAAAGCAGACAAAAACTTGGCGGTATTGCTTAATAACACCTATCTTTTGATACTCAGGTTAACAGAACTGTGAGTTCATGCTTTTGATTGATTGGTATCTTGAAGAAAGTATTGTTTTTTCCTCCTGAAGATCTTAGGGTTGCGGTGATAATTGCTTTGATCACCTTTCGCTTAGATCACTGCAATGCCCGGTATATAAGAGTAAGCCAATCTTCGCATAATAAGCTTCAAATCATTCAGAATATGGCTGCCTGCTTGATACTGGGCTTACCCAGATTTTGTTCGGTCAGAGAGAGGTTGAGATCTTTGCCTTGGTTACCTATTAAGAAGCGGGTGCTCTTTCTGGCACTCTGTTTGACCCACAAAGCTCTTTATGAGCAGGGATCACTTTAGCTTAGGACAACCCTGAACTGGTATCTTCTTGTGAGAATGTTGAAATCAATGGGACAGTATAAGATGGTAGTGCCACAATGAAGGAAAGCTATATGTTATGCACAGGCATTCACAGTTGAGGCAGCCAGACTGTAGAATTCCCTCCCTATTCATATTAGATGTTTGAGTTCTCATCTGCAGTTTTGAGAACAGGTCAAAACATGGCTATTTTCTTTAGGTTAGTTGGAAGTGAAGGATTCCCTAACTTCTGGCAGTTTTGAGCTTGACAGCCCTGCATTTTCATGGTGCCTCCTTCTAACACATTGATACCTTTTTGGTCTAATGAGCTTTATAAATTTCAAATACATACATACAACAGTTTCCTACTGTAGTAGGTGGTAGATATGATGACCGGCCTCTACAAATACCAGCAGCAGAGTACAGATCAGATAGACTTTACTCAGAAGATCCAAGATTTCAGCAGTGTATTCCTTACATATCTCATCTATTTGAGAGTGACTTGTCTGGCTTTTCTTCTGCAGTTAATCACGTTCTGAAAACATGGGTAAATATGCAGAATCTTTCAGAGAGAGAGTTTGTTGAAAAAGTAAATGGAAAAGGAGAAAATCTGGAATGTAACTTAATTAACTTGATGGCATGTCAACGTGGTACCAACGAGTATTTGTATCATCGTCATGGTGAGCTAAAAAGCATGTTGAGAAACCTAGGAACACATGTGTTTCTGACACTTAGTTGTGCTGCGCAGGCATGACCTCCTTGATTTCTTACGAGATGCAAACTCAAATATAAAAGACATTAATCTGAAGACATGTGGACAGCTCTGTTCATTGGACCCAAGAAAAGTTTGTAGATATTTTAATCACAGGTTTCAAGCAATGATGGCTTTCATCTGCAACACAACTAACCCTCCTATTCATGAAGTAACTTATTTCTTTTGGCGCAAAGAGTACCAAGCTAGAGGTGCTCCACATATTCACATACTGGTATGGGTATAAGATGCACCAAAGTTTGGAACAGACACTGATGAGTCTGTCTTGTCTTTCACAGAACAGTATGTATAATACACCATCCCCAAAAAAATTATTGACAAAGGACTGAGACGACAAGTCCTACAATTTCAAAATCAGAGGTGTGGTAAATACTGTCATCAAAAATATAGATCAAAAGCAACATTTCACTCAAGATGTCATTTTGGATTCCCATGACCTGTTATCTCAGAGAGAAGAGTGAATATTCTAATGCCAGCCTAACAAGGAAATCACCAACAAATACTCACAATCTAAAGAAAACAGAAAGTTTGCTATATAGAAATGACTACAACCTTGTAATTCTGAAGATGTGGAATGCAAATAGGAATGTATAGTTTGTAGCAGATAACTCTATTGCTGTTGCTTGGTACGTGACTTCTTACATCACAAAGTCAGAGAAGAAAGAGATTAAGGATGTCTGGGAGGAGATTTTTGCAGAAAAGAGTCTTACCTAGAAATTGTACAGTTTTAGTTTGAAAATGCTTTCCCACAGAGAAACTGGATGTTATGAATGTGCAGACAGGTTGAGTTTGTCAAGTTTTTCCCCAAGTATATAGGAACTGTGTGGGTAAACCAAGGCCTTTCAAGCAGTCATTCTAGAATATTGAAGTCTTTCCCAGAAATACAATACCTTGCTGAATTTGATCCTAAGAGTACAGACATTCTAAAAACAAACATGCTGTATATGTACTACCCAAGACGGAGTCCTCATCTTGGAAACATGTGCCTTTATGAATACTTCATGTTAAACATATAAAAGTAATGGAACTGAAAATGTAGAAGAGGGAAAGTTTGCAGTCATTGGATGTGATGATTGTTTGGTGAGACACAACAAAGGAAATCTAATTAAACACAGAAAGCTTACTTGTCAAACTGTAGAGAGAAGAGCATTTTTCTATTTGGCACTTTTGTAGCTCTTCAAGCCTTGGCGAGCTGAATCAGATTTACTTGGACAATATTATTGTTATGAATATTCATTCAATGCTATAAAAGACAGTATTAGTGTTCTGTGTTTCCAACATACTTGCAGATGTTGTAAGATGAGATTTAAGAGGAAAGAAACCATTTCTGCTGAGATAGCAAGGGAGAGTTCACAAAGCAGCCAAAGTTCTGTATCAGGAAGTCATGATCCTCTTGGAGAACCAGTAATTCAAAATGAAGCAGTGATAGCTATGAATGATATGGAGATAGCAAGGCAACAGCAAGAGAGGAAACTGTGGATTTCGAACAGTTAGTGGAACAACTGAACAATGAACAAAGAGAAATTCATAATGAAGTTAAAGGTAAAATAGAGCATGGATTTCTCCATGATAAGAAAGTATGTGAATGTTCTTCTTATAAATTAATATTATAATACATCAGTGGACAAACTGAGACTGGGAAAAGCTTCCTAATTAAAGTTCTCTCCAGATATTAGCTCCACATTATATTAAAGTAATTACTCTACATTGACCACTAACGCTACCTGTTGAACATGACAATAAATTTGAAAATCAAAAATTATCTAGTGATGCTTACCATAAAGTATCAAGAGAATTTAAAAAATGAAGTTACTAATCATTGATGAAGTGAGTATGGTATCAAACATAGGCCCTCATTACGACCCTGGCGGTTGGCGGAGAAGTGGCGATCTTACCAACAGGCTGGCGGTAAAAAAATTGGAATTATGACCTTGGCGGTTACCGCCATGATCATCCGCCACTTCTCTGATCCGACCGCCAGGGCGGAGACAACCGCTGGGCTGGAGACTTGGGTCTCCAGCCCGGTGGCCGTCACAAGACCTCCGGCGGTATCACGACTCGGCTGACCGCCATGGAATTCATGGGGTTGGGAACTGCCATGAAAACCAATGGCACTGATAGGGGTCTACCCCACCCCCCACCCCATCCCCGCTTCCTCCCCCCAAATCCCCCACCTCCCTGCCACCCCCAAAGGTGGCAGGACCCCCCTCCCCACACCTACTCCCAACATCGCAAACCAGATACACACCGTACACGCATGCATACACCACCAACACACATACCTGCACACATATCACCAAACATGCCAACAGCCACACACACAGTCATACACACACACCCACATACAGACATACACGCACACATCCATTCAGACAGACACTCACACATTTCCAAACACAACACACCCCGCATGCATTCATGCACTCACACATCCCCTCTACATATTCACACGCACACCTCGATTCACGCACACAACACACAGCACCCCCCACCCCCCTCCCCTAACGGATGATCAACTTACCTGGTCCGTTGATCCTCCGGGAGGGGACGGGATCCATGGGGGCTGCTCTGCCGCCAGCACCCCATCAACGGAACACCACCACGCCGAATTACGGAACGTGATTCGTTGGGCGGTGTTCTGTTGACAGGGTGGTGGAGGTGGAGCAACCTCCATTTCCCCGCCGACCGCCAGTATGGCTGCTAGCGGCTCTCCATCCAGAAAAGGACGGCGGGCTGCCAGCAGTCATAATTCGCGGAGCGGAAAACTGCCTGTACTGGCGGTCTTCAGCACGGCGGTCCCTCAGCGGTCTTGCAAAAAGACCGCCGAGGTTGTAATGACCACCATATTGCTTGCCTTCATACACATAAGGATGCAGCAGATTTTAAGAGCTAACTATGATGTACTCTGGAAGAAAGCATTTAAAGTCTTTGGTTACCTACTCCAACGTACTCTTGTAAAAGGACAGCCTGTTATCAAAAAGTGTTTGCATGAAGAAACAAGAAATTCCCGGGGAAATGTTGGCAATGTGAACAGTTGGTTAAACTTTCAATATAAGGAACTAGTAAAGAACATGTACCAAGCATCTGGTATGGAATACGGAGATATACTAAAAGACATTAGAACGGGAGTCTTGACAAAACAAGGGAATTGTGGCCCATATTTATACTTTTTGATGCAAAACTGCGCTAACGCAGTTTTGCGTAAAAAAAATTAGCGCCGGCTAACGCCATTCTGAAGCGCCATGCGGGCGCCGTATTTATTGAATGACGTTAGCCGGCGTTAGCCGCCTGCGCCGTCTGGTGTGCGTTAAAAAAAACGACGTACACCAGGCAGCGCCGGCGTAGGGGAAAATGGAGCTTGGGCGTCAAGAAATGGGGCAAGTCAGGTTGAGGCAATTTTTGCGCCTCAACCCGATTTGCGCCATTTTTTTTCACTCCCAACCCCCATAGAAATGACTCCTGTCTTAGCAAAGACAGGAGTCATGCCCCCTTGCCCAATGGCCATGCCCAGGGGACTTCTGTCCCCTGGGCATGGTCATTGGGCATAGTGGCATGTAGGGGGGCACAAATCAGGCCCCCCTATGCCACAAAAATAAAATAAAAAAAACACTTACCTGAACTTACCTTAATGTCCCTGGGACGGGTCCCTCCAGCCTTGGGTGTCCTCCTGGGGTGGGCAAGGGTGACAGGGGGGGTCCCTTCGGGCATGGGAGGGCACCTCTGGGCTCCTTCAGAGCCCACAGGTCCCTTAACGCCTGCCTTTTGCAGGCGCTAAAAAACAGCGCAAAAGCGGCCGTACGTCATTTTTTTGGACCCGCCCACTCCCGGGCGTGATTTTTGCCCGGGAGTATAAATCTGACGCACATGCCTCGGAGTCGATTTTTTAGACGGGAACGCCTACCTTGCATCTCATTAACGCAAAGTAGGTGTCCACGCTAAAAAATGACGCTAACTCCATGGACTTTGGCTCTAGACGCGTCTAACGCCAAAGTATAAATATGGAGTTAGTTTTGCGTCGAAATTGCGTAAAAAAAAACGACGCAATTCCGGTGCAAACGGAGTATAAATATGCCCCTGTATTTTAGAAATTTGACTTACCAAGAGTGTTTTCCCATCTAACATTACAGCACCAGAAATAATGTTCAATTTCATTAAAGAAGAGAAATCTATAGTTTGTTTAATGCCAACGCTTCAAGAGTGCTCCAATTTTAATGAAAAAATACTGCAATTGGTGAAGGAAGATATTTTGGAAATTACAGTTGTTGATAAAATGGAACATCAGGGAGTTAAAATACTACTCACAGATAAACTACACGCAACATTGGATTCTTTGGAGGAATCAGTATCTAAGATGGCAGGATTAGAAAAGCGTTTACGTATCTGCAAAAATTGTCAAGTTATTTTACAACATATTTTAAATGTTGACAAAGGCTTAGTAAATGGTGAAATAGGCAAAGTTATTGATTTCATTAATGTTCCAAGTGGGATGAAGTAGAATATTTGGCTGTAAAATGTGATCAGATAGATCAAGTGAAAAAGATTGGGTGGTGTATTGTATAGTTTTTGCCTGTAAAATATTTATATACTCAACATCAAGAATTTCCTCTCTCTTTAGCATATGGTGTAACCATCCTTAAATCCCAAAGTTTAAGCGTAGATGTAGCTTTGGTTAACATTGGAAGTTCTGTATTCAAAAAAGGAGTGTCATATGTAGCATTGTCATGAATTAGAACATTATCATGGTTGTTTTTGATTGTGTTTGATGAGAACAAAGTTAGTGCTGATGTAAACTGTGTAAGAGAGTATACTCTCTTAAGAAGTCTGTACTCTCCTCGTTTAGGCCTGTACCCTGTTTATGAGATACGTAGACTCTGTCTAAAGCGTAAGATTACATAACAATCTACAGACCCTCAAGAAAAGAAAGGACAAAAGGACAACTCAGACACCGCTAAGAAATGAAAACTGGAAAATGATTGTGAAATTGTACATTTACGGGATCAATAACATTTACTCTCAACACTCAACAAGATGCACAAGAATTTATTATGGCCATCCTTGGTATCTTAAAACAGGAGGAAGTAAATATTGACAATCTATTTGGACTCAGCTACAAATGGCACCATGAGTGTGAAGACTGCTCCTTTCTGAACAATTTCTGTACTTAACATTACAAGATTGAAAAACTGTGCCTTTTGACAAATTGTGAAGAAATGCAAACTAAACTATGACCTTCCCAAACTGCAGATCTAACCTTATCTCTACATTGATTCTACAGACAACAGGAAAATACCTTGTAATAATGCTAAAATGATGCAGACCAGATGGTACCAAATTGGAAACTCAAATTGCATACATCAAAACTGGACACTTTCAGGAAAAACTTTTACGAGTTGGGCTACCATCTTCCATAAAGGAGTTAATGCAACCTTTCGAACACTGAACTATATATTTAAAAAGTGAAACTGAAGGGACACAATGCAATGACAGCAACCTGAAATACCAACACAAACTTCCCTTCAAACTACAACACTCATATCTTCTTTTTCTTCAACCAAAGTTTAAAGGAAAAGTTCTATTTACAAAAGCGGCGTGCAGTGTTTCCTTTATGTGGTTCATGTATTTTTTAGACATTATTCAGCCTATTAATGGTGATGTCTTTGAAAAAGATGCTCAAATGTTAAGAGTTCTTATGATATTCCATAAAGGACTTAGGGGCATATTTTTACTCTGTTTGCGGTGAATGTGCGTCAAAAAATTTGACGCACATTTGGCGCAAACACTGCCCCATATTTAAACCTTGACGCCCGACCCCGCGGACGTCAAAATTCCACCATGTGCATCATTATGTGGAAGCGGGAAACTGCCTTGTGTTAATGATATGCAAGGTAGGCGTTCCCTTCCAAAAAATGACTTTAAAGCCTGTGCGCCTTATTTACACCCCAGCGTCATTTTGACGCACAGGAGGGGGTGGGCCTTAAATTAAAAAATGTCGCACAGCCTGATGTGCGCCTTTTTTTTAACGCCTGGGTCAGGGCAGGCGTTAAGGAATCTGTGGGCTCGGAAGGAGTCCAGAGGTGCCCTCCCCTGCCCCCAGGGACACCCCCTGCCACCTTCGCCCACACCTGGAGGACACCAATGGATGGGGGGACCCATCCCAGGGAACTAAAGGTAAGTTCAGATAAGTATTTTTTTACATTTTTATTTGGGCCCCCCTACATGCCACTATGCCCACTGACAATGTCCAGGGGACATAAGTCCCCTGGGCATGGCCATTGGGCAATGGGGCACGACTAGTCATGTCACTGGGGATTGTGCGTAAAAAAAAATGGCGCATGTCCGGTTTGAGGCCTGATTTTTGCCTCAGACCTGACTTGCACCATTTTTTGACACTCAACCCCCATTTTCCCATACGCCGGCGCTGCCTGGTGTGAGTCATTTTTTTTTACTCAGAACAGTCCGCAGCGCTGGCTAATGTCATTCCATAAATAAGGCGCCCGCATGAAGCGTTGGAATGGCGTTAGCCGGCGGTGAAATTTTTGCCGCACAACTGCGTTGGAGCAGTTGTGCGTGCAAAAGTATAAATATGCCCCTTAATATCTCAAGTCTGTACAACACTTTCTAATTAAAATCTTAAACTAGAAGAACGTGCTTCAATTACAGCAGCCCAACGTTGAAAGAATAAAATTCCTTCAAAACTGAAAAAAGTCCCCTTTTGTTTCTCCAAACAACCTTTTACATCCTAATTGAGGAAAAAAATATTGTGTGTTGGATTTTGTACAAATGGATTATCAGCACTTTAGAAAATCATTTGGCCTACCACGGATGATGTTCTTTAGAAATATCTTAAAATTGAAAACTACCTCAAATTTACTTCTAATATTGTGCCAGATGTAATTATTTAAGAAAATATTTATAATCTGCTTGTTTAGATTACTGTAGTGACCATAGACAATGCCACTGATGAATGAATTGTAATGAGTGCAAGGTATAGTATCACTTATTTTGTAGTGGTATACAGTGCAGATTTGGGGGGGTTTCACAGTCCATTGATTGTTTTTTCCCCACTGTTTGAAGATGATGCTTTATACAGACCTTTGTTTATAGATGAAGAAGAATAAAAGCTAAGAATAGTGAAAAACGTACAATTATATTTTTACTACATTGTAATTCACTCTTACAGTATAAGTAATGACTACTATTATATTTGTGTTTCAATGAAGATTAAATGCTAACATATCTTTATCTGTTTTCTTTTTCAATAGCGGCTGCAGTTAAACAACATTGGATGTCACTAAACAGTTCTTGAAGGACAGGCATATTGTTCAGAGATACCATGGTGAGTGTTTTTAAATATAAACAGCTCTTGCTTTACCTTTCCCTTAGATTTTTTTTGCATATTTCCTAACTAAACTTTTAGTGTAATACAACCGATTTTCAGGTACTTGTAAAAAAAGTTAATTATTAATTCAAGCAGTTGCTCATAGAGGCAATCACACAACCATTCACTCACCCATACAGTCCCTTTAAGATCCATTCACTCACCCTCAGACAAACTCATTCAACTCAACAGGTGCTCACATACAGTATGAAAGGGCCTCTTTTTGCATGGTTAGCCCCCCACGTTTTGCCTGGAAAATTATGTGGTTTCAAAGTTGTTTGTGCAGTCAGCCCCTGCTAAACATGTTCCCAGGGCCAGATCTCTTCCCCAAAGCTGTACTATGTATTGGCACTTCAGCTATCCTTGTAAATCCCTAGTAAATGACACCCCTGGTACACAGGGACTGGGTCCTGAAGAGGGCCCTCCAGAGCTGCAGCACTAATTGTGCCACTCTGGGAGGACTCACACCAGCCTTGTGCAGGCTGCCATTGCAAGCGCATGACAAGGTGTAGTTAAAAGTTGAATTTTTTACATGGTACTCTCCAAGAATGCACTGCCCACTAACATGTCATGCACAATAAGTAAGTCACCCCTCTGGCAGGCCTTACAACCCTAAGGCAGGGTGCACTATAATGCATGTGAGGGCATATGTTTGCATGAGCAGATATGCCCCTACTGTGTCTTTACAAACCCTTAAGACATAGTAAGTGTACAGGGAAGTCATAGCAAGTACATGTGTTGGATGCTGGTCATTATGAGTTCCCCAGCTACATGATGGACTCTCTGAATACTGGGTTGTTTGGTATCAAACAACTCAGAATAATAAACCCACACTGATGTCAGTGTTGGATTTATTATAACATGTACCCAAAGGGCAATGTAGAGGTGCCCTTTTCAAAACCTTCCACCCATGGAATGGTTGCTGAAGTGGTTTTTACCAACCGTCCACCACTGGACACAAATCTGGACTCCTGGGGTGAGAGCTTTTGCTCTCAGGAGCTAGAACACAAAGCCTTTCCTGGGTGGAGGTGTTACACCTCCTCCCCCAGACAGACACCCAGGCCAAGTGGTCAGCTTCAAAGGCTTTAACACATTTGAAATCTGAACTCTGACTCTGCTGCAAGCTGCAGATGGCCGACCAATGGTTTTCCCCCACTTTGAGATGGAAAACCGACAGGAAAGCTTAGTCAGAGTAGGAGGAGTGCCCACCCTCAGTCTGCATCACCCCTAGGTACAACAGGTGAGGTCACTACTCCATTTAATTTTCCTCCATCTTCAATGGTAGGAAAATAGCCTATCAGGGTTAGGGATGTGACCTCTTCCAACAGGAAGCAGTCACATAGTTAATGTAGCCACCCTAAAGTAAGTGGCCCATTGGGCACTACCACGTTTTCCCCTGATCGCCCATTAAATGTGGTATTTACTGGACATCCCTAGACCTGCAGATCAGATTTGATAGACAGAAGAAGGCCAGTGACAAAGAAGACGCAAGGCTCGAAAACAGAAGTTCTGCTGCTAAAAGAAAACGGTGCCAAACCCTGCCTGCTGTACTCAGGACTCAACAGTCGCCACTGAGGGGCCGACTGGAAATTCAACAGACTCTAAGAAACCCGGAAGGACCTCCACCCTTCTAAAAATTGCCCAGAACCTCCCTCCAGAGCGAAGGCATCACTCCCTGCATCCAGCAAGCAAGAGCCAGTGGTCTAGATTACTGACTGGAAGCTGCCTAATGAACCGGACACAGCAGCCAGACCACATTTCACTGGATTGACCTGAAGGACGAACCATGCCAGTGTACCAAGTTTGGTGGCACTGCAGCCTCCAGCGTCTGAGATTTGCCATCGCCTCGGGGTACAGAAACCCTAACGTTGGAAACCCAGATGAAAAGTCTACTCGGGACTCTCCGAGGACCAGAAGCAAGACTCAGTTAAAGGACTTCAGGACACCTAAAAACCACACCCCAGAGTGGCCCTGCTCATGTGCAATCCACCCTGAAAGTGACCTGTACCTGGCTCCAAAGGCCCCTTTACGCACAGCCCTTGTCTGACCTATCTGTACTCCATCCGGTCTCCCTGGCCCTTGCATCGGAAAACCAGCATTGCTCTAGGGATCCCTAACTTCTTGGATACTCTACAGTCCAAGGGGGCCCCCGACTTACCTTTAAGTCCTCCTGTGCAGTGTGTTTCCAAGTGGTCCCTTTCCCTGTTCTGCACCAGCTCCAGGACTTTCTGCCCTTGCTTCCGCTTGAAGCGGGAATCACCCAAACTTCTCTTACAGACCCACAGGACATCTCAATGACTTAGACCTAAAAACAGAGGGTGACACATTGAGTGCTATGGTGCGTAATTATGCACAAAGAGACTATTTTTACTAAATGTTGAAAAATCATAACTTAAAAAGTACTTTCCTGATTTTGATGATCTTGGTCTTAATTGTTTTAAAAGATTTTGAAGTATTTTTGTAAATTGATCTTGAGTTATTCTTTTGAGTGTGTGTCCACATTTATTGATACTGTGCGCACAACAAATGCTTAGCACTTCTCCAAGATAAGCCTAACTGCTCGACCAAGCTACCACTAAAAAGAGAGCATTATGTGGTCTACTTAATACCTCTGGATACCAAGGTGGTTTTACTTGGACTCTGCACAGTGCACATCATTTTTGTACACTATAAAGAGAGCCAGCCTCCAAAACACAGGTAATACTACACTGATACAGCCACTCTTTCATCTTCTTCCTCACTCATACAACCACTTACGCTATCACTCACTCACTCATAAAACACTCATATAGCTACTCATGCATATATTGAGCCATTCATGCACCAACTTGCTCACTCATACTGCACTCATGCACTCACTTACTCAGCTATACATATACTAACACACTCAATCACCTATACACCACTCATGCACTCACTTGCTTACACATACATGCACTCATGCACTCAGTCAATTACCTATACAAGCACTCATACACTCTCTCAGTCACCCACACACCACTCATGCAATCACATACATCTACACACACACTTGCACTCACTCACACATGCATGCACTCATGTACTGATTCACTCACCCAAACATGCAGTCATGCACTCACTCACACATGCATGCACTCATGCACTGATTCACTCACCCACACATGCACTCAGCCATTCACCCATACAGTCACTCACCTATATATGAACTCACTCACTCACTCACCCGTGCAAACACTCATGCGCTCAATCAGTCATAGATGCATTCATGCACTCAGTCAATCGTCTATGCATACATTCATGCACTCACTCAGTCACCCATACATGCACTAATGCACTCAGTTAATCACCTGTACTGTACTCATGCACTCACTCAATCTAATTGTCTAATTATAGGAGTCTGGTTCTCTATATATTGTATGTAAATTATGTGCCTTGTGTAGAGAGTCCAATCAACCCTACTCAGGTATCCAGAGGTAAAAAGCAGAACAAGTAATGTTCGGTTTATGTGGCAGTGTGGGCGAGCAGTTAGCCCAGTGCAGAAGATGTTCTAAGCATTTGTTGTACACACTCAGAAGAGTAACTCAAGACTAATTTACACAATGAATATAGATCTTTATAAAAGTTTAAGACCAAAATCATCATTCTATGGATAGTACTTTTTTAGTTATGAATTTTTTAAGTTTGGAAAATGTACTGTTTTGTGCGTAATTATGCATCGTAGGAAACAATGGAAGAAAATAAAAAATGCAGGGAAAATCAGGCAATGCTCTCACAAATGCCACCTTCTATTTTTAGATTGAGGTCGAGGACAGGTCCAATTGTACAGCAGGAGACGTTCGGCTGATCCACGTTCGAGCGGGAGCAGCGGCTGAAGGATTGGAGCAAGTGCACAGACCAGAAGGGGGCCACTTGCGAACACACTACATGGAAGGACTTAAAGGTAAGTCCTCCAGATCCCCTTGGAAATGAGAGGTCACAAGGGCTTGGGGACCACAAGAGCACAGCTGGTTGGTCAGTGAAGGGGCCAAGGCAGCCATTTGCAGAGCAGATAAGGCAGCCAAGCAGTGTGCATCTTGGAGTCCTCGCTGTCAAGGGAAGGCAGCTTTGAGGATCAATTGCAGGTCAGCAGGGTCCTTCAACTGGTGTGTGCTCGTGTGCTTTTGAGAGTCCAGAGTAGGATCTGCTTTTGAGTGTCCGACATGTGGGTCTGGTACCCCAGGTACTGGTACGCCACAGCCCTAGAATGTGCTAGTGCCACCAAACTTGGTAAGGTGGCAGGTCTGATCCTCTAAACTGCTGTACAGGTTTTGGCTGGGCTGCTGGGTCTGGGTCATTAGTCAGCAGTAGGTCAATAAACACAGGTTCCTTGCCTGCAGGGTTGTTGGAAAGTGGATTATTGGTAAGGGCAGGTATGCACCTAAATTTAGGAACAGGCCACTAACTCCCACTATGCTGAGTTAGGTTTCAATAAATTAACCCCAGCTCAACCCTTAATAGCTTGGCAACAAGCGACAAGGCTTAACTTAGAAGGCATTCAATTATCACAAAACAGTAATAAAATAAAACACAGGAAACAGTTTAAAAATCACACACCAATGTAGAACAATAGGAAATATTTTTATCTTTAATTTGACACCAAAATGATAGGATAAGGGGAACTGGAGATATGAATTTTTAAAGAATTCATGTTTTCTAGCGCATTCAAACAAAAAGTTCTAATTTGGTCATCTGGTCGCACCCCGACTGGGGCAAAGTCAAAGATTCAGGCCGACCACGATGGGGCCCTGCTTGGCTTCAGCAAGAAGGAGGCCTCGATCAAAAGTTTACCTTCTGACTTAGTTGTTGTCTTTAATATTTTCTTCAGCAGGACAAAGTCACTGATACGATCCGACCTCCTCTTCGGATAAACTTTGCAGGAGACTTCAGTGATGATTTTTCGGGATGAAAATCTTTGTCTGGGCCAAAGCTGAATCTTGATCCAATGTCCCTGGAGTACTCCTCAGATACGTTGCAATGGAAGTCTCAGTCAACTTTCTACCTTCGGACGTAGTCACTTTTTTTGAGCTTTTCCTCTCCGATGTTGGACGACACTGCACAGCAAGCTGATTTTGAGTCAACGTCATCGGATTGCCTTTCCACTAGCTCCTGGTGAAATCCTGGAAGTCTGGGGCTCTGGAGGTTTCCGGCAGAATTAACCAGCAGGTAAGACCGGGTACCAGTTGACGTAAGCCAGTTTGACTCTCGGCGGCGAGTCGGTCCCTTTATGGAGCTTTTATCCAAAAGTTCTCTAAACTTCTGGATCTTCTTCCAGACGGCCTTTGAAGGTCCTTTAGGAGACCACAGCTCACCCCAAGGTTCCAGAAGCTCTGCATTGCTCCTTGAGGGGTAGGACTCAAACTCCCAGAATGCACCTGGCTCAAACCCCAAAATGACAACTGGACAGTGGTCAGCTGGTCAGTTTCTTAAACATTTGATGCAAGGGACTCTGGTTAGCTATTTTTCACCTGTAGCAAGCAGAGGTTGCCTCCTTGAACCAGTTTAAGCTAGGCAAAGTCCTTCTTGTGGTAAAGCCAAAGTGTGCAGCTGGTGCAGTCCTTCAGAGTGCAGTGTCCAGGTGGTGGTCAGGGGTACAACAGGGTAGTCCTTCTTCTTCTGATGTTCTTCCTTGTAGGAATCTGAGGTCTGGGTGCAGTTCTGCCATATTTATCCTTGCTCCTTGGGCGAAAATCAGGGTGCCAGATTGTCGAATCACAGGCACATTCTTCAAAAATCCAACATGGCTGAAGCTGATTTTTGGAATTAGATCTGACTGAGCCCATTCACTGATGTGGCAAAAAATCCAAAACACACCACTCTCCTACACTCTCTTAATCTAATCAAGAGGGCACCTAATTGTGTGGGGTTACAAGAAATGGGGAAGGTCCTGAACTGCTCCCCAAGTCCTTTCCTGCCTTTGAAAACCAGTTTTTATGCTCTCCTCCATCCTGTTTCACCATCTGCTGAGGCAGATCTCCTCCCCCAGGCACATCCTGTGTGTTCAGCCCAGACCACTTCACACCTCATCAAGGCAGCCTGGCCAGGATGCCAGAGGCTGGCCAATCATAAAGGGCACTACGGAGCTGAAGTTGGCACTTTTCAGGTAGAGTTTTAAAACTCTTTACCTGAACTAGTTATATTAAATCCAACAATGGCAAGTTGTGGGATTTATTATAACAATTAATTTGATATCAAACTAAGGGTATATGTTTCTTTTGGGGACTTTGTCAATTAAAATAAAGCGTCCCCATCTTAGCTCATAGTGCCATTTACTACAGTGAGGGAAAACCTAATTTGATTATTTTACCTCACTAGGGCTTATAAAAATGTTTTAAAGTCCCTGCTTATAGTTACATGACACCCAACCCTAGGGGCACACAGGGTATACCTTGGGGGTGACTTAAATGTAAAGATAAGGTAGTTTAAGACTTTGGAAGTACTCTTAATTCCAAAGTCGAATTTGCTTATAATTTAAGTTTAAAAGCAGCCAGCAAGGCACACCTGCTTTAAATTGACAAGGGCACCTCAGCAGTGCACCTATGGGTGCACTGCCTATGCTGAGGCCCCTATACCTACACGTCCTACCATATACTAGGGACTAATAGGTAGGGTGATACTACCAGTTATAATTAGCCTAATTTTCATAACCACTATCCACAGGGCACTGGCCCTGGGACTGGTAAGCAGAACCCAGGGCACAGCTGAGAGTCAGTATCCACCAGTATCCAAAACGTTTGGGGGTGACCAGGGCAAAAAGGTAGACTTTCCTATAAGGATACAGGAGAATGATACCTTCACTCCGAGGAAGGTTCTTGGCAGTTCAGTTTTTAGAAGGCTGGAGGTGGCCTGGGGTTTTGGGGAGTTCTTCAGGTTTCCAGGAGACAATCAGCAATGATGGTCAAGCCATTGGTGCAGAAAGCAGGGTGTGGCGCCTTTTTCTTGGTGCATCAGGGCTTCAGTTTTCATGCCTTGGGTCTTCTTGTATCCATCAGATCCTTGTCGGGTATGCTTTCTAAATATTGTATTTAGGGAGTATTAAGGGGAGTACCTGGTAGTGGCCAATGGGCCACTTACCATTGGTTGGCTACACCCACTAAGTGGCCTATTACTGTGGGAAGGGTACACAACCTTGACCCTGACTGGCTATTTTTCCTACCATTCTGAAGGGTGGTGCAGGGTGAGCGTGGCTACTCCCCTTATTCTTCCCAAGTTTCCCTCTCAAATGACATCACTAATGGCATTATTAATGACATTCTCGACAGAACCGCTCACATACCCACTCATGACCCCATACAAACTTTTGTACACACAGCTACTCAAATGCTTATTCATAGATCCATAAAACTACTCACACATACCAACTCACTCACTCACACAACAGACACAAATACTCACCCATACAGTAGTAACTCAGCTATTCACACACTGTTACAGCTACTCCCACACCTACTCATGGACCCATACACCCACTCACACATCCACTCATACGCTCATGCAACCACTCCCATACCCACTAACAGACCCACACCCTCACTCATACAAGCATTCATCCACCCAATCACTGACCCATGCAGCAACTCACAAACCTATTCACTTAACCAAATGAAGTCACTCACACAGCCTCTTGCTCCCCCTTACAGCTGCTCATACATCCACTCACTTTAACATACAGTCACTGATGCAGCCACTCACTTATACATACAACCACTCATGTACCCTCTCACTCAGAAAAGGAATAATATTGATGCTACCATGTATCTCAGTGGCTTAGATGTTAACTAACACATAGAGTCACAAAAAATAAATCAATTACCAAAGTATGTTAATCAAAAAATGTGTAAACAAAATATAATTAACATAAACGATCAGTGTTCCTGTTCTTACTTAGTCAATTTTTTTTACCATTTTTGGAACCACTGATATATAAATCATACACATTTATATAGTAAATTCTGAACTTTCAAATATAATCCTGATATTCATTATTGCATATCTCCATTATATCCTGAAACATGATATCACCAGAATAATAAGCACAAGCGTCACAGAATGATATTTGTTAATGATATAAAGCAAAAGGGTCATATAATTTTCTAGTCCAGATTGTGTTAGACTATATAGTCTGTAATTGATGAAATTACATATTGGTCAATATTCTGGAAATATATATGACATTAAATTAAGCCCAAGTGGGCTAAAAGCTTCTCACATACAAACATCTACCCAAATTTCAGGATCACATTGTGCAATCAAAATGCAATTGGTATAGTCCTTTAAAATACTGTAAAATAGTGTAAGTATCATCTAAGTGCTCCAGGTGTTCAGGAAAAAAGGCTAGGGAGCCTCCTCCTAAACCCCGCAGCTGAGAGTCCCTTCTCCTCCCTAAAAATTAAAACAGTCACACGGTTAGACACAGTGCTTAATGTGTGCTATTAGAACATATACTATGATTCTACAATCATTAGCTATTGTCTCCGGCGATAAAATTCCTAAGCTGACTCAACTGGTCCAAGGTTACCTCAACACAACAGTCACTATCAATGTAAATGTATATCTAATTCCTCATTGGAATTCAATCTGTGTGGTACCTTGAAGTTAAGTTCAATAATCTGTTTAGATTCCTGTATATGTAACATACCAATCTGATCCCTTCCCCGGGGGTTCAGTAGAACATGATCTATGCCCATGTACCTCAGTAAATTCCTACAACTGAGGTGGTGTGTTTCAAATCGCTTGGCCACTAGAAGATGGTTTCTTAGCTATAGCTGTTACATGCTCCACTATATTCTTGTGCACTGGATGTAATGTACTACACTGCCCACATATCTTAAACAACAGTGACATTCCAGAATAAATATAAAAAAAAGGCATGCTACAGGTAATAAACTTTGTGATATACTTCAATTTGTTTGTGGGAGTTCTTATTCCCTTCAGGTTCCTAGAGTGCTCACATGCTTCATACTTGCTACATACATGAAAGCCACGCAGTGGCATATCCAATACATCCTGTTTAGTAGTTTCAATGTAAACATACGTTTTCATCAAGATGAATCTGAGGGACCTAGTTCTCCTGTTTGTTATTCTGGGCCCCTCCTCTATAATACCGCCTATTACGGGACTAAAGGAGAAAGTATAAAGGGTGATAAAGATTTTAATTACAATATAAATCATTTGTTAAAGGTACTGTGCTGATTTAAGGAATTGTGATGTGCGTGTTCTAAGGTGATTTTTAACCCTGCTGGGATTTCATGAATCATGTTTGATAATAGACTGTTTTTCTCATGATTTTCCCACAGAGGTTATGGAAGGTGCTCCAGCAGCTTAAACAAGAACATATTTTCTGTAAATTCACACTTTCTCAGCCATATGAGAATGAAGTCGGACATTCTCAGTAAAACAGCACTTCCAACAGCCTGTCAGTTGATTCCTTTGTGTTCTACTGCAGCCTCCCAGAGTGTACTAACGAACAATTAGAGCACTAACCACCTTACTTAAGACAAAATTATGGCACACCTGAAGCCATCTTGATTCAATCAAACTGGTAAAATGTAAAACATTTAAGTTAGAAAGGAACAAAATGAGGGGGTTCAGTTTGTCACACAAATGATGGTTAGTGATGTAGAAAGACAAAGGACATGTTTTAAGTGAGTTCTCAAATATCCTCCTCTTCTATTTCATTAAAACAACTTGACACACAAACTGAAACACACACTTTCAACACCAGCAGCAGACTGTCTACTTCTTGGTGTACAGCAGCTTTGCTAGAGTCTTCTAAAGCTCAACTAAAGTGCTAGCATTCTAAATCTATGCCAAAACTGTGGCACATCTGATCACCATCGTGATGGAATCGAAGGGGAAAACTGAACGCATTTTCTACTGAGCATACTTCAGTAAATGGAGAAATTAGGGAGCATCATAGAAAATAAGACCCCCAAGATTGCCACCAGAGAAAAAAGAGCCAAAATGTAGCACAAATATCACCCAAATGCACAAGAATAGCCAAATGAAAAAAGTGTGCAAACACATATTTTTTGTTTGTTGTTTTGCAGTTTTATAGAGTGCAGTCAAGAGTGTCACACTTTTGTAACAAATAAAGAATGTTAGCAATCTTGTTGTGCATTAGAATACTTTAGGGAGGCAGAGGTTGAGGGCATTGACTTGAATTATTGAGGCCAGGGAGGAGGGTACAGAGGCAACAAGTTGACCACAAAGTGCAGGCAGGAAGGGCAGTGGCAGCACAACAGACTATGGAGGGAAGGGGAAAGGGGGGCAGAGGCAACAAACCAACCATGCAGGACAGTCATGAGAGGCTGTGGCGATATAACAAGGCAGAAGGAAGGCCTAAGGTAACCTAACTCACACCTTTGCCATGCGCTACTAACTACCCCAGATATTACATTACTCATGACCTCTTCTATGACATCATTGCTAATATCATTGTAACATTTGCAGTAAAATTATTGATTAGAAAACCGTGCTTGGTGGGGCATGAGTTATAGTTACCTTAGGACACAAGCTATAGTTACTTGAAATACGTCTAACTATAACACTGTCAGTCGCCAGTAGGGTAGTTATAGTTAGGACCTAATTTCCTTAGCAAAAATATTTTTGTTTTGCCAATAACTTTGTCCGCACTTGACAAATCTTCACAAAATTTGAAACCTATACTCCAGTTGGTTCAGCTTCTGTCTTGAAAGTTTTGGGGTGATCTCTCAAGTGGGTGCAGAGAAAAATTGGGGTCCCAGAACGTGTTTTCCCAATTCATTTTCCCATAGGGTCTTTAGACATGCCTACAGTCCAAACCGCTGATCAGAATTACAGCAAATTTGCTCCGCATATTGTCCTTTTTTGTGATTTAGTGTAAATCCGTTCAGTATTTTCTGCAATATTAGCGGTTAAATGTTATAGATATCTAGGAACGCGGAGGATACTCAAATCCAGCTTTCCCTGTGCAGATATCTGATTGGCTGCCAACATTCCAGCAAGGAAGAGTTGGTCGTCTTCAGCCCAGTTTCACTAAAAAAGATTCAAAAAAAGAAAAGGGGCCACCATAGGTACATCCAGAGCTCCTTGCCTTGATGCAGGGGTTCTCCAGGGACCCCACCAGGGATAAAAAGCATTTGTAGGATGGATCAACGGATTTACTGAGATTTGTAAAAAATGCAGGGGCATATTTAATGAAAGTAGTGCTGCACTGAGTACAGCGCCACTTTCCCTGCGCCCCTTAGCGCCCCCGTACCACCACCATGTGTGCAATGTATTTAAAATATGGCACACCATGGCACAGGATAGGGGGCAATAGTGTCATTTCTCACTACGCTATTGATGTACTCTGCAGGAGTAGCACCAAAATATTGGTGCTACTTCCGCAGAGTACATAGGGCCCTATTCTAAAGAATGGAAGCTCCCTTTTAACACCTGCTCTTGAGCAGGCATTAAAAGTGCCATAAAAAGTGCCACAAAGAAATCTCATAGATTTCCTTGCGCAATTCTTCTGGCTCCCCTAATGGGGGATCGCCCCTTTTGCATACATTATGCCTGGCGCAGGCATAATGTAGCGCAAAGGGTTATAAAATGGCACAAAGCATGCCCTGCACCACTCTGTAAATACTACATGGGGATTTCAGCCTCGTTGGGCCACATTAACGTAAAAAATAATGATGTTAATGTAGCGCAGGGTGGTGCTAGGGCATTATAAATATGCCCCGCAGTCTCTTGTGCTTTTCCTTTTCTTTGCCACTGTGTTTGCTGGATCCTGGGGGCATTGGGGGTTGAAAAGAGGTGGAAGAGGGAAGGGGACCCTCTTCTAGGGCTTACCAAAGCCCCTGGTATTGCCATCTACCTGGGGCACTGCTAATTAATTATATGGGGGAGCCCACGCAGCACCCCGTGAGCCGGGGACAGCCACCTCGCGGGGGCAACCTTCTAAAAATAATTCAAGGGGGAGTCCGTGTGGTCCCCCCATAGCCCCAGGGACCACTACCTCCCCAGAACTAAATATCTAAAATAATGTGGTGCCTATGCGGCGCCCCTCAGCTCCGGGGACTGCAACCTCCCTGGGACAATGACTTTGATAAAAGGGGGCACCCCCAAGGACCACCACCTCACTAGGGCAAGTAAACATTGGAGGGGACCATGTGGCCCCCCTCGAGGTTCGATAGGTGGCACTGGGCACTACCATCCCCCAGGGCCGTCTCCTGCTACCTCCTGAGGTGCCAACCCATGGGAGGTAGCCGTTTGCTTTTGCAAACATAAATATGCTTTCTGAAAGCGGGAGCTGTCAAACAGCTCCTACTTGCAGAGAGTGGAGTTTTCATCTTGTTCGCTTAACACAGAAACGTGTGCAGGGAAACAGATGAAAAGATTGATCCCGCAAACAGGGAGCGGCAGAACTTGGCGAGCTGGCTAGGACCACGGAGGCTTTGAGGCTCCCTCCGCAGTCCTGTCACTCTCTCTCTTTCTCTCTCTCTCTCTCTCTCTCTCTCTCTCTCTCTCTCTCTTCCGTCCCATTACGGGATGGAAGAAAGAGAGGGAGAGAGAAAGTGATTTGAATGTGGGAAAGAGTCACCTGTGACTTAATGGTTTAGGCTCAGACCCCTACACTATAGGTTGAGGGTTTCAGTCTAGATGTGTCAGTGGTCATTTCCTTCTTTTAATTTCTTTTCAACTTCAAGTATTAAAGGTACATACGAAAGGTGATCTTACACTTCTTACATGCCAAATACCTTTTATTTTTCAATTTGTCTAGAAATATCTCATTTTAAGTAAACATTAATCAAAGCCTAAGAAAACGCTCAGTGTCTCCCTGTAGCTCTCTTTCTCCTTCTCTTCTTATTTCTCTATCAATCACTTTCTCTGATTTACTCTCTGTCTCTTAATCTCTCACTTTCTTTCACTGTTATCTGTCTTCCATCCCATAATGGGCAGTTATAGGAGGTTGGCCACAGAGCCTGTCCGCAACTATAATTCACGCCCTGAGGTAACTAGTACCATTGCCATGCACTGCCAATTACCCCAGATATTACAGCACTCATGACAACTTCTGTAACATTATTAAAAATATGAATAAAACATTAGCAGTGAAATTATTGAAGAAAAAATTGTGTATGGGGGAGGCAAGAATTATAGTTATCTTAGGGTGCGAGGAACAGTTACTTGAAATAACTCTACCTTTAACTGTTGAATTTCTATGGTTTTATGCAAGTTATGTTATGTTACACAATTTATTGAGTGCATGGCTACCCTCGGGATTCCCAGGTAAATTCAGAACCTAATGATAACGTCCCTCTAACCTTAGTTTTTTTACATGAATATATATACATATATATATATATATAGAGAGAGAGCGAGAGAGAGAGAGTGAAAGAGAGAGAAAGAGAGCGAGAGGGTGAGTGTTAGGTCAGGATTCTCATAGGAAATGTTTTTTTTTTAGTTATTACTAATTTTGGCACTGTTTGATGAATCACTGGGAAATTTCCACATAAAAGTGCTCTTTTTTGCCTGGTTTGCTCATGGAAGGTTTCAGTGTGACCCATCAAGTGGGGACCAAGAAAAAGGGGATCCCAAAACACAAAGGGCCAGATGTACAAAGCATTTTTCAAGTTGCAAAGGGGCCGATTCGCAGAACCGGCCCGTTTGCGACTTGAAAAATGCTTTTTGGGATGTACAAAGCCCACACTGCGATTCAGTAACTTGTTACCGAATCACAGTTTGTGTTTTGTGATTCGGTATTATGAAGGGACATGGCAAGGGTGTCCCTTCTTAATACCGAATCCAAATGGTATGTATGATTGTCTTGTGACCGCGAATGCGGTCGCAAAACAATTGCAGTTAGCACCAGTTTCAAACCCATGGGGACCCCTTCCTCTTTGTGAATGGTAGCGAAAATATTTTTTCAGAGCAGGCAGTGGTCCCACGGACCACTGCCTGCTCTGAAAAAATGAAAAGAAAACTTTTCATTTTTGTTTTTGAAATACATCTCGTTTTCCTTTAAACGGGCTGCATTTAAAATTAAAAAAAACTGCTTTATTTAAAAGCAGTCACAGACAAGGTGGTCTGCTGTCTCCAGCAGGCCACCATCCCTGTGAGGATGGCCATTCCTAATGGGGTCGCAAATTGCAACCTCCCTCATGAATATTTATGAGGTAGGTCATTTAAGACCCCATTGGGAATCGCAAACAGCGTAAAGTACACTGTTGTACATCCGGTGTTGCGACTCACAACTTGCGAATCTCTAAGACTCGGAGTTTGTGAGTCGCAAAACTGGATCTTTGTACAGTGGCCCAAAATCCCCATGCATTTTTTTTAGACTTCCTTAAGAACAGCAACAGCAAAAGTTGTTATTCAAAATTACACCAAATTTGTCAGGAAGCTAGAACGTGTGCTTTTTGTGATTTGGTATAAACCTGTTCAATAGTTTCTTAGGAATTAAGGGTCAGACATATTTGTATCTCTATGGTTGGACCTCTGGAGCCTCTCATGGGAATTCCAATTAAAAAATAGAACGTTCTGATTGGTCCAGGGAGCTTTATTTCCATTGGGCCAATTTTCTCCCAATTGAGTCAGACTCTCACAGGAGCCAGCACTCTGACTCACTGCCAGCAACATCAGAGTTATCCATGAAAGTAAACATTTATAACAGGTTTCAATACCTCTGCACAGCTATGCTGCATTAGGAGCACATGCATTTTGTAAATAATTACACCCATTAGATGCAATCAATCTGTACAAAATTATATAGAAATACCATGTTTTTTTGTTTAGTTCAAAATATTAACGTTGTCACTGAGAAATTCACCTAACTATAACATTGCTTTCACCCATATTTTTTCGTTGAATTTCTTAGGTTTTTTTTAAATCAAAAACTAATATTTTTATTAGACCTTACTATAACGTTACTTTAACCTTTGTTTTTTTATTGAATTTCCAGGGTTTTTCAAAATAAAAATATATTTAAAAATACATAGAGGTATATTTGACTTCTTAGTTTTTGTAACTCACATCATACGGAAATTGTTCCAGCATATTTTCATAGTCTTTGTATGTATCTTTAAATAAACTTCATATTTATATTTCATAAAGGCACTGTTCAGTTTTTCCTATACTGTAAACAATGTGTTTTCACTGTGCATATCTATTTTTAAGGTGTGTGATCGCAGAGTTATATATTTTGTTCTAATCTGCTGTATAAGAGTTTTTTTTTATCTGGTCAGTTATTATTGAATGCTAATGTTTGATATTAAAGTCAGTACAGAATGTAAACTTTCGGCTCTCACAAGAGGATCACAGGAGCTGAGCACACAATGCCCTGCATGCACTACCAGAGGGCTGTGTTTCCTGTCCAGCACTTGTGATCCATTCGCAAGATTGTACATCTAGAAATAGGTTCATAACAGTGTATTTCTGTCATTTTGAAGAAAATAAGGCTAGAGAAGTGGTGTTTACAGTACAAAAACAGTTGATGTCTTGTTGCATTGGAGATATTAAGAAGTTTTCCTGCATTTTTTAATCTTTTAGCCTTCTTATGAGACACCTGCAAGACGCCCAGAAGAGGAAAGACATTTCAAGGAAGGATTGTAATTTTAATGGTATTGAAGTATTTTTTGTTAATAGCACGCTACCTCAGAACCCAAAAGGATTAGTGGTGGATTAGTTTAGGAAAATATGAGTTAATTTGAGAGTGGGACATGTGAATCTGTTAGTTGAATTGAATAGAATAATGGAGGGATAGAAGAGGGAAGAATCTAGAAGGTGTCAATTAAGAGCTCACAGTAGTAAGATGAAGTTTGGGAAGAGTAAAAGGATAAATGGAAGAAGGGAGAGTCTGTAGAAAGGGATCAGATAGAACACAGTAGTAAAATGAAGTTTCGGATGAGTAAAAGGAGAGATACATGAGGGAAGAACTTGTTATTTGAATTGGTTCATATGGAAGGCTTTTTTTATTGGGTACTCACAGCACAAGCATATAACAACCTGGCATATCTGCACAAAGCCATTTTCTGCTGTTTATGGGAGAAGATAATTTTTTCTCCTGAGACAAGTATGTGCACAGGACTGGCTTCGCCAGGATCATAAATGCCCACCTAGGCAGTCGTTTTTTTAAAACATTTTTTCGAACATTTTCTCTTCTTTGTTTTGAAGATGTTGTTTATTTACTCCCAGTTTCTTGTTATTGTTCTATTCCTATTATGCTCTATAAAAATACAAAAAAAGTTGCAAATGTTAAAAACACAAATGATACAGTTGTTGAAAATGTTACTTGAAAAAGCTCTTCTCAGACCTATCGCATACTTTTATTATGAATATTTTTGCACTATGTACCCCTTTTTTTCCCTCTTAATGAATCTTGCAAGGGTGATTATGATCTCATACATAACGTGGTTGACAGGGGGTTGTCCCTCTTGCTCACAGGCCAACCCACTGTGGGGCTCATATGTGTGGTTTCAATGGGGGCCCCAATTTGCCCACTAGGGAACAAGTCTATTAAAATAATGTGATTGATATATAGATAAAGATATAAAGACAGAGATAGAGAGATTCTCTTTTTCTCTGTCTGTCTCTCTTTCTCTCTCTCTCTATATATATATATCTATATATCTATATAGATATATATAGAAATGTATAAACAAATCCTTTTCAGGCTTTGATTGACGCATAAATTATGCAAAAAAGAATAGAGAACTCTGGGTAGTTCCCAAGTTTAGGTGGAGAGCAGCTCTATTAAGGAGCACCCTGTAACACCAGCGACACTCTAGATTTGCTCACCCTAAATGTCTGTTTATCTAGCAAAGTTTTAAGCATAGGATCAGCACAGCACTATCCATGCTGAGCTAGATAGTGACAAAGACTTTTGCCATTTGTACAGCAAAATCTTAAAGCATAGGTTTGACACAGTGTCAACCTTGCTGAGCTGTAAAATGACAAAAGCCATTTACCACTCCAGGCACAACATTACTGCTTTGGACTGGTAAAATACTGTCCAAGACAATCGGGAATGAGTAAAAGCAACCCCTGACACGTGTTTTGCTCTCATTAGAGCTCATCAGAGAGGTTTAGCTTTGTCCAGACACAAAGAAGCACCCAGTATAAGTCAAAACAAATCCCTTTCAGGGTTAGAGTGACGCATAATATATATGTATATATATATATATATATATCCTACTGGCAGTCACCAGTAGGTTGTTATAGCTTGGGGTGATCCGTCAAGCAAGGGTCGAGAATAAGGGAGGGGTCAACAAGGTGTATTTCCCATGATAATTCCCATGGGAATTTTGAACTCGACTACAGCACTACAGCTCAAACCGCTGGACGGAATTACACCAAATTTGACAGAAAGCTAGGCTTTGGTGTGCAGATTACATGTTTTATAGTTTGGTATAAATCTGTTCAGTAGTTTTTTAAGAAATTAAAGGGAAACAAATTTGTATATCTAGAGCAGCGGATCCGCCGCAACGTTTTTGCAGCAATCGTAGTGAATACGAGCGCCAACAGGAATGCTGTGATTGACAGGCCGCAACCTGACCAGAAAGTTGAGGCTGCCATTTTAAGAAAAGAGACACGGTCCTCAGATCTGAAAAATAAATGGAAAAGTGGCCCTAGGTACCAGGGGTACCACTTACTAAGTACTTTCAAAGGTGGCTGAAGTGCCAAACATAGTACAGTTTGGAGGAAAGACATTCTGCTCTGGAAATCTGTTTTGTTTAGCAGGCGCCCAGATCATTTACAGTTTCAAACCACATCAAATCCAGGCACAAAGTGGGGGTCTGCCATGTCAAAAGAGGCTGTTTCTCACACTACCCCCTCAAACAAAGGGGATTAAACTACCCTTTCCCTGGTGAGTCTTCATCCTCTAAGTGGAGGAACCTAGAAAGGCCATCTGCAATGGCATGGGCAGTCCCATGGACTGTCCCTGGTCTGTGTTCCACTTTAAAGTCCATTCCCTGTAGAGATATAGACCACCTAAGCAGTTTGGGTTTTTCATCTTTCAATTGTTGAAACCACCTGAGAGGCCTATGGTCTGTCTGAACTATGAAGTGAGAGCCAAACAAGTATGGCCACAGTTTATTCAAGGCCCAGATCACAGCAAGGGGCTTCCCTCTCTATGAATCATGCCATCCCACCACTGCCCTTTATGTTTGGCACTGTAACTGGCTCTCAGAATACTCCTCCAGGTGGCCATAAGTGTAATGATTCTTGAATATCCTGAGGGTGAGGATTCCAGTGATGAACTGAATGCAGAGTCCATCACACACACCTGCGCTGTAGATGGAGTGTTCTTTTCTTTTCTGAACTTGTAAAGCCTCTGGTGATACAGCACTGTTTTGGCTCATAACTTGGCACAGATGTAAAAACTCCTCATGCAGTCATCATAACTTTTCTTCTTGTCTTAAGTCTACTGTTTACTGCTCCCTACAGCCCCTTAGATTGCCTTTGTTAGCCCTTGACTACATATTTTGACTTCAGCCCTTAGAGCAGCTTTTATCACTTTTGCCATCCTTACGACAACCACAACCCTCCTCATCAGCTCTTCATACTCCACTAGCCATCTTAGCAAGTTACAGAGGACTCTGAAACCCCAGTCTGCCCTCAGACCTCTTGATCAGCATCAGACAACTTCTTGTGTTCCTCAGATGTCATTTAATGTCCCAGCAATCCCTCCCTGTGCTAGCCCTCAAGATCCATCTTTTGATCCTTGGTATGGCCTCCAAGTAGCTCCATGTCGTGCATGATACCATAAGCTATTGCTGGCTTTTCATGAAACAGCACTTTACAACCTTAAGAAGATTTACAAGCTTCAATTTTAAGCCAATAATTCCAATTGAAAAGGCAAAACTGAAAGTCCAAAAAAGTATTGTGTCTTTGAATTAAGAGCAATGACTAGCTGAAGGCTTCATACATAACAATGGTCCACGAGGCAGCTATATGTGAAACCCACTCTGTTACCCATGAGAAAGCCTAATGTTCAAAGAAACCCCTGGCTCTGACTGTCAAGAGGCTCTTAAAGAGTCCTAACCATCTCTAGTAGACCTCAAATCTTTTTTTTCTGCAGTCATGCCAGTTCTTCAGCTTAATTACCTAAAGATGTCCTGATATATGTGACCTACAGTCATTTTTGGTTCTCCTGGTTTTAACTCTCTTGGTCCTAATCCTCCATAGGCCTTCCTCCTTCTGGTTTTCCTTCTTCTATACTTAGCTTGGTACTCCTGGCCATATTGATTCTCCTCTTGATTCTTCTATAGGTACTCCTCCTACTGTGGTGGTCCAAGTCCCAGCAGTCAACCTGGTCCTCCTCATCCTCCATCTCCTCTTCCTGGTCTTCCTGGCCCTGCATGTCTTTTTGCTCCTGGCCCCTTTTTCTTGTCCTAGTGGTACCACCCCTCCTTCTTGTGATTCCAGTCCACTAACTCTTTATCCTTCACCTCATATTCATCTTGGTTCTGCTTACCCTCTTGTACCAATTCTTCCTGGTCCTTCTGATCCAGATTTTCTGATATGGTTTCACCTCCTGATCCTCGTTATTGCATGGCTGGTTCTCGCTCTCCTGCATACCTTCTGCCTGCTCCTACTCTTCATCTTCCTTCCTGGTACTAGTCTTCCTGCTGGTCATCCTCAGCCTCGTCCTCCTCCTGGTCCTCATTGTCATGCTAATCCTGGTTCTCAGCTCTGCCAGGTTTCTCATTCTCCTAGATCGCCTAGTAATCCTCCTCCTTCAAATCCTCCTGGTCTTAGTCCTCTAGGACCTGATCCTTCTGTCAGTCCTCTCTTTCTACTGGCCCTCCCCCACCTTCGCCTTTCTGGTGGTTGTGTCATTCCAGGTGCCCTTCCATCTTATTTTCACACCTTCCAACTCCTGATCCATTTTCCCTGACTATCTAGGTTCTGGTTTTCTTGGTCCTGGTGCTCCTGATCCACATGTTCCTCTATTATGGTCTTTCTGGAGATCCTGCTATCCTTGGACTTGGTGGTACTTGCCCTCCTCCCCATTGCCTGCCCGGTACAGGTATTCCCCATAGTACTCTTGCTCATCATGGACTTTCTGGTCATCCTCCTCCTTATTGGCCTTATGGTCATCTTGCTCTCAATCATCTGTTTTTTTTTTATAGTGGAACTGATGTTCCTGCCCGCCAGGAAGTTCTGGTCCCCATCTTCACATACCTCCAGTGCTCACTGCACCACTGGATTCAAGCGAGCTTGGCTGATAAAGGATGATACCCTGAAGCTGGTCCTAGGATGCTGGTTTCTGGTCCAGGGAGGCCCTAGCCTGGCAGTTCACTTGGACTGTTCTCATGGAGAACAGGGTCAAGACTGATTGGCATATGGCTAGGTCCAAACTGGGGTGGAGTGGTGAGCAAAATACCAATGAATTAAACCCAGATCTTTGTGACTAGGGGTGAATGTTTGCATTGTTCAGCATTACATCCATCAGCTGCTCTTTTTGCATTCTTATTAATAATAGCATTTAAAAACACCCTGTCTAATCAGAACATTTTGTAGTTCAAAGTGCCTGTGCTAGTACAGTGCTAATAAAATGCTATTATGAAGATTCCCTTTATAACTTAATCTTTAGTGTAAACACCAATCAGCAGGAATATAGTATAATGGTTTAAACTAACGTGTTAGGGAAGCTACTGTTAATAGCTAATATTGTGTCCCCGATATTGCCTGAAACTTAGTAAGAGCCCCCATTCCACTAGCATAGGCTTCTTCCATTCTCTTGCCATATCTCAAAGGTAGGAAAATTATTTAATCTCCAGTTTTACAATATTAACAAGGGTGCAAATGCTATAGCAATTGAGACATGTCTTTGGGGAACCTTCTTAATGCTTCTCAGAGCCGGGGGGTAGCCAAAAAATTTCAAAATAGGTGTGGGGGTATTCTAAACCTGTACGACTTTCTCAATTTCCTGGAAGACCTTAACCTAAAATTGGTGTAGTTAAGGACATTTAAAGAAAATGTGTCCCCAATCGCCTCTTCCTATCCTATTCAGAAGACTTGATACATTTTGTGTAGTCATAGTGGCATATGATAGGCAAGCCACCTGGAAAGAAAAAACATCCTCTTATAATTGGGGGCCCTCAATGACTAACTCATAAATGTCCTGCCATTCACCATTCAAAACGTTACAACCTGTCTCTCCAAATATTCTAGGTAGAAAATGCAATCCAGCTTGTAACGGGGAACATCCTGGACCTTCTCATATATAGACCTATAGGCCCTCATTCTGACAATGGCGGTAAAACCCACTTACCGCCACGCTGATGGCTGACAACTTCCTGCCACCACGGCGGATATCCTTCACCATATTATGACACACACAAACACCAATCCAACAGAATTCAGCCAAATACACTAATCCACCAGACCAAAGGTCAGTGATAAAGCGGCGCTATGAAAAACCCACACCGTTACGCCAACAGAACAATGCCCACCACATTATGACCCATGAATTACCATGGCGGACATTCAACGGTGGTAAATCATTGGCGGTACATACCGCTGCACTCAGAATGGACACCCAAATACAAATCAACACATTGGTAAATACTAAAAACACACACCTGACAACCATACACACACCATGCCCACACACCCACACCACTATAAAACACACACCCACAGTACCCACAACCCTTTACGACTACAAAGCATTGCCACCTGAGAGGCACCAAGGCCACTGACACAACTAGAGCCACACACCACTCACACCTATATACCACTCATGCACTCCACATCACACACCCCAACACATTACTCAACACTCCCTCACCAACACACCTCACATAACACCCATGGCACCACAAAGACACCCCCGTTTCACAGAGGAGGAGCCAAGGGTCACGGTGGAGCAAATTGCCACAGCTCTTTGGAGCACAGGTGCAGCACATATCAATAGCCAGGAAGATGCAGCTATGGCAGAGAATCGTGGACATGGTCAGTGCCGCGGGACAGCACCCCAGAACTAGGGATGACATCAGGAAGAGGTGGAACGACCTATGCGGCAAGGTACGTTCCATAGCAGCAACACACCAGCTCTCTTTCCAGCGGACTGGTGGTGAACCCCTACCTCCTCCCCCACAACTCATAGCATGGGAGGAACAAGTCTTGGCAATACTGCATCCTGAGGGCTTGGCCGGAGTCAGAGGAGGACTGGTCTCTGGTGAGTCAACTCTCTACTACTATCACCCCCCTAACTGCATGCCATCACATACCCTCACCCTCACTCCCATCACTCCACCACATCCCACACACCCCACCATCACATCTCACTCATCCAAATGCCAAGTCCTGCATGCTGTACCAATGCATGGACACCCCTCACAGCCCTGCATGGACACCCATCACTAAAGCATGCATAGCAGAGAGAACAAACAATCCCACCATACACTACCATACAACAGTGAAAGTTGGCAGGGCAAATCCAACCATAGAGGCGAAGCCACGGATGTACAATATGTCAGACACATAAACCATAACTCATCATTTACATTCCCACAGGTACCCCAGCCAATGTCAGTGGAGAAGAGTTGCCAGCACTATCCAATCCCCCAACTGAAGAGGCCCACAGTGATGACAGCAACTCTCGTTTTCAGGATCTGGGTGACCTACTTGGCTCATCAGAGACCACTGGACAGCCGGTCACCCAGGCCCAGTCACACACCACCACCGAGCCTCCCCCATCTGGAAACACCACGACAGCACCCACCCAGCATACTCACACCTCTGCCCAAGGACACGTCAATCAGCAGTGTGCCCACCTCTACAGGGACCAAAGGCCACACCTCGCACACAAGACAATCAAGGACCTGGGGTCAGTGGCAGTGGGCACACGGTTAAGGGGACAGAGGCAAAGGCCAACAGGGAAACTGGGAGGACTGCTGTGTGCCAGGGGGAGGACAGGCCCAGGGAACCAGCTCTCCAGGAGGCACTCTACGAGATCCCGGGAGCTTATCAACATTCCCAGGACACGATGGGCTATTGCTGGACAACGTTGTGGGAGAACAGGTGGCTGCAGGATGTACAGTACCAGGGGATCAGGGAGGACTTGCAGGCCATCAACATTCTGATCTCCATAGCAGGGGTGCTGGCAGACATGGCCAACATTATGAGGGAGGCAGTCTCACACTAGCGGGCCCCTGCCACTAGCCAGATATCTGAACAGCCTTCCACTTCTGCTGCCACAAACATTGAAAATTAACTGTACATAGAATGAGCATAGATTATTGACCTGTAGCTGGGTGTAGTGATCACATCAGAAGTATTTGTAAAGTCATCAACATTTGCTAAATGAATTGTCAGAGGGAACAGTAAGTGGCCATAGAAGTGGGAAATAGCAGCATGCCTTTGCCAGACGGATTACAACCAAAGTCATTGAAATGTAAAGTTACACTGTCCTACCTGTGTGTCATTGGAAGTATAGTCGAATAACTGATGTTCTTTTGACCTAATCCTCATCCTCTGCCTCCTCATCCTCACTGTCCACAGGGTCTACTGCTGCCACACGGGAATCTCCAGTCTTCTCTTCCTCCTGCTGTAAAGGGACATATCGTCTGAGGGCCAGGTTGTGCAACATGTAGCATGCCACAACTATCTGGAGGACCTTTTTGGGTGAGTACCACAGGGATCCCCCTGTTAGATGGAGGCACCTGAACCTGGCCTTCAGGAGGCCAAAGGTCCTTTCAATTATCCTTCTTGTTCGTCCATGTGCCTCATTATAATATCCTTCTGCCCTTGTCCTGGCATTCCTCACAGGGGTCAGCAGCCATGATAGGTTTGGGTAACCAGACTCACCTGCAAATATTGAGGGACCACATTTAGCCATACACTATCCTATATAGCCAACACCATACCCATACACCAACATCTACTGGGTGGGAACCAGGACTCACCTATTAGCCACACCCTGTGCCTCTATAGTTGGGGCATCACATTTGGGATGCTGCTATTCCTCAGGACAAAGGCATCATGCACCGACCTAGGATACTTAGCATTGACGTGGGAGATGTACTGGTACGCCAAACACACCATCTGAACATTCATGGAGTGAAAACTCTTACGATTCCTAAACACCTGTTCATTCTGCCGGGGGGGACAAATGCAATATGTGTTCCATCAATTGCACCAAATATGTTGGAGATATGTTCCATTGCATAAAACTTGCCATTCACTGTAGCCAAGTCCTCAACCTGGGGGAAAACAATGTAGCTGCACATGTGTTTTATCAGGGCAGACAAGACTCTTGTCAACACGTTTGAGAACATTGGCTGTGACATTCCTGCTGCCAAGCCCACTGTCACTTGGAAAGAACCAGTTGCCAGGAAATGGAGTACAGATAGCACTTGCACAAGAGGGGGATCCCAGTGGGGTGACGGATAGCAGATATCAGTTCAGGCTCCAATTGGACACACAGCTCTGTGATTGTGGCCCTGTCAAGTCTATAGGGGAGGATAATGTGCCTGTCCTCTTGTGTTGCCAAGTCCACCAGGGGTCTGTATACAAATGTATGTCTCCATCTCCTAATCATATGCAACGGTAGGTATCTATGGGACACAAGAGTGAGGAGGCTGTCACAAACTGAACTTTGGAGCCACAACAGGAGTTTGCAATCTGTAAACTTGTAATGCGTCAGTGTGATTTGTCCAGTATGTGCCTATTTCTCCTGTGACACAGCATGAATCAATAGGGCTGCCCCCCCAGAAATGGCGTCCTCCTGTCCTGTGTGGAGGGACAGGTAGAAGTGAGGTAATTCCGCTGATGTTGTGCGCCGTGGCGGGAGGTGGTTGGGTACCGCTGTGCACTCCTCATTGGTTAATATTGGCCCCTATGGGGTACAGTGGCCAATGGTGATCTATGCCGGCAGTGATGGTATGCACCGCGGCGGATGTGACTGCCATTTTCTATCTGATTCCTCACTTGCTAGCTGACCTTCCACAGGAGGGGACCTACACTGCTTGTGCTGCTGTGACCTGCGTCTGGAACCTAGCATGGCCCATGTGACCTGGAAAAGGGCCCCATCCTTCACTTCGGAGGAGTTGGAGAGACTGGTGGATGGGGTCCTACTCCAGTGCGGACTGCTGTATGGGCCTCCAGATCAACAGGTTAGTACACTGTGAGCAAAATGCATGTGGCATAAATGTATGGAGTGGTGTGGATGTCCCCTGGGCGGTGTGCAGCTTGTGTGCTGGGACCTGAGTGTGCAAATGGCGATGTGAAGGGGTATGGTGGGCCATATGTGTAACAGGTAGGACGGTCTGACTAATACCTTTCCCTGTGTGTATTTTTCTGCAGGTCATCGCTCATCAAAAGAAGGGTATATGGCGTGCCATTGGCAAGGACGTGCGGACCCTGGGGGTCTACGGCAGGCAGAGCACCCTCCTTCGCAAACGGTGGGAGGACCTGAGCCGCTGGGCACGGAAGACGGCGGAGGCCCAGCTGTGGATGGCCTCCCAACGAGGAAGGGGTGCCTGTTGATCCCTGACTCTCCTGATGGCCCGCATACTGGCAGAGGCCTATCTAGATATGGATGGGCACTTGAGGGCATCACAGCAGCCACAAGGCGGTGAGTACGGTGCCCATCATTACAACTTACACCTGGTGGGGTGGTATCTGGGTGGTGGATGTGTATCAGTGGGTGCCCCTATGCCAGGCCTGACATAGCAGAGTAGGTCCTCTGGTGGCTAGGGTTCTGAAGGGATAATCCTGCCTACCTAGCTTCTAAGCATCCACTACTGGTGAGGGCTGCGTGGGTTCCAGTTGTGCTGCAGTTGGCAGTGTGTGCCCCTCCTGATGCCTTGGCAGCTAGCGATATCAGTGGCGGTGCAATGCATAGTGCGTAGGCATGCTCCCTGTGTGTGAGGGTGCTGTGTACTCCAATGGTGGTGTTGGTGCAGCCATTGACCCAGTGTATCCTTAGTCTCTCTCCCCCCTTTTTTGTTTTGTCGGCCTGTCCTTACGTGCATTAGCATCATCTGTTGGAGGAGCAGAGGCACTGGCGACAGAGGGAGCTGCATCCCACAAGACCCAGGAGGCAGAGTCCACCAACGCTGAGGGTACCAGTGAGATGGAGGGTGAGGGGAGCACCACAGCGGAGACTAGAGGGGACACTTCAGACACAGATACCTCCTCCGATGGAAGCTCTCTGGTGGTGGTGGACATTTCTGTGACCACCCAAGCTACAGGTACAGCCACCACCCTGTACCAGCACCTCCCTCCCAGCAGCCCCTCATTGAGTTGCCCATGCCCGCTCACCCATGAAGGTGGGCATCTTCTTCGCCCCAGGCACCTCTGGCCCTGCCCCAGTTAGCCCTACTGGCCTGAGTCAGGAGGCTATTGCCCTCCTGAGATCCACCTCCGTAAGGCAGTCAACCATGGCAGCCCAGATGCAATAATCTAATGCATTTCTGGAGGGCATTCACACTGGATTGGCGGCCCAACAGAGATCGATTCAGGCTCCAGCCTCCTCTCTGATGGCAGCCATTGTTCCTGTTTCTACCGTCCCCCCTCCAACTTCCACTGCCCAGTCCCATTCTCCTCAACCCCAACCCATCCCAGGCACACATACAGATGAGCATGCACACAAGATAACACCCAAGAGTGGCTCAGGCAAACACAAGCATCACACTTCATCCCACAGCCACTCACAAAAACACCATTCATTTGCAAACACTACAACATCCACTATTTCCACTGTCTCCCCCTCCTTCTCCTCCATCACCTCCCTCCAATCCACATCCATACTCACACCTGCATGCACTACATCATCATCCACTACCAGTATCATCACCACACCAAGCAGAACACACACTTCATTGGCAGATACCTCCACAACATCCATTCACACGTCCCCTGTGTCCTCTCCCACTATGTCTGTCCCCCTCCTAAAGTACACAAATGCAAGCACCCAGACACCCACCAGCCATCCACCTCACAACAGCGTACAGCCCATGCACCTGCACCCACATCCAGCAGACAAACACTTCCAACAACCACTCCCTCATCCTCCACTCCCATTCCTTCTCCCTCTTCCCGCCCAAATGTCCCTAAGACACTTTTACTATTCACCATTGACCTCTTCCCTACCCCACACCCTGCACATATGGCCAGGCCACATTTACTGAAGGGGAAGGAGCCTGCACAAGCCAGCCTAAAGGGGAAGGATCCTACACCGGCAGGCATGAAGGGCAAGGAGACTGCACCTGCCACTTGGAAGGGCAAGGAGCCTGCCCCAGCAGGCAAGAAGGGCAAGGAGCCTGCACCAGCAGGCAGGAAGGGCAAGGAGCCTGCACCTGCCACCCGAAAGGGCAAGGAGCCTCCACCAGCAGCTGCCACGGAGCCCCCACCACGAACCATGGTTGCATCTGAGGGTGCAGGGGGTATGCAGGGGCCTCCCACTACCACCAGCACCACCACAGTGCATCCGTCGGAGGGTGCAGGGGATGTGCAGGAGCCTCCCACCACTACTAGCCCAACCACAGTGCATCCATCTGAGGGTGCAGGGGATGTGCAGGAGCCTCCCACCACCACCAACACATTGCTGCCGTCACCACCGGCGGACGCAATGTAATCCTGCCTCCATGGGCCACTGTGCGACCTGTCCACTCCAGATCCAGTGGGCAAGACACCCACTCTGGAGACTGTGGCCTATCACTCCCCAGGACCAATCACAAGGCATGTTGCCTTCTCCAGAACCAGTGGGAAAGTCACCCACTCCAGAGACTGTGGCATTTCACTCCCCAGGACCAAGCACAGGGCATGTTGCCCCCTCCAGAACCAGTGGGGTATTCACCCACTTTAGAGACTGTGGCCTTGCACTCCCCAGGACCAAGAACAGGGCATGTTGTCCCCTCCAGAACCAGTAGTCTTGTTTCCGCTCCCAGCTGAGGTGCCTGCCTATTTGCCAACTGATGCCCCTGCAGTGTTCTCTCCGTGTTGATGCAGGTGACAATGGGGCCTTGGACTTTAGCCTGTGGCCATGTGGCCCATGCGAACTGAGGACTGGGCAGTGTCCCTTGTTCTCTACATTTGTAAATATCTGTAACATTGGCTAACTTATTTTTTTTTTACTGTGTTGATATTATTACACTCACTTTGGTAAATTTGTTTTGTCCTTGCATTATTCAGCTGATTTAGGAGGATTCACTTGCTTTCTTGTGCATCTGGTTGTGTGTATGGGGTGTGTGTTGTGCGTGTGTATGTCACTCTTGTTTTCCTCCCCCCTCCCTTGTGTGCTAGGCGGCTGTACTCACTGTTGTCAGCTTCGCCGGCATAGGTGTTCGTGGTGGAGCAGAACGTAGAATATCATCGGAACTACATGCAGTTCGGGTTCCATGGCAGCGTGGTTCTTCCCTGTGAAGCCAACGGTGAATGCTCTCACTTCTGAGCTCAGTTTCTGCCAGGCTTTTGATGTCATTGGTACAGCCCTGGAAAAGGTGGCGGATTGTGTTGTTGTAATATAGTGGGTGGAACTTTGACTTCCGCCTGGCTGTAGGCAGCTACCACTGTGGTGACTGTTGTTTCCTCCTTGGCGGTCGGTGTGATACATTGGCTGTCTTTTGGAGATCTTTCCGCCATGGTCATAATTTGGCGGTAATTACCGCTGGACTGTTGGCGGGATTACTACCACTTTATTACCGACCGCCAGAGTTATAATGAGGGCCATAATCTTGTAGGAACACCTTCATTATTGCTGCCTTCTCCACCTCCCACCCATCGGTATTAGGGTTCTTTATTTTTGTGTAGGAACACCTTCATTATTGCTGCCTTCTCCACCTCCCACCCATCGGTCTTAGGGTTCTTTATTTTTGCTATTGTTTGACTAATTTTCTTAACCATGGTAGACCATGCCAAACATTTCCCAGTCTGTTGAGATTCCTCATACAACTTTTACTGGTAGGCCTTCTCCCCTGAAATTTCCTCTAACAGAAACAGATCCTTCAGCTCTTGTTTAGCTTTATTGAGTACTTTTCTCACAATATTCAACTGTGGTGATTGATTTACCCATTACTGCAAAGTCTTCCAATGCATATCTACTTGTTTTGAAGCATCTGGATTTTCGTGGCCCGAAGCTTCTTACACTTTGCTTTATATGCAATTACTTTGACCCTAAATGCAGCATTGAATGCCTCATAGACCATGAAATCGGAAGCAGTATTGCAATTTAGCTCAAAAAATTCCTTTACAAATTGTGCATCTGTTCCACCCAGCCAAGATCTGCAAGAAGTGACCCATGAAAGGACCACCTTGATCACATTTTACGAAATGGACTCAGCTGTAAATGCATAAGGACTACTGAATGGTCAGAAAATAAGTTTGCATTGATTTTAGCCTCACCCCACATCAGCAAGACGAAACAAGAAAGAAATCAAGATAAGAAATCGGAACTAAATCTACTAGAATGCTATGTATATTGTGAGACCTCTAAGTAATTTACCCACCAGGGATCCACTAAAGCCAAGTCTTGTTTGATTATCTTCAACATCCTAGACGTTTTGGGTTTTAACTGTTTCCTGGACGTATTAGAGGTGTTGTTTGCGATATCTTGAATAAAATTAAAACCCATCCCCATGACTAATACACCCTCTGCTTCTATGGCTTTGTCATGCTTTTGCTGCAATGGTTTCAGGTCATCCGTCAATAGCCCAAAGTCATTTTTATCTCTAACCACCTCTTTAATTTTCCAATGAATAGAGCCTGTACAAATTATTGCAGTGCCCCTCACTGGCCTGGCCATAGTTAGTGCCCTGACAGTGCACCCAGCATTCATTGTCCCTCCCCCCAAAACACAAAAGAGAAAAACACAATTTAGAAAAAAGAAACCCAAAGCTATAGATACTAATTTCTAACATTACACAAATTTCACAGCATTCAGGGCTTGGTAATTTGAGATAGGAGGGCTTGCGCTTCCTCAACACTCGAGAACAATAGGATCTGCCTGTTGAATAACACTTTTAGCTTGAATTGTTTAAATATTATGGCTAACGCCCCAACAAGATTAAGGTCCACATTTAAGAGGGACTTGCGCCACATTAGCGCCATTATTTATGATGCTAATGTGGCTCAACTAGGCCAAATTTGCTGTGCCATATTTACAAAGTGGCGCAATCCTTCATTCTCTGTAATTTTCTTTTGGAGTTTTTCCATGATAAAATATCTGGTATTACTGCATGTTTCATTAAAGACGAACTTCTCCTCCTCATGTCAGTGCAATTTCTGATCTCCTTTCTCCAACGGGTCTGACTGACTTTCCCCAACTTTACATTGAGCTGGTCGACTCCTTGTGGATAGGAATCAAATCAGGGTCTCCACTGGAACCCTGCTACCCATCTATTCTTTGCAAATCCTAGGATATCTCAGGTCTGAGTATGGTCTGAACCTCAGCTTTTCTTTCATGCACAGTCTCATCAGCCTGGAAATGAGCATTCATAAAAAAAAAACACAGCTGACCCTTCCTATGGATGTGTGTGTGTATGTTTGAATGTGAGTGTGCGTGTCTGCCTGTGTGTGTGGATGTTGCCATGTATGTCGGTGTGTGTGCATGTATGTGTGTTGTTGTCGCCTGCGTGTCGTGTGTGAGTGAGTAATGTGATGTTGGGGGTGGGGAGGGGGGTCCTGCCACCTTTGGGGGGTGGCAGGGGTGGTGAGGGGTGTAGGGGAGGGAGGCGGGGTAGGGTGAGGAAGACCTCTATCAGTGCCAGGGAAGGAATTCCCTGGCACTGATAGTGCCTACCGCCATGGATTTCATGGCGGTTTCAAACCGCATGAAATCCATGGCAGTCAGCCGGGTCAAAAAACCGCTGGCGGTATAGTGACGGCTGCCGGGCTGGAGACCCAGGTCTCCAGCCCGGCTGGCGGAACGGAGAACCGGCGGATGACGGTTATAATTCCAAAAAAAAGACCGCCAGCCTGTTGGCGGTCTTACCGCCGCTTCTCCGCCTTCCGCCAGGGTCATAAAGGCCACTGTGCCTTTTTATGCCTTGATGCTTTGCCACTGATAATTGAGCAGGATGGGCAGAAAGAGCTGATCCTCTTGGCCGTTTCTGCCATTTCAACACAGTGTATGATTACCCATATTTATCAAATTGGCATTGAGGTCTAGGCCCCGGGTTGGTCGTCATCATTTCGATTAAATAAGATCTAGAGAGTGTAAAGATCCAAATTTTATCACCTCTCCTGTGTGCTCCCTCAAGGGTCATTACATATGCCAACTATATTCAGTCTTTACATTTCTCTTTTTTACTCCATTTTCAAATCCTTTGGCTTGCAGCTCATGTCATACATGGATGAAACACTGATTCTTCCTAGACTCAATGGTAACAAAAGATCTAAAAGCATTGAATTCAGGTGCTGCAAGTCTAGTGGTTTAAGTTACATTCGAATAAAACAGATGGTGCTCAGCAGCCACCTCTCTCTATCTGGATTTCTTTGTTATGGCTCTTGGACTTTGGCCCTAGTGTCTCTGTATCATCAACAGACAGTAATCTGGGGGTGCTCTTTGACCCCTCCACATTCGACTGCTGAAAAAGATTCTTTCACTTCTTAAACCAACTTGAAGAAAGCTGTTGTCCGGGCAATGGTTTGCCTTGCCTGGATTATAGCTACATTCACTTTCTCAGGATACCTGGCTGTTTTACAACCCAACTTCAGCTGCAGCAACGTGCATGTGCGAAACTCAGCAGCCTGTTTTCTCCATCTGCCTCATTATGCTCCTAAAACACAGTTTCTCTACCGTCTTCACTGGCTCCTCATTGCCAAGCGCCCCTTGTTGAAGGTACTTTGTGACATTGCCACAGGGGCATCCAAGGCCTCAGTCCTCACTATCTGCAAGTTCGAATGTCATGCTACCAACCTTCTAGCTCTCTCTGTTCTTCTTACCTCCACCTCCAAACTGTTCCCAAGATCTACTGTGTCACATTTGATGGGAACGTGTTTTCATAATTTAGTCCACTCTCCCTCCTTAAGGAATTTAGGGCCAGATGTAGGAAGAAATGGGTTTGCGACTCGCAATTTGCGAGTTGCAAACCCATATGCAGGATAGTGTCCCTGACACCATCTGCGAATCGCAAGGGGGTCGCAAAGACCCACCTCATTAATATTAATGAGGTGGGTCGCAATTTGCGACCCCCTTGCGATTCCCTGCACTCAAAGGGATGGTGGCCTGCTGGAGACAGCAGACCACCATGTCTGTGATAGCTTTTTTAATAAAGCAGTTTTTTTTTTGTATTGCATCCCGTTTTCCTTAAAGGAAAACGAGTTGCAATGGAAACGAAAAAATGTAACCATTTGGTTTCATTTTTTCAGAGTAGGCAGTGGTCCATAGGACCACTGCCTGCTCTGAAAAAATATTTTCAGAGCCATTCACAAAGGGGAAGGGGTCCCATGGGGACCCCTTCCCTTTTGCGAATGGGTTAGCACCCACTTCACTTGGGTGCTAACTGCGAATTGCTTTGCGACCGCGTTCGCGGTCACAAAGCAATTCTGCATCGTGATGCAAATCGCAAATAGGAAGGGGAACACCCCTTCCTATTTGCTGGTCACATTCCCATTTTGCGAGTCGGTAACCAAGTTACCGACTTGCAAAATGGGAATGTGCATCGCGATGCGCGTTTTGCATGGCGCAAACTGCAAATTTCGCTGTTTGCGCCATGCAAAATGTTTTGTACATCTGGCCCTTAATTTCATATTGTTCAGTAATAGACTCAAGAACTGTCCTTCTCAGTGATACTTTCATTCTTGGTCCTTCTCTTTCTGCGTTTGCCTTCAATCTGGTTTCAGCACCAGGACATCTTTTTTGGGCATTGGCTATTTTTGGATATTTGTGGGCTCTATAAAACCACTTCTTCATCATCAAGTTTGCAAACGTTGCTCGAGTACCCCACTCAATTCATTGTTTCAATTGGTTTGGGTCATTAAAACAAGAGTTCATGTTATTTTTTGCTAAGCCCTTGTGCCACTTCTTTGCTTTATTTTATAGGTGTATGCTCATAATAAATCCTGGTGAACGATTATTGTATGAATATTTGGAATAATTTACTATTACATGGTAGCACCTATTTCTGGCATTCTCATTATGCACTGTGCATGGAGGTTTTATAATATATAGTATGTAGCCATTATGTTTTATGTTGTGTTGAATAATATGACTGCCTATTCAAAACTTTGCGCATAGAACCTATGGTCATTAAGTAGACAAAGTAGCCTGCATGGTTCTCTACATACCAAATTACACTCTGAATGTTTTCTATGGTACTAGATTATTGTCAATATAGCTTGTGGCCTCAGAACCTAACCACAGACCACACTTACCACCAGAGCCCTCCACTCCCAATCAACACAGCAGCTACAACACTGACAATTCCCACACAAAGCTCACACATTAATTTTCAAATCTCAAAATTGTCTAACCCAACAACCTAGCCTCTATCTCAGGCTACAGACAGACTAGCTCCAAACTCACTCACTCCAATATGTCCTTTGCTTTTGTTCTACTGTCTATACTAGGTCACACCCACTCCTCAATGCATCAGCATGTCAACATGAAAGAGACACAACAAATAAAATGCTTGCTTTTCAATGCAAGGCCCATTTAAAGAAAAACTTCAACATATTGGCTCTCCTCTCAGATACCACATCAGACCTCACTGTCATTATAGACACATGGCTCAGTAAAGACTCTGAACCCACATGCCACTAACCATCCGCACTGAATTCGGCATCATTAACAAAAATAATTTTGGAAACATTGGAGAAGCCTAACGGTCATCTTTAAAATATCACTAAAAATAACACACACTGAAAACGTCACCATGGATGAAAGTGAATTTTTGCTCATAGGGGGGCATATTTATACTCCGTTTGCGCCGGAATTGAGTCGTTTTTTTTGATGCAATTTCGACGCAAAACTAACTCCATATTTATACTTTGGCGTTAGACGCGTCAAGCGCCAAAGTCCATGGAGTTTGCGTCATTTTTTAGCGTGGACACCTACTTTGCGTTAATGAGATGCAAGGTAGGCGTTCACGTCTAAAAAATCGACTCCGAGGCATGTGCGTCGGATTTATACTCCCGGGCAAAAAATTCACGCCCGGGAGTGGGCGGGTCAAAAAAAATGACGTACGGCCGCTTTTGCGCCGTTTTTTAGCGCCTGCAAAAGGCAGGCGTTAAGGGACCTGTGGGCTCTGAAGGAGCCCAGAGGTGCCCTCCCATGCCCCCAGGGACACCCCCTGTCACCCTTGCCCACCCCAGGAGGGGTGCGTTAGCGCAGTTTTGCGTCAAAAAGTATAAATATGGGCCAGGATGTCACTCAAATGCAATTCTCATTTATTCCTTCCTCTTAATATAAAGATCATCACCAAACAATACAAAGTATAAAGATGTCCTAGTAAATTCAGTGATAGAGATTCATTTGAACCACCTCAACCTATGCATTCTAGGAGACCCCAGCATATGGTCTGCAAAGAAAATTCTAACCACAACTACAGCTATCACAACTAACCCAGGAACATTCAACCTCCAGCAAATTTTTTCTAGCTTATCTCATTCCACCTAACACACTTTGAATGTCATATTTGCCCACCTTGGACATACAACTCTCTAGTAATCTGGAGCAAACGCAATATAATTTCTTTCATGGTCAACATACCTATCAGCAACAACACTTCAAAGACAGCAATACGCACCAACAACAAGTGCACATACAGACAATAGAAACTAAACAAAAACACCCACCAAGAACAAATGCACCCATAGACAGTAGAAATAAAACTGGATCTAAAAAATGTCAACCCCTATCTTGAAAGAATCCCAATAAATATGTGACCTCAAGCCATACTCAACTTCTACAACTAATTTTCTACTGCACTGGACAAACATATATCAATAAGGCACACATTCATGGTTAACCGAAAAGGAAATGCATGGATTAATGACACTATCAAAAGAATGGAAACACAACTCAGCATACTAGAATGCAAGTGGAAAAAATCAAGAGATTAATATAATACTCCAGTATAACCCAGACTTCAGAAGAGCCATCAGAACCATAAAAAGGCTAAATTATTCCTTAGATATAATTGAAGCCAACTGCCATTCTCAAGAATGCCACAAGATTCTAGCGGAAGTCTATAATTTTGTGGGCCAAAATAGAGAAACACCACAATCATCATGCCTTTGTGACCGAATATCCATGGAATTGGTCTCACAAATAAAACTGATAGAAAATTATCTCAAGGATAACACACATAGGATGACCCCAGCATATGACTCAGTGGCCATAAAAAAATCTTCCACCACAAAATACTTTCAATGCCCTTTCAGAAAAACAATTCTTTAGCATTATCATGGCAAACAGACATCTGAATCACCTTCAGGCCCAGCACTGTTTACAATCTTTAAAGATATTCTTTACTCAACCCTAACAGTGGAGATAACTAGAAGTTTGCTCAACTAGTCCTTTGAACTAGGTTCATTCTCACTTAAGCTGAAAACCATCTATATTAGGCCGCTTCTCAGAAAAGAAACCTTGACCCATCTGACCCAGCAAAGTGTAGAACAATATCTCAAAGGCATTTTACACTGTCCACCACCACACACTACTAGAAAAACTACTTCATCCCAGAATACAAGAAAACTCTTTTAGAAAGACTACTTCATCTCAGAATAAGTGAAAATTCTCTAAAGTGGATTGCCTTTTACCTCAGAGACAGAAAACGCATAGTATACCTACAACCTCTCACATCAGTTCCTCATACCCAGCAACGTGGATTCCCTCAGGGGTTCAGATTAAACTAATTCTCAAAGAGAAAAAACACAACCCATCTGACGCAGAAAACTGTAAACCAATATTCGATGGCCCATCCCTAGGAAAAATATTTGAAAGAACAATCACTAAGCAACATTTAGGTGGTCATTATGACCCTGGCGGTATTACAACCGCAGGGCCAAAACGACGGGAGCACCGCCAACACGCTGGCGGTGCCTCCTGGCATATTATGATCGTGGCGGTAGCGCCGCGGTCGCACCGCCGGGGCCGGCGGTTTACCGCCACAATAGCCCCGGCGGATGTAATCCGCCAGGGCAGCGCTGCTTGCAGCGCTGCCCAGGGGATTATGACTCGCCGACCGCCAGCCTTTTTCTGGCGGTCTGAACCGCCAGGAAAAGGCTGGCGGTACGAGGAGTCCGTGACAGGACCCCATGCTGCTTTTCACTGTCCACTGTGCAGACAGTGAAAAGCGCGACGGGTGCAACTGCACCCGTCGCACGGGCGCAACACCGCCGGCTCCCTTTGGAGCCGGCTCCCATGTTGTGGCCCACATCCCCGCTGGGCCGGCGGGCGGAAACTTGGTTTCCGCCCACCGGCCCAGCGGGGATGTCCAAATGGGCACCGCAGGAGTGCGGCCGCATTGGCGGCCGTACGGCGCCAATGTTGTAATGAGGCCCTTAATGTTTATGGAGAACGATTACTTGTTGTCAGATCAACAGATCCAGCAGAGGAACAGAGTCAGCCAGCATATTTATCTGGGTAACCTAACACTCCCACTCCCAGTGGAAAATAACCACCCTAGTCCTACTGTCCACAACTACATGCTACTAGAAATAATATATTATCTATCTATAAGTATATGCAAATGGTCTCAAATGGATTGTCTCTTCCCTCCGAGACAAAGCTTACCCACCACCTTTCATATCAGCTCTTCACCCCCAACACGGTGGCCTCCCTCTGGGGTCAATCTAGCTTCTCTATCATTCAAAATCTACCTAACCTCCTTACGAGATATGATTAGATAATTTAACTCAATCATTACAATTATACAGATGATGCACAAAAAGTTCTTAAAAATGGATGGCCAGAATATATATACAACTCAAACCTTGACCTCATCCTTCACACCATGAATGCATACATGGTGAGTGATCACCTAAAGCTCAACAATTTGAAGACAGAGCCCATGACCTGTGGACAGTAGAAAAATGTCATCACACTGCCATGTGACCCAGAGAGCTCTAGGACCTTCCAACAAGATCAGGCAAGTAAGAAAGCTAAGGATAACCATAGTTCACACCTATTTATGATATCACATGTCAACAAGGTTTCAAAGAGCACCTTTACACAATCAAAATACTACTTTGTACCTTCCCATTCCTTGATACCAACAAAAGCAACAAACTCTCCTCTCACTCGTAATCTCCAAGCTTGACTGTGCCAACACTTCATACCTTTAGCACCCCAAGTTTCATTATATATAAAATGAAACTAATGCAGAATGCTGCTTCAAGACTCCTCCAACTGCATGTCTCCAGTCCGACAGTCAGTCCAGAGGCTGCCTACAGCAATGTTCAAGGCATTCAGTATTATCGACAGAGCTTCCCAAAGAAAAGGACCACTGTACATACAAGTTAAGTTTAAGCAATACAAACAAAAACGGGCACTGGGCTCGAAGCTTGCACAATGGACTAGTATACTACCTTACTACAGAAAATCCATAGGTGCTCTGAAACTCACTAGATTTAAACCATTCAGGAGCATATACACTTCAGAAGAGAGTTGAAAACATGGACATTTCCAAGATTACTACGCCATCCCACAACGTTGGGATAGAAACAGTATACAAATGTTACCTTCAAGTATAATCTACTGTTTACAATCCATAGATATGGAGCAGCCAAACAAGCATACACCTTCCCACATCTAGGTAAGTTATCAGCAGCTGACACATGTCTTGCCTGGTTATTATGAAGTTCATATGTAACCCTGTGGCCAGCACTAATACAACTAACACTCTGTGGTTTGGCAGACAACTATAGATAATGTAGGCTGCTTGATAATAACATACCTTGAACCCTCTTACACCTCATAAGACAGAACTTTCATGGGCCACGTCCATTACCCAGTACCATACCAGTTCACAGCAATTAACCACTCACCACCAACTGAACAGTCATGGAACAACTGACCACACCTGCCACATTGCATAGGTCAATGTCAGGATTCTAATTTAGTCCACTACTGCAGGTTCCAACCAGCTATATACTATGACTACTTCTTGACATCTTACAATGACAACAAGATGTGGGATACACCATCTATCTTCTCTCACCAAACAATGCCTGCCTGAATCATTACCTTTAAACAGATTATTTTAGAATGAACAATGAAGTTCAATAAACAGTTAGGTGACTATGATCCTGACAAACAGCATCAAGGGACAGGGAGAGTTGTTCAAAGCTGCCAGCTTACCGAAAATCATAAACTGCATGCTTAATTCTCACACTTCTTCATCCACCACACTGCTAAATGCTGACACCAAACCATTAAAACCGCACCTCACTAATCATTACATACATCATGAAAATGCTTCCAACATAGGATCGAAAACAAATTCCAAAACCATTCAACTTCACAGACTACGCTGTTAAGGATGCTAACCCTGTTCAGAGTCCCATATAAAGGGTAATAAGCACTGTATAAATGTTGCTATATAATACGATACTGTTCCAACTTCTCACTGAACTGACTAAAACTCATAACAGGTGCAGTCAAGTAGGAAGTGATGTAGAACAGAAAGAACATGAAAATAATGTGGAGGCAAAAAATGTATAAGTATACAGGATTCTGTGGCAATATAACAATCAGCAGGAAATATAATGTAGGAAATTATGAAAACTACGAAACGCAGGGGGGTCTAAAGGAACAGAACAAAATCAAAATGACAAAAAATAGGTGAAGACTTACAAAACTGGAAGATGAGAAATACAGGCATGAGAAAATTGTGTCTTGTGGAAAAGGAAAACACGCTTTGACACATAAAACTGTAGATTTGTCTTGATGTCTGCTTTATGCTAATAATTGAAGAGCATTTTTTGCCAATAAGTTTCATGCTGTCAGTTGCATTGAAAAAAAAAGTGAGAAGCTGTATAGCCTAATGATAAGATGGCTTCGTTTCATGGCATTATGCTGTGCACAAATTAAAGCCAAATGTATGCTTACCAAACAACAGTGCGCTGCATTCGTCGCCAGTGTGCAAAAGGGCACTCTGAAATGCCATGTCTCCAAGAGTTCTTTCTCTTCCCGGAAAGTTGTCGATTATATTCTACGTGTTGTCATTACTCTGGATCCTACAAAGGATGGCATTTCTGACTTGCCGAATGGAATTACTCTAGAGAAGGGATGCCTGAAATAGCAGGTGAGCATCAGATGTGAATGTCTCCTGCCAACCCATGTGCATTTAGATATCTATAGGTCTTCACTTTTCCTTTAATGGGCAAATACTTCATTGCAGTATTTCCCAAACTGTTGCTTGAAACTGACTGGTGGGCCATGAGATGATATTTGATGGGTCAGGAAGGTCAAAGCAATAAATAAGGATGCCTTTAAATTCAGTAGTAATCTTGTCATGTTTGCTGCACTTCAAAGACAGAGGTAAAATGTCGAGCTACATCTGGTGACAAATTGCTGTTTTTTTTTAACATGGGGATTGGGTTTACAAACTTCTCTCACTATGCAGTCACAGAAAGAGAATTAGGTGACAGTCTTGCTGGGGAACAGGTTTGTGAAAGGAAAGACTGTAGTGTATCATTTTTTATAACACACAACAAATGTAAATACCTCTAAATGGACTGTACACATTCAGCAGTTAGGAAAGCAAAGATCAAGCACTTCTTTGTAATTCTGAAGTGTGATAGAAACAAAGATTTTAATAGAAGAAAACAAGTCAGGACGCTTTACTTGGTGGTGACAAATGATATATATTTACTGTAACCCAATTTCCACAAGTTATCATTTGTGTGCAATATAGTTTTATCCATAAAACTGTATGCCCGTGCAAATTTAGTGGCCATTTCAATGGAAAATGTGCTGCTGGTAAATAACAGTGCACTATCACACAATGCTTTAGTTACGTTGAAAAATACCCTACTTTATGGCTATTAAAGGTAAGAGGGTCATGAAAGTGTGTCATTTTAAAAATTGGACTGTGTTTCGAAAAAGTTTGTGACCCACTGCTAAAATTGTGTTGTATGTAACGTTTTCACTCTTCCAACACTTTAATCTTCAACACACCACAAAGGGACAAGGTCCGCTTTATGCAAAGAAAATTAGTTTTAAATGTTCCTATCTCAATTGTGAGGAGTATCCATATACTGTTAGAACTTGTGTTTCTGTTTGGCAAGGGTATGCATCCTGTCCACAATCCTACCCAGGATAAGTATTTTATACACAATAGGTTAACCTGTGCTCACCCTCTGGTAGCTTGTCTCAGAGCAGTCAGGTTTAACTTAAGGGCAATGTGTAAAGTGTTTGTGCAAAACTTCAAATTGTGACAAAAACCTCACAAAAGACACCTCACCTGGTTTGAAAAATAGAGATTAATTTTATGAATAAAACAAGACCAAAGTGACAAAAATCCAATAAATTGAAGTCTTGATGTGAATTTTAGAGAATACAACTGCAGTATAGGTCTTAAAAGCATAAAGCACCAACTGGGGCTATCTGGTTGCACGAGACCAGGGAAAATCAAAATGTCAGGTGGACTGTGATGGAGGACGGGTCAGATACAGTCACAGGAAAGTCCTGCTGAAGTTTTATCTTCTCATGAGTGAGCCAAGAGTCCTACTTCCAGGGGAGAAGTTTGCTTGGAGCAAGGAGAGCATTACAGGTTGTGGTCCGCAGACACGAAGAGTCAGTTAGGTCTTGCGGATGGGTAGGCTGAAGCCTCATGGTCGTGAGCAGCACTACTTGCTGTATGAAGAGACAAACTGGTGGCAGTTTGTGCTGATTCTTTATGTGAGCAATGCGGTTCTAGTACAAATGGGCCCGTTTGCAGTTGCCAAGAGCCCAAAAAACAGATTTCAGGTTCCACAAAAACACTTTTCAGGGTGCAAGACTGGAGGGGTGCTTCTTGGTAGTCAGAAGCTACTTGAAGACAAGCCCGGGAGCTGTAAAAAGAGTGTTGGTGGGCTTTTGTTTCCCTGAGACTTCAGAAAATAGGAGACAAGCCAACAAGCCCTTGGAGTCAAATTGGTTCTGTATGGAGAGATGCTGGTCCAGTCCTTCTCACCCCAGGCAGGAGGAAAACAGGCAGCAGGTCAGTTCAGCAATGCAGGGGTCCAGCAGAGTAGCAGGTTAGCAGAGTGGCAGTCCTTGTAGGAGCACAACAGTCCTTTATCCTGGCAGAGTATCTACAGGTCCAGACATGTAGTGAGTTGATGGTGTCAGAGGTCCAGTACTTATAACCAGTTTTTGAAGTGGGGAAACTTCAAATAAGGGTCTTTAAAGTGCACAGTCACCATTTCTTCCTGCCCTGGCTCTAGACACACGACAGGGCAGAATGCAGCTCTTTGTGTGTGGCAGGATAATTCCTTTTCTGTGTGTCAACCCCTCTCTCCCATCCTGCCTATAGTGGCCCATCAGGATGTTGATGGCCTATCAGTCACACCTAAGCTCCCTTTGTGTGTGGCTGTCTAGAGTGAATACACAAGTACACCTGTCACCCCACGCCAGACGTGCATTGGAGATAGGCAAAAGGCACCAAATGGGTAAAGTAAGAAAATGCCAACTTTCTAAGAGTGGCATTTTCAGAACTGCAATTTATATTCTGACTCAGCCATAAATTTGGATTTTTAACTGCGAGTTCAGAGATACCAAACATGACAAAACTGTCTCCTCCAGATTGGGAATTACACGTATAAAATGTAAGCAGTTAATCCCAATGTTATCCTAAGGGAGAAATAGGCTTAATAGTAGTGAAAAACTAATTTGGGTATTTTTCACTACTAGGACATGTAAAGCTTAAATGTACATGCCCTTAAATACATGGCACCCTGCCCTAGGGGTCTCATAGGGCCAACCTTATGGGTCACTTATATGTAGAAAAGGGATGTTTTAGGCCAGGCAAGAGGTTTATCTTGCCAGGCAGACATGGCAGTGTAACACTGTACACACAGGCTCTGCAATAGCAGGCCTGGCACATGGTTATAGAGCTAGTTAAGGGGAAATATGCCAATTAAGGTTAAGCCACTATTACCATGATTTAGGGAAGGGAGCACAAGCACTTTAGCACTGGTTATCAGCAGTTAAGTGTACAATGTCCTAAAACCAGATAAAACGAGGTCAGAAAATGGAGGGAGGTAGGCAATAAGTTGGGTGGAAGACCACCATGAGGCTGTCAGGACTAACACTACCCCATTAGGGCCAAAAGCATTCCATGTTTACTGTCAAATACCAGTCATCAGACCTTATGTTATAATAAGTAGCATAGCCAATGCGATGCACCTCTCTGAAAACTGCATTTGTCATCTGCCTCCAGCACTTGACAATCACCCATGCCATTTTTCACATCCCTCAGGTTAATCACACTCCAACCTCACTATGTAGTACAGCCAAACAAGGCACTCAAGTGTCCTGCAACTACTCTGAAACAGAAAATCAACAAAAAAGAAACAGAAAATCCACCAAAACATAAGCTCAGATTTAAGAGGGCCTACCGCCATTCCAATGCCACATTGGCATCGTTTGTTTATGTTAATGTGGTGTTGGAATGCCAAAAGACCTCGCCATATTTACAAAGTGGCACACTTCTTGCCTGAGGGTACTCTTCAGTGTTTATATCGCACAGTGAAGTAAGGCACATTTGGTTTTGATATCCCATTACTAACCGCCTATTCCTGTGTCGATCAGCAGGAATGAGATTGGGTAACCAATGCTGAATGCAATTGAAGTTTGGAATTTGGGTGGAGGGGCTGATGCAGGCAGGGGCTAACAGTCTCAGAGAGCACTGCAGGCAAATTTGTATTGTTTCTCCCTCCCTCTGTGACATCCAGATTCCGCACCTTGACAGAAGAAAGAAGCAACCACTCCTTAGGTGAAGCAACTAACTCCAAGTGCAAAATAGTATTCTTGGCACAAGTACCCTTGAGTATTGCGCTGTTCCTCAGTGAGCCAATTATACTATGTCATCCCATAAGGTGTTTGTGAATATCAGTGACTAATATTGTTTATATAAATATTGTGTTCCAAATGTCTTCCATAAACTTTCATACCATTGGAATTAATATTTGAATATCTACAGCCAAAATGATGATATTTTTGCCAATGATACATAGAACACAATATTTATTGCACAACACACTCCTTCTGATGCACTTGCTTCTGAAATAGATATTTATGGTGGCTGACACATCAATTCATTTCAGCCACTACTGGACCTTGGTCACGAAGTTGGGTGCCATTTTTTCACTTTTTATGCACATGAGCATACATTGACACAATAGACAATGGACTAGCAAAGTAATCCACACTAACAGAAAAAAACTGTGGCCATCTTGTAATGTGGTTAGATTCACCCCTTTACTATATCTTAAAATACATTTCTGGTAACGTGGGCAAAGATTATATATTAGCATATGATCAAACATATCAAAATATACGGCATATCCAAATTATAATTATTAAAACTCTGAAATATTGCGCCATACAGATTTGCAAATTGAACAAAAGAAATTAACCCTTACCCACTGTTCTACTTTGAGTCCAAGTAGGCTTTTAGCACAAAGTAGTACGTAATATCCAAATCAAATCAACATTCAGGGACTAATTATGACCCTGGCAGTCACCAGACCACCAGGGTCAAGGCCGGACCACTGCCAAAGTGGCAGTCCGCACGCAACATTATGACTGTCATGACTGTGGCGACAGCACTGCCAGGTTGCCGCAAGTTGACAGCCTGGTTGTCTCAGCGGTTGTAATCGCCCTGCCATGCAAAGGCTGGCGGAAAGGGGGGGGGCACTGCACTGCCCCTGCACGTCGTGCTTTCCACTGCCTGAATTATGGGAGGTGGAAAGCGTGAGGGGTGCACCTGCACCGACTGCACTGCCACATTGGTGCCGGCTCGATTATGAGCCGGCGTCAATGTTAAGGCCCTGTTCACCACAGGGCTGGCAGGTGGAAATGCTGTTTCCACCTGCCGGCCCTGCGGTGAACTCCTCATAGGGATGGCGCTGTTCTGGCCGCACAGGTGGCCTGATGGTTGTGCAAGTTTAGCCAAACTCGTAATAAGGCCCTTTATCTGTGATTGTGGAGATAACTACATCATGTACATATTAGAACTAAAGCTTCAAATAATGATATTAAAAAACAAACTCTAATGAAGCCCAAGTGGGCAATACTCGTTCTCTTCCTGTTTTTGACTGCGTTTTTCTATTTCCAGAAAAAAGTCCTGCAAAAAATATAAAGTACAACAAAAAGTCAGTTAAAATGTGACTGCTAAAACCACCATATACGAGTAACACAAATGATGATTACACATATAGAACCAGCTCATCATCTACATTAAGATCCCTGGGTTCCAGTGAGTATAATCTCAATATATATCTTGCTTCTAGTCTGCGCAGATTTTCTTGTCTTTTGCCACCCCTTGTGTTCTTAGGGACATCATTGATAACTAAATATTTTAATGAATCACTATTCCCCTGGTGTTCTTTCCAAAAATGTCTTGCTACAAGTTAACTTTCATCTCTATTCTTAATTGCTCTAAGATGTTAAATTATTCTTTAGCGTGCCTGTAAAATGGTACTCTCTCTATATGTTCTATTACAGGGACACTTCGCTTTATACACAACAAATTCACTTTTACAAGTTACATTTTTGGTGATCCTGATCAGGTACCGAATCCAGCTGTGATTTTGTTTCAGATTCCATATGAGACTTAGTGGTTCACTGACATTGATTTGGGCCAGACATTCTTTTCTTTACCATTGCATGAGGAAAGCCAGTTCCTCTTTTAATTTAGGTTCAATGGCATGGTGTCAGTCCAACAAGGGTACATCGAGAGTCCATCCATTTTCAACAAGATTCTCAAAAAGAATCTGGAATCCTTAGTCAGGACCTGCAACTCAGTCCTGGTACAATGCATTGATGACCTATTGGTGGCGTTGAATACTCAAGAAACTTTTAAACATGATACCATTGCATCCACTCTGGGGCTCCACAGTGGACCCCAGTACTGCCATACCAACTTCTGAGGTTTTCCAGTCAGCTCCAGCTTCTGCCACCTCACAGACCGGTTTCTGTCCTCCTGTTGCTCAAGCAGCTCAAGACCAGGAAGACAGAACAAAGCATTTCCTTTGGAAGCGGGTGTTACACCCTCTCTCTTTGGAAATAGGTGTTACAGGCATGGGAGGAGAAGCCTCCCAGAGCCTCTGGAAATGTTTTGAAGGGCACTCATGGTGCCCTCCTTCCACAATCCAGTCTACACCAGTTCAGGGATCCCTAGTCCCTGCTCTGGCATGACACTGGACAAAGGAAAGGGAAATTACCACTCCCCTGTCCATCACCACCCCAAGGGTGGTGCCCAGAGCTCCTCCAGAGTGTCTCTGGGTTTGCCATCTTGGATTCCAAGGTAGTGGGGCACTCTGGGAGCATCGGATTGGCCAGTGCCAGCAGGTGACGTCAGAGCCCTCCGTTGATAGGTGCGTACCTGTGTAGCTGACCAATCCCCCTTTCAGGGCAATTTAGGGTCTCTCCTCTGGGTGTTTCCTCAGATTCGGATTGCAAGACTCCAGCAGGAATCCTCTGCATCCTTTACTTCACCTTCTACCGACGAAACTGCATCCGGACCCACCAGGAACTCTACAAACTGCAACAAAGAAGCAAAGACGACTTCTACAACATTGTATCTTCAACTCCTGCCAGCAACTGCAACTGTTTCCAGGTTGTGCATCCTCCGAGGACTGCCTGTCTTCAGCCTGCACCAGAAGAACGAAGGAATCTTTGTTGCTTCAGCAGGCCCCCTTCTGCAGCAACAACTAGTGGCTTGGGTCCCATCTCCTGAAGAAGTGTGTGGATCCAGCATCAGGGGTGGTAGAACGAAGTGGTCCCGATGGTCCTGACATCCTACTGTCCAACTTTGGTGGAGGTAAGAGCTTGCCTCTCCACGCAAGACAGTAGCCCGTGCACCGCATGTTTTGCAGTTGCCAAGGCTTGTTGGAATCATTCCACACAGTTCTTCATGCACTGTTCAGCTCCGGCCCCATGCGTGGTTCTCCAGTGGTGTGGAAATCCTTTGTGTAGTGCTGCATGGGCTTCTTTTGCACCTTCTTTGTCCCCATGCTATGGGACTCCTGTGCATGCTGACTGGTCTTCTGAGGGCCCTCTGAGTTGCTGAGAGCCCCCTCTGTCTCCCTCTCCTGGGTAGAGGCCACCAGGTCCCTCCTGGTCCCGGGAATCCCCATTTTCCGCTAACTGCGAGCTTTGCATGTTCCAAGGCTTATTGGTGGAATCCAGTGACGCAAACCAGACTGCAATCATCCATCTGGCGTGGGACATCATCTGCACCAACCAGGAACCCTCATCCATCTTCTTGGGTACAGTACTGGCTGTTCTTCTTTACCAGTGGTTCTTCTTTTGCACTGTCATCTAGGTAAGCAGGGGCTCCTGCTCTCCCTGAACTCTTCAGTGCTTCTTGGACTTGGTCCCCTTCTTCCACAGGTCTCCAGGTCCAGGGATCCACTGTTGGTGTTGTCAGTCTCTTCTGGTTCTTGCATAATCTTCTGTCACATGCTATTTTGTGTTCTAGGAAACTTACTGTGATTTACGCCTGCTTTCTTCAGCTCAAGGGTGGGTTCTATTACTTACCTTTGGTGTTTTCTTACACTCCCAGCCCCCCTCTACACACTACACTTGCTTAGGTGGGAAACAGACCTTTGCATTTCACTGTTTTAGTATATGGTTTGTGTTCCCCCTAGGCCCATTTCTAGCTATTGTGATTTTCACTATTGGCACTGTTTTTACAGCTATTACTGCATTCTAGTGCATATACTGTATGTATTACTTACCTCCTAAGGGAGTATAGTCTCTAAGGTATTTTTGGCATTTGTGTCACCAAAATAAAGTACCTTTATGTTTGTAACACTGAGTATTTTCTTTCATGTGTGTAAGTACTGTGTGACCACAGTGGTATTGCATGAGCTTTGCATGACCCCTAGTTAGGCTTTGGCTGCTTGCCCACACTACTCCTAGAAAGCCTGGCTTCTAGACACTGACCACCTTTCACTAATAAGGGATAACTAGACCTGGTATATGGTGTAAGTACCTTTGGTAACCACTACAAACCAGACCAGCCTCCTACAATACCCAACTTTTCCCTATAAGCCAAACCTTTGCAAAGGCTGACACATAAGGATGTGTCTGATCTAGTACCTTGACATACTGATTGCTTGGTTGATTTCCTAGAGCTGAGAGAAAGCCTCTTTCGTGCCCCAGCTTTCAAAATGCCTGATTACAATAAGTAATTTACACTTTGCTGCAGTGTGAGGGAGGGCTGCACTCTCTCAGTGCTTACACAGCAACACAGAAACCCCTAAAGGCAAGTGGCCTATTTTTCTGCTACTCTTGACCCCAAAGAATCTTTGCAGCCAGGCTCCTTTAAAGTCTTGTGTGCGACTAGTGTCAGCATAAAGATCTGTGAACATATTGTCATGGGTCACCCACTGACTGCCTTTGTTCCTCATTTTGTTGAATTGCTGTTTACAAGAACTAGAACACAGCTACCTTACAAAATATGAACAAGTTATTCTTGCAGCTGAGAATGTTGTTATTAAGCGCTGTGCTGTTCTGAATCCTGCTACTTTGTTACCCACACAAGACAATGAAAATGATGATTTTGAAGTGGAGCATGACTGTCTCGATGTCAGTGAACCATATGCACAAAGCCAAGACCAGATATACAAGATGAGCCACTATCTGAATCAGATTTTGTATTGTTTGTGGATTTGTTAAGTTTATAAGAAGATGGAGGAAGTATAGCTATCGGAGTTGTTGAAACTCCTGGCTTAAGGAATATTTTCCACTCAAGTGGATTAGTTGATCGCTTTTATTAGAGCTTGCTGTGTTTCAGATCTGTTGAAAGTGACAATTTTCATTCATAGTCAGTATGGCTTTGGTGTTGTGCATTTCTTCAGGCAGTTATGATCCAGAGGGGGGCTTATGACCTCTTCAGGCTTGCCTATCCATAATGGTGAGTAAGAAAGCTCCTTGGGGTATTACAGATGCCTGCTGAAGTTGTGGTGGTGAAGGGCCCTGTGCACTACAGCTGAGATGATTATGTAATATTAAGCAACCTGTTTGCTGATATAGTTTCAAAGTATTGCGCTTGCAATGCCTGTAGTTTTAATGGAGAATACGTGAATGAGGGAATGGATGAGACCAATTACAACCTTTTGTTTCTAACTGCAGATACATGGGAGGAGAAGAAGGGGCTTCAAGAAGAGGTATCTGAAGAAGAACAGCAAGGTTGGGTCAGAGCAGGTTGTGTCAAGAGAGGTAATGACACATTGTTTTCAGTGGATGGAAAACCTTTGCTGCCAAATAGTCAGTTGCCCACAGTGGCTAGACATTTCCACTATCCTGTTCTTGTAGGGAGAGATGCCATGGTTTGACTGTTTATGCAGACTTGGTTTAATCCCAAGTTCAGTTTGATGGCTAAAGTGTTGTATCATAGATGTATTGTGTGGCAGAAGAACAATGTCAGAAAGAGAACTGTAGTAACACAAAGTTACTTAAGGAGATCAGGAAGTTCCTTCAACAGGTTGCAGCTGGACTTCATTGAGGTACCTGTGTGTAATGGGCTGAGATATGTCCATGTGGCTGTGTGTATCTTTTTGTGTTGGACTGAGGCTTACCAAACCAGAAGAATTGACAGTCTCACAGTAGCCAAACTATTACTGAAGCAACTTATCCCTAGGTTCGGTTTCCTGACTTCTCTAGAGTCAGACTGAGGGACATGCTTTGACAATTAAGTCTTGAAACTATTGTGAGCTGCATAGCAAGTGGAGCGAAGAATACATTGCAGCTATCATCCTTAGGCTTCTGGCACTGTGGAGCAAGTGAATGGAACATTGAAATGTAGAGAGGCGAAAGTGTGTGCTTTGACATCTTTGTAATGGCCTGATGCTTTACTACTTGTGTTGATGAATCTTCTCAGTGTACCTACTCAGAGGACAGGACTGTTCCCCCCATGAAATATTCATGGACAGAGCAATGAGACTGCCAGCTATACCTGTGAATACACTGGTGAACATTACAGATTATATGATCCTCGATTACTGCAATGGACTGGCTCACATGGTGCATTCTGTGTCTCATCAGGTTAGAGCAGCCACAGCCACACCACATCCAGAGCAATACCATGACCACAGTCCTGGCAATTGGGTCTTGGTGACAACACACGTAAGGAAAACATGTTTGGAGCCACATTGGTTTGGACCATCCCAAGTCATCCTGGTGACAATGACAACTGTTAAATGTGGTGATTTCCCCAGCTGGGTACAAGCTTCCCATACTCATAGAGTTGAGTGTCCCCTTGATGAGGTGACAGTACCTCTCTCAGAAGTGCCCGTCATGCCTGAGAGACAGCAGAAGCAGGTTAGTCAAATGTCTGGGTCCAAGAAGCGTCTGAAATAGCACATGCCCAGTCGGTGGGAAGTCTGGAATCATCCACAGCTGAAGCTAAGATGGAAGAGTCTGACCCTGTAGTAGTGAATGAGTCAGATTCAGACTCAGACCCTGACGAAGGATCTAGTACTATGAGAGAGTATGTGGGAGCTGTTTACTGTTGGCCCAAGAGATGAGAAAAAGTGAAGCTGAGTTTGCCCAAGAAATGTGTACCTCAGACTATCCAAGAGGACACTGAGAATTCTGATCTGAGTGATAGTGATGACGAAGAAGATCATGAAGAACTAGAGTACCCAATCGGAGGTACTCCTCACCTGAATGGACATACTTTGCTGCCGATGACAGAGTTTTGGCGGTTTTGGGATAATGGTGCAGATACCACTGAACCTCCTTGAACTGAACATTGTGTTTGAACTTCATTTTGAATTTCCTTTGAGATATTTCATCTTGTGATCATTTGTGAATTCACATTTTGCTTTCTTTAGAGACATTTGCTTTGACTTTGTTAGAGAATTAAGAATAGTACAGGGGCCTAAATCTGCTGAAGAAGGATAAGCTTGTCCATTAGAAGAACACACAGTGGGGCTAAGGAAGATTCACAAAGACCTTGTAAATAAAATTGTTTCATTTCATCACAAGAACTTTGTTTTGCCATTTGCACAAGTAGAAATCGACAGAGAAGACTCTGGAGACGATATGCTGCACTAAACGGTCTGATTCTGGCAAAATGTTGGAACCTAATTCTAGTAATATTATAATTAATAATAGATGTAGGTACATAATAGTAGGTATAATATTGTTGCTGTTATAGTATAAATTGTCCTTCATATAGGATTATCCTCAACTACATCTTCTACAGTAGTTGAGCCTCTGTTTATTGAAACCTCTCTACCCTCAAACCCTGTAGTTAATAGATTGTACACATTAGATGAGAAGGAATCACACATAGACACATCTAGAGAAGAGTTTTTTTCACATGTTTATTTTAATGTGCTTTATGAATACATTGACATAATCGATGCAAGGGGTTGCTATGTAGTTACTCAATTGCCAGTATCAGCTGCAGAAGGTATTACATACCATTACATTCTTTTCCCATTTAGTGTCACATGTAGTCTTTTCTGAGCTTGTTCTATGGAACAGGACATTTCCAATATTATTTCGCAAATTATGATTTGCTGTTAACTGACTTCCCTTTGTTGAAGCATTTGAATTGTCTCTTCCATGCTGAGACGATGGAGACAGTTAATAGTTTCATTTTACTACTTAAGGCACTAAATACAGCTTATGCTCATAGACAATCTGACATGTTCTTTAACTTAAGTTGATAAGACATTTTTATACTCAGTAGAAGACAGAAAGAGAGCAATAGATGAAAGGGGAAAACTGGACGGGATCAGAAGTATACAGGACAGTGGGATGAAGAAGAAATGAAACAGGGATTCAGGAGCCATGCCAGTGTTGCTTTTAGATTAGCAACATAAAGGTAACTTTTAAGTAGGAATTAATCTTCCCTTAACAAACTCTTCATGGGTAAGAGTGAGTGAGACCATGATTTCAAATAACAAGATACTTGGCTTGTGTTTTTGGGAGGACGTGTTCCTGTTATTTCTGGAGCTTATATTGTTTGTTGGGATCAAGCTTTGTTCAAATTGCCCAAGGGATTGTATGGGATATGTTATATAGGTTTGGGTTCCCACAGATATGTCATGTGAAGCATTTGAATGAACCTGAATAGCAAATGAAACCCAGAACTAGACAAGGTGCAAATGTTGCCTAAATTGTGGGAGATATTTATTATGCAATAATTTCAAATGTGAGTGTGATCTTAATGATATCAAGATTAGAAAGTTGTCCATGATAGCGGATAAATTGGCCATGTACACTGAAAGTTCCCCATTGGCTGTAGATACTGAAATGATAGCTCTGAGATCTATGGTTTTGTAGAATTGTCTCGCATTAGACATTCTGCTCTTTAAAAAAGGCAGAGTCTGCCAGATGTTGAAACTTCAGCAATGTTATATCTACACACCTGACAAGAGTAAGGATTTAAAAGCATATATTAAGAACATTTCTGGGATGATGGAAGATTTGAAGTAGTTGGAAGCAACAGGTCCTTGGGAAGCAAGTGGAAATGGGTTTGCTGCTGTTGGCAAAGGGTTTGGAAACTTAGGAAGTGGAATAGAGATTTTGGTGGTCATTTTGAACATGGTGGGATTGCCCAACACTTACCTTGCTGACGGTGGACAGAAGACCGCCAGTGGCGCCGTCAGGCATCCCGCCATATTCCGACGCATGGAGCCTCACCGCTATTGATGGCGCTGAGGCCCGTCATGCTCCATTTAGGGGTCGTGGCGGGGATGGATGCTGCTCCACCCTCACCGCCATGTCAGTCCAGACACCGCCATGCCTATAATGATGCAGTTTTAGGCTTGGCGGTGTATTGAGATGCGGCGATGCCGGGCGAGCAGCATCCAAGGAGCCCGCTCTCTCCCGGTGCAGCACAACGGAACAGGTAAGTGCTTCTGAGAGGGAAGGGGGGAAGTGGGTGTGTGTGTGAGTGCATGGGGGTGTGCATGAGTGTTTGTGAAGGGGGGATGTGTGTCTGAGTGTATGAATATGTGCGTGCATGTAGGTGTATGGGTGCATGAGGATGTGGGGATAGGGGTTTGTGGGGACCTGCATGTAGGGGGGGCTGGGTGGGCAATGGTGAAGGGGGAGCTGGGAGGCCTACATAGAGATTTGAGGGAGGAGGGTTGGGGGGTCAGTTTTCAGGGTTCGGGTGGGGGTGGTTCTAAGGGTTTGGGGGGTGTGTGGGGTAGTGACAAGGGGGGACCTGGTGTGTCACATACAGGTGACAGGAATGAGAATTCCTGTCACCCGTATGCTTTCCGTCAGGGATTACCTAGCGGGGTATCCTGCTAGGAAATCCCTGGTGGAAATGGGATCATAATCCCACCGTACGTCCGGCCTCCTCCACCGGTCCGGCCTCAACCACCAGGTCGAATGTGGCTACCGTCAGCCCGGCCTGGTGGTGGGTGGTAGTGAACTGGCTGCATTGCAATCTTGATTTGCCATCAGAGGGGGAATTGGAACAGTGTAATTTTGTGCAGCATGCATAGAAGGAGGAAAACATCTCAATTAATTATTTTTGAGCAGAAAGGTGTCCCTTCCTGCACAAAATCAATAATTCCTACAATGCAGACACGCAATGGCGCAAGGGTGCCTGCATTGGCACAAGGTAGCTGTTGGAAATGGCCTTCCTGTGGGTCACCCCCAAACTTTTTGCCTTCCTCCTTCTCTTTTTCTGGCATCATTTTTGCTGGCTTTAGGACTCTGCGCACTTTACCACTGCTAATCAGTGCTAAAGTGCACATGCTCTCTCCTTAAAACATGGTGACATTGGCTCATACCCAATTGGCTTATTTAATTTACTTGTAAGTTCCTAGTCAAGTGCATTACATGTGACGGGGCCTGTAAATTAAATGCTACTAGTGGGCTGCAGCACTGCTTGTGCTACCCACATAAGTAGCCCCCTAACCGTGTCTCAGGCCTACCACTACAGGGCCTGTGTTTGCAGTTTCACTGCCACTTCAACTTGGCATTTGAAAGTAATTGCCAAGCCTTAAACTCCCCTTTTTCTACATATATGTCAACCCTAAGGCAGGCCCTAGGTAGCCAATAGGGCAGGGTGCTATGTAGGTGAAAGGCAGAATACGAACATGTGTGTTCTATATGTCCTACTAGTGTAAAACTCCTAGATTCGTTTTACACTGCTGTGAGGCCTGCTCCTTTCATAGAATAGCATTAGGGCTACCCTCATATACTGCTTGAGTGGTAGATTCTGATCTGAAAAGATTAACCAGGTTATATTTAGTATGGCCAGAATGGTAATAGAAAATCCTGCTTATTGGTGAAGTTGGATTTAACATTGCTATTCTAGAAATGCCACTTCTGAAAAGTGAGCATTTTTTAACATTTAAATCCTTCTGTGCCTTACAATCCACGTCTGGCTGGGTGAGTTGACAGCTCCCTTGTGCATTCCACTCAGACAAACCCCAAACACAGGATACTCAGTCACACCTGCACACATCTGCATACTGCATGGGTCTTCCTGGGCTGGGAGGGTGGGGGGCCTGACACTTACATGTCAAAGGACAGTGGCCTGCCCTCACACAATGGACTGCTAAACCCCTTACTGGAACCCTGGCAGACAGGATGGAACTGAAAGAGGACCTGGTGCACTTCTAAGCCACTCTTTGAAGTCTCCCCCACTTCAAAGGCACATTTGGGTATTTAAGCAGGGTCTCTGACCCTACTAAGTCAGACACTTCTGGACAAGAAACTTCTGGACAACACACGTCTGGACAAGATACTACTGGAGAAGAAGCCCTGAACCAGAACCTGCAACCTGCAACCTGCTAAGAGGAACTCCCTGGCTGCCCACAGGACTCACCTGACTGCTTTTCTTCAAAGGACTGCTGCCCTGCTGTTGCCCTGCTGCCTTTCTGTCCACTGGCTCTGCAGAGAAGTGATCTTGAAGGACTTGGATAGATCTTGCCTCCTGTTCCCTGAAGTTTCAGGACCAAAAAGACTTCATTTCTGCAAAAGAACAATTTGTGCGGCGAAAATCAACACACAGCCTGGAAGAAACGACGCAGAGCCTGCATCGCGGTGAGAAAATCACCGCACGCTGAACCGGATCAATGCAGCCTGAAGAGGAGAATGACGCATTGTAACTGGAAATTATACGCATGGCCCACTGGATCGATGGAAAGCCGAACCAGATTGACACAGCCTGACTTCCTACAAGAAGAATCGATGAAGCACCTGCCGTGCGGCAGAAATTTCCATGCATCACCCACCGGATTGACGCAGCCCTTGTGACTTTGTCCTGCACACCCAGGATTTCAACACATGGTCCCTGGGTCGTCCAAAAACCCCACAACCCAAAGAGGATCCCAGTCTACGTGCCGGAAATCGATGCAAAGCCTGCCCTGCGTGAAAAATCAACAACACATTGTCTGTGTGTGCCACAAAAATCAACGCACACCTCCCCATTTTCCACACAACTCCTCCTCTGCGGTCCCTTGCGGAGAATTTCAACGCAAACCAGGTACTTTGTGCTTGCAAGAGACACTTGTTGCTTTCTAAAGACTAAAGACTCATTTTATCATTTTTACAGTGATAATTTAAAGTTTAATCGTTTTGACCTGCATTTAATCAGATAAATATTATATATTTTTCTAAACACGTTGTGGTGTATTTTTGTGGTGTTATATTGTGTTATTGCAGGGTTATTGCACAAATACTTTACACATTGCCTTCTAAGTTAAGCCTGACTGCTTAGTGCCAAGCTACCAGAGGGTGGGCACAGGATAATTTGGATTATGTGTGTCTTACCCTGACTAGAGAGAGGGTCCTTGCTTGGACAGGGGGTAACCTGACTGCCAACCATTCCTAACAGTAGCCAATTGTGTGCCAGAGCAGTGGAAGAGGACATCAATGTGTCTTATCTCATAGACATGGTGCATTCCTGCCCTGTTCCTTCGATGCAGGGCAGTGCAGCAAGATGCCTTGCAGCGCTTCCCTGCACCAAAATATTGCAAATAAGCCACTTTGTTCTGCTCCTGAAGGCATTTAAGGCCACCAATAGCAGCCTCAGAAAACAGAACTGTGGAGTTTCTGATTGTGTGTGGGATAAAGGGTGACGTAGGCCTAAAGTGTGAATCCTGACCTGTAGAAACATCCATGCCTATCTGTTCTTGTAAGTCCTAAAACACATTTTCAGATACACTAGATTTTCTGCATTTCTCCTCCAAGGCCGTTAAATTTGATATTAAATCAACATCTTCCACTAGCAAATTTTTCTCCGGGGGCACCCTGTCAGAAGATTCAGATTTTAATTGAATGCCATTTCTTTCATGTTCCTCAAACAGTTTCATTAATCTTAGTATTCTTATAAATATATACACATACTTGACAGAAAAAAATGGCCCAATTTTAATAAATGGGTTTCTTCTCTGGTGAGCAACATGCAAGCTAAGTTTATTACCATGTTAGTGTCCTAATTCATTTGTTGCTGATCCTCATCTCCTAGAAAGAAATCCCACTGTACTCTGGTTTTCCTTGGCCCCCTCTCCTCTGTTTTATTTTTACGTTTCTTTTTCCTCTGTCTCTTCTTAGTCTATGGTTCCTTCTCCTGGTCAGTGTTAAAAAATGAAATTTATCAGAAATGGAGGGCTGTTGTGCTCCGTCATAGAACTGACTTGTACTCCTTCCACTTCGATCAGTTTCTGAGCTTATATCCAAACTGACATCACCTTATGATGCGTCTTGTGTCCCCCCTGTTTTGTTTGTTAAGTCTCTGTTTTCTTAAATTGTAAAATTGTCTGGCAAACATGTAAAGCAGTCCATTCAAATGTCCTCACTTTCTTCATTTTATGTCCTCTTCATACTTTGCCAGTTGTTTTTGCATTTCCTTCTTGAATTTGGATATTTGTGTTGTATTTTAATCACCTCACAGCACACACCACAACACATCACCCCACACACCCTCACACACACCACTCACACTACACCCATGGCACCACAAAGACACCCCAGGTTCTCAGAGGAGGAGCTAAGTGTCATGGTGGAGGAAATCATCTGGGTAGAGCCACAGCTATTCGGATCACAGGTGCAGCTGACATCCATTGCTAGGAAGATGGAGCTATGGCGGGGAATCATGGACAGGGTCAACACCGTGGGACAGCACCCCAGAACAAGGGACAACATCAGGAAGAGGTGGAACGACCTCCGAGGAAAGGTGTGTTCCGTGGTTGCAAGACACCAGATAGCAGTACAGAGGACTGGCGGTGGTACCCCACCTCCTCCCCCACAACTAACAACATGGGAAGAGCAAGTCTTGGCAATACTGCATCGTGAAGGCCTGGCAGGAGTAGCAGGAGGACTGGACTCTGGTAAGTCAAATCTCTATTACTATCACCCCCTAACTGCATGCCATCACATACACCCACCCTCACCCTCACTCCCATCACTACACCACCTAACATACACCCCACCATCACAAACCACTCCTCCCACTACCAAGCTCTGCATGCAACACCAGTGCATGGACACCCATAACAGACCTGCATGGACACCCATCACCAAAGCATGCACACTTAAGACAATCACCTAGCCAACCAAATCACCACTCACACAAGCCTAAGCTGCCAGGGCAATCACAACCTTACAGGGCAACACACCAATGCACAATATGTCACATGCAGAAACTGAAACACTGCATTTACATCCCCATGGGTCCCCCGCACAATGTCACTGGAGAGGAGGTGCAAGCAACATCCAGTCCCCCCACAGAAGAGGCCCACAGTGATGATAGCAGCTCTGCACGCTTGGATCAGGATGACCAACCTGGCCCATCAGGTACTTCTGGACAGTCGGTTACCCAGGCACAGTCCCATACCACCACAGAACCTCCCCTCTCAGAAAATACCACCACAGCACCCACCCAGCGGGCCCATACCTCAGTCCCCAGGACACGTCAATCAGCAGTGTGTCCACCACTACAGGGACCCCAAGCCACACCACAAACACAGTATGATCAGGGACCTGGGGTCAATGGTAGTGGACACACGGTTCAGGGGACAGAGGCACAGGACAACAGGGAAGCTGGGAGGACTGCTGTGCGACAGGGGGAGGACAGGCCCAGGGAGCCCACTCTCCACGAGGCACTCACCAACATCCTGGGAGCATACCACCATTCCCAGGAGACAATGGGCCAGATACTGGCCAAGTTGCAGGAGACCCAGCGGCTGCAGGAGGGACAGTACCTGGGGATCAGGGAGGACCTGAGGGACATCCACACCACCCTGGTCAACATTACAGGGGTGCTGGCAGACATGGCCAACACCATGAGGGAGGCAGAGGCACACCACTGGGCCCCTGACACTAGCCACACTGATGAACAGCCCTCCACCTCTGCTGACGCTAGTGGACAGGAGGCCCCGCCACGGGAACAATAGGCCACCAGCACCCCACCCCCTGCAGAAGGAGAACCACCCTGCAAACGGTCCTTGTAAGCCAGGAAGAAGCCACAGAATGTTGCCAAGACCCCGCCAGGAAATAAGACTCTCCTCATTGTCACCCTTGTGTCCCACTCTGTCACCCTGTCCACCTTGAACTGCCATTGCTCCACTTCCCATGCCCCCTTGGACAATGCAGCTGTGATACAAATAGACTGAAACTCTTACCTGGACTCTCCTACACCACCCCCCCAGCCTATAGCAATACCCCTTCCACTTATTAGCACATAAATAAACATTCATGTAAAAATGCAAGTATTAAGTCTGTCAAGTGATTGAACTATGTATTAGTTTAACAATCTGTAGATATTGCAATTCAACTGTACAGTAATGTATACATAGGTATGACCTGTAGTTTACTGCAGTCAGTACCCCAGGAGCCAGAGTGGGGCACAGATATCTGTAAATGGACATGTCAAAGGGAGCAGTAAGTGGCCATAGTAGTGGGAATATCAGCCTGCCAGTGAAAATGTACAATACAAAACTGCACTGGAAGGTGAAGTTACTGTGCCTGACCTGTGTGTCACTGGAAGTACTGTCAAATGATTGCTGTTTTATTGTCCACATCCTCATTCTCTGCCTCATCTTCAACACTGTCCACAGGCTCCACCGCTGCCACACGCCCATCTCCAGCCTCATCCTCCTGCAGAAAAGGCGCCTGGTGACGTAAGGCAAGGTTGTGCAACATGCCACAATGATCTGACACACCTTCTTGGGTGAATAGCACAGGGAACCACCTGTTAGATGGAGGCACCGAAATCTGGCCTTCAGGAGGCCCAAGGTTTGCTCTATAATTCTTCTTGTTCGCCCATGTGCCTCATTGTAACGTTCCTCTGCCCTTGTCCTGGGATTCCTCACTGGGGTCAGTAGACATGAGAGGTTGGGGTAACCAGAGTCACCTGCAAATACCCAGGGATACCTGTTAGCCAGACAATAACCCTTAGGGCCAACCCCATGCCCATACACCAACAAATACTGGGTGGGAACCATGGGCTCACCTATTAGCCACACCCTGTGCCTCTGGAGTTGAGCCATCACATATGGGATCCTGCTATTCCTCAGGATAAAGGCATCATGCACAGACCCAGGATACTTTTCATTGACATGGGAGATGTACTGGTCTGCCAGGCACACTATCTGCACATTCATCGAGTGAAAGCTCTTTCGATTTCTGAACACCTGTTCATTTCTGTGGGGGGTACAAATGCAATATGTGTACCATCAATTGTTCTAATGATATGTCCCATTGCATAGAAGTCAGCTTTCACTGTGGCTAAATCCTCCACCTGGGGGAAAACAATGTAGCTGCGCATGTGTTTAATCAGGACAGACAACATTCTGGTTAGCACTATTGAGAACATTGGCTGAGACATTCCTGCTGCCAAGCCCACTCTCACTTGGAAGGAGCCAGTTGCCAAGAAATGCAGCACAGATAGGACTTGCACAAAAGGGGGGACCCCAGTGGGGTGACGGATAGAAGAGATCAGGTCTGGCTCCAATTGGGCACACGGCTCTTGGATTGTGGCCCTTTCAAGTCTGTAGGTGATAATGTGCCTGTTCTCCATTGTTGCCAAGTCCACCAGGGGCCTGTACACGGGGGATGTCTCCATCTCCAACTCATCTGCAGCAGATGTAATCTAGGGAGAAAAACGATGAGCATCTGGTCAGTATTCAACATTTCCAAAATGTACAGTGCATTGCATGTTGTGACAGAAACAGTATGTTGTTGTATAGGCCCAAATGGTGCTTATGTGTGCTGTGACGCAGTTAGGTGCCATGGCCTTCCCCCCATGAAGTGGCGCCCGCCTGTCCTGTATGGATGGACATGTGGAAATTAGGTGATGCCACCGACGTTATGCGCCACTGCGGAAGGCAGTCGAGTACCGCCGTGCAACTCCTCATTGGTTGTCATTGGGCCTATGGGTTACAGTAGCCAATGGTGATGTATGCCGGTGGTGATGGTACGCACCACCACGGATGTGACCGCCATTTTCTATCTGTTCACCCACTTGCTAACTGACCTTCAACAGGAGAGGACCTACACTGCATGTGCTGCTGTCACCTGTGTCTTTAACCGACCATGGCTCGTGTGACTGGGGAAAGGGCCCCTGCCTTCACCGCTGCAGAGTTGGAGAGACTGGTGGATGGGGTCCTACCCCAGTACCGAATGCTGCATGGTCCTCCAGACCAACAGGTGAGTACACTGTAAGCACGATACATGGGGAATGAATGCATGGAGTGCTGTATGTGAGGGTGTCGTGTAAGAGGGGAGTGGTTGAGGGGTCCTTGGCAGTGTGCTGCATGTATGGTGGACAGTGTATGTGCGTAATGGGATTTGAGGGATATGGTAGGCCATTAGTGTAACAGGTGGACGGTATGACTGATACCCCTATTCTATGTGTATTTCCTATGCAGGTCAGCGCCCATCAGAAAAAGGGTATATGGCATGCCATCACAAGGATATGCGGACCCTGGGGGTCTCCGGCAGGCGGAGCACTCACTGTCGCAAATAATGGGAGGACTTGAGATGCTGGGCATGGAAGACGGCGGAGGCCCAGCTGGGGATGGCCTCCCAACGAGCAAGGGGTGCCCCTCAAACCCTGACCTCCCTGATGTTCCACATACTGGAGGTGGCCTATCCGGAGCTGGATGGGCACTTGAGGGAATCACAGCAGCCACAAGGGGGTGAGTACAGTTTCCCAATAAACTACTTGCGCGTTGTGGGTTGGTCTCCGGGTGGGGGATGTGGGCCTGTTGGTGCCTCTATGCCAGGACGGACATTGCAGGGTAGGTTCCATGTTGGGCAGGGGCTGATGAACTCCACCTCCAACCAAGCTAATGGGCATCCATTACTGGGAAGGACTCTATGGGACTCAGGTATGCTGCAATTGGCATTAGGTGTTACTGTCCATGGCATGGTGACTAGCATTGTGACTGGTTGTGCATTGCGTAGTACATTGGGCTGTTCCCTGTGTGTTGTGTACGCCAACAGTGGTGTTGTTGCTGCCATTGATCAAGTGTATCCTCTGTCTCTGCCCCCCTTTTTGTTTTGTCATCCTGTCCTTATGTGCATTAGCATAATCTGGCGGAGGAGCAGAGGCACCGGCGACGAAGGGAGCTGCATCTCTCCAGGTCCATGAGGCCGAATCCACCGACGGTGAGGGCACTAGTGAGACGGAGGGCACAGGGAGCACCATGGCGGAGACTGGAGGGGACAGTTCTGAAAGTGATACCTCCTCCGATGGAAGCTCCCTAGTGGTGGCAGACAGCTCTGTGGCCACCCGAACTACAAGCACAGCGATCACAAGTTTCCCATGCCCGGTCACCCCCTCCTTGCCAGGTTGAAGCACACTGGGCACAAGGCCCCCTCCAGAACCAGTGGAAGAAGCCATCGACTCACTCCCTCCTTGCCAGGATGAAGCACACTGGGCACAAAAGCCCCTCCAGAACCAATGGAGAAGCCATCCACTAGAGAGACTGTGGATGTGTACTCCCCAAGACCAAGCAGTGGGAAACCACCCACTTGAGAGACTGTGGCTTTGCACTCCCCATGACCAAGCAGAGGACAAACCACCCACTTGAGAGACTGTGGCTTTGCACTACCCAGGACCAAGCACAGGGCATGTTGCCCCCTCCAGGAAAAGTGGTGTTGTACCATCTTCCGGCTGAGTTGCCCCCCATTCCCTGTCCCCCTTTGGTACCTGTGTATTTTTAACCTGATGCCCCAGCAGTGTTCTCTCCGTGTTGATGCAGGAGTAAGGTGGGGCCTTGGCCTATGTGATGTGGCCCTGTGGCCCACGGACATTACGGACCAGGCAGTGTCCCTCCATTTGTATATATGTAAATACTGATTTGATTTTTGAGGATGTATTTCTAGTATTTTATCTTATTACACTCACTTCAATCACTTCCTTTTGTCCTTGCATTATTCCTGAGGGCTACGTGGTGGATGTGTAATGTTATTGTATCTGTTTGTGTGTGTAGTGTTGGGGGTGAGGGTGGGGTAGTTGCATTTGTGTGTCACTCTCTTTTACCTCCCCCCTCCCCTGTGTGCTAGGTGGCAGTACTCACCGTGGTTGTTGTCGCCGGCATTGGTATTCCTGGTGTAGGAGGAGGTAGACCAGCATGGGGAACAACAGTAGTTCGGGATCCATGGCGGCGTGGTTCTTCCCAGACTCTCCAGAGGTGAGTGGAGTCCTTTGACTTCTGAGATCTGTTTCCACCGTGCTTTTGATGTCATTGGTACTGTCCCGGAAAAGGTGGTGGCTAGTAATACAGTAGGCGGTACATTGTCTTCTGCCTGGCTGTTGGCGGTTACCACCGCTGTGCTTGTTGCTATCGCGGTGACGGTCGGTGTGTTAAAGTGGCTGTCTGTGTGGGTGGTTTCTGCAGTGGTCATAATTCCATTTTTTTTACCAACGGCTTGTTGGCGGTATTACAGCCCATTTATCACCGTCTGCCAGGGTTGTAATGAGGGCCATTATTCTCACATACAACCCGTGTGCAGCTTTCACATGTCAGACCACAGAAGTCTTTGACTAGAGAAGCATCATTTTGGAGTGGGGTGCCAGCTTCTGGAAGTCAAGAGCCTGACCTGTCATATCAAGTTCATGATTTTTTTCCCTCAGAAAGTGACATTCTGATTGGCCAACCTGATAACAAAGGAACCAACCCATCTCAAGCTGAACCTCAAACAGCAAAACATTATGAGGAAATGGTACCCTTTGCACAATTAGCCTTTTCTGTATTGTCCACAGCAGAATAGGGAACAGTCACTGTTGACCCTAAAGGCATAGGAATGTCAGTATGAGAAAGATCAGTGGGGAGACAGGATCAGCTGAATTATTACTTGCTAGAATTGTTGTTGTTTGTGCAATAGTAAAAGGGAATCGTTTTCGTAACCATATGGCAGACAAATGTACTGCATTCTTCCCTGTCTGACTAACCTTTGGTGCCATGTGGACAACTCTCAATGCATAAGTTCAATAATAGGGAGTGTTGCCAACCTCTACATGTTATGAGATACATCCTGGTGAACACCTTCCCATGCATCTTGCATCATGACCCTGAAGGAGGGGCCAGTTAAAGCAATATCTAAGATGCCCAGGCTTAGGGCCACTGAAATATAGCAGGTACCAAAGAGTTCAAGAAGTACTATGTAACTTTATTCCTCCCCCATCCATAGCTTAGGACCAACTGCTCATCAAATTATAAGTCACTCTTACTGTTCTGGTCCATGTAACTTAGAACACTTCTGAGTGAACAATTGAGATACATTTAGCTAATGCCACACATCCTCCCTTTTACAATACCAGAAATGGAATTACAGCTTTATGTGATAAATAGAGAAAACAAGAATTTACATATTAACTTTTGACCCTCAAAAAGAAAGTACAATGGCAGAATACAAACAGGTATGTTTTATGGTTTATTCTGTTAATCACTTCAGGTTGTTACATAGGGCCAGATGTACGAAAGGAATTTACCCAATCTGTGTCTATGGGAAAAAGCTTTCGTACATATGGCCCATAGTCTCTCAGATAATTAGGAACCCAGCAGAACCTTTTAGGTTTACCATTTCCCGATATCACAATGCCACCACCAGAATGATGATCACATCCTTTAGATGACATCCCATGAGTTTCTGCACTTCCTGCACAAGGTTTAGGTGTGGTGTCCGATGCTTCATGTTCAGTTTTTTGATCTTCTAATATACCACTCTACTGAGTCTCCAAATTCTACAATCCTCAGTTTTGGTGGCATTTCTGAAAAATGTTATTGCTTCTCTTTGATTCTGGCTAGGCTCCTACTGGAGCTTTTATTTTCACCCAAAGACCCGCTTCAATATTCAATTCCCTTACCACATATCTAGCATTAAAATCATTCTTATGTTTCCCCCATCTTAACTCACAGAGACATTCACCCAACCTTTATCCAATCCATCTAACCAGGTACCCACTTCCTATTGGGTTTCTTCCCTCTAAACAACTCAATCAGGGACTTTCCTGTTGTCACATGCTGTGAAATCCAATATGAAACTAGGCAATTTTGTAATTTGTTTCTTCCAGTCCAATCTGCTACTCTTCCCCAAACTATATCACTCCTTAAGTTTCCTGCTGAACCTTTCTACCATCCCACTGGATTCGGAATGGCATAAGGTTGTTTTTTTGTGTTTCACCCCATAAGGCACCAATATCTCCTCTTTCTCTGGGGCAAAACTGCCCCCAATGTCAAAATGCTGCTTGGATCCTCTTTTCACTGGAGAATCCTTCCAAAAACTGAATTACAACACCTAAGGTGATGTCAGACACACATAAAATTGCAGACCATCTTGAGAACAAATCCACCACAACGAATAAGTAGGGTGTGCCTTCTCCCCTGCTTATGGACATAATAGGTCAAAAGTTATTTCTTGCCATGTGCCCTTTGGTAATTCTTTACAAGCCATGGAGACACACCTTACTTTATGCATTTCATTTCTCCATTCATGGCCTAAACAAATCTTTTTGTCAGTCTCAATGTCCAATCCTGGCCCCCAGAAAGCTCACTCCTGACCACCCAAATGGATAAATGTACCCACTTAGTTAGCTTCTAACAGGCCATCCATTAACAGTATATAGAATAATGGTCAGCAAGGTGTCATCCTTCTTCACTTCAGATTTTCATTCCTTCTTACTGATGGCCCCATCCTTTACCACACAAACACTTTCATTCGCCCAGATGGTATCTTCCAAATCATCACACATACCATCTAGGCCATATGTGAGTAATCTGGACAAGCAATATGCAGGGCAAGTTTGTACTTCCAGAATGTAATCAACTGTGAATGTGAATTCCTGTAGCTCCACGACCCTAACTGCAAATTCTGACTCAAACACTAACTTAACCCCTCTCTTTAATGAAGATTTCTCTTTCGAGGTTTACCATCTTTTCCCAAAGTAAAAGGCCTATCCCGTTAGAGATACTTGAATTTTTAATTGCCCAAACACTGCTAAGACCTCTTTCTTGATTATGGAGTAATTGTGTTCAGCTCCTTTAGTGCATGTGATGCCCACACAATTGTATGTGCCTCACCATTATCGATCTATACTAAAACATTGATTGCTGACATCCGTAACTATTTTTGAAAACCTGTGTGCCTTGAATGCATTTAAATTGGAAGGCATCATGCTCCTTCTGACATTCATCACTCCAAATAAATTTTGTACCTTTCCTGCACAGATTCCCTATCACCAAGGTTTTGCTAGACATGTTGCTTATACATTTATGACAAAATTCTGCCATGCCTAAAAGAACACAACTTCATCCTTGATCTTGGGGAGGGTCAGCTTGAATATGGTCTCTACTAATTCAGATTTTGTTTTAACCCCTTCCAGAGTGATGGTTTGACCTAAATAGGATATTTGAGACTTGCCAAACAAACACTTGTGAACAGTCAGTGTCCGGCCAACTTCCTTCAATGTATGCAAAACTGCAACTACTCTTCAATTATGCTCTCCCCAACTGTTTCCATAAATAGGTAAATTGTCCTATAAGCATTGCACCACCTCACCCCAACTTTCCAAGCACTAAAACCATAAGTTTGTGGAATACAGAGGATGGTAACACAAGTCTGAAAGGCATTCTTAAAAATGTAATGGCTCTGCTAGTTGTTAGAGGGACAGTGAGATCCTGTGGTTTGGGATGTAATTTGATCTAATGATACACCGATGTGAGATTCAGAGAAGTAAAAAAATCTCACATCATAAATTGTGGACATCATTTCTGAAATGATTGACAATGACAGTTTATCCACCACCGCTTCCTTGTTCAATTCCCTTAAATCTACACGTAGATGAATGGCTCATGATGGTTTCTTTGTGGTCATTGTTGGTGATAACCATTCTGTGGCTTTCACTGGGGTTATAAAGCCTTCTGTCTCCAATCTCCCCAGCTATTTGCTTACATCTTGGTACACACTATAAAGGAATTTTTCTGACCCTGGATGAGTCTGGCACAGCCCCTGGTTAAGGTTTAGTTTAATGGAGATATTCTCTGACATATCCCAGTTTTTTTTTAAAACTTCCGGGAACTTGCTTGCAAGATCAGCACACCACTTCACTTGTCTCACGCCAACTTGAAAGTGTGCATTAGGATTCAGATGCATGCCCTAATTGTTTCTTGTGAGGCCACCCCATGATGTTATCACTTTTGTATGCGACATATACATAAGCATGGATAATGCATCCTTTATTCTCCACAGTGATTAAAAAATAGCCCTGCATCCTAATTTCTTGTCCTCCATAATCCTCTGGCCTAACATCCATGCGTCAAAGACTTATGCCAGGAAGCTCTTTCTCATAAACACCATCATCAATAATGGTCAGATTCAAATAGGAATAAAATAACATTTTAACTTCTATATTACCCACTATGACTGACTTCCTTCACCCCACAGTTCAAATAACTCTTCTCTTTTTTGCTTCCCAGACTTATCCGAATAGGAGGGACCAGCCTTACTAGAATAGCAACATCTCATAAATCTCAATCAACATCTCATAAATTGACCCCTACCCCCACACCCCTTTCAAAGCTAAGTGTCCATTGCTATTTTCCAAATGTCCTTTTTTTGCCCCATTGGAAACATTTCCCTTTGGACCGAGAAAATACATTTAATTATTTGGTGGAAAAAAGTGCTGCAGAAGAAAGCATCAGTTTCCTGCAAATGGCATCAACGAAGGGTTTCTGTTGCGAAAATCACCACCTTCGCAGCTTTCAGGAACAGGCAGACTTGGATCAGAAAACCTTATTTTTCAACACAGTTTTGGCATTTTACTAGGACATGCCACATTTTTCCTATTTTGTACTTTCAACCTCCTTTCCTGTTAGTGGTAGAAATGGGTGTGAAACCAATGGTGGTCCCAAGAAGGCTATACATTTCTGAAACAGAGAAAATTCAGCAAGGGGTGATTTGTGTAGATCCTTCAAGGATTTCCTAAGGAAAGTAGCAGTTGAAATTAAAAAATATTGAAATTGAGTTAAAAAAACAGCCATTTGTGTCTAAATGTTCATCTGTAACTTTGTCCAAGAATAGTAGATTTTCAAAAGCAATATACAGTTGCATCTGCTGGACCCTTCTAGTTGTGGGATATGTAGGGCTTGTAGGTTCACCAAGAACGGAGGTACCCAGAGCCAATAACTAAACTGTAGCTTGCAATGGGTTTTTCATTGTGTACTGAGAATACAGCAATTAATTTAGTAAAATATCAAGAGTGAAAAATAGGTATCAAGGAAAGCTATGTATTTCTGAAATGGGCATAAGATATGGAATTTAGAAGCAGTGGTTATTTGTACATCTCTGAATTAGGAGTACTCTTTCTAGCATGTGATCTAGAGAGCATTTCTCAAAATGACTTATTTCTTACACACTGTCTTATATTTGGAAGGCACAAATGCAGAGAAAGGCAATTGGTAATAACACTTGTCCTGCTATTCTGTATTTCCCCAAGTCTCCCAATAAAAATGGTACCTCATTTGTATGGGTAGACTTAGTGCTTGCAATGGGAAACAGCCCAAAATATAACTTGGACACATCACAATTTTCTTCTGAAAACTGTCTTGTTTTTGCGATGTGCCTAGCTCTGAATTTTGGGCCCAACACATCGCCACCTAGGGAAACCTAGCAAACCTGTACTTTTTTTTTAAACTAGACACCTAGGGGAATCCAGGATAATATGACTTGTGTGGCTCTCACTAGGTTCTAACCCAGAATCCCTTGCAAACTTAATTTGTCAAAAAACAACTTTTCCTCATATTTTTGTGATGTAAAGGTCTAGAATCTGAGGGGAGCCAGAAATTTCCTTCCACCCGCACTCTTCGAAGTCTCTTGATAAAGATGGTACCTCACTTGTGTGGGTAGGCCTAGTGCCTGTGACAGGAAATGGCCCAAAATGCAACATGGACACATCACATTTTTCTACTCACTGGCTCGTTTTTTGCAATGTGCTTAGCTGCGTATTTTCATTTTTATCGGGAGACCGAGGGGTATATACTGGGTGGTAGGATAGTTTTGCTTTATTTCTGTTTCTAGACAAATGTGACACAGAAATCCAAGGAAAATGTGTGTCGTATCTCACATTTTGAGGTTTGCAGGACATTGTGGGTAAGAAAACCTGTTGGGATACACAAGAGGCACACCGCCCTGCTACTTAGCTGGTGATTGCTTTACCATTCGGGTCCCACCTGTAGCATCAAGCATGTCAGGGGTGTGCCCGATTACAGCAGAGTGTTTTTTTTTCTCAGTTGAATTCCCTATTGAGAGAAGAAGTGCAATAAAATAGTCTTTTGGCTACCCATTGTTCTTATAACTTATATATTATAGTTGGATTTGGCACAAGGGTGAGTGTTGGTGCAATAAATAAAATTGTATTAACAAGAGATTTCACAAAAATTAAATGCACTGTTAATAATTGAAAAGTCAAAAAAATGTACCAATGACTCACAACTCATGAGCTGTAAAGCTGTGTCAAGGTGCCACGCATTTTAAAGCCCGTTCACATACCTTTCACATGCGACACACACAAACCCATTCATGCCACCAGCTGTGGACACAGCACATTACAACGATCACATCAACAGACAACACCACTCAAGGGCCCATCACTTTCATACACCCACATACCTTACACAGCAATCACGCTGGCTGATGGAGTGTGTGGACTCACGTTTAGCTAACAGTGTGTGTAGTGACCAACAGCAAGCCACAACTCACACACTTTCAGCCAAGCGCCAGTCCTCACATTCCACCAGCCAGGCACCAGTCCATGAACAGCACCAACCAAGCACCAGTCCACGCACACCACCATCAAATTTTTTTAACAAAAAAGAAAACACAAACCAATTGTAAGGAAATACAACACTACAAACACAACAGCTCTAAATAAATGCATCACACTAATGCCAACCACGAAAATGAACAAAAAATAGAAAACAATACAGACCAAGTAGTTCACTTTTACGCTCATGATTGCTCCCAAAAACTATTTTCCATGTGGTACTGTCTAAAACATGCAACAAAACACAACCCAGGTTTAGAAGGACAGTCAGGGCAGTACATACAAGTCTCCTTCTGCATATTGCTTTGCATATAGACTCTACTGGTAAAGTCTGTTTGGGCGTGAGAGGAATGTGATCAGCATAGTGGCGATCTTTCAGTCTAGCCACATCCTCTACCACTCTAACTCTAGGAACACTTGCCTGCTCCACTACAACAAGGCTGCCCATCAGAGGCTTCTGAACCTGAACAAATATCATCTTTGACTGTGGAGAACAATCCTTGAACACCACAAAAGCATTACAGGTTGAAAAGTAGAAAAGATGGATAGCCAAATTCTTATACCAAATGTAAGCAGTGTAAGGTTCATCCTCAGATCTACTCTGTCAACACCACCCATGTGCTTATTATAATCACAAAATGCACACAGGTTTGAACACTTCAGCAACCTGACCTCAAACAGTCACAGGTGATGAACGTTCATTATGGATGGTAGTCAGCATGTAGACATCTCTCCTGTCTGCAAAATTCACAGCTAGAAGTTCATCACTATGCAATGCACTGCACTTTCCCCTGTCAAGGTTTTTACAAACAAGCTCCTTTGGGTAACCTCTATGGTTAGAGCCAATTGTGCCACAAGCAAGTGTATAACTTATCTCCATATAAATGGTGACCTTTGTTAAAAAGTCCTCTACCTAGTTCCCACACAATTTTCTCACTAACTCTGACAGTGGACGGGAAACGAGGGGGTCAATACTGGAATCCCCACCAATGCACACCCTGAAGGTATAGACATATCCAGTCCTACTCTCAGACAGTATAAACATCTTAATTCTACAATGTGCCCTTTTGCTATGTATGTACTGCCTAAAAACCAAACGGCCCTTGAGCAGGATCAAAGACTTCTCCAAAGCTATTTCTTTCTCTGAAACATAGATCTCTGAAAAATGATCTACAAAGTGATCAAGGACAGGCTGAATCCTAAAAAGCATGATCAACAAAATGAACATCTGAAGCAGAAGTGAATACCGATCACAACTCATGGTTGCAAGAAATATAGCGGTTGCCTTCAAGGGACTAGTTGACCTTTATGAAGGCAGCTTCCTTACCAGTCAGTCATTCAAAAAAACTTTATTTTGGCTACAAGAGCCATAAAGCACATAGCAGCAATAAATACAAATAAATACACAATTTAAATAAATATAACAATCCGTACGGCTGATAAAATAAGCATAAAATAAAGATAAAAAACACTCACACAGTATGATGGAACAATCTTGTTGGAACCATTAAACAGATAAAAATGTTCCTATAACAATCCAACTAGCTCCTAGGAACTTGGCGATGGCGATCACTAACGTTGGTCGAGTGTCTGAGTGATCTGAGGACTCGGAGGGCTATTTCAGAACCGCGGACTCACAGCATGCCGGGGCCAGCCATTTCCTACGTGAGGCAGTGTACGCAGGGCAAGCAAATAGGACATGAGGGAGGTTCTCAATGGGGGCTTTGCAAGCTGGGCAAGTGGTTGATTCTTCGTGTGACCAGGGGCTGGTAAATGGTCTTAGTGGCAGCGTGTCAATGCATAACTGAAAGTACAGTTTCCTTTTCCTTGGTACCGTGATTATGTCCCAGAAAGCATTGTACTTGCATGTCTCTTTTAGGTTGACAAAGTTGCAAGATAATGTAATATAAAGTGCGGCCCCCAGATCTTCGGAGTCTACCATGTGCCAATACAGTTTTTTAAGTTCGCTTTTTGAGAGAAAGGAGGAGGTGGTTGGTGAATTCCAGAGTTCTCTAAGTCCAGGTGAGTAGAGTAACCCCTTGATGCATCTAAGCCAGGGGATGCTATGAAAGTGGTCAGCTTCTAAAATGACATGCAGGGCTGCAGTGAAGGATTCGAGCTCTGGGGTAGTCCAGAGATGCCGCCAGTACAGAAGAGGGCGTAGGCGGGCTTTGTGACCAATGCGTTTTATACCAAGATCCTTAAAAATGGGGCACAGTGGAGTGGTTGGGGGGAGGGACACAATGTTTCTTAGGAAGTTGTTTTCAAGGATGGTTATATCTTGGATTTTAGCATAGCCCCATAGTTCAGCCCCGTAAAGCGCTGAGGTCACAACCTGGGCTTCGTATATCTGGATTGCTGGGCAAATTGGTTTTGTATGTGAGAGGTGAAAATCCCCTGTTGTTTGCTTTAGTTTTAAAGCTTGCTTTCCTATGTGTGGTTTCTAAGACATGTTATCAGTCATTGCTATACCGAGGTAACTGAAAGTGCCCACCTTCTCAAGTGTGGTACCCTCTAGTATGAACTTCTGTCTAAAGGATCTATGGGGATTATGGATCATTAATTTCGTTTTTGAGGCATTGATTTCAAGTCCCCGCATGGAGCAGAATTCCTCAAAGCACGTGAGAAGTTTCCTTAATCCACTAGTGGTCTTGGATATCAGGAGAGTGTCGTCTGCAAAGAGCAAGACAGGGATTTTTTGTGTACCAAGTGATGGTGCATCAGCCTCTACTCTAAGCAGAGAGAGGACAATGTCATTGATATACAAGGAGACGAGGATGGGGGCAAGGACACACCCTTGCTGCACACCCCTTGATACCTGGATTCTATCAGTTAGTTGCCCCTTGTTGTCCCACCTGACATGTGCATAGTTGCCCTCGTGGAGCCGTATCAATAGTGCTAGGATGTGCTTGGGAATTCCCATTCGGGAAAGAGTGTCCCATAGTTTGTTGCGGGGTACTAGATCAAATGCAGATTTTAGGTCCACAAAAGCTATACATCAGATTCATTTGCCAATGAGCACTGTTTTCCAGTATAAAACTAGGAACCTGAGGGCTTGCTCAGTGGTAGATATTTTTTTCCGGAAACCAGCTTGGAGAGGACTAAGGATATCATATTCAGTCATCCAGTCTTCGACCTTCCCCAAGAGACAGTGGCAGAACACTTTTTGCGCACAATCAATTAGACTGATTGGCCTGTAGTTGCAGGGGAATGATCTATCACCCTTTTTAAAGATCGGGACAACAATAGCCCCTTTCCAGGACTCAGGGATTGGTGCCCCAGATGCTATTGCATTTGCTATGATGGTGATGTATCTTGACCAGGTTGCAATATCAGTTGACAACAGGTCTGCTGGAAAACCATCCAAGCCAGGGGCCCTGCCACACTTTATAGTGACTAGGGAATATGCTATGGTGGTCATTACAACCCTGGCGGTCGGTGTTAAAGCGGCAGGAAGACCGCCAACAGGCGGTAAAAAAATTGCAATTACGACCGTGGCGGTAACTGGCAACAAAGACAGCCACTTTAACACTCCGACCACCATGGCGGTACAAACAAACAGCGCAGTGGTCACTGCCAACAGACAGGCGAAGGACAATGTACCGCCCACACTATTATGACAGGCCAATCCACCACCTTTTCCAGGGGGGATTCACCGCGGTTAAAAACACGGCAGAAACAGGAATCCCAAAGGGAAAACGCTCACCTCTACACACTCCACGAGGAACGAGGACGCCATGGACGCGGAACTCCAAATTCTTCCTGCAATAGTCTTCCTGCTCCTTTACCAGGAGCACGAACGCCGGCGGTGAAGACCACGGTGAGTACTGCACCTACAACACGGGGGAGGGGGAGGCAAAAAACAGGGACACACACACGCAACACCCCACCCTCACCCACTACAACACACACACTAATACAGCATGATACAGTACAGTTACACCCACCCAACCCCCCCGGAAGAATGCAAAGACAATAGAAAATGAGTGTAACCATTGTAATATATTAAAAGCAAGTAGGCAGAAATATATATATACACCATGTACATAATATATACCAAGCATAGTAGTCCAGGTAGTGCTGTAAGAAAGTCCGTAGAACACTGGGACCACACCGTATGGGCGAGGCCCACACAAGATCCCCGACCATGACGGAGAGAACACTGCAGGGGCATCAGAGAGCAACTAAACAGGCACCTCAGGGGGGAGGGAAAGGGGGGCACCTCAGCCGCTTGAGTGCACGACGCCAAATCCACGAGGGGGCCAGATGCCCACTGTTCCATCCTGGGGAGTGCAAAGCCACAGTCTCTCAAGTCTCTACAGTGGGTTGTTTGCCCACTGTTCAATCCTGGGGAGTGCAAAGCCACAGTCTCACAGGTGGAGAACAGCCTCCACTGGTTCTGGAGGGGGCATGGTGCCCAGAGTGCTTCATCCTGCTAAGGACAAAGGTAGTGGATGACAGTCTCCACTGGTTCTGGAGGGGGCATGGTGCCCAGAGTGCTTCATCCTGCTAAGGACTGAGGTAGTGGATGACAGTCTCCACTGGTTCTGGAGGGGGCATGGTGCCCAGAGTGCATCATTCATCCCGTGACAGACTCAGTTGCGTGAGTGCCCTTGCCGCTTATGGGCCAGCGGTGCCTGAGATGGCGGTGCCCTGTTCAGCGGTGCTTGAGATGGCGGTGCCCTGTTCAGCGGTGCTTGAGATGGCGGTGCCCTGCTCAGCGGTGCTTGAGATGGCGGAGCCCTGTTCAGCGGTGCTGGAGATGGCGGTGCCCTGTTCAACGGTGCTTGAAATGCCGGTGCCCTGTTCAGCGGTGCTTGCGATGGCGGTGCTCTGTTCAGCGGTGCTTGAGATGGTGGTGCCCTGTTCATCGGTGCTTGAGATGGCAGTGACCTGTTCAGCGGTGCTTGAGATGGCAGTCTCGACTGCAGGGTCTCAGCTGCTGGCGGTCCTTCATGGCCCAGCGGGGCATTTGCTGGCGGTCCTTCTTGGCCCAGCGGGGCTTTTGCTGGCGGTCCTTCATGGCCCAGCGGGGCTTTTGCTGGCGGTCCTTCATGGCCCAGCGGGGCTAGTGCTGGCGGTCCTTCATGGCCCAGCGGGGCTAGTGCTGGTGGTCCTTCATGGCACAGCGGTGCTAGTGCTGGCGGTGGCCTCCTGGGCAGGTGGGCTGGTGCTGGCGGTGGCCTCCTGGGCAGGTGGGTTGATGCTGGCGGTGGCCACCTGGGCAGCTGGGCTGGTACTGGTGCTGGCCTCCTGGGCAGCTGGGCTGGTGCTGTCGGTGGACTCTTGGGAAGGGGGGCTGGTGCTGGCGGTGGCCTCCTGGGCAGCGGGGATGATGGCGGTCTTCTCCGCCGTGCTGCTCTTCCCAGACTTACTGGGTCGCTTGTGGCCCTTCCCCACCTTGGAAGGTGTCACAGCTGACTCCACACATCCACCGGGACCCCTGGGAGCGGCTTTGGTGGCTGGAGTCTTCCCCATCTCCTGCCGGGCACTGGCCAACTTCTGATGCTTCGCAGGTGTGGGACTGCCTGTGCTGTGGCTCTATGCCACACTGGCTGCCCTGGTGGCCGGTGCACTCCAGATTCCGGTGACTACAGGCACCACTGGTCCCAGGGATGTTGTGGCTGAGGTGCTAGTTCGGGACCTAGGAGACGGACGGGGTGGGGGAGGTGTGGGAAAGAGGTCAAAGGTGGACAGGAAAAGTTTTTGGACACACTGGGACGGGTAGCTGGAGGGGGTTTGGGAGTGGAGGAAGAGGTTGTGGTTGTAGGAGGTGTAGGTTTGGTGACTTTGGGTGAAGGTGCATGCGCTGGAGGCTGTCGTGAGGTGGATGGCTGTTGGGTGGGTGTGTGCCTGCGTTTGTGTAGCTTGTGAGGGGGCATCACAGACACACTGGGACAGGACACAGGGGACGTTTGAATAATAGTGGGGTGGTGACTGCACGTGAGCGGGGTGTGGTGGTGGGTGTGCTGAAGAGGGATGTTGTGGCTGTAGAGGTAGTGCATGCAGGTGTGAGTGTAGACAAGACTGGGAGGGAGGAGGGAGATGAGGAGGAGGGGGACACAGTGGAGGCAGTGGATGTTGGTGTGTCTGCATGTGTGTGATGCTTGCATGAGTGCTGGTGCGATGTGTGGTGCTTATGTTTGCCAGAGCTTCCCTTGTGTGTTGACGTGTGTGCATGCTGGTCTGTAGGTGTGCTTGGGATAGGCTGAAGTAGAGGGGATTGGGTCTGGGTGGAGGTGGAGGAGGTTGGAGGGGGGAGGCTAGAGACGGGGACAATGGCTGCCATCAGTGCTGAGGCCAGAGTCTGAAAAGCTCGCTGACGGGCCACCTGACCAGAATGAATGCCCTCCAGGAATGCATTAGTTTGTTGCAATTGCCTCTCTACACCCTGGATGGCGTCCAAAATGGTAGACTGCCCAACAGTGAGGGACCTGAGGAGGTCAATGGCCTCTTCAATGAGGGCAGCAGGGGTGACTGGGGCAGGGCCTGAGGTGCCTGGGGTGAAGGTGATGCCCACCCTCCTGGGTGAGCGGTCACGGGGCACACACTGAGGGGCTGCTGGGAGGGCGGTGCTGGTAGCGGGGGTGGCGGCTGTACCTGTAGATGCGGGGGGCACAGATGTTGCCGCCACCACAAGGGAGCTCCCATCAGAGGACGAGTCCGTGTCGCTGGTGTCAGCTCCTGTCCCCACTGTGGAACTCCCCTCACCCTCTGTCCCACTGGTGAGCTCTGAGTCCGTAGTTTCGCCCTCCAGGGCCATGTGGGATGCAGCTCCCTTGTGCTCCGGTGCCACTGCTCCTCCGCTTGATGATGCTAATGCACACAAGAACAGGGAGACCACAAAAAGGGGGGGACGACAGAAGAAAGACATGTTGAGTGCATGCATTACCGCTACCGTTGTCGGACACGACAGACACAGAAGCCCCCTGCACTACTTCGCGCTCCTGGGCTCCACTGTTCAATTCCTGGGAAATGGCCTACAAGGCTATAGACGACATCTGCACACATATATGACACAGGGGCATGACTAGGTGTACTTGGCACTCTACCGAGGTGGGGTGGGGTGGGGTGCCACATGGCCTGCCTTACGGAGGGACCTTGCCTACGGAACTCGCCCTGGCCTAGGGAAGCCCACAGCCCACCTCCCCCACCCAGACATCTCCAATGTGCGCAAAGTCAGCAGAATGAGAGTGTACTCACCACCTTGTGTCTGCTGTGATGCCCTCAAGCGCCCATCCAACTCCGGGTACCCCACCGCCAGGATCCTAAACATCAGGGGGGTCATGGTGCGATCGGCACCCCTCCCACATTCGGAGGCCATCCCCAGCTGAGTCTCCGCTGTCTTCTTGCTCCAGCGGAAAATGTCCTCCCATCTTTTCCGCCAGTGGGTGCTCGGTCTGTGGTAGATCCCCAGGGTCCGGACGTCCTTGGCGATGGCACGCCAAATTCCTTTTTTCTGGTGGGCGCTGACCGACATGAAATGTACAGGGCAAAAGAGAAGTTATTACCAACTGCACCGTCAAAGTGATTGGCCTCCATCCCTACCCTTGCCATGTGGCACATGCATTCACTGTCTTTCATGCACGCAGCACTCTTCCCCCTTCCTTCTTACATCCAGCCTTCTCCACACAGGCAGAGCCCATACAACATGCTCCCTGATGCACATACACTCAACGTCTGCACATGCAGGCCTCAGCCCCCCCATTTACTTTCCATCCACACCACTCCAAACAGGCATTGCCCGCCCATGCAGCATGCTCACAGTGTACTCACCTGTTTGTCTGGAGGACCGTAGAGTAGGGTGTACTGGGGGAGGACCCCATCCACGAGCTTCTCCAACTCCTCCGATGTGAAGGCAGGGGCCCTTTCCCCAGACACTCGAGCCATTGTCTCTTCCAGAGCGAGGTCACAGCAGCACTTGCAGAGTAGGTCCTCTTCTGTCGAAGATCAGGTATTGAATGATTGAAGTGATAGAAAATGGCGGTCACGTTCGCGGCGGTGCGTACCGTCACCTCCGGCGTACATCGTCATTGGCTCCAGGGACCCGTAGGGTCCAATGTTAACCAATGCAGCATTGCGCCGCGGTCTTTGACCGCCTACCGCAATGGTGTACAACGCCAGCGCAGTTACCTCACATCCCATTGTCCCACTTTAGAGGTCAGGCAACCGCCATTTCAGGGGCCCACATGTCTTCATTTTCTACTATGTCACACATACCTAGGCCTACACTCTACACGCATACAGGCCATCTTTTGTGTATGAAAGGTGTTCTGTGTAAACTGTGGGTACATACCTCTGAGTTGTTCGACTCTGTGCTCGCTGTTGTCCTTCATACGCACCGTCCGCTGGGACATATGAGGAGATAGCAGCATCCTCCGGTGTACCGAATGTTGGTGGACCTGTTGACAATGGAGGAGCGACATGTGATTATCACATACAGGCTTGACCGTGCCACAATCCAGGAACTGTGTACCCAGTTGGAGCCAGACCTGATGTCAGCAATCCTCAAGTGCAGGTGCTGCCAGTGCTCCATTTCCTTGCAAGTGGGTCTTTTCAAACAACTGTGGCCATAGCATCAGGGATGTCACAGCCTATGTTTTCCAACATATTGTCCAGAGTGTTGTCTGCCCTTCTGAAACACATGCGGAGCTACATCGTTTTTCCTCAGGTGGAGGATTTGCCTACAGTGAAAGGTGATTTCTATGCCCTGGGACACATCCCTACCATCATAGGTGCCATTGATGGGACCCATGTGGCTTTGGTCCCACCCCCACAGGAGTGAACAGGTGTACAGAAACTGGAAGAGTTATCATTCCATGAATGTACAGATGGTATGAATGCCATGTTCCCTGGCTCAGTGCATGACGCCTACATCCTGCGGAATAGCAGCATCCCTTATGTGATGGGTCAACTCCAGAGGCACCGTGTGTGACTATTAGGTGAGCACCTGGAAGCAAGTCAGTGGGAATGGTTGTCTGGGTCTGGGGATATCCCTCCAGGTTAGTGCATGTTTAACAGTTGTCCCTCGCCATTTGCAGGTGACTCTGGTTACATCAACCTGTCATGGCTACTGACCCCAGTGAGGAATCCCAGGACAAGGGCAGAGGAACGATACAATGAGGCCCGTGGGCGAACTAGGAGGGTGATCGAGCGGACCTACGGCCTCCTGAAGGCCAGGTTCAGGTGCCTCCATATGATAGGTGGATCCCTATTCTACTCACCAAAGAAGGTGTGCCAGATCAATGTGGCCTGCTGTATGCTTCACAACTTGGCTTTGCGACGACAGGTGCCTTTTCTGCAGGAGGGTGGTCCAGATGGCAGTGTTGTGGCATCTGTGGAGCCTGTGGACAGTGAAGAGGAGGAAGCAGAGGAAGAAGACGTGAACAACAGGGACTCAGTAATCCACCAATATTTCCAGTGAGACACAAGTAAGAGTACAGACCTGCCTACTACATGTACTTTAACAATACTTCTTCTCTACTGTCTGTCATTTTCACCCAGTGTATGGTCACTGAGTTGTCACTTTCCCTTACGATTTCAGAGATGTGGGTCCCACTGTGTGACATCTGCTTAGATTCTTCATGGACTAGAGCTGTGTGACATAGGTATGTTGACATTACGATTGAAAGACCATTTTGTCACTGTAATTGCTAATACACTATTTCGAAATCACAGACAGACTCTAGATGGTTTTGTGCTTTAAGTGTGTTTATTTAAGTGCTCAATATTAGAGGGGGTAGTGAAATGGTGAGGGGTGATGGCGGAGGAATGTCCATGGCAGAGTCCAGTCTATTAGTCTCACAGGTGCATTGCCCATATGGGCATAGGAAGAGGAGCTGGGGCAGTTTCAGTATGGACAGGATGACAAAGTGGGACAGCAGGATGACAATCAGGGTGGTCTCATTTCTTGGCGGGGTCTTGGCATCGTGCTCTGTCTTTGTCCTGGATCTCAGGGACCGTTTGCAGGGTGGTTCTCCCTCTGCAGGGGATGGGGTGCTGGTGTGGTGGTCCTGTGGCAGGGCATCCTGTCTACTAGTGCCGGCGGAGGTGGTGGGCAGTTCATCGTCCATGCTAGTGTCAGGGGCCCCTTGTAGTGCCACAGTGTCCCTCCTGGTGTTCATGAGTTCCTTCAGCACCCCTACGATGGTGCCCAGGGTGGAGCTGATGGTTCTGAGTTCCTCCCTGAAGCCCATATACTGTTCCTCCTGCAGGCGCTGGGTCTCCTGAAACTTGGCCAGTACCGTTGCCATCGTCTCCTGGTAGTGGTGGTAGGCTCCCATGATGGAGGAGAGGGCCTCGTGGAGAGTGGGTTCCCTTGGCCTGTCCGCCCCCTGTCGCACAGCAGCCCTCCCAGTTCCCCTGTGTTCCTGGGCCTTCGTCACCTGGACCGTGTGCCCACTGCCACTGCCCCCTGGTCCCTGTTGTTGTTGGGGTGGTGGGTTATCCTGGGTTCCCTGTAGTAGTGGACACACAGCTGATTGACGTGTCCTGGGAACGGAGGTATGGGCCCGCTGGGCTGGTGCTGTGCTGGTGTTTCCAGAGGGGGGAAGGTCTGTGGTGGCCTGTGACTGGGTGAGGGGAACCGACTGTCCTGAGCTCCCCGATGGGCCGGGCTGGTCATCTAGATCCAGTTGGACAGAGGTGCTGTCATCACTGTGGGCCTCTTCTGTTGGTGGTGTGGACATGTGTGGACCCTCCTGTCCGGTGACGTTGGGTAGGGGTCCTGCAGGGGTATAAAAGGATGGTTATTGCATCTGTGTGTGTCATGGTGTGCAATGGGTGGGTGACCGTGTGCCCCAGTGCTTGCATTCCTGTGTGGGACCTTGTTTGATGGTGGTTTAGGGGGTTGTATGGGTATGTGCAGTGGGCATGCTTTAGTGATGGGTGTCCATGCTTTGTTGCTGCATGCAGGGCTTGGTGTTGGGATGGGTGGTTTGTGATGTTGGGACATATGTAAGGAGTTTGGGTGCTGGGGGTAAGGATGAGGGTGGGGGTATGTGCTGGCATGCAGGTAGGGTGGGGGATGTAATAATTAAGATTTGTCTTACCAGACTCCATTCCTCCACCTACTCCTGCGAGGCCCTCAGAATGCAGAATCGCCAAGACCTGCTCCTCCCATGTTTTGAGTTGTGGGTGAGGAGGTGGGGGTCCGCCGCCAGTCCGCTGAACCGCCTGGTGGTGTCCTGAGACCACTGAATGCACCTTCCCCCGTAGGTCATTCCACCTCTTCCTGATGTCCTCCCGATTTTTTGGGTGCTGTCCCACTGCGTTGACTCTGTCCACTATTCTTCGCCATAGCTCCATCTTCCTTGCTCTTGAGGTGTGCTGCACCTGTGATCCGAATAGCTGTGGCTCTACCCAGACGATTTCCTCCACCATGACCCTGAGCTCCTCCTCCGAGAACCTGGGGTGCCTTTGCCGTGCCATGGGGTGGTGTAGGTGATATGTGGGGTGGAGTGTGTGGTGATAAGTGTGCTGATATGTATTGGGGTGTTGTGTGAGGTGCGTGGAAGTTGTGTGGGTGATGGTGTTGTGTGCCTGTGGATGCTGTTGTTCTTGCTGGTGCTGTCTCTCTCTGGCCTTCTTTCTGAATTTTTGGTCGTAGGGGTTTGTGGGTGATGTGAGTGTGTGTTTTATATAGTATTGGGTGTGTGGGAGTGGTGTGTGTATGTGTATCAGGTGTGTTTATTTTGAATTGTCCAATGTGGCTGTGTTTTGTATGTGTGTTTGTATTTTGAGCGTGGCGGTGTGTACTGCCAATGGAATACCGAGGTTGAAAGACCGCCGCGTGGATTCGTGTGTCGTGATAGTGTGGGCGTATTTCTGTTGGCGTGACGGTGGAGGATTTGTTGTTGCCAGTTTATCACTGACCTTTGGTGTGGCGTACTTGTGTGGGTGTCAGTATTTTGGCGGATTTCGAAATGTGGGTCATAATAGCTGTGGTGGAATTCCGCGGCCGCGGCGGTGTGTTGGCGGTCTTCTGCATGGCGGTAAGCGGCTTTTACCGCCAATGTTGTAATGAGGGCCTCTGTCCTTTTGGGAGAACAGCTGAGGCACTTGAGTGGTGGGTGCTGAAGTAATATTTAAGCAAGAGCCCATGTGATCAGGAATTGAGCTATCATGATCGTAGGAGTACAGCCCACTGAAATGGTCTACCTAGTCTCTTGGGGCGACGTTACTTGTTATGTTCAATCCACTGCCTTCTGGGCCTTGCGCTGCCAGGGATCAAAACAGACTACAATTCCTCTTGCGTGCATCATCGCTGAGTGCTGTCCACCACTCATCATCTTGGTCACGCTTGGCTTTGCATATGGCTAGCTTGTAGCACTTCCTAGCTAAGCGGATGGTGTTGGCATCCTTGGATTTGATGGCTTGGATTAAATGTTTGTTTGAGGACCGGCACATTTTATTAAACCAGCGATGCCCACCCTTAGGTCTCTTGCCATCATGGGCTGTGGATACTGAGAAGTGGGCTGCGATGTCCCTGAAGCGTGAGGTGTGGGTTAAACTTATTTCCTCGTTAGGGATTGCTGGACCCTCCTCTAGGTATATCAATGCAGTCTTTAAGGTGTTATTAGCTGCATTAATGAGTGCGGGCCGAGCCACAACCTTGTCCCACTTTAGGTAACGTTTGTCGTTAACCAGACTAATGCCCTCTGGTACTGTTGCTGAGGTTTTAATCATGGGCGGGTAGCTACCCAGAGCTAGCATATGTACAGAGAGAGGATTGTGGTCACTTTCATTTCTCTCAATGATCGTCATGTCGATTACTAGGGGCCATAATCTTATGTTGACTAAACAGTAGTTGATTCTACTCCTGTGTTTTTTTTTTTTTATTGTGTGACAGCCTTTGGCATCTGATTTGGTTCTGCCATTCAATGCCCTGAGCCCAAATTCCATGGTCAGCGATTTCACTTGGACAGCGGCCCGCGTCCATCTCTTGATGGGTGGGATAGTCAGGGCAGGGATAGACCAAGCTCGATCCTTCTCGTCTGTGGACCTGAGATCGTTCCAGTATAGAGGTTCGAATGTGACATTACGGTCACCTGACACAATGGTTTTATGATGGCTGGGACAGTTTTGCAGAAAGGCTGCCAGGACAGAAAGGGTTTAGGAGACTTGCCCCCCGAACCCTCGAGTGTAGATGTTAAAAGTGTTCACAACTGTGTCAGGACGGATGATAGGCAAAGACCTAACAGGTCAGAGGAATCAGTGGATAACTGTGATATACGACAGTTAAGTGATGTTCTAACCCAGGCGGTCAAGCCCCCAGAAGGCCTGCCCCTGGTGCTGGGCAAGGCACGGATATAGAAATTTGAATAGCCTGTTCGGAAAAGTGGATCAATTGGCCATGTCTCCTGAAGAAGGCGTATGTCGTGTTCCTCGATAAAAGAGGTGAAGGATGGAAGAGGGAGGATAGATTTCAAACCTGCCACGTTCCATGAGACAAGTCGTACCCCAGTGAGTGGAGGAGCTGTCGTGTCCAATGGCCTAGTATTTACAGGATTGGCTACCAGAGGTTGGTTTGGCAGGTGAAGTTGAGTGGGAGGAGGGGGATTAATGCTGCTGTTGCCCAGTGAGACCCGGGGTAAGTGGCGATGTTCCTCAGGTAGAGCTGGCCTGGCCCTGGTGGGGGAAGTGCTTGCGCGCTTAGCTATCGGTGCTTGATGTGGTGGATAATATTCCTTCAAGGTAAGAGATGCAATGTTGTTGTGTTTGCACAGTAAGTCTTCAGAGGTCTGGGGGGATATGTCATGAGGGGGAACATGAATAATTGCAATGACAGTGTTGGAGACTGCAGCCGACCCAGAGACAGTTGATATATGTGAGTTGCACTGTAATTCAGCACAGATTCCAGATGGAGCTTTAAGTCAGTCGTTCTCACTGAGGGCAGATAAATTGTTTGCTAGGCAGTGGCTGGGGCAAACCCCTTGGTACGCGGGTGGCCTAGGGTATTTGAACTGGATGCGCGAGTGTCCTGGAGGACTTGTTCTTGCATCTAGGGCCACCAAATTGTCCACCATGGTCCTCTCTCTAAGTGTCAGTTTTAAGATGTCAAAATGTGTCCCCCGGGTCAGGCCTTCTTGCTACATTAATTATATCCTCACGTATTACAGAGCGGCAGCCTCTTAGGTGGCGGATCCAGTGAATTGTCGTGTTTCTGATAGAGTCTGCCCCTTCCCTTTCTGTCAGTGAGTTTAACTTGGGAACGTTGACCATTAGAACTAAATTTCCTAATTGAAACCGATCAATGGCAGGTTGAGCAGGGTATTTTGGGGCAGCGTCACTCTTGAGTTTGGGGATTTTGGTATAGTCGTCTAATTCATTTCCTGCGCCTAAGCTGTTGTGCGAAGGAGGCTGGTAGAAGTTCTTGGTCTTAGCGCGGGCTGAGAGGAGGCCATCACAACTGGGTGCTGGTAATTTGGGCAACTTCATCGAGATGCCTGATAGGGTTATAATTGGGCTTTGGGTGCAGTTCATGGTGGCTGTGGCATCTGGAGGAATTAGCTGCTTTACTGTTGCAGTTAAGAAGTTAACCATAAGTTTGAGTTCTGATACCTCCCTTTTTAGTTCTTGTATCCATTGAATGTGCTGTTTGTTTATGTGAGTTAGGTGTGTGTTTGCAGCTACTAGCCCACCCACCCTGGTACCTGGGTCGGGATCATCATGTGGGTCTGGGGCATTCATTAAAGGGCTACAGCAGTGGCTGCACTGGATGGAGTCATTAGAGCCCAGTAATGGCTCATTCACTAAAGATGGAACAGCGTGGGTGATGACATTCCTGCCCTCTCCCTGCCCTATAGTAGCTATGTCCTGTTGTCCACGTTTTACAAATATCTCAGCAATATTCTTTGGGCCTGCCCTCCTCTTGGTTGGGGAGCACTCTCCCCCAATTCTGTTAGAGTCATTTCCCTGAGAATCGGTCAAAATTCCTTTGCATTCACCAAGAAGAGTGTCAATTCTGTCCATAACGCAGTTACTAGCTGCATGCTTGTGCCTTTTCTGCTTAGTTTTTAGTGCTGCCCCTGCCCCAGCCTCTATTGCTTTCCTTTTACCCATCTGGGACTGTGGTTGGTGAGAAAATATTCTGTAAAGTATTAATATAACGATGTAACCTACACGGTGGCACAGTATTAAAATAATATCTAAAGCGAGGGTCAGTGATGCCTACTTGAACGGTCAATGTTAGGGGGGTGGCCCAGCCCAGCCTCTTCCGGGCTCCGACAGGCGAGGACGGGCCCGCCCTTGGCTCGGGCTTTGCCGGGGCACGTCCCACGCGCGTCCTGCGCGGCAAAGTGCCCCCACACGCTTCATAGCGCTCGTTGGTGTCAATTGGGTGCAGGTGCTCGTGAAAATGGCCACCTCCTGGGGCCTCAAAGCAGCTTGGGATATGTAGTTACTCTCAAGTCTTTAGCGCGTCCCCCCTTATCAATCCCATCAAAAAGGTTGAATCCAAGTGTAGGAGGCTGGCCTGGCTTGTAGTGGGTACCAGAGGTACTTACACCTTGTGCCAGGTCCAGTTAACCCTTATTAGTGTAGAAGAGGTGTTTCTAGCAGGTTAGGCTGATAGAAGGTAGCTATGGCAAAGCAGCTTAGGCTCTACACCCTGCAACATCAGTAAAGGCAGGCAATGCTGGCTGCACCATGTTTGGGGCTACCCAGAGTTCAGCTCTTCCAATGAAGCCCTAGGGTGCAATCCAGATGGCTCTTGCTGCACTATTAGAATTTCAGTGTCCTCCTCCAAAAGAGGTACTTCCTCCGCACTGAGAGTGGCTTCATCATCAGATGATTCCTCTTGGACAGAAAATTCACTGCCAGAATCTTGCAGTTCCTCTTCTGCCTCAGATGCAGAGTCAGTCTCATAATCATGGTTAGAGGAAGATTCGAAAAGCATACTAACAACCTGCTGAGCGGTAATTCAGCAGCTAGCCATTATCCTTACTAATAAAAGTAACTTGACAAATAAGTCAACAATAACCAACACATTGTAAAATAAGTAATACAAAATTGTGGCTTTATCACAAAGACCTGATTACTCAAAAACACCACTCACTTGCCACAGAGAGCTAGACTCACCAGCACCTACTCCCTACAGACACAGCAAGAAACAACGATATACCGCTAGAAAGGATAAATAAAAAACATTACTGTTAGACCTGACAGCCTTAGGGTGGTCACCCCTAACTTTTTGCCTGCCTCCCTCCACTTTTTGGACACTGTTTTTGCTGGCTTTTATACTCTGCACACTTTATCACTGCTAACCAGTGCTAAAGTCCTTATGCTCTCTCCCATTAAACATGGTAACCTTGATTCATACCTGATTGGACTATTTAATTTACTTATAAGTCCCTAGTAATGTGCACTATATGTGCCTAGGGCCTGTAGATTAAATGCTACTAGTGGGCCTGCAGCACTGGTTGTGCCACTCACTTAAGTAGCCCCTTTACCTTTTCTCAGGCCTGCCATTGCAAGGCCTGTGTGTGCAGTTTCACTGTCACCTCGACTTGGCATTTAAAAGTACTTGCCAAGCCTAAACCTCCCCTTTCTCCACATATAAGTCATCTCTAATGTGTGCCCTAGGTAACCCCTAGAGCAGGGTGCTGTGTGGGTGAAAGGCAGGACATGTACCTGTGTAGTTTACACGTCCTGGTAGTGTAAATCTCCTAAATTCGTTTTTGTACTACTGTGAGGCCTGCTCCCTTCATAGGCTGACATTGGGGCTGCCCTCATACAGTATTGAAGTGGTAGCTGTTGATCTGAAAGGAGTAGGAAGGTCATATTTAGTATGGTCAGAATGGTAATACCAAATCCTGCTGACTGGTGAAGTTGGAATTAATATTACTATTCTAGAAATGCCACTTTTAGAAAGTGAGCATTTCTTTGCACTTAAATCTTTCTGTGCCTTAAAATCCACGTCTGGCTGGCCTTAGTTGCCAGCTCTTGGTGCATTCACTCAGACACACCCCAAACACAGGGTACTCAGCCTCACTTGCATACAACTGCATTTTGAATGGGTCTTCCTGGGCTGGGAGGGTGGAGGGCCTGCTCTCACACAAAGGACTGCAACACCCCCTACTGGGACCCTGGCAGACAGGATTGAACTGAAAGGGGACCTGGTGCACTTCTTAGCCACTCTTTGAAGTCTCCCCCACTTCAAAGGCACATTTGGGTATAAAACAGGGCCTCTGCCCTACCTCATCAGACACTTGCTGGAGAAGAAACCTGAACCAGACCCCAGGGTAGGTCGCTCCCCCATCCTCACAGCGCCACCAGACCTGTGTGCCTTCTCCCTTTTGCTGTCTGCCCGCTTGGTTTTGCCTGTGTGTGCCCTTTGCTATCTGCTTGTTGTGATCGCGCTCCCCTCTCTCCGTGTACCCCGAGTGTGTGCCCTTTGCTGTCTGCCTGCTTGGTTTTGCCTGTGTGTGCCCCTCGCTGCCTGCTTGTTGTGATCGCGATCCCCTTCTCTCCGTGTACCCCGAGTGCCTGCCTTCACCGAGTGTCCCCGCCGTCCCCCCCGTCCTTCCGCCGCCTTTTCTCCTCGTTTTCCGTGTTTTTTCCCCGTTTTTTCGTACCTTTTTCGGTACTTTTTTCGTTTATAGGCCTCCTCGCCATTCTCGAGGCTTCCCGCCATTGCTTTTCCCGCTTTTTCACCTACCCGCCCACCTCCCGCCTCCCAGCTAACCCCGCCTCCCCGGCTACCCCTTAAATGGAGGCCGCTGCGAGGCCGCACAGCGGACGCGCGCAGCGGGCGCGCCGCTGGCGTGCCGAAGGCGCATCTAAGGCAAGCCCGTCTGCGCCCGTCCGCGCCTGGACCACGCCCAGCGCCCGACCCCCTGGTCCCCGCGCCTCCCGCCTGACCTACGACTCCACCACGCTCACCAAACTCAACCCCGGCCGCACGCCGGGCTGCTACCGCGCCACCCCGAAACGGACCCACGGATCCTTCACCTGCAACAACTGCCGCTTCACCTGCCTTCGGGCCCACTCCGCTCCCGCCAAGAACAACCCCCCCGGAAGCAATCTCCACTGCATCCTGGTCAACACCCGATCCATCCACAGGCACGCCATCGAACTGTGGAACCTCATCAACTCAACAAACCCGGACATCGCCTTCCTCACCGAGACCTGGATGAACCCCTCCTCGGCACCCGACATCGCCATAGCCATCCCCGACGGCTTCAAAATCATCCGGAAAGACCGCACCAACCGCATCGGAGGAGGCATCGCCATCGCACACAAAAACTCCATCCGCATCTCGACCCACACCGACGACTCACTCCCCGACGCCGAACATCTCCACTTCACGATCCACAGCGACCCCAAGACCACCCTCAGAGGCACCCTCATGTACAGACCACCAGGACCCCGCGCCAAGTTCAGCGAAGACATCGCAGACTTTGTCAACCCTCACGCACTCTTGTCCACCGACTACATCCTCCTAGGAGACCTCAACTTTCACCTGGAGAACCTCACCGACAAAAACACCACCGCCCTACTGGACAACCTCGCCAACCTGGGACTGAAACAACTAGTCAACACACCCACCCACCACGCCGGACACACGCTCGACCCCATCTCCTCCTCCAGCAAACACATCACCGTCAGCCACGCCACCGAACTCACCTGGTCGGACCACAGCTGTGTCCACTTCAGCTTCAAGAAGACCACCGTGCTTCACCACACCCAGCAACCACCAAGAAGACACTGGAATCGTATCACCACTGAACAGCTCGCATCAACCCTCTCCCAGAACCAACCCACCAGCACCACCGACCCAAACGAAGCTGCCAACAACCTCACAAGCTGGATCTCCGACTGCGCCAACCTCCTGGCCCCCCTGAAGACTCAAGCCAACACCAACAACCACAAGAAAAACTCCTGGTTCACCCCCGACCTCAAGAACTCCAAGAAAGAATGCAGCGCCCGCGAGAAGGCGTGGCGCCTCAACCAGACCGAAGAGAACATGTCAGCTATCAAGGACGCCACCCGCCAACACCACCAACACCTCCGCACCGCACGAAAAACAGCCTACCGGAACAGACTTGACAACAACGCCCACAACAGCAAGGAACTATTTGGCATCGTCAAAGAGCTCTCCAACCCGGACGCAGAAAACAACCCTATTCCCCCCTCACAGGACCTCTGCGACTCCCTCGCAACCTTCTTCCACCACAAGATCATCGACATATACAACAGCTTCCCGACCGCCAACGCAAACCCCCACCCGGAACCCGCCACCGACATCACCACCATCCTCACCTGGAGCCCTACCACCACCAAGGAGACCACCCGCGTCATGAACTCGATCCACTCCGGATCCCCATCAGACCCCTGCCCGCACCACATCTACAACAAGGCCGACAACATCATCGCACCACACCTCCGAGACGTCATCAACGCCTCCCTCACCACCGCCACCTTCCCGGAGAGCTGGAAACACGCAGAGCTCAACGCCCTCCTAAAGAAACCTACAGCAGACCCCACCGAACTCAAAAACTTCCGGCCCATCTCTCTCCTACCATTCCCCGCCAAAGTGATTGAGAAAATCGTCAACGCTCAACTCACCACCGCCCTGGAAACCAACGACTCCCTCGACCCCACACAGTTCGGTTTCAGGGCCAACCACAGCACCGAAACCGCCCTCATCGCAGCCACGGACGACATCCGAGCCCTGACCGACAAAGGAGAAACCGTGGCCCTCATACTCCTGGACCTCTCTGCAGCCTTCGACACGGTCTGCCACCGCACCCTGATACACCGCCTCAGCAACGCCGGCATCAGAGGCAAGGCCCTGGAATGGATCGTCTCCTTCCTCTCCGGAAGGACTCAGAGAGTCCGCCTGCCCCCCTTCAGATCCACAGCCACGGAGATCATCTGCGGCGTACCCCAAGGATCCTCCCTCAGCCCCACTCTCTTCAACGTCTACATGACCCCCCTGGCGAACATCGCACGCAAACACGGACTCGACCTCATATCCTACGCCGACGACACCCAGCTCATCTTATCCCTCACAAACAACCCCACCTCAGCTAGGACCAGACTACATGAAGGAATGAAGGAAGTAGCGAACTGGATGACAGACAGCCGGCTGAAACTGAACACAGATAAGACGGAGGTCCTCATCCTCGGCCCTACTCCCGCCGCATGGGACGACTCCTGGTGGCCCCCCGCCCTAGGCAGCACTCCCCAACCCACCGACCACGCACGCAACCTCGGCTTCTTCCTGGACTCATCCCTCTCCATGACCAGACAGGTCATCTCGGTGACCTCGGCATGCTTCAACACCCTCCGCATGCTCCGCAAGATCTTCCGCTGGATCCCCACCGACACCAGGAAGACCGTCACCCACGCCCTCGTCACCAGCCGCCTGGACTACGGGAACACCCTATACGCCGGCATCACCACCAAGCTGCAGAGGAAACTACAACGGATCCAGAACGCTGCCGCACGACTCATCCTGGACATACCCCGCCACCACCACATTTCCGGACACCTGAAGAGACTTCATTGACTCCCAGTCAACAAGAGGATCACCTTCCGACTCCTCACCCACGCACACAAAGCCCTCCACGACCTCGGACCCAAAATCATCAACAACCGCGTCTCCTTCTACACCCCTCCGCGCACTCTACGCTCGACCGGACAGGCCCTGGCAGCCGTACCCCGCATCCGCAAAGCCACCGCCGGAGGAAGATCCTTCTCTTTCCTAGCAGCGAAAACCTGGAACTCTCTGCCCAGCCACCTTCGCGCCATACCTGACCACCTCTCCTTCAGAAGGCAGCTCAAGACCTGGCTCTTCGAGCACTGACCCCCCCCCTCCAGCGCCTTGAGACCCTTTATGGGTGAATAGCGCGCTTTATAAATGCGATTGATTGATTGAGACCTGCATCCTACCAAGAAGAACTGCCTGGCTGCCTAAAGGACTCACCTGACTGCTTTCTACAAAGGACTGCTGCCTTGCTGTTGCCCTGCTGCCTTGCCGAACTCTTGTCCTGCTGCTGAAGTGCTCTCCAAGGGCTTGGATAGAGCTTGCCTCCTGTTCCCTGAAGTCTCAGGACCAAAAAGACTTCTCTTTTTCATTTGGACGCCTTGTGCGCCAAAAAATTCGACGCACAGCTTGCTCCGCGGTGAAAAATTCACCGCACGGCGATCCGGAAAGACACCGCTCGACGCCTACGGTGTGACCGTAACTTCGACGCACGGCCTCACCTGGACAAACGCCACCCGACTCCAGAACGGAAATTGACGCGACACCTGCTGTGAGGGAGAAGATTCCACGCACAGCCCACCTGAACGATGCGCAGATGGAAAAAAGCCTAGGATTCTAAGCACAGACTCCAGGACATCTGGTAATCCCGCGAACCACAGAAAAAGACTGTCCGCGCGCCGGAAAATGAAGCCCGACTTCCCCGCGTGAAAAATAATGACGAAAGTCCGTGTGTGCTGGAGAGAAATCGACACACACACCATTTTTCCACGTATCTCTTCTTCTGCGGCCCTTTGCGGAGATTTTCCACTTTAAACCTGGTACTTTGTGCTTGAAAGAGACTTTGTTTGCTTTTTAAAGACATAAGACACTTTATATCACTTATCAGTGATATCTCTACAATTTCACATTGCATCTTTATTCATTTTGACCTGCAATTATCCAGATAAATATTATATATTTTTCTAAACACTGTGTGGTGAATTTTGGTGGTGCTATATTGTGTTATTGTATGATTTATTGCACAAATACTTTACACATTGCCTTCTAAGTAAAGCCTGACTGCTCGTGCCAAGCTACCAGAGGGTGGGCACAGGATAATTTGGATTGTGTGTGACTTACCCTGACTAGAGTGAGGGTTCTTGCTTGGACAGAGGGTAACCTGACTGCCAACCAAAAATCCCATTTGTAACAATTACTCACAAGATAACACAATACACGTCATGCACAAATGCAAGGAGAATTTCATACACAAAAAAACACAAGCTAAACATGCTGCTATTATTATACCATTTACAAAAAACACGTTCATGCAGTGGAAGGACACTCATTTAGAGTAAACAGTAAAAAAGCTTTCTTACCAAACACATGCAACTACACAAATTGCAGATCAACTGCAAGTAGGAGTCACAAGAAATCAAAAGCTTTGCACTAGAATAAAAAGGAGAAATAACACATTACAATCATAAATGCAAATGCTGAGAATAAAACAGTTAACATGATGAAACCCTATCCATTACCATCCAAATGTAAGTACACACACAGTCAGCCAAAGGCCAGTCACGCAGACCAAAACTTTCCCTGGTGTCTTATGGCTTTCTGCCCTCCTTGGAGGCAGATTGGCTTAAAAAAAATATGGACAATCATCCCTCAGGGGGCAGAAAATGGCCAAAAGTATATCAATTAATTTCACTACTAAAAGGCCCCATGGAGCTACTCTCGACATATCAAAAATAAACTCCCTGATGTCTAATCACTAGCCACAAATATATCAAAAGAAATCCCTTGTGGTCTAGTGGGTTGGGACCACCCTAGGGGAGCAGATCAGCTGAAGAAATGACCGTTCTACACCTGGGGAGGGCAAAACATGGAGAAAATATTGCACCCAGAGAGTGACCCTTGCCTATGGGGCCGCTCCCTAATTCTTTTCTAAAAATAAAACATCCCTGGTGGCTTAGGGGTTTCAACCCATTCCCTCCCCAGGGGGCAGATAGTCCAAAAAACTGCTGATCTATTCCCAGAGGGACTGAAACAGGAATATACGTTGTTCCCCAGGCGAGAGACCATTGCCTAAGTTGTCAACCCCACCAAAAAATCCCTGGAGGCCTATTGGATTGATTCCTGCTCCATGATCGCAGGGCTCACCCGCAATTGCAGTGCAGGAATCAGTTCAAAACAGGCATCGGGAGAAAATAACAACTCCTTCCTTTCCTTGTGTCTGCTTTAAAAAAGTAATCTTCCCCCTGATCCCTGGAGAAGCACTTACTGTGCCTCTCTCCACAGTGCTGGAAGCAGAAATGGCTTCCAGTGCAGGCAGCAGGCATTTGATGACGTTGGTGCAACATGCACTTGCCAATGTCATCAAATTGCCAATAGGGGGTGGCAGCAGAAGTGTTTCCACTTTCATCCCTAGTGGGGGGTTGAAATGGGCAAGAGCAGCAGCACTTCCCCCGTGGGTGGGTGCTAGGACAGAACCATTCCATTCTCAGCACACAAGGGGCTAAATGACAAGTAAAAAAAATTTGCAGTGTCAAAAATATGTTTTCCAACTAAATTGGATTTGGTGTTCCCTTTTTTCTTCACTGAGAATTTGGCAAGTATTCAAATGCTCTAGTACATTGTGACTCCACAAATTATTCACTTTGCATATATCCAAATTATTTGTGGCATTTCAGATTTATTTATTCCAATGGCTTTGCAGAACAAAAGATAAATGGCTCATAGATCTCTGTAACATGCTGTAATGGCTGCCACACTAGAGACCCACTAACACAATAAGTATGGTAGCTATTATACAATGTGAATACTGTGTTTTCAAAGGAAGGTAAACAGATCTGAGTCCCACTCAGCACATTCCAGGACTTCTGTCAAGGCACTATTTCCCAGGAAAATGCTTCCTATGGAAGAGAAAGCTTCACACACATTGTTGTGTATTGTGCTTCACCCTCTCCATGCTGTGGTAGGACAGTGCCACCAGGGTGGACTAAACCTCCTGGTGGACCCTGGCAGGAGGGAGTTCTTATGAAAAGAACTACTGGACAACAGAGGGATCCAGATTCACTAAAACTACCTTGAGGAGAACTGGTACATCACATTCAATAGTAGGGTCTTCAGATATGTCTACAAACTGATTTGAGGTGGTGTATTTAAGAATACTAACACAACCTGTCTCATTTAGTCGACGTGTTTCTGCCTAGTACCCTAAACAGCTCTGGGGCATTCATTAGGGCTATAGATCCCTAACCTACTTTTGCATGATACAATGCAGAGCGATACTGTCTTTTTTAGCAGTACTACCCAGGTGAGTCCTACCTTAGGATAGATTCTGGTAAAATGAACTTTGGGTACATAAAGTAGATTAGAAAAACTGGAATAAAGTACTTCAGGCTTCCCTATCCAAGGTTTATTATTAAGGAAACTGTACTGTGGTCATGCAAGTGTCAGAACAGTGCAAATCACTGCAAGTCAACACACATGGCATTTGAAAAAATACATGCAAAGACTAATATTGTATTAAATGTGCATATAGGAGGAATCCTATTAAGGAATGCAGCTATCATCTCCTAAATTAATAACCAGGATGTTTGAAATTATTATGATGTTTCAACATTTTATGTTAAGAACCAGTATTAAAAACTATCCCTTACCCTATATTTTAGGGGATACCAGCTCCTGGTCTGGGGGGACGGAACGGTGGCCTTTGCAGTCACACACTGACAAAGAAGCATTAGTTATTGATCAGTCTTAAAAGCCCAGATCAATGACAGAGTCCTCTACATATTTTCATATATATGATATGATCCAAGTACACCAGACATTTTGTCTTGAGTATTATATAAAATGCATACTCGAGGACTAACGTGAGAAGCTGATGCTGGGTGATCACCACAGTATGATTCATCTATCTGTTAGTTTCAATGACAATCATGCAGGCATCCAACATCTTAGTTAAAAACCTAACATGCTATGCGACTCTCACAGAATTGAGATGTTTTTTCTTGCTAAATGAACACAGTATCGCACATGGATAGATAATATTGAGGTGTGTGTTGTCATTACTTATACTGTAGGTGACAAAACAAATATGGAAACTCTGTTTCATTCTCCCTGGTATAACACCAAATTAAATTGCTTGGAAAGCATGAATTGTTTGTTAAAAATGAGTGTCCATAAGAGCAAAATCATAGCACTACTCCATAACTTCCCCAGGGCGGAGAATACATTGAGACCATTAAAAACATTGGGTCAGAGCAGGACTGCGTGCACTCACGTCCCCAACACACCCCATTGAGCATTGTTGAAGATACATCATTTACACATTCATAGTAGGAGCATTACTGTGTAAAGTTACCCAAGAGGAAGCCCCCCCAAAACACCATTATTATGTCCCCTTCTACTTACTTCTTCAAAGGGCCCACTGTTCGTGACAACCTAAGAGAGCCCACTCCCAACTGTTGAAATGGTGTGCAGGGGAGTGGATGAGAGAATGAGCCAAGGAAGCAAACACACCTACAGTGCATCATACCAGCGTCAATGGAACATGCTAAGTGAAGTGCATGTATCGGATGAGAAGATCATTCTCTAAGTCAAGGGTGCCCGCCATATGTCTGGGTGAATGATTCATGGGAATTGTGGTCCCAACTTTAACAGAGTGATGATACATGCTGAAAGAGCGCCGCTTCATATTGTGTTTGGGGTGTTCCTCTTGTAGGTTTCTATGTATTCATAACTGCCGTGGTCAATGTTCAGGACAGATGCATATTGTCATTTGTTGTATGTAATTATTGGTGTTTGGTGCTTACATTCGCATTCACCCTCATAAGTGTTTCCGGATACTGACAGAGATAAAAATACCCAAGCACATGACTCAACTCTTTCTGTTTTTTAGTAGTTGGTTAATTGCAGACTCTACATCACGGTAGACTCAAAGGCACTTATTTTTCAAAAGGGGGAGAGAATATAATAGAATGGTCATTTCTAATCTTCTAGTGCTATAGAGCAAACTTAGCACAGCAGACTGTAAGGGTGTACTAATCTTTTCCTATGTCGAGGATAGTACTACTCACCTCTATTTTCATGTGTCTTACTCAAAAGGTCCTGGAACTGCTGTGATGAGGGGAACTATCCCATGTTCGGGTATCATATCTGAACCACACTTGTGAAAATCAAAGCCTACTGATATTCATCCAGAGTATCTCCTTGCTCCTACCCGTTTATCTGTCCAGAGTGATGGGAGTGTGTACAAACCTAATTTTCATCCCAATATACATTATTTGACATGGACATTTTATAATATAAACCATAATTTTTGTATTGCAGTTTGACAAGCCCTTGAGTGTCCCATGGGAGATGGTAAGTTCACAGAGTTCTCTAGGTATTTTTCTAACTGTCTTTCTCTAGTGTGTGTGTACCACTATATGCCTGATGTAACATGCTCTTTTGAATGGATGCATGGGTTTCTCTAATTGTAGACCTCCAGACTGCAGAATCTTCCAATTCTTGTTAATAATCTTTTGCAAGTCCTTTGGCAAATGGCTGAAAGTTGTCACACAGATCCATCTCTTCTTTCCCTCCTTTTTATATGCTGTTAGCAGTTGTTACCTTCTGTTGTTGAGGGCCCTCTTAATGGCCCTGTTTACCAGATGAGGTGGGTATCTTTTCTCTGCCAACTTCAGAGAGACATTCTTTGCATGCATTTTGTAATCTTCAGTTTCAGAGCAATTGCGTCTCAAGCAGAGGGATTGCCCCAGGGGGTAAGTTTTCCCTTACTGCATCTGGGTGAAAACTCACAAATCGTACCCGATTGTTAAGGTCAGTTGGTTTATGAAAGACCTCAGTTTTAAAATGTCCATTCTCTGCCTTAATTAAGAGGTCAAGAAACAGAAGTTCCTTTCCTCCAACCACAATCGTGAAGCACAAGAAAGGATCAAGTCCATTCAGCCACCCCCAAACTCAAGGGCCTCATTCTTGGTGCCTGTCCAGATCACTAATACATCATCAATGTAACATTTCCATAGCCATAGCATTTCTTGAAAGGGATTCTGTGATTGCAGGACATATTCTGACTCAAAGGAGTGGACATAGAAACACACCAGGCTTGGGGCAGATGTGCCCCCCATTGCGGTCCTGTGTACCTGGAAGAAGTATTTTCCTTCAAACTCCAAGCTATTGCTTGTAAGTGTCAGATGCACCAGATCCAATACAAATTCACAGGGTGTTACAGAAGGATTTTTTCCACTACTTCCACAGGGGATTTCTAGGGAATAATTGTATATAAGGATTCAACATCCAGGATAATCAACAGTTCCCTATCATGCTCAAATGGCATGTCCTTTAATATGTTGAGAACATCTTTTGTGTCCTTTTGTGTCCTGAAGGTGGGCATTCTCCTTAACAAGGTTTGGAGGAACACATCACAAAACTGTGACAAGGATTCCAAAGCAGAGCCAATCCCACAGACGACTGGTCTCCCTGGAGGAGGGAACTTGTTTTTATGGATTTTGGGAAGAATGTGAAAATACTGCCTTTTAGACTGCTTCTGTGTTAGGAACTATGCCTCGTGTCTTGTGATCCACTCACTTTCCAGTCCTTTCAATACAAGAAAGGCAATCTCCTGTTGAATTTCAGGGGTGGGGTCTTTTGAAAGGTGTTTGTAATTCTGAGTGTTATTCAGAAGTCTCATACATTCCTCTTTGTACATAGTTATTGGTAGAATCACTATTGCCCCATCCATATCTGCAGGTTTTATCATTGTAGTCTTGTCATTTGCCAAAATGTTCAATCCCTTCTTTTGATCCTTGCTTGTGTTACAGAAGGCACTGTGATTGTTTTTACCCAACATAACAACCTCACAATTAACTGATGTTTTTGAATGCTAACACCTCTGGTGGCATTTCGAAGGGTGGTGGATTGAAAGTAGATTTAGAGCATAGTCCTGTATTTCTATCTTCCGCAGCACTGGGAGGATTCTGTAAGAAGACTCAGGTGCTCATTCCGAGTTTGGTGGGCGGCCTCCCCCGTCCGCCAAACTTAACCTGCCACCTGACCGGTGGTGCTGTCAGGACACCGCTAGCCGTATTACGACTTCACCGCAGGGCCGGTGGGCGGAAACAGTGTTTCTGCCCGCCGGCCTTGCCGTGAAGAGGGCACCAATGTGGCGGTGCAGAGGGTGAAGCAGCACCCGTCACACATTTCACTGTCCGTAATTCGGGCAGTGAAAAACATGACGGAGCTGTGCATGGGGACCCCTGGCACCCCCATTCTGCCAGCTTTTCCACAGCTGTATGAACCGCCATGAGAAGGCTGACAGAATGGAACTCATAATCCGTCAGGCAGCGCTGCTTGAGGTTGTCTCCAGTGTGGCGGTTTTGGCGGTATTACCGCAGCATTTTGTCCGCGGTCGAAATTTGGCAGATCGGACTGCCACTACCGTGGTGGTCCGATGGCCACCCTGAGTCTGGCGGTCTCAAGACCGCCAAACTTGGAATGAGCACCAAAGTCTAATCGTTCTAAAAAATTCTGCTATTTCCTGCTTCATTTGGAAAATATTGTTTCTAAGAGTAGGTATAAATCTGAGTCCCTTACTCAGTACAGATGGCTTAACTTCATTCAAGGCCAGCGTGCTATAGTTAATAACAATATCTTTGGGGGGGATCGGACTCTGCTAGTGCTTGGAGTTGCCTCCTTATGGGGACATGGTTCCTGTATGGTATCTGTGTGTTGCAACGTGACTCCTTTCTTCTTTCCTCTTCCTCGTCCACCCTCTAAAAAAGAGTTGCTGGAGTAAAACCATGGCATATTATGAGGGGGTAGAAAGGTAGGTGAACAATAATGGGAGGGGACTCCAAAATTGGGACTGTAACCCCAGGTGTGTTCATTTTGAGGAACTGGGGGGGAGACCCACCGGGGGCTGGGGGTTGCGAAACCCCTGTTGGTTTAATCTTCTCTCCCTTCTTTGATACCCCTCCAGACGGGACTCAGTATCAGAGTCAGATGGCAATCCGCTTATTAAATGAAGTGCTAAAATGAGTTGACCTAAAGAATGTTCTAATTAAGAAGTAGATTAAGAATTAAAAGTATTAAATTAATATGAATTAATCGTACTTATATTTAATTGGATGAATTTTATAAATGTGAATTACCTGTGTACAAAAAAATAAATCAGTTTTTAAACAGTTCTAACATGTTGTAAATAATGCTTCAGATTAAATAATTTGCTTTGCATATTTGATTTGAATTGTAAGGTGTGCAATAGGTTTAATAATGCATTCATATATTAATGTGTATTAAGGCTTTCTTAGCTTGACTAGTCCTGAAAGATTCATTTTGAAGCAGTAGTTGAAAATCACTTGTGTATTCTGTTCCCTTTGATCTGAAGTTTTTACTAGATTGCTGATGTGATGTTGTATGTCGAATTGCATTGAAGGTTAGAGAACATGTTTGTTACTAACAATGATACATTATTTGTTCTAGCACTCCAACAAGACAGGAAATCTATAATTCTCATGAAAAATATTTGGTTTATTTTGTGTACCCTGAGAGAGGATCCTAATGTTGTAAGCAATTATATAATGTAATATTTTGTCAGAACTTTATGATATAATTGAAAGGACAATGAACTTTTGCTGAGAAAATCTGGAATAGTTACAATTTTGTCACCCTCTGCTTTCTTTAAGTCGCCTGATGAGTTTTTGTGTCTTAGTTTAAATGTCCCATTCATATATGCTGTTCAATACTTATAAGCCAAACTCATTCTGAACTGCAGATCTGTCATATGTGCAGCCCGTGTTCTGCACTGTCTTGATGCTGCTGCCAACTGACAGTGTATATTTTTTTATAGAAGGTTGCCATAGTTAGATGATTTTTTCAAATTATTTTTGTCTTTCTTTTATTTTTGCTTTTGTCTGCATGAGTTAGCCCATTCCCACAGAACAATGATACAGCCCTCTCATCCAATAGAATTCCCTTTGGGTCATGGAAACTGAAAAAAGGGCGTTTCGGTCTTTTCCTCAATAAAAAAACTTTTTCTTGGATGCCGGCTACTTTAATTTCAAGCACATTATTTACGATCCGAACAATAGGACAGTTTATAACTTTTTGTTTCTAGATTACTTAATTGCCTCAATCAAGTTACAATAACTAGTTTATATTTCATTTTTATTTTTCTTTAATTCTCAACCTGTGCACAATTACATTCTTTGAATCATGGCCGCCAAAATAGACGTTAGGTTTGATGCACCTTCTGGATCATGGAAACCAAAGAAGGACTTTTTCAGTTTCCTCAATAAAGATGGCACTGGATTAAGATGCCACGCACTCTCCGCATGTTTCTGTTGCTAGGGATTTAACCGAAGACGAGCAGCTGTTCTTCGGTCCTCATTCAGTTCTTTCTGATCAGTAAGCAATCTTTAAGGGACTAGTACAAGTCTACCCAATTACCTTTAGTCTGTTTTCTTAAAACAACTGTCTGTTTTATGTTCCTTAAAGGCATGTTTTGTTTGGCCTGTTTTATATTGAGGATGTGCCATCTAACTTACGGAATTCTAAATACATGACCTGTGCATGATATCTTACTTCTCTCACATTTCATAACTGGCCATCTCATTGATATTTCAATAAATATAGCTCAGCCTCAATAGGATGAAACCGTCTCTGCAAACACTTAGACTGCTAGGCCTGCTCCAGCCACCTCTTGGAGGGTTTTCACACTGGCATTTTGTGTCCCTTCATGCTACATAAATCTTTTCTTTCATGATGTACGATGCTCAGGGTTTCATTTATGATGCATGTCTTTCTTGAATTGGGACCACTTGTTATGATTTCTTGAATCACATTCATCTCAATAGTTTTTGTGTTGTTTATACAGCCCTTCATTATATTTTGCCGACTTAATATTATGTTTTCCCTGACATATTTCTGGATTGTTTGTATGTTTTAATATGGACCAAGTTCTCTGATCAATTTGCTAGTTCTCCACTTATGCCTTGTGAATAATTCATTTATTTGTTGAGCACCGTGTAATAATGCCATATATACGAATTGATGCAACATGTGGACTAGTCTCCTTGTTGTAAACATTAATCCTCTACTACGTATTAATAAGTCTCCTTGATGTAGGAACTAATTTTATTTGATTACCTGCAGCCCAAAATCCCTGATACCATTGCATGTTGTAGTTAATCATAATACTTGATAGCAGGGATATATGTGAATAACTAGATGTATGTTTTGTTTTCCTTGAATAGCTTTTCATCATTACTAATATTTTTTGGGTGAAATTGAAACTATGTTATCACTATACTTTTCGCCAGTCTAGATTGATCCTTTGGTCTTCTGCTTAACATCACAAAATGGACACTTTTTCTTAAATATATGGAGAGGTATTGTACAATCCCATCTACATATAGGGGTAGAGACCTTTTAACTTCTTCTATCCATCATATTGCATTAGCATGCAGGGAATGAAACAAAGGCAGAAGGTTCTCTCATCTATACTTTTAGAAATGGCTTGGTTTTTAACTCACACATTTGGAACCTCTGGTTGTAGGAACCGCTAATATTAATTCTATATTTGTATAACCTTCACATGGTACCATAAATTCAGCTACCAGCACCTTCTCACATGCCATCTCACGTACTTTGCACTTTTTTATATGATTTTTATGATGTATTAATATTCGTTATTTAATATCTTATTTTTGCACTAGTGGTGGGATTTTGAATTACTTCCCCTCCTTTTTTTCACACCTTGGGTGTGGGAGATTGGGTAATCTAAGCATTTTTATCTTCATCTTTTTCTTTAACTTATTTATTTCTATATCATATAAAAACTATTTTTTACCTTTATAGTTTCACGGCCTTCAGAAAGCCCCAGGTATACATACCCCAGGGGGCCAATCACGTGTCGGCTGTTGCTTTGCAAGTGTGTTATAATACATTTTCAACTGAACTTATGGATTCGACTCAATGAATTACTTTGCAAACATCTTGACAGTATGACACATTGAATGTACATTTTAGATTCATGGTGGGTGTCAGGAAAACTGTTGCCAGTGTTGTTAAGTTCTTTCCTCAGAAAAAACGATTCCCTTTTTCCTTGTACCCACGTTGGTTGCATCGATGTCCTCACTCCCGGTGGCTATTGCGGAGGCTGTACTTAGAACTAGCTTCTTCAGGTTTAACTGCCAATCAAGATGGTGGCTGAAAATCCTTGTGAGGTCAGCACTCTGCCGCGTCTACCTTAGTTTCATGCTGAAGCTTCACTCCAGCTGTTTCTCTCTGGGAGCTGTGCACTTCAACTATCATTCTGGGGAGAAGGGGCAGAGTTCCTTAGGCGGTTCATTCCAGTTTTGAGCAATTAATTCTTTTTTCTTGTTGCAGTGTGCACACCAGCTACTTTTTCCCTTTTAGAGAAGATGAATTTATTCCTTCTTCCAACAACTGGTTATCGGCTTTCTGAGGAGAATACATTTGGGCTTAACAGAACTTCAAGCAACTGCAGTAAGGAATCCTTTTGTATGATTTCCAGACTTGCCATATATATTCACAAACTCTTCGCCTTGCAGACTTGCCAGTCTTAGAGACAAACCTCAGTGCTCAGACTAATTCCTACACACTGTGATTGAGAAAACTGAACCTTGAGAAGGAGTTTTTGTTTCCTGTAAAAGACATTAGAAGATTGTATATTTGTGAACCTTTGAACTTTTCTCCAGAGTACCTTGGATACCTCTGACTCCTGAAGAAAAGAGGTTATTACGTTATCATTGTTCTCTTAGAGAGAGGTCACTCTCTCAAAAGATCCAGGTTAGGAGAACGATAGAACTGGGTGAATGTGAATGGCTGAACAGTTGAATGTGCAGGAGGAATGTACTTATGTATGTTCTTATCACCCGACTGCAGGTCCTTCCTTTAAAGAAATTGCAATAAGAAGAAAGGTGCAGGTTACAGAAGCACACACTGAATAGCCTATCTTCAAGAGGGAAACACAGGCTAGAATTGGATCTGGAGGTGGTCTCTTTTTCTTTTCCAATTCCCCTTTCTCCCTATCGGATGCAGGGTTCAGATAATCAGTAAAGTCTGACCATGCATCTGTAGGAGGGAGTTGGGTAAAAGGCATCTGCTCCTGTGGAAGTTTGATTTAATGGGTAATCTCTTGACAGTGGGCCTACGAATCACTTCCTTAGTCTTCAGTCTAAATTTGTGTTAGTGATAGGAATGTCCACTCCTGAAATGTGAATGTTAAAACTGTATTTTAGTGATTTACTGATGTCACCATCATCTGTTTTGAAATATGATAATAATGTGCATATTGTGTTGTTGCTAATCTATAATATTCTTTTGGACTGTTTGACAGTGTTAATGTTCAGTAGATTAAGGGGGTCATTCTGACCCCGGCGGTCTGAGACCGCCGGGGCCAGGGTCGGCGGGAGCACCGCCGACAGACAGGCGGTGCCCCGCAGGGCATTCTGACCGCGGCGGTTCAGCCGCGGTCAGATGCGGGAAACCGGCGGTCTCCCGCCGGTTTCCCGCTGCCCTGCAGAATCCTCCATGGCGGCAGAGAGCGCTCCGCCGCCATGGGGATTCTGACACCCCCTACCGCCATCCTGTTCCTGGCGGGACTCCCGCCAGGAACAGGATGGCGGTAGGGGGTGCCGCGGGGCCCCTGGGGGCCCCTGCAGTGCCCATGCCAATGGCATGGGCACTGCAGGGGCCCCCGTAAGAGGGCCCCACAAAGTATTTCAGTGTCTGCTATGCAGACACTGAAATACGCGACGGGTGCCACTGCACCCGTCGCACCTTCCCACTACGCCGGTTCAATTCTGAGCCGGCGTCCTCGTGGGAAGGCTGATTTGCCCTGGGCTGACGGGCGGCCGCCCGCCAGCCCAGGGCAAATCCCAAAATACCCTCAGCGGTCTTTCGACCGCGGAGCGGTATTTTGGTGGGGGAACTTCGGCGGGCGTCCTCCGTCGTCCGCCGAAGTTAGAATCACCCCCTAAATCTTTTCAGACGTTTCGGTCAGTTTATGATTTTCATGTATGTTTATAACTTAGTTTTGTGCACCATGTATGTGACATTGATTTTGGGATTGTAATAAAGTTATGAACCTTTATTCAGTTTGCAGTTTGATTTAGTCTTAAATTGGTGTCTAGAATTGTTTATGGTATAATGTTATTGATTTGTGATTGAATGATTCTGACTACTACACTCTTCGAAAAGTCTAAAGATCTAGTCTATCTCTATTAGTGAGAAAACTGATGGTTTCCCACCAGCACAATTTTGGTTTCTGAACCCGAAGTAGAGAGAAAATCTTGTGAAGGTTATGTCTTGTGAGGAGGAGAGCCAGAATTGGCTTACATTGACAGCATTGTGTTACGAGTGAACAGTATGTGTTTTGAGTAAGGTTTGTATTTGAAATGCTTTGGCTAAATCGTGGAGAAGTGTGATGTATGAAGTAAGTAGGAAGTTTTAGTACTCCAGGGAATTGAGTAGGGAGCTGGCATACTCCAAGTAAGAGAGTGGGGAGTTGGCATACTCCAAGTGAATGCTGTGTTTTGTGCTAGAAAATTGCCCACATGGTTGTTGTTGTTGGCGGGTCCTGCGAGGCCTAAGACTCTGGAGCAATATTTGCTTTTAGGTTTTGCATGAGAGGTGTATGAGATGGCTCTGAAGTGAGTTGCAGCTGCCGAGGAAAGTGAATGTGATGTCATTTGGTCCACATTCGGACTGGTCAGTTGGTGAGAAAAGCCGCACACGGATTGGTGGACAAGACTGCACTGCTATAGGTTGAGAACAGCTCACGAAAAGGACTGTGGGATTAAAATTATTTCCTGGTTTCATAGATTTTGAGTTGTGAAAAAAAGTTGTGTAAAAGTGAAGTTTTTCAAAGCTTAAAGGAGTGCGTTGAGAGAAGATATTTTTATTCCAGTAAGAGAGAGTCAGACTACTTTACCTGAGTGTACACCAGCATTCAAGGTAATGGAGGAGGGAGGAGTTTCAACATGTCTTTGGGTAAATTATTGGTGCAAAGTAACTGAGAATAAAGGTACTTTAGCTTTTCCCTGTTATGGATCTTTTAATTTGAGAATATTGGAAAATTTGAGGAGGCTGTTATATGAATCAAAGCCCCTTCCTAGACCTGCCCAATTTAAATCACTTGCTATTTGGGTATTATTTGTGAGACAAAAGGAGGTTCCGAAATTTGAAAGGAAAATGATGAAAGCAGAAAAGACGCTGGCGGAAGCTAGATGGGATGTCTAGCAGAGAATGTGTGGAGCAGATACACTACATGCAGTGAAGTTATTTCCAGCAACTATACAGGAAGGTGATCGAAGTGTTCAACCCAAAGCCCAAAAATAAATCTGAGGAAGATGCAGAACAGAAATCAGGTGAAAGTAAAAAGGTTCAGACATTGACAGTGATTTGATGATGAATTTATAACTCGGTTGTTGCAGAGTCATCCCCCGACCTTACAATGCAGTCACATCAGTGAGTTGGAATAGAGTCCCAAGTGTTGCCACAGCCCTAGTTGCACAAAGCCAGGTACAGATAATTCCAAATGTACCTACTGCTAATGTTGCACAAATGCAAGAAGTTCCACAGTTCCAGTTATGGCACAGTGAATTCTAAATTCAGCAATGACTTAGTTTGAGTCTACACCTAATGTACAGACACCTGCACAATTTGTGAACCAGAGACAGACAATGCCTATGTATTCCCCAGTAACAACACCACAGAATGTTGCCCCAAATCATTCAAATCAAGCTTTTGGTACAGTATTAACTGGCCAAAGTAAAGGATTAATATTCCCCCCAAGTCAGACAAATTTGTCAGTACCAGAAGCATTAACAGTTCCCGTAACCATATGTCCAGTAGTCCCCTTTTATGCCCAGCATAATAATGAGAGTAGTCCCCAGATTCCAAATCCAGTATAAGCAATAAATTCACCTTTTGGATCTAATGCAGAAATGGAGAGATTGAACACTACTTTGCCGGCCATGAGTACTATGAATTCATTTGGTTTGAATCAGACATATCATAGAGTAAGTCCACTGACTGATGTGGCATGTCTCCCATGCTCTACATGTTCATCTGTATTGGCTATGGAGAAGGCTATAAGAACATACTGTATGCAGCCACAGTCCCTAACTATAAGTAATAACATTAGTTTATAAGGGTTATGAGCACAACAATTGATTGAATGGTTGGACAATTTGAGCAGAGCATCAGTTCCAGGAAACATGCTTGAGGGAGAAATGACACTGAATATGATTGAAGGAACCCTTGAATTGGACAGATTAGATTCTTACTATGAAAATTAATTACACTTCATGTACAAGGATGTTACTCTTTGAGCAGGACAGGTTTATGAGAAATTAACTCATTTGGCAGAGAAATATGAAACCAAAATGAATAAATCCAAACATTTGAGACATTGTGAACATGAGATCACCTAGAGTGAAAATTCACATTAAGGAGTTGATTCAGAGTATTCAAACATGGGAGCATTCCATAAATGGAAAGGCAGACGGGCAAAGAAAAAAGATCAGAAGAAAAAGCAGACTACAACTCCAAATGATGTACAGTAGACTGAAGGAGCTGTAAAGATGATGCCAATTTGAAAAATTCCAGGAGGGAATTTTTTTCATGTCCCATGAAGCAGAAGTGACATACTGTCATTTACAAATGATTACCCAAAGTTGAGGGGGAAACCAGTAGAATAGTACCAGCAAACAGAGAGGTTTGTCAAGCCTGGGAAATGTTTATGGGAAGATCTGAACACTTTGTTTGAAATTGTGGTTCCAGCAGATTTATGGGTTGAGTGTAAGTGGAGTGTTGATTGGCCAAAGCATGAGCTGCCAAGAGATGCAGTAAAAGATGGACCGTCTGAAGAAGTGATGAAAACCTATTACAAGGTGACTGAGTTTTTGAAAACTACCGTTTCCCCTTCAGATATTAATTGGCAAAGGATTGACAGGACATCTCAGGAGACAAAAGAGTATGTTCATGCTTATTATGAGAAATTGTTGCAAGCCTTCAAGCAGTGCAGTGGCACAAGGATTATTGAACAGAGAGACATGATTAATTTTATGTTTAGATTCATTCAAGGATTGAAGCCTGAAATTAGCAATATGATTCAGAATTATTTGATTTGCTGGCAAGGAAAGCCAACCAATGAAGTATTGCATTACACAAAATACTGTAGTAACAAAATCGAGTTGAAGCAGAAAAGGTTAAGGGAAAAGGCAATGGCGATGCAAATCATGTCTGCCTAGGCAGCAGGTATGCAGGGATCGCAGGGACTGGTGAACATTTGAGGAATGCAAGGGACACAACAGCAAGTTAATATGGTGCCTCAGTTCAGTGGTAGAGGTCATGGAATTCGAGTAGATCCGAATGCAAATGTGACTGATGTTCAGAACATGAACAAAGTGTTTCCTTGTCATGTGTGTGGCAATGTCGGACGTTAGAAACAGGAGTGTCCATTTAGTAATATAAATAATTTGGTGCAAGGTGGTGGTGTTGCACAGATGATTGACAGTCAATTTCAAAATCAAAGCATTCAAAGGCCACAAATTTAAAATATGAATATTCCTACTGGAGCAGTCCAAAAACAGGTTACCCAACAAGTACAATTTCCTCAACAGCAGATTCATGTTCCAAACAAATGCAGATACCACAAGCTCTGATGTCATAGCAACAGGTAATTCGCAGAACGCGAACGCGACCCAAAGAACAAATGGAAATCTAAATCAGTTAATCATATGACACCTATTGATTGATTTCAGTGATGATAAATGAGTGAAGACCATATTAGTGAGAGTTCAGAAGAGGAAGAATGTGTGGTGGCTGCTTCACTGTTAGCAGTAAATCTGTGTGGTCCTATGTGAATGTGAATGTGAAAGGGACATGATGTTTCATTCCTAGTTGACAGTGGAGCAACTAATTTCACTGTCAGGTCTGCAGAAGTCCCTAATGTGCCTCTTTCAGTTCAGTTCAGGTTGCAAGAGTAGCAAACCAACATTTAGTAAACCCCATTACAGAGCCCATTCCAGTTAAAATAGGAATCTTTGAGGATTTGTACTGCTTCGTAGATTGAGATTCAAGTCATGTGAGTATATTAGGAAGAGACTTATTATGCAAATTAAAATATTCCATCACTTGTACACATGAAGGGATGGGACTTCCAAACAAAATGATGAGATGTATCCTGATCCTGATGTATGCTGATTTTTTCCATGACAATTCAAGACCTGCAAGATTAATTGTAAGACACAGTAACGCTGAGAGTTTGGGATCTCACTGGAAAAGATATTGGACTAATTTAAGGTGCTGAACCAGTCAAAGTGACTGTTAAGCCAAATGCAGTGTTCTTCAGGACACCACAGTATAACATGACCCCAGAAGTAATTGAAGGTATTACCCCAGTAATTGCAGATTTTGTTGAGCATGTAGTGTTAAGACGGTGATAGGTAGCCCATGTTACTCTTCAATTACGGGATTGCGAATGCCTAGTGGGTGATATTGCATAGTACAGGATTTGAGAAAGGTTAATGAAATTGTGGTATCCTCTTGTCCCGTAGTGCCAAACCCAACAGTGATTTTATTCCACATTCCATGTGGAACAGAATGGTTTTCAGTTATCGATTTGTCACAGGCATTTTTTTCAATGCCTTTGCATGAGGATAGTCAATTCCTATTTTCATTCCAATTCGGCAATCATGTGTATTCATGGTGTCACACTCCACAGGGGTTTTCAGAATCTCCATCCATTTTTAATCATATTTTCAAGAAGAACTTTGAGACTTTGAACATGGAATTTAAGTCCACTTTGTTGCAGTACATTGATGATCTGATGTTTGCATCCAATACACCTGAAGCTTGCAGACAAGATACCATTGTGTTATTGAATCATTTGAGTGAAGACCGACACAAGGTTACCCCAGCCAAGTTACAGTATTGCCAGAAAGAAGTAAAGCATTTGAGTCACCAAATTGAGAAAGGTGCAAGGAAAGTGTCCCGAGAAAGAGTTGCAGCAATTATGCAAATGAATCCCCCAATTACGCAGAGAGATGTAAGCATGTTTTGGGGCATGGTGAGCTACTGTTGCCAATGGATCACACATTTTTCAGTATTTTCCAAACCGCTGCAGAAGTTGATGCATATAGAAGTCAGAGACCCAGTTCCCTTCAGTGAAGAGTGCATAAAAGTTTTCACTGAGCTGAGTGAGAGTTTGTGATGAGCATCAGCTTTGGGAATGCCTGATTAAACAAAAGGCTATTCATTGTTTTTTCATGAATGTGATGATTGTGCTCTTTGTGTTTTGACGCAGTTGCATGGTGGAACAAACAGGCCAGGGGCATATTTTTCCAACCACATTGGATCCTGTCGCTGCTGCTTTGTCCAGCTGTTTAAAGGCCATGGCGGCTGCTGGTGTAAGTATAGGACAATGCAAAGGTATTGTGATGGGACAGCCTTTAGTTGTTTATGTCCCATATTCATTTGAGGTACTTTTGATTAGGTCCAAAACCCAATATTTAACCAGTGCCTGTCTTACTCGTTTTGAGTTATTGATCCTTGAGCCAGCCAATGTGACCGTCAAGAGATGTGCCAAACTAAACCCTGTCACATTATTGCCTGTAAATGTTAATGATTCAAATGATGTTAATGAAATGGAACATGACTGTCTTGATGTCACTGAACTGTGCACCAAACCCAGACGTGATATTCAGGATGCCACTTTAGAAGAGAATGTCCAAGATGTATTTGTTGATGGCTCCTGTTTAAGAGACAGTGAATGTGCTCTGAGAGCTGGTTGTGCAGTTTGCACCCTCTGACAGGCCCCGTAGTTTTTATGAGTCTTTTCTGCCCAAGTAGACGAATTGGTTGCTCTTACAAGAGCATCCTGCATTTCAGAGCAGCTCAAAGTGACAATATTCACAGATAGTCAATACGGATTTAGTGTTCTGCCTGACTTTGGGCCGTTATGGCACCAGTGAGGTTTCATGACCTCGTCAGCATCACCCATTTGAAATGCCACCAGAAGTCAAATGATTATGTATTGTTGGGAAATACCAATGCTGACCAAATTGCCAGATGTGGTGCATTGCATTGCACCACCTTCTATGAAGAGTGGGTTGTGGAAGTGACACCAGTGAGACAAATCAAAATTTCTTGATGTCAGTGGTTGATGCCGGGGATGAAATTAAGAGTTTGCAGGAAAAGGCAACAGAGGAAGAAAACAGAGGTTGGAAAAAAGCAGGTTGGGTTTAAAGAGAGCGAGATGATGTCTGGATTTCAAATGAAGGGAAAGTTGTGTTGCCAGATTGTTTGTTCAACTCGATAGAAAGGTATTATCCAGTTAATCTCTGCAGAGATGCAATGATTCACACATTCAAACAAACATGGTTCAACCCCAGATTTAGATTGATTGCAGAAGTGGTCTGTCACAGATGTGCTACAAGCCAACAAATGAACATAGGGAGACACATAGTGGTTAATTTGAGCCACATAGGCAGATAGGGAGGTCCATTTATTGGAATGCAACTTGATTTTACTGAGAAGCCTGCCTGTCATGGATTGAACTACATTTTGGTTGTTGTGTGCGTGTTCTCCCACTGGATTGAAGTTTACCCAACATGTGGGAATGATCGTCTCACTGTAGCTAAGCTGCTGCTCAGGAAACTGAAATTCAGATTTGGGTTCCCGAAGAATTTGGAATCAGATCGATTAACTCATTTTAATAATGAGATCATAAAGTTGTGTACAGCACTGAAGACTGAGCAAAAATTGCACTCAAGTTACAGACCAGAGACATCTGAATGGGTGAAACAAATGAATGGAACACTGAAAGCTCAATTGTCAAAGGTTTGTGCTTCTACAGCGTTGAAATGGCCTTTTGCATTGCCACTTGACCTGATGAGCATGTCTGCACCCCTGACAGGAAGACAGGACTGTCTCCCCAGGAGATTCTTGTGGGGCATGCAATGAGGTTACCAGCAGAACCAGCAAATACACTTTTGAACATAACAGATGCCTTAGTGCTGGATTGTTGTAAAGGTCTGGCTGATGTTGTTCACTCTTTGTCTCATCAGGTCGAAGCAGTGCCAGTTCAAACGGCTCAAGAACAGTGTCACAGCTTGAAAGCTGGTGACTGAATTTTAATCATGAAGCATGTCAGGAAGACCTGCTTAGAGCCAAAGTGGAAAGGACCATTTCAAGTTATCTTGGTGATGCCAACAGCTGTAAAGTGTGCTGGTTTTCCAAACTGGATCCACACAATCCATACACACAAAGTTCTGTGTCCTCTTGAAAACACAGAGTCTGATCCCATAAGAGTGAATGCTAATGAAGAAGGGGTTCTGGTTGACCAAGTTGTGAGGATGGAACCAGTGGAAGAAGCAGAAATTGAGCAAAGTGGTGAAGGTGTAAGCAGCCTGCATGCAGACAAAGGTGCAGAATAGCAAAGTCAAAGCCAAATGATTCCTGCCAGCACAGTAAACTTTGTGAACACAGTTCAAATCGAAATGTGCACAGTGAAAGAAGATAAATGGCCTGCAGCTGCACATGAACTGGATGCTGATAAACTCCATTCAATAACAGAAGCAGTTGAAGAGTCAAACGAGAGTGAAGATGAATATGGTACTGGAAATAGAATTAAATAGAAAGGAGTGCCAAGACACAGATACTCTTCACCTGAATGGATCTACCTTGTACAAATGAATGGAAGGACGAGTTTATGACCTTTTGTTTTGACCATGAGAATTCAGATGAACATTCTGGAATTTGAAATCGCATTTGAACTGAGTTTTGAGATAATCTTGCTAATTGATCAACAAAGACATTACACTCTGGAAGTGACCATAGGCAATCATCAGACTGTGTTCTTTTGAAAACGAACATTTGAATTATTTTTGAGAGCTTTTTGTTGAATCTTGAACATTTTTTGAAGATCAAAAACTGCTTATAAATTGTGCAAAGACTTTAAAAAGTCACTTTGTTTTTTTAATTTTTGCTTGCTTTTGCTTTCATATTTTCATTTTTTTTTTCTTTTTTCTCTGATTCTACAGAAGCAATGAACCCTGGATAGGGCAAACACAGTAAATGTAAATATGTGTGCATTGGTTTAATTTTCATATGTATGATTGCATTCATTTAAGTGATTATGGTAAAGAGTGTTTCAGTGAAAGGAGAGATGCAAAGTACAGCAACTCCACTACAGAGAATGACAACATCTCAGCAGGATAAGTCCTATAAGGATGAGGGATTGCTTCATTTAGGTGACACAAATGGAGATGTGTCTTCCAATGTTTATTATAGTTTGTTGTATGAGTATGTGGATTCAGTGAATGTGCGTGATTGGTATGTGTGTACACAAATTCCTTTGTCAGTGCAAGAAGGCATCACATATAATAGCTTACCACTAACTTATGGCATTAGTTGCAGTTTATTATTAACACATTTGTACAATCAAGAGAACATTCAGTACTTCTATTCTAACTATGATTTAATTTTCTTGTCTGTTCTTATTAATCAGCATTTGAGCAACATTGCATAGGCTAGGAATATAGATATAATAGGAAGATTCTTTGAGGATATGATGACTTTTGGAACAGCATATGCAAACAGGAATAATCTGACATGTCTTCTAACACAGGTAGAAAAGGATTTCATTAGTCAAGTAGATAACAGAAGGAATGCAATAGAAGCAAAGATAGATAAGGATATAGTAACTAGAAAGAAATTAGTTCACAACACACCAGATGCACAACTTTAGATTGGCATCATGTAGGGAAGCTTTGTATATGTAGGCCACAATCAAAAGCAGACAATAGGTTTGTGGTAACAAGTGAATGCAGACATGTGTTTTTGTTTAAGAGTGTATGGGATGTCATGCTAAATGGACAAGACTGCGCTGTGCCTGGTGTCTAATACATCTGTGGTGAGAATGTTTGATACAAGTTACCAAAAGGCTGGTATGGCACATGCTATTTAGAAGTGTTTTTTTCTGAAAATCTACCAAGTAGACAATATCGACAACCGAGCAGGGATTGAGAGATTTAAAATGAGACTGAAAAGAGGAGCAAGTGGTTCAGAGATTATCAGAGGCATTTTTGGAGATTTTATTCCATTAGTGGGTGTGATCTTGAATAACATAAAGATAAGGAAGTTATCAACGATTGTAGATGAGATGTCAACTGATTTTTCAGGTTCAGTGCTCCTAATTGACACAGAAATGGTTGTAGCAAGGTATATCTTTTTGGCAGAATCGCCTTGCATTAGACATCCTTTTAGCAAAGGAAGGCAGAGTCTGTTGAGTTATAAAGTCACAGCACTGCTGCACTTATATTCCTGACAACAGCAGAGAGATGAGGAGATACTCATCTAATTTGATGAGTATGAAAAATTACTTAAATGACCAAAGCAGGCGAGTGCTTGGGAGACAATAGATGAAGGATTCTCGAAAGTAGACTCTTGGTTTGGAAACTTGGGAAATGGTTTTGTGAAAATGATAGATTGCAATAGTGTGCATAATTTGTACATTTGGATTTTACAAGACTTACAGTTTCTGGAAAAGGCAAAGAGTAAATAATAAACAGAGGCAGGAAGAAATGGAAATGAAGAATATGAGAAACAGATATTATCAGACGATGAAGACAATTGACACTTATCGCAAACCTAGATCTATGTGTTATCAAACTACAAGGTTTTGATTTGTCTCATTGTAAATGAGAACAGTTCTTTTGTGATTTCATAGATTACCATCAGAGGACGGACTGAGAGAGATCAAATTTTATTAATATATTAGTGGCAGAGAAGTTAGCATATGATGACTAATTAACTTACACTTTAAAAGCCTAACAGAGAAGATAGCACGAGTTGTAAACTGTGCACGTTTGAAATATGGTGGACTATGTGGCCGCCATTCATATTGAGCACTACGTTTTAACATGAATGACTTTGCATTCATATTAAATGAAGTACTAAAATGAGTTAATATAAAAAGAGTTTTTCTTAAGTTGTAGATTATGAACTGAAAGTATTAAACGAATATGAATTAATAGTACTTATGTGATAAAACTGGATTTCGATGTTTTACTGATGTCACGATCATCTGTTTTGAAATCTGATTATAATGTGCTTATTGTGTTGTTGCTAATCTATAGTATTCTTTTGGGGTGTTTAACATTATTAATGTTTAATAGGTTAAATCTTTTCAGATGTTTCAGTCAGTTTATGATTTTCATGTTTGTTTATAACTTAGTTTTGCGCACCATATACGTGACATTGATTTTGGAATTGTAATAAAGATTTGAAACTTAATTTAGTTTGGAGTTTGAATTAGCATTAAAATGTTCATGTTGTCTAGAATTTTGGATGGTATAATGTTATTGATTTGTGATTGAATGATTCTGACTACTACACTCTTCTCAAGATCTAGTCAACCTCTATTGGTGAGAATAGTTATGGTGTCTCACCTGAGCGTTTGTGGTTTTTGAACACAAAGCGGGGAGAAAATCTTCCGGGCACACTGTGCCAATACACTACAGCCGTGAATGTCACTAATTCATTTATTTCCAGCACAGTTAAAGCTCCATGGAAAAAAGCTTACTGATTCACAAACTTTTTTCAGTTCATAAGCATGCAAGGTACATCCTGTTATGACTCAGAGGCGCACCTGCTTTTGCGTCCAACAGATCTTTGACCTTGTCCTTGTTTAATGTGGTTGTGCATGGGCCACCTGCTGGTGTGCACAGCAAAAGTGCCTCACAGACCGCATCATTTGTAAAACAAAACAAAAAAAACCAGTCTACCTGTATCCTAGCCCCCGTCAGATTGAATGAAACTGCCCTTTTGAGGTGAAAAAAAAAGTTCTTGCAAACAGTAGGAAAAGAACCCTCACATTCCACTGTGACTACTCTAAGTTTCAAAACGTTTGCTATGTGATAACAAAAGTGTTGGAAAGTGGATTATTGGTAAGGACAGGTAAGTACCTACATTTAGCAATAGACCACTAACCTCCACTTAGGGCCAGTTAGGTCTCAATAAATTAAACCAAGTTCAACCCTTGGTACGTTGGCAATGAGCGACAAGGCTTAACTTAGGAGACAAGTGTGTAAAGCATTTAAAAATCACAAAACAGCAAATAAGTAAAACACAAAACCCAATAAAAATATAACATTAATTTATAAAAATAGATTATATTTTTACCTCTAAAATGACACCAAAATTATTAAAATTGGATAAGGGGAACCGGAGATATGAGTCCAGAGTTTTTAAAGTATTCATGTTTTCTAGCGCATAGAAGCTACTAGCGCTCAAAGGGTTAAAAACGGTCACACTGGAAAGGAAAAGTCCGGAGTGTAGGCCACCCACGAGGTAACATTGTGACACTTACTTTCAGAAGTGTTTCTTGATTCAGGAAAGTGGTCCACAGCACCAGCCAAGGGTTCAGAAGCTCTGGTTTGCCTTTTGGGGTCTGGGACTACAACTCCCAAAATGCACCTCTTCAACTTATGGAGTTGTTCCAAATGTCTTCAAACTTCTGGACCTTATTCCAGAGGACATTTTTGGGGCCTTAAAGTCTTCACAACTTGATCCAAGGTTCCAGAAGCTCTGAGTTGCTCCTTGGGAATTCCCAGAATGCACCTGGTCAGAGTCCTCAAATGGCCACTGCACGCTGGTCAGCTGGGCTTTGCTTGCAGGACTTGATGCAGGGGACTCTAGGCAGCTATTTTGTACCTGTAGCAAACAGGGAGTCTCTTCTTGAAGCAGTAGAAGACAAGCAGAGTCCTTTTAGTGGTAAAGCCCGAGTGTGCAGCTGGTGCAGTCCTTCAGGGTGTAGTGTCCAGGTGCAGGTCAAGGGTCCAGCAAGGCAGTCCCTCTTCTTCTTTGTCTTGTTTCTTGGAGGGATCTGAGGTATGGGTGCAGCTCTGCCATTTTTTTCCTTGCTCCTGGGTGGAAAGCAAATGGGTCTGGGGTATCTAATCACAGGCAGGCTCCTTTCCCTTTGATGACCACTTCCTGGGAAATGTGGTATAAATCGGTCCCAGGGAGCAACATTCTTCAAAAATTCAACATAGCTGAGTGTGATTTTTTGAGGTTAGATGTGGCTGAGTCCACCCACTGGTGTGGCTAAAAATCCTAAACATGCCCCTCTCCTGCCCTCTCCTAATTTAATCAAGGGGGCACATAATTGCATGGGGTTGCAGGATGTGAGGGAGGTGCTGAGCTGCTCCAAATGTCCTTCCCTACCTTTGAAGACCAGTTTGGCCACTCTCCCTACTTTCTTCTTCACTATCTGCTGAGGCAGATCTCCTCCCCCAGGCACATCCTTTGCATTCAGTTCAGGCCACTTCACACCTCATCAAGGCAGCCTGGCCAGGCTGCCAGAGGCTGGCCCATCAGAGAAGGGCACTACAAAGCTGAAGTTGGCAACTTTCAGGTAGAGTTTGTAAAACTCTTTACCTGAACTGGTTATATTAAATCCAATGATTGCATGTTGTGGGATTTATTATAATAATTAATTTGATACCAAACTCAAGGTATCTGACACTTAGGAAGACTTTATTAATTAAAATAAAGTATTTCCATTTTAGGCTAAGGAGGCCATGCATTACAGTGATGGGAAAATAAATTGGGCTATTTTACCTCCGCAGGGTTCATAAAACATTTTTTTTAAGGTCGATGGCACCCAACCCTAGGGGCACATAGAGCACACCTTATGGGTGACTCATATGTAAAAATAAGGTACTTTAAGACTTTGGAAGTACTTTTAATTCCAAAGTTGAATTTGCATGTAGCTTTAGTTTAAAAGCAGCCAGCAAGGCAGGCCTGCCTTTAAAATGACCCTGTGCACCTCAGCAGTGCACATATGTGTGCACTACCTATGCTGTGATACCTAAACCTACATGCTCTACCATATACTAGGGACTTATAGGTAGGTTGACATAGCCAATTATAATTAGCCTAATTTGCATACTCATTTTACACAGAGCACAGGCCCTGTGACTGGTTAGCCGTGCCCAGGGCACCATTAGAGTCAGGAAAATACCAGCAAAAAGTTAAAAATGGGGACTAAAATTTAGGGGCCCTCTGCAATCAGCCCTGTTTTCTCACAACAAAGCATTTCAAAGTTGAAACTTTGTACATAGAAATCATGATTAGAAAAACATTCTCATGTTCTACTTAGGTCCTATGGATTTCGACGCATCCTTGCATCCCCAGTTTTACCAACCCTGGTAACCTGAGGATGCACCAAAACCTTAGGCCTCCCCAGGCGAGGCGTAACGAGGAGAAATATTTTTATTTCTCCTCATTTTTTCCTCTTTCTACGTCTGCTGGATTCTGCAGCACACATAGAATGAGGAAAACACCTCCAAGGATTCTTTTTGTGCAGGAAACAATCCTGTACACAACAGAGGCCCCTTTGCATCATGGTACAAGTGTTCCTGTATTGGCATCCCATTGTGCACCAGCTCCTGAGGGAAGGACAGGAATGCACCACTTTCCTTAAATATGGCACATTCCTGCCATTTCCAAGTGATGCACACAGCAAGGTGACTTGCTGCACTGCACCACTTTTTCGTAAATCTGTCCCTTGGTATTAATTGTAACAAAATCTGCCTGTTTCGCCTTTCTACAGCACATTACCTGACAATACATTTCAGCAAGTCTGATCTGCTGAAAACTCGGAATTGTGATGCGTGTGCAAATTAGAGTTTTGGTAAGGATCATAATTTATCTTCAAACCGAGAACGAAGGTTTTTGATGTGTTTAATAGTACCAAACCTGGATGATATTTTCGATTTTCAAACTACATGTGTGTGCCCAAGACAATTCTCATAACATGAAAATACCAGCCTCACATTATCCACAGTTATTTAAATAAAGCGTATATTTTATAATCTTATCAAGCACCTTTGATCTCTCATTTTTCATGGTGTGGTCCATTTGGATTATGTATATACTGCAACACGAAGTATAAGGTGGAGAGACCTATGTAAACAATGAGATAATATTAATATCTAATCAGTCTTGCTGAGAAATCATACTACATAATATGTTCGAGCATGGTAATTGTCTTTCATATATATGATTACCTGAAATGAGAAACTATTATTCATATGTGACTTGTTGATAAAAGGGAAATTGAAGACAGTGTTTAATTTGTGCTGGTAGTTGCAGGTGGTGGTCAAAGTCACTATTTCTGGGTAACGGGATTCTATTTTCACCATCAGATCTTGACCCAGAGCAAGGGAGAGAAAAGGCTTAAAAACGGAGAACGAGTAAGGAGAGGAGAGATGGGTAAACCGCGACAAAGGAATAAGAATAGCAGCAAAAGAACCTGCACAATATTAAGAGATAGGGAGTGTCAGGTGATGGGAAGGGCATGCGATGGAATCAAGACTACGAGCATTGTCATTCAGCATGTATTTCTTTAAATAAGGCAACGATTAAGGAATATTTAAATTGAGTAGTTTCCAGAAATGTATTAGATTTGAATGTAGGCAATTCATGGAATGGTTCTCTGTAGTGCAGCAGGAACAAAAACGTGATTAAATACCAGCTGCGTCGACCAGCCAGTGCAAAAAAGACATTTGCACCGACTGCTTCAGAAATGCATTTTTTTACCAGCTGGCTGGAGCATAGGGCGTTTCTGCATTGTTCAATATAAATGTCAGCGCAAAATTGTATGTAATCTTTACCAGTTCATTCCTGCTCTACATGATTTGCAGGTGTTTCTAGAAACGGGGTGGTAAAGTAGCGTAAACTAGTGGGGAGAGTTATTATATTTAATGGACAGCATAGCTGAGGCAAAAAAAAATAGGTTGTGAAGATCAGAAACATTCAAAATACAGCCTCATGTTATATGGAAGGCTGAAATTCAAGACGCGGAGTTTCTCACCACATTGTATTATGTCGTAGCATTGGCTCTGATTTATAAGGCCCAAAGTGACTCTTAGCTCAGGGATATGGTGGCCCTGATTGAAGGAAGTCTGGTGGCAGCTCTCTGCAATGAGTTACGCACTCAAAATAAGCTCCAGCGCGGTAACCAAATTAAAAACAAGAAAAAGGATTTATGATGTTCGTGGGACATTGTTATTTTTTGCTTATCTACACATGGCTGCTGTTTTTTTACTGTGACAAAGGAAACAGCATATCACTCATGGAAGCGTGACTGAACTACAAGCCTAGACTCGTGAAACAAATGACTTGATTTTTCTTGTAACCAACATCAGTACAAAAAGATTCAACAGTTTAATAAAGTTTTACCATTTTTTAATGACATATGTACCGAAGCTTGGTTCTGGCCATCCTTCAGTTAAATGTAGGAGCGAATCATTTGTTTTACTGTTAGCTTTGCAGAGAAGTTGTGAAAAATATTTTAAATGTGCGATTTTGTCTGTCAATTAGGACTTAGAATCATTTATTATGTTTAGAAGTGTGATTAATCATGTAGTATAGTTATGCCTCGTTTTTGGGTAAGACACTTTGGGGTAGATTTATGAAAAGTGGTGTGGCACACTGCAGTGCCACTTTTCTTGACGCTAATGTGGCATTGGAATGGCCTAGGTCCTCTTACATCTTGGCCTATTTATTTAAAATGTATGAAGATTCTAGTGTTCTGCTAACCATGTTCCTTCCCATTCCCCCTTTCCACCAGCAACCGCTACAAGTCTTCTCTTTCACACATAATGTAAGGCACTATGACGCACAAGAATTATTGTATAAGAATGTGTGTATTGTGAATAAAACTTTCCCTCATGTAGCTGATGTATCATTGTGACAGATTTCCGCTCAAAGTTCTGATCCAGGTGTGCAGAACATCATAATTCTATCAGCTATTGTTTAAGAAATTCTTCATTTTTTTGTTTAAACCTATTTTATTGGTTTTTGATGAAGAAACAAGTTTACATTTAAGGAAATTGCAGGTAAAGGATTTGTAACGTCATCTTTGGTTGATTAATTTTATTACATGTGGTACACAGATACATAAGGAAAACAGCGTGAGTGGTCAGTAAATTTTCATCCTAAATAGGAGAAATACATATGTTAATGTATTAGTGTGAGACTGCACTCCGGTGCCTAGCAAGAATACTGCCGCTGACTGTGGTACCGAGAATATGTGGTGGGAGCGCAAAGGAGGGCCCGTCACTAGGTCGTTGACACTGTGGTACATCACATTGAAAGGAAAGGAAATAACGTGGAAGCAGAGATACAAACCAGCTCAACTGGGGTTTCCCCTGCTCCCCTCAGCTTCTCTCTGCTTTCCGCCGTGGGAATAATATTAATGCACATGAAGTCCATAATGCGCCCTGCTGGTAGTTTACCACTGTTGTGAGGTGACACAACGCAGTTACTGCAGTTGCGTAATGGGGAGCAGTAGTGTCTGTTCCACCCACCCGTCTCCGCGTCAGTGTGCTCCGAGTCTGAGTGCTGATCCAGTCAGAATTCATGCAATATAGGCCCTGATTTATACTTTTTGGGGCAAAACTGAACTAGTGCAGTTTTGCCCCAAAACGTTTAGCACCGGCTTGCACCATTTCTGTGCAACAGCCAGGCACCATATTTAAGAATGGTGCAAGCTGGTGCAAAGGGTAGGCTAGTGTAAAAAAAATGACGTTAGTCGGGTGGGGCTGGCGGTATGGAAGAAGGGGGTTTTGCACCAAAAAATGACGTTAGGCAGGTTAGAGTAAAATAAAAAAATAAAAAATGACTGTAACCTACCTAGAATCATTTTCTGACGCAAAACCATCCATACCACATGACTCCTGTCTTAGGAAAGACAGGAGTCCTGCCCACCACCCCCAAATGGCCAGCACAGGGGACCAGGGTGCCATGTATGGGGGCCCATTTCAGGGCCCCTATGGCACTTTAAAAAATAAAATAAAATACTTACCTGTACTTACCTGGGATGGGGTCCCCTTCCTCTGCTGTCCCTCTGGTGTGGGTGGGGGTGTCCCTGGGGCGGGCACCTGTGGGCTTATTCCATGGTGTTCCACCATGGAAATAGGCCCACAGGTCCCCTAACGCCTGCCCTGACCCAGGCGTTAAAAAATGGGCAAAGCAAGCTTTGCACCATTTTTTTACCCCTCCTCCCTCCTGTGCACCATTTTTGCACGGGAGTATAAATATGGCGCTAAGGCCATATAGTCATTCTTTCACGGGAACGCCTACCTTGCATCTCATTAAGGCAAGGTAGGTTTCCACGTCCAAAAAATGACTTTAACTCCATAAATTTGGTGCTAGAAGGGTCTAGCCCCAAAGTATAAATATGGAGTTAGTTTTGCACCGAATTAGAGTAAAAAAAAATTACGCTTATTTGGTGCAAACAGAGTATAAATATGCACCATAGTGTCCATGTTGGCAGCAACAGGTATTTTATGCAGCCCCAAAGTATCTTCCTTGTGCAGTGTGACACTTTCACTATGAGTCCACACCAGTAGCAATTGCCACCAAGCCAGTGATGGGGGTCCTTCAAGCAATTTTCATTGCCTGGGTATTAAGCGTTTTGCCACTATTAGACCCAGATCAAGAAATTTAGTTTTTACCCTTTGTTTCTTATTCCCGCGAAAAAGTCCTTAAATGCATATCTCCCATGTGTGCAGGATCGTGCAGCCTGTACAGACGGCCAGTTGGGTAGTTAAGTGTCACCAGTATGTGTGAAGGTGGGCACATGTCCACAGCATGTGGGGGAGATCTTCATCTATTAGATGACATTTGGGGCAGTGTGTGTCTGTTCGTTTGTAGTATCTGTAGATTTTCGCAGTGTGAGATAAGCTCGTTGGGTTATGTAGTATTGGATGAGTCGGAAGCGGGCATTCTGAGGGATGTGAGTCAGACCCTCCAAAATGGAGGCCCATACTTTATCTGTGTATGGATGGGACAGGGCTCCCTCCCAGCGCCACCTCAAGGGTGTTAGAGTTACGGCTGCATGTTGGCGGATGGAGGCTGCAAACCATCTCGTGAGGTGTCTATCCATTCCCATGGCGTTAATGTATTGCAGTGTATGGTGCATGGACGGTTGCCTTGTCATGTACCCCCGTTTGTCACCCAGTGCTGTGAATAACGAGGTGTGAAGCAGAAACAGGCCTGGAAGCTCTAGGTCGCCATCCCAATAGAAGTCTCCTAATGTGTGCAGACCAGCGGCACTCCACACAGCAAGTTCCATTGATGATGTGCTGACATTGCCTCATTGTGTGCCAGCAATGGCAGCACCGGCGTGTAAGGGATGATTGATCCGGTAAGATATAGGTTACCTCGATAGCACTTGTATGCAACCTGATTCAGTAGACTCCGGTGGATTCCCACGTGAGTATGGGTGAGAGTCTGAGCATTGCAGAGCGTGTCCAAGCTGGGGACAATGTGGCAGCATTGGAGAGCTGTTCCCCTGCCACCCACTGAGCCACCCACTGGAGCGGTAAGGCCAAGTAGTATTGCTCCATGTTGGGCACTGATTTGCAGGTAGGTACATTTTAGCCAGTGCTACCATGCACCGAAACTTGTTCCATATAAACTCTTGCATGGTGCCTTCAAAGGATCTGAAGTAGAGGGTGTGATATATAGGAGAAGGTTAGTGAAGAAGTAGATTAATTGGGGCAATATTACCATTTTAAGCAAGGCCATTCGACCCATGACAGATATTGAGAGGGTGCACCATAACAACATTTGGGACCTGAGGACAGTCGTAGCTCTGATTAGGTTACCATTTAGTAGGTCAGCTGCTTGATGATATATTCAAACCCCTATGTAATGAAACACACTGTGTGGCCACTTGACTGAGGTCCCATTAAGGGTGAAAGCTGGATCAGGATGTAGGAGGGTGAAAGGGAACAAGCAGGACTTGGTCCAGTTAACATGCAGTCCTAAGCTGTTAGCAAATTCAACAAGTGTCTGAGCTAGAGCATCAGGTTCTAATCTCATGTCTCTGCTATAAAGAAGGAGATCATCTGCTTATAAAGAAAGCACATGTGTTTCACCTCCCATGGAAATACCCCAGTGTTCGCCCTGAGAGCTATTGCAAGGGGTTCTATAGCTAAAGAGAAAAGCAGCAGGGGTAGCAGACATCCCTGTCTGGTGCCTCTGTCTACTGGGAGTGGGTCGTATATGAAGCTGTTTTTACTGTGGCCAGCAATGCAGTGTAAAGCAATATAATCAGTTAGAGGAAGCGGCCACACAGCCCATAGCAATGCAATGCTTCAAATAGAAAACCCCATTCCAGTTAGCCAAAGGCTTTCTCAAGGTCTAAAACCAAGCATCCAGAGTGTGGCCAAAGGTGCATGGATTATTTGGAGCCCCGGAAGAATTGCTGCAGATTCAATGAGGTGTTGCAAGCCAGGACAAACCCATTTTGGTCTGGATGAACCAGCAGTGGCACCAGGAGTGCAAGCCGTTCTGCCAGAATCTTGGCTAAGATTTTCTAATCTGTGTTAAGGAGTGCTAGTGGTCAGTAGGAGCCTACTGCTGTGGGGTCCCTGTCAGGTTTAGGTAATTAAGTAGGGCCTTACGAAGTGATTGGGGCAGAATATGTGCTGTGAGAGATGTTTCGATGAGGGTGAGTAGAAGGGGAGCCAGCATAGGAGCATTCACTTTATAATACTCAGCTGGCAGGGCATCAGAGCCAGGGAAATTGCCAGTTGCTAGAGCTCTAATGGCTCACAGACTTCTGATAGTGTTCTCGGCTTGTCCATATCCTTACACTGCTCGGGTGTAATGGTGCAAGGCAAAGTGTGGAGTAGAAGGCCTCCATGTGAGTCAATTCGACGTCTTTGATCGACTTGTAAAGTGAAATGTAGTGCCTCGTGAGTTCCACATGTATTTCGTCTTGAGTGTGGAAGGGATGTCTTGTCAGTGTGCTTAGTGAGAGAATGCGTTGCCTAGGCTGGTCTTGGCATATCAGCCATGGCAGGCATTGGTAAGATGTTGCATGAGTGCGTGAGGAGTAAGCAACAAGGTTCAGGCACCTGAGTAATTTCAATAGAGAGGTATGTTCACTGCATGCCTCAGCTAGATGTTGGGTGATTGTGTGGTCAGTAATGGTGTGTGTTTTAAGGTGCAGTAGTTTGTACTCAACACACGTGATGTCACCAACCAGTTGGTTATGAGTATTCCATGTTAGCCCTAAGAAGTGTCCCCTGATGGTCACCTTAAAGGCATCGGATTCTATCAGATTGCCTGTGGCAGTGTTGTTGTTGAATTCAAAATAATCCACAGTGGCTGTACCCAGAGATGCACGGAAAGGCAGGTCTTCAAATGCGACGGGTTGCAGCAGCCACGTGGGTATGGCAGGTAAAGTGTCTCCCCATGTCTGTTGCAAGTATTGTGGGTTGTGGTTTGAGTGAGTGCGTGTGACCTAAATATTCTGTGTTCTGAATAGTGGGAAGCAGGTTGTTGGAGCCCACAAAGCTGTCAAGTCTTATATGCAGGTTGTGCTGTGAGGAATTGAAAGAGTATACCCATGTGTATGGATTGCGAACTCACTATACATTGGCAAGCTGCCAGTTTGATAGCTAGTCAGTGGGGGCCTGTGCATTGGGTGAGGCCATTGTGCGTGTCAGAGGGGGAAAGGAGTGGTCTTGTGCTGTGTCAAGGAAAGAGTTGAAGTTGTCTCCCTCACAGCTCGAGAGTCCATTTGATAGTATGTGTAGTTCTGATCTGTAGTTGGGGCATATACCATCCCTAGGAGGAGGTGCCACCCATCTTAGCGTCCGTGCAGTAGCACAAACCAGCCATTCGGATCTATTATGATGTCATGTGCCATGAATGGGACAACCAACTTCACCAAGATCAGCACCCTCTCGCAAATGATGAATAGTCAGTAGCAGCATTTGCCCTCGCCACCGCTGCTTGAGCTTGGAGGCTTCAGTCAGTGTCAGGTGTGTTTCCTGCAGGAATGCTATGTGTGTGGATCGGTGTTTCAGGTAGCAGTATATGGTGTTCGAAAGGGGTTATGCATGTCTCTCACATTGCATGTGATAACATTTGTGTGGGCCGTAAGAGAGGTGCAGTGGTGTCCCACCTCTGACAACACCACCAGGGTGGTGGTTCCTCGGTGTCGGCATTTGCACCAATGGGTGAGAGCGATTAGAGGTCTTGGGGAGTTCTAGGCAACCAGTACCAACTGGTGACAAAGGTAAAGAGGAAACAGGTAACATCACTGGGTTGAAGGTACAATTGGGATCCACTCAAATTGACAAACTATGGAAGGTAAGTGGTAGCCCTGAATGTGGTGTTAGGGGGAGTGTGAGAGGTAGGAGCATGTCACCCAACTCACAGAATGTAGAGACATCTGTTGGGGTAAATGATGGCTGTATGATTGCATGTCGTAGTGCAGCATCTATTCACAATCTGTGCCATAGGCAGTACGTCTTGTGGGGGCTACAGTGCTAGTACCTACAATGCAGGTAATACAATGGGAAAAAAGATAAACATTATCAAGGCAGATTGGTCTGAGTGCACTGTCAGATAACAGTGATTCATATGAGGTCATCTGGGGTCTGAGGGGCAACCATAGGCAGGCCATCAAGTCAGTTCCAGAGTGCCATGTAACAGAGGAGCCACCATCTCTGTAGGATTTTACAGATGTTGCATCCCAGTTAGGGTTGTGGTCACGCATCGTGGATTCCATCTGCAGCACTTGCTGTCACTCCAGGATTACCTGTTCCAGGTGTGAAGAGGAGCAGGCTGCACCAGGGGTTCCCCCCTAGTCTGTGCTTGCGGCAACAACCTCCCATAGCAGCTCCACGGTGCTCCCTCACACGGGGCGAGAGGAGCATCAGTGTAAGGCTGGTGGACTTCAACCAGTACCACACCTCTTCAGCCGAGTCAAAGAAATATGTGGAGCCATCTTTCGTCACCCATAGTCACGACAGGGACAGAAGTGAGTAGCGTGTGTCTAAGTCTCAAAGATACCACTTGACAGCAAGGAAGGAGCTTCTCTGGTATTGCACCGCCATGGTGTAGTCAGGGAAGATCATAATAGATGCATTGTCTATTCTTATGTTCTGTATTTTACATGCTGCTTGCAAGATGGAGTTGTGGTCCCTGTAATTAAGAAGACAAAATAAGAAATATCTACGATTAGCCCCTGGAAGCGGGAAATTAACTGTCACACGATGGGCCCAAGGACATTTCCGAGGTCAGCAGGCCCGTTTTGGTCTAATCTCGTGTTGTCCTTTTCAGGCTGAATGAATGCTTTGGCATCACTGACTGCATTGCAGAATGCAAACAGCCCATGACAAGCCTGTGTGTTTCAAATGACTGCGAGGGATTGGAGAAGTTGGTGTTCTCGCAAAGGTTTTTTTGCCATAGCTAAACCTGCGCCGCAAAGCCGGTCCACAGTTGGTAGAAGAGCCGCTCTCATAGATGCTGACTGCATGGGAGTGGGCAGGGGTCAGCTCCAACCAGATCAAATAAGTCACACCTGCATGCGTTTTGGCAGTGTTATGATTTATTGCAGTTTAAACAGTCTAACGTGTTCTGAGACCAGTGCAATTAGCAGTGGGGCCTGGAGTGAGTTGTTCTTGCCAGGGGCCACTTGCTTGTGCCTATTGTGTCAGTGACGCAGGGGGTTTTATGCACATTGTGTGAATAGAAGATGAGGAAAAACTGCAAATTCAGCATGGCATGACTAGGGATAACTCAAACAGATGCTGTAAATTCAACTGATTTACAGCTTTGCTGCACACTGCCCAGGGTTGACCTCTCCCAAAGAATAAAAATATGAAGACTGAAATTCTTCATCAATGACTTGAATTTAATGTAAATATTATGAACATAAAATTTGACATTCAATGTTAACTCCAAAAGTAAAGCACAATAAGTTCATTTTATTGAAGAGATTTGACGTTTCTCTCTTATGTTAATCTTGCAACACAATAACTCTACACTGTATTCCAATACATTTCAGGCATCCATATGCCTTTCGTCATGGAAAAGGAGCAATGTTCGGGTAACATGGAGTGTAGAATTATTGTGTTGCACAATTTTTACTTTTATTCATCAGTTTCTTTTTTTCATTCTCTGACTCACTATCGAGCAAATACTAGAATTAATACACCAATGTAGAGTCACCCAACATAGTTTGAGCTTCTTCTTTTTCTTCTAACACTAAATATACCCATTCAAGTGAGGCATATTTTGAATTTGGAACTCTCTTTCTCAGTGTCACTGGTGATTCACTTCCATTAATTTCAGAATCTAATTGTTTCTCAAGTTTCGCTTCTGCTCCACAGTGCTTTCTTTCATAAGTCCTCTTCTTTGGAATATCTTACTCAACTCTTTCTCATTCAGCAACAGTCTTTGTCAGAATCTTTTAATTCTCCACAGAACTTTGACTTGAGCTCAATCTCAAACTTGAATCCAAACTTTAATCAGCCATGTCTTTGTTTGCTTTGTTCAGTATAAACTTCTTCTTTCCTTTGGGGGTCTTTGTATCAGACTTTCAATTGCAACTTGCCATTGTTCAGATCAGAGACTACTTCTTCTTGCTGCCAATGATGCCTTTGTTTTTTGCAGTGTAATAGTTCTTCACTGTGATATCTGTCTTGAAACTGGACTTCAGGAATTTCAGGGTCTTGTCTGTCGGAGGTTTTAATAACTGTAACTTCACCACTCCATCTTGCTTTTGCTTTTTGTCTTCACCTATTTCAAACTTTTCAAAATGTTCACTCCTCCTGGATTCATGCTGCAAATGAGCTTGGCTTTGGGCAGGCCCTTTCACTCAGCTCAGTGTGCTCGACTCTGGACCAGCTGAGTCATCCACTGCTTCAGATACTCTCACTCTCTTAGAGTGAGCAGCGTGGATTCACTGTGGCACACCAGCACATTTTACATCAGTGTTTGTCATCAAAATAACTTTATAGGGTCCTTGCCACCCTTGTTCTAGTAAGCTCTTTTGCATGTGCTTGCAGACTGTAATGAAGTCCTCAGGTTTCAAGTCATGACAAACAAAGGCCCATATTTATGAAAAATGATGCAAAACTTCACTAACGCAGTTTTGCGTCATTTTTGGTAACACAATTCCTCAGGGCCATCTTTGCACCATAATTATTAAATGATGCAAGACGGCACTAAGGAATGGCTAGCGTCTAAAAAAAGAAGCCAGATGGTCAGGGATGGCATGAGGGAAAATGGCGCTAGTGGGTCTGAAATGACGTTAGGCTGGTTAGTGGCAACAAATATGCCTCTAACCAGCCTAGAGTTAATTTTTGATGCCCAAGCAACCAAAAAATTACTTATGTCTAAGTGCAGACAAGAGTCATTAACACCACCACCATGCCAACCACAGGGGACTAGTGTCAGGCAGGGGGCCTAATGTAAGGAGCCCCCCAATGGCATTTACAAAAAAAAACCTCAAACTTACCTAAACTACCTGGAATGGGGTCCCCCTCCTGTAGTGGCCCTGTAGTGTGGGTGGTAGTGTTGCTGGGGCTTGGGGTGGGCATCTCTGCGCCCATTCTATGGTGTTTCACCATGGAAATGGGCCTACTTCCACCTTAATGCATGGTCTGACCCAGGTCTTAAATAAGGGCACTAAGCTAGCATAGCGCCATTATTTGGGTCCGCTTCCTACCAGCACATCGTGTTTGTGTCAGGAGATAAATATGGCGCTATGGGGTTAGTGCTATTTCTTAGATGGGAACGCCTACCATGTATCTTATTGACACAAGGTGGTTTGGCATGCCCTAGAAATGGCGCTAACTCCAATATTTTGGTGCTAGACATGTCTAGCGTCAAAATATAAATATAGAGTTCAGTTAGCATTGCATTAGCATTAAAAAGAATTACGCTAACGCAACACTAACATTTCATAAATATGGGTCAAAGACTCTTGTGTCTTCAGTTGTCACATTCGTCTGATCGGAGACAGATTCAACCAAATCAGCCAGTGGCGTAATGAAACTTGAGCCCTCCCCCTGCAAAGTACCTGTAGGGGGCCGACTCCCACCTGGACCCATTCAGAGACCTGTTGCCCATTCATAGTGTACTGTGTGGAGCTCGGGGGCCCCCCACACCGCTGGGGCTGCAGGGCCTTTGTTACAACATCATGTAAGCCAGACATTTGCAATAATCTACCACAATGTCATCACAATGTCACCAGTTATGAAACCTAATGTAGCTGAAGGAACACATGCAAGTCTCATTGCTCTTACCATGATAATCCGTTTGGGGTGATAAACCAGTCTTTCTGTCAGGAATGCTTCTCATGCTCATCAAAACAAGAGGAAGGGCACCAAGCTACTTTAACCTAGATGCAGCACAGAGTTTTGCCAGTTTCTTCTTGAGAGTGCTATTAGTTCTCTGTGCAGCTTTTGAAACTTTTGGCTGACAACTACAATGAAATTCCTGATTGATCTCACATGCTGAGTAGACCATTTGCAAAATCTAATTTTTAAAATGAGTTCCAATATCAGTTGCAATAGAAGTAGGAAGACCAAATCTAGGTCTGACCTCCATCAACAACAATTTGGCAATTTTAAATCTATCTGATCTCCTTGTAGGGCATGCCTCCATACATTTAGAAAACAAGCAAATACACTTAAACTATTGCAATTTGACATTTCAGTATAATCCACTTGGAGTCTTGGAAAAGGGCCTTCTGATTTGCCAGTTTGGTAGAAACAGTAATTGTCTCTTGCCTTCATTTTTTAAATGACAAATTAGACATTGAGTGCAACCTTTTTCAGCAACATCTCGAAATCCTGTATTCTCACAATACTTTTTGAATATTCTAATCAGACTATCTCTTCCTTTATGTGACCTTTCATGCAAATATTTTCACATGGGATATAACATTGAGTCAGGCAAAACATGTTTGTACTCAGCATTAGCATACAAATCCTAATAATTTTTGTTGTGGTCTAGTCTCCCCCATTTTATTTTTTCATATTCTGGGGCATCGTCCTATAAATCCTGTAAATCCCTCAGTTTGCCCAAAGATGTCTGTATTGAATTCATAGAGACACAATTCAATAATAATTTACATTTTGTATTGAATTTGTATTCAATTCTCCACCTTTACCCTTTTACACAAATGTCTCATCCTGTATTGCACAGTGTCTTGCCACTGGGTCCATCTACTTACTTCCAAATGCGTGACCATACCTTATCCAGTTTTGTGGCAATACATTTAACAACAGCATTTTTTTGCTTTTGGTTGGCTTTTAACTAATTCAGTATGTAAGCACAATTTTTATAGGGGCTCCTGGGAATGTCATAAACCCCTTTGTCAGTCATAGTTAACTATAGTCATGGACAACTTCATAACCATACTGCAGTCTGTGAAGATTGTACACCCAAATTCTCTGACAGCCAGCAAGCTCTCTTCAATGCAACCAGTTCTGCAACTGCTGAATCTATGTTTGCCAGAGAAGATGCCTCTAAACTCTCAGAAAAGGAACATACTGCATAAGCACCTCTCAATGCTCCATATATGTGTCTCAAACAAGAACCACCAACAGTGTTAGATTAACCATTTCCAAATGTGTCTTTTAAATGTCTGGTCTTGCTTTTGTACATAACTCTGTCATGTCTATGCAAATATGATCTGGTTCATCATCAATTTAATCATTTTCCCTGTCTTCACAACTCTGAGATAGAAAGCAGAGTCCCTGGGTTCAAAACATTGCATTTCCTAATAGGGAAGCTCTCTGTTGCAAGTATGATCTGTCCATAACAAGCCAGCTTAGTGTTGGTTATATGATGTGTTCTCATTCTGGTCAAAAGAATCTCAACTGAATGTGAAACATATTCAATTAAAGTATGACCCATAGCAATTTGTTTACTTTCTTCCATGTCAATTTTAAAAGACCTGGAAGATTTGCAGCTGCTAAATCTGACACATCAGAAAGGTAAGCCACTGGGTACAGTAAACCTCCATGTTTCTGCGTAAGATTTGAAAGTACACACCCATCTTGTGGCAGAATAGAAAAAAGTTAAACTGTAATCAGTCATCTGAGTGCAGGCGCATGACACAAACTCTCTTTCAGTTTCTTAAATGCACCTGGGCATCTATCATCAAATGGCAGCCGATTTTGAACATCACTAAAGGTTTGTAATCAAGGAAAAGTTTGGATTCCACTGATGACAGAATACAACAATTTTAAGAAACATCCAAACCTCTCTGTGGGTGGCAGGCTGGCTCGTTTTCAGAACTGCAGAAACTCATTCTTTTAAAACTTACACCCTTTTTAATATGATGTCCAAGACAGATGAGTTCCCTTTTACAAAAAGGCATTTTAAATGGGGAAACCTTATGCCCACTCTCAGCTACATGATTGAACAAAGCAATTGTATCAAGTTTACAGTCCAGTTTTGTTTTGAATACGACCATTAGGATTTGACTAGAAATTAAAGGACTTTCTATAAATCATTCTGGGATTCTGCACCACACAGAAACTTTATTGAAAAATGAAATGCAAAAATTACCTGTGATTTCCCATGCAAAGGAATTGAGAAGAACGCTTGGCAGAAGTCGATGACTGTGCACCATTCTGCTTCTGACGGAATCTGAAACAATATCACTGCTAGATTGGTACCACTAGACAACATTGTAAAACAATCTTGTTAGTCTTGCTGAGGTCTTGTACAATTCTCCACTTGCCATTCAACTTTTTAATTCCCATCACTGAAGAGTTTCAAGGACTACCAAGTACCTCTTAGAGAATTCCTAGCTCGATCAACATTTCAATCACTGGTTTCTTTCCCTCTTTTGCCTCTTTTGTAAGTCTGGATTGTATAGTTCTAGAAGATATTACATCTGGTTTGACTTTTATTTTGACTAGCTTTGCTCTTTCACTCCAATCTCTTCTCCACTAAAATCCCATATAGTGCATCTTAAATCATGAGGCATGTCTAGCTTGTTTAAAAGTGGAAAGAACTCAATACTCGAATCAGGTGAATTTATTTTGAACATACACTCCTCATCTTGTGCTTCAATTGCAACACCATCCAGTGTGCAATACAGAACACAATTAATTTTGCTGAGCAAGTTCCTTCTGAGTAGGTTCACAGGAAGTGAATGACACAGAAACAAATTGGTGGTTGTTCTCCATCTGGCCAATTGTAACTGCAATATCTGCTGTAACCTAATTAAAAATGTGTTAACTATTGATTGCTAAAATGTGGACATCTCTTCCTGAGAGGGGTAGCTTCGGGATTTCCACAAAACAAACTGTAGAACTGGTAGCACCTGTATCAATTAAAAATGAAACAGTATGGACATTGACTTTTCTGTCAATGTATTGGAGACTTTGCTCTACCTCAGGGACTGTTCCAAGTAAGCAATCCTCCTCTCTCCTCAGGAGCGATCATTGTGAACTACCATCTCAGCATTTAGAATCAACTAATTCTGCTAGTTCTCTGCACTACAGGGCATTTTGACATCTTATTCCTCATGTTTTGAAGCACCACTGGGGCTAAACCTAAAGGCATTACCATTCAAAATTAATTCTGATCTGCGTACTCTTGTATTTGAATTATTTTGATTTCAAGACCATTTCTCTGGGCAATCACCCATTTTTCTTTAAGCTTATTCTACTTTGTCTGAAAATATCCACTACTATTTGTTGCCAATATTAATATTTCATATATGCTCTTGGTCTGATAACAGAATTCACTCTGTTTGTTGTGATTACCAATCTCTGGTCTTAACCCTGCCACAAATCCACTGACCCCTATCTTTCTCAGACTTTCAACCATGCTGTGTTTCTTACAGATATGCATACGCCTTCCATAAAAAGAATTCACTGACTCTTTTGACTCTTGTGAAGTTCTCAAAATTGTTTCCAACTTATATCCTTTTCTGGAATTTCTTTTTTTCAAATACTCAATCACAGTCTTATATATTCTGCTACCTCTGCAGCTGGTGCATTATTAGAATAACTCTAGCTGGTTCTATGTAGACCATCCAATTACAGCTTCATACTCCAACCTCAAATCACCAGGAACAACAATCTCAAAAAATAAATTTAAATCCATCCACAATACCAGAGATATGTGTACCAATTAGTGGATCTTTTCACAATTTTAAGGAATTTTTAGTAAATGCACACAAAACAGCTCAGGTCCATGGCACATGCACACAGCTTCCGCCATGAACATCTCTCAAAAAGAAGGTTAAAAGTGTTCCTGTATCTACCTCTGAACCACTAATGACACTTCTCACCCTCCTTCAGTCCCTTTCATTCTCTTTTAATTTACTGTCCTTTTCTTCCATCTTCTCAATAGTTCTTCAAGCCACTCCAGTCCCTTGTTTTCTCAATTAAATATTTCATATTTAATATAGACTCTCAGTGTAATCAAGGCAGTTTCTTCAATGTCATAATGTGTCAAGTCCATTTTGTAATTTTGTTTTGGATTTTTTCATCTTGCTGATGTCAACCTTTAATTCATCAGCTAGATCCTCTAATTTTTCATGCACTTCATTTGCACTTTCACTTGTCTGTTTCCTTAATAAAATGTTTATGTTCATCAGACATTTCTCTGCAGCATTGCACCAAATAAAATTTTTAAAGGAAGTGTCTATTTAGCCAGCTGCCTGTCAAATAATACAAAATATCTGCTATTTACCCAGTGGCCGGCAACATAATGCATGATCTCTTCTGTTTAGCTGACCATAGACTAAAAGGTAGAGATGATGAAAAATGTCACCAGAGGCCAGATGAACAATGTGAAGGAGATATTTTTTTAGCTGGCCATAAAGAAAAAAAGGGCTATAGGCAATCATATTGTGTGGCCATCTTGTAATGGGGATGCAGCAAGTGTGAAGAAATTGAGAGGAAGTGTATAGACAAATGTACAATAGTTTGTAAAAAGTTAAGTGCATGAAATAAGCTGAGCTGTTTACAGATAAAAAAATAAATGAAATTTGAAATAAAAAACATTTACATTATTTTAATATTCAAATAAGAGAAGTAGAAATCAAACAGAAGTTCCAGAATGTGGCAGATTATGATCTCCATTCAAAGGCTATTTGGCTGTCAGCAAAGAACACTGAGAACGATTTTATAGCATGTGATAAAAATGTTTTTTTTCACTCATGAGCAAACATTGTCTTTTTTAATGTTCAAGATGCTTCTCTTGATGATTTTCAAAGGCTGGGGTCTTTTTGGGCTTCTTATGGAAGGCCTTGTGCAAACATTAGGCTTTTGGTTAAGGGAGATTCTGCTTGCTTGTGTTTCAAATCTAGCAACACCTCAGCAGTCAAGAAGCAGCAGCAAACAGATAATGCACACTGATAGGTGATATATTGTCTCCAAATGGAGGCTCATACAAAAGGTAATAGGTGTTTGAGGGCACAGTGCTTTGGAGCACGTGCAGGAGGTAAACTGAGTGAGAACCTGTAGTGGGGCTTTGTTGAACAGGGAAATGAAAGCAGGAGACAGGTAAGTAATGCATCTAGGTAATTCACAGGAGGTGATCACTCTTCTGCCTGTGAACAAATACGCTTTTCATACTATTCACTCAGCAGAGTAGATTTAGGGCATTGATGCTTATTGGCCCCATGTTATGAGCGGCACCTTTGTCATGTAGGCTCTCATTATTCTAATGAGACTACTGGATTTTGAGCAGCAAGATCGTCCACAGTGTGGGAAACTGAGTCTGACCCACTGTGGGTGGCATCTGTTGCTCCAAATCCAGGCTTTGCTCCAGCTAACTAGCAGTGCCTCATCTCTCCCGAAAGGCAGAGATGATTGGGCAGCCGAGCGCATGACATATCGTACTTCTCAGGGAAGTCGTGGTCACTCAGGTCGCATCCGGTTCTCTCATTCACAATTCAGTCTCATATATAAATGACAATAAGAGCAGTATAAGTTTTAAAGATTAGTTTAATAAAACAACAGCATTTTAGATAGCAAAGCGTGAGCTGCAATAACCAGAATGGCACAACACAACAATATTAAAATGATGACGATGAGAGTGAGGCATAAGAATAGTGCTGTCATACTGCCACTAGAATCAATGGACTATTTTCTATCTAATCATATTTCGAGCACAGCATTTTGAGCTCTAATCCTGCCTTTCAGGTTCCCCTGGGAGGACATCAACCCTCATACCTGAGCAAAGGCCTGTAATCTGCGTCAGCATCTGCAGCGAAGCATTCAGCATACAGTTGTGGTTCCCTGACTGGAATCTCCCTCTTGACGTGTAATGGGACTAGAAAGTGTTTTTATAATTAACACAGCTGATGTTCTAAGAAAATGTCCCTACGTAAGGATGTGTATTTTCTATGAATGTTGGACACTAAACTTTTACCACGTTTACCGGCAATATACCAGACTGTAGCCTTGTCTGAAGCACAGAGTGATCAAGAATGTGTTGTTTGAGAACACAGTGCTGGACTAAGCAAAAACAGTTAGATAGAGGAAAATAAAACATGTCCGTAAAACTGGTTATTGTAAAAATAACAATGCGAAGCTGAATCAAATATATCTAGGTCAAGATGCACAGCGGCCTAAAATATTAAACTAACGTGCATGAAGCTATAAATAAAATGGCTACACAACACCCTCCCCTTGTCGGTAGAAAGTTGTTCAAGCCAAAACTAAAATGTCTCAAACTAAGATATACTTAAAACCCTACTCAATTTTGACAAGTTAAAATGACACACAAGCACAATACTTGGCAATTTAAAACATGAGCATGTGGCTTAGAACCGAATTCAATGAAAATGTAAATTTAGAATAGTTCCAAATCAAGCACGAGTCATGGAAAGCAGGAGATCCTCCACTTCTGCAAATGACAAAAACGGAAAGTCCGCACCAAAAATGATCGAGGAGCAGGTGTGTTCCATAGCCCCAGTATCACCCAAGGCGGCATCCCTTGCAGTGCCCATTGATGAGTTGATGGCAACTTCCTCCAGGAAGGGTAACTGATAATTAGCTTCACGTAGCAAACACAGCCTCAGTGCGCATGTCTGGTGATCAACCCTCAGCGAGAACATCAACAGATCAGCATCTATTGCTGTGGGGCACTGCCGTGAAAGACAAACTTTCAGTGCATGTTCAAAAGAGCACCAGAGGCACCGGAACACAGGCTGCACACAATACAAAACTGGTCTGAATGACAAGGACCAGTCACACTCCAAATGTTCCAGGAGTGTTGCTCCAAAATGCTGCATCATACGTTCACAACACAGCTGCGCTGATGGGAGCGCCGTCATTTGTCCTTGTTGCGGCGGGACAGCCCTTGCACATAAACAACAGCAATAGCAAGATGCCGGCTAATAAAGCCAAAGTTATCGGAAATCCCCCAAAAATACTACTGAAAATTGAGTGGATAGCTGAAGATATCAAACCGAATATGGAGGAGAAGGTGTGAACAAAACCAGAACTGACAGCTTTAAAAAAAATTGCTAATCCAGCCGTGCTGGACGCATTAAATATTCATCCCACAAGTTTACCAAAGTGTCTCAGAAAGTTCGTATTTAACAGGGACTGTATTTCTGCTGATGACCTTGCCACTTGAAGTGCGTACGTCTCGCGTGCAGATGTAAGGGCCACATGCTTTTGAAACAATAAAGCCTTGAGTCTACTTAACTTGTCAAAATTCACGTTTGAAGTAGCAATGTGAGGCCAGATATCGGCTACCTCCTTCATTTTAGTGGGGGGAAAGAGTACGTTCCCGCAGCATGTAACGACCTTAGAGACCGATACAACGTAAACTATTCCGGCTCGCATGCCACAACAGTCTTCACCATTGAGAAGGAAGTAGCTGCAGTTTGAAAGCACCTGGAATGTAGGTCTAATCAAGGGGACTGGAACTCCTTTAAGATAACAAGCCAAGTTTGCAACCGAGGCATTACACGCCCCATGCAAGGACAGCTGTTTACAAATCATCGAATGGCTGACAGAAGTCTTGCATTCACTACCGCTAAGAAAGACCTCTTTCATGCCATTGAAGCATTTGTACGAGACGGGAAGCTCCCACACCTCATGGATGTAACTATCTCCCAGCTTTTCATATCTGCCGATCGGAATGTGTTTCAAACAGGAGGTGAATTGTAGTGTTGAAATAGGCAGATTAATAACCCCGAGTATTAACCACTCTGCCGATGGTATTTCGGCCACGGTAAAAGGCAACCTTTCTAGTTTCTCGATGATAAGCATGACATAAGTTGCTTCCTTTTTAGCCATTAGTAGTTGTTGGCGCGTTAGATTAAAGGAAGAAAATATTTCTCTTGCACTGACGTGCTGCCATGGAACGCAACCCGCGTTCAATGTTTGAAGCGTCCAACCCAACTGCATAATGGACCTGTTCTGACCCTGTGCATGTTATAAAGAAGACATATCAGATCGTATAATGTCTATAGCAGAAGAGACAAAGTTGTTGATTGCATATATCCGGTCAGACAAGGTGTTGATCCCCTTATCCACAACAGCAAATGCCTTTTTCAGATTTTCCTGATCCATTTGTCTTAACCAGGCAGCAGCATCTTGTTGGGAAAGTTTCCATATTTCATTGTATACTGCATATAAGAAACACTTCCTACGTGGTATTCTGGGGCCTGACAAGAAATCTTGTAAGTCAGTGGTGTTAGACAAGAGATTGAGGTGTGCTTTAACCAAGTTTAGTGAGGATGATTTTAGCCACTGTTGGCATAATTTTCCTACACTATGGAGGTTATTATGAACATGGCGGTAAAGACCGCCAACCGCCGTGGCGGCGGTGAACAGAATCCCGCTGGCGGCGGCGAATGGAAACCCGCCATATAATGAACAAAAAACCCAACCCCGCCAAACATTCCCACACCACCACTCCCCGCCAGGACCCTGTCGGCGGAAATCATGGCCCACCCCACCCCGCCACCGCCAAGCACACTCACATCCCGCCCTCCAAATAAAGATGCACAAATCACCTCTGCCGACAATGGAGGCCAGACGACCATTGGCGGCTGCGACCGCCACGGGCGGCAAGTGGGCCCAACAGCAACTACTGCACACATTGGCTAGGCTTAGCACCCACACACCTGACACACATCCAGAACACCACAAAACACCCCGAGACACACCCCACAATCCCTTGCAAGGAAACCAGGACCAGAAGACGGAGAGCACCAGAGCCAGACAGAGAACGCCAGCAGACAGGACACGCATAGCGACCCACACAGGAGCACCCAAACACCGTCCCCAGTCCCGACGCCATCCACCACCCTCACTATGTCCCGCCCAAAAATCCACGCTTCACCGAAAGGGAGAAAAGGACCATGGTGGACGAGATCCTAAAAGTGGAGCCACAAATATTCAGCTCCGAGGTGCAGCACACATCCATCACCCAGAAAATGGAGCTGTGGCAGACCATCGTCAACAGGGTGAATGCAGTGGGACACCATCCACGCACCAGGGACGATATCCGCAAGAGATGGAACGACCTGTGGGGGAGGGTCTGGGCCATGGCATCCAGGCACCACATCGCAGTGCAGAAGACTGGAGGAGGGCCGCCACCAACACCACCGACTACACCGACTGGGAGGAGAAGGTACTCACCATCCTGCACTGAGAGGGACTCACTGGACTCACTGGAGGAATGGACTCAGGTACGTCGTCTACATTTACCCCATATACACCATACCTATAATGCATGCACCACCCCACCTAGACCCGCACCCCTCCCAGCCGAGACCCACCACATCCACCACCCTGCATCAGCCACAACTCACTACCAGGCCCACATCACTCCAGCTGTGCACAGCCACCCACCCCTGCACGTTCCCACAATGGAATAATAACCCCACCACAATGTAACGCCACCACTGCCACTAGATGCTATGTCCACCTCACAAAGGTACCCCTGAAGGCCACTGAAAGGCACAGCAGCACTAAATTGTACAGTACTGCCCACCTCAGACCCTCCTGCATATGTAACAAGCACTTCTATGTCCCCCAACAGACACCACCACCCATGCAACCCTAATGGAGGGTACAAGGAGTGCCACAGCATTCCAGGGGTTGAGGCACATCACAGGACACTGGTGAAGGATCCCTGGACACTGATGAGCAGGCAGGCCCCTCACACAGCCCTGGATGCTCACCATGCAGCAGCCCCACCCAGGAAAACACTGTCACCCCTAACACCCAGTCAAGACCAACAGGCCAGGGGAGGCGTGCCCACACAGGTGGACCCAGGGCACAAACAGGTGGACCACAGCAACAGAGGCCACAGTCTCCCACCCCCAACATGCAGGAAGACGAGGGCCCCAGTACTAGTGGCACGTCCAGACCTGTGCAGGGGACACAGGCACAGGTGGCCAGGGAAAGACCAAGTGCCCCAGTGGGTCAGGGGGAAGGGCACCGGATAGATGCAGCAGCCCAGGATGTCATTGCAGAGGTATTGGGGGCCTACCAACATACCCAAGACAGGTTGTAACCACCCTGGAACAAAGTCAGAGGATGAAGCTGGAACACCACCAACAGGCCATGGAGCAGTGGAAAGAACACAATGCCACAATGGCCACCAGTGCTGGAGCACTGCTGCAGTTGGTAAACAAATCTTCAGGCACCCACACCGGACAAGAAGCCTCCACAACAGCCCTGGACAAACAGCAACAGTTGTCCCAAGCAGCTGAAACGGCAGAGGAAAAACCGTCCCAGGAATCACAAGGGCCGATCATGTCACCCCAAGTAGCTTCACAGCAGGCACCCAAACGTACTCTCAGGCCAAGATATGGCACTGGAAACCCAGCAAAGAACAAGCCCGCTACCAACAATTGACACTGCTGCTACTGCCAAGCAACCAACCCACCCATTCACAAACTGCACTTAGCGGAGGGCTAAATGATGTACAGAACTACAAATGGGACCCACCTCTGAAATCAAACAGGCCTGCCACCAAGTCGGTTTTGAGGACAACCAACCATACCAACTTCTATCACTGTACATAGCACATTTCACTGTATTCCACCAATAAACAACATATCTCACCTGTAATACTGTCCCCTGTCTTCAATGTTGAATAAAGTGGAGTAATGATGTGACAGGCAGGGATAAACTTTATTGTCAAATTGTGCATGCTGCTGGTACAGTGTGTTTCTAAAAAGTCAAGAAGGGAATGCTTATGTTGTCTGTCTGTACCATGCTGAAGAGGTCCATGACTCGCATATCTTGACCAATTCCCCCTAGTTGACATGGCACACTTACAGTATCAGTCACTAACCACATATACAGGCTGACGTCCCAGACAGTTATTGGAAGTAGAGTTGTATCAGTTGGTTTCTGGAATTTACATCTTCCCCTTCCTCATCATCACCATCACTATCCTCACCTCTCTGAGGTAACAGATCAGGACCTATAGCACCCTCCACCTCCAAAAGGGGGATTGAATGTCTCACCGCCACATTGTGCAGCATGCAGCAGGCCACCACTATCCTACACACCTTATCAGGCCCATAGGCCAGGGAACCCCCAGAGATGTGTAGGCACCGAAATCTAGCCTTCAGGAGACCTATAGTACGCTCTATCACCCTCCTAGTATGTCCATGGGCCTCACTGTATTTCCTCCCTGCATCCGTCCTGGGATTCCTCACTGGTGTCAGGAGGTAACGCAAGTTTGGATAGCCAGAATCACCTAGAGAAATGGTCAATACAGAGTCGTCATTGGAATGTTCTTAGTCTGACAGGCTGTTTTTCAGCAATGTGTCAGTTAGTGACAGGCACACTTACCTATGATCCACCCTCTGTCCTCTTGGAGTTGTTCCATCTTTTGTGGCACACTACTGTTCCTCAAAACAAATGAATCATGGACTGAACCAGGAAACATGGCATTCACATGGGATATGTACTGGTCTGCTGTACATACCAATTGGATGTTAATGGAGTGAAAGTTCTTCCTGTTTCTGTACACCTGTTCACTCACTCTTGGGGGGATGATGGGTATGTGGGTTCCATCGATGGCACAAATAACATGGGGAATGTTTGCAAAGGCATTGAAGTCTGACTTGATGGCGGGGAGCTCAGCACTTTGGGGGAATCACACATAGGATTGCAGATGTTGTACAAATGCATTTAGAAATCTTGTAATTACCTGGCTGAACATTGGCTGTGAGAAACCAGCACCCATGCCCACTGTCACTTGAAATGAGCCTGTGGCCAGGAAATGGAGTGCGGAGAGCACCTGCACCTCAGTTGGAATGGCATGCTGATTACGATTTCTGGGAGTCAGTGCAGGATCCAGAAATGCACATAGTTGCACGTGTGAGTCTGTAAGTGATAATGATCTGACGCTCAACCATGGTCCCCGTATCCACAAGTGGTCTGTACACAGAAGGTGCCCTTCCTCACCACAAGGGTCTGTACCTGAGAGGGGTAAGAACAAGGAGTCATGTGCACACATACACAGGCATATTTGCTAAACACATTCACTGCATTCTTCATAGTAATGTCTGTACAATAACTGCAAACTGACAGATGTACATTGTCATTACTAAGAGGGAACGGAGTAAAACATGCGTGATAATATACTCTATGGACAGAGACATATGTGATTCATATGGCTAGTAGGCCCAGCATTGTGACTAAATTGAATTTCAAGATGCGTAGGTGATGGCAAAATATCTGCCCACTGTAGTTCTGCACCTTCGTTGTGGAAGTGACCTAAGACCGCTAGCAGTTGACGTGACAGCGTTCGGCGGTGTTTACTGCTGTTCACACCCTCATTGGATAACATGGATGCCAATGGGGAATCTTGGCATATCATGATCGCCACCGGCGCATTCTGCCGTGGAACGTACGCATGTTCGTCATCGACTGCTCACTAGACTCCCTGATCTTGTGCGGACAAGTACTTCACTCCGTGTACTGCTGTGGCCTGCCTCTGGCTATGGCTATTCCACGTGGTGCAGGGGAAAAGGCCCCGGCCTTCACCCAGGAAGAACTGGAGAATCTGGTGGAAGTGGTCCTGCCCCGTACGGCAGACTCTACGCCCAGCCAGAGGACAGGTGAGTCCGGGTTTGGGGAGCACTGTGTGTGTAATGGATGGAGTGGATTGCTCTGATGTGCGTTCCTGTGAGCCAGGATGGGGCTTGGTGCATGGAATGCTGCGTGCCACTGTCCTGCATGTCTGGGGGTACTGTCTGTCCCATGTTTGACAATCAGCCAGCTATTGCCATCGTGCAGGTGCCTGACCTCTGTGTTTCTTCTCTGTCTCTCCCTCCTAGGTCAGCGCCTACCAGAAGAGGGCACATTGGCATGCCATGCCAAGAAGGTACGGACCCTGGGGGTCCACAACCGGCGGAGCACCCACTGTCGGAAGAGGTGGGAGAACCTGCAGCGCTGGGCACGGAAGATCAGTGAGGCCCAGCTGGGGAAGTCCTCCCAAAGTGGTAGGGGTGCCCGTCAGGCACTGACCCCCTTAATGCGAAGAATCCTGGCGGTGGCGTACCCAGACCTGGATGGGTGCTTGAAGGCTTCACAGCAGTCACAAGGGGGTGAGTACTCACAGCCCATACTTCAGCCTGGAAGGATGAGTGTGTGTGCGATAGGGCTCATGGGGCTTAGAACAGGGTTTTGACTGGTGTCCAGCTACTGTCTGCTCCCCAAAAGGTGTAGGGTTGTCCCTGTCAGGTTTCACCTAGCTCAGCTTCAATACAATGACAGGATATGGGTGTAGGTCAGTATACTGCTCAGTAGTCAGGGCCATGGTCATGGGCCTAGTGCACGGTGCTGCCTGTTGGGTGTGTCTGCTGGGTAGGTGTATGTCTGGCAATTGTGTATCAGCATTCAGCTACTTACAGGTGTCTCTCCTGTTTTGTTTCCCCATCCCTGTTCTCTTTTGTGTGCCTGGTACAGCATCAACATCAGGCGAGGGAGCTGTGGCCCACGGATCCTCGGAGGCAGAGACAACGGACGCCCAGGGGACCAGTGGGTGGGAGGGCGAGGGGACTTCCACTGGGGAGGCTACTACCACCGGTGGTAGTGACTCTGAAACCTCCTCCGATGGGGGTCCTCCAGCGGTGGTGGACACTAGTGGACAAATCACGACCGTGACATCTTCCGCCACCACCGATACCATCAGTGCCCTCCCTACTGCTCCTCACCGAGTTGGCCGTGCCCGCCCACAGAGAAAGGTGGGCATCTCCTTCACCACAGGCACCTCCTCCCCTGCCCCAGTCAGCCCTGCTGCCCTCACAGAGAGGGCTATTGACCTCCTGACAACCATCTCTGTAGGGCAGACAACCATCGTCAATGCCATCCAGGGGCTAGCATCAGGGTGCAGCAGACTAATGCCTATCTGGATGGCATTCACGGTGCCGTGTCTGCCCTACAGAGATCTTTTCAGGCTCTGGCCTCCTCTTGGACGGCAGCCAGTTTCCCTGGCCATTCCGTCCCCCCTCTAACCTCGTCTACCCCTTCCAGCACCCCACTCCCTTCACCCGTCCAAGGCACACATTCAGACACGCAGTCAAGCACTTCCACACACAAAAAACACACTTCCAAACATAAGCACCACACCTCCCACCACAAGCATTCACACAGCCAATATACACCTGTACACACAACAACGTCCACTTCCCCCAGTGTGACCGCCTCTTCCGCCTCCCTGTCTGTCCCCTTTACATGCACACCCTCATGCACTGCACCATCACTCACTGTTACTGCTCCTCTTCCTGCACTCACCACAATAGCAGACAGCCATACATGCACCCCATACACCACACCTGCACTTACCACCTCCACTGTAGTTGACACATGCAGCCCACTCACCTGACTTGCAGACACCCACCCAACATACATCCACACTAGCTGTCTGTCTTCTCCCACTGTGTCCACCCCCCACTTCCCAAAACACTGAAACGCAGCAAGACACCCACCCATCAGACATCCACCACATCACAGCATACTGAGCAGTCACCGGCATCCACTACACGCACACCTACATCCCATACATAAACTTCCTCTGCCTCCACTCCCATGCCCTCATTCATGCCCACCACAATTGCTCCCAAGAAACTTTTCCTCGCCCCTTGTAGACCTGTTCGAACCCACTGGCCCACCCCGTCGTGTCCCGAAACGTGCCCACCTCCTTGCCCTTTCCGCTCCTTCCACATCACAGTCCACCACGGTCCAGCCTTCACATTCCCGTGCTCCATCTCCAGTGAAGAAGAAGGCCCGCTATGAGCCTAAGGCATCCACCTCCGCCCATGCCAAACAGCACCCACCCCCTTCTAAGGAGAAGCCCACCCCCCTCCAACCTCCTCACGCAAGTAAAAGTTCCACCCCTGTTGTAAATCGCCACCCCCACCCACCCCGCCCCCATTCCGTGAGGTGCCTGGATCCCCCCATGCTGCCCTGTTGTGTGGAGTACCCAGCACTTGTGGGAGTCAGGTGTGGCCAGTTGTGGCCAAGGAAAATTGACTTTTTATGGACTGGCCATTGGCCCTGTTTTCATCATTTTGCTCAGTGAGCTTCATAATAAAATTTCGGTGTGGCCTGTGTTTGGGCTGCACGCAGTTCCACCCTGGTGTTTGTTTAAATAATTTATGGCTGTGGTGCTATTGTATGTCCTACGGCCAAGTTGCAGGGGCCATCGGTTGGGAACATACCTCTTGGTGTGGGGTGTCTGACTATTGCTGCTGGGTAGGTTTGGGGGGGCTTTGCGGGGTCGGTGGAGTGGGTGGGTATGTAACTTTGCCCTTTCCTCCCTTGTTTTGTAGGTTGCGGTACTTACCATCGTCGTGTTCGTCTGCGGTCTCAGTCGTGTAGATATATGGCAAGGAGCAAGGCTGGCATGATCTGCAGCTCTCTGTCCATGGCTGCTGCTGCACGTTTTGTTGAGCTCTGGTGAGTGTTTCCTTCTATTTCTTTCATTTCCGCCTGGCTTTGTGTGGCGGTGGTTCCCGCCCCGGAACTGGCAGCGGAATGGTGGTTCATAATTAGACGGGCGGATTGGGCCTTTCCGACGGCCTGTGGGTGGCCACTGTCGTCGTCAGCGGGAATCCTTTCCTGGCGGTGGGTGGTGTGCGAGATGCTTGAGTTTCGTTTGGTTCATTATTTTGCGGTCCGGACCGCTCCTCTGTTGCCGGTTTCTGTCGCCGGCGGTGCGGAACGGACCGCCATGTTCATAATGAGGGCCTATATGTTGTAATGATATCTGCATGTTCTGGAGATATATAGCAAGGGTCTGGCCTACTCGTCCTAAAACCCCTGAGGAGTTAATAAAACGTTGATGACATACGTTGGTATCTATGGGCCACAATAACCACCAGCCTGGACGTGTCAGTGAAGCATTAAACGTACCATTCTGGACCCACTCATCGAGCTCATCTTTAGTTGCATTCGTGTATTTTTGCCATGTATAAAATTTAGCAGGGGACGGTATGCTGGGCATGTTCAATTCCCTGATTGTTGCTAAGCCTAAACAACTGGTTTGTTGCACTGTTTCATTTAAAAAGGTCATTTGAACAGGGATGAGACATGCTGAAAACAATGTTTCTTTTCCCTTGTTCTGCCAATTTTTTGTTCCCCAGACACTGTTCAGATCAATTGATTTGGACCAATATACATAGCCTTCTATTGATAACTGGGAAACAAAAGATTCTGAATATATAAATTTCGTATTGGTCAATAACATGTCTATACTTTAAAATAATATGACTCAGCATTCTTTTGATTGAGCCCAGAAAAATATGTAAACTTTTCAGTATAAGTTTTAGAACTCCCTTGCGGTGGAGTTTGACAATGTTCCCATTGCGTGTAATTAAATAGCATTTTGGGGCTACTCCCTCTATGTATAAAGTGGTGCCCATAGTAATTATAGCAAAACATATCACCATAATTTTCTTTGAATTGGTAAACATCTTCTTTTTCTAAGACAGTATAATATTGCAATTCTGCCATCATAGAATCAACTGTTTTCACATCCCAATCATCAGATACAATGCCTGGTATTACTATATCATTCATCGATAATTTGAACACATATGGTATTTGAATAATTTCCGTGGGACCATATATATCAAACATTACTTTGTCCCAAACAATCCCATCAGGAAATGGCACTGCGGAAATCTTCACAAAAGATAAGTCTCTTCGGACTATGTGATGAAAAATGTGGTTTCAAAACCTCCTTCAGATGTTCAACCGCTGATCTTTCAGGAAGAAAATGACCATGTATTAATAAGAAAAAGGTAATAACAAAACTAATCCAGAGGAGAAAGGCTAGGACAGTCACAGAAAGCCCTTCATAGTTCCATGGAAAAATGAAATATGTTTCTTTAAGCCAGTTTGTTAGCTTATGTGCATGTGACAAATCAGCTGTCGAAGAGACAAATGAGTCTGAGAAATCATCGTGGAAGTCAGCAAAATAACCAGAGGCAGTTCGTGCAAACGGCGTAGCATGTTGTCAGTGGTGGAGTTGGTGTTTCCTGTGGTGGCACACTATAGACAGCGCCATCTGTTTGGCTTGTAGTCGAGTTGACTTGTTCAAATGTTTCTAAGTTAGTTGATGTTAGTGAAACTAATGCAAGATCATCTTCCACCTTCCCCAAGCTCGGAGAGGTATCAGTGTTGGTATAAACAACTTGTAACGGAAATTCTTCTCCAGTAGTGAGAGGGATTCAGGGACTACTGGATATTCCTCTTGGTCGGCTGTGCAGGATTGGCCACATGGTGTAACTTGACATCGTCAATTGAAACAAAACGATTTTCTTTGGCACCTGCCAACAGTGGTAGAATAACAGTTCTGGTACCGTGTATCCCTAGTACAGGGACTGGTGCTCGATAAGAAGTGCCAAATTCCTTTTTCACTGTGATTTTTTCACGTACAAGATCCCCAACTCTGGGAATCCAGCCGGTAGATATTACTAGCACATCCTTAATTCCTGTGGAGGCGGCACTTTTGGAAGAATTATCGTCACGGAACTGTTTCAATTCCTGTAAGACAGTGACACGTTCATTTATGTCAAAGGGTGTTTCTGCTGCCTCCACGCCAGGACCATCAAGATCCGGAACACTCATTCAAGTTCCGAACAGGCACTCATATGAAGTACGACCCCCCCGAGGGACCTTCTAGGCAGGTTGTTTAGTGCTCTCTGGACTCCGTACAGGTGATTGAGCCAACTACGGTCCGTACCTAAGACTCTGGCTGTTAAGGATTGCTTTAAATTGTGGTTTAATTGCTCCACTACACTATTTCCCTTGGATGAAATGGAGACGAGTACTGCAGTTGGACCGCCAATGAAGCCATGGTGTCCCTGAATGCCCTTGAGGCAAAAGCAGGGCCCTGGTCTGAATGGAACACCGCAACTGCATATGTACCGATAAAGACTCGCAAATCTTTAATAACAGTCCGAGCATTAGCCGAGCGTTGTGGCCACACCCATACAAATCTGGAACATGTATCAACAGCGACGAATATGTATTTGTATGCACTATCAGGTGTAAGGGGACCACAGTGGTCCAAGTACACACATTGTAACGGCTTGTTTGAAATTAAGAGGGATGTCTGTGGTGGTCGCTTAGCCGTGGAAACCTTAATTTGTTGACAGATGTCACAACAAAGGACATACTGCTTAGTCTCTTTATAAAAACCTGGCCACCAATAGCGGGCCTTTAAGATTGAAATTGTAGTTGCCACACCAGCATGTGCAGATGCCACCCCCTCATGTGCTGCTTTGATCAATTGTGGTCTTATATCTTTGTTAGGGACGTCGTGCACGCCTACGCCTGGTATCTTAACTTCAGCATTCAGCATACTTTCCATATGATATTGATATTTGTTAGGAAATCCTTTAGGATCTGGAGTACCATCAGCCGTAGCTTTCACGGCAGCCCAAATGTCTGCGTCTGGTTTGGAATTTGAGCGAGTCACTGCAGCTACAGTGGCTACTGCCACTGCTGACTTTGCGGCTTCATCAGCCAATGTATTTCCAGCAACGTGTATTCCAACGCGCTGGTGTCCAAGTGTATGCACAACATGGACATTCGGTAGCGTCTCTTTCAGATCCGCTACTTTCCCCCACAGTAGTCTGTGTTTAATGGTGTTGCCTTTGGAGTCTCTGAACCCATTCTGGCGACAATAATGCAGATATTCATTAAAGGACTGGGCACAATAATATGAATCACAAACAATCAGCGTAAGCTGTGTCGGATCGGTGTGTTCCAGTGCCATCAGAAGAGCTTTTAGCTCATCCAATTGTGCTGTACAATCCCCTAGGGTCTATGTAAAGGTATGTAGAGGACAAAATGTATCTCCTTCCATATAGCCACTTACGACTGCGGAAGCAGCAGAATCGTGATGTTTAGTCCCAATTGCAGGTTGTGCAGAGCCATTGGTGTACATGACTTTATGATACTGATCAATAGGCAAGGTATTTGCTGGAATTGGATATTCTACTTCATATTGCAGGAATTCCTGAGTTTGTAACTTTGGGTCAAAAATGTAGTCTACATCAGTGGCTGTTAGAGACGTAGCCCTTTGTATCCAACGTGGATGTAGTGCTTTCGTGTTCGGAACGGTGGCTTTTGTAACAGCCTGTAGGGCTGGGATTGGAGAAACAAAAATAATGCGTTTCCCTTGGGCGAGAGGTCTTTCTTTAATAACAGCCATCTGCACAGCAGTGAGAATGTTCCCTGTGGGAGCAAAGCGTTGTTCAGCTGCTGAATACAAATGTGATTTGTATGCAACCGTGACTGTCTCACCTTCATTGAATGTCACATAGGTGAAACCGATGGCCCCAGCTATTACCCTGATGACGAAATGTGTTTTGTTGTCCCTTGTGTGTAAATGTTGTGCTGCAAGCATGTCTGTCTGCAATTCTCAAAGAATCCGTGCATGTTCAGTTGTCCATAATTTACTTGAAAAATCGGGACGTATTAAGTCATATAAAGGTTTTATGCGCATAGCATAATCTGGAATGTATGTTCTGCCAAAGTTTAAGAAACCCAACAATGATTGGAGTTTTTTAATCGTATTGGGTGGTTGTAACTGTGCGCATTTTTCTAAAAATTGTTTTGCTAGGCTCTTCCTTTCACTTGACAGCTCCTATCCTAGAAACAGGATGCTGAGGAAGGCAATTTTTGTTTTTTTGAAGTTAAATTTGTAGCCAAGTTCGGCAAACCCTGTGAGCTACCCGTCTTAAATGTTGTAGTAACTCATCATCTGTGAGATATAAATCATCTACATAGGACAATGCTTCAGGGTCGATCTCGTGTAAAATGGCAGTAACACGAGCTGCAAACAGTCCTGGGCTGTTCTTATACCCCTGAGGCAAACAGCAGACTTTTTCTGAGAACCTAGTGCTCTAAAGCTTGTTAAGTCCCTGCTTTCAGGTGCTATATTCTGGCAGAAAAACCCATTGGAAATGTTTAATGTTGTTTTGTATTTTTTACGCACTATGTTGCTCATTAGTGCAGTGCTATGTAAATTTTGTATAGCATAGGGGTGTGTATGACTGTTTAAATGTCTGTAGTCTAAGACTATTCTGTATGAATGGTCCGTTTTAGCTACGGGGAATAAGGGGTTATTCATTGGCGAGACACATGGTTCAATCACACCCTGGTACTCTAGTTGCATGAGTATTTCTCTCACTGGTGCTTTTGCTTCATGTTTTATAGGATACTGCGGTTGTGGCTGAGGTTCACTTTTAATGGGAATCACATGGTGGGGGGAGTCTTTATCCCACCCTACGTGATTTCTGTACAATGCAGGTGCTTGTGCCAAAGCCCATTCAATGGAATAGGATTCAGTGAGTTCCTCTGGAACACTGGAACAAGGGGCGAGAAGGAAGGCTTAGTGACATCTTCTCCATACGGGCAGGTACGGACAAAGTCAGGCGGCCAATCTTGTTCGGCCAACAAGACATCAGACACTTTTACTATGTGATCCCAAAAGATTGTGTTTATTAGGCGTTCAATGTCTCCTTCTAATTGCAGCGTTACTTTGTACACCCTATCGGGCGTGGAGACACGCATGCCCGCTGTTTCTACTTGAATAAAGTCATCATTTGCTTTCACCTGCAGATGCTCTAGAAGTTTCCGGCAAACTATTGTGACCTCTGCCGCGCTGTCTAGCAATGCTACAGCCCAATTCTTGTTCTTCAAGAGGACCCTCTTCCTGTGTGGCATGTCGAGCTGCAACTGCTGCCACTTTTTTCTTTTTAAATTGTTGTTTTTGTTGGGCAGGTTTCTCTTCCTTTTTAACAGAAACCTCTGAAGAGCGTTGTGATTCCTGTCTCAGTTACACGTACTCTGTTCTTCACTCTGATCGCCCAACTCTCATTTCTTTTTTCTGATGAGTCCTGAAAGGAACGAGATTGACCTGTATCAGTATATTGATATCTATCAGGCGTTTTGATATTATCTCTATTTCTGAGATTATACCTATTCTGTGGGGTCTCCGTACGTGGAGATTCTCCCCTTTCTTTTTTAGCCATTTTTTGCTTTTTATCCCAGTGTTTCTTATTACCCTCAGGTTGCTGTTTGGAGTTATCTTTATTTGATTTACCCTGGAATTGAGGTTTTTGTGGTCTGGCCCCTAAACTGTCTCGACCAATACTTGAATATGTTTCCGCTATTATTTTAGGCAGCTCTCGTTCTTGTTCTTGTTGCGGAATGACACGAAGCCACATGCGCACTGCAAGTGCCACTGCTTCCCCTTTAAGGTTACTTAAAATGATTGAGGACACTGTGGCAAAATTGCCTATCAATTCCATCCCGAATCTAGGGCCAGGGCAGCCCCATATTCATCTTGAATTTGTTTCAGCACATCCGTTAAATTGGCAAGTGTCGGTGTACCATGTGCGGTTGTATAGAGCACGGCAAATACCGTACCCCAGGTATTGCAGTTTTCTACTGTAGGCACCATCCTAAAGGGCAAGCACATCGTTAATATTCTATGTTTATCGTGAGGTCCTGTATGCAGAAATACTGCCTACAGTGTATTAATTTTTTGTGCTAACCAAAACAGAGTTTCTTCTCGTTTGGTGGGTACTTTACCCATAATTGAATGTACAATCGCAGGATTTATACCTGGTGTTACTGCATGTTGTTATGCTGGAGCAGCACGCTCTACGTTTGTATTCAATGTTTGCATCACGAATTGTACTAATCATCTGTAAATTGCTATTGACTCAATGTATAAGCGACGAACCTCAGCTACCGCTAAATTACCAACCGCAGGATGTGGTGTATAAGCGCCCAATAAAGGCCAGGTAGGACCGCCATTACTTAGAGGACATAACCTTACTGGTAATATTGTATGACGTAGGGCGCCATCAAGCCAATTATTATGTTCTTGATAAGATAGAGGAATCTCTAAATATGCGTACGCTCTGTATTGTCCAGGCGCGTATTGGTGAAACGTATTTGTGTTCCCATCAACTGCTGGAAATGTGACCCAAGAATAAGCTGCGTGGGCGTCCAACACGAATGTGACTGGACTCCCCCTGGGCCGTTGGGCCATTTGCTAATAAATGTGCTGTGAGAGGTTGTCTCATGTTAACAGCTATTTGTACATGTTGGGGATTTCCCATGATAGAAACACTATTAGTTCAGAGAAGGCACACCAAAAATGGGGTTTCCTTTTAAAGTTCAAGCTTGAACAACCACCAGTTGTAATATGATTACCTACACAGCTGTGATGGAAATCCTCAGTACCACGGATGTCTCCACATACGGCATTGAGGTGTCATAATATATAATGAGACAGAGATACTCCGGAGGACCTGAAAATTAGAGCCTGACCAAACGTTGGCGGTGCTTTGTCGCGCAGGCTCTCATTATTCTAATGAGACTACTGGATTTTGAGCAGCAAGATCGTCCACAGTGTGGGAGACTGAGTCTGACCCACAGTGTGTGACACTTGTCGCTCTAAATCCGGGCTTTGTTCCGGCTAACTAGCAGTGCCTCATCTCTCGTGAAAGGTAGAGATGATTGGGCAGCCGAGCACATGACATATCGTACTTCTCAGGGAAGCTGTGGTCACTCAGGTCACATCTGGTTCTTTCATTCACAATTCGGTGTCATGTATAAATGACAATAAGAGCAGTATAAGTTTTAAAGATTATTTTAATAAAACTACTGCATTTTAGATAGCAAAATGTGAGCTGCAATAACCAGAACGACACAACACAACAATATTAAAATGGTGACGATGAGAGTGAAGCATAAGAATAAAGCTATCATACTGCCACAAGAATCGATGGACTATTTTCTATCTAATCATATTTTGAGCACGGCATGTTAAGCTCTAATCCTGCCTTTCAGGTTCCCCTGGGAGGACATCAACCCTGATACCTGAGCAAACGCCTGTAATCCGCATCAGCATCTGCAGCAGAGCATTCAGCATACAGTTGTGGTTCCCTGGCTGGAATCTCCCTCTTGACGTGGAATGGGACTAGAAAGTGTTTTTATAATTTACACAGCTGATGTTCTAAGAAAATGTCCCTACGTAAGGATGTGTATTTTCTACAAATGTTGGAGACTAAACTTCTACCACGTTTACCGGCAATGTACCAGACTGTAGCCTTGACTGAAGCACAGAGTGATCAAGAATGTGTTGTTTGAGAACACAGTGCTGGACTAAGCAAAAACAGTTAGATAGAAGAAAATAAAACAAGACCGTAAAACTGGTTATTGTAAAAATAACAATGCAAAGCTGAATAAAATATATCTAGGTCAAGATGCACAGCGGGCTAAAATATTAAACTAACGCGCATGAAACTATAATTAAAATGGCTACACAACACCTTCAGCAACATTGATATTTTAGTCACTTGCACAGTGAATGTTGGGAATGATAGTTTTGATTTTTAACACGTTTTAGGTGGGCAAGGTTATTCCTTAACTTGACCCTCATTTCTATGCTTGACAAAGTTGTCTCAGCAAAACAAATCTGGAAACCAAAAACAGAAAGTCAGTGTAACAGGGTTCAAAGCTATATCTGACTTTGGTCATTGTGGAGGAGGTGATGGTTAAGGAAGCAGTAGGAGGAGTAGAATAAAAAGTAGGTGAATAAAAGACAAGAGATGGACCACTCGGAGGGGTAAGAGGACCAGAGTCTCAAGGACCAGGATAGGAAGAACCAGCCCTGGAAGATCTAATCTATGAGAACCAGGGTTACCAATGCCCGAGGGGACCAGCAACAAATAGACGATGAGGAACAGAACAAAAACAGCACTAGGGGTCCTGGACCAAGGTGAGAAGGGTCAGGAGGATGTAGAACAGGTGGATCTGGACCCAGTGTACAAGAGCCTAAGAGAACTGAGGTAGAAAAAACAGAAGGTCCTGGACCACAATGACCAGGAGGGCTATGCGGGCAAGTGCAGGACCAGAGGGAGGATGACAACCAGAGCCAGGAGTAGCAAACCCAAGTAGACAGACCAGTTCCTGGAGACCAATGGAGCGAAGGACCAGAGACAGAAGAGCCAAGCCCAAAAACATCAGATCAAGGAGGGCCATGGTGCCAGAAGCAAAAGGACCAGGACCAGTAAGACCACAGGCTGAAAGGACCAGGGCTAACTGAACCTAGAGACCATAGAGTAGAATGACCAGGGGGTTATACAGGACAAGAAAGGCTAGGACCAGTGGGACCAGGATCAGATAGTTCAAGAGTGTCAGGATTCTAAACCAAGTTGACAAGAACTACATGAACCAGGGTGATCCACAATATAGGGACTAGGAGGACCAGTGCCAGAGGAAGAGGAAGACCAGGCCCAAAGGGACGATTGCTAGGCAGACCATGATAGAGGGGATCATATCCAGTTGGACAAGAACAAGGTAGAATAGGAAAACCAGCAGACCAGAAGGACTAGTCGGAGTAGAATGGGCAGGAGGACCGGGAACTACGAGGGCTGGGTAATCCAAGGCCAGGGGAACTAGTATTAGAAGACCTGATACATAAGGGTCAGAAAAAGGAGTACCAGAAGTAAGATCAGGACGACAAGTCAGAAGGATTAGGAACAGGTAAATGAGGTAACTAGATAAACCAGGGGGACTGACCAGAAGGAATGATGGATGAGAATTAGGGTGAGGATGATTAAAAGGTCAGGGAGCCTGTGAAACAAGAGATCGAGGTCCAAACAACTAGAGGCAGGAGTACATTGTAATTACAACCAGTCATACCAGGACCAGGAACTACAGGGCCAGGAAGTTCTTAGAATAACATGAGTAGAAGGTCAAGGAACATCAGACGTAGGAAAAGCTAGACAAGAAAAGGCAGTCACAGGTTATTGCAGAGCCATGCAGGCAAGGAGCAGGAGGATGAGGGCCAGGCGGATCAGGACCAGGATTAAGAAGATCAGGACCTGAACAACAATGCTCAGTGAGACCAGGATACTAAGACAAGCAGAACAGGAACTAAGAAGAATGGAGGGATGCAGTACCTAGGGCACCCAGAAGACCAGAGCAGGAAGACTAAGTAAACTAAAAGGATCATGACCAGGGGAGCTAAAAACAGGGCTAGAAGGATCATGAAGGTCAATACCTAGGGGGCCAGGGCTCGGATTGACAAGTGGGGCAGAGAAGTCATTACAAGTAGCAGGACCAGGGGGAGGAGGATCTGAGGTAAGAAGGCCAACCAGCATCTGGAAGACCGAGTGGAATGGGCAGTGGTGGACAGGAGGACCAGGACCCAACAAGCAGAACCTGGATCAAGAGGATATGGATATGGCTGCAGATACCATTAAGGCTAAATGGGCAATGAAATTATCCAGGGGAACAAGGACAACCCCTAATTAGGAGGAAAAAATCTAAGGTGGTCATTACAACCCTGGCGGACGGTGTTAAATGTGCGGTAATACCGCAAACAGGCCAGCGGACAAAAAAAGGGAATTGTGACCCTGGCGGAAACTGCCAACAAAGACAGCCACTTTAACACACCGCCCGCCACGGCAGTACAGACAAGCAGCGCGGGGGTTACCGCCAACAGACAGGCGGCAGACAATGCACCTCCCACACTATTACAACCCGCCAATCCGCCACCTTTTCCGGGGCGGATTCACCGTGGATAAAAACACGGCGGAAACAATTTCTGCAAAGGGAAAACGATCACCTTAGCACATCCCACGAGGAAGGAGGACACCATGGAGCCGGAATTACAAATCCTACCTGCCCTTGTTTTTCTTCTCCTTTACGACCAACAGCTACGTAGGCGCAGAAGATACAGGCGAGTACTGCATCTACGACACGGGGGAGAGGGGAGGCAAAAGTCATGGGGACACACACCAAACACCCCCACCCTCGCATTATACAACATACACACCAATGCATTCACAAAAATCACAATAACAACCCACAATCCCCCCGGAAGAATGCAAAGACAATGCGAAATTCGGGAAAACATTGTAATGTGCCAATATACATGTCATCCAAAAATATACTGATATATATCTCAAAATCACTCTTATTTACACATACAATCCGAGAAGTAGTGCAGATATGTACACAACAATGTCCGTGCACCAACAGTCCAAAAATGCATGGGCCAGGCCCACAATAGATACCTGACCAAAATCGGAGAGAACACTGCCGGGGCATCAGATAGAAACACTACAGGCACCTCAGGGGGAAGGGAAGAGGGGGCACCTCAGCCAGATGAATGCGAAGCCAGATCCACGACGGGGATCCATGCCCATTGATGTATCCTGGGGAGTGGAAAGCCACAGTCTCTAAAGTCTCTACAGTGGGTGGATTGCCCTCTCTACAGTGGGTGGTTTGCCCACTGTGCCATCCTGGGGAGTGCAAATCCACAGTCTCTCAAGTCTCTACAGTGGGTGGTTTGCCCACTGTGCCATCCTGGGGAGTGCAAAGCCACAGTCTCTCAAGTCTCTTCAGTGGGTGGTTTGCCCACTGTGTCATCCTGGGGAGTGCAAAGCCACAGTCTCTCAAGTCTCTACAGTGGGTGGTTTGCCCACTGTGCCATCCTGGGGAGTGCAAAGCCACAGTCTCTCAAGTAGATGCAGGTCTCCACTGGTTCTGGAGGGGGACTGGTGCCCAGACTGGATGAGTCTCCCCGTGAAAGTACCTGTCCTGTGACTGTCCCAGCTGCACATGGGATAAGGATGCCTGATGTGGTGGTCCATTCATTCCTACACGGTGCATGCCCTGTTCAGCGGTGCTTTGCCATGGCGGTCTTTGCCCTGTTCAGCGGTGCTTTGCCATGGCGGTCTTTGCCCTGTTCAGCGGTGCTTTGACATAGCGGTTCTGGACTGTTCAGCGGTGCTTTGCCATGGCGGTCTTTGCCCTGTTCAGCGGTGCTTTGCCATGGCGGTCTTTGCCCTGTTCAGCGGTGCTTGCCTTTGCTCTGTCTGACCTGTTCAGCGGTGCTTTGCCATGGCGGTCTTTGCCCTGTTCAGCGGTGCTTTGACATGGCGGTCTTTGTCCTGTTCAGCGGTGCTTGCCTTTGCTCTGTCTGACCTGTTCAGCGGTGCTTTGCCATGGCAGTTCTGATACGGACATTGGTGTGTGGCATGACGATCTCTCAACTGGGCATTGGTGTGTGGCATGACGATCTCTACACTAGGCATTGGTGTGTGGCATGACGTTCCATCATTGCCCAGTGGGGCTGTGGCATCCTGGCCCCTCATGGTCTGTGACTCCGGCGGTGGTTTCTGGACCAGTGACAATACTTGTGCCCTCTTGGGCTGTGACTCTGGCGGTGGTCTCTGGACCAGTGACGATACTTGGTCCCTCCTGGGCTGTGACTCCGGCGGTGGTCTCTGGACCAGTGACTATACTTGGTCCCTCCTGGGCTGTGACTCCGGCGGTGGTTTCTGGACCAGTGACGATACTTGTGCCCTCCTGGGCTGTGACTCCGGCGGTGGTTTCTGGACCAGTGACGATACTTGTGCCCTCCTGAGCTGTGACTCCGGCGGTGGTTTCTGGACCAGTGACGATACTTGTGCCCTCCTGGGCTGTGACTCCGGCACTGGTTTCTGGACCAGTGACGATACTTGTGCCCTCCTGGGCTGTGACTCCGGCGGTGGTCTCTGGACCAGTGACGATACTTGTGCCCTCCTGGGCTGTGACTCCGGCGGTGGTTTCTGGACCAGTGACGATACTTGGGCCCTCCTGGGCTGTGACTCCGGCGGTGGTCTCCTGACCAGTGACAATACTTGTGCCCTCTTGGGCAGTGACTCCGACGGTGGTTTCTGGACCAGTGACGATACTTGTGCCCTGCTGGGCTGTGACTCCAGCGGTGGTTTCTGGACCAGTGACGATACTTGGGCCCTCCTGGGCTGTGACTCCGGCGGTGGTCTCCTGATCAGTGACGATACTTGTGCCCTCCTGGGCTGTGACTCTGGCGGTGGTTTCTGGACCAGTGACGATACTTGGGCCCTCCTGGGCTGTGACTCCGGCGATGGTCTCCTGACCAGTGGCGATACTTGTGCCCTCCTGGGCTGTGACTCCGGCGGTGGTCTCTGGACCAGTGACAATACTTGGGCCCTCCTGGGCTGTGACTCTGGCGGCGGTCTCTGGACCAGTGACAACGGTACTGGCGGTTGTGTCTGGACCGCCGGTAATGATGGCGCACTTCTCCGCCGTGACACTCACAACAGGCTGGGCAGACTTCCTCTGGACCTTCCCCCCCTTTTTTGGAGTTACAGCTGACTCACCAATCGCCTTCGATCCCATGTCACTTGTTGTCCCACCAGGAGTCTTAACACGGTCCCGTCGTCCACTCTCCAATTTCAGAGCCTTTACAGGGGGTGGGCTGCCAGTGCCTTGGCTCCGGGTCCTACTGCCTGCCCTGGTGGCCGGTGCACTCCAAAAACCTTTTACACGCACCTCTGGTACTGGAGGCTTTTTGGCTGAGGCGCTACGACGGGACTGATGAATTGGAGGGGGGGTCAAAAAGGTCAATTTGACATAGGGACAGTTTATGACGGACACTGGGATGGGTAGCTGGAGGGGGTCTGGGAGTGGAGGAAGAGGAGGTGGTTGTAGGAGGTGTCACTTTAGCTGTTTTGGGTGCAGGTGCAGGTACTGGAGGCTGTCGTGAGGTGGATGGATGTTGGGTGAGTGATTGCCGGCGTTTGTGTACTTTGGGAGGGGGTGTCACAGACACACTGGGAGAGGACACAGGGGACGTGTAAATGGCAGTGGAGGTGGTGAGTGCAGGTGAGCGGCTTGTGGTGCTGGGTGTCCTGGTGCGAGTCCTAGTGCCTGTAGATGTGGTGCATGCAGGTGTGTGTGTAGACGACACTGGGAGGGAGGAGGGAGAAGAGGAGGAGGGGGACACAGTGGAGACAGTGGATGTTGCTGTGTCTGTATGTGGGTGAGGCTTGCGTGAGTGCCTGTGGTGTGTGTGGTGCCTATGTTTGCATGAGCTACTTGTGTGTGCTGACTTGTGTGCATGCTGGTCTGTAGGTGTGCTTGGGATGGGCTGGGGTACAGGAGATTGGGTCTCGGTGGAGGAAGTTGGAGGGGGGAGGCTAGACACAGGGACAATGGCTGCATCAGTGCTGAGGCTAGAGACTGCAGGGTTCGCTGAAGGACAGCCTGACCAAAATGAATGCCCTCCAGGAATGCATTACCGTGTTGCAACTTCCTTTCTACACCCTGGATGGCATTCACAATGGTAGACTGCCCAACAGTGAGTGACCTGAGGAGGTCAATGGCCTCCTCACTGAGTGCAGCAGAGGTGACTGGGGCAGGGCCTGAGGTGCCTGGGGCGAAGGTGATGCCCACCCTCCTGGGTGAGCGGGCACAGGGCGAACGCTGAGGGGCTGCTGAGAGGGCGGTGCTGGTAGGGGAGGTGGCGGCTGTACCTGTAGAAGTGGGGCGCACAGATGGTGCCGCCACCACAGGGGAGCTCCCATCGGCGGACGAGTCCGTGTCGCTGGTTGGTGATCCGGTGGCCGACGTGAAGCTCCCCTCGCCCTCTGTCCCACTGGTGCATTCAGAGTCTGTGTTGTGGCCCTCCATGGCCATGTGGGATGCAGCTCCCTCGTGCTCCAGTGCCACTGTACCTCCGCCTGATGATGCTGATGTACAAAAGGACAGGGAGAGCAGGAAAAGGGGGGGAGACAGAACAAAGAGAGTTTTAGTGCATGGCATGCTGCTACCGTTGGCGGACAAGACAGACGCAGCAGCCCCCTGCATTACGCTGTGCTCCTGACCTCTGCAAATGCAATTTCTGGGATATGGCCTACATGGCAATGGTGGAAATCTGCGCACATGGATGCCACAGGGGCAACTATACCTCAACTTGGCACTCTGCTGAGGTGGGGTTGAGTGCCACTTGGCCTACATTACGGAGGGGCCTTGCCTACCTAACTCGCCCTGGCCTAGGGACACCCACAGCCCACCTCCCCCACCCAGACCCCTTCACTGCACGCAAAGTCCGCAGAATGAGGTTGTACTCACCCCCTTGTGTCTGCTGTGATGTCCTCAAGCGCGCATCCAACTCCGGGTAGGCCACCGCCAGGATCCGGAACATCAGGGGGGTCATGGTGCGATGGGCACCCCTCCCACGTTGGGAGGCCATCCCCAGCTGAGCCTCCGCCGTCTTCTTGCTGCAGCGGCGAATGTCCTCCCATCTCTTACGGCAGTGGGTGCCCCATCTCTGGTGGGCCCCCAGGGTCTGGACCTCCTTGGCGATGGCACGCCAAATGTCCCTCTTCTGGTGGGCGCTGACCTACATGACATGCACAAGGGAAGAGGAACAGTCATTACCAACTGCACCGTCAATGTGAGTGGCCCCCTCCCTACTCTGGCCATGTGGCCCATTCATTCCCATGCATTAATGTTCTATGAACTCTGGCCCCTTCCCTCTTCCACCCAGTCCTCTCCACCCAGGCCTAGCCCATACAACGTGCTCCCTGTGTACTAACCTGTTGGTCTGGAGGACCGTAGAGTAGCATGTACTGGGGGAGGACCCCATCCACAAGTTTCTCCAACTCCTGTGCAGTGAAGGCAGGGGCCCTTTCCCCAGACGCAGCAGCCATCGTCGCTTCCAGACCGAGGTCACAGCAGCACTAGCAGTGTAGGTCCTCTCCTGTCGAAGGTCAGGTATCTAGTGATTGAACAGATAGAAAATGACGGTGACGTCCGCGGCGGTGACATCCGCGGCGGTGACGTCCGCGGCGGTGACGTCCGCGGCGGGGCGCATCATCACCGCCGGCGCACCTGTTCATTGGCTCCTGGGACCCATAGGGTCCAATGTTAGCCAATGCAGCATTGCGCTGCGGTCTACGACCGCCTACCGCGACGGTGTGCAACGCCAGCGCAGTTACCCCACAATCCCATTGTCCCAGTTTAGAGGTCAGGCAGCCGCCATTTCAGGGGCCCACATGGCTTCATTTACTACTGCGTCACACATAGCTAGGCCTATACTCAACACACATACAGGAAGGGTTTATTGTCTGGTGTAGTCTTGTGTGTAACTGTGGGTACATTCCTGGAGGAATAGTGACTGGTTCTTCGCTGTTGTCCTTCTTAGGCACCGTCAGCTGGGACATATGAGAAGATGGCGGAATCCTCTGGTGTACCGACCGCTGGTGGACCTGTTGACAATGGAAGAAAGACATGTCATCGTCACCTACAGGTTTGACCGTGCCACAATCCAGGAACTATGTACCCAGTTGGAGCCAGAACTGATGTCACCAATCCGCCATCCAACTGGAATCCCCCCTGAAGTGCAGGTGTTGTCAGTGATCCATTTCCTTGCAAGTGGGTCTTTTCAGACAACAGTGGCCAAGGCATCAGGGATGTCCCAGCCTATGTTTTCCAACGTCTTGTCCAGAGTGTTGGCGGCCCTGCTGAAACACGTAAGGAGATACATCATATTCCCTCAGGTGGAGGATTTGCCTACAGTGAAAGGTGACTTCTATGCCCTTGGACATATCCCCAACGTCATAGGTGCCATTGATGGGACCCATGTAGCTCTGGTCCCCCCCCCACAGGAGTGAACAGGTGTACAGGAACAGGAAGAGTTATCATTCGATGAATGTCCAGATGGTCTGTTTGGCAGACCAGTACATCTCGCAGGTAAATGCAATGTTCCCTGGCTCAGTGCATGACGCCTACATCCTGCGGAATAGCAGCATCCCTGATATGATGGGTCAACTCCAGAGGCTACTGGGGGACTCCGGTTACCCCAACCTTTCCTGGCTATTGACCTCAGTGAGGAATCTCAGGACCAGGGCAGAGGAACGGTACAATGATGCCCATGGGCGGACTAGGAGGGTAATCGAACGCACCTTCGGCCTTCTTAAGGCCAGGTTCAGGTGCCTCCATATGACAGGTGGATCCCTATTCTACTCACTGAAGAAGGTGTGCAACATCATCGTCGCCTGCTCCATGCTCCATAATTTGGCATTGCGACGCCAGGTGCCTTTTCTGCAGGAGGATGATCCAGATGACGGTGTTGTGGCAGCTGTGGAGCCTGTGGATCCTGTGGACAGTGATGAGGATGAAGCTGAGGAAGAAGAAAACAACAACAGGGATTCAGTCATACAGCAATACTTCCAGTGACACACAGGTGAGAACATTTTCTGGTTTAACATTACATTAACTTTCACACGTCTACCTCTATCCTGTACCTACATTTCACTCACTATTTGTTAATTGAGTTGTACCCTTCCATTTCAGTTTCACAAGTGTGGTAACCTACGTTTCAACTGCTTGCATCCTTCAAGGGCTTGTGATGTGTGACATTGGTATGTTAGCCTTACAATGGGTAACCCATTATGACATTGTAATTGATAATACAAAGTTCCAAATTATAGACTGACTCCAGATTTTTTTGTGTTTCAAGGGTGTTTATTTAAGTGCTCAAAAAATGAAGGGGGGTTGTAAACTGGGGATGGGTGATGGTGGAGGAATGTCCATGGCAGAGTCCAGTCTGTTAGTCTCACAGGTGCGCTGCCCATCTGGGCATTGGAAGTGGAGCCGGGGCAGTTCAAGTATGGACAGGGTGACAAAGTGGGACAGTGGGGGGACAATCAGGGTGGTCTCATTTCCTGGCGGGGGTCTTGCCATCTTGCTCTGTCCTGTTCCTGGATCTCAGGGCCCGCTTGCGTGGTGGTTGTCCGTCTGCAGGGGGTGGGGTGCTGGTGTTGTGGTCCTGCGGCAGGGCGTCCTGTCCACTAGGGACGGCGGAGGTGGTGGGCAGTTTGTCGTCCTGGCTAGTGTCAGGGGCCCTTTGGAGTGCCACGGTGTCCCTCAAGGTCTTTTGAATGTCCGTCAGCACCCCTATGATGGTGCCCAGGGCGGAGCCGATGGTCCTGAGCTCCTCCCTGAACCCCAAATACTGCTCCTCCTGCAGACGCAGGGTCTCCTGCAACTTGTCCAGTACCGTCGCCATCGTCTCCTGGGAGTGGTGGTATGCTCCCATGATGGAGGAGAGGGCCTCGTGGAGAGTTGGTTCCCTTGGCCTATCCTCCCTCTGTCGCACAGCAGCCCTCCCAGTTCCCCGGTGTTCGTGTGCCTCCGTCCCCTGGACCGTGTGCCCACTACCACTGCCCCCAGGTCCCTGTTGTTGTTGGAGTGGTGGGTTATCCTGGGTGCCCTGTAGTGGTGGACACACCGCTGATTGACCTGTCCTGGGTAGGGAGGTTTGGGCCCGCTGGGTGGGTGCTGTGCTGGTGTTACCAGAGGGCTGAAGCTCAGTGCTGGGCTGTGGCTGGGCAAGGGGAACCGACTGTCCTGAGGCCCACGATGGTCAGGGCTGGTCATCAAGATCCAGTGGGGCAGAGCTGCTGTCGTCACTGTGGGCCTCTTCTGGGGGTGGAGTGGTGTTGTCTGGACCCTCTGGTGTGGTGACATTCCTTCGGGTTCCTGCAGGGGTATAAGAACATGATTATTGCATGTGTGTGTTTCATGGTGTGCAATGGTTGGGTGTGCGTGAATCCCAGTGCAGGCATTCCTGTGTGGGGGCTTGTGTGATGATGGTTGGGGGGGGTGTTCTGGGTATGTGCAGTGAGCATGCTTTGGTGAGGGGTGACCATGCTTAGTTGTGTCATGCAGGGCTTGGTGTTGGGATGGGTGGTTGGTGTCATGGGTAGATTAGTGAGGATTTGGGGTGATAGGCGAGGGTGGGGGTGTGTGATAGCATGCAGGTAGGGTGGGGGATGTGATAGTTACCAGTGTCCCATCCTCCACCGACTCCTCCGAGGCCCTCAGGATGCATAATGGTCAAGACTTGCTCCTCCCATGTTGTTAGTTGTGGGGGAGGAGGTGGGGGTCCGCCGCCAGTCCGCTGCACCGCGATGTTGTGCCTGGAGACCGTGGAACGCACCTTCCCCCGTAGGTCGTTACACCTCTTCCTGATGTCCTCCCTATTTCTTGGGTGCTGTCCCACGGCGTTCACCCTGTCCACTATTCTGCGCCATAACTCCATCTTCCTGGCTATTGATGTGTGCTGTACCTGTGAGCCAAATAGCTGTGGCTCTACCCGGATGATTTCCTCCACCATGACCCTGAGCTCCTCCTCGGAGAAGCGGGGGTGTCTTTGGCGTGACATGGGGTGGTGTGTGTGATGTGTGGGGTGGTGTATGTGTTGATGAGTGTGGTGAGTGTAGTGGTGTGTGGTGTTTTGTGCATGGATGTTGTGTGGGTGATGGTGTTGTGTGCCTCTGTGTGATGGGGTTGTCAATAGCTGTGCTCTCTCTCTCGCCTTCTCTCAGAATTTCTAGTTGTAGGGGTTTGTGGGTGATGTGGGTGTGTATTTTATATTGTGTTGGGTGTGTGGGAGTGGTGTGTGTATGTGTCTCAGGTGTGTGTATTTGTAATTGTCCAATGTGGCGGTGTTTTGGAGATGTGTGTGTATTTTGAGCGCGGCGGTGTGCACTGCCAATGGAATACCGCGGTTGAAAGACCGCCACATGGATTTGTGGGTCGTAATAGCATGGGCGTGTTTCTGTTGGCGTGGAGGTGGAGGATTTGTTTCCGCATGTTTATCGCTGACCTTTGTTGTGGCGGTGTTGTGTGGGTGTCTGAATTTCGGCAGATTCCGTGATGTGTGTCATAATAGCTGTGGCGGTCTACCGCGGCCGCGGCGGTGTATTGGCGGTGTTCTGCATGGCGGTAAGCGCCTTATACCGCCAATGTTGTAATGACCCCCTAAGAGTGCCAGGACACCAGAAGCAAGATGGAACAGGACCTCTGGTACCAGGCTAGGATGTTAAAGGTGAAGGGAATCAGGACAAGGTGTCTAGGACCAGGAGGACCACAAAGGAACAGTACAAGGTGACTAGGACCAAGAGGAACTTAAAGGAACAGGTTAAATGGTCCAAGACGGGGGGAATCAGGAAGTCCCATTAAAGCAAAAAGGCAAGCTTTCTGATAACAAGCACATCAAGACAAGAAGGACCAGGAGGACCAAGACCACGGAGATCAAGACTAAGATAGCAGGTGGGTCAGATCTAGGAGAACTAGGTATGGGAGAATCCAAACGTTAAAGAACAGAACCAAAAGGATCAGGGACCAAGGGTATAGTATCTTGAGAAGGGCAAGGACCATAAAAAACAAGAATAGCATTACCTTAGCCAGGAGTGTCAGTGAACTGAGACCAGGGGCACAGCATCCGGAGTCAGAAAGAAAAGTTCTAAGTGGACAAGGAAACAAAGTACTAGGGGGACCAGGAAGATGAGGGCACAGAGAATGAGGACCTTGAGTACCAGGACCAGGAGGACCAGGGTGAGGAGAAAAAGAAGAATGAGGACCAGGGACATCAGGACAAGGATGATCACAGAGTAGAGGTCCAGGCCACTGGGCTAAGAACAGAATATGAGCAACAGGATGGCCAAGCCCAGGAGGACCAGATAAAGGAGGACCATAATGAGTTTATATAGCAGCACAAAGACAAGGACAAGCAGCAAGAAGACCAGGCCAAGGTGATTAGGACTAGACCAGACAAACAAGATCTAGGCCAATAGGATGGGGGACCAGAAAAAACAAGGAAGATGAGGGGGTGAGTATCAGAAGAACCAGTTCCAGGAGCACCAGGAGAACCAGGACCAGAGCAAGGAGGATTAAATAATCAGTGCCAATAGAACCAGGAACATGCCTAGGAGGGCCACTGGGACCATGACTATAGTACCAGTGTCCAGAGTAGCAAGTGGAGCAGAAAGACCAGGATCTGGAGGTAGCAGGATTAGGGTGAGGAATATCAGGAGGATCAGAAGAGTGAGAGCCAGGAAGACTAAGTGGACTGAACCTGGAAGTCTAGGAGGACCAGGACCACAATGTTAAGGCTCCGAATGACCCATACAAAGAGAACCAGGGCCAAGAGGACTCAGAGCATTGGGTGCAGTGCTAAAAGGACCACAGGGGCAAGGCACAGTGCAAGGAGGGCAAGGATGATCCAAAGCAGAAAGACAAGAACTAAGAGGACAAGGACTAAGATGGCCTGGACACAATAGGCCAGGTAAACTGAGGGGACCAGTAGGACCAGGAACTGATGTACTGAGAATCAGATGTGCAGGGGTAGAAGGATCAGACGGGCAAGGTTGATATGGTCAAGGGTAAGATGGTCAGGAAATGAAATTAAGAGCTAGGAGAGAGAGGACATGAAAAGACCAGGATAGGTAGAAGGACCGGAACCAAGCAGATTAGTCATAAAAAGTCCCAAACAAGGAAAACCAGAAACAAAAGGATCAAGTCTAGTTGGCACAAAATCAGGAAGAAAACACAAAATGTGAGGACCAGGTATAGGAAAACCATCACTCAGCAGACCGGAGTAAGAATGAGGACAACTAGGAGAACAGGACCTGAACAATAAAGAGGAGAGAGCTAGGGAACCAGGACCAACAGGACAAGAGCTAAGAGGACCAGGGCAATGTAGACCAGAGGGACCATTATCAAGGAGAAAGGAAGCTCAGTCTACAGGGCCCACCTGCATACCAGGACAAGCAGGACCAGAATGAGGAGGAAAAGGAGTACCAGAGCAAGAAAGGCCAGGATGAGAGGAGCCATGATGACCAACCTGAGTGGCTAAGAATGGCTCAGAAAAGGATGACTTGAACAAACAGGATAAAGTGGTAGGTGCGTCCAAGATTACAGCAAGCAGGAGGACCACAGCCAAGAGTATCAATAAATGTTGGAGGGGGACCCTTGGAACTAGTCAGGCCAAAAGTAGGTAAACTAGGGCCAGTAGGACCAGGACCAAAAGGGAGAGGACTAGGAGGACTAGAAGGATCAGAATAAGCAGAAACAGGATGAGGAGGACCAGAGAGATCAAAGCCAAGGACCGGGATCTGGAATTCCAAGTGAGCAGGAGGACTATGAACAGGGGTATTCGGAACAGGCTAGTGAGGATCAGGGGAACCAGAGGCACAAGGACCAGAACAAATGGACCTAATGAGGAGGACCAGGACCAGTGGAGGCAGTACTAGGCAGATAACAAGGAGCAGGGCAAGGAAAATCAGATGACCTAAGACAGGAAGTCTACGATTGTCAGCCTTAGGGGAATCTGGGCAACAGAGCTAGGGAGAAAGGGATCCAGCAGACCAACAGTACCAGAATCAGGAGGCACAAGAAAGGCTAATACAAGGATGAGCCAGGAGCAGGGCCAGGAAGACCAGGGTTAGTAAGGACTCCAAATTGAGTAAACTAGCACGAGGATGACCAGAACAAGTTAGACCAGGTTCCAGGTGAGAAGCCAGGAGAACCAAAACAACCCATAAAAGGAGGACTTGGAACAGAACTAGGAGGAGACCTAAAGGCACAGAAGGACCTGGATGTGAATGAAGAATACCAGGAGGACACATGTCAGTCTAGGGCACATGTATTAGGATATCTCTTTTGTAAATGGTTCTTATTCATGCTTCTTATAATACCTACCACAAGCAACCCCCACCTCTGTTGTAAATTTTATTGTGACAGTTGTCTGTGGATGTCCCTGTGGGGATGCCTATTATCCAGACATTATATTTGTAATGTGATACAAGGGTTTACAAACTAGCGCATTGGACCCAATGTGTCAGTTTGTAAATCTGGAGCAGTGTAAGGCACTACTAGCACCACCGCTGCATCAAAAACAAATGACACAACGGTGGCACAAAGGCCTTGTAAATGACGCCCTGAATATAACTTTAAGGCTGCTGTCCACTTGAATCAATCAATTGATGTGACAGATGGCATTTCAATCATTGAAAGCAGCCCATCGAGGAAAGGCGACTGGGCTAGATGGATTTCTGTCAGACTTATTTAAAGAGGACCCTTTGTTTTGGGTCCCATTAGTCACAAACATTTAAGAGCAGCTATTGTCTAACCATCCCCTTTGATTAGCCAAAGCTGCTTGACCACCCTACCGCCAATAGAGTACTTGGGATTTTTTAATTTAAGAAAGCCCTGTCCACTTCTCAGGAAATACAAGGACTCTTTACATAGCATACCTCTTAATGGTATAGTATGTAACAAGCCAGATTCTTACACCATTGGATAGAGGGTGAAGGCCAGAACTGAAGTGAGGGAGAATAGACAAAAGGCTACCCAAAACATTGTGAGGTCCTTTTTATCAAAGGGCTGCTGATTAGTTTTTACTGAGTGACGTCACAGGATAGATGATAGAAGCAAGGGGTTCTTATAGGCTTCTCTTTTTAAAGGTGTCGACCATTCTAAGCAAGACTGCCCTTTTGTCTGCACCTGATGACTACTCAGAAAGGCTGACGTCTCACAATTCACTGTGTCATAGTTTTGGATACTTCTGCTGGGAGCCAGAACAATTGCTATTGCTGTGAGAGGCATCACCTAGCACAAAGACTGTGTCTGAGTGACAGCCAGAAAAAAATATTTGAAAGAACTGTTAAATAACCAATTAATGGGTCACAAGAATGGAGGTAGCAAATGTCTCTCTTTATCCAGTGGCTTTTTTATTACAATATTTGTAAAAAATACCATGACAAAAATCTCTATGAGTTTCTTTTCTTCTGTGTCTTTGATGCCTCTGTGTCTTTCTCCAATTTAATGCGAAAATTCATTCATATTCCAATGAGATTCAGTTTGATCAATTATGTTATATGAGTTAATTATATTGTATTCATTAATTAATTAACTAATTTGCTTGTGGCTTCTCGAAATAATACTTCCTCTGATGGCCTGCTAAAGTAGGGGCCGTCGAAGGAAGGACCTTATACCATCATACCATTATATACTTAGGGTAAAATCTGGATGCAAGGAACCTTATGACACCCTTCACTTTTGGAGAAAACTCCCAGTGTATGGAACCATAAGTGTTTTTTTGCTGTTCAGATGCAAACTCTGATTTTTTTAAAGTTTACTAGCTAGCCATCATGTTTGACTGAACTGTCCCTTAAATATTTCATGCATAGACAGGAGCAGCCATGACAGAAGTTTCTGTCCATGGAGAAGGTTGTCTACCCAGCCAAGGGACAACTCTAAATTTGATGGGTGGAGGTCCCACAGGATGTCAGAGGCATTGTCCTTCTCCATCCTGATGGAGTTAACTCTGCCCTTGAAACTGTGAATCATGCCCATAGTTTATTATACTGTGCTAGTCACGTCATAAGGGGCCCTATACAATTGAGTCTATTTTGATAAAATCATGGCTGTATGTTACTGGGATACAACATTTTCTGTTCTGGTTTCTGTTTTATCAAATCATTGTTTTGAAGTGTTTTAGTCTGATTTGTTTAATTGAAATGAACCAGAATTAATTATTCGAGATACTGATTTGCTGCAGAAAAAGAGGTGAAGGTGTTCTCATAACATGGAGCCTTTTGGTAATCCTATATCTGGCCCTTGTACATTTCCTGGCTTTGTGAGTAAGAGCAAGTATACAGTTTTAGAAGAATAATCAGCTTTCACTAGTTTTGCAAAGGTTCTAATCATTTTTATCATCAGTCACATTTGCAGGTAAATGTAAAGGAGTTAGAGCATTTGTGGTGCGCAAGACAGCTCCGTAAGGACCTCCAAGTCGCCATGACTTGGACACAATGTAATGGAGTGACAGTCTGTGCTATTTCTTTCAAAATATTGTGGAAACATTAAACTATTTGATACCTTTAGGCCCATAAGTTAGTGCCTGCACCCAAGCCAGTTTTAGCACTAAGGTCTCATGTCACAAAGTCAGAAGGTTTGTGACCACAAAAGAACTTATAATTATGTATAAAACACTTTTTTATGAGTTGAAAATTTCATTAGACCAGTAAAAATACTTTTGCAATTGTTTCTGAAAGGTTTCCTCTCTTTCCTTTCCAATTCGGTAGTTTGTGGCTTCAGTTGCTGTCGTAAACTATTGATGAGATAATATCCCCATAGTTGCAGTCATGATTAATTTGCAAAAGGTAAGGGGTCCCGTTAGGACAGGATGTTGGCAGCCTCGTGGGAGGAGGGATACGTTTTCCAAAACCTACAGGCCAAGCAGTTTCTGCTTTTTGCATGGCTGTTGGCCATACAGTGCAGAATCTCTACTGTTTAGCCAATGGTGTGGTATCAATCAATCAATCGTTCAGAGTTTATAAAGCGCAGCTAGTCACCTTTTATGGTCTTAAGGCATGGGGGGTGTAGCGTGTACCAGAGGTGGATTAGAAAAGCCATGTCTTCAGTTCCTTTGTGAGCTAGGGAGGGAGGTATTTTGTCTGATGTGGATGGGTAGGGTGTTCCCGGTGGTGGCGGCAAAGTAGGAGAAGGAGCGTCCTCCTGTTCAGGTTTTCCTGATGCAGGGTACTTCAGCGAGAGAGAGCTGGGCTGAGCGTAGGGTCCTGTGGGGTACGTGGAAGTTGAGTCACTGGTTAAGGTAGGCAGGTCCGGTGTTGTGGAGGGTATTGTGTGCATTGGTGAGGATTTTGAAAGTGATTCTTTTTTCAGTAGGGAGCCAGTGCTGTGTGTGTAGGTGTTGTGTGATGTGGCAGTGTCAGGGTAGGTCGAGGATCAATCTGGTGGCGGCATTCTGGATGTTTTGCAATTTGCGGGTGAGTTTTTTGTTGATTCAGCGTAGAGTGCATTGCTGTAGTCTAGTCTGCTGGTGATGAGGGCGTGTGTGACGGTCTTTCTATGCTCGAGGGGGATCCATTTGAAGGTCTTGAGTAGGAGGCAGAGGGTGCGGAAGCAGGTGGAAGTGACTGTGTTGATTGCTGGTTCATGCTGAGGTCGGGGTCCGAGGTTGCGCGCATGGCTGGCGGGGTGGGTGGGTGTCCGAGGGTGGGTGGTCACCAGGAGTCGTCTCATGCGTTGGGTTGTGGGCCAAGGATGAGTACCTCCGTCTTGTTGGTGTTGAGTTTAAGGCAGATATCTCTCATCCGTTGGCGCCTGCTTTCATGCCCTCTTTGAAGTTGTGTCTGGCCTTGTCTGGTTTGTTGGCGAGGGAGAGGATGAGTTGGATGTCGTTGGTGTAAGAGATGATATTTAATCTGTAACTTCGGACGATGGTGGCTAGCGGGACGGGGCTATGTAGACGCTGAAGAGTTTGGGGCTGAGGGAGGATCCTTGGGGCACTCCGCAGGTGGTGGTTGTGGGTTCTACAAGGAAGGGGGCGACTCTCACTTGTTGCGTTCTGCAGGAGAGGAAGGATTGGATCCAGTCAAAGCCCTTGTCTCTAATGCCGGCTTTGTGGACTCTTCTTATCAGGGTGTGATGGGAGACTGTGTTGAACGCTGCTGGGAGGTCAAGTAGGATGAGTGCTGCCATCTCTCCCTTGTCCAGTAGGGAACGGATGTCGTGTGTTGCGGACAGGAGGGCTGTTTTGGTGCTGTAGTTGGACCTTAGTCCGGATTGGGAGATGTCGAGGATGTTGTGGCTTTCTAAAATCGTGGAGAGTTGGCTGTTGACTGCTTTTTCTATGACTTTCGTAGGAATTGGAAGTAGGGAGATGGGCCTGAAGTTTTTGAGGTCGGTGGGGTCAGCCAATGGTTTCTTGAGAAGAGGGTTGATCTCGGCGTGTTTCCAGTTGTAGGGGAAGGTGGTGGCAGCTAGTGAGCAGTTGATGGTGAGGCGGAGCTTGGGTGCGATGGTGTCTGCAGCTCTGTTGAAGATGTGATGGGGGCATGGGTCCGTGGGGGCCCCGGAGTGGATGGAATTCATGATTTTCAATGTATCTTCAGTGGAGAAAGGTGACCAACCATTTGTTGGTGTTGGTTGTTGGACAGGGGGATTCAGTACATGGGTTGTCCTTGTTGAATCTTTCATAGATGGTCTTGTTTTTGTGGTGGAAGTAGGTGTTGAGTCTGTCACATAGGTCCTGTGAGGGTGGGATGTCAGTTGTCTCACTGTTGGGTTGGGCGAACTCCTTGATGATGTTGAAGAGTTCCTTGCTGTTATGTGGTTGTGAGGAGATCCTGTCTTGGATAGCCTTCTTTCTGTTGTTTCTGATGAGTTGGTGGTGTGTGGTGGTGGCGGCTTTGAAGTTGCCGTGGGCTTCTGGAGATTTTGGCCCTCATTACAACATTGGCAATAAATCCCATTTGCCGCTGTGCAGAAGACCGCCAACACACCGCTGCGGCGGGGGAATTCCGCTACAGCTATTACGACCCACATGCCGGAATTCGCCAAAATCCAGACGCCCACACAAATGTCAGTGATAGGTCACTGACCCACACCAAAGGTCAGTGATAAACTGGCGATAACAAAACCGACACCGTCACGCCAACAGGAATACGCCCACACTATCACGACCCACGAATCCATGTGGGGGTCTTTCAACCGCGGTATTCCATTGGCGGTACACCCTGCCGCGCTCAAAATACACACACATTTACAAAACACAACCACATTGGACAATTCGAAATACACACACCTGATACAAATAGACACACCACTCCCACACACTCAATACAATATAAAACACCCACATCACCCACAAACCCCTACGACACAAATTGAGAAAGAAGCACAGAGAGAGACACCACCATCAACAATACTAGCATCCACAGGCACACATCACCATCACTCACACAACATCCACGCACCTCAGACAACACACACAAACACATCCCCTAACACATCACAACACACACCACCCCACACATCAGCCACACCACACCATGGCACCGCAAAGACACCCCAGGTTCTCTGAGGAGGAGCTCAGGGTCATGGTGGAGGAAATCGTCCGAGTAGAGCCACAGCCATTCGGATCACAGATGCAGCACACCTCCGTAGCAGGAGGAATGGACTCTGGTAAGTCAAATCTTAACTATTATATCCCCCACCCTACCTGCATGCTATCACATACCCCACCCTCACATTCACCCTCACCCCCATCACTCCAACACCTCACATATACCCCACTATCACAACCCACACATCCCAATACCAAGCCCTGCATGCAACAACAAAGCATGGACACCCATCACCAAAGCATGCCCACTACACATACTCACACAGATCCCCAAACCAAATATCACACAAGGTCCTACATAAGAATGCAAGCACTGGAGTACAGGGTCACCCACCCATTGCACACAATGGCACACACAGATGCAATAATCATGCCTTTACACCCCTGCAGGACCCCTACCCAACATCACCGGACAGGAGGTTCCAGATATGTCCACTCCCCCCACAGAAGAGGCCTACAGTGATGACAGCAGCTCTGTCCAACTGGATCAAGATGACCAGCCCAGCCCATCTGGGACCTCAAGACAATTGTTTCTCCTGACACTGGCACATGCCACCACAGAGCCTCCCACCTCAGGAAACACCAGCACAGCACCCACCCAGCAGGCCCATACCTCTGTCCCCAGGACACGTCAAGCAGCAGTGTGTCCACCACTACAAGGAACCCAGGCAAACCCACCAACCCAAGACAATCAGGGACCTGGGGGCAGTGGCTGTGGGCACACGGTTCAGGGGACAGAGGAACAGGAAAACAGGGGAACTGGGAGGACTGCTGTGCGACAAGGAGAGTACAGGCCCAGGGAACCCACTCTCAACGAGGCCCTCTCCAACATCATGGGAGCGTACCATCATTCCCATGAGATGATGGCAACGGTACTGGCCAACTTTCAGGAGACCCAGCGGCTGCAGGAGGAACAGTTTTTGGGGATCAGGGAGGAACTCAAGTCCATCAATACCACCCTGGTCACCATTGTAGGGGTGCTGAAGGACCTTGTGAACACCAGGAGGGACACTGTGGCACTACAAGGGGCCCTTGACACTATCCTGGATGATGAACAGCCCACCACCTCCGCCGGCGCTTGTGGACAGGAGGCACCGCCAAAGGACCACGACACCAGCACCCCACCCCCTGTAGATGGAGAACCATCCCACAAACAGTCCCTGAGATCCAGGAAAAAGACAGAGAACAATGCCAAGACCCCAGTCAGGAAATGAGACCACCCTGAATGTCATCCTTCTGTCCCACTTCGTCACCCTGTCCATCCATCAACTGCCCTAGCTCCACTTCCTATGCCCCTTTGGACAATTCACCAGTGAAACAAATAGACTGGACTCTGCCATGGACAATCCTCCACCATCACCCGTGCCCATTTTACAAACCCCACCACTAATTTGCACTGAAATAAACACCCTTGAATCACAAAACAATCTGGAGCCAGTCTGTGCTTTCACAAATGTGTATTTGCAATAACTAAGGAAAATAACAGTGTCAATTGTATTGTCAACATACCTATGTCACACAGCTCTATTCCATGAGGTAATATAGCAGAGGTCAAACAGTGGGACCCACATCTGTGAAATGGAAATGCAAAGTGACAAGTCAAGGTCCATACACTGTGTGAAAGTGACAGACATATGATAGGTCTAACAATTGTATGAGATGTGTGAGCCAGTGACATCTTCTTACCTGTGTCTCACTGGAAGTATTGCTGGATAAAGTTGTTTCTGTTGTCGATATCTTCTTCTTCTGCCTCCTCTTCTTCACTGTCCATGGGCTCCACAGCTGCCACAAGACCTCCTTCTGGACCATCCTCCTGCAGAAAAGGCACCTGTCGTTGCAAAGCCAGGTTGTGCAGCATACAGCAGGCCACGATGATCTGGCATACCTTCTTTGGTGAGTAGTAGAGAGAACCACCTGTGATATGGGGGCACCGGAACCTGGCCTTCAGGAGGCCGAAGGTCCTTTCGATCACTCTCCTAGTTCGCCCATGTGCCTCATTGTAGCGTTCCTCTGCCTTGTCCTGGGATTTCTCACTGGGGTCAGTAGCCATGACAGACTGGGGTAACCAGAGTCACCTGCAAATGTGGAAGGACAACTGTTAGACACGCACTAATCCTTAGGGACAACCCCAGACCCGGACAACTATTCACACAGTATAGGGTCCTTGTCCTCACCTATTAGCCACACACGATGCCTCTGGAGTTGCCCCATCACATAAAGGATGCTGCTATTCCACAGAATGTAAGCATCATGCACTGAGCCTGGAAACTTGACATTCACATGGGAGATATATTGGTCGGCCAAACACACCATCTGTACATTCATTGAATGGTAGCTCTTCCGGTTTCTGTACACCTGTTCACTCCTGCAGGGGGTGGTACCAATGCCATATGTGTCCCATCAATGGCATCTGTGATGTTGGGGATATGTCCCAGGGCACAGAAGTCACCTTTCACTGTGGGCAAATCCTCCACCTGAGGGAAAACGATGTAGCTGCGCATGTGTTTCTGCAGGGCAGACAACACTCTGGACAACACGTTTGAGAACATAGGCTGGGACATCCCTGATGCAATGGCCACTGTAGTTTGAAAAGACCCATTTGCCAGGAAATGGAGTACTGACAGGACCTGCACCATAGGGGGGATTCCTGTGGGATGGCGGAGAGCTGACATCAGGTCTGGCTCAAACTGGGCACACAGTTCATGGATTGTTGCACGATCAAGTATGTGACTATTACGTGTCTCTCTTCCATTGTCGACAGGTCCACCAGCGGTCTGTACACCAGAGGATGCCGCCATCTCCTCACCTGCCCCAGCGGACGTGCCCTATGGACGAGAACAGCGAGCAGAGAGTCAGCCAACACTGAGGTATTAAAAAAATAATCATTGCACACATTTGTCAATCCGCAATGTGCCTGTCACTGTGTGTATGCAAGGCCTAGATAGGTGTGACACATTTAAAATTAATGCCATGTGGCCCCCTGAAATGGCGGCTGCCTGACCTGTAAGGTGGGACAAGGGGATATGAGGTAACTGCGCTGGCGTTGTACACCGTCGCAGTAGGCGGTCGAAGACTGCGGCACAATCCTGCATTGGTTAACATTGGCCCCTATGGGTCCCAGGAGCCGTCCGATGTACGCCAGTGGTGATGGTACGCACCGCCGCAGACGTGACTGCCATGTTCTGTCTGTTCACTCACTTGATACCTGACCTTCGACAGGAGAGGACCTACACTGCAAGTGCTGCTGTGACCTCAGTCTGGAAGCGACGATGGCTCATGTGTCTGGGGAAAGGGCCGCTGCCTTCAGTTCGGAGGAGTTGGAGAAGTTATTGGATTGGGTCCTCCCCAGTACACGCTACTCTACGGTCCTCCAGACAAACAGGTGAGTACACTGTGAGCATGCTGTATGGGTAATGCCTGTTTGGAGTGGTGTGGATGGAAGATACAGAAGGGGGGACTAAGGCCTACATGAGCTGATGGTGAGTATGTGTGCGTCAGGGCAAGGGTGGGAATGTGGGTTAATGACTGTGACGGTCCGGACCGTTAAAGATTTTCCTTTTCCCCTGTACTATTCCTCTAGGTCAGCGCCCACCAGAAGAAGGATATTTAGTGTGCCATCGCCCAGGACGTCCGGACCCTGGGGGTACACCACAGACAGAGCACCCACTGCCGTAAAAGATGGGAGGACATTCACCGCTGGAGCAAGAAGACGGCGGAGGCCCAGCTGGGGATGGCCTCCCAATTTGGGAGGGGTGCCCGTCGCACCATGACCCCCCTGATGTTCCGGATCCAGGCGGTGGCCTATCCGGAGTTGGATGGGCACTTGAGGGCATGACAGCAGCCACAAGGCGGTGAGTACAGTCACATCCATCTGACTCTGCGCACATTACAAGGTGTCTGGGTGGGGGAGGTGGGCTGTGGGTTCCCCTAGGCCTGGGCGAGTTTTGTAGGCAAGGTCCCTTCATGAGGCAGTCTATGTGGCACCCCAACCCCAACAGTGGTAAGAGCCAACTACACCTAGTCAGGCTCCTGTGACTTCCATGTGTGCAGCAATCGGGCATAGGCCTTGTACCCCATCTCCCTGCGATTAATTAGGGAACTCTAAGTGCTTGGCTTAGTGAAGAGGGCTGCTGTGTCTGTAGTGTCTGCCAACGGTAGTGGCACTGCAAGCACTGAACATGTCTTTCTTCTGCCCCCCCCCTTTTTGTGGTCTCCCTGTTCTTGTGTGCATTAGCATCATCAGGCGGAGGAGCAGTGCCACCCGAGCAGGAGGGAGCTGCATTCCACATGGCCCTGGAGGGCGAGACTAAAGACTCAGAATTCACCAGTGGGACGGAGGGCGAGGGGAGCTCCACAGCGGGGACAGGAGCTGAGACCAGTGACACCCACTCCTCCTCTGATGGGAGCTCCCTTACGGTAGCGGGCCCCTCTGTGCCCACCGCATCTACAGGTACAGCCGCCACCCCCCCTACCAGCACCGCCCTCCCAGCATCCCCTCTGCGTGTGTCCCGTGGCCGCTCACCCAGGAGGGTGGGCCTCTCCTACACCCCAGGCACCTCAGCCCCAGCCCCTGTTAGCACTGCTGCCCTCAGTGAAGAGGCCATTGACCTCCTCAGATCCCTCACTATTGGGCAGTCTACCATTTTGAATGCCATCCAGGGTGTAGAGAGGCAGTTGCAACAGACAAATGCATACCTGGAGGGCATTCATTCTGGTCAGGCAGCCCAACAGCAAGCTTTTCAGACTCTGGCCTCAGCACTGATGGCAGCCATTGTCCTTGTGTCCAGCCTCCCCCCTCCAACTTCCTCCACCCAGACCCAATCCCCAGTACATCAGCCTATCCCAAGCACACCATCAGAGCAGCATGCACACACCTCAACACACAAGGGTAGCTATGGCAAACATAAGCACCACACATCCCACAGGCACTCACACAAGCATCATACCCATGCACACATGGCAATATCCACTGCCTCCACTGTGTCTCCCTCCTCTACGTCTCTCTCCTCCCTCCCTGTCACATCTCCACTCACACCTGCATGCACTACATCTTCAGCCACTACGTTCATCACCAGCACGCCCATCACCACACAGCGCTCACGTGCACTCCCCACCCCACTACCATTCACACATCCCCTGTGTCCTCTACCAGTGTGTCTGTGAGCCCTCCTTCCAAACTGCACAAACGCAGTCACAAACCCACCCAACAGCCATCCACCTCACGACAGCCTCCAGCCCATGCACCGTCACCCAAAGTCAGCAAACGTACACCTCCTACAACCACTACCTCTTCCTCCACTCCCAAACCCCCTCCATCTACTGGTCCCTGTGTGTCTGAAAAACATTTCCTGTCAAACCTTGACCTCTTCCCTACACCTCCCCCACCCCTTCCGTCCCCTAGGGCCCACCTTTCCAGGTCCCAACCCAGCACCTCAGCCACCACATCACCGGGAACAGTAGTGCCAGCAGTAAACGGCTTCTGGAGTGCGCCAAGCAGCAGGGCAGCCAGTGTGCCAAGGACATTCCCCCACCTCAAAAACTAAAGAAGTTGGCCACAGCCCAGAGGGAGAAGGCCAAAACACCTGCCACCAAGGGCTCTCCCAGGACTACAGTTGTGAGTGGCAAGACAGCTGCACCACCATCCAAGGTGAGGACGGCCAGAGGAAGAAAGGGAAGTCGCTGCCAACCTGCATGTCGGACAAGACTGCCACCGGCACCGCCACATGCACCACCGCCACGGACACCGCTGCCAGCAGCACGCTCACTGAGCCACCCACCAGCACCGCCGCCCAGGACACCGCCGCCAGCAGCACACTCACTGAGCCACCCACCAGCACCGCTGCCCAGGACATCGCCGCCAGCAGCACGCTCAATGAGCCACCCACCATCACCACTGCCCAATGAGTGCCGCAAGCACCGCCGCCACTGAGGCCAGCGGCCACACCACATCCTGTGCCAGTGGCACCGCCGCAGACATTGCTGCCATCCCCAGTGGTCAGTCATACGTGGCTGGTGGTCAGTTCCAGGGGCCTGGACAGCTTCCATGTTGGCCCACCGTCAGTGGAGAATGACATCCACTACCTCAGTCCTTGGCAGGATGAAGCACTCCGGGCACAAAGCCCCCTCCAGAACCAGTGGAGAATGACATCCACTACCTCTGTCCTTGGCAGGATGAAGCACTCTGGGCACAAAGCCCCCTCCAGAACCAGTGGAGAATGACATCCACTACCTCAGTCCTTGGCAGGATGAAGCACTCTGGGCACAAAACGCCCTCCAGAACCAGTGAAGAATGACATCCACTACCTCTGTCCTTGGCAGGATGAAGCACTCTGGGCACAAAGTCCACTCCAGAACCAGTGGAGAATGACATCAACTACCTCTGTCCTTGGCAGGATGAAGCACTGTGGGCACAAAGCCCCCTCCAGAACCAGTGGAGACTGTTATCCACTTAAGAGACTGTGGATTTGCACTCCCCAGGATAAAGTAGTGGGTAAACCACCCACTGGAGAGACTTGAGAGACTGTGGATTTTCACTCCCCAGGATAAAGCAGTGGGCAACCCACCCACTGGAGAGACTTGAGAGACTGTGGCTTTGCACTCCCCAGGATAAAACAGTGGGCAAACCACCCACTGGAGAGACTTGAGAGACCGTGGCTTTGCACTCCCCAGGATACATCAATGGGCATGGAGCCCCCTCGTAGGGCTGGCGTTGTGCAATCATCCGGCCGAGGTGCCCCTCCCTTCCCTTCCCCCTGAGGTGCCTGTTTTATTTCGATCTGATACCCCAGCAGTGTTCTCTCCATTTGGATCGGGTATCTTGTGTGGGCCTCGCCCATGCATTATGGGCCCAGTGGTCCACGGACTATGTAGGTGCAGTACATGGACTTGAAATCTTGGTGTACATTTTTGTTAATAGTGCATATATATATTTTTGACTAATGGATTTTTACTCATTACAATCATTCAAATCATTTCCTTTTGTCTTTGTGTTCTTCCAGGGGGTGTTGGGGGTGTAAATGTAATGTTTCAACATGTATTTGTGTGTATGTTGTTGTAGGTGAGGGTGGGGGTGTTGCGTGTCACTCTCTTTTCCCTCCCCTGTGTCGTAGGTGCAGTACTCACCGTGGTGGTTGCCGCCGTTGGTTGTGCTCCTGGTAGAGGAGTAAGAAGAGAATGGAAGGTAGAATTTGGAGTTCCGGCTCCATGGCGTCCTGGTTCCTCGTGGGGTGTGTGGAGGTGAGCTTTTTCCCTTCCAAGACTTTTTTCCGACGTGTTTTTGTTTGCATTGAATCCACCCTGGAAAAGTTGGCGGATAGGCCTCTCATAATAGTGTGGGCGGTACATTGTCTTCTGCCTGTCTGATGGCGGTGACCAGCATGCTGTTTGTTTGTACCGCTGTGGCGGTCGGAGTGTTAAAGTGGCTGTCTATGTTGGCGGTTTCCGCCACGGTCATAATTCCATTTTTTTTTATCGCCAGCCTGTTGGCAGTCTTACCGCCGCTTTAACACCGACCGCCAGGGTTGTAATGAGGGCCTATGTGTGTAAACTCTGCATGTTCTTGAACTGTAACAAAGAAAACCATACAAGTGCATTGGGAAAGCAACGTTCCCAGGAACTAACAATTGGCCTACTGACAGAGGACAGAAGGATCTATAAATTGATTCTTATTGTATCGACTGATTTACGCAAATGGTGAACATTCAATCATCGACAGGTGAAAGACTACTTAGTTATATCATAGATTTGTAAGCTATTGGCCAAACATTATCTCAAGATGCTGCTGACCAATGACAACATGGAGAAACTTTAACTTAACCACACTGCTCTTGGAGCTCTCAGCCATTATTTCTGAGCCATTATTCTGATGTCATTTTTCTCTATGACGTCCTGTCATTCTGACACTCTGTCATTTTGCCACTTGCCAACCTGTCTACTGACACTCTGTTATTTTGCTATTCAAGTTTCTGTCTTGTGCTCCATGCAAAGATGCTGGTGCTTACTTTAGCACTTGATGCTCAGAGCCTGTAGCAGTTTCCTGATTTGCCCTAGATATTACCTTGAAGGTTCAGAGAACTGAAAGTCCCAATTCTGGACTGTTCCCCTTCCATCTCCCACTGTCCCAATGCTGTTGACCCCCTGATGAAGACTAATGCTAATTGCTGATCCTTAAGAACAGGTATATGCTGAAATATTTGCTGTTTGACTTTTGTTTTTATTTTCTAGGTACCATCTGCTGCTTTTTAATAGAGCCCTAGCTAGATGTTTTCTAAATTCATATTACTAGAACTTTTGCATGCACCCCAACATGCTAATGCTAATCAGGAGTTAGCAAGGTGTTTCCTCTATTCATCTGTTTGACAGTAAATTGACTTCATTCAAAATTATTGATTCAATGTATGTCATTTCCATTGCGCAAATTGCTCAAATACTCTTTCTATTGATCTGTACTGTTGCTAAGGAAAGTCTTGTTATTAATGCTCTAATCAAGTTAAGGTTCTTTAGAAGCTTCGGTCAAGCAGTGTTGTTTCCATATCTTTATCATGTGGTTTTGAGATTGATTTACGTGATCTTAGCATTGTCAATATAGGGAAATAAATATTGCAACTGATACTAAAAGGTGTGGTTACACGTGGCCAAGTGGGTCACGGTGCCTAGTTTTACTGACTCCATTTGAACTTATACTGTTGTTATTTTTGATTATTGATGATTGGTGTTTATGTTTGGGTCAAATGCGTGATCATCTTCAATGGAGTCAAAAGGTCCATCTGCCCCCAGCATGTCTCCTAGGTCACTCAGCCTATAGAAACCATAAGGCTTGACGTGCTGCCACACACTAGTAAGAGTGGAGAATCCCATACATTACAATTACTTCTCAAGATTTTAAATTAATGTAGCAAGGACATATATATCATTATTGGGAGAGATTTTAACACAACTTTAAAACCCTCTTTATTACTTAGGGATCTTGCAAAGGGTAAGGATGCCCACAGCGGTATTCCTGAATTAATCAATCAATCAATCAATCAATCAGTCAGTGTTTGTAAAGTGCAGCTACTCACCTGTTAGGTTCTCAAGGCACTATCAGACCATCCAAGAAAAATATTTCTAGACCCACTCTGCAACTGATAGATATTACACTTAAAAATGGCTTACAAGCCTGTAATACATGATCCCTCTCAGTTGTTAGTGTAATACCTACATTTAAAAACAGTGCAAGAGACTAATCATGATCCTTTGTCCTTTTACCTGAATGGAATTTTAATGATGTCTCTAATCTTTCAAATGAAGCAGAAGATAACTCAATCATTACCATTAATAGGCAGACTATAAAGTGGGGGGACATACTACGTTGCCTAAAAATTATAGAACCAACCTACAATTTTTTTCCTAATTTAAAATAATTATTTTGAAGGATCGGAAAAAGGGTAATACAATTACATCAATAATGCATGAATTGTTTGACAAACATTGTTGTACATTAAAGATTAAGCTTATTGATGCTACCAAATAGGGGGTCAGTATTGCTATTCAGGGTGCGAGGATTGAGTATAAAAAGAACATCAATGAGATCAAGACAGTTTGGGAAACACACTGTGGGAGGACTTATTTCAAACAGTAATAACCAAGGACACCAAAACATTTTGCCATTTGAAGCCAGCTGGTATCGTTATATGTTTATGAAATGAGAGACACATATTCAGACATGTGAGAGGGCTCCACAGTTTAAAGGGTTGTATACAGCACCCCGAGGGCACTAATAGTAAGAAACCTAGTGGTGCGCCATTCCGTTTAATGTAACATCCTTAAACCCAATCTAGGTCTCTTTTTGTTGCCTCCCATTTAAACCCCCATGATTCTTCTTTTTCTAGTGAAAGTTGTGCATCTTTATTTTCTATGGCTGATACATTTGTCCGTACTCTCTCAGAAACCTGGGAGGGCTTCCAGGCCAGGTAATGGTTTGGCATACTCGTACCGCTCACAGACACCTTACAGGTACCATGCATTAACGTACTATCAAACGCTATAGCTGCTGGTGACCAGGTTGCTAGTTCTTGGAATGTCCATAAGATTTGCCACAATGCCCCATCAGTCTAACTGATAATATCATGAAGATTTTCTGTTATCAAGTCCTTGATAAACTCATTGCCTGGATATCTGAGAATAATAATCTAAGGCACTCCCAGGCAGGGTTTCGAGAGAGGACTGGTACGGTTAACAAGTTTTTAGTTTTGTTAGAATTAGGTGGAAGACAGTGGGTATAGATGTGGCACCCTTTATGTGGATTTCATTGATTGAAGGCTGCCTTTAATATAGTCTCCAGGGGGTATCTCAGAGAAATATTAAATGGGGTGGAAGTCCCATTTGGTTTATTAGATATCATTATACACCTACATACAAATAATTTTGCCGAGGTACTCTCGGGACCAAATGTTGAACTTACTGAGAATGTACTAGTGAGTAAGGAGTACACCAAGGATGAGCCTTGGTGCTCACTTAGTTTTTTTCTTCTTTTACAAATTGTTGTCTTCACTACTCAAACAACCTTGTGAATTATTCACTGACTTTGCTTAGTATGATAACACCTGCACTATTGTTTGTGGATGATACTTGATGTCGAAAACAGCGAGAGGGCTAAAGATCTTGCTAGAGAGTTTGACTCTTTTTGTATTGGGTTAGTGATTAATGCCCTATAGACCAAATGTATGTCTATTAGCTCCCAAATAAACTTCAGGGGCAAAATATTACTGGATGACACCTACATCATGTTAGTGTCTGAATATAATTATTTAGGTGTTAGATTATCAGTCTCCCAGTCCTGGTCTTCATAAACTCTAGGAGCACCATTTTGTTGGCTATAATGCTTTAGCCAGTCCTAGGTTGGTCCAGTGTGAACAGCAATTGTAATATACAGGGAACAAGCATTTAGTGCTACTTTTTATGGTTCAGAACATTGGGGCAATTGCAACGTAGATGTTCTTGGGATCAGTCAAAATAATTGTATAAGATACATGCTGAGTCTTCTCAAGAGCACACCATTACTCCCATTACGTTTTCAACTAACACTGAAACCAATTACTGGGTTTATCAAATTGAGTTTCATACTCTTTTGGTTGCACAGATAGTCTATAGACAAACTGGTGGCACAGAGGCTGGTTTTAACAGACTTCCTTAAGCCTCAAGACCTCAACCACATAAAATCTCAGAGTTGGGTTGTATCCAGATTTCCTTTATGTCTCCCTTATTGAAAGAGCTTTGGAATAAGAGTTCCTTTATCACCTATACTTCATGTAATATTCTGAAAGAAAGATTTTGGCATTGTGAGAGTGAGAAGGCACAAAGAGCTCCAGCCTTAGGCAGACGGTCAACTCTTTTCTTGACAATGAAATGTGAGCCAAGATTTAAAGAGTCCTTGAATTATATGAACCCAGTTCCAACATACAGTTACATACAGATTAGGAATGTATGTAAATTAAACTGAGGCTAGGAATTTTACCATTACCTTCTTTCACCAACGATGGTGGTGTCAAACAAGAAAGACAATGAAGTGCTCTGCTTGTCCCTCATCTGAGGAAAATTAGAAACATTTATTGTTCTTTTGTAATGCTTATTCAAGACAGGGCTCAATATAGGTTATTCCTCTCTGTTGCTTGTTGGGAATCAGATGTTTAAAAGTAGTATTGGGGATCTGTAAGTCTTACAAGTTATGTCTTGTGCTAATTTATATACTAAGCTAAACTAATCATATTTTCTGTGTAATAATGCATGAGTACTAAATGCTGTATTGTTCTTTTCTATAAATACCTTTTGTAAGTGAATAGAAGGATTGTAAATATGTGTTAATTTGCCATTGTTGATGGATTTTATCGAAAACGACGAATAAAGAATAACTAAAGAAAAAAAAACAGTTTGAAAAGTCAGTTTAAGTATCACAAAGCATTGGAGAGCAGCTAGCATCAGTATGGTGGTGATGGTGCATGTGTGTGTGGTGGTGGGTGTTATGGCTGTGGGTGTGTTGTTGTGCATGTGGTGGTTGTGAGTGTGGATGTTGTGGTGCCTGTGGGTGTAGTGTCAGTTATGTGTGTCTGTTGGATGGGTGTATGTTTGTGTTTCTTGGTGTTTTTCTGTTTATGTGTGGGTGTGGTACTTGTGACTATGTGAGTGGGTCCGTGCAAGGAAGTGAGTGTGCTTTGGATTGGGTCAAGAGGTGGGATTTAGGATGAGGAAGGGACTGGAGTAGGGGCACAAGGTTGGGCCAGTTGGGTGCTGCGGTCAGTGCAAGACTATCTTCGTCAGTGATCTCTGCATGCCAGACACTGAACTATGAGTAGCGTACACAAATGCAACCATTTGTGTCATCTGGAAAGCAAACCCATGGATGACATTCACAATCACTGTCTGACTTACAGAAATGCTGTTTAAGAGGTCAATAGCCTCTTCACTGAGCACAGCCAGTGGGAGAGCAGGGGAGGGCATGCAGCAAAGGAGAGCCCAGTCCTTTTAGGGAGGCAGTTTTTTGCCAAATGGGGGGGGGGAGCAAGAGGATAGGTGGAGATGGGTATTTGGGCAGCTGACAAGGATGCAGATGGAACAGGTCCTGTTGGGTCAGTCACCACTACGGACTGGTTATCTGTAGAGGCCTCCAAAGAAGATGTTAAGCTGGTGGCCTCCGTGCCACTTCCCTCACCCTCTATGCCACTGTGTCCATCGCTGTCCAATGTTTCTCCACCTGACACACAGTGACCAGCTGCTTCCCCACCTTCATGGATCACAAGGCTAACAAAATACTTCCTAATTTCAAATTTTCACCTGCTTAAAGTCTATAAAACGTAGGTATTCTTTACCATTACCCCATGCATGTAGGGAACCTATTATATACCCATTTGCCCAGGGTTTAGGAAATTACTATCTTTATTCCCATTTCATGTTAGATCATTTCACTTAAATACTTCAAATTCCAAATGGAATGTTTAATACCTCTTCTTTGAATGCTACAGATTGGTTGTTTTGAATAGTGATGTCATGTCACAAAAATAAATATCTAATGTAAAAACTTTATAATATGTACGTTGTCTGTGCACCGACATTGATTCATCATCTGGACAGAACAAAGGAAACACAAATGTTGTTTGCGGTATGTATAACTTTGTCACCAATGCGTACACAATCCTGTATGCTTCAATTAATGCAGTTTGCCTACTGAATTCATGTGTATTGAAATGGAAGGGCTTACATGCACATTTGTGAAGGAGTAAGGCTCCATGCCAATCCTACTGTCAACAAGAACTGACTTGAATCTTGCAGTGAAACATATTATCAAATGTTTTTGCTAAGGAATGCAGCCATTGTACTCATGTTCCTAGTCATTTTGGACCAGATGCTCAATATCATTTGGTCATTTTACCAGCTCACCAATGTGAAGTCAGATACAGCAACAGTATCATAAGTGCTATGTATGCCATGTCACCTGTAATAGGGCCAACATTACGTCTTCATATTTTCGATAGAGCATCACACCTGAAAGATTCTTCAATTGGAGACTTTTTGGTACAGCTGTCCCTCAAAACATAGATAAAATCCAGGTACCTCTTTTTTATTATGCAGGCATACGTCCACTCAAAGCAGTCCTTGGGTTGTAATAAACAATCTAATGGCAGCCTTTAACACAAATCAATATTCAAAGTACATCATCATACACCCTGCTCATAACCTACACCTTACAGAAATCCTCTTGTGTGTTGGATGTGTGTCAATCTTTCTGCTGATGCCATTAATCATTACTGTAACAAAAATAGGTAATTAACAAGGAGAGCTAAAAAAAAACAACATACCATTTTGGTGCTGCTGTTGGGCTCTCAACTGCCCATCAAGGTTTGGATAGGCCACCACAAGTATGTGGGCCTTTGGCGGGGGGGTCAGTGTACCGCGCACGTGCTTCCCACAATGGAGGGACTGGCCAAGCTGATGATGTGGGGGTCCAGTGTCACAAGTCCGTCCACCGTTTTCTGCACCTTCTTGGTGATGGCCTTCCATATTACCTTCTTCTGATGGGGGTTGACCTGTAGGGATAAGAAAAAAGAAAGAAATATGTTTTGTGAGGTTTTGCTTGTCTGTATTGCTGTGACACAATTTTGTGAAATCTCTCATAAGCATTTCTGAAATGTTAGCACAGATTATTTACCAAAATTGTGTTTTTCCTATTTTTTTTATAAATTATTGAGTACCCTCATCACTTTTAACATCCTCATTTTGCAAATCCAGGCCAGAAAGAGCATCTAGGACTGGGGTCTGAAACATTTCCTGTAGTGAGAGCTACTTCTAATCAGGTCAAACTGTAATGAGCTATTAAAGTCTAAACAACTTGCACAATGTTAGCACACACCCCCACACACAGCTTCATTGGCTTAATGCCTAGTGTTTTTAGAGCCAGATACTATGGTTTGAACCACATACCATGACTGAGGGCAGTATGGAAGGGCTGTCATGTGTGTCAGTGAGAGCACATTTTTAATGATATATGAATATGTATATTAGGAATGGGGCATAATTGTATGGGTGATTGAGAACCTGTGTTATATGTACTAGCAGCAATGGATACACCTTTTCCCATACGAGGCACCACTATATTGATAATGCATACAGATACTCATATTCCAGAAAATAGGATAAACTAAAAGTGATAAAAAATATTCTGACAAGTCCATAACTTAAAAGTATTTTCTTTCACCTGATACTTCTCTCATTTCGACATATGGCTGTATTTTTCACTTGTACTTGTGGAACAGTGTTTCCTGGCCACTGGAATTAAGGCACATGCAGCTTGTTAAATTGAAATCTTGGTTTGTGAGTAAATTGGAGTGAAAAGTCACCTTATTCATTCAGATGACTTTTAATGTCAATATACAGACATTTAAAAACATTGTTAAACATCATTATGGTCTCTGCAAATTACTGGGTTGACTAAACAAATCACAACACTTCACTCAGGAAATAAATGGGACAGATTAGCCTATACTAAAAAAAAAAGTTACTTAGAAATACATTTTCCAATCAAACATGGGTTTGCCTCTGGGTTCCCATACAGCTGGCTGTACAGGGACAGGACCTTTGTGGTGAGCAGTTCCAACTCCTCAGTGGAGAGGTTAGGGGCCCTGTCACCGGCTTTGCCCAGCATTGTGGCTCTCAGAGGTTGATAAAACCAGCAAAAGTGGAGGAAGGGTTGTCCATGTGATGACAGGAATCAATAGTTTGGCTATTGAATCTATTTATTCTGAGTATATCTAATTCTTCCATGGTGGCATGGTTTTGAAAAGTAAAAATACAACTGATATACACTATTTGGGTTATGCATTGGTTGTGATTTTTTCAGAATTTGTTAAAAAGAATGTTTTTTTTACAGATGGATGCAATCATACATTTAAATTTGAGTTTGGTTACTGTTTTTCACTTTTTAGAAATGGGACAAACAGTGCAAAATTTTAACACTTGTTGTGTAATGAATTTCATTTATTGGTAGCTTTTTAAACTAATGATGGAAGAAAAAATAAGGAAGGGAAATTCCACCAGAAATTCAATACCAGTCTTTGCCCTTATGCTTTTTGAAGTTATTAAACAAACAGAAGTGAAAAATGGAAAACCCAAACAAAACCGTCAATCATGGTGGATGTAACTATTTTTGTAGAGGCTAAATTGTTTGTGCAAAATAAAACTGTCCTTAAAAGTATGTCCATAAAATAATCTACAAAGTGAATGGTGGTCACACGCTGGAGGAAATTAGTTTCTGTGTATCTTGCTGGTGGTGGTTGAGGTCTTGCCATCCTATCCTAGAGGTCTGGATGAACTTCCCCATTTGCAGGGACTAAGGTGTTTGCAGGTGTTTCTGCTTGTGGCAGGGCCTCCGTTTCTGTGGTTGAGGCAGGTGTAGTGGGTCCAGATGTTGTATGGTTACAGAAAAGGGTAGATGGGTCTGGGAAAGCCCTGCGCCTATGGTGGTAAATGTCAAACAGCATCCCAGCCAGGGAGCTTAAAGTAGAGTAATATTATGCATTTCTACATTGATCTCCCTCTGCAACTTCTGCATATCTGTGAGCTCTGTCAGGACCTGGCCCATCATATCTTGGGACTGATTGATAGCTGCAACAACTTGATCAATGGTGGTCTGAGTGACAGTGAACCCAATGGCTTCACTTTACTGGCCCACAGATTCCCTCCCATGTACCCTACCCCTACAACCTCTGCCCTCGAGCCAGTGTGCTCCATCCCACTGGGTCCTGGCTGAACTGGATCTGGTGGTGATGTTGGTTTTGGCTCAACCGCAGCCAGGACTGGGGGGCACAAGATAGTGCTGATAGTCCTTTCGACACAGGAAAGGGAGGTGTCCTTTGGCTGAGATGTTGCAGCAGCTGGGGTGGGAGGAGTATTTGTTCACCGAGTGAGATTCACTGGAGCTGTTTGCACTGACAGACTAGATGGACCAGGCTGCTCCCCATCATGTGGACTTGCAGCAGTGGAGTCCTTACTGAAGGTTTGATTTTGGTCTGGAGTGGCGGTATCTTCAGTGGCAGATGGTTGCCCACATACTCTGGGTGTAGGACCTAATATGAAATACCAGTAAACAATTTGTAAAAGTGTGGATTATGCATCAAATGTGTTGTGAGCTACAAATGAAGAAAACTAAAAATATTAAATCAGTATTTATAGTATTTTCAAACCTTTCAGTGTAGTTTGGTAATTACCCAAACATTATAAGTTACACACATGCAAACTTCCAAAAACAGGTATGTGAAGAGATGTCCTGAAAAGAAAAAGATGACACAGGAAGTGTACGTACATGATACCACAGATGCAACCCAACTCACTATAGAGATAGAGGAAAAATGAAAAGTAAATCATTCCAAGGCCTAGCATGGTAAATTTCAGATTATTGTACAACTTAGTAGGATTAATGGCATTGATCATATGATTTTTGCTAAGTAAAATTATTATAATTACTACTTATATTCTGCATACAACATAACATGATAGACAGTCTTTAGGTCAACATATTTTAAGTTGTAAAACCAATTACATAATTTCAATGAAATAACAAGAAAGTGACAACACACAAAATTACATGACATAATTCACTTATTATTCATTGCATACAATTGATTTGAGAAATGCCTGACAATTTGACATATGCGCATATAGTAAAGAGAGAATGACCAACATCACACCGCAAACATGTTTTCCATATATAAAAACAAGGCATCATGGTAGTTGTAGTCCTTTCAATTTGAGTTTGCCAACATTTGGAAAATTGTAAGTTGTTCATTCCTAGTAAAACATATGTAGTGGAGATGTACAAACATTTACTAAACCATGACATGTGTAAAATTTGAAAAGAGATTAAAAAAAACATACATGCATCATCCCTTCATGGTATAATGGATAGGGTTTTGAACCTGTTATCTTAAGTACATAAAATGCATTAAAAAAACAATCAAATACAAGAAATAATCAATTAAGATGGACACACATATAGACCACCTATATTGCCCAATACATACAAGAGTGATGGCACCATAATGCTAATAATTTGAGGCTGATGATAGATTTGTGATTTGGTAAATTGTACTTATACAGTATGTGTTATGTAGGGGGAAAACACATTATGTACAGCTAACTTAAGAGCAAAAATGTCATTTATGTTTAGTCAGACACTCATAAATCTAACTTACCAATCTCCAGTCCACCGTGCATTCCTGTCAAGTATTCAGTATGTAGGATTTGCAAGACCTTCTCCTCCCAAAGAATAAGTTGTAAGGGGAGGCTGGGAGAACCACCACCAGTTCTCTGGGCCTCCAGGTGAAGCTTGGAGGCCAGGGAATGCACTCTCCTCTGCAGGTCATTCCACGTCTTCCTAATTTCCTCTTGTGTGCACAGATTGTTTGCTACAGCATCCACTCTGTTAATTATTCTGGCCCACATTTATCTTTTCAGAGATATGATTGTATTTTGTACTTGGGCCCCAAACAATTGTGGTTCTACTCAAATGATTTCATCCACCATGACTGATAATTCTCCCTCTGTAAAATTGGGATTTCTCCTCCTTGTCACTATAAGTAACTAAATATAAATGATATGGGGGCCCACAAGTTAATAAAGACATTTGAAAATGAAACAAATGAAAAATGTACATAGGGAGAAAAATAAAAATATCACGTGATTCCTGAGTGTAAAATTCAGCCTCAAAATGGTCTGCTGCATTAGAATGGCAAAGGATCATGGTCTGCAATGGAGTGTGTTTATAGTGTGGTATGCAGTTATTCACAATTGGCCAATATACATCAGGTGTGTGCTGCTGGCACACAGATATAGTACAATTTTGAGAGGTTCCAGAGACATACTCCTGCTGTCAGAAATCCACCGGCAGAACAATGCCAGCACGATTGTGGAATATAAATATGCTTGCTGCAATCCTGCCATCCTTTCAGGGACTGAGTACTGTTAGCCAGTATTGGGTTCTGCCGCTTCAGCAGTGGGCAACTGTGTACATGGCCAATTCCACTCTGTCAACATGGATGGAGGTTCAGTTGCCATACATCTAAATATGATGGTCGGAATTCCTTCAGCTTTACAGAGTGCTTGGAACCGCCGCATGGTGGGACCATGGAACACCCGTCAAGATTTAAACCAGGCCCATAGTCTGTAGTGCTACTTATAGGACTGATGTATGTTGATAGTTGTATATTATGCAGTACTGTTAAAGTTGACATACCAAAATGTCAACAAACTCAGGAAAACCATTGTCAGTACACCACTACAAACATCATGAACATGACAAATTTTTAACCTTTTGCTGGATTAAAAACTCCATGACTGAAATATTCATTTATTTGCCTGGTTGCGAACCTCTCATGAGGCTGCTACAGGGACATGCAACAAATCCAGTTACAAAGTGAATGGATTGAGCCCTGGAGCAGTGTCAAACATGGCCTTCAAATACTACAGAATATACTCAAGTAACATAAATTCTGAATTAGGCCCACCCATTAATACTTAGTAAAGCAGGACATCCAACCTTATGCCAATTGATGTAAAACTATAGCTTAAAAGTTGCTTTGTCAAAGCAAGGCAGCAACGGTTTTGGAATATCCTGAATATCTGCTATGCCAAGGGTCTTCAACCTTTTCTCTAATAAGAGCAACTTAGGCTCAATGAAAATCACCTTGAGCGAGTAATATAATATTACTAGTGTTGTAGGGACCAAATCATACAAGATTATATTTGTGGCCAAAATATGGGAGATTAGGGACCTCAATCATCAACAGTGGTAGCCGACAGTAATGAAATAAAGGCCTTGTCTATATGGAATGCCTCTCTCTGAGTAATATATTACAGCCCCCGCATAAATGTCCCAGGCATCGAGGTAATATTATTAGCCCTACCAAAACCACATGATTTATTACTCAAATATCAGCTTTAAATGTATTTTTGAAATTCAGTCATTTTCTCCAAACATCAGGTTATGGGTTCATGCTCATGGACATTTATCAGTGGTTTAACAGGGTTTTCCACGGTAGGGTAGAAGAACTCACTAATCAGGAGGCCAGGGTTTTGTGTACTGCAGAGTCTATCAAGTGAAGGTATTTAGTGTACTCTCTGACCAATGCTACCTTTGAGAAAAAGGATGACTGTGAACCCAAATAGCTTACATTAATATGCCCTTCAAGCTTGTGAGAGATGCATCAGATTCAATTGATGAAATAGCTCAAGAATTCATGCAAGAAAATAAGCAATATGCACAAGCAGACCAGGATATATTAAATGCTGATTGCACGGGTAGTAGAATGGACCACTCTTTCTTCAATTAGGAAGCAATCTAATTTTCTATAGCAAAAAGAAACTAAAGGACTATCAAATTCTAAAGAAAGAAGGGAGAATCAGTTCAGCGATATTAAAATCATAATGGACAAACATGTTTCAATCCCACCGCATGTTCTTTCTCTCTGCTAGATTTTGAGCTATGTAGTGCACATACCGGATTACAACAGATAGGACTACTATACTAATGGACATATATATATGTATCTTTTGTTTCTCTGAGTTACAGACATCTGAACATCCACATTTGGCTGATATCTCCTAACTTGTATTGTTTATATATCTGTTTAATGAGACAAATGAGTTTACATCTTTTACTCTAGATGGATGCAGGACTCTCGGCTGTATGTTCATTACAGAACTGATAATTCATATTATGGTCACTGGTTAACTATTTGATTCCTTTTTCTACATCTATACATACTTAGACCGTGTCGGACCACGCAAGCTTGGTGCTTTTCCCGAGGGGGCCCATCCTCTAATATATGGAGGGTAAGCAGTGTGACGTATCTGCCTTACTGTATTCTTTGCCACTGGCTTTCCGCGCACTTCACTGAAGGGAGTTTTCACAAGTGTGCAGTTGCTTTGATGTTGACACTGTGCACATCACGTATGTTTTGCTATTTATTTATAATTTATGCCTTTTGTCCCATTTTCCAGGTTCCTGTTAATTATATATTCCCTATTATGGGCTATTAAGTATTTAAGGATTAGGTAGGTGTTTTCGGTCCTGAAGAATCGCACCAGCTCATCTTTTGACTATTAGCGAGAAACATGTTGACCAAGATGCATGAGTAGTACAGGGGATCCTATGTCTACTTTCACTAACCTCTATTCTGAGGGACTTAGGGGGTCATTACAACATTGGCGGTATAAGGAGCTTACCGCCGTGCAGAAGACCGCCACAGCTATTATGACACACATCACGGAATCCGCAGAAATTCAGACACCCACACAATACCGCCACACCAAAGGTCAGCGATAAACATGCGGAAACAAATCCATCACCTCCACGCCAACAGAAACACGCCCATGCCATTACGATCCACGCGGCGGTCTTTCAACCGCAGCATTCCATTGGCGGTACACACCGCCGCGCTCAAAATACACACACAGCACCAAAACACCGCCACATTGGACAATTACATATACACACACCTGATACACATACACACACCACTCCCACACACCCAACACAATATAAAACACACACCCACATCACCCACAAACCCCTACGACCAGAATTCACGAACGAAGGCCAGAGAGATAGCACAGAACAGACAACCCCATCACACAGAGGCACACAACACCATCACCCACGCAACATCCAAGCACAAAACACCACATACCACTACACTCACCACACTCATCAACACATACACCACCCCACACATCACACACACCACCCCATGTCACGCCAAAGACACCCCCGCTTCTCCGAGGAGGAGCTCAGGGTCATGGTGGAGGAAATCATCCGGGTAGAGCCACAGCTATTTGGCTCACAGGTACAGCACACATCCATAGCCAGGAAGATGGAGCTATGACAAAGAATAGTGGACAGGGTCAACGCTGTGGGACAGCACCCAAGAAATAGGGAGGACATCAGGAAGAGGTGGAACGACCTACGAGGGAAGGTGCGTTCAACGGTATCCAGGCACCACATCGCGGTACAGCGGACTGGCGGCGGACCCCCACCTCCTCCCCCTCAACTAACAACTTGGGAGGAGCAAGTCTTGTCCATCTTGCATCCTGAGGGCCTCGGAGGAGTCGTTGGAGGAACGGACACTGGTAAGTCTAATCTTAACCATCATAACCCCCACCCTACCTGCATGATATCACACACCCCCACCATCACACCCTCCCCTATCACCCCAAATCCTCACCTATCTACCCATGACACCAACCACCCATCCCAACCCCAAGACCTGCATGACATAACTAAGCATGGACACCCATCACCAAAGCATGCCCACTGCACAGACCCAGAACACCCCCCCAACCATCAGCACACAAGCCCCCCCACAGGAATGCCTGCACTGGGGTTCACGCTCACCCAACCACTGCACACCATGAAACACACACATGAAATAATCATGTACTTATACCCCCGCAGGAACCCGAAGGAACGTCACCACACCAGAGGGTCCAGACAACACCACTCCACCCCCAGAAGAGGCCCAAAGTGACAACAGCAGCTCTGCCCTACTGGATCTTGATGACCAGGCCGGACCATCGTGGGCCTCAGGACAGTCGGTTCCCCTTGCCCAGCCACAGCCCAACACCGAGCTTACACCCTCTGGTAACACCAGCACAGCACCCACCCAACGGGCCCAAACCTCCCTACCCAGGACAGGTCAATCAGCGGTGTGTCCACCACTACAGGGCACCCAGGCTAACCCACCACCCCAACAACAACAGGGACCTGGGGGCAGTGGTAGTGGGCACACGGTCCAGGGGACGGAGGCACAGGAACACAGGGGAACTGGGAGGGCTACTGTGTGACAGAGGGAGGACAGGCCAAGGGAACCAACTCTCAACGAGGCCCTCTCCTCCATCATGGGAGCATACCACCACTCCCAGGAGACGATGGCCACGGTCCTGGACAAGTTGCAGGAGACCCTGCGTCTGCAGGAGGAACAATATTTGGGGTTCAGGGAGGAGCTCAGGACCATCGGCTCCGCCCTGGGCACCATCGTAGGGGTGTTGACGGACATTCAAAAGACCTTGAGGGACACCGTGGCACTCCAAGGGGCCCCTGACACTAGCCACGACGATGAAATGCCCACCACCTCTGCCGGCGCTAGTGGACAGGACGCCCCACCACAGGACCAACACACCAGCACCCCATCCCCTGCAGACGGACAACCACCATGCAAGCGGGCCCTGAGATCCAGGAACAGGACAGAGCAAGATGGCAAGACCCCCGCCAGGAAATAAGACCACCCTGATTGTCCCCCCACTGTCCCACTTTGTTACCCTGCCCAAATCGGAACTGACCTAGCTCCACTTCCAATGCCCAGATGTGCAATGTACCTGTGAGACTAATAGACTGGACTCTGCCATGGACATTCCTCCACCATCACCCATCTCCATTTTACAACCCCCCTTCATTTTTTTGCACTTAAATAAACACCCTTGAAACACTAAAAAAAATGGAGTCAGTCTATGATTTGTAAATCTGTATTATCAATTACAGTTTCATAATGGGTTACCCATTGGAAGGCTAACATACCTATGTCACACATCACAAGCCCTTCAAGGATGCAAACAGTTGATCCGTAGGTTATCACATTTGTGAAACTGAAATGGAAGGGGACAACTCAGTTAACAAATAGTGAGTGAAATGTCGGCACAGGATAGAGGTAGATGTGTGAAAGTTAATGTAATGGTAAAAATGAAAATGTTCTCACCTGTGTCTCACTGGAAATATTGCTGTATGACTGACTCCCTGTTGTCGTTTTCGTCTTCCTCAGCTTCATCCTCATCACTGTCCACAGGCTCCACAGGCTCCACAGCTGCCACAACACCGTCATCTGGATCATCCTCCTGCAGAAAAGGCACCTGGCGTCGCAATGCCAAGTTATGGAGCATGGAGCAGGCGATGATTATGTCGCACACCTTCTTCGGTGAGTAGAATAGGGATCCACCTGTCATATGGAGGCACCTGAACCTGGCCTTAAGAAGGCCGAAGGTGCGCTCGATAACCCTCCTAATCCGCCCATGGGCATCATTGTACCGTTCCTCTGCCCTGGTCCTGGGATTCTTCACTGGGGTCAATAGCCAGGAAAGGTTGGGGTAACCAGAGTCCCCCAATAGCCATACACGGTGCCTCTGGAGTTGACCCATCATATCAGGGATGCTGCTATTCCGCAGGATGTAGGCGTCATGCACAGAGCCAGGGAACATAGCATTTACCTGCGAGATGTACTGGTCTGCCAAACAGACCATCTGGCCATTCATCGAATGATAACTCTTCCTGTTCCTGTACACCTGTTCACTCCTGCGGGGGGGGACCAGAGCTACATGGGTCCCATCAATGGCACCTATGACGTTGGGGATATTTCCAAGGGCATAGAAGTCACCTTTCACTGTAGGCAAATCCTCCACCTCAGGGAAAATGATGTATCTCCTTACGTGTTTCAGCAGGGCAGCCAACACTCTGGACAACACGTTGGAAAACATAGGCTGGGACATCCCTGATGCCATGGCCACTGTTGTCTGAAAAGACCCACTTGCAAGGAAATGGAGCACTGACAGCACCTGCACGTCAGGGGGGATTCCAGTCGGATGGCGGATTGGTGACATCAGGTCTGGCTCCAACTGTGTACATAGTTCCTGGATTGTGGCACGGTCAAACCTGTAGGTCATTATTAAATGTCTCTCTTCCATTGTCAACAGGTCCACCAGCGGTCGGTACACCGGAGGATTCTGCCATCTTCTCATATGTCCCAGCTGACGGTGCCTACGAAGGACAACAGCGAAGAAACAGTCACTATTCCTCCAGGTATGTACCCACAGTCACACACAAGAGTACACCAGACAATAAACCCTTCCTGTATGTGTGTTGAGTGTAGGCCTCAGTATGTGTGACGCAGATGAAAATGAATCCATGTGGGCCCCTGAAATGGCGGCTGCCTGACCTCTAAAGTGGGACAATGGGATTGTGGAGTAACAGCGCCGGCGGTGCACACCGTCGCGGTAGGCGGTCGTAGATCGCGGCGCAGTGCTGCATTGGTTAACATTGGACCCTATGGGTCCCAGGAGCCAATGAACAGGTGCGCCGGCGGTGATGATGCGCCCCACCGCGGACGTCACCGCCGCGGACGTCACCACCATTTTCTATCTGTTGAATCACTAGATACCTGACCTTCGACAGGAGAGGACCCACACTGCTAGTGCTGCTGTGACCTCGGTCTGGAAGCGACGATGGCTGCTGCGTCTGGGGAAAGGGCCCCTGCCTTCCCTGCACAGGTGTTGGAGAAACTTGTGGATGGGGTCCTCCCCCAGCACATGCTACTCTACGGTCCTCCAGACCAACAGGTTAGTACACAGGGAGCACGTTGTAGGGGCTAGGCCTGGGTGGACAGGGCTGGGTGGAAGAGGGAAGGGGGCAGAAGTCATACTACAGTAAAGCATGGGAATAAATGGGCCACATGGTCAGAGTATGGAGGAGGCCACACACATTGATGGTGCAATTGGTAATGACTGTTCCTCTTCCCTTGTGCATGTCATGTAGGTCAGCGCCCACCAGAAGAGGGACATTTGGCGTGCCATCGCCTAAGAGGTCCGGACCCTGGGGGCCCACCAGAGACGGGGCACCCACTGCCGGAAGAGTTGGGAGGACAGTCGCCGCTGCAGCAAGAAGATGGCGGAGACTCAGCTGGGGATGGCCTCCCAGCGTGGGAGGGGTGCCCGTCGTACCATGACCCCCCTGATGTTCCGGATCCTGGCGGTGGCCTACCCGGAGTTGGTTGGGCGCTTAAGGACATCACAGCAGACACAAGGGGGTGAGTACAACCTCATTCTGCGGACTTTGCGTGCAGTGGAGGTGTCTGGGTGGGGGAGGTGGGCTGTGGGTGTCCGTAGGCCAGGGCGAGTTAGTTAGGCAACGCCCCTCCGTAATGTAGGCCATGTGGCACTCTACCCCACCTCAGAAAATTAGCAAGTTGAGGTATAGTTGCCCCAGTGGCATCCATCTGCGCAGATTTCCACCATTGCCATGTAGGCCATATCCATGAAATTGCATGTGCAGAGGGCAGGAGCGCGGCGTTGTGCATGGGGCTGCTGCGTCTGTCTTGTCCGCCAACGGTAGCGGTATGCCATGCACTAAAACTCTCTTTGTTCTGTCTCCCCCCTTTTCCTGCTCTCCCTGTCCTTTTGTACTTCAGCATCAACAGGCGGAGGTGCAGTGGCACCGGAGCTGCATCCCACATGGCCATGGAGGGCCACACCACAGACTCTGAATACACCAGTGAGATAGAGGGCGAGGGGAGCTTCACGTCGACCACCGGATCACCAACCAGCGACACAGACTCGGCCGCCGATGTGAGCTCCCCTGTGGTGGCGGCACCATCTGTGCGCCCCACTTCTACAGGTACAGCTGCCACCCCCCCTACCAGCACCACCCTCCCAGCAGCCCCCCAGGAGGGTGGGCATCACCTTCGCCCCAGGCACCTCAGCCCCTTCCCCAGTCACCCCTGCTGCCCTCAGTGAGGAGGCCATTGACCTCCTCAGGTCACTCACTGTTGGGCAGTCTACCATTGTGAATGTCATCCAGGGTGTAGAAAGGGCGTTGCAACACGGTAATGCATTCCTGGAGGGCATTCATTCTCGTCAGGCTGCCCTTCAGCGAACCCTGCAATCTCTGGCCTCAGCACTGATGGCAGCAATTGTCCCTCTGTCCAGCCTCCCCCCTCCAACTTCCTCCACCCAGACCCAATCCCCTGTACCCCAGCCCATCCCAAGCACACCTACAGACCAGCATGCACACAAGTCAACACACACAAGTAGCTCAGGCTAACATAGGCACCAAAACATCCCACAGGCACTCACACAAGCATCACACCCATACAGACACAGCAACATCCACTGTCTCCACTGTGTTCCCCTCCTCCTCTTCTCCCTCCTCCCTCCCAGTCTCGTCTACACACACACCTGCATGCACCACATCTACAGGCACTAGGACTCGCACCAGGACACCCAGCACCACACGCCGCTCACCTGCACTCACCACCTCCACTGCCATTTACACGTCCCCTGTGTCCTCTCCCAGTGTGTCTGTGACGCCCCCTCCCAAAGTACACAAACGCCGGCAATCACTCACCCAACATCCATCCACCTCACGACAGCCTCCAGTACCTGCACCTGCACCCAAAACAGCTAAAGTGACACCTCCTACAACCACCTCCTCTTCCTCCACTCCCAGACCCCCTCCAGCTACCCATCCCAGTGTTCGTCAGAAACTGTCCCTCTGTCAAATTGACCTTTTTGCCCCCACCCCCCCTCCAATTCATCAGTCCCGTCGTAGCGCCTCAGCCAAAAAGCCTCCAGTACCAGTGGTGCGTGTTCCAGGTTTTTGGAGTGCACAGGCCACCAGGGCAGGCAGTAGGACCCGGAGCCAAGGCACTTGCAGCCCACCCCCTGTAAAGGCTCCGAAATTGGAGAGTGGACGATGGGACCGTGTCAAGACTCCTGGTGGGACAACAAGTTAAATGGGATCGAAGGTGATTGGTGAGTCAGCTGTAACTCCAAAAAAGGTGGGGAAGGTCCAGAGGAAGTCTGCCCAGCCTGTTGTGAGTGTCACGGCGGAAAAGTGCGCCATCATTTCCGGTGGTCCAGACACAACCGCAAGCACCGTCGTCACTGGTCCAGAGACCACCGCCTGAGTTAGTTCCCAGGAGGGCCCAAGTATCGTCACTGGTCCAGAGACCACCGCCAGAGTCAGTGCCCAGGAGGGCTCAAGTATCGTCACTGGTCCAGACACCACCGCCAGAGTCAGTGCCCAGGAGGGCCCAAGTATCATCACTGGTCCAGAGACCACCGCCAGAGTCAGTGCCCAGGAGGGCCCAAGTATCGTCACTGGTCCAGAGACCACCGTCACTGGTCCAGAGACCACCGCCAGAGTCAGTGCCCAGGAGGGCCCAAGTATCGTCACTGGTCCAGAGACCACCGCCAGAGTCAGTGCCCAGGAGGGCTCAAGTATCGTCACTGGTCCAGAGACCACCACCAGATTCAGTGCCCAGGAGGGCCCAAGTATCGCCGGAGTCACAGCCCAGGCGGGGCCAGGATGCCACAGCCCCTCTGGGCAATGATGGAACGTAATGCTACACACCAATGTCCAGTATGGAGATCGTCATGCCACACACCAATGTCCAGTATGGAGATCGTCATGCCACACACCAATGTCCAATATGGAGATCGTCATGCCACATACCAATGTCCAGTGTGGAGATCGTCATGCCACACACCAATGTCCAGTGTGGAGATCGTCATGCCACACACCAATGTCCAGTGTGGAAATCGTCATGCCACACACCAATGTCCAGTGTGGAAATCGTCATGCCACACACCAATGTCCAGTATGGAGATCGTCATGCCACACACCAATGTCCGTATCAGAACCCCCATGGCAAAGCACCGCTCAACAGTCCTGAACCCCCATGTCAAAGCACCGCTGAACAGTCCTGAACCCCCATGTCAAAGCACAGCTGAACAGGGCAAAGACCGCCATGGCAAAGCACCGCTGAACAGGGCAAAGACCGCCATGGCAAAGCACCGCTGAACAGTCCTGAACCCCCATGTCAAAGCACCGCTGAACAGGGCAAAGACCGCCATGGCAAAGCACCGCTGAACAGGGCAAAGACCGCCATGTCAAAGCACGCTGAACAGTCCTGAACCCCCATGTCAAAACACCGCTGAACAGGGCAAAGACCGCCATGGCAAAGCACTGCTGAACAGGGCAAAGACCGCCATGGCAAAGCACCGCTGAACAGTCCTGAACCCCATGTCAAAGCGCCGCTGAACAGTCCTGAACACCCATGTCAAAGCATCGCTGAACAGGGCAAAGACCGCCATGGCAAAGCACCGCTGAACAGGGCAAAGACCGCCATGGCAAAGCACCGCTGAACAGTCCTGAACCCCCATGTCAAAGCACCACTGAACAGTCCTGAACCCCCATGTCAAAGCACCGCTGAACAGGGCAAAGACCGCCATGGCAAAGCACCGCTGAACAGGGCAAAGACCGCCATGTCAAAGCACCGCTGAACAGTCCTGAACCCCCATGTCAAAACACCGCTGAACAGGGCAAAGACCGCCATGGCAAAGCACTGCTGAACAGGGCAAAGACCGCTATGGCAAAGCACCGCTGAACAGTCCTGAACCCCATGTCAAAGCGCCGCTGAACAGTCCTGAACCCCCATGTCAAAGCATCGCTGAACAGGGCAAAGACCGCCATGGCAAAGCACCGCTGAACAGGGCAAAGACCGCCATGGCAAAGCACCGCTGAACAGTCCTGAACCCCCATGTCAAAGCACCACTGAACAGGGCAAAGACCGCCATGGCAAAGCACCGCTGAACAGGGCAAAGACCGCCATGGCAAAGCACCGCTGAACAGTCCTGAACCCCCATGTCAAAGCACCGCTGAACGGGGCAAAGACCGCCATGGCAAAGCACCGCTGAACAGGGCAATGCACCGGGTAGGAATGAATGGCCCACCACATCAGGCATCCTTATCCCATGTGCAGCTGGGACAGTGACAGGACACTACCTTTCACGGGGGGACTCATCCAGTCTGGGCACCAGTCACCCCCCAGTACCAGTATGGACCTGCATCAACTTGTGAGACTGTGGCTTTGCACTCCCCAGGATTGAACAGTGGGCAACCCACCCACTGTAGAGACTTGTGAGACTGTGGCTTTGCACTCCCCAGGATGGTCCAGTGGTCAAACCACCCAGTGTAGAGACTTGAGAGACTGTGGCTTTGCACTCCCCAGGATACATCAATGGGCATGGAGCCCCGTAGTGGATCTGGCTTTGCATTCATGTGGCTGAGGTGCCCCCCCTTCCTTTCCCCCTGAGGTGCCTGTAGTGTTTCTATCTCCGGCAGTGTTCTCTCCGATTTTGGTCAGGTATCTATTGTGGGCCTCGCCCATGCATTTTTGGACTGTTTGTGCACGGACATTGTTGTGTACATATCTGCACTACTTCTCGGATTGTATATGTAAATATGAGTGATTTTGGAATACATATATTTGTATATTTTTGTATGACATGTATAGTGGCACATTGCAAAGTTTGACCGAAATTCGCATTGTCTTTGCATTCTTCCGGGGGGATTGTGGGTTGTTACTGTTATTTTTGTGACTGCATTGGTGTGTATGTTGTAATATGCGAGGGTGGGGGGTGGGGGTGTTTGGTGGGTGTCCCCCTAACTTTTGCCTCCCCCGTATCATAGATGCAGTACTCACCGGTATCTTCTGCGCCTACGTCGCTGTTGGTCGTGAAGGAGCAGAAAGACAAGGGCAGGTAGTATTTGGAGTTCCGGGTCCATGGAGTCGTCGTTCCTCGTGGGATGTGTAGAAGGTGAGCGTTTTCCCATAGCAAAAGCTGTTTCCGCCGTGATTTTATCCACAGTGAATCCGCCCCGGAAAAGGTGGCGGATTGGTCTGTTGTGATACTGTGGGCGGTACATTGTCTTCCGCCTGTCTGTTGGCCGTGACCGCCGCGCTGCTTGTCTGTACCGCCGTGGCGGGCGGTGTGTTAAAGTGGCTGTCTTTGTTGGCGGTTTCCGCCAGGGTCATAATTCCCTTTTTTTGTCCGTCTGACTGTTTGCGGTATTACCGCATCTTTAACACCGTCCGCCAGGGTTGTAATGACCACCTTAGTGACTACCAAGAACATTTCCTGGTAATTTTGGGGGGTTTAGACATTGTTCCATTCTCTCCCCAACTTCTGTTTTTAATCATGTCAGAGGTCAGACATCTAATTAAATTACGTTGTACCTCTAGTCATTTTTAACTGCTTTTTCTTTTTTCCATACCAATCCTTGATCAGCACTCGTTTTTACCGGTTTGTTATCATTTGCAAAAGATCTTCGGCAAAGAGCCCCCCGTGGGGCCCGGCAGGCATTGCAGCACCGGCCTGACGAGGAGCAGAGCCCTATGATGAAGCATGTCACCGAACGGTGAGTGAGGGCTTTTGCTTCAAATATTTTGACTCCCAGAGACTTGTGATTTATTGTTACAGATTTTTTGCGATGGAACTGTGTTAATATTTTTGATTTATAGGTTTGTTGGGAGTAGTATACACAGGACCAGGGCGTTGTTTCCGAACCTCCCACTATTTGTTTAGCCCCCTTTTTTGCTATTGTTTGATAGAAAAATAATATTCTGGACAGAACAAGAATCAGGGCCTCATTACGGGTTTGCATTACGGCGGTGGTGGTGCTCGGACCGCCATCGTGTTGGCGGTCGGACCACTGTATTATGAGTCATGCGCGCATATGGATTAAGGATTGCCGCAGTCCTGCTGGTAACGCCAGGCAGCGCAGACCGCCACGGTCACGAGCCAGCATCAATGGAGCCTAAAATCCACACCGCTGTGAAAGCAACCGACCATAAGTACACACACCTACCTGTGTCATTAAGCTCAATAACAGATTGTCTTGCCATCATCCACATGATATAGTGGTCACGCTACGTGGGCCAAGTACACCTATCATTGTGTACACAGTCTGAGCCATTCACAAAGAAGGACACATTCGCAGCCACCAAACTCCCCTTTGGGCAGGTTGCTCACACTGCACTGCAAAACTACACAAACAAAACTGCACATTTCAGGCACAGGCACAGTTAAGTGTATAGAACATTGTGTCACACATTACCAACAACACAGAAACATCACATCCACAAATACAACTGACACTCACATTGCACACATGCCACGGACATCTGATATAACACTCACATGCATGGATGTGTCATGAAACACAAACACCTCTCCCATGAACCAGCCCCACAATGGGCACACATATCACCCACATTGCAACAAAATGGAAGGACAATGGAATGCACACTAGACAGAGAGACAAATCATCCAAAGCTCATTATGCAAGCAATACCTGCACAATAGGGATGGGGCATCAGGAGCATTTAAAAAAGTATGCTGTACTGGGACACATATCACTTTGCACATTCCCCTCAGACAACATTTGCACAGGAACTGGCCCTACATGTAAATCAGGGACAAACAATAGTAGAGCCAAGTGACTTGCCTATCTGCATAATGTGAAAGTCCAAGTCAAGAAAGCAAGTACAGCTGCAACTGTGTGGGACATACATCACGATGAGGAAGCTGCAAGGTACACACAACAAAACAAACACATGCACAGTCAAACGCAAACAAAGGTAGCAGAATTGAACCCCCCTCCATGTTTGCACAAACAAAACCCAAGCTGCCACATATGAGACAAATCTACATTCCATATCAGGGGTCAAGTCTAACACCATACATGCTGATGTTGGACAGCACAAGATGAAATACTTACAATACCAAACAGAACACAATGCAATTACACCACAATTGCATTAACAAACACATATCCATACAGTCAACATATACCTTTGTCTTGGTTGACACCAGCACTGTCCACAAAGTCAGATATTGCAGACAACAGCAAATGGATCCACGAGCAGTCTGAAACTCACACAACTGTTGGCAGACTGCACAAGTTACTCAGGAACAACATAAAAGCAGAAAATGAATTGCAGGGCAAATGTATACCCAAAAGAACAACTGTTTTGATTTATTTCTAATCAAATGCAAAATGTCCAAGGCCATTGGCCAGTCTATCAGTCTTTCACTGCACAGTACTGTGCCCACACATGACTCCTATTTCTGTCAGGGAACATCCACAGGAAGGAGCATCAAGTGGGTAGGCACCTCAAGGATCATCCAGAGTGGGGGATGGATTTGGGAAGGGTGGGTTTGGGATTGGGAGGTGTAGGATTCTTCTTGGGGGAGGGAATGCTTGCATGCAGGACAGCAGGTGGGACAGGGGAGGACTTTGTGTTGGAAGGGATGAGTTGGGATATGGGTCAGGCCTCTTGGGTTTCAGAGAAGGTTTTGAGGGAACAGGGAAATGGGCAAGGTCAAACAAAAAACTAGGGACAGTTATCAGACTGAGTTGGGGATTTGGAGGTTGAGGGAGTAGTTGTCTGGTGTGTTGCTGTTGATGTCTTGGGTGTGTGCATGTGTGAGGTATGCTTCTGTTTGGGTGGTGTGTGTTGTGTGTGAATGTGGGCATTTGCGTGTCTTTTGGGGCTGGAAGGTGGAGGTCTGAGGTGATGATGGAGTGTTGGATGTCTGTGTATATGTTGGGGTGGTGTCTGTGGGTATGATGGGTGTGGTGGATGTCTGTTTGATTATTGTGGTGGTGTCTGCGGGTATGGTGGGTGTGGTATGTGGGCCAGTGGGAGTAGTGGGGGTGGCTGGGGAAGTGGTGCTGCTTTTGTGTGTTGAGGAGGGTGTGTGCGGTTCTGTCCGTATGCTTGGGATAGGTGGGGGAATAGGGGATTTGGACTGGGAAGATGAAGGTGGAGCAAGGATGGAGTGACTGGCTGTCGTCAGTGAAGAAGCTGGAGCCTGAAATGATCTCTGTGGGACAGGCATGACACTATGAATGCCTTCCAGGAAAGCATTTACCTGCTGAAGTTGGCAGGCCAACCCCTGTATGGCATTCACAGTGGCAGTCTGTTCCACAGAGATGCTCCTTAGGAGGTCAATGGTCTCCTCACTCAGTGCAGCAGGGGTAACAGGGGCTGAGGCAGAGGTGCCTGTGGCAAAGGAGATGCCCACTCTCTTGGGTGAGCAGACACAGCCAACTGGGTGGGGAGCAACGGGGAGGGTGGCAATAGAACTGGGGATGGCAGACAAGGATGGTATTGTAGTATGTCCACCACAACTAGGGAGTGGCCACTGAAGGAAGAAGAATATGATGATGATGATGTAGATCTGGTCTCCTCCGTGGCACTTCCCTCACCCTCCAGGCCACTGGGCTCCTTTGTGTCTTGACCTGAGGTCCCGTGGCCAGATGCTTCCCTACTCGTCTGTATCCTGTCTCCTTTGCTTGCCTGGGATGATGCTGCAATCACAAAGAGAAATAGGGTCATCTCATGTCCATGATTACACTTGAATAACAGCTGTGATTAGCAAACATTACCATGATATCAAGTAGGCCCCAGCAACAAACTCCACCCAAGTGGCCCCTACATGTACAATACCATATGCATGCATGCCATCTGAACTATCAACAGTTGCCTACAGGAAAATCAGGATCTTATACAACAAAAACTTCCTGGCTCATACAAATACAATTGCATGGTTATGGAGCATACCTCAGTTACCTATTGTCATACAATAGTAGGCCAATGCCAAATGCATTCACACAAATCCCACACAAGGTCATGCAGACATTCTTTTGTCACATACACAATAACACATCAATAAGAAGTGATGCTCCCAGAACCTGCTGTGTTGCTGATAGTGCAATAGCCTGGAGAAGGTGGCATGGAAATACTCATGTTACACTGGAAACAGATCCATAATGCACATTTCACCAAGTGAAATTTGTCCCAGTGGAGTCAAGGAGGTAGTACCAACTTTGATCTGATAGGCCACATATTTGGCATAGAAATGTACACTGTAGACATCATTTGCAAATTGACAGGGAGATATGTCCCTAAAATCCACAACACAATGAATCAGCAAGCCCCAGGGGACTCACCACTAATGTGTTTAGTTTAGTCCTTTGTATGTTGCAGTGACATAAAGATTTGCAAGTATCTATAAAAGGCCCTCAATGTGTTGCACAGTGGGAAGCTACATTACTGTCTCTATTTTGGTCCTACAAACCCAGATGTCTGTGGATGAATGGTTGTATCCAAACATGTGTGATTTCAACGTAACTGCAAGTCATTCCATGATGCATGACAACAGTCAGGTAAAAGTCTTACCCATTACACATGTGCAGTGCACTTTGCTACATGATGCCACATCAATGGCCTGGAAATATACATGCTTGGTAAAATATCTAGTCATACATGTATTGTTCCTCGTTACTACTGCCGTTGTACATGCCCAATGATAGGCGAAATTACGGTTCAGTGTATGTGTCAGCCAACAATCAATGGTGACACACTCCTGTGTGTGGCACTCCATGAAATGTACTCCCATTGCAAAGGTCCTATTCCAAACACAGGTTGGCATACACTTATATGTGAAGGAATACAGGAATCATTCTATGAACACAGGTAGAATACGCTTAATACAGCAGTGTACACATTTTGTCAAAAGAGAAAGGGGCATGTGCTAACATAAAGGCACAAGGAATGTTGGTAACAGTGATAACACAAATCATGTCCATTGACATTCCCTGCTAACCAAGGCAAAGTATTGATCTGCAGCTTCAACCAAAGATCAATGTATGCTCTGGCACATGTATGATAGCCATCTTCACACTACAAGCACCAACACCCGTCATACGCTGAAGACAAGTAGCCTCTGCGTGGCAGATGCCAATATACTTATTTGACCAGACACATGGCTCAGGACAGTGATCCATCTCTTCCTTTACTTTGGCCTGTAACACTGAGGAACAGTGGTCTGTTGCATAGAATTTATAGCTACTACAACAGACAGTACTTGTCTGATTAATGTACACAGTCACACATTGTCTCTGAAGAGCAAATTGTTTGTGGATTATACACAGTTGTGCCCTAGGACCATGTGCCAATAGACAAGGCACATCAATATGCACCACGTTATATAACTACACAAACAGCCACTCATCTACTGTGTCACACATGGCACATTCCTAATCATCAGGGGGAGATGTAAGATCCTAAAACATTAACATGGCAATGAGAAAGGCTCGATTATGCTCTGTACTAACCCCTTGTGGCTGCTGTGCTCACCTCGAATGCCTATCAAGACTTGCGTATGTCACCACCAGGATGCGTGACATCAAGGGGGCCATGACCCGACACGTGCCCTGCCATATTTGGAGAACAGCCCCAGCTGGACCTCCTTGATCTTCTGGGCCCGGCATCTAAGTTCCTCCCACCTCTTGCAACAGTGGGCGCTCCGCCGACTATGGACCCCCAGGGTCCGCACCTTCCAGGCAATGGCTCTCCATATCTCCTCCTTCTGATGGGCATTGGCCTACATGGATGCAAAAGACAAATCAAGAGGTTATAATCACAAGTTTTCACACAAATGTCACACACATGTCAGAAAAATCAAGCTAGAAATGTTCAATTTGTTAACACACCACAAGTGTAAAACATGCAAGCCGATAATTACAGGGACATTACTACACACTTTTGTATCCATCTGCAGACTAACCCACTACCATGCTCAAGGCCTACAATGACTAAGCAAGTGAGCCAAAATGAAACACTATAACATATGAGGCTTCTGAAGGGTAAGCTCCTGAGGCCTGACTTGACCAACACATTCACACTTTGCGAAATTGACTCACTGCATACAGTGCCTACAGGCAACTGCCACAGTACAGACTTCACCCTTACACTTAAGTGACAATGAAGGGGCTGGCATGGTGGGCACAGAAAGTGTATTCCTTGTGCATGTGCGGACATGTGGCCTACCAAATGCAGACTCAAGTCACTTCGCGGGTGGGTCCTGTGGTATGTACCTGTACCACAGAACACTTCTATGGACATATATTTCTATCCCACAGAGATGACATCCAGCGTACAAAGGTATGCATTGTACAATATCTGCTAGGTGACCAATCTACTGAGTTACATGTTGTAGCCTCCCTTGAGTCAACATACTGTCTGCGCTGTGGGACTGTCATCAGTGCAATTAGCCTTCACAGGACAAATATGACCTGTGAGGTGACAGCAGAACTGTGGGAGTAAGGAACCTGTCAAGAGTCAAAGACAAACATTGACAATGATGTTAAATGTACATATGAATGAGTTCATGGATTAACCACAGTACTCATTCCTTATCTAGTCAATGTACTCAGGCATTAAGGGCAAATTTTGCCACTAGAACCGTATTGGCCACACAACAGGATCTGGTGGTGTACAGGGAGTGGGTATAGTGCCACAGTTTCATAGCCACTGTGACTCTACCACAGCCTAGACTATGTCCCATTCTGGGAGGTACATTTGACAGGCCCTAGTCTCTGCTGGCTGAGCATACATAACCTACATGACACTCCATTTCCATTATTTCCATGTATGACAGTACAGCATGGGACCATCAGCAATTTGGCATGTGGTGTGTGTGGCAACCTGAAGGGCAGAGTGAGTCAGGATATGCCTTCCAGACTACAGTTTGGGTAGGCCAGAAGTGGGCTCAAAGATTTGTAGTATTATACACATTGCTTACAAGATCCTCGAATGACCCATACAAAATCCATACACAGCTCATGCTGTCATGCACATACATGTTATCTAACATTTGCAAACATTGTAAAAAAAAAGACATCAGTGGATGATAGTAAAGTTTCCTTACCTAGTTATGTACATCAAACACAAGGAGGATCTTGGACCCCAAAACACCTCACACAACACAATGTGACTGAACATAACATATATTATTGGCCATCGATGCCTGCATCATGTACATCCCATTGATGCCACACAAACTGCAACAACAGGCACACAAGAAGTCTAGCTGGCACACAGGGGCACATTGTAGCCTGTGAGGAAGGAAAGGATGGTGTTGAACAGTATCAATTGTGCCTATGAGAGTCATACCAGCTCCTCTGGTAAGCCATAGAGCTGATCATACAGGGGTAGGACCTCATCAACTAGCCTCTCCAGCTCCTCTGGAGAAAAGACAGGTGCCCTATCACCTGCTGGACATGGCATGACTGCTCCCAGAAGCGTCACACAGCAGCTCAGGTTGTGGAGGCATAGCTGGCAGCAGTGTCAGGAGTCAAGCGAGTGAATCTGCACAACATGGTGGTCACATCCGTCATGTACATGGACATCACTGCCAGCGGACACAGCCATTGGGCAGCAGTCATCACAAGCAGCACTGTTAGCCTATGGCTATGCCCGCCATGGTTGCAACCACCTACTGCCCTGTTGAATCCCGCCGGCGGTTTTGGGCGGTTCCTAATGTCTAGTGGAATAAGTCAGGCAACTGCCTTTTTGGGGGCCCGAAATGCTGTATTTGACTTTATAAGAGGTGTCACACGTATATTATATGTTTAGTTCCTTCACAAACATCCTTATTCTGTCTTGTCATGTAGGTCCTTCTACTCAACTACCATTGAAGTTTGTTGCAGGTCACAGATGGCATTTAACAGCTGTGCATGGGACACCATCGCTGACTGTGTTTTTGGTGGTCAGAATATACAGTCACATTTCGAGGGTTAATTGTGTAACACATCTTTGAATTCCGTCAAAATCCATGTTGTTGACGCATGTTTTCAAAACCATGGGGGTCACACATGACTCTTGTGTAGTTCCCAGCTGTGATGTATACTACGTGTCATGTCTATTCAGTCAGAAATGCTTTGTCACATGATATTGCTGCCATGCATCATGTATATGGGTGGGGACACACTGATTAATGTTACAAATTATGTCTTGTCACACATAGGTACCCTGGAAGAGGGAGGATGCGACAACCTCCTGTCTAATGTCCACTGCCAGACTTTCAGATCATGGAAGAACACCACGTCATACTGCTTTACCGTCTAAATAGGCAAACAATAGTGGACTTAAAACGTGAGTTGGAGACAGATCTGATGCCAGCTTTTAATTATCCAACCAGCATACCACCCATTGCACAAGTCATATCAGCATTGTGCTGCCTGACCACAGGGTCCTTCCAACATACAGTGGCCCTATCTGTTGGTATTTCTCAGCCTATGTTCAGTCTGGTGGCCAAGGATTCCCTCTCAGCAATGGTGAAAAACATTAACAGCTAAATCAGGTTCCCCCGACATGAAGATTTAGTTAATGTGTAGGTTGACTTTTTTAGGTTTGGCCATCTCCCACATATGGTGGGAGCCATTGATGGTACACGTGTGGGGTTGGTGCTACCGTAGGCACTGAACAAATCTATTGCAACAGAAAGAACTTCCATTCCATCAACATGAAAGTTGTCTATGTGGGGGATATCTACATCTCACATGTCTTTGCCTGTAATCTGTTTTCAGCCCATGATTCCTTCATTATACAGAAAAGAACCATACCCCAGCTGATGTCACAAATACACCCAGAGAGGGACTGGCTAGTTGGTAAGTCATGTCCACCATGATTGTGTGTGTGCAATATCAGGTGCTACAAACATAAAGTGAGGGAATTATATTTGCACTTTTGTCCCATTCCTTGACAGAAGATGCAGCATATCCAAACCGTCCTTGGTTATTGACGCCTCTGAGGGATCCAACTACGCCAAGGGGAGTCTGTTTCAATGATGCCCATTGAAGAATACATCAGCCAGAGGGGCGGGCTTTTGGGCTCTTGAAGGCAGGATTCCACTGTCTGGCCTGGACTGGTGGAGCCTTCTTCTACTCACACGGTAACATTTGTCAGATCAGATTTGCTGCATGTTCCACAACATCACCCTGCAAAGGAATATCCTATTCCTTCCAGAGGAGGGGTAGCCTGCAGTGCCACCAGGTGAGAATCCTGAATTGCCAAGTGAGGTTGAAAATGGTATGTAGGAAGCAGCTGACTTGCAAGAAGATCTCATCAACAGCTACTTTCATGAGTGTAAGTATGTCATGTGATGTCATGACTGTGACTGTACAATGAACTGCAGTTGTGAGAATGTGTAGAGTTGAGAGTTTTGGAAACAGCTAGGGAGCTGATACTCTACAACAATCAGCCAAAGCTGCTTGATGAGAAAGCTTTTGACACATCCCAACCTTGATGATGTTGCTTTGTTTGTGTCAGTTTCATTGCAATGTACTTTATTTTCCATTTGCTTGCTATGTGACTTGTGTCATAGGTATTGTTTTAGTCCTAAACTCCTTGTTTTTTTATTTGTATAGGTTCTGTCACCATGGCATCTTCATGTGGGCATTTCTGAGCTGTGACATTGGCAGGTATCGGATGCTGTTCTAACATACAAAGTGGGCATGGGCTGTTCTGGGTAATCTAAGTCACAGATTTTGGATGTATGAGACCTGTACCAAGACAGTTGGCACAGTGTTTGGGAAGGGATCACACACCGTCATTATAGAAAGGCAGGATTGCACCATATACATTAAAATACACTGCATCCCTGTATACCTCCCTGCACAAGTGGTAATCAGATGTTGTGTGCCTGTGCAGCCACCCTTGCACCATAGTGCAAGGATGGTTGTGTTCAGGGGGAGAATGTTTTTGTGCAGAAAGGAACACCGTCCTGCACAAGAACAACCTGAAAGTGTGATTTGCTCTTACTCCGTCTGCTGCATAATGCAGCACATATAGGAAAAGCAAGAAATGCAGTACAAATGTAAGCATTACTCCTACATTTTGCTATGCTAAACCCACCCTAGGCTGGCATCAGATATTGGCCCAATGCCCTGGATGGTCAAATATCTGAGGCAGTGTCAAAACACAATGGGTGTTGTCGTGGTAAGCCCACTGCAACACCCATTGCACACACCTTCTACGCAAAGTGCTGGGGTTGAAGGCTCCCTATATACAAAGTGGCAGCAAGGCAAAAAAAAGTGGCTTCATGCTACCTGAGCTTCAACAAAAGTTACACTCAAGTGGCATTTGGGGTACCTACATATGCCCAAAAATACCCAGCAGCATATTTATGAGCCCCAAGTGCCACCGGAGCATCACTTTTTGTGATGCTCCAGTGGAGCAATGCCCTATGCCATATTTACAAGGTGAAGTTAGGCCACTTTTTGTGCCTTAACACCACCGTGTAAATATGGCCCCTTCACACCCATCACTTTGTGTGGAAAAGACATGTAATGAGTGTTACCGTGGGTGTGCCACAGCAACACACATTGCATGTTGACACTACCTCAGATTTACAAGTATCAGTAAAGTTGAGGCAGCGCAAAAGTCTAAGGCCATCCCATGGGTGGTGTTAGCAAGGCGCAACAAGGAGGTATACATTTATTCTCCCTCGTTTTTTTGTTTCCATGTGTGCTGCATTCTGAAGCAAACACAGAGGAGCCAAATCGACATGAGTGATTGTGTATGTGCAGAAATGGACACCTTCCCACATATAAACGATCAAACCTTTCAATGCAGAAATCCTCGCACGATGGTGCAAGGATGCCTGCATTGGCACTAGGCAGCTCTATTTACTGCTAGCACAGGGGACAACACAGGGGTGTGCCATATGCAAATGAATACTGCGCAACCCTGCATTGTGAATTTGATGAAGCAGGGAGCTGCCACTCAGCGCAGCTTTGCACTACGTCATATTCTATTACTAGTGAGCTTGACTAATGTGTGATGCACAATGCTACATATACGTACAACCACAACCTTAGGTCAATGACATGTCACTGAGACTCCAGTGGCAAATACATGATGTCCGATATCAACATCCGATGCAATCAAATATTGATTTTACATGATCTCATTGCAGAGGATGATGGCTTATCTCCTGCTGACCTGCTTGTCCTGGATTTTCCTGATGACATGGATGACCAACTGCCAACCCTCAATGAACAGACTCTCCAGGATGTCCTAGAAACACTCCATACACCACCTCCAGTTTCAGGGAGGACACAAGCATTGAGGGGTCTCCACATGAACCACCCAGCCACCAACACACACCACTAGCCAGTACTCACACAACCCTGGACTCCGGGGATGCAGAGATCAGCTTTCAGAGGACAGTGGTGGGGGTCCAATGGGAGCTGGCAAAGCACTGACCTGGTCAATGAACTGCTCTGCCGCCGTAGCTCCACCGGTAAGTAGAGCCCTCTTTCTCTGAACTCCTGACCTCTCTCAGGAGTTCGAGGCCTTCCTCCACCCGCAGGCTTCTGCCTGCGCCTCATCCCTGGTGACTAGTAGGAGAGCTCTGATCTATTACTTGGCTGCCCTCTGCCTCTCTCCTCTATTTTAATCCTACTTAACACCCGCTCTGTCCACAAACACGCCATCAAACTCTGGAACCTACTCAACTCAGCCTCCCCAGATGTCACCTTCCTGACTGAGAAATGGATGAACCCCCTCCTCAGCACCCACCATCACCATAGCCATCCCGGACGGCTACAAGATCACCCGGAGGGACTGCACCAACAGACCGGGAGGAGGCATCGCCATCATCCACAAGAATACGACACCCACCCACTCCGCAGGACACACACTCGACCCCATTTTCTCCGCCAGCAAACATGTCTCCTTCAGCCACACCACCATACTCCACTGGACCGACCACTGCTGCATCCACTTCTCCTTCGAGAAACCCACAACACACCAGAACCCACAGCGGATTCCCCTCCACAGTTGGAACAAGGTCACCGAAGACAGCTGATCACCACCCTCTCCTGGAACCCACCTATCGACACCACCAGCACCGACACAGCAGCCCGCAACTTCAGGCAATGGATCAAAAACTGTTGCAACACTATCGCCCCAATCAAGAAACCTTCGAACAGACAGAATGGCCTTCTGGTTCTTCGCTGACTTCCAAGAATACAAGCAAACATGCCGAACACTCGAGAAAAAGTGGCGCCTAGAAAGACACTGGACAACCACACAGCTTTTAAGAATGCCATCCGCAGACACAACCAACTCATCCAAACTACGAAAAGAACTGCCTTCAAAGAACGAATCGACGACACTGCACACAGCTACAAGGAGCTCTTCAACATCGTGAAGGAACTCGCCAACCCCGGCTCCAACATCAATGACATCCAGCCATCACAAGACCTCTGCAGCTCCCTAGCCACCTTCTTCACAAGATCGCAGACATCCATGACAGCTTAAATACCCAGACCCCCGTCAACCACCGACACCACAGACTCACTGCACCCCAGTCACACCAGCCTCCTGCTCTCCTGGACCCACGTCAATGAGGACAACACCATCAAAATCATGAACACCATCCACTCCTGCTCACCATCTGACCCCTTATCTCACCACATCTTCAACAAAGCGAGGTCCGTCATCGCACCCCAACTCTGGAAGATGATCAACAGTTCCTTTGAAACCATTCCTGGAGAGCTGGAAACACGCTGAGATCAACGCCCTCCTCAAGAAACCCAAGGCGGACCCAAAGGACTTCCAGAACTTCCGGCCTATATTCCTGCTCCCCTTCCCGGCAAAAGTCATCCTGAAAATTGTCAACAAACAACTGAGCCGCTTCCTAGAGGAGAACAACACTCTGGACCTATCCCAATCCGCAGCACCAAAATGGCGAAACCGCGGCCCTCATCCTCCTGGACCTCTCAGCCGCATTCAACACCATCTGCCACCACACCCTATGCACACGCCTCAATGACGCAGGGATCTGCAACAGAGCCATGGACTGGATAATCTCTTTTCTCACCTGCACAACCCAGAGAGTCCACCTCCCTCCATTCCGCTCTGAAGCCACCAAGATCATCAGCGGTATACCCCAGAGATTATCCTTCAGCCCGACCCTCTTTAACGTCTACATGGCTCCACTCGCAAACATCGTCTGATCTTACAACCTCAACATCGTCTCATATGTCGATGAAATAGCTGATCCTCTCCCTCGCCACACCACTGCCAAACCCCACTTTCAAACCCAACCTCCACGAATGAATGAAGGTCATGAATGAAGAACAGTTCCTGAAAATGAATTCTGACAAAACGGAGGTCTTTATTCTCGGCTCCACCCCCTCTGCCTGGGACGACTCGCCACACTGGGGATCGCACCGACACCCAGTGATCACGTATGCAACCTGGGAATCATCCTGGGCTCATTGCTATCAATGACCCAGCAGGTCAACGCTGTCTCTTTCTCCTGCTTCAACACCCTCCGCATGCTTCAGAAGATCTACAAATGGATCCCCACTGGAACCAGAAGGACAGTCACCCAAGCCCTAGTAAGCAGCAGACTGGACTAGGGCAACGCCCTCTATGCAGGAACAAGCTCCAGAAAGGACTGCAACAGATACAGAACGCCTTTGCACGCCTCATCCCGGACATCCCCGCCACAGCCACATCACAGCCCATCTGAGAGACCTGCACTGTCTCCCCTTCAACAAGAGAATCATGTTCAAACTCCTTACTCACGCTCACAAGGAACTGCACAACACCGGACCAGAATATCTGAATAGACGGCTCTCCTTCTACACCCTGACCCGCCAGCTTCGCTCCGCTGACCTTGCCCTCGCCACTGTCCCACGCATCCATAGAACAACCGTTGGTGGCAGATCTCCCACCTCGCTGGCAAGACATGGAACACTCTTCCCATCCATCTGTGACAGACACAGGACCTACTTACCTTCAGGAGACACCTCAAGACTTGGCTGTTCGAGCAGTAGCAGCCCCCCCTCAGCACCTTGATACCCTCACTGGTGAGTAGTGCGCTTTACAACTGCTTTGATTGATTGATTTATTGAGGTTCGGTTGGGGATGGAGACCATGGCAGGCAGCCTAGAGGGAGTGCAGACGTGCCTCAGTCCAAATAAGGATAGCTCAGCTGCCATCAGAGGCACCTAGTCCCCGATACAAGAACTGCAGCGGTCTCTGGCAGACATAGTTGCTGTCATGAAGCAGAGGCTACAACAAATGCCCACCCAGATTCTCAGTAGCATGCAGAATACTCTGGAGTCCATACAGTGGGAAGTGGCCTTCCTCAGGGAAAACATTGCTGCCTTCCGCCATGATGTTGTTGCGGGCTTGAAGAATCAGCAGTTCCTCCTTGCAGCAGTGATGAATCTACATCTCTATCCCGTGAAGTGTGTATGGCCCCCTCTACCTACAACAGCTTCAGTCATGGCACAGGAAGCACCACACACATCAGAGGAATGAAGATGTAGAAGGAATAACATTCACAAGGAAAAGCACCCGGTAGCACTAGTCTGTGCCACATGGACAGTTTCTCCTTAGTTCTGGGTTTAAGATCATGCCAGTGTTGTGACAGTAGGAAATGTGCCCTCCTCACCTAACCACTTTTGAATTGTTTACTATGTGCTGTCATTCTCTCATACCAATTGGCAATTGTTTAAACTCCTCGCTAATGCACACTACTCATAATCATGTCTTATGACATGTCCCTCAACCCTGGACTCCGCTTGTGCTACATTTGGTTAAAGTGCACTCATGAGATTTGTAAATGGATAATATATAGAAATCACAATTAGAATTGCACCTGTAAATAAAGCACCTTGTACACATGTAGTATTTCTATGTTTACTATGAACCATCTACTCAGTAAAAAATTAGCATTGTGGTAATCCTTTTCAATGTGTACAGAATATCAGTACATGAGTGCATGACTGTCAGACACTAAGCCACACACTGGGATCTGAACAAGACAAAGCTAAATGATGGTGTTGTCAGCTACAACCAACTTAATATGTATACTAAATACTTAGGAACCCATGTTCTTTGAAGTAGACATACAGCATGTATGTCGTATAACCCAATCAATTATAATGTACCCAGATGGGAGTACCAGTACAACTTATTTGTGTGGAACAGGAAAAGCGATGGCCACCTGTCAGTGTTGAAGGATACAGTTCTAAATTTGGGAGTTGTCAGATATGCCACACATGCCAACAATTAAATAGCAGGACCCGACCAACGACAGGTGAAGTATCATATTTACCTGTGCAAGATAAAGATTACAAACACATTGTGAATGGCTGAAACACAGGTTGGCAAATGTATGCACCAATAGACAGAATGTAGCAGCCATTCTGACTGCTCCTTGGTCATAGGGGATGCATATGGGAAACCTGGGAAATCAAGACAGTAAGCAGTAGACCATTCCCCCAACTTGGCCAGTGCACTCATGACAAGCCCCAGACACAATCAATTACAAAACTTATTAGGCTAAGACAAACAGGATTTATTTTAAACCTATATACCAAATGAAAACCTAAAACCTACTCTATTCTAAACTAACCCATACTAACTATCCTTAATTTACAATTACACCTATCTAACCTGTTAGACCCGACAGCCTTAGGGTGGTCACCCCTAACTTTCTGCCTGCCTGCCTCCACTTTTTGGACACTGTTTTTGCTGGTTTATAGACTCTGCGCACTTTACCACTGCTAACCAGTGCTAAAGTGCTTATGTCCTTTCTCCCTTTAAACACGGTAACATTGGATCATACCCAATTGGACTACTTAATTTGCTTATAAGTCCCTAGTAGTGTGCACTATATGTGCCCAGTGGCTGTAGATTAAACGCAACTAGTGGGCCGGCAGCACTGGTTGTGCCACCCACTTAAGTACCCCCTTAACCATGTCTCAGCCCTGCCTTTGCAAGGCCTGTGTGTGCAGTTTCACTGCCAATTCGACTGGGCATTTAAAAGTACCTGCAAAGCCTAAAACTCCTCTTTTTCTACATATACAACACCCCTAAGGTTTGCCTTAGGTAACCCATAGGGCAGGGTGCTGTGTAGGCAAAAGTCAGGACATGTACCTGTGTAGTTTACATGTCCTGGTAGTGTAAAACTCCCCAATTTGTTTTTACACTGCTGTGAGGCCTGCTCCCTTCATAGGCTAACATTGGGGCTGCCCTCAAGCATTGTTTGAGTGGTAGCTGCTGATCTTAAAGGAGTGGGAAGGTCATATTTAGTATGACCGGAATGGTGAAATAAAATATTCTGCTGACTGGTGAAGTTGGATTTAATATTACTATTTTAGAAATGCCACTTTTAGAAAGTGAGCATTTCTCTGCACTTAAATCTTTCTGTGCCTTACAATCCACGTCTGACTGGGTTTAGTTGACAGCTCCTTGTGTATTCACTCAGATACACTCCAAACATAGGATACTCAGCCTCACTTGCATACATCTGCATTTTGAATGGATCTTCCTGGGCTGGGAGGGTGGAGGGCCTGCTCGCACACAAAAGACTGCCACACCCCCTACTGGGACCGTGGCAGACAGGATTGAACTGAAAGGGGACCTGGTGCATTTCTAAGCCACTCTTTGAAGTCTCCCCCACTTCAAAGGCACATTTGGGTATATAAACAGGGCCTCTGCCCCTTCCAACTCAGACACTTCCTGGAGAAGATAACTGGAACCAGAACCTGCATCCTGCCAAGAAGAACTGCCTTGCTGCCCAAAGGACTCACCTGACTGCTTTCTGTGAAGGACTGCTGCCTTGCTGTTGGCCTGCTGCCTTGCTGCTCTCTGGCTGTGGTGAAGAAGTGCTCTCCAAGGACTTGGATAGAGCTTGCCTCCTGTTCCCTGAAGTCTCAGTATCAAAAATCCTTTTCTCTTGCAACTGGACTCCTTGTGCGGTGAAAATTTGATGCACTGCTTGCTTAAACCAACGCACAGCCTGTCCCGCGTTGAAAAGTTCACCGCCCGCCGAACTGGAAAGACGTATCGCAACTTTGCAAAGAGAAGATCATCGCGGCGCCTGCATTGCGACTGGAACTTCGCCGCACGGCCCACCTGATCGATGCACAGCTGACCTGGGACGACGCAGCCCAATTTCCAGAGGGGAAATCAATGCAGCGCCTGCCGTGTGAAAGAAACTTCCACAGAACGCCCACCGGAATGACGCAGCACTTGTGACTTCGCTCTGCAAGCCCTGGATTCCACGCACAGACCCCGGGCGTCTGAGAACCCCGCAACCCAAAGAGGATCCATGACCGAATGCCGGCAATCAACGCACAACCATCCCTGCGTGGGAACTAAACAACGCATCGCGGCGTGCAGCCCGAGAAATGGACGCACACCCCTTTGCTTCCATGCTTCTCATCCTCTGAGGCCCTTTGCTGAGATTTTTCACGTGAACCAGGTACTTTGTGCTTGAAAGAGACTTTGTTTGTTTTCAAAAGACTTAAGAACTTTGGGGGTCATTTCAACCTCAGCTGTCTTTTCACAAGACCGCAGAGGGACCGCCGTGCTGAAGACCGCCAGTGGTGGCGGTTTTCCGCTCGGCGAATCATGAATGCTGGCAGCCCTCCGTCCTTTTCCGGACGGAGAGCTGCCAGCAGCCATACTGGTGGTCGGCAGGGAAGTAGAGGTTGCTCCACCTCCACCGGCCTGTCAACAGAACACCGCCCACCGAATCACATTACGTGATTCGGTGTGGCGGTGTTCTGTTGACGGGGTGCTGGCGACGGAGCAGCCCCCATAGATCCCGTCCCCTCCTGGAGGATTAACAGACCAGGTAAGTTGATCGTCTGTTAGGGGAGGAGGGAGGTGGGGTGTTGTGTGTTGTGTGCGTGCATGGGGGTGTGCGTGTGAGTATGAAGAGGGGGTGTGTGAGTGCGTGTACGCATGCAAGGGTTTAGAGGGTTTGGAAATGTGTGCGTGTCTGCCTGTATGTTTGTCTGTATGGATATGTGCATGTATGTCTGAATGTGGATGTGCGTGTATGACTGTGTGTGTGTCTGTTGGCATGTTTGTTCGTGTGTTTGCGGGTATGTGTGTTGGTGGTGTCTGCATGCGTGTCGGGTGTGTGCCTGTGTAGTGATGTCGGGGGTAGGGGTGGGGAGGGGGGTCCTGCCACCTTTGGGGGGAGGAAGGAGGGTGGGAAGTGTCAGGGAAGGACTCAGGGTGGAGGTGGTGGGTGGGGGAGACCCCTATCAGTGCCAGGGAAGGGATTCCCTGGCACTGATTGTGCTTACCGCCATGGATTTCATGGCGGTGCCCAACCCCATGAAATCCATGGCAGTCAACCGGGTCATGATACTGCCGGCGGTCTTGTGACGGCCGCCGGGCTGGAGACCCAAATCTCCAGCCCAGCGGTCTTCTCCCCCCTGGCGGTCAGTTCAGAGAAGTGGCGGATGACCATGGCGGTAACCGCCATGGTCATAATTCCAATTTTTTTACCGCCAGCCTGTTGGCGGTAAGATCGCCACTTCTCCGCCAACCGCCAGGGTCGTAATGAGGGCCTTCATATCACTTTTCAGTGATATCTCTACATTTGCTTATTGCATCTTTGATCGTTTTGACCTGCAAATATCCAGATAAATATTACATATTTTTCTAAACACTGTGTGGTGTATTTTTGTAGTGCTATATTTTGTTATTGTATGATTTATTGCACAAATACTTTACACATTGCCGTCTACGTTAAGCCTGACCGCTCAGTGCCAAGCTACCAGAGGGTGGGAACAGGATAATTTGGATTGTGTGTGACTTACCCTGACTAGAGTGAGGGTCCTTATTTAGACAGGGGGTAACCTGACTGCCAACCAAAGGCCCATTTCTAACATAAACTATTCTAAACAATACATACACATCTAACACCACACTCTAAACATTGGCCCCCACCCCTATTAAGAGATGAAATACAAGTAGGACAACATAAACTATTAGTACGCATGTACTAACCTAACTTATGGCCTAACTAAATATATATATACATATATTTTTTATTTTTTTTTATACACAAATACCCCAACATGACCCCCACCCAACCCCCAACAATAAAATAATGTACAAAAACCCACCACTCTATACTTAACCTAACCTATGCCTACCCTACACTAACCTAAGACTACACATTTAAAACCCCATATAAAACTATACAAAACAGTAAAAGGGAGGGGAAGGAACTGGGATGTCCCTTTTCATGTCCTGCTCAAACTGGCTTCGGACTACTGCTGCAGGTGGCTGTAGTGGTGGATGCGAGATCACCGGTGCAGCTGAAGTTGAGGGCCTTGGTCCAGCTGTGGCCCCCTGCTCCCCTGATGACTTGTCTTCAGTGTCCCTGTGTGGCTGCATTGGAAGTCCACCATGGGGAAAGACACACCATTTTCCTGATGCTTTTTTTCTTCTGAACCTCCTGGCCGTTCGGCAGTATGCGTCATCAACCTCAATTATGTGGCAGTCTCTTTCAGCCCTCTTGTGGAATGCTGCCTCTGTACTTCTGTCATGTAGGCTGCTGAAATATGAGGAGAAGCAAGCATCAGTATCAGCAGTGGGTGGAGATTGTACAGACATATAGGGGGTCATTCTGACCCGGGCGGGCGGCGGTCGCCGCCCGCCTGGCGGGCACCGCCAAATGGCCGCCCGCGGTCAAAAGACCGCGGGGGCCATTCTGACTTTCCCGCTGGGCCGGCGGGCGCCCGCCAAGGGAGCGCCCGCCGGCCCAGCGGGAAAGGGTCTGCAACACAGAAGCCGGCTCCGAATGGAGCCGGCGGTGTTGCAGGTACTGCACCCGTCGCGATTTTGCACTGTCTGCTATGCAGACAGTGAAAATCATGCTGGGGCCCTGTTAGGGGGCCCCTGCAATGCCCATGCCAGTGGCATGGGCAGTGCAGGGGCCCCCAGGGGCTCCACGACGGTAAAAAGGTTCAGCCCAGCCAGGGGAAATCCGGCGGGAAACCGCCAGATCCCCTTTTCTGACCGCGGCTTTACCGCCGCGGTCAGAATGGGCAATGAAGCACTGCCAGCCTGTTGGCGGTGCTTCCGTTGCCCGCGGCCCTGGCGGTCTTGGACCTCCAGGGTCGGAATGAGGGCCATAATGTACACTGCAACTGCAGATAACACATACAGTCCAACACACATTCCTTAAAAATGACTTACTCCTCATCTATGACTATTTCCTACCAGCCATAAACAGTATCATGCACATGTCACTGGGATGATGGAAATCTATTTTGAAACAAAAGGGCCCAGAGCTAAATGGACAAAACTGTTGATGATGAACATTTGTGCCTCCTAACTTGTGAGGATCACGTGCCCCAACAAGTCTTGATTTCTTGTGTCCCTGTGCACAAGGGGGCTGTACATGCAATCCATCACCTCCACACACCTGGTGAAATATCAAGGCTTGCCCAGTCATCATGAAGGCAAGGTGTGGGCTATATGATAAGGAGTCAGGTAACTTCCCACCTGCTATTCTACGTTTTGGTAAATCAACATTAATGTGTCCTGTTGTAAGACCTGGCCTGAGCATACGTTGCAAGGGGGCACGCCATTGCACATGCTGTACCCACATATATAACTGATTGAAATTTCCCAGAAACTTTGGCCTTAATCCTGAGCTGCGCAACAGAGTTGTCAACATATTATAGAACTGAAGCCACCTACCCAGTGCTATGTAGCACTATGTATGTTAAACAGCACACACATGGTGGCTGTATGGGTGCCCTTACGCCCACAGTGAGTTTGACACTGCAGTGGGTGCTGCAAAAGTATCCAGAAACATTGTACATCATTTGCACATGGATGTCAGACATCATCAAAGTACCAGGTACGCACACAGCATTCACATCATATGCATATGTGAAGTGACTGACATCACTTACAGATATCATGGTGGCAGGACCATGATGTGAAAACTTCTTGAGATCTGGTGTGGGAAGAATCATAGACATTTCACACAACAATCTGGAGGTTAGTTGTCTACTAATTGTGTACACTACTGATTGTTCTGCACCACAATATGGCTCCTTGCAGTACTACAGACTCATTATATATGAAGCTAACTGAGGCACCTATGGAGTATGTGTCTCATACAGAAGCCCCCTAGAGACCTCTGCTGATATCCCTCCCATCTGTACCGTCTTGTGAGTAAGTGTAAGTTATGTGTGGCACACTGTGCTGACAATGGTGCTGTGATAAAGTGATTATAAATAGGCATGCTATGTACATAAACAGCTGCCCTGAGACCTATCATGATAGATACCAATGAATAACTGGCGAGCCATAACAATTGCCATTTCACTCAATTCCATGCCAGCACACGTTGCCCCTTGAACTACATGCAAGCCATTCTCATTGCACAAAATTCCAACATACATGATGTCACGATCCATTCTCCAATGATATCAGATCATTGGTCAGGCAAAACCATCTTTCATAGCATTACACACTTCAGACTGACTCACATCAATCCCTGGATTAGCACCCATGACGTACAAGAGGACACTTACTGGATGCATCGGGGTCTTCAAATTGTGCAACCTCTCATATGGTGTCAGGAGCAGGTCCATCTGCAAGACGTGGATGGAAAACTTTGCTTAATGTAATTTGTACATATCAGTTAACTTGTTAGGCTAAGTGAGCACGTAATCCCAGTGTAGGGCAGAGCAACTGACAAATATCTATGATCAATCAATCACCCATAGTCTCAGATATTGTAGACCCACATACCTACCAATCATCAATGTCCCTGACACTCCTGTGGTGCTTCCATTGCATCAATGATACATGGCGTGTCATGTTAGCTCTACACCTCTATGACCATATGGGACTACTTGACACTCCATATTGCATTTAAGGAGCATGCAATGGTTGTTGCAGTGAGAGTTCCATTGTGACACCCACAGCATTTGAGCCTGCCTCAGATGTTGTAGACATCTACCTCATTGTCACAGCAAACTGACAAACTACTGCCCAGGGGTTGTGTGGGTATTCCAAGGTGTTGAGGAATTACTTGAATAATTCTTCAGTGCAGTAAGTAATATGCGTGTGCCATCACAAAGCAGACACATGAGCAATGATGCTATGGGAGTATACTCATGTGAAGATAGTTGTACCTACCTGCACATTGACTGATTGAAATCATGGATGTATTGTCAATACTGTGGGGCCAGCCATTGTTGCCATGGTATAGCATTATTTGTCTAGGGAGGGGTAGGAATATGGGCATATAAAATGTCTCAACACAGAAACACTTGCTCTGTGGCCCAAGGGTCCATTTGTTGGTGCAGGGTACTGAGTGATGTGCCAGTGAAGAAACAGATGCAGGCAGCCCCATACTGTCAGTGAGAAGCGGCAGGCCTGTGGAACTGACTCTGCACATGTGTGTGGTAATAGACACAGTATAGGGTGTATGTGATACACAAGGAACTGGAGCAGGGAAGTGCTAGTAGTCTGGACCCAGTGAATGATCAAGCTCTCTTACATGCCCTTGGTCAATGACACAAAGGGGCCAATAGAACATTAGGGGTTCAGCAGCAAATGCATCAGTACATTCCTTGTGGCCCTCAGGGCACCCCTTACCCCCGCCATGTGTGCACCTGATGAGAATTAAGGCACAGCATGATGCAGGTAGAGTCCAACTGTATCTATATACAGTATGTGTAGGTAAATGATGTACTCAGCAGGAGCTGCAACAGATCATTCCAACTTCTGCTTAGTACACTGGGGGCACATCTCGTACATTTTTATGCCCCCATATCACACCTGCTCTCAGCAGCCATTCAGAGTGCTGAAAAAATTGAACTAAGGGATTTCTCATCTTACTCAGTAGCTTATACATATGCAACACAAACAGGTTTTGGGACCCCCTTCTTTACATGATGCATGGCACAGACCTTATTTGGTGCTGCTCAATACTGAGTTACCTTATGCATGCATCACAACACTTTGTAGTGGGTGTGCAGGGAAAATGGTACACCTGCCTAGCATTGGCTTCATTATTGTACATCTGACTTGCAGACCTAAGGTGGCCGTGGGACTCCTCATACAGGCAGCAGACTACAGGTTCACATCCATAAGCATCACATGCAGCACTCAACCATATCTGCAACTGTCATGCACATGCACAAGTAAAGACTTTGTATGGGAATGTGAGACTTACGAACAGCTCCACCAATCTCAAGAGCCGGATGATGGATGACCCAGTAGATCCTGCTCCCTTATAACCAGATCTGCCCATCGATGCTTGAGTTGGTGGTCATTCCTTCCACTGTCAAAGATCCGAGTTAGGTGGTGGAGCACCTTGCGTCACGGCAGCCGCCGTGTCTCTGTGGAGTAGCCAAGGATTCCACAGCCACCCAGTTGCAGCATCATAGGGAGTTAGTGCTGAACAAGCCACATGACCCCTCAGCTAATCGGCAGACATCTGTGGGATCCTCCCTTCCCACAGATATACTGCAAATGCAGTTCACCAAAAACACCTAACCTAACTACCCCAACAGCTATATTACCCCAAACACCCCACAATACAGAGACAAATAGCACAATTACAATACAAAAGAAAAGTTTAAAGACAAATAACAAAAACACCTACATGACACACAATAAACACTACAGACACTCCAAACACTCCAAATCTCCTACACCACCAGCTCCACAGTCAAAAACAAAAAGACTATGAAGTGAAAGTGAAAGTGAACTCACTGTACCATGTTTACAGGCAGGACATCCTGTTTCATCACTTCCTGGACTTGTGCATCACATTTTCAGTCATGCAACATTTTATTTAGGCATGACGGTCATGCGTCGTTTTTCTCACCATTAGCGTGAAAAGTTCTGTGAATGTGCGACAAATGCACACAGGCTAGGCGTCTTTAGCGTAGGAGTATTGCGTTTGTGGGAAAACTTTTGACGCATGACAGTCATGCATGGATTTTACACCATGATGCATTAAGAGCGTATGTACTCGTAATTGCTGTTCAGGACCCTGGCGTAATTTTACTTATGTTGCAATGTGTAGCTGATTCATTTGCATCAGTTTTTTTCTTTACGCATGCTGGAAATGCGTGGATTTTTTTATTGTCGGTCTTGAGTGCACCATGATTCACTTAACATGTCCCATGGGCTGTGCAACAATGTTGTATATGTGGTATGGCAACATGTGCGCGACTATCCAGTAATGTCATTACGATAACAATGGGATGATGAACCCTATAGGTTTGTTTATGAGTCTGCTATATGCGATTACTCATGTCTTGTGCATATGTGCATGTGCAGCTACACATTGTCCACATACATGTTGGCACCTGTGTGTTATGTGTGAACATATTTGTATGTATATTAATTTGTGGGTGGACTACATTGTTATGTCTGAGATACAAATGTACACATACCTACAACACAATATATATAGTGGCCTATGTCCAACACATGGTAAGGCATGTGACAACCATGACAATTTATACTCACAGTATTCAATGGACTTGGATTGCATTGACATCATGTAAAACCTGGCAATTTGGGTGTACATGTGTGTCCACTCTGTGTTGTTGCTTCATGTTGCTCTCCTACACGTGTGTCATTTGGTCCCCCATGCATCTTAGTTGCAGGATATGTTATGTAGCCTTGTGTTGGTGAAGGTTGGTATATGCAGTGTGTGTGTATAGACATGTGTAGTGTAATTTATGTAACATATGACAACAGTGTCGTGTTCATGGGATGTAAAACCTCACATTACTATCTTCCTGCATGGACACATGCTGGCATTTGACAAATGCGTGTGTTGTCATATCAATGCCACCTATGTTCCATTTGTCGGAACACATGTGAAGGTCATTTCTTACATTCACTGCTCTCGGGATACCTTTGCTCTTACTTTGTACTGGGTTGTCTTTTGTTCAGAATCCATACACATTACCACGCCTGGGCCATTACAGTGGTACATGTGTGCTGAGATATGTGACATATGTGTGCATGCCACCAATTAGGCACTCACATTTGTCCACACCATGTTTGTTATGACTGTCATAAACAATGGTATTCCACTGTGTAGTAGTATTGCAGTCTGGCATAGATGGCAGCCTACTCATCATCACAACTATGTGAGTTTGTATGGCAACACAAACCCATGGTTGCATGTGAAGGGGCAGGTTAATTAAGCTCCAGTTTACTCAGCCCCCTGTGCACATGCATCAAGCCCCGTCAATGTCATATGTTAATGTAGCAAGAGCAGTGGTGTGTGGGTTTATTGAGCAGGGACCTAGCCTCCTCATGATTGCTACTTAGCAAAACTATGCATACTCCCCAGCAGAAAAATACATGCACAATTGTGGTCATGCAGACCAGGATATCACATTTCCCTCGTGGTACTTTATGTCAGCTTTCTCCCCTCATGTACAGACCTCTGGTGCTTACACATGTGTGGACATGTAACATTATTTGATGTCCTTAGTTGTTTCCATAGGCAGCTCATGGGGCTTGTATATCTGTTGTGACATCAATATTGGAAATGTACCAGGGTACAGATGGTGTCGTCTGTCACAGCCTCCTGTAATGCGAAGGGCAAATACCATAGTATGCTAGCTGCCAACATGACTGGGTTATGTACTGACGTGGCCACCCTCTCTGTACATATGTTAAATGTTGACATGTAGACACTGATGTGTTGTCAGTCAGTATTGGTCAATGTGTGTCCCTTCTCCATGTGTTCCTGCACTACTTGTAAGGCATGTATTGTCACCTACATTGCTCTCATTCTTTAGGCTGCTTGCACTTTTTTCACATCTCCTATTCCAACATTGTCTGGTGATACATGGACCAGATGTAACATGTGACTTGTGTAATTGGAAGATGTACACATCTCCTTCTACTGTCTACTTGATATTTGCGGTTCCATTGACGGTATTTGTGAGAAGTAATGAGTTCCACACACATATGCATTACTCCGCACTTCTGTTGTCTCCATTTCACCTCCTGTGTCGTATTTGCAAGTACCTGTGGGTGTCTCAAAGCTGTCCATCCACAACCTCCATTGAACATAGGGATGCATTTCTTTAAGCATTCCACAAACTAGGTAACTCTTACCATGACTGAATGATATTGCAGTGTGAAAGCATCTAAATGCTGTACTCTACATTTGCCAATTGCAACATACATGGATAGGTCTACTCCCACTCAGTTTGATGCTGTGTCTCAGACATTTTTCAACAATGCGGAACATAGTAGCACATCCCACATCTGATTGCAATGTTGGAGGCCAAAACATGTTTGGAACAATTTGTAACTGTTGTGTACATGCACTTGTTCTGTCATGTGATTGACAATGAGTGGTGTGTAATGCTTTGTGATGTGTGATGTAGTTATGCACAGCATACTAGGTATACATGCTGACATGTCAAGAATTGTTGATACTGGCAAACCGTTGCTACCTAGGACATACACCCCTACATCAGTCTTCACATGTTTATCTGGATTTGTTGTAGACATGTGTCAAGACAGAAGATCTGTGTGACAAGTGTGCACCGCATGTCCATAGTGAGTTCTAGACACTGCCTACATTCGACCCAGATGAAAATTTGGTGGTGCATTGTCCAAATAAATCCATGGATCCTAACTATGGCTCATGTGTTTGGATAATGATTCTGCATCCATAGCTGATTATTTAGTCTGGCAACCCATTGCGCACTCCACAGCCAACGTGTGTGTGCCATACATGAGGTACAGTCCACCATGTGCCTAGGTTGTGCCCAATGGCAGTGCAGGACACAATCCCATGGATACACTGTGCAGGCCCAGCATCAGTCATTGGTTCCAATACCTGGACATTTAATGAAGGTCCACAGTTACCAATGATGTTCCACCCTTGTCACTCATGTACCATACAGGCAAAGCTGCTGTCACCATGAGTTGTGACATTGTTCTGTTCCTACATAACTTGATATCCAATTACTGACAGCCCATACCTGATGTGTGCCCCCCTTGCATACATTCTGTTAGGCATGGTGTTGCTGTGGTGAATGGACTAGGTTTTAGCATCTTGCCCATTTGACCATATATATGTAGTGGTGCATGGATGTAGACCTATAGGAGTCACATGCCCGTGAATTGCATGTCACTGATATGTGAGATGGTGGCAGTAGACCCACTTACATCACAAACAATGTTGCTACCATAATTGTCACCTATGTATTACATACCTGTTCACTGAGGTTTGAGTCACATTTCAATGGTGTATGTAGTGAAGAATGAGCAGACCAAGGAAAATCAGATGCAAAGTAAGTTATTTGTGTTTTTTAAATGTGACGTTTTTAAAAATAGTGACTATGTGTAGACGTTCTCAACAATGTGGAGTCTCCTACGAACTCCTGCAGCAGTGTTCTGTTGTTCCCCCTCGACATTATCTGCCTTATCATCATCCTCATCCTCACTGGGGACATCAACCTGTTCATCCCACAGGACATTTGTTCTGACACAGATGTTGTGGATGACTGCACATGCCAGAATTCTCTTGCAAACATGTGGTGGAACATACAAGAGGCTTCCTCCTGTCTGGGCCAGGCACCTGAACCTGAATTTAGAAGCCCAAATGTCCTCTCCACCACATTGCAAGTTTTCCTGTGTCCTTCGTTGTAGGCCCACTCTTCTACCTTTGTGGGATTGGCAAATGGGATCATCACCCACAGCTGTATGCCATACTCTTGATCAGCTGCAAAGGACAGAGAGAAGATGGGCTAGTAAATGTTGATTTTGGTTAGGACATACAATGGCAGTTGTACCTTTTAGTTGGTGTGGTGACACAGATTTGCTTGTTGTATAGTGTATGTTCCTGTTCTTTTGAAATGGTTTTATTGGACTGTTTTGATGGACATGAAAATCTTGGGTAGTGCCTCAAGGGCCTGGGGATTTTTATGTTGATCCCAAAATGATGGTTATAATTTAGGTAACTGTGTTGTGTAGTCCATGTTAGAAGTAGTGTTCTATTGTTAGATGGTATCTACCACCTCCTTGCACCACAATGGTGTCAGATGTTGAAACACCATAGTTGCCCTACAAAGCCATACTGTGCCGTCCATGTTACAGTGTGGCACTATGCATGCAGTGTGACACATAGTGACCCTTTGTGGCAAATGATGGTTGTGCCAGCCATTAAGTGTACAAGATTGTGTATCACACATTAGTAGGATGATGTAATTTGGTGCAGTAGTATCTCCTAGCTTCCAATACATGATTTCTGGCAGACACTTTCTACACATGCGCAGTGCAGGCTTTGGGAGGGGCAACAGCTATTTTTCGCATGGTTCCCTTAGTATGGTGCATGTAAGGCCAGGTATGTCCTCTGTACTCCTACCGAATCCTACTATCACATCCATGATTGTTGTTTTTTTCACAGACTCAGCACCATGGTGTACCGTTTCTGGTATTCACAACAGACATATGGGGTCATTCTAACCCTGGCGGTCCGAGACCGCCAGGGCTAAAATGACGGAAGCACCGCCAACAGGCTGGCGGTGCTTCCTGGGCCATTCTGACCGCGGCGGTAAAGCCGCGGTCAGAAAACCGGGTCCGGCGGTTTCCCGCCGGATTTCCCCCGGTTGCCCAAATCCGCCATGGCGGCGCTGCAAGCAGCGCCGCCATGGGGATTCCGACCCCCTTCCCGCCAGCCTGTTTCTGGTGGTTTTTACCGCCAGGAACAGGCTGGTGGGAACGGGTGTCCTGGGGCCCCTGGGGGCCCCTGCACTGCCCATGCCACTGGCATGGGCAGTGCAGGGGCCCCCTAACAGGGCCCCAGTATGCTTTTCACTGTCTGCCTAGCAGACAGTGAAAAACACGACGGGTGCAACTGCACCCGTCGCACACCTGCAACACCGCCGGCTCCATTCGGAGCCGGCTTCAGTGTTGCAGGCCCCTTTCCCGCTGGGCCGGCGGGCGCTATATTGGCTAGCGCCCGCCGGCCCAGCGGGAAAGTCAGAATGGCCCCAGCGGTCGACCGCCAATGTTAGAATGAGGGCCATAGTGGTGTTAGAGGGTACTAGGAGTGCATGTGAGGTGGCACTAGAGATGGTGCTGCCCCATTTCTCATGATTCAGCCCCATGGTCTGCAATGGCAGATATTTTTGTATACGTATGTGTGCAACACAATGCAGCAGAGAGGTGTACGTGCAGATTACAGATATGCCAGTTATGTGTAGATGATATGTATTTGGTTATGGCACCACTTGGGTGGCATATGATTTAGGTTCGGCCAGAGGCTTGCACACCATGGTTTATGTGAGACTGTGCTTATGTGTGACTTACTCAAAATGATAATGGCCTATGCCATTGACATGCCTCAGTGCTTCTTTGTTTGGTGTAATGTGTGTGTGTGATCTGTATTTAGTTGTCAACCTGTGGACACTTGTAGGGATTTGTGAGCAGCTTCTGTTTGCAAAGGGGACTTGGCTCCACCTGTCCACATGTGGTATGCCAGTCAGGGTCTGTATGTGTTAAGTACATTTTGGTGTATGTGTTTGTGACATGTTGCATATGTGTTGTTGCCTGTACATCTCTGTGGCCCTGCCCATGTGTATTTAGTGTGGTGTTTGTCTTGTTTGTCCTAGATGGTTGGTGTGTTGGGCATTATGATTAGTATGGTGGCTTACCTATGAGTAGGCCATTGCCATATTGGCCATCCTGGAACCGCTTGGTGATGGTGCAATGGCGAAATATGTATGCATCATGGACACTGGCAGGATATTTTGCAAGGATGTTAGTGATGAGCCCACTGTGGTCCACGATGGCCTGCACATTGATAGAATGTGTGTGATTGCAGTTCCTATATAGGTGTTCTGTTGCTGCAGGTGGCACCAGTTGCACAGTCCATTGCACCCAGCACGTGCGGAAACCAAGCAATTTGATAGGAACATTGCTTGGTCTCCTGCTGCAGATGCTGGGTTTTTGGGAAGCAGATGTGGTGGGGTATGTGGCGTCGGATAGCGTTCAGGACCTTTGGTAGAAAGATCAAGTAAGATGACTAGGAGATACCAGCCACTTGTGCACCTGTTTTCCTAAATGATCCAGACACTACCATATGGAGGACAGTGAGGAGTTTTGCCATGGGTAGAATGTTAGTGGGAGTTTGCACCCTTGCCGTGATGTGTGGCACAATATGGTGCAGCAGGTGCACAATGGACTCCCAGTTGAGACTGTACATCTGGACCACATCTGGTTCCCGCATTCCAAGGATGGTTGTACTCTGTCTGAAGATCCTCTCTCTCCTTCTGCGCTACCTTTGTGGCTGCTGTGGTGGTATTTGTAGTTGCTGCGGCGGTGGTGGAGGGATCTGCTGTTTTTGTAGATGTCTGCGGCATGTACCAAGCTCAAGCAGTACCATTTCCGTGTTGTCCTGGACATTTCCAATGCTCTTTCTGTGTGTTTTCCTTGAGTGGTGGTGTGTGAGACTCTTTTTAGCACCTGATCTGACCAGGCATGAAAATTTGATGCTAATCGGACTTAGCGTCATTTCTTAAGTCTGTTTCCTTGGTTAGCGTTGTTTTTCTGCCAGTAGGTAAAGTTGGCACTATAGAGCTAACTTCTTATTTAGGAAGGGAAAGCCTACCTTGCATCTCATTATTGCTAAAACCTATATTTTGATGCTGGACGGGTCTAGTGTCAAAATATACATATGGAGGTATTTTGCCCCACTTTAGCATCTTATAAAATGACTCTAAGGTGGAGCAAACATATCATCAATATGGGCCTAAATGTTTTTTTTTTTTGGGGGGTTTCACAAAGGGCAGAGGATTGTTTGAAAAAATTAATGAGAACACAGCATTGGTGCAGGAGCTTTATGTGTTGAGTAGAAATGCTTTGTGATAATGGTGCAGCATATAAATGTTTCTAATGACTTCTGGTCCTCTTAGCAACTTAGAAGTTGTAAGTCAAAAGCATTCAATAAAAATGTAAGCTAGGTGCAGCGGTGGATTGACCTCATCGAGGTAAACCAAAAGATGGAAAATGGAAAAATATGTGCATGAGTAGCTGATATGATGGATGAAGAACTAGACAGTCAGTTAACTTTGGCAAGAAGGATTTTGTTTAATTTAAGGGTCACCCTATAGCTTTTTAGAAGGTGCAGTGGGATGTCGAGGGGTCAAGTGCAGCCTGCCACCAAGAAGAAGACAACACCTCAAGAGAAGACTCTCTGATCAATAGCTGATATTTGCTGCAATGAGCTTCTGGTGGTATCTGACCATCAAGACATGAATTGTTACGAGGCAATATCCCACATAGAGGAGATATGGTAAGACTGTGGTTCAAATTTCATTAAAATCTGTGTGTTAAAGATTAGGGCCAAGGGCTTCTATGACATAGTATAGGCATACAAAATATCTTCAAAAATATATTGAGAACACAAATATCAACATCTTATATATAAACACACAGATATCAACAACAACAAATATCCTAGTACAAGATATTTAAAGTACCTAAATATCAAAATCTAAAACAGAAATACAAAATATCAAGATTTCAATAGCACATAAAAACACGGAAAAAATTCAAAAAGAAAAACATTATTAACCTAAACATCACTAAAAGACTATGGGGGTCATTCCGAGTTTGGCGGACGGCGGTTGCCGCCCGCCAAACTTCCCCCGTCGAAAGACCGCTCCACGGTCAAAAGACCGCGGGGGCCATTTCGACTTTCCCGCTGGGCCGGCGGGCAACCACCAAAAGAGTGCCCGCCGGCCCAGCGGGAAAGGCCCTGCAACATTGAAGCCGGCTCCGAATGGAGCCGGCGGTGTTGCAGGGGTGCGACGGGTGCAGTTGCACCCGTCGCGATTTTCACTGTCTGCAAAGCAGACAGTGAAAATCCTGCTGGGGCCCTGTTAGGGGGCCCCTACACTGCCCATGCCAGTGGCATGGGCAGTGCAGGGGCCCCCAGTGGCCCCACAACACCCGTTCCCGCCATCCTGTTTCTGGCGGTGAAAACCACCAGAAATAGGCTAGCGGGAAGGGGGTCGGAATCCCCATGGCGGCGCTGCAAGCAGCGCCGCCATGGAGGATTCTCCCAGCCGGGGAAAATCCGGCGGGAAACCGCCGGACCCGGCTGGGCGACCGTGGCTTTACAGCCGCGGTCGGAATAGCAAAGGAAGCACCGCCAGCCTGTTGGCGGTGCTTCCGTGGTTGTCGACCCTGGCGGTCGATGACCGCCAGGGTCAGAATGACCCCCTATATATATACATATATATATACACACACACACACGTAATATACACACACACAGATATGAATGTATATATATATATATATTTATATATATAGAGAGAGACATAGATAGATAGATAGATAGATAGATAGATAGATAGATAGATAGATAGATAGATAGATATCTGTCTAACGCTCTCTCTCCCTATATATATATATATATATATATATATATATATAATTGTTTACACACCTGTGTGTGTGTGGATATAAATAAATTAAATATACACAAATAGCAGAAAACAAAAGCATGATGAGCACTGATACTATAGGGTAAAAACATTTCTTACTTTTCCAATTAAAAATAGCATAAAAAGGAAAGAGAAATGTCCAACTAACTGATTTAGAACAAGCCACCACTGATAGAAACTATAATTGTGAGAGACAAAAACTACAACCTGAAAGGCTGCAACACTCTCCAGAAATACACTCTACATTTACAAATGAAGTACATAATTAGAACATAACTCAAACATGCCTACAAAAATAATTGAATATTTTAATATACACACAAATTAATACCAATTATTTTAAACTTATATCTTCAAAAAATATATATCAAGGCAGTCAAAAATGTACACCAAACAAAGCACAAAGAAAACCCTGCCACAAGTCTATACAAGATTGAAAGCCACGTAAGACAATAAGAGTGTAAATACAACAATAAGACAAAAGTTAAATCTAAGCACTACGAGTAATACAACTAAATTATATAGACAAAACTAAATAAAATATTTCTCAACATCAAAATAAAAAATTTACATGTTGTAAAATTGATTAATTCATAAAAAACATATAGGGGGTCATTACAACATTGGCGGTATAAGGTGCTTACCGGCGTGCAGAAGACCGCCAATACACCGCCGCGGCTGCGGTAGACCGCCACAGCTATTATGACACACATCACGGAATCCGCCGAAATTCCGACACCCACACAACACTGCCACACCAAAGATCAGCGATAAACATGCGGAAACAAATCCTCCACCTCCACGCCAACAGAAACACGCCCATGCTATTATGACCCACGAATCCAGGCGGCGGTCTTTCAACCGCGGTATTCCATTGGCGGTACACAACTCCACGCTCAAAATACACACACAGCTCCAAAACACCGCCACATTGGACAATTCCAAATACACACACCTGAGACACATACACACACCACTCCCACACACCCAACACAATATAAAATACACACCCACATCACCCACAAACCCCTACAACCAAATATTCTGAGAGAAGGCGAGAGATAGAGCACAGCTATTGACAACCCCATCACACCGAGGCACACAACACCATCACCCACACAACATCCACTCACAAAACACCACATACCACTACACTCACCACACTCATCAACACATACACCACCCCACACATCACACACACCACCCCATGTCACGGCAAAGACACCTCTGCTTCTCCGAGGAGGAGCTCAGGGTCATGGTGGAGGAAATCCTACGGGTAGAGCCACAGCTATTTGGCTCACAGGTACAGCATACATCAATAGCCAGGAAGATGGAGCTATGGCGAAGAATAGTGGACAGGGTGAACGCCGTGGGACAGCACCCAAGAAATAGGGAGGACATCAGGAAGAGGTGGAACGACCTACGGGGGAAGGTGCGTTCCACGGTATCCAGGCACAACATCGCGGTACAGCGGACTGGCGGCGGACCCCCACCTCCTCCCCCTCAACTAACAACATGGGAGGAGCAAGTCTTGACCATCATGCATCCTGAGGGCCTCGGAGGAGTCGGTGGAGGATGGGACACTGGTAAGTCAATTCTTAACTATCATATCCCCCACCCTACCGGCATGCTATCACACACCCCCACCCTCACACCCTCCCCTATCACGCCAAATCCTCACTAATCTACCCATGACACCAACTACCCATCCCAACACCAAGCCCTGCATGACACAACTAAGCATGCTCACCCCTCACCAAAGCATGCTCACTGCACATACCCAGAACACCCCCCCAACCATCATCACACAAGCCCCCACACAAGAATGCCTGCACTGGGGTTCACGCACACTCACCCATTGCACACCATCAAACACACACATGCAATAATCATGTTCTCATACCCCTGCAGGAACCCGAAGGAATGTCACCACACCAGAGGGTCCAGACAACACCACTCCACCCCCAGAAGAGGCCCACAGTGACGACAGCAGCTCTGCCCCACTGGATCTTGATGACCAGCCTGGATCATCGTGGGCCTCAGGACAGTCGGTTCCCCTTGGCCAGCCACAGCCCAACACCGAGGTTCCACCCTCTGGTAACACCAGCACAGCACTCACCCAGCGGGCCCAAACCTCCATACCCAGGACAGGTCAATCAGCAGTGTGTCCACCACTACAGGGCACCCAGGGTAACCCACCACCCCAACAACAACAGGGACCTGGGGGCAGTGGTAGTGGGCACACGGTCCAGGGGACAGAGGCCCAGGAACATAGGGGATCTGGGAGGGCTGCTGTGCGACAGAGGGAGGACAGGCCAAGGGAACCCACTCTCCACGAGGCCCTATCCTCCATCATGGGAGCATACCACCACTCCCAGGAGACGATGGCAACGGTCCTGGACAAGTTGCAGGAGACCCTGCGTCTGCAGGAGGAGCAGTATTTGGGGTTCGGGGAGGAGCTCAGGACCATCGGCTCCGCCTTGGGCACCATCGTAGGGGTGCTGACGGACATTCAAAAGACCTTGAGGGACACCGTGGCACTCCAAGGGGCCCCTGACACTAGCCACGACGATGAACTGCCCACCACCTCCGCCGGCGCTAGTGGCCAGGTCGCCCCGCCACAGGACCACCACACCAGCACCCCATCCCCTGCAGACGGACAACCACCATGCAAGCGGTCTCTGAGATCCAGGAACAGGACAGAGCAAGATGGCAAGACCCCCGCCAGGAAATGAGACCACCCTGATTGTCCTCCCACTGTCCCACTTTGTCACCCTGTCCATACTTGAACTGCCCCAGCTCCACTTCCAATGTCCAGATGGTCAGTGCACCTGTGAGACTAATAGACTGGACTCTGCCATGGACATTCCTCCACCACCCCCCATCACCAGTTTACAACCCCCCTTCCTTTTTTAAGCACTTAAATAAACACCCTTGAAACACAAAACAATCTGGAGTCAGTCTATGATTTGGAACTTTGTATTATCAATTACAGTGTCATAATTGGTTACCCATTGTAAGGCCAACATACCAATGTCACACATCACAAGCCCTTCAAGGATGCAAGCAGTTGACACGTAGGTTACCACACTTGTGAAACTGAAATGGAAGGGTACAACATAATTAACAAATAGTGAGTGAAATGGAGGTACAGGATAGAGGTAGACGTGTGAAAGTTAATGTAATGTTAAACCAGAAAATGTTCTCACCTGTGTGTCACTGGAAATATTGCTGTATGACTGAATCCCTGTTGTCGTTTTCTTCTTACTCAGCTTCATCCTCATCAGTGTCCACAGGCTCCACAGCTGCCACAACACTGTCATCTGGATCATCCTCCTGCAGAAAAGGCACCTGGCGTCGCAATGCCAAGTTATGGAGCATGGACCAGGAGACGATGATGTTGCACACCTTCTTCGGTGAGTAGAATAGGGATCCACCTGTCATATGGAGGCACCTGAACCTGGCCTTAAGAAGGCCGAAGGTGTGTTCAATTACCCTCCTAGTCCGCCCATGGGCCTCATTGTACCGTTCCTCTGCCCTGGTCCTGGGATTCCTCACTGGGGTCAATAGCCAGAAAAGGTTGGGGTAACCGGAGTCCCCCAATAGCCATACACGGTGCCTCTGGAGTTGACCCATCATATCAGGGATGCTGCTATTCCGCAAGATGTAGGCGTCATGCACAGAGCCTGGGAACATTGCATTAACCTGCGAGATGTACTGGTCTGCCAAACAGACCATCTGGACATTCATCGAATGATAACTCTTCCTGTTCCTGTACACTATTCACTCCTGTGGGGGGGGACCAGAGCTACATGGGTCCCATCAATGGCAACTATGACGTTGGGGATATGTCCAAGGGCATAGAAGTCACCTTTCACTGTAGGCAAATCCTCCACCTGAGGGAATATGATGTATCTCCTTACGTGTTTCAGCAACACTCTGGACAAGATGTTTGAAAACATAGGCTGGGACATCCCTGATGCCATGGCCACAGTTGTCTGAAAAGACCCACTTGCAAGGAAATGGAGCACTGACAGCACCTGCACGTCAGGGGGGATTCCAGTCGGATGGCAGATTGGTGACATCAGGTCTGGCTCCAAATGGGTACATAGTTCCTGGATTGTGGCACGGTAAAACCTGTAGGTGACGATGACCATTGTCAACAGCGGTCGGTACACCGGAGGATTCCGCCATCTTCTCATATGTCCCAGCTGACGGTGCCTAAGAAGGACAACAGCGAAGAACCAGTCACTATTCCTCCAGGTATGTACCCACAGTTATACACAAGACTACACCAGACAATAAACCCTTCCTGTATGTGTGTTGAGTATAGGCCTATCTATGTGTGACGCAGTAGTAACTGAAGCCATGTGGGCCCCTGAAATGGCGGCTGCCTGACCTCTAAACTGGGACAATGGGATTGTGGGGTAACTGCGCTGGCGTTGCACACCGTCGCGGTAGGCGGTCATAGACCGCGGCGCACTGCTGCATTGGTTAACATTGGACCCTATGGGTCCCAGGAGCCAATGAACAGGTGCGCCGGCGGTGATGATGCGCCCCGCCGCGGACGTCACCGCCGCAGACGTCACCGCCATTTTCTATCTGTTCAATCACTAGATACCTGACCTTCGACAGGAGAGGACCTACACTGCTAGTGCTGCTGTGACCTCGGTCTGGAAGCAACGATGGCTGCTGCGTCTGGGGAAAGGGCCCCTGCCTTCACTGCACAGGAGTTGGAGAAACTTGTGGATGGGGTCCTCCCCCAGTACATGCTACTCAACGGTCCTCCAGACCAACAAGTTAGTACAGAGGGAGCACGTTTTATGGGCTAGGCCTGGGTGGAGAGGGCTGGGTGGAAGAGGGAAGGGGCCAGAGTTCATAGTACATTAATGCATGGGAATGAAGGGGCCACATGGTCAGAGTAGGGAGGGGGCCACTCACATTGACGGTGCAGTTTGTAATGACTGTTCCTCTTCCCTTGTGCATGTCATGTAGGTCAGCGCCCACCAGAAGAGGGACATTTGGCGTCCCATCGCCAAGGAGGTCCGGACCCTGGGGGCCCACCAGAGACGGGGCACCCACTGCCGGAAGAGATGGGAGGACATTCGCCGCTGCAGCAAGAAGACGGTGGAGGCTCAGCTGGAGATGGCCTCACAACGTGGGAGGGGTGCCCGTCGCACCATGACCCCCCTGATGTTCCGGATCCTGGCGGTGGCCTACCCGGAGTTGGATGTGCGCTTGAGGACATCACAGCAGACAGAAGGGGGTGAGTACACTCTCATTCTGAGGACTTTGCATGCAGTGGAGGGGTCTGGGTGGGGGTGGTGGGCTGTGGGTGTCCCTAGGCCAGGGCGAGTTAGGTAGGCAAGGCCCCTCTGTTATGTAGGCCATGTGGCACTCAACCCCACCTCAGCAGAGTGCCAAGTTGAGGTATAGTTGCCCCTGTGGCATCCATGTGTGCAGATTTCCACCATTGCCATGTAGGCCATATCCCAGAAATTGCATGTGCAGAGCTCAGGATCACGGTGTAATGCATGGGGCTGCTGCGTCTGTCTTGTCCGCCAACGGTAGCGGTATGCCATGCAATAAAACTCTCTTTGTTCTGTCTCCCCCCCCTTTTCCTGCTCTCCCTGTCCTTTTGCACATCAGCATCATCAGGCGGAGGTACAGTAGTACCGGAGCACGAGGGAGCTGTATCCCACATGGCCATGGAGGGCCACACCACAGACTCAGAATGCACCAGTGGGACGGAGGGCGAGGGGAGCTTCACGTCGGCCACCGTATCACCAACCAACGACACGGACTCGTCCGCCGATGGGAGCTCCCCTTCCAGCACCGCCCTCCCAGCAGCCCCTCAGCGTTCGCCCCGTGCCCGCTCACCCAGGAGGGTGGGCATCACCTTCGCCCCAGGCACCTCAGGACCTGCCCCAGTCACCCCTGCTGCCCTCAGTGAGGAGGCCATTGACCTCCTCAGGTCACTCACTGTTGGGCAGTCTACCATTGTGAATACCATCCAGGGTGTAGAACGAGAGTTGCAACACGGTAATGCATTCCTGGAGGGCATTCATTCTGGTCAGGCTGCCCTTCAGTGAACCCTGCAATCTCTGGCCTCAGCACTGATGGCAGCCATTGTCCCTGTGTCCAACCTCCCCCCTCCAACTTCCTCCACCCAGACCCAATCCCCTGTACCCCAGTCCATCCCAAGCACACCTACAGACCAGCATGCACACAAGTCAACACACACAAGTAGCTCAAGCAAACATAGTCACCGCACACACCACAGGCACTCATGCAAGCCTCACACACATACAGACACAGCAATATCCACTGTCTCCACTGTGTCCCCCTCCTCCTCTTCTCCCTCCTCCCTCCCAGTCTCGTCTACACACACACCTGCATGCACCACATCTACAGGCACTAGGACTCGCACCAGGACAACCAGACACAAGCCGTTCACCTGCACTCAGCACAACAACTGCCATTTACACGTCCCCTGTGTCCTCTCCCAGTGTGTTTGTGACGCCCCCTCTCAAAGTACACAAACGCCGGCAATCACTCACCCAACATCCATCCACCCCACGACAGCCTACAGTACATGCACCTGCACCCAAAACACCTAAAGTGACACCTCCTACAACCACCTCCTCTTCCTCCACTCCCAGACCCCCTCCAGCTACCCATCCCAGTGTCCGTCAGAAACTGTCCCTATGTCAAATTGACCTTTTTGCCCCCACCCCCCCTCCAATTCATCAGTCCTGTCGTAGCGCCTCAGCCAAAAAGCCTCCAGTACCAGTGGTGCGTGTTCCAGGTTTTTGGAGTGCACCGTCCACCAGGGCAGGCAGTAGGACCCGGAGCCAAGGCACTGGCACCCCACCCCCTGTAAAGGCTCTGAAATTGGAGAGTGGACGACGGGACCATGTTAAGACTCCTGGTGGGACAACAAGTGACATGGGATCGAAGGCGATTGGTGAGTCAGCTGTAACTCCAAAAAAAGGTGGGGAAGGTCCAGAGGAAGTCTGCCCAGCCTGTTGTGAGTGTCACGGCGGAGAAGTGCGCCATCATTTCCGGCGGTCCAGACACAACCGCCAGCACCGTCGTCACTGGTCCAGAGACCACCGCCAGAGTCACAGCCCAGGAGGGCCCAAGTATCGTTACTGGTCCAGAGACCACCGCCAGAGTCACAGCCCAGGAGGGCACAAGTATCGTTACTGGTCCAGAAACCACCGCCGGAGTCAATGCCCAGGAGGGCACAAGTATCGTTACTGGTCAGGAGACCACCGCCGGAGTCACAGCCCAGGAGGGCACAAGTATCGTCACTGGTCAGGAGACCACCACCTGAGTCACAGCCCAGGAGGGCACAAGTATCGTCACTGGTCAGGAGACCACCGCCGGAGTCACAGCCCAGGAGGGCACAAGTATCGTTACTGGTCAGGAGACCACCGCCGGAGTCACAGCCCAGGACGGCACAAGTATCGTCACTGGTCAGGAGACCACCGCCGGAGTCACAGCCCAGGAGGGCACAAGTATCGTTACTGGTCCAGAAACCACCGCCGGAGTCACAGCCCAGGAGGGCACAACTATCGTCACTGGTCCAGAAACCACCACCGGAGTCACAGCTGAACAGGGCAAAGACCGCCATGTCAAAGCACCGCTGAACAGGGCAAAGACTGCCATGTCAAAGCACCGCTGAACAGGGCAAAGACCGCATGGCAAAGCACCGCTGAACAGGGCAAAGACCGCCATGGCAAAGCACCGCTGAACAGGGCAAAGACCGCCATGGCAAAGCACCGCTGAACAGGACAAAGACTGCCATGTCAAAGCACCGCTGAACAGGGCAAAGACCGCCATGGCAAAGCACCGCTGAACAGGGCAAAAACCGCCATGTCATAGCACCGCTGAACAGGGCAAAGACCGCCATGGCAAAGCACCGCTGAACAGGGCAAAGACCGCCATGGCAAAGCACCGCTGAACAGGGCAAAGACTGCCATGTCAAAGCACCGCTGAACAGTCCAGAACCGCCATGGCAAAGCACCGCTGAACAGGGCAAAGACCGCCATGTCAAAGCACAGCTGAACAGTCCAGAACTGCCATGGCAAAGCACCGCTGAACAGGGCAAAGACTGCCATGTCAAAGCACCGCTGAACAGGGCAAAGACCGCCATGTCAATGCACCGCTGAACAGGGCAAAGACCGCCATGGTGAAGACCGCTGAACAGGGCAAGCAACGTGTAGGAATGAATAGGCCGCCACATCAGGCATCCTTATCCCATGTGCAGCTGGGACAGTGACAGGACAGGAACTTTCACGGGGAGACTCATCCAGTCTGGGCAGCAGTCCCACCCAGTACCAGTAGAGAACTGCATCTACTTGAGAGACTGTGGCTTTGCACTCCCCAGGATGGCACAGTGGGCAAACCACCCACTGTAGAGACTTGAGAGACTGTGGCTTTGCACTCCCCAGGATGGCACAGTGGGCAAACCACCCACTGTAGAGACTTGAGAGACTGTGGCTTTGCACTCCCCGGGATGGCACAGTGGGCAACCCACCCACTGTAGAGACTTGAGAGACTGTGGCTTTGCACTCCCCAGGATGGCACAGTGGGCAAACCACCCACTGTAGAGACTTGAGAGACTGTGGCTTTGCACTCCCCAGGATACATCAATGGGCATGGAGCCCCGTCGTGGATCTGGCTTCGCATTCATCTGGCTGAGGTGCCCCCCTTTTCCTTCCCCCTGAGGTGCCTGTAGTGTTTCTATCTGATGCCCCGGCAGTGTTCTCTCCGATTTTAGTCAGGTATCTATTGTGGGCCTCGCCCATGCATTTTTGGACTGTTGGTGCACGGACATTGTTGTGTACATATCTGCACTACTTCTCGGATTGTATGTGTAAATAAGAGTAATTTAGAGATATATATCTGTATATTTTTGTATGACATGTATATTGGCACATTACAATGTTTGCCCGAAATTCGCATTGTCTTTGCATTCTTCCGGGGGGATTGTGGGTTGTTACTGTGATTTTTGTGAATGCATTGGTGTGTATGTGGTATAATGCGAGGGTGGGGGTGGGGGTGTTTGGTGGGTGTCCCCCTGACTTTTGCCTCCCTCCTCCCCCGTGTCGTAGATGCAGTACTCACCGGTATCTTCTGCGCCTACGTAGCTGTTGGTCATAAAGGAGCAGAAAGACAAGGGCAGGGAGTATTTGTAATTCCGGCTCCATGGTGTCCTCGTTCCTCGTGGGATGTGTTCAGGTGAGCGTTTTCCCATTGCAGAAACTGTTTCTGCCGTGTTTTTATCCACGGTGAATCCGCCCCGGAAAAGGTGGCAGATTGCCGGTTGTAATAGTGTGGGCGGTACATTGGCTCCTCCCTGTCTATTGGCGGTAACCGCCGCGCTGCTTGTCTGTACCGCCGTGGCAGGCAGTGTGTTAAAGTGGCTGTTTTTGTTGGCGGTTTCCGCCAGGGTCGTAATTCCATTTTTTTGTCCGCCGGCCTGTTTGCGGTATTACTGCACCTTTAACACCGTCCGCCAGGGTTGTAATGACTCCCATAATGTATGTTTATAGCAATCACACATCTTCTAATAATACTCTGATCTACAGAGATAATGTCGGCAACTGCAACAAACATCAAATCACAAAAAGGGAACCTACTTTTATATTGAACTGAATACACTTATGGCAATGAAAGCACTTCTGGTGACCTACATATGCACGCCCTTCCTGGTGCGGGCCACAACCAGTGGCCAACACTAGAGGGTTTTTTTTAAATTCTCCAGTGCTTTCCATTGGTGGATTTATTTATGTTAAAACCTCTGGGGAGTCAAGGAAGAGCTTCAGTGTCACTCCCCCCCACCTGCACACCTATGACATCAGCGCTCTGCAAAGTACGCTGATGTCACAATTGTTTTCCCCATCGGAGCAGGAAGCAGCTAGTAAGGCCGCTTTCTACTATGGTGGGAAAAGTGGGCCCAAAAGGGCCTCCCCAGCTATCAGGGAGACTCTCCCACTATATAAGGTAATTATAACTCGCACCCCTGCAATGAACAGCTTTTTCTTAAATAATGTGACTGCTAATGTTTCATTCATACTTTTAAGGACATTATAGAAGATGTCCTGACTGCTGTAATATCTAGGGTAATTAGCAGTGCATGGTGAGAACGCGAGTTATAGTTACCTTAGTGAGGGAGTTATAGTTACCTGAAGAACTCTGACTAAAACTGCAGAATTTCTATGGTTTCGTACAAGTAATTTCAGAACCTAACTATGGCCCTCATTACAACCCTGGCGTAAATGCCACCTACCGTCGTGCTGATGGCCGCCAACATACCGTGAGCACGGTGGTATTCCGCCACGGGTATTATGACCCACACAGAGAAATCTGCCACTATACAGACACCCACACAAGTCCACCACACCAAAGGTCAGTGATAATCTGGCGATAGCAAAACCCACACCATTACGCCAACAGGAATACGCCCACAGTATCATGATCCACAAATCACCGCAGCGGTCTTTCAACCACTGTAAACCATTGGCGGTACACACCGCTGCGCTCAAAATATACACACACTTACAAAACTACACCACATTGGACAATTCAAAATGCACAGACACCTGACACACATACATACACTCACACCACTATAAAACACACACCCACACTACCCACAACCCCATACAGCGAAAAAATAGACAGCAAGCACAGAGAGACAAGCAAAGAGCACCCACTCAATCAGGCACAGAACACCATCACCCATACACCATTCACGCACATCACAGCATCCACCACAACACATCACCCCACACATCACCCCACACATCCTCACACATATCACTCACACCACAACCATGGCACCCCAAAGACACCCCAGGTTTTCAGAGGAGGAGCTAAGGGTCATGGTGGAGGAAATCATACGGGTAGAGCCACAGTTATTCGCATCACAGGTGCAGCAGATGTTCATTGCAAGGAAGATGGAGCTATGGCGGAGAGTCGTGGACAGGGTCAACGCCGTGGGACAGCACCCAAGAACGAGGGATGACATCAGGAAGAGGTGGAACGACATACGGGGGAAGGTGTGTTCCGTGGTTGCAAGACACCAGATTGCTGTACAGAGGACTGGCTTTGGACCCCCTCTTCCTCCCCCACAACTAACAACATGGGAGGAGCCATTCTTGGCGATCCTGCAACCTGAGGGCCTCACAGGAGTAGCAGGAGGACTGGACTCTGGTAAGGCAAATCTTCACTACTATCACCCCCCCCACCTGCATGCCATCACAAACTCCTATCCCTACCCTCACCCCCATCACTCCACCACCTCACATATACCCCACTATCACAACCCACCCATCCCAAAACCAAGCCCTGCATGTAACACTAATGCATGGACCCCCATCACAGACCTGGATGGGCACCCATCACCACAGCATGTCCAGTAGAGAGACTCACCCAGCCCTCACAATTACCACACACACAAGCCAAAGCTGATAGGGAAATCACAACCGTATAGGGAAACACACCCATGCACAAGATGGCATACGCAAATACACTAACACTGAATTTGCATCCCCACAGGACCCTACTCAATGTCACCGGAGAGGAGATGCCAGCTACATCCAGTAACCCCCAGAAGAGGCCCACAATGACAACAGCAGCTCTGCACGCCTGGATCAGGATGACAAACCTGGCCCATCAGGGACCTCTCGACAGTCGGTTCCCCTGCCACAGTCCCAACCCACCACAGAGCCTCCCACCTCAGGAAACACCAGCACAGCACTCACCCAGCGGGCCCATGCCACTGTCCCCAAGACACGTCAATCAGCAGTGTGTCCCCCACTACAGGGACCCCAGGCAACCCCACAAACCCAGGACGATCAGGGACCTGGGGTCAGTGGCAGTGGGCACACGGTTCAGGGGACAGAGGCAAAGGACAACAGGGAAGCTGGGAGTTCTGCTGTGTGACAGGCCCAGGGAGCCCACTCTCCACGGGGCACTCTCAAACATCCTGGGAGCATACCACCATTCCCAGGAGACCATGGGCCAGATACTGGCCAAGTTGCAGGAGACCCAGAGGCTGCAGGAGGGACAGTATCTGTGGATCAGGGATGACCTCACAAAAATCTACACCATCCTGGTCACTATTGCAGGGGTGCTGGCTGACATGGGCAAGACTATGAGGGAGACAGAGGCACAAAAAAGGGCACCTGACACTAGCCAAACCGAGGAACAGCCTTCCACCTCTGCCGGCGCTAGTTGACAGGAAGCCCTGCCACGGACCAACAGGCCACAAGCACCCCACCCCTCCAGAAGGAGAACCTCCCCGCAAACGGTCCCTGCGATCCAGCCAGCCTGATAATTACCCTTCTGTCCCACTCTGTTACCCTGTCCACCTTGAACTGCCATTGCTCCCCTTCCTATGCCCCCTTGGACAATGCACCTGTGATACCAAGAGACTGGACTCTACAATGGACTTTCCTCCACCATCACCCCAGCCCCTTGCACATACCTCTATACTTATTAGCCCCTCAACAAACACCCATGAAACAAGTACCACCCTGCGGTCAGTCTAATGATTCACAAATGTATTAGTACAACATTATCAAAGCATTGCAAAGTATATGTACAATGAAATATACTACAGGATGAGCTTTGGTGGCCAGCCGTAAATATAGCAGGAGCCAGAATGGGGCACAGATATCTGAAAATAGAGAATCCAAAGGGAACAGTCAGTGGCGATAGACATGGGGTAAGAGGCTGCCTTGTACAATGTCCAACAGATTACTGAAATGTTAAGTGGAGTTACAGGCCCTCATTCTGACCCTGGCGGTCTTTGACCGCCAGGGCGGAGGACCGCGGGAGCACCGCCGACAAGCCGGCGGTGCTTCAATGGGGATTCCGACCGCGGCGGTAAAGCCGCGGTCGGACCGGCACCACTGGCGGGCTCCCGCCAGTGTACCGCGGCCCCATTGAATCCTCCGCGGCGGCGCAGCTTGCTGCACCGCCGCGGGGATTCTGACCCCCCCTACCGCCATCCAGATCCCGGCGGTCGGACCGCCGAGATCCGGATGGCGGTAGGGGGGGTCGCGGGGCCCCTGGGGGCCCCTGCAGTGCCCATGCCACTGGCATGGGCATTGCAGGGGCCCCCGTAAGAGGGCCCCTACATGTATTTCACTGTCTGCTGCGCAGACAGTGAAATACGCGACGGGTGCAACTGCACCCGTCGCACAGCTTCCACTCCGCCGGCTCGATTCCGAGCCGGCTTCATCGTGGAGGCCTCTTTCCCGCTGGGCTGGCTGGCGGTCTGAACGAGACCGCCCGCCAGCCCAGCGGGAAAGTCAGAATTACCGCCGCGGTCTTTCGACCGCGGAACGGTAACCTGACGGCGGGACTTTGGCGGGCGGCCTCCGCCGCCCGCCAAGGTCAGAATGAGGGCCACAGTCTCTTACCTGTGTGTCACTGGAAGTACTGCTGTATTATGTTTGTTCTGTTGTCCACATCTTATTCCGCTGCCTCCTCCTCGTTGTCACTGTCCACAGGCTCCACCGCTGCCACAAGACCATCTCCAGGCACATCCTCCTGCAGAAAAGGCACCTGGCGTCTCAAGGCCAGGTTGTGCAACATACAGCAAGCCACGATGATCTAACACACCTTCTTGGGTGAGTACTACAGGGATCCACCTGTTAGATGGAGGCACCGGAACGTGGCCTTCAGGAGGCCGAAGGTCCTTTCTATAATCCTCCTTGTACGTCCATGTGCCTCATTGTAACATACCTCTGCCCTTGTCCTGGCATTCCTCACTGGAGTCAGTAGCCATGAGAGATTGAGGTAACCAGTCACCTGTAAATATAGGGTGACAACTGTTAGACACACGCTAACTGTTAGGGGCAATCCCATACCCAGATATCAACATATACTCAGTGGGGACCTTTGGCTCACCTATTAGCCACACCCGGTGCCTCTGGAGTTGGCCCATCACATATTAGATGCTGCTATTCCTCAATATAAAGGTGTCCTGCACAGTCAGGATATTTGGCATTCACATGGGAGATGTACTGTTCCGCCAAACACACCATCTGCACATTCATCGAGTGATAGCTTTTTCTATTCCTGTAAACCTGTTCATTTCTCCAGGGAGGGACAAATGCTACATGTGTACCATCAATGGTACCAATGATGTTGGGGATATGTCCCAGGGCATAAAAGTCAGCTTTCACTGTTGCCAAATCCTCCACCTGGGGGAACATGATGTAGCTGTGCATGTGTTTCAGCAGGGCTGACAATACTCAGGTCAACACGTTGGAGAACATTAGCTGAGACATCCCTGATGCCATGTCCACTGTTGTCTGGAAGGAACCACTTGCCAGGAAATGGAGCACTGACAGGACCTGCACTAGAGGGGGGATACCTGTCGGCTGGCGGATAGCTGACATCAGGTCTGGCTCCAATTGGGCACACAATTCTAGGATTATGGCACAATCAAGTCTGTATGTGATGATAATGTGTCAGTCCTCCATTGTCGCAAGATCCAACAGGGGTCTGTACACCGGAGGATGCCGCCATCTCATATTCTGCCTCAGCGGTTGAAGCCTATGGAAGAGAACGGTGAGCAGAGGGTCATATTTAAACATCTATTGCACTAATGAATTAATATTAAATTACTTTACTGAATCAGTATGTAAACTCGGCAGTCAGATGTGCCAATGTCTGCTGTGACGCTGTTAGGTGCCATGGCCTGCGCCCCCCCCTGAAATGGCGGCTGCGTGACCTGTGAGGATGGACAAGTGGAAATGAGGTAAATGCACTGGCGTTGTGCGCCGTCGTGGTAGGCGGACGATGACCGCTGCGCAACTTCGCATTGGTTATCATTGGGCCCTATGGGTTCCAGGAACCAATGGCGATGTACGCCGGCAGTGACGGTACGCACCGCCTTGGACGTGACTGCCATTTTCTAACTATTCACTCACTTGCTACCTGACCTTCAACAGGAGAGGACCTACACTGCAAGTGCTGCTGTGATCTGTGTCTGGAAGCGACAATGGCTCGAGAGTCTGGGGAAAGGGCCTGTGCCTTCACTGCGGAGGAGTTGGAGAAACTGGTGCATGGGGTTCTACCCCAGTACACATTACTCTACGGTCCTCTAGATAAACAGGTGAGTGCACTGTGAGCCTGATGTGTGGGCCATGAATGTTTGGAGTGCTGTGGATGTAAGCCACATGTTGGAGGGTGCTGAGGCGTCCTGGCCAGAGTGCAGCATGTAAGGTGCTCAGTGTATTTGTGTCAGGGCATGGGTGGGAACTGGTGGGCAATGGGTATGACGGTCCGGACGGGTGAGTAAATTACTTTTCTGCTGTCTTATCCCTCCAGGTCAGTGCCCACCAGAAGAAGGGTATTTGGCGTGCCAACGCCAAGGAGGTGCGGACCCTGAGGGTCTTTCACAGGTAGAGCACCCACTGCCGCAAGATATGGGAGGACCTGCGCCGCTGGTCAAAGAAGACGGCGGAGGCCCAGCTGGCCTCCCAACATGGAAGGGGTGCCCGGCGCACCATGACCCCCCTGATGTTCCACATCCTGGCAGTGGCCTATCCTGAGTTGGATGGGTGCTTGAGGGCATCACAGCAGCCACAAGTGGGTGAGTACAGATTCTGAAAGCTTACTTTGCGTGCGTTAGGAGGTAGCTGGGTGGGGGATGTGGGCTGTGGGTGCCCCTAGGTAGGTCCCTTGTTGGGCAAGATCTGGAGCACTCGTACCCCAATGGTGTAAGTGGCCATCTACCACTGGGCAGGGTCTTGTGGGTATTTGGTGTGCAGATGCTGGCGTTAGGCATTGTAACCCATGGGCTGGTGACTGTCTCTATAAATGGTTGGGCATTGGCTAGTGCATAGGGCTGATCCCTGCGTGTTGTGTAGGCCAACGGTGGTGTTATTGCTGGCATTGACGAAGTGTTTCCTCTGTCTCTTCCCCTCCATTTTTGTTTTGTCACCCTGTCCTTGTGTGCATTGGCATCATCTGGCGGAAGGGCAGAGGCACCGGCGACGGAGGGAGCTGCATCCCACATGGCCCTGGAGGCCGAATCCACTGAGGGTGAAGGCACCAGTGGGACAGAGGGCGAGGGGAGCACCACGACGGGGACAGGAGGGGAGACAACAGACAACGACTCCTCCTCCGATGGAAACTCCCTGATGGTGGCGGACACCTTTGTGCCCACCCCAACAACAGGTACAGCCACCACCCCCACTACCAGCACCACCCTCCCAGCAGCCCCTCAGCATGTTTCCTGTGCCCGCTCACCCAGGAGGGTGGTCATCGCCTTCACCTCCGGCCCTGCCCCAGTCAGCCCTGCTGCCCTCAGTGAGGAGGCTATTGACCTCCTGAGATCTCTCACTGTTGGGCAGTCAACCATTCTGAATGCCATACAGGGTGTCAAGAGGCATTTGCAACAAACAAATGCATACCTGGAGGGCATTCACTTTGGCGTGGCAGCCCAACAGAGAGCATTTCAGGCTCTGGCCTCAGCACTGATGGCAGCACTTGTCCCTGTGTCCAGCCTCCCACTCCAACTTTCTCTACCCAGACCCACTCCCCTCAACCTCAGCCTATCCCAAGCACACCTTCAGACCAGCATTCACCCAAATCACCACACAAAAGTGGCTCAGGCAATCATAGGCACCACACTTCATCTCACAGGCACTCACACAAGCACCATGCCCATGCAAACACACCAACATCCACTGCCTCCACTGTGTTCCCCCTCCTCCTCATCGTCCGCACTCACTCCTGCATGCACCACATCTTGACCCACTACATCCATCACCAGCACACCCATCACAACACAGCCCTCACGAGCAGTCACCACCCCCACAACCATGCACACATCCCCTGTGTCCTCTCCCAGTGTGTCTGTGACCCCTCCTCCCAAAGTACACAAATGCAAGCACCCACCCACCCAACAGCCATCCACCTCTCAACAGCATCCAGCCCATGCACCTTCACACAAACTCAGCAGACAGACACCTCCTACAATCACTCCCTCTTCCTCCACTCTCAAACCCTCTCCATCTTCCCATCCCAGTGTGTCTAAAAAACTGTTCCTGGCTAACAGTGACCTCTTCCCTACGCCTCCCCCTCCGTCCTTCCCCTCGGGCCAGGGTGTCCAGATCCCAGGCCAGCACCTCAGCCACCAAGTCGGCGGACGCTGTGGTACCTGCAACTCCAAGAGAGGATCAAAGGCGGCACCCAGCGGGCCAACCAGTGTGCCACCGACCCCTGCAAAGGACCAACCCATTCCGCCACCTGCCAAGGTGAAGAAGGGGCCACAATGCAGCACGGCCAAGGAGCACGACCTACCCAGCAAGGCCTCCTCCAGAACGCAAGCTGCCAAGGTGAGGAAGGGGCAGAAAAGCCAAGGCAAGGCACTTCAGGCCTCGGGGGCTCCAGGTGAGGACCTGGTGGCCACAATCAGAACTGACAGCCCAGCCACCTGTACCGCGGCAAGCACCGCCACAATTACTGCCGCATGTACCGCCACCTGCACCGCTACTTGTCCCACCGCTGCCACAGCAACTGTCATCAGCAGCATCCCCAGTGGGCAGCCGTCTAAGGATGCAGGAGACGGCCTGGAACCTCCCTCTACCACTACCAGCACCACCACCAGCACTGGCACTACCACAGGTTTGCAGCATTAGTCACCGCAGGATGGAGTTTGGCCCTGCCTCCATGGAGTATCATGCAACCTGTTCCCTGCAAATCTCATGCCCCAGACACCCAGGTGGGGGAATGTGAACTGCCACACCCCAGGTGCTGCATCACTGGGCACAAAGCCCCCTCCAGAACCAGTGGAGAACTGCATCCACTCACCCAATCCTTGGCAGGATGAAGCACACTGGGCACGAAGCCCCTTCCAGAACCAGTGGAGAAATGCATCCACTCACCCAATCCTTGGCAGGATGAAGCACACTGGGCACAAAGCCCCCTCCAGAACCAGTGGAAATCTGCATCCATTCACCCAATCCTTGGCAGGATGAAGCACACTGGGCACAAAGCCCCCTCTAGAACCAGTGGAGAAGCCATCCACTTGAGAGATTGTGGCCTTGCACTACCCAGGACCAAGCAGTGGGCAAACCACCCACTTGAGAGACTGTGGCGTTGCACTCCCCAGGACGAAGCAGTGGGCAAACCACCCACTTGAGAGACTATGGCTTTGCATTCCCCAGGACCAAGCAGTGGGCAAACCACCCACTTGAGGGACTGTGGCTTTGCACTCCCCAGGACCAAGCAGTGGACATGGAGCCCCCTTCAGGAGCAGTGGCATTGTATTATCTTCCAGCTGAGTTGCCCCCCCTTCCCGTCCCCCTGAGGTGCCTGTGTGTTTACGACCTGATGCCCCTGCAGTGTTCTCTCCATATTGAGGCAGGAGTCAAGTGTGGGCTTGGCCTCTGATTTTTGGCCCTGTGGCCCACGGACATTTGCAAAGGACAGTATACGGCCTTCTGTACATTTTTTAAGTATTTGTATATACTGTTTTTCTATCTTCGTTAAGTATATCTGCATCTTTCAAAATAACACTGATTTATATCAATTCCTTTTGTCCTTGTGTTCTTCCGGGGGTAGCGGGGTGTCAATGTACTGTTGTTGCTTGTGTTTGTGTGTATGGTGTTGGGGGTCGGGTGGAGGTGTTGCGTGTGTGTGTCACTCTCTTTTTTCTCTCCCACTCCCCTGTGTGCTAGGTGCAGTGCTCACCGTGGTCGTTGCCGCCGCCTTTGATATTCATTGTGTATGAGGAGGTAGACCACCATGGGCAGGACCTGCAGCTCGAGCTCCACGGCGTCCTGGTTCTTCCTTAATTGTCGAGAGGTGAGTGGTTTCCCTTCCAATTCCTGTTTCCACCGTGCTTTTGATGGCGTTGGTACTGCCCAAAAAGCTGGCGGATTGGCGGGTTGTAATGGGGAGGGCAGTACATTGTCTTCCGCCTGTCTGTTGGCGGGGACCACCGCGGTGTTAGTTGCTACCGCCGTGGCGGTCAGTGTGTTAAAGAGGCTGTCTGTGTTGGCGGTTCCCCCGTGGTCATGATCCCATGTATTTACCGCCAGCCTGTTAGCGGTATTACCGCCGCTTTAACACCGACCGCCAGGGTTGTAATGAGGGCATATAACCTTTGATTTTTTCAGTGAATATATACATATATGTGATTCATATAGCTTTCAAGCAGCAATAAAAATGTCAAGATAACTCTTATGATTATGTTTCTGCTAGAGAAGGAGATCAGACTTTTGTCTAGTGGCAGTTTTGACACCATAAAGTAGTTCAGAAGGTTTATATGCCTGCTGCAATGAACAGATCTGTATTTTTGTGAATAACTGAGTAGATTAGTAAAGCTATTACCTGCACTTTAAAACAAATTAAATGTATGTGCGAGGTGGACTAAGGAGAGATGAAGGGCACCTTTGCTGGGTAGTTGTGAGGGAATCCGAGGTGGAGGTCATGGGGGTAAGCACCAAAAATGATTGTTGCACTGGGCTCCACCAGCACTAAAGGCTGTGATGATGGGTTTGTGGCAAGGTGAAGTGATAGCGTGTCTTTTTTACTTTTTTTCAGTGTCTTGCCTTCTGAGAATCTGCTAATTGAGGGAAGAAGCGAAGATAAGGTGACTGACATTTACTGATGCAAACCTTACACACACACCCACATGTAGGAGGTTTGTGAATCCCTGTATATTGCTGTAGTTTACATCACAGAAATGCAAGGAAACATTTTGTTTTTATTCTACGTTTCACCTTTGCACAGTATTCTGTTGGGGAATCCACACAAGCGATATCTCTCTGGATTCCCCTTGATGTCTAATTTTTTTAAATGTGTGGGTTTGATAGGTTTCCCTTAATGGTTCCCAATCCCAGGACTAATTAGTACACTCACCTTAGTTATCATTTTTGCCATAATGCTTTTGGGGCTCTTCCCTGTCACAGGTACTTGGCCTACCCACAAAATTGAGGTACTATTTGTATCGGTAGACTTTGGGGAATGCTGGGTGAAAGGAAATGTGTGGTTCTCCCCCAAAATCCAGAACTTTCCCTCACAGAAATGTGAGTAAAAAGTGTTTTCTTTATCCAATGTTTGAGGTTTGCAAAGGATTCCGGGTGAAGGAACCTAGTGAGAGCCCCACAAGTCACACCATCGTGGACTTCACCAGCTGTCTAGTTTTTAAAACGGTACAGGTTTGCTAGGTTTCCATAAGTACTGGCTGAGCTAGATCCCAAAATCCAGAGCTAGGCACTTTGCAAAAAATGTGTCAGTTTCCAGTGGAAAACTGGGATATGTCCACATTGTGTTTTGGTGTGTTTCCTGTCTCAGGCACTAAGCCTACCCACATGAGTGAGGCACCATTTTAATCAGGAGACTAGGGGAAATGCTGGGTGAAAGGAAGTCTGTGGCTCCTCTCAGATTCCAGAACTTTCCATTGCTGAAATATGGGGAAAAGTGTTTTAAGTATTTTAAGATAAATGTTGAGGATTTGAAAGGATTCTGGGTGACACAACCTGATGAGACCCCACAAGTCACCCCCTCCTGGATTCCCCAAGCTTTCTAGTTTAAAAAAATATAGAGGTTGCTCGGTTTCCCTAGGTGCCCGCTGAGCTAGGGGACAAAATCTACAGCTAGCCACTTTGCAAAAAATGCATCAGTTTTCAGTGGAAAAATGTTATGTGTCAATGTTGAATTTTGGGGTGTTTCTTGCCACGAGCACTAGGGCTACCCACATAAGTGAGGTACCATTTTACTTTGGCGACTTGGGGGGATGCTAGATGGAAAGGAAGTTTGTGGCTCCCCTCAGATTTCATAACTTTGCAGCACGGAAATATGAGGACATTGTGTTTTGTAGACAAAATTTGACGTTTGCAGAGGATTCTGGGTGGCAGAACCTTCTGAGAGCCCCCAAGTCACCCAATTCTGGATTTCCCTAGGTGTCTAGCTTTTATAAATGTATAGGTTTGCTAGATTTCCATAGGCGCCGGGTGGTCTGGAGCCCAAAATTCACAGTTAGGTACTAAAAATGAGTTGGTTTTCAGAGGAAAAATGTAATGTGTCCACGTAGCTTTTTGAGGCATTTCCTGACACAGATAATAGGCCTACCCACACAAGTAAGGTAACAATTTCATCAGAAGACTTGGAGGAACACATAATATTTCTCTACATTTGTGCCTTCCAAATAAGACACTGTGTAAGAAATAAGTCATTTTGATAAATGCCCTGTAATGCCCTAGTAAGAGTACCCCCAAATTCAGAGATGTGCAAATAGCCATTGCTTTTAAACTCCATATCTTGTGCCCATTTCGGAAATACATAGGTTTCCTTGATACTTATTTTTCACTCTTTATATTTGACAAAATGAATTTCTGAATACCCGGTATACAAAGAAAACCCATTGCAGGGTGCAGCTCATTTATTGGCTCTGGGTACCTTGGGTTCTTGATGAACCAACAAGCCCTATATATCCTCGCAACCAAAAGGATCCAACAGCTGTGACAGCAGATGTAATGGTATGTCGCTTGCAAAAATCTGCCACAATTAGAAAAAGTTACAGAAGAAAAAGTAGACAGAAATGCCTGTTTTGTATTCAACTCAATTTCATTTTTTTTTTTATTCCAACTGGTACTTTCTATAGGAAACCTTGAAGGATCTATACAAATCACCCCTTCTGAATACATAATTTGTGTCTACTTTTTAGAAATGTTTTGCTGTCTGGGATCCACCATTGGCTTACATCCATTTCTGTCACTAACTGAACTGGAAGGAGGCTGAAAGCAGAAAAATAGTGAAAATGGGGAATGTCCCAGTAAAATGTCAAAACTGAGTTGAACAATTTGTTTTTCTGATTCAAGTCTGCCTGTTCCTGAAAGCTGGAAAGATGGTAATTGTAGCACTGCAAACCCTTTGTTGATCCCATTTGCAGGGAAAAACAGATGCTTTCTTCTGCAGGACATTTAAAATGTAAAGGAACAATATCACCCTCTAAATGTCTAATTAGAAATGTCCTACAGGACTTGAAATAAATTAGCACAAGCTCACAGGAGCCCACATGAACTACACTAAAAGTATATTTCCTCAACTCCCTGCCAATGAAAACCTAAAAAGACTAAGGCCCTCATTACAACCCTGGCGGTCAGTGTTAAAGCAGCAGTAATACTGCCAACAGGCCAGCGGGAAAAAAATGGAATCATGACCATGGCAGAAACCGCCAACATAGACAGACACTTTAACACTCCAACCTCCATGGCGGTAGAACCAGAAACTGCGGCGGTAACCGCCAACAGACAGGCGGAACACAAGGTTCTGCCCACTGTATTACAACACTCCTATCCACCACCTTTTCCGGAGCGATACCAATGCTATCAAAAGCACGCCGGAAACAGGACTTGGAACAGAAACCACACACCTTTCCACACTCAAGGAACAACCAGGACGCCATGGAGCCCGAACTACAGGTCCTGCCCATGCTGGTCTACCTCCTCTTGTATCAGGAGCAGGAAAGACGCCGGCGACGACCACGGTGAGTACTGCACCTAGCACACAGGGGAGGGAAAAGAGAGTGACACACGCACGCAACCCCCCCACACCCCAACCCTCACCCACAACACCATACACAGAAATACATGCAGCAACATTACATATACATCCCGTCACCCCCTGGAAGAACACAAGGACAAAAGGAAATGATTGTAACAAGTGTTATCTATTAAATATCAGATAGGCCAAATAAAAAAAAATAGTATATACATATATGTACACCAACTGCACAAGTCAGGATATAAATTAAATCATTGTCCGTGGATCAGTGTCCCAAAATGCATGGGCGAAGCCCACACAAGATACCTGACTCGAAACGGTGAGAACACTGCAGGGGCATCAGATGGAGCACCTCGGGTGGGCACCTCAGCCGGATGAATGGACGACGCCACTGCTCCACGAGGGAGGTCCATGCCCACTGCTGTATCCTGGGGAGTGCAAAGCCACAGTCACACAAGTCTTTCCAGTGGGTGGTTTGCCCACTGCATTATCCTGGGGAGTGCAAAGCCACAGTCACACAAGTCTTTCCAGTGGGTGGTTTGCCCACTGCTTTATCCTGGGAGTGCAAAGCCACAGTCTCTCAAGTCTTTCTAGTGGGTGGTTTGCCCACTGCATTATCCTGGGGAGTGCAAAGCCACAGTCTCTCAAGTCTTTCCTGTGGGTGGTTTGCCCACTGCATTATCGTGGGGAGTGCAAAGCCACAGTCTCTCAAGTCTTTCCAGTGGGTGGTTTGCCCACTGCTTTATCCTGGGGAGTGCAAAGCCACAGTCTCTCAAGTGGATAACAGTCTCCACTGGTTCTGGAGGGGGCTTTGTGCCGAGAGTGCTTCATCCTGCCAAGTACTGAGGTAGTGGATGTGAATCTCCACTGGTTCTGGAGGGGGTTTTGTGCCCAGAGTGCTTCATCCTGCCAAGGACTGGGGTAGTGGATGTGAATTTCCACTGGTTCTGGAGGGAGCTTTGTGCCTAGAGTGCTTCACATGCAGTGTGGCAGGTCCCATTCCCTCACCTTTGTGTGTGTGTCATGAGATTGCCTGGGAACAGGTAGCATGATACTCCATGGAGGCAGAGACACACTCCACCCTGCTGCGACTTCGCCTGCCACCTGCAGGTACAAACAGTGCTGGGAGTCATCCCTCATGTACGCTGGGCAGGGTCCAGGACATCCCCTGCAGCCTCAGACGGCTGCCCACTTGGGATGATTGCCATGTCTGCCGTGGTGGCTCTGTCTGAGCACATCGCTGGGCTGGTGGTGGTGCTTGTGGCAGTGTCTGTGGAGGAGGTGCTGGTGATGGTGCATGTGTCTGCACCTGTTGAGGGACACAGCAGGACGTCTCCTGCAGCCTGTGGCTGAGGATGTAGTGCACGCAGGTGTGAGTGGAGATGAGACAGGGAGGGAGGAGGAGGACGTGGAGGAGGGGGACACAGTGGAGACAGTGGATGTTGGTGTGTCTGCATGGGGATGGTGCTTGTGTGCGTGCCGGTGGGATGTGTGGTGCTTATGTTTGCCATGTCCACTCTTGTGTGTTGATGAGTGTGCATGTTGGTCTGATGGTGTGCTTGGGATAGGCTGAGGTACAGGGGATTGGGTCTGGGTGGAGGAAGTTGGAGGGGGGAAGCTGGGCACAGTACAAGTGATGCCATCAGTGCTGATGCCCGAGTCTGAAATGCTCTCTGTTGGGCCGCCTGGCCAGAATGAATGCCCTCCAGATATGCATTTGTTTGCTGCAAATGCCTCTCAACACCCTGGATGGCATTTAAAATGGTAGATTGCCCAACAGTGAGGGATCTCAGGAGGTCAATAGCCTCCTCACTGAGGGCAGCAGGGCTGACTGGGTCAGGGCCTGAGGTGCCCGGGGCGAAGGAGATGCCCACCCTCCTGGGTGAGCGGGCACAGGAAACTCGATGAGGGGCTGCTGGGAGGGCAGTGTTGGTGGGGGGGTGGCGGCTGTACCTGTTGATGCGGTGGGCACAGAGGTGCCTGCCACCGCAAGGGAGCTCCAATCAGAGGAGGAGTCGCTGGTGTCCGCTCCTGTCCCCGTCGTAGAGCTCCCCTCGCTCTCCGTCCCACTGGTGGCTTCTGACTCCGTTACTGCACCCTCCAGGGCCATGTGGGATGCAGCTCCCTCCTGCTCCGGTGCCACTGCTCCTCCGCCAGATGATGCTAATGCACGCAAGGACAGGGTGGCAAAACAAAAGGGGGAAGGACAGAGGGGACACATGGTCAATGCATGCAACACCACTACCGCTGGCGTACACAACACACAGGGAGCAACCCTATGCACTAAGCCATGCACTCACATGCCCAAGGGGGACTCTGTCTAGACCCATTTCTTGCACAGCAAGAACCCATGGGAGCCTGGCTAGGTGTAGAGGGCAAATACCACCTTTGGGGTTGTAGTGGGAATGTGCCTGCAAATCAATGGATCTACCTTTGCGCATCTGCCCTGGCCTAGGGGAACCCACATCCCACCTCTGTTGTAATTTAGTAGCGATTAGATTAAGCATTAGCAGAAGACATCTTGTATTTAGCAACTATTGTGAACATTTCGCGGAATCCATTTTTTATTCATGGCAGCCAATATCTCTGCCACATGCTGCCATGTGCTCGCCTTGTGCTCTGTCCTACCTTCGTGTTAGCTACTCTTGAAAATCTGTCTAGTGACAAGTTATATTTAGCATCTCCCACTTTGCACATTCCCAGTAAGGTCTGCAGCTGATAGTAATTAGTAACCGACAGTAATGTGTCATCTAGTCCTTGAAAACTGTTAGCCCCTCCTACCTGTCGACTGTGCATTTCCATATGACCTTAAATGTATATAAGTCTTGCTTCTATAACTGTACCATCTTCTTTTAGGCCCCTGCATGGGTATAAAAGGACCATGCTCTCTTAGTTCAGTGTGCTACTTCAAACATTGCCGAAGGGTGTTGTTTGAACTGTAGTACCCCCTCGTGAGGTTTAATAAACGTTGTCTTTTATTTCAGTTTCTGTGCCAACTTCTTCCTATATGGTCTGAGGACTTTGTGCAGAGAAGGGCGAACCCCTTGCACTAGTAGGCCTTGCTGAGGCTTATTTCGACACCTCCCCCACCCAGACACCTCATCAAATGCACAGAGTCAGCTGAATGAGAGTATACTCACCCCCTTGTAGCTGCTGTGATGCCCTCAAGAGCCCATCCAACTCAGGATATGCCACCGCCAGGATCCGGTACATCAGGGGGGTCATGGTGCGACGGGCACCCCTTCCACGTTGGGAGGCCATCCCCAGCTGGGCCTCCGCCTTCTTCTTGCTCCAGCGGCGCAGGTCCTCCCATCTTTTATGGCAGTGGGTGCTCCGTCTATGGTAGACCCGCAGGGTCCGCATTCCCTTGGCGATGGCACGCCAAATACCCTTCTTCTGGTGGGCGCTGACCTAGAGGCAAAGTGAAGTTATAATGGATGTTACTCTCCCGTACAATTCTTCTCACACATTGCCCACAAACATCCCACCCTGGCCCAAACATACATACACACACTATCCTCACATGCTGGCCTGTCCCCTACCTCTCTTCCATCCACGACACTCCCTACAATCATGTGTCATCCACCATGCACACAGGTGACTCACCTGTTTATCTGGAGGACCGTACACTTGCGTGTACTGGGGGAGGACCCCATCCACTAGTTTCTCCAGCTCCTCCGAAGTGAAGGCAGGGGTCTTTTCCCCAGACACTGTAGCCATTGTCGCTTCCAGACACAGGTCAGAGCGGCACTTGCAGTGTAGGTCCTCTCCTGTAGAAGGTAAGGTATCAAGTGACGGAACTGATAGAAAATGGCGGTCACATCCGCGGCGGTGCGTACCGTCACTGGTGGCGTATATTGTCATTGGCTCCTAGAAACCATAGGGCCCAATGATATCCAATGCTGAATTGCACCGTGGTCTTCGACTGCGGTATACATCTCCAGCACAGTTACCTCATTTCCCCTTGTCCCACCTTACAGGTCAGGCAGCCGCCATTTCAGGGGGCCACATGGCAGGCCAAATAACTATGTCACACCTATTTAGGCCAGGAATACGGACAGACAAAGGCACATAGAGACAATTTAACGTTTGTGCTAAACAGCATTGTGAAACCTAAGTGTTGTATGACCCTCTGTTCACCGTTCTCCTCCATAGGGCACGTCCGCTGGGGCAGGTGATGAGATGGCGGCATCCTCCGGTGTACAGACCCCTGGTGGACCTGTCAACAATGGAAGACAGACTCATCATTATCACTTACAGACTTGATCGTGCAACAATCCTGGAACTGTGTGCCCAGTTGGAGCCTGACATGATGTCAGCTATCCGCCATCCCACAGGAATCTCCCCTCTAGTGCAGGTCCTGTCTGTACTCCATTTTCTGGCCAGTGGGTCTTTTCAAACAACAGTTGCCATGGCATCAGCGATGTCCCAGCCAATATACTCTAATGTGTTGTCCAGAGTGTTATCTGCCCTGTTGAAACACATGTGCAGCTACCTTGTTTTCCCTCAGGTGGAGGATTTGCCCACAGTGAAAGGTGAATTTTATGCCCTGGGACATATCCCCGACATCATTGATGGTACACATGTGGCATTTGTCCCCCCCGCAGGAATGAACAGGTGTACAGAAACTGGAAAAGCTACCATTTTATGAATGTGCAGATGGTGTGTTTGGCAGACCAGTACATCTCCCATGTGAATGCTAACTATCCTGGCTCAGTGCATGATGCTTACATTTTGAGGAATAGCAGCATCCCTTATGTGATGGGGCAACTCCAGAGGCACCGTGTGTGGCTAATAGGTGAGCCTAAAGTCCCAACACAGTTTCATATGCTGTCTGGGTATGGGAGATTCCCTAACGTTTGGAGGATGTCTAACAGTTGTCCCTCAATATTTGCAGGTGACTCTGGTTACCCCAACCTGTCATGGCTACTGACCCCAGTGAGGAATCCCCGGACAAAGGCAGAGGAACGCTACAATGAGGCACATGGGCGAACTAGGAGGATAATAGAGCACACCTTCGGCCTCCTGAAGGCCATATTCTGGTGCCTCCATCTGACAGGTGGATCCCTATACTACTCACCGAAGAAGGTGTGCCAGATCATCGTGGCCTGCTGTATGTTGCACAACCTGGCTTTGCAACGCCAGGTGCCTTTTCTGCAGGAGGATGGGCATGATGGTGGTCTTGTGGCAGCTGTGGAGCCTGTGGACAGTGAAGAAGAGGAGGCAGAAGAAGAAGATGTAGATAACCGAAACATCAGCATGCAATACTTCCAGTGAGACACAGTTAAGAGGAGGTAACTGCTTCCCACATCTCATACTATTGTAGGACCTAGCACAGGTCTGTCTTTTTAACTCTGTGTATGCACTTGTCACTTTGGCTTTCCATTTCACAGATCTGGGTCCCAGTTTGTGCCCTCTGCTATGTTTACTCCTGGTCTACAGCTGTGTAACATTGGTAGGTGAACAAGTACTTTGACGGTGCTATATTTCAGAGATTTTGCAATTACATATTTGTGAAAGCACAGACTGACTCCAGATTTTTTGGTGATTCAATGGTGTTTATTTCTGTGCTAATAAGTGGAGGGTGTGTGCAATGGGCTGGGGTGATGGAGGAGGAATGTCCATGGCAGAGTCCAACCTCTTGTTCTCATAGGTGCGTTGTCTAATGAGGCATAGGAAGGGGAGCAATGGCAGTTTAAGGTGGACAGGGTGACAAAGTGGGACAGAAGGGTGACATTCAGGAGGGTCCTATTTCCTGGCGAGGGTCTTGGCAATGATCTCTTTCTTGTTCCTAGATCTCAGGGTCCATTTGGGGTGTGGTTCTCCTTCTGCAGGGGGTGGGGTGCTGGTGGCCTGTTCGTCCTGTGGTGGTGCCTCCTGTCCACTAGCGCCGGTGGAGGTGGAAGGCTGTTCATCGTCCAGGCTAGTGTCAGGGGCCCATTTGTATCCCACTGTGTCCCTCATGGTGTTGACAAGGTCTGCCAGCAACCCTGCAATAGTGACCAGAGAGGTGTTAATGGACTTCAAGTCCTCCCTGATCCCAAGGTAGTGTTCCTCCTGCAACCGCTGGGTCTCCTGAAACTTGGCCAGTACCATGCCCATGGTCTCCTGGGAATGGTGGTAAGCTCCCATGATGTTGGAGAGAGCCTCGTGGAGTGTCGGTTCCCTGGGCCTGTCCTCCCTTTGTCGCACAGTAGTCCTCCCAGCTTCCTTGTTATCCTGTGCCTCTGTCCTGTCCCCTGAACTGTGTGCCCACTGCCACTGACCCCAGGTCCCTGATTTTCTGGGGTTGGTGGGTTTGCCTGGGTTTCCTGTAGTGGTGGACATACTGCTGATTGACGTGTCCTGGGGACAGAGGAATGGGCCCGCTGGGTGGGTGCTGTGCTGGTGTTTCTTGAGGGGGAGGCTCTGTGGTGGCTAGTGGCTAGTGACAGTGGCAGGGGAACCGACTGTCCAGAGGTCCCTGATGGGCCGGGCTGGTCATCTTGATCCAGGCGTGCAGAGCTGCTGTCCTCACTGTGGGCCTCTTCTGTGGGGGGACTGGATATGTCTGGCACCTCCTGTCCAGTGACGTTGGGTATTGGTCCTGTTGAGGTGTAAATACATATGGGGTCATTCTGACCTCGGCGGTAAAAGGCGCTTACCGCCGGTCAGAAGACCACCATAACACCGCCGCGGTCGCGGTAAACTGCCACGGTCATTCTGACCCGCAACTGGCAAACCGCCAAAAACCCGACAACAACAAAAGTCCGCCACACCAACGGCCAGAGAAAACCTGGCGATGACCAAACCTCCACCGTCACGCCAACAGAAATACGCCCATGGTATTCCGACCCACAAATCCCCGCAGCGGTCTTTCAACCGCGGTATTCCATTGGCGGTACACACCGCCGCGCTCAAAATACACACACCTTTACAAAACACAGCCACATTGGACAATTCAAAATACACACACCTCAGACACATACACACACCACTCCCACACACCCATTACAATATAAAACACACACCCACATCACCCACAAACCCTTACGACCACAATTGCGACTGAAGGCCAGAGAGAGACAGCACAGAATAGAGTACACCCTCACACAGAGGCAAATCACAACATCACCCACACAATATCCACGCACAAAACACCATACACCACCACACTCACCACACTCTACAACACATACACCACCCCTCACCTCATCCACACCACCCCATGGCACCCCAAAGACACCCCAGGTTTTCTGACGCAGAACTCAGGGTCATGGTGGAGGAAATAGTTCTGGTAGAGCCCCAGCTCTTCGGGACACAGGTGCAGCACACCACCATTGCCAGGAAGATGGAGCTATGGCAAATAATAGTGGACAGGGTCAACGCTGTGGGACAGCATCCACGAAATCGGGACGACATCAGGAAGCGTTGGAACGACCTACGGGGGAAGGTGCGTTCCATGGTATCAAGGCACAACATCGCGGTGCAGAAGACTGGCGGCGGACGCCCACCTACTCCCCCAGGATGTACAGCATGGGAGGAGCAAGTCTTGCACATCCTGCATCCTGAGGGCATTGCAGGAGTAGCTGGAGGAATGGACTCTGGTAAGTCAAATCTTCACTACTTCATTCCCCCCACCCCACCTGCATGCCAAATCATACCGCCACCCTCACCCCCACCCCCATCACACCAACTCCTTGCAAATGGCTCACCATCACAACCCACCCATCCCAACACCCAGCCCTGCATGCGTCCACAAAGCATGGACACCCATCACCAAAGCATGCCCACTGCACATACCCATCTCCCCCACAAGCCACCGTCACAACAGCCCCCACAAGGGAATGCCAGCACTGGGGTCCACGGCCACCCACCCATTGCACACTATGGCACACACAGAAGCAATAACCATACTCTTATACCCCTGCAGGACCCGAATGCCACCACACCGCCCAGGAGGGTCCAGAAATGTCCATCCCACCCCCAGAAGAGGCCCCCAGTGATGACAGCAGCTCTGTCTCCCTGGACCCAGATGACCAGCCCGGCCCATCGGGGACCTCGGGACAGTCGGTTCCCCTCACACAGCCACAGGCCACAGCAGACCTACCCCCCTCTGGGAACACCAGCACAGCTTCCACCCAGCGGGCCCATGCCTCTGTCTCCAGGACACGTCAATCAGCGGTGTGTCCACCACTACAGGGCACCCAGGTTGACCCACCACCCCAACAACAGCAGGGACCTGGGGGCAGTGGTAGTGGGCACACGGTCCAGGGGACAGAGGCCCAGGGAAACAGGGGAACTGGGAGGGCTGCTGTGCGACAGGGGGGGGACAGGCCCAGGGAACCCACTCTCCACGAGGCCCTCTCCTCCATCATGGGAGCATACCACCGCTCCCAGGAGACGATGGCTACGGTACTGGCCAGGTTCCAGGAGATCCAGGTACTGCAGGAGGAACAGTACATGGGGTTCATTGAAGAACTCCGAGCCATTAGTTCCGCAATGGGGACCATCGTCGTGGCTCTTACCCAGATTGTCACCACATTGCGGGACCATGTGGCTCCACAAAGGGCCCCTGTCACTAGCATGGGCCAGGAACAGCCTACCACCTCCGCCGGCGCTAGTGGACAGGAGGCCCCCACACAACAACAGGCCACCAGAACCCCACCTCCTGCAGAAGAAGAACCACCCCGCAAGCGGTACCTGAGATCTAGGAAGAAGACAGAGTAGGATGCCAAGACCCCCGCCAGCAAAGGATACCCCCTGATGTCATCCCACTGTCCCACATTGTCACCCTGTCCAACCTTGAACTGCCCCTGCTCCATCCTTCCACAGGCATATGGACAATGCACCTGTGAGACTGAAAAGCTGGACTCTGCCATGGACATTACTCCACCATCACCCATCACCGATTTTCAAGCATGACCACTAATCCTCCCTAAAATCCGATTTTGTAGGCGCTGACCATGCAGCAGATGTGCCTCACTGGTGCTGGGAGGAAGTAGCCCGGATGCAGATTGCAGCCCTGATGTGATGGATATCCGACGCCTGCACAGCAGTGGCTGCCCTGTGCTTTCACCTGTCTCATCCCTGCCTGTTGCTGGGGCAGCCTCTTGGGATACTGTTGCAGCAGGTGTGGCTACTGCAGGGATGCTGTTGACCATGCAGGTGGGGGTGCTGGCGGGTCCTGAGGTGTCCTCATGGGGCTGGCTGCTTGGAGTAGTGGTGGTGTCTTGTTGGAGACCTGTGGGACATGGGGAACAGACTGTCAGTGTCTACTATCTATTGCACACTTCACAATAAACATTTGCCTATGAACTGCCTACTTGACTACATTTCCCATAATGCATCATTCTGGTGTTTGCTACCCTGAAATGGAGCTATCTTGGTTGTGCATGCCCCTGTGTACATGTTGGGTGGGGGTATGGCATTGATAGGGGTACAGGCATATCACATGGTACTCACCGGTTGATGTGGTGGGCTCTGAGGTGTCCAGGTCCCCAAATCCAGACACTGCCTCCTGCTCCAAGGTTTCCTCCACCCTTTCTTCCAGGGGTGTGGGTGGTGGCACAGACGATGGTCACCCTCCTGTGCCTCTCATCTCCCGGAGCCTTTCAGCCACCCTCTCCTTGGTCCGGGAGCGGAGGTCATACCACATTTTCTTGATGTCGTCTATGGTTCTATGGCTCACCCCCAGGGAATTAATCTTGTCCTGTATGTCCTGCCACAGCTGTTTCTTGGTGGCTTCAGGAACATTGAGGGCTGATCTACCAAACAAGTCATCATAGTGCTGACAGCATTCCTCTGTCAGCACCTCCAGCTCCCTCTCAGAGAATTTCAGCTTCCTCTTCCTTGGTGTTCCCTCCATGGCAGCTGCTGTTTGTCCTGTGTGTAGTTCGGCAGTTATAAAAGGGTGTGGTCCTCCCTCCTCCCAGGTGTATTAGTAAACTTCCTGGCTGTGATGTCATCATTATGTGCCAGGAAGTGTTTCCAGAGTGTTCTGGAGTGGTTTCTGGAGTGTTCTGCTGCACCTGAAAGCAATTTACAAGTTAATCGCAAATTGCGACATGTACTCGCTAATTGCGAGTTCGTTTTTTGCACACTCGCAAAAAGCGACCTCGCAATCGGCGGACTCGCACACTGCGTTGCGTGTCCGGGTGCGAGTCGCTATTTCTGCACGTTTTTTTTCCCTGCATTCCAATTTGCGACTCGCATTTTGCGAGTCGCATCAACTCGCAAAATGCGAGTCGCAAAATTTTTGTTTGCTACATCTGGCCCTAGATGTGATATTAGCTGATCGAGGTGGTGCATGTCGCATCATCGGTAGTAGTTGCTGCATTTTCATTCCAGATCACTCACCTTCAGTATATGATGCAATATCTAAATTGCATAAAATTGCTGCAGAAATTCACACAGAGACTGGTACTTGGACTTTTTCTGGATGGTTTTGTGCTCTTGTTTCCGCTTGGGGCTGGAAACTACTGACTACCCTGTGTGTAATGATTGCAATATTTTTCACATGCTGTATCTGTATTCAGTGTGGTCCAGTGTTCAGCTCCATGTGTATTACTGCTTGTATGCCTACCAAAAGAAATATTACAGAAATGAAAGCACAACACATGTTAGATAAGGAAATAGCTGAAATGATGAGCATAAATATACAAGATGAATATTTAGATTATCCCAGAAAGACGAATGTCTTCAGCTAATGCTGAAAGGGTCGTCTGTTGTAATTTAGTAGCGAATAGATTAAGCATTAGCAGAAGACATCTTGTATTTGGCAACTATTGTGAACATTTCGCAGAATCCATTTTGTATTCATGGCAGCCATTAGCTCTGCCACATGCTGCCATGTGCTCGCCTTGTGCTCTGTCCTACCTTCGTGTTAACTACTCTTGAAAATCTGTCTAGTGACAAGTTATATTTAGCATCTCCCACTTTGCACATGCCCAGTAAGGTCTGCAGCTGATAGTAATTAGTAACCGACAGTAATGTGTCATCTAGTCCTTGAAAACTGTTAGCGCCTCCTACCTGTCGACTGTGCATTTCCATATGACCTTATATGTATATAAGTCTTGCTTCTATAACTGTACCACCTTCTTTTAGCCCCTGCGTGGGTATAAAAGGACCATGCTCTCTTAGTTCAGTGTGCCAATTTAAACATTGCCAAAGGGTGCTGTTTGAACTGTAGTACCCCCTCATGAGGTTTAATAAACGTTGTCTTTTATTTCAGTTTCTGTGCCAACTTCTTCCTATATGGTCTGAGGACTTTGTGCAGAGAAGGGCGAACCCCTTGCACTAGTAGGCCTTGCTGAGGCTTATTTCGACACCTCCCCCACCCAGACACCTCATCAAATTCATAGAGTCAGCTGAATGAGAGTGTACTCACCCCCTTGTAGCTGCTGTGATGCCCTCAAGAGCCCATCCAACTCAGGATATGCCACCGCCAGGATCCGGTACATCAGGGGGGTCATGGTGCGACGGGCACCCCTTCCACGTTGGGAGGCCATCCCCAGCTGGGCCTCCGCCTTCTTCTTGCTCCAGCGGCGCAGGTCCTCCCATCTTTTATGGCAGTGGGTGCTCCGTCTATGGTAGACCCGCAGGGTCCGCATTCCCTTGGCGATGGCACACCAAATACCCTTCTTCTGGTGGGCGCTGACCTAGAGGCAATGTGAAGTTATAATGGATGTTACTCTCCCGTACAATTCTTCTCACACATTGCCCACAAACATCCCACCCTGGCCCAAACATACATACACACACTATCCTCACATGCTGGCCTGTCCCCTTCCTTTCTTCCATCCACGACAATCCCTATAATCATGTGCCATCCACCATGCACACAGGTGACTCACCTGTTTATCTGGAGGACCGTACACTTGCGTGTACTGGGGGAGGACCCCATCCACTAGTTTCTCCAACTCCTCCGAAGTGAAGGCAGGGGTCTTTTCCCCAGACACTGTAGCCATTGTCGCTTCCAGACACAGGTCAGAGCGGCACTTGCAGTGTAGGTCCTCTCCTGTAGAAGGTAAGGTATCAAGTGACGGAACTGATAGAAAATGGCGGTCACATCCGCGGCGGTGCGTACCGTCACTGGTGGCGTATATTGTCATTGGCTCCTAGAAACCATAGGGCCCAATGATATCCAATGCTGAATTGCACCGTGGTCTTCGAATGCAGTATACAACTCCAGCACAGTTACCTCATTTCCCCTTGTCCCACCTTACAGGTCAGGCAGCCGCCATTTCAGGGGGCCACATGGCAGGCCAAATAACTATGTCACACCTATTTAGGCCAGGAATACGGACAGACAAAGGCACATAGAGACAATTTAACGTTTGTGCTAAACAGCATTGTGAAACCTAAGTGTTGTATGACCCTCTGTTCACCGTTCTCCTCCATAGGGCACGTCCGCTGGGGCAGGTGATGAGATGGCGGCATCCTCCGGTGTACAGACCCCTGGTGGACCTGTCAACAATGGAAGACAGACACATCATTATCACTTACAGACTTGATCGTGCAACAATCCTGGAACTGTGTGCCCAGTTGGAGCCTGACCTGATGTCAGCTATCCGCCATCCCACAGGAATCTCCCCTCTAGTGCAGGTCCTCTCTGAACTCCATTTTCTGGCCAGTGGGTCTTTTCAAACAACAGTTGCCATGGCATCAGGGATGTCCCAGCCAATGTACTCTAATGTGTTGTCCAGAGTGTTATCTGCCCTGTTGAAACACATGCGCAGCTACCTTGTTTTCCCTCAGGTGGAGGATTTGCCCACAGTGAAAGGTGACTTTTACGCCCTGGGACATATCCCCAACATCATTGATGGTACACATGTGGCATTTGTCCCCCCCGCAGGAATGAACAGGTGTACAGAAACTGGAAAAGCTACCATTTTATGAATGTGCAGATGGTGTGTTTGGCAGACCAGTACATCTCCCATGTGAATGCTAACTATCCTGGCTCAGTGCATGATGCTTACATTTTGAGGAATAGCAGCATCCCTTATGTGATGGGGCAACTCCAGAGGCACCGTGTGTGGCTAATAGGTGAGCCTAAAGTCCCCACACAGTTTCATATGCTGTCTGGGTATGGGAGATTCCCTAACGTTTGGAGGATGTCTAACAGTTGTCCCTCAATATTTGCAGGTGACTCTGGTTACCCCAACCTGTCATGGCTACTGACCCCAGTGAGGAATCCCCGGACAAAGGCAGAGGAATGCTACAATGAGGCACATGGGCGAACTAGGAGGATAATAGAGCACACCTTCGGCCTCCTGAAGGCCATATTCTGGTGCCTCCATCTGACAGGTGGATCCCTATACTACTCACCGAAGAAGGTGTGCCAGATCATCGTGGCCTGCTGTATGTTGCACAACCTGGCTTTGCAACGCCAGGTGCCTTTTCTGCAGGAGGATGGGCATGATGGTGGTCTTGTGGCAGCTGTGGAGCCTGTGGACAGTGAAGAAGAGGAGGCAGAAGAAGAAGATGTAGATAACCGAAACATCAGCATGCAATACTTCCAGTGAGACACAGGTAAGAGGAGGTAACTGCTTCCCACATCTCATACTATTGTAGGACCTAGCATAGGTCTGTCTTTTTAACTCTGTGTATGCACTTGTCACTTTGGCTTTCCATTTCACAGATCTGGGTCCCAGTGTGTGCCCTCTGCTATGTTTACTCCTGGTCTACAGCTGTGTAACATTGGTAGGTGAACAAGTACTTTGACGGTGCTATATTTCAGAGATTTTGCAATTACATATTTGTGAAAGCACAGACTGACTCCAGATATTTTGTGATTCAATGGTGTTTATTTCTGTGCTAATAAGTGGAGGGTGTGTGCCATGGGCTGGGGTGATGGTGGAGGAATGTCCATGGCAGAGTCGAGCCTCTTGTTCTCATAGGTGCGTTGTCTAATGAGGCATAGGAAGGGGAGCAATGGCAGTTTAAGGTGGACAGGGTGACAAAGTGGGACAGAAGGGTGACATTCAGGAGGGTCCTATTTCCTGGCGAGGGTCTTGGCAATGTTCTCTGTCTTGTTCCTAGATCTCAGGGGCTATTTGGGGTGTGGTTCTCCTTCTGCAGGGGGTGGGGTGCTGGTGGCCTGTTAGTCCTGTGGTGGTGCCTCCTGTCCACTAGCGCCGGTGGAGGTGGAAGGCTGTTCATCGTCCAGGCTAGTGTCAGGGGCCCATTTGTATCCCACTGTGTCCCTCATGGTGTTGACAAGGTCTGCCAGCAACCCTGCAATAGTGACCAGAGAGGTGTTAATGGACTTCAAGTCCTCCCTGATCCCAAGGTAGTGTTCCTCCTGCAACCGCTGGGTCTCCTGAAACTTGGCCAGTACCATGCCCATGGTCTCCTGGGAATGGTGGTAAGCTCCCATGATGTTGGAGAGAGCCTCGTGGAGTGTCGGTTCCCTGGGCCTGTCCTCCCTCTGTCGCACAGTAGTCCTCCCAGCTTCCTTGTTATCCTGTGCCTCTGTCCCCTGAACTGTGTGCCCACTGCCACTGACCCGAGGTCCCTGATTTTCTGGGGTTGGTGGGTTTGCCTGGGTTTCCTGTAGTGGTGGACATACTGCTGAATTACGTGTCCTGGGGACAGAGGAATGGGCCCGCTGGGTGGGTGCTGTGCTGGTGTTTCTTGAGGGGGAGGCTCTGTGGTGGCTAGTGACAGTGGCAGGGGAACCGACTGTCCAGAGGTCCCTGATGGGCCGGGCTGGTCATCTTGATCCAGGCGTGCAGAGCTGCTGTCCTCACTGTGGGCCTCTTCTGTGGGGGGACTGGATATGTCTGGCACCTCCTGTCCAGTGACGTTGGGTATTGGTCCTGTTGAGGTGTAAATACATATGGGGTCATTCTGACCTCAGCGGTAAAAGGCGCTTACCGCCGGTCAGAAGACCGCCATAACACCGCCGCGGTCGCTTTAAACCGCCACGGTCATTCTGACCCACAACTGGCAAACTGCCAAAAACCCGACAACAACAAAAGTCCGCCACACCAACGGCCAGCGAAAAACTGGCGATGACCAAACCTCCAACGTCACGCCAACAGAAATACGCCCATGGTATTCCGACCCACAAATCCCCGCAGCGGTCTTTCAACCGCGGTATTCCATTGGCGGTACACACCGCCGCGCTCAAAATACACACACCTTTACAAAACACAGCCACATTGGACAATTCAAAATACACACACCTCAGACACATACACACACCACTCCCACACACCCATTACAATATAAAGCACACACCCACATCACCCACAAACCCTTACGACCACAATTGCGACTGAAGGCCAGAGAGAGACAGCACAGAATAGAGTACAACCTCACACAGAGGCAAATCACAACATCACCCACACAATATCCACGCACAAAACACCATACACCACCACACTCACCAAATTCTACAACACATGCACCACCCCTCACCTCATCCACACCACCCCATGGCACCCCAAAGACACCCCAGGTTTTCTGACGCAGAACTCAGGGTCATGGTGGAGGAAATAGTTCGGGTAGAGCCCCAGCTCTTCGGGACACAGGTGCAGCACACCACCATTGCCAGGAAGATGGGGCTATGGCAAATAATAGTGGACAGGGTCAACGCTGTGGGACAGCATCCACGAAATCGGGACAACATCAGGAAGCGGTGGAACGACCTACGGGGGAAGGTGCGTTCCATGGTATCAAGGCACAACATCGCAGTGCAGAAGACTGGCGGCGGACCCCCACCTACTCCCCCAGAATGTACAGCATGGGAGGAGCAAGTCTTGCACATCCTGCATCCTGAGGGCCTTGCAGGAGTAGCTGGAGGAATGGACTCTGGTAAGTCAAATCTTCACTACTTCATTCCCCCCACCCCACCTGCATGCCAAATCATACCCCCACCCCATCACACCAACTCCTTGCAAATGGCTCACCATCACAACCCACCCATCCCAACACCCAGCCCTGCATGCGTCCACAAAGCATGGACACCCATCACCAAAGCATGCCCACTGCACATACCCATCTCCCCCACAAGCCACCGTCACAACAGCCCCCACAAGGGAATGCCAGCACTGGGGTCCACGGCCACCCACCCATTGCACACTATGGCACACACAGAAGCAATAACCATACTCTTATACCCCTGCAGGACCCGAATGCCACCACACCGCCCAGGAGGGTCCAGAAATGTCCATCCCACCACCAGAAGAGGCCCCCAGTGATGACAGCAGCTCTGTCTCCCTGGACCCAGATGACCAGCCTGGCCCATCAGGGACCTCGGGACAGTCGGTTCCCCTCACACAGCCACAGGCCACAGCAGACCTACCCCCCTCTGGGAACACCAGCACAGCTCCCATCCAGCGGGCCCTTGCCTCTGTCTCCAGGACACGTCAATCAGCGGTGTGTCCACCACTACAGGGCACCCAGGTTGACCCACCACCCCAACAACAGCAGGGACCAGGGGACAGAGGCCCACGGAAACAGGGGAACTGGGAGGGCTGCTGTGCGACAGGGGGGGGACAGGCCCAGGGAACCCACTCTCCACGAGGCCCTCTCCTCCATCATGGGAGCATACCACCGCTCCCAGGAGACGATGGCTACGGTACTGGCCAGGTTCCAGGAGATCCAGGTACTGCAGGAGGAACAGTACATGGGGTTCAGGGAAGAACTCCGAGCCATTAGTTCCGCAATGAGGACCATCGTCGTGGCTCTTACCCAGATTGTCACCACATTGCGGGACCATGTGGCACCACAAAGGGCCCCTGTCACTAGCATGGACCAGGAACAGCCTACCACCTCCGCCGGCGCTAGTGGACAGGAGGCCCCCACACAACAACAGGCCACCAGAACCCCACCTCCTGCAGAAGAAGAACCACCCCGCAAGCGGTACCTGAGATCTAGGAAGAAGACAGAGTAGGATGCCAAGACCCCCGCCAGCAAAGGATACCCCCTGATGTCATCCCACTGTCCCACATTGTCACCCTGTCCAACCTTGAACTACCCCTGCTCCATCCTTCCACAGGCATATGGACAATGCACCTGTGAGACTGAAAAGCTGGACTCTGCCATGGACATTACTCCACCATCACCCATCACCGATTTTCAAGCATGACCACTAATCCTCCCTAAAATCCGATTTTGTAGGCGCTGACCATGCAGCAGATGTGCCTCACTGGTGCTGGGAGGAAGTAGCCCGGATGCAGACTGCAGCCCTGATGTGATGGATCTGCGACGCCTGCACAGCGGTGGCTGCCCTGTGCTTTCACCTGTCTCATCCCTGCCTGTTGCTGGGGCAGCCTCTTGGGATACTGTTGCAGCAGGTGTGGCTACTGCAGGGATGCTGTTGACCGTGCAGGTGGGGGTGCTGGCGGGTCCTGAGGTGTCCTCATGGGGCTGGCTGCTTGGAGTAGTGGTGGTGTCTTGTTGGAGACCTGTGGGACATGGGGAACAGACTGTCAGTGTCTACTATCTATTGCACACTTCACAATAAACATTTGCCTATGAACTGCCTACTTGACTACATTTCCCATAATGCATCATTCTGGTGTTTGCTACCCTGAAATGGAGCTATCTTGGTTGTGCATGCCCCTGTGTACATGTTGGGTGGGGGTATGGCATTGATAGGGTTACAGGCATATCACATGGTACTCACCGGTTGATGTGGTGGGCTCTGAGGTGTCCAGGTCCCCAAATCCAGACACTGCCTCCTGCTCCAAGGTTTCCTCCACTCTTTCTTCCAGGGGTGTGGGTGGTGGCACAGACGATGGTCCCCCTCCTGTGCCTCTCATCTCCCGGAGCCTTTCAGCCACCCTCTCCTTGGTCCGGGAGCGGAGGTCATACCACCTTTTCTTGATGTCGTCTATGGTCCTATGGCTCACCCCCAGGGAATTAATCTTGTCCTGTATGTCCTGCCACAACTGTTTCTTGGTGGCTTCAGCAACATTGAGGGCTGATCTACCAAACAAGTCATCATAGTGCTGACAGCATTCCTCTGTCAGCACCTCCAGCTCCCTCTCAGAGAATTTCAGCTTCCTCTTCCTTGGTGTTCCCTCCATGGCAGCTGCTGTTTGTCCTGTGTGTAGTTCGGCAGTTATAAAAGGGTGTGGTCCTCCCTCCTCCCAGGTGTATTAGTAAACTTCCTGGCTGTGATGTCATCATCATGTGCCAGGAAGTGTTTCCAGAGTGTTCTGGAGTGGTTTCTGGAGTGTTCTGCTGCACCTGAAAGCAATTTACAAGTTAATCGCAAATTGCGACATGTACTCGCTAATTGCGAGTTCGTTTTTTGCACACTCGCAAAAAGCGACCTCGCAATCAGCGGACTCGCACACTGCGTTGCGTGTCCGGGTGCGAGTCGCTATTTCTGCACGTTTTTTTTCCCTGCATTCCAATTTGCGACACGCATTTTGCGAGTCGCATCAACCAGCAAAATGCGAGTCGAAAATTTTTTGTTTGCTACATCTGGCCCTAGATGTGATATTAGCTGATCGAGGTGGTGCATGTCGCATCATCGGTAGTAGTTGCTGCATTTTCATTCCAGATCACTCACCTTCAGTATATGATGCAATATCTAAATTGCATAAAATTGCTGCAGAAATTCACACAGAGACTGGTACTTGGACTTTTTCTGGATGGTTTTGGGCTCTTGTTTCCGCTTAGGGCTGGAAACTACTGACTATCCTGTGTGTAATGATTGCAATATTTTTCACATGCTGTATTTGTATTCAGTGTGGTCCAATGTTCAGCTCCATGTGTATTACTGCTTGTATGCCTACCAAAAGAAATATTACAGAAATGAAAGCACAACACATGTTAGATAAGGAAATAGCTGAAATGATGAGCATAAATATACAAGATGAATATTTAGATTATCCCAGAAAGTCGAATGTCTTCAGCTAATGCTGAAAGGGTCGTCTGTTGTAATTTAGTAGCGATTAGATTAAGCATTAGCAGAAGACATCTTGTATTTAGCAACTATTGTGAACATTTCGCAGAATCCATTTTGTATTCATGGCAGCCATTAGCTCTGCCACATGCTGCCATGTGCTCGCCTTGTGCTCTGTCTTACCTTCGTGTTAACTACTCTTGAAAATCTGTCTAGTGACAAGTTATATTTAGCATCTCCCACTTTGCACATGCCCAGTAAGGTCTGCAGCTGATAGTAATTAGTAACCGACAGTAATGTGTCATCTAGTCCTTGAAAACTGTTAGCCCCTCCTACCTGTCGAATGTGCATTTCCATATGACCTTATATGTATATAAGTCTTGCTTTTATAACTGTACCACCTTCTTTTAGCCCCTGCGTGGGTATAAAAGGACCATGCTCTCTTAGTTCAGTGTGCTACTTCAAACATTGCCGAAGGGTGCTGTTTGAACTGTAGTACCCCCTCATGAGGTTTAATAAACGTTGTCTTTTATTTTAGTTTCTTTGCCAACTTCTTGCTATATTGTCTGAGGACTTTGTGCAGAGAAGGGCGAACCCCTTGCACTAGTAGGCCTTGCTGAGGCTTATTTCAACACCTCCCCCACCCAGACACCTCATCAAATGCACAGAGTCAGCTGAATGAGAGTGTACTCACCCCCTTGTAGCTGCTGTGATGCCCTCAAGCGCCCATCCAACTCAGGATATGCCACCGCCAGGATCCGGTACATCAGGGGGGTCATGGTGCGACGGGCACCCCTTCCACGTTGGGAGGCCATCCCCAGCTGGGCCTCCGCCTTCTTCTTGCTCCAGCGGCGCAGGTCCTCCCATCTTTTATGGCAGTGGGTGCTCCGTCTATGGTAGACCCGCAGGGTCCGCATTCCCTTGGCAATGGCACGCCAAATACCCTTCTTCTGGTGGGCGCTGACCTAGAGGCAAAGTGAAGTTATAATGGATGTTACTCTCCCGTTCAATTCTTCTCACACATTGCCCACAAACATCCCACCCCGGCCCAAACATACATACACACACTATCCTCACATGCTGGCCTGTCCCCTACCTCTCTTCCATCCACGACACTCCCTACAATCATGTGCCATCCACCATGCACACAGGTGACTCACCTGTTTATCTGGAGGACCGTACACTTGCGTGTACTGGGGGAGGACCCCATCCACTAGTTTCTCCAACTCCTCCGAAGTGAAGGCAGGGGTCTTTTCCCCAGACACTGTAGCCATTGTCGCTTCCAGACACAGGTCAGAGCGGCACTTGCAGTGTAGGTCCTCTCCTGTAGAAGGTAAGGTATCAAGTGACGGAACTGATAGAAAATGGCGGTCACATCCGCGGCGGTGCGTACCGTCACTGGTGGCGTATATTGTCATTGGCTCCTAGAAACCATAGGGCCCAATGATATCCAATGCTGAATTGCACCGTGGTCTTCGACTGCGGTATACAACTCCAGCACAGTTACCTCATTTCCCCTTGTCCCACCTTACAGGTCAGGCAGCCGCCATTTCAGGGGGCCACATGGCAGGCCAAATAACTATGTCACACCTATTTAGGCCAGGAATACGGACAGACAAAGGCACATAGAGACAATTTAACGTTTGCGCTAAACAGCCTTGTGAAACCTAAGTGTTGTATGACCCTCTGTTCACCGTTCTCCTCCATAGGGCACGTCCGCTGGGGCAGGTGATGAGATGGCGGCATCCTCCGGTGTACAGACCCCTGGTGGACCTGTCAACAATGGAAGACAGACACATCATTATCACTTACAGACTTGATCGTGCAACAATCCTGGAACTGTGTGCCCAGTTGGAGCCTGACCTGATGTCAGCTATCCGCCATCCCACAGGAAACTCCCCTCTAGTGCAGGTCCTGTCTGTACTCCATTTTCTGGCCAGTGGGTCTTTTCAAACAACAGTTGCCATGGCATCAGGGATGTCCCAGCCAATGTACTCTAATGTGCTGTCCAGAGTGTTATCTGCCCTGTTGAAACACATGCGCAGCTACCTTGTTTTCCCTCAGGTGGAGGATTTGCCCACAGTGAAAGGTGACTTTTATGCCCTGGGACATATCCCCAACATCATTGATGGTACACATGTGGCATTTGTCCCCCCCGCAGGAATGAACAGGTGTACAGAACCTGGAAAAGCTACCATTTTATGAATGTGCAGATGGTGTGTTTGGCAGACCAGTACATCTCCCATGTGAATACTAACTATCCTGGCTCAGTGCATGATGCTTACATTTTGAGGAATAGCAGCATCCCTTATGTGATGGGGCAACTCCAGAGGCACCGTGTGTGGCTAATAGGTGAGCCTAAAGTCCCAACACAGTTTCATATGCTGTCTGGGTATGGGAGATTCCCTAACGTTTGGAGGTTGTCTAACAGTTGTCCCTTAATATTTGCAGGTGACTCTGGTTACCCCAACCTGTCATGGCTACTGATCCCAGTGAGGAATCCCCGGACAAAGGCAGAGGAACGCTACAATGAGGCACATGGGCGAACTAGGAGGATAATAGAGCACACCTTCGGCCTCCTGAAGGCCATATTCTGGTGCCTCCATCTGACAGGTGGATCCCTATACTACTCACCGAAGAAGGTGTGCCAGATCATCGTGGCCTGCTGTATGTTGCACAACCTGGCTTTGCAACGCCAGGTGCCTTTTCTGCAGGAGGATGGGCATGATGGTGGTCTTGTGGCAGCTGTGGAGCCTGTGGACAGTGAAGAAGAGGAGGCAGAAGAAGAAGATGTAGATAACCGAAACATCAGCATGCAATACTTCCAGTGAGACACAGGTAAGAGGAGGTAACTGCTTCCCACATCTCATACTATTGTAGGACCTAGCATAGGTCTGTCTTTTTAACTCTGTGTATGCACTTGTCACTTTGGCTTTCCATTTCACAGATCTGGGTCCCAGTTTGTGCCCTCTGCTATGTTTACTCCTGGTCTACAGCTGTGTAACATTGGTAGGTGAACAAGTACTTTGACGGTGCTATATTTCAGAGATTTTGCAATTACATATTTGTGAAAGCACAGACTGACTCCAGATTTTTTGGTGATTCAATGGTGTTTATTTCTGTGCTAATAAGTGGAGGGTGTGTGCAATGGGCTGGGGTGATGGTGGAGGAATGTCCATGGCAGAGTCCAACCTCTTGTTCTCATAGGTGCGTTGTCTAATGAGGCATAGGAAGGGGAGCAATGGCAGTTTAAGGTAGACAGGGTGACAAAGTGGGACAGAAGGGTGACATTCAGGAGGGTCCTATTTCCTGGCGAGGGTCTTGGCAATGTTCTCTGTCCTGTTCCTAGATCTCAGGGGCCATTTGGGGTGTGGTTCTCCTTCTGCAGGGGGTGGGGTGCTGGTGGCCTGTTAGTCCTGTGGTGGTGCCTCCTGTCCACTAGCGCCGGGGGAGGTGGAAGGCTGTTCATCGTCCAGGCTAGTGTCAGGGGCCCGTTTGTATCCCACTGTGTCCATCATGGTGTTGACAAGGTCTGCCAGCAACCCTGCAATAGTGACCAGAGAGGTGTTAATGGACTTCAAGTCCTCCCTGATCCCAAGGTAGTGTTCCTCCTGCAACCGCTGGGTCTCCTGAAACTTGGCCAGTACCATGCCCATGGTCTCCTGGGAATGGTGGTAAGCTCCCATGATGTTGGAGAGAGCCTCGTGGAGTGTCGGTTCCCTGGGCCTGTCCTCCCTTTGTCGCACAGTAGTCCTCCCAGCTTCCTTGTTATCCTGTGCCTCTGTCCCCTGAACTGTGTGCCCACTGCCACTGATCCCAGGTCCCTGATTTTCTGGGGTTGGTGGGTTTGCCTGGGTTTCCTGTAGTGGTGGACATACTGCTGAATTACGTGTCCTGGGGACAGAGGAATGGGCCCGCTGGGTGGGTGCTGTGCTGGTGTTTCTTGAGGGGGAGGCTCTGTGGTGGCTAGTGACAGTGGCAGGGGAACCGACTGTCCAGAGGTCCCTGATGGGCCGGGCTGGTCATCTTGATCCAGGCGTGCAGAGCTGCTGTCCTCACTGTGGGCCTCTTCTGTGGGGGGACTGGATATGTCTGGCACCTCCTGTCCAGTGACGTTGGGTATTGGTCCTGTTGAGGTGTAAATACATATGGGGTCATTCTGACCTCGGCGGTAAAAGGCGCTTACCGCCGGTCAGAAGACCGCCATAACACCGCCCCGGTCGCGGTAAACCGCCACGGTCATTCTGACCCGCAACTGGCAAACCGCCAAAAACCAGACAACAGCAAAAGTCCGCCACACCAACGGCCAGCGAAAAACTGGCGATGACCAAACCTCCACCGTCACGCCAACAGAAATACGCCCATGGTATTCCGACCCACAAATCCCCGCAGCGGTCTTTCAACCGCGGTATTCCATTGGCGATACACACCGCCGCGCTCAAAATAAACACACCTTTACAAAACACAGCCACATTGGACAATTCAAAATACACACACCTCAGACACATACACACACCACTCCCACACACCCATTACAATATAAAACACACACCCACATCACCCACAAACCCTTACGACCACAATTGCGACTGAAGGCCAGAGAGAGACAGCACAGAATAGAGTACACCCTCACACAGAGGCAAATCACAACATCACCCACACAATATCCACGCACAAAACACCATACACCACCACACTCACCACACTCTACAACACATACACCACCCCTCACCTCATCCACACCACCCCATGGCACCCCAAAGACACCCCAGGTTTTCTGACGCAGAACTCAGGGTCATGGTGGAGGAAATAGTTTGGGTAGAGCCCCAGCTCTTCGGGACACAGGTGCAGCACACCACCATTGCCAGGAAGATGGAGCTATGGCAAAGAATAGTGGACAGGGTCAACGCTGTGGGACAGCATCCACGAAATCGGGACGACATCAGGAAGCGGTGGAACGACCTAAGGGGGAAGGTGCGTTCCATGGTATCAAGGCACAACATCGCGGTGCAGAAGACTGGCGGCGGACCCCCCACCTACTCCCCCAGAATGTACAGCATGGGAGGAGCAAGTCTTGCACATCCTGCATCCTGAGGGCCTTGCAGGAGTAGCTGGAGGAATGGACTCTGGTAAGTCAAATCTTCACTACTTCATTCCCCCCACCCCACCTGCATGCCAAATCATATCCCCACCCTCACCCCCACCCCCATTACACCAACTCCTTGCAAATGGCTCACCATCACAACCCACCCATCCCAACACCCAGCCCTGCATGCGTCCACAAAGCATGGACACCCATCACCAAAGCATGCCCACTGCACATACCCATCTCCCCCACAAGCCACCGTCACAACAGCCCCCACAAAGGAATGCCAGCACTGGGGTCCACGGCCACCCACCCATTGCACACTATGGCACACACAGAAGCAATAACCATACTCTTATACCCCTGCAGGACCCGAACGCCACCACACCGCCCAGGATGGTCCAGAAATGTCCATCCCACCCCCAGAAGAGGCCCCCAGTGATGACAGCAGCTCTGTCTCCCTGGACCCAGATGACCAGCCCGGCCCATCGGGGACCTCGGGACAGTCGGTTCCCCTCACACAGCCACAGGCCACAGCAGACCTACCCCCCTCTGGGAACACCAGCACAGCTCCCACCCAGCGGGCCCATGCCTCTGTCTCCAGGACACGTCAATCAGCGGTGTGTCCACCACTACTGGGCACCCAGGTTGACCCACCACTCCAACAACAGCAGGGACCTGGGGACAGTGGTAGTGGGCACACGGTCCAGGGGACAGAGGCCCAGGGAAACAGGGGAACTGGGAGGGCTGCTGTGCGACAGGGGGGGGGACAGGCCCAGGGAACCCACTCTCCACGAGGCCCTCTCCTCCATCATGGGAGCATACCACCGCTCCCAGGAGACGATGGCTATGGTACTGGCCAGGTTCCAGGAGATCCAGGTACTGCAGGAGGAACAGTACATGGGGTTCAGGGAAGAACTCTGAGCCATTAGTTCCGCAATGGGGACCATCGTCGTGGCTCTTACCCAGATTGTCACCACATTGCGGGACCATGTGGCACCACAAAGGGCCCCTGTCACTAGCATGGACCAGGAACAGCCTACCACCTCCGCCGGCGCTAGTGGACAGGAGGCCCCCACACAACAACAGGCCACCAGAACCCCACCTCCTGCAGAAGAAGAACCACCCCGCAAGCGGTACCTGAGATCTAGGAAGAAGACAGAGTAGGATGCCAAGACCCCCGCCATCAAAGGATACCCCCTGATGTCATCCCACTGTCCCACATTGTCACCCTGTCCAACCTTGAACTGCCCCTGATCCATCCTTCCACAGGCATATGGACAATGCACCTGTGAGACTGAAAAGCTGGACTCTGCCATGGACATTACTCCACCATCACCCATCACCGATTTTCAAGCATGTCCCTAAATTTAGCACTTAAATAAAATCACTTATTGCACTAAAATGATCTGGAGTCTGCTTGTATTTTGAACAAATGTATTAGACATAACAGTGCCAAAATGATCAGTTATAGTGTGATGACAACATACCACTGTCACACAGCTGTAGTCCATGGGCAAACAAAGCAGAGGTCACGCAGTGGGGCCCACATCTCTGAAAACGGAAGGGAAAGTCACAACTCAGTTAACATAAATTGGGGGGAAACTCAGACAGTAGAGAGGCAGGAGACTGTAAGTGCATGTAAAATGGCGGTGTTGATTCGTACCTGTGTGTTATTGAAAATACTGTTGTATCACTGTGTCCCTGTTGTCTGTGTCGTCCCCGTCGTCTTCCTCCTCTTCACTCTCCACAGGCTCCACAGCTGCCACAACACCACCCTCTGGACCATCCTCCTGCAGGAAAGGCACCTGGTGTCGCAAAGCCAGGTTGTGAAGCATACAGCAGGCCACGATGATCTGGCACACCTTCTTCGGTGAGTACATTAGGGATCCACCTGTCATATGCATGCACCTAAACCTGGCCTTCAGGAGGCCGAAGGTCCGCTCGATCACCCTCCTAGTCCTCCCATGGGCCTCATTGTACCGTTCCTCTGCCCTGGTCCGGGGATTCCTCACTGGGGTCAGTAGCCACGACAGGTTGGGGTAACCAGAGTCATCAATTAGCCACACACTGTGTCTCTGTAGCTGTTCCATCACATAAGGGATGCTGCTATTTCGCATGATGTACGCATCATGCACTGACCCAGGGAACTTGGCATTTACATGGGCGATGTACTGGTCAGCCAAACAGACCACCTGGACATTCATGGAATGATAACTTTTTCTGTTCCTGTACACCTGTTCACTTTCACTGGGGGGAACCAAAGCCACATGGGTCCCATCAATGGCACCAATGATGTTGGGAATATGTCCAAGGGCATAGAAATCACCCTTCACTGTAGCCAAATCGCCCACCTCAGGGAAAATGATGTAGCTCCGCATGTATTTCATCAGGGCAGACAACACTTTGGACAAAACCTTAGAAAACATAGGCTAAGACATCCCTGATGAAATGGCCACTGTTGTTTGGAATGATCCACTTGCCAAAAAATGGAGTACTGACAGAACCTGCACCAGAGGGGGAATCCCTGTGGGTTGGCGAATGGGTGACATCAGGTCTGGCTCCAGCTGGGCACACAGTTCCTGTATAGTGGCTCGGTCAAGTCTGTATGTCAGTATGACATGTCTTTCTTCCATTGTCGACAGGTCCACCAGCGGTCTGTACACGGGAACATTCCTCCATCTCCTCGCAAGTCCCAGCGGACGGTGCCTAGGAAGGACAACATGGAGCACAGAGTCAAGCAAACCACAGGTACGTTCCCACAGCTTGCACAGTACACGATTCGCTATGCATTGAATGGCTTGAATGAGTGGCAATGCAAGGCCTAGGCCTGTGTGACGCAGTAGAAATTAAGCCATGTGGGCCCTTGAAATGGCGGCTGCCTGACCTGTGAAGTGTGACAATGGGATGTGAGGTCAATGCGCTGGCATGGCACACCGTGGCGGTAGGCGGTCGAATACCGCGGTGCAAAGCCGCATTGGTTAACATAGAACCCTATGGGTTTCAGGAGCCAATGACGAAGTGTGCCGGCGGTCGCGGTACGCACCGCCGCGGGCGTGACCGCCATTTTCTCTCAGCTTAATCACTCGAGACCTGATCATCCACAGGAGAGGACCTATACTTCAAGTGCTGCTGTGACCTCGGTCTGGAAGAGACAATGGCTGCTGCGACTGGGGAAAGGGCCCCTGCCTTCACTTCTGAAGAATTGGAGAAACTCGTGGATGGGGTCCTCCCCCAGTATGCGCTACTCTACGGTCCTCCAGACCAACAGGTTAGTACACTGGGAACATGCTTTGTGGGCAATGCCTGGGTTGAGTGGGGTGAATGAACGAAGGTGCGGAGGGGAGCGTATGAGGCATGCATCAAACCACAGATGAGAGCATGTGCCACATTGCAAGGGTGGGGATGGGGGGACACTCACATCGAGCATGCAGAAAATGTTGATATTTTGTTTTCTCTCCCTGTACGTGTCACATAGGTCAGCGCCCATCAGAAAGTCGACATTTGGCGTGCCATCGCCAAGGACGTCCGGACCCTGGGGGTCCACAACAGATGGGGCACCCACTGCCGCAAGAGGTGGGAGGACATCCGCCACGGGAGCAGATAGACCGCGGAGGCTCTGCTGGGGATGGCCTCCCAACGTAGGAGGGGTGCCACTCGTCTATTGACCCCCCTGATGTCTCGGATCCTGGCGGTGGCCTACCCAGATTTGGATGGGCGCGTGAGGACATCACAGCAGACACAAGGGGGTGAGTACAAGCACATTCTGCTATCTTACCGCGCAGTGGAGGTGTCTTTTGTGGGGGAGGAGGGATGTGGGTATCCCTAGGCCAGGGCGATTTCTGTAGGCTAGTCCCCTCCGTAAGGCATGGCCCTGTGCCCCCGCCCTCCACCTCTGTAGGGTGCCAAGTACAGCTATCCATGGCCTTGTGTCCCCTTTGTGTGCAGATGTCGTCCATTGGCATGTAGGCCAAGTCTCACTGATTGAGTAGTGTACCCCAAGTGCACGGCGTAGTGCAGGGGGCTTCTGTGTCTGTCCTCTCCGCCAACTGTGTTGCCAATGCATGCACTCAACATGTCTTTATTTCTCCCCCCCTTTTTTTGTCTGCTCTTCCTGTTCATGTGTGCATTAGCATCATCTGGCGGAGGAGAAGTGGCATTGGAGCACGAGGGAGCTGCATCTCACATGGCCCCGGAGGGCCATGCAACGGACTCTGATTTCACCAGTGAGACAGAGGGTGAGGGGGGCTCCACAATGGGGACACGTGGAGACATCAGCGACACCGACACGTCCTCGGAAGGGAGCTCCCTTGTGGTGCGGCAACATCCGTGCCCACCGCAACAACAGGTACAGCCACCACCCAGTGCACCAGCTTCGCCCTCCAAGCAGCCCCTCAGCGTTTGCCCTTGCACGCTCGCACACCAAGGCGGGCATCTCCTTCGCCCCAGGCACCTCAGGCCCTTCCCCAGTTACCCCTGCTGCCCTCCGTGAGGAGGTCATTGACCTCCTCCGGACGCTCATTGTTGGGCAGTCTACCCTTTTGAATGCCATCCAGGGGGTGGAAAGGGAGGTGCATCGGAGCAATACATACCTGGAGGGCATTCATTCGGGTCAGGCTGCCCATCAGCGATCGTTCAACGCTCTGGCCTCAGCACTGACGGCAGCCATTGTCCCTGTCTCCTGCCTCCCTCCTCCAAATCCCTCCACCCAGTCCCACTCCCCTGTTCCTCTGCCTATCCCAGACACACCTACAGACCAGCCTGCACACACCTCAACACCCAAGGTCACCTCATCCAAACATAAGCACCACACATCCCACAAGCATTCACACAAGCAACATCCACATGCAGACATACCAACAGCCACTGCCTCCTCTGTGTCCCCCTCCTCCTCATCTCCCTCCTCCCTCCCTGTGACGTCTCCACTCACACTTGCATGCACCACTTCATCAGCCACTACGTCCATCACCAGCACACCCACCAGAACACTCCGCACACGTGCAGTCACCACCCCCACTGCCATTTACACGTCCCCTGTGTCCTCTCCCAGTGTGTCTGTCACCCCCTCTTCCAAACCACACAAACGCAGGCAGCACCCACCCAACAGCCATCCACCTCACGACAGCCTCCGTCACAAGCTCCTGCACCCAACGACAGCACACTTGACTCTTCTACAACCACATCCTCTTCCTCCACTCCCATACCCACTGCACCTACCCTTCCCATTGCTCCTAAAAAGTTTTTCCTCTCCAAACTTAACCTCTTTCCATCACCTGACCCACCCCCTCCATCTCGTAAAAGTCCAATCAGCACCTCAGCCAGCACAAGCCCTGGACCTACAAGGACCATAGTCCAGGGATATTGGAGTCCACCACCTTTGAGGGCAGCTACATCGGCCAGCAGCAAAGGGACAGCCAGCCCAGCCCCTGGGAAGAAATCCAAAAAAGGCAAGGGCCGGCGCGAGAGGACAGAGACGGCAGCCTCCACAGGCACCACCCTGGCACCGTCAGGAAGTGGGGTGCCACCTGGCACATCTCCAAAGGGAGGCAAGGGACACAGAGGATCAGGCAAGGATGGCAAGGGCAGCACGGCCGACAAGTCCGGCAGCAGGCCAGCTGCCCAGGAGGGCCCCACCAGACCCATTCCGGGGGTGAAGGAGGACACCCACGGACACGGGACACCAGCACAGGAGGGCCCCGCAAGCGAGAAGTCGGATGGCGAGTGAACACCATATATTGGCCAGATCTGGTGCCCTGGAGACACATGTGAAGAACCGCTGAACAGGGCCCTTCAAGACAAGCACCGCTGAACAGGGCCCTTCAAGACAAGCACTGCTGAACAGGGCACTGCCGTCTCAAGAACCGCTGAACAGGGCACCGCCGTCTCAAGAACCGCTGAACAGGGCCCTTCAAGACAAGCACCGCTGAACAGGGCACCGCCGTCTCAAGAACCGCTGAACAGGGCCCTTCAAGACAAGCACCGCTGAACAGGGCCCTTCAAGACAAGCACCGCTGAACAGGGCCCTTCAAGACAAGCACCGCTGAACAGGGCCCTTCAAGACAAGCACCGCTGAACAGGGCACCGCCGTCTCAAGAACCGCTGAACAGGGCAACGCCGTCTCAAGAACCGCTGAACAGGGCCCTTCAAGACAAGCAACGCTGAACAGGGCACCGCCGTCTCAAGAACCGCTGAACAGGGCCCTTCAAGACAAGCACTGCTCCGCTGGGCCCTTCCTCTCAAGCACCGCTCCGCTGGGCCCTTCAACTCAAGCACCGCTCAGCTGGGCCCTTCCTCTCAAGCACCGCTCCGCTGGGCCCTTCCTCTCAAGCACCGCTCCGCTAGCCCCTTCAACTCAAGCACCGCTGACACATTGGCAGAAGGGGCAGGCCCGGATCCGTGTCGGACAGGGCTGCACGATACACTCTGGGCACCAAGACTCCTCCAGTACTGCTGGAGTCTGTCATCCACTTGTGAGACTGTGGCTTTGCACTCCCCAGGATGGCACAGTGGGCAAACCACCCACTGAAAAGACTTGTGAGACTGTGGCTTTGCACTCCCCAGGATGGCACAGTGGGCAAACCACCCACTGAAAAGACTTGTGAGACTGTGGCTTTGCAATCCCCAGGATTGAACAGTGGGCAAGCCACCCACTGTAGGGACTTGAGAGACTGTGGCTTTGAACTCCCCAGGATGGCACAGTGGGCAAGCCACCCACTGTAGGGACTTGTGAGACTGTGGCTTTGCACTCCCCAGGATGGCACAGTGGGCAAGCCACCCACTGTAGGGACTTGTGAGACTGTGGCTTTGCACTCCCCAGGATGGCACAGTGGGAAAGCCACCCACTGTAGGGACTTGAGAGACTGTGGCTTTGCACTCCCCAGGATGGCACAGTGGGCAAGCCACCCACTGTAGGGACTTGTGAGACTGTGGCTTTGCACTCCCCAGGATGGCACAGTGGGCAAGCCACCCACTGTAGGGACTTGAGAGACTGTGGCTTTGCACTCCCCAGGATTGAACAGTGGCCATGGAGGCCCCTCGTGGATCTGGCGTCGTGGACTCATGTGACCGAGGTGCCCCCCCTTCCCTTCCCCCTGAGGTGCCTGTAGTTTTCCTATCTGATGCCCCTGCAGTGTTCTCTCCAATGGATTCGGGTCTCATGTGTGGGCTTTGCCCATGTGTTGAGGACCATTGGCCCACGTACAATGACAGAAAGCCAATTTTGATGGGACAATTTACATATGTGTATATAGTTATGGGATGTTCGACTTACTTATTTACTTAGCCTTACAATATATTTGAATTCCAATAACATATTATTTTGTCTTTGCATTCTTCCGGGGGGTTTGGGGGGTGTCACTCTGAGTTGTTGCTCTGCATTGGTGTGTAGGTAGTTGGGTGGAGGGGGGTCGCGTATGTGTGTGCCCGTATTCTTTTCTCCTCCCCCTCCCCTGTGTCATAGGTGCAGTACTCACCGTTGTCTTCTGCGCCGGCGTTCGTGCTCCTGGTAGAGGAGCAGGTAGACAATTGCTGGTAGGATGTGTAGTTCTGGTTCCATGCTGTCCAGATTCCTCGTGGAGTGTGTAGGGTGAGCGTTTTCCCGTTCGTAGTCTGTTTCCGCCGTGTTTTTATCGGCGGGGCTCCCACCCCGGAAAAGGTGGCGGATTGGTGAGTTGTGATAGGGTGGGCGGTACATTGTCTGCCGCCTGTCTGTTGGCGGTGACCGATGCGCTGTTTGTTTGTCCCGCCGTGGCGGTCGGAGTGTTAAAGTGGCGGTCTGTGTTGGCGGTTCCCGCCAGGGTCAGAATTCCATTTTTTGCACCGCCTACCTGTTTGCGGGTTGGCCGCCGCTTTAACACCGACCGCCAGGGTTGGAATGACCCCCATAGTGTTAGTATCTGGTTGTGCCATCTTGTCGATTGGGTTAGGTACCCTCTACTCCTGTGCTTGCATCATTGTGTTTGCCCTTTTGTGGTAGTTGGTTTGGGGTCTTTGTGTGTATCTGTACTGCACATGCTTTTTTGACGGTGGTCCATGCATAGGTGTTGCAGGCAGGGCCTTGGTATTGAGATGTGTGGGTTGTGATAGTGGGGCACATGTGAGATGATGGAGTGATGGGAGTGAGGGTAAGTGTGGGGGTATGTGATGGCATGCAGGTGGGGTGTGAGGGATATGGTAGGAAAGATATGACTTACCAGAGTCCAGTCCTCCTGCTACTCCTGCAAAGCCCTCAGGATGCAGTATTGCTAAGGCTTGCTCCTCCCAATTTGTTAGTTGTGGGGGAGGAGGTGGGGGTCCACCGCCAGTCCTCTCTACAGCAATCTGGTGTCTTGAAACCACAGATCGCACCTTCCCCCGTAGGTCGTTCCACCTCTTCCTGATGTCATCCCGTGTTCTTGGATGCTGTCCCACTGCGTTGACCCTGTTGACGATTCTCCGCCATGGCTCCATCTTCCTCGCAATGGAGGTGTTCTGCACCTGTGATCCGAAAAGCTATGGCTCTACCCAGATGATTTCCTCCACCATGACCCTGAGCTCCTCCTCAGAAAACCTGGGGTGTCTTTGAGGTGCCATGATGTGGTATGGGTGATGTGTGAGGTGCTGTCTGTTGTGATGTGTGGGGGATGTGTTGGTGTATGTTGTTTGAGGTGCGTGGATGTTGTATGGGTGATGGTGTTATGTGTCTGTGGATGCTGGTGTTGTGTTTGCTAATCTCTCTCTCTGAGCTTCGTCCAAAATTTTTGTTGTAAGGGTTTGTGGGTAATGTGGGTGTGTGTTTTATAGTGTTGTGGGTGTGTTGGTGTGGTGTGTGTGTGTGTATCAGGTGTGTGTATTTTGAATTGTCCAATGTGGTTGTGTTTTGTAAATGTGTGTGTATTTTGAGGGAGGTGGTGTGTACCACCAATGGATTACCGCGGTTGAAAGACCGCCGAGTTGATTCGTGGGTCGTGATAGTGTGGTCTTGTTGTTGTTGGCATGACGGTGTAGGTTTTGGTATCGCCAGTTTATCACTGACCTTTGGTGTGGCGGACTTTTGTGGGTGTCTGTTTTGTGGCAGATTCCGTACTGTGTGTCGTAATACCTGTAGCAGAATTATGCCGCTGCAACGGTATGTTGGCGGTCTTCAGCACAGCGAAAAGCGGGACTTACCGCCAGGGTTGTAATGAGGGCGTAATAGCCATAAAATGGGGATTCAAAAAAGAAACACAACAGAACATGTTCCAAAATACACATTCCTCAAAATGTTGCAAAAACACTGCTCAACAGATTTTTTAGTGTGTGACAGAAAAATAACAAAAAAAGAATTATTTTCTATGCAACTAATGACTTACTAATCCTAACACAGTGCAACACATGGATGATGGACGGCACAAGTAGATTGTGCTCACCACTATTTACACAAATATACACTAAAAAGGCAATACCATAGCACAAATGCTCTTCTAATATATGAACTGTAGGCAAACAAGCAAAGTGCAGCCAATCATAAGCTCTTAAAACTAATCAAACAAAAAACAAACACTGTGACCCTCATTATGGGCCCCAGTGGTAATTACCGCCGACCGCCATGCTGCTGCCTGCCAAAAGACCACCAGTGTCGGTGGTAACTATACCACTGTATTATGAGTACAAAAAACAAAAAAACAGCCAAATACATGACACCGCCAGGGCCAACAATGGTGGAAAGTCAGAGGACAGCAACCCCCCACCACCATGTCAACAACAGTCCACCCAACAAATTCTGATCAACAAATCAGCATGTAGGTCATACAACAACGGCGGTCCACCATTGGCGGTACGGACCTCCTAGGTGAATAATGTCACCTACCAACAGCAGCACACATAGGACAATAGGACATCCTCACAGCTGAGACACATACACACACTCGACACACCCACTCACACCACCATAAAACACACACACACATCCCACCATCCTTTGCAACACCAAATCAACGCCAGTGAACAATTACCAGACACTCATTATGCCCACAGACCAGAAACCCATCAGAGACAAGTGCACACCACCCACATCACACACAATGGCACCCCCTAAGCATCTCCACTTCACTGACAGGGAGCTGCGGACCATGGTGGATGAAATACTCAGGGTTGAGCCACAGCTGTTTGTAGCCCAGGTACAGCTGACATCCATGTCACGTAAAATGAATCTATGGTAGAGGATTGACAATAAGATCAACGTAGTGGGATACTATCCACGCACAAGGGACGACATAAGGAAGAGGTGGAATGACCTATGGGCGAAGGTACTTTCCATGGCGTCACAACATCAAATTTCAGTACAGAAGACTGGCGGTGGCCCCCTCCTCCACCCGAATACAGCGACTGGGAGAACAAGGCCTTGGCTATCCTGCATTCGGAGGTCCTCACTGGACTCACTGGAGGACTGGACTCTGGTAAGTCACATATACTCCCCTAACACTTGCCAAGTCTGTAATGCATGTCTCACCCTACCCCGGTCACTGGAACTAAACACCTTATCCTACCAACATCCCCCAAAAACCCATACCCATATCCTCTGTATGCCCACACCTCCCCACCAACCCCCTAACCATCCCTTTATGCACAATAACCATCTCCAGCATGTACTGTAGTCTACACTACATTACCCACAATGCACCAAAAATCCCTCAACTAACAATGCATGTCACCCATCCCTAAGGGCCCCTGCATGCAGATTACTGGGGAAGTAAGCAAATTAAACATGTGGCATGTACTTGAAGGGATATGGCAATGACAGGATAGGGTGCGGAAGATAGAAGAATCACATGCCAATGATAACTACTATTACCTTAGACACATATACCACGTCAATTGTACAAAGGAACAGTTCTGTCAATGCCATATCCCCTCTAACACTACAACTACACCATCATCCACAAGCCACAGTGCACATATATTGTAGAAGTCAAAAAACAATATTTGTACTACCACACAGGTACCACTGCCCATGCCACCCAGCCAGAGGTGCGAAGAAGTGCCAGTCCACCAGCAGAAGGCCCCAGTGACGACAGTCCAGCTGGATGTCTGGACCCAGATGACTACCCTGGCCCATCCCACAGCCCTAGACATTCACTCCCCAGAAGCCCCACCAATGATACCAATGACTCCCCCACCACTCAGCTACCACTATCAGCTGTGGCTCAATGCCCCTACACTGATGTCACCAGGCCACCGAGGGGGTCCTTCCGACCCTGGCGGTCATGGACCGCCAGGGCCGGGGACGGAGGAAGCACCGCAACAGGCTGGTGGTGCTTCAGGGGCAATTCTGACCGCGGCGGTAAAGCCGCGGTCAGAAAAGGGAAACCGGTGGTCTCCCGCCGGTTTTCCCCTGCCCCAGGGAATCCTCCACGGCGGTGCTGCAAGCAGCGCCGCCATGGGGATTCCGACCCCCTTCCCGCCAGCCTGTTCCTGGCGGTTTACACCGCCAGGAAGAGGCTGGCGGGAACGGGTGTCGTGGGGCCCCCTAACAGGGCCCCATTAAGATTTTCAGTATCTGCAAAGCAGACACTGAAAATCGCGACGGGTGCCACTACACCCGTCGCACACCAGCAACTCAGCCGGCTCCATTCGGAGCCGGCTTCATCGTTGCTGGGGCTTTCCCGCTGGGCGGGCGGGCGGCCTTTTGGCGGTCGCCCGCCTGCCCAGCGGGAAAGTCAAAATGACCGCCGCGGTCATTTGACCGCCGTACGGTCTTATGGCAGTCTCCGCCCACCCGGCGGGCAGCGCCCGCCTCCCGCCGGGGTCGGAATGACCCCCTGAATGTCTGCCCACCTGTACAGAGAGCAGAGTCACCACCTGTCACCAGGCAGGACGATGAAGGTCCCAGTGCAAGTGGGACTGGGTGACCTGTGCTGGGGACACAGGCAAAGGAAGCCAGGGCCACGGGGAGGGTATCATTGGCCCAGGGGGGTGGGTCAAGGAGGGACTCTGCTGCCCACGAGGCCATCTCAGAGATTGTGGGGGCATACCACCACTCACAGGACATTTACCTATGGCCCCATGGACACTGCCCCTGTGCTACCGGCAGCTTGGACAATGCACTGAGAATATTGTTCACCATCTGCCCATTCCCATGCACTATACAATTCCTAATGTCTCACTCCTTCAATAAACACTGTTTGAGCACACCAACAAATGTTGTTATTTATTCAAAATGCATGCTATTGTAAACCATCATTCATAAGCAGATATGTACAGATGCATGTCAATGTAGAATGGATCCAATGTACTGAGAAGAGTAAGCCAAGTTCATGTCACAGCTTTGGCCAGAAGTGTCCACAAACATCACCTCTTCCAACATGATGCAACAATGGCAATGGGACAGGCAGCAGAGCAACACTGCAATTTAAACGATACCCAGGGTAGTCAGATTCACAGTGCAACATTTACATGAGACTCATTGGAAGTAGAGCTAAATTAGCTGATTCCTGGCAGTGCTCCATCCTCCACTTCCAGTAGTGGAACATGTTTCCTGAGGGCCAAATTGTGCAGCATACAGCAGGCTACTATGATCTGACACACCTTGTTTAGGGAGTAGCACAGGGCTCCTCCAGACATATACAGGCACCTGAACTTGGCCTTCAGGAGCCCAAAGATCCTCTTAGTCACCCTTCTGGGTCGCCCATGGGCATCATTGTACCGGTTCCCTCCCCGTCCCGGGATTTCTCACAGGTGTCAGCAGCCACTCCATGTTAGGATAGCCAGAATCACCTAGGAAGAGGGGAGAAAGATAGCACATGATGCACAGTTGTACAATGGAAAACGTGTTTAGTCAGGTAGCACTGCAAAACTGTCACATGCACACTCACCAACTAGCCAGGCTCTGTCTCCCCGTAGCTGTGCTATGATTTGTGGGACACTGCTGTTCCTCAAAATGTAGGAGTCATGGATTGATCCCGGGAATCTTGCTGCCACCTTTGAGATGTATTGATCTGCAAGACACACCACCTGGACGTTTATGGAATGGAAGTTTTTGTGGTTCCGAAACACTTGCTCAGTGCCTCTGGGAGGTATGAGGGGAATTTGTATGCCATCAATGGCACCAGTCACATGAGGTATGTTGGCAATTGCATGAAAATCAAACTCATTTGAGCCCCCCACACCTCATTCACGATCGGAATCCAGCTCTTCATTTAAAGGTATTTAAATTTAGAGACTTTCCCGCCCACCTCAAAGTTGAAATCCTCCCACGACAACAAACATCCACTGTGGCACAGTTTGTCCATTCCTGAATCCCTGCCTCCCTCAGAGGTATAGCCAAACTATCACTAGTCCACTTCAGGTGACCTGGGGAGTGACATCTGGGTGCATGTTTACTATAGTATGGTCGGTTTCGTAGCCTTCCTAACATGATACCAGAGTCCTGTCAGATCTTGCAACAGCTAGTACCTCACCATCTTGAAAAACTTGGGGTCCCCAAATTTATATAAAAAGCCTGAGTGCTCTTCCTGGGTAATATTCATCATTGCTGTGTATATTGCCCCCAACCCTGACTCCCCGAACTACTCAGTAACCCTTTCACATTTTTCAGAAAACATGTACCTGTGTAATATTGGAGATTGGGCAAAGCCAGGCCACCTTTCTCTTTCTTTCTTCTCAACTTTTTCCAGGTGATGTGTGCCATCTTGGAGGCCTATTTACAACTGTTTATCTTGCCCTGAAATCTACCCAGCCAATCTTTTTTTAACATCAAAGGTACTGAGTTTCAAGATAAAGGTGAGCTTAGGCAGTATAGACATCTTAATTATGTTGACTTTCCCTAGGATAGTGAGAGTCAGTTGTTCCTAGCTCCTCATGGGCTTACAGGAGTCTCTCATAACCTGTGTGAAGTTGACTGCCATGTTATTAATATCCTCAGTAATAACAATACCCAAGTACTTCAACTCATTCTTTATTGAGGCTCCCTCATTTGGCAAATTACAAGCAATTACTTTTGTCTTATCATTATTAACTGCATCCCCAGCCACCTTTCCAAATCCCTGCTGTTAACTCTTCCAAGGCTGGAATCATGCCCTTTAGATTGGCTGTGCAAACCATTAAACCATCAGCATAAAGGGAGACTTTCCTTAGCCACCCCTCACACCTAAAGGGGGTATACTCTGCTCCCCTCTGATTTCATGTGCCAGAGGCTCTATATTAAGATTGAACAACAGTGGGAACAGTCTACATCCCTGTCTTGTTCCCCTTGCTATTTTAGAAGGTGGAGCTAAAGAGCTGCTAACCAAACTCTTGGCACAGGTATTCTGATATATCCTTTGCAATACCTGGCTAAACGTCTCCCCACATTGTAAGTCTCAAATAGAATATTTAAGTGTGTCCAGTTAACTCTGTTGAAGGTCTTTGTAACTTCCCACATAACTACTTCCAAGGAGGCCTCGCATATATTGGCAAGATCTATTCAACAATTAACCCTTGCATCAACTAATGCACGTATCTGCCCTTAAGAAACCCTTTTTGGTCCTCATGTAAACGCCCGCCAATAACACCATTCAATTTATTAGACAGAATGTTTGCAAAGCTCTTGTAATCACAGTCTAAAAGAGATATGGGCCTATATGAATCACAGCTCTATGGGCATTTTCTTGGCTTTAATATTAATATGACAATTGTTTCATTCCACGACAGAGGGAGAATGGTCCCTGCCTCCAAGATGTCATGAAACAGTTTCACCAACAAATGTGTTATGCTCCTACCCACCGCTTTGTAAATGCTCAAAGGTGAACCATCTGGGCCTGGTGCTTTCCCCTCTTCACCTGACTTTACATCCTTCTCCACTTCGAGCTGCCCAATATGGTCATCTGCAACCATATTCTCCCCATCCCTTAATTTAGCCAAATCTAAATGCTTATCCCAGCTCTTAATCATCTCTACAGTAACATTCAAAATCCTCTGAATATAATTCCTCAAAGAAACTCCGATTCCCCAGTCTCTCTACTGCTTCTGCTAATGGTCCCAGTTCTCTTGTAATGTAATTTGGTTACTATATTTCTAACTAAATTCGATTTTATTTTCCATGCCAACAGCTTGTCACAGTTTTCCCCATACTTGAAATGAGCTACCCTATTCACTTCACATCTCTTTCTGACTCTACCCTCTATCACTGTTGAGAGCTCATCCCTTGATGCCTGTAATAGTTCCCTCAGTCGGTCGATTTCCCAAGCACAGAGGTCCTGCTGAGCCAATCTCTGCTCTACCTCCCGCACACGTGATTCCAGCACATAATCTCCTTAAAAGATTGTCTTGTAAAAGAGCCCAACCTCATCAATCTATCCCTTAAAAAGGCTTTGAAAGTATCTCATACCGTACCCGGGGGGGAGGGCTAAGCCTAAATTTAAACATATGAAATCTGTTTCGGTTCACAGCTCCCTTACCACTTTCTCATCTAGTAACAGGGTTCTGTCTAGTGTTCATCTCCTCTGACCAATTTTCCCTGTTAGCTGGACAGGCAGACTAATCACTGAGTGATCTGACAAATGAGCCCCTAATGTAACGCCTCCTGCACAGAGTCCTTTAATCTCTTATCTATCAGCCCATAGTTAATCCTTGACTGATACCTATATTTTGTATTGCTGTAAGTGTACCCATGCAGCTACAACATCCTTTCTCTCCATACATCATGCATCCCAGCTTAGTCCTCATGGATTTTACTTGCAGTCAAATTTTTTCACTTACCCTCCACATCCTCCATGATGATCTAACCAACTTGTAGTTCAGCACAACATTGAAATCCTCCATCCAAATAATGTGTTAATGTCATTGTTGTTAGGTGTGTAGTATCCAACAAGGTGTATATGCATTAGTACACTACAAATTTCCCAATTGCCCACCTCCCAGCCTTATCTAACACACTCTCCTGAAAGGTGAGCTTTGGATGTTTTTTTAGTAAGATAGCTACTCCTTTAGTATCCACATTCTGGCTATTATACACAAGTTGCTGAATCCACCTTAATGGGTTAACATCGCTACACACTATTCCTTAGTCAGGTGATTTTCCTGTAAGACCACCAAATTTGCCTGGAAGTTTCTAAAATACTGCAACAGCTTACCCTGCCTACTTCTCACATGTAATCCATTCATGTTCCAAGACAAGAACATCAATAACTTCAACCTCTCAATCAGATGTGGATTTTACCTCTTGGAAGGTCCCCTCAAACCAATCTTCCTGATCCGGTTCCAGACCTGTATCCCACACCACAACATTTCTTCAGTTTCTCATCCGCTTCTGAGGATATGATTTTGGAATTTTTGTTTTCCCCATCTACTCCCCACACTATGCATTTACCCCTCCCACCCTCCCACATCTCAACTCAAACCACACAATGGGAGATCCCTCCCTCAAGTCGCCTCAAGTTTTAGGAGGCCCGCGCTAGCACAATCCCATTTCTATCTTCTACCTTCATTAACCAAGGTCCAAGATGACCACTGGGAGAGTTCAGACCTGCGCCACATCATTGGGAAGGACATTGGTAAGTGCAAGGAAGGGCAGATATCTTTTACTCCTGACTGCCCCTTTCCAATTCCTTAATTATATAATCCACTCCTTTACAATCTCTAAAGTTATACATTTTTTGTTGAACATGACTCTCAAAGTGGAGGGGAACTTCAACTGGCCTGTGGCCCCCAATCTCTTTAATTCATCATTTCTCTTCCCTAACTCCTATTGTCTATTATTAGAAATGCTGGATCTGATATCAAATGAAACCCCTTCCACAGGTAACACCTTCTGCTTCAGCACAGCTGATAAAATACTCTTTTTAATAGAGTACTTATGGAAATTTACTAAAATCTTCCTCAGTTTATTTATATTGGGAGGCACCCAGAACGGATCTCGATGAATCCTTTGAATGTCATTTGCAATTTGCTCCTCCCATTCCTCCACTTGCACCCCTACTTTAATCAAATGCAACGTCAGGGCTTTCAAATCTGCACCCTCTATCTCCTCTGGGACCTTTTGGATTCACAGATTGTTTCTCCTTTTGATTAGTTTTGTTAAGGTTCCCTCCTCACAGACCTTCAATTTCCCCCAAAATTCCTCCTTGTTTCTTCCACTGCCATCTTCAAATCCCCTACCATTTTCTGTAGCACAGCTGTCCTACCTTCATGATCGTTCAGCGTTTAACCTAGGTCCTCACACAGTACTCTCATCTCTTTCTGATCAACATTAGAGACCCCAAACGTTCTCAATGAGGGGGTGATCTTAGGTCTCTTACTTAATGCATTCAACTGCCAGCCCCTCCTACCTTTGGGGCTACTGTGTGTAGTACCCTTAGTTCTGCCTTCTTACTCCTTGTATTTAACAACTGGGCTCACCTTCTGCACATGCCCTTGAACCCTGTATCCTAAGCCAGCCTCTGAGTCTTCTTCTGGAGCAGTGCAATGTAGTTTCTGCTCCTAATTAGATTTCACTGATCTGCTTCTTGATGCTCCTGCCCAGCTTGCTTGCCTCAGCCACCTCTTCCTCCTTTCTCCTCAATGCAGCTCCCACCAAGCTTCTGGCCCCACCTCCTTACTGCAGGCAGCTCTCGGGGAAAACATGTCAGCCAACTAGCTGCGGGTCGAGGATAGAATTCCTGCTGAGCCACATGGTGACAGTACGTTCTGTCTGAGAGTGCGTGGGAGAGAGGGACACAGATGTCACTATGTAGGGGCTGTTGATTTCTCATCTGAGATCCACTGAGAGCCCCTTACCTCTGTTATCTCTGTTGATGTCCCCTGAGTCAATGTCCACTGTGGGAGGACCCTTTGAAGTGGCGGTGTGGTGGAGTGGTCACACAGTGGCTGGGAGTCGGAGGGGTCAGAGCCGTGGTCTCGAGCTGCACTCGACCCCCGACTCGGGAGTGACGCAGCTGCAAGAATCCCCTTCTGGGGAAAAGGAGGGAGAGCCAGCATGTGTGCAACAGCCGCTGGGGGTCTGTGGAAGAGGAGGAGGCAAGCCAGACACGGAGCTTGGTGGGCCCAGGGCTTGGAGAGTCGATTGAAACAATGCTCATCCGGCTTAGGGAGAAGGAAAATGTAGTCAAGGAGGTTGTACTAATTTTGCCCAGATAGAAAACACATCTAACACAGAAACGTACACTGGAGACAAATTGTGAAAAATGTCAGAGAGATATGTCTACAAAATTCACAACACAATGAATCGCCTCTCTTGAATGGCACCCCTAACAATAACATACTCTGATTGCATCAGTAGAAGCCAATAGTGCTTTGAATGATGGAGAGGCCCAGAGATTTTCAAATACTTCTAGAAGGCCCTCATCATGTTGTTTCATCAGAATCCATATCACTGTCTCCATTTTTGGCCTGCAAACACAGATCTCCATGGACGAATGGTTGTATATGACCACACATATGAATCCACTGTAAGTCACTCAGTGATGCATGCCTATGTCGTAGTTGGACTCTCGCTCCTAGATGAGACTGCTGGTTTAGGGATGACAGCACTTTTGTTTGTAGGCAACTGAGTCTCTCGAACAAGTCGCAACTGTAGGTCCAAAATTCCCGGCTCACATGCAGTACCTCACCAAATACCCAAACAGTAAAAGGTGATTTCTGGCAGCCTTACGCATGGACTCTAGAGTGTGCCATCTCAGAGGACTTGTGGTGGGATGGAAGTTACCTTTTTCTCACATTAGCAAGAAGTCTCAGTCACATACAGGCAATGAAGGAGATCCAGGAAAGTTTTCAATGAGTTTATTTTAAAAAACTGCAATGTACTATAAAATGTATGAGCTGCAAAGATTATGATAACGAATAATAAAAGAAGCATGATTGTAAAGATGAGAGTCGTGAATATGAAGACCCCACCATCTTGTAATAATATGAAATGTAAAATCCCTTGCATGGAGAACCTAATCTCTAACCTAATAAGAGCTGGTGTGATAAACCTAATCTGCCAGTACAAAGTTCATAAGAAGCACCCCGGCCCTCGTTACTTTGGAATTAGGTCTAGGTCAGACTCCATGGGGACATAATTATAATGCTGATAGTGACACCTTCACAGAGGGGCACTGATAACTCAAGCGGGACAAGCCTGCAGGCCAAAAGACTAAGCTAACCTCCTGGGTCCCAATAAAACTAACAGGATCAACTACACCAAGACTAGGTTAACAAACTTCTCCATTAGACATGTGCAAAGCACTTAGCTACGTGATATCACATCAATGGAATAGAAATGTACATTGTGGGTAAAAACCTGTAGTCATACCTGTCATGTCCTTGATTGCTTCTGCAGTTGTACATGCCAAATGAAATGCAATGAGAGGTGAGGGTATGTGTGAATCAACAATCAATGGTGGCACACTCACGTCTGTGGCACCACATGAAATGTAGCCGCATGATATATGTCCAATTGCAAACACATGTTGGCCTGCACACATAAGTGAGGGAATACAGACTTAATTCTATGCACACAGGTAGACCATGTATGAAACAGCAGTGAAAATGATTTTTCAAAAGTGAAAGGAAGACATGCTAACATGTAGACACAACGAATGATGGCAATAGTGATGTTACACAAATCATGTCCATGGGCATTCCCCACTTACCAAGGGAAAGTATTGCACTGTAAAAGCAGCCAAACAACAATGCATGCTCTGTCACATGTCTGATGGCCACCTTCACATGACAGACAATAGTGAGGCATCAGCACTTGTGGCATACTGAAGACAAGTGGCTTGTGGGGGACAGATGCCAATATATTCACTTGAGCAGATACATGGCTGAGGAGAGTGATCCATTAAGTCACTTTGTTTAGGCTGTCACACTGAAGAGCAGTGGACCATTGAGCACGAATGACACCCACAACAACAAACAACATTACCTGATTGATCACAGTACACAGCCATGTGTTGGCCCTGGAGAGTAAATTGTTTGTAGACCGTACTTGGTTGTGCCATAGGTCCTGGGGCTAATAGGCAAAACACATCAGCATGCACCAACTTCCATACTTTCACAAACAGTTACTCATCTTGTGTGTCACACATGGTCCATCCCCAATCTGCAGGGGGAGTTGGCCGAATTGAACATATCAACTTGGCAGTGTGACAGGCAGGAATATGCCATGGACTCACACACTGTGCTCCCCTCAAATACCCACCAAGCTCTGGATAGGCCACCGCCAGAATGACGGCCATTAGAGAGGTCAGGCTCTGAGATGCACCCCACCCACGTTGGGAGGACAGATCCAGCTGGAACTCAGCAATCTTCTGGGCCCAGCATCTCAGTTCCTCCCACCTCTTCAGAGAGTGGGCACTCCGCTGGCTTTGAACCCACAAGGTCCTCACCTTCTGGGCAACAGCTCTCAAAATACTCTTCCTCTGATGGGCGTTGACCTGTATGGATGCAAGGGACAAATCAACAGTTTTCAAACACAAGTATTTGAACAAATGGTTGTGTCACACACGTCAGCAACACCAAGCACAAAATTTGCAACTTGTCAACACACCATACCTGTAAACCACACATGCTGAAAAGTACAGGGACATGACTATATACTTTTGGATTCATCGGCACACTAATCTTCATATTCACTCAAGGCCTATGCTAACTGAGCATGCCTACTAATAACAGGTAGCCCAGGCTCAAGAAAGATGTACTGTGAAGCAAGCCACAACGAAACACTACACACCATTGTGGCTTCTGAAGATTAATCTCCTTGGGCCTGACTGGACCAACACATTTACACTCTGCAACATTGACTAGCTGCATACAGTCCTTACAGGCAACTACCATAGTACAGACTTTACCCTTACACTTGAGTGACAATGAAAGGGCAGGCATGGTAGGCACAGAAAGTCTCTTCCCCGTACATGTGTGAACATGTGACCTACCAAATGCAGATGCATGTCACTTCAGGGTGGGTTTCTGTAGTATGTACCTGTACCACAGAACACACCTTTGACCATGTGTGGCAAACCTACAGAGATGGAATCGTACATGCAAAGGTACGTTTGGTTTAATTCCTGCTATGTAATCAAGCTTCTGAGTTACATGTCATGGCCTCCCTGGAGTCTACACACTATCTGCATTGTGGGTTTGTCAATTGTGCAATACACCTGTAGTGGTCAAATATGACTTATGTGAAGGTGACAACAGAGCTATGGGATGAAGGGACCTGTCACGAGTCAGAGACACCCATTGACAATGATGCAAAATGTACATTTGGACTAGTTCAGGGTCTTACCTCAGTGCCCATTCCTAATCTAGTTAATGGACTGAGGTATTCAGGGCAAGACTTGCCATTAGAGCCTCATATGGGTCATCTGACAGGATCTGCATTTCTACAGGGAGTTGGCAAAGTGCCACAGTTGCATAGCCACAGTGACTCTCCCACAGCCTGGACTATGTCCCATACAGGTAGATACATTTGACAGGCCTTGGTCTCTGCAGGCTGAGCAAATAGATATTACATGACACTCACATTTCCATCACTTCCATGCATACCAGTATATAATGTGGCCATCATCATTGTGGCTTGTGGCTTGTATGACAACCTGAAGGGCACAGTGAGTCATAATTTGCCCCTCAAACAATAGTTTGGCAAGCCAAGGAGTGGGGTGAAAGATGTGTGGCACAATACATATTGCTTACAAGTTCCTCTAATGACTCAAACAGTATATATACACAGTTCATGCTGTTATGCACATACATGTCAGACATGTACAACCATCATATCCAAAGAAATGTCATTGTATGGCAGTAAAGTCTCCTTGCCTAGATATATGTATCAAACACAAGGAGGATCTAGGCCTCAAAACAATGTGAATGTCCAAAACATATAGGGGCTTATTACAACTTTGGAGGAGGTGTTAATCCGTCCCAAAAGTGAGGGTAAAGTGACGGATATACCACCAGCCGTATTACGAGTCCATTATATCCTATGGAACTCGTAATATGGCTGGTGGTATATCCTGGGGAGTGCAAAGCCACAGTCTCACAAGTCCAGACAGTGGGTGGGCTGCCCACTGTTACATCCTGGGGAGTGCAAAGCCACAGTCTCACAAGTGGATAACAGTCTCCACTGGTCCTGGAGGGGGCCTGGTGCCCAGAGTGCTTTGTGCAGCCCTGCCCAACACAGATGCGGGCCAGCCCCTGCCGCTCATGGGCCAGCGGTACTTGAGATGAAGGGCCCAGTGCAGCGGTACTTGAGACGGCGGTGCCCAGTGCAGGGGTACTTGAGACGGCGGTGCCCAGTGCAGCGGTGCTTGAGATGAAGGGCCCAGTGCAGCGGTACTTGAGACGGCGGTGCCCAGTGCAGCGGTACTTGAGACTGCGGTGCCCAGTGCAGCGGTGCTTGAGATGAAGGGCCCAGTGCAGCGGTACTTGACACGGCGGTGCCCAGTGCAGCGGTGCTTGAGATGAAGGGCCCAGTGCAGCGGTACTTGAGACGGCGGTGCCCAGTGCAGCGGTACTTGAGACGGCGGTGCCCAGTGCAGCGGTACTTGAGACGGCGGTGCCCAGTGCAGCGGTGCTTGAGATGAAGGGCCCAGTGCAGCGGTACTTGACACGGCAGTGCCCAGTGCAGCGGTGCTTGAGATGAAGGGCCCAGTGCAGCGGTACTTGAGACGGCGGTGCTCAGTGCAGCGGTACTTGAGACTGCGGTGCCCAGTGCAGCGGTGCTTGAGATGAAGGGCCCAGTACAGCGGGACTTGAGACAGCGGTGCACAGTGCAGCGGTGCTTGAGATGAAGGGCCCAGTGCAGCGGTACTTGAGACGGCGGTGCCCGGTGCAGCGGTGCTTGAGATGAAGGGCCCAGTGCAGCGGTACTTGAGATGAAGGGCCCAGTGCAGCGGTACTTGAGACGGAGGTGCCCAGTGCAGCGGTACTTGAGACGGCGGTGCCCGGTGCAGCGGTGCTTGAGATGAAGGGCCCAGTGCAGCGGTACTTGAGATGAAGGGCCCAGTGCAGCGGTACTTGAGACGGCGGTGCCCAGTGCAGCGGTACTTGAGACGGCGGTGCCCAGTGCAGCGGTACTTGAGACGGCGGTGCCCAGTGCAGCGGTGCTTGAGATGAAGGGCCCAGTTCAGCGGATCCGGCCATGGCGGGGAGGTCATTTGCCACCTGTCCTGTGGCTGGCGGGCCCTCCTGCCCATCTGTCCTGTGGCTGGCGGGGCCCTCCTGGGCAGCTTTGCCGGGCCTGTTGGTGGCCTCCTGCCCACCTGGGATGGGGCTGGCGGGGCCCTCCTGGCCAGCTGGGCTGATGGCGGTGTTGTCGGGCATGCTGCCCTTCCCAGCCTTCCCTGATCGCCTGTGGCCCTTCCCCACCTTGGGCGGTGTGCCAGATGTCTCCACACTTCCTGCCGGAGCCATGGTAGGGGTTTTAGTCCCTGGAGTTTTCACCCTCTCGCGCCGGCCACTGCCTATCTTGGGATGTTTCTCCGGGGGTGGGCTGCCCGTGCCTTGGCTTCGTAACGGACTGGCTGCCCTGGAGGGTGGTGCACTCCACAGTCCATGGCAGACTGTGATGACAGGGGCCGGTTTTGTCGTGGCTGAGGTGCTGACTGTAGTCCTATGACATGGACGGGGTGGGGGAGTTGGGGGAAAGAGGTTGAGTTTGGACAGGAAAAGCTTTTTAGGAGCAGTGGGACGGGTAGGTGTAGTGGGTATGGGAGTGGAGGAAGAGGTTGTGGTTGTAGGAGTTGTAAGTTTGGTGTCTTTGGGTGCAGGTGCTTGGGCTGGAGGCTGTCGTGAGGTGGATGGCTGTTGGGTGGGTGGCTGCCTGCGTTTGTGTATCTTGGAAGAGGGGGTCACAGACACACTGGGAGAGGACACAGGGGACGTGTAAATGGCAGTGGGGGTGGTGACTGCACATGTGCGGGGGGTTCTGGTGTGTGTGCTGCTGAGGGACGTAGTGGGTGAAGATGTTGTGCATGCAGGTGTGAGTGTAGACGTGACAGGGAGGGAGGAGGGAGACGAGGAGGAGGGGGACACAGTGGAGGCAGTGGGTGTTGGTATGTCTGTATGTGGATGTTGCTTGGGTGAATGCCTGTGTGCTGTGTGGTGCTTATGTTTGCCTGAGCTTCCCTTGGGTGTTGAGGTGTGTGCAGGCTGGTCTGATGGTGTGTCTGGGATAGGCAGAGGTACAGGTGATAGGGTATGGGTGGAGGAAGTTGGAGGGGGGAGGCTAGAGACAGGGACAATGGCTGCCATCAGTGCTGAGGCCAGAGTCTGGAACGATCGCTGAAGGACAGCCTGGCCAGAATGAATGCCCTCCAGGTATGCATTACTCTGGTGCACCTCCCTTTCTACACCCTGGATGGCATTCAAAATGGTAGACTGCCCAACAGTGAGCGTCCTCAGGAGGTCAATGACCTCCTCACTGAGGGCAGCAAGGATGACTGGGCAGGGCCTAAGGTGCCTGGGGCGAAGGAGATGCCCACCTTCCTGGGTGAGCGGGCACAGGGCAAACGTTGAGGGGCTGCTGGGAGGGCAGTGCTGGTGCGGTGGGTGGCGGCTGTACCTGTTGTTGCGGGGGGCACAGATGTTGCCGCCACCACAAGTCGGTGTCACTGATGTCTGCCCGAGTCCCCGCTGTGGAGCTCCCCTCGCCCTCTGTCCCACTGGTGAATTCGGAGTCTGTTGCATGGCCCTCCATGGCCATGTGGGATGCAGCTCCCTCGTGCTCCGATGCCACTTCTCCTCCGCCTGATGATGCTAATGCACACATGAACAGGAAGACCACAAAAAAGGGGGAGGGGGAGAAAATAAAGACATGTTGAGTGCATGCATTGGCGACACCGTTGGTGGACAGGACAGACACAGAAGCCCCCTGCACTACGCCACGCACTTGGGGTCGACTATTCAATCCGTGGGACATGGCCTACAAGCCTATGGATGACATCTGCACACATAGATGACACAGGGCCATGAATAGCTGTACTAGGCACCCTACAGAGGTGGGGGGCGGGGGCACAGGGCCATGCCTTACGGAGGGGCCTAGCCTACAGAAATCGCCCTGGCCTAGGGATACCCACAGCCCTCCTCCCCCACCCAGACACCTCCACTGCGAGCAAAGTCAACAGAATGAGAGTGTACTCACCCCCTTGTGTCTGCTGTGATGTCCTCACGCGCCCATCCAAATCGGGGTAGGCCACCGCCAGGATCCGGGACATCAGGGGGGTCAAAGTCCGACTGGCACACCTCCCACGTTGGGAGGCCATCCCCAGCTGAGCCTCTGCCGTCTTCCTGCTCCAGCGGCGGATGTCCTCCCATCTCTTCCGGCAGTGGGTGCCCCGTCTGTGGTGGACCTCCAGGGTAGGACGTCCTTGGCGATGGCACGCCAAATATCAATCTTCTGGTGGGCGCTGACCTATGTACAGGGGGAGAGAAATAGTCATCACCTTCTGCGTATTCAATGTGAGTGGCCCCCCATCCCTACCCTTGCCATGTGGCACATGCTCTCACCGTCGTTTGATGCATGCCTCAATCGCTCCCCTCCCCACCATCTTTCATCCACCCCACTCAACACAGGCATTGCCCATAAAGCATGCTCCCTCAGTACTAACCTGTTGGTCTGGAGGACCGTAGAGTAGCGCGTACTGGGGGAGGACCCCATCCACAAGTTTCTCCAACTCCTGAGCTGTGAAGGCAGGGGCCCTTTCCCCAGTCGCATGAGCCATTGTCTCTTCCAGACCGAGGTCACAGCAGCATTTGCAGTGTAGGTCCTCTCCTGATCAGGTATCGAGTGATTAAGCAGATAGAAAATGGCGGTCACGCCCGCGGCAGTGCGTACCGCGGGCGCCGGCGCACATCGTCATTGGCTCATGAGACCGATAGGGTTCAATGTTAACCAATGCTGCTTTGCGCCGCGGTCTTCGACCGCCTACCGCCATGGTGTGCCACGCCAGCGCATTTACCTCACATCCCATTGTCGCACTTCACAGGTCAGGCAGCCGCCATTTCAGGGGCCCACATGGCTTACTTTTTACTGCGTCACACATACCTAGGCCTTGCATCAACACTCATACAAAGCATTCAATGGAGTGAGAATCGTGTTATGTGCAAGCTGTGGTTACGTACCTGTGGGTTGATTGACTCTGTGCTCGCTGTTGTCCTTCATAGGCACCGTTCGCTGGGACATGCGAGGAGATGGCCGAATCTTCCTGTGTACAGACCGCTGGTGGACCTGTCGACAATGGAGGAAAGACATGTCATACTGACATACAGGCTTGACCGAGCCACTATTCATGAACTGTGTGCCCAGCTGGAGCCAGACCTGATGTCACCCATCCGCCAACCCACAGGGATCCCCCCTCTAGTGCAGGTGCTGTCAGTGCTCCATTTCCTTGCAAGTGGGTCATTTCAAACAACAGTGGCCATATCATCAGGGATGTCCCAGCCTATGTTTTCCAAGGTGTTGTCCAGAGTGTTGTCTGCCCTGCTGAAACACATGCGCAGCTACATCGTTTTCCCTGAGGTGGGGGATTTGCCTACAGTGAAGGGTGATTTCTATGACCTTGGACATATCCCCAACATCATAGGTGCCATTGATGGGACACATGTGGCTTTGGTTCCCCCCCACAGGAGTGAACAGGTCTACAGAAACAGGAAGAGTTATCATTCGATGAATGTGCAGATAGTATGTTTGGCAGACCAGTACATCTCCCATGTTAATGCCAAGTTCCTTGGCTCAGTGCATGACGCGTACATCATGCGGAATAGCAGCATCCCTTACGTGATGGGTCAACTCCAGAGGCAACATGTGTGGCTAATTTGTGACTCTGGTTACCCCAACCTGTCATGGCTACTGACCCAGTGAGGAATCCCAGGACAAGGGCAGAGGAACGCTACAATGAGGCCCATGGGAGAACTAGGAGGGTGATCGAGCGGACCTTCGGCCTCCTGAAGGCCAGGTTCCGCTGCCTCCATATGACAGGTGGATCCCTATTCTACTCACAAAAGAAGGTGTGTCAGATCATCGTGGCCTGCTGTATGCTTCACAACCTGGCTTTGCGACGACAGGTGCCTTTTATGCAGGAGGATGGTCCAGATGGTGGTGTTGTAGCAGCTGTGGAGCCTGTGGAGAGTGAAGACGAGGAAGCCAAAGAAGATGACATAGACAACAGGAACACAGTAATACAGCAGTATTTCCAATGACACACAGGTAAGAATACACACCGGCATATTACATATACTTAAACACTACTACCTCTCTACTGTCTGTCCTTTTCCCCCAGTGTATGGTAACTGAGTTGTGACTTTCCCTTCCGATTTCAGAGATGTGGGCCCCACTGCGTGACATCTGCTTTGTTTCCCCATGAACTACAGCTGTGTGGCATTGGTATGTTGGCATCACAATGTAAATAAGCATTTTGGCACGTTAATGTCTAATACATTTGTTCAAAATCACAGCCAGACTCCTGATTTTTGTGTGCAATAACTGTGTTTATTACAGTGCTCTATATTGGTGGGTGGTTGCAAATCGGTGAGGGGTGATGGTGGAGGATTATCCATGGCAGAGTCCAGACTATTTGTATCACAGGTGCATTGTCCAAATGCCTGTGGAAAGTGGAGCGGGGGCAGTTTAAGGATGGACAGGGTGACAATGTGGGACAGTGAGATGACAATCAGGGAGGTATCCTTTCCTGGCGGGGGTCTTGTCATCTTACTCTGTCTTCTTCCTGGATCTCAGGGCCCGCTTGCGGGGTGGTTCTCCTTCTGCAGGGGGTGGGGTGCTGGTGGCCTGTTGGTCCTGTGGCGGGGCCTCCTGTCCACTAGCGCCGGCAGAGGTGGTAGGCAGTTCTTGGTCCATGCTAGTGTCAGGGGCCCTTTGTGGTGCCACAGTGTCCCGCAATGTAGTGACTACCAGATTCAGAGCCCCTACAATGGTGCCCAGGGCGGAACTGATGGTTCGTAGTTCCTTCCTGATCCCCAAATACTGTTCCTCCTGCAGGAGCTGGATCTCCTGAAACCTGGCCAGTACTGTCGCCATCGTCTCCTGGGAATGATGGTAGGCTCCCATGATGGAGGAGAGGGCCTCGTGGAGAGTGGGTTCCCTGGGCCTGTCCCCCCCCTGTCGCACAGCAGCCCTCCCAGTTCCCCTGTTTCCCTGGGCCTCTGTCCCCTGGACCGTGTGCCCACTACCACTGCCCCCAGGTCCCTGTTGTTGTTGGGGTGGTGGGTTAACCTGGGTGCCCTGTAGTTGTGGACACACCGCTGATTGACGTGTCCTGGGGACAGAGATATGGGCCCGCTGGGTGGGTGCTGTGCTGGTGTTCCAAGAGGGGGGAAGGTCTGCTGTGGCCTGTGGCTGTCTGAGGGGAACCGACTGTCCCGAGGTCCCCGATGGGCCGGGCTGGTCATCTAGATCCAGGTCGACAGAGATGCTGTCATCACTGTGGGCCTCTTCTGGGGGTGGAGTGGACATTTGTGGACCCTCCGGCGCGGTGACGTGGCGTTCGGGTCCTGCAGGGGTATAAAGGGATGATTATTGCATCTGTGTGTGCCATAGCGTGCAATGGGTGGGTGCCCGTGTACCCCAGTGCTTGCATTCCTGTGTGGGGGCTTTTGTGACAGTGGTTTGGGAGGGGGATGGGGATGTGCAGTCGGCAAGCTTTGTCGATGGGTGCCCATGCTTTGTGGTCGCATCCAGGGCTTGGGGTTGGGATGGGTGGGTTGTGATGGTGAGACATTTGCAAGGAGTAGGTGTGATGGGGGTGAGGGTGTGGGTGGGGGTATAAGTTGGCATGCTGGTGGGGTGGGGGGGATGAAGTAGTGAAGATGAGACTTACCAGACTTCCTCCAGATACTCCTGCGAGGCCCTCAGGATGCAGGATCGCCAAGACCTGCTCCTCCCATGTTGTAAATTCTGGGGGAGGAGGTGGTGGACCGCCGCCAGTCCGTTGAACCGCGATGTTGTGCCTGGATACCATTGAACGCACCTTCCCCCGTAGGTCGTTCCACTGCTTCCTGATGTCGTCCCTATTTCTTGGGTGCTGTCCCACAGCGTTGACCCTGTCGACTATTCTGCTCCATAGCTCCATCTTCCTGGCAATGGAGGTGTGCTGCACCTGTGTTCAGAAGAGCTGTGGCTCTCCCCATACGATTTCCTCCACCATGACCCTGAGTTCATCCTCAGAAAACCTGGGGTGTCTTTGCGGTGCCATGGGGTGGTGTGGGTGATGTGTGGGGTGGATTGTGTGCTGCTAAGTGTGGTGATGTGTATTGGTGTGTTGTGTGAAGTGCGTGGTAATATTGCTGGGTGAATGTAATATGCGCGTCTGGGTGCTCGAATATCTATTTCTCTGTGCGTGGTACTGATTCTCTAGGAGTGGAGGTTTGTGGGTGATGTGGGTGTGTGTTTTATATTTAATTGGGTGTGTGGGTGTGGTGTGTGTATGTGTCTCAGGTGTGTGTATTTTGAATTGTCCAATGTGGCTGTGTTTAGTAAGAGTGTGTGTATTTTCAGCGTGGATTCGTGTGTCGTGATAGTGTGGGCATATTTCTGTTGGCGTGACGGTGGAGGTTTGGTCATCGCCAGTTTCTCGCTGACCTTTGGTGTGGCAGACTTTTGTGGATGTCTGTATTTTGGCGGTTTGCCTGTTGTGGGTCAGAATGACCGCAGCGGTTTACCGCGGCTGCGGCGGGATGTTGGCGGTCTTCTGACAGCGGTAAGCGGCTTTTACCGCCAAGTTTGTAATGACCCCCTTAGTCCCCCACACCAGGAACAACCCTGCTACCTAGAAATCCAGTAGTCTCATTTAGGATAATGAGAGCCCACGCGACATGGTGCAGCCAACGATTGGTCTGGCTCCAATTTTCGGGTCCGGCTGACTCTCTCGGTCTCATATATATATTGACTCCTCGGTTCCGTTAACGGAGGCGTCCGTGGCGCTGAGGATTTCCGCCACCACAATATAGGTACATTCTATTCTTTTGTGGTCGGTTGTTCAAGCTTGAACTCTGAAAGGAAAACCCCGATATTGGTGTGCCTTCTCTGACCTAGTGCTGTTTTTCATAATGGCGAATCCTCAAGTAGTGAATATAGCGCTTAATATGTGACAACCGCTCACAGGACATCTGATAGCACATGGTCTGACGAACCATTGGGGTCCGGTCACGTTTGTGGTGGACGCCCATGCAGCCTATAGAACAGAGCTTTTTTATTCTTGGGTCGTATTTCCAGCAGTTGATGGGGGTACACACACTTTTCATGATTACACTATTGCGATTGTCCCTGGACAATACAGGGCATATGCATACTTAGAGATACCTTTATCTTATCAAGAACACCATAACTGGCTTGATGGCGCCCTCCCACACACAGTAGCACAGGTTAGGTGAGGTCCACTGAGTAATGATGGTACTACCTTAGCGGTGGCTGAAGTTCGTCGTTTATATATAGACTTCGCAACTACATATAGAAGATTAGTTCAGTTTGTAATGCAGACACTAAATACAAACGCAACGTGTGCTGCTCCGGCGCAACCACATGTGGTGGTTCCGGGTATCAATCCGGCTACTGTACACTCAGTTATGGGTAAAGTACCGGCAAAACGAGAGGAAACTCCATTGTGGCTGGCGCAAAAAATTAATACGCTGGAAGCAGAATTTCCCCATACGGGACCTCAGGATAAACATAGAATATTGACGATGTGTTTGCCGTATGGAATGGTTCCTACTGTGGACCATTGTAATACTTGGGGCACGGTGTTTGCCGCGCTCTACACTACAGCACACGGTACACCAACATTGGCTAATCTACCGGAAGTGCTAAAACAAATTCAAGATGAATATGGGGCTGCCCCAGCCTTAGATTTAGGGATGCAGCTGATGGGCAATTTTGCCGCAGTTTCTTCTATTATTTTGAGTAATCTCAAAGGAGAGGCAGTAGCACTAGCGGTGGGTATGCGTCTTCGAGACTTCCCGCAACTTAATCAAGAGAGGGAGCTGCCGAGAATAATAGCAGAAACATATTCAAGTATCGGTTGTGATAGCCTAGGGGCTAGACCGCAAAAAACACAGATACAGGGTAAGAGTAGTAGAGATACTACTAAACAACAGCAACCTGAGGGTACTAAAAAGCGCTGGGAGAAAAAACAGCAAACACCTAAAAATGACAGGGGACAGTCTCCGCAACCGGAGACTCCACAGAATAGGTATAATCTTAGGAATAGGGATAATTTGAAGACGCCTGATAGATATCAATATACTGATACACGCCAATCTCGTTCCTTTCAGGACTCATCGGAAAAGAGAAATGAGAGAGGTGGGCGGTCAGAGCGGAGAACAGAGTACGTGAAACCGAGACAGGAATCACAATGCTCGACGGAGGTTTCTGTCAAGAAAGAAGAGAAACCGATCCAACAAAAGCAGCAATTTAAAAAGAAGGTGGCGGCGGTCTCAGTTAGACATGCCACACAAGAAGAGAGTTCTCTTGAAGAACAAGACATGGGCGTTAGCACTGTTAGACAGCGCGGCAGAGGTTACAATAGTTCGCCGGACTCTTCTAGAGCATCTGGAGGTGAAAGCAACTGATGACTTCATACAAGTTGAAACAGCAGATATGCGTGTCTCTGATCCCGATAGAGTTTATACAGTAACTTTACAATTAGAAGGGGACATTGAGCGCACTATAAACACCATCTATTGCGATCGTGTGGTCAAATTGTATGACATTCTGCTGGCCGAACAGGATTGGCCCCCAGACTTTGATCGCGACTGTCCAGTTGGGGAGGATGTTATTACACCTTCATTCTCACCACTTGTTCCGGGAGAACTAGCAGAGTCCTATAGTAATACATGGGCTCTGGCACAGGCACCCGCCTTATATAGAAATCATGTGGGGTGGGATAGGGATTCACCTTAGCATGTAATTCTCATAAAGGGCGAACCTCAGCCGCAACCGCAATATACTATAAAATTTGAGGTAAGGGCATCGGTTAGGAAGATACTTACACAATTGGAGTACCAGGGAGTTATTGAATTGAATAATCCCTTATTTCCTGTAGCTAAACCGGACCATTCTTATAGGATAGTTGTGGATTACAGACATTTAAATGGACATACACGCACATATGCAATACAAAATTCACACAGCGCAGCGCTCATGAATAATATTGTGCGTAAGAAATACAAAATTACTTTAGATATCTCGAATGGATTCTTCTGCCAAAATATAGTGCCCGAAAGTAGGGACTTTATGAGCTTTAGTGCATTTGGCTCTCAGAAAAAATTTTGTCGTTTGCCTCAGGGGTATAAGAATAGCCCAGGACTGTTTTCGGCTCGTGTGACTGAAATTCTGCACGAGTTGGACCCTGAGGCTTTGTCATATGTTGATGATATATATCTGACAGATGATGAGATACTACAACATTTAAGGCGGATAGCCCACATTGTTGTGGGATTTGCCGATATTGGCTACAAATTTAATTTTAAAAAATCAAAAATTGCCTTCCTCAGCGTCATTTTCCTGGGATATGAGTTGTCGAATGAGGGCAAGAGCTTAGTACCACACTTTTTGGAGAAATGTGCAAAGTTGCAACCTCCTAATACGATTCGGAAACTCCAGTCGATATTGGGGTTTCTAAATTTTGGCAGAACTTACATTCCCGATTACGCTACACGTATAAAACCATTATACGAGTTGATTCGCCCGAATTTTTCGAGTAGATTTTGGACGAATGAGCATACACATATTCTTTGCGATTTGCAAACTGGTCTCTTAGCAGTAAAGCATTTACACACACGGGACAATAAAACGCATCTAGTCATCAGGGTTATACCTGGGGCCGTTGGGTTTACATATGTCACCTTTAATGAGGGTGGGACAGTCCCGATAGCATACAAGTCCCACTTGTACTCTGCTGCAGAACGTTTTGCACAGACTGAGAAAATTCTCACTGCTGTACAGATGGCTGTGATTAAAGAACGACCTCTTGCCCAGGGCCAACGCATTGTTGTTGTTTCCCCGATTCCAGCCTTAGAGGCTGTTACAAAAGCGAGTGTTCCTAATTCGAAAGCTTTACACCCGCGATGGATACCATGGGCAACGTCCTTGACAGCCACTGATGTAGATTACGTATTTGACCCTAAACTGCAGACTCAAGAATTTCTTCAATATGAAATGGAGTACCCTGTTCCCTCTGGCACATTGCCTATTGATCAATATCAGGTGGTCATGTACACTGATGGCTCTGGGCAACCAGCGGTTGGGACTAAACAACAGTATTCTGCTGCATGTGCGGTGGTGAGTGGCTAAATGGAGGGGGAAAAGTTCTGCCCCCAACATACTTATACACAGACCTTGGGTGACTGTACAGCACAGTTGGCTGAGCTGAAAGCTCTGTTGTTAGCCTTGGAACATGCGGATCAGGCAATATTTACACTGCTGGTTTGTGATTCCTATTACTGTGTCCAGTCTTTCAATGAATATTTACATTACTGGAGGTTGAATGGGTTCAGAGATTCCAAGGGTAACACCATAAAACACAGATTGCTGTGGGGGAAGGTTGCGGATCTGAAGGAAATGCTTCCTAAAGTCCATGTTGTACATACACTTGGGCACCAGCGCGTTGGAATACACTTTGCTGGGAATACTTTGGCTGATGAAGCCACGAAATCGGCCGTGGCAGTTGCCACAGTGGCCGCAGTAACTCGTTCGAGTTCTAAACAAGACACAGAGATTTTGGCTGCCATAAAGGCTACGGCTGATGGCACGCCATTTCCTAAAGGATTCCCTTCTAAATATAGTTACTGCATGGGTGGTATGCTGAACGCTGTAGTTAATATCAAAGGCGTTGGTGTACGTGAGATGCCCAATAAAATTGAGCGACCTCGATTAATTACTGCAGCACATGAGGGGGCGGCATCTGCACATGCAGGCGTGGCAGCCACCATTTCAATTTTACAGGCTCGTTATTGGTGGCCTGGTCTCTATAAGGAGACAAAGCAGTATGTCCTTTGTTATGACATCTGCCAACTGTAGGAGGCAGGCCTGGCTTGTAGTGGGTACCAAGGGGTACTTACACTTTGCACCAGGCCCAGGTATCCCTTATTAGTGTAGAGGGGTGTCTAGCAGCTTAGGCTGATAGAAAAGGTAGCTTAGCAGAGCAGCTTAGGCTGAATTAGGAGACGAGTGAAGCTCCTACAGTACCACCAGTGTCACATGCACAATATCATAAGAAAACACAATACACAGATATACTAAAAATAAAGGTACTTTATTTTTATGACAATATGCCAAAGTATCTCAGTGAGTACCCTCAGTATGAGGATAGCAAATATACACAAGATATATGTACACAATACCAAAATATGCAGTAATAGCATTAGAAAACAGTGCAAACAATGTATGGTCACAATAGAATGCAATGGGGGCACATAGGGATAGGGGCAACACAAACCATATACTCTAGAAGTGGAATGCGAACCACGAATGGACCCCAAACCTATGTGACCTTGTAGAGGGTCGCTGGGACTGTAAGAAAACAGTGAGGGTTAGAAAAATAGCCCACCCCAAGACCCTAAAAAGTAGGTGCAAAGTGCACCTAAGTTCCCCAAAGAGCACAGAAGTCGTGATGGGGGAATTCTGCAGGAAAGACCAACACCAGCAATGCAACAGCGATGGATTTCCAGACGAGAGTACCGGTGGAACAAGGGGACCAAGACCAAAAGTCACGATCAAGTCGGGAGTGGGCAGATGCCCAGGAAATGCCAGCTGTGGGTGCAAAGAAGCTGCCACCGGATGGTAGAAGCTGTGGATTCTGCAAGAGCGACAAGGGCTAGAAACTTCCCCTTTGGAGGATGGATGTCCCATGTCGTGAAGAGTCGTGCAGAGGTATTTCCGTGCAGAAAGACCGCAAACAAGCCTTGCTAGCTGCAAGGGTCATGGTTAGGGTTTTTGAATGCTGCTGTGGCCCAGGAGGGACCAGGATGTCGCCAATTGCATGAGGGGACAGAGAGGGCACCCAGCAAGACAAGGAGCCCTCTCAGAAGCAAGCAGCACCAACACAGAAGTGCCAGAACAGGCACTACGAAGTGGAGTGAACCGGAGCTCACCCAAAGTCACAAAGGAAGGTCCCACGACGCCGGAGGACAACTCAGGAGGTCGTGCTTTGCAGGTTAGAGTGCCGGGGACCCAGGCTTGGCTGTGCACAAAGGAAATCCTGGAAGAGTGCACAGGAGCCGGAGTAGCTGCAAAACATGCGGTTCCCAGCAATGCAGTCTAGCGTGGGGAGGCAAGGACTTACCTCCACCAAACTTGGACTGAAGAGTCACTGGACTGTGGGAGTCACATGGACAGAGTTGCTGAGTTCAAGGGACCTCGCTCGTCATGCTGAGAGGAGACCCAGAGGACCGGTGATGCAGTTCTTTGGTGCCTGCGGTTGCAGGGGGAAGATTCCATCGACCCACGGGAGATTTCTTCAGAGCTTCTAGTGCAGAGAGGAGGCAGACTACCCCCACAGCATGCACCACCAGGAAAACAGTTGATAAGGCGGCAGGATCAGCGTTACACAGTCACAGTAGTCGTCTTTGCTACTTTGTTGCAGTTTTGCAGGCTTCCAGCGCGGTCAGCAGTCAATTCCTTGGCAGAAGGTGAAGAGAGAGATGCAGAGGAACTCTGATGAGCTCTTGCATTCATTATCTAAAGAATTCCCCAAAGCAGAGACCTTAAATAGCCAGAAAAGGAGGTTTGGCTACCTAGCAGAGAGGATAGGCTAGCAACACCTGAAGGAGCCTATCAGAAGGAGTCTCTGACGTCACCTGCTGGCACTTGCCACTCAGAGCAGTCCAGTGTGCCAGCAGCACCTCTGTTTCCAAGATGGCAGATGTCTGGAGCACACTGGAGGAGCTCTGGGCACCTCTCAGGGGAGGTGCAGGTCAGGGGAGTGGTCACTCCCCTTTCCTTTGTCCAGTTTCGCGCCAGAGCAGGGCTGGGGGATCCCTGAACCGGTGCAGACTGGCTTATGCAGAGATGGGCACCATCTGTGCCCATCAAAGCATTTCCAGAGGCTGGGGGAGGCTACTCCTCCCCAGCCCTGACACCTTTTTCCAAAGGGAGAGGGTGTAACACCTTCTCTCTGAGGAAGTCCTTTGTTCTGCCCTCCTGGGACAAGCCTGGCTGGACCCCAGGAGGGCAGAAACCTGTCTGAGGGGTTGGCAGCAGCAGCAGCTACAGTGAAACCCCGGGAAAGGTAGTTTGGCAGTACCCGGGTCTGGGATAGAGACTCAGGGGATCATGGAATTGTCTCCCCAATGCCAGAATGGCATTGGGGTGACAATTCCATGATCTTAGACATGTTACATGGCCATGTTCGGAGTTACCATTGTGACACTATGCATATGTTGTGACATATGTATAGTGCACGCGTGTAATGGTGTCCCCGCACTCACAAAGTCCGGGGAATTTGCCCTGAACAATGTGGGGGCACCTTGGCTAGTGCCAGGGTGCCCACACACTAAGTAACTTAGCACCCAACCTTTTTCCAGGTAAAGGTTAGACATATAGGTGACTTATAAGTTACTTAAGTGCAGTGGTAAATGGCTGTGAAATAACGTGTACGTTATTTCACTCAGGCTGCACTGGCAGGCCTGTGTAAGAATTGTCAGATCTCCCTATGGGTGGCACAAGAAATGCTGCAGCCCATAGGGGTCTCCTGAAACCCCAATACCCTGGGTACCTCAGTACCATATACTAGGGAATTAAAAGGGTGTTCCAGTATGCCAATGTAAATTGGTGAAATTGGTCACTAGCCTGTTAGTGACAATTTGGAAAGAAATGAGAGAGCATAACCACTGAGGTCAACCTCCTGCTGATAAAAGCAACAGGTTGATCCTGGCCCTCAGAATTAAGTTGTGATAAGACTGCCCCTACCCCTAATTCAGATGCATCAGTTTGGACAATAAATTTTTTGGAGTAACAGTGGCTTTTCAGGACAGGTGCAGAGCACATGGCCTGCTTCAGCTCCTCAAAAGCTTTCTGACAGTTTGCTGTCCATAATACCTTTTTAGGCATTTTCTTAGATGTGAGGTCATTAAGAGGGGCTGCAATGGAGCCATAGTTCTTTATGAACCTCCTGTAGTACCCAGTGAGGCCTAAAAAGGCTCTCACCTGAGTCAGTTGTAGGGGGAACCCAATCTGTAATAGTTTGGATTTTCCCCTGAAGTGGTGCAATCTGTTCTCCACCTACCAGGTGTCCCAGATAAACCACTTTCCCCTGCTCTATCTGGCACTTTGAAGCCTTGATAGTGAGGCCTGCCTTTTGCAGGGCCTCCAAAACTTTCCATAGGTGGACCAGGTGATCATCCCATCTGGAGCTAAAGACAGCTATATCATCTAGATATGCTGCACTAAAAGCTTCCAGCCCTTGCAGGACTGTATTCACCAACCTCTGAAAAGTGTCAGGTGCATTCTTCAACCCAAAAGGCATTACTGTGAATTGGTAGTGCCCTCCAATGGTTGAAAATGCAGTTTTTGCTTTTGCATCCTCTGATAACTTGATCTGCCAATACCCTGCAGTCAAATCAAAGGTGCTTAGATACTTGGCAGATGCCAGTGTATCTATTAGCTCATCTGCCCTGAGTATAGGGTGAGCATCAGTTTTGGTTACTTGGTTGAGACCTCTATAGTCTACACAAAATCTCATTTCCTTCTTTCCATCCTTGGAATGAGGTTTTGGTATAAGTACCACAGGAGAGGCCCATGGACTTTCAGAGTGCTCAACCACTCCCAGATCAAGCATTTTCTGAACCTCTTGTTTTATGCAGTCCCTGACATGGTCAGGCTGCCTATAGATCTTACTTTTGACAGGCAAGCTGTCTCCAGTATTTATAGTGTGCTCACACCAAGAAGTGGTGCCTGGCACAGTAGAAAAGAGTTCAGAAAACTGACCCAGGAGATTTATGCAGTGGTCTTTCTGCTCAGCAGTAAGACAATCTGCCAGAACCACACCTTCCACTAGAGCATCTTGTTCTGTGGAAGAGAAGAGATCAGGGAGAGGGTCACTCTCTTCTTCCTGTCCCTCATCTTTTGCCATGAGCAGGGTGAGATCAGCCCTGTCATAGTAGGGTTTCAGGTGATTGACATGGAGCACCCTAATGGGACTCCTGGCAGTGCCTAAGTCAACTAAGTAGGTGACTTCACCCTTCTTCTCAACAATAATGTGGGGTCCACTCCATTTGTCTTGGAGTGCTCTTGGTGCCACAGGCTCCAAGACCCACACTTTCTGCCCTGGTTGGTACTGAACCAAAGCAGCCTTCTGGTCATGCCATTGCTTTTGGAGCTCTTGGCTGGCCTGAAGGTTTTTACTGGCCTTTTTCATGTACTCAGCCATCCTAGATCTTAGGCCAAGTACATAGTCCACTATGTCTTGCTTTGGAGCTTTTAAAGGTTGTTCCCAACCCTCCTTCACAAGTGTTAGGGGCCCTTTTACAGGGTGTCCAAATAGGAGTTCAAAGGGGCTGAAGCCCACTCTTTTCTGGGGTACCTCCCTGTAAGCAAAAAGGAGGCAAGGTAACAGGACATCCCATCTCCTGCGGAGTTTGTCAGGGAGTCCCATTATCATTCCTTTGAGAGTTTTATTAACCCCTTCCCCGCCACGGACGTAATGGTTACGTCCATGGCAGCGCCCGTGTGGCGCCATGGACGTAACCATTACGTCCAGGGACTGGCAGTCGGGGGAAGCGCTAGCGCTTCCCCCGAGGGCCGCCCCCCAACACCCCCAGGCCAGGGCTGAAAGGGGAATCCCTTCCCCTTTCACGCCCACCCCCCCCCCCGCCCCCCCCCCATGACGTCAGCGCGCGATCGCGCGCTGATTTCATGGAAACGGGGAATGACGCGCTGGAAGCCATTTGCTTCCAGCGCGTCAAGGGAGAAGGTGAGTATTTCACCTTCGTGCGGGGTGGGGGTGCTCTCAGAGAGGCATCGAGGGAAAGGAAAGGGTTTTCCTTTCCCTCGATGTCTCTTTGAGCATTCCTGCTGCCCGATCGCGATGCGATCGGGCAGCAGGAATGCCCACTAGACACCAGGGATTTCTGTATGTGTGTGTGTGTGAGTGAATATTAGTGTAGGGGAGCGACCCCTTGGGCAAGGGTCGCTCCCCTTTGGGGGCACATGCTTTTTACGTCGTTTCTGCCCCCCCTGGGGGCAGATTGGCCCTATTTTTAGGCCGATCTGCCCCCAAGGGGGGCAGAAAGCCACTAGACACCAGGGATTTTATTGTTGCTGTGTATTTTTTGTGTTGGGGGGCGGCCCCTTGGGCAAGGGTCGCTCCCCTTTGGGGGCAAATGTATTTTACGTCGTTTCTGCCCCCCCTTGGGGCAGATTGGCCCTATTTTTAGGCCGATCTGCCCCCAAGGGGGGCAGAAAGCCACTAGACACCAGGGATTTTATTGTTGATGTGTATTTTTTGTGTTGGGGGGCGGCCCCTTGGGCAAGGGTCGCCCCCAGGGGCCCTCATGTATTTTTGGGCAGTTCTGCCCCCCTTGGGGGCAGAGAGGCCTATTTTTTTTAGGCCTTTCTGCCCCCAAGGGGGGCAGAATCCCAATAGCGCCAGAAATAGTATGTATGTATGTGTGCTTTGTGTTGGGGGGTGGCCCCTTGGGCAAGGGTCGCTCCCCCCAGGGGCGCAATGTATTTATTGTCGTTTCTGCCCCCCTTGGGGGCAGATTAGCCCTATTTTTAGGCCGATCTGCCCCCAAGGGGGGCAGAAAGCCACTAGACACCAGGGATTTTATTGTTGATGTGTATTTTTTGTGTTGGGGGGCGGCCCCTTGGGCAAGGGTCGCCCCCAGGGGCCCTCATGTATTTTTGGGCAGTTCTGCCCCCCTTGGGGGCAGAGAGGCCTATTTTTTTTAGGCCTTTCTGCCCCCAAGGGGGGCAGAATCCCAATAGCGCCAGAAATAGTATGTATGTATGTGTACTTTGTGTTGGGGGGTGGCCCCTTGGGCAAGGGTCGCTCCCCCCAGGGGCGCAATGTATTTATTGTCGTTTCTGCCCCCCTTGGGGGCAGATTGGCCCTATTTTTAGGCCGATCTGCCCCCAAGGGGGGCAGAAAGCCACTAGACACCAGGGATTTTATTGTTGATGTGTATTTTTTGTGTTGGGGGGCGGCCCCTTGGGCAAGGGTCGCCCCCAGGGGCCCTCATGTATTTTTGGGCAGTTCTGCCCCCCTTGGGGGCAGAGAGGCCTATTTTTTTTAGGCCTTTCTGCCCCCAAGGGGGGCAGAATCCCAATAGCGCCAGAAATAGTATGTATGTATGTGTGCTTTGTGTTGGGGGGTGGCCCCTTGGGCAAGGGTCGCTCCCCCCAGGGGCGCAATGTATTTATTGTCGTTTCTGCCCCCCTTGGGGGCAGATTGGCCCTATTTTTAGGCCGATCTGCCCCAAGGGGGGCAGAAAGCCACTAGACACCAGGGATTTTATTGTTGATTTTTATTTTTTGTGTTGGGGGGTGGCCCCTTGGGCAAGGGTCGCCCCCAGGGTCCCACATGTATTTTTGGGCAGTTCTGCCCCCCTAGGGGGCAGATATGCCTATTTTTTAGGCCTTTCTGTCCCCAAGGGGGGCAGAATCCCCATAGCGCCAGGGATACTATGTATGTGTGTGTGTGCTTTGTGTGGGGGTGTGGCACCTTGGGCAAGGGTCGCCCCCCCCCAAAGGGTGCAATGTAATCTGGGTGATTTCTGCCCCCTCCCCTTGGGGGTAGATTGGCCTATTTTTTTTTTAGGCCCATCTTCCCCCAAGCAGAGAAGACTAGACTCGGGAAAATGAAAAAATGGTTAGTGGCGGAGTGTTTGTCAACTGGCGAAGTATTTACTTTTATGATAATAACAGTTTTTCTCCTTTTTGTTTTAGTTCTAAGCTTTTGCTGACTTTGCTGTGGCTTGTTGCAGTTTTGGCAGTAGTTGTCCTGCGGTTTGCGTAGTTGCATGTTTTAGGTAAGTAAATAAATTTACTCCAAGTGAGTATTGTTGCAATGCATGAATGACATGTTTGTAGGTGGTGTACTGAATGCAGGATTGTGTGTGAAATTGTCCTTAGAGTTATGCACAATGATTATTGTGTTGTCTTATGTCTAATTTGCTTTTTTTTTTCTCTTTTTAGTGGGATATCGTTGGTGATTGCTGTGGCTGTGCAGAGTAGTTGCTGGTGAGTCAAGCTTTTTCAGGCAAGTGAGCAGTATAGTTTTTGAGTTTATAATTCTTAGTGATAAACCTATACTTTGTTACTTATCTTACACAGTGCTGGTTGTTGGTGGTGTATTTGTCCAGTTAATTTTAGTAGGAAGGATCATGGCCAGCCGTAGGATGACCGCTCAGCAGGTTGTTAGTGTGCTTTTTGAGTCATCTTCTGACCATGAATATGAGACTGACTCTGCATCTGAGGCAGAGGAGGAAGTGCAGGATTCTGGAAGTGAATTTTCTGTCAGAGATGAATCATCTGATGATGAAGCCACTCTCAGTGCTGATGAAGGGCCTGTTTTAGAGGAGGACAGTGATGTGCCAATGGTGCAGGAGCCAGCGGCTGAAAGGCTTCCCATTGGAAGACCTGACGCATGGGTTGCACCAAACATGGAGCAGCCACAGTTGCCTGCGTTTACTGGTTTTCCAGGGTGTCGAGTTAATACGGAAAACTTTTTGCCCGTCAACTTTTTTGAGTTGTTTATGGACGATATATTTTTGGAAGAGATTGTTGAGCAGACTAATTTGTATGCAGAGCAGTTTTTGAGGGACAACGCTGCCAGACTTAGGCCACACTCTAGAGCTAGCCGGTGGATTCCCACAAATCTGGAAGAGTTGAAAAAGTTCTTGGGTTTAACTTTTTTGATGGGGCTGATAAGGAAGCCGTCGCTGTCTTCATATTGGTCTACTAGTCCCTTGATGGCAACTGCTATATTTCCTGCCATCATGAGTCGTAACCGGTATGAGCTTCTTCTTCGGATGTTGCATTTTGTAGATAATGCTTTAGCCTTGCCACGAGATCATCCTGATTCTGACCGTCTTTTTAAGATTAGACCTGTCCTTGATCATTTGGTAGATCGGTTTTCAGAGATCTATGTTCCAGGGAAAGAAATATCTGTAGATGAGTCTTTGGTCCTGTTCAAGGGTCGTTTGGTTTTTAGGCAGTACATTCCTAGCAAGAGGGCACGGTATGGAATTAAATTGTATATGCTGTCAGAAAGTAGTACAGGATATGTTTATAATTTCCGGGTCTACACTGGTAGGGATTCCAATATTGACCCCCCTGGTTGTCCTCCCACTTTTGGAGTTAGTGAGAAAATTGTGTGGGAACTTGGTAGACGACTGTTTAACAAAGGTCACCATTTATATGTAGATAACTTCTACACTGGAGTTCGGTTGTTCAAGGAGTTGTTCAGAGTGGACACTGTTGCTTGTGGCACAATCCGCTCTAATCGGAAAGGCTATCCAAAAGAGCTTGTCTGTAAAAAACTTGAGAAGGGACAGTGCAGTGCCTTGCGGAATGATGAGCTGCTAGCTCTGAAATTTGTAGACAAGAGGGATGTATACATGCTAAGCACCATCCATGATGAGAGTACTTCACCTGTGGCTGTTTGGGGTCAGGTTGCCGAAGTGCGCAAACCTGTGTGCATCTTAGACTATAATAAGCACATGGGTGGTGTTGATAGAGTAGATCAGAGGTTAGAACCTTACACTGCTGCTCGTAAGTCTTATGTGTGGTATAAGAAATTAGCGCTTCACTTGTTCCACTTGGCAACTTTTAATGCTTTTGTTGTGTTTAAGGATAGTTCTCCAGAGTCAAGGATGACATTTGTGAAATTTCAGGAGTCTATCATAGCTAGCCTTGTTGTGCTGGAACAGGCAAGAGTTCCTAGAGAAGCAGTGGTGGAGGATGTGGCTAGATTGAAAGATCGTCACTTTGCTGAGCACATTCCTCCCACGGCCAAAAAAAACTTTCCTGCTAAGAGATGTAGAGTCTGTGCTCGAAGAGGTATCAGGAAGGAGACTAGGATGTACTGCCCTGATTGTCCTTCAAAGCCTGGGCTGTGTGTGGGTGGCTGTTTCAGGAGCTACCACACACAGAAGAATTATTGGGAAATTCCGTGAGCGTAAACTGGTGTTTTATATTTTTATATGTTCGGTTTCACGGTTGGCATTAGTCATGTATTCAGTTAGAGCTTTTGTGTTTGTAGTTTTGTACTAATTTATGATTAGTGGTTTCTTTGTTGTTTAAAAACAAAAAAAAGGGGATGGCATGTGTAAAGTGGCGCTTGGCTGGCGGCGTGGGTGTGGTGGCGCTTGGCTGGCGGTGTGTGTGGGGTGGCGCTTGGCTGGCGGTGTGTGTGGGGTGGCGCTTGGCTGGCGGTGTGTGTGGGGTGGCGCTGGGCTGGCGGTGTGTGTGGGGTGGCGCTGGGCTGGCGGTGTGTGTGGGGTGGCGCTTGGCTGGTGGTGTGGGTGGGGTGGCGCTTGGCTGGCAGTGCCGGCCAAACGCCAGTCCACACACTCATCAGCTGGTGTGATTGCTGTATCAGGCATGTGGGCGTATGAAAGTGATGGGCCCTTGACTGGCGCTGTCTGTGGATGCGAGTCTTGTAATGTGCTGGGCCCGTGGCTGGCGGCGTGAATGGTCTAGTGCATGTCATGTATGAAAGGTGTGTGAATGGACTGTAAAGCGGTTGGTGCCTTGTCGTGGCTTTACAGCTCACGAGCTGTGAGTCATTGGTTCAGTTTTTTGGCCTTTCAGTTATTACCAGTGCATTTCACTTTTGTGAAATCTCTTGTTAATAAAATTTGATCTACTGAACCATCACTCACCCTCGTGCCAAATCCAACCAGTATGTGTGGTACAAATGACAAAACCTGCTCCGCTGTAATCAGGCGTCGCAGCACACTTGAGACACGCTAGGTGCCTCAGGTGGGACCCCGATGATGAAGCATGCCACCAACTTGGTTGGTGGGTGAGGGGTCTTCTTCACATAACCTAAGTGTGTTTCTTTTCACAATTTTAGTGTTTGGCACATCACGGACGTATGTGCACACATCAAAGTGATATATTCCAAAAATACCTGTGTTTGGGGGGGAGGGCCCACCTATGTTTTTGGTCCTGGGTGCGGCCGTCATGTAGGGAAACCTACAAAACCCAGAAACTTTTTAAAACTAGGCACCCCAAGGAGTCTAGGGAGGTGTGGCTTGTGTGGCTCCCCCAACATTTTCTTACCCAGACTCCTCTGTAAACCTCACAATTTGCATAAAAAAGCATATTTTCCTGATTTTTCTTAGTAGGATCACCGCTCCAGCACAAAATTCCTACTCCCCAGTTTTCCCCTCAGTCTCCCAAGTAAAATGACACCTCACTTATGTGGGTCCCCAAAGCAGAGTCCGTCTAAAGATGTATAAAAGAATATGCCCTTATAAACTTGCTGTGCTATCCCTTCTATCCCTTCAGGTTTTGGGCCTTATTATTTTGCAGGCACCTGGGCCACCCACACAAGTGAGGTATCATTTTTATCGGGAGACTTGGGGGAACGCTGGGTGGAAGGAAATTTGTGGCTCCTATCAGATTCCAGAACTTTCTGCCACAGAAATGTGAGGAACATGTGTTTTTTTAGCCAAATTTTGAGGTTTGCAAAGGATTCTGGGTAACAGAACCTGGTCCGAGCCCCGCAAGTCACCCCTCCTTGGATTCCCCTAGGTCTCTAGTTTTCAGAAATGCACTGGTTTGGTAGGTTTCCCTAGGCGCCGGGTGAGCTACAGGCCAAAATCCGCAGGTAGGCACTGTTTTCTCCCAAAATTGTGGATGTGTCCACGTTGCGCTTTGGGGTGTTTCCTGTCGCAGGCGCTAGGCCTACCCACGCAAGTGAGGTATCATTTTTATCGGGAGACTTGGGGGAACGCTGGGTGGAAGGAAATTTGTAGCTCCTCTCAGATTCCAGAACTTTCTGCCACAGAAATGTGAGGGACATGTGTTATTTTAGCCAAATTTTGAGGTTTGCAAAGGATTCTGGGTAACAGAACCTGGTCCGAGCCCCGCAAGTCACCCCTCCTTGGATTCCCCTAGGTCTCTAGTTTTCAGAAATGCACAGGTTTGGTAGGTTTCCCTAGGTGGCGGCTGAGCTAGAGGCCAAAATCTACAGGTAGGCACTTCGCAAAAAACACCTCTGTTTTTTTCCAAAATTTAGGATGTGTCCACGTTGCGCTTTGGGGTGTTTCCTGTCGCCGGCGCTAGGCCTACCCACGCAAGTGAGGTATCATTTTTATCGGGAGACTTGGGGGAACGCTGGGTGGAAGGAAATTTGTAGCTCCTCTCAGATTCCAGAACTTTCTGCCACAGAAATGTGAGGGACATGTGTTTTTTTAGCCAAATTTTGAGGTTTGCAAAGGATTCTGGGTAACAGAACCTGGTCCGAGCCCCGCAAGTCACCCCTCCTTGGATCCCCCTAGGTCTCTAGTTTTCAGAAATGCACAGGTTTGGTAGGTTTCCCTAGGTGGCGGCTGAGCTAGAGGCCAAAATCTACAGGTAGTCACTTTGCTAAAAACAGCTCTGTTTTCTGTGATATGTCCACGTTGTGTTTTGGGGCATATCCTGTCGCGGGCGGTAGGCCTACCCACACAAGTGAGGTATCATTTTTATCGGGAGACGTGGGGGAACGCTGGGTGGAAGGAAATTTGTAGCTCCTCTCAGATTCCAGAACTTTCTGCCACAGAAATGTGAGGAACATGTGTTATTTTAGCCAAATTTTGAGGTTTGCAAAGGATTCTGGGTAACAGAACCTGGTCCGAGCCCCGCAAGTCACCCCTCCTTGGATTCCCCTAGGTCTCTAGTTTTCAGAAATGCACAGGTTTGGTAGGTTTCCCTAGGTGGCGGCTGAGCTAGAGGCCAAAATCTACAGGTAGGCACTTCGCAAAAAACACCTCTGTTTTTTTCCAAAATTTAGGATGTGTCCACGTTGCGCTTTGGGGTGTTTCCTGTCACCGGCGCTAGGCCTACCCATGCAAGTGAGGTATCATTTTTATCGGGAGACTTGGGGGAACGCTGGGTGGAAGGAAATTTGTAGCTCCTCTCAGATTCCAGAACTTTCTGCCACAGAAATGTGAGGGACATGTGTTTTTTTAGCCAAATTTTGAGGTTTGCAAAGGATTCTGGGTAACAGAACCTGGTCCGAGCCCCGCAAGTCACCCCTCCTTGGATCCCCCTAGGTCTCTAGTTTTCAGAAATGCACAGGTTTGGTAGGTTTCCCTAGGTGGTGGCTGAGCTAGAGGCCAAAATCTACAGGTAGTCACTTTGCTAAAAACAGCTCTGTTTTCTGTGATATGTCCACGTTGTGTTTTGGGGCATATCCTGTCGCGGGCGCTAGGCCTACCCACACAAGTGAGGTATCATTTTTATCGGGAGACGTGGGGGAACGCTGGGTGGAAGGAAATTTGTGGCTCCTCTCAGATTCCAGAACTTTCTGCCACAGAAATGTGAGGAACATGTGTTTTTTTAGCCAAATTTTGAGGTTTGCAAAGGATTCTGGGTAACAGAACCTGGTCCGAGCCCCGCAAGTCACCCCTCCTTGGATCCCCCTAGGTCTCTAGTTTTCAGAAATGCACAGGTTTGGTAGGTTTCCCTAGGTGGCGGCTGAGCTAGAGGCCAAAATCTAAAGGTAGTCACTTTGCTAAAAACAGCTCTGTTTTCTGTGATATGTCCACGTTGTGTTTTGGGGCATATCCTGTCGCGGGCGCTAGGCCTACCCACACAAGTGAGGTATCATTTTTATCGGGAGACGTGGGGGAACGCTGGGTGGAAGGAAATTTGTGGCTCCTCTCAGATTCCAGAACTTTCTGCCACAGAAATGTGAGGAACAGGTGTTTTTTTAGCCAAATTTTGAGGTTTGCAAAGGATTCTGGGTAACAGAACCTGGTCCGAGCCCCGCAAGTCACCCCTCCTTGGATCCCCCTAGGTCTCTAGTTTTCAGAAATGCACAGGTTTGGTAGGTTTCCTTAGGTGGCGGCTGAGCTAGAGGCCAAAATCTACAGGTAGTCACTTTGCTAAAAACAGCTCTGTTTTCTGTGATATGTCCACGTTGTGTTTTGGGGCATATCCTGTCGCGGGCGGTAGGCCTACCCACACAAGTGAGGTATCATTTTTATCGGGAGACGTGGGGGAACGCTGGGTGGAAGGAAATTTGTAGCTCCTCTCAGATTCCAGAACTTTCTGCCACAGAAATGTGAGGAACATGTGTTATTTTAGCCAAATTTTGAGGTTTGCAAAGGATTCTGGGTAACAGAACCTGGTCCGAGCCCCACAAGTCACCCCTCCTTGGATTCCCCTAGGTCTCTAGTTTTCAGAAATGCACAGGTTTGGTAGGTTTCCCTAGGTGGCGGCTGAGCTAGAGGCCAAAATCTACAGGTAGGCACTTCGCAAAAAACACCTCTGTTTTTTTCCAAAATTTAGGATGTGTCCACGTTGCGCTTTGGGGTGTTTCCTGTCACCGGCGCTAGGCCTACCCATGCAAGTGAGGTATCATTTTTATCGGGAGACTTGGGGGAACGCTGGGTGGAAGGAAATTTGTAGCTCCTCTCAGATTCCAGAACTTTCTGCCACAGAAATGTGAGGGACATGTGTTTTTTTAGCCAAATTTTGAGGTTTGCAAAGGATTCTGGGTAACAGAACCTGGTCCGAGCCCCGCAAGTCACCCCTCCTTGGATCCCCCTAGGTCTCTAGTTTTCAGAAATGCACAGGTTTGGTAGGTTTCCCTAGGTGGCGGCTGAGCTAGAGGCCAAAATCTACAGGTAGTCACTTTGCTAAAAACAGCTCTGTTTTCTGTGATATGTCCACGTTGTGTTTTGGGGCATATCCTGTCGCGGGCGCTAGGCCTACCCACACAAGTGAGGTATCATTTTTATCGGGAGACGTGGGGGAACGCTGGGTGGAAGGAAATTTGTGGCTCCTCTCAGATTCCAGAACTTTCTGCCACAGAAATGTGAGGAACATGTGTTTTTTTAGCCAAATTTTGAGGTTTGCAAAGGATTCTGGGTAACAGAACCTGGTCCGAGCCCCGCAAGTCACCCCTCATTGGATCCCCCTTGGTCTCTAGTTTTCAGAAATGCACAGGTTTTGTAGGTTTCCCTAGGTGGCGGCTGAGCTAGAGGCCAAAATCTACAGGTAGTCACTTTGCTAAAAACAGCTCTGTTTTCTATGATATGTCCACGTTGTGTTTTGGGGCATATCCTGTCGCGGGCGTTAGGCCTACCCACACAAGTGAGGTATCATTTTTATCGGGAGACGTGGGGGAACGCTGGGTGGAAGGAAATTTGTAGCTCCTCTCAGATTCCAGAACTTTCTGCCACAGAAATGTGAGGAACATGTGTTTTTTTAGCCAAATTTTGAGGTTTGCAAAGGATTCTGGGTAACAGAACCTGGTCCGAGCCCCGCAAGTCACCCCTCCTTGGATTCCCCTCGGTCTCTAGTTTTCAGAAATGCACAGGTTTGGTAGGTTTCCCTAGGTGCCGGCTGAGCTAGAGGCCAAAATCTACAGGTAGGCACTTCGCAAAAAACACCTCTATTTTTTTCCAAAATTTAGGATGTGTCCACGTTGCGCTTTGGGGTGTTTCCTGTCGCCGGCGCTAGGCCTACCCACGCAAGTGAGGTATAATTTTTATCGGGAGACTTGGGGGAACACTGGGTGGAAGGAAATTTGTAGCTCCCCTCAGATTCCAGAACTTTCTGCCACAGAAATGTGAGGAACATGTGTTTTTTTAGCCAAATTTTGAGGTTTGCAAAGGATTCTGGGTAACAGAACCTCGTCCGAGCCACACAAGTCACCCCTCCTTGGATTCCCCTAGGTCTCTAGTTTTCAGAAATGCATAGGTTTGGTAGGTTTCCCTAGGTGGCGGCTGAGCTAGAGGCCAAAATCTACAGGTAGTCACTTTGCTAAAAACAGCTCTGTTTTCTGTGATATGTCCACGTTGTGTTTTGGGGCATATCCTGTCGCGGGCGCTAGGCCTACCCACACAAGTGAGGTATCATTTTTATCGGGAGACGTGGGGGAACGCTGGGTGGAAGGAAATTTGTGGCTCCTCTCAGATTCCAGAACTTTCTGCCACAGAAATGTGAGGAACATGTGTTTTTTTAGCCAAATTTTGAGGTTTGCAAAGGATTCTGGGTAACAGAACCTGGTCCGAGCCCCGCAAGTCACCCCTCCTTGGATCCCCCTAGGTCTCTAGTTTTCAGAAATGCACAGGTTTGGTAGGTTTCCCTAGGTGGCGGCTGAGCTAGAGGCCAAAATCTACAGGTAGTCACTTTGCTAAAAACAGCTCTGTTTTCTGTGATTTGTCCACGTTGTGTTTTGGGGCATATCCTGTCGCGGGCGCTAGGCCTACCCACACAAGTGAGGTATCATTTTTATCGGGATACGTGGGGGAACGCTAGGTGGAAGGAAATTTGTGGCTCCTCTCAGATTCCAGAACTTTCTGCCACAGAAATGTGAGGAACATGTGTTTTTTTAGCCAAATTTTGAGGTTTGCAAAGGATTCTGGGTAACCGAACCTGGTCCGAGCCACACAAGTCACCCCTCCTTGGATTCCCCTAGGTCTCTAGTTTTCAGAAATGCACAGGTTTGGTAGGTTTCCCTAGGTGGCGGCTGAGCTAGAGGCCAAAATCTACAGGTAGTCACTATGCTAAAAACAGCTCTGTTTTCTGTGATGTGTCCAGGTTGTGTTTTGGGGCATATCCTGTCGCGGGCGCTAGGCCTACCCACACAAGTGAGGTATCATTTTTATCGGGAGACGTGGGGGAATGCTGGGTGGAAGGAAATTTGTCGCTCCTCTCAGATTCCAGAACTTTCTGCCACAGAAATGTGAGGAACATGTGTTTTTTTAGCCAAATTTTGAGGTTTGCAAAGGATTCTGGGTAACAGAACCTGGTCCGAGCCACACAAGTCACCCCTCCTTGGATTCCCCTAGGTCTCTAGTTTTCAGAAATGCACAGGTTTGGTAGGTTTCCCTAGGTGCCGGCTGAGCTAGAGGCCAAAATCTACAGGTAGTCACTTTGCTAAAAACAGCTCTGTTTTCTGTGATGTGTCCACGTTGTGTTTTGGGGCATATCCTGTCGCGGGCGCTAGGCCTACCCAAACAAGGGAGGTATCATTTTTATCGGGAGACTTGGGGGAACATAGAATAGCAAAACAAGTGTTATTGCCCCTTGTCTTTCTCTACATTTATTCCTTCCAAATATAGGGGTGTGTGTAAAAAAGACATCTATTTGAGAAATTCCATGTAATTCACGTGCTACTATGGTCACCCCGGAATTCAGAGATGTGCAAATAACCACTGCTCCTCAACACCTTATCTTGTGCCCTTTTTGGAAATGCAAAGGTTTTCTTGATAGCTATTTTTTACTCCTTATATTTCAGCAAATGAATTACTGTATACTCGGTATAGAATGAAAACGCACTGCAGGGTGCAGCTCATTTATTGGCTCTGGGTTCCTCGGGTTCTTGATGAACCTACAAACCCTATATATCCCCGCAACCAGAGGAGTCCAGCAGACGTAACGGTATATTGCTTTCGATAATCTGACATTGCAGGGAAAAGTTACAGAGTAAAAAGTAGAGAAAAATTGATGTTTTTTTCACCTCAATTTCAATATTTTTCTTTTTCAGCTGTTATTTTCTGTAGGAAACCCTTGTAGGATCTACACAAATGACCCCTTGCTGAATTCAGAATTTTGTCTACTTTTCAGAAATGTTTAGGTTTCTGGGATCCAGCATTGGTTTCATGACCATTCCGGTCACTGACTGGAAGGAGGCTGAAAGCACAAAAAATTGCACAAATGGGGTATGCCCCAGTAAAATGCCAAAATTGTGTTGAAAAATTGGGTTTTCGGATTCAAGTCTGCCTGTTCCTGAAAGCTGGGAAGCTGCTGAGTTTAGCACCGCAAACCCTTTGTTGATGCCATTTTCAGGGGAAAAAGCACAAGCCTTCTTCTGCAGCCCCTTTTTCCAATTTTTTTGAAAAAAACGAAATTTTCACTGTATTTTGGCCAATTTCTTGGCCTCCTTCAGGGGAACCCACAAAGTCTGGGTACCTTTAGAATCGCTAGGATGTTGGAAAAAAAGGATGCAAATTTGGCTTGGTTAGCTTATGTGGACAAAAAGTTATGAGGGCCTAAGCGCGAACTGCCCCAAATAGGCAAAAAAAGGCCTGGCACAGGAGGGGGAAAAGGCCTGGCAGCGAAGTGGTTAAACCTCTCAACTAGTCCATTTGTTTGTGGATGATAGAGTGTGGTGAACTTGTATGTCACTACACATTCCTTCCACATGGCCTTTAAGTAAGCAGACATGAAATTGCTTCCTCTGTCTGATACCACCTCTTTTGGGAAGCCCACCCTGGAAAAGATTCCCAGGAGGGCCTTTGCCACTGCAGGAGCTGTAGTGGTCCTTAGAGGAATAGCTTCAGGATATCTGGTGGCATGGTACACTACCACCAAGATAAACCTATTGCCTGAAGCAGTAGGAGGGTCAAGGGGGCCAACTATGTCAACCCCTACCCTTTCAAATGGAACCCCAACCACAGGCAGTGGAATAAGGGGTACCTTTGGGGTGCCACCTGTCTTGCCACTGGCTTGACAGGTTTCACAGGACTTACAAAATTCCTTTGTGTCCTCTGACATTCTAGGCCTTGAAACAAGGGGACAAGCCTGTCCCAAGTTTTCATTTGCCACAAAAAATGTCCAGCTAAGGGAATGTCGTGGGCTAGAGTTAGGAGGAACTTTCTGTATTCCTGAGGAATCACCAATCTCCTGGCAGCTCCAGGTTTTGGATCCCTTGCTTCAGTATACAAAAGGTTATACTCCCAGTAAACTCTGTGAGAGTCACTGACATCCCCATTTGCTTGTTTGACAGCTTGCTGCCTTAGACCCTCTAGTGTGGGACAGGGTATGCTGTGCCACACTCAGCTCCTACCTGGCAGGCCCCCCTTCACCCAAAAGCTCAGCAGTGTCTGCTTCCAGCTCCTCTGGTGTGGGTTCTGCACAGGGTGGAAATTCTTCTTCCTCAGAAGTTGAATCCACTGTAGAGGGAGGGATAGTAGGTAGTGTTTTATCTTTACTAACCCTAGCTTTAGGGAGCACTTGGTCCATTCTTCCAGGATCCAAGTCACCCTGTCCTTTTTGCTTTTTGGCCTGAGCCCTGGTCAAAGCAAAAATATGCCCTGGAATGCCTAGCATTGCTGCATGAGCCTCCAACTCCACTTTTGCCCATGCTGATGTCTCTAAATCGTTCCCTAGTAGACAGTCTACAGGTAAATCTGAGGCAACCACAACTTTCTTTGGACCAGTAACCCCCCCAGTTGAGATTCACAACAGCCATGGGGTGGCTAAGAGTGTTGTTATGAGCATCGGTTACTTGGTACTGATGACCAAGTAGGTGTTGTTCAGGGTGGACCAGTTTCTCTATTACCATTGTAACACTGGCACCTGTGTCCCTGTAGGCCTGAACCTCAACACCATTTATTAGGGGCAGTTGCTTATACTTATCCATATTAAGGGGACAAGCAACCAAGGTGGCTAAATCAATAGCCCCCTCTGAGACTAACACAGCCTCTGTGGTCTCCCTAACAAGACCAACCCCAACTAAATTACCAAAAGTGAGCCCAGCTACTCCCTTGGATTGGCTATTAGTAGGTTTGCTCCCACCACCACTGCTATTACTAAGGGCACTAGGTGTAGCAGCAGGGGTTATAGTGGTAGGAGGCTTGGTGCTTTTCTTTGGACAACTGGGATCTGTTGTCTAATGGCCTTTTATTTTACATAAATAGCACCATGGTTTCTTTTCTTTGTTTTGATTTGAAGAGGATTTGGGCCCACCACCCCCACCAGAGTGTTTTTGTGGGCCTGATGAAGACTTATTTTTAGATTTGTCCCCACCCTTCTCAGAAGACTTACCATCCTTCTTCTTGCCATCCTTGTCACCCACTGTATGAACTTTTCTGTTCACCCTTGTTCTGACCCATTTGTCTGCCTTCTTTCCCAATTCTTGAGGAGAGGTCAGATCAGAGTCTACCAGGTACTGGTGTAACAAATCAGACACACAATTATTAAGAATATGCTCTCTCAGGATTAAGGTATGCAGGCTTTCATAGTCAGAGACTTTACTGCCATGTAACCACCCCTCCAAGGCCTTCACTGAATGGTCAACAAAGTCTACCCAGTCTTGTGAAGACTCATTTTTGGTTTCTCTGAACTTCATCCTGTACTGTTCAGTGGTTAAGCCATAACCATCTAGGAGTGCATTCTTAAGAACTGTAAAATTATTGGCATCACTTTCTTTAACAGTAAGGAGCCTATCCCTACCCTTTCCACTGAAATATAGCCATAGGATGGCAGCCCACTGCCTTTGAGGGACTTCCTGTACAACACAGGCCCTCTCAAGTGCAGCAAACCACTTGTTAATGTCATCCCCCTCCTTGTAAAGGGGAACTATCTTGTGCAGATTCCTAGAATAATGCTCTTCTGCAGGATGACTATTTGGAATACTGCTGCTGCCACCATGGGGTCTTAACCCCAACCTCTGTCTTTCTTTTTCTAAATCAAAGGCTTGCCTATCTAAATCCAGCTGTTGCTTCTTGAGCTTCAGCCTGGATTCTTCCACTCTCAATCTATTGAGCTCCCTTTCTAACACTCTGTCATCAGGGTGGGTGGGTGGGACATGCCTTGACACAGAAGTATGGTGAGAATGAACAGAGGGAGACCTGTCCCTAACAGATGGCACCCTAACATTCTGGCCTACAGAAGTAGCACTCCTACTATGATGAGAAGTAACACTCTTACTGTGATGTGAATTCACATCAGTACCAGCTATGCTAGGTGGCCTGCTAATGGGCAGGTTGGGAAGGTTCCCTTCTAAATCTTTTGCTAGGGGTGCCCCAGGGTCAGATTGGGAACCATCAGCTAATTTCTCAACAGAAGTGCCAACTAAGGTCTTATCTTGTTCAATGAGCATATTAACCAATAGTTCTCTAGAGGGATTCTTCCCTACCCCTAAACCTCTTTCAACGCAGAGACTCCTTGCTCCTTTCCAGATAAGGTGATCATAAGCAAGTTTGGACAGATCAACAGTTTGACCTGTGCCAGACATTATAGAAAGTGATTAAGGGACAGAAAAGTGAGAAAAAAGTTTTCAGAACTTTTTAAAGGACAGAAAAAAACTTTTAAAACTTTTAAAGAACTTTTTGAAAGTTTAGAGGTACTTTTCAGCACTTAGCAAGAAGAGCAAGAGAAGAAAAGCAAAACTTTTTGGTTAGGTGTACATACACTGAACTTGTTTTGTATATTTTTCTCTTATGAAAAGTACAATATGACAAAGTGGTAAGTAGTTGCAAGTACTTATCCCACCGCTGCACAACCAATGTAGGAGGCTGACCTGGCTTGTAGTGGGCACCAAGGGGTACTTACACTTTGCACCAGGCCCAGGTATCCCTTATTAGTGTAGAGGGGTGTCTAGCAGCTTGGGCTGATAGAAAAGGGAGCTTAGCAGAGCAGCTTAGGCTGAACTAGGAGACGAGTCAAGCTCCTACCATACCACCAGTGTCACATGCACAATATCATAAGAAAAGACAATACACAGATATACTAAAAATAAAGGTACTTTATTTTTATGACAATATGCCAAAGTATCTCAGTGAGTACCCTCAGTATGAGGATAGCAAATATACACAAGATATATGTACACAATACCAAAATATGCAGTAATAGCAATAGAAAACAGTGCAAACAATGTATAGTCACAATAGAATGCAATGGGGGCACATAGGGATAGGGGCAACACAAACCATATACTCTAGAAGTGGAATGCGAACCACGAATGGACCCCAAACCTATGTGACCTTGTAGAGGGTCGCTGGGACTGTAAGAAAACAGTGAGGGTTAGAAAAATAGCCCACCCCAAGACCCTGAAAAGTGGGTGCAAAGTGCACCTAAGTTCCCCAAAGAGCACAGAAGTCGTGATAGGGGAATTCTGCAGGAAAGACCAACACCAGCAATTCAACAACTATGGATTTCCAGATGAGAGTACCTGTGGAACAAGGGGACAAGTCCAAAAGTCACAATCAAGTCGGGAGTGGGCAGATGCCCAGGAAATGCCAGCTGTGGGTGCAAAGAAGCTGCCACTGGATGGTAGAAGCTGTGGATTCTGCAAGAGTGACAAGGGCTAGAAACTTCCCCTTTAGAGGATGGATGTCCCACGTCGTGAAGAGTTGTGTAGAGGTGTTTCCGTGCAGAAAGACCGCAAACAAGTCTTGCTAGCTGCAAGGGTCGCAGTTAGGGTTTTTGGATGCTGCTGTGGCCCAGGAGGGACCAGGATGTAGCCAGTTGCGTGAGGGGACAGAGAGGGCGCCCAGCAAGACAAGGAGCCCTCTCAGAAGCAAGCAGCACCCGCAGAAGTGCCAGAACAGGCACTACAAAGTGGAGTGAACTGGAGCTCACCCAAAGTCACAAAGGAAGGTCCCACGACGCCGGAGGACAACTCAGGAGGTCGTGCACTGCAGGTTAGAGTGCCGGGGACCCAGGCTTGGCTGTGCACAAAGGAAATCCTGGAAGAGTGCACAGAAGCCGGAGTAGCTGCAAAACACGCGGTTCCCAGCAATGCAGTCTAGCGTGGGGAGGCAAGGACTTACCTCCACCAAACTTGGACTGAAGAGTCACTGGACTGTGGGAGTGACGTGGACAGAGTTGCTGAGTTCAAGGGACCTCGCTCGTTGTGCTGAGAGGAGACCCAGAGGACTGGTGATGCAGTTCTTTGGTGCCTGCGGTTGCAGGGGGAAGATTCCGTCGACCCATGGGAGATTTCTTCGGAGCTTCTAGTGCAGAGAGGAGGCAGACTACCCCCACAGCATGCACCACCAGGAAAACAGTCGAGAAGGCGGCAGGATCAGCGTTACAAGGTTGCAGTAGTCGTCTTTGCTACTTTGTTGCAGTTTTGCAGGCTTCCAGCGCGGTCAGCAGTCGATTCCTTGGCAGAAGGTGAAGAGAGAGATGCAGAGGAATTCTGATGAGCTCTTGCATTCGTTATCTAAAGAACTCCCCAAAGCAGAGACCCTAAATAGCCAGAAAAGGAGGTTTGGCTACCTAGGAGAGAGGATAGGCTAGCAACACCTGAAGGAGCCTATCAGAAGGAGTCTCTGACGTCACCTGCTGGCACTGGCCACTCAGAGCAGTCCAGTGTGCCAGCAGCACCTCTGTTTCCAAGATGGCAGAGGTCTGGAGCACACTGGAGGAGCTCTGGGCACCTCCCAGGGGAGGTGCAGGTCAGGGGAGTGGTCACTCCCCTTTCCTTTGTCCAGTTTTGCACCAAAGCAGGGCTGGGGGATCCCTGAACCGGTGTAGACTGGCTTATGCAGAGATGGGCACCATCTGTGCCCATCAAAGCATTTCCAGAGGCTGGGGGAGGCTACTCCTCCCCAGCCCTGACACCTTTTTCCAAAGGGAGAGGGTGTAAGACCTTCTCTCTGAGGAAGTCCTTTGTTCTGCCATCCTGGGCCAAGCCTGGCTGGACCCCAGGAGGGCAGAAACCTGTCTAAGGGGTTGGCAGCAGCAGCAGCTGCAGTAAAACCCCGGGAAAGGTAGTTTGGCAGTACCCGGGTCTGAGATAGAGACTCGGGGCATCATGGAATTGTCTCCCCAATGCCAGAATGGCATTGGGGTGACAATTCCATGATCTTAGACATGTTACATGGCCATGTTCGGAGTTACCATTGTGACGCTATACATATGTCGTGACATATGTATAGTTCACGCGTGTAATGGTGTCCCCGCACTCACAAAGTCCGGGGAATTTGCCCTGAACAATGTGGGGGCACCTTGGCTAGTGCCAGGGTGCCCACACACTAAGTAACTTAGCACCCAACATTTACCAGGTAAAGGTTAGACATATAGGTGACTTATAAGTTACTTAAGTGCAGTGGTAAATGGCTGTGAAATAACGTGTACGTTATTTCACTCAGGCTGCACTGGCAGGCCTGTGTAAGAATTGTCAGATCTCCCTATGGGTGGCACAAGAAATGCTGCAGCCCATAGGGGTCTCCTGGAACCCCAATACCCTGGGTACCTCAGTGCCATATACTAGGGAATTATAAGGGTGTTCCACTATGCCAATGTAAATTGGTGAAATCGGTCACTAGCCTGTTAGTGACAATTTGGAAAGAAATGAGAGAGCATAACCACTGAGGTTCTGGATAGCAGAGCCTCAGTGAGACAGTTAGTCATAACACAGGTAACACATACAGGGCACACTTATGAGCACTGGGGCATTGGCTGGCAGGGTCCCAGTGACACATACAACTAAAACAACATATATACAGTGAAATATGGGGGTAACATGCCAGGCAAGATGGTACTTTCCTACACCAACAGATTAAAGTTTCCACGGCTAGGCGCCCGCAGCAGATGCCCCTTCTGATCTCGAATAAACCTTTACAGTGTGTGTACTTGGACCACTGTGGTCCGCTGACACCAGATAGTGCATACAAATATATATTGGTAGCTGTAGATTCGTGATCCAGATTTGTGTGGGTCTGGCCACAAAGCTCGGCTGACGCTCGAACTGTTATTAAAGATTTGCACATCTTTGTCGATACATATGCAGTTGCGGCTTTTCATTTGGACCAGGGCCCTGCTTTTGCCTCTAAGGCATTCAGGGACACCATGGCTTCGTTGGGGGTCCAGCTCCAGTTCTTGTCTCCATTTCATCCCGAGGGAAATTCTGTTGTGGAGCGTTTAAATCGCGATTTAAAGCAATCCTTAATGTCCAGAGTTATAGGTACGGGTCGTAGTTGGCTAGCCCACCTGTATGGAGTACAGAGAGCACTTAATAACTTGCCTAGAAGGTCCCTGGGGGGTCGTACTTCATATGAGTTCCTGTTTGGAACATAAATGTATGTTCCTGATCTAGATGGTCCTGGTGTGAAAAGGTCGCAGTGAAAAAAGAATTTGGCCCTTCCTATCGAGTGCCAGTCCCTGTGCTAGGGGTCCACGGCACAAGAACTGTGATTTTGCCACCGCTGCAAGGGGCCAAAGGTAATCGCTTTGTTTCCATTGACAATGTCGAGTTACAACATGTGGCTGATTCTGCACAGCAGACCAAGAGGGACGCCCAGTAGTTCCGGAATCCCTCTCACTACTGGGGACGAAGTTCAGCTGCAGGTGATTTGCACCAACGCTATTTCCTCTCCGAGCTTGGGGAGGGTGGAAGCTGACCTTGCGATTGTTCCACTGACGGCGAATAATTTGGAATCTTTTGATCAAGTTGCTGTAAGTTCTACTGATATGGCTGAACATGTGGTCTACAGCGTGCCAAGGCGAGAGCCACCGTCTGCTTCTTTGTTTACGGTTGCACCTTTTGCGAGAACTACCTCCGGCTGCTTTAACACCACTGATGATACCGTGTCGGACTCCTCCTCCTCTTCAGCACCAGTCCTGGGTCCACGTAAGCTGCTGTATTGGCTTAAACATACATATTTTGTTGTTCCTTGGAACTATCTGTGGCTTTTCATGACTGTGATGACTTTTTTCCTTTGGCTGGGCTTTGTAGTTACCTTTTTTCTGGTGATACATGGTCATTTTCTTCCTGAACGATCTGAGATTGAGCACGTGGAGAAGGTGTTGAAACCACATTTTTCATCACATATGGTTCGAAGGGACTTGTCCTTTGTGAATATTTCTGCTGTACCGATTCCAGGTGGGATTGTGTGGGATAGAGTAATGTTTGATATATATGGTCCCACTGAAATAATTCAAATACCGTATGTTCTCAAATTGTCAATGAATTATATCGTTATACCAGGCATTGTTTCTGATGATTGGGATGTAAAGACGGTAGATTCTTTGTTGACAGAATTGCAATATTATACAGTCTATGAAAATGAAGATGCTTACCAATTTAGAGATAATTATGGTGACATGTATTGCTACAATTATTATGGACACCATTTTATTCATAAAGCTAGTAGCCCTAAATCAATATTTGAGTATATGCAATGGGAGCATTGCCCGACTCCTCCACAGGGGAGTTCTGAAACTTATTCTGATAAATTTGCATATTTTTCTGGACATAATCAACACAGTGCTAAGTCTTACCATTTTAAGGTTACTCCGCATACTAATAAGCAAATGTTATTGACAGATACTAAATTACTGTATTCAAATTTGTTTGTGTCCAAACTTTCTGTTGAGGGGTATGAATACTGGTCTAAAACTGTTGATTTGAAAAGTGTCTGGGGAACGAAAAATTGGCAAATGCGGGGGAGGGACACATTGTTTAGGGCATGTATTATTCCTGTCCAAATGATTTTCTTAAATGACACTGTACAACAGACTAGCTGTTTGGGCTTAGCAACAATTAGGGACTTGAATTTGCCTAGCATACCTGTCCCTTCCAAATTGAAAAACTGGCAGCAATATGTTAATGCCACGTTTAGTGTGCTTGCAGACTGGGTCCAGAATGGTACGCTTAACACTTCATTGACACGTCCGGGCGGGTGGTCATTATGGCCCATAGACACTAATGGGTGTCATCAACGTTTTGTCACCTCTTCGGAGGGGTTCAGGACTAGTAGGGCAGACCCTCGCTACATATCGCCAGAACATGCTGATATCATTACTACATATAGTGTGGGGAAACTTTCTCAGCAATGGTTGAGGTCATCCACGCTGGATGCAGTTAAATCACATCTCACGTTACTGTCTAATAATACTGACTTGCAAGATTTTTTGTCAGGTCCAAGAGTACCCCGGAAGAAACGCTTTTTGTATGAAGTGTACAATGAGATTTGGAAACTTTCACATCAAGAGGCGGCGGCCCGGTTAAGGCAGATAGATCAGGAGAATTTGAAGCAAGCATTGTCTGTTGTGGATAATGGAATGCATTCCCTATCCGACCGTGTATATACGATTGACAACATTGTTTCCTCTGCTATAGACATTATTAAATCAGATATGTCTTCTTTATATCATGGGCAGAGTCAAACGCGGTCCATCATGCAGTTGGGTTGGATTCTACAGACATTAAAGGCAGGTCGCGTTCCGTGGCAGCACATCCGAGCCAGGGAGATATTGATTTCCTTTAATCTGACACGTCAACAACAGCTCATGGCTAAGAAGGAAGCAACATATGTTATGTTAAATATTGAAAAGTTGGAAAAGTTGCCTTTTACTGTGGCTGAGATTTCGTCAGCTGAGTGGTTGATTCACGGGGTTATCAATTTGCCTATCTCCACTCTGCAATTCACTTCTTGTTTGAAGCATATTCCGGTGGGCAGATATGAGAAGTTGGGAGACAGTTACATACATGAGGTGTGGGAGCTTCCCTTTTTATACAGATGTCTTAATAGTATGAGGGAGGTTTTTCTTAGCGGTAGTGAATGCAAAACTTCTGTCAGCCATTCGATGGTTTGTAAGCAGCTGTCTTTGCATGGGGCATGTAATGCCTCGATTGCGAACTTAGCTTGCTATCTTGAGGGAGTTCCAGTCCCAGTAATTAAAAACACTTTCCAGGTGCTTTCAAACGGCAGCTACGTCCTTCTTAACAGTGAAGCCTGTTGTGGCATGCGTGCCGGAATAGTTTACGTAGTCGTTGTCACCAAGGCCGTTACGTGCTGCGGGAATGTGTTGTTTCCCCCCACTCAATTTAGGGAGGTAGCGGACATCTGGCCTCACATTGCTACTTCCAAGGTGAATTTCGACAAGTTGAGTCGACTGAAGGTTCTATTGTTTCAAAAGCATGTGGCCCTTACATCTGCACACGAGACCTATGCACTTCAGGTGCGAGGCCATCAGCAGAAATACAGTCCCTATTAAATACTAACTTTCCAAGCCACTTTGGTGAACTTGTGGGACGTATATTTAATAGGTCCAGCACTGCTGGAATTGCACATTTTTTCAAAGCTGTTGGTGTTGCTTTTGCTCATACCTTCTCTTCCATATTCAGTTTGATACCTTCAGCTATTCATTCTATTTTCTGAAGCATTTTTGGGGGATTTCCGATTACTTTGGCTTTGTTGGCTGGTGTTTTGCTGTTACTGTTGTTCTTCCACAACGGCTGCCCCCGCAACGAGATCCAATATTGGCGCTCCCGTCAGCGCAGCTGTGTCGTGAACGCATGATGCAGCATTTTGGAGCAACACTCCTAGGACAGTTGGAGTGTGACTGGTCTCTGTCATTCCGACCGGTTTTGGATTGTGTGCAACCTGTGTTTCGGTGCCTTTGGTGCTCGTTTGAACATGCACTGGCTCTCTGTCTCTCACTACAGCGCCCCCCGGTGGTTGATACTAATCCGTTGATGTTCCCGATTAGGGCTCATTCCCAGACTTGTGCACTGCGGTTGCGTTTGCTTCGTGAGGCAGTTTATGAGATTCCCTTCCTGGAGGAAGATGGTATTGTCTCATTCATAGGCCCTGCATGGGGTGCCGCCCTGGATGGTTCTGGGGCTTTGGAACACACCTGCTCCATGATAGTTTTTGGCGTGGATTTTCCAGTGTTGACATCTGTCGAAGTGGAGGATGTCCTGCTTTCCGTGGCTTCCGCCTAAGAATTATATTTTTGTAATTGACATTGTATCGAATTTGGCTCTACCGTCACATGCTTACAAATTTTAATTGGTTTTCTGCTTTGATGTCCTCTGGACTTGTCAAAATATATTTGGTATATTTTTTGTATCTGGGGCATATTTTTATATTATTAGAACCACTTCCTACTGACAAGGGGAGGGTGTAGTGTGGTCAGTTTTATGTATCCTTTGCGCGTTAGCTTCAGGCGTTAGGCCTTTGTGCACTTTGCCCTGGATGTATTTTATTCCTTTGCTCGCAGCATAGAGCCTCTGTGCACTTTGCTCTAAATGCTTTTTATTCAGCTTCGTACTGTTATTTTTCAAATAGCCAGTTCTACGGTCTTGTTTTTTTTTTTATATCACACTGTTTAGCCTATTTCAGCACTGGAGTTTTCAATAACACATTCTTGTTCACTCTGTGCTTCAGTCAAGGATACAGTCTGGTACATTGCCGATAGACGTGGTAGGAGTTTAGTCTTTGGCATTCTTGCTTAGGGACATTTTGTAATCACACTGACATGTTAGTTATAAAAACACTTCCTTGTCCTAATACACGTGAGAGGGAGATTCCGACCAGGGAACCACAACTAGACGCTGACTGCCTCGTTGCAGATGCTGAACCATATCACAGGCCTTTGCTCAGGTATGAGGGTTGATGGCTTCCCAGGGAATCTAAAAGGCAAGTTAGAAGCTTAACATGCTGTGCTCGAAATAGAATTAAATGAGAGAGTAGAATTTATTAACACCATGATAGCGTTATTCTTATGTTTCACTCTCCTCGTGACTATTTCGATCCTACTGTGTTGTATGGTTCTGGTTATTGCGGCTCACGCCTTAATATCTAAAATACAGTCGTTTTATTAAAACAACCTATAAAACTCAAACTGTCTTTGTCATTTGTATATGAGATCATACTGTAAATGAGAGAGCTGGTTTGGATCTGAGTGACCACGACTTCCCTGAGAAGTTCCAAAGATGTCATGCGCTCAGCTGCCCAATCATCTCTTCCCCTTGGGAGAGATGAGGCACTGCTAGTTAGCCGGAGAAAAAACGGATTTGGTCCTTCCAAGTGGGTAAGACTTAGGTGGTCATTCTGACCTCGGCGGTAAAAGGCGCCTACCGCCGGTCAGAAATCCTCCATAATCCCGCCGCGGTCGCGGAAACCCGCCACGGTCATTCTGACCCGCAGAAGGCAAACCTCCGAAAATCCGACCGCCACAACAGACCGCCAGACCAGCGGTCGGCGGAAAGGTGGAGGTGACCAAACCTCCACCGCCACGCCAACAGAAATACGCCCATCCCATTACGACCCACGAATCCACGCGGCGGTCATTCAAACGCGGTATTCCATTGGCGGGACACACCGGCGCGGTCAGAATACACACCAACGAACAAAACTCACCCACATTGGACGATTTGAATCCCACACACCTGATACACATACACACACCACTCCCACACACACAATACAATATAAAACACCCACCCACATCACCCACAAACCCCTACGCTTACAAAATCGTAAAGAAGGCAAGAGCGAGACACCAGCATCCAAAACATAACAGCCACAGCCACTCAACACCATCACCCACACACTATCCACACACAAAACAACACACACCACCACACTCAACTCACTTAAATACACATACTCCACCCCACACATCATACACACCACCCCATGGCACCCCAAAGACAACCCCGCTTCACAGACGAAGAACTCAGGGTTATGGTGGAGGAAATCGTTCGTGTAGAGCCCCAGCTGTTCGGCACACAGATACAATACACCAGCATTGCCCGGAGGACGGAGCTATGGCAGAGGATTGTCGACAGGGTGAACGCAGTGGGACAGCACCCCAGAAATCGGGAAGACATCAGGAAGCGATGGAACGACCTACGGGGGAAGGTGCGTTCCATGGTATCCAGGCACAACATCGCCGTGCAGAAGACTGGCGGAGGACCCCCACCTCAACCCCCACAATTCACATCATGGGAGGAGGAAGTCTTGAACATCCTGCATCCTGACGGCCTCGCAGGAGTCGGCGGAGGAATGGATACTGGTAAGTTGAAGCTTCAATACTGCTTCCCCCCCACCTGCATGCCAAATCAGACCCCAACCCTCACCCCCATCCTCGAACCCCACCCTCACCCCCACCCCCATCCTCACCCCCACCCTCACCCCCACCACCATCCTCACCCCCACCACCATCCTCACCCCCACCCCCAGCACACCTATTCCCCGCCAATGTCTCACCATCACAACCCACTCATCCCAAAACCTAGGCCTGCATGCGTCCACTAAGCATGGACACCCATCACCAAAGCATGCCCAATGCATATACACATCCCCCCACAAGCCACCCTCACCAAAGCCCCCACACACGAATGCCAGCACTTGGGGACACGAGAACCCACAGATACACCCATATTCGACACATTGAAACTATAACCATACCTCTATACCCCTGCAGGACCCGACCGTCAACACACCGCGGTGGAGGGGCCAGAATTATCCACACCCCCCACCCAAGAGGCCGTCAGCGATGACAGCAGCTCTGTCGATCTGGACACCGATGACCAGCCCGGACCATCGGGGACCTCTGGACAGTCGGTTCCCCTCACACAGGCACAGGCCACTATAGACCCTAACCCCTCTGGGAACACCAGCACAGCTCCCACCCAGCGGGCCCATGCCTCTGTCTCCAGGGCGCGTCAATCTGCGGTGTGTCTACCACTACAGGGCACCCAGGATAACCCACCACCCCAACAACAACAGGGACCTGGGGGCAGTGGTAGTGGGCACACCGGCCAGGGGGCAGAGGCCCAGGGAAACAGGGCAACTCGGCGGGCAGCTGTGCGACAGGGGGGGGAGGAGAGGCACAGGGAACCCACTCTCCACGAGGTCCTCACCACCATCATGGGAGCATACAACCGCTCCCAGGAGACGATGGCGACGGTACTGGCCCGGTTCCAGGAGATCCAGGTGCTGCAGGAGGAACACTATCGGGGGTACAGGGAGGACATCCGAGCCATCAACACCACCCTGGTTACCATGGTAGGGCTGCTGCAGGACCTCGTAAACAGCAGGGCGGACACTGAACAACACCCAAGGGCCCCTGCCACTAGCCGGGACCAAGAACAGCCATCCACCTCCGCCGGCGCTAGTGGACAGGAGGCCCCCGCACAGCAGCAGCCCACCAGACCCCCACCTCCTGCAGGAGAAGAACCACCCCGCAAGAGGGCCCTGAGATCTCGCAAGACAGAGTAGGATGTCAAGACCCCCGCCAGCAATGGATACCACCTGATGTCATCCCACTGTCCCACATTGTCACCCTGTCCATCCTCGAACTGCCCATGCTCCATCTCTCCACAGGCCTCTGGACAATGCACCTGTGTGACTGTTACTCTGGACTCTGCCATGGACATTCCTTCACCATAGCCCCCACCCACTTGAAACCACCCATCCCATTTTGAGTACTTCAATAAACACCTATTTTGCACCAAAATATCAGGAGTCTGGCTGTGATTTCAATAGATTGTAATTGACATGACAGTGCAAATATGTCCTTGTACATGGTGAAGTCAACAAACAGCTGCCACAAAGCTGTAGTCCATGGGGAAACGAAGCACAGGACTCGTAGTGGGGACCCCAGATCTGAAATAGGGAGGGAAAAGCCAAAACTCAGTCATCATACACTGGGGCAAATAGACAGGCAGCAGAGATGCTGCAGAGTAGGTAACATTTACTAAATTATCTTTGAAATGTTACCTGTGTCCTATTGGAAGTACTGTTCAATGATTCTGTCCCTGTTGTCTGTTTCAGCCCCGTCGTCTTCCTCCTCGTCACTCTCCTCAGGTTCCACCGCTGCCACAACACCACCGTCTCGACCATCCTCCTGCAGGAAAGGCACCTGGCGGCGCAAAGCCAGGTTGTGAAGCATGCAGCAGGCCACGATGATGTGACACACCTTCTTAGGTGAGTACATTAGGGATCCACCGGTCATATGCAGGCAGCGAAACCTGGCCTTTAGGAGGCCAAAGGTGCGTTCGATCACCCTCCTAGTACGCCCATGGGCCTCATTGTACCGTTCCTCTGCCCTGGTCCGGGGATTCCTTACTGGGGTCAGTAGCCACGACAGGTTGGGGTACCCAGAGTCACCCACTAGCCATACACGGTGTCTCTGTAGCTGTTCCATCACGTAAGGGATGCTGCTATTCCTGAGGATGTAGGCGTCATGCACTGACCCTGGGAATTTGGCATTTACATGCGAGATGTACTGGTCAGCCAAACACACCACCTGGATGTTCATTGAATGGTAACTTTTTCTGTTCCTGTACACCTGCTCCCTGTCTCTTGGGGGAACCAAAGCCACATGGGTCCCATCAATGGCACCAATTACGTTGGGAATATGTCCAAGGGCGTAGAAATCACCCTTCACTGTAGCCAGTTCGCCCACCTCAGGGAAAATGATGTAGTTCCTCACGGATTTCATCAGGGCAGACAACACTCTGGATAACACCTTTGAAAACATGGGCTGAGACATCCCAGAAGCAATTCCCACGGTTGTCTGAAATGACCCACTTGCCAAGAAATGGAGTACTGACATGACCTGCACCAGAGGGGGAATCCCTGTGGGTTGGCGGATGGGGGACATCAGGTCGGGCTCCAGCCGGGCACACAGTTCATGGATAGTGGCACGGTTAAGACAGTAGGTCAGGATAATGTGGCGTTCTTCCATTGTCGCCAGGTCCACCAGCGGTCGGTACACGGGAGGATTCATCCGTCTCCTCGCCCAACCCAGCGGACGGTGCCTAGGAAGGACAACATGGAGCACACAGTCAGGCAACCCACAGGTACGTACTCACAGCTAGCACAGTATACGATTCTCTATGCAGTGAATGGCATGTCTGAGTGGCTATGCAAGGCCTAGGCCTATGTGACGCAGTTGAAATTGAGCCATGTGGGCCCTGGAAATGGCGGCTGCCTGACCTGTGAAGTGTGACAATGGGATGTGAGGTCAATGCGCTGGCGTGGCACACAGCGGCGGGCGGCGGCCGAAGACCGCGGCGCGAAGCCGCATTGGTTAACATTGAAGCCTATGGGTTTCAGGAGCCAATGGCGAAGGGCGCCGGCGGTGGCGGGACACACCGCCGCGGTACGCACCGCCGCGGACGTGACCGCCATTTTCTATCTACTTATCCACTTGCGACTTGAACTTTCACAGGAGAGGACCTATACTGCAAGTGTTGCTGTGACCTCGGTCTGGAAGGGACAATGGCTGCTGCGACTGGGGAAAGGGCCCCTGCCTTCACTGGAGAGGAGTTGGAGAAACTTGTGGATGGGGTCCTCCCCCAGTATGCGCTACTCTACGGTCCTCCAGACCAACAAGTGAGTTTAATTCTATCTGGATTTGGGGCCACTGGCTGGCTTGGGGGCCTGGCGGGGATGGGGGGCATGTTGGGCCTGGCGGGGGGCCTGGCGGGGATGGGGGGCATGTTGGGCATGGCGGGGGGCCTGGCGGGGGGCCTGGCGGGGATGGGGGGCATGTTGGGGCTGGCGGGGGGCCTGGCGGGGGGCCTGGCGGGGATGGGGGCCATGTTGGGCCTGGCGGGGGGCCTGGCGGGGATGGGGGGCATGTTGGGCATGGCGGGGGGCCTGGCGGGGATGGGGGGCATGTTGGGCATGGCGGGGGGCCTGGCGGGGGGCCTGGCGGGGATGGGGGGCATGTTGGGCCTGGCGGGGGGCCTGGCGGGGATGGGGGGCATGTTGGGCATGGCGGGGGCCTGGCGGGGGGCCTGGCGGGGATGGGGGGCATGTTGGGGCTGGCGGGGGGCCTGGCGGGGATGGGGGCCATGTTGGGCCTGGCGGGGGGCCTGGCGGGGATGGGGGGCATGTTGGGCATGGCGGGGGGCCTGGCGGGGATGGGGGGCATGTTGGGCATGACGGGGGGCCTGGCGGGGGGCCTGGCGGGGATGGGGGGCGTTGGGCCACTGGAAAGGAAAATGCTGAGTAACTTGAACGTGGTATTTCTCCCTCCCTGTACGTGTCACATAGGTCCGCGCCCATGAGAAGATCGGGATTTGGCGTGCCATCGCCAAGGAAGTCCGGGCCCTGGGGGTCCACCATCGACGGGGCACCCACTGCCGCAAGAGGTGGGAGGACATCCGCCGCGGGACCAAGAAGACCGCCGAGTCTCTGCTGGGGATGGCCTCCCAACGTAGGCGGGGTGCTTGCCGTCAACTGAGCCCCCTGATGTTCCGGATCCTGGCGGTGGCCTACCCTGATTTGGATGGGCGCGTGAGGGCAGCACAGCAGACACAAGGGGGTGAGTCCAAGCATTATCTACTCTGTTGTTGCGCAGTGGAGGTGTCTGGGTGGGGGAGGAGGGCTGTGGGTCCCCCTAGGCCAGGGCGATATCTGTAGGCTGGGCACCCCCGTAAGCCCCTGTGTCCCCAGCCACCACCCTCAGTAGTGTGTCAGTACAGCCATCCCTGGGCCGTGTCATCCATGGGTGCAGTTGACAACTCTAGGCGTGTAGGGCATGTTCCACGGAATGCGTAGCGGACCCCAAGTGCGCAACTTAGTGCAGGGGGCATCTGTGTCTGTCATGTCCGCTAACTGTACCGGAGATCCATGTAATCAATATCCCTTTATTTCTCTCTCCCCCCCCCCTTTTTGTTTGTCTTTCTGTGCTTGTGTGCATCAGCATCATCAGGCGGAGGAGAAGTGGCATCGGGGCAGGAGGGAGCTGCATCTCACATGGCCCAGGAGGGCCATGCCACAGAGTCAGACTGGACCAGTGAGACGGAGGGCGAGGGGAGCTCCACGACGGGGACGACTGGAGCCTGCAGCGACACGGACACGTCCTCGGAAGGGGGCTCCCTTGCGGGGGTGGCACCATCCGTGCCCCCCGCCATTACAGGTACAGCCGCCACCCAGCGCACCATCTCCGCCCTCCCAGCAGCCCCTCCGCGTTCGCCCCGTGCCCGCTCTGCCAGGAAGCCGGGCATCTCCTTCGCCCCAGGCACCTCAGGCCCTGCCCCTGTTACCCCCGCTGCCCTCAGTGAGGAGGTCATTGACCTCCTCCGAACGCTCATTGTTGGGCAGACTACCCTTTTGAATGCCATCCAGGGGGTGGAGAGGGAGGTTCATCGCAGCAATGCGTACCTGGAGGGCATTCATTCGGGTCAGGCTGCCCATCAGCGATCGTTCCAGGCTCTGGCCTCAGCACTGACGGCAGCCATTGTCCCTGTCTCCTGCCTGCCTCTACTAACTCCCTCCTCCCAGTCTCCTGTTCCTCTGCCTGTCCCACCCACACCATCAGACCAGCCTGCACACACCTCAACACCCAAGAGAAGCTCATCCAAACATAAGCACCACAGATCACGCAGACATTCACACACGCAACATTCCGATGCAGACATGCCAACAGTCACTACCACCTCTGTGACCCCCACCTCCTCGTCTCCCTCCTCCCTCCCTGTGACGTCTACACTCACACCTCCATTCACCTCACCATCAGCCAGTGTTTCCATCACCAGCACACCCTCCACTCCAGTCCGCACACGTGCAGTCACCACCCCCACTGCCATTTACACGTCCCCTGTGTCCTCTCCCACTGTGTCTGTCACCCCCTCTTCCACACCACACAAACGCAGCCACCCACCCACCCAACAGCCATCCACCTCACGACAGCCTATCCCTCCTGCACCTGCACCCAAAGACAGCAAACGTGACTCACCTACAACCACATCCTCTCCCTCCACTCCCATTCCCACTGTACCTACCACTCTCCATTGTCCCAAGAAGCTCTTCCTCGCCACTACTAACTTCTTTCCTGACCCTGAGCCCCCCCCTCCTTCTCGTCGGGGTAAGAAGAGCACCTCAGCCACCACCAGCCCTGCAGCCCCCTTGACAAGGGTGCAGGGGTATTGGAGCCCGCCAGCCCGCATGTCTGGATCTTCGCCCAGCAGCAAGGGGACAGCCAGCCCACCCCCTGGGAAGAGGAGCAGAAGGCGGAAGGGGCGCCGCAGGAGCCCGCCTTCTACATCCCCCCCGGACACCACCCAGAGACAGTCACCAGCCACAGCTCCAAAGGGAGGAAAGGGCCACAGGCCGACGACTAAGGAGGGCAAGGGCAGCAAGTTGGAGAGGTCAGGCAGCAGGCCTGCTGCCCAGGAGGAGCCCACAACCCCCATAGCCGCTGCCCCGGGAGGAACCGGCACAGCTGCCCCGGGAGAGCCCACCAGCCCCATAGCCGCTGCCCAGGGAGGACCCAGCCCAGCTGGCCAGGAGGGCCCCACCACCCACAGCCCAGGTGGGCAGTGAAGGAGCACCATCCCCGCTGCCCAGGAGGGCACCACCAGGCATTTAGCAGTTGGCCATAGACCGTCCGCCGTCTCAAGAACCGCTGAACTGGGCCCTTCAAGGCAAGAACCGCTGAACTGGGCCCTTCAAGGCAAAAACCGCTGAACTGGGCCCCGCCGTCTCAAGAACCGCTGAACTGGGCCCTTCAAGGCAAGAACCGCTGAACTGGGCCCCGCCGTCTCAAGAACCGCTGAACTGGGCCCTTCAAGGCAAGAACCGCTGAACTGGGCCCTTCAAGGCAAGAACCGCTGAACTGGGCCCTTCAAGGCAAGAACCGCTGAACTGGGCCCCGCCGTCTCAAGAACCGCTGAACTGGGCCCTTCAAGGCAAGAACCGCTGAACTGGGCCCTTCAAGGCAAGAACCGCTGAACTGGGCCCCGCCGTCTCAAGAACCGCTGAACTGGGCCCTTCAAGGCAAGAACCGCTGAACTGGGCCCTTCAAGGCAAGAACCGCTGAACTGGGCCCCGCCGTCTCAAGAACCGCTGAACTGGGCCCTTCAAGGCAAGAACCGCTGAACTGGGCCCTTCAAGGCAAGAACCGCTGAACTGGGCCCTTCAAGGCAAGAACCGCTGAACTGGGCCCCGCCGTCTCAAGAACCGCTGAACTGGGCCCTTCAAGGCAAGAACCGCTGAACTGGGCCCTTCAAGGCAAGAACCGCTGAACTGGGCCCCGCCGTCTCAAGAACCGCTGAACTGGGCCCTTCAAGGCAAGAACCGCTGAACTGGGCCCTTCAAGGCAAGAACCGCTGAACTGGGCCCCGCCGTCTCAAGAACCGCTGAACTGGGCCCTTCAAGGCAAGAACCGCTGAACTGGGCCCTTCAAGGCAAGAACCGCTGAACTGGGCCCCGCCGTCTCAAGAACCGCTGAACTGGGCCCTTCAAGGCAAGAACCGCTGAACTGGGCCCTTCAAGGCAAGAACCGCTGAACTGGGCCCTTCAAGGCAAGAACCGCTGAACTGGGCCCCGCCGTCTCAAGAACCGCTGAACTGGGCCCTTCAAGGCAAGAACCGCTGAACTGGGCCCTTCAAGGCAAGAACCGCTGAACTGGGCCCCGCCGTTTCAAGAACCGCTGAACTGGGCCCTTCAAGGCAAGAACCGCTGAACTGGGCCCCGCCGTCTCAAGAACCGCTGAACTGGGCCCTTCAAGGCAAGAACCGCTGAACTGGGCCCTTCAAGGCAAGAACCGCTGAACTGGGCCCCGCCGTCTCAAGAACCGCTGAACTGGGCCCTTCAAGGCAAGAACCGCAGAACTGGGCCCTTCAAGGCAAGAACCGCTGAACTGGGCCCCGCCGTCTCAAGAACCGCTTAACTGGGCCCCGCCGTCTCAGGAACCGCTGAACTGGGCCCTTCAAGGCAAGAACCGCTGGCCCTTTGGCAGACGTGGCAGGGCAGGATCTATCTCGGGCAGGGCTGCAGGATGTCCTCTGGCCAACTTGCCTCCTCCAGTGGCAGTGGGGTCTGTTATGGACTGTTTGGACTGTGGCTTTGCTCTCCCCAGGATGGCCCAGTGGGCAGGCCACCCACTGTATGGACTGTTTGGACTGTGGCTTTGCTCTCCCCAGGATGGCCCAGTGGGCAGGCCACCCACTGTATGGACTGTTTGGACTGTGGCTTTGCTCTCCCCAGGATGGCCCAGTGGGCAGGCCACCCACTGTATGGACTGTATGGACTGTGGCTTTGCTCTCCCCAGGATGGCCCAGTGGGCAGGCCACCCACTGTATGGACTGTATGGACTGTGGCTTTGCTCTCCCCAGGATGGCCCAGTGGGCAGGCCACCCACTGTATGGACTGTTTGGACTGTGGCTTTGCTCTCCCCAGGATGGCCCAGTGGGCAGGCCACCCACTGTATGGACTGTTTGGACTGTGGCTTTGCTCTCCCCAGGATGGCCCAGTGGGCAGGCCACCCACTGTATGGACTGTATGGACTGTGGCTTTGCTCTCCCCAGGATGGCCCAGTGGGCAGGCCACCCACTGTATGGACTGTATGGACTGTGGCTTTGCTCTCCCCAGGATGGCCCAGTGGGCAGGCCACCCACTGTATGGACTGTTTGGACTGTGGCTTTGCTCTCCCCAGGATGGGCCAGTGGTCATGGAGTCCCCTCGTGGATCTGGCGTCGTGTACTCAAGTGGCTGAGGTGCCCCCCCTTCCCTTCCCCCTGAGGTGCCTGTCCTATTTTCTTTCTGATGCCCCTGCAGTGTTCTCTCCGTGGAGTTCTTGTCGTGGGACTGGGCCTTGCCCCTTTGCACAGGACCCCTGTGATCCACGGACAGTGGTTGGACTACATTTAGTAGCTGTATATATTTTGTACATAGTTTATTTATTTTTTGGGATTAATGGCGTACATATTTCAATATATCTGCCCGTTTATGATCTCTTCTTTTGGTCTTTGCATTATTTCGGAGGGGGGTGGTTTGTGGGTTGTGACAGTGATCTGTGGGAATGCATTGATGTGTGTGTTGTAGTGGGTGTGGGTGGGTGGGTGTGTGCCGGTAATCTTTTCCCTCCCCTGTGTCGTAGGTGCAGTACTCACCGATGTCTTCCGCGCCGCCGGGCGTGCTCCTGGTATATGAGGAGGAATAGGAGTGCGGGGATGACCTGTAACTCTGGCTCCATACTGCTGGAATCTCGCGTGGAGTGCGTAGAGGTGAGCGTTTTCCCGTTCGTAGTCTGTTTCCGCCGTGTTCTTATCGGCGGTGCTCCCGCCCCGGAAAAGGTGGCAGATTGGTGGGTCGTAATAGGGTGGGCGGTACTTTGTCTGCCGCCGGGCTGTTGGCGGGAACCGCCGCGCTGTTTGTTTGTACCGCTGTGGCGGTCGGAGTGTTAAGTTGGCGGGCTGTGTTGGCGGTTCCCGCCAGGGTCAGAATGCCATTTTTAATACCGCCGGTCTGTTCGCGGTCCGACCGCCGCCTCTCCGCCGACCGCCAAGGTCAGAATGAGGGCCTTAGTCCCCCACACCAGGAACAACCCTGCAACCTAGAAATCCAGTAGTCTCATTTAGGATAATGAGACCCCATGCAACATCATCAACAGCTTCTTCTCATGAGTGCAAGTATGTCATGTGATGTCATGACTTTGACTGTACAATGTACTGTAATTGTGAGAATGTGCAAAGTTAATTCTTTGAAATAGGTAGCTGATACTCAGGTAAAATCAGCCAAAAACTGTTTGATGAGATGTTTTCCAGATGCTTGCTATGTGACTTATGTCATATGTATGGTTTCATGCCTAAACTCCTTGTGTTGTTCTTTGTTCAGGTACCTTCACCATGACATCTTCACATGGGCATTTCAAAGTTGTGACATTGGCAGGTATGTGATGCTGTTCTGACATACAAAGTGGACAAGGATTGTTCTAGGGAATGTAGGTCACAGAATTTGGGTGTAGGGGACCTGTGCCGTGACAGCTTGGACCGTGATAGGATGGAAGTTTGGAAGACTCCATTGGACTAGTTTCATGTCCTGTGGTGTTCCTGACACATCATGTGTGTCATCATGTGGTCAGAAAATATGTACTCGTAGGCCACAACCATGTCGGTTACCCTTCTCATTAGCTAAACATGCTTTTTGTATGATCTATATATAGCTGTTGATGTGTTTCCTCATTGTAGGCCAAAGTGCCTGTGCCAAATCACTGACATATGTTTGTGTCATACGACCAGATGCATGAGCACTGGAACGTAATGATCCTTTGATCAGAAACTGTTGTACTGCCATCTGTCTGAGTCTTGTATTGCATTGTGTTGGATTACTTTGGTGTGGGAGGAGATATGGCTCCAGCTGATGACATCAACCACTTTAATGTTTGCCTATTGTACAGGACAATGTCTGACAAGTGCCTTCCTTTAATGGTCTGTAGGTCTGTACCTGTAAATATGTCCATTTGCCCCATTGGATTCAATCATGTATGATTTGCAATGTTTGATACATATTGACAGACTATGGCCCTCATTAACACCTTGGCAGTTGGTGATAAAATGGCGGTACTACCGCCAACAGGCTGGCGGGAACTACCGCCAAATTATGACCATGGCGGAAAGATCTCCCAAAGACAGCCAATGTACTGCACTGACCACCAGGGCGGAAACAACAGCCACCACAGTGGTAGCTGCTTACAGCCAGGCGGAAGACAATGTTCTGCCCACCATATCAAGACCCTGCAAACCGCCACCTTTCCTGCGGCAATACCAATGACATCAAAAGCCTGGTGGAAACTGAGCTCAGAAGTGAAAGGACTCACCTTTCGAGACACATTGAAGAACCACGCCGCCATGGAACCAGAACTGCATGTTTTCCCGATGATATTCTACGTTGTGCTCCACCACGAACACCAATGCCGGCGAAGACGCCGATGGTGAGTACAGCGGCATAGCACACAAGGGAGGGGGAGGAAAATGACAGTGATACACACACGCACCACACACACCCCAGACACACACATCGTACACACAACCAGCTGCACTATAAAAATAATTCATCCCCGTAAATCGGCTGAATAATGCAAGGACAAAATGATTTTGCCAAAGTGTTTGTAATAAGATCAACACAGTAGAAATAATAAGTTAGGCAATATAACAGATATATACAAATGTACAGAAAAAGGGACACAGCCCAGTCCTCAATTTGCGTGGGCCACATGGCCACAGGCCAAAGTAAAAGGCCCCATTTGTCACCTGCTTCGACACAGAGAGAACACTGCAGGGGCATCATTTGGTAAACAGCCAGGAACCTAAGGGGGATGGAGGGGGGACACCTCAGCTGGGAGATGAAACAAGACCACTGGTTCTGGAGGGGGCAACTTTCCCTGTGCTTTATCCTGGGGAGTGATGGGCCACAGTCTGTCAAGTGGGTGTCTTGCCCACTGGTTCTGGAGGGGGCAACATGCCCTGTGCTTGATCCTGGTGAGGGATGGGCCACAGTCTGTCAAGTGGGTGTCTTGCCCACTGGTTTTGGAGGGGGCAACATGCCCTGTGCTTGATCCTGGGGAGTGATGGGGCACAGTCTGTCAAGTGGGTGTCTTGCCCACTGGTTCTGGAGGAGCAACATGCCCTGTGCTCTTTGTCCTGGGGAGTGCAAGGGCACAGTCTCTCAAGTGGATGTCTAGCCCGCTGGTCGGGAGGGGGCGACATGCGCTGTGCTCTTTGTCCTGGGGAGTGCAAGGCCACAGTCTCTCAAGTGGGTGTTTTCCCTACTGGTTCTGGAGGGGACAACATGCCCTGTGCTCTTTGGCCTGGTGAGTGCAAGGCCACAGTCTCTCAAGTGGGTGTCTTGCCCACTGGTTCTGGAGGGGGCAAGCTGGACAGCAGCCCATGGAGGCAGGATTACATAGCATCCACAGGCGGTGACTGCCTCACAATGGTGGTGCTGCTAGTGGGGGGAGGCTCCTGCACATTCCCTGCATCCTCGAGCGGATGCACTGTGGTGGTGCTGCTGGTGGGGGGAGGCTCCTGCACATCCCCTGCACCCTCGGACGTATGCACTGTGGTGGTGCTGCTGGTGGGGGGAGGCTCCTGCACATCCCCTGCACCCTTGGACGGATGCACAACCATGGTTGGTGTTGGGGGCTCCGTCACAGCTGGTGGTCCAGGCGCCTTGCCCATCCTGCCTGCTGGTGCAGGCTCCTTGTCCTTTCTGGTGGTGGGGCAGGCTCCTTGGCCTTCTTGCCTGCTGGTGCAGGCTCCTTGGTCTTCCTCCCTGATGGTGCTGGCTGCATGGTCTACCTGCCTGCTGGTGCAGGATCCTTGGCCTTTTGGGTGGCAGGTGCAGCCTCCTTGCCCTTTTTGCCTGCTGGGGAAGGCTCCTTACCCTTTAGGCTGGCTGGTGCAGCCTCCTTCACCTTCAGTGCATGTGGCCTGGATCCCTTTCCACCATGAGTGGCTGCGGTTAGGACTGGGCCCGTGGACTGTGAGGCTGAAGTGCTTGGCTGGATTCATGATACCCTGACCATACGTGCAAGACGGGGGTAGAGGTAGGGAAGAGGTCAAGGGTGGATAGGAACAGTTTGTTTAGGGACATTAGGGCGGGAAGAGGGATAAGGAATGGGAGTGAAGGATGAGGAAGTGGTTGTTGGAGGTGTCTGTCTGCTGGATTTGGGTGCAGGAGCATGGGCTGGATAATGTTGTGAGATGGATGGCTGTTGGGTGTCTGAGTGCTTGTGTTTGTATACTTTAGGAGGGGGGACAGACACAGTGGGAGAGGACACAGGGGACATGTGCATGGATGTTGTGGAGGTTTCTGCCTGTGAGGTGTGTGTTCTGCTTGGTGTTCTGATGATGCTGGTAGTGGATGCTGATGTAGTGCATGCAGGTGTGAATGTGGACATGGCTGGGAGAGAGGTGGTGGAGGAGGAGGAGGGGGAGACAGGGGAAATAGTGGATGTTGTTCTGTCTGCAACTGGATGGTGTTTGTGTGAGTGCCTGTGGGATGTAGTGTGGTGCTTGTGTTTGCCTGTGACACTCTTGGGTGTTGTCTTGTGCGCAAGCTCGTCTGTATGTGTGCATGGGATCAGTTGGGGTTGAGGGGAATGGGACTGGGCAGTGGAAGTTGGAGGGGGGACGGTAGAAACCGTGACAATGGCTGCCATCAGAGAGTCCAGAGCCTGAATTGATCTCTGTTGGGCCGCCGATCTAGTGTGAATGCCTTCCAGGAATGCATCTGATTGTTGCATCTGGGTTGCCAGCCCCTTGATGGCATTCACAGTGGTTGACTGCCCTGCAGAAGTGGATCTCAGGAGGTCAATAGCCTCCTCGCTCAGGGCTGCAGGGCTCACTGGAGCAGGGCCTGCAGTGCCTGGGGTGAAGGAGATGCCCACTGGGTGAGCAGGCATTGGAAACTCACTAAAGGGGCTGCTGGGGGGGCGGTGATGGTACAGGGGTGGCAGCTCTTCCTGTAGCTGGAGTGGTCACAGAAGTGTCCACCACCACCAGGGAGCTTCCATCGGAGGAGGTATCTGTGTCTAAACTGACCCCTCCTGTCTCCGCCATGGTGCTCCCCTCACACTCTATCTCAATGGTGCCCTCAGCATCGGTGGACTCTGACTCCTGGGTCCTGTGGGATGCAGCTCCCTCCATCGCTGGTGCCTCCACTCCTCTGCCAGATGATGCTAATGCACATAAGGACAGGATGACAAAACAAGAAAGGGGGGAAGAGACATAGGATGCACAGGATCAGTGGCTGCACCAACACCACCGTTGGCGTACACAGCACACTCACTACACACTATGCATTGCACAACCAGAGAAATAGCTTACCACCAAGGCATGGGGAGGGGCACACACCGCCAAATGCAGCACACCAGTAGTGGATGCCTATGAGCTAGGTAGCAGGATTATTACTTCAGAACCCTTGCCACCAGGGGGCCTATGCTGCAATGTCATGCCTGGCCTAGGGGCACCCACTGGCACACATTCACCACCCGGATACCACCCTACCATGCCAAGTTGTAATGATGGGCACTGTACTCAACCCCTTGTGGCTGCTCTGATGCCCTCAAGCGCCCACTCAGCTCTGGATAGGCCACCACCAGTATGAAGGCCATCGGGGGGTCAGGGTTCGACGGGCATCCCTTCCTCATTGGAAGGCCATCCCCAGCTGGGCCTCCAGCATCTTCGGTGCCCAGCGTCTCAGGTCCTCCCACCGTTTGCGACAGTGGGTGCTCTGGCTGCCATAGACCCCCAGGGTCCGCACCTCCTTGGTGATTGCATATACCCTTCATTTGATGGGCACTGACCTGCAGAGGCAATACACATAGGAAAATACCATTAGGTAAACAGTCCTGCCTGTTACACATATGGCCCACCATACCCATTCCCATCACCATTTCCACACACATGCCTCAGCACACAACCTGTCCACTGCCAAGTGGACAACCACCCACCCCCTTACATAAGGTCTTCACACACACAACTCCATGCATTCATGCCACATGCATCGTGCTCACAGTGTACTCACCTGTTGGTCTGGAGGCCCATACAGCAGTCTGTACTGGGGTAAGACCCCATCCACCAGTCTCTCTAACTCCTGCGAAGTGAAGGCTGGGGTCCTTTCCCCAGTCACATGGGCCATGGTAGGCTCCAGTCACAGGTCATAGCAGCACATGCAGTGTAGGCCCTCTCCTAAGCATACCGTCACTGCCGGCGTAAATCACCATTGGCCACTGTATCCCATAGGGCCTAATGTTAACCATTGAGGAGTTGCACAGCACTTCCCGACCACCTCCCACAGCGGCGCACAACATCAGCGGAATTAACTCACTTCCCCCTGTCCTTCCACAGAGGACAGGTGGGTGCCATTTCAGGGGGGCGGAACAGGCCCTAGAATAATGCTTAATCACAGGAGATATTAGTACATACTGGACAAATCACAATGACCCATTACATGTTTACAGGATCCAAACTACTGTTGTAGCTACATTGTTCGGTTTGTGACTGGATCCTCACTCTTTTGTCCCTTAGATTCCTACCGCTGCGGATGAATAGGAGATGCATACCACTGTATACAGATTCCTGGTGGACTTGGCAACACTGTAGGACAGGCACATTATCCTCACCTATTGACTTGACAGGGCCACAATCACAGAGCTGTGTGCCCAGTTGGAACTTGACCTGATATCTGCTATCCGTCATCCCACTGGCATCCCCCCTCTTGTGCAAGTGCTGTCAGTACTCTATTTCCTGGTAACTGGTTGTCAAGTGACAGCGGGCTTGGCAGCAGGAATGTCACAGACAATGTTCTCAATAGTGCTGACAAGAGTCTTGTCTGCCCTGATAAAACACATGTGCAGCTACTTTGTTTTCCCCCAGGTTGAGGATTTGGCCACAGTGAAGGCCGAGTTTTATGCAATGGGACATATCCCCAACATAATTGGGGCAAATGATGGTACACATATTGCATTCGTCCCCCCACGGCAGAATGAACAGGTGTTTGAGGAATTGTAAGAGTTTCCAATCCATGAATGTTCAGATGGTGTGCTTGGTGGACCAGTACATCTCCCACGTCAATGCTATGTATCCTGGGTCAGTGCATGAAGCCTTTGTCTTGAGGAATAGCAGCATCCCAAATGTGATGTCGCAACTACAGAGGCACAGGGTGTGGCTAATAGGTGAGCCCTGGTTCCCACCCAGTATGTGTTGGTGTATGGGTATGGTGTGGGCCATATAGGATAGTTTGTGGCTAAATGGTGTCCCTCAATATTTGTAGGTGACTCTGGTTACCCAAATCTGTCATGGCTGCTGATCCCTGTGAGAAATGCCAGGACAAAGGCAGAAGAACGATGTAATGAGGTACATGGGCGAACCAGAAGGATAATTGAAAGGGCCTTTGGCCTCCTGAAGACCATGTTCCGGTGCCTCCATCTAACAGGTGGATCCCTGTGCTACTCACTCAAGAAGGTCTGCCAGATAGTGGTGGAATGCTGCATGTTGCATAACCTGGCCCTCAGACGACATGTCCCATTGCTGCAGGAGGAGGAGGCTGGTGATGACTGTGTGCCAGCAGTAGACCCTGTGGACAGTGAGGAGAAAGAGAATGAGGATGAGTACAACAGAAAATATGTGATCCGACAATACTTGCAATGACACACAGGTAGGACAGTGTTACTTTACTTTTCAATGACTTTGGTTGTAATTTGTGTAGCAATGGCATGCTGATATTTCCCACTTCTATGCCCACTTACTCTTCCCCCTGGCAATTCATTTTGCAGTTGTTGGTTACCTGACAAATACTCCTGGTGTGATCACTACAGCCAGCTACAGGTCATTAATCTATGCTCATTATCTGTACAGTTGATTAGCAATGTTTGTACCTGTTTCAATGAATACATATTTGATATACATGACATACTCCAAATGTTTTTTTTTCAAAGGGTGTTTATTGAAGTGCTAATATATAGAGGGGCAAGTGCAGTGGGATGGGGTGATGATGGAGAAAAGTCCGGGGTATTGTTCCAGTCTGTTTGTAACACAGGTGCATTGTACAGGGGACATAGGAAGGCAGTTCAAAGTGGAATAAGTGACAGAGTGGGACACAACGGTGACAATCAGGAGAGTCTCATTTCCTGGCAGGGGTCTTGGCAATTGTCTCTGGCTTCTGTCTGGATCACAGGGAACATTTGCGGGGTGGTTCACCTTCTGCAGGGGGAGGGGTGCTGGTGGCCTGTGAGTGTGTGGCAGGGCCTCCTGGACACTAGCGGCAGCGGAGGTGGAAGGCTGTTCAGATGTCTGGCTAGTGGCAGGGGCCCACTGGTGTGGGACTGCCTCCCTCATAATGTTGGCCATGTCTGTCAGCACCCCTGCAATGGAGATCAGGGTGTTGTTAATGGCCTGCAAGTCCTCCCTGATTCCCTGGTACTGTCCCTCCTGCAGCCGCCTGTTCTTCAGCACATTGTCCAGGATCTGGCCCATCGTGTCCTGGAAATGTTGATAGGCTCCCAGGATCTCAGCGAGTGCCTCCTGGAGAGTTGATTCCCTGGGCCTGTCCTCCCCCTGGTGCATAGCAGTCCTCCCAGTGTCCCTGTTGGCCTGTGCCTCTGTCCCCTGAACTGTGTGCCCACTGCCACAGACCCCAGGTCCCTGATTCTCTTGGGGTCAAGGTGTGGCCTGGGGTACCTGTAGAGGTAGACACACTGGTGATTCACGTATCCTGGGAACAGAGGTATGGGTACTCTGGGTGGGTGCTTTGGTGGTGTTTCCTGATGGGGGAGGGTCTGTGGTAGTGTGTGACTGGGCTTGGGTAACCGGTTGAGCAGTGGTCCCTGATGGGCCAGGTAGGTCATCCATATCCTGAAGACCAGAGTTGCTGTCATCACTGTGGCCTCTTCAGTTGGGGGACTGTATAGTGCTGACACCTCCTCTCCGCTGACATTGCCTGGGGTACCTGTGGGGATGTAACTGATGTGTTATGGTTTCAGTGTCTGACATATTGACATCCATGGCTTCCCCTCTATGGTTAGATTTGCCCTGCCAGCTTTCACTTGTGTATGTTGGTGTATGGTGAGATGTTAGTTCTCTATGGTATGCATGCTTTAGTGATGGGTGTCCAAGCAGGGCTGTGAGGGGTGTTCATGCATTGGTACAGCATGCAGGGCTTGGCATTGGGATGAGTGAAATGTGATGGTGGAGTGTGTGGGATGTAGTGGAGTGATGGGAGTGAGGGTGAGGGTGTGGGTATGTGATGGCATGCAGGTGGGGGGGGTGATAATAGTAGAGTTCACTTACCAGAGTCTAGTCCTCCTCTGACTCTAGCCAGTCCCTCAGGATGCAGTATTGCCAAGGCTTGTTCCTCCCATGCTGTGAGTTGTTCGGGGAGGACGCGGGGGTCCACCCCAGTCCTCTGTACAGGGAGCTGGTGTCTTGCTGCAATGGAAAGTACCTTCCCCTGTAGGTCGCTCCACCTCTTCCTGATGTCATCCCTAGTTCTTGGGTGCTGTCCCATGGCGTTGACCCTGTCCACGATTCTACACCATAGCTCCATCTTCCTAGCTATAGATATCTCCAGCACCTGTGCTTCAAATAGCTGTGGCTCTATCCTGCCAATTTCCTCCACCATGACCATTAGCTCCTCATCTGTGAAATGGTGGTGACTTTGTGGTGCCATGGGTGTTGTGTGATGTGTGATGGTGAGGGTGTGTTGGGTAATGTGTGGGGGTGTGTGATGCGGAGTGGTTGAGTGGTGTATAGGTGTGAATAGTGTGTGGCTCTAGTTGTGTCAGTGGTTTTGGTGTCAATCCCTTGCCAGTAACTGTTGTTTGTAAAGGGTTGTGGGTAATGTGGGTGTGGTTTATAGTGGTGTGGGTGTGTGAGTGTAGTGTGTGTGTGTATGGGTGTCAGGTGTGTGTTGTTTGAATTGTACAATGAGGTGTTGTTTTGTAAGAGGGTGTCCATTCTGTGCGTGACGGTATGTACCACCAATGGTTTACTGCCGTTGAATGTCTGCTGTGGTGATTCGTGGGTCATAATTTGGTGGGCGTTGTTCTGTTGGCGTAACATGGTGGGTTTTGATACCGGCAGTTTATCACTGACCTTTGGTCTGGCGGATTTGTGTATGTGGCTGAATACTGACGGATTGGTGTGTGTGTGTCTTGATATGGTGAACGGATATCTGCCACCGCAGCGGTAAGTTGGCGGCCGTCAGGATTTACCGCCAATGTCATAATGAGGGCCAGTGTGCTGAACAATGTAATAAAATGTATTATTTGACAAGACAGGTGTATGTATGTGTTTGTGTGGAATGTTTGTGATCCTGAGCTGGACACTATGGACATGCAACATATCCCACCTTGAACAAGTACCTTGGATCATCATCGTATGGCTCACATGATCTGACATATCTACATGGCAAAATGTGTAATTAAAGACAGCAGACTATGGCCCTCATTATGACCCTGGCGGTTGATGGAGAAGTGGCGGTTTTACCGCCAACAGGCTGGCGGTAAAAAATGTGGAATTATGACCATGGCGGTTACCGCCATGGTCATCCGCCACTTCTCCGATCAGACTGCCAAGGTGGAGACGACCGCTGGGCTGGAGACTTGGGTCTCCAGCCCTGCGGCCGTCACACTACCGCCAGCGGTATCATCACCCGGCTCACCGCCATGGATTTCATGGGGTTGGGAACCGGCATGAAATCCATGGCGGTGATCACTATCAGTGCCAGGGAATTCCTTCCCTGGCACTGATAGGGGTCTCCCCCACCCCCACCCCCAAGTCCTTCCCTGACACCCTCCTGCCACCCCCCAAAGGTGGCAGGACCCCACCCCCAACATCACATTACTGATTCACACCGACACGCACGCACCACCAACACACATACCCGCACACACACCCACAAACATGCCAACAGCCACACACACAGTCATACATGCACACCCACATTCAGACATACACGCACACATCCATACAGACATAAATACAGACAGCCACGCACATATTTCCAAACACACAACACCCCCGCATGCTTACACGCACTCACAGACCCCCTCTACATACTCACACCCCCATGCACACACACAACACCCCCTGTCCCCACTCCCCTAACGGACGATCAACTTACATGGTCCGTTGATCCTCCGGGAGGGGACAGGATCCATGGGGGCTGCTCTGCCGCCAGCACCCCGTCAACAGAACATTGCCACGCCGAATCACAGAATGTGATTCAGTGGGCGGTGTTCTGTTGACGTGGCGGTGGAGGTGGAGCAACCTCCACTTCCCCGCCGACCGCCAGTATGGCTGCTGGAAGCTCTCCGTCCAGAAAAGGACGGAGGGCTGCCAGCAGTCATAATGCGCAGAGCGGAAAACCGCCTGCACTGGCGGTCTTCAGCACGGCGGTCTTGTAAAAAGACCGCAGAGGTTGTAATGACCCTCTATGAGTTAGTCACGGTTGAATTTATTGGGAAGCCTCAACTATTAAAAAATATTTATGACACGACTCAACAAAAAGTCAAATGTGAAGAGGTCAGTCATAGTAAATGAAATCATTGAAGTAGATGCCACACCATTGGAAGTCCAAAGTCCAGAGTACTCCACGCATTGGAAATGAAAAATCGTTCAGGATCAGTCCACAGAGTGCATATGTGACACACAAAGGAGGACATTAAGGAAAATAATTCTTGCTGGTAGTGGTGGGTGACTTGCCATCTGCCCCCCCTGGATTCTTCCATAGGGAATCAGTTGCTGCAGAGGCAGGGGTCTACCCCTTCCTGTATCTGTCGCGAATGCACTTTGGCATGATTTATTTGCCACACAGGAAGGGGTAGATGTTGGGACTAAAGCCCTGATCAGTGTGGTGCTAATTTCCTGCAGCACCTCTGTTAGGGTGCCCATTTGGGTATTATAGACATTTGTTTTGTCAATAATGACCCTCTGCAGCTCCTTAATGTCCCAGAGTTCAGTCAACACCTAGCCCATCATGCCTTGGGACTCCTGATAAACCCCCAAGATGTGTCTGCTTGTGTCCTGGCTGACAGCAGGCCCAGTGGCCTCACTCCTCTGGCACATAGCATCCCTCCAATACACCTTAGCCTCATGACCCTGTGCCCTTGGCACAGTGTGCACTCTCCAATTAGGTGCTGGAGCCTCAGTTTCTGGAGAGTCGAGTTGCACCTCAGGATCCAGGAATGGAGGACACAAGATGGTAATAACTGTGCTAGGTACATAGGGTGGGGGGGCATAGTTGACTGGGATATTGAAGCGACAGGGTTGGGAGGTGATGTAGCGGGCACAGTTAGACTCACTGTTGCCGTCTGACCAGATTGCACAGATGGGCAAGGACCTTCTACCATATCCACAAGTCCAAGAGTGTTGTCATCACTGAGGGCTTTATCCATGGGAGTAGTGGTAGTCTCCTCTGTAGCCTTAGCGTACCCACTTGCAGCTCTACCTGTTGTTGAAGGAAGTACATTGTTACTGGTTGAACTATGGCATCTATCGCCAAAGGTTTTATGTGACAGTAAGCAGAGACATTGGCATTCTTAAGCTGTAGCTTATCCTATTGTGCCAAGTTACAATGGTATTGGGTTATTTAACATGACATGTGAGAAGCATGCCAAAACTATTTGATTCATGCAGCTCATGAGATATGCAGATCAGTTGCACTTTGGAAGATGGACTGAAAATGACATCTTACCAACAGTCAAGCCAACCCAGTGGAGAGGCAACATATGGCTTTGACCATTTGGAGGCCTACTTTTGTGAGATACAAGCAAACACAGGACTTTGTTGTACATGTGACTGGAGTCATCATATGTACATTCCTGTGTCAATGTGTCTGCTTGCTGATACCAATCTGGTGATGCAGCTTGAGTCTTTAGGAATACTTGTTGTACACACTTGGTAAGGTGTCATTCCACTCCTCAATAGTTTCATCGTGGTTTAGCTGGTCAAGATGGAGCTACGTAGTCAGACATGTCTCTGAGTTAAGCATGATCTGCATATTGCTCACTCCCAGGTGAGTAAACATCTATTGAGAGTTACCAAACAGGGGTATTTGGACAAATGGACATTGGGCTGCTGTTTGGAGCTGCAGAAACATTGCCTCCTGGAAGATGCAGTCAGGTCACTCTCTCTACTTCCTAACACTTGACAAATGGCATACTCCCAAGTGAGTGAAGAGCATTATAGAGGTAACAAATAGGTGTATTTGGACAAGTGAACACTGGGCTGGTGGTTGGAGTTCCAGACACAATCCTTCCCGGGATTTACAGTCAGGTCATTCTCTCTATAGACGCACTATGCATATGGTATCCTCCCAGGTGAGTGAAGAGCATTAGAGAGATTACAAACAGGTGTATTGGACATGGGAACACTGGGCTGGTGGTTAGAGTCACAGACACAATGCCTCCTGGAAGTTGCAGTCAGGTCACTCTCTCTGCTTCCCACATTATACAAATGGTATCCTTCCACATTAGTGCACTTCAATTAAGAGTTACCGAACAGGGCTATGTGGACAAGTGAACACTGGACTGGTGGTTGGAGTTACAGGCACAGTGCCTCCTGGCAGTTGCAGTCAGGTCACTTCCTCTACTCCTCAACCCTGAACAAATGTTAGAAATTACATGTCTGTAGGCAGCCTGCATTTAGGTTTGAGCATACATTTACATTTTGGGACATACCATGAATCCAGTATTTTTTTTTTGTCATTGTTAGATTCGCATGCACAATTTGGGCATATGGCATGTGATGGGTCTTGGTAGCTGTGATGTTAGGTCCAATACTACACATTGACAGTGTTAAACCTCAGATAGCCTGGGTATTTAATGCTGGTTAAATACATGAACATGACTGTGGCAAAAGCTGAGATGTAAGCAAGCAGGACTTTGCAGTTTTGTGACAGTTGTTATGTAGTAACTTACCAGACTCAACCTTCCCAGGTATTCCTGTCAAACCCTCTGGTTGCAGGATCATCAAGACCTTCTCCTCCCAGGGAAAGAGTCTTAGTGGGGCACTGGGATGGCCACAGTCAGTCTTGTTGGCCTCCAGCTGCTACCTGGAGACCAGGGACGGCATCATGCCCCTTAGGTCATTCCACCTCTTCCTAATGTCCTCTTTTGTGCACAGGGTGTGCCTACAGCATTCACTCTGTTGATGATCCTTTGCCACATTTCCATTTTCCTCCTGAGAGTAGTGTGCTTGACTTGGGCTCCAAACAATTGTGGCTTTACTAGTATGATTTCATCTACCATGCCTTTCTGCTCATCTTTGGAAAAACAGGGATTTTTGGCACGTAACATGGTGGACAACTAAAGTGGGTGACATGGACTTACTTAACAGGGAAAGTGCAATAGGGAGTGAATGGACAAAAATGTGTGCAGGGTGTTTTATGGGATGGTGAAAAAATGGATGCCTAATTCATGTAATAAACAAAAAAGTGCTGGTGGTTCTTTGGCTTCCTGTCGAAATGCAAAGGACTGTGGCTTGTGAAAGGGTGTGTATTGTGTGATTTGCAGGTGTGTCCACTGGACCAATTTGTGTCAGCTGTGTTGTTTTTAAATTCATCCAATATGCAATTGCTGTTACTTTGCTGGACGCATACCGCAGTAGTCGATTGCCAGCTGCCTGTTCTCCTGCACGTTGTCAAGGATCTGGCCCATCGTGTCCTGGAAATGTTGGTAGGCTCCCAGGTCCTGTCCTCCCCCTGGCGCACAGCAGTCCTCCCAGTGTCCCTTATGGTCTGTGCCTCTGTCCCCTGAACGGTGTGCCCACTGCCACTGACCCCAGGTCCCTGATTGTCTTGGGTATGTGTGTGGCCTGGGGTCCCTGTACAGGTGGGCACACTGCTGATTGACGTGTCCTGGGGACATAGGTGTGGGTATGCTGGTTGGGTACTGTGGTGTTGGATACTGAAGGGGAGGCTGTGTGGTAGACTGTGAGTGGGTTTGGGTGACGGCTGTCCAGTGGTCCCTGGTGGGCGAGAAAGGTCATCCAGATCCTGAAGTCCAAAGTTACTGTCATCACTGGGGGCATCTTCTTTTGGGGGACTGGATAGTCGTGGCACCTCCTCTCCGCTGACATTGGCTGGGGTACCTTTGGGGATGTAAGTGATGTATTATGCTTCATGTCTGTGACATATTGTACATCCCTGGCTTCCCCTCTATTGTTGGTGTTGCCCTGCCACCTTTTGCTTGTGTATTGTGATGTATTGTGGGATTGTTAATTTCCCTATGCTGTGCATGCTTTTGTGATGGGTGTCCATGCAGGGCTGGGAGGGTGTCCATGCATTGGTATGGCATGCAGGGCTTGGCATTGGGGTTAGTCATCTGCTTTGGTGCAGTATGTGGGATGGAGTGGAGTGATGGGAATGAGGGTGAGGGTGTGAGATGGAGTGCAGGTATGGAAGGCGATAAGTGGTAATTGTTAACTTACCAGTATTCAGTCCTCCTGTTACTCCAGTTAGTCCCTCAGGATGCAGTATTGCCAAGACTTGCTTCTCCCATGCTGTGAGCTGTCGGGGAGGAGCAGGGGGTCCACCGCCAGTCCTCTGTATGGCGAGCTGTTGCCTTGCTGTAGTGGAATGTACCTTCCCCCGTAGGTAATTCCACCTCTTCTTGATGGCGTCCCTTGTTCTTGGGTGCTGTCCCACGGTATCCAACCTGTCCACGATCCTTCACCATAGCTCTATCTTCCTTGCAATGGATAGCTGCTGTACCTGTGTTCCAAACAGCTGTGGCTCTACCCTGACAATTTCCTCCACCATGACCCTTAATTCCTCATCAGTGAAACGGTGGTCCTTTTGTGGGGACATGGGTGTTGTTTGATGTGTGTTGGTGAGAGTGTGTTGAATAATGTGGTGGGGTGTTTGATGTGGGGGGCGTGAGGGATGTATGGGTGAAAGTGGTATGTGTGTCTAGTTTTTGCAGTGGTCTTGGTGTCAGTCTGGTGGCAATAATTTGTATTCGTAAAGGGTTGTGGGTACTGTGGGTGGGTGTTTTATAGTGCTGTGGGAGGATGGGTGTGGTGTTTGTATGAATTTCAGGTGTGTGTTTTTAGTATTGCCAATGTAGTGTTGTTTTGTACGTGGGTGTCCATTCTGAGCGTGGCAGTATGTACCGCCAATGGTTTACCGCCGTTGAATGTCCGCCACTTTTCCACTGACCTTTGGGCTGGCGGATTTGTGTATGTGGCTGTATTCTGTCGGATTGGTGTGTCATAATATGGCAAACAGATATTCGCCACCATGGTGGTATGTCGGCGGCTGTCACCGTGGCAGTAAGTGGCATTAACTGCCAGTCGTAATGAAGGCCAAGATCTATCTAATGTGTGACAACTGCTGAAACTGCACTCCCTGAATATATTCGCCTTTAGAGCCAGTTTCTGAATCCTCCTCATCAGCCAGTCTTTTACTTATTTGCAGAAGACTGAGATTACGCAGCAGGCACAGCTTCATCAATCATAGACTGAAGGCCCAAACCTGAGACCATCAATACCCTCTTTTGCCATCCGAGCAGACGCTGAAGTACTGGGGGCAGGCTTCATTGTAACAGTGATGTCACATTAACAGCTGCGATAACTTTATTGCCTTGTGCACGTGCGTGATCACCAGCAAGTCAGCGAGCTTCCCTGCAGCATGAGGCACGATCCAAAACTACCTAAAATGCTTCCCACACCAGCTGCAGAACCAAAGCACGAAGCGTGGCTGGACTAAAGGCATAAACATCAGGGCTGCTAAAGCTGAGCCCCGTAAGTACCACAGAAAGACCACAGATCTCATAATTCCTATTCCAATGACGCAGCTACCAAAGACATTGGAATAAGAAGTCACTTGTAATGAGTGCCAAGATATTCTATAATCTGTCATTGTTTTTATATTATCATGTCTAGTTATAGTTGAACCTACCCCTTCCACATCTAAATGTATCCCTTTCATTGCTGTGTTTCTCAGTTAAGTGCCTTAACAACTATTCTGGTCTGGTCCAGATGTGTTATATAAATGTTACAATTAGCTATATAAATGAATACATACATAAACAATGTGTGACCTTTACAATACTGTTAATCTGTTTTTCAAGTTTGAAACAGGACACAAGGGTAAAGTGGATATTTTGGAGAACAACCCTTAGGAGGTTCTAATAACCAATCAGAGAAGATTGTTTGATAGATAGTTTACCCACACACACACACACACACACACACACACACACATATAGAGCAATATTGTATGTGTCCAATTAATTAATATTTTAGTGTGAGTGTTCTATCAGTTTTAAAAATAGATGTTCTATGCCCTCTAGTACTAGTGTTTGAATATTTAGGCTGATTCGTCCAATGCATTGTGCCAAGTGCCTGGAGTAACTTAAAAACTATAGGTCACACCTGCCTAGATGCCACTTTGAGTGTAAGAGAAGATTCTTTGTAATGGTGCCTTAGTGTCATTTTGAGGGAACCAGCTGGATAAACCTGGAACATTCTGACTATGCAGTTGACAACATCCATAGTCCTCTCCACATAGCTATGTGGAATGGTGTTATTTGCAAAATTGAAGACCCTTTGCTAAACAAATCTAACCAGCCTGGAATGAGTTTATCCTTCTCAGACCATTATCTGAGACATTCTCTAATGTTACTGTCATGTGCTCCTGTTAAGACTAAGTGGGTTTACAATTTGTCTTGATCATGTCTGTACCAGGAGTACACCAGGACAAAATGAGAACACGTTAAATCTATTGTCCAGTTTCACTGATCTCCTGACCAATTCCCAAGTCCTAGAAGTGAAATGCATAGTAATACTTGTGAGCAATGTCAGTGTACCAAACACAGTGCAGTACTCCCTGGACATGAATCACAGAAACATTTATGAATGTGGGAAATAGTACTGCAGGCTAACATTGAGCTACAAGAGGAGTCTTTCACATACTCTCACATGCCATTTTGAATCTGCCCTGCCAATGTCAAGGTACACCATGTGGCCGATCCTCCACAGCAGACCAAGAGGAGCAGCCAGTAGTCCCTGAATTCCTTTGACTACTGGCCGAGATGTCCCTCTACAAATTTTGAGCAGTAATGCTGACACCTCTCCGAGCCTGGGGAGGGTGGAAAATGATCTTGCATTAGTTCCACTAACATCTGTTACAGAAAACGGTAGAGAAGTTACCGATTTGACGCAACTTCTACACAGACGGATGCCATCATTTACTGTGAACCACCGCGGGAGACCCCTATCTCCTCCTTTAAATATGGCTCCATCTTTTGCACGAACTGCTTCTGGATTCTTTGACGACAACAAAAACACTTTCTCTGACTCATTTGCCTCTTTTACATCTGAACTGCCAAAACACTTAAGCTGATAAACTGGCTTAAAACAAATTACTTTATTTTCCCATTGAACTATCTGTGGCTTTCCTTGACTGTATTAGCTTTCCTCTTTTGGATTGGCTTTGTCATAACATTCTTTCTATTAATACATGGTCATTACCTTCCTGAAAGATCAACAGTTGAACTGGTGGATGAGGTTCCAAAACCCCCATTTTTCTTCTCACAAGGTCCGCAGAGACTTGTCTTTCATGAACATTTCCGCTATACCAATTCCTGATGGGATTGTTTGGAACAAAATCACACTTGATATATACAGAGTTGTTTCTGATGACTCGGATGTGAAAACAGTTGATTCTATGATGACTGAATTGCAGTATTTTACTGTATTTGAAAGTGAGGATGTTTATCACTCTAAAGAGAATTATGGTGACATGTTTTGCTATAATTATTATGGACACCATTTCATTTGCAGAGTGAGTAACCCAAAGACTATTTTTAATCACACACAATGGGAACATTTTCCAAGGGAGTTCTGAAACATATTCTGAAAAATGTGTATATTTTTCTATGCACCATGTAAAAAATGGTGAGTCATATTATTTCAAATTGCCTTTGATGAAAAATGTACACATATTGTCAACAGATATGAAATTCATTTATTTAGATTCCTTTGTTTCCCGATTGGCAATAGAAGGCTATAAATACTGGCTGAAATCGGTTGGCTTAAAAAGTGTGTGGGAAACAAAAAAATTACAAATAAAGGGGAAGGAAGCTTTATTTAGAGCATGCTTGGTACCTGTTCAAATGATATTTTTAGATGAAACTGTGCAACAGACAAGCTGTTAGGCTTAGCAAAAAGTGAGGAATTGGATGCACCCAGTATTCCTGTCCCTGCAAAAGTTTACAAATGGTAAAAGTATATAAATGCAACTGAAGATCAGTTTGATGAATGGGTCCAGAATGGCATGTTTAATGCTTCACTTTCACGTCCTGGCAGGTGGTTATTGTGGCCAATAGATACCAACAGGTGTCATAAACGTTTTATAAACTCCACGGGGGATTTTAGAACAAGTAGGCCAGACCCTCGCTATTTGTCCTCTGAACATGCGGGTATAGTAACAACATATAGTGTAGGGAAACTATGCCAGCAATGGTTGAAGAGTTCCTCACTAGATGCTGTTAGAGATCACCTCAATCTCTTGTCTAATAACACTGACTTACAGGATTTCCCGTTAGGCCCCAGAAAACAACATAGAACGCGCTTCTTATATGAAGTCTATAATGAAAATTTGGAAGCTTTCTCAACATGAAGCTTCTGCCCGGTTATGGCAAATAGATCAGGAAAACTTACAGAAGGCGTTAGCTGTTGTAGATAATGGGATTAATACCCTGTCTGACCAGATATACACCTTAAAAAACATTGTTTCTTCTGCAATAGACATAATACAAAATGATATGTCCTCTTTACATCATGGACAGAGTCAACTAAGGTCCATTATGCAGTTGGGTTGGACACTACAAACACTGAAGACAGGTCATGTTCCCTGGCAACACGTTAGCGCAAGGGATATATTTTCCACATTTAATTTAACGCAACAGCAACAACTAATGGCTAAGAAGGAAGTGACTTATTTCATGTTAAATATTGAAAAATTAGAAAAGGTGCCTTTTACTGTGGCTGAAATACCATCTGCTGAGTGGTTAGTACACAGGGTCATTAATCTGCCTATTTCAACTCTTCAATTCATGTCCTGCTTAAAAAACATTCAAATGGACAGATATGAAAGGTTAGGAGATAGTATCATCCATGAGGTGTAGGAGTTACACTTCTCATACAAATATCTCAGTGGCATGAAATAGGTCTTTCTTAGCAGTAGTGAAGGCAAGACTTCTATTAGACATTCAATGGTTTGTAAACAGCTGTTCTTGCATGGGGCATGTAATGCCTCAGCAGCAAACTTGACTTATTATCTGAAGGGAGTCCCAGTCCCCTTGATTAGACCTGCGTTCCAGGTGCTCTCGAATGGCAGCTATGTCCTCCTCAATAGTAAACACTGTTGTGGGATGTGAGCTAGAATAGTTTATGTTGTTTTGGTCTCTAACATTGTTACATGCTGCGGGAAGGTGCTTTTTCCCCCTACACGACAGAGGGAAATAGCTGAGATGTGGTCCCATATCGCTACTTCAAATGTGAATTTTGACAAGTTGAGCAGACTCAAGGCTTTATTGTTTCAAAAACATGTGGCACTCACATCTGCACGCGAAACCTATGCGCTCCAGGTTGCAAGATCAGCAGAGATACAGTCCCTTTTAAGTACTAACTATCCAAGACACTTTGGTGAGCTCGTGAGATGAATATTTAATGTGCCCAGTACTACTGGAATTGCAAATTTCTTTAAGGCTGTTGGTTCTGGTTTCGTTCACACCTTCCTCTCTGTATTCAGCTTAATACCATCAGCCATCCACTCAATATTCTCCAGTATTTTCAGGGGATTTCCGATAACTTTGGCTATAATAGGTGGCATCTTTCTATAGCGCAAAGGCTGTCCTGCCGCAACAAGGAGGACTGAAATTGCTTCCACCAGCGCAGCCGTGTCATGAACGCATGATGCAGTACTTTGGAGCATCACTCCTGGAGCAATTGGAGTGTGACTGGTCCCTGTCATTCAGACCTGTTTTGCATTATGTGCAGCCCGTGTTTCAGTGCCTCTGGTGCTCATTCGAACATGCACTGAAATATTGTCTTCCTACGCAGCACCTGCATTCAATGGATGCTGATCTGTTGATGTTCTCGCTGAGGACTCATTACCAGACATGCGTGTTGAGGGTGCGTTTGCTGGGGGAAGCTGTTTATGAGTTGACCTTTGTGGATGATGCAGCTCTAAACATATTGTTGGGCACACCACAGAATGCTGCTGCCTTGGCTTGAGCTCAGGCTTTGGAACACGAATGCTCCTTGGTTTTCCTTGGCGATGAACTTCCTTCTTTACCATGTGCCGAAGTGGAAGATTTCTTGTCTTCAATTATCCCGGATTCAATTGGCAACTTCCAAGATGACTCTGACTCTTGAAATTCAGCCTTTTCTGGCCACAGTTAACATTTTAAATGTCCCTTTTACACATGCTCAAGTGTCTTTTTAACTTGTCATTATTGACATTCTTATATATATGCCTTAGGTTAGATTTTAGTAGCTTTTATACATTATTAGGCTTTGAACCAGCAAGGGGACAGTGTTGTGTTGCCATTTTTAGTTATAGCTTCATACTCTTTATTTCAGCAAACTAGGCCTATTACTGTGCACTTTAACCTAGACATATTTTATTCAGTTTAGTTTTATTATTTTAAAAATAGCCACATTTGCGGTCTTGTTTTATTTTCTCTATCTAGTTGTTCTTTGCCTGGGCCAGCACTGCATTCTTAGACAAGACATTTCATTCACTCTGTGCTTTTCCCAAGGCTTCAGTAAGATAGGTTGCCGGCAAACGTGGTAAAGCTTTGTCTCTAGTGTTCATAGAAACATACACACTCTTACGTGGGGATCCTTCCTTGGAACATCAGCTGTTTTTTTTTATAAAAACACTACTTTGACCCATGTACGTTAGAGAGAGATTGCAGACAGATGACCATGACTGTCTGCTGATTGCTGAGTTCTTTGCTACAGCTGCTTATGTAGACTACAGGCCTCTTGCCCAGGTATGAGGGATGATGTCTTCCCAGGGGAACCTGAAGGGCAGAATCAGAGCTTAACATGCTCTGTTCTTACAAAGCCTACGTAGGAGCTATTTTTAACGATCCTATCGACAGTATGGCAGCATTATTTTTATGTTTCACTCTCCTTGTCACAATTTTAATCTTGTCATGCTTCATTGTCCTAGTTATTGCAGTGCACGCTTTATTATCTGAGATGCAGTTACTTCAATAAAACTTTGTTGAACTCCATTCTTCCTCTGATTGTCCTTGTATATGCAAGACTTATGTAACTGAGAGAAACGGATGAGATCTGAGTAACCACGATTTCCCTGAGGAGTCAATTGTGTCATGTGCTTGGTTGCCCAATCATCCCTATTCTTAGGTGTAGATGAGGCACTGTTAGTTAGCCGGAGCAAAACCCGGATTAGGCGAACAGGTGTCACCTGTAGTGGGTTCAGACTCAGTCCCCCACAGTGCAAGTGATTTTGCCGCCCAAATCCAGTAGTCTCACTAGGATAATGAGAGCCTATGCGACACCAGAAAATGTAGAATGCCCAAACTTGGTCACATGTTACCCTCACTCACATATCAAGGGATACTTGTCTATGCTTTCCCACCTCTCCTTCTCTGTGTGGTGAGGAAACTCAGACAGAGCTCACTAACCCTCATTCTGGTATCACCAGCCTGGGCCAGACAGCCCTGGTATTCCACCTTCTTGGCAATGTTAGTCAACTCTCAAGAGAGTCCTGACTTGCCAAGTAGTGGCAAATCCAGTTTCAGGGACCTTGGAAGTGAGCTCTGGTGCAACCAAGAAGAAACCAAGGGCCAGATTTATACTTTTTGACGCAAAACTGCACAAACACAGTTTTGCGTCAAAAAGATTAGCACTGGCTAGCGCAATATTTTAGCGCCACCCAGGCGTCATGTTTATACTATGACACTGGGTGGCGCTAAAAACAGGTTAGAGTCAACATTTCTGACATTAACTATTGCGCCTTGTCGTAAGGCAAAATTACATTAACGCCGGAAATATTACTCTAACCTGTTTTACTATCCGTAAAAATGTCGTAAAATGGAAATGCACCATTTCTTACCACATTAGCATCAACTTTAAACACTAATGCAGAAAACAGTGCAAAGGAGAGACAAAGTGGAGCCAGAAAATGAGGAGAAACCCCAGGGTGACCCCAATCAACCAGGAACCAGCCAGGAGGACACACACAAGACCCAAGGGAGGGAGAAGAAAAACAGAAAGTATTGTTTCAGGGCGGAGGAGCATGAAATACTGGTGAGATGAGAAAGGTGATGGAGCATCCACATCAACTCTTCGTCAGCTCAAAATTGGTAATAGGATAGGCAATCTGGCAGCAGAAAGTAAACAAGATTAGCAGCGTGGCAGAGGTGAGGAGAACGGTAACTGACTGCAAGAAACGCTGGCTTGACTGTAAGCGAAGGATAAAGGAAAAAATAGCAAGGAATAGGAAGGCAGCACTGCAAACTGGAGGTGGTAGTCCAGCACCACAAAAGGACCTGGACAAGATGGAGGAGATGGTTGCAGCGGTCATCCCAGAGGAACTGGTCACTGTTAGTTGCAACCGAGGTTGTGGGAGTGGTGCCAGATGTGCCCCCCTGCACAGCTGAGGAGCTCTGTGTCTGCGGTGCCTTCTTTCCCACTGTGGGACCTCTGGTGGGAATGCCCACAATTATTCAGTTGCCCTGTCTGCACGGTATCGGTGAGCCATGTGATAGGAGCCAGCTTCCACTGCCACGATATGGAGGTACCTCAATGTCCTCTTTCGAAAAGTGCATAGCTAATCATTGTTCATGTTGGCAGCTGTGAAATAGAGACAGACAATCATCAGTGTCAGCATTGTGTGGAGTCTGTACGGATTAGTAGCTTACCTGTGCACTCCAACTCACATTCAAGAAAAGACAATGGCCCTGAGAAATGCAACAAAGCTGCCTCAGCATCATTTTATTGACACTTAAGCAACACAAAATGCGAAAATGAACCAAACATATGAAAGTGTGCATTGTTTTTGCATTATAAAGAATAATGCAAAGGCAGTGCAAACTTTACATAGACAAAGGCCAAACTTCTTCATCATCTGTGTCTGTTTACAACCATACATCACCAGGAACTTGGACATGTTCATCGGAGGATGGGGTGCTGCTGGTAACCATAAGGGTTCAGAGCTGATAGGTACACATACAAGCCGGATCAATAGGACTGTCACCTACGCTGTGAGCATCACATCTACATACAAATTTGGTATTCAAGTCCCCCTGACCCTAAGGCAGGATGGCCATGCAATCCGTCAATCCAACTGTCCTGGTCATCCACCAAGGCATGCCTACTCATACATGAAGTCAAGGAGTGGTCCATATGTTAGGAGAACTGACAGCTAGGAAGCTGCTATCCATAGGACTATCACATCTACATTCATGTGTCTAGGTGTGGACACCCATTAATACCTGATCTGCCACTACTATTCCTTATACACCCATTTCCCTGCCAGCACACGTTTGGCCTTGACCTGCATGCAAGTCAATTACATTCCACTTAAGTGTAACATACATGGAGTACAAAAGATGGAGTGCCATGCTGGGGGACAATTACCAGCCCAGTTCTCCATCTTCATGACAATACAGGGATGCACCAAATTGGGTTCAATAGGGTGCATCCCTGTGTTGTGAGAATGATGGAGTGTGCCACTACCAATATTCTCACAACGTTGCACTGTGTAATTGTTAGTCACATATGGCCCTACATGTGGTTTGTCTTCTCCTTGTGTACACAATGCTGGCCATTGTGCATCACAAGCCTCACAAGCTGTGACCTTCTGGTGGTCCATGGGGATCCTTTGTTTGGCCAGAATGTCAGCATCCAGCCTACTTTGATATCTGATCATTGGACAGCTTATCACATCTGGCATTGTATTCAACACACAGGACTCATTCACACCAAACCCTGGATTACTTCACAGGACACACATTATCACACTTACTGGATACATCTGGGTCCTCAAATTGCGCCACTTTGCTGATTGTGTATGGGGCAGGTCCACCTGTAAGACATGAATGGAAAACCATGCTTAGTGTCACATCACAGTCACTGCAAGTGGACGACAAATTTCAGTGTGAACTAATTGTGAGGAGTGAGTTAGTTATCCTAGTGGAAAACAGTGCAACAGACACACCACTATGATCACACAATGACACAGACACTCAGGTGAGTAAGAGCCATACATCTCAATACTAACACTGGGGCAGAGACTCATGTAGTGCTACACCCTGCAACAACCATATGTGGGCCATCTATAGAAGATGGAACAACATGGTATAAGGGGGAGTTGTGTAAAGAAACATGACACTACCCTGGCGCTTAGCAAGACATATGACTCGGGTACTCAAACTTGTCCTGCAAGGCACCCCGAGGCACCTTCTGATAGACATGCGTTTATTAATCCATGACTGATGTAGTAAAGTTGTCTAATGGTATCAAATGCAGCATATACATTGCCCCCTAAGGCGGGTAAGCCCCCTTTACTAACATAATGTCAGGGGCAGGGGTAATGTGCATTAAATGATGACAAAGTTGTGCTATACATGCATTGCCCAACTTTGTTGACACAATCGAGGGAAAAATGGTATGCTGGTGGTGCCTTTGCATTTCATACATGACATTATGCTGGGGTACCGGCGTCGCCATGGCCTCTGAAATGTGTGCCTATGTGATGGTTGTGCAAGACTCACCAGACATCTGATCTGCATTGGTATTATGGTTGGATATGTGAACTCCAGGCCTAGACTGGCGCAGATACACTTAATTCTGGTAGCATACAACCTATCCACAAGCATTGCAAGAAGCACTCCAACTCATCTGCTACTGTCATTCAAGAGCAATGAACTGTAGAATGTATGCCAATGGGAGACTCACCAACAGGTCTGCCGATCTCAAAACCAAGGTGATCAAGCAGATCATGCGCCCTGGCCACCATATCTGCCCAGCGATGCTTGAGCTGGTGCTCATTCTTGCTGCTCCTGTGGACTTTCTTCAGGTGGTGGACCACCTTGCTCCACCGCAGCCACCTGGCTTCGTTCCGTATCCCTGAATGACCCGGCCACCCATCTCTAGCATCATAGGTAAGAGGTGTCATATCAGCCACACAAATCCACCCAACTCATCCTCAGCCATCCTCATCAGCCTTCCCCTACCAGACATGTTGAACTTAGTCAAGGTTGATCCCAAATACCAAGAAAAAGGAAAATAAATGGAAACTTAACCCCACTAACTAATCCCAACTATTACAAATGCTTAACTATCCCATACAGACATTCCACAGTACAAATACAAATATGAACAAAAAACACACAAAACACAACTACTGGGACAAGATGCACACAATATATGACAGGAAATGACAGGAGGGACACCACAAACTTTAAACCGCTACCAAGACACAACCACCAGCTCGAAAACACAACCACACACTAAGAAAGGCACAGACTGTAAAGTGAAAGTGAAACTACATCCACTATACCATGCTTGTAGACAGGATTTCCTATTACATCACTTCCTGTTCCCATGCGTCATGTTTTTCAGTTCTGCGTGTATTTATTTGACACATTTGACATTTGCGTAGTTTTTTTAGATGCATAATTCATGTATGTCGTTTATATAGACGCATGATGGTTATGCATCGATTTCACTGAAGGCAGCATTAAGAGGTGCTCGAAGGTGGAATTCACGCTAAGGGCCATGTGCCATTTACTTTGCATTTGCGGATGTTTTTTCGAAGCATTTGCGTCACATTTCATTACGCAATTCCTGATTGCGTGATTTTTTGCATTGTCCTTAGTTGCTCCCTGCATCAACATACATGTGTTATGGGCTGTGCTGCACTGTGGCATTTTGGGTATGGCCGCATGTGGTAGTCCATGCAACAATGTGACACTGGTGTGATTGGTCTGTTCCACCAATGTGTGTGTTACAGAGTTAACACCATGCCAATTGTTGCACGTAGTGCATATACATGCATGTGTGATATCAGTGCATCCACATATGTTTGCCATTCAGTACAATGCAATAGTTTTGATTTGTGATTGTGTTTTGTGTTTTTGTCTGTGTGATGTTGTCATACATAGCATAATATTTAAAGCTACATACACAGGTCAGGCATTGTTGATGATGGGTGAACCATTGGTACCTAGGTATTATTACCCGTCAGCTGCCTCCCTATGTATATTTTGAGCTTATGGATACTTGTGTGAAGCCTGCATATATGCCTGACATGTGTACATCTTTGATACATAGTGTGTTGGACACACTCTGCTTACTTTCCACCCAGATTATGTTTTGATGACAAAAGTTTGATTTATCCCATTGTAATTACCATTGGTTGTTGATTTTGTGTGGTGGACTTGCACCCTAGAGCAGCATATGGTCTCATCAATCCTAATGTGCATTCCACAGACATGTCCGTGCAATGTGTGAGGTCATCTGTACCCTATGTCAGGATTGTGCCCCATGGCAGTGGCATGACAGATTACCATGGATATTCTGAGCAGGGCCAACTTCTACCACTGGTTGCTGTACTTGGGCACATCATGATGATCATAGTTACTACTGATGTCCCCCCTTGTCCCACATGTTCCATGCAGCCATTGCAACTCTCACACTGAGTTGTGACAGTTCCAAAATAACTTAATTTCTATTTTTTGACGTCCACTACCTCATGTGTGGGCCCCTTGCATACATCCTATTTGGACATGATATAGTTGAGTCTGATGACCTATTGACTAACAAGTTGGCAACGTGGATGTACAAAATATGTAGTGGTCCATAGATTGTGTCCTTCAGTTCTCACATACCAGTGACGTGTGTGATGGTGGCAGTAAAATCTTACACATCACATATGATGTTGCAACAGAACTTGTCAGATTCCTATTTGTAACATGATTCCTGACCTTTGACTCACATTCCTACGCTGTGTGCAGTGGAGATTGAAAAGACCAAAGCAGTATTGGTTGTATTAGTGAAGTGTTTATTCACAAAATTGACAAGGTGAATTCAGTGGTTCTTAAGAGTAAAAGTTGTCAACTATGTGCTGTCTCCAGCATACCCCAGCAGCTGTGTTGTGCTGTTCCCCCTCCATATCGTCACCACCATCCCCCTGCTCAGGCATCTCCTCTACCTGGTCATACATCAGAACGTTCATCCTCACACATGTGTTGTGCAGGATAGCACATGTCAGGATGATTTTGCACACAACATGTGGGGCATACAGAAGGCTGCCTCCTGTGAGGTTCAAGTACCTGAATCTTGTTTTCAGTATGCCAAATGTCCTTTTCATGATATTTCATGTCTTACGGTGTCCCTCATTGTATGCATGCTCTGCTGCTGTGATTGGGTTTGCAAATGGTGTTATCATCCACAGCTGTATGCCATAGCCCTGATCCCGTGCAAAAGATAAAAGGTGTAAGTTGTTGTTTAGGCTTGCAACAGGTTTGTCATGTAGCATGGCAGTTGTTATTTTCATTTTTGCTGTGACTCAGGTGGTATGGTGTGAGTTCCTGGCCTTGTGCAAAGTTTTATTAGCACTGTGTTGTTAAACATGACAATCTTGGGTATTGGCTAAAGAACCTGGGACATATATTTTAGAATCCTAACTGATGCGCAGTATGTATGTATCATGTGTTGTGTAGTGCACCTTTGTATCAGTGTGCTATCACTAGAGTGGACATGAGATATCCTCACAACACAATGGGGTCAGATGTGGTGACAACATGGTAGCCCCACAGAGCCTGGACATCCCAGCCATTTTGACATGCATGATCACACATGAAGTGCAACACTTATGCCCATTTTAATGAGTAAGTGACAATGCACAACACAACTCTGACATTGGCAGCACTGTGCCGGCGCCTCATATGCATCCGTGTACCACGACTATCAACTTTGCACCAGGATGCTTGGCTACCTGCCCTGTAGAGGTAGATGTATATATGCAGGAATGAACACCTTCCTATACATATACATTTGTAATGGCCAATTGGCTCTTACTGTGGGTGCAGCAGTATGCAGCATGCATAGTGGGCACATTCATATGGGGTAAAATAACAGTCTATTTCCTTATTGCAACCTGCAAATGACACCCCTGTGGTGGTGTTTGATGTTGGCACCGCCTCAGGTCTTAGGTGACACCTACATCTGGATCAGCATCATAATGCTAGGTGTCTTGTGGTGAGAGACCTGCAGCTACACACATTGCATGCACCTTCCACGCTGAGTGCTGCGTGTGAGGGTGGGCAATTTCAAATGTGGCTTCAAGTCACAATAGAGTGGTCATCCGCAAACTTGTACATACAGTGCAGGCCATGACAATGACACTGGGGGCTCTTACATAGGCCCCTTAGTGATTTTGAGTGGCAGCTGATATTTGTGCCAGGCATCAGGTGTCCGTGGGTGTGTATCCCATTGTTTTAGGATGATCAACATCACTGCCAGTGTCTCTCCAATCTTCCAAAACATGATTCTGCATTTATACTTTCCACACATGCACAGTGCAGGCTATGGGATGGAGCTCAGCTACTTAGCAAATATGTCCCTTACCACGGTGCATGTAAGGTCAGTGATGTCCTCTATACTCCTACAGGGCCCCACTATGGGCATCCATGATTTGCATTGTCTAACAGTGACTCTGCCCCACTGTGGGCCATTTATTGTTTATGGTACAGACACAATGGTGTTGTGGGTCAGTAAGTGGTGCATGTGAGGTGGCACTACAGTAGGTGTGGTGCTACTTCTCACAAATCTGGCACATGGTACGTGATGGCCGTTAATGTTGTATTCTTGTGTGTATTCCCAATGCATCAGGCAGATGTATATGCACACTACAGGTAAGTCAGGTATGTGTTGATGAGATGTAATTGGTATTGGCACCAGCTTGGTGGCATTTGTTGTTTGTTCTGGCAGAGACTTACACGGCATCATTTGAGGGATCTGTGCCTATGTGTGACTTCTGTTACATGAGCATGGTATATGCCATTGACATTGCTGTGCTATTCTTTGTTTGGTGTACTGTGTGTGTGGAGTGTACGTAGTAGGCAACCTCTGGGCACTTGTACTGGTTTGTATACATCTTCTATTTTCAAAGGGGACATATCTGCACCTGTCCTTCACGTGGTGTGCCTGTCAAGTTGTGGGTGTGTTACGTACAGATGGGTTTATGTGTTTGTGGTGTACACTGATTGTGCTGTACTGCAGCATGGTGCATATGTGTTCTTACCTGCACATCTGTGTTACCCTGGCCATGTGTTTTTGGAGTGGTGTATGTCTTCTGTGTCCTACAGTGTTGGTGTGTTGCGTTTAAATTGCTAGGTTTGTTGACTTACCCACAAGTAGGCAAATTTCCATATTGTCCATCCTGGAAGTGTTGGTTGATCCTGCTGTGCCTGAATATGTAGTCATCATGGACACTCCTAGGATACTTGGCCAAATGTGTGTAAATAGTCCCCGGTGGTCCACTATGGCCTGCATATTTATGAATGCTTGTGCTTGCAATTCCGGTATAAATGCTCTGTTGCTGCAGGTGGAACAAGTCGGACATGGGTGCAGTCAATTGCACCGAGCACATGCAGGAAGCCATCAAATTGGTAGAACCCCTGTTTTATCTCCTGCTGCATTTACTGGGTGTTGGGGAAGCAGATGTGTTGAGGTGTCAGTGAAATAATTACATCTAACACCTTTGGCAGGAACACCGAGAATGACGGCTGTGACACATCAGCGACCAGGGCACCCGTTGTTTGAAATGAACCACTTGCCAGCATGTGCAAGACAGCTAGCAGCAGCTTTGTCACAGGTGGTATATTATGTGGAGTCTGCAGGCTGGCTGTGACCTGTGGCTCAATGCTGTGCAGCAGGTGTAGTATGGGTTGCTGGTTGAGTCTGTATGTCCTTATAATGTCTTGTTCCCTGAGGCCAAGGAGGGTTGTCCTGTTTCTCAATATCCTCTCCTGCCTTCTGCACTGCCTTTGTGGGCCCTGTTGTGGAGGTAGTGGTTGCAGTTGTTGTTGCTGTCCTTTGTGTCATTTTGCAAGCTGGAGCAGTATCACTTCCATGTTGTCCATGTTGTCCTGTGGGTTGGTGATCTTGCTTCTGTGTGTTTTCCTTAAGTAGTGATGTGTGGGCCTCATTTTAATGCCTCGTCTGACCAGGCATTAAAATTTGACGAAGATTGGAGTTAACGTAATTTTTTGGGTCCGCCTCCCACTCGTGCGTCATTTTTGCCCAGGTGGAGTCATTTTTGGACGGTAACGTCTACCTTGCATCTCATTGACGCAAGGTGGTTTCACACATCCAAAAAATTACGTTAACTCCAATATTTTGATGCTAGAAAGCATAAAAATAGAAATATAGAGTTAAGTTTGTGCTTAATTAGAGTAAAAAAATGATGCTAATTCAGCACTAATCACATCGACTCCAGAGTGACTTTGGAACCTGCATCGCTCTCTGACTCTGTACCACTGACTGCATCAGAGCCGTGGTCCCTGCTGAGTGAAACAACTGTGACCTGCAACACAGTCCTGAGGCTGCCGCAGCCCCTCCAAAGTCCCGCCAACATCGCGAGACTCAAGTGCTGTGATACCCAACTCCACTGTAGCACCTCTGCCCCTGTGGTGTGATCGTGACACCCCAAAGTCAATGCCTCGCATCTTGGCCTGCTGGATTCACCGACCCTGCCTTGTCGTAAGAAACCGAGCCTCGCTACAAATACCACATCAACTTGCCTGCAACCATAAGGAACCAACGCCTCACCTCCCCTGCCTGGCAGCAAGGAAGCAACGCCTCATTCCCGGTAGCCATAAGGAACCAATGCCGCACTGGCTCCAACGACACCTCACTACCCCAACTCTGTGCATTATCTTTGTTTCCTCATCATTTTACAAGGTACTGTACCAGGCGTCAGTGCTACTCCATCACCGGCCCAAACTCGCGCCCTCCTGAGTGGCAAAGGATTGTGGGAAATGACTCCGTCAAGACGCCATGATAGCCCCAGTTGAAGGTATTGTGTTTCTAAGCACTTCACTAAGATTTAATCTTTGAAAAATGTATCTTTACTTGTGTATGTTGGATTTTTGCCGTTTTGGTCTTGTTTTTCTCAGATAACTGGTGTGCAGTACTTTTGCAGTGTTTTCACTGTGATACTGTGTGTGTGTGTGTACAATAAATGTACTACCTCTTTTTCTAAAGAAAAAGTACTGACAAGACAATCATTTATTGAGTTTGCGTGACAGTGGACAGTGATTACCTGCCCACATCACCCCCTCTGTATAGGCCTAGGACTGTTCTGCTTCGCGACCCTGAGAAAGTCAAGTGCTACAATAGGGTACTTGGTTCCCAGTAAGGAAAACTATTGACCTATTGCCTGAGCAGATCTCACATCTAACAGCCCACTTCCTGCAAAGTTCATTAACCCCTTCACAGCCATACCTTTTCCCTCAGTTGCAGAGTCTGTTTTTTGGCTATTTGGGGCAGTTCGCGCTTAGGCCCTCATAACTTTTTTGTCGACATAAGCTATCCATGCGAAATTAGTGTCCTTTTTTTCCAACATCCTAGGGATGCTAGAGGTACCCAGAGTTTGAGGGTTCCCTTGGAGGAGACCAAGAAATTAGCCAAAATACAGCTACAATTTTGTTTCTTTTTTAAAAAAATGGGTAAACGGACTGCAGAAGAAAGCATGTGTTTTTTTCCCTGAAAATGGCATCAACAAAGGATTTCCAGTGCTAAAATCACCATCTTCCTATCTTTCAGTAACAGGTGGACTTGACTCAGAAAACATTTTTCAAAACAATTTTGGCATTTTAGTGGGAAATAACTATTTTTTACTATTTTTTGTGCTTTCAGCCTCCTTCCAGTTAGTGACAGAAATGGGTCTATAACCAATGTTGGACCCCGGACAGCTAAACATTTCTGAAAAGTAGATACAATTCTGAATTAAGCAAGGGATCATTTGTGTAGATCCTTCAACGTTTTCCTACAGAAAGTAACAGCTAAAAAAAAATAATTGAAATTGAAGTAAAAAAGAGCCCTTTCTGTCAACTTTTTCTTCTATAACTATTTCCACCGATGGCAGATTTTTTAAAGCAATATACCGTTACTTCTGCTGGACTCTTTCTGTTGCGGGGATATATAGGGCCCGTAGGTTCATCAAGAACCCTAGGTACCCAGAGCCAATAAAGGAGCTGCACCTTGCAATGTGTTTTCATTGTATACTAAGTATACACCAATTCATTTGGTGAAATATAAAGAGTGAAAAATAGGTATCAAGGAAACCTTTGTATTTCCAAAATGGGCACAAGATAAGGTGTTGAGAATCATTGGTTATTTGCACATCTCTGAATTCCGGGGTCCCCATACTAGCATGTGAATTACAGGGCAATTCTCACCTAGATGGTTTTTTACACACTATCTTACATTTGGAAGGAAAACTTGTAGAGAAAGACAAGGGGCAATAATGCTTTCCCTTCTACTCTGTGTTCCCCCAAGTCTCCTGATGAAAATGGTACCTCACTTGTGTGGGTGGCCCGCAGCAGAAAATGCATCATGGACACATCACATTTTTACATTGAAATCTGATGTGTTTTTTGGAAAGTGCCTATCTGTGGATTTTGGTCTGTAGCTCAGCCGGCACCTAGGAAAACCTACCATACCTATGCATTTTTTTAAACTAAAGGCCTTGGGGAAGCCAGGATGAGGTAATTTGTCACACTGTCACCAGGTTCTGCTAGCCTGAATCCTTTGCAAACCTCAACATATGGCAAAAAAAACACTTTTTCGTCAAATTTCGGTGATAGAAAGTTCTGGAATCTGAGAGGAGCCACAAATTTACTTCCACCCAGCATTCCGCAAAGTCCTCCGATAAAAATGGTACCTCACTTGTGTGGGTAGGCCTAGTGACCGCAACAGGAAATGCCCCAAAACAGAACATTGACACATCACATTTTGCCAAAGAAAACTGATCTGTTTTTTTAAAAGTGCCTAGCTGTGGATTTTGGCTTCTAGCTCACCCGGTACCTAGGAAAACCTAGCAAACCTGGACATTTCTGAAACCTATACACCTAGGGGAACCCAAGATGGGGTAACTTGTGACTCTCTCACCAGGTTCTGTTACCCAGAATCCTTTGGAAACCCTTAAAATTGGCAAAAAACACTTTTCCTCACATTTTGGTGCTTCAAAGCTCTGAAATCTGAGGGGAGCCAAAAAACGTCCTTCTCCCCAGCACTCCCCCACATCTCCAAATAAAAATTGTATCTCACTTGTGTGGGTAGGCCTAGTTCCCGTGACAGGAAATGCCTCAAAACACCACCTGGACACATCAAAATGATCAAATACAAAAATATCTGTTTTTGCGTGGGGCCACGTGCGTTTTTGGTCCTGGGCTCAGCAGCCATCTAGGGAAACCTATGAAACTCAGACATTTCTGATTCCAGGGGAATCCAGGGAGGTGTGATTTGCGTAGATCGCCCAGTGTTGTGTTTTCTTACCCAGAATCCTCAGGAAACCTCAAATTTAGCTAAAAAATCAAATTTTCCCCACATTTCTGTGTGGGATCACTTCACCGGCACGCATTTCCTACCACCCAATGTTCCTCTCAGTCTACCAAGACAAATGATACCTCACTTGTGTAGGTGGGCCAAGTGCCTGTGAAAGGAAAGAGCCAAAAAACATGTCGAAATTGAAGGGGATTCAAAGCGGGTCCAAAAGGGCAGTTTGAAAAAAAAAATTGGGCTGACAAGTGGGGCAGAATTGTTATTGGTATAGATGCGACAATGCTGGGTGGTAGCAATTTTGTGGATTCCTGCAGATTCCAGAAGGTTCCATCACAAAAAAGTGGGGGAAATGTGTGAAATTTTGAGGTTTGCAGGGCATTGTGGGTAAGAAAATGGTGCAGGTGCATGTGAAGCACACCACCCTGGACTCACCAAGATGTTTAATTTTCAGATGTATCTAGGTCTCATAGCTTTTTCTACATGGCAGCATTCCAAAGTCTAAAAAGTGCAGCCCTCACCATTTCAAGTGGGAAGATTTTGAGAGTTAGACAAGCTCTCATGGCCCAAATGTAAAACCAAAACCCAAAATAATCAAATGTCCTCTTGCTTGCCGCTGGGATAAGATCTTTTAGTGTGCAGAGGGAGAGCTAAAAGATTGTTACCCACTTCAGTTGGGGTGAGGACATAACCAGGCCCATACTGGTTGGTAGCCACCACCCCGCTATTTTATTATTTTTTAAAAATTCCCTAGCATCTAGTAGGCTCTTTACCCTCCCGGGGAGAGGATCGGGGGTAATTGCCCCATCTGCCCACTGATGGGCAGAACAACTTTGTCCCCATTTATTTGGGGTGGTGGTATGCCCATGCCCCAACCTTCATTTAAAAAAAAACATCTTTCCTGGTGTCTGGTGGGCTTGCTGCTCCCCCTGGGCCCTACAAAAATAGGCCTATCCAGAAATGGCCAACAGGAATGTGCCCCCATGGGGAGCTACCCTTGCCCAAACAAAACACACACCCTAATCCCTGGTGCCTAAGTGCTTTCTGCCCCTGGGGGCAGATCGGCCTAATAGAAATAGGCCGATCTGCCCCCAAGGGGGACAGAAATGGGCTTAAATAAAATTGCCCCCAGAGGAGCGACCCTTGCCTAAGGAGTTGCTCCCCATCTGTAAACATTTTTTTTTAAAGAATCGGGGTGCCTAGTGGTTTCTGCCCAAAGGTTGGCAGAAATGGCCTAGAATAAATTGGCCCCCCATGGAGCAGCCCTTTCCTAAGAGGTCGCTCCCCTTGTGTGAAATTGATGTAAAAATAAAAAATCCCTGGTGTCTAGTGGTTTCCGCTCTGATAACAATAGGCCAATCTGCCTCCAAGGGGGGAAGAAACGACCAACAGTAATGTGCCCCCATGGGGAGCGACCCTTGTCCAAGGGGCTGACCCCTCAAACAAAACACACACATACAACTGGTGCCTAAGTGTTTTCTGCCCCCCCCCCATTAAAATAGGCTGATCTGCCCTCAAGGGGGACAGAAATGGCCTAAAATAAATTTCCCCCCAAGGGTCGCTCCCCTTGTGTGAAAAATAGGCCGATCTGCCCCCAAGGTCGCTCCCCACATGTAAAAAAGTTTTAAAAAAATGATATCTGGTGCTTAGTGGCTTCTCACCCCCTGGGGCTGGTCAGCCTAATTAAAATAGGCCGAAAAGCCTAATAAAAAATGCCCCCCTTGGGGAGAGGTCCTTGCCTAACGGGCCGCTCATCTTCTTTGTTTACACAAAGTAAACAAATTCCCTGATATCTAGTTGGCATTCCGGCAACGCGATCGCAATGCGATCGGGCTGCAGGAATGCTCAGAAAGAGATGAAATGAAAGGAAAAGCATTTCCTTTTCTTTCATGTCTCTCTACCCACCCCTATCCCCCAATCGGAAGAGAAATGCAGGCATTTCTTTTCTGATCGAGCTGAAAGCTAAGCTTCCAGTGCGATGGGGCAGCCTCTGATGAGGTCAGCAGGCGATCGCGCGCTGACGTCATCAGTCTTCACTGGGGGGAGGGGTGGAAGGGGAAGTGATTCCCCTTCTATCCCTGCTCAGGAAAGGGGGGTGGGATGCCTACAGGGGGAGCACTAGCACTCCCCGTGGGCTGGGTGCAGAACAAGATGGTCTCGTCCTTGGCACACGTCAACCGTGGCCGAGGGCAAGACCAGCTCGACCTGGGCACCCAAGAGTTTAATGATGAGGTAAATAGTTTTGATAGTTTTATTCATCTGGTGTGTACTGGAGGACACAATTCCATATGTGTCCGAGCATGTTATACTCAAGAAGTGTAATCCTTCCTGTGACACATCTGTCTTAATGGTTTCACATGTCTTGGTATACAACCCAAGTGATTTGTAGAGGGAGATTAATGGGTTTTGCCTGAAACTTGTGAAGTAAGTATGGACTGAAACTCGTATGCACAGCCTGGGGAAACAAATGACTACAAGTCTTAGGCTTCCACGGGGCGTGCAAGGAGGCCCTCAACAATCTGCACCTGCTGCCAATAAATCACACTATATAGCACTTGCCACATCTCTGCAACGTAAGACGTGCCATCTAGAGACACAGGGGACAACGAGACCCAGGCTTCTGCGGAGCATGAAAGGAGGCCTTGCAACGATCTGCACCTGCTGCTAATAAACCGAGATATAAAGCACTTGCCACATCTCTGTGGCGTGGGACGTGCAGACTGGGGACACAAGAGAGCATGAGTCCCAAGTTTCAATGGGATGTTCAAGGAGGCCCTGTAGTGTTGTGCATCTGCTGCCAATAAACCATAACTATATAGTGCTTGCCACATCTCTGCGGCATGCTGCATGCGTAGGCTGTGCCCAGGCAAAGCCCGAGCCAAGGCCAGACCCATCCAGGAGCCATCAGTGAGAGGAAGAGGCAGGGCCACCCTTCCTTGGCCCTGCGTATGGGGATTGCAGGACTGTAAGACTCAATTTTAGTACCTTACACGGTCTACTTCTTGCTAGCAGCTTTTTTCACCCAGGCTGGCCGGCTGGCCATTTCTCCATTTATGTGCTGTTGCTTGATGGAAGTATAGACAAGGGCAATATTAATAAAACCGGTTCACTCATTCCAGCACTGCAAGTCATTTCCCTTAGGAGCCAGAGACATATATAGATATATTTCAATGTCAAAGGCTGGAAAACCTTTTGCTAGAAATTAAAAGTGACTATTGAAGTTCCACCTCTGTAGTGCCCACTGAGATCAGCCCCTCAGGTCCCCTTGTGCTATCTGTTGTGTTCATCCCCAGTTAGCCAGTGTAGCCCTTTCCTATTGTGATTGTTTGATCTTTTTCGTCTCGTGTTTTTTAGATGACCTGTGGGGGCCTTTGAGACTGAACTTCATAACAAACAGGCATGACTCACTTTGATTGGGCTCTCTGGCTGCCTATGCACTGTTTATTTTTTCCTTAAAGAGGACTGTTCTTGACCATGCTATTGTGTGGAATGCTTTATGGTGCATTTTGTGTTTTAATTTGCAAGTTTATTTATGATTCATAGGTTGGCCCTTCCTCCTCTTGCTTGCCCAAACTCTTTATCTTTGGTCCCTATGCGATGTATAGACACGGGCCAACTCAAAGCAATAGAAACCTTGGTAGGGAAGAAAACAAGATCTCCAAACTCACTTTAACCACAGACCATTCCAGCCCCCAGTCCTCTACAATGTTCAATTATATAGATATCCTAATTGAGGAGGTTGAGACATTTGTGGGGGGGAGACCGCATTGACAATGGGGATAAAGATAAATCACTAAATAAAGTTGGCCCCATATTCATCAGGAGGAAAGAAACCTAAACCCTGGACTCAAGCTCCATTTAACAGGCTTCTGACATACTAAGGGCCATATTTATACTTTTTGACGAAAAACGCAGTTTTGCGTCAAAAAGTTTAACACCAGCTAACGCCATTTCGTTGTACCACCCGGCAGTCAAATTTATACTTTGACACTCCGTGGTGCACACCACGGGTTAGAGCAATTTTTTTTACTCAAACCATTGTGCCACATCGTAAAGAAAAACTATGTTAACGCAGCAAAAATCACTTTATTCCGGTTTACGACGTCACAAACTGGATGCACGCCATTTTTCTCTCCAAGCACAGCAACATGTGCAAAGGAGCCCCAAAATGGATCCCAGAAGCCATGAGAGACTCCAGGAAGACTCCAACTGACCAGGAACCAGCCAGGAGGACCCAGACAAGACCAAGGAGAGGGAAAAGAAGAAAAGGAAGTGTTGGTTCAGTGCAGAGGAGCAGGATATACTTGTGAAAGAGGTGACTGAACCTCAGCATCAACTTTTTGTCACCTCAAAATTGACAATTGGGAGGAGAGAGGCAATTTGGCAACAAATTGTCGACAAGATCAACAGTGTGGCAGAAGTACGGAGAACAGTCACTGAGTGCAAGAAACACTGGCATGACTGCAAGCGCAGGATCAAGGAAAAAATGGCAAGGAACAGGAAGGCAGAACTGCAGACCGGAGATGGGAGTCCAGCACTGCAGGAGGCCCTGGCTCACATGGAGGAGATGGTGGCAGCCGTCATCCCAGAGGAGATCGTCACAGGGATTCAAGAACAGGACAGGACAGACTACCAGGAAACCACACAGATGCAGGGTAAGTTGCATGAGGGACAAAAATGCCTAAGTGTTAACTATAAGCAGGGTGGGGGTCACACCTACTACACAATGCATGTCAGCCATGAAAATCAGGTAGTGGAACGGGCAAAGGGGCACGGCACGGGTGCATGGGCTGTGCAGGGGAAACCAGGGGCACAGCACAACACTACACCAACAACCGTTGCATGGGGGTACTCTGCCATGCCAAGGAGGTTGGAAAGACAAAGCCAGTCCAGGAGGGTAGGGTACAACGTAAAACTGGCCTACAGCTGGTATTGTCTGTACAAGAACTAGGGTTCAATTTCCAGTCTCAGGCCATATCCGCAAGTGGTATTTACCATTGACAACAGTTGCCACTACCACCTGTGCTGTGTGTGCAGGTCAAGTAGCTAATGGCAGTTAGTTACCTGCCCATGGATCAAACACACCCAAAATAGAGGGTCCAGGGTGACAATGTTATCAATCCCCTGTAATTCCTAACAAAGTGCAAATCCTGTCAAATGCTCATGTCTATAGGTGCAATACACATCAGGTATTGCTACTTACATTATGAAGTACACAGCAGTAATGCCATACCCATGCTGCACATTTCAGGGTCTACCCCGTGCCTGTGTTACAATAGCTGCAATGTCACCTTGCACCATCCCAACTGTCATACTGCTAAGAAAACAGCATTGAGGGGGAGGACATATGTGTCTAGCTAGTTAAACATACCCGCAGAGTGATAAGAGGAAATGGAACACTGCCAGGACCATCACTGCAATCCAATGTAGCACACATTCCCCAACATCAACATTAAATACTACCAATGCTGACACATGTCTCATGCCATGCCAATGCTAGACATAGTATATGCTAGGTCTCAGCAACATATAGGTGTATGTGAAATATCTGAGACTGGGTCAGTTCCAGATTGTCATGTGTGGTGCAAGTGGCATTAGAACACCCACAGCCATCGCAAGGCCTCACCATGATAATGGAAGTAGACGGAGGGTTGAGTAGGACAAGAAGGTGGCAACATACAATTTGGACATAACCTACACCTAGAGGATGTGACACAGACTGCCCACACTACATGTGACATGCAGGTGGGGCATAGGCCTAGGAGAATGCTAATATTAATTGCAGGAACAATGAATAGGAACCAAGATTACAATGTTCCACTAATAGGAAGTCAGTAACGTCACATCACAACTGCCACAGACACACTAATTGTACAATATCTCATTGCAGAGGACGATGGCTCTCCTGGTGATATGTCTGTCCTGGACTTTCCTGTTGACTTGGATGATGAGCTGACAAACATTAGCCAGCAGACCCTCTAAGATGTCCTTGGAACCCTCCAGACCCCACCTTCAGTCACAAGGAGGAGCACAGACGTAGCAGCCATCACAGAGGACCCACCCACCACCCCAATAGTATGACCTGTCAGCTCCAACCCAGCTGAGGACTCTGAGGATACTGGTACCACCTTTGAGAGGACAGTAGTTGAAGTACAGCGGGAGCTGGCCAAGGAGGTGCGGATGGTGATACAAAATATGGCAGCCAGCCTTGAGGGGATGTGCACGTGCATGATGTCATATGCAGAACAGGCTGCCGCCATGCAAGCGTTGCCATCCATCCGGCAAGGACTACAACAATGTGTAAGGGAATTCACCACAGCAGTAAGGGAGTTGCCACAACACTCGGCATCCAAAACCTTTCACTGCATTCACAAATGCAATCTTGACCCCCTCAGGGCTGATCTGGCTGCCTACCACAGTGATGTAGCTGCTATACTCAAGAACCAGCAGCTCCTCCCTGCTACAGTAATGCCCTTAATAGCCCCACAGTTGGCAGCTGCCAGGAGTCCACGTCCTCAAACACTGAAGTGTGTGTTGCCCCTTCAAACCCACCACCACCAAGGGCAGAGGAGACGACAGACACATCAGAAGATAAAGACGTGGAACAGATCACCTTCACCTGTAGGAGTACCCGGTAGCACCAGTCCATGCCAAATGGGCACTGATTTCCTAGGTCCTGTGCTTGTTAACATGCCAGTCTTGCTACAATTGGTCACATACACTGTTCTCCAGCACACTGTTTACCTTGACACTATGCTCCGTGATTGTCTCTCACTACCTCTCTGGCAATTCATGTTCCTTTCCACTGTATGACACTTCACCCCAGCATATCCAATGACATGTGCCATTGCACTTGTGTTGCATCACAATAGAAGGCTTAACACAAATGGACTCACAATCTTGGACTATGTAATTTTTGCACTACAGCACTATAACAGCACTTACACAACCACTTTGTCTCTGTGTAATGTTACACATCAACTGTGTAGGAGATTAGTGATGTATGTCACATGTCAATGGCCAGAGAATGTCAATACAACTGTGTTGAAAGAATGTGGGCTGATAACTATGCACTGGGGTGTGGATTGTATCATCATCTGCGCTTCTTGAGGCTTATTTCTGAAGTGAAATGAAAACAAACAGTATAATGCTGTGTAGGACAGAAAACGTCCGCTTGAAGGTATGAATAAGCTGAAAATCAATGTGGCCAACATTCCCTTCAAGACAATCTTTATGTACGTGACATCTGATTATAAACTTTCATCACACACACACACCATACAGCAGGAATGGATGTGTACGAATGTATGAACAAATATGTAACTTGGGAGTACAATGTAAGAAATGATAGGTGTGATTTATGTATGCAATACAACATAAGATTATACCATCACTCACATTATCAGGGTTCACATGAACATCAGGCTGCAGGCAGTGCCCAAGATTCGAATTCAGGACTCCAATGATGACAGATTTAAAAACACATCCAAACTTCACAACACATTGGAACCTTGAGTGGTGGGTGCAATGGATGGCAGATGCATAGAGATGTAGCTTTGGTGTAGCTCCCAATGTGACAGCACATTAGGAATCGGGAATAACCATGTCCATAATGGGATTCTGATGCAGGATGGAACACAAATGCTAAATTGACACTGTTCACCCATGCCAAGGCCCTGATCCCCAAGCATATGATACATACTGTAAAGGAGAACCTAAAACTTTATTTCACAGTATTAAAGGATACTAAAACTAGGGGAAATACCTTACCTAACCTAACCTATCTTAACTACGCATTACCCACAACTGGCCCTAACTACCCTAAGCTAAACTTACCTATCACCTTTAGCTAAAAACTCTAAACATCTATCCCCCACCCCCTTTATATGACGGTACACAGGTAGGACATCATATACTAACCTAAACACATACTATCTTATCCTAAACAAATATATATTTTTTGGTATTCATTTTTTTATGTTTTTGTATTTTTTTATTTTTCTTATACACATAAACCCCAACATCATCCCCCAGCCACAAAAAACATGTAATAATATAACCCCCTCCACTCCCTAACCCACTTATACTAACTAAACTAACAGCCTTCTCTAACCAAACACTAAGCCCCTAAACCCACTAAAGATAAGAACCAGGAAAGAGGAGGGAGGGGAGGGAATCATGGCCAAGGATCCAAAAGTCACAAATTGGCCCTCCGCAGGATCTTCTTAATACCCGCAATCTCCTGCTATTGCGGAACACCTCCTGCTGCAGCCTGTCCATCCTGCGCAACATCCGTTGCATGTCACGTCTCATGGTCTGAAATTCAGCATTGTCTATCACAGCAGCTGGGGTTGTCTGTGTTCTACTTGCGGATGCCACTGCTGGTGACGGTGCCGTTCTTGGAGGGTGAGGTGCAGGAGCAGCTGCCTGTGGGCCTGGAGCAGATGAGATTGAAGGACCTGCAACAGTGGCTATCATCCTTTGGGCTACTGTGGTCTGAGCTGCAGTGGTGGTGGATGTTGTGGGCAAGGCTGACCCCCCTTGGGCAAATACCCTCCAGACCCCTGTGGCTCTCTCATGACGATAATGCCATGCCATATTGCGGAACCCAGACTCCACATCTAGTATGTGGCCGTAACGCATTGCCCGCCTCTGGAATTCCCTGATCTCATGGGCATTCATGTTAGCAGCTGTAAAAATAGAGAAAGCCAAACATTAGTGACATCATTGTGTGATACATCTAGAGATGATATTGTAACACTTCCTCAAAAATAGCTGATACAGTCCAAATCACAGTACAGATCATAGAACGCAGCCTACACATCTACTAACAGCACAACAATGCACAAAAAGGTGTGTAACTACTTCAATGATCTGTGCAACATTGTACTACTATTAGTCACATAACAAATGCTGCAAGTACTCCACATGTGTCAGGCCAACTGATGACTATCTTTTGGATGACAATCAAGGCCCACAGGACCTGTGATTTGTAAATAGAAGTGCCTGGGTGGTATGCAGTTGCTAATCATGAGGGGGAATCATAGGTTGGAACAAATGAATGTTGGAATTACATGTCTGTCTTCTACACTGGGATCCTCACTTCTAGGTACACATATGTCCTAACCCTAACCCTAACCCTGTGCCTTGAGGGGGGTGGACATGCAACACATACGTTCAAACATCAAGGACAGCCAGGAAGCTTTGGACAGCTGTCCATGGGTTTAGTCAGTCCACCACAGGTAAGGAGGGCTGCCAACTAGGATTGACTCAAACACTAGACAATCACATTCACATTTATGTCTCTAATTGCAGACAATTGTCAACATCATTAGATCTCACTGATACCTTTCCAAAAACAAGCACATAGATGCAAGCACCCATCTGGGCTTGAGCTGCATGCACACCTATGACATTTCACTCAAGTGCCACATAAACGGAACACAACATGTGGAGCTAGATGCTGCTAGTAAGCCAAACATACAGTCCTACATGTTCATTATTTAACAGGGGTGCTCAAGTCTGTGGGTAATACTTCGGCATCACTGGTCTGTGTGAATCAGGGTATGACTTGCTGACTAAATCATGAAACTGGCCACCCCCAAATTAATCATTGGCATACATGTAGCAAAAAATCACCCTGTTCACCTGCCCATGCCTATAGCGCAGCACTCGACTCACAATATATGACTCTTCGCCATAGATTGTCCAACTCAAACATGGAACAAAATGTCAACCTCCAGTCAAGTCACATAGTGTAGGAAAGTACCATCTTGCCTGGCATCTTACCCCCATTTTCACTGTATGTATGTTTGTTTTTGCCCATGTGTCACTGGGTTCCTGCCAGGCAGGACCCCAGTGCTCATAATGTATGCCCTGTATGTGTTCCATGTGTGGTGCCTAACTGTATCACTGAGGCTCTGATAATCAGAACCTCAGTGTTTCTGCTCTCTCTGCTTTTCACCATTGTCACTGCAGGCTAGTGACTATCTTCACCAACTCTCATTGGCACACTGGAGCACCCTTATAATTCTCCTGTATATGGTACCTGGGTACCCAGGGTATTGGGGTTCCAGGAGATCCGTATGGGCTGCAGCATTTCTTTTGTTACCCATAGGGAGCTCAGACAATTCGTACACAGGACTGCCACTGCAGCCTGAATTAAATAACGTCCACGTTATTTCACAGCCATTTTTTACTGCACATAAGTAACTTATAAGTCGCCTATATGTCTAACCCTCACTTGGTGAAGGTTAGGTGCCAAGTTACTTAGTATGTGGGCACCCTGGCACTAGCCAAGGTGCCCTCACATTGTTCAGGGCAAATTCCCCAGACTTTGTGAGTGCTGGGACACCATTACACACGTGCACTACATATAGGTCACTACCTATATGTAGCGTCACAATGGTAACTCCGAACATGGCCATGTAACATGTCTAGGATCATGGAATTGACACCCCAATAACATTCTGGTATTCAGGGCACAATTCTATGCATCCCTGGGTCTCTAGCACAGAATACGGGTACTGCCAAACTGCCTTTCCGGGGTCTCCACTGCAGCTGCTGCTGTTGCCAACCCCTCAGACAGGTTTCTGCCCCCCCTGGGGTCTGGGCAGCCCAGTCCCCGGAAGGCAGAACAAAGGATTTCCTCTGAGAGAAGGTGTTACACCCTCTCCATTTGGAAATAGGTGTGAAGGGCTGGGGAGGAGTAGCCTCCCCCAGCCTCTGGAAATGCTTTGATGGGCACAGATGGTGCCCATCTCTGCATAAGCCAGTCTACACCGGTTCAGGGATCCCCCAGCCCTACTCTGGCCTGAACCTGGACAAAGGAAAGGGGAGTGACCACTCCCCTGACCAGTACCTCCCAGGGGAGGTGCCCAGAGCTCCTCCAGTGTGTCCCAGACCTCTGCCATCTTGGATTCAAAGGTGTTGGGGCACAATGGACTGCTCCGAGAGGCCAGTGCCAGCAGGTGACATCAGGGACCTCTCCTGATAGGTGCTTACCTCATTCAGTAGCCATGCCTCCTTTCTTAGTAGCCAAACCTCCTTTTTTTGGCTAGTTAGGGTCTCTCCTCTGGGCTATTCCTCAGATAACGAATGCAAGAGCTCACCAGAGTTCCTCTGCACTTCCTTCTTTGACTTCTGCCAAGGATTGACTGCTGACTGCTCCAGGACACCTGCAAAACCGCAACAAAGTAGCAAGACGACGACCAGCAACATTGTAGCGCCTCATCCTGCCATTTTTCTTGACTGTTTCCTGGTGGTGCATGCTCTGAGTTCTGTCTGCCTTCACCCTGCACTGGAAGCCAAGAAGAAATCTCCTGTGGTTCGACGGAATCTTTCCCCTGCTAACGCAGGCACCAAACGTCTGCATCACTGGTCCTCTGGGTCCCCTCTCATCCTGACGAGCATGGTCCCTGGAACACAGGAGCTCAGTCCAAGTGTCTCCCACAGTCCAGTGGCCCTTCTGTACAGATTTGGTGGAGGTAAGTCCTTGCCTACCCACGCCAGACAGTAATCCTGTGTACTGCGTGAACTGCAGTTGCTCGGGCTTCTGTGCACTTTTGCAAGACTTCCTTTGTGCACAGCCCAGCCCAGGTCCCCAGCACTCCATCCTGCATTGCCGAACTCACTGAGTTGGACTCTGACGTCGTGGGACCATCTTTTGTTGTTCTGAGTTGACGGTCATCCTCAGATCTTCTAAGTGCCTGTTCAGGTACTTCTGACTGCTTCTGCGTGGACTCTCTGTGTTGCTGAGCACCCCCTCTGTCTCCTCCTCCAAGGGGTGATATCCTGGTCCTTCTTGGTCCCCAGCAGCACCCAAAATACTCAACCCTGACTCTTGCAGCTAGCAAGGCTTGTTTGCAGTATTTCTGCATGGAAACACTTCTGCAACCTTCAGCATGCCGTGGGACATCTTCCGTCCAAAGGAGAAGTTCCTGGCCCCTTCCGTCATTGCAGAATCTTTGGCTTCTTCCACCCAGAGGCAGCCCTTTTGCACCTTCATCCGGGGTTTAGTGGGCTTCTGCCCCTCCCTGGACACTTGCGTGACTTTTGGACTTGGTCCCCTTCCTTTACAGGTCCTCAGGTCCAGGAATCCTTCCTCAGTGTTTTGGTAGTGCTTGTGGTTCTTTCAGAATCACAACTATTCTGTCTTTCTGGGGTAGTAGTGGAACTTTACTCCTATTTTTCAGGGTCTTGGGGTGGGGTATCTTGGACACCCTTACTGTTTTCTTACAGTCCCAGAGACCCTCTACAACCTCCCATAGGTCTGGGGTCAATTTGTGATTCGCATTCCACTTTTGGAGTATATGGTTTGTGTTGCCCCTAGACCTATGTCTACCTATTGCATCCTATTGTGATTCTACATTGTTTGCACTACTTTTCTTACTGATACTTACCTGTTTTGGGTTTGTGTACATATAATTTGGGTATATTACTTACCTCCTAAGTGAGGGTATCCTCTGAGATACTTTTGGCATATTGACACTAAAATAAACTACCTTTATTTTTAGTAACTCAGAGTATTGTGTTTTCTCACAATATTGTACTATATGATATAAGTGGTATAGTAGGAGCTTTGCATGTCTCCTAGTTCAGCCTAAGCTTCTTTGCCATAGCTACCTCTAACAGCCTAAGCTGCTAGAAACACCTCTATTCTACTAATAAGGGATAACTGGACCTGGCACAAGGACCACTGGGTACCCACTATAAGCCAGGCCGGCCTCCTACACATATCAGATCATGTGCCAGCAAATCATACCTTGCAATGAGTCCAACACACAGGAGTCAATCACACAACAGCTGCAAACACAACACAGGACAAACGTATCAACACTTACTGGATACGTCTGGGTCTGCAAATCGAGCCACTTCACCAATTGTGTAGGGGGCTGGTCCACCTGTAAAACATGGAAGGGTGAAATGTGCTCAATGTCTGCTCCCTGTACAGAATTTGGATCTACAATTTAGTGTGTGTGACATTTTATATGATAGAGCAGCACATCAGGCATGTAGACACCCCAACAGACATACTACTGCAAACATGCATTGACACTGTCACTTCAGTGAGTGATAGACACACATATGCACACATGCACTGGCCATAACAATCATGTGGTGCCAAACATGATTACTCAATTTTGTGCAGAATTATTTCTAGAGGGTACTCAATTTCATCATTTGTTATTATGAGAGACATGCAAAGCCACATTCCTCGTGCACTGCAATACCAGTCACTCAGGTATTGTGGCTTTTGCATCAAGGGGCAATGAGTTACTGTGTGATGCTCATGTGGTCTGAGTTTAGTTCTGGCATTATTGTGTTTTCAATGGTCCATTATATGTGTGCCTGTGTCATATGTAGGTTGCATATGCTACCTTAGCAGTGTACCCAGAGCCGTATCTGCCCCCCATGACACCATGATTGCTGGGATCCTGTGTGTTACTTGATGACAATGTTACGCTAAACATGGATTGGCCATTTATCTAAATCAAAACAACAAATAAATAAATGCTGACAGTGTCTAATTTGATCATCTGTGACAGAATGCATGGGCACAGGTGTAGTCATTGCACCTGAAATGTGTTACTCTGGGCCCTGTGTACCTATATCAGATATTGTAGATCACAGTTTGCCACATTCATTAGCTTCCATTTGCCAAGTTGGGTGATCTGTGGTTATACAACCGAACTGACACTGTTCCCTAATTGAAACATGGTTTAGCAAATGTCCTACTTCTGCAATCTTGATGACATAGGTCTCAATTTGTAAGCATCTTGGGAATGGCGGCACTCACAGGAATGCTGGCCTGCTGATCTTAGCACACAACCATGTATGTGATTGCCTTCATACTGAGAAGTTCACAAATGTACATATGCTGCACTAGATCAGCAGGGGTGTACCAAACGTAAACTAGCAAACTATTTCATCACTTTAAATGTATGATGGAAGCAGTCAGTGGTCCATTGCACAACATCATGCAAATAAATATTTTCTGACCATGCATTCACAAAGTTCAGGGATCCCATGATGACCCATTAACTTTATAAAATTATTTGGCTACAAAGTGGCACAGATGGCAAATGCACCACCTCTGTACCAGCAATTGTGGCCAAGCCAAAAATGTTGTTGGGGATGCTACACAATGATAGGAATTCTATGCATACTCCGAAAAGCCACAAGAGCAACCTGTGTACTGCTACTGCAATCTGGTAGAATCCGGGCACAATTACGTTTGGCCATGTGAAAGATTATCAGTCCAGACGTAAACACACAGAAACAATGAACTTAGGGTCAGATGTTTTTTTATGTGTAGCATTTGCTTCATTTGTTTACTCTACAGCTATGGAAAGTAGCACAAAAATCTTAGATATTATCAAGTTTGCATTACATTGGCATCCATAATTAATTTCAATGCTGCACAAACCAAGTCGAAATATCAGCCTAAGACATTAACAGAGGTTAGGTAGATATTTGTACGTAGGGCCATGAATACTGTGCAGACATGTATTAAAAAATGTGGGGACTACTTTGGTTGCTTGCATTAGCATGTGAAATACATCTCATTCCTGGTACACTCACAGGCCCTGAATAATACTTTTGTTTGTGCCGCATTACCATTATCTATTGACGTCAAAGCAGCACTTATTAACAAGATAAAGTTGTCTTATGTAAGTTTGTGCAGCTTTTGCTTCAACAATTGACGGTAATGTGTAGCAAAAATAGTATACATCAGGGCCACAGTTTGTTCAACTTGCATTCCACATGTCCACAATCATTGCATGCAGCATGTCACAAAATATGCTGTCACTACACAGCATTTAACTGTATACACTGTCTAATTTGTACTCACCAACAGGGCCACCAATCACCACACCCGGGTGGTCCAGCAGGTCTTGCTCTCTGGCTATCAGGTCAGCCCAGCGATGTTTCAGTTGGTGGTCGTTGCGCTGGCTGTTGAACAGTCTTTTTAGGTGGAACAGCACCTTTGCCTCAGTGTAATACCCCTGTATCACACTGTCACCAGCCTCCAACATCAGGGGGAGGAAGTAGCACACCAGCCAAATAAAAGCCCCCAGCTTCTCCTCACCCCTTCTCCCCAGACGTGGCCTTCCCAACATATCAAAAATAATAGGGATAGGAAAGGGTAAAGAGTTAAATACAGGTAAAGGAGGTATGGAAATGAAACTTAAAGAACCCACAAACAGCCCAATAATCCCCCAACTAACAATACCCACTAACACACTCCCAACAGTACAAAGACAAATTTAATCTGAAAAAATGACAAAAACACACTTACACTGATTTACACAGACACTTAAAAGAACAACAGATGACAATGGAAATGGCACACAGGAGACAAAAGCACAATATTGACAGACACAACTCTATACACAGCCACACAGTCTAGAAGAATCACAGACTGCAAAGTGAAAGTGAAAGTACACCCACTGTACCATTTCTGTAAACAGGATATCCTATTACATCACTTCTTGTCTCAAATGCGGTGCGTTTTATTATGATGCGTGAAATTTTATGACGCTTACGGGCTTTGCATCAATATTTTTTGACGCATATGCTTAAAAATCCCCCCTCATTCAAGGATCAATATTTTTTTAATGGATAACCGATTTTGTGGGGTGCAGTGTTGGAATTAAGGCTAGGGACCAATTGATGTATTAAGGGTGTGAGCGTCATTTTTTAACGCATATGCGTCATATTTTGACGCATATGCATCTTTTTTGACACTTTTGCGTCAAAATATCTGTCTATAACTGTGTTTGTGTCATTTTACTTTTTTTAACATACATGAAGGCTATAACTATACAAAGATAGGATGTTATGACCTGCTGAGTGTGTTCTAGTGTTTGGGCACATGTGGCACACCACACTACTGCGGACCATAATACTCATGTTGTTGTGCCGGATTAGCTCTCTTAACTGATGCAACAGCAACACAAACTTTAGGAATAAAATTGGTATTTCCTAGTTTGAGCAGGTGTTGCATCAATAGCGGATAGCAAGGCAACTTAAAAAATTCACTCATGGCCTGTGTGTTTATGTCTGTGAATTGGCTATTTCAATTGTTGTTGTGCCTCTGTGTGAACGTCACAAGAAGTGTTTTTCCTAATATGCTTGTATGCATGTGCTGTAATTGTGGATAACCATCAGATGTCATTCATTGAGGTACATCAGTCATGACATGTGTTTGTTATATCTTTTGTGTCTTATGCTGTCTGAACTTCCCTGATTTTGGGTCAAAATATCTCCCATGCCAAACTATACACAGGATAGATAGAGGACGGTCGATAACGGCAATGTCAGAAATGTAACCCATCACATGTAATGAAATGTTAGATACCACTTCATGGTCACTTGTGTGTATACTACCCATGAGTCAGGCATTTGAACATACTAGGTAGGTACAGTGTTTGTGACACAGTGACCCAAAGCCAATCAAACATGTTTTAGTACACCACAGTTTGACTAATGTAAATGACCTATGTTTCTCCTGTGGCTGTGGAAGACCAGCAGACCATGCTACATGTGTTTACATATTTCCAGTGGTTCATGGCACAAAGGTGTCCAGTTCAAGTGTGTTTGGCCATGTGTACCCTATGTCAGTATTGGCCTCCATGTTGTCATAGTTACGTGCAGGTCTAGTCATGAGTCTGTGGAGCCATTCCCTCAATTATCAGAGTATCATTCAAAGCAGATTTGCCCTCAAGCCAAAGATCAACTAACAACACACATGTTGATAGGCCAGCTATGGCATTGCAGAACTTTAACAAGGCTGACGATAGTGTAACTTAACGGATGAGTAATAGGTAACAAGCTGCTTTCATCACAACATGTGTACACACGGGGGTCTTGAAAATTCCCATTGCAACAGGGAACATCAGTGCCTCTGTGCTAATTAATCTCACAGCTAGTCACCATGCAAGCACCATCAAAAGGTGACGGTAGAAGTGATTCTGTGTGTGGACCATCAGGGCACAAGCATGTTTTGTCCTCACATACACATTGGCAAGCCTTGTTTGTTGTGCTGTAGGCACCATACCGAATCAATGCATACAGCCATAGCACACTGTCACTGCTTTGCAAACATAATTACAGGCAATACCAGGCAAGGGATGGGGTCTGAATTAGGCCATTTGAATACATGTCCCAGAACTGATTTCGCTGAGTAACATAATTAAAATATACTATCTATTTGAGGATTCATTGTAGACCTACCACACACAATAACCCATGAGGCAAGAGAGGGCATGGGAAGCAACTATGAGACAAATGTAGCCACAGGGAACCTCTATGTTTAATGCAAAGACTGGAACCAGTCTGGCTAACAGGATGCAGGCTCTGTCAGGAACAAACATGAACAAGGCAAATACACAGTGAGCAGACTAAGATTGGGACAAGCAGGAACAACACAGTGGGAACTAAAAACAGTTTGTGCTGTGGTCTGCAACATTACACCATCCCCAAAGGCTCTGGTACACAAGTGATTTGTATGCCAATGCACAACAAGGAAATTCTAAAACTGACAGCCTCTAAGCAGTTCCAGGCAGCAGCAAGGGCAGGACAGGTTCAAATGGCTGGTCTACATGGTAGTGCTCACAGGTGTGTGCAGCTTCAGTCTCTCACAAGTCGTGGAGTTGAGAATCAAGTTCAAAGGGCCAAGTGGACCTTTCACATGGGAAGCAATGGACAGCTGATTACAGGTCTTACCGACTACCAGACAGTGCATTATTTGACCTGACATCCATGCAGACTGATGAACTATGACTATGGCATGCCGTCCTGAAGTGGGAAGCACACAGGAGTCAAAATGGGAGTCTGGGTGTGTGTAGCTGAGGAATCCCAGGGTACAGATAGTCCATTTACAGGGCCCCATAGAGAAGTGTAGGGAGAGACTTAAAACATGGCAGGACTTATTACCTTGGATGGACTGCGAAGGGCATGTTTTGTGAGCAATGCTTGTCATACTTGGGGCACTCATGCTATCCATTTTCAGCTTAGATGGACTTCTTGTCACACATGCTCCTTGCAGAGATAGCTGATGTCACACTTACTGCTGTCAAGGGTCTGGTCATACATTCCTGTTACCAATGCAATAGCACATCCACTGCCTCATGTATGAGACACTTTCTTTCCCCATGATTGATGGTGTCTTAGTTGTGTGTCATGTGCTGCAATAGACCATGTTGGCAACATGGATGTGTCTCATAGCTGTGGTCCTGTAATATTGCCCTTCACATGTGAAATAGACAGGATATATGTCATTTATACTGTGTGTGATGTTGGGTGTACTTTCATACCCATCAAATGGGATGTGGCTTTTTCAGTATGCAAATTTGTATTTCTGCAATGCTCCATGAGGCTAAACTCTGATTATGATTCCTAGGGATCACGTGATGCATAAACAATTACCCAGAGCATGATTGCGTGATGAAGGTAGGTGTTTAATGACATATGATAACAAAGTGGTGATGGTGACTATAGTTAGACGAGGTTTAGTACCATGTGTTGTCTGCGACGCAATCCTGCAGCAGTGTTTGGATGTTCCCCCTCATTTTCACGGACAACATCCTCCTCTTCCTCCTCGTCAGGCATTTGTGGGTCTGGTTCATAGAGGGGAATGTTCCTCCTTACACAAATGTTGTGCAGGATGGCACATGTCAAAATGATCTTGCAGACCATTTCAGGTGAATATAGGAGGCTGCTTCCGGTGATGTCCAGGCACCTGAATCTGGACTAGAGACAAAGGAGAGGGACCGGGAGTTTATGTGGTCCAGTGTACAGTCTCCCAATTAATGTACTATACAACGGGTACACTGTTCCAAATGTGCTCAAATAACCTAGGGCACCCTGAGGTGTCAGGAGCAAGGACCCTCACGCATCACAATGGATGGCTGGCATCATCATTGGGAATTGCTCCTCACCAGGCCGGCGCTGCAACGCCTGACGGGCTCCCCTAGAAAGGGAAGCACTCAGCCGTACTGTCTTGATGGTAACTAATCAGACAAATATGCCTCAATTCAGGTACTAGCATACGCTCGGAGAGAAAAAGATGTGAGGCTAAAATTGGTTATTCATCCCAAAATGTTCCACTCCTTTAATCAAGATACTGGGAGGAAGACCAAGATTAAAATAAAAAGGTGAAAGTAATAAACTGAGGCCCGTATTCATACTTTTTGACGCTAAACTGCGCTAACGCAGTTTAGCGTCAAAAAATTTTGTGCCGGCTAACGCCATTCTGAAGCACCATGCGGGCGCCGTATTTATTCAATGGCGTTAGCCGGCGCAAGCAGACCGGCGCTGCCTGGTGTGCGTGGAAAAAAACCACGTACACCAGGCAGCGCCGGCGTTGGGAAAAATGGCGTTAGGGCGTCTTAAAATGGCGCAAGTCAGGTTGACGCTAAAAAATCGTCTTAACCCGATTTGCACCATTTTAAACGACGCCCAGACGCCATTTACATGACTCCTGTCTTAGTAAAGACAGGAGTCATGCCCCCTTGCCCAATGGCCATGCCCAGGGGACTTATGTCCCCTGGGCATGGTCATTGGGCATAGTGGCATGTAGGGGGGCACAAATAAGGCCCCCCTATGCCACCCAAAAAAAAAAAAAAAAAAAAAATGTATACTTACCTGAACTTACCTGAATGTCCCTGGGATGGGTCCCTCCATCCTTGGGTGTCCTCCTGGGGTGGGCAAAGGTGGCAGGGGGGGTCCCTGGGGGCAGGGGAGGGCACCTGTGGGCTCATTTTGAGCCCACAGGCCCCTTAACGCCTACCCTGACCCAGGCGTTAAAAAGTGGCGCAAATGCGGGTTTTTTTGACCCGACCACTCCCGGGCGTGATTTTTGCCCGGGAGTATAAATACGACGCATTTGCGTCGCCGTCATTTTTTTAGACGGGAACGCCTTCCTTGCATCTCATTAACGCAAGGAAGGCGTTCACGCAAAAAAATGACGCTATTTGCCCATACTTTGGCACTAGACGCGTCTAACGCCAAAGTATAAATATGGCGTTAGTTTTGCGCCGAATTTGCGTCGAAAAAAAACTACGCTAATTCGGCGCAAACGGAGTATAAATATGCCCCTGAGTGTTGATGCTCAATTACTTTCAAAGAGCAACCAACTGCTGGGGTCTGTAGTTATCACAGTACCCTCAGATAAGGGTCGACATGTTTCGCGTCGTGTGGTCCCAAAGGATCCAGTGACGCTTCATCAGGACCAAAAAAATAATTATTAAGGTAATTCTTCTCCAATTAAAAAGGGGAAACAATTGTGACGAAAATTCCATATACCGGTCACTTACATTTTAAGTAAAACTGGCTACGTCACTGTCAGGTCGCCCTAGGAGACAGAGGAGTATAAGGTCAAACAAAAATATATTCATACACCTAATAATATCTCCTATTATGAATACCATAGTGTAATTGAGGTTATTATCATCAAGTAGATTAAACAGTCTTTGAAATAAAAATAAGGCAGTCTTTGAAGTAAAAAAATTGAAGTAAAAATATATTTATTTTGGGCTTAGCATCCCTTAATCGTGAAAGGGCTCCTTGAGAGGCACGTTTCGGGGACTTGGAAATACGTAGCCTAATGGTAGATGTAAGTTATCAAAAAGCACAAGATAACAATGTGATCCATTTATACACATAATATAAATAGCACCATGCGCTCTAAGATTAGTGCGCTATGTTGTGAGGCGAGATTGGTGTCCAAAGTAACACAGCAGTTATGTGTGTGCAAGATGTTAGTACCAATTATTAAAAACAAGTACTCCATCAGAATTAGTATAGGTCACCATAAGTGCAACACTCTTAAATACATTTGTCCATAGGTGTGCCCACACTCGTGTGTCTTCAAGATAAGCATTAGAATCACTGTATCGTAATAGCTCTCTCAATGCAAATTAATTTAAAAGAATGGCCCGAATACTGAAAAGCGTTGTGTACTAGATTAATACAACAAATAAGTATTAATAAGCTCAAAAACGGGCCACAAAGTCATGAGAGTCGCGTTAATAGTATCCATTGTACTCACGTCAGTCTTCCAGGTCCGTCGTTATGGACCTACCCTCCGAAAAACGGCGTCTCGCATGAATGCAGAGCGAGCGCCGTCGGAGTTCAAAAAGACGCCGTGGACCCGGAAGCAACTCTGTTTCCATGGGTACCGCGCGTCGTTAGTTGTGGAAAGGGAGAAAGGACTCCCAAATCCATAAACCAAAACTAAGAAAGGACTCGTGATGATAGTGCAGAATCGATAACCGGTGGGTCATTATCAAATTCTGATTGCACGATAGCATACACTTCCCCTCCTGACTCAGAGGCGAAAATCGGGGACTGAGTATCAACCTAAAACGAGGGTGCATGTCCTTAAGTTCCAAAAGGACTAAGTCAAAAAGAACAAAAAAGTTATGAGTGTGTACACAAAGTATATAAGTATCAGGTATAGGGCCATCGTTAAATTCCTAGACAACAATGCTAGTGCTCATAATCTAAATGGGAATTACTCATTGTGAGATATTGTCAAGGAAAACAATACCACATATGTTACACAAAATTGAATATTATTTAGAATCTAAGTCAAAAATGTATAATGTGTCTGCAGTGTGACTAAATTAAAGGTCAAATCAGTGAAGTCCAAGGTATGTCATCGTTCAGACCATATGTTGAAGTACCTAATCTAAAAATCCATCTTTGTTCTGTTCTGAAAAGGTGACCAGTGTCATCCAGGTGGTTTTTAGGTGCCTCTATTACCACCCACCACATATCATCAGGTGTATGTTTTGCCACCAAAAAATGCTCACTAAGTTTGGTAGTGATTCTATTACAACGGATGTTACTCCTGTGTTTGTTAATGCGGGTTTTTACTGGTCTTGATGTCATGCCAATGTAACGTAAATCACAGGGGCATGTGATCATATAGATACAATTCTTAGTGTTGCAATTGGTGTGCTTTTTAAGGTGCCAGGTCCCTATAGGATTTAAAACTATGGAAGTAAGATGTTTAGTCAGGATACAGACATTGCAGTTACCACAAGGGTGGTGGCCTGTCACACGAGGTAAGTCCCATAATGTTTTCTGCTTCGGTGTATCAAGCTTCAGTTGCGGACGGGTATGTATTACCATGTCCTTGATATTAGACGTGTGTTTGAAAGCAAAAAGAGGTTTAGGGATATCACTTCCAATACTTGTCAAAATAGGCCAACGCTTGCTAATCAATTTCTTAATAGAATTGGATAAGGGTGTGAAAGTAGAGACACACGTTATCCTAGTCTGGGGTTTCTTGTCGATGGTCATTAATAGGGCCTCCCTATTATTGTTCCTTGCCCTTTTCCGTGCTTTATTAATTATTCTTGATGGGTAGTGTCGTTCCAGGAGTTTCTCCTGGAGTGAGTCAGGTTGATGATTAAATTCAAGGGACGAGCTGCAGTTACGCTTAAGTCGTAAAAATTGTCCCACCGGAAGATTATCTCGTAAAGCTTTAGGGTGATGACTTGCGTACAACAAAAGTGAATTCCGATCAGTAGGTTTATGATAAACTGTGGTGGTCAGTTTGCCATTCTCAATTGAAATCATTAAATCTAAAAAGGGTAACTGTGTGGCAGATACAGTAGATGTAAATGTTAAGAAAGGGTCAAGTGTATTAATCCATGTAGTAAAGTGGTCAGCCATGGACAAAGGTCCTTGCCAGATAATCAGGATATCGTCGATATAGCGACGCCACAATTTTATGTGGTCCTGATAGATGTTCAAGGAGGAAAGGATAAACTTCTTTTCGAAGTTATACATGTATAGGCAGGCAAGACTAGGGGCAAAAGTGCTCCCCATTGATGTCCCTCGAATTTGATGATAAAACTGGTCCTCGAACTGAAAATAGTTCTCTGTCAAGGCCAGTCTGGCACAGTGCATGATGAAAGGGACCGGAGTGGTCAAGGAATCAGGTGTTTCCAGTAAAGCTGATTCTATGACTTCCAAAGTCACTTCTTGAGGGATGTTAGTATAAAGTGCTTCTACATCCAAAGTAATGATTCCTTGTACCGTTCCTAAGTCATTTATGGTCTCAATTAAGTTAAGGACATCTTTAGTGTCTTTTAAATAGGTGGAAGAGTTCCTCACTAAAGGTTGTAGGAAATGGTCACAGAACGTTGAGAGGGGTTCTAAGACGGAGCCAATTCCTGAAACTATTGGGTGTCCAGGTGGTGGTGTAATACCCTTATGAATCTTAGGTGGGCAGTAAAAGTATGGAACCCTTGGGTGGGGTGTGTCCAAAAATTCAGCCTCTTTTGGTGATATCCATAAATTATTCTTGGCTTCTTCAATAAGAATCCTGATCTGTGTTTTTAATCTAGTAGTGGGATCACTTCTTATCTGGGCATAATAAGTAGAATCGCTTAGCAGGCACAGACATTCTTGTCTGTAGTCAGTGGAGTTCATAATCACTATGGCACCACTTTTATCAGCCTGTTTGATGGTGATGTTAGCGTCAGATGCTAAAGATAGTAGTGCTCTCTTCTCGTTTGTGGGTGTGTTATTATATGGATGTTTAGGACATAGTTTTTTCAAATCAGTTAGTACAGCCTTTTCAAAGGTCACTACTTCACTAGGCTTCATGGCTAGTGGAGGCACGAACCCAGATGGTTTTCTTAGGCCTGAATCCATGAGTAATGTTTCCGCTGGTTTGTCTTTGAAGAAAAAATGTAAACGGATTTTACGAAAGAGCTGGGAAATTTCAATATGTAAGCGGAAGAAATCTTCATCAGGGGTAGGGACAAATCCCAGGCCCTTATTGAGCACATTTATTTCTGCTTCTGTGAGGATTCTTGTTGATAAATTAACAACTAAGTTCGCACTGGTTTTTTTTTTACTTGGCTCCTCGTAACCATCTGTGGTTCCTCTCTGGACCACTGGATGTGCCTGCGTCTTCCTCTCCTTCTGCCTCTGCCTCTGCCCCGGCCGCGGCCTAAAAAAGGCATATACGGCATCATAGGCCTAGGATGAAAGAAGGGAAATGGTGTTTGCCAAGGCATGGGATGTTGCACCGGGTAAGGAGGATAATTGTAAAAAGTTTGGGGTGGATTTTCATCAGTGCTCCACCCATCTGATGATGAGCCACTGCTGATTTTGCGAAATTTCTTCTGAGAAGAAGTAGAATCATCAGATGAGCGAGATTGGTTATCCCCATCAAAATCTTCTTTAATATACAGATAAACCTTCTCCCTGCTGAATCTTGTGATATCCTTTTGGAGTTTAGTAATCTTTTGTTGTGTTAAGAACTCCTTGTGCTCATTAAGTTCAGTATTGATTTCCAAAAGGCGGCTTTTAAAAGATGTCAACGTGACCGTCGTTTTTAAGCCATTTTCTATAGTGTTAATTTGAATGGTAAGAATATCTGCTAAGCGTTTGGAAGTGTTTATGATTAGAATCAACCAATCCCTAGTACACTTCCAGGCGATTTGTGCCCAGTCTTTTCTAAAAGCCAGATCTTGTAAAAAAATACGAGGAATGTTAGAAACCAAAAGGCCATTAGGTGCAATATTAGCACGTAGGTATTCAGTCATGATGGTGCCATGCATGACAGTTTTAATTAATTCTTTCTTTAAAGCAGAAAGTTTGTCCCATTCAGTTTTCAGACTGCCAGAAGGAGCTGACCCATCATAGTCAAGAATAGATGGTGCTTGTAAAATTGCCGACACCATTTCGTCGTCATAGCTAAGACCCTGGAAATCATCCATTTTGAGGATCTCAACAGGTCAGCAATTTTAAATTGAAAAAGACACAGGTCCCACAGCAAGCAGCTGTACACAAATCTAGAGACAAAGGAGAGGGACCGGGAGTTTATGTGGTCCAGTGTACAGTCTCCCAATTAATGTACTATACAACGGGTACACTGTTCCAAATGTGCTCAAATAACCTAGGGCACCCTGAGGTGTCAGGAGCAAGGACCCTCACGCATCACAATGGATGGCTGGCATCATCATTGGGAATTGCTCCTCGCCAGGCCGGCGCTGCTACGCCTGACGGGCTCCCCTAGAAAGGGAAGCACTCAGCCGTACTGTCTTGATGGTAACTAATCAGACAAATATGCCTCAATTCAGGCACTAGCATACGCTCGGAGAGAAAAGATGTGAGACTAAAATTGGTTATTCATCCCAAAATGTTCCACTCCTTTAATCAAGATACTGGGAGGAAGACCAAGATTAAAATCAAAAGGTGAAAGTAATAAACTGAGTGTTGATGCTCAATTACTTTCAAAGAGCAACTGCTGGGGTCTGTAGTTATCACAGTACCCTCAGATAAGGGTCGACATGTTTCGCGTCGTGTGGTCCCAAAGGATCCAGTGACGCTTCATCAGGACCAAAAAAATAATTATTAAGGTAATTCTTCTCCAATTAAAAAGGGGAAACAATTGTGACGAAAATTACATATACCGGTCACTTACATTTTAAGTAAAACTGGCTACGTCACTGTCAGGTCGCCCTAGGAGACAGAGGAGTATAAGGTCAAACAAAAATATATTCATACACCTAATAATATCTCCTATTATGAATACCATAGTGTAATTGAGGTTATTATCATCAAGTAGATTAAACAGTCTTTGAAATAAAAATAAGGCAGTCTTTGAAGTAAAAAAATTGAAGTAAAAATATATTTATTTTGGGCTTACCATCCCTTAATCGGGAAAGGGCTCCTTGAGAGGCACGTTTCGGGGACTTGGAAATACGTAGCCTAATGGTAGATGTAAGTTATCAAAAAGCACAAGATAACAATGTGATCCATTTATACACATAATATAAATAGCACCATGCGCTCTAAGATTAGTGCGCTATGTTGTGAGGCGAGATTGGTGTCCAAAGTAACACAGCAGTTATGTGTGTGCAAGATGTTAGTACCAATTATTAAAAACAAGTACTCCATCAGAATTAGTATAGGTCACCATAAGTGCAACACTCTTAAATACATTTGTCCATAGGTGTGCCCACCCTAGTGTGTCTTCAAGATAAGCATTAGAATCACTGTATCGTAATAGCTCTCTCTATGCAAATTAATTTAAAAGAATGGCCCGAATACTGAAAAGCGTTGTTTACTAGATTAATACAACAAATAAGTATTAATAAGCTCGAAAACGGGCCACAAAGTCATGAGAGTCGCGTTAATAGTATCCATTGTACTCACGTCAGTTTTCCAGGTCCGTCGTTATGGACCTACCCTCCGAAAAACGGCGTCTCGCATGAATGCAGAGCGAGCGCCGTCGGAGTTCAAAAAGACGCCGCGGACCCGGAAGCAACTCTGTTTCCATGGGTACCGCGCGTCGTTAGTTGTGGAAAGGGAGAAAGGACTCCCAAATCCATAAACCAAAACTAAGAAAGGACTCGTGATGATAGTGCAGAATCGATAACCGGTGGGTCATTATCAAATTCTGATTGCACGATAGCATACACTTCCCCTCCTGACTCGGAGGCGAAAATCGGGGACTGAGTATCAACCTATAACGAGGGTGCATGTCCTTAAGTTCCAAAAGGACTAAGTCAAAAAGAACAAAAAAGTTATGAGTGTGTACACAAAGTATATAAGTATCAGGTATAGGGCCATCGTTAAATTCCTAGACAACAATGCTAGTGCTCATAATCTAAATGGGAATTACTCATTGTGAGATATTGTCAAGGAAAACAATACCACATATGTTACACAAAATTGAATATTATTTAGAATCTAAGTCAAATATGTATAATGTGTCTGCAGTGTGACTAAATTAAAGGTCAAATCAGTGAAGTCCAAGGTATGTCATCATTCGGGCCATATGTTGAAGTACCTAATCTAAAAATCCATCTTTTTTCTGTTCTGAAAAGGTGACCATTGTCATCCAGGTGGTTTTTAGATGCCTCTATTACCACCCACCACATATCATCAGGTGTATGTTTTGCCACCATAAAATGCTCACTAAGTTTGGTAGTGATTCTATTACAACGGATGTTACTCCTGTGTTCGTTAATGTGGGTTTTTACTGGTCTTGATGTCATGCCAATGTAACGTAAATCACAGGGGCATGTGATCATATAGATACAATTCTTAGTGTTGCAATTGGTGTGCTTTTTAAGGTGCCAGGTCCCTATAGGATTTAAAACTATGGAAGTAAGATGTTTAGTCAGGATACAGACATTGCAGTTACCACAAGGGTGGTGGCCTGTCACAGGAGGTAAGTCCCATAATGTTTTCTGCTTCGGTGTATCAAGCGACTTTGGAAGTCATAGAATCAGCTTTACTGGAAACACCTGATTCCTTGACCACTCCGGTCCCTTTCATCATGCACTGTGCCAGACTGGCCTTGACAGAGAACTATTTTCAGTTCGAGGACCAGTTTTATCATCAAATTCGAGGGACATCAATGGGGAGCACTTTTGCCCCTAGTCTTGCCTGCCTATACATGTATAACTTCGAAAAGAAGTTTATCCTTTCCTCCTTGAACATCTATCAGGACCACATAAAATTGTGGCGTCGCTATATCGACGATATCCTGATTATCTGGCAAGGACCTTTGTTCATGGCTGACCACTTTACTACATGGATTAATACACTTGACCCTTTCTTAAAATTTACATCTACTGTATCTGCCACACAGTTACCCTTTTTAGATTTAATGATTTCAATTGAGAATGGCAAACTGACCACCACAGTTTATCATAAACCTACTGATCGGAATTCACTTTTGTTGTACGCAAGTCATCACCCTAAAGCTTTACGAGATAATCTTCCGGTGGGACAATTGTTACGACTTAAGCGTAACTGCAGCTCGTCCCTTGAATTTAATCATCAATCTGACTCACTCCAGGAGAAACTCCTGGAACGACACTACCCATCAAGAATAATTAATCAAGCACGGAAAAGGCCAAGGAACAATAATAGGGAGGCCCTATTAATGACCATCGACAAGAAACCCCAGACTAGGATAACGTGTGTCTCTACTTTCACACCCTTATCCAATTCTATTAAGAAATTGATTAACAAGCGTTGGCCTATTTTGACAAGTATTGGAAGTGATATCCCTAAACCTCTTTTTGCTTTCAAACGCACATCTAATATCAAGGACATGGTAATACATACCCGTCCACAACTGAAGCTTGATACACCGAAGCAGAAAACATTATGGGACTTACCTCCTGTGACAGGCCACCACCCTTGTGGTAACTGCAATGTCTGTATCCTGACTAAACATCTTACTTCCATAGTTTTAAATCCTATAGGGACCTGGCACCTTAAAAAGCACACCAATTGCAACACTAAGAATTGTATCTATATGATCACATGCCCCTGTGATTTACGTTACATTGGCATGACATCAAGACCAGTAAAAACCCGCATTAACGAACACAGGAGTAACATCCGTTGTAATAGAATCACTACCAAACTTAGTGAGCATTTTTTGGTGGCAAAACATACACCTGATGATATGTGGTGGGTGGTAATAGAGGCACCTAAAAACCACCTGGATGACACTGGTCACCTTTTCAGAACAGAACAAAGATGGATTTTTAGATTAGGTACTTCAACATATGGTCTGAACGATGACATACCTTGGACTTCACTGATTTGACCTTTAATTTAGTCACACTGCAGACACATTATACATTTTTGACTTAGATTCTAAATAATATTCAATTTTGTGTAACATATGTGGTATTGTTTTCCTTGACAATATCTCACAATGAGTAATTCCCATTTAGATTATGAGCACTAGCATTGTTGTCTAGGAATTTAACGATGGCCCTATACCTGATACTTATATACTTTGTGTACACACTCATAACTTTTTTGTTCTTTTTGACTTAGTCCTTTTGGAACTTAAGGACATGCACCCTCGTTTTAGGTTGATACTCAGTCCCCGATTTTCACCTCCGAGTCAGGAGGGGAAGTGTATGCTATCGTGCAATCAGAATTTGATAATGACCCACCGGTTATCGATTCTGCACTATCATCACGAGTCCTTTCTTAGTTTTGGTTTATGGATTTGGGAGTCCTTTCTCCCTTTCCACAACTAACGACGCGCGGTACCCATAGAAACAGAGTTGTTTCTGGGTCCGCGGCGTCTTTTTGAACTCCAACTTCGCTCGCTCTGCATTCATGCGAGATGCCGTTTTTCGGAGGGTAGGTCCATAACGACGGACCTGGAAGACTGACGTGAGTACAATGGATACTATTAACGCGACTCTCATGACTTTGTGGCCCGTTTTCGAGCTTATTAGTACTTATTTGTTGTATTAATCTAGTACACAACGCTTTTCAGTATTCGGGCCATTCTTTTAAATTAATTTGCATAGAGAGAGCTATTACGATACAGTGATTCTAATGCTTATCTTGAAGACACGCGAGTGTGGGCACACCTATGGACAAATGTATTTAAGAGTGTTACACTTATGGTGACCTATACTAATTCTGATGGAGTAGTTGTTTTGAATAATTGGTACTAACATCTTGCACACACATAACTGCTGTGTTACTTTGGACACCAATCTCGCCTCACAACATAGCGCACTAATCTTAGAGCGCATGGTGCTATTTATATTATGTGTATAAATGGATCACATTGTTATCTTGTGCTTTTTGATAACTTACATCTACCATTAGGCTACGTATTTCCAAGTCCCCGAAACGTGCCTCTCAAGGAGCCCTTTCCCGATTAAGGGATGGTAAGCCCAAAATAAATATATTTTTACTTCAATTTTTTTACTTCAAAGACTGCCTTATTTTTATTTCAAAGACTGTTTAATCTACTTGATGATAATAACCTCAATTACACTATGGTATTCATAATAGGAGATATTATTAGGTGTATGAATATATTTTTGTTTGACCTTATACTCCTCTGTCTCCTAGGGCGACCTGACAGTGACGTAGCCAGTTTTACTTAAAATGTAAGTGACCGGTATATGTAATTTTCATCACAATTGTTTCCCCTTTTTAATTGGAGAAGAATTACCTTAATAATTATTTTTTTGGTCCTGATGAAGCGTCACTGGATCCTTTGGGACCACACGACGCGAAACATGTCGACCCTTATCTGAGGGTACTGTGATAACTACAGACCCCAGCAGTTGGTTGCTCTTTGAAATTAATTGAGCATCAACACTCAGTTTATTACTTTCACCTTTTGATTTTAATCTTGGTCTTCCTCCCAGTATCTTGATTAAAGGAGTGGAACATTTTGGGATGAATAACCAATTTTAGTCTCACATCTTTTTCTCTCCGAGCGTATGCTAGTGCCTGAATTGAGGCATATTTGTCTGATTAGTTACCATCAAGACAGTACGGCTGAGTGCTTCCCTTTCTAGGGGAGCCCGTCAGGCGTTGCAGCGCGGGCCTGGCGAGGAGCAATTCCCAATGATGATGCCAGCCATCCATTGTGATGCGTGAGGGTCCTTGCTCCTGACACCTCAGGGTGCCCTAGGTTATTTGAGCACATTTGGAACAGTGTACCCGTTGTATAGTACATTAATTGGGAGACTGTACACTGGACCACATAAACTCCCGGTCCCTCTCCTTTGTCTCTAGATTTGTGTACAGCTGCTTGCTGTGGGACCTGTGTCTTTTTCAATTTAAAATTGCTGCCCTGTTGAGATCCTCAAAATGGATGATTTCCAGGGTCTTAGCTATGACGACGAAATGGTGTCAGCAATTTTACAAGCACCATCTATTCTTGACTATGATGGGACAGCTCCTTCTGGCAGTCTGAAAACTGAATGGGACAAACTTTCTGCTTTAAAGAAAGAATTAATTAAAACTGTCATGCATGGCACCATCATGACTGAATACCTACGTGCTAATATTGCACCTAATGGCCTTTTGGTTTCTAACATTCCTCGTATTTTTTTACAAGATCTGGCTTTTAGAAAAGACTGGGCACAAATCGCCTGGAAGTGTACTAGGGATTGGTTGATTCTAATCATAAACACTTCCAAACGCTTAGCAGATATTCTTACCATTCAAATTAACACCATAGAAAATGGCTTAAAAACGACGGTCACGTTGACATCTTTTAAAAGCCGCCTTTTGGAAATCAATACTGAACTTAATGAGCACAAGGAGTTCTTAACACAACAAAAGATTACTAAACTCCAAAAGGATATCACAAGATTCAGCAGGGAGAAGGTTTATCCGTATATTAAAGAAGATTTTGATGGGGATAACCAATCTCGCTCATCTGATGATTCTACTTCTTCTCAGAAGAAATTTCGCAAAATCAGCAGTGGCTCATCATCAGATGGGTGGAGCACTGATGAAAATCCACCCCAAACTTTTTACAATTATCCTCCTTACACGGTGCAACATCCCATGCCTTGACAATCACCATTTCCCTTCTTTCAACCTCGCCCTATGATGCCGTATATGCCTTTTTAAGGCCGCGGCCGGGGCAGAGGCAGAGGCAGAAGGAGAGGAAGAGGCAGGCACATCCAGTGGTCCAGAGAGGAACCACAGATGGTTACGAGGAGCCAAGTAAAAAAAAAACCAGTGCGAACTTAGTTGTTAATTTATCAACAAGAATCCTCACAGAAGCAGAAATAAATGTGCTCAATAAGGGCCTGGGATTTGTCCCTACCCCTGATGAAGATTTCTTCCGCTTACATATTGAAATTTCCCAGCTCTTTCGTAAAATCCGTTTACATTTTTTCTTCAAAGACAAACCAGCGGAAACATTACTCATGGATTCAGGCCTAAGAAAACCATCTGGGTTCGTGCCTCCACTAGCCATGATGCCTAGTGAAGTAGTGACCTTTGAAAAGGCTGTACTAACTGATTTGAAAAAACTATGTCCTAAATATCCATATAATAACACACCCACAAACGAGAAGAGAGCACTACTATCTTTAGCATCTGACGCTAACATCACCATCAAACAGGCTGATAAAGGTGGTGCCATAGTGATTATGAACTCCACTGACTACAGACAAGAATGTCTGCGCCTGCTAAGCGATTCAACTTATTATGCCCAGATAAGAAGTGATCCCACTACTAGATTAAAAACACAGATCAGGATTCTTATTGAAGAAGCCAAGAATAATTTATGGATATCACCAAAAGAGGCTGAATTTTTGGACACACCCCACCCAAGGGTTCCATACTTTTACTGCCTACCTAAGATTCATAAGGGTATTACACCACCACCTGGACGCCCAATAGTTTCAGGAATTGGCTCCGTCTTAGAACCCCTCTCAACGTTCTGTGACCATTTCCTACAACCTTTAGTGAGGAACTCTTCCACCTATTTAAAAGACACTAAAGATGTCCTTAACTTAATTGAGACCATAAATGACTTAGGAACGGTACAAGGAATCATTACTTTGGATGTAGAAGTTCTTTATACTGACATCCCTCAAGAAGCGACTTTGGAAGTCATAGAATCAGCTTTACTGGAAACACCTGATTCCTTGACCACTCCGGTCCCTTTCATCATGCACTGTGCCAGACTGGCCTTGACAGAGAACTATTTTCAGTTCGAGGACCAGTTTTATCATCAAATTCGAGGGACATCAATGGGGAGCACTTTTGCCCCTAGTCTTGCCTGCCTATACATGTATAACTTCGAAAAGAAGTTTATCCTTTCCTCCTTGAACATCTATCAGGACCACATAAAATTGTGGCGTCGCTATATCGACGATATCCTGATTATCTGGCAAGGACCTTTGTCCATGGCTGACCACTTTACTACATGGATTAATACATTTGACCCTTTCTTAAAATTTACATCTACTGTATCTGCCACACAGTTACCCTTTTTAGATTTAATGATTTCAATTGAGAATGGCAAACTGACCACCACAGTTTATCATTAACCTACTGATCGGAATTCACTTTTGTTGTACGCAAGTCATCACCCTAAAGCTTCACGAGATAATCTTCCGGTGGGACAATTTTTACGACTTAAGCGTAACTGCAGCTCGTCCCTTGAATTTAATCATCAATCTGACTCACTCCAGGAGAAACTCCTGGAACGACACTACCCATCAAGAATAATTAATCAAGCACGGAAAAGGGCAAGGAACAATAATAGGGAGGCCCTATTAATGACCATCGACAAGAAACCCCAGACTAGGATAACGTGTGCCTCTACTTTCACACCCTTATCCAATTCTATTAAGAAATTGATTAACAAGCGTTGGCCTATTTTGACAAGTATTGGAAGTGATATCCCTAAACCTCTTTTTGCTTTCAAACGCATGTCTAATATCAAGGACATGGTAATACATACCCGTCCACAACTGAAGCTTGATACACCGAAGCAGAAAACATTATGGGACTTACCTCCTGTGACAGGCCACCACCCTTGTGGTAACTGCAATGTCTGTATCCTGACTAAACATCTTACTTCCATAGTTTTAAATCCTATAGGGACCTGGCACCTTAAAAAGCACACCAATTGCAACACTAAGAATTGTATCTATATGATCACATACCCCTGTGATTCACGTTACATTGGCATGACATCAAGACCAGTAAAAACCCGCATTAACGAACACAGGAGTAACATCCGTTGTAATAGAATCACTACCAAACTTAGTGAGCATTTTTTGGTGGCAAAACATACACCTGATGATATGTGGTGGGTGGTAATAGAGGCACCTAAAAACCACCTGGATGACACTGGTCACCTTTTCAGAACAGAACAAAGATGGATTTTTAGATTAGGTACTTCAACATATGGTCTGAACGATGACATACCTTGGACTTCACTGATTTGACCTTTAATTTAGTCACACTGCAGACACATTATACATTTTTGACTTAGATTCTAAATAATATTCAATTTTGTGTAACATATGTGGTATTGTTTTCCTTGACAATATCTCACAATGAGTAATTCCCATTTAGATTATGAGCACTAGCATTGTTGTCTAGGAATTTAACGATGGCCCTATACCTGATACTTATATACTTTGTGTACACACTCATAACTTTTTTGTTCTTTTTGACTTAGTCCTTTTGGAACTTAAGGACATGCACCCTCGTTTTAGGATGATACTCAGTCCCCGATTTTCGCCTCCGAGTCAGGAGGGGAAGTGTATGCTATCGTGCAATCGGAATTTTATAATGACCCACCGGTTATCGATTCTGCACTATCATCACGAGTCCTTTCTTAGTTTTGGTTTATGGATTTGGGAGTCCTTTCTCCCTTTCCACAACTAACGACGCGGGGTACCCATGGAAACAGAGTTGCTTCCGGGTCTGCGGCGTCTTTTTGAACTCCGACGGCGCTCGCTCTGCATTCATGCGAGACGCCGTTTTTCGGAGGGTAGGTCCATAACGACGGACCTGGAAGACTGACGTGAGTACAATGGATACTATTAACGCGACTCTCATGACTTTGTGGCCCGTTTTCGAGCTTATTATTACTTATTTGTTGTATTAATCTAGTACACGATGCTTTTCAGTATTCGGGCCATTCTTTTAAATTAATTTGCATAGAGAGAGCTATTACGATGCAGTGATTCTAATGCTTATCTTGAAGACACACGAGTGTGGGCACACCTATGGACAAATGTATTTAAGAGTGTTGCACTTATGGTGACCTATACTAATTCTGATGGAGTACTTGTTTTTAATAATTGGTACTAACATCTTGCACACACATAACTGCTGTGTTACTTTGGACACCAATCTCGCCTCACAACATAGCGCACTAATCTTAGAGCGCATGGTGCTATTTATATTATGTGTATAAATGGATCACATTGTTATCTTGTGCTTTTTGATAACTTACATCTACCATTAGGCTACGTATTTCCAAGTCCCCGAAACGTGCCTCTCAAGGAGCCCTTTCCCGATTAAGGGATGGTAAGCCCAAAATAAATATATTTTTACTTCAATTTTTTTACTTCAAAGACTGCCTTATTTTTATTTCAAAGACTGTTTAATCTACTTGATGATGATAACCTCAATTACACTATGGTATTCATAATAGGAGATATTATTAGGTGTATGAATATATTTTTGTTTGACCTTATACTCCTCTGTCTCCTAGGGCGACCTGACAGTGACGTAGCCAGTTTTACTTAAAATATAAGTGACCGGTATATGTAATTTTCGTCACAATTGTTTCCCCTTTTTAATTGGAGAAGAATTACCTTAATAATTATTTTTTGGGTCCTGATGAAGCGTCACTGGATCCTTTGGGACCACACGACGTGAAACATGTCGACCCTTATCTGAGGGTACTGTGATAACTACAGACCCCAGCAGTTGGTTGCTCTTTGAAAGTAATTGAGCATCAACACTCAGTTTATTACTTTCACCTTTTGATTTTAATCTTGGTCTTCCTCCCAGTATCTTGATTAAAGGAGTGGAACATTTTGGGATGAATAACCAATTTTAGTCTCACATCTTTTTCTCTCCGAGCGTATGCTAGTGCCTGAATTGAGGCATATTTGTCTGATTAGTTACCATCAAGACAGTACGGCTGAGTGCTTCCCTTTCTAGGGGATCCCGTCAGGCGTTGCAGCGCCGGCCTGGCGAGGAGCAATTCCCAATGATGATGCCAGCCATCCATTGTGATGCGTGAGGGTCCTTGCTCCTGACACCTCAGGGTGCCCTAGGTTATTTGAGCACATTTGGAACAGTGTACCCGTTGTATAGTACCTGAATCTGGACTTCAGGATGCCAAAAGTCCTCTCAACTATGGTGCTTGTCCTACGATGTGCCTCATTATAGGCACGCTCTGCTGCTGTGCTTGGATTGGCAAATGGGGTCAGAATCCATGGCTGGATCCTGTAACCCTGATCAGCTGAAAAAGAAAATGAGGGTAAATATTTGGTTGTTGGTTGCACCTTGATTATCACTTTGCATGGCAGTTGTTATCTTGTGTCATCTGTGACTCATCTGTGTTTGTGGTATTGTGTGTGATCCTAGGCTTCTAAGATGTTCTTTCTGCATTGGGTTGTTTAACTATCAAAACTGGTCTTTGGCTGATTGACCTGATATCAGCGGTATATTTGTTAACTTTCAGTTCATTGTGTATCTCCCATGCATTATGTCATGTGAAAGAAGTGTCCATGTGCTTTCACTGGAGGTGACACGATACTTCCACACACAATCGATTCCACTGTGTTGTAACACGGTTGCACTATATGGGCTGAACATCCCATCAAATTAGACATATGTAATTGCAGGGGAAATGCAACAGTGAGGCCCTATGATTTGTCTAGGTGACAATGTACAACACATTTCCATACGTTGGCAGCACTGAAGTGTTCACAGTTGACACTGCACAATTTTCCCATGTGTGACAAGTTCTATGCAAACCTATTTTTGTGCCCTCACCGAGTTGTCTCATGTGCAAAAGTATACCTTCACTACTGAACCTGCTCCAGGTAAACTGGCTAACTTCGTTGTTGGGGTGAAGCTTTTCGTGTCAGAAGATCCATGTGCCTGTACACCTGTTATGTATATGTGGAATTGTCTCAATCCGTATGTGTAGCTGTGTGCACTTTGCATTAGTGTCACATCCACATGTTTTATAGCACAGTCCACTTCCTTATTGCTAGCGGGCAATGTTACCCCAGGAGTGATGTGAGATGTTGGTACTGCCTCAATGATTCCATGTCACCTTCATTAGAGTCAGCATCATCATGTGCGGTGTCTCATAGTGTTTGACCTGCAGCTAAACACATTACACACCCCTTACACAGGACATATTGCTTGGAAGGGTGTCAATTGAGTGTTATTGATGTCATATTGGAAGATTCATTGTACTGCCAGTTAAGGCCATGTCATTGTCACTGTCTGGTTTTAAATTGGTCCCTTGTGGCTCTGGAGTGGCATCTCTTATTATTTGCATCTGTTATTTGTCCATAGGTGTGTATCTCATTGGGTCAGGATATCAAACATGACTACCAGTGTCACAACCTCAGTGTCTTCCTGGCCACGTGTCAATTTAGTGGTGTATGTGTTGTGTGTCCTACAGGGTTGCTGTGCTGTGTGTATATTACTAGGTTTCTGTACTTACCAACAAGTAGGCCATTGCCTTATCATCCATCCTGGAAGTGCTGATTGATGGTGCAGTGGCGGAAGATGAATGAATCATGTACACTCCCAGGATACTTTGCCACGATGTTGGTGATCAATCCAGGGTGATCCACAATTGTCTGCACATTGATGGAGTGTGTGTGCTTCCTGTTGCGGTATAGATGCTCTGTTGCAGCAGGTGGCACAATCCGTACATGTGTTCAGTCAATGGCACCAAGCACGTGCGGGAAGCCATTGATTTGATAGAAGCTCTGTTTGGTCTCCTTCTGCTTCTGCTGTGTGTTGGGAAGCTGATGTGGCAGGGTGTGAGGGAGATGATGGCATCATGTACCTTGGGAAGGAAGGTAGAGAATGAGGGCTGTGAGATCCTGGCAACCAGGGAACCAATGGTTTGAAAAGAGCCACTTGTCAACGTGTGCAGGACAGCTAGTAGCTTGGTCTCTGGTGGAATAATGTGGGGTGTCTGCAAGCTAGGTGCCAACTGTGGCTCAATGTGGCGCAGCAGCTGCTGCCTGGAATGCCAGTTTAGTCTGTACCTCTGGATGATGTCATGTTCCCTGAGGGCCTGAAGGGTTGTCCTGGTCCTGAATATCCTCTCCTGTCTTCTGTGTTGCCTTTGAGGTCCCTGTTGGTGTGGTGTAAGCTGCTGCTGTTGCTCCTGTGCTCTGCGTCTTCGCGCATGCTGGATGAATAGCACCTACATGTCTTCCTTTTTGAGCTCTGGCATTGCTTCTGTGGGTTTTCCTTAAGTACTGGTGTGTTTGCCCCATTTTAACGCCTGCCCTGATCCAGGCATTAAATTTTGACGCAAATCAGGATTTGCACCATTTTCCGCCTCCGCCTCCCAGCCGTGCAGTATTTGTGCGCGGTTGGATAAATATGGCGCACGGGTGTTTAAGTAATTTTTTGGACAGGAATGCCTACCTTGCATCTCATTAAAGCAAGGCGGTTTCACGCATCCAGAAAATGACGCACACTGCGATATTTTGACGTTAGACATATAAATATGGTGTTAGCTTTGCGCTGAATTTGCATTAAAAAAATGACACAAGTCCAGTGCAAACAGAGTATAAATATGTTGGACCTATAGTCCCTGCTTCACCTGTTCCTTCTACTGCTCTATCTACCCATGACATAGGGATCTTGACTACTCTGCCAATGTGTACAAATAGATTTGCTGTTCTTGCAAAACTTTTTTCATCCCACAGCGAGGAGGCAGACTCAGTGAGGGCATCCTCTGGCCCTACCTCAGTTAACCCACCCACAACAACTAATCATGAAGTATCCTCACAGAGATCTAGCACAGATATAGCTGGAATTTTCACCTTGGGTAAGTAGATCTAGGATGAGATCATAACTTTAAGACTGCAATTGACATCACAATGAGCTGAGTTGGACAAATTGAAATCCCTAACATGTCCACCTAACCTTTTATGCACTATCTAACCCCCACTTATGTGATCTTGATCACTGAATGCAGTAGGTTCCCCCAAGAACAACTAAGAATCAACTCTCAGTGAGGAAGGGAATGCTGCAACAGGAAAACCTAGGGATCACCTATATAAGGGTCCAAAGGCTGCTTCTGGTGGCGTATGAGGATGAGATTCTTTAATAAATAATTGCATACATAACATGAAGTCAGTGCAACATTGCTATTCCATCATGTGTTCTGATAATCAGCACTCCATTACCCACTTTAAATTAAACCTACGCCTTGGTTGCAATCTGCAGCACAACCTTTAACCCATAACATCTCTGGATACTTCCATGGTCGATTGACTGAGAATCAGACCCAAACTGGCTCCCACTAGGGAACTGGAACATCTAGCCCCAAGGGAGTCTGTTCTACTGGGCCATAACCTAAGGAGGGTGGCACATAACATCCCTCCTTGGATCCCCGTACTCCTGAATTCCTCCCCTGATCCCAACACCAAGAATTTGACCATAACCAGTTTGTTACACGTGAATGTGGATGGTGTTAGATCTAAGCTTAAAGACCCTGCATGAGGATCCTTTACTGATTAATTCGACCTATATTTTCTATAGGAAGCCTGGAACAGTGACCTGTCTACAGGACTGGGTTTGCCAAAATATTTCATCCCTGCATGCCACAATGGGAAATGATGACCAAGTGTTTTTTTAATCTGGGTTCACACTTCCCTTAATGCTAAATTTCACCCTTTTGACAATGCATCCCACGATATTCAAGATATTATGGTCACAGGGATGGACTCTTATATTTATCATCCCAACACCAGCCCTAAAGGGGCAGGATATTCCTATACTGTCCCCTTATGCCATTTTAGACATTTTTCTTACGACTCAGGACTGAGTCAAAAGTCCTAGGATGGCTGCTGCCACATCGTTTTTGATGTGTTGGCACCCAATCAGATCTCTCCAAGAGACCTGTTGGTCCAGTGGATCCTTTGTAGTGTGTTATATACAAAGATTTTGAGCATTCATTTCTCAAGAACTACTTAATGGATTTATACCAAATTACAAAAAGTACTCTTTCTGGATAAAGCTTTAGCTTTCTGCCAAATGTAGTGTAAATCTGTTCAGCCATTAGGCCTGTAGCTGTATTCCTATGGAAAAATAAACATGGAAAACATGGTTTTGGATTCCCTCTTTTTCCTCAGCCCCCTCATGAAGGATCACCCCAAGACTTCCATGCACAAACTAGTCAAAAAGTTTAACTTTTTGGAAAGTTTTGTGGAGACTTGCAAATGATGACAGAAGTATTAGCAACAAAAAATGACCCCCTTCCCTTTTCAAAAAGCTGATGGCCCCGGGGATGGGGTACCCGGAGCCCCAATAGGTCATCAGAGATTTTTTCATTGAACTCACCAATGATGCCATCAGTAATTTCATAAATGATGCCATAGAACATGTTATACTTGGTTAAAGTTAACTATGGTAACTATAACTGGTGAATTTCTGTGTTTTTTTAGTTCAAAATGTTAATGTTGTCACTATCATATTCACCAACTATAATGTTACTTTAACCTTTGTTTTCTCATTGAAGATATATATAATATCACTCTCAAAGGATGGCTTCCAGATTACAATTAGTCAATTTAAGTGCATAACACAAATGCACCTAATGGCACAGTGAGACTGTATCTTTCACCACATGTTAGGATTAGTTCCTGGCACAGATTGATATGTATGTTTTCCTACACACACCTGCTGTCATATGAGTAACCTCCAGCTAGTTCTAACATTTAATCCATCATCACTGAGCATTGTGGATTAACGGATTAACTTTCAGTCAATTTTGGATTGACTGAAAGTGTCACATGCAAGAGAGACCGCTTCATCTGCAGTTTCCACAATCTAAACTCAAAACTACAAATGAAAGTAGTTCCAGTGAAAGATACAGTCTCAGTGTGCCATCAGGTGCACTTGTAATATGCACTTAAACAGACTAATTTTAATCTGGAAGCTGCGCTTTAAGAGTGATAATATATAGGTGTTTGAGATATCTGCAGATTCACATATGCTTTGTAAAAAATAATTAATTTTTATATTATTTTAGAAATGGTGCAATTTAACTTCCCCCTTATTAAGATGTTATTGGTGTATATATATTATTTTTCACCCATTCAGACCATCAAAATGAAGGACAAAATCGTACTTTGGAGACTTTATAGTGATCTGGGGAAAGAGGTCTTACCGGGGATTCTGCAACATCAAAATCAAGCTGTGGATGGGACAATTGCACTGTTTCTCACTTTCTGTGTCCATGGCAGGTGACACAAACACCCAGAGCCAGCTTTGACTTTACTAGCGACCGGTGCAACAATCTTTGTTGACACCCATCCCCATAATCTTCTCCACAGACTCCCACATTACCACCCTCCATCTGTGCCCCTCTGTCCATAACTCCTCTGGTAGATTTGATTTTTTTTTTATTGCACTTTTTCTCCCAATGCATGGTGTCAGAGCCCTTTACATCTCAAACACATATTACACAAATTGGTGGAACCAACCTTTGTTGCCACCCACCCCCCATGACTTCTTTTTCCACAGAGTCCCCTACTACCACCATCCAGTAATGTCACTCATCTATCCACAACCTCTATTTCAATTCAATGTAATTTCTTTTACAGTATACTCATGTAAAGAAGCAGAGTGCTTCACATCAAACACATATATTACACAAAAACATTGAATCATACAAGTGTGTAAAATAATGAATAGAAAATGTTACATATAACAATGAAAGCTACAATGTGTAGGAGTCACATGTCACTCATACCGATAGGCATTATATGTTAGGAGTGCTTCATCTAGAGAAACACAAACACTTAGCATGATGGGAGCCAGTGACGGCCAGGATTAGTAAAGAAATCCACGTTTTCCCTAGCATGAGCCGTCAACAGCAAGATATAGTCAGAAGGATGGCTCATCTAATGTTTTCTCTAATGTCACTAAGAAATGGGTAAATACGTTCACTGTTAATTCCACCATAGTGTACCATAATACATCCAAGCAGGACCTCTATATCAACTGTGAGACATTAAAACAATTGTGCAATTCTAGTCAAATGTACTTTGCATTATGGTACCTATAGTTTAATTTTTTTGTCATAGGTGTAATACTTACATTCTTACATTCCAAACTAGTTGGTGTATGAAGCAAGGCCTTGCTGTGGGTACTTGATGGCTGTGTATGTGCTTTGTGAATTGTGCAGTATTGATCATTTTTGGACATGTACTAAAAAGATGATACAATTCACATGTTTGTTGACTGAACAAATTGTAAAATTCTTAAAGCCTGAGTCTGCAGAAATGATGTCACCTAAAAGGTAGCCCTGTTCCCAAAAGCCTGAGCATGTAAGAGCATGTAAGAGCTGAGTGATTTGAATGAACAGGTTTGATCCTGTAAGGTATGAACAACCTAGTGGGTGAAGCAACTTGAAGCTTGGGCCTTTGTTTTCTGTGTGATGTCATGGACTGCTCTGCTGTCAAAGTGTCAAGGCTGCAAGATCTGTGTAAACAAAATAATAAATCCGCTATATGAGGAGGTAGTCCATAAGATCTAATTACACTTGGTATTAAATATAGCCTTGAGCACATAAGATTTATTTAATCTGAAAGAAATATCTGCTGTCTGTAACCTGAACCTGTCACATTGATGTCACCTGATGGCTTACTCGGCTTTAGCCTTGGAAATCCATGTTCCCTGAGTGACAGCTCTGCAACGGGAGACTCTCGTCTGTAAAGGCTGTGTAACTTGGTAGAAAACTCTGCTGTCTGAGTCCTGTAAGTCTCTTGGTGGGACATTTGTGGTTCTGTCTGGGTATTTGATATTGTGCTGTACTATCTGAAACTATGCACAAGAATATGTTGAAGGTATCTAGGCATATATGTAACTTTGGGCAGGTAATTCAGTCACTGTTCATGGACATGTGATTGACAAACCGGGGGTACTCTTTGGCTGTACCACTAGCTTATCATGAGGTTCTCATAAATATCATATTTTAATTCCCCTTGAGGCCCTGAATGCCCCATTGATAGAATGATATGTGCTAACTAATAAAGTACAATTGATTGTTTATGATTAAATCAAGTGCACATTCTTTCTGTATTGTTCTGTTTCTGAATATACAATAATCAAGCTTACATGAATATATTTATGTTATTTAATTCCTGCATTTGACCATTTCATTTTTAGTCTTTGTTAGAAAGTTCTAAGGATTTTTTCAGCGTCAGGATAATATTATAAAAACTGTGTATAGAGAGTGAACACCAAGAGAGGTTCTTCACACCAGGATGCAGGATAGACACTAGTCATGCACCTCCCTTAACTGAAGCTGGGAAGCAGTCAACCTTGACTAGTTGTCTCGATTGGCTGCGTTGCTCACTGCTCTTATTACTTATTGAGACAGCTGCCTTTGTGAGCTGGAAATAGAACATAATCAGGTATCTGGGGGTGACACATAATTGAAACTCAGAATAGGTTTTTTAGGTACTAATGTGCTCCTAATGCGCTAGAGCTAATATAGTGCGTGGAAGTAGTAAACAAGGGTGGTAGTGCTATAGAATACATGGTAATATTGTTGGAAAAGTTTTGGTTTTTCACATTACTAATAAACTCTCTGACTGTCTTAGCCCCTAATGTGGGGCCGTCAGCCAGTGGTGTGGGTCACAACCAGTAGGCGAAACCAGGGGGGGATGAAAAAATACTCAGGTGCATCTCACCCGAGGATTTTTTTAAATTAACAAATACTCTGGGAGACCCAGGATATCTTCCGGGTCTCCTCCCCGCCAGCCCCTTTGTGTCATCAGTGCGCCGTCACTATCTGTTTTCTCCATCAGGGCAGGAAGCTGCCTTGTGGCCGCTTCCTGCTCCAGTGAGGAAAACAGCCTCAAACGGCCTTTCCGATATTGGGGAAGGCCTCATGTGAATGGGGAGACTCTCCACTTTCAAACCAGGACTTCCTGAACTGGTTTCCAGGAAACCCCCACTAGACACCAGGAATTTCACTTGGGGGGGTCAGCCCCCTCGGCAAACGGGCGACTCCTCCCCAGGGGCATATTTTTTTTCAAAAAAGAAGGCAGGTTTACCTTTGGAGGTCGAGATCATGCCCGATCACGTCCCCCAGGGGTTTAAAAAATGTTTTCAAAAAGGAAATAAAAAGAAATAAAAAAAATTGACAGGGGGTCATCTGTGAGCAGGGCCACTATGGGCCTAAGGAAACCATACAGCTATTAAAAAATATATATATAAATATATATATAGACATATTTTTGTTGATCTATCTATATAGATATATGTATCTACCAATATAGCTATATATAGATATGTATATATATATATCTATATATATTATTTCTTCAACAGATGGACTGATAGCCATCTGACGGCTGCACCAATCCCATCACGTATCTCCCAAGTGTCGAAGTCAATTGAGTCCAAAGAGCTCGTATTTAGTTGATGAATTTATTTATTTAGCTTGTATAGGTAATTCAGAGTCCCGAATGAGATGTCTGTCAACGCGTTTCGGCAAAACGCCTTCTACTGGACGGCAGAGAGGGGCATCGCTATTACAGGCCAGTTTCTTGTGATATATATATATATATATATATATATATATATATATATATACATATATCTATATATATATATATTGATGTCTATATATAGATCTATATATATGTATATATATATTTATATTTATATATATATATATATCTATAGATATATACCTATATATATATATATATATATATATATATATATATATATATATATAGATATATCTATAGACAGATATGTATATATCTATAGATATATATATAAATGTCTATATATAGATCTATATATATGTATAAATAAATATATATATAGATATATGTATATATATATATATATATATATATATATATCACAAGAAACTGGCCTGTAATAGCGACGCGCCTCTCTGCCGGTGCAGGTGGCCTGAACCCTAACACCTGCACCGGCAGAGAGGCGCGTCGCTATTACAGGCCAGTTTCTTGTGATTTAAATTTAAATAGTGACTGTGCCCGGCATGAAGAACTGGAGGATTTTGGAGTAAGCAAGGGAATACTGATTCCCTGCGTGTGTACTTACACTGGAAGATTAATGTTATAAAGAATTGACTTCTAATACGCCTGGTGCAACTCCAATTGGCAGGCACTGCTCTGACAGGATATGGTGAGCAGATGCCTATTGAAGGTTTATGAATTGCTGATGCGGCCCTAACGGGTCCGGAGACTGCCATTGTTGATTTTACTTACGATTTGAAAGTCTGTCAAGCATAAAAGTGAATAATTGCCGCCTGGACACCTGAAATAATTTTAACATCGATTTGACGGCACAAATTAACTTTTACTTTGTTTATTGTGGCGAATCAATTCCTGTATTAACTTGGAGGGGAGAGATAAGTGCCAGAAAGACACTCTTGGAATGAGCAAATGGTCGTAAATATAAAATCAATATCGTTTTTTGTAGGCACGTATCCCCACGAATGTGAGATCATATCAGGAAATGAAATAATATATTTGCACATTTTTGCTTTGAAAGGTTGTGCCGAAGTAAGAACCAAATGACATTATTGGTTTCAGGTGTGAGGCAGATATGGACTCAATGTCCCAGAATGCATAAGTACTTACTTAGATGGCAGGAGAGAAATCGAGAAAGCAGACTACATCACCTGGAAGACTTGTTTGTCGAAACGCGTCGTGGGGTTTGCTGTGACGCTTTCATGTTATGTGGTGAATAAAGAATGGATTTCAGTCCCCGGGAGTGCGGTGTTGTTTTCCCTGATGTTATATATATATATATATATATATATATATATATATATATATATATTAATCGCTTTTGTCAACGTGTGTGTGGTTTCCCTCGGGCTGTGATCGGCCCCCAGATAAACCACACCCACATGTAAAAGTGATATATATATATATATATATATATATGTATATATATATATATATTTATATATTCACCACCAGTTGTCTTGCAGTTGCAGCTTGTGTCTTCAAAGCAATGCACATACTTAAACTGACGCGTTTCAACTGTAGATTTTAGGCAGCAATAAAAAAAGTCGAGTCAGTCTTGTGATTATGTTTCTGCTATATAAGGATCTGACTTTTGTCTAGTGGCAGTTTTGATGCAATAAACTAGTGCAGAAGGTTTATATGCCTACTGCAAAGATCAAATCTGTATTTTATGTAAATAGCTGAGTACATTAGTAAAGTCAGCCATTACCTGCGCTATAATACAAATGAAATGTATGTGCGGGGGGGCCATGGCGACATAAAGGGCACTTTTGCTGGGTGGTAGGGAGGGAATACTTGGAGGAGGTCATGGCAGTGGGGCACCAATAATGATTATTGGACTGGGTGCTAGAGACGCTAAAGACTGTGACGATTGGTATGTGACAAGGTGTAGTAAAAGTGTGTCTTTTTTTTTTTTGTGTCTTGAAAGAACATGTTGATTGAAGGAAGAAGCAAACGTAAGGTGACCTCTACTGTTGCACATATCACACACACCCACCAGCAATTTTGTGACTGTCTGCATAGGCTAGTGTTTTAGAGCAACAGTTTAGCCAGTAGCAGAGATGGCTTCCCATTGGATGACTGCCGCTCAAGCCCTCACTCGGGTTACAGAGGACAGCTCTGACGTAGGATCAGAGACTGAGCCAGCAGATACTGAGACAGCATCTGAGGAATAGGACAATGGCGCAGACTCTGGGAGTGATTTTTCAGTTGGAAGAGACCCGTTCGATAACTCCTCTTCCATTGATTATGAGGGAGTTGATGAGGGCAGTCCTGCTGTCCCTTCTCAAGCGCAGTCTGTGCAGCGGGACAATAGCGGGTTAGCCCAACCCAGAGAGCAGGTTCATATGGTGGCAAGCACAGAGAGAGTGCTCTCTTGGGAGCTCCCCAATTTAGTTCAGTCCCAAATTCCACCACCCACATCGTATTGTGGAGACATCAAAATTATCTATCACAAAACAACCTGGTTTTGTAAGGCAGGCACATGGGTTTTTGGTCCTGGACTCGGCGGCCTTATAGGGAAAACTGCCAAATACAGACATTTCTGTAAACTAGACATCAGGGAAAGTCCACAGAGGAGTGACTTGTATGGATTCCCCAAAGTTTTCTTACCTAGAATACCCTGCAAAGCTGAAATGTTGAATAAAAACTCAATTTTTTCTTGAATTTCTGTCACATAAACTACAGGAATAGGCTGGGATCCACAAAATTCCTACCACCCAGTGTTTCCCCACCTGTCCTGATAAAAACACTACCCCAGTTGAGGTCCTGTACCTAGTGCCTGCGTCAGGAATGGATCACCTCAGGGTCTACAGTTGCCCTCATGTAAGTACCAACATTTACCTCTGTGTAATCTATTCCTGTTGCGGGCACTAGGCCTACCCACACAAGTGAGGTACCATTTTTATCGGGAGACTTGGGGGAATGCTGGGTAGTGAAGTACTGGGTTTTTCAGAACCCAGCGGTGCCAGGGAACACACCCTAAGACTTCGAGTCCTTCCTGTTTCAGACTTCTTGGTGAAGTCAAAGATCTTGTTTATTGGCTGCAGCCAGCAACAGGTATCCTAGAAGTACAACACGGTGTATATTCTCAGGAGACTGCTCTCTTTGCAAAGCTAACCTTCTCTTTTATACAAAATATTATGCTTTAGGCAAACATTCCTTATTTTACAGTTGACCATTCACATATTTTTACTACAAAGAAATAGCAGGTTTATGATGACAAGCCCATATTTCAGTTTGTCCAGCCCTCAATCAATTACCCGGCAAGGCTTAGTACTTTCATCAGATATCGACGGACCCCCAATAAAAACGGGCACCTCCTCCTTGTAAAGCAAGTCATAAAGAAAGAAACAGAGACAGGTGTGTGTAAGATTAGGCATGGTTTGTGTGTGATGAAAGGTTTATGATGTGTTGTGCCTTGATACTAATCTCATTCGGCCACTGGGAAAGAAACTGGCCGAACAGGTTTGGCTTCAGGCAGTGAAGTCAGCTTGCCCAGGTCACAGAGGAGTCAGCAAAGATGTACGTGTCCTTCATACTCGTTTTCAGCATTAGACATTGGGCTATGTGAGGGCAATCACAAAATGGCTGTCGTTTAAATGGAACACGAGGGTTCAGGACGGAAACTCTGATATTCGGGTGATTTTGTTACCCGAATATGAATACGATGCTTGTGCATACTATTGTAATCATTCTCGGTCTGCTGATACCAAAATCGTTGTGATATGACGATGTTTATAACATGGGTCCAGAATTTTCAGTACCACAGTGGAAGGAAATTCGTGGCTCCTCTCAGATTCCAGAACTTTGCAGCACCAAAATCTGAGGAAAAGTATTTTCTTTTCTCCAATTTTTAATGTTTGCAAAGGATTCTGGGTAAACAGAACCTGGTGAGAGCCCCACAAGTCACCCCATCCTGGATTCCCCCTACGTGTCTAGTTTTCAAACTTGCACAGGTCTGATAGGTTTCCCTAGGTGCCGGCTGAGCTAGAGGCCAAAATCCACAGCTAGGCACTTTCTAAAAAACACATCAGATTTCAATGTAAAAATTTGATTTGTCCATGTTGCGTTTCCTGTCGCAGTCATTAGGCCCACCCACACATGTGAGGTACCATTTTTATCAGAAGACTTGGGGGAACACAGAATAGCAGAACAAGTGTTATTACTCCTTGTCTTTCTCTACATTTTTTTCCTTCCAAATGTAAGATAGTGTGTAAAAAAGACGTCTATTTGAGAAATGCCCTGTAATTCACATGCTAGTATGGGCACCCCGAAATTCAGAGATGTGTAAATAACCACTGCTTCTCAACACCTTATCTTGTGCCCATTTTGCAAATAGAAAGGTTTCCTTGATACCTATTTTTCACACCTTATATTTCACCAAATACATTTCTGTACACCCGTATACAATGAAAACCCATTGCAAGGTGCAGCTCCTTTATTGGCTCTGGGTGCCTAGGGTTCTTGTTGAACCTATAAGCCCTATATATACCCGCAACCGAAAGAGTCAAGTATATGTAATAGTATATTACTTTTGAAAATATGACATCGCAGGAATAAGTTACAGAGTAAAACATGGAGAAAAATGGCTGTTTTTTTCACCTCAATATCAATATTTTTTTATTTCAGCTGTTATTTTCTGTAGGAAAACCTTGTAGGATCTACAAAAATGACCCCTTGATGAATTCAGAATTTTGCCTACTTTTCAGAGATGTTTAGCTGTCCTGGATTCAGCATTTCACACCATTTCTGCCACTAACTGGAAGGAGGCTAAACGCATAAAAAAATAGTAGAAATGGGGTATGTTCCACTAAAATGCCAAAATTGTGTTGAAAAATATAGTTTTCTGATTCAAGTGTGCCTGTTCCTGAAAGATGGGAAGATGGTGATCTTAGCACTGCAAACCCTTTGTTGATTCCATTTTCAGGGAAACCCCACATGCTTCCTTTTTCCCATTTTTCTGAAAAAAACAAAATTTTAGCTGTATTTTGGCTAATTTCTTGGTCTCCTCCAGGGGAACCCACAAACTCTGGGTACTTTTAGAATTCCTACAATGTTGGAAAAAAAGGACGCAAATCTGGTGTGGATAGCTTATGTGGACAAAATGTTATGAAACCCTAAGCGCGAACTACTCCAAACAGCCAAAAAAGGTGCTCAGCCCTGGGGTGGGGTAAAGGCCCAGCAGCTAAGAGGTTAATTTTTATATTCTTTGTGGATTTCTAACTGTCTCTGTCATGTCTCATGGGACTGATTGTTACATGAAATGCATCTTAAGCAAACATTGCTCAGTGGATAGTGTAAGGGTTGCTGTCCAAATGGTTTTCTGACCTGGGTTGGCACCTTGGCTGTGTCCTTGATCAGGGAGTCAGAGAACTGAATCCTGAGGCTCTTGAAAATGCTCGAGAATATATTAGTGTCCTCTAGTTGATCTGTGGGAACTAAAGTACACTTTTACCTGGAGTATTAACTGTTTGAATATTACTGACTGATACTGGGCTTGTAGTGCTTTAGATGTGGTGTTTGAAATATTCTAATAGAGTCCTCTCCTGCTGCCTTGATAGGATGCAAGGCATCAGTGGAGCAACAGCAATTGTGCATAATGGGATAAGTGCATTTAAAAGCTGTTAGACAGGGCATGAATGTGCTGTAGGTTATCCTTGCATGTGTAAAGTGGACTATTAAGAAGTGTATCTGTTTTTTTTAAAGTGATCACCGAGTCCTTCCTTCTCGACTGTATTACAAAGCCACAATGTCCCAGAGACAATCGGTCCTTTTCTATGAGTTTTCCTCTGTCCTGGGGAGAAAACCCAGGCTTGTTCTGCCTGTTTTGAGCAGGTGGAAACTGTTAGCAAGACAAACGGTGGGGCTGAGAGTGGGGTTAAGGTGCAGAGGTTTCGAGACAGGCTTCAGCCTGTTCATGGGGAGCAGTGTATGCTCTCTAATGCCATTGCAGGGATCAAGTGGGGGCCAGGTTGCGATTTCACCAACAAGCACTGTTCCTGCATCTCATGGATACTTACAAACAATTTCTTAGAGGCCACAAAATATCGCCTCTGGTATTCTAGAGGGCTGCATTGATGCCAGCTGGATGGGGGTGAAGCTTAGCAGGCTGGGGGTAAGGTGGGTGTTGGGGAAGCAAAGCATTTACATAGTGTGGTCAGTAAGTCATGGAGTTTCATGAGGATTTCAGTCCACACTAATCTCTACATGAATCCCCTAGTCTCTAGAAGAGTTATAAATTTCACAATACAGTGTTAAGCAGTTTTTGAATCGCTAGCCCTTTACTAGCCTTCTCCGCTTGCTGTCACTACTTCGGGAGAGTCAAGTGTAGAAAAAGAAGTAACTTTATTATTGAATTGGAATGAAATAGAATTGGAAGTGTAAAAACAAAAAGCCTACAACCAATCCCAGTTTCTCCACTTGACTAAATTGTGTGATCCTAGGCAATTGTTTTATTTCACTCTGCCTCCCTTTTCTTCATTTCACATGTACGACCACCTTAAAATATTTATGCTCAGGATGTGCATAGTGCAAAACCTTCTATTGTGTTTGATTTAATAAACTATGCTGTTGGCCATGTATAATAGGAACCCAGGCACCCAGAGGATTCAACGGAAAAACTGACTTGCCTCTAAGTTCATTATTGGCATTGTTGTCAGGGTGGGAGGAGGCATGAATGTTTTTCTGTTCCTTTTTTAAAAACTATCACTTTTAAAAAATACTCCTCAAGCCACTGGTGTAATCGTATGTACTTAGTTGAAGCGCATCTGCATGGTAATGTAACAACTTTCCGAATTTTAAAGAGGCCCTCATTTTTATACATGGTTTGTTGCAAGATGTCTGAAAAATGAATGTGTTCTGAAAGTTAAGTGGTGCAAGACACCTTTCTTTAAATTATTTTCTTTTACTTTGGTTAGCTTGTAAATAAACACTGTCTGTTTATTTACTATATTTCTGAAAGTTACTGCTCTCAATAAACAGCAGCACAGAGCTACTGTTCACCAGGGAGACGCATGTGAAGGTCAGGAGTGCTGAAGCAGCCCACGGGCTGTAATTTGAGTATCACTGCTGCAACTTCTAACATAGTCTGGAGTACATGGTGACAGAATTTGTGTGCCCAGAGTTTGCAGACCCAATATTTCTGGGAACCGACAACACCCAGAATGGTAGTGGCTAGTGGTCAAATTCAATCCAGAGTTATCACTCAAGGATATATTCCACCACTCATATATTCACTTGTAGATCAGGATAAGGAAAACCATGCTTTGCAAGGGCATTTTGCTTATGGGCAAAAACAGGCTGATCTTTGTTAAAGGATAAGAATTTAACTCTTTTAATTCAAACATCTGTTGTGGGTTTTAGATGTTTTTAATTCATTTCATGTTAGGATAATCCATCATAGGATATATAAATGGAACAATAGTATTAAATTCTGAGTAGAGACTCAAGAGTAGATGTGCGGAAGCTATTAGGATGAATGAAGGTGACTGTTTGCATTGGACTGTAAATCTTCAATGTTACTTTAATGCTTAATTTTCCATTGTTTTTACTTCTTAGGAGACTTTATTTGTGCCCTGTGCTGAAAGTCTTCTGAGCAAAATGATATATTTCAATGTAGCAAGAGGTTTGGGGAAATATTTGTTTCAATGTATGTCATTCTGAAAATGTTTTTTTTTTTTTAAATGTATTTCTTGTTTGTATTTTAAACATAGTGACTTATTTTTAGGTGTCATCCAAGACACCAAAGTCATTGTCACTTGTGAGACATTTTGTTAGTTAATAGGGGGCTTAGAATTCACCCAATGCTTACCATTTGTTGGTATCACCTTCATTCTTATTTGCTGGATCCTGTTTGGTCAGAGCATGCCAGCTTCACTTTCTCTTTGTGTATTTCTCCCTCCCCTGGACCACGGTTCAAGTACATCTTCCATTCTTTGTGAGCGTCCTTCTGCTGCTCATGCTTTCTGGCCAGGGCTACATTTTTTTCTTTTACTTGCAGCACTCAATAAGAGTGAGTGTTTCTAAGTCATCTTAGCCCTGCTCTGCACGGTTGTTTTCACACACTCCCTTCCCGTCTGGCACCTTTCTGTTAATCTATTTTCTTCCATGTTTCTATGTATGTTGCCTAGTTTTTGTTTGTTCCTACATTTGCTTACATCCCTTTTTGTATTGCCATGCTTGCTGCTGTTGCTTTCACCCACTCTCCTTTGTCTCATTATCCACTCTTTTGTCCCTTGATCTCGCCCTCCTTTGTGTTGTTAGATGCGCACCTGTATAAAATGGCTAAAAAAAAAGAAACACTGACAAAGCCAATATATCTCACATAGATGAGACCTATTATCTTTGCCAATGCTTGCTTTGTGTGTTGTTATTATTTAGAGAAAATGAGGCATACCCCGTAACCCTAGAACGTGGGGATTTATTTAAGCAATTGGACAACGGTCCTACAGGGGGAAGTAAAACCCTTGTCTTCCTTTTGTCAACAATTCATATTTTATTGTATAGTAGGTGCATATTTCTTTACTAAGAAACAAAGTCATTCTTATGCTTTGAATTCAATCATTATAGTGAAGGCGCAGAGAAAGTGAATGTAGTGAAAAACGTTTGTGCAAATGTGATCTGTACATTACATACAAGATGTGGTTAAAACATTAATTTTCTGCAATCTTCTATGAGCGGACTCATACTACTCCAGAGATGCAAAAGTCACTTTTTAGTCGCTCAAGAAAAATCCAGACGATCAAAATATTGACGTTCCAACCAATTTATGTAGATCAATCTATCTGGGAGTCATGATCGGGACTGTTAGTTTGCTATCGGCAGCACCTAGAGTAAAATAAACTGCATTATTCTCTGCCTATAAAGGCTAGTTTAATAATTTACCATTATGGGTATATCCCCATAATTCTAGGTGATTAAAAGTACTCACCAGTCAGTCACCGTATTCTGTCTCAGGGTGATTGTTTAATCATCTCATCCTCCATTGACTTTAGATCCTGTTAGTCTTTCTTCTCCTTGTAAACCTCCATATGGTCTATAAGGCAAAGGAGCGATGCTTAGCCCACCCATGGCCTCTAGCACATCCTAGCCTAGCATATAATTATCTATTTGAAAGTTGTATTGGAGCTGCTTATAAATACTCTCACTAAGCAAGCATCTATTTACTCCACTGAACTTAATCCCAACTAGTTTCATACCCATCACATTGACAACTCATATAATTTTGCAGCCCACAGTGATTACTGAGGTTGTTTAACAGATCAGTTGGTGCAAAGGGGGACCGAGTGCTCAAATAATTGAATCCTGCACCCTTCCTTATCCTTGTTTTAATAAATGAATACTGGTAGCATACGATCTGTATTAAAGCTGCTCAGCTTGGTGGTGAACCAGTTACATAATTTAGACAGAATGTTACAAATGAATTTGTTGTACATGTTTGAAGATTACCTTGTTTGTTGGGCAGCCCAGTAGTCAGCCCAGTAGTCAGCAGGTCAGCAAAAGCTCTGGCCATAACTAAATAACCCTGAAAGGAGGGAGTAGAAGCACACTGCCTCATATCCATGCGCCATCACCCCTTAGCATGCTGGTTATTGTAGAGCAAATATTCAGCAGTCATTACAGTATCTTTTAAGCACACTGGTTTCAAAGTTCTTCAAAATATTCACCTCATTTGGTGCAGTCATTGCTATGTCTCTAGACACATGTGTTTAAGGATTATTCCGTCATCAGTAGAGAAAATTCTGAGGTTGCTTGGACATGCTGCCATTAATTTCTCGGGTTTCAATACCGCTACCAGCGTACAGGTGCTCCCCAGCTCGTCAGCTTATCGGCTCGCGGGAGCCTTTTAACAGTGAAAGGAGGGGGTAGGACGACAGTGCCTCATATCCATGCGCCATTACCCCTTAGCATGCTGGTTATCGTAGTGCAAATATTCAGCAGTCATTACTGTATGTTTTAAGCACACTGGTTTCAAAGTTCATCAAAATATTCACCTCATTTGGTGCAGTCATTTCATAACTAAATATCCCTGCCTGACTTGTGGGTATCTCCAGGCCTCCACTGCATTTTCCCGTATGTCAGATGCACTAAAAGCAGGGCTGAATGCCAACCCAATGTCATTCTTCATTTTTTGGTACTGCACTGATTTCTGTTTTTCATAAGCTCACAAAGCATGGCTTACTGTGCATGGGATCAAGTTACATTTCCTTTTCTGTGTAGGAGTACCAGACAGGGAAAACGAGTAATAATTGCTCTGCCTGCTTCAGAAGGTTAATTGCTTGAAGTCGACATGGTGCTCCTGCTCATAGATTAGCCCCACAAACCTCAAGCAGGTCAAAATCGCTTGGCATTGCGGCACTAAAACACCAACTAATTACAACATTCCATTCCATCTAGTATCACCAAATCTAACAGTGGAGATGCCTGTTAAACCTGTCTCAGCACTATAGGGCAGTTACCTTGCCAGTGTACACATTCAATTGTCAGCTTAGCAAACTGACATTATTCAACAGTAATCATTTATGACATCATTTTGCATAGTTTACATTTACACTCCCAAATACATAACAAGAAACTTCAATTTCATTTCACTCAAGACATATTCTTCACAGGCATTATCATAAAGAAGTTGCTTAATCTGAATTGCAAAGACACATGCTGGCCTTTAATGTATGTCTCTCTTGTGCACAGACTCAATCACTGGATGATGCAGGAAACTGATGTTTAAGCTGCATTAAAATGTTGAATCCACCCCTGACCTCAACAGCAGTGCACCTGTATCAAGGTACTTCATTTATATATTCTTTAGGCTACAGATCTTCCAGGAATAAAACTTACTTTTAGGGCCAATGAATATGTTAAATTACAAAACCATATCCTTTTCATTCATTAATATGGCATATTATCGAAGTTATTTTAAGTATTTCATGGGGTTTAGAAAATTGGTTACATTTGAATGCTTTAACATGAATTGTAATTTGAAAGGTTGGTAAAAAAATGGGTCAAGATTTTTGTTATTGTCTGGGGAAAAAAGATTGCCAAAGTTAACAGTGGACACTTCTACAGACATTTCCTCCTATCAAACCACTGTAGGTCTATGTTCAGGAAAAAAACACACATTTTGAAACCTTTAAGCAAACAAGAATGCTCTTCTCTTAAAGCAAAAGGTGACATAAGTGCTGTTGTCAAGTTGTAGACTTTTAAGATTCTGATTAAAATATTCGACATCAGTTGAGGTCTGGTCCTGTAAATTAAATTCCACTGGATTTGATGCACCCAAAGAACCTAAAATGTCATGTGAACACTTTTGATACTATGGGGCCTATTTAAGGGTCCTTTGCGCCTCCTTGCGCCACATTAGCATAATTCTGTTTTTACGCTAATATGGCCATACGAGGCTACAATCCACGAGCAATATTTACAAAGTTGCACAAATGCATGCATTGTGTCACTTTGCAACCCTTTGTGCTACATTATGCCTGCGCCAGGCTAAATGAATGTGAAGGGAGCGTTCCCCCGGGGGGTGCAAAAAAATGGCACAATGAAACCTAACAGATTTCTTTGCGTCATTGTTTTGCCACTTTTAATGCCTGCTCAGAGTATTAACAGTGGGCTATAATGAGCTTTGCAGGATTAGCATCAACATTTTGTATGCTAATCCTGCAAAGCTCCGGACGAGCGTCAAACATTCTGATGCTAGTCCCCAACTACCGCCATGGTGCGCCGTATTTTGAATATGGTGCGCACATGGTGGCATTAAGGGGGCACTAAGAGGTGCAAGAAAAATGGTGCTGCACTGTGTGCAGCGCCACTTTTCTTAAATATGTCCCTATGTTTAGCATGATGATATACCTTGTCGCATGTGAAATTACTTACAATAGGAAATGTGACAGTAGCATTCAGTTGGTGCTACAAATTTGTTAGAAGAATTTGATACTGTTTCAGCTCTTTGATTTAAACCACATTCCACAGAAGAAATTTGATGACTTAGTTAACCCCTTCGCTGCCAGGCCTTTTCACCCTCAGGTGCCAAGCCTTTCTTTAGCTATTTGGGGCAGTTTGCGCTTCGGCCCTAATAACTTTTTGTCCTCAAAAGCTACCCACACCAAATTTGCATCCTTTTTCTCCAACATCCTACGGATTCTAGAGGTACCCAGACATTGTGGGTTCCCCTGATGGAGACCAAGATATTGGGCAAAATTCAACGAAAATTTCATTTTTTTTTTTAAATGGGAAAAAAGGGCTGCAGAAGAAGGCTTGTGGTTTATTCCCTGAAAATGGCATCAACAAAGGATTTCCGGTGCTACAATCACCATCTTCCCAGCTTTCATGAACAGGCAGACTTGAATCAGAAAACCCAATTCTTCAACACAATTTTGGCATTTTACTGGGAAATACCCCAGTTTTACTATTTTTTGTGCTTTGAGCCTCCTTCCCCTTAGTGACAGAAACTGGTGTGAAACCAATGCTGGATCCCAGAAAACTAAACATTTCTGAAAGGTAGACAGAATTATGAATTCAGCAAGGTGTCATTTGTGTAGATCCTACAAGGGTTTCCTACAGAAAATAACAGCTGAAATAAAACAAATATTGAAATTGAGGGGAAACAAAACAACTAATTTTCTCAATGTTTTACTCTGTAATGTTTTCCTGAATTTTTGAAATCAATACATTGTTATGTCTGCTGGACTCTTCTGGTTGCGGGATATATAGGGCTTGTAGGTTCATCAAGAACCCTAGGTACCTAGAGCCAATAAATGAGCTTCACCTTGCAAAGGGTTGTCATTCTATACCGGGTATACAGCAATTCATTTGCTGAAATATAAAGAGTGAAAAATAAGTATCAATAAAACCTTTGTATTTCCAAAATGGGCATAAGATAAGGTGTTGAGAAGCAGTGGTTATTTGCACATCTCTGAATTCTGGGGTGTCCATACTAGCGTGTGAATTACAGGGCATTTCTCAATTACTCGTTTTTTTTACACACTGTTTTACATTTGGAAGGAAGAAGTGAAGAGAAAGACAAGGGTTAATAACACTTGTTTTGCTATTCTGTGTTCCCCCAAGTCTCCCGATAAAAATGATACCTCACTTGCGTGGGTAGACCTGATGCTCGAGACAGGACACTCAACATGGACACATCACATTTTTACATTGAAATCTGATGTGTTTTTTGCAAAATGCCTAGCTGTAGATTTTGGCTTCTAGCTCAGCCGGCACCTAGGGAAACCTAGCAAACCTACACATTTTTTAATACTAGACACCTAGGGGAATCCAAGATGGGGTGGCTTGTGGGGCTCTGACCAGGTTATGTTACCCAGAATCCTTTGCAAACCTCAAAATTTGGCCCAAAAAAGACTTTTTCCTCACATTTCGGTGACAGAAAGTTCTGGAATCTGAGAGGAGCCACAAATTACCATCCACCCAGTGTTCCCTCAAGTCTCCTGATAAAAATGGTACCTGACTTGTGTGGGTAGGCCTAGCGCCCGCGACAGGAAATGCCCCAAAACACATCATGGACACATCACATTTTCCCAAAGAAAACAGAGCTGTTTTTTGCAAAGTGCCTAGCTGTGGATTTTGGCCTCTAGCTCAGCCGGCAGCAAGGGAAACCTAGCAAACATGTGCATTTTTCAAAACTAGACACCCTGGCGGAATCCAAGATGGGGTGACTTCTGGGGCTCTGACCAGGTTATGTTACCCAGAATCCTTTGCAAACCTCAAAATGTGGCCAAAAAAAGACTTTTTTCTCACATTTCGGTGACAGAAAGTTCTGGAATCTGAGAGGAGCCACAAATTTCCATCCACCCAGTGTTCCCCCTAGTCTCCCGATAAAAATGATACCTCACTTGTGTGGGTAGGCTTAGTGCCCGCGACAGGAAATGCCCCAAAACAATATCTGGACACATCAAAATTATCAAATACAAAACTACCTGTTTTTTGGAGGGGGTGCCTGCGTTTTTGATCCTAGGCTCAGCAGCCATCTAGGGAAACCTACCAAACCCAGACATTTCTGAAAACTAGACACCCGAGGGAGTCCAGGGAGGTGTGACTTGCGTGGATCCCCAATTATTTCTTACCCAGAATCCTCAGCAAACCTCAAATTTAGCTGAAAAATTACTTTTTTCCCACATTTCTGTGTGGGATCACCGCACCGGGACAAGTTTCCTACCACCCAACATTCCCCTCAGTCTCCCAGTAAAAATGATTCCTCACTTGTGTAGGTGGGCCAAGTGCCTGTGACACGGAAGAGCCAAAAACATGTTGAAATTGAGGGGGAACTAAAGCGGGTCCAAAAGGGAAGTTTAAAAAAAAAAAATTAGGCTGACAAGTGCAGCAGAATTTTTATCGGTATAGATGGGACAATGTTCGGTGGTAGGAATTTTGTGGATTCCTGCAGATTCCAGAAAGATCCATCACAAAAATTTGGGAAAAATGTGTGATTTCCAGCAAAGTTGGAGGTTTGCTGGCTATTGTGGGTAAGAAAATGGTGCAGGGTGCATGTGAAGCACACCACCATGGAATCAACCAGATGTTTAGTTTTCAGATGTGTCTGGGTCTTGTGGATTTTTCTACATGGCAACATCCAAAGTAAAAAAAGTGCAGCACTCACCATTTGGAGTGGAACGATTTTGAGAGTTACCAAGCTCATGGCCCAAATGTAAAACCAAAACCCAAAATAATCAAATGTCCTGTTGCTTGCCATGGGATAAGATGTTTTAGTGTGCGAGGGGAGAGCTGAAAGACTGCTACCTCCTTCATTTGGGGTGGGAGCATAACCAGGCCCATACTGGTTGGTAGTCGCCACCACCCCACTATTTTTTTGTTCCATGCCATTGAGTAGACTTTCTGCCCCCCTGGGGCTCCCCGGGGGTGTGGATTGGGGGTAATTGCCCCATCTGCCCACTGGTGGGCAGAACATCTTTGGCCCCATTTATTTGGAGTGGGGGTATGGCCATACCCCCAACCTCTTATTTTGAAAAAAAATCTTCCCTGGTCTCTGGTGGGCTTTCCAAAAATAGGCCGATCTGCCCCCAAGGAGGGCAGATGTGGCCTACAGTAATGTGCCCCCATGGGAAGCGACCCTTGCCCAAGGGGCAGCCCCCCAAACAAAAAACACACATACACACACACCAATCCCTGGTGTCTAGTGATTTCTGCTCCCCTTGGGGGCAGATTGGCCTAACAAAAATATGCTATTCTTCCCCCAAGGGGGGCAGAAATGGCCTAAAAACAATTTGCCCCCTCAGGGGAGCGACTCTTGCCTAGGGGTTTGCTCCTCATACATAAAAAAATAAAGTAAATAAAAATATATATATATCCCTGGTGTCTAGAGGTTTCTGCCCCCGAGGCAGATCAGCCTAATTATATTAGGCCGATCTGCCTCCAAGGGGGGCAGAAAAGGCCTTAAAATATTTTGCCCACCCGGGGAGCGGCCCTTGCCCAAAGGGTCCCTCCCCTTATACGTAAGGATAATTAAAAAAAAACCTCCCTGGTGTCTAGTGGTTTCTGCCCCCGCGGGGTCAGAAATGGCCTACAAACAATTTGGCCCCACAGGGAGCGACCCTCAAGGGTAAAAGAAAAAAAAAACATCTCTGGTGTCTAGTGGTTTCTGCCCCCGGGGGGGCAGAAATGGCCTTAAAATATTTGCCCCCCTGGGGAGCGGCCCTTACCTAAGGGGCTGCTCCCCTTATATGGAAGTATATGATAAAAAATCCCTGGTGTCTAGTGGTTTTATATTAGGCCGAACTGCCACCAGGGAGGGCAGAAATGGCCTTGAAACAATTTGGCCACCCAGGGAGCGACCCTTACTGATGGTGTCACTCCCTAAACATAAAAAAAAAAAATCCTTGGTATCTAAGGGTTTTCTTCCCGGGGGGGGGGCAGAAATGTCCTTAAAATTATTTGCCCCCCTGGGGAGCGGCCCTTACCCAAGTAGCCACTCCCCTTATATGTAAGTATATGATAAAAAAAAATCCCTGGTGTCTAGTGGTTTCTGCGGCCCCCAGAGGCAGATCGGCCTAATTATATTAGGCCGATCTGCCCCCGGGGGACAGAAATGGCCTAGAAACAATTTGGCCCCCCAGGGAGCAACCCTTGCTGAACGGCTCGCTCCCTAAACATAAAAGAAAAAAAACAACAAAAAAATCCCTGGTGTCTAGGGTGTTTTCTGCCCCCCTTGGGGGTAGATCGGCCTAATTATAGTAGGCCGATCAGCCCCCGGAGGGCAGAAATGGCCTAAAAACGATTTGCCCCCCTTGGGAGCGTCCATTGCCCAAGTGAAAGGCCTTTCCTTTCCTTTCATGTCTCTGCTGGCCCCCTCCTCCCGAGCGGAAGAGAAATGCTGAGCATTTCTCTTCTGCAATCGCGCTGGACATCAGCATGATGTGAGGTGACCTCTAATGAGGTCAGCAGGCTTTCGAGTGCTGATGTCATCAGAAGTCACTGGGGGGGTCGGGAAGCAGGGGTGGAAGGGGAAGCAATTCCCCCTCCAGGCCTGACCTGTGGGGCGGGGGGCGGCCCCCGGGGGGGAGCACTAGTGCTTCTCCAGAGGGCCAATAAATGGACGTAATGGTAACGTCCATGGCGCCTCACAGGCGCAGCCATGGACGTAACCATTACGTCCATGGCCCTCAAGGGGTTAATGCATGCAACCAATGAATATCTGTGCATGCACTGTGCAAGTCATGTGAACAGAAAGGAATTAAAGCAAATTACATTGATTTGCAGAAAGATCATGTATCCTATTATGATGCGAGACTGTGGTTGGGAAAAAGTGCAGAAAAGAGTAGTACATCTATTTTTAAAGCAAGCGTGTTGTCTATAGAGAGTGCGTGAAGTCAGTAACCTCTGTTGGTTAGCCCATGCACAGTTGACAGCTCTGGGCAGAAAAGTATAGCATTGGCTGTCTCATTGGGCCTCGTTACAATTGTCCATAGTAATCCTGATTGGGCCAACTGTTCCAGCAACGTAGGGATAACAGGTTGTAGTGTTTCAAGTGGAAATTCCAGTGCCTGAAATCATTTGGAATCTCTGTGTCGAATACTGGGTGAAAACGTTGGAAACACTGTGCCAACAAGGACCCCTGCATGTTATTCTCCCAAAAGTTGCAAACCTGGTTGTTTCCACCTATGGCCGACAGAATTAACAGAAACCCCAGCAAAAGTAATTATGGGGAGGAAATAATACAGAATTAGTCTCGCCAACTTGCAATGATGTAATTTGCCTTTCCAAGTTGTGATCTCTAAAACCCGTACTCTAATTTGCAAAGTTACCAGGTTAATGCTCGGATTACTTACCGGTAATCTTCATTACTCCGATTCTTCCTTTCTTGTCCCATTCCAAATGAATGGAGTGAAGTGCCCTCTTCACTTCTCAAGTCACTTTTTAGAAAGCTACTTCTTCCCTTTCAATGAAAGGGAAGAAGGACACGCTCATACAGCCCCTCCTCTCCCCCGGAAATACCTGTCTATCACCAAAAACCACCATAACGGCTGATGAAAGAACAGGGATGTACAGAATGGGACAAAGAAGAAAGAATCGGAGTACTGAAGATTACCGGTAAGTAATCTGAGCATTACCTCCTCATCGTCCTTCCTTGTTCCATTCAGAACGAATGAAGGAATGCCCAAGCAAGACCACTTTCAGCAGGCACCCGAAAGAATCAAAAGAAACACAGTCAATGCAGTGCAAAATTTAATGAGAAATACAAAACACTACAGGCTACAAGCAAGACACCCGAAGAGTCCAAACACAAGGAGCCAACTCACGAGGAGGAAGCAGCCGTGACCAAAACCTCCGAGCCAAAGACAATTCGGAACCCTGAGCAACGTGTAACCTGTAATGGGTAATGAAAGTGGAAGGAGAGGACCAGGAGGCAGCATTGCAAATATCCCGGAGTGTAACGCCAGACCTTTCAGCCCAGGAAGCGGCCATCCCGTGACTAGGAAGAACCAGAAGAAGAAGCCTGAGAAACAGAGGAAGATTGCCCACATTAAGAATTAAAGCTATCCGACAGCTGATGAACCATGTCTTTGGAACTGAACGTCAGGTACAGCGGGACGATGATGGCGAATCTCACCATCACGCACCCCTTTAGGAGGCAAAGGAGAAAGATGGCGACTCTTCCCAGCGTGCTTCCCCATGATGGCGTTGTGCTGAAAAAATGAAAACACAGAGAGCTACCAGAAGAAAAAGCAACCAAGGACCCAACAGAGGACCACCAGAAATCCAGAAAGAAAACAGAAGGATCACCGGGTGCAAAAAAAGACACCTGAGGGGTGGAGAAAAAGGGGAAGAGGCGGGGAATGCTGCAACCAGCCCCTAACCCGGGAAACTAATGGAAGGTAGGCCACAGAAGACACCCAGGTGCACTAATCAGCACATCAGCACCAGGTCAGGTCATAGAAAGGAAGAAGTAGCTTTCTAAAAAGTGACGTAAGGAGTATAGAGGGCACTTTACTCCATTTGTTCGGAATGGGACGAAGAAGGACATTGAGGAGAATATGCATGTTCTGTTCAGCAAGTTTCTCAGAAGATTTCTCAGTATATAAGGCATATCAAAATAATGATACTGTCCCATTTCTTTTGTCAAGCCAAGGACAGAACTGATGTTACTAAAAGACGTTTGAATCTGAGCAATCATAGAACATTTCCCAAGTAGTATGAGGGGACTGATGGATAGTGAATGAACAACATTTATGCAACCATCTCCTCTACCAGGGTTTCAGGGTCAAAAGATCTCAAGGTTGATAGCTTAGACAGGGTTAACATTTTTACACCTCCGGATGTTAAGAGAGCCTCTCAACTAACTGGTCCCTGTCACAGAAGAGTTGTGTTTCATAGAAATGCCTTGATTCATACTGCAATTACAGACTGAGGGAAGCATCTGTAACAGATGCACAGAAGAGAATAGTTTGCGGACAACAATACTTGTGAGGTTGCTTTTGTATACAAGGAAGTTCCATACTGAGGGGGTCATTCTGACCCCGGCCGGCGGCAGAAGCCGCCGGCCTGGCTGGGACCGCCAGAATACCGCTGCGCGGTCAAAAGACCGCCGCAGGTATTCTGGGTTTCCCGCTGGGCTGGCGGGCGACCGCCAGAAGGCCGCCCGCCAGCCCAGCGGGAAACACCCTTCCATGAGGATGCCGGCTCCGAATGGAGCCGGCGGAGTGGAAGGGGTGCGACGGGTGCAGTTGCACCCGTCGCGATTTTCAGTGTCTGCATGGCAGACACTGAAAATCTTGGTGGGGCCCTGTTACGGGGGCCCCTGCAGTGCCCATGCCATTGGCCACACGACACCCCATACCGCCATCCTCTGCCTGGCGGCCAAAACCGCCAGGAACAGGATGGCGGTATGGGGGTCGGAATCCCCATGGCGGCGCAGCAAGCTGCGCCGCCATGGAGGATTCTCCAGGGCAGCGGAAAACCGGCTGTACCGCCGCGGTCAGAATGCCCAACGGAGCACCGCCAGCCTGTTGGCGGTGCTCCCGCAGTCGTTGGCCCTGGCGGATTTTACCGCCAGGGTCAGAATGACCCCCTGAGTGTCCATTTGGTCCTGATGTTGTGGAGCAGACTGTTGATGAAGTTTGTTATTAACAAAAACCAAGAGGCAATCAATGGCCACATGTGAGCGCTTGGAGAAAAGTATAAGGTATAAAGAAAAGTATAAAAACAGAACACATTGGGTCTGATTCACAAAGATTTAGCTATGAGTAAGTAACTTCTTGTGGCATTGAACCACGTGTGATATTCACAGTCAAAGGTCAAACTCACCTCATGAATCCACAGGAACTCTATTTGGCTACGTTGCATGATTTGTGTTCACATATCTACTTAGAAGTCACATAAGTAGGTCTATACACTTTGGCCCACTTTTATCAAACTTTCAAGCAGCACAGCAAGCCACCTTGCTGCCCTGCACTGTGTGAAATGGCAGGAATGTGCTACATTGAACATCATATGGTGCATTCCAGCCCTTTCCTTGCACTGGCACCCTTTTCAATGCCTAGTCCCAATGCAGGCACCCTTGCACTGTGATGCAAGGGTGCCTGCATTGTAGGCAGGATTGTTTTTGTGCAGGAAGAGGCACCTTTCTGCACAAAAGCAATTCTCAGAGGCATTTTCCTCTTTCTAAGTCCCTTCCAGAAAGCAGGATACTTAGAAAGAGGAACAACAAGGAGAAATAAAGAGATATTTCTCCTTGTTGCACTTCCCCTAGTAAGGCATAGGATTTTGATGCATTCCCAGATTTACCAGTGTTGGTAAATCTGGGAATGCATCAAGATCCATGGATTGATGCAAAGGAACACCCACACTCCACCAATGGAACGGCTCCCTGGGACAGAGTAACCCAGTTCAGTGATTTACGCTGCCTTGCGTTACTTCAGATTTATCAAGCCACTCAGGGCCACGCAAGGTGGCCTTACGTGGCTCAATGAATCTCACTTAGGTTTTTCTTCACCCTTATTCCCCCTTGTGTGGTGCAAGAGTGACACAAACCCTTGATAAATGTGCCCCTCTGCTTTGGAGCATCTGGCCTCAACCCTCCCAGGAAGGAGCCATCCAAATAATATTACCACCCCACTGGTGGGCTTTGCCTCACTTTTACAGTAACTCACCAGTTTCAATTTATTTGTTCCTGACCTGAGAAGACTGCAAGTCCAGGAAATACCCACACCTAATTTCAAATAGACAGTAAACAAGAGAGTTCTTGTCCTAAGATCACGAGCTAGGGCTGCAAGGTTAATATGCAAGAAGAGCTGAATGGACAGTTAAATCTGCGTAACTTATCAATTGTGACCTAGTTTATGACTTTACCTACTGGCTGAAAGCTAAAATTTTGTGAAACAGGTTCTGCAGAGATCGTGTACTTTCTTTTCAGCAAGATGGTGAAGCTGACTGGGATACGTAAATGGCAGAGTGCAGGAGAGAGGATATGAAAAAAGTGTGCAATGCCTATAAGAGAAAGTGAAACATTAGAGATGTAAGCACAGGTTATCATAGTATATGCTGCAACACAGTAAGCTGAGATTCAGACTGAAGTATCGAGTTATAAAATGAAATCAGTTAATTTACATTCACACTAAATGTGTGCAGTTGTGTATATTTCAAAAGCATGTATGATACTATTGAGAGCCCATATGCATACGTTTATAAAGACAAACATTGCTTTAATGGCATATATCCTACGGCATTTTTCTCACTGTCATACAACATGGAGTAACCTTATGACATGCTGATCAATTAACTAGTCTTGGGGGGGGGTCTGATTTTGGATTTAGATATGGGAACCCCCAGGATTTAATCATTTCTTTAGGGCAAGTAATCAATGTGGTGGTGGGCCTCAAAGTCATTTGCGGGTTCCTGTTTTAAAGACAAATCACTCCCACTGGAGCTGGGTAGCAGGTGTCTTGAATAATGCCTGCCCCACAACCAGAATTAATGATTCTTTGTGGAAGCATGGGGGTGGGGGCTACTTTTGTCCTGGAAGGTGGCTGGGCTTGGGCAAGTTGAGGTTAAATTGAACTTCATTAAATTGCTTAATCCCTTGATTATGTGCCTCAAGGAAACTTGGTTATGTGCAGGGTTTGATTGCAGCAGCTAGTTAATTTTTTCTTGTGAAGCAAGGTGTTCTGAAAGGTGCCATTCTAGTACGGGTGGGTGGCAATCTTGCTCAAGAACATGGTCAACTAGAAGCAAGTAGTTTATATTCCCCCTTCAAGTCTGTGTATATGTTTGAAGTTGGCATTCCTGAGCAAGGATAGGGCCGCTTCTTTTTTTTCTATTAGTGGACATGTACATTCCACCTGGAAAGTCATTTGATTCCCTGGTGAGTTCATTTTTCTCCTTTGTACATGATAATTCTATGATGGACGATTGTCCTCGGGCAATTATAATGGGGGATCTAAATGCCAAGGTGTTTAATTCTGCCACTGCAACTTTTGCCAATGTTAAAAAAGGACATTTGGTCAATTCCGGAGATCTTGCTATCCAACAAAATCAGAAGTGACAAGCGCAGATTCCTTTTACTTGAGTCCCTTCATAAATTTGACTTGATTATATTAAATTTGAGATCTCCTGTTGGCATAGTAGCCTCATTTACTTTTTATAACCCCTTCGCTCAGAGCCTATTAGATTGTTTGATAGCCTCTTTCCAAACATTTGGGGTTTGTGAGAAACTAGTGTTGTTCCTTCCAATGTGAGTGATCATTGTGTAGTTGATATCTCTGTGAAATGTACACAATTTACATGGGACCATGGGAATTCACGCTTGGGCTCGAATGGAATTAATAAGTTGAACAGTTGCTCCTTCTGGGCAATTAAGAATACAGTCACTGCTAGTGCTAAGATCAAAGGAGTTTGTGAGGCTCTAGTGGGATATGCCATGGTGACCCTATTTTGTTTTTTGAATCCCATATGGAAGAGCTCCGTAAATTAGATTTGGGTGAGTGGAGCTCTACTTCACGGAATTCCGTTGAGTTATCTAAAAACTCTGTGAAATTCCACAGAGTTCCGCATGCGGTGGAATGCTAGTGTTGCAATCATGGGTGTTTCTTTGCGTGATTTGAGCTCTTGGAAACCATGCAAAAATAGTGGGAATAAAGAGAGCAAAGGTACTGTGTGCACATGCACCACTGGTGTTTAAAATGCGCTAGGTTTTAGTATTTTTCCCCATTCTGCATAATAGCACATTCAGTCCAGGTTTCAGCTGAAATCAATAAGGGTAGTGGCACAACTCACCAGAAAGTAAGGCTTTCCTTAAAAAAATCATTGTTTAATAAGATTAGAGGAAGAGAACAGGGAATACAACTCCAAGGACGCATTTGGTTGAGAAGGAATAATACCCATTAAAGTGCACTGAGACCTTGGTGACATGAGATATTCTAGAAACCTTACTGTACAAAAGGATGTGACAACTGGCTGTACATCGCAGCTGTACTATAACAAATCATGTAACATGTATCAGATGATGCCACACTTGCAAAGCACGCTGTGTTCTCACCTTCTCGTACACAGTGAGACCCTCATCCTCCTCCTTCTGTGCTGCCCTGGAGGCCGATGGATGATGTGTGGTGGTGGACGAGTCTGTGGAGTACCAGGAGGGGGTGGCTAGAGCTACAGGGGTCTGAACCCCCACCCCCTCAGAAGGCTCAAACAGCACCATGACTGATAGTGACACCACAGGTCACCAGCCAAGCTGGAACCAAAAGTATAGAGCCCGGCACATTTCCAGAGCAAGGCTTGACACGCAGTGCAGGTTTCCATTTAGTACATTAGGACTCCATTCAGGCAAAGAATGGTCATTTTTAAATACCAGCTTCAACAAAAGAGTGGGTGAGCGGCACGCTGGTAAACTCTGCTGTGCCGCCAGTTGGCATATTTGTTGTATCGAACACCGCGCTCCACTTGGAGTGCCAAAACTTTGTGAACTCTGCCAGCAGAGCAGAGTTCACCACCCACCCCTAAAATTAAACACCAGTCTCGATGATGTTCAGATGACGGAGAAATGTAAAAACTCTCTAAAAGGAATGCAATCAGAAACTAAATATTACTAATATGGAAATAGCATGAAATCAATCAACTAAGATGGTGATGAACCCGATGAAAATGCTTGGTAAAATAGAACGGTCCTTGATCAGAACTGGATCAATCTAAGAGAGACAGCTAGGGCTAATGATTTCCAGAAGTATTTGCATCTGATCGATTCATATTGTGACTCAAGGGAGGGGGCCCAGACTATTTTGATTGCTGAAAGTACTTGGGTGGATTATATCTTCCAGTTGTATGCAACTAATTCTGTGCTTAACTTTCCTTGGAATTTGTTGTGCAGACAAGGACTCCCTTACAATGTATGTTGCCCCCTCAGAGGTTGAGATAGCTCATTTTATTAAAAATGCCAGACCTTCTAGCACTTTGGGGCCTCATGAGGTCCCTATCATGGTTTTCAAAAAGGCAGCCATTGTTTGGGGTTCTTTTTTTGCTCAGTTATTCAACTTCTGTTACCACTAAAGGAAAATACCCTTGACATGGTAGGGCAGTGTTATTGTCCTGCTATATAAGAAGGGCCCCAAAATCTCTGCAGCAACCTTCAGACAGATAGCTTTATTGGATGCCTCTGGCAAGTATTGGTCAAGAGTGTTTTATGTCATTTCTGTCAGTGGGCCCATGATCAGAATATCATACCCCCCGGACAAACTGGCTTTAAGAGGTATCAAAGTACTCTGGAGAATATTGCGGCCTTCCAAATAGTAGTGCAAAATATGCCTTTTCCCGGGCCATGCCAATTTATATGCCGTTTATTGATTTCTCCATGGTGTTTGATAGAGTTGATCGTCAAACACTGTGGAGGAAGCTCTTTCTGGTTGGGAGTCCTGCATCATCCTCTGGGTTTTAAAGTGGAGTTACACAGGGACACATGGTGTCTCATCTTGATGAGAGGGACACAGGGTTTATCCTGTAAGGTTAAAACACACAATGGTCTTAAGCTAGGCTGTTTGGTAGCCCCTGTTTTGTTTTCTTGATATATTTTTGATCTTCCAGAAACCCTTAATCAAGTGAGAGGTGACCCCCCCTAAAATTGGTGAAATGTTTATTGATTCCTTACTCCATGCTGACAATGTAGTAGTAATGGACTTTACCCCCATCGGTTTGCAATGTCATCTTGCTTCTTTGTCAAAGTATGCCGATGCTCATTTTCTAAAGATCAATATTTCTAAAAGTAGAGTTCTGATCTTTAGAAAACACAATTTCATATTAAATAGGATTCTTACTTGGTACCTGGGTTCTGATAAATTAGAAATAGCAGACTTGTATCTTTATCTTGGGAAACTTTTCTCCAAGAGCGGGGGGGAATTAGATAATATGTAGGTTTACATGAACAGGGCCTTTTCACAGGCTAATGCTTTGGTCAAATTTTATGGATCAGGTGGGAGTAAGCCACTTGGGTATGTATTGTTAGTGTATAGAGCTAAAATCCCATGCATAAAATCCCAAATGCATGTCATGTTTTTGACAAAAGGCATTGGCATTCATTTGAGGGGACTGAGGGTTGAATTTTTTATCAGTTGTGCAAATTGAATGCCCTTGTGATCCCATCATGTGATGCACTTGAAACTTGGCTTTAGTTTCTTCCTTTACCTTGTTTCTAGCTGCTGTTATGAGTTGGGGGAATTTCCTTCTGTGTGGCGAGGTGTGGACTTTACGGGCAGCCCTGTGGGTCAAAATTTTCATTCAGCTAAAAGAGTGCAGTGAGTTCTTCACGTCCTTTATGTGGGGCTAGTGACATTTTCAAGAGTAACTTGAAAATAACTTTTTTCATGTCCAAGGCCGCCATGAAGAACTTATTAAAGGGCTCCCTGCACAAAGTAAGTTTGGCCAGAGAAGTTGCCAGGTTAATCTGTGTAATCTGGTGGTGGTTTAGAGCATCCTATGGAATAAACCCCAGCCTTATTTAACATGGAATATGCCCCATGGGATTTGGAGGATGATTCTACTGCTGAGATTGCATTTGATCCCTTTACAGGTTGTCACTGGCATCTTGGATAATGTTCTCCAAAAGGATAGAAAATGTGAGCTGTGCCAGTTTTATATCCAGGGCCCTAACTTTGTATTATTTGTGTGTCCTGGGTTGTTGGAAGCTCGTCATCAATTTTCAAATCATATGTTCAATAAATACAACATACATTCTGCTTAGAAAGCTCACAAATTCGTACTATCTCCTCCGAACAAAATTATATGTAATAAACACTATCAATTTTTTAGATCCTATTTTAATATTTTTTAGGCCGCATGTCTTGATTTTCTTTTTCTTGGTCCTTCGTGTAGTAAAAAAGGGTACCCAATGAAATGTTTTCCAGGAATAGTTAAGGCTCGGATATATTTGTGCAACAATTATACAATTTTTGGTTTTAACTTGGATTAAGATTGTATATTGGGGTTATCCACATAAGAATGTATTGTTTGCACTTTATACATTGCACTACAAATATTGCACTTAAAAAATCCATTGTTTCACCTCTTAACAGGACATCGTTTCCTCCTTTCTTTTTTGTAGTCTGGAATATGCACATGCATATTTTTTTTTTTAGTGGTGTGTGATTTGCAATTTGATATTCACATTCTTTTATTGTGTTGCTTGATGTTATATTTTGTGTGATAGCATGTAAATAGCTGTACTATGTTTCTCATTCTTCTGTTGCTATGTACGTTGCTATTTTGTGCATAATCCTTGTTGCTATTTTTAGGTGATGTCTGTAAACCTTTGGAAGTTATTTTTATTTTTCATTATTTATTTATCACATTTTAATATGTTATGCGATAATATTTATGGAGCGCTTGGCTGCCCAAGGGCTTCCCAGCACTAAGTAAGAAGCTACTCACCGTAGGAGGTGTGACTGAGGGAAAAGATATTGGGGATAGAGCCAAGCCTTCGGCTTTTTCTCAAAACTGATTTCTTGATCCTTCTGCCTTAACTGAAGAGGCATAGACTTCCAAAGTTTGGGAACCAGGTAAAGGAAGGATTTACCTCCCCATCTCAACTTACTAACTTTCAGGACACTCAGAAACTGCTGGTGGGATAGTCCTAAAGATCTTGTTGGGACATCGGAGGAAAGGAGGTTTCTGATCTTCACAGGCCCTCTATGGTGACTGGCTCTATGTACCAGGCATAAGGCTTTAAATGTTGATTCTTGCATTGACCAGTAGCCAGTGAAGACTTCTTAAAGCCTTCTTCACTGGTTCTCAGTTTGGGATTTTGCAGTCAACTGGCTGCTGTAATTTGGGTTCTCTGAAGTTTTTTTCAAGACATATTTTAGAGAGCCTAAGAACAGTGAATTTACATAATCTAGTCAGGAGACCACTAAGGATTGAATCACTGTTCTTTTTGACTTTTCTGTAATGAGATCCAATAGTTTCTGAATTGTTCGGAGTAGCCCAAAGCAAGTTGCTGCAAAATTATTCGCCTGGACTTCCATGGTCAAAGACTGGCCCAGCCACATTCCCAGGCTCTTTCTTGCGGAGCTGCGAACTAGGGGGTATCCCATACATCTGGGCCAACTGATCATGGGCAGAATACGGGAATTGTTTCTCACAAACCTTAATTCTGTCTTCTCCCCATTTAGTTTCAGATAACAGCTGGCCATCCAATTTGCCACTTTCGCCAAACAAGGCACTAGGAGGTGATTTCCCAATTTGGGGCTATTTACAAATGAGACAACCAATTGAGTATCATCTGGATATGAGACTAAGAATAGCCCAACTTCTTGTATTATGGTGGCAAGTGGACACATATACATGGTAAACACGGTGGGACTCAGTGAAGAGCCCTGTGGGATTCCACACTTAGAAGGTATTATATCTGAAAAATACGTATTGTCCATTACTTGGAAGGTTCTATATTCCACAAAGAAAGACAGCCAGTCCAGGGCTTTGTCTCTTCCCAAAAGGGTTGTATGGTCAACGGTGTCAAAGGTGCCATGTGTAGATCTAAAAGGAGAATGGCTGGTGAGTCTCCTTGGTCAAGTAAGCTTTTAAGCTCCTTAGTCACTCCTTAGAGTGCTGACTCTGTGCTGTGTTGAGCACAGAAACCCATTTGAGTGGGGTGTAGCAGATGGTTATCTTCTAAAACGCCTGACAGGGTATTGTTCACATGCTTTTCCAGTCATTTCCCTATCCCTCTGAATAAGGAAATAGTTAGATAGTTGCCTGGTATGGAAGGATCAAGACAAACCTTCTTCAACAGGGGTCTCATCACAGTGTGTTTCCACTTTTTTGCGACAGTGCCCGCCCTTAACGATTTATTATTCAAAGTAACTGTGGAGGGGATTAGTACTTCCAATCCTTTAGATAGCAAGTTTAGAGGGAAAGAGTCCATTGGGGATCCTGATTTAACTTTACTGATCAGCACACATGAAGTTTCCTCATTTACCTCTGGAAAATGAGAAAGGACAGCTGAGGCATGTGAAGAAGGAGTACATTCTATTTTATCAGTAGGAACTATTACATTTTCTGCCAATGATTTATAAATATCCATAACTTTCTTTTGGAAAAAACCTGGCAGTTCATTACAGTAAGTCCATGAGGAAGGTGGCATTGTATTCCCCTGTTCACCGAATATGTATAGTACACTTTGCTTATTATTGTAATCCGTTATGTAGACCTCCATAGGAGTTCTGTATCATAATAACATTTACTTGACTTGACTTGCAAAGAGCTTAGCTCTCCATAATCCACACAGAACTCCTGGCAGGTTAATTGCATGAGCCAGCTCCAGCAGGAAGGCTCTGTTGCTTTGGGGGACAGCTAGGGCCCTGGTTGACCCATGCACAGGGATCTTAGGCTCACTGTAAAGGATGTTGTCCTCCCAGTAAATGTGATAGCTCACAGAGACATCACCCTCTGTTTGGGCTTCGGCCTGTTTCCTCATGCCTTCAAGGGTTGAGCACTCCTTGTGTGCCCTACAGAACTCCTCCTTGGTGGGTCCTCCTTTTACATGCCAGTCAGAAGGTTTAGGCAGGTCAACAAGGGGAGCAGTGCCTCCTCAGTGGACTCTGGGTTGGCCACCGCAGGCGTCCCATCCATATCACTACGGGTACACTCAGGGGCTGGTTTCCCATGCCCTTTGCCTTTCCCCTTTTTAGCAGCTGGCTAGGCCATTGTTCAAGGCTCCAACCCTTTTTCACTCCTCTCTCAGGCTGCCATAGACCTTGCCATTGCACAGATCCTGTCAGGTAACCCCAGCGTCTCCACATGAGCATTGAGTTCCACTTCCTTCTAGACAGAGGACTGAAGATCATTACCCAACAAACAATCTACAGACATGGCAGAGCTCATAGCAGCCTTCCTAAACACTGCCTCCCTCATTCTAATTGGAACAAGGGTCACAAGATATTGACCCTCTCTGTTGTCAGCCACCACAATTTGGTGGAATACATGGGGAATCACCTGCTCTGGGGACACCAGCCAACTCCTTAACATAGTCGTACATAGTCATACTGGCACCTGTGTCCATCAGAGCCTCAACATCTTGCCCATTGATGGTGACCCATTACCAATACTTGGTAGTATTTGATGGCACATGGATCTTAGGAACCATCTCACTGTCACCCAGGGACATCAGGGTAACCCACTAAACTCCCTCCATTAACTGGAACAAACTACTCCCCCAGCACTATGCTAGCCACCCCTGAGTTCTTACCTCCAGTGGGATGGTGTACTCTTTTTTGGACACTTGGGTCCTGATTTATGAAAAGTTAGCGCTGCCTTCACTTAAATTTTTTTATGCAAAAGTGGCGCAAACTTACAAACTATAATTGTATTTTGTCAATTTGGGCCACTTTTCCATCAAAAAATGACACAAAGGTTGCACAATCTTTTCATAAATAAGGCCCTTGGGGTCTCCCTTGTACTGTCCATACTCACCACACTTAACCTCCATCAAACCACATGACAATCGACACACACATCACACACACATCACATAGTTTCAATTAGACCATGCAGAATACACACACACATAAACATACCAAACACACAAAGTGACACACTACAACAAGACCGGTACAGCAGCAAAGACAGCAGCAAGACCACACATGGAAGGAGACGCTACATGGAAACATGTCATTTACAACAAGGCCCAAAAAAACAAATCCACATGAACTGGCCACATTCACAACTCAGAGACAAGCATCACCAACAACAAAGGTACTGCAGAGCCATATATATTGGTGAAGGGGAAGTTCACAAAGCATGGCCAGTCCAGACACCAAACAAAACACCACACAGCCCTGAGGGACACATACCTAAACAGTCACATGCACACAGAGACAAAGTAAAGAAGCACAACTCAAAAAACTCCTTGTCTGCACTGTCAACACTCCACAACACACACCACATTCCGCTACAAACACAACACAATACCAAAACAACAACATTTATGAGACACATACATACCTAACACACTTCACACACCCTTCACTTGGGTAATCACAGCCCTTCACTTAGGGAACCACAACCCACAGACATCAAACCATTTCATATGGATCTGCAAGCAGCACACACACACACACACAGACAGACAAATACTTACACCCAACCAATATAAGCCAGGAACAGGATATACCTAGGGAATCAAATGTAAGACAAAGATGTAACCAACAAACCAAGAACCGGTTCGCTTTATGCCATAGATATGACAAATGTGGTAGTCCAAGGCCATTGGCCAGTCTACAATAGTGCCATGAGCATAAAAGTACTCTAAGGTGCCCCAATTTGACTCTTGACTGCCATGTAACCTCCACAAGTAGTGGCATCAAGGGAGCAGCCAGGCACCTCCGTGGAAATTGGGGGGTGACAGGGGAGGTAGTTTGGGCTTGGGAGGAGTGAGTTTAGTTTTGCGTTTGAGGGGGCCTTCTTGGGAGGGGTGGACTTCTTATTGGCAGGGGGAGGGGCATGGGTGCTGGCAAGGGGGGTAGGGGAGACCTTAGAGGTAGAAGGGATTTCCTTTGTGAGGGTGACCTATCTTTTGGGGGGTCACGGGCAAAGGGAAAATGTTAGGAATACATAGGAAGACTTTCTTAGACACACGGGGACAGTCATCAGAAGAGGGTTTGGGTGTGGAAGGTAAAGGACTGGTTGTAGGTGTGGATGTTTTAGGTGCAGGTTTGTGGGAGGTTGGCTTGTGTGTGGTGGGTATCTGTATGGTGTATGAGGGTGTTTATGTGTCTTGGGCTGAAGGGGGCTGAAGGGGGTAGAGGTGATGGGGATTCTGTGGTGGGTAGGTGGCTGTCTGTTGGGGTGGAGGCTGCAGGTATGGTAGATGTGCTGCATGTAGGACTGTCAGTGGTTGTGGTATCTGAGAGTCTGGTGACTGGTGTGAATGTTTGAGGGTCTGCTGGAGTGGTATTTGTAGGTAAGATGGGTGTGGTGGCTGGATCAGTGAATGTTGGTGCTGTGCCTGTAGATGCGCCTGGTGTCATATCAGTGATGCTGGGTGTGGAGGGGGTGTAAGGTTAGGTTGTGACTGTTGACATGTCTGCAGGTGGATGCTGTTTGTGTGCAGGCTTGTGGTGTGTCTTGTGGTGCTCATGTTTGTGTGTGCTTCCCATGTCTGTTGAGGTGGATGATTGCAAATCTGTCTGTGTGCCTTTGCTGGGTCGGGGAAGAGGGGTTTTGGATGGGGAAGAGGAAGGTTGAGGGGAGACGGGAGACAAAGGGTGACTGGCTGCTGTCAGTGTGGAGGCCAGAGCATGCACATGAGCTCTGTAGGCCAGCCATTGCACCAGGAAAGCCCTCCAGGAATATATTGCTATGTTGAATCTCACTTGCCAGTCCCTGGATGGCATTCACGATGGTAGACTGACCCACAGAAATTGACCTTAGGAGGTCAATAGCCTCTTCACTGAGGGCAGCAGGGCTAGCAGAGACTAGGGCAGAGGTGCCTGGGCTATGGAGATGCCCACCCTCTTGGGTGAGCGGGCACGGTCAACTGGTGGGGGAGCTACAGGGAGAACGGTGATAGACCAGGGGTGGCAGACAGTGATGGTACTGGGTCTTGGTAGAAAAGCAGCTCAAGCATCCAGGCATTCGACATGTATCAGAGAAATTGTGATGTAACATTACATATGGCTATGTACATTAACTCACTTACCAAGGGGAGTAACCCTGGAACAGCTGACAAGAGTTTATCTCTAAAAATGATGTAACATGTATGATGGACACAAATGCTCATATAAAGCTGTGACACATCAGTTAGCAACATTCAATTGAGAAATCTTGCTCATTTCTGCATCACACACCACATAGACATGTCCTATGAGACATAATAGTGGACTATGTGCTAGAACCTACACACCTTCCTATGGTAACATTAGGGATCATCTACCTGTTTATGTGAATTAACACCCACCTGGGAAATAACAGCTGACCATATTAAGACAATACAATTTCAAATGTTAGCCAAGCTGTAGTATAGGACTGAGGGGAATTCATGGTATCTACCCAGTCCACAGCCCACATAGATGTAGAGCCATCTTGGCAACACATGACCCAAGTACACCAATGTGGGTGAGAACATCTATGACACATGACACTTCACACATTCTCAGATGTAGTATTCAGTCCCTCACTCATTGACCTGGAAGTGGGCAAAACATGTGTTAGGACTGCACTTACCTTGTGGCTGCTGTGCTGCCCATCCAACTCAGGGTAGGCCACCACAATATATGCAGGCTACTGGGGGGGTCTAGGTCCAACGGGCACCCCATCCTCATTGGGAGGACAGGCCCAGTTAGGCCTCTACGATCTTCTGGGCACAGCCTCTCAGGTCCTCCTACCTATTTCGACAGTGGCCACTCCGCCGGATGTGGATGCCCAGAGTCCACACCTTCATGGCAATGGAATGCAAAAATCCCATTTTCTGCAGGGATGCGGAAGACAAGAAAGGAAGATGTGTTCACAAGTCCCACACAAGAACATCCAGTTTGATCTACAACTAATGTCAACAAGTCACTGAGAACCTGTCCATATAATCCTGTCCTCCTGTGGCATATACTAGTCAGTGGGTAGAGGGAAATCACTGCACACACTCACCATAAGTGTGCCCATCACACACATTTGCAACACATGTGTATCATTTCCATGGTGGGTCTGAGAACACTCATTGAAAACTTTACATGTTATGTCTGGACTCCAAACCTGTCACCTCATGTAGTTACATGCACAGTAATCCTACCATGTATGCACACTGATAGCAGCTAAGGAATTAAATGATACAACCTAACTTTTAACCCATGGGCCGGGGCAGGACTAACTAATGTTGCAGGTAAGCAACTGAAACAGAGCTGCGCATGGTGCTCTTACTTGCTTCTCTGGTGTACCATAGAGCTATCTATATAGGTGAAAGAGATCCTCTGTAAGCTTCTCCAGCTCTTCTTGTGAGAAGGCAGGGGCCCTTTCACCTGTAGGACTTGACATGATTGCCCCCAGGTGCAGTACACAGCAGGTCAGGTCATGGAAGTTTTGCTGATAGCAGTGTCAGGAATCAAGCGAAAGATTCAGCAGGAAATGGCAGTCACGTCCACCATGTACAGGACCGTCACCACCAGCAGACACTACCTTTGCCCAAGGACCACCAGAGGCAGCAATGTTATTCAATGATCTTTTCTGCTGCAGTACAGCCACCTACTGCATTAATGACCTCCGCCGACAGTTGCAGTCGTTTCCCTTTGTTCACTGGATTGGTCAGGCAGTCACCATTTTAATGTCTTTACATGGTAGGAAAATGTATTATTTGATGCGTCAAAGTGTGTTAAACAGCACTACATCCTACACATTTGTGTTGGCCTTCACTAGAGATATGTGTAGTTACTGATAGCTGTGTGATATTGTAATGCTGGCGTGCTCATCTCAAAGAAATCGAGGGAGGTATGTGCTCGATGCCTCCAAGCAGTCCATGATGCCTTCAGAACATAGCTATTTCTCAGCTGATGACACAACTGTACCCAGAAAGGGCCTGGCTGGTTGGTGAGTCACATACGTCACATATGTTAGTATGCTATGTCTCAGGCCACATGTGATGATGCTCATTTTGCATTCTCTTACAATGGACTCTGAATACATAACTGGTCCCTGGTTGCTGATACCAGTGAGGAACCAAACCACACCAGGGGAAGTCTGCTTCAACAATGTTCATGGAAGGATAAGGAGTTTTGTGGGCTTTGGGCTCCTGGAGGCATGAGTTTGCTGAATTGATAAGTCTGATGGAGCCCTCCTCTACTCCCCTGCTAACGTGTGTGAAATCATAGTGGCCTGCTGCATGCTCCACTACATTGCCCTGAGATGACAGATCCCAGACATCCGAGATGAGGGGGAACTAGCAGTGCCACTGGGCGAGATTGCAGAAATGCCAAGTGAGGATAACAGTGATGTGGATAAAGGTGGAGACATGCAGGCTCATCTCATCAATCAGTACTTCACCTGAGTGCAAGTATGTAATGATCTGTGATTTCACTGATTCCTAAGGGTACTATGGGGTTCATGGCTGCATGTGAAGGGTTTCTGTGTTTTCATCTGAAAGGTCATTTGATGCTACGCAGTATGAGACAGAAGTTTTGGAGACTTCACTGACTTGCACCTGTGACTTTCATGAGGAAAACTTTAGTATGGGGATTTGCAAAGCACAGTCTGAGTTAACAAACAAATTGTTCTGGAAACATGAAGGTCACGTTAACTTTCACCTGACTAACATTCTGGTGTTACACTTTTATCCTTCCAGGTCTTTTTACTATGCCATTCTCATGAGGGCATATCTGAGTTGTGTCATTGGAAGATGGATGGCCCTGGTCTGACATGTGAAGTGGACATGGATTGATGCAGGTACTGTGTTAAGACAAACTGAAGTTTGTTAGAAATGGGGTCTTTGGTTGGGAGTCCCTTTGCACTCTGTCCAAACAGGGACCCTCACTCTAGTTAGGGTAAGGAAGTTGAACTCCTACGACAATCCCTGCTCATCTCCTTGGAAGCTCAGCACAAGCAATTAGGCTTATATCAAATACAATGTGTAAAGTATTTGTACAAACACATACAGTAATACAGTGAAAACACTACAAAATGGACACCACACCAGTTTAGAAATATAGGCAACGTTTATCTAAATCAAAGAGGGCCAAAACAACAAAAATCCAGCATACACAAGTCAAGTTATGAATTTTCAAAGTAAAAAGAGACTTACGCCATAGAAAACGATGGAAACATTGATTTTACAAAAAGGTCAGTTTATGTCAAAAATAAAGCTACACGGGCGGGCATGCATCGCAAAAGTCAGCGATGCATCAATTCCTTACTCGCAAGTGAGGCTGTGCTTCGTTTCTTCTCTGGTCGGAAAGCGATGCGTTTCTTTTCTCTCCCGCAAGAGAGCTATGCATCGATTTCCAGACAGGGCACCTTGGGTCTGCCTAGGTTTGCATTGATTTTTGATGCCCAGCGATGATGCGAAAGTGAGAAATCCAGCTGCACGGTGTTAGAAAACCATGTTGCGTGGGGTTTACATCATTATCAGCAGCCACAGGTGGGTGTTGGGTTGTTTCTGCAGTAGCGATGCGTCGATCTCCCAGCGGAGATGCAGGTGGATGATCGATTTCAGCCACAAAGCGGGAGGCACATCGTTTTTCAGCCACGTTGCAGGGGTGCATCGAAATTTTCCCAGTACAGTGTTCTGTGCGTGGATTTCAGTCCTTGTTCTGCCAACTTCACCTCTCAAGGGCCCAGGGACTGGATAGGACGCTACTTGGCAGGGCACGAGTCTCAGCATAAAGTCCGGGTGAGGGCAGAGGAAGTCTTTGATGGCTCTGAGACTTCAAACCAGGAGGCAACTTCAGTCCAAGCCCTTGAGGATTCTTCACAAGCAGGAATATACCACAAAGTTCAGTCTTTGACCTCTTTCAGGCCAAAGCAGCTACTACAGGCCAACCCCTCAAAGCAAAGTCACAGGCAAAGGGGTAATACTCCTCCTCCAGCTCTTCAACTCTTCCCCTTGGCAGAGGTACCTCTTGGTTCCAGAAGTAATCTGAAAATCTGGGTTTTGGGTCTACTACTTATACCCCTTTCTGCCTTTGAAGTAGGCAAACTTCAAAGGAAAGTCTTTATTGTTCACAAGGTCCAGCCTTGCCCAGGCCTGGCCCTAGACACACACCAGGTGGTTGGAGACTGCATTGTGTGAAGTGACCACTCCTCCCTCCACTCTAGCTCAGATGGCTCATCAGGATATGTATGTTACATCCCGGCACCCTTTGTGTCACTGTCTAGAGGGGATTCACAAACAGCCCAACTGTCAGTCTGACCCCGACAGGCAATCCACAAATAGGCAGAGTCACAGAATGGTTCAAGCAAGAAAATGCCTACATTCCAAAAGTGGCATTTTCAAACTAACAATCTAAAAACCAACTTCACTAAAAGATGTATTTTTAAATTGTGAGTTCAGAGACCCCAAACTCCAAGTCTCTATCTGCTCTCAAAGGAAACTGTACTTTAAGAATATTTAAAGGCAGCCCCCATGTTATCCTATGAGAGAGATAGGCCTTGCAGCAGGGAAAAACAAATGTGGCAGTATTTCACTGTTAGGACATGTAAAACACATCAGTACATGTCCCACCTTTAGCAGTCACCACACCCTGCCCATGGGGCTACCTATGGCCTACCTTAGGGGTACCTTATATGTATAAAAAGGGAAGGTTTGGGCACTTGCCAGGTCAAATTGGCAGTTTAAAACTGCACACACAGACACTGCATTGGCAGGTCTGAGCCATGTTTACAGGGTTACTCATGTGAGTGGCACACCCAGTGCTGCAGGCCCACTAGTACCATTTGATTTACAGGCCATGGGCACCTATAGTGTACTTTACTAGGGACTTATTAGTAAATCAAATAAGCCAATCATGGAAAAGCCAATTACACATTCAATTTATACACAGAGCACTTGCACTTAAGCACTGGTCAGCAGTAGTAAAGTACCCAGAGTACCATAAACAGCGAAGACAGAGTCCAGCACACAGTCAAAACATGGGAAGCAGAGGCACAAAAGACAAAGGAGACCACACCAAGGATGCCAGGTCTAACAAAGTTTATGAGTCCCATGCCCAGGCTGCCAGGACAGTATGAGGGACGAGACCTGTGGTAAACAATGGATTTGTTTCCCATGGTAAGTGGGTACAATAGTGTCCTTTTTGTGATATTGTGTCCCTGTCACGTTATCCAGTGCAAACCATCCCCTCTACCTTCACATTCTGTTGACTATAATCTTGTGTGGCCGGTATGTATCGGTCATTGTGTTCCCTTATTGCAGGCCACAGTGCCTGTGGCACAACACCGACATAGGTATGTCACATGCCAACAGGTGTCTGGTCATTGTAAGTGGAATGACCACTGACTTGGGACTGCGGTACTGTTCTCTGTTTGTTGATGGGATATGTAATTTTGCTAGGCATGGTGTGGGTATGTGATAAGGGTAAAGCTGATGACAATTTCAACCATTCTTTTAGCCTATTCAATAGGACACAGCTTGACATGTCCATGACTTCAGTGACCAGTGGAATGGTACTTACAGATACTGGAGCACAAGTATATATTATTAGGACACTCTTGACAATGACAGGCCTGACAATTGTGCTGCCTGTGTGCTGCACAGTGTAATATAAATGGCTTTATGAAAAACTTTGACTTGGGTGTTTGTGTTGTTAGGGATCATCAGCATGGCATTACCTGTGACATGTCCCTCCTGACATTACCTACTTATATTTGAATCAGGAGCATGCATCACATTTGCAAAACATCCACTCACACGGATAAATGCTCATAGTACATAGATGGCGTTTTTGTACTGTTTATTTTTTTGTGCACAGGATATTGGGCTAATTGTGTTTGAAACTAAAAAGTCAAACATTGAAGGGATCAGTCATGGTGGATGTGAACATCAGAGTAGCAGCTAGAACATATGTAGTCCCAAGTCCAATATCCTAGTATCATGGTAAATGGAAAGTGGTTTAAGAAACATCAACAGGGTGCCTCTGTAACAGACAAAGGGTTTCAATCATTCAGAGCTTACTTCATGGCAGAGGATGATGACTTGGCATCTGCACCTCCTGGTTATCTTGGTGGCTGTCCAGGCTTGCAAGAGGTTCTTCAGCTACAAAGGCAGGGGTTTCCAAGGAAAATATTTTACCTGGTAGGGCCACCCTTATACTGGTTACTACAGAGGTAGTAGGGTCTTGTGTAACATGGGCAATGGAAGGGGTGTGGTGTTGTTGTCTATCCCTGCTCAGGGTGTTGTTTATGTCTCCCAGCACCCCTGTGAGTGAGGCCACGTGGTCATTGAGGGCCGACCAGTGTTGCATGATCTCCTGGTGATAGTCCCTCTGCATCCAATTGATCTGCTTCGGCATGTCAAGTACCTGGCCCATCACGCCTTGGGGATTGTTGGTAAGCTCCCAAGACTTCTGAGATTGTGTCCTGGCCAGAACTGTTCATAGCAACCTCGTGGCACTGATCCACACAATCCCTCCCATGCCCCCTACCCCCAAGTTCCTGTGCCCTTGGCACAGTTTAGCCACTGCCACTAGTGCCAGGTCCGTCACAGTCTGGGGTGCGGGGTTGTGACTCTGGTACCTGGACTGGGAAGGTCACAAGATGGTGGTAACTGTACTTGAGACACAGGTTTGGGGGCTACTGGTAGCTCTGTGATGTCTATGCTACAGGGCTGGTAGGAGTCAATGAGGGTAGGGTGAGGCTGAGAGATGTTGTTTGACTAAGTTCCCCAGATGGGCCAGATTTGTCCTTAAAGTCCACATAGCCAGGAGTGGTGTCCTCACTGAGATCTTCATCCGGGGGGAACCGGCAGTCTAAGGATTGGTGTGAATGGTCCCAGTGGCAGGTAGACCTGTTGAAGATGTGAAACAGACTGTTACTGGTTGTATTGTGTCATGTGCCATCCTTTCCTAACAGTTTGTTATGCTTGGGCCAGGTACAGGTTGGCCTTGCTTCATACCCTTATGTGACAGGGACCTCAACTTTCAATATCAATGTGCTGCCTTTTCGGGTTTCAGAGGATTTTTTTTCAGGTCACCTTGCTACAGGATCTCTGGGTATCTTGGCAATTGTATGGCTGCTCATAGCCCCATATTTTGGCAGCATTGGAGCACCATCTGTTTAATGCTACCACCCAGATGGATAAACAACATGTTTAAGTTACCAGACAGCTACACATTATCATGTGGACACTGATGTGGACATCAGAATTGGATTGGCCATTCTACCTGGCTATATGATACAGGTTACACCCAGGTACAACACACTGCATATATGAGAGATTTCCCCAGGTAAGTACAGTTCTATGGGTGATGTAAGTTAGAAAGACTAGAGTATCAGTGGACACAGTAGATGCAGAGTGTAAGTAATATCTCAGTGGCAGCTGTCCTTAGCATTCCTGTCACTAGGTGTCCTATGCCCACAAGTAGCATCCCTCCAGGTGAGTGCAGTTCTATGGGTGATGGGAGGTAAAAGGGACAGAGTAGCAGAGGACACAGTTGTAGCAGTGTGTAAGTGATTTTGAATAGGCAGCTGTCTATTGCATTATTGTCATTGCCTATCCTACACCCACAGTGTATACTGAGATGAACAATTCATTTGAGTATTCTCCATTGTTAAGTTTCTGAGCATGGCTACCACAAATTGTACACAGTTGTGATTTTGTTTATGTGAAATAGTGCTTACTGGAAGTTGTAGTGCTATCACTCCTTGCAAAACCCACCGCACACCCAGATACTGTGCCCCCAGGTGAGTTCTCTCCACATGTGAAGTTAGCAAGCTGTGATCAGTGAGTATGCATGCAAATATATTTAGGTGACATTGTTGATGTGTGGACTTACCCGACTCAACTCCCCCAGGTATTCCTGTCAGTCTCTCAGAATGCAGGATGTCCAAGACCTTCTCCTCCCATGATGTGAACTGTGGAGGAGGAGGTAGAGACCACCGTCAGTTTTATGTACCACCTGCTGGTGCATGGCGGCCATGGAATGTACCTTCCCCCTGAGGTTGCTTCACCTCTTCCTGATGTCCTCCCTTGTGCGTGGGTATCTGCCTACAGAATTCACCCTGTCAACTATCCTTTGCCACATTTCTATTTTCTAGCGATAGTGGTCTGCTGGATTTGTCCTCCAAAGAGTTGTGGCTCAACTCTGATAATTTCATCCCCCATGACTCTTAACTCATCATCTGTGAAACAGGGATGTTTTTATGGTGACATGGTAGTAGGATACAAGACAAATGTTAAGAGATGGGGTGTAGGTGCTGTGTGAAGAGGGGCTAATGGCTATGAAATTGGGTATAGGGGTGCTATTGTGTGTGGTGTGTGTTTTGTGCGGGTGTGGAATATGTTGGTGAGAAAGTTGGAGGGGTGCCTAATCTTTGTTTTGGGTTTTGTTTCTTATCTCTATCTGCCTTTGTGTGGCATAGTAGTTACAAATGATTGTGGTTAGTGAAGGGGTACATTTTATAGTGTGGTCTGTAGGTATGTCTGGTGTGTATATGTGAGAGCTGTGTCATTTTCTAATCCATCCAATCTGGTATTGTGTTGTACAGGAATAACCGTGGACCACCTCTGTTCAGACTGCCATTGGAGGACTGCTAAGGAAGAACTGCCAGTGTGATTTGTGACTCGTAATAGGTTCCGTGGTAGGTTGATGGGCTGGCAGTGCTGGGAGTTGGACCACCTCTTTCCCACCCTCCTCAGTGTCCTGACGGTGTCAGTGTTTTGGCTGGATTTTGGAAGTCCTGGTTGTGTAACTCTTAATACGTTGGTCTGTGTGACCAGCAACATGGCGGCAGCCACTGCGGCGGTCTTGCAGTCAGACCGCCAAACTTGTAATGAGGCCATTGATGTTTTGGAAAGTGTATAAGGGGGATGTCCCCAAGTTGGAGGGACGCTTTCTTGTTCTGTTTCTGTGATGCCAACACTTCCCTATACTTCCTGAGACTTGATTAGGATTTCCCTATAGCTTAGTTTAGGGTATTTAGATTAACTTAGATTCCTAACTAATTATACAAGAGAACCATGATTTATATAAAGATCATCAGATCCTGTTTCTCAATTTTTGTATTGCTTCAACTGTAATTGCTTATATGCCTTATGCTTACACAATTTAAACTCATTTGACACTTTACTTCACCTTTGATGATCCTGTACTTATATAGCATGTTTTTGAGATTCATTTACATCAGTTTGATTTTAAATTTGTAATAAACTTTGAACTTCAACCTCCATCTCCTGGATTTAATGAGTTAACAAAGGGGTCTCGCTGTTAATTAATTTGAAGGATTTGTTTAAGTCTACCTTTAGTCCTGGCTCCTTGATATGCCTCTGTAAAAAAATTGTTGCCCAGAGTTTTACCTTTTTGATTTGTGTTTTTATATCACTAGAGAAGTAATTTAGCTTGGGTAGACATTTATGGGATTTATGTGGAACTGAGACACTTTTAGACTGTGGTCCCATTTAATTATCTCTATTTATTCCATATTTCAGGTTCTTGTTGTTTTTTAGACTCTTTGTTCTAATGCTTCACTTCTTTTCCTCTCTTTTCAGGTCCTCTCCTCTCCTCGATCTCCATTCTTTGCTACGCCCCTTGAGAGAAGAAGATTGATTCAAGTAAGTGTTCTTGATTTCTGGATGATTACAAAGATTCAGGTTTCACCACCATATGTGCGAAGTGTAGAAGTCTTCTTAACGGAGGAACCAATTCCCCATAGATACTTCTACTTGAAGTGATAAGCATAAATTAAATTCAAAACAACAGGTAGTTGGGGAAAATGGGTTAGTTGCCCCAAGGACCGCTACATAAGGGTTAGTAATAGTGTTAGATGTCATACTGTTCCTTGAATAGTTTTGCCAGCGATCGTGTCTGGTAGTTGGTTAACCCCTCTTTCTTAATTCCCTCCTTTCCCCTCTGTATGCTTATGCTATTCCACCTCCCTCTCCTGGCCCAGAGCTGCTCATGCATCTGGGTTATCTGCATTCCTCTTGGAATGTGGCGGGACCGTAGGTCCGACAGTGTCTTCTCAATTATGGATACTCGTCTTCCCAGAGTCCGTTGGTCGTGACCCTCTTTTCTTCTACCTGGTCATTATGGGGCAGAGATGGCAGTCTTCATAGTGTCGGGCTGATGGGTGAGAAAGTTTGGGCAGTTTCCCTCATAGCATCCTCTTCCTTCATTATGGAGAATTGCCCCTCTCCCCTCACATCCTCGCTTTTGTCAGCATCTCTCTCTTGTGGCCACAGACCTCCTGGGTTTGAACACAACTCCTTCAAGGGCTCGAACCTTCTTCCTGATTAGTTTTGGATCCAATTAGGTGACTCGTTTAGAAACTGAAGAAGCCCTTTAGAACACTTGGGTTTGGGTTATTCTTCCTGCTCCTTGGCCACCACTTGATATTCTGGCTGGAAAAGTAGGGTGTTTAGCTATGCTCTTTGTCCCCTCTTCTTCACACCACAATAATTTGTCATGGCATTCATCCATTCTATATTCATGGGATCCTGTTTCCTGACACAACCCACCCCAGCATTTTCGCGGTTGGGGATAGCGAGAAAGAAAGTTAGCATTTCCCAGGGAACATCTCTCATGGTGGCATACTTGAAATTGAAACGGTTGCAGTGATAGAAACCATCTTAACACTCTGGAATTATTGCCCTTATTATGACTCATCAAGGTGAGTAGAACATGGTCAGTGTAGAGAACAAAGGGCCATTCCTCTGAAAAATACCTCAATTTTTCCATGGCCCATTTTATGGCTAGACACTCCTTTTCAATGATGGAGCATTTTTGCTCTCGCTGAAATAGTTTTCAGCTGATAAAAAGGAGGGGTGTTTCCTGACCTTCTTCATTCTCCTGAGACAACACTGCTTCTAACCCCACATCCAAGGCATCAGTTTGTAGAATAAAGTGCCTATCATAATTAGGGGAGGACAAAACAGGGCTAGTGGTTATTGACTGTTTGAGCTGCTGAAATGCATGTTGAACCCTTGCTGAATGATTTGGGATTTTTAGAATGTGAACCCCTTTCTTTAAGAGATCTGTCAGGGGAGTGGCAATCTCTAAATATTGGAAAATGAACCACCTGTAGTACTCTAAATGTCTCAAAAAAGCCCTAAAGTATTTTATGGTTTTGGGAAGAGGCACATCTATGACAGGCCGGACCTTTTCCACCTTGGGTTCTATGAGTCTGTTTCCTAAGATTTATCCTAGATACCATACTTTGCTGAATCCGGCTTTGGATTTTTTTGCAGGTATGTGCAAGTTGGATTCCTAGAGGGCTGTTAAGACCTATTGGCAATGCAAAAGATGTTGTTCAAAAGAGGAACTGTATATGATGATGTCGCCCAGATAGGCTGAAGAATAAGCCGGATGTTATTGTACGACTTTATTCATAAGCCTCTGGAATATGTTGACTTCTCTGTGTAGTCCAAAAGGGAGCACTGTAAACGAAAATAAACTGGATGGAGTAGAAAAGACTGTTTCTTCCTGGTCTTCTTTTCTAAGAAGAATCTGCCAATAGCCTTTCATGGGGTCAATAGTGGTTGTAAACTTTGCCTCTCCCAGGTTCTCTGTCAACTCATCTATTCTGGACAATGGGTAAGCGACAACCTTAGATACCTTGTTTTCGGCATGCAAGTCAATACAAAAATGTATTGTACCATCTGGTTGGGGCACCAGAACGATAGGGTAGGACCAGTTACTCTTGGATGGTCTAATAACTCCCATTTCCAACATTTCTTTGATTTAATTCTGAATGGCCTCCCTTCAAGCCGCTGGTATTCCATTGTTTTTTTGTGCTATCACTACCCCAGGTGAGATGGCTATTGTATGTTCAGTTAGGGTGGTCCTTCCCGGACTGTCTGAAAAAAGCTGAGAGAAGGGTTTTAACATTGATGTAAAGTCCTCTTTTTGGGATTGGGATAATTCCTCATTAATAGGTAACAGATGCAAGGTGCTTGTAAGAGTGTACTATGTGGATACCTTTTGGTAAAGGGGTCCTAGCCATTTCTTTAGCAGGTTAATGGGGTAACTCTGTACTTTACCATGATCAAACAATATACAATAAGTAATTTTGCCTATATTTTCTAGTATTTGGTAGTACCATTTCCATTCCCTTTTCAGTTTGGTAGGTGAAGAGGACAGTAGTATGAGTCCCTAATCACAGTCTGAAATGTAAATCTTTTTTTCCCTTTGTCATAGAGTTATTTTTGTTTCTTTGTAACATTTCTCTAGATTACTAGCTGTTAGCTCTCTAAATTTCCCAAGTTCCTTTTTTAAGTGGTTGGGCAACAAAGCTTATTACACAAATCCAGCTCTCCTGGAAACAATCTCTAGGAAGGACCTGAGCGCTTTGGCATTAAAATATTTAGAAGATTTACGATGGGAGGCTGAATCAAAAAAGCCCACAGTCATTCACAATCAAATAATCTTGTCAACGGAGGCTATCCAGCCTTACCTGATGAACGTGACAAACCCCCGCCATCGTTTTGTGCTCACCAGACTGAGACTGGATACATTCCATCGTTTAGTGACCTTCCCAACCATGAATGATTGGAGCACCACCTTGAAGGCCTGCCCTTGTGACGCAAAGGCACTACAAACCACAATCCACGTGGTTTTATTTTGCAAACTGTACGCCAAGCAAAGAAAGCGCCTAGTAGCCCCTCTCTTAAGGCTAATCAACCTCCCTCAGTGTCGTACTGCGTACGCTAGCCTCCAGGTTCTATCATCCATAGAGATGTGCGGAACCTTGGCCAATTTTCTATGCTCTGTACTAAGCACAAGAAAGCGCATGGGGGTAGTAACATAACTTGAATTATTTTAGACCTTTTATTATTGTAAATCATTCAGATTTTAGCCTATTTATTGTATTTATTTATTGTATATTGTATATTAAAATGTAAAATATCGTTACTTTTATGACTTGCTGAAAGTCGAATAAAGTCTTTCTAAAAAAATAAAAATAAAAAATAAAAGTGGTTGGTGTAATCTAGAAGGGACCCAGCCTCATCCTTGATATCTTTCTCCCAGATGTCCTTGGTCATTTCCAATAAACCCAGGGACTGTTTACCGCACAAGAGCTCAAAGGAAGAATAGGCCAAAATGCTCTGAACCTGTCCCCTCATAACAAAGAGTGCCAAAGGTAACATTTGATCCCAGCTCTTCCCTTCAGAAGATAGCATCTTTTTTAGGGTTAGCTTTAGTATACCATTGTATCTTTTGTGTGAGGCCATCAGTTTGAGGGAGATATACAGATGTATTAATGTATGGTAGGTTCAGTGTTTTACATACTTGATGCATTAGTTTAGACACTAACTGAGTACCTTGATCACTTAAGATCTCTTTGGGGAATCCTACCCAACTGAATCCCTCAGTTTATATAGGTACAATGGTTTTTTAAGTAAGTGAACGTTAGGGAATAGCTTCAGGAAATCTTGTTCCATAGTCAATGACCACAAGTACATATTGGCGGCCTTTCTTGAACCGATCAAATCCATCCTCGCCCACTCAAAGGGTTTACCTATATTTGGTATGGGCTGGAGGGGTTCTGGGGTGGTCAATAGGGATTTTATTTTTGGCAGATATCACATTCCTCACAATATTTCTTTATGGTTGCATGTATCCTTGCCAATAAAAGTATTGTAGGATCACCTGGGAGGATTTATAATTCTCAGTATGTCCAGCCATCAAGTGTCAATGGGAAAAAGACATGATTTGGTCTCTGAAATCTCAGGGGACCAACAACTGAAGGTTGTCTCCTTCCTCACCTGTGTAATTTAATAGGACTTTCCTTACTGTGAATTGGGGAAAGGATGTTGGAGATTATCCCTCACTCTCTCCAGCCGTCTTCCATGAGTTCTGAAGAGTGGCATAATTCAGTTGGTCATGCCTAAAATCTTTGTCCATAGCCCAGGGTTCTGGGCTGAGAAGGGCTTTTGTGGTCTTGGGATAAATTTGTATTAACTTGTCGCTAAACAAGTCTACAAAGTCAGGATTGTCTGTACTGAGGATAATGTTTCCTGGAAGATTTTGTAACACTACTGCTCTGATTGTTCTCTTCTTTCCTTCTGAGGTAACTACAGTGAGCTGAGCTATGGTATATGCCTTCACATCCCCATGTACACAACGTATATACACAAAGTGGGTCGGGATCATTTGTGAGGGGTGGACCAGATCCTTCTTAACAACTGACAGTTTACACCCTGAATCTAGGAGTGTTTTAATCCACCAATTGTTTATGAAGAGACTTGCATATAAACAAGGGCCAAGCTCCTAGATGTAGAGAATCAAGCATGAAAGGTAATTAACCTTCATGGGTTACACCCCGTTCTTTCTCCAGGGCCAAAACCTAGCGTTGTGACCCCACTCGCCACAGTCAAAAACATTGGGGCCTTCTGGAAGTATTGGTTTAGACATGAGGTAGTTTGCGCTTCGTTTTATCCGGTGGTCTTTTTCCTGCTTTCCTCTCCATTTTGATTCCCCCAGTATCATGAGGTACCCTGTGTCCTTCTCGCTGTCACCCAGGAAACCTCTGACTGCTTGCTCTACGGTAGGATTAGTATATTATCATAGCCAGTTTTAAGAGGCAAAAGAGAGGCCTTCCAGATACTGTTTAAGATATATTTTAGACATAATCTATTCTTGACTGCTTTCTCTAAGCTTCAGCCATTTATTGACTGCTGTTTTCAATTTGAAAAACAGGGTTTGGGGATTGACTCCCAGTGCCCCCTTTTCCCTTTGGAACTGAACCCAGTAGGATTCAGCATCCATCCCTAGGTGATCCAAGATAATGTCCCTTATTACCTCATAAGGGGTATTGCCCTCAGGATTGGCCACTTGGTATGCAGCTTGGGCCTCACTGGTAAGATGGGAAGCCAGGAAGAAGGGCCATTTCAATTGTGGCCATCCACAAGCTTTAGCAGCATCTTCAAAATTCAACAAGAAGGCAATCCAAGTCTTCTCCTGGATTTATCTTCTGTAATGCCACCAGGGCCCTATTCCTCAGGTACCTGATAAGCAAATTTTAATTGTTCTTCTGACACTTTTTGAAGACTGTCAACTTGCACTTTCACCGAGTTGTGAAACAACTCCCATTCCACCTTGGCGGCTGACATTTGTCTTTTGATTTCCCATTCCAGCTTCCACTATCCTTTTACTAAATGTTGCACCACAACATCCATTATGACTTCTATGGACAGTTGCCTGCATTCTCCACTACATTTGAGGATTTATGCAGAATTGAGACATGTTTGGATTGTGGTGCCATTTACATATCTCTATTTATTCCATATTTCAGGTTTGTGTTGTTCTTTTAGACCCGTTTTTCTAATGCTGTGCTTCTTTTAATCTCTTTTCAGGTCCTCTCCTCTCGGGGATCAACATTCTTTGCTGCACCCCTCGAGAACAAAAAGCACAACTTGGCAGGTACTGGGGATATATTTTACACATGATAGCTCTAGTGTAAACATGGTACATGCTGATCGGCAAGGTGTATGGGAGCTGAATGTAAAGAGTATGGAGTCACTGATTACTGTGTTTCACAAATTTGATAGCATAAACTACCTGAGGTATAGATCCTGGTATTTGAAAAAATTTAGTAAGCTAGAAGTGGAAAAACCATACTACTACAGAAAATTAATTCAAAGACATTTTATGGTGAAAGACATAGAGGGAAGGTTCAATGCAGTGGCTCCAGATATGAAACTGGAATAGATGAACCAGAGTCCAGAGATCACAAAAAAGCTCCAGAGAATTGTTGGGCAGACACGTAAAAGTGAATATGTTGTTCAATGGATGCTGGTTTACCATGAAGTCCTTTATATTTGCAATGTTTTCAGAGTGATGACGAATTCAAAATGAATGTACCATCATGAAATTGTTCCTCACCACAAACCTGTGGGAAGGAGAGAGGAACATTTTAATAAACATTTTGACACTGTTTTTCATTTCATGCAGCAGCCTGTGCGACTACCCAACTTTGTGCCCAAACAATATGTGGATAGTAATATAAAGACATGTCTGCTAGAAGTCCTGGAATATGCAAAACTGAAGCAGAAGGGATTTATATTGAAAAAGAAAAAAACTGTTAGACATAATCACTAAAGCTAAATGTCCATACTTTAATTGCCATAGTAAGAATTTCATTCAACCTGCCACTACGAAACAGGTTTTTAAAAAACAACTTTTGCAAGCACATAGAGAGATGGATGTAGTAAAAAAAAGGGGTGAGTTTATCAAGGACATTCTAGCATATGATCTTTTTCCAACAAATGCATTAGTTGGTGGAGATGCTAAAAAAATGAATCAGTGAAGCGCAAACTCGTACAAGAGTTCGAAAAAAAATCTTTCACATGAAGAATTTCAATTCGAAAAGGTGTCCTCATTGAAAACTGCTGTTATTGTGAGCTATATGTCACAATTGCGAATTGTCAACACTTCATCCATGCAAAGCTTCGGAGAGGTTGTTCAGACTGTTCTACAGATATCATTGTCAGTGTGCACTTTGCAAGAACTGCACATTGTCTTTGACAGTTATCTTGAATTATCTGACAAAGAATGTGAGCTAATCAGCCAAATGTCTACAAGTGGAGCAACTGACTTTGCCTGCATCACAAATTCGACACCTATACCTGTGCACATTCATATATTCTGGGCATCAACATCAGACAACATCAACTTGGAGATGTTAAGCTGCCAAAATATTGCTGATGTTCCAGTAAACACTGAAAACACTGAATTTCCAATGATTCCAAGTAAAATGATTGTCAATGAGTAGTTGGTGCATGCAGAGATATATTCAAAGGTTATGGGCCATATTGATCAAGAACTTAATAGCAAATTTGAGGAAGCTGGCCTTCGTGTTGTGCCACATGTTCAATCGTTTGTTGAGTTGGCCGTTTTAAATGATTCCAAATGAGTTATTGTACACAGATGTTATTCTTGTGCTACTAAGATTCGTTGTAATGTTCATAACTCAAGGATTGTTAGAGTAGTAGACAAGTTATGGAACAAGTGAGAAAAGACACTTAGAGCCTCATTATGAGGTTGGCCTGTGGCCCCCAGCACTGCCTTTCCACTAGCTTTTTCATGGTGGGAACCCCGCCATGAAAAGGCTAGCGGAAAGCGGACTCAGCACTGCCGTGGCTGACCACAACTCCGACCACCGCCACCTCATCAGGAACCACTTTCCTGGTGATGGCGGCAGGGTCGTAACCTGGCGGTTGGACCACCAGGAGTGCGGTGGTCTGACCGCCAACACAAGTCTAGCAGTCCTAAGGCCACCAGACTCATAATTAGGGCCTTAATCCTGCTTCATATTCTGTACAAGAAAACTTTACCCAGAGATGCCCAGTGTTCTTTTCAAGGCACACGGGGTCATTACAAGCTTGGCAGGCGGCTACCGCAGCCCGCCAAGCGGTAACCGCCATGCGGCCGCCAACGCGGCCGCACTCCCGCGGACACCATTATGACATCCCCGCTGGGCCGGCGGGCGCAAACCAAGTTTACGCCCGCCGGCCCAGCGGGGATGAGGCCGCAACATAGGAGCCGGCTCCTAATGGAGCCGGCGGTGTTGCGGCTGTGCTACGGGTGCAGTAGCACCCATCGCGCTTTTCACTGTCTGCTATGCAGACATTGAAAAGCTGGCCGGGGCCCTGTTAAGGGGCCCCTGCACTGCCCATGCCAGTGGCAATGGCAGTGCAGGTGCCCCCAGGGGCCCCAGGATACCCCTTACCGCCAGCCTCTTCCTGTCGGTGCAAACCGCCAGAAACAGGCTGGCGGTAGGGGGTCATAATCCCCAGGGCAGCGCTGCTTGCAGCGCTGCCCTGGCGGATTATCACCGCCGGGGCTAAAACGGCGGGAAACCGCCGGCCCCGGCAGTGCGACCGCGGCGCTACCGCCGCGGTCTTAATACTGGTCTCCGTACCGCCAGCCTGTTGGCGGTACAGACGCCACATTACCCCTGGCGGTCTCTGACCGCCAGGGTCGTAATGACCACCACATTCTTATAGGTGAAGCAAAATTGGAACAAAGCTTTGAACTTTAACTGTTGACCCTGTGAAGTTTCCAATAGGATTTGCTGAGACAGAAGAAGAATGTGACTTTAAAGACAGAAAAATACCTTGTGCGTGTGTGAAAAACGAGTGCTGACTGTCACAAATTTGATGATCTTCAGTACAGTGAGTTCAATAGATCAGTCCCACTAAGTGACCTTCAAACGATGTCATATTCTGTGTGTGGACACCTTAAAAGAGCATTCTGCTTGATCAGAAAACATGTTTTGGATAATGCATATGTAGTGAAAGATCTGTGTGAATTTGGTTGGAAAGTTATTGATGGGGTGAAAAAAACGACTTATTTTCTGAAGGCTCTAACCACAGAACTTACATGTACATGTACTTGCAAAACCTGTGCTACAAAAAAGATGTCCCTGTCTATATGCTCTTCACAAACGTTCAACATTCTGGAAATGTACCACAAGCGATTGCCAAAACAAATAAATAAAGTGAACTATGAAAATGTGTCTGAAACAAGAGTGATAAACATTATTTTTTTCATATTCAGATCATAAACATTGTTTAGTATATACATAAAAGGGTTCAAAATCATTATTATTTGTCCCATTTCATATGTCTCTTCTTCCTCTATTATAGCCGCCATTTTGCAAAATGGCGTAAGGGTTGCTCTAAGAAGTTATTTTCTGTCTCTATAGGATTACTTGACCCCCAAAACCTATGTTTTATCACTAAATTGAAGTACATAGGTCTCATGGTTCCTGAAATATTATATCAATACTGCAACACATCCACCATTTTAAAAAATGTCATCCAGACAAATTTGGCCCGGATCAACAATTTTTACCCAAACTAAGTTACTAATGATCCAAAAACACAAATCAAAAATGAAAATCTCTGGACAACAATTGTTTTACGGATGCATGTCAGGGAGCTGAGATTATTTACCCCCCTAGTGCCTCATAAAAGGTCTGTCAAAAGAAGGGAAGCATAAATATGGGTCCAAGCATCATCGGATGGTAAAATTGTGAGGACGATTGTGGTCTAGAATAGAGGAGAGGAGAACTAGACCCTCTATTCTAGATTAGTTAGTCCCTATAGCCAAGTCCCTAGTGCCCATGTCCAGAATTTGGAAGATTGGTGGAGTTCCAGAGATTTTGGAGAGAGGTGTGTCAACATAGAATTGAGTATCACTAGGTTCATGAGTGCAGTGGTGCATGCATAGCTTGCGGTGCTTTGTGGGGTTTGGATGGTGTTTTGCAGAGGTTTTGAATGTCTGGTGAGTGTGGTATTTAGTAAAAGAATTTGAAGTTGTTAATGTGTCAAACATGATGTAAGATCTCGGGATAGTCTAAAAAATGTAAAAAACACTAAATTGTAGTTGTCTGCTATGTTTGTTGGTGCTTGACGTGAGATGCCGTTGACGGCACAATTTAGATAGGGGCATATCTTTGTGGGATTGTGAGATGTTGTAGGTATAGTGGATCCTGATGCACAGGGTGAATCTTTACCAATCTAAATTATACCCCACAGCTAAAAGTTTTGTTTGATGTGCTTGTTGACTCCTGTGTGTCTTAATACCATAAATCCTAAAGTAAAGCAGACCAAAGGTATTTATAGTCTATATTGTTATACATGTTTGATGCTGAGAAGAGTGTGTTCGAAGTGTAGAGGAGGGTGAACAGCTGCAAGGAGTAAGATTGACGTCACAGAGTCCACGCTGGTATTGGTCAGTTTGTGTAGTGGTGCTCTGGTATTGGTGGTCTGTGTCACAAGGGGTTGCGCTGTGATTGGATGTTGCTGTTGAACACAAATTGTGAACAAGGAGTTATTTCCTGGTCCAAAAAAAAATTCTATCTGTGATTATTAATATTTGATTGAAAAATTAGTTGTTTTAAAAATTTTTGAGATTTGTTTAGAGGAGATGTGCCTATACCTAGTAGAGAGGGAAAAGAGGCACCTCTCAAAGATATTATGTGGCAATAAATGTAGGGCTCCATAGAAGTATTTGACTTGGTCAATGGCACAAGATCACAGAAAAAAGAAGGTGCATTGAGATTTCCACCTTATGGCACATTTAATCTTAGCGTTATTGAAAACTTGAGAAGGGTCTTATACTAGATTAAATCACCTCCTATACCTGCACAGTATGAGGTGCTGAACATTTGGGAATGTGTTGCGTATCCTAGGGAAAAAGAAAAGTATCAGGGAAGAGCTTAAAAGGCAGTGCAGACTTATGCAGATGCTAGATGAGATGCTGATCAAAAAAGAGGGAAAACTGACATGATAGAGAGAGTTAGATTGTATCCAGGCCTAACAAGTGAAGCATTCTAGAGGGAGTGAAGGAAAAGGAAACGGAAAAGAAGGTGAGGGTGAAGGTGAAGGATGGAAAGGAAAAAGAGTCAGATGATGTGAGTGTGATCAGTGACAATGACTCTATTGATAGCCTTCTACATGTATCATTGTCAGAACTCCCACCTTCGTATAATGATACCCGAGTGGAAGTTGGAGATAGCACTAATGGTGGTGGGAAACTTGGATTAGCTACTGCCCCAGAAAATGTGAAGTCTGGTTTGGGGGTTTGCTCTAGTAATTGTCATTTTGAACTGATGGGAGAAGGTTCAGGAATATGTGTTTCATCAGATCATACCATCCCAAACCACTACTGATGCTCTTACTGTGCCAGTTACTATTGGTCCTGTGGTCCACATGTATAAGCCTGATTTCCCAGGAAAGACAACTTATAATGTGGCTGTCCCTGACAGAGCAGGTACTTGAAGTAATGCTGCAGCAAGTTCTGATACTAAAGGATTTGTTCTTCTAATCCTGAGACACACGAGCTCTCCATGTGTGGGGAGTGCTGATTCAACTTTGTATCTTGCAGAGTGCAGTTCCAAAGGTACGTATCAGAGCATGTCAACCTCTGGTACTCCCGTATTGGAGCTTCCTTTATATTCCAGTAGCACTACCCATGGAAATGTGAAAATGTCTATGATAGCTATAGTGTCATGGAGCCTTAGCACCAAGGAAATAGATGTGTAGGTAAAAGCTTTCAATATCTACTCTTTTGAGTGATAGCGGAAGCTCCGAGTTGAGTCAAGGAACGATTGTCACCTGTGAGAGAGAACTTGCTGGATGTGGCTAAATTAAAGTCAGAATTGACCGATGGGATTAGTGGGAATCTTTAAATGGCTTATTTAGACTCATACCAAGAAAATGAACTTGGGTTCATGGGTAAGGATGTTGCGAGACGTGCAGGACATGTTTATGACAAACTATCTGAGTTGGCTCAAAGATGTGAGATAGACTTGAATAAGACCAAAGCCTTGAAGAAGAGTTACAGTGTGTGGTTTAATGAGGAAAACATAGCCTATGTGAGCATTTCACGGATGAAAATACAAATGAGGGAGCTTATTTAAAACATTCAACAAATGGACTGAGCTAGGCTAATTGGAAAGTCGATGGGCAAGAAAGAAAGAACCGAAGAAACAGATAGGGGAACCATCTCCTCAATAGCAGGAGAGGGAAGTACATCACATTTCCCACTGAAAGAAGCGCAGGTTATGTTCATGTGCCCTGGAGCAGGAGTGATCTTGCATTATTCACTAACAACTTTCCAAAGCTGAGGGAAAAGCCAATAGAGTGGTACAAGGAGGTTGAGGATTTATGAAGATTTCACTAGTGTGAGCTGATTTGAATACTCTGTTTCACATTGTGGTTCCGTGTGACTTGTGGGCAGAGTATATGATAGCGATTGAATGGCCTGAGTCATAACCACTGGGGAGCCAGGTGATGAAAGGTCTGCTTCTGGTGATGAAAAAGTATCAGTGGGTGATGACATTCTTGAAGTCAAATGTGTTGCTGAAAGATATTGATTGGATCAAAATTGACAGAAATACTTAGGAATCTAAAGAGTCAACTCATGCTTACTATGGGAGATTGTTGCAGATGTTCAAGCAATATAGTGGAATAGAGACGCTTGAACCGAAGAATATGGGACATTTTGTGTTGAGGTGTGTGACAAGATTGAGACCTGAAATCAGCATGATGATTCAGCAACATTTTATTTGTTGGCAGAATAAATCAGTTGATGAAACCTTTGAGACATGGGAAGTACTGCAGTGATGAAATAGAGATGAAACAGAAGAGATTAAAGGAGAAGTTAATGATTACTCAGATGAAGGCTGCTCAGAGAAGAAGTCAGATTCAGTCTTTTGTAGGGAATGTTGGTGCTATGCAAGGAGTGTATCAGCAGTGAACTACTGCAATGCAGGGTAGAGCTCAAGGCATCTCAACTGATCCTGGTATAGGGATGGATGTGAGTAGCCTGAAAAAGACAAATCCTTGTCATTTTTGCAACAAGTTGGGGCATTGGCAGAAGGAGTGTCATCTTAATCCAGCTAAACAACTCTAGCATTCAAGTTTTGTACAGCTCCTGGGTGACAGCCTTGTACAGATGCAAAATGTGCAAAGACAGCGAGTGCAGAATTTTGACATTAGCCAAGATCCAGTGACGTAGGTTCCACAACCTCAATGCCACAGCACTATTTGAATGGCCATAGTTTGAATTCTAATCAAGGTCTAATTGTGAATTCCAATACATTCCAAGATAATAATCCCTTCCCACATTACCCCATGTTTGAGACCTTTGAGAGCTATGGGTCCTATCAGTCAGCCTGAGGGTGCCTGAAGGGGGTGGAAGATTACGTCCTTGGCGCAGCCTTGGAGGTAGACTAGAGTGGTCCATTCATAGATGGTAAAGTGAATAGCCACCATGGGTCATTTTTTATTGAAACTGGTGTTACCCGTTCTCCTGTGAAAACAGTAGAAGTCCCAAACCTACCCCTCTTGGGAAGTAGGGTCCTTTAAGGAGAATCACCGCTTTGTGGAGTGTGATTCTAAACCAGTGAGTCTCTTGCGAACAGATCTCCTTTGCAATCTAAACTGTGTTATCTAATGTACGCTGAAATATATAGAGATGCAAACACAGATTGAGGAAGTTGTCTTCAAATTGGTGGAAGATGCCTCTTACACTGCATTGTTACCATGATGACCATTGATGACTTGCCCCCAGACCATGAAGATGCAGTCAGGTCTGAGGTTTGAGATTTTACAGGAAAGAACATCGGTTTAATCAAAGGTGGTGAACCCATTTTAATCTTATTGAAGTCAAACACTGAATATCCGAGAACACTCCATTATAATTTGACACCTGAAACGATTGCTGGGATTACTCCAGTAATTGGATCCAGGTTCCAAAAAGTTATTTTTCAATAGATCCTAGGAGTCCATGAAATTCACTCATTATGGGCTTACAGAAGCCAAGTAGTAAATATAACATCATTCAAAACCTGAGGAAAGTAAACAACATTGTTGTTCCGTGGTACCGAATCCAGTTGTGATTTTGTTTCAGATTCCATGTGAGGCCCGGTGGTTTACAGTTACCGATTTGTGCCAGGCTTTTGTTCTGTAGCCTTGGATGAGGACAGTCAGTTCCTCTTCCCATTTTGGTCTGCCAGTTGTGTTTTTGTATGATGCTGAGTCAGATGCTGATGCTCTATCTTCAACCAGATTCTCAAGAACAATCTGGAGTCCTTGGTCATGCCTTGTAACTCAGTTTTGGTCCAATGTATATTGACAAACTACTGGTGGCGTTGATTACTATCACATTCTTGAACCACTTACCTGAGAAAAGACATAAAGGTCCTCATTACAACCCTCGCAGTCGGTGTTAAAGCGGCAGTGGTACCGACAACAGGCCGGCGGGAAAATAAATGAGATCACGACCACAGCTGAAACCACCAACATAGACAGCCACTTGAACACTCCGACCGCCATGGCAGTAGCAACCAACATCGCGGCGGTCACCGCCAACAGACAGGTGGAAGACAATGTACCACTCACCCCATTACAACCCGCCAATCTGCCAGCTTTTCCGGAGCTGTACCAACGGCATCAAAAGCATGCCAGAAACAGTCTTTAGAAGGGAAACCACACACCTCTCGACACTCAATGAAGAACCAAGACTCCGTGGAGTCCGAGTTACAGGTCCTCCCCAAGCTGGTCTATCTCCTCATACACCAGGAGTATCAAAGGAGGTGGCAATGACCACTGTGAGTACTGCACCTAGCACACAGGGGAGGGGGGAGGAAAAAGAGAGTGACACACACACGCAACATGCAACACCCCAAACTCCACCCTCACCGACAACACCATACACACAAACACATGCAGCAACATGACATATACACCCCGTAACGCCCTGAAAGAACGCAAGGACAAAAGGAATTGAGTTAAACAGTGATATTTTAGGAATAGGCGGATATACATAACTAATTCAAAAACAGTATTTACAAAAATATACAATAAGTACATAAGGTCGTACATTGTCCTTTGCAAATGTACGTGGGCCACTGGGCCACTAGGCCAATAATCATGGACCAAGCCCACACTCGACTCCTGACTCAATACAGAGAGAACACTGCAGGGGCATCAGGTTGAAAACACACAGGCACCTCAGGGAGATGGGGAAGGGGGGGCACCTCAGCCGGAAGATAGAATAACGCCACTGCTCCTCGAGGGGGCTCCATGCCCACTGCTTGGTCCTGGGGAGTGCAAAGCCACAGTCTCTTAAGTAGATGCCTTTCTCCACTGGTTCTGGAGGGGGCATGGTGCCCAGTCTGCTTCATCCTGCGAAGGATTGGGTAAGTGGATGCCTTTCTCCACAGGTTCTGGAGGGGGCCTTATGCCCAGTCTGCTTCATCCTGCCAAGGATTGGGTGAGTTGATGCCTTTCTCCACAAGTTCTGGAGGGGGCATTGTGCCCGGAGAGCTTCATCCTGCCAAGGATTGGGTGAGTGGATGCCTTTCTCCACTAGTTCTGAAGGGGGCTTGGTGCCCAGTGATGCAGCACATGGGGTGCGGCAGTTCATATTCCCTCACCTTGGTGTCTGAGGCACGAGATTTGAAGGGGACAGGTAGCAGGGAAGTCCATGGAGGCAGGGCCAGACTCCATCCTGCAGCAACTAAGGCTGCAAACTGGTGGTTGTTGTGGTGTTGGTGGGGGTGGTGGTAGGCTCCAGCCCATCTCCTGCAGCCCCGGACGGGTGCAAACTGGGGCTGCTGCTGCTGTTAGTGGTCCTACTGTCAGCGGTGCAGCGGGCGGTGCTTGCGGCCGGGATGCTGGCGGTGCTGGCCGTGGTGCAGGTGCCGGTGCTGCCAGTGTTGAGGGAGGCACCAGCCCTTCTCCTGCAGCCTTGGATGGCTGGCCACTGGGAATGCTGCTGCTGACAATAGTGATGGCAGCGGCGGTTCATGTGGCGGTGCTGTCCGCAGTGCAGGTGGCAGGCTGTCGGTTCTGATGGTGGCCACCAGGCCCCCACCTGCAGGCTCCGACGTCTGAGGTGCCTTGCCTTGGCTTTTGTGCCCCTTCTTCACCTTGGCAGCTGCTGTTGGGACCTTGGCTCTGGCAGCTGGAGTTTTGGAGGAGGCCTTGCTGGGTGGGTCGTGCTCCTTGCCCTTGGTGCATGCGGTCCCCTTCTTCACCTTGGCAGGTGGTGGAATGGTTTGGTCCTTTGCAGTGGTCCGTGGCACACTGGCTGGCCTGACAGGTGCCCCCTTAGAGCCTCTGGGAGTTGCAGGTACCACAGCAGAATCCGACTTGGTGGCTGAGGTGCTGGCCTGGGTTCTGGACACCCTTGCCCGCGAGGGAGAATGGTAGGGAACAGGGTAATGTTTGCCAGGAAAACACACTGGGGCGGGAAGATGGAGAGGGTTTGGGAGTGGAGGAAGAGGGAGTGGTTGTAGGAGGTGTCTGCTGAGTTTGGGTGAAGGTGCATGGGCTGGATGCTGTTGTGAGGTGGATGGCTGTTGGGTGGAGGGGTGCTTGCGTTTGTGTACTTTGGGAGGAGGGGTCACAGACACAGTGGGAGAGGACACAGGGGACGTGTGCATGGTTGTGGGGGTGGTGACTGCCAGTGAGGGGTGTGTTGTGAAGGGCATGCTGGTGATGGAGGTAGTGGATGACGATGTAGTAGTGCATGCAGGTGTGAGTGGAGACGATTCTGGGAGGGAAGCGGATGAAGAGGAGGAGGGGGACACAGTGGAGGCAGTGGATGTTGGTGTGTCTGCATGGGGATGGTGTTTGTGTGACTGCCTGTGAGATGAAGTGTGGTGCTTATGTTTGCCTGAGACACCTTTGTGTGTTGATTTGGGTGAATGCTGGTCTGAAGGTGTGCTTGGGATAGGATGGGGTTGAGGGGATTGGGTCTGGGAAGAGGAAGTTGGAGGGGGAAGGCTAGACACAGGGACAACGGCTGCCATCAGAGAGTTGGCCAGAGCCTGAAATGCTCTCTATTGGGCAGCCACGCCAGAGTGAATGCCCTCCAGGTATGCATTTGTTTGTTGCAAATGCCCTGCTACACCCTGGATGGCATTCAGTATGGTTGACTGCCCAACAGAGAGGAATCTCAAGAGGTCAATAGCCTCCTCACTGAGGGCAGCAGGGCTGACTGGGGCAGGGCCTGAGGTGTCTGGGGCAAAGGAGATGCCCACCCTCCAGGGTGAGTGGGCATGGGAAACACGCTGAGGGGTTGCTGGGAGGGCAGTGTTGGTAGGGGGGTGGCGGCTGTACCTGTTGTTGGCTGGGCACAGAGGTGTCCACCACCGCCAGGGATCTTCCATTGGAGGAGGAGTCGCTGATTGTGGTCTCCCCTCCTGTCCCCGTCGTGGTGCGCTCCTAGCCCTCTCTCCCACTGGTGCCCTCACCCTCGGTGGATTCGGCCTCATGGGCCATGTGGGATGCATCTCCCTCTGCCACTGGTGCCTCTGCCCCTCCGCCGGATGATGCTAGTGCACATAAGGACAGGGTGAGAAAACAAAAAGGGGGGAGAGACAGAGGATATACTTGGTCAATACCAGCAACACCACTACAGTTGGCGTACACAACACACAGGGAGCAGCCCTATGCACTAGGCCATGCCCAAACATTTACTAAGACAGTCACCAGCCCATGGGGCTCAATGCCTAACGTCATTAGCCGAACACCTGAAACCCACAGGACCCTTCCCAGTAGTAGATGGCCGCCTACATTATTGGGGTATGAGTGATTCTGAGCCTGCTCAACAAGGGACATACCCTGTCATGTTCGCCCTGGCCTAGGGGCACCCACAGCCCACATCCCCCACCCAGGTACCTCCTAACATGCGCAAAGTCAGGTTTCAGATTCAGTACTCACCCCTTTGTGGCTGCTGTGATGCCTTCAAGCGCCCATCCAACTCCTGATAGGCCACCGCCAGGATGCGGAACATCAGGGGGGTCATGGTGCGACGGGCATCCCTTACTCGTTGGGAGGCCAGCCCCAGGTTTGCCTCCGCCGTCTTCTTTGCCCAGCGGCGCAGGTCCTCCCACCTCTTGCAGCAATGGGTGCTCCACCTGTCAAAGACCCCCAGGACCCACACCTCCTTGGTGATGACACGCCAAATACCCTTTTTCTGGTGGGTGCTGACCTGCAGGGAAAATACAGCAGTAAAGGGAATTATTCACCCGTCCGGACTGTCATACTCATTGCCCACCAGATCCTACACATCCCCTGACGCACATACATTGACCACCTTACGTGCTGCACTCTGGCCAGGACCCCTCTGCCCCCCACATGTGGCTTATACACACAGCACACCATACATTCATGGCCTACGCATCATGCTCACAGTGTACTCACCTGTTTGTCTGGAGGACCGTAGAGTAACATGTACTGGGGTAGGACCACATCCACCAGTTTCTCCAACTCCCCCGCAGTGAAGGCAGGGACCCTTTCCCCAGACCCATGAGCAGGTGTACATCACCATTGGCTCCTGAATCCCATAGGGTCCAATGATAACCAATGCGAATTTGCATGGAGGTCATCGACCGCCTACCGAGACGGCACACAACGCCAGCGCAATTACCTCATTTCCACTTGTCCCTCCTCACAGGTCAGGCAGCCGCCATTTCAGGGGGGCACAGGGCATGGCACCTAACTGCGTCACAACAGACATTGCCACATCAACGGACTCTCGAGTTCACATACTGTTTCTGTAAAGTCAACAATTCATCATAAGTGCAATATAAGTGTGAATATAACCCTCTGCTCACCGTTCTCTTCCATAGGCTTCAACCGCTGAGGCAGAATATGAGATGGTGGCATCCTCGGGTATACGGACCCCTGGTGGACATAGCGACAATGGAGGACAGACACATTATCATTCGCCTACAGACTTGACTGTGCCACAATCCTGTGCGCCCGATTGGAGCCAGACCTGGAGCCAAACCTGATGTCTGCTATCCGCCAACCCACAGGTATCCCCCCTCTAGTGCAGGTCCTGTCAATGCTCCATTTCCAGGCTAGTGGTTCCAAACAACATATCCCCAACATCATTGGTGCCATTGATGGTACACATGTGGCATTTGTCCCCCCCCACCGGAGAAATGAACAAGTTTACAGGAATAAAAAAAGCTATCACTCAATGAATGTCCAGATAGTGTGTTTGGCGGACTAGTACATCTCCGGTGTGAATGCCAAATTTCCTGGCTCTGTGCATGACTCCTATATCTTGAGGAATAGCAGCATCCCATATGTGATGGGCCAACTCCAGAGGCACCGGGTTTGGCTAATAGGTGAGCCAACGGTCCCCACACAGTATGAGTAGGTGTCTGGGTATAGGGTTATCCTCAAGGGTTAATGTGTGTTTAACAGTTGTACCTTGATATTTGCAGGTGACTCTGGTTACCCCAACCTCTCATGGCTACTGACCCCAGTGAGAAATGCCAGGACAAGGGCAGAGGAACGTTACAATGTGGCACATGGGCGTACAAGGAGGATTATTGAAAGGACCTTTGGCCTCTTGAAGGCCAGGTTCCGGTGCCTCCATCTGACTGGTGGATCTACTCACCCAAGAAGGTGTGCCAGATCATCATTGCATGTTGCATGTTGCACAACCAGGCCTTGAGATGCCAGGTGCCTTTTCTGCAGGAGGATGTGCCTGGAGATGGTCTTGTGGCAGCAGTGGAGACTGTGGACAGTGAGGAAGAGGAGGCAGAGGAAGAAGATGTTGACAACAGAACCAATATTATTCGGCAGTACTTCCAGTGACACACAGGTAAGACACTGTAACTTCACTTAACATTTCAGTTATCTGTTGGACATTGTACAAGGCAGCCTGTTTCCCTAGGTCTATGGCCACTGACTGTACCTTTTGGCATCTCTATTTTCAGATCCCTGTGCCCCTCTCTGGCTCCTGCTATGTGTACTGCTGCCCACCAGAGGTCATCCTAAAGTATATTTCACTGTATGTTTGAGTTGCAATGCTTTGATAATGTTGTATTATTAATACATATTTGAAGCATTTGACAGACTCCAGATTCGTACTTGTTCCAAGGGTGTTTATTTAGGTGCTCATAAATAGTGGGGGTGGTGCAAGGGGCTAGGCTGATGTTGGAAGGAAGTTCAGGGTAGAGTCCAGTCTCTTGGTATCACAGGTGCATTGTCCAATGGGACATAGGAAGGGGTGTAATGGCAGTTCAAGGTGGACAGGGTGACAGTGTGGGACACAAGGGTGACAATCAGGAGAGTGTTATTTCCTGGCGTGGGTCTTGGCAATGTTCTCTGTCTTCTGCCTAGACCGCAGGGACCATTTGTGGGGTAGTTCTCCTTCTGCAAGGGGGTGGGGTGCTGGTGGCCTGTTAGTCCTGTGGCAGGGCCTCCTGTCCACTAGCTCAAACAGAGGTGGAAGGCTGTTCCTCGGTTTGGCTATTGTCAGGGGCCCATTATTATGCCACTGCCTCCCTCATGGTCTTTCCCATGTCTGCCAGCACCCCTGCAATGGTGACCAGGATGGTGTATATTTTTGTTAGGTCCTCCCTGATCCCCAGATACTGTCCCTCCTGCAGCCGCTGGGTCTCCTGCAGCTTGGCCAGTATCTGGCCCATCGTCTCCTGGGAATGGTGGTATGCTCCCAGGATGTTTGTGAGTGCCTCGTGGAGAGTGGGTTTCCGGGCCTGTCTTCCCCCATCGCACAGCAGTCCTCCCAGGTTCCCTGTTGTCCTGTGCCTCTGTCCCCTGAACCGTATGCCCGATGCCACGGACCCCAGGTCCCTGATCGTCCTGGTTTGTGGGGTTGCCTGTGGTCCCTGTAGTGGTAGACACACTGCTGATTGATGTGTCCTGGCGACAGTGGCATGGGGCCACTGGGTGGGTGCTGTGGTGGTGTTTCCTGAGGGGGGAGGCTCTTTGGTAGGTTGGGACTGGGGCAGGGGAACCGACTGTCCAGAGGTCCCGGATGGGCCAGTTTGCTCATCGAGATCCAGGCATGCAGAGCTGGGGTCGTCACTGTGGGCCTCTTCTGTGGGGGAACTGGATGAAGCTGGCACCTCCTCTCCGGTGACGTTGAGTAGGGGTCCTTTGGGGGTGCAAACGCAGTGTTAGTGTAGCTGCATGGGCCAAATTGTGCATGGGTGTGTTTCCCTCTATGATTGTGATTTTCCTGTCAGCTTGGCCTTGTGTGAGTGGTGATTTTCTGGGCATGCTGTAGTGATGGCTGTCCATGCAGGTCTGTGATGGGGGTCCATGCATTGGTGTTGCATGCAGGGCTTGGTATTGGGATGGCTGGGTTGTGATGGTGGGGTATAAGTGAGGTGATGGAGTGATGGGAGTGAGGGTAAGGGTGGGGTATGTGATGGCATGCAGGTAGGGTGGGGAACATAATAGTAAAGATATGACTTACCAGAGTCCAGTCCCCCTCCTACTCCTGCGAGGCCCTCAGGATACATTATTGCCAAGACTTGCTCCTCCCATGTTGTTAGTTGTAGGGGAGGAGGTGGGGTCCACTGTCAGTCCTCTGTACTGCTACCTGGTGTCTTGCTACCACGGAATGCACCTTCCCCCGTAGGTCGTTCCACCTCTTCCTGATGTCATCCCTGGTTCTTGGGTGCTGTCCCACGGCGATGACCCTGTGCACTATTCTCCGCCATAGCTCCATCTTCATAGCAATGGACGTCTGCTGCACCTGTGATCTGAAAAGCTGTGTCTCTACCCGGATGATTTCCTCCACCATTACCCTTAGCTCCTCCACAGAGAACCTGGGGTAACTTTGGGGTGCCATGGATGTGGTGCGAGTGATATGTGTGAGGATATGTGGGGTGATATGTGGGGTGATGTGTTATGGTGTATGCTGTGATGTCCATGTATGGTGTATGGGTGATGGTGTTCTGTGCCTCTGATTGAGTGGGTGCTCCTGGCTTGTCTCTCTCTGTGTGCTATTGTTTTGTTCGCTGTAAGGGGTTGTGGGTACTGTGGGTGTGTGTTTTTTAGTGGTCTGAGTGTGTGGGTGTGGTGTGTGTATATGTGTCAGGTGTGTGTATTTTGAACTGTCCAATGTGGTGGTGTTTTGTCGGTGTGTGTGTATTTTGAGTGCAGGGGTGTATACTGCCAATGGTTTACCGCGGTTGAAAGACCGCCACAGTGATTCCTGGGTCATGATAATGTGGACGTATTCCTGTTGGCGTAATGGTGTGAGTTCTGCTATCGCCAGTTTATCTCTGACCTTTGGCCTGGCAGACTTGTGTGGGTGTCTTTGTAGTGGTGGATTTCTCTGTGTGGGTCATAATACCCGTAGCGGAATACCGCCGCGGTCACAGTATGTTTGCGGCCGTCAGCACAGTGGTAGGCGGCGTTTACCGCCGGGGTAATAATGAGGGCCAAAGTGTCCACAAACAAGTTCCAATATTGTCAGAAAGAGTTCAGTATCCGGACGTCACATCGAAAAAGGAGTAAGGAAAGTGTCACAAGAGAGGATTTCAGCAATTTTAGAATGAATCTACCAACTACCCAGAGAGAAATCAGGATGTTTTTGGAAAATGTTGTGCAACTGTCGCCAGTGGATACCCAAGTTTTCCCCAGTGGCCAAGCCTTTGCAGAGGATGACACATCCGGTACCCTGTGATAATGATCGCTTGATTGCCTTCCTAAAGCTGAAAGAAAGTCTCTGTCATACCTCAGCACTGGAAACGCTTGATTACTATATGTCATTTGCTCTTTTCTGCAGTGAGAGGGAGGGCTGCACTCTCTCATTGCTTACACAGTTACACGGAAACACCAGAAAGCCTACTTATCTGCTACTCTTGATCCCGTAGCTTCTGCGCTGCCAGGTTGCCTTAAAGCGGAGGCAGTTGTCAGTGTCAACACAGAGAAGTATGGAAACATAGTCATGGGTTACCCACTAACTGTTTATGTTCCCCATTCTGTGGAGTTACTGTTGACAAGGACTAGAATCCAGCATTTGACAAGCAGTTTCCTTACTAAGTAATACAAACCATACTTCCAGCAGAAAATAAATGTGATTGTCAAATGCTGTACTGTTCTAAATCCTGCTACATTGTTATCTGTACAAGACAATTAACTTATGTCTGTGCAGTGGAGCATGACTGTCTCAATGTCACTGACACATGCACCAAGATGAGACCACAAATACAAGAGGAGTCATTACTTGAGTTTGAAGGAAGAAGGTTGAGAGTTGCCTATGCAGTCTGCACAATTTCAGGAGTTGTTGAAGCTTCTTGGCTTCAAGGAATATTTTCTGCACAAGTGGCTGAATTGATTGCTCTCACTGCAGTCTGCTGTGTTTCAAACCAGCAGAAAGTTGCTTATTTACAGATAGTCAGTACAGTTATGGTACCAGAGGGGGTTTATGACATCCTCTGGATCCCCCATCTGAAACGGTGAACAGCGAGGAATGGTCCAGGGGCATTACAGTTGCCTGAACAGGTTGCGGCGGTCAAGTACCTTGCACACTGTAGTGAAAATGATCATTTAACGTTGGACAATAAATATGCTGATGAAGTCACAAAGTGCTGTGATCACAATATCTTTAAAGTTAAGTGTGAATGCACCAATGAGGGAATGGATGAGACTAACTCCAACCTTTTATTAACTACCACAGACACATGGGAAGAGGTAAAGAGGCTTTAGGAAGCGGTGTCAGAGGAAAAACAGCAGAGTTGTGTCACAGCAGGTTGTGTCAAAAGAGAGGATGGTGAGTGACATTTGGGTGTCAATGGTTGAAAGACATATATTGCCAAGTAGTTTGTTGCCCCAAATGGCTAGACATTTCATTGGTCCATGTCATGTTGGTAGAGATTCCATGGTTCGATTGTTTAGGCAAACGTGTCACCTTGATGCAAAAGCACCTGCCGGCAAGCTACTGGTGGTGACAGAGAGACAATGGGAGCAGGTTAGTCAAGCTGTTGGGGATGGAAGAGATTCTGAAACAGCACATGCTTGGTCTGAGGGGGTCTAGAGAGATTTAGAGTTGAAGCTGAGATGAAATAGTCCTATCCTGCAATGGCAAAAGAGTCAACTTCAGATTCAGACAATGACAAAGGACCTAAAGCTATGAGAAAGTGAGTGGAAGCTGGAGACCGTTGGAAGAAGACAAGAAAGAGGGACACTGAATTTTCCCAAGGAACATGTGCCTCAAACAATCCCAGCGGACACTGAGGACTCCGATCTAAGTGAAGTGAAAAATAAGCATTTGCACTGAAGAGATCTAAAATAATTAGAGTGCCCTCTCAATCGTACCCTACACCTGAATGAACATATTTTGCTGCCAATGACAGAGAGATGGCGTTTTGGGAATTTTGGCTGCAGATTCAACTGAACGTCCTTGACCTAAACATTTTGCTTGAATTCTACTTTGGGTTTTCTGTGTTGTTGGATAGACTTAGACATTTCACTCAGGATGTGATTATTTGTGACTTTGAACTGTTTATATTTTAGAGACTTAGATTTTGTTTTGCTAGGGAATTAAGAAGGGTACCAAGGCTACAGTCTACAGAAGAAGAGAGGGTTGTCTTTTAGAAAAACACAGAGTAGGGCCAAGGAAAACCCATGAAAACCTTTGTAAATAAATCTGTTGCAATTTATCAGATGGACTTTGCTTTGCCGCTTTGCACAAGTGAAACTAAAGGGAACCACTATTGCTGCTACTGAATTTTTATTAAAACAGGTCTGAATTTAGAGACGTCATGGAACCTGGAAACAATAACACTTGTAGATATAGACATACTTATCGGAGTGTTAATAGTAACATTTATGGTGATAATTGTTTTGCTTATAGTATTGAGCTTACCTACACAGGCCACTACAGAGGTCATTTGGAGCTACAAGTACCCCTAAACCCCCATTTCCTACTAATGATAGAATGCCCTTACTGAATGAGAAAGATCTGCACGTAGACACCTCAAGAGGACATCTTTCACCAAATGTATATTACAGATTGCTTCATGAGTACATTGACACTATTGTTGCAAAGGATTACTACGTACCTGCTTCATATCACCAACTAACAACACGTTCCTTTGACATTTGGAGTTTCCTGTAGTCTTTTATTGAGTAAATTTTTTAGACAGGGTAGTTTTCAATATTACTTTTTGAATTATGATATAGTTCTTTCAGAAGTTCCTTTGTTTAAATACCTGAATAAAAATCCTCACTTTAATGGTGCAGAAATAGTTGGTAAATATTTTGTATCTGCCACAACACTAGACACTGCATATGCACACACACACTTAATATAACTTGTGACATGACAGAAGTAGAGAAGACATTTTTGAACCAGATGGAAGACAGAAGATGGGATTTAGACCCATATTTATACTTTTTGGTGCAAAACTGCGCTAACGATGTTTTGCGTCAAACAGTTTACAACCAGCTCGCATCATTCCAAAGCACCAGCCGGGTACCAAATTTATGGAATGCCACAAGTCGGTGCTAAGATTGGGCTACTGTCAGAACAAAATACATTAGCCGGGTGTCGGTAGGGGTGAATGGGGTTTTGACTCAAAAAATGACGCTAGGCTGGTTAGAGGCAAATAAATGCTGTTAACCAGCCTAGCATAATTTCCTGATGCACAGCCATCCATAACACATAACTCCGGTCTTGGCAAAGACCGGAGTCATGGCCACCACTCTAATGGCCACCGCAGGGGACCAGTGTCCTCTGGGCATGGCCAATGCACCCATTGCCATGCAGGGGGCCCCATGTCATGGCTCCCAAATGGCACTTAGAAAGTATTTCAAAATACTTACCCTACTTACCTGGGATGGGTTCCCCTATCCTCTAGTGTCCCTCTGGTGTGGGTTGGGGTGTTCCTGGGGCTTGGATTGGGAACCTGTGGGCCCATTCCATGGTGTTTTGACCATGGAAATGGGTTTACTGGTTCCTTATTGCCTTGTCTGACCCATGCATTAAATAATGACACTAAGGAGGCTTAGCGCCATTATTTTGGCCCACCTCCCACCCGTGCACCATTTTTGCACGGGGGATAAATATGGCACTACGGGCTTAGAGTCATTGAGTCATTTGTTGGACAGGAATGCCTATATTTTTACGCTAGACAGGTCTAGCATTAAAATATAAATATGGAGTTAAGTTTGCGCTGTTTTTGTGTAAAAAAACCTGACACACAAATGGCGCTAACAGACTATAAATATGCCCCTTAGAGTCTAAGGGCCCGATTAAGAACTTGTCAGTCTAACTGTCAGACAGCCAAGAAAATGGTGGGGAGGTGGCCACCAAGCCAGAGGCCTCCTCACTGCCGTATTATGATGTTTCCACCTTGCCCCCTCATGGAGTCAAGTGCAATGCCAAAGCACAGATGTGCCACCAGCACCTTTCGGAATGCACACTGTCGGCCATTGCAGGCAGTGTGCATTCCAAGTGTTGCAGGCAGGCTCTGCACTGCCCATCCCCCTGTGGCCCAAATTCTGCCTTTCCGCCAGCCTTTTCATGGCAGTGATACCACCATAAAAAGGCTGAAGGAAAGAAAAGACATGATCAGCTTTGGTGCCAATATCGCCATGATCATGGCTGACCACGACTTTCACCGCCGACAACCCATCGGGCTCTCTGATCCTGGCGGTGGCAGTGATGTGCTAGTGATCCAACTATCAGCATCACAATGTGGTTGTTGGACCAACAAGGTTCGACTGCCACTGGGAATTCTGCGGTCCCTGGACCGCTGTGCTCATAATTAGGTCTTAAGTCAGAGACAGGTAAAGATCTTAGAAATTAGAAAGCTGCCTACCATAGTGGAAAATCTAGCAATGAGTACAGCAAATTCGTTATTGTTTGAGAATACTGAGATGGTACTGATAAGATCTATGGTTTTGCAGAACAGACTTTCATTAGACCTGCTTTGTGCAAAAGAGAGTGGAGTCTGTCGGATGTTAAAAGCTCATCAATGTTACTTACATTCCAGACAAAAGTAAGGATTTGGAGAAGTATATTCAGAACATTTCTGGCTTGAAGAAGGATGTGTAAGGGTTGGAAGCAACAGGTGTCTGGAAGGCTATTGTAGATGGGTTTGCTGCTGTAGGCAGGTGGTTTGGGAATATGTGCAGTGGAATTGTGGGTTTAGTTCTGAAACTGTTGATGGTTATTGCAATAGTTTGTGTTGTTGGTTCAGAATTTTTCAGAGGATGAAAGCTACACAGGTAGTGAAAAGAAAGACAGGGGATGAGGATCTGGAAGAGAATCAGTGTAAATATGATGATGACATAAAGCACCTGGAGGAGTCTATCTGGAAATTGATGAAAACTGCTAGTTTTTAGACAGCCTCATTAAAGGATCTTATCATGATTGTAATGGTTTAATTTGTTATCAGAGAGGGTATTTGTAGTGCATTATTGTAGCTACACCATCATGCGTTATAAGAGTGACATAATAACGTTATCGACAAAACATATGTCGTTTGGCCTAACATTATTAATGTAGGGGGAGCATCAAAATCGTATTTTTGAGGGTGCATTCACAGTAGAGAATTATAAGTTTATATATGTATATGTATATGTATATATAAATAGATATATATCCATATGCATAATCAATGCAGTCCTGAGAACTCTTCAGATATGCAGAAATCAAGTGGTATCTCGACTTCTACTGATTGGATATTTGTTGTTTTGATCTCATTTTACTCAGATAAATATTCTACATTTTTTCTAAACCTGTGTGGAGTATTTATGTGGTGTTTTTATTGTGTTACTGTGTGTGTGTTTCACAAATCCTTTAAAAATGTCATCCTTGGATAAGCCTGCCTGCTCTGTGTCATGGTACCAGAGGGTGAGCACCCATTATCTCTAAGTGTGTATCTTGTTTACCCTGACTAGAAGTGGTAGTTCCTGCTTGTACAAGGTTCATACTTTAACAAATCTGAAACCCCAGTTATAATAATGACCTAAGGTGTTACACAGTAATTGATATGAAGGGATTGTTTAATTCTCCTTTACCCCTCTAGTACATCAATAACGGTCATTCAGCAAAAGAGAGGCAAGAATGTGGGCCCGACTGTCAACTCTATCAACATCCTTGATAATGTCTCTCCATTACGATATCCATCACAACAAAAGTTTCACTTTCAAACCATTTGCTTCCCAACTGTACCTGTCATTTCAATTAAAAAAATACATGTTTAAGCTTTCAGAGAGCAAGGCACCAAGAAGCTACGCATTGAGAAATTATCGCATTTTGATTTCATGACAATTAGGACATTCCCTGACCTAGCAACCAGTTACTTAAAACATGCACATGAAATTGTAAATGTATAATCAGTATAGGAATAGCTCTTGTCTCCTAGTTGTCAACACTATGTAATCGGTCCAACCAGAAAGCTAGAAAAGGTCACATCCTACATCAAGACCTGGAGGCAAGAATTTGTCTACTCACTTTTTTACATTAATTCTGATCCAGGGTGCCTGTGTTACAGGCCGGGTTGTGTTTGTGGAGGAAGGGACACCGTCCTGCACAAAAACAATCATTTAATGCAGTGTTTCTTAACCTTTTGACTTCTGTGAACCCCGCTATTAATAGAACCTCGGGACCCTGAATGAATCATTATTTGAATCTGGTGACCCTCACTGAGTCATTACTGGAATCCAGTGATCCAGTCTAGGCATTTTTGATGAGCTGAACCACAAAAAATGAGAAAAACACAATTAAATATTTTATTTAATTCACATAAACATATAAAAAAATCAATAACGTAATTTTACTGGGAACCCTGGAGGTTTTATAAATTCAATGTAGTCCACTAAATGTCCATACTATAATCTGTTTCATGCGCTCGCACTGCTCCCGCAAATCAATCTAAGGATATGAATTTAGGAGCATATTTATGAGATTGTTACGCTGTGCAGCGCATCAAGTCACCTTGCTGTGCTGCACTGCGTGACAGAGAAAGGGCAGGAATGCACCTAGCACTGGAGCCCTTTTGGCAGCCTTACACCAATGCAGGCACTCTTGCACAAGAGTGACGCCATTGCATGCAGGATTGTTTTTGTACAGGAAGGGGCGCCTTCCTGGACAAAAACAATTCCCTAAGGTTTTTCCTTTTTCTACGTGTGCTGCAGAATGGAGCACACATAAAAAGAGGAAAAAAAAGGAAAAAATAAAGATATTTCTTCTTGTTACGACTCACCTGGGGAGGGGTAGGTTTTGGGTGCATCCCCAGGTTTACCACTTCTGGTAAATCAGGGAATGTGTGAAAATCCACAATCCAGTGCAGGGATTTTGGCTGCGTTGCATTATTTGATATTTATTAAACACTTAGGGCCACACAAGGTCTCCTTGCATTGCTTCAAAAATCTCATTTTTCATTTGCGTCGCTTTTGTACCCAATTGTATGGTGCAATAGTGATGCAAAGGAACTTGTAAGTATGCCCTCAGGTTCCAATTCCTTCAACTTTACATAGTGTTTTAAAAATGTTATCTCCACATTTGGCTTCCTTGTTTATGCACACTTTCTTAAACTGTTAACATTATTTAATTTGTAATCTGTCGCTGACCCTGTGAATAGGCTTCATGGGCCCCCAGGTGTCCCCAGACACAGGTTAAGAACCACTACTCTAATGCTTTTTCCTCTTTCTATGTGTGTTAATGAATGTAGCACATGTAGAAAGGGGGTAAAATGAGGCAAAAAATGATATTTCTACTTGTTACACCTCCCCTAGGCCATTCCCTTTTTTTTTTTTTTTCAGTATACAATTAGACCTTTTTCAATTAGGGAGTTCGGTGCATTTCCTCCATATATCCCTACGCAGAAAAATCATAAAAAAAGCAGAAAACAGAGAACCTCATTTTAGTACATTAATCATTAACCATAAGCCAGCTCCGAAACTAACCCCAAACCGTATTCCGTTTCATTCTGGCTAATCTTCCCTTTTGCTCATACAGAGGGGTCTCCACATAATATACTGACATTAGCCTGCCCAGCCACTGTTGCCAAGATGGTGGTAACCTGTTCAGCCATACAGCGGGAATACATAAGCGATACACTGCCATAGCAAGAAAGATGAAAGCCCTCTGTCGTCCCCTTATTTGTTTGGCTGTCCCTAGAACCAGAATTTCTGGGGTAAGGACAACCTCGTGCCCCACAATTTCTTTTATTACAAGTTGCATCCCGTCTATCAATGCCTTTAATTCTCTACAGGTGGCGAACATATGTATTACATCCGTCGCGTGCTCCCCACACCTCGGGCAGTTGATTCCTCGTGATCCCCCCCACTTAGCAAGGTGGGCTGGTGTATAGTACAGATTGAACACAGTTTTATAGTGTTGTGCCTGCAGAGACGAAGATAATAGTACAGTGTGACCTAACTCGAGTGAATTATGAAAATTGGCGCTTCCATCAGCCAATTTTCCGCTCCACCGTTTGCTATGCTTCTCCAAATCGTCAGGTTGCTCTGCCATTAACAAGGAGTATATTACTTTGATAGTTAAATTCGATTCTCCCAGGATGTGTTCTAACAGTTGGTTACTTTTAAACCCCTGTGACCCACCCGTCTTCCTGCTCAAAAAATCTTGTACCTGTAGAAATTTAAAGAAGTCCTTTTGTTCTAAGGCAAACTGTTCTTGGAGACTCTTGAATGTTACGATTCCAGCATTATCAAAAAAGTCCCCCAACCTAACAATCCCTTTAGAAGTCCACTTTGTCATATAGCCGTCTTTGAGGACATCGGGGAGCGACGGATTGTTCTTGATTAAAGTATAGTAGTTAAATCTCCCCAGCCCATTTTTTGTTCGCCAAGCCCGCCAGCATTTAAAAGCCGCCTCAAGAACCTTGTACCGTGTTTTCTTATAATACCCTGGCTTGTGAAAAGTTAGCAAGCACCCCTTTGAATCGGAACCCACAAGTAATTCATATATATTAGGGATATAAAGGGTGCCTTCCCCCTTGCTCTCCCCAGGTCCTTCTCCCCATAGTGGACGCATGTATTGAAAAGCAGCTGCCCATTGGTATAGCTTCAAGTTAGGCAGAGCCCATCCCCCCCTTTCACGCGGTAGGGACATAAGTTTAGCCGACCTTCTGTACTTACCATATGCCCAAATAAATCTCATGATCATCCGTTCTAGATCTTCAAAGCACGATTTTGTGAAGATCAGAGGTATGGTCTGGAATAAGTATAGTAATTTGGGGAGAAGAATCATTTTGACCATATTACATCTTCCTATCATAGTCATATGCAGGTTATCCCATCCGTGCATATCGTTTCTAGTTTTAACCATTATTGGATCCAAGTTCATGCTAACAATTTCCCCTACCCTTGGTGAGATATTAATACCAAGGTATCTTGCTTGCTCCACCCTCCGATTATCCTGTGATTTCGTAAATTGATTGACCAATAGCTGAGTTTTGGTTTTATTTAAGAAATACCCAGAGAATGATCCAAACTTAGTAGTAATCTTTTCGATTTCCTTCAGTGCTATATCTGGATTGGAGGTTACGATGGCAATATCATCTGCATAGGCCAGGACCTTTGTATCCCACCCATATCTTTGTACCGGAATGATCTGTCTATTTTCTTCGAGCTGTCTGAGCAGAGGGTCTATGTATAGGGCAAACAACAGCGGAGTACAGGGGCATCCCTGCCTGGTGCCTCTCCCCACTTGAATGTGATCGGACTGCCCACCGCCATCGGTTCCTCCGCTACTCCTGTTGCATCGAACAGCGCAATAAGTCTTTGGATATGTTCTGCCGTGTCTCTACCAGGGACAAACCTGTGTTGCCGGGGCGTTACCAATTTCCTAATTACTAAAGATAGACGTGAAGCCAATATTTTAGAATATAGTTTGGCGTCACTGTTAATTAATGTTATTGGTCGGTAAGAGGCCAGATTCTGCGGAGCCTTCCCTTTCTTAAGAAAGACTACCATATTAGCCATACCCCAAGAGGGCGGAGTCTTCCCACCACTTTGTACCTGAATAAACAGCTCGAGCATCAGTGCGTGTAACTCTGATTTAAAGGCTTTGTAGAACTCTAATGGGATAGCATCGGGACCGGCTGCTTTGCCGGCGGCTAGATCACTAAGTGCCTCATCCATTTCTAAGCTGCTAATCTGACCCTCTAGTTGCACGTTATCTTCTTCTGAGATTGTATTAAACTTGATGGGGTGGAGAAATTCCTGCATCTCTGTAGCCGAGAATCCAGCCGTATCCTTATACAGGTCGGTGTAATACCCCTGAAACACTTTCCTAATACCTTCATGGTCAGTCACTGTTTGTCCCTGTTGGTCTAGAATCTCTCTGATTACCCCTGCTGCTGCCTTATGACTTGCCCTTACTGCCAACAGGTGACCAGTTCTTTCACCATACTCGTACCACTCCGACCGTTGCGCAAGATATTTTCCGGCTACTCTATCTGCATTACCCTCATTTATAGCTGCTCTTGCTATAGCAATTCGCTCCTGTATATTCTTCGTATCCTCCCCCCTCTCTATGACTGTGATCAGTTGCATTTCTAACTCTCTAATCTTCAAATGAGAATGTCTAATCTTCCTTTGGGCCTTTCCTTGTTTATTCAGACTGAAGCTTAGGGTTGCTCCCCGTACCTCGGCTTTCAAAGTATCCCATACTATCTCTATAGAAGCAGAGCCTCTGTTAAACTCTAGAAATTCCACTAACCAATTCCTCATATATTCCAGATATTCAGAGTCACTAAGAAGCCCCCTTTCAAAAGTCCATCTCCTGGTTTTATGTTCTACACCATCTAACTCCAAATCTAATACCAATGGATTATGATCCGACATGACTCGTGGATGTAACTCCATACTAGCCTGTGATAGCCATTCAGATGATATCAGAAAAAAATCTAATCGGGCCAGTTTCACATGAGGAGCGGAGAAATAAGTATACCCTGGATCTGGATTACACAGCTTGGCCCAAGCATCCACTAGTCCTAGTTCTTTTTGTAGACCTACTATAGCCTTAAGGACACGAGGCTTCCGCCCCTGATATCTCTTCACTCCAGGCACTGAAAGATCTTGTAGCCCATCCCAAGACCCATTAAAGTTAAAGTCCCCACATAGAATATACGGGGTCGGCCAGCCAGTTAATTCTATGGCCAAAGCGTTAATTACAGTTGGATCATCTGATACTGCCCCATATACAGAGCACAATGTAAAGCTACCTTCCCTAAATAGACATTCTACAAGTACCCATCTTCCATTCTTATCCACCTTCTGCCTCGCAAATTTTATTTTATTGCTCTGATCCAATATTGTCACCCCTTTAGTTTTCACCTCTTGTGCTGAACATGCTATCACCCTCATACCTAGTGACCCTAGTAGCTCTCGATTCCTATATTCTACATGTGTTTCCTGCAAGCAGTAGATGTCTGCCCTGAGAGTTTTTAGCTCTTCCGTGATTCTCCTTCTTTTCCTGGGATCGTTTAGGCCACAGATATTGATAGAAGCAATACGGAGTCTGGTCGTTCTAAGATCTTTCTACCCTCGCATTTAGGCCATTCCCATGCCTACTACTGTTGATAAATTTGGGAATGCTTCGGAATCAATGGGTGGATGTGTGCGAACACCCATGCTCCACCCACAGAACGCTTCCCTGGGACAAAGTAACATGAGGCAAAGACTTGTGCTGACACACGTTACTCCAACTTTACCAAGCCACGCAGCTCTGCGCAAGGTAGCTTTGCATTGCTTAATACATCTCATTATAGGTTTTGGGTCACCCTGTGCCGCCTTGTGTGGCAAAAGGGCAACGCAAAACCTACCTAAGTATGCCCCTAAATATCTCATTTACATTCCTGAATGAGGAATATTTCTCTTTTTGGGGCGAGTTATCTTAACTCTCACCCAGAATGTTCCCACAATATGACAGTCATTAATTGGAGCCACATCAACAGACCAATTACTTTTTACTTGTCTTGTCTACACAAATTCATTGTCTTGTTCAAACTCCTATCTCGGCAAAATCAAGATACATTTAAAACCTTGGCTTGGTTGGCTCAACCATAATTACAGCTCTGTCTCACACCGGTTTGACCTGTCGTTTACAATTGCATCTCGAGCCCATGTTGCACCAAGGAACTCGGCAGCCAGTAACAGTTACTTGGGTATACCAACTGCAGGAAAATAACCTGCCTCATACAAAAGAATGAACCAATCCATTCCACAGCGAGACGAAGAAAGCGTTTACATAATGCCCAAATGTGGGCTTTATTGTACTTGTAGATCTACAGCAGTCTTCAAGACTCACTCTCATGACAGCTATGGTTCTGTTCTGACTTTCTGAACAAAAGGCACTACTTTCCTAGATTGTGTAGCACTGTCTTACTTTTACAAGAAGATGGCATGGAAAACCCAACTAATGTCAATAAGAACAGCAATTTGAATTTAGGAATATATAAAAGGAATTTGACAGAATCAAGTTTGCTGTTAGCATCTGTGTGTTTAAAAACAAGCATTGACAAAGCCAAGAGGTTGGATTACAAAATATTAGACAAATGATATAAGGGTTGTTTTCAATTTGATAAACTGTTAATAGTTGTTTGTGTTGTTGTTTATTGATTGACTATATATCACAACATAAACAACTATTGATGATTTATCAAATTTAAAACTAACCTTATTATATAATTTTTCTTATATTTATAATCCAGTTAGATAGAAACAAGAAGAAGGAAGACAGAGTAGACGGCAGAGAAGTAAGACGATAAAAAAGGGGCTGTGAAGAAAGAAGACAGAGAAGACAGCTTGCAATTAGGAAGAAAGAAAATGGCAATGAAGAAATAAGACAGAGAAGATGGCATGCAGTGAAGAAGAAAGAAGATGGCAGTGAAGAAAGAAGACAGAGAAGACGGCATGTGGTGAAGAAGAAAGAAGAAGGGGCAGCAAAGAAATAAGATGGAGAAGATGGCATGTGGCGAAGAAGATAGAGAAAGGGTAGTGAAGAAAAAAGACAGAGAAGACGGCATTCAGAGAAGAAGAAAGAAGACGTCAGCAAAGAAAGAAGACAACATGCAGAAATAAAAAAGAAGTACCTTCAGCATCGTAGTCAGAGAAAAGACACTGGGCAGTGTCCAATGGCAAGTGACCGAAACGAGTAGGCAACACAACAGCATGAAGGGCAAAGAAGACAGCAGGAAGTGAAGCAGATGATGTGCAGACGGCGTGCTGGCCAATCAGAAGCACATTAATTAGAGCAACGTTGGAACAAGCCAATGGTAAATTCAAGGAAGTAAGGGACAGTTTCTAAACCCCTTTTTAAGTTATTCTAATCAGCAAAATATTTTGCAAGCACAGCACACAAGCACGCATGTGCAGGTGAAACCTAATGACTAAAACCACCTTACAATGCAAAGTTAAAAACTGTCAGAAACACCGAGAATATGTCCGTAATTCCAACATCATAAACTTTTGCAACAATTACATTTGATTGGTTTGCGCTGATTAGCTTTGTACTAGAGAATGAAGCAAACTGATATTGCTCAAGTCCAAATGATAAAGACGCTTTCGAATTTAGGCAAAATTAGAAAACAATGGGAAACAATTGCTCCAATATGTACCTCTATGGAATAAATTGGTGCTAAAAAAATATACCTTTTCTTTTGTACGGTTTTCCATATTGCTTTTGAACTACAGAATGAACCAAATGGATTTAGCTTCAGTTCACATTACGTATTCATTTTCGACTCTAGGCAAAACAAAAAAATATATTTGGAAACAAGTGCAAAAGCATAGATCACATATTTTGCTTATGAATAGGGTTGGAATGTATTATAATAATAATGCTAATAATAATAATATTTATAAGAATAATTAGAATGCTTATTATTATTATTATTATTATTATTATTATTATTACACTCATTAGCATAAGTACTACATTTAGTATTATTCATAGCAGTAGTAATAGGAAGTAATAATAATAATATTCACAACAATGATGCACCTAGAATATATGTAATTGTAATCAATTCGAAACATGTTTCTTCTATATTTGCACGATATTTTTTATTCCAAAAAGTTCTCTCCCAACAGCTCTTTGCCACGATAAATACATTTGTTAAAATTCATACTTTTCAAAACACTGATGACTTTGTAGTTTACGCAAATGGAGATTAAAAAATAAAAAACGAAGAAACTCACTGATCCACAAATAACATTTGTTTGAAAAATTAAGCAAATCCATTTTGCACAATGTGCGTTGCATGTGTACAAAAAAAGGAGCAAAACGATGACGCTTCAAATTAGTTATTATCTTTCACGCTTTCAATGGAAATAAACTTCCTTTTTTTGTTTATCATGTAAATAACGCTAAAGTTAAGGAACAAAGGGGCATATTTAGTAGCTCCTAGCACCACCGGAGCGTCACATTTCGTTCTGGTGGCACAATGTTCTGCGCCATATTTACAAGGTGGCATTAAGCCACTTTTTGTGGCTTAATGCCACATTTTAAATATGGCCCCTTCACACGCAGTACTTTGCGTGGAAGGAGCGTGCAATGGATGTTGCTGTTAGCGTGTCACAGCAACAGCCATTGCATTTTGACGCTGCCTCAGATTTACAAGTGTGGCTCAACGAGGAGAAATGCTTTCATTTTTCTTCGTTTTTTTCTCTTTCTATGTGTGTTGCATTTTGTAGCACACAAGAAAGAGCAAATCGCCATCTAAAATTGTTTTTGTGCAGGAAGGTGTCCCTCAGAGGCTAGAAGTGATCCTCGCCAGTTCCAGCTTTCCATGTCCTTAACTATCATTTTGGATTCAATACATGGAAAACCGGCCAAATCTGAGGCCAGCTTCGAGCGTTACCTCCATGCCCAAATCCCCTGGCCCTCCCTTTGAATGCCCCATCGTCTGCCATTTCATACGGCTGATCCAGTCAGTGTTATCGTTATGTTTATTGCTAAGACCGTGGGATTATGTGCTGGTGAAAGGCATGAATAACTCACATTTTTTACATATGAAATGCTTTATATATTAGTGCTGCTTTAAAATGAAGTGTGTGATAAATGGATATATGGAAAAAAGTGAAATATAACACAATTGTTTAGTCCTAATCACGTCAGGCAGGAGTTGCACAGTAGATGCACACACAAAGGCCCTCATTACGACCCTAGCGGTGGGTGATAAAGTGGCAGTAATACTGCCAACAGGCTGGCGATAAGTACCGCCAAATTATGATCATGGCAGTGATAACTCCCATAGACAGCCAATGTACCACACCACTGCGGAAACAACAGCCACCACGGCGGTAGCCGCCAACAGCCAAGTGGGAGACAAAGTACCGTCCACATATTAAGACACACAAAACCTCCACCTTTTCCGGGGTGGTACCAACGCCAACAAAAGCCTGGTGGAAACAGAGATCAGAAGTGAAAGAACTCACCATTGGAGACACAGTGAAGAACCACACCTCCATGGAACCCAAACTGCATGTTTTCCCGATGATCCTCTACGTTATGCTCCACCTGGAAAACCAATGCTGACGAAGACGACAACGGTAAGTACAGCCGCCTAGCACACAAGGGAGGAAAACGAGAGTGACAAACACATGCACCACACACACCCGACACACACACACACCATACACACAACCAGCTGCACACGAAAATCAATTTGTCCCAGAAAAATGGCAGAATAATGACAGGGCAACAGGAATTGACAAAAGTGATTGTAATCATATCAACATCAAAATTAATAATTTGATTTGATAATGAAACAGATATGTACACATGTACAAAAAGGGACACTGCCCAGTCCAATGTTCAGAGGGCCCACATGGCCACAGGGCACAGTCTAAGGCCCAACTCGAGTCCTGACAATATCCGGATAGTACATTGCAGGGGCATCAGTTTGGGAATAGGCAGGCACCTCAGGGGGAGGTGGGGCACCACAGCTGGATGTAGGGACAAGCCCACTGGTTCTGGAGAGGGCAACATGCCCATTGCTTTGTCCTGGGAAGTGCAAGGCCACAGTCTCTGGAGTGGGTGTCTTTCCCACAGGTTCTGGAGGGGGCAACATGCCCATTGCTTTGCCCTGGGGAGTGCAAGGCCACATCTCTGGAGTGGGTGTCTTTCCCTTCCCCACTGGTTATGGAGGGGGTAACATGCCCATTGCTTTGTTTTGGTGAGTGCAAGGCCACAGTCTCTGGAGTGGGTGACCTGCTCACTTGTTCTGGAGGGGGCAGCCCGCGCAGCAGCCCCTGGAGGGTGGCCTACATGGCGTCCACCGCAGTGACGGCTGCACTGTGTTGGTTGTTGAAGGAGGCTCCTGGGCAGTACCTGCACTCACTGATGGCTGCATAGTGGTGATTGTTGAAGGAGGCTCCTGGGTAGCCCCTGCACTCACTGACGGCTACACATCCACATCTGGCGGTGGGGACCCTGTGACAGCTGGTGGTGGTGGCGGTGTTTGCATGACAGCTTCTGCTGGTGTAGCGTGCCCCGTCTCCTCCTGTTCATGGGTCAGGGATCCCTTACCCTTCCTGGCAGGGGTGGATGGGCTCTTCCCCTCTCTCTGCCTGGTGGTGCAGGCTCCTTCCCCTTCCTCACAGCTGGTGCAGGCTCCTTCCCCTTTCTCACAGCTGGTGCAGGCTCCTTCCCCTTCCTTACAGCAGGTGCAGGACTCTTCCCTTTCATCCCTGGTGGTGCTGGCTCCTTCCCCTTCAGTGTCGTAGGTCTGGTATCCTTACTAGCACAAGGAGGTGGTGCTACCACTGTCCCCGTGGACTGTTTGGCTGAGGTGCTGAGCTGTGTACTTGGAACCCTGCCCATACGTGCAGGGCGGTGGGGAGGGGTAGGGAAGAGGTCAAGTTAGGCAAGGAAAAGCTTTTTAGGGATGTTGGGGCTGGAGAAGGGGGAAGTAATGGAAGTGGAGGATGAGGGAGTGGTTGTTGGAGGTGTATGTCTGCTGGATTTGGGTGCAGGTGCATGGGCTGTATGCTAATGTGAGGTGGATGGCTGTTGGGTGTCTGAGTGCTTGCATTTGTGTCCTTTAGGAGGGGGACAGACACAGTAGGAGAGGACACAGGGGACGTGAGCATGGATGTTATGGAGGTGGCTGCTAGTGTGGTGTGTGTTCTGTTTGGTGTGGTGATGCTGATAGTGGATGTAGATATAGTGCATGCAGGTGTGAGTGTGGATGAAACAGGGAGAGAGATGGAGGAGGAGGGGGAGAAAGAGGAGGCTGTGGATGTTGTTGTGTCTGCATCGGTATATTGTTTGTGTTTGTGCCTGTGGGATGAAGGGTGGTGCTTGTGCTTGTCTGTGCCACTCTTGTGTGTTGCCTTGTATGCATGCTTGCCTGTCTGTGCTTGGGATGGGTTGGGGTTGAGGTGAATGGGACTGGGAAGTGGAAGTTGGAGGAGCGAACGGTAGAAACAGGGGCAATGGCTGCCATCAGAGAGGAGGCCAGAGCCTGAATTGATCTCTGTTGGGCTGCCAAACCACAATGAATGCCTTCCAGGAATGCATTGAAAGGCTGCATCTGGGATGCCAGCCCCTGGATGGCATTTACAATGGTTGACCGCCCTACAGAGTTGGATCTCAGGTGGTCAATAGCCTTCTCACTCAGGGAAGCAGGGCTGACTTGGGCAGGGCCTGAGGTGCCTGGGGCAAAGGAAATGCCCACCCTCCTGGGTGAGCGGGCACGGGCAACTTGCTGAGGGGCTACTGGGAGGAAGGTGCTGGTACAGGGATGGCGTCTGTACCTATAGCTGGGGTGGTCACAGAGGTGTCTTCCACCAAAGGGAGCTCCCATTGAAAGAGGTATCAGAGTCTGTGTTGTCCTCTCCAGTCTCCACCATGGTGTTCCCCTTGCCCTCCATCCCACTTTTTCTCTTGGCATCGGTGGACTCTGCCTCCAGGGTCCTGTGGGATGCAGCTCCCTCTGTTGCCGGTACCTCTGCTCCTCCACTAGATGATGTTAATGCACACAAGGACAGGATGACAAAACAAGAAAGGGGGGGAGAGAGACAAAGGATACACTGGGTCAATAACTGCACCAACACCACCGTTGGAGTACACAGCACCCTCACAGACAGGGAACAGCCCTACACACTATGCATTGCACTACCAGTGAAATGACTAGTCACCAAGGCATGAGGAGGAGCACACACCGCCAAATGCAGCACTCCTGGGACCCATACAGCCCTGCCTAACAGTGAATACTAACAAGCTAAGTTACCTGTATTTGCCATGCAACCATTACCTTGCTGAGGACCTACGCTGCTATGTCTGGCCTGGCCTTAGGGGCAACCACTAACACACAACCACCACCTGGATACCACCCCACCATCCATAAGTTGTAATGATACCCACTGTACTCACACCCTTATGGCTGCTGTGATTCCCTCGTGCGCCCATCCAGCTCAGGTTAGGCCACCGCCAGTATGCGGCCCATCAGGGGGGGTCAGGGTCCGACAGGCACCCCTTCCTCGTTGGGAGGCCATCCCCAGCTGGGACTCCACGGTCTTCCATGCCCAGCATCTCAGGTCCTTCCGACAGTGGGTGCTCTGCCTTCCATAGACCCCCCTAGGGTCTGCACTTCCTTGGCGATGGCACACCATAATCCATTCTTTTGATGGGCACAGACCTGCAGAGGTAATACATACAGGAGAATTCCATTAAACAAACAGTCCAGCCTGTCACACATATGGCCCACCATACCTGATCCCATCGCCATTGCAACACGCATAGGCCAACTCACAACATTCCCCCACCCACCCTTACACGATGCCTTCACACACATCTCCATGCATTCATGCCACATGCATTGTGCCCACAGTGTACTCACCTGTTGGTCTGGCGGCCCAAACAGCAGTCCGTACTGGGTTGGGACCCCATCCACCAGTCGCTCTCACTCCTCCGAAATCAAGGCTAGGGCCCTTTCCCCGGTCACATGGGCCATGGTAGGTTCAAGACAAAAGTCACAGCAGCACATGCAGTGTAGGTCAGGAAACAAGTGTGGATTGGGATAGAAAATGGCGGTCACGTCCGCGGCAGTGTACACGTCACCACCGGCATAGATCCCCATTGGCTACTGTACTCCATAGGGCCCAATATAATCCAATGAGGAATTGCACGGCGGTTCATGATGGCCTACTGCCACGGCGCACAACATCGGTGGAATTACCTCACTTCCACCTTTCCCTCCACAGAGGAAAGGCAGTCGCCTTTTCATGGGGGGGGGTGAACAGGCTTATCAATAATTTCTGCGTCACAGGATGAATAGGCACATACTTTTAAATTACACTGTCCCAAAACATGATTGCACGATGTGGACTCCTCTTGTGGTTTTGTTGTTCAAATTGTGACAGCCTACTCACTCTTGTGTCCCTTAGATTCCTACCGCTGCAGATGAATGGGAGGTGGAGACATACCCCTGGTGGACTTAGCTACACTGGAGGACAGACACATAATACTCACCTATAGACTGGACAGGATCACAGTCACAGAGCTGTGTGCCCAGTTGGAGCCTGACCTGATCTCCGCTATCCATCATCCAACTGGGATTCCCCACTTGTGCAGGTTCTATCAGTGCTCCATTACCTGGCAACAGGTTCTTTCCAAGTGACAGTGGGCTTGGCAGCAGGAATGTCACAGCTAATGTTCTCTATCGTACTGGCAAGAGTCTTGTCCGCCCTGGTAAAACACATGTGCAGCCACATTGCTTTCCCCTAGGTGGAAGATTTGGCCACTGTGAAGGCTGGATTTTATGCAATGGGACATATCACCAATATTATTGGGGCGATTGACGGTACACATATTGCGTTTGTCCCCCTCCAGGCAGAATGAGCAGGTGTACAGGAACTGTAAGAGTTTCCACTCCATGAATGAGCAGATGGTGTGCCTGGCGGACCACTACATCTCCCACTTCAGTGTTAAATATCCTGGGTCAGTGCATGATGTCTTTGTCCTGAAAAATAGCAGCATCCCAAATATGATGTCCTAACTACAGAGGCACAGGGTGTGGCTTATAGGTGAGTCTTGGTCCCCACCCAGTGTATGTTGGTATATGCCTCTGCTGTGAACCAACTAGGATAGTGTATGGGTAAATGTTGTACCTCAATACTTGCAGGTGACTCTGGCTACCCAAAGCTATCGTGGCTGCTGACCCCTGTGAGGAATGCCAGGACAAGGCCTGAAGAACGTTATAATGAGGCACATGGATGAACCAAAAGGATAATTAAGAAGAACTTTGGCCTCCTGAAGGCCAGGCTCAGGTGCCTCCATCTGACAGGTGGATCCTTGTGCTACTCACCCGAAAATGTCTCCCAGATAGTAGTAGCATGCTTCATGTTGCACAACCTGGCCCTCAGTCGACATGTATCTTTTCTGCAGGAGGAGGAGACTGGAGATGCCCCAATAGCAGCAGTGGACCCTGAGGACAGTGAGGATGAGGAGGCAGAGGATGAGGATGTGGACAACAGAACATTAGTGATCAGTCAGTACGTCCAATGACACACAGGTGAGACAGTGCAACTTAACATTTTTATGACTATTGCTGTATTCTGTGTGGCATTGGCATGCTGGCATTACCCACTTGATTCCTCTACTTACGGTCACCTATGGATTATCATTTTACAGATCTTGGTGATATGACAACAATGACGTGATGTGATCACAACAGCCAGCAACAGGTCATTCATTCTATGCTCTCACTATGTACAGTTCATTTGCAATGGATGTAGCTGTTTCAATCAATACAAATTTGCAATACATGAAATATTAGTAGTGGAGTTTTATCCAAGGGTGTTTATTGTAGTGCTAATAAATTGAGGGGAAAGTGCAATGGAATGGGGTGATGATGGAGGAAAGTCCAGGGTATTGTTTCAGTCTGTTTGTAGCACAGGTGCAGTGTCCAAGGAGACATAGGATGGGGAGCAAAGGCAGTTCAAGGTGGACAAGGTGACTGAGTGGGACACAAGGGTGACAATCGGGAGAGTCTCATTTCCTGGCCGTGGTCTTGGCAAGTGTCTCTGGCTTCTATCTGGGTTGCAGGGAATGTTTGCGGGTGGTTCACCTTCTGCAAGGGGAGGGAAGCTGGTGGCTTGTGGGTCCTGTGGCAGGGCCTCCTGCCCACTAGCGGTAGCGGAATTGGAGGGCTTTTCAGTAGGCTGGCTAGTGGTAAGGGCCTGCTGTTGTGACACTACCTCCCTCATGATGTTGGCCATGTCTGCCAGCACCCCTGCAATTAAGATCAGGGTGTTGTTAATGGCCTGCAAGTCCTCCCTGATCCCCAGATACTGTCCCTCCTGCTGCCGCCTGTTCTCCTGCACGTTGTCAAGGATCTGGCCCATCATGTCCTGGGAATGTTGATAGGCTCCCAGGATCTCGGAGAGTGCCTCCTGGAGAGTCCGTTCCATGCTTCTGTCCTTTCCCTGGCATACAGCAGTCCTCCCAGTGTCCCTGTTGGCCTGTGCCCCTGTCCCCTGAATGGTGTGCCCACTGACCCCAGGTCCCTGATTGTCCTGTGGGCGAGGTGTGGCCTGGGGTCCCTGTACAGGTGGCCACACTGCTGATTGACGTGTCCTGGGGACAGAGGTGTGGGTACGCTGGGTGGGTGCTGTGGTGTGGGATACTGAAGGGTGAGGCTCTGTGGACGTCTGTGAGTGGGCTTGGGTTACGGGCTGTTCAGTGGTCCCTGATGGGCGAGGTTGGTCATCCAGATCCAGAAGTCCAGAGTTACTGTCATCACTGGGGGCCTCTTCTGTTGGGGAACTGGATAGTGGGGGCACCTCCTCTCCACTGACATTGGCTGGGGTACATGTGGGGGTGTAAATGATGTATTATGCTTCAAGTGTATGACATTTGTACTTCCCTAGCTTCCCCTCTATGGTTGGTGTTGCCCTGCCAGCTTTTGCTTGTGTATAGTGATGTATTGTGGTTATGTTAGTTTCCCTATGCTGTACATGCTTTAGTGATGGGTGTCCATACAGGGCTGAGAGGGCTGTCCATGCATTGGTATGGCATGCAGGGCTGGGCATTGTGGTTAGTCAAATGTGTAGGTGCACTGTGTGGGATGTAATGAAGTGATGAGAGCGAGGGTGAGGGGCGGCGATTGCATGCAGGTATGGGGAGGTAATAAGTGTTAAATGTTGATGTACCAGTGTCCAGTCCCCCGGCTACTCCAGCGAGTCCCTCAGGATACAGTATTGCCAGTACCTGCTCCTCCCATGCTGTGAGCTTTGGGGTAGGAGGTTGGGGTCCACCGCCAGTCCTCTGTATGGCAAGCTGGTGTCTTGCTGCTATGGAATGTACCTTCCCCCGTAGGTCGTTCCACCTCTTCCTGATTTCCTCCCTTGTTCTTGGGTGCTGTCCCACAGCGTTCACCCTGTCCACAATTCTCCGCCATAGCTCCATCTTCCTTGCTATAGATATCTGCTGTACATGTGCTCCAAAGGGCTGTGGCTCTGCCCTGACAATTTCCTCCACCATGACCCTTAACTCCTCTTCAGTGAACTAGGGGTGCCTTGGTGGTGCCATTGGTGTTGTGTGATGTGTGTTCGTGAGGGTGTGTTGAGTAATGTGGGGTGTGTGATGTGGAGTGCATGAGGGGTGTATGGCTGTATGTGGTGTGTGTGCCTAGTTGTCTCTGTGCTCTTCTTCTCAGTCTTCTGGCAGTAATTGTTGTTTGTAAAGGGTTGTGGGTAATATGGGTGTGTGTTTTATAGTGCTGTGGGTGAGTGGGTTATGGTGTGTGTATGGTTGTCAGGGGTGTATTTTTCGTATTGGCCAATGGAGTGTTGTTTTGTATGTGGGTGTCCATTCTGAGCGATTGAATGTCCGCCGTGGTGGTTCGTGGGTCATAATATGATGGACTTTTTTTTTTTGGCGCCACAGTACCGGTTTTGGGACCGCCACTTTATCACTGACCTTTGGTCTGGCCGATTTTTGTATGTGGCTGTATTATGTCGGATTGGTGTGTTTGTGTCATAATATGGTAAACGGATATCTGCCACTGCGGCGGTAAGTTGGAGGCCGTCAGCGTAGTGGTAAGCTGGATTTTTACCGCCAGTGTCATAATGAGGGCCAAAGTTTTTCTGAATATGCCTCTCAGTACAACACTTGCAGTGATTAAACTAGGTGATTCTCTAAAGGACTATTTTTCTCTTCACTTATTTGTTTAGTTATTGTTTCAGCTGTTTAGTCATACAATCATTAAGATACAGTTAAATGAATACAACAGATGCAATACAAAAGTTAAAAAGAGCATACTAAATATTATTAATTAAAAACCACAGTCATAAACACACAGTCTACGATTCAGGTTTAGCAGTCATAATCGAGAGATCTGCAGAAGTGCAAAGGAAAAAGGGAATGCTTCAGTGATAAGTGTACAGTTCACTATTAAGTTTAGTGTAAACTTCTCCCCAGTTGGGCAATAGAAACGAAACACCAACAGTGTGCAAACTGTCCCACGAAGGGAGGGCTTCCTACCCACTAGCGGCCTCTATAACTCATTTGAGGTGCAGAATAAACAGGACCTCGTAGGTAAACTGACAAGGCTCATTCCTAATAGAGAGGGCAGACCTCTCAAATAAGACCACACCACTCATAGAAATGTTGCAACAGCTATAGCCACCTGGAGAGCATCCAACATTGCTCACAATACCATTGCCGCCTTAACATCTCTGTCATTTTTTGACATAAAGGAGGCTCTAACTTTTCATAAATCAGGCCCATAGTTTAAAAAGGGGAATCAGATGGAAGGGGATCATGTTTGTCACAAAACAGGGGAATGTGGGTCACATTATCTACCCCACCAAAGCAGCAGTCACAACGGTCCACCGCCTTAGTAGGCCTATAACAGTGGATTAGATAGGCCTTAGTTGGCAGAAAGCACATCCTAACCTTTACATACACAGTCCTTTTTAACTCAGGATACAGCACGTCCAGATATTCAGTGCACACGTGGCCATGGGAGTTGATAAAACAATCCAGTGCAATAAACCCTGACTTCAGCCCCAGGCACTTCTTCGTCAACATGTGCGCCCGATATCGGTCTTCAAATATATCAGTGGTATTTTGCCAAACATTGCTGGGGGTGGTCCAAAGGACTCCCATCTGCAAATCATTTAGAACATTCTGGATGTGAGCTAGCCATGTTAGCCCCCTACAGTCCTTTTTGTAGATATCTTCTTCTAATGTTTCCAGATAAATAGCAGCCTTTGGATTGCTTATCAACCTAAACCAATAAAGAATGGTCTTACCATTGCGATTTCGGAGATTGGGGTGAAATTTATCTCCCTATAAAGTGCCACTAGAGGGGTGCCTGGTCGTAACCTCAGAATGGCTCTAACAAACCTATTTTCAGCCACCTGCAGGGGTCGCACATTAGCAAACCCCCAGATTTCTGCCTCATAGAGAGCAGTCACTACTGTCCTTTACTTATATATCTGAAGGACGATGCTGATACTTCTGGCACCAGCTTTGCACCTGCATTTTAAAAACCCGCCTGCCATTTGTCACAGGACTATGGCTGCCTTCTGCACATGATGACTTCATTGCAGATTCCATGAAAAACGGATGCCTAAATAATCAAACTGATTGACAATTTCCAAACGGGCTCCCCCAATTGCTGGGGCCCACTTAAAACTAGGGGATGCCCTTAGTACCAATCTCTTTGTATTGCTACCATTGATGATCAAGGATTTCCTAGTACAGTAGTCCCTGAACTGCTGCAAAAGTCTGTGGGATGCATTCTCTGTTCTAGCCATTAGTACTGTGTCATACGCATATAATAGCAGTGGCACCCTTTTCCTAGCTATTATAGGGATATCTAGGGAGTCCTTCGTAAAATGTTCTGCTGCATCATTCAGGAATAGGCTAAAGAGCAGGAGAACCAGCACACACCCTTGCCTGATACCCTTCTCAACTGGGAAGGGGGCCAGTAGACTCTCCACTGGGCCGTACCTGACTCTAGCCATGTAATTAGCTTGCAGGGCCATTATCGGTGATACCAGTGCTGGGTCTACCCCTATATCCAGCAGAGATCTCAATAAATTCCCTCTATCCACTGAATCAAAGGCCGCTTTGAAATCTATAAAAGTGAGGTACAACAATGACTTCCTGACAATATTAAATTTATAGGCAATCATATAGAGCATAAATGCCTTTTCAATGGTCCCTATTTGTGAGTGAAAGCCAGTTTGTACCTCAGTCAAAATATTAGATGGTTTAACAGGACCGTCCCAAACACTTTACCCGCTCCGTTAAGAAGAGAGATAGGGCAGTAACTAGACGGGCAGTCCCAGTCTCCTTTTTTAAACATAGGCACAATGACAGTGAAATGCCAGGATGGTGGCACTGCAATACCAGCTAATGAAGCATTAACCCCTTCTGTGCCGCGGACGTAATGGCTACGTCCCGCGGCACAGTGCTCATGTGCCGAGGACGTAACCATTACGTCATGGGCGCTGAGCTCAGAGAGAGAGCTATCGTTCCCTCTGTGGGCTTCCCTCCCACCCCCACAAGTCAGGGAAGGAAGTGGAAGCCCTTCCCCTTCTACCCCTGACCCCCACAGTGACGTCTAAAGATGTCAGCGCGCAAATGCGCGCTGACCTCATCAGAGGCCAATTGCGATCGGAAGAGAAATGCAAAGCATTTCACTTCCGATCATGTGATGGGGCCCTGAAAGGCTTCAAAGGGAAGGAAAGGAATTTCCTTCCGTTTGAAGTCTCTCAGAGCATTTCAAAAGCCAGAGTGTAAAGCGATCCGGCTTTTGAAATGCCCACTAGACACCAGGGATTTATTTTTTATTTGAAAATTGGCATAAGGGGAGCGACCCCTTGGGCAAGGGTCGCTCCCCAGGGGGGCAATATTTTTCAAGGCCTTTTCTGCCCCCGGGGGTAGAATCCACTAGGTGCCAGGGATCTTTTTTTTTTTTTTTTTTTTTTTTTTTTTTGGGAGCGACCTCTTAGGCAAGGGTCGCTCCCTAGGGGGCAAATTATATTTAGGCCATTTCTGCCCCCCTTGGGGGCAAATTGGCCTATTTTTATGAGGCCAGTCTGCCCCCAAGGGGGGCAGAAACCACTGGACACCAGGGAGTTTTTTTTTTTTTTAACGCCACATCCATGGAAGGGGAGCGACCCCTTAGGCAAGGGTCGCTCCCCGGGGGGAAATTTATTTTAGGCACATTGTATTTAGACTATTTCTGCCCCCCTTGGGGGCAGATCGGCCGATTTTTGTTAGGCCAATCTGCCCACAAGGGGGGCAGAAACCACTAGGCACCGGGTTTTTTTTTTTGCGCCAATGTCACGCAAGGGAAGTGACCCCTTAGGCAAGGGTCGCTCCCTGGGGCGGGATGGGGGGGCAAATTTATTTTAGCCCATTTCTGCCCCCCCAGGGGCAGATCAGCCTATTGTTATTAGGCCGATCTGCCCCCATCGGGGGCAGAAGCGTCTAGGTGTCAGAGACAAAAAAAAATGATTTTTTTGTTTGTTTGTTTTTTAGAGGTGGGGAGCGACCCCTTAGTCAAGGGTCACACCCCTGGGGGGCAACTTGTATTTAGACCATTTCTGCCCCCCTGGGGGGCAGACCGGCCGATTTTTGTTAGAAACCACTTAGGCACCAGGGATTGGTGTGTGTGTATGCATGTGTTTTCTTTGGGGGGCAGCCCCTTGGGTAAGAGTCACTCCCCATGGAGGCACATTACTGTTGGCCATATCTGCCCCCATTGGGGGCTGAACGGCCTATTTTTGGAAGGCCCATCTGCCCCCAAGGGGGGGCAGAAAGCCCACCAGAGGCCAGGGAAGTTTTTTTTTTAAAAACTAAGAGGGTGGGGTATGGCCATACCCCCAACCCAAATAAATGGGGCCAAAGTTGTTCTGCCCACCAGTGGGCAGATGGGGCAACTACCCCTGATCCACACCCTGGGGGGGGCAGAAAGTCTAGTAAATGCCAGGGAATAAAACAAAAATACAAACAATATTGGGGTGGTGGCCTGGTTACGCCCCCACCCCAACTGAAGGGGGTAACAGTCTTTCAGCTCTCCTTCGCACTCTAAAACATCTTATCCCACAGCAAGCAAGAAGACATTTAATTATTTTGGGTTTTAGTTTTACGTTTGGGCCATGAGAGCTTGGCTAACTCTCAAAATCGTCCCACTTGGAATGGTCAGGGATGCACTTTATGGACTTTGGGACGCTGCCATGTAGAAAAATCCACAAGACCTAGACACAACTGAAAACTAAACATCTGGGTGATTCCAGGGTGGTGTGTTTCACATGCACCCCGCACCATTTTTGTTCCCACAATCCCTGCAAGTCTCTAATTTTGCTGGAAATCACACATTTTCCCCACGTTTTTGTGATGGAATCTTCCGGAATCTGCAGGAATCCACAAAATTCCTACCACTAAGCATTGTCTCATCTATACCGATAAAAATTCTGCTGCACTTGTCAGCCTAAAAATGTGTTTTTTGCAAACTGCCCTTTTGGACCCCCATTGGTTCCCTCTCAATATCAACATGTTTTTGGCTCTTCCCTTTCACAAGCACTTGGCCCACCTACACAAATGAGGTATCATTTTTACCGGGAGACTGAGGGGAACATTGGGTGGTATGAAATTTGTCCCAGTGCGGTGATCCCACACAGAAATGTGGGAAAAAACAGAACCTGGTCAGAGCCCCACAAGTCACCCCATCTTGGATTTCCCTAGGTGTCTAATTTTCAAAACTGTGCAGGTTTGCTTTGCTAGGTTTCCCTAGGTGCTGACTGAGCTAGAGGCCAAAATCCACAGCTAGGCACTTTGCAAAAAACAGCTCTGTTTTCTTTGTGAAAATGTGATGTGTCCACCTTGTGTTTTGGGGCTTTTCCTGTCACGGGCGCTAGGCCTACCCCCACAAGTGAGGGACAATTTTTATCGGGAGACATGGGGGAACGCTGGGTGGAAGGAAATTTGTGGCTCCTCTCTGATTTCAGAACTTTCTGTCACCGAAATGAGGTGAAAAAGTGTTTTTTTGGCCAAATTTTGAGGTTTGCAAAGGATTCTGGGTAACAGAACCTGGTCAGAGCCCCACAAGTCACCCCATCTTAGATTCCCCTAGGTGTCTAGTTTTCAAAACTACACAGGTTTGCTAGGTTTCCCTAGGTGCCGGCTGAGCTAGGGGCCAAAATCCACAGCTAGGCACTTTGCAAAAAACAGCTCTGTTTTCTTTGTGAAAATGTGATGTCTCCACGTTGTGTTTTGGGACTTTTCCTGTCCCGGGCGCTAGGCCTACCCCCACAAGTGAGGGACAATTTTTATCAAGAGACATGGGGGAACGCTGGGTGGAAGGACATTTGTGGCTCCTCTCTGATTTCAGAACTTTCTGTCACCGAAATGAGGTGAAAAAGTGTTTTTTTGGCCAAATTTTGAGGTTTGCAAAGGATTCTGGGTAACAGACCCTGGTCAGAGCCCCACAAGTCACCCCATCTTGGATTCCCCTAGGTGTCTAGTTTTTAAAATTGCACAGGTTTGCTAGGTTTCCCTAGGTGCCGGCTGAGCTAGGGGCCAAAATCCACAGCTAGGCACTTTGCAAAAAACAGCTCTGTTTTCTTTGTGAAAATGTGATGTGTCCACGTTGTGTTTTGGGGCTTTTCCTGTTGCGGGCGCTAGGCCTACCCCCACAAGTGAGGGACCACTTTTATCGGGAGACATGGGGGAACGCTGGGTGGAAGGAAATTTGTGGCTCCTCTCTGATTCCAGAACTTTCTGTCACTGAAATGAGGTGAAAAAGTGTTTTTTTGGCCAGGTTTTGAGGTTTGCAAAGGATTCTGGGTAACAGACCCTGGTCAGAGCCCCACAAGTCACCCCATCTTGGATTCCCCTAGTGTCTAGTTTTCAAAACTGGGCAGGTTTGCTAGGTTTCCCTAGGTGCCGGCTGAGCTAGGGGCCAAAATCCACAGCTAGGTGCTTTGCAAAAAACAGCTCTGTTTTCTTTGGGAAAATGTGATGTGTCTACGTTGTGTTTTGGGGCTTTTCCTGTTGTGGGCACTAGGCCTACCCCCACAAGTGAGGGACCACTTTTATCGGGAGACATGGGGGAACGCTGGGTGGAAGGAAATTTGTGGCTCCTCTCTGATTCCAGAACTTTCTGTCACCGAGATGAGAGGAAAAAGTGTTTTTTGGGGCAAATTTTGAGGTTTGCAAAGGATTCTGGGTAACAGAACCTGGTCAAAGCCCCACAAGTCACCCCATCTTAGATTCCCCTAGGTGTCTAGTTTTCAAAACTGTGCAGGTTTTCTAGGTTTCCCTAGGTGCCGGCTGATCTAGGGGCCAAAATCCACAGCTAGGCACTTTGCAAAAAACAGCTCTGTTTTCTTTGTGAAAATGTGATGTGTCCACATTGTGTTTTGGAGCTTTTCCTGTCACAGGTGCTAGGCCTACCCCCACAAGTGAGAGACCGTTTTTATCGGGAGACATGGGGGAACGCTGGGTGGAAGGAAATTTGTGGCTCCTCTCTGATTCCAGAACTTTCTGTCACCGAAATGAGGGCAAAAAGTGTTTTTTTGGCCATGTTTTGAGGTTTGAAAAGGATTCTGGGTAACAGAACCTGGTCAGAGCCCCACAAGTCACCCCATCATGGGTTCCCCTAGGTTTCTAGTTTTCAAAACTGCACAGGCTTGCTAGGTTTCCCTAGGTGCCGGCTGAGCTAGAGGCCAAAATCCACAACTAGGCACTTTGCAAAAAACAGCTCTGTTTTCTTTGTGAAAATGTGATGTGTCCACGTTGTGTTTTGGGGCATTTCCTGTCACAGGCATTAGTCCTACCCCCATAAGTGAGGGACCATTTTTATTGGGAGACTTAGGGGAAACGCTGGGTGGAAGGAAGTTTGTGGCTCCAATCTGATTCCAGAACTTTCTGTCACCGAAATGAAAGGGAAAGGTGTTTTTTTGGGCAAATTTTGAGGTTTGCAAAAGATTCTGGGTAACAGAACCTGGTCAGAGCCCCAGAAGTCACCCCATCTTGGATTCCCCCAGGTGTCTAGTTTTCAAAACTGTGCAGGTTTGCTTTGCTAGGTTTCCCTAGGTGCTGACTGAGCTAGAGGCCAAAATCCACAGCTAGGCACTTTGCAAAAAACAGCTCTGTTTTCTTTGTGAAAATGTGATGTGTCCACATTGTGTTTTGGGGCTTTTCCTGTCACGGGCGCTAGGCCTACCCCCACAAGTGAGGGACAATTTTTATCGGGAGACTTGGGGGAACGCTGGGTGGAAGGAAATTTGTGGCTCCTCTCTGATTTCAGAACTTTCTGTCACCGAAATGAGGTGAAAAAGTGTTTTTTTGGCCAAATTTTGAGGTTTGCAAAGGATTCTGGGTAACAGACCCTGGTCAGAGCCCCACAAGTCACCCCATCTTGAATTCCCCTAGGTGTCTAGCTTTTAAAATTGCACAGGTTTGCTAGGTTTCCCTAGGTGCGGCTGAGCTAGGGGCCAAAATCCACAGCTAGGCACTTTGCAAAAAACAGCTCTGTTTTCTTTGTGAAAATGTGATGTGTCCACGTTGTGTTTTGGGGCTTTTTCTGTTTAGGGCGCTAGGCCTACCCCCACAAGTGAGGGACCATTTTTATCGGGAGACATGGGGGAACGCTGGGTGGAAGGAAATTTGTGGCTCCTCTCTGATTCCAGAACTTTCTGTCACTGAAATGAGGTGAAAAAGTGTTGTTTTGGCCAAGTTTTGAGGTTTGCAAAGGATTCTGGGTAACAGACCCTGGTCAGAGCCCCACAAGTCACCCCATCTTGAATTCCCCTAGGTGTCTAGTTTTCAAAACTGCACAGGTTTGCTAGGTTTCCCTAGGTGCCGGCTGAGCTAGGGGCCAAAATCCACAGCTAGGTGCTTTGCAAAAAACAGCTCTGTTTTCTTTGGGAAAATGTGATGTGTCTACGTTGTGTTTTGGGGCTTTTCCTGTCGCGGGCACTAGGTCTACCCTCACAAGGAAGGTACATTTTTGTCAGGAGACTTGGGGGAACGCTGGGTGGAAGGAAATTTGTGGCTCCTCTCTGATTCCAGAATTTTCTGTCACCGAGATGAGAGGAAAAAGTGTTTTTTTTGGGCAAATTTTGAGTTTTGCAAAGGATTCTGGGTAACAGAACCTGGTCATAGCCCCACAAGTCACCCCATCTTGGATTCCCCTAGGTGTCTAGTTTTCAAAACTGTGCAGGTTTGCTAGGTTTCCCAAGGTGCCGGCTGATCTAGGGGCCAAAATCCACAGCTAGGCACTGTGCAAAAAACAGCTCTGTTTTCTTTGTGAAAATGTGATGTGTCCACATTGTGTTTTGGAGTTTTTCCTGTCGCGGGTCCTAGGCCTACCCCCACAAGTGAGGGACCATTTTTATCGGGAGACATGGGGGAACGCTGGGTGGAAGGAAATTATACATTTTTGAAGCACATTCGGCACAAACCTTGCCCCATATTTATACTTTGATGCCTGACCTCGCAGATGTCAAAAATCATCTGTGTGCGTCATTTTTTTGGATGCGGGAATCCGCCTTGCGTTAATGACATGCAAGGTAGGCATTCCAGTCCAAAAAATGACTTTAAGGCCTGTGAGCCTTATTTAAAGTCCTGCATCATTTTGACGCACAGGAGGGGGCGGGCCTTAAAAAACGGTGCCCAGCCTGATGGGCACCGTTTTTTAACGCCTGGGTGAGTGCAGGCATTAAGAGACCTGTGGGCTCACTTCCATGGTCTCTGACCGTAGAAGCAGTCCAGAGGTGCCCTTCCCTGCCCCCGGGGACACCCCCTACCACCCTCGCCAACCCCCGGAGGACTCCCATGGATGGGGGACCCATCCCAGGTAAGTTCAGGTAAGTATTTTTTTTTAAGCGGCCTAGGGGGGCCTAATTTGGGCCCCCCTACATGCCCAATGCAGTTTTTTTACCTCAATTTCAATATTCTTTTATTTCAGCTGTTATTTTCTGTAGGAAACACTTGTAGGATCTACACAAATGACCCCTTGCTGAATTCAGAATTGTGTCTACTTTTCAGAAATGTTTAGCTATCTGGGATCCAGCATTGGTTTCTCACCCATTTCTGTCACTAACTGGAAGGAGGCTGAAAGCACAAAAAATAGTAAAAATGGGGTATGTCCCAGTAAAAAGTCTAAATTGTGTTGAAAAATGCAGGGGCATATTTATACTCCATTTGCGCCGAATTTGCGTCGTTTTTTTAATGCAAATTCGTTGCAAAACTAACTCCATATTTATACTTTGGCGTTAGACGCGTCTAGCGCCAAAGTTCATGGAGTTAGCGTCATTTTTTTGCGTGAACACCTTCCTTGCGTTAATGATATGCAAGGTAGGCATTCCCGTCTTAAAAAATTACTCCGATGCATATGCGTCGTATTTATACTCCCGGGCAAAAATGACGCCCGGGAGTGGGCGGGTCTAAAAAACCTGCATCAGCGCCGGATTTTAGCGCCTGGGTCAGGGCAGGCGTTAAGGGACCTGTGGGCTCAGAATGAGCCCAGAGGTGCCCTCCCCTGCCCCCAGGGACACCCCCTGCCACCCTTGCCCACCCCAGGAGGACACCCAAGGATGGAGGGACCCACCCTAGGGACATTAAGGTAAGTTCAGGTAAGTATTTTTAAAAAAATGTATTTGTGGCATAGGGGGGCCTGATTTGTGCCCCCCTACATGCCACTATGCCCAATGACCATGCCCAGGGGACAGAAGTCCCCTGGGCATGGCCATTGGGCAAGGGGGCATGACTCCTGTCTTTGCTAAGACAGGAGTCATTTCTATGGGGGTTGGGCGTCGTAAAAAAATTGCGCAAATCGGGTTGAGGCGATTTTTTTGCCTCAGCCTGACTTGCACCATTTGTGGACGCCCATACGCCATTTTCCCCCTACGCCAGCGCTGCCTGGTGTACGTCGTTTTTTTTAACGCACACCAGACAGCGCCGGCCCCCCTACATGCCACTGTGCCAAATGGCCATGCCCAGGGGACACAAGTCCCCTGGGCATGCCCATTGGGCAAGGGGGCATGACTCCTGTCTTTGCTAAAACAGGAGTCATTTCAATGGGGGTTGTGCATCAAAAAATGGCGCAGGTCCGGTTTGAGTCACGATTTTTGCCTCAAACCTGACTTGCACCATTTTATGACGCACAACCCCATTGTCCCTTACGACGGCGCTGCCTGGTTAGAGTCATTTTTTTTTACTCTGACCAGCCCGCAGCGCCGGCTAACATCAATCCTTAAATAAGGCACCCACATGGCGCGTAGGAATGGCGTTAGCTGGTGGTAAAATTTTGGACGCAAACAGCGCCAGCGCCAGTTTGCGTCAAAAAGTATAAATATGACCCTCAGTGTTTTTTCACCCTGAAGTACTGATTACCAGTCAGGCGGAGCAGCAATACTGTATGGATTTCTGCTGTGCCTGATCACAACTAGACTGGTGTTACCCCACACAGGCCCATACTTCTACTTTTTTAGTGCCGCATTTGCGCCGCTTTTTGACGCAAAAGCAGCGCAAACGTACAAAACTCAATTATATTTTGCAAGTTTGCACTGCTTTTTCATAAAAAAATGGCGCAATTGCGGCGCAAAAAAAGTATAAATATGGGCCTAAATCCGCAGAAGAAGCTAAACGTAGTCCTCCGGTCCTTGAAAAAGCTCTTCTTTGACAAAACTATCCTTTCCTTTCCTCCACTTCCCTATCAGGCTATTTCCCTCCAGCCCCAGCTGGCAGGAAAGCCACTGCTCCCATTTACCACCTGCACAATGCAAGAGGTAAATAGGAGCATTAAACCCCTTAGAATAGGGAATATTGTATGGATTCTTCACAGTAATTCCATGTCTATTCAGTTATTCCACATTCTAAGATTTCTACCTAATAAAAGACGTAATTCCATGAGGTCATACTGGTCAGTAATTCTAATTGCCACCCATGGGAATCTCTGTACAGAATTAATCTAATTCATAATCAGGACCCCACCTCTTTGAGACTCCACCTTTATTGTGCACTATAATCAATGTTCCAATCAGCCATTACAAAATGTCCTTCATCGTTAACATTATTTCAGTAGCTACTCTGGTACCCGCTCCTTTTGAATCTTTCCAAAGGTATGCAATGAACATCTCTTCAAGGCTCACTTCAAGCTCATCAAAGTTCAATGGTGATAAAACAGGGGTGTTCTGCTTCTCCAAATGCAAGGTACCTCGGCCATTGCCATTAGATTTCTTGCCTTCAACCACGGATACTCTACCACCCTCATCCATGCCTGTAAGGAATCTAGGGTTTCAGTTTTATGCAGATCTGTCACCATGCTCACAAGTCAATGAAGTCTTCTCAACTTTCTTTGCTCAATTAAACATGATCCATAAGGTTCTGTCTCTATTCATGTGCGTACGAGCATATGCCCAATGCATACAGGCAACAATGCATCAGCACGTTAGACTATGGCACTGCTCTCTTCCTGGGCACTCCAGACCACCTGCTAAGACGGCTGTATAGGATTCAGATGGCCGTGGCAAGGCTAGGTCTGTCTCTCCCTTGCAGCTCCTTAGCCACTGAAGCGCTAGAAACACTGCATTGACTCCAAAAGGACCACCCTTAAATCCTTATGTTTGGTCACAAAACCATTTAGAAAGTTGGTTCACTATATCCTCAGACAAAACTATATCGGGAACGGCTGATGCATACACTAGGAGCCATATGTACAAACACATTTTCCCATAGACACAGAATGGGTAAAACCATTTGCTACATCTGGCCCTAGATTCTTCTGAAGCCACTCTTCCAATAATTCCAAGGTATGCTCGCTCTCGACTCGGAAGAAGAGCATTTTCAGTCCAGACATCTCAACTCTAGAGCAGGTTGCCTCTTCCTCTTCACTCTAGCTCTGATTTGTTAAAGGTCAGGACTGTGCAGCATCACACATATTCCTTCTGGCAAATGTTAGCACCAGAACACCATTCTAGATAACAGAGCGCTCTAGAAATGTAATAAAAATAATAATCAGGGAGTGGCAAAGTCTCTTGTGCCCTAAATATGAATTGGACAGGAGCACTTTAAGAAAAACAGGGAGAGCCGATCTCCATTCCATCAGCATCTTGTACTGAACACTGATATTCATTTAAAATCAGACCCTGTCTAGCTTTCAGAATACTAGCTGCCAAACAGTGAATGGCATTGTGAGTGACAGCAAGCTTCATCAGACTAGTGTGCTGCTAGCACTTAATAAGGCAAAGAAAGGTGAAATTTCGGTCATTTACTATGAGACATTATTTCATAGCCATGACTAAATTATGCGCATGTTTGTTTAGGTGATTTCAATGTACACCGGGCTAGTGCCTCCAGTCTTATTATGTGCTTAATTCAAAAAATATTGTAGAGCTGCTGCCCCTGGCTTTGAGCTACAATCTTTCTTTAGAAGTCTGATAGGTCATCTCTTTCTATTGTTCCAGTTCGAATGTGAAAACCACAGTACTGCCTAACAGAATGCTTAGTCTTGATGCACCTCATTTCTTGCTAATCCTCCACTAGACACCACTTTAATGCATCATTGCAGGTTCATTTCCATCCCTGTTTTCTCCTTTTCTCAGTGGCATTGCGTCTTTCTATTTCTCGCCTTCTATTTTTTTGTGTTTTTCTCTCTCATTCTCTGGGTCGGAGTCTGAGGAAGGAAACTAAGGCCCTCATTACGACCCTGGAGGTCGGTGATAAAGTGGCGGTAATACTGCCAACAGGCTGGCGGTAAATGCTGCCAAATTATGACCATGGCAGAAAGATCTCCGAGAGCCAGCCAATGTACCACACCGACCGCCAGAGTGGAAATAACAGCCACCACAGCGGTAGACACCTACAACCAAGCGGAAGTCAATGTTCCGCCCACAAAATGAAGACACAGGAAACCGCCACTTTTTCTGGGGCAGTACCAACGACATCAAAATCCTGGCGGAAACTGAGCTCAGAAGTGAAAGGACTCACCATTGGAGACACAGGGAAGAACCACGCCGCCATGGAACCTGAACTGCATGTCTTCCCCATGATCTTCTACATTCTGCTCCACCACGAACACCAACGCCAGCGAAGATGACGATGGTGAGTACAGACGCATAGCACACAAGGGGGGGGAGGAAAAAGAGAGTGACACACACACACACAACACACACCACACACACACACCATACACACAACCACATGCATTATAAAAACAATTTTACCCCGTCACTTGGCTGAATAATGCAACAACAAAACGATTTAACAAAAGTGAATGTAATGAGATCAACACAGTATGAAAAACAAGTTAGGCTAGATAATAGATATATACATATGTACAGAAAAAGGGACACAGCCCAGTCCACAATTTGCATGGGCCACATGGCCACAGGCCAAAGTCCAAGGTCACACATGTCACCTGCTTCAACATGGAGAGAACTCTGCAGGGGCATCAGTTGGTAAATAGGTGGGCACCTTAGAGGGACAGGGGATGGGGCACCTCAGCCGGGAAATGTAACAAGACCACTGGTTCTGGAGGGGGCAAGATGCCCTGTGCTTGATCCTGGGGAGTGATGGGCCACAGTCTCTCAGCTGGGTGTCATACCCACTGGTTCTGGAGGGGGCAACATGCCCTGTGCTTGATCCTAGGGAGTGATGAGCCACAGTCTCTTAGGTGGATGGTATAACCACTGTTTCTGGAGGGGGCAACATGTCCTGTGCTTGATCCTGGGGAGTGATGGGCCACAGTCTCTCAGCTGGGTGTCATATCCACTGGTTCTGAAAGGGGCAATATGCCCTGTGCTTGATCCTGGGGAGTGATGGGCCAAAGTCTCTCATCTGTGTGTCAAACCCACTGGTTTTGGAGGGGGAAACATGCCCTGTGCTTGATCCTGGTGAGTGCAAGGCCACAGTCTCTCAGGTGGGTGTCATACCCACTGGCTTTGGAGGGGGCAGGCCACACAGCAGCCCATGGAGGCAGGATTACATACCGTCCGCTGGTGGTGGGGGCTGCACAGTGGTGGTGCTGTTGGTGGGGGAGGCTCCTGCCCATCCCCTACAACCTCGAGCGGCTGCACAGTGGTGGTGCTGTTGGTGGGGGGAGGCTTCTGCCTATCCCCTGCAACCTCGGACAGCTACACAACCTTGGTTGGTGGTGGGGGCTCCATCAGGGTTCCTGGCCCAGGCCCCTTGGTCTTCCTGCCTGCTGGTGCAGGCTCATTGGTCTTCCTGGCTGCTGGGGCAGGCCCCTTTCGCTTCTTGCCTTCTGGGGCAGGCTTCTTGGTCTTCATGCCTGCTGGGGTGGGCTCCTTTCCCTTCTGGCCTGACTGCTGGTGCAGGCTCATTTCCCTTTAGACTGGCTGGTACAGTCTCCTTGGTCTTCCTGCCTGCTGGTGCAGGCTCCTATCCCTTTAGGCTGCCTGGTGCAGGCTCCTTCACCCTCAGGACATGTGGCTGTGGTGACGACTGGACCTGTGGACTGTGTGGTTGAGGTGCTTGGCTGGGTTCTTCCTTTCCTGCCTATACATGCAGGACAGGGGGAGGGGTAGGGAAGAGGTCAATAGTGGAAAGAAACAGTTTTTGAGGGACATTGGGGTAGGAAGAGGGAGAAGGAATGGGAGTGGAGAATGAGGGAGTGGTTGTTGGAGGTGTCTGTCTGCTGCTTTTAGGTGCAGGTGCATGGGCTGTATACTGTTGTGTGGTGGATGGCTGTTGGGTGTCTGAGTGCTTGCATTTGTGTACTTTAGGAGGGTGGATAGACACAGTGGGAGAGGACCCAGGGGATTTGTGCATGGCTGTTGTGGAGGTGTCTGCCAGTGAGGTGTGTGTTCTGCTTGGTGTGGTGATGCTGGTAGCGGATGATGATGATGTAGTGCATGCAGGTGTGAGTGTGGACAGAGCTGGGTAGACGGTGATGGAGGAGGAGGAGGGGGAGACAATGGAAATAGTGGATGTTGGTGTGTCTGCAACTGGATAGTGTTTGTGTGAGTGCCTGTGGGATGAAATGCAGTGCTTGTGTTTCCATGTGCGACTCTTGGGTGTTGTCTTGTGTGCATGCTCGTCTGCCTGTGTGCATGGGATGGGTTGGGGTTGAGGAGAATGGGACTGGGAAGTGGAAGTTGGAGGGGGATGGTAGAAACAGGGAGAATGGCTGGCATCAGAGAGGAGGCCAGAGCCTGAATTGATCTCTGTTGGGCCACCAATCCAGTGTGAATACCCCCCAGAAATGCATTAGATTGTTGCATCTGGGTTGCCAGCCCCTGGATGGCATTCACAATGGTTGACTGCCCTACAGAGATGTATCTCAGGAGGTCATTAGCCTCCTCACTCAGGGCAGCAGGGCTAACTGGGGCAGGGCCTGAGGTGCCTGGGGCGAAGGAGATGCCCACCCTCCTGGGTGAGCGGGCACGGGCAACTTGATGAGGGGCTGCTGGGAGGAGGGTGCTGGTACGAGGGGTGGCGGTGGTACCTGTAGCTGGGGTGGTCACAGAAGTGTCCGCCACCACCAGGGAGCTTCCATCAGAGGAGGTATCTGTGTCAGAACTGTCCCCTCCAGTCTCCTCCATGGTGCTCCCCTTGCCCTCCGTCCCACTGGTGCCCTCAGCGTCGGTGGACTCTGCCTCCTGGGTCCTGTGGGATGCAGCTCCCTCTGTCGCCGGTGCCTCTGCTCCTCCACCAGATGATGCTAATGCACATAAGGACAGGATGACAAAACAAAAACGGGGGAGAGACAAAGGATACATTTGGTCAATGGCTGCACCAACACCACCGTTGACGTACACAACACCCTCACACACAGGGAACAGTCATATGCAATATGCCATTCCACTACCGGAGAAATAGTTAGCGGCCAAGGCATGGGGAGGGGCACAAACCACCAAATGCAGCACATGTGGGACCCACGCAGCCCTGACCAGTGGTGGATGCCTACGAGCTAGGTAGCAAGATTTTCCCTTCTGAACCCTAGCCACCAAGGGACCTATGCTGCAATGTCAGGCCTGGCCTAGAGCCACCCATTGCCACACATCCCCACCTGGATACCACCCTACCATGCGTAAGTTGTAATGAGGGGCACTTTACTCATCCCCTTGTGGCTGTTGTGATGCTCTCAAGTGCCCATCCAGCTTAGGATAGGCCACTGCCAGTATGCAGGCCATCAGAAGGGTCACGGTTCAATGGGCACTCCTTCCATGTTGAGAGGCCATTCCAAGCTGGGCCTCCGCCGTCTTTCGTGCCCTGCATCTCAGGTCCTCCCACCGTTTACGACAGTGGGTGCTCCGTCAGCCATAGACCCCCAGGGTCCGCACCTCCTTGGCGATGGCATGCCATATAACCTTCTTTTGAGCGCGCTGACCTGCAGAGGCAATACACACAGGAAAATAGATTTAGAAAAATAGTCCTGCCTGTTAAACATATGGCCCACCATACCCGTTTCCATCACCATTTTCATACACGTGGCCAAGCACACAACCTGTACGCTGCCCAGAGGACATCCACCCACCCCCCTTACACGAGGTCTTCACACACACAACTCCATGCATTCATGCCACATGCATCGTGCCCACAGTGTACTCACCTGTTGGTATGGAGGCCCATACAGCAGGCCATACTGGGTTGGGACCCCATCCACCAGTCTCTGCAACCCCTCTGAAGTGAAGGCTGGGGCCCCTTCCCCGGTCACACAGGCCATTGTAGCTTCCAGACACAGGTCACAGCAACACATGCAGTGTAGGTACTCTCCTGTGGAAGGTCAGTTAGCAAGTGAGGAATCAGACAGAAAATGGCAGTCACTTCCACGGCGGTGCATACCGTCACCACCGGCGTAGATCACCATTGGACTCTGTACCCCATAGGGCCCAATTATAACCAATGAGGAGTTGCACGGCGGTCCCCGACCGCCTTCCGCAACGGCGCACAATGTTAGCGAAATTACCTCGCTTCCATCTGCCCCTCCACACAGGACAGGAAGAAGCCATTTCAGGGGGGGCAAGCCCTGGAATAATGCCGCATCACAGGAGGTATTAGGACATACTGGAGAAATCACAATGACCCATTAAAAGTTTACAGGATGCAAAGTTCTGTTGTAGCTCCATTGTTCAGTCTGTGGCCAGCTCCTCACTCTTGTGTCCCTTAGATTCCTACCGCTGCAGATGAATAGGAGATGGAGACACACCCCCGTGCAGCTAAATTGTTTTCCCCAGTTGAAGATTTGGCCACAGTGAAGGCCGAGTTCTTTGCAATGGGACATATCCCCAACATAATTGGGGCGATTGATGGAACAGACATTGCATTTGTCCCCCCCCCCGACGCCAGAATGAACAGGTGTTCAGGAATCGGAAATGTTTCCACTCTATGAATGTACAGATGGTGTGCCTTGCAGACTAGTACATCTCCCATGTCAATGCTAAGTATCCTGGGTAGGTGCATGATGCCCTGAGGAATAGCAGCATCCCAAATGTGATAGCCCAACTACAGAGGCATAGGGTGTGGCTAATAGGTGAGCCCTGGTTCCCGGCCAGTATATGTTGGTGTATGGGTATGGTGTGGGCCATATGGGATAGTGTGTGGCTAAATGTTGTACCTCAATATTTCAGATGACTCTGGTTACCCAAAGCTATCATGGCTGCTGACCCCTGTGAGGAATGCCAGGACAAGGGCAGAAGAGTGTTATAATGAGGCACATGGGCGAACCAGAAGGATAATTGAAAGGACCTTTGGCCTCCTGAAGGCCAGGTTCTGGTGCCTCCATCTGACAGGTGGATCCCTGTGCTACTCATCAAAGAAGGTCTGCCAGATAGTGGCGGCATGCTGCATGTTGCATAACCTGGACCTCAGACGCCATGTCTCATTCTTGCAGGAGGAGGAGGCCCGTGTGCCAGCAGTGGACCCTGTGGACAGTGAGGATGAGGAGGCAAAGGATGAGGATGAGGACAACAGAACATCTGTGATCAGACAATACTTCCAATGACACACAGGTAGGACAGTGTTACTTCACATTTCAATGACATTTCTTTGAATTTCTGTGGCACTGGCATGCTGATATTTCCCACTTCTATGGCTACTTACTGTTCCCTCTGGCAATTCATTTTGCAGATGTTGGTGACCTCCCATATACTCCTGGTGTGATCACTGCAGCCAGCTACAGGTCATTCATCTATGCTCATTTTCTGTACAGTTGATTTGCAAAGTTTGTACCTGTTCCAATGATTACCTATTTGATATACATGACATACTCCAAACTTCTTTTTATACCAAGGGTGTTTATTGAAGTGCTAAAATATTGAGGGGTAAGTGCAATAGGATGGGGTGATGATGGAGGAAGGTCCAGGGTATTGTTCCAGTCTGTTTGTAGCACAGGTTCATTGTCCAAGGGGACTAAGGAAGGGAAGCAATGTCAGTTCAAGGTGGACAGAGTGGGACACAAGGGCGGACAATCAGGTGAGTCTCATTTCCTGGTGGGGGTCTTGGCAAGTGTCTCTGGCTTCTGTCTGGATCGCAGGGAACGTTTGCGGGGTGGTTCTCCTTCTGCAGGGGAGGGGTGCTGGTGACCTATGAGTCCTGTGGCGGGGCCTCCTCTCCACTAGCGGCAACAGAAGTGGAAGGCTGTTCAAATGTCTGACTAGTGGCAGGGGAACACTGGTGTGAGACTGCCTCCCTCATAATATTGGCCATATCTGCCAGCACCCCTGCTATGGAGATCAGGGTGTTGTTGATGGCCTGCAAGTCAACCCTGATCCCCTGATACTATCCCTCCTGTAGCCGCCTGTTCTCCTGCACATTGTCCAGGATCTGGCCCATCGTGTCCCAGGGATGTTGATAGGCTCCCAGGATATCTGCGAGTGCCTCCTGGAGAGTCAGTTCCCTGGGCCTATCCTCCCCCTGGCACACAGCAGTCATTCCAGTTTCCCTGTTGGCCTGTGCCTCTGTCCCCTGAACCATGTGCCCACTGCCACTGACCCCAGATCCCTGATTGTCTTGGGGTCGAGGTGTGGCCTGGGGTCCCTGTAGAGGTAGACACACTGGTGATTCACCTGTCCTGGGAACAGAGGTATGGGTACTCTGGGTGGGTGCTGTGGTGGTGTTTCCTGATGGGGGAGGCTCTGTGGTGGTATGTGACTGGACCTGGGTAACCGGCTGTCCAGAGTTCCCTGATGGGCCAGGTAGGTCATCCATATCCTGATGACCAGAGTTGCTGTCATCACTGTGGGCCTCTTGAGTTGGGGGACTAGATATTTCTGCCACTGCCACTCCGCTGACATTGGCTGGGGTACCTGTGGGGATGTAAATGATGTGTTATGGTTTCTGTGTCTGACATGTTGTGCATCCGTGGCTTGCCCCCTTTGGTTGTATTTGCCCTGGAAGCTTTCACTTGTGTATGTAGGTGTATGGTGGGATAGTTAGTTCTCTATAGTGTGCATGCTTTAGTGATGAGTGCCCCTGCAGGGCTTTGAGTGGTGTCCATGCATTGGTACAGCACGCAGTGCTTGACATTGGGATGTGTGGGATGTGATGGTGGGGTTTGTGGGTTGGAGTGGAGTGATGGGAGTGAGGGTGGGTGTTGGAAATGGCCCTTCTGCAGGGTTATCCCCAGTCTTTTTGCCTTCCTCCTTCAATCTTTCTGACCTCGTTTCTGCTGGCTTTTAGACTCTGCACATTTTACCACTGCTAACCAGTGCTAAAGTGCATATGTTCTCTCCCTTTAAACATGGTAACCTTGGATCATGCCTGAATGGGCTATTTAATTTACTTATAAGTCCCTAGTAATGTGCACTATATGTGCCCAGGGCCTGTAGATTAAATACTACTAGTGGGCCTGCAGCACTGGTTGTGCCACCCACTTAAGTAGCCCCTTTACCTTGTCTCAGGCCTGCCACTGTAAGGCCTGTGTGTGCAGTTTCACTGTCACCTCGACTTGGCATTTAAAAGTACTTGCCAAGCCTAAACCTCCCCTTTCTCTACATATAAGTCACCTCTAATGTGTGCCCTAGATAACCCCTAGAGCAAGGTGCTGTGTGGGTGAAAGGCAGGACATGTACCTGTGTAGTTTACATGTCCTGGTAGTGTAAAACTCATAAATTCATGTTTACACTACTGTGAGGCCTGCTCCCTTCATAGGCTAACATTGGGGCTTCCCTCATACATTATTGAAGTGGTAGCTGCTGATCTGAAAGGAGTAGGAAGGTCCTATTTAGTATGGACAGAATTGTTATACAAAATCCTGCTGACTGGTGAAGTTGGATTTAATATTACTATTCTAGAAATGCCACTTTTAGAAAGTGAGCATTTCTTTGCACTTAAATCTTTCTGTACCTTACAATCCACGTCTGGCTAGGTTTAGTTGACAGCTCCTTGTGCATTCACTCAGACACACCCCAAACACAGGGTACTCAGCCTCACTTGCATACATCTGCATTTTGAATGGGTCTTCCTGGGCTGGGAGGGTGGAGGGCCTGCTCTCACACAAAGGACTGCCACACCCCCTGCTGGGACCCCGGCAGACAGGATTGAACTGAAAGGGGACCTGGTGCACTTCTTAGCCACTCTTTAAAGTCTCTCCCACTTCAAAGGCACATTTGGGTATAAAACAGGGCCTTTGCCCTACCACCTCAGACACTTGCTGGAGAAGAAACCTGAACCATAACCTGCATCCCGCCAAGAAGAACTGCCTGGCTGCCTAAAGGACTCACCTGACTGCTTTCTACAAAGGACTGCTGCCTTGCTGTTGGCCTGCTGCCTTGCTGAACTCTTGTCTGGCTGCAAAAGTGCTCTCCAAGGGCTTGGATAGAGCTTGCCTCCTGTTCCCTGAAGTTGCAGGACCAAAAAGACTTCTCTTTTTCAACTGGACTCTTTGTGTGCCGAAAGATTTGACACACAGCTTGCTCCGCTGTGAAAAATTCACTGCACGCCGATCCGGAAAGACGCCGCTCGATGCGACACCTGCGGTGCGACCGGAACTTCGACGCACGGCCTCGCATGGACAACGCCGCCCGACTTCCAGAGAGGAAATCGACACGACGCCTGCCGTGAGGAAGAAAATTCCACGCACAGCCCACCGAACCGACGTGCAGCCGGAGAACAAGCCTAGGATTCCACGCACAGACCCTGGGACATTTGGTCATCCCGCAAACCACAGAAGGAGACGGTCCGCGTGGCGGAAAACGACGCACGTCTTCTCCGAGTGAAAAATAACGACTCAAGTCCATGTGTGAAGGGGCGAAACCGACGCACACACCATTTTTCTTCCCGTAGAACGACGCACGTCTCCCCGCGTGGAAAATAACGACGCAAGTCCGTGAGTGAAAGGGGCGTAACCGACGCACACACCATTTTTCTACGCATCTCCTCTTCTGCGGCCCTCTGCGGAGATTTTCCACTCCAAACCAGGTACTTTGTGCTTGAAAGTGACTTTGTTTACTTTTTAAAGACTTAAGACACTTCACATCACTTTTCAGTGATATCTTTACAAATTCATATTGCATCTTTTATCGTTTTGACCTGCAAATACCCAGATAAATATTATATATTTTTCTAAACACTGTGTGGTGTATTTTTGTGGTGCTATATTGTGTTAGTGTATGATTTATTGCACAAATGCTTTACACATTGCCTTCTAAGTTAAGCCTGACCGCTCAGTGCCAAACTACCAGAGGGTGGGCACAGGATAATTTGGATTGTGTGTGACTTACCCTAACTAGAGTGAGTGTTTATAGGGGTGTGGTGTGTATGGGTGTCAGGTATGTGTTGTTTGAATTGTCCAATGTGGTGTTGTTTTGTATGTGGGTGTCCATTGTGAGCGCAGTGGAATGTACCACCAATGGTTTACCGTTGTTGAATGTCCGCCGTGGTGATTCGTGGGTCATAATGTGGTAGGCGTTGTTCTGTTGGCGTAACGGTATGGGTTTTGAGACTGTCAGTTTATCACTGACCTTTGGTCTGCAGGATTTGCATATGTGGCTGAATACTGATGGATTGATGTGTGTGTGTCATAATGGGTGAAGGGATATCTGCTGCGGCAGCGGTAAGTTGGCGGCAGTCAGCGTGGTGGTAAGTGGGATTTACCGCCAATGTCATAATGAGGGCCTAATATTGGTCCCTGTTAGACCTGACAGCCTTAGGGTGGTTATCCACCCAACTTTTAAACTCCCCTTTTTCTACACATGTCACCCATAAGGTGAGCTCCAGGTAACCCATAGGGCACGGTAGGTAAAAGGCAGGACTTGTACCTATGTGTTTTATATGTATTAGTAGTGAAAAACCCCTAAATTCATTTTCCACTACGTGAGGCCTGCTCCTTTCATAGACTAGCATTAGGACTGCCATCATTTACTCTTTGAGTGGTAGATTCTGATCTGAATGGGGTAACCAGGTCATATTTAGTATGGCCAGAATGGTAATAGAAAATCCGGCTTATTGGTGAGGTTGGATTTTATAATACTATTTAAGAAATGCCACTTTTAGAAAGTGGGCATTTCTCAGCACTTAACAACTATGCATCCTGTCTCCAATCAACGTCTGGGCTGGGATGGTTGTGCATTTCACCCAGACAACCACAAACACAGGACACTCAGTCACACCTGCACTCATATGCATATTGAATAGGTCTTCCTGGGCTGGAAGGGTGGAGGGCCTGACACTTATACTACAAAGGCCAGTGGCCTGTCCTCACACAATGGACTGCCAAACCCCCTACTGGGACCCTGGCAGACAGGATTGCACTGAAAGGGAAATTTGTGCACTTCAGAACCACTCTTTGAAGTCTCCCCCCACTTCAAAGGCATTTTGGGGTATATTAACTGAGTCTCAGACCCCACTAACTCAGACGCTTCTGGACCTGCACCTGCAACCTTTCAAGAGGAACTGCCTGGCTGCCCAAAGGACTCACCTGACTGCTTTGCTCAGAAGGACTGCTGCCCTGCTGTTGTCCTGCTGCCATGATGGACTCTGATTGTGCTGAGAAGGACTTTGCCTTCCCCAAAAAGTGCTCTTCAAGGGCTTGGATTGAGCTTGCCTCCTGTTTTCTGAAGTCTTCGTGAAATAATATTTCATATCTTCAGGAAACATCTTGTGCACCGAAAATCGACAGAGGGCCTGCCGGAAACGCCGCACACCCAAACCAGAATGATGCAGCCCGACTTCCTGAATGGAAATTTGACACAGCACCTGCCTTGCGATGGAAAATTTGACACATGGCATACCGGATCAACACAACACCTGTGCCTTCATCAAGCATGTCAAGGATTTCCCCGCATCGTACCTGGGCATCAAAAAGATCTCCACATCGCAGTGAGGAACCAAGACTGCGCACAGAAAATCGAGACAAGCCTCTTGCAGCTTGGAAAGAAATGATACAACATCTGTGCCATGTCAGAAAGTCCAATGTAGACCATATTTTTCGACGCATCTCCTCCTCTGTGGTGTCTGTGCGTGCTATTTTCTATGCAAACCAGGTAATTTGTGTAACCAAGAGACAACTATTAATGTCTTAGAGTTAAGACTCTTCTAAAACTTGCAAAAGTGATATTTCAACTTGTGCTTATTGAACCTTTGTCGTTTTGACCTTATTTTATTCAGATAATTGATATCTATTTTTCTAAATATGTATGGTGTATTTTTGTGGTGTTGTCACTGTGTTACTGTATGATTTATTGCACAAATACTTTACACATTGCCTTCTAAGTTCAGCCTGACTGCTCAGTGCCAAGCTACCAGAGGGTGGGCACAGGTTAATTTGGACTGTGTGTGACTTACCCTAACTAGAATTGTGGTCCTTATTTGGACAAGGGTGTATACCTCTGCCAACAAGGGACCCCATTTCTAACAGTCACCAAAAATGAGTGCTAGTGGGCCCCACCTGCAACTAGACGCTCAAATTTAGCAATGTTTGCCTATTTTCTACTCACATTTTCATCCTTCGTCATTTATCAACTATGAAATTAAGGACAGAATAGCATGGTCTGAAATTGTAAAATGTGTTTGGCGGGGTAGCAAAACAGTAGTGCATGACTGCGTGCCCCAGTTGACTAACATTTACGCTTCCACTTAGTTGATGAATCTTCCACCTTCTTCCTTACAGCAGTCTTCAAACCATCAGTCCTAGGGACAAAAATCATTCTCCGGCTTATTTTATGACATGCTGCAACAGAAGATGTGGTCTAGTGGCTGCTGACTTTTGAACATAAGAAACCAGGGGGCATATTTGCGGACCTCTTGCGCTGCTGTTGCATCACTTTTTATGACACAATGGCAGGGCAAACCTTGAACTTGTATCTATGAGGCCACGCAAAGCCACTTTGCGTGGCTTTGAATGGCCTCATAGTTATCAAGTAAGGCAAGGCAGCACAAATTGTTGCGTTGCCTTACTCTGCACAAGGGAGACGTTCAATAGGCATTGTGGTGGGTGTTCCCTCGCAATGGCCATGGATTTTGATGAATCCCTGGATTTACAAAACCTTGTAAACCAGGGGAATGTGCCAAAACCTTACGCCTCCTCAGGAGGAGGCGCAAAGAGCAGATCTTTATTTCTCCTCATTTTTTTCTGCAGCACACATAGAAAGAGGAAAAAGCCTCCCAGGATTGGTTTTGTACAGGAAGGTGCCCCTTCCAGCACCAAACCAATTGTGCCTTCAACGCCAACACCCTTGCACCATGGTACAAGTGTCCCTGCATTGGTGATAGACTGCTAAAATGGCACCAGTGCAGTGGGAAAGGACATGAACATCCTGCCCTTTTCTTTTGATGCAGGGCAGCACAGCAAGGTGCCCATAAATATGGCCCAGGTTCCTATCATGGCCTTGCCTCAATATTGTGTGATTCTGGGCAAATCATTCTCCTGGTGCCAAGTCTGTACTATTAAAAACTTCAAACAAATGAGACAGACTTTGATAATCTCTCCATCAGTGCATTCTGCACTTCTGTTAAAGGTGAATTGTTGTATGGATTCCGTTTGCCTTCATCTAAAGCCCCAAAACATTTTGATTTAGCTGCATTCTGCTGTGGAACTACCTCTGTTGGGCACTAACACCCCTGATTCTAAAACCAGATGTGTGTTCCTGTAAGAGGACTCATCCATTCACCTATATGCAAGCCACACAGGACTTCACCAAAGTGTGTAAAAAGAAGCATGGCCTATGAATGTGTATATCAGTTTTATTGAAAAAGTATATCAGAATATCAGTAGCAAAAACCTGAGAACGCCCCTTTAAAAAAGTGAACTAGAGCCACTGGATAAAGCCTCACCTGGTTGTCCGCTATCACAATCTGGTGGACTACATTAGGTACTACTTGCTCTGTCAATACCAGATGACACCTAACAGCAGTCATACTGGCTCCTGGGTCTCTCAGAGCCTGCACAATGTGCCCATTGATAGTCACCTACTGCCTATATTTATTAGTATATTCAGACATGTCAGTGTTTGACTCCATTTGTTTACACCCAGGGACACTAGGGTAGACCCTGCACATCCCCCAAAACTGTCTGGTGCAACCTTCTCCACAGCACTATGCAGTCCATTTCCAGGGGAGACCCACCATTGGGGGGTTGTTTCCTGCGGGCCAGATGCCACCCCCTTGAAGTGCCCATACTGGTAACATTCATGGCATTTGGGTCTCAAGTAGCCTTGGGACCTCTTCCCTTTAAAACCACCCTTCTTATGATCTATATTGGGCTGGGGTTCCAACTGCTGAAAACTCTTTTGAGGGCCTTTAGAGCATTCCTTTAGTTTTTTTGTTATCTCTCCCTACCTCCTCTGGTGGAAATCCTGTCCACCTTTCCAGTGAAATCTCCTCCCCAGGTACCTTCTTTGATACCTTGGTACTAATCCAGAGGTCCGCTTCCTCACAAGCTTACAGGGCACAGTGAGCTTTGAATCAATCAAGTGTGCAGGCCTGCAAAGCAATTACTGAACATGTGCTGTCTCAAAAATAGATTGTCCAGCACATCATAGCCCCTCACTTTGCTGTCCTTCACCCATCCTTCTAGTTCCTTTCTAGATTCATCCATGAAGTCCATTAAGTACTGATGAGACAGTTTCCGACTGTCCTTAAACTTTAAGTGGTACTTCTCTGTGGTCAAACCACAATTCAATAACAAGGACTTCCTTCATGACAGCATACTTCATCCTGTCACCCTTACACAAGACCTCCCTGAGGTAGGCTTAGGCTTCCAAAGACTTATACCCTCAAACCTCCTCAAGGACTCTGTGCATTACTAGGGCAATCTCATAGGCCTCAAACCACTTGTCAGTGTCACCCCTATCATAAAGCTAGGTGTTAGAAATGGGGTCTCTAGTTGGCAGTCGGTTTGCACCCTGTCCAAGTAGCAACCCTCAGTCTAGTCAGGATAAGGGACGTACCCACTCAGATAACCCTTTCTCTCCCCCTTGGTAGCTTGGCATGAGCAGTCATTCTTATCTCAGAAGCAATGTGCAATGCATTGGCAAATCACACACATTAACACAGTGAAAACACTACAAAAGGACACCATACCAGTTTTTGAAAAATAGCCAATATTTATCTATGTAAAACAAGACCAAAACAAGAAAAATCCCACATACAATAATAAAGATATGCATTTTGCAAGAATTACTTAACAATACAGTTTCTTTAAGTTGATAGCTCCATCTGGGGATATCACGGCGTTGTGATCAACAAAACCAACTGTTCAGGCCAGACGCGGCATGGAGGGCCAGCTATGGTGTCAGGAAGACCCTCAAACAGTAACTTAGAAATGCAGGTTGTTGTGATCCTCTTGATGAGATCTGGAGAATGGCGTCACTGGTGTTGCGGTGTCGGTTCCAGAGGTCAGTGCGGGGGTCGTCGGGCCCTTGAAGTCACATGCGTTGCAGATCGAACTCTGAGCTGATGAAATCAGGAGCGCTGGGGTGGATGGCATCAGGGTTGCGGTGCGAAGCAAGACGATGTGATGTGCAGTACTCACAGGTTGCGGTGCAGGTAGTGGCTTGGGGACGGCATCCAGCAGCGTCAGTGAGACCAGGGTTGCGGTGTGAAGTGGGGTGGTGCAACATGCGGTGTCACCACGTCACTGTGCAGGCAGCGGCGTCATCGTTGCTGAAGCACTGTCGTCAGTAGACCCAAGTAGGTGTTGCGGAGTGATACAGGCTCTGTGCGGCATCCGTGGGTCGCGGTGCAGACGGGGACACCTGGTGACGACATAGGAGTCGATGGTGCTGGCGTTGGTGGTCCGAGGCTGCGGTGTGGGATGGGACAATGCTTTGTGCACCTCATGAGCAGTGTCCACAGGCCACGGTGCAGGCAGCGGCATCGGTGTCAGCAGCAGAGGCGGCTTTGGGGATGTCCATGCTGCGGTGTGAGCAAGGCGATGCCGGAGTGCGGGGCCCACAGGTCATGGTGCACGCAGTGGCTTTGTGTCGGTGTCAGATGTCGGCGTTGGCTCTGTGCGGTGTCGGCAGGTCAGGGTGCAGGCCAGCTGCATCGTTGGCGGAGTCACAGTGTTTTTTCTTCCTGAACAGCACAAAACACACAGTTTCCAGTGTTGTAGGCAGATGAAACTGAAGTGTATGGTGTCCCTGAGACTTCCAACAGGAGCAAAGCTCTACTCCAAGCCCTTGGAGAACTCTCTCATACAGGGTACACACCAAAGTTCATCCTTTGCTCTCTTTTAAGGCAGAAGCAGCAACTGCGGGCCAACCCAGCAAAGCAACACAGCAAAAGGGCAGTACTCTTCCTCCAGCTCTTCTCCTTGGAAGAGGTTCCTCTTGATCCAGAAAGATTTTAAACGTCCGAGGTTTTGGGGACACTGCTTATACCCCTTTCTGCCTTGGCAGTAGCCATACTTCAAAGGAAAGTCTCTGTTGTTCAGAAGATCCTGCCTTGTCCAGGCCTGGCCCCAGACATACTCCAGGGGATTGGAGACTGCATTGTGTGAGGGCCGGCACAGCCCTTTCAGGTGTAAATGACCACTCCTCCCTCCACTCTTGCCCAGCTGGCCCATCAGGATATGCAGGCTACACCCCAGCTCCCTTTGTGTCACTGTCTAGAGGGAATTCACATCAACCCAACTGTCACTCTGACCTAGACGTGAAATGCACAAGCAGGAAGAAGCACAGAATGGTTTAAGCAAGAAAATGCTCACTTTCTAAAAATGCCATTTTCAAACAAACAATTTACAAAACAACTTTACCAAAATATGCATTTTTAAATTGTGAGTTCAGAGACCCCACACTCCAATCTCTATCTGCTCTCAAAGGGAAAATGCACTTTAAGGATAATTAAAGGCAGCACCCATGTTAACCTGTGAGAGAGATAGGCCTTGCAACAGTGAGAAATGAATTTGGCAGTATTTTACTGTTAGGACATGTAAAACACACCAGTACATGTCCTACCTTTAACATACACTGCAGTCTGCCCCTGGGGCTACCCAGGGCCTACCTTGGGTTGCCTTACATGTACTGAAGATGAAAGTTTGGGACTGGCAAGTGGATACACTTGCCAGGTCGAATTTGCAGTGCAAGACTACACATACAGACACTGCAGTGGCAGGTCTGAGACATGTTTACAGGGCTACTTATGTGGGTGGCAAAGTCAGTGCTGCAGGCCCGCTAGTAGCACTTGATTTACAGGCCCTGGATACCTCTAGCACACTTTAATAGGGACTTACCAGTAAATCAAATAAACCAATCATGGATAAACCAATCAACAGAACAATTTTTATAGGGTGCACTTGCACTTTAATACTGATTAGCAGTGGTAAATTGTGCAGAGACAATACAGTATCAAAAAGAGAGTCCAGTATATCATAAAACAGAAGGTCAGAAGGCAAAAATAAGGGGGCGACAAGCCAAAAACCTGCCAGATCTAACACCAGGTCTTTGGGAATATGGACCTTTTTACCTCCTCCAGACACCACTGTGTCCCTGCCACCATCTTCACTAGACTCTGTGACCATTCAGGTCCAGTTCTTTCTGGCTCATCTCAGGATGAACAGACCCTTCTTTTAATCCAGAGCCAGACATGTTTCCTTCAAGGCTCTCTCAGGCTCAGCTTTCTCCTCTACTGTGGCTGCTTCCATCTTGTCTGGAGCAAGTTTTAGTTTGGCTAGCTGCAGTTTCAGGTCCCTCTCAGTTTGCCTGTCTTCTGTCTGTGCCAGGTTGGCATGCCTAAGCCTTCCTTTTTAATATGTTTAAATCACCCCTAAGTAGGCCCTAAAGGCTCATAAGGAAGGTTGCATGTGTTTCATTTTTACCTGTTTTGACAGTAAAAAAAGGCGTTTTCCATGTTGTAAGGCTTTCTCCCTCACAGACTAACACTGGGTTACCTAATTACACTTACTAAGTGGTAAGTTGAACTTGAGACTAGATAGAGAAATGCTCCTTCCACCCATTGGTAAATTAAATCTTAGTTAATAGTAAAGTCAGATATTAAGTTACTATTCTAAAAAAACATTATGAGAAAGTTGCCATTTTGCTACCTAAACCCAATGTGTTTTTCTGCCAATATCCAGTTTCACATGACTGAATGGTTCTCCAATGTTGCTTTTGTATTCATTTCAGGCATAGGGGTAATAGGGTCTTGGGAGTGGAACAGGGTGTTCCTCTTCAGAGCAGGACGTCCGGGTGGTTGTAATCAGCCTTCCTGAGGTTCCAATGGTAGTGTTAGGGCTGTGCCCACCACCTTCCTGACTTCTTAGGGCTGTTTGTCATGTCAATGCCAAATGCAGCTCAAACCTAGGCCTGTCTGCCCTTTGTTACCCTAGACAGTCTAGAGCCAAGTCTGGGTTTGGGGGAACATTACAAAAAGAGGGCATCCCCCATCCTCAAGCTGGCACTGGGGATGAATGTACCACCTTCAGAACCTCTCATCAGAACACTCATGGACCTGTGGAAAATTTAGGAGAAGGACTGTCTGCTATCTGAAGAGGGAAGATTAGACTTGCTTGCCTTGAAACAAGGCTCCCCAGAAGTGACTCCATGGGTCAGTTGGCTGACCTCCTGTTTGAGCTACTGCAACACAACAAGCTTCCAGAGGCCCCTTTGCCATTACCCAGCTTACTAGCATCAATTGGATCTGCTTCAACCTGCATGAGTACTGCTGCTCATACCCATTCCGCAAATGGAAACACAATAAAGTATAAAAGAAGGTGATGAATGGAATGCATTAATAAATCTCATTCACAGGAAATTACTCAAGGCTGCATCCCAGTTCATCATTCTTTTGCTCACTATGCTACCTCAGTTTTGGCTCAGCCATATTCAAATTATTCTTAACCCTGCTCCATCATGAACAGTTCATCCTGAACTGCCAGGCCATGTTCTTCATGAACAGGAACACAAGTAACCCATGACCGGTTTCATTATAATGAGGGCTCATTAGCTAGGTGTAGCTTGGTTCCATTGGCAAAGTGAGCACTGGGTAAAAGATTCAACCATCTTCGCATGTGCTCTTATTGCTTATTCTTTGTTCTGTAAATACATTTGCAAAATTCATATTAAATGTATTGGAGACCTTGGTAGTGGAAAACTACATTTTGATAGCATAAACAGGGGATTACTGTGAGGCATTATAGTCAAGGCTTATTTTTCTACTTTGTTAACTTCAATGCAGTTTTTTGTTGGGTGGCTTGTGTAAACCTTTATAATAGAGAAACACATAAATTACAAATAAATATAAGTTACTTATGATTTTGAGGCACACCTTGTGGCGCTAGATATTAAAATCTTTGAATACAAGCTCATCCTCTAGGGGCTGAATTATACATAGAGTGCACTGCCTCATTTGCCTTGTGGCACACTTTTAACCACATGCACCAGTGAGGAAATTCGATTTTTAATACGATCGTATCGACCCGCCATTTTGTGGCCCGCCGCCATTTTATGTTGCCTTCACTCAGGCAGCACAGCAAACGAAGTCCATTCTGCCTTTTCTGCTTATCCTGCAACATGGTGTTCAAAACAGTCTTCTGCCTCTATCTTTACAAGGCTGGTATTAAGGTCTGACCGAGTACACTAATCCCTGTCTGGTTTTCTAATCCTTGTTTCAACTATCTGTAGGCTCACACTATTCTCCGCCGATCTTATCTTATCGTCTGGCCTTCGCTGTCCTTTGCTAGTATTCTCTCATTTCACAACTGTCCTCCAAACGCACACAAACTTATCGCACCACATGCAACTTCGTTGTGGATCGGTTAATGAATTAGTTCAAGGGAGGGGTGACAAACACAGCTGGAGGGGAGGCAACCTTAAGTCACTTGATACTTTGTTCTGTCTTGTTTTCCGACATTTCTATTGGCTCTGTTCTATCTTTACATCATTCTTACTGGCTCCTTTCTATGTGTTCTGGGAGTGTATGTAGTTAATAAATGTTTTTATACGGTATATAAGATTGTGCGCCACAAAGTAAAGTGGCAGTCTCCTGAGAACATACCTTGTGTACTTCTTGGACAACTGTACTAGCTGCAGCTAATAAAATCTGATCTTTTACGCCTGACAGAGTGTCCCGTGTCTCTGTTAGTTGAGGCAGGTGAATCCAAGGAGATTTCAGGCGTACCCTGCGCCGCCAGGCCCATAAGGTTCTGGTTCTTCAACTGGCGCCCAACGTGGGGCGGCTTCAGCGGTACCGGTTCTGCCTGAAGGTCGTGAGGAACCCCGCAAGAAAATTCTGGAGGAATCGCGAGCCACGTCAAACGACCCCTGTATGTCGAAGTGGTCCGAAGGTCTTTTTCAGCGCGGTTACTCCTTCCTGACGGCTACTGACGACTGCTGCCCTGACTGCCGCCCTGCCTTGGCCCTTTCTTTGATGATGTATGGTAAAGCGAGACGATAGACGGGCCTCTGTTGGTGTAAGAAGACATCCTTAGTTAAGTATTTGGTGGGTCGCGCCCACAAATTTTGGTCTTTGTTTTGTCCTTAGGTCCTTAGATTTGGCCATTGCAGTGGCCAAAGCCGAGGGGTAAGTGCATTTGTGCTGTGTAAACTGAAAGTTTTACCCCCTTGATGTTTGTGAACAGCCAGTAAAAATCGTGAGATGTCTGGTCTGACTAAGTTTGGAAAACTTTGTTGCTTTGGTTGTAATAGGGACTCCCAGCTTGAGGACTCCTGTCCGATTCCTTCGGTTGGAACTCCCACATATGAGCTCTATTCTAAACATGGTGTTGGTCCTATTGCCTTTAATAAGACATGGACCCGATATACAAAGAAAGATGGTGTTTTAAAATGGCCAGAAAATGGTAGTTTCGAAACTGATGTGCTAGATAATTTAGAAGCAACGTTATTTAAAAGAAAAGCCCGGCCGGCAATGTTTGACTCTTTTCGCCTTTGGCGTAAGGAAGCCAAACAGAGAGAAATTAAACAAGCGAAACGAGATAGGAAAACACAGGGAATGACGATTATACAGGCTGCTCAGCAATTCAAAGATGATGAAATAGATAATGCAATGGAAATTTCAGACAGACAGCATCGAATGGCAATAGATAAATGCTATCCGACGTTGCCTATCTCTTCCCTTGATAAGAGAAAAGATTTTGAGGAAGATTCCTTAATATCCCACTTATTGAAATTGCCTCCGCCCTATGTACAAGGTGCTAATGCACCCCCGATGTTACAGCCTGTTCAGCCGCCAGTTGTGCTTCCGCCTGCTCCAGCTTTTCCACATTTGCCTCCTCAAGTATTGCCTATGCCAGCTTTGCCTTTGACTCCTTTGTCTTCTGCTCCTTTGGCAATTCCTAATGCTCCTTTAGTTAATTCACCTAATACCTTGTCCCCTATCCTTATGTCAAATTCTCCATCTACGCGTAAGCGATTTACCGATACTGTCTCTGGTCTCTTATCACCTTTCTTTGAAGCTTTAAATGTGTCTCCAGCTTTTTCTCGAAGACAGTCTCGTAGTCAATTCCCAGACTCCGAAGAGCGAGAAAAATTGGACTCACTTGCTTGTAGATGGATCAAGAAGGGTCCCCAATATAGTACGTCTGATATTATGTCCACCTTTCTGCAATGGAATGCACCTACGCAGAGATATGTTTTTAAAGTTATGTGCGATACTCTCGCTAAAGAATGGGAGGATATGAATTTGGGTTCGGTCCCACAGGATCTGTTAGATGTTCAGGCTGACTTTGACAAAGGACTTATTGTGGGTCCTAAGGTTGAAAACGCTGTCAGAACACTTATTTCTTTCAGATCCCTATTGTTCTCACAGACTTTTCCTGATTCTGATCCTTCAGTTAGGACAGCACTGAAAAACTATCCCATGAGAGAGGTTTCTCCAATATGGAAGGAAGAAGTTGCAGCAGCAGGTGCTAATCCAGCTATTCCTGCGCATTTTCAGCGCATATGGATACATGTCCCCTGGAAAAGGTCTGAAGTTTTAGCACTTAAACAGTCACTACCAGATTCACGCAAAAATCCTGCTGGTTACTATAAAGAGTTGTCGCAAACAGTTGATGCATGTACTATGAATCTAGCAGATATTGACATGTTGATGGGAAATGTAGTTCCACAGACAATATGGGCTAAAATTCGTAGAGAGGATCACGCTCAAGAATTAGGCGGCGATTGGAACGCTATTATTGCCGCAGATAGAGGTCAAGTAGGTGGTGCAAAGCCCGACGCTTTGATCTCAGAACTCCCTGGTAGGATTATTACATTAATGAAAACAATGATGCCTGCTTTGAGAGTTAATTGGGATAAGCTAGCAGCATGTAAACAAAAGAAAGATGAAAGTGTTTCCGATTTCTTTACCCGATTCGAGGAGACATTCATTGATCACAGTGGTCAAGATATGGCTACAGAAGGGGGACAGCGATTATTTGTGGATAAGTTCGTATATAACTTGCTTCCTGAACTATCACACAAGCTAAAAGACTCCGAGAGTTCATGGGCAGTTTCTTCTTCCGCCCAGATATTGGCTACTGCACAATATTATGAAAATAGAGACAAAGAAGAAAGGGAAAAACAAGAGAAAAAGACGAAAGAATTAAAAACTAAAGTTCTCTTGCAACAGGCTTATCCTCCTCGTTATGTTCAGCCTCAGTTTCAACAGCCTCCGCAGTTTCAGAGGTTGTATCAAAAGCCTGAACCATTCATTCCAAGACCTTTGCTAGGTCCCAATCAATGTGCTTATTGTAGGGAGGAAGGTCATTTTAAGAACAGTTGTCCGGCATTGTTGCAGCGTAATGGAACAACATCTGCTTCACGAGGTCGTGGTGGTTCTCAGTCAGTAAATAGAGGTAGAGGTCGAGGTGTGTTAACCCAAGAGCAGCGTTCTTTTGTTCCTCCAAATTCCGGAAATTACTTTGACCAGCAAAATGTTAGGTCTACACAGTATTACAGTGAGGATCAGTATATTGAAGGAGGGAATGAAAGTCTTCATTTTGAATAGGACAGCCATGGACAAAGTAAGGGGGTTACGTCAATTCCAGTGGATCAGAATGGACCTTATGTTAATGTCACTACAATGGGTGTTTCAGAGCCATTTCTTTTAGATACTGGTGCCATGAGAAGCTCTATCATTCATTCTAAACTCCCTGGCGCACCTTTGTCTGGCTTAACGAATGTATCTGTAGGATTTTCTGGCGCCCCTGTTCGCAATCCAGTTTCTTGCCCTTTGCCTGTTTCAATAGGCCCTTATGATTTAGAAGCTCCGCTTCTTCTGACGAATGGTTGTGGTGAAAATCTGTTGGGTTTAGATCTATTAAAAAGAATGCATGCTACGATATATTGTTCACCTTCTGGTGTATACCTCACTCTAGGACAGAAAATGACTAGTCCAATGTACTTATCAAAAGATCAATTCCCACCTGAATTGCTTTCTCTTCCCGAAACGCTTTGGGCTACGGGTCCGAATGACGTTGGTTGTCTTGAGATCCCACCTTATGTTGTTACTCTTAAACCCAATGCTGAAATGCCACGTATTCCGCAATACAGAATCTCTACTGAAGGTGAGAAAGCACTTCTGGAAATTGTCCATGATTTGATTCAGAAGGGTGTGGTTGAGGAAACGAGAGGAAATATATGTAACAGTCCTGTTCTTCCGGTTCTTAAACGCACTGATCCTTCTCAGCCTCCTGTTTATCGTTTTGTAATTGATCTTCGGGAGGTAAACAAGATTGTCGTACCGCAGTTTCCTGTAGTCCCAGATATCACTGCTCTGTTGACGATGATACCTTCTACAGCGACTTGGTTTTCAGTTATCGATTTAAAGAATGCTTTCTTTAGTATTCCCATCGCCGAAGAGAGTAGGGATATTTTTGGTTTTTCCCTCGGAGGCCGAAGCTTCCGGTTTAAACGCGCACCTCAAGGTTATTGTGAAAGTCCCTCTGTTTACAGTCAAGCTCTAAAATGTCATCTTGATGCTTTTTCCTTACCGTCCGGTGCCGCTCTCATTCAGTACATGGATGACTTATTAGTTGCCGCTGATTCAGAGGAGATTTGCAAAAACGTGACCGTTGCACTGTTGCGTCATTTGTTTGATTTGAATCACAAGGTTTCCCCTTCTAAATTGCAATATGTCTGTCGCGAGGTGACTTATTTGGGTCATCTTTTGTCAAAGGAGGGACGACGATTGACCCCCGAACGAATTCAGGCAATTGCACAAATGTCAGTCCCATCCACACAAAGAGAGGTACGTGCCTTTTTGGGCATTACTTCTTATTGTAGACAGTGGATTCCGAGTTTCTCTTTATTGGCTAAACCGCTGTTGGCGCTAACTTTAAAAGATACGCCTCAGCCTCTTCCGTGTGCTGACGAGTGTCAGAAGAGTTTTACTGATTTGCGTATTGCTTTGTGTTCTGCTCCTGTATTGGGTACTCCTGATTACAGTAAGCCCTTTACGCTCTATGTCCACGAAAGAGAGGGTTGTGCATTGTCAGTCTTAACGCAGCGTTTTGGAGATCAACAGCGACCATGCGCATATTTCTCAGCTACGTTAGATCCAGTAGCTAAAGCATTGCCTAGTTGTCTTAAGGCGACAGCGGCAGCAGCAATTTCTATTCGACAGTCTGCTGGAGTAGTGCTAGATAATGCTCTCATTGTTATGGTGCCACATGCAGTGGATATTTTACTAAATAGGACAAAAACGCAGCATCTTACGAGTGCTCGGTTGTCCGGATATGAGCTGACGCTTTTGGCTAGTCACATACACATCAAACGATGTAATACCCTGAATCCAGCTACTTTGTTGCCTCTTCCAGAAGAGAGAGATGTCTCTGAACAGCATGATTGTTTTCTCCGTACTGAAGAAGAGACTAAGGGTAGAATTGATCTAAAAGACACGCCATTAGTGAATCCAGATGGAACACTATGGGTAGATGGTTCTTGTTTCAAGCTCCCGAATGGAGATACAGTTTCAGCCTACGCTATTACCACTTTGCATACGATTGTGGAGACAGCACGCATTAGACATAATTCAGCTCAGGCAGCTGAATTGATAGCCTTAACTAGAGCGTGTGTGTTATCCAAAGGAAAAAGAGTAAACGTGTACACTGATAGCCAATACGCTTTTGGTGTAGCGTTTAACTTTGGGCGTTTATGGAAGGAAAGAGGATTCTTTACTTCCCATGGTACTAAGATACAACATGGTCAATTAGTGACTGAACTTCTTGAGTCACTTACAATGCCTACTCAGATAGCGATTGTGAAGTGTAGTGCACACAAAAAGATTGTGGACGATGTTAGTCGAGGAAATGCATTTGCAGATGAGGTAGCGAAAAAGACAGCCAGAGACAACACAAGTCGAATGTATGTTGCAGGTCCCGCAAACTGCGTAAGAGAAAAGGGAATGTGTGAAGATACAGTAGAGAGTGTGAAATCAATTCAAGGAGAGGCTACGGAGAATGAGTTGAGAAAGTGGAAGGAAAGTACAGGAATGTTAGATGAGATGGGATGTTGGGTTGAATTATCAGAACATCAACGTTGGCTGTTACCAGATGCTTATGTACTACCTGTAGTTACTATGGCACATGGTCCAGCTCACCTAAGTGCAAAAGGAATATGTAAACTTCTGGCTCCAGTGTGGCAAAATGAGGGGATCCCAAAGTGTGCAAATAATGTAGTAAAACATTGTATTGTTTGCTTGATGTACAATCCGGGAAAGGGAACCCCAACTCCAGCAGGTCATTTTGCTCCTCCAACATATCCATTTGAGGTGTTGCAGATCGATTATATTCACATGGAACGATGCAACAACCTCAAATATGTTCTGGTGGTAGTATGTGCTTTTTCTAGATGGGTAGAAGCCTACCCTCTGAAGGACAATACTGCTTTATCAACTGCCAAAATACTTTTGAAAGAATTCTTCCCTAGGTTTGGTTTGCCGCGCATTGTCTGGAGTGACAATGGGAGCGAATTTGTGGGTCAAGTCATGCAAAAAGTTTGTGCAGGTCTTGGCATAAAACAGAAGTTTCACGCGGCGAATCACCCACAGTCGGCTGGTTTAGTAGAATGCTACAATGGAACCTTGAAGCTTAAAATTGCTAAGGTGCAAGCTAGCACAGGACTTAATTGGCCTGATGCTTTACCATTGGCTCTTCTGTCCACCAGAACAGCAGTACACTCTCGTTTGGGGCTTAGCCCTTACGAAGTGATATTTGGTCGCCCAGCTAATGTATGGGGAGTTCCTCGCCCTAAGAAATACTCAGACTTGCCATACCCGATGTTGATTGACTACTTGCATGACCTTACAACTAAATTGCGTGTTCTTCATCAACAGGTTCAGAGTGCTCTACCAGAGGCTTCTACAGACCCAGGTCATTCCATCCGACCAGGTGACTGGGTCTGCACGAAAAATTTCCAGCGACAGAGAAATTTGGAGCCCAGATGGAGAGAGCCACGCCTGGTTCTTTTGACCACAAGAACAGCAGTTAAAGTCGAAGGAAAGAAAAACTGGGTGCATGCCGTGCACTACAAGAAAGTGCCTTTGCCCTTGCCTTTCGATCAGTGGGTCCGTAGAGGCATCAGTGACTCTGAAAGTGAGAAAGTTCCGCAATTTGTACCATTCAGTGATGCGCGTCTAATTGGAACACTTTCTGAGAAAGAGGACGACGACATCTTTCAAGAAGCAATACCATCGCATCGTCGCTTGAACACGACAAATCCAGGAACATTGTTTCAAAACCAGACTGCCTCTGGACAGGAACGCTATAATTTGAGACCAAGACCAAAGAACTTGTAACTTTCTCTCCTATGTAGTACTCTATCCCGGTTGCAGGGTCACGGTAGGAGTCTTAGTCACGACCTGAGTAAGTGGCAATAGGCCTGCAGGACCTCACAGTGTCATAGGACGGTAGATAATCGTGACTACAGTGATTGAGGAAGATTGCAGTGAGCATCCACTTAGAAAGATGGGGGCTACATTAGATAAAAGAGAAAGTAAAAATGTAAAGAATAATTGTAAAGAAATATGTAGTCGTTGTAGTATTGCTCTATGCGTCATTATATTGTCGTGTATTCTTATGGCATCTGTAAACTGGATCATTATTACTCTGCAGCAAAAAGTTGTCTCTTCTCCTACCTCTACATCTTCTTCTACTATCTCTCCGCACCTATTCCACACTCTTCCCCAGCATGAACTCATCAGAAGAACTGAATACTTTAACAATTCCTTCGTCCAGTTGTTACATCAACATCAGTTAGTGATCAATACAACTGACTGTTGGGTGTGTGGACTCATACCACATACAGTAGAAAATGGAATGCCATATTTAGTTCTTCCATTCTCCTATGAAGGTTCCGCTTGGGCTTATTTTGTCATTTTCAATAATGCATATCAAAGTAAAATTAAACAACCTGTCAGTTCACATAGTGTTGGTTCAGATTTTAGTCATAGTTGATTGATAAAGGGAATGGTAGCTATGGCTAAAATCATGGAAAAAAGTGAAGCTTCCATAGATGAAAGAAAAGCATATACCAATTGGAACATAACTAATTACATTTCCAGCCTCAATGATAAGATTGAGCAAGGAAAATCTCCTCCGATACGGGTCATACCCCAACAAGGAAATTTCTGTCTGCAAATAAATGGTAGAAGTCCAAACACCGGACAAAGAGAAAGTTTATGTTCCCATACATATGTTTATTCAGCCCTGAATTCACCGCCGTTAGTACCATCTCAAGGTACATACTTCGTTTGCCACGATAGGGCTTATACCTGGTTGCCAGCTGATTTTTCTGGTACTTGTTATATAGCCTTTCTTCTTCCCCCTACATACACCGCTCCTGCGAATCATCATAAAAATAGATATGGCAGAGGGATTGTGGATTCGAAAGACACAGCAGGACAAGAGGGAGGAGATTTCCTCAAAGGATTTCTTCCCTTCTGGGGTCCAATGGCCAACAGCAGAAATATAAGGCAATTGGTTCGTGTCGTAGAAACCACCATAGACATCACTGTAGGAGCTTTAAGTAACATTACAGCTGAACTACAGGCTGATCGTCTTATGACCTTGCAGAACTGTGTTGCCTTAGACTTTGTTCTTGCGGACCGTGGTGGAGTATGCAAATTGATCGGATCAAGTTGCTGTATTTTCATACCTAATGACGCTCCGACAGTATACCAAGCTATCTCTAAGTTACACATAATCTCCGAGTCGATTCATCAGGACGAAGGAGATTGGTCCTTTTCAGAGTGGTTTTGGGGAATACTGTCCAAATGGGGTTGGAAGGTATTGACATTCTTTGGAGTAATTTTAGCTTTTATATTCTCTTGTTGTCTTTGTATGCACTGCGGTCCTGCCGTCTGCAACCTATGTGCTACTGCATGTATTCCCAAACCCAAGTCACAAAGAACAGAGAATATCAAAATGATGGTACAGCAACAGCTTGATGACCTCATGGCCATAGACATCGACTCAGATTAACATGAGTTTGTGTATCTTGCCTGAGTTCTGGCAAAAGGAGGGTCTGAGGAAATTCGATTTTTAATACGATCGTATCGACCCGCCATTTTGTGGCCCGCCGCCATTTTATGTTGCCTTCACTCAGGCAGCACAGCAAACGAAGTCCATTCTGCCTTTTCTGCTTATTCTGCAACATGGTGTTCAAAACAGTCTTCTGCCTCTATCTTTACAAGGCTGGTATTAAGGTCTGACCGAGTACACTAATCCCTGTCTGGTTTTCTAATCCTTGTTTCAACTATCTGTAGGCTCACACTATTCTCCGCCGATCTTATCTTATCGTCTGGCCTTCGCTGTCCTTTGCTAGTATTCTCTCATTTCACAACTGTCCTCCAAACGCACACAAACTTATCGCACCACATGCAACTTCGTTGTGGATCGGTTAATGAATTAGTTCAAGGGAGGGGTGACAAACACAGCTGGAGGGGAGGCAACCTTAAGTCACTTGATACTTTGTTCTGTCTTGTTTTCCGACATTTCTATTGGCTCTGTTCTATCTTTACATCATTCTTACTGGCTCCTTTCTATGTGTTCTGGGAGTGTATGTAGTTAATAAATGTTTTTATACGGTATATAAGATTGTGCGCCACAAAGTAAAGTGGCAGTCTCCTGAGAACATACCTTGTGTACTTCTTGGACAACTGTACTAGCTGCAGCTAATAAAATCTGATCTTTTACGCCTGACAGAGTGTCCCGTGTCTCTGTTAGTTGAGGCAGGTGAATCCAAGGAGATTTCAGGCGTACCCTGCGCCGCCAGGCCCATAAGGTTCTGGTTCTTCACCAGGTGAAAGCAGGGCAGTGGGCTCTACTACCAGGCAATGTAGCATACTCTTGGGGCAGCACACTAGTGATAAGTGGAACAGCTGTTTGAAACAGCCACTCCTCTTTTACAGTAGAGCTAGCCCATTTTTTAAAGTAGCACTTATCCCCCCCAGATGTCTGTTGTACGGGGGAGTCCATGGGACTCCGTTTCCTTTTTGCAGCTGTCACCCTTTTTGCAGATGTCACCCATCTGTCATCTTTGTGGTGCACATTTAGTGGACCTACTCACTGTCTGTTTGCCTCTGTACTCTCATTTATCATACAGATTAATTTATAGAATACAATAATACTTCATTTTAGCAATCGGTACACTGATAGTGTGAATCCTTGTGGGTGCTACAAAGGTAATCAGGCTGCAACAGTGGCATATTATTGGGCAGTATTCGCAAATGTTTTTCGGCATATTTTATGTGGATTAAATATTTGGAGCCTGTGGCACCTTGAGGCACACCTGTAGGTCAGCAGAGTGCATTTTACTGCTTCTCTTATTCTGGACTTAACCTATGTGTGACTGTTTGCAAAATAGACAATAGTTTAATGCCAGTTACTTTGTGAATTCTAGTAGCATACACTCGTCCATTTGAATCTGTGCTCCTATTAGCTCTGCACTACCTTGTTGTTCAGAGAAAGCCGGTATTGGTTGATGAATCCAGTAAGAGAATATTGATTTTGCTTGTTTCAGCTTCTGTTTTTTTCTGTCTACTGCTCTGCACAGTCTCTCTCCTCTCACTCCCCACTCACCTCCTGTGTGATTCTGCATTCCTACTCTCACACCCCCACTTACTGGTTTTGCCCCCATTTTGTTGCTCTGCTTTCGCTTTTTGCAGTTTCTGTCTCTGTTCTGTCTTCTCTGCACTTGCCATAATTCCCGACCCTCTCCCATTACCCCCTGTGTAATTTCATGGTCCCCCATCAAGTTTTGGCTCTTTTTTCCGTCTTTGCAGCCACTGTTTTTTTCTGTCTCCTGCTCTGTTCTTTCTCTCTCTCTCTCTCTACTCTACTGCTCCGCTCACCCTGTATGTGATCCTGAGCACTTTGAATTATATCCTGCCGTCTCTGCCCCCTTTCCTCTCCCCTCTCAGGTCCTGCTGACTACCAGAGTCAGTTTATCAGCTCCATAACTGTGTACTTATTAGACTACAATTCAGCCTGCCATTCACAAATCTTTACTGCTGCAAGGTCCTTTCTTTTTGCCTTCCTTCATTTTTGTTCCCTACCTGCTCTCCCCCATAAGCAGGTTGTGAATCAGACATCTGAACATACCTCACCTCCAGGTGAACTCATTTGATGGTTGGTGGCAAACCAACAGAGTGGGCCTACTGGTAAGCATAAGGGCCTGAGTGAAGGCTAGATGATCTCATCACCAGCCTTTCCAAGACATCTACCCAGGGCATCTTAGCCTGGGCATCACTGTAAAGGGTGGGGAACAGTAAAGTTAATTCCTGTGTGGGCCCTGTTCTGGCCTCATAGGTCCTAGGACCACAAATGCTGCACAGTTTTCTATCTATAGAATTTAACTAGAAGACATTCACAACAACTACACACAATCTCTCAAAAATCCTAAACCTACCTTTCTCAGCAAACAAGGTCACTCCAACCAACCCTCACAAATCAACCACTATCCATCTTTATAAAACATTCCTACATACCCTGCTACCACTGTATTCATACAAGGGTCCACTCACTTGTACTCAAACCACAACTCTGTGTTATATCCCAGTCTAAAACACATATCCCTAATATGCCACTATGCCACATTGTACTTGTGGATAATCCCTTTAATCTCACACACCTTCCCCTTGTTCTCCCTAAATCCTTCCTCTTCCCTGTGTCAACTCTAAATAGGGGGCATGTCGGCCAACTCAAAACACTCCTCAACCCTCTATCATACCTTCCCTCTACACAAAGCTTTTCTTCTTGTGACTTGAAGCCCATGACAACTTTATTTCAACAGTCCTTTTCACCAATAAGCCAACCTCCTTCCTCTACTCATCCTACAACTAACCCTTATAACCCCTGTTATCCCCTCTCAGATTCTCCTTTAACAACTAACTCTACCACCAGTCTTTTTCAAAATCCTCACTACCCCAATCGTTCACATTCAGGTTGTACATTTCATGTCACTATACCAATATCAGAGAATGCAACCCCAACAAAAACAAACCGAAACACCAACAAAGCCTTTCTCTGTATAACACGTCAGACATTCTAAAAATGTCCATCCATCACAGAATACGACACACATCCACAATGCCCTAATTCCAACACAAATTATGTATACTATCGCCCACCTTTAGATCACAGTTTCCAAGCAATACAGTCACAAACCAGTCAGTCCACAAATACACAACAAGAAACAGACATCCTACTCTCAACTTTTGCAAAATTCAGAGCCAGAAACCAGACCATCATTCTCCACAACCACTGTTCACCCATTCCCCTTCTAACTTCCAATTATGCAAAAGAAAGGTAATTTACACCACTCTGCTTAACCATGCATTCCCTTGCCTACCACACAACCATTGTACTATACAAAGAAAACTCCAGATCCCAATCTCTAAGTTACAATCAGTCTCTCCACCACTCCCGCACAAAGAGCATACAAAATGTCTTCCACTACTGTTAGTCAAGAATAATGACAATAAAAAAAACTCTGTGTGCGCTGAATTAGCATCATTTCTTTACACTAATTCAACCAAAACTTAACTCCATACTTATATTTTGACGCTAGACTAGTCTAATGTCAAAATATTGGAGTTAAAGTCATTTTTCGGATGCGTGAACCCACCTTGCGTCAATGAGATGCAAGGTGGGCATTCCCATCCAAAAAATGGCTCTAAGGCCCTAGCGCCTTATTTATCTTCCCATGCAAAAATGCTGCATGGGAGAGAGGCAGGCCTAAATAAAGGCGCAAAGCCGGCTTAGCGCCATTATTTAACGCCTGGGTAAGGGCAGGTGCCAGGGGACTTGTGGACCCATTTCCATGGTCAAACACCATAGAAAGAACCCACATGTGCCCTCCCCAAGCCCCACGAACAGCCCCACCCACACCAGAGGGATACCATAGGATGGGGGACCCCGTCCTAGGTAGGTAGGGTAAGAAGAGGTACATTTTTTTAATATTTTTTACAAAGTGGCATTGGGGGCCCTGCAATGGGCCCTTCTACATGGCACTGGGTGCAATGGCCATGCCCACAGGACCCTTGTCACCTGCGCTGGCCATTGGGGTGGTGGGCCTGACTCCTGTCTTTTATAAGACAGGAGTCATGTGGTATGGATGGTTTTTTGTCAAGAAATAACGCTAGGCTGGTTAGAGTCTTTTTTTTTTACTCTCACCAGCCTACCGTCCTTTTTTGGTGCAAAATCCCCTTCTCCCATACTGCCACCCCCTCCTGGCTAACGTCATTTTCCATGACGCTAGCCCATCCTTTGGGTCGGGTTGCTCCATTCCATAAACTTGACACCCGGGTGGCGTCTCAGAATGGCGCAAGCCCGCGCTATACTTTTTGACACAAAAGTGCGCATAGGCAGTTTTGCTTCAAAAAGTATAAATATAGGCATTAGTGTCTGTCCTGCTACAGCAAATACAATCACCAATAGCACACCATCTGCAACCTCCAAGGACAATAGTCATTCTCCTGCAGCACAAAATCACACCACCTGGACAACAGCTACTTTAAATTGCCTACTAATGCTCACTCTATGTCCAAAAACATGAAGCATATCTTCGATCTATGGAAGGGCACAGAACCTGACTTACTCTTCATGGCTATATCATGGCCAGGGGAAAGACATGGCTCCTATATTGCATGAAGCTCTTCCACCAGGGCCAGGCTAACAAACTTTTAATAGGCAAAAGAGAAGGCAGCTTAGCGGTCATGTTAAAGGAAACAACAACTTACACCAAAGTTTAGGATGTTTTTTTGCAGGGTTGTAAGGCCCTCCTCATCAGATGCAACTCTACCCTTTCCTTTAATTTCCTCTTTCTTCAAACACCGCCACCTAGCAATGGACCATTCCTAGACACTTTTTTATACATAGTTTCAAATCTATATGCTGAATAAACAAACCTATGCATCCTTAGTGACCTGGTCATATGGTCTCACAAATTTAGTATACTCCACTCCAGAACATTCCTCACAGGCCCAAACACACTCAAACTAAAATAGCTCATTCCAAAACACATTCATGTTGCAGAACATACCTTAGATGCCATTTTCAGCAACCAAGACCTAGTCGCATTCCAAAAGGTTACTTTTCAGTTGCATCTTCAAACCACTACCTGGTGCCTTTCAACACAAGACAGCACAACACACCCTAGATAAACTCAGTAGACCTGAAATATGCATTAACTTTTGAGTGAGCTGAATTTGGAGGAGCTGAAAACCCATCTAACTTCTCACACAGATCTGGACACTATAAACTCAGTTCACCTCAGCTCAAACCTCTACTGATGGCTTCATAAAGCTTTTTCTATATTAATCTCACGGAAAACATCAAAGTTTAACAGCAGCAAAAAAAGCCTCTTAGATGAATGCAGATTTAAAAAAGATAAATCTATAATTTGCAACAACTTGCAACAACCTCAATGGACCTGGCTCAAAGCAATTTCAAGACAAAATATGCCTAGGTGTACTTAACAGAATATACAAGTAAACAATCAATAAAGTCAATACCTGCATCGAAGGTACCTATCTCCTTTCTAAGGAATTTTGTCAACTTATTACACAACCAAACAGTTTGGATTCATACAAACACACAAAAAAACAGCATCAGTTATTCATTTCTAACAAATCCCTCCAGGAGAAGGTTAACACAGCCTGTGCACTCTCTTAAAAAAACATCTTAGTCCAGAAAGCATGCTTTGTAGATCTGACAATAGCCAAGATCTTTTGATTTTACTAAACTATGTATAATGTACTTACATATAGGAACTTTCAGCCACATCTCATCCTCCATTGGTCTATTGTTGTGTCATTCACATTTTACTTCCACCCACTAAAACAAATGACCATTGGCTCAGCCTAATTAAGTTACTGGTTAACTTCACTTTGAGTAAATGCAGTTTGCTCTCTCACAAGGAGCAAGCACATACACACACAATCCTTAAAATGGGAGATGGTGTGAGGCCCCAGTAGCCCCTCCAGCTCCCTGCATGCAGCCCCATTGGACGTGCAGGAGCCAGCAACACTTTTTTAAAATTTTTAATAATGGGGTGGCTTCACACCCACTCGGGGTACTCAAAAACGTTTGTTTGCCTTTTTGGGCCCTGAGGGGAGCCTCAGGGCCCCTGTGGCCCTGCCAGCTCCCGGCAAGTGTTTGAACTGGGATCTTTATCCTACATTTTTAACAATGAGCTGCCCCAATGCCCATCTAGGGCAGCTTACAACATACTCAATGTTAGAGGCTGCGGGGGGAGCTTAAAGGCCTCTGCAGCCCCACCATTGCCCCTTTCAGCACCCACACCAAGTGCTGTGGGAACCAGCATTGCTTCTACCTGAAGGGAGCAGCTTTTTTTGCTCCCAACAACAGGTGAGAGCAATTTCCTCTTTTCCTACACATGTAAGAGTGTGCAACGAGAAACGTATGTGCTCCCACCCAGCAGAAGCAGCTTTCTGCTTTCGCTGGGTACGAGTACATAGCCCTTCCTTGCCTGCACTCTCGCAGTGTCCCTAGGGATCGGATTCCTATGACACAGCAAAACAACTGGCCCCAGGGGAATTGGTCCCTGGGGCCATACAATGACTCAGAGAGAGGGGCTATGTATCCCCCTCTTCTTCTATTAAAATGTGTTTTTTGCAGATGGGTTCCCTGAAAAAGGCTTTGTGATGGGTGGCACACCCTCACTTTCCCTTTTCAGTAAATATAGCCTCAGGAGTTGGAACCCCCGGGGTCTTTTTTGAAGCGCTGGAGACACCAATTTTTTTCAATGTTTACAGCAGATTTGTGGATCCACCGTGATTTTCCAGAAAAATTACTAAAAAAGTTTTTGTCTCAAAGCCCAGGGGTACAGTATATCCATAATCTCCCTCTCTTCTATCTTTTTTTAATCTTTTTTGTAGGACAGAGGATTGAGTCCCCTAGTCCCCCAAGTTGTAAAATGACTGCAGCCAAATCTTAGTTGGTGTTGTGGAAGGCAGTTACATCTTATCTTCAGATCAGTTGGTTCTGTGGATCCTCCCTAGTATGGAATATCTATATTTGTAACCTTACTATCTAGAACTACAGAACAGACTTACACCCAATCACAAAAAGCACTCTTTCTGGACCAATATCTAACTTTCTGTCAAATTTGGTGTAGTTCCATTCAGCCTTTTGGGTTGTGACTGTGTCTATTTTTTCTATGGAAACATGAATGGGGAATATGGATTTTGGGATCTCCCCTCCTTTTTTCTTGGTTCACCTGTTCATGGATCAACACTGAAGTTGTGAAACTTTTGTTTGGAAAGTTTTGTGAATATTCAGAAAATGGCACCAAAGTTAGAAGCAAACCCAAAAAAAATTCTCCCAATGAAAACATGATCCTTCCTATAATTATGCAGTGGCAACTGCCACTGAGTAATATGTGTTTGTGTGTCTGTGTGTGTGTTTGTGTGTGTGTGTGTGTGTGTGTAAAAACTATGATTAAAATAATGCATGCATGTTCCATGTTTATGTATTAGATGGGCTCACATATGTCTAAGCATGTAAATATGCCCTTATGTGTGTAGATGTACTTATGTATTTAAAGTCATAAATTGTATAAGTTTATACGAATTATATATACTAGAAAAATCCCAAAAAGTAAATAAGTATTAGTTTTGTATATGATAACAAATATATTTGTATGCATTACATATATATGTGTGTCACAGTATGTAGGCAACATACAGTCTTGAGCGTCTGTATATTGTTGCATGCTTCTTTGTATGATGATACATATATGTCACAGTATGTAAATATGATAATATAGCAGGTGCCTATATCTACACATATGAAATTTATGCTTTCTGTAAGGTTACAGCAAAATGTATTTAGATATTTATAGATTGAAGTCAATGCTCGTGTATTCAGTCATGACAAACATATGTTTGATTGATTTTGTAGATGAGGTTGTCTATATACATGTGTGTCTGTATAGAAATGTATGTTTCTGTACATAAATGTAGAAATATAAAAAAAAAAAAAAAAAAAAATCATAATCTATGTATTTTTATCCAACCATGCATGTGTATGTCTTGCAATATATATGCTATTTATATATTATTATGTGAGTACATCTATCTATACACACACACACACACACACACACACATATATACACACACAAATATATGTCTGTACATATGTACATATTTAGATATGTTATGCGTGGATGTCTGTGTACACATATACTATCATTCATTTAAAATAAATAAACATATGTGCCTTTCTCTCCACTCTCTAACTCATCTTAAATCGTTCTGACTTCAATGGCCATGGAAAGATGATGCCCAAACTGTCCAATTTTTCTATTCAATTCATTCAACTAACAGGCACACATGTCGACCATCTCACTTCTAATCCACTTCAAATAATCTATCCCTACTCAAAACAGTATAGTAGGTGCATGAGATCGCTAGAGCACAAACTTAGCAAAATTAACACAACTAACACTACACGGAAAAGGAAGCACATATTACAAATCGACAACGCATTTACCTCTAACCTTAGGTTCCAGTGTAGGGGACTACTCGCAACAAAGCGCTGCTCCAACTCGCCAGGGTTAGTAAACACTATAGAAATACAATTTACAATTAAAATGAATACAAATAAAATTGTTTCTATAAATACTCCAGCGCATTACTCTTTTTGAGGCTACCTTGGAGTTCTAATAACGGTAAATGTGAGAATAATACGTTTGCGTGGAAAACTACATAGAACGAGTACCTAATGTGTAAACTATCTATTCACTATAAACTGTACTGAGCCTCAGCTGACAACATGAGAGACATATAATTCCCCAGTTCTGATAAGGTTACGGAGAATCTCCTTTTTATAGAAAATCAACGGCATTGTTTGCACGGTTACGTGCATACAAAAAACACAAGCATGCTGGCTTTGCAATTCTTGGTTTATGTAAGAGTCACACTTCAGTAATAAAATGAGATGGGTAATGGGGAAGCAGCAACAAATATTTTTTTCAGCATTATTTTTTTATATGAAGGATGCATCGTGGCCTCTCTCTTTCTCACTGCAAAGGTCATTCCCATAGCAACTCCTGAAGCCTTCTTTTGAGTGTTTAAGCACAATGCAAATCTAGAGGTTTTCAAGGGCCCTTTTTTATAAGGCCCATATGAATTTAGCTCCGGATTCACTGATGTACCAAGAAATTGGTATTTAGACTACCTTTGTCTGTGCTTTATATAGTTTTAGTTTCTTTTGTGTGATTGGTATGAAAAGCAAACCGTTTCAAGCAACGGTTGTTAACTTGAGAGATTCGCCAAAAGAAAATACGTGGTATGAAGCAGCTGTCCTGAATTTTCATCAGGCAGACTGAAAGTAATTGGTGAACATCACGCATGTCGCAAAGAGTAAGCCAGGCGGGAAGTGTCATAATCATTGTTATCTGGCAGATCACAGCGAGAAATTTAGGGCCATATTTATACTTTTTGACGCAAAACTGCGCTAACGCAGTTTTGCGTCAAAAAAATTAGCGCCGGCTAACGCCATTCTGAAGCACCATGCGGGCGCCGTATTTATTCAATGACGTTAGCCGGCGTTAGCCGCCGGCGCTGCCTGGTGTGCGTCAAAAAAAATGACGTACACCAGCGTAGGGGAATATGGAGCTTGGGCACCAAAAAATGGGGCAAGTCAGGCTGAGGCAAATTTTTCGCCTCAACCCGATTTGCGCCATTTCTTTCGACTCCCAACCCCCATTGAAATGACTCCTGTCTTAGCAAAGACAGGAGTCATGCCCCCTTGCCCAATGGCCATGCCCAGGGGACTTCTGTCCCCTGGGCATGGTCATTGGGCATAGTGGCATGTAGGGGGGCACAAATCAGGCCCCCCTATGCCACAAAAAAATGAAGAAAAAAAAACTTACCTGAACTTACCTTAATGTCCCTGGGATGGGTCCCTCCAGCCTTGGGCGTCCTCCTGGGATGGGCAAGGGTGACAGGGGTGTCCCTGGGGGCATGGGAGGGCACCTCTGGGCTCCTTCGAGCCCACAGGTCCCTTAACGCCTGCCCTGACCAGGCGCTAAAAAACGGCGCAAAAGCGGCTGGACGTCATTTTTTTTGACCCGCCCACTCCCGGGTGTGAATTTTGCCCGGGAGTGTAAATACGGCGCACATGCCTCGGAGTCAATTTTTTAGACGGGAACCCTACCTTGCATATCATTAACGCAAAGTAGGTGTCCACGCTAAAAAATGACGCAAACTCCATGGACTTTGGCGCTAGACGCGTCTAACGCCAAAGTATAAATATGGAGTTAGTTTTGCGTCGGAATTGCGTCAAAAAAAACGACGCAATTCCGGCGCAAACAGAGTATAAATATGCCCCTTAGTTTTTTCTCCTCGATACTTCTATTAGAACCCGGCTAAAATGTGTACAGGAATTTTATGAAAGTGTTAGGGATGTTGGCGGAATGGATAGGTGGTGCACAAACAAAAACAAGCATAGCAGGAAAAGTATATTTAAAGGGCATTTCAGAAGGCAATATAAAATGTCCTAGCTTTTTCTTCTAAAAGGGCCGTATACTATCAGTAACCCACTGGCCATAAATATAGTCTTCCTGAACTTGGATGGCCCCATTGTATGTTGCCATAAATCAGAGTCGATCTCCTGCCATTTTGTTTGAGAGAGTGCCATGGGAGCGTGAAACTCGTTGTCATACTGTGCCCATGCACATTTCCTGTAAATGATCTGTGCTTCTGGATCGCATCCATGTATTTAAAGAGGGCCATGCACCTCTCTGGGTACTTTTGGCAGTATACACTGGTGTATATTATAGCCTTAGAACCCACCATAGCGGGCTCTACCGGCTATTAAAGGCCCGCTCCAGCGTTAAATGCCCGAGCCGAAGGCGAGGGCATTTAACTCGGGAGAGGGCCTTTAATAGCCGGTAGAGCCCGCTACGGCGGGTTCTAAGGCTATAAGAACATTCTGCCACTCAGGGCAGAATGTTCTATTAGATAAAACAAATTCCTCACGAATCCCGAGGGGATTAAAATCCCCTCGGGCTCCGTGAGGCTTTGTTCACAGCTCTTGCTGTGAACAAAGAGAACATTGGAATGTTGGCGCTGCAGGCTTTTACCGGCCAGTAAAAGCCCAGAGCACTCCATTGTTTTCAACGGAGCTGCCAACGTTCCAATGTTCTAATAAGAATGCCGCCATCCAGTTCTCTATGGTCATCTGCACTTTCGGTCATTTAGATAACTCATGCTTTCCTTCCTTTGTCTCTTCTTCAGACCTCAACTCCCTGTGCAAGAGTGTGAACATCTTTACATGTTCACCCTTCTATATCTTTTCTTTGGTGGATAGCATTAGGTGGGCACCAAGAGGCTAGGCCTCTCCCATATATGGCAGCTTTTTGATTTTCAAGTCCTTACTCTCAGGCCCATCAGCCTTCACCACATCTCTTCTCCCCCTGCAACCACCCCCTTGCTTTATCCTGTGCTGTTGCTCAATGTCCCCTGCTGCCTTCTGGCAACTCTGTTTGTGCCTTTGTCAGGTGTATCATCACCCTGCTTGTCATCCCCCTTCCTGGTGGATAAGTCTCCCCTAGCCACCGCTCTATGCTCCTCCTTGCCTACTCCAGTATTTGTTATGTACAGGCCTTTCCTCAGTCTGGCCCCTCCACTCTCCAATGTCTGCCACTCATCCACACCAATTGACACCATCCTGGAGACCTTTGCCTTGTCCCTCATGTCCCTACCTGATGCCAAGGTCGGTGCCCTCTCCAAAGCCTGCCACCTCACCAGTTGCTCCCATCTCTAGGGTGCGCTGTGTCTTCCATGCCTTTCTTCAGCAGCAACTGACCTCTGCAAGACACTATGCACAGACTGGTTAGCTTCCCCCGCCCTGTCCCCACCAGTCCCTTGTTGCCACCACCTATTCTTCTATTCCAATGCTGAGTCGGAATCAAACAACTCAACTTCCTACAAACTCTCCTCATCATAATCCAGTAGTGTCTCATCTATTGCTTGAGAGCCCACTTCCCCTGTGACATCCATTGTCGCCCACCACTTTGGTTGTACAATGTGCCTTATGGTTGAATGTTGTTCCATGGTGTGCTTCGGGGCCATCTCATACCCTACCAGCTGCTCTGCTGTTGTGTGATGCTGCATCCCGTACCTCACTTTGCCAGGGGTTGCATGGAACCCTCCTGCTGGTAGTACTGACGAGGCCACACCGGACCTTCTTTGGTCAGTGAACATTCTGTTCAACAATGTCCTCCAGCTGGCAACACCAGGCCCTGCCGTCACTTCTTGTGAAAGCGGAGCCGCATTGTGCTCTTTCAAGTCCCCGGTCCTGCCATAGTGCTCGACCTGGGAAAAATAAAATAGATCCTGTATGCTGGTTCCTCAAGATTGTAGTGCCAGGGTCGCCGCCATTTCCGCAAACCAACTCTATCCTCTCCACCCCTCCCCTGACCTGCCACTGGCTCCACTCCTCTACCTGAACCCCTCCTGCACTCGCTGACTGTGTCACATAAGAGTCAGTTCCTGGGCGTCTCCCTGCTGCCCTTGAGTGTCCCCTCCTCCTGGAGACTTCCTCTCCCTTGCTCCTCCCCAAACTAGAGTATGCCTCAACTCCAGTCCTTGCAGCTCTCCATCTGCCTCCCCATCCTTCCCCTCCTCCTCACCAGCACTCCATTTTAATATGACGGCAACCCGATCTGTCCCCCTGAGTGCTCAGAGACTTTGTCCTCTGATGCAGTACCTCCCTTCTTTCTCCGTGCGTCACTGCGTTCCGGGCCCTCCTTGACTGCACTCCATGTGGCGCATTATGCACACTGAGCTTTGAACCCTAGTGGGGCTCTCTCCAACTACCCCCTGTGCCTTGGGACGCTGGGTTCCAAAGGCCTTCTCCTTCTTTGGCCTGTATTTGGATGAGCTGGAGTGCTCCCAGGAATGGCTCCACTTTACCTCCATCCATGAGTGCAGCAACACTCATATTGGCCTCCTCTTGTTCTCCTTGCTCCCCAGCCCCACGTGGGGTGTCAGTCTGCCACTCCTAGGACATGATGCCCAGCCCCTCCTCACCCACCCTTACTCACTGAGCATTTATTATCACCACAAACAATGTGGCCTGCTTTAGAAGCCTCCCCTACCCCTCTCTGATGCGGCTCAGGGATCGAGCCTGGCATGATCGGACACCCAGAAATCTGAGTAGAACTTTGCATGCCTCCAGCTCAGGAAATGCGGGCTTCTGCACCTTCCAGCTGCTCCATTGCAAAGATTTTGGAGCTGCTTGCCTACTCCCTGAGAAGCACTGATCACTCATCTTGGCTATCTTCCTTAACAAGGCCCAATGTTGCAGTGAACATGCAGGACCTCAGCAGTGATCCCTTTGGTTGCCCGGTGCACCGGGAGGCCTGTTCTAACCTTTGTGCCCTCCGCTAACAGGTCTAGGCACCCTGCCTCCTCCAGCAACCACAGCGCCTGGTCTATTCTCTTATTCGCCATCCTCCAAAGATCTATTAAACCTGCAAATGTCAAATGACCAGCCACATGTCACCTACTAATACATTGGTGGATGATGGTGCAATATGGTCAGTTATATAGCCCTTATGCTCTAACCCCAGCCACAAAGGACCCCAGACTGCTAGCAGTCAGCTGGACTGCTTCACTTCCTCAATAACCTCAGGGAACAACTTTACCCCCAAATACCCAATCTGGCTGTTCACAGTGAGAAAAGTAGTTTTTTGCTCCTTCAAAAGTTTATTAGAACCGGTCTAAAATGTGCAACTGGAACAGGAATTTTATAAAAGTTTTAGGGAAAGTGTTGTAAATGTAAATGACTGCATGGGTAGGTAGTGCACAAACAAAAAGCTTTTAAAAGTGGCATTACTAAAAAGCACAGAAAGGTTAGGATTATGCCTCTGATCCGATCAGAGAATCAAAAACGTATATGCATGTTCATGCTCATAGCAGCATTATGCACATGGCATGAACACAATTCACTCAAACTACAAAGCTATTTGCAAGTATTAAGTCATCTTCTAGGCACACATAGCTTTGCTAGGATTTAAAAACACTTTTGTTATTCACTGAAATGTGAGTTTGCACTTGCAAAAAGTTTTTCTCAGTTTGTAAAAATAAAAAAAAGTGTTCATGTCAATTCACACAGAACTAATTCAAAATTATTGCGAGCACTTAACCAAAAACCAATAACCAAAAACAAACCTGCTGGCTTACTACAGGAAGGTACACAATCGCTTCAGAGACCTTACAGATTTTTACTAATGGCCCTTTCGATCACGTAGCTATTCCTCGTTCTCAGTCTCCCACATCCGCAAGCAAAATTTGACCCACAAATTTCACTCTCAACTGATCAATGGGTCTGTCCTGGTGCACATAGGACTCGCCAAATCTCAGTCAAAAAGTTCTCTTACTCACTTAACTCACACACCGACTTGTTGACCCCGCCCGATCAAACTACTAAACCAGACAGATTACAACATATAACCAAGTGTCTCCTACACTTGTCAATATACTCTCGAGTTTTAGTCCATTCAGGGTCCGTACATCACCAACAACCATGTTTACAATATTTGAGCACAAAGCGCCACACACATATGAAGTTCTACGACTTCCCTACTCTCATACTGTGGTGTACGCACACTCTTACTAAGCCTTAACTGGAGTACGCAGACTCCCTACTTTACCTCACATACATCACAATTCACCTGCGATTTTGCTTAAGCCTCTGCAAGCGGGACCTAACACTTTCATACTATCACAAGAACACGCCAAGAACGTACCCAACTTTACTTAGCGGGATCCAGGATTTGGGAAAGTCATTTCTGGACATAAGGGGACATCATCTTTGCTCTTATTGCCATTTAAAAAAAACAAAATTCAAACCTCATAAAAATACAAACAACTAACCCTAACTTAAACTACCACCATAACCAGTAATCACCACATAACTAGTCTTCCAAGGAAACTAACCATCAAGCTGCTGCCAAAAACTGCTAGCGTGCCTGGTCCTTAGTAAGTAAACTTACAAGGGGACACGTATAGGCTGATGAACCTTTTGGATCGCATGGAATATCCTAATTATGTAGTGACCAATGTCATCAATAATCAGCATAACCTATCAATGATATTAAAATCAAAAACAACTATAACCATTAATTAATGAATACCCACAACTTGGGAAGCGTTACCAATTTTTATTTCCCTATTAGTTACAATACTAAGCCATCAAGTTAGATCAAACTTTATTTAATCCACACAGAATTAGTTCATTCATCGCCATTAATACCATAAGCTAATTGGAACTGACAAACCACATACTAGAATACTTCAACATAAACCAATAAAGATGAATACGATGACATTAATAGCAGAGTTTAGCAAGTAGTTCGTCAGTCATTTGTCACTGTCAAACGTCACCCTAGAAAGCCTACCCAACCCAGATTAGCATCAGGATGTTGGACTTCATGCAAAATAATTTAGAGAACATGAATTTGGAAAAACATCTTGCTACGAGAAAACTATAAAACAACGTAGTTGGTACCTAGAAGAAAAAGCACAAGTTAATCAGTCACATTTTCATATCTACCTCTCCACGGAATGGATCAGCAACAAAGTCAGTCTTCGTCTTCAGGTCATCAATAGATCAGCAATGCATCAGGCTCTCAGAGTATGAGCCCAATGACAGAATCTCAAACCGCGTCTCCTGACGTCATCAATTCTGCCCTCGCATCTGCCTAAATTCTCCCGCATCTGAAGTTCTTAGCCCCTTGTCATGACCTTTTATTAGGGGCTCCCAGTCCATTCCCCTAATTTCCAATCGGTCATACAGTCAGTCAGCAGATATGACTCTAACCTATAATATTAATTTTCCAAATCTATAAATTTTATTATTAGTCCATTCACATCACACGGATTGGTCCACTATACGATGTCCTCATCATCCGGCTCTTCAGGTATCAAAAATGTTGCATGTTCCTCTTTAGTCAGTGCTTTCATTGTTCAAGTCCTGGGAGAGTACCTTTAGCCCACTCTACACATAAATGTATCAAATTGTCTTCATCATTTCCTGTCCGTCGGTACATTGCAGAAAATTCTAGCTAAGCAACTTTAACATCGGGTGGTTCAGGGTCAGGTTATGCATCCGCTTCTCTGCAGCGCGTTACTATTTCAGCTTTTCTTGTGTGAGGCCTACAAGTTAATGCAAAACATAGATTATACATCTCATTATGACATATTATTACGTTAGTCTAACAAATTTTTGTTATTTCATAGTATCCTCAAATACTAGGATGAATGATTTGTTTTTGAACCGCAATGTATCTGCCTTTTGGACAACACATAGGCCCTCATTACAACCCTGTCGGTCGGTGTTAAAGCAACGGTAAGACCGCCAACAGGCCGGCGGTAAAAAAATGGAATTATGACCGTGGTGGGAACCGCCAACATAGACAGCCACTTTAACACTCCGACCGCCACGGCGGTACAAACAAACAGCATGGCGGTCACCGCCAACAGACAGGCGGAAGACAATGTACCACCCACACCATTATGAGAGGCCAATCCGCCACCTTTTACAGGGCGGATTCAACGCGAACAAAAACACGACGGAAACTGGACTTGGAAGGGAAAACTCTCACCTCTACACACCCCACGAGGAACCAGGACGCCATGGAGCCGGAACTCCAAATTCTACCTGCGATTGTTTTCCTGCTCCTCTACCAGGAGCACGACTGACGGCGGCGATGACCACGGTGAGTACTGCACCTACGACACAGGGGAGGGGGGAGGGAAAAGAGAGTGACACACATACGCAACACGCAACACCCCCACCCCCACCCTCACACACAACAACACACACACCAATACATGCTGAAACATTATATTTACACCTCCAACCCCCCTGGAAGACCGGAAGGACAAAAGGAAATGATTTGAACGATTGTAATCAGGAAAAATCCATTAATCAAAAATATATATAGACTATTAACAAATATTTACACCAAGAATTCAAGCCCATGTACTGCACCTACATAGTCCGTGGACCACTGGGCCCAAAATGCATGAGCGAGGCCCACACTCAATACCCGATCCAAACGGAGAGAACACTGCAGGGGCATCAGATTGAAATAAAACAGGCACCCAGGGGGAAGGGAAGGGGGGGCACCTCAGCCGGATGAGTGCACGACGCCAGCTCCACGAGGGGGCTCCATGCCCATTGATATATCCTGGGGAATGCAAAGCCACAGTCGCTCTAGTCTCTCCAGCGGGTGGGTTGCCTACTGCTTTATCCTGGGGAGTGCAAAGCCACAGTCTCTCAAGTCTCTCCAGTGGGTGGGTTGCCCACTGATTTATCCTGGAGAGTGCAAAGCCACAGTCTCTCAAGTCTCTCCAGTGGGTGGGTTGCCCACTGCTTCATCCTGGGGAGTGCAAAGCCACAGTCTCTCAAGTCTCTCCAGTGGGTGGGTTGCCCACTGCTTTATCCTGGGGAGTGCAAAGCCGCAGTCTCTCATGTCTCTCCAGTAGGTGGGTTGTCCACTGTTTTATCCTGGGGAGTGCAAAGCCACAGTCTCTCAAGTCTCTACAGTGGGTGGGTTGCCCACTGATTTATCCTGGGGAGTGCAAAGCCACAGTCTCTCAAGTCTCTCCAGTGGGTGGTTTGCCCACTGCTTCATCCTGGTGAGTGCAAAGCCACAGTCTCTCAAGTCTCTCCAGTGGGTGGGTTGCCCACTGCTTTATCCTGGGGAGTGCAAAGCCACAGTCTCTCATGTGGATAACAGTCTCCACTGGTTCTGGAGGGGGCTTTGTGCCCAGAGTGCTTTATCCTGCCAAGGACAGAGGTAGTGGATGTCATTCTCCACTGGTTCTGGAGGGGGCTTTGTGCCCAGAGTGCTTCATCCTGCCAAGGACAGAGGTAGTGGATGTCATTCTCCGCTGATTCTGAAGGGGGCTTTGTGCCCAGAGTGCTTCATCCTGCCAAGGACTGAGGTAGTGGATCTGACACTCCACTGACGGTGGGGCAACATGGAAACTGTCTAGGCCCCTGGAACTGACCACCAGCCTCGTACGACTGACCACTGGGGATGGCAGCCATGTCTGCGGTGGTGCCACTGGCACAGGATGTGGTGTGGCCGCTGGCAGTGCTGGCAGCGGCCTCAGTAATGGCGGTGCTTGCGGCACTCATTGGGCAGCCGGTTCTGGAGGGGGGCTCACTGAGCGTGCTGCTGGCGGCGGTGTCCTGGGCGGCGGTGCTGGTGGGGGGCTCACTGAGTGTGCTGCTGGCAGCGGTGTCCTGAGCGGCGGTGCCCATGGCGGCGGTGCATGTGGCGGTGACCGTGGCGGTTTTGTCCGCCGTGCAGGTTGATGGCGACTTCCCTTTCTTTCTCTGTCCCTTCCCCACCTTGGATGGTGGTGCAGCTGTCTTTCCACTCCCAACTGTTGTCCTGGCTGAGCCCTTGGTGGCAGGTGTTTTGGCCTTCTCCCTCCGGGCTGTGGGGAACTTCTTTTGTTTTGGAGGTGGAGGAATGTCCTTGGCCTGGCTCCTTGGGACACTGGCTGACCTGCTGCTTGGCGCACTCCAGAAGCCAGTTACTGCTGGCACCACTATTCCTGGTGATGTGGTGGCTGAGGTGCTGGGTTGGGACCTGGAAAGGCGGGCCCTAGGGGACGGAAGGGGTGGGGGAGGTGAAGGGAAGAGGTCAAGGTTTGACAGGAAAAGTTTTTAGACACACTGGGACGGGTAGATGGAGGGGGTTTGGGAGTGGAGGAAGAGGTAGTGGTTGTAGGAGGTGTTCTTTTGCTGACTTTTGGTGAAGGTGCATGGGCTGGAGGCTGTCGTGAGGTGGATGGCTGTTGGGTGGGTGTGTGACTGCGTTTGTGTAGTTTGGGAGGAGGGCTCACAGACACACTGGGAGAGGACACAGGGGATGTGTGAATGGTAGTGCGAGTGGTGAGTGCACGAAAGCGGTGTGTGGTGATGGGCATGCTGGTGATGGACATAGTGGCTGAAGATGTAGTGCATGCAGGTGTGAGTGGAGACGTGACAGGGAGGGAGGAGGGAGACGTGGAGGAGGGGGACACAGTGGAGGCAGTGACTGTTGCAACTGCCTCTCTACACCCTGGATGGCATTCAAAATGGTAGACTGTCCAACAGTGAGGCATCTCAGGAGGTCAATGGCCTCCTCACTGAGGGCAGCAGGGCTGACTGGGGCAGGGGCTGAGGTGCCTGGGGCGAAGGAGATGCCCACCCTCCTGGGTGAGTGGCCACGGGGCACATGCTGAGGGGCTGCTGGGAAGGCGGTGCTAGTAGGGGGGGTGGTGGCTTTACCTGTAGATGCGGTGGGCACAGAGGGGCCCGCCACCGCAAGGGAGCTCCCATCAGAGGAGGAGTCGGTGTCGCTGGCCTCAGCTCCTGTCCCCGCTGTGGAGCTCCCCTCGCCCTCTGTCCCACTGGTGAATTCTGAGTCCGTAGTCTCGCCATCCAGGGCCATGCAGGATGCAGCTCCCTCCTGCTCCAGTGGCACAGCTCCTCCGCCTCATGATGCTAATGCACACAAGAACAGGGAGACCACAAAAAGGGGGGGAAAGAAAGTAGAAAGACATGTTCAGTGCATGCAATACCACTACCGTTGGCAGACACTACAGACACAGCAGCCCTCTGCACTAAACCATGCACTTAGAGTTCCTTAATTAATGACAGGGACATGGGGTACAAGGCCCATGCCCGATTGCTGCACACATGGAAGTCACAGGAGCCGGACTAGGGGCAGATGGCTCTTAACACTGGTGGGGTGGGTTGCCACATAACCTGCCTCGCGAAGGGACCTTGCCTTCAAAACTCGCCCTGGCCTAGGGGAACCCACAGCCCACCTCTCCCGCCCAGACACCTCCAATGTGTGCTGAATCGGATGGATGTGACGGTACTCACCCCCTTGTGGCTGCTGTGATGCCCTCAAGCGCCCATCCAACTCCGAATACGCCACCGCCAGGATCCGGAACATCAGGGGGATCATGGTGCGATGGGCACCCCTACCACGTTGGGAGACCATCCCCAGCTGGGCCTCCGCCGTCTTCTTGCTCCAGCGGCGAATGTCCTCCCATCTTTTACGGCAGTGGGTGCTCCGTCTTTGGTGGACCCCCAGGGCCCGGATGTCCTTGGCGATGGCACGCCAAGTATCCTTCTTCTGGTGGGCACTGACCTACAGGCATAGTACAGGGGAAAAGGAAAAACTATAACCGTCACAGTCATTGACCCATTTTCCCACCCTTGCCCTGACGCACATACATGCACCGTTGTTTCATGCATGCCTCATTCCCCCACCCTATCTCCCATCCACACCACTCCAAACAGGCATTGCCCATACAGCATGATCACAGTGTACTCACCTGTTTGTCTGGGGGACCGTAAAGTAGCATGTACTGGGGGAGGACCCCATCCACTAGTTTGTCCAACTCATCCGATGTGAAGGCAGGGGCCCTTTCCCCAGACACATGAGCCAATGTCGTTTCCAGACTGAGGTCACAGCAGCACTTGCATTGTAGGTCCTCTCCTGTCGAAGATCAGGTATCGAGTGAGTGAACAGAGAGAAAATGGCGGTCATGTCCGTGGCAGTGCGTACCGTCACCGCCGGCATAGATCGTCATTGGCTCCTGGGACCCATAGGGTCCAATGTTAACCAATGCAGGATTGCGCCTCGGTCTTCGACCGCCTACCGCGACGGTGTACAACGCCAGCGCAGTTACCTCATATCCCCTTGTCCCACATTAAAGGTCAGGCTGCCGCCATTTCAGGGGGCCACATGGCATTAATTTTAAATGCGTCACACAAATCTAGGCCTTGCATACACACCAATACAGGCACATAGCGGATTGACAAATGTGTGCAATAAAGTTGCTTATTTCATACCTCAGTGTTGGCTGACCCTCTGATCGCTGTTCTCATCCATAGGGCACGTCCGCTGGGGCAGGTGAGGAGATGGCGGCATCCTCCGGTGTACAGACCGCTGGTGGACCTGTCGACAATGGAAGAGCGACATGTAATAGTCACTTACAGACTTGATCGTGCCACAATCCAGGAACTGTGTGCCCAGTTGGAGCCAGACCTGATGTCAGCTATCCGCCATCCCACAGGAATCCCCCCTCTAGTGCAGGTCCTGTCAGTACTCCATTTCCTGGCAAGTGGGTCCTTTCAAACAACAGTGGCCATTGCATCAGGCATGTCCCAGCCAATGTTCTCTAATGTGTTGTCCAGAGTGTTGTCTGCCCTGCTGAAACACATGCGCAGCTACATCGTGTTCCCTCAGGTGGAGGATTTGTCTACAGTGAAAGGTGACTTATATGCCCTGGGACATATCCCCAACATCATAGGCGCCATTGATGGGAAACATGTGGCATTGGTACCCCCCGCAGGAGTGAACAGGTGTACAGAAACTGGAAGAGTTACCATTCAATGAATGTGCAGATGGTGTGTTTAGCTGACCAATACATCTCCCATGTGAACGCCAAGTTTCCTGTCTCAGTGCATGACGCTTACATTCTAAGGAATAGCAGCATCCCTTATGTGGTGGGGCAACTCCAGAGGCACCGTGTGTAGCTAATAGGTGAGGACAAGGACCCTATACAGTGTGAATAGTTGTCTGGGTCTAGGGTTGTCCCTACAGGTTAGTGTGTGTCTAAAATGTGTCCCTCAACATTTGCAGGTGACTCTGGCTACCTCAACCTGTCATGGCTACTGACCCCAGTGAGGAATCCCAGGACAAGGGCAGAGGAATGCTAAAATGAGGCATAAGGGCGAACTAGGAGGGTTATAGAGAGGACCTTCGGCCTTCTGAAGGGCGGGTTCAGGTGCCTCCATATGACAGGTGGTTCCCTATACTACTCACCAAAGAAGGTGTGCCAGGTCATCGTGGTCTGCTGTATGCTGCACAACTTGGCTTTGCGACGACAGGTGCCTTTTCTGCAGGAGGATGGTCCTGAAGGAGGTGTTGTGGCAGCTGTGGAGCCTGTGGACAGTGAAGAAGAGGAGGCAGAAGAAGAGGACATAGACAACAGAAACACTGTGATCCATCAATACTTCCAGTGAGGCACAGGTAAGAAGACCTCACTGCCTCCTACATATGATAAAATTGTTCGACCTCTCATCTGTTTGTCACTTTCACCCAGTGTATCGACCCTGATTTGTCACTTTCACATTCAATTTCACAGATGTGGGTCCCACTGTGTGACCTCTGCTATGTTACCTCATGCACTAGAGCTGTGTGACATAGGTATGTTGACAATACAATGGACATTGGTATTTTCCTTAGTTATAGCAAATACACATTTGTGAAAGCACAGACTGACTCCAGATTGTTTTGTGATTTAAGGGTGTTATTTAAGTGCAAATTAGTGGAGGGGGTTGTAAAATGTTCAGGGGTGATGGTGGAGGAATGTCCATGGCAGAGTCCAGTCTATTTGTCTCACAGGTGCATTGTCCAAAGGGGCATAGGAAGTGGAGCTAGGGCAGTTTAAGGATGGACAGGGTGACAAAGTGGGACAAAAGGATGACAATCAGGGTGGTCTCATTTCTTGGCAGGGGTCTTGGCATTGTTCTCTGTCTTTGTCCTGGATCTTAGGGACCGCTTGCTGGGTGGTTCTTCAGGGGGTGGGGTGCTGGTGTCGTGGTCCTGTGGCGGTGCCTCCTATCCACTAGCGCTGGTGGAGGTTGTGGGCAGTTCATCGTCCAGGCTAGTGTCAGGGGCCCCTTGTTGTGGCCAGTACCGTTGCCATCGTCTCAAGGGAATGATGGTAGGCTCCCATGATGTTGGAGAGGGCCTCGTGGAGAGTGGGTTCCCTGGGTCTGTCCTCCCCCTGTTGCACAGCAGCCCTCCCAGTTCCACGGTTTTCCTGGGCCTCTGTGCTGTGAACCGTGTGCCCACTAGCACTGCCCCCAGGTCCCTGGTGTTCTTGGGGTGGTGGGTTAGCTTGGGTTCCCTATAGTGGTGGCACACTGCTGCTTGACGTGTCCTGGGGACAGAGGTATGGGCCCGCTGGGTGGGTGTTGTGTTGTGTTTCCTGAGGGGGAGGCTCTGTGGTGGCCTGTGACTGTGTCAGGGTAACCGACTGTCCCGAGGTCCCAGAATGGCCGGGCTGGTCATCTAGATCCAGTTGGATAGAGCTGCTGTCATCACTGTGGGCCTCTTCTGTGGGTGGAGTGGACATGTCTGGAACCTCCTGTCCGGTGACGTTAGGTAGGGGTCCTGCAGGGGTGTAAAGGCATGATTATTGCATCTGTGTGTGCCATGGTGTTCTATGGGTGGGTGACCCTGTACCACAGTGCTTCCATTCCTTTGTATGACCTTTTGTGATAATTGTTTAGGGGTCTGTGTGGGTATGTGTAGTGGACATGCATTGGTGATGGGTGTCCATGCTTTGTTGTTGCATGCAGGGCTTGGTGTTGAGATGTGTGGTTTGTGATAGTGGGACATATGTGAGGAGTTGGCGTGATGGTGGCGAGGGTGGGGGTATGTGATAGCATGCAGGTAGGGTGGGGGATGAAGTAGTTAAAGATTTAACTTACCAGAGTCAATTCCTCCAGCTAATCCTGCGAGGCCCTCAGGATGCAGTACAGCCAAGACCTGCTCCTCCCATGTTGTTAGTTGTGGGGAAGGAGGTGGGGGTCTGCTGCCAGTCCTCTGAACCGCAATGTGGTGTCTTGAGACCACGGAACGCACCTTCCCCCGCAGGTCGTTCCACCTCTTCCTGATGTCATCCCTAGTTCTTGGGTGCTGTCCCACTGCATTGACCCTGTCCACGATTCTGCGCCATAGCTCCATCTTCCTAGCTATGGTGGTGTGCTGCACCTGTGATCCGAACAGCTGTGGCTCTACCCGGATGATTTCCTCCACCATGACCCTGAGCTCCTCCTCAGAAAACCTGGGGTGTCTTTGCGGTGCTACGGGGTGGTGTGGGTGATGTGTGAGGTGGTGTGTGTTGTGATGTGTGGAGTGATGTTTAGGGGTGTGTGGTGTTTTGTGTTTGGATGTGTATGTGTGATGGTGTTGTGTGCCTCAGTATGCTGGTGTTGTCTTTGCTTTGCTCTCTCTCTGGCCTTCTTCAAATTTTTGGGTAGCAAGGGTTTGTGGGTAATGTGGGTGTGTGTTTTATATTGTATTGGGTGTGTGGGAGTGGTGTGTGTATGTGTATCAGGTGTGTGTATTTCTATTTGTCCAATGTGGTTGTGTTTTGTAAATGTGTGCGGATTTTGAGCGCGGCGGTGTGTACCGCCAATGGAATACCGCGGTTGAAAGACCGCCACGTGGATTTGTGGATCGTGATAGTGTGGGTGTATTCCTGTTAGCGTGACGGTGGAGGTTTTGTTATCTCCAGTTTATCACTGACCTTTGGTGTGGCGGACTTGTTTGAGTGTCTAGATTTTGGCGGCTTCTGAGCTGTGGGTCGTAATAGCTGTAGCGGAATTTCGCGGCCACGGCAGTGTGTTGGCGGTCTTCTGCACGGCGGTAAGCGGCATTTACCGCCAATGTTGTAATGAGGGCCATAATTTCTTCCCATTAATTGTTTTTGCTGATGTGAAGAAATTGCAGCGTTATATGCCAATTAAGCAAGCTATTTCTTTATCTCAATTTGAAGCCAACATGGAGAAATGTTCAGGGTATAAAAAACGGTACTATGTTCTTCTTTCTTACAAACACACAGGAATATTTAGACTCTTCAACTTATACTTTTCCGGACAAAAATGTTTTAATATTTCGTCCTTTATATATTGAGAGTCTATGGAACAAAACACTGATTCAATCCATGTAATGTGGTTTGTGCCATTTAAGAAAAGAAACAATTGAACATGTTCTCTGCATCTGTCCTAAACTACTATATATCCAGAAAATATATTTGCGACCATTGTTCAGAGAACACGGATGCGAACAATTAGCAATGCCACGAGATTGTCTTTTTTGGGGATGTCAGGAAAAACAATTGGGTATGTCATAAAATGTATTTCTCTAACGCATTAACATTTCAAGCATTTCACCTGATCTATATTTATTAACATTGTGTGTCATAAATGATGATCTCTATGATGTGTACCTTGTTTGTGATTACATTTTGTTTTATGATGCAGAAACGTGTTAATTATGTACTTTCTCTATTTTTATTGTGTATTACAAACAATGTTCTCCATGATGTGTACTTCATTTTGTATTTTATTGCATATAATTGTAAATAATCTAAACAATAAACTATTTACCTACTTACCTTCTTCTGTATGCAATACTTTAATGTGACAGTAAATACTTTCAGAGAGGCAGGAAACGGGTATTCCAGTGTTATGATGCTTTGGAAATTTGGAGCACATCTACAAACTTTACACTCAGAATCTTTTCCCATCTCATAAACAGAGATTTAATTCTGGGAAGGGCGAGCGTGATTAAGATGGTGGCCGGAGCGGACGCTTAGTTCGAGCTCCGCTGGCGGCCCACCACTAATTTGCAAATATATTTGTCCCTGAGGTTGTCTGGATGCCCATATTAGCAGCGCGGAGCCCCCTGGAGTCTCCGGCAACTACCGGTATCGCTCCTGACACACACGGCGACCTGCACGAGCAACATTGGACCCTCGCCGAGCCCACGCGTCTGACGTGAGAGGGGCAGCCTTCACCGGAGACCGTGGAGCTCACTGAGGGGAAGAAAGCACAGCCCCAGGGCAAATTGCGCCAGAGGACGAGGAGGCGGGATCGGGCAGCAGTCGAGGCAAGTCTGGACCCCGAGGGACTCACGGGGATCGGAAGCGGTCCTCGTGCACCGGCGCTGAGGGTCGCGCACAGGAGAGGACGGCTGAGTAACCCGATCATGTGCGGGAGCGGAGGAGCAGACGGGCGGCCTCGTTGAGGGAGCGCCCTGCTGGTATCTGCCCCCTCGTGTGATCGGACATCAAAGAAGACTGCAGGAGGTAGGCGAGGCTGGGGCTGGCACCGGGGTAAACTGAAAGAACCAACGAGATCATCTCGGAGAAATGAAGAAAAGGGGATCCCGCCCCAGGTGGACCAAATGAGACTCTCTTTTTGATGGGGTGGAGGAACTGAGATCTTTCTTTCCCTCCCCTCCTTCTCCTTGTTCTTTCTACAGACGCTGAACACAGCCCTGCCAGAAGAGACCCTGGTCTCCCCCCTGCCCACCCTCCTCCAACACTTTAATCATACGCCAGTGGGCAGAACTGGGAGGCTCAGAGACATTGACACCTGAACGAATCATTAACCCCGGACCGCGCAGCGCTGAGGAGGGGCACCGTATACACAACAGGCTTACCTAAGAGTTTCCAATACAAGCATCGCAGACCCCCTGACATTTACCGCCTGACAACATTGGTATAATCGCCCATGGTCTCCTCAAATGGACAGCAGCGCTACTGTCTAGCACACAAGGAGCCCCACTGGGGCATGAGATGAGAGGAGGTCAGGCAATACAAGAAGAAATCGGGATGGGAGAGCCTGAGAAGGACCCTGTGCCTTGGCGTGGCATTTAAGCAGAACATAACATACGGCGAGACCCGGGCAGCTGGCGCTCTATCCAGCAGACAACGCAGACATGTCACGGGTAATCATGGTCAAACCAAAGCCACCGAGGGCACATACCAATGCAGAGGATGTGACCCCCCTCCCTGAAGGGGAACCGGGACTTCAAGCTGACGCTCTACAAAGGATGTCCAAAACCCTGGCCACTCACTCAGCGCAATTTGATAAAGTGCTGCAGGCAGTACTGGACTCTAAGGCCTCACTGGAAGGGAAAATAGACTCGGTGGTGCTGGAAGTCAATCTCCTTCGCGCGGATCACCGGAAACTGGCAGACAGAGTCACCATCACTGAATCGGCACTTGAAACAACCCAACCTGAAATATCTGAAATGAAGGCTCAAATTAAATGAATGGAAAATGAAATAACACTACTACAACGCAGAGCTGAGGATGCTGAAAGCCGCTCATGCAGGAATGTTAGGTTCCTAGGTGTTACGGAATGACTGGAGCTCCCTAATGCTGAACATTTCTTGGAGCGATGGCTCAAGGATATGGTGTTACTCCAGAGCACATCATTGATGCTGGTGGTAGAGCGAGCCCATCGAATCCTGGGCGGACCGCCACGACCGGGTGCTCGGCCCCGCCCGCTGATAGCAAGATTCCTAAATTATCGAGACCAAGTGTTGCAAGGCTTCCGGACTCAATGTCCTGTCCGCATGGAGATCACCAAGGAACCAGCATATCCGGACTACACAATGGAAGTCCAGCGCAAGCGTGCCACTTTCACTAAAGTGAAACAGGTGCTCCGAGACAAGAACATCACTTACACCCTCTTGTTCCCGGCCCGATTGAGAGTGATAGATGGCGATAGAACTCTCTTTTTCCCGTCAGCGGAGGATGTATGGACATGGTTACATGCCAAGGGCCTGGTCGATCCAGTGGTGGAACCTGATGGAAATGGAGAATGTCTGGAACAACGTCCACGACGGAAGAAAAAAATTACCACCGGGATCAAAACACGCCCATCAAAGTTGCAGGCCGCGGATGCACAGGCACAAGCCCTTAAAGAGGCGAATATATTTGTGACAGCGCAAACACTGTCCAGAAATGAAATCATGGACACAGACTCGAATTCTTCATGAGGCTGCCTAACCCCCCCCTCGTCGCCACTTATAACTGGTCCCGACCTGACTCCACGCACGGCTGATGACATATGAAACAATACATGTAGACTTGGAAATACTAAAACTCCAAGCCCGCAGAGACATAAAAGAATAACATGAGACATAAATGGCTCCGGACATACTAGCGCTGAGGAGGACGTGAAGGAATGATGACTCAGATATGCTACGCCCCGTGGTTGAGAGGGCAACAGACAGGAACCCGGAACTGCAAACTGGATCGATCTTCACTCTAGAGGGCCGAGCGCGGCTGGGAGATCGGACGACCGAGACTATCAGGGAAATATGATTACCTATGTGGGCCACGACTACTCCTAAACCCAGATTCTCCCTGACCATGCCTCCACACCCACATGGGTTACCGAATGGACCTAGAATTGAGTAACGTATTTGATGGCACCGGTTGTGCTGCACAGTTTGTTGCGGTTTTGGTTATTATTAGTTTCATTATGCCACTACGCCTTTCTCAACATGCGCCATATCTTGCATGTTTGGGGGGGGTTTTGTGGGGAGTTCCCGGGGTGGGGGGGATTCTCAGTTGATGTGAGGATGCTGCAGCACGAAGTAAATCTAATGCCATGGCTACATATAATATTTTAACTTGGAATGTAAGAGGGATGGCCAATACCTCCAAATGCTGCAGAATATTTAATAACCAGAAGCGCCATGCAATCCACATAGCAATACTCCAAGAGACACACCTCACAGCTGATGAACTGGGAAGAATAGACAGAAAGTGGTCAGGAACAACATATGGCACTAAAACATCAGCATACGCAAGAGGAGTGTTAGTATGGATGGCCCCAGGGGTTCCCTATGCAGTTAAGCACACGCAAATAGACAAGGATGGAAGATATGTTCACCTGAGAGGAGAATTGGATGGGAAACAACTGACTATAACAGGAATATATGCACCCAATACCAAACAGGGGGATTTCCTACTGTCCACCTATGCAGCTCTGACATGGGACCCGTCAATACCCAGCATATGGGGGGGCGATTTCAATTGCGTACCAGACCTAAGTATGGATAGATCACATCCTCCGCTCGAGGGCGCCCAGAGTAGAAGACTCTCCCAAGCGCTGCGACCTTGGTTGATAGAAAGGAGACTACATGATGTATGGAGGAGCTTGCACCCCACGGACAGGGAGTACTCCTTCTTTTCCCCGGTACACTCGGATAGATTTGCTATTGTGTTCAAGCGATCTTACTCAATTCTTAGTCAAGGCATCATACCTGGCTAAAATTGTATCAGAGCATTGCCCATTAGTGGCAGCAGTGCGATGGGGCAGGCTGATCACATGCACTCCTGTCTGGCGCTTGCAGCCGTCCCTGTTACGAGATCCCCTCTTCCAAGCTGAGCTGGCAGGGGGAATAGACTCATACTTTAAAATAAATACAAAATAGACATTGTCAAGGGCAGTGGAGTGGGACAGACACAAAGATAGTGATAAGGGGTTTGTGTGTGTCGGCGTCTGGCGGAGTTCGTCGAACACTGAACGCGGAGCTGCACAATATTGAGGGGGGGCTGCGGGAGGTGGAGGGTGGGGTGGGGATGGGCAGGGGGACTGAGGGAATGTGACTGAACTGAAAAAACAATGGGTTGAAACTGATGCTCTCTAGCGGAAACTTGATCACCGTCACTACACTGCGTGATTACATGCCGAGGGGGACCGCTCCAGCAGGTTACTGTCCTGGCTGGTGAAGGGCAAACGACAACACTCCATCATAAACGCTATCCGTTTAGATGCGGTAAACATAGTCCATACACAGCTGGAGATCAATGAGACCCTTAGACAATATTATGCCACTCTGTACAAGGTGGGGTCCCCCCGCCCGAGGAACAGATGAGGGAATTCTTCTGGATATCCCAATTAACTCAGTTGACAGAGACACAATTATTAGATCTGGAGAAACCCATAGCACTGGATGAGATCCAGCAAGCTTTGAAACAAATGGCTCATAATAAAGCCGGGGGGGGGCGGGCTCCCAGCAGAGTATTATCAGGTTTTCGCAACGCAAACGACAACACCATATTTGGAAATGCTGCAAGAAGCATATGAACGAGGTCACCTTCCAGAATCACAACGGGAAGCAATCATAGTGGTCCTCCACAAAAAAGGGCACAACCCACTAGATGTCCGGTCCTACCAGCCCCTGTCTTTGTTAAATTCTGACTGTAAACTGTTGGGGAACGTGTTGGCAAATCGTCTTCTCCCACTGATGCCGATATTAATCCACCCGGATCAATCCGGTTTCATACCCGGCCGCAGCACTCACACTAACATCAGATGCCTCTTAAGATTAATAGCTGAGACCCAGGAATTAGATTACTCACGAACAGCGGTTTCACTAGACGTAGAAAAGGCATTCGACACACTGTGCTGGCCATACTTGATGGAAGCCCTAAAATACATGGGTTTCGGAACCACATTTATACGATGGGTGACAACACTATATGCAGACCCGAAAGCAAGAGTGAAGACAGGCGGAATAATATCAGAGAGGTTTGCGATAGGTAGAGGCACTAGACAGGGATGCCCCCTGTCACCTCTCCTGTTCACACTGGCAATTGAACCACTCGCGGCGCGATTATGGTATGAGACTCTGCACTGGGGTATTCTTGATAAGAGTGAACACAAGGTCATCTCCCTATATGCGGATGCCACACTAATATACTTGCGCAACCGATCGGAGTCCTTACTGGATCTTTTACAATTATTAGATACATTTGGGGACATATCAGGCCTATGAGTAAACTGGTCGAAATCATGTTTGTTCCCGATGCAACTGATTCCGAATCCCCAGAGAGAAACAATCTTCACACACAATTTACAGTGGTGTTACACCACCTTCAAATATCTAGGGGTGCAAATATACCACAACGGGCTGGACCTCAGGGAGGGGAACTTAGACCGGACGATTAGATCTATAAGAGGCTTGATGCCCTTCTGATGTTCACTTCCACTCTCCCCCTTGGGGAGAGTGGCAGTAGCTAAAATGATTATATTACCTCGGATCTTATACCACTTCTCGGCCTTGCCGCTCAAACTCCCAAAGAATTACTTTGCGCTCCTATCCAGCCTACTGACGGACTTGACATGGAACGCGGGACGCCGCCGAGTGGCTCTAGTCAAGACCTATATGCCACTGGAGAAGGGAGGGATGGGTGTACCTCAGTTTGAACTGTACTACGCAGCGGCACAAATACACTGGATCATGGACTGGATGTGTAACCCAAACGGTTCGGAAGGACAAATGGTGAACACCTGGCTGGGACAATCGAACGTGTTAAATTGGCTCGTCGGCCGAGAAAATCCATTGCGCCACAGCAACACTTTGTTGGGAGTAGCGGAATGGATATGGCGCTGATACGTGATGCCGAAGGGATGAACACCGCCGTACTCACCCAGAATCCCATTACTAGCTACAATCTGGGAATAAACAGTATAAAAGGCCGCTTTAAATTAACCACCTGGGTCACTAAAGGAGTGCATACAATCGGAGATATATTTGGAGAGGGACACCTCCTGCCATATGAGGCACTAGCAAACACGTTCAATTTAGGCAGGGGCGAATTCCTCACGCACAGGGCACTGCAACAAGTAGTGCGCAATACTTGGGGGAACGGCAATAGCGAGCCTCATACTTCGCCGGTACTCCATGAATTTTTGCTGGGGGCGGGCGAGCAATCAGATATATCCTGGATATATAAGATACTACAGGATTATCCAGAGGAGGCTCAGACACAAGCAAAAACTAGATGGGAGACGGCCTTGCTTACACCTTTGCCCATACAAAAGTGGAACACAGCGCTTGAAACTACATGAGAAGTGTCACGTAATGCTCGTTTCCGATACACACAATTCAATTACTTACACCAGATATATCTGACTCCAGCTAGGATAAAGCGTATGTTCCCACAATCCACCCCGGACTGCCCGAGATGCGGGTTGCCAGAGGCTGATTTTTTACATATGACGTGGAGTTGCCCACCGGTACTCCGCATATGGCAAGAGGTAACGACGCAGACAGCTATCTGGTCGGGATCACCCTAATCCCTACCCCGGAGTCCTGCCTATTGGGGATGCGCCCACGACGAGGAAAGGACAAACAGAAACACAGGTGCACTGACCTTGCGTTCATCTTACTTAATATAGCTTAATAGCGATACAGTGGAAATCGCCCAGCGCCCCAGAAATACACTGATGGACATCGGAGATGTTGCATTGGGCTAAGGCAGAAACACAGGAACTGCACACACTGTGAGACAGCGGGGTGGAGATCAAGGGGACGGACATATGGGACTCCATCATAGAGCAGCTAGAACACAAAGATGACACTCGACCTTCCTGAAGTGTGGTTATTCCATCAATATGTATGTCTTTATGTCACCTCCCCTTGTCTCTGAGATCTCATTGCAATGAACAGCCCATCTCCTCATGCTGCCTGTATCTTCTCGTTCTCCCCCTCCTCCCCTGCATCCCACCCTCTCTCCCTCTTTTCCCCCCTCGCCTCCCTCTCCCCCCTCACCCTCCTTGACACTTCCCCCCACATTATCAGACATATGTTGAGACCACTCACGAGCAGTTATACTTATAAATGGCGTTTTACTGTTAATCTTTTCTTTTTGAATGTTGATCGAGAGATCTGTTGATGTATCATTTAGACAGAAGAGATGTACTAAATGCAAGACGACTCGATATAATAACTTGTTGTTATGATTAACTCACTGTATAGAATTGGATAAAATTAATATATAGATTTTAAAAAAATTATAATTCTGGGAAGGGCAGGAGTAAATCCCTTTCCATGGTGAGAATGGGCAAAGAACACCCCCTTAAGTGATCGGTGTGGGTAAAAGGTTTTTATCATGGGGAAAAATAAAATACTTCTCTCAGAGAAAAAAATAATTATATTGGCAAGAACACAATGGGGAATCCCTAAAGTGTTTCATAGGTGAACTCCTGAAAGCTGCAATTGTCCCAGCTTGTCAGGTGTACTCCTTAAACCTGTTATCAATTCCAGAAATTTGAAAATCTATACTTGAACTTAGATGAATCCTTGTTAGAGTAGAAGTTCTAATGTATTTGATAAGCAGGCTCTATGTTTAAAAGTAAATATTTTACTAAATTTTGCAATACACAAAGCAACTATCCTCTTTCTCTCCAATCCTGCCTCACTCAAAGGTGAGACAAATGTTTGGAAACCTCTGACATTGCTAATGTACTTAGGAATACCAATGGCCCAGTTCCCCGTGATTTAGTTGTTGAGAATTTACATCTACACATGCACAAAAATTAGCACTTATAATGTGAATGGAATCTTGGGGTTCATAAATATCTTGGACTAGTGATTTTTCCTGAATTTTCTTGCTAACTCAAAAGTGTCCTGCACATTGGCTTTTATTCTTTTCATCTCCTTTTGATAAAATATTATAATTCTTCCATTGCTAATTGTGGCTAAAAACGGTGTGACCAAAACTCCAGTGTTGGTGCTATATAATTTCCTAGCATCTTAAAATTTGTAGGCTACAATAGTGGCATTACCACTCGATTCACAGCTGTAGAGTATAATGATGCTATTTACGTGGAGAAGTTCAAAGTAAGATAATCTCAGAGATTCTCAGCAGAGCATTGCCATAAATACTTTCCACAGCCTTGATTTACCCATGCCCGAATTTCCTGATTTTAGAACATTCTGAAAAGAAAAGCTCCATCAAAGTGTCAAATTAGTTTTGATACACCTTTGTCTAGATTACATTCCTGGGCTACTTTTTGAATGTCAGGTCAGATAAGGGGCAACAATGATTCCACACTCCTTCTCAAGACTTGTCAAGACCCAGTATACTATTACTTGGATGTGGATTTGGGGAAGCTTGCGGACCAAGATGATTTAAATTTTAGGCTGGAGGGGCTGTACATGTCCTTGCCAACTTGGTGGCCCAAGTACACAACAGAGCCCTGCCCTATCTGGTGCTTACTTACCTTGATAGTCAAACCTGTCTGCTGCAGGGCCTGAAGCACTTCCTTCAAGAGGATTAGGTGGACTTCCCAGTTGGAGCTGAAGACTGAAATGTCATCTGGATACACTGCACTGAATTCTGCCAACCACACCAGGACCCAGTTGACCAAGCCATGGAAAGTGGCAGGGGCATTCTTTAACCTAATGGGCATTATCTTGAACTGGAAATGTCCCCTGGGGGGAAAGAATGTTGACTGTGCCTTTGCTCCTTCAGTTAGAGCAATCTGCCAATAACCTAACATCAATCAAATGCATAGAAACCTTGCAGCCCTAATGAGCTCATCATCTCTGAGTATTGGGTGTGCATCAGTCTTGGTGACTGAATTGAGTGCCCTGTAGTCTATAACCCCTTCGCTGCCAGGCCTTTTCCCCCTCCTGTGCCGAGCCTTTTTTTGGCTATTTGGGGCAGTTCGCGCTTAGTCCCTCCAAACCTTTTGTCCACATAAGCTAACAAAGCCAAATTTGCGTCCTTTTTTCCAACATCCTAGGGATTCTAGAGGTACCCAGACTTTGTGGGTTCCCCTGAAGGAGGCCAAGAAATTAGCCAAAATACAGTGAAAATTTCGTTTTTTTAAAGAAAATTGGAAAAAGTGGCTGCAGAAGAAGGCTTGTGGTTTTTCCCCTGAAAATGGCATCAACAAAGGGTTTGCGGTGCTAAACTCAGCAGCTTCCCAGCTTTCAGGAACAGGCAGACTTGAATCAGAAAACCCAATTTTTCAACACAATTCTGGCATTTTACTGGGACATACCCCATTTTTGCAATTTTTTGTGCTTTCAGCCTCCTTCCGGTCAGTGACAGAAATGGGCATGAAACCAATGCTGGATCCCAGAAACCTAAACATTTCTGAAAAGTAGACAAAATTCTAAATTCAGCAAGGGGTCATTTGTGTAGATCCTACAAGGGTTTCCTACAGAAAATAACAACTGAAAAAGAAAAATATTGAAATCGAGGTGAAAAAAACATTACTTTTTCTCTACGTTTTACTCTGTAACTTTTCCCTGCAATGTCAGATTATCGAAAGCAATATACCGTTATGTCTGCTGGACTCCTTTGGTTGCGGGGATATATAGGGCTTGTAGGTTCATCAAGAACCCTAGGTACCCAGAGCCAATAAATGAGCTGCACCCTGCAGTGCATTTTCATTCTATACCGGGTATACAGCAATTCATTTGCTGAAATATAAAGAGTAAAAAATAGCTATCAAGAAAACCTTTGTATTTCCAAAAAGGGCACAAGATAAGGTGTTGAGGAGCAGTGGTTATTTGCACATCTCTGAATTCTGGGGTGACCATACTAGCATGTGAATTACAGGGCATTTCTCAAATAGATGTCTTTTTTACACACTCTCCTATATTTGGAAGGAAAAAATGTAGAGAAAGACAAGGGGCAATAACACTTGTTTTGCTAATCTATGTTCCCCCAAGTCTCCCGATAAAAATGATACCTCACTTGTGTGGGTAGGCCTAGCGCCTGCGACAGGAAACGCCCCAAAACGCAACGTGGACACATCCCATTTTTTTGAAAGAAAACAGAGGTGTTTTTTCCAAAGTGCCTACCTGTAGATTTTCGCCTCTAGCTTAGCCGGCACCTAGGGAAACCTACCAAACCTGTGCATTTTTTAAAACTAGAGACCTAGGGGAATCCAAGATGGGGTGACTTGTGGGGCTCTGACCAGGTTCTGTTACCCAGAATCCTTTGCAAACCTCAAAATTTGGCTAAAAAAACACATGTTCCTCACATTTATGTGGTAGAAAGTTCTGGAATCTGAGAGGAGCCACAAATTTCCTTCCACCCAGCGTTCCCCCAAGTCTCCCGATGAAAATGATACCTCACTTGTGTGGGTAGGCCTAGCGCCCACGACAGGAAATGCCCCAAAGCGCAACGTGGACACATCCAATTTTTTGAAAGAAAACAGAGGTGTTTTTTGCAAAGTGCCTACCTGTAGATTTTGGCCTCTAGCTCAGCCGGCACCTAGGGAAACCTACCAAACCTGTGCATGTCTGAAAACTAGAGACCTAGGGGAATCCAAGATGGGGTGACTTGTGGGGCTCTGACCAGGTTCTGTTACCCAGAATCCTTTGCAAACCTCAAAATTTGGCTAAAAAAACACATGTTCCTCACATTTCTGTGGCAGAAAGTTCTGGAATCTGAGAGGAGCCACAAATTTCCTTCCACCCACCGTTCCCCCAAGTCTCCCAATAAAAATGATACCTCACTTGTGTGGGTAGGCCTAGCGCCCGCGACAGGAAATGCCCCAAAGCGCAACGTGGACACATCCAATTTTTTTAAAGAAAACAGATGTGTTTTTTGCAAAGTGCCTACCTTTAGATTTTGGCCTCTAGCTCAGCCGGCACCTAGGGAAACCTACCAAACCTGTGCATTTCTGAAAACTAGAGACCTAGGGGAATCCAAGATGGGGTGACTTTTGGGGCTCGGAACAGGTTCTGTTACCCAGAATCCTTTGCAAACCTCAAAATGTGGCTAAAAAAATACATGTTCCTCACATTTCTGTGGTAGAAAGTTCTGGAATCTGAGAGGAGCCACAAATTTCCTTCCACCCAGCGTTCCCCCAAGTCTCCCGATAAAAATGATACCTCACTTGTGTGGGTAGGCCTAGCGCCCGCGACAGGAAATGCCCCAAAGCGCAACGTGGACACATCCAATTTTTTGAAAGAAAACAGAGGTGTTTTTTGCAAAGTGCCTACCTGTAGATTTTGGCCTCTAGCTCAGCCGGCACCTAGGGAAACCTAGCAAACCAGCGCATTTTTGAAAACTAGAAACCCAGGGGAATCCAAGATGGGGTGACTTGCGGGGCTCTGACCAGGTTATGTTACCCAGAATCCTTTATAAACATCAAAATTTGGCCAAAAAACACTTTTTCCTCTCAGTTCGGTGACAGAAAGTTCTGGAATCTGAGAGGAGCCACAAATTTCCTTCCACCCAGCGTTCCCCTAAGTCTCTCGATAAAAATGGTCCCTCACTTGTGTGGGTAGGCCTAGCGCCCACGAAAGAAATGGCCCAAAACACAACGTGGACACAACATATTTTTTCACAGAAAACAGAGGTGTTTTTTGCAAAGTGCCTACCTGTGGATTTTGGCCTCTAGCTCAGCCTGCCCCAGGGGGGTGCAGAAATGCCCTAAAATAAATTTAGGGCCATTATAATAACCATTACGTCCTGGGCACAGAATTAGCTTTCATATATTATTCCGGGCTTGAACAGCGGAAGGCTAATGCACATTAGAATCCAAAGGCTTAGGCAGAAAAATGGTAACTTTCAAAAAAGTATCTTTTCCTTTATACTTATTAAAAATCATCTAACTTCACCAGCGAATTGGGCTTTTAATTAATATTACAATTAATTCAAGAATGATAATTCTACGTGTTTCTTAGCTTAAGATATCATCATTAAATGTAATAGTGTATTCCTGCCTCTCTATATGGAACAGCCAGTGTTGACACAGTAACAACAGTATTTAGGTGCTAGTCACTGTAAAAACAGGTTAACATTAAGGGCCACATGTACAAATGTCATGTTTTACGACTCGCAAATTGAGTCTTAGCAACTTGCAATTTGCGAGTCGTAAAAATCTCTGTACAACAGTCTCTCAGACACTGTTAGCGATTCCCAAATGGGTCGCAAGGGACCTGCCTTATTAATATTTATGAGGCAGATTGCAAATTGTGACCCATTTGGTGACCTTCTGGGGTCAGCAGACCACCATGTTTGTGACTGCTTTTTAAATAAAGCAGTATTCTTTTTAATGCAGTCCATTTTCCCTAAAGGAGAATGGGATGCATTTCAAAAATTAAAATGTTTGCGCCCTTATTCACAAAGGGGAAAGTGCCCCTTGTTGACCCCTTCCTGATTACGAATGGGTGAACACCAATTTGAAATTGGTGTTAACTGCGAATGTTTTGCGACCACATTCATGGTCAGAAAACAATCATACATACTACTGTGAGTCGCAATTGAGAAGGGACGCCTTTGGCATGCCCCTTTCTCATTGGGACTCGCAAACCTATTTTGCCATTCAGTAAATAGATTACAGAATCTCAAAATAGCATTTGTACATACCAAAATGCTTTTTTCTGTGTGCAACTCGCCTGTTTTTACAAATTCAGCCATTTGTGCACAGAAAAAAAGCATTGTACATCTGGCCCAAAATATCTACATTTCCTACTTTTAAATACCATGTACCCTGCCTTATGGGTTACAAGGCCTACTTAAGCAATTTACCAGTACTTAAAAGGAAGATTTGGATCAATCAAAAAGGTTTATTTTGACATGTCCAAGTCCACTTTTCAAACTGCTCCAGTCATGCTACAATGGTAAGCCTGAAGCCATGTTTGACCTGTTACTGTAGAGAGTGGCACAATAGGTGCTACAGTCCACTAGTGGCATTTAACTTACAAGCTCTGAGTAAACCTTGTACCATATAGTAGAGACCTATAGGTAGGTTAAATATGCCAATAAGGGTTATGTCACTTAACCCATGGTAGAAGGGGAGCAGCGCAGGTACTTTACTATTAGTTAATTTGAGTATAAAGAACCAAGGGCCAGATGTAGGTACTTTGCAAATTGCGACTTGCAATTTGCGAGTCTGAGCGACTCGCAAATTTCAACTCGCTATTTGCAATGCAGAACGGTGTCTCAGACACCGTCTGCGAGTCGCTATGGGGTCGCAAAGACCCACCTCATTAATATTAATGAGGTGGGTCGCAAATTACGGCCCCATAGCGACTATGGGCACTCACTGACATGGAGGCCTGCTGTAGTCAGCAGACCTCCATGTCCGTGACTGCTTGTTAATAAAGCAGTTTTTTTTTTTTTCAAGTGTAGCCCGTTTTCCTTAAAGGAAAAGGAGCTGCACTTAAAAAAAAATCTGAAACCTTTTGTTTCGGAATTTTTCCAGGGCAGGTAGTGGTCCATTGGACCACTACCTGCCCTGAAAAAATATTTTGCAGTCCATTCACAAAGGGGAAGGGGTCCCATGGGGACCCCTTCCAATTTGCGAGTGGGTTACCATCCACTTCAAGTGGTCGCAAATGGAATTGCATACCACTGCGAGTCGCAAATAGGAAGGGAACACCCCTTCCTATTTGCGAGTCGGAAATGCATTTTGCGAGTCGGTCCCGACTCGCAAAATGCATTTCTGCATAGCAAACACCGGTTTGCGACTCGCAAATGGCAATTTTTGCCGTTTGCGAGTCGCAAACTGGTTGCTACATCTGGCCCCAAGTTCTATAGCCAGCAAAACAAAAAGAAGGCAAAGGTTTGGGGATACATCATGCAAAAGGTGGTCATTTCATGCACTTCGTACTCAAGTTTATACCTCTGCCCTTGGGTGCTACCTCCAACAAAAAATTGTGACCACAGTGAGCCATTCACTGAAGGTGTGGGAGCTCTGGGGTTGTACTTTGTGGGCTAGCATAAGTTTAGCAGTAGCACTCACTCATTTTTGAGAACTTTGACTACAAGGTCAGTTTGGACCTCAACAGGCTTTCCCATTTGAACTTGGACTAATTATAAAGCCTGAGTTACAGGACATAGGCCCTCATTACAACCCTGGTGGTCGGTGTTAAAGCTGCGGTAATACCGCCAACAGGCCGGTGGAAAAAAAAATGGGATTACGTCTGTGGCGGAATCCGCCAACATAGACAGCCACTTTAACACTCTGACCGCCATGGCGGTAGAAACAAACAGCGCGGCGGACACCGCCAACAGACAGGTGGGAGACAAAGTACCGCCCACTGTATTACAAGAGGCCTATCCTCCACCTTTCCCGGGGCGGAACCAACACTATCAAAAGCACGGCAGAAACAGTACACAGAAGGGAAAACACTCACCTCTTGACACCCAACGAGGAACCAAGGTGCCATGGAGCCCGAACTACACGTACTGCCCATGTTGGTTTACCTCCTCTTCTACCAGGAGTACGAACGGCGGCGGCGACCACGGTGAGTACTGCACCTATCAGATCGAAAATAAACAGGCACCTCAGGGGGAGGGTGGGCACCTTGGCCTGATGAACGCACGACGCCACTGCTGCACAAGGGGGCTCCATGCCCATTGATGTATCCTGGGGAGTGTAAAGCCACAGTCTCTCAAGTCTCTCCAGTGGGTGGTTTGCCCGCTGCTTAATCCTGGGGAGTGCAAAGCCACAGTCTCTCAAGTCTCTCCAGTGGGTGGTTTGCCCACTGCTTTATCCTGGGGAGTGCAAAGCTACAGTCTCTCAAGTGGATAACAGTCTCCATTGGTTCTGGAGGGGGCTTGGTGCCCAGAGTGCTTCATCCTGCCAAGGACTAAGGTAGTGGATGCCTTTCTCCACTGGTTCTGGATGGTGCTTTGTGCCCAGAGTGCTTCATCCTGCCATGGACTGAGGTAGTGGATGTGATACCCCACTGGTTCTGGAGGGGGCTTGGTGCCCAGAGTGCTTCATACTGCCAAGGACTGAGGTAGTGGTTGTGATACTCCTCTGGTTCTGGAGGGGGCTTTGTCCCAGAGTGCTTCATCCTGCCAAGGACTGAGGTAGTGAATGTGATACTCCACTGGTTCTGGAGGGGGCTTGGTGCCCAGAGTGCTCCACGAGCAATGTGGCCGGTACAATTCCCTCACCTGGGTGTGCGTGCCACGAGGTTCAGGTAGCATGATACACCATGGAGGCAGAGACATACCGCCACACTGCTGCGGCTGCGCCTTCCACCTGCAGGTGCAAACAGTGATGGAAGAAATGCCTCATGGAAGCTGCCCAGGGTCCAGGAACTCTCCTCCAGCCTCAGACAACTGACCACTGGGGATGGTAGCCATGTCAGCGGTGGTGCCTGTGTCCGAGGACGCCACGGGCCGGTGGCGATGCTTGTGGCGGTGTCTGTGGCGGCGGTGCTGGCAGCGGTGCATGGCTCAGCACCTGCTGAGGGACACAGCAGGATGTCTCCTGCAGCCTTGGATGGCTGCCCACTGGGGAAGAGGCTGGGGACTGTCCCTGACGCTGTAGACGTGCAGGGGGTGGTGCAGTTGGCGGTGCTTGCGGCGGTGTCTACTGCGGCGGTGCTGCCGGCGGTGCATGGCTCAGCACCTGCTGAGGGACACAGCAGGACGTCTCCTGCAGCCTCTGACAGCTGCCCACTGGGGAAGAGGCTGGGGACTGTCGTTGAGGCTGTAGACATGCCGGGGGCGATGCAGGTGGCAGTGCATGTGGCGGTTGTGCTGGCAAGCCAGCTAGCGGTGTACGCCGCCGTACAATTTGGCGTGATCGTGGACAGAAAGTGTGACACTGGTCCCTCAGTAGGTGCTACCATGCCCTCTCCTGACCTGATCTTCATCCTTTGGCCCTTCCCCAGCTTTGATGGTGCCGCAGTTGTCTTGCCACTATTCCCTTTGTTTTTTGCTGAGCCCTTGGTGGCTAGTACTTTTGGCTTCTCCCTCTGGGATGTGGGCACCTTTTTCACCTTGGCAGTTGGCGGAATGTCCTTGCCCTCGCTACGTGGCACACTGGCAACCCTGATGGGTGGCGCACTCGATGACCCCACAGTTGCTGGCACCACTGTGCCTGGGGATTTGGTGGCTGAGGTGCTGGGCTGGGACCTGGAAAGCCTGGCCCTAGAGGAAGGACTGGGGGGAGGTGAAGGGAAGAGGTCAAGAATTGCCAAGAAAAGTTTTTTTGACACACTGGGATGGGAAGATGGAGGGGGTTTGGGAGTGGAGGTAGAGGTAGTGGTTGTAGGAGGTGTATGTCTGCTGAATTTGGGTGAAGGTGCATGGACTGGAGGCTGTTGTGAGGTGGATGGCTGTTGGGTGGGTGTGTGCCTACGTTTGCGTACTTTGGGAGGAGGGCTCACAGACACACTGGGAGAGGACACTGGGGATGTGTGAATGGTAGTGGGGTGGTGAGTGCACGTGAGCGGTGTGTGGTGATGGGCGTGCTGGTGATGGAGGCAGTGGCTGAGGATGTAGTGTATGCAGGTGTGAGTGGAGACGAGACAGGGAGGGAGGAGGAGGACGTGGAGGAGGGGGACACAGTGGATGCAGTGGATGTTGCTGTGTCTGCATGGGGATGGTGCTTGTGTGAGTGCCTGCGGGATGTGTGGTGCTTATGTTTGCCTTAGCCACTCTTGTGTGTTGATGAGTGTGCATGCTGGTCTGATGGTGTGCATGTATCTTCCATCCACACAACTCCAAACAGGAATTGCCCATGCAGCATGCTCACAGTGTACTCACCTGTTTGTCTGGAGGACCGTACAGTTGCGTGTACTGGGGGAGGACCCCATCCACTAGTTTCTCCAACTCCTCCGAAGTGAAGGCAAGGGCCCTTTCCCCAGACACATGAGCCATCGTTGCTTCCAGACACAGGTCATAGCAGCACTTGCAGTGTAGGTCCTCTCCTGTTGAAGGTCAGGTATCAAGTGAGTGAACAGACAGAAAATGGCGATCACGTCCACAGCGGTGCGTACCGTCACCGCCGGCGTACATCGTCATTGGCTCCTGGGACCCATAGGGCCCAATGTTAACCAATGCAGAATTGCGCCACGGTCTTCGACCGCCCACTGCGACGGTGTACAACGCCAGCGCAGTTACCTCATATCCCCTTATCCCACCTTACAGGTCAGGCAGCCACCATTTCAGGAGGCCACATGGGATGGATGTTAACTGAGTCACACCTATCTAGGCCGGGAATATAGACAGATACCGGCACATTGCGGATTAATAACGTTTCTGCAAATAACAGATTGTGATACCTCAGTATTGGATGACTCTCTGCTCGCTGTTCTCCTCCATAGGGCACGTCCCCTGGGGCAGGTGATGAGATGTCATCATCCTCCGGTGTACAGACCCCTGGTGGACCTGTCGACAATGGAAGAGAGACACATCCTAGTCACATACAGACTTGATTGTGCAACAATCCAGGAACTGTGTGCCCAGTTGGAGCCGGACCTGATGTCAGCTATCTGCCATCCCACAGGAATCCCCCCCTCTAGTGCAGGTCCTGTCTGTACTCCATTTCCTGGCCAGTGGGTCTTTTCGAACAGCAGTGGCCATGACATCAGGGATGTCGCAGCCAATGTTCTCTAACGTGTTGTCCAGAGTGTTATCTGCCCTGCTGAAAAACATGCGCGTGTTCCCTCGGGTGGAGGATTTGCCCACACTGAAAGGTGACTTTTTTGCCCTGGGACATATCCCCAACATCATTGGTGCCATTGATGGTACACATGTGGCATTTGTCCCCCCGCAGGAATGAACAGGTGTACAGAAACCGGAAGAGCTACCATTCTATGAATGTATAGATGGTGTGTTTGGCAGACCAGTACATCTCCCATGTCAATGCCAAGTATCCTGGCTCAGTCCATGACACTTGTGTGGCTACTAGGTGAGCCTAAAGTCCCCACACAGTTTCATTAGTTGTCTGGGTATGGGGCTGTCCCTAAGGGTTAGTGTGTGTGTAACAGATGTCCCTCGACATTTGCAGGTGACTCTGGCTACCCCAACCTGTCATGGCTACTGACCCCAGTGAGGAATCCCAGGACAAGGGCAGAGGAACGCTACAATGAGGCACATAGGTGAAGTAGGAGGGTGATCGAACGCACCTTCGGCCTCCTGAAGGCCAGGTTCCGGTGCCTCCATCTCACAGGTGGCTCCCTATACTACTCACCGAAGAAGGTGTGCCAGATAATCGTGGCCTGCTGTATGCTGCACAACCTGGCTTTGCGATGCCAGGTGCCTTTTCTGCAAGAGGATGTGCCAGATGGTGGTCTTATGGCAGCCGTGGAGCCTGTGGACAGTGAAGAAGAGGAGGCAGAAGAAGAGGATATCGACAACCGAAACAACATCATCATGCAATACTTCCAGTGAGACACAGGTAAGAAGATGCCACTGTTTCCCACATCTCATTCTATTGTTGGCACTAACATAAGTCTGTCATTCTCATTTAGTGTATGGACCCTGACTTGTCACATTGACTTTCCATTTCACAGATCTGGGTCCCACTTTATGCCCTATGATATGTTTACTTCTAGCCTACAGCTGTGTTACACTGGTATGTGAACAAGTAAATTGACATTGCTATATTCCATAGTTATTGCAATTACACATTTGTGAAAACACAGACTAACTCCAGATTGTTTTGTGATTGAAGTGTGTTTATTCCTGTGCTAATAAGTGGAGGGGGTTGTGAAATGGGCTGGGGTGATGGTGGTGGTGGAGGAATGTCCATGGCAGAGTCCAGTCTATTTGTTTCACAGGTGCATTGTCCAAAAGGGGCATAGGAAGTGGAGCAGTGGCAGTTCAAGGATGGACAGGGTGACATAGTGGGACAGAAGGGTGACATTCAGGGGGGTCTCATTTCCTGGCAGGGGTCTTGGCAATGTTCTCTGTCTTGTTCCTGTATCTCAGGGACCGTTTGCGGGGGGTGGGGTGCTGGTGTCCTGTTGTTCCTGTGGCGGTGCCTCCTGTCTACTAGTACCGGCGGAGGTGGAGGGCTGTTCATCGTCCAGGCTAGTATCAGGGGCCCCTTGTTGTACCACTGTGTCCCTCCTGGTGTTGACAAGGTCTGCCAGCACCCCTGTAATGGTGACCAGGGTGGTGTTAATGGACTTCAAGTCCTCCCTGATCCCAAGGTAGTGTTGCTCCTGCAGCTGCTGTGTCTCCTGAAACTTGGCCAGTACCGTTGCCATCGTCTCCTGGGAATGATGTTAAGCTCCCATGATGCTGGAGAGTGCATCGTGGAGAGTGGGTTCCCTGAGCCTGTACTCCCCCTGTCGCACAGCAGTCCTCCCAGTTTCCCTGTTATCCTGTGCCATTGGTATTACATGCAGGGCTTGGTTTTGGGATGTGTGGGTTATGTTGGTGGGGTATCTGTGGGTTGTTGGGGTGATGGGTGTGAGGGAAAGGGTGGGAGCATGTGATGGCATGCAGGTGGGGTGGGGGGATAAGGTAGTAAAGATTTGCCTTACCAGAGTCCAGTCCTCCTGCTACTCCTGCGAGGCCCTCAGGATGCAGTATTGCCAAGACTTGCTCCTCCCATGTTGTTAGTTGTGGGGGAGGAGGTGGGTGTCCACCGCCTGTCCTCTGTACAGCAATCTGGTGTCTGGAGACACGGAACGCACCTTCCCCCGTAGGTCGTTCCATCTCTTTCTGATGTCATCCTGTGCTCTTGGATGCTGTCCCACTGCGTTGACCATGTCGACAATTCTGCACCATAGCTCCATCTTCCTAGCAATGGATGTCTGCTGCAACTGTGATCCGAATAGCTGTGGCTCTACCTGGACGATTTCCTCCACCATGACCCTGAGCTCCTCCTCAGAGAACCTGGGGTGTCGTTAAGGAGCCATTATGTGGTGTGGGTGATGTGTGAGGTGGTGTCTGTAGTGATGTGTGAGGATGTGTGTTGGTGTGTGTTGTTTGAGGTGCGTGGATGTTGTGTAAGTGATGGTGTTGCGTGTCTGTGGATGCTGGTGTTGTTGTAGGTAATGTCTCTCTCTGGCTTGCTTTCAAATTTCTGCTGGTAAGGGTTTGTGGGTAATGTGGGTGTGTGCTTTATATTGGATTGGGTGTGTGGGAGTGGTGTGTGTATGTGTATCAGGTGTGTGTATTTCGATTTGTCGAATGTGGTTGTGTTTTGTAAGTGTGTGTGTATTTTGAGCGCGGCGGAGTGTACTGCTAATGGATTACCGCGGTTGAAAGACCACCGCGTTGATTCATGGGACGTGATAGTGTGGGCGTATTCTCGTTGGCGTGATGTTGTCGGTTTTGTTATCGCCAGTTTATCACTGACCTTTGGTGTGGCGGACTTTTGTGGGTGTCTGTATTGTGGCTGATTCCGGGCTGTGGGTCGTAATACCTGTAGCGGAATTCTGCAGCCGCAGCGGTATGTTGGCGGTCTTCTGCACAGCGGTAAGCAGGATTTACCGCCAGGGTTGTAATGAGGGCCATAGAGTCTAGTCTAGGACACAGAGAAATTGTGAACTCTCCTCTTGGCACCTTAGCATTTGTCTTTAACCATAGGACATGCATCTAGATACTTCAGGTTGTAGGGTTTTTAGTAATCTTGAACTATTTTATGTGATTTTCAGTCACAGGGGCTCAGACCCAAATGGCTGTCCAGCTTTGCACCATGAGACCCTGGGAGACTAAGGCAGAGGACAGACACATCATTGCCAACCTATTACATTGTACCATTCAATCTGGCTTTTCTGCCACATTGAGTGGCAGTAGTAAACAGAACCCAAAACACATTTGTGAGTCTGCGTACGTCCTAAACTCACTTTGTCCACAGACAGGGTCACTGGAATATATGGTTAAGCAGATGTGGCATTTTCTACAAAATTAAAAGATTTATTTCACTTGCATATATTCCACAGTATGCTGTACAATTTGCAAATTTTAACAAAAAATTGTTTAGAGATCAGACATATTAAAACTTACTAAAAATGCTGCCACATGCATTGCTGATCAATAGAAGACCCTTCGTAAAGGTTTCTTGGTCAACTGTAAGAGGCTGTCTTCTCTATTTAGGTGTTCTACTAATAATATTGAGGTGAAACTTTTGCCAAGATAATTTGTGTAAAAAGACAACTATTCAAGTAATAATGTCACAAATTGTACTGCAGTACACCACATAATTTGCCTTGTCTTGCTGCATAACCTAGTCCTTCCCACTTCATAATTCCAGTGCTGAAACACAACGTAAGAAAAAACAGAGTCTATATGGTCAGGGTATCCATGTAGCTTGTTATTTGTTATATTGTGCTTCAGACCCAAGAGTATCTTATTTGAGGAAATAGTGATTGTAAAAATCTTCTGTCATAATCGTAAAGTACTGCATAATACAACACTTGGAACCCATTGTGAGATCCTTAGACATATTACAACATTAACCATTTAGCAGGTGTAATTGGGTTTAATGTGTATACATGAACAGATGCAAACTAGAGGTCATAACACTGTAAGTCATTTAGGATGATCAGACGCAATCCGATTACAGTACCCCTTCTACCGTGCTCTCCTGTTTTATATGCTATGCTTAATATATTTCAGTAAGGACAGGGCCACTACAAAAGTATCCCCATGTTTCATAGTGTTTTGAGGTTGAGGCCATAAGGGTAAGGTGGGGGGGTCATGTGTGGGGTGAGAGGCAGGTCAATGGACAGGGGAACATTGCATTCCACTATGCTTAGCATGGTGTTTGGGCTAGTCAGGTAGGCCTTGTTGGAACATTTGCAGGGCTTGGATTGTGGTGTCCCAAGGCATAGCTATCGGGATCAATCAATCAATCACTTAACCCCTTCTGTGCCGCAGACGTAATGGTTACGTCCTGCGGCACAGTGCTGCTGTGCCCAGGACGTAACCATTACGTCCTGGGCACACAGCCCAGAGGGAACACTAGCGCTCCCTCTGTGGGGTTCCCCCTCACCCCCCCAAGTCAGGGATGGAAGGGGAAGCCCTTCCCCTTCCACCCCCGACCCCCCCACACCCTCTGTGAAATCAGCGCGCGAGCGCGCGCTGATTGTCACAGAGCCTCCTCCCCGATCGGAAGAGAAATGCTTTGCATTTCTCTTCCGATCACGTGGGGGAGGCCGAGAGAGGCTTCAAAGGGAAGGAAAGTTATTTCCTTCCCTTTGAAGTCTCTCTCTTCGTTTTTGCAGCTGGATTGAAAGCAATCCGGCTGTCAAAACGCCCACTAGACACCAGGGATGTTTTAAAAAAAATGAAACGGGCATGAGGGAGCGACCCCTTGGGCAAGGGTCACTCCCAGGGGGGGCATTTTTTTTTAAGGCCTTTTCTGCCCCCCTTGGGCGCAGAAACCTCTAGGCACCAGGGACACTTTTTTTTTTTGTTTTGTTTTTGTTTTGTTTTGTTTTTTTAGAGGTGGGGAGCGACCCCTTAGGCAAGGGTCGCTCCCATAGGGGGCAAATTACATTTAGGCCATTTGTGCCCCCCTTGGGGGCAGATTGGCCTATTTTTATGAGGCCAATCTGCCCCCAAGGGGGACAGAAACCACTAGACACCACGGTGTTTTTTTTTTTTGTTTGTGAATTTCACGCAAGGGGAGCGACCCCTTAGGCAAGGGTCGCTCCCCAGGGGGCTGGGGGAGCAAATTAATTTTAGGCCATTTCTGCCCCCCCTGGAGGCAGATCGGCCTATTGTTATTAGGCCGATCTGCCCCCAGGGGGGGGCAGAAACCTCTAGGCGCCAGGGCAAATTTTTTTTGTGTGTTTTTTTTTTTTGTTTGTTTGTTTTTTTAGAGATGAGGAGCGACCCCTTAGGCAAGGGTCGCTCCCCTGGAGGGGCAAATTGTATTTAGGCCATTTCTGCCTGCTTTGGGGGCAGATCGGCCGATTTTAGGTCAATCTGTCCCCAAGGAGGGCAGAAACCACTAGGCACCAGGGATCTTTTTTTTTGCGCCGTCACGCAAGGGGAGCAACCCTGTAGGCAAGGGTCGCTCCCCAGGGGGCTTGAGGGGCAAATTTATTTTAGGCCATTTCTGCCCCCCCGGGGGCAGATTGGCCTATTGTTATTAGGCCGAGGGCAGAAACCTCTAGGCGCCAGGGCTAATTTTTGTTGGTGTTTTTTTTTTTTTTTTTGCTTTTTTAGAGATGGGGAGCGACCCCTTAGGCAAGGGTTGCTCCCCTGGAGGGGCAAATTGTATTTAGGCAATTTCTGCCCGCTTTGGGGGCAGATCGGCCGATTTTAGGTCAATCTGCCCTCAAGGGGGGCAGAAACCACTAGGCACCAGAGATCTTTTTTTTGCGCCGTCACGCAAGGGGAGCAGCCCCGTAGGCAAGTGTCGCTCCCTGGGGGGGCAAATTTATTTTAGGCCATTTCTGCCCCCCCTGGGGGCAGATCGGCCTATTGTTCTTAGGCGATCTGCCCCCGGGGGGCAGAAACCACTAGGCACCGGGGATCTTTTTTTTTGCGCCGTCACGCAAGGGGAGCGACCCCGTAGGCAAGGGTCGCTCTCCGGGGAGATTGGGGGGGGGCACATTTATTTTAGGCCATTTCTGCCCCCCCTGGGGCCGGCTGAGCTAGAGGGCAAAATCCACAGGTAGGCACTTTGCAAAAACCACCTCTGTTTTCTGTGAAAAAATGTGATGTGTCCACGTTGTGTTTTGGGCCATATCCTTTCGTGGGCGCTAGGCCCACCCACACAAGTGAGGTACCATTTTTATTGGGAGACTTGGGGAAACGCTGGGTGGAAGGACATTTGTGGCTCCTCTCAGATTCCAGAACTTTCTGTCACCGAAATGAGAGGAAAAAGTGTTTTTTGGCCAAATTTTGAGGTTGGCAAAGGATTCTGGGTAACAGAACCTGGTCAGAGCCCCACAAGTCACCCCATCTTGGATTCCCCTAGGTGTCTAGTTTTCAAAAATGTGCTGGTTTGCCAGGTTTCCACAGGTGCCGGTTGAGCTAGAGGCCAAAATCCACTGGTAGGCACTGTTTTCTGTGACAAAATGTGCTGTGTCCACATTGTGTTTTGGGCCATCTCCTTTTGTGGGCGCTAGGCCTACCCACACAAGTGAGGTAACATTTTTATCGGGAGACTTGGGGGAACGCTGGGTGGAAGGACATTTGTGGCTCCTCTCAGATTCCAGAACTTTCTGTCACCGAAATGTGAGGAAAATGTGTTTTTTTAGCCAGATTTTGAGGTTTGCAAAGGATTCTGGGTAACAGAACCTGGTCAGAGCCCCACAAGTCACCCCATCTTGGATTCCCCTAGGTCTCTAGTTTTCAAAAATGCACAGGTTTGGTAGGTTTCCCTAGGTGCCGGCTGAGCTAGAGGCCAAAATCTACAGGTAGGCACTTTGCAAAAAACACCTCTGTTTTCCGTGAAAAAATGGGATGTGTCCACGTTGTGTTTTGGGGCATTTCCTGTCGCGGGTGCTAGGCCTACCCTCACAAGTGAGGCATCATTTTTATCAGGAGACTTGGGGGAACGCTGGGTGGAAGGACATTTGTGGCTCCTCTCAGATTCCAGAACTTTCTGTCACCGAAATGTGAGGAAAATGTGTTTTTTTAGCCAAATTTTGAGGTTTGCAAAGGATTCTGGGTAACAGAACCTGGTCAGAGCCCCACAAGTCACCCCATCTTGGATTCCCCTAGGTCTCTAGTTTTCAAAAATGCACAGGTTTGGTAGGTTTCCCTAGGTGCCGGCTGAGCTAGAGGCCAAAATCTACAGGTAGGCACTTTGCAAAAAACACCTCTGTTTTCCGTGAAAAAATGGGATGTGTCCACGTTGTGTTTTGGGGCATTTTTCTGTCGCAGGTGCTAGGCCTACCCACACAAGTGAGGTACCATTTTTATCGGGAGACTTGGGAGAACATAGAATAGCAAAACAAGTGTTATTGCCCCTTGTCTTTCTCTACATTTTTTCCTTCCAAATATGAGAGAGTGTGTAAAAAAGACATCTATTTGAGAAATGCCCTGTAATTCACATGCTAGTATGGGCACCCCGGAATTCAGAGATGTGCAAATAACCACTGCTCCTCAACACCTTATCTTGTGCCCATTTTGGAAATACAAAGGTTTTCTTGATAGCTATTTTTTACTCTTTATATTTCAGCAAATGAATTGCTGTATACACGGTATAGAATGAAAACCCACTGCAGGGTGCAGCTCATTTATTGGCTCTGGGTACCTAGAGTTCTTGATGAACCTACAAGTCCTATATATCCGCGCAACCAGAAGAGTCCAGCAGACGTAACGGTATATTGCTTTAAAAAATCTGACATTGCAGGAAAAAGTTAAGGAGTAAAACGTAGAGAACAATTGCAGTTCTTTTCACCTGAATTTTTTATTTTTTTTTCCAGTTGTTATTTTCTGTAGGAAACCCTTGTAGGATCTACACAAATGACCCCTTGCTGAATTCAGAATTTTGTCTACTTTTCAGAAATGTTTCGGTGTCTGGGACCTAGCATTGGTTTCACGCTCATTTCTGTCACTGACTGGAAGAAGGCTGGAAGCACAAAAAATCGTAAAAATGGGGTATGTCCCAGTAAAATGCCAAAATTGGGTTGAAAAATTGGGTTTTCTCATTCAAGTCTGCCTGTTCCTGAAAGCTGGGAAGCTGGTGATTTTGGCACCGCAAACTTTTTGTTGATGCCATTTTCAGGGAAAAAACCACAAGCCTTCTATTGCAGCCCCTTTTTCCCATTTTTTGAAAAAAATGAAATTTTCAATGTATTTTGGCTAATTTCTTGGCCTCCTTCTGGGGAACCCACAAAGTCTGGGTACCTCTAGAATCCCTAGGATGTTGGAAAAAAAGGACGCAAATTTGGCGTGAGTAGCTTATGTGAACAAAAAGTTATGAGAGCCTAAGCGCGAACTGCCCCAAATAGCCAAAAAAAGGCTCGGCACAGGAGGGGAAAAGGCCTGGCAGCGAAGGGGTTAATCAATCAAGCATTTATAGAGCACGACTCATCACCCAGAGGGTCCCTAGACACTAGATGGGGGGGCGCAGGTATGTCAAAGAGCCAGGTCTTGAGGTCCTTCAGTAACCAAGCCAGCGATGGGAACTGCTTGAGGTGGAGTACCATCATGTTTCAGGTCTATGCGGTGAGTTAGTAGAAGGATCTTCCTCCAGACATCTTCTTCCAGATCCTGGAGATGGTGGTTAGGCCAGTTGAGCAGAGTGGAGATGCCTGACAGATTTGTAGAAGGAGAGGCGGTGGTTGAGGTAGACAGGTCCGATGTTGTGAATGGCCTTGTGTGTGTATGTTAGGAGTTTGCAAGTGATGCTTTTGTTGACGAGGAGCCAGTGCAGGTTTCTCAGATGGGCAGAGATGTGGCTGTGATGGGAGATGTCAAGGATCAGTCTGGCCGGGGCGTTCTGTATTCTCCGGAGTCTTATTTGAAGGCTCTTGCTGATTCAGACAGAGTGCATTGCAGTAGTCGAGTTTAGTGCTGACCAGTGCCTGGGTGATTGTTCTTCTCGTGTTGATGGGGATCCCCCTGAAGATCTTCCGGAGCAGGTGGAGAGTTTAAAGCATGAGGGTGAGACGTCATTGGCTTGGTGGGCTATAGACAGTATGGAGTCGAGAATGATGCCGAGGCTGCATGCATGGTTGGAGATGAGGCAATTCGAGGGCACTGGGCCACCAGGAGTAATCCCAAGCAGTAGAGGTGGTGCCCAGGATGAGGATCTCCGTCTTGTCCAAGTTGAGCTTGAGACAGCTGTCTCTCATCCAGTCGGCAACTGCCTTCATTCTGTTGTGAAAGTTTCTTTTGGCGGTTGATGGTTCGTCGGGGAGGGAGAGAATAAGCTGTGTGTCATCGGCGTATGAGACGATGTTGAGCCCGCGGTGTCTGGCAATCTTGGCGAGGGAAGTCATGTAGACATTGAAGAGGGTGGGGCTCAGGGAGGAGACATGGGGAACTCTGCAGCTCGTTTCCGTCGGCTTTGAGGTGAAGGGTGGGAGTCTGACTCTCTAGATTCAGCCAGTGAAGAAGGAGCCAATCCACTCCAGTGCTTTACCATGGATGCTGGTGTCATGTAGTTTGGTGCATAAGGTGAAGTGGGAGACGGTGTTGAAGGTGGCAGAGAGGTCAAGGAGAATGAGGGCAGCTTAGTCACCGTGGTCTAGTGGGGTGGGGATGTCATCCATGGCTGTTAGGAGTGCAGTTTTGATGCTGTGCTTACTTCTGAATCCGTAATGGGAGCGTTGAGTATATGGTTGGTCTCGATGAACTTGCTGACCTGTGAATTGACCACTCTTTTGATTACCTTGGCTAGAAAAGGGAGCATCGAGATTGGTCTGCAGTTTTTCAGCTCTGTTAGATCTACGGAGGGTTTCTTCAGTAGGGGTTTTATCTCTGCGTGTTTCCGTATATCCGGGAAGGTGGGGGTCTCGATGGAGTGGTTGATGATACAGCAGAGTTCAGGTGCAATGGTGGCGTCGGCTTAATTGAATATGTGGTGGGGGCTTGAATCCAAGGATGCCCAAGAGTGGATGGTATTCATGAGCTTCAGGGTGTCTTCTGGGGTGAAGAGGGTCCAGTCGTTCATGATTGGTCGGCGGTTGGAGTCCGTGGTGGTACAGGTGCATGGGGGATGGGCTTTTGTTTGTGAATTCTTCATGGATGTCCTGGATTTTTTGGTGGAAGAAGGTGGCGAGGTTGTCGCAGGGGTCTTGGGAGGAAGGGATGTCAGTGGTGTCCGTGCCGGGTTTAGTGAATTCCTTGACTATGCTGAAAAGTTATTTGCAGTTGTGTGCATTGGTGCGCTCCTGAATGGCTGATTTTCTAGATGATAAGATGGTGCTATGATGTGATGGCGTCTTTGAAGGCTTTGTGGTCTGTTGTGCTCTTGCTGCTTATCCCCTTTCTCTTGGATCATCTGCATTTGCTTTTGGATTCTTGGAGGTCGGAGGAGAAGCAGCCGAGATGTCCTATGGTGTTAAATGCTGGTGGGTGTTGGCGCAGTTGGTGATCCATTGGTGTGCTTTTGAATTCTTGGAGGTCAGGGGAGAAGCAGCTGAGTTTCCTGTGATGTTCATTGCTGGTGGGTGTTCTTAGGGGGGCTAGGGTGTTGGCGCAGTTGGCGATCCATTGGTGGAGGTTGTGGGCTGAGGCTTTGTCGTCCATGGTGTCTGGTGTAGGGGAATGATGGAGAACAGCTGTGAGCTGGGCTTCGGTGACCTTGGTCCAGTTCTTGTGAGGGGGTGTAGGATGTGGTGCTGTTCAACTGTTTTTGTGAAAATAGACACACTGGTGGTCGGTTCCAGTGGAGTTCAGAGGTGTGTGAAAAGGAGATGTGGTTTCTGGAGGAGAAGACAGGGTCGTGGGTGTGTCCTGCTGAGTGCATGAGGAGGTTGACCAGTTCCTTGAGCCCCAGGGTGGTGAGGTTCTTCATGAGAGTAGAGGTGTTTGGGTTGCTGTGGTTGTCGAAAAAAAAGTTGAGGTCGCCAAGGAGGATGTAGTCCGTTGAGGTGAGGGCACGGGGAGCGATTAAATCAGCCAGGGGTTTGCTGAACGGTGAGTGAGGCCTGGGGGTCTGTAGATGAGTGTGGTGCGGAGGGTGGTATTTGAATGTGTCTGAATCTGAAAGTGTAGGGGTTCAGCAATGGGGGCCAGGACGTCGATGCTGGTCATGAGGTAGATGTGGGATCCTTCATAGAACGTGGACTTCTTTGTGCCTGAGCACCACCGATTCTGCTTTGCCCCATTTAAGTGTTGCAGTGTACCAGTGTTTTAAGACTGGCAGTGTTTTTGCTTTCCAGTGCATTGCTATCGACCTATGGGCTATAAGCTGCACCAAATTGATGAAACAATTTGTTACCCACTCGGCTTTCTTATGTTTGAAGAGGCCCAGTTGCACCCCTTCAACAGAGAACAGTCAGTTCGGCCTGTCATTTCCAAGAGTGCTTCAGTGACCTCTCACCAAAGGGTATCTGTGGCCGGGGAGGCCCAGAAAATTTGTACCATCTTAGCATTCAGCATCTGGCATCAGGGACAGATAGAGTCCTATTCAAACCGTCTATGTAGGTTCATTGGCATGAGGTAGGCTCTGTGGAGAATGTTATGCTGTATGTATTGTAATTTAGAGTTACTCAATAAGTTATCTGGATATTGAAGAGCTCTATCCCACTCCTTAGGTGCCAGTTCCCAGTCTATCTCTCTTTCCCAACTGCTGCAGGTCGGCAGTAAGGGGTCACGTGTAGTGTATGCCAATGCCCTAGTGAGCCAAGTGATGAGTCGGAGGCCACTGCCTTTGGTATGTGGTGTATGCACTAGCTGATGTTGTGTCAAGCCTGTGTCAGTATTTTACCATAACCAGTCCAGCTCTGCCAACAGTTTACTGTGGGCCAAGAAGTGTCTACTGGCAACTCGCTGGCAGCTCGTAATTAATCAAATTCCTGGGGCATACCACCCTGGAACAGAGAGCCCAGGGTTCCTATCGCAGTGTCTTCCCAGGTCTCCAAACCCTCTTTCCCAAACCATTTAGCAAAATGCCACAATGCTACTGATTTTGATCTCAGGAGAGTATGGCATGAGCGCAGGCTCCTGTGATAACTTTCATGTGGTTTGCGCAATAGTGTGTTGGCTTCCTGGGGGGGGTCTCTCTATTGGAAGTAAAGCCTCCTCTGTCGTCCGCTGCACTTTAACTACTGAAGACAATCCTAACTCATCTGTCAGGCACACTGCTAAATAGTGGGCAGGTTATTGTAGCTGTACCACTAGATAGCAGGGTTCGAAATTAGGAGCCCCTAGGATCCCTCTGTCTACCGGCAGATGAAGTTTGCACAACAAGAAGTGACATCTACCTTTTTTTACAAATGAAGCTCCCTGTTGCAGCACGTCGGATGCTCATGGGGAGATTGTGGAAAAAGAATAAGAGATGAGGGAGCATTACCATTCTCGTCAGGGATACCCTCCCTTGAACTGTGATTGGAAGTGTCCTCCAGAACTCCATTTGGGAGAGCATAGAAGAGATAGCTCTAGTGAAATTGCCATCTATAAGGTCCTGTATGTCATGATAGACATGAATCTTAGGTAGATGAAAGTGCGGGGCTCCCAGTGAAGGAGGTGTGTGTCTGCCATCAGGTGCTATGAGGGACAGTCAATGTAGATTGGGAACATGGATGATTTGGCCCATTTGACTCCCAGGCCTCAGGCTGATCGGAATTCTGATATGACCTCTGTTATCCGAGATGGCTTCTCAAATGTCACACAGGTAGAAATTAGTGCATCATCAGCTTATAGGGATAATATATGCCTCGCCCCATTCAGGAGAATACCTTATGTTTGACACTGTTGGTGAAGTCCAGTTCCTTTTAACTGATTTTCGACTTTCTCTTCCCTTTTCAGAGCTGTATGACCCACAGCGTGACTGCTGCTTTGTTTGCCCATGAACATTTACTTCTGCCCTCCTGCATCTCTACTTTCTGTGTTTCCCCCAGTTCCTTTTAACTGATTTTCGACTTTCTCTTCCCTTTTCAGAGCTGTATGACCCACAGCGTGACTGCTGCTTTGTTTGCCCATGAACTAATGCTTATAGACATTGGTATGTTGTCATCACAATGTGACTGAACATTATTGCACCGTTATGTGTAATACATTTGTAAAGAATACAAGCAGACTCCTGATTTTTGAAGTGCAATTGGTGATTTATTTTAAGTGCTGCATATGGGTCCATGATAGTAAAACGGTGATGGGTGGGGGTGGAGTAATGTCCATGGCAGAGTCCAGTTCTCAGTCGCACAGGTGCATTGTCCATATGCCTGTGGAATGATGGAGCAGGGGCCGTTCAAGGTTGGACAGGGTGACAATGTGGGACAGTGGGATGACATCAGGGGGTATCTTATGCTGGCGGGGGTCTTGGCATCCCACTCTGTCTTCTTGTGTGATCTCAGGTTCCGCTTGCGGGGTGGTTGATCTTCAGCAGGAGGTGGGGTTCTGGTGGCCTGTCATTGTGTGGGGGCCTCCTGTCCACTAGCGCTGGCGGAGGTGGTAGGCTGTTCGTGGTCCGGGCTAGTGACAGGGGCCCTTTGGGGTGCCACATGGTCCCGCAATGTGGTGACTATCTGGTTGAGGGCCAGGACGATGGTCCCCATTGCGGAACCTATGTTCCTGAGTTTGTCTCTGAACCCCATGTACCGTTCCTCCTGCTGTGCCTGGATCTCCTGGAACCTGGCCAGTACTGTCGCCATCGTCTCCTGGGAGTGGTGGTATGCTCCCATGATGGTGGTGAGGGCCTCTTGGAGAGTGGGTTACCTGGGCCGGTCCGCCCCCTCTCGCACTGCACTCCTCCCAGTTCCCCTGTTTCCCCGGGCCTCTGTCCCCTGGACGGTGTGCCCACTACCACTGCCCCCAGGTCCCTGTTGTTGTTGGGGTGGTGGGTCAGCCTGGGTGCCCTGTAGTGGCGGACACACCGCTGATTGACGCGTCCTGGAGACAGAGGCATGGGCCCGCTGGGTGGGAGCTATGCTGGTATTCCCAGAGGGGGTTGGGTCTGCTGTGGCCTGTGTCTGTGTGTGGGGAACCGACTGTCCAGAGGTCCCCGATGGTCCGGGCTGGTCATCAGGTTCTAGGTCGACAGAGCTGCTGTCATCACTGGGGGCCTGTTCTGGGGGCGGGATGGACAAATCTGGACCCTCCTGGCCGGTGTGTTGGCGTTCGGGCCCTGCAGGGGTAAAAGAGTATGGTTATTGCTTCTTTGTGTGCCATGGCGTGCGATTTGTGGGTGCCCTTGTCCCCCAGTGCTGGCATTCCCTTGTGGGAGGAGTTGTGAGGGTGGTTTGTGGGGGGGGATGGGTATGTGCAGTGGTCATGCTTAGGTGATGGGTGTCCATGGTTTGTGTTGGCATTCAGGGATTGGTGTTGTGTTGGGTGGGTTGTGCTGGTGAGACATTGGCAGGGAGGATGTGTGCTGGGGGGTTGGGGGTGAGGGTGGGGGTGTGGGTTGGCATGCTGGTGGTTGGGGGGGGGTAAGGTAGTTGAGATTAGACTTACCAGAGTCCATTCCTCCGCCTACTCCAGCGAGGCCCTCAGGATGCAGGATGTTCAAGACCTCTTGCTCCCATGCTGTGAATTCGGGTGGAGTGGGTGGGGGTCCGCCGCCAGTCTTCTGCACAGCGATGTTGTGTCTTGACACCATCGACCGCACCTTCCCCCGTAGGTCGTTCCAGCGCTTTCGGATGTCTTCCCGGTTTCTGGGATGCTGTCTCACAGCGTTGACCCTGTCGACGATCCTTTGCCATAGCTCCGCCTTCCTGGCTATTGTGGTGTGCTGCACCTGTGTGCCGAATAACTGGGGCTCTACCCTAATTATTTCCTCCACCATGACCCTGAGTTCTTGGTCCGAGAACCTGGGGTGTCTTTGGGGTGCCATGGGGTGGTGTTTGGGTGGTGTTTGTGGTGATGAGTGTGGTGTGTGTGGTGGTGTGTGGTGTTTTGTGCGTGGATGTAGTGTGGGTGATGATGTTGTGTTCCTGTGTGTGTTGGGGTTTTCGATAGCTGTGCTCTCTCTCTCTCTCGCCTTCTCTCCGAATTTCTAGTATTGGGGGGGATTGTGGGTGATGTGGGTGTGTGTTTTATACTTGATTGGATGTGTGGGAGTGGTGTTTGTATGTGTATCAGGTGTGTGTATTTCAAATTGTCCAATGTGGCTGTGTTTTGGAGCTGGGTGTGTATTTTGACCGCGGCGGTGTGTACCGCCAATGGAATACCGCGGTTAAAAGACCGCCGCGTGGATTCGTGGGTCGTAATGGCATGGGCGTGTTTGTGTTGGCGTGACAGTGGAGGTTTGATCATCTCCAGTTTATCGCTGACCGCTGATGAGGCGGCCTTCCGTGGATGACGGGTTTTTGGCGGCTTGGCAGTTGTGGGTCAGAATGACCGTGGCGGTTTACCGCGGCGGTAGAATGGCGGTCTTCTGACCAGCGGTAAGAGCCTTTTACCGCCGAGGTCAGAATGACCCACTAAGTGTGAAGGTAAACTTTTAACTTTTAACCGAGGCCTCCCGCGGCCTGTAGCCGAGCAGGGCTCCATCGCGGTCAGCCTTAAACTTTGACTTTGCCCCGGTCGAGGTGCAACCAGATGACCCAATTGGCGCTTTTTGTTTCTAGGCGCTAAAAAAACAATAATTCTTTATAAATTCATATCTCCAGTTCCCCTTATCCGATTTTATTCGTTTTTGTGTCATTTTAAAGATAAAAATATAGTCTATTTTTTATAAATTGGTTTTGGATTTTTAAACTGTTTCCTGTGTTTTATTTCATTACTGTTTTGTAATATTTGAATGCTTTACACTCTGTCTCCTAAGCTAAGCCTTGACGCTCGTTGCCAAGCTACCAAGGGTTTAGCTGGGTTTAATTTACTGAGACCTAACTGGACCTTAGTGGAGGTTAGTGGCCTATTGCTAAGTGTAGGTACCTACCTGCCCTTACAATAACCCATTTTCCAACATTTTTGGTGAGCAGTGGTGGGATCCTGTACTTGTGTTCAATATCACGTTACAGTTTTAAGTAAAACATATTACAAATCCTTTAAATTGTACTAGTGCAAAAATTGTTTTTAATTTTTAATTTGGATTGATTTCAATTATTGAATTTTTGTGATTTTTCTAAATTCTTGTTTCCAATGTTTGCAAAAAGTTTTTGTTGACACAAAACTAGGGAACCATGGAGCTTGATCTGGCTAGCCTACCCACACTGACAGTAGTCCAGCTTAGGGGGTTGTGTACTGAAAGAGGGTTGCCTGCAACCACTGACCTCAGGAAGCATGTCCTGATCAAATCCCTGACAGAATGGGCTGAGGCCCAAGAGGTAGACCCAGAGGAAGCTCCAGAGGAGGGAGAAGTAGGGGAGGATGCTAGCTCTAACCACTCAGGGAAGGGAGGGCATCTGTGCCTAAGTGAGGATGAGGAAGGCCGGTCCTCATTACATACAGTCACTAGGGGCAGACCCAAAGCTAGTTGGGGGAAAGGGGTCCCTTCAGGAGGAGAGAACCTGTCCCTCAGAGAAAGAGAGCTGGAGGCCCAGCTAGCATTCATAGCTTTGGAGGCAGAGAAGCTGGCCCTAGAAAAGAAAAAGTGGTCAAAGAGAGAGAAAAGAGATGGTGGCAGCGACAGAGAAGTGGAAGTGTCCATGGGTGGTTTTTTTTGCCCCAGATTACCCAAGGGGGTGGTTCCTGCTTATGTAGAGGGGGATGATATAGACAAGTGGTTGGAGGCCTTTGAGAGGACACTCCAAATGAGAAGGGTTAGGCCTCAATACTGGGGTTCACTTTTATGGGAGTTGGTCCCCAACTCAGGGAGGCATAGGCTTCTGACCTTAAGGGGGAAGGAGGCAGATTCATACCCTAGTATGAAGAGGTGCTTAGCCAAGAAGTTAGGTCTGACCCCAGAGCAGTATAGAATGAAGTTCAGGGACACCCAGAAGGTCAGTACCCAGTCTTGGGTGGACTTTGTAGACACCTCACTTAAGGCACTAGAGAAGTAAATACTTATGAGGGGTTATACAATCTGATCATGAGAGAGCACATCTTGACCAATTGTACCCAAGAAAGGTTACACCAGCATCTATTGGACTCTAAGCTGACCAACCCTAGAGAGCTAGGGGAGGCAGCTGATGAGTGGTTGAGAGCCAGGGTGGTTATCAAGTCCCAGGGGGGGGGTCAGGTCCCCAAAAACCTAAGGAGGGAGGTGGTTAGCCCACCACAGAGACTCCCTCTGTACCCCAGAACCCCAAGAAGGAGGAGGGTAAATCCCACTCCCACTCTGACAAGCAGAGACAGGGAGACCCAGGATTAAAAAAGCTCTTGGACAGTAAGGCTTGCTTTGACTGTCAGCAGACAGGTCACTTCAGAGGAGATTCAGCCTGTCCAAAGAAGGTGGTTAGCACTGGGCTGTCCAGTGTAGCCATGGAGGAGGACTCCTCAGATGATGAAGTCCTCGTAGCATTGAGCTGGGAGACAGGACCAGATGGTAAGCTGGTGATCCCTGAGGGTGGGAGTAGGCACTTCCACCCCATTCAGGTGAATGTGATCCCTACCACTGGCCTGAGAGACACCTTTGCCAGTCTCACTATGGTAAGTGACCGGTTAGTGACCCCAGACATGTATGTCCCAGGAGAGAGCAGGAAAGTCAGGATAGCCACAGGGGAGGTCACCTCCAAACCTCCAAACCTGTAGCCATAGTGCCCCTAGAGATAGAGGGTATCCTTGACTGGTGGTCAGTGCTGACCTCCCCCTAGATTGTATCCTTGCCAATGACCTCCCAGAGGTGAGTCTGGTCCCAGATGGGGCAGTCGCCCAGGGCGCCCAACCCAGAGTCTTGTCGAGTCAGTCCCTACAGTTAGGAGACAGGGGTCCCCAAGAAAAGGAAAGAAGAAAAGGAAGGGTAGGCCACTCTTAAAGAGAGTTCCAGGGAGCCAAAGGCCTTCTGCCCCAGTAGGGGGGGAGCCCAGAGTTGGCACTGGTGAGGCCTCACCTGACCCCAAGGAAGTCCTGAGTAGTCAGGCAGCTGTCCAGATGCAGGGTGTTGCTCTGCACTGACAGAAGGGAGAGTGGAAGGAGGGTGTCTGCCACAGGAGGTGGTAGCCCCCCACTCTAGCAGCAAGAGGGGTGCCAGGACCCCACAGTTGCCCCTAAAGCAGCTCAGCCACCTGTCAGTGGAGAGCTTAGGGTGTGGTTCTGGGTACTGACAGCTGTCAGTAGCCTCTGCTGGGTGCAAGCCTTCCTGGCAGCACTGCACTTGGCCTGGGAGGCAGACCCCAGGGCCAAAAGCAAAGTAGGCCCCCTGACCCTGTTGGTCATGGTGGGGTTGCTCAAGTGTTGGGTGACCTCTTTGGGTAAGCTATGTGTTGCCCTAGCAAAGTTAGGAGTAGGGGAGGTAGGCACCTCACTACCCAAGGTGGCAGAGAGAGAGGAGGAAGACCCCCCTAGAGGGAAGTTTCAGTTTGCGATGGGTCCTTTCACTGTTGGGGTGGGTTCACTACCCAGAGGGAGTGACCATGACAGGAGGATATAAGGCAGAGTAGGCCCTGCAAAGGACCAGCCAGTTTTCTTCACTCTCTTCCTCGCCTAACAAGCCAGGAAGACTCTCCCAGGGTTGGGCTGAGTCTCCTGGGCGTGTGGGCTGGGGGCGGGCTTGAGTGAGAAAACAGGGCTGGTTGCAGAGGCCCCCTAACTTTTCACCCCCATTTTCCACTTTTTGCTGGTGTTTTCCTGACTCTGATGGTGCCCTGGGTACTGCTAACCAGTCCCAGGGCCTGTGCTCTGTTTAAAATCAATATGCAAATTAGTCTAATTATAATTGGCTAAGTTAACCTACCTATAAGTCCCTAGTATATGGTAGGGCATGTAGGTTTAGGGACTACAGCATAGGTAGTGCACCCATAGGTGCACTGCTGAGGTGCCCAGTGTCATTTTAAAGGCAGGCCTGCCTTGCTGGCTGCTTTTAAAGTAAAGTTATATGCAAATTCGACTTTGGAATTAAAAGTAGTTCCAAAGTCTTAAACTACCTTATTTTTACATATAAGTCACCCCTAAGGTGTGCCCTATGTGCCCCTAGGGCTGGGTGCCATGTAATTATAGGCAGGGACCTTATAAAATAGTTTTATAAGCTCTGGTGAGGTAAAAACAGCCAAATTCGTTTTTCCCTCATTGTAGTAAATGGCCTTCATAGGCTAGAATGGGGAGACTTTATTTTAATTTTTAAAGTCCCCTTAAATGATGGATACCAAGAGCTTGGTATCAAATTGATTGTTATAATAAATCCCACAACTTCCAGTTGTTGGATTTAATATAACTTGTTCAGGTAAAGAGTTTTAAACTTTACCTGAAAAGTTGCCAATTTCAGCCCTGCATTGTTTTTCCTGCTGTGCTCTGATTGGCCAGCCTCTAGCAGCCTGGCCAGGCTGCCTTGATGAGGTGTGAAGTGGCCTGGCTTCACACAAAGGAATGTGCCTGTGGGAGGGAATCTCCTCTCAGCAGATGGTGAGGCAGGAAGGGGGAGGGCTGTCAAACTAGTCTTCAAAGGCAGAGAAGGACATTTGGAGCAACCAGCAACACCCCCACATCCTGCAACCCCAGACAACTAGGTGCCCCCTTGATTAGATTAGGAGAGGGCAGGAGAGGGGTGCGTTTATGATTTTGAGCCACACCAGTGGGTGGGCTCAGCCAGATGTAACCTCTAAAAATCAGATTCAGCCATGATGGATTTTTGGTGAATGTTGCCTCCTGGGATTGATTTTTGCCACACTTCCCAGGAAGTGGCCATCACAGGGGGAAGGACCCTGCACCTGATTGGAGAACCAGGACCCCCCTGCTTTTCACCCAGGAGCAAGGATAAAACTGGCAGACCTGCACCCACACCTCAGTTCCCTACCACATCCAACAAGCAAGAACTACAGAAGAAGAAGGACTGCCCTGCTGGACCCCTGGCCTGCACCTGAAACCAGCACTCAGATGGAGTGCACCAGCTGCACACTTGGGCTTCACCACAAGAAGGACTTTGCCTGGCTTCAACTGGTTCAAGGAGGGACTCCCTGTTTGCTACAGGTGAAAAATTGCTAACCAGAGTCCCCTGCACCAACTCCTGAAGAAATCAACCAGCTGGCCACTGCCCAGTGGCCAAAACGGAGTTTGCGCCAGGTGCATTCTGGGAGTTGTAGTCTGCACCCCCAAGGACCATCTCAGAACTTCTGGACCCTTGGGGTGAGCTGTGGACCTCAAAAGAACCTTAAAAGGACATCTGGGAGAAGCCCCAGAAGTTTGGAGAAGTTTGGAGAACTTTTGAAAAAAAGCTCCATAGAGGGACCGACACGCCGTGTCAACTCTAGCCGGCTTGCCTCAACCGCAACCCGGCCTGATTTGCTGGTTCGTCCCGGTAAAGAAAATCTCTGAAAAAGAGACTAAGTCCGAAGGTAAAAAGTTGACCGGGACCTCCCAGCCAGCGTATCCGAGAAGGGCTCCAGGTACGTCGGATCAAGATCCAGGTTTACCCCGGTCGAAGGATTTTCACCTAGAAAAAACGACTAAGTCCGAAGGTAAAAATCTCCACCGAGGATTCCCGCGACGCGTATCTGGAGAAGGGCTCCAGGAGGTCGGATTGGACTGGCAGGTTCGTCCCGCTGAAGAAAATCTTTAAAAAAGAGACTAAGGGGGTCATTCCAACCCTGGCGGTCGGTGATAAAGCGGCAGCCAACCCGCCAACAGGCTGGCGGTCAAAAAAATGGAATTCTGACCCTGGCGGGAACCGCCAACACAGCCCGCCACTTTAACACTCCGACCGCCACGGCGGGACAGACAAACAGCGCGGCGGTCACCGCCAACAGGCAGGCGGCAGACAATGTACCGCCCACAGTATCACAACTCACCAATCCGCCACCTTTTCCGGGGCGGGAGCCCAGCCGATAAAAACACGGCGGAAACAGACTACGAACGGGAAAACGCTCACCTCTATACACTCCACGAGGACGGAGGACAGCATGGAACCCGAATTAAACATCCTACCAGCTCTTGTCTACCTGCTCATCTACCACGAGTACGAACTCCGGCGCAGAAGACAACGGTGAGTACTGCACCTACGACACAGGGGAGGGGGGAGGACAAAAGGTTACGGGCACACACATAGGCCTCCCCCCCAACTATCAACATACCAATGCAGAGCAACAACTGAGTGACACCCCCCAAACCCCCCTGAAAAATGCAAAGACATAATAAAATTTTAAATTAAATTTATGTATAAATTAGGTTCATTGAAGTCATGGAAAATTATCGTTATGAAATATCAAAGCAAAAATCATGAACAGTGCGGAAGCTATGTACAAAGTCAATAAGTCCTGTTCAGTGTGTCAAATATCCACAGTCCGTGGGCCAATGTCTACCAAACACATGGGCAAAGCCCACACAGGAGACCTGAGTCCGTTGGAGAGAACACTGCTGGGGCATCAGATGACAAAACTACAGGCACCTCAGGGGGAAGGGAAGGGGGGGCACCTCAGCCACAGGAGTCCACGACGCCAGAACCACGAAGGGGCCACCATGCCCACTGTGCCATCCTGGGGAGTGCAAAGCCACAGTCCATCAGGTGGATTACAGACTCCACTGGTCATGGAGGAGGCAGGGTGCCCAGAGTGCAGCGTGAACACTAGCTCGACACAGAACCGGCACTGTCAATGGGCCAGCGGAGCTTGACAGGAAGGGCCCAGCGGAGCGGTGCTTGACAGGAAGGGCCCAGCGGAGCGGTGCTTGAGATGAAGGGCCCAGCGGAGCGGTGCTTGACAGGAAGGGCCCAGCAGAGCGGTGCTTGAGACGGCGGGGCCCGGCGGAGCGGTGCTTGAGACGGCGGGGCCCAGCGGAGCGGTGCTTGACAGGAAGGGCCCAGCGGAGCGGTGCTTGACAGGAAGGGCCCAGCAGAGCGGTGCTTGAGACGGCGGGGCCCAGCGGAGCGGTGCTTGACAGGAAGGGCCCAGCGGAGCGGTGCTTGAGACCGCGGGGCCCAGCGGAGCGGTGCTTGACAGGAAGGGCCCAGCGGAGCGGTGCTTGAGATGAAGGGCCCAGCGGAGCAGTGCTTGACAGGAAGGGCCCAGCAGAGCGGTGCTTGAGACGGCGGGGCCCAGCGGAGCGGTGCTTGAGACGGCGGTGCCCAGCGGAGCGGTGCTTGACAGGAAGGGCCCAGCGGAGTGGTGCTTGACAGGAAGGGCCCAGCGGAGCGGTGCTTGAGACGGTGGGGCCCAGAAGAGCGGTGCTTGACAGGAAGGGCCCAGTGGACCGGTGCTTGACAGGAAGGGCCCAGCGGAGCAGTGCTTGACAGGAAGGGCCCAGCGGAGCGGTGCTTGACAGGAAGGGCCCAGCGGAGCGGTGCTTGACAGGAAGGGCCCAGCGGAGCGGTGCTTGAGACGGTGGGGCCCTGTTTAGCGGTGCCTTTCTTCACGGCGGGGCCCTGTTCAGCGGTGCCTTTCTTCACGGCGGGGCCCTGTTCAGCGGTGCCTGTCTTCACGGCGGGCCCTGTTCAGCGGTGCCTGTCTTCACGGCGGGGCCCTGTTCAGTGGTGCCTTTCTTCTCGGCGGGGCCCTGTTCAGCGGTGCCTTTCTTCACGCCGGGGCCCTGTTCAGCGGTGCCTTTCTTCACGGCGGGACCCTGTTCAGCGGTGCCTTTCTTATCGGCGGGGCCCTGTTCAGCGGTGCCTTTCTTCTCGGCGGGGCCCTGTTCAGCGGTGCCTTTCTTGTCTATCAAGGGAGCCAGACCTGGCCAGGACTCCCTGCTTATTCGCCCTCCGACCGTGCAGTTGCTGGTCCCTCCTGTGACGGAGTCCTGGGCCCGTGGGTGTCCTCCATCACACCCGGGATGGGGCTTGTGGGGCCCTCCTGGTCCGCTCCCCTGCTGGCTGACTTCTCCGCCCTGCTGCCCTTGCCCTCCTTCGATGAGGCTCTCTGGCCCTTGCCTGCCCTTGATGTTGTGGCAGGTGACGGGCCACAACTTTGCTCCTTGGGGGCAGCCGTGTCAGCCTTGGTTTTACGGGTTCTCTTTCCAGGGGGGGGCTGGCTGTTCCCTTGCTGCTGGCCGATGTATCTGTGCTGGGAAAGGGTGGACTCCAAAACCCGTGCACAATGGTCAGACTTGATGCAGGGCTGGTGGTGGCTGAGGTGCTCTTAGGACTCTTACCAGATGAAGGGGGTGGGTCAGTGACTGGAACGAGCTCAAGGTTGGAAAGGAACTGCACTTGGGAAGGACAGGGACGGGTAGGTGTAGTGGGTATGGGAGTGGAGGAAAAGGATGTGGTTGTAGGAGAGTCAAGTGTGCTGTCTTTGGGTGCAGGTGCTTGTGACGGAGGCTGTGGTGAGGTGGATGGCTGTTGGGTGGGTGGCTGCCTGCGTTTGTGTGTTTTGGAAGAGGGTGTGACAGACACAGTGGGAGAGGACACAGGGGACGTGTAAATGGCAGTGGGGTGGTGACTGCACGTGTGCGGACTGTACTGGAGGGTGTGGTGGTGATGGAAGTACTGGCTGATGGTGGTGTGCATGCAGGTGTGAGTGGAGACGTCACAGGGAGGGGGGAGGGAGACGAGGAGGAGGGGGACAAAGAGGTGGTAGTGACTGTTGCCATGGCTGCATCTGGATGTTGCTTGGGTGAATGCTTGTGGGATCTGTGGTGCTTATGTCTGGATGAGCTGCCCTAGGGTGTTGAGGTGTGTGCAGGCTGGTCTGATGGTGTGGATGGGATAGGCTGAGGAACAGGAGACTGGGAGACGGTGGAGGCAGTTAGAAGAGGGAGGCTGGAAACAGGGACAATGGCTGCCGTCAGTGCTGAGGCCAGAGCATTGAACGATCGTTGATGGGCAGCCTGACCCGAATGAATGCCCTCCAGGTATGCATTGCTTCGATGCACCTCCCTCTCTACCCCCTGGATGGCATTCAAAAGGGTAGACTGCCCAACAATGAGCGTCCTGAGGAGGTCAATGACCTCCTCACTGAGGGCAGCAGGGGTAACTGGGGCAGGGCCTGAGGTGTCTGGGGCGAAGGAGATGCCCGCCTTCCTGGGCGAGCGGGCACGGAGCGAAGGCTGAGGGGCTGCTGGGAGGGCGGGGCTGGTGCGCTGGGTGGCGGCTGTACCTGTTGAGGCGGGGGGCACGGATGTTGCCGCCACCGCTAGGGAGCTCCCTTCCAAGGACGTGTCAGTGTCGCTGGTGTCACCACGGGTCCCCGTTGTGGAGCTCCCCTCGCCCTCCATATCACTGGTGACCTCGGTGTCTGTAGCATGGCCCACCGGGGCCTTGTGAGTTGCAGCTCCCTCGTGCTCCGATGCCAATTCTCCTCCGCCTGATGATGCTAATGCACACATGCACAAGAAGATGAAGAAAAAGGGTGGGGGGAGAAATAAAGACAGGTTGAGTGCATGCATTGTCAACACCGTTGTCGGAGAGGACAGACACAGGAGCCTCCAGCACTACGCCGCGCAATCGGGGTACATTACTCAGTACTTGTGACTAGGCCTACAGGTCTATGGACAACAAATGCACACATGGGTGATGCTGGACCATGGATTGCTGTACTTGGCACCTTACAGAGGTGGGTGGCGGGGGCACAGGGCCATGCCTAAAGGAGGGGACTACACTACAGAAAGCGCCCTGGCCTAATGTCACCCACAGCCCTCCTCCCCCACCCAGGCACCTCCACTGCGCGTAAAGATAGCAGAATGTGCTGGTACTCACCCCCTTGTGTCTGCTGTGATGTCCTCACGCGCCCATCCAAATCGGGGTAGGCCACCGCCAGGATCCGGGACATCAGGGGGGTCAAGGTACGACTGGCACCCCTCCTACGTTGGGAGGCCATCCCCAGCATTGACTCGGCGGTCTTCCTGGTCCCGCGGCAGATGTCCTCCCACCTCTTTCGGCAGTGGGTGCCCCGTCTGTTGTGGACCCCCAGGGCCCGGACTTCCTTGGCGATGGCACGCCAAATGACGACTTTCTGATGGGCGCTGACCTATTTGACATGTACAGGGTGGGAAAGGAATTTTCAACATTTTTCTGCATGTTAGATGTGATTGCCCCCCCCCTCCCCAACCCTGCCATGTGGCACATGCTCTCATCTGTCGTGCTTTGCACTCCTCATTCGCTCCCCACCCCACCATCTTACATCCACCATACACAACCCAGGCATAGCCCATTCAACGTGCACCCAGTGTACTTACCTGTTGGTCTGGAGGACCGTAGAGTAGCGCATACTGGGGCAGGACCCCATCCACAAGTTTCTCCAACTCTTCTGAAGTGAAGGCAGGGGCCCTTTCCCCAGTCGCAGCAGCCATTGTCTCTTCCAGACCGAGGTCACAGCAGCACTTGCAGTATAGGTCCTCTCCTGTGGATGGTCAGGTCTCGAGTGGTTAAGCAGATAGAAAATGGCGGTCACGCCCGCGGCGGTGCGTACCGCCGCGGTGCGTACCGCGACCGCCGGCGCACATCGTCATTGGCTCCTGAGACCCATAGGGTGCAATGTTAACCAATGCGCCTTCGCACTGCGGTCTTCGACCGCCTACCGCCACGGTGTGCCACGCCAGCACGTTGACCTCATATCCCACTGTCACACTTCTCAGGTCAGGCAGCCGCCATTACAAGGGCCCACATGGCTTAATTGCTACTGCGTCACACAGGCCTAGGCCTTGCATTGCCACTCATACAAGCCTTTCAATGCATAGCGATTCGTGTACTGTGCAAGCTGGGTGAATGTACCTGTGGGTTGCTTGACTCTGTGCTCCATGTTGTCCTTCCTAGGCACCGTCCGCTGGGACTTGCGAGGAGAAGGATGAATCCTCCCGTGTACCGACCGCTGGTGGACCTGTCGACAATGGAAGAACGACATATTATCCTTCGATACCGACTTGACCGAGCCACTATACATGAACTGTGTGCCCAGCTGGAGCCTGACTTGATGTCCCCCATCCGCCAACCCACAGGGATTCCCCCTCTGGTGCAGGTTCTGTCAGTACTCCATTTTTTGGCAAGTGGGTCTTTTCAGACAACAGTGGCCATGTCATCAGGGATGTCTCAGCCTATGTTTTCTAAGGTTTTGTCCAGAGTGTTGTCTGCCCTGATGAAATACATGCGGAGATACATTGTTTTCCCTGAGGAGGGTGATTTGGCCACTGTGAAGGGTGATTTCTAGGCCCTTGGACATATCCCCAACTTCATTGGTGCCATTGATGGGACCCATGTGGCTTTAGTACCCCCAAAAGACAATGAGCAGGTGTACAGAAATAGAAAAAATTACCATTCGATGAATGTCCAGGTGGTCTGTTTGGCTGACCAGTACATCTCCCATCTAAATGCCAAGTTCCCTGGGTCAGTGCATGACGCGTATGTCATGCAAAATAGCAGCATCCCTTATGTGATGGAACAGCTACAGAGACACCGTGTGTGGCTAATAGGTGACTCTGGTTACCGCAACCTGCCTTGGCTATTGACCCCAGTGAGGAATCCCCGGACCAGGGCAGAGGAACGCTACAATGAGGCACATGGGCGAACTAGGAGGATTATAGAACGGACCTTCGGGGTCCTGAAGGCCAGGTTTAGGTGCCTGCATATGACAGGTGGATCCCTAATGTACTCACCAAAGAAGGTGTGTTATATCATCGTGGCCTGCTGTATGCTTCACAATCTTGCATTGCGACGCCAGGTGCCTTTTCTGCAGGAGGATGGTCCAGATGGTGGTGTTGTAGCAGCTGTGGAGCCTGTGGAGAGTGAAGAGGAGGAAGACGACGGGGACGACACGGACAACAGGGACACAGTTATACAACAGTATTTTCAGTAGCACACAGGTAAGAATCACCCACGCCATTTTACATTTACTTCTGCCCTCCTGCATCTCTACTTTCTGTGTTTCCCCCAGTTCCTTTTAACTGATTTTCGACTTTCTCTTCCCTTTTCAGAGCTGTATGACCCACAGCGTGACTGCTGCTTTGTTTGCCCATGAACTAATGCTTATAGACATTGGTATGTTGTCATCACAATGTGACTGAACATTATTGCACCGTTATGTGTAATACATTTGTAAAGAATACAAGCAGACTCCTGATTTTTTAAGTGCAATTGGTGATTTATTTTAAGTGCTGCATATGGGTCCATGATAGTAAAACGGTGATGGGTGGGGGTGGAGTAATGTCCATGGCAGAGTCCAGTTCTCAGTCGCACAGGTGCATTGTCCATATGCCTGTGGAAGGATGGAGCAGGGGCAGTTCAAGGTTGGACAGGGTGACAATGTGGGACAGTGGGATGACATCAGGGGGTATCTTATGCTGGCGGGGGTCTTGGCATCCCACTCTGTCTTCTTGTGTGATCTCAGGTTCCGCTTGCGGGGTGGTTGATCTTCAGCAGGAGGTGGGGTTCTGGTGGCCTGTCATTGTGTGGGGGCCTCCTGTCCACTAGCGCTGGCGGAGGTGGTAGGCTGTTCGTGGTCCGGGCTAGTGACAGGGGCCCTTTGGGGTGCCACATGGTCCCGCAATGTGGTGACTATCTGGTTGAGGGCCAGGACGATGGTCCCCATTGCGGAACCTATGTTCCTGAGTTTGTCTCTGAACCCCATGTACCGTTCCTCCTGCTGTGCCTGGATCTCCTGGAACCTGGCCAGTACTGTCGCCATCGTCTCCTGGGAGTGGTGGTATGCTCCCATGATGGTGGTGAGGGCCTCTTGGAGAGTGGGTTCCCTGGGCCGGTCCACCCCCTCTCGCACTGCAGCCCTCCCAGTTCCCCTGTTTCCCCGGGCCTCTGTCCCCTGGACGGTGTGCCCACTACCACTGCCCCCAGGTCCCTGTTGTTGTTGGGGTGGTGGGTCAGCCTGGGTGCCCTGTAGTGGCGGACACACCGCTGATTGACGCGTCCTGTAGACAGAGGCATGGGCCCGCTGGGTGGGAGCTGTGCTGGTATTCCCAGAGGGGGTTGGGTCTGCTGTGGCCTGTGTCTGTGTGTGGGGAACCGACTGTCCAGAGGTCCCCGATGGTCCGGGCTGGTCATCAGGTTCTAGGTCGACAGAGCTGCTGTCATCACTGGGGGCCTGTTCTGGGGGCGGGATGGACAAATCTGGACCCTCCTGGCCGGTGTGTTGGCGTTCGGGCCCTGCAGGGGTAAAAGAGTATGGTTATTGCTTCTTTGTGTGCCATGGCGTGCGATTTGTGGGTGCCCTTGTCCCCCAGTGCTGGCATTCCCTTGTCGGAGGAGTTGTGAGGGTGGTTTGTGGGGGGGGATGGGTATGTGCAGTGGTCATGCTTAGGTGATGGGTGTCCATGGTTTGTATTGGCATTCAGGGATTGGTGTTGTGTTGGGTGGGTTGTGCTGGTGAGACATTGGCAGGGAGGATGTGTGCTGGGGGGTTGGGGGTGAGGGTGGGGGTGTGGGTTGGCATGCTGGTGGTTGGGGGGGGTAAGGTGGTTGAGATTAGACTTACCAGAGTCCATTCCTCCGCCTACTCCAGCGAGGCCCTCAGGATGCAGGATGTTCAAGACCTCTTGCTCCCATGCTGTGAATTCGGGTGGAGTGGGTGGGGGTCCGCCGCCAGTCTTCTGCACAGTGATGTTGTGTCTTGACACCATCGACCGCACCTTCCCCCGTAGGTCGTTCCAGCGCTTTCGGATGTCTTCCCGGTTTCTGGGATGCTGTCTCACAGCGTTGACCCTGTCGACGATCCTTTGCCATAGCTCCGCCTTCCTGGCTATTGTGGTGTGCTGCACCTGTGTGCCGAATAGCTGGGGCTCTACCCTAATTATTTCCTCCACCATGACCCTGAGTTCTTGGTCCGAGAACCTGGGGTGTCTTTGGGGTGCCATGGGGTGGTGTGGGGTGGTGTTTGTGGTGATGAGTGTGGTGTGTGTGGTGGTGTGTGGTGTTTTGTGCGTGGATGTAGTGTGGGTGATGATGTTGTGTTCCTGTGTGTGTTGGGGTTTTCGATAGCTGTGCTCTCTCTCTCTCTCTCTCTCTCGCCTTCTCTCCGAATTTCTAGTATTGGGGGGGGATTGTGGGTGATGTGGGTGTGTGTTTTATACTTGATTGGATGTGTGGGAGTGGTGTTTGTATGTGAATCAGGTGTGTGTATTTCAAATTGTCCAATGTGGCTGTGTTTTGGAGCTGGGTGTGTATTTTGACCGCGGCGGTGTGTACCGCCAATGGAATACCGCGGTTAAAATACCGCCGCGTGGATTCGTGGGTCGTAATGGCATGGGCGTGTTTGTGTTGGCGTGACGGTGGAGGTTTGGTCATCTCCAGTTTATCGCTGACCGCTGATGAGGCGGCCTTCCGTGGATGACGGGTTTTTGGCGGCTTGGCAGTTGTGGGTCAGAATGACCGTGGCGGTTTACCGCGGCGGTAGAATGGCGGTCTTCTGACCGGCGGAAAGAACCTTTTACCGCCGAGGTCAGAATGACCCACTAAGTGTGAAGGTAAACTTTTAACCGAGGCCTCCCGCGGCCTGGAGCCGAGCAGGGCTCCATCGCGGTCGGCCTTAAACTTTGACTTTGCCCCAGTCGAGGTGCAACCAGATGACCCGATTGGCGTTTTTTGTTTCTAGGCGCTAAAAAAACAATAATTCTTTAAAAATTCATATCTCCAGTTCCCCTTATCCGATTTAATTCGTTTTTGTGTTATTTTAAAGATAAAAATATAATCTATTTTTATAATTTGGTTTTGGATTTTTAAACTGTTTCCTGTGTTTTATTTAATTACTGTTTTGTGATATTTGAATGCTTTACACTCTGTCTCCTAAGTTAAGCCTTGACGCTCGTTGACAAGCTACCAAGGGTTTAGCTGGGTTAAATTTACTAAGACCTAACTGGACCTTAGTGGAGGTTAGTGGCCTATTGCTAAGTGTAGGTACCTACCTGCCCTTACCAATAACCCATTTTCCAACAATAAGGTTGCATCCAGTGGGGCTTTATCAGACCTGGGAAGGGATACTAATAAAGAATCACTTGGGACATTCGTTATTGGGCACGGATGTCCTGAACTTCATTGGCCAGCAGCCTGTGCGGCAGAGAGCCACAAAACATCATCTTTCGCATACAGAGGTGCACAAAAGTTACTCTGCAGTCCCACTGCACAATCCATTTGTTATCGGGCCGAGGTGTCCTGATCTTCATTGGCCAACAGCACATGTGGCAGGGGAGCCACATACTGCCATCTTTTGTGCCTGGAGGTGCACGAAAAGAACTCTGAGATCCCACTGCGCGTCAAATTTGTTATGAGGCCTAGGTGCCCTGAACTTCATTGGCCAGCAGCCCGTGCAGCAGGAGAGCCGCTCACCACCATCATTTGCACCTGGAGGCACACAAAACAAATGTTGAGGTCCCGCTGCATGGGACATGCCCAGGCGCATGCCAGGGCGAAGACTGGACCAAAACTAGGCCCATCTTCACCCACCATCTCCCGCAAGAGGCCGGGCTGGGCACCCCCCTTTCAACTAAGTTCTGACATTATTGTGGTGAGTTGGTTTGCTGCCTCCTCTATATTTGGCCTTGTCTGTTCAATTTTTGTATATAACAACAAACAATGGGCAAGTCGAAGGCTGAAAATATTGTTCTGCCTGCTAGAGGTGCAAAAAAATCTCGAAGAGTGATTAAAGAGATGGAGGCTATTCTTAATAACTACATGATTGCAGCTATCAATGCCAGTAGGCCCTGTGTAAAGAAAGTATCTGAAACGTTAAAAAAAAACTGTGCAGGCAGGGAAGAAAGGGAAGAAAGATCAGCCTTCTACCAGTAATTTATCGATGGACAATACCACAAGCAAAGCCTTTCCCACCTTGGGGTCTTTGAATTCACCAGAAGGAACTACTTCACAACATTGTAATAAGGGAAGTAATGCAAATTACATTGAGCTACCCCAATATTCTGACAGTCCTGAGATTATTGCAGCACTGACCGTTCCGTGCTTTAACAGGTTTGGTCCACTAGAGGTGGAGAAGGAAAATGTGGAGAAAACTGCTTTAATACCAGAAGAAATACCAGATTTGTGCGAGATTCTGGTCATTAGGGTCCCTGACAACAGTGCGCCAAGGGAACTACTAAGTTCTGACTTGCTGTCTTTTCACCAAAAGATGAGGATATTAAAAGTTTAAGATATTTATCTCTGGGAAAAATAACCGGGAAGCAGGGTTCTATTTGCAGGTGCAAGTGCGCCTGCTCGATGGAGCCAGTGACTTTCTCTAACACCAGCAGTAGGGGTAAATCCCCCACTGCTTTAGAGGAACCTCAGGTGCTCTCTCTGCAATTCTTCTAAGGACTACTACTTCTAGCAAGACCAATGACCCAGGGAGTAAAACTGAGAGTAAGAATCAATGGCCAAAGTCTAGAGTGCCACGATTGCAATCTTGAGAAGCTGGCTATCCAGGGGCTTTTAACTTTAGACAACAATGTGCTGCCTTTTTAGCAGGGACCCATACTTTGGACCGTGCGAATATTCTGACAATTGTACCCTGCAAGGCTCTGGGCAGCACTTTAAAACATCAACACCACATGCATGGCGTTAGACCTGGCATCGTTGGCGTAGTCTCCCCTGTCTTTTTTGCCTCTGCTTCCTATGTTTTGACTGTGTGTTAGAGTCTGTTTTTGCTGGTTTTGTTACTCTGGGCACTTTACCACTGCTGACCAGAGCTAAAGTGCAAGTGCTCCTATGTAAAATGTATGTGTAATTGGCTTTTCCATGATTGGCATATTTGATTTACTAGTAAGTCCCTAGTAAAGTGCACTACAGGTGCTCAGGGCCTGTAAATCAAATGCTACTTGTGGGCCTGCAGCACTGATTGTGCCACCCACATCAGTAGCCCTGTAAACATGTCTCCCACCTGCCACTGCAGTGTCGGTGTGTGCAGTCTTGCGCTGCCAATTCGACCTGGCAAGTGCACCCAGGTCCCTTCCCTTTTTATACATGTAATACACCCCTAAGATAGGCCCTAGGTAGCCCCATGAGTAGGGTGCAGTGTATGTTAAAGGTGGGACATGTATTGATGTGTTCTACATGTCCTAACAGTGACCTACTGCCAAATTTGTATTCACTGTTGGAAGGCGTATCTCTCTCATAGGTTAACATGGGGGCTGCCTTTAAATAACTTTTAAGTGCAGTTTCCCTTTGGGAGCAGATAGAGATGTGGAGTTTGGGGTCTCTGAACTCACAATTTAAAAATATCTTTGGGTAAAGTTGGTTTTTAAATTGTCTGAAAATGACACTTTTAGAAAGTGAGCATTTTCTTCTTTAAATCATTCTGTGACTCTCCCTGCTTGTGTTTTCCCTGTCTGGGTCAGAGGGACAGTTGGGATGTTTGTGAATCTCCACTAGACAGTGATAAAAAGGGAGCTGGGGTGTAGCTTGCATGTCCTGCTGAGCCATCTGAGCTAGAGTGGAGGGAGGAGTGGTGGTCACTTACACCTGAATGGACTGTGCCTGCCCTCACAGAATGCAGTCTCCAACCCTCTGGTGTGTGTCTGGGGCCAGGCCTGGGAAATGCAGGATCTTGTGAACAACAAAGACTTTCCTTTGAAGTGTGCCTACTTCAAAGGCAGAAAGGGGTATAAGCAGTGGACCCAAAACCCCAGATAGATTTTCAGATTATTTCTGGAACCAAGAAGAATCTCTGCCGAGGAGAAGAGCTGAAGAACTGAGGAGAAGTGCTGCCCCTGCCTATGACCATGATTTGCTGGGCTGTCCTGCAGTTACTACTTCTGCCTGTGAAAGGGGACAAAGACTGGACTTTGTGGTATATTCCAGGTTGAGAAGCTTCTCCAAGGCCTTGGACTGAGCTTGCCTCCTGTTTTGAAGTCTCAGGGCCAACAAAGACTTCCTCTGCCAGCACCTGGACTCTCTGCTGACACTCCTGCCCTGCCAAGTGCTGCCCTAGCTAGTCGCTGGACCCTTGAAAGGTGAAGCTGGCAGAACAAGGACTGAAATCCACGCACTAGAAGCCAAGCGTGGAAATTTTGACGCATCACCTGCAACAAGACTGTAAAAATGATGCAACACCAACCTCGTGGCTGAAATCGACACACCAACTGCATCGCGGCTAGGAAATGAATGCATCACCTGCATCACGGCTGGAGAAATGACGCAAACCTCCAAGCTGCATGGTTTTCCATCACCGTGCAGCCGGATTTCATATGCATCATTGCTGGGCCCCAAAATCATTGTATACCTATGGGGATCTGAGGTGCCCCATCCGGATATCTTCGCATCACTCTCTTGTGGGAGACAAAAACGATGCATCGCCGACCCGAACGGAGAAGAAACGATGCACGGCCTCACTTGTGAGTAAGGAATCAACATATCGCTAACTTTTCCGACGCACGCTTGCCTGTGCAGCTTTATTTTTTATGCAAACCAGGTACTTTGTGTAACAACAACATTTCCATTGTTTTCTATGGAGTAAGACTCTTTTTACTTTACAAATTCATAACTTGACTTGTGTATGTTGGATTTTTGTTTGATTTAGAAAAATATTGACTAATTTTCTAAACTGGTGTGGTGTCCATTTTATAGTGCTTTCACTGTATTACTGAAAGTGTTGATACAAATACTTTATACATTGCCTTTCAGATAACCCTGACTGCTGGTGCCAAGCTACCAAAGGGGTAAGCAGGGGTTTTCTTAAGTGAGTATCTCCCTTGCCCTGACTAGAGTGAGGGTCCCTGCTTGGACAGAGTACAAACAGACTGCCAACCAGAGATCCCATTACTAACACATGCTAATGGGTCCCTAGACCTCAATATACAATCACAAGAAGCAGGAAGCTCTGGAAGAATTGTTTGTATGGTCAAGGTGGCCAAATTACCACTGGGGTCTTTTGAAAATAAGGACTCCTTGATTAACAGGGTTATACATAGGGTGAGATCTAAGCAAAATAGTTTTTCCATTATAAGGTTGGATATTGAGATTGCAGCAAGACATAGGCCCTCATTACGAGTTTGGCAAGTGGCTGGGGCTGCCCGCCAAACTCATACCTCCACCTGACCACCAGTGCGGCCAGAACACCACCAGCCCTAGTACGAGTATTGCAGTAGCACCCGTCTCTCTTTCCACTGCCCGTAATCTGGGCAGTGGAAAGCGCAATGGGTCTGTCCATGGGGGCCCTTGCACTGCCCATGCTGAGTGCATGGGCAGTGCACGGGCTCCCGGCACCCCCATTCCGCCATCCTTTCCATGGCAGTCCAACCGCCATGAAAAGGCTGGCAAATTGGGGAGTCGTAATCCCCCGGGCGGCGTTGCATGCAGCGCCACCCTGGTGAATTACAACTGTTGAGACCGCCAGGCTGTCGTCTTAAGACCGCCAGACGCATAATGAGGGCCATAGTATCGAAGGGTCTGATTATGACTTTATTTCTTCACTACCCAAGGATAAGTTGCTTGTCAACAAGCTTATTGATTTTGTGTTGCATACCTGTCATCTTAGGGCAGCACAAAATACTGATATAAGATTAAAGCTATCACCGCTGAATGCTATATTCTCTGCCAATCCTAGGGTAATTATGTTTCTGATGCATCCTGCGCTCATAATCTAGCTGAGAAATCATGAAATCCTAAAGTGAGCTCCATTTTAGATTAAATTGATTGACTACCTACTGAAAGCAGCTCAACGTGTATCGAAGGGATCTCATTGACTGGGAGGGTAGCACCAGTTGAGCTCCTGATTATGGAAAAGAGGGAGGGTAATCAGGTATCTACTCTGGGGGCTTCATGGAATTGTTTGGCAACAATACATTAGATGAGGCCCACCTAGCCTCCTTTCCACAAAATTTGTTCAGTGAAGAAGATAGCTGCTCCAAGTTATCTATCATTTCCTGGAATTTGGCTGGTGTGATGAATAAACTAGTAGACCCTGAGTTGGTCTCCTATGTTAGTTGCCATGATATGTGTCTGTTCAAGGAGACTTGGGTCACTGACCCATTGTTTGTGGAAGGTTTTTTAACATATAGCGTTCAGGCCCAGTCTAATGGGAATAGTGGCCGTGATAAGGGAGGATTACTTATTTTGTTAAGTAATAAGCTACATTGTTCTTATCCACTAGTAAACATAAATTCTCCTGACATGTTAGGTGTTCAGCCCACCTTCCCTAAAGGTTTTATGTTGAGGGTGATCGAGGTGTATGCTAGATCAGTTAGATCCAGAGCAGAGTCTTTGACTCTTGCTAAATTAGAAGGGCTTGTAGAATCTACTCAGCATCACATTGTTAGATGATATGAGGGTGGACATCCGGCACAACAGTAATCACAGCTCTTTACTTCTTGCCCGATTTAGAGAGGTGATTCAAAGGTTGGACAACAAATGTAGCACTGAAGTACCTGAGCCCATATTAGCTAATAATCATCTAAGAATTTAATGGCCAAAAGTTGTGTCTAACCCATGCCTGTATAAAGGGATTTATGACCTGTTTGTGGCAGCTCTAGCTAAATATGAAAATTATTATGTTGAAGACATCCCGATTCTTACTATTCATGAGAAACTTGCTTCCAAACTTCAGGACATTTTTTATAGAAAGGTATCTTCCAGACGGTTGATTGTAACCAACAAAAAAGAAATGGCATAACACTGGATGTTCAGAGACAAAACTAGTCCTAAAAACTGCTGTTATGAGCTGTTCACAGGTGGCTATAAGAATGCAGTACAAAAACACCCTTTCCCATGCCAAGAGGACCTGGGAGGATGCTATCTGACAGGATCTGCTTGAGGCAATAAAGTCAAATGATAATGGGTCATTTTGGAAGATTCTTTCTATGGTAATTGTGATAAAGCAAAATCTTACCACTGCCATATTCGACCAGAAAGCTGAGTCAGTCATTTCACCAATTTGAAAGATCCACCAAACATTAAATTCAGTACTGACATGTATTCAACATTATTCATCCTAGCCACCCAACATTAAATTCAGTACTGACATGTATTCAACATTATTCATCCTAGCCAACCCTTTGGACAGTGGTGTTTAGGCAGGTATGGATGGTACAAGGGACCAAATAGTTTTCTCCTTACGAAAAACTAATATAGCCATAGCATAGTTAAAATCAGCCAAAGCACCTGGCCCTGATGAAATCCCAGAGATTTGTGTAGATCTGAGCCACTGATTTGGGCCAGTTATATTAATGTGATATCTAATGCTATAGCCGCTGGTTGCTCCATTCCTAACTCCTGAAATAATCCCTGTTTATAAGAAGGATGATTGGAGTACCTCCTCAAAATACAGGCTGATCAATCTTATCAGCAACCTGCAAAAAGTCTTTGCTAGGCAGGTTCTCAATTGGCTGTTGCTATGGGTTGATTCAAATTGTGCAGTGTCTTCCATTCAAGCCGGCTTTAGGCCCAAGACTAGCACATCTGATCAAGTATTTTGCTTGGCTCTTCTCTACTTGAAGTACGTATTCTTTGCCAAACAGAAACTGTTGATGGCCTTTGTTGACTTGCGAGCTGCATTTGACCTGGTCCCCAGGAGGACATTATGGGAGGTCTTATGCAGCATGGGTATACCCTGGAACTTGGTACATCTCATAGCGCAGATGCAGGAGGACATCTATGTGCAGGCCAGATGGGTAATCAAGGAGAGCTCACTGATCATATTCTAATTGAGTGTGGCGTCCGCCAAGGATGCATTCTGCCGCCTACTCTTTATATGATACAAAAACAACATAGTTCAATTGTTGTCTTCATGCCAGAATGATGCGCCAACTTATCTCTCCTTACCCAGCATAGGTCTAATGCTATTTGGTGCTTTTGTAGAGGCACTAGTAGGAGAGCAAAAACCCCCACCCTTAAAGCTTATCAAGCTAAAGAACAGAGTGCAGCTACTTTTGGAGCAGAGGTGAGGGGATATTCCAATGCCCAAAGATTGATTGTAACAGAAAACACTTTTTCTAGATCTTTACTTGTGTGCTCAGCCTAATTCCAATTTATTTTGATTTAGGCCTAAATAGGATTTCTGATTTGATAGCACTGAAACCCTTGTTATATTGGGTCCATCTCTGAGCCACTCCTGAACTTAAGGAATGCAGATATTCTCTTAGTGATTTTTTGGCAAGTAAAAGTGTGTCTAAAATCCCATGGTTGAAACATGTTCCTACCTGGCTATTGAAGTTAGGTCTTCCGAGCTATTGGGATAATCCAAGTAGCACTAACAAACTGCAGGCCAATTCTCTAAAATCTTGTTACTGGGCATATGTCAGGGAAAGTTACATTGTTAATGTTTCTAAGGGGTGCCTTTTGAATCACTTGTTTGAACTTAAATGGAATTTTTACTTTGAGCTTTCTTGGACTGCATTTCTAAACCTTTTGCAAAGAGGCTTTATATGTGTTTTTGATATGGATGTTTACCATTGAAGTCTTTTACGAATTGTTGGAAAAATGGCTCAGTGTCAAATTTGTGCCCGGCCTGTGGTTTAGCTCCTGAGACAGATGACCATATTCTGTTTTTTGTCCAGCATATGCTATTTCACGACGGAAATGGATACGCCCAACTTTCGTGAATTTGGATTTAGACAGTATGCAATTGCCCTTAGGATTCCAAAGTGTTGTACCTCTAATACAATTGCATTTGCTGTCAGCACGTTTTTGGTGGCTGTTTGGTACAGGCACAACTGTCTTTTAATGAAAAGCTGATACTAATTTTGAATAGGAATGTTATATTCAGCATATGTTGTTTTTCAGTGATGTTGGATATGCCTAGTATGAGTAAATATAGGAATCAGACAGTATGAAATTGTTCTTACTATTTTAAAATGTGACACTTCTAACACAATTGTATTTGCTGTAGGTAAGTTTTTTTGGTGGCTGTCTGGCACAGGGCGAACTGTTTTCAAATAATAAAGCTAACATTAATTTTGAATAGGTAATTATATTTAACTATTAGTTTGATTTTAGCTATTTATATATTTTAACTGATTGTTTTTTTATTGTTTGTATTTTGTATGCTTTGATGGTTTAACAATGACAGAATAAAGCTTGTGTTTGATGATGAGGTTGATGATGATTCACGGAGTGAGGGCAGGAGCTGGCCCTCTAAAAGAGCTGCTTGGTAAAGTTTGAGAAGATTAGGAGCCATAAGGGGTTCATAGGCTTTGTAAAACTCAACATGTGTTCCAACCGGGCCTGGAGTTTTATGCTGGGCTGCGCCTCTGATGTCTCCTCGAATCTCCTGGAGTGTAATGGGGGTGTTGAGCTCTTCTCTATTCAAAGAATCAAGGATTGGCAGTGTGACCTTAATCAATGAAGTTACAGATGTGAGCCTGACGGTCTATGGGGTGGGAAGAAAAATAGTGCCAGATGTATCAAAGCTTTTTGCATTCGCAAACGGTGCGAATGCCCGTTTGCGAATGCAAAAAGCTATTTCAGAATGTATCAAAGACATTCTGAATGCAATTGTAAGGAATCGATAAAATAGCGATTCCTTAAAATTGCGACCCTGTTTAGAGAGTCTCAAATTGCGACTCTCTAAATAAGAAATCGCAAATAAGGAATCCTTATTTGCGATTTCTAAAGCACATGTATGAAGCAATTCCTTAATGCAAATTGGGCATTAAGGAATCGCTATTACCACCAAGTTGAACTTGGTGGTAACCATGTGCAAATTTTAAAAATGCATTTAAAATGCATTTTTAAAATTGACATGTAAAGCACACATGCCCTTTTGGCATGTGTGCACCTTACATGTTGTTAAAAAATGTTTTGGGGTGCAGCAGAGGGGGCCTTAGGCCCCCAGCTCCCTGGACTTTGCATTTCCCAAAATTGCGAATTCCAGTTAGGAATTAGCAATTTGGGACACGCAAAATATTCGCAAATATGTATCGCAATTTGCGATTCGGTAATAGCATTTGCGATTTTTAAAAATCGCTACTACCGAATCGCAAATATGATGCATTGCATATTGCGATTCAGAAATAGAATTTTTTTTAAAATCGCTATTTCTGAATCGCAAAAGGCCTTTTTCATACATCTGGCCCACAGTGTCTGATGATGTGTAGTGAATGCAGCATGTATTTCCACTTGACCGGTGATTGTGTGAGCCGGAGCCACTGGTATTATTGTGATAGGGGAGACAGGTGTTGTACTGCACAAGTGCCATGCCAGCAAATGACCTGATTTGTTCCCTTCACTGTGCATTTTCAATTTGGCCGGGAGCAATAAATAATATCAGAGGCCGGCTTGTCTTCATTTTCTCTTTATTCCAAGGAAAGAAGCTTGGGGTTGCTGCACTGCCAGGTGTAATCTTGGAAGATGTTTATATAAATGCCTTTTCATACAGGATAGGATCTGCTGATCTGGTTGTGCGGAGGACGCCTTCTTTATTCCTGTATTTCATCAGTCTGCCTGCTACCGTTCTGAAAGAGGCCCCCACAGGTGGCCTGCATGCTGGTACACAATGGGGATGCTTTACCAGAAAATATGTTGACAATTTGACAGGCGCTACAATCTACATCATCCACATCCCAAAGAATTGCAGAGTCTGAGCCCTCTACTCTTTCAGGGAATCCCACGATGCAGATACTATTACAGCGAGAAAGCCCTTCAGAGTCTTCTGCCCTGCTCTCCAACTCCTGGACCTGCACAGTAATGGAATGGATCTTTCCCTCAAGATCTGTGATTCTAGGCTGAAGTTTCTTTATTGCATTCTCTGTGTGGGTGATGCAAGCAGTGAGTTTAGTTTGGTTGTCTCTTAACAGACTCACTTCAATTGCCACAGATTCAACCCTGCCACTCAGTTCTTGTCAAGTATCCGCAATCGCATCAAGAATCTTATCCAGTTTCATGTCTGTAGAGGTGGCAGTCAAGTCTTCTGGTAATGTCGCAAGTGAGGAGTAGTCTGTACCGTTTGATACCCCACTGGTTGGGGGCCCGCATCTCCCCCTCACACCCTAGTCAGGCTCAGTCTGATTATGGGTGTTCAGTGAGTGAATGCAATGCCCAGCCAATGACTTGACAAAGGGAAGCAGCATGTCGTGATGGATTACTGCAATCCACAGACCTGCCAGACCCCTGGCCACCCGGAAGGGGCTAGGAGGCAGGGCAACATGTGCAGTCCAGGCAGGAGGGGCCCCACTCACAAGCAGGTGTCCACAGATTATGCTAGGGCCCCTAGGTATATGGGAGCAGTTGGCCTAGATCTTTAAAGGATGCTTCATTCACTGGTGTTGTTTGTCGTACTGTTCAGTGATGGCTACTAGATAGCTTGTTGAGATCTGCCTCACTGATCACTCCTGGCATGTTGCTGCTCGAGGGGGGCCTGAGCAGGCTGGGCTTCCGCACAGCATCAGCAACAGCATTGAGACAGTCAGAGAGGGGTTGGACTCCCAAGGGTGGTCTCTCTGACGCACAGCTTCCTGGGCAATGAGGAACTTTACTTTGACTAAGAGATTAGATGCTGTCCAGATCCTTAATGAGTTGGAAGGCCTGCCAAATGGATAGGGGGACAGGCAGGTGATCAAACAAGCTCCCCTCTATGTGGAGGCCATGTCTTATAATGTTGTGAGGTTGCTGGGATACACAGCCTCATCCACGATCTTCCCACTCCCTTTGTATTGCCCCTATGTTGATTGCACCTGCTAAAATGGAGTGCTGTACACTTGGCCACAAGCATGTCCCTTAGCTATGCCCTGCTTGGGTCTCCAGCTCGGTGACAGAACAAGTGGTAGGCGTAGCAATTTATATTGCCTCCTTAATTTGTGGGTGATAGGTAGCATGCCCTGCTGTCTATTGCCCCCAAGGGGGTTGGGTTCAGTCAGGGAGACATAAGTAGCGGAGCCCCTTCAAGGGGTGACCTGTTCCCAATGTTGGGGGGTTGCCCGTACCCATGTTGCACATGCTGCAAGGCAGCCAGGCTATAGGAGAGGCCACTAACAGCGACCTGCAGTTCAGTCACAAGGGCCCCTGAGAGGCACGAGGGCTATATTTTGTAGATGAGGATTCAGCTAAACAACATGCGGGAGGGTCTTCTGACAGTTGTGGAGATGGCTACTGCCGGATGTGGAGGAGCAAGCAGAATGGGTGTAATGGCCCATAGGGGCTACTTACTGCAACTCCTTGGTCAATCTCCCACCTGCACAGCCACATGTTACAGTCCTCCAGTGCAGGCTGCAAGCTACTAAAGTGGCCTGCCGCCCGGCAGTCAGACAATACCCTCGCAGAGTTCCAGAGAGGGCACAGGCCACACTGGGGCCCAAAGGAGGCAGCCACCGTTCAACCTTTAACTTTCCAGTGAGCTGTGGGACCCGCCGCTTCCCCGCTGGTTGCTCTGGGTGCCATCCACAAGCCACAACTCAAAGCAGGCAGTGCCAGTCAGTCATAGCTGGCTATGCTAGTCCATCAGGAGGTCACCACTCTGAGATAAGGCATTTTGAGCTGGACCCCGCTCAGCCCACATCATCCAGGATATTGTCTGTGGCCTTACCATGCTGCAGGTCACAGGGGCTCCCAGCACATCATCTAGGCCATGGCCTCAGCCTTGTGGTCCCAGATCTCATCCATTCACAGGTGGGCAACACACGGTTCCTCCTCCTCAAGAAATGACTCAGGAAACACTGCTTCGCCTCCGCACTGCATTCTGCCCTGCCCAAGGGCCAGTGCAAAGCAGATTGCAGTGATTATTGTTGGATCGTGGATCACTGAACCATCGTGCTAAATCTAGCCACCCCCCCCCCATGAAAAGTTGTGGTTTTATACCACAAGGGAAGCCCACTCCAATTTTAGGAGAAACCTAAAGCTAGGACCAGACTCTAGTTGCATTCCTGAGTGGTACATTTTGAGCTGTTGTTTTTATTGTGGCTGATTTTTTATGTGTTGATTATGAATGTACATACTGGTTGTTTAACTACATATCAAAAGTCAAAATATTGAAAACATTGAAAGGAATTTCAGGCTGTATTTCCTAGAAGATGCTAGGAACTACTGATTTCTAGTGTGCTTCCTAATTTCAGCTGTCATAATAGGAACTTCTGATTTTTAGTGCGCTTCCTAATTCCAGCTGTCATAATGTCCTGCATTTAATTTATGAAGTGCATATATAGTTGAAAACAGTGTGGTTTGCAAGATCACATGTTTTGCAACAGCAAAAGTAGCAATGTAAGTGATTTTTAATACTCAATTTCTTACTGCCAAGCAAAATGACTTTTGTGACTCATTTTAAATTGCGAACATAAGGAGACATTAAGGGGGTGATCCGCTACTCATTATGATCAGAATGCCATGTATGATTTGTCTGTAACGACAACTGTAACAACCTCCTGGTCACCATCTGCTGCCCTCCCCAGCTCCTCTGGCTACTGCTGCTGCTGCTGCCTTTGCTTGGACAAACTGAGAGTCTCCTGACTCCCAGTTCAAGGCCCTCCTACTCCCACAGGCTCGTCTCTGCACCCCATCCCTGGTGGTCTAGTGGCTATCACAAGTAAGTATTTCCTTTTCTTTTCTATCTCTTTGTCGCTTTCACTTGTGTTTTCTGTCTTTTCCTTCTATCATCCCTCGTTTTTCTCTATTTCTTTTTCCTTTCTCCCCTCTCCCCTCTGCCACCCCACGAAGCACCTTTCCTGCCCTCCCACCTCCCAGATGACCGATCCCCCCACCCCATCCCCTTCTTAATGGCGGCTGCAGCGCTGTGAGAGGGCAGCTGCACTGACATTCTGGTCAGCGTCTGCTGCCCTCCCCAGCTCCTCTGGCTCCTGCTGCCTCTGCCTTTGGTGGGACAAAGTGGGGTGGCATGGTGAGCAAAAAAACGATGGATTAAACCCAGATCTGTGACTGGGGGTGAGTCTCTGACAATGTTCAGCATTCCGTCCATCACTTGTTGTTTTTGCTTTGTCGCCCTACGTGGGAAGGGTATACCCAGACGTGGGTCCCGTGCTTCCCATGCCACTGGATTCAAGCTAGCCTGGCTGATGAGGGGTGAAACCCCGAAACCGGTCCCAGGATGCTTGTTTCCGGTCCAGTGAGGACCTGGCTTGGCAGTTCGGGCTGGACTGTTCCCATGAGGAACAGGGTCAAGACTGATTTGCATATGGCTGGGTCCAAACTGGGGTGGCATGGTGAGCAAAAAAACGATGGATTAAACCCAGATCTGTGACTGGGGGTGAGTGTCTGACAATGTTCAGCATTCCCTCCATCACTTGTTGTTTTTGCTTTGTCACCCTACCTGGGAAGGCTGTACCCAGACGTGGGTCCCGTGCTTCCCATGCCACTGGATTCAAGCTAGCCTGGCTGATGAGGGGTGAAACCCCGAAACCGGTCCCAGGATGCTTGTTTCTGGTCCAGTGAGGACCTGGCTTGGCAGTTCGGGCTGGACTGTTCCCATGAGGAACAGGGTCAAGACTGATTTGCATATGGCTGGGTCCAAACTGGGGTGGCATGGTGAGCAAAATAACGATGGATTAAACACAGATCTGTGACTGGGGGTGAGTGTCTGACAATGTTCAGCATTCCGTCCATCACTTGTTGTTTTTGCTTTGTCGCCCTACGTGGGAAGGGTATACCCAGACGTGGGTCCCGTGCTTTCCCTTGCCACTGGATTCAAGCTAGCCTGGCTGATGAGGGGTGAAACCCCGAAACCGGTCCCAGGATGCTTGTTTCCGGTCCAGTGAGGACCTGGCTTGGCAGTTCGGGCTGGACTGTTCCCATGAGGAACAGGGTCAAGACTGATTTGCATATGGCTGGGTCCAAACTGGGGTGGCATGGTGAGCAAAAAAACGATGGATTAAACCCAGATCTGTGACTGGGGGTGAGTGTCTGACAATGTTCAGCATTCCCTCCATCACTTGTTGTTTTTGCTTTGTCACCCTACCTGGGAAGGGTATACCCAGACGTGGGTCCCGTGCTTCCCATGCCACTGGATTCAAGCTAGCCTGGCTGATGAGGGGTGAAACCCCGAAACCGGTCCCAGGATGCTTGTTTCTGGTCCAGTGAGGACCTGGCTTGGCAGTTCGGGCTGGACTGTTCCCATGAGGAACAGGGTCAAGACTGATTTGCATATGGCTGGGTCCAAACTGGGGTGGCATGGTGAGCAAAATAACGATGGATTAAACCCAGATCTGTGACTGGGGGTGAGTGTCTGACAATGTTCAGCATTCCGTCCATCACTTGTTGTTTTTGCTTTGTCGCTCTACGTGGGTAGGGTATACCCAGACGTGGGTCCCGTGCTTCCCATGCCACTGGATTCAAGCTAGCCTGGCTGATGAGGGGTGAAACCCCGAAACCGGTCCCAGGATGCTTGTTTCTGGTCCAGTGAGGACCTGGCTTGGCAGTTCGGGCTGGACTGTTCCCATGAGGAACAGGGTCAAGACTGATTTGCATATGGCTGGGTCCAAACTGGGGTTGCATGGTGAGCAAAAAAACGATGGATTAAACCCAGATCTGTGACTGGGGGTGAGTGTCTGACAATGTTCAGCATTCCCTCCATCACTTGTTGTTTTTGCTTTGTCACCCTACCTGGGAAGGGTATACCCAGACGTGGGTCCCGTGCTTCCCATGCCACTGGATTCAAGCTAGCCTGGCTGATGAGGGGTGAAACCCCGAAACCGGTCCCAGGATGCTTGTTTCTGGTCCAGTGAGGACCTGGCTTGGCAGTTCGGGCTGGACTGTTCCCATGAGGAACAGGGTCAAGACTGATTTGCATATGGCTGGGTCCAAACTGGGGTGGCATGGTGAGCAAAATAACGATGGATTAAACCCAGATCTGTGACTGGGGGTGAGTGTCTGACAATGTTCAGCATTCCGTCCATCACTTGTTGTTTTTGCTTTGTCGCCCTACGTGGGAAGGGTATACCCAGACGTGGGTCCCGTGCTTCCCATGCCACTGGATTCAAGCTAGCCTGGCTGATGAGGGGTGAAACCCCGAAACCGGTCCCAGGATGCTTGTTTCCGGTCCAGTGAGGACCTGGCTTGGCAGTTCGGGCTGGACTGTTCCCATGAGGAACAGGGTCAAGACTGATTTGCATATGGCTGGGTCCAAACTGGGGTGGCATGGTGAGCAAAAAAACGATGGATTAAACCCAGATCTGTGACTGGGGGTGAGTGTCTGACAATGTTCAGCATTCCCTCCATCACTTGTTGTTTTTGCTTTGTCGCCCTACGTGGGAAGGGTATACCCAGACGTGGGTCCCGTGCTTCCCATGCCACTGGATTCAAGCTAGCCTGGCTGATGAGGGGTGAAACCCCGAAACCGGTCCCAGGATGCTTGTTTCCGGTCCAGTGAGGACCTGGCTTGGCAGTTCGGGCTGGACTGTTCCCATGAGGAACAGGGTCAAAACTGATTTGCATATGGCTGGGTCCAAACTGGGGTGGCATGGTGAGCAAAAAAACGATGGATTAAACCCAGATCTGTGACTGGGGGTGAGTGTCTGACAATGTTCAGCATTCCCTCCATCACTTGTTGTTTTTGCTTTGTCGCCCTACGTGGGAAGGGTATACCCAGACGTGGGTCCCGTGCTTCCCATGCCACTGGATTCAAGTTAGCCTGGCTGATGAGGGGTGAAACCCCGAAACTGGTCCCAGGATGCTTGTTTCCGGTCCAGTGAGGACCTGGCTTGGCAGTTCGGGCTGGACTGTTCCCATGAGGAACAGGGTCAAGACTGATTTGCATATGGCTAGGTCCAAACTGGGGTGGCATGATGAGCAAAAAAACGATGGATTAAACCCAGATCTGTGACTGGGGGTGAGTGTCTGACAATGTTCAACATTCCGTCCATCACTTGTTGTTTTTGCTTTGTCGCCCTATGTGGGAAGGGTATACCCAGACGTTGGTCCCGTGCTTCCCATGCCACTGGATTCAAGCTAGCCTGGCTGATGAGGGGTGAAACCCCGAAACCGGTCCCAGGATGCTTGTTTCCGGTCCAGTGAGGACCTGGCTTGGCAGTTCGGGCTGGACTGTTCCCATGAGGAACAGGGTCAAGACTGATTTGCATATGGCTGGGTCCAAACTGGGGTGGCATGGTGAGCAAAAAACGATGGATTAAACCCAGATCTGTGACTGGGGGTGAGTGTCTGACAATGTTCAGCATTCCGTCCATCACTTGTTGTTTTTGCTTTGTCGCCTTACGTGGGAAGGGTATACCCAGACGTGGGTCCCATGCTTCCCATGCCACTGGATTCAAGCTAGCCTGGCTGATGAGGGGTGAAACCCCGAAACCGGTCCCAGGTTGCTTGTTTCCGGTCCAGTGAGGACCTGGCTTGGCAGTTCGGGCTGGACTGTTCCCATGAGGAACAGGGTCAAGACTGATTTGCATATGGCTGGGTTCAAACTGGGGTGGCATGGTGAGCAAAAAAACGATGGATTAAACCCAGATCTGTGACTGGGGGAGAGTGTCTGACAATGTTCAGCATTCCGTCCATCACTTGTTGTTTTTGCTTTGTCGCCCTACGTGGGATGGGTATACCCAGACGTGGGTCCCGTGCTTCCCATGCCACTGGAATCAAGCTAGCCTGGCTGATGAGGGGTGAAACCCCGAAACCGGTCCCAGGATGCTTGTTTCCGGTCCAGTGAGGATCTGGCTTGGCAGTTCGGGCTGGACTGTTCCCATGAGGAACAGGGTCAAGACTGATTTGCATATGGCTGGGTTCAAACTGGGGTGGCATGGTGAGCAAAAAAACGATGGATTAAACCCAGATCTGTGACTGGGGGTGAGTGTCTGACAATGTTCAGCATTCCGTCCATCACTTGTTGTTTTTGCTTTGTCGCCCTACGTGGGAAGGGTATACCCAGACGTGGGTCACGTGCTTCCCATGCCACTGGATTCAAGCTAGCCTGGCTGATGAGGGGTGAAACCCCGAAACCGGTCCCAGGATGCTTGTTTCCGGTCCAGTGAGGACCTGGCTTGGCAGTTCGGGCTGGACTGTTCCCATGAGGAACAGGGTCAAGACTGATTTGCATATGGCTGGGTCCAAACTGGGGTGGCATGGTGAGCAAAAAAACGATGGATTAAACCCAGATCTGTGACTGGGGGTGAGTGTCTGACAATGTTCAGCATTCCGTCCATCACTTGTTGTTTTTGCTTTGTCGCCCTACGTGGGAAGGGTATACCCAGACGTGGGTCCCGTGCTTCCCATGCCACTGGATTCAAGCTAGCCTGGCTGATGAGGGGTGAAACCACGAAACCGGTCCCAAGATGCTTGTTTCCGGTCCAGTGAGGACCTGGCTTGGCAGTTCGGGCTGGACTGTTCCCATGAGGAACAGGGTCAAAACTGATTTGCATATGGCTGGGTCCAAACTGGGGTGGCATGGTGAGCAAAAAAACGATGGATTAAACCCAGATCTGTGACTGGGGGTGAGTGTCTGACAATGTTCAGCATTCCCTCCATCACTTGTTGTTTTTGCTTTGTCGCCCTACGTGGGAAGGGTATACCCAGACGTGTGTCCCGTGCTTCCCATGCCACTGGATTCAAGCTAGCCTGGCTGATGAGGGGTGAAACCCCGAAACCGGTCCCAGGATGCTTGTTTCCGGTCCAGTGAGGACCTGGCTTGGCAGTTCGGGCTGGACTGTTCCCATGAGGAACAGGGTCAAGACTGATTTGCATATGGCTGGGTCCAAACTGGGGTGGCATGGTGAGCAAAAAAACGATGGATTAAACCCAGATCTGTGACTGGGGGTGAGTGTCTGACAATGTTCAGCATTCCCTCCATTACTTGTTGTTTTTGCTTTGTCGCCCTACGTGGGAAGGGTATACCCAGACGTGGGTCCCGTGCTTCCCATGCCACTGGATTCAAGCTAGCCTGGCTGATGAGGGGTGAAACCCCGAAACCGGTCCCAGGATGCTTGTTTCCGGTCCAGTGAGGACCTGGCTTGGCAGTTCGGGCTGGACTGTTCCCATGAGGAACAGGGTCAAGACTGATTTGCATATGGCTGGGTCCAAACTGGGGTGGCATGGTGAGCAAAAAAACGATGGATTAAACCCAGATCTGTGACTGGGGGTGAGTGTCTGACAATGTTCAGCATTCCGTCCATCACTTGTTGTTTTTGCTTTGTCGCCCTACGTGGGAAGGGTATACCCAGACGTGGGTCCCGTGCTTCCCATGCCACTGGTTTCAAGCTAGCCTGGCTGATGAGGGGTGAAACCCCGAAACCGGTCCCAGGATGCTTGTTTCCGGTCCAGTGAGGACCTGGCTTGGCAGTTCGGGCTGGACTGTTCCCATGAGGAACAGGGTCAAGACTGATTTGCATATGGCTGGGTCCAAACTGGGGTGGCATGGTGAGCAAAAAAACGATGGATTAAACCCAGATCTGTGACTGGGGGTGAGTGTCTGACAATGTTCAGCATTCCCTCCATCACTTGTTGTTTTTGCTTTGTCGCCCTACGTGGGAAGGGTATACCCAGACGTGGGTCCCGTGCTTCCCATGCCACTGGATTCAAGCTAGCCTGGCTGATGAGGGGTGAAACCCCGAAACCGGTCCCAGGATGCTTGTTTCCGGTCCAGTGAGGACCTGGCTTGGCAGTTCGGGCTGGACTGTTCCCATGAGGAACAGGGTCAAGACTGATTTGCATATGGCTGGGTCCAAACTGGGGTGGCATGGTGAGCAAAAAAACGATGGATTAAACCCAGATCTGTGACTGGGGGTGAGTGTCTGACAATGTTCAGCATTCCCTCCATCACTTGTTGTTTTTGCTTTGTCGCCCTACGTGGGAAGGGTATACCCAGACGTGGGTCCCGTGCTTCCCATGCCACTGGACTCAAGCTAGCCTGGCTGATGAGGGGTGAAACCCCGAAACCGGTCCCAGGATGCTTGTTTCCGGTCCAGTGAGGACCTGGCTTGGCAGTTCGGGCTGGACTGTTCCCATGAGGAACAGGGTCAAGACTGATTTGCATATGGCTGGGTCCAAACTGGGGTGGCATGGTGAGCAAAAAAAACGATGGATTAAACCCAGATCTGTGACTGGGGGTGAGTGTCTGACAATGTTCAGCATTCCGTCCATCACTTGTTGTTTTTGCTTTGTCGCCCTACGTGGGAAGGGTATACCCAGACGTGGTTCCCGTGCTTCCCATGCCACTGGTTTCAAGCTAGCCTGGCTGATGAGGGGTGAAACCCCGAAACCGGTCCCAGGATGCTTGTTTCCGGTCCAGTGAGGACCTGGCTTGGCAGATCGGGCTGGACTGTTCCCATGAGGAACAGGGTCAAGACTGATTTGCATATGGCTGGGTCCAAACTGGGGTTGCATGGTGAGCAAAAAAACGATGGATTAAACCCAGATCTGTGACTGGGGGTGAGTGTCTGACAATGTTCAGCATTCCCTCCATCACTTGTTGTTTTTGCTTTGTCGCCCTACGTGGGAAGGGTATACCCAGACTTGGGTCCCGTGCTTCCCATGCCACTGGATTCAAGCTAGCCTGGCTGATGAGGGGTGAAACCCCGAAACCGGTCCCAGGATGCTTGTTTCCGGTCCAGTGAGGACCTGGCTTGGCAGTTCGGGCTGGACTGTTCCCATGAGGAACAGGGTCAAGACTGATTTGCATATGGCTGGGTCCAAACTGGGGTGGCATGGTGAGCAAAAAAACGATGGATTAAACCCAGATCTGTGACTGGGGGTGAGTGTCTGACAATGTTCAGCATTCCGTCCATCACTTGTTGTTTTTGCAAAGTGAGAGTCTCCTGACTCCCAGTTCCAGGACCTCTTCCTTCCACAGGCGCGTCCCTTTTCCTCATCCCTGGTGGTCTAGTGGCAATCACAAGTAAGTATTTCCTTTTCTTTTCTTTCTCTCTGTTACTCTTTCATTTTTGCATTTTCTACCTTTTTCTTCTATCATCCCTCATTTTTCTCTATTTCTTTTTCCTTTCTCTCCTCTCTACTCTGCCCCCTCCCCCCACAAAGCACCTTTCCCACCCTCCCGCCTCCCAGCTGATCACTCCACCACACCACACCCCTTGTAATGGCAGCCACAGCGCTATGAGTGGCAGCTGCACTGACCTCCTGGTCAACGTCTGCTGCCCTCCCCAGCTCCTCTGGCTGCTGCTGCTGCCTCTGCCTTTGCTGGGAAAAACTGAGAGTCTTCTGACTCCCAGTTCGAGGCCCTCCTCCTCCCGCAGGCTCGTCCCTGCTCCACATCCCTGGTAGTCTAGTGGCCATCACAAGTATTTCCTTTTCTTTTCTTTCTCTCTGTTGCTCTTTCACTCTTGTGTTTTCTGCCTTTTTCTTCTATCATCTCCTGTTTTTCTCTATTTCTTTTTCCTTTCTCCCTGATCTCCTCTGCCACCCCTAACCCCTGTGAAGCACTTTTCCCGCCCTCCCAGCTGTCCGCTCCCCCGCCCCCTCCCCTCCCCTTCTTAATGGCGGCAACAGCGTTGTGAAAGGGAAGCGGCACTGACCTCCTGGTCAGCGCCTGCTGCCCTCCCCAGCTCCTCTGGCTGCTGCTGCTGCCTCTGTCTTGCCTGGGACAAGAGTCTCCTGACTCCCAGTTCGAGGCCCTGCTTCTCTCGCATGCTGGTCCCTGCGCCTCATCCCTGGTGGTCTAGTGGCCATCACCAGTAAGTATTTCCTTTTCTTTTCTTTCTCCCTGTTGCTCTTTCACTCTTGGCTTTTCTGCCTTCTTCTTCTTTCATCCCTTGTTTTTCTCTATTTCTTTTTCCTTTCTCCCCTCTCTCCTCTGCCCCCCTTCCTCCTGCGAAGCACCTTTAATCCAGCTGACTGCTCCTCCACCTCCTCCCCTTCTTAATGGAGGACTCAGCACGCCAAAGGCAAGCCCGACTGTACCCTTCTGCGTCAGAACCACACCCAGTGCCAGGAACCCTGGTGGCTCTTCGGATGAGGCCCCTCCCTTCCCCCCCAGTGCCTTGAGACTCTCATGGGTGAGTAGCCGCTCTTTACAAGCATTGATTGATTGATTGATTGACAACTACAGGCACAAACTACTGATCAGTTACCATCACCCAACATGGTTAGTAACTGATTCACAAAGTGGGGGCTGTCCTCTTGGGAGAATTTCCACATAGTGAATCGTGGTGTGTGGTCTCTGGGTAGAAGACAGTGGTCCCAGAATTCATTGTCTGCTCCATCCAATTGTATTTGTATTTATATAGCGCTTACTACCCCTGACGTGGCGCCAAATCGCTTTTCACAGAGTAGCATGTTCCTCCAATACCCAAAAGGGTTAGTGATGGATTAGTGTGGGGAAATATGAGTACAGTACTAGTATTAGTATAGGGAGGTATGAGTTAATGTGAAAGGAGGACATGTGAGTCTGTTAGTTGGTTTGAATAGAATAATGGAGGGAGAGAGGAGAGAAGAATCCAGAAGTGTTAATTGGGAAATCATAGTAGTAAGATGAGGTTTTGGATGAGTAAAGGGGAGGTGGGGGATGGAAGGGTCTGTAGAAATGGATTAGGGAGATCATAGTAGTTAAATGGTAGTCGGGATGAGTCAAAGGAGAGATAAATGGTGGAGAATTTAGTAGGGTTGTTTGGGAGATAAAAGTCATAAACTGAGCTTTGGGGTGAGTCAGGAGGGGTAGGGGATGAAATAGTCTGGGAAAAATTATTTTGGAGATCATAGTAGTGGAATGGGTTTGGGATGAGTCAGAGAATGGAGATAGAGGATAGATTGATAGAAGTATAGGGTGATGGTCAGATGGAGTAAAGCTTTCAGGAGAGTAATTTGTTTTCCTCTTGTACAGTAGGATTAGAGTAGTAAAGATACAGATACATTATTACATAATTGACAGAAGGAATGTGTAAGGAATGTAATATATTGAGATTTAAAGTTGTATCCTAGAAACACATACTTTTAAGAGTTACAGTAATTGAAATTACTTTATTTGTGTACCTTTACAACATTAATTTATCTTTCCTCAGTATTATAATAGTGAAATGCTTGTAGTTAAATAGTTAAGATAATATGTATCTATTGTGATAGATGAAATAAAAACAGAGGCCCGTGTTTATTAAAAGTGTGCAACATGTTGGTGTCATTTTTATTGACGCAAAAGCGACTCTAACTTAACTCCATATTTATATATTGACGCTAGATCTAAAATATCTGAGTTAGTGTAATTTTTTGGGAGCACCAACCCACCTTGCATGGTATTGACACAAAGATATGCAAGGTAGGCGTTTCCTTCCAAAAAATGACGCTAGTCCGCCAGTGCCATATCTACCTTCTGATGCAAATACGAATCACACTAAGGAAACAGACCTAAAAAATGACACATAGGCTGATTTTTAATGCCTGGTCATACCAGGCGTTAAAAGGAGACCAACATACCACCACTTAAGGAAAACACGCAGAAGGAACATTTGCAAATTACAGGACAACATCGAAGTGTTACTGCTCCAGCTTGGCAAACACCGCAGATGTCAGCAACGATAACAGGTCCATCCACCACCACCGCAGCAACCCCAACACCACCTCAGCAGCCACAAAGACAGCATAGAAGACGGGAGAGGATCTTTCAACAGCATACAACCATCCTTGGGCTCAGGGAACAAGATGGCATCAGGACTTACTGTGTGAACCGGGAATCAATTGTTCCCCCGCTGTACCACATTGCACCAGACATTACTGCAAGGATGGCAACTCCAACAAACATACCACACATGACCGCACTCCTCACTGTCCTCCATATGCTGGCATCTGGATCTTTTCAGTCAACTGGTACACAAGTGTCTGGTATCTCCCAGCCATCCTTCTCAGTCTTCCTTCCAAAGGTTCTGGAGGCAATCATATGCCTTACACCCCACCAAATCTGAGTCTCAAACACTCAGCAACTGTAACAGGAGACCAAGCAAGGTTTCTATCTAATTGCTGGGTTCCCGCATGTGCTGAGTGCATTTGACTGTACCCATGCCCACTGCAGCAACCAAATAGCTATACAGGAGCCGCAAGCACACCCATTCCATAAATGTGCAGGCTATTGTGGACCACTGTGGGCTCTTCACAAACATCCTCCCAAATACCCCAGCAGCGTACATGATGCCTACATATTCCGGTATTCCACCATCAACAAGTGGTTCCAAGATGGCCAATATGGCAATGGCCTATTCGTAGATAAGCCACCATACCAAACAGTACCCACACAACATACCTACGATGTAGGACAAACAAGACATACACCACACTAAACACACATGGGCAGGAGAACACAGATGTAAAGACAACACATATGCCACATGCCACAATACACCACAATCAATGTACATCATGCACACACATGTACACAATACAGCCACAACCTGACTGGCACACCACATGAGGACAGGTGAAGTTATGTCCCCTTTGTATACAGAAGCCGGGCAAAATCCATGACAAGTGTCCACTGCTTGACAACTAAATACATATCCCACACACACTATACCTAACAATGTTTAGCTCAGCAATGTGAATTGCATAGGCCATGTCAATGTAAACAAAGTCAAACATAGCCACAGTCCCACATCAGTCACAGGGTACAAGCATCTGGTGGCACCAATGTCAAATGTCACCTAAGTGTTGGCATGACCAATTAAATATCACCTACACATACCTCACATACCTGTAGTGTGCTCATTCACCTGTCTTCTGCATTGTGACACACACATAGGATTACAACATTACCTACCATTAAAGACCATGGGGCAGAATGACAATAAGTCATGCAGCCCCTAGTCCAGTGCCACCTCACATGTGCCCCTTGGCGCCCCCTATCACCACCATGTGTGTGCCTTACATAAGAAACGGTCCACCATGGCACAGAGTTTGTAGAATACTGTAAAGATCATGGATGCTATTGTAGGACTCTGTTGGAGTAGAGTGGACATACCTGACCTTTCATGCACCATGCATAAAGACCCATGTAAAAGAATGGTGTGCCCTCTCCCAATGCTTGCACTGTGTATGTGTTGAAAGTGTCTGTGATAAATCATGTATAGGAATTTTGGAGATTCCACTGTCCCAAATTTTGATTATCCTACAAATGTGGGATTCACACCCTAGTACACTTGATGGCTTGCACACCCATCACCTGCCACAAAGAGTCATTATGTGTTGCACTGCATGCGTAGTGCCACATGGTAACATAGAGGCCAGAATGTGGCTTTGTAGGGCTACCATCGTGTCTCTACATATGACACCACTGTCATAGCAGAGTACTTCTCATTTCTTTCTTTTTTGTACTCTTTATGCTACCCCCAGAAATGTTTTTATTTTGCCTCTTTTACGTAAATTAAGACCCATTTACTATAAGGAAGCTCTGATATATTTTCAGAAACTGTCAGAAATTCAAATTTGTTATTATGTATTACATTTTATTAGATCTTCTATTGCTATTAGGAGACAGTATTAATATTTTGTTAATTATTTACGTTACCACTTATATTTTTTGTTTAAACTTATATGTTGTTCGTGATGCTTTTCGCAATTTTATATGGAGTGAGGATTTTTATTATATTTTAGGTTATTCAAAATGTTGGTATTATATTTTATTGTTTTATGATATTAGTAAATATCTTGAGAAGAATTATTGTAAGTTTGTACATCTTTAAGTGGCATCAATATATACTTAGTAAATTTCTTTCTTATTTTTGCAGGGGCAATTTGGATTAGATGAATTTGGGTTGTTAAGGTAATTCACTTATGTTTTGGTATTCTGGTTGTGTTTTTAAATTGTTTCTTATTTTGTTGTCTTGCCCTTAAGATATGTGATTTGGTCTGTACTTTTATGGCAATTGCCGAATGAAGATCCTTGACTGACTGACTAACTGACACCACTGTGGTACAAGGAGGTGGAAGGATCTGCCAATAATAGGACACTGGCACAACTATGGAGAACACAACACATATTTGCAAAGGCAGAGCCATCTTTCTGGATAGAATATTACAATCCGCAGGTCCCTGAGCCACAACCCAAGATTGTCATGTCCATTAACACACACCTATTAAACTATTTCACAAAACAAGAAAATACACTATACCAGAATAACGTCTGAGTCACCACTCCTCCTAAAACTAACAATTGCCATGATATATACCAAATCACTATCAAACTTTACAAACACATCTTCTCTCATTCCTTTGCAGCCGACCAAGGTCACGGCATACAGCCACAGGTCATGTCTACAATTGGCAATACCTTAACGGTGGAAGAGTGTGCATACAATGAAAGGCACAGAAGAACACGCAATTTGGTGGAGAGGATATTTGGGCTTCTGAAGTCAAGGTTCAGGTGCCTGGCCCTGACAAGATGAAGTCTGTTGTATTCTTCACCACTGGTATGTAAGATCAGACTGGTATGTGCAATCCTCCACAATATGTGAATATGGACCAATGTTACCTGGGATGAACAGGTAGATGTTCCCAATGAGGAGGAGGATGGCAATGGTGCAGCACATTTGGAGGGGGAACCACATAACACTGCGTCAAGAGTTCACAGGAGGCTGCAAATTGTACACACAGTCACTATACAATTATTATCGCTTTCTAAATATCACCAATAAAACACTTTGCAACTGAATCTCCTTGGTCTACTCATTCTCCACTACATATACCATTGGAATGTAACTCTAACCTCATACAGCAGGTAAGAAACACAACAGTTACATGTATGGTAGCAACATAGGCCCTCATTATGACATTGGCGGTAAGTCCCATTTATCGCTATGCGACTGCCACCAACATACTGCCGCCTCCAAGCATATTATGACACACACATACCAATCCGTCACTATGTAGCCACACACACAAGTCCGCCAGACCAAAGGTCGGTGATAAACTGGCGGTATCCAAACCCACACAGTTAAGTCAACAGAACTACGCCCACAACATTATGACCCACGAATCACCGCAGCGGACATTCAATGGAGCTAAACCATTGGCAGGACATACCGCCGTGCTCAAAATACACACACACATACAAAATAACACCACGGTGGACAATTCAAACTACACACACCTGACACACATACACACACCACACACACACGCACCCACACCACTATATAACACACACCCACATTACCCACAACCCTTTAAAACTAAAAACAAGTGCCACAAGAGAGATAGCAAGACCACAGACAAGACAACAGCCACATACCACCATCACCTCTACACAATCCACGCACCTTACATTACACATCCCATAGCATCACCCCACACACCCTCACCCACACCAGTCACACAACACCCATGGCACAACAACACCCCAGGTTGTCAGAGGAGGAGCTAATGGTCACGGTGGAGGAAATCTTCCGGGTAGAGACACAGTTATTGGGATCACAGGTGCATCAGACATCCATTGCCAGGAAGATGGCGCTATGGCGGAGGATCGTGGACAGGATCAACGCTGTGGGATAGCACCCAAGAACAAGGGATGACATCAGAAAGAGGTGGAACGACCTACAGGGGAAGGTGCGTTCTACAGCAACAAGACACCAAATAGCTGTACATAGGACTGGCGGTAGACCAATCTGCTCCCCCACAACTTACAACATGGGAGGAGCAAGTCTTGGCAATCATGCATCCTGAGGGCCTGGCAGGAGTAGGAGGAGGAATGGACTCTGGTAAGTCAACTCTTTACTGCTTTCACCACCCCACCTGCATGCCATCACATACCCCCACCCTCACCCTCACTCCCATCACTCCACCACCTCCCACACACCCCACCATCACAACCCACCCATCCGAATACCAAGCCCTACATGCAACACCAATGCATGGACTCCCATCACAGACCTGCATGGACAACTATCACCACTGCATGCACACTAGAGACAATCACCTAGCCCACCAAATAACAACTCACACAAAGGCCAATCTGCCACAGCAAAAACAACCATAGAGGGCAACACACCCATGCACATGATGTCACAAGCAGAAACAATAACACTGCATTTACATCCCCACAGGTCCCCCAGCCAACATCACCGAAGAGGAGGTGTCAGCAAAATCCAGTCCCCCCCCCAGAAGAGGCCCACAGTGATGACAGCAGCTCTGGACGCCTGGATCTGGATGACCTACCTGGCCCATCAGGGATCTCCGGACAGTTGGTTACCCAGGCACAGTCGCACACCACCACAGAGCCACCCCCCTTAGGAAACACCACCATAGCCCCCACCCAGCGGGCCCATACCTCTGTCCCCAGGACACGTCAATCAGCAGTGTGTCCACCACTACAGGGACCCCAGGCCACCCCACAAACACAGGATGATAAGGGACCTGGGGTCAGTGGCAGTGGGCCCACGGTCCAGGGGACAGAGGCACAGGACAACAGGGAAGCTGGGAGGACTGCTGTGTGACAGGGGAAGGACAGGCCCAGGGAACCGGCCCTCCAGGAGGCACTCACAGCAATCCTGGGAGCATATCAACATTCCCAGGATACAATGGGCCAGATCCTGGACAAGATGCAGGAGAACCTGCGGCTGCAGGAGGGACAGTACCTGGGGATCAGGAGGACTTGAAGGACAGTAACACCACCCTGGCCACCATCGTAGGGGTGCTTGCAGACATGGCCAACACTATGAGGGAGGCAGTGGCACACTACCGTGTCCCTGACACTAGCCAAACCGATAAACAGTCCTCCACCTCCGCTGCTGCTAGTGGACAGGAAGCCCCGCCACAGGACCAACAGGCCACCGGCATCCCTTCCCCTGCAGAAGGAGACCTACCCCACAAACGTTCCCTGTGATCCAGGCAGAAGCCAGAGACTATTTCCAAGACCCCGACAGGAAATTAGACTCTCCTGAATGTCACCCTTGTGTCCCACCATGTCACCCTGTCCACCTTGAACTGCCATTGCTCCCCTTCCTATGCCACCTTGGACAATGCACCTGTGATACAAATGGACTGGACTCTATCCTGGACTTTCCTCCACCCTCACCCCATCCCATTGCACATCCCACTCTACTTCTTGGAACGTAAATAAACACTCATTGAAAAAATATGTATGGAGTATGTACATATGATTTAAGTATGTATTTGTTTCACAAGGTTTCAACATTGCAATTCAACTGTACAGTAATGTTTACATAGGAAAGACCTGTGGTTGTCTGCACTGAACACACCATGAGCGATAGTGGGCACCAACATCTGGAAATACAGATGCCAAAGGGTACAGTGAGTGGCCATAGAATTTTGAAAATCAGCCTGCCAGTGACAATGTCAAACACAAAAATGTCAATTAAATGTTAAGTCACACTGTCTTACCTGTGTGTTAATGGAAGTATTGATGGATTATTGCACTTCTGTTGTCCTTATCCTCTGCCTCCTCATCTTCACTGTCCACAGGGTCCACTGCTAACACACGGCCATCTCCAGCCTCATCTTCCTGCAGAAAAGGCACCTGGCGACGTAAGGCAAGATTGTGCAACATACAGCATGCCACGATGATCTGGCAGACCTTCTTGGGTGAGTAGCACAGGGATCCACCTGTTAGATGGAGGCTCGAAACCTGGCCTTCAGGAGACCGAATATCCTCTCTTTAATTCTTCTTGTTCGCCCATGTGCCTCATTGTAACGTTTCTCTGCCCTTCTCCTGGTATTCCTCACAGGGGTCAGTAGCCATGAGAGGTTGGGGTAACCAGAGTCACCTGCAAATATTGAGGGACAACTGTTAGACACACACTAACCTTTAGGGCCCACACCATACCCTTACACCAACATCTACTGGGTGGGAACCAGGGCTCACTTACTAGCCACACCCTGTGCCTCTGGAGTTGAGCCGTCACATATGGGATGCTGCTATTCCTCAGGATAAAGGTATCATGCACAGACCCAGGATATTTTGCAGTGATATGGGAAATGTACTGGTCCGCCAGGCACACTATCTGCACATTCATTGAGTGAAAGCTCTTTCGATTTCTGAACACCTGTTCATTTGTTCGGGGGGGACAAATGAAATATGTGTCCCATCTATTGCTCCAATAATGTTGGGGATATGTCCCATTGCATAGAAATCAGCTTTCACTGAGGCCAAATCCTCCACCTCGGGGAAAACGATGTAGCTGCGCATGTGTTTAATCAGGGTAGACAACACTCTGGTTAGCACATTTGAGAACATTGGCTGGGACATTCCTGCTGCCAAGCCCACTGTCACTCGGAAGGAGCCAGTTGCCAGGAAATTGGGAACAGATAAGACTTGCACAAGAGGGGGTATCCCGATGGGGTGATGGATAGCAGAGATTAGGTCAGGCTCCAAATGAGTACACAGCTCTGTGATTGTGACCCTGTCCAGTCTATAGGTAAGGATAATGTGCCTGCCCCCCATTGTTGCCAAGTCCACCTGGTGTCTGTCCATGGAGGGATGTCTCCATTGCCTATTCATCCACAGCAGTTGCAATCCATGGGGCAAAACGGTGAACAGCTGGTCAGTATCTCATATTTCCAACCACTACACTTCATTGCATGTTGTGATTTAAACAGTATATTGTTGGAGAGATTCAAATGGTGCATATGTGTACTGTGATGCAGTTTGGTGCCATGGCCTGCCCCCCCCCTGAAATGGCATCCTCCTGTCCTGTATGGAAGGAGAGGTGGAAATGAGGTAATTCCGCTGACTTTGTGCACTGTTGCGGGAGGCAGTCGAAAACCGCCGTGCAACTCCTCATTGGTTATCATTGGGCCCTATGGGGTACAGTGGCCAATGGTGATGTGCGCCGGCAGTGACGGTACGCACCGCTGTGGAAGTGACTGCCATTTTCTATCTGTTCAATCACTTGCTACCTGTCCTTCAACAGGAAAAGACCTACACTACATGTGCTGCTGTGACCTGTGTTTGGAACCAACCATGGCTGGTGTGACTGGGGAAAGGGCCTCTACCTTCACCTCGGCAGAGTCGGAGCAGCTAGTGGATGGGGTCCTACCCCAGTTCTGACTGCTGTATGGGCCTCCAGACCAACAGGAGAGTTCACTGTGAGCATGATGCATGGGGCATGAATGCATGGATTGCTATGTGCGAAGGCCTTGTGTAAGGGAGGGTTTGTGGATGGTCCCTGGGAAGCGTGCAGCATGTATGCTGGGCCATGTCTGTGCGTAAGGGGATGGGAAGGGCTATGGTGGGCCATGAGTTTAACAGGCAGGACGGTCTGAGTAATACCTTTCCCTGTGTCCATTTCCCTGCAGGTCCGCGCCCATCAGAAAAAGAATATACGGCGTGCCATCGCCAAGGACGTGTGGACCCTGGGGGTCTATGGCAGGTGGAGCACCCACTGTCGGAAGCAGTGGGAGGACCTGAGACGCTGGGCATGGAAGACGATGCATGCCCAGCTGGGGATGGCCTTGCAACGAGAAAGGGGTGCCCATCGAACCCTGAACCCCATGATGGCCCTCATACTGGTGGTGGGCTATCCGGAGCTGGATGGGCGCTTGGGGGCATCACAGCAGTCACAAGAGGGTGAAAACAGTGCCCCAATATACAACTTGAATGTGGTGGGGTGGTATCCGGATGGGGGATGTGGACCTGTGGGTGCCCCTAGGCAAGGCCTGGCACTGCAGGGTACGACCGATGTTGGGCAGGGTTCAGATGTAAACTTCCTCCAACCAAGCTAGGAGGCATCCACAACTGGGCAGGGGTTGTGGGTCTCAGGTATGCTGCAATCGGTGTTAGGTGTCCCTGTCCATGGGCTGGTGACTAGCATTGTGACTGGTAGTGCATTGCCTAGTGCGTAGGGCTGTTCCCTGTGTGTGTGTGTTGTGGACGCCAACGGTGTTGTTGCTGCCATTGACCAAGTATTTCCTTTGTCTCTTTCCCCAACTTTTCATTTTGTCACCCTGTCCTGTGCATTAGCATCATCTGGCGGAGAAGCAGATGCACCGGTGACGGAGGGAGGGCACCAGTGGGATGGAGGGCGAGGGGAGCACCACGGCTGAGACTGAGGGGACAGTTCTGACAGTGATACCTCCTCCGATGGAAGCTCCCTGGTGGTGGCGGACACCTCTGTGCCCCCCCTACTACAGATACAGCTGCCACCTCCCTAACAGCACCGCCCTCCCAGCAGTCCCTCAGGGTGTTTCCCGTGCCCGCTCACCCAGGAGAGTGGGCATCTCCTTGGCCCCAGGCACCTCAGGCCCTGCCCCAGTCAGCCCTGCTGCCCTCAACCATACTGAATGCCATCCAGGGTGTCGAGAGGCATTTGCAATGAACAAATGCATACCTGGAGGGCATTCACTCTGTCTTGGCGGCCCAACAGAAAGCATTTCAGGCTCTGGCCTCAGCACTGATGGCAGCCACTGTCCCTGTCTCTAGCCTCCCTCCTCCAACTTCCTCTACCCAGTCCCAATCCCTTCAACCTCAACCTATCCCAAGCACACCTTCAGACCAGCATTCACTCAAATCACCACACAAAAGTGGCTCAGGCAAACACAAGCACCACACTTCATCTCACTGGCACTCACACAAGCACCATCCCCATGCAGACACACCAACATTTACTGCCTCCACTGTGTCCCCCTCCTCCTCGTCATCCACCACCCTCCCAAGGAGCGTCTCCACTCACACCTGCATGCATCCTCATCCACTACCTCCATCACCAGCACACCCATCACAACACACCCCTCACTGGCAGTCACCACCCCCACATCCATGTACACGTCCCCTGTTTCCTCTCCCAGTGTGTCTGTGACCCCTCCTCCCAAAGTACACAAACACAAGCACCCACCCCCCAACAGCCATCCACCTCACAACAGCATCCAGCCCATGCACCTGCACCCAAACTCAGCAGACAGACACCTCCTGCAACCACTCCCTCTTCCTCCACTCCCAAACCCTCTCCCTCTTCCCATCCCAGTGTCCCTAAGAAGCTTTTCCTGGCCAACTTTGACCTCTTCCCTACCCCTCCAACCCCCCCCGTCCTTCCCCTCGGGCCAGGGCGGCTAGAACCCAGCCCAGCACCTCAGCCACCAAATTGTCGTCCGCTGTGGTTCCTGCTGCTATCAAAGGCTCAGAGGGGGCACCTGTCAGACCAGCCAGTGTGCCACCAACCCCTGCCAAGGCCAAAACCATTCAGCCACCTGACAAGGTGAAGAGGGGGACAGGATCCAGCAAGGGGAAGGAGCCACAACCACACAGCAAGGCCACCTCAAAGACTTCAGCTGCCAGACCCAAGGTCACACCACCCTCTGCCAAGGTGAGAAAGGGGCAGAAAACACCAGTCAAGGCACTTCAGCCATCCGAGGCTGCAGGTCAAGGCCTGGTGGGTACCAGCACAATTGCCAGCACCACCACCTGCACCGCGGCCAGCACTGCCAGCAGCCCCGCCGCTAGCACCGCCACAAGCCCTGCCACCTGCACCGCCACCTGCACCGCCGCAAGCACCACTACTGTCAGCAGCAGCAGCCCCAATGGGCAGCCATCCGAGGCTGCAGGAGAAGGGCTGGAGCCTCCCTCCACCACTGGCAGCACCAGCACCTGCACCACAGCCAGCACCGCCACCTGCACCACCACTAGCACCGCCGCAGGCCCCACCGGAAACACCGCCACCTGTACTGCTGACAGTAGCACCACTACCAGCAGCAGCAGCCCCAGTGGGCAGCCGTCTGAGCCTGCAGGAGAAGGGCTGGAGCCTCCCTCCACCACTGGCAGCACCCCCACCAGACCCGGCACTACCACCAGTTTGCAGCCATAGCCATCGCCGGATGGAGTCTAGCCCTACCTCCATGGACTATGATGCAACCTGGTCCCTGCAAATCTCGTGCCTCAGACACCCAGGTGAGGGACTGTTAACTGCCACAACCCAAGTGTTACATCACTGGGCACAAAGTCCCTTCCAGAACCAGTGGAAGAAGACATCCACTCGCGAGACTGTGGCCTTGAACTCCCCAGGACATCGCTGTGGGCAACCCATCCACTTGAGAGCCTGTGGCTTTGCACTCCCCAGGACCAAGCAGTGGGCAAACCACCCACTTGAGAGAGTGTGGCTTTGCACCCCCCAGGACCAAGCAGTGGGCAAACCACCCACTTGAGAGACTGTGGCCTTGCTCTCCCCAAGATATCGCTGTGGGCATGGAGCCCCCTTCAGGAGCAGTGGTGTTTTACCATCTTCTGGCTGAGGTGCACCCTTCTTCAGGTGCCTGTGTGTTTTCGACCTGATGCCACTGCAGTGTTCTCTCAGTATTGAGGCAGGAGTCAAGTGTGGGCTTGGCCTATGTGTTTTGGCCCAGTGTCCCACAGACATTTTGTGTGGACAATGTACCGCCTAATGTCCATATTGTATATTTTTGTAAATACTGTTTTTAAAAATCTTACGTATATCTGACTATTTCTAAACTATCACTGATTTGACTCCATTCCTTTTGTCCTTGCATTCTTCCAGGGGGTTACGGAATGTAAATGTAATGTTGATCGATGTGTTTGTGTGTGCAGTGTTGTGGGTGAGGGAGGGGGCGGGGGGTGGCGTGTTGCATGTGTGTATCACTCTCTTTTACCTCCCCCCCACCCCTGTGTACTAGGTGCAGTACTCACCATGGTCGTCGCTGCCTCCGTTGGTACTCATGGTAGATGAGGAGGTAGACCAGCATGGGGAGGACCTGCATCTCGGGCTCCATGGCGTCCTGGTTCTTCGTTGAGTGTCAACAGGTGAGTGATTTCCCTTCCAAGTACTGTTTCCGCCGTGCTTTTGATGGCATTGGTTAAGCCCCGGAAAAGCTGGCGGATGGACGGGTTGTGATGGGGTGGGCGGTACATTGACTTCTGCCTATCTGTTGGCGGTTTCCGCTGCAGTGTTTGTTGCTACCGCCCTGGCGGATAGAGTGTTAAAGTGGCTGTATGTTTTGGCGGTTCCTGCCATGGTCGTGTTCCCATTTTTTTTACCGCCGGCCTGTCGGCTGTATCTGTTGTTGGGGTGGGCACAGAGGTGTCTGCTGCCGCCAGGGAGCTTCCATCGGAGGAGGAGTCGCTGTCTGTGGTGTCCCCTCCTGTCCCTGTCATGGTGCTCCCCTCGCCCTCCGCCCCACTGATGCCCTCCCAGTCGGTGGATTCGGCCTCCATGCCCATGTGGGATGCAGATCCCTCTGTCGCCAGTGCCTCTACTCCTCTGCCAGATGATGCTAATGTACACAAGGACAGGGTGACAAAACAAAAAGGGGGAGAGAGACAGAGGATACACTTGGTCAATGCCAGCCACAACACTACCGTTGGCGTAGATAACTCACAGGTAGCAGCCCTATGCACTAGGCCATGCACTACCAGTTACTTAGATAGTCAACAGCCCATGGGGTACAATGCCTAACGCCATTAGCTGCACACCTGAAACCCACAGGACCCTGCCCAGTAGTAGATGCCTACTAACACTATTGGGGGTGGAGTGCTTCAGAGCCTGCCCAACAAGGGACCTATCCTGCCATGTTCGCCCTGGCCCAGGGGCACCCACAGCCCATATCCCCCACCCAGGTAAACCTTAACGCGCGCACAGTCCTGAATCTGAATCTGTCCTCACCCCCTTGTGGTTGCTGTGATGCCTTCAAGCGCCCATCCAACTCCGGATAGGCCATCGCTAGGATGCAGAACACCAGGCGGTTCAGGGTATGATGGGCACCCCTTCCTCATTGGGAGGCTAGCCCCAGCTGGGCCTCTGCCGTCTTCCTTGCCCAGCGGTGCAGGTCCTCCCACCGTTTGCGACAGTGGGTGCCCCGCCTGTCAAAGACCCCCAGGGTCCGCAGCTCCTTGGCGATGACACGCCAAATACCCTTTTTCTGATGGGCGCTGACCTGCGTGGAAAATACAGCAGAAAAGGGAATTAGTTAACTGTCCAGACCGTCACACTCATGGCCCACCAGATCCCTACCATCCCCTGATGCACATACATTGACCACCATACATGCAGCACCCTGGCCAGGATGCCTCAGCCCCCCCTACATGTGGCTTACACACACAGCAATCCATACATTCATGGTCCACAAATCATGCTCACAGTGTACTCACCTGTTTGTCTGGATACCGTAGAATAACGTGTACTGGGGGAGGTCCCCATCCAGCAGTTTCTCCAACTCCTCCGCAGTGAAGGCAGGGGCCTTTTCCCCAGACACATGAGCTATTGTTGCTTCCAGACACAGGTCACAGCAGCTCTTGCCGTATAGGTCCTCTCCTATTGAAGGTCAGGTAGCAAGTGAGTGAACAGATAGAAAATGCAGGTCAAGTCCGCGGCGGTGAGTACCATCACCGCCGGCATACATCGTCATTGGCTCCTGGAACCCATAGGGCCCAATGATAACCAATGCAAAGCTGCGCGGCGGTCATCGACCGCCTACCGCAACGGTGCACAACACCAGCGGAATTACCTCATTTCCACTTATCCCTCCTCACAGGTCAGGCAGCCGCCATGTCAGGGGGGCACAGGCCATGGCACCTAACTGCGTCACAGCAGACATTGGCACAGCAACTGACTCTCGGATTCACATACAGGTTCTGTAAAGGAAAAGATGCATCATTATTTCAATTGATGTGTGAATATGATCCTCTGCTCACCGTTTCCCTCCATAGGATTCAGCCGCTGAGGATGAATATGAGATGGAAACATCCTCCGGTGTACATACCCCTGGTGGACCTTGCGACTATGGAGGACAGACACATTATCCTAACCTACAGACTTAAATGGGCCACAATCCAAGAACTGTGTGCCAAATTGGAGCCAGACCTGATGTCAGCTATCCGCCAGCCCACAGGTATCCCTCTTTTAGTGCAGGTCCTGTCAGTGCTCCATTTCCTGGCAAGTGGTTCCTTCCAAACAACAGTGGCCATGGCATCAGGGATGTCACAGCCAATGTTCTCCAACGTATTGACCAGAGTGTTGTCAAGCCTGCTGAAACACATGCACAGCTGCATTGTATTCCCCCAGGTGGAGGATTTGGCCACAGTGCAAGCTGAATTTTATGCCCTGGGACATATCCCCAACATCATTGGTGCCATTGATGGTACACATGTAGCATTTGCCCCCCTACCCCCTGGAGAGATGAACAAGTGTTCAGGAATAGAAAAAGCTATCACTCTATGAATGTGCAGATGGTGTGTTTTGCAGACCAGTACATCTCCCATGTGAATGCCAAGTGTCCTGGCTATGTGCATGATGCCTTTATCTTGAGGAATAGCAGCATCCCATATGTGATGGGCCAACTCCAGAAGCACCGTGTGTGGCTAATAGGTGAGCCCAAGGTCCCCACCCAGTATAAGTTGGTGTCTGGGTATGGGGTTGTCCCTAAGGGCTTGTGTGTCTCTAACAGATATCCCTCGATATTTGCAGGTGTCTCTGGTTACCCCAACCTCTCATGGCTAATGACCCCAGTGAGGAATCCCAGGACAAGGGCAGAGGAACGTTACAATGAGGCACATGGGCGAACAAGGAGGATAATTGAAAGAACCTTTGGCCTCCTGATGGCCAGGTTCCCGGTGCCTCCATCTGACAAGTGGATCCCTGTACTACTCACCCAAGAAGGTGTGCCAGATCATCGTTGAATGTTGTATGTTACACAACCTGGCCTTGAGATGCCAGGTGCCTTTTTTGCATGAGGATGAGCCTGGAGATGGTCATGTGGCAGCGGTGGAGCCTGTGGACAGTGAGGAAGAGGAGGCAGAGGAATAAAATGTGGACAAGTAATATAATACAGCAGTACTTCCAGTGACACACAGGCAAGACACTGTAACTTCATGTTACATTTCAGTTTTCTGTTGGCCATTGTACATGGCAGCCTGCTTTCCCGATGTCTATGGCCACTTACTTTACCCTTTGGCATCTCTATTTTCATATCTCTAGGGCCCACTCTGGCTCCTGGAATGTTTACTGCTGCCCACTAAAGGTCATACCAATGTAAAAATGACTGTACATATGACTTACAATATTTTCAGAATGTTATACTAATGCATAATTCAATCATTTGACAGACTCAAGATTTGTATTTTTTCCAAGGGTGTTTATTTAAGGGCTCATACGTAGAGGGGGATGTGCAATGGGCTGGGGTGATGGTGGAGGAATGTCCAGTTAGAGCCCAGTTTCTTGGTATCACAGGTGCATTGCCCAATGGGGCTTGGGAAGGGGAGTAATGGCAGTTCAAGGTGGACAGGGTGACAGAATGGGACAGAAGGGTGACAATCAGGAAAGTCTTATTTCCTGGTGGGGGTCTTGGCAATGTTCTCTGGCTTCTGCCTGGATCGCAGGGACTGTTTGCAGGGTGGTTCACCTTCTGCAGGGGGTGGGGTGCTGGTGGCCTGTTGGTCCTGTGGCGGGGCCTCCTGTCCACTAGCGCCGGCGGAGGTGGAGGGCTGTTCTTTCGTGTGGCTATTGTCAGGGGCCCGTTGTTGTGCCACTGCCTCCCTCATGGTCTTGCCCATGTCTGCCAGCACCCCTGCAATGGTGACCAGGATGGTGTAGATGTTTGTTTTTGAAGTGCTACCAGATCCCCAGGTACTGTCCCTCCTGCTGCCGTTGGGTCTCCTGCAACTTGTACAGTATCTGGCCCATGGTCTCCGGGGAATGGTGGTATGTTCTCAGGATGTCCCCCTGTCACACAGCATTCCTCCCAGTTTCCCTGTTGTCCTGTGCCTCTCTCCCCTGAACCGTGTGCCCACTGCCACTGACCCCAGGTCCCTGGTCGTCCTGTGTTTGTGGGGTTGCCTGGGGTCCCTGTAGTGGTACACACACTGCTGATTGACGTGTCCTGGGGATACTGATATGGGCCCGCTGGGTGGGTGCTGTGCTGGTGTTTTCTGAAGGGGGAAGCTCTGTGGTGGGTTGGGACTGTGGCAGGGTAAGCGACTGTCTAGAGGTCTCTGATGGGCCAGGTTGGTCATGGTGATCCAGGCATGCAGAGCTGCTGTCATCACTGTGGGCCTCCTCTGGGGGGGACTGGATGTTGGTGGCAACTCCTCTCCGGTGACATTGATTAGGGGTTCTGTGGGGATGAAAATGCAGTGTTATTGTATCTGCATGGGCCATCTTGTGCATGGGTTTGTTTCCCTGTATGGTTGGGATAGCCCTGGCAGTTTAGGCTTGTGGGCTAGGTGATTCTCTCTAATGGGCATGCTGTGGTTATGGGTGTCCATGCAGTTCTGTTATGGGGATCCATGGATTGGTGTTACATGCAGGGCTTGGTTTTGGGATGGGTGGGTCGTGATAGTGGGTATATGTAAGGTGGTGGAGTGATGGGAGTGAGGGTAGGGGTAGGAATTTGTGATGGCATGCAGGTAGGGTGGGGGATTTAGTAGTAAAGATATGACTTACCAGAGTCCAGTCCTCCCGCTACTCCTGCGAGGCCCTCAGGATGCATTATTACCAAGACTTGCTCCTCCCATGTTGTTAGTTGTGGGGGTCCCCCACCAGTCCTCTGTACAGCTACATGGTGTCTTGCAACCACAGAATGCACCTTCCCTGTAGGTCGTGCCACTCTTCCTGATATCATCCTTTGTTCATGGATGCTGTCCCACGGCGTTGACCCTGTCCACGATCCTCCGCCATAGCTCCATCTTCCTTGCAATGGACGTCTGCTGTACCTGTGATCTGAATAGCTGTGGCTCTACCCGGATGATTTCCTCCACCATGACCCTTAGCTCCTCATCTGAAAACATGGGGTGTCTTTGGGTGCCATGGATGTGGTGTGAGTGATATGTGTTATGATGTGTGGGGTGATATGTGGGGTGATGTGGTGTGGTGTGTGCTGTGAGGTGCGTGGATGGTGTATGGGTGATGGTGTTCCATGGCTCAGATTGAGTGGGTGCTCCTGGCTTGTGTCTCTATCTGTTGGCAATCTTTTTTTTCGTTGAAAGGGTTGTGGGTAATGTGGGTGTGTGTTTTATAGTGGTCTGAGTCTGTGGGTGTGGTGTGTGTATGTGTGTCAGGTATGTGTAGTTTGAATAGTCCAATGTGGTGTAGTTTTGTAAGTGTGTGTATATTTTGAGCGCAGCAGTGTGTACCAATGGTTTACTGCGGTTGAAAGACTGCAGCGGGGATTCGTGGGTCCTGATACTGTGGGCGTATTCCTGTTGGCGTAGAGGTGTGGGTTTTTGGTACCACCATTTTATCACTGACCTTTGGTCTGGCGGACTTGTGTGGGTGTCTGTATTGTGGCAGATTTCTCAGTGTGGGTCATAATACCCGTAGCAGAATACCTCCATGGTCACAGTATCTTGGCGGCCGTCAGCAGGGCGGTAGGTGGCATTTACCGCCAGGGTTGTACTGAGGGCCTATGTGTGATTGACTGATCATAGATGTTTGACAGTTGGTCTGATCTACCACTAGGTTGACTTGCTCACTGAGCCTAACAAGTTTATTTGTAAACTTGTTGTCAATTCACTGAAATGACCAAATGTCACAAAGCTATTTTTTCCTTTCATTTATTGCAGGTGGACCTCCACCCTACATCGTTGGAGAAGTGGCTGGATTTGAAGACCCCAATGCTCCCAGCAAGTGTCACCTTGTGCATCATGTCTGGTAATCAAGGGTTTGGTGTGAGACAGTCTGAGGTGTGCAATGCAATGAATGAAAGTTGTGGGTGACCAATGCTATGATATCATTGGAGTTAGGATGGTGACATCATGTCTGGTGCAATGTTGAGCATTGGGCATGGCTTGGTTGTTGAACAAGTGGCAATGTGTGCTGGTACGGAAGCAGCTGATTATGTAATCAGCATGCCTATTGACAACAACTTTGTCATAGCACTTTTGGCAGCACTGTGGCCATGTATAACTTACCCTTACTCATGGAACGGTACAGATGAAGGAAATATATAGAGATCTCTAGGGAGCTTTTGTAGGAGACACTTGCACCACTGGTGCCTCAGTACCCTTCAGCTATAAATTGAGGCCACAGTAGTGCCAGGAGCCATGTTGTGCTGGACAACAGTCAGTCCACAATTAGCACACAACTCAGCTCCAGATGGTTGTGGGAAATGTCTATGGATTATCCCAAGCTAGATTTCAGCAGAATTACCAACATGGCCCTGCCATCATGATATTTGTGAGTGATCTTGGTCACATCACATGTGCACATGATGTGAATGCTGAGTGCATACCTGATACTTTGATGATGTCTGACATGCAAGTGCACATGATATTCAATGTATAAGAATACTGCAGCTGCACCCAGTGCAGTGCCAAACCTACTGTGACCCTAAGGGCACCCATACAGCCCCCATGTGTGTGCTGCATTACACATTTTGCACAATACAGCACAGGGTAGGGGGCATTAGTTACATAATCTGTAGACACCTTTGATGTGCTGGTCAGGCTTTGGCCAAACTTTATTGGGACATTGCATTATTTGTACATGTAATATATGCTCAGACCATGTCATAAATCAAGACACATAAATGAGGCTTTACTAAACCTTAGAATAGCCTGTGGGAAGTTTCCAGCCCCCCATCAGATAACACCCACTTTGCAACCATGGTGCCTGGTCAAGCCTTGATGTAGCTCCAGGGGTGTCAAAGTGGTGGATTGCATACAACGTCCCCCATATTGACAAGGACACAGGAAATCTAGACTTGTTGGGCCACGTGATCCTCACAAGTTTGTTAAGACAAATGTTGAGCAAGGATGCATTAGTCTACTCACCTCTGGGCCTTGATGGTCAACAATGGATAGCCGTCATCCCAGTGATTTGTACATGATACCGTAGATGGCTTGTAGGAAATAGTCATAGATTAGGAGTAAGTCATTGTTGAATGTGTGGTGGACTGCATGTGTCATCTGCGGATGCAGTGTACTTTATAGGTCGGTTCTACCTCCTCCCAATCCTGTATCTATTGCTGTATTCTACTCATTTTTCAGCTGCCATTATGACACCTGAGAAAGGACATGCATTCCACAAAAGGGCAGACAGATACTGTTACATTTTGGATGTGAATGCCGGGTGCCAGAGGATGGCGAGGAAGTTCCAGAAGGGAAAGACCACTGTGGCATGGTGTACTATCCCACAAGGGGGACCTCTGCAGCAGCCACAAAAAAAGCAGGCCACATTAGAGAAAACATCAGGGGTACAGGGGGCCACTGCGGGTCCAACCCTCATCTGCTGCACCTGTCACAAGCCAGGCACCCATGCAACCACCTGCTGCAGTCTTCAGCCCAATCTTTGAAAGTGACATGAGAAGGGACATGGCTGCCATGATGGCCAGATTGGGCAGGTTGGAGCAGGAAAGTGCCAAAAATTACAAGTTACCGAAGTACTGCAAAAGAAAATTTAAGAAATTGTGATGTGTCCGTGGCACAACCTCCCAGTTCCTTCCCTCTCCCTTTAACTGTTGTTACTTTTGTTAGATTGGGCTTTAGATGGGTAGTGTTAGGGTAGTGAAATAGTGTTGGGTAGGCATAGGTTAGAGTAAGTATAGTTGGGGGTGGTGGGTTTTAGTACATTTTTTAATTGGCGGTGTTTGACTTTTTTTCTTATGCAGGGTCATCCCCAATCTTTTTGCCTCCTGCCTCCTATTTTTTTTCTGACCTGTTGCTGTTGGCTTTTGAACTCTGAGCACTTTACCACTGCTAACCAGTGCTACAGTGCATATGCCCTCTGTGTAAAATTGTATGTAATTGGTTTATCCATGATTGGCATATATGATTTACTAGTAAGTCCCTAGTGAAGTGCACTAGAGGTGCCAGGGCTGTAAATCAAATGCTACTAGTGGGCCTGCAGCACTGGTTGTGCAACCCACATAAGTAGCTCTGTAATCATGTCTCAGACCTGCCATTGTAGTGTCTGTGTGTGCACTTTTAACTGTAAATTCGACTTGGCATGTGTACCCACCTGCCAGGCCTAAACCTTCCATTTTCTTACATGTAAGGCACCCCTAAGGTAGGCTCTAGGTAGCCCCAAGGGCAGGGTGCATTGTATGGTTAAGGTGGGACATATAGTATTGTGTTTTTTATGTCCTGGCTGTGAAATATTGCTAAGGCCTGTCCCTCTCATAGGTTAACATGGGGGCTACCTTTAAATCTGATTAAAGTGTAGATTCCCTTTGGGAGCAGATGGACATGTGGAGTTTGGGGTCTCTGAGCTCACAATTTAAAAATGCATATTTTAGTTAAGTTGATTTTAAGATTGTGTGTTTGAAAATGCCACTTTTAGAAAGTGAGCATTTTCTTGCTTATACCATTTCTGTGACTCTGCCTGTTTGTGGATTCCCTGTCTGGGTCAGTTTGACAGTTGGGATGGTTGCACCTCACACTAGACAGTGAAACAAAGGTAGCTGGGGTGTAGTCTGCATTTCCCGATGAGCCATCTGTGCTAGGAGGGAGGGGAGGAGTGGTCACTTACACCTGAAAGGGCTGTGCCTGTCCTCACACAATGCCGTCTCTGACCCCCTGGTGAGTGTCTGGGGCCTGGCCTGTGAAAGGCAGGATTTCACATTCAAAAGAGACTTTACTTTGAAGTAGGCCTCCTTCAAATGAGAAATTGGGTATAAGAAGGGCACCCAAAACCACAGACTTTAGAACACTTCTGGAAACAAGAGGAACCTCTGCCTGGAGAAGAGCTGAAGAGGTGAGGAAGAAAAACAGCCCTGCCTGTGACTGTGCTTTGTGGAGCTATCCTGCAGTTGCTGCTTCTGCCACAGTAAGAGGGCAAAGACTGGACTTTGTGTGCCTTCCATCTTGTGAAGAAATCTCCAAGGGCTTGATTTAGAGCTTGCCTCCTGTTGTTTGAAGTCTCAGGGACAGCAAAGACTTCTCTCTGCCAGCAACTGGTGTCTCTGGAGAGACCCCTGCTTTGACAAGTGTGCCCCATCCAGTCTCTGGGCCCTTGAAAGGGAAGCTGGTGGAAATTCAAGGAAATCGACTTCGGATTACTTTGGATCGACGGCGCTGCTGAATCCGGTGACGCTGCCTGCACCCGACTCCGTGATTTTCTTTGGAACACGATGACCTTTGCAGGCCCGTCATCGCTGCAGCCCCGCCGAAGTCCACGACTCCGTGGAAGTCGACGCACCACGTCGTGACCGACGCTGCTCGAAGTGTGCAGATTTAACGTTTCGCACAGTCGCTGCGATTCCCGACTTCGCGCATTGGCTAATTTTCATTTCTTCACCAAGGTACTATACTTGTGGGTGTACGTGACTCCGTGTCTGGCGCCGCTGGTGTCAGATTGTTGGGAACGACTCCGTCATGACGTCGTGTTAACACCTCTTCAAAGCATTTTGTGTTTCTAAGCGCTATTTTTTTATTTAATCCTTAAAAATTCATAACTTGACTTGTGCAAGTTGGATTTTTGTCATTTTGGTCTTGTTTTGTTTAGATAAATATTTCCTATTTTTCTAATCATGTGTTGCGTCATTTTGTAGTGTTTTCATTAAGTTACTGTGGGTGTTGGTACAAATATTTTACACCTAGCACTCTGAAGTTAAGCCTACTGCTCTGCCAAGCTACCAAGGGGGTAAGCAGGGGTTAGCTGAGGGTGATTCTCTTTTACCCTGACTAGAGTGAGGGTCCTTACTTGAACAGGGGGTAACCTGATTGTCAACCAAAGACCCCATTTCGGGTCATGTGGGGTATATGTGCCATAGGTGAAGTAAGTACATGTGTTGCCTTAGTTTATGTCATCCTACTTGTGTCTTGTCTCTTAAGGGGGTTTGGGGTACAATGTTTAGAGTATGGTTTTACATGTGTAAGATTAGTTTAGAATAGTTTAGATAGGTGTAGTTGGAAGTTAAGTTAAGTTAGTTTAGGTTAGTTTAGTTTAGGGTAGTTTTTAGGATAGATTTAGGTATAGTTTTAAATATTTTAAAATAAATCCTGTTTTTATGACTAATTTTTTGCCATTTTGATTGAGTGTCTTGGTATTCTCAGGTGTGCACTGGCCAAGTTGGAGGAGTGGCTTAGGGTATGCTTACTGTTTTGATTTCCATGGATTACCATGGACAGTACATCCCCTATGACCAAGGAGCTGTCAGATTGGCTGCTAAATAACATCAAGTCCATACATTTTGCATCCACTGTTCTAGCCATTCATATTGTGTATGTATGTTATTTTGGCCAGGTAAGTATGGGACATCAACTGTCATTGGTGGGGTCTTGCAGTATCACTGTTGGCAAGTGTGGCACTCATGACAGCAGGTAAATTTAGAACTGTATCCTGCAACACTGACAGGTACCCATCACTGAAAAGTTAGCCTCTTCTGTACCACACATATTAGGTGTACCCATCTGGGTAAATTACCATTGACGTGGGTCTGAGCCATACATGCCGTATGTCAACTTCTAAAGATTTCTGTTCAATATATGTATAGAATACTATGTAAGTTGGTAGTGGCCCACAACACCATCATTCATCTTTCTCACTTTAGGAACCTCATGTGTGGCTTTGTGTCTGACAGTGATGCACTCATGTAATGATGTTCTGTACTCATTCACATGGATTCACACAATGTAATCATTTAGCTGAGTTGACTGATCTCAGTAAACGTAGAAATGTTACATGTATACAAGATGCTTTATTTACAGGTGCAAGTGTAATTTCAAATGCTATACAATGTCCAGTTTACAGACCCCATTGGAGAACCTTAGCCATTCGTAGTACAATCAAAGTCCAGGGGTGAGGAACATGTTATGAGACATGGTTATGAGAAGCATTAGTCAGGAGGTTTAAAATTGCTGATAGTTAAGAATGGAGACAATGACAGTACATAGCAGGCAAATCAACAGTGATTGAGTGAAAAGAGCACATTTTCTGCTGTCACAACACTGGCATAATCTTAAACCCAGAACTAAGGAGAACTGTCCATGTGGCACAGACTTGTGCTATCCGGTGGTTTTCCTTGTGAATGTTGTTCCTTCCACATCTTCATCCTTTGATATTTTTGGTGCCTCCTGTGCCATTGGTGGTGCTGTTGTTGAGGTTGAGGTAGCCACAAACACATCAGGGGATAGAGATGTGTAGTCAAAGGTCCCGGCAGCTGCTGCTTGTGAGAACACATAAGGCATCACTGCAGCAAGGAGGAACTGCTGATTTTTCAACACTGCAGCAACATCACGTTGGTAGGCAGCCATACTTTGTCTGGTAGGGGTGTGCAATAGGTGTTGCTATGGGTGTGCAATAGCAACACCCATTGCTTTTTTACAGTACCTCAGATATACGACTTTCTGTACACCAGGATCCTTGCCAAAATATCACACCACTCCAGGGGTGCCTTTGGCATGATGCAATAATGTTAAGTGCCATATTTTCTTCTCATTTTGAACTTGTTCTATGTGTGCTGCATTTAACAACACACATAGACAGAGCTAATGGCCTTTTCAGAAAGTTTTTGTCCAGAAAGGTGTTCCTTCCAGCACAAAAAACAATCTCCCCCTCAACGTAGCCATCCTTGCACTATAGTGCGCGGCTTGTTGCGTTGGCCAATGTCAGCTAATTTAGCCCCAGCACAGGGAGTGACACTGGGGTGCCCCATTTTCTAGTGAATACTAGTCATCAGTGAGTTTTTAAAATGACGGTGTGCAACACTGCCAAATTAGAGGTAGCGGGGCACACCATCAGTTCCTATTAAATATGGGCCTTTGTGATTCTATCCCAAACCACAACGTCCTTGCAGACTCCATGTCCCTGCCATGGTGGACATTGCCACAGTAGTGTAATGTGTGCTGTCACTCTTTTGGTGCAATGATGCATTGGCACCATGAATTATGGGACACATTCAGCATAACACAGGTAGGTCCATTGCATACAATGCTTTTGTTACATTCTCATCTGCCTGTAGCAGGCCCCACACATGTGCTAAGTGGAAGGGAGTGACAGTGGAACCGTTATTGATTGTATGCCCCGTTAGACTGTCCCTCCCAAAATCTGGAACATTTCCTTGCACCCAAGATATCAGCAACAGGCATTTGTTTGTGTATGGATGTTGAATGTGGATCAATGCATGCATTTTGTGACTTTATAGATGTGACACAAGGGGAACATGCAGCTTCGTTTCACATGAGCTATTATTTGAATGATGATACAGTTGCATTACAAGCTAGTGACATTGTAAGCAGTAGACTAACCTTTCACACAAGACACTCTGGGGGTCATTACAACATTGGCGGTAAAAGGCGCTTACCGCCGTGCAGAAGACCGCCAAAACACCGCCGCGGCCACGGAATTCCGCCACAGCTATTATGACCCACATCTCTGAATCTGCTGAAATTCAGACACCCACACAAGACCGCCACGCCAAAGGTCAGTGATAAACTGGCAAAAACAAAACCGACACCGTCAGGCCAACAGAAACACACCCATGCTATCACGACCCACGAATCCACGCGGCGGTCTTTCAACCGCGGTATTTCATTGGCGGTACACACCGCCGCGCTCAAAATACACACACATCTCCAAAACACCGCCACATTGGACAATTCAAAATACACACACCTGATACACATACACACACAACTCCAACACACCCATTACAATATAAAACACACACCCACATCACCCACAAACCCTTACGACCAAAAATTAGAGACGAAGGTGACAGAGAGAGCACAGCAATAGACACCCCCACCACACAGAGGCACACCGCACCATCACCCACACAACATTACACGCACAATACACCACACACCACTACACATCAACACTTACATCACCCCACACATCACCCACACCACCTCATGTCACGCCAAAGACACCCCAAGTTTTCCGAGGAGGAGCTCAGGGTCATGGTGGAGGAAATCCTACGGGTAGAGCCACAACTATTTATCTCACAGGTGCAGCACACATCCATAGCCAGGAAGAAGGAGCTTTGACAAAGAATCGTGGACAGGGTCAACGCTGTGGGACAGCATCCAAGAAATCGGGAGGACATCAGGAAGAGGTGGAACGACCTACGGGGGAAGGTGCGTTCAGTGGTCTCCAGGCACAACATCGCGGTACAGCGGACTGGCGGCGGACCCCCACCTCCTCCCCCACAACTAACAACATGGGAGGAGCAAGTCTTGACCATTATGCATCCTGAGGGCCTCGGAGGAGTCGGTGGAGGAATGGACACTGGTAAGTTAAATCTCAACTATTATACCCCCCACCCTACCTGCATGCCATCACACACACCCGCCCTCACCCCTTCCCCTATCACTCCAACTCCTCACTAATGTACTCATAACACAAACCACACATCCCAACACCAAGCCCTGCATGACACAACTAAGCATGGCCACCCATCACTAAAGCATGCTCACTGCACATACCCATAACAACCCCCTAACCATCATGACACAAGCCCCCACACACGAAGGCTTGCACTGGGGTACACGGTCACCCACCCATTGCACACCATGACACACACACATGCAATAATCATGCTTTTACACCTCTGCAGGACCACTACGGAACGTCACCACACCAGAGGGTCCAGACAACTCCACTCCACCCACAGAAGAGGCCCACAGTGACGACAGCAGCTCTGCCCTACTGGATCCTGATGACCAGCCCGGACCATCGGGGGCCTCGGGACAGTCGGTTCCCCTCACACAGGCACAGCCCAACACTGACCTTCCACCCTCTGGTAACACCAGCACAGCAACCACCCAGCGGACCCATACCTCCGTCCCCAGGACACGTCAATCAGCTGTGTGTCCACCACTACAGGGAAGCCAGGATAACCCACCACCCCAACAGCAACAGGGACCTGGGGGCAGTGGTAGTGGGCACACGGTCCAGGGGACAGAGGCACAGGAACACAGGGGAACTGGGAGGGCTGCTGTGCGACAGGGGGCAGACAGGCCAAGGGAACCCACTCTCCACGAGGCCTTCTCCTCTATCATGGGAGCATACCACCACTCCCAGGAGACGATGGCGACTGTCCTGGCCAAGTTTCAGGAGACCCACCGCCTGCAGGACGAACTGTATATGGGGTTTAGGGAGGAGCTCAGAACCATCAGCTCCGCCCTGGGCACCATCGTAGGGGTGCTGAAGGACATACTGAACACCATGAGGGACACCGTGGCACTCCAAAGTGCCCCTGACACTAGCATGGACAATGAACTGAACTGCCCACCACCTCCGCCGGCGCTAGTGGACAGGACGCCCCACCACAGGACCACCACACCAGCACCCCACCCCTTGCAGACGGACAACCACCCCGCAAGCGGTCCTTGAGATCCAGGAACAGGACAGAGCAAGATGGCAAGACCCCCGCCAGGAAATGAGACAATCCTGATTGTCCTCCCCCTGTCCCACTTTGTTACCCTGTCCCGATTGGAACTGCCCCAGCTCCACTTCCTATGCCCATATGGGCAATGCACCTGTGAGACTAATAGACTGGACTCTGCCATGGACATTCCTCCACCGTCCCCCATCACCATATCACTACCCCCCTCCATTTTTGAGCACTGCAATAAACACCCTTGAACCACAAAACAATCTGGAGTCAGTCTGTGATTTGGTAAATATGTATAATCAATGACAGTGTCAACATGCTTTCCATTTTTATAGCCAACATACCTATGTCACACATCACAAGTCCTTGAAGGATGCAAGTAGATGACACACGTTGCTAACCACACCTGTGAAACCGTAGTGGAAAGGTACAACTCAGTGACCAAATACTGCTATGAAATGACAGACAGGATAGAGGTAGAAGTGTGAAAGTGAATGTAATGGTAAAAAGATAACTGTTCTCACCTGTGTGTCACTGGAAATATTGCCATATGACTGACTCCCTGTTGTCTATGTCTTCTTCCTCAGCGTCCTCCTCATCACTGTCCACAGGCTCCACAGCTGCCACAACACCGCCATCTGGACCATCCACCTGCAGAAAAGGCACCTGGTGTCGCAAAGCAAGATTGTGAAGCATCGAGCAGGCGATGATGATCTGGCACACCTTCCTTGGTGAGTAGAATAGGGAACCACCTGTCATATGGAGGCACCTGAACCTGGCCTTCAGGAGGCCGAAGGTGCGTTCGATCACCCTCTTAGTCCGCCCATGGGCCTCATTGTAGCGTTCCTCTGCCCTGGTCCTGGGATTCCTCACTGGGGTCAATAGCCAGGACAGGTTGGGGTAACCAGTGTCCCCCAATAGCCACACACGGTGCCTCTGGAGTTGACCCATCACATACGGGATGCTGCTAGTGCGCAGGAAGTAGGCGTCATGCACTGAGCCAGGGAACATAGCATTTACCTGCGAGATGTACTGGTCTGCCAAACATACCATCTGTACATTCATCGAATGATAACTCTTCCGGTTCCTGTACACCTGTTCACTCCTGTGGGGGACCAGAGCTACATGGGTTCCATCAATAGCACCTATGATGTTGGGGATATGTCCAAGGGCATAGAAGTCACCTTTCACTGTTGGCAAATCCTGCACCTGAGGGAAAACGATGTAGCTCCTTGCGTGTTTCAGCAGGGCAGACAACACTCTGGACAACACGTTGGAAAACATAGGCTGGGACATCCCTGATGCCATGGCCACTGTTGTCTGAAACGATCCACTTGCAAGGAAATGGAGCACTGACAGCACCTGCACTTGAGGGGGGATTCCTGTGGTATGGCGGATTGGTGACATCAGGTCCAGGCTCCAACTGGGTACACAGTTCCTGGATTGTGGCATGGTCAAACCTGTAGGTGATGAGTAAATGTGCACCCCAACGTCAACAGGTCCACCAGCGGTCGGTACACCGGAGGATTCCGCCATCTTCTCAAATGTCCAAGCTGACAGTGCCTAGGAAGGACAACAGCGACAGCAGAGTCAACAAAATCCCAGGTATGTACCCACAGATTCACAGAACACGACACCAAAGACAAAAATCTTCCTGTATGTGTGTCGCCTGTAGGCCTAGGTATGTGTGACGCAGTTGCAAATTAAGCCATGTGGGACCCTGAAATGGCGGCTGCCTGACCTCTAAACTGGGACAGTGGGATGTCAGGTAACTGCGCTGGCGTTGGACACCGTCGCGGTAGGCATGACCGCCATTTTCTATCTGTTCAATCACTTGATACCTGATCTTCAACAGGAGAGGACCTACACTGCAAGTGCTGCTGTGACCTCGGTCTGGAAGAGACAATGGCTGCTGCGTCTGGGGAAAGGGCCCCTGCATTCACTGCTCAGGAGTTGGAGAAGCTCGTGGACGGGGTCCTTCCCAGTACACGCTACTCTACGGTCCTCCAGACCAACAGGTAAGTACACAGGGAGCACGTTGTATGGGCTATGCCTGGGTGGAGAGTGCTGGTTGTAAGAGGGAAGGGGGCAGAGTGCAGTGAACATGAAGGACTGTGAATACATGTGCCACATGGCAAGGGCAGGGATGGGGGCCACTCACTTCGACGGTGCTCTTGCTAATGACTTCTCTTCTTCCCCTGTGCATGTCATGTAGGTCAGCGCCCACCAGAAGGACATTTGGCGTGCCATCGCCAAGGACGTACGGACCCTGGGGGTCCACCAGAGACGGGGCACCCACTGCTGGAAAAGATGGGAGGACATTCGCCGCTGGAGCAAGAAGACGGCGGAGGCTCAGCTGGGGATGGCCTCCCAACGTGAGAGGGGTGCCCGTCGCACCATGACCCCCCTGATGTTCCGGATCCTGGCGGTGGCCTACCCTGAGTTGGATGGGCGCTTAAGGGCATCACAGCAGACACAAGGGGGTGAGTACACAATCATTCTGGGGACTTTGCGCACAGTTGAGGGGTCTAGGTGTGGGAGGAGAGCTGTGGGATTCCCTAGGCCAGGGCGACTTCCATAGGCTAGGCCCGTCCGTAATGCAGGCCATGTGGCACACCACCCCACCGCAGTAGAGTGCCAAGTACAGGTATACATGCCCCTGTGGCATACATGTGTGCAGATGTCCACCATAGCCATGTAGGCCAGATCCCAGGAATTGCATCTGTAGAGGCCAGGAGCACGGCGTAGTGCAGGGGGCTGCTGTGTCTGTATTGTCCGCCAACGGTAGCGGTATGCCATGCACTCAACCTGTCTTTCTTCTGTCGTCCCCCCCCTTTTTCTGCTCTCCATGTTCTTTTGTGCATCAGCATCATCAGGCGGAGGTACAGTGGCACCGGAGCACGAGGGAGCTGCATCCCACATGGCCATGGAGGGCCACACCATGGACTCAGAATGCACCAGTGGGACGGAGGGCGAGGGGAGCTTCACGTCGGGCACCGGATCCCCAAACAGCGACACGGACTCGTCCGCCGATGGGAGCTCCCTTGTGGTGGCGGCACCATCTGTGCCCCACACTTCTACAGGTACAGCCGCCACCTCCCCTACCAGCACCGCCCTCCCAGCAGCCCCTCAGCATTCGCCCCGTGCCCGCTCACCCAGGAGGGTGGGCATCACCTTTGCCCCAGGCACGTCAGGCCCTGCCCTTGTCACCCCTGCTGCCCTCAGTGAGGAGCCAATTGACCTCCTCAGGTCACTCACTGTTTGGCAGTCTACCATTGTGAATGCCATCCAGGGTGTAGAAAGGGAGTTGCAACACAGTAATGCATTCCTGGAGGGCATTCATTCTGGTCAGGCTGCCCTTCATCGAACCCTGCAATCTCTGGCCTCAGCACTGATGGCAGCCATTGTCCCTGTGCATAGCCTCCCCCCTCCAACTTTCTCCACCCAGACCCAATCCCCTGTACCCCAGCCTATCCCAAGCACACCAACAGACAAGCATGCACACACTTCAACACACAAAAGTAGCTCAAGCAAACATAGGCACCACACATCCCACAGGCACTCACACAAGCATCACCCACATACAGACACAGCAACATCCACTGCCTCCACTGTGTCCCCCTCCTCATCGTCTCCCTCCTCCCTCCCAGTGTCGTCTACACTCTCACCTGCATGCACTACATCTACAGGCACTAGGACCCGCACCAGAACACCCAGCACCACACCCCGCTCACCTGCACTCACCAACCCCACTCCCATTTACACGTCCCCTGTGTCCTCTCCCAGTGTGTCTGTGACGCCCCCTCCCAAAGTACACAAACGCGGGCACCCACACACCCAACATCCATCCACCTCACGACAGCCTCCAGTACCTGCACCAGCACCCAAAACACCTAAAGTGACACCTCCTACAACCACCTCCTCTTCTTCCACTCCCAGACCCCCTCCAGCTACCCATCCCAGTGTTCGTCAGAAACTCTCCCTCAGCAACGTTGGCCTCTTTGCCCCCATCCCCACCCCTCCAATTCATAAGTCCCATAGTAACACCTCAGCCAAAAAGACTCCTGTACCAGTGGTGCGTGTTCAAGGTGTGTGGAGTGCACCGGCCACCAGGGCAGGCAGTGTGACACGGAGCCAAAGCACTGCCAGTCCACTCCCTGTAAAGCACCCAAAGTTGGTAAGTAGCCGATGGGACAGGTTGAAGACTCCTGGTGGCAAAATTGGTCACAAGGATCCCCGGGGGATTGCAGAATCAGCTGTGACTCCTCCAAAGGTGGTGAAGGGCCGGAGTAAGTCTGCACAGTCTGGTGAGAGCAGCACGGCGGAGAAGGGCTTCATCCTCCCCGGCGGCCGGGACGCCACCGCCAGCACCGTCACTGGTCAGGAGACCACCGCCAGAGTCATTGCCCAGGAGGGCACAAGTATCGTCACTGGTCAGGAGACCACCGCCAGGGTCAGTGCCCAGGAGGGCACGAGTATTGTCACTGGTCAGGAGACGAACGCCAGAGTCATTGCCCAGGAGGGCACGAGTATCGTCACTGGTCAGGAGACCACCGCCAGAGTTACCGCCAGAGTCAGTGCCCAGGAGGGCCCCGGCTGCCACAGCCCCGCTGGAAAATGAAGGACCGTCATGCCACACACCAATGCACAGATCAGAGACCGCCATGGCAAAGCCCCGCTGAACAAGGGAATCACCGCCATGGTGAAGACCGCTGAACAGGGCACAGCACCGCTGAACAGGGCAGAGAACCGCTGAACAGATCAGAGACCGCCATGGCATAGCACCGCTGAACAAGGAAACACCGCCACATCAAGCATCGTTATCCCATGTACAGCTGGGACGGTGATGGTACAGGAACCGTCACGGGGAGCTAAATGCAGTGTGGGCACCATTCCCCCTCCAGAACCGTTGGAGACTGTTATCCACTTGAGAGACTGTGGCTTTGCACTCCCCAGAATGGTACAGTGGGCAAACCAACCACTGTATAGACTTGAGAGACTGTGGCTTTGCACTCCCCAGGATGGAACAGTGGGCAAACCACCCACTGTAGAGACTTGAGAGACTGTGGCTTTGCACTCCCCAGGATACATCAATGGGCATGGAGCCCCGTCGTGGATCTGGCGTGGTGCTGTAATCCGGCTGAGGTGCCACCCCCTTCCCTTCCCCCTGAGGTGCCTGTTGTATTTCTATCTTATGCCCCAGCAGTGTTCTCTCCGCTTGTGGACAGGTATCGTGTGTGGGCCTCGCCCATGCATTTTTGGCCCAGTGGTGCACGGACATTGATATGTGCATACCTGCACTGCTTCTCGTAATGTATATACTTTTGAATGTGCATATATTTATCTGTATATATTTGGTACCTGTATTTTGATACATTACAATTTTTCGACTGATTTCCTTTGGTCTTTGCATTCTTCCGGGGGGGTTGTGGGCTGTTACTGTGATGTTTTGACATGCATAGCTGTGTGTGTTATAATGTGCGAGGGTGGGGGTGGATGTTTTGCGTGTGTGTCCCCCTGACTTTTGCCTCCCCCCTCCCCTATGTCGTAGGTGCAGTACTCACTGTTGTCTTCGGCGCCGCCGTTGCTGGTGTTCATAAATGAGCAGGAAGACAAGGGCAGGTAGGATTTGTAATTCTGGCTCCATGGTGTCCTCCTTCCTCGTGGGATGTGTAGAAGGTGAGCGTTTTCCCATTGCAAAAGCTGTTTCCGCCGTGTTTTTATTCACGGTGAATCCGCCCCGGAAAAGGTGGCGGATTGGCGGGTTGTGATACTGTGGGCGGTACATTGTCTTCCGCCTGTCTGTTGGCAGTGACCGCCGCGCTGCTTGTCTGTACCGCCGTGGCGGTGGGAGTGTTAAAGTGGCTGTCTATGTTGGCGGTTTCCGCCACGGTCATAATTCCCTTTTTTTGTTCCCTGGCATGTTTGCGGTATTACCGCACCTTTAACACCGTCCGCCAGGGTTGTAATGAACCCCTCTATCTTGTCGGATGTGAGATTGCAGCTACTTGTACAGCTGCACACATGATGTTCACAGACATGCTCCATGGGTTGTATGCGTTGTATTCTGTGGGCATTCCCATGTGGTGCATGGAGTTGTGTGTGAGTTGTTATGGGTTCACCCTTTGTGGTTTGCATTCCACAGGTTGCACACTTTATGCCTGATTTTTTCTCAAGTGGCACAGCTCAGTGCAGCAGCAATATGTGTTGCACGAAGCTACACCTGTTTAGAAATGCTGGGATGTGCCATGTTTACTGGAATACAGTACACCCCTGCATTTTCCCCTGAGCCTCCAAAGATTTGTTCTCCCTGCACCAACACATGGGAGGTGTCCCTTCCTGCACATGTACAAGCTATGTTTGCTAAGGTGACATTTCAATGTGTGCTGCAAAATGTAGCACACATGAGAAGGGCAATGAGACAAAGAGAAAGTGATGCATTTTGGCCTGTTACACCATACTGACACTACCCATGGGGTGGTATTGCCTTCCGTCCTAGTCTCTGATGTACAAGTTGTGTAGGATCAGGGGCTTTGACAATATGCAATGGGTGTTGTTGGCGGCACAGCCACACTATTTGCATGTCCCTTCCAGGCTATGTGCTGCATATTTACATGGTGGAGTATAGCCATAGTGAGTGGCTTATGTCGACGTTGTGTATATGTTAGAGTGCATTGCACAATCAAAGCATCAGTAAATGTGTGGCTTGGCTGGAGATGGCGGCTTCGTTCAGGGCCTATGTGTCCCAATGCAACCGTTTAGCATACATTTAGTGTGTCCTATGTGTCTCCTATTCCCCCCCCCAGCAATTTGCCCTGCATTTGTGGTAGTTTTTGGTAGTCTGCGCTGTCCTGTCCTTTGATTGCAGTGACCAGCTCCTTCGGGATGACCGCTGCGACCATCTCCTCCCGCTCATCCAGGTCCTTCTGTGGTGTGGGACTTCCACCTCCAGTCTGATGCCTTTTGGTTCATGGCCAGTTTCCCCTTAGTCCTGTGCTTGCAATTGTGCCAGAGCATCTTGCAATCGGTAACAGTCCTATTCACTTCTGTCACGCTGTTGACTTTGTCTACTATTGCCTTCCATATTGATGGTGAAGAGCTAGTGTTGGTGCTCCGTCACCTCTCTAACCAGGATATCAAGCTCCTCCTCACTATAGCGACACTTGCACTTCCTCTTCTCCTCTTGGGATTTTGGGGACCCTCCTGGCTGGTACTTGGGTGAGTGGGGTCTCTCCTGGCCTCCAAACTCCATCTTATCTTTCAATTTTTTTTTTCTTCCTTGTGTGTTGTTTTTTTACACTAATGCAGTAAAAAATAGCCCTGTTCCGTTTTGCGTGATCAATACGTGCTGCAAAATGGTCTAGCGTCACTTTTGCAGCATTAGCGTCATTTTTCCTTACAGCATGTCACAATGGTTAGCATCATTTTTTTTAATATGACGCATGGATGGCTCTAGGGAATGACGTTAGCTCACATTAAAAATGCTAGCGCAGTTGTGCATAATTTTTCATAAATATGGGCCAGAGTCTCATAGGCATCTGATCAAGCAACTTATCTAGAAACTACTTTGCAGAGGTATACACACCTGTCCAAACAGACACCACAGAAAGACACTGCATAGGTTTAGAAAAATTGATTATATTTATCTGAATAACAGAAGGTCAAAACAACAATGATCCAATAATCAGTTGAAATATCACTTTTAAAAGGTTTAAAAGAGTCTCAATCCTTAGAAATAAACAGTTGTTTCTTTGTTACACACAGTACCTGTGATGTGTAAAAAATAACGACCACAGAGTCCGCAGAGGAGGCGATGCATGGAAAAATAAGGTGTTGTGTCGGATTTTCCGACACGGCATGGACGATGCATCATTTCTTTTCACACTGCAAGGGGTTTGTGTAATTTTCATTGTGCAGTCTTCTGTCGATCTGATAGGCGATGCATTGAATTTTCCGTCGCAAGGTAGGCTCTGCATCGAATTTCCAGTTGGGAAGTCAGTGCTGCATCATTCCAGTTAGCTGTGCAGAGATTTCTCAGCCGCAATGCAGGGTTTGCGTCGATTTCTGCAGGTGTTGCATTGATTTTCAATGCACAAGGAGGTTCTTGAAGAGGTGAAGTATTTGTTGGCCCTAAGGCTTCAAAAACAGGAGGCAAGCTCAATCCAAGCCCTTGGAGAGATCACTTCAGGGGAAGGCCTTCCAGCAAAGACAGAGGCCAGTAAGGCAGCAGGGCAACAACAGGGCAGCAGTCCTTCTCAGCAAAGCAGTCCAGATGAGCCCTTTGGGCAGAAGGCAGCTCCTCTGACAGGGTGCAGGTGTAGGTCCAGAAGTGTCTCAGTTGGTGGGGTCAGAGAACCAGTTTATATACCCCAAAATGCCTTTGAAGTGAGGGGGGACTTCAAAGAGTGGGTTTGAAGTACACAAGTTCCCCTTTCGGCCCAGTTCTGTCTGCCAGGGTCCCTGTGGGGATCACAAGTCCTTTGTATGAGGGCAGGCCACTGTCCTTTAAAATGTAAGTGTCAGGTCCTCCACCCTTCCAGCCCAGGAAACCCATTCAGTGTGCAGATAAATGCAGATAAGACTGGGATTCCTGTGTTTGTGGTTGTCTGGGTGAAATGCACAAGAAAACTGTCAACCAGCACAGCACAGACCAGATGCTGATTGGAGACATGCTGGAAGGCAAAGATGGTTTTAAGTGCGGGGAAATGCTCACTTTCTAAAAGTGGCATTTCTAAAATAGTAATGTAAAATCCAACCTCACTAATAAGCAGGATTTTCTATTACCATTCTGACCATGCTAAATATGACCTGGTTACCCCTCTCAGATCAGAATCTAACATCCAAAAAGTATATGAGGTTGTCCTAATGCTAGTCTACGAACGGAGCAGGCCTCACAGTAGTGGAAAACAAATTTAGGAGTTTTTCCCTACCAGGACATAAAAAGCACATATAAAACACAAATGTACATGTCCTGCCTTTTACCAGCATAGCACCCTGCCCTATGGGTTACCTAGGGGTGACTTATATGTAGAAAAAGGGGAGTTTAAGGCTTGCCAATTACTTTTAAATACTGAATTGAAGTGGCAGTGCACCTGCACACACAGGCCTTGCAATGGCAGGAATGAGACATGGTTATGGGGTTACTTATGTTGGTGTCACAATCAGTGCTGCAGGCCCACTAATAGCAATTAATTTTCAGGCCCTGGGCACAGGTAGTGCACTTTACTAGAGACCTAAAAGTAAATTAAATATGCCAATTGGGTATGAACCAATGTTACCATGTTTTTAGGGAGAAAGCAAATGCACTTTACCACTGGTTAGTAGTGGTATATATATATATATACACCTACACATACAAGAACATACATATATACATTTAACTAAAGTAAAATATACATTTGTTAAACAGACCTAAAGAATATTTATATATTTTAAGATAAAATAGTTATAACACTTATTTGTACAAAGAAATACACATTTACACATAATCCAATTATAACATGTTTAGATACATGGAAATATGCAGTCTATTGTTGTTTGAGTATGGTGGTTATGGAGGAAAGAGTCAACTCTTGAGTACTCTTCTGAAGAGAAGATAGTTATCCATGGATCTTATATTTAGGGAAATAAATTCCAGAGATTGGGTGCTTAAACAGAGAAAGATGTACCACATTTTGGCCCTCATGATGACATTGGTGGTGAGTGATAGAGTGGCAGTAATACCGCCTACAGGCTGGCGGTAATTACCAACAGATTATGACCATGGCTCCCATAGACAGCCAACGTACCACACCAACCGCCAGGGCGTTCACACCACTGACCATGGTGGTAGCCATCAAAAGCCAGGCAGAAGACAAAGTACCGCCCACCACATCATGACCCAGAAAACTGCCACAATTTCTGGGGCAGCACCAATGCCATTAAAAGCCTGGCGGAAACACATCACAGAAGACCAAAGACTCACCATCGGAGAGACAGAGAAGGACAAAGCCGCCATGGAACCGGAACTGCACGTCTTTCCCATGCTCACCTACACCATGATCCACCTGGAACACAAACACCAACGAAGACGACGGCGGTGAGTACAGCCGCCTAGCACACAAGGGAGGGAGAGAGGAAAAGGAGAGTGACACGCACGCACGACAAACACACACCATGCACACAACCAGCTGCAGAGGAAAAACTATGGCACAGGACACATGGCAAAAGAACCACTTGTATGAAAAACAGATATGTACAAATGTGCACAAAGGGCCAATGCCCATTCCAAAGTACCAAGGGCCCATATGGCCACAGGGCACAGTCCAAGGCCCAACTCGAATCCTGACTTCATCCGGATAGAACTCTGCAGGGGCATCAGTTTGCAAGTGGGCAGGCACCTCAGGGGGATGGGGGACACCTTAGCCAAATACGGGAACAAGCCCGCTGGTTCTGGAAGGGGCTCAATGCCCATTTCTCTCTGCTGGGGAGTGCAAGGTCACAGTCTCTTAGGTGGGGAAATAGGGAGTGCAAGGTCACAGTCTCTCAGGTGGGGAACATGCCCACTGGTTCTGGAGGGGGCTCTATGCCCATTTCTCTCCGCTTGGGAGTGCAAGGTCACAGTCTCTCAGGTGGGGAACAGGCCCACTGCTTCTGGAGGGGGCTTCATGTCCACTTCTCTCTGTTGGAAAGTGCAAGGTCACAGTCTCTCAGGTGGGGAACATGCCCACTGCTTCTGGAGAGGGCTCCATGCCCATTTCTCTCTGCTGGGGAGTGCAAGGTCACAGTCTCCCAGGTGGGAAACATGCCCACTGCTTCTGGAAGGGGCCCCTTATACAGCAGTCCCTAGAGGGTACCCCACATGCCCTCCGTCATCTGGAGGTGAGGGCTGTACTGTGTCAGCAGGTGAAGGTGCCTCCTGGGCAGCCTCTGCTGGAGGTGAGGGCTGCACTGTCTCAGCAGGTGAAGGTGCCTCCTGGGCAGCCTATGCAGGAGGTGTAGGCTGCACTTCCTCAGCTGGCGGTGAGGTCTCCATGACCACTGGTGGTGGTGGTGGTAGTGGTGGTATCACCCTGACTGCCTCTGCTGGAGGTGAGGGCTGCACTGTGTCAGCAGGTGAAGATGCCTCTGGGGCAGCCTCTGCTGGCGGTGAGGGCTGCACTGTCTCAGCAGGTGAAGGTGCCTCCTGGGAAGCCTCTGCAGGAAGAGTAGGCTGCACTACCTCAGCTGGGTGGTGAGGGCTGGTGGTGGTGGTGTAACCCTGACAGCCTCTGCTGGAGTTGAGGGCTTCTTCCCCTTCATGGGATGAGGTGTGGGATCCTTACCCTTCCTGGCAGGGGTTGAGGGCTTCTTTCCCTTCATGGCAGGAGGTTCGGGCTCCTTACCCTTCCTGGCAGGAGTTTAGGGCTTCTTCCCCTTCATGGCAGGAGGTGCGGGCTCCTTTCCCTTCATGGTAGGAGTTGAGGGCTCCTTCCCCTTCATGGCAGGAGTTGAGGGCTTCTTCCCCTTGATGGCAGGAGGTGTGGGATCCTTAACCTTTCTGGCTGTTGGAGTGGAATCCCTCATAGTCCAGCCTCCATGACTAGGAGGTGCCTCCGCTGTCCCGTGGACTGTTTGGCTGAGGTGCTGGGCTAAGTGGTTGACACCCTGGTTCTATGGGCAGGACGGGGGGAGGAGGAGGGAAGAGGTCAAGTTGGGTGATGAAAAGCTTCTTAGGGACGGTTGGGTGGGATGAGGGAGGAAGGATGGGAGTGGAGGTTGAGGGAGCAGTTGTTGGAAGTGTATGTCGGCTGGACATGGGTGCAGGTGCATGGGAGGTGTGCTGATGTGAGGTGGATGACTGTTGGGTGTCTGAGTGCCTGCGGTTGTGTCCTTTAGGAGGGGGGACAGACAGGGTGGGAGAGGACACAGAGGCCTTGTGGATGGTTGTAGTGGAGGTATCTGCTAGTGAGCTGTGTGTGCTGCTTGGTGTGGTGATGCTGGTGGTGAAAGTTGATGCAGTGCATGGAGGTGTGAGTGTGGATGTGACTGTGAGGGAGGTGGGGGGGAGGGGAGAGAGTGGAGGCAGTGGATGTGGTTGTGTCTGCAACTGTCTGGTGTTTGCATGAGTGCTTGTGGGATGAAGTGTGGCACCTGTGTTTGACTGTGCCACTCTTGTGTGTTGTCTTGTGTGCATGCTCATCTGTATGTGTGCATGGGATGGGTTGGGGTTGAGGAGACTGGGAAGTGGTAGTTGGAGGGGGGACGGTAGGAACAGGGACAATGGCTGCCATCAGAGAGGAGGCCAGAGCCTGAATCAATCTCTGTTGGGCCGCCAATCCACCGTGGATGCCCTCCAGGAATGCATTGCGTTGCTGCATCTGGGATGCCAGCCCCTGGATGGCATTCACAATAGTTGACTGCCCTACAGGGATGGATCTCAGGAGGTCAATAGCTTCATCACTCAGGGCAGCAGGGCTCACTGGGGCAGGGCCTGAGGTGCCTGGGGCGAAGGAGATGCCCACCCTCCTGGGTGAATGGGCACGGGCAACTCGCTGAGGGGCTACTCGGAGGGAGGTGCTGGGAAGGGGGTGGTGGCTGTACCTGCAGCTGGGGTGGTCACAGAGGTGTCTGCCACCACCAGGGAGCTTCCATCGGAGGAGGTATCTGAGTCTGTGTTGTCGTCTCCTCTCTCCGCCGTGGTGCTCCCCTCGCCCTCCGTCCCACTGGTTCCCTCTGCGTCAGTGGACTCTGCCTCCAGGGTCCTGTGGGATGCAGCTCCCTCTGTTGTTGGTGCCACTGCTCCTCCGCCAGATGATGCAAATGCACACATGGACAGGATGACAGAACAAAAAAAGGGGAGAAAGAGAAAGGAAACACTGGGTCAAATTCTGCACCAACACTACAACAGCACCGTCACACACAGGGATCAGGATTGAGCACTATGTATTGCACTGCCAGTGATTTAAATAGATGCCACGGCAAGATGAGGGCCACATACCCCCAACTGCACCCCTCCTGGGACCCACAAAGCTCTGACTGACATGGAATGCTAAGAAGCTAGGTTACCTGCATTTGCCATACACCCATTAACCTTGAGCTGGGTCATGCTGCAATGTCTGATCTGTCATTAAGGGGCACCCAGTAACTCACACCCACCACCCGGATCCCATGCCACCTACCAGTTATTGTAGTAATGCCCACTGTACTCACCCCCTTGTGGCTGCTGTGATGCCCTCAAGCGCCCATCCAGCTCTGGGTAGGCTACCACCAATGTGCGGGCTATCAGGGGGGTCAGGTTCCGATGGGCACTCCTTCCTTGTTGGGAGGCCACCCCCAGCTGGGCCTCTGTGGTCTTCCGTGCCCAGCCCCTCAGGTCCTCCCACCGTTTCCGACAGTGGGTGCTCTGCTTGCCATAGACCACCATGGTCCGCACGTCCTTGGCTATGGCATGCCATAATCCCTCCTTTTGATGGGCGCTGACCTGCAGAGGTAATACAGACAGGAGGACACCATTACACATACAATCCAGCCTGTCACACATGGCCCACCAGTCCCGTTTTCATCTCCATTGGCACACACATCGGCCGGCGCACAGTATGTACACCACCACAAGACATCCCCCCTGATGACACGATGCTTGCACACACATCTCCATGTCTCCTTCACACATGCTTTGTGCCCAAGATGTACTCACCTTTTGGTGTGGAGGCCCATACAGCAGTCCGTACTGAGGTAGGACCCCAGCCACCAATTGCTCCAACTCCTCCACAGTGGAGGCAGGGGCCCTTTTCCCAGTCACAGGGGCCATGGTAGGTTCCAGACACCAGTGACAGCAGCACACACATTGTAGATGTTCTCCTGTTGAAGGTCTGGAAACAAGTGGGGAATCTGATTGAAAATGTGGCGGTAACATCCGCTGCAGTGTACACCGTCACTGCAGGCGCTGATCCCCATTGGCCACTGTACCCATAGAGCCTCATATTATCCAATGAGGAATTTCACGGCGGTGCAAGATCCCCTTCCGCCATGACACCCAACGTCGGCGGAGTTACCTCACTTCCATCTGTCCCTAGATACAGAACAGGCAGTCGCCATTTCATGGTGGTGGACAATAATCATATCAACCTAAACTGCGTCCCAGCCTAGATTAGCACATACCTCACTATTCCCACTATCCCATCACATAAATGCACTATGTACACTGAGGTGGTGGTTCCATTGTTCAAATGGTGACAGCCTACTCAATCTTGTGTCCCTTAGATACCTACCACTGCGGATGAAGAGGGGGAGGAGACAAACCCCCGTGTACAGACCCCTTGTGGACTTTGCTACACTGGAGGACAGACACATTATAGACTGGATAGATCCACAATCACAGAGCTGTGTGCCCAATTGGAGCCTGACCTGCTATCTGCTATCCGTCATCCAACTGGGATCCCCACTTTTGTGCAAGTGCTATCAGTGATCCATATCCTGGCAACTGGTTCTTTCCAAGTGACAGTGGGCTTGGCAGCAAGAATGTCACAGCCAATGTTTTCAATCGTGCTGGCAAGAGTTTTGTCTGCCCTGGTGAAATACATGTCCATCTTCACTTTCCCCCAGATGGAAGATCTGGCCACTGTGAAGACCGGATTCTATGCAATGGGACATATCCCCAATATTGTTGGGGCGATTGACAGGACACATATTGTGTTAGTCCCCCCCACCAGAATGAACAAGTGTTCAGGAATCGTAAGAGTTTCCACTCACTGAATGTGCAAATGGTGTGCCTGGCGGACCAGTACATCTCTTACGTCACTGCCAAGCATCCTGGGTCGGTGCATGACGCCTTTATTCCGAGGAATAGCAGCATCCCAAATGTGATGGCCCAACTACAGAGGCACAGGGTGTTGCTGATAGGTGAGCCATGGTCCCCGCCCACTGTATGTTAGTGTATGCCTTCAGGTGTCATCCCCATAGCATTGTGTGAGGCTAAATGTTGTCCGACTCTGGCTACCCAAACCTATTGCGGCTGCTGACTCCTGTGAGGAATGCCAGGACAGGGGCTGAGGAATGTTATAATAAGGCACATGGTCAAACCAAAAGGATCATGGAGAGGACCTTCGACCTCCTGAAGGCCAGGTTCCGGTGCCTCCATCTGACAGGTGGATCCCTGTGCTTCTCACCCGGGAAGTTCTGGCAGATAGTAATGGCATGCTGTATGTTGCACAACCTGGCCCTCGGACAGCACATACCTTTTCTGCAGGAGGAGGAAACTGGAGATGCCCCTGTGGCAGCAGTGGACCCTGAGGACAGTGAGGATGAGGAGGCAGAGGATGAGGACAACCGAACATCAGTTATACGACAATACTTCCAATGACACACAGATGAGACAGTGCAACTGACCATTCCTCTGACTATTGATATTTTCTGTGTGGCTGTGGCATGATGGTATTAACTTCCTTTGCATATCATCTTGCTGTCACCTATGGCTTATAATTTTACAGAAGTGGGTAATCTGACACTAGTGTCCTGATGCGATTACTACAGACAGTTACAGGTCATTAACTGTATGCTATCACAGTGTTCAGATCATTTGCAATAGATGTGACTGTTTCTATAAATGCACATTTTCAACACATAAAATACTAGTAGTCAAGTTGTGTTCAAGAGTGTTTATTGTAGTGCTACCAAATTGAGTGAAAAGTGCGATGGAATAGGGTGATGATGGAGGAAAGTCCAGGGTATTGTTCCAATCTGTTTGTAGCACAGGTCCAGTGCCCAAGGGGCCATAGGAAGGGACGCAAAGGCAGTTCAAAGTGGACAAGATGACAGTGTGGGACACAAGGTGGACAATCAGGAGAGTCTCATTTCCTGCCGGTGGTCTTGGCAAGTGTCTCTGGCTTCTGTCTGGGTTGCAGGGAACGTTTGCGGGGTGGTTCTCCTTCTTCAGGGGGAGGGGTGCTCCTGCCCACAAGCTGCAGAGGATGTGGAGGGCTGGTCAATGGATTGGCTAGTGGTAGGGGCCCGCCTCTGTGCTGTTGCTTCCCTCATGATGTTGGCCATGTCTGCCAGCACCCCTGCTATGGAGATCAAGCTGGTGTTGATGACCTGCAAGTCCTCCCTCATTCCCTCATACTGTTCCTCCTGCAGCCGCCTGTTCTCCTGCACATTGTCAAGGATCTGGCCCATCGTGTCCTGGGAATGTTGGTAGGCTCCCAGGATCTCGGAGAGTGCTTCCTGGAGAGTTGTTTCCCTGGGCTTGTTCTCCCCTGGTGCACAGCGTATCCCAGTGACTGTTTCCCTGTGCCTCTGTCTCCTTAACGGTGTGCCCACTTCCACTGACCCCAGGTCCTTGATTGTCTTGGGGGCGAGGTGTGGACTGGGGTCCCTGTACAGGTGGGCACACTGCTGATTGACGTGTCCTGAGGACAGAGGTGTTGGTACGCTGGGTGGGTGCTGTGGTGTTGGATACTGAAGGGGGAGTCTTTGTGGTGGACTGTGAGTGGGCTGGTGTGACCGACTATCCAGTGGTCCCTGATGGGCCAGGTTGTTGGTCCAGATCCAGAAGTCCAGAGTTACTGTCATTACTGGGGGCATCTTCTGTTGGGGGACTGGATATTCGTAGCACCTCCTCTCTGCTGGGTTTGGCTGGGGCACCCGTGGGGATGTAAGTGATGTATTATGCTTCATGTCTGTGACATAATGTACATCTCTTGCTTCTCCTCTATTGTTGCTGTTGCCCTGCCACTTTGGTTTGTGTATGGTGATGTATTGTGGGACTGTTAGTTTCCCTATGCTGTGCATGCTTTAGTGATTGGTGCCTATGCAGGGCTGGGAGGGCTGTCCATGCATTGCTATGGCATGCAGAACTTGGCATTGGGGTTAGTCAGATGTGTAGGTGCAGTGTGTGTGATGGAGTGGAGTGATGGGAGTGAGGGTGAGGGGGTATGATGGCATGCAGGTATGGGGGTTATAAGTAGTAAATATTGACTTACCAGTGTCTAGTCCTCCGGCTACTCCAGCAAGTCCCTCAGGATGCAGTAATGCCAAGACTGCTCCTCCCATGCTGTGTGCTCTGGGGGGAGAAGTGGGGGTCCACCGCCAGTCCTCTGCATGGCAACCTGGTACCTTGCTGCCACGGAACATACCTTCCCTGTAGGTCGTTCCCACCTTTTCCTGATGTCATCCCTTGTTCTTGGATGTTTCGGCCAAGGTATTCACCCTGTCCATGATTCGTCGCCATAGCTCCATCTTCCTGGCAATGGATATTTGCTGTACTTGTGCTCCAAACAGCTGTGGCTCTACAGTGAAACGGGGGTGCCTTAGTGGGGACATGGGTGTTGTGTGGTGTGTGTTGGTGAGAGTGTGTTGAGTAATGTGGTGGGGTTTGTGATGTGAGGTGCGTGAGGGATGTATAGGTGTATGTGGTGTGTGTGTCTAGTTGTCTCTATGCTGTTTGTGTCAATCTCCTGGCAGTAACTGTTGTTTGTAAAGGGTTGTGGGTAATGTGGGTGTGTCTTTTATGGTGCTGTGGGTGGGTGTGATGTGTGTACGAGTGTCAGTTGTGTGTTTTTAGTATTGGCCAATGTAGTGTTGTTTTGGTTTTGTATGTGGGTGTCCATTTTGAGCGCAGCGGTATGTACCGCCAATAGTGTACCGTCATTGAATGTCCACCGCGGTGATTCGTGGTTCATGATGTGGTGGGTGTTGTTTTGTTGGCGTAACGGTATGGGTGTTGGTATTGCTACTTTAGCACTGACCTTTGGGCTGGTGGATTTTTGTCTGTGGTAGTATTCTGTCAGATTGGTGTGTGTGTGTCATAATATGGGGAACGGATATTCGCCACCGCGGCGGTATGTTGGCAGCTGTCACCGTGGTGGTAAGTGGGATTTACCGGCAATGTCATAATGAGGGCCTTTGTCTTTTTTTTGTAAGTTGTTTTTTGAGGCGGGTGCCAATCTTGTTTTGGCAAACAGTAACCAATGTAGAGCCCACAAGGCAGGTGAAATGTGTGCTAGTGGCTTTACATGTAGGAGTAGTCTGACAGCCGAATTCTGAATAGGTTGTCATTTTTTTATAGTAGATAGAGAAGATCCATGGTAGAGGCCAATGAGGGAATCCAGTTTAGATAGTGCAAGAGAGACAGTAGCCTGCACCTTGTTTGGAAATCTGTGGTAGGGGAAGATGCATCACAGAGTTTTCATGGTGATGAAGCTTGATTTTGCTAATTTGTCCACTTGATCATTCTTTTTTAACTTGGAATCCATGGTGATTCCAAGGTTTCTTACTTCCTTAGATAGTTTAGGAGTGGCCCCAGATCATCAGGCCAGGAGCAGAGTGGGTCATAATTTTTCCAATCACCACCTGTGAGTATTTCCGTTTGGAAGCATTCAGTTCCTGATGGCTCCATGTCATCCACTGATCACTGGCTATAAGGTAATTGAGGATTTGTGAGTTTGCAATGTCTTTGGGGCATTCCAGTTTAAGGAGTATTTGTTGAAATTCATTGATCATTGTCAGTAATTACATGTAGATGTTGAAAAGCGTGGGTGAGATGATTGAGCCTTGAGGGACCCCTGCTTTTGTGAAGTAGGGTTTGGATGAGAAAGGGGGAGTTTTGATTACATTAGTTATTTTTTAAAGGTAGGATGTGATCCAGTTGAGAGCAGTTCCCTCTATTCCGGCTTCACAGGGTCTTTGTACTAGTGTGTCATGGTCAACTGTGTCAAAGGCAGCTGAGAGGTCCACGAGAAGTAGTGCAGCAACTCTATTGCAGTCTATTGTGTTTTTAAGATCATCCCAGATGGCGATGAGGACACATTCAGTGCCTCTTCCTGGGTGGACTCCAGTTTGGTAGTGTGAAAGTATGGAGTTATCTTCAATGAATTGTGATATCTGGGCGAAAGTTGCACTTTCTATTAGTTTTCCCAGGAAAGGACCATTTGTAATTGGTCTGTAGTTGTTGGGGGCCACGCGGGTCCATGTTTGTTTTCTTTAATAACGGGCCTATTTATGCCTTTTTAAGACCTTCAGGAAAGATTCCCATAGTTAAAGAATTATTGATAATTGTGCTTACCAGTGTGGCAGCAGAGGTAGATAAAATAATATTCTTCAAGATGTGTGGTGGACAAGGGTCAGAAGGGCAGCCGGATGGGCTGCTTGTTTTGACCAGATCCATAAATGCACTTTGTGATATTTGTTTGAAGGAGTGCAGAGGTTGGGTTGGCTTACTCTTGGAGGGGATTTTTGGAAACAGGTAGGTGCTGGTGGTTTTCCTTTGTTTTAAATAGGAGTCCAATGTGCCTGTCTTGTTTGTGTAATGATTTGCCAGTTTGTCTGTGAAATCTTGAGTAATGGGATGAGTTCCTTCCATGCAATTAGGTTTCCAAAGTTTGTTGAGAGTTTCAAAAAAATCTTTATTTGCTGTCACTGCAGCCATCCAATGTCATTATATGACAGACAACATTTTTTTAAACACAGACCTTGTCACGTTAAGATAAAGCAAATGCATAGTGTATGCAATTTAAGGTGGCCACAGAAGGTAGCAAATTGACTTCTACCTCATACATACAAATGATGCTAAAAGCATTGGCACAAATACTGGCTATTTGTGCATGTTTTGAAGTTGGGAAAGTACCAGAATAATGGCTTGGGTTACACCCGTAGTATTCCTTTTTGAAACTCTGCCATGCTTGATTAGTTTAAAAATAATTCATCAATAGTCTAGACAGGATTACAATTATTTTTGATGTTTTATTCTTGTATTTGTTGCTTTTAGTGTCTAGAACAAAAAAGGGAAAACACTGATGTTAGCTGTTTTCCACATTTTATTTACCCGTCTTGGCATCAAAATATAAGTGGGCCAGTAAAATGCTGGCGATAAAGCAACCCTGCTTGTCCCATATAGTATGACGTTAGGAGAAACTCAACTCTTCGATGAGTGTGCCATAACCGCTCAGTTGGTACCTCTTAAATATAGAGTATATGAAGGGAGCAACTTGAGTGCCAAACTGGAGTTCTAAAGTACCTGAGGTTCTGTGATATATATCCTAAATAACAATGTCCACTTCAAATATTGATTCCTACCCGTTGACTGCTCTAAGAACCAGAGAAAATTGGATACAGTGCCTGGGCCGCTGATATAACCTGCAATATTTGCTGATGGCTAAAACCATTAGTAGGCTTGACCCCACATAACATATGAGAATGTAAAAAGCTTGTTATCAGAAAGAGAAATTGATTCATTAACAGACCATCTTGCTTTGTGATTATCCAACCATTTTCTATTCCATGGCTAATGCACTGCTAATGTGTTCTTTGGGCCAATTTAAAAAACATGTTTTAAAATGTTTACCAAATATACATTAATCTATGTATAGGTTATTTCAATAGCACAAGCATCGCCAAAAGGCAGCCATGCGCTGTACCTGGTCGTAGGCAAGCGTAAAGTCAGCAAGTTATTGCATGATTATAGATTTGCTGTATTTGCCACACAATCCGTTATCGGCAGCATGATCTGCTGACTTTTACAAAAAAAATGTTGTTTCTAGCTCAAACAGTTCAAAGGTAACAAAAATAAAGCAACACATGTTACAGCAAAGTGGAAGTCCCTTTGCAAAGCTCAACTGGTCTCCTTTCTTGTGCGCTATTGCTCTATTTGGAGGTTGAACTGGTACTAATGAGGGACAACCAAGGGGTACCAAGTTTAAAAATGACAAAATATTGAAGTAATTCTATTACAAAATGTGCCACATTATGCCACATATTTTGCCTTATCTTGCTGCATAATTCACTCAACACTCCTGTTTAATTTGCCCCTCTTCTGCTGATAATTCCAATGGTTCTGCATGTAGGAAGCCCTCAAGTGATGCCAGTGAGGAATCTGGAAGGTTATGGAATACAGCATCACCACCATCCAGATGTAAGAGTACAAGGGCTTGAAAAGAACTTCTGAAGTCAGTCAGTTTCCAAATTAAATGGTTTGACACTCTTTACAAGAGAGAGCTGGTAGCAGGCCATCTTTGTTTTTAGTAATGCCTTCCTTGAGGGAGAGGTTGATGGCCAAAGTGAATCTAAGTGATTTGGCAATCAATGAGAGTTGGGGCTCAAAGCCATCAAGGTTCATGTCAGTGAGCAAGGTTTGTACAGTATTTGTGTGTTGTTCTTGCCAAATATCATGAATTCTGTCTTGGTTTGAGCTTTAGGTAGGCGCTGGACATGCAGGTCTGGATGATGTGCAAGCAGTGTAACTGAGCAGGCCATCCATTAGAGTTACATATTGTAAGTATTTAGGTGAATCTTGAAACTGTTATCTGTGTGTAGTGCATCAAGCAGCTCTGTGAAAAGGTTGAAGATAACAGGAGACAGTATGGAACCCTTGGGGACTTCATCTGTGATATGAATCTTATGTGATCTGGACCCTCAAAAATATTTTTCTTTCGGTCAAAGAACATCCAAATTAAACATGCAGAGCTTTATTCAGAAATCTATTTAGATTGGCAAGTGTGCTGAATTATATAAAGAGAGTATTAGAAGTGCTAATTTAAGTCATGAGGCTGGATCACAAAGATTTTTTCGCTGGCACTATTTAATGTATTTGGTAGTGAGTTAATTTAATACACACTCCAAACAGCTGTATGTGTATATTTGTTGAATGGCATGTGTGTGGTGATGTGCTTTCTTGATTTTTGGGTGGCTGTATATTTCTGATACACTATTTCAATGTGATTTTGTAGTTTTGTACTGCAGTTTTTGTGTTGTATTCTGTTTTGGTGTGATTTGGCTTGTTATTATGCAACAATCTACCTTTCTGTATTCTATCTTGTTCTGTTGTTTACCTTCTCTCTACATCCCCAAATACTGTCACATTACCACCAAAAGTAGCTCATGCTTTGAACATTTTTGCAAAAAGGAACCATTTACCACTGTCTAAAGCTGACCAAATAACGCTGCTCCAGATATTAAATGCCTAAGACACCATTCAGCCCAAATGCTGTAGCAGAAACTGTGCCTCAGCTTAGCACTTACAGTGAGTATTTTATGTAATAAGTCCCCGTGGTCTCAAGAGTTGGTGTTCTGACTGGTGTCTGAATAGTTGAAGAGCAGGAGAAGAGGTATGTTACCACCTTAGACAATAACGGAGCAGAACACACAAAAAACACACAAAAACTGAAGAATTAGGATGTACAACACAACAATAACACAATGCATTAACGCAAGACAAAAAGAAGACAACACAAAAGTAACACACCACCACAACAAAATGCAGCTCAAAAACTCAAAGCTACATACCTCCAGTACAACACAACCAAAAAAGCACAACACAACTATGCATCACAAAAATAAAACAAGAACAAGAAATAAAATAACATGTTAAAATACTCGAGCATACTTTTACACCAGAACGAAGCAACAGACAATACACCCTCACAAAGCACCACAATAACACACATTTACCACAGCTCAATGGTGTTCGAAAAGTATTTGTAGGTTGTAGATGCTGGTACATTGTGCCTATGACAATAAAACTAATTAAAACATAAGCACAACCACCTAAAACACCACTACAAAATACCAGAATGCAAAAACACAACATAACACAGCACAAATATAGATTTGCTCTGTTTCATTGCATTGGTGTATTCTTGTTTGTGTTGTGTTGGTGTGCTGTCATATTGGTAAATTGACATATTGTTGATTTGTGTTCTAGTTGCCTTTTGTGCATTGAACTGGGTTGTTTTGCTATTGTTGCATTGTTGTACTGATATTTTGTTTTATTATGCTTTATTGCTGTTTCTGTTGTCTGTTATTATAATATGATAATATGCTGTTGTGGTGTTGCTGTACCTTAACTGTGGGCCTTATAAGCTATGTACAAGTATACTTGTCACACATTACCACCTCTATAAATCTGCTTCCATATTATGATGGTAGGCATCTAGATCCTTAAGTGCCTTAGTTACCATCAAGGACATTTGTAATATTGCTCAGTGTTAATCTCTTAGGCTTAGATACAAATGCCATATGAATTTCCAGGAATAAAACTTAGGCCCTCATTATGACATTGCCGGTAAGTCCCGCTTACTGCCATGCCGACTGCCGCCAATATACCCGTTACTACACAGAAACACACACAAGTCCGCCAGCCCAAAGGTGAGTGATAAACTGGCGGTATCCAAACCCACACTGTTACGCCAACAGAACTACACCCACAGCATTATGACCTACGAATCACTGCAGTGGACATTCAACCACGGTAAACCATTGGCAGCACATACCACTGCGCTCAAAATATACACAACCTAACAAAACAACACTACATTGGACAATTCAAACTAGAAACACCTGTCACCTTTGTGTCCCACTCTGTCACCCTGTCCACCTTGAACTGCTATTGCTCCACTTCCTATACCCCCTTGGACAGTGCACCTGTGATACAAATAGACTGGAACTTTACCCTGGACTATCCTCCATCACCACCCCAGCCCATTACAATACCCCCTCCACTTATTAGCACATAAATAGATACCCTTGTAAAAATACAAGTATGGAGTCTGTCAGTTGATTGAACTATGTGTATGTTTGACAAGCTGTAAACATTGCAATTCAACTTACAGTAATGTAACACACCAGGATCCAGAGTGGGGCACAGATATCTGAAAATAGACATGCCAAAGGGTACAGTAAGTGGCCATAGTAGTGGGAAAATCAGCCTGCCAGTGATAATATCCAACACAAAACTGTCAATGGAAGGTGCAGTTACAGTGTTTTACCTGTGTGTCACTGGAAGTACTTTTGTATGATTGCTGTTCTGTTGTCCTCATCCTCATCCTCTGCCTCCTCTTCATCACTGTCCACAGGATCCACTGCTGCCACACGATCATCTCCAGCCTCATCCTCCTGCAGAAAAGGCACCTGACGACGTAAGGCAAGGTTGTGCAACATACAACATGCCACGATGAGCTGGCAGACCTTCTTGAGTGGCACAGGGAACCACCTGTTAGATGGAGGCACTAAAACCTGGCTTTCAGGAGGCCGAATGTCCTCTCTATAATCCTTCTTGTTCGCCCATGTGCCTCATTGTAACATTCCTCTGCCCTTGTCCTGGGGTTCCTCACTGGGGTCAGTAGCCATGAGAGGTTGGGGTAACCAGAGTCATCTGAAAATATTGAGGGATACCTGTTAGCCAAACTCTAACCCTTAGGGCCAACCCCATAACCCTACACCAACATATACTGGGTGGGAACCATGGGCTCACCTATTAGCTACACCCGGTGCCTCTGGAGTTGAGCTATCACATATGGGATGCTGCTATTCCTCAGGATAAAGGCATCATGGACAGAGCCAGGATACTGTGCATTGATGTGGGAAATGTACTGGTCCGCCAGGCACACTATCTGGACATTCATCGAGTGAAAGCTCTTTTGATTTCTGAACACCTGTTCATTTCTCGGGGGGACAAAGGCAATTTGTGCACCATCAATTGCCCCAATAATTTGGGGATATGTCCAATGCATAGAAGTCAGCTTTCACTATGGCCAAATCCTCCACCTGGGGGAAAACAATGTAGCTCCACATGTGTTTCATCAGGGCAGACCCTCTTGTTAGCAGTATTGCGAACATTGGCTGTGACATTCCTGCTGCCAAGCCCACTCTCACTTGGAAAGAACCAGTTGCCAAGAAATGGAGCACAGATAGCACCTGCACAAGAGGGGGGATCCCAGTGGGGTGAATGATAGCATATATCAGGTCTGGCTCCAATTGGGCACACAGCTCTGTGATTGTGGCCCTGTCAAGTCTGTAGGTGAGGATAATGTGCCTGTCCTCTATTGTTGACAAGTCCACCAGGGGTTTGTACACGGGGGGATGTCTCCATCTCCTATTCATCCACAGCGGTTGCAATCTAGGGGGCAAAACAATGAGCATCTGGTCAGTATTCTACATTTCCAAACTGTACACTGCATTGCATGTTGTGACTGAAACAGTATGTTGTTGAATAGGCCCAAATGGTGCCTATGTGTACTGTGACGCACTTAGGTGCCATGGCATGCCCCCCCTAAAATGGTGTCCGCCTCTCCTGTGTGGATGGACAGGTGCAAATGAGGTAATGCCGCTGACGTTGTGCGCCGGTGCTGGAGGCGGTCAATTACAGCCGTGAAACTCCTCATCGGTTGTCTGTGGGCCCTAGCGGTTACAGTGGCCAATGGTGATGTATGCCAGTGGTGCCGGTATGCACCGCTGCTGACGTGACTGCCAATTTCTATCTGTTCTTTCACTTGCTACCTGACCGTCAACAGGAGAGGACCTACACTGCAAGTGCTGCTGTGACCTGTGTCTGGAACCAACCATGGTGCGTGTCACTGGGGAAAGGGCCCCTGCCTTCACCGTTGTGAAGTTGGAGAAACTGGTGGATGGGGTCCTACCCTAGTACCGAATGCGGTATGGGCCTCCAGACCAACAGGTGAGTACACTGTGAGCACGATGCATGGGGCATGAATGCATGGAGTGCTGTGTGTGAGGGCCTCGTGTAAGGGGGGGTGGAAGGGTCCTGGGCAGCGTGCTGCATGTATGGTGGACAATGTCTGTGTGTAAGGGGATGTGAGGGATATGGTGGGCCATGAGTGTAACAGGCCGGACGGTATGGCTAATACCTTTTTCCATGTTTATTTGTCTGCAGGTTAGCGCCCATCAGAAAAAGGGTATGTGGCGTGCCATCCCCAATGAGGTGTGGACCCTAGGGGGTCTAAGGCAGACGGAGTACCCACTGTTGGAAGATGGCGGAGGCCAAGCTGGGGATGGCCTCCCAATGAGGACGGGGTGCACGTTGAACCCTGACCCCTCCTGATGTTCTGCATACTGGCAGTGGCCTATCCGGAGATGGATGGGAGCTTGTGGGCATCACAGCAGCCACAGGGTGGTGTGTACAGTTTCCAAATCTGCAAATTGCGCATGGTGGGGTGGTCTCCGGGTGGGGGATGTGGGCCTGTGAGTGCCCCTAGACCAGGCAGGACATTGCATGGTAGGTTCCATGTTGGGCAGGGTTCTGATGTGAAAGTCTTCCAACCAAGCTAGTAGGCCTCCACTACTGGGCAGGGGTCTTTAGGTCTCAGGTATGCTGCTATTGGCCTTAGGTATGCATGTAGGGAACCAGCCATAACCACTGACAGTGTGCCTGCACCAGCTGCCAAATGGAAGGACAAGCAGGCACCAGCAGCTGTGAAGGGCAAGGGTAAGGAGGCACCACCAGCTGTGAACGGCAAGGGCAAGGAGGCACCAGCAGCTGTGAAGGGCAAGGAGGCACCACCAGCTGTCAAGGGCAAGGAGGCAACACCAGTTGTGAGGGGCAAGGAGGCACCACCAGCTGTCAAGGGAAAGGGCAAGGAAGCAACACCAACTGTAAACGGCAAAGGCAAGTGGCATGCCCCTGCAGGCAGGATGGTCAGGAGGCCTGGTGCAGGGACTCAGTCTGAGCCCCCACCACCAACCATGGAGGTTCAGCCATCCGAGGCTGCACAGCAAGGGCTGGAGCCTCCCCCCACCACGGGCATTCCCGACACCAGCACCAACACCAGCATCACGGCCTGCAGCCGTGCCAGCAGCAGCAGTGGGCAGCTGTCCAAGGCTGCAGTGGAAGGGCGGGAGCCTCCCCCCACCACGGGCATTCCTGACACAAGCACTGCCACCAGCATCACTGCCTATAGCAGTGCCAGCAGCAGCAGCCCCAGTGGGAAGACGTCCGAGGCTGCAGGGGACGGGCAGGAGCCTCCCCCCACCATTGATATCCCTGACACCAGCCCCGCCACTGTCACCACAGAGCAGCGGTCACCGCCAGTGGGCAGTGTGTAGTCCTGCCTCCATGGACTGTAGTGCATCCTGGCCCCTGCAAATCCTGTGGGTGTGACACCCATGTGTGAGAGACTGTGACTTTGCACTCCCCATGTGCTGCATCACAGGGCACAAAGCCCCCTTCAGAACCAGTGGTAGAAGGCATCCACTCACCCTCTCCTTGCCAGGATGAAGCACACTAGGCACAATGCCCCCTCCAGAACCAGTGGAGAAGCCATCCACTTGAGAGACTGTGGTTTACATTCCCCAGGACCAACCAGTGGGCATACCACCCACTTGAGAGACTGTGGCTTTCCACTCCCCAGGACCAAGCAGTGGGCAGACCACCCACTTGAGAGACTGTGGCTTTGCACTCCCAGGACAGTTTGATGGCCATGTAGCCCCCTCCAGGACCAGTGTGTTGTTCCATCTTCCGGCTGAGGTGCCCCCCGTTCCCCGTCCCCCTGAGGTGCCAGTGTATTTTTGACCTGATGCCCCTGCAGTGTTCTCTCCATGTTGTTCCAGGAGTCAAGTGGGGCCTTGGCCTATGTGATGTGGCCCTGTGGCCCACGGACATTGTGGACTGGGCAGTGTCCCTCCATTTGTATATATGTATATACTGTTTTGATTTTAACGTTTGTATATCTAGTATTTTCTCTTATTAGACTCACTTTAATCAATTCCTTTTGTCCTTGCATTATTCCTGAGGGGTACAGGGTGGATACGTAATGTTTGTGCATCTGGTGTGTATGGTGTTGGGGGTGGGGGTGTTGCATGTTGTGTGTGTGTGTGTCACTCGAAGAAGGAGATAGACGAGCATGGGGAACAGCTGCAACTCAGGCTCCATGGTGGCGTGGCTCTTCCTTAAGTCTCCAGGTGTGAGTCGTTTCCCTTCTGTGCACTGTTTCCGCCGTGCTTTTGACGTCATTGGTACTGCCCCGGAAAAGGTGGCAGATAGGCCTGTTGTAATAGTGTGGGCGGTACATTGTCTTCCGCCTCGCTGTTGGTGGTTACCGCTGTGGTGCTTGTTGCTACCACCATGGTCATAATTCGATTTTTGTTACCCCCAGCCTGTTGGGAGTATTACCGCCGCTTTATCACTGACCGCCAGGATTGTTATGAGGGCCTTAGTCCTGAAAGCTACTGACACAAAGGCCCTCATTATGACCTTGGCAGGCGGCTTCAGCCGCCCGCCAAGATCTGACCGCCGGGCGGCCGCCAATGCGGCCACACTCCCGCCGTGGTCGTTATGAGATCCCCGCCAGCCCAGCGGGGATCTCGACCGCAACACAGGAGCCGGCTCCAAATGGAGCCGGCGGTGTTGCGGCCGTGCGACGGGTGCAGTTGCACCCATCGCGCTTTTCACTGTCTGCATAGCAGACAGTGAAATGCTGCATGGGGCCCTGTCAGGGGGCCCTTGCACTGCCCATGCCAGTGGCATGGGACCCCAGGGGCCCTGCGACTCCCCGTACACCAGCCTTTTCCTGGCGGTTCAAACCGCCAGGAAAAGGATGGCGGTCGGGGACTCGTAATCCCCTGGGCAGCGCTGCAAACAGCGCTGCCCAGGCGGATTATCACCGTCGGGGCAAATGTGGCAGGAAACCGCCGGCCCCGGCAGGCGCTTCCGCCGCGGTCAAAATACCCAAGATTGCACCGCCAGCCTGTTGGCGGTGCAATCGCCAAAACAGCACTGGCGGTCTTTGACCGCCAGGGTTGTAATGACCCCCAAAATGCTTTGTGAATCAGGTCTGGATATTCAAGCATAAAGCACACCTGCCCTCAGAAAAGAAATGCCATGAATCGGGCCCAGAGGCGTAGCTATCAATGGTGCAGCAGGTGCAGTGACACAGGGGCCAACTGAACCCTCATTACTTCTGTATGTTACTACCCATCCAACAGTAATGAGACCCATTTTCTTGACTTGCACTAGACCCATAGACCTCTTACTATGCCACAGAAGGCCCAATACTTTCATTGCATTTTACAAGCAATTTATGATAAATTGTAGGGTGTAAAAGTTATTTTTTCTGATTCACAGATATTCGACTGTTATGTAGAGCTAATAAATATGAAGCGAGCTGAATATGCATATGTTGATCCATAATCAAACTATGTGAATGAATTACTTGCTACTCTCATTAAGATGAATAAACAAGATGACTTAAAAAGATGAGAATAATTTTCACGTATTTGAACATTCAGATATTGCACCACGTTCCATAGTCTGAGGGTCAAGGTTGTGCTTTGCCCAGCATAACCGGGAGAGAAAGCTTTCATAAGAACATCATATCCATAACATTATAGAGAACAAACCTGAAATTTCATGCAGGCTTTGGGTAAACATTGTTGCAACAAGGCATTACCGTTCAAGCAATAATTTGCTTAGGTTTTAGTTTAGAATCGGTGTGTACTTGAAATGGAGAGTATATGTGTGAAGTGCAGGGCAGTTACTGTGTTCCTGCTTTCCTGCCAGTCGTGTGCCTTGAAATAAAATGAGGAACAATATTTACCTTCAATATGTATCCTGACATCTTTTTAGGCTTTCCATTTCTGCTTTACTCGAGGATACGTTTCTGATTACCCTGTATTTTTTATTTGGGCCAAAAAACGTGTTCCAAACAAATCATGCCAACAGACACTCTGCCACTTGGCCACTCTTCTTCATCAAAGGCTTAACGTGCTGAGGATCAGTCATGTCTGCAGAAGAGTGCTCCCGTGCTCCCCTAGCCCTATGGCATAAATCCCTGAGCAATTCACTAGAGGTGTTGACTACTATCTAAAAACGTCATGGTTATTATTCGTATTCATGTTTGAGTGATGCTATTGCCTCTGGCTTATGTGGCATAATTCTTTTTTAGGATCTTGGAAGTGTTAAGCCCGTAGCCTGCAGCGTCAAGCTGGCAGGCCACAGTGGTTTTCACTCACCTTCCTCAATGCATGTCTCCTCGACGTAGTATACTTCTGTGACTATTAGTCAATTATTTTACATTTTTTATGTATAAGAGTGTACGCATTTTCCTGCAAACTGAATGGGTTATAATGCAAGATTTTAGTGAAAATAATCTACCATGTTCTGTTTGAGCTGGCATTTTGAATTTGTCTTTATGACCATGTGAGTGGCTGCTCTCTCTGGGTATCCCTATCCATATGAAGAGAATTATTATTTGTTTTACTAATAATTTAAGTGCCATATGATGAATCTTTCTGTAACTTTTTAAAAATGAAAAGCCAGATATATCATTATTACCAATAGTGATTACCAAATTGCGATTTTTTTGTGAATCGCAATTAAGTAATTGCTATTGGAATGTATGAAACTCCAGGAGTTTCATATAGCGATTTGCAAGTGCTCGCAAATTGACCTACCTCATTAATATTCATGAGGTAGGTCGCAATTTGAGACCCATTGCTAATGGCTAGAATCACAGGGATGGTGGCCTGCTGGGCTCAGCAGACCACCATGTCTGTGATTTTGCTTTTAAAGAAATCTTTTGTTTTTTAAATGCAGCCCGTTTTCCTTAAAGGAAAACGGGATTCGTTTGAAAAAGAAAAATGAAAAGTTTTCTTTTCACTTTTTAAGAGTAGGCAGTGGTCCATGGGCCCACTGCCTGCTCTTAAAAAATGTTTTTGCATGCAACCAATTTGAAATTGGTGATAACTGCGATTGTTTTGCGATGTAGTCGCAAATCCAATTTGCGTTTCAGTAACAAGTTACCGAATCCCAAATTGGATTTGATACATACCAAAATGTTTGATACATCTGGCCCTAAGTTCATCCATCTCAGCGTCTTCTTGGAAAGTTTCAGGGTAATCTGTCAACTGGGAGCAAAGAAAAAACGGGGCTCCAAAACATTGATTTTCTATGTTAATTTTCATGGGAAATCTTGTGAAGCAATAGAGAAAAAAATGGCTAAATGTATTATATCCAGTTTGGCAAAAATGTACAACTGTTTTCAGAGAGCTTGCTTTTCTTTACTTGCTATGACACGTTTGCCCATTTTCAAGAATTTTGTGATTAGAGAGATGCCTGGGGTGGTAAAAGATAACAATATCTGGGCTATTGGTATCCAGATATGCTCTGCTTGGCCACTTGAAGGGGGGGGGTGTGGAGCAGGTGTAGTCAATTCTGATTGGCTGGCCACAACCTGAAAAATATGTTGTAGTATTCATTGAAGGACTAAGGGAAATGATCCCTGCATCCAATAAATGAACTAAATAAAAAATGTTAGGGAGAAAAGTGAGCACACCCTGGCCCTAGGGGGCTTGTGGGCGTGAGGGGTTGCCCCCTTCCTTGATTAGCTGACCACTGCATTGACAATATGTTGTGGCATCCATTACAGGACTGGTAGACATGGACTCCAGTGACATGCATTGTAGTGAATACCAGGTTTTGAGGGTCTCAAAAAGTAACACATATGAAGGGTGATAAAAGACTGTAGTCACAATATAGTCATTTGTAAGTGGCAAGATACTAGTTTTAGTAATTGTGGTGATTTCTGGGTTATTTTAACTTGTAAGAAATCTTGATCCTCTACTGAAATGTTTTAGAGAAAACAGATTTCTGTCATGATTATCTCACAGTATATATGAAGGGTGCTCCAGAAGCTAAAATGAAGAAACATTTTCTATAAATTCACAAATATTAGCCCTGTGAGATTAAAACCTGATGTTGAGTATAATAAGTGCTTTCAACATCAGCAGTAGTAGTCTGGCAGTGTTCTAAGACAGCTTCACAACAAGGTTCTAATGAACAACAATGGTAGTGACATTCTATATTCATGAAAAATGTTAGGCATTCTAGAATGCCATATTGGTTGAATCAGAGGTGTAGAATTAAAACCATTTCCCAAGGAAGCGACTGCACTATTTTATAGAAACTATAGTTGGGGATGTAGGGAGCTAAAATGAGGACATTTTTGTACATAGATTGTCAAATATCTTTTTCATCCATACAGAAGTAAAGTCTGACATGCTGACTGAAACATGCACACATGCACTTCCTACACGAGCAGCAGTCTTTCAGTTCACTCACCAATGTTCTACTGTACTTCACCACAGTGCTCTAATGGACAATTACAGCTCTAACATTTTGCATTCAAGACAAAAGCGAGGCACTATTGAATGTCATTTTGTTAGAGTAGGAGCCGTTGAATTTGAAGACTTTTTGTAGAACATTGAGATGTTAAAGCCAATATTAAACCAGGTGTTTGAAATAAACATTACAGTAAATATGTGTTTTAGTCTTTAGAGACGAACTATCCATCTTCTTGGGCCAGATGTATCATTTATCCAAATAGCGATTACCTAATTGCAATTACCTGCAAATCGCAATTACGAAATTGCTATTTGAATGTATGAAACATAGCGATTCCCAATGGCTCGCAAATTGACCTACCTCATTAATATTCATGAGGTAGATTTCAATTTATGGCCCATCATGAATGGCTATAATCATGGGGATGGTGGCCTGCTGGGCTCAGCAGACCACCATATCTGTGATTGCTTTTAAATAAACCATTTTTTTTTTAATGCAGCCTGTTTTCTTTAAAGGAAAACAGGATGTATTTAAAAAAGAAAAATTAAAAGTTTTCTTTTCATTTTTTAAGAGTAGGCAGTGGTCCGTGGCAAAACACTGCCTGCTCTTAAAAAATGTTTTTGCATGCATTCACAATTTAGGACTCCATGCCCTTTGCAAATGGGTTACCACCTACTTGAAATAGGTGATAAAATGCTACTGTTTTGCGACTGCATTTCGGTCACAAAACATTCCTACATTCCGCTGCGATTCTGTATTGGATAGGGATGTCCTTGACATTCCCCTTCCTAATACCAAATCGGTACGTAGTCGCAATTCCAATTTGCAATTCAGTAACAAGTTACCGAATCGCAATTTGGAATTCATACATACCAAAATGCATTTTTTCGATCGCAAGCGGCACGATCGGGCTGTTTGCGATCGCAAAATTGCATGATACATCTGGCCCTTTGTCTCTTAATACATCTCTAATGTTAGAAAAGCAACATTTGGTAGAAGTTGATGGTTTTTAAAATCTTTTCATTGTGGAGCAAGCTGAATTAAATGAGCATTTGGATGTTAAACTGATGTTAAACTAGCTATTCAATATATGCATAACGAGAAATACATGTTTTAGTCTTTTGAGGCATAATATAACTTTCAATGAGTTAAAATGGTGAAAAATGACATCCCTACCTAAGTATAACATTCTTTTTCCACATCTGTTTACTATAATTATCATCTAATTGTCTCTTAATCCATTCCTAATGTTAGAATAGTAACATTTTGGTAGATGTTGAAGGTTTTTTAAAAATGTTTCATTTAAATGTATATCAGTAGATTGTTTTTAGGGTTAGAGGAAACTGGCATTGGGCCACAGACAATACTTATATGGCCAACTCTTATGGTTAGATACATACTGGAAAAAACAAAGGCTAAAACAATGTTATAATGATGTATGAGAATAATATGCAACTTATGTTTAAAGAAAACCCTAGAAATTCACTGAAATAAACAAACCCATAACTTGCTCCCCTCCCATGCACTGCTTATGAGCTCACATATTACACCACTCATGACATGTTAAATGACATCATTGATGACATTACTGATAAATTTGTCCAAGCTATTGGTCCTCAAATTATTCACACTTTTTTGGTTTGATTTTTTTTTGCTTTTCAATATTTTTGCAGTTTTGATCCACTGTTTTAAAAAATGTTTTGTACCTTTTTAAAAGTTTTTTTTTTTTTTTTTTTATTTCTGTCTTTTCTACAACTTTTTGCATCTTGTGTGTGGAGGGGCTTCCAAACATTTGAAAGTTTTCTTTGAAAATATTATTTTATTAGTTTCCCCACGGTCCAGCACTTTTAATCAGTGTCGACAGTGTGTTTCAAAATTCTGCATCTTCGTATTGCTTTCCTCTTGTTGTTGACACAACACTTCCTGTGGAGCCAGTTTGATATGGAGCTGTTGTACTCTTCTGGATATCAGCATGAGCTTTGCTGTGGGACTGTAAAGCAATCAGGTGCTTTCACATTCACAGGTTCCCATGCAATATTGTTCTCCATTTCCTCTCTGTAGCACCTGGTTGCACAAAGTGCACTTAACCTCTTGGCAATTTTTTTTTTTTGGGCCAACTGAAAGTTTGAAAAACTTCCACACCACAGATTTTTGTTTCTCAGGACTCAACTGCTGTGGACCTGCAGAAGTAGATGAAATGACAATAATGTTGTCATCTTCTGGTCCTGCACCTGTAATAGGCTGTAGAATGATGAGCTTGGTTTTTCCTGCTGTCCGCTTTTGTCTGAGGCCATGATAGATTGGCTTTGCCTTTACACCAAACTGCCTCTCTTAAACACCAATCTGGTAATTGTGTCCAGGAAAATTATTTGAGGCTTTTTTCAATAGTCTTTCTTGAGTGGCCAATCAAATGGCTGTTTTTTTGTTTTTTTTCCCTCCCACATGGTACCGCAGTACTACTGCAGGATTCATTGAACCAATACGAGGAATCACGCTTGAGTTTCACTTCCTGCTCTGGCTCCTGCGGGAATGTCATGCAAACTGAAACTTCCAAAAAGAATTGTGTTTACTATGAAGGGGTCAATTTATTTCAACTTTGAGCCTAGATGTTTCCTCAGAGGCACAAATAAGATAGCTTGCTGTTTTTGTAAGATTCTTGTGTTTTCACATGGCACAGTAGCGCAGTAACAGAAAATGGTACTGCAGTACCTGTGACTCACAGCAAAAATATAACTAATTGGTTGTAAGTTCTGTATTGCAGTATATACACGAGATTCCTAACCCTTTCTCCTCATTAGGGATTAGCAGTTGAGTATATGAACATTATTTGCTGTGCCATGACCATCGTTTGGGAGGGCTCTATTTTTGGGGGAGAGAATTTTAAATTGAAAAATATGCATAGAACATCTGAAGGAGTAGACACATCTTACAAACAGGCTGAGGAACAGGTGAAACCCACCATAAGCCTGGCAGAGTCCATCACATGGCAATTTTTTTGAATACTGGCTAGTGAAAAAAATTGTCTAAGGTTGTTACATACAGCCCGTGCCACAAGGAGTTCAGCAGGGGTATTGGGAAGTAGTACAAATTTGGCACATCAGGGATGAAGAAGCACCATAGAGCCTGTCATGAAATGAAATTTGCTTGTGCCAATTGAAGACTTGAAGAACAGGCTTCTACATCAGGTCACGGGCCCTCTGTACATCTTGAAGACTCTGTGCCATCCCAAGTATTGGCAACATAGAGGGATGTCAATATAGCCTGTAGGCCATATACCCATGTACTGCACCAAGTTCTGCAAGATCATTTTAATTGGAACCTGGACCTCAGGACATATTGGTATTTGGTCACCAACCAGAATGCACATAATATATATTATTTTAGTCCAATTTCAGATGCCCTGTTTTTAAAGTTGATTCCCAAAACAATTACAAACTCCAAAAAAGCAAAAATGAAACCTAAAATCTCTAAAATAAATTCATTTTAGAATCATCCTTATTAGTTACAAGAAAGGAAAATGCATGTTGTTTGTCATGTCTGTCTCTTAATCATAATATGGTCTTACAGTTCACTGTAGAGGACAATACTGGTCATTAAAGGCCAAATCCACTGTTATAGGTCCACTCCAGAAGTCGAAGGTCATTAACAAAGGAGACACAAAACAGCCATAATAGCCACAAAAGCGATAAAATCCAGCTACAGCAGACTAAAATACTGGAACATTCTGACCCATAACAACAGAATATCCTAGTATATAGTTATGATGCAAATCTCTTTTACTGGAACTTTGTAGAACACATACATTTACCTACATCCAGAGGCCAGTGAGGTAAAAACTTAGGAAGGGGAAGGCAAAGCGGATGAGGTTGGGAATCAGGGCAGCAGAGGGTTCAGGGACTTAGAAATCAAAGGGCAGAGGGAGGAAGAAAAAGGGAAGTGAAGCAGGGTCCTGGTAGACCTATTAGAAATATATTTCACCAGCAAGAGGAGCAGTCCTTTTATTGAATGTTAGCCAATTCTAATCAGCTGGTGTGTTGATTCTCACCAGCCGTCAATCGAAGCACCCTAAGATAATGGGGACAGGTACGCTTTCGTTAGTCCTGGGCAAGGAATCGAATATATGGGCCCACCATTTTATCGAAGTGTGGTACTATGCACTCCAGAGAGGCTGTGAGCTTTTCAATAGCAACAATGTCTCCTAATATAGATGTATACCCTGCCATATCAGGCGTAGCAGCCATTAAAGGCCCACTCCAATGTTATAGACCTGTGCCAAACATGAAGGCTTAGAAGAAGCCAGCAGGTCTTTAATGGTTATTTAATGAGGTCCACTAGCACAAAATTCCCTTTACTCAACATGCAGACAGCTCATCAGCCACAGCAAAGTACTATACTAACACCTTCAATGAAGCCACCAGCAGAAGCAGAACACTGTTCAAGACAAGCACTGCCTCAAACCTTTGCCAAACCCACCTTTTCCTCACTTCACATAAAAGTGCAATGCCACAACCTCTTCTTTCATGAAAAAATACAGAAGATATGATAGCACAATGATGACACCAAGCCTGTTTTAACTCTTACACCCAGCCCTTCCTGTAGAATTCCACAATGGTCTGCCTTCAAACCCCATCTGTCCCCAATCTCACTGACATACTGTCTCTGGAGATGCTCTCGTACCCCTACTTACCATTGTCAATGCCTCTCACACAAGCAACCTACCCAGAACTCTAAAGAAGACAGGCCACATCCTCCCATTCCTAAAGAAGCCCACAATAGACCCTGATGGTCTAACCATCTACTGGCCCACCACTCACCTATCAATCATCGGCAAGATGATTGAAAAAGCAGTCTATGTTCAGCTCCAAGGCCATATCAGTGCTACCCATCTCCTGCCTGACTACTGGTTTGGCGTCAGATCACACTACAGCACTAAAACCACTACCTTATACATTATAGACAATGCCCTTTTGACCACAGATGATGCTGACCTCCTAGTATTGCTGGACTTCTCAGCTGCCTTCAACACAATCAACCATCCCACCATCACACGAACCCTGGAGTCTCGAAATGAAAATTCACCAGCAGTGTCCTTTACCAGTTCTTCAAATACCTTTTTAATTACACTAGTTTGTTCACATGGGCATGTACAGGTCACAAAAAAGTCTTATCATCTATGGAGTCCCCCAAGGCTCCAAACTGTCCCCTATCATCTTTAACCTATAAATGAAGCAACTAGGTCCTCTATTCATAGATAAAAACATTAAGAGTAAACAATATGCCAATGATACACAAATCAACTTGAATGTTTCACCTGCTTCAGACATCCAGTGCATCAAACACTGCTTGTACCTCATCCAGAGATGGATGCCCAGCATCTACATGATGCTCAACCCAATCAAGACAGGATTCCTGTTATTTGCCAAGAACAAGAAAGAAGATATGGTACAACTCTAGCTCAATGACATGACATTGATGGCGTTGAGCCTCAACTTTCATCAAATGCCAAGTCATTTTGATTCATCCTGGACACCAACCTCATCATCAAGGAGCAAATACCAGCTCTCTTCTCTAACGAATGCCAACCAATTTCTCCCAGAAAGAGACTTTACAACTATTGTTCAAGCCCATGTACTCTTACATCTGGATACAGGTAATTCCCTAATCCATGCCCATCCAGATACCACACTGGCACCCCCTAGAGGCATCCTACATGTTGAAGCATGTCTTATCCATGGCCTAAAGAAATATCATCAAATCATCATCCTGATGGAACTCCATCCTGTAGGCCAGCACCACATTTAAAACCAACTGCATCAATTATAAAGCTATGACAACCAGAACCACAGTTTGCCTTGCCAACAGGTCCACTATTTCATAATATCTGGTGGATCTCATCACACCAGCAGCCAGGTCACCACCAGACTTGTACAAAAGAAAAACAAGGCAGCAGGCTTTTCCATTTAGGATCTGGAACAACATCCCATATTTATCAGCATCACCCCAACGCTGCTTTAGAAAAGAGTGAAAGACTCAACTCTTTAAAGGATGCTAAATCACTATGCCTTCATTTTTTTAATGCTACTCCATCTCCTCTTTCTCGTTGACTCCTATGTCGTTCACACAGGCTTATAACATCAACTTATGATGATGATAGCAGCAAGCGTAAAACCATCAATGTGTGATAATAATATAGTGTACTTTGTTCTAAAGTCGTTTGAAAGCATTATTCACCCCTTTTTGTGTATGCGTAAAAATCATGTGCAAATTTTTGGAGAGTAACCAAGACGGAGACAGTCTGAACAAGAACCTCTATTAAGTGCTGCAAATCACTTTGACCTTGGAGAGGACACAGTTCACCCAATCATGTAACACACAGACACACATAAACATTCACATGCCACAACTTTCACTATCCAGCAGACCTTTTACTTGAAGGGCAAGAAGGAAAAGTGAGCACCTGGGTTCACAAATGCAGAACCCGCTAGTGAAGTACAGGTCCAAAAATGAAAAACAAAATGCCAAATATTGCACTGCGAGTCCCTACAGTCATGATAGAAATTCAAATAATGATGAATCCCTTGTACCAGTAACTAACTTATATCTCTTCTACAGTAGCAGTGGCTCCTTTTTGGTACAGGATCAAAAGACATTTGATCGTCGACATCACTAACTAGCTCAAGGAAGAAACAGAAAGCTAGTTTGTTTGGCTATGCAGGATTTATAATGCCAACACCAAGAGGCCCAGCTGCGTAGGGAAACCCGTATGAATGCCTTCACTCTGTTGATGCAAATGCCTTTTTTCCTCCTGTGGAGGGAGCAGGGACATATTTCCTTTTGCAACAGTCACTAAATGTAAATGTCGTTCAGCGCGGGTCTTTCGATGCTAATGTTGGCACACAATTGCATTGCACCAGTGGCAAGTTTATGTATTCTGACCCCTAATAACAAGATCAACAAACTGGTGTCTGAAGGCTGAGAACATCTCACTAGGGGGCAGATTTACAGGAAATTGTGCAAAATTGCGCTAGCGTAATTTTGCACCCAAAAAAGTAATGCTACGCAAAGACATTTCTTAACTCCATGTGTGTTCCATATTGACAATGTGGCACAACATGGTGGTAGGGAAAGACATGGTGGTAGGGAAAGCTGAGTGCCACAAAACGTGGCACTAGTCTATGTGAGAGGTCACACAAAAAATGGCGCTATAGCCAAACAAAATCTCTCTAACCTGATTTGTAGCACAATATGTATGGCTTATCGTAATATAACTTTTTGATTAAAAGAGTCCAGGAAAAGCCTACTAAAACACCAAAAGTAGCTTGCTAAATGAAAATACAATTGGTAAATGCACCACAGACTGCACCCCAACACCACAATAGCCATTGGCCATAGTGTAGGAGTGAATCAGTACCAGGTCTGATTGCACATGTTCAGGAAGGGACACATCCTGCAACATCCACAATCAGGAATACTTTTTTACAATCCTCCAATGTCTGTTGCAGATTGTAACACACATTGGAACTTACAAAATATAAGACCACAACTATGTCAGTCAGGTGTGGCCCCACTGCAATGGCACCCCTGAGGCAGTCTAGCTACCTGATATATTGACACATCATCAAGTTTGGAAATGTGTTAGGTCCCTATGCCACCCCACATGTATTGTAAGAGTATTGCAAGGGGGCAACTGTCAAAGTGCATCCTCCATGTTACCGCTTCTTTTGTGTGCATTATCCAGCACCATCCCTAGTGAGATGCACCCACCTTGTGTCTATGTGTCCATACAAGGAAGTGTGCCTTCATGGACAACAACACTCAGCCCAACAATGCAGGCATCCTTGCACCTATGCTGCATTGCTGTGTGCATTGTTGGGCTGTGTGCAGTTGTGCATGAAGGGACACCTCCGTGTGTGGACATACCTCTATCTCATTGCAGACACTGCTGGCTGTCCTGAACTTCCAAGATGACCTAGATGTCCATCTGCTAACCATCAATCCAGACAGTCTCCAGCAGATCCTGGGTTCCATCTGGACACCATTTCCAGTTGCATGGTGGACACGCAACATTGCAGTGTCTCCAGAAGACCCACCCAACAGAGTACACACAACACGTGCCAGCTCACCCAGAGCCTTGGACTCCCAGGACCCAGACATTATTTTCCAAAGTCAATTGGTAAGAGTTCAGCAGGAGCAGGTACAACATGTGCGGGTGGGAATGGAGACCATGGTGGTCAGCGTAGATGAAGTACAGCGGTTCCTCAGTCCCAATAGGGACAACTCTGCTGCCTTTAGAGGCACCCATTTCCTGCTGCGTGGACTAAAGCAGTCTCTGGCTGACATTGCTGGGGTCATGAGGCAGAGGCATGAACAAATGCCATACCAAAGTCATGCAGTCCACGCAGCAGGAGCTGGTATCCATCAAGGAGTACTTGGCTGCCTACCACTGTGCCGTTGCTACTGTGGTGAGAAACCAGCAGTTCCTCCTTGCTGCAGTGGCACCTCACATCTTCCAACAGATGACAGCTACTGGGACCTACGATTTTACTTCTTCTGCCCATGATGTGTGTGTGCCTCCCTCAACTTCAACACCAGCACAATCCCTGGCACAGGAAGCACCATACACATCAGAAGATGAAGATGTTGAAGAAACATATCTCTTTTGTAAAACAAGCTGTGATTCTACAATCTGTGAGAAATAGACAGTTACTCTTTGGCTCTGTGTTTCACATTGTGACAGTGTTGCAAACAATATTTACATCCCCACTTCTCACCCCCACTGTTTACCATTCAGACCTATGGACTTTCAATGTGCCCCATCCTACATAATGGCAATGTGATCATCTCCAGACTGAATCACTCTTCTCCCACAAATGTCTTATGACATGTTCCCCAAACCCTGGAATCTGTCTGGGCTTCCAATGGATTGGGATCTCTACTGGGGTCTAACTCCTGTGCAATGTACTGACTTCACATTTCACAATAGCACATGTAAATAAAAGCACTATGTACATGATCTGTATCACATCTGTGTCTGAGGTTGTAACAAATTGCACTAATTGCATGTGGTGAAGCTAATACATTTAGGGGAATATGTACAAAGAAATGGTGCTGTGCATTTACCTAAGTGAAGTTCCTACACTGAGGTGTGTCATTCCTAAAGTGCAGGGTAGGGACGTATGGAAAAGCTCAAAGTAAAAGTGTGTGCTCACAGTAGCACAGTTTTAATATTCACAGCCTAGTCCCAATGCAGGAATCCTAGCGCCACGCTATAATGTATGGCAGTGTTGCAGGTAAAGGTTGTTATATCTGCAGGAAGGTGACCCTTCCAGATTTTATACAGTCACCAATGTACACTTGCTCTTTTTACGTCTATTGTTAAATTGTGCACACACAGCATAATCTGTGAAGGAATAATTGTAAAAATCAGAAATGTCCCATGCAAATCCCACCCCTGGGCAGGTGTCAGTTCTTGTCACATTTCCTCAGGTACACGTTTCATTGGATATGTGATGCAGTGTCAAACTCAATGGGTGCGGCATCGGAATGGCCACAGCAACACCTATTGAAAGCCCCTCTGCCGAATTACCATGCTGCAGGGGAGCCAATAGTCAAATTTGGCTTTCAGGCCACAGTGACATCTCGAACATTGATGAAAGAAGCCATCAGCAATGTATTGTCATAAAAAATGATGGCATGGTTGTGTTTGTGCATCGTACATATGCCATTCAGTACCTTCCTAAGGGGTACGGGTATCTTTGTGTCTGGTACAATGCCACATATACTGACTGCAACATGATTAGGGAGACTGAGAACTATGATGAGACCCAAATAATGCCTGAGGCTTCCAAGCATGGCATGTGTCATGTAGTATGCGTTTATTGTGAATCCTGGTACCAAGTAAGACTTGTTGGGAGATTACAACATCAATACAACAAAGACATGATGCATGTGTGATAATGTGAGGAGAAGGCATGAATGACGCTGTAATATAAGCTAGATTTAGGGGGAATACATTGTCAAATTTGGTTTAGACATTGCAAGTCACATAATTTCATGACCCAGCAATATGCATAGCGACTATCTGTTTCAGGATGTGTATCCATCTGCAACCAGAGCGCAACGTACCTTGCAGTAATTTGTCTTGCCTAGCTGATGTTACACCATTTGTAATCTTACAGGAACTTCAGCATAGGAGATACATATTGTAACATATGGCACAAAGTACTGCTGTTTAAGTCATTGGAATGTGTCTTACACGGCCTGCAGAGACATACTATCACCTAGACGATAAACATGATGGAGAGCAAGCTGTATGGTTCAAGTTTTAATCGAGTATATACCCGCATCTAAATATGTAAGAACTAAGGGGGTCTTTACGGCATTGGCGGGCGGCTACCGCCGCCCGCCAAGTGGTAATCGCCGTGCGGCCGCCAATGCGGCCGCACTCCCGCGGCCCTCATCACGACATCCCCGCTGGGCCGGCGGGCGCAAACCAAGTTTGCGTCCGCCGGCCCAGCGGGGATGAAGCCGCAACATAGGAGCCGGCTCCTAATAGAGCCGGCGGTGTTGCGGCCGTGCGACGGGTGCAGTTGCACAGGTCGTGCTTTTCACTGTCTGCTACGCAGACAGTGAAAAGCTGGCCGGGGCCCTGTTAGGGGGACCCTGCACTGCCCATGCCAGTGGCATGGGCAGTGCAGGGGCCCCCAGGGGCCCCAGGACACCCCTTACCACCAGCCTCTTCCTGGCGGTGCAAACCGCCAGAAACAGGCTGGCGGTAGGGATGTCATAATCCCCAGGGCAGCGCTGCTTGCAGCGCTGCCCTGGCGGATTATCACTGCCGGGGCTAAAACGGCGGGAAACCGCCGGCCCCGGCGGTGCGACCGCGGCGCTACCGCCGCGGTCGTAATAAGGGCCTCCGTACCGCCAGCCTGTTGGCAGTACGGACGCTACATTACCCCGGCGGTCTCCGACCGCCAGGGTCGTAATGACCACCTAAATGTACTAACTAAAGCATACTATCCTACACTAACGTACCCTACCTTATCACCACAATTATCTTAGCTAATCTTAACCTATTCTAAACATCAGATGCTACAATAAAAAACATCAACCCTTCATCTACCCTTTAAACACATCCATTGACAAGGACAACAGTGACTACAGCTAAACATTGACTAACTACACAAATAGGCTGCATAAAGATTTTTTTGTATTTTTGTAAAAGTTTTATTTTTTTATTTAATTACACATAACATAGACCTATAACATCACCCCCACCTCCCCCAAACTATAGCACTTATCACCACCAAAACGCCCCCAACCATGATACAACCATGTCCTAACACTAACTACAATATGCTAACTAAACTATCCTAACCTATCCAACAACCTCACCTATGATTATGAAAGTCTGAACAAGGGGAAGATAAGAATTGTCCAAAGTGCAAAATGTCCACCTTAATGCTTCCTTTGGGTGGCCTGTATTTCCCTCACATTAGTCAATATCTGATCGAGTCAGTGCTGTACCTGAGCAATTCTATATTTTTGATCAGTCAGTTCACTTCTCAGTTCTTGTACATAGGGTGGTTCCACATAATGCTGGCCTGGCTGGGATCCTGCAGGTGCTGTCTGGACAGAAGGTGGCATGGGTCCAGCATGTCTGCTCTAGCTAAACTGCCTGCTGGATGGGTGGCGGAAGCAGCACCTTCTCTTGTAGGTCCTTGATGCGGGAATGCCCTTCAGATTCCTGAAGTCTTTTATATGTTATAGGGATCCTCCATGGGCATGTACCCTTTCTGGACGAGCTTGATGTGATGGTAGAGTTCCACATGTCAGGCAAAATGTATTTTTTCCTCAGGGGTCATGTTGGCAGCTGGATGATAAATAGGATATGTCAGGCAACTGCCTGTTAGGCAAATGACCAACGGGCATGCATTGAAAACACTAACTGCTAACCTCTAACATTGACATGCACATTTCATAATGCACGTTATATACAAATTGGCCCATTTTCAACCTTCCCAAAAGTGGGATTTCTGCAAGGTGTCACAGTTATTCACTATAGTGCATTGCCAAAACACCATCCTTGAACATCTTCTAAGGACCATGACACCATAGATTACTATTGTCATACACATCATCCATGTGACCATGGTATGCCATTCTCATCATGTTGGACATATGTGTTGTGTGTGGCACTACAGCACTCAGTACCACCATCTCATATGTGGATGCACACATATTAAATACCTATTCTGCCCTGGGAAATTTGACCAGCAATGACTAATGCTGTACATGGTGTGAAGCTGTTAGCATCACCTCATGACCACTTAAAGGACCACCACTATCAGAGAATGTTTAAATGATGGCATGTGGTGAGACAATGTTGTATGGACATTACTCAGCCCACACACACAGGTCAAGATCTCTGACGATGACATGCTTTGGCAATGTAGTGATTCATGACACTCAGTAGTGGGTATGACACCTCCATGGTGGTTGAGACGTGGGCATTTCTGAATTTTTATACATTCCCCACTAAACAGCATAATGAGGGAGGTAATCACATGGTGAAATATCTCACCATGAACAGAGTTGACGTGTGGTACGTGGGGCACACGGTGCAGTCACATGTTCAGAAAATAACGGATTCACAAACTCAATACACATATCTGCCCTCAACTTTAAACACATTTCACAACAGTCAACACTGTTACTGGAACTCAAATACCATGACACATATTTTCAAGGCCCTTTCTGTACAAGTTGATACTAGTGCATTTTTTAGTTGGGATTCACATCTTGAACACATGTGCAAAAAATAGTCCACATCCATGTATTGCATATGAGGACTGTAATGGCATACAAGCAATTGTTAAATGGCATCACTGATATCCATAGCACATCTTACACCATACTTCAACCATATATAATGTATAGATATTAACACTTACTGGGAGATTCAGTGTTGGCAAAAGTGGAGACCTCGGCAATGGTATAAGGAGGGGGACCACCTGCAAGAGTGAAAATGTGACATTTAAATGTGAATGTTCAGCATTGAACACCATGGACACATATTGCACATCACACGGATTTCCCAACTGTACATAGGGGATTATGTTGGTGATTACTCAAAAAAGGCCAATCGAGATGTATTTGTGACATCCATTGGTATGCTTAGCATGTCAACATATCTGCAGGGACAATACATCCATGTCTCAGCCACATTGTCCACATGTTGCAAATGATTCCTCAGTGTGTCATTTTTAGATCACAGACAATCATCATTTCACTCTGGACATATGTGGCTCAAAAGGCACACTCAGGCATTATTTTTGTTACCCCTGCCTCACTTTTAATATCACATGTATATGACTATGCAACATACAACATCTATCATTCCTTTAGTGGACAAGGACATATCTTCATGTGAAAAGTTCTCTATACAACCATGACACAGTTGTGCTAACATTGCTGCACATTATACTTGTGTCATAAAAACATGCATAACATACTGGGGATTAGGTGAGAGATGAACCATTTAACAGTAGTATGGTGCTTCACTGGTCTCTTCATAGATGCATAATTTTTCATTTAGACAATACCCACTAGCCTGCCCTCATGCCTTATTTTGTCAATTTTGGCCTACAGACATGAAATTGCATTAGCACAACAGGAGTCAACCAGAAACTTTTTGTACTCACCAACAGTCCTGCTAACCTTAAAGCCAAGGAAGTCCAGAAGGTCACTCTCCCATGCAATTAGGTCTGCCCACCGATGTTTTAGTTGCCAGACAGTCCTCTCCACCTTGAAAATCCTGTTCATATGGGACAGGACCTTGCCCCAATGCAGCCATCTGGCCTTGGTCCTATACCTTTATATGACCCTGCCACACTGGACCACCATGTGTGGGAGGTAGAGCATGACCAACAAAATGAGTTCCCCGCCTCCTCAGCACCAAAGTGGCCCTCACCTTCCCCGATATCCTACTCTCCTACAGCACTGTTAACTCCCCCCCAAAAAAGCCTGACCTAACCCCAACTGACTTAACTACCTTACTACCCCAATGACAAACACCCCACAATACAATGACCAAACGGTACAAAAAGACAAATATTAAACACCAAATAGAGACAATGAAAGGTACAGGGACACAACACAGCACAATACACCAATCGAATTGCACTCCAAACCTCAGCTTCAAACAACACAACTTTCCTCCAAGACAGACAAAATGACTGTGAGTTGAAAAGGAAAGTGAAAGTAAGGTTGCAGTTCCTGATTTGCAGCATGGCAGATCCATTACCTCACTTCCTGTGCACATGCGCACATTTTGTGCAATGCATTGGTTTTTTTCTGGGGACCTTCACATGCTTCACATGGTATATGTTGTATTTGTCAGGCGCAACAAGTATAAAAAACACACGTTTGGTCTATATGTCTTTTTTTTGTAGAAATGTGTGTAATGTGTGTTTAGAGATGTATGGTGTCTTGTTGTACACATGTCAACATTTTCCCAAGCATGTGGACTGTTGTCCTGCTTATGTATGTCTGTATGTCACTACTGCTAATGTGGTTTGTGTGTCTACGTGTAGAATTGTGCATGTCTTAGAAGATGTGCAACATCCGGAAGTGCAGAGTGCAGGCTGTCATGCAAGGTTCGGGGAGGTTATTTTTTGCTGATGACATGTTTTGGGATGTGGTAGACCAACATTATTATGGGTGTATGTATTATTATTGTGATGTGCATGTGGGTGGTAAATGTAATTTCTGTTTCTTATTTTATGCCAACTAAAGTGGCATGTCTTCGGATGTCACTTCTACAATCCTTGTACTCATTGATGGGTCAATGCAGTCCTTTAGAGCACTGTGTTCGCTCATGTTTGTATATGACATGTTGTCCTATGTTGAACCATCTCTCTTGTACCTAAGTGTGAATAGGTGGTTTCTCCATACAACAGGCCCTGTATTACATCTTTGCATTCTCCCAAGTTCACAGTTATGGTACACACAATTCAGTGGGCAACTGGGGGGTACAATGAGCTGGTAGTTTGTGAAAATGTTCCTTACACCTACACTTCGACTGTGAACTTTGCCTCCATGTTTTATTCCACTTACTTTTTGAACACATTGTGCATGACAGGGCAGTTGTCAGACAAGGATGTCAGGCTACACATTAGTGCAGACAAAAGTGTAGTAACACTAATGTTTGCTACACTCCCCTGCCCTATTATCAACTAGGGACTTGCAGGGTAATTGGTGTCTGTCTTGCCCCATCATCTACTAGGTACATACAGGTCAATTTGTGTCAGCCTGGCACTATTATCTACTAGGGACTTACATGACACTGTGATAATTGAGTTTCATGTATGACTTCTGTGCTTCAATTCTTCATATATGAATATTGGGACCGGGACATGTTTGCAAACCTGGGGTCCAACATGCCACTTGCATACTTGTTCATGCTGGACTAGCACACAGGGGGACTTGCAGACAGTGTGAGTGTGATGTAAAGTGTCCTACATGATATTTTGGCTTGTGTGTGGGCTTACATGGCTACAGTTTTGATTTGTGCAGTGATTTTGGAGATTTTGTAGTGATTCCCACACTTTGCAGCTACCTTGTGTACTGTAGGCTTCAGTTGTCACTTGGCTGCAACTGTGTGAAGATATTTTATTTGCTCCTTTTCTTCCTCATTGTCCTTTTCCAGCCCAACATGCACGTTACAGAATTTGATCCAAACAATACTTGCTCATCCATTTTTATTCATCTACAGGACTTTACCTATGTGATGTAGCATTTCCATTGTATGCAGGATTAGTGACTGACTCTCACATATCTACATACTACTGCTTCTACACTTGTACAGTCTGTGAGTGACCTCCACAAAGTGGCTGGGCCAGTTGAGTACAAGAATCTTTCAGTACTCCATCAAAATGTGTTTTTCACATAAGTTCTCCCACACTGCTGCATCCAACTTCCTCAGATGCACAATGAGTGTGAATTGCTTGTATGATTTGCTCAGACAGTTATGTGTACAACATGCTTGTGGTAATATGTGTCCTGAATGCCACATGCATATTTCCTATGTTTTGAGACATGCTATATCATTCAGTGACATACATGCAAGATGTCAACTGATTTGAGTGTGAAAGGGCTAGACAGGAAGGCGCTGACCCTCTGAATTTCACTTGCTATTTGTCGTACATGTGAGTGCTTCTGAGGGTTGTGTTGGTAGTGTTCACCTGTGATAGTGCCAGTTATACATTGCTTTGTAACATAGCTCACAGTGACTCACTGATGCTGGCACTGCCTACTGAGGTCCTACCTATGCCAAGCTTGTGGAAGGCATTTCTCAACTTGATATAATTTTGTCTTTTATTATATTTCAATCTGATAGACTTGTGCGATATGAGTGTAGCAATGTGGTATGGCTGTGCAACTGGCAATGCATACATTTCACTAGCACATTCCTTCCTCGGTGCATTGTGTGTGTTTGTTGGTACTTTTAGAGTGTGTGAATCCTTGTTTACCAACTGTTGTTGGCTAGTCATGGTTTCAGAGTCTTAGGTGATTTGATGTTACATCCTAATGTCAAAAATACTCCAAGACAGTTGTGTGGATATGTGATTTATTTGTGACAATGGTGCACAGTTGCTAATTGTTTACAATTTCATGAATACAAATTTTGAACTATATTTGCCCTTCTGCTGGCTCCAGCAGCAGTATTATGCAGTCCTCTCTCATGTAATGGGGCTTCATTGTCCTCATTTTCCCTCCCTAGGGTCCTCCACCTGTTCTTCTAAGGAGACATTGGTCCTCACACAAATGTTGTGCAATATGGTGCAGATAAGTATAATTTTGTACACAAGTGGTGGTGAATACAACAGTTTGCCACCAGATATATTAAGGCATCTGAAGCGGGCATTGAGAATGCCAAATGTCCTCTCTACCACATTCTTGGTCTTTTTGTGTGCCTCATTATATGGCTTCTCTGGGTCAGTTTGCAGGCTGCCAATTGGGATCATCACCCACGGCTGGATGCCATATCCTTAGTCTGTTGCAATGTAAGAGGGGAGACAATGTTTGACTTGCCCTTGTGTAACTTATTCACTGGCCTGGCAGAGTATTGGTGTATGAATGAGGGAATAAAGACTTTCCTCCTGGATTGCGTGAGTTTCTATTTGTATACATGATTATATAGGCATGTTGTGGCACATCTTCCAGTCAAGTGTGCAGTTTCAGGGGCATGATAAATGTGTGATTTGAATGGCATGACAGTTCACCCATGCAGGATGTGTGATGTTGACAAATGTGGTAGAAAGTTCTTGAACCATATGACCTGCCAAAGGGCCATGTTGTGTGATAGTGATCATTCTGTCTGTGTTCTATGCCATGAGACAGCTGTTGTGCCCTGTGTGTAGCCTGTAAACCCACCCCTTCCCGGACAAAGTACTCCTCCCTTATCAATATCAATGCTGGTGAATTGATACTCTATGGCCCTAATTCTGAGTCTGACGGGCGGCGGAGGCCGCCCGCCAGACTTCCCCCCTCCGAAATACTGCTCCGCGGTCGAAAGACCGCGGAGGGTATTCCGAGTTTTCCCCTGGGCTGGCGGGCGGTCTTCGCAAGACCGCCCGCCAGCCCAGGGGAAAACTCCCTTCCCACGATGACGCCGGCTCGTAATAGAGCCGGCGAAGTGGGAAGGTGCGACGGGTGCAGTTGCACCCGTCGCGTATTTCAGTGTCTGCTTTGCAGACACTGAAATACTTTTAGGGGCCCTCTTACGGGGGCCCCTGCCGTGCCCATGCCATAGGCATGGGCACGGCAGGGGCCCCCAGGGGCCCCGCGACTCCCCCTCCCGCCATCCGGTTCCCGGCGGGAGAACCGCCAGGAACTGGATGGCGGGAGGGGGAGTCGGAATCCTCCATGGCTGCGGAGCACGCTCCGCAGCCATGGAGGATTCCTACGAGCGGCGGAAAGTCAGCGGGAGACCGCTGGCTTTCCGCGTCTGACCGCGGCTAAACCGCCGCGGTCAGAATGCTCGTAGGAGCACCGCCAGCCTGTTGGCGGTGCTCCCGTGGTCGGTGGCCCTGGCGGCCACCGACCGCCAGGGTCGGAATGACCCGCTATGTGTGTTGTAGACTGCTGTACACACTAAGAGACCAAAAGACAAGTAATGTGTGGAGTATTTCTACTTTTTGCACAATAGTGATTGCACCCCTATGGTGTGCTTAATTTTTGGTGCTGCCACAGGCGTATCTATTGCTATATGTGCAAGCCAATGGCAACATGCATACATCATGACCGAATGTACAGTCCTTCCATACTCAGTGATGCATGTGATAAGGCAGTATTGACAAAGCTGCTTGGAGACCCAATAGAGTTGCTGGACACCACCTTGTGAATGCACAGCAGGCACTGCAATATGGGAGCATCATGACACAAGACACTACATTGGCACTAGGGGCTTGTACAATAGTCCCTGTGTGTTGGAGATGTGGATTTGATATTTGCAGTGATGCATGTTGCATATGTGTTGCTCTTATTCCTCCATGAGTGGAGAGTGTTGGGTGTTGGGTGTATATTGTTTGCACCTTGTATCTTGTGTGTTGTGTGTGTTAGGTAATTGCTGTGTGCTTACCTACAAGTAGGCCAATGTCATATTGTTTATCCTGGAAGCGTTGGTTGATGGTGAAATGGTGGAAGATGTAAGTATCATGCACACTTCCAGGACAACTGGCCAGCACATTGCTGAATAGTCCACAATAGTCCACAATGGCCTGCACATTAATGGAATGTGTGTGTTCTTCCTATTGTAATAAAACTGTTCTATTTCGGCTGGAGAGGCAAGTAGCACATGCTGGCAGTCCATGGCACCCAACACATGTGGGAACCCAGCAACTGCATAAAATTCCTGTTAGGTCTCCTGCTGCAGTTGCTGTGTGCTGGGGAAAATAATGTGGTGAGGAGTGAGGCAAATAATGGCATCCAGCAGAATTGGCAGTAAAGCTGAGAGGGAGGACTGGTAAAATCCACCCATTTCTGCCACAGTTGACTGGAATGAGCCTGAGGCCACCATACACAGCACAGACAGGAGCTTGGTCATGGGTGGTATGTTGGTTGAGCTATACATTCTGGGTGTTATTGCTGGTGCAATGTGGTGGAGCAGCTGCACAATGGACTCTGGCACCAGCTGGTAGAACCTTATGATGGTCTCCTCTCTTTGGCCAAGGTTGGATGTGCGTACAATATATATACGCTCCTTCTTCCTGCGCTGCCTTTGTAGTTGGTGTAATAGTGATGGAGGGTGCCACAGTGATGCTAGCAGTGCTTGGCAATGTTGCATACTTCTTCTCCGGGTGCCTAGCTGGAGAAGTAAGAGGTCCATGTTGCCCTGTTGGTTGCCAGAATGCTTAAGGTGTGTTTTCCTTATATGCCGGTGCTCCATTTTATCTCCTGGTCTGACCAGGCATTAACATTTTGACGCTATTAGGAATTAGCACAGTTTTTCCAATGTGCGCACGATTTTTTGGCAGGCTTGCCAATAAGGCGTTAGCCGGCTAGTGTCATTTTTGAATTAGGAATGCCGACCCTACATGTCATTTTTGTTAACCGCTTCTGTGCCTTGGACAAGGTGATCTCGTCCAAGGCTACAGTGCCCGTGTGCCTTGGACGAGGTCACCTCGTCCAAGGCACGGGAACTTGGGGGAGCGCTAGTGCGCACCTCCTGTGCACCCCCCTCTCCCCCCAAGGCGGGGATGGAAGGAGAAGACCTTCCCCTTCCACCCCCAACCCCCCCTGTGACTTCAGCACGCGAGCGCGCGCTGATTTGTCACAGGGGCCTCCCCCATCACGCTGGAAGCTCTGCTTCCAGCGCGATTGAAAGAGAAATGCTCAGCATTTCTCTTCCAATCATGTGGGGGAGGCCCGGAGAGGCTTCAAAGGTAAGGAAATATATTTCCTTCCCTTTGAAGTCTCTCCCAGGGTTTCAAAAGCCGGATTGCTTGCACTAGACACCAGGGAAACCCCACTAGACACAAGGGCTTTTTTTTTTTTGCTGAAAGTGACAAAAGGGAGTGACCCCTTGGGCAAGGGTCGCTCCCATGGGGGGGCATTTTTTTGGGAAGGCCTTTTCTGCCACCCCTGGGGGCAGATCGGCCTATTATTAGGCCGATCTGCCCCCAGGGGGGGCAGAAACCTCTAGGCACCAGGGAACATTTTTATTTTTATTTATTTTTTATGTTTTTTTTTTTTTGGTGGGGAGCGACCCCTTAGGCAAGGGTCGCTCCCCTAGGGGGGAAATTATATTTAGGCCATTTCTGCCCCCCTGGGGGGCAGATTGGCCTATTTTAGGTCAATCTGCCCCCAAGGGGGGCAGAAACCACTAGACAAGAGGGAGTTTTTTTTCTTTACGGGAATTTCATGCAAGGGGAGCGACCCCTTAGGCAAGGGTCGCTCCCTGGGGGGGGCAAATTGTATTTAGACCATTTCTGCACCCCTTGGGGGCAGATTGGCCGATTTTAGGCACCAGCGCCAATGTCACGCAGGGGGAGCGACCCTATAGGCAAGGGTCGCTCCCGGGCAGGGGGGGTTTGGAGGTCAAATTTATTTTAGGGCATTTCTGCCCCCCCCTGGGGCCGGCTGAGCTAGAGGCCAAAATCCACAGGTAGGCACTTTGCAAAAAACACCTCTGTTTTCTGTGAAAAAATATGTTGTGTCCACGTTGTGTTTTGGGCCATTTCCTTTCGTGGGCTCTAGGCCTACCCACAGAAGTGAGGTACCATTTTTTATCGAGAGACTTAGGGGAACGCTGGGTGGAAGGAAATTTGTGGCTCCTCTCAGATTCCAGAACTTTCTGTCACCGAAATGAGAGGAAAAAGTGTTTTTTGGCCAATTTTTGATGTTTGCAAAGGATTCTGGGTAACATAACCTGGTCAGAGCCCCGCAAGTCACCCCATCTTGGATTCCCCTGGGTTTCTAGTTTTCAAAAATGCGCTGGTTTGCTAGGTTTGCCAAGTGCCGGCTGAGCTACAGGCCAAAATCCACAGGGAGGCACTGTTTTCTATGAAAAAATGTGATGTGTCCACGTTGTGTTTTGGGCCATTTCCTTTCGTGGGCGCTAGTCCTACCCACACAAGTGAGGTATCATTTTTATCGGGAGACTTGGGGGAATGCTGGGTGGAAGTATATTTGTGGCTCCTCTCTGATTCCAGAACTTTCTGTCACCAAAATCTGAGGAAAATGTGTTTTTTTAGCCAAATTGTGAGGTTTGCAAAGGATTCTGTGTAACAAAACCTGGTCAGAGCCCCACAAGTCACCCCATCTTGGATTCCCCTAGGTCTCTAGTTTTCAAAAATGCATAGGTTTGGTAGGTTTCCCTATGTCCCGGCTGAGCTAGAGGCCAAAATCTACAGGTAGGCACTTTGCAAGAAACACCTCTGTTTTCTTTCAAAAAATGTGATGTGTCCACGTTGCGTTTTGGGGCATTTCCTGTCGCGGGTGCTAGGCCTACCCACACAAGTGAGATATCATTTTTATCGGGAAACTTGGGGGAACGCTGGGTGGAAGGAAATTTGTGGCTCCTCTCTGATTCCAGAACTTTCTGTCACCAAAATGTGAGGAAAATATGTTTTTTTAGCCAAATGTTGAGGTTTGCAAAGGATTCTGGGTAACAAAACCTGGTCAGAGCCCCACAAGTCACCCCATTTTGGATTTCCCTAGGTATCTAGTTTTCAAAAATGCATAGGTTTGGTAGGTTTCCCTATGTGCCGGCTGAGCTAGAGGCCAAAATCTACAGGTAGGCACTTTGCAAAAAACACCTCTGTTTTCTTTAAAAAAATGTGATGTGTGCACGTTGCGTTTTGGGGCATTTCCTGTCGCGGGCGCTAGGCCTACCCACACAAGTGAGGTATCATTTTTATCTGGAGACTTGGAGGAACGCTGGGTGGAAGGAAATTTGTGGCTCCTCTCTGATTCCAGAACTTTCTGTCACCAAAATGTGAGGAAAATGTGTTTTTTGTTAGCCAAATTTTGAGGTTTGCAAAGGATTCTGGGTAACAAAACCTGGTCAGAGCCCCACAAGTCACCCCATCTTGGATTCCCCTAGGTCTCTAGTTTTCAGAAATGCACAGGTTTGGTAGGTTTCCCTAGGTGCCGGCTGAGCTAGAGGCCAAAATCTACAGGTAGGCACTTTGCAAAAACAGCTCTGTTTTCTGTCAAAAAATGTGATGTGTCCACGTTGTGTTTTGGGCCATTTCCTTTCGTGGGCGCTAGTCCTACCCACACAAGTGAGGTATCATTTTTATCGGGAGACTTGGGGGAACGCTGGGTGGAAGGAAATTTGTGGCTCCTCTCTGATTCCAGAACTTTCTGTCACCAAAATGTGAGGAAAATTTGTTTTTTTTAGCCAAATTTTGAGGTTTGCAAAGGATTCTGGGTAACAAAACCTGGTCAGAGCCCCACAAGTCACCCCATCTTGGATTCCCCTAGGTCTCTAGTTTTCAGAAATGCACAGGTTTGGTAGGTTTCCCTATGTCCCGGCTGAGCTAGAGGCCAAAATCTACAGGTAGGCACTTTGCAAGAAACACCTCTGTTTTCTTTCAAAAAATGTGATGTGTCCACGTTGCGTTTTGGGGCATTTCCTGTCGCGGGTGCTAGGCCTACCCACACAAGTGAGATATCATTTTTATCGGGAGGCTTGGGGGAACGCTGGGTGGAAGGAAATTTGTGGCTCCTCTCTGATTCCAGAACTTTCTGTCACCAAAATGTGAGGAAAATGTGTTTTTTTAGCCAAATTTTGAGGTTTGCAAAGGATTCTGGGTAACAGAACCTGGTCAGAGCCCCACAAGTCACCCCATCTTGGATTTCCCTAGGTCTCTAGTTTTAAAAAATGCACGGGTTTGGTAGGTTTCCCTAGGTGCCGGCTGAGCTAGAGGCCAAAATCTACAGGTAGGCACTTTGCAAAAAACACCTGTTTTCTTTCAAAAAATGGGATGTGTCCACGTTGCGTTTTGGGGCATTTCCCTGTCGCGGGCGCTAGGCCTACCCACACAAGTGAGGTATCATTTTTATCGGGAGACTTGGGGGAACGCTGGATGGAAGGAAATTTGTGCCTCCTCTAAGATTCCAGAACTTTCTGTCACAGAAATGTGAGGAACATGTGTTTTTTTAGCCAAATTTTGAGGTTTGCAAAGGATTCTGGGTAACAAAACCTGGTCAGAGCCCCACAAGTCACCCCATCTTGGATTCCCCTAGGTCTCTAGTTTTCAAAAATGCATAGGTTTGGTAGGTTTCCCTAGGTCCCGGCTGAGGTAGAGGCCAAAATCTACAGGTAGGCACTTTGCAAAAAACACCTCTGTTTTCTTTCAAAAAATGTGATGTGTGCACGTTGCGTTTTGGGGCATTTCCTGTTGCGGGCGCTAGGCCTACCCACACAAGTGAGGTATCATTTTTATCGGGAGACTTGGGGGAATGCTGGGTGGAAGGAAATGTGTGGCTCCTCTCTGATTCCAGAACTTTCTGGCACCAAAATGTGAGGAAAATGTGTTTTTTTTAGCCAAATTTTGAGGTTTGCAAAGGATTCTGGGTAACAAAACCTGGTCAGAGCCCCACAAGTCACCCCATCTTGGATTCCCCTAGGTCTCTAGTTTTCAGAAATGCATAGGTTTGGTAGGTTTCCCTAGGTGCCGGCTGAGCTAGAGGCCAAAATCTGCAGGTAGGCACTTTGCAAAAAACAGCTCTGTTTTCTGTCAAAAAATGGGATGTGTCCACGTTGTGCTTTGGGGCATTTCCTGTCGCGGGCGCTAGGCCTACCCACACAAGTGAGGTATAATTTGTATCGGGAGACTTGGGGGAACGCTGGGTGGAAGGAAATTTGTGCCTCCTCTTAGATTCCAGAACTTTCTGTCACAGAAATGTGAGGAACATGTGTTTTTTTAGCCAAATTTTGAGGTTTGCAAAGGATTCTGGGTAACAGAACCTGGTCAGAGCCCCACAAGTCACCCCATCCTGGAGTCCCCTAGGTCTCTAGTTTTCAGAAATGCATAGGTTTGGTAGGTTTCCCTAGGTGACGGCTGAGCTAGAGGCCAAAATCTACAGGTAGGCACTTTGCAAAAAACACCTCTGTTTTCTTTCAAAAAAATGGGATGTGTCCACGTTGCGTTTTGGGGCGTTTCCTGTCGCAGGCGCTAGGCCTACCCACACAAGTGAGGTAGCATTTTTATCGGGAGACTTGGGGGAACATAGATTAGCAAAACAAGTGTTTTTGCCCCTTGTCTTTCTCTACATTTTTTCCTTCCAAATATAGGAGAGTGTGTAAAAAAGACATCTATTTGAGAAATGCCCTGCAATTCACATGCTAGTATGATCACCCCGGAATTCAGAGATGTGCAAATAACCACTGCTCCTCAACACCTTATCTTGTGCCCTTTTTGGAAATACAAAGGTTTTCTTGATAGCTATTTTTTACTCTTTATATTTCAGCAAATGAATTGCTGTATACCTGGTATAGAATGAAAACGCACTGCAGGGTGCAGCTCATTTATTGGCTCTGGGAACCTAGGGTTATTGATGAACCTACAAGCCCTATATATCTCCGCAACCAGAGGAGTCCAGCAGACGTAATGGTATATTGCTTTCGAACAGCTGACATTGCAGGAAAAAGTTACAGAGTAAAACGTAGAGAAAAATTGATGTTTTTTTCACCTCATTTTCAATATTTTTCTTTTTCAGTTGTTATTTACTGTAGGAAACCCTTGTAGTATCTACACAAATGACCCCTTGCTGAATTCAGAATTTTGTCTACTTTTCAGAAATGTTTAGGTTTCTGGGATCCAGCATTGGTTTCATGCCCATTTCTGTCACTGACTGGAAGGAGGCTGAAAGCACAAATTTTTTTTAAAATGGGGTATGTCCCAGTAAAATGCCAAATTTGTGTAGAAAAATTGGGTTTTCTGATTCAAGTCTGCCTGTTCCTGAAAGCTGGGAAGCTGGTGAGTTTAGCACCGCAAACCCTTTGTTGATGCCATTTTCAGGGGAAAAACCACAAGCCTTCTTCTGCAGCCACTTTTTCCCATTTTTTTTAAAAAAACGAATTTTCACTGTATTTTGGCAAATTTCTTGGCCTCCTTCAGGGGAACCCACAAAGTCTGGGTACCTCTAGAATCCCTAGGATGTTGGAAAAAAAAGGACGCAAATTTGGCTTGGCTAGCTTATGTGGACAAAAAGTTATGAGGGCCTAAGCGCAAACTGCCCCAAATAGGCAAAAAAAAGGCCTGGCACAGGAGGGGGAAAATGCCCGGCAGCGAAGGGGTTAAAAGGCACAGGGTTAGGTGGCACTACTAAAAAATGGCACAAACTTCTGTAAAGTGGCACTAGACAGGTCTAGTGCCACTTTGTAAAGATGGAGCTGATTTTTTGCTGCCGTTGCACCAAAATCGTGGAGCAACGGAGGAGCTAAATCATTGTAAATCTGGGCAAAACCTGATTTCTTTGGTTTGCTGTTTATCCAGGAACACCATTTATAAGTCATTCTTACAGACAGTTTTAGCTGTCAGCTGACAACACCTGTTTATATTACATTACAAAGGCAGAGAATGGACTTTGGGTTAGCCCCTTGCTCATGACTGGATGGCCTTATTGCTTATCTCACTTCCCTGCTCCCAAGTGATTAGCCTTCCTCCTTATTCTTTTGTTTGTCCCTCCCAGCACTGTATCAGCCTGACAACATTTTAAGTGGATGACGTATTCTTCAGCTGCTGACCTTAGAACTTTACAGTGCATGACAAAGACGTTTTCTCTCCCTCTTTCTCTCTGCTCCCGGTCTTCCCCCAAACTCTTTTGTTCCCACCTCCTTCCCTCTGCAACATCCTCTTAAACCCACATTCACCCTTTTTTAAAAACAATAATACGTTTTTCAGCCTGTTCACTATTGGGCGGTAAGCATACAAAGATAGTGTTCTGAGTATTCTAACACGGCCACCTGTGCATGCCTATATATTTGTTTTATTTTAATAAATCCCATTCAAAGATGGTTGCCACAGATGCCCACGCATTAGCAGAGGCCATATTTTTACGCACTTTCTAATAATTTACAAAATGCAGTTTCTACATGACCACCAAAGTTACACACCTATTGCAGCACTCTCTAGGGTAGCAAAAAGTATTGGCTAAGCCTATAGGTTTCTTAGCTGACACTTCATTGGCTTTGCAAATGCTTTTTACTCAAGGATCTCAAATGTGACCAGTATCATAACTCTGAAATAGTATTGTTTGCTGTAATTCCGAAATGTTTACGGTTTTCGGAAATAAACTGAAGTAGAGGCATTTATTTGTCTCTTCGGTTGACTTCAACGACCTCTAGAAAGTGTCACTGAAGGTCTTTGAAATGTCTGAATCTTAAATCACATGGAGTTATTTAATTCGCCCCGGCTTCAAGAGCATCAATAAACTCTGCAAATCCAGTGTGCCGGCTGTCGAGTTTTAAATCATTTTAAGTAATTTATAGCCCCATACATGTCAATTACTCGCATTAGGGCTCTGATGGTGTAGTTCTCAACACCCAGCTTCAACTCACTATCAATTCTTCATACTTTATTAAAATAAAACTAAAAAAGAGCAATTTCAGCCCGGAAGCGAAAATACGCTCTGATGTATATTTTTATTAACACGTTCTGCACTCTGTCTTCCACATAATGTGTTTATCACCTGGCTTGACTTGATAGAACGTGACACCCAACATGGGTGAGCAGCATAAAGAAACATGTTCTTGCCATTCAAAGTCACTACAACATTGAGGAAAAAACGCTATTCTGTTATTAAGATCCATTCACTGGAAAGCACATTCATTTCCATCAGCAGTCTGAATGATTTTCACACATTTAAATAATCAAGCTTTACTTTGATTTATTTTCAAAAAGAAAAACAATGAGTTTTTAAGTTTTGTGCACGTCTAAGAATGTGGAATTGACGACGGATTCGGATTCAGTCAAAGGAAAACCTACGTTGGAGCAGCTGGACAAAGGCTTCTAAAGATCAATACATACATACTTCTCCTGGTACCATAATAAGAGTAATTGCAACTAAGGACCTGATTTCCAAGTGTTCCAAATTCAGTTTTGAGTGCAAACTCTCATCTCGAATTAGAAGTTCGGACCCATGATTTGTGACTGGCAAAGTTGATGTAAATCGCTGAAGGCAAATGTGTGCATCGGGTAATGAGAGAAATTATGCTCAAATATAGGGGCGAAGCTTGCACTGGTGCAGCAGGTGCAGTGGCACCTGGGCCAGGAGACCTGAGAAGCCCACTGAACCCTGATTATTACTGTATTTTAGAAATTGAAGAGCCGCCAAAGGGACAATTTCCTTTCTTTCACTATGGCCCATGACACACTGAGGCCCATATTTACAGTTTTTTTGCGCCGCATTTGCGTCCTTTTTTTGCGCAAAAGGGGAGGAAACAATTATATTTTGTATGTTTGCGCAGCTTCTGCAGCAAAAAATTATGCTAATGCGGCACAAAAAAAGTATAAATATGGGCCTGAATACACCAGTGCTCAAATAGCTGTGAATGTCCATGCCTATATGTCCAAAACATGACTGAGTGGACAGAATGAAAAAAGGAAGGAAAGCTAATTTAACATTCAAGGAGGGTAATCCAGAAAGAGTTAAAATAAAAAAAGAAACTCGACTTTCCCCCATCAAACTTTGAACTTAAGAAGGGAAAGCATGGTGCAGGATTTCTGTACTAGACAAGACTTTCATGAAACAATTGAGGGTTAGATGTGTCAAGATTGAGATTGAGATTTACACAAATTGGCCATTTGTTTTTTTTCTTTTTCAGGAAATGCAACTGTTCAAAGCAAAGATCAGCACCGTCCTTTTAGGGAAAGCTCTTGTTTTTCTCAAAGTAAAGGGACTCAAATTGTCAGCTATATTACAGAAAGATGGACTCAAGTGCCTAAATATGAATTCTCATTCTTTAAGCTCTCAAATCAATTAATCTAATGGAGCAGACACGGATATCTCTGTTGAAACTATTGAGACGCCTGAAAAGATGAAAATGAATAGCTTATCAGGGACTGCCATGATAGAGGAACCACAATTACAATTAGAGGTAGGATAGAACTCAGCACAGTGACAGGAGGAGCAAATGAGCAAATTGCTAATGCTTTTCAATTTTGGTGAAATTTAAACTGCTTGATTCACAAGCTACTAATAATCGCATAATGAATCTTGTTAATGGGTCAACCTCTCAGACATTGAACTTACCTCAATAACCAGACAACGTTGGAGCTCAAGAGCAGCCTGAAAAGGAGAAACAGAAATCAGATGATTTGCCTTCACACGTGACCCTCGAAGCAGCAGTTAGGAACGGAAATGAAGAAGAGAAAAGTCCTCACTATCACAGAGCTTCATTGCAGCAGTACAGAAAAGGGTGCCTCACAGTGTGCAAAGAATCCTCCTGTTCCTAACAATGTACGTTCCTTTGAAGGGCTAGAGCAAGATAATAATGCTGGATAGAAAATGGGAGCACAGATGAATCTCCAGGAACATCCTACCCAGGCTTCAGTGGACTTAGCAGCTGGTTCTGCAACAGTTCTACTTCCCGCTCTCGTATTGATAACAATCTCTTCATGTGCACGTGGTTGAAACAGACAAGAAGCTGGATGGTGTTTATTCTTAAATTGAGGAGTTGCAGCAAAAGGTTTTTGATGCCTCCTCTTGAAACTTCAACTGGAAAAACAAGAACGCTCAAACTTGAGATTCATAGGAATACCTGAGAGTAAAGAGCAAACCTCAACAGTCCTCAATCCCTTTGACAAACTTATTCAAATCCATGTATGCTAAGCTACAAGGAAGATTTTACTATCATGAGGGCCATTGAGATTTAATGATTCAGAAATGTGCCGAGGGCGCATTGCGAACGTTTATCATCTGGTATATTTTTAAACTGCTTAAGATCAAACTTGTGCTAACATAAAATGAAGATGTACTGCCTTTTGTCTCGAAGTGACACCACACCACATGATTACTGTTGTTCTTATTTCTCAGTTCTACATAGAGTTGCAGACTTCTTACTAAAATACGGTGAGCATTCCCAGAAGCTTCTCACCAGCATCTAAGCAAGGACATCCCAACTGTCTCAAACTGTTGTTCATACAATATTTTGAATGCTGTGCTTGAATACACTGTGAGATCAACTGTATTCAATGTAAAAGTATTGTGAGGGAATCATTGAATGTATTCTGAAGTAAAGTGTTTCCTTTTGCCAGTTCCTTTTGGTGCATATTCTGAGTACCATTTACATGCTTAGTGTTAGAAATGGGGTCTTTGGCAGTCAGGTTGAGGTTGGCAAGGACCCTCACTCGAGTCAGGGTAAAGGAGAATCACCCTCAGCTAACCCCTGCTCACCCCCTTGGTAGCTTGGCATGAGAAGGCAGGCTTAACTTCAGAGTTCTAGGTGTAAAGTATTTGTACCAACACACACAGTAACTTAATGAAAACACTACAAAATGACTCAACACAGGTTTAGAAAAATAGAAAATTCCTATCTAAACAAAACAAGCCCAAAACGACAAAAAGCCAACACACACAAGTCAATTTATTAATTTTAAAAGCAAAAGAGTCTTAAATCCTTTTGTAAAAGGTAAAACACTATATAGCTCTGCAAAGTACCTGGGAAGCATCAAAATAACACACACAGGCGAGTGTGCATCGAAAAAGGTAAGCTGTGTGTCAATATCTCACCTGCAAGCAAGATTGTGAGTCGTTTCTCCTTCTCCGGTTGGGTCACCGTGCGTCCGTTTTCCTCTCTGCAGGAGAGCGATGCCTCGATCCAGGCAGAACATGGTTTCGGGCAAGCGTTGCGTAATTTTTTCACGCCCAGCAAGATTTGCGTCAAAAATCCTGCTGCACGGTGATAGCAAAACCGCGATGTGTGGGTTGCGACTTTACCACCCTCCGTTAGCGATGCAGCACGCCATTTCTCCAGCCGGGAGCGGTGATCTACCAGCCGTGCTTCAAGTGCTGCGTCGATTTCAGCCAGCGGCGTGTCATTCCTTCAGCCGCGTCTCGGAGGTTGCATTGGAAATTTCCCCGCACAGCGGTCTGTGCGTGGATTTTCAATCTTGGTCTACCAGCTTCACCTGTCAAGGCCCCAGGAACTGGATAGGGCACCACTTGGCAGGGCAGGCATCTCAGCAGAGAGTCCAGGTGCTGGCAGGGAAAGTCTTTGATGGCCCTGAGACTTAAACAACAGGAAGCAAGCTCAGGACAAGCCCTTGGAGATTTCTTCACAAGCAGGACTGCACAACAAAGTCCAGTCTTTGTCTCCTTTCACCAGGCAGAAGAAGCAACTGCAGGATAGCTCCACAAAGCACAGTCACAGGCAGAGCAGCACTTCTCCTCAGCTCTTCGTCTTCTCCAGCAGAGGTTCCTCTTGATTTCCAGAAGTGACCTAAAGTCTGTGGTTTTGGGTGCCATTCTTATACCCATTTTGGCATTTGAAGTAGGCTTACTTCAAAGGAAAGTCTCTGTTGTTTGTGAAATCCTGCCTTGCCCAGGCCAGCCCCAGACACACACCAGGGGGTTGGAGACTGCATTGTGTGAGGGCAGGCACAGCCCTTTCAGGTGTGAGTGACCACTCCTCCCCTCCTTCATAGCACAGATAGCTCATCAGGATATGCAGGCTACACCCGAGCTCCCTTTGTGTCACTGTCTAGAGAGAGGTGCAAACAGCCCAACTGTCAAATTGACCCAGACAGGGAATCCACAAACAGGCAGCGTCACAGAATGGTTTAAGCAAGGAAATGCTCACTTTCTAAAAGTGGCATTTTCAAATACACAATCTCAAAATCAACTTTACGAAAAGATGTATTTTTAAATTGTGAGCTCAGAGACCCCAAACTCCACATGTCTATCCGCTCCCAAAGGGAATCTATGCTTTAATCATATTCAAAGGCAGCCCCCATGTTAACCTATGACAGGGATAGGTCTTGCAACAGTAAAAAAACTAATTTAGCAGTATTTCACTGTCAGGACATATACAACACATTAGTGTATGTCCTACCTTAAACATACACTGCACCCTGCCCATGGAGCTACCAAGGGCCTACCTTTGGGGTGTCTTACATGTAAGAAAAGGGACGGTTTAGGTCTGGCAAGTGGGTACACTTGCCATGTCGAATTGGCAGTTTAAATCTGCACACACAGACACTGCAGTGGCAGGTCTGAGACATGATTACAGGGCTACTAATGTGGGTGGCACAACCAGTGCTGCAGGCCCACTAGTAGCATTTAATTTGCAGGCCCTGGCACCTCTAGAGGCATATTTATACTCTGTTTACGCCGAATGTGCGTCAAAAATGTTGACGCACATTCGGCGCAAACCGTGCACCATATTTAAACTTTGAAACCCAAGTCCACAAACGCCAAAATTCCGCCATGTGCGTCATTTTCTGGATGCAGGAAACCGCCTTGCATTAGTGACATGCAAGGTAGTCATTCCCATCCAAAACATGACTTAAACACCCATGCGCCTTATTGATCCAATCACGCAAAAATCCTGCACGGCTGGGAGGCGGAGTCGGAAAATTACGCACAATCAGGCGTTAAAATTGGGCAAACACACCTATACTTAATGAAAACACACAGAAGCAACAGCAGAGCTCCAAAAGGAAGACATGGAGGTGCTTTTCATCCAGCATGCACGCAGGCGCATTGAGCCACAGTTGGCACCCAGCTTGCAGACACCCCGCACCATTCCACCAGAAACCAAGCTGCTAGTTGTACTCCACATGTTGGCAAGTGGTTCCTTTCAAACCACTGGTGCCTTGGTTGCCGGGATCTCACAGTCCTCATTCTCTGCCTTCCTACCTAAGGTACTCGATGCCATCATCTCCCTCACACCCCGCCACATCAGCTTCCCCAACACACAGAAGAAGGAGCAGGAGACCAAACAGGGCTTCTACTAAATCAACAGCTTCCCACACATGCTTGGTGCCATTGACTGCACACATGTACGCTTGTGCCACCTGCTGCAACTGAATATCTATACCGCAACAGGAAGCACACACACTCCATCAATGTGCAGGCCATTGTCGATCACCGGGGATTGATCACCAACATTGTGGCAAAGTATCCTGGGTGTGACATGATTCATTCATCTTCCGCCACTGCACCATCAATCAACACTTCCAGGATGGACGGTATGGAAATGGCCTACTTGTTGGTAAGTACAGAAACCTACTTATATACACACTGCACAACAACCCTCTAGGACAAACAACACATACACCACTACATTGACACGTGGCCAGGAAGACAATGAGGTTGTGGCACTGCTAGGCATGAGTGATACCATGACACATTTGGATATATACCTATGGACAAATGACAGAACCAAATAACAACAGATGCCACTCCACAGACACAGGGGAACAATTTAAAACAACACAATGACAATGACATGGCCTCAACTGGCAGTACAACTTGGAAGATTAATCTTTTAATATCACATCAATAACACTCAATCAAACACCCTTCCAACCAATACGTACTGTGTAAGGGGTGTGTAATGGGTTTTGCTGCAGGTCAAACATCATGAGACACATAGCATGATGATGACTACAATGAAGGTCACATGAAATCATTGAGGCTGTACCAATATCTCACATCACTCCTGCTCTCACATTGCCCACTACCAATAAGCAAGTGGACTGTGTGAAGAACACATATTGATGGGACAATATTGAAAGTGCAGATTCTTACAAATACGGATTGAGACAATTTCATACACACACAACAGATGTACAGGCACACAGAACTTCTGACACTCCAAATGACAACCTCACAACCAAGTTAGCCAGCTGAACTAGAACATGTTCAGTAGTATAGGTACACGTTAGAACCGAAGTCGACTTGGCAAGGGCAGTGAAATAGGTCTGCAGAGAATTTGTCACACATGTGAAATTTGTGCATAGTCAATTGTCAACACATCAGTGCTGACAACGTACAGAGATGTTGTTCATTGTCATCTAGCCAAATCTAAGGGTCTCACTGATGTTTAACTAATTCTATTGCATATGTGAAATTGGATGGGATGTCCAGGGTATATAGATGCAACCGTGTTACCACCACTGTGGAATTGATTCTGTGTATGGAAGTATCATGTCACCCCAGTTAAGACACAGGGACACCTCTTTCATATGACATAATGCAAGGGAGTACACAATGTACTGCAACTCTACAAAAATACTGCTGACATCCAGTCAATCAGCCAAACACCTGTTCAGATAAGGAAACAGCCCAATGCTAATGGTACATCCTAGAAGCCTAGGATTCCATACAGTAACACAAACACAGATGAGTCACAGACAACACAAGAGAACAACTGCCATGCAAAGTGATAATCATGGTTCAAGCTACATCAACATGTTCTCACTCATTTTCTCTTTCAGCTGATCAGGGGTATGGTATCCAGCCATAGATCATGACCCCATTTGCAAATCCAAGCACTGCAGTAGAGCGTGCCTATAATGAGGCACATCGGAGGACACGCACCATAGTCGAGAGGACCTTTGGCACCCTGAAGTCAAGATTCAGGTGCCTTGACATCACCGGAGGCAGCCTTCTATGCTCACCTGAAATGGTGTGCAAAATCATTTTGACCTGTGCCATCCTGCACAACATATGTGTAAGAAGGAACATTCCCCTATATGAACCCGACCCATAAATGCCTGAAGAGGAGGAAGAGGAGGATGCTGTCCATCAACATAAGGGGGACCATCCAAACACAGCTGCAGGATTGCGTGAGAGACAACATATTGTCCAAAATTTCTTTTAACTCTACTCATCTATCACCACTGTCTTACCATATGTCAATAAACACCTATACTATTCACTATATTATTTTTGCATAACATTATCCCTAACAATCAGAATCAGAGTGTAGCCTCATGGAGCATTGCAGAAATACAGATTAGGATACAGAAAATTCCACATAATATTTGATGGGTATGATTGTACAGCCAACTTCACACACACTGTAAATGACATACTCTGTCAGCACACCAAGTTTGCCCTGTTGTCAATCTCATAACACATCTGCAGTGCTATAGCTGGACTATACCCATGTGTGTTCTCAATTCCTCTTCGGCTTTCCTTCAATTCAACTGTGAAGGATACTTTGTAAATGCAGGAAATGGCTCCACAGACCCATGACTAGACCTGCACGTAACTGTGACAACATGGACCCCAATAATGACTCAGGCTGCACATGGCCCCACACACTGGAACCAAACACCTTTGGGTAATTTACCACAGGAAATATGTGAGCACGTGCTGCTTGTTCTGCTGGTCCGCCACTGCCACAGGAGAAACATAGGTCATTTATATGACTCCAACTGTGGCGTGACATGACATTTGTGGATTGTATTTGGGACTCGGTGTCCCAAACACCGTACCCACATAGCATTATCAAATGCCTGACTCATGGGTAGTATACAAACAAGTGCCTAGGAAGTAGTATCCAACATTTCAGGACATGTGATGGCTTAGACTTGGAACATTGCCATGATCAACCGTCTTCGATCTACCCTGAGCATGGTTTGTCATTGGTGGTGCTTATGTCCCAAAAAACCTAGGAAGTTCACACAGCATTTGTTGCTGCGCGTATGACAAACACATTTCCTTTCTCATTTCCACACTGAATAGCATCTGAGGGTTGGACACATTGACTCCACATGCATACAAGCATTTTGGAGAAAACTTGTCTTGTGATGTTCACACATTGGGACAACTACAAAAGTAAGAGCCAATTCACACACATTGACACATAGGCATTGAGTTACTGTATTGAGCTGCGTAGCCTTGCTATCCTTTCTTGACGCAAAGCATGCCCAAACTGGGTAATACCTATTTGTATTCCACACGTTTGGCCATCTATAGCGTCAGTGAAGAGTGCAAATCCGGTACAACAACTACAGGATCATGGTCTGCAGTAGTATGATCTGTCACATGTCCCCATACACCGAAATGCACAATGTTGGTGCAATCAGCCTATCTCTGTATTGTCACACCTGTCATGTACTATTAAAAATGAGAAATGACCCAAACCCAGTCAAAGACAGAAATTTTGACACATACATGTAAAAAAAGACGCACATGCGTAAATAAATGACGCATATGCATCGAAAAATGACGCTCATTGCCATGATACATCCATTGGCCCTAAGCGGTAATTCCCACACTGTACCCCATGAAATTGGTTAAGTATGAAACATAATTGAAAAGATGGATGCACGGTTATTTCTAATCATGTGCGTAAAAAAAATTACGCACAGACTGTTAGCGTTATAATATTTTGACGCATAAGAATAAAAATACCCCGCATTTGAGGCAGGAAGTGATGTAATAGGATATCCTGTTTACAGAATTGGTAGAGTGGGTGTACTTTCACTTTCACTTTGCAGTCTGATATTTAATGACTGTGTGGCTGTGTTTTGACTTGTCTCTGTGCATTTTGTGAATTTGTCTCCTGTGTGGTCTTTAAATTGTCTTTTTGTGTATCCTAAGTGTCCGTGGTATCCTGTGTAAGTGTATTTTTTTGTCATTTTTGCTGTATAAATTTTTCTTTGTACTGTTGGGAGTCTGTTGTGGGTAGTGTTAGTTTGGGGATAGTTGGGCTGTTTTCTGGTACTTTTTTTTCATTTCCCTCTCCTACTTTCCCTTCATTCTCCTCTGTACCCCTTTATTCCCTTTTTTTGTGCAAGCATGTTGGGTAGGCCTCGTCTTGGCAGGATGGGAGAGGAGGAGCTGGGTGGATTTATTTGGCTGGTGTGCCACTTCCTACCCTTAATGATCAAGGCAGGTGGGCGCGTGATACATGGGTATCACACAGAGGCAAGGAGGCTCTGGTGGGCAAAGGTCCTGTATCATCTCAAGCAAATCTATAACACACCGCGCAACGACCGCCAGCTGAAACATCGTTGGGCTGACCTGGTTGCCTGGGAGCAAGACCTGCTGGATCACCTGGGGATTGTGATTGGTGGCCCTGTTGGTGAGTACAAATCAGAGTAAGGTGCACATTTAAATGCTCTGTAGTGACAATAGCATATTTGTTCATATGCTGCAGGCAATGTTTTTGGACATGTGGAATGCAAGTTAAACATACAGTTGCCTGTGAGTTATACAATAATTCCTACACATTACTAATATTTGTTGACGCAACAGCTGCACTAACTTACAAAACACAACAGGAGCCTGTAAATTAGTGCTGTCTTCACGTCAATAGATGATGCAAATGTGGCTCTAACATATGTTTTATGCATGGGCTGTGAGTGTACCAGGAAAGACATGTTTTAAATCCAGATATTTTCAAGAAATAATGTGTCCCTTAATTGTTTTGGATACATATCTGAACAGGATTCTGACACATACATAACAAGTCATAGCTGACCTCAGGTAACATCTTAGACTGATATTTGGACTTTGTTGTGCCACAGTTAAATCAGGGATGGATGCGAAAAGTAATGCACACGGGTTCATATCTCAATGTTTGGTGCAACTTACCATAGCTGTGGCACATAAAAATGAAGCAAATGATACAAATTGAGGGGTAACAACTGTCCCTGGCCCTCTGTACATTGTACCTGTGTGTTTTACATTGATCTTAGTCACAATAGCTGGGTGACTGGTATTGCAGTCCCCCAGGAAAGGTGCTTTTCATGTCTCTGATGGATACACATGATGAGAGGAATACACTCCATGAATGAGTCTGAAAACAAATGATGGAGCATGTTTGCCACCACATGATGGTTAGGGCCACTGCATGTGCGCAGGTATGTGTGTATCACTCACTGGAGTGCCCGGTCTGTACATGTTTTGCAGTGGTATGTCGGATGCAGTATCATCATGTCTGAGAGGGTTGACTTTCTGATTTAATATTACACATAGTATTTGTATTTGGAAGTGTTGTACAGTGCACAGGCATTGAGCACATGTCTCCCTTCCATGCTTTACAGGTCCCTGCCCCAGGGACCTGCCCCCTACGCTATCGGAGAGGTGGCTCGATTTGTGGACCCAGACATCTCCACTAAGTGTTGATATTTCTGTTCTGTGTTGTGTTTGCTGCTGTTGTGTGATTGACTCCTGTGTGTTGGACACATAGCAAGGTGTGATTCGCTGGTCAATCATCGGATATGTTCCTTGAGTGGAATATCATTTTTTGCCATCTTTGAGTTGGGCAATCATTAGCGTAGAGTCGTACTTTGTGATTATAGGGCAGTCCTGTAGGCACAGCCATGTGAATAGGGATGACTTTTGTTGATAAAACTTAAACTCAGAAAAATGTAGCAGAGGACCATATTTGTGATTTAGTCAGCAAGTCAGACCCTGATTCTCACAGAATAGGGATGCCAAAGTCTTACCCACAGACTTCAGCTTTCCTTTTCACTAATGAACATGTTTGACTGTATGTTTGACTTCCTAGCAGCATGAAGCTCCACATGTTGTGCTACGAGTATGAGGCACTTGAGTACAATGGCCTAGGTGTGCATGCAGGTCATGGCCAGATGTGTGCTTGCATCTATCTTCTTGTTGTAAGTCATGTGTTACTGGTAGGAAATTATGTTGACAATTGTCTGCATTTCCAAACATAAGTGTGGATGGGATTGCCCAAGGTTTGGGAGTATCCTAGTTGGACATCCCATGTACAGCTGTCCAAAGCTTCCTGGGTGTCCTTGATGTTTGAAAGTATTTGTTGCTTGTCCACCCCCCCACCTCAGGTGCAGGCGTAGGGTTGTGAAAAGTTTACCTAGGACTGATGATCCAAGTTTAGTACACAGACATGTAAATCTGTATGTCACTTGTCCAAACCTTGGATACCCACTCATGATTAACAACTGCATTCTATCCTGGCAATTCCATTTACAACTCGCAGATCTTGTGGCCCTTGATTGTCATCAAGAAGATAGTCATTACTTGGCCTGTTACTGGTAAAGGACTTGGAGCATTTTTTTTACGTGACAAATGGCTGAACAATGATGCATAGGTCATTCAAGTTGTTACCCATCTTTTACAGTATTGCTGTGCTGTTTGATAGGGCATGTGTAGGCTGCATTGGCATGTACTTCCTCAGGGACAATCAGTGATCTGTATGATGATATGGGCTATTTCTGGTACATTAGATGTAGAGTCTGATTAACTTCTGGAGCCATATCACACAATGAAGTACCTAATGTTTGGTTTTCTTTTTGTTTTAACAGCTGCCAATATGAATCCCATCCAGATTCATGAGTTTCAGCGCAGGGATGTGGAGTCGGGGTTCTGAAACACGGCAAAGCATTGTCGCAATGAAAGAGCCTCTGGAGTGTGGAGGGGATTTTCCCAAGGGGGCCCTTCCATGTCCACCACAGCCACCAGCACCACCACTACCACCCAGGTGGCATCAACCTTAGCAGGCACCTTTGCAGAACCGTCAACCTCCACTGCTGCAGGACCTGTCACAGCACCACCTGCACCTCCTCCTACAGGCATGGCACCGACATGGGGACATACTTCTTCAACTGGCACCCAGACCACCCCTGCTGCAGTCATTGACCCAGCAGATTTTCAGCAGATGCAAAGGAACTTGGACCGTATGTTGAGGAAAATGACCAGGCTGCAGCAGGGGGTGGCACAAATAAATAGGAGGGTGCATGCCATAAAAAAGACCCTGCGGAGAGCGAACTTGTGGACAATATACCCTCAGCCATGATTCTCTCCCCTCCCTCCTCTTTCCTTGTTCTTTTAATCAGTGGGTTTAGGGGGCTTAGTGTTAGGTTAGTATAGGCTGTTAGTTTAGTTAGTAGTAGTGGGTGGGGGGTGTGGGATATGATACTTTTAATATCTGTTTTTTATTATGTGTGTGGGTGGGTGGGTGGCAGATGATGTTGCAGTTTTGGTGTTTCCAAAAACAAATTATATATATAAAATATAAAAAATACAGAAATATATATATTTGTTTAGTATAAGATAGTATGTGTTTAGGTTAGTATATGTTGTCCTCCATGTGTCCCGTCTTATAAGGGGGGTTGATGTTTAGATCGTTTCGTTAAATGTGATAAGTAAGTTTAGCTTAGGTTAGTTAGGGCCAGTTGTGGGTAATGTGTAGTTAGAATAGGTTAGGTTAGGTAAGGTGTTTCCCCTGCTTTTAGCTTCTGTTTTTACTGTTGAATAAATATTTAGGTAACCCTTTACAGTATGTGTCACATGCTTGGGGATCAGGGCCTTGGCATGAGTGAACAGTGTCTCTTTTGTATTAGCTTTTGTGTCCCATGCTGCAACCAAATCTCAACTGAGCTGTTACATTGGCAGCTACACCAAAGCTACTTTGCTAAGATTCTGCCATCCATTGCACCCACCATTCACGGTTACTATGAATCCCAAAGTGTTGTTAGTTTTTGATGTATGTTTTCACTGTCACATACTTTGCTACCAGAATTGGTATTGAGGACCCTGTGGCAAGGCTGCCTGCAGCCTGATGTCCAAGCGAATCCTTATAAGGTGAGTGGTAGTATGCTCTCATGTACTGTAGTATGGTATACATAACTCACACCTATCATTTGTTACAATGTTCAGCCCAGTTACATATTTGTATGTAAACTCATACACATCCATTCATGCAGTATGGCGTTTATTAGGTACAATTTGCGTCAAATGTCACATACGTAGGTTTTGGCTTGAAGAAAAATTTGAAGGCAATAATTTTTGGCTTAGACATCCCTTGAGGAAGCGTTATTCTGTCCAACACAGCATTATGGTGTATAGTTTCTATTTTCCTCAGAAATAACCCTCAGGAAGGGCCGATGATGGAACAATCCAGACCACTGTGCATAGTTATCAGCCAACATTCTTTCAGGTCAGGTGTATTGACAATCTATAATCATTGACCTGAGGTAAACATCACTGATCTACCTCAAGGTTTATGTGTCACATTACACAGAGACAAAGTTGTTGTGTAAGGGCTATTTATTAGAAAGAGCTGTAGTGCTATATGTACATTGTCCATGATTGTGAGGCCATTAGTGTGACACCTTCCATTGTGATCCTACACAAGTGCAAAAGGACATGTAATTGCACATGCTGGGGTGAAGTGTCAGACAGTGCAGAGGGACAGGATTTGCCAATGAGTTAGTGAGAGACAATCACAGGGCAGGGTGACAAGATAAACAGTGGGCTGAAGAACAGTGCTTGAGTACAGTTGTTGCAAGACTGGCATGTTACAAAGCACAAGACCTTGGCAATAGGTGGCCATGTGGCAGGGACTAGTGCTACTGGGTACTCTTACGGGTGAAGGTGATCTGTTCCACGTCTTCATCTTCTGATGTGTGTGTTGTCTCCTCTGCCTTTGGTGGTGGTGGTTATGAAGGGGCAACACACACTTCAGTGTTTGAAGGCGTGGAGTCAGACATCCCGGTAGCTGCCAACTGTGGGGCTATTAAGGGCAGTACTGCAGCAAGGAGGAGCTGCTGGTTCTTAAGAATAGCAGCCACATCACTATGGTAGGCAGCCAGGTCGGCCCTGAGGGGTTCAATATTGCATTCGTGCACGCTTTGACAGGATTGTTGTTATAGGTTTTAAGTCAAATCTATTACAGCTGTGCTGATTTCCTTCAACCTTTTTTCAAGTTCCTGCAAGATTGTTGTTAGCCCTTGCATGGCTGCTGCCTGTTCTGCAGTTGACATCATGCACGAACGCACCCCCTCTAGGCTGGCTGCCATATTTTCCATCCCCACCCGCACCTACTTGGCCAGCTCCCGCTGTACTCAAACTACAGTTCTCTCAAAGCTGGTGCCAGTGTCGTCAGAGTCCTCAGCTGTGTTGGAGCGGGCAGGTCGTACAATTGGGGTGGTGGGTGGGTCCTCTGTGATGGCTGCTCATTCTGTGCTCCTCCTTGTGACTGAAGGTGGGCTCTGGAGGGTTCCAAGGACATCTTGGAGGGTCTGCTGGCTGATTTGTAGCTCGTCATCCATGTCATCAGGGTAGTCCTGGACAGGCATATCCGCAGGAGAGCCATCGTCCTCTGCAATGAGATATGGTACAATTACAGTAGTGTGTCTGTGTTGTGGGATTTGTAATGTGATGTGCCTGCCTTCCTATTATTTTCACATTGTGATCTTGGTTCCTGTTCATTGCTCCTGTCTTTCATATTAGCATTCTCCCAGGCCTATGCTCCACCTGCATGTCATATGTATTGTGGTCAATTGTGGACTTGTCAGCATCTCATCCTCTAGGTGCTGGTTCTGGCCAAATTGTGATTTGCCACCTTCTTGTCCTACCCAACCTTCCGTCTACTTCCATTCTCGTGGTGAGGCCTTTCATTGGCCGTGGGTGTTCTGATGGCACTTGCACCACACTTAACATTCTGGAACTGCCACAGTCTCTGATATTTCACATCCACCTATATGTTGCTGAGACCTATCATATACTATGTATTGCATTGGTATGGCACGATACGGATGTCAGCATTGGTAGTGTGTACTGCTGATGTTGGGAAATGTGTGCTACTTTGGATTGCATTGATGGTCCTAGCAGTGTTCCATTTCCTCCTCTGACTGTGCAGGTGTATTTCTCTAACCAGTTACATATGTCCTCCCCCTCAATGCTGTTGTCTGAGCAATATGACATTTGGGATGTTGCATGGTGTCATTGGAGCTATTTTGAGCCAGACATAGGGTGGACCCTCACATATGCAGCACGGGTATAATATTAGTGCTGTGTACCTCATAATGTTTATGACATTGGCTGATGTTTGTTGCAACTATGGACAATCACATTTGACAGGATTGGAAAATTTGTATTGATTTCAGGGGATTGATAACGTTGTCATCCTGTCCCCCTTTCTAACTTGGGCGTGTTTAATCCATGGGGACGTTACTGCCATTAGCTACTTGACCTGCACACACAGCAGAGGTGGTAATGGCAACTGTTGTTAATGTTAAATTCCACTTGTGGAAATGGCCTGAGGTCGTTAATTGGGCCCTAGTTCATGTAGGGAGAATACTGGCTGACGTGTGACAGCATGCCAGTTTTATGTTGTACCCTACCCTCCTGGCCTGGCTTTACCTTTCCAACATCCTTGGCATGGCAGCATACCCCCATGCAAAGGTTGTTGGTGTAGTATACGTAGTACTGTGCCCCAGGTTTCCTCAGAACGGGCCATGCCACTGTACCGTGCCCCTTTACCCATGCCACTCCCTGAATATCATGACTTACATGCATTGTGTAGTAGGTATGTCCCCCCTCGGTTGCAGTTAACAATTAGGCATTTTAGTTCCCCATGTGACTTACCCTGCATGTGTGTTGTCTCCTGGTAGCCTGCGCTGTCATGTTGTTGAATCCCTGTGATGATCTCCTCTGGGATGACGGCTGCCACCATCTCCTCCATGTGGTCCAGGGCCTCCTGTGGTGCTGGACTCCCACCTCTAGTCTGCAGTGCTGCCTTCCTTTTCCTGGCAAACGTTTCCTTGGTCCTGCGCTTGCAGTCACGCCAGTGTTTCTTGCACTCAATGACTGTTCTCCGTACTTCTGCCACACTGTTAATCTTGTCAACAATTTGTTGCCATATTGCCTCTCTCCTACTAATTGGCAACTTTGAGGTGACAAACAGTTGGTGCTGGTGTTCCGTCACCTCTTTCGCCAGAATTTCCTGCTCCTCTGCACTGAAGCAACACTTTCTTTTCTTCTTCTCCCTGTCCTGGGTCTTGTGTGGGTCCTCCTGGATGGTTCCTGGTCTGTTGTCAACTTCCTAGGGTCTGTGCAAGCATCTGGGATCCATTTTGGCTCTCCTTAGCACATTTTGCTGTGCAATTACATCAAAAAATGCCACGTTTCCGGTATGCAACGTCGTAAACCGGCTCACAGTCATTTTCGCTGCATTAACATAGTTTTTCTTTTTGATGTGACGCATTGGTTTAAGTAAAAAAAAAATGACTCACACCTGTGGTTTGCGCCGCAGTGCGTCAAAGTATAAATTTGACACCCACACGGCGCAAAGAAATAGCGTTAGCCAGCGGTAAAAAAAATTACGCAAAACTGCGTCTGCGCAGTTTTGCATCAAAAAGTATTAATATGGCCCCTAGTGCACTGAACTAGGGACTTACCAGTAAATCAAAATGCCGATCATGGAGATCCAATTACATACACATTTTATATAGAAGCACTTGCACTTTAACACTGGTTAGCAGTGGTAACGTGCCCAGAGTAACAAAAACAGCAAAAACAGAGTCCAGCACACATCAACAACCTGGGAAACAGAGGCAAAATGTTAGGGGAGACCACACCAAGGATGTCAAGTCTAACACTTAGTAATGTATGAAATCCTTTGTCTGAAGTCCTATAAAAGGACGTACTTTCCCTCTGTAACCAGGAACTCCAATCCCCACTTTGTAAGGTGAATATAAGCTGGATTTTGCATCCAACTTTACTGAGTTCTTTTTACTTATACTCTGTATTCTTCATTGTTAACCATGTTTATGAGATACTTCATGTATTTTGCTTACAAATTCTTTACATAAATTGCTTAACTCTTGACCAGTGTCTGACATTCTTACTGAGAATGTCACCACTCCTATTATCAATTTGAGAGAATCACAATTAGGATGAGTTCATTCGAAGAACACCAAAGGGTGTATAGGGACTACACCATTCCCGGTCAAAGCAAATGGCACGCAATGAGTAAGATTATGAGAGACTGGTTTGTGTACCAACAGAAATCGCATGTGTAGTATGACTAAGCTCCAAATGCACAGCTAAGGCTGCTGAGGCTGGAGGGCTAGTCAGGATCCTGGGTCTGATCTCCTTTGCCGTCCTGAACATTTTTGAATATTGAAAAAATGGTCCAGATCAAACCCCAAACTGAAGTTGTGCTTCCTCAAGTGTGATGAGACTGTCAGTCAGATATAAATCTTCCAAAGTCAAACATCCTCCCTTTTCCCATTGAGTAACAGTTGTTTCTCTACTGATTCTGAAGAAGGGTTGTAACCACCAGATCTCCAAGGATCTCAAGAATGGATACCATTTCAGTTTACTTTGTATAGCAGTATCCCAAACAGCTACAGTGTGCATGATAATAAACGTGCAGCGCTTGAACACTCCACTGCCACACATCAATAAAACAGGGAAGGGTTCCTCCTCCCAGCAACCATTCAAGAGAAGTTTTTCCCATTTTCACCTCTGTGCACCAGGAGGCACGTGCTGGAGCCTACAATATAATACAATTCTAGGTCTGGAAGGCCTAGACTATCCTATTCAGCTTAATTACAGGCAATCACACCCTATTCCTCTTATTCGCCCATATCAGAGAGATCAAAAGGGAGTCTATCTCCTTGAACGTGTATCTAGGGATGTGTGTAATGTAATCTGCAAATGATATAGTCAGCGTCCCAGGAACACCATCTTTGAGAGTGCAATTTGGCCTACAGGAGGGAAAGTGTTCCAAAAAGTAATAGACTTCTGAAGTCCCAGGAGGACTTTGCCCATATTATACGCATATCGCTTGTCAGGGTACATGCTATCAATTCACCAAAATATCGGAACCTATCTACCTCCCAGCTGTATCGAGCAGATTGCCTAGTACAACCCCAACCAACTTAGCCAGAGGAAAGGCAACACTTTTCTCTTGATTAATTCTGGGCCAGATATTGTCTTCAATTTTTTCAATTCTGTCCATAGTATCAGTAGTGAAATGAGGATCCTTGGGATATTTGAGATGAAGCAAAGTGTCATCTGCATACATAGATACTATGGGGGTCATTCCGACCCTGGTGGTCAAAGACCGCCAGGGCCGCGGATGACGGAAGCACCGCCAACAGGCTGGCAGTGCTTCCTAGCCCATTCTGACCGCGGCGGTAAAGCTGCGGTCAGAAAACCTGGGCCGCCGGTTTCCAGCCGGTTTACCCCCGGCTGGGCGAATCCGCCAGGGCAGCGCTGCAAGCAGCACTGCCTTGTGGATTCTGACCCCCTTCCCACCAGTCTGTTTCTGGCGGTATTCACCACCAGAAAGAGGCTGGCGGGAACGGGTGTCCTGGGGCCCCTGGGGGCCCCTGCACTGCCCATGCCACTGGCATGGGCAGTGCAGAGGTCCCCTAACAGGGCCCAGGGCGGCTTTTCACTGTCTGCTTAGCAGACAGTGAAAAGCGCTACGGGTGCAACTGCACCCGTCGCACTGCCGCAACACAGCCGGCTCCATTCGGAGCCGGCTCCTGTGTTGCGGCCCTCATTCCCGCTGGGCCGGCGGGCGCTAACTTGCTTAGCGCCCGCCGGCCCAGCGGGAATGTTAGAATGCGGGAAGCGGTATTTTGGACGCGTGGCGGCCAAATGGCGCTTCCCGCCTGGGGGGCGGCAACCGCCACCCGCCAGAGTTAGAATGAGGGCCTATATTTGTTACAGTCTCGATCTTGGTACCTCAATTCTGCAGCACCTCTTTAACCCCAATTGCCAAGGATTCCAAAGCTAAGCCAAACAAATTGGAACAAAAGGCATACCTGGTGAGTGAAACATTCTGTTATCCGTCTGCTGGATATCAGATTGACCAACATCACCCTAGCCGTGGGCTCAGTAAATAACAGAACCACCCAGCTGATGTGAAGGCATAAGGCCCAATTCCATTTTTAGTAGGCCATGACCCCATATTCTGTATTGTCGCAGAATCATTTACGTCTGCCTTTGACTTAGATGTGGCCTGTTCATATTTTTCCTAGAACTGAGAAAGTGTCAAGTAATATAGATATAGGCATCAACAAAACATCAGGTGCAGATGATGCAGTCAACTCGCCAGCGCACCTGTACATGTTCTCCAGGTAAGATCTAAATGCCTCAATGATGTCAGCCTCAGTGGACACCCTTGTATCATCTGGTCTTTTAAGTGAAATTATTTGCATAAGTGGAAGTTACCTACAGAGTACCTATGTAAAAAGCTTGCTGGATTTATCACCTTTTCTATATAACCAATGTCTATACTCCTTAAGGGTAAATGTATCAAGCACATCTTATTTTGGACTCAAAGGGCCTGATTACAACTTTGGAGGAGGTGTTAATCCGTCCCAAAAGTGACGGTAAAGTGACGGATATACCACCAGCCGTATTACGAGTTCCATAGGATATAATGGACTCATAATACGGCTGGTGGTATATCCGTCACTTTACCGTCACTTTTGGGACGGATTAACACCTCCTCCAAAGTTGTAATCAGGCCCAAAATCTTTTCCACTGCACACAATTCAGGCAGGCAGTAGCATCCAAAGGTGCCCGTCCCTAAGCTGGGACACCCATTCTTCTTGTTGCATCAGGTCTAGCTTTAGTTGGTGCTTGTAAGAAATTGGTTGAGGGGGATAGAAGACCCAATCAGGCAGCAACCACAATCCTTGTCAGGGTGATCCACAAAATTCACTAAATTAACCTTTGCTTAAACCTCTCGTAGCTTGGCACAAAACAGTCAGGCTTCACTTAGAGGCAGTGTTTAAAGTATTTATACAAGCATTAAGAAAGTAAAAACACCACACAAGAAAAATCTCAAACCAATTTTGAGAAAGAGTAACTTTTATTAAATAAGATGGTACCAGTAAAACAGAACTCCAAGCTGTTGAACTAGAGACATGCCAGTTTCTAGGTATTTAGTGAAAGTAATGCCTAAAAGCACAAAGCACCACTCGCAGTCACCTAGCCATGCTAGAACAGAGGAAAATCATAGGTTTAGGCCAATCACAATTGAGAGTGCTTCAGAAACAGGGCCCTGGTTAGTCCCAGCTGAAGAGTTTCCTTCAAAATACTACTGAAATCGCCTAATTTACAAGGAACTGGCACATCAGTTCCAATGTGCCAGTTTCCTTGCATCGCCCTGCACCCTCCTAATGACACCATGGTAGTACTGTATTTATAATATAGTGCACCATGGATCTCGTTAGCACAACTGTGTCAAAATTGTTCATGCAGTTGTGGTGCTTTTCTGAAGTAGTGTCAAAAATGTTGACGCTAGTCCAGCAAAGCTTGGGGAGGCCCATTGAAAAGAGCCTAGTGTCAGTTCATCGCCTGCCCTGGGCAGGCATTAAAAAATGACACTATAATGGTGCAGTGAAATCTTGTAGCTTTCACTGCACCATGTTTTTGAGCCTCCCCGTGGGGGAACGTCTCCCTTAAATACGTTATGCCTGGCGCAGGTATGATGTGGAGCAAGGGTTTACAAACTTGCGCAATGGTAATGGTGCGCCAATGTGTAACTGCTGCGCGGGGTGGGGAACTGTTCTGTGCTTCAGTAGCATCCAAGAAAATGAAGTTACAGCAGTGAAAGGGGCTTGTAAATGAGCCCTAAGTAGTTCTGTTCACTCTGTAGGAGGATGCAAGGAGCAGGCTGAGCATTGTGGATAGTCATCACTGTGGCATAGAGAGGGGGTTGGTCGCCTATGTAGCATTAAGGGAGAGTCTTGCATTGCCAGTCATTGCTGCTGGTCGCTGTCGACACAAAGAGCAGGTCTCATCTCACCTTTGCATTGGGGGTCATCGAAGATGGCAGAGACTTGGCTAGCACCAGCCCAATCATAGTCGCGAGGAGGCCAGACATCAGAATTTTCACCTTTTCGTCTTGAAGAGTACACTCTGATGCTAGCCAAAGGTTCATAATCTGGGGTGGCACCTGTTAGGGATCAGGCACTCGGTCCAGCAGGTCCAGTTTCAGGTATAGGCAAGTCCAGTTGCAGCAAGTCAGCTGGGAAGTTGCATGGAGGCTTCTGAAGCTATTTATGTTCCTGTAGATCATGTAGGAGCCCAGCCAACTAACCCTAGGAGTTACACTGGTTAGCCTGTGGTGCAGGCAAGCAGTTCCAATCTTCCTTCCTAGACAGCAAGGTTGTTCTTCAAGTAGCTGTGCAGTCCTCTGGCAGCAAGGCAGTGCTCAACAAAGCCCGGAGTGTTCTGAGAAGTAACTCTGGCTGTCTAATATGTTTACCTGGTGTCAGCCTTTGTGTGTGAGAGGGTCCCTCTCCCACCTCTACATCTGGTTCTAGAAAGTTCCTCCCTTTCCCCTGTCAAGACTCTAAGCTATCTGAGGTGGGAAAAGACAAGGCAGGCCTTGTGTCAGATACCTTTGTGTGCGCTAGAGGCAAAGCCCTTTGTAATGTGAGTAGGGCTTGGTAAAGCTCCTCCCAGTCATCCTGCCAGGATGGCCCATCCTGTCCACACCTAAGCCCCTTTGTGTTACTCTCTGGAAGCTATATTCAAACCCCAATAGCAGATCCATTCATAGTCATGTGACCAGGTCACTGGCAGAAGGCACAAATGGTTGGGACAAGAACTTGTCAACTATTTAAAAGTGGCATTTTCAAAATTGTAACTTAAAATCAAACTTTTCTATTAAAGGGGCTGTTACATTATAATTCATTTGAGTGTAAGCATTACAGTTCTATCTAATGCCAGTGCAAAGTTAGAACTTATCACAAATAATAAGGTAAACCCACGTTAATTATTGGGAGAGGTAGGACTTACAAAACTGAAAAACAACTTTAGGAGTTTTTCACTGTCAGAATATATAAAACGTAGTATACTTGTCCTACTTTTCGAATACATTGAACCCTGCCCTATGAGCCTTTAGGACCTACCTTAGAGATTACATATTTATTAAAAAAAGAAGCTTTATACTTGGCAAAAGGTTTATTTTGCCAAGTCGTAATGGCAATTTAAAACTGCACTATAGGCTGCAGTAGAAGTAGTAGAACATTCATTTTATTAGTTTATCAAAACCATAAAACCATTTGATCGCAGAATATCACTCGGAAAAATCAATCAGAAACTCTGCAGAGCAGAATTCCAAATCAAACAGGAAACAAACCTGTTTAACAATCCTATGAGTATTCTCGCCACTAGCCTGCCCTTAGCCCTCCTTAAGTCCCCATAGTTGACATACAAATCAGGCTAGCAAACAAGGCTTTTCCCTTTGTCACTTAACTACAAGTATTTTTCCCTTTTTACCTTACATTAAAACCTCCTGACTTGATTATGTGCAGAGTATATCTTCCTTAAATTCAGACTAATATGCTAGCATTAATGATGTACAGTACAAAAATGCCAAGCCAACGCCGGTATATTAAATCAATAAAACACAATCATAAAAAAAAACGATACCTGGGTATTATACTTGGATAAAATCCCTCCTAAACTCCATCGTAATTGCTTTGTGGTGCCTGATGGACTAGAGACAGAACTTAGATAAAATATCTTCTGAACTCTGCCTAATTATGTCTAGAATAAGCATTATAAATCCCTCGCTTTCCTTGACAAGTAAAAATTTAGTCAGGCGGGAAAACATTTCCCATTCTGTTAACCTTAAAAATTGGGATATAACTATCTTTCTAAACAACCCCTAATCCTGCCTTAATGGAAACAAGGCATGGCCACTAGGGTGGCAAAGTTTCTCAAAAACTGAACTAGCCTGATATTTAAAATTTCATTGCTTGGGTCAAAGGCTGCAATGATGGATGATCTACAGGATCTGACCCCAAGGGCAATGAATTCCCTTCTCAATAGTTTCCTTCTCTGGTTGGCCAGACACAGACCACATGGGTCAACGATTCCACAGCCTGTTGGCATAGCCTGCATTCCAGGCTCTGTGTCACAGCATCCTTTTTCCATTTGGGTAGAAAGTCAAAGGCTCTGCTTAGTTTTCAAGGATGAGAGAACAGACATATTGGGTGATTCCTTACATATTTTATATGAGTGCAAAACCAACCACTGTTTAGATAACTCTTATAACCAGCTTAGGAGTTTAACTGATTTTCTGAATACTGGCCCAGGCAATGTGCTACCTGGTAGGTCGCCCAGATCCAGCTGTACTATACTTTTTTCAAGATACTCCTTCAAGCTACTATTACCCCTCTCAAGGTTAATTTCCTGCCATGCTAAATTGGCTAGCGTCCCTTCCGTGGAAAGCCACAATTTATGACATCCCTTTATTAATGCTGCTGGCCTGGCCAATGATTGTTTTACTAGTGAGAATTCCAATCTGACTTGGGCCAGAGAGGTCAATCTGGGTAGTTGAAAAACTTGTTTGTATGATTTGACTATTAGTTTGTCTAACAAGAACTTTTCCGCCCCCTCATTATTTCTGTGCCACAGAGAGCGTCAGGAGTAATTTGGCTCTCATTACCGTGGTCAACGGCTTAAGAACGTGCCCAAGGATTGACTTTGCTAGGTTTCCAAAAGCATGATTTAGAGCTTGTGCCTTCTCCCTTATCACCTCTCCATGCCCTGCAAACAAACCTCTTGAGTCAATCTTAACCCCCAAGTATGTGTAAGTTGCCACTTCTTCAATAGACTGTCCGTTCAAGAGCCATTTATGGTGTGAAGTGGGTTTCCGATTAAAGGCGATTATTTTAGTTTTACCTTGATTTATTTCCAGGTCATTAGCCTACATATACCCTCCTAAACTATTCAGAAGTCTATGTGAACCTACTCTAGAGTTGCTAAGCAGCAACAGATCATCTGCATTTAGTAGGCTGGATAACTGGTGACCACCAAGAGTTGGGGGATGAGCTGGCTGGTTATCTAATACTGAGGAAAGGTCTGCTATATGGAGGTTGAAAAGAAGTAGAGCTAGCACAAAGCCCTGCTTCAAACCAGTTGTAGACTTAACGGGCCTAGGTAAATAGGAACCATCTCCAAGCTTAATTCTTACCCATGTTTTCAGAGTAAAGCATAATTATGGCATTCAGTAGATTTGGTGCCACCCCCCCCCCCCCCCCATTGCTGTAGTTTTGCCCACAATTTATCACGAGGAACACAGTAAAGGTAGCTTTAAAATCTACAAAACACATGTAAAGAGGCATCTCTCAGTGCCATAAGGTTGGTTAAAGTACCCTGATTCTTAATAAAGCCAGTCTGATTAATGGGAAGCCTGCCATTATCTGCAGCCCACAAGTCTAGATGCTGCAAAAGTCCTATAGATTAGTCGCTAGTTAGTTGGTAGGGAGGTCTTCCCTCCTTTGTAAATAGGATGAATTATTGAGCCCTTCCAACTATCTGGAACAATTCCTGTTGAGAAGATGTGATTGAACATTGCAGCAAAAAAGGCTACCCGTCTTGTTGTTAGTTGTTTGAACAGGCCCTGAGGTAACCCATTTGGATCAGACGCACAGTCGGGGTGTGATTTTTCAATAATCTTAGATATATCGAAGGAAGTAAACATAATATACTTCTGGACTTTGGGTCCAAAGGCACCTCGCTCCCATTGAGCCGGGACAGCAACTGACAGGGGCGTTTCTTTAAAGTGGGATTTCAGGTTTCACAACCATGATTCCTCCCTTATGTTTGCATGTTTGGCAGCCCTTGGGCTTTTTTCAATGTAGTTAACCAATCTAGAGAAGCATCTTGAGTCCAAAGATACCGATGTGTTGTGCAGTTTAGGCCATAGAGATTCCTGCTTTGATTTTTTTAAAGACCGGATTCCCCTTTTTAGGTGTTTCCCTTCTATCCAATGGGTTTTTTAGGAGTGTTTCCTCTTCCCAATGTTTCCACAGTTGTGTCAAAAGCCCACTCACCACCGATTTCCTCATCTGTACTGTTTGTGGCATAAGTATACTGTTACAGTGTCCCAAATGTGCTCCCTTATTCCTTCCTTTCGCTGAAACTTGATTAGTAACATTGTTTGAATATGACTCTTGTTGGACCTGGCCCTTTTATCAGGGTTATCCCTAATCTTTTTGCCTCCCTCCTCCTATTTTTTCTGACCTGTTTTTGTTTGCTTCAGGACTCTGGGCACATTACCACTGCTTACCATTTCTAAAGTACATATGCTGTCTGTGTATATTCTATGTGTAATTGGCTTTTCGATTATTGGCACATTTAATTTACTAGTAAGGCCCTAGTAAAGGGCACTAGAGGTGCCCAGGCCCTGTAAATCAAATGCTAGTAGTGGGCCTGCAGCACTGGTTGTGCCACGCACATTAGTAGCCCTGTAAACATATCTCAGACCTGCCACTGCAGTATCTGGGTGTGCAGTCTTGCACTGCCAAATCGACCTGGCAAGTATACCCACTTGCCAGCCCCATACGTTCCCTATTTATATATGCAAGGCACCCCTAAGGTAGGCCCTAGGCAGCCCCCTGGGCAGGGTGCAGTGAATGTTAAAGCTAGAGCATGTACTGATGTGTTTTACATGTCCTAACAGTGAAATACTGCCAAATTCAACTTTCACTGTGCAAGGCCTATCTCTCTTACAGGTTAACATGGGGGATGCCTTTATATATTATTAAAGTGCAGATTCTATTTGAGTGCAGATAGAAATATCTGGATCTCTGAACTCACAATTTAAAAATACATCTCTTAGTACAGATAGTTTTTAGATTGTTAGTTTGAAAACGCCACTTTTAGAAAGTAGGCATTTTCTTGCTTTAACCATTCTGTGACTCTGCCTGTATGTGGAGTCCCCGTATGGATTAGACTGACAGTTGGGCTGTTTGTGAATCCCCTCTAGACAGTGGGACAAAGGGAGCCGAGGTGTAGCCTGCATATCCTGATCATCTGTGCTAGAGTGGAGGGAGGAGTGGTCACTTATACCTGAATGGGCTGTGCCTGCCCTCTCACATTGCAGTCTCCAATCCCTTGGTGTATGCCTGGGGCCAGGCCCAGGCAAGGCAGGATCTTGCAAACAAGAGAGACTCCCCTTTGAAGTATACCAACTTTGAAGGTAGAAAGGGGTATAAGTATTGGACCCAAAACCCCTGAGAATTAGATCACTTCTGGATTCAAGAGGAACCCCTGCCAAGGAGAAGAACTCAAGAGCTGAGGAGAAATGCTGCCCCTGCCTGTGACTGTGCTTTGTTGGGCTATCCAGCAGTTGCTGCTTCTGCCTGTGAAAGGGGACAAAGATTGAACTTTGTTGTACATTTCTGCTTGAGAAGAATCTCCAAGGGCTTGAACTGAGCTTGCATTCTGTTTTGAAGTCTCAGGCTCATCGAAAACTTCCTCTGCCCGCAACTGGGCTCTCTGCTGAGACTCCTGCCCTGCTAAATGGTGCCCTATCCAGTCCCTGGGCCCTTGAAAGGTGAAAGTTGCAGAACAAGAGCTGAAAATCCATGCACAGAATGCCGTGAGGAGAAATCTTCGACACACCATCTGCTATACGACTGATAACTGATGCTCCACCTGCATCGCATCTGGGAGATTGATGCATCGCAGCTGGAGAAACAACGCACAACACCCTCTTGCAGCTGCTGATAGCAACGCAAACCTCACACAGCATGGTCTTCTAACACAGTGCAACTGATTTTCCATGCATCGTCCCTGGGCGTCAAAGTCATCCCGACTCTGTGGATATCTGAGGTGCCCCGTCCAGAAATTGACACATCCCTCTCTTGCAAGGGAGAAAAATGATGCATCACCGACCCGACCAGAGAAGAAACTACACACGGCCTCCCTTGTAAGGAAGGAATCAATGCATTGCTGACCTTTCCAACACACGCTCGCCCGTGCGGCTTTATTTTTTACGCAAACCAGGTACCTTGTGTAAAATCATTGTTTTCTATGGAGTAAGACTCTTATTCTTTTGGAAATTCATATTTTAACTTGTGTATATTGGATTCTTGTCATTTTGGTCTTGTTTGATTTAGATAAATATTATCTATGGTTCTAAACTGGTGAGGTGTCCATTTTGTAGTGTTTTCACTGCATTATTGTGTGTGTTGGTACAAATACTTTACACATTGCTTCTGAGTTAAGCCTGCCTGCTCATGCCAAACTATCAAGGAGGTGAGTGTGGGTTAACCAGGTGTGTTTCTCCTTTGCCCTGACTAGAGTGAAGGTCCATGCTTGAACAGAGGGTTACCTGACTGCCAAACAAAAACTCAGTTTCTAACAACACCCATGCCGAGATCACGGTTGTAGATTCACTGACCATCCTTTCCAGGACTGTGACCGCTTCTTCCAGTTGGGCTTTAACCGAGTGAAAGCTCCATTTCATTCGCTGTAAGTTTTCAATGTGGAGCTCTCCCTTAAGGAGTCTTATTTCTTCCTGAATGCATACTTTACACTGTACTATAACTATTGGGGGGGTTATGATCACTATCTGGATGGTCTTGAATTCTTAAATCACTCACAAATCTAAGCAATTGTGCATTTACCTGGGTGTAGTCTAGATATGAGAACACCTTTACTGAGACTCTTGTCCAAGCAGGGGGAGTGTCCGCCGGGAGCTGCCCGTTCAGGGCAAATAAGCCTGCTAATTCACAGGTCTTAGTTAACTTCTCTCTGATTTTGTCTTTCTTTCTCTGAGTTGGCAGGTTTTGAGTTGGCATCGGGACTGATATTTGCACGTGGTCTTTGCTTGGCAGATGGAATAAGTTAAGGTTAAAATCACAAAATGAAACAAGCCAATAGGCTGGGCTAAATGAGTTTTTCATGTGGAGCAAATGTTCTAGAAGTTTATTAGCTTTGGTGGCTTTTCTTTTTCCTTTTTGGATTGCCATAGACATTGATTTAAATCAGGGGGTTGCGTATATTTTTTGCCCAACCATCTAAACAAACCAACATAAACAGCTGGTCTTACCTCTGAAAATCTGATATCATAGCCTTAAGTCTAGTGCTGATATAAGTTACTAACCCCCATTTTGCTAAACGTATTGGGTTTTTCTGCTGGCTTATTAAATTCTTCATATCCGATTATGGGGCGACCCGTGAGTGCCCATGAGTCCTGCAACTTTAAAATATCAAAGGAGCCCAAATATTGGATAACTGATGGATCTTACAGCTTTGCCTGCAAACCCTCTATGTTCCAGGAACTTGCCATCAATTTTCACAACAAATTCAGCCAGTGTATTTAACATGTCCACCTGGATGTCCATTTTGTTGGAGTGGAACTGAAGGGCTGTTGCTGTTGTCTGCATTTAGTTCAGAATTGCAGCCCAAACGTCAGTTGCAAGGACCGATAAAACTGCAACTTCCCTGGTCCCTCTCTTTTGATTTTCCACTGTGGTTTCCTGAAGACCTCCATTGGTCTCGGGGGCAGTCCATATGCCAGGCCCCTTGTCTTGCTTAGGCATGCTTATAGGCACCTACACCAATTCCTTATTTCTTTGTCTGTAGGCCAGGAAGTAATGAAGCCTGGATTTAGGGCTTCTTAAACTTAAAGGGGCATGGGGCTCCTCTTTTTCCTCATACTCAGGTTCACCTTCCCATTCTATGGGTAAATTGGCCCAACAAGGAATGTTGTGATGTTGGGACCAGCTTCCTAACATGCCAAGCCGGTGCATGTCTTGTCCCAGACCACCTGGTGTGGGCGTTGGCCCCTTCTGTCCTCCCAAGACCACAATAACTGATTTCCTGAAATAGCTCGACCGACGCCCCCACCGCAGGTTTGATGTGTATGGATCTACTCTCTAGGATGTTGATGATGGGGGAAAGTAGAACTGGCTGAGGGGGGAGACTCCTTTGTCAACCGACCCCCACTCTGAGACCAACGGCCTGGACCAGGGGAGGGGGAGCTTGTTGCTCAGGGCGAGGCAAAATCCTCTTGCTGCTTATCTTATTCATAGCACCAAAGTAGTCTGTTATTTTATGGCACTTAAATGGAGATGAGGGTTGGTCAATGTGTCTACCCTCCTCCCTATTCTGGTGGCCCTCCTCCCCATTCTGGTAACTGTCAGTGGTTACAACACCCATTACCTTGGTATTTTCCAATTCCTTCTCAAAGTTTTGCCTTGCCGGACTCCAGCTAAACAAGCTGCTTGAGCTGGCACCCCTGGGTTATCCTGCAGTCTGAGTTGCACTATTAGCTCTCCTTTTCGGTGCTTTTTTGGTTAGTACTGACTCCTCCTTCCTTTTCCTCTTGTTAGAAATTGGGACCTTACCTCTTGTTCTGCCTGATCTCATTCCCAGCAGTCGGTATAACTGGGGTTTTTAATATTATTTTTGAGGAAGCGACAACAAGCAGTTTCGCACTGATTAGCCGTGATAAAGTACACAGAGTCCTTAAGTCAACAAAAAAGAAAGCAGTAAAACAGGAATGGTGAAGGCAAAAGGTTTGAGGGAATACCACACCAACAATAATAGGGTCAACATCCTGTCAGTAGGGGGCAAACCTCCAATACCAGAAAATGCCCAAGAAACACAGACCAACATTTCCAGTGCCATCCCTCAAATCCATGTTATAATGGAGTGGAAGGCCAGGATATCTCCACAAAAGGCACCAGGTATTCCAGGTTCTTCTAGAGACCTTCAAATCAGTCAGAGGTGGCCAGGACTCTGCACCTGCCCAGAAGCTGTGACTCAATTATCGCAGATTGAGATCTGAACCAGGCCAAGGCATTCAGCTCCCAAGCAAGGCCAAGGACACAGTGGCAAAGCCTCGAGCCTCCAGTTCCCACTCTACAAAACTGCAAATCCTCAGAACCTGGGGTACCAGAACAGTGTGTCACACTGCAGATCAATCCTACAGGAACCCCTTAGAGGCAGATATCTTGGCTTCATCACAACTGCCCCCGCTGGCCCAGGTAACCACAATGGGACCCAGAGCAGTTGTGCCAGGTTCGCCGGCGCCTCTGTGCCCATAAATCCCAAAAGCCCATACAGCTTTGGTGCCAAAGAGACACGATAGCTGCACCACAGCCCTGGCCCTGCTGGATATAGGCCATCACATCTACCAGGAGCCTCCAGTCCAGGCCCAGCTTACAATCACAAGAGCTGTTTGGGAAGCCCCTGCTGGGCCCTCAGACAACAGGACGGCCCCAATGCCAGTCACCAGCAGTGAAGGAGTATCAGCACATCAAAGCACAGCCACAACGGTAGTGAGGGCAGTGTTCAGAGGGGTCCACACTGCTCCCACAAGTACCCAGTATGCGTAGTCATGTAACCCTCTCACCTTGGCCTTGGGCTCCATTGCAAAGTCCCAGGTCCAATGAACGCTCTGAGCCTCCAGCTCCGATCTGGAATACAGGCATTCCCAAGGCAGTGTAGAAGCAGAAATCTTGTTGAAATTTCAAGTGGGAGTGCAGAAGCGCTGGAGTTCATCTACTTCAACCAATGGGGAACAGGATTCCTGTGGATTATTGAGAGGTTTCCTAGAGCTCACAAAATGTAAGTACTGTCCAACATCTTGGCAGGCCTTGCCTGATTTATTAATATACTTAAAGAGGGTTTAGACCTGATAAAAAGGGTTATTTTGAAGGTTGAATTTGTAGTTTAAATCTGTACACCCAGGGTACGAGTGGCAAGTCTGCAGTCATGTTTCCACTATCACTCTACTGGTGGCACAATGTATGCTGCAATCCATTAGTGGCATTCAATTTACAGGCCTTGTCGACACTTTGTGCCATGTATTAGGGGCCTATGGGTAAGTTAAACATGCCAATTAGGAATACAGACAATTTCAGCATGTTTTAGGGGTCAGAGCACAGGTACTGGGGCCGAGTTAGCAGAATCCAAGTACACCAAGTCAAAATATGGCAGCATCAGTTAAAATGGGGTGTTCATGCAAAAAGTATCTATTTCCTACATTGTGCAACTAAGAAAAAAAAATTGAAGAAGTCTGGAAGCCAAGACCAACATATAATGGACCTCTCTACCTTGGAATATTTGAATGTCCGCTTATTGGATGTGCAGAATGGAAGCCCAAAACCTCTACAAAAATTTTTTTTAAACCCTAACAGGTACACCAGATACTGTATTGAGAATTTGTGTAGAACACTAACTTTCAAAATTTCATCAGTCACATGCATACACTGCTAGGATCTAAGGACTTCTAGACAGTTGAATGCAACCTTATCACTTCGCCACAAGCTTTAGCCTTTCCAGCTCCACGCCTCAACTGACTTCACTTGAGAGAGACCTGGGAAAGAAAGGGAGTGCAGAGCGAGAAAGGATGAATGGGAAGGTCCCAATGAGGATGGCATAAGATTTGGAAAATATTATTATCTGAAATTTCAAAGGCAATGTGTTCTCTGCCCGGGCAAAAAGGTTCAGCCAAGTGTATCGAAACTCCTCCAAGATCTTCAAAACAAGAGATGGGCTGAGCCAGAGTGTCATCGAGGATGGAAAATGCAACTCAGGTGGTTCACAGACTTTTGCTTTCTCTCTGGGAGATACACTGCAATCAGAGAAGAACAATTCTTCTCTCCCAAAATACAAATCCCCTGAGTCATTATGGACAGTAAATGAAGTCTGAATCTACCTTGATGAGTTATATAAAATCTGGAAAACTGGATCGTAGGTCAGGAGTAGGCAAAAAGGAGAGAAGAGATTTCTGCACTGCTGTCAATTCCTTTTAACTGGATGGTATTACTTCTTCAGTTTGATTCCAAAGGCTCTGAATCAAAAGATCTTCCAGAGGTTCTCCTGAACCTCGTTTGCTCACATCTGTTGTGGCCATTTTGCAGGTTGGGGATACCAAATGAAAACCTTGATTCAGGTTTCCCAGAGCTAGCCATCACTGAAAGTTCTGATTTACCTGTGGAGACATAGGGCCTGATTTAGAGTTTTGTGGATAGATTACTCTGTCACAAACATGACGATATCCTGTATGCAATATTACGATGCCCACAGGTAATAATACAGCAGATGGGATATCTGTTATGTTTGTGATGGAGTAACTCCATCCGCCAAACTCTAAATCTGGCCCATAGTAATGAAAGTGTACTACTCCTAAGATAGTTGTTTAGAAAACTTAAGTAATTGGGGTACTTGAGGCTAAAGATGAAGTGAGGCCTAAGGAAGAACCATGAGACTACAGGTCATCAGTCCATCTAATGTCAACCACTCCCTCACTAAACCATCCCACTTGGAAAGGAGAGATGTGAGGCAAAACATGAGTCATCATTTTCTGGACTGTGCCAGAAAAGCCTGTCCCAAGTCTGTACGAAATCCTGCACCAATGAACTATAGAACTTGGATTAGATAAAGCTGGGATTTCTTGTGCCTCATGAAAAAACTGTATTTCTGTTGTGCTTCACACACTCCGTCAAATCCATTAAAAAATAATAAAAAGCAATTAGCCAGTCATGCAAACAAGGGTAGAGATGAATACCCTGAAAATTAATTATGTACATGAATGACACCCAGAGTTTCATGAACCCTTTTGGTGTTGACACAAAGCAAAGGCAAAGACGTGAACTGGTATGGCTGGTGCAATAGGCAGAACTGCAGATACGTCCTGGGCTGTGGATTGATGGGGAAATCAAATTAGCATTGAGAAGGTCTAAAATTATGAAAAAGTCCATCAAAGGTGAATGATGGGTCGGGTATGAAGACAATCAACCCTTTCATAAAAAATACTTAGCAAAAGTCACCTGATATTTTCTGAACCAAAAATAAGAAAGCATAAAATCCCTGATGTCTCTGCTGGTCTGGAACCAGAATTATTGTTGATTTGTCCAACAAGTCCTGAATCCCTTTTTGAACAGCATCCGACCCTCTATTGCATCATAGAAAGAAAGTTGAACGAAAAGAAATTGTATTGTCCAGAAATGGAATCTGATATCCATTCTCTACAATTTTTAGTGGACAGGTGTCTGAGATCGATACAGTTCATGACTCCAAAAACCATCAAATTTTGTCTCCCAATAGAAGATATTCCCAGGCCAAAAGCTCTTCTCGTTCCAAAGGCACAACTGATTCCAAGAAAAGAGGCATTAACTTCCTGTTGTCAGCAACTTCTTAGCCAGTGCCTCTAGGTGTGGCCCAAATAGCGTGGATATTGGGAAGGGGATGTACATAAGCAACAACTTCTGTGCTGTATCTGCTTTCTAGGAGAGCATCCACATGTGCCTCCTTGAAGCAACACCTGATCTGCTGTGGCTTCACATAATGAATCAAAAGGCAGATATAATAAAAAGTGCACCTGTTACACCATTATTTCGAGGTTAGGAGTCAAGTGTATGGCCTGGTGCATTTGCTTGGATAACAATTGAAAATCCTTTAGAAGGGACTCAATAGTGTAGGTGCAAAACTGGTAGCTGGAATACCAAAATCAGCAGTTGAATATTGCCACCTCCACCATCCTGGCTGCAGGATCTCCAGAGAGGCATCCTTAGATATAATTGTGCCATGAGATGATAGGCCAGCCAACAGCAAGTCAACTTTAATGACAGATGGGGATTCTGATGCAAATGTTTACAAAGGATAATGTCTGATATGAAACCTGGGAAGGGGCCATCTATCCATCTTCTTCCACACTTGTGCCAGCACCTTACAAACTGCTCCAAGTAAAGGAAAATTATCAGATTATGTTCCTTGGTACTTCATAAAGAAATCTTCCTCCTCTTTCTTAAATTGTCTATAAGATGTTGCAGAGCCTATGAAAGCTCCGCACCTGAAACAGAACAGTCCCTTCAGTCTACTTTTCAGGGTCAAACTTGGTGGCATCACCAGTATCCTGCTAAGCATTTCTGGGTCAGGAGGTTGATCTCTTATTTTAGATTGTATTCATGGATCAATGAAAGGACCAGAATATTAGAAGTGGAGTGCAGCACTGACCACATCTACATTAAATATCTGTTGGCGAGAGGCTAAAGGTTTTTCTTAAATATATAGATGGAGATTTTAGGAGGACAGTTTATGCTAATGCAATATGTCTTACTTATAAGCTAAAGGATCAAACTGAACAGAGCCTCAAGCTGATTTAATTAATGTAAAAGATGCATGGTTTGCTTTTAAGGGACATAGAGGCAATGAGAGAACTTTGGCTTGGTTATGATTTGCCACTGAATAACGACATTTGGTATGCTTGTAGGTGATATGAGAGGGACTTTCCCCTTCAGCTAAGTGACAAATAAAATACGTAAGTGAATCAAAAGTAAATATTGAGTAGACTTAACAAGCAAGGATTAGAAGTTTCTACAAATGACAATGATGTTTGTGTTTATGTTGTTAATATAGAATGCATTAGAATCCTTCTACATATATGACACCCACACACCCACACACACACATAAAAACACATATTACAGAGTGGTGGTAGCCACTCTGTCATCATAGTCAGGGTTACCAGAGATATGAATTCTTCTGATTTTTTACCATTAATAAATTTGCACCCATTTTGCGACTCTCCACAAACTTGGTAGATCTATTGAATTTTCTAGATTAGTGGATTATGCAAATTTTAATGGTGAATTCTCAAGGGAGTTAAAGAATAGAAGTAGAGCCCCAAAACATGTTTGGGCACCAATGCATTTCCCATAGACTTTGAACTCACACGTAGTGCACACAACAGATGTATGGATTGGAATGAAATTTGACTGGATTACACATTATGGTGTGCAGACAATCCTTTTGGGTACTGCAGGTAAGGAGCATAAGTATTTTTCAAGTTATGAGGTATTTTAGCTTAGTGATGTCTGTAGTTGTGGTACTTTCACAAAAGTTTGCAAAATTTCACAGTATTACGCTGAACTACCACTGTACATAGTGATGACAAGTCATTACGGTACTGGTTAATGACTGACTTTACAAAGGTTAAAGGAAGCCATGCAGTTTTAGGTCCACTTTGGCTGTTTTCTGTATTTCACACTTATATATAGGTAAGTACTAGGTTTAATATTTTTTCCCTACCAATTCCCACTTTGTTAAGGAAGTAATAGGTAGGGAAAAGTATTTCTAAGTTTCAATATAGTTAGAAAAAATGTATGGAGTACCATAGTACTGCCTCAGGAGTACTATGGTATTTAAAATAAATAAATAAAAAGTTAACAAAATTTAAAATACACTGTAAAACACTATATTGTGTACTATAGTGTAGCACCTTCAAATTACTGCACCACTTAAGTAATGTTTTTTGTAAACATAGCTATTAGCCAATCACATACTATCTTCTCATCTGCATATACTGTTGTATACCACAAAATACCCATGGTATACTGTGGCACACTATATAACTACATTTTTTAAAAACTATGGCCCTCATTATGAACACTGCGTTTTACACTGCCGTGTTCATGCTTGCGGTCTTCCCAGTGACCGCCAGCTCCCCCGGAACCCTGCCGGCCATATAATGGACATTGTTTCCGCTTGCCGGCCCAGAGGAATGCCTGGCCGGGACATTGACGGCGGCTCCACAGGGAGCCGCCGTCAATGTCTCTGTGCGGCGGGTGCAGCTGCACCCGTCGCGCAGCTCACTGCCCGTAAATCGGGCAGTGACCTGCGTGATGGGGCACTGCACAAATGCATGGACAGTGCAGGGGTCACCAGGGGTGCCCCGGAGCACCCCTTCCACCAGCCGCCAGGGAAAGGCTGGGGGACTGGGGATCTTTATCCGTGGGGCAGCTGTGCTGCCCTGTCGGATAATGGTGCCATCCACCGCCAGGCTGCCTGGTGGAGGCAGCCTGGCGGTGGGTGAGGGTCGCGTCCCTGGCTTCATTATGTGGTGGTGTGGCCTGCCATGCCAGATGGCAGGATTTCCCACCACCGCTGGCATGGCAGCCCACACCGCCATGTTCATAATGAGGGCCAATAACTTTAACACTACTTACACTATTCACACATACTACCAGAAATTACCATTTACATCTCATAATGTATATTCCTGATAAGTTACATCTGCTTCCATTCACTCACTTCAACTCTACATCTGTTTCAATTACCACACTCCACTGTACGCCACTCCGCTCTATGCCACTATACTCTACATTATTACCCTCTACACCACTCCACGTCACTCCCATATACGCCACTTTACTCTATGCTAATCCACTTTATGTCACTCCACTATACAATACTCCACTGTAAATTATTCTCTATGTCACTCCATCCTGTATTACTCCAGTTTACACAAGTCTAGTGTACAGCCCTATATTCTATGCTACTCCAGTGTATGCTATTCCACTATATGTAACTCCACTCTATGACACTACAATGTACGCTGTTGTACTCTATGCTACTCTACTGTATGCCACTTCATTGTACATGACTGCAGTATATGTTATTCCTGTGTATGCCACCCCACTGTACACCACTCCACTGTATGCCACTGCACTATTTGGCGCTCCACCCAGTGACAATCCACTGAACTCTATTACACTGGACACTACTCCATTCTACGCCACTTCATTCTATGTCTCTAAACTCTGTGCTACAATATTCTACATTATCCCACTGTACGACACTCCATTCTGTGCCACTCTACTCTATGTTACTCCTCTATATGCTAAGGTGACTTTGAAACAGTATAAGAAGCTTAACCGCATTCCCGCGGTCTGCGTTCTCAAATTTTTCCTAAATACGATGACCTGGATCCTGACCTTTTGACTCTTTGGGATAGTGATTTAACTGCTAGCTCAATGAGACTTATGGATATTTTGATTACCAATGCAGAAAGAAAGGTTGATAAATTGCAATCTGAAATTGGTATTCTTGAAAAAAAAAAAAAAGAAATTGAGGATTTAAACTTGAAAGAGGCAACTGACAAAAACTATAAAATTCTAGAGGAAGTACTACTTAAATTTCAAGAAGAAGTTACTCAGAAAAAAGCAAGGAAACTCAAACGAGACGAAAGGGATTACCTGACCGGGAGGGTTTTTACCTTTGCGAGTAAATACGACCATTTGGTACAAACGAACTTAGACATAAGGGGTTCTAGTTTTTCAAATGTTTCTGACTCAACCTCCGCCAGTACCTCAATCACAGTTGATAGTGAGTTGGAGAGTGGTTTAGGTACTTCAGCTCAGAAAGACACTACACCTAGTAATAATGTTTTTTTACAAGAACTTATGAGGATAAAACAAGGCAAATACAATTTAAACAAAAAGGTACCACCTACAGGAAAACCAGGAGGGGGGGGAAGAGGATCAGGGGGTAAGACCAAAAGATCTAAGTGGAATAAAGACGAGATCTCGGGACAAAAAACCTTAGAAGTATATGGATCATCATCTATCAATGTGATTAACTTTTCCAAACTAGAGCTCTCTTCGGGAGCTATAAGTCTTCTAACGAAAGGTCTTAATTTCTGTCCCAGCAACTTTGGGGATCCTTGCAGGTCCAAGATAGACTTATACAAGTTTGTGCGCAAACTTAAACTGAAGAAACATTTTTTACTTAATTGTAATGACCGTCCAACTATGGATTCGGACCCACAGAGGTTACCACTAAGTACTTTATCGATTGAGGAGGTCCATGATACAGCTCTTCAACTATCTATTGCAGAATGAGATGAGGATCCTGGTATTTTGTCACGGGTACTACAGGACTTAGATGTGGTGTCCAATACGAGTGTTTCCAGTGGTTTCAAGAGGAAATCACGTTGGACACCTAGAATGTTGGTTGTTAATTCTTTGGATACATTTTATGATTTAGTATGTAAAGATTTTGATAACTATCTATTGAGAAATAGATTTCGGGATTTCTCTAAAAACAAGAAATTGAATTCCGATGAATTAGCTGCTTTGAAATCTCTCAAACAAGAAAAAGATGTTATTATTAAACGAGTGGATAAGGGTGGAAATGTAGTCATTATGAATAAACTGGACTATGACAATGAGATCCTGTCACAATTGAATGATGGGACTTGTTATGAATGTATAAATGGTAATCCCATTCCTACTTTGATACATAAGATTAACAGTAAATTAAATGCTTGGCTATTACAGGGATTACTTAATAAAGATGGAACTTTATATCTTAAGGTTGATCATCCCAGATTTCCTTGCCTTCATACTTTACCTAAAGTACATAAAAAAACTACCTTTTCCACCAGGTAGACCAATTGTGTCTGGTATACTTGGCCCTACTGAGAAACTCTCGGAATATGTAGATTTCTTTTTGCAGCCACTGGTATGCAATCTTTCATCCTTTATTAAAAATACCACACATATTTTGAGTATTCTCAATGATATAGAGTGGGAAAGCAACATGTTATTGGTTACATTGGATGTCACTTCTCTATATACTTGTATCAATCATGATTTAGGACAAAGGGCTATTCAATACTTTCTTAATAGGAGATCTGCAAGTCTATGGGGACATACAGGCATGCTAATTGAAATGATGGATTTAATTCTCACAAACAATTTTTTTCTGTTCAATGGTAACTGGTTTCGCCAAAAACAGTGCATGGCGATGGGCTCCAAATTCTCCCCCTCATATGCTAATCTTTTCATGGGGTGGTTTGAGGATAAGTGGGTTTGGGGCCCAGGGTCCACCCAGTGGCAGACATATATCTTATACTGGGGCCGTTACATAGATGATTGTCTGATGATTTGGACAGGTGGTACCGAGAAATTGGTTGAATTTTGTGAATATTTGAACTCAAATACTATGAATGTTCAGTTCACTCATCAATTCAGTGCTGAAAGTATTGAATTTTTGGATGTGGAGCTTTTTATTGTTAATAATAATATCCAGAGTAGGCTTTTCCGTAAGGCCACAGCATGCAACGCTATTTTGCACGCTAGCAGTGCACACCCTAAACACCAAGTTATATCCATTCCCTATGGAGAAATGGTGAGAGCACGGCGTAATTGTAGCTTAGATGAGGAATTTCTGTCCCACCTAGATGAGATGGGCAAAAGATTTATTGCACGAAGTTACCCCAACAATGTTATCAAGAAAGCACAACAACGGGCAAGACAATTGAGGAGGAGCGATACTTTAATAATGAAGGGTTGTCAGAAATCTGCAAAGGTATCTAATGAGGTTCGATTTATAACTGACTTTGAGGAAATTCATGATCAAACAGTGGGATACACTTCTTCAGGATGAGACACTAAAGAACGTAATACCATCAAGGTTGTTCACATCGTATCGTAGAGGTGTCACCTTGAGGAATATCCTTAGTCCAAGTTTTACTGCTACCAAGCCTACTAGAACTTGGCTACCGATACGAGGGGTGGGCTTTTTCAAATGTGGGCATTGTGGTGTATGCCGTTGGGCATGCCACAATATCAAGGAGTTCTCTACTGTTGGACAACGGGTGTTTAAAATCAACTCAACAATTGATTGTAATACTTCTTTTGTGGTGTACCAGATACGTTGCAGATGCACCCGGATTTACGTTGGAAGTACCATACGCCCACTCAGAATCAGGATCAGTGAGCATATTAGATCCCTTAAAAATCGTGATATGACCTATCCTATTGTGTCACATATGGTAACATTTAACTCACAGGATGCATATAAGAGCTTTGAGTTCTTTGGTTTTCAATATGTTCCTAAGAATCCCAGAGGGGGCAATAGGGAATTGGCCTTACGTAGAAAAGAAGCTCTGTGGATTATGAGACTACGGGCAGTGGAGTTGGGACTCAACTCCGACAGAGAATTAAAATATTTTTTGGGAGATTAACGATGTTTAACATCAACTGATGTCACTTACAATAAGATCTGTATGTATATAATGTGGTGTTTAAACCTTTTTGTCGTTCTTCATTTTGATTTAATTCTATGTAATATATTGTTTATTGTGGCATACTTGTGCACGGTAGCTATATATATCAACACATGTATATACTTTTCATGCTTGTGATGGTCATATATTTTACTTGTATATACTATTTCATGTTATAATATGGATTCTATCCATACCAGTAACACTTGAATCAAGAACCGAAATCATCTTTTAGATATATATCTATTTCCATGGGAGGTTGGGTTTTTATTATTCTATGACGTCTCATTTGATTCATTTATTTTCCATACTCTCTTGTGAATGTATGGAATGAGATGTGTTATTTACTTTCTCTCTACCCGTGTTGACTGGGTGACTTTCTTTCATTAGACTTTCATATATCTTACTTATAGCGTATTAGCTACAATTGCAGGATCCACAACGATATTCGAGCTTGCTGCTCTTACTTTCACCTTTGTGTTGCTGATTTTATTTAGTTTACATGAAATTGGCATTGTAGAAAATAACTTTTGGATCTATATATCACAGCTCTTTGACTTGCGATGGTGTGGGCTTGCCGCTTTCTATTTCTAACGATTGTAGCGATAGTCCCTTTTCTGTTTCCATTATGCTTGTGGTTTATTTAGAGACTACCAGGTTGGTCGGACCGCGGCTAGCGTACTCGCGGTCTCTTTGGCGTTTGGATTGAAGGCGCTGACTGGGGGTTCCGTTTTCTGATGGTAAGCTCAGACCTTGCTTATAACAAGCGTTTTTTTAGTATATCATTGGCATATATTAGCTTTGGGACTTGATAATTGTATGACAATCTTTTGGGTTCATTTCCTCCACAGTTCATTTGGATAGCACTTGTGGCACTTTTGAGCACAAGGATATTTGTGCATGAAGAAGGTGGAAGGTACTTTTGACTGATTATTGTGTGGAATACATTATATCTATTTTGATCTTGTTACTGTGTTTCTAATTTGGTTCACATATGTGTTTTTCAAGCCAGACCCGGTTCCTGTTGACATCTACTGTTATTTGTGGAAGATTATTACTAATTGTTGTAAAAACGGAGTTTCGAGATAACTTGATGTTCAGTGTGATTTCACTTTGTGATGGAATGACACGTTTTTCACGTGATATGTGGTTTCCTGCACGGCCTCTGGACTCTTTTCTTTCGTTCGTTGTCACTGACAGTGTACACTATTGTTGTTTTTTTTATATATTTGTCATAAATCTAGGGGAATCTGGTGAGATCATGTTGTTGCATACATGACTCTTGTGTGCACTTGGTGTTTTCTCATAACAGAACACAGGGTTTTTTCTAAACGATATAAGGATAACTATGCAACTAGGTTTAAGTATGAGGTAACTGGTAACACAACTTACACACATTGGTTTCTTCATATCTACTTTTGTTACTCCTTCAGGCGTTCTGGGACATGTTTGAATTACTTTTCTCTTCTTTCTTTCTGTGTTTTTTTAAAATTTACTATGGTTTTTTTTACCCGTTACTTATTATAATATCTGGGTATTTTGTTTCTTTATTCAAGTGATTTGTTTATACAATTTACAGCCCTGAAGAAGTCTTTGGGAGTATTCTCCTGGGACGAAACACGTGTTGGCTTGTGGCTTGTGTCTTCAAAATACCTTGTGCATTTCTGAGGATTTGATGTGCTGGGACTTCAGCTTCATGATGATTTTTCCTCAATAAATCTCAAGAATTTGACTTCGTATTGATGAATGGACTGTGCCTATCGGATTACTGTATTGTGATATTGTATTTATAGTATCATCACATTTGTTTGAGTGCCTCACGCAGGTATCTATTGTTATGGTTCGTTAGCGAACATTTATAGGGATGGGTGTAGTACCTTGTGAGGGCACCTTTCAGTGACTGTGTGACCCTTTCCTTGAGCGTCCTTCTTTCCCCATTAATACACCCCTTAGTGAGTAGCCTCTATATGCTACTCGACTATACCTCACTACAATGTACACCAGCAAACTGAATGTTATTCCACCCAATGCTACTCTATTCTATACTACTCCACTGCATGTCACTCCACTATATACCACTCCTCTCTATGCCACAACATTCTACACTATTGCACTGTATTCCACTCCACTGTGCAACACTCCACTTTACACCACTCCACAGTATACTACTCCACTCAATACCACTCCACTCTATGCTATTATACTGTATACAACTATGCTGTACCTCACTCCATTCTTTGTCCCTCCACTCTATGCTACTAGAGTGTATGCCACTCCACACTATATAGTAGTCCACTCTATGCCACTGTGTTCCATTCTGCTCCACTCTAGCCCAGTCCAGTGTATGCTATTCCACTGTAAGCGACCCCACTGTGTGCTACTCTACACCACTGTAATTTAAACTATTCCAATGTACATCACTACATTGTAGCTCACTCCACTCTATACCATTACACTGTACACCTCTCCACGCTGTCACCTCACTGTTTGCCAATCAACTCTACACTATTCCACTGCACAGCATTCTAATCTACCATACTTGACTCTACGCCAGTGGTTCCCAACCTTTTGACTTCAGTGGACTGGACCCCCACTTTATCATTACTGGAACCCAGGGACCCCCACTGAATAAAAATTGGAATCTGGGGACCCCACACTGAGTCATAAATGAAAACTTAAGACCTAATCTGTTAATATTATTTAATTTTCTAAGCAGTTGAGGACACCCTGAGGAGGGTTTGTGGACCCTCAGGGGTCCCCAGAACATGGGGTGGGAACCATTGCACTATGCTACTGGACTGCACAACACTCCACTGTATGTTCTTCCACTGTATGACACTACACTGTATGACACTACACAGTACCCCAATCCACTCTACACTATTCCAGTATATGCAACTCCAATGTATATCACTCCATTCTGTGCTATCCCACTCTGTGCTCCACTGAACTAATCTCTACTATAAGCTGTTCATTCATATGCCATTGTAGTTAACACCACTCTAATCCACTCCACTCTATGCCACTTCATTCTATGCCCCTCCACTTTATGCAAATCCACTGTATGGCACCCACTCTATGGGGACTCCACTGTAAGCTAATTCACTGCATGTCACTCCAGTCTACGATGCTGCACTGTGCACTACTACCCAATGTACTCTATGCTATTTCTCTCTATGCAACTCCACTCCATTTCACTCTATGCTATTTCACTCTACTCTGCTCTATTGTATGTCACTCTAGTGTATGCCACTATAGTGTATGTCATTCAACTGTACGCTTGTCCACTGTACACTATTCCACTCTATAGCAGTGCACTGTACCTCACCTCAATGTATGCTATTCCACTGTATGCTGCTCTACTCTACACCACTTCACTATATATTATTCCATTATATACCACTCCATTATATGCTAGAACGGTGTACCTCACTCAACTGTATACTTATGCACTCCACCCTATTCACTGTACACCAATCCAGTCAATCACACTCCAGTATACCCTACTTCACTGTATGCTACTCTACTGTACGCCACTTCAGTGTATGCCGCTCCGCTGTTCTCCACTCCACTGTATGATATACATTGCAAACCATTTCACTCTATGAAATGCCACTCTACTCTTCCACTGTGCGCCACTCCATTGTACACAGCTCTACACAATGGCACTCTATGCCACTACACTCCACAATACTATAGGCCACTCCACTGTGTCACATTGTACCATACTGTATTATACTCTATCTCACTCCACTGTACAAACTGTTACTCCACTTTATGCCACCACACTGTATTACACTCTACAACCATTTCACGCACTATTCAAGACAGTATCCCACTCCACTGTACAACACACCACTCCAGTCAATAACACTTTACTCCACTGTATGGCATACCACTACAGTGTAATACACTCCTTGGAACTGTACTATAAAAAACACCAGTCAACGATATGATATTTTAGTCCACTCTATGCTACGCTACTCCACTTAACAATACTATGTGACAGTTTGGCCCACTGTACGCCACTGTGCGGCATTCCAATGTATGCCGCTGCATTATACACCACTCTATTATACTCTATCAAATTCACTCTCCAACACTCTACTCCAATTTATGTCTTCTATGACACTCTACTCACTCCATGCCGCTAAACAACACTCCACTTTACTTTACCACACTCGACTCCACAGTGCTACAGCCGATGATACTCCACTGTATGATACTAACAGTACTGTAGGCCATGCTGCTCCACTGTATGACATTCCACTATCCTTTCCAATACTCTACTCCACTGCACAATATCTCTCACCATTCCACTATGTAACATTTTACTCCACTACACACAATGCCACACCACTCTACTGTATTCCACAACACAAGACTCTATGACATTACACTGTACGAAGCTTTCCTTTACTATACTCTACAATACTTTACTTAACAACACTCAATGAAATTATGCTCAACACTATGATTTGAAACACATTTTTGTTAGAAAGTAAAAGCCATCTAAATTTAATGGAAAAAACAAATGTTAAAGCTAAGTTGTAGTTAGGAAAAGTTTATTTATTATCTATATACAAACCCATCTCAAACTATACAAACTGAAGAAAGTATAAAGTTATAGTTAAATCTTAAATTTATAATTTATGTATCATAAGCTAGAAGTTACATTTATAATTTTCACACCACCTTCTATTTACTATACGTCTCACACAACTGTAAACATTCTTTCAACATCAATCAGCACGCTATGTTAACTAAAACTCACCCTTTGTCCATGCACTGCTTTAACCTTGCATATTATATAACTTAAAGCATGCAAAATCATAGAAGTCATAATAAGACTTATAATATCTCAAATGATACAGTGCATGTTAGAGACACTACAGACACAGTGCATGATAGATTGGTGAGTTATAGTTAATGTAGTGTGGCGACTGATGCTGTGATGTGTAAATTTTGCTACATATTATATATGTATATAAATTGTACCCCTGTCATGCACTGCTGACGATCTTACATATTACATCACGTATGGCATGCTCTATCACATAATTGATGACATCACTGATGACGTCTTAAATGACATAATTGATGACATCATCCAATGAGTGTATTAGTTTGTTTTATAGTTTGCATAGTGGGGTAACTACCATATTACCTTTTCTACCTAATTTTGCACAGCCTGTGTCCAGATAATGGATGTAACTTTACAAGAATGTATGTGCTTGTAGTGCATCATAGCCATGTGGAGGAATTATACACATTATAAATCTTTGAACTGAAGATTAACTCTGTGTGCAGATGACAGTTGATGACTTGTGTCCTGTATGTTCCATGCACGTTTTTTTAGTTTAGCAGAAAAAGTTTCCGACAGGACAAACATTTTATGTAGTAGATACTAACTACTGTAAGCAGCCTTAGGCTATTAGGCAGAATCATTTCAGCATGACAATTTTTACATAACATAGAAGACTGTGTGCACCAGGTACTAACCTATGCTTTTTTGCTTCAGAAGATGGGCTATCTGTAAAGTTTTCTCCACAGTATCATCATTAACACCTTCAGTCCTTGGGTATTTTAACTGAATAGTGTCTTTTTTGGCAAGTGTTGCATGTAGCGTACACTATTTTTAGTAGATATTTTATATATATACATATATATATATATATATATATATATATTCACTGAAAAAGACAAAGGTTACAGGAAGATTATAGTTAGCCAAATATTTTACCCACACAATGCTGTAGAAATTCAGCAGTTATAGACATTCATATAGTTATACTTATGTCAAGAAACAATGGCCCTCATTACAACATTGGCAGTAAATCCCGCTTACCGCCGTGCAGAAGACTGCCAACACACAGCTGCGGCCACAGAATTCCGCTACAGCTATTACGACCCACAGCTCGGAATCCGCCAAAATCTAGACACCCACACAAGTCCGCCACACCAAAGGTCAGTGATAAACTGGCGATAACAAAACCTTCACCGTCACGCCAACAGGAATACGTCCACACTATCACGAACCACAAATCCACGCGGCGGTCTTTCAACCGCGGAATTCCATTGGCGGTACACACCGCTGCGCTCAAAATACACACACACTTACAAAACACAACCACATTGGACAAATCGAAATACACACACCTGATACACATACACACACCACTCCCACACACCCGATACAATATAAAGCACACACCCACATCACCCACAAACCCTTACGACCAGAATTGCGACAGAAGGCCCGAGAGAGACACCACCATCAAGAAACTAGCATCCACAAGCACTCAACACCATCACTCACACAACATCCACGCACCTCACACAACACACACAAACACATCCCCTCACACATCACAACCGACACCACCTCACACATCACCCACACCACCCCATGGCACCGCAAAGACACCCCAGGTTTTCTGAGGAGGAGCTCAGGGTCATGGTGGAGGAAATCATCCGGGTAGAGCCACAGCTATTCGGATCACAGGTGCAGCACACCTTCATAGCTAGGAAGATGGAGCTATGGCGCAGAATCGTGGACAGGGTCAATGCAGTGGGACAGCACCCAAGAACATGGGATGACATCAGGAAGAGGTGGAACGACCTACGGGGGAAGGTGCGTTCCGTGGTCTCAAGACACCAGATTGCAGTTCAGAGGACTGGCGGTGGACCCCCACCTCCTCCCCCACAACTAACAACATGGGAGGAACAGGTCTTGGCTATACTGCATCCTGAGGGCCTCGCAGGAGTAGCTGGAGGAATGGACTCTGGTAAGTCAATTCTTAAATACCATATCCCCACCCTACCTGCATGCTATCACATACCCCTACCCTCACCCTCACCCCATCACTCCAACACCTCACATATGTCCCACTATCACAAACCACCCATCCCAACACCAAGCCCTGCATGCAACAACAAAGCATTGACACCCATCACCAAAGCATGTCCACCACAGATACCCACATAGACCCCAAAACAATTATCAAACAAGGTCCTACACAAGAATGTAAGACTGGGGTACAGGGTCACCAACCCATTGCACACAATGGCACACACAGATGCAATAATCATGCCTCTACTCCCCTGCAGGAGCCCTACCCAACGTCACTGGACAGGAGGATCCAGACATGTCCACCCCCCCACAGAAGAGGCCCACAGTGATGACAGCCGATTTGTCCAACTGGATCCAGATGACCAGCCCGGCCCATCTGGGACCTCAGGACAGTCGGTTCCCCTCACACTGGCACAAGTCACCACGGAGCCTCCCCCCTCAGGGAACACCAGCACAGCACCCACCCAGCAGGCCCATACCTCTGTCCCCAGGACACGTCAAGCAGCAGTGTATCCACCACTACAGGGAACCCAGGCAAACCCACAAACCCAAGAAAATCAGGGACCTGGGGGCAGTGGCAGTGGGCACTCGGTTTAGGGGACAGAAGCACAGGAAAACCGGGGAACTGGGAGGTCTGCTGTGCGACAGGGGGAAGACAGGCCCATTGAACCCACTCTCCACGAGGCCCTTTCCAACATCATGGGAGAGTACCATCATTCCCAGGAGACGATGGCAACGGTACTGGCCAAGTTTCAGGAGACCCAGCGGCTGCAGGAGGAACAGTATTTGGGGATCAGGGAGGAACTCAAGTCCATCAACGCCACCCTGGTCACCATTGTAGGGGTGCTGAAGGACCTTGTGAACACCAGGAGGGACACTGTGGCACAACAAGGGGCCCCTGACCCTAGCCTGGACGATGAACTGCCCACCACTTCCACTGGCGCTAGCGGACAGGAGGCACCGCCACGGGACCACAACACCAGCACCCCACCCCCTGCAGATGGAGAGCCACACCGCAAACGGTCCCTGAGATCCAGGACAAAGACAGAGAGCAATGCCAAGACCCCCGCCAAGTAATGAGACCACCCTGAACGTCATCCTTCTGTCCCACTTTGTCACCCTGTCCATTCTTAAACTGCCGTAGCTCCACTTCCTATGCCCCTTTGGATAATGCACCTGTGAGACTAATAACTGGACTCTGCCATGGACATTCCTCCACCATCACCCCTGACCATTTTACAACCCCCTCCACTATTTTGCACTTAAATAAACACCCTTGAATCACAATACAATCTGGAGTCAGTCTGTGCTTTCACAAATGTGTATTTGCAATAACTGAGGAAAATAGCAATGTCCATTGTAATGTCAACATACCTATGTCACACAGCTCTAGTCCATGAGGTAACATAGCAGAGGTCACACAGTGGGACCCACATCTGTGAAATAGAAAGGCAAAGTGACAGGTCAGGGTCCATACACTTGGTGAAAGTGACAGACATATGATGGGTCTAACGATTTTATCAGATGTAGGAGGCAGTGATGTCTTCTTACCTGTGTCTCACTAGAAGTATTGCTGGATCACGTTGTTTCTGTTTTCGATATCCTCTTCTTCTGCCTCCTCTTCTCCACTGTCCACAGGCTCCACAGCTGCCACAAGACCTCCTTCTGGACCATCCTCCTGCAGAAAAGGCACCTGTCGTCGCAAAGCCAAGTTGTGCAGCATACAGAAGGCCACGATGATCTGGCACACCTTCTTTGGTGAGTAGTAGAGAGAACCACCTGTTATATGAAGGCACCGGAACCTGGCCTTCAGGAGGCTGAAGGTCCTTTCTATCGCTCTCCTAGTTCGCCCATGTGCCTCGTTGTAGCGTTCCTCTGCCCTTGTCCTGGGATTTCTCACTGGGGTCAGTAGCCATGACAGGCTTGGGTAACCAGAGTGACCAATAACAATAAAGAGGGACAGGGAGATTCGTGGTCCAGTGTACTAACTCCCAGTAGACTTGTAACAAGACAAAAGGTACACTGTTCCAGAGGATCACACAGGGAACCCAAAGGTTTAGGAGCAAGAGCCCTCACACATCCGTTTGGATGTCATGCTTCATCAACGGGGGATGTTTCTCGTCAGACCGGCGCTACAATGTCTGACGGGCTCCCCTTGCGGGGACTCTTTGCCGGAGATCTTTTGTAGAAGCTGCCACGAAAGGGTATCTCAATTGATTGCCTGAGGGCAGACTCTCAGTGAACAGGAGAGAAAGGTTAGGTTAAAATTGATTCTAAGCCTCAACAACCAAATGATTTATTTGCGAAGACCGAGAACTTAGACCAAGATTAAAAACAATGTGAAAGTGTAAGTGTGAGGATAATGCTCAACCACTTTCTCATAAGGAATCAGGGCAAGGGAATTTGTCACTTAGCCTCTAGACGTGGGTCAACATGTTTCGCTTCCGATGGTCCATATGGATCCAATGACGCTTCATCAGGACCAACATAAACAACAACAAAACTTCTCCTGCAGTGCTCAAAAAAAAAAATTCTTAACACTATTAGGTCTATAAAAGGACAGAAAAACACAGGGGAGAGCAACTCCCATCACTTACATTGAAGGCTATTATCCGTCCGGTCAACTAAACAAATAGGTCGCCCTGTTGACAAAAAGTAAATTAGAAAAAAAGCAGTTTCATAACTTCAAGCACACCCCGTGTTTATACAGTGCACACACGATGTGGAGTCCATAATGCAAAGTGACAAATCAACAAACAAACAATGGGCTCACCATCCCCAAATTATGGAATTGGCTCCCTGGGAAGATGAATGCCTAGGACTGTTGCTGCTAACGTCCGGGAATAAAATAGTAGTTAGGTAATATGCATATAATATAACAGAAAATAATACATTCAGTGTGCTTCTCAAGGTACTAAATCATAACAAAACATTCAGTCCTTCATTGTAGTCATTAATCAAACACAAAACCTTGTCCCCAGGGTAAAAAAGGTTAAAAAAGAAACTGTTGTAACCACCAGGGACATGCTTAGCTATATGGCAAGCCATAATTTTAACGTTTGAGATATAGACTGTGTTGCTATGAGCCGTATGTCAAGCAAACTCCTTAGCACAAGACTAATAACCTGCCACAACATCCATAGCGAATCGCTCCCAGGCCCCGGACCCTTGTCTTAACAGGGGCGTCAGCGTTACTTCAACAGTAAAAAGGAAAATGCCATTTCAAATCAGGGTACACTTACTCGTTGTGCAGCGGTCCATGGTGTACGAACCTACCCCGGCGCCTCTCTTCCCATAATGATAGCGGCTGGGAACAGTCTGAAGCTATTTGAAATAGTTACGGGCGCGGGAACTTCGTACTTCCGGGTCGCGTAGGTGGGGGCATAAAAACTAAGGACGGCAATGTCGAAGTTGGATAATTAGATAGTTGTCATAAAAACAAAAGAAGGGCAGTAGCTGTGTAAGCCACAATGTCGCCATATTGAGTGTGAAACAATGATGTCTTACTACTAAATGCTCGCATCCTTTGTATGAGTTAAGTAAAAACTCAAAGTGTATACAAAACTCTTGGCACAAAAAAGGAGGAATAATCTTCACAGTAAGCGAAGGGATATAAAAACAACCAACTTCCAGACATACTAGTAAACCTAAATCTCTAGTTGGGAATAGATGTAAGTGATGGGAGTTGCTCTCTCCCTGTGTTTTTCTGTCCTTTTATAGACCTAATAGTGTTAAGAAAAAACTTTTGGGAGCACTGCAGGAGAAGTTTTGTTGTTGTTTATGTTGGTCCTGATGAAGCGTCATTGGATCCATATGGACCATCGGACGCGAAACATGTTGACCCACGTCTAGAGGCTAAGTGACAAATTCCCTTGCCCTGACTCCTTATGAGAAAGTGGTTGAGTATTATCCTCACACTTACACTTTCACGTTGTTTTTAATCTTGGTCTAAGTTCTCGATCTTCGCAAAGAAATAATTTGGTTATTGAGGCTTAGAATCAATTTTAACCTAACCTTTCTCTCCTGTTCACTGAGAATCTGCCCTCAGGCAATCAATTGAGATACCCTTTCGTGGCAGCTTCTACAAAATATCTCCGGCAAAGAGCCCCCGCAAGGGGAGCCCGTCAGACATTGCAGCGCCGGTCTGACGAGGAGCATCCCCCGATGATGAAGCATGACATCCAAACGGATGTGTGAGGGCTCTTGCTCCTAAACCTTTGGGTTCCCTGTGTGATCCTCTGGAACAGTGTACCTTTTGTCTTGTAACCAGTCACCTACACATGTCGAGTGACAACTGTTAGAAACACACTAACCCTTAGGGACAACCCCAGACAACTATTCACAGGGTATGGGATCCTTGTCCTCACCTATTAGCCACACACGGTGCCTCTGGAGTTGCCGCATCACATCAGGGATGCTGCTATTCCTCAGAATGTAAGCGTCATGCACTCAGCCAGGAAACTTGGCGTTCACTTGGGAGATGTACTGGTCGGCCAAACACACCATCTGCACATTCATTGAATGATATCTCTTCCGGTTTCTGTGCACCTGTTCACTCCTGCATGGGGGAACAAGGCCACATGTGTCCCATCAATGGCACCTATGATGTTGGGGATATGTCCCAGGGCATAGAAGTCACCTTTCACTGTAGGCAAATCCTCCACCTGAGGGAACACAATGTAGCTGCGCATGTGTTTCAACAGGGCAGACAACACTCTGGACAACACGTTAGAGAACATTGGTTGGGACATGCCTGATGCAATGGCCACTGTTGTTTGAAAGGACCCACTTGCCAGGAAATGGAGTACTGACAGGACCTGCACTAGAGGGGGAATTCCTGTGGGATGCGGATAGCTGACATTAGGTCTGGCTCCAACTGGGCACACAGTTCCTGGATTGTGGCACGATCAAGTATGTAGGTGACTATTACATGTCTCTCTTCCATTGTCGACAGGTCCACCAGCTGTCTGTACACCGGAGGATGCCGCCATCTCCTCACCTGCCCCAGCGGACGTGCCCTATGGATGAGAACAGCGAGCACAAGGTCAGCCAACACTGAGGTAGTAAAAAAACAATTTTATTGCACACATTTGTCAATACGCTATGTGCCTGTCTTTGTGTGTATCCAATGCCTAGATATGTGTGACGCATTTAAAAGTAATGCCATGTGGCCCCCTGAAATGGCCGCTGCCTGACCTGTAATGTGGGACAAGGGGATATGAGGTAACTGCGCTGATATTGTATACCGTCGTGGTAGGCGGTCGAAGACCACGGCGCAATCCTGCATTGGCTAACATTGGACCCTATGGATCCCAGGAGCCAATGATGATGTACACCGGTAGTGACGGTACGCACCGCCGTGGACGTGACCGCCATTTTCTGTCTTTTCACTCACTTGATACCTGATCTTCGACAGGAGAGGACCTACACTGCAATTGCTGCTGTGACCTCAGTCTGGAAGCGACGATGGCTCATGTGTCTGGGGAAAGGGCCCCTGCCTTCACATCAGAGGAGTTGGAGAAACTAGTGGATGGGGTCCTCGCCCAGTACACGCTACTCAACGGTCCTCCAGACAAACAGGTGAGTACACTCTGAGCATGCTGTATGGGCAATGCCTGTTTGGAGTGGTGTGAATGGAAGATACAGGGGCGGGGGATGATGCCTGCATGAGTGTATGTGCATCAGGGCAAGGGTGGGAACGTGGGACAATGACTGTGACGGTCCGGACAGTTAACGTTTTTTCTTTTCCCCTGTACTATTCCTGTAGGTCAGTGCCCACCAGAAGAAGGATATTTGGCGTGCCATCGCCCAGGACGTCCGGACCCTGGGGGTCCACCACAGACGGAGCACCCATTGCCGGAAAAGATGCGAGGACATTCGCCGCCTGAGCAAGAAGACAGCAGAGGCCCAGCTGGGGATGGCCTTCCAATGTGGGAGGGGTGCCCGTCGCACCATGACCCCCCTGATGTTCTGGATCCTGGCGGTGGCGTATACGGAGTTGGGTGGGCGTTTGAGGGCATCACAGCAGCCAAAAGGGGGTGAGTACCATCACATCCATGAGACTCTGCGCGCATTGGAGGTGTCTGGGTGGGGGAGGTGGGCAGTGGGTTCCCCTAGGCTAGGGCGAGCTTTGTAGGCAAGGACCCTTTGTGAGGCAGGATAAGTGGCACCCCAACCCCACCAGTGGTAAGAGCCATCTACACCTAGTCAGGCTCCTGTGACTTCCATGTGTGCAGCAATCGGGCATAGGCAATGTACCCCATGTCCCTGTGATGAATTAGGAAACTCTAAGTGCATGGCATAGTGCAGAGGGCTGCTGTGTCTGTAGTGTCCGCCAACGGTAGCAGTATTGCATGCACTGAACATGTCTTTCTTCTTTCTTTCCCCCCCTTTTTGTGGTCTCCCTGTCCTTGTGTGCATTAGCATCATCAGGTGGAAGAGCAGTGGCACCAGAGCAGGAGGGAGCCCCATCCCACATGGCCCTGGAGGGCGATACAATGGAGTCTGAAGTCACCAGTGGGACGGACGGTGAGGGGAGCTCCACGGCGGGGACAGGAGCAGAGACCAGCGACACCGACTCCTCCTCTGATGGGAGCTCCCTTGCGGTGGCGGGCGGGCCCCACAGGTATAGCCACCACCCCCCCTACCAGCACCACCCTCCCATTAGCCCCTCAGCGTGTGTCCCGTGGCCGCTCACCCAGGAGGGTGGGGATCTCCTTCGCCCCAGGCACCTCATGCCCTGCCCCAGTCAGCCCTGCTGCCCTCAGTGAGGAGGCCATTGACCTCCTTAGATCCCTCACTGTTGGGCAGTCTACCATTCTGAATGCCATCCAGGGTGTAGAGAGGCAGTTGCAACAGACAAATGCATATCTGGAGGGCATTCATTCTGGTCAGGCAGCCCAACAACGAGCATTTCAGGCTGTGGCCTCAGCACTGATGGCAGCCATTGTCCCTGTGTCCAGCCTCCCCCCTCCAACTTCCTCCACCCAGACCCAATCCCCTGTACCTCAACCTATCCCAAGCATACCATCAGACCAGCATGTACACACCTCAACACACAAGGGTGTCTCTGGCAAACATAAGCAACACACATCCCACAGGCACTCACACAAGCATCATACCCATGCACACATACCAACATCCACTGCCTCCACTGGGTCCCCCTCCTCCAAGTCTCCCTCCTCCCTCCCTGTCACGTCTCCACTTACACCTGCATGCAGTACATCTTCAGCCACTACCTCCATCACCAGCACGCCCATCACCACACACCGCTCACATGCACTCACCACCCCCACTACCATTCACACATCCCCTGTGTCCTCTCCCAGTGTGTCTGTGAGCCCTCCTCCCAAAGTACACAAACGCAGGCACACACCCACCCAACAGCCATCCACCTCAGGACAGCCTCCAGCCCATGCTCCTTCACCCAAAGTCAGCAAACGAACACCTCCTAAAACCACTACCTCTTCCTCCACTCCCAAACCCCCTCCATCTACCCGTCCCAGTGTGTCTAAAAAAAACTTTCCTGTCAAACCTTGACCTCTTCCCTTCACCTCCCCCACCCCGTCTGTCCCCAGGGCCCGCCTTTCCAGGTCCCAACCCAGCACCTCAGCCACCACATCACCAGGCACAGTGGTGCCAGCAATAGCCGGATTTTCGAGTGCGCCAAGCAACAGGACTGCCAGTGTCCCAAGGAGCGAGGCCAAGGACATTCCCCCACCTCCTAAACAAAAAAAGTTGCCCACATCCCAGAGGGAGAAGGCCAAAACACCTGCCAGCAAGGGCTCAGGCAAGACAATTGTTGGAAGTGGCAAGACAGCTGCGCCACCATCCAAGGTAGGGAAGGGCCTGAAAATGAAAGGCAAGTCAACGTCGCCGCCAACCTTCATGGCGGACAAGACCACCACCGGCACCACCACATGCACCGCCACCACGGACACCGCCGCCAGCACCCCAGATACTGAGACCTTCACCAACACTGCAGACACTGTGCCCTTCAGCAGCACCGCAGTCAGTGAGCCCGCCACCAGCACAGCCGCCACTGACACTGACGCCAGCACTGCAGTCAGTGAGCCTGCCACCAGCACCGCCGCTTCTGACACTGACGCCAGCACCGCGGTCAGTGAGCCCGCCACCAGCACCGGTGCTACTGATACCGCAGCCAGCACGACAGTCAGTGAGCCAGCCACCAGCACGGCAGTCAGTGAGCTAGCCACCAGCATGGCAGTCAGTGCGCCCGCCACCAGCACCGCTGCAACAATGACCACCACAAGCACCGCTGCTACTGACCCTGCCGCCAGCGGCCCCTCGACATCCTGACCCAGTCTCACCACCGCAGACATGGCTGCCATCCCCAGTGGTCATTCGAACAAGGCTGGTGGTCAGTTCCAGGGGCCTGGGCAGCTTCCATGTTGCACCACCGTCAGTGGAGTGTCACATCCACTACCTCAGTCCTTGGCAGGATGAAGCACTCTGGGCACAAATCCCCCTCCAGAACCAGTGGAGAAAGACATCCACTGCCTCAGTCCTTGGCAGGATGAAGCACTCTGGGCACAAAGCCCCCTCCAGAACCAGTGGAGAAAGACATCCACTACCTCAGTCCTTGGCAGGATGAAGCACTCTGGGCACAAAGCCCCCTCCAGAACCAGTGGAGAAAGACATCCACTACCTCTGTCCTTGGCAGGATGAAGCACTCTGGGCACAAAGCCCCTTCCAGAACCAGTGGAGACTGTTATCCACTTGAGCGACTGTGGCTTTGCACTCCCCAGGAAAAAGCAGTGGGCAAACCACCCACTGGAGAGACTTGAGAGACTGTGGCTTTGCACTCCCCAGGATAAAGCAGTGGGCAAACCACCCTCTGGAGAGACTTGAGAGACTGTGGCTTTACACTCCCCAGGATAAAGCAGTGGGCAACCCACCCACTGGAGAGACTTGAGAGACTGTGGCTTTGCACTCCCCACGATAAAGCAGTGGGCAACCCACCCACTGGAGAGACTTGAGAGACTGTGGCTTTGCACTTCATAGGATACATCAATGGGCATGGAGCCCCCTCGTGGAGCTGGCTTGGTGCACTCATCCCTGAAGTGCCTGTTTTATTTCGATCTGATGCCCCTGCAGTGTTCTCTCCGTTTCGATCGGGTATTGAGTGTGGACCTTGCCCATGCATTTTGGGCCCAATGGTCCACGGACTATAGAGGTGCAGTACCTGGACTTGAATTCTTGGTGTACATAATGGTTTATAGTGTATGTATATTTCTGACTAATGGATTAATCTTGATTACAGTGGTCACAATCATTTCCTTTTGTCATTGCGTTCTTCCGGGGGGGGTGTAAATGTAATGTTGCAGCATGTAGTGGTGTGTATGTTGTTGTGGGTGGGAGTGGGGGGGTGGGGCTGTTGCGTGTTGCGTGTGTGTGTCACTCTGTTTTCCCTCCCCCCTCCCTTGTGTTGTAGGTGCAGTACTCACTGTGGTCGTCGCCGCCGTCGTTCATGCTCCTGGTAGAGGAGCAGGAAGACAATCGCAGGGAGGATTTGGAGTTCAGGCTCCATGGCGTCCTGGTTCCTCGTGGGGTGTGTAGAGGTGAGTGTTTTTCCTTCCAAGTCCTGTTTCCGCTGTGTTTTTGTTCACGTTGGTTCCGCCCTGGGAAAGGTGGGGGATTGGCCTCTCATAATAGTGTGGGTGGTACATTGTCTTCCGCCTGTCTGTTGGCGGTGACCGCCATGTTGTTTGTTTGTACCGCCGTGGCGGTCGGAGTGTTAAAGTGGCTGTTTATGTTGGCGGTTTCCGCCATTGTCGTGATTCCATTTTTTTTACCGCCGGCCTGATTTTACCGCCGCTTTACCACAGACCGCCAGGGTTGTAATGAGGAACTATAACTTGTAGCCTAAAGTTACTTTCCGGCACAAGTTTTAATTTCTTCAGATAAGTATAACTATAGGTATAACTATACCTGCTGAAGTTTTATGGTTTTATGTGTCTAGAACATGCACCTATGTATAATATCCCTGTAACCTTTAGTTTTTTCAGTGAATTGCTATTTTTTAACATAAAGTAATATAAATAAATAACGAACATTAATACAACCACTGCAGCAGGGGTATGGTGTGTGAGTGGGTGACTTTTTCTCTTTCCCAGTGGGCTTCAGATCTGCGGAAAAGTTAGATCGTGGTCCAGAAGGATCTCTTTTTGTTATTTGGTGTAAATCTGTACAGTAGTTTTTGAGTTATTAAAAAAATAAAAATATGGATATCTAGCGAGACAGATCTCTGGTTACATGTGGGGTATCCGTGGGTCAACACAAATCTGGGCAAAAAGCAAGGACCTGATTGGCTTTCCGCAACCTGTAGAGAAAGTTGCGGCCATCATTTTGTTTCTTGACTGGGCTCAATATCATCACTTTTCTATTTTGATCACATAGACATGAAAAAAATGTTTTCAAATAATTTATTTGTATGTGATACAGAAATATTAGGATATAATTATAAAGTCATTATTTTAATGTACCTACTTATAAAATGCAAGTGAAGAGAATTGGTTTAACATGCAATTATGTTGTTTTCAAAATAAATATATTTTTTTTTTATAAAACTACAGAAGTGTTACTTGTAATATATAGCAGGTTTAACCCTAATGGAATGAGGAACCTCTTTAGAGATCCCAAAAAAATTTAGAAGTGAGGGGAATATACTTGCTGTTTGGCTTGCAAAACCATGTTCCTTTTGGTGTAGAAGTGTTACTCTCTTTGTGGAGTGATTACGTAAGTACTTTGTAACACAAAATTTAAAAAGGAGTGCATCCAGTATTTAAATGTAATATAAAAAATGCATTTATTAAAAAGCACTTTGATCCAGCTTTGCAACTTAAAGAGAAGTCAACTATTGTAGGTGCATGTGAATATTATGCACAGGTTTTGTGAAGGCACTCAAAGTGAACAGAGCCAATGAGCAAAGTAGGCTGACTCTTTACCCCATGCTGCATGCTGTGGTGGGTTAAAAGAAAAATATGAATGACTATTTAATAGACCAATGGGTGTTGCTCCTCTATGTCTGTATATAATTTGTGATTTTTTTGCGAAAAAAAGAATTGTCTGGCCAGACAGCAATTTTTAAGGCCAGATCCGAAAAGGGGGGCTCTCTGGTTTTGACAGCATGGACCCCATCCCTTTATTTCCATGTTCATCTTAGAGAATTGTGCTAGCACCAACTAGTGTGTAATTCAACACATTAAATTGTGTAAGCTTTAGTTTTGCATTACATGATACCCTCCTGATATGAAAACACGCCTAGTTGCAAGGAAAGTAAAGCTGTCAAAATCCTTGATCTGACTTTTTCAATTATTAATAGCTTCCCACCATCTGATTTGAGTCAACCAAACTCAGGGCAAGGATTATAGATAGCCTTTTAAGGGAACAATGCTAGCAGTATAGTTACTTCATGGTAATTGCTTTTCAATATTTATTTATTAAAATATGGTTGCACTTGCGAGAACATTTTTTTAAATCTGGCCTTTTTGAGATATAGAGCTGAATTAAATAAAATGTATTGTTGTATTTGGCATCCTGGGACAATTTCCCTTGTTTCCCCCCATGGTTTGGAGGAACGTGGTACTGCAGTTAACGATTCTGCTTACCTGTAAAGGAAAATCCCACACATCACTAGACAGTGACTTGATATAGGAGTCAGTTCTTCTCACACCAGAAGCTACCCCTATTTTTATCAATCTGGATTTGATGTTGTCACTACCCTAAAGTCCAGTATTCCCATAAGTTACAAGCAATTGACATTTTATATACACTTTTAGGGGGTTATTCTAACTTTGGAGGAGGTGTTAATCCGTCCCAAAAGTGACGGAAAAGTGACGGATTTACCACCAGCCGTATTACGAGTCCATTATATCCTATGGAACTCATAATACGGCTGGTGGTATATCCGTCACTTTACTGTCACTTTTGGGACGGATTAACACTCCTCCAAAGTTAGAATACCCCCCTTATTCCTCTTCATCTAAATACTAGAATGGCTGTGTGAATCTCTTTCTTATACAGTATACTGCACAGTCATAAAAGGAGTACCTGCTGCTGGACTGATGTGTGACTGAATTGAACAAGAATAGTAGTGACAAATACAGCTATTATCTCCAAAGTAAAATTGATTAACTTTCAGGTACTGCAGCAGGCTTCATAAATACCCTGGTGCTGCATAAAAATGATCTTGACTGGCTTCCTTCACCTAGCTGCATATTTTTTTAAACCGACTGCATCGCCTTCAAACTAGCTAATGATGGCACTCCCCATAATTAACTTTGAAGATCAAGACCTCCAGAGGACCTATCTTGTAATTTCAGTAGCATTTATTATTACCAGATTTGAGACGAGAAAGGTAAAACAAGATGCCATGCATTCAGTTATGTGCCTTTTGTGTGGCAGACCTCCCAACAGAAATCCACAAATACCCACCCTCCCACTTCCACTTGACAAAAAGGCTCAAAACCCACCTTTTAAGGAACACTTTGCTTTTATGTGACTCTCAGTGGTATCCTCATGACGAACTCTACCACTACACTGCCCCACCTCCTTCCTCAACTGAGCTGTCCTATTTTTACCTCACACACTCACTCCTCCTCCCACTCCCCATCCTAATGTCTCTTCCATCCCCCTTCTCCATCATGTATTCCTGTAGCACAGTGTTGTGATCTCCCCCACTGGTCCCTCCTAAATTCCATCTCTCTACAATGAGTTTAATCACCACAGTACTGTTCAGTCTCATTTAAAAATGCCTTGGCCATCACCTATGCCACACCGTCTATAGTTATTGCATTCCCATGTGTTCCACTCCAGGGATTTGTAGCTAAGCTTGCACTGAATAAGTTGCATAAACGTCTATTTATAAATTCAACCTTGTTGACCCAACAAGGGTCTACCATATTTATGGGCACTACATAAGCCCCACCTCTTTTATTCAGGAATGAGAAAGCACAGAGAAGCACCTTGTTGGACGATGTGTGTTATAGAAAGCTATGGAGACCGTAGCTGCCCTATCGGTCAACAAACAGAATAGTTACAGGAGCACATTTAAGGAAATGACTGCCTATTAAAATATGCTCTCTCACTTATAATTGATCAATACTTTCTCCAGAGCTATTAGGGCAAGTAATTTTCAAAACAAAATTATTTGCACCTGTTTAAAATAGTATTCATTTTTATTCCCCAGTCAGTTAAGCATAAAGGAAGCTTATTAACCTCATTAACATAATCAGGAATTCAGTGTATACTATGTAGCCAATATTCACCTGTTGAAACTTACAACAAATCTTTGATCCTAATTAAAAACACATTGCACAAGAATTAACTTGAACTGAAATTCATAATGTGTTTTTCTTTTCCCATCCTTGATTTTGCCCGATCATTGACCATTATTGTTTTTGCTCACGTTCTTATCACTAATAAATGGGAAATGCCCTGAAGGCCGACTCCGGAACAACGTAGTCGTGGGCAACGAAAGTGGAACTACGCTTTCCTGAACCACGACTTTGTTGTTTTGTGCCTTAACCACGCATGTGCTGAACAACGCACATGCGTGGTTTAGGCCCAAACAAGGGAGTCGGCTGAGGAGGACGACGCGACAAGTCAGGTAAGTGGGGTGGGGGTGGGGGGTTGGGGTTTTAGTTTTAGGGGCGGGGTGGGGGGTCGGGGTATTTTTTGTTTTAAGGGCGGGGGCGGGGTGGGGGGTTGGGGTTTTAATTTTAGGGGCGGGGTGGGAGGTTGGTGTATTTTTAGTTTTAGGGGCGGGGTGGGGGGGTTGGGGTTTTAGTTTTAGGGGCAGGGTGGGGGGTCGGGGTATTTTTAGTTGTAGGGGCGGGGTGGGGGGGTTGGGGTTTTAGTTTTAGTTTTAGTGGCGGGGTGGGGGGTAAGGGTATTTTTTGTTTTAGGGGCGGGGTAGGGGGTTGGGGTTTTAGTTTTATGGGCATTGGTGGGGGGTCGGGGTATTTTTAGTTTTAGGGGCGGGGTTGGGGTGGTTTTAGGGGTTGGGGTAGTTTAGGTTTTAGGGATGGGGTGGGGGTTGGGGTTGTTTTGGGGTTGGGGTGGTTTTAGGGGTGGGGGTTGGGGTAGTTTAGGTTTTAGGTTTTAGGGATGGGTGGGGGTTGGGGTTGTTTTAGGGGTGGGGGTTAGGGTGGTTTTAGGTTTTAGGTTGGGGGTCGGGTAATTTTAGGGGTGGGGTGGGGGGTTGGGGGTTTAGGTTTAGGGGCAGGGTGGGGGGCTCGGAGTAGTTTTAGGGGTGGGGGTTTATGGTAGTTAAGGTTTCAGGGATGGGGTGGGGTTGGGGTTATTTTAGGTTTTGGGGATAGGGTGAGGGTTGCGGTAATTTTAGGGAAGAGGTGGGGGTTGGGGTAGTTTTAGGGGCAAGGGTGGGGGATGGTGTGGTTTTTATGGGGGTGGGGGGTTGCGGTAATTTTTAGGTGTGGGGGTGAGGGGCCGGGGGGACGCATGCTAGAACAATGCATGCCTGTCACTAATGCCTTTACCAAGAATCCCTTTACAATGAAAAATCGTTGTTAAGGCATTCGTGGTAAAGGCATTAGTGGTAACAACAAGGTTGTTGTTCCGACCTCGTTGTTCAGGCATGCGTTGTTCCGGCAGGCGTGGTTCCGACATACCTTCCTAATAAATGGCATCCTCCATCGTCTAACATAGCAATAAGCCTATGAAAATCTATTAAAAGTTGATCCTTTCATTCTGTTGAATTTTCTGATGAGATTGGATGGTTCCTTTTGGTGCGCCAAATCTCCTGACTAGTAGTAGAAGAATGGATATTTTGGTACATACCCAGGTTTTTCCCAACCCATAGAGAAACGCAAACCGTCATGGACCAATTTATATACTTCCAGTTGTTTGTCAGTCCTACAATGAGGTCAATGATTTCTGACAACATTTATTATATTTATTCATAATTATATCATAAAGACATTTTACATACACTAATATTAGTGAAGTCACGTACAAAGTGTTGCCAGGGAATAAAGAACCACAAAAAGATAAAATCATCTCACAAGTGCATGTGCGTTTCTTATAACAAACAACATTAAATCTTCAGAATTAGTCTATATCCCCTATCAAGGCAACATATTGTTTATGTTTATTTGCTATATTTGTTGATGGTGTTTTGACCTAGAATAGAATAACCAGGTCTCATCAGGTCAGGGAACATCTAAAAATACAAACAAAAACAAAATAGCAGGAATTTGGAATTTAAGGTGGTCTAGTTTACTACAAATATGGAAGGAATAGTAATTACTACCTTACAGCAAAGGTTGCAGCAGTCTGCCTAATAAATAAAGTCACCCCAGTGAATATCCAAACTATTTACTTTCTCGGGGCAAAGGGTAACCCTGCAAGGAGTTAATACAAAAGTAGAAGTCATATGCCTATCCTTAACACAGCCGCAACCAGACAGTGGATGTTTAAGAATGCACTTAGCTCCTGAAAATACAACCCAAACCAATTGTATGGTCTAGGGAGGACAGGGTGTAGCGGGTCCCAACAACTGAGAAAAGGACAAAGGCAGGTCAGTACTTCCAGAGAACAGTGCAGAGTGGAAACCGTCACTGTCTAAATCAGGTGTGAATGTGCGCTGACCCTGAGTGGATGATGTTGTGCAAGAGTGAGGCTTGGAGCACACAATGCGTTCATTTCATCGTATGAAAGTCCCTTATTGGTTGGGGCTTGCCAAAAATAAAGCAGAGCACACAAAGTAATGGAATAACAAAGGGCCAAAATGGAAGGAAGTTACAGAAATATCAATGAACATCTGTGTTGATATGCCATTAAAGCGCAGTAGTACATTACAATTAAAGGATGTGCAATGATATGTACAACAGGCAAACGCAAAAAGTCCATAAAGTATAGAATCCTTATACTGTTATTTTACATTCTTAAATGAGAGGTGTACCCAGAAGCTCTTGTATTCATTCCCGGAACAAACATATAAGTCCCCACCATGTTTAAACCATTTTTGATGGAGTCACAAAGCATCATCCATCTGCATTCCAATTTAGTAGAATGAGGGATGTATTGCCCCCTCTCTGAGGTGCCAGTGCCATATCAAGTACATGCAATCTAATGTTTTTGGATGAATGGCCAGCCTAAAAAAAGTGGGTTTACCTGGGTGCTGAGGTTACCCTACACCAAATCCTGCTCTTGCATAGAGCAATGCAAACCTTGTCTTGCGCTGTTGTCTGGACTATATAGATCATAGGGCAGGGACACCATATACAATAAACAATATTAGACGTTTTGCAGTTTGATAAATGTCTAAGTTCTATGTTGATGTTATCATGGACAAAGGTCTTTGTACTACTTGTGAATTGGCATACCACACAATCTTCACATTTGTAGTGACCTTTAATGGGTGATAACCCCTACAAATCTATTACAATATTACAGAAAGACTGACGGCTTTTCTGCAGAATGTACTAGATGGGCTTTTGCATGGAAACAATGGCAGATCCACTGTGTGGTCAATGATCTGTATAATAATGTGCCAGGACTTCTTGACTGATGCTACAATCTTGTTAGTGTGGGAACGAAAGGTGGTAACACATAATAACTGTTGGCTATTTTTTCTTGGGTTTCAGCTGTAATAACTCCTCTCTATCACAATGCCAAGCTCTTTTCAGCGCAGTTCTTAAAATCTTTCAGGGCTAGGCTCCTTTTAATAGGCTCCTCTGAAGTATACATGTTTCCCTAAGATAGTCACATTTATGAGTACAAGTGTGACATAGTCTTAGCAACTGGCCATAGGGGAGGCCCTCTCTTAGAGCCCATAGGTGAATGCTTTGGTATGCTAACAATGTAGATCCTGTCAGTAGGTTTCCTATATAAGCATATTGCCAATTTGCCTTTATCATTTCAAATCAATGAATCCAAAAATTGAATTTGTTAGTTGTCTCAGTTGCTGGTAAACTGGAGATCGGTTTGTGAGATATAGGGCATACTCTTCTAGTCTTGCGGCACAGTCACTACAGACTATAAAAATATCATTGATGAACCTCTTCCAGCAACTAATAGAGGATCAACAAAAAATAGAGTAAAACATATTAAATAATTTAAGATTAAAAGGACAAAAATCGAATCAGTAGAACTGGAGATATGCAATTTTAAATATTTAAGTGAAAATAGCACCAGAAATAACAAAGCACCGACTGTGGTTATCTAGTCGTTCTAGACTAGGACAAAGTGATAAGTTCAGGTCTACCACAATGGAACGTGGCCCAGCTACAGGGACCCAGTTAGGCTAGCTGAACAAAGTATCTTAAGTCCTGCTTGCAGAGCAATCTGGATTCACATGTCTTGCAGCACAGGTGAAACAAGGTCCAGGTGTAGAAATGCATCACCCCCACAGTTCCTGGAAACTTTTCAGCTGTGATGTGAGGTCTTGCATAATTGTCAAGAATGTCAGTGAGGAGGGGCTTGTCAAAGCAAAGTCCTGTGTTGAAAATGCATTGCGCACCAACTGGTTCTGAAAAAGTTGTGGGGCCTGCAATGCGGAGTTCTGTATCTTCATTGAGGTTGTCGTTGACGAGGAGCTTGCAATGTGAAGACCTGCATTGAGGATGCTTTACACAGTTTTCATTGAGCTGCGATGCAAGCCCTTTTTTGGGTGATGCATCATACAGCAGTTCCAATTCGGAGCTTTACAAGGTAATGAGTTGTGCTGCGTAGGATCTGCTGGAACCACAGCTGGGCTGGCAGAGCACCTTTAGGTCCACTTCCAAGGGCCAAGGAATCCCTACTCATTTTTAATTGTCAGAAATGTATAGTGAATTCAGTGGATGATGTGATCAGTGATTTGATCAATTGTTTCATTTGAGGTGTCATCAGTGATATCATCAATGATGTTCTTGAACATGTTGTTAGTGATGTGATATATTGTTGTAAGTTCAACATATAAGCGACGAACCTCAGCTACCACCAAAGTGGCTGCATCAGGATGCAGTGTATATGTGGCCAAAAAAGGCCAGGTAGGACCATCATTGCTCAGAGGCCCTAATGTAACATGTAGTATTGTGTGTGGTAGGGCTCCATCAAGCCAGTTATTATTGTTTTGAAAAGACAGAGGTATCTCTAAATATGCATAAGCTCTGTATTGTGCAGGTATGTTAGCCGGTGTGTAGTAATGAAATGCATTAGTGTTCCCGTTGAATGCTAGAATGGTCACCCAAAAGTAGAATATTTCTGTTCTGTAGGCTGGATGAGCCTCAACTACAAATGTTACAGCACCTCCCTGGGCTTTAACGTCATTAGCTATCAAATGAGTGGTGAGGGAAGGTTGCATGTTTACTGTAATTGCTACCCCATTGTGGATTCACCATGGTAAATATACCTGTGCAGAGATGAGGAGACCAATTGGGGACTGATTCTGCTGTGGTTCAAAATTGACCAACCTACAGCATCGGACAGGTACTACCTACCTGGTTGAGGCAGAAGTCCTCAATACCACAGACATCTCCGTGTATAGTATTGAGGTGCCTTTAGAGGGTAGTGAGACAGAGATACTCAGGAGGATCCTAAAATTAGTCTTGACCAAATGTTGGTGACACCATGTCGCGTAGGCTCTCATTATCCTAATGAGGCTGCTGGATCTGGGAGGCAGCATCACCTGAATTGTGGGGAACTGAGTCCAATCCCACACCATGTGACAACTGTAGCCTAATCTGTTTCTGGCCAACTAGAAGCGCTTCATCTCTGCCCAAGGGCAGGTATGATTTGTGGCAACCAGGCGCAAGACAAGATGACTTATCAGGGAAATCGTGGTGGATCAAATCCCATCTTTTCTCTCAGTTACATTAGTCTCACACATGCAACGACATTGGTGTTTCCACCTCGGGACCGCCAATCTCGCGGGGAGGATGCCACCCCTATGGCGGTGGCAACCCCCGCCCTATTACAATGGCTAATGTCATGGACATGGTCAGTGCAGGGCCCACCCTGTGGCCCCCAGCACACCCTCACCGCCAGCCTTTCCATGTCAGTGAAACTGCGCTGGAAAGGCTTGTAGTGAGGAGAGTTGAAATCAGCCTGGTAGGACTGAGTTCAGAGCCGCCCTGGCTGAGTACAACTCTGACGGCCGTCATGCCCTTTGGCACCATTTTCCCTAGTGGGAACAGCGGTGCCTTGGCAGGTCCGCTCACCAGTTTTGTTATTGGGCGGTCAAACCACCTGGACTGCAGAGGTCCAACAGTCATCGCAAATGTGGCACTCCTCGGACAACCACACTTGTAATGAGACCCTAAATCTTAGTATAGCACTTAGAAACACAATACCTCCAACTGGGGCTACCACAATGTCTTGATGCCACTCAGGAGGGAGTGTGGGCCGGTCACGGAGTCACAAGGACCCCAAGTACAGTACCTTGGAAAACGATGAGGAAACAAAGACGATGCATGGAGTCAGGGAGGTGAGGTGTCACTAGAGCCAGTGCGGCATTGGTTCCTTTTGGCTACAGGGGAGGTGAGGCATTGTTCCTTATGGTTGCAGGGGAGGTGATGCGGCATCAGTGGTGAAGCACTTACTCCTTATGACAAGTGGAGTAGATGAATCTAGCAGGTCAAGATGCGAAGTGCCAACTTTGTGATGTCGCTATCCCATCACGGGACCACAGGTGCTACAGCGGAGTCAGGTGTCATGGGCATCAGTGACACGGCACTCAGGACTCATGCTGTGGCAGAACTTCAGAGGCTCTGCAGCAGCATCAGGCCTGTTTTTCTGGTCTTGGTCATTGCACTCAGCGGGGACCACAGCTCCAGTGAAGGCAGTGGCATGGACTCAGACAGCGGCTCCAGTTCTGAAGTCGCTCTGGAGTCAATGTGCTTGGTTTCTTCTTGGTTGTACAAGAGCTTATTTCCAAAGGCCCAGTAACTGGATTAGGCACCACTTGGCAAGTCATGACTCTCAGCATCAAAGCCCAAGTACTGACAGGTGAAGTCTTTGATGGCCCTGAGACTTCTTAACAGGAGGCAAGCTCAGTTCAATCCTTGGAGAACCTTGGAAATCAGGATGTAGAAAGCAAAGTCCAGTTCTTTCACTCCAAGGACAGAAGCAGCAACCAGTAGGCCAGCACAACAAATCAACAGACAGAGCGACAGCCCCTCCTACAGCATCCACCTCTTTTTCCAGAAGTGTTCTAACTTTGGGGTGTCAGAGGTCCAGTACTCATAACTATTTCTATCTTTAAAGTAGGCAAACTTCAAAGAGAAGTCTTTGTAGTGCACAAGACCCTGCCTTCCCTGCCCTGGCATACTCCAGGGGTTTGGAGACTGTTTTGTGTGAGGACAGGCACATCCCTATTCAGGTGCAAGTGTAAGTTCCCCCCTCTACTCCAGCTCAGGAAGACCCATTAGCCTGGTGATGGACCATCAGGATATGCAGGGCACCCCTCAGCTCCCTTGATGTGACTTTCTAGAGTGAATACACAAACAGCCAAACTGTCATGCTGACCCACATGTGTATTCCATAGACAGGCAGAGGCACAGAATGGGTAATTAAGAAAATGCCCACTTTCTATAACTGGCATTTTTAAATGTACAATTTTAAAACCAACTTCACTAAAAGATGTATTTTTAAATTGTGACTTCAGGGACGCCAAACTCCATATCTCTATTTGATTCCAATGGGAAATTAAACTTAAAAGTTATTTCAAGGAAATCCCCATGATACCCTATAGGAGAGAGCGTCATTGCAATGGTGAAAACAGAATTTAGCAGTATTTCACTATCAGGACATGTAAAACACACCAGTACATGTCCTACATTTTTAATACACTGCACGCTGCTCATGAGACTGCATTGGGGTGACTTAAGTGTATTAAAAGGGAACGTTTAGGCGTGGCAAGCGGGTGTTCTTGTCAGGTTGAAATGGCAGCTTAAAACTGCACACACAGACACTGCAGTGGCAGGTTTGAGACATGTTTACAGGGCTACTCATGAGGGTAGCACAATCAGTGCTGCGGGCCACTAGTAGCATTTGATTTACATGACCTGGGCACTCATAGTGCACTTTACTAGGAACTTACTAGTAAATCAAATATGTTAATCATGGAGAAAACAATCACCAATATAATTTAGACAGAGAGAGCTTGTACTTTAGCACTTGTCAACAGTGGTAAATTGCATTGTGTCCTAAAGCCAACAAAACAGGTCAGAATAATAGGAGGAAGAATGCAAAATGTATGGTGATAACCCTGCAAAAAATGTTTTTTTACAAAGTAAAGTCTTCTAACTAAATGTTGCATTTTTGAATGATGAACAGCCAACATTTTAAAATGATGAAAAGTACTTGAGCACATTTTCCTGGATAGACATGCCAGTGATTGTCCTTGAAAATTAGTATACTTCCTGACTTTTCATATATATAATGCTTGAAGCATTCCAATTTTTCACTTCACACTTCTCTGTGGAAATTAGAATAGGAAATTTCTTACTATATCAATTCATTCCTACAAATACTACAGTAGTTCAATTTACACACAGGAACTTTACTACACCTTCCTTGTACCTTTCACCTATCTCTTCCTCCACATTTCTAAGAACCATCTCTTCCTTTGCAATGGGAGTAGCATATTTTTCCAAATGGCATTGGCCAGTTGTTTCAACTGCATGCACTAATAAGTTCACTTGACAGTAGCTTTCTTCAATAAAGGAAGCCTCAGTCCTAGAAGTATGTTTCCATTCTCCTTTGAAAATTTAGCAAAGTTTATTTTATTAATAAGCCTTTTGTGGCTTCCTTTCTTCATAGACAACACTGTTTTATTCAGTGATCTCATTTTGTTGAGTATTAAGATAAATAGTCTGCACTTCAGGGCAAACACTATATCAACCACACTCTCAATATGTTGTTTTTGCTTCAATGCTGCCCTTCTCCTTTTATACTGCTTCATGTTTCATATCAAATTCTTTATTACACTACTCCTAAATGTTCTCATTATTATTTCTTTAAATTGTTTCTGTCTCCTTCTCAAACTAGGACCCTCATTATAAGTTTGACAGACGACAGACGCTGCCCGCCAAACTCGTTCTGCCTTCAGGCTGCTTACGCGGCCAGAACATTGCCTGCCCTATTAAGAACTCAGAGCAGGGTCGTCTGGCGGAAACAGCATTTCCGCCGACCGGCCCTCCAGTGAACAGGGCCTTAACATTGACACCGGCTTCTAATGGAGCCGGTGCCAATGTGGCAGTGCGACAGGCAGTGGAATGTGTGACGGGGCTGTGCATGGGTCCCCTGCACTGACCATGCCAAGTGCATGGGCAGTGCAGGGGCCCCCAGGGGCCCCCTGACACCCTCATTCTGCCAACCTTTCCATGGCTGTGTAAACCGTCATGGAAAGGCTGGTGGTACAGGGACTCGTAATCTCCAGGGCGGAGCTGCGAGCAGCGATGCCCTGGCGGATTACAACCACCGGGACCGCCAGGCTGCTTGCTGGTGGCAACCCGCCGTGTCAGTGGTCTGACTGTGGTGGCTCCAACACGGTTGTAATATGGCAGTTCCACCACCAGCCTGTTGGTGGTGGGACCACCACCGCGAGTCTGGCTGTCATGAGACTTCCAGACTCGTAATGAGGGCCTAGTTGTTTTCTATTACAATTTCTCACTTTCAATGTGACATACTGTTTCTCCTTTGTGAGTTGATTTTATACCTCGCTTTTTAGTTGCAATATTTCCCACATTTTACATTTTCCACTCACTGTTTTAAGAAACTCCTAAGTTCTCTTACCAACAGCTTTTTTCCAATACAGCCTTCACATCAGGGCCTTTATCACTCTCAATTTTGAGCAGATAATACTGCTCCCTCAGTCTTTTCTTCTCTGTGTCTTTCTTGGACTTGTAAATCCTCCTTTTTAAACAGAAGAAAATATCTCAAAACAAAATATAGAACACTTTTAGCTTTACATTGCACACTGTTAGATTACATACTATAAGCAAATCAGGCTCTACATAGGTGCTTGTATCATTCTCTAACAGGCTGCCTTAGTGTCTAAGTGTAGGTGTATTAATTGTATGTAAGTTCCTGTATGGGTGGCTGACTCGGTGTGTCAGTGGTTAAGGGGATATGGGGGTGAGTGTATCACTCTTTTTTTTTTGCGTCACTGGATGTTGTAAGTAGCTGTTAATGTATCTCAGTCACTGTGTTAGTGATTGTATAGGTGTGTAAATAGGTATGTAAGTGCTTCTATGGACTGGTAACTGGTAATGTTAATGAGTGGGTGTATAAATGTGTGTATAAATGTGTGTACTACTGTCGTTGTTAGAGCTGCATCCATTAATGCTGTGTGAGTGAATGTGCAATTTCCTCTGCCCGCTGTGTGACTGGGTGTGAAAGTGACTAATTTTGTAAATCGGTATTTCAGTGCTTATACGTGTACGTGACTGGATGTATAATTGGGTGTATGAGAATGCAAGTATCTGTTTACCCAACTTTCTGAGTGCTGGGTATATGAATGACAGTGTAGGTATGTGAGTGGGTGTGACAGTGCCTGTATGGGTCTGTTAATGACTATGTAAGTGGATCTATAGGTAACTACATTTATTTGTGAATGCTTTTATTGGTGTGTTTCTGACTGTGACAGTCATTGTCTGGCTAGATGAGTATTGGGTGCATAAATTATTTTCTGAGCATGTAACTGGGAATATGGGTGGCTGTCTCACTGTCAGTCAGTACACATTACATACTATTGGACTGAATACTATAACTAAGCACCAATTTCCTAATTAAAAACACAGACATTTATACAGGGCTTAAAAAAGAACCACATTTTCAGGACACTAATTCCTATTTCTCCTTTCCTGGCCACAATGTTTTTACTTAATGTCCTCATCTAACTTTTCTTCTGTTTTCTCTTTTACTGTAGAGTACACATTTTCTGTCATCTTCTAGGCTGTTATATTTTTCACAGCAAGTTTTTTTATAGCACACCTTAATTCAAAGACCAGTAAAATCTCTTGCTGTCCTCCATCTGCTGTCCTTCAATGCTCCTCTTAATATCACTTAATATCTCTTTTTAGTGCAAATCTCAAGTCAGAAATATATCAATACTCTTCCACTCTCAGTACAAAAGTACCAATATTGGCTACCCTTCCCACTCTCCTCTTTCTGATACTGCTATAACTAATGTACGTAGCAAATCACAGGCTGCCCTTTATCTTTCAATTGTGTTATACAACTTCTAAATGGTCATTATCTTTTAACCCTTTCTAGGTCTCCTGTAAATAAGCCCAATGTGGTGGTGTTTTAGGGCAGATCTGTTGATCCGCTGTGACACTCAGTGCGTCCCCCAAGTGTAAATCTGAGACGGATCTACTGGGAAGCCCATAAAATCATTAAACATTCTGTTGGTAATCCTTTGCATTTATATTTTACTTTGTAAAAAAAAAGTACTCAATTACAAGCCAAACACTCCGCCATAAGAAATATTTCTATACCACTCTGCTTTTTAGTTTCACACCATAGTCTCCTTTGTTACATTCCTCCACACTCTTTTAGCTCCATTTCCATAGAAACCATGTTTGGAGCACTCTCTGTTAGCAGTAGGTCAAAAGTAACACAAGACTTTCTCTGAGCAGCATACTAGCTTTAAATTAAACTGTAGCAGGTGTGGTTGGCTGTTTGCAATTTCAACAAAATTCAAACAACATAACTCTTTAATATTTTGTCAATGCCAATCACAGAGTTAGTTACTTTTTGTTCTTAAAGTCTCTTCCTAGTTTTAGTTCTATTCACATTCCCACCATCCAATCAAATATTTTATTCCTGTGTGGTGCTCCTGCTTGTCTCCAAAATGGTCAGAGTGGGGATGATGGGCCATAGTTGTGGTTTTTGGGCCAGAGAAAGTGCTAGAGAGAGTGGTTTTGACAAAGACTTGGGTTTACCTCATGTAAACAATGTAGGTTGGCCAGAGAGGGTTAAAATGTCTGCCTTTGTTAAAAGGATTGTGGATTGCCAACATCCAGATCTCATGATTGTGCACCGGGGTGCAATGACCTAGGCACAATTACTGGGGTAGGATTGGAAATCCTAAAGAAGGACGCCTTTGGTAAATTGATGACACTTTTCCCACATACTGCTTTGGTGCACTCAAACACATGCCTAAGACAGAATTGGTAGTAGTCACCTGAATAATGTCCACAGATAGGGAAATCCAGGAAACATGTCGATAAAATTGTTTATGCATTCCCCAGAGACTACAATCTGGCTCTATCTACCGCAACAATCAAGAACAAGAAGGGGTCCCTGACTCAATAGGGAGAGAAGCCCAGGGAACAAAACTCTAACCAGAGAAAAACACTTGTGTCTCTCCTATTAAATTCAAAACATCACTCATTAATCGTTGCTACACATATTTTAAGACCAATAGGCATTGTATTCAAAACAACAAAATACTTAATTATGCAATTTCCAAATACAAAAAAACAACAATTCCATAAGTTAATGAAACAAAAAGAAAAAGATTTTTCTTACACTTGTAAAGAGACACAAGTGTTTTTCTCTATCTGCCACAACAACATATGCTTCAATATGGATGGAATATATCCAAAAGATAAAGCCTGTTTTGCAGACGGATAATCATGTACACATCATAAAGACAAAGGCTGTTTTTATAGACACTTCTTTTCCCAATCACTAGTTCAGTTCTTTTCAAACTCCTGTGAACCGTGAGGGATCCCCAAATCAAAAGCACACCTTCTACACAAAACAGCAACAGATTTTTGCTCAACAACAGATCTGCAGATCCGCTCTCACCAAAAAGCATTCATTCAAAACAACAAGTTATTTAATAAAGTAGGTGTGTGAGTGGCTGAATGGGTCTGTGAGTGGGTGTATCGTGATGGTGTGGTTCTGCGGATGGGTGTGTAAATGGCTGTAAGGGAGGCTGTAATAGTATGTGAGAGATTATATTTGTGGGTGTATAGGTGTAAGGAAATGCCTCCTTGGCATGGTTACCCCCTGACTTTTTGCCTTTGCTGATGCTATGTTTTGAATTGAAAGTGTGCTGAGGCCTGCTAACCAGGCCCCAGCACCAGTGTTCTTTCCCTAACCTGTACTTTTGTATCCACAATTGGCACAACCTGGCATCCAGATAAGTCCCTTGTAAATGGTACCCCTGGTACCAAGGGCCCTGATGCCAAGGAAGGTCTATAAGGGCTGCAGCATAACTTATGCCACCCTGGAGACCCCTCACTCAGCACAGACACACTGCTTGCCAGCTTGTGTGTGCTGGTGAGAACAAAACGAGTAAGTCGACATGGCACTCCCCTCAGGGTGCCATGCCAGCCTCTCACTGCCCATGCAGGTATAGATAAGTCACCCCTCTAGCAGGCCTTACAGCCCTAAGGCAGGGTGCACTATACCATAGATGAGGGCACCAGTGCATGAGCACTGTGCCCCTACAGTGTCTAAGCAAAACCTTAGACATTGTAAGTGCAGGGTAGCCATAAGAGTATATGGTCTGGGAGTCTGTTTTACACGAACTCCACAGCACCATAATGGCTACACTGAAAACTGGGAAGTTTGGTATCAAACTTCTCAGCACAATAAATGCACACTGATACCAGTGTACATTTTATTGTAAAATACACCCCAGAGGGCACCTTAGAGGTGCCCCCTGAAACCTTATCCGACTATTTGTGTAGGCTGACTGGTTCCAGCAACCTGCCACAACCGAGACATGTTGCTGGCCCCATGGGGAGAGTGCCTTTGTCACTCTGAGGCCAGTAACAAAGCCTGCACTGGGTGGAAATGCTAACACTTCCCCCAGGCAGGAGCTGTAACACCTAGCGGTGAGCCTCAAAGGCTCACCCCCTTTGTTCCAGCACCACAGGGCACTCCAGCTAGTGGAGTTGCCCGCCCCCTCCGGCCATGGCCCCACTTTTGGCGGCAAGGCCGGGGGAAATAATGAGAATAACAAGGAGGAGTCACTGGCCAGTCAGGACAGCCCCTAAGGTGTCCTGAGCTGAAGTGACTCTAACTTTTAGAAATCCTCCATCTTGCAGATGGAGGATTCCCCCAATAGGATTAGGGATGTGACCCCCTCCCCTTGGGAGGAGGCACAAAGAGGGTGTACCCACCCTCAGGGCTAGTATCCATTGGCTACTAACCCCCCAGACCTAAACACGCCCTTAAATTTAGTATTTAAGGGCTCCCCTGAACCTAAGAATTTAGATTCCTGAAACTACAAGAAGAAGAGGACTGCTGAGCTGAAAAAACCCTGCAGAAGAAGAACAGAAGACACCAACTGCTTTGGCCCCAGTCTTACCGGCCTGTCTCCTGCCTTCCAAAGAAACCTGCTCCAGCGACGCTTTCCAAAGGACCAGCGACCTCTGAATCCTCAGAGGACTGCCCTGCTTCAAGAAAGACAAGAAACTCCCGAGGACAGCGGCACTGCTCCAAAAGAACTGCAACTTTGTTTCAAAGGAGCAGATTTAAAGACCCCTGCAACTCCCCGCAAGAAGCGTGAGACTTGCAACACTGCACCCGGCGACCCCGACTCGACTGGTGGAGAACCAACACCTCAGGGAGGACCCTCCGGCGACTCCGAGTCCGTGAGTAACCAAAGTTGTCCCCCCTGAGCCCCCACAGCGACGCCAGCAGAGGGAATCCCGAGGCTCCCCCTGACCGCGACTGCCTGAACCTAAAGTCCCGACGGCTGGAAAAGACCCTGCACCCGCAGCCCCCAGCACCTGAAGGAACGGAACTTCTGTGCAGGAGTGACCCCCAGGAGGCCCTCTCCCTTGCCCAGGTGGTGGCTACCCCGAGGAGCCCCCCCCTTGCCTGCCTGCACCGCTGAAGAGACCCCTTGGTCTCCCATTGAAATCTACAGAGAACCCGACGCTTGTTTACACACTGCACCCGGCCGCCCCCGCGCTGCTGAGGGTGTACTTTTTGTGCTGACTTGTGTCCCCCCCGGTGCCCTACAAAACCCCCCTGGTCTGCCCTCCGAAGACGCGGGTACTTACCTGCTGGCAGACTGGAACCGGGGCTCCCCCTTCTCTCCATTGGAGCCTATGTGTTTTGGGCACCTCTTTGACCTCTGCACCTGACCGGCCCTGAGCTGCTGGTGTGGTAACTTTGGGGTTGCTCTGAACCCCCAACGGTGGGCTACCTTGGACCCAAAACTGAGACCTGTAAGTGATTTACTTACCTGCTAAAAATAACAATACTTTACCTCCCCCAGGAACTGTGAAAATTGCAGTGTCCACTTTTAAAACAGCTTATTGTGTTTTATGTAAAAAGTATATATGCTACTGTGATTATTCAAAGTTCCTAAAGTACTTACCTGCAATACCTTTCCAATGAGATATTATATGTCGAATTTGAACCTGTGGTTCTTAAAATAAACTAAGAAAAGATATTTTTCTATAACAAAACCTATTGGCTGGATTTGTCTCTGAGTGTGTGTTCCTCATTTATTGCCTATGTGTATGTACAACAAATGCTTAACACTACTCCTTTGATAAGCCTACTGCTCGACCACACTACCACAAAATAGAGCATTAGTATTATCTCTTTTTGCCACTATCTTACCTCTAAGGGGAACCCTTGGACTCTGTGCATACTATTCCTTACTTTGAAATAGTGCATACAGAGCCAACTTCCTACAATAGGTCTATGAGTGCTTCTGTGGGTCTGTGAGTGGACGTATATATATATATATATGCATGTATGCAGTATATATATGTGTATATAAATGTATATATATACACACATACATGTGTGTGTATTTATATATATATATATATATTTACGTATGTGTATATTTATTTACATAAATATATATTTTTAAGTGTATATATATATATATATATATATATAGGCATATATCTGGTGTGTAGACAATGGTTTGTGTTTAAAACGGGCTACCGGACCCAAGCCTAGACTGCTGATTACAGCCAAGGAGTACCAGTGAACTTGCTGTGAACTTTACACATATATATATATATATATATATATATATATATATATATATATATATATATATATATATAAATTTATGTATATACACAGTTAAGAAACCAAAGGTAACAGGGACGTCACGGTGAGGGGGCGTGTTACAGTTACCTTAGGGCACAAACTATAGTTACTTTAGATAACTCTAACTATGACAGGTTAATTTTTATGGTTTGGTACGTTTAAAATGTGAGCCTAACTATCTAACTAAAACGTCCCTGTAACCTTTAGTTTCTTAAGTGAATTTCTATTGTTTTTTTAACGCAAAGTAAATTTCATTACTATACATCAATACAACTGCCGCCGGCCACAGCCTTTGGACATGCATGGTAGTGGTTGGCTGCAGGGCATGGCCTGTGGCCAGACCCTGCAGCCAACCCCCCTAGCTACCCAAGCCCACACTGCACACAGACCTAGGCCGTGCGTGGCCAGAGCTGGCAGCAGCCTGTCTCTCTAGGTGTGATAATAGGTGTGAGGTGGTGTATCTGGCGGTGAGAGAGGTTGTGAGAGTATCTGGGTGTGAGACTGGGTATATCACTGTTTTGGTGGTTACATCAGTTTCTGTGTGGGTTTGTGAGTGGGTGCATGAGTGTGAGTGGGCCTGTGAGTGGGTGCATGAGTGTGATTGGGTCTATGAGTGAGTGCGGAAGGGTCAGTAATTAAAGTAGGGAAATGAACACAGACACCCCTGGGCTGGTACCCACAACTTTCAGTGTGAGGGTCTGAGACCTTAATCATTTTACAACAGTTGACTACTTATTGTAGTCACTGCATGGAGAGACGATTGCAATGACTCTCTCTCTCACACTTCCATCCCAATATGGGATTAAGAGACAGAGTGAGAGTGACAGGACTGCGCGGGAGCCTCATGGCCCCCGTGGTTTTAGCCAGCTCCCCACGTTCTGTGGGAGCCAGCATTAATCCCACAAGCTTGGAGCTGCTTTAAGTAGCAGCTCCCAGCATTTGAAAGCAATGTTTTGAACAAATATGTGTTCTGGTAAGACAGATGAACAGTTTTTATATATTTTTCTTGGACTTGGCTGAAGCCAAGTTGCTACATGGCTACTAACAATTCCTTGTTGAAGTGTTGACAGCCAATCAGGTCTCAGCACGAGATCGGGAAGATTCGCTGAGCCTTCGCATCTCTATATATACAAATTTGGATTTTCTTTACTTTCTCTAAAACTACTGAAAGGATTTACTCCAAATAAATAAAGACCTCTTTCTGGACTAAGAGCTATCTTTCTGCCATATTTAGTGTAATTCATTAAGTGGTTCATGCACCACCTCTGTTCAAAATCCCTATGGAAAAATGAATGGGGAAAAAGCATTTAAGGGCCCCCTTTTTCCCAGTCCCCACTTAATGGATCACCCTGAAACTTTCCAGACAGCTGCTGAAGTGACCACTGATTTCTTCTGGGGAAAATTCATGAAGATTCATCAAATGGTGGCACAGTTATTAGCAAAACCAAAAAAAAATGTGTCTATAGAAACTAGGTCATATTTATATTACTATATATACACAGTTAGAAAGTTGGCAAGGGCAGGTAAGTACCTACACTTAGCAATAGGTCACTTACCCCCACTTTGTCCAGTAAGGTCTCATTAAATGAATCCCAGCTCAACCCTTGGTAGCTTTGCAATTAGCAGATAGGCTTAACTTAGGAGACAGGTGTGTAAAGCATTTAAAAGTCACAAAGCAGTAACTAAGTAAAACACAAAACACAATAAAAATCCAACTCTAATTTATAAAAATAGATTATATTTTTATCTTTACAATGACACTAAAATGACAAACATCCAATGTAGGGAACCGGAAATAAGATTTTTTACAGATTATAAGTAATTCTAGTTCATAGAAACAAATAGCGCTCAAAGGGTTAAAAAAAAAAGGTCACACCGGACAGGGACAAAGTCCAGAGTTCAGGCCACCCATGAAGTAACCCAGTTACACTTATTTTTAGAGGGTTTTCTTGATCCAAGAAAGTGGTCCACAGCACCAGCCAATGGTTCAAAGGCTCTAGATTGCCTCTTGGGGTCTGGGACTACAACTCCCACAATGTACCTCTTCAACTTCTGGAGCCGCTTACAACAGTTCCTCCAAATGTCTCCAACTTCTGGATCTTCTTCCAGAGGTCCTTTTGAGTCATTGAAATGTCCACAACTTTATCCAAGTCTCCAGAAACTCTAAGTTGCTCCTTAGGAGTTGGACTACAATTCCCTGAATGCACCTGGTCAGAATTCTCAAATAGCTACTGGATGCTGGTCAGCTGGGCTCTTCTTGCAGGGCTTGATGCAGGGGACACTGGGCAGCTCCTTTGTACTTGTAGTGTGCAGGCAATCCACTACTGGAATTACGGAAGCAAGGCAAAGTCCTTCTCTTTTTGAAGCCAAAGGTGTGCAGCTGGTGCAGTCCTTGTGAGTGCAGTGTCCATATACAGTACAGGGGTCTAGCAGTTCAGTCCTTCTTCTCCAGTATCTTCTTCCAGCAAGGATCTAAAGTGTGGGTGCAGCTCTGTCATATTTATCCTTGTGGGGCACCTGTCCAATCACAGGCAGGCCACCACCCTCTTGGATGACCACTTCTTGGGAAGTGTGGCAAAAATCAATCCCAGGGAGCAACATTCTTAAGAAATCCAAAATGGCAGAATGTGAATTTTGGAGGTTGGGTCTGGATGAGTCCACCCACTGGTGTGGTTAATTTCCCTTAATCCACCCCTCTCTGGCCCTCTCCAATTCTAATCAGGCGGCACCTGGCTGTCTGGGTTTGCAGGAAATGCGGGATGTCCTGAGATGCTCCAAATGTCCTTCCCTCCATTGAAGACCAATTGGCTTCTCTCCCTCCATCCTGTTTCATCATCTGCTGAGGCAGATCTCCTACCTCAGGCACTTTCTTTGTCTTCAGCCCAGATCACTTCACACCTCATCAAGGCAGCCTGGCAAGGCTGCCAGAGGCTGGCCAATCACAGAAGGACACCACAGAGCTGAAGTTGGCAGCTTTCATGTAGAGTTCTAAAACTCTTTCCCTGAGCTAGTTATATTGAATTAAACAATGGCAGGCTGTTGTATTTATTATAACAATAAGTTTGATACCAAACTTGAAATATCTAGCTCCTTTTGAGATGCTATTAATTAAAATAAAGTCTCCCCATTTTAGCCTATGGAGCCTTTTCACTACAATGAGGGAAAAAATGAATTTTAGCTATTCTTTCTTTATCGGGGCTTATAAAACATATTTCATAAGGTCCCTCCTTATAGTTACACAGCACCCAACCCTCGGCCCCTGGAGCACACCTTAGGGGTGACTTATATGTAAAAGTAAGGTAGTATAAGACTTTGGAAGTACTTTTAATTCAAAAGTCCAATTTGCATGTAACTTTAATTTTAAAGCAGCCAGCAAGGCCGGCCTACCTTTATAAATACTCGGTGCACCTCAGCAGTGCACCCAAGGGTGCACTACCTATGCTGGGGTCACTAAGCCCACATGCCCTACCATATACTAGGGACTTATAGGTGGGCTGGCATAGCCAATTATAGTTAGCCTAATTTGCATAATCATTTTATTCAAAGCACAGGCCCTGGGACTGTTTAGCAGTGCCTAGGGTACATTCGGAGTCAGGAAATCACCAACAAAAAGTGAAAAATTGAAGCAAAACGTTAGTCGGCTTCTGCAACCACCCAGTTTTCATATATATATATATATATATATATATATATATATATATATATATATATATATATATTTATATATATATATATATATATATTTATATATATATATATAAAACTGCTGGATGGAATTACACCAAATTTGGCAGACAGCTCTCTCTTGGTCCAGAAAGTGTGCTTTTTGTGATTTGGCATACATTTTTTCAGTAGTTTTGTTGAAATATTAATGGAAAAAAGTGTGTTTATCTGGGCAGAGCTTAAGCACAGATCTCATGGTGAGATCTGATTGCCTGTTAGCACTTCAACCAGAAAATGATGACAGCTATCTTGGGACCAATGCACATGATAACACCCCATTGAAATGCATTGTAGTGAATGGCAGGTTTTGAGGGTCACAAAAATGTGAAAGTATAAAAGGTGATAAAAGATTTTAGTTACAATATAATTAATGTGTTGCTAAGGTGATTCTATTCTGTGAAAAAGCCTCCTGACGGGATTTCATGAATTGTGTATAAGAGAAAACTGTTTTCTCAAGAATGTTCCATCAATGGTATGGAAGGTCCTCAAGAAAATAAACTATGAACATATTTTCTGTAAATTCACACTATCTTCCTCAACCATATGAGAATGAAGCCTGAGTGTTGATTCCCTTGTGTTCTATTGCAGCCTCCCAGAGTGTTTTAAAGAACAAATAGAGCTGTAACAGGCTTACTTCTGACAAACAAGTGGCACACCTGAAACCATCTTGATTGAAACAAACGGGTAAAACTTAAAACATTTAATTTAGAAAGGAACACAATGAGGGGGTTCTTTTTGCCATAGCAATTATGGTTAATGCTGTAGAAAGAAAAATGAGGAAATTTTTTAAGTGAGTTCTCAAATATTTTCCTCTTCTATTTCATTAAAACATTCTGACATGTAAACTGAAACATGCACTTTCAACACCTGCAGAAGACTGCCAGTTAACTCCCTGGTCATGAGCAGTTTACTACAGCGTTCTAATGAGCAGCTGAAGTGCTAGCTTTCTGAATTCATGCAAAATGTATGGCACATCTGGCCACCATCTTGATGGAATCAAAGTGGATATCTGAAAGCATTTTCTACTGAGGATATTGGAGTAAACGAGGAGATTGGGGAGCTTCATAACAAATACGTCTCCCAAGATGTCCACCAGAGAAAATAGAGCCCAAATATAGCACAAGTATCACCAAAATGTTGCCCCAGTATAGTCGAATGACAGAAATGTGCAAAACACTTATTTTTTTGTTTATTTGCAGTTTAATATAGTACAGAATTGACCTAAAGGTAGGGGAGTACTTTACATAATCTTCAGTTACATAACACAAGGACACATTCATTTTGGGCTTTAGGCATGGGAAGATTGAGATATGTGCCCAGAATCACAGTATGTTGAGCTGACACCGAAACTCGAACCTGGTTTCCCAGTTGCAAAGTCTGCAGCTCTGGCCGTAATGCCAAATTTGCTCCTAGACATATAACATACAATCAAGTGATCAACTGGATAAAAAACATCAAGATACCCAATAATTTAAAGTACTTTGTTGCTATTTAAGAATTTAGAAAATATGTCTTCATTTTAATTTTTTAAAGCACTAATCAAACTTTTTATGGAAATAAGATCCTCTCATTTTCATAATTTCTAAAGAATTATTTTTAAGTATTATTGTTTTGATTTCATCAGATGACATCAGGAATGCTATCTAGTTCATTAAAATACTATAGGGAGACAGATGTCAGGGGCAGGGATTCAGAGATTTGAGGGCAGGGTGGAGGATACAGAGGCAACAATTTGAGCATGCTGGACAGGCAGAAGGGGCAGTGGCAGCACAACGGACCATGGAGGGCAGGGGCAACAAACTAACCATGCAGGACAGGCTAGAAAGGCTGTGGAAATATAACACCATTGAGAGCAGAAGGAAGAGGCAGTACAACCATACATGCCAACAGACCCAATTCAGGTAGGAGACTCCTATTGTTTTTAAGCACAAAAGGGCTCTATTTTATCTGTCTCCTGCTTAAAATCTACTCTTTTTCAATGTGAGTCAATGGGTACAATCAATTTCCCAAGTTTTGTTTTTTTAGAATGTCCCTCTTGCAAAGTTTAAAATGTTGACAACTATGGTACATTGAATCACTGAGGGCAGGAGGAATGGGCTAGGGACATGGCCTTGGATAACAGAAGGCAGGAGGGAGATGGGTAGGGGCACCAAACTGGCTTCACAGGAAAAATATAGGGGGTTTCAGAAGCACAATACACCACACAGAGCAAGCACAAAAGCAGTGCAGCACCTCAGACCATGGAAGCAATAGGGAGGAGACAGGGTTTTGTACATGGACAACAGAGAGCAGAGGGAAAAGAGGCAAGGCTAGCATGCTGACCATAATGGGCAGACAGAAGGGACAGTTGCAGTATAGCACACCATAAGGACAGGAGGGAGGGGGCAGAGGCACGACAAAGGATCAGGCTAGGCAGGAGGGAGAGGATAGAGGATTGCACATGGGAAATGGAAAGCAGGGGTCAAGGGGAGAGGGCTGGAGCAGTAAGCTGACCATGGAAAGCAGCTAAGATGAGCAATGGAAGCACAACACACCATGGAGGGCAACAATGAAGCTATAATGGCATATACACAGACAGCAGTGGGAAGGTGGTAGGTAGTCAGGGACAGCAAGCTGACCAGACAGGACAGGTAGGAGGGGCTGTGGCAGCACAGAAGGCCATGCATGGGAAGCAGAAGGGTCAGTGGCAGCACAACAGCCATTGTGGCTAAGAGAGAGGGGCAGGGGTATGCCCAAAGGAGCATGAGGACAGAATGGATGTTATGGGCTGGACACAGACAAGAGGGGACAGGGGACGGGGCATCACAACAGACCACGTGGGATAGGCAGGAGAAACAGTTGCAGCACAACAGAGCATGGATGGAAGATGGGAGTATCAGGCAGGGTGAAGGTGGCAGGAACAGGTGGCAGTCATCTGACTATGCTAGGATGGTTGGAGGGTCAGTGTCAGCTCAACATGGGATATGGTGGGCAAAAGGAGAGAGCAGGAGCAAGCAGACAGACATCAGAAGGCAGTGGGACATAGGGTAGGTGCGCAAGCTAAGCATAGAGGCTATGAAGGAGGGCAATGATTGGGCATTGAGTTGGGAAACGAGGACATGATAAGTGGGCAGGGATATCAAGCTAAATGGAGGGCAGTGCCAGCACATCGGACCGTGCAGGTCTGGAGAAAGGGGGCTGGTGCATGGATTCAAACAATAGAGGGTAGGGAGGAGGTGGATGGGGCAGCAAGCTAACTTTTCAGGGCAGATGGGATGGGCAGAGGTAGAACATCAGCCTCACAAGCCTGTAATGAGGGAGTGGGGGACTGGACAATGGATGGCAACGAGGAGGGAGCAGAAGCAGCAAGCTTTAATGGGGACAACACTATGCCATGCCAGGCTGTAGATCCAACTCCCCCCACGTACATTGCGAATGGGATTTTACTTAATGTTAAAAAAAACTAGAAATTTACTGAAAAAGAGAAAGGTTACAGGGATGTTATAGTTAGGTTCAGATTTCACACGCAGAAAACCATATGATTTCACCTGTTATACTTATGTTACAGTTAGAGTTATTTCAAGTAACTATAAATCATGCTCTGAGGTAACCACAACTCGTGCTCTTGCCATGCACTGGTAATTTTCACAGACATTACATTAATCATGACATCTTCTATGACATCATTGATAATTTCACTGTAACATTTGCAGTAAAATTATTGATGAGAAAAGTGTGCATATGTATACCTATATATATAGTTTCAGACATCTTGTCCTTGGTCACAGGCCAAATGCTTGGGTTGAGCAAATGATTGCAGGCACCTGATTACTTGATTAAGTGCTCTGGTGAGTTACACAATGCATCTTGGTAATGGTAATCCTGCACATTTGACGATCATTTCTGCCTTGGTAGGTTGCTGCAACCAAACACACATTAAAGCACATTTAAAAGCCTTATTAGGCGAATTCATAGCACAGTTACCGAGGTTTGCTGAAATTATTCCCTCCTGCTGCTTTTTATATGACGATATAGTAAAGTCGTACAGACCTGCTTTGTATCTGCAGTGGTGCTGCTTTCATGGCTGGGCAGGCAGTTAATTATGTGCAAAACAAAGTTGTCCTCCGGACAGAAAGCACACTCTCAACAGGTTGCAGTTTATTTTGGAAAGCAGCAAAGCCAGTAACATTCAAAGAATTCTTTACACATTTCCCAGGCCTTACGCATTTCAGACATCTCGTCCTTGGTCACAGGCCAAATGCTTGGGTTGAGCAAATGATTGCAGGCACCTGATTACTTGATTAAATGCTCTGGTGAGTTACAAAATGCATCTTGGTAGTGGTAGTCCTGCACATTTATATTGCATCTTTAGTAGACGATCATTTCTGCCTTGGTAGGTTGCTGCAGCCAAACACACATTAAAGCACATTTAAAAACCTTAGTAGGCGAATTCAATGCACAGCTACCGAGTTTTGTTGAAATTATTCCCTCCTGTTGCTCTTAATATGATGATATAGTAAAGTCATAATACAGTCATACAGACCTGCTTTGTATCTGGAGTGGTGCTGCTTGCTGCTTTCCAAAATTAACTGCAACCTGTTGAGAGTGCACTTTCTGTCCGGAGTACAACTTTGTTTTGCATATTATATATATATATATATATATATATATATATATATATATATATATATATATATATATATATATATATATTAGCTCACGAATGCCAGACACCCGAGGCTGCTATAACGGTGGCGGTCTGAGCGTGGATCTGGCTCTCCACAATATTCCAGCAGTTTCTCCAAATAATGTATCTAAGAACGCTCGGACAACAAGATGAAGTCCAACATTTTTTATACTTTAATACCAAATGCCTCCTCACATACAACGCGTTTCAGCCGTAGCCTTGTTCACATACAGGCTGGTACTTTGCTACACATATTAAATACCCCTACCAAACATCAAACACAAACAAAGGACTACACAACACAATACCTTGCAATCCACAGACAACATGGGCGCCATATTTAAACGTCAAAGTATACATCTTAAAGTGAGATTCTTGTATACATATCTATATCATGGTAATATTTCTATTTATATTGAAGAATAAAATTAAATTAAATTTAATTCAATTACTAATACCCTTCCAATAATGTAAATAATCCAATGATATAGATTCTAGCAAACCCTCCACACTAAAACTGCTAACTGGATCGCTAAATAGCATCGTCTATCTCTTTGATTCTGTGATGCCTGTACACATATTATTTGACAACCACATACTTATGACATAACTAATATTCCATATTAACATGCGAGCTAACCCCAGTCCAACACATATACATATATAAATACCCAATATATGAAATACTAAACAAATGTTAAATACAAAATAACACCAGCAACTCATATTATACCAAATGTACATTCATTTCCTCACTAGAGTTTAGACCCATGGGGCTCAGAGTGTTGAGCCTGATTATCATCTTGGATTCCAAGATCCTCATTTATCTCTCTCTGTCACCACCCCGGGCAGAAGACTTAATCTGATCAATGACCGCAAAACTTAACAGCCGCTCATCCCCATTGTGGTTCTCATGGAAATGTCTAGCTACTGGATAATTGCGATCATAATTACGGATGGCTCTAATGTGTTCCAGAACCCTTTTCTTTGCTTTATGTATTGTGCTGCCCACATACAGTTTCTTGCACGGGCATCTCAAACAATATATACAGAAATCTGTATTGCAATTGTAGTGACCTCGAATTTGATGGATCAGATGTCCATTATCCCCAATTACTTGAAAACAATTGTCACTAAACTTGCAGGCTTTACAATGTTTACAACAAAAGAAACAACCGTGTTTTTTGTTGTTGATCCACTCTCAAGGCCACTTATGACCATAATGTGACTCAAATCATCCCGTAATTATCTATTCTTCTGAAAGGTAACCAAATGCATATCAGTTATAACATTACTGAAAATAGAGTCTGTACGTAATATGTGCCAACTCTTATTTAGAATCTTTCTGATGGTCTGTGATTGATTAGAGTATGTAGTAATAAATCTAACATTCTGCTCGGTATTGTCTGGTTCTGACCTAGGGTACAACAGGTCATCGCTCTCTATATTATCTGCCTTTCTTTTAGCTTGTAGGATAACCTTACTATTGTACCCTCTCTCTTGAAATCTCCTACACATGCTTTCGCTTTCTTTCTGGTAATCTTCCCACGTACTGCAAATCCTACGGGCTCTCAAGAATTCACCAAAAGGAATACTAGCAATGAGCTTGGGTGGATGTGCACTGTGAGCTTTTAACAAGCTATTCCCAGCAGTAATTTTTCTATGTAGTTTAGTTCTCAATGATTCCCCATGGACCAATATTTCTACATCCAAAAATTGAATTTCTTTCTCACTATGCTGTTCACTCAGGTGAAACTTATAGTTGTTCGTATTCAAAGTAGCCACAAAACTCATTGCTGACTTCTCACCTCCTTTCAATATCACAAAGATGTCGTCAATATATCAACACCACAAGACAACATTCTTATCGTAATCTGGTATATTGGTGGATATCTGTTCTTCCCACCACCCCATAACCAAATTCGCATAACTAGGTGCGAAGCATGTCCCCATCGATGTACCTTGAATCTGTTTGTACAGCTTGTCATCAAATAGAAAAAAGTTGTTGTTGAGACAGTAACTAATCATATCACAGATCATCTCTGTATGCATTAAATAAGAGAGTGATCTTTCTCTTAAGAAATGTCTAATAGATAACAATCCTAGATCATGTTGAATGCACGTATATAAACTAGTAACATCCATAGTTAAAAGAAGATAATCATCTTCCCATTGGATGCCATCAATAATTTTCAAAAACTGGGTCATGTCCTTTATATATGAGAGAAGGCTCTCTACAAATAGTCTAAAAAAATAATCTATATATCTTGAAGTATTTTTCAGCAATGAACCTATAGCAGATACTATAGGTCTACCTGGAGGGTTAACATTGTTCTTCTGTAACTTCGGTAAAAGATATAGGGGGTCATTCCAACCCTGGCGGTCGGTGTTAAAGCGGCGGCCAACCCGCCAACAGGCAGGCGGTAAAAAAAATGGAATTCTGACCCTGGCGGGAACCGCCAACACAGACCGCCACTTTAACACTCCGGCCGCCACGGCGGGACAAACAAACAGCGCCGCGGTCACCGCCAACAGACAGGCGGCAGACAATGTACCGCCCACCCTATCACAACTCACCAATCCACCACCTTTTCCGGGGCGGGAGCCCCGCCGATAAAAACACGGCGGAAACAGACTACGAATGGGAAAACGCTCACCCTACACACTCCACGAGGAATCTGGACAGCATGGAACCAGAACTACACATCCTACCAGCAATTGTCTACCTGCTCCTCTACCAGGAGCACGATCGCCGGCGCAGAAGACAACGGTGAGTACTGCACCTACGACACAGGGGAGGGGGGAGTAGAAAAGAATACTGGCACACACATACGCGACACACCCCCCCCCACCCAACTACCTACACACCAATGCAGAGCAACAACTCAGAGTGACACCCCCCAAACCCCCCGGAAGAATGCAAAGAGAAAATAATATGTTATTGGAATTTAAATATATTGTAAGGCTAAGTAAATAAGTAAGTCGAACATCCCATAACTATATACACATATGTAAATTGTCCCGTCAAAATTGGCTTTCTGTCATTGTTCGTGGGCCAATGGTCCTCAACACATGGGCAAAGCCCACACATTATTCTCGAATCCATTGGAGAGAACACTGCAGGGGCATCAGATAGGAAAACTACAGGCACCTCAGGGGGAAGGGAAGGGGGGGCACCTCAGCCACATGAGTCCACAGCGCCAGATCCACGAGGGGCCTCCATGGCCACTGTTCAATCCTGGGGAGTGCAAAGCCACAGTCTCTCAAGTCCCTACAGTGGGTGGCTTGCCCACTGTTCAATCCTGGGGAGTGCAAAGCCACAGTCTCACAAGTCCCTACAGTGGGTGGCTTGCCCACTGTGCCATCCTGGGGAGTGCAAAGCCACAGTCTCACAAGTCCCTACAGTGGGTGGCTTGCCCACTGTTCAATCCTGGGGAGTGCAAAGCCACAGTCTCTCAAGTCTCTACAGTGGGTGGCTTGCCCACTGTGCCATCCTGGGGAGTGCAAAGCCACAGTCTCACAAGTCCCTACAGTGGGTGGCTTGCCCACTGTGCCATCCTGGGGAGTGCCAAGCCACAGTCTCACAAGTCCCTACAGTGGGTGGCTTGCCCACTGTTCAATCCTGGGGAGTGCAAAGCCACAGTCTCACAAGTCCCTACAGTGGGTGGCTTGCACACTGTGCCATCCTGGGGAGTGCAAAGCCACAGTCTCACAAGTGGATGACAGACTCCAGCGGTACTGGAGGAGTCTTGGTACCCAGAGTGTATTGTGCAGCCCTGTCCGACACTGATCCGGGCCTGCCCCTTCTGCCAATGTGTCAGCGGTGCTTGAGTTGAAGGGCCCAGCGGAGCGGTGCAGAGACGGCGGTGCCCAGCGGAGCGGTGCATGAGTTGAAGGGCCCAGCGGAGCGGTGCTTGAGAGGAAGGGCCCAGCGGAGCGGTGCTTGAGTTGAAGGGCCCAGCGGAGCGGTGCTTGAGTTGAAGGGCCCAGCGGAGCGGTGCTTGAGAGGAAGTGCCCAGCGGAGCGGTGCTTGAGAGGAAGTGCCCAGCGGCGCGGTGCTTGAGAGGAAGGGCCCAGCGGAGCGATGCTTGAGTTGAAGGGCCCAGCGGATCGGTGCTTGAGAGGAAGGGCCCAGCGGAGCGGTGCTTGAGAGGAAGGGCCCAGCGGAGCGGTGCTTGAGTTGAAGCGCCCAGCGGAGCGGTGCTTGAGTTGAAGGACCAGCGGAGCGGTGCTTGAGAGGAAGTGCCCAGCGGAGCGGTGGTTGAGAGGAAGGGCCCAGCGGAGCTGTGCTTGTCTTGAAGGGCCCTGTTCAGCGGTTCTTGAGACGGCGGTGCCCTGTTCAGCGGTGCTTGTCTTGAAGGGCCCTGTTCAGCGGTTCTTGAGACGGCGGTGCCCTGTTCAGCGGTGCTTGTCTTGAAGGGCCCTGTTCAGCGGTTCTTGAGACGGCGGGCCCTATTCAGCGGTGCTTGTCTTGAAGGGCCCTGTTCAGCGGTTCTTGAGACGGCGGGCCCTGTTCAGCGGTGCTTGTCTTGAAGGGCCCTGTTCAGCGGTTCTTGAGACGGCGGGCTCTGTTCAGCGGTGCTTGTCTTGAAGGGCCCTGTTCAGCGGTTCTTGAGACGGCGGGGCCCTGTTCAGCGGTGCTTGTCTTGAAGGGCCCTGTTCAGCGGTTCTTGAGACGGCGGGGCCCTGTTCAGCGGTGCTTGTCTTGAAGGGCCCTGTTCTGCGGTTTTTCACATGTGTCTCCAGGGCACCAGATCTGGCCAATATATGGTGTTCACTCGCCATCCGACTTCTCGCTTGCGGGCCCTCCTGTGCTGGTGTCCCGTGCCCGTGGGTGTACTCCTTCACCCCCGGAATGGGTCTGGTGGGGCCCTCCTGGTCAGCTCGCCTGCTGCCGGACTTGTCAGCCGTGCTGCCCTTGCCATCCTTGCCTGATCCTCTGTGTCCCTTGCCTCCCTTTGGAGATGTGCCAGGTGGCACCCCACTTCCTGACGGTGCCAGGGTGGTGCCTGTGGAGGCTGCCGTCTCTGTCCTCTCGTGCCGGCCCTTGCCTTTTTTGGATTTCTTCCTAGGGGGTGGGCTGGCTGTCCCTTTGCTGCTGGCCGATGTAGCTGCCCTCGAAGGTGGTGGACTCCAATATCCCTGGACTATGGTCCTTTTAGGTCCAGGGCTTGTGGTGGCTGAGGTGCTGATTGGACTTTTACGAGATGGAGGGGGTGGGTCAGGTGATGGAAAGAGGTTAAGTTTGGAGAGGAAAAACTTTTTAGGAGCAATGGGAAGGATAGGTGCAGTGGGTATGGGAGTGGAGGAAGTGGATGTGGTTGTAGGAGAGTCAAGTGTGCTGTCGTTGGGTGCAGGTGCTTGTGACGGAGGCTGTCGTGAGGTGGATGGCTGTTGGGTGGGTGGCTGCCTGCGTTTGTGTGGTTTGGAAGAGGGGGTGACAGACACACTGGGAGAGGACACAGGGGACGTGTAAATGGCAGTGGGGGTGGTGACTACACGTGTGCGGAGTGTTTTGGTGGGTGTGCTGGTGATGGACGTAGTGGCTGATGAAGTGGTGCATGCAAGTGTGAGTGGAGACGTCACAGGGAGGGAGGAGGGAGACGAGGAGGAGGGGGACACAGAGGAGGCAGTGGCTTTTGGCATGTCTGCATGTGGATGTTGCTTGTGTGAATGCTTGTGGGATGTGTGGTGCTTATGTTTGGATGAGCTGACCTTGGGTGTTGAGGTGTGTGCAGGCTGGTCTGTAGGTGTGTCTGGGATAGGCAGAGGAACAGGGGAGTGGGACTGGGTGGAGGGAGTTGGAGGAGGGAGGCAGGAGACAGGGACAATGGCTGCCGGCAGTGCTGAGGCCAGAGCGTTGAACGATCGCTGATGGGCAGCCTGACCCGAATGAATGCCCTCCAGGTATGCATTGCTCCGATGCACCTCCCTTTCCACCCCCTGGATGGCATTCAAAAGGGTAGACTGCCCAACAATGAGCGTCCGGAGGAGGTCAATGACCTCCTCACTGAGGGCAGCAGGGGTAACTGGGGCAGGGCCTGAGGTGCCTGGGGCGAAGGAGATGCCTGCCTTGGTGTGCGAGCGGGCACGGGGCGAACGCTGAGGTGCTGCTTGGAGGACGGAGCTGGTGCGCTGGGTGGCGGCTGTACCTGTTGTTGCGGTGGGCACGGATGTTGCCGCCACCACAAGGGAGCTCCCTTCCGAGGACGTGTCGGTGTCGCTGATGTCCCCACGTGTCCCCGTTGTGGAGCCCCCCTCGCCCCTGTCTCACTGGTGAAATCAGAGTCCGTTGCATGGCCCTCCGGGGCCATGTGAGATGCAGCTCCCTTGTGCTCCAATGCCACTTCTCCTCTGCCAGATGTTGCTAATGCACACATGAACAGGAAGAGCAGACAAAAAAAGGGGGGGGGAGAAATAAAGACATGTTGAGTGCATGCATTGGCAACACAGTTGGCAGAGAGGACAGACACAGAAGCCCCCTGCACTACGCCGCACACTTGGGGTACACTACTCAATCAGTGAGACTTGGCCTACAAGCCAATGGCCGACATCTGCACACATAGGTGACACAAGGCCATGGATAGCTGTACTTGGCACCCTACAGAGGTGGAGGGCGGGGGCACAGGGCCATGCCTTACAGAGAAACTAGCCTACAGAAATCGCCCTGGCCTAGGGATACCCACATCCCTCCTCCCCCACCCAGACACCTCCACTGCGCGCGAAGATAGCAGAATGTGCTTGTACTCACCCCCTTGTGTCTGCTGTGATGTCCTCACGCGCCCATCCAAATCTGGGTAGGCCACCGCCAGGATCCGAGACATCAGGGGGGTCAATTGACGAGTGGCACCCCTCCTACGTTGGGAGGCCATCCCCAGCAGAGCCTCCGCGGTCTTTCTGCTCCCGCGGCGGATGTCCTCCCACTTCTTGCAGCAGTGGGTGCCCCGTCTGTTGTGGACCCCCAGGGTCCGGACGTCCTTGGCGATGGCACGCCAAATGTCGACTTTCTGATGGGCGCTGACCTATGTGACACGTACAGGGAGAGAAAATAAAATATCAACATTTTCTGCATGCTCGATGTGAGTGTCCCCCCATCCCCACCCTTGCCATGTGGCACAAGCTCTCATCTGTCATTTGATGCATGCCTCATACGCTCCCCTCCGCACCTTCGTTCATTCACCCCACTCAACCCAGGCATTGCCCACAAAGCATGGTCCCAGTGTACTAACCTGTTGGTCTGCAGGACCGTAGAGTAGCGCATACTGGGGGAGGACCCCATCCACGAGTTTCTCCAATTCTTCAGAAGTGAAGGCAGGGGCCCTTTCGCCAGTCGCAGCAGCCATTGTCCCTTCCAGACCGAGGTCACAGCAGCACTTGCAGTATGGGTCCTCTCCTGTGGATGATCAGGTCTCGAGTGATTAAGCTGATAGAAAATGGCGGTCACGCCCGCTGCGGTGTGTACCGCGGCGGTGCGTACCGCGCCCGCCGGTGCACTTCGTCATTGGCTCCTGAAACCCATAGGGTTCTATGTTAACCAATGCGGCTTTGCACCGCGGTCTTCGACCGCCTACCGCCACGGTGTGCCACGCCAGCGCATTGACCTCACATCCCATTGTCACACTTCACAGGTCAGGCAGCCGCCATTTCAAGGGCCCACATGGCTTAATTTCTACTGCGTCACACAGGCCTTGCATTGCCACTCATACAAGCCATTCAATGCATAGCGAATCGTGTACTGTGCAAGCTGTGGGAACGTACCTGTGGTTTGCTTGACTCTGTGCTCCATGTTGTCCTTCCTAGGCACCGTCCGCTGGGACTTGCGAGGAGATGGAGGAATGTTCCTGTGTACAGACCGCTGGTGGACCTGTCGACAATAGAAGAAAGACATGTCATACTAACATACAGACTTGACCGAGCCACTATAAAGGAACTGTGTGCCCAGCTGGAGCCAGACCTGATGTCACCCATTCGCCAACCCACAGGGATTCCCCCTCTGGTGCAGGTTCTGTCAGTACTCCATTTTTTGGCAAGTGGGTCATTTCAAACAACAGTGGCCATTTCATCAGGGATGTTTCAGCCTATGTTTTCTAAGGTTTTGTCCAGAGTGTTGTCTGCCCTGATGAAATACATGCGGAGCTACATTGTTTTCCCTGAGGTGGGCGATTTGGCTACAGTGAAGGGTGATTTCTATGCCCTTGGACATATTCCCAACATCATTGGTGCCATTGATGGGACCCATGTGGCTTTGGTTCCCCCCAGTGAAAGTGAACAGGTGTACAGGAACAGAAAAAGTTATCATTCTATGAATGTCCAGGTGGTCTGTTTGGCTGACCAGGACATCTCCCATGTAAATGCCAAGTTCCCTGGGTCAGTGCATGACGCGTACATCATGCGAAATAGCATCATCCCTTATGTGATGGAACAGGTACGGAGACACCGTGTGTGGCTAATTGGTGACTCTGGTTACCCCAACCTGTCGTGGCTACTGACCCCAGTGAGGAATCCCCGGACCAGGGCAGAGGAACGGTACAATGAGGCCCATGGGTGGACTAGGAGGGTGATCGAGCGGACCTTCGGCCTCCTGAAGGCCAGGTTTAGGTGCATGCATATGACAGGTGGATCCCTAATGTACTCACCGAAGAAGGTGTGCCAGATCATCGTGGCCTGCTGTATGCTTCACAACCTGGCTTTGCGACGCCAGGTGCCTTTCCTGCAGGAGGATGGTCCAGAGGGTGGTGTTGTGGCAGCTGTGGAGCCTGTGAAGAGTGAAGAGGAGGAAGACGACGGGGACGACACAGACAACAGGGACACAGTGATACAACAGTATTTTCAATAACACACAGGTACGAATCAACACCGCCATTTTACATGTACTTACAGTCTCCTGCCTGTCTACTGTCTGAGTTTCCCCCCAGTTTATGTTAACTGAGTTGTGACTTTCCCTTCCGTTTTCAGAGATGTGGGCCCCACTGCGTGACCTCTGCTTTGTTTGCCCATGGACTACAGCTGTGTGACAGTGGTATGTTGTCATCACAATGTAACTGAACATTTTGGCACCGTTATGCCTAATACATTTGTTCAAAATACAAGCAGACTCCAGATAATTTTAGTGCAATAAGTGATTTTATTTAAGTGCTAAATTTAGGGACATGCTTGAAAATCGGTGATGGGTGATGGTGGAGTAATGTACATGGCAGAGTCCAGATTTTCAGTCTCACAGGTGCATTGTCCATATGCCTGTGGAAGGATGGAGCAGGGGCAGTTCAAGGTTGGACAGGGTGACAATGTGGGACGGCATCAGGGGGTAACCTTTGCTGGCGGGGGTCTTGGCATCCTACTCTGTCTTCTTCCTAGATCTCAGGTACCGCTTGCGGGTGGTTCTTCTTCTGCAGGAGGTGGGGTTCTGGTGGCCTGTTGTTGTGTGGGGGCCTCCTGTCCACTAGCGCCGGTGGAGGTGGTAGCCTGTTCTTGGTCCATGCTAGTGACAGGGGCCCTTTGTGGTGCCACATGGTCCCGCAATGTGGTGACAATCTGGTTAAGAGCCACGACGATGGTCCCCATTGCGGAACTAATGGCTCGGAGTTCTTCCCTGAACCCCATGTACTGTTCCTCCTGCAGTACCTGGATCTCCTGGAACCTGGCCAGTACCGTAGCCATCGTCTCCTGGGAGCGGTGGTATGCTCCCATGATGGAGGAGAGGGCCTCGTGGAGAGTGGGTTCCCTGGGCCTGTCCCCCCCCTGTCGCACAGCAGCCCTCCCAGTTCCCCTGTTTCCCTGGGCCTCTGTCCCCTGGACCGTGTGCCCACTATCACTGCCCCCAGGTCCCTGCTGTTGATGGGGTGGTGGGTCAACCTGGGTGCCCTGTAGTGGTGGACACACCGCTGATTGATGTGTCCTGGAGACAGAGGCATGGGCCCGCTGGGTGGGAGCTGTGCTGGTGTTCCCAGAGGGGGGTAGGTCTGCTGTGGCCTGTGGCTGTGTGAGGGGAACCGACTGTCCCGAGGTCCCCGATGGGCCGGGCTGGTCATCTGGGTCCAGGGAGACAGAGCTGCTGTCATCACTGGGGGCCTCTTCTGGGGGTGGGATGGACATTTCTGGACCCTCCTGGGCGGTGTGGGGGCGTTCGGGTCCTGCAGGGGTATAAGAGTATGGTTATTGCTTCTGTGTGTGCCATAGTGTGCAATGGGTGGGTGGCCGTGTACCCCAGTGCTGGCATTCCCTTGTGGGGGCTGTTGTGACGGTGGCTTGTGGGGGAGATGGGTATGTGCAGTGGGCATGCTTTGGTGATGGGTGTCCATGTTTTGTGGACGCATGCAGGGCTAGGTGTTGGGATGGGTGGGTTGTGATGGTGAGCCATTTGCAAGGAGTTGGTGTGATGGGGGTAGGGGTATGATTTGGCATGCAGGTGGGGTGGGGGGAATGAAGTAGTGAAGATTTGACTTACCAGAGTCCATTCCTCCGCCTACTCCTGCGAGGCCCTCAGGATGCAGGATGTGCAAGACTTGCTCCTCCCATGCTGTAAATTCTGGGGGAGTAGGTGGGGGTCCGCCGCCAGTCTTCTGCACCGCGATGTTGTGCCTTGATACCATGGAACGCACCTTCCCCCGTAGGTCGTTCCACCGCTTCCTGATATCGTCCCGATTTCGTGGATGCTGTCCCACAGCGTTGACCCTGTCCACTATTCTTTGCCATAGCTCCATCTTCCTGGCAATGGTGGTGTGCTGCACCTGTGTCCCGAAGAGCTGGGGCTCTACCCGAACTATTTCCTCCACCATGACCCTGAGTTCTGCGTCAGAAAACCTGGGGTGTCTTTGGGGTGCCATGGGGTGGTGTGGATGAGGTGTGGGGGGGTGTATGTGTTGTAGAGTGTGGTGAGTGTGGTGGTGTATGGTGTTTTGTGCGTGGATATTGTGTGGGTGATGTTGTGATTTGCCTCTGTGTGATGGTGTACTCTATTCTGTGCTGTCTCTCTCTGGCCTTCAGTCGCAAATGTGGTCGTAAGGGTTTGTGGGTGATGTAGGTGTGTGTTTTATATTGTAATGGGTGTGTGGGAGTGGTGTGTGTATGTGTCTCAGGTGTGTGTATTTTGAATTGTCCAATGTGGCTGTGTTTTGTAAAGGTGTGTGTATTTTGAGCGCGGCGGTGTGTACCGCCAATGGAATACTGCGGTTGAAAGACCGCTGCGGGGATTTGTGGGTCGGAATACCATGGGCGTATTTCTGTTGGCGTGACGGTGGAGGTTTGGTCATCGCCAGTTTTTCTCTGGCCGTTGGTGTGGCGGACTTTTGTTGTCGGGTTTTTGGCGGTTTGCCAGTTGCGGGTCAGAATGACCGTGGCGGTTTACCGCGACCGTGGCGGTGTTATGGCGGTCTTCTGACCGGCGGTAAGCGCCTTTTACCGCCGAGGTCAGAATGACCCCCATAGTATGGGTATCACAGGAGAGTCACATTTCAAAATTTGGAATTCCTCCCAATTCAGCAAACCTCTATCCCGCTAATCAATCAGCATATCAGAATACCTGATGTTAGATGCTTTAACATCAATTAATTTCACTGGTGTACAACATGTACAATCATACACTTGCCTCCATCCTTCTGCTAGATAAGCATCTTTGTCTAAGACAATGACGTTGCCTCCTTTATCTGACTGTCCGATTACAATACTGTGATCATTCTTTATCCCTTGTAATGCCTTTCTCTGTGAATCCATCAAATTATGTTGTTTACTGTTATTACATTGATATCTAATCTTCTTCAATTGTTTGATAACATCCCTTTCAAAGACATCAATAGCTTCACATTGAATAGCAGGTAGAAAAACTGATTTAAGTTTGAATGTGGTAGGACAAGGGCTATCCAATTCAATACCCAAATCCACCAAATTCAGTATCGGATCGTCATGGGCTGTAACACAATTGTGCAACATAGATAATGTATGTAATACTTCTACATCAGAGATGTTTAATGTACTGACAGGTTGTTTGCCCCCATCATGTGCTTCTTGTGTAACCCTCGTAAGATACAATTTTTTCAACTTCAATTTCCTAACCTGGTGAAAAAGATCAATCCTTGTCTGTACATAGTCAAAATCACTCGTAGGGCAGAATGACAAACCCAACGCTAAAAGGCTCGCCTCTTGTTCAGTTAATATTCTTGAAGATAGATTAACCACAGTCTTCATGTCCCCTTGCGAGCTCTTGTTGTTACACCTGTTTGTGTCAGCACTTACGCTCTGCTTTAACCTGGAGTCCGCAGAAAGAGTGGTGAGGATCTTGTTCCTGAATGTTCGGCCTTGGCCCAGGTAGGGGTGACTCTTTCTGGTAGCCATGGTGCTGCAGGCAATGAAAACGCCAAGGGCAGGCCGTGTCCTTCAGAAGTAGTGCCAGAGGGAAAAAAAACCTAAAAGGGGAAAAAACCTCCAGAAAGGAAAAGTTCCTGAAACAGGAGCAAAAATGAAAGGTAAATACAAGAGCAAAAAGAACAGGAAACAACACTGGAACGGACGTGAACCAGAATTGAGTACGAGGAAGCAGGAGAGAAGACACCATCCAAACAGAAAGTGTTGCAGCGCAAGGAGAGAAAGCACAGCCCTTATATTCCAAAAAACAGGAAGCGACCCACAGGAAGTGCAAGGACACCATCTTAGATAGGGAAAAACACATAGAACATAATGGACTAGGAGCCAGATAGAGTAGGGAAACTAAGCATGCTGGGAAGAGAGGGGTAATATGGGAAAAAGTAAAAAATAAAGGGAGGCACAATGCAAAAGGAAAAGAAAGAAGAAGAAAACAAGAACAGGTGTGCGCTATGTAGGAACGAGGCCCCGTGCCCAATTTGGGGCCTCGCACAGTGCACAGCAGGCTGGGTGCACGGCGCGCCTTGGCCCGAGCCGAATGTTTGGCTCGCAGCGCGACAGTAGGTCCCCCCCAAATGTCACGGTTTGTGCAGAAACAAGCGGTGAAAGCGATGAATCAGAAGAGGGGTGTGAACAGAAGACGCATCTTCCCAAGAGAATTCACTGAGAGGGTAACCCTTCCAAGGAATCAGATACTGAAGACGGTTGTGAAAGATAGGAGAGTCACAAATCTCCTGTACCTCATATTCTGGTACTCATTCACTAACAAAGGAGGAGGACAAGGAAACTGCTGAGAGTAAGGATCCGGCACATAAGGTTTGAGCTGGGAAACATGAAAGACCGGATGAATCTTCCAGGTACGAGGCAAGTGAAGACGGACAGTGACAGGATTAATCAGCTGAAGAATACGGAAGGGACCGTAGTAATGAGGTGTAAACTTGTTCTGAGAAAGTCGCAAAGGCAGAAATTTGGAAGAAAGCCAGACTTTATCCTGGAGGTGATATACTGGAGCAGCCATACGCTTCTTTCCTGCTATTCTCTTCATGTATCTCTTAGTGTTCAACAAGTTAGATCAAATCAATCTATGAATCTGTAGAAGTCTGCTTGAAAATGAAGTGACAGCAGGAAGAGAAGAGGTAGACTGATGAGTAGTAGGAAAAGAGGTAGGATGATAGCCATAAGAACAGAAAAAGGGGGTGACCTTGGAGGCACTATGGACAGTGTTCTTGTAAGAGAATTCAGCGATAGGAAGGTAAGTGTTCCAGTTACTCTGGGTAGAATTACAAAAGCAGCAAAGGTACTGCTCTAGTCCTTGGTTGAGACGTTCAGTCTGTCCATTGGTTTGGGGATGGAAACCAGATGATAGTGCTATATTGATATTCAGTATTCTACAGAAATGTTTCCAAAACCGGGAGATGTATTGAGGTCCCCTGTCGGATACAATGCTGTGTGGGAGTCCATGGAGACGAAAAATATGATGGATAAATATCTGATTTAGTGCTTGAGAGGTAGGTAATTTTTTTAGGTCAGTGAAGTGAGCCATCTTAGTAAAGGAATCTATTGTGACCATGATGACCCGGTTTCCTGCTGATGGAGGTAGTGAACACATGAAATCAGTAGAAATGGTGTGCCAGGGAGCAGGTGGAACAGGTAATGGTTGTAGTAATCCTGCAGGTCTGGTTCGGGGTACTTTTACTTGGGCACATATGGGACAGGCCTGAACGTATCTTTCTACATCCAATTTCCAGGTAGGTCACCAGAAGGAGCGCAAGAGTAATTCCTGTGTGGCCTTGATGCCTCTATCACCAGCAACCGGAGAATCATGGCACATTTGTAGCGCCTTTTCACTTACTCCGCTAGTTGGGAGGAACAACAGGTTCCTATAATAATAACACCCCTTCTGTTTACGTATTAGGGAGTTTAAGTTCTCTAACTCTTGATCAGAAAGATTGGAATATTCCAGTTGCACCTCATCCAGGAAAGATTGAGCTACGCCGATAATTTTACTGGGCTCAAGCAGATATTGTGATGGAGTGGGAGTACAATCTGGATAACGGCGAGACAGAGCATCGGCCAGTATGTTTTGGGATCCAGGAATGTAGGTGACATAAAAGTCGTACTGACTGAAGAAAAAGGCCCAACGAGCCTGACGACTGTTCTGGCATTGAAAATTACGTAAACATTGTAGGTTACGATGGTCTGTTCTCACCTCGAAGGGCTCTTTGGAACCCATAAGGAACTGTCTCCACTCTAGGCAGGCTGTTTTCAGGGCTAATAACTCCCTTTCTAATACGGAGTAATCTTGTTCTGACACAGAGAGTACGTGGGACAAATAGAACACAGGATGTTCTAGACCGTCATCTTCTTGTTGTTGGAGTAAGGCAGCTCCAATGGCTCTTTCAGAAGCATAAGTAACAACAATAAATTGTTTGTTGGTATCTGGGTGTCTCAATATCGGTGCTTGAGTGAAGGCCTCTTTTAGACTTTGAAAAGCTGTTTCAGCCGCCCTTGTCCATACAAAGCCTTTACTTAAATTCTCCTTCTTTAATGTTTGAGTTATGTGGCTGGTTTGTTCTGTAAAATCAAAAATAAACTGTCGATAAAAGTTAGCCAGTCATAGAAAACATTACGTTTCCTTAATAGAGGAAGGGGAAGGCCAGTCTAGGATGGCTTGTACCTTTTCCGGGTCCATAGCTATTCCAGTGGGACGAAGGTGATAACCCAAATATTTGACTTCAGTCTTATCGAACTCACATTTCTCTGGATTACAGGACAGTTGATGTACCCTGAGTCTTTGGAGGACCTGTTTCACGTGAGTAGAATGAAGTTCAGGACGTCTAGAATAGATAAGGATATCGTCTAAGTAGATGACTACCGTATGATTCAAGAGATCCGAAAGCACAGAGTCCATAAATATTTTGAAAATGGAGGGGGCATTAGTGAGACCAAAAGGCATAACTCTGTACTCATAATGACCAAATGGAGTTCGGAAGGCAGTCTTCCACTCGTCTCCTTCTTTGATGCGCAAAAGGTGGTAAGCTCCGCGAAGATCTAGTTTGGTAAATCGTTGAGCCCCTCTGAATGCCTCTAGAATATCCTTGATGAGGGGCAAAGAATAACGGTCTTTTATAGTGATCTTATTTAGACCACGAAAGTCCAGACAGGGACGAAGATCCTTTGTCTTCTTGGGTACAAAAAAGAGAGGAGCCCCCGCTGGAGAGGATGAAGGTAGAATAAGGCCGCTGTGCAGGTTTTCTTGCAGATACTCTTTGAGAACTTCCTTTTCGGGTTCCGTGAGTGAATACATTCTGCCAAAGGGAACGATCGCCCCAAGTTCCAAGGGAATTGCACAGTCATAATCTCGATGTGGGGGTAACACAGGTCTGGATGGTTTCTGGAATACATCCTGAAATTCTAGATAGTGATCAGGGACACCTTGAACTGTATTAATGGAACATCCTGTAGTGATTTCAGTAGGCATCAACTTCTTGGGTGACCAGTATGTGTCTGACGCAAAGCAATTTTCATGACAAAACTGTGAGGACAGGGAAATAGTCCTGGTTTCCCAATTAACATAAGGGTTATGTCTTATGAACCACAGAATTCCTAAAATGATAGTATGATTGGGAGATGATATTAGGTCAAATGAGATGTGCTCTTGGTGGTTTCCAAATTGTAAACTTAGGGGGTCATTCCATCCTCGGCGGTAAAAGGCACTTACCGCTGTTCAGAAGACCGCCAAAACACCGCCGCGGCCGCGGTAAACCGCCACGGTCATTCTGACCCACAACAGGCAAACCGCCAAAATACAGACATCCACCAAAGGGCAGCGAGAAACTGGCGATGACCAAACCTCCACTGTCACGCCAACAGAAATACGCCCACACTATCACGACACACGAATCCACACGGCGGTCTTTCAACCACGGTATTCCATTGGCGGTACACACCGCTGCGCTCAAAATACACACACACTTACAAAATACAACCACATTGGAAAATTCAAAATACACACACCTGAGACACATACACACACCACTCCCACACACCCAATTAAATATAAAACACACACCCACATCACCCACAAACCTCCACTCCTAGAGATTCGTGAACACGCACCGAGAAAAGACATCCGAGCACCCCGACGCCCAATTCACTGTCACCCAGCAATATTTGCACGCACTTCACACAACACAACAATACACATCACCACACTTAGCACCACACAATCCACCCCACACATCACCCACACCACCCCATGGCACCTCAAAGACACCCCAGGTTCTCTGATGATGAACTCAGGGTCATGGTGGAGGAAATTGTACGAGTAGAGCCACAGCTGTTCGGGGCACAGGTGCAGCACACCACCATTGCCAGGAAGAGGGAGCTATGGAGCAGAATAGTCGACAGGATCAACGCAGTGGGACAGCACAAAAGAAATCGGGACGACATCAGGAAGAGGTGGAACGACCTACGGGGGAAGGTGCGTTCCATGGTATCCAGGCACAACATCGCGGTGCAGAAGACTGGCGGCAGACCCCCACCTCCTCCCCCAGAATTTACAACATGGGAGGAGCAAGTCTTGAACATCCTGCATCCTGAGGGCCTCGCAGGAGTAGGCGGAGGAATGGACTCTGGTAAGGCAAATCTTAACTACTTCTCCCCCCACCCCACCTGCATGCCAACTCATACCCCCACCCTCACCCTCACCGCCATCACATACTACTCCTTGCAACTGTCTCACCATCACAACCCACCCATCCCAACACATAGCCCTGCATGCGTCCACAAAGCATGGACACCCATCACCTAAGCATGCCCACTGCACATACACATACAAACCACCCCCAACCACCGTCACAACAGCCCCCACAAAGGAATGCCAGCACTGGGGTACACGGGCACCCACCCATTGCACGCTATGACACACACAGAAGCAATAACCATGCTTTTATACCCCTGCAGGACCCGAACGCCACGTCACCGCGCAGGAGGGTCCTCAAATGTCCCCTCCACCCCCAGAAGAGGCCCACAGTGAGGACAGCAGCTCTGTCTCCCTGGATCTAGATGACCAGCCCGGTCCATCGGGGACCTCGGGACAGTCGGTTCCCCTCACACAGCCACAGGCCACAGTAGACCTTCCCCCCTCTGGGAACACCAGCACAGCACCCACCCAGCTGGCCCATACCTCTGTCCCCAGGACACGTTAATCAGCGGTGTGTCCACCACTACAGGGAACCCAGGCTAACCCACCACCCCAACAACAACAGGGACCTGGGGCAGTGGTAGTGGGCACACGGTCCAGGGGACAGAGGCCCAGGGAAACAGGGGAACTGGGACGGCTGCTGTGCGACAGGGGGGGGACAGGCCCAGGGAACCCACTCTCCACGAGGCCCTCTCCTCCATCATGGGAGCATACCACCGCTCCCAGGAGACGATGGCGACGGTCCTGGCCAGGTTTCAGGAGATCCAGCTTCTGCAGGAGGAACAGTATATGGGGTTCAGGGAGGAACTAAGAAACATCAGTTCCGCCATGGGTACCATCGTAGTGGCCCTGAATGAGGTAGTCACGACATTGCGGAACACTGTGGCACCTCAAAGGGCCCCTGACACTAGCATGCACCAAGAACTGCCTACCACCTCCGCCGGCGTAGTGGACAGGAGACCCAGACACAAGACCAACAGGCCACCAGAACCCCACCCCCTGCAGAAGGATAACCACCCCGCAAGCGGGCCCTGAGATCCAGGAAGAAGACAGAGTAAGATGTCAAGACCCCCGCCAGAAAAGGATACCGCCCTGATTGTCAACCCACTGTCCCACATTGTCACCCTGTCCAACCTTAAACTTCCCCTGCTCCACTTCCCACAGGCATTTGGACAATGCACCTGTGAAACTGATAGTCTGGTTCGCTCGATCACCCTCCTAGTCCGCCCATGGGCCTCATTGTACCGTTCCTCTGCCCTTGTCCTGGGATTCCTCACTGGGGTCAGTAGCCAGGACAGGTTGGGGTAACCAGAGTCCCCTAATAGCCACACCCGGTGCCTCTGGAGTTGACCCATCACATACGGGATGCTGCTATCCCGCAGGATGTAGTCGTCATGCACTGACCCAGGGAACTTGGCATTAACATGGGAGATGTACTGGTCAGCCAAACACACCATCTGTACATTCATCGAATGATAACTCTTCTGGTTCCTGTACACCTGTTCACTCCTGCTGGGGGGGACCAAAGCAACATGTGTCCCATCAATGGCACCTATGATGTTGGGGATATGTCCAAGAGCATAGAAATCACCCTTCACTGTAGGCAAATCCCCCACCTCAGGGAAAACGATGTAGCTCTGCATGTGTTTCAGCAGGGCAGACAACACTCTGGACAACACCTTGGAAAACATAGGCTGGGACATCCCTGATGATATGGCCACTGTTGTTTGAAATGACCCACTTGATAAGAAATGGAGTACTGACAGCACCTGCACTAGAGGGGGGATCCCTGTGGGTTGGCGGATGGGTGACATCAGTTCTGGCTCCAGCTGGGCACACAGTTCCTGTGTAGTGGCTCGGTCAAGCCTGTATGTCAGTATGACATGTCGTTCCTCCATTGTCGACAGGTCCACCAGCGGTCTGTACACGGGAAGATTCCTCCATCTCCTCGCATGTCCCAGCGGACGGTGCCTATGAAGGACAACAGCGAGCACAGACTCAAGCAACCCACAGGTACGTAACCACAGCTTGCACATAGCACGATTCCCAATGCATTGAATGGCTTGTATGAGTGTTGGTGCATGGCCTAGGTATGTGTGACGCAGTTGGTAATTAGGCCATGTGGGCCCTTGAAATGGCGGCTGCCTGACCTGTGAAGTGCGACAGTGGGATGGGAGGTCAATGCGCTGGCGTGGCACACCGCGGCGGTAGGCGGTCGAAGACCGCGGCGCTAAGCCGCATTGGTTAACATAGAACCCTATGGGTTTCAGGAGCCAATGACGATGTGCGCCGGCGCGGGCGTGACCGCCATTTTCTATCTGCTTAATCACTCGATACCTGATCTTTGACAGGAGAAGACCTACACTGCAAGTGCTGCTGTGACCTCGGTCTGGAAGAGACAATGGCTCATGCGACTGGGGAAAGGGCCCCTGCCTTCACTGCGGAGGAGTTGGAGAAACTTGTGGATGGGGTCCTCCCCCAGTATGCGCTACTCTACGGTCCTCCAGACCAACAGGTAAGTACACTGGGACCATGCTTAGTGGGCAATGCCTGGGTTGAGTCGGGTGGATGAAAGATGGTGGGGAGGGGAGCGATTGAGGCATGCATCAAACGACAGATGAGAGCATGTGCCACATGGCAAGGGTGGGGATGGGGGGCCACTCACATCGAACATGCAGAAGGTGATGACAATTTTTCTATCCCTGTACATGTCACATAGGTCAGCACCCACCAGAAAGTCGCGATTTGGCGTGCCATCGCCAAGGACGTCTGGACCCTGGAGGTCCGCAACAGACGGGGCACCCACTGCCGGAAGAGGTGGGAGGACATCCGACGCGGGAGCAGGAAGATGGCGGAGGCTCTGCTGGGGATGGCCTCCCAACGTAGGAGGGGTGCCAGTCGTCAATTGACCCCCCTGATATCCCGGATCCAGGCGGTGGCCTACCCCGATTTGGATGGGCGCGTGAGGACATCACAGCAGACACAAGGGGGTGAGTACAAATACATTCTGCTGACTTTGCGCGCAGTGGAGGTGTCTGGGTGGGGGAGGAGGGCTGTGGGTATCCCTAGGCCAGGGCGATTTCTGTAGGCTAGGCCCCTCCTTAAGGCATGGCCCTGTGCCCCCGCCCCCCACCTCTGTAGGGTGCCAAGTACAGGTATCCATGGCCCTGTGTCATCTATGTGTGCAGTTGTCGTCCATAGGCTTGTAGGCCATGTCCCACGGATTGCGTAGTGGACCCCAAATGCGCGGCGTAGTGCAGGGGGCTTCTGTGTCTGTCTTGTCCGCCAACGGTAGCGGTAATCCAGGCACTCAACATGTCTTTATTTCTCCTCCCCCCCTTTTTTGTGGTCTTCCTGTTCATGTGTGCATTAGCATCATCAGGTGGAGGAGAAGTGGCATCGGAGCACGAGGGAGCTGCATCTCACATGGCCATGGCGGGCCATGCAACTGACTCGGATTTCACCAGTGAGACGGAGGGCGAGGGGAGCTCCACAGCAGGGACTCGTGCTGATGTCAGTGACAGCGACTCGTCCTCTGAAGGGAGCTCATTTGTGGTGGCGGCAACATCCGTGCCCCCCGCAACAACAGGTACAGCCGCCACCCAGCGCACCAGCACTGCCCTCCCAGCAGCCCCTCAGCGTTTGCCCCGTGCCCGCTCACCCAGGAATGTGGGCATCTCCTTCGCCCCAGGCACCTCAGGTCCTGCCCCTGTCACCCCTGCTGCCCTCAGTGAGGAGGTAATTGACCTCCTAAGGACCATCATTGTTGGGCAGTCTACCCTTTTGAATGCCATCCAGGGTGTACAAAGAGAGGTGCATCAGAGTAATGCATACCTGGAGGGCATTCATTCGGGTCAGGCTGCCCATCAGCGATCGTTCAACGCTCTGGCCTCAGCACTGACGGCAGCAATTGTCCCTGTCTCTAGCCTCCCCCCTCCAACTTCCTCCACCCAGTCCCAATCCCCTGTACCTCTGCCTATCCCAGACACACCTACAGACCAGACTGCACACACCTCAACACCCAAGGGAAGCTCATCCAGACATAAGCACCACACATCACACAAGCATTCACACAAGCAACATCCACATGCAGACATACCAACACCCACTGCTTTCACTGTGTCCCCCTCCTCCTCGTCTCCCTCCTCCCTCCCTGTGACGTCTCCACTCACACTTGCATGCACAACATCTTCAGCCACTACATCCATCACCAGCACACCCACCAGAACGCTCCGCACACGTGCAGTCACCACCCCCACTACCATTTACACGTCCCCTGTGTCCTCTCCAAGTGTGTCTGTCACCCCCTCCTCCAAACTACACAAACGCAGACAGCCACCCACCCAACAGCCATCCACCTCATGACAGCCTCCAGCCCAAGCACCTGCACCCAAAGACACCAGACTTCACACTCCTACAACCACATCCTCTTCCTCCACTCCCATACCCACTACACCTACCCGTCCCTCTCTTTCCAAATTGCTTTTCCTTTCCAAACTTGACTTCTTTCCTACAACTCCCCCACCCCGTCCATCTCATAAGACTCCAATCAGCACCTCAGCCACCACAAAACCGGGACCAGTGAAGACTGTTGTCCATGGACTGTGGAGTCCCCCAACCTCAAGGGCATCCAGTTTAGCTAGGAGCCAAGGCACGGCCAGCCCACCACCGGAAAAGCATCCTAAGATTGCCAGTGCCCGGCGCGAGCGACCAAAGACCCCAGGGACCAAAATCCCTACATTGGCTCTGTCAGGAAGTGGGGTGCCACCTGGCACACCGCCAAAGGTGGGAAAAGGCCACAAGCGTGCAGGGAAGGGTGGGAAGGGCAGCACGCCCGACAAGTCCGGCAGCAGGCCAGCTGGCCAGGAGGGCCCCACCAGCCCCATCCCAGGTGTGCAGGAGGACACACACAGGCCCGGTACTGCAGCCCAGGAGGGCCCCGCAAGCCACGTCCCAGGTGGGCAGGAGGACACCCACAGGCCGAGAACTGCAGCCCAGGAGGGCCCCGCAAGCCACCAGACAGATGGGCAGGAAGGCCCCGCCAGCCACATGTCAGGTGGCGATTGACATCCATGCCTGGGCCGGATCCACTGACCAGGACACTCATCTCAAGCACCGCTCCGCTGGGCACCGCCGTCTCAAGAACCGCTGAACTGGGCCCTTCATCTAAAGCACCGCTCTGCTGGGCACCGCCGTCTCAAGCACCGCTGAACTTGGCCCTTCATCTCAAGCACCGCTCCGCTGGGCACCGCCGTCTCAAGAACCGCTGAACTGGGCCCTTCATCTCAAGCACCGCTCCGCTGGGCACCGCCGTCTCAAGAACCGCTGAACTGGGCCCTTCATCTCAAGCACCGCTCCGCTGGGCACCGCCGTCTCAAGAACCGCTGCACTGGGCCCTTCATCTCAAGCACTGCTGAACTGGGCCCTTCATCTCAAGCACCGCTGAACTGGGCCCTTCATTTCAAACACCGCTCCGCTGGGCACCGCAGTCTTAAGAACCGCTGAACTGGGCCCTTCATCTCAAGAACCGCTGAACTGGGCCCTTCATCTCAAGCACCGCTGAACTGGGCCCTTCATCTCAAGCACCGCTCCGCTGGGCACTGCCGTCTCAAGCACCGCTGAACTGGGCCCTTCATCTCAAGCACCGCTGAACTGGGCCCTTCATCTCAAGTACCGCTCCGCTGGGCACCGCCGTCTCAAGAACCGCTAAACTGGGCCCTTCATCTCAAGCACCGCTCCGCTGGGCACCGCCATCTCAAGAACCGCTGAACTGGGCCCTTCATCTCAAGCACCGCTCCGCTGGGCACCGCCGTCTCAAGAACCGCTGCACTGGGCCCTTCATCTCAAGCACCGCTGAACTGGGCCCTTCATCTCAAGCACCGATCTGCTGGGCACCGCCGTCTCAAGAACCGCTGAACTGGGCCCTTCATCTCAAGCACCGCTCCGCTGGGCACCGCCGCCTCAAGAAATGCTGAACTGGGCCCTTCATCTCAAGCACCGCTCCGCTGGGCACCGCCGTCTCAAGAACCGCTGCACTGGGCCCTTCATCTAAAGCACTGCTGAACTGGGCCCTTCATCTCAAGCACCGCTCCGCTGGGTACTGCCGTCTCAAGAACCGCTGAACTGGGCCCTTCATCTCAAGAACCGCTGAACTTGGCCCTTCATCTCAAGCACCGCTGCACTGGGCCCTTCATCTCAAGCACCGCTGAACTGGGCCCTTCATCTCAAGCACCGCTCCGCTGGGCACCGGCGTCTCAAGCACCGCTGAACTGGGCCCTTCATCTCAAGCACCGCTGAACTGGGCCCTTCATCTCAAGCACCGCTGAACTGGGCCCTTCATCTCAAGCACCGCTGGCCCATTGGCAGAAGGGGCAGGCCCGCATCTGTGTCGAGGAGGGCTGCACAAAGCACTCTGGGCACTAGTCCCCCTCCAGTACCAGTGGAGACTGTTATCCACTTGAGAGAGTGTGGCTTTGCACTCCCCAGGATATGGCTGTGGGCAAGCCACCCACTGTAGAGACTTGAGAGACTGTGGCTTTGCACTCCCCAGGATGGCACAGTGGGCAACCCACCCACTGTAGAGACTTGTGAGACTGTGGCTTTGCACTCCCCAGGATGGCACAGTGGCCATGGAGGCCCCTCGTGGATCTGGCGTCGTGGACTCATCTGGCTGAGGTGCCCCCCCTTCCCTTCCCCCTGAGATGCCTGTAGTTTTCATATCTGATGCCCTGCAGTGTTCTCTCCGTTGGAGGCAGGTATCCTGTGTGGGCTGTGCCCATGTGTTTTGGCCCAGTGGCCCACGAACAATGGCTGATGGACATATCGGACTGGACAATTTATGTATATTAAGTTATAGATGTGTGATATATTTTATACTCTGTCTTACAATATAATTCTATATTTATAATCATTTCCTTTTGCCTTTGCATTCTTCCGGGGGGTTTGGGGGTGTAACTGTGATGTGTTGCTATGCATTGATGTGTGTGTTGTAGTGGTTGAGGGTGGGTGTGTTGCATATGTGTGTCCCCGTAATTTTTTGGCTCCCCCTCTGCTGTGTCGTAGGTGCAGTACTCACCGTTGTCTTCTGCGCCGGCGTTCGTGCTCCTGGTAGAGGAGCAGGAAGACAATGGCTGGTCGGATGTGTAGTTCGGGTTCCATGCTGTCAAGATTCCTCGTGGGGTGTATGGAGGTGAGCGTTTTCCGTTTGAAATGTCTGTTTCCGCCGTGTTTTTATCGGCGGGGCTACCGCCCCGGAAAAGGTGGCGGATTGGTGGGTTGTGATAGGGTGGGCGGTACATTGTCTCCGCCTGTCTGTTGGCGGTGACCGCCGCGGTGTTTGTTTGTCCCGCCGTGGCGGGCGGTGTGTTAAAGTGGCGGTCTCTGTTGGCGGTTTCCACCAGGGTCGGAATTGCATTTTTTTTACCGCCAGCCTGTTGGCGGTTTGACCGCCGCTTTAACACAGACCGCCAGGGTTGGAATGACCCCCTTAGTGTCAGGGTGGTAGTATCGACTGGACCAGAAGATATTAAGGACCCATCCACTGTGTGAACTTGTTCCGGAACTTCTTTGGGCCGTGTTGGTATTTGTTGTGTTGTGGCCCAAGACTTATCCATATATATGCCACTAGCACCACAATCTAAGGCCATTGTTCTTTCTCCACGACCATCAGGTAACTGTAACGTCACAGGAAGCATAAACAAAGTTGTGGCATTGTCCTTGAATGAACTGATGGAAGGTATAGCAGATGATTCCGTCCCCTCCCTTCTTACAGAGGACAGGAAGCGGTGTTTCCCGATGGTCTTAGAGGACGAAGCATGTGACCGGCAGCACCACAATACAGGCACAATCCTTTCTTACGTCTTTCTTCCCGCTCACTGACGGAAAGTGGGCCTCGAGTGGTATCCACCTGCATCGGTTCACCTTCTGTTTCTCTGACGGGAGGATGAGGTTCCTCTGGACGATGCAAAAAGACATGTGAAGTACTTGGCTGGGAAGGGCCTCTACTTTTTCTTTTTTCCATGCTTTGTTCGTGAAGACGGTATTCGATGGAAAGAGCAAGATCCATCAGCCCACGAAGATCTTCAACTCGGGTGGAATGTACTAACTCATCTTTGATCTCCTCTTTACGGAATAGAGTAACCAGAGTTCGTTCTACCCAGGTTGTCTCGGCCGCAAGCTGTCGAAAGCGGTAATATATTGGAGGACATCTTGAGAGCCTTGTTGAATGTCACATAATGCTTCTTCAGCAGAGGCCTCCAATCCTGGACAGCTAAACATCTGTTTGAACCGATTCACGAAGACTGGACAGTCAGACAATACTGGATCATTGGATGATACCATCGGAGTTGCCCATGCCAAGGCAGGACCAGATAGAGCACTGAGAAGATACCCCACCTTTGTCTTGTCGTGGGAGAATTGTGTGGGTCGGAAGGCAAAGTACACAGTTAATGCATCAAGGAACTCTCACAGTTTTGTTGGTTCACCGGAGAAATGAGGTGTTGAGGTGGAGACGGTCGGAACATCTGCACTGCGGAAAGAAAAAGCCTGTCGTAAAGCAGCATTCTCATTGCATAATTGTTGCAGTTCCTGAGCCTGTTGCTGAATGGTTGCCAGAAGGGCTTGATCAGGATCTGCAGCAGCCGCCACTGTATCATCCATGGTGTTAGATGACGTCAGGAGTATTGGGCGCTGCAATCTGTCACGACTTACGCGCTGCTTTAACCTGGAGTCCGCAGAAAGAGTGGTGAGGCTCTTGTTACTGAATGTTCGGCCTTGGCCCAGGTAGGGGCGACTCTTTCTAGTAGCCACGGTGCTGCAGGCAATGGAAACGCCAAGGGCAGGCCTTGTCCTTCAGAAGTAGTGCCAGAGGGAAAAAAACCCTAAAAGGGGAAAAAACCTCCAGAAAGGAAAAGTTCCTGAAACAGGAGCAAAAATGAAAGGTAAATACAAGAGCAAAAAGAACAGAAAACAACACTGGAACGGACGTGAACCAGAATTGAGTACGAGGAAGCAGGAGTGAAGACAACAGCCAAACTGAAAGTTTTGCAGCGCAAGGAGAGAAAGAATCACAGCCCTTATATACCAAAAAACAGGAAGCGACGCACAGGAAGTGCAAGGACACCATCTTAGATAGGGAAAAACACATAGGGGGTCATTACAACCTCGGCGGTCTTTTAAAAAGACCGCCGAGGCTGAGGGAGTCAGAATACCGCCATTGACGGCGGTATTCCTGGCTCCCTATTATGACTTTTCCGCTGGGCCAGCGGATGGTAACAGTGTTACCGTCCGCTGGCCCAGCGGAAAAGTCACATCAACATTGCTGCCGGCTCGTAATAGAGCCGGCGGCAATGCTGATGTGCAGCGGGTGCAGTAGCACCCGTCACACATTTCACTGAACGAAATTCGGGCAGTGAAATGCACGACGGGGCTATGCCTGGGGGCCCCTGCACTGCCCATGCCAAGTGCATGGGCAGTGCAGGGGCCCCCAGGGGCACCCCAAGTCCCCTTTCCGCCAGCCTTTCAATGGCGGTGTTTACCGCCACGGACAGGCTGGCGGTCGGGGACTCATAATCCCCAGGGCAGCGGTGCTTGCACCGCTGCCCTGGGGATTATGACCGGTGGAGGGGCCGGCGGTATGGCCGTGGCTATTGCGCCACGGTCATAATAGCTGTCGGAACACCGCCAGCCTGTTGGCGGTGTTACCACCAACTTACCGCCGGCCGCCAGGGTCGTAATGACCCCCATAGAACATAATGGACTAGGAGCCATATTGAGTAGGGAAACTAAGCTTGCTGGGAAGAGAGGGGTAATATGGGAAAAAGTAAAAACATAAACGGAGGCACAATGCAAAAGGAAAAGAAAGAAGAAGAAAACAAGAAGAGGTGAGTGGGGGAGGGTTAAACCTGCCTGTTAGCGCGTCGCGCTATGTAGGAACGAGGCCCCATGCCCAATTAGGGGCCTCGTACAGTGCACAGCAGGCTGGTGGCGCGAATGTTTTGCTCTTATGTAGTCCTTTGTTTGTGTTTGATGATTGGCAGGGGTATTACCAGCCTGTATGTGAACAAGGCTACGGCTGAAACGCGTTGCATGTGAGGAGGCATTTGGTATTAAAGTATATAATTTTTGGGACTTCATCTTGTTGTCCGAGCGTTCTTCGATACATTATTTGGAGAAACTGCTGGAATATTGTGGAGAGCCTTTTCCACACTCAGACCGCCACTGTTATAGCAGCCTCGGGTGTCTGGCATTCGTGAGCTACTGTTTATCTTTTCTGAGGCTCCTGCAAGTTTATTTTTCCTCGATCGAGATTTAATATTACGAAGGCTTGGGGGTCGGACTGTGTAGTTTTGCATGAGTGTTGCTTTCCATTTATGAATTTACACGAACTTGATTCACGATTGTGGTCGGCACTTTCGTTTTCGTCGAAGGAAGGACTGAACTGGCTCATTATATTTTTCTGCTCTACCCGCGCCGAGTGTGAATCATTAACAGCACGAAGCTTTGCGGGTTGGACTATGGAATTTTGTATTTGTGGTCTTTTCCTTTCATGAAGCCATACAAAATTGATTTACGACCACAGTCTACACTTTCGCTTCCAATGCAGGAAGGACTGAACGGGTTTACTAACTTTCAGTTTTACCCGTGTTCAATGTGAATAAGAATCAGAACGTTGGGATGTGTTCGGAGGACGGCTTGCATATGCCACAAAAATATCGATAACAGAGCTGGATACCGACCATCACAGGCGGGTGAAAACACCAACGTGTAAGTTCTGCATTTCAAATGATAAGCGAACTGTTGTCTATGAATTACATTTTGCAAGTTATAAATAACTGTATCACACATTTACGAAAGGATTCCAATTCAGTGTATTAAAATGCAATGTGTTCAATCTCTCGGAACTGTGACCCGTTGAATTTGAAGTATTAGTGATTATATCTATCAGGTGGAAGTATGCTGATGTGTGGAACCAGCAATTAATGTGTGGAGGAATATTGTCATCAGCAGTCACTTGCAGTGGGAAAGACGGATGCATGGCACAAACATTTTGGAGAGCAACACTCTGCATTAATGTATGGATTAATTTGATATATTGGAGTGGTATTGTTCAATAGGACGTAATATACCAATTCTACAGTGCGCTTTAAGCACCCGCTTGAGCGATAGCTCTTATTAATTGTGGAATCGGTCATGTGGTGACTGATTGGATTGAGGTAAACCTGCGGAGGTGGAGTGGGCCTTAGGTATATTGGGCCCACATTTGGTGGTCCATTATTATTATTAATACAATAATATCAAAATGTCCTCCTCTCTGGAAGTTCGTCGTAAAGAGAAATCCAGCAAACTCTTTTTTGCTCATATGGTAGACCCTAAGGGAGGAACTGAAGGTCATGCAAATGTTGGCTCAGAACTTAAGCTGCAATTACTTTATGAGAAGATGTAGAAATTATCTAAAAAAGAGCTTTCCAAATGGTGCGAGATTGAGTCTCTACAAAGGTACAATGATGTGGAAATAGTGCCCAGGGGTCTGAGGATCTATACTATACCCACTCATGAAGACTCAGACCTGGATATGCTAGAGGAATGGGCTGAGAACTCTAAAGTTAGTTCACTCAATATGATGAAGATCTTGATCAAATATGCATCCAAAGATAGAAAAAAGTTTCTGGATGAGAGTGAGAAAGTTTCTACGGAGATTTTATCTTTGACATCGGAAGATGCTTTGGAAGACTTTAAGAAACATTTTGAGAAAAAACTGAGTAGATTTGAAGAAGACATTATGGGGATCATTACAACCCTGGCGGTCGGTATTAAAGCGACGGTAAAACCGCCAACAGGCCAGCGGTAAAAAAAATGGAATCACGACCTTGGCGGAAACCGCCAACATAGACAGCCACTTTAACACCCCGACTGCCACGGACGTACAAACAAACACCGCAGCGGTAACCCCCAACAGACAGGTGGAGGACAATGTACCGCCCACACTATTACAACCCACCAATCCGCCACCTTTTTTTCCGGGGCGGATTCCCCGCGAACAAAAACACGGCGGAAACAGGAATCGGAAGGGAAAACGCTCACCTCTACACACCCCACGAGGAATCAGGACACCATGGAGCCCGAGCTCCAGATTCTGCCAGCCTTTATCTTCCTGCTCCTCTACCAGGAGCACGAATGCCGGCGGCGAAGACAACGGTGAGTACTGCACATACGACACATGGGAGGGTAAAAAACAGTGACACACACACGCAACATGCAACACCCCCACCCCCACCCTCACCCACTACAACACACACACCAATACATATTGATACATAACAGTTGAACCCCCCAACCCCACCTTGAAGAATGCAAGGACAAAAAGGAAATGAGTTAAATAATTGTGATATATTCAATTACATACATCAAAAATATTTACAAATATATACATTTATACTATAAACAATTATATACACCAAGAACACAAGTCCACCATCATAGTCCGTGGATCACTGGGCCCAAAAAGCATGGGCGAGGCCCACACCCAATACCCGAACAAGACGGAGATAACACTGCAGGAGCATCAGTTAGAAATAAAACAGGCACCTCAGGGGGAAGGGAAGGGGGGAGCACCTCAGTCAGTTGAGTGCACGATGCCAGATCCACGTGGGGGCTCCATGCCCACTGTTCAATCCTGGGGAGTGCAAAGCCACAGTCTCTCAAGTCTCTACAGTGGGTGGGTTGCCCACTGTTCAATCATGGGGAGTGCAAAGCCACAGTCTCTCAAGTCTCTACAGTGGGTGTGTTGACCACTGCTGCATCCTGGGGAGTGCAAAGCCACAGTCTCTCAAGTGGATAACATTTTCCACTGGTTTCTGGAGGGGGCCTTGTGCCCAGAGTGCTTCATCCTGCCAAGGACTGAGGTAGTGGATGTATCTCTCCACTGGTTCTGGAGGGGGCCTTGTGCCCAGAGTGCTTCATCCTGCCAAGGACAGAGGTAGTGGATGTAACTCTCCACTGGTTCTGGAGGGGGCCTTGTGCCCAGAGTGCTTCATCCTGCCAAGGACAGAGGTAGTGGATGTAACTCTCCACTGGTTCTGGAGGGGGCCTTGTGCCCAGAGTGCTTCATCCTGCCCGGGGCGGACTCAGTAGCCTCAGAATCATTGGCGCTTACTGGCCTGCGGTGCTGCTTGCGGCGGTATCCTGGGCAGCGGTTCAGCTGGTGGCGGTCTTGTCCTGGTTTGCGGTGCTGCTGGCGGCGGTGTCCTAGGCAGCGGTTCAGCTGCTGGCGGTCCTGTCTTTGGCAGCGGGGCTGCTGGCGGTCATCTCCTGGGCAGCGGGGCTGCTGCTGGTGGTCCTGTCTTTGGCAGCGGGGCTGCTGCTGGCGGTCCTGTCTTTGGCAGCGGGGCTGTTGGCGGTCATCTCCTGGGCAGCGGGGTGGCTGGCGGTCATCTCCTGGGCAGGTGGGCTGCTGCTGGCGGTCTTCCCCTGGGCAGTGGGGCTGCTGGCGGTCCTGTCTTTGGCAGCGGGGCTGCTGCTGGTGGTTGTGTCTTTGGCAGCGGGGCTTCTGCCGGCGGTCCTGTCTTTGGCAGCGGGGCTGCTGGCGGTCGTCTCCTGGGCAGCGGGGCTGCTGCTGGCGGTCTTCCGCTGGGCAGTGGGGCTGCAGGCGGTCCTGTCTATGGCAGCGGGGCTGCTGCTGGCGGTCCTGTCTTTGGCAGCGGGGCTGCTGCTGGCGGTCTTCCCCTGGGCAGTGGGGCTGATGGCGGTCTTGTCCGCCGTGCTGATCTTCCCAGACTTGCCGGTTTTACTGTGCCCCTTCCCCACCTTGGATGGTGGCGCAGCTGTCTCCACACTCCCAACTGGACCCCTGGGAGCGGCTTTGGTGGCTGATTTCTTTCCCCTCTCCCGCCGGGCACTGGCCAACTTTTTATGCTTGACGTGGGGGACTGTCCGTGCTGTGGCTCCTTGCCACACTGGCTGCCCTGCTGCCTGGTGCACTACATAATCCGGTGACTACTGGCACCACTGGTCCCGCCGATGTTGTGGCTGAGGTGCTAGTTTGGGACCTGGAGAGTCGGGCCCTAGGAGACTGAAGGGGTGGGGGAAGTAAGGGAAAGAGGTCAAGGTTGGACAGGAAAAGTTTCTTAGGAACATTGGGGTGGGTAGCTGGAGGGGGTTTGGGAGTGGAGGAAGAGGTAGTGGTTGTAGGAGGTGTACGTTTGGTGTCTTTGGGTGAAGGTGCATGGGCTGGAGGCTGTCGTGAGGTGGATGACTGTTGGGTGGGTGTGTGGCTGCGTTTGTGTACCTTGGGAGGTGGCCTCACAGACACACTGGGAGAGGAAACAGGGGATGTGTGAATGGTAGTGGCCGTGGTGACTGCACGTGAGCGGGGTGTGGTGGTGTGTGTGCTGGTGATGGACGCAGTGGCTGAGGATGTAGTGCATGCAGGTGTGAGTGGAGACGAGACAGGGAGGGAGGAGGGAGATGAGGAGGAGGGGGACACAGTGGAGGCAGTGGATGTTGGTGTGTCTTCATATGTGTGATGCTTGCGTGAGTGCATGTGGGATGTGTGGTGCTTATGCTTGCCAGAGCTTCCCTTGTGTGTTGAGGTGTGTGCATGCTGGTCTGATGGTGTGCTTGGGATAGGCTGAGGTACAGGGGTGTGGGTCTGGGTGGAGGAAGTTGGAGGGGGGAGGCTAGAGACAGGGACAATGGCTGCCATCAGTGCTGAGGCCAGAGTCTGAAAAGCTAGCTGAAGGGCTGCCTGACCAGAGTGAATGCCCTCCAGGTATGCATTGGTTTGTTGCAACTGCCTCTCTACACCCTGGATGGCATTCAAAATGGTAGACTGCCCAACAGTGAGGGACCTGAGGAGGTCAATGGCCTCCTCACAGAGGGCAGCAGGGTTGACTGGGGCAGGGCCTGAGGTGCCTGGGGCGAAGGTGATACCCACCCTCCTGGGTGAGCGGGCATGGGGCAAAAGCTGAGGGGCTGCTGGGAAGGCGGTGCTGGTAGGGGGGGTGGCGGCTGTACCTGTACCGCGATGTGGTGTCTTGAGACCGCGGAACGCACCTTCCCCCATAGGTCGTTCCACCTCTTCCTGATGTCATCCCTAGTTCTTGGGTGCTGTCCCACTGCGTTGACCCTGTCCACGATTCTTCGCCATAGCTCCATCTTCCTAGCTATGGAGGTGTGCTGCACCTGTGATCCGAATAGCTGTGGCTCTACCCGGATGATTTCCTCCACCATGACCCTGAGCTCCTCCTCAGAGAACCTGGGGTGTCTATGCGGTGCCATGAGGTGGTGTGGGTGATGTGTGAGGTGGTGTGTGTTTTGATGTGTGGGGTGATATTTAGTGGTGTGTTGTGTGAGGTGCGTGGATGTTATGTGGGTGATGGTGTTGAGTGCCTGTGTATGCTCGTTTGTAGATGGTGGTCTCTCTCTGGCCTTCTGTCGCAATTGTTATCTTAGGGATTTGTGGGTGATGTGGGTGTGTGTTTTATATTGTATTGGGTGTGTGGGAGTGGTGTGTGTATGTGTATCAGTTGTCTGTATTTCGAATTGTCCAATGTGGATGTGTTTTGGAAAAGTGTGTGTATTTTGAGCGCGGCGGTATGTACCGCCAGTGGAATACCGCGGTTGAGAGACCGCCGCGTGGATTCATGGGTCGTGATAGTGTGGGCGTATTCCTGTTGGCGTGATGGTGAAGGATTTCTTATCGCCATTTTATCACTGACCTTTGGTGTGGCGGACTTGTGTGGGTGTCTAGATTTTGGTGGATTCCGTCCTTTGGGTCATAATGGCCGTGGCGGAATTCCGCGGCCAAAGAGGTGTGTTGGCGGTCTTCTGCACAGCGGTAAGCGGCTTTTACCGCCAATTCTGTAATGACCACCTATGTCTAAAAAACAACGTAAATTTATCCGTGACTTTAAGGACTATCAATCAGGCAGGATCCTCACGTTTCATCGTAAATATGACTATATGCATGTGGAGAATAACAAAGAATTACCGGTTGAGAAGAATAGTGGGGGATGCACGTCAGAGGTGGAAGAGAGTGATGTATCGGATGGCAATCAGTCAGATGTGCCGATTCCCTTCTAGACAAAGGATCTGGGTTGGATAAAAGTTTGAATAGGTCTAATTTTTTAAAACAATTTTGCCTTCTAAATCAGGAAAGGACAGACCAAAGAAAAGAAGGATTTCCCCAAAGAGGAAGGGGTCAGGGAACAAGAGGCAGAGGAAGAGGAATCGGGCAGCAAAGATACGAGCAAGGAAAAGAAGAGTTCAGACAAACAGGTGTAACAACAAGAGCTCGCAAAGGGACATGAAGACGGTGGTTAATCTGTCTTCAAGAATATTAACTGAACAAGAGTCAAGCCTTTTAGCGTTGGGTTTGTCATTCTGCCCTACGAGTGATTTTGACTATGTACAGACAATGATTGATCTTTTTCACCTGGTTAGGAAATTGAAGTTCAAAAAATGGTATCATACAAGGGTTACACAAGAAGCACATGATGGGGGCGAACAACCTGTCAGTACATTAATCATCTCTGATGTAGAAGTATTACATACATTATCTATGTTGTACAATGGTGTTACAGCCCATGAGGATCCGATACTGAATTTGGTGGATTTGGGTATTGAATTGGATAGCCCTTGTCCTACCACATTCAAACCTAAATCAGTTTTTCTACCTGCTATTCAATGCGAAGCTATTGATGTCTTTGAAAGGGATGTTATCAAACAATTGAAAAAGATTAGATATCAATTTAATAACAGTAAACAACATAATTTGACGGGTACACAGAGAAAGGCATTACAAGGCATAAAAAATGATTGCAGTGTTGTAATCAGACAGTCAGATAAAGGAGGCAACGTTGTTGTCTTAGACAAAGATGCTTATCTAGCAGAAGGATAGAGGAAAGTGTATGATTGTACATGTTATACACCAGTGAAATTAATTGATGTTAAAGCATCTAACATCAGGTATTCTGATATGCTGATTGATTGGCGGGATAGAGGTTTGCTGAATTGGGAGGAATTCCAATTTTTGAAATGTGACTCTCCTGTGATACCCATACTATATCTTTTACCGAAGTTATATAAGAACAAAGTTAACCTTCCAGGTAGACCTATAGTATCTGCTATAGGTTCATTGCTGGAAAATACTTCAAGATATATAGATTATTTTTTGAGACCGTTTGTAGAAAGCCTTCTCTCATATATAAAGGACACGACCCAGTTTTTGAAAATGATTGATGGCATCCAATGGGAAGATGATTATCTTCTTTTAACTATGGATGTCACTAGTTTATATACGTGCATTCAACATGATCTAGGATTGCTATCTATTAGACATTTCTTAAGAGCAAGATCACTCTCTTATTTAATGCATACAGGGATGATCTGTGATATGTTTAGTTACTGTCTCAACAACAACTTTTTTCTTTTTGATGACAAGCTGTACAAACAGATTCAAGGTACAGCGATGGGGACATGCTTCGCACCTAGTTATGCGAATTTGGTTATGGGGTGGTGGGAAGAACAGATATCCACCAATATACCAGATTACGATAAGAATGTTGTCTTGTGGTGTCGATATATTGACGACATCTTTGTGATATGGAAAGGAGATGAGAAATCAGCAACGAGTTTTGTGGCTACTTTGAATACGAACAACTATAACTTGCACCTGAGTGAACAGCATAGTGAGAAAGAAATTCAATTTTTGGATGTAGAAATATTGGTCCATGGGGAATCATTGAGAACTAAACTACATAGAACAATTACTGCTGGGAATAGCTTGTTAAATGCTCACAGTGCACATCCACCCAAGCTCATTGCTAGTATTCCTTTTGGTGAATTCTTGAGAGCCCGTAGGATTTGCAGTACCTGGGAAGATTACCAGAAAGAAAGCGAAAGCATGTGTAGGAGATTTCAAGAGAGAGGGTACAATAGTAAGGTTATCCTGCAAGCTAAAAGAAAGGCAGATAATATAGAGAGGGATGACCTGTTGTACCCTAGGTCAGAACCAGACAGTACAGAGCAGAATGTTAGATTTAGTACTACATACTCTAATCAATCACAGACCATCAGAAAGATTCTAAATAAGAGTTGGCATATATTACGTTCAGACTCTATTTTGAGTAATGTTATAACTGATATGCCTTTTGTTACCTTTCGGAAGAATAGATCATTACGGGATGATTTGAGTCACAATATGGCCATAAGTGGCCTTGAGAGTAGATCAACAACAGAAAACCCTGTTGTTTTTTTTTTTTTTTTGTAAACATTGTAAAGCTTGCAAGTATAGTGACAATTGTTTTCAAGTAATTGGGGATAATGGACATCTGATCCATCAAATTCGAGGTCACTACAATTGTAATATAGATTTCTGTATATATTGTTTGAGATGCCCGTGCAAGAAACTGTATGTGGGCACAATACATAAAGCAAAGAAAAGGGTTCTGGAACACATTAGAACCATCCATAATTATGATCGCAATTCTCCGGTAGCTAGACATTTCCATGAGAAACACAATGGGGATGAGCGGCTGCTAAATTTTGTTGTCATTGATCAGATTAAGTCTACTGCCCGGGGTGGTGATAGAGAGAGGAAAATGAGGATCTTGGATTCCAAGATGATAACCAGGCTCAACGCCCTGAGCCCCATGGGTCTAAACTCTAGTGAGGAAATGAATGTACATTTGGGATAATATGAGTTGCTGGTGTTATTTTGTATTTAACATTTGTTTAGTATTTCATATATTGGGTATTTATATATGTATATGTGTTGGACTGGGGTTAGCTCACATGTAAATATGGAATATTGGTTATGTCATAAGTATGTGGTTGTCAAGTAATATGTGTACAGGCATCACAGAATCAAAGAGACAGGCGATGCTATTTGGCGATCCAGTTAGCAGTTTTAGTGTGGAGGTTTTGCTAGAATCTATATCATTGGATTATTTACATTATTGGAAGGGTATTAGTAATTGAATTCAATTTAATTTAATTTTATTCTTCAATATAAATAGAAATATTACCATGATATGTATAGGTATACAAGCAACACACACTTTAAGATGTATACTTGGATGTTTAAATATGGCGCCCATGTTGTCTGTGGATTGCAAGGTATTGTGTTATGTAGTCTTTTGTTTGTGTTTGATGTTTGGTAGGGGTATTAAATATGTGTAGCAAAGTACCAGCCTGTATGTGAACAAGGCTACGGCTGAAACGCGTTGTATGTGAGGAGGCACTTGGTATTAAAGTATATAATTTTTTGGACTTCATCTTGTTGTCCGAGCGTTCTTTGATACATTATTTGGAGAAACTGCTGGAATATATATATATATATATATATCAAACCAAAACCCTTTCAGGGATAGAGCGACGCATAAATTATGCAAAAAAACAAAGGAGAACTCTGGGAAGTTCCCAATTTTAGGTGGAGAGCTGCTCTAGTAAGAAGCACCCTGCAACACCAGCGACACTCTAGATTTGCTCACCTCAAATGTCTGCTTATCTAGCAAAGTCTTTAAGCATAGGATCAGCACAGTGCTATCCTCGCCGAGCTAGATAGTGACAAAGTCTTTTGCCATTTGTACAGCAAAATCTTTAAGCATAGGATTGACATAGTGTCATCCTTGCCGAGCTGTAAAATGACAAAAGCCATTTACCACTCCAGGAACAGTATTACAGCTTTGGACTGGTCAAATACCATCCAAGCCAACCTGGAATGAGTAAAGCAACCCCTGACACGTGTTTCGCTCTCATTAGAGCTCTTCAGAGGAGTATAGCTTTGTCCAGACACAAGGGAGCACCCAGTATAAGTCAAACCAAAACCCTTTCAGGGATAGAGCGACGCATAAATTATGCAAAAAAACAAAGGAGAACTCTGGGAAGTTCCCAATTTTAGGTGGAGAGCTGCTCTAGTAAGAAGCACCCTGCAACACCAGCGACACTCTAGATTTGCTCACCTCAAATGACCTATGCTTAAAGATTTTGCTGTACAAATGGCAAAAGACTTTGTCACTATCTAGCTCGGCGAGGATAGCACTGTGCTGATCCTATGCTTAAAGACTTTGCTAGATAAGCAGACATTTGAGGTGAGCAAATCTAGAGTGTCGCTGGTGTTGCAGGGTGCTTCTTACTAGAGCAGCTCTCCACCTAAAATTGGGAACTTCCCAGAGTTCTCCTTTGTTTTTTTGCATAATTTATGCGTCGCTCTATCCCTGAAAGGGTTTTGGTTTGACTTATACTGGGTGCTCCCTTGTGTCTGGACAAAGCTATACTCCTCTGAAGAGCTCTAATGAGAGCGAAATACGTGTCAGGGGTTGCTTTACTCATTCCAGGTTGGCTTGGATGGTATTTGACCAGTCCAAAGCTGTAATACTGTTCCTGGAGTGGTAAATGGCTTTTGTCATTTTACAGCTCGGCAAGGATGACACTATGTCAATCCTATGCTTAAAGATTTTGTCACTATCTAGCTCGGCGAGGATAGCATTGTGCTGATCCTATGCTTAAAGACTTTGCTAGATTAGCAGACATTTGAGGTGAGCAAATCTAGAGTGTCGCTGGTGTTGCAGGGTGCTTCTTACTAGAGCAGCTCTCCACCTAAAATTGGGAACTTCCCAGAGTTCTCCTTTGTTTTTTTGCATAATTTATGCGTCGCTCTATCCCTGAAAGGGTTTTGGTTTGACTTATACTGGGTGCTCCCTTGTGTCTGGACAAAGCTATACTCCTCTGAAGAGCTCTAATGAGAGCGAAACACGTGTCAGGGGTTGCTTTACTCATTCCAGGTTGGCTTGGATGGTATTTGACCAGTCCAAAGCTGTAATACTGTTCCTGGAGTGGTAAATGGCTTTTGTCATTTTACAGCTCGGCAAGGATGACACTATGTCAATCCTATGCTTAAAGATTTTGCTGTACAAATGGCAAAAGACTTTGTCACTATCTAGCTCGGCGAGGATAGCACTGTGCTGATCCTATGCTTAAAGACTTTGCTAGACAAGCAGACATTTGAGGTGAGCAAATCTAGAGTGTCGCTGGTGTTGCAGGGTGCTTCTTACTAGAGCAGCTCTCCACCTAAAATTGGGAACTTCCCAGAGTTCTCCTTTGTTTTTTTGCATAATTTATGCGTCGCTCTATCCCTGAAAGGGTTTTGGTTTGACTTATACTGGGTGCTCCCTTGTGTCTGGACAAAGCTATACTCCTCTGAAGAGCTCTAATGAGAGCGAAACACGTGTCAGGGGTTGCTTTACTCATTCCAGGTTGGCTTGGATGGTATTTGACCAGTCCAAAGCTGTAATACTGTTCCTGAAGTGGTAAATGGCTTTTGTCATTTTACAGCTCGGCAAGGATGACACTATGTCACTCCTATGCTTAAAGATTTTGCTGTACAAATGGCAAAAGACTTTGGGCCGTATTTATACTCTGGTTGCGCCGAATTTGCGTCGTTTTTTTTTACGCAAATTCGACGCTAAACTAACGCCAACTAACGCCATATTTATACTATGGCGTTAGAGGCGTCTAGCGCCAAAGTTCCCGGAATGTGCGTCATTTTTTAGCGTGAACCCCTTCCTTGCGTTAATGATATGCAAGGGAGGCGTTCCCGTCTTAAAAAATGACTCCCAGGCCTTTACGTGGTATTTATACTCCCGGGCAAAAGAGACGCCCGGGAGTGGGCGTGGCTAAAAACGGCGCATTTGCGCCGCTTTTTAACGCCTGGGTCAGGCATGGCGTTAAGGGACAAGTGGGCTCAAAATGAGCCCAGAGTGCCCTCCCCTGCCCCCAGGGACCCCCCCTGCCACCCTTGCCCACCCCAGGAGGACACCCAAGGCTGGAGGGACCCACCCCAGGGACATTCAGGTAAGTTCAGGTAAGTATTTATTTATTTTTTTTAATAATTTTTTTTGGCAAAGGGGGGCCTGATTTGTGCCCCCCTACATGCCACTATGCCCAATGACCATGCCCAGGGGACAGAAGTCCCCTGGGCATGGCCATTGGGCAAGGGGGCATGACTCCTATCTTTACAATGATAGGAGTCATGTTGATGGGGGATGGGCGTCGTTAAAAAATGGCGCAAGTCGGGTTAAGACGATTTTTTTGCCTCAACCTGACTTGCCCCATTTTAAGACGCCCTAACGTCATTTTTGCCCAACGCTGGCGCTGCCTGGTCTACGTGGTTTTTTTCCACGCACACCAGGCAGCGCCGGTCTGCTTGCGCCGGCTAACGCCATTCCATAAATACGGCGCCCGCATGGCGCTTCAGAATGGCGTTAGACGGCGCAAAATTTTTTGACGCTAAACTGCGTTAGCGCAGTTTAGCGTCAAAAAGTATAAATATGGGCCTTTGTCACTATCTAGCTCGGCGAGGATAGCACTGTGCTGATCCTATGCTTAAAGACTTTGCTAGATAAGCAGACATTTGAGGTGAGCAAATCTAGAGTGTCGCTGGTGTTGCAGGGTGCTTCTTACTAGAGCAGCTCTCCACCTAAAATTGGGAACTTCCCAGAGTTCTCCTTTGTTTTTTTGCATAATTTATGCGTCGCTCTATCCCTGAAAGGGTTTTGGTTTGACTTATACTGGGTGCTCCCTTATGTCTGGACAAAGCTATACTCCTCTGAAGAGCTCTAATGAGAGCGAAACACGTGTCAGGGGTTGCTTTACTCATTCCAGGTTGGCTTGGATGGTATTTGACCAGTCCAAAGCTGTAATACTGTTCCTGGAGTGGTAAATGGCTTTTGTCATTTTACAGCTCGGCAAGGATGACACTATGTCAATCCTATGCTTAAAGATTTTGCTCTACAAATGGCAAAAGACTTTGTCACTATCTAGCTCGGCGAGGATAGCACTGTGCTGATCTTATGCTTAAAGACTTTGCTAGATCAGCAGACATTTGAGTTGAGCAAATCTAGAGTGTCGCTGGTGTTGCAGGGTGCTTCTTACTAGAGCAGCTCTCCACCTAAAATTGGGAACTTCCCAGAGTTCTCCTTTGTTTTTTTGCATAATTTATGCGTCGCTCTATCCCTGAAAGGGTTTTGGTTTGACTTATACTGGGTGCTCCCTTGTGTCTGGACAAAGCTATACTCCTCTGAAGAGCTCTATTGAGAGCGAAACACGTGTCAGGGGTTGCTTTACTCATTCCAGGTTGGCTTGGATGGTATTTGACCAGTCCAAAGCTGTAATACTGTTCCTGGAGTGGTAAATGGCTTTTGTCATTTTACAGCTCGGCAAGGATGACACTATGTCAATCCTATGCTTAAAGATTTTGCTGTACAAAAGACTTTGTCACTATCTAGCTCGGGGAGGATAGCACTGTGCTGATCCTATGCTTAAAGACTTTGCTAGATTAGCAGACATTTGAGGTGAGCAAATCTAGAGTGTCGCTGGTGTTGCAGGGTGCTTCTTACTAGAGCAGCTCTCCACCTAAAATTGGGAACTTCCCAGAGTTCTCCTTTGTTTTTTTGCATATATATATATATAGAGAGAGAGAGATAGATATACACAAACACATATATTTATCTCTCGATCTATTGATCTCCATATATGTACATGTCACAGTCTCCAACATCCACTTCAAAATGCCAAACTCTTAACAGGTGCATTCATTATGTGTGAGTGGTTGCCACGCCAATACTTGTACAACAAAAAGAGGATGGAGCACTCAGTGGGTTCTCTGTATCTCATTTATTGCACCACAGACGCATTTCAGCAACACTTGCCTTTTTCAATGTGATCGCACAAACAAATCACCTGGGCAGCACTTTGGCACCGTCAAGTGGTGCCAAAGTTATTGGCAAAATATAAAATGCTCTTTATATATATATATACAGTATATATATACAAAGGTTGCAGGACATCATAGTTAGGCTTATATTTTAAACATACAAAACCATAGCAATTAACCTGTAATAGTTATCTCAAGTAACTATAACTCATCCCCTAAGGTAACTATAACTTGCGTCCCCCTGCACAATTTTTTCATCAACATTTTTTACTGCAAATATTTAATTGACATCATCAATAATGTTATCAAATATGTCATAAGTGCCGTAATTTGTGGTGTAATTAGCAGTGCATGGTAAATGCTTGAGTTATAGACTCCTTAGGGTACGAGTTATAGTTACTTGAGATAACTAACCATAACATGTGAATTTCTATGGTTTTGTAGATTTCAAAACTGAGCCTAACTATAACACCTTTGGGTTTTTAAGTGAATTTCTTTGAGTTTTTTAAATTCTATTTCCTAAGTATAATATCCCTGTTGGACCTGGCCCTTTTACAGGGTCATTCCCCAGACTTTTTGTATTTTGCCTCTTTATTATTCTGACCTTTGCGGGATGACGTTTTGACTTTGAGCACTTTTTCATGCTAACCAGTGCTGAAGTGCATGTGCTCTCCCTTATAAAATAGGCATGATTGGCTTATACCTAACTGGCATGTTTAATTTACCTATAAGTCCTGTGTAAAGTGGTATACCTATACCCAGGGCCTGTAATTTAAATGCTACTAGTGGCACTGCAGCGCTACTTGCGCCACCCACTGAAGTAGCCTGTCAAACCCATCTCAGGCCTGCTAGCGCAGGGCCTGTGTGCGCAGATTTCTGCCACAGAGACCTGGCATCTAAATTTACTTGCCAGGCCGACAACTCCAATTTTACTACATGTAAGTCACCCCTAAGGTATGCCCTAGCTAGCCCTTTGGGCAGGGTGCCATGTATGTAGAAAGCAGCATATGTGCCATGTTTGTGTGGCCTGTCCTGGTAATTACAAACAGCCTAACTTGGTGTCTCACTGCTGTGAGTGCTGCCTCATCATAGGATTGCATTGGAAATGCTCTGCCTTATGTGTAAGGGGTATTGTCTGATTTATGAGGGGTAGAGTAGGCATGTTTGGTATGGTTGTGATGAGAAATGCTGCTTACTGGTGTAGGTGTATTTTTTATTACTATCACAGAAATGGCACTAGAAAGTGCGCATTTATCTGTGCTTATGGCTTTGGTGTTTTGCAGCTTGCCTCCAATCCACGTCTGGGCAGACTGGCAGTTGGGGCTTTGTGCATACTTTTCAGACAGCCTGAACACAGGGAGGGTGGAGGTGTCACAGAGGTGCATCTACATATTGTGAAGCCTTCCTGGGCATTTGTAAAGTCTGTGCCCTGGCCTCACACAATAGGGTTGTTTACCCCCCACTGATGTTTGGAGCCTGTGCTGGAGGAGAGAAAGGGCACTCCCTAAACCAGTTGTAACTGGTTGGAACCCCCTCTCCTCCCCATTGTAAAACACTCTGAAAATTCAGCATAAATACAGGGGAATTTTCCCCACAATTTAGACATAATTTTAGACATTCTGAGAACTCCAGGAACCATACCTGGAGCTGGACAGGACGCTGTTGAGAGGACTCACCAGGACCACCTTGGACTGCTGCTGCTGTGCTGACCTGTGACCTGCTTGGTCACTAGGAGAAACTGCCACTCCTGGCATACCCTTGTGTGCTGGCCTGTAGCTGGGTTCGCCAGCCCTGCACCCCTTCTTCCTTGTTTTTGTCTCCAGGGGCAGGGTGCTGTGGCCCCTGACCTCTGTAAACTTATTTTTACACACAGAGGGCTGTTTTGATGAGGAAGCGCTGGGAGAGCATTCCTGAGTGCCCTGCATGCTTTTAAAGAGTTTTTTCTGGCCCAAAATCACCACCGCAGCCCGGGATCACCATTGTGCCCCTCACGCTGTTTTGAGCGCACTTTGTGCCTGAAAAACATCACCGCCACAGCCCGGGCTTATAATAATATCCTCGCGCTTCGACAAGTGCTCTCCTGCTGCTACTAATCACCACCACGGCCTGGCTTTAATAGATCTCTGCGCGCCGGGGCTGCGCTGCCCCCGGTGCCCCCAAGGCACCACCAAACACGCTGGAAGGAGTGAGCCTGCTCCTATCGTGCCCCTGGGGTACGTGAACCTAGACCGTGCCCCCGGGGCACTGGTTGAGTCCGCTGCACGTGGGAGCCAACCCCAGCCGGAGGAGAAGAGCTGGGACTCCTCCTGAGCAGTCTGACCTCCGCTGCCGCACTTCCAGGTCGCGGGCAGGAGGAGGCCTCATCGGAGGCCCCGCGCTGCGAGACTTCACTGCCCTCAGTACTGCAGGGCCCGGGAGTGGAAAGGGAGTTCCTCCCCCCCCCCCGGCCACTGCCTAAGGGGCGCGATTGCCCTGTACTTTCAGCTGGGCAATTGTTGGTGGCCCCCCCTTTGGGAGAGGGCCATTGGAGGCCCGGACGGGCTCCACAGAGATCGCGGGCACCAGGAGGGACCCGTTCTTTGCCACCGAGAGGGTGCCGTCCGCCCCTCTCCCCTCACACAGACCGCATGGCCCCCTTTTCACGCATAGGAGCGCTGGGGGCCCCTTATGCTCTTCTAGGCACTGGGAGTGCCTCTTCAGCAGGAAACCAGGGCCCGTATTTATACTTTTTGACGCTAAACTGCGCTAACGCAGTTTAGCGTCAAAAAATTTTGCGCCGGCTAACGCCATTCTGAAGCGCCATGCGGGCGCCGTATTTATTGAATGGCGTTAGCCGGCGCAAGCAGACCGGCGCTGCCTGGTGTGCGTGGAAAAAAAACACGTACACCAGGCAGCGCCGGCGTAGGGAAAAATGGCGTTAGGGCGTCTTAAAAATGGCGCAAGTCAGGTTGACGCTAAAAAATCGTCTTAACTCGATTTGCGCCATTTTAAACGACGCCCAGACGCCATTTACATGACTCCTGTCTTAGTAAAGACAGGAGTCATGCCCCCTTGCCCAATGGCCATGCCCAGGGGACTTCTGTCCCCTGGGCATGGTCATTGGGCATTGTGGCATGTAGGGGGGCACAAATCAGGCCCCCCTATGCCCAAAAATATATATAAAAAAAAAAAAATGTATACTTACCTGAACTTACCTGAATGTCCCTGGGGTGGGTCCCTCCATCCTTGGGTGTCCTCCTGGGGTGGGCAAGGGTGGCAGGGGGGGTCCCTGGGGGCATGGGAGGGCAGCTGTGGGCTCATTTTGAGCCTACAGGTCCCTTAACGCCTGCCCTGACCCAGGCGTTAAAAAGTGGCGCAAATGCGGGTTTTTTTGACCCGACCACTCCCGGGCGTGATTTTTGCCCGGGAGTATAAATACGACGCATTTGCGTCGCCGTCATTTTTTTAGACGGGAACGCCTTCCTTGCATCTCATTAACGCAAGGAAGGCGTTCACGCAAAAAAATGACGCTATTTGCCCATACTTTGGCGCTAGACGCGTCTAACGGCAAAGTATAAATATGGCGTTAGTTTTGCGCCGAATTTGTGTCAAAAAAAACGACGCTAATTCGGCGCAAACGGAGTATAAATATGCCCCCAGGTACTTTTTAGGGAAATAGTGGCTCAGTGAGCCAAATATGGACCTAGGGGAATTTATATGTTTTACTTGCTTTTCTTGCCATTACATATATGTGCTATTGTTCCTTTTATGGATATGACATGCTGATATATATTTTTATGACTTGAAATATGTTCTCTGAGGTTCCTGTTACGGGTATTTAGGAGGTATTCATGACAAGTGCATAGAATTCTTACTGTAATTCCTGACTACTGCTTATGTTGCAGAATCCTGAGTACTTACGTGTTCCAATGTGACAACTTCGTATTCTTGCAGAATATTAGTAACTTGTGTAACGTTCTGACAACTTCTAAGGTAGCAGGGTATTACTAATGTGTAATGTTGGTCTAATTATGTTTTGTTCAATACAGTTTATTTTTACATAGCTCAGTGTTGTGTTTACTTTGTGGTGTACATTTTGTGTCACGTGTGTTGTGTGTGTTGTGCAAACGCTTTACACATTGCCTCTGGGATAGGCCTGACTGCTCGTGCCAAGCTACCAAGGGGGTGAGCAGGGGTTATCTTGGATGTGTAACTTCCTTGCCCTGACTAGAGTGGGTAGGTTCTGCCTGGCTTAGGTGCATACCCTAGCCAACCAGAAACCCCATTTCTAACAGTTCCTGTAGCCTTTGTTTTTTTCAGTGAATTTCCATGTTTTTTTTAACATTTACATTTTTTTCAATACATTAATCCAACCTCCACCACCATCGCACATGGCCTTTCAGTGTGCACATCAGCTGTTGGCTGGAGGGCCTGGCCTGCAGCCAGATCCTGCGGCCAACCTCCTATAAGCACCCAACCCCACGCTGCGCATAGCCCTTTGTCCATGAGCTGGCCGTGGCCTGTCTCTCTGGGTGCAAGAATAGATGTTATAGGGTATATCTGGGGTGAGAGTGGGTGCATCACTGTCTTACTCGGTGCATCAGTGTCAGGGTGGTTATGTGATTGGGTGCATGAGAATTTCAGTGGGTCAGTGAGTGGGTGCATGAGGGTGTGATTGGGTCTGTGATTAGGTCCATGAACGTCTGAATGGGCCTTTAGGTGGGCGTGTGAGCGTCTGAGTGAGTATGTGAGTGGGTGCATAAGGATCTGAGTAGTTGTGTGAGTGGGAGAAAGAGACTGAAAAACAGAAATTGAGAGAGAAAGAGAAAGAGAGGGAGAGGGCGAGAGATGGTTAGGGGCATATTTATACTCTGTTTGCACCGAATTAGTGTCATTTTTTTTTACTCTAATTCGGTGCAAAACTAACTCCATATTTATACTTTGGTGCTAGACCCCGCTAGCACCAAATTTATGTAGTTAAAGTCATTTTTTGAAAGTGGAGACCTACTTTGCCTTAATGAGATGCAAGGTAGGCGTTCCCGTGCAAAAAATGACTCTATGGCCTTAACGCCATGTTTAGGGGCATATTTATACTCTGCGGCATATTTATACTCTGTTTGCACCGAATTAGTGTCATTTTTTTTACTCTAATTCGGCGCAACACTAACTCCATATTTATACTTTGGTGCTAGACCCATCTAGCACCAAGGCTGGATTTAAACTTTTTTTGCACCGCATTAACGTCATTTTATGACGCAAAAGTGGCGCAAACTTACAAAATATTGGCCCTTATTTATACTTTTTGCTGCAAAACTGCACTAACTCAGTTTTGCACCAAAAAGTTTAGCACCGGCTTGCACCATTTCTGTGAACCAGCCGGGCACCATATTTATGGAATGGTGCAAGCCGGTGCAAAGGGTAGGCTAGAGTTTAAAAAAATGACTTTAGTCGGGTGGGGCTGGCAGTATAGAAGAAGAAGGTTTAGCACCAAAAAATGGCTTTAGGCAGGTTAGAGTAAAAAAAAATGACTCTAACCAGATTAGCGTCATTTTATGGTGCTAAACCTACCATGCCACATGACTCCTGCCTTAGAAAAGGCAGGAGTCATGCCCCCCACCCCAGTGGCCAGCACAGAGGACAGGGGTCCCCTGGGCATGGCCATTGCACCCTGTGCCATGTATGGGGGCCCATTTCAGGGCCCCCTATGGCACTTTAACAAATAAAATGCACTTCCCTGTACTTACCTGGGATGGGGTCCCCCATCCTCGCAGTCCCTCTAGTGTGGGTTGGGGTGCCCCTAGGGCCTAGGGAGGGCACCTCTGGGCTTATTCCATGGTGTTCCACCATGGAAATAGGGCCACAGGTCCCCTAACGCCTGCCCTGACCCTGGTCTTAAAAAATGGGGCAAAGCAAGCTTTGCCCCATTTTTTGACCCCTCCTCCCTCCTTTGCACCATTTTTACATGGGAGTATAAATATGGTGTTAAGGCCATAGAGTCATTTTTTTGCATGGGAACGCCTACCTTGCATCTCATTAAGGCAAGGTAGGTTTCCACTTCCAAAAAATGACTTTAACTCCATAAATTTGGTGCTAGACGGGTCTAGCACCAAAGTATAAATATGGAGTTAGTTTTGCACTGAATTAGAGTAAAAAACAAATTACGCTGATTCAGTGCAAACAGAGTATAAATATGCCCACTAGCGTCAAAAAATTATGCTAATCTGATCAGAATCATTTATTTTGACTCAAAACTGCCTAACATCATTTTTTTTTAAGCTAGCCTATCCTTTGCACCGGCTTGCACCATTCCATAAATATGGTGCCCAGCTGGTGCTAAAAAATGGTGCAAGCCGGTGCAAAACTTTTTGGGGCAAAACTGCCTTAGTGCAGTTTTGCACCAAAAAGTATAAATAAGGCCCTTAATTTTTTTAGGCTTTGATGAATGATATACTTAGGGCCATATTTATACTTTTTGACGCAAAACTGCGCTAACGCAGTTTAGCGTCAAAAAATTTAGCGCCGTCTAACGCCATTCTGAAGCGCCATGCGGGCGCCGTATTTATTGAATGGCGTTAGCCGGCGCTACCAGACCGGCGCTGCCTGGTGTGCGTGGAAAAAAACCACGTACACCAGACAGCGCCGGCGTAGGGGGAAAATGGCGTATGGGCGTCTTAAAATGGGGCAAGTCAGGTTGCGTAGAAAAAATCGTCTTAACCCGACTTGCGCCATTTTTTAACGACGCCCATCCCCCATCAACATGACTCCTATCATTGTAAAGATAGGAGTCATGCCCCCTTGCCCAATGGCCATGCCCAGGGGACTTCTGTCCCCTGGGCATGGTCATTGGGCATAGTGGCATGTAGGGGGGCACAAATCAGGCCCCCCTATGCCACAAAAAAATAAAAAAAAAATACTTACCTGAACTTACCTTAATGTCCATGGGATGGGTCCCTCCGTCCTTGGGTGTCCTCCTGGGGTGGGCAAGGGTGGCAGGGGGGGTCCCTGGGGGCAGGGGAGGGCACTCTGGGCTCATTTTGAGCCCACTTGTCCCTTAACGCCATGCCTGACCCAGGCGTTAAAAAGCGGCGCAAATGCGCCGTTTTTGGCCACGCCCACTCCCGGGCGTCATTTTTGCCCGGGAGTATAAATACCACGTAAAGGCCTGGGAGTCATTTTTAAAGACGGGAACGCCTCCCTTGCATATCATTAACGCAAGGAAGGGGTTCACGCTAAAAAATGACGCACACTCCGGGCACTTTGGCGCCCGAAGCGTCTAACGCCATAGTATAAATATGGCGTTAGTTGGCGTTAGTTTAGCGTCGAATTTGCGTCGAAAAAAACGACGCAAATTCGGCGCAACCAGAGTATAAATACGGCCCTTAGAATGAGATATTTCAGGTCAAGTTAGAAAGAAAAATGTATTTGTCAATTTAAAAGAGTGAGATCACCTTTCAGTATGAATCTTAAGCTTTTGAACGATAAAAGAAATTAATGAAGGGAAATTACACAGAAACACCTGGAGCAGAACCCTCAACTTTCAGTGTGAGGGAATGTGACCTCAACCTTTAAGCCATAGGTGGCTCATTGTTGTGATGAACGCTCTCTCTTTCATCCCATTATGCTTTACAAAGCAGCTCCCTGCTTGTGGGAGCAGTGTTTTCAACTGTTTCCCTGCATGCATATATGCAGACTTTGTTTGCTTTTCTTTGGTGGGAGCTTTCATCTCCCACCAAGCAAAAGTGACAGCTATGTCTTGGGGGTTGGTACCCTCATATATAGCAAGAGCCAGCCCTGTGGGATGGCAGTCCCCAAGGCCATTATTGGCTCCACGAGGGAGGACAGATGGTACCCCTCCAACGAGCATTTCTCTGGGGGGGTGGACCAGGAGATGCACAAATGACCCCCTTTAGTCTTTAATCGTAGCCCTGGGGAGGTCATGGTCCCCAGGGCTGCGGGAGGGCATGTGGCCCCCTACAACATTTTAGGTTAAGCCCCAGGAGGTGGCAGTGCCTGGGGGTGTGGGGAGAACACGCAACCCACCTATATCATATTGGTTTAAAGCCCCAGGAAGGTGGCAGACCCCGGGGCTGTCGGGGATAGCGCACCCCAGCATCCTTTTAGTTTAATGCCCCAGGGTGGTGGCGGTCCCAGGAATGTGGGGTGCTGCGCGGCCCCCTGCATTGCAATAGATTAAATTAAAGCCCTAGGGAGGTGGAAGTCCCAGAGGGCAGCTATGGGTGGAGAGGACCCCAACCTTATATTTGTTTAACGCCCCAGGGAGGTGGTGGTCCTTGGTGCTAAGGGGGACTGGGCAGCCACCGCATCCATTTGGATGTGGCTGACCCCTGGGCTGCGGGAGGGCCAGGAGGTCCCCCCATGCAAAATGTAATTGCCATCTGGACCTGGCCCACCTGGGGGCTGTTTACAAAACAAAACTATGGGCCTCATTAGGATTTTGGTGGTTCCATGACCGCCATGTTGACGGTGGCGTGGCGGTCGTACCGCCAACAGGCTGGAGGAAAAGCCCATCAAATTATGATTATGGTGGTCTACACAACAGAATACAGCCAATTCAGGCCGCCACGGATAGAGGGAGGCAACTTCAGGCCGGCAGAGACCATATTTCACGTTACGAAGTTACACACTGCAAAGGTTTCAGCTGTGGTCGCACCACCACGGAACCCTGGCAGAAGCCAAGAGTATGAATGAAGACACTAACCTTCAGTAAGCCATACCCGCCTGGAGCCACCATGGAACCTGAACTAGACATCTTCCCCCTTCTCCTGCTCGCCCAATGACTCCAGAACCAGTGACGACGATTATGACAGCAACCTTGAGTACACACACTTACCTGTCATCTTACCTGTCACTGTCGCATAATGACAAGGTCGCAACGCACACACAATATACACATCCGGTATGGGAGGCGATGGCGACACATGCCAAATTTACACACAGCCACATACACACATGCACAGACTCAGTATACATAACACATCAAACACACACTACCAAAACATACACCGAGATGCAGACACACAGCACCAGCACTGTCAAACACAACACAATACACCAGCAAAGCACAAAATTACACAACAACCACAGCACCTCATGCATACCGTCAAGACTCCACAACACATACCCCCACCTGACAATACATACAAACAACACAACATAACAACACCATTGTACCAATACACACAATCACAGTCATACAATGAGGCATACATCACACCACGCAAACACACCACACAGCGGTCTGACACACCAATCACCACACACAAGCAGACACACAGTACAACTACACAAGGGCACACCACACTCCAAAATAACCAATGCCAACATTGTCAATTTCAACATAAATGAATGTCCCAATCACATACATGCCCAACACACCATACCCAGTCATCACTGCGGGACAAATGCAAAGCACACACCCACACAAGCAGCCCAGACACAACTGGTAATACAACCACCACACACAAAACACGCTCACACAAAAAAGAAAGCAAGCAAGACCATAACACCCAGGAGTAATATAAGGGAGGAAAAATATGTAACATTGGAACCAACAACTGGTTGACCCAGATGTATGGGAATAAATAAATACATAAACAGATGAATAAATAACTATGTACAATAAATAAAGCCCTTCGGCCAGTCCAAAGACGAAATGTCTGACTGCCTCTACTTGACTCCTGACTGATAAATTACCTCCACAAGTAGGGGCATAAAGGGGGCAGGCAGGCACCTAAGGGATTAGGGTGAGTTGAGGGGGATTTGGGCTTAGTTTTGGGAGGGGGGCCCTTGTGCTTGGTCTTGGGAGGGGGCTTTGGGTGTTGCTTATTGGAGGGCTGAGAACATTTTGGAGGGGTCGACTTCTTGACGGGGGTCGGCAAGGCCAGCTAGTGCACCGATAATGCCTCCAGGTATGCATTGCTCTGTTGGACTTGAGTTGCAAGTCCCTGGATGGCATTCATGATGGTTGACTGACCCACAGCGATGGACCTCAGGAGGTCAATAGCCTCCTCACTGAGGGCAGCAGGGCTGACTGGGACAGGGGCAGAGGTGCCTGTGGTGAACGAAACACCCACCCTCCTGGGTGAGCGGGCATTGACAACTGAGAGGGGAGCTACAGAGAGGGCTGTGGTAGTAAGAGAGGTGGTGAACAAAGATGGCGCTGGGTTGTCCTAGATGGGTCTACCAGGGAATGTCCACTGTAAGGTGTATTCCGAAGATGATGATGCAGAAGATCTGGTCTCCCCTGTGGCACTCCCCTCGCCTTTCGGACCACTGGATCTCTTGATGTCTTTGGTTGCAGCACTTGGCGTCCTGTGGCCAGCAGCACCTCTACTCGCCTGTGCCCCCAAATAGAGAGAGAGGCACGGAGAGACAGAGAGGTAAAGAAAGGTTTATCACATTCCTTACATACACACATGTAAACATGCACAACTGTAGGTAAACATCTCCAGGCTTGGCTATCTCTGTTGGCGTTACACATATTCACATCATGTGACAACATGTTACAACTATCCACCCCTTTATGTCATCCCTCACACCCACATCAGATTACAAGTAAATTAGCAAAACTGGAGTAATCTGATTGAACACCTGTAATGCCATGTCAACATGCTACTCATGCCCTGGCAGAAGTAGGTATACCAAGCATATTCCAGATCATATCACTACCTACTCCTATCACTTATTGGAAGAGCAGGTGACTGATCACAACACATAATGCATGTCCTGGAACAACACCTGACCAGTCCATCTTAATTATTAATGTCCCTTGATAGTGTAGGCTACCCTATTCACAGACAACACAGCACCTGCCACACATCACATGGCTGGCTGACCCCCTATACATATAAAGCAACATGGGTACCAAGATATGTACTGCGGGGGAGGAGGTGAGGTCCCACCGCGAGTCTTCTGCACAATTATCTGGTGTCTCAATGCCATGGAATGCACCTTCCCTGTAGGTCATTCCACCTCTTCCTGATGTCGTCCCTTGTGCGTGGATGGCTGCCCACTGAGTTGACCCTGTTGACTATTCTTTGCCATACCTCCATTTTCCTGACAATTGAGGTTTGCTGGACCTGTCCTCCAAACAGTTGTGTATCTACCCTGATAGTTTCATCCACCATGACCCTCAACTCATCGTCGGTGAATCATGGGTGCTTTTGTGGGGACATGGTTGTGAATGAGTTGACGGTGTGTGAGGGGGTGTTGTGTATGAAGGGGTGCAGTGTAGGGTGATTGATGGGGTGTGGGTGGTGCATTGTGAGGTATGGACGGTTGTCGCGGGATATGCATGCTCGTTATGTGCGTATCGTGTTCATTTAGTTGGTGTGTGATGCGTGTGATGTGTGCGTGCCTATAGAGGGTGCTCTCTGTGTGTATGCCTGCTCTCTGTTTCTCATTATTGCGGTTTTGTTGCAAAGGATTGTGGGTTGTGTCGGGTGTGTTATATAGTGGTGTGTGTAGGTGTGTTGTGTGTGTGGATGTGATGTCAGGTGTGAGGTATTCAAACTGTCCAATCTGGTGTTGTGTTCTGTCAGTGGTGGTTTCTCACCATGGCAGCTCGCAGTGCCAATGTTTTTTCACCATGGAAGAACCGCTGCGGTGATTTGTGGTTCGTAATCTAGTTGATGGATCTGTGTTGGGCTGGCAGTGCTTGTGGCGGAACCATCTCTTTCCCGTCCTCCAGTATTCTGGCAGTTTCCAAATTTTGGCTGTTTTTTGGCGATCTCCATGTTGTGGGTCGTAATATGGGGGTCGGATGACCGCCAACATGGGGGTCTTTTGGCGGCTGCCATTGCGGTGGTCTTGCCAAAAGACTGGCAAAATCATAATGAGGCCCTATGTTTCAATAACCTACTGCTCAAAAAGAAAAGAATGATCATAGTGCACCCAAAACTTTAAATACATTTCATAAGCATTTTGAACAAAGGGCATGTAACAATAAAATAAAATAAAATAAAATAAAATAAAAATAAAAATAAATAATAAAAATAAATATAAAATATAAATTCCTCATTGTTCACAAAATATGTAAACCATATATCCAATGTCAGTTGAAAGGCACTCCCTTATGTGACTACACTTCCAAAACCCGATTTCAGACAAGGAAGAACAAAGCCCTTTCTTGTACAAAGAAACAAGGCTTCAACTTTGCCAAGTGGCATTAACTTCCCTGTCCATCATGTTACATAATTCACCAGGGGATATCAATACCTGTATAAATTACACATCATGATCCCCTCAATCAACACCAGATACATGAGTATGAATTACCATATTTCCCTCAATCATCAGACAAAGTTTTAACAGTGCTATAGCCAAGTGGCTCTTTCCACTCCACTCCCTGAGCAGGACAGAACATGAAATGTATATAAATCACACATAGTAGATAGTAGATACCCTAAATAACAATTAAATGCCTTTCAAAATAAATCCTAATACTAATCCAGAAGTTACCCAACCAAACTTAATTGTGCCACCTATCCAACATCCTCCCCAATTATCACATAGTGATTCATTTTCATTTCAAACATAGTAAAAAAAATATAAAAACAACAATAATGACAAAAACAAGATGATGGAAACACAGAATGTTGGACAATAGATTAATGGTAAGGGGAAGTAAGTATCTGCACTTTTCAATAGGCCACTAACCTCATCTAGGTTCAGTTAGGGCTCAATAACGTAACCTCAGCTCAACCCTTGGTAGCTTAGCATCGAGCAACAATGCTTAACTTAGGAGACAAAGGGGCAAAGGGGATCATTAATAGCCCCTAGCACCACCGGAGAGTCACTTTTCATGACGCTCCAGTGGAGCTAAGCATTGCTCAATATTTACACTTTTTTGCAGCATTACACCTCCTTGTAAATATGGGCCCCTCCGATGCAGTATTCTGCGTCAGAGGAGTGTACAATGGGAGTTACATTAGGCGTTCCACTGCAACTCTCATTGCTTTTGCCGCTGCCTCAGACTTACAAGATGTCGTAAGCCTGAGGCAGCGTCAAAAATGAACACCACCCCAGGGGTTGCGTTAGCATGGCAAAATCAAGAGGAATTCTTTTATTCCTTCTCGTTTTTTGCTTTTTCTATGTGTGCTGCAGAATGCAAAATGCCAAGGACGATTGTTAACATGCAGGAAGGAAAATCTTCCTGCACCTAAACAATCATCCAAAATGACGGATTGGAACTTCTATGTGTGCTGCATTTTGCAGCACACATAGAAGTGCTAAATCGTCATTATAGATTTGTTTATGTGCATTAAGGGACACCTGCACATAAACAATCCTGCGCCAAGAACCCTCAATGAGCAACTTCTCTGCCCTCAAATCAGCCATGCGCAAACATCACCAACTCATCGGGACCTCCAAACGATCCTTCTACAAAGAACACATAGACAACAACACACACAACAGCAAGCAACTTTTTGCCATCATCAAAGAACTCACCAAACCCAAATCCTGCACCATCGACCCTCCACACTCCCAAGACCTCTGCAGCTCCCTCTCCAACTACTTCCACTGCAAGATCGCAGACATATATGACAGCTTTGCATCGTCATCACCCACCATCACCACCACCAACACAACCAACGCCACTACACCCTGCTGCACCATCCTACTGCACACCTGGACCCCCACCAATGACGAAGAAATCGGAAAAACCATGAGCTCCATCCAATCAGGCTCCCCAACAGGCCCTTGCCCCCACCACATCTTCAAAAAGGCCAGCCAAATCTTCGCTCCCCAGCTCTGGACATCAGAACCAGATTGGACAAGGGCGAGACCGTCGCCCTCATCCTCCTAGACCTCTCTACAGCTTTTGACAAAGTATGCCACCAAACCCTCCGCACACGCCTCTTCGACACCGGAATTTGCCACAAAGCCCTAGACTGGCTCACCTCCTTCCTCTCTGAAAGAACCCAAAGAGTTTGCCTCCCTCCTTTCCTTTCTACAGCCCCCAAGACCATCCGTGGGGTCCCCCAAGGATCCTCCCTCAGGCCCACCCTTTTCAATATCTACATGGCTCCTCTGGCCAACATCATCCGCCCCCACAGCATCACCATCATTTCATACGCTGATGACACCCAGCTCATCATCTCCCTCACGAGGAACCCATCTACCGCCAAGAATAACCTACCCGCCGGACTCCTCGCCATCGCTAACTGGATGTCAGCAAGCCACCTAAAATTGAACTCAGAAAAAAACCGAGATCATCATCTTCGGCCCCAACAAGACAGCATGGAACGACTCTTGGTGGCCCACCACCCTTATACCACACCCAACACCCACCACTCACGCATGCAATCTTGGCATCATTCTTGACTCATCTCTCTCCATGGCTCAGCAAATCAACGCCATATCATCCACCTGCTTCAACACCTTTCGCATGCTATGTAAGACTTTCAAATGTATTCCTTTAGAAACAAGAAGAACGGTCACTCACACCCTCATAAGCAGCAGACTGGACTACAGCAAGCCCTCTACACAGGGACCACAGCCAAGCTTCAGAGAAAACTCCAGCGGAACCAGAACGCAGCCGCACGTCTCATCCTCAACCTCCCCGCCACGAACACATCTCCGCCCACCTCAGATCCCTACACTGGCTGTCCATCAACAAAAGGATCATCTTCAAAATCCTTGTCCATGCTCACAAAGCCTTCCACGACCCCGGACCAGCCTACCTCAACGAACTAATCAATTTCCATAAACCAACTTGACAGCTCTGCTACGCTGACCTCGCCCTCGCTACAGTCCCCCGCATCCAATGCACCACCTCCTGCGGCAGATCATTCTCCCACCTCGCCGCCAAGACCTGGAACTCCCTCCCCACCAACCTGCGCAAGACCCAGGACCTCCTAACATTCAGAAAGCACCTCAAAACATGGCTTTTCGAGCTGTAACCCCCTCCCCCAGCACCTTGAGACCCTACCAGGTGAGTAGTGCGCTTAAGAAACTTGTTTGATTTATTGATTGTTTGATTGATAAACAATCGATCCCCTCAACACAGACACCATTCCACAACAGTGCAAAGGTGCCTGTGTTGGCACTAGGCAGCTTAAGTCAGTTCCAGCACAGAGAGAAATGCAGGGATGCACCATATTCCTCTAAATACAGTGAGCCTCTGCATTTCTAAAGTGGCGCAGCACTGCTATTTTTGGCACAGCACCACACTGAGCCACTTTCACATAAATCTGGGCCACAGTGTGCAAAGCATTCAAGTATCACAAAACAGTAATAAATAAAATACATGAAACAGTTTAAAAATCCAAAAACAATTTATAGAAAAAAAGGAAATATTTGTATCTTTAATTTGACCCTAAAACAGATCAAATCGGATAAGGGGAACTGGAGGTATGAATTTTTAAATAATTAATGTTTCTTAGCGCATAGCAACTAAGAGCGCCACTTGGGATATTTGGTCGCTCCTTGACCAGGGAAAAGTCAAAGTTTAGGGCTGACTGCGATGGAGCCCTTGCTCGTCTACAGCAAGTGAAAGGGGGACAATTTCACCAATCCGATCTGACCTGTCTGAGACCTCATCGTTTACGTGTCACAGGCGACATTGGTGAAGAATTCTAACTTTGGACTTAGATGATTTTTCAGGGTGGAAATCTTCTTCTGGGCCAAAGCTGAATCTTGATCTGATGTCCCTGGAGCCCTCCTCAGGTACGCTGCACAGGATGTCCTTGTCAACTTTTTATGTTCGGACATTGTCACTTTTTTGGTGCTTTTTCCTTTCAACAGGGGTCGGCCCACCACAGCAAGATGATTTAGATGCGAGGTCATCTGATCACCTTTCCAGGAGTCCCCGTGAAATCCTGGAAGTCTATGGCTCCAGAGCTTTTCAAGTCAGGTCGGTTCGCAGTTGAAGTAAGCCGGCTTGACTCCCCATGGTGGGTAGGTCCCTTTATAGAGCTTTTTTCCACAAAACCTCCAAACTTCTGGATCTTCTTCAGGAAGGTCTTTGAAGGTCCTTTAGGAGTCCACAGCTCACCCAACGTTCCAGAAGCTCTGAGTTGCTTCTTGAGGGTTAGGACTCAAATTCCCAGAATGCACCTAGCTCAAATGCCACAATGACCACTGGACAGTGGTCAGCCAGTCAGTTTTTTTCAGGATATGGTGCAGGGTTCTGGTTAGCTAGTTTTCACCTGTGGCAAGCAAGGAGTCCCTTCTTGAACCAGTTGAAGCCAGGCAATGTTCTTTTAGTGGTGAAGCCCAAGTATACAACCGGTGCAGTCCTTCAGAGTGCAATGTCCAGTTGCATGTCAGGGGTCCAGCAGGGCAGTCCTTCTTCATCTGATGTTGTTCCTTGTAGGGATCTGAAGTGTGGCTGCAACTCTGCCATATTTATCCCTGCTCCTGGGGTAAAAAGCCAGAGGGGCGACTGTCCGATCACAAACAGGCTACTACCCCATTGGATGACCACTTCCTGGGAAGTGTGTAAAAATCAATCCAAGGGAGCAACATTCTTTAAAATCCAAAAAGGCAGAATCTGAATTTTGGAAGTTAGCTCTGACCACCCACGGGTATGCCTAAAATTCCTAAACACACCCCTTTCCTGCCCTCTCCCTAAAATAATCAAGGGGGAACCTAGTTGTCTGGGTTTGCAGGTAATGGGGAGGTCCTGAGATGTTTCAAATGCCCTTCCCTCCTTTGAAGACCAGTTTGGATGCTCTCCCCCCATTCTGTTTCACCATCTGCTGAGACAGATCTCCTACCGTAGGCACTTCCTTTGTCTTCAGCCCAGGCCACTTCACAACTCATCAAGGCAGCCTGGCCAGACTGCCAGAGTGTGACCTGTCAGAGAAGGGCACAACAGAGCTGAAGTTGGCAACTTTCAGGTAGAATTTACAAACTCTTTACCTGAACTAGTTATGTTAAATTTCACAATGGAAAACTGTTGGATTAATTATATCAATCAGTTTAATACCAAACTTGAAATATTTGGCTCATTTTGGCACTTTATCAATTAAAAATAAAGTTTCCCCATTTTAGCCTAAGGAGCCTATTAGCCACAATGAGGGACAAAATGAATTTGACTATTTTTCCTCACCAGGGCTTATAAAACATCTGTTATGAAGTCCCTGCTTATAGTTATACTGCACCCAACCTTGGGGGCACCTAGAGCACACCTTAGGGGTTACAAATGTAAAAATAAGGTTGTTTAAGACCTTGGAAGTACCTTTAATTCCAAAGTCGAATTTGAAGGTAACTTTAATTTCAAAGTAGCCAGCAAGGCAGGCCTGTCTTTAAAATGACACTGGGGGCCATATTTATACTCCGTTTGCGCCGAAATTGCGTCGTTTTTTTTGACGCAATTTCGACGCAAAACTAACGCCAACTAACGCCATATTTATACTATGGCGTTAGAGGCGAATAGCGCCAAAGTTCCCGGAATGTGCGTCATTTTTTAGCGTGAACCCCTTCCTTGCGTTAATGATATGCAAGGGAGGCGTTCCCGTCTAAAAAATGACTCCCAGGCCTTTACGTGGTATTTATACTCCCGGGCAAAAGAGACGCCCGGGAGTTGGCGTGGCTAAAAACGGCGCATTTGCGCCACTTTTTAACGCCTGCTCAGGGCAGGCGTTAAGGGGCCTGTGGGCTCAAAATGAGCCCACAGGTGCCCTCCCATGCCCCCAGGGACCCCCCCTGCCACCCTTGCCCACCCCAGGAGGACCCCCAAGGATGGAGGGACCCACCCCAGGGACATTCAGGTAAGTTCAGGTAAGTATAATTTTTTATTTTTTATATTTTTTTTTGGTGGCATAGGGGGGCCTTATTTGTGCCCCCCTACATGCCACTATGCCCAATGACCATGCCCAGGGGACAGAAGTCCCCTGGGCATGGCCATTGGGCAAGGGGGCATGACTCCTATCTTTACAATGATAGGAGTCATGTTGATGGGGGATGGGCGTCGTTAAAAAATGGCGCAAGTCGGGTTAAGACGATTTTTTCGACGTAACCTGACTTGCCCCATTTTAAGACGCCCATGCGCCATTTTCCCCCTACGCCGGCGCTGTCTGGTCTACGTGGTTTTTTCCCACGCAAACCAGGCAGCGCCGGTCTGATTGCGCCGTCTAACGCCATTCCATAAATACGGCGCCCGCTTGGCGCTTCAGAATGGCGTTAGACGGCGCAAAACTTTTTGACGCTAAACTGCGTTAGCGCAGTTTAGCGTCGAAAAGTATAAATATGGGCCTGGGTACTTCAGCAGTGCACCTATGAGTGCACCACCTATGCTGGGGTCCCTAAACCTACATGCCCTACCATATACTAGGGACCTTTAGTTAGATTGATAATGGCAATTATAATTAGCCTAATTGGCATATCCACTTTACACAGAGCACTGACCCTGGTACTGGTTAGTAGTACCCAGGACACAACCAAGAGTCAGTGACCACCAGTATCTGTCCAAAAGATTTGGGGGTATATATATATCTATATATATATATATATATATATATATATATATATATATATATATATATATCTATAGATATATATATCTATATATATATATATATATATTCACTTAAAAAACAAAGGTTACTTAGGTTCTGAAATTACTTGTACAAAACCATAGAAATTCAGCAGTTATTTTTAGTTGTCAAGTAACTCTATCTCGCTTCCTAAGGTAAGTGTAGCTTGCACCCCCGCCAAGCACTATTGTTTTTTCCAATAATTTGACTGCTAATGTTTCATTGATATTTTAAATTATGTTATAAAAGTTGTCATGATTGTTGTAATATCTGGGGTAGCTAACAGTGCATGGTGAGGGCGCAAGTTATAGTTACTTGGCTCAGGGACATATATGGCTCCAGGAGGGGTCTGTGTGCCCCCCTTCTTCTTTCTAAATATTCATTTTGCCCTGGGGAGGTAGTGGTCCCGAGGCCGGAGGGTCTGTGCGGACCACCTTGTTAAATGTTATTGAAGCCCCAGGGAGGTGGCGGCCACTGTGGCCTGGTGGGGTCTGCGGGCCCCACAAACAGCTGAAGCTGAGTCCTGAAAATGGCTGCCAACACTTCCTGGTTGAAGTGTGGACAGCCAGTCAAATCTCAGCTTGAGATCGGGACTATTTTCAAAGTATTCAAACTTCTACAGATATAAATTTGGATATCCTTTAATATCTCTAAAACTCCTGGGAGTCACACCAAATAGCAAAAAGCATGAACTCTGGACTAAAAACGACCTTTCTACCAAATTTGGTGTACTTCCATCCAGCGGTTCGGGCTGCAGGCATGTCTCTATAATCTATGGAATTAATAAGGGAAAAAATATTTTTTATACCCCTCATTTTTCTCAGTCCCTGCTTGTTGGATCACTCTCAAACTTTCCATGCACAACAATATCCAAATTGACACTTTTTTGGAAAATTTGGTGAAGATTTGTCAAACGGTGCCAAAGATACAGTCAAATCAAATACTGCTTTTTCTATGGAAACTAGGTCCTAACCATACCTACCTACCGGCAATGGCTATAGACACATATACACACACACACATATATTGGATTAGTCAGGTAGTTATGAACTGAGTCCAAATACAGACAGGCAGTGGTAGCATACCATTCAATGCTTTCTGATTGGCATGAGAAGCCATTATAAGTGTTGAGAATACCATTTTTTATTGGTGAAGAATCCCATGGTGCCATGTTTTTATATGCTGCCAAACAATCACAAGCATTGTAAAGAACTACAGGGGAGGCCGATCATTTCAGCTAGTAATAGTCTTTTGGAGAATATATTCTATTTACCTGGATTACTTTCTATGCCCTTATGTTTTGATGCACTTATACCCCCACACTAATACTCATACACCCACTCATACCCATACAGCCACCCACACCCGCTTACAGACCAATATAGATACACCCACTTACAAACTCATGGAGCCACTGACATACCCACTCACACATTCACACAGCTACTCACACATACACTCATAGACCCATACCACCACTCTCAGACCCACTCACACAGCATACAGCTACTCACACATCCACTTACAGACCTATATAGCCACTCACACTCCTATTGACACACCCTCAAAACCACAAATATACTAATTCAAAGACCCATACTACCATATACACACCCACTCACACATCCTCTCACACACCCGTTCACAGACCAATACAGCCACACACAGCCTCTCACACACCCATACTGCCATTCACACAACCACTGACAGACCTATACAGTTACACACACTCACTCACAGACCCATTCAGCCACTCACTTACCCACTCAGAGACCCATACTACCACTCACATCCACTGGCAGAGCCATACAGCCACTCACATACCCACTCACAGACCCATATAGCTACACACACTCATAGACCCATTCACCCACTCACACACCTCTCGCAGACCCCTAAGGCCACTCATGCACCCACTCACAGAGTTATACAGCCACTCATACATCTACTCAGAGACCCATACAGGCACTCATACACCAACTCACAAACTCTCAAAACCACTCACTCAGTCACTCACAGACCCATACTGCAAATGACACACCCACACAAACACCCATAGGGTCAGTCTGACACCGACTCACACACCCATAAAGCCAGTCACACACCCATACAGCCACTCACACACACCCCAACAGACCCATACAGCTATTCACACAACCACTCACAGACCCATAGAACCAATCATGCACCCACGTACACAGCCATAAAGCCACTCATACATTCGCAGACACATAAAACCATTCACATACCCTCAAATTGACTCATACACTCACTCACAGACCAATTCTGTCCTATATACACCCACTCACACACCCAAAAAGCCACTCACGCACCTAATCATAGACTCATACAGACTCTCACACACCCTCAAAACCACTCATACACTCACTCACAAGCACATAATGCCACCCTACAGGCTGTCTCTCTATATAGTGCACCAAAATAGCATACAGTGTGCAGAGAGTCCAAGCAACCCCCTTTGGTTTCCAGAGGTAAAAAGCAGACCACCTAATACTCTGTTTTAACTCAAGACCAATTTACAAAAATACCTCAAATTTTTATAACATTTTTAAGACGAAGATCATCAATATATGGTAAGTCCTTCTTTTGATAAGTTTAGAAAGTACATCCCTCTTGTGCGTAATTACACACCATAGGAATGAATGTGAAAATCTTTAAAAATGCATATAAAATCAAGCAATACTCTCACAAGTGTCACCTTCTTTAGGTCAAGGTCATTGAGATGTTCTGCGGGCCAGCTGGAGAAGTTCAGGGAGTTCTCAGTTCAAGTGGGAGCAGCTGAACGTCTTGGAGCTGGTGCACAACAATGGAGGGGACCACTTGAAAACACACTGCGCAGTTCCCTTAAAAGTAAGTCCTATGGGTCCCCTTGGAGAGTAGAGGTAGCAAGGGGTTAGGGACCCCTAGAGACCAACTGGTTTGGCATTGCAGGAGGCCAGGAAGGTCGGGTGCAGTGCAGATAGATCAGCCAAGAGTTGTGCATCATGAAGTTCTTGGCGCCAGGAGCAGATCACTTGGGGGGTAGATTGCATGTCAGCAGGGCCTCTCTGGGGGTGGTTCTTGGGTGTCCTGAAGTCCCTTGACTGGTGCTTGCTTCTAGTCTTTGGAGAGTCCAGAGTAGGCTTTGCTTATAGGTGTTCAATGTTGGGGATCTAGTACCCCGGACAATGGAACATCTCAGGTTTTGAAAAGTCACAGTGCCAACAAACTTGGCACACTGGTAGGTTTTGTGCTTCTGGTCTGTTGTGTGGATTTTGTTCATGCTGCTCGGGCCAGTTCATTAGTCAGCGGCCAGTCAGGGAACTGGACTTCATTGGTTCCTTGCTTGCAGGTTGCAGGAGAGTGATATTTTCCCTCTGGGGAAGGTCTCTGGTGATTTGCAGAAGGATAACGGTGCTTTGGGAGGTTTTACAGTCCTTTCTATTTCTAGGCAACACCCCAGCTGTGATTGTCGAGTCATAGGAGCAGCAGGCAGGGTTTGATGCCTTTTATTCCTTGCAGCAGGACTTCTGTTCTTGTGTTTCAGTCATATTTTGTTCCTGGTTTTCTTGTGTCCATTAAGTCTGATCTGTAGGTCTAGGGATATCCACTAAATACTGCATTTAGTGGGCATTAGGGAGCATACCTGGTAGTGGCCAATGGGCACCTACCTTATGGGGGCTACACCCACTAGGTGACCACTTCCTGTGGGAAGGGGTCACATCCCTAACCATGATTGGCTATTTTCCTGCCTTCCAAGATGGAGAAAAATAAAATGGAGCGGTCATATTTCAAAGGTAATTTTGGTTGTGGTAGGATCCTTTTATTAGGAGCCAAATGATTGTGAAGCATGCAAGATAATTAGTGATAGAGCAGTCATACCAGTGATGAGTGTGCAAGCAAAGAACCAAAGTTGTGTGTGCCAACCACATAACAGTGCAATTAGACCATTCTAGAGTGAGTTTACTCTGCCCAAGTCAAGGCCAGTGGGGTTAGTTTACTAGAAAAACCCATAGGGGATCGTGGTCATTCATTGTGGGGAAAACCGAGCATTGTTGCAAAACCAACAAAGCAAAGAAACAAGGAAAAACGTAGTAGATTGCCATACCAAATTGGGTAAGCAAGGTTCTGATTTGGAAAAATACAAACATGTGTATCTAGAACAGAAATAGTAGTGGTGGTCAGTGGCGGACAAACAGCGTAAATGTTTAGAGCTATGTACAGTGAACATCCCATAAATTGAGAACTCACCTCTATATGACAAAGTATAACTGAAGGTTGATATGAAGTCAGTCACTTGTTTATGAACAGGGTACAAGGTAGTCCCTGATGCAAGAGACCATGGTAAGTCAAGAACATAGGGGGAAGACACAAAAGAGAAGAGCTCAGGCAAGACGGGAAAATGAGTATGTGAAAAATGAGGGGACCGTTGTGCAAGCAGCAACAGGGTTTGCTTGCAAAGATTAATAGTATGCTAAATGTTGAAAGCAACAATAAAAATAGCCAGTAAGTAAGTCGTACTGACTAGTAGGAAAGAGTAATAGTATGTTAAAGGTTGAAAAGCAACAGTAAAAATAGCCAGTAGGTAAGGCGTACTGACTAGTAGGAAGCAACAGTAAGCATGGCCCATGAGTGAGGCGTACTAAGTAGTAAAGACCAAAATAAACATTGCCAGCGAATGGTCTGCTTGGAAGAACAGCTAATCTGTATTAGATTCCATAGAATCATATAGTGATAGTATGCTAACTTCAAGAAGCAACAGTAAATGTGGCCAGTAGTAAGGCGTGCTAGCTAGTAAGAAGCAACAGTACGCATGGCCAGGAAGTCAGGCGTACTGACTATAAAACAACAAAAGTAAGCATGGCCAGTAAATGGTCTACTGGGCAAAACAGCTGACCTGTATAAGAGACCATGAACACCATAGTATCTAAGACATGGGCAAAACCCGGCTTAGACCAGCGTAAACAGTCCTGGGGCAGAATGAGTGTGCATTACAGATGGTAAACCTGTGAAGATAGGAAAGCAGGCAAAACAAGTGCTCGAAACGCTGTAAGTTAGCTAACCTCACATGAACAACAAAGAACCAGTATGAGAGCTAGAGATACAACAGTGACACAAATAATGAGTTTACACACTGAATGGCTACCATTGTATGAGCCAAACTGTAAATTTAAGATAAACAACGAAAACGCCAAAAACAATCGTAAAGTAAAGACGAAACAGGTGTTGGCTGTGATTGTGGAACGATGCTCATCTTATTACTATGATGCTCATGTCTACCAATAAAAGGAGCATACCACAACCACACTCATCTGAATGACTTGTTGATTACAAACTATTTTGGAGGGCTGCAGTATCTTTGAATATTATATGCATGGTGTTTCTCTGGAACACTATACTATGTTATTGGGTAGTGAAGCATACCTCACCACATAGCACCATATTCTACCCTACTTTTGAACAACCATCAACACGAACTTTCATTGACTATACTTGCATAACTCTTGGGAAGTGAACCCCATTATACCACCAGTGCCCATATCTTTCTTTGTATGATATTTCAAAGGTAGTAAAGCCTTTGAAGCTGACCGCTGGTGCAGGATGCCTGCCTGGGGGAGGAGATGTAAAAACTCCACCCAGGAAAGGCTGTGCGTTCTGCCTCCTGAGAGCAGAGGCTCTCACCCCAAGAGTCCATGCTTCTGTCTGGTAGTGGCAGACTTGCTAAGACCAGTCAGCAACCATACCAGGGCTGTTATGTTTTGCAAGGGGCACCTCTAAGTAGCCATCTGGGTACATTGTATAATAAATCCAGCACTGGCATCAGTGTGGGTATATTATTCTGAGGTATTTGATATCAAACAACTCAGCATTCAGAGGCCATCGTGTAGCTGGGGAACTCGTAGTGACCAGTGTCCAGCACATGTATTTGCTATGGCTTCCCTGCACACTTACTATGTCTTAAGGCTTTGCAAAGACACATTAGGGGTATATTTGCTCATGCACACATATGCCCTCACATGCATTATAGTGACCCTGCCTTAGGGCTGGAGGGCCTGCCAGAGGGGTGACTTACCTACATTGCATGCAATGTTAGTGGGCATGGCACTCTTGGTGAGTGCCAAGTTGAGTTTGCAACTTTGAAACACACGTTGACCTCCACTTGCAATGGAAGTCTGCATGGGGCTGGTGTGGGGTAGCTCAGAGTGGCACAATTGTTGCTGCAGCTCTGGTGGGCCCTCTTCAGTACCCATGCCCTAGGAACCAGGGGAACCATTTACTAGTGATTTATAAGGGTGGCTGAAGTGCCAAACAGTACAGTTTTGGGGAAAGAAATATGGCCCTAGAACCCGTTTAGCAGGGGCCCAGGGCACTTACATTTTGAAACCACATCATTTACCAGGCAAATATGGAGGGCTACCATGTCGAAAGAGGCCCTTAATCACAGCCACTTACTCACATTGCCATACTCACCTATTATCAGACCAATAGAGTGAGTTACACACCTAATGACACACTCATTGAGCCAGTCACATACCCACTCACACAACTATAGCGCCAGTCAGACAACCACTCATGCACTCATAGAGCCACTCAAATACCCACTCACTAATCCATACGGCCACTTACATACCCACTCACAGACCCATATAGCTATTCACACAGCCATGCACAGACCCACACAGCTATAAACCCACCCACTCAAAGACCCGTTCAGTCACTTCCAAACCTACTTACAAACCCATACCCCCACTCACACACAGCCATAAAGCCACTCACGCATCTACTCACAGACCCATGCAGCCACTTACACTCCCTCTCACATATTGTCAAAACCATTCATCCACTCACAGACCCTTACTGCTACTGAAAGACTCACCCTCACAGCTATACAGCCACTCACATACACCCACTCACACAGCCATACAGCCACTCATACATGTACTGATAGACCTATGCATCCACTCACACACCCATTCACACACCCTCAGAACCATTCACACACTCACTCACAAACCCATACCACCACATACACACCCACTCACATAGCCATACAGCTACTCGCACACCCACTCATAGACCCATACAGCCACTGACACACACATGCACACACCCTCAAAACCACTCATACATTAACTTGTAGACCCACACAACTACACACCCACCCACTCATAGACCCATACAGCTAATCACACACCCACTCAGAGATGCATACCACCACTCACACACCCACTTACACATACAACCACTAGCACATCTACTTGCAGACTTATGCAGCCACTCAAACACTCACTGACACACAGTAGAAACCACTAATATGCTCACCCAAAGACCCAGACCACCACTTACACACCCACTCACACACCCATACAGTCACTCATACACACACTCACGGATCCATTGAGCTAGTCATGTACTCTGTTACACACCCTCAGAACCACTCTTACACTCACTCACAGACCCATACCACTTCATACACACCCACTCACATAGACATACAGCTACTCACATACCCAGTAGCATGCCCATATAGTCACTGACACGGCCACTAACAGACTCTCAAAACCACTCATACATTCACTTGCAGACCTATACAGCTACACACTCCACTCACCCACTCATAGACCAACTCAGCCACTCACACAACCACACACAGAGTCATACAGCCACTAACATATCCACTCACAGACTCATACACTCACTCATACACTCTAGAAACCACCCATACACTCACCACAGACCTAACCACCATTTACATACACACACACACATCTATACATCCACTCTCTCTCTCACACACACACACACAGATCCATAGAGCCAGTCACACACCCACTCACACACCCAGAGAGCCAGACATCCACTCACACACCCATATAGCCACTCTCACAGCCACTCATCTAGCCATACACTCACTCACACATCCACTGACAGACCCATGAAGCCCCCCCACACACCCTCAAAGTCACTCATGCACTCACCCACACATCCATTCTGACACATCTACAACCCTTCACACACCCATACAGCCACTCATGCATCTACTCACAGACCCATACAGCTACTCACACAGCTGCTCACATGCCCTTTAAACCACTCACACACTCACTCACAGATACATACTGCCACTTACACACCCACTTACACAGCCATACAGCAAGTCACACACCCTGTCACAGACCCAGTTACAAAAACTACTCACACACTCATGGATCAGTCTAACACCTACTCACACGCTGATAGTGCCAGTCAAACAACCACTCACACATCCATACAGCCACTCACTCATAGACCCATACAGTTACTCACACACCCACTCACATGACCATACAACAACTCATACAGCCACTCACAGACCCATGTGGCCACTGACACACCCACGTACAAACTCTCACAATTGCTCATACACTTACTCACAGACCTATACCACCAGTCACACACCCACTGACAGAGCCATACAGCCACTCACACACTCACACAGAGACCGATACAGCTACACATGCACTGCCTCATAGACCCATTCATTCACTCACACACCCACTCACAGACCCATACTGCCACTCACACACCCACTCACAAAGCCATACAGCCACTCATACATCTACTGGCAGACCCATACAGCCACTCACACACTGACTCATGACCCTCAGACTCAATCACAAACCCATACTACCACAGATACACCCACTCACATAGCTGTACTGCAACTCACACACCTACTCACAGACCCATGTAGTCACTGACACACCCACTCATAAACCCTCAAAACCCCTCATCATATCACTGACAGAGCCATTCAGCTACTAATACACCTACTCACAGACCCATACAGGTACACACACACACCAGTTCACAGACCCATTCATCTACTCACACACCCATACTACCACTCACACACCCACTCAGCCATACAGCCATCAGACATCCACACCCTGAAACCCTCTCAAAACCACTCATACTCTCACTAACCGAGCTATACAACCACATACACACCCACTCACATGGCCATACAGCCACTCACACATCCACTCACATACCCATTCAAACACTCTAGGAACCACTCATACACTCACTCACAGACCAATACTGCCACTTCCACACCCACTCACACATCCATGGAGCCAGTCATTCAACCACTCACACACCCATAGAATCAGTCATCTACCCACTCACACATAGAGCCACTCACACACACGCATCCCTATGCAGACACTTACACACCCACTTACACACCCATACGGCCACACACACAGACACTCACATACACACAGCACCAATGCACTGAGTTACATACCCATATAAACAGGCAAACACCCGCTGAGAGATTCCTACAATCACTTATATACCCACTGAGAGACCCATAGGACACTCATATACCCATATACACACTAATAGAGCCACTCTCACACTCTCTCACAAACCCATGTAGCCAGCAAGACACCTACTGAATTAAATATTCCGTTGTTTTGCATAAATGCTTTTGGTTGGGAACTGATTGGTGGATCTGTTGCAGAGCCAAAAAATGTTGCTATTCTGTGTGTGTTGAATGTATGCTTTTGGTTTGGGATCCGAGACAGATCTTTGGATTTGAGTGAGACAATAAAAAAGAGTTTAAAAAGAAAATAAATTAGTTTTTGGGAATAGGTTTGGCTCTGAAAAGAGCCCTTGTGTTTATGATATGTAAATGATTATTACACATAGATCAGGATGCAGCCTTTCAAGTTGTTGAGGAACACCCTTTCTCTGTTGAATGAACTCCATTGTTTTGATATATTCCATCCATATTGAAGTGTAAATTGTTGGGGTTAGTAGAGCCCATGTTGTGGTCTCTGAGCAATGCAGAAACAGTTTTAGTGACATGTTTCTTGGATTTGTCTATCTGTGGACAAAATTTGGTTGCACACTGCCACTTCTGCTTTTGACAAATGCTGAAGTACACCAAGGCAGTGTGTGGGGAAATTGCCGTTGATTTACCAAAGGTATCCTTCATTAGGATTTCATATCCTACCTCAGTGATTGTGCCTAAGTCTTTCCCACCACTGTGCATAATCATTAGGTCTGGATGTTGGCTATCTGTAATACTTTCAACCAAAGGTAGCAATTGATGCCACTTTAACCCTCTCTGGCCAACCAGAGTAATGTCTGCATTAGGTAAACCCAACTCTCTGTCAATGACTCTCTTTCTAGCACTCTCTCTGGCCCAAAATACAAACTATGACCCACAATCCACACTCTGAACATTTTGAAGACAAGGAGGAGAAGGCTGCAGCTGAATGAGGCAATTTTCGAAATGAAAGGTCGTTAAAATGGAGGACAGCGCCTAACATATAATAGAACATATTTGATTTGATAGTGGAGATATTCAGGCCCGTATTTATACTCCGTTTGCGCCGAATTTGCGTCGTTTTTTTCGACGCAAATTCGGCGCAAAACTAACGCCATATTTATACTTTGGCGTTAGACGCGTCTAGCGCCAAAGTATTGGCAAATAGCGTAATTTTTTTGCGTGAACGCCTTCCTTGCGTTAATGAGATGCAAGGAAGGCGTTCCCGTCTAAAAAAATGACGGCGACGCAAATGCGTCGTATTTATACTCCCGGGCAAAAATCACGCCCGGGAGTTGGCGGGTCAAAAAACCCCGCATTTGCGCCACTATTTAACGCCTGGGTCAGGGTAGGCGTTAAGGGGCCTGTGGGCTCAAAATGAGCCCACAGGTGCCCTCCCCTGCCCCCAGGGACCCCCCCTGCCACCCCTGCCCACCCCAGGAGGACACCCAAGGATGGAGGGACCCACCCCAGGGACATTCAGGTAAGTTCAGGTAAGTATTATTTTTTATATTTTTTTACTTTTTTTTGGGTGGCATAGGGGGGCCTTATTTGTGCCCCCCTACATGCCACTATGCCCATTGGGCAAGGGGGCATGACTCCTGTCTTTACTAAGACAGGAGTCATGAAATGGCGTCTTGGCGTCGTAAAAAAATGGCGCAAATCGGGTTGAGGCGATTTTTTTGCCTCAACCTGACTTGCCCCATTTTAAGACGCCCTAACGTAATTTTTTCCCAACGCCGGCGCTGCCTGGTCTACGTGGTTTTTTTCCACGCAAACCAGGCAGCGCCGGTCTGCTTGCGCCGGCTAACGCCATTCCATAAATACGGCGCCCGCATGGCGCTTCAGAATGGCGTTAGACGGCGCTAAATTTTTTGACGCTAAACTGCGTTAGCGCAGTTTAGCGTCAAAAAGTATAAATATGGGCCTCAGTTACCAAAAAATAGGTCGTGGTTTTGAGAAAAAAGTAACTACATCTATGATTTGCTTTGGAAAAATAAAACAAAGTTATACAGTTTGTGATATGCCTGAAATTGCAAGCAGTCAACCACACCTGCTATTTGAAGCCAGTATGCTACTCAGAGAAAGTCTTGTGAACTTATGACCTAGTGCTAGCAGAGGTTACTGTAGAAATGAAGCTAGAGATGTGTGGTGGAAAGGGAAGAAAAAAGACTAGACTGTGTAATTGAAAAGTAGAGTGGAATACAAACCTTGTTCATTAGGGATTGTTTGGCTTCCTGTTGAGTACTTTTGACAAAGTGATATATAAATGCAAAGCATTAACAGCCAATTGTGAAATGCTTTATAAGCATCTCCACTGTGAATTTACATGGGGGGGCCTTGTTAAACACCGCAATGGATCCGCGGATCTGCCCAAAAATATTTAAATGGGCTTGTTTGCAGGAGTTTTAGAAAGGGTTAAAAAGTACTGACCATTTAGAAGTGGTATAACAGTAATAAAAGATGAAAGGAAGGTTGTGATTTGCTAAGTAGAGGACTATCAGTGAAAACACAGTGGGAAGGGCAGTATTGGTACTTTTGTACTGCGAGTGGAACATCATTGCTATATTTCTGACATGTGATTTTCACTGAGAAGAGATTCTAAGTGGTACTGAGATAAAAATTGGAACTTAGAAAAGAGATTTCACAGGTATGTGAATTGGGGTATACTTTTAAAAAGTATATGTAAATAAAAAGTTAGGAGTGTACGTAAGCAGAAGAAAATGTATAGGTTCTATTCTACAGTAAGAGGGAAAATAAAATGGGGGGTAGATGAGGACTTTAAATAAAAGCATTCTGCAAAGAAGGAACAGACATAGCTATAGAGAAATTATAGTTATTTTATTAAGCTACTATGAGTGTTTGGAAGTGGATGTGGGTGATTGATTATAGTATGCAATTTAATAAGTTGCGGCTCCCAAAAGGGGTAGGGCAGCACGCGGGAGGGACACATTACATTGTATAAAAAAAATTTAAAACCACGTACCTTCTCCGCTGCTGCGCCATGCAGCTCCTCTGCTTCGTCACTAGTGCTGCAGGCAGAGGCTCCCAGCCTGCCCTGTGGCCAATCCGGATGCTGCTCAAAGCAGTGTCAGGATTGGCTGGGAGCTCCCAGCCAGGGCACTTCCAGGCAGACTGGGAGCCTATGCAGGCTCTCTCCAGCCCGGCAACTGTGTTGCTCGGCCAGAGAGAGCCTACTCACCATGAGTGTTTGGCCGGCCCAAGACGGCCAGCCACACACACATGGGCTCTGAGGGGAGTGCTCTGTACACTTCTCTCAAGTGCTCGTCACCCCAATGCCCCACCCCTTTTCAAGAAAACGATAATAAAAACGTTAATTACCGTTTTCTTGAAAAGGTTTTGCAGCTGCCGCTGCTGGCGGGGGGCCCTAATGGGGGAGCCACCCCTGAATTTAATAGTATGTAATTTGCACCAACTCACACAGTTAGACAGGCACTCATACACCCAGTTACAGCCCCAGAAAACCACTTATGTACTCATCACTCATATAGTCATAGATTAACTGCCACACATAGAAAGATACTAATAAAACATTTTCACACCTAATTACTTGTCTATACATATGCTTACATAGTAATTTACTCATCCATGCAGGCACTGTCCCACCCACTCACAAATTTGTACAGCCATTGATATACCCAGCACTCAGACAGTTAGGAAATCAGACAGTTACAGCTATATGTGTGTGCAGTTATACGCCCAGTGACATAAACATATAAGCAGTGATATATCTCTTTACAAAACTTACACACCCAGTTACGCTGCGACAGAGGCAATTGGACATCCATTCACACACCCACACAAAGTTATGTATGCACTTCTAACAAAGACAGAAGTACACACAGTGACACACCGAAACACTCACTAATACAGCCAGTTACCAATCCATAGAGGCACTTAAATACACATGTATACTCTGATGCAGTCGCTATCAGAGTGACTGAGATATGTATACAGCTACTTACACATCTAGTGACATGATCACGAATGCAATGATACACTCACTCATATATCCTGTCAACCACTGACACATCAACTCTGCCACCTGTAGAACAACTTATAGACCTATTAACACTTAGGCAGCCTGTTAGAAAATAATATAAGTACTTATGTAACTAGTGAAATGCTTATAACATGTAATCTAAGTGATCTAAGTCATGTGATCTATAGTTAAATGTATTCTAAATGTGGTTTTCAGATATTTACTTCTGTTTAAAGGAGAGGATTTAAAATGCTGAGAATGATACAAAGGAGAAAAATTGAGGAAACAGTATTATCTGCATAAAACTGAGAGTGAAAAAGGACATGATGTGGAGAATGTCTTTGGCAAAAAAGAGCCTCTGGTAAGAGAACTAAGGAGTGTCTGAAATATGTGAAAAAAAGCAAAACGTGGAAAATATTGCAAATAAAACGTGAGGCTTAAGATCAAGTCACAAAGGAGAAGCAGTAAGTGACATTGAAACTGAGAAAACGTATAAGACGACACCTAGTTTGACAATTAGGCAGAAACAGTTTGAGGAAATACTAATGATAATCTTTAGAAGTAGAGTAAAACAATATTTAGTATGAAACATGAATCAATATAAAAGGAGAAGCAAAGCACTTAAGCAAAAACAACAAATTGAAAGTGTGACTGTTAAACCATTTATCTTCAAATTAAACAGAATTAAAACATGGTATAAAAGTGTGTTGTTTATAAAGAAAAAAAGCCAAAAATTGATTATTAATAAAAGTATTTTTTACAAAATGTTTAAAGGGGAATGAAAGCATACATCTCATACTGAGGCTTTCTTTAACGAAGAATGCTACTTACAAGAGAACACAGTGCATGCAAGTGAAACAACTGGATGAGGCCATGAGGTTAAAGATGGTACTCCCTTTGCAAAAGAGGAGATGGTTCCAAGAAACATAGAAGAAGAGATAGGTGAAGAGGTACAAGGAAGGCATAGACAAGCCCATGTGTATAGATGGGACTGCAGTAGTATATGTAGTGTTCGGCAGGAATCTATTGATTTATTAAGACATTTTCTACATCAACATCCAGATAAAAGTGTGAAGCAGAAAATTGTAACATTGCAAGTGTTAGATCTATGCAAAGTAAGGAAATATACTAATTTGCAAGGGCACTCACTGGCACACCTATCCAGGAAAGTGTGCACAAGTAACTGTCATCATTTTAGAATGTTGGCCTTTCATCGTTCAAAAATGCAAAATTTAGCTAAAAGACTTTATTTTGTAAAATCTCCTGCATTGTGTTTAGGAGAAATGAACATATCACTTTTGTATGGTACAGTATTAGAGGTTGGACATTTTTGTAAAGATATTTAGGTATATTTCTTTGGTCCTGCAAAATGAAGAGTTGGTATGGTCTGGTGTAGAGGAACAGAAAACAGATATTAGTACTGGTAACTTTGCACGAGAAATAGCAAAGTTTAATGCAATTTCTACATAGAAACTCAATTGTTTTGTATATGTTGTTGAAACACTCACTACAAAAGCCAAATTTGAAATGGTGATGTGTTCTCAAAAGGTGAGCAAGAAAACAGAGATGAGTGTCTAGAATGTGCTGTGTATTTATTTGTGGACAAACAGTTATATCTGTCAACACTCCAGGTTATATGTAAGTACTGCTATGACAATCTAGAGGCCAACACAATGCCAGTCAGAGCAATACACAATAAGTTAGTGGTGGTTGAAATTTGAGAGGAGCTTCAACATCTGAATTTTCATGGAGGAATACTAATACAATCTATACATCCTTTTTAAGTGATTGTTTGTATAGAATCAAAACAAAGGCAATGCCACCCATTGAGCTTCAGAAGTCTTAAAGGTAGAGTTGTATATTGACGTTTTGATTTTAAATGCAGTATTGAAAATGTGGATGTAGAGAGAGAGAAAACTGGATGAACTGCTTGTTATTCTATCAATGGTGTGCCCACAAAAAAAACAAAAAAAAGAATCTGGCAGGAACTAATGGATGTGAATAAGCTAAAGAAAGTTACATTCTATCTCAAACAGAATAATGTGCATTACAAAGATGTAGCTGTTGTTGCACATGGAAGATGCATGGAGTTAGAAACATTGAGAAAGCAGATATAAGTAGATCTGAAGAAATATATGAGCACTACACTATCTATTCGGTGCATTCAAAAGAGATTATGGGGGATGCCATTGAACTGTATCAGATGAAACAAGCTCCAATGAGTGGGTGGGAGGAAAGTTTAGGAGATCAATGTTTCTCTCAACTATTCCCAACTGAAATAGGCAGATGGTATAATGGCCACCCTGTCCAAATACCTGGAGCGGAGTATAAGTGAAAAAGATTATATTCAGAGGCCCTTAAATTTTGACAAAGTATTCTATGTATTTTCTATCTCTTATTTGAAAATGATTTGTCTGGACTGTCATATGCTGTTAACCGTATTCTTAAGCCAGAAGTTAAATAACAAATATGTCTGCAAAAGAGTCCATTGACTCTTGAATTTATGGAAATGGTGAGAAGTTGAAGTACAATTTGATAAATTTGATGGCATGTCAGCAAGGGACCAATGAGTATTGGTATCGTCATCATGGTGAGCTGAAGTGTATGTTGCAAAATTTAGGTACACCAATTTGGCATGTAACCCTGAGTTGTACAGAGTATGCATGGGATGACTTACATGACTTTTTGAGAGAAGCAAGCTCTGACATTAAAGGCATCATATTAAAGACCAGGAGAACTTTCCTCTTTGGATCCTGCAATGTTTGCAGGATTTTAACCACATATATCAAGCCATACTGTACTTTATATGCAATAAAAAAATCCATCTGTTAAGTTACTGACTTTCTTTGGCATACAGGGTACCAAGCAAGATGTGCTACTCATATTCATAGGCTGTTGTGGATACAAAATGCACCAACATTTGGAACAGATACAGATAATTCTGTACTTTCATTCATAGAACAGTATGTTGTATGTAGCATCCCAAAAGACACAAAGGAAAAAGGCCTAAAGCAGCAAGTCCTGAGCTTCCAATCACATAGATGTGGGAAGTACTGTTGGAAGAAATACAGAGCAAAAGGAAAATTTTACACAAAATGTAGTTTTGGGTTCCCTAAACCTGTTATTTTAAAAGGAAGAGTGAACAGTTTTTTGTCTTCAGTGAGACATACACTTACTTCTAAATTACCTAAAAATTCTTACAACCTGAGGAGAATAGAACGTTCTAAATATATTAATGACTGCAATCCTGGTATCGTGAAAATCTGGCATGCCAATATGAATATTCAGTTTGAGGCAGACATCTCTATAGCTGTTGCTTGTTATGTAACTTTATACATAAAATCTGAGAAGACAGAGATGAAAGATGTGTCAAAAGAGATTTCTGCTGAAATATGCCTAAGAAAGAAATTGTACAGTTTCAGTTTGGAGATGCTTTTACAAAGGGAAATTAGATCCTCTAAACACTGTGATCGGTTAACTTCAGCTAATTGGTATTCTAAGTAGAGAGGTATTGTTTGGGTGAGTCTAGACCTAGCATTCATTCTAAATAGAGTTTTGAAGTCTTTTCCAGAATCTCAGTACTTTACCTAGATGGATAGACATTTTTAAAACAAGCATGTCAGACACATTCAATGCAAAATTATGAAGTACTCCAAGGCAATTCATATAGAAATAATGTGACAGAAAATACAGATGAAGGTAAATTTGCAGTAGTTGCTTGTGATTGTAGAGTGGTACGACACAGCAAAGGCAGACTAACGAACCATAGAAAACTGAGTAGCCAGCCTGCTGAAAAAAAAAAGTTTTTCTCTTTGGCACTTTTATAGGTGTTTAACCTTGGTGTGTTGAATCAGAATAACTTGGAGAATTTTACTGATATGAACACTCTTTCAATGCTCAAAGGACACCATTGAGCGTTCAGTATTTTCAAACTACTTGAAAATGTTAAATTATGAAATTGAACAAAAAGAAACGATTGCTGCTGAGGTAGCTAAAGAGAGTTCACAAAGCAGCCAAAGTCAAGATTCACTTGGACAGACATTAATTGAAAATGGAGCTGCTATTGTAATGACTGAGGTGGAAACTGCAATAGAGCAAGCAAGATAGCAAACAATTGATTTGACAGATTTAGTAGGAGAACTAAATAGTGAGTAATTGGAAATACATATGCAGGTGAAAGCCGCAGTGGAGCATGGATTGTTTTATGACAACAAAGAGTGTGCATGTTCAACCTTTGAGCCTATATTGTTGTATGTCAGCAGTCAACCTGGTAGTGGTAAAAGTTTCTTAATAAATGTTCTCACAGCTTTCCTACAAAAGACTACAGACTGTAATTTGTATTGTGTGGTTACAGCACCTAATGGATTAGTTGAACACAGTGCCAAAAGTATTACTTTATATTGACTCTTGATGCTACATGTGGAATATGACAACAGACTGGAATACTAAAAGTTATCTGGTGAAGCTTGCCATGACGTGTCAAGAGTATTAAAAGTTTAAACTTTTAATCATTGATAGGGTGAGCATGGTCTCAAATTGAATGCTTGCCTTTGTACATTTGAGAATGCAACAGATTCTGAAAATGGATTTTAGTGTTCTAGTTGGAGTTAAACATTGGATTGTTTTTGGACATCTACCACAACTCAAAATGTGAAATGACAGACTGTGTTCAAAGCACTGCTTCATTATGAAACTAAGAATTCTTTGGGAAGCATTGAAAATACGAATATTTGGTTAAATTGCAAATACAAAGAATGAATTAGAAATATGCGACAAACTTCAGATATTGAATATAGAAATATTTTGAAAGATTTTAGAGTATGTGTTATTTCAAAGTTATCTTTCTAAAAAACAGTTTCCAATGATGAAGACTGCAGCAGAACTAATGTTCACTATAATACAAGAAGGTAAACCGGTTTTGTGGCTAATGCCTACATTGGAGGAGTGTGACTGTTTCTCAAAGAATTGCTGGAATTGGAGACAGAAGACATTTTACAACTGAAGGCAAAAGACAAAATGGTATACCACGGTGTTACAGTATTGCTAAGTGAAAAGTTATAGGCAAAACTGGATTCATTAGAATAATCTGTTTCATGAACTGCAAGATTGGAGAAATGTTTAAATCTTTTAAAAAACTGTAGAGTGATTTTGCATCAAAATTTATATGTTCAGGAAGGTTTGCTGAATTGCGGTATGGGTAAAGTTTTTGATTTTATTAGTTTTATTAATAGCAAGGATGTGGCATACCTAGTGATTAAATTTGATTAGATTGACAGTGCAAAACAGACCAGAAGGTGTATTGCATGCTGTCTTCTTGTGAAAGATTTATATGTTCATTGATAACAGTTTCCATGCTGTTACTATTCATAAATCACATGATTTAAGTGCAGATGCAACACTTATTAATATTGGTAGTACGGTGTTTGAGGAAGGTATGTCATATGTGACCTTGTCTTGAGTTAGAAGATTGTCTGATTTAAATCTAGTTGCATTTGATGACAAAATGCAAATGCAGAGTCAAGTAATGTAAAAGAATACAACCAAATAAGAAGTCTTTATGCTCCTCATTTAGGACAGTATCCAGTTTTGAAAAATGTTCCATCTGTACAAAGTGGAAACTTTCAAAGCAGTATAGTGATAATGTTGGAAATAAGGAAATGAAACAGAAGAAAGAAGTTGTTAAGAAACAGAAAATTGAAAATGAGGGTGATATTGTTGGATATCAGTTGTCACACTACTCTGGTGTCAAAGGCTATGCTAATGTTGTGCTAACCGTACTGGTTGCATTACCTAGGATTGTATATGCAATTGAACAGAAAAAAACAGAAAGCATTGTGTTCTGCACTCTTTATTTTGTAGCAACATCTGCGTAGTGATAGGACTAAAACACACTGTTTGTCACACATTCAAGACCTTGTAGTTATATGTAGTGGATCTGCATAGTTTACTTGGAACTGTCAAGAGGATACACAGGAGTTTGGGTTCAATGGTGATGTTTGCTGTTTTAGAAGAAGAGAAAATACTTATTGATGAGTTATTTTTGCTTAGTTGCTCATGGAACCATGAATGTGAAGATTGCTCATATATATCAACTATAGAAATAGATTCAGGGTATTTTATTTATTTAACGTTACCAAAGTGTAAAAGTGTGACGTTTGACAAATTGCAGAAACAAGCTACACAACACAATATATGCCCAAATTGTCAAACAGATCTTGTGTTAACTTTACTTTTACAACAATGTAGAGTAGATGGCAGTAAATTAGAAACTGAGGTTACAAACGCTAAAGCAGGCTAAATATATATTTCAGTAAAAACATAAAGTACTACTGCTACCATTTTTCATGAAGGAGTTAGTGTTACATCTGGTCACTACACTGCTTATCTAAAAAACAAGTAGATCAACAGAATGTAAAGATAGCAGCCTAAAATTCAACCAAAGACTTCCCTATAAGTTACCAAATTCTCATCTGTTGTTTCTGGAACCAGATTTCTAAAGAGGATTACAGTTGTAAAAGTAAAATAGTTCAGTTGTACTAGATACATTATCAGTATTTATGACATCATACTGCCTACCAGGGCTGATGTTTTTATAAGTGTTTGCATATGCTGGAGTGCCTTATAGATCTAGTAGTAGTTCTAACATTGAAGGTCCCACATATTTATTTAGATTAGTACTACAAGTATTGATAGAATGACTGTTTAAAAATGTTTTATGATTGTTTTTACCCACTGTTCAAGCATGATTCTTTATAAAGTACATCATTTATGGTATATAAGTATAAAAGCTGAGAATAGTAAAAAGGAGGAAATTAAATGCTTATTTTTATTGTAACATAGCATTACAGCATGACAAGTGTGTAGTGATTTGTTCCTATTATGAAGTTCTGCATTGTTGGAATATCTAGGTTTAAGTTATAATTTTATAAATTGAAACCATAATTTATATTTGTTTTTTTTTATTTTAACACAGATCAATGGCACCATCTACTGGATTAAAGCCGTTTACTAATTAGTTCTTACAGTGTTGTTTCATAGCATTACAGGGTGTTCCCCAGTACAATTAACAAAAACATACACTAACTTACAAAGTCAGAGACCAACCTATACTCCACAGTTTGTCAAGTTGATTAGCATAGTTAATCAAAACCACTACAATAAACATTACTCTCAGTACGAAACAATTCATCAAAACACAACAGAAAACGCATTATGAACTATCATTTACCCATCGTTAGTTAAAAACTTTCATCAATAAACAATGTGCTAATCTTTAGGTAAGAGTTCAGGTATTATCAAATAAGTATCTGCAAAGAGCAAAAAAACGAGTAAAACCTCAAGTTATTACAACATGAATTCCTGGCTGTCTGCCTAAAACATGCGTGAGGGGGTAAGTGGAAAGTGGCTGCTCGGACTATGAAACTTAGATCTTTAATGTAGTAAACAAAAAGTCATTAGCACTTTCCACCAGTAAAGGAGGTGTGAAGGAGATTGATTTAAAGTGCATCAGTGAAAGTCCACAAGAGAACTTTTCATTTATGTACAATATGTTGTATCCAAGTCCTGACTTATACCATGTCAATTAGTGATCATAATGCAAAAGTGCCAATGTGCCTAAGTTTTATAATTCCCCTGCGTATTACCCCTTTAGTTATGCCAATGATGACCCAGTAGAAAAGCTGCACCCTATCTCTCTGCTTCTTTTTCATTCTACGACCAGGACGTTTTTCTCCACTATCCAAAGAAATTTTACCAGTGCACAATTTAATCTTAAATCCATAGGATTGAAACAGCAAAAACTGTCTCTGCAAAATATTATGCCTCTCCTGTTACCGACGATCATTAAGAATGGTTTTGCAGAGACATAGGACATAAATGATGTTCTCTGGCACTTGTTGACAGAGCCTACAGAGTTTCCCACTTTCCTTTCTTCTGCAAGGCAGACAGTGTTTCTTTACAGGCAGTATTCTCAGTCTGAATTTTAGAAACTGCTTCTTAGTGTAATAACTATAAGATGTCGCTAAGTATCCTTGAGGGGATACCTTTGTATGATTGCTATTGGTTAACCATCTATGGCTACTCCTTGCCGGAGACTGCTTGTCTTCCAAAAGAGACAGTGCTTTGTCGTTAAGTTTTGTTATTCCTTTCAAATCACTACTGCTCAGATTTAAGGACTGTGTGGATGAGGGGTCAAGGGTGATGGGTGACTTTTGTAGGAAAGCTCTCATAGGTGAGCGATTACTCCCCTGTATTTACAGTCAGAGGTCGTGGCCCCAGGAGCCCTCCTTTGAGAGTATAAGGCTTTGGCAGGAGTTCACAAAAGCCGCTTACCTGCCCCCTGATTGTTTTACCAGGCCAAACTCCAACCTAATGTGTGCTGGTGATGTGTGCAACAGTAGAGGGAAAATAGACTTAAAGATTTTTGTGACTGTGTTTTCCAATACAATGCTGTCCTGGCCTCTCAGACCCTCGCTTCCATAAGCCAATGTAGAGAGAATCTTGGCTTTTGCCACCTCCAGGATCAAACAAATCAAAATCCGTTCGTCTTCCTGTGCAGGAAGCCGAATCTGACCACAAGTGATCTGCCATTCTTTTCAATTGCTTCTATTTGAGCTACAAACCAAGAATTAGAAATACATTGTACGGCAAGATATTTGTACACTTTCACTGGCTCCACCCTTTCACTGCCCATGTGCCAACTGTAGTTATTCAGTTTTTTCTCGTTGTCAATTCCTTTAAGTTGAGTATTCCAAGGTTGTGTCAAAAAGATGTTGCAGCCCCACTTTTGATCTACTCGCCAGAACTAAGTCATCTGCATACAGCATGTTTGATAGCAAAATTCTTCCCATTTTATGCGCATGACTGTTGGTTTTATTTCATAAGGGAGGATGACTGGAAAGGGAAAAGGTTAAAAGGAGTTGGGGCCAGCATACAGCCCTGTTTTTGATCCTTCAGTTGTTGGTATCATCCTGGACCGTTGGGACCCGTCCCCCAGTTTAATCATAATCCACATGTTTGTAGTACAATTTGTAGTGCCCTTAGAAGGCCAGCGTGTACTTTCTAAGCGACAAGTTTTGCGAATAATTTGTTGTTGGTTACCCTATCAAATGCAGATTCATAATCTATAAAACATAATTGTTCAGGCTGTTTGTAAGACATTGCAAAGTTAATCAACAGGGAGAGGGCCATGATGTTAGTTATTGACCCTGTTTGTTCAGGGAAATCAGTCTGGTTTAGTGGGATTATATGTTTTCCCTCAGCCCAAGTCTGTAATTCCTCCAGGATGGTTCTTATGAAGTATTTTGCTTCATTGGTTATTAGTGTCACTAGGGGATAGTTCACTGGCTTGCCTTCATCATCCCCTTTGAATATTGATGAAAAAACTGAGCTCTTCCATGAGGTGAGGACCCTGCCGCTATCTAGTACAAAACTCCAGAGTGGTTCTAACTTTTTTTCCCAAGAGAATGGTTCTTCCTTAAAGATCGCTGGTGCGATCTCGTTTGTAACAGGAGCCTGTTCGTGGTGACCTTTGGAAATTTGCTTTTTAATGTTTTGCATGCAAATTTGTAATTTGGGTTCTATCTGGCTTTTCATGCTATAGGAGTATTTAGATCTTGACTAAGGGCCTCATTACGACCCTGGCAGCCGGCGGTAAGCTGGCGGTAACACCTCCAACAGGCTGGTGGTGTTCCACCAGCTATTATGACCGTGGTGCAATAGCCATGGCCATACCGCCGGCCCCTCCACTATACCGCCAGGCTTCTGTCTGGCGGTCATAATCCCCAGGGCAGTGGTGCAAGCACCGCTGCCTGGGGATTTTGAGTCCCCGACCACCAGCCTGGTCACGGCGGTAAACACCGCCATGGAAAGGCTGGCAGTAAGGGGGACTTGGGGCAAGCACTGGCGGTATACTGGCACCCGCAGCTTTGGCGGTCTTCTGTGAAGACCGCCGAAGTTGTAACGAGGGCCTACGTGTTCACTAACTTTGCGGGTGTGATTGTGCTTGGGCCTGCTGCACTGTTTGCCCATGAGCTTTGCTGCTCATCCCGTTTTGCCCATTCACTTCCTTTGCCCCAAACCGCAGTGCATACGTAGAACTCAGGCTGTATCTCTTCCTTAGGTGTTTCTCCTAATGGTTCTGTAAGTGGCTGTAAAGTTCTCTTTTAGTACGCTCCACCCACTAAATTGAAATGTGCAGCTAAAAAGCCAGCCCAGGTGGCTTCGGAGATGTTAGAGCTTGCCACCCTGGGGAAAGGGTTGTTGATGCTGTTGACTGCCAAAATCTGGCCAAGTTATGTCATGTAGCCATTTTGCCCAAAAAGCAACACTCCTAGATCTCAAGAGCTCCGGTTTCCATTTTTAAAAAACTTTTATCACTTTCTTTCAGCCAAGCCATAGGACTGGATTACTCTGGGCCCTCCACAATGCCCTTCAAAGTTGGCTAGCTCACCAACCTATCTCTCTGACATGGATATTCCTCCTCAGGGTTCTAAAAGGGGGATCCATATGACCATGGCCTTTTTGTTCAGGGGTGACAACTGTTGCAAAGATACCAGCAAATTCAGTTGCAAAACATTCTCAGTTTATCAAGGGGTTCTGCAATATACTTTTTGCGTCAAGAATTTCCTTGACACCTTGAGTAAGGTGTTGCAGAGAGGCAGGTGTACATTTAATACTCTTGTTAATTGTGTAATATATTGTATCCTGCATAATTGCAGGTTTGTGTATGGAGATTGATAGAACTATCTCCTGTGGATGGTGGTTGCTGTCAATTTGTTCATCAAGGCAAAAGGAGGTTACTTGTCGCATTAGGAGTAAGTATAGCAGAGTATAGTCTATCAGGGATACTCCTACTTTAGAGTGATATAACATCCGTGGGGAAGTACCCTCGGCAAAACTGCCCATTCAGGACCCAAAGCCCGAGTTGCTCCAGATTCCCTAATAACAGCTGGCCTTTCTTGCCATTTTGATGCCATGTCAAGTTTTCCTGTTGCTTTATGCCCCAGTGTTGCTCTTGGGCAATCAGAATTTGATTTGGTTTTGCAGCTCTCATAAGACACATGTTGAAATTGCCCGAGACTATGAGAGAGATATTGCCTCACTCTCTTTTTTATCTCATAAGCTTTTCCCTCAGGAATGCTGAGAGCTCCAATCTCATTTTTTTTTTGGCGTGGATGTCAACATTTACTATTACAATGGTGACCGGGAGATCAGCAGATGTTTTCAGGGCAGTTCCACAAACTACAGTCCCTCCTGTGTGCCCTCAAGTTATTTGCCCTCCATTTTTAGTAGTTATTGATAAATGGGTTGTGAGACCCCCTTTCCTGTGCCCGAGTTTTAGGGCTTCAGTTGTTGTAATAAAAAAAGATTGTGAAGCCTCCAATGTCACAGTTTCCAACACACAGGTTGCCTGTAATAGTACCACATGGAAAGAGTGTAAATATTGCATAGACAGTGGATTGTCCAGCTTGCTGGGGAGACCGCTAGTATGTCAAGGACAAATTTGTAATGAGTTGTTTGCCTGTACAATTTTGTATTTTCCTTATCATCGCAGCTTCCTGGCTGTACTGTATTTAGTGCTCCGGCTAGCCAACTCCATTCTGGTTTGGAGCTCTTATGTTTCGGAGGATAGGGTATTCTCTCTGACCAAATGTGTGCTCTGTCAGGTCGTTCCTCAGGACCAAATAAACTTTTCTTGTCTGGTTTGACTCGGGTTCCTCGCTGTTAAATCAATTGAGCGGGTGAGGATACCCTGTAGTCTTGGAAACAAATATTTAAATGCCCTAATTCTCTAAAGGTTTCTGCCACTTTTAGCACCCTCTGTGCTATCTTTTCAGAGCACCATGTGACACTGGTGAGTTTCCTAAAATTTCCTAGGCCATATTTTAAGAACGCAATTGTGCAAATGTCGCTTAATTTAATATTTCCCACAGATGGAGTTAGGTGTGAGTGAACCTCAACATATTGCCTCTGTTTAAAATATTGAAGGGGCCTTTTGAAATGTAACCCAGATAGAAAGGCAAGCTTGCCCCCTCACTAATAGTTGTGGTCTGTGCTTTGTGAAGTTTAATAGCCTGGGACGTTGTTTGGTAAATACTTCCAGGTCAATGAATTTGCCAGTTTATTATTTGAGCTAGATTTTCATTTGCATCTGCGGTCAGTATGGGACCAGCAAGAAAAAGATTGAATAGTGTGGGGATGAGGATACAACCCTGCTACAGATCTTTGGTAGTTGGTTTGCACATAGAGAGATGCGTCCTTGACCCCAGCTTAACTTGCACCTAGGTTTCCTTAGGTAGTGTGATTAGGAGCCTCAGGAGAGTGGCGTGATTTTCCGTGCAGCCAGTTTCCGCCATGGCATGCCATGATAAATGTGGTCAAACGCAGCCCGAAAGGCGATGAAGCAGAGATGAAGGTGGGAATTAGCACATAGGGACAGAGCCATTATATTTGTTATGGTTCCCACATTCTTGTTAAATTTGGTATGATTTATTGGGATGATATTTGTACCGAGGCTTTTTATTCTTCCAGAATAGTACTGTCAAAGTTTTTAGCCTCAATATCGATCAGTGTCACAAGCCAGTCATTTTTTGCACTGTTCTTATCACCATGTTGCTGAATCAGGGAGATAATGGACCCTCTCTATGATGCTGGGATGATGGAGTCTTCCACAATCTGCAGAAATAGCGGTTCCAGGTGTGCTGACAAAAAGTTGGCATCCTGCTTGTAGAGTTGTGAAGGTACCCCATTAGGGCCCTGGGCCCCCTCCCATCTACCCTTACATATCTACTTTTGGATTAGTTGTCTTGTTACTAGAGCAACAGCCCTAGAATGAGTTTTACTAGTCCTGCCGTCAGCAGCTGGCCTTTCCTCAATCAGCCCTGGAGTACAGTTAAAGGGATGTGATTATCTGGCCCCTTCTACCCTCACTGAGCTTTGTCCCTCCTTGTTAGAGCTGAAATCCTCCTGCACAAAAATCACCCAGGTGTCTTCAGCCAGATATCAATTCATCTCTAGGTGAGATGGACGTTGTAACAAGTTTACTTTCCACATGAATCATGTGTGATCATCCCTTTGATGTCAATGAGGAGTTTTGCCCAAAATGATTCATCTCCATCCCTTTTGTATGTCCAAATAAGTTTTTCAGGGTGATCTTTTTCTGCCCAAGTTCCTGTTGCATGTAGAGGTTACTTAGTTGCCAGCACAATTTCCTGATAGTTTTTTAATTAGTTTCATCTGTAATGCTTCTTGTTTTTATTGCAAGAGAGTAAAATGACTCCTATCTTGTTGATGCATGCGTGATCCTTTTACTGTTGTAGCAAATGTTTCCCCCATTTCTTCATTGAAAGTCTCCCAAGAAGCTAACAGGTTTGGAATCGCAGCTTTCTGACCTTGTAGTATGTTCTTGGTAGATGCCAGGAGGGAGTCTATGGGCAAGGCATTGTATTTGATTCTTTTATTGTCAATGGTGTATGCTGAGCACTGGGTTTCTGTCGAAATGCAAGGGGTTGTAGGCCTTATATTGAGCATGAACACCTGTGGAAGATGGTTGCTAGATTCCTCCGCCACCAGTTGATACGAAAGGTTTTTATGGTACAATGCTAGACTAGCAAAGGTGTAATCACAACACTTGTAACTTTCTATTGGCTCTGGATAGTTGCGCTGAGTGCTTTCATCTTGACGTCTCTCACCGACTTCACTCCTAGATCCTTAACTTGGCTAATGCTTGTTATGGAAGAGTAAATTTACATGCCACATTTGGAGGACCAAATCTGGCAACTTTGTGGGCTGGGACTGTTTCATTTCATAGCCCATTGATGTTCCAAGAGCAAATACGTATGTAGTTTTGCTTATGTGCCCATGTTTCCAAGACTGAAGAACTTTCCTTAATCTAGGTTCCTTTGCAGCAAGTATGCCTTGTCTTGCAATAATGGTTATACCATTTATTGTGCGTGATATCCAGTTCCATTCTTGTGTGTCCAATCTAGTTGTATTTGGGCCAGAATTAAAAGTACACCTAGTTCCTCCTGCTGGAGAGGAGCTCTGTGCCCCTTTGAGGACTGAGTAAGTGGTTTTATAGGTGTTTGAGCCATGGCTGGGCTTTTTTGTGGCGAGTAAGGGTGAAGGATAGCCCAGGGCATGGAATGAACTCACTGTTATGGCCAAATCTTTCTACAAAACCTGTGCTTCCAAAATCTTCCCAGCTATTTCAGCGGTAGCCCACGTAGCCTTTGTTGCCTCATTTCCTAAGGGACTTCCAGTTTGCATGAATTCTATTGCCAGACAAAACCTGTTCTTCCAAGATCTTCCAGTCTACATCAGCAATAGCCAATTTAGCCTCTGTTGCCTCATTTCCTAAGGGGCTAAAGGACAGTGAGGGATGGCCACTGTTATTCATTACACCGTTTGTTGAGAGAGTCCCAATAGGTTGTGGGTTTTGATTTATGACCATTTCTTTACTATCGGGCTGTTTGCTTCCGGATAGATGGTTTTTCTAGGTACCTTCTCTGACCCTATACAAACTATTTCCACTGCCATATCCTTGTTGTGTTCATTTGGCAACTGTTCTCAAGAACACAATATAGGGTGGCCTTTGCTGATTATTGGACCTTCTAAGGAAGTGGCAGGTTCCTGTAGATATCCTCTCATTAAGAAACTGAGACATTGTCTCAGAGAGAGTCGCTAATTTGTCCAGGACAGGGGAGTAGTTGCAGCAGTACCATACCCCTTAGGGGGCTGCTTGTACTGTTCTTATCAAGCTGTTAATATTGGCAATTTCCTCATCTGTACCTGAGATGAACATGGCCAGAGTATTCAGCAAGGTAATGTGAATGCCAATTTTGTTTGCCTGATAGTTCAAAGCCTCCACAGACCTTTGCAGTAATCTGAGGAGCAGAGCCCAATGGCTGGCTCTTTCAATAGGGCTGAAACTATTGTTGGGTGGTACAGCTTTGGCATATATGTTAAACAGGTCACCCTATTCTTTAGTGTTGAGATACTTAAAGACGTTAGCCAAACCTGATGTACAGTCAGTTGTTTCCTTATGCGTAGGGAGGCCATGGACAAGAATACCATGTCTCTGAACTTTAGGCCTTGATTTATACTTTTTGACGCAAACCTGCGCTAACGCAGGTTTGCGTCAGAAAGTATACTGCCGGCTTGCCCCATTCCAGGATGCCAGCCGGGCGCCATATTAATGGAATGGCGCAATCCGGCGCAAAGGGTGGGCTAGAGTAAAACAAATTTACGTTAGCCGGCTGGAGTGGCGGTATGGGAGATGGGTGTTTAGCACCAAAAAATTACGCTAGGCTGGTTAGCGTAAAAAAAAGATGACTCTAACCAGGTTAGAATCATTTTATGGCACTAAACCTACCATGCCACATGACTCTTGCCTTAGAAAAGGCAGAAGTCATGCCCACCACCCCAATGGTCAGCACAGGGGACAAGGGTCCCCTGGGCATGGCCATTGCACCCCGTGCCTTGTATGGGGTCCCATATCTGGACCCCCTATGGCATTTTGTTTAACAAAAAGGTAAATACTTACCTTTACTTACCTGTACTTACCTGGGATGGGTTCCCCCATCCTCCGCTGTCCTGCTGGTGTGGGTGTCCCTTGGGCCTAGGGAGGGCATCTGTGGACTCATTCCATGGTGTTCCACCATGGAAATGAGCCCACAGGTCCTCTAACGCCTGCCCTGACCCAGGGTTAAATAATGGCACTAAGCAAGCTTAGCGCTTTTATTTAGGCCCGCCTCCCTCCCGTGCACAATTTTTGCACGGGAGGATAAATAAGGCGCAAGGGCCTTAGAGACATTTTTTGCCCGGGCTCACCTGTCTTGCATCTCATTCATGCAAGGTAGTCTTCCGCAGGCAACAAATGACTTTAACTCCAATATTTTGACGTTAGACAGATCTAGCATCAAAATATGAATATGGAGTTAAGTTTGCGCTGAAATAGCCTACAAAAGAATTACGCTGATTCAGTGCAAACAGAGTATAAATATGCCCCTTAGTTTTGTAAAGGCATCATTTCAATTCCGGGTGTTCTTCCTGTGTAAGCTCCTGGCTTGGTGTGCACCCCTCCTTCCACCCAGGAGTCTTTGACTGGCTTCCGCTTCTTCCAGGCAATTTATTGGTTGGAACATTTCATTGACTCCCAAAGATGAATTAAGCAAGTCCATGGGGAAGCCCTATTCAGGATTCTTTTTTGACCTCAGCTCAGTCTTATTGTGGACTTTTGTAGGTGGGTCTAATTGCTCCACTATTGTCCGTGAGGAAGGTTCTTCAGAGTTAATGTGAGCTTCAACCCAGCTGGACTGAGATGAATTGCAGTAACTGACTCTTCAAGGGGTGCTGGATTCTTTTTTAAAGTCCCTGATCCTTGTCTACAGGTGGACTGTTGATTTCCTTGGGAGCACTCCCATTGCTTTATCAGCACATTGGCACAGAGCGGTAGGGAGAGTTTGGTGTTGTTGCCAGTGCTGGAATATATTGCTGCCCCTGCATCTTTCAAAAATGTAAACTTAATGGTTATTTTTGGTTGAGATGGGCTACATTCCATATTGGGTAGTAGGTGTTCTGGAGACTCTACTGGGCTCCTTCACGGAGTATTTATTAGTGATGGTGAAGTGGCTGATTTAGCAGTTTTGATCAAAGCTCTCCTTTTTGGTTGACTCTCTGTCGTTACAGGACCTCTAGGTGTATCTTAGTGTGTGATACCGCTCTATCTAATTTTCGAGTTTGCATTAGGATTTATTGATCTTATTTTCTTTAAGGCAGACCAAGTCTAGAACTCTTTCCCCTTTATCTGTGTATACTACGTAATGGCTGGGCAATAGTGCGGAGAATGTTTGAGATATTTAGTGAAGAATGGTTCTGCTCCAAGTTGGGCAAATCACAACATCCTGCAGAGCAGCTTCAGTTGTATGCCACAAATGACTGGGCCAGGCTGTGACGGCTCCTGCCATTTAGGACAGTGATTAGGGTGGAAAAATATATATTCTAAGCTCAACTTCTTTTCCACTAAACAGAGTTGAGCTGACACCATGGGCATCATTATGACCTTGGTCGTCAGCTGACCGCCACACCAGCGATGGCGGTGGGACCATCCGCAGGTTGGTGGCGGAGAACACCAAATTATGACCACAGTGGTGATCCCTCCTGTATAAAGCTAATGCATCGCCTGACGTGCCAGTGCACTCCGGCCACCGACCACGGCGGTTGCCATCTTCAGACCGGCGGAACACCATTCACTGCCCACCATATTACGACGTAGCAGACTGCCAGGATTTCTGGGGTGGGACTACCAGCATGAAAGCCTGGCGGAAACGATACACACAAAAGGAGACACTCACCTCCAGGGAGAGAGAGGAGTCCAGGGCCGCCATGAAACCTGAACTGGAAGTCCTGCCAATGTTGTACCACGGGATAGGAGTCCAGGAGCAGCGATGTAGACGAAGACGCCGACAGTGAGTACAGCTGCCTAGCACACAAGGGAGGGAGGGGAGAGTGACACACCCACACTCACAACACACACCATACACACATACCACACACGGAGAACAATCAGCTAATAAACCCAACAGCAACATAGGCCTACAAGGATCTACATACATAAAGGGCCATTGGCCAGTCCAGAAGTGTCCATGACACTACACAGGGCAACTTGACTCCTGACAGCCCAAGTGATTCCACTGGGCAGGGACATTGATGTGCAAGGCAGGCACCTCAGTGGGCGGGAGTGGATTTTTCTTGGAAGGGGGGTCTTTTGCTTTTAGTTTGGGAGGGGCCTGGCTTTTGCTTCTCTGTTGAGGGGGCAGAGGAGTGGGCTTGGAGCAGGGGGTCGGAGTGGCTGCCCTGTGCCCCATAGTGGGTGGCATTTTAGCGGTGGGAGGGACATTCAAACCACTAGGGGGGACATGAGAGGACTGGGAGCTGGAGGGACTGGGCTGGGGGAGCTGGACCTTACGTCTTGGGACAACAGGAGTGGGGAAGAGGTCAAGCCGGGAAAGGAAAGGTTTTTTAAGTACAGTGGGGCGGAGTGCAGGAGGAGGTTTGGGAGTCCAGGTGGAGGGAGTGGTTGTAGGCGGTGTAGGTTTGCTGGGCTGGGTTGTAGGTGCATGTACAGTGTGCGTGTGTGAGGTGGGTGGCTTTCGAGTGTCTGAGTGGGAGAGATTCTGTGTTTTGGGAGGGGGAAGAGAGGGAGGGAGAGGACAAACAGGTTGTGTGCATGTATTTTGGGATGGTGTCTGCAAGTGAAGTGGGTGTGCTGCATGTGGTTGTGATGGTGGTGGTGGTGACTGCGCATGTGGTGAATGGATTGCTAGTCTGCGTGTTTGCTGTTGAAGTGTGCTTGTGGTGTGATCTGTGGTGCATGTGCTTGTCCCTGCGAGTCCTGTCTGTTGTCTTGGGTGCATGCTCATCTGATTGTGTGCTTGGGATGGGTAGGTGGAGAGGGCTCTAGGACTGGGAACAGGTAGTTGGAGGGGGGACAGAAGAACTAGGGACACTGGCTGCCATCAAAGACGAGGCCAGAGCCTGAAACGATCTCTGTAGGGCAGCCAAGCCATTGTGAATGCCCCCCAGGTAGGCAGTGCATTGCTGCATCTGGGATGCTGGATCTTAGAATGCATTCACTGTGGTTGACTGTCCTACAGCGATGGATCTCAGGAGGTTAATAGCCTCTTTAGTAAAGGCAGAAGGCCTGATTGGGGTAGGGGCTGAGGTGCCTGCGGTGAAGGAGAAGCCCACCCTCCTGGGTAAGAGGGCATGGGCAACTGGGTGGGGGGCTACTCGGATGGCAGTGCTGGTACAGGAGGTGGAGGAAGATGATGATGCTGGGGTGATCCCAGAGGGTTCAGCCACCACCAGGGAGCTTCCATCAGAGGAGGAACCAGAGTCTGTTGTTGAAGCTCCTGTCTCCCCCATGGTGATCCTCTCGCCTTCGGTTGATACTGCCTCCTGGGTCCCATGGGCTGCAGCTCCTCCATTAGGCAGTGCCCCTGCTCCTTCACCAGATTATGCTATTGCACACAAGGACAGGAGAAGAAAAAGAGGGAGGAGGGAGGAGAAAGAAAGGGAGCACAGGATCAATGACAGCAATGACATTATATATGGCAAACACATCACATTGACACACTGGTGCCTACACTATGCAGTAACAACCACAGTACCAAACCATTGCCTGGGAACAACAGCTGTGAAGAACTCAGCAGACACAATGATCTGCACAACTACTGGGACTCACTAATCCATGTCTGCCTGTTGACAGAGGCACAGCTACACTACTCCGACAAAGTGACTGCACAACGTTCAATTGCTAGGTCACATCACCTAGGCAGTGGACATCACAGCATCACTACTACACCGGTACGTCAGGATGTAGGCCCTTACTGAAGCTGGAATACCAGCACATTTCCTGTGCCAATTGTACATACCACTCACCATTCCTATGCGGAACTCAACAAGATTAGCTACAAGGGCATATTGAGACATACACTGACTAGTACCTTGCAGCCAAACACCATGTCAGGCACCAGGAATTAATTCCACAGTGTGTACTCACCCCCTTTTGGCTGCTGTGCTGTCCTCAAGCGCCCATCCAACTCCGAGTTGGCCACCGCCAGTAAGTGGGTCATTAGGGGTGTCAGGGTCCGACGGACACCCCTCCCTCGTTGGGAATACATCCCTAGCTGGGCCTCTGCGGTCTTTCAGGCCTAGGGTCTCAGGTCCGACCATCTCTTTCTACAGTGGGTGCTCCTCTGGCTATGGACCCCCAGGGTCCACATGTCCTTGGCGATAGCACGCCATAACCCTTTCTTCTGATGTGCACTGACCTACATAGGAAACACAGACAGGAGGACACCATGAACCCCACACTATATTCTGTTACAGCAATGGCCTATATACTGCATTGATCCCACATTCATCCAACACATAGCTCATACCTCTGCGTACACATTGTATGCAGAAAAAGAAGCACTCCATAGAGGACACACTGCCTGCACACATTTACACCTACATACAGCCATGTCATATCCAACATACCCAAAAGGTGCTCTCCTGCTGTTCTGGAGGCCCATACAACTGTCCATACAATGGTAGGACCCCATATTCAAGCTTCTCCAGTTCTTCAGATGTGAAGGCTGGGTCCCCATCCCCTGTAGCATGGGCCAGTGTGGGTTCCAGACACAGGACACAGCAGCACAGGCAGTGGAGGTGTTGATAGGTCGGGAGTCAGGAGTCAAGTGAAATGGGCTCCTGAAAATGGCAGTCACGTCCACACCGGTGAACACCATCAACGCCAGCGGTGATCATCATTGGCCCCTCTGCTCTGTAGACTTCTATGTTAACCAATGAAGAGTTGCACAGCGGTTTCGACCGCTCTCCGCCATGACTCCAAACGCCAGCGGAGTGAGATCACTTCCACCTGTCCCTGCATGCAGGGCAGGCGGGTGCCATTTCCTGTTGATGGTACTTATGGCACTCAATTTAATGTGCGTCATGTGTATGGATGCTACACACCAAGGCAATTCCAAGCTGTCTACATACTTTGGTTTGGTTGTAGACTCTAGCTCTTGAATTAGCTCCCATACCAGAGCACTTCTTGCAGCTTAGTTGACATTACATGTACAATGTGATGCTACAAATCACATCACACAACTCCGACTACATCTGTTAGACACTATGGCAAAAGAAAAGTATGTATGGTTTGAGAAGTCCATTTGCATGTAGAGTACTCCAGTGCAGATTTAAATCACTGGTTGCATAAATTGTATGAGACAGATATGTATACTGTGATGTAGTGTGTCCATCCTTCCTGCTGTGACACACTTTTGATATTTGGCTTGATTAAATACCAACCACTGCGGAGGAGGAAGAGGAATGCACCCATGTATAGACCTCTAGTTGACTTGGCTACACTGGAGGAACACCATGATCTACTCACCTATCGTCTGAACAGGGCCACAATCACTGACCTTTGTGCACAATTGGAGCCAGATCTCATTCCTACTATTCGCAGTACTACAGCAATACCCCCTACAGTACAGGTGCTGTCAGTGCTCCACTTCCTGGTCAGTGGATCATTTCAGGTGACTCTGGGCTTGGCTGCAGGTATGTCACAGTCAATGTTTTCTAATGTGCTGAGTAGAGTCTTGACTGGCTTGCTGAAACACATGAGCAGCTATTTATCATTCCCCCACAGTGATGATTTGCATACTGTGAAGGCTGCATTCTACACAATGGGACACATTCCACATCTGATTGGGGCCACTGATGGGACCTATATTGCTTTGGTCCCTCCCAGGACAAATGAGCAGCTGTACAGAAATAGGAAGAATTACCATTCTATAAATGTGCAGATAGTGTGCCTTGCTGATCAGTATATTTGCCACGTTACTGCCATGTTTTCCTGATCCTTGCATGATGCCTAGGTATTGAGAAACAGCAGTTTCCCACAAATTATGACACCAGAGAGAGTCTGACTCATAGGTGAGCTTGATGTTTCACACAATGTATGTCACTGTATGCCACCTGGAGTTGTCTTGTCCTCTGGCTATAGAACATAAGTAATGTGTGTCTCTCACTATTTCCAGGTGATTCCGGCTACCCAAACCTATCCTGGCTGTTGACACCACTGAGGAATCGGAGGATAGGGGCAGAGAATCGTTATAATGAGGCACATGGACGGACCAGAAGAGTAATCAAAAGGACTTTTGGGCTACTGAAAGCCAGGTTCAGGTGCCTCCATATTTCTGGTGAACCCCTACTCTACACCCTGGGAAGGTCTGCCAGATAGTGGTGGCCTGCTGCATGCTCCACAATTTGGCCCTCAGGCGGCATGTGCCATTCCTTCAGGAGGAGGGGGGAGACAATGCACCTCTGGCAACAGAGAACCATGAAGACAGTGATGAAGATGGGGAGGGGGATGTGGACAACAGGACACATCTGATACACCAGTACTTCCAATGACACTCAGGTAAGACTGTACTTCTATTCACACCACCATTACAATGAAGAACTGTGTGGCAGCTATAATGTACCAAGGACAAATGTGTGCATTAGGTAACTTGACACAGTTCCATTAATGGTCAGTCGTGCCCGTGTTATGATGACAGTGATCAAGCTTATTCTGTTCATGAAATGTATCAGCTGTTTTGCACTTACAAATACATGCCCACATCAAACTATGTCCTCATTCCATACAGTACTTAGGGCCATATTTATACTCCGTTTGCGCCGAAATTGCGTCGTTTTTTTTGACGCAATTTCGACGCAAAACTAACGCCAACTAACGCCATATTTATACTACGGCGTTAGAGGCGAATAGCGCCAAAGTTCCCGGAATGTGCGTCATTTTTTAGCGTGAACCCCTTCCTTGCGTTAATGATATGCAAGGGAGGCGTTCCCGTCTAAAAAATGACTCCCAGGCCTTTACGTGGTATTTATACTCCCGGGCAAAAGAGACGCCCGGGAGTTGGCGTGGCTAAAAACGGCGCATTTGCGCCGCTTTTTAACGCCTGGGTCAGGCATGGCGTTAAGGGACAAGTGGGCTCAAAATGAGCCCAGAGTGCCCTCCCCTGCCCCCAGGGACCCCCCCTGCCACCCTTGCCCACCCCAGGAGGACCCCCAAGGATGGAGGGACCCACCCCAGGGACATTCAGGTAAGTTCAGGTAAGTATAATTTTTTATTTTTTATATTTTGTTTTGGTGGCATAGGGGGGCCTTATTTGTGCCCCCCTACATGCCACTATGCCCAATGACCATGCCCAGGGGACAGAAGTCCCCTGGGCATGGCCATTGGGCAAGGGGGCATGACTCCTATCTTTACAATGATAGGAGTCATGTTGATGGGGGATGGGCGTCGTTAAAAAATGGCGCAAGTCGGGTTAAGACGATTTTTTCGACGTAACCTGACTTGCCCCATTTTAAGACGCCCATGCGCCATTTTCCCCCTACGCCGGCGCTGTCTGGTCTACGTGGTTTTTTCCCACGCAAACCAGGCAGCGCCGGTCTGATTGCGCCGTCTAACGCCATTCCATAAATACGGCGCCCGCATGGCGCTTCAGAATGGCGTTAGACGGCGCAAAACTTTTTGACGCTAAACTGCGTTAGCGCAGTTTAGCGTCAAAAAGTATAAATATGGGCCTTAGCATTTGTTGCTGGGAATGTTATGTGAGTTTCAATGTGCTTACACAACTGCTCTGTGTCTTCATTGTCCCTGACAGTGTGGGCCAGACTACGTAGTCCAGAGGATATAGTGACATACTGTCAATCTGGTATAGCTAGTACTATGGTATCTTGTTTGAGGGCCTGTAATTAGTTGTTTCTTCTCACTGCTGCTGTCTGGAGTCAATAGCAGTGCAAATTTCTGAGTTGATTAGACCAGCTCAATGTAGGCTGCTGTGTTGCAGGGACTCCTGTTGGTCTACTTCACTGACTTCACATATGAATGTTACTAATGGTTTCCCTTTTTGCAGATGTTGGAGTGGTCACTACTGTGTACTCATGTTATGAGTACAGACTGCTTTCACACAGTTTGGCGCAGGGTGCCTTGTGGCATACTCTTACACTGGTTATGTGTACCCCAAGCTGACTGTCCATTGGATGGATGCAAACTTTATGTTACATTTGCACAGGACAACAAAGGTCAAAACATTGCATATTGTTGAAATTAAAGCCCAAATCCTTCAGTTGTGTTTAAGTGTGTTTATTGAATTGACAAAAAGGAAGGGATAGTGCAATAGAGTGGGATGATGGTGGACGGAATCTTCAGTGTAGTTGCCTAGTTGGTTTGAAGCACAGGTCTAGTATCCATGGGGCCATAGGCAAAGGAGCAATGGCAGTCCAAAGTAAACAAGGTGTCTCATTTATCACACATGGGAGATGTTGGTGAGGCTCACTTCCTGGCAGTGGTTTGGGTCTTGGCTACAGTCTCTGGTGGCTGTCTGGGTCGCAGGGATCATTTGCAGGGTGGTTCTTCTGCTGCAGAGGGAGGGGTGCTGATGGTCAGTGAGTCCTGTGGCAGGTCCTCCTGCCCACTAGCTGCATCAGATGTGGAGAACTGGTCAGTACGCTGGCTATTGGAAGGGGCCTGCTGGTGTGTTGTGTACTCACGCATGATGCTAGCCAAATCACTGAGCACCCCAGCAATGGAGGCCATAGTGGCATTGAAGGTCTGCAACTGCTGCATGGCTTCCTGGTGGTATTCCCCATGCAGCCGCTGGTTCTCCTGCAAGATAGTAAGTACCTGGCCCATCCTGTCCTGGGATTTCTTTTATGCTCCCAGGACATGTGACAGTACCTCCTGGGCAGTCGGTTCCCTGGGTTGGCCCACCCCTTGGCACACAGATACCGTCCCACTGGCCCTGGCCCCTGTGCCTGTGTCCCCTGAACTGTGTGCCCACTCCCACTGACACCAGGACCTTCTTCGTCTTGCCTGTGAGGTGTTGACTCGGGTCCCTGTACAGGTGGGCACACTGTTGATTGACATGTCCTAGGGACAGAGGTTTCGGGACTTGGGTGATGATGTGGTGGTGGTGTCCGATGTTGGGTGCTCTGGGGTGGACTGGGTCTTGCCTGTGGTGTTTGACTGATCAGTGGTACCAGATGGGCCAGGAAGATCATCCAGATCCAGACATCCAGAATTGCTGTCATCACTAGGGCCTTCTTCTGGTGGAGGACTGGGTTGATATGGCACATGCTGCCAGCTGACATTGGCTGGGGTACCTGTGAACATGTATGATATTTGTGATATTCATTCTTGTTGGACCTGGCTTTTTGACAGGGACATCCCCAAACTTTTTGCCTCCTTCCTCCTATTTTTTCTGACCTGTTGTTGTTGGCTTTTGACCTCTGGGCACTTTACCACTGCTAACCAGTGCTAAAGTGCATATGCTCTCTGTGTAAATTGTACTACTGATTGGTTAATCCATGATTGACTATTTAATTTACTTGTAAGTCCCTGGTAGAGTGCTCTACATGTGCCTAGGGCAGGTAGATTAAATGCTACTAGTGGGCCTGCACCACTGGTTGTGCCACCCACTTCAGTAGCCCCTTAACCTGGTCTCAGATCTGCCATTGCAAGGCCTGTGTGTGCAGTTGCACTGCCACTTCAACTTGGCGTTTAAAAGTACTTGCCAAGCCTAGAACTCCCCTTTTTCTACATATAAGTCACCCCTAATGTGTGCCCTAGGTAACCCCTAGAGCAGGGTGCTGTGTGGGTAAAAGGCAGGACATGTACCTGTGTGGTTATATGTCCTGGTAGTGTAAAACCCCTAAATTCGTTTTTACACTACTGTGAGGCCTGCTCCCTTCATAGGCTAATATTGGGGCTGCCCTCATACACTGTTGAAGTGGCAGCTGCTGATCTGAAAGGAGCAGGAAGGTCATATTTAGTATGGCCAGAATGGTAATATAAAATCCTGCTGACTGGTGAAGTCGGATTTAATATTACTATTCTAAAAATGCCACTTTTAGAAAGTGAGAATTTCTTTGCACTAAAATCTTGTTGTGCCCTTCAATCCACGTCTGGCTAGGTTTAGTTGACAGCTCCTTGTGCATTCACTCAGACACACCCCAAACACAGGGTACTCAGCCTCACTTGCATACATCTGCATTTTGAATGGGTCTTCCTGGGCTGGGAGGGTGGAGGGCCTGCCCTCACACAAAGGACTGCCACACCCCCTACTGGGACTCTGGCAGACAGGATTGAACTGAAAGGGGGCTTGGTGCATTTCTTAGACACTCTTTGAAGTCACCCCCACTTCAAAGGCACAACTTAGTATAAAACAGGGCCTCTGCCCTACCTCATGAGACACTTGCTGGAGAAGAAACCTGAACCAGAAACTACATCCTGCCAAGAAGAACTGCCTGGCTACTCAAAGGACTCAACTGTCTGCTTTTCTACAAAGGACTGCTGCCTTGCTGTTGGCCTGCTGCCTTGCTGAACTCTTGTCTGGCTGTAAAAGTGCTCTCCAAGGGCTTGGATAGAGCTTGCCTCCTGTTCCCTGAAGTCTCAGGACCAAAAAGACTTCTCTCTTCCTCTTGGACGCTCCGTGCGCTGAACTTTTCGACGCACAGCTTGTTCCGCGGCAAGAAAAACGCCGCACACCGACGTTGATCGACGCGACGTCTTCGGGACGACCAAAACTTTGACGCGCGGCCTCGCAAGGACAACGCCGCCCGACTTCCCGGGAGAAATCGACGCGACGCCTGCCGTGAGATCAAAACTTTGACGCACGGCCTCGCAAGGACAACGCCGCCCGACTCCGCAGGAGAAATCGACGCGACGCCTGCTGTTAGATCGAAACTTTGACGCACGGCCTCGCAAGGACAACGCCACCCGACTCCGCAGGAGAAATCGACGCGACGCCTGCCGTGAGATCGAAACTTCGACGCGCAGCCCCGCAGAATGACGCGCAGCCGGAAAACAAGCAGGAAAATCCACGCACAGACCCGGGACATCTGGTACTCCCTGCAAACCACAGTAAGAGACTGTCCGCGCGCCGGAAAACGACGCCCGACTCCCCGTGTGGAAAATAACGACGCAAGTCCGTGTGTGCTGAGGAGAAATCGACGCACACATCAGTTTTCCACGCACCTCTTCTCCTGTGGCCCTCTGAGGAGATTTTCCACCAGAAACCAGGTACTTTGTGTTTGAAAGAGACTTTGTTTACTTTCTAAAGACTTAAGACACTTTCTATCCCTTTTCAGTGATATCTTTACAAATTCGTATTGCAACTTTGATCGTTTTGACCTGAAGATACCCAGATAAATATTATATATTTTTCTAAACACTGTGTGGTGTATTTTTGTGGTGTTATGCTATGGTGTTGTATGATTTATTGCACAAATGCTTTACACATTGCCTTCTAAGTTAAGCCTGACTGCTCGTGCCTAGCTACCGGAGGGTGAGCACGGGCTGATTTTGGATTGTGTGTGACTTACCCTGACTAGAGTGAGGGTTCTTGCTTGGACAGAGGGCAACCTGACTGCCAACCAAAAACCCAATTTCTAACAATTCTTAGATACATATTCAGCATTTCTGGGTTTCCCTATGGGATGGGTGTGGTGTTTTGCCACCTTTGGGTTGTGTATGGTGATGCATTGTGGGATTGGTAGTGCTACATGCTGCCCATGCAAAACTGATGTGTGTGCATGCTGACCTTGGAGGGGTGTGCTTGCAGTGGGTAGGGAATGCAGGGGTAAATTGTTAAGGATGGTTATGGGGGTGGTTCTCGGTTCCGGTTTTAGTGGGGTGAAGGGAGGTTGGGTGATGGGGAGACATGCCATGCAGGGGTCGTGGTGGTAGGGAAATGTTGGTGACATACCAGTGTCAGCCCTCCAGTGATTCCAGTGAGGCCCTTTGGATGCAGGATATCCAAGACTTTCTCCTCCCATTTTAGCAACTGTGGGGGAGGAGGTGGGGGTCCACAGCCAGTCTTCATTATGTCAACGTGGTGCCTGGAAGCCATGGAACGCACCTTCCCCCGTAGGTCATTTCACCTCTTTTGAATGTCTATCCTTGTGCGTGGATAGGTTCCCACGGAGTTCACCTTGTCCACAATTCTCCGCCATAGCTCCGTCTTCCTGGCAATGGATATCTGATGGACCTATGCACCGAACAGCTTTGGCTGTACCCTTACGATTTTGTCTACCATGACCCGCAACTCCTCATCGTGAAATGGTGGTTCTTTTGTAGGGACATGCCTAATGTGTAGTGTGTGTGTTGTACAGAGGGTGGAATGTTTGGTCGGGGTGTAGGGTGTGTGAGTGTGTGAGATGCTGTGAAGTTTTATTTGTGTCCAGTGTTGATGTGTGTTAAGTGTGTAGGCATGGTGTGTTGTGTGTGATGTGTGGCAGGTATATGGGTGGTTGTGGTTTTTGAGTGCAGTTCAGGAAATGTTTGGGCTGGCAACTTGTAGCTAGGTTTTCACATTTGCAAAGGATTTTGGGTTGTGTGGGGGTGTGTTTTAAAGTTCTGTTGGTGAGTGTGTATATGTGTCTGGTGTGGGTTTTTCAATCTGGCCAATGTTGGCATCTGTTGGTGTGGAGTGGCAAAATCGACTGCAGCGGTCCGCACCGTCAATGGGTAACCGCTGTTGCGTGACCACTGTGCTGATTCGTAGGTCATTATTTGGAGGGCGGTGTGTTGCAGGCATGGCGGGGAGAGTGGCAGGAATGACTGTTTAAGACCTTCGTTGGGTATGGCCGGATTGTAGTTTTGTATGCTTTCTGGCGGTTTTGTGTTTGTAACTCATTATATGGAGGGCAGATTTCCACCTCCACTGGGTCTTTTGGCAGCCATCACCACAGTAGTCTTTTGTAAAAACCGCCAAAGGCATAATGAGGGCCCATGTTAGAAAGCCACCAAAAGCCTTGTAAAGAGGTTGTGGAAGATCCAAAATGGGTTAAGTCTGCTTTGAGCAAGGGCTCCGACACAGATGTCAGGTATAGGCTAGAGATGGGGTAGCCAGTCCTTCAGTGAAGCAGAAGCGGCACCGGCCTAAATGCCTCCCAACTCTGTGCTGTGCTGAAGGCCTGGTAGCCTATTATCTGCCCCTCACACACCACTCAGCAAGCCACAGCAGTCCTTAGAGTCCAAATTGAAGAGATTGCCCATTGAGGGTCTATGCCAATTTCAAAGTTTACGCTTCCCATTTTTCCCGCCCCTGAGGCCTTTCAGTTGATTTCTCACTGCCTTGCTAGAGCTCTGCCTGCTTCCACTGGCTTTGTCCTGCTTTTGGTTATGAATAACATGGAACAATAACAGGAACTGGCACCTATTGCCCCGTGTTTCTAGGGTGATGATGACAATGGTGGTGAATGGCCAGTTGACTGCTGACTGCTGCCTGCAGACAGTGAAGGCAGAAACAGGAGAAGCAGGGCGGCACAAAAACATTCCGCTGTCATTAGCCCTGCCAGTATTCCACAGTCGCCTGGGCCCCTTTTGGCAATTTGGCCGCAACTTTATTTTTCTCTTGTTGGTCTGCAACCCCAGCACTGGGTGTTCAAGTCCCCAAATGCCCAGACCCGTCCCACTTCCTGGGAGTGTCTCTGTCACTCAGCATCTCCACCGGGACAGTTTGTGTGGCTCTTGCATCGCCCAACTCACTGCTCCTCTTCTGACATGTGCTCGTCCGTGCTACGGCTTTCCTGAGTAACATCCCAGGGTCAGGATCCACTTATACTCCATACAACCACTCACACACACACACACACACACACACACACACATCCATACATTGACACACCCACTCACACACTGATACAGTCACTGACACACCCACTCATGTACTGATACAGCCACTGACACACCCACTCATGAACTGATACACCCACTCACATACCAATCTTCCACTCACACACCCTGCCATTCACACACCCAGCCACACACCAATACAGCCACTCACACACCCACTCACAGACCGATACAATCACTCAACCACCCACTCACAGACCGATACAGCCACTGACATAACCAGCCACACACTCAGCCACCTGCACACCCAGCCACACACCGATACAGCTACTCACAGACCCACCACACACTGATACAGCTGCACTCACACACTCACATGCCAATACAGTAACTCACATAAACACTCACGCACTGATACACACACTCACTCACACATCCATTCACACACCAATACAGCCACTCACACTCCCAGCCAAATACTGATGTAGCCACTCACACACACACAGACTGACACATTGATACAGCTCTCACACGCACACTGATATAGTGTAGGAGGCGGGCCTGGCTTGTAGTGGGTACCAGAGGTACTTATACCTTGTGCCAGGTCCAGTTATCCCTTATTAGTGTAGAAGAGGTGTTTCTAGCAGCTTAGGCTGATAGAAGGTAGCTATGGCAAAGCAGCTTAGGCTGAACTAGGAGACATGTAAAGCTCATACTATACCACTGGTGTCATATGCACAATATCATAAGAAAACACAATACACAGAAGTACTAAAAATAAAGGTACTTTATTTTTATGACAATATGCCAAAAGTATCTCAGTGAGTACCCTCAGTATGAGGATAAGATATATACACAAGATATATGTACACAAACCAAAATTATGCAGGTAATAGCAAGAAAAGTAATGCAAGCAATGTAAAGTTACAGTAGATTGCACTAGGAGCACATAGGTATAGGGGCAACACAAACCATATACTCCAAAAGTGGAATGCGAACCACGAATGGACCCTAAACCTATGTGAGCTTGTAGAGGGTCGCTGGGACTGTAATAAAACAGTGAGAGTTAGAAAAATAGCCCACCCCAAGACCCTGAAAGGTAGGTGTAAAGTACACCTACTACCCCCAGAGAGCACAGAAGTCGTGATAGGGGATTCTGCAGGAAGAACAAACACCAGCAATGCAACAACAGTGTATTTCCGGACCTGAGTACCTGTAAGACAAGGGGACCAAGTCCAATAGTCGCGACAGTGTCGAGAGTGGGCAGGAGCCCAGGAAATGCCAGCTGAGGGTGCAAAGAAGCTGCCACCTGTTGGAAGAAGCTTGGAGTTCTGCAAGAAAGAAGAGGACTAGGAACTTCCCCTTTGGAGGATGGATGTCCCATGTCACGATGAAGCTTGCAAAGGTGTTCCCACGCAGAAAGACCACAAACAAGCCTTGCTAGCTGCAAGGGTCATGGTAGAGGTGTTTGGGTGCTGCTGTAGCCCAGGAGGGACCAGGATGTCACCACTTGGAGGAGGAGACAGAGGGGGCACCCAGCAACGTAGGGAGCCCTCACAGGAGCAGGCAGCACCTGCAGAAGTACCTGAACAGGCACTTGGAAGAAGAGTGAACCAGAGTCCACAAGAAGTCACAAAAGGGAGTCCCACGACGCCGGAGGACAACTCAGAAGGTTGTGCACTGCAGGTTAGAGTGTCAGGGACCCAGGCTTGGCTGTGCACAAAGGAAATCCTGCAAGAGTGCACAGGAGCTGGAGCAGCTGCAAATCATGCGGTACCCAGCAATGCAGTCTAGCGTGGGGAGGCAAGGACTTACCTCCACCAAACTTGGACTGAAGAGTCACTGGACTGTGGGAGTCACTTGGACAGAGTTGCTGAGTTCCAGGGACCACGCTCGTCATGCTGAGAGGGGACCCAGAGGACCAGTGATGCAGTCTTTTGGTGCCTGCGGTTGCAGGGGGAAGATTCTGTTGTCCCACAGGAGATTTCTTCAGAGCTCCTGGTGTAGAGAGGAGGCAGACTACCCCCAGCGCATGCACCACCTGGAATCGGTTGAGAAAGCCGGCAGGATGAAGCGATACAAGGTTGCTAGTAGTCGTCTTGCTACTTTATTGCGGTTTTGCAGGCGTCCTGAGCAGTCAGCGGTCGATCCTTTGGCAGAAGGTGAAGAGGGAGATGCAGAGGAACTCTGATGAGCTCTTGCATTCGTTATCTGGTGAGATCCCCAAAGCAGAGACCCTAAATAGCCAGAAAAGGAAGTTTGGCGACCTAGGAAGGAGGATTGGCTACCAAGAGAGGTAAGAGTCTATCAGAAGGAGCCTCTGACGTTACCTGCTGGCACTGGCCACTAAGAGCAGTCCAGTGTGCCACAGACACCTCTGTTTCCAAGATGGCAGAGGTCTGGGACACACTGGAGGAGCTCTGGGCACCTTCCCTGGGAGGTGCAGGTCAGGGGAGGGGTCACTCCCCTTTCCTTTGTCCAGTTTCGCACCAGAGCAGGGCCGGGGGTTCCCTGAACCAGTGTAGACTGGCTTATGCAGAGATGGGCACCATCTGTGCCATCAAAGCATTTCCAGAGGCTGGGGGAGGCTTCTCCTCCCCAGCCCTCACACCTATTTCCAAAGGGAGAGGGTGTAACACCCTCTCTCAGAGGAAGTCCTTTGTTCTGCCTTCCTGGGCCAGGGCTGCCTGGACCCCAGGAGGACAGAAACCTGTCTGAGGGGTTGGCAGCAGCAGCAGCTGCAGTGGAGACCCCGGAAAGGCAGTTTGGCAGTACCAGGGGTCTGTGCTAGAGACCCGGGGGATCATGGAATTGTCCCCCCAATGCCAGAATGGCATTGGGGGGACAATTCCATGATCTTAGACATGTTACATGGCCATGTTCGGAGTTACCATTGTGACGCTGTACATAGGTAGTGACCTATGTACAGTGCATGCGTGTAATGGTGTCCCCGCACTCACAAAGTCCGGGGAATTTGCCCTGAACAATGTGGGGGCATCTTGGCTAGTGCCAGGGTGCCCACACACTAAGTAACTTTGCACCCAACCTTCAGTAGGTGAAGGTTAGACACATAGATGACTTATAAGTTACTTAAGTGCAGTGGTAAATGGCTGTGAAATAACGTGGACGTTATTTCACTCAGGCTGCACTGGCAGGCCTGTGTAGGAATTGTCAGAGCTCCCTATTGGTGGCAAAAGAAATGCTGCAGCCCATAGGGATCTCCTGGAACCCCAATACCCTGGGTACCTCAGTACCATACACTAGGGAATTATATGGGTGTACCAGTATGCCAATGTGAATTGGTAAATTTAGTCACTAGCCTGTTAGTGACAAATTTGGAAAGCAGAGAGAGCATAACCACTGAGGTTCTGGTTAGCAGAGCCTCAGTGAGACAGTTAGGCATCACTCAGGGAACGCATACAGGGCACATACTTATGAGCACCGGGGCCCTGCCTGGCAGGGTCCCAATGACACATAGACTAAAACAACATATATACAGTGAAATATGGGGGTTACAAGCCGGGCAAGATGGTACTTTCCAACACAACCCCCCCCAAACGAAGGACAATAAGAATAGCCATGACCTGATGAGTCTTCATTGTCTAAGTGGAAATATCTGGAGAGTCCATCTGCATTGGAGTGGGTACTCCCAGGTCTATGTTCCACTGTATAGTCCATTCCCTGTAGAGATATGGACCACCTCAACAGTTTAGGATTTTCACCTTTCATTTGTTTTAGCCAAAGTAGAGGTTTGTGGTCTGTCTGAACAATAAAGTGAGTGCCAAACAGGTATGGCCTCAACTTTTTCAGTGCCCAGACCACAGCAAAGGCCTCCCTCTCAATGGCAGACCGATGCTTTTCTCTAGGGGTCAACCTTCTGCTGATAAAAGCAACTGGTTGATCCTGGCCCTCAGAATTCAGTTGTGATAAGACTGCCCCTACCCCTAATTCAGATGCATCAGTTTGAACAATGAATTTCTTGGAGTAACATGGGCTTTTTAGGACAGGTGCAGTGCACATGGCCTGTTTGAGCTCCTCAAAAGCTTTCTGACAGCTAGCTGCCACAATACCTTTTTAGGCATCTTTTTACTGGTGAGGTCATTAAGTGGGGCTGCTATGGAGCCATAGATTTTAATGAATCTCCTGTAATACCCAGTGAGGCCTAGGAAGGCTCTCACCTGGGTCTGTGTTGTAGGGGGAACCCAATCCATGATTGTCTGGATTTTCCCCTGAAGTGGTGCAATCTGTTCTCCACCTACCAGGTGTCCCAGATAGACCACCTTTCCCTGCCCTATCTGCCACTTTGAGGCCTTGATAGTGAGGCCTGCCTTTTGCAGGGCCTCCAAAACTTTCCAAAGGTGGACCAGGCGCTCGTCCCACGTGGAGCTAAAGACAGCTATGTCATCAAGATATGCTTCACTAAAAGCCTCCAACCCTTGCAGGACTGCGTTCACCAACCTCTGAAAAGTGGCAGGTGTATTCTTCAAACCAAAGGGCATCACTGTAAATTGGTAGTGCCCTCCTATAGTTGAAAATGCAGTTTTAGGTTTAGCATCCTCAGCCAATTTGATCTGCCAATACCCTGCAGTCAAATCAAAGGTGCTTAGATACCTGGCAGATGCCAGTGTGTCTATGAGCTCATCTGCCCTGGGTATAGAGTGAGCATCAGTTTTTGTTACCTGATTGAGACCTCTGTAGTCAACACAAAACCTCATCTCCCTTTTTCCATCTTTTGAGTGAGGCTTTGGTACAAGTACCACAGGACTCGCCCATGGACTTTCAGAAGGTTCAACCACTCCTAGATCAAGCATTTTCTGAACCTCTTGTTTTATGCAGTCCCTGACATGGTCAGGCTGCCTATAGATTTTACTTTTGACAGGCAAGCTGTCTCCAGTATCAATTGTGTGTTCACACCAAGATGTGGTGCCTGGCACAGTTGAAAAGAGTTCAGAAAATTGTCCAAGGAGATTTATGCAGTTGTCTTTCTGTTCTGCAGTCAGACAATCTGCTAACAATACTCCCTCCACTAAAGCATCCTCTTCAGTGGAGGAGAAGAGATCAGGGAGAGGGTCACTCTCTTCTTCCTGTCCTTCATCTGTTGCCATGAGCAGGGTGAGATCAGCCCTGTCATAGTAGGGTTTTAGGCGGTTGACATGAATCACCCTAAGGGGACTCCTGGCAGTGCCCAGGTCTACCAGATAGGTAACCTCACCCTTTTTCTCAACAATTTGGTGGGGTCCACTCCATTTGTCTTGGAGTGCTCTTGGGGCCACAGGCTCCAATACCCACACCTTCTGTCCTGGTTGGTACTGAATCAGAACAGCCTTCTGGTCATGCCATTGCTTTTGGAGCTCTTGGCTGGCCTGAAGGTTTTTACTGGCCTTTTTCATGTACTCAGTCCACTATGTCCTGTTTGGGAGCTTTTAAAGGTTGTTCCCAACCCCCCTTCACAAGTGTTAGTGGACCTTACAGGGTGTCCAAAGAAGAGTTCAAAGGGGCTGAAGCCCACTCCTTTCTGGGGTACCTCCATGAAAGCAAAAAGGAGGCAAGGTAACAGGACATCCCATCTCCTCCTGAGTTTTTCAGGGAGTCCCATTATCATACCTTTGAGAGTTTTATTAAACCTCTCTACCAGTACATTAGTCTGTGGATGATAAGGAGTGGTGAATTTGTATGTTACACCACATTCCTTCCACATAGCTTTCAAGTATGCAGACATAAAGTTGCTACCCCTGTCTGATACAACCTCTTTTGGGAAACCCACCCTGGAAAAGATTCCCAGGAGGGCCTTTGCCACTGCAGGAGCTGTAGTGGTCCTTAGAGGGATTGCTTCAGGATATCTTGTGGCATGGTCCACAACCACCAAGATAAACCTATTGCCTGAAGCAGTAGGAGGGTCAAGGGGGCCAACTATGTCAACCCCTACCCTTTCAAAGGGGACCCCAACCACAGGTAGTGGAATAAGGGGAGCCTTTGGTGTGCCACCAGTCTTGCCACTGGCTTGGCAGGTCACACAAGACTTGCAAAACTCTTTAGTGTCCTCTGACATCCTAGGCCAGTAAAACAGGGGGACAAGTCTTTCCCATGTTTTGATCTGGCCCAAATGCCCAGCCAAAGGAATGTCATGTGCCAGAGTTAGGAGGAACTCTCTGTACTGCAGGGGGATGACCAATCTCCTGGTTGCTCCAGGTTTTGGGTCCCTTGCCTCTGTGTACAAGAGGTTGTCCTCCCAGTAAACTCTATGTGAGTCACTGTCATCCCCATTTTGCTGCTTGACAGTTTGCTGTCTGAGACCCTCTAATGTGGGACAGGTTTGCTGTGCCACACTCAGCTCTTCCCTGGCAGGCCCCCCTCCACCCAAAAGCTCAGCAGTGTCTGCTGCCAGCTCATCTGGTGAAGGTTCTGCACAGGGAGGAAATTCTTCTTCCTTAAAAGGAGAATCATCTGTAGAGGGATGGATAGTGGGTAGGGATTTACCCTTGCTACCCCTAGCTTTAGGGCGCACTTGGTCCATTGTTCCAGGATCCAAGTTACCCTGTCCTTTTTGCTTTTTGGCCTGAGCCCTTGTCAAAGCAAAAATATGCCCAGGAATGCCCAGCATTGCTGCATGAGCCTCCAACTCCACTTCTGCCCAAGCTGATGTCTCTAAATTGTTCCCTAGTAGACAGTCTACAGGTAAATTTGAGGCAACCACAACTTTCTTTGGACCAGTAACCCCCCCCAGTTGAGATTCACAACAGCCATGGGGTGGCTAAGAGTGTTGTTATGAGCGTCTGTCACTTGGTAATGCTGACCAAGTAGGTGTTGTTCAGGGTGCACCAGTTTCTCTATTACCATGGTAACACTGGCACCTGTGTCTCTGTAGGCCTGAACCTCAACACCATTTATTAGGGGAAGTTGCTAGTACTTATCCATATTAAGGGGACAAGCATCCAGGGTGGCCAAATCAATGGCACCTTCAGAGACTAACACAGCCTCTGTAGTCTCCCGAACAAGACCAACCCCAACTAAATTACCAAAAGTGAGCCCAGCTACTCCCTTAGATTGGCTATTAGTAGGTTTCCTCCCACTACCACTGCTATTACTAGGGGCACTAGAATTTGCAGTAGGGGTTGTGGTAGTGGGAGGTTTGGTGTTTTTCTTTGGACAACTGGCATCAGTTATCCAATGGCCTTTGACTTTACACAAATAACACCAAGGCTTTTTAACTTGATTATTGGAAGAGGATTTGGTCCCACCACCCCCATCAGAGGATTTTTGTGGGCCTGATGAAGACTCAGTTTTACTTTTGTCCCCACCCTTGTCAGAAGACTTACCATCCTTCTTCTTGCCATCCTTGTCACCCCCTGTATGAACTTTTCTGTTCACTTTTGTTCTGACCCATTTGTCTGCCTTCTTTCCCAATTCTTGGGGAGAGGTCAGATCTGAGTCCACTAGATATTGGTGTAACAAGTCAGACACACAGTTATTCAGAATATGCTCTCTCAGAATAAGATTATACAGGCTTTCATAGTCAGAAACTTTACTGCCATGTAACCACCCCTCCAAGGCCTTCACTGAACAGTCAACAAAGTCTATCCAGTCTTGTGAGGACTCTTTTCTGGTGTCTCTGAACTTAATCCTGTATTGTTCAGTGGTTAAGCCAAATCCACCCAAGAGTGCATCCTTCAAAACTGCAAAATTGTTAGCATCACTTTCTCTAACAGTAAGGAGCCTATCCCTACCCTTTCCATTGAAAGATAGCCACAATATAGCAGCCCACTGCCTTTGAGGGACCCCTTGTACCATACAGGCCCTCTCAAGTGCAGCATACCACTTGTTGATGTCATCCCCATCCTTGTAAGTGGGGACTATCTTGTGCAGATTCCTGGAATCATGCTCTCTAACAGGATTACTATCAGGAATGCTGCTGTTGCTGCCACCATGGGGTCCAAACCCCAATCTCTGTCTCTCCTTCTCCAGGTCTAGGGATTCCCTATCTAAGGCCAGCTGTTGCTGTTTAAGCTTCAGTCTGGTCTCTTCCACTCTCAACTTTTTGAGTTCCCTTTCTAACATGTTGTCTTCAGGGTGGGTGGGTTGGGAATGCTTGGACACAGAAGATAAATTGGAAACAACAGAGGGAGATCTGTCCCTAACTGACTGGACCCTAATAACCTGGCCTCCAGGAACAAAGACACCCCTACTATGATGGGAACCTCCATTACTATCAGCATTACTAGGTGGCCTGCAAGGGGGCAGATTTGGAACATAACCCTCCCCACCTCCCTCAAGGAGATCCCCTGAGTCAGAATGGGAGCCTTCTATTAACCGCTCATTTGAAGTGCCTGCTTGGGACTCATCATTCACAATTAGCATGTTATATAGAAAATCTTTTGTAGGGTTCTTTCCTATCACTAAACCTCTATCTAAGCAGAGACTCCTTCGCCTCTTGTAATTCAAATTGTCATAAGTAGTATTGACCATTTTAAGAGCAGACTCTACATCAGACATGATAGCAAAAGGTTTAGAGACAGTGAGAAGGAAGACAAAGTTTCAGAACTTTTTAAAGAACAGAGAAAAAACTTTTTCTAACTTTTTAGAAACTTTTAGAAGTTTAAGAGTACTTTTCAGAACTTAGTAAAAAGTTTAAGAAGAGAAAAGCAAAACTTTTTGGTTAGGTGTACATACACTGAACTTGTTTTGTATATTATTCTCTTATGAAAAGTACACAATGACAAAGTGGTAAGTAGTAACAAGTACTTATCCCACCGCTGCACAACCAATGTAGGAGGCTGGCCTGGCTTGTAGTGGGTACCAGAGGTACTAACACCTTGTGCCAGGTCCAGTTATCCCTTATTAGTGTAGAAGAGGTGTTTCTAGCAGCTTAGGCTGATAGAAGGTAGCTATGGCAAAGCAGCTTAGGCTGAACTAGGAGACATGTAAAGCTCCTACTATACCACTGGTGTCATATGCACAATATCATAAGAAAACACAATACACAGAAGTACTAAAAATAAAGGTACTTTATTTTTATGACAATATGCCAAAAGTATCTCAGTGAGTACCCTCAATATGAGGATAAGATATATGTACACAAACCAAAATTATGCAGGTAATAGCAAGAAAAGTAATGCAAGCAATGTAAAGTTACAGTAGATTGCAATAGGAGCACATAGGTGTAGGGGCAACACAAATATATACTCCAAAAGTGGAATGCGAACCACGAATGGACCCCAAACCTATGTGAGCTTGTGGAGGGTCGCTGGGGCTGTAATAAAACAGTGAGGGTTAGAAATATAGCCCACCCCATGACCCTGAATGGTAGGTGTAAAGTGCACCTACTACCCCCAGAGAGCACAGAAGTCGTGATAGTGGGATTCTGCAGGAAGAACAAACACCAGCAATGCAACAACAGTGGATTTCTGGACCTGAGTACCTGTAAGACAAGGGGACCAAGTCCAATAGTCGCGACAGTGTCGAGAGTGGGCAGGAGCCCAGGAAATGCCAGCTGAGGGTGCAAGGAAGCTGCCACCTGTTGGAAGAAGCTTGGAGTTCTGCAAGAAAGAAGAGGACTAGGAACTTCCCCTTTGGAGGATGGATGTCCCACGTCGCGTTCAAGCTTGCAGATGTGTTCCCACGCAGAATGACTACAAACAAGCCTTGCCAGCTGCAAGGGTTGTGGTAGAGGTTTTTGGGTGCTGATGTGGCCCAGGAGGGATCAGGATGTCGCCACTTGGATGAGGAGACAGAGGGGGCACCCAGCAATGTAGGGAGCCCTCACAGGAGCAGGCAGCACCCACAGAAGTACCTGAACAGGCACTTAGAAGAAGAGTGAACTGGAGTCCACGTGAAGTCACAAAAGGGAGTCCCACGACGCCGGAGGACAACTCAGAAGGTTGTGCACTGCAGGTTAGAGTGTCAGGGACCCAGGCTTGGTTGTGCATGTAGGAAATCATGGAAGAGTGCACAGGAGCCGGAGCAGCTGCAAATCACATGGTACCCAGCAATGCAGTCTAGCGTGGGGAGGCAAGGACTTACCTCCACCAAACTTGGACTGAAGAGTCACTGGACTGTGGGAGTCACTTGGACAGAGTTGCTGAGTTCCAGGGACCGCGCTCGTCATGCTGAGAGGGGACCCAGAGGACCAGTGATGCAGTCTTTTGGTGCCTGCGGTTGCAGGGGGAAGATTCCGTCGACCCACAGGAGATTTCTTCAGAGCTCCTGGTGCAGAGAGGAGGCAGGCTACCCCCAGAGCATGCACCACCTGGAAACTGTTGAGAAAGCCGGAAGGATGAAGCGATACAAGGTTGCTAGTAGTCATCTTGCTGCTTTGTTGCGGTTTTGCAGGCGTCCTGAGCAGTCAGCGGTCAATCCTTTGGCAGAAGGTGAAGAGGGAGATGCAGAGGAACTCTGATGAGCTCCTGCATTCATTATCTGGTGAGATCCCCAAAGCAGAGACCCTAAATAGCCAGAAAAGGAGGTTTGGCTACCTAGGAAGGAGGATTGGCTAGCAAGAGAGGTAAGAGCCTATCAGAAGGAGCCTCTGACGTCACCTGCTGGCACTGGCCACTCAGAGCAGTCCAGTGTGCCACAGACACCTCTGTTTCCAAGATGGCAGAGGTCTGGGACACACTGGAGGAGCTCTGGGCACCTCCCCTGGGAGGTGCAGGTCAGGGGAGTGGTCACTCCCCTTTCCTTTGTCCAGTTTTGCGCCAGAGCAGGGCTGGGGGATCCCTGAACCGGTGTAGACTGGCTTATGCAGAGATGGGCACCATCTGTGCCCATCAAAGCATTTCCAGAGGCTGGGGGAGGCTACTCCTCCCCAGCCCTCACACCTATTTCCAAAGGGAGAGGGTGTTACACCCTCTCTCAGAGGAAGTCCTTTGTTCTGCCTTCCTAGGCCAGGGCTGCCTGGACCCCAGGAGGGCAGAAACCTGTCTGAGGGGTTGGCAGCAGCTGCAGTGGAGACCCGGGAAAGGCAGTTTGGCAGTACCCGGGTTCTGTGCTAGAGACCCGGGGGATCATGGAATTGTCCCCCCAATGCCAGAATGGCATTGGGGTGACAATTCCATGATCTTAGACATGTTACATGGCCATGTTCGGAGTTACCATTGTGACGCTGTACATAGGTAGTGACCTATGTACAGTACACGCGTGTAATGGTGTCCCCACACTCACAAAGTCCGGGGAATTTGCCCTGAACGATGTGGGGGCACCTTGGCTAGTGCCAGGGTGCCCACACACTAAGTAACTTTGCACCCAACCTTCACTAGGTGAAGGTTAGACATATAGGTGACTTATAAGTTACTTAAGTGCAGTGGTAAATGGCTGTGAAATAACGTGGACGTTATTTCACTCAAGCTGCACTGGCAGGCCTGTGTAAGAATTGTCAGTGCTCCCTATGGGTGGCAAAAGAAATGCTGCAGCCCATAGGGATCTCCTGAAACCCCAATACCCTGGGTACCTCAGTACCATATACTAGGGAATTATATGGGTGTACCAGTATGCCAATGTGAATTGTTAAATTTAGTCACTAGCCTGCTAGTGATAAATTTAGAAAGCAGAGAGAGCATAACCACTGAGGTTCTGGTTAGCAGAGCCTCAGTGAGACAGTTAGGCATCACACAGGGAACACATACAGGGTACATACTTATGAGCACTGGGGCCCTGCCTGGCAGAGTCCCAGTGACACTTAGACTCAAACAACATATATACAGTGAAATATGGGGGTTACATGCCAGGCAAGATGGTACTTTCCTACATATAGCCACTCACACAGCCACTCACAGACTGATACAGCCACTCACACACTTATACACCCTTTCACACACCCACTCACACACAGATATGACCACTCACACACCCACTCACAGTCCATTATAATCAGTAACACACCCACTCACAAACTGGTACAGCCAATGACACCGTTATTCACACGCTGATACAATCAGTCACACACCCACTGACTAACCGATACAGCCACTGATACAGCCAGACACACACTGATACAACCATACACCAACTCACACACTGATAAAGCCACTTACACAGCCAACCACACATTGATACAGGTATTCACACAACCAGCCACACACCAGTACAGCCACTCACAGACCCACTCACACACCCATACAAACACTTATTCACTCAGTCAGACTGATATAGAGCAACATATATTCAGATATTCACAAACATATAACATATAGATTATCTTTCTTTAAACCAGAAAACGTGGTTCTAACAAGACTTGATTTTTTTTTGCACGTTTAAGGTGTGTTTTTAATACCAACTGTAAAAAATGAAGTCTCAAAACAAATGCACAGAACTTGTACAACAAATATTTATAAACAAAAAGAATATCTTTTGTGGTTTTTTACTGCCTCAGTCAAAGCAGGGATAGACTGCTCCCCAACTGTAAGTACTTTTTTTAACACTGTGCAAAATGTTTGAAACTTTTGAAATTCTGGAACCGTAGTTGGCAGATGAGCAGAAACTGCAGCTGGCACTGGCTCCCCATGTGCTACAGGTGCTGCACCAGATATAAAGGCATACAGCATGTGCTATCTCCTCACTTGCTAGGTAGCGAAGGTGAATTGTTCTTAAATGTTTTAGCATGCTGCCTGTACCATGGCAGTACTTCTGTCAAACACTGCACTGTACTACTTCAATCACCTTCTTCTCCCGAGAAGGTATAGTGAAAAATTTCCATCTGATGGGCTACGTCTTCTTTGGTGGTTTATCTTCTTCCAAAAAGGAGCTCCTCCTGGTCTGCATTCTTCATTCAAATACCACAAATCAAGGGTCAGAGTAATGTATTTTAATAATGGTGTTAGCATCACTGTGCTAAACTTCATCAGTCACGTATCTTAAGACTCCCTGGGACATTTTGGGCACAGTCTGCTATAGTGTTGCAAATGTTCTGGGAGTGAATGCATTATACTGGAATGTTCTGTTTTAATTTTAACACTTAGGGCCGTATTTATACTCTGGTTGCGCCGAATTTGCGTCGTTTTTTTCGACGCAAATTCGACGCTAAACTAACGCCAACTAACGCCATATTTATACTATGGCGTTAGACGCTTCGGGCGCCAAAGTGCCCGGAGTGTGCGTCATTTTTTAGCGTGAACCCCTTCCTTGCGTTAATGATATGCAAGGGAGGCGTTCCCGTCTTAAAAAATGACTCCCAGGCCTTTACGTGGTATTTATACTCCCGGGCAAAAATGACGCCCGGGAGTGGGCGTGGCCAAAAACGGCGCATTTGCGCCGCTTTTTAACGCCTGGGTCAGGCATGGCGTTAAGGGACAAGTGGGCTCAAAATGAGCCCAGAGTGCCCTCCCCTGCCCCCAGGGACCCCCCCTGCCACCCTTGGCCACCCCAGGAGGACACCCAAGGATGGAGGGACCCATCCCATGGACATTAAGGTAAGTTCAGGTAAGTTTTTATTTTTTTATTTTTTGTGGCATAGGGGGGCCTGATTTGTGCCCCCCTACATGCCACTATGCCCAATGACCATGCCCAGGGGACAGAAGTCCCCTGGGCATGGCCATTGGGCAAGGGGGCATGACTCCTATCTTTACAATGATAGGAGTCATGTTGATGGGGGATGGGCGTCGAAAAAAAATGGCGCAAGTCGGGTTACGACGATTTTTTCGACGTAACCTGACTTGCCCCATTTTAAGACGCCCATACGCCATTTTCCCCCTACGCCGGCGCTGTCTGGTGTACGTGGCTTTTTTCCACGCAAACCAGGCAGCGCCGGTCTGCTTGCGCCGGCTAACGCCATTCCATAAATACGGCGCCCGCATGGCGCTTCAGAATGGCGTTAGACGGCGCAAAATTTTTTGACGCTAAACTGCGTTAGCGCAGTTTAGCGTCAAAAAGTATAAATATGGGCCTTAGTGATCACTATTGGTATATGCAGGGAATGATTTGAAATAAAAATGACAGTTCAGGTGCCACACCAGATACCACAATCATGAATAAAATAACTAAGGGAATGGCCAGTGTTCTGTGTACCACATAGGTCTTTGTATATGCGCTGCTTAAATCAACAATCAGCAAGCAATGAGTATGACCACATGGATCTGGGGAGCGGTGCCTTGCCTGTGTTGTTCTTTTCCAAAAAGGCACCTCCCCCAAGTCTGTGATCACTCAGATGGGATCAGCCCAGTCAGGCTGAAACAGTGGTCTGCAGCTTTCTTTTCCGTGCCGCATACCAACCAGTGAACAGTGAAAGCAGTACATTTAATCAACAGCATGAGCAGGGATCATGAAGGAGGTGACACTCACTGCCAGGCAGGATGTTATTAAGTTGTCTGACTTCCGCGCCCTCCTTAGTCCAGTGCAACAGCACCCAGAAAGCCTTACCTAAAATGTCAGACATACACATGTGTCCCGGGGCAGGGCGTCAGGGTTATGATCATGCACTCTGACAACACTTGTAGATGTGCACTTTCTTCACCAGGGCAGATGACAACATGACAAGGGCTCTGCTCCAGGTCAACCGTCTTGCAGCATCATACAACATACTGAGACCAAGGAGAGCCTCTGCCAGCCCAGTGTCACTGTGCTGCTGCCAGCACACCACAGCACATTAGTATTACAGGACGCAGTTACACCACCTGTATAGAAGTGGTCTATTCCAGAATTCTTCCACCACAATGCCCATGATCTATTATTTGCCCTTTGCAGCAGCCCTGAGTGCACCCCTCAGAGAGTGCTTGCCTCTATTTGCCAGCTTACAGCAGTGTGGCACCATGGCATGGGCAGTGCAAGGATCCCCCTGCCCAGCACCCTTGGTATGCTCACTGTCTTATGTGCAGACAGTGTGTATTTCAAGGGTGCTGGTGCTTGCGGCAGCATTGTCGCCAGCTCAATTATGAGTCAGGAACAATGCACCTTTCCCACTGGGCTGACAGGCGGGAACCTCGGTTTCCACCAGTTAGCCAAGTGGGAAAGTTGTAACGTGCCAGGTAGGGAGACCGCCAGCACTGTGGCAGTCTCCTTGTCAGAGTTTGGTGATCGGATATTTCCGACTGCCAAACTCGTAATGACCCCCATAGTGACTGCTCTTTCCCCATAGGTAGTAGCAGTAACAGCTGCCTGTAGCCCAACATTGCTACCGACATCTGCAGTCTGCACTCAAATACTGGTTCCTGTACTGCCAACAACAGCACAATCTGCATTTGGGCCAGGACCCTATCTGATGGTTCAATCTGTGCATATGCCACATTGTGGTGGGGGTAGGGATAGACCACCATTTAGGCAGTAGAGTGAGGCCACTGATGCCTATCGTTTTAGGAAAACAATAGTTCAGAACATCGTAGGAGGAGCCTCCCGGTACAAACATCAGATGGGCCAGGTTATGGAGCTCCTCAGAGAGAACAACCAGCTCATGGGGAGAATCAAGCAGTTGCAGAAGGAGAACAATGACCTCATGGAGAAGCAGATATCTGTATTGTCTTCCCTGTTTGGGGTGATGCAGGATGTTTTAAGGGCATATGCAGGGCTTTTATTCAGTCACATACCCCTTTCTGGGGGCCTTCATCATCTGATAACTCTCCAAAAGGATCCGCCACAGAAAGGGAGGCCCTGCAATGCCAGGAGCCACCAGGCATCACCTTGCACCCTTCAACTTTGGAGCTATCAGTCCCCTGAGGAAGAGTCGCTCAGCTGGACCAGTAGGAGGGAATTTCACCAAACCCCACCAAGAGGCACAAGTCCCAATTTCTTCCCATTAGACAGTACTATTTAGTCCTGGGATAATATCTTTTACTACACATTTGTTATTTGAGAAAAACATCTATTTTGGACATGGACTCCAAATACCTGCACATTTACCCTGATAATTCTTATCTATCATCGTTGTTATTTCGTCATCTGTAATTGTACTTGTTATTTCTTGATATAATGTTTCTTAGATATGACCTTCTAACACCTTAGTTAAAACATTTATTTTTAATAATTAATTCTAAATTTCAAAGCACTTACCCCATTGTATTTTTATATATTTATTGGGTTATCTTATTTCCTGTAAGTAAACAAATCAATTGCGTTGAATTTCATAAACCAATTGCACATATACCATCATTTACATTTCATTAAAATATTTTTATTTCCTTCCATATGTACAGGAAGTCAGAAAGGGAGTTCAACCTGCAGTTGGCTAAAATGAGACTAAAGGTAGAGAAGAAAATGCCTGAAAGAGATTTGGCAGAAAAGAGAATGTTTTTGTAACATGAGAGGAACCTGAAAGAACTGTTGATTAAAGCAAGGCAAAGCTCAGAATCCAGCAGCTTATCTGTACTGTCTGAAGGTAACAGGCACTGATGGTGGGTGGGTGAGGGGCAGAAAAGTTAATGATTATGATGGGCTGTATAGCCTGATTCTCAAGGAGCAAATTATCAATATTTGTTTTATAGAGCTGCACCAGCACCTTGTGGATAGCAAGCTGACTGATCCCAGGAAGCTCTCTGAGGAGGCGGACATCTAGATCAGTATCTAGGTGTCCTAGAATGCATCTGGGGGACTCCCAAAAGAGTGGTCAGGGTTTCCATTAGAGGAAGGAGAGAAGGGAGATAGAAAAAGGTGTTCTTACACAGCCCTCAAAATGGATCACAGGGGAAAGGGTCCCAATCACAATCTGGCCACCAAAAGAAAGTTTTTGTGAACATAAATGCTGGTAAGTTTATCCTTAAGTGCTAAGAGTGCTACCAGTATGGGCCCATCAAGAAAGATGTTAAGGGCTCCAAGAGGGCACAGCCCTCCGAATGGTGGGCAGACCCAGGGGTTGGCCAGTGTAGCACTTGGGGAGGGGATGTCCCAGTCAGTGTGGGGAAGGGGGCAGCTGAGGTTACCTTAGTGCCCATAGGTGTAGGAAACATGGACCCACATTTCTGCAAATGCCTCCAAATATAGGCAGTAGGTCAGCATAAATGGCAGAGTGAAGTCTCTGAGAGACACAGGAGCCAGTATGACTACTGTTAGTTGTCACCTGGTGTGGTCAGAGGAGCTACTGATACATTTCACCAGGTCGTAGTAGCAGACAACCATGAGAGCCACTACCTGGTGACTCTGGCTCCCTTCAAGTCAGGGACGTCTCAAGTTCTCTTAAGATAACGGTGAGCCCTGCCATGCCCGTGGATTGTTTGCTTAGAGCACACTGTCTGTCAGGAAGTGGAGCTCAAATTGCACCTAGAAATTCTTGGTTTGCCTGAGTGGGTCTGCTTGACCACTCGGTCTATGTCTGCTTTGCAAGGAGAGTCAAGAGAGCCTGGAGCCATGAACAGTGGCCCTGGCAGCTGCAAAGAAAGGGAAGGAAAGGAGGCTTGGAAACCCACCTCTGACATTTCTATGGTATTAGTGTATTGTGCGCCGGAGGATTCAGCCCCAGAGCTGATGGGGGAGGACATTGCCTCTCTTTGTGATCTGCCAAAGCTTGCTGGGTGGCAAGTTGAGAGTGGGCCCACCAGGGAGGAGTTCTGCAAGACACAGACAGAATGCCCAACCCTTGAGGGCAGCACACTGAAGCCTAGGCAGCTGGTGACACCTCTGGAGTTCAACTGATCTTCTGGGAGAACTACCTCCTTTATAGTGAGTGAATGGTGCCTGTCCATGGGGCAGCATGTGTGTTGGTGCTCCCCCAATGTTACAAGGCCTTCCTACTAGTTCTGGCTCATGAGATACCCTTGGCAGGACTTCTGGGACAGGAAAAGACATTTAGCAGGCTTGTCACACATTTTTATTAGCCACACATGAGGAGAGCCTCAGATGATTTCTTTAGGACTTATAGAAAGAAATATTAGAAAATAAATATTGTGAATCAAAAACAGTGTGATGCTCAAATATTGTTGACAATTGTTTCTTAAGTAAGTAATATTGTTTGAAAATATTTTCAATATTTTTTATTTTATTTGCAATAATATAGTGGTTAAAAATATAATTATTTGAATGTGTTTAGTTGATTTTATGTGTTAATGTTGCTTAATGAAATGTTATTTCTTTTAAATAAAGCTTGCAATTTTAAGTTATTTCAAATTTTGTATTTACATTTTTATAGTAATTAATATTGTCATCGCAGGTTGTTGGGTTATAGGGCATAGGGTGGGAATCTAATTAGGGAATTATGAATTATTTAGTAAATGATACTTAACTATATGATTATTTATTATGTAAATGTTACGTATTTATTAGGTAGACCATGTAATGTTGATGTATCTTCATTATGGGGTGTTAGGTTTTTTAGGGGTATATGATGGGAAGTTAATTAAGTAATAATTAATTAAATATCAAGAAATTATTTGCTTGATTTTAATCATGTAATGTATGGAATACTTATTTATTTTACTTATATTTTAATTGTGGACTTCTGTTTTTTTTAAATAATTAAATATTTAAAGTTAAATAATTAATTTATAATTAATTAATAATGTATTTAGCAATTTTAATTAATCATTTATTTGACTTATAATTGTGTAAATTATGGAATAAAGATTTATTTACTGATATTTTAGTTATGGAATGCTAGGTTTGTAGAGACATGGGGTGGGAAGATAATTACTACTTTTTGTAAACTAATTATTTCATTCCATTTTAATATTAAAATTACGTAAAACATATTCATTTTAAATATATATTAGTGGTGGGTTTGTTGAGGTCTAGGATGGGAAGTTAATTAAGTAATAATAAATGAACAATTAACTATTAATTGCTGCTTTATTATTTAACTGATTTTAAATATGTAAATTATGGAATACTTAGTTGTTTAAGTTATATGTTAGCTGCATGCTGCTTGCTTCATAGGGGTATAGGTTGGAAAGCTAAGTAGTTGTTAATTGAATAACAATTATTTATACATTGATACCTAATTATTTTATTGAAGTATAATATGTAAATTGATTAATTTTGTATTGTTTGAGATAGATAGATAGATAGATAGATAGATAGATAGATAGATAGATAGATAGATAGATAGATAGAATAGATAGATAGATAGACAGATAGATCCATATAGAGCAATAAAAATATATATATAATGTTAATGAACTTTTTTTAATAAGAGTAGAATATTTTTTGTATATTCATGGTGTTATATCTGGAATGTGTAACAACACTGTAGTAGGAATGGTAACATTAACTTCTTTTCAATTCAGCACTTTCCCTCCTGTTTCGCTGTTAGGAATGGAATAGTAAATTTCACCCCTCCGCAATCCAACGCATTCCCTACTGGCACAGACTGGAGTGGACATAGTACATTTTATCCCTTCAAAGTCCAACACATTCCCTAGTGTTGCATAAACTAGGGTGTGAATAGTATATTTGATATTTTAAGACTTCAATAGTGTTCATAATGCTGTTTAAATATTGTTTGTAGCATTAATTGTTTTATATTGTATATTATTTATTATTATTTTCAAATGTATTTATTTTTCAGTTCTTAATATTTTATATATTTTCTATATATATTTTCTACATTAATAAATATAGGTTTTATTGTGAATGTATATTATTATAAATATAGATATCTTGCTTTCCCATCCTAGACAGATAGATAGATAGATAGAGTTACAATTATTAAAATATTTATTTTACATTACATTAATTTAAATAATACTTTAAATGTATGTACACATATTTGTACATATATATTGTCATATTACTGAATGTAAAATATAAGAAAATTAATGTAGTGTAAAATAAATATCAAAATACACTCCAGAAATGCGGGAGCTGTGGTACAGCGGTCCAGGCAGGGTCCTTGAAACCCCTAAAATATTCAAAAATCATCCTTATGTGTGAGAAAAGCCCAGACACCTCCAAAGTGCTGCAAATTCCTGTTATTTAGGAAACAGGTTTCCCCTCCAATACGTTTCTGCCATAGCCTTGATCACGGATGGAGTGGGTATGAAAAAACCACATATTTAAATGATATCAAACACAAACAATGGGCATCAATGCATCAACATACAATGTATCATAGACGATGGCGGCCATCTTTACACATTTTTATTGACCCTCGTAATCTGCAATGATCTTGCTGGTACCTGTTTAAACGTAGTGAAATGCAAGTATTCCTGATTATCGTAATGTCACGCAAGGAAATGTATGATGGAACAACGCATGCAGGAACCTTGCATGCCTTTACAACGTGGTCGGAACAGCAACCACATTGTTTAAATGTATACCTTTACCTCACATGCCTTTACAATTATTTTTCATTGTAATAGCATGCCTAGTAAAGGCATGTGTGGGAACCCCATATGTGGTTCTATCATGCCACCCTCCCCACCCACCCAAAGGCCCATAAGTAGCCCAAATACTTATACTACCCCGATCGCCCACCCACCCTAAAAATAAAAACTACGCCGACCCCGCTAACCCTCCCTTAAAACAAAACAACCCTGACCCCGCTCCAAAAAAAAGGACTACCCGACACCCCCACCCCTAAAAACTGAACTACCACAATACCACCCACCCACCATGAGCCTTAAAACCTTTTTCACCCCCACCCACCCTAAAAACAACTGAGCCATCCTAAAAACAAATCACCCCAACCCCTCTGCCCGCCCCTAAAAACAAAACTATCTCAACTCCCCACCCCACCCCTAAAGAAAATGCTACCCGACCCCTCCACCCACCCTAATAATAAAATTACCCCAACTCCACATCCCGCCCCTTAGAAAATAAAATAGCCCAACACCCACCCCAAGCCCCTAATCCACCGTCCACCCCTAAACACTACCCCCAACCCTGCCCCAACCCCACTTACCGGACTGCGCCCTCGCCTGATCAACCCTAAAAAAAAAAAAAAAAAATCCCCCCACCTGCACCCCTAAAAAAAATACTGCAACCCTTCACCTCCACCCCATGCCCTTTATCCACCCCCAGACACCTAAAAACTACCCCAACCCTGCTTCAACCCATCTTACTTGACCGCGTCCTCTCCTGATCCACTCTGCCTTTTTCTCTGCCTTAACCACACATATCCGTAGTTCAGCAGTGTGGTTAAGGCAGAGAAAAAGCCGTGCGTTGTTCCGGAAAGAGAGGTTACCCTTGCATGTGAAATATCCTTATTGGTCCCAACACATCATTAAAGGCCATTACAATTGCAATGCGGATTTTTGTGTGTACTGCCTGATATGCCCATGTGAGAAGATCTATGTAGGTAGCACAATCCACTGTGCCAGGAAAAGAGTGTTGAAACACAAAAGGGCTATTTAACACCATGATCAAAGCTACCAATTTGAGACATTTTCATGAATATCATTTTGGGAATGAGAATTTACTTTGATTTGTACTGATTGACCAGATTAAGGTAAACAGCCGGGGAGAAGATAGGGAACATGAATTAAGAGTACTGGAGTCCAAATATATAATACATTTTGATACACTTGATCCTTTTGGGTTGAACTCTAATGAAGAAATATGCATTCATTTGGTGTAGACAGAGGGTATAGTATTGAATAATGCATTGAGCCTCTTTGCAAGGATTGTATTAATTTTTATGGTGTATACATGTTATATATGTGTGTTTTTGATCTCACTGTGTTGTTTTTATTTTACACAGGTGATGACAGAGGGAAGGTCGATGGTAGCTTGCTAGGCTTAATTGTTCTACACTTGAGTGTGGCGCTATATTGCTGTAGAATAGTCCGGTTTCCTGGGACACATGATGATCTGTAGTGATGCACACTTGGGATAATTTGTTGATTCGCAGTGTCTGTATCTGCAATATTCATTTAAATCTGTTTTGATTGCCATTTCAAGGCATATGTGTTATGTTCTTTTCTTTCCAGAGAGAAATCATGCCGTGCACATGTGACATTACGTTTTGCCCATTTGGGCTTGATTGTGACATGGCCTCTTATTTTAAGGACTGATGACTACAATTATAGAAAATAATTATTATAATTACAGTCATGTATGGTATGGAGATATATTTAGTCCAATGCTTCGAATTAATTGCTTATAAGGAATAGTTGGTAGTGATTTTTTGCGATCTGGGGAGAGATACTCTGAAACACAGATATTGTGTTTGATTGTGGCATAATTTGTACTATATTACGTGAACAGTGAATATTTGCATTTCACTAAATAGAAACACGGCCAATTAGATCTCTGTTGTGGTATACCTTGTGTGATCTTATGATAATCAGGAATATTTGCATCTGACTCCGTACAACAGGTGCCAGCAAGATCATTGCAGATTACGAGGGTCAATAACAAGTTTAAAGATGGCCACCATCGTCTATGTTACATTGTATGTGGATGTATTGATGTCAGTTGATGGTGTTTGATCTCATTTAAAAATGTTTTTTTTCATTCCTACTCCATCCGTGATCAAGGCTACTGGCGAAACACATTGGAGGGGAAACCTGTTTCCTAAATAAAATGAATTTGCAGCACTTCAGAGGTGTCTGGGCTTTCCTTATACATAAGGATGATATCGGAATTTATATATATATATATATAGACCCTCATGCACCCACTCACAGACCCACTCAGTAAATGATGCACCCACTCATAGACCAACTCAGACACTGATGCACCCACTCACAGACCCAGTCAGACCCTCATGCACCCACTTTTAAACCCACTCAGACCCTCATGTACCCACTCACAGTCCCACTCAAACACTGGTGTATCCACTTACAGACCCTCTCAAACACTGATGTACACACACAAAGGCCCACTCAGTCCCTCATGCACCCCCTCAGACACCCAATCAGAGACTTATGCACCCACTCACAAACCCACTCAGACCCTCATGCACCCACTCACAGATCTAATCAGACACTGATGCACCCACTCACAGACCCACTCAGACACTGATGCACCCGCTCGCAGACCCACTCAGACACTGATGCACCTACTTACAAACCACTCAGACCCTCACACACATCAACTTTCACACCCAGTCAGACACTTTCACACCCAGAGACACCCCCTCAAACCTATTCTCATAGGAAGAGAGACAGACTGTTTGGCTGTGCATGATGCAGGGTTGGGGGGGTATGGGGGTTTGTTGCAGGGTCTCGCCGCAGGCCAGACCCTGTGACCAACTCTGGATGCACACAGACAAAGGCCGTACGCAGCACAGGGTTGGGTGGTTATAAAGGTTTGCCTTGCTGCAGTCCAGGCCCTGTGGTCAACTCCTGCTGGCTAAGCCGAAGGTTGTGCGCAGCGTGGAGTTGGGTTGTTATAGGGGGTGGTGGCCAGGCCCAGCAGTCATCCTCCATCACACATAGCCAAAGACCATGCCCGGCAGTGGTTGGATGTACCTGTAGTAATGAAAATTACTTTTCATTAAATAAAACCTTATAAATTCATTGGAAAAATGTAAAGGTTACAGGGACATTATAGTTAGGAAATAGAATTAAAAAAATCTTAGAAATTCACTGGTAAAACCAAAGGTTACAAGGACGTTATAGTTCGAAAATCAAATTTTTTAAAAACCTTAGAAATTCACTCAAAAACCCAAAGGTTACAGGGACATTATAGTTAGGAAATAGAATTAAAAAAACTTAGAAATTCACTGGAAACCAATGGTTTTAGGGATGGTGTAGTTAGGTTCCAAATTTACTCATACAAAACCAAAGAAATTCAACAGTTATAGGGGGTCATTACAACATTGGCGGTAAAAGGCGCTTACCGCCGTGCAGAAGACCGCCAATACCCCGCCGCGGCCGTGGAATTCCGCCACAGCTATTATGACCCACATCTCAGAATCCGCTGAAATTCAGACACCCACGCAACTCCGCCACACCAAAGGTCAGTGATAAACTGGCGAAAACAAAACTTCCACCTCCACGCCAACAGAAATACGCCCACACTATCACAACACACAAATCCATGCGGCGGTCTTTCAACCGCGGTATTCCATTGGCGGTACACATCGCTGCGCTCAAAATACACACACATCTCCAAAACACCGCCACATTGGACAATTCCAAATACACACACCTGATACACATACACACACCACTCCCGCACACCCATTACAATATAAAACACACACCCACATCACCCACAAACCCCTACGACCAAAAGATCATGAACGAAGGCCAGAGAGAGAGCACAGAATAGACAACCCCATCACACAGAGGCACACAACACCATCACCCACACTACATCCACGCACAAAACACCACACACCACTACACATCACCACACTCATCACCACATACACCTCCCCACACATCACACACACCACCCCATGTCACACCAAAGACACCCCCGCTTCTCCGAGGAGGAGCTCAGGGTCATGGTGGAGGAAATCATCCGGGTAGAGCCACAGCTATTTGGCTCACAGGTACAGCACACATCAATAGCCAGGAAGATGGAGCTATGGCGAAGAATAGTGGACAGGGTCAACGCCGTGGGACAGCACCCAAGAAATAGGGAGGACATCAGGAGGAGGTGGAACGACCTACGAGGGAAAGTGCATTCAGCGGTCTCCAGGCACAACATCGCGATGCAGCGGACTGGCGGCAGACCCCCACCTCCTCCCCCACAACTAACAACATGGGAGGAGCAAGTCTTGACCATCATGCATCCAGAGGGCCTTGGAGGAGTCGGTGGAGGATGGGACACTGGTAAGTCAAATCTTAACTATTAGATCCCCCACCCTACCTGCATGCTCTCACACACCCCCACCCTCACACCCTCCCCTATCACTCCAACTCCTCACTAATGTACTAAGAACACCAAGCCCTGCATGACACAACAAAGCATGGACACCCAGCACTAAAGCATGCTCACTGCACATACCCAGAACAACCCCCTAACCATCATCAAACAAGCCCACACACTGGAATGCTTGCACTGGGGTACACAGACACCCACCCATTGCACGCCATCACACACACATGCAATAATCATGCCCTTATGCCCCTGCAGGAACCCGAAGGACAGTCACCACATTAGAGGGTCCAGACAACACGACTCCACCCCCAGAAGAGGCCCACAGTCACGATAGCAGCTCTGCCCTACTGGATCCTGATGACCAGCCCGGACCATTGTGGCCCTCGGGACAGTCGGTTCCCCCTGCAGAGGCACAGCCCAACACTGACCTTCCACCCTCTGGTAACACCAGCACAGCACCCACCCAGCGGGCCCAAACCTCCCTACCCAGGACAGGTCAATCAGCGGTGTGTCCACCACTACAGGGAACCCAGGATAACCCACCCCCCCAACAACAACAGGGACCTGGGGGCAGTGGTAGTGGGCACACGGTCCAGGGGACGGAGGCACCGGTACACAGGGGAACTGGGAGGGCTGCTGTGCGACAGGGGGCGGACAGGCCAAGGGAACCCACTCTCCATGAGGCCCTCTCCTCCATCATGGGAGCCTACCACCACTCCCAGGAGACGATGGCGACGGTCCTGGCCATGTTTCAGGAGACCCTGCGCCTGCAGGAGGAACAGTATTTGGGGTTCAGGGAGGAGCTCAGGACCATCAGCTCCACCTTGGGCACCATCGTAGGGGTGCTGAAGGACATACAGAACACCATGAGGGACACCGTGGCACTCCAAGGGGCCCTTGGCACTAGCCAGGACGATGAACTGCCCACCACCTCCGCCGGCGCTAGTGGACAGGATGCCCCGCCACAGAACCAACACACCAGCACCCCACCCCCTGCAGACGGACAACCACCACGCAAGCGGTCCCTGAGATCCAGGAACAGGACAGAGCAAGATGGCAAGACCCCCGCCAGGAAATGAGACCACCCTGTTTGTCCTCCCACTGTACCACCTTGCTACCCTGTCCATACTTAAACTGCCCCAGCTCCACTTCCTATGCCCAGATGGGCAGTGCATCTGTGAGACTAATAGACTGGACTCTGCCATGGACATTCCTACGCCATCACCCCTCCTCCTTTTACAACCCCCTCACATTTCTGAGCACTTCAATAAACACCCTTGAAACACAAAACAATCTTCAGTCAGTCTGTGATTTACCAATTATGTATTATCAATGACAGTGTCATAATGCATTTCCCATTGTAAGGCTAACATACCTATGTCACACATCACAAGTCCTTGAAGGATGCAAGCAGATGACACGTTGGTAACCACACCTGTGAAACCGTAATGGAAAGGTACAACTCAGTTACCAAATAGTGTTTGAAATCGAAAAACCGGATAGAGGTAGACGTGTGAAAGTCAATGTAATGTTAAACATGCAAATGTTCTCACCTGTGTGTCACTGGAAATATTGCTGTATGACTGACTCCCTGTTGTCTTCTTCCTCAGCTTCCTCCTCATCACTGTCCACAGGCTCCACAGGCTCCACAGCTGCAACAACACCGTCATCTGGATCATCCTCCTGCAGAAAAGGCACCTGGCGTCGCAAAGCCAAATTATGGAGCATGGAGCAGGCGATGATGATCTCACACACCTTCTTCGGTGAGTAGAATAGGGATCCACCTGTCGTATGGAGGCACCTGAACCTGGCCTTCAGGAGGCCGAAGGTGCGTTCGATCACCCTCCTAGTCCGCCCATGGGCCTCATTGTAGCATTCCTCTGCCCTGGGATTCCTCACTGGGGTCAATAGCCAGGAAAGGTTGGGGTAACCAGAGTCCCCCAATTGCCATACACAGTGCCTCTGGAGTTGACCCATCATATCAGGGATGCTGCCATTCCGCAGGATGTAGGCGTCATGCACTGAGCCACGGAACATAGCATTTACCTGCGAGATGTACTGGTCTGCCAAACATACCATATGGACATTCATTGAATGATAACTCTTCCTGTTCCTATACACCTGTTCACTCCTGTGGGGGGGGACCAGAGCTACATGGGTCCCATCAATGGCACCTATGACGTTGGGGATATGTCCAAGGGCATAGAAGTCACCTTTTACTGTAGGCAAATCTGCCACCTCAGGGAAAATGATGTATCTCCGTACGTGTTTCAGCAGGGCAGACAGCACTCTGGACAACATGTTGGAAAACATAGGCTGGGACATCCCTGATGCCATGGCCACTGTTGTCTGAAAAGACCCACTTGCAAGGAAATGGAGCATTGACAGCACCTGCACGTCAGGGGGGATTCCAGTGAGATGGTGGATTGGTGACATCAGGTCTGGATCCAACTGGGTACATAGTTCCTGGATTGTGGCAAGGTCAAACCTGTAGGTCACGATGACATGTCGCTCTTCCATTGTCAACAGGTCCTCCAGCGGTCGGTACACCGGAGGATTCCGCCATCTTCTCAACTGTCCCAGCTGACGGTGCCTACGAAGGACAACAGCGAAGAATCAGTCATTATTCCTCCAGGTATGTACCCACAGTTACACACAAGACTACACCACTCACAGAACCCTTCCTGTATGTGTGTTGAGTGTAGGCCTAGCTATGTGTGACGCAGAGGTTAATTAAGCCATGTGGGCCCCTGGAATGGCAGCTGCCTGACCTCCAAACTGGGACAATGGGATTGTGGGGTAACAGTGCTGGCGTTACACACCGTCACGGTAGGCGGTCGTAGACCGCGGCACAATGCTGCATTGGTTAACTTTGGACCCTATGGGTCCCAGGGGCCAATGAACAGGTGCGCCGGCGGTGATGATGCGCACCGCTGCTGTCGTCACCGCCGCGGACGTCACCGCCATTTTCTATCTGTTCAATCACTAGATACCTGACCTTCGACAGGAGAGGACCTACACTGCAAGTGCTGCTGTGACCTCGGTCTGGAAGCGACGATGGCTGCTGCGTCTGGGGAAAGGGCCCCTGCCTTCACTGCACAGTAGATGGAGAAACTGGTAGACGGGGTCTTCCCCCAGTACACGCCACTCTACGGTCCTCCAGACCAACAGGTTAGTACACAGGGAGCACATGGGATGGGCTAGGCCTGGGTGGAGAGGGCTGGTTGGAAGAGGGAAGGGGGCAGAGTTCATAGTACATTAATGCATAGAGAAGGGAGGGGGGCTAGTCACAGCGACGGTGCAGTTGTTAATGACTGTTCCTCTTTCCTTGTGCATGTCATGTAGGTCAGCGCCCACCAGAAGAGGGACATTTGGCGTGCCATCGCCAAGGAGGTCCGGACCCTGGGGGCCCACCAGAGACGGGGCACCCACTGCCGTAAGAGATGGGAGGACATTCGCTGCTGCAGCAAGAAGACGGCGGATGCTCGGCTGGGGATGGCCTCCCAACGTGGGAGGGGTGCCCGTCGCACCATGACCCCCTTGATGTTCCGGATCCTGGCGGTGGCCTACACGGAGTTGGATGGGCGCTTGAGGGCATCACAGCAGACACATGGGGGTGAGTACACTCTCATTCAGCGGACTTTGCGCTCAGTGGAGGTGTCTGGCTGGGGGAGGTGGGCTGTGGGTGTCCCTAGGCCAGGGCCAGTTCGGTAGGCAAGGCCCCTCCGTGATGTAGGCCATGTGGCACTCTACCCCACCTCAGCAGAGTGCCAAGTCGAGGTATAGTTGCCCCTGTGGCATCCATGTGCGCAGATGTCCACCATTGCCATGTAGGCCAAATCCCAGGAATTGCATGTGCAGAGGGCAGGAGCACGGCGTAAGGCAGGGGGCTGCTGTGTCTGTCTTGTCCGCCAACGGTAGCGGTATGCCATGCACTAAAACTCTCTTTCTTCTGTCTCCCCTCCTTTTTCTGCTCTCCATGTCCTTTTGTACATCAACATCATCAGGCGGAGGTACAGTGGCACCGGAGCAGGAGGGAGCTGCATCCCACATGGCCATGGAGGGCCACACCATGGACTCTGAATGCACCAGTGGGACGGAGGGCGAGGGGAGCTTCACGTCGGCCACCGGATCACCAAGCAGCAACACGGACTCGTCCGCCGATGGGGGCTCCCTTGTGGTGGCGGCACGATCTGTGCGCCCCACTTCTACAGGTACAGCCGCCACCTCCCCTACCAGCACCGCTCTCCCAGCAGCCCCTCAGCGTTCGCCCCGTGCCCGCTCACCCAGGAGGGTGGGCATCACCTTTGCCACAGGCACCTCAGCCCCTGCCCCAGTCACCCCTGCTGCCCTCAGTGAGGAGGCCATTGACCTCCTCAGGTCACTCACTGTTGGACAGTCTACCATTGTGAATGCCATCCAGGGTGTAGAACGAGAGTTGCAACACGGTAATGCATTCCTGGAGTGCATTCATTCTGGTCAGGCTGTCCTTCAGCGAACCCTGCAATCTCTGGCCTCAGCACTGATGGCAGCCATTGTCCCTGTGTCTAGCCTCCCCCCTCCAACCTCCTCCACCCAGACCCAATCTCCTGTACCCCAGCCCATCCCAAGCACACCTACAGACCAGCATGCACACAAGTCAGCACACACAGGTAGCTCAAGCAAACATAGGCACTACACATCCCACAGGCACTCACACAAGCATTACCCACAGTCTCGTCTACACTCTCACCTGTATGCACTACATCTACAGGCACGAGGACTCGCACCAGAACACCCAGCACCACACCCCGCTCCCCTGCACTCACCACCTCCACTCCCATTTAAACGTCCCCTGTGTCCTCTCCCAGTGTGTCTGTGACGCCCCCTCCCAAAGTACACAAACGCCGGCAATCACTCACCCAACATCCATCCACCTCACAACAGCCTCCAGTACCTGCACCTGCACCCAAAACACCTAAAGTGACACCTCCTACAACCACCTCCTCTTCCTCCACTCCCAGGCCCCCTCCAACTACCCATCCCAGTGTTCATCAGAAACTGTCCCTCTGTAAAGTTGACCTTTTTGCCCCCACCCCACCTCAAATTCATCAGTCCCGTCGTAGCGCCTCAGCCAAAAAGCCTCCAATACCAGTGGTGCCTGTTCAAGGTTTGTGGAGTGCTCCGTCCACCAGGGCAGGCAGTAGGACCCAGAGCCTAGGCACTGGCAGCCCACCCCCTGTAAAGGCTCTAAAATTGGAGAGTGGACGACGGGACCGTGTGAAGACTCCTGGTGGGAAAACAACTCACATGGGTTCCAAGGGGATTGGAGAGTCAGCTGTGACTCCACCAAAGGTGGGGAAGTGCCAGAGGAAGTCTGCCCAGCCTGTTGTGAGTGTCACAGCGGAGAAGTGCGCCATCACTTCCGGCGGTCTAGACACAACCGCCAGCACCGTCGTCACTGGTCCAGAGACCACCGCCAGAGTCATTGCCCAGGAGGGCCCAAGTATCGTCACTGGTCAGGAGACCACCGCCAGAGTCATTGCCCAGGAGGGCACAAGTATCGTCACTGGTCAGGAGACCACCGCCAGAGTCATTGCCCAGGAGGGCCCAAGTATCGTCAGTGGTCCAGAGACCACCGCCACCGCCGGAGTCACAGCCCAGGAGGGCCCAAGTATCGTCACTGGTCAGGAGACCACCGCCAGAGTCACAGCCCAGGAGGGCCCAAGTATCGTCACTGGTCAGGAGACCACCGCCACCACTGGAGTCACAGCCCAGGTGGGCCCAAGTATCGTCACTGGTCAGGAGACCACCGCCACCGCCGGAGTCACAGCACAGGAGGGCCCCGGCTGCCACAGCCCAGGTGGGCTATGATGGAACGTCATGCCACACACCAATGTCCGTACCAGAACCGCTATGTCGAAGCACCGCTGAACAGGGCAAAGACCGCCATGGCAAAGCACCGCTGAACAGTCCTGAACCGCCATGTCGAAGCACCGCTGAACAGGGCAAAGACCGCCATGGCAAAGCACCGCTGAACAGTCCTGAACCGCCATGTCGAAGCACCGCTGAACAGGGCAAGCACCGGGTAGGAATGATTAGACCGCCACATCAGGCATCCTCATCCCATGTGCAGCTGGGACAGTGACAGGACAGGAACTTCACAGGGAGACTCATCCAGTCTGGGCACCAGTCCCCCACAGTACCAGTGGAGACCTGCATCTACTTGAGAGACTGGCTTTGCACTCCCCAGGATGGCACAGTGGGCAAACCACCCATTGGAGAGACTTGAGAGACTGTGGCTTTGCACTCCCCAGGATGGCACAGTGGGCAAACCACCCACTGGAGAGACTTGAGAGACTGTGGCTTTGCACTCCCCAGGATGGCACAGTGGGCAAGCCACCCACTGGAGAGACTTGGGAGACTGTGGCTTTGCACTCCCCAGGATGGCACAGTGGGCAAGCCACCCACTGGAAGGACTTGAGAGACTGTGGCTTTGCACTCCCCAGGATGGCACAGTGGGCAAACCACCCACTGGAGAGACTTGAGAGACTGTGGCTTTGCACTCCCCAGGATACATAAATGGGCATGGAGCCCCTTCGTGGTTCTGGCTTTGCAGTCATCCGGCTGAGGTGCCCCCCCTTCCCTTCCCCCTGAGGTGCCTATAGTATTTCTATCTGATGCCCCGGCAGTGTTCTCTCCGATTGTGGTCAGGTATCCTTTGTGGGCCTCGCCCATGCATTTTTGGACTGTTGGTGCACGGACATTGTTGTGTACATATCTGCACTACTTCTCGTACTGTATATAATTATGACTGATTTTCATATATATCTGTATATTTTTGTATGACATGCATATTGCCACATTACAGTGTTTGACCGAATTTCGCTTTGTCTTTTCATTCTTCCGGGGCGATTGTAGGTTGTTACTGTGATTTTTGTGACTGCTTTGGTGTGTATGTTGTATAATGCGAGGTTGGGGGTGGGGGTGGGGGTGTTTGGTGGGTGTCCCCCTAACTTTTGCCTCCACCCTCCCCCATGTCGTAGGTGCAGTACTCACCGTTGTCTGCGGCGCCTACGTAGATGATGGTCGTAGAGGAGCAGAAAGACAAGGGCAGGGAGTATTTGGATTTCCGGGTCCATGGAGTCCTCGTTCCTCGTGGGATGTGTTCAGTTGAGCGTTTTCCCATTGCCAAAGCGGTTTCCGCCGTGTTTTTATCCACGGTGAATCCGCCCCGGAAAAGGTGGCGCATTGGCGGGTTGTAATACTATGGGCGGTACATTGTGTTACGCCTGTCTGTTGGCGGTGACCGCCGCGCTGCTTGTCTGTACCGCCGTGGCGGGCAGTGTGTTAAAGTGGCTGTCTTTGTTGGCGGCTCCCGCCAGGGTCATAATTCTCTTTCTTTGCCCGCCGGCCTGTTGGCGGTCTTACCGCCGCTTTAACACCATCCGCCAAGGTTGTAATGACCACCATAGTTAGAGTTCTTTCAAGTAACTATAACTCACACCCTAAGGTGACTATAACTCACGCCCCTGCCACTCATTGCTAATTACACCAGATATTACAACAATAAACGAAACATTAGGTGTCACATTTTGAAAGAAAAAGCTGTGCACGACAAGGGCACGAGTTATAGTTACTTTAGGGCGCAAGGTATAGTTACTTCAAAGAACTCTAATTATACCTGCTGAATTTCTATGGTTTTGTACGAGTAAGTGCAGAACCTAACTTCAACATCCCTGTAACATTTGTTTTTTCAGTGAATATACATACATATATATATATATATATATGTATATATATATATATATATATATATATATATATATATATATATATATATATAAATACACACACACATATGTATATATTTATTTTTTCACTTAAAAAAATCTAATGTTACAGGGACGTTATAGTTCGGCTCATATTTTAAAAGTACAAAACCAAAGAGTTTCACCAGTTATAGCTAGAGTTGTAGTGTAGGTTCTCATTATCCTAATGAGAATACTGGATTTGGGCAGCAGAATCACTTGTTTTGCGGGGGACTGAATCTGAACCCACTCCTGGTGACACCTGTCAGTCTAATCCGGGTTTTGTTCCGGCTAACTAGCTAGGCCTAATCTCCACCCAAGAGCATGGATGAATGGACAACCGGGCACATGACACAAATGACTCCTCAGGGAAATCGTGGTCACTCAGATCTCATCTGTTTCTCTCAGTTACATTAGTCTCACATATGCAAGGACAATCAGAGCCAGAGTGTAGTTCAATAAGGTTTTATTGAAGCAACTGCATCTTAGATAATAAAGCATGTATTGCAATAACTAGGACGATTAAGCATGACAGGATTAAAACTGTGACAAGGAGAGTGAAACATAAAAACAACGCTACAATGTTGTCACTACGATCGTTAGGAGTAGTTCCTACCTAGGTTATGTTAGAGCACAGCATGTGAAGCTCTAATTCTGCCCTTCAGGTTCCCCTCGGAAGAAATCATCCCTCATACCTGAGCAAGAGGCCTGTAGTCTACATAAGCAGCTGCAGCGAAGCACTCCGTACCGTAGGGTACGAGTTGTAGATACTTGAGATTGGGTGAGGTGGGACCAGACACCCCTCAACCATGAGGGCAGTCGTGGGTGGGCTCCCCATGCTACACTCCACTCAGGACACCCGGAAACGCGGCGCAAGGCCGTCAGAAGAGAAAAACCACCAACATGAAATGCAAAGCGGCTCTCCCTGGCACATCACTTATGCATATGTCTCACAAGGCCTTGCGAGGTCCAATGTCATTCTGAGTTGTGTGCTCAGCTCGTGGTGGCCCCAGAAAGATGTGGTCATCCCCAACCAAGTGCCCATTGCCAGGGTGCGCTGCCGGATCATCACAGCATCCCCCCAACGCAACGTCTGTGACCCTATCCTAGGTTGGGTGGGACAAAGGAAATATAACCCCTCAAGGGTTCCAACATATTGCAAATCGCAAGCCTCTTAGAACTTTTGTTCATTTTTTTTGAGACTGCACCCTCTAGGGGTGTAGGATGGTATTACACCAGATTAATCAAGGATATGGTTTTACACCCGGTTAATCAGGAATAACCAAGAAGTAATCAAACCAATCTAAACGTGATCCAAAAGTAATATTAATCTTTGTAGTATGTAAACATGTCCCTATATGTTTCTTGTCAATGTTGATTTGCGTAATGAGACTATAATCACTTTGTCACACAGTAGATGTCCTTATTTGATAGATTTTGGTGCTCTCACTCTACATTACAGTAAAATGTTGCATCGGAATACTAGGGATTGTTTTGCCATGTGGGTTGTTGGATTATATTTTCCCTTGGGGGAGACATGAGAGTTTGCATAATACCATCCAAGAGTAATTCCATCAAGTTGTGTATATTTGTAAATTGTTGCATAGTATTGAGTAATGTGTGTGTAATAAATGTACTTTTACTTTATCAAAAGAAAATGAAAAGACTGGACAATCAATTATTGAGTGTCATGCTTCTGTGCTCCTGAATGGAGATTACTAGCCCACACCACCTCCCTTGAGTAAGCCTTGAACTGCTCTGCAACGCTGTCCTGTAGGAGTCAAGCACTGCAATGGAGTGTTTGGTTCCCAGTGGTGGTCGTGTGTGGACACATTACTTGTGCAGACCACACAACTAATGACCCCCTTCCAACAGAGCTTTTTCTATAGAAAATAGGTCCTAACTATACCTACCTAGTGACGACCACCACTAGGTGTCAATTTTAATCAATAGAAGGACATTGATGACTTAATATCCCTCCTACATCTAAATTCAGCTCCTACAAGTAATTGATGGATTCCAAGTGCTAGTTATTCCTATGACAGCACAATATTATCACCCAAGTGGGCTTGACCACTCGTGAAAAAATACACATGAAAGTCATGTGTAGCATGGAAATACATCCTATCCCGCTAATAAAACTGATAATGCCCCGGTAAGCTACTTAGCCAATGTAAACAGCATCTCAGTTAGAAAAAACACTTCATACACTAAAATACCACTGTGACGGGCTGATACTGTCGGCTCCGCCATACCCCCGGAGCACCGGCATGGAGGAGGTTCCCGACCTGGAAGTCCTCCGTTCGGGAACCAATCTGGTTGGCCTTCCGGGTGACGGCGGGCAGAAACAGGCCCTTCACGCCGTCACCAGTAGAAAAGCGCGAGGAGGCGGAGACCGAAGGAGCGAGGACGGCGAGAGAGGAGGCGGAGACTGAAGGAGCAAGGACGGCGAGAGAGAAGGTGGAGGCATTGGGAGAGGATGGAGTAGAAGGCGATGGAAGACCTGAGGATGGAGAGGAAGGCAGGGGAAGACTCAGTGGTGGTTATTGCAGTGAAAGAGTGGAGAGGACACCAGAACTAAGCAGCACCGCAAGACGCAGCGGAGGACCAGGAGGCACTTCACCAGAATTCCCAGCCTTCCTCTGGGAAGAGCGTGGCCTCAGCAGGTGTGTGGGGCAGGACTTAACATAGATAAAAGGGGAAGGAGGGAGGTAAAAGGAGGGGGAGTAAAAAGTACCAGGGGGCATTGGGAGGGCTTTGTTGTTTGTTTATGTTATTTAGGTTAATTTTGTTCCCTTTCACCATGAGGATTAATTACCGGCCACCATTAGAGGCATTTAGGATTTAGTTTTTTTTTTAATGTTTTACAAGACGCTACATGACTACGAGAGAGAGAGAGATAGCTCTCGTTAGTCCAGCATAGCCTAGAAAGAGAGCGACCCCTTTTCCCTGAAAATAAAAGGAATGGAGCTAAAACCTTCACTCAAATCCGGTCTGGTCCTACAACAAGGGAAAAAAGAAGAAAAGAAAAGGAAAAGAAGGTGCAGGAGAAGACAAACAGACAGTCACAAGAAAAAAGAAAGGAGAAAGTAGAGGGAAAGTAGCAGGAAGGGAAAGAAAGAAACCCTAGAGAGAGAGAGAGAATAACACAGAACAAAAGAGAAGAAGAGAGGAGAGAGAGAAACAAAAAGAATAGAAAGAAAAGGGAAAAGAGATAAAAACCCACTCACCAGGCCACTTACCGCTGTTTGTCTCCGTTTTCTTCCCACATGTGCCTCCTGGGAGTTCACCTGGAAAGAAGAAGACAAGAAATAAACAGCAGAGGAAGAGTGGCCAAACAACATAATATATAAGCAGAGAAGTTATCTGTAATCTGAAATAAAGACTGTGTGCATTCTATCTGACCACGGGCTTAGTGTCATCATTGCGCAACCCCTATTACAATCACATTCAAGGAAGAATAATAATCAAGCACACCTGCCCAAAAGTACTGTATTAAACCTAATTAAACTTAGGCCAGAGGGCTCCTTACTGTCCATATCCAATATCAACCCTGCCTCCAGTTGTCTAAGCTTTGTTTCCTGATCTCTACCTCTCTGGCTATTGGGGATCTGTACAATGCACCTATGTGCCATCAGTCCTAAATCACTTTTGTGATATTTTTCAAAATGTCTTGCAACTGGATAAAATCTATCCTTGTTAGTAATGGCCCTCAAAAGCTATAATATTCCCTTGTGGCCGGGTAGCATAGTACTGCCTATGTACACTTTAGGGCATGGACACTAAGATGTAGACTACATATTCACTTTTGCAAATGATCCTACTCCTTATTTATATGATGAGTAAAGGGTGTTTTTATCGGAGTACCATTTTCCCCATGCTGACACGCTTTACAGCGTGCACATTTAGTGAAACCTTTTTTCTGAATAAGCCATGTTCCTCTAGATGTTAAAGGAGCTAATTCACTTTGAACAAATTGGTCTCTGAGGGACCTGGCATGTCTAAAACTCATCTGAGGCTCATTGGAGATATCCTGGCCAGTCACAGGATCATGTTTGATCAAGTGCCAGTGTCTCTGTAATGATAGATGTATCTGTGTATTTTCCACATTATGGCCCTCATTCCAAGTTTGGCGGGCGGCGTGAAAGGGCCTGCAACACAGAAGCCGGCTCCGAATGGAGCCGGCGGTGTTGCAGGTGTGCGACGGGTGCAGTTGCACCCGTCGCGCTTTTCACTGTCTGCTATGCAGACAGTGAAAAGCATACTGGGGCCCTGTTAGGGGGCCCCTGCACTGCCCATGCCAGTGGCATGGGCAGTGCAGGGGCCCCCAGGGGCCCCAGGACACCCGTTCCCACCATCCTGTAAACAGGCTGGCGGGAAGGGGGTCGGAATCTCCATGGCGGCGCTGTTTGCAGCGCCGCCATGGAGGATTCGCCCAGCCGGGGCTAATCCGTCGGGAAACCGCCGGACCCGGTGCTTCCGTTGCCCGCGGGTCGGAATGAGGGCCTATATGTTGTAATGAATCTCTACTCCCTGATCTTCTTTTTCAGTTTTTTAGATGGTGCAAAGCATGCTACCTCTCTTTTATGGGACCTCACTCTTTCAGCAGAAACTTTAATGATACTCTCCTAGTATCCTCTGGCCTTAAAGCATGTGATCATTTCTGCCTCAGTTTTGAAGTAATCTTCCTCTGTACTGAAGAGTCTGCGGGCCCTGTAGCATTCCCCAAATGGGACACTTTTAATCAGGGGTGCAGGATGACTACTGTGTGTATACAGAATTGTTTTATCCACCTTTGGGATACCCTACACAGTAGTTGTCGAAGACTCCCCTTCAACCTTTACTAACAGAGAGTTCAATCTTAGACTTACTGATTTTGCTAGTAAAATTAAAATTTAGATTGTTTTGTTTAATCTTTACTACAAAGGTTTCCACGTGAGCCTCTGCCCCTTTCTAGAACAGAAATAAATCATCAATGAACCTAAATTCCAAGGCAATATACTCCACTGATTTGTTCATATTGCCAGGTACCTGCTCCTCTCACATCTCACCAGCCCGTATGCAAATTAGCATAGCTGGGGGTGCAGCAGGTGCCCACAGCTGTTCCTCTCAATCTGTGATAGAATTCCTTATTAAAAATAAACATGTTTTTCTTGAGGCATCACTTCATCATTGTCAATAACATTTTGTTAAGGTCTACAAAATCCACCTGTTAAGAGTTTGTCATTTTGAAGTGGACTTTGAAGACTTTGTTTTATAAAGAATGGCTGAACCACTGCTAACCAAAAGGAACACCATACCTGCTGACACAAAGTCCTGATTATGAAATCGGCACTTTGGGGTATGAGTTGCCTGTTAAATAGTAATCTGCAGCATGTGAGGGGGTCTCATCCAATCAGAGCAAGCTGAGACTGCCTTAAAAACTGCGCGATCACATTGAAAAAGGCAAGTGTTGCTGAAATGCGTCTGTGGTGCAATAAATGAGACACAGAGAACCCAGTGACTGCTCCATCCTCTTTTTGTTTTACAAGTATTGGCGTGGCAATCACTTACACATAATGGATGCACCTGTTAAGAGTTCGGCATTTTGAAGTGAACTTTGAAGACTTTGTTTTATAAAGAATGGCTGAACCACTGCTAACCAAAAGGAACACCATACCTGCTGACACAAAGTCCTGATTATGAAATCGGCACTTTGGGGTATGAGTTGCCTGTTAAATGGTAATCTGCAGCATGTGAGGGGGTCTCATCCAATCAGAGCAAGCTGAGACTGCCTTAAAAACTGCGCGATCACATTGAAAAAGGCAAGTGTTGCTGAAATGCGTCTGTGGTGCAATAAATGAGACACAGAGAACCCAGTGACTGCTCCATCCTCTTTTTGTTTGACAAGTATTGGCGTGGCAATCACTTACACATAATGGATGCACCTGTTAAGAGTTTGGCATTTTGAAGTGGACATTGGAGACTGTGATATATATATATATATATATATATATATATATATATATATATTTAGATATATATATATATATAGATATATCTACATAGAGCTATATATATATATATATATATATATATATATATATATATATAGATAGATAGATAGATAGATAGATAGATAGATAGATAGATAGATAGATAGATAGATAGATAGATAGATAGATATAGATATATATAAATATATAAATATATAAAATATATATATAGAGAGAGAGATAGATAGATAGATAGATAGATAGATAGATAGATAGATAGATAGATAGATAGATAGATATATGTATATAGATAGATATATGTATATATATGTATATAGATAGATACATAGATAGATAGATATATGTATATAGATGTATATATATATATATATGTATGTATGTATATATATATATATAAATATATATATATGCAAACAAAAGAGAGAACTCTGAGTAGGTCTCAAGTTTAGGTGTAGAGCAGCTCCAGTAAGGAGCACCTTGCAACACAAGCGACACTCTAGATTTGCTCACCTCAAAATGTCTGTTTTTCTAGGAAAGTTTTTAAGCATAGGATTGGCACAATGCCATCCACCTCGAGCTAGAAAGCGACAAAGTATTTTGCCATTTGTACAGCAACATTTTTAAGCATAAGTTTGGCCCAGTGCCATACTTGCCAAGCTGTAAAATGACAAAAGTCTTACACCACTCCAGGCACTGTATTACAGCTTTGGACTGGTAAAATACCTTCTAAGCTAACCTGGAATGAGCAAAAGCAACCCCTGACACATGTTTCAATGTCTCATCAGAGAGGTTTAGCTTTGTTTAGACCCAAGGGAGCACCCAGTATAAGTCAAAACAACACCCTTTCAGGGTTTGAGCGACGCATAAATTATGCAAAACAAAAGAGAGAACTCTGTGTAGTTCCCAAGTTTAGGTGGAGAGCAGCTTCAGTGAGGAGAACCATGCAACACCAGTGACACTTTAGATTTGCTCACCTCAAATGTCTGTTTTTCTAGCAAAGTTTTTAAGCATAGGTTTGGCACAGTGCAATCAACGCTGAGCTAGAAAGCGACGTTTTTTGCCATTTGTACAGCAAAATCTTTAAGCATAGGATTGACCCAGGAACATCCTTACCGAGCTGTAAGGTAGTTTTCTAAACATTTGTTGGTTATATTTACACACAGTATTATTGGAGATACGCTCTTGAATAATCAGCATGTATTTATATTATCCTGAAGACATTATTGATTTGTTTTGTATTCATGCATTCAGACTCATTCTTTAGTTAAAGATGGTGGCCATATTTGAACCTTTGTTGAATGTATTAACTGGTCCCCTTTCGGTGTATTTTGGTATGATCACATATGATGTAATTGGTTTGGAAACACAGCCACCCTGAGTGTGAACAAGGCTTAGTGTCGAAGTGTGTTGCAGGTGTTGGATTAATTGGAACAAATACTTTTTCTACTACTTTGAGAACATGTGCATCGTCTTTTCATGGAGGTGTTTTGGCGTTTCTGTAGCTAGGGACCACACTCAACAACATACGCTACTCCCGCACTGGCAGCCTGGTGGTCACTGCAATTTTGAACGGCATATTTTCATTTGTGGAGCCTGGCAGCCCGCATCCATCGTGAACGTTTATAGAGCGAAGAAACCCCAAGAATTGCAGGAGTCTAAGCAGACCATTATGTGAAGAGAAATAAGGAGGCAGAGTACACTGTACTGTGTATCACCCAGCAGGAGTTACAGCAGAGTATGAGCAGCAGTAATAGGTTGGAGGGTACACTACATGCTGGGAGGGAAATGTTGCAGTAAGTCTCCATGGGGGTATTGGGAGCCTTATGGTTCATAAGAGACTGTACATTCCGCATACAACTCATTCTGCCTCTAGGTGGGGACATTCATATATCCAGTCACAGGAACGGCACAGCGACCAGCATTATACATGTGTGTAGGGAAAACCTGACCTATTACTCTTTAGGTTCAGGGAAGTAAGGTGACCCTTATAAGAAGTAACAGCATGGATAAGGGTACATTTACCTGCCGATTGGGTTGGCATCAGAGAGGGAAGCACAAAGAACTTTGGCTGCTAGTGCACTTTTTTCAGCAGCCTGTATTAAAGCAAATTCTAACACTAGTGATGGCATCACTAACATCACACTGCCAGGACAAATGGGCTGATTGGAAAAACTATTGAAACCAGAACTCAGCAAGTGGTGGGAAGTGCTTCAATATTATTTAGACTCAGGCATGGTTCCGAAAGGACTCAGAATATTCATAGATCACACATACGAGAACCCAGATCCCTATATGATAGATGAATAGGTGGACAATCTCACTAACTATTCTAGAACAAAGCTTAATAAATTGATTAAATATGCATGGCCAGTTCATGAAAAGACCCTCAAAGAAATATCTGAAATAGAAAGCTGGCTTGTGACCCAAAAAGAACAGCAACAGATCAAGAAATTTGTGATGGAGAGTGATCTAAAATTAAGCAAACAAATCAAATTTGCAAGAGATACAGTGGATTACCAAGCAGGACACATTTTTACATTTAATAAGAAACTTGACAACATCTGCAATGCTAGTAAAGGAAATATCACAGAAGCAGCCGCCCTTACCACAGCAATGGTCAATAGGGAACCAGACACTGCCAATGATACAGATGCATCGAATATGTCAGGTACAGGAGACACAAGTGCCTCAGAAGGGATGAACAGAAATTATTTTTTACAATTCCGTCTCTTGAGCAAGGGGTCGATGGAGAATCTCTCACCAAGAAGAGGTTCAAAAGGAAGAGGTGGAGGCAGCAGAGGAAGAAAAAGAGAAAACAAAAAAAGAAACTAACCAGAAACAACCCTCAAGGCAACACAGGGGGGAGCCAAGCAACAGGGACTATAATGGCAAATAATACAGTTATTAATTTGTCAATCAGGAATCTGACATCAACATAAATTAAGGTCCTGAGTCTTGAATTATCTTTTGCCCTACAGGAAATTATGACTTTGTTTCCAGCAGAATCAACTTATTTAAATGTATTAGACGTTTGAAACTCAAAAAGGTTTTCAAATGAACTCTGGCAAAGCCAAAAGCAAAAAGACAGAAGGAACTTGGTTGCCAGTATTGGATAATAAAACTATTAGAGACATCGATTTTTTAACTACATTGGTGGTGGTGCAGGATTAGGGTGGATATGTAGGAGATATGGAAACTACGATGGAAGGACAGGGCATAACATTTGATCAAAGTGCCTCAACAAAGTTCAGACCCAAGTCCAAATTCACTCCTATGTAGGGTTTCGATATGATTGGGGTGTTCCAATAAAAAGCAGATTGTGATTTTAGGAGATTGGAAAGGAACATAAGAAAAGCTCAGAACCACATCACATGGTCACAAAGACAAGTGACAGAATCATAGCTAAGAGGCAGCAGCATAGTAATTAGACCCGTGGACAAGGACGGATATATAGTTATTATGCCTATTGACATGTACACCACCAAGGCATTGAGGCAGTTGGGTGACAGAGACTGTTATGCTATCATCACCATGAAAGAATATAGGGAGTCAATTAGCCAATATTGGGGCAAAGAGAGTGTATAGAGAATAAGGGTTTAATTGAAACAGAGGCCTACCAATTTTAGAAAAATCTCCATCCTAGAGTACGCACATTATACCTTCTCCTTAAGGTACATAGGTCCACTACTAATACTCCAGGGAGGCCGATAGACTCTTCGTCTGGTAGTTTGCTTATGAATACCTCCAAGTACATTATCATTTTCTGATTCCTTTTGTAAGTGCTCTACCATTATATATTGTTGATACCAAAGACTTCCTTAGGAGAATTGATGTCAAAGTGCTGTATACCAGCATCCGACATCAAGATGGCATAAAAACCTATGAATATTATCTGGGAGCTAGACCACTGAGCCTTCTTTCACACACATGTATGCTCCTTGAAATAGTAACTTTTTGCTTGATTAACAATATTTTTTACTTTAATGGAACCATGTACAGATAGGTGCAAGGGACTGTGATGGGCACCTGCTTCTTTTCCAGTTATGCAAATCTTCTCATGGGCTGATGGGAGGAGAAGGTATCCACTGAGCCGGAATACAGGGATGACATGAATAAGGTTGTGCTTTGGTTCGGATTTATTGATGACTTTTTTCTAATCTGGCAGGGCCATGAGGAGGATACTAATAAATATGTTAAATGTCTCACCAGGAACAATCTTAATTTGGAGTTCACTGTGCACTTCAGTAAGGAACTCATTGTGTTTCTGGATGTAGAAGTAGAAACAGTGGGCAATAGGGTCACATCCAGATTACACCATAAGTCCACATAGTTTATTAAATGCTGTTAGTATCCGTCCTGGTCAAGTGAAATGGAACACCCCATATAGTGAACTGGTATGGGCCAATAGGAATGTCAATGATGACAACACATTCCATGTAGAAAAGGCCATCATGATGGAACACTTTGCCTAATGTGGTTATCCTAGATTGGTATTGGACAAGGCCAGCCAGAGGGTTGATATACAAACTAGGAATGAGATTCTAAATGGACACAGCAAAAAGAAGAGGACAGTTACTGACACAGAGGGGAATGACACTGCACTGATCACTGTATACAATACCAAATGAGAACGTCTATAGGAGAACCTCCTACTTGGGGAACAGACCCAAGATCACTCACTGCAAAACTAGATCTCCCAGAGATATGTTGGTCAAGACTGATGTCTGTATGGGTGTCAGCACACAGGGTGCATTAGGTAAAACCATGGCTGTTTTTTACAAATGTGGTAAATGCAAAGCATGTGAGCAGTTGTCTAACTGTAAAGAGATTAGAATTCCTACCACAAACAGGGTGTATCCCATTACCAAATTTATCCCATGCAGCGCACCCTTTGTGGTATACTTTTTGGAATGTCCATGTGGCCTCTGGTATGTGGGTAGCACCATACACCTAGTATGAAAAAAAAATCTTGAATGTACTAGGGCAATCATGAACCAGGACGAATGTTATCCTGTCACTAGACATTTCAGAACACATCATTATAGCGACAGCAAACTACTGAGGTGCATAAGGATGATTACATTGCACCAAACCCCGGTGGGGGGAGACTGGGTCTCAATGTTGAGGAAAGAAGAATCCAAATGTATTCTACAGTTTAAATACAAATGCCCTACAAGGTCTCAATTCTGATGGAGAATTACATGTCATTTTAGATTAGGGGTAGTGTTTGGCACTAGAGTGTAGTTCTTTGCCATGAGTGCCTGTTGTACATGGGTTTTTAGCTGTGCTCTCTTTACAATGTGTGTAATGCAACCTGTTTTATGTTTTTGTTATTTTACAGGGAGGAGATGAAGGGACTCTCACCTGGCACGCTGGGTTCAAGAGGAGGCCCTGGCTGGGGAACCCTACCCTTTTCTTCCAGCAGCACTTAGAGCACTTGAGTGATATTTACACTGTCTTGTTGTTGAATGATCGCTTGAGGATTATGGAAGTTGTTACATGTTTATGATGCTTTGTTGGCTAGCGTCACCCTTTACAGAGTACCTCTTTGGTTGTGTAAGAATTTATAGTTTGACTACTTTTTTCTAACATTGCTGGTTTACCTTAGCCCACTTGGTCATTCTCCTTTGATTCAGTTCTAGACATTGGTACTGTATGCCATTCACTGTTTCTGTTTCTATTCATTTGAGACAGTCACTGATTTTGTGACCTGTTAGTGGTACCCAGATCAGTTTAGTATCTCCTGTGTACAACTTAGGATTCTTTAGTTCTCTTGGGAGCAAGTTGATTCTGAAAACCACATGTCACATAGCCCCACTTTGGAATCATTACAGTTCACAATGTATGCATGGTTAGATGTATTTTGTCAGGCAAAAAACACTAGTCACAATGCCCATTTGGGCATTATGTTCAATTGTAATTTTAATTTCATTTTATTTTACCTTATTTCATTATTGTTTTCTCAGCATGTGATACCATTTGTAATGTGTGGCTGTCTATGAATGCCATTTAGGTAACAGGGCCCCATGCATATAACACATCATGATATGCAGCGCAGATGATTTTCTACACTTTTGTTGACTACATGTGCACACAGTATTATTGGGGAGGTGCTCTTGAATAATCAACACATATTTACATTATCCTGAAGGCACTATTGATTTGTTTTGCATTCATGCATTCAGACTTTTTCTTTAGTTAAAGATGGCAGCCACATTTGGACCTTTGCTGAATGTATTAACTGGTCCTCTTTCAATTTCTTTTGGCTTGTTCACACATGATATAATTGATTTAGAAACACAGCCACCCAGTTTGTGAACCAAGAATTAGGGGGTTATTCTAACTTTGGAGGAGGTGTTAATCCGTCCCAAAAGTGACGGAAAAGTGACGGATTTACCACCAGCCGTATTACGAGTCCATTATATCCTATGGAACTCGTAATACGGCTGGTGGTATATCCGTCACTTTACCGTCACTTTTGGGACGGATTAACACTCCTCCAAAGTTAGAATAACCCCCTTAGTGCTGAAATGAGTTGCAGGGCTGGATTCTTTGGAATAAAGCATCCCTATACTACTTTGAGAGCCCGTGAGTCGTATTCTCATGGATGCATTTTAGCATTTCTGCAGCCGGGGGCCACACCCAACAGCAGGCTTCACTCCTGCAGTGGCAACCTGGTGGTCACAGCAATTCTGAATGGCATGAATGTATATATGTGTGTGTGTGTATATACACGTGTTTGTATATATAGGGGGTCATTTTGACCTCAGCGGTCTTTTGCCAAGACCGCTGAGGGACCGCCGTGCGGAAGACCGCCAATGGTGGCGGTTTGCCGCTCGGCGTATTATGACCGTTGGCAGCTCTCTGTCCTTTTTCGGACGGAGAGCCGCCAACAGCCATACTGGCGGGTGGCGGGGAAGTGGAGGTTGCTCCACCTCCACGCCAACAGAACACCGCCCACCGAATCACGTCCTGTGATTCGACATGGCGGTGTTCTGTTGACGGTGTGGTGTCGGCGGAGCAGCCCCCATGGCTCCCGTCCCCTCCCGGAGGATCGACGGACCAGGTAAGTCGATCGTCCGTTAGGGGAGGCGGGGGTTGTGTGTTGTGTGCGTGCATGGGGGTGTGCATGTGTGTATGCAGAGGGGGTGTGTGAGTGCGTGTATGCTTGCAGGGGTGTTGCGTGTTTGGGAATGAGTGCGTGTATGTCTGTATGGATGTGTGCGTGTATGTTTGAATGTAGGTGTGCGTGTCTGACTGTGTGTGTGGATGTTGGCATGTATGTCGGTGTGTGTGCGTGTATGTGTGTTGGTGGTGCCTGCGTGCGTGTCGTGTGTGAGTGAGTGATGTGATGTTGAGGGTCGGGGTGGGGAGGGGGGCCCTGCCACCTTTGGGGGGTGGCAGGGGTGGTAGGGGGTGTAGTTGAGGGAGTTGGGTGGGGGGTGGAGACCCCTATCAGTGCCAGGGAAGCAATTCCCTGGCACTGATAGTGCTTACCGCCATGGATTTCATGGCGGTTTCAAACCGCATGAAATCCATGGCGGTCAGCCGGGTCCAAATACCGCCGGCGGTATAGTGACGGCCGCCGGGCTAGAGACCCAGGTCTCCAGCCCGGCGGGCGGAACGGAGAGCCGGCGGATGACCATGGCGGTAACCGCCATGGTCATAATTCCCAAAAAAAGACCGCCAGCCTGTTGGCGGTCTTACCGCCGCTTCTCCACCTTCCACCAGGGTCATAATGACCCCCATAGTGTATATACATATGTACACACACTCATACATATATATTCAGAGTAATGCTATGAAAATAAAATAAAAAATATAATGCAAAAAAAAAAAAAAAAAATATATATATATATATATATATATATATATATATATATACATTTTTGTGTGTTTATAGAAGTATATGTTAACATACAGTATTAAAAATTAGTGGAATATATTTAACTTACATTATAATAAAATTACATAATAAAATATCTAACATTTACCACTGTAAACCATTTATATTAAAAAACATTTGTTGTCTATTTTTGGGTGATATTAGTGTCAACTATTCTGATACTTTTGCACGTACCATTATAAATATAGGATCACGATATCGTGGTTAACAATATTTTTGACACAGTAGTTTTGTCAACAATATTGTTTACCACAATATTGTATCAGTGCTCTGGGAGGATGCTCAAAGCTCCCCTTACTCCATGCCTCTCGATCGCATCCCATTTGAGAGGGAGGGCATCGACATTGTTGGGCCTCTGGTCCCCAGTACTGCTTTGGGCAAAAGGTTTATCCAGGTTTTGGATGACCATGCCACATGGTACCCTGAGGCCATCCCTCTGAACACCATAACTTCACCTGAGGTGGCTAGGGCCTTGATGGGAATTTTTATCTGAGTGGGTTTCCCCAAGGAATTGGTGTCAGACAGGGTCACAAACTTTATATACTTGTGCATGAAGTCCTTGTGGAAGGAATGTGGGGTAGCATACAAGTTCTCCACTCCTTAACAGCCCCAGACTATTGGGCTTGCTCAGAGGTTCCACAAGATCCTCATGGGCATGATTATGGTCCTACCAGAGCCCATAAGTAGGAAGTTGGACAACTTCTTGCCCTGTCACTCTGTCTACAGGGGGCTACAACAAAAATGTGTATTTTTCTCCACCTTTGAGCTCCTCTATGGTCATCCTGTACAGGGACCTCTAAGTTTGGTGAAGGAGGAGTGGTTGAAAGCTCCCATAAACAGTCTCAAGGCATGGTTAGCTACATGCTAGCCCTGCAAAACCAAATGCAGAAGTTCTGGAAGAACGCTTCTGAGACTTTAGAGGCTAGTCAGGAAATTATGAAGCAATCCCATGACCAGAAGGCCACTCTGGTCAAGTTTCAGCCTGGCCAGAAGGTGTGGGTGATGGAGTCAGTTGAGCGAAGGGCCCTCTGAGGTTGTTGAACTGGGTTCTATGAGGAGATTCAGAGAAAGGGGAAAGTCACCTAACTGGTGGATCTCGCGACCCCTAGAACCCCACTATGGGTCCTCCACCTCAATTGTCTGAAGCCCCACTACAAGAGGTCTGAGATCACCATGCTGTTGGTGACGGATGATGGAGTAAAGGAGAACAGTGGCCTCGCCCTTTTCTCTTGTCACAGAAGGAGAAAGATTGGTCAGTGAAGGGTGTCAAACTCTCCCCTACACTGACCCCAGAGCAGCAGAGTGACTGTCACCAGTTATTGGGACAATTGGCCTCTCTGTTCTACCTCACGCTTGGGATTACACATTTGCAGTCCCCTGGTCCAAAACAAAACCTACAGACTGTCAGACAAGGTGAGGGCCAGCATCATGGAGAAGGTCTCCAAGATGATGGAGTTGGGAGTGATAGAGCACATCAGTAGTCCCAAGTGCAGCCCAGTGGTGCTGGTTCCAAAGGCTGCCCTGCTGAGCACCACACTAGAAATCTGGCTCTATGTGGACTACATGGGGCTCAATTCAGTCACAAAGACTGATGCTTACCCAACTCAATGATTGTTTCGGGGCTGCCCAGTTGCTGAGTAGTTTTGGCTTAACTTCAGGGTTCCTGCAGATAGCCTTAAATGAAGGGGATATATAGATGTCAGCATTTTCCACACCAGAGGGCCATTTCCACCAAGTGGTGCCACCCCAGTCCTGTACCTTTTGAAGCGGGCCTGAAGGTGCTCTGCCAGCCCATCTATTGATCCAGTAGAACCGACATATCCCCTCTGCTGCCCTGTGCAAACCCATGCAGAACCGATGCCTTGCCTCTGCTGGGAGGATTCTTTTAGTGTAAGGACTCTATATCAGTCTTGGAGGCCATGTCACAACCACGGCTGTATAAAGCTTCTGTGAAATAGGCCCTTTTATTGAAAATCTCTCATTCATGGTAGCCTCGGGTGTGGCACAGGTTCTCGCATTGAAGCCTCGCAGCTCCTTAGAACCTACACATTGTGCCAGCTGCATGATACATCTTCAAAGCATTAACTTCGCATCCCAAGCCCTCATCGACATGATCCTCAACAATGAAGCAGGACCTGGCATCGCAGCTCTTCAGCCACTCGGAACTAACGCATTGCCTCAGCCATACAAAGAATCCTCAACATGGGACTTCGCAAAGCTCCGCAAACAGTGGGGCTAACTGGGTCCCTGTGGCCGGTCCACACTCCATTGCAGTTGCCCTGAACTTCTAAATTTGTTCTGGTCTGCCGTGACCAGATATTCACAGTTGGTGCTTTGTGATTTTTGGCGCTATTTTCACTGAAGCTTTTAAAATTGAATATCTCCAGTTCCCTGGATTATTGTTGCTTTAGTCTTGTTTTATTTACTGAAGATTATTCTATTTCTTAGATTTGGTGTGGGATCCTTTTGTAGTGTGTCATCACTGTTACTGTTTGAAGTGTTGCACAAATACTTTACACATTGCCTCAAAGTTAAGCCTTACTTCTCTGTGCCATGCTACCAAAGGATCCAGCAAGGTTAATTTAGGCTTTGCTTGTGACTTCACCCTGACAAGGATTGTGGTGGCTGCTTGAGTAGGGTTTCACTCCCCCAAACAGCCACCCTATGTCTTACAGTTTGGTTTTGTATTTTGTATGGCAGCCTTTGGAGCTTGCCATTCCTGAGAGCTAACATGGGTTTTCCTTTATAGGTTTGCCTGGCTGACGTTTGGGGTTGTCAGTGTGGGTGGGGGGGACTTGATTTGATGTTTTTCTGAATGTTTTTTGTATCCTATTTGATTTGATTGCACATTACAATATTCTCTATCTACATTTAATGTCTCTATCACACTTTACAGCCATTATACACTGCAATCGTACTCCATAAGTGAAACATTTCACTACTTTCCTTGGAAATCCAAGGCCTGTATGATCACTGCAAGATGCGACAAGCACTAGCATACTTCAACAGATAGACACTCCTTTGAAATCACACTATTGTAGGAAACACATCTACCCCCAAGACAGACATAGGACTTCGCTCAGAAATGGGGCTCCCAAAGGTTCTTCTCTGCACATAGCACATACTCACAAGGGGTTTGTATCGTTCTTCGAAAACATCACCAACACACAGATACAGACAGGGGATTTTTGGCCTTAATCGGCTCCATGGAAAATGTAAAACTGGCCCTGGTGAAAGTGTGTGTGTGTCAAATATCGACTTGCTTCGCTTGTTCCTAGATATTCTTCCCACCTTACAACACTTGAAGGTTGACATAATACTGTGGGGAGGGGATTTTAATCTAGTGCAAAATCCCAATTTTGAATGCACATATACATGAAACTCTCTACAAAAATTACTGAATGTGCTAGAGGAAGCCATGTCTCTCTTCAAGCTTTGCGATCTCTGGCAACAGGCACGTCCTTCCACTAAATGATTTACACACTATTTCTCACCATACAATTCCTCCTCCAGATTGGACTATTGGTTGTGTACACCAGATTTGGGGGCCTGGGGCAAGGATATTACCCATTTACCACAAACCTTCTTGAACCATAACCCAGTCAAACGACAGCTGTTGTTCCCAGGCTCTCAACTGCTAAGACCACAAAGGTATTTCCCTACAGTACAGTACAGTACCATTTGTAGATCAGGTCCGTCATGAAGAACTAATTACAGCCACATTATATTATTTTCAGGTAAACCATGGTACAGTGTAGAAATATGCCACGGTGTGGGAGGCATTCAAGTCCATTATCAGAGTGGTTGCGACAGCCAAACATGCATGGATTCTCCATGATATATGGAGACAACTCACTCAACTGGAACAGAAGCTTAGGGATCTGGAGACCCAGATCACATCTACTCCATATCATGAAATACTGAAAATGGAACATCGACTATTTTAGGAATTTCGAGACCTAGCAGATCTCGAGCAAAAGTGTGCTAGCCTATCAGTAAGGGGAGAGGCCTGCCGGACCCTCTCCTGGCTCTACATCACACTAGGCAACAGGGGACCATGCACATTTCAACATCTCAGATGGGTGTGTCTCTGGTGGATAACAAAGACATTTGACTGAGTTTGCGACTTACTACATGCATCTATATCAGACCCAAATTGCAGACCCTACTGCCCAAATATCTGCCTACCTAGATGAAGTAGCCTTGGTCTGGCTAGCTAACAGCCACCAACAGTTTCTCAGCATTCCAATAGCAGTGAAAGAGATGGAGACTGCCATAGATGCCCTAATAGAGGGCAAGGTACCAGGTTCAGATGGCCTGCTGGCCAACTTTTATAAAGCCTATGAACACACACTGGCTGCCTATCTTTTGGAAGTTTACAAAGAGGCACTCACTCATGAAGTTCTCCCTCAAACACTATGTGAAGCAGTGATCTCTGTGTTCCCCAAATCTGAGAGAGACATCCCTCGCTGCCCCTCTTACAGAGCAATGTCATTGTTCATCCATGGTTATCCAGTATCCTCGACAAGATAGTCTCCCTGGTGCATGCTGGCTTTGTGCCTCACCTACTCACCTCCATCAACCTCCGTACGATGTTCACAGCTTTACACTAACTAAAACCAGAGCTCTGGGCAGCAGTGGTATTATTAGATCCTGAAAAGGCATTTGACTTCCTGGCCTTTTCTCATGAAATTGCTCAAGTAAAATGGTATTCCAAAAGGATTTCAGGTCCTTATCCAGCTGCTGTACACCAACATCACTGTCAGAGTCAGAGTGAATGGTCTTTTATCCAAGCCATTCCAAATAAACTGGGGCACACGTCAGACATGCATCCATCCCTCTACTATTTATCTTAGCTATGGACCCACTTACCCAACATCTCCAAGAACGGCACTTACAATGGGGGTTTTCATTTCATTCCAACAAAACACAATTGTTAAAGAATGCAGATGATATACTGCTTTTTGTTATACATTCAGGGTCCCACGCACTGCCACTGATCAGGGAAATTATCAGATTTGGTAGATGCTCAGGCATCACCATTAACTGGAACAAAGGAGACATACTCCCATTAACCGATAACACAAGACCTTGGGCCTGATTTATATTTTGGCTGATGAGTTACTTCGTCACAATGGTGATAGATATTCCTTCCACCGAAACCTAAATCCCATATGATATATTGGAATATTGTGACAATGTAACCCATCCACCGAAACATAAATCAGGCCCTTTGTCTCCTAAGGTTTCAGCTTAGGTGGGTTTTGAACTTAGTCAAATACTTGGGCCTCATACACAGAGAGGTGGAGTCCTTATACATTTGAAATGTGGCCCTGCAATTGACACTTTCCAGCGCCAAATCGACACATGGATTAGACTTCCTTTGTCCTTGGGCGGCAGAGTGACCCTGCTAAAAATCAAGGTATTGACAAAATGTCTCTATCTATTCCAAAACATCTAAATCTCTGAACAAGAACTTTTTCTTTTTCCATACACCTAAATCTCTATTGGTTATCTTTCTTTGGTCCAATGGACATGCTTGTGTTGGGTGGGACACACCGACTCGCCCCTACGAACATAGGGACTTTGATTTAGAACTGCACTAGTATGTGTCACAGTGTCTTATTGTGACATACAGATGCATGCCTCCTCTAGGTAATACTCAAGTAGGAGCAGGTGGAAAATGCACCCTTGGTGTCATTACTCCCTCAAGGATTCCCACAACCCCAAAGTGAGATGAAAACAGTTGCTGCAGTGAGCTGAGAATGGCGCACTCTATGTCGTAGAGTGGAAGTCTCCTGTTTATAATCCCCAGTGATTCCTCTTTTTAATAACCCCTTCCTGCCACTCACCATGGAACTGAAGGTATAGACGACCTGCATAAAATAGCTGTGTCAGTGCTCTGTCAGTCGTATGAGCAAGGGCAGTTTCTTACTTTACAACAATTAAAAGCTCATTGGAACCCTACAGCCTTAGACAGTTTTATATTTGTAAGTCTCTGTTGAAGCAGATATGTTAATTAGAGATTATTAATGAATGCTTATGTGTTTTGATTAACAAGAAAATAATAGTTAAATTAAACGTAGAAAGATTAATGTGCACGTTTGAAAAATGTGCCCACGAAGAGTGGCTGCCATCATTCACGAGTTATACTAAAAATGATTAAAATGTGTGAAATATTTCAAATGCATGATAAAATTGTAGTAAGGTGTCATATTAAGATGTATAACGTGTGTTTTGCATTATGTTGTACAGCTACCGTAGCCGAAGTTGTGGCCTAGTTTTGCCAGGCCTCATGCAGAAGCTGAATTACTAGCACTGTAGAGAAGATGATGTATTGAACTGACCGTGAACCATTTGCTGTTAAAGTCTGCTTAGCTAGAATTTTCTGCAATGTACCGATGGACAGGAGATGAGTGAATCAAATTGCGACATATGTTGTGTAGAACAGACAAGATGTACTTTCCCAGGACTCGGACAATAGAGACACTGACTGGAGAAGAAGATGCAACATTTTCGATACGTGATGAGCCGGATGATGAGGACATCATACAGTGAACCAATCAATAAACTGAGAACTGCGTAATCTTAGAACTTATAGATCTGTAAAATGAGCATTATTGGTTAGGGCAATAACTGGTGAGTGACTGACCAAGTAGGTATTAAGGGGATGGACTGAGTAACCTTAATAAAAAGTCATGACAAAGGGCAAAATCTGCAGATCTGAGGAGTGAATTGATGATGTCGGAAGATGCGATTCAAGATTCTGTCATTGGGTCCATGCTTTTGAGAGCCTGATGCGTTGCTGGTCAATTGACGACCTGAAGACAAAGACTTGACTTTGTTGCTGATCCATTCTGTGGATAGGTAGCTATGACAATGTGACTGTTAACTTTTGTGCCTTTTCTTTCTAGGTACCAACTGCGCTGTTAATAGTTTTTCTTTTAGCTCGATGTTTTCTAAATTCGTGTTCAAAATTTTTTCTCATGAAGTCCCACATGCTAATGCTAATTTGGGCTAGGTAAGGTTTCTTTGGGTAATGCTGACAGTGACAAATGATTGACAAACTGATTGCTGAACTTTGCCATTATTGCTGTTATATTCATCCTTGTTGGCTTATGCTGAACCATTCGAGCATATGTTTTCTCAAATTCTGATTAGATTATGGTATTGGTGGTCATTAATGTACTAATTCTGATCTGATTGAATAAGTTTGAATTAATCTTATGACTTAGAATTGTAACAAATAGGGAAATAAAATTGATAAAACATATAATTGAATTGTGGTTATTCATGAGATGTTGATGCTATTTAGTGATGATTAATATTTTGCTTATTGATTACAAATTGGGTATAGATTGTTGATGGTCATTGGTTGCCCCATAGCTACGATACACCATGCGATCCAAAAGGTTCATCGGCCTATAGGCGTCCCCTTGTAAGTTTACATTCTATGGACCAGGCATGCTAGCAGTTTTTGGTAGCAGTTTAATGGTTAGTTTACTTGGAGAACTGGTTATGTGGTAATTAATGGTTATGGTAGTAGTTTGAGTTAGTGTTAGTTGTTCATTTTTATTGTGATTTGAATTTTATTTTTCGTGATGGCAGTTGTAGCAAAGATGATGTCCCCTGAAGCCCAGAATTGACTTTCCCAGATCCTGGATCCCGCTAGTAAAGTTGGGTATGTTCTGGGTGTCTTTGTGGTAGTGTGAAAGTGGTAGGTTGCGCTTGCAAAGGCTTCTGCAGATTGCAGGTGAATTGTGATGTATGAGAGGTAAAGTAGGGAGTTTGCATACTCCAGTTGAAGTTTAGTAGGACTGTGCGTACTCCACAGTATGAGAGTAGGGAGGTCGTTGAACTTCACATGTGTGTGGCGTTTTGTGCTCATAAATTGTCCACGTGGTTGTTGGTGATGTACGGACAATCGCGTGGTCTAATACTCTGGAGTATATTGGCAAGTGTAGGAGAAACTTGGTTATATGATGTGATCTGTCTGGTTTAGTAGGTTGATCAGGCATGGTCAACAAGTCGGTGTGTAAGTTAAGTGAGTAAGGGAAATTTTTGACTGAGATTTGGCGAGTCCTATGTGCACCAGGACAGACCCATTGATCAGTTGAGAGTGAAATTCGTGGGTCGAATTTTGCTAGCGAATGTGGGAGACTGAGAAAGAGGAATAGCTGCATGAGCAAAAGGGCCATCAGTGAAAATCTGTAAGGTCTCTGAAGCGATTGTGTACCTTCCTCTAGTAAACCAGCTGATTTGTTTTGGTTATTGTTTTTTGGTTAGTGCTCCCAATACTTTTGCATTAGTTTCGTGTGAGTTGAAGATTAGGAGGACAAGCCGCAAGACTTTGTCAGCCACAGTGTGTGAGTTTGACGTCAGATTGAGCCGCGCTGGGATAGGTTGGTTAGTGAGAAGATTCCCGAGCGGATTGGCAGCCATCCGTAAGGGGCAACTGGTTGAGTAAGCGGGTGAAAGGAATCTTGGGAGTAAAAGTCATTTCCTTATTGAATCGAATACACAAAAGATAGAAAAGCTGAAGTTTTTCAAAGTGTTTAGGAGTGCCATGAAGGGCGATAGTTACATTAAGGTGACAGTGGGGGAGCCGACCCCACCGGAAAAGTCTCTGGCATTTATTGTGATGGAGGAGTGTTGGAAAATGGGTTATTGGTAGGGCAGGTAGGTACCTACACCTAGCAACAAGCCACTAACCTCCACGTAGGTACAGATAGGTCTCAGTAAATTAATCCCAGCTCAACCCTTGGTAGCTTGGCAACGAGCGTCAAGGCTTAACTTAGGAGACAAAGGGCCTGATTCCAACTTTGGAGGACGGTGTTAAACCGTCCCAAAAGTGGCGGATATACCACCTACCGTATTACGAGTTCCATAGGATATAATGGACTCGTAATACGGTAGGTGGTATATCCGCCACTTTTGGGACGGTTTAACACCGTCCTCCAAAGTTGGAATCAGGCCCAAAGTGTAAAGCATTCAAAATTCACAAAACAGTAATTAAATAAAACACAGGAAACAGTTTAAAAATCCAAAACCAATTTATAAAAATAGTTTATATTTTTATCTTTAAAATGACACAAAAACGATTAAAATCGGTTCAGGGGAACCGGAGATATGAATTTTTAAAGAATTATTACTTTTCTAGCGCTTAGAAACAAAAAGCGCCAATCGGGTCATCTGGTTGCACCTCGACCGGGGCAAAGTCAAACTTTCAGGCCGACCGCGATGGAGCCCTGCTCGGCTACAGGTCGCGGGAGGACTCGGTTAAAAAGTTACCTTCTGACTTAGTCTTTATTTTGAAGTTTTTCTTCACCGGGACGAACCTGCCAGTTGAATCTGACCTCCTGGAGCCCTTGTCCGGATACGCGATGTGGGTTTCCTCGGTGGAGACTTTTACCTTCGGACGTAGTCATTTTTTCGAGATGAAAATCCTTCGACCGGGGTAAACCTGGATCTTGATCCGACGTCCATGGAGCCCTTCTCGAATACGATGGCTGGGAGGTCCCGGTCAACTTTTTACCTTCGGACTTAGTCCCTTTTTTGGATGTTTTTCTTTACCGAGACGAACCACAAAGTCAGGCCGGGTCGCGGTTGAGGCAAGCCGGCTAGAATTTCCGCGGCGGGTCGGTCCCTCTCTGGAGCTTTTTTCCAAAAATTCTCAAATCTTTTCCAAACTTCTGGGGCTTCACCCAGATGTTCTTTTAAGGTTCTTTTGGGGTCCACAGCTCACCCCAAGGGTCCAGAAGTTCTGTGATGGTCCTTGGAGGGTGCGGACTTCAACTCCCAGAATACACCTGGCGCAAACTCCTTTTTGGCCACTGGACAGTGGTCAGCTGGTCGCTTTCTTCAGGAGTTGGTGCAGGGGACTCTGGTTAGCAATTTTTCACCTGTAGCAAACAGGGAGTCCCTCCTTGAACCAGTTGAAGCCAGGCAAAGTCCTTCTTGTGGTGAAGCCCAAGTGTGCAGCTGGTGCAGTCCTTCTGAGTGCAGGTTCCAGGTGCAGGCCAGGGGTCCAGCAGGGCAGTCCTTCTTCTCCTTAAGTTCTTTCTTCTTGAAATTTGGTGGGGATCTGAGGTGTGGGGGCAGGTCTGCCAGTTTTATTCTTGCTCCTGGGTGAAAAGCAGGGGGGTCCTGATCCTCCAATCAGGTACAGGGTCGTCCCCCTGTGATGACCACTTCCTGGGAAGTGTGGCAAAAATCCATCCCAGAAGGCAACAGTCTCCAAAAATCCAACATGGATGAATCTGATTTTTGGAGGTTACATCTGGCTGAGCCCACCCACTGGTGTGGCTAAAAATCATAAACACACCCCTCTCCTGCCCTCTCCTAATCTAATCTAGGGGGCACCTAATTGTCTGGGGTTGCAGGATGTGGGGGTGTTGTTGGGTGCTGCAAATGTCCTTCTCTGCCTTTGAAGACCAGTTTGGCAGCCCTCCCCCTTCCTGCCTCACCATCTGCTGAGGGGAGATTCTCTCCCCCAAGCACATTCCTTTGTGTGAAGTCAGGCCACTTCACACCTCATCAAGGTAGCCTGGCAGAAGCTGCTGCAGGCTGGCCAATCAGAGCACAGCAGCAAAAACAATGCAGAGCTGAAATTGGCAACTTTTTAGGTAAAGTCTAAACTTTTTACCTGAACTAGTTATATTAAATCCAACAACTGGAAGTTGTGGGATTTATTATAACAATCAATTTGATACCAAATTCTTGGTATGTAACATTTAAGGAGACTTTAAAATTTAAAATAAAGTCTGCCCATTCTAGCCTATGAAGGCCATTTACTTCAATGAGGGAAAAACGAATTTGGCTGTTTTTACCTCACCAGGGCTTATAAATCTATTTTTATAAACTCCCTGCTTATAGTTACATGGCACCCAGCCCTAGGGGCACATAGGGCACACCTTAGGGGTGACTTATATGTAAAAATAAGGTAGTTTAAGACTTTGGAAGTACCTTTAGTTCCAAAGTCGAATTTGCATATAACTTTAATTTAAAAGCAGCCAGCAAGGCAGGCTTGCTTTTAAAATGACACTGGGCACCTCAGCAGTGCACCTAGGTGTGCACCACCTATGCTGTGGTCCCTAAACCTACATGCCCTACCATATACTAGGGACTTATAGGTAGGTTAACTTAGCCAATTATAATTAGCCTAATTTGCATATCCATTTTACACAGAGCACAGGCCCTGGGACTGGTTAGCAGTACCCAGGGCACCATCAAAGTCAGGAAAACACCAGCAAAAAGAGGAAAATGGGGGCAAAAAGTTATGGGGCCTCTGCAATCAGCCCTGTTTTCTCACACAACCCCCCCCCCCAGCCCACACGCCCAGGAGACTCAGCCCAACCCTGGGAGAGTCTTCCTGGCTTGTTAGGCGAGGAAGACAGTGAAGAAAACTGGCTGTCCCTTTGCAGGGCCTACTCTGCCTTATATTCTCCTGTCAGGGTCACTCCCTATGGGTAGTGAAGCCATCCCAACAGTAAAAGGACCCAACTCAAACTGAAACTTCCCTCTAGGGGGGTCTTCCTCCTTTCTCTCTGCCAACTTGGGTAGTGAGGTGCCCACCTCCCCTACTCCAAACTTTGCTAGGGCAACACCTAGCTTACCCAAAGAGGTCACCCAACACTTGAGCAACCCTACCATGACCAATAGGGTCAGGGGGCCTACTTTGCTATTGGCCCTGGGGTCTGCCTCCCAGGCCAAGTACAGTGCTGCCTGGAAGGCTAGCACCCAGCAGAGGCTACTGACAGCTGTCAGTACCCAGAACCACACCCTAAGCTCTCCACTGAGAGGTGGCTGAGCTGCTTTAGGGGCATCTTTGGGGTCCTGGCACCCCTCTTGCTGTCTAGAGTGGGGGGCTACCACCTCCTGTGGCAGACACCCTCCTTCCACTCTCCCTTCTGTCAGTGCAGGGGCAACACCTTGCATCTGGACAGCTGCCTGACTACTCAGGACTTCCTTGGGGTCAGGTGAGGCCTCACCAGTGCCAACTCTGGGCTCCCCCCCTACTGGGGCAGAAGGCCCTTGGCTCCCTGGAACTCTCTTTAAGAGTGGCCTACCCTTCCTTTTCTTCTTTCCTTTTCTTGGGGACCCCTGTCTCCTAACTGTAGGGACTGACTCCCCAGGACTTTGGGTTGGGGGGGCGCCCTGGGCGACCACCCCATCAGTGACCAGACTCACCTCTGGGAGGTCATTGCCCAGGATACAATCTAGGGGAAGGTCAGCACTGACTACCACCCTAATCCAGTCAAGGATACCCTCCCTCTCTAGGGGCACTATGGCTACAGGTTTGGAGGTGACCTCCCCTGTGGCTATCCTGACTTTCTTTGTCTTTCCTGGGACATACATGTCTGGGGTCACTAACCGGTCACTCACTATAGTGTGACTGGCACAGGTGTCTCTCAGGCCAGTGGTAGGGATCCCATTCACTTGAATGTGGTGGAAGTGCCTACTCCCACCCTCAGGGATCACCAGCTTACCATCTGGTCCTGTCTCCCAGCTCAATGCTAGGAGGACTTCATCATCTGAGGAATCCTCCTCTATGGCTACACTGGACAGCCCAGTGCTAACCACCTTCTTTGGACAGGCTGCATCTCCTCTGAAGTGACCTGTCTGCTGACAGTCAAAGCAAGCCCTACTGTCCAAGAGCTTTTTTAACCCTGGGTCTAACTGTCTCTGCTGGTCAGAGTGGGAGTGGGATTTACTCTCCTCCTTCTTAGGGTTCTGGGGTACAGAGGGAGTCTCTGTGGTGGGCTTACCACCTCCCTCCTTAGGTTTTTGGGGACCTGCCCCCCCTTCTTGGAGTCTCCCCCCTGGGACTTGACAACCACCCTGGTTCTCAACCACTCATCAGCTGCCTCCCCTAGCTCTCTAGGGTTGGTCTGCTTAGAGTCCACTAGATGCTGGCGTAACCTTTCTTGGGTACAATTGGTCAAGATGTGCTCTCTCATGATCAGATTGTATAACCCCTCATAAGTATCTACTTTGTTACCAATAATCCAGCCCTCTAGTGCCTTTAGTGAAATGTCCACAAAGTCAACCCAAGTCTGGGTACTGACCTTCTGGGTGTCCCTGAACTTCATTCTATATTGCTCTGGGGTCAGACCAAACTTCTTGGCTAAGCACCTCCTCATACTAGGGTATGAATCTGCCTCCTCCCCCCTTAAGGTGAGAAGCCTATCCCTCCCTGAGTTGGGAACTAACTCCCACAAAAGGGAACCCCAGTATTGAGGCCTAACCCTTCTCATTTGGAGTGCCCTCTCAAAGGCCCCCAGCCACTTATCTATGTCATCCCCCTCTACATAAGCAGGAACCACCCCCTTGGGTAATCTGGGGCAAACTCCCCCACCCATGGACACCTCAGCTTCTTTATCGCTGCCTCCATCTCTTTTCTCTTTGTATGCCCACTTTTTCTTTTCTAGGGCCAGCTTCTCTGCTTCCAAAGCTATGTATGCTAGCTGGGCCTCCAGCTCTCTTTCTCTGATGGATGGGTTCTCTCCTCCTGAAAGGACCCCCTTCCCACCACTAGCTTTGGATCTGCCCCTAGTGACTGTATTTACTGAGGACCGTTCTTCCTCATCCTCACTTGGGCTCAGATGCCTTCCCTCCCCTGAGTGGTTAGAGCTTGCATCCTCCCTTCTTTCTCCCTCCTCTGGAGCTTCTTCTGACTCTAACTCTTGGGCCTCAGCCCATGCTGTCAGGGATGTGATCAGGATTTGCTTCCTGAGATCAGTGGTTGCAGGCAACCCTCTTTCAATACACAACTCCCTAAGCTGGACTACTGTCAGTGTGGGTAGGCTAGCCAGATCAAGCTCCATAGTTCCCTAGTTTTGTGTCAACAAAAACTTTTTGCAAAAATTGGGAACAAGAATTTAGAAAAATTACAAAAATTCAATATTTGAAATTAATCCAAATTAAAAATTAAAAACAATTTTTGCACTAGGACAATTTAAAGGATTTTTAATTTGTTTTACCTAAAACTGTAACGTGATATTGAACACAAGTACAGGATCCCGTCGCTGCTTCCAATTATGTTGGAAAATGGGTTATTGGTAGGGCAGGTAGGTACCTACACCTAGCAACAAGCCACTAACCTCCACGTAGGTACAGTTAGGTCTCAGTAAATTAATCCCAGCTCAACCCTTGGTAGCTTGGCAACGAGCGTCAAGGCTTAACTTAGGAGACAAAGTGTAAAGCATTCAAATATCACAAAACAGTAATTAAATAAAACACAGGAAACAGTTTAAAAATCCAAAACCAATTTATAAAAATAGTTTATATTTTTATCTTTAAAATGACACAAAAACGATTAAAATCGGTTCAGGGGAACCGGAGATATGAATTTTTAAAGAATTATTACTTTTCTAGCGCTTAGAAACAAAAAGCGCCAATCGGGTCATCTGGTTGCACCTCGACCGGGGCAAAGTCAAACTTTCAGGCCGACCGCGATGGAGCCCTGCTCGGCTACAGGTCGCGGGAGGCCTCGGTTAAAAAGTTACCTTCTGACTTAGTCTTTATTTTGAAGTTTTTCTTCACCTGGACGAACCTGCCAGTTGAATCCGACCTCCTGGAGCCCTTGTCCGGATACGCGATGTGGGTTTCCTCGGTGGAGACTTTTTTCTTCGGACTTAGTCGTTTTTTCGAGATGAAAATCCTTCGACCGGGGTAAACCTGGATCTTGATCCGACGTCCATGGAGCCCTTCTCGGATACGATGGCTGGGAGGTCCCGGTCAACTTTTTACCTTCGGACTTAGTCTCTTTTTTGGATGTTTTTCTTTACCGGGACGAACCACGAAGTCAGGCCGGGTCGCGGTTGAGGCAAGCCGGCTAGAATTTCCGCGGCGGGTCGGTCCCTCTCTGGAGCTTTTTTCCAAAAATTCTCAAATCTTTTCCAAACTTCTGGGGCTTCACCCAGATGTTCTTTTAAGGTTCTTTTGGGGTCCACAGCTCACCCCAAGGGTCCAGAAGTTCTGTGATGGTCCTTGGAGGGTGCGGACTTCCACTCCCAGAATACACCTGGCGCAAACTCCTTTTTGGCCACTGGACAGTGGTCAGCTGGTCGCTTTCTTCAGGAGTTGGTGCAGGGGACTCTGGTTAGCAATTTTTCACCTGTAGCAAACAGGGAGTCCCTCCTTGAACCAGTTGAAGCCAGGCAAAGTCCTTCTTGTGGTGAAGCCCAAGTGTGCAGCTGGTGCAGTCCTTCTGAGTGCAGGTTCCAGGTGCAGGCCAGGGGTCCAGCAGGGCAGTCCTTCTTCTCCTTAAGTTCTTTCTTCTTGAAATTTGGTGGGGATCTGAGGTGTGGGGGCAGGTCTGCCAGTTTTATTCTTGCTCCTGGGTGAAAAGCAGGTGGGTCCTGATCCTCCAATCAGGTACAGGGTCGTCCCCCTGTGATGACCACTTCCTGGGAAGTGTGGCAAAAATCCATCCCAGAAGGCAACAGTCTCCAAAAATCCAACATGGATGAATCTGATTTTTGGAGGTTACATCTGGCTGAGCCCACCCACTGGTGTGGCTAAAAATCATAAACACACCCCTCTCCTGCCCTCTCCTAATCTAATCAAGGGGGCACCTAATTGTCCGGGGTTGCAGGATGTGGGGGTGTTGTTGGGTGCTGCAAATGTCCTTCTCTGCCTTTGAAGACCAGTTTGGCAGCCCTCCCCCTTCCTGCCTCACCATCTGCTGAGGGGAGATTCTCTCCCCCAAGCACATTCCTTTGTGTGAAGTCAGGCCACTTCACACCTCATCAAGGTAGCCTGGCAGAAGCTGCTGCAGGCTGGCCAATCAGAGCACAGCAGCAAAAACAATGCAGAGCTGAAATTGGCAACTTTTTAGGTAAAGTCTAAACTTTTTACCTGAACTAGTTATATTAAATCCAACAACTGGAAGTTGTGGGATTTATTATAACAATCAATTTGATACCAAATTCTTGGTATGTAACATTTAAGGAGACTTTAAAATTTAAAATAAAGTCTGCCCATTCTAGCCTATGAAGGCCATTTACTTCAATGAGGGAAAAACGAATTTGGCTGTTTTTACCTCACCAGGGCTTATAAATCTATTTTTATAAACTCCCTGCTTATAGTTACATGGCACCCAGCCCTAGGGGCACATAGGGCACACCTTAGGGGTGACTTATATGTAAAAATAAGGTAGTTTAAGACTTTGGAAGTACCTTTAGTTCCAAAGTCGAATTTGCATATAACTTTAATTTAAAAGCAGCCAGCAAGGCAGGCTTGCTTTTAAAATGACACTGGGCACCTCAGCAGTGCACCTAGGTGTGCACCACCCATGCTGTGGTCCCTAAACCTACATGCCCTACCATATACTAGGGACTTATAGGTAGGTTAACTTAGCCAATTATAATTAGCCTAATTTGCATATCAATTTTACACAGAGCACAGGCCCTGGGACTGGTTAGCAGTACCCAGGGCACCATCAAAGTCAGGAAAACACCAGCAAAAAGAGGAAAATGGGGGCAAAAAGTTATGGGGCCTCTGCAATCAGCCCTGTTTTCTCACAGGTGTTGCGCCATGTCTGTGGTTAAAGCAGTGGTGCAAATTGACTGAGAAACAGGGAGCTTTAGCGTTTCCAAAGCATGGAACGTTTAATTTGAGAATTTTGGATCAATTGCAAATGACATTATATGAGACGAAGCCACTTCCGAGACCGGCACAGTTTGAGGCTTTAGCAGTTTGGGAGCTCATAGCAAGACAGCAGCAAGAAATGAAATTCCAGAGGAGAATACAAAAGGTAGAGAAATCTTTAGCAGAGGCAAGATGGGATTGGTGACAGAAGAAATGGAGAATAGCGACATTGCAAGGTGTTAAGTTGTTTCCTGCTATCACAGAGGAAGATGAGTCAGAAGAGAAAGAGGATACTAAGAGTTTGTCGGGGGTAAGAAGAAGAAAAAGACTTATGTGGAAGAAGAAGATTCAGATGTTGAGGATCTTATTACTCAGGGGTTGAGGGACCGACCTCCACCATATGCGGTGTGGGCAGGGGGCCCAAGTACTAGTTCTGCTCCAACTGCCCCAGCCCAAGTGTCGGGGTCAGCAGGACCAGTACTGATAGAAAATAGACAGGTGCAAGGGGTAGTGTAGAGTATTCCTAATGCAGTGACTACTTCGGTGGTCCAAGCGCAGATGCACCCACCACTGATACAGAGAATTTATCCGAACTACCAATTCTTGAGACAACTTCGAACTTAGGGGTTCCTACGGAGCAGGTGGTTCCGAGGCCAATACTAGTTCAGACTGAGCCAACTCCAATGTTATTGCCTCAGGCAAGCCACAGGGTTTGCCGAAGTTCACACCAATGACAGGGACACAGTCAGATGTGACACCAGTGATGAATCAGAGTATGGGAGTAGCCCTTCCACAAAATGCAGGTGTCAGAGCATCACCAGATGCAGTATCGTTGCTGATTACTGTTGGTCCGGCTGTACCATTATTTGCGCAGAATAAGCCGATTGCAGGGGAACAGGGTGAAATGTCACAAAGCCTCGTGAAGAGGGGGTGAGAGACCATGTGCAGGTGGTTTCATCTATAGATCAGACCTTTTATGGATCTAGGCCATTAATGGATCTTAGGCCACTTGTTGCACTTCCAGATGCCGTAAATGGAACAAGCGTAAGTCAGAGCTTGAAGCTTTTGACACCGCAAACTCCAGGTGCAGTGGTGCAACAGGTGCCATTGCAAAACGTGGGTAATATTTCATTGCAGGGATTGATAGCACAGCAGTTAAATGAGTGATTAGACAGTCAGAATACTCCTTGAAACGCATTCAAGGGTGAAGAGCAGATTAATCATGTAAGGCTGGCTACTGAAATAACCAAACTAGTTGAAGAGTCAATGGGAGTGAATAGGTTAGAATCCTATACTGAAGAAGAGCTGAGATATTTGTGTCCGAGAATTACGAGAGAAGCGGGCAAGATATATCAGAAATTTGATGATCAGCAGATAAACATGACATAAAAATTGAGAAAACAAAGCACTTGAAAAGGAGTTAGAGGTTAGATTTTGAGGCAAAAGATTTTGAACACATGAGGTCAGCAGGGATGAAAGCGCTCCTTAGAGAATTATTGCAGTGCTCAGATTTCGGGAGCATTAGAGAAGTGGGAAGGTAGATGGGCGAAGAAGAAGGATAAACAGAAACGAGATTCACAAGAAGGGTCTGAGAGTGCTCAGAAAGAAAAGGATCCAGTAAAATTTTTACCAATGAGGGAAATTCCAGGAGGGCAATTTGTTCATGTACCCTGGCACAGGAGTGATATTCTGTCATTCACAAATGATTATCCAAAATTGAGGAAGAAACCAGTTGAGTGGTACCAGCAAACAGATAGATTTGTGAAGCTTTCCAAATGTCTGTGGGAAGGCCTGAATACTCTGTTGGAGATAGTGGTTCCAGCTGATTTGTGGGTTGAGTGCAAGAGAGCAGTGGATTGGCCGACGAATGAACCGGAAAGGGATAGAGTTACAGGTGCACCATCACCTGAAGTGAGGAAACATTATTATAAGGCGATTGAGTTCCTGAAATGAGAATCTCACCTAAAAATACTGATTGCAGAGAATTGACAGGACAGATATCAGAGATACACGATTGGAAGAAAATTACCAAATTGTCTTTGTTGATGGCTCATGTCTCAGAGATGGTACAGGAACACTAAGAACAGGATATGCTGTGTGCACGATTACAGGTACTTTAGAAGCTTCTTGGCTTTGAGGTGTGTATTCTGCACAAATAGCAGAATTGGTAGCTCTTACTAGAGCATGCCATGTATCTGCAAGACTGAGAGTCACAATCTATATTGACAGCCAATATGGTTTCGGAATTGTTCATGATTTTGGTCAATTGTGGTCGCAAAGAGGTTTCCTGACCTCTACTGGTTCACCAGTAAGGAATGGCGACAGAATAAAGCAATTGCTGTGTGCAATACAGTTACCTGAAGAAATTGCTGTGGTAAAATGCAGTGCACATCAAAAGACACAAGAATACATCTCACTGGGAAATGGATCTGCGGATTAAGTCGCAAGGTTTTGCGCATTGAACTGTATATCGTTCAAAGACAAGTGGGAACTGATGTCAGAAGAAGATAACCCATGTACAAGTTTTGCATTGAAAGTGATCAATACTTTGGATGAATTAAAAACATTGCAAAGTAATGTTGACAAAGAAGAGAAATTACTCTGGTCCAAATTAAAATGTGTCCAACGTCCTGATGAGATTTGGGTTTCTGAGGAGGGTCAGATGGTCCTGCCCAATAGTTTATTGTCACAAATGGCCCGTTACTACCACGGGCAGGCACACATTGGGAGGGATGCGATGGTTTGTTTGTTCAAAATCAACTGGTTTAATCCCAAATTTAGCCAGGCAGCAGAGGCAGTATGTCATCACTGTATAATTTGTCAGCAGCTACATGTGGGAAAAGGGACAGTGGTGAACTTGAGCCACACTGGAAGAGCAGGAGGTCCATTCAGCAAAATGCAGTTGGATTTCATTGAAAGCCTGCGTGTGGAGGTTTGAAGTACGTGTTGGTGATTGTGTGTGTTTTTAGTCACTGGATTGAAGCATACCCTACAAGAAGGAATGACAGTTTCACAGTAGCAAAGCTGTTACTTAGGGAGTTGATACCACGTTTCGGGTTTCCGATCTCTTTAGAATCAGATATGGGAACTCACTTCAACAACGAGGTGATTAAACTCTCATGTACAGCACTAAACATTGAGCAGAAGTTGCATTGTAGTTACCGCCCTGAAGCATCAGCACTAGTGGAACAGATGAATGGTACTGTGAAATCAAGAATTGCAAAGATGGGTGCAGCTACGAATCTGAAATTGCCAGATGCATTGCCGTTGGTGTTGATGTCGATGAGAAATACACTTGACAGGAAGTCAGGGCTGTCGCCCCATGATATCCTCATGGGCAGAGCAATTAGATTGCCAGCAGTTCCAGCCAATGAACTTGTAAACATTACAGATGATATGGTGTTGGACTACTGTAAGGGTCTGGCTGATGTGGTTCGCTCTTTCTCTCCGCAGGTGCAGGCCACCACCCTGCCACCCATCCACGCTTCAGGTCACAATCTGAGAGCCGGAGACTGGGTCATTGTTCAAAAACATGTGAGCAAGACTTGTTTGGAGCAACGCTAGAGAGGGCCTTACCAGGCGGTCCTAGTAACTACGACAGCTCTGAAGTGTACAGGACTTCTAAACTGGATACATGCGAACCATACCCAGAGAGTGGTATGTCCACAGGATCATGAAGAAGTGTTGTTGAGAGCACCAACAACAGCAAAACAGGTTGCCGAACCTGAACCATAAAAGGAGCCAAGAGAGCCTGAAGTTGAACCAGAGCTGGTGGAAGATGATTCTATTACCCCTGTAAGAGACAAGAGTGGAGAATTATAGGAGGGTGCAGAAGAATCTATCTCAACAGATACAGCAGGAGCTCAGCAGAGGTCTCCCAGAAGCAGACGGTGCTGAAAAGCAGACAGAGCAAGTTCCAGACCAAGATGGGGAAAGAGTTGAGTCGGATCAAAGTCAAGGTGATCCGACTCCTCCTCAGCCCTTTGCAGGTCCATCAAGAGAAAACACCATAGAGAAAGAGAAGGAGAAGAGTCCAATCCTGAGAAGTATACTGACAGAAGGATTGAGAAAAGGAGATAATTGGCCGGAGTTGCAAGTAGGGAAAAGAAAGGAATTGGTCATGAATGAAAAAATAGAGGAAGAAGTAGATACTACGAGAAAAGAAGAATTGAGTGAAGGTGAATTAAGTGGTGATCAAAGGTTGAAAAGAAAGAGAATAGCAAGTCGGCGTTATGCAGGTCCTGAATGGGTATATGCAACTACTAATGAATGGCAACACAAGTTTATGTCCTTTTGTTTTGATAGAGAGGTTCCAAGTCAGTACTTTGATGTAACCTGAAGGGGAAGAAGAAAATGAATTTTTTAGCTAATCTGAAAAAACTAAAAGAAACTGTTGAAAATAAACCGAAAGAGACATTGATAACCTGATTTGACATAAAACCGGATGTGACAAGCTGCTAATCGATTTTGACAAAGGGAAAGGGTGCCTGGATGTGAAACTGAACTGTGAGAAAATCATTTTTCTTTATTCTTGATTTTTACTGCACCTTAAAGAAGAGTTACTTGTGCTTTCTGATTCTTTACAGATCATGGCTGAGTTAAATAATCAAGGTAGAAATGCTAGTCGCTGTGGATATATGAGTGTAGGGTTGGCAATTACGTGTGAAATATTGTTTATAGTGGTGATTGTGGGAATGTCTGTTCTTGATGTGCAGGGAGTAACTCATACTTCTGCTCCTGAGACTACTACACTAACGACTTTGGAGAAGTTTAAGCTAGATGAGAAATATTTGCATGACTATACTTATGCTCAAGGAGAGCTTTCTTCAAACGTTTTTTATTGCTTGTAGAGTGAATATGTTGAGATGATGGATGCAAGGGATTGTCTTATGTGTACGCGAATTCCTTTGTCAGTAGAAGAAAGAGTTACGCACCACAACTTACCATTAACATACAGAATAAGCTGTAGTTTGTTACTAACAAGGTTCTAAAATCAAGAGTATATACAGTATTTTTACTCTAATTACGGTGTAGTGTTTTAATTTGTTCCTATTATGAGATATTTGAATACAGTAGCTAAAGAGCATGATATAGTATTAGTTAGAGGATTTTATGAGCCTACACTAACATTTGGAATGGCATCTGCGCATAAGAATAATCTTACATGCTTGCTTACACCTTTAGAAAAGAGCTTTATAGGTCATACTGATGACAGAAGAAAAGCATTAAAATAAAAATTAGAAAAAGGTTTAGAGAAAAGGACTTACACGAATGATTATGCTTACACTGCAATTAAAACGCAAGTAAAATTAGCATTAGATGCATTACACGTAGGGAAGCTTTGTATATACAGGTCAAAATCACGCACTGACAATTTATTTGTGAGAACAAGTGAATGTAGGCATGTGTTTTTGTTTCAGCGTAAGTGAACTGTTAAGTTGAATGGTCAGGACCCTGCGATTCCTGGGATTTATTATATTTGTGGACTAAATGCTTATTACCGTCTTCCAAGAGGATGGTATGGGACATGTTATTTGAGGATAGTTTTCCCAAAGATTTATCAGATAGATGACTTAAAGAAGTTTCCGAAATTGAATAAATTACATCATAAGCGACGGAGGAGGGAAACCTCTTCTGCAGTTGTGGGTGATATCTTTGGTGCAGGGATTCCTACAGTGGGAGTCATTCTGAATTCGATCAAGATACTAAAGTTGTCTACTATTGTGGATAACATGCTGACAAATTTTACAAGAGCAATACTCCTGATAGATACTGAAGTAGCCGCGGGTAGAGCTATGACGCTTCAGAATCACCTTGTTTTATACATTCCTTTACCAAAAGACAGCAGAGACTGTAAAATGATTAACTCTAGGCATTGCTGCTCATACATTCCTAACAATAGTAAGGAGATGAGAGACTTACTCACTAACCTGACTAACTCAAGTAAGGATTTAAAAGAATTGAAAGAACCAGGTGGTTGGGAAAAGGTTGGAAAAGGATTTACTTCAGTGGGATATTTGCTTAGTAACATTTGGAATGGGCTATTATTGAAAATCATAAAGGGAATATTAATTGTGATTGCTTGCATATTAGGATTATGGGGTTTTTGTAAATTGTGTCAAAAGATTAAATTGAGAAGATCTAAAAATAATTCGAGGAGGGATGAACAGGGAAAGAATCTATAGGGAAGATTTGGGAAGAAGACAAAACACTGAGGAAATTGAATTATGAAAATAATGATGGTAAAGGTGGTGTGATGACATATTTAGTCATCAGAGGATGGACTGTTGAAGCAGATGAATGTTTATGCGTTTTGATTAACAAGAAAATGATAGTAAAATTAAACGTAGAAAGATTAATGTGCACGTTTGAAAAATTTGCCCACGAAGAGTGGCTGCCAACATTCACAAGTTATACGAAAAATGATAAAAATGTGTAAAATATCGGAAATGCGTAATAAAATTGTAGTAATATGTCATATTAAGATGTATAACGTGTGTTTTGCATTATATTGTAGAGCTAACTTAGCCGAAGTTGTGGCCTAGTTTTGCCAGGCCTCATGCAGAAGCTGAATTACTAGCACTGTAGAGAAGCTGATATATTGAACTCACCGTTAAAGTTTGCTTAGCTAGAATGTTCTGCAATGTACCAACGGACAGGAGATGAGTGAATCAAATAGCAACATATGTTGTGTAGAGCAGACAAGATGTACTTTCCCAGGACTCGGACAATAGACACTGACTGGAGAAGAAGATGCAACATTTTCGATATCTGATGAGCCAGATGATGAGGACATCGTACAGTGAACCAATCAACGAAATGAGAACAGCGTAATCTTAGAATTTATAGATTTGTAAAATAAGCATTATTAGTTAGGGCAATAACTGGTGATTGACTGACCAATTGGGAATTAGGGGGATGGACTTGGTCACCTTAATAAAAAGTCATGACAAAGGGCAAAATCTGCAGATGTGAGGGGTGAATTGATGATGTCGGAAGACGCAATTCAATATTCTGTCATTGGGCTCATGCTCTTGAGAGCCTGATGCGTTGCTGATTGATTGATGCTCTGAAGACGAAAACTTGACTTTGTTGCTGATCCATTCCGTGGATAGGTAGCTATGACAATGTGACTGTTAACTTTTGTGCCTTTTCTTTCTAGGTACCAACTGCGCTGTTTAAATAGTTTTTCTGTTATCTCAATGTTTTCTAAATTCGTGTTCAAAATTGTTTTTGCATGAAGTCCCACATGCTAATGCTAATCTGGGTTAGGCAAGGTTCCTTTGGGTAACACTGACAGTGACAAATGATTGATGAACTGATTGCTGAACTTTCTTATTAATGCTGTTATATTTATCCTTGTTGGCTTATGCTGAAGCATTTGAGCATATGTTTTCTCAAGTTCTGATTAGATTATGTTATTGGTGGTCATTAATGTACTAATTCTGAGCTGATTTAATAAACTCAAATTAATCTTATGATTTAGGATTGTAACAAATAGGGAAATAAAATTGATAAAACGTATAATTGAATTGTGGTTATTCATGAGATGTTGATGCTATTTACTGATGATAAAAATGTTGCTTACTGATTACTAATTGTGTATAGATTGTTCATGGTCATTGGTTACCCCATGGCTAGGATACTCCATGCGATCCAAAAGGTTCATCAGCCTATACGCGTCCCCTTGTAAATTTACTTACTAAGGACCAGGCATGCTAGCAACTCTATAGCACAGTTTGGGAAAAGGTCCCACGTTGTTCAGCTGAACCAGTTGGCATTCCATTGCTTACATAGCTGATTAGCTTACCTGATCTAACGAGATGGGTATCTCAACTATATGCCAGTTTGTCACTGGGTGTACCCTTAACCGACGCACAATGGCAATACTGTTGCGCCCAAGCGAGTTGAATATCCCTAAATTATCAACTCAAACTTCTACACTTCAAATTGTACACAGGGCTCACAGTACATAAGCTTTCCAACACTGTAAAAGCCCATATTTGCCGAACTGTGCTGTGGAGCATGCAGGCTTTATACATTAGGTGTGGGAATGCACTTCTGCCCAGTCTTATTGGGACGAGGTTCTAACCCTAATGGCTCAAATGACAGACCGTCACCTGACACTGCACCCACTTGTAACACTACTAGGTTTTGTCAAGGACACTCCCGTGGCAATGGAACTACCCTTGGACAAATCCAGGGTTGCAATCTACTGGGGTAGCCACAGCACTCCCAGAGTGGCTGACTGGCTAAGAAAGTTGACAGTCTTCAGTGATCGAATCAACTCCTACCCACAGATGCACCCGATGACCTCATGCCCAAAAGACATATGTTGCTTCCCTCAGGGCTTATTTGGGTCCTTCCTTGAGATACGGAAGCCCTAGAGACAAACCATAGCCATGGAGGCATCCCTACGCTGGATACGGAGAAAGCACCTCCAAATACTATTTGAGAATACCACAACTATTTGCAGTGGTAGAGAATGGGGTTGGAGAATCATGACAAGGAGAAATCAGGAGCCTGCGGAGACAAGGCCTTGAAATGGCGTGTGCTATGTCAATTTGTAAAGTAAAGACTATTGAATTACATGATTATATCTCTATCTACATCAACACTGGTATTAGGTGGTAATACTGATTAATGTTACTTTGCAAACTTTCTGATAACCAATAGGGATATGGTAATGTGCCAAATGTACCTCATTTGTTTGACTTTAAAAAAATCCATAAAATGGAAAACAAATTAATCTTGCTATGCTTAGGTCCTGGTTACATTTGGGCTGGAAATGGGTGGAGCATTGACAGCACAGAAATTACTGGCATCATCTGATGAAGTATATAGGGAATGTGGTACACATCTCTAATTCTGAGCTTTAATTGGGAAAATGGCGAATTAATAGGGGAATTAAGGTTTTCTGCACCAAATCCACATGTAACTGAATATACTGCATGCGTTTCACCCCATACATTTCAGCAGGTTAGCCTGACAAACTTCATCAGGGGAAGATTATTGGGGTAGCGTTGTTTACTGCACATCTCAGAATTCCTGTCCTTGCACATACAGAATTTGTGGGGAGATCAGAAGTTGCCATCCTATTAGATGAAGACTTTGGTGTTGTTTCTATTCATGGTCTGCTCAACTCAACAACTGCCTGACGCATGACAGGAAGGGTCTGAGTTGATGTTGCTAATAGCAAGCATCTCAGTACTTCCTTAGATTGATAAAGCTCTGCTAGATGACGGAAGGCACAATTGTTGGGCATTTATGACAACTTCCCATTAAGTGACTAGTTTGCTTTCTTTGAGTTGGTCTTTGACTTTACTTAACTTGATTTCCTTTGATTCACATACAAAACATTTCCACCATCTTTTGTGTCTCTGCCTGTTCCTGAGTACTCTCAAGTAATTTGCAGTACAGTAGAACCTTCCCAAGTGTCTCAGCATTCCTGAGTACTTAAGGGCATAATTTCAGGAAAGTAGTGCATCACCTCTGATGTGCCACTTTTCTTGCGTCACGCTTTATCCCCCTATCGTCACAATGGTAGCGCTGTATTTACAATACAGTGCACCATTACAGACGTTAGCACAATAGCGTCATAATTTATGACACTATTGTGGTGCTTTGCTGGTTAAGCGTCATAAAATATGGCGCTAGTCCAGCAAAGCAGAGGGAGGCCATTAAGTTATTATGGGAGCAGGCGTTAAAAATGATAGAAAAAATGGTGCAGTGAAATCTTGTAAATTTCACTTTGTCATTTTGTCTGGGCCTTCCTGGCACAGGTATAGTGTGGCGCAAGGGGTTACAAAGTGGCGCAATGCATACACTGCACCACTTTGTAAGTATGGCACATGGTGGGGGCCTCCTTAATGCACCCTTCGCATAAAACAAAATGACACTAGGACTGCTCAAGGAGGCACAAGGGGCTTATAAATATGCCCCTCAATGTACCTCATAGTACCTGTTCACCTGACTTCTCTTTCGCCTTAATCACTCAACAAGACTAATTGAATATTAATTCCTCATGTACAGGGACGCTTACAGCACCTATGTCTAGTGTGTAAGATATGGGAGACCCAGAGCCCCTCATTATATTTTGCAGGGGTGACTTTCACCTATCCAATGTACTGCCCTCTACAAAAGTCTACATGCGGCATAATATGCATTTAGGACTACATAGCCTTAATATTAGGTACAGCAACATTCATGTGCACTGGCTGCAGGCTTCTGAGCAGAGTTCTGGGCACCAGCAAACATTCTTTTACAAGTTAAGCACTGATAATCATTGCCATTTTTGGTATATCAAGTTGCTGTCTCCAAAAAAAGTCTGTTAACTACCAAGAGATTGAGGAGCCAGTTACATTTTAAAAGTTATTTCCTCATAAAATTATTGTTTTAGATCTGGGCTGACATCAGATTGGATTTTGGTGAAAATATTCATAGAGAATTCAACTTTTTTTAAAACTTGCTTAATCTGTGGTCTCAAACTTGAGACCGAAGACTCTGCATGCATATCACAAGGGCGAAACATCCTTAATAGTCCTTGGGTCTTTCCAGACAAGTGCCCCAACTATTTTTCAAGACAAAGAACACTCTAAGCTTTTCAATCGCTGAATGCTCAAGTGAAACTTACACCATTTAAAGAAGTTCCATTTTAAGTAGTGACAGAAGCCACACCCACCATTTGTGAAGTGCAGAAGACCTGAACAGGTGTTACCGATACTCACAGTGCCATTTAAGAAAGACATGTCACAGTGAGCCCAAAAAAGTTCCTGAAAGATCCTCTGGTGCACAGGAGGATCAAGAAATGGTTTGCATTGCAGCAAGGGAAGAAGTGGAAAGCACAACAAGCATTAAGTCATATTGAAGTTCTTTGCTCATCAACAAGATGAGAAGAGACTCAACACGAGGAGGGTCAACTGCAAGATTTGTGAGCAAAATTTTAGATGGAGGCATAAAGGACTTTACTCCTTCAGGGGTAAAGCAATTCAAAGACACCACATCAGTGAAGCATGAAGATGTAAGTCACGTGCCTGGAACAGCAGAACTAATATCTGATGCAGGGAAAATATTTCCAAGATTGGGAATAAAATGATGAAGGGATATTAATGCAAATTTCATTAAAAAGAAAAACATTTTTAAAAAGTTTAAAAGTTTTTAAGTAGCCATTGGCGACAAAGTTGCAAACCAAAAACACAAAACACAAAAACCCATGCAAAAATACTTCTTATTAGAAGCATCAACAAACAATAAAAAACAACTCTCTATAAAACTCCTAAGCTCCGCAAGTCCACCTAAATGGATTGGCTGCATGGTCTATCAGTAGTGCCGACCAGAATAGGCCACCAGCAGTGACTTGTACACAGAGCCTGGCCTTCTTACAACCCTACAATCCCTGCTGTACATGGCCATAGGTCACATACAGTAGGAGTTAGCCATCCACTGGATGTGGACACAGAACCTGACCGAATGTCTGACCCTGCTGCCAACCCTGACTTCACAGGGCCAAAGGACATGCACAGCTGTGTTCTCTTAGGGTGGATTGGACTGATACTTTCATAGAAGTTGGTTGCAGTATATCATTACAACATTGATTCATCGAAAAAATAAAATAAAGTAAAATTATAGTTAATATAGTTTGTACCACTGCAAGTTGTGTTGAAGAAACCTCTAATCTACAATTAAATAAATAGTTAAACTACAGGAAGGGTCATTAATTAAAATAAAATAATTGAAATTTACTAGTTAAAGGGTACAACATTACTGACCATATACAGTTACAAAAATTACAAAGTGAGCCCTGTACAGAAATAAAGGAGGGCGGTATAAACAAACAGTTCCACAAGTCATTCCCTTAAGGAGTGGGCCCCAAGCCTTTCAATGGCGGTGTGTACCGCCACGGACAGGCTGGCGGTCGGGGACTCATAATCCCCCGGGCAGCGGTGCTTGCACCGCTGCCCGGGGGATTATGACCGCCAGGCGGAATCCTGGCGGTATATTGGAGGGGCCGGCGGTATGGCCGTGGCAATTCCGCCACGGTCATAATTGCTGGCGGAACACCGCCAGCCTGTTGGCGGTGTTACCGCCAACTTACCGCCGGCCGCCAGGGTCGTAATGACCCCCAATGTCTTCCAAAGACAGAAGCTAAACATGACATCGAGAACTAGCTGCAGGATATTATAGTGCCTTGAGGTTAATGAACACCCCTCTTTTTTCTGTTTTTAATAAACCTAGCAGACTCTATAAAATATTAATAATATAAATTTAGACATTCATTAATTCACTCACAATACATGATTAGACATGATTAGACATTGCCCTAATTAAAAATGTACATTTAAACCCTGGAGATTTCCAATGTGTTTTCAGCTAAAACATAGAACCCAAACAACAGTGTCTAACCACTATTTTTGTTCAAATAGGTTTCAATATTTTTAGAATCCTAAAAAATCATTTACGACCTAGTAATAGTCCTGATTTGTTTGCAGTAAAATAATGGATAACACACAGGAAGATCTATTCCTTAAAGCATTTACATCACAAATTAGACTTGGCTTTTTCTACAACAATGACGTGTAAGAAGCACATGTCGTTTAATATGACACCTCATGAATCCCTGCAAACTCAGGTTTGGAGGGGCGCAAGGAATGAGAGAGACCTTAGACCTCATTCTCTTCTTTCACCTTAACTGAATGTAATCTGGACTAAGGGACTGGTTATAAAAAAAATTTGCATTCCTAGGAATGACATTGTTGAAAATACGGTGATATCCCAGTCCACTGCCAGCTCCCAATCCTCCCTAGGTCCTAACCAAATCCATCCAGCATAATTCATAAAAGGTGGAAACTGACACAAGGGACAGCTTCCACTTTTGTCACACTGCCGCCACTCCATTTAGAATGCTGGTAACTGATCAATGGTTTGCAACCACAATTACGCTTACAAACCATTCACATATTGCATTTGAAATCTCAATTTGTTGGGGGCACCGTGAGAAAGGGCATCTTTTGAAGTGGTAGCCCCCCCACCTTTTGTGAAGGAGTATGCCATCACAGTGGCTCCCCTCACAGAACTAACCTCTAAGAAAAGAAGTTGTCAAAAGGATTTTGACATGCTGAAGGATGCAATGTGCTCTCCCCCAGTCCTGAAAGCTCCAGATTACTCCACGCAGTTTATTGTCCAAACATATGCCTCTGAACTTGGGATAGGAGCAGTCCTAGCATAGACAAATGATGAGGGGCACGACCAGCCTGTTGTTTTCATAAGTAGAAGACTACTCCCAAGGGAACAAAAATGGAGTGCCATGGAGGGGAAGCCGTTGCTGTGACCTGGGCCTTTAAGTAGCTGAGGCAATGCTTATTTGTCTCTCACTTCATAGTTCAGACATATAACAGGTTTCTCAGGTGGCTTCAACAAATGAAAGGTGAAAACCAAAAACCACTTAGGTGGTCCATATCTCTACAGGGAATGGACTTTAAAGTAGAACACAGACCTGGAAACAACCACGCCATTGCAGATGACTTTTCCAGGTTCTTCCACTTAGTGGATGAAGACTGCCCAGGGGAAGGGTGTTTTCATTCCATTTTGTTTGGACAGGGGTACTGTGAGAAAGGGCCTCCTTTAACGTGGTAGCCCCCTACTTCCTGCCTGGAAAATGATGTGGTTTCAAACCCTGCCTCTGCTAAACAGGTTCCTAGGGCTATATCTCTTCTCTCAAAACTGTACTATGTTTGGCACATCAGCCACCTTTGTAAGTCCCTAGTAAATGGTATCCCTGGTATTTAGGACATGGGTGCTGAAGAGGGCCCCCAGAGCTGCAGCATCAATTGTGCCACTCTGAGAGGCCCCACACTAGCCTCATGCAGACTGCCGTTGCAAATGCATGACAAGGTGTATCTAAAGTTTCAGACTCAACATGGGGCTCACCAAAAGTGTCTGGTCCACTAACACTGCATGCATTAAGGGTAAAGGGCAGAACACAAAGTTTTTCCTGGGTGGAGGTGTTACACCGCCTCCCCCAGGTAGGCCACCCAATGGTTTTGCCCCCACAGTAGGTGAGAAAACCGTTGGGAAACCTAGCAAGGATAGGAGGAGTGGTCATCCCCAGCTAGCACCACTCCTCAGATGTGGAAGGCAAGGCAACCACTCCATTTCATTTTCCTCCATCTTGGATGGTAGGTCAATAGCTAATCAGGTTAGGAATGTGACCCTTCCCACAGGAAGTGATCACTTAGTGGGTATAGCCACCTTAAGGTAGGTAGCAAATTGGCCACTACAAGGTACCCCCCATAATGCCACTTAAATGCAACATTTAGAGGGCATTCCTAGAACAAGAGATTACATTTGATGGACACAAAGAAGGCTAGGACAAAGAAGACCCAAGGCACGAGAACTGAAACCCTGCTGCAGAAAGAAAAAGGCACCAAACCATGCCTGCTGCTCCAAGACTCGACAATTGCCTTTGTGGTGTCACCTAGAAACCTAAAGGACTATTCAGAACCCGAGATCACCTCCAGCCTCCTAAAACATGCCAAAAACCTCCCTTTGAGTGCAGGTATCACTCCCTGCATCCAGCAGGCAAGGAACCTGTGATGAAACCTGTGAAGTCTGGTAAAGTGACCATCTGCCGACCAATGACCCGAACCCAGTGGCCCAACCAAATTTTGTATGGCAGGCTTCAAGGGCAATACCTGCCACTATGCCAAGTTTGGTAGGTATTGCGATTCACCAGGGCTGTGGTGTACTACTACTCAGGGTATCAGACTCCTAACATCAGACACACAGAAGGAAAGTCCACTTTGAACTCTCAAAAGTCCAGAGGCAAGCACCAGTTGAGGGACTTTAGGGCACCTGAGATCCATCCCCTCAAAGTCACCTGTTCTTGACTACAGGGACTCCAAGATACATGACTCCTAGTTGATATATCTTCACTGTACCCCACATCCCTGGCCCCTGCATCGACAAACCAACTGTGCTCTAGGGGTCCCAAACCTCTTGTGACATCCACCCTCCAAGGGGACTCACTGGACTTAACGTTAATTCTAACTTTGCAATGTATTTCCAAGTGATTTCCTTCTCCTTTGGGTTCCAGCTCCATGACCTTTGGCCGCTGCTCCCGCTTGAACCAGGAACCACCTGAAATTCTCCGCCTGGCCCATTGGACACTTCGACGATCTCAACCTAAAAAAGAGAGTGACATTTGTGAGAGCATTGCCTGGGTTTATATGCATTTTTAAAGTTTTTCCCATTGATTCATATAGTGCGTAATTACGCAAAAAACTGAAGGTTTTCTCAAGTTTTAAAAATCATAACTAAAAAGTACTTACCATATATTGATAAGCTTAGTCTTAAAAAGTTCATAAAAGTCTGAAGTATTTGTGTAAATCAGTCTTAAGTTATTCTTCCGAGTGTGTGTCCACATTTATTTATATTGTGAGTACAACTAATGCTTAGAGCATCTGCAAGATAAGCCTAACTGCCCCCCCACACGACCACAACAACAGATCATTAGGTGGCCTGTTTTTGACCTCTGGATACCAAGGTGGGGTGCCTGGACTGTCTGCACAGTGCACGTCATTTTCGTATACTATATAGAGAGCCAGCCTCCTTCGGATACTCTTTTGATGTCCCTCCGATTTGTGATTCTGATAAAGTAAAAAAAGCACCCTGTGAGTCAGAAAGACTTTCGAGACAAAATTACTTTTTTGACTCCTAAAGTTCTTTTAATACATAGTGATACACTTTTGAGATTGCAAAGTTGTTGATTTTGTGACTAGCAGGCTTTTCGTCTGCAAAAGAGTTTCATATATTAGGCCCCAAACTTCCAAATTTTACCTTAAGCAACTCCAATTACTTTAACTAAGCATCAAATTAAATATTTACACTGAAGTCCTTATCTACTCCACCCAAGTGTTTTTTTCCTCAAAAGTCTGAAATGCTTTCCTAAACTTTAATACTTGTACCCCTACTGCATCAATGTGTGTAAAATTGTTACAACAGTAAGATAATAATGCTGCATAATTTTGTCAGTCCTTTTCATAACATTGTCACATAATTCCAGTCACCCATGTTGTATTTAAAGTGCCATTGGAAAAGAAAATACTCTGCTCTAGTCACCTGTAGTTATACTTTATGCAACTTTGAAAAAGCAGCAAAGGTCCAGTAGCTACTAGTCAGCTGGGTTTTTTCACAGGGATGTCTTTGTCTGCATTTTTATGGTTCTAGAGCCACCCAGGGGATCAGTCTTATGACCCTTGGATATCTTTCTGTCCTTAAAGTTCAAATGGAAGGAGGTCCAATTTCCTCAGGTCCTTCTCATAGTTCACAAATGCCAATTATGGCAGTTTCAGCCCTCCTTGTATCCTTTCCCAAGTCCACCAGTGTCCTCATGAAGTGACTTCAGGAGCCACATTAATGACTGGCACTTGCTAATGAATGGAGATGAATCTTGGGCACTCCCTAACCAATTGAGTGAAAGATCCAGGTTCAACTAACTCTTCCCAATGTTTTCATAGTTCTTATTTTCCTCACTGCAAACAGGCCCCAAATGTTGTGTACCATGGCATTTTCAACATAGAAAACATCTTCAACAACTCTAACCTTGGGCTCTGAAGGCTAGGGGTATCGGTATGTCACAGATAAATTACTAGTGCCCACTCACACCTAACACCAACATCCAATTAAAGCAAGCCTTGCACCTACAATAGTCTAGTCCAGTTGGGCAAAAGCAGGGTCCCTCGGCAATCAGACACACAATACACAGAGTTCAAAACTTTTACAGATGTTTCACACAGACCTCTCATGCAGGATTTGACAATGGAGTGCCAAAAGAAAGTACACACCCTAATTACATATTCTTGGAAAAGTCATCCCTGCCCATTCAGGTCAGTTGTTTGTGTGCTCATGGGATTAATTTCACACATTTTTTTAGACTGAATTCAGGCAGGTAAATGTAGCTTTGCAAAAGTTTTTTAATAAGATATTTATAGAAAATCTAACTTCATAACTGAATTGGATTTTTGATAACTATTAACATTGGTGGATGAATATTTTTTCTACCGGCCCCTTTACCGGACCAACAGTATCAGTATTTCATTCAGCACACTGTTTTTCACAGAGGACCAATAGGCCTGCCTCAGTGAAAATAGCTTTTAGAGCATTTTTCACTGATGGGACTTTAATTTTGTACATATCCCACTTTTAAATACCACGTACCCTGCTTTTTGGGCCACACAGCTTTCATAGGGCTGGCTTAAAATAAGGTCATGACAGTAATCTTTAAAATAGCTTATAAACAACTAAAAGTAGACATGTGGCTTCATACTTCATTCCCCTGTGGAGAAGTGTAGGGCTGATCATAGGAAGCTGTACCATCCACTGGAATTTCTGGGCATCTAGAGGAATTCAATAGGCAGATCAACTCACTAATAAGTGATCATTTAAATGTCTCAAAGCTCTTTATACTGAGGGCCTCATTTTTAAGTCCCATGGTGCAGAGTGCACTTCATGCGCCACCCTGAGCCACCAGGAAAAGGCAGAACTGTGTTGTATCTGCAAGATACAGCGCTTTTCGAGCTTCTCCCCTGCTCTCAAGCACAAATTTCTGCCATGCGCCAATGCAGGCACCGTGGTGCAAGGGTGCCTGCATTGTAGGGATGAGTGTTTTTGTGCAGGACAGGGCACCTTCCTGCACAAAAACAACCACAGGAGGTGTTTTCCTCTTTCTATGTGTGCTGCAAAATGAGGCACACTTAGAAAGAGGAAAAACAGGGAAAAATAAAGATATTTCTCACTGTTGCATCATTCTACACCACCCTTTGGGTGGCATAGGAATTTGAACCATTCCCAGACTTGTGGCGCAGTGTGCCTCTAGGGCCTTTTAGATGAGGCCATGAGTTTCAATTACTAACCTCATTCTAATGGCAGAACAATCAAATGCCTGTTTGTCTTTAAAGTTGCAGGGAGTATCGCTGTTTAACATTCTGGACTCTCCCATAAGAAAATATCTCAAAATATGGGAGCAACATAGAGGAATAGCGTAAAGTCTGCATGGGATACTTCTCAATAACATCTACTCTAAACTGTTTGGGGTTGATCTCAGGAGCCTTCTGGCAGTCAGTACTGTATTCCTATTTTACAGATGAAGATAGCAACATTACTTAGGAAAGTCAAACTGAAAAATTCACACTATAAGATATTGCATGACTCATCCTCATCCCCTCTCTACTTGCACAGGGCAGGGCTTTCACATAGTTCTGAATGCTGCTATTAAATCAGGCTTATTTGCGGATAGGACCACAATACTACATCATGAAATGGTCTACCACTTTATCTGTTGGCAGGCTTGTGTTCACTCCTTTAGTTTGACTGGTGATACTCCATGGTATTTCAGACATTACAGGTAGTTAAACCACAAGCAAAGATGAATGGCTACATCATTAGTTAACCAAAAACTTGTACCATGCACCACTAAAGAAAAATCTTGTTCCTGGCACTTGACAAATGTTTAACTGAAATGGCAAGAGTTGCCACTTATGAACATATCATATGCAAGGAAAACAACCGAAGGCAATATTCAACAAAGGCTTTTTTGCAACATTTCACAACTGCTAAATAAGGTCATTAGTAGAATTCTGAGCTAAACATATGCTGCATTGATACTCTGTACCAACGTGTTATTTGAGATGGAATTGTATTACCCATGTCACATCACCCAAAGCTAAAGCCCCCAGCAGTGGTCCTGTGAGCCAAAAATGGAACTCATTATTTGAGATTGGCTCTGATAATAATACTACAGCTGGGTGTAATTACCATACTAACACAGCTGTGTTCCCCGTGGGATACTTCATAATAGTGGAATCTCATAAATTTGAAATTTGGAAATTTAGGACATCCATACACTTATACCGTGCATAGGTTGGCTTTTGGGCAGGTGAGGCCACTTGTTGCTACTGCAACATCTATTTCTTCTCTGTGACTCAGGGCTTGATTTAGATCTTGGTGAACGAGTTACTCTGTCACAAAGTTGATCGTTATTCCGTCCGCAATTTTACATTTTGAATAGGATTTAATGGAATTGGAATACAGTGGACGGGATATCTGTCACATTTGTAACAGAGTAACCTAGCCTGCCAAGGTCTAAATCTGGCCCACAGTTTACTTATACTATACTATGTGAGTTATAGCATGTGAGTTATAGCATCCTTCCTTAAAACAGACACTGTCTTGAACAAGGTGGATTTAAACTCAAAAGATTATCTTAACTCATTACCTCCTCTCTATTTGGCTAGGTGATTGAACATAGAAACCATGTTAACAAAAAACATACTACATAGGATTTGGATTATGTTGGTAGAACTCTATGCAGAGGCTCTCCACCGGGGCACACTTCCCGAGACAATGAGAGAAGGGCTGGTGGTCCCATTGCGCAACACAGAGTCGCGGGAGGCGCCGGTGACCGATTTCAGACCGCTTTCGTTGCTGAATTGTGACTTTAAGATACTGAGTAAGACCCTGGCCAACAGATTGGTCCAACATCCCCCTCCCCCAGCTCTTCTCCCTTTACCTGTCCCCCCTCCCTTCCGCTTTCCCGCCGCCACCTCCTGCAAGCCCCCGCCCCCCAGCTCCCATTCGCCCCCAGCTGACCCCTCCCCCCCCTCCTCCCTCTTATGGCGGCCGCTGCGCGACAGTGGTAGCGACCCTTGACCCAAGGGTAGGTCGCTCCCCCTGCCGCTGCAGCTCCTCCAGGTCCTCCAGGTTCCTGAGACCGCCCAGCCACCTCGCAGTAAGTACCCCCCACCTCCCAGCTCCTCACCCTGCCCTGCGCTACTCATCCTCTCTCCACCTTCTTTTCTCCTTCCCTGTTCTTCCTCCTCGCTCCTCTTCTGTAATCTTCTTCTGTACTCTTCTTTCGCTCCTGCTCCCCGTCTTCTCTCTTCATCTGTGTGCTTCTCAGCCTCTCCTCTGCACCGCGACCCGCGTGTGCCTCTTCTTCTCTGTCCCTCTTCTTGGCTCCTTCCTCTGCCGCCCCTCTTCTTCATCTGTATTCTTCTGTCTTCTGCGCTCCTCTTCTTCTTCATCTTCTTCTGTAGTCTTCTGTCTTCTGCTCTTCGTCTCCTGCACCTTCTTCTGTGGTCTTCTGTCTTCTGTTCTTCATCTTCTGTCTTCTGTTCTTCTGCTTCTTTCTTCTGCTCTTCTGTCTTCTGCTCTTCTGCTTCTTCGTCCTCCGTCTTCTGCTCTTCCCGCGCCTGCCCTCCTGCTCCTGTCTCTTCTCTCTCCCTCACTCGCCTCCCCCTCAGTATCACCCCTATCTACCCCGTTCGCTATCTGCCTCCCTCACTCCTCCTATCTACCAATCCACCTATCTCTCTATCTCACTATCTATCTCCCTCACTCACCACCTCCTCCTATCTACCTATTTCTATATCTTTCCCCCCCACTCACCACCCCTATCTTACCCCGTTACCACCCCTATCTTCCTATCCTTTCTCTCTACCTCTCACCCTCACCCACCTCTACAACCCCCCTCCCCTATCTTCCCAACCTTACTCCTATCTCTCTCCCTAAACTTCCTAAAACTCACCCCCACCACCTTTAAACCCCCCTCCCCCAGCTCTTCTCCCTCTACCTGTCCCCCCCTCCCTTCCGCTTTCCCGCCGCCACCTCCTGCACACCCCCGCCCCCCAGCTCCCATTCGCCCCCAGCTGACCCCACCCCCCCTTCCTCCCTCTTATGGCGGCCGCTGCGCGACAGTGGTAGCGACCCTTGACCCAAGGGTAGGTCGCTCCCCCTGCCGCTGCAGCTCCTCCAGCTCCTCCAGGTTCCTGAGACCGCCCAGACACCTCGCAGTAAGTACCCCCCACCTCCCAGCCCCTCACCCTGCCCCGCCCTACTCACCCTCTCTCCTGCTTCTTTTCTCCTTCTCTGTTCTTCCTCCTCGCTCCTCTTCTGTAATCTTCTTCTGTACTCTACTTTCGCTCCTGCTCCCCGTCTTCTCTCTTCATCTGTGTGCTTCTCAGCCTCTCCTCTGCACCGCGACCCGCGTGTGCCTCTTCTTCTCTGTCCCTCTTCTTGGCTCCTTCCTCTGCCGCTCGCCGCCCCTCTTCTTCTTCTTCATCTGTATTCTTCTGTCTTCTGCGCTCCTCTTCTTCTACATCTTCTTCTGTAGTCTTCTGTCTTCTGCTCTTCGTCTCCTGCACCTTCTTCTGTGGGCTTCTGTCTTCTGTTCTTCATCTTCTGTCTTCTGTTCTTCTGCTTCTTTCTTCTGCTCTTCATCTTCTGCTCTTCTGCTTCTTCGTCCTCCGTCTTCTGCTCTTCCCGCGCCTGCCCTCCTGCTCCTGTCTCTTCTTTCTCCCTCACTCGCCTCCCCCTCAGTATCACCCCTATCTACCCCGTTTGCTATCTGCCTCCCTCACTCCTCCTATCTACCAATCCACCTATCTCTCTATCTCACTATCTATCTCCCTCACTCACCACCTCCTCCTATCTACCTATTTCTCTATCTTTCCCCCCACTCGCCACCCCTATCTTACCCCGTTACCACCCCTATCTTCCTATCCTTTCTCTCTACCTCTCACCCTCACCCACCTCTACAACCCCCCTACCCTATCTTCCCAACCTTACTCCTATCTCTCTCCCTAAACTTCCTAAAACTCACCCCCAACCACCCTTAAACCCCCCTCCCCCAGCTCTTCTCCCTCTACCTGTCCCCCCTCCCTTCCGCTTTCCCGCCACCACCTCCTGCACGCCCCCGCCCCCCAGCTCCCATTCGCCCCCAGCTGACCCCTCCCCCCTCCCTCTTATGGCGGCCGCTGCGCGACAGTGGTAGCGACCCTTGACCCAAGGGTAGGTCGCTCCCCCTGCCGCTGCAGCTCCTCCAGCTCCTCCAGGTTCCTGAGACCGCCCAGCCACCTCGCAGTAAGTACCCCCCACCTCCCAGCCCCTCGCCCTGCCACGCGCTACTCACCCTCTCTCCTGCTTCTTTTCTCCTTCTATGTTCTTCCTCCTCGCTCCTCTTCTGTAATTTTCTTCTGTACTCTTCTTTCGCTCCTGCTCCCCGTCTTCTCTCTTCATCTGTGTGCTTCTCAGCCTCTCCTTTGAACCCCGACCCGCGTGTGCCTCTTCTTCTCTGTCCCTCTTCTTGGCTCCTTCCTCTGCCGTTCGCCGCCCCTCTTCTTCTTCTTCATCTGTATTCTTCTGTCTTCTGCGCTCCTCTTCTTCTTCATCTTCTTCTGTAGTCTTCTGTCTTCTGCTCTTCGTCTCCTGCACCTTCTTCTGTGGTCTTCTGTCTTTTGTTCTTCATCTTCTGTCTTCTGTTCTTCTGCTCTTCATCTTCTGTCTTCTGCTCTTCTGCTTCTTCGTCCTCCGTCTTCTGCTCTTCCCGTGCCTGCCCTCCTGCTCCTGTCTCTTCTCTCTCCCTCACTCGCCTCCCCATCAGTATCACCCCTATCTACCCCGTTCGCTATCTGCCTCCCTCACTCCTCCTATCTACCAATCCACCTATCTCTCTATCTCATTATCTATCTCCCTCACTCACCACCTCCTCCTATCTACCTATTTCTCTATCTTTCACCCCCACTCGCCACCCCTATCTTGCCCCGTTACCACCCCTATCTTCCTATCCTTTCTCTCTACCTCTCACCCTCACCCACCTCTACAACCCCCCTCCCCTATTTTCCCAACCTTACTCCTATCTCTCTCCCTAAACTTCCTAAAACTCACCCCCCACCCTTAAACCCCCCTCCCCCAGCTCTTCTCCCTCTACCTGTCCCCCCTCCCTTCCGCTTTCCCGCCGCCACCTCCTGCACACCCCCGCCCCCCAGCTCCCATTCGCCCCCAGCTGACCCCTCCCCCCCCTCCTCCCTCTTATGGCGGCCGCTGCGCGACAGTGGTAGTGACCCTTGACCCAAGGGTAGGTCGCTCCCCCTGCCGCTGCAGCTCCTCCAGCTCCTCCAGGTTCCTGAGACCGCCCAGCCACCTCGCAGTAAGTACCCCCCACCTCCCAGCCCCTGCCCTGCCCCGCGCTACTCACCCTCTCTCCTGCTTCTTTTCTCCTTCTCTGTTCTTCCTCCTCGCTCCTCTTCTGTAATTTTCTTCTGTACTCTTCTTTCGCTCCTGCTCCCCGTCTTCTCTCTTCATCTGTGTGCTTCTCAGCCTCTCCTCTGCACCGCGACCCGCGTGTGCCTCTTCTTCTCTGTCCCTCTTCTTGGCGCCTTCCTCTGCCGCTCGCCGCCCCTCTTCTTCTTCTTCATCTGTATTCTTCTGTCTTCTGCGCTCCTCTTCTTCTTCATCTTCTTCTGTAGTCTTCTGTCTTCTGCTCTTCGTCTCCTGCACCTTCTTCTGTGGTCTTCTGTCTTTTGTTCTTCATCTTCTGTCTTCTGTTCTTCTGCTTCTTTCTTCTGCTCTTCATCTTCTGTCTTCTGCTCTTCGTCTCCTGCACCTTCTTCTGTGGTCTTCTGTCTTTTGTTCTTCATCTTCTGTCTTCTGTTCTTCTGCTTCTTTCTTCTGCTCTTCATCTTCTGTCTTCTGCTCTTCTGCTTCTTCGTCCTCCGTCTTCTGCTCTTCCCGCGCCTGCCCTCCTGCTCCTGTCTCTTCTCTCTCCCTCACTCGCCTCCACCTCAGTATCACCCCTATCTACCCCGTTCGCTATCTGCCTCCCTCACTCCTCCTATCTACCAATCCACCTATCTCTCTATCTCACTATCTAGCTCCCTCACTCACCACCTCCTCCTATCTACCTATTTCTCTATCTTTCCCCCCCACTCACCACCCCTATCTTACCCCGTTACCACCCCTATCTTCCTATCCTTTCTCTCTTCCTCTCACCCACCTCTACAGCCCTGCTCCCCTATCTTCCCAACCTTACTCCTATCTCTCTCCCTAAACTTCCTAAAACTCACCCCCACCACCCTTAAACCCCCCTCCCCCAGCTCTTCTCCCTTTACCTGTCCCCCCCTTCCACTTTCCCGCCGCCACCTCCTGCATGCCCCCGCCCCCCAGCTCCCATTCGCCCCCAGCTGACCCCTCCCCCCCTCCTCCCTCTTATGGCGGCCGCTGCGCGACCGTGCAGCGGGCGCGCCAGAGGCAAGCCCGTCTGCGCCCGTCCGCGCCTGGCACGCGCCCAGCGCCACGACCCCTGGTCCCCAGCTCTCCTACACCCCGCTGATCCGCTACGATCCCTCCACCCTCCACGCCCTCAACCCAGGGCGCTCCAACACCTGCTTCCAAGCTCAACCCAAACGCACCCATGGACCCTTCACCTGCCACTCCTGCAAACGCATCTTCCACCACGCCACTACCACGACCACCAACCCACGCGCCATCAACCACCTCAAGTGCATCCTGGTCAACGCTCGATCCATCCACAAGCACGCCGTTGAACTCTGGGACCTCCTGGACTCCACAGCACCGGACTTCGCCTTCATCACGGAGACCTGGATGAACGCCTCCTCGGCCCCTGACATCGCCACTGCCATCCCCGAAGGCTACAAGATTTCCAGGAAAGACCGCACCAACCAAGTAGGAGGAGGAATCGCCATCGTCTTCAAAGACTCCATCAGTGTCACCACCTCCACCGAAGACACCCCCCTCGCCGCCGAACACCTGCATTTCCAGATTCGCACCGACCCCAGGACCACCCTCAGAGGATCCCTCATCTACCGTCCTCCCGGGCCGCGCGCCCCTTTCAGCGACTCCATCGCAGACTTCGTCTCCCCACACGCCCTCGCCTCGCCGGACTACATCCTCCTAGGCGACCTCAACTTCCATCTGGAACAAAACAATGACCCCAACACCACCGCTCTGCTCGACAACCTCGCCAACCTCGGCCTCAAGCAACTGGTGAACACCGCCACCCACATCGCCGGACACACGCTTGACCCCATCTTCTCCGCCAGCAAACACGTCTCCTTCAGCCACGCCTCCGCTCTACACTGGACCGACCACAGCTGCGTCCACTTCACATTCTGTTGCGAGACCCGCCTCCTCCGCACTCAACCCATCCCTCGTCGACAGTGGAACAAAATCCCAGAGGAACAACTCTTCTCCGCACTCACCGTCAACCAACCCACCCTCACCACCGACCCCAACGACGTAGCCCTCAGCTTCTCGAACTGGATCTCCTACTGCGCAGACAACCTTGCTCCCCTCAGATGCACGCATCAACAGGCCATCACCAAAAAACCTCTCTGGTTCTCTGACACCCTTAAGGAATGGAAGAAAACCTGTAGCGCCCTCGAGAAGGCCTGGCGCAAGGACCACACCGCCGACAACATGACTGCCCTCAAAAACGCAACCCGCGAACAACACCACTTGATCCGCGCAGCCAAAAGGAATATTTTCACTGACAGACTGGACAAAAACAGCAAAGAACTTTTCAGCATCGTTAAAGAGTTCTCCACCCCCAACGCCAACGCCGTCACGCCCTCACAAGACCTGTGCAACTCCCTCGCCACCTTCTTCCATCGCAAGATCACCGGCCTCCACGACAGCTTCGGACACCAAACCCAACCAAGCATCACCGAACCCACACCCCCGGCCATCACCCTCAACGCCTGGACCCACATCAACACTGAAGAAACCAAAACCACCATGAACTCTATCCTCTCCGGCACCCCATCGGACACCTGCCCTCACTTTATCTTCAATAAAGCCGACGACATCATCGCCCCGCACCTCCAGGCCATCATCAACTCTTCATTTTCTTCTGCTACCTTCCCCGAAAGCTGGAAACACGCCGAAGTCAACGTCCTACTAAAGAAACCTACGGCTGACCCAAGAGACCTGAAAAACTTCCGCCCCATCTCGCTCCTCCCCTTCCCTGCCAAGGTAATAGAGAAGACCGTCAACAAACAGCTTACCAACTTTCTGGAAGACAACAACCTTCTCGACCCTTCACAAACTGGATTCCGAACCAACCACAGCACTGAAACCGCCCTCATCTCAGTCACAGACGACATCAGCACCCTGATGGACAACGGTGAAACAGTCGCCCTCATCCTCCCCGACTCTCGGCTGCCTTCGACACCGTCTGTCACCGCACCCTAATAACCCGCCTCCGCTCCACCGGGATCCAAGGCCAGGCCCTGGACTGGATCGCCTCCTTCCTCTCAAACCGATCTCAAAGAGTTTAGCTCCCACCTTTCCACTCAGACCCCACCGAGATCATCTGCGGCGTACCTCAAGGCTCTTCGCTCAGCCCGACACTCTTCAATGTCTACATGAGCCCCCTCGCCGACATCGTACGCAAGCACAACATCATCATCACCTCCTACGCCGACGACACCCAACTTATACTCTCCCTCATCAAGGACCCCGCCAGCGCTAAGACCAACCTACAAGATGGCATGAAGTACGTCGCAGATTGGATGAGGCTCAGCCGCCTAAAGCTGAACTCTGACAAAACGGAAGTCCTCATCCTCGGCAACACCCCGACCGCATGGGACGACTCCTGGTGGCCCACGGCCCTTGGCACCGCACCGACCCCCTCAGACCACGCCCGCAAACTCGGCTTCATCTTGGACCCTCTTCTCACCATGACCAAACAAGTCAACGCCGTGTCCTCCGCCTGCTTCCTCACCCTCTGCATGCTCCGCAAGATCTTCCGCTGGATCCCCGCCGACAACAGAAAAACCGTGACCCACGCCCTCGTCACAAGCCGCCTGGACTACGGCAACACCCTCTACGCTAGAACCACCGATAAACTCCAAAAACGCCTGCAACGTATTCAAAACGCCTCGGCCCGCCTCATCCTCGACGTACCCCACAACAGCCACATCTCCGCACACCTGAGACACCTGCATTGGCTCCCAGTCAGCAAAAGGATCACCTTCCGACTTCTCACCCACGCACACAAAGCCCTCCACAACAAGGGACCGGAATACCTCAACCGTCGCCTCAGCTTCTACGCCCCCACCCGTCTCCTCCGTTCCTCTGGCCTCACGCTTGCTGCCGTCCCTCGCATCCGCTGCTCCACGGCGGGTGGGAGGTCCTTCTCCTACCTGGCAGCCAAGACCTGGAACACCCTCCCCACCAGCCTCAGGACCACCCAGGACCACTCCGCATTCCGGAGACTCCTCAAGACCTGGCTTTTCGAGCAGCAGTAACCCCTCTCCCCCCTAGCGCCTTTAGACCCGCACGGGTGAGTAGCACGCTTTATAAATGTTAATGATTTGATTTGATTTGATCCTTAATACACAAGGACCAAAATGGTTTTATAACAGCATGTAGCACGTCTCTCAATCTTAGACATTTGTTTGCTCTCTTACATATTGCGAGAACTAAAAGGCCATCAGGGGCAGTGTTTCTATCTGTGGACCTGGAGAAGGTGTTTGATTCGGTGAGATGGAACTACCTGAAGGCAGTGATGCTCAGGGTGGGCCTAGGCGAGGGATGGGTGCAGTGGATTGACTTACTATACAGTGAACCGATGGCGCGGGTGAGAACAGGCCGGATGGTGTCAGCAGCCTACCCCATTTTTAGAGGCACCAGAGAAGGCTGCCTGTTGTCTCCTCTACTGTTTACACTTGCCGTTGAGCCTCCGGCGGCTCGGTTCCGGGCAGAGGGCTGAGGCAGCGGGGTGACGTGGGGCTGCACGGAACATAACATTTCACTTTATGCAGATGATATATTAATCTATTTGAGGGAGGATGATTCCGGGGTCCCATGGGCGCTTGCATTACTGCAGGAGTTTGGAGACTTTTCAGGCTTACGACTCAATAGACATAAGACGTACGTATTCCCGTGGGGGACGGGTGAACCACGGCCACCGTCCTGTCCTGTGGATATCAGATGGGCATCCCGCACCGTTAAATACCTGGGAGTTCAGGTGTTTCATGACTTAGGGGACCTTCGTGATGGCAACTTGGGCAGGGCACTCCGGTCTTTGAGGTCTTCTGTGACATTCTGGCGCCCTCTTAAACTATCCAGAATGGCACGAATATCCCTCTCTAAAATGATTATGTTGCCTCACCTTCTATATTATTTCTCCAACCTTCAGGTGACGGTTTCGGCGAGTTGGTTCAGGGAACTGAATACACTGCTGAGAGAGCTAATATGGGCTGGGGGTCGCAGGTGGACTGCTCTGTCTGTCTTGCGTCGCCCCGCTGATGAGGGAGGACTGGGAGTCCCGGACTTTGAACTTTACTACTTGTCGAGCCAGCTACAATAGATGGTCAGATGGTTTGCACGGTAGCGGCGATTGGACAGAGTCACTGCCAGGGGAGAGATTGGGGAGACTTGATACTGGCGCAAATGACCGATAGGTGGATACCGTTGCCAGTGGGGAAAACTTTGCTGAAAGTGGCCTTCTCCTGTTGGAAGAGTTGCCTGAAACACATTGAAATTAGGACTGCATACTCACCGGCACTCCCATTGACGGCATTGCCTCGGGGTCCACCAGGTTGAGTGCTACTGAGATCCAAGGTTGTGGCCTGGGTCCAGGCAGACGTGGGGTCCCTGGGGGATCTCTTCCGTGACGGGGTGATGAGATCCTTCCCTAGTATGATGGAGGAGAGCGGAGTTCCGAGGGGACAGTTCCTTCTTTACCAAATGCTGACACATTCCATACGGGAGCATTGGAGCACAGTGAATGCGGAACCAGAGGTTCATACAATACTTCACCTCTTACTAACAATGGGGGGGACACTTATCTTATCACTAGGCTATATATAACCCATAATAAAGGCGCAATGGAATCCCTTCAAGACCTTAGGGCGAAGTGGGAGGGGACGTTAGGCAGAGACAGGACTGAAGCGGAGTGGCAGAGAGCACTAGCGTACCCGCGTAGGGTATCACGGAACATCCGCCTTCGATACATCCAGTACAATTATGTGCATAGAACGTACCTTACACCACACATAATACAGGTGATATACAGGGGTGAACCCCGGGTGTGTCCCAGATGTGGTGCTGAGGGTGCGGATTTGGACCACATGCTGTGGCACTGCCCTGAGATACAGGAATGCTGGCAAAAGTAGTGAATGACATGGATGGGGCACTACGTGTGAGTGTGAAGATGGACCCCTCTGTTTGCCTGTAAGGTTTGGGCCCTAGAAGGGTCTCCCGAAAAATAGGCGACAGGTTTTTGGACTAGGCGCTATAAAAGTGCTGAATTGCTATGAACTGGAAGTCTCCTTGGGGCCCCTTGGTGGTGACTAGGAGGCATGATGTATCGACCTGGGCGCAGGCTGAGCTGCATGCGTTGTGGCGTGATGAGGCCCGGGGGGTCCGCCAGCATCCAATTGCCCCACTCTGGGCTGAATTACTGACAGCATGGGAGGAGCAGGCGTCGGTGGTAGGAGATAACTCAGGGAAAGGGGAGGACAAGACTGACATGATTCATACAGTCCCAGACACAGGTGAATAATAGGGTTGAACTGGAGTGTATGGAAGGGAATGAGGGACACTACTAGCGATGGTCACAACCGAGGGAACTGCGATATAGAGGTTAGGACCGTCCTGATCCCAATACATGATGTACTGAGAAACCAGCTGTTGAACATTGTGACTGAACCCTGGCGAAAGAGCTGCGGGAAAAGACAGGGATGGGTGGGCGCCTACCCGCCGGGATGGTGGGCCCGTGGCCCTGTTGACTCTGACCCCCACACCAGTTTTGGGATTGTCTCACCAGCACACAGTTAGATTTATTAATTATTACGGTTTATAGGACATCATCATGATTTGATGCAGAATGTGACACTTTGCAGATTGGGAACAAGAAGAGGGTTATAAAATCAGAGGACAGGGGCATTAACATGATATGTAGAATATAACTGTTAACATACTAATCGAATGCCTGTTCTACATTTCCAAAGTTACGAATATCGATATGTTTGTATTGTGAATTCGAGGCACTGCAACATGACTTGTTAATCAAACGAAGATGTGAGTTACTGGGAAAAATGTCAATAAACACATAAAAAAAAAAATGGATTTGGATTTTGTCCTCATAGAGATATTTTAGTGCTATAGAACATTTTCCCTGTCCCATACTCCATTTTCATGTTGTATTGGGGTAGCCTGAAAATACATAGAAGTTAAATATAACTGAACACATAGTTATGTCAAAAACACCCTTTTGTAGATTAGTAAACAACGGACTACAATCTTCAGATTCCTATATCAGGTTGATAGCATACCCCCTATGTGGAAGTAGAATCAACTGGATAAAACAAAACATTTTACTTAGCTCAACAAAATGACGCTGAGGATTTACATTTCAAAGTGCCTTGAATCATTTAAGTTAATAAAGAATCTTTGTTACAGTGTTATTATGACTAAAATCTCCTGAAGCCAGGTCCCATTACTTAGGGCCTGATTAAGAGGTTGGTAGATGGGGTTATTCCACCACAAATATTTTGGATATCCGGTCCACTGTATTACAATTCCATTACATCATAGGAACATCGTAATATGGAGGAGGGGGTATATACTAGGTTTGTGATGGAGTAACACATCCATCAAAGTCTGAATCAGGCCCTTAGTCTTTTTTAAGAAATTTTACATCCACATCCATTAAAAGGAGAGTAACAAAAGTAGTGAATTGTGAAAAGCATTTTTAGAAGACAATATTCTGCCTGCAAAACTATGGAATATCAAACCATTATCCAATTTAATGAGCTAGAGGTAGCAGATTATTTGAAAATTCAGCCCACCAAAATTATTATTTCCTGAGAAGGTGAGGCCTGTTGTACATTGAGGTGAGTCAAATGACAGTTGCTGGTTTTGCAACCTGAACCATTTATTGCTCTTAGCTAGATGTTCTGATCCAGCATCACTCAAAACGGCCATTATCAAACATCCTTAGAAAACCTACCATATTTATATGCCAGAGGATGAAGTTCCAATGCAAATGACTGATGCAGAGATGGAGGCCTGTAAGGGGCAACAGACCTCCATCACGCCATCTGCAGTGGAAAAGTATCACTGTTGTAACCACTGTCCCTAATAGTGAATTCAATACAGGAACAACATGTGGCACAATGCGATAGGTCATAGGATGAGCATGCAGTGGTCATCTGAGGGTATGCTTCCTTCAATGCATCCATCTGTCTTCCATTCAATGGATGCTGTTGCTCAAGCATTTTCAGATGTCAGTTCCTTCGGTCCATCACGATTGCAGCAGTGTCCACAAACAATTAGTACAATTATGTGAGAGTCACAGCAAATGGAGGTGCCAATGTTTTTCTCATGATTCATTAGCAATCACAATAGGAACCTTGTGTGTCTCTAAGCCATTATGCCATCTTCTTTTCATACAATGGAGTTTACGTTTTATACTCACAAAGACCACCAATTACCGCAGTGCAGACTTTGCAGGAGCAAAAAACATGTGTAGAGCTTTAGGTCTTTATTAGAGCAAGAAGCTTCATGTTGGTTCAACTGTAGGTTGATAGCTTATTCTAGGGGAAAGACAGGGTATGTGAGCCAATGTGATATCGAGCAGATTCATGGAATTTAGGTTACAGTCACATTTGAAGCCAAGTGATGTCACTCTCTTAAGGATGGAAGTATTGTAGCCTAGTAAATTTAAGTCATCCATTCAAGGATGAACCAAGAGGTGCAATAAGGAAGTAGAATAACAGAAATTCTGTTTTGTGGTTCCGGTTAAGGTAATACAGTGTTCCAAAACAGAGATCTTGCAAAATGTTCTGCCTGATTCAGAAATTGTACTTTGTAGTATATTTTGCAGTACTACAGTAGTACTACAAAACTTCTAACAAAGTGCAATTTACAAACTGCACTTTTGTAGTAACTTACCACTTTTGTAATAGTCCAAAAGTACACATGGCCAAGCAGTGATGCTGCAACATCCTCCCATAGAAAATAATGGGGATAGCTAAAATAACACTCCATAGGAAATTATTTTAAATTAAATTAGATTAGATTATTTAAAATCGTTAAAAATACAAATACAAATAAATTAATGTTAAAAAATATGAAAATAGTACATATTTGTTAAGTAATTATTAATTTAATTCTACACATCACTATTAATAATCATTAATCAATATTACAAAACATGTTTTTTTTCAGGGGATAGTTAATGTTTAAAAGTTATTTTTTTAAGTGATTATAGAATTAACAATACTGTACGTGTGTTCAACAAAACATAATGACGCATTTTGTTTTAAATTAAAAATAGTTTAAAATAGGTTATTACGTATCTTATAATGAAAAAATATGTACTATTTCTATATTTTCAGTTTTAATTTGTATTTATTTATACATTTAACTGTTTTAAATATTTTAATGTAATTTTACATTCTATTGGTTTTTATTTTAATTGCAGACCTCCATTATTGTCTGTGGGAGTGTGCTGCACTATTGCTCCTGCAAAGTGTTGAACTTACTACAAAAGTGTTGATTACTAAAAACACATAAGTTGCTTCAAAAGTGCAGTTTGTGAATAGCACTTCATAGTAAGTTTTGTTGTGTCACTGTAGTACTACAAAAACTTACTACAAAATGCACTCTGTGAATAAGGACTGATGTATCTAAAGTGAAATCATGCCTCTTGTGTAAAAGCCCATTTGATTTTTTTCTAATTTGATTTGCAGTCTATTTACCATGTTAAAATTCATTTCAAATCAACTGTCTGTACAAATCCACACAACCGGAAAATTGTTAATCCAATACAGAACAGATATTTTGCTATATTAAATTATAGTAATAAAACTAGTGCTTTGAATTTGCTATGCCTTTAGATTTTATATTAATATACTAGATGATATAAGAATAGCAGTTGATCCTTTCCTACTTCATGGGCATAATAGGAACATTGCAACATAAGAATTGTAGATATCATCTGCTCCTATTGAAACTGTCAACTGTGTAGTGTAAGTTTACCTGTATCTTCCTGCCAAACAACATCTGTGTAATGATAGGAGAATCAAGTTAGAATAATTGATAAAACCGTCACACAGTCTAGTCAAGAACATCTTTATTCGACAGAGAGCTTTAAAAGCATATAGAAACATTTCCATATACATTCATAGAGTTATAAAATGTAATTCATTAAAATAGCATAATACATTGAATTTAAAAATCACACTCATTTAATCAACATGCTTAAAGTACATATGAGACGCCCAGTGACCATAAGATCATCATCAATGCCACTACTAAGTTTCACGAAAGCTCATATCGCCATTCATGTTCCCTATTATTAAATAATTTAGGTGCTAAAGGAATTTACATGGAAGCGATTGGGACAGTTATCACCAAGTCAGAAATTCACACTGCTATCCAATGGCTAGAGCATTCTTAATGAGGTTTAAGTCTGCATAGCATATCTCTATGGGAGACAGTTTTGCGGAAACTCTAGCGCTTATCAATATCTATTTCAATTTGGCTTTAGGTAGCACGGGTACTAAAAAAGACAGCATAAGTGGGACGTGTTCTGTTTCGTTAGGTTATATTAGTAGCAAGGGAGTAATTCATGCTGCCAGACACATTACTCTGGAAAGGCAACCATAAAGTGAATTAAGTTCAGCCTGAGGTAAGAGCGACAGACGGGATTTTCAATTCATACTATTGACCTGATTATGAGTTTGGTGGTTGGACAGCCAGACTGCCATGACGGAGATCCTAAAAAGATAGCTGTGCCTGTGGACAGCAGACCACCGTATTACAATGCAAACAGGGAGAACCGCCACCTGCCAAGTAAAATATGCATACCGCCAGCAGTGCACCGGCTTGTATCTAGGCGGTCTGACATCCAGTGCGGTCAGTGCCGCGGCCAACCACCAAGCATATTACAAACACACAGTTGCCATGGCAGTCTCCTTGCGGCGGATAGCCATTGGTGGTCAACCACCATGATAGACATCCAGCCAAGTAACACACAAATGCACATTGGATGAATTAAAAAACAACACATCTGACACATATTGGTCCACTAGACACACCTACATATCACACTATAAAACGCACACCTTTACAGACCACAATCCTTTGCATTTCCACAGGGAGCAAAAGAACCCTGACCACTGTTTATTGAATTTTTCAGAGATACGGCACACCTTTTTCCACCATCGCATAGAACACCCTGCACACACTTTTGTCCATTCAATCCCTATTGCACTTCCCCTGTTAAGTCCCTGTCATCCAATTTATTTGTCCACTATGTAACATTTCAAAATTTCCTGTTTTTCAGAAGATGAGTTGAGAGTCATGGTGGATAAAATCATAAGAGTAGAGTTACAATTGTTTGGAGCCCAAGCCCAGCACACTCCTCTCAGTAGGAAAATGGAAATGTGGAACAGGATAGTGGACAGGGTGAATGCTGTAGGCACCACACTGTGCACAAAGGAGGACATTAGGAAGAGGTGGAATGATCTCAGGGGCAAGGTCCATTCTCTGGTCTCGCGGTAGAAGCTGGAGGTCAAGAACACCGGTGGTGGACCTCCCTGAGTCCCATTAAGACTCTTTCCCTGGGACGAGAAGGTCTCTGCCATCCTGCGGGCTTGACAGGAATGCCTGGAGGAGTGGAGTCTGGTAAGTTACAACACAAAAACTGTCACAAAACTGAAATGTCATGCATGCTCACAGCTCAGCTTTTGCCACTGTCTTGCTCATGTACCTCACTAACATTCAATACCCAGAGTATCTGAGGTTTTTTACACTGTCAATGTGTATTATTGGACCTAACATCACAGCTACCAAGACCGTTCACATGCCATATGTAAAATGCTGCCTGTAAATCTCACAATATCAAAATAAATCCAGGATTTATGTCCCAAACTGTAAATATATGCTCAAAGCTAAATTCATACTGCTTACAGATATGTAATACCCAACATTTGTCAAGTGTTAATGAGTAGAGTGACCTGACTTCAACTCCCAGTAGGCCCTCTTTCTATAACTCTAGCTATCAGCCCAGTGTGCACTTGAACCAATACATCTGTGAACTCTCAAATGAAGTCAACTCACCTGGGGAGAATGTCATTAGTCACGTTTTGGGAAGTAGATGGAGTGACCTGACTACTAAGGCCAGGATGCCCTGTTTCAGTGTTTCCAAACACCAGCCCAGTGTTCACATGTCCAATGACCTTTGTTTGCTAACTCTTAATTGAAGTGTACTCACCTGAGAGGATACCATTTATGCAGTGTGTGTAGTAGAGAGAGTGACCTGGCTACAACTCCCAGGAGGCACTGTGTCTGTAACTACAACTACCAGTCCAGTGTTCACTTGCCCCAGTGCATCTGTTAATGAACTTCCAAATTATGTTTACTCACCTGGGAGGATACCATATGTCAAGTGTTGGGAAATGGAGGGAGTGAGCTGATTGCTAAGGCCAGGAGCCTGTGTTTCAGTAACTCCAACCACCAGCCAAGTATTCGCCTGCCCCAGTACATCTGTTAGTGAACTCCCAAATGACGTTTACTCACCTAAGATGATAGCATATGTCAAGTGTTGGGAAGTAGAGGGAGTGACCTGGCTGCTAAGGTCAGAAGGTCCTGTTACTCCAAACACCAGCACAGTGGACACGTCCAAATACCATTGTTTGTTAACTCTCAATTGTAGTGTTCTCATCTGGGAGGATACCATTTGTGTGGTGTGTTTAGTAGAGAGGGTGTCCTGACTGCAACCCCCAGGAGGCCCTGTTTCTGTAACTCCCACCACCAGCCCAACATGCACTTGTCCAAATACCCTTGTTTGACAACTTCCAATTTATGTTTACTCAACTGGGAGTGACCAAGATACAGATAATGCTCAACTGAGAGATATGTCTGTCTACCTAGCTCCATCTTGACCTGCTAAGCCAAGATTAAACTATGGAGGACAGGAATTAAACCTTACTCAGTGTGTAAAACAAGTATTCCTAAAGGCTCCAGCTGCATCACCAGATTGGTATTGGCAGCAGACACATTGACACAGCACAGTGCACATGATGGCTACAGTCACATATACAACAAAGTCCTGTGTTTGCCTGCATCCCGCTCAACTAGATCTCCAAATGGTCAAAGCCATATGTTGCCTCTTTACTGTGTTGGTTTCACTGGTGGCAAGATGTCATTTTCAGGCCATTTTTCAAAGTGCAACTGATCTGCACATCTCATCAGCTGCTTGAGTCAAATAGGTTAGGCATGCTTCACACATGTCATATCAAATAACCCAATAGCATGGTAACTTGGCACAATAGGATTACCTACAACTTAACTATGTCCAATGTCTCACTTACTGTAACACAAAACCTTTGGTGGTAGATATCATAATTCAACCAGTAACAATGTACGTTCTTCAACAACAGATCGAGCTGCCACTTGGCACACGGAGGTCACAGAACAGACTACCACTACCCCCCTGGATGAAGTTCTCCATGACAACATTCCTGGACTTATGGACGTGGAGAAAGGTCCTGACCTATCTGGGCAACCTGGTCAGATGGCACCAGTGAATCTCACTGTGGCCACAAAGTCACTTCCCAGCCCTCTTGCTTCAACATCTTAATCAACGATGCTCCCCCCAACCTGTGTACCTAGCACAGTTTCCACCATCTTGTATCCCGCAGTCCTAGATCCTGAGGTGCAACTCAACAATCCGGACACTGAGGGTCCAAGACCCAGTTGGAGAGGGAACCCTAACAGGAGTGCTGCAGGAAATTAACACCACACTGATCAGAGCTTCTGCCCTTTCCTGTCCAGCAAGTACACCATGGCAAAATACATCTGTAGCAGACACAGGAAGGGAGGCCCTGACAGAGGCACAAACAGTTGCAGACACCTCTGCCACTGCAGCAGCTGGCCCCCCTCCCTTGCAAGCGGGGACGTCCAGCAAAGAATCCAGGAGGTATGGATGGCAAGACACCCACCACTGTCAGCAAGAATCCTCTTTCTTAAGGTCCTCCCTTGTGTGTCACACATTCAATCTATGGTCTGATCCTGAACTACCTTCCATTTCCAATGGGAGGAGTACTCTGGACTTTGGACTTCCAATGGTGTAGCATCTACTCCAATGATTTCATTCACAATAACTGACCCTTTCCCCTTAGTTTTTTTAGTAAATCATGTCACATATGTTTTCTGTTAGTCGAAGCTTCCCCAAAACATCACCCTTCACTGACTCATTGTCTGCTGTTTTTAATTTCAGATTTAGCTATGTAAATATGTCAGATCATATGAACCATATGATGAAAATCCAAGGTACTTGTTCAAGATGGGATTTGTTGCATGTACACAGTGTCCAGCTCAGGATCACAACCATCCCACACAATCACATACACACAAGTGTCTGGTTAAAGAAAAATGATTATTGCTGTGTTCAGCACATACGTTGTCAATCTGTCTGAAATATTGCAAATTATGAATGATTTAATCATACAGAGTAAATGAACATATTTACAGGTACAGACCTCCAGTCCTTTGAAGAAGGGATTTGCCAGACATTGTCCTGTAGAACAGGCAAACATTGAAGTGGTTAATGTCATCAGCTGGAGCCATATCACTTACCACACCAAAGTAATCGAATGTCAAATAATCCAAGATTCAGACAGATGGCAGTATAACAGTTTATGATCACAGGGTAATCCAGTGCTCATGCATCTGGTGGTATCACACAAACATATGTCAGTGATTTGGTTCCGGCACTGTGGTATTCAATGATGAAACACTTCAACAACTATATACAGGTCATATCATTCAAAAAGAGTGTTTAGTCAATGTGAAGGGTAACCGACATGGTTGTGGTCTAAGACTACATATTTTATTACCATATTATGGCACACATGATGCATCAGGGCCAACACAGATACAAAACAAGTCCAATTGAATCTTCTAGACTTCCACCCTAACACTGTGCAAACTGTCTTGGCACAGGTCTCCTACACCAAACTCTGTGACCTACCTTCCCTGGAACAATCCATGTCCACTTCATATGTCAGAATAGCGTCACATACCTGCCAATGACACAACTCTGAAATGCCCACATGAAGATGTCATGGTGGAGGTTTCTGTACGAAGAACAAAACTAGGAGTAATAGGCATGAGACCATACCTATGACACAAGTCACATAGCAAGCATCTGGAAAACAAAGTACTTTGCAATAAATCTGACATGAACAAAGCAACATTGTCAATGTGGGCATGTGTCAAAAGCTATCGCATCAAACACCCTTTGGCTGATTTTGGCTGAGTATCAGCTCTCTAACATTCTCACAACTACAGTACATTGTACAGTCACAGTCATGACATCACATGACATACTTACACTCATGAGAAAAAGCTATTGATCAGATCCTGTCTTAAGTCAGCTCCTTCCTCTTCACCACTGTCATCTTCAGTTGGCATTTCAGGATTCTCACCCAGTGACACTACAGGCTCCCTCTCCTCTGAGGTGTGTGGGATATTCCTCCGCAGGGTGAAGTTGTGGAGCATGCAGCATACCACAGTGATCTGCCACACTTTCCTGGGTGATTAGAGAAGGGCTCCACTAGTCCTGTTCAGACAGTAGAATCTGGCTTTCAGTAGTCCAGAAGCCTGCTCCACTGCCCGCCTTGCTCTTCCATGGGCCTCATGGAAGCAGGCTTCCCCTGGCATAGTTAGATTTATCAGTGGTGTCAATAACCAAGCACGGTTTGGATATGCTGAGTCTCCTGCTAAGGAATGGGACATAAGTGCAACAGTGACTCACTTCATGATTGTAGCATCAGAAATTGCTCATACACAATCAGGACAGACGTGACTTACCAACCAGCCAGGTCCTCTCTAGTTGCAGTTGTGACAGCAGCTGGGGTATGTTGCTGTTCCGTGTTATAAAGGAATTATGTGCTGATTGGGGGAAATGGGCACAGATGTTTGAGGTGTAGAGATCAGATAACTTGCAGGTTGATGGAATGGAAGTTTTTTATTTTCCGATAGACTTGTTCAGTGGCCTGCAGGGGCACCAAGGCAACATGTGTGCCATCAATGGCTCCAGCCACATGTGGGAGGTGGGCAAAGCCATAGAAGTCAGCTTTCACATTGGCTAAATCCTCACGTTGGGGGAACCTGATATAGCTCTCAATGTGTTTCAACATTGATGAGAGGAAATTTCTTAACACCAGACTTAACATAGGTTGGGACATACCATCAAATAGGGCCACTATATGTTTGAAGAATGGGTGGTATGCAGTTTGGATTACTGTTAGCTGGCATCAGATCTGGCTCCAACTGATGGCATAAATCCACTATTGTTTCCCTATTCAGATGGCACAGCTGAATTATGTGGCTATTCTCTATGGTTTGAAGGCCTGGCAATAGACAATAGACAGGAGGTTGTTACATACTCCCTCTCCCAAACATACCTTTATATGTTGGATGCCATATCAGTAGGTTTGCCACATATGTTCAATGGGGTGCTCTGTGGTACAGGTACATACCACAGAAACCCACCCTGAAGTGACATGAGTTGTCATTTGGTAGGCCACATGTCCACACATACACAGGGTAGACTTTCAGTGCCCAAATGCTAGCCTTTCCATTGTCACTCTAGTATAAGGGTGAAGTCTGTACTATTGTATTGCCTATAGGGATTATATGCATTGAGTCAATGTTGCCAACTGTAAACAGGTTGGTCCAGCCAGGCCCAAGAAGTATATCTTTCAGAAACTATAATGGTGTGTAGTGTTTCATTGTGGCTTGCATCACAGAGCATGTTGCTTGAGGCTGGGCTAACGTATGTCAGTAGGCTTACTTAGTCATTGCAGGCCATGATCAGCATAGTGAGTTAGTTTTCAGATAACTACAAAAGTGTGTAGTCATGTCCCTATACTTATCAGCATGTGTGCTTTACAGTTGTGGTGTGTTGATAAGTTGCATGTTTTGTGCTTGTTGTTTCTGACATGTGTGTGACACAACCATTTGTGCAAAAGCTTGTGTTTGTGATCTTTTGATTTGTCTATTACATCCATACAGGTCAATGCCCATCAGAAGAAGGGGATTCGGCAAGCCATCACCTAGAACTTGCATACCCTGGGGGTCCACAGGAGTGCCGACTGTTGGAAGAGGTGGAAGGACCTGAAACGCTGAGCCGGGAAGATCGCTGAGGTCCAGCTTCGGCTGTCCTCCCAATGTAGGTGGGGCACAAGCTTGCCTACCCACTCTCACTGCAGCTGAGCTTAAGGTGTTGTGCAGAAAGAGGGGATTACCTGCTTCTAACAACCTTAGGAAGGCTGTGATGATCAAGTCGCTTGAAGCCTGCGTACTGCAGAGGGAAGCAGAGAAAGCTTCAGAGGTAGGAAAGGAGAGAGAATATGTCCACCCAACCTCCAGGAGGAGGAGGATGATTGCCTAACTATGATTTCAGCATCTAGGGCCCCATCCAGAGCTAATGGGAGGCGAGGGCCTGTGGCATCAAACCAAGAAAAAGCAGAACTGGACCTCAGAGAACGGGAACTTGAGGCCTAGGTAGCCCTCATAGCTTTGGAGGCAGAGATGTTGGCCCTAGAGAAGGAGAAGTGGGCAAGGATTGAACAGTGAAATGGTGGCAGCGACAGAGAAGTTGAGGTGTCCATGGATGGGGGGTTCTGCCCCAGGTTGCCCAAGTCAGTTATTCCTGCTTATGTAGAGGAGGATGACATAGACAAGTGGTTGGAGGCCTTTGAGAGGGCACTCAGAATGAGAAGGATTACACCCCAATATTGAGGTTCACTCCTATGGGAGTTGGTCCCAATATCCGTGAGAAATAGGCTCCTGACCCTAGGTGGGGGAAGAAGCAGATTCCTATCCCGGCATGAAGAGGTGCTTAATCAAAAAGTTTGCTCTAACCCCAGAGCAGTACAGGATGAAGTTCAGGGACACCCAGAAGGTCAATACCCAGTCTTGGGTTAACTTTGTAGACACCTCACTTAAGGCACTATAGGGCCAGCTACATGGTGACAAGGTAAGTACCTTTGAGGGGTTATACAATCACGAGAGAGCACATCTTGACCAATTTTATCCAAGATAGGTTACACCAGCATCTAGTGGACTCTAAGCTGACCAACCCCAGAGAGCTGGCGGAGGCAGCTTATGAGTGGTTGAAAACCAGGGTGGTTGTCAAGCCCCAGGGGGGAGAGTCCAAGAAAGGGGGGTCAGGTCTCCAAAAACCTAAGGAGGGAGGTGGTAAGCCAACCACAGAGACTCCCTCCGTAACCCAGAACCCTAAGAAGGAGGGGAGTAAATCCCACTCCCACTCTGACAAGCAGAGGAAGGGAGACCCAGGGTTGAAAAAGCTCTTAGACTGTAAGGCCTGCTTTGATTGTCAGCAGACAGGTCATTTCAGGGAAGATCCAGCCTGTCCAAGGAAGGTGGCTAGCACTGGGCTGTCCAGTGTAGCCATAGAGGAGGACTCCTCAGATGATGAGGTCCTCATAGTATGGGGCTGGGAGACAGGACTAGATGGTAAGCTGGTGATCCCTGAGGGTGGGAGTAGGCACTTTCATCCCCTTCATGTGAATGGGATCCCTACCACTGGCCTGAGAGACACCTGTGCCAGTCACACTATAATGAGTGACCAGTTGGTGACCCCGGACATGTATGTCCCAGGAGAGACCAGGAAAGTCAAGATAGCCACAGGTGAGGTCACCATCAAACCTGTAGCCATAGTGCCTCTAAAAAGGGAGGGTATCCTTGACTGGTTTAGGGTGGTGGTCAGTGCTGAACTCCCCCTAGATTGTATCCTGGGCAATAACCTCCCAGAGGTGAGTCTGGTCCCAGATGAGGCTGTTGCCCAGGGTGCCCCACAACCCAAAGTCCTGGGGAGCTAGTCGCTACAGTTAGGAGACAGGGGTCCCCAAGAAAAGGGAAGAAGAAAAAGAAGGGTAGGCAACTCTTAAAGAGAGTTCCAGGGGGCCAAAGGCCTTCAGCCCCAGTAGGGGGGAGCCTAGAATTGGCACTGGTAAGGCCTCACCTGACCCCAATGAAGTCCTGAGTGGCCAGGCAGCTGTCCAGATGCAGGATGTTGCCCCTGCACTGACAGAAGGAAGAGTGGAAGAAGGGTGTCTGCTACAGGATGTGGTAGCCTCCCACTCTAAACAGCAAGAGGGGTGCAAGGACCCAACAGTTGCCCCTAAAGCAGCTCACCCACCTGTCAGTGGAGAGCTTAGGGTGTGGTTCTGGGTGCTGACAGCTGCCAGTAGCCACTGCTGGGTCCTGGCCTTCATGGCAGCACAGCACAAAGTAGCCCCTGTTGTTCATGTTGGGGTTGTTCAAGTGTTGGGTGACCTCTGTGGGTAAGCTACGTATTGCCCTAGCAAAGTTAGCGATAGGGGATGTGGGTACCTCGCTACCCAAGTTGGGAGAGAGAGAGGAGGAAGACTCCCCCAGGGGAAAGTTTCAGTTTAAGATAGGTCATTTCACTGTTGGGATGGGTTCAGTACCCAGAGGGAGTGACCATGACAGAAGAATGTAGAGCAGAGTAGGCCATGCAAAGGGACAGCCAGTTTTCTTCACTGTCTTCCTCACCTGACAAGCCAGGAAGACTCTCCCAAGGTTGGCCTGATTCTCCTGGGCATGTAGGCTGGGTAGGGACCTGTGTGAAAAAACAAGGCTGATTGCAGAGGCCCCCTAATTTTTTGCCCCATTTTCCATTTTTTGCTGGTGTTTTCCTGACCCTGATTGTGATATCTTGGATTCCAAGGTGTTGGGTACTCTGGGAGCATCTAAGTGGCCAGTTCCAGCAGGCGACGTCAGAGATCCCTCCTGATATGTGCTTACCTGGTGTTGTGACCAATCCCTCTCTCGGGGCTACTTAGGGTCTCCTCTGGGTGTTTCTGCAGATTCGGATTGCAAGACTCCAGCAGGAATCCTCTGCATCCTTTACTTCATCTTCTACCTACGGAACAGCCGCTGACTGCTCCAGGAACTCTTCAAAACTGCAACAAAGAAGCTAAGACGACTTCTGCAACATTGTATCTTCAGCTCCTGCCAGCAAGTGCAACAGTTTCCAGGTTGTGCATCCTCCGAGGACTGCTTGTTTTGAGTCTGCACCAGAAGAACCAAAGGAATCTCCCGTGGAGTGAAGGAGTCACTTCACTGCTTCAGCAGGCACCTCTCTGCAGCAACAACTGGTGGCATGGGTCCCCTCTCCAGATGACCGGCGTGGATCCAGCAACACGGGTGGTGGATTAAAGTGATTCTGACAGTCCCAACATTTAGAAGGTCTTAAATAAAGATCCTGAGCGAATCTGGAACTCAGAACAATGTAGTTTGAGACAACCCTTGCTAAATATATTTATTATTCAATAATCAATGTAGGGACTGAATCAGGAGACAGTAAAACCATATTGCATACAGTTTTATAAATGTACAATACATTGAGCAAACCAATTTCTGACACTTGTGTTGCTTTCACAGTTGAGAACAGAAAAAGAAAGTTTTGAACCAGGAAAAAAATTAGAGCAAACTAAGAGGGTCATTTTGAGGTAAGCTGATGCAGGGCATCTGCCAAAACAGTGTATACCCCACCTGCCAAAGTCATGGCTCCCATGCACCACTTCATGTTGGAGAAACAACAATATCTCCACTGGCACAGCCGGTGAAAACCATTGACCAGGTGGCCCGTCCGCCCCAGGGTTACCAGATTACAGTGACAGTCGCCTATCCCTCCTTAGTGCACCATGATCATCCCTTGATTACCGCTGGCTTAAACCCTCGGGCGCGGCATAGCAGTCAGGGCAGAAAATGGCCCTTACGCAGTGGGGGGAAAAAACTTCCTGCCCACAACGAGCATTTATTTTTGTTATTTTCTAAACAAACATCCAGTTCAGGGTGTATTTTAGAAAAAACGGGGGCCAGCGGAGTAGTGTCCAGTGCCTGCTGATCTGGTGACCTGGCAGGCCACCCACTGTCTAAATGAACTCCTAATTCTGTACAATTTTAGTGTGTACAGAACAAAATATGCCTTGCTCCATTTTCACTTGCATGTGGAAAATTATGTTTTGTTTGTAGTGGTTTCGCATTTTTTTTAAATTAAATTAATTGATATTTTATGCTTTTCATTTTATTCATTTTTATTCCAGCGTGAAAATAATTATGTAATGTTGGCCACATCCCAATGTGCTACTCGTCCCTTGTAAGCATGCACCAATTTCCGCTGATTTTTTTCTCTAACTTTTCCACGGGTCCGCACTACGGTCTCAGATTGATATTTTACTTAAATTATGTTTGGTACATGGTGAATAAACAAAGTGAAATGGGTTGTAATTAAACCCTGTGCATTAGCTTACTATTGTACGCTGAAAGCCAATTACTGTCATCTGAACCTAATTACAAGGAACTAATTATGTGGTTTTCGGTTAATAGCAACTAATACGGTGGCCATAAGACCTGAAAAGTATAAAGTGCTGTGTTGCTTTTGCGATCACAATAACGTCTGGTGTCGTTTCTCTCAAAGGAAAAAATGAGCTACAACTGAAAAAAGTGTTGCAAATAATAATTGCTACATTTATTACGATGTCTATGCTCTCGTATGTTCTAAAGTTGTTGATGTATGACCCACGATTCAGGACTAATGATGTGATTATTGGCTGCGGCATTTACTTGGGAAAGCCTTGGGCTGTTTACTTTCACTCTTCTCACCGAGAAAGGCCACTTACGCTTAACCATGTGGGACCTGGTGTAATTGTTTTCCTATCTTTTGAGACTATGACCTTTAGAAGCGTTTTGCGGGATCGCCCTTTGTTTGTATGGACATGTCTATACATCAAATGATGCCCCTCTGTGTTGTCCTGTGTTAAGTTCATTCTCTACAACCTATTAGGTACTGCTTAGAACAAAAATGAAACAAGGAAAAATGTCAAGATTCAGATATCACCATTACATAAAATTCGTGACTCAACTGCAAATCTTTGGATCGGACATTTAGGGCCGTATTTATAGGCCCCTAGCGCCACAGGATCGTCACTTTGGCAGCCCCTTCCCACACAGCACTGTGCGTGGAAGGGGAGTGCAATGGGTGTTGCTGTGGGAGTGCCACAGCAACGCCCATTGTATTTTGATGCTCCCTCAGATTTATGAAATCTTGTAAACCTGAGGCAGCTCCAAAATCTAACATCACCACTGGGGTGGCGTTAGCAGGGCACAAGGAGGAGGAATACTTTTATTCCTCCTCGTTTTTGCTTTTTCTCTGCATGCTGCATTCTGCCACACGCATAGAAAAAGCAAAATGAGAGATATGATTGTTTATGTGCGGGAAGGTGTCCCTTCCTGCACCTAAACAATCATTTGAAAATGACGCTTTGGAACTTCTGTGTGTGCCGCAATCTGCAGCACACACAGAAGTGCCAAAGAGCCATTAGTGATTGTTTATGTGCGGGAAGAGACACCTTCCTGCACATAAACAAACCCCTCAACATAGACATCGTTGTACGATGGTGCAAGGATGCCTGTGTTGGCACTGGCAGCTAAATTTAGTGCCAGCGCAGGGGGAAACACAGGGCTGGGCCGTTTTCTAATAAATATGGTGCATCCCTGCGTTTCTAAAGTGATGCAGCCCGGCACTGCCAATTTTGGCGCAGCACCACGCTGGCCCTTAGTTTCCAGTTGTAATATCTGCTTTACTTTATTACCAGTCAAAAATGTCAGTGTTTAAGAATAATGAGCCTCTAAAATGCAATGATCCAAAACCTCCCACAATATAGGAGCTGGCAATGTTGCATAATACAGCCGAAGGCTAGAATGACCTTTTGGCCACAATGAAAACTCCTTCTAGGCTGAGAACCTTGGTGTGTTTATAGAAGTGAATGAACAGAGGGATCATCAGTTATACACCACAGCTAAAAAAAAACCTTGGGTAAGCACACAGTTTTCTTTTGGAACAAATACAATTTTCCATCAAAATTGTTTCCTGAGACCATTAGAGTCACTGGCTACATTCATTTGTTAAATACAATGTGAGGCTGGTAGGAGCACAATTTCCAGGGCTCTCTTTAGCTCTCATACTGATACACTCTCTACATACTTGGAAAAACATATTGAACTTCTAGGGGTTCGCAAATTTGCTAACATTTCTACACACAAACTTGGTGATTTTTTTCTAAAACTTTCAACCCTTATGTAGGATACAGAGTTAAAAAAAAGATGTGAAAAAATCCTCAAAACTGAGCTGTGCTGTAAAAAAAATCCTGGAATCCCCAAATCCCCACTTTTAGAAAAGAGACTACTTCTACAAAAGTATGTTTTATGAACATTTTAATTTAAAGGGAGAGAGTTTATGTCACCAAAGTGTTGAAATCCTGAAAAGTCCAAATCCTGGAACTAGGGGGTAATAGTTACAGCAGTTAACAGATCTGATGCAGCTAAATGGACTGTCCTCTTTTTTTCCCTTTTTAAAAAAAAATATTTTTATTAAATTTAAATCCCCCCCCCCTTTGTCAGGATCAATCAAGATAATAACAAAAACAATACATTGACACTTACAATGAACATAAATAACTGTGTATAATCATTCCATAGAAAATTAAACCATAGAGAAATTCACCCAAATTTATCTGAGAAGCAATCACCCCAAATCAAAGAAAACTTTTTACCACTTCCTGCTCTGTTAGCGTATCTCATTTCCTGAATCCTGACTTGCATCATTTTGCACCGCCCATTTTTGAGCAGTGGGAGAGAGCTCAGACCGCCAGTTTATTAGCAGAAGAGATCTGGCGACCACAGTAGCGATAAATACAAGTTTCTCCACCTAAAAGGGAACCTAGCCTCAGAGTTGAAGCCTAGGCACATCAGCCAGATACTGGGAGTTATGGATACCTGCGCCATGGTTGTTAACATCTTAAATATTCCAGACCAGAATTCCTGTATGCATCGACATGTCGCAATCACATGTGTCCAGAAAATGGACTGTCTTCACACTTTTTGACTTCTCTAATGCATTTGGAAATCTAGAAGTTATTGTAGAGGGCTCTTGGATATTACCTCTTTGCTGCACGGAACTACATCAAATGAACACAAGAAACACATTTAATTTCCGAACCACATTGTGCTTATTGAGATGTTTCACATCCTGTAGCTGTTGGCTTGGTACATACTATTTTTCGTAAGGACTGTGACAAGGAAGATTTGAGAGTGTAATATCTGGTTTACTTCATAAAACCTTTATTACACTGAGACTTTTCTTCCTTGTCAAAGTACTTGCTCCACAATTCCCTCCCAGTGCTTTCAGTGACGCGTTGAGATTGCTTGGGTTCAAACAATAAGTTGAGAGGGTGGATTACAAGGAAAGGGATGTAACCTTTCCATGAGTTAACAACAGTGTTTATGTTCGAGAAGTGCAGTACTGGTACCAAGGAGGAGGAGTATAATTGTATTTGTTAGGCTCTGTTAGTGATAAGAGATTTTAGTCTGTTATCACTAGATTTTCTAATCAGTGGAACAAGATGACGTTGTCAATGGTATCAAAGGTGGTGGATAAGTTGAGGAGTTACACTACTCGTGAATCTCAGCCATCACCCAGAGGTCATCTATGATTGAAATGATGACTTGTCAGGTTCCAAAATGTGGTCTAAATCTTACTTATGTATGATCTCAAGCGATTGAATCTGTATAGTAACTACCTTTTCCAGTAGTATTGACATTTAAATTAGCAGCAGTATTAGTCAGTAATTGGCTCTGTCATCAGGGTTGAGGGAGGATTCTTTCAAGAAAGCGGGCAAAATGGTTGCTTGAAAAACTCTAAGAACTTCTCCAGTCATTAGTGATATGTGGCATCTTAATTATATGCATGATAGCAGGAATTATGGTTTTACTAAAATATTTTATTCTGGCTGCAGCACAGATATCAAGAGGGGAGCCATAGGGTTCATTAGAATGTATTTGCTTCTTGCAGTCCTCTCCAAAAGGGCTGAGAGGAAGGTGACGACAATTTCTTTGGGGGGGTACATGATCACTATTTCTTGGCTTTCCTTATGCATATGAGCATCAAGTGTAAAGTTATTCCTAATTTTCCTTACCTTATCATGAAGGAAATTTGATAAATATCAACTGGTTACTGAGAGGGAGTAATATTACTGCTAATGGCAGTTTGATTACTTAAACACTCCAGTTAGTTAAATATTTCTTCAGAGGAGATTTTGCTAAAGGTATATTTTAAGAACAATAGGTTTGTTTTCATTTTACTAATTTAATGTATTTATACATTTGTTTAGTGTGCTCAAGTTTATCTAATCGGTTGTAGGTTTTGCACTATATTCGTTCTATGGTTTTAAGCCTTTCATCCCCTTTGACTGCTAGTTATAATGAAAGACAAGCATGTTATTTAATTTCTATCTTCGTATTTTCCAGCGGACCAATGTGGTTCAGGGTTCCCATAAGATGAGAGTTAAGTCCAGTTAATTTGACAGTGATATCAGAAAGAGCCACAACATTGCCAAATTATGTGACAGCTTTGTCAAATTTCGTACTAATTTTCTGTAGAGTAGCTATTTTCCAATGTTAGCAATTTTAATTGAAGTAGAGGTGGGATCGTAAAACCCTTTGCTCTTTTGTACGGTGGCAATATTAAGAGGTCCATATGGTGATGTAGTTCAACTATGTTGAGAAATTCTTGTCTTTGTGTGGTGCTAAAGATTAGATATAGGCTGTGCTCAGCTCTATGTGTGGTACTGCTAATTAAATGATGGGGACCCAGCTTGCTCAATGAGTTGATCACCTTAAAAATGACAGGGTTTTCTGCCCATGTATTAAGTCTCCTAGCACCATAATATGCATAAATAATAACCAAACACATATGATGTCTAACTGCACAGTGTACTACTTTAGTCACTATCTGCGGCTTGTTTTTAACCATGTAATCCCAGGGTTTAATCCGGTTGGTTCTTTTATCCTTCTATACTTATGAGATTAATACAATGTGCACCATTGAGATAGGTAGCAATTAACAAATGTTTTCTGCTGCAAGAAATTGATTGGCTTTGAATGTGTGCTTTAATATACGAGTAGCATGATTGCCACTGTTTCTGGGGAGTGTTAAATAGCATAAGCACGGTGGTGTGAGCAAGCAGTTTTTGTAACAGTGATTTTTAAAGTGAAGGGGCCTTGTTACCTTTTTTGCTGGAGTGAGGCCTACATAGGCACTCAGGAAAAGGTCCACTGCTATGTTCCTAACTTGCCCTTGGCCTTCACCATGCTTTTAATTGTGATTGCATGTGTGTGCTGTAGTGTATGTGTCCCTGTGTATGGATCCATACATGGAGGTCGTCATGCTCCATATTAAAATCCCAGGGGCTTGGAAAAGGCATGTGGAGGTGGAGGAGCCATTACACACAGATTTGTGGTTTGCTTTCATTACTGAGAGCTGGGTCAGTCACACACTGGAGGAAGCGAGAGCCAGACTCTCTTGTGCACTTCAAAAGGATTCTTTGATTCCAAAAGGTTCACTAGTCAGTGGGACTTGGGAATATCTCAGGAAGGAGCTGGAAATGATAAGGAAAGAATAAGGCTGGTGCCTTGGTAACCTTTTGATAGGCATACATGAGTGAGGTTGAAATTTTGATGTGATCCTCTAGTCACACAAATGGCTTGTGTGCTAGGCTATCATCAGTTTTGCAGTCGCACTGCTGTGACAGACTGCTTCTTAGGCAAAGGACAGAACAGAGGAGTGGGAAAAGGGTGACCCATCACAACATATACTTCAAAGGCTAATACAATAAATCACATATGTGTCCCGAAATGGATTATAAAAAGGGGATCTTGAGCTTTCCAAAATTGTCAAATTGGAGCTGTGCATCAGCATGGAAAAGGTCAGCACAACATCTGCCTGTTGTGACCAGGACTAGGGGCTAAGGTCTGCAAGTCTCCATACTTCTTGATGAGACGTCACCCGGGAGACTCAAGACCACTCGCCCTGGAACCGGGAGCATCAGCATCTGCCTGCCTGCTGAGACTAGACAACCCTGTGATGAGGAGGAGAGCAGTTGGAGGGTGCAAGATCCAATGGGCACCCTGTCAAGTGGATCCCTTGAAGTAGAGTATGAGAGTTTGTGTCTGCGTTGAGGATCATTGCACTGATTGGGCAGTCCACCTAAGCGCTGCTGGTTGCGATCCCTGTATGCCACATGGGTGCTGCAGTAAACATTATAGCCGACTTCCTGGTACATCACTGTGACAAAAAGCAAGCTGATACCCATGCAGTTTTCAGACTCAGAAGGGTGGTCTACTTATGTGTTCTATTTGCAGGCCCTGTATGCCAGGAGGGGACCGTGGTGAAGGTAAGAGCTCTAGCTCTCGTACAGCACTGTGGAAACAATAGGACAATTGCCCCATACATTGTAGGATGTGAAGGGTCCATCACCCTGTCTGGGTAGTTCATGGTCCCTGTATGCCAAGAGGGAACCGTGGTGAAGATAAGGGCCGACTCCCTAGAGGATCAAATGTCAGAGAAGTGTAGCTGGTTTGAGCTGCTGGAGCAGAGAATTGATTCAATCGCCTAAACCCAGGAGCACCCAAGACTGCTAGCCAAACTCAGGAAAACATAACGGTTGATCAGAGGAGGGTCATTGATGCCTGTTGCCACAGCCAAAGCATCTACACATCTGCTAATTGATGGACCACTGATACACGCCCTGCCCTCACAAACTGCAGCTCCAGTGAAAGCGGGTAAGACTGACTCCTGGGCCACCAAGCATCTGTAGGACCTTGCTCTGACCAGGACAAAGACCTACTAGCAAGGCGTAACCTGAATGATCATCTCATGCGAATGGTGAATAGTCACTGTTTTTAGGCAGGAAAATGGCACTCAGGGACTTACCCAGACATTAGTAGAGTACAGACCTTCAGAAGACTGTGTGTAATATTTGTTATGCCGTATTTCACTTTGTAATGGTATATAAATACTACTATTTGCATAAAGGTAAAAACCTGGTTTGGCATTATTTTTTGGGGTTGTGAGAGTATTCTGAGTTGTGAGTCTGTGTACAGTTTGAATATATCACCTCTCCTAGAAGCCATGGCTACTCCACCAGTGCTACCACTGAGAGTCAAGTGCTGAAGAGGTAGTACTTGTACCAGTTACTCAGGACCCTTAGTAGGTCAGGCACTGGGACATCAGGAGAAAAAGCTCTCAAACACCACTGTTTAGCTTAGTAACTCCTGCTTGCCCCATAGCCCTGTGAAAGAGGCTGTAATTATGGGTGCACTTGCCTCTTCTTGATCCCACTAAGCTTGAATGTAGCTTTTATTTTGCAAGTGAATCTGGCAAAGAATTCCTTGCATAATTTACATATAGACAATTACTTTTTTGGGCAACTGCTAATATTCCAGGTGCTTGGATGAACTGTGTGCACTCCTTGCAAATAATACTACATGACTTCACACAGCACTGGGTTGCACCTTTGTATATGAGGCCAGACATGGGTATGTGAAGCTGATCCTGGGCACTTAAAACTTCCTAGTATATGTTAGTGGTACATGGAACTATGACAGAGGTAAAGAGATTCGGATTGGTGGTACATGGGTATATGAGACAAAAAATCGGAACATGGCCATTAATTGTCCTTCTGGGGCTATTAGAAATTAAAAGATTTAATGACAATGACAAATTGATATTTGAACGACTAAACTAGGACAGTTATTAAAAACTAAAAAGCTAATATTTGAAAGCAAAAAGAGTGAGTCAACGGAATGCTAATTTATATACCATTTCAAGTGTTTAAAGCCAAGAAATGTGACACATTCATGATGCTTTTTCTATTATACAGTGATTTTGGTACAAAATAAGACAGCAATGTTTTAAAAATGCAGACCATTCTTAGAAATAAAGCTCACACCTTTATTTCAAAATGGTCAACAAGCCACCTATGACAGCAGCCTGGAGATGGTGGACCTATGGTGTTACTGCATGGCCTCCCAGCTGATCATGGTTAATGATTGGTTCTGCGAGGGGTGGAATGACCCAACATATAGTTGGGATCTCTGCTTTTTGATCTTTGATCACATCCTGGACCTGCTATATGGATGTTCCTTACCTCGTACCCTATCTGACATCACTTGTGTGGTTTTCATTTAATGGTGCTGAGCTCTGTGATTCATAGACTGTAATGGTGTACTGACGGGGCAACTCCTATCACACAGTTGGCTTAGAGGGCTTCTAAAAATAGGACATGATAAGCAACACAGTCCTTGGCGGTGTCTGGGATGGGAAACACATCTTGCCCTTCCAGGAACTACAGGGCTGCTTTGACCTCAGTCGGACCCAGTTGCATAAACATCTGTAGTTACACCATGCACTGCTAGCTAATATCCCTCAAGACACGGAGGTGCCAGAGTCTAGCCCCTTGGTGGCCAAGTTGCTGATGGGCCACATAGGCAAGGGCCCAGTTTTCCAGATATTCCGTTCCCTTATCGCAAACACTTTGCATGACCTTGACAAACTCAGAATCTGGTGGGAGGGATGGGTTGACAAGCTTGATGAAGTGGATTGAAGGGAAGCCAGAATGGCCCAGCAAACATTGACTGTCTCCACTCAGTTTGATTGATCCAAAGAATTACTTGGATGGGACCCACCTTACCTCAACACGCCTGCATCAGGCTGGAAAGCTCCCCCACCAACTTCGTTCCATTGCCTGGCAATGGCAGCAAATTTCTTCCATCTTGTCTGGGCTTGCCGGGTATTTCAGCATATTGGCAGCAAGTGTTCAGTGAGCTTTCTGAGGTCCTGGAAAGAAACTTGATTTGACTCCTACAGTGGCTCTCTTGGGGACGGTAGACACACTGGAAGGCTCTCAGGTGGACCACATGTTCCTGGGTGTAGCCACATTGGTGGCTAAAACAGACAAAGCTCAGCAATGGATTTTCCTGGTGCCTCAACCCTAGTGAAATTAACTTCAAGTTTGAACTAGGACTCAACTTAAAAAATCTGTTTACACTGCCCATGGCTGCCCATGGAAATACATCAAGATATGGGGGTGGTAGGGAACATACCTTGGACTGAAGGTATGACTTGTTTGTAGCATGTTAGAATGTGACTGTGAAATGCATATGTGAATGTGTTTTATTTGGTGGTTCAAAATCAATAAACAATTTGTTGTAAAACAACTCCACACCTTCAATCAAAACTATTCAAAATTGTATTAACTGATTAATGGATATATCTTGCATAGAACACAGGAAACCAGTATATTAATACTGTCCTCTTTAATCCATTTAATAAAACAAATACAATGTTGTGCAAAACAACATACAGAACTATGGGCCTCATTTACAAGGCCTATGGTGCAGGGCAGTGCAGCAGGTAACTTGCTGCACCACCCTGTGCCACCAGGAAAGGGCAGAAGTGCACTATATCTTCAATATATGACTCAGTTCTGTCCCCTACCCCCAGAGCTGGCACACAAATTGCTGCCTAGCACTAATGCAGGCTCCCTTGCACCGTGGTGCAAGGATGCCTGCGTTGCAGAGATTATTGTTCAATCACAAGAGGTGTTTTTCTCTTTCTTCAAAGAAAGAGGAAAATGTGAGGAGAAATAAAGATATTTCTCCCTGTTGTGTCATTCTTACACTACCCCTGAGGTCACATAGGAATCTGATGCATTCCCAGACTTGTAAATCTGGGAATGCGTCAGATTCCTTCCAGTTCCATTGGTGTTGCGTGGGAACACCCCAAGCAACACCCATAGAACTCCCTTTTCATGCAATGTTATGCATGAAAGGGGTCTATATTTACAAGGCCATGAAAAGCCACACAAGGTGGCTTTGTGTGGCCTTGTAAATATGTGCAGGCACACTGCGTCACTGGAGCATTAAAAAAATGGCGCTCAGGTGGGGCAGTGTGTCTCTAGGGCCTCGTAAATGAAGCCCTCTATGTATACACAAGTACCAATTTACAACAGGAAAATAGTCTTGCCGAATAGTATTGTATACCATATAGGGGATAAAAAACCTCCTGACATGCATTATAAGGATATTACAAGTCACCAAGAAGTTCCATGACCATATAGAAGAACATGCTCAAAGACACAGTGGGGGTCATTCCGACCCTGGCGGTCCATGACCGCCAGGGCCGGGGACCACGGAAGCACCGCCAACAGGCTGGCGCTGCTTCCAGGGCCATTCTACCGCCGCGGTCAGAAAAGGGCAAGGAATCCGCCTTGGCGGCGCTGCTTGCAGCACTGCCATGGGGATTCCGACCCCCTTCCCGCCATCCTGGTCCTGGCGGTAAATACCGCCAGGAACAGGATGGCGGGAACGGGTGTCGTAGGGCCCCTGGGGGCCCCTGCACTACCCATGCCACTGGCATGGGCAGTGCAGGGGCCCCCTCACAGGGCCTCATAATGATTTTCAGTGTCTGCAAAGCAGACACTGAAAATCGCGACGGGTGCCACTGCACCCGTCGCACACCAGCAACTCCGCCGGCTCCATTCGGAGCCGGCCTCATCGTTGCTGGGGCTTTCCCGCTGGGCCGGCGGGCGGCCTTTTGGCGGTCGCCCGCCGGCCCAGCGGGAAAGCCAGAATGGCTGCTGCGGTCTTTTGACCGCGGTGCGGTCATTCGGCGGTAACCGCATGGCGGGCGGCGGAATGACCGCCAGTATCTTTATAAGGTCATGGAGCCCCAAGGTGATTTACAATATCCTTTTAATCTACAGCAGAGCGTATTTTATCCTTTAAAATCATTGTCATACATTCACCCTTCTTGCTTAAATACTTGGGGGCATATTTACAACAATTTGGCATAGGGCTGCTCCAAATGTCTTTTTGCTTTGCTGCCTTATGCCAATTTGAAAGGGCAGAAATGCACCTTATTTATTAGGTACGTGCATTTCTGTCCTTTCCCCCTGCGCTGGTGCACAATTTGCTGCCTAGTACCAGTGCAGGCACTCTTGCACCATGGTGCAAGGGTTACTGTGTTGCATGCAGGATTGTTTTTGCGCAGGAAGGAACACTTTCCTGCACAACACAATTCATTGAGGCATCATCCTCTTTCTATGTGTGCTGCAGAATGCAGCACACATAGAAAGAGTAAAAAAACAAGGAGAAATATAGATATTTCTCCTTGTTGTGCCTTCCCTGGGGAGGAGTAGGATTTTGACACATTCCCATGTTTCCTTTGCCTTGTAAATTTGGGGATGCATCAAAACCCCTGGGTATTGCGTGGGAAAACCCATTGCATTGCCCATTGAACATCCTGCCTGATGTAGCGTAAGACAAAGCAGGGACTTGCGCTGCTTTTTCTTATACCATATCTACGAGGCCATGAAAAGCCACACAAAGTGACTTTGTGTGGCCTCATATTTATAGGCCTGCACTCTGTGCTGCCAGAGCATCAAAATAAGTGATGCACCAGGGGGGCAAGGGACTTGTAAATGTGCCCATTGGTGTGTTACCCTTTCATATGAAAGAGATGGTATGTTTGCAAACATTGGAAATAAAAGTAACATTTGTAGTGTGAAAGTAAATGTACCAAAAAGCAGTTAGTAATTTATTCAAAAAAGATATTATAATCAGTTTATTGCAAGTCAGACTAAAAAAGTAAATATGTGGAATCATACAGGGCATACAGGGCATTCAAAAACATGATATTTTACCTGTCCTGTAATGATGTGCAAAAAAATTAACATGTAATTAATATCCCCTTTCAGATGAGTACTATTAATTTTAGAAAAACAAATTGAAAGAACAAAAAGCCAGTTACTATTTTTCTTGTTTAGACTGCTGCTGTATATACACTCTGTGACCTGTCGTCCACCTTCCTAGCTCTGGCATCAGGTATTGTAATGTTAAAACTAAATTGTGATAACTTACTACAGTCGGGCAGCTAGACACCTTCACCACGTTCTGTGTCTTTCCTCCTTCTCCAGGCATGAAACTGTCTCTCTGATCTCCATCGGAGCAGAGAACCTGAACTGCGCTCACAGGCTCTCAGAGAGGTGACAGAACAGCCTCAAATTTCTTTAGTGTCTAGCAGCAGTGTAAACAACTTATGAATCCCACTGTTGTGACGTCATAGTAGTGAATAGCCAGATGTGGGATGTGATATTCACAATTCTGGCATTCAATGAGAGCCATACATAAGATTTAGTATTATAGAAGGCAACAGTGAATGGAAATTTTTTAACTTATGGATTTTGCGTGACAACAAATAGGCAAGGAGAGTGAAGCTCTAGTCGTCCATGATGTTATACAAACTTCTGAGGTGAAAAACATGAACATTTGTTATTTACTTTTCACCCATGTTTAATTTTATGTCAGGAAGGCTCCAAAAATCATTTGCCCCTGCTTTCAGCTGCCACACAGGGGCAGAGATGTAATGTGGAGCTATTGATAACATGGCTTCTCCTCCATTCCCCAAGTGTAAACATAAATAAGTGGCCTAAAGCCACCAAACACAGCAGCCTCTGGTCATTGCACATCCTCCCCACCCCACAGCAGTACCCTTGCACTCTATCAGGGCAACAAACCAGCGCTGCTAGGACAGCATGTCTGAGAGTCCTATCCTGGAATTCCTTTATGACGTGGCAACAGTGAGTAGCAACGTCTGTTACCTACTGATGCTATGTTTTCTCAGCAGTGAATAACAAAATTTAGAATCTGGTGTTCTCACTGGTTGCTCTCAGTGAGAGTCACAAAAAACATGTAAAATTCTAAATGGGTAACTGAATGATAAGGATATTTTTCACCAAAGGGTTCTGAGTGACATCAAACAGATAAGAGTGAAGAGTGCGTTATCTATGATATCATTCAAAACCCCAACGTGAAAAAAAATCCCCATTATTCACGTTTTACCCATCTCTAACTGTATGTTGTATGTAGGACCCTCAAATCACCTGCTTACACTTTGAACATGTGTGCAGTGTTAAAGGAGTAATGGCAGAGTCACATGTAACATTTAAAAGCCACTTAACTCAAGTGCACTTGAGATACCCTCACCCCTGTCAAATTAAAAAATAAATACCTGGTCACCTAGGACTCACCCTCAATATCCTCTGTGCTGTCCTTTCCCAGCCCAAATCCAAGTATAAAAAGAACAAATACTTGGCCTTCTTCACCCAACCATGCCACATTCTGTAAACCTGACACCCACCTAAACTGAAAAACAATTACCTGGCCTCCTGTCACCCATCACCATGATCCCTTGTACCATGCCACCACCTCCATCCTCAAAGAAACTAGAGGCACGAGAGGGTGGGTGAGATAGCCAACTACTATTCATTCTCTGCACTTGGATCTCTTGAGTACCAGGCTAAGGAGTGGAACAAAGGTGAAACTAGGGCTTTCCCTAGAGGTGTTAACTCACTTTGGCTAACTACTCTGGTGATGCCACTCCAATGAATAGCTGAGTTTTGATCAAGTTGTTCATGATAAAGTCTTACTCTCAAAGCCCATATACAGCATATCGAATTGTAGATGGGTCTTTCTATGAAAGCCCATATACAAGGTATATAATTACAGATCGGTGGCCAATAATAACAGGGGTGTTTTTCACCATTGGGTCCACAGTGCCATAGATAACGAGAGTGAGGCTCGAGTTCTGTTATTTATGGCTACCCATGTAAAACTTTATATTTATTAGACCGGTCAGCTTTAGGGTGGTCTTCCCCAAAACTTTTTTACCTTCACCCTACCATTTTTGAGGATCTTGTTTTGTTGGCCTTAGGACTCTGCACTTTTCTGCTGCTGAGCAATCTTAAAGTGCCTGTGGTCTCTCATTTCAACATAGTAAAACTGGCAAATTTATTTTGCTAGTAATTTCCTAGTAAAGTGGCACCCAAGGCCTGCAAATTAAATGCTACCAGTGGGCCTGCAGCCATGTAAGTAGCCCTTTAAGCCTGTCTCCGACCTACCACCCGAGCTTATGTGGGCAGTTTTGAACTGCCATTTCATCCCAGAAAAATACTCCTTTTGACAGGCCTACAGCTTTCTTTTTATGAGATGTAGCTCACTCCTAAGGCAGGCCCCACACAAACCCTGAGGGCAGTGCAGTGTATTTAAAAAGTCAGACAAGTAATTTTAAGTTTTATATGTCGAGATAGTGACAAGCACTTACATTCATTTTTCATTACTGCAAGGGCTACTTCTCCCACAGGATAACAGTGGGTTACCTTATTAAGTGATCATTTCCAATTAGAAGCAGGCAGAAAGGACAAGTTTGGTGATTAAAGAATTTTAATTTAAAACCATCTATAATGGGTAAGTCAGATATTAAATCATAATTCTGAAAAAGTAGCTTTTATAAAACTGCCATTTTTATGCCCTAACCATTTGGTCCCTGTAGCCTGTATCCTGGGTCAAATTACAAGGTGTAGTTGGTAGTTGGTATTGTGTGTTTCTCTAGACAATGAGACAAAGGGGAATAGGATGGTGCATTTCTGTCAGGATGAGGTGGGGGATCTGTCACCTATCACAATTGTACTACAAAGACTCTTCCACAGCACACCCACTAGGAGTTTAACATTCATCTTTTGTGCCCTAGGCAAGTTGGGCGAGGGCAGAGAGGAAGAAAATTTCAGACATCTCTGAGAGGGAAGAACACTAGAATTTCCTCTAACTTCAAAGAAATAAGCAGTGGACCCTGAGACCCAACTCTTCAGATCACTTCTGGACCTGTAGACAAAAAGAAGTAGCCAGGAAGAAGGACTTCCCAGCATGGTCCGCCCTGCTGTCTGACCAAGGACTGCTTTGCTGCCCAAAACCTGTGGGTCAGTAACAGGATTCTTCTACTACTGTGAGCTGCTCTGCTGAATCAAGCCTGTCTGAGTGGACCCAGAACTCAAGGAAATCTCCAAGGGTCAGTCGGCTAGCCTCTCTGTTCAAGCCACAGGAACATACCAGGCTTCTTCAACATTGACACAACCCCATGCATCTCGATCCAGCATGACACAACTCAAAACCGGCACCAGGCCAGCTCGATGTATCTCATCATCAAATCAATTCCTCGCAAGCCCCATTAGCTCCTTCAATGTTGACACACCTCGACACCAGCAGCGTCCCATACCGATATATCTCATCTCCTGCACCAATGCATTGTAGAGCAAGTCTTTGCTCCCCCAGCGGCTCTCTCTACGATGACGCAAGACCCACATCACATGCTCTCATCGAAGACTCATCGGCTTTGCTGCTACGCGATGCATCTCAATGCTGGGCCTTGCATTCCAGCTCCTCAATGATTGCACAAGCAGTTTGGCGCAAGGACTTTGCACCTCAACGCCCAGGGCACAAGGTACTTTATCAGCAAACTAAACTCAGTCCTGTATCTGACCCATGCTCCATTGCGGTTGGCCTGAACTTGTGACTTGGACCCAGTCTACCATAACCAGATGGCTTCTTGGTGCTTGATTTTCACTTAAACCTTTAAAATTCCATAACTCCAGTTTTACTAATTGGATTTTTGTCATTTTGGTGTCAATTTGAGTTTGATGTTTCTTGTGTTGTTTTGAAGGTTATTATTGTTTGTGTGCTGCATAAATACTTTATACTTTGCCTCCAAGTTACGCTTTTGTGCCAAGCTACCAGAAGATATATTGATTTGTGACTTTAGTGGTTTACACTGACGGAGATTGCGGCTGTTGTTTGAGAATGGGTCATACTCCCTCAACCAGCAACCCAGTTTCTCACATTGGTGTTCATTGTTGGGATACAGCACTTGTGAATGTGCAGTGCCATACAATGCTTGGTGTACCACTAAAATCCCCGAAAAATAATTTGACATCAGATCTAACCACTTTTTAAACCCTCCTTGGATTCTGATTGGCTATTGTTCCCCCTTTTTTAAAATGTAGTTTCCCTACCTACTTTTTTCTACAATAGGGATGGGTTTTTTACACCTTGTTAAACTCTGGAAGGCTGAACTGCAGAAACTCTGCAAGGACATGGGGGCTGAATACAGGGAAGAGGGTCACAAAACTAGACCTTAAGATAGCCCTCTGTGCCTCTGAGGTGGTCAAGAGAATGCAGTCCAACCCAAAGGAGCCAGAGGATGACAGTCCACAGGAGTAGGGAGTCTATTTATAGCAGGAGGAGGGTTCATCTATGAGCCCTGAGCTGCAGCTCCCAGAGGATGGAAGCTACTTGCCAGACATGGAGCCCATTGTCAGGGCACAGAGTAGTGTGTCTTCATGTGGTCAGTCCCCAGAGGAGCTGGAGGACAGAAAGGCAGAAAAGGAGTTCAAATTGCAGCTTGGCCAATATAAAACCAGAAGCAGAGGAGAGAAAAACTGAGGCTGACAGAGTCTTGGCAATGGAGAAGGTTGAGGCTGAAAGAGCCTTGGCAAAGGCTGAGAGAGTATTGGCTGGGAGGAACCTACTGCTGGAGCATGAGATGAGCATGAAGGAGCTGGAGCTCAGAGCCAGGCAAACCTCAGAGTCCATCATCATTGTTGGCAACAATACCCCAGTGTCCACTGGGCACTGAAGGTTCTGGTGTCTAACTTTGCATTACAAAGACAAATGGTTTGAGGCCTATGAGGTTGCTCTGAAGATGTGCATGGTCCCTGTGGAGGATTGGGGGCATGCCTCTAGAGGCCTATTCCCAGTGAAGGGAGGGATATGCTGTTAGCCCTGTTAGCCCTAGGATGAAGTCTCCTCTCATGAAGGACACTCTCACCAGGAAATATGGGGTCACCCCAGAAAGGTCTAGGCAAATGACTGTGTGGACCACTTTTGCAAGGCAGTGGATGTTTAGGTGAAGGGCAGTGATGTGAGTGACTACCAGGGGCTATACAAGTTGATTACAAGGGAGAAAAGACCAGTACCATCTACCAGGTCTTCCGTTTTCTAATGTTGAGATGGAAAATGGTGGACTTGAACAGGGACAGCCTATACATAATCTTTGTTCACTTGAAGGGTGGCTTTGATTACGTTCTCAGAAACAAACTATTGGAGAGTTTAAAAGAGTTGAAGCTCCCTCCAACATTACTAGATATCATTACTAGATGTCATTATCTGCCGGCCTGAAGATTATTTTACACAAATGTGGTGGGATAAGAATGGTGAGCTTACTGTGGCTATTCCAGTAAAGAGAGGAGTATGCCAAGTTTGTGTACTTGCCCTAACACTCTTCCTCCTATATATTAACAGGTGTGTTGAACACCTAGTGGGCTGCGCCCCTATTTTGGGTGGTCACAAAACCCCAGTTTGTCAGCAACACTTTATTGATGTCAAGGACTCCCAAGAGGTTTGAAATATTTAATGGCTTTTGTTGGCCACATGGCTTAGAAATTAATCCAGCTAAAACCAAGTTTTTGACCATTAATCCCCATAAACATTTTAAGGGAACTGCCCTTATAAATGACTCAAAGCTAGAGTGAGTGGTTGACTTCTATTACTTCGGGGATTCACTTTCTTCTTCTGCACCCTGGTGTAGTCATATATCAAAGAGCACTATGATGCTGAACCACAGGGCAGCAACAGTAAGTAGGTTTGTCCACAAAACACACTACCACCCAGTTTTACATTCTTTAGATGTATGGTGAGCGCAATAAGTGCCAGGTTCCTCACATGGTGCAGAATTGTAGGGCCATGGTAATGTTGATCAGCTGGTAGAGGCTGAAAACAAATTTGTGAGGTATTTTATGTAATTCCCCCAAACTACTCCTATCAGTCTCTTGAAAGTAGGGTTAAACCTAAAATCAATCAAAGACCAAATTAAACTAAAACCAGTATTGTTTTGGATTCAGAGCTGGGCTGTCCCAAATCTAAAACAGTATAGGGGGTTCTTTGACCAATATCTTAAACTCACCAGGGGCATTGAAAATACCTTGGCTCCGGTTATTCAAGATATCCCTTGAAGATTTGTGGTTACATGAACTGTGTTCTTATAGGAGAAAGCTTCTCCCACTTCAAAGCTGGCACCAGATATAAATAGTGGATCCTTGGACCCAAGACTTTAGCTCTGTTCAAGCCACAGGCATATGACAAGTTTCTTTGATGTTGATGCACCTCTGTGCATCTCTGCTCTGCGCAACACAGTTCAACACCGGCACCAGCCCAGTTCCACGCAGCTCGACACATCGCAGCACAAGTCCCCGCAAGCCGCGGTGGAGCCTTCAATGCCAACACAGGTTGTCACTGACAAAAGTCCAGCGTGACGCATCTCGTCCTTTGCGCCGATTCATCGCAGCAGAAATCTTTGCAGCTCCGATGACAACAACGCAGGACTCTGCCTCGCAGGCTCTTGTTGATGGCTCATCGGCTCATCTGTTTTGTGATCCATCTCCATGCCGGACCTTGCATCGCAGCTCCTAGTTGATGATTCCTCAATCTTGGCCCGCACAGCTCAACACAAGGACTTTGCATCTCAATAACAAAGTCACAAGGTGCTTTGTCAGCGGATTGAACTTAGTCCTGTATCCAGCCTATGCTCCACCACTGCCCGCCTGGACTTGTGACTTGTACTCAGTCAACCACAACCAGATAACTGTAGTTGGTGCTTTTTGGTTCTTGATGCTTGATTTTTACAAAAACATTTATTATTCCATAACTCCAGCTCTACTAATCACATTTTTTTTTGCTTTGGTGTCAAATAATTTATTAAAATGCACTCTTTTTCCTAAATTGGTGTGGAATTTTTCTTGTGTTGTGTTTTCACTTTATCACTGTTTGTGTGTTGCATAAATACTTTTAACGTTGCCTCTAAATTAAACCTGACTGCTTTTGTTCCAGTTTACAAGAGGGTTAAGCAGAAGTTACTGTAGTGACTTTATTGGTTCACCCTGATGGAGAATGTACTTAGAATGACTACCCATTGAGCATCACAAACAAAGGGGCATATTTACTAGAAGTGGCGCACCACAGCTGCTGCGCCAAAATTAGCAGCACCGTGCTGCTTCAGATTTAAAATGCAGTTATGTGCCATATTTAAAAGAATACAGTTCATCCCTGTGTTTCTCCCTGCACATGCGATAAATTGGCTGCCAAGAGCCAAAGCAGCCACCCTAGCGCCATGGTGCAAGGATGGCTGCGTTGCGAGGGAGATAGTTTTTGTGCAGGAAGGGACACCTTCCTGAACAAAAACAGTTTTAATGGCGATTTGCTCCTTCTATGTGTGCTGTAGAATGCAGCACACACAGAAACTGTAAAAAAGAGGAGCAATAAAAGCATTTCTCCTTGTTGTGCCATGATAACACCACCCCTGGGATGGTGTTAGATTTTGGCACTGCCTCAGGTTTACGAAATCTCGCAAATGTCTGACAGCATAAAAATGCAATTGGTGTCGCTGTGGAACGTCCACAGGAACACCCATTGCACACCCCTTACAATAAAAGTGCTTTATATGTGCTTTCCTGTTTATTACTACATGCTGAGTCTACATCATTGCCTGCTTTTTGGGTTTATGTGAAGATGGTCCCTTCCACTATTAGCATCCACCTGGAAGACAGTAGTGTTTAATTGTACCAAAAACGTATTCATTCAGAGACACAGGGTGTCATGCAGGGTTTAGCAGAGTGGGTGAACAAAAGTGGGTAAAACAGGGCAACCATCACTAGTTTTCCCTGTCTGCAAACACTATGTGACACATACTCCTTCCAGGCAGTAAAATCAATTAATGGCCCGACACAGGGAGAAAATGTCTAGGATGCCGTTGTCATTGATTTCTGTTTTTAATAACAAACTTCCACATTGACAGTTCCATTTTGAAAATAAACAGATGCAGAGCATTATCAAATCAACATGGTGCCTGATCAGCATTTCCCTTAGGCTATAGTGGAGTCGCTGCAAAAGTGAGTTCCTGTAGACTAAAAGATCTCTGCCAGGCAGGCAGACATGTCTAAATTGAGGAACGGAACCCATAACCTCTGCTGACCTTGTGGGCAAGCTGGATGCCCATCAAGAACTAAATAAGGCCCAAATATTACATTTAAGGATCAACATTGCATTTTTTTTTAAATGATGCAGATTGTATACATGTTTGGCTGCAAGGCTTATGAATGGCTTGAAGTATTTGGTCCATTGATTATGCCCCCTTCCTCCCTGTGGTCTGGTATTAGGGTGTTCTTGTCGTCTCATCTCTCCTCCAAGTAAAGTTGAAAAACTCACAAACCTAGCCACAAACCATTCTCATATCATCATCATATATTATTACACCGATAACATGGTGTGGGTTCTTCCTGTGTTTCTTCTCAAACCTACATATTAGGACAATTTCATCCCTAGGATTGCCATATGTTGGCTCCCACAAACAAGACATCAGAATGTTCTAATTTTCTACATGCATTTTCCACTCCTCAATCCAATCTCAGTGGCATATCAATAATCAATAGCACCAGAAGACCATCCTCCACTGTTCCTAGCACTTATCACACACAACATATCCAATAGCTCCAGAGGTCTCACATAACCAAGTCTCCTAGTAAAGGTAGAATATCCAAACTAAGATAAAAAGTGATGATCATAATCTCTGAACAATTCAGCATGCACATGGACATAGACATGGACAATAATGGAAACAAATTGAATAGATGAAACGTGCCTCTTAACTTCAGTAATAACTCCTGTCCTCCCGTTCTCTGATCAGTGTGTTGCTCACATGCACTGTACTCTGTCTTTAAGCATCTCCCGCTTGCCCCAACAGTTTCTGTCCCTACCTGACTCTCACTTTCAGCCTCCTCATTTTGTGCTGTCGCATTAACTCTTTCACTTACAGCCTCTCTTTGACCCTCTCAGGCCCTCACATGCGTTGTCAGCTTGTCTTCCTTGTATTACTATTCGGATCAGGATCAACTACGCTTGTAAAAGGGCAATGCCTCCATGATTTCAAGGCTGCCCCATTGCAATGGATCATCTTTTTGATACTATGGTCTTTCATAGTACAACCTTTGTATCCTCAGCTTTTCGATGGCCTACATTAACTTGCACAAACACAAAGAGGAACTTCACCAGTAGACAGCTGCTTTGTCAACAAACCTCAAGCACTTTTGGTTTGCAGATCTGTTACTTTCAACAAACATACCACATCAAAAAAAGAGCAACAGCTGCCTCCGCTTAATGGTGTGCGCTTTTTCACTCCTAGAGGCTTCTCACCCACATCTAAAACACAAAATTGTAAACTCCTAAGGCTCCTCCCTTATCTGACAATACTGTCTTGATATAGATGCTCATTTCCACCTTCGTGTTCTTACCCTTGTGTTTATTATTCAACTTTTTCTTGACTTCAATAATACCGAAGCATTATTCTTTTGAACACCTCTTTTGTTTGCACACACACACAATCAAGCAATCAATCGTAGCATTTGTAAAGCGCAGTACTCACCTCTGAGGGTCTCAAGATGCTGAGGGGGGGGATGCTGCAACTGCTCGAACAGCCAGGTCTTGAGGTGTCTCCTGAAGGTTAGCAGGTCCTGTGTCTGTCGCAGGTGGATAGGAAGGGTATGCCACGTCTTGGCGGTGAGGTGGGAGAACGATCTGCCACCAGCCATCGTTATATGGATGCGTGGAATGGTGACAAGGGCAATGTCAATGAAGCGAAGCTGGGGGGTCGGGGTGTAGAAGGTGAGTCGTCTCTTGAGGTATTCTGGTCCGGTGTTGTGCAGTGCTTTGTGATTGTGGGTGAGGAGCTTGAAAGTGATTCTCTTGTTGACAGGGAGCCAGTGGTGGGGGATGTCCAGGATGAGGTGCGCTGAGGCTTTCTGTATGGGTTGCAGTCAGTCAGTCAGTCAAAGATCTTTATTCGGCATTTGCCATAAAAGTACAAATAAAAATCACATATCCAAGTAAACAAACAAACAAAAGGGATTAAGACAACAGCTCATAACATCATATCTTACATATATTATATTCCAGTATTCTTATCAGAACATGAACTAAGATCATATGATATAAAATCAAAAGAAAACTTTTTAGCTACCCTAAAACATACTAAAAAACCTTTCTCCCTGTGGGAGAATCTGTACTATATCAAATATAAAATCAAAGATTTTAAAACAGAAATAAGTTCTAAGAATCAGCATAAATAGATTAATAAATCACAAAAATTATTAGTAACGATTCCTAATAACAATAGATGATCTGATAAAATGTAATACCTGAAAACAAATTTTGTCATTTGATAATTTCTCAAGGTGTATCAAAGCTTCCTGATAATGGATCGGTCTTAATGTACGTAAAATAGGTAAGATAAAAGCATTCCTCCGGGTGGCATAAAAAGAACAAAAAAGAAAAAAGTGGGAAGTACTTTGCTTTGAACTAGCATCACAGGGACAGGGTGGTAAATCTTTTTGCCAAATACACTGATTCGGAAAGGCCACCTTAAAATGGATCAAGTCTAAAAAAGATTAACAGAGAATACATTTTTGGACATGAAAACCAGGTCAGATAGGGTTTCTATTTATAAGGCCATTACAATCTGGGTATAAGAATCTAAAGATTTCAGTTTCAGACAGCTATGAAGTCTTATGTCTAAGGTATGCTCAGAGTTTTGTGATTTCAGCAAAAACCTAGCAGTTGTGGTTAGCAGTTGTGGTTCATCAAACATATACTTAAGCCCCAGCTTATCAAAAGACGATCGCAAATATGAAAGCCAGGGAATCCTGTTCGAATTGCCGCTGGATTTGTCCAACATCTAATCCACAACAAAAGAGGGGCAATAGAAACTGTGTCCTCTAAAAAACATTGGCCCAACTCCTTGTGGATAATGATGTTTGCTATACACTTAGGTACCATCAACAGTCTGCGCATCAATTTATTCTCGATATGTTGGAGAGTAGGTACTTTGATGTGGCCCCAGACACCAGCCCCATATAGAGCTGCTGAGGCACACTTAGAATTATATAGCGTCATAATCTGAGGAGATGGTCTATGACCCAGTTTACGAGCAAATCAAAAAATCGCTTCCATATTCCTTGCCATTTGTTGAGTCTTAAATTTAAGGTGGGTATTCCAAAGCATAGAAGAACTTAAATGCATACCTAGGTAACAGAAATCACTCACCTTATTAATATTATTGCCCCCCATAATAAATTGTTTCGATTTTGTATTTCGGGGGCCACATATCATAACAAATGTCTTGGAGTAATTGACTTTCAAAATCGAGGTCCAGCATAAAGTTCAGAAAAAGGTCCAACAAGCCTTGTAAACCGTTAGCAGTGCGTGCAATAAGTACAGTATCATCTGCATATAACAAAACTGGGAGCAATCTCTGGCCCATCTTTGGCATATCCTTCCCATTCTTTATCAAAAAGTCATAAAGCCCATTTATATATATTAAAAAAAGAAAGGGGGCCAAAATACATCCCTGTCTTACTCCCCTAAAAGAGGGGATGGGGGCAGTTCTCTGTCCCAATGGGCCAAACTGAACTGAAACCTTTAAGTCCATATGAAGGCGCTTTATAATTCCCAGTAGAGTCACGTCACACCCCGGGGTTCCATGATTTGCCACAACTTCTTCCCTGTTTACCAAGTCAAATGCGCTGGATAAGTCAATAAAAGCCATATGAATTGACTCCCTTTTGGCAGTTACATATTTGCTAAGAATAAGATTCAAGTTTAATACTTGCTCAACTGTGCCCAAACCGGATCTGAAACCAAATTGAATTGGAGATAAAAATCTGTGTCTGTAACACCCAATCCTCCAGGCGGGACAAAATCACACTGCCCAGGATCTTGGCCGTGGAATCGATCAAATATATTGGTCTGTAACAGAAAGGATCTTGTCTATTGCCCTTTTTAAAAATAGGAATAATAATTGCCGGTTTCCAGGAAGGAGGTAAGTTTCCTTTAACAACACTTCTTAGGACATTTGTAACTAAGGGACCCAAAAAATTAGGCATAGATTTAAAAATTTTGATGGGAACACCATCAGGGCCAGGAGCCTTCCCTTGTTTTGAACGATTAATGGCTCCAAGGATCTCATGTAAATCAAAAGAAATATCAAGGGCTTTTATGTTGGGGTTGGTATTATTTTCTTCCTTAGTCAGAAAGTCGTTATCTGGGTCAAAAACTTTTCTAAAGTGGTTCAACCAAACTTCTTCTGCGATAAGGCAATCGTCAACCTTAGTGTTACTGTCTGAGAAATAAGAATGATTCACCACCTTCCAAAATTTTGAAGTGTCCTTCAGATGGGACGCAGCCTGTAGCTCTTCCCACACCTTAGACCTTATTTCTGATTTCCTTTTTTCCAAAGTGGCCTTATACTCAGCCCTAGCTAATTTAATTAAATAGCGGGAAGTAGGAACTGATTTAAGGACGTCTTTTAGTGTTTTGTGAGCAGCTGAACACGCAAAATCAAACCATCTGTGTGCGGGCAAACCCATGGTAGGCCTGTCCACCACAAGGGCGTGCGAAATAGCATTACTTAATAGTTTAAATTCATGAACTATATGGTCATGATTAGACTGCTGAGATAAACATATGTTAATGGAGTCAAGCCCAGATCTTATAATTTCTTGATTGAAAGTCGTTGGATTTATTTTGTCCCACTTCAGACGTAGACCAGAGTTTGTATGAAAGGTTGTATTTCTTCTCAATCCCTTATCCCTAGATACCTGATCTATAGTTAAATCTAGGTTAATACACAGGGGATTGTGGTCACTGGCACAGTGAGGAATTATCTTAAAATCACAGATTAAATGATAATCTGGGGAGCCAATAAGAATAAAATCAATAGTACTCCCTTTCGCATTCCCTATGAAAGTTGGAACATTTAAAGAGTCTGGTGCCGCTTTCTTTCTAACATGGACCAGGTCAAAATTACATAGAAAGGAGTTCAGAGCTTCTCCTTCAGGTGAATGAGTAAAGTGGATTAACAACTCTCTACCTTCATTGGGAATTGCACACAATTCTAAATTTTCCTGACAACATAGGGGAGTATTAAAATCACCAACCCATAAGACAACTAAATCTTCATCCTGCAATTTGGTGGAAGAATCAATAAAATCCACAGCATCCTCTAACATTCCTTTAAGGAGACCACGTGGGACATTATTATAGAAATTTAAAATCAGAATGCCTTTACACCCCCTAATGGATAAAAGAACAATCATAAAATAAGGTGAAGACCAAATTAAGGAAGCCTTCAATGATGATAAATTTAAGGATACAAGCACTAATAGCCCTCCTCGTGCTCTTCCCATAGAGGAAGTTAATGCCGGCTGGTAAAGAGTTGTATACCCATCCAAAAGGAACGTATCTTTTGACCATGTTTCCTGTAGACAAATTATGTCATAGGATGATATAAAACTTGTCCATTCTTGGTCGTTTATTTTGGGTCGAAGCCCTGCAATATTCCAGCTAATCAGAGATAGGGGCTTTGATCCTAAGGGTAACGCCAATTTGTCAGTATAGTTTAAATGGAAGGTATCATAAATGATCTCTCTTTCTTCCTTTATAAGTTCATCTTGTTTGTCATCAGGTGTTAATCTCGACAAATGTTTTGGACCCAGGCTGGCAATAGCCGTGGGTCAATCATTCTCATCAAGAGAATTAAAGGCCAAGGGGCAATTGCTAAAAGGAACATTCACCTGCACAGATGGCCTAGCTGGAAATGAGCTGTGAGTACTAGGAACAACATTAGAGTGTTGTGGAAAAAGGGAGTAGTCATAAAAATGGCACAGGGAGTGTAGTTGGATCCCATTATCTAAAAAATTAAAATAGTCTAAATTTGCCAAAAGGTGATCAGCTAAATACGGGTTGGCAAAATTGATTACAAAGCAATCTCCATCATCCATATTTCTTCGATGGCCAACCTGCTTCACTCTTCGCGCCATAAGGATCTTATTATTTGCATGATATTTAACCTTAAATTTAGATTTCAACCAGTGTGCAGATTTCCTTATCAGAGCTTGGGTGTCTTCTTTTTGGTTTCTACCCAAAGGAGGCATGTTTGTTAACAGCAGAACAAAAGGAATACAATCAGGAGGTAAATGCAATACATCTGCTTGATAAATAGATTTGTTTGATAATGGAGGATTTGGGCCTTGTGAAATAATTTCCTTGGTGGTTACTTGTGGCTGCTTGGTCACAGCATTACCTTGGCCAGATATAATCAAAGGTTTGGCCATCAATATACCGGAGTCTTGAGATAAATTTTCATTTGATGCCACATCCCGGGTAGGTACATTTCCCTCTCTTAATACTCCTGTATTAGGTAACTGGACAAGAGTGCTAAGCACATTATTACAGAAACAGTCAGGTTTTTTGGTAATCAGGGTAATAAGTTTCTCCTCAAGGGTAGCACAAAAAGATTTGAGTATAGTGTCTATTACACCAGAGGGGTCACTATAAGCATCGGTGCTTTTAACGGGTTTATTTGGTGTAACCAAAACGAGTGAATCATTGGGGCTAATTATCGGTGAAGTATGAGTTCTCTTTTTGGGGCCCGACATCTTCTTTAAATTCTTAGACCTTTTACCCGCTCTCCTCTTCTTCAGTGGGGGGGGAAGCGCCGGGGAACGTTCCAAGGATGAATTAACACTTTGAGCAGGAGCTTTAGGTGGGATGTGTGAAGACATATCACAATGAGTGGTATTAATACGCGGGGCCAAAGAACGTGACCCCTCCTTTGAATTAGTAATTATGTGAACAATGGGTTCCAATGGGGGCTGCTGAACAGTTTTTTTGGACAGCCCCAATCCTTTCTTCAACTTGCTCCAGTTTGGATTCAATACCCCCCATTACAAAGGATAAATAACTGGTGATAGAAGACTGGGCTTAGAGGCTGGACCTACCTTCCCCTTTTTGGAGACTGATCTTTCTTTTTCCCATTTTAAATAAAATCACAATAGTAATCACTCACGCCTCCTTTAATAGCTCCCAGAGTTTTTTTTACCTCCAGATGAAAAATAAGATGAGAGAGGGTGGGCCCAGCCCAGCCTCTTCCTGTCGATGACAGGCGAAGGACGGGCCCGCCCTTGGCCCAGGCTTTGCCCGGGCGGGAGCGCGATAGCTGTTTTAAAGGGGCTCAGAGCCCGCCCCTTCCTCCAGGCAGGCAAGGTCAGGCAAGTCAGGCAGCAAAACGGAGTTCTCAGCGTGTCCCACAGGGCGGGAGAGCAATAGCTGTTTTAAAGGGGCTCAGAGCCCGCCCCTTCCTCCAGGCAGGCAAGGTCAGGCAAGTCAGGCAGCAAAACGGAGTTCCCAGCGCGTCCCACAGGGCGGGAGTGCGATAGCTGTTTTAAAGGGGCTCAGAGCCCGCCCCTTCCTCCAGGCAGGCAAGGTCAGGCAAGTCAGGCAGCAAAACGGAGTTCCCAGCGCGTCCCACAGGGCGGGAGCGTGATAGCTGTTTTAAAGGGGCTCAGAGCCCACCCCTTCCTCCAGGCAGGCAAGGTCAGGCAAGTCAGGCAGCAAAACAGAGTTCCCAGCGCGTTGCAGTCTTTTCTGGAGCTTTGCTGTGATCCCTGCGTAGAGGGTGTTGCCGTAGTCCAGTCTGCTGCTTACGAGGGCTTGGTTCCGGTGGGGATCCATCTGTAGATCTTCCGAAGCATGCAGAGGGTGTTGAAGCAGAAGGAAGATACGGCGTTGACTTGCTGGGTCATTGATAGCAATGAGTCCAGGATGAACCCCAGGTTGGTGTGTGGTCGGTGGGTGTCTGTGCAGTTCCCAGTGTGGCAGACCAACAGGAGTCGTCCCAGGAGGAGGGGGTGGAGCTGAGGATGAGGACCTCAGGCTTGTCAGAGTTCAGTTTCAAGTGGCTGTTCTTCATCCATTTGGCGATGGCCTTCATCCCTTCGTGGAGGTTGGTTTTGCCGGTGGCGGGGTCCTTGGTGAGGGAGAGGATCAGCTGAGTGTCAATGGCGTATGAGACGATGTTGAGGTCATGTGACTGGACAATGTTTGCAAGCTGTGTCATGTAAGCATTAAAGAGGGTCGGGCTGAGGGATGACTATTGGGGTACGCTGCAGATGATCTTGGTGGCTTCAGAGAGGAATGGACGGATGCGGACTCTCTGGGCTCTGCCTGTGAGGAAGAAGGTGATCCAGTCCAGGGCTCTGTCATGGATCCCTGTGTGATTGAGGCATGTGCATAGGATGTGGTGGCAGACAGTGAGAAAGGCAGCCAAGAGGTCCAGGAGGATGAGGGCTTCTGTTTTGCTGTTGTCAAGCAGGGTCCTGATGTCATTGGTGGCGGCGATAGGGGTGGTTTTGGTGCTTTGGTTGCTGCAGAATCCGGATTGCGATGAGTCCAGAGTGTTGTTCTCCTCGAGGAAGCAGGTCAGTTGTCTGTTGACAATCTTCTCGATGTTTTTGCCGGGAAGGGGAACAGGGAGATGGGCCAGAAGTTCTTGAGGTCCTTTGGGTCCGCCTTGGGTTTCTTGAGGAGGGGGTTGATCTCGGCGTGCTTCCAGCTCTCCAGGAAGGTGGTGGACTCGAAGGAGCTGTTGATGATCTTCCAGAGTTAGGGTGCGATGACAGAGCTCGCTTTGTTGAAGATGTGGTGAGGGCAGGGGTCGGATGGTGAGCCGGAGTTGATGGTGTTTGTGATTTTCATGGTGTCGTCGTCATTGACGTGGGTCCAGGAGAGCAGGAGGGTGGTGTATTGGGGGTGGTGAGTCTGTAGTGTCGGTGGTTGACGGGGGTCTGGGTATAGAAGCTGTCATGGATGTCTGCAATCTTACGGTAGAAGAAGGTGGCTAGGGGGTAACAGAGGTCTTGAGATGGCAGGATGTCTTTGGCATTGGAACCAGGGTTGGAGAGTTCCTCCACAATGTGAAAGAGCTCCTTATAACTATGTTCGTTGTTGTCGATGCATTCTTTGAAGGCAGTTCTTTTGGCTGTTCGGATGAGTTATGGTGTCTGTGGATGGCATTCTTGAGGGCTGTGTGGTTGTCCGGTGTCTGTTCTTGGTGCCACTTCTTCTTGAGTCTTCGGCATGTTTGCTTGGATTCTTGGAGGTCGGCGGTGAGCCAGTTGGCCTTTCTGTTGGTGCATCTGTTTAAAGGTTTCTTGATCAGGGCGAGAGTGTTGGCACATTCGTCGAGGTTGCAGGCAGGTGTGTCAGTGTCGGTGGTGTCGATTGGTGGGTTCCAGGAGACAGTGGTGATCAGCTGGTCTTCGGTGACCTTGTTCCAGCTACGGCGGGGAATCCTCTGCGGGTGGTAGTGCGTTGTGGCTTTCTCGAAGATGAAGTGGATGCAGCGATGGACGGTCCAGTGGAGTTCAGTGGTGTGGGTGAAGGAGACATGTTTGCTGGTGGAGAAGAAGGGGTCGAGCGTGTGTCCTGCGGAGTGGGTGGGTGTCATGACAAGCTGCTTGAGTCCGAGGTTGGCGAGCAGAGTGGTGAAGTTGTTTTTGCTGGTGTTCTCGAGGTGGAAGTTCAGGTCCCTAGGAGTATGTGGTCTGTGGATGCGAGGGTGTGCGTGCTGACATTGGTGATGGAGTAGCTGAACTGCTGTCGGAGTCCAGGGGGTCTGTAGACAAGGGTCCCTCTGAGGGTGGTGTTTGGGTTGGTGTGGATCTGTAAGTGTAGGTGTTGGCGGCCCTGAGGGTGTCTTCGGTGCCGGTCGTGATTATGAGTGTATTCCTGTGGACGATAGAGATGCTTCTTCCTGGTCTGTTGGTGCGGTCCCTACGGCTGATGTTGTAGCCATCCGGGATGGCTATGGCGATGTCGGACGCTGAGGAGGGGTTCATCTAGGTCCCGTTCAGGAAGGCGACATCCGGGGAGGCTGAGTCAAGTAGGTTCCAGAGTTCGATGGCATGTTTGTGGACGGAGCGGGTGTTGAGTAGGATGCATCTGAGATGGTTGCGTCCTGCCCTGGCGGGCGGGTCGCTGGCATAGAGGCTGGTGAAGGTGCAGTTCCGGCAGGAGAAGGGTCTAAGGGTGAGCTTGGGGTGGCCTGGTGGCAGGTGGATGAGCAACCGGCATTGAGTGCATGGAGGGTGATGGGGTCATAGCGGTGTCATGCGTCGCGGCAGTGGGGGGAGAAAGAACCAGGGGTTCTGGCGGTGGGCAAATCCAAGCACAGACAGGCGCAGACGGGCTTGCTTTAAGTGCACCTTCAGCGTGCCAGTGGCGCGCCCGCCATTAAGTAGGGAGGAGAGGACAGCTAGGAGGCGGGAGCAGGGCGGAAAACAGTGTGAAAAAAAGTGGGTGGGGCTGCTGGGGCAGCAGCGGCGCGGATACAGCACGAGAGAGAGGAGGGGGTGGGGCTGCAGGGGCAGCAGCAGCGGGGAGAGAGAGAGGGGGTAGAGCGACAGTGAGAGAGAGAGAGAACGGAGTGAGAGGGGAAAGAAGCAGGAAAGAGACAGTGAAACGCAGAAGGCGAAAGACAAAAGGAACACAAAAGGGACAGAACACGGAAGGAAAAGCACACAAAGGGTGAAACAGAGGCAAAAGAGGAAAAAAAGGAGAAGAGAGGCAGAGGGTAGCCTAGTTGAAGAGCAGAGACACCAGGGATGAGGCGCAGGTAGAAGTAGAAGTTGGAGGAGGGCGTCGAACTCCTGACAGAGGTCAGAGTTCAGAGGAACGAAGGGCTCTACTTGGCAGTGAAGCTACGGGGAGGCAGAGCAGTTCACTGACTAGGTCAGTGATGTTGCTCCACACACCTAGATCAAAATTATGCCTTTCTTCCATTTGCTTCTTGCATTTGTTTGAATTTCTATTCTTTTTCTTATCATGCATCTATCCTGGTGTATGTTGCCTCTCAGTTTCATTGATTAAATGGACCCATCCCACCTCGAATGATTATTCATCTTTAATATTCAAGAGAAGAGGAGGCAAGGGTATATAGACTCTGATTGCTCAACTGTTGGCTAATTACCTTAACCATAAATGTATTTTGTGAATGCTCACTCTCCCCAATAGCCCCGTCCCAGGATATCTCAGAACCCTCCCAAAATCCCTCATTTCTTTAAGTATTTCCCCCAACACTTCACTTTGACTTTTTCCGTTCCTATTCTGGTGTGATTTTTTTTTTTTTGCAGTGCATTTTGAATAAGCCCCCTTTTCTCTACTATGAAAAAATGTGTGCCCTGATTTTCTCCTAAAAACAAGTTTCTTAATTATTATTTTTAGAATTTTAAGGTGGAGTTTCCACTAAAAAAGTACGCTTGTCCCCTCATAAATTTAGCAATGGGTTTTTACTCCGCCAGTATACTTCATGTCCCACTACATTTCGTCACGCTCAAGGCTGTGTTCTCTCTACGACCGCGTGTAACACTTGGCACATTGACCGCCCGCATGTGCAGACGTATTAAATGAGTTAAGGGCCCACTTTCACTTTTGTCCTTTCAAATAAGTCGTATCTGAGAAACACCACTGTTTTACTTTGTATTCATATACTAATGTTTAGCGTAAGAGCATCTGAGGGACAACATAAACGGAGTCCCTTGAGCCCGCTGATAGTTTTGTTGCTTTATGCCATCTTCTTGTTCAATTTAATTTTTTGCCCCACGCTTTTCAGTTGGGCAAAGGTGTTTCAGGGATAATTTTCCCAAATAGAATTTTAAAATGTCTAACTATACAACTGGAGGCTATTTCATACTTTAATGATATTTGAGTCTCCATACTTATCAGACCTGGGGCAAAATCAGCAACGCTTTTATCTCTTTTCTGTGTTCTGTCGTGCCTGCTATACGTCATGCACTGACTTACTGCGTCACCATCCCAGGCTATGCAGACGGTCAACATGCAGGGCGAGGTGAATGACCAATCAGGTAGCAGAAGCGAATTGCCCCAACTTCCATGGTTTCCTCCACCTTCCGCACAAGCACCAACTCTGCCCTTAATATCATGTATAGTTGCTGCAGGATACAGCACTATAAATGTCTCACGCATGAGCTTTGCTCTCACAAGTCATGTCATCTATTTCCACCTACATGAAGAACATCAGTGTCGAGTGTAGACCAGGAGGCCAATGAGGCTGCATAGCCTCAACGTTGTGCACCAAGGCACACGGCTCTCTACCACTGACTGCACAGGCACCGACCTATTCTTAATAACTTCCTCTGGTGCTGGCAGGATACTTTTTTACATGGTTAATGTGCCAGATCCAACCTTGCAAAGACATGTCTCTTATTAGCAAAGCCATAAATAAATAAAAACAACATATATACAATTATCAGCACATATTTCCACGTACAGTTTTTGACTGGAGGTGTGTTTTACTGATGCCATTTTAAAAAGTGAAAGCAATAATATGTCTGGCCATATGAATCAGTACATCTGCAGCTTCCTGCTAGCACCAAATAAAGCTAATCAAAAAAATCAAACATCCTAAAAAACCTACACGCAGGCCAGTAAAACACACCAAATCCACTTTAACCTATACATGTTATTATTTTACAGATCACATAGCTATACAGCTATTCAAAACTGTTGATGAAGTAAGGCGCCGTTCTACAGAATGGGTGAAGATAATATAAAAAAGTTTAAAGCGTTAATAACAAATAATTGAACCATCGTGAAATAACAGACAAAATACATATACCGACGATGGCAATAAAACACTGACTACAGCAAAAGGTTGTAGGGGAAACACATAAAACTGCACAACCAATAGAAGGCAACATGTCAAATGCATAAACTGCAAATGAGTCAGCAATGACCTGACAGGAGTAGTGGTTGACCAATAATATAAATACACTTGGAGACTGATACGAATTTAAAAGAGACCTGTAGTGGTATCTGGTGTTATTCCTGGCTTCCATCTTCCTCGTGGGGAAAGTATTGGTGTATTATGTTTGTATTTATGCAAAACATACAAATTAATTTTGAAATATTTTAACAGGTCCTCTTGTAAATTTGGTACAGGAATGAAACAACTTACCAGCACAGGTAGGAAAGGCTGACAGGCTCCGGCTCACACAGCTTCCGTGACTTACCTGAAGAACATATACATCAGGTAATGATCATTTCTGTCAGAGACTAGGATTACAGGATTACATTTATTAGTTAGTAATGAAGTAAAGATTGAAAATAATATTAGATATTTATATAGAATATATTCAGGGCGTGTTATACAATGCAATGTTGCTTTTTGCATTAGAAAATCGAAGTTTCTTCAATGTGTGCCATTTTGCTAAAGGGATCACGTGATGGTATAAAAGAAATCAAACATGGCGCTGAACAGGATGACTAAGGCAGCAATGGCAAAATGCGTTCCTGTTGCATTTGGTTAATGAAATACTATCCAATTTATATTCGCTGAAACAAGTGTTTATACATATATATATATATATATATATATATATATATATATATATATATATATATATATATATATATATATATGTGATGTTGAATCAGGCATAGATGTGGGGGACGTGATTATGGAGTTCAGGACCCACAGGGGTGAAATGTGAAATGATGGTGTCACCAAAGTTATTTCCGTTTGCCTAAAGCACCCACTGGGCAATAATTTATGGAGTGTTCTTTTTGCGTGCCAGTGAATTGGGATTGCTAGGCCACAACACCTCTCCTGAGTGGGCCTCGGCCTGCTCTGCTTCACTACCTTGAGAGATTCAAGTGCTGCAATGGGGTACTTAGTTCCCAGTAAAAAGACAGTTGCAGATTTATTACTTGTGCAGGGCTCACATCCTTCACAACTAATAAACCAATTTCTTACAGTCACTAAGGCCCTCATTATGACTTTGGCGGTCTTTACATAAGACTGCTGTGGTGATGGTCACCAAAAGACCACTGAGGAGGTGGCAATCCGACTGCCAGATCATGACTCACAAACACAAAACCGCCAGAAAGCAACCAAAATCAAAATCCTGCCAGACCCAACGAAGACGTGAAAGATTCACTCCCACCACCCTCCCCGTCACGCCTACAACACCCCGCCCTCCAAATAATGACCCACAAATCACCACAGCGGTTACTCAACGGCGTTTACCCATTGGCGATGCGGCCCGCCGCAGTCGATTTTGCCACTCCACACCAACAGAAGCAAACACTGGCCAGAATGAAAAACCTACACCTGACACACATACACACACCGTACCCACCCACCAACAGCACTATAAAACACACCCCCACACAACCCACAATTCTTTACAAGCGTGGAAATCTAGCTACAAATTGCCAGCCCACACATTTCTAGAAAGGAACATATAAACCACCTACACAGCCTTCACACATCACACACCACACACCATACCTCTACACCTAACACAAACAACAACACTGGACACAATCACTACTTCACAGCATCCCACATACTCACACACCCTGCCCCCGACCAAACATTCCACCCTCTGTACAACACACACACTACACCCACTACACAATTGACATGTCCCCACAAAGGCACCCCGTTTCACTGATGAGGGGTTGCGGGTCATGGTAGACATAATCGTAAGGGTAGAGCCACAGCTGTTCGATGCACAGATCCAGCAGATATCCATTGCCAGGAAGATGGAGATATGGCGGAGAGTCGTGGACAAGGTGAACTCCGTGGGAACCTATCCACGCACAAGGGACGACATTAGAAAGAGGTGAAGGACCTATGGGGGAAGGTGCGTGCAATGGCATCCAGGCACCATATTGCTGTTATGAAGCTTGGCGGTGGACCCCCACCTCCTCCCCAACAGTTGACAACATGGGAGGAGAAAGTCTTGGCTATCCTGCTTCTTAATGGCCTCACTGGAAATACTGGAGGGCTGGACACTGGTAAGTTACCATTACTTCCCCACCACCACCCACACCTTCATGTCATGTCTTCCTGTCACCCTATCTTCCTTCACCCCACTCCATCCCAAACAGAGAACCACCCCCATAACCACCCTCAAAAATTTGCAAGCATACCTCTCCAAGGTCAGCATTCATATACATCAGTAATGCATGGCCAGCATGTAGCACCACCAATCCCACAATGCATCACCATATTCAAACTAAAGGTGGAAAAACCACACCCATCTCATAGGGAAACCCAGAAATGCTGAATATGTATCTGAAAATGAATGTAACAAATATCATACATGTCCACAGGTATCCTAGCCAATGTCAGCTGGCAGCATGTGCCACGTCAACCCAGTCCTCCACCAGAAGAAGGCCCCATTGATGACAGCAACTCTGGATGTCTGGATCTGGAAGATCTGGACTCCACTACTACATCAGCCACCCAACATCCCCAAACCTCTGCCCCAGGATATGTCAATCAACAGTGTGCCCATCTGTACAGGGACCCGAGTCAACACTTCATGGGTAAGACAAAGAAGGTCCTGTTGTCAGTGGGAGTGGGCACACAGTTCAGGGGACACAGGCAGAGGGGGCCAGGGCCAGTGGAAGACTATCTGTGTGCCAAGGGGTGGGCCAACCCAGGGAACCGACTGTCCAGGAGGCACTGTCCCACATCCTGGGAGCATTCCAGAAATCCCAGGACAGGATGGGCCAGGTACTTACCATCTTGCAGGAAAATCATAGGCTGCAGGGGGAATACCATCAGAAGGTCATGTAGCAGATGCAGGCCTTCAATGCCACCATGGCCTTCATTGCAGGGGGTGCTCAGTGATATAGCTAGCATCATGCGTGAGTACACAACACACCAGTGGGCCCCTTCCACTAGCCAGTGTACTGACCAGCCCTCCACATCTGCTGCAGCTAGTGGACAGGAGGACCTGCCAAAGGACTCACAGATCACCAGCACCCCTCCCTCTGCAGCAGAAGAACCAATCCCCAAACGTTCCCTGCAACCCAGACAGCCACCAGGGACTGTAGCCAAGACCCAAAACACTGCCAGGAAGTGAGCCTCTCCTCCATGTCTCCCTTGTGTGTCACTGAGACACCTTGTTTAATTTGGACTGCCATTGCTCCTTTTCCTATGGCCCCATGGGTACTGGACCTGTGCTACAAAGTAACTGGGCCACTACACTGAAGATTTTGTCCACCATCACCCCACTCTTTTGCACTATCCCTTCCTTTTTGTCAATTCAATAAACACAGTTAAACATAACTGAAGGAATTGTGCTTTAATTTCAACAATATGTAATGTTCTGACCTTTTTTATGCTGTGCAAATGCAACGTAAAGTGTGACTCCATCCAATGGACAGTCAGCTTGAGGTACACATAACCTGTGTAAGAGCATGCCACAAGTCACCATCCACCAAACTGTGTGAAAGCAGTCTGTAGGTATTACATGAGTATGCAGTGGTGACCACACTGACATCTGTCAAAAGAGAAACCATTAGTGACATTCAAATGAGGAGTTAAGGAAGTAGAGAAACATGAGCACCTGTAACATAACAGCCTACATTCAACTGGTCACATCAACTCAGAAATTTGCACTTCAATTGACTCCAAACACCAGAAGTGAGGAGAAACAACTAATTTCAGGCCCTCACACAAGATACCACAGTATTAGCAATGCCATAATGTCAGTATGTTAATCCCTCCTCTGGACCACCTAGTCTGGGGCAAACTGTCAGGTACAATTAAGTCACAGAGTGGTAGTGTAAGCACATTGTAACTCACATAACGTTGCTAGCAACAAATGCTAAGTACTGCATGGAATGAGGACACACTTTGATGTGCGCATATATTGGAAAATGCAATACATCATATACATTGCATAGGCTGAATATGCTTTATCCCTATCATCATACCACTCGTACAACTGACCACAGATGGAACAGTGTCAGGTTACAAAATACACACATTTGTGCTTGGTACATCATAGCTGACACACAGCTCTTGATTGTAATGGTGGTGTAAACAGAATTACAGTCTTACCTGAGTGTCATTACAAGTACTGATGTATCAGATGTGTCCTGGTGTCCATATCCTTCTCCTCACCATCTTCATCACTATCTTCAGTGTCCTCTGCTGCCAGAGGTGCATTGTCTCCCCCTCCTCCTGCAGGAATGGCATGTGCCATCTGAGGGCCAAATTGTGGAGCATGCAGCAGGCCACCACTATCTGGCAGACCTTTCCAGGGGAGTAAAGTAGGGATTCACCAGAAATATGAAGGCACATGAACAAGGCTTTCAGTAGCCCAAAAATTATTTCGATGACTCTTCTGGTCCGTCCATGTGCCACATTGTATTGATTCTCTGTCCCTGTCCTCGGATTCCTCACTGGTGTCAACAGCCAGGATAGGTTTGTGTAGCCAGAGTCACCTGGACATAGTGAGAAACACACATTACTTGTGTACAATAGCACAGAGGACAACTCCAGGTGGCATACAGTGACATACATAGTGTGAAACATCAAGCTCACCAATCAGCCAGACTCTCTCTCTCTGTAGTTTTGCCATTATCTGTGGGACACTGTTGTTTCTCAATACGTAGGCATCATGCACAGATCCTGGAAACATGGCAGTAACGTGGGAAATATACTGATCAGCAAGGCACACCATCTGCACATTTATAGAATGGTAATTCTTCCTATTTCTGTACATGTGTGCATTTGTTCTGGGAGGGACCAAAGCAATATGGGTACCGTCAATGGCACCACTCACATGTGGAATGTGTCCCATTGTGTAGAAAGCAGCCTTCACAGTGGGCAAACCATCACTATAGGGGAATGAGATATAGCTGCTCATGTGTTTCAACAAGGCAGTCAAGACTCTATTCAGCGCATTAGAAAACATTGGCTTTGACATACCTGCAGCCAAGCCCACAGTCACCTAAAATGATCCAATAGCCAGGAAGATGAGCACTGACAGCACCTGTACTGTAGGAGGTATTGCAGTAGGACTACGAATAGCAGGAATGAGATCTGGCTCCAATTGTGAACACAGTTCGATGATCTTGACCCTGTCCAGACGATAGGTGAGTATAACATGGTATTCCTCCAGTGTAGCCAAGTCACCTAGGGGTCTGTACACGGGTGCATTCCTCCTCCTTCTCCGCAGTGGTTGGTACCTAATCAAACCAAACATCAAAAGCGTGTGATAGCAAGAAGGATAGACACACAACATCACAGTAAACAGAGCTGTCTCATACAGTTCAGGCAACCAATGATTGGAATCTGCACAGGTGTACTCTACATGCAAACGGACTTCTGAAACCATAAATTCTTATTCATTTGCTATAGTGCCTCATAGATGTAGTCAAAGTTGTGTGACGTGATTTGTGGCATCACATTTTACATGTTCTGTCAACTACTGTTCTTCAAGCAGTGCACTGGTATGAGATCTCATTGAAGAGCCAGAGTCTCCCACCAAATCAAAGCATGTAGACGGCTTGGAATTGCCTTGGTGTGTACCATCTGTTCCTATGATGCACATTTAATTGGCTGCCATGAGTACTATCATTAGGAAATGGCACCTACCTGCCCTGCATGCAAAGAACAGGTGTAAGTAACTTCACTCCGCCGGCGTTTGACATCATGGCAGAAGGCAGTCTGAACCACCGTGCAACTCCTCATTGGTTAACATTGAGGTCTATGGAGCACAGGGGCCAATGATGATTACCACCGGCAGTGACAGTGTTTACCGGCGCAGACGTGACCACCATTTTCAGAAGCTGCCATGTCACTTGACTCCTGACTCTCACCCTATCAACACCTCCACTGCGTGTGCTGCTGTGCCCTGTGTCTGGAACCCACAATGGCCCGTAATACAGGGGAAAGGACCCCAGCCTTCACATCTTAAGAACTGGAGAAGCTCGTGGAAGGGGTCCTACCCTTGTAGGGACAGTTGTACGGGCCTCCAGACCAACAGGTGAGCACCTTTTGGGTATTTTCGATGTGACATGAAGGTATGGAGATGTATGTGTGTGCAGGCAGTGTGTCCTTTAGGGAGTGCTTTTTTGCTGCATGCAATATGTACCCAGAGGTATGAGCTATGTGTTAGATGAATGTGGGATCAATGCAGTATTGCTGTAACACAATGTAGTGGGTAGTTAATGGTGTCCTTCTGTGTATGTTTCCTATGCAGGTCAGCGCCCATCAGGTAGAAAGGGTTATGGCTTGCCATCGCCAAGGACGTGCGGACCCTGGGTGTCTATAGCCAGCAGAGCACCCACTGCAGAAAGAGGTGGGAGGACCTGCGACACTGGGCCCAGAAGACCGCGTAGGCTCACCTGGGGACGTCCTCCCAACGAGAGAGGGGTGCCCGTGGTACCCCGAACCCCCAAATGGCCTGCATACTTGCGGTAGGCAACCCAGAGTTAGATCAGTGCTTGAGGGCAGCACAGCAGCCACAAGGGGCTGAGTACACACTGTGTTAAATTCATTCCTGATGCCTGTCAAGGTGTTTGGATGCAAGGTAATAGTCAGTGTATGCCTCAATATGCCCCTGTAGGTAATGTTGTCAATTTCTTCATAGTTAAGGTGAGTGGTATGTACAATTGGTATTGGTAATTTGCTGGCATACCAGCTTCAGTAAGGGCCTACACTCTGACTCACTGGTGTTGGAATGATGCCCTGAAATCCACTGCCTAGGTGGTGTGACCGGGCAATTGCACGTTGTGCAGTCACTTTGTCGGAGTTGTGTAGCTGTACCTTTGTCAACAGGCAGACATGGATTAGTGAGTCTCAGTAGGTGTGCAGATGGTTGTGTCTTCTGAGTTCATTTCAGCTGTTGTTCCCAGGCAATGGTGTGGTATTGTGGTTGTTACTGCATAGTGTAAATACCAGTGAGTCATTGTGATGTGCATTCCATTTGTGCTGTTATTGCTATAATCGACCCTGTGCTCCCTTTCTTTCCCCCACCCTCCCTCCTTTTCTTCTCCTGTCCTTGTGTGCATTAGCATCATCTGGCGAAGGAGCAGGGTCACCGGCGAGTGGGGGAGCTGCAGCCCACAGGACCCAGGAGGCAGTGTCCGCCGACACTGAGGGGATCAGTGGATTGGAGGGCGAGGGTAGCACCATGGGGGAGACAGGAGCTACAACAACAGACTCTGATTCCTCCTCCGATGGAAGCTCCTGGATGGTGGCGGACCCCTCTGGGACCACCCCAGCATCGTTATCTACCACTACCCTATACCAGCACTGCCCTCCCAGTAGCCCCCCACCCAGTTGCCTGTGCCTGCTCACCCAGGAGGGGGGGCTTCTCCTTTGCCGCAGGCACCTCAGCCCCAGTCAGCCCTGCTGCCCTCCCTGAGGAGGCTGTTGACCTCCTGAGATCCATCTCTGCAGGGATGTCAACCATAGTGAATGCCATCCAGGCGCTGGAATCCCAGATGCAGCAATGCAATGCCTTCCAGGCAGGCATTCATGGTGGCTTGGCTGCCCTACAGAGATCGTTTCAGGCTCTGCCTTCCTCTTTGTCGGCAGCCAGTGTCCCTAGTTCTTCCGTTCCCCCCCTCCAACTACCTGTACCCAGTTCCAGAACCCTCTCCCCCACCCATTCCAAACACACAATCAGACATGCATGCACCCAAGACAACAGACAGGACTCGCAAAACAAGAACAAGCACCACAGATCACACCACAAGCATACACACAGCCAACATACAGAAGCACACACATCAACAGTCACTGTCTCCACTGTCTCCCCTCCACTTCCTCCCTCACAGTCACATCAGCACTCACACCTGCAAGCACTGCATCCTCAGTCCCAGATCCTGCCACCTGTTCAGCTTTGCCCACAGTCAACGTAACAGCAGACACGTAGACTAGCACCCCATTCACCACATGCACAGTCACCACAACCACCATCACAACCACATGCAGCACACCCACCTTACTTGTAGACAGCACCCAAACATGCATGCATACGACCTGTTTGTCCTCTCCCTCCCTCTCTGCCCCCTCCTAAAACACGTAAACACTCCCACTCAGATACTCAACAGCCATCCACCTCACACATGCACACTTTACATGCACCTACAACCCAGTCCAACACACCTACACCTCCTACAACCACTCCCTCTACCTCCACTCCCAAACCTCCTCCCACACTCCACCCCACTGTACCTAAGAAACTTGTCCTTTCCCACCTTGACCTCATCCCTCCTCCTGACCCACCCCATGTTGTCCCAAAATGGAAGGTCCCGCTCCCCCAGCCCAGCCCAGTCCCTCCAGCTCCCACTCCTCTCATGGCACCCCTTGTGTTACATATGTCCTTCCCCCACTAAAAAACCTCCCACTATGGGGCACAGGGCAGCTACTTTGACCCCCCACTCCTAGCCCACTCTTCTGCCACCTAAACAGAGGAGCAAAAACCACCCCATCCCAAACCAAAATCCAAAGATCCCCCTTTCAGGAAAAAAACACTCCCAACCCCACCCCCTGTCCCCTGAGGTGCCTGCCTTCCACATTGATGTCCCTGCCCAGTAGAGTCACTTGGGCTGTCAGGAGTCAAGTTGAGCCTCTCACGTTGCCCTGTGTAGTGTAATGGACACTTTTGGACTGACCAATGGCCCTTTGTGTATATAGTTCAGTTTATTTTATGTGGTCGCTATTCCCACCTGAATACAGTGGTTGGATCAAAGGTATTTGTCCTGGCTTTCTTTACTTCTGGCTTATATTGTTGTTGTACTTTTCAGCAGATTGTTCTCCGTGTGTGGTATGTGTGTATGGTGTGTGTTGTGCATGTGGGTGTTTCACTCTCCCCTCCCTCCCTTGTGTGCTAGGCAGCTGTACTCAGCGTCATCATCTTCGTCATTGGCGCTGCTCCTGGACTCCCACTGCCTGGTACAGCATCAGCAGGACTTCCAATGCGGGTTCCATGGTGGCCGCGGACTCCTCTGTGTCCATGGAGGCGAGTGTCTCCTTTAATATGGGTTGTTTCTGCCAGACTTTTCGTGGCAGTGGTCCCGCCCCCGAAATCCTGGCAGTCTGCTATCTCATAATATGGTGGGTGTTGAATGGTGTTCGGCCGGCCTGAAGATGTCAACCGTCGTGGTCAGTGGCCGGACCTCACTGGCAGTACAAGCGGTCCATTGGTTGTATACAGGAGGGATCACCGCCGTAGTCATACGCCATCACCGGTGTGGCAGTCAGCTGACTGCCAAAATCATTTTGAGGGCCTAAGTGCTTGATTTAGATTTCGGAAGATGGGTCACTCTGTCACAACGATGAAGGATGTCCCATCCACATGAAATATAAATCCCATTATTTTCTATGGGATTTTATTTTGGTGGACTGGATATCTCTCCCCGTTGTGATGGAGTAACTGACTGCCAAAATCTAAATCAGACCCAATGTATTTTAAAAGATTGTATTACATGTCAAAGTCCAAATCTAGTACAGATTTTATGAATGAGTGTTATTGCAGAAATAGCAATAATGGTAAAAAGCAAAAATGTGATACATGGAGATACAAGAAAAAATTGCAACATATCCGATAGTGATCATGAACTCAAATCATTGATGGGGTAAATCTGTAGCAGAATCACTCCCTTTCTATATTAAGTCATGCCTACATCAGCATCAAAAAAGTCCTTTTTAACTCACAAACTTTTCACTCATAGCCATTACATGATTTCTGTCTGCAGCAAGTCAAGCCATTCTCTGTCTTAGTTTTGTCATCATTTGCCAGAGAAAGCAACAGACAACAGCAACCGGAGACAGAGTGTGAGATTCAGGCAGTCTGCGGTTGACTTTGATGCTCTCCCAAAATGCTGACGCTTCTCTATCCTCTAAAATGACGGTGCAGCCATTTTATATATTGTCTCCTTTGTTTGTGATGGAAAGTGTGAAAAAGAAACATGAATTTCCTCTGCACATTGCCCAAATCTATTGTAATTTATAAATTGAGCTTTTAAGCAACAAACATATCAGCTATTGAAACACTATAAATCTATATCAAAGCACTATATTACAGAATGAATACAAGCAGTGAAATGATGGATATTACCATACATTTAAATATATGAGTAAATTAATTGCATGGGGGTCTCAAAAGTAGGGAAACCGCAAAGAATGTGATACCATCTCAATAGGGCAGCAATTCTAGTGAATATGTGTATATTCAATATAAAAACTCATTAAATCTGGATATATATCAAATGTATGTATGTATGTTGATAAATGGCTACACTAGACAACGGCCTCAAACCCAATTTAAATATGCAGCACGGCGCAAAAACTAAGAAATGCAAAAGGAATAAAGCACAAAAAAGTAATGAGAGGGCTACACTAGAAACAGCAGCAGCAATTGATTAGTGTCTTACGTTTAACTGAGTTCATATCATTCTAAAAATCAAGGCATATTGCAAGGTGAAAGTTCCAGATCTGTAGTGTCGAAAAGAGACCTAAGATTGAAAACAATGACGTGTGCCCAGTCTTACTTGTGAGGAGCGACATGAAGGGTCTGGCCACCTTGAAGTAATGCTTGGAGATGCCATCACACAAAAGAAAAGCAAAGATGTAGATTAATAAGTCACATGTAAGACGTAACTCAATACATCCGAGTATGGTAACAGTGGTATTCCCACATTAGTTAATAGTGGAAAATAGTGTGAGTATCATGGGAGACTCAAACAAACAGTTTTAAGCATGGCTGCAGGAAAAACAGTATTTTCTGCAAATATATCCCAGACTTTTTCCCTTTCACTGAACATTATTTAAACTGAATTTAGATCTCTATGCACGTAATACTGTTAACCAGGAGTAAAATTCTTGTTTCCCCCTTTAAACATTGTAAATTTGGCATATTAGCGATTGGCACATTTAACTTGCATATAGGTCCATAGTATATCATGTGGGAAGAATGCCCTGTGCCTGGAAGTTAAATGCCATTTGTGGACTGCAACACCCATTGCGCCATAAATTATCATGTCAATGAAAACATGGCCTCAGGCCTAACCTGTGTAGCCTCTCTGCTTCACTTTGAACCCGGCAGTGTGGCCAGTCAAAATAACTCGTTTTGGCAGGTATAGGCCTCCCTTTCAATTATTAGTAAGTTACCTCTATGTAGTTCTGGTAGCCGACAAGGGAATGTGCATGGTATTTGCAAATGAGATAGGCAGAAAATTAATAATGCAATGACCCTATGATGGCAAGATTCCCAGACTGCTCTTGGTGATGGAGGGGCCACACCAGGATAGCACTACTGAGCATGCTGCTCTACCATGCCGAGTGGGACGACAGTCTCACCCACCTCGCATTGCCCGTACCACCGCCTGGAGGAGACTACAATTCCCAGACTGCTCCTGGGGATGAAGGAGGGGTCACACCACAATAGCACTACAAAGTTCGCTATGAGGCAAGCGCAGTCCAGTCATGGCCTGGACAAAGACCTAGAGCTAGGAAGAGGTTGGGCTGGGACACCCCCTTGGTTTCTTGCCTCAATACTGTGAGTAAGTTATATTCTGCTTTTTAGAGGTGGGAAAAAAAAAAGTTTGCAATGGGCAAGGAACCAACAATCATGTGTCCCATATCACTCCATCTATCACTAATTATCTCACCACTGTGAGGGGCACATTCACCACTGAAACAGACTTGGTAGAGGAACGTATGGACCTAATCCTGCGACAATCCCTGGCCTTAGCATCAACTTCGCCTAACATGGGGGCTGTGTAAAACCAACACAGGAGGTTAATACTTTACCTGGGATTGGGGACATTGTTGCTGTCATGAAGATTTTTTTTGTGACACTCATAATTCCTGTATTAGTACTAATCCCCAGCCTGAAGTTATTAAATAATGTGCTCTAACATAAAACCCCCCTCCTTCAAAAAGGAAAAGAAAGGGCACACATGCCAAAGCAGCTAAAAGAACTGGGAGACCTAATATTGGTGGTCATTTCTTTTCTGAGACTGTGACTGGGGGGAGCTCTACTGACGACTGCAGTGGAGGGTGTTAGTACTCAAGCGCCCTTAGTATCCCCAGGACAACGTCCTTGTTGTGTCCTTCTGTATAACATATTTACTACCTTTCTTAAAAATGCGGATAGTAGACTTCAGAAAGTCTGCACAGAGATGCAGGTCACTTGGATTGTAAAACATCACCCCAGAGGTGCAGCTTTGCAGGCAGTCAGCGAAATGGTGCCCCAACATTGCTAACTAATGGTAATGCAGAAAGAGTTCACACACAAAACAGTGAAGCTCATGCTAAACCTAACCCGTTAGTGAAGGGTGATAGGCAGCAGGAACCCACTTTGAATATTAGAAGTAACATCCATATTGACTCATCTTTACCTGTCCAGGTATTTGCATTTACCCCCCTGCATGTACTCCTTATGTCATAGTTCTGAGAAACGTACCAGTTTTGACCAATGGGAAGTAGGAACAGGTACCAGATTTGAATGCCAAAGTGGTTCATTGGCTCATGAAAAATTCAGGGTGGAGGGATGATTTGCATAGTGAGATCCTACTAGTTAGAAGAGTCAAGCGCATTGGGCATTGTGTGTGTAATCAAATGATGGACTGTACAGTGGTTAACTTTAGGAAAGCAAGGTGTGTGGCACTTCTCTTAAATCACTTTAGGCATATATGTGCTAGTGTAAGGGGTATTCAGACTCTACCATTGGGGTTTTTCTATAAACCTGTCAGTCAAGTCCGTGCAGTCTCCACCTCTACACCACTAATGGACGGGGTTGAGATTTGTTTAGGTGCCTCTAACATTTCAACACGCAATCGATTTGAAGCCCTAAACTCCATGGAGGGGTGAGACTGACTGAACCCCAATAGGAGGCACATTGGGAAGTGCAATGGCGGAACTGAACCAGATGAAATGTGGTTTTGTTTAATGAGACTGTAGGCAGGAGTGAACTTGGAGCATTGAGGATGATGATTTAAACCCTCTTCATAGCACAGTTTCACACGGGGATGGTGCTTTTGTCATCCTCTCCAGGAATATTGTAAGTATGTGTACCAGGCTTGACAACCCAGAATGACTAAGTGTGGTAGGAAAACATGATTTAATATGTTTGCAAGAAACCTGGCTGGTGTTACCTTTTACTATGGATGGCTTCCATATTTATTGTAGTCCTGCCATCCTTTCGCCTCCTGGACGAGCAAGTGCAGGTTAAGCGGTATTAATATCACTTACTTTACCCTGCCCGAAGGTTGACAAACTACACACACTAGGTGGTTTCAAAGTATGTTCTTATCAAGTGTGAGCAGTAAGAAAGTGTTGCTAATTGACTAATATTATAATATATTTGATCATAAACAGACCGAGGTGGGAGATGAACTTGATATGATTTTATCTAAGGTTCTCTCAAAGTTAAACTACCAGTGCTTCGTTTTATACGCAGGCAATTTTAATATCAAACTTTACGAATTTGCTGCTAACTCCGTGTGTGGTTTAATTTATACGAAAGAGGACCACATTACTCATTTCAGTCATACCCCGTATAGGGAAAACCTTCATAGGATTCTTTTTAAATACCGTTTCCTGTTTACATTGGACTTACTGCCTAAATATCAGCCCATTTTATCGACTTTTTATGGGAATGGGAATTGCAGCACCATTGATTATATTTTAGTTACTGGTGACTCTCACTCTTTGATTGAGGACTTCTCGGTCACGAGAAACTATGCGAGTGATCATAGTTTAATATATTTAGTAATGAATCTGGATATAGTGAAGACTGATTCCCAGGAGCCTGGGGAATTAGTTTATTTGGGCCAATTCGGGTGTAACGCTAAAACTAAAAATACAAATCCTGATTTTTTCATATGGGAACTAATTCAGAGTGAGGAGGCATCTGTTTCTATCTATTTATCAACTGATAAGGAATCATCTTTGATTATAAATGAGTTTATTTCACTGTGTCAGAAGGTGTTTAATTCTTTGCTCATCAAGAGTTGATAAGAAGTGCCTCAAACCGTGTGGCTGCACACCGGAATCTTAAAAATGCATGTAAGGTGAGCCCGAGAGACAAGGCCCTAGTTAAACTCACGCGAAAGATCTAAAAAGAAGCCCTTACACGTATGAAGATTGAAGTTAAAGAATTAGCTTGCGATGAACTAGAAGTGCGGTAAAGGTAAATGATCAATCCTGGTTTTCGGCAGTAGTTAACTACCCTTTTTTCTCTCAATCAAATTCCCCTAAAATAGAATGTGTAGTCTCAGCTGAATGTTGGATCCTGCATTTTAGAAAACTTTTTGACCATGAAAACTATTTAGAATCTGCCTTAGAAGAGGTCCAGGAGCCCAATATTGAGGCAGCTGCTCCTATATTTTTGAGCCCCCCCATAGACTTAAAGGAAGTCACCCTTGCTATTAGAAAGAGTTTGGCTCATAAAGTTCCACACCCAGATGATCCAAATTGCCAGGACGGGTCCTTCATTCACATTTAGATACCAAGGCCGAATCCAATAAGATTCTGTCCTCAGTCCAATTTGGTTTCTCCCTTGGGTAGTGGCGGTGGAGCAGTGCTTTAATCTATCACTTATAATCAGGAAATAAGTCAAAGCCAGGGGAAGTGCCCTACATTTGGCCTTCATGAGCCTCTCCTGCGCTTTTGACAATGTTAACCACTTCAAATTATAGGCCATGGTGCTTGAGCTGAAATTAGCAGATATTCTTAGGTGGATGCTGTTAGAAATTGGGTCTCTAGTTGACAGAGGTATACACCCTTGTCCAAATAAAGACCACAATACTAGTCAGGGTAAGTCACAATGCAATCCAAATTATCCTGTGCCAACCCTCTGGTAGCTTGACACTGAGCAGTCAGGCTTAATTTAGAAGGCAATGTGTAAAGTATTTATGCAATAAATCATACAGTAACACAGTGAAAACACCACAAAAATACATCACACAAGTTTAGAAAAATAGATAATATTTACTGGGATAAAATAAGGTCAAAACTACAAAGATTCAATAAGCACAAGTTGAAATATAACTTTTAAAATGCTTCAAAGAGTCTCAATCCTTAGAAATCAATAGTTTTTTCTTCTTAACACACAGCACTTGGGATGCATGAAAATTAACAACGCACGGAAATTGCAGAGGAGGAGATGCGTGCAAAAATAAGGTGCTGCACAAAATTTTCAGTCGCGGCACAGACGATGAATCATTTTTTTCACGCTGCAAGAGTTGTGTAATGTTTCAGGTGTGCATTCTTGGTTCCTCACTGTGATGCAGGAATATTTTGACAACCAGGGACGATGCGTTGAAAATCCTTGACGTGCTGGTAGAAGGAGGAGCCGCTGCATCCATTTGGTAGGCAATACATTACACTTCCATCGCAAGGCAGGCGCTGCATTGAATTTTCTGTCAGGAAGTTGGTGTTGCTTCGTTCTGGTTGGCGATGTGGAGATTTCTCAGACCTGATGCAGGCTTTGCATCGATTTCTGCAGCCGTTGAGTTGATTTTCGACACACAAGAAGTTTCTTGAAAAGGTGAAGTCTTTGTTGGGTCTGAGACTTCAGAAACACGAGGCAAGCTTAGGAGAGTACTTCAGGATGAAGGCAGAGTCCTTCCAGCAGAGTCGGAGGCCAGCAGGACAGCAGGGCAACAAGCAGGGCAGCAGTCCTTCTCAGCAAAGCAGTCCAGATGAGTCCTTTGGGCAGCCAGGCAGTTCCTCTGACAGACTGAAGGTGTAGGTTCAGAGGTGTCTGAATTGGTAGGGTCAGAGACCAAGTTAATATACCCAAAAATGCCTTTGATGTGGGGAAAACTTCAAAGAGTAGTTTTGAAGTGCACAAGTTCCCCTTTCAGCCCATTCCTATCTGCCAGGATCCCTGTGGGGGGTTATCAGTCCTTTGTGTGAGGGCAGACCGCTGGCCTTTGAAATGTAAGTGTGAGCCCCTCCTCCCTTTCTGCCCAGGAAGACCCATTCAGTATGCAGATGAATACAGATCTGACTGAGTGTCCTGTATTTGTGGTTGTCCGGATGGAATTCACAAGAGGAGCTGTCAACTAGCAAAGACCAGATGTGGATTAGACAGATGGTAGTAGGTGTAGAGAAATGCCCACTTTCTAAAAGTGGCATTTCTAAAATAGTAATATTAAATCCAACTTTACTCGTAAGCAGGATTTTCTATTACCATTCTGGCAATACCACACAAGACATGGCTACTCCTTCCAGATCAGAATCTACCACTTAAGAGTATATGAGGGCAGTTCTACTGCTAGTCTACAGGAGGAGCAGGCCTCACAGTAGTGGAAAATGAATGTATGAGTTTTTCACTACCACGGCATATAAATCACATAAGTACATTTCGTGCCTTTTCCCTATATAGCACCCTGCCCTATGGGTTACCTAGGGCATACCACAGGGGTGACTTACATGTAGATAAAGGGGGGTTTAAGGCTTGGCAAGTAGTTTTAAATGCCAATACAAAGTGGCAGTGAAAATAAACACACATGCCTTGCAATGGCAGCCCTCAGACATGGTTAAGGGGCTACTTATGTGGGTGGCACAATCAGTGCTGCTGGCCAACTAGTAGCATTTAATTTACAGGCCCTGGGCACTTTACTAGGGACTCACTGATAAATTAAATATGCCAATTTGGTAGAGCTGGACCTTTGTGTACCAGGCAAAGTATCTTGTAACTGGCACGTTTCCTAATAGGAAGCCAATGCAATGACCTGAGATTGGGAACTGAGGGAGTGCGGGGATGAAGCTTGAGAACAAGGTGGGCCGCAGTGTTCTAACTGTAGTTTTGATACGAGTGATTCATTAGCTGCTACCATTAGGGTGTTTCCATAGTGTAAGTGGCTAACCACAAGCCTGCGTGAGAGTTGTTCTTGCATGAAGAGGCAGCCACTGAAATGCTGTTTCCAACATGCACATTATAGCACAACAGGTGCTGCATGTGGTGTCTATCTGCTCTCTTATAGTGAGATTGTCATCAATTAGGATGCCAAGATTTTTAACCACCTTTGTGGGTTGTGGTGAGGTGCCTAATTTGCATGGCCAACAATCATCCGACCAATAGTTGTGGGCCTCACCAAATAGTACTATCTCCTTGTTTTATCGCCATTGAGCTGTAGACAGTCCTGGGACATCCAGAAAGCAATTCCCTCATACATTCCTTGAATTTGGGTTTAGTTGATTCGGTGTTTGGACCCTTGGAAATGATCAATGTTGTGTCATCTGCATATGAGATGACATCATGGCCACAGGACCTTACTACTTGAGCCAGTGGTGCAAAATTTATGTGAAAGAAATTTGTCTAATGACATTACAGGAGATTTAAAGGGGCCTAGGTTAACAATTTGAGTATGATTCTTAAGGAAATTCTGAAGCCACGCAAGGGCTTTGCCTTCAACACCAATCTCAGAAAGTCTTTGGACCAAGATGGAATGTGAGATAGTGTTGGAAGCAGTCGACAGGCCAAGTAGCTCCATTATGGCTGTGCAATCCTCATCAAGGGTGTTAGACCTGACAGCCTTGGGGTGGTCACCCCCAACTTTTTGCCTACCTCCCTCCACTTTTTTGACACTGTTTTTGCTGGTTTTAGGACGCTGCGCACTTTACCACAGTTAACCAGTGCTAAAGTGCATATGCTCTCTCCCTTAAAACATGGTGACATTGGCTCATACCCAATTGGCATATTTATTTTACTTGTAAGTCCCTAGCAAAGTTCACTGTGTGTACCCAGGGCCTGTAAATTAAATGCTACTAGTGGGCCTGCAGCACTGATTGTGCCACTCACGTAAGTAGCCCCTTAACCATGTCTCAGGCCTGCCATTGCAAGGCCTGTGTGTTCAGTTTCACCTCCACTTCGACTTGGCATTTAAAAGTACTTGCCAAGACTTGAACCCCCCTTTTTCTACATATAAGTCACCCCTAAGGTAGGCTCTAGGTAACCCATAGGGCAGGGTGCCATGTAGGTAAAAGGCAGGACATATACATGTGTGTTTTATATGTCCTGGTAGTGTAAAACTCCTAAATTCATTTTCCAGTGCTGTGAGGCCTGTTACTTTCGTAGGCTAACATTAAGGCTACCCTCATAAACTGTTTGAGTGGTAGATCCTGATTAGAAAAGAGTAAATAGGTCATATTTAGTATGGCCAGAATGGTAATACAAAATCCTATGAATGGTGAAGTTGGATTTTATATTACTATTTTAGAAATGCTACTTTTAGAAAGTGAGCTTTTCTCTGCACTTAAATCCTTCTGTGCCTAACGTCTGGGCTCGGCTGGTTGACAGCTCTCTTGTGCATTTCACTCAGACAACCACAAACACAGAAGGCTCAGTCACACCTGCACACATCTTCATACTGAATGTGTCTTCCTGGGCTAGAAAGTTGGAGAGCCTGACACTTACATTTCAAAGAACAGTGGCCTGCCCTCACACAACAGACTGCCAAACCCCCTACTGGGACCCTGGCAGACAGGGTTGTACTGAAAGGGGACGTTATGCACTTCAAAATCAATCTTTGAAGTCTCCCCACTTCAAAAGCGCTTTTGGGAATATAAACTGGGTCCCTGACCCTACCAACTTAGACACTTCTTGGGAAGACATTCTGCACCAGAACCTGCAAACTGCCAAGAGAAGCTGCCTTGCTGCCCAAAGGACTCACCTGGACTGCTTTGCTGTAAAGGACTGCTGCCTTGCTGTTGCCCTGCTGCCTTGCTGACCTCTGGCTCTGCTGAGAAGTGCTCTTCAAGGGCTTGGATTGAGCTTGTCTCCTTTTTCCTGTAGTCTCAGTGCCAAAAATACTTCATCTCTGGAAAGAAACTCCTTGTATTGCGAAAATCGACTCACAGCCTGCCGGAATCGACGCACAGCCTGCCCAGCGGTGAGAAAATCACTGCATCTCTGAACCGGAACAATGCAACACGGCTCTCCAAGTGGAGATTGGCGCAGCGCCAGCGTTGTGACCGAAACTTCGACGCACAGCCCACTGGATCGATGCATCGCAAACGGGACGACTTAGCCCGACTTCCTGCGAGAGGAATCAATGCAGTGCCAGCCGTGCAACAGAAACTTCCCTGCATCGCCCACCGGATCAACGCAGCACCTGTGACTTCATCCAGCATGCCCAGGATTTCCACGCATCATCCATGGGCATCAAAAGACCCTGCATCGCAAAGAGGATTCAAGCCTGCGTGACGGAATTCGACGCAAAACCCTTACCGCGTGGAAAGGAATCAACACTTTGTCTGTGTGCGACTGGAAATCCAACGCACACCCTTCGTTTGCCACGCATCTCCTCCTCTGCAGTCTTCGTGCGTGTAATTTTGATGCAAACCAGGTACTTTGTGCTTGCAAGAGGCCATTGTTGCTTTTAAGAACTAAAGACTCTTTTTTTAATTTCAAAAATGATATTTCAACGTGTACTTATAAAATCTTGATCGTTTTGACCTGCATTTAATCAGATAAATATCCTATATCTTTCTACACCTGTGTGGTGTCTTTCTGTGGTGTTCTCACTTTGTCATTGCATGATTTATTGCACAAATACGTTTCACATTGCCTTCTAAGCTAAGCCTAACAGCTCAGAGCTACCAGAGGGTGGGCATAGGATAATTTGGATTGTGTGTGACTTACCCTGACTAGGATTGGGGTCCCTACTTGGACAAGGGTGTATGCCTCTGCCTACTAGAGACTCCATTTCTAACAAAGGGAGAGTCAAAAGGTGTCCAGAACCCCTATCAGTGCTGTTTCAGTACTGTGTGAGGCTCTGAAACGGCATTACAAAGGATCCAAGAGGGCACTGGATTCCAAATACAGAGTGCGTTGTTGGTTAACTAGGCTTTCTAAAATGTTATTAAGGTAGGGAATAACAGATATTGGCCTGTAGTTCATAGGTTTCAGATGGTTCGCATTGGATTTTTTCAAAATGAGCATAACCTGCGCTGCCTTACATGCCTGGGGTACAGTGGCAGTATTAAGAGAGAGATGCTGTAATGTCTGGGAGCCGAGTATTAGCAAGTGTCACCATAATGAGCAGAGGAGAAACGCCGGAAGGGGAACCTGACTTGACTTTGCTCATCACTTCTAAAACTGATTCTGGGGAGAAAGGTTCAAAGTATTCCAAAGTGGAGGAGCAATTGTCGGTAGGTAGAATGATGGATGGAAAGTCAGAGCGAGAAGGAAGGTTGTCGAGGTTCCTGTACATATTCTCAATTTTTAGAGCTCAACATTTTCAAGGTACAATTGAAGCACTTTTTTAATTTGTGTATAGGCTCGGTGCCAAATTAGTAAAAGAAATGCTCTTTATGTACAGAAGCAAATGCATCCACGTGGGCCTGTACGGCACAGGAGTATGGGGCTATGTAAGTGTAGAGCCTTTGCAGATATTATAAAATAGATGCGTGAGCAGTATTTTATCTATCCCAAATTCTTTTGCTTCTTATTTTATTCATGAGCAATTGGGCTTAAATCATCTACCAGGCCTGGTCTAACCTGACCCATTACTTTTATGGATTAAAGTTTAGTCGTCGCCGGAAACCACCCTGTCTAGGTTAATAACGGAAGACTGTTTAGCACTGGATGGTGCAGATAAGATATTGTGGTTGAAAGGCATCAAGCATATGTTTGAGCAGCTGGGTATGAAAGATAATTATTTCAATCCTTCAACAATCACCACATTTTTTATGGGAATTGTCAAAAGCCTTTTCTATGATTATCTGTCTAAAATATGAGCAGATGAAGTTCAAAAATGCAAACAGTTGCCAGTTACTCACACGTGATTACATCTACAGGCTTGGAACCTTACCTTGTATTATTTTTTCAACCTGCAGCACAGATTTCATTTAACAAGTGCAAGACTGGGTGTTATTCTTTTTTATGCTTTCTCCCTCCAAGGGTCTTTGTTTAGGAGACGTCAAAAATGCCTCTTTGATAATATTACTTCACAAACCACAGTGCACTTTATGCTGTTCAGTGCACTTTACAAACGTCCACACCAAAGGTTTTTATGTCCTATTTTAAAATCAGAAAATATTAGGCATCAGTTGGCATTAATATTTTTACAGCAACTTGGCTATGTCGAAGTACATATGGCTTTTTTGAATTTCATCAGATGTGAGCTGAACATTAGGTGTAACTATATCAATTGACCGGCACTAATGTAATATTTTATGATGTGATTGTATTGTTTTCTTCTAAATATTGAGAATTTTAAAATGTTTTTATAAAGTGGTTATTTATTTATTGTCTTTTTCTGGTCCTAATTAGAGCAAAATAAAGAATTATTGACTTGACTTGGCAAAACCCAAAAATATTTAGGAAAATTAATGTTTAAAAAAAGTTACCTTTTCCCTGGCTTACGTTCCTGGGGGATAATGTACATTAACTTTCAAGCAACTCCCAGTTTATGTCAACCCTGGAAGAGGTGTGAAAGTAGTGTGAAATTCCTCCCAGGAGCAGGAACACACAATAGTCTGAACTAAATGACCAGAGATGACTCGTCTACGTTCAACCGAATAAAGAGAGCGCATTCTGTTAACAACAGAGTATCAAATCCTGCCTAACAGGTCTGTTGAGCCATATGTAACACTTCTGCACACTTGGAAGGGAGAGAACAGAGTGCCAAGACGATGTTTGTATATCCCCTGCCAGGCTCCTGAAGGATATTGCTTTTGTTATGGGTAAAAAGCCTGTCTCAAACTGGATTTTAGTATTAGATGTGGGAGGAACTTTACTGATTACCATAGTGCACTCCCCTACACACCCACAGTCGTCAAGGTCTAAGTGTAATGTGGCTTAAGACTTATTCCATCTTGAAACTGCCCCAACACATGGCTTTTTGTGCCTGTGTGCAGTAAGGCAATCAGGAAGTACTAAAAAAGTGGTTAGTATTGCCCGTGGGATATTTTACCCAATTGATTAGGAAGTGCCCAGGAGTTACCTCCACCTACTATCTGGTGGCAGGGACAAAAGTGGCAGCCCAAACTACCTGGACAGAAGAGCTTCTGGACCTGTTGTAGAACAAAAGAGGATTGCACCCGCTATCTGTGATCAAGAGGAGCCCTGAAGGTCTAGATCTGTGCCCTTTTGTAATCAGGATAAAGAACAAGATTTCAACAGGTGCAAAAGCTTTCCCTAAAGTGCCCAGCAGACCAGTAGCAAATGGACCTGGACTGGACTCTGCTGGAGTGAGTCCTGCCTCAAAGTCCTGCCTTTGAAGGCATGTGAGCCTTAGAAGTGGTAAAAATAGCAGCTCCAGAAACTATGCAAAATTGGGACCTAAAGATTTAGTCAAAAGGTAAAGGGCCCTATTACGGGTCTGGCAGTTTTAAGATCACCAGACTTGCGGTGGCAGTTTGACTGCCACATTACAACCCTGGTGGTCAGACCACCAGGGGACCGCCACCTCCACCAAGAACAGGGTTCCCAATGAGGTGGCAGTGGTCAGAGCCATGGTCAGCTATGGCCGCACGGATTTCAGCGCTGCCATGCTGATAACAAGTCCCCTTTACACCAGCATTTTCATGGTGGTGCCGCACCATGAAAAGACTTGCAAAAAGGAAGTGCTAGGGGCCACAGGTGGCACCTGCTCTGCCCACGACCATGTCATGGGCAATGCAGCCCCCCCCTGCCCAGCACCCTCAGAATGCGCATTGCCTGCTATGATAGACAGTGCACATTCAGAGAGTGCTGGTGGTACCCTCTGTACGAGTAGCCGAGGACAATGTCACCGCATGGTTTCCACTGTGCCGACTGGCAGAAACCTCAGATTTCTGAGGTTTCCACCGGTCAGCCTATTGGAAACCTCATAATAGGGCCCTGGGGAGCCTGCCAGCCTCGCGGCAAACTCATCCCCATGGGTCTGGGGGTCCAGGTTTCAGACCGTCAGACTCGTAACGAGGCCCAACTTTTTTGACTAGGACAAACCTTGTTGGTGTATCTGACCTGTGCTCCATTGTTATCAGCCTGAAATCATGCGTAGGCCCTGGTCTACTGTGACCATTGTATATATTTGGCGTTTAACACTTTTTGGTGTGATTTGCACTTAAAAGTTAAAATTGTGATAGCTCTGGGTTCCGTTCTTGATTTTTTTTTTTTGTGTCAAATTGTTAATTAAATTTGACTCTATTTTTTTAATTTTGTTTGGGATTTTTATTGCCTGGTGCTTTCATTTCTTGGCTGTTTTGTTATTGTGGAAATACTTTACACATTTCCCTAAGTTAGGTATGTCTGCTCTGTGGCATATTTACCATGGGTTAAACTGAGGTTAATTTAGTGACTTTAAGGGTTAATCCTGGCAACAGCTGTGATTATTCCTTGAGGTGGGCAGCAGTCCACCCCAAATATTAATCCAGTGCTTTTACAATGGGAAACTATGTAGCTTTGCAGTATGCTTAATATAGCACTATTGGCTATATCAGATCCCAGTGATCCAAAAAGAGCTAGGGTCATTGTTGTAAGGGAACACCCAAAATGATGATGTTTTTAAATTCAAGCACTGAAGATGAGGCCTTAAATAAGGTGGATGAAGCCTACGAAAGCACAGTGTTCTGTCTTCACCCAGGGTGGAAAGAAGACCTGATCCAAGGAGAAAACTGCAGCTTGGTCACAGTGCAGTTTCCTTGCATATGGTGTGCTGATATTCATGCATACCATCTTAAAAGGATGATCATAGTAACACCTAAAAGAATGAAGAACACTAACATTCCATTCCAATAAACAAGTTGTAAAATAGTGAGCTCAGAAAAGCAGGCACAGTTCCACAAATGGTTTTAAACCCTTTGACCAATCCATATCCGATTGTTTTAAAAACACTGAAACACCAGTTGTGTTAAAGTATGAAAATTAGCACCAAAGAGATCAGCAAAATGAGTCAGATTTTTTAAAAATATTTATTTATTGAACTTTGCAGATTAACAACAACACATGACCAACGGCCACAGAGCAAGTGTTCATTATCACCAACATCATAACCGTCTCATCCTGTGCATCAATTTGTATTTTGTGTCTGTAACAGGCCCAAAACCTGGGTACTATAGTGACTATATCGTGTATAGCATGAGGCAGGCAAAAGGATTAAAATGGTTTACTTTAACCCATGGAGGTCATTTCTAGAAGTGGGGGGAGGAGAGGGTGAAAGAAGGAGTACACGCACTCTGCCATCGTCTTCAGGTGAGAGGTGCACCAAGGGCCAACCCCGCATGGAAGGTCTTGCAGTAGAGGGTTCTGCTCATCCAAGAGCTAAGCAGCCGAGCCACATCATATAAGTCTTAGACATAAGATATGTCTGGAGGGGTGCCCAAACATCCACCGGACGGGAGTGGGGCAGCATCATCTCCCAGTAAGCTGTTAGTTGCTCCTGACAATATGCTGCATCCTTCAGCCAGCCCATGCTACGTGGTGCATGATTCCTCTCCTAATACATAGCAACTCTACACTTTGCCAATACTAGCAGCAAGCCAACTAACTAACTTCCTTCATCCAGGCTGTATATCTCTTGCATTGCCTAAGAGTGCCAACATGGGGGTGCGTGGGGCTTTCATACCAGTCATTTCATCGATTCCCTCCAGCACTTTCAACTGTAACCCACTGCAGCTCCAAGCTGAGTGCAGAAAGTCTGCATCCAGCGACAGGCATCTGAGGCATCTGGCATCCACTCTGAGACCCATAGTATATGCAGTTTAAAAACTTAAAATGTATTAATCTGTAATTAGGGGAAAGATCGCGCCTCTGCATGCAGCAGTATCGCCAGACGTCATCGGGCAGGGCCACGCCTTGATCCGACTCCCACTGCACTCTGGCCTTGGGATCTGCAGAGGAAGTGGTGGCCTGCATGCTGGCATGGAAGCCAGTGACTAGCCTACGGGGTGTTGGGGCCTTTTATAGCAGTTCAAGAACCTGAAATGTCTGTGGTGCAGAAAGGAAGTACGCGTAGCGCGTGCACACTTCCACTTTAATCTGGAGGTACGTCAGATAGTGCAATGCAGTATTGTTGGGTTCACAAAGTGCAGCCTTCATGGAGATAAATTGGCCCTCTGGATACAGTGATCCCAGGCTTGTCAACTTCATATTACAGAGACGCGTATGAGCCTTCCCCCCTCCACCATTTGCAGTCCTGGAAGGTCTAAAATGGGCATCAAGGGTGCATATATCTCCGAAGCCCCAGTTTGGTGGAACAGTGCATGCCAGGCCAGAGCTGTGCAGGCCACTGAATCAATGCCCACCCTGATCCGCTTTGGAGGGTGGTGTATCCTGCTGGCTAGCTTACACGGCCATATAAAATTATGTTCAGGGGCCAGGTGCCACTTCTAATGAAGTGGATCCAGAAGTGCACATAATGTGCCTAGCTGCAATTTTGGGATAATTCCAGATCAGGGTCTGCCAATTGCCCCTTTCGAAGAGAAGAGTCAGCATTTCCCATGAAATTCTGGACTGCTTGCCCTCCCAGACCAGTGAGATAATTAGAGATTTAAGTCTCTTTAGGAAGCTAGCTGTAAGAGTAAGGGGGATATTACTAAATAAATATAAAAATTTGGGTAAGATTACCATCTTGGCAATTGCTATCCGGCCAGTCAGTGAGAGCGGAAGAGAGCGCAAGGACTTGACCTTGTCCTCCAGCCACGTAATTGCCCTGCTATAATTCTCGGCCCATAGCTCATCTACATCTCTACTAAGCCGGACTCCTAAGTAATGAACCAGCTCGGACGCCAAAAGTATGGGGTAGTCCGAGAGATGTGTGGTTGTCCCAGTGGATTGTAATGCCCAAAATGTAAATGAAGAGCACAAATTCTTCTATGATGGTGTCCAAATGGACCTGCGGCTCTTGCACATACAGAGAGATGTCATCAGGAAACATCTCTACCAGAATGGGATGCTGTTGAAACGCAAGCCCTCGGCCATTGTGATTCTGGTTCAGACATGCTGCCAGCGGCTCCATCACCACTGCAAACAGCAGTGGGGAGAGGGGGCATCCCTGCTTGGTGCGTCAAGCAACCCGGAAAGGCTCTGTAACGCCTCCATTAACTCTTAGTCTGGCTGTTAGGTTCATGTATAGTAAGCAAGTTAATTGGATAAATCTGGGGCTCAGCCCCAACCTACTGAGTAGGCCAAACAAGTAAGGCCAAGCAAGGGAGTCAAAGGCCTTTGTGGCATTTAAGAAAATCACCACAGCTCGATCCTCCGGATCCACCATCCAAGCGACTGCAAAGAATGTGCGAAGATTATACAGGGTTGAACGCCCTGGCACCGATTGATCAGGGAGAACTATGGTTGATAGCAGAGGTTGCAGCCTGGATGCTATTAGCTTTGCTAGAATCTTATTGTCAACATTTATGAGCAACAGCAGTCTGTATGAATCACATAGACATGGGTCCTTTCTGCCCTTCAATATGGTGACTATAAGGGCTTTGCAGAGCGAAGGGGGAAGCATTCCTTCCTCCAAGGACTCCGTGTACATTTCTAACAGATGTGGTGCCAATAAATCTGCATACTTTTTATAAAAGGCCACTGTGAGACCATCTGTGCCTGGTGCTTTGTCACCAAGTAGGTCGCAAATGACCTGGGTCATATCTTCAGCTGAGAATGGGCACTCTAGGTATTGTCTATGGAAGCTCTCTAGCCAAAGCAAGCTGATGTTGTCAAAATACTCATTGTATTTCATAGGGTCTGGTGCCTCCAGTGTGGAGTATAAAAAAGCATAAAAATCTGTCATCAATCTCTGGACTTCCACCATTCTGGCGCATCGCATGTCACTTGTGTCTTTAAGTGCAACAATGTAGTGTCCTGCCCATGGTTTGAGCAGCATTGCAGCGAGTGTCTTACCAGCTCTCTCACCCTCCCGTATCTCCTTGCCTTCGCCTCTTTCCCCAAAAAACAAATTTCCCACTGCATTGCTTCCTCATACGGTGACAGCATTTCTCTTGCCTCTCGGAGGTGAGCGTCATCCATAGATTTGCAAAAGCGACACCCCAGTGATGGTAGCTGACTCTCCAAGTCAGCCAACTTGCGGCAGATCATTTGGAGCACTCCATGCTGCTTGGCAAGACAAACTCCACGAATCATCGCCTCAAAGACTTCCCAAAGCATGTTAGGGGGGGATACAGAGCCCTTGTTGTGGACAAAATAATCCACAAGTTTCACCCAAACTTCTTCCCTAAAAGCCTGATCTCGTAGTGCCACGCTTAGGAGGCGCCAGGTAAACTCTCAACAAACACCCCCGAGTATCCGCATTTCAAGGAGTACTGGAGAGTGATCCGATAGTGTTCAGGGCAGGTGCTCAACCTCTGCAGTCCATAGCTGTACGTCTCTAGTCCCAAGCCACATATCTATGCGTGACCAGCTGTTGTGCACTGTGTTAACACAAGTGCCCTCCCTGCGCATGCCATGTCTCATCCTCCATATATCGACATGATGTCAGACTCGACCATTGCCACTGCCTGGTGTGGGGGGGGCGCTGTGGCTATTGCGATCTATGGCACGGTTGAGCACCACATTAAAAACGCCACCCCATAACAGGGTCCCAGTGCCCAGGGCACTCGCCAGGCTCCAGGACTCCTCAAAGAACTCTGCATCGTCCACATTAGGATCATATATCGACAACAACAGACAGGGCCGGTCCTGGAGCATACCTTTCATCATTGCATAACCAACATTCGGATCACAGAGCACCCTGAAAGTGCACCATGGCAGACCCTTGCGTATAATTATTGCTACCCCACACTCATAGCCTGATTATGTAGCCATGTGGCATTCCCCCATCCATCCTGCTCACAGCCACAATTTTTTTTCAGCAGTTAAGTGAACTTCCTTCAACATGCAGACATCAATCGCATGGCCCTGTAAGTATGCCGATAGTAGACTCCTTTTTTTGAGCGTCCCCTTAAATTGCACAACGAACATCTCACTGTAGCGAATTTACCGTGATCCATCATGTAGCTGCCCCCATCTCGTCCATACAGTGACTTCAGCCAGCGCAGAACTACCAACATCAAGTGCGAGTACAGGGAGGGGAATGGAAAGGAAAGGAATTAGATGGAACAGGTGCAAACTTTCTAACCAACACCTCCTGGCCCACCCACAACCCACATTGGCCCCCAATTGGGCCAGACTGCCCTTCCCCACCCTAAACAATCCTGTGTACAAATACCAACCCCAAATGTGTAACCATTCTCTTGGACTCATACAATGGTGCATTGGTGTGGCTGTATGGCCCACTCCAGAGTGGGTGGGTGGGGAGGTGATACCACAGCATGGTGAGACAGTTGGGCCAGGAGCCGCCTGGCTTCAAAACGTTATCAGCACGCTCCAGGCCTAGGGACCCGCAGCATTATGGTACTCAATCAACAGTAACTTTACAACTTAGTTATTGTCGCTGAGGTGATCCCCCAGTCTCCATTGTCAGGTGCTTGAGTCAGGTCCTGTTTCTTAGGGAGTGATTTTACAAACTTTGTGGCCTGCTTCAGATCAGTGAAAAAGTGCAGTTTGCAGTTATGCTGGATTCTCAACTTGGTTGGGTATATTAGGGAGTATTTTGCTTCTATTTAGTTCAGGGTGCACTTAACCGGCAGAAACGCCCTGCATGCCGCCTGCACACCTGAGGTGTATTCCGGGAAAATGCTGAGCTTGTTATTTTTGTATACAATGGGGTTGCGGTCACAGGCAAGATGTAATACAGTGTCTCAATCTCTATAATTTAGCAGGCGTGCTATGATGGGATGGGACGCTGCGCCTGGAGGCGGCTTCTGGCCCAATGATCTATGCGCCCGCTCCAACACAGGGGAGAGCTCGCTCAGGAAGAGCACAGTCAGCATAGTCTCCAAGTAGTCCTCCATGCGACCCATGTCCGTTGATTCGGGGACTCCTAGGATGCGGAGTGTCACAGTGTCCTTTCCTCAGGATCTGCACGTTGCTGAACAAAAGGCCCACCTCCCGGCGTCACCAACTCAGAAAGCTATAATAGCACAGAGTTATGATGAAGCAAAGCTGGGGGAAGGGAGTTAGGGTAGGGAACTGAAGTGAGTGAGATCTGAAAAGAAAAGGTTAGAACAAAGATGCATATACTCATTCATAGCAGTATAACTCATCAATAGACTCTTGACGAAAAGCGTCTCCGTGATATCAGATTGAGACCCCTTTTGAAGAGAGGGTGAAGCCCCTTCTTTGTATCATGGAACAAGAACAAACTACAACCTCACAACCAAGAGATGGCAAGAGCTTTGGACTATGGTCATGCTCTGAATATCAATCCTGTAACAACTATGCATTCATAACATAAACGTTTGATCACAGCCTAGAAATTCTCAAAGACTTAAATATGCTTTTCACATATTATGCTTTCCAAAAAACAATGAAACTATAATTTGCTTATCTCCAAAAATGCTTTCACATTTACAACTACAGGTCTGAAAGTTTTACTCATTGAACTTGAAGCGCTTTATTTGTTGGGCAAAAGCGCCTTGTTTATTGTTCATGAAGTGCTTTGATTATTATACATGAAGCGCTTTGTTCCTTATGCCAGAAAGCGCTTTCACTTGTCTTATCTGAAGCGCTACGCTCGTTATGCTAAGGGGCGCTTTACTCATGCGGACTGAAGCGATTTGATTGCTGTGCCAAGGGCGCTTTACTCATATGGACTGGAGCGCTTTGATTGTTGTGCTAAGGGCGCTTTACTCATGCAGACTGAAGCGCTTTGATTGCCGTGCCAAGGGCGCTTTACTCATGCAGACTGAAGCAATTTGATTGCCGGGCCAAGGGCGCTTTCTTGATGTGGACTGAAGCGCTTTGATTGTTGTGCCAAGGGCACTTTACTCATGCGGACTGAAGTGCTTTGATTGTCTTGCCAAGGGTGCTTTCTTGATGTGGACTGAAGCGCTTTGTTTGTCGTGCCAAGGGCGGTTTACTTATGTGGAATGAAGCGCTTTGATTTCCATTCCAAAAGCGCTTTACATGTGTGCTGAAGCGCTTTGCTCGTTGTGCTAAGGGGTGCTTTACTTCTGTGCTTAGAAGCGCTTTGATCGTCGCGTCAAGACTACTTTACTCTGAAAACTGAAAACGCTTTGCTTGTTGTGCTAAGGGGCACTTTACCTTTTGGAAGTAACAACTCCCTTCAAGATTGGGCTCATCAAGACCTTACCACTGTGAGTACGACCTACTCGTATCTGAATTCACCATGGAACCAAGGATACTCCGATTTGCCGTCAATCTGCCATGCAGGAAATCTGCTCTTCTTCCGAGGAACCTCCACGAGGTCGGACTGCATCGAAGTCTTCAAAATAGTGAGCAACGTGCTTGTGTGTGGCTGGGCTTTATAGGCCTGCCACACCCCAAGTTGGCTGCTGCCTCTAAAAACATGGGAATTGTAGTCCCTTCATAGAATAGCACTGATAAGTGCATCTTGTCCACTAATGTCCTGACCCTGCAGCTACATGAGCTTTACCACAGGGCAGTCGACGCTGATGGTCACTTTTGGAGCAAGAGGGGATGAGAAGTGGTGCACATGAAGCTCCGCAAATCCACGCAGCAGTTTCGGGCAGGACCTGGACTGCGCACAGCCTTATTCCTGACACGGAGGTTGTTTCTTCGTGAGCGGGCTTCAGGGTCTTCATTTTTGTTGCAGATCAGCTCCAGCACCTGCGCCATCCAGAAGAGGTATTCATCCTCCATGCGCTGTCCATACTCCAAGTCTGACGTTCGGTACTCCTGAGTCAAATGTTGAGTGTGTGTGAAAGACATTGGGCCTCATTTACAAGGCCATAGCGGCACACTGCACCACCTGAGCGTCATTCTTTTTAACCTCCGGTGGCACAGTGTGCCAGCCCATATTTACAAGGCCACGCAAAGCCACCTTGCGTGGCTTTTCATGGCCTTGTAGGTATGGATCCCTTTCATGCATAACCCTGAGTGAAAACGGTTTGTTCCATTGGTGTTGCTTGGACTGTTTCCAAGCAACACCCATGGAACCCGAAGGAATTTGGCGCATTCCCAGATTTACAAGTCTGTGAGTGCGTCAGATTCACACGCCACCTCCGGGGTGGCATAAGAGTGACACAACAGTGAGAAATATCTTCACTTCTTCCCATTTTTATCTCTTTCTATGTCTGCTGGATTCCGTAGCACACATACAACAAGAAAAACACCTCTTGTGATTATTCTGCACAAAAATAATCATCCCAAAATGCAGGCAGCCTTGCACCCGGGTGCAAGGGTGCCTGTGTTGGCGCATCGCATCAATTTGTGCACCAGCGCAAAGGTAGGGAACAGAAATGTGCCATATCTTGTCGATACAGTGCATTTCTGATCTTTCCCGGTGGTGCCAGCTTGCACCACTGGCCTTGTATATGAGACCCATTGTACATCTGATGCAGATTGCACTGTTTAAAGGTCAAACGTTTTAGTTGCTGAGATGAAAAGCAACTCTTTTGTGTTAGAAGAGCGAGTAACTTTTTAAACTTGTTAAAGCACGTTTTGGTTAAATTGACCCCAACATCATAAGGCCTCCTCGGAGTTCAGCGTAATCTCACTAACCTTTACTATTCTTTGAGCCATTCTAAGATGAATGTGTTCTTTGGTCAATCCTTAGCATGAAGTGTTTGTGTGAAAATTATACAACATTGTTTAAAAGAACATTTTAGGAAGGAAGAAACTGGTGCAGTTAGTAGCTTAGAAGCACAGCAAGGCTGAAAAGGGTTACAAGATTCATGAACAATGATCTCTGCACACAGACTTGAATTCGCTGAAGGATTTGTGCAAGAAGAATTGCTAATCAAAATAGGATTTCTATTTTAAAGGCAAATAAATGTCAAAGGAAAATACCAAGTATTTCAAGAAAGCTTATTGTGCATGCATTCATACCACCCCAGACAGGCGTTTTTCTGAAAGCCATTAAAATGAAAGGCTGTGATAGGTAAAGAAACAATTTGTGCAAAGACCACATTAAATGTAGGTCGTATGCAGGATAGAAGTTAATGCTCTTGATCTGCTTAATCAAGAGAGGACAACAGGAAGACTCCTAATAAGAAATAATTTGCTGTTATGCAGTGAGATTATAAGGCTGATAAAGCAATTACATCAATTAAAGACCAAGATTCCATTTGAGCTTTTACTTGTCTGTACTGCCCTACTCAGTTGTGTTAGAGCATACATCTAAGCTTGTCCTTGTTGAAAAAATTGCACATTTTCTTTAAAAATCTTTAAATCAGAACAAGTGATAGTATACACATGTTTAGATAAAGCTTTGGAAACTATTATTAATGCCTTTGAATATGGTCTTTGTAATGTTATGCATGCGTTGTATAGTAAGCCTCCAATTCTAACTTTGGTAATTTACTGCTAAGACAAAGCAAAAGCTGATAAAAAAACTTGTTACCCACTGTTGCTCCATCACAAAGGCCTTCCAGGCCAGGGTGACAGGACTCACTGAGAGCCTGTCACCAAAATGCTGCTTGTCTGTCTTGACTGAAAGCAGACAGCAAACCTGTATGAGCGGGTAGGAAGACAGGGAAGGTGGATGACGTTAGTTAATCACTGCATGTAATTGTTAGACCTGGTCCTTTCTGGTCATCCCAGATTTTTGCCTTTCTCTGCCTTCCTTTGCTGAACTCGTTTTTGTTGGCTTTTAGTACTCTGTGTACTTTGTCCCAGCTAGCCAGTGGTAAACTGTGTGTGCTTTCTCCTTTAATCATGGTAAAACTGGCCTACACCTCATTGGTTCATTTATTTACCTGCACACCCCTAGTAAATGGAACTAAACATACTCAGGACCTGTAAAGTAAACGCTACAAGTAGGTCTGCAATACTCATTGTACCACCTACTAAGGCAGACAAAACATGTCTCAGGCCTGACACTTCAACCAGTAGTGTAGTTTAAAACTGCAATTTTGACATGGCAAAATAAACATTTTAATGAGACCTAAACATACCTTTTAATGCTTATATTACACCCTAAGGTGGACCCTCAAGGCTCATTGGGCTAGGTGCATGGTATTTATAAATTAGTTCATGTGTATTTCAGTTTCACATGGCCTGACAGTGAAAAACTCTTAAAGTTGTTTTTCAATGTTTCAAGGCCCATCTGTCCCATCTAACACTTGGTTACCTCATTTCAACTAATAAGCAATAATTGCTAACCCCAGATGAAAAGAAGATAGAGAAGTGATATTTACAGTCAAATGAATTATAATTTAAGTTTATTTTTAATGGTGAATCTTTTGTAAGACATGTCTATGCATTTCCAGCTGTCTGAGCCTGTTAACTGTTTCCCCACTAGAAATGTCATTGGGTCCAGAAAATGGACAATGGGATCTGGCTGTATCTGGAAAGGAGGTGTACCCTACCTGATTACATTTCAAAGGACCTTGCCTGCAGCACACAGAAAGGAACCTGACACCAATCCAGCCCTCCCTTTTGTCAGCCTAGACAGTTTGGAGCCAAAACCAGGGAAAGGAGAAGAACAGACCAGAACCCATTTTGAGGGTAGGTTGAGGCATTTCCCCACACAAAGTTTGGTACAAAGTATGAAAAGGGAACCTTCAGAACCACTCATCAGAACACTCCTGGACCAGTGGAAGACTCAGAAGAAGCACGGCTCTGCTGCCAGAAATACTGCCCGGTTGCCTAAAGGAATGCTTTGCAGTTTGAATAAAGAAGACTGGACCTGCTTACCTTGATCCCGGGATACTGAGAGTGAAGTGTCAGTTGGTGGACCTCCTGTGTGAGCTACAGGGACACAACAAGCTTCCAGCGGCCTCACTGCACTTACCCAGCTGAATACCTGCAACTGGACCGGCCTGGACCTGCCTGAGCCCTGCTGTTGGCCTCTGCTGGAGTGCGTCCTGATGCCCAAGAGGTACCCCCAGGTCACTGGCATCAGTGAGAGCTGCTCCTAAAACCCAAAGTGAAAATCCTGAAGTTGGGGTCCTCCTAACAGTGAACAGCATTGCTGGCCCATGGATTCTCCCACCTGCAGGACCTGCTCTTCGCACCAAAAGCAACTGTCCGCCAACCTGAGGACCTGGTGTAAACAGCCGATGAGATGGGAATTTGAATTACTTCTGTAGGGCCCTACATTTTATGTAGTTCTCTTTCCCAAAGAGCACCATCAAGCACTAGTTATGCAGTGATGTTAACAGCATGATAATTTCTTTTATCTCTGTCTGTGAAAAAATCTGATTGCAGTTCCTGTATCACAGGAGATGGTGGAAGAATTTCCTGAAGCTAATGATCATACATCAACATTATCAAATAATAATGACCATTGTAAGCAATTACAGCAAAGCCCCAACTGTATGACCAAGGTGGGCAAATGTACCTTTCACACGCCCCACAACACGTGACACTCCATCTGTAGTGCCAACTAATTTAAGATGTTAGTTTTTCTGGGAGTGATTGAAGGAAAACAACCCTTGCAATTGTGCCTCATGCACCATGGAAGATGTTGCTTGAACCACATCTGGATCACTACTTGAAGTTGGTTGCAAAGCTGGAGACTCAGCATACTCAGAAGTCCCTTGGAAAGGACCAATGATCCCAGCTTGGCTAATCCCCTTTTCGGTATAACTCTAGAGCAAGGAAAGAGAGTATACTGGTCTACTCTAGAGGCTTTTTGGCACTGGCAGCTGGCTGCTGAACACAGTTAGCCACATGATACTTTAAAGTTATTGATCAACACTCTCCTATTTTTTTCTGCACCATTCAGTGCAGTCTATCCCAAAAATTGGCACAAGTGGATGTAGGCCTGTCCAAAAGGCTGTTTGTCAGGAATTCGTTTCTGGACTAGTTCTTGGGAGTCATGTATCAAATGACACTTTCTTTTATTTGTAAAATCAAGCAAACTTTTCTTGTTTGCACTTCTTGGATATTCTGTAATAGATGAATCAGTGAGACTCAATGTGACAAATTAATGTTTGACTCCACCTTTCCAAGACAACTGAGGTCGGGTACATACATAGGTACCCCAATGATCATTTTGTATGGTGAACAGCTACTTAGGAAGCATCTAAGCAGATTATTAATTGCTGAACTCTGTACTTATTATAGCACCATGACAATTCTGAATCTAATAGACTAGCAGTCAAGACTTTTTTAAGTGTGCTGTTGGCTCACTCAAAGGGTCTGTTTGATTCAGAATAAAAGGAGTACAAGTATAGCAGTCGTATCTCCATAGCAAACAGCTTTAATAAATGCCAAAGCAGCAAATGCAGAACCATTGTTTGAAAGAAAGGTTTGAACTGTTCCTGTTGCTACTAGGCACTGCAAGCCTTTTGCAACCACATGAGAATTAGCAGTCTTTTGTCGTAACAACCACTAAAATGGGAGTCAATTTTTTTTTCCAGCAGGACAAGGCAGAATGCAGTAGCCGAAGACAGTTACACAGGATTGAATAACCCTTTGGCGAAGGCCTGCTGAAAAATATTTGCTGCTGCAGAGAAGAATGTATCAGGAGAATCTGCAAAGTCAATGCAATGGACAATGCACCACGGGCGGAGAGGCGAGCAGGTTGGTCCCCATCTTCTCCTGGTTCTCTGACCATTTTTTGGCCAAAATGTTTCCAAGTCCTCAGTTTTGAGAATTGACCATCTGGGTACTTTTAGCACCACAACCAAGAGTCCAGGACTGGTGTGACACCTCTTGGTTGTTCAGGACTCACTCAGGCTGGGTCCAGGTGTGGCTTCAAGGTGGAGGGAGCTTTCATTCCCCTGTAGCTTTGAGTACCAGAAGGCCAACAAACTAGCCCTTGGAGTTGCTCTGGTAGTCCTGGATGCAGGTGAAGATGTCAGGCTGAACAGCAGGGTTGACCGCTGAGGGTTAAAGGCAGGCTTCAGGCAGAAAAGCAGTATTTTGAGGTACAGCAGCAGTCTAGCAGAGTGCACAGCGGGTCACTACAGCAGGTCATCTGAGAGTCCTTCTGCAGGCCCAGTAGGGAACTGAAGAGTGGATTAAAAGGATCCTATTTTTATACCCTAGTTCCCTTCTTCTGGAAGGTGGGAGAAGGTTCTGGAAAGGTTCTGTGAAGTGAATGGAATTTTTGACTCCCCTTTCCTGAGGTCCTGTTGGCAGCAGTGACAATGATGCAGGGTCGTTAGGCCCTTTGTATGAAGGCAGAGTACAGGCTATTCAGTTGTAAATGGGGCTTTGCTCAGGTCCACCCCCCCATCCTGCCAGCAGATGGCCCATAGAGGCGTACCCCTCAATTCCTCTACTGTGTGAATGTCTAGGAGGAATTCACAAAGTTTATGTCTAGTCATGTAACGGAAGACAGGCTGCAGGCACAAAAGGGCTAAGGGCAGGAAAATGGCAACTTTATAAGAGTGGCATTTTCAAAATTGCAATGAAATATCTAGTTTACCATTAAAGAGAATTTACTATCACAATTTGATGGGTACCAAACTAAAATAGATACCTGCTTCCAATTAGGAATTACGGCTTATTAAATGTAACAAGAAATCCTCAATGTTATGATATTGGAGGGGTAGGCCTCACAGTAGCGAAAAACAACTTCAGGAGTGTTTCACAACTAGGACAAGTAAAACTTTTGAGTACACATCTAACCTTTTAACTACACAGTACCCTGCCCTATGAGTTGCCGAGGGAATACCTTTGGGGTAACATATGTAACAAACAGGGGGTTTAAGCCTTGGCAAGAGAAATTAAATGCCAAGGTGAATTGCAGGTTAAAACTGCACTCAGGCTGCAAGGACATGCCTTGCTTGTAGTCTATGTAAATAACTACATGTGTATCTGTCCAATTATTTTTAGAAGATGAAGAAGTCATTGGATCATACAGTGGCTTCACTTGCTTGGCCTAAGGAGGCAAGTCCACTAGTCCAAAGGTTCAAGAACTCCATAAGGGCTTGAGACTTTCATGGCATGTTTGGGGGCTGCAAAGTGGCACATTTCTGTAAACAACTCAAGTGGCAGAGCCTTACCTTCAAAAGATGATTCATGTCCCACAAATATTATATTAAGGTATGCAATTCTCAATTCAGGGAAATGTATTTGATAACAAATTTAAGTTGGTATTGTCACTATTCCTCCCACTCTATCTTGGTGGTCATTTAAGCCATCATCAGTGAAGTATAAGTCATTGATATAAGATAACACATCTGACTCTTCTTGTAAAATCTCCATTATATCTCATATAAGCACACTAAGCACAACTGAATATGAAGGTGGTTAGAAACTGTGATTCTGCTGCTATATTCTGGCTAAAGAATCCATGTGAAATTTTCAAAGTGGTTTTTGTATTTCCAACTAACTAAATTCGTCATCAGTCCAGTACTGTATTTGGACTGCTTGTGTGTGTATATATATGAATTCAAATTTTGAGCCCGATTCTATATGCATGGAACAGTTTCAACATTGGAGAAAAAGGAATGTTCAAGGTGGAGTGACATGGCACTGTCATTTTCTGATACTGTAATTGAGCCGCAATGGCTCTTATATAATGTTCTCCCTTTGGTTTTAATGGCTACTAAGCATGTACCTGTGGTTGACTCCAAAGGGAATCACAAGTAGCACAGAATATCACACCCTGCTTGATCTCTGTATGATGCTGGAGCTTGCTTCAAATGTTACTGCATTCTTGTCCCCTGGCACCAAGGAGGAAGTATCAGTTCCTCTCCACAAAGTGTGACCCTTACAAAGAGTGGTGGCCAACCATCCTCATCTAGGATGATCACATAGCAATCTGATAAATGTGACCAGACACATGTGAAATATATGACTGTGTTTCTACACTATGATCCATATTTCTAATTGTATTCTTCAATTGGGGGTCACAGCCTGATGCTCTTTGACAGCCAACAAACTATAGATGCACCCACTGCATTGCCCTGAAGCACTATTGCCGTGTTCCATTCTGTCAAAACTAAAGTCCACTAACCTGTTAATCTTGTTGATGATAACAGCGGCAATGAATTTCACCAAACCTATGCTCACAAAAACTTCCACAAGGGGTTAAATTTGGGAGTTGATAATGTTAAATAGAGGTTAAGGGGATGGAATAAGAGGAGAGAAAAATGTTAAATTGTGTCTTTCGGCTTTATGGTCTCTTTGAACAACGAGAATCATTTGTGTGAGGTCTTCTAAGGTAACTCATTGTAATTTCATATTGCTCAGGACTAAGGAATACATGGGCCTATTCTCTCAGAACTTAAGACAACTAATATGTTATTCTTGATTCTGCCAGCAGCGACGAGGAATCCCACCATGCTTCCACTCTATAATACCTTCCCTCTGTTGATCAGTCTAGGATCCGATGTTGTCAAACAGGCAGCAGCGGAATGTGATAGAAGGAGAGAAACACAGAGACTGTTGAGGCTTTAGTTTCTTCTAGGGTGTCAACGCTGTAAGGTCCTTCTCTGGTTTGCAGTTGGATTTTCTTGGGGGGCTACTTGATACTCTCAAAGTCACCTGATTAGAGAATGGCAGAATATTAATCATAGTAGTGCTTTTATAACTTAATCACAGTTACCACCTTTACTTAAAATCAGAACACCTGTTACACTCATACCTTTATCTCTGCTGTCACCCAGTTAGATTTTATGTTTACTTCTCTGATTATCGTTTCCAAAATCTTTTTACCTTTCATCTTTCCATGACTGAATTTATCTCATTAGTTTGTCTGCATGCAAAACCCTTCTGTACTACAGTTATTTCAATAGAATATATACATGTGAAAATACTGTCTTGTTGTTTTAGTTGTCTCAATCCTGTATTTCTTTCTAAAGATATTTTAATGATTGTCTTAACCTCTTTCATTTTCCTTCAAGAGTTTGTATTAGTTTTTCCCAAGGGTTTTTAAATTAGTGTTGATCTTTTAAAGGGTCTTTCTTTTTATCTTTCAAGTTCATTGTCCCATAAGTGAATCATCAATATAACAACATTAAAATAAACAAGCTTCCAATCTCCATATAATTAGAAGAACATTTATTGCTTTCTTTATAATTGGATTTATTTTTGTTCCTACCTGAACTTTGATTGCTTTCTTAACCTTCTGTTGTTAGATTTACCTCAGGTTCCTGGGTTTTTCTCTTAAAAAGTGTGGTGCAGGATCTCCGTATACCAAATGCTAACTAGACTGCCACGGCTCTCAGGTAATTGTAGTTAGCAGGAACTTTTTCCTCACTGGTGCACAGTGTCAGGTGCACGATGTGTGATGCTCCTGGGCTGAATTGCTCAAAGAACTGGCAGTTAACTTTTGCTTAGGCATAGACCACACCCAAGATGGTGACCAGGATCTGTGGGATCTATTATAGAGCTTGTGTGAGGTGAAGCTAGATCTTAGAGTGGATGCACATTGATCACATTTACTGGATGATGCACTGGCCTGCCTCATGCTGCAGCGGGTTAGTGCCACCATGGTTGGAGAGTTGGGGCAGGGAGAGCAGTGAGGACCTCAAAAGGTAAAAGTCCTCACAGCTGGCCCTTCCCCCACTATCCACCACCAGGGAGTGGACCTTACATATTCTTCAGAAGTACTCGATGTTCCCAAGGAATGTTTCTTTTTCTATGTCAAACCAGCCACTTTCTTTTTATAATGTGCTTTTCACCCTGAAGCTTTCTCTTTCTTCCTTATACTAGCCTCAATAACGTGATTGTCCTTTCTCAATCATTTGTCATTCATATTCATCTTTCCTACAGTACTCACCTTTCGGCATGTCGAATTTCCCTGGAATCATGCTAAAAATAGGAAGAACAGCCACCGGTACACTGATACTAGTGACTCAGTAAAGAACACAGTCCCCTCATAGGAACCGAGGAGAGGGAAAGAGTAGCAGACCAGGACAGATGTGAGACAAATTGTAGAAATTTCTGTCAGCAATACACAAAGCTGCAGCTAGTTTAAAAGGTGTAGGCTGACCACATTCTGCTTTTTCATGTCCTCTTGGAAATCACTGCTGTCTTTGTGAGGCCCAGTGCACCTTTCCCCTGTGACCCCAAACTACTCAGCATCCTATGTGAATATCAACTCGAAAATATTGTCCAACCTGAATATTATCCTCAAAATATTGTGACTATAAAAATATTACGGACAAAGATATTGAAGGTAAGTATATAGTTTATTTTCACTGTTTTACTATATAATCAAATTTTAACATATCCTTCACATCACTTCTTTTTATTATGCTGTTTGATTGTATTATATTATGTTTTTAATTTATTATATACATTTTTTAAACCTGATTTTATTTATTTTAGAATATGTTATAGTAATGAGTACTTTTTTGGGGTTGTTGGTGTTATTTAGGTATAGAATGAGTAGTATTTGCTTCAAATGTCGACATGATAATTATTTTTAAGTGTAAATTATTTGTAATTTCATTTTAAAATTATTTTTATTCTTTTTTAATTTTGGTTTCACAATTTATTACTGAATTGGGTGGGAAATTTTTAGCTGTATAATAATTAAGGTTAATTGATTAAGGATAATTATTTTATTAAGTGTGGGGCTTACTGGGAGGTTAAGTGGATTGTTTTTATAATATACAGATAGGTTGATATTAATGTATCAAGTATGCAATATTTATTTGGAAATTAATTGTATCTGATTATTATTAAGATATACAAATATATGATTGTATAATTTCTTAAAGACATTTTTGTAATTATTTAACTGGCTTTGGCGAATAGGTGGCTATGTTTTTTAATCAAAATAATAATTTATTTGTAATGGAAAATGTAACTGTATAAAATATTTAAAGAATATTTTTGATTAGTGTTTTATGTGTGCATTTTAGGAATCTTTTTTTATTTTAATAGTTTCAATATGTTTAAATTCTGTTTAATGGTTACATTATTGAAAGATCAGTATTTTTAATCAATTATAAGATATTTTAGTGATTTTGTTTTTCATTCTATTTTTTAATCCAACTGATTACCTAATTTAAATGGGCACATACTATACACACATCATGATTATGCTGCCCCAATATATGCACTTTTCTGATTGATTGTTAGCATGAAGTTACAATTGTAAAATTACCCCCCCTAGTATGAGCAATTTGCCAAATGTTCGTTAGAGTAGCAAATCTGACTCCTTCAATGTATGCCCCTTTCCACCATTTGTTGGATTGAAGTAAGAATACCAAATCTTCTCCTCCCCTCAATTATATGCACTTTGCCCAGTGTGACACCCCAGCCCACTGCTTTCCACAATAACTGTTTGACTAGAGTTAGAAATGTAAAACAGATTCCACCAATGTATGCACTTTTCCAAACATTTGTTGGATTAGAGTTAGAATAGTAAATCTGATCCTCCTCTCTGCCAATTTATATACTTTTTCCAATGTTTGTTAGACTGGAGCTGGACTAGTAAATCTGATGCCACCCACACAAGCATGCACGTTCCCAACATTTTTTGGACTTGAGTTAAAATTGTAAATCAAACCCTCCCCCAATGTTTACACTTTCCCCAAAATTCGTTACACTGGAGTATGAGTAGTAAATAAGTCTCTCCCAGTGTCTGCGTTTTGTCAAACATTTGTTGGGCTGGGGTTCGAATAGTAAATCTGAAATTCTGTACTTTCCTTAATGGCTGTTAGACTGAATCTTAAATAATAAATTTGCCCACCCACGCGTGCACTTTCTTCAGTGTTTGCTGGAGAAGAGTTAAAAGAGTAAATCTAAACTTTAGCCCGCCCCAATGTATGTACATTTTTCAATGTTTGTGAAACTGGAGATATAAGAGGGAATCTGGCTTCCTCAATATATGGATTTTCTCCAGTGTTTTTTAGATTGTTGTTAGAATAACAAATCTGACTTAGGGCCTCATTATGAGTCTGGTGATCCAAGGACTGTCAGACTCACAATGACAGTCGGACCGCCACACTCCAGGTGGTCCAACTGCCCCATTACAGGTCGGGTCGGATCATCAGGGGACTACCATCACCACTGGGAACAATGCTCCAGACGGGCCGATGATGGTCGGACTCAAGGTCAGCCACGGCGGCGCTAAACTCAGCACCAGCCATGCTGATCATGGCTCCTGTTTCTTCCAGCCTTTTCATGGTGGGAACCCACCATGGAAAGGTTAGTGGAAACACCCCATGCAGGGGGTCATGGGGGCCCCCTGCACTGCCCATGTCCATTGCACGGGCAGTGCAGGGCCCCCCCCTGCTTAGCACCCTTGGAATGTGCATTGTCTGCTTTGCAGACAGTGCGCATTCCGAGGGTGCCCTAGTGTTGGCCTAATAATGTAGCACTGTTCTTCCCACCGGTCTGACCGGTGGGAACGTCAGAAAACAACGTTCCACTGGTCAGCCTGGTGGGAACACAGTAATGCAACTGGGGGGAGGCATCCAGTATGATGGCTGCCTTCTCCCCACGAGTTTGGCACTCAGAGTTTTCTGACAACCAAACTTGTAATGAGGGCCTTAATCCCTCCCACACAAAAATTAAAGCGTCTTTACAATAGGGCCTCATTTAGGGTAGTGTGTTTGAATTGCTGTTTATTTTTTATTTTTTTTAATGTTTTTAGATTGGTGTGAGGTTGCTATTTTTTTTACTTCATTCTGGGTTCTTATAAGCTATGTTGAGGGTATTTCCTTTAAAAGTAAATATATTTTTTAAATTATGTATTTACTTTTCATTTTTTTCACTGTGTTATGTTTTTTTTTATTTGTTATTTGTTTATACACTTTAGTATTTAAAAATATTGGTTTTATTTTTCATATTGTAATGAACATAATTCTGGGTTTGGATATTTTTTTTTATTTATATGTATTTGTTTAGTAAACTTTCTTGAATGTATATGTTAATGTTATAATTTTTACATGAATCGTTACATTTATTTTAAAAGTTACATGTATTACAACAATTACAATTTACAACAGTTAATAAATTATTGTTTGTATTTTTTTAAATGTATTACATTGTATTACATTTTTGTGGCAATGGATTTCATGTTTTATTACAATAATAATTACATTTAAATACATGTATCTACTAATGAAATACACAATATTTTTGTAGACGATACTCTCATACTTTATAGTCAAGCATCTATCATACAACCATCCCCAGGCAGTGTCTGGTCCTGCTCACCCCAGCAATGCATGCAACAGAGGGTAAGTTCCTTGTGGTTCACATATGTGATATATTGGGTGGCCAGGAACTTTTGCCTACAACCCTGGGCATCAACGAAGAGACATTGATTGAGTTGGATAAGTGACTTTTGAAGTAATTGGGACTACTTGGACATTTTTTTTTTATTACCTTTGATTATTTTGAAACATTTGTACATTTGTTTGGATTGTTCTTTTGAGTATTTCCCTTCATTTGCCAACTTTTCCCACTGTTTCAATGATGTCTTTCCTCCCTGTGTACAAATGGTGACCTAAAGTTGAACACATTCACCTGCACCCGCCTTCATACATGAGATGATTCACAGATAGGTGGCACATTCCATTTGTTTTCTTTTAAAATGGTTAACAAATTAGTGTTTCCATATGTATACTGTGATGGAATGGGTGAAAGGAAAGTAGGGTTGCGTTCTGTGAAGATGGAGCTGTGACTGGTGGATGAAGACTTCATGGGAGTAGTGGCTCCATCCCGTGCCTACGGAAAGGCTGGTGGCATCCATGGCTATTCAAAATTTTGTTGAGGGTCAGGTTATGACTGGAAAGTGGTGGGTTACTGCAGGGTGAGGTTGTACTTGGTTTTTGACATGCTCTTGTGAGAATAGACCTGAATGAGCTACATGGCAATACCACGGAGCTTGCAAACTCTTCCTTCAATACAAAAATATATTCCTGCTGTAACTTCACAATGTCCCCAATACCTTGGCCTGTCTCTCCATCTACCTTGGGAGATGGAAGGTCTTCTAGGTGAGGGAATATTTTCTGCATGCCCTCCATCCTCGCCGCTATCTTAGGGATCTCATTTTGCAAAGAGGGCTATTGTTGATAGAACTTATTCTCCCAGAAGGTAGCTCTTGTCCCTGTCAACCAGTCCTAGCATTTGTGGCCATCTGAGACAGCCAGCTTGTTATCTTCCATGTTGAGGATTGGGACCAGGAAGATTGTGGGGTATAGTTGATTAATGGGAGAGGTGTCTCCTCTCTGTCAAAAGAAAGAAGTTACACCTGGGTGGGAAGGTTGAACAGACAGGCAACTGCTGCTGGTTGAGGCTTGGTTAGACATGAGTTTCTGCCTGGCAGGAAAAGCATCCTTGTCTTTTTTTAGGGTGCTTGGGGTCCTGCAATCTGGTAGAGTGCCCTTTGAGGGAGATGGCTGGTTAACAGTGAAGTGGTCTTTGAGATATCATCCTGCATGTTGTCAATAACCTCTTCTTTCTCAGAGATGCTGGGGCCACCAAGATGGCAGTTTGCAGGAACAATGGGTTTTATCTTTAGACTACATGTTGTCTTCCCCTTGCAGATGGAATGACATTACTTTGAGTCTGATTTTTCCCATTTGCTACAATGGATATAACAAATTGTTTAATCTTAGACATTTGAGAGGGTGGAGAGGGATGCTGCCTCATACAGGAAGACATGTTATAATGTCACTTTAAGGCACAGATTGTACTTCAAGAAAGACAGATATAACTTAATATTGGGATATATTCGTCTTACTTGGTATGTACCAATGGACATGAGATAAGATAATGTATTCCCTGAAAGTGCCATAGATGTTTCCTGTGCTGATAAATCCCTTGATATCAGCTGTTCACTAGCAGTACCTGAAGGTGACTGTGAACATAAGATCCTTGAAGTTGCAGCTCTCGAAAAAGTAATGAAACATTTTAGAAATCTGATAATGGGACCATGGACTACTGGTTGCTGTGGAAACGTTTGTTGATGCTGATTAATGCAAAACTATCAGGTTACGACAATTCAGATCATTCATGATCCGCTGATGTCCCTACAAGACAGGGTATCAATTAACTGATTTGCTTGGTGAAAAAATCCAGGGAAAACATGGAAAAAGGCTAAAAGAAAACCAGGCCTGGATTTGCGTACAAGAAGAATTATCTCAGTAAGTGATACTATCAGAGTCCTCTATCAAGCAACCTTGGGGGCTTTGAGAAATGAGAGACCAGCTGTAGTTTAGTTTACGAAGAAGGCAGCAGTCAGGAGTTTTGTAATAAGTTTTTAGTAAGCCAATATTAACTGTAATGCAGAGAGTAAAAGACATCCATTGTACTGGTGGAATACACTGTAAGGAGTTCCCTACATGGTCAAGGACAGAATTCTGGGACCCCAGGAAACAGGTCAGGTCACTAGCTGAGTAAAAAAACATAATTAGGAAAAAATAAGAGAGGAGAACCAGGAAGGAAACTAATCAGGAAATCCTATTGGCTTCTGCAAGGGGAACTGGAAAGGTAGAAATCAACAAATGTGCGAGGACGGTAAATGAGTGTGAACTAAGCGAAGTGGGAAATCACAGCATCTACACAACACATTGCAGGTGCCTCCTCTATGTTGACATAAGCCTAAGTACTGAGTCTTACCCTAGTTACTAGAAGTGATCATGTGCAAACAAACTGTGTTGTAATGTTTACTGCTTGTGTAAGTTCAGTTTCCAGAGCCCTGTTCTCATTGCTTTCCAACCTTTAAAGACCCTATGTGTGACTCGATAAATTTAAGTCTTCTGAATCCTGACACAAATGGGGTTGTGCTCCATTTGTTTCACAATGACAAAATGATGAGAAGATTTTTGTTAGAAATGAGAAAGAAGCGAATGAGATGGCAAAGGGCTGAATTCTAGTTTGCAGGATGTTCCCTTTATGATGTGATGGATGGACTGTAGTGTGAATATCAGAGACCATTGCGTCACAGCAGCTTTCAAGAGAGAGAAAGATAATTGAGCTAGTACCACAACGCAAATTATATGATGTATGGGAACACTTTAGTGTAATGCAGCGATGATACATCTACAGACTTGTGTCATGTGTGAAAGCTTCTGGGAGAATGGAGTCTGTTAGAGGCAGACACTGACATAACAAGAGAGAGTTATAGGGATTGTGACAAATGGCATCACTCTGTGATTGACTGCAGAGAAGATATGGGTAGATTGAGTGAGTGACAAGAGGCATATACATATACTTAGCAAGGAATTAGAAAAATAAAGGATGCATTTTGCCACATAAAGACACAGCAACATAGTGTATTGTCACCCATTACACTAGTTGATGGGGCATACTGAACATGGGGTTCATTTTGTGGTGCTCATAGTTACACTGTTCCCTCACTTATGCAGAGGGAGAGGTGTGTAGATTATTGTTAATTGACATAAATATAGATTTATCAGACTTAGGTCCTGATTTAGATCTTAGCAGTAGCGGTCCCACCCTCAACTTTTTGACTGGAAGGAAACCCTTTCCACTGCAGTGGCGGTCCGCATGCTGTATTTAGGTGTAGGCGGTCCCATTAACGAAAGCCTGCATTTGAACTGCTGTCTCTGCCAAGAAATACCACCCAACTTTGATGGCAGGTGAAGGAAAGGCGGATTCAGGTCAGGACCCCAGCCCTCCTTCCCACTGTGCAGACTTGGTTGTGCCTTGCCGCCAAGAAAATAGTGGCAGTCCAACCTCCACTTCTGAGTGGGATTATTTTGGGGTTAAGGGAGTGAATACTCGCCTTTTTTCCCCATTCCATCCCCGTCTTCAACGGGACACGACTGCACAACACCTGCCATCACTGCTTCCACCGACCCACGGAAGAAAACACAACACCCCCACTCACCGTTGCCAGACTTGAAGGTAGGGATGCCTCGCTGCCAAGGCACGTTGGGTGGGCAATGCATGGGATGTCAGGACCACTGTAGACATATATATGTCAAAGTCATTTTTTAAAGTTACTGTGACTTGCATATGTTGTGGACACAAGTGGGTCAAACACAGATGGGGACACACTGGTACATAACACATATCACACACATACACCATTGTCATTATGGTACCAGTGTTCATTGGAAAATTAATTCTAGCACAACAGTGATGGTACATTCACACCTGTCAACTGTGTGCATGTGTACACATTACCAGGGAACCTGTAACTATCATGTTGTGCTGCAAGTTGTGTGTGTGAGTTAGTATCTTTATGTTGCATGCTCTGCGATTGGCTGGGTGAAGGGGATGGAGCTGGAGTGGGTACTGTGGGTGTGTCAGTATGTGTGCCACATGCATATGGTTGTTATGTTGTTGTGAATGTTTGGTTTTGTGTGGTTTTGCTGCATGCAACATTCAGATGAGTGTTGTTGTGTGGTTGTTGTTTTCATGATGTGTGTAGTTGTGCTCATGTGTGAGTATGTTGGTGTAAATGAGTGTGTTGTTTTATTGGTTGTTGTGGTTGTGTCGTGTGTGGGTACAGTGCCAATGGTAAATATATGTTGTGTCATGATGTCTGTCAATGTTTGTTTTCAACATGTGGGTGTTGTGTTGTTTTTGAAAGGAAATGGATAATTGTGTGTATATGGTGGGTTGTGTTGTGTGTAGTGCAGGGGGATACATATGGCAATGGTAGACTGTATGTGTCACTTACCTCTATTCCACAGCCACTATCATTGTCTTCCATCCATTGGATCCCGCAATGTCCTCCCTCCATCAGCGAACCGTCACCAGTCTACCTGTTCCAGAGCTGTAACATCTAAGTATGATAGGCAGAAGACAGTCGACTTGACAGTCTTCTTAGGCCGCTGCAGCTTGGTAGTGAAACCGCCAAGATGTAAATCAGCCCCTATGTCATATGCAGCAGCAGCTGAAGTAGTGACAGATGACTGAGGATTTGGCAAGTTGGCAACACAGGGCCTGAAATGAAGAAAATTACATGGCGTGAAGAAATATATTTGAATTGAGATTACTTGCAATATATTAATAATATGTTTGACACATTGTCTCAAAATATGCAGACAAGAACATTTATGATAGTGATGAGCTACAATAATCAAAATGTGTAGGAGGCTGGCATGGTGTGTAGTTGGTACCTATGGTACTTGCACCATATACCCAGTCCAGTTATCCATTATTAGTGTAGTGTAGGCAGTGTCAAGAAGCCAGGCTCTCTAGAGGTTGCTGTTGGATGAGCAGTCAAGGCTTATCTAGTAGACATGGAAAGCTCATGCAATACCACTGTAATCACACAGTACTCACACACATGAAAGAAAATACTCAGTGTTACAACAATAAAGGTACTTTATTTTGGTGACACAAATACCAAAAATACCATAGAGATTATACACCCTTAGGAGGTAAGTAATACACAAATTATATACACTAGTATGTAGAAATAGGCATAAAACAGTTGGAAAACAGTGTAATTAGTGAAAATCACAATAGTTAGAAATGGGCCTAGGGAGCACAAACCATATACTAATAAAGTGAAATGTGAAAGTCGGTCCCCACCTAGGCAAGTGTAGTATGTAGAGGGGCGCTGGGAGTACGAGAAAAGCCCAAAGGTAAGTTCCACAACCCACCCCAGCGACCAGGAAAGCAGGAATAAATCACAGTAACTTTCCCAGAACACACACAGAAATGAGAAGAAGAATTATGCAAAACCCTGAGGAGACTGCAAGACACCAACAGTGGATTCCTGGACATGAAGACCTGTGAAGAAGGGGACTAAGTCCAAGAAGCACAGAAGAGTCCAGGACGAGCAGGAGCCCCTTCTAACGTGTATGTAGATGCAAAAGAAGAACCACTGATGGAGAAGAAAAGTCAGTACTCCACCCAAGAAGATCTAGTCAGGTTCCTGGAGGCTGCAAATGATGTCCCATGGATGGAGTATTGCAGTTGGGTTTGCATTGTCAACCAACATGCCTTGGCACACGTAAAGCTTGCGGTTAGCAGAAAATGGTGCTTCCGGGGACCAGGAAGGACCAGGTGGCCTCTACCCAGGAGAGGAAGTCAGAGGGGGTGCTCAGTGGCACAGATTGCCCACAGAACACCAGGCAGCGCACCCAGGAGTCCCACAGGACGGGGACAAGAAAGTTGCAGGAGAGTCCCCTGCAGCACGACGACAAAGGCTCCCATGCTGCTGGGGAACTACTCAGGAAGCTGTGCGATGCAGGATAGAGTGCTGGGGCAGAAGCTACATGATGCACGAAGGACTTGGAGGAAGAATGCCAGCAAGCCCTGGCAGCTGCAAAAGATGCGGGCACGGGGGTACTGTCTTGCGTGGTGAGGCAAGGTCTTACCTCCACTAAAGTGGGACAGCTGGAAGAGAGAACCATCGGGACCACTTCAGTCCACCACCCATGATAGAAGATCAATGTAGCTCAGCAGGAGAGGGGATCCACGCAGCCGGACATCGTCGCAGTTGGTGCCTGCAGAAGCAGGGGAGTGGCTGCTTCACCCCAAGGGAGATTCCTTCTTCCTTCTGATGCAGGCTGAAGATGGGCTGTCTTCAGAGGATGCACGACTAGGAATCTCTTGCAGTTGCTGGCAGGAGACAGAGATAAAATGTTGCAGGAGGCGTCTTGCTTCTTTGTTGCAGCTTGTAGGTTCCTGAAGTGTCAAGATGTAGTTTCTTCAGTGAGAAGTGGAGGATGCAGAGGATTCCTGCTAGAGTCTTGCAATCTGAATCTGAGGAACCACCCAAAGGAGAGACCCTAAATTGGCCTGAAAGGGGGATTGGTCACCTAACCAGGTAAGCACCTATCAGGGGATGGCCCTAATGTCACCTGCTTCCAGAGTTCCCTGACAACCTTGAATCCAAGATGGAAAAACCCAGGGACCCTCTTGAGGAGTTCTGAGCACCACCCCTGGCGTCACCTCCTTTCCTTTGTCCAGTTTCGCCCCATAGCAGGTACTGGGGGTCCCTGAACCGGTGTAGACTGGTTTATGCAGGGAGGGAACCAAATGTGCCCTTCAAAGCATTTCCAGTGGCTTGGGGAGGCTACCCCTCCCCAGCCTGCAACACCTATTTCCAAAGGGAGAGGGTGTAACAGCAGGGGAGAAACCTGTCTGTAATGTGGCAGCAACTGGGAGTGCCTGGAAAACCTCATAAGGCTGAAATGGCAATACTGGGGATCCTCTAAGAAGGCCCCAGAGTACATGGAATCATACAACCAATGCTTGCAAATGCCTTGGGGTATGATTCAAACATTTTTGATAAAAAACATGCCTATGTTCAGAGTTACCATTATGTAGCTGGACATAGGTAATGGCCTATGTCCAGTACAGACATAAAATGGCATTCCTACACTCATAATGTCTGGGAAAATGGTCCTGGAGTTCAAGGGGGCATCTTTACTAGTGCAGGGGTGCCCTCACACACACGTACTTTGCACCCTGCCCTCAGGGCTAAAGGGCCTGCTATAGAGGAGATTTATAAGTGACCTGGTGCAGTAAAAATGGCAGTGAAAGGGTGCTTGCACCTTTACACGCAGGCTGCAATAGCCATCCTGAAGAAGCATTGGCATGGGCTCCCTATGGGTGGCAAAACACATGCTGCAGCCCATAGGAATCTTCTGGAACCCCAATGCCGTGAGTACCTAGGTACCATATACTATTGACTTATAAGGGGGCACCAGTATGCCAATTGTGGGTGAAATACTGTGTTAACAGTAACCAACAACCACATTTAAGGGAGAGAGCAGAACTACTGGGGTCCTGGGTAACAGGATTCCAGTAGACACTGTCAAACACATTGACAAATGGGCCAAAAGTGGGGTTAACCAAGCTAGAAAGCTACTTTCCTACAAAATGTACACTTCAAAAGAGTGTGATTGTGATATTGATAGCTGGTTGAGTGTTGGTAATGAATTAAGCTGCTGTTTGGTTGTGGTTTTGGCGTAGGAGAGGCTGTTGCTTCTCCGGGTCTCGTCTGTAATGCACCAAACATGGGGACTGTAGAAAGGTAAGATAGAAGGCATTCATTTTAATATAAGTATTCATCACAAATCAGTAGGGGACAGGGTATGTCTGTGTGATATATGGCAGATCTATACCTTTATGTGATGGAGTCTGCTGTTTCAGGACTGTGTGACAAGTGGATAGCCAGAATTTAGTTGTGGCATAAGACTGTGTTGGGTTTATAACAGGCCCGATCTTAGATTATCCTGGACCAGGCAGATAAAATTGCAGGTCAGAGTATATGGTGAAGAAGAGACCCTCATTGATGTGGATCTGAAAGAGGGTCCAGGTCTGTCATAAGACAGAGCTTTTGCCACCTGTAATATTGAAAATGTATTATTTACTCTCCAGATCTCATTGTGCTATTTCGTTTCAGATCCCTGACAAAGTGTACCACCCCCTCAATAAAAACACCCTGTCAGTGACCTCCTGCTACATGACTCCAATGTGGGTATGTGGGGACAGACTGAGTAGTTCCTGGTAGAGATCAGCTACAAAGTTAACAACAAATTCTGTCTCCTCTTTCAGGGAATTTCTTTTTCCTCTTCCTGGGATGGGCTGGATGATAGTGTCCACTGCTTGAAGCGTGGCTTGACACTGGACCTCAGTGCAAGGGGAAGAGGGCAGAACCCAGGATGTGGCCTGTATCTATGTGCTTCTTGTCTGATAGAGTTTGGTGGACGGGTTACTCAATTACAAATGTGACGGATATCCTGTCTTTCATATTACGATTCCCATAGGATAGAATGAGATCGTAATACAGTGGACGGGATATCCATCATGTTTGTGACAAAGTATTCTTCTCTGCCAACTTCTAAATCAGACCCTTAATAATTATCAGGTATGTTTGATTTTCTTTGCGTGATGGCTGCTTACTTATTCTTTTCGAGACATAGGCCCTCATTTTAACATTGGCGGTAAAAGCCACCTACTGCTTCCGCAACGGCCGCAAAGACCATTGCCACGGCTACCATCCGTTCGCCAAATTATGACCACAGCTGGATTTCTGCCACAAGAAGGGCGGAAATCTGTCTGTGGCCATACTGGTGGATGGTGGTAAGGTGGCGCTGCTATCACCAGCAGTGCATGCCAGCAGACCACCGCCAGCCATATCATGACACATGATACTGCCTGGCAGTGTTCTGCTAGTGGCTGCTGCTGGCAGTAGCAGTTCCCCATTCCGTTCCCTGACGGAAGGCCCCCTGGATGCAGCTAAGCTGGGCTTCTGACAGGGGGGGGGTGGGAGGTGTTGTGTGTGTGTGGGGGGGGGGTGTTGTGTGCATGTATGTGTGAGTGTGTGTGAATGCAACTGTGTGTGTAGTGTTGTTTGCGTGGGTGTATGCATGTGTGAGAATGCGTGCCTGTATGTCAGTGTGAATGCGTGCACGGATGTGTGTGGGAATGAATGGATGCATACGTGAATGAATTTGTGTATGTCAGTGTGAGTAGTGTGTGTATGCATGGTGCGTGTCTGTGAGTGTAAGTGAAGGAGGTAGGGGACTGGAAGGGGGTTGGGGGCATCTGGGGAGTGTTTGGGGGGTGGGTGAGCCTCCTACCATTGACAGGGAAGGAATTCCCTGTCACTGGTAGGGCCTAACACCATGGTTTTCGTGGCATTGCGAACCCCAACAAATCCATGGCAGTAGGCAGGCTCATAATGCCGCTGGTGGTACAATAGCGTCCGCCGGGCTGGAGATTGTTATCTCCAGCCCAGTGGCTGCTACTGCCATGACAGTAGGAATGGTAAGTTGGCGGGTTGGCTGCAGCCAACCCGCCAATGTCATAGTGTGGCTGTATGTACCGCCCGCCTCTCGGCGGTACTACCGCCACATTATCATCTACTGCCGGGTCATAATGACCCCCATAATTTTATGTTCGGTAGGCTGAGATGTCTGCTCACACCATGTAAAAATAGGGCCCTAATTTACAGGGCCTAGTGACACACTGCTCCACAGGACCACCATTTTATTCAAAGCTACAGTGCTGCAGTGTGATACCCCATATTTACAAGGCCATGCAAAGCTACCTTGTGTGGCTTTTCATGACCTCATAAATATGGTCCACTTTCACGCATAACACTGCATGCAAGGGGCATTCCATGGGTGTTGCTTGGGGTGTTCCCACGCAACACCGATGGAACCAGAAGGAATCTGATGCATTCCCAGATTTACAAGTATGGGATGCATCCGATTCCTATGCCACCTCAGGGGGGGAGTAAGAATGACACACCAGGAGAAAATATCTGTATTTCTCCAAGTCTTTTCCTCTTTCTATGTGTGCTGCAATCCGCAGCACACATAGAAAGAGGAAAACACCTCTTGTGATTGTTTTTGTGCAGGAAGGGACACCAATCATCCATGCAACACAGGCATCCTTACACCATGGTGCAAGGGTGCCTGCTTTGGCTCTAGGCAGCAAATTGTGCACCAGCGCTGGGGTAAGAGAACAGAAATGTGCTGTATCTTATACAAATGATGCATTTCTGCCACTTCCTGGTGGCGCAGGGAGGAGCAGCAAGATACTTGCTGCACTGCCCTGCACCAGGGGCCTCATAAATGAGGCCGTAGGTTTACCAGCATACTCATAACATATGTCTGCGAAGTTACTAGTAGGAATTTTCCGGTTGCATTTTTAGTTGTACATTTCTGCATTCTCTTATGTAAGGTGATGAAATATGTACTCTTGCTGGGCATAAATGTGCACCCCATGTTCTTCAAGTGCATCTAGTAGATTTATAGATGTATCTATGTGTGCATATGGTAAATTCTACCCAAAGATTAATTTTACTGAGGAAGCCCTAGGATTGCCATAAGAGAGGACAGACGCAATGAAGGGAAGGAGGGAGGGAGGATGGAAGGAAGAAAGGAAGAAAAATATATACAAACAACCACTAAACAGGGAAAGTGTAGATGGGAAAAGTACACAAGATAAAGCAAAAGGAAAATTACGGAAAGTTTAACAAGTAAAACAAAAAGGAAAAGGGAAGGCAAAACATTATGTATCAAAATAAAAAAGAGAAATTAAAGATCGAAGGAAAGGACACTCAAGGGAAGCAGTGGGCAAAAAATATTGAAAACTGATACTGAAAGAAAAAAAAGCAGAAGTTGGGAAAATTAAAGAAAGAGTTAGACCACCAGATTGCTGTCCACTGTACCCCCAGGATGGGTGTAGAAGGTTGGCCCTCGATGTAATGTGCAAAATTAGGCACACTGTACAGGGAGTCCAGGCAAGCACATGTTGGTGTGCAGAGGTAAAAATTAGACCTCCTAATGCTCTAATTTTTATGGTAGCTTGGTCGGGCAGTTAGGCTAATCTTGGAAAAGTGCAAAGCATTTGTTATACACAGAGTATCAATAAATGAGACAACAAACTCAGATTTTTATAAAAATGTTAAGACCATGATCTTCAAAATCGAATAAGTTCTTTTTAGGTTATGAATATTTGAAGTTTTAATAAGATAGTCTTTTTGTGCTTTTGTCCGTAATTGTGCACTATACGAATCAAATAATACTTTGAAAATGCATATAAAATCAGGCACTGCATTTACAAGTGTCTCCTTTTGCTGGTATGTCATCGCAATCAACTCCCTGGACAGCTCCCAGTCTAGCTTCCACAGCAACCACAGCACAGAGACAGCCCTCTTGGCAGCCACCGACGACATCCAATTACTCCTAGACCGTGGCCATACTGCAGCCATCATACTCCTCAAGATCTTAGCATCTTTCGACACGGTCTCCCACAGCACCCGGGGGACCAGACTCCACGAAATTAGAATCCACTGAAGAGCCCTGTAATGGATCCACTCCTTCCTCTCCAGGAGGACACAGAGTGTCAGACTCCTGCCCTACAGATCCAGACCCACAGGAGTAAACTGCAGAGTCCCCCAAGGATCCTCATTGAGCCCCACACTGTTCAAAGTATATATGGCCCCTCTCGCAGCCATCAGCAGAAGCCATGGTCTGACCATTGTGTCATATGCCGATGACACACAACTCATCATTTCCCTCACAAAGACCTAGATACTGCCAAAAGGAACTTCCACTCATCAATGGAAGCCATCTCCACCTGAGTGAGAGAAAGCTGCCTTGCGCTCAAGTCCGGCAAGATTGAGCTCATCATCTTTGGAACCACCACCTCAGCTTGGGACGACTCCTGGTGGCCCACATCTCTCAGCACCCGCCTGCATTGACTGAGCATGCCCCCAAACTAAGCATCATCCTTAACTCCTCCCTATCCATGACCCGCCAGGTAAACTCAGTCACCTCCTCCTACTGGCACACACTCCTCAAACTTCAGAAGATCTTCAGATGAATCCCAGCAGACTGTCTCAGGACAGTCACTCATGCCTTAGTCACAAGCATGCTTGACTACGGCAAGCCCTCTGCGCTGGCCACTCAAATAGAAACATCAAAAAACTACAACTCATCCATAACGCCACCACCAGACTCATTCTGAACCTCCCATGGCAAGAACACATCTCCCAACACTGGAGGACCCTCCACTGGCTACCAGTCGAGAAGCAAATCACCTTCAAGATACTCACCCACAAGTACCAGGCCATACACAACGCAGGCCTGGCCAACCTGAACTACTGCGTCACCTTCCACACCCCCACCAGATCCCTACGCTTCATCCAAATGGCCCTGGCCTCCATCCCTCACATCTGCAAACCACCGCCGGAGGGCGATCCTTCACCTACATTGCAGCAAAGAGCTGGAACAACTCCCCCCCTGCACCTCAAAGCCCCAAACAAAGCCGATCGCTCACCATCTTCAGGAAGAACCTCAAGACGTGGCTCTTTGGATGAGGCCCCTCCCCCCCAGAAAACAGATAGATTGATTGATTAAATGTTTGGAGGTCACTGGTGGGCACGATGGGCCAGCTGAAGAAGTTAGGGTGGTTCCCAGTGTTGGGAGCAGCTGCATAATATTGTTGGAGCAGGTGCCAGGGCATTGCGGGGGCCCACTTGCAAAAGTGATGCACAGGTGGACTTAAAGTTAAGTCCGGTTTGTCTCCTTGGAGTGTCAAGGTCACAAAGGGTGGGGAACCCTTAAGGCACAGCTGAAACTTTGGTGCACGTCACAGGGCGGCAGAGTGCAGAGCGAATCAGTGAGCCAGGAGATGTGAGCAAAGGTGCCCTTGGAAGCAGGAGGTAGGTCGTGTTGAAGGTCATTTGCAGGTCAGCACAGGCACTTTGATGGGAGGTCCTGGAGGTTTCTGGAATCCCTCAACTGAGATTTCTCCTGGTCCTTTTACAGTCTACAATGGACTGTCCTTCTTGGTGTATGACGTGAGGTGGCTCGTACCAAGGGCTATTGAACTGTTTGGCCACTGAAGGGCACAGTGCCACCAAACTTGGCAAACTTTCAGGGTTTGACTTCATGGTCCATTGGGTGGAGTTTGATCTGGCTGCAGTGTCCACATCCTTGGTCAGCAATCGGTCAGTGAAGTGGCCTTCACTGGATCTTTGGTTTCTTGCTGCAGTAGAGTGATGCCTTCACTCTGGAGGGAGATCTTTGATGATTTTTTAAGAGTGGGGGTTTTCTGGGGGTTGGTAGAGTCTGTCCAATATCCAAGCAACCCCTCACCGGCAATTGTTGAGTCCTTGGTGTAGCAGGCAGGATTTGGTACCTTTTCTAGGTACAGCAGGACTTCTTTGTTGCTGGTCTTCTTTTGTTCATGGAATGTTTTCTTAGTCTAAGGATGCCCACTAAATACTGTATCTAGTGGGCATTTAGGGAAGTTTCTAGTAGTGACCAATGGGTCATCTACCTTGGATGGCTACACCCACTAAGTGACCACTTCCTGTGGGCAGAGGTCACTTCCCTACACCTGATTGGCTATTTCCCTTCCATGCAAGATCAAGGAAAATGAAATGAGAGGTCAACTTGCATGCAACACCTTATGGGTCATGCAAGCTTGGGGTGACCAGTCCTCCTGTCCTTTGTGTGGTTTCCCACCATTGCTCCTGCCAGAAGGGGGGATTTGTAATGAGGATGGCCATCTGCTGGTAGCAGCAGGCTTGGGTGCCGAGTTTCAAGGGCAGTAACCCCTTTGAAGCTCTCTAGCAGGGCAGTGCACATTCCGGAGGGAGGGGGTGTTCACACCTCCACAAAGAAGGGCTTTATTTTCTGACCCAGAGAGCAGGATCTCTCACCCCACGGATTCAGAATCTTGTCTGGTGGTAACAAGCTGGTTGTGACTGGCCAACAACCATGCCAAGGTAGTTAGCTTTTGCAGGGAACACCTCAAACGTGACCCCTGGGTACATGTGGTAATAAATCCAAAACTGGTACTCGTTTGGGTTTATCATTGTGAGTTGTTTGATACCAAACAACTCAGGGTTCAGAGTAGCCATCATGCAGCTGTGAAACACGTGCTGACCAGTGTCCAGCACATGTATTAAAATGTCTGCTCTGTTCACTTACTATGTCCCAGGTTTGGCAAAGACACAGTAAGGGCATAATGTTCACACAGCTGTGCCCACATATACAGAATAGTGCACCCTGCCTTAGAGCTGGAAGGCCTGCTACAGTGGTGACTTATCTTACATGCATGCAGTGTATAGTGGGCAGGGAAGGCAGACTGTGTGCCATGTACAGTTTGACTTTTAGGATTGCATCAGCATACTCAGCTTGCAATGGCAGTGTTGGGTGCTTCTAGATGTGTGGCCCTAGAGGCTGGCACAATCTTTGCTGCTGCCCTCAGGGGCCTACCCCTAGTACCCCATACCCTGAGCACCTAAGTACCATTACCAGGGACTTATAGGGGCAGCTAAAGTTGTTGCCAATTGTATCAATACCTTTGCAATGGTTTAGGAAAAGAACACTGGCAATGGGGACCTGGTAAGCAGAATCCCAGTGAACTCCAGTCCAAGTTGCATTAAAAAAACAGGCAGAAAGTGTGTGGGGGGGGGTACTGCAACAGGGTGCCAGTTTCCCACAACTGGACATAAGAGAGTGCTACCAAACCCAGCAGGGGCAGCTAATGATGCTTAAGTACCAAGACAGGACAGGATTACCCAACCCAGGAAGGGAAACAACCAACAGAAACATTATAAATCAGTATGAATGCAGGACCTTGACTATTCACATGCTCTGTTAAATTATGTGGATGTGTTGAGGTGCGGGTAATCACCCGTTAGGGTATCCAGGCACTGAGTAGGGCAGGCCGGAGAGGGGAAGAGGACATCATGCCTGTTTCACCTGAAAGAGCCATGTCTTGAGGTTCCTTCTGAAGTCTGTGGGAGGGTTTCTGAGGTGTTGTGGGAGGTCATTCAAGATCTTGGCTGTGAGGTATGAGAAGGAGAATCATATACTTCTGGGCTTCTTGATGTAAGGGATATGTGCTCTTGCCTGGAACACAGATCGAAGGTGCCAGGCTGGTTGATAGAAGGTGAGGCATTGTTTGAGGTACGCTAGACCGGTGTCGCTGAGAGCTTTGTAAGTGTGGGTGAGTAGTTTGAACTTACATCTTTCCTGGACTGAGTGCCAGTGGAGATTGCTGAGGTGTGGAAAGATGTGGTTATTTTGGAGATGTTCAGAATGAGTCTAGAGGTGGTGTCCTGGGTGGTTTGGAGTCAATATAGAACATGGGCTGGGATTCCAAAGTAGAGGGCATTTCCATGGTAAAGTTCACATGTGATAAGAGCCTTGCTGACTGTTTGTTTGATGCTAAGTGGGATCCACTTGAAAATGTTGTGTGGCATTCACAGGATGGAGAAGCATGATGAGGGAACATAATTAGTCAGTCTGCTCATGAAGAGGGTGGTGTCTAGGGTGATCCCAGGGTTCTTGGCGTGGTCCGCAGGCATGGGCGGGAGACACGTACAGAGGGTCACCATGGTTCTTAAAGGGAATGGTTTCTATAAAAATATGGATTTCAGTTTTGTTTGTGTTGAGCTGGAGGCAGTTGTTTTTCATCCAAGCAGTGATGTTGCTCATGCAGTTGATGAAGTTTGCTGGTTGAGTCGGTAAGCTAGAGGATGAGCTGTGTGCTGTTGGTGTAGGATACTATATTGATGCCATGGGCTCTGACATTGTCTGCGAGGGGTGTCATGTAGATGTTGAAGAGTATTGGATTGAGCGACCCTCCTTGCGGCACTACGCAGATGAGTTTCTTGGGTTCTGAGGTTTAGGGAGAAAGTCTAAATTCTTGAGTTCTATTTGTGTGGAAAGATGATATCCATTTGTTAGCTGGTCCACAGATTCCCAAGTGCTGAAGCTTTCTGATGAGTGAGTTGTGGGAGGCCGTATCAAAAGGTACAGAGAGGTCGAGGAGGATGAGTACTCGGTTAAGAATGCTTCTGATGTCATGGTGGCCACAATAAGTGCTGTGTCTGTGCTGTGGTTGGTAAGGAAGCTAGATTGAGAGCTGTCTGGGAGTTGATGCAGTTGTAGGTGGTCTAGGAGGTATATATTGATGGCTTTCTCAATTACTTTAGCTAGAAATGCAGGAACGAGATGGACTTGTAACTACTGAGGGTCTACAACATAAAGAATAAGTGTATTATTCAACTTGGCTCTTTCTTCTTTAGCATTAATGAGCCATGGCTGAATGCTAAGCATGTTCTGGGATCCCAGGTTGGAGTGATATTTTAAGAGGATAAGCTAGAAAAGGCAGGAGCAAGATGGGTTTGTAGCTACTGATGACTTCTGCATTTTTCAAGCAAGATGGAACACTGGCAGTGGTTATGGAGATGTTGATAGTAGCGGTCAGTGCATTAATTGCTTGTTTCATAGGTGAGAGAATTCGTTTCTTGCCCAATTATTTTCTTGTTTCATGGGAAACAGAAAATGAATATGTACCATTCTGCAATGTTCCCTAAGGTTTGGTGTGCTACTTGAATAAGAGGTTACTACAAACGTTAAACTCTGTATCGCCCCAGGCAACATCTCTACATGTAAACTACAAGACACTGAGGGCCTGGTTAGGAGTCTTTTATATTTTTTCCAACCGGTGTGTAAACCCATGTTTATGCACATGACGGAATTACAATTTGAGTGTTATTTATCACATCCAATAATTATTGAATGCATTAAATATACCTCAAACACATTTTGGCAGGTCAAACCTGCAGAACTTTAAGAGGGGAAGACCATGCAATTGTTACTTTATCATGAGGAATTTGGTGGGTTAAACACCAAAATCTGCATGTTATTCCCCAGAAACTCATAATCAGTGCTATTTAGTCCACTGAATAAATGACAAAGTAGTATCATTATTTATCAGGGGCAGTAAATAGCAACTATACTTGTATTCAGGCCCTACGAGTGTCTTGTATGGAACGTAGAAAGGAATGAGCCAGAACATGTCAAAAGTATTGCAAATTAAATCATGAGTTAAAACAACTTAAAAAGGCTCTGTAGTCCCGACAAGAATCGTGAAGGCAAAGCGGTGGCAAGGAGAAAGAAGATAAGTCAGAAAGACCACTTGATGGGTCCTAATGACTGAAGTGGAAGTCAGCAAGGGGCAGGAGGATTTCAGGAGACAAAGTGGACAAACGTCTGTCCCTTCCATAAGGTCTAACAAGCTGGATGGAACATGGTATCTGCACAACTATCTTCTCCTGCTGTAATACTCCCATGATGGCCATCTCCCTGTGATGTAACTCCATTTAAAAATGCCCACCCCTTCCCAATCTGTCTTTGATGCCTATGCTCACAGAAGTACATCTGAACTTCAGGGTGAGAGCCGCTGCATGGTACTTATATAGCCCTAAAGAGGCCACAGTTTTTCAGCTGCTCAGTCTTGTCTTTCTCCTACTAGCACAGCTGGCCTCTACCTGATTTCTACAGTGACCCCTGGCTGAGGCAATGATAGTCAGATCTAGCCAGGCTGAACCTGCTTCATGGTCCTACTGCAGTAGCACAGACAAAGTTAAAAGTGTGATAGATTGAAAGAGAGGAAGGATAAAGCTCAGGTATGGAGAGGAAAAGTGAAGACCACGGGCAATGAGAAAAAGGAATGACAGTAGTGGATTAGCTGGAGAAATAAAGGAGAGAAAGAAAATGAATAAAGGGAAGTGTAACGTTGGAAGGAGAGGGAATAGAAAGAATGAAAGAAAGTAAGAACAAAGGATGCCTGGAAGAATGTGACTAGGGGAATAAGAGAAAATTCATAAAGGACACAAAGGGAAACAAAATATGAATGAATGACAAATGGAGATGGAGGTAGAGGGCCAGATGTAGGTAGGTTTCCTTTTGCGAGGTGCAAATTGTGAGTCCCAGTGACTCGCAATTTGCACCTCGCAAAAGGAAATGCAGAAAGGTGTCTCAGACACCTTCTGCGAGTCGCTATGGGGTCGCGAAGACCCACCTCATTAATATTAATGAGGTAGGTCGCAATTTGCGACCCCATAGCAATTCAGGGCACTCACGGGGATGGTGGCCTGCTGGGAACAGCAGACCACCATGTCCGTGACTGCTTTTAAATAAAGCAGGTTTTTTTTTTCAAAGGGCAACCCTTTTTCCTTAAAGGAAAACGAGCTGCACTTTGAAAAAAAAAACGAAACCTTTAGTTTCGGTATTTTTTCAGGGCAGGTAGTGGTCCATTGGACCACTGCCTGTCCTGAATTTTTTTTTTTTTTGCCAGACACAAAGGGGAAGGGGTCCCATGGGGACCCCTTCCCGTTTGCGCCTGGGTTACCATCCACTTCAAGTGGATGGTAACTGCGCTTTCATTGCGGTCGCAAATGAAAATGCATACCATTGCGACTCGCAAATAGGAAGGGAACACCCCTTCCTATTTGCGACTCAGAAATGCATTTTGCGAGTCGGTTCCGACTCGCAAAATGCATTTCTACATAGCAAAGTGGCTTTAGCGACTCGCAAACGGCGATTTTCGCCGTTTGCGACTCGCTAAAGCTTTGCTACATCTGGCCCTAAGTCCTACCTATAACTATCTACTGTCGACCGTCAGTAGGTTTATATATATTTATATATATATTTATATATATATATATATATATATACATATATATATATACATATATATATATATATATATATATATATATATATATATATATAAATAAATAAATATATATATATATATATATATCACTGAGAAGAAATCCTGCTGTTCTTCCTGCGCTCGCCTAGCGAGGTTGGTGCTCCAAATATGATATGGGCGCAGGACCCATATAATATGTTCCACCAAACAAGATTTAAACGCTGGCACTCCATGCAACTGAATGGTTTATTCAGACCAAAAAATCCATTTCATACCTTTAAATTATTATTTTTATTTTTTTATTTTTCCCAAATGCAAAAATAGGGCTACGCGTTTCAACCATCACGGTCTTCTTCATTGGCCCTCAAAGGAAAAAATGCACAATCCATGTGGCCCCTCCAACTTCCAATATATCAGCTGTTACAAATCATAGACATAAAAGAAAAGATTTTTATTTATATATATATATATATATACATACATATATTTGATGTTCACATTTTTATATATATAAGTATATATATATATATATATTAGCTATCCCTCACTGGTTCTAATGGGATTCTTTAGGACATTTGCTCTTGGATCCCTGCAGTTTCAACACTGAGCGGTAATCTGTGGTGAGGTGGATATGTGTGAGAAACAGAAAAATAAGTACCTGTCTTAATAAGTGGACACATGTGAGAGAATATTTCTCTCCAAGAAATGAAAATGTTACCTAAAACGTATTTTAAGTTGGAGGCTAAAGCTTCATTTTGTGGGACTAGCAAGTCACTGGATAAGGTAAATCTGCACAGGAAGTGACATCAATGGATTTCCCAGCATCCATCTGCAGAGAAACAGACATTACTGGATGCCCAATCATCCATCTGCATAGAATGTGACATCACTGGATTCCCATCATTCATCTGCACAGGAACTGACATCACTGGATTCCCATCATTCATCCGCTCAGAAAGTGATATCACTGGATTTCACACCATCATTCTCCACAGGAAGTGGCATCACTCCTTCCACCTCCAAGGACCTACCTAATGGAGGCCGCAGCATGTTTTTGCCAAAATCACACCCAATGGCAGGAACCCTGGTCATCCTCCCTAATGTCACATACCCCACTTTGACTGTCCACTCCCTCAACCCTGGCTGCCACTCCCCATGCTATTGTCTGTACCAACATCACAGCACCAATCACACAACTCTCTCACACATCCCTGAAACCACTCACACAATATTCCAAACTCACATGAATGGTGCTCAATAACCGCTTGCTCACCAAACACATCACAGAGATCTGGGACCTCCTGCACAACATTAAGAATTTCAAAAACTGGATTGTCTCCTGTGCCAATTCACTGCCCCCATCAGCACAACAATACAACAAGATCAAAACCTCTGGCTAGTTAGTACACATATGAACTCAGATTGATAAAATGTCATTAAGAACAGCTTGAAGAAGATTGGAGAATCAGCCAGACAGGAGCATGTTAAGATCTGCCCTGAGATGCAACCACTGAATGATCAAGGTCACCAAGCACGCTACTCTGGCAGACCATCAATGCCAGTATAAGCAGAAGCAAAAAAATCACCACCATCATGAAAGAGTTCACCTCACCAGTGGCCGCCTCTAATTCGAACGTCCCCTTGCAGATACTTTGCAACAATCTGCTTAATTCTTCACTAACAAAATCAGCACCGTTTACAACAAAATCAACCTGCAACTGGATCTGATAAACCTCACCAAATTTCTCCTGATCTTATCCAAAGAACCAATTCTAACTAGATGGCCCGTAATCATACCTGGAGAAACTGCTGCCACCATGAAAGCCATCCAGTCAGGGGTCACATCAGACCCCTGCCCCAACCACGCCTACTCCAAAGGACTGCAACCCATCAGCACCATGTTCACACCCATTCTAAATGCCTCCACCTCTTCCAGATGCTTGAAAACATGTAACTATCCTCCCATTGCTGTAAAAAGCCTCTGTGGACTCTTCAACACTCACCAACTACAGAGTGATCTACCATTCTCAGCCAAGATCTTACAGAAAGTCATCAACAGACGTCTCATAAAATATTTCAATGACTACCTTCTCGTCAACGCCACTCAGTCTGGTTTCAGACCCAAACACAGCACAGAAACTGCCCTCAGAACCACCACAGATGACATCTGCATGACTCTTGACAGAGGAGACACAGCAGCCCTCATCCTCCTGGACTTCTCAGCAGCGTTTGTCAAGGTCTCCTCATCCAATGCCTACAGGACATCAAAATCCAAGACCACGCCCCCTAGAAGGACCAAGTCAGTCAGCATGGCACCGTACACCTCAGACACCCATGTCCTCATCTGCAGAGTTCCTCAAGGATCCTCACTGAGCCTGACCCTCTTCAAGATGTATATAATCCCACTAGCCATAATCATCTACTTTCACATCAACTTCCTCTCCTCTGCCAATGAAACAAAACTCCTCCTCATGGACAAAGGGCCTAGTACCTGGATGAAGTTCAGTGTCTGCATGACTAAAATCTCTCACTGGAAGACCAAAATTGTGATCTTCAAGAAGAGCACTTTATCATGGGTCTCCACCTGGTGGCCAGCAGAGCTAGGACTGACACCTACCCTACCACCCACGTTAAGACCCTTAGGATATTCATCAACACCAAATTCGACATGACTGCCCAAGTCAAGCCTAATGTTTTTATATCCTTAAGATGCTTAGGAAAACTTTCAAATAGTTCCCAAGCACTCAGAAACCTGTCATGCACACCGTTATTGCATGCAAGCTGGATTACAGGAGCGCTGTCTATGGCAGGATCAACAAAAACTCACCAGAATGTGGCAGTGTCATGTAGGTTCCCATTATTCTAATGAGACTACTGGATTTGGGGGGCAGAATCACCTGAATTATGGGGGTACTGAGTACAATCCTACACCATGTGATACCTGTTGGCCCAATCTGGGTTTTCCAGCCAACTAGCAGTGCCTCATCTCCACCAGAGAGCGGGATGATTGTGGAAACCGGGCGCATGACAGAGAAGACTCCTCAGGTGAATCATGGTCGATCAATTCTCATCTCTTTCTCTCAGTTACATTAGTCTCAGACAGTCAAAGACAAACAGAAACAGAGAATTGTTCAATAAGGTTTATTGAAATAACAGCATCTTAGATAAAATGGCATGTATTAAATTAACTAGGATGATAAAACACACGGGAACCAAGATTTTGACAAGGAGAGTGAAACACAAAAACAGTCCCACCATACTGTCCCTAGAAATATTATAATTGTTTCCTACCTAAGCTTTGTTAGAGCACAGCATGATAAGCCCTAATCCGCATCAGGTTCCCCCCCTGGAAAGACATCAACCCCCATACCGGAGCAAGGAAGCCTGTTGTTAAAAAAGGCACCGTCCCCATACAGGCCAGTGATTCAACAGTCTAAGCAAGCAGTTGTAGCAAAGACGTTCAGCAATCAGCATGCAGTTGTGGTTATCTGACTGGTATCTCCCTCTAACATGTATAGGACAGAGAAGTGTTTTATAATAAAACAACTGATGTTCTAAGGAAACGTTCCCATGTAAGGATATGTATGTTTCTGTGAATGTCAGAGACACAGCATACCACATTTTCTGGCAACCTAATCTGACTGCAACCTTTAGGAAAGCACAAAGTGAAATGAATGTAGTGCTTAGAACATAATGCTTTCCAAGGCGAAAGAACAAACAGATAGAGAAGATAAAACAATGCAGCAAATGTCGCTAATGCTAGGAAAAGAAAGTGATGCTCAATAAAATGTAACTGGCCTAAAGTGCACAACACCAGGTCTAGTTTGCTAAAATAACATGTCTAAAATATGGCTAAAATAGAGATACAACACCCTCCCCTTGCCAGTTCAAAGTTGGCTCAAAGCCTAAAATGAAATCAAAAGCTACTAAGGTCTATTCATTAAGCATATAAACAAGAATATCAATAATGACAAGTTAAAAGACACTTGAGCATGGGGTAAAAGGGGCACTTTAAAACATCAACAGTGGCGACAATAAAAGCAAATTCAAAAGTCAATGTCACTTTTAAAATTGGGACAATCAGAACAATTGAAGCCAGAAAATGTTCCACTTCGGCAGGTGGTAAAATATGCAAATGGTTTCCAAGGAAAACCATAATGAACTCATGTTCCAAAGCCTAAGCCCCTGCTGAGGCAGCTGCATTCTGTGTTGTTCCCAATGTTGAGTTAAGAGCTGCGTTATCCATGAAGGGCAACTCATAGACAGCTTCTCATAGATAAAGCACCCTCAACGTGGATGTCTGATAATGAACCCTCAGCGAGAACATCAATAGATCAGCGTCCAATGAAAGTAAGCGCAGCGTAGAAAAACAAACTTTCAGTGCACATTCAAAAAGGCACCCAAGGCATCAAAACACGGGCTGCACACAATCCAAAACCGGTCTAAATGACAGAGACCAGTCACTCTCTAGTTTTTCCAGGAGTGGTGCTCTGAAATACTGCATCATGCATTCACAACATAGTTGTGAAGGTGGAAGCGCTTTCAGTTCTGTTTGTTCTGAAGGGACAGCCATTGTGCAGAAAAAATTGAAACAGCAGAATGCTACCATTTATAGCCAAAGTAATTGGAAATCCCCCAAAAATACTCACAAATATTGAGTGCATGGCTGAAGGTTTTCAGCCAAATCTAGGGGAAAAGGTGTGAACGAAACCTGAACCAAAAGCCTTAAAAAATGTGCAATTCCAGTAGTACTGGATGCTTTAAATATTCATCCCATGAGTTCACCAAAGTGTCTCAGAAAGTTTGTAATTAAAAAAGACCGAGGCCCTCATTACAAGCCTAGCGGTCGGTGATAAAGTGGCGGTAATACCGCCAACAGGCTGGCTGTAATTACCGCCAAATTATAACCATGGCGGAAAGATCTCTGAAAGACAGCCGACGTCCCAAACCGACCACCAGGGCGGAAACAACAGCTGCCACGGCGGTAGCCGCCTACAGCCAGGCGGAAATCAAAGTTCTGCCCACCACATTACAACAACACAATTCACCACCTTTTCCAGGGTGGTACCAATGACATCAAAAGCCTGGCGGAAACAGTGATGAAAGAACTCACTATTGGAGACACAGGGAAGAACCACGCCGCCATGGAACCTGAACCGCATGTATTTCCGATGATATTCTACGTTCTGCTCCATCACGAACACCAATGCCGGAGAAGACGACGATGGTGAGTACAACCGCCTAGCACACAAGGGAAAGGGGAGGAAAAAGAGAGTGACAGACACGCACAACACACACCCCATACACACACCCCATACACACACCCCATACACAAAACCAGATGCACAAGAAAGTAAGTTAATCCCCCCAGCACCCCTCCCCCTGCAGAAGGTGAACCACCCCACAAATGTTCCCTGCGATCCAGACAGAAGCCAGAGACACTTGCCAAGACACCCGCCAGGAAATTAGACTCTCCTGATTTTCACCCTTGTGTCCCACTCAGTCACCCTGTTCACCTTGAACTGTCATTTCACCCCTTCTTATGTCCCCTTGGACAATTCACCTGTGCTACAAATAGACTGGAACAATTCCCTGGACTTTCCTCCATCATCACCCCATCCCATTGCACTTTCCCCCTATATGTTAGCACTTCAATAAACAAACTTTGAAAGAAATCTATTTAGAGTATGTCATGTATATCAAATATGTATTATTTGAAACAGGTACAGACATTGCTAATTAACTGTACATTCAAAGAGCATAGATTAGTGATCTGTAGATGGCTGTAGTGATCACACCAGGAGTATTTGTCACATCACCAACATTTGCAGAATGAATTGCCAGAGGGATTATTAAGTGGGTATAGAAGTGGAAATTATCAGCATGCCATTGCCACTCAAATTCAAAAAAATGTCAGTGAAATGTGAAGTAACACTGTCCTACCTGTGTGTCATTGGAAGTATTGTCGGATCACAGATCTTCTGTTGTCCTCATCCTCATCCTCTGCCTCCTCATCCTCTCTGTCCTCAGGGTCTACTGCTGCCATCTCCCGCCGCCCCTCCTGCAGGAATGGGACATGGCGTCTGAGGGCCAGGTTATTGAACATGCAGCATGCCACCCCTATCTAGCAGACCTTCTTTGGTGAGTAGCACAGGGATCCACCTGTTAGATGGAGGCACAGGAACCTGGCCTTCAGGAGGCCAAAGGTCCTTTCAATTATCCTTCTGGTTCGCCCATGGGCCTCATTAGAACGTTCTTCTGCCCTTGTCCTGGCATTCCTCACAGGGGTCAGCAGCCATGTTAGGTTTGGGTAACCAGAGTCACCTGCAAATATTGAGGGACAACATTTAGCCACACACTATCCCATATGGCCCACACCATACCCATACACCAACATATACTAGGTGGGAACCAGGGCTCACCTATTAGCCACAGCCTGTGCCTCTGTAGTTGGGCCATCACATTTGGAATGCTGCTATTCCTTAGGACAAAGGCATCATGCACCGACCCAGGATACTTAGCATTGAAGTGGGAGATGTACTGGTCCGCAAGCCACACCATCTGTGCATTCATGGAGTGGAAACTCTTCAGATTCCCGAACACCTGTTCATTCTGGGGGGTGCGGGGGGACACACATGCTAAATGTGTTCCATCAATCACCTCAATTATGTAGGAGATATGTCTTATTGCATAGAAATCGGCCTTCACTGTGGCCAAATCTTCAACCTGGGGGAAAACAATGTAGCTCCACATGTGTTTTATCAGGGCAGACAGCACTCTTGTCAGCATTATTGAGAACATTGGCTGTGACATTCCTGCTGCCAAGCCCACTGTCACTTGGAAAGAACAAGTTGCCAGGAAATAGAGTACAGATAGAACTTGCAAAAGATGGGGGATCACAGTGGGGTGATGGATATCAGATATCAGGTTGGGCTGCAATTGGGCACACAGTTCTGTGATTGTTGCCCTGTTCAGTGTATGGGTGAGGATAATGTGCCTGTCCTCCAGTGTTGCCAAGTCCACCAGGGGTCTGTACACGGGGTATGTCTCCATCTTCTATCCATCCACAGCAGTAGCAATCTAAGGGACGTAAAAGTGAGGATCCGGTCACAAACTGAACAATGGAGCTACAATAGTAGTTTGCATCCTGTAAACATTTGATGGGCCATTGTGATTTGTCCAGTATGTGCTAATATATCATGTGACACAGCATTATTCCTGGGCCTGCCCCCCTCCTGAAATGGCGTCCGCCTGTCGTGTGTGGAGAAACAGATGGATGTGAGGTAATTCCACTGACATTGTGTGTCGTTGTGAGAGGCAGTCGTGAACCGCCGTGCAACTCCTCATTGGTTGACATTGGGCCCTATGGGGAACAGTGGCCAATGGTGATCTACACCGGTGGTGACGGTATGCACCGCCGCGGATGTGACCACCATTTTCTATCATATTCCTCACTTGCTACCTGATCTTCCATAGGAGAGGACCTATACTGCATGTGCTGCTGTGACCTGTGTCTGGAACCTACCATGGCCCGTGTGACTGGGGAAAGGGCCCCAGCCTTCACTTCGTAGGAGTTGGAAAGACTGGTGGATGGGGTCCTACCCCAGTACGGAATGCAGTATGGGCCTCCAGACCAACAAGTGAGTACACTGTGAGCACGATGCAGGTGGCATGAATGCATGGAGTTGTGTTTGTGAAGGCCTTGTGCAAGGTGGGTTGGTGGATGTTCTCTGGGTGGCATACAGGTTGTGTGCTGGGCCATGTGTGTGTAAATGGTAATGGAAATGGGTATAGTGGGCCATATGTGTAACAGGCAGGACTGTTTGACTAAAGCTATTTTCCTGTGTGTTTTGCCTCTGCAGGTCAGCGTCCACCAAAAGAAAGGTATATGGAGTGCCATCGCCAGGAGATGCGGACCCTGGCGGTCTATGGCAGGCGGAGCACCCAGTGTCGCAAACGGTGGGAGGACCTGAGACACTGGGCATGGAAGACGGCAGAGGCCTAACTGGGCATGGCCCCCCAACGAGGAAGGGGTGCTGATCGAACCCTGACCCCCCTGATGGCCCGCATATTGGCGGTGGCCTATCCTGAGGTAGATGGGCGCTTGAGGGCATCACAGTAGCCACAAAGTGGTCAGTACAGTACCCATCATTACAACTTACACATGGTAGGGTGGAATTCGGGTGGAGGATGTGTGTTAGTGGGTGCCCCTAGACCAAGCCTGACATTGCAGCATAGGTCCCCTGGTGGCTATGGTTCAGAAGGGAAAATCTTGCAACCTAGCTCGTAGGCATCCACTACTGATCAGGGCTGCGTGGGTCCCAGGTGTACTGCATTTGGCGGTGTTTGCTCCTCCCCATGCCTTGCCCACTTACTATTCCTCTGGTAGTGCAGTGCATATTGCGTACGGCTGTTCCCTGTGTGTGACGGTGCTGTGTATGCCAACAGTGATGTTGGTGCACCCATTGACCAAGTGTATCCTTTGTCTCTTCCCCCCATTTTTGTTTTGTCATCCGGTCCTCATGTGCATTAGCATTATCTGGAGAAGGAGCAGAGGCATCGGTGACAGAGGGAGCTGCATCCCACAGGATCCAGGAGGCAGTGTCCACTGATGGTGAGGGCACCAGTGGGACGGAGGCAAGGGAGCACCATGGTGGAGGCTGGAGGGGATAGTTCTGACACAGATACCTCCTCAGATGGAAGCTCCCTGGTGGTGGTTGGCACTTCTGTGACCACCCCAGCTACAGGTACAGCCGCCACCCCGTACCAGCACCGCCCTCCCAGCAGCCCCTCATCGAGTTGCCCGTGCATGCTCACCCGGGAAGGTGGGCATCTCCTTCCCCAGACACCCCAGGCCCTGCCCCAGTGAGCCCTGCTGCCCTGATTGAGGAAGCTAATGACCTCCTGAGATCCATCTCTGTAGGGCAGTCAACCACTGTGAATGCCATCCCGGGGCTGCTAGCCCAGATGCAACAATTTAATGCATTCCTGGAGGGCATTCACACTGGATTGGCAGCAGAGAACGACTAGGCTCTTGCCTCCTCTGGGATGGCAGCCATTGTCCCTGTTCCTAATGTCCCCCCTCCAACTTCCACTGCCCAGTCCCATTCCCCTCAATCCCAACCTATATCAAGTACACATAGCAACAAGCATGCACACAAGACAACACCCAAGAGTGGCACAGGCAACTACAAGCACCACACTTCATCCCACAGGCACTCACACCATCCAGTTGCAGACACAACAACATCCACTATTTCTACTGTCTCCCCCCTCCTCCTCCTCCACCTCCCACCCAGTTATGTCCACACTCACACCTGCATGCACTCCATCATCATCCACTACGAGCATCACCACACCAAGCAGAAATCACACCTCACTGGCAGACACCTCCTCAACAGCCATGCACACGTTCCCTGTGTCCTCTCCCACTGTGTCTGTCCCTCTTCCTAAAGTACACAAACGCAAGCACTCAGACACCCAACAGCCATCCACCTCTCAACAGCACCTGCATCCAAAATCAGCAGACACCTCCAACAACCACTCCCTCATCCTCCACTCCCATTCCTTCTCCCTCTTCCCACCCCAATGTCCCTAAAAAATGATTCCTATCCACCATTGGCCTCTTCCCTACCCCTCCCCCCATTCCTGTATATATGGCCAGGGTAGGAAGAACCCAGCCAAGCACCTCAGCCACACAGTCCACGGGCCCAGTCCTCACTGCATTCACTCGTGGTGGAAAGGGATCCAGGCCGCATGTCCTGAAGGGGAAGGAGCCTGCACCAGCCAGCCTAAAGGGGAAGGAGAATGCCCCAACAGCAAGAAGGGAAAGAAGCCTGCACCTGCTACCCGAAAGGCCAAGGAGCCTGCACCAGTAGGCAGGAAGAGCAAGGGGCCTGGACCAGGAACTGTGATGGAGCACCCACCACCAACCATGGTTGTGCAGCCATCCGAGGTTGCAGGGGAAGGGCAGGAGCCTCCCTCCACCAGCAGCACCACCACTGTGCAGCTGTCTGAGGTTGCAGGGGATGGGCAGGGGCCTCACCCCACCAGCACCACCACTGTGCAGCCATCACCGCTGGCGGACGGTGTGTAATCCTGCCTCCATGGGCTGCTGTGCGGTCTGTACCCTCCAAAACCAGTGGGCAAGACACCCACCTGAGAGGCTGTGGCCTTGCACTCCCCAGGATCAAGCACAGGGCCCGTTGCCCCCTCCAGAACCAGTGGGTATGACACCCACCTGAAAGACTGTGGCCCATCACTCCCCAGGATCAAGCACAGGGCATGTTGTCCCCTCCAGAATCAGTGGTCTTGTTACATCTCCCGGCTGAGGTGCCCCCCATCCCCCGTCCCCCTGAGCTGCCTGCCTGTTTACCAACTGATGCCCCTGCAGTGTTATCTTCGCGTTGAAGCAGATGACATGTGTGGCCTTGGGCTTTGGCCTGTGGCTATGTGGCCTACGCAAATTGTGGACTGGGCTGTGTCCCTTTTTCTGTACATATGTATATATCTATCATTTTGCTTAACTTATTTTTCATACTGTGTTGATCTCATTACATTCACTTTTGAGAAATCGTCTTGCCCTTGCATTATTCAGCCGAGTTACGGGGTAAAATTGTTTTTGTAATGCATCTGGTTGTATCTATGATGTGTGTGTGTGGGGTGTGTGTTGTGCGTGTGTGTGTGTCACTCTCTTCCCCCCCTCCCTTGTGTGCTAGGTGGCTGTACTCACCGTTGTTGCCTTCGCCGGCGTTGGTGTTCATGGTGGAGCAAAACGTAGAATATCAGCGGGAAGACATGCAGTTCAGGTTCCATGGTGGCATGGTTCTTCCCTGTGTCTCCAATGGTGAGTCCTTTCCCTTCTGAGCTCAGTTTCCACCAAGCTTTTGATGTCGTTGGTACTCCCCCAGAAAAGGTGGCGGTTTGCCGAGTCTTCATATGGTTGGCAGAACATTGACTTCTGCCTGGCTGTACGGGGCTACCGCCATTGTGGCTGTTGTTTCCACCCTGGCGGTCACTGTAGTACATTGGCTGTCTATCGGAGATCTTTCCTCCATGGTCATAATTTGGCGGTAATTACCGCCAGCCTGTTGGCGGTATTACCGCCACTTTATCACCGAACCGCCAGGGTCGTAATGATGGCCTATGTCTAGTGTGCTAACGTGTTCCCAGGAAACACTACCTGCTTTCAATGTTTGTAGTGGCCAACCTAACTGCATAATAGACCTTATTTGACTCTGTCCATGGTGTAAAGATGACATGTCACTCTGTACTATGTCTATTGCAGAAGATGCAATGGCCTTCATTACAACACTGGCGGACGGTGATAAAGCGGTGGTAATACCGCCAACAGGCCGACGGTAAAAAAAATAGAATTTTGGCCACGGTGGAAACTGCCAACACAGACAGCCACTTTAACACACTGACCGCCATGGCGGTAGCAACAAACACCGCGGCGGTAACCTCCAAGAGCCGGGCGGAAGACAATGGGGGTCATTAAAACATTGGCGGTAAAAGCCGCTTACCGCCGCGCAGAAGACCGCCAACACACCGCCGCAGCAGCGGAATTCCGCCACGGTCAATATGACCCACTGCTCGGAATCCGCCAAAATTCTGACACCCACACAAGTCCGCCACACCAAAGGTCAGTGATAAACTGGTGATAACAAAACCTCCACCGTCACGCCAACAGAAATACGCCCACACTATTACGACACACGAATCCACGCATCGGTCTTTCAACCGCGGTATTCCATTGGCGATACACACCGCCGCGCTAAAAATACACACACATTTACAAAACACAACCACATTGGACAATTCAAAATACACACACCTGATACACATACACACACCACTCCCACACACCCATTACAATATAAAACACCCACCCACATCACCCACAAACCTCTATGACAAAATTACTGAGAGAAGGCCAGAGAGAGACACTACAAACAACTACCAAGCATCCACAGGCACACAATACCATCACCCACATTACTTCCACGCACCTCACACAACACACCACTAAATATCATCCTACTTATCACTACACACACCACCCCACACATCACCCACACCACCCCATGGCATGGCAAAGACACCCCAGGTTCTCTGAGGAGGAGCTCAGGGTCATGGTGGAGTTAATCGTCTGGGTAGAGCCACAGCTATTCGGATCACAGGTGCAGCACACCTCCATAGCTAGGAAGATGGAGCTATGGCCAAGAATAGTGGACAGGGTCAACGCAGTGGGACAGCATCCAAGAAATAGGGATGACATCAGGAAGAGGTGGAAATACCTACGGGGGAAGGTGCGTTCCGTGGTCTCAAGACACCACATCGCGGTACAGAGGACTGGCGGCGGACCCCCACCTCCTCCCTCACAACTAACAACATGGGAGGAGCAAGTCTTGGCGATTCTGCATCCTGAGGGCCTCGCAGGAGTAGATGGAGGAATGGACTCTGGTAAGTCAAACCTTAACTATTACATCCCCCACCCTACCTGCATGCCATCACATACCCCCACCCTCACCCCCATCACTCCAACTCCTCACAAATGTCCCAACATCACAAACCACACATCCTAACACCAAGCCCTGCATGCAACAACAAAGCATGGACACCCATCAACAAAGCATGGCCACTGCACATACCCATACACCCCCCTAAACCACCATCACACAAGGACCCACACAGGAATGCAAGCACTGGGGTACACGGTCACCCACCCATTGCACACCATAGCACACACAGATGTAATAAACATCCTTTTATACCCCTGCAGGACCCCTACCCAACGTCACCGGACAGGAGGGTCCACACATGTCTACAACATCAACAGAAGAGGCCCACAGTGATGACAGCAGCTCTGTCCAACTGGATCTAGATGACCAGCCCTGCCCATCTGGGACCTCTGGACAGTCGGCTCCCCTGACACAGTCACAGGCCACCACAGAACTTCCCCCCTCTGGAAACACCAGCACAGCACCCACCCAGCGGGCCCATACCTTTGTCCCCAGGACACATCAATCAGCAGTGTGTCCACCACTACAGGGAACCCAGGCTAACCCACCACCCCAACAACAACAGGGACCTGGGGGCAGTGGCAGTGGGCACACGGTCCAGGGGACGGAGGCCCAGGAACACATGGGAACTGGGAGGGCTGCTGTGCGACATGGGGAGGACAGGCCAACAGAACCCACTCTCCACGAGGCCCTCTCCAACATCATGGGAGCCTACCATCATTCCCAGGAGACGATGGCAACGGTACTGGCCAATTTTCAGGAGACCCAGCGCCTGCAGGAGGAACAGTATTTGGGCTTCAGGGAGGAACTCAGGTCCATCAATTCCACCCTGGGCACCATTGTAGGGGTGCTTAAGGAAATCCTCAACACCAGGAGGGACACTGTGGCACAACAAGGGGCCCCTGACACTAGCCTGTACGATGAACTGCCCACCACCTCCGCCGGCGCTAGTGGACAGGAGGCACCGCCACAGGACCACCACACCAGCACCCCACCCCCTGCAGAGGGAGAACCACCCCGCAAACGGTCCCTGAGATCCAGGACAATGCAGAGAAGGATGCCAAGACCCCCGCCAAGAAATGAGACCACCCTGAATGTCATCCTTTTGTCCCACTTTGTCACCCTGTACATCCATAAACTCCCCCAGCTCCACTTCCTATGCCCATCTGGGCAATGCACCTGTGAGACTAATAGACTGGACTCTGCCATGGACATTCCTCCACCATCACCCCTCACCATTTTACAACCCCCTCCAATCTTGAGTACTTAAATAAACACTCTTGAAGCACAAAACAATCTGGAGTCTGTCTGTGATTTCAAAATAGTGTATTAGCAATTACAATTGACAAAATGCTCTTTCAATTGTAATGTCAACATACCTATGTCACACAGCTCTAGTCCATGAGGAAACAAAGCAGATTTCACACAGTGGGACCCACAACTGTGAAATCGTGAGGGACAGTGAAAACTCAGTGACCATACACTGGGTGAAAACGACAGACAGTAGAGAGGTAGTAGTGTTAAAGTACATGTAGTAGGCAGGTTTGTATTCTTACCTGTGTCTCACTGGAAGTATTGCAGGATAACCGAGTTCCTGTTGTCGATGTCCTCTTCTTCACTGTCCACAGGCTCCACAGCTGCCACAACACCACCATCTGGGCCATCTTCCTGCGGAAAAGGCACCTGTCGTCGCAAAGCTAAGTTGTGAAGGATACAGCAGGCCACAATGATCTGGCACACCTTCTTTGGTGAGTAGAATAGGGAACCACCTGTCATATGGAGGCACCTGAACCTGGCCTTCAGGAGGCCGAAGGTCCACTCTATAATCCGCTGAGTTCGCCCATGGGCCTCATTGTAGCATTCCTCTGCCCTTGTCCTGGGATTCCTCACTGGGGTCAGTAGCCATGACAGGTTGGGGTAACCAGAGTCACCAGCAAATGGCGAGGGCAACTGTTAGACACACACTAACCTGTAGGGATATCCCCAGACCCAAACAACCATTCCCACTGACTTGCTTCCAGGTGCTCACCTAATAGCCACTCACGGTGCCTCTGGAGTTGCCCCGTCACATAAGGGATGCTGTTATTCTGCAGGATGTAAGCGTCATGCACTGAGCCAGGGAATTTGGCATTCAGATGGGAGATGTACTGGTCTGCCAAACACATCATCTTCACATTTATAGATTGATAACTCTTCCGGTTTCTGTACACCTGTTCACTCCTGCGGGGGGTACCAAAGCCACATGTGTCCCATCAATGGCACCTATGATGTTGGGGATATGTCCCAGGGCATAGTAGTCACCTTTCACTGTAGGCAAATCCTCCACCTGAGGTAAAACGATGTAGCTCTGCATGTGTTTCAGCAGGGCAGACAACACTCTGGACAACACGTTGGAAAACATAGGCTGGGACATCCCTGATGCTATGGCCGCTGTTGTTTGAAATGACCCACTTGCAAGGCAATGGAGTACTGACAGCACCTGCACTAGAGGGGGGACTCCTGTGGGATGGCGGATAGCTGACATCAGGTCTGGCTCCAGCTGGGCACACAGTTCCTGGATTGTGGCACGATCAAGCCTGTAGGTGATGATCACATGTCTTTCCTCCATTGTCGACAGGTGCACCAGCGGTCTGTACACTGGAGGATGCCGCCATCTCCTCACATGTCCCAGCGGACGGTGCATATGAAGGACAACAGCGAGCACAGAGTCAACCAACTCAGAGGTAAGTACACACAGCTTACACAGAACACGATTCGTAAACCGAAATTTGGCTGTATGAGTGTTGAGGCAAGGCATAGGTATGTGTGACGCAGTAAAAAATTAAGCCATGTGGGCCCCTGAAATGGCGGATGCCTGACCTGTAAAGTGGGTCAATGGGATGTGAGGTAACTGCGCTGGCGTTGTACACCATCGCGGTAGGCGGTCGAAGACCGCAGCGCAATTCTGCATTGGTTAACATTGGACCCTATGGGTCCCTGGATCCAATGATTATGTATGCCGGCGGTGACGGTACGCACCGCCGCGGACGTGACCGCCATTTTCTATCTGTTCAATCACTCGATACCTGATCTTCGACAGGAGAGGACCTACACTGCAAGTGCTGCTGTGACCTCGGCCTGTAAGAGACAATGGCTCATGTGTCTGGGGAAAGGGCCCCTGCCTTCACATCGGAGTATTTGGAAAAACTCGTGGATGGGGTCCTCCCCCAGTACACGCTACTCTACGGTCCTCCAGACAAACAGGTAAGTACACTGGGAGCATGCTGTATGGGCTATGCCTGTGTGGAGTGGGGTGGATGAAAGATGGGGGGGGGATTGAGGCTTGCATGAAACGACGGTGAGTGCATGTGCCACATGGCAAGGGTAGGGAAGTGGGCCAATGACTGTGATGGTGCGGACGGTTATATCTTCTCCTTCTCCCCTGTACTATTCCTGTAGGTCAGCGCCCACCAGAAGAAGGATATTTGGCGTGCCATAGCCAAGGAAGTCCGGACCCTGGGGGTCTATCACAGACGAAGCACCCACTGCCGTAAGAGATGGGAGGACATTCGCCGCTGGAGCAAGAGGACGGCGGAGGCCCAGATGGGGATGGCCTCCCAACATGGGAGGGGTGCCCGTCGCACCATGACCCCCCTGATGTTCAGGATCCTGGCGGTGGCGTACCCGGAGTTGGATGGGCGCTTGAGGGCATCACAGCAGCCACAAGGGGGTGAGTACACTCTCAATCTGCTAATTTTGCATGCAGTGGAGGTGTCTGGGTGGGGGAGGTGGGCTGTGGGTTTCCCTAGGCCAGGTCGAGTGTTCTAGTTAGGTCCCCTTGTTCTGGCAGATCCTGTGGCACCCCACCCCACCTGTGAACAGTGCCAAGTACACCTAGTCAGGCTCCTGTGACATCCATGTTTGCAGATGTCGGCCATAGCCTTGTAGGCCATGTCCCTGGGATTGAATAGTGGACCCCAAGTGCGCGGCGTAGTGCAGGGGGCTTCTGTGTCTGTTGTGTCCGCCAACTGTAGCGGTAATACATGCACTCAACATGTCTTTCTTCTGTCGTTCCCGCCCTTTTTGTGGTCTCCCTGTTCTTGTGTGCATTAGCATCATCAAGCGGAGGAGCTGTGGCACCGGAGCAGGAGGGAGCTGCATCCCACATGGCCCTGGAGGGTGAGACTACGGACTCGGAATTCACCAGTGGGACGGAGGGCGAGGGGAGCTCCACGGCAGGGACAGTGTAGGAAAGTACCATCTTGCCTGGCATGTTACCCCCATTTTTCACTGTATATATGTTGTTTTAGTTGTATGTGTCACTGGGACCCTGCCAGCCAGGGCCCCAGTGCTCATAAGTGTGCCCTGAATATGTTACCTGTGTTATGACTAACTGTCTCACTGAGGCTCTGCTATCCAGAACCTCAGTGGTTATGCTCTCTCATTTCTTTCAAATTGTCACTAACAGGCTAGTGACCAATTTTACCAATTTACATTGGCATACTGGAACACCCTTATCATTCCCTAGTATATGGTACTGAGGTACCCAGGGTATTGGGGTTCCAGGAGATCCCTATCGGCTGCAGCATTTCTTTTGCCACCCATAGGGAGCTCTGACAATTCTTACACAGGCCTGCCACTGCAGCCTGAGTGAAATAACGTCCACGTTATTTCACAGCCATTTTACACTGCACTTAAGTAACTTATAAGTCACCTATATGTCTAACCTTTACCTGGTAAAGGTTGGGTGCTAAGTTACTTAGTGTGTGGGCACCCTGGCACTAGCCAAGGTGCCCCCACATTGTTCAGGGCCAATTCCCCGGACTTTGTGAGTGCGGGGACACCATTACACGCATGCACTACATATAGGTCACTACCTATGTGTAGCTTCACAATGGTAACTCCGAATATGGCCATGTAACATGTCTAAGATCATGGAATTGCCCCCTCTATGCCATCCTGGCATTGTTGGTACAATCCCATGATCCCACGGGTCTGTAGCACAGACCCGGGTACTGCCAAACTGCCTTTTCAGGGGTTTCACTGCAGCTGCTGCTGCTGCCAACCCCTCAGACAGGTTTCTGCCCTCCTGGGGTCCAGCCAGGCTTGGCCCAGGAAGGCAGAACAAAGGACTTCCTCAGAGAGAGGGTGTTACACCCTCTCCCTTTGGAAAATGGTGTGAAGGCAGGGGAGGAGTAGCCTCCCCCAGCCTCTGGAAATGCTTTCATGGGCACACATGGTGCCCATTTCTGCATAAGCCAGTCTACACCGGTTCAGGGACCCCTCAGCCCTGCTCTGGCGCGAAACTGGACAAAGGAAAGGGGAGTGACCACTCCCCTGACCTGCACCTCCCCTGGGAGGTGCCCAGAGCTCCTCCAGTGTGCTCCAGACCTCTGCCATCTTGGAAACAGTGGTGCTGCTGGCACACTGGACTGCTCTGAGTGGCCAGGGCCAGCAGGTGACATCAGAGACTCCTTCTGATAGGCTCCTTCAGGTGTTGCTAGCCTATCTTCTCTCCTAAGTAGCAAAAAACCCTCTTTTCTGGCTATTTAGGGTCTCTGCTTTGGGGATTTCCTTAGATAACGAATGCAAGAGCTCATCAGAGTTCCTCTGCATCTCTCTCTTCACCTTCTGCTGAGGAATCGACTGCTGACCGTGCTGGAAGCCTGCAAAACTGCAACAAAGTAGCGAAGATGACTACTGCAACTCTGTAACGCTGATCCTGCCGCCTTCTCGACTGTTTTCCTGGTGGTGCATGCTGTGGGGGTAGTCTGCCTCCTCTCTGCACTAGAAGCTCCGAAGAAATCTCCCGTGGGTCGACGGAATCTTCCCCCTGCAACCGCAGGCACCAAAGAACTGCATCACCGGTACCCTGGGTCTCCTCTCAGCACGACGAGCGAGGTCCCTTGAATCCAGCAACTCTGTCCAAGTGACTCCCACAGTCCAGTGACTCTTCAGTCCAAGTTTGGTGGAGGTAAGTCCTTGCCTCCCCACGTCAGACTGCATTGCTGGGAACCGCAACTTTTGCAGCTACTCCAACCCCTGTGCACTTCCGGTGGAAAGCCTTTGTGCACAGCCAAGCCTGGGTCAACAGCACTCTAACCTGCATTGCATGACTTTCTAAGTTGTCCTCCGGCGACGTGGGACTCCTTTGTGCGACTTCGGGTGAGCACCGTTTCACTCCTCTTTGTAGTGCCTGTTCTGGCACTTTTGTGGGTGCTGCCTGCTTGTGAGAGGGCTTCTTGTCTTGCTGGGTGCCCCTTCTGTCCCCTGACGCAATTGGCAACATCCTGGTCCCTCCTGGACCACAGCAGCATCCAAAAACGCTAACCGCACGACTTGCAGCTAGTAAGGCTTGTTGGTGTTTTTCTTCAGGAAAATACTTCTGCACGACTTTCCACGGCGTGGGGGATCCATCCTCCAAAGGGGAAGTCTCTAGCCCTTGTCGTTCCTGCAGAATCCTTAGCTTCTACTGTCCAGTAGCAGCTTCTTTGCACCCACAGCTGGCATTTCCTGGGCATTTGCCCATCTCTGACTTGCTTGTGACTTTTGGACTTGGTCCCCTTGTTCCACAGGTACCCTCGACTGGAAATCCATCGTTGTTGCATTGCTGATTTGTGTCTTTCCTGCAGAATTCCCCTATCACGACTTCTGTGCTCTTTGGGGAACTTTAGTGCACTTTGCACTCACTTTTCAGGGTCTTGGGGTGGGCTATTTTTCTAACCCTAACTGTTTTCTTACAGTCCCAGCGACCCTCTACAAGGTCACATAGGTTTGGGGTCCATTCGTGGTTCGCATTCCACTTTTGGAGTATATGGTTTGTGTTGCCCCTATCCCTATGTGTCCCCATTGCATCCTATTGTAACTATACATTGTTTGCACTGTTTTCTAATACTATACTGCACATATTTGGTATTGTGTACATATATCTTGTATATATTTGCTATCCTCATACTGAGGGTACTCACTGAGATACTTTTGGCATATTGTCATAAAAATAAAGTACCTTTATTTTTAGTATATCTGTGTATTGTGTTTTCTTATGATATTGTGCATATGACACTAGTGGTACTGTAGGAGCTTCACTCGTCTCCTAGTTCAGCCTAAGCTGCTCTGCTAAGCTACCATTATCTATCAGCCTAAGCTGCTAGACACCCTATACACTAATAAGGGATACCTGGGCCTGGTGCAAGGTGTAAGTACCCCTTGGTACTCATTACAAGCCAGTCCAGCCTCCTACATTGGTTGTGCAGTGGTGGGATAAGTGCTCTGTAACTACTTACCACTTTTGTCATTGTACTTTTCATAAGAGAAAAATATACAAAACAAGTTCAGTGTATGTACACCTAACCAAAAAGTTTTGCATTTCTTTTCTCACTTCTTTTCTAAAGTGCTGAAAAGTACCTCTAACTTTCTAAAAAGTTCTTAAAAAGTTTAAAAAGTTTTTTTCTGTCTTTCTAAAAGTTCTGAAAAACTTTTTCTTCCTTTTTCTATCACTTAAACACTTTCTAAAATGTCTGGCACAGGCCAAACTGTTGATCTGTCCAAACTTGCTTATGATCACCTTAGCTGGAAAGGAGCAAGGAGTCTCTGCATAGAAAGAGGTTTAAGTGTAGGGAAGAATCCCCCTAGAGAACTGTTAGTGAATATGCTTGTTGAACAGGATAAGGCCAGAGCTGGCACAACTGTTGAAAAGTTAGCTGATGGTTCCCACTCTGATTCTGGGGCACCCCTAGCAAAAGAGGTGGGAGGGAAACTTCCAAGCCTGCCCCCTAGCAAGCCACCTAGCATAGCTGGTACTGATGTAGAGTCACACCATACTGATAGTGTGGTCTCACATCACAGTAAGAGTATCCCTTCTCATCATAGTAGAAGTGCTGTTTCTGTTAGTCAAGCTATTAGGGTGCCTTCTGTTAGGGCCAGGTCTCCTTCTGTTCTATCTCAGCATACTTCTGTCTCTAGACATGCCTCACCCACCCACCCTGATGACAGAGTGTTAGAAAGGAAGCTCAATAGATTGAGAGTGGAACAAACCAGACTGAAGCTCAAGAAGCAACAGCTGGATTTGGATAGGCAGTCCTTAGAGGTGGAAAGGGAAAGACAGAAATTGGGTTTAGAAACCCATGGTGGCAGCAGCAGTATTCCCAATAGTCATCCTGCAAGAGAGCATGATTCTAGGAATCTGCACAAGATAGTTCCCCCTTATAAGGAGGGGGATGACATTAACAAGTGGTTTGCTGCACTTGAGAGGGCCTGTGTTGAACAGGATGTCCCTCAAAGGCAGTGGGCTGCTATCCTATGGCTATCATTTAGTGGAAAGGGTAGGGATAGGCTCCTTACTGTTAAAGAAAGTGATTCCAATAATTTTGCAGTTCTTAAGAATGCACTCCTAGATGGTTATGGCTTAACCACTGAACAGTACAGGATGAAGTTCAGAGAAACCAAAAAGGAGTCTTCACAAGACTGGGTAGACTTTGTTGACCATTCAGTGAAGGCCTTGGAGGGGTGGTTACATGGCAGTAAAGATAATGATTATGAAAGCCTGTATAACTTAATCCTGAGAGAGCATATACTTAATAACTGTGTGTCTGATTTGTTGCACCAGTACCTGGTGGACTCTGATCTGACCTCTCCCCAAAAATTGGGAAAGAAGGCAGACAAATGGGTCAGAACAAGGGTGAACAGAAAAGTTCATACAGGGGGTGACAAAGATGGCAACAAGAAGAAGGATGGTAAGTCTTCTGACAAGGGTGGGGACAAATCTAAAAATGAGTCTTCATCAGGCCCACAAAAACACTCTGGTGGGGGGGGTGGGTCCAAATCCTCTTCAAATCAAAACAAATAAAATAAACCATGGTGCTATTTATGTAAAATAAAAGGCCATTGGACAACAGATCCCAGTTGTCCAAAGAAAATCACCTAGCCTCCTACCACTACAACCCCTACTGCTACACCTAGTGTCCCTACTAATAGCAGTGGTGGTGGGAGCAAACCTACTAATAGCCAATCTAAGGGAGTAGCTGGGCTCACTTTTGGTAACTTAGTTGGGGTTGGTCTTGTTAGGGAGACCACAGAGGCTGTGTTAGTCTCTGAGGGGGCTATTGATTTTGCCACCTTAGTTGCTTGTCCCCTTAACATGGATAAGTACAAGCAACTACCCCTAATAAATGGTGTTGAGGTTCAGGCCTACAGGGACACAGGTGCCAGTGTTACAATGGTAATAGAGAAACTGGTCCACCCTGAAAACACCTACTTGGTCACCAGTACCAAGTAACCGATGCTCACAACAACACACTTAGCCACACCATGGCTGTTGTAAATCTCAACTGGGGGGGGTTACTGGTCCAAAGAAAGTTGTGGTTGCCTCAGATTTACCTGTAGACTGTCTACTTGGAAATGATTTAGAGACATCAGCTTGGTCAGATGTGGAGTTGGAGGCCCATGCAGCAATGCTGGGCATCCCAGGGCATATTTTTGCTTTGACAAGGGCTCAGGCCAAAAAGCAAAAAGGACAGGGTGACTTGGATCCTGGAAGAATGAACCAAGTTCTCCCTAAAGCTAGGGCTAGTAGAAGTAAAGCACTACCTACTATCCCTCCCTCTACAGTGGATTCAACTTCTGAGGAAGAAGAATTTCCACCCTGTGCAGAACCTACACCAGAGGAGCTGGAAGCAGACACTGCTGAGCTTTTGGGTGAAGGGGGGCCTGCCAGGGAGGAGCTGAGTGTGGCACAGCAAACCTGTCCCACACTAGAGGGTCTAAGGCAGCAAGCTGTCAAACAAGCTAATGGGGATGTCAGTGACTCTCACAGAGTTTACTTGGAGGACAACCTCTTGTACACTGAAGCAAGGGATCCAAAACCTGGAGCTGCCAGGAGATTGGTGATTCCTCAGGAGTACAGAAAGTTCCTCCTAACTCTAGCCCACGACATTCCCCTAGCTGGACATTTGGGGCAAATGAAAACTTGGGACAGGCTTGTTCCCTTGTTTCATTGGCCTAGAATGTCAGAGGACACAAAGGAATTTTGTAAGTCCTGTGAAACCTGTCAAGCCAGTGGCAAGACAGGTGGCACTCCAAAGGCACCCCTTATTCCACTGCCTGTGGTTGGGGTCCCCTTTGAAAGGGTAGGGGTTGACATAGTTGGCCCCCTTGACCCTCCTACTGCTTCAGGCAATAGGTTTATCGTGGTGGTAGGGGACCATGCCACCAGATATCCTGAAGCAATTCCTCTAAGGACCACTACAGCTCCTGCAGTGGCAAAGGCCCTCCTGGGAATCTTTTCCAGGGTGGGCTTCCCAAAAGAGGTGGTATCAGACAGGGGAAGCAATTTCATGTCTGCTTACTTAAAGGCCATGTGGAAGGAGTGTGGTGTGACATACAAGTTCACCACACCCTATCATCCACAAACAAATGGACTGGTGGAGAGATTTAACAAAACTCTCAAAGGCATGATTATGGGACTCCCTGAAAAACTCCGCAGGAGATAGGATATCCTTTTACCATGCCTCCTTTTTGCTTACAGGGAGGTACCCCAGAAAGGAGTGGGCTTCAGCCCCTTTGAACTCCTATTTGGGCATCCTGTGAGAGGTCCTCTAACACTTGTTAAGGAGGGTTGGGAACAATCTTTAAAAGCTCCAAAGCAAAACATAGTGGACTATGTACTTGGCCTCAGATCAAGGATTGCTGAGTACATGAAAAAGGCCAGTAAAAACCTTCAGGCCAGCCAAGAGCTCCAAAAGCAATGGCATGACCAGAAGGCTGTTTTGGTTCAGTACCAACCAGGGCAGAAAGTGTGGGTCTTGGAGCCTGTGGCCCCAAGAGCACTCCAAGATAAATGGAGTGGACCCCACACAATTGTTGAGAAAAAGGGTGAAGTCACCTACTTAGTTGACTTAGGCACTGCCAGGAGTCCCCTTAGGGTGCTCCATGTCAATCGCCTGAAACCCTACTATGACAGGGCTGATCTCACCCTGCTCATGGCAACAGATGAGGGACAGGAAGAAGAGAGTGACCCTCTCCCTGATCTCTTCTCTTCCACAGAACAAGATGCTCTGGTGGAAGGGGTTGTACTGGCAGATTGTCTTACTGCTGAGCAAAAAGACCACTGCATAAATCTCCTGGGTCAGTTTTCTGAACTCTTCTCTACTGTGCCAGGCACCACTTCTTGGTGTGAGCACACTATAGATACTGGAGACAGCTTGCCTGTCAAAAGTAAGATCTATAGGCAGCCTGACCATGTCAGAGACTGCATAAAGCAAGAGGTGCAGAAAATGCTTGAACTGGGAGTGGTTGAGCACTCTGAAAGTCCATGGGCCTCTCCTGCAGTACTTGTACCAAAACCTCATTCCAAGGATGGAAAGAAGGAAATGCGGTTTTGTGTAGACTATAGAGGTCTCAACCAAGTAACCAGAACTGACGCTCACCCTATACCCAGGGCAGATGAGCTCATAGATACACTGGCATCTGCCAAGTATCTAATCACTTTTGACTTGACTGCAGGGTATTGGCAGATCAAATTATCAGAAGATGCAAAAGCAAAAACTGCATTTTCAACCATTGGAGGCCATTACCAATTCACACTAATGCCTTTTGGATTGAAAAATGCACCTGCCACTTTTCAGAGGTTGGTGAACACAGTCCTGCAAGGGCTGGAAGCTTTTAGTGTAGCATATCTGGACGATATGGCTGTCTTTAGCTCCAGCTGGGATGATCACCTGGTCCACCTATGGAAAGTTTTGGAGGCCCTGCAAAAGGCAGGCCTCACTATCAAGGCTTCAAAGTGCCAGATAGGGCAGGGGAAGGTGGTTTATCTGGGACACCTTGTTGGTGGGGAACAGATTGCACCACTTCAGGGGAAAATCCAAACTATTATAGATTGGGTTCCCCCTACTACTCAGACTCAGGTGAGAGCCTTTTTAGGCCTCACTGGGTATTATAGGAGGTTCATAAAGAACTATGGCTCCATTGCAGCCCCTCTTAATGACCTCACTTCAAAGAAAATGCCTAAAAAGGTATTATGGACAGCAAACTGTCAGAAAGCTTTTGAGGAGCTGAAGCAGGCCATGTGCTCTGCACCTGTCCTGAAAAGCCCTTGTTACTCTAAAAAATTCTATGTCCAAACTGATGCATCTGAATTAGGAGTAGGGGCAGTCCTATCACAACTTAATTCTGAGGGCCAGGATCAACCTGTTGCTTTTATTAGTAGGAGGTTGACCCCTAGAGAAAAGCGTTGGTCTGCCATAGAGAGGGAGGCCTTTGCTGTGGTCTGGGCACTGAAGAAGTTGAGGCCATACCTGTTTGGCACTCACTTCATTGTTCAGACAGACCACAAACCTCTACTTTGGCTAAAACAAATGAAAGGTGAAAATCCTAAATTGTTGAGGTGGTCCATATCCCTACAGGGAATGGACTATACAGTGGAACATAGACCTGGGAGTAGCCACTCCAATCCAGATGGACTCTCCAGATATTTCCACTTAGACAATGAAGACCCATCAGGTAATGACTAGTCTTATTGTCCTTCGTTTGGGGGGGGGGGGGTTGTGTAGGAAAGTACCATCTTGCCTGGCATGTTACCCCCATTTTTCACTATATATATGTTGTTTTAGTTGTATGTGTCAGTGGGACCCTGCCAGCCAGGGCCCCAGTGCTCATACGTGTGCCCTGAATGTGTTACCTGTGTTATGACTAACTGTCTCACTGAGGCTCTGCTATCCAGAACCTCAGTGGTTATGCTCTCTCATTTCTTTCAAATTGTCACTAACAGGCTAGTGACCAATTTTACCAATTTACATTGGCATACTGGAACACCCTTATAATTCCCTAGTATATGGTACTGAGGTACCCAGGGTATTGGGGTTCCAGGAGATCCCTATGGGCTGCAGCCTTTCTTTTGCCACCCATAGGGAGCTCTGACAATTCTTACACAGGCCTGCCACTGCAGCCTGAGTGAAATAACGTCCACGTTATTTCACAGCCATTTTACACTGCACTTAAGTAACTTATAAGTCACCTATATGTCTAACCTTTACCTGGTAAAGGTTGGGTGCTACGTTACTTAGTGTGTGGGCACCCTGGCACTAGCCAAGGTGCCCCCACATTGTTCAGGGCCAATTCCCCGGACTTTGTGAGTGCGGGGACACCATTACACGCGTGCACTACATATAGGTCACTACCTATGTGTAGCTTCACAATGGTAACTCCGAATATGGCCATGTAACATGTCTAAGATCATGGAATTGCCCCCTCTATGCCATCCTGGCATTGTTAGTACAATCCCATGATCCCACGGGTCTGTAGCACAGACCCGGGTACTGCCAAACTGCCTTTTCAGGGGTTTCACTGCAGCTGCTGCTGCTGCCAACCCCTCAGACAGGTTTACCAATTCACAGTAATGCCTTTTGGATTGAAAAATGCACCTGCCACTTTTCAGAGGTTGGTGAACACAGTCCTGCAAGGGCTGGAAGCTTTTAGTGCAGCATATCTGGACGATATAGCTGTCTTTAGCTCCAGCTGGGATGATCACCTGGTCCACCTATGGAAAGTTTTGGAGGCCCTGCAAAAGGCAGGCCTCACTATCAAGGCTTCAAAGTGCCAGATAGGGCAGGGGAAGGTGGTTTATCTGGGACACCTTGTTGGTGGGGAACAGATTGCACCACTTCAGGGGAAAATCCAAACTATTATAGATTGGGTTCCCCCTACTACTCAGACTCAGGTGAGAGCCTTTTTAGGCCTCACTGGGTATTATAGGAGGTTCATAAAGAACTATGGCTCCATTGCAGCCCCTCTTAATGACCTCACTTCAAAGAAAATGCCTAAAAAGGTATTATGGACAGCAAACTGTCAGAAAGCTTTTGAGGAGCTGAAGCAGGCAATGTGCTCTGCACCTGTCCTGAAAAGCCCTTGTTACTCTAAAAAATTCTATGTCCAAACTGATGCATCTGAATTAGGAGTAGGGGCAGTCCTATCACAACTTAATTCTGAGGGCCAGGATCAACCTGTTGCTTTTATTAGTAGGAGGTTGACCCCTAGAGAAAAGCGTTGGTCTGCCATAGAGAGGGAGGCCTTTGCTGTGGTCTGGGCACTGAAGAAGTTGAGGCCATACCTGTTTGGCACTCACTTCATTGTTCAGACAGACCACAAACCTCTACTTTGGCTAAAACAAATGAAAGGTGAAAATCCTAAATTGTTGAGGTGGTCCATATCCCTATAGGGAATGGACTATACAGTGGAACATAGACCTGGGAGTAGCCACTCCAATCCAGATGGACTCTCCAGATATTTCCACTTAGACAATGAAGACCCATCAGGTAATGACTAGTCTTATTGTCCTTCGTTTGGGGGGGGGGGGTTGTGTAGGAAAGTACCATCTTGCCTGGCATGTTACCCCCATTTTTCACTGTATATATGTTGTTTTAGTTGTATGTGTCACTGGGACCCTGCCAGCCAGGACCCCAGTGCTCATACATGTGCCCTGAATGTGTTACCTGTGTTATGACTAACTGTCTCACTGAGGCTCTGCTATCCAGAACCTCAGTGGTTATGCTCTCTCATTTCTTTCAAATTGTCACTAACAGGCTAGTGACCAATTTTATCAATTTACATTGGCATACTGGAACACCCTTATAATTCCTAGTATATGGTACTGAGGTACCCAGGGTATTGGGGTTCCAGGAGATCCCTATGGGCTGCAGCATTTCTTTTGCCACCCATAGGGAGCTCTGACAATTCTTACATAGGCCTGCCACTGCAGCCTGAGTGAAATAACGTCCACGTTATTTCACAGCCATTTTACACTGCACTTAAGTAACTTATAAGTCACCTATATGTCTAACCTTTACCTGGTAAAGGTTGGGTGCTAAGTTACTTAGTGTGTGGGCACCCTGGCACTAGCCAAGGTGCCCCCACATTGTTCAGGGCCAATTCCCCGGACTTTGTGAGTGCGGGGACACCATTACACGCGTGCACTACATATAGGTCACTACCTATGTGTAGCTTCACAATGGTAACTCCGAATATGGCCATGTAACATGTCTAAGATCATGGAATTGCCCCCTCTATGCCGTCCTGGCATTGTTGGTACAATCCCATGATCCCACGGGTCTGTAGCACAGACCCGGGTACTGCCAAACTGCATTTTCAGGGGTTTCACTGCAGCTGCTGCTGCTGCCAACCCCTCAGACAGGTTTCTGCCTTCCTGGGGTCCAGCCAGGCTTGGCCCAGGAAGGCAGAACAAAGGACTTCCTCAGAGAGAGGGTGTTACACCCTCTCCCTTTGGAAAATGGTGTGAAGGCAGGGGAGGAGTAGCCTCCCCCAGCCTCTGGAAATGCTTTCATGGGCACACATGGTGCCCATTTCTGCATAAGCCAGTCTACACCGGTTCAGGGACCCCTCAGCCCTGCTCTGGCGCGAAACTGGACAAAGGAAAGGGGAGTGACCACTCCCCTGACCTGCACCTCCCCTGGGAGGTGCCCAGAGCTCCTCCAGTGTGCTCCAGACCTCTGCCATCTTGGAAACAGAGGTGCTGCTGGCACACTGGACTGCTCTGAGTGGCCAGGGCCAGCAGGTGACGTCAGAGACTCCTTCTGATAGGCTCCTTCAGGTGTTGCTAGCCTATCTTCTCTCCTAAATAGCCAAACCCTCTTTTCTGGCTATTTAGGGTCTCTGCTTTGGGGATTTCCTTAGATAACGAATGCAAGAGCTCATCAGAGTTCCTCTGCATCTCTCTCTTCACCTTCTGCCAAGGAATCGACTGCTGACCGCGCTGGAAGCCTGCAAAACTGCAACAAAGTAGCGAAGACGACTAATGCAACTCTGTAACGCTGATCCTGCCGCCTTCTCGACTGTTTTCCTGGTGGTGCATGCTGTGGGGGTAGTCTGCCTCCTCTCTGCTCTAGAAGCTCTGAAGAAATCTCCCGTGGGTCGACGGAATCTTCCCCCTGCAACCGCAGGCACCAAAGAACTGCATCACCAGTACCCTGGGTCTCCTCTCAGCACGACGAGCGAGGTCCCTTGAATCCAGCAACTCTGTCCAAGTGACTCCCACAGTCCAGTGACTCTTCAGTCCAAGTTTGGTGGAGGTAAGTCCTTGCCTCCCCACGCCAGACTGCATTGCTGGGAACCGCAACTTTTGCAGCTCCTCCGGCCCCTGTGCACCTCTGGCGGAAATCCTTTGTGCACAGCCAAGCCTGGGTCCACGGCACTCTAACCTGCATTGCACGACTTTCTAAGTTGTCCTCCGGCGACGTGGGACTCCTTTGTGTGACTTTGGGTGAGCACTGTTTTACTCCTCTTTGTAGTGCCTCTTCTGGCACTTCTGCGGGTGCTGCCTGCTTCTGAGAGGGCTCCTTGTCTTGCTGGGCGCCACCTCTGTCCTCTGACGCAATTGGTGACATCCTGGTCCCTCCTGGGCCACAGCAGCATCCAAAAACGCTAACCGCATGACTTGCAGCTAGCAAGGCTTGTTGGCGGTCTTTCTTCAGGAAAACACTTCTGCACGACTCTCCACGGTGTGGGGGATCCATCCTCCAAAGGGAAAGTCTCTAGCCCTTGTTGTTCCTGCAGAATCCTCAGCTTCTACTGTCCAGTAGCAGCTTCTTTGCACCCACAGCTGGCATTTCCTGGGCATCTGCCCATCTCCGACTTGCTTGTGACTTTTGGACTTGGTCCCCTTGTTCCACAGGTACCCTCAACTGGAAATCCATTGTTGTTGCATTGCTGATTTGTGTCTTTCCTGCAGAATTCCCCTATCACGACTTCTGTGCTCTTTGGGGAACTTTAGTGCACTTTGCACTCACTTTTCTGGGTCTTGGGGTGGGCTATTTTTCTAACCCTAACTGTTTTCTTACAGTCCCAGTGACCCTCTACAAGGTCACATAGGTTTGGGGTCCATTCGTGGTTCGCATTCCACTTTTGGAGTATATGGTTTGTGTTGCCCCTATCCTTATGTGTCCCCATTGCATCCTATTGTAACTATACATTGTTTGCACTGTTTTCTAATACTATACTGCACATTTTTGGTATTGTGTACATATATCTTGTGTATATTTGCTATCCTCATACTGAGGGTACTCACTGAGATACTTTTGGCATATTGTCATAAAAATAAAGTTCCTTTATTTTTAGTATATCTGTGTATTGTGTTTTCTTATGATATTGTGCATATGACACTAGTGGTACTGTAGGACCTTCACTCGTCTCCTAGTTCAGCCTAAGCTGCTCTGCTAAGCTACCATTATCTATCAGCCTAAGCTGCTAGACACCCTATACACTAATAAGGGATACCTGGGCCTGGTGCAAGGTGTAAGTACCCCTTGGTACTCACTACAAGCCAGTCCAGCCTCCTACAGACAGGAGCTGAGACCAGTGATACGGACTTGTCTTCTGATGGGAGCTCCCTTGTGGTGGCGGCAACATCTGTTCCCCCGCATCTACAGGTACAGCCGCCACCCCCCCCCCCCCCACCAGCACGCCCTCTCAGCAGCCCCTCAGCCTTGGCCACGTGCCCGCTCACCCAGGAGGGTGGGCATCACCTTCGCCCCAGGCACCTCAGGCCCTGCCCCAGTCACCCCTGCTGCCCTCAGTGAGGAGGCCATTGACCTCCTCAGGTCCCTCACTGTTGGGCAGTCTACCATTTTGAATTCCATCCAGGGTGTAGAAAGGCAGTTGCAACAAACAAATGCATTCCTGGAGGGCATTCATTTTGGTCAGGCAGCCCTTCAGCGAGCTTTTCGGACTCTGGCCTCAGCACTGATGGCAGCTATTGTCCCTGTCTCTAGCCTCCCCCCTCCAACTTCCTCCACCCATACCCAATCCCCTCTACCTCAGCCTATCCCAAGCACACCTTCAGACCAGCATGCACACACGTAAACACACAAGGGTCGCTCAGGCAAACATAAGCCCCACACATCCCACAGGCACTCACGCAAGCATCACACACATGCAGACACACCAACATCCACTGCCTCCACTGTGTCCCCCTCCTCCTCATCTCTCTCCTCCCTCCCAGTCTCGTCTCCACTCACACCTGCATGCACTACATCTACAGCCACTACTTCCATCACCAGCACACCCACCACCACACCCCACTCACGTGCAGTCACCACCCCCACTACCATTCACACGTCCCCTGTGTCCTCTCCCATTGTGTCTGTGACGCCCCCTCCCAAGGTACACAAACGTAGCCACCCACCCACCCAACAGCCATCCACCTCACGACAGCCTCCAGCGGATGCACCTTCACCCAAAGTCACCAAACGAACACCTCCTACAACCACAACCTCTTCCTCCACTCCCAACCCCCCTCCAGCTACCCGTCCCAGTGTTCCTAAGAAACTTTTCCTGTCCACCCTTGACCTCTTTCCCTCACCTCCCCCACCCCGTCAGTCTCCTAGGGCCCGACTCTCCAGGTCCCAACCTAGCACCTCAGCCATAACATCTCTGGGACCAGTGGTGCCTGTAGTCACCGGAATCTGGAGTGCACCGGGGCAGCCAGTGTGGCACGGAGCCACAGCACGAACAGTCCCCCACCTGTCAAGCATCAAAAGTTGGCCATTGCCCGGCGGGAGAGGGGGAAGACTCCAGCCACCAAAGCCGCTCCCAGGGGTACAGGTGGGAGTGTGGAGTCAGCTGCGACACCTTCCAAGGTAGGGAAGGGACAAAAGAGACTCAGCAAGTCTGGGAAGAACAGCACGGCGGAGAAGACCGCCATCATCCCCGCTGCACAGGAGGCCACCGCCAGCACCAGCCCTGCTGCCCAGGAGGCCACCGCCATCATCCCCGCTGCCCAGGAAGCCACCGCCATCATCCCCGCTGCCCAGGAGGCCACCGCCAGCACCAGCCCTGCTGCCCAGGAGGCCACCGCCATCATCCCCGCTGCCCACATCCCCGCTGCCCAGGAGGCCACCGCCAGCACCAGCCCTGCTGCCCAGGAGGCCACCACCATCATCCCCGCTGGCCAGGAGGCCACAGCCAGCACCAGCCCTGCTGCCTAGGAGGCCACCGCCATCATCCCTGCTGCCAAGGAGGCCACGGCCAGCACCAGCCCTGCTGCCCAGATGGCCACCGCCATCATCCCCGCTGTCCAGGAGGCCACCACCATCATCTCTGCTGCCCAGGAGGCCACCGCCAGCACCAGCCCTGCTGCCCAGGAGGCCACCGCCAGCACCAGCCCTGCTGCCCAGGAGGTCACCGCCATCATCCCCGCTGCCCAGGAGGCCACCACCATCATCCCCGCTGCCCAGGAGGCCACCGCCAGCACCAGCCCTGCTGCCCAGGAGGCCACTGCCAGCACCAGCTCAGCTGCCCAGGACAGGACCGCCAGCACCAGCCCAGCTGCCCAGGACAGGACCGCCAGCACCAGCCCCGCTGGGCCATAAAGGACCGCCAGCACCAGCCCCGCTGGGCCAGACAGGACCGCCAGCAGCTGAGTCACTGCCAAGTACCCCCGCCGCCACAAGCACCGCTGCCAAGGACACCGCCGCCACAAGCACCGATGAACAGGACACTGCGGCAACAAGCACCGCTGGCCCATGAGCGCTAAGGGCACTGACGCTACTGAGTCCGCCACGAGCAGGATGAAGCACTCTGGGCACAAGGCCCCCTCCAGAACCAGTGGAGAGATACATTCACTACCTCAGTCCTTGGCAGGATGAAGCACTCTGGGCACCAGGCCCCCTCCAGAACCATTGGAGAGATACATCCACTACTTCAGTCCTTGGCAGGATGAAGCACGCTGGGCACAATGCCCCCTCCAGAACCAGTGGAGAATGACATCCACTACCTCAGTCCTTGGCAGGATGAAGCACTCTGGGCATAAGGCCCCCTCCAGAACCAGTGGAGAATGACATCCACTTGAGAGACTGTAGCTTTGCACTCCCCAGGATTGAACAGTGGGCAAACCACCCACTGTAGAGACTTGTGAGACTGTGGCTTTGCACTCCCCAGGATTGAACAGTGGGCAAACCACCCACTGTAGAGACTTGTGAGACTGTGGCTTTGCACTCTCCAAGATTGAACAGTGGGCAACCCACCCACTGTAGAGACTTGAGAGACTGTGGCTTTGCACTCCCCAGGATTGAACAGTGGGCAACCCACCCACTGTAGAGACTTGAGAGACTGTGGCTTTGCACTCCCCAGGATTGAACAGTGGGCATGTGGCCCCCTCCTGGATTTGGCGTTGTGCACTCAACCGTCTGAGGTGCCCCCCCTTTCACTTCCCCCTGAGGTGCCGGTTTTATTGCTATCTGATGCCCCTGCAGTGTTCTCTCCGTTTTGAACGGGTATTGAGTGTGGGCCTCACCCATGCTGTGTTGGCCCAGTGTTCCACGGACTTCAATGGAGCACTTCCTGGACTACTATTCTTGGTGTATATTTTTTTTAATAGTGTATATATATTTTTGCGTACTGGATTTTAATATATTACAATGGTTACACTCATTTGCTTTTGTCTTTGCATTCTTCCGGGGTTTGGGGGGGGTGTAACTGTAATGTATCATGCTGTATTAGTGTGTGTCTTGTAGTGGGTGAGGGTGGGGGCGTTGCATGTGTGTGTCCCTGTTATTTCCCTCCCCTGTGTCATAGGTGCAGTACTCACTGTGGTCTTTGCCACCGGCATTCGTGCTCCTGGTAGAGGAGCAAGAAGAGAAGGGCTGGCAGGATCTGGAGCTCGGGTTCCATGGCGTCCGGATTCCTTGTGGGGTGTATAGAGGTGAGCGTTTTCCCTTCTAAGTCCTGTTTCTGCCGTGTTTTTGTTCGCGGTGAATCCGCCCCGGAAAAGGTGGCGGATTGGTAGGTTGTGATACTGTGGGCGGTACATTGTCTTCTGCCTGTCTGTTGGCGGTGACCACCATGCTGTTTGTTTGTACCGCATGGCGGTCGGAGTGTTAAAGTGGCTGTCTATGTTGGCGGTTTCCACCACGGTCGTGATTCCATTTTTTTACCTGCCGGCCTTTTGGCGGTCTTACTGGCGCTTTAACACCGACCGCCAGGGTTGTAATGACCACCAATATGCCGCCCACAATACAACAACTGGCCTATCCGCCACCTTTTCTGGGGTGGTACCAACAACATCAAAAGCACGGAGGAAACAGTACACATAAGGGAAACAACTCACCTCTGGACACTCAGGGAACAACCATGACGCCAAGGAGCCCGAACTGCAGGTGTTCCCATGCTGGCCTACCTCCTCCCACACCAGGAATACCAGTGCCAGTGACAACGACCACGGTAAGTACTGCCGCCTAGCGCACAGGCGAAGGGGGAGGAAAAAGAGAGTGACACACACGCAACACGCAACACCCCCACCCCCAACACCATACACACAATCAGATGCAGTAACATTACATATTCACCCCATACCCCTCAGGAATAAAGCAAGGACAAAATGAATTGAAAAAAGTGAGTGTAATAAGATAAAATATTATAAGTATGTCCTCAAAAACAAAACAGTATTTACAGATATACAAATGTAGGGACACTGCCCAGTACATAATGTTTGTGGGACACAGGGCCATATCACATAGGCCAAGGCCCCACTTGACTCCTGCCTCAATACGGAGAGAACACTGCTGGGACATCAGGTCGAAAATACACAGGCACCTCAGGGGGAAAGGGAAGTGGGGGCACCTCAGCCGGAAAATGGTGCAATGCCACTGCTCCTGGGCGGGCAACATGCCCTGTGCTTGATCCTGGGGAGTGCAAGACCACAGTCTCTCAAGTGGGTGGTTTGCCCACTGCTTGGTCCTGGCAAGTGCAAAGCCGCAGTCTCTCTAGTGGGTGGTTGGCCCACTGCTTGGCCCTGGGTAGTGCAAAGCCACAGTCTCTCTAGTGGGTGGTTTGCCCACTGCTTGGTCCTGGGGAGTGCAAGGCCACAGTCTCTCTAGTGGGTGGTTTGCCCATTGCTTGGTCCTGGGGAGGGCAAAGCCACAGTCTCTCAAGTGGGTGGCTTCTCCACTGGTTCTGGAGGGGGCTTGTGCCCAGTGTGCTTCATCCTGGCAAGGATGTGGTGAGTGGATGCCTTCTTCCACTGGTTCTGGAGGGGGCCTTGTGCCCAGTGTGCTTCATCCTGGCAAGGATGTGGTGAGTGGATGCCTTCTTCCACTGGTTCTGGAGGGGGCTTTGTGCCCAGTTTGCTTCTGCCAGTGGTGGGGGGAGGCTCCAGCCCTTCCCCTGCAGCCTCAGACGGCTGCCCACTGGGGCTGCTACTGCTGGCAGTGGTGCTGATGGCGCTGCTGGTGGCAGTGCTGCCAGTGGTGGGGGGAGGCTCCAGCCCTTCCCCTGCAGCCTTGGACGGTTGAAGCGCCATGGTTGGTGTTGTGGGCTCAGATTCAGTCCCAGAACCAGGCCTCCTATCCTTCCTGCCTGCAGTGGCAAGGCCTTTGGCCTTGCCTTTGGCAGCTTGTGTTGCCTCCTTGCCCTTGGCAGCTGGTGGTGCATCCTTGCCCTTGGCAACTGGTGGTGCCTCCTTACCCTTGGCAGCTAGTGGTCCCTTCTTGCCCATGGCAGCTAGTTGTTGTTCCTTGCCCTTCCCCTTCGCTGCTGGTACAGGCACATTGCCAGTGCTGATGGGTGTCTCCTTGGAGCCTCTCACTCCTGCAGAAGATGCCAAAACTACAGTGGCCATGGACTGGGTGGCTGAGGTGCTGGCCTGGGTTCTGCTCACCCTGGCACAAAGTGAAGGACGGGGGGAGGAGGAGGGAAGAGGTCAAGGGTGGAGAGGAAAAGCTTATTTTGGACACTGGGGTGGCAAGAGGGTGAAGGTTTGGGAGTGGAGGAAAGGGAGTGGTTGTAGAAGGTGTCTGTCTGCTGTGTTTGGGTGCAGGTGCATGGGCTGGATGCTGCTGACAGGTGGATAGCTGTTGGGTGTCTGAGTGCTTGCGTTTGTGTACTTTGGGAGGAGGGGCCCCAGACACAGTGGGTGAGGACATAGGGGACGTCTGCATGGATGTGGGGGTGGTGACTGCCAGTGAGGGGTGTGTACTGATAGGTGTGCTGGTGATGGAGATAGTAGATGAGGATGTAGTGCATGCAGGTGTGAATGTAGACACTACTGGGAGGGAGGTGGACGAGGAGGAGGAGGGGGACACCTTGGAGGCAGTGGATGTTGGTATGTCTGCTTCTGGATGGTGTTTGTGTGAGTGCCTGTGTGATGATGTGTGGTGCTTGTGTTTGCCTGAGCCACTCCTGTGTGTTTTCTTGGGTGCATGCTGGTCTGAAGGTGTGCTTGGGTAGGTTGGGGTTCAGGGGAATGGGACTGGGTAGAGGAGGTTGGAGGTGGGAGGCTAGAGACACGGACAATGGCTGCCATCAGGGAGGAGGCCAGAGCCTGGAAAGATCTCTGTTGGGCAGCCATGCCAGAGTGAATGCCCTCCAGGAATGCATTTGTATGTTATGAATGCCCTGCCAGCCCCTGGATGGCATTCACTATGGTTGACTGCCCAACAGAGATGGATCGCAGGAGGTCAATAGCCTCCTCACTCAGGGCAGCAGGGCTGACTGGAGCAGTGCCTGGGGCGAAGGAGATGCCCACCCTCCTGGGTGAGCGGGCACCGGAAACACTTGAAGGGGCTGCTGGGAGGGCGGTGCTGGTAGGGGGGGGGGGGTGGCGGCTGTACCTGTTGTTGGGCTGGGCACAGAGGTGTCCACCACTACCTGGGAGCTTCCATCGGAGGAGGCATCACTGTTCCAACCTCCGCCGTGGTGCTCCCCTTGCCCTCTGTCCCACTGGTACCTTCAGGGTTGGTGGATTCGGCCTCCAGGGCCATGTGGGATGCAGCTCCCTCCATCGCCGGTGCCTCTGCTCCTCCACCAGATGATGCTAATGCACATAAGGACAGGGTGACAAAACAAAAAGGGGGGGAGAGACAAAGGATACACTTGATCAATGCCAGCAACAACACCACCGTTGGCATACACAATGCACAGGACACAGCTCTATGCACTAGGCGATGCACTACCAGTCACATGATAGTCACCAGGCCATGGACATTAATACCTAACGCCAATAGCAGCATACCTGAGACACACAGATCCCTGCCCAGTAGTAGATGCCCACTAGCATGTTTGGGGGTGGAGTGCATCAGCCCCTGTCCAACATGGAACCTACCCTGCAATGACCTGCGTGGCCTAGGGGTACCCACAGGCGCACACACCCCACCCAGAGACCACCCCACCACCCGCAATTTGCAGAATTCGAAACTGTACTCAACCCCTTGTGACTGCTGTGATGCCCTCAAGCACCCATCCAGTTCCAGATAGGTCACCGCCAGTATGCAGAACATCAGGGGGGTCATGGTTCGATGGGCACCCCTTTCTCGTTGGGAGGCCATCCCAAGCTGGACCTCCACCGTCTTCCTTGCCCAGTGTCTCAGGTCCTCCCAACGTTTGTGACAGTGGGTGCTCTACCTGCCGTAGACCCCCAGGTTCCCCACATCCTTGGCGATGGCAAACCATATGCCCTTTTTCTGATGGGCACTGACCTGCAGAAAAATGAATATGGAAAAAGGGATCAGTCATACTGTCCCGCCTGTTACACCCATGTCCCACCATATCCTTCCCATCCCATTACGCACATACATTGCCCACCATACATGCAGCACGCTGCCCAGGACCCCTCAACCACCCCCTTACATGAGGCCTTCACACACATCACTCCATGCATTCATGCCCCATGCATCGTGCACACATTGTACTCACCTGTTAGTCTGGAAGCCCATAAACAAATTGGTACTGGGGTAGGACCCCATCCACCAGTCTCCCCACTCTGCAGCGGTGAAGGCTGGGGCCCTTTCCCCAGTGACTCAAGCCATGGTCGCTTCCAGACACTGGTAACAGCAGCACTTGCAGTGTAGGTCCACTCCTGTTGAAGGTCAGGTAGCAAGTGAGTGAACACATAGAAAATGGCGGTCACATCTGCGGCGGTGCGTACCGTCACCACCAGCGTGCATCACCATTGGCTACTGTACCCATAGGGCAAAATGATCACCAATGAGGAGTTGCACGGCGGTCCTCGACTGCCTTCCCACAACGGCGCACAACATAATTGGCATTACCTCATTTCCACCTGTTCTTCCACACAAGACAGACGTCTGCCATTTCGGGGGGGGGCAAACCAGGGCACCTAACTGCATCACAGCAGACATAAGCACATTTTGGAACTACACATCAACATACTGTTTCTGTCAAAACATGCAATGCATTGTACTTTGAGGAAATGTTGAAAACTGACCAGATGCTCATCGTTTTGCCCCCTAGATTACAACCGCTGGAGATGGATTAATCCCCCGTGTGCAGGCCTCTGGTGGACTTGGCAACAATGGAGGACAGGCACATTATCCTCACCTACAGACTTGATGGGGCCACAATCCAAGAGCTGTGTGCCCACTTGGAGCCAGACCTGATCTCAGCTATCCGTCAGCCCACTGGGATCCCCCCTCTTGTGCAAGTCCTATCTGTGCTCCATTTCTTGGCAAGTGGCTCCTTCCAAGTGACAGTGGCCATGGCAGCGGGAATGTCCGAGCCAATGTTCTCAATAGTGCTGACCAGTGATGTCTGCCCTGATGAAACACATGCGCAGCTACATCGTATTCCCCCAGGTGGAGGATTTGGCCACAGTGAAAGCTGACTTCTATGCAATGGGACATATCCCTAACATTGTTGGGGCAATTGATGGTACACATATTGCCCTTGTCCCCCCCAGGAGAAATGAACAGGTGTTCAGAAATCGAAAGAGCTTTCACTCGATGAAAGTTCAGATAGTGTGCCTGGCGGACCAGTACATCTCCCATGTGAGTGCAAAGTATTCTGAGCCTGTGCATGATGCCTATATCCTGAGGAATAGCAGCATCCCATATGTGATGGCTCAAATCCAGAGGCACAGGGTGTGGCTAATAGGTGAGCCCATGATCCCCACCCAGTGTGTGTTGGTATATGGATGGGGGTTGGCCCTAAGGGTGAGTGTCTGGATAACAGGTATTCCTCAATATTTGCAGATGACTCTGGTTACCCCAACCTCTCATTGTTACTGACCCCAGTGAGGAATATCAGGACAAGGGCAGAGGAACATTACAATGAAGAACATGGGTGAACAAGACGAATTATAGAGAGCAAACCTTTGGCCTCCTGAAGGCCAGTTTTCGGTGCCTCCATCTAACAGGTGGTTCCCTGTGCCACTCACCCAAGAAGGTATGCCAGATCATTGTGGCATGTTGCATGTTGCACAACCTTGCCTTGAGACGGCAGGTGCCTTTTCTGCAGGAGGATGAAGCTGGAGATGGGCATGTGGCAGCATTGGAGCCTGTGGACAGTGACGAAAAGGAGGCAGAGGATGAAGATGTGGACAATAGAACATCTATCCTTCAACAGTACTTTCAGTGACACACAGGTAAGACACTTTAACTTCACCTTCCATTGAAGTTTTGTGTAGTAAATTTTCTCTGGCAGGCTGCTGTTCCCACTACTATGGCCACTTACTGTACCCTTTGACATGTCTATTCAAAGATAATTGTGCCCTGCTCTGGCTCCTGGTGTATTGACTGCAGCACAATACAGGTAATACCTATGTATACATTACTGTACAGTCTACTTGCAATGTCTACAGATTGGTAAAGGAATCCATACTTAAATCATTTGACATACTACATACTTGTATTTTTTCAAAGGGTGTTTATTTAAATGCAGTACATTTAATGGGGATCTGCAGTGGGCTTGGGTGATGGTGAAGGAGAGTCCAAGATAGAGTCCAATCTATTTGTATCACAGGTGCATTGTCCAAGGAGACATAGGAAGGGGAGCAATGGCAGTTCAAGGTGGACAGGGTGACAGAGTGGGACATAAGGGTGACAATCAGGAGAGTATTATTTCCTGGCGGGAGTCTTGGCAATGTTCTCTGGCTTCTGCCTGGATCGCAGGGACCATTTGCGGGGTGGTTCTCCTTTTGCAGGGGAGGGGTGCTGGTGGCCTGTTGTTCTTGAGGCGGGGCCTCCTGTCCGTTGCCCGTTGATGTGCCACTGCCTCCCTCATGGTGTTGGCCATGTCTGTCAGCACCCCTGCAGTGGTGACCAGGGTGGTGTGGATGTCCCTCCCAGGTACTGACCCTCCTGCAGCCGCTGGGTCTCCTGTAACTTGGCCAGTATCTGGCCCATCGTCTCCTGGGAATGGTGGTATGCTCCCAGGATGTTGGTGAGTGCCTTGTGGAGAGTCGGTTCCCTGGGCCTGTCCTCCCCCTGTCACACAGCAGCCCTCCCAGCTTCCCTGATGTCCTGTTCCTCTCTCCCCTGAACCTTGTGCCCACTGCCACTGACCCAGGTCCCTGATCATCTTGTGTTTGTGGGGCTGTCTGGGGTCCCTGTAGTGGTGGATACACTGCTGATTGACATGTCCTGGGGACAGAGGTATGGGTCCACTGGGTGGGTGCTGTGGTGGTGTTTCCTGAGGGGGGAGGCTCTGTGGTGGTATGGGACTGTGCCTGGGTAACCGACTGTCCGGTGGTCCCTGATGGGCCAGGTTGGTTATCCTGATCTAGGCGAGCAGAGCTGCTGTCATCACTATGGACCTCTTCAGGGGGGTGACTGGTTGTTGCTGGTACCTCCTCTCGGGTGATGTTGGGTGTGGGACCTGTGAGGATGTAAATGCAGTGTTAATGTTTCTGCGTGTGACATCTTGTGCATGGGTGTGTTGCCCTGTATGGTTGTGAGTGCCCTGTCAGGTTTGCCTTGTATGAGTAGTTATTTTGTGGACTAGGTGGCTCTCCCTAGTGTGCATGCTGTGGTGATGGGTGTCCATGCAGGGCTGTGAGTGATGTCCATGCATTGGTGATGCATGCAGTGCTGGGTACTGGGATGGGTGGGTTGTGATGGTGGGGTGTATGTGAGGTTGTGGGGTGATGGGGGTGAGGGTAAAGGTTGGGGTATGTGATGGCATGCAAGTGGGGGGGGTGATAGTAATAAAGAGTTGACTTACCAGAGTCCAGTCCTCCTGCTACTCCCGCCAGGCCCTCAAGATGCAGTATTGCCAAGACTTCAAGACTTGCTCCTCCCATGTTGTTAGTTGTTGGGGAGGAGGTGGGGATCCACCGCCAGTCCTCTGTACAGCTATCTGGTGTCTTGCAACCATGGAACGCACCTTCCCCCGTAGATCGTTCCACCTCTTCCTGATGTCATCCCTTGTTCTAGGATGCTGTCCCACGGCGTTGACCCTGTCCACAATTCTCCACCATAGCTCCATCTTCCTTGCAATGGATGTCTGCTGTACCTGAGCTCCAAATAGCTGTGGCTCTACCCTGATGATTTCCTCCACCATGAGTCTTAGATCCTCCTCTAACAACATGGGGTGTCTTTGTGGTGCCATGGGTGTTGTGTGAGTGGTGTGTGTGAGGGTGTGTGGGGTGATGTGTTCAGGTGTGTGCTGTGAGGTGCGTGGATGGTGTATGGGTGATGGTGTTCTGTGGCTCTGGTTCTGTGGGCGCTCTTGGTGTGTCTCTCTCTCAGTTGTCAATTTCTTTGTGTCATAAAGAGTTGTGGGTAATGTGGATGTGTGTTTTATAGTGTTGTGGGTGTCTGGGTGTGTGGGTGTGGTGTGTGTATGTGTGTCAGGTGTCTATAGTTTGAATTGACCAATGTGATGTTTTTTTGTATGTGTGTGTGTTTTTTGAGCACGGCGGTATGTACTGCCAATGGTTTACTGTGGTTGAATGTCCGCTGCGGTGATTCGTGCGTTATAACGCTGTGGGCGTAGTTCTGTTGGCGTAACGTGTGGGTTTTGGTACCTTCATTTTATCACTGACCTTTGGCCTGGCATACTTGTATTTGTGTCTGTATAGTGACGGATTGTCATGTGTGTGTTATAATATGGGTAGCGGTATACCGCCGCGGTTGCGATATGTTGGCGGCAGTGGGCATGGCTTACCACCAATGTCATGAGGGCCAATGTTGGTTAAAGTGTATATCCGGTCAGACAAGGTGTTAATCCCATTATCTACAACGGCTAATACTTTCTGTAACTTTTCCTGATCTATTAACCTTAACTGGGCAGTAGTTTCCAAATTTCATCCTACTGCATATAAGGAGTGCTTTCTACGTTGTCTTCTGGTGCATAACAGGAAATCCTGCAAATCTGTATCATTAGACAGGCGACTGAGGTGTTCTTTAACAGCATCAAGTGTGGACCTTTCAACCACTGTTGGCATAATTTCCCTTCACTATGGCCCTCATTATGACATTGGGGGTAAATCCCACTTACCGCCGCGCTGACGGCTGCCAACATACCACTGCGGAGGCGAATATCCGTTCACCATATTATGACACACACACTCCAATCCGACAGAATTCAGCCACATAAACAAATCCGCCAGACCAAAGGTCAGTGATAAAGTGGCGGTCCCAAAACCCATAGCGTTACGCCAACAGAACAACTTCCATCACATTATGACCCATGAATCACCACAGCGGACATTCAACGGCGGTAAACCATTGGCTGTACACACCGCCGCGCTCAGGATGGACACCCACATACAAAACAACACTACATTGGACAATACCAAATACACACACCTGACATTCATACACACACTACACCCCCTACAGCACCATAAAACAAACACCCTCATTACCCACAATCCCTTACAAACAACAATTGTCACCAGCAGACTGAGAAGAAGAGCTTAAAGACAACTAGACACTCACACCACTTACACCCATACGCCCCTCACGCACTCCACATCATACACCCCACCACATTACCCAACACACCCTCACCAACCAACATCACACAACACCCATGGCACCACAAAGGCACCCCTGTTTTACTGAGGAGGAGTTTAGGGTCATGGTGGAGGAAATCGTCAGGGTAGGGGCACAGCTCTTTGAAGCACAGATACAGCAAATATCTATAGCAAGGAAGATGGAGCTATGGCAAAGAATTGTGTACAGGGTCAACGCAGTGGGACAGCACCGAGATCAAGGGACGGCATCAGGAAGAGGTGGAACGACCCACGGGGGAAGGTACATTCCATAGCAGCAAGACACCGGCTTGCCATACAGAGGACTGGCAGTGGACCCCCACCTACTCCCCCACAGCTCACAGCATGGGAGGAACAAGTATTGGCAATACTGCATCCTGAGGGACTCGCTGGAGTTGCCGGAGGACTGGAAACTTGTAAGTCAACATTTAACAATTATCACCCCCCCATACCTGCATGCCATCACACACCCTCACCCTCACTCCCATCAATCCACCACATCCCACACACTCCACCAACACATCTCATTAATCCCAATGCCAGGCTCTGGATGCTGTACCAATACATGGACACCCCTCTCAGCCCTGCATGGACACCCATCACTAAAGCATACACAGCATAGGGAAACTAATAATCCCACAATACACCAACATACACAAGCAAAAGCTGGCAGGGTAACACCAACCACAGAGGGGAAGCTACGGAAGTACAAATGTCATACACTTGAAGCATAATACATAATTTACATCCCCACATGTACCCCAGCCAATGTCAGTGGAGAAGAGATGCCACCACAATCCAGACCCCCAACAGAAGAGGCCCCTAGTGATGATAGTAACTCTGGACTTCTGGATCTGGAGGACCTACCTGGCCCATCAGGGACCACTGGACAGCCGGTCACCCAACCCCACTCACAGACCACCACAGAGCCTCCCCCATCAGGAACCAACACCATAGCATGTACCCAGAATACCCATGCCTTTGTCCCCAGGACACGTCAATCAGCAATGTGCCCACCTGCACAGGGACCCCAGGCCATACCTCTCCCACAAGACAATCAGGGACCTAGGATCAGTGTCAGTGGGCACACCATTCAGGGGATAGAGGCACGGGCCAACAGGGACACTAGGAGGACTGCTCTGCGCCGGGGGGACAGGCCTAGGTAACCGACTCTCAAGGAGGCACTCACTGAGATCCTGGGAGCCTACCAACATTCCCAGGACATGATGGGCCAGATCCTAGACAACAGGCAGTAGAACAGACGGCTGCAGGAGGGATAGTATCCGGGGATCAGGAAGGACTTGCAGGACATCAACACCACCTTGATCTCCATAGCAGGGGTGCTGGCAGACATGGCCAACATCATGAGGGAGGCAACAGCACACCAGCGGGCCCCTCCCACTAGCCAGTCATCTGAACAGCCCCCCACTTCTGCTGCTGCTAGTGGCCAGGGGGCCCCGTCACAAGACCCACAGGCCACCAGCATCCCTCCCCCTGCAGAAAGTGAACCAACCCACAAACGTTTCCTATGAACCAGACAGAAGCCAGAGACACTTGCTAAGACCACCGCCAGGAAATTAGACTCTCCTGATTGTCCCCCTTGTGTCCCACTCAGTCACCTTGTCCACCTTGAACTGCCATTGCTCCCCTTCCTATGTCCCTATGGACACTGCACCTGTGCTTTAAACAGACTGGAACAATACCCTGGACCTTCCTCCAACATCACCCCATTCCATTGCACGTTCTCCTCTATATTTTAGTACAACAATAAACACCCTTGGATAAAACTCAACTGCTAGTATTTCATTGTAGGAGGCTGGACTGGCTTGTAGTGAGTACCTAGGGGTACTTGCACCTTGCACCAGGCCCAGTTATCCCTTATTAGTGTATAGGGTGTCTAGCAGCATAGGCTGATAGATAATGGTAGCTTAGCAGAGCAGCTTAGGCTGAACTAGGAGACGAGTGAACCACTTAGTGTCCACTACAGTACCACTTAGTGTCATATGCACAATATCATAAGAAAACACAATACACAGATATACTAAAAATAAAGGTACTTTATTTTTATGACAATATGCCAAAAGTATCTCAGTGAGTACCCTCAGTATGAGGATAGCAAATATACAAAAGATATATGTACACAATACCAAAATATGCAGTGATAGTATTAGAAAACAGTGCAAACAATGTATAGTTACAATAGGATGCAATGGAGACACATAGGGATAGGGGCAACACAAACCATATACTCCAAAAGTAGAATGCGAACCACAAATGGACCCCAAACCTATGTGACCTTGTAGAGGGTCGCTGGGACTATTAGAAAATAGTAAGGGTTAGAAAAATAGCCCACCCCAAGACCCTGAAAAGTGAGTGCAAAGTGCACTAAAGTTCCCCAAAGGACATAGAAGTCGTGATAGGGGAATTCTGCAGGAAAGACACAAACCAGCAATGCAACAACAATGGATTTCCAGTCGAGGCTACCTGTGGAACAAGGGGACCAAGTCCAAAAGTCACAAGCAAGTCGGAGATGGGCAGATGCCCAGGAAATGCCAGCTGTGGGTGCAAAGATGCTGCTACTGGACAGTAGAAGCGTAGGTTTCTGCAAGAACGACAAGGGCTAGAGACTTCCCCTTTGGAGGACGGATGCCTCATGCCGTGGAGAGTCGCGCAGAAGTGTTTTCCCGCCGAAAGACCGCCAACAAGCCTTGCTAGCTGCAAATCGTGCGGTAAGGGTTTTTGGACGCTGCTGTGGCCCAGGAGGTATCAGGATGTCGCAAATTGCGTCAGGAGACAGAGGGGACATCGAGCAAGACAAGGAGCCCTCTCAGCAGCAGGTAGCACCCGGAGAAGTGCCAGAAACAGGCACTACGAGGATGCGTAAAATGGTGCTCACCCGAAGTCGCACAAAGGAGTCCCACGTCGCCGGAGAACAACTTAGGAGGTCGTGCAATGCAGGTTAGAGTGCCGTGGGCCCAGGCTGCACTGTGCACAAAGGATTTCCGCCGGAAGTGCACGGAGGCCGGAGTAACTGCAAAAGTCGCGGTTCCCAGCAATGCAGTCTGGCGTGGGGAGGCAAGGACTTACCTTCACCAAACTTGGACTGAAGAGTCACTGGACTGTGGGAGTCACTTGGACAGAGTTGCTGGATTCAAGGGACCTCGCTCGTCGTGCTGAGAGGAGACCCAAGGTACTGGTGATGCAGTTCTTTGGTACCTGCGGTTGCAGGGGGCCGATTCCGTGGACCCACGGGAGATTTCTTCGGAGCTTCTAGTGCAGAGACGAGGCAGACTACCCCCACAGCATGCACCACCAGGAAGCAGTCGAGAAGGCGGCTGGATCAGCGTTACAGAGTTGCAGTAGTCGTCTTTGCTACTATGTTGCAGTTTTGCAGGCTTCCAGTGTGGTCAGCAGTCGATTCCTTGGCAGAAGGTGAAGAGAGAGATGCAGTGGAACTCGGATGAGCTCTTGCATTTGTTATCTAAGGAATCCCAAGAGACAGAGACCCTAAATAGCCAGAAAAGGAGGTTTGGCTACCTAGGAGAGAGGATAGGCTAGCAACACCTGAAGGAGCCTATCAGAAGGAGTCTCTGACGTCACCTGATGGCACTGGCCACTCAGAGCAGTCCAGTGTGCCAGCAGCACCTCTGTTTCCAAGATGGCAGAGGTCTGGAGCACACTGGAGGAGCTCTGGGCACCTCCCAGGGGAGGTACAGGTCAGGGGAGTGGTCACTCCCCTTCCCTTTGTCCAGTTTCGCGCCAGAGCAGGGCTAAGGGGTCCCTGAACCGGTGTAGACTGGCTTATGCAGAAATGGGCACCAAATGTGCCCATGAAAGCATTTCCAGAGGCTGGGGGAGGCAACTCCTCCCCTGCCTTCACACCATTTTCCAAAGGGAGAGGGTGTAACACCCTCTCTCAGAGGAAGTCCTTTGTTCTGCCATCCTGGGCCAGGCCTGGCTGGACCCCAGGAGGGCAGATGCCTGTCTGAGGGGTTGGCAGCAGCAGCAGCTGCAGTGAAACCCCGGGAAAGCCATTTTGGCAGTACCAGGGTCTGTGCTACAGACCACTGGGATCATGGGATTGTGCCAACTATGCCAGGATGGTATAGAGGGGGCAATTCCATGATCATAGACATATTACATGGCCATATTCGGAGTTACCATTGTGAAGCTACATATAGGTAGTGACCTATATGTAGTGCACGCGTGTAATGGTGTCCCCGCACTCACAAAGTCCGGGGAATTGGCCCTGAACAATGTGGGGGCACCTTGGCTAGTGCCAGGGTGCCCTCACACTAAGTAACTTAGCACCCAACCTTTACCAGGTAAAGGTTAGACATATAGGTGACTTATAAGTTACTTAAGTGCAGTGTAAAATGGCTGGGAAATAACGTGGACGTTATTTCACTCAGGCCGCAGTGGCAGGCCTGTGTAAGAATTGTCAGAGCTCCCTATGGGTGGCAAAAGAAATGCTGCAGCCCATAGGGATCTCCTGGAACCCCAATACCCTGGGTACCTCAGTACCATATACTAGGGAATTATAAGGGTGTTCCAGTAAGCCAATGTAAATTGGTAAAATTGGTCACTAGCCTGTTAGTGACAATTTGAAAGTAATGAGAGAGCATAACCACTGAGGTTCTGGTTAGCAGAGCCTCAGTGAGACAGTTAGTCATAACACAGGTAACACATTCAGGCACACTTATGAGCACTGGGGCCCTGACTAGCAGGGTTCCAGTGACACATACAACTAAAACAACATATATACAGTGAAAAATGGGGGTAACATGCCAGGCAAGATGGTACTTTCCTACATTCATGTATTGGATATTTGAATTGATTGAAACAGCTACAACCATTGCAAATGAACTGTACATGGTGTGAGCATAGAATGAATGACCTGTTGCTGGCTATGGTGATCATATCAGAACATTGTTGTCATATCACCAACATCTGTAAAATGAATATCCATAGGTAACAGTAAGTAAGGGAAATAACTGGGTAATGCCAGCATGCCAATGCTACATAGAATACACCAATAGTCATAGAAATGTAAAGTTGCACTGTCTCACCTGTGTGTTAGTGGAAATACTGACGGATCACTAATGTTCTGTTGTCCACTTCCTTATCCTCTGCCTCCTCATCCTCACAGTCCTCAGGGTCCACTGCCGCCACAGTCTCCTCCTCCTGCAGAAAAGGTACATGCCTTCTGAGGGCCAGGTTGTGCAACATGCAGCATGCCACTACAATCTGGCAGACCTTCTCGGGTGAGTAACAAAGGGATCCACCTGTCAGATGGAGGCACCTGAACCTGGCCTTCAGGAGGGCAAAGGTTCTCTGAATTATCCCTCTGTTTCGCCCATGTGCCTCATTTTAACGTTCTTCTGCCTTTGTCCTGGCATTCCTCACAGGGGTCAGCAGCCGCGATAGGTTTGGGTAACCAGAGTCACCTGCAAATATTGAGGGACAACATTTAGCCACACACTATCCTATTTGGCCGACAGCATAGGCATACACCAACATACACTGGGTAGGGAGCAAGGTTCACCTATAAGCCACACCCTGTGCTTCTGTATTTGGGACATCACATTTGGGATGCTGCTATTCCTTAGGACAAAGGCATCACACACCGACCCAGGATATTTAGCACTGATGTGAGAGATGTACTGGTCTGCCAGGCACACCATCTGCACATTCATGGAGTAGAAACTCTTACTATTCCTGTACACCTATTCATTTTGCCGGGGGGGGGACAAAGACTATGGCCCTCATTACAACCCTGGTGGTAAATCTCAATTACCCTCGTGCAGAAGACCGCCAACATACCGCTGCGGTTGCTGAATTCAGCTACATGTGTCATGACCCACAGCCCAGAATCCACCACAGTGCAGCCACCCACACAAGTCCGCCACACCAAAGGTCAGTGATAAACTGGCGAAAACAAAACCCACACCATCACACCAACAAGAATACGCCCACACTATCACGACCCACAAATCAACGCAGCGGTCTTTCAACTGTGGTAAACCATTGGCGGTACACACCGCCGCACTCAAAACACACACACATTTACAAAACACAACCACATTGGACAATTTGAAATACACACACCTGATACACATACACACACTCCACACCCACACACCCAATCCAATATAAAACACACACCCACATTACCCACAAACCCTTACTACCAGACATTTGAAAGCAGGCCAGAGAGAGACACTACCTAGAAAAAAACAGCATCCACAGACACACAACACCATCACTTACACAATATCCACGCACCTCAAACAGCACACACCAACACATCCCCTCACACATCACAACAGACACCACCTCACACATCACCCACACCACATCATTACACCCCAAAGACACCCCAGGTTCTCTGAGGAGGAGCTCAGGGTCATGGTGGAGGAAATCGTCTGGGTAGAGCCACAGCTATTCGGATCAAAGGTGCAGCAGATATCCATTGCAAGGAAGATGGAGCTATGGCGCAGAACTGTCAACAGGGTAAATGCAGGAGGACAGCATCCAAGAACACAGGATGACATCAGGAAGAGGTGGAACGACCTACGTGGAATGTGCGTTCCGGGGTCTCCAGACACCAGATTACTGTACAGAGGACTGGCGGTGGACCCCAACCTCCTCCCCCACAACTAACAACATGGGAGGAGCAGGTCTTGGCAATTATGCATCCTGAGGGCCTCACAGGAGTAGCAGGAGGAATTGACTCTGGTAAGGCAAATCTTTACTACCTTATCCCCCCACCCCACCTGCATGCCATCACATACTCCCACCCTTACGCTCACACCCATCACCCCAACAACCCACAGATACCCCACCAACACAACCCACACATCCCAAAACCAAGCCCTGGATGTAACACCAATGCATCGACACCCATCACCCAAGCATGTCCAGTACAGAGACTCACTCATGCGCCAAAATCACCAATCACACAAGGACCAAGCCAATAAAGTAAGCAATGGAGTAGAGGGTCACTCACCCATTGCACACAATGGCACGCACAGATACAATAATTATGCATTTACACCCCAACAGGACTCCTACCCAACGTCACCAGACATATCCAGTCCCCCCACAGAAGAGGCCCACAGTGATGACAGCAGCTCTGCACGCCTGGATCAAGATGACCAGCCCGGCCCATCTGGGACCTCTGGACAGTCGGTTCCCCTGCCACTGTCACAAGCTACCACAGAGCCTCCCTGCTCAAGAAACACCAGCACAGCACCCACCCAGCGGGCCCATCCCTCTGTCCCCAGGACACGTCAATCAGCAGTGTGTCCACCACTACAGGGAACCCAGGCAACCCGACTAACACAGCACGATCAGGGACCTGGGGGCAGTGGCAGTGGCAGTGGGCACACAGTTCAGGGGACAGAGGCACAGGATAACAGGGAAGCTGGGAAGACTGCTGTGCGACAGGGGAAGGACAGGCCCAGGGAACTCACTCTCCAACATCATGTGAGCTTACCATCATTCCCAGGAGACGATGGCAACAGTACTGGCCAAGTTTCAGGAGACCCAGCGGCTGCAGGAGGAACACTACCTTGGGATCAGGGAGGACTTGAAGTCCATTAACACCACCCTGGTCGCCATTGCAGGGGTGCTGGCAGACCTTCTCAATACCAGGAGGGACACAGTGGCACAACAAGGGGCCCCTAACACTAACCTGGACGATGAACAGCCCTCCACCTCCGCGGTTGCTAGTGGACAGGAGGAACTGCCAAAGGAACAACAGGACAACAGCACCCCACCCCCTGCAGATGGAGATCCACCCCGCAAACGGTCCCTGAGATCCAGGAACAAGACAGAGAACATTGCCAAGACCCCCGCCAGGAAATGAGACCCCCCTGAATGTCACTCTTCTGTCCCACTATGTCACCCTGTCCATCCTTAAATTGCCATTGCTCCACTTCCTATGCCCCTTTGGATAATGCACCCGTGAAACAACTAGACTGGACTCTGCCATGGACATTCCTCCACCATCACCCCAGCCCATTTTACAACCCCCTCCACTTATTAGCACAGGAATAAACACACTTCAATCACAAAACAATCTGGAGTCAGTCTGTGCTTTCACAAATGTGTAATTATTATAACTATGGAATATAGTAATGTCAATGTACTTGTTCACATAACAATGTAACACAGCTGTAGGCCAGCAGTAAACATGGCAGAGGGCACAAAGTGGGACCCAGATCTGTGAAATGGAAAGTCAAAGTGACAAGTCAGGGTCCATACACTGAATGACAATGACAGACTTTTGCTAGCTAAACAATAGTATGAGATGTGGGAAGCAGTGACATCTTCTTACCTGTGTCTCACTGGAAGTATTGCATGATGCTGTTTTTTCAGTTGTCGATATCCTCTTCTTCTGCCTCCTTTTCTTCACTGTCCATAGGCTCCACACCTAACACAAGACCACCAGCTGGCCCATCCTCCTGCAGAAAAGGCACCTGCCGTTGCAAAGCCAGGTTGTGCAGCATACAGCAGGCCACGATTATCTGGCACACCTTCTTCGGTGAGTAGTATAGGAAGCCACCTGTCAGATGGAGGCACCGGAATCTGGCCTTCAGGAGGCTGAAGGTACGTTCGATCACCCTCCTAGTTCACCCATGTGACTCATTGTAGCATTCCTCTGCCCTTGTCCTGGGATTCCTCACTGGGGTCAGTAGCCATGACAGGTTGGGGTAACCAGAGTCACCTGCAAATGTCGAGGGACAACTGTTAGACACACACTAACCCTTAGGGACAGCCCCATATCCAGACACCTATGTCAACTGTATTGGGACCTTGACCTCACCTATTAGCCACACACGGTGCCTCTGGAATTGCCCCATCACATAAGGGATTCTGCTATTCCTCAAAATGTAAGCGTCATGCACAGAGCCAGGATACTTGGCATTCACATGGGAGATGTACTGGTCTGCCAAACACACCATCTGCACATTCATCAAATGATAGCTCTTCCGGTTTCTATACACCTGTTCATTCCTGCGGGGGGTACAAATGGCACATGTGTACCATCAATGGCACCAATGATGTTGGGGATATGTCCCAGGGCAGAGAAGTCACCTTTCACTGTGGGCAAATCCTCAACCTGAGGGAACACGATGTAGCTGCGCATTTGTTTCAGCAGGGGGGACAACACTCTGGACAACACGTTAGAGAACATTGGCTGGGACATCCCTGATGCCATGGCCACCGTTGTTTGAAAAGACCCACTGTCCAGGAAATGGAGTACAGACAGGACCTGCACTAGAGGGAGGATTCCTGTGGGATGGCGGATAGATGAAATCAGGTCTGGCTCCAACTGGGCACACAGTTCATGGATTGTTGCACGATCAAGTCTGTATGTGACTAGGATGTGTCTCTCTTCCATTGTCGACAGGTCCACCAGGGGTCTGTACACCGGAGGATGTCGCCATCTCATCACCTGCCCCAGCGGACCTGCCCTATGGAGGAGAACAGCGAGTAGAGAGTCATCCAACACGGAGGTATCACAATGTATTATTTGCAGAAACTTTATTAATCCGCAATGTCTATATTCCCGGCCTAGATAGGTGTGACGCAGTTAACATCCATACCATGTGGCCTCCTGAAAGGCGGCTACCTGACCTGTAAGGTGGGACAAGGGGATATTCGGTAACTGCGCTGGCGTTGTACACCATCGCGGTGGGCAGTCAAAGATCGCGCCGCAATTCTGCATTGGTTAACATTGGGCCCTATGGGTTCCAGGAGCCAATGACGATGTACGCCGGCAGTTACGGTACGCACCGCCGTGGACGTGACCCCCATTTTCTGTCTATTCACTCACTTGATACCTGACCTTCAACAGGAGAGGACCTACACTGCAAGTGCTGCTGTGACCTGTGTCTAGAAGCTCATGTGTCTGGGGAAAGGGCCCCTGCCTTCACTTCAGAGGAGTTGGAGAAACTATTGGATGGGGTTCTCCCCCAGTACACGCAACTGTACGGTCCTCCAGACAAACAGGTGAGCATACTGCATGGGCAATACCTGTTTTGAGTGGTGTGGATGGAAGATACATGGGGGGGCTGAGGCCGGCATGTTCGGATGGGGAGTGTATGTGCATCAGGGCATGGGTGGGAACTGGTGGGCAACGAGTATGATGGTCCGGACAGGTAAGTAATTTCCTTTCCCCCTGTACCATTCCCTAGGTCAGCTCCCACCAGAAGAAGGGTATTTGGCGTGCCATCGCCGAGGACGTCTGGACCCTGGGGGTCTACCACAGACGGAGCACCCACTGCCGTAAAAGATGGGAGGACCTGCGCTGCTGGAGCAAGAATACGGTGGAGGCCCAGCTGGGGATGGCCTCCCAATGTGGGAGGGGTGCCTGTCGCACCATGACACCCCTGATGTTCCGGATCCTGGCAGTGGCATATCCGGAGTTGGATGGGCACTTGAGGGCATCACAGCAGCCACAAGGGGGTGAGTACACTCTCATTCAGCTGACTCTGCTTGCATTACGAGGTGTCTGGGTGGTGGAGGTGGGCAGTGGGTTCCCCTAGTCCAGGGCGAACTTGGTAGGCAAGGTCCCTTGTGAGGCAGGCCATGTGGCACCCCAAACCCACCAGTGGTAAGAGCCATCTACACCTAGTCAGGTTCCTGTGACTTCCGGGTGTGCAACAATTGGTCTTGGGCCTCGTACCGCATGGTCAGATGAAATTTCTAGGAACTGTCAGTGCATGGCGTAGTGCAGAGGGCTGCTCCCTGTGTGTTGTGTCTGCCAAAGGTAGTGGTGTTGCATGCACTGAACATGTCTTTCTTCTGTCTTCCCCCCCTTTTTGTGGTCTCCCTGTTCTTGTGTGCAATAGTATCATCAGGCAGAGGAGCATTGGCACCGGAGCAGGTGGGAGCGGCAACCCACTTGGCCCTGCAGGGCGAAGCAAGGGAGTCTGAAACCACCAGTGGGACGGAGGGCGAAGGGAGCTCCAAGGCGGGGACAGGAGCAGACAGCAGTGACAGCGACTCCTCCTCTGATGGGAGCTACCTTGCGGTGGTGGGCACCTCTATGCCCACCGCATCAACACGTACAGCCGACCCCCCCCCTACCAGCACCACCCTCCCAGCAGCCCCTCAGCATGTGTCCAGTGCCCGCTCACCCAGGAGGGTGGGCATCTCCTTCGCCCCAGGCACCTCAGGCCCTGCCCCAGTCAGCCCTGCTGCCCTAAGTGAGGAGGCTATTGACCTCCTGAGATCCCTCACTGTTGGGCAATCTACCATTGTGAATGCCATCCAGGGTGTAGAGAGGCATTTGCAACAAACAAATGCATACCTGGAGGGCATTCATTCTGGGCAGGCAGCCCAACAGAGAGCATTTCAGGCTTTGGCCTCAGCACTGATGGCAGCCATTGTCCCTGTGTCCAGCCTCCCCCCTCCAACTTCCTCCACCCAGACCCAATCCCCTGTACCTCAGCCTTTCCCAAGCACACCATCAGACCAGCGTGCATACTCATCAACACACAAGAGTGGACATGGCAAACATAAGCACCACACATCCCACAGGCACTCACACAAGCACCATCCCCATGCAGACACAGCAACATCCACTGCCTCCACTGTGTCCCCCTCCTCCATGTCCTCCTCCTCCCTCCCTGTCTCATCTCCACTCGCACTTGCATGCACTACATCCTCAGCCACTACCTCCATCACCAGCACGCCCATCACCACACACCGCTCACGTGCACTCACCACCCCCACTACCATTCACACATCCCCAGTGTCCTCTCCCAGTGTGTCAGTGAGCCCTCCACCCAAAGTACACAAACGCAGGCACACACCCACCCAACAGCCATCCACCTCACAACAGCCTCCGGCCCATGCACCTTCACCCAAATTCAGCAGACGTACACCTCCTACAACCACTACCTCTACTTCCACTCCCAAACCCCCTCCATCTTCCCGTCTCAGTGTGTCTAAAAAAACTCTTCCTGGCTAACATTGACCTCTTCCCTATACACCCCCAACCTTCCCCTAGGGCCAGGATTTCCAGGTCCCAGCCCAGCACCTCAGCCACCACATCCCCAGGCACAGTGGTGCTAGCAACTGCGGGGTCATCGAGTGCACCACCCATCAGGGCTGCCAGTGTGCCACATAGCGAGGGCAAGGACATTCCGCCACCTGCCAAGGTGAAAAAGGTGCCCACATCCCAGAGGGAGAAGCCGAAACTACCAGCCACCAAGTGCTCAGCAAAAACAAATGGGGATTGTGGCAAGACAACTGCGGCACCATCAAAGCCGGGGAAGGCCCAAAAGCAGAAGAGCAGGTCAGGAGAGGGCATGGTGGCACCGACTGAGGGACCAGTGTCACACTTTCTGTCCACGACCACGCCAACCTGTATGATGACATACACCGCCCACCACCTGCACCGCCACCTGCACCGCCACCTGCACCGCCACATGCACCGCCCCCGGCCCGTCTACAGCCTTAACGACAGTCCCCAGCCTCTTCCCCAATGGGCAGCCGTCCGAGGCTGTAGGAGATGTCCTGCTGTGTCCTTCAGTAGGTGCTGACCCATGCACCGCCGACAGCACCGCCACCAGCACTGCCACAACAGACACCACCGCAAGCACCGCCACCTGCACCGCCCCCGGCACGACTACAGCCTCAATGACAGTCTCCCGCCTCTCCCCCAGTTGTCAGGCGTCCGAGGCTGCAGGAGATGTCCTGCTGTCTCCCTCAGCAGGTGCTGACCCATGCACCGCCACCAGCACTGCTGCCAGCACCGCCGCGACAGACACTGCTGCAAGCACCGACACTGGCACATCTACAACCTCAATGACAGTCCCCAGCCTCTTCCCCAGTGGGCAGCTGTCCGAGGCTGCAGGAGACGTCTCCGGCCCTGTGGCGTCATCAGACACAGGCACCACTACTGACATGGCTACCATCCCCAGTGGTCAGTCGTCTGAGGCTGGAGGAGAGTTCCTGGACCCTGGGCAGATTCCATGAGGCATGACTTCCATCACTGTTTGCACCTGCAGGTTAAAGGAGAAGCCGCAGCAGTGTGGGGTATGTTGCTGCCTCCATGGCGTATCATGCTACCTGAACCTTGCCAATCTTGTGGCACGCACACCCAGGAGAGGGAATTGTACCGCCCACACTGCACGTGGAGCACTCTGGGGACCATGCCCCCTCCAGAACCAGTGGAGAGATACATCCACTGCCTCAGTCCTTGGCAGGATGAAGCACTCTGGGCACCAGGCCCCCCTCCAGAACCAGTGGAGTATCACATCCACTACCTCAGTCCTTGGCAGGATGAAGCACTCTGGGTACAAGGCCCCCTCCAGAACCAGTGGAGTATCACATCCACTACCTCAGTCCTTGGCAGGATGAAGCACTCTGGACACCAGGCCCCCTCCAGAACCAGTGGAGACTGTTATCCACTTGAGAGACTGTGGCTTTGCACTTCCCAGGATAAAGCAGTGGGCAAACCACCCACTGGAAAGACTTGAGAGACTGTGGCTTTGCACTCCCCAGGATAAATGAGTGGGCAAACTACCCACTGGAGAGACTTGAGAGACTGTGGCTTTGCACTCCCCAGGATAAAGCAGTGGGCAAACCACTCACTGGAGAGACTTGAGAGACTGTGGCTTTGCACTCCCTAGGATAAAGCAGTGGGCAACCCACCCACTGGAGAGACTTGAGAGACTGTGGCTTTGCACTCCCCAGGATAAAGCAGTGGGCAACCCACCCACTGGAGAGACTTGAGAGACTGTGGCTTTGAACTCCCCAGGATACAGCAATGGGCATGGAGCCCCCTCGTGCAGCAGTGGTGTTGTGTGTTCATCAGGCTGAGGTGCCCCCCCTCCCTCTCCTCCCGAGGTGCCTGTGTATTTTCGATCTGATGCCCCAGCAGTGTTCTCTCCGTCTCGAGTCAGGTATCATGTGTGGGCTTCGCCCATGCATTTTGGGACCAGTGGTCCACATACAATGATTAGTACACAATCCGGACTTGTGTAGTTGGTGTACATATTTGTATATACTGAATTTGGAGTTTTGACTAATGGACTTGTCATGATTACAATTGTTACAATCATTTCCTTTTGTCCTTGCGTTCTTCCAGGGGGTGAGGGGTGTAAATGTAATGTTGCTGCATGTATTTGTGTCTATGTTGTGGGTGAGGGTGGGGGTGTTGTGTGTTGTGTGTGTGTGTCACTCTCTTTCCTCCCCTCTCCCCTGTGTTGTAGGTGCAGTACTCACCGTGGTCGCCGCCGCCGCCGTTCGGACTCCTGGTAGAAGAGGAGGTAAACCAACATGGGTAACACCTGAAGTTCGGGCTCCATGGCGTCCTAGTTCCTGGTTGGGTGTCGAGAGGTGAGTGTTTTCCCTTCTGTGTACTGTTTCTACCGTGCTTTTGATAGCGTTGGTTCCGCCCCGGAAAAGGTGGCGAATAGGCCTCTTATAATACAGTGGGCGGTACTTTGTCTTCCGCCTGTCTGTTGGCGGTGTCCACTGCGGTGTTTGTTTCTACCGCCGTGGCGGTCAGAGTTTTAAAGTGGCTGTCTATGTTGGCAGTTTCCGCCACGGCCGTAATCCCATTTTTTTTTCTCGCTGGCCTGTTTGCGTTGTTAGCGCCTCTTTAACACCGACCGCCAGGGTTGTAATGAGGGCCAATATGTGTTCCGTCAATCGCCCCAATTATATAGGGGATATGTCCCATTGCATAAAACCCAGCCTTCACAGTGGCCAAATCCTCCACTTGGGGGAAAGCAATGTAGCTGCACATGTGTTTTATCAGGGCGGACAACACTCTTGCCAGCACTATTGAGAACATTGGCTGTGACATTTCTGCTGCCAAGCCCACTGTCACTTGGAAAAAAACAGTTGCCAGGAAATGGAGCACTGAAAGAACTTGCAGAAGAGGGGGGATTCCCAGTTGGATGACGGATATCTGAGATCAGGTCAGGTTCCAACTGGGCACACTGTGATTGTGGCCCTGTCCAGTCTATAGGTGAGTATAATGTGCCTGTCCTCCAGTGCAGCCAAGTCCACCAGGGGTCTGTACACGGGGGTGTGTCTCCATCTCCTATTCATCCGCAGTGGTAGGTATCTAAGGGACACAAGAGTGAGTAGGCTGTCACAATTTGAACAACTATACCACAAGAGCAGTCTACACCGTGTAAACATGTTTTGGGACAGTGTAATTTAAAAGTATGTGCCTATATAACTTGTGACGCAGAAATTATTGATAGGCCTGTTCACCCCCCCTGAAATGGCGACCGCCTGTCTTGTGTTGAGGGAGAGGTGGAAGTGAGGTAATGCCGCCGACGTTGTGCGCTGTGGCGGTAGACGGTCGGGAACCGCCGTGCAATTCCTCATTAGATTATATTTGGCCCTTGGGGGTGCAGTGGCCAATGGGAATCTACGCCGGCAGTGACAGTATACACCGCCGCAGACATTACCGCCATTTTATTTCACATTCCTCACTTGTTTCCTGACCTTCCATAGGAGAGAACCTACACTGCTTTTGCTGCTGTGACCTGTGTCTGGAACCTACCATGGCCCGTGTGACCAGTGAAAGGGCCCCAGCCTTCAGTTTGGAGGAGTTGGAGCGACTGGTGGATCGGGTCCTTCCCCAGTACCGACAGCTGTATGGGCCTCCAGACCAACAAGTGAGTACACTGTGGGCACGATGCATGTGTCATGAATGCATGGAGTTGTGTGTGAAGGCATCGTGTAAGGGGGGAGTGGAATTCCTCTTGGTGGTGTACATGGTGTGCGGTGGACTATGTGTGTGCCATTGGTGATGGAAACAGGTATGGTGGGCCATTTGTGTGACAGGCTGGACTGTTTGTCTAATGGTGTTCTCCCGTCTGCATTCCCTCTGCAGGTCAGCGCCCATCAAAAGAAGGGAATATGGTGTGCCATCGCCAAGGACGTGTGGACCCTGGGGGTCTATGGCAGGTGGAGCACCCACTGTCGGAAACGGTGGGAGGACCTGAGACTCTGGGCATTGAAGATCGTGGACGCCCAGCTTGGGATGGCCTCCCAATGAGGAAGGGGTGCCCGTCGGACCCTGACCCACCTGATGGCCCGCATACTGGTGGTGGCCTACCCTGAGCTAAATGGGCGCTTGAATCAGTGCCGTAGTGTGGGGGGTGCAGGGGGGGCCAGCCGCACCGGGCGCAACATCTGGGGGGGGTGCGCTCGCACTCGCGAGTGCTAAAATCCACGGGTTAGGGGGTGCAAATTACTTGCCTTGCCCCGGGTGCTGACAACCCACGCTACGCCACTGGCTTGAATGCATCACAGCAGCCACAAGGGGGTGAGTACAGTGGGTATCATTACAACTTATGGCTAATGGGGTGGTATCCGGGTGGTGGTTGTGTATTAGTGCGTGCCCCTAAGGCCAGGCCAGATTTAGCAGCGTAGGTCCTCTGGAGGCTAAGGGTTGAATGGGAAGTACTGGTTACCTAGCTTGTTAGTATTCACTTCTAGGCAGGGTTGCGTTGGTGCCCAGTGTGCTACAGTTGGTGGTGTGTGCCCCTCCTCGGGCCTTGGTGACTAGCCATTTCACTGGTAGTACAATGCATAGTGGTAAGGCCTGTTCCCTGTGTGTGAGGGTGCTGTGTACCCAAACAGTGGTGTTGGTGCAGTCATTGACCCAGTGTATCCTTTGTCTCTCTCCCCCCCTTTCTTGTTTTGTCATCCTGTCCTTATGTGCATTAGCATCATCTGGCAAAGGAGCAGAGGCACTGGTGACAGAGAGAGCTGCATCCCACAGGACCCTAGAGGCAGAGTCCACTGACGCCAAGGGAACCAGTGGGATGGAGGTCAAGGGGAGCACCACGGCGGAGACTGGAGAGGACAACACCTACTCTGGTACCTTCTCCGATGGGATCTCCCTGGTGGTGGCGGACACCTCTGTGACCACGCCAGCTGCAGGTACAGCTGCCACCCCGTATAAGCACCGCCCTCCCAGTAGCCCCGTCAGCGAGTTGCCCGTGCCCGCTCACCCAGGAGAGTGTGCATCTCATTCGCCCCAGGCACCTCAGGCCCTGCCCCAGTCAGCCCTGCTGTCCTGAGTGAGGAGGCATACACGACAACATCCACTGCCTCACTGTCTCCACCTCCTTCTCCTCCTCTGCCTCCCACCCAGTTACGTTCACACTCACACCTGCATGCACTACATCAATATCCACTACCAGCATCACCACCACACCAAGCAGAACACACACCTCACTTTCAGACACCTCCACAACATCCATGCATGCGTCCCCTGTGTCTTCTCCCACTGTGTCTGTCCCCCCCAAAGGACACAAACACAAGCACTCAGACACCAAACAGCTATCTACCTCACAACAGCATCCAGCCCATGCACCTGCACCCAAATCCAGCAGACATACTACTCCAACAACCACTCCCTCATCCTCTACTCCCATCACTCCTCCCTCCTCCCGCCCCAACATCCCTAAAAATCTTTTCCTTTCCCAGATTGACCTCTTTCCTACCCCTCCCCCTGTCCTGCACGTATGGGCAGGGTACCAAGGACACAGCCCAGCACCTCAGCCAAAAGGTGCACAGGGACAGTGGTAGCTCCACCTACTCGTGGTGGTAGGGATTTAAGATCAACAACACTGAATGGGAAGGACCCAGCACCACCTGCAATAAAAGGGAAGGGTCCGGCACCAGCTGTGAGGAAGGGGAAGGAGACTGCACCAGCTGTGAGGAACAGGAAGTAGCCTACATCAGTTGTGAAGAAGGGGAAGGAGCCTGCACCACCAGGCAGAGAGGAGAAGAGCATATTCTCCCCTGCCAGGAAAGGTAAGGGATCCCCAACAAATGACAAGGAGGAGAAGAGGCACTCTACACCAGCAGACGCTGTCAGGCAAACACCACCACCACAACCAGCTGCCACGGGCGCCCACAACCAACCGTGGAAGTGCAGCCATCAGTGAGTGAAGGCTGCCCAGGAGCCTCCCCCAACCACCACCAGCATGCAGCCATCACTGAGTGCAGTGGCTGCCCAGGAGCCTCTCCCAACCACCACCAGCATGCAGCCATCAGAGAGTACAGGAGCTGCCCAGGATCCTCCCCCAACCACCACCAGCACGCAGCCATCAGTCAGTGCAGGGGCTGCCCAGGAGCCTCCGCCAACCACCACCACTATGCAGCCATCCCCACCGTCAGACGCGATGTAGTCAACCCTCCAGGAGCTACTGTGAGGGCTGCCCCCTCCAAAACCAGTGGGCAAGTCACCCACTTGAGACACTGTGGCCTTGCACTCCCCAGGACAAAGAGCAATGGGCATGTTGCCCCCTCTGTGGCCTTGCACTCCCCAGGACAAAAAGCAATGGGCACGTTGCCCCCTCCAGAACCAGTGGGCAAGACACCCACTCAAGAGACTGTGACCTTGCACTCCCCAGGACATAGAGCTATGGGAATGTTGCCCCCTCCAGAACCAGTGGGCTTGTTCCCGCATCCGGCTGAGGTGCCCCTCTTCCCCCTGAGGTGCCTGCCTATTTGCAAACTGATGCCCCTGCAGTGTTCTATCCAGATGTGGTCAAGATTTGAGTTGGGCCTTCGACTGTGCCCTGGGGCCATGTGGGCCCTTTGAACTTTGGACTGGGCAATGTCCCTTTTTTGTACATGTATACATATCTGTTTCATTGCCAACAGATTATTAATTTTGATGTTGAACTGATTACAATTACTTTCGATAATTCCTGTTGTCATTGCATTGTTCTGCTGATTTTCAGGGTCAAATTGTTTTTGTAGTGCAGCTGGTTGTGTGTTTGCTGCGTGTGTGTCACTCTTGTTTTCTTCCAACCCTCCCTTGTGTGCTAGGCGGCTGTACTCACCATCGTCATCTTTGTCGTCATTAGTGTCGCTGGTGGAGCATAATGTAGAAGTTCATCTGGAAAACTTGCAGTTGGGGTTCCATGGCAGCGTGGTTCTTCTCTGTGTCTCCAATGGTGAGTCCCTTCACTTGTGTGCTCTGTTTCTGCCAGGCTTTTGTTGGCGTTGGTACCGCCCTTGAAAAGGTGGTGGTTTGCAGGGTCAAAATATGCTGGGTAGAACTTTGACTTCTGCCTGGCTGTAGGCGGCTACCGCCGTGGTGGCTGTTGTTTCCACTGTGGCGGTTGGTGTGGTACATTGGCTGTCTATGGGAGATATCACTGACATGGTCATAATTTGGCGGTACTTAGCACCAAATTTATCACCCACCGCCAGGGTCGAATAAGGTGCCTGTTTGTTGTTGTTATACCCGAGTGTTCTGCTGACGGATAGCGAAGTTTTGGCCTATTTGTTCTAGAAACTCCGTGGAGTTTACAAAATGTGTATGGCACCCATTGGTGTCTACTGGCCACCATAACCACCCACCAGGACGTGAAAGTGATGTGTTAAATGTTCTATTCTGGACCCACTTTTCGAGCTGATCATCAGGTGCATTTATGTACTTTTGCCATTTGTAGGGACAAGAATACCTGGCACATTCAAATCCTTAATTTTTGCCAAGCCTAAGCAACTTGTCTGTTGTACAGTTTTGTTTAAAAATATAATTTGAACAGGGATCAGGCATGCTCTAAATAAAGCTTCCTTTCACCTTATTTGAAAATTTTTACTTCCCCACAGACTTTTCAAGTCGATCAACTTCAACCAATATTCATAGCCTTCTATAGCTAACCAGGAAACAAAGGAATCAGAATAAATCAATTTTGTATCAGTCATTAAAACATGTTGACTTTCCATTATCGGCAATTTAAAATAATACGACTCAGCATTTTTAACATTGTGCCAAGAGAAATATGCAAACTTTTCAGTGTACATTTTGTAGCTCCCCATTGGCGGAGTTGAACAGTGTTCCCACTGAGTAAAATTAAAAATAGTCTTTGGGCACCTGCTCTGTGAATGGAATGATGTCCATAATAATTATAACAGAACATATCCCCATACATTTCTTAGGATTGATAAATATCATCACTTTCAAATACAGTGAAATATTGTATATCATAGAATCAACTGTTTTCACATCCTAATCATCAGAAACTGGTCAAAAAGGTGTTATAAGATCGTTCATTGAAAGTTTAGACACATACGGAATTTGGATGACGTTCGTCGGGCCATATATATCAAATATTACTTTATCCCAGACAATCACATCAGGAATTGGTATAGCAGAAATGTTCACTAGGGACAAGTATCTGCAGACTTTGTCAGAGGAAAAAGGTGGTTTTAGGACCTCACCCACCAGTTCAACTGTAAAGTATTCAGAAAGGTAATGACCATGTATCATTAAAAAGAAAACAATGACAAACCCAATCCAAAGGAGGAAGGCAAGTACAGTTAATAAAAGCCATAGATAATTCCATGGAAAAATAAAATAATTATTTTTGGCCAAATTATCAGCTTACATGCCTTTGACAGTTCTGTTGCAGTAGAGGCAGATGAAGTCAGAAAAATATCCAGAAGCACTTTGTGCAAAAACTGGAGTCGTGTTCGAAGGAGGAGAGCTGGCAGAAGCCTCTCACCGTGGTTCATATTAAACTATACCGTCTGTTGTGTAGAATTTGTGTAGAATCGCTCAATGTTGTTGACGTTACTTGTCGCAGAAGAAGTTAATGGAACTAATGAAAGATCATTTTCCACCTTCCCCAAGCTCCCCATAGGTATCAGCGTTGCGTCTTAAAACCTGTAGAGGAACATCCTTGTCTGTAGTGAGAGGGATTCAGGTACTACCCATGAGTCCTCTAGGTCTGCTGTGAAGGATTGGCAATATGATGTAGCTTGACATTGTCAATGCAGACAAAGCAATTTTCTTAGAACCAGGAAGCGGTGGTAAAATTTCAGTTCTGTTACCGTGTATTCCCAGGACTGGAAACAGTGCATGACAGGAAGGATCGAACCCCTTTTTCACAGCAATCTTTTCATGCACTAGATCTCCAACTTTTGGAATCCAGCAGGTAGATGTTATTGGTACATCCCTTATTCCCAAGGAGGCGGCAATGGCAGATGTGTTGTTGTCACTGAACTGTTGTAAGACCTGCAGGACACTGATACATTCATTTATGTCAAAAGTTGTATCTGCTGCCTCTGCACCATGACCATCAAGATCTGGAACATACATTCATGTTCTGAATAGGCATTCATACGAGGTAGACCCCCCTAGGACCTTCTGGGCAGATTAGTAAGGGCTCTCTGGACTCCATACAGGTGAGTTCGCCAACTACAACCCGGACCCTAATACCCTGGCTGTTAAGGGTTGCTTTAAATCCTGTTTCTTCGCTCCATGACACTATTTCCCTTGGGATGAAATGGAGTCGAATAATGCAGTTGCACCCCTAATTAAGCCATGGCATCCCTGAAAGCCCTTGAGAAGAAAGCAGGGCCCTAGTCCGAGTGGAAAGCCGCAACAGCATATGTGCAGATAAAGACTTGCAAATCTTTAATATCAGTTGAAGCCAAACCAATAGAAATCTGGGCATGAGTCAACAGCGACTAAACTGTATTTGTATTTACTGCCAGGTGTCAAGGGACCACAATGTTCCAAGTACACACATTGTAATGGTTTGTTAGAAATTAGGTAGGGTATCTGCGATGGGGGTTTGAAGGTGGACCCTTTTATTTGTTGACAGATTTCACAACAAAGTAGATACTGCTTGTTCTGTTTATATAAACCTGGCCACTAGTAACATGCTTGTAACAATTATATTGCAGCGCCCACACCAGCATGGGTAGAAGCAATTCCCTCATGCACTGCTTTGATCAATTCTGGTCTTTGATCTTTGTTGGGAATCACACGATTGCCCACCCCTTGTATGACTACGAAAGCTGTATTGAGGCATGATATACAGTGGGAATATTTGGCAGGATATGCCTTTAGCATCGGTGTGCCATCAGCTGAAGCTTTCACAGCAGCCAGTGTTTCATCATCCAATTTCATTCTAGAATTAGTTACTGCAGCAACAGAATTCGTAGCTACTGCTGATTTGGCTGCTTCATCAGCCAGGGTATTGCAGCAACGTGTATTCAAGCACGCTGATGTCCAAGTGTATGTACAACATGGACATTAGGCAGTATTTCTTCAGATCTGCTACTTTCCCCCCACAAAAGTCTGTGTTTGATGGTGTTCCCTTTTGAATCTCTGAACTCATTCTGGTGCCAGTAGTGCAGATATTCATTGAAGGACTGGACACAATAGTACGAGACACAGACAATCAGCATCAGCTGTTCAGGATCTGTGTTTGCCAGTGCCATCACCAGAGCTTTAAGCTCTGCCAATTATGCAGTGTAATCCTCTAAGGTCTGTGTATAAGTATGCTGTGGATGGAACTCACCATCCTTCATGTAGCCACTCACGACTGCACAAGCAGCGGAGTATTGATGTTTTGCACCTATAGCTTGTTGGGCTGAACCATCAGTTTATATAATTGTTTAAATTGTTCAATAGGCAATGTGCTTGCTGGAACTGGGTATTCAAGTTTGTATTGCAAAAATTATTGAGTTTGTAATTTTGGGTAAAAAATATAGTCAACTTCAAAGGCCGTCAGAGACTTTGCCCATTGACTGTTCTGTATGAATGGTCTGGTTTAGCTATGGGGAACAACGGATTGTTCATTGGTGAGACACAGGGTTCAATTATGCCTTGGTACTCTAATTGTGTGAGGATTTCCATCACGGGTGTTTTAGCTTCATGCTTTATTGGATATTGGGGTTGAGGCTGGGGTTGGGATTTAATGGGTATTACATGATAGGGGGAATCTTTATCCCACCCTACGTGGTTGCAATATAACGCAGGTACCTGCACCACTGCCCAATCAATGGAGTGAATTTCTATGAGATTTCTGGGAACAAGGGGCGAAAAATACTGTTCAACAACCTCTTCCCCATAGGGAGATTATGGACGGATTCTGGTGGCCAATTCTTCTCAGCCAACAAAATATTATAAATGGTAACAATGTGATCCTGAAAGATGGCATAAATTGTGCTTTCAATGTCTCCTTCTAACTGTACAGTTACTTTATACACCCTATGGGTCTCAACTTGTAAGAAGTCATCAGTTGTTTTCACCTCCGGATACTCTTGAAGATCCCGATGAACTATTGTGAGCTCTGCTGCACTGTCTAGCAGTGCTAGTGCACAATTCCTGTTCTCCAGTAAAGCCTTCTTCCTGAGTGGCATGTCATATAGAAACTGCCACCACTTTTTTCTTTATGAATTGGGGTTTTTGCTAGGGAAGTTTTTCTTCTTTCAGACTTCAGAAACTTCACATAAGTGTTGCGAGTCCTTTCTCAGTTTCACGTACTCTGTTCGCTGCTCTGACCACCCACCTCTCTCACTGTGTTTTTCCGGTGAGTCCTAAAAAGAACGAGATTGGCGTGTATCAGTATATTGATATCTGTCTGGCGTTTTTATACTAACTCTAGTTCTAAGATTATAGTTGTTTTGAGGGGCCTCCGAATGGGGAGATTCTCCTGTTTCTTCTTTAGGTGTTTTTGTTTTAATCCCTGCATTTTAAGAACCTTCAGGTGCTTGATCAGGGGAATCTTTATTACAACTACCCTGAAATTGGGGTTTAATCGGTCTGGCCCCCAGACTACCTCGACCAATACTGGAGTAGGTTTTGGTGATAATCTTTGACAACTCAAGTTCTTGAACCTGTGCAGGAACATCCCGGAGCTGCATACGCACTGCTAGTGCAACTGCCTCCCCTTTTAGATTATTCAATTTTATTGAGAACACTGTGGTGAAATTACCCATCAATTGCATCCCCAAATCAAGGACCGGGGCAGCCACGTATTCATCTGAATTTGTTCTAACACCTCCGGAAGATTAGCAAGTGTTGGTGTACCATGTGTGGTAGTATAGACCATGGCAAATACTGTGCCCCAAGTATTGCAGTTATCTACTGTGGGAACCATCCCAAATGGCACGCACATAGTAAGTATTATATGGTTATCCTGAGGACCCGTATGGGGAAAAACTGCTTCCAGCGCATTCATTTTTGAGCTAACCAAAACAGAATATTCTACCGCTTGGCGGGTACTTTACCCCTGGTCGAATGTACAGTCGCAGGATTAATGCCTGGCGTAACTGCATGTAGTTGCGATGGGGCAGCATGTGCTGGGTTAGTATTTAATATTTGCATTACAAACTGTACTAACAGTCTGTATATTGTTGTGAGCTCCGTATATAAACGGTGTCGCCAAGGTTGCTCCATCAGGGTGCAGTGTATATGTGGCCAATAAAGCCAGGTAGGGCCATCATTGCTTAGAGGACCTAATGTGTAATATTGTATGTGGTAGTGTGCCATCAAGCCAATTATTATGCTCTTGGTAAAATATCTCTAAATATGCATAAGCTCTGAATTGTGGAGGTACGTTTGCAGGTGGGTTGTAATGAAATGTGTTTGTGTTCCCCTCAACTGCTGGAAAAATGACCCAAGAGTAAAATGTTTCTGTTCTGTAGGCTGGATGAGACTCAACAACAAATGTGACTGGACCCCACTATCCTGTGAGGTCATTTGTCAAGAAATGTGCTGTGAGGGGAGGTTGCATATTTGCTGAAATTACTACCTGTTGCAGGTTCGCCATGGTAATGGTAAAGGTTTTTGTTCAGTGGTAAGGACACTAAAAGGGGATTAATCCTTTTAAGGTTCAAGCCTAAACAACCTACAGCATTAATTAGGTACTACCTACTTATCTGAAGAGGAAATCCTCAATACCACGGGCACCTCCGTATATAGTATTGAGGTGCCTTTAGCACATAGTGAGAAAGAGATACTTAGGAGGATCCAAAAATTAGTGCCTGACCCAACGTTGGTGGCGCCATGTCACATAGGTTCTTATTATCCTAATGAGACTACCGATTTGGGCAGCAAAATCACCTGAATTGTGGGCTACTGAGTACAATCCCACACCAAGTGATGCCTGTTAGCCCAATCCAGGTTTTCTGGCCAACTAGCAGCGCCTCATCTCCACCTGAGAGCGGGGATGATTGTGGCAACCGGACGCATGACAGAGAAGACTCCTCAGGGGAATCGTGGTCGATCAGATCTCATCCCTTTCTCTCTGTTACATTAGTCTCACACAGGCAAAGACAAATAGATGCAGAGCATAGATCAATAAGGTTTATTGAAATAACTGCATCTTAGATAAAATGGCATGTATTGCAATAACTAGGATGATAAAACACATTAGAAGCAAAATTGTGGCAAGGAGAGTGAAACACAAAAACGGGTCCCACCATGCTGTCACTAGAAATAATATATTTGTTTCCTTCCTCAGCTATGTTAGAGCACAGAGTGAAAAGCCCTAACCGCCCTTCAGGTTTTGGCCCGGCAAGACATCCTCTCCCATGCCTGGGCAAGGAAGCCTGTTGTCTAAAAAGACACCATCCCCATATAGGCCAGGGTTTTGGCAGTCTAAGCAAGCAGCCGTACCGAAGATGTTCAGCAATCAGCATGCAGCCGTGGTCATCTGGCTGGAATCTCCCTATAATGTGTACGGGACACAGAAGTGTTTTATATTAAATCGAATGATGTTCTAAGAAAAGGTCCCCACATAAGGATATGTATGTTTCTGTGAATGTCGTAGACACAGCGTACCACTTTTGCCGGCAACCCTATCTGAATGCAGTCTTGAGGAAAGCACAAAGTGAAATGAATGCAGTGCTAAGAACGTAATGCTTGCCTAGGCAAAAGAACAAACAGATAGAGAGATTAAAACTAATACTAGAAAAATAGAGCAATGCTGAATAAAATGTAACTGGATTAAAGTGCACAACAGCAGGCGTAGTTTCCTAAAATACTGTGTCTAAAACATGGCTAAAATAGCTATACAACAGCAGACCATTCAGAACTCAGTGGCCAGAATCACTCTCAATCTCAGATGCCACATCATACCTGAAGAAGCTCCACTGACTCGCCACACACAAATGAACACAATTCAAACTCTTTCAATGCACTATGTAACACTGACCCAGCATACCTCAACAATCACATTTGCTTTCACAAACATTCCAGACTCCTTCCCTTGTCCAGGCTCTTATTACACACATCCGACGCACATTGAGAACCAGATCTGCCAGTCAAGCCTTCTCCTGCATCACTCCTAAAGTATGGAACAGTCAGCTACCACACATAAGAGCCTCCTGCTCACTTCTTGAATTAAGCAAGAAGCTGGACACATGGCTTTTTGAGGAGACTCACTCAGCCCTATGTTTAACTAGGCTCTGCAAAGCTGTGAAACATAAGATGTCAGGTTGTCCACATAGGTGTGAAAGCATCAATAACTCTTCTCTGTTAAACTATAGCTCATTAAAACACTTATGGCCTGATCTTGAGTTTGGTAGATGGGGTTACTCGATCAAAACATAACGGATATCCCGTTCACCGTATTATGATTCTGATATATGCTAAATAAATCATAATATGGTGGGCAGGATATCCGTCACATTTGTGAAGGAGTAACCCATCCCCCAAACTCTAAATCAAGCCATTAGTTATGCCATCCTGTATGGGGTCACTCTATTCAGTTAGTTGTACTGCATCAAACCTCTTGTCATGGTCTAGAGGTACAGCATAAGACACAGGCCCTCATTACGAGTGTGGTAGTCTCAAGACCGCCACACTCACGATGGCAGTCGGACCACCGCAGCCAGGGTGGACAGACTGCCCTATTATGACCGTGACACATGATGGGCCACCGTCCGACCATTGGCACTGCCAGTTTGCCGCCTGTCGAAGGCCTGGCAGTCTCGGCGGTCGCAATTTGCCAGGGCAGCACTGCAAGCAACGCTGCCTTGGGGATTACAAGTCTCCTTTCCGCCAGCCTTTTAATGACAGTCTCACCGCCATGCAAAGGCTGGCAGAAAGGTGGCGTCGGGGGCCCCGAAGGGTGCCATTGGATGCCCATGCACTTGGCATGGGCACTGCAGGGGCCCCAATGGACAGCCCGTCGTGCATTTCACTGCCTGAATTACCTGCAGTGAAATGCGTGACAGGTGCTGTCACACCCAACACACCACAACATTCCCGTCGGCTCCATTACGAGCCAGCTTCATTGTTGTGGTGAGTTTTCTGCTGGGCCAGAGGGTGGAAACGCTGTTTTCGCCCGCTGGTCCAGTGGAAAACTCCTATTAGGGCAGCCAGCATACTGCCAGCACTGGCAATATGGTGGCTGCAGAGGCTTTGGCGGTCTTCTGTTAAGACCGCCAAAGTCGTAATGAGGCCCTCAGTGTCTGGCCAGTTGATGTTGTAGTCTGTGAAGGTGGTTACTTTATACTTTCTTTCCATTTGTGGATTGACTCACTTTTTCTTTTAAAATATCACTCCACCCTTGGATCCTAGAATACGCTTAGCGTTCAGCCATGGCTCATTAATGCTAAAAAAGAAAGAGCCAAGTTGAATCATACACCTTTTCTGCATGTTGTAGACCCTCTGTAACTACAGGTCCATCTCGCTCCTGCCTTTTCCGCTAAAGTAATTGAGAAAGCCATCAATACTCAACTCCCAGACCACATAGAATTGCATCAACTCCTAGCCAGCTCTCAATTTAGCTTTCACAAGAACCACAGCACAGAAACATCCCTCATTGCAACCACCAATGACATCAAAAGCATCCTTGACTGAGAAGAAATAGCTGCACTCATCCTCCTCAACCTCTCTAAAGCTTTCAAAATAGTATTCCACAACTTACTCATCAGACAGCTTCAGCATTTGGGTATCTGTGGACTGGCCCTCAACTGGAAATCCTCCTTCCTCACAGGCAGAACTCATTGAGTTAGACCTCTCCTCCTACACCTCAGAACCCTATAAACTGATCTGTGGAGTCCCTCAAGGATCGTCGCTCAGGCCACCACTCTTCAGCGTCCACATGATGCCCCTCACAGACATTGTGAGAGCCCACAGCATCAATATAGTATCCTATGCCATTGACATACAGCTCATTCCCTCCTTTACTGACTCAACAAGCACCCCAAAGCAAGCTTCATCAATGTATGAGCAATGTCATTGCTTGGATGAAAAACCACTATCTCCAACTCAACACAGATAAAACCAAAGTCCTTGTCGCCAGTAACAACCAGTCCCACGAGACGCCTCTTGGAGGTTCTCTGAACTTCGAACCCCCACCCACTCCTGCTGACCATGTCAAGAACCTTGGGATTATCCTGGATACCAACCTCTCCATCAGCAGACAGATCACTGACGTTGCCTCATCATTATTCCACATCCTGCGAATGCTAGGCAAGATTTTAAAGTGGATCCCACTTCACACCAGATAAACAGTCACCCACGTTCTTATCACAAGTAGACTTGATTAGAGAAAAGCCCTCTACTTCAGAATACCAGCCCATGCTCCATAGTAATTCCAAACCACCCAGAACACGTCCGCTAGACACATCCTCAACATCCAGTGAAATAACCACATATCTACAACCCAACAATCACCACTGGCTCCCAGTCCAGGAAAGGTGTAAGTTCAAGCTACTCGCCCCCTACAAAGCTCTCCACTAAACCAGTTCAGCATACCTCAACCACAGCCTCAACTTCTACCAACACACCTGACATCTTCAGTCTACATCCCAGGTAAGAGCACACCTCCCTTGTATCAAGAAGACCATAAGCAGAGGATGCTCCTTCTCATACCTCACAGCCAAGACCTGGTATGGCCTCCCAAAATACCTCAGAACCTTCCCCTCCCTCAGGGATTTCCAAAGGATCCTCAAGACATAGCTCTTCCAGATGAAACAGGCACAATCTCCTCCCTCAGGCCTGGCCTACTCAGCGCCTTTATACCCTTATGGTTCATTAGCCCCGCTCTACAAATCCATATAACATAGGATAATCACAGTATCAATAGCACTTAATCATACACTTCTTAGAGTTAGCACTAAGTGGAACACATAATGACTGTATGAGTGGTACCCCAATGATTGTGTGGCCCCACCTTATCTGGTTTTGAATTCTTCCTAGTCATCCTTCACTTAATGGCCCCTGTAAGATTAGGATTTACCATTGTACAAGCCATTCTTCACTAATCACAGATGAGGAGTGTGTGGTTAATGTGATATTCTTGTATCTACACACATTTATGTATTCATGTATGTATGTATGTATATGGTATTTCTAAAGCGTGAACTTAGCTAAAAAGCATTTCTTCATAGTAATGTAGTGTTCTTTAAAGAGCTGTGTCTTTAACTCTTTCCAAAATTGGAGTACCTTTGAAGCAGTCTTGAAGGATATGGGAACAAAGATGGAAAGGTTTAGTATCTTGCTTTTTTCTTTTTTACACTTCCTAATGTGCACTCTGATGGTGTCCTGGTAGCAGATTTGCTGAGAACTACCAGAGATGGTGAGCTTTTCTGAAACATAAACAGATACGCTAGTTGTGCAGCTTTGTAATTGATGCAGCTAGTGTTGAAGATGACTGGCAAGTGAAGCCAAAGTAGTTCCATCAGGGTGGGGATGTTATCATATTTTTTCAGTCACTGGATGAGATGAGCTATGGGCAGTAGAAAGCCCCTAAGTGGTGACAGTGTGGAATCTGGGAGGCCATAAAATAGGACATTGCCATCATCCCAATGCAAGAGTGGAAGGGCTTGAAAAGCAGTGCTGAAGCTGATTTCTAGAAAACACAGCTTGACCCTCGCAATAGGTATCTTTTGTGACCTGGAGGTGCCCATGTGAACAAATTGGTGTTAGTTGAATAGGTAGGAGCAGAACCAGTAAAGAACATTGCTGAAGAATCCCATTCGTAATTTGAGGGTGCGTCCAAGGGTGAGGTGGGCAACTGCCAGAGGAAACTGAGCAGTCCAGCAATATCAGGAGGCGGGTGTCATCTTCATGTGTTATGAAGATGGCATTGTCTGCAATGTGTAAGGTGGTGGTCGCCATGCTGCATTGTGATCTGAAGCCAGACTGGCAGTCATGAAGGAGATAGTTAACCTTGATGAGATCTTAGAGTTGTACAGAGACTTCTTTTTCAATGATCTTTCTGTTGACAGGTAGGTGATTGATGGCCGAGTAGTGGGTGAGGCCATTAGAATCTAATGTAGATTTCTTTCAGTGCGGGAGCATCTGGCCAGTTTTGAGACCTCTTGGGAACCCTCTTAAAATGGAGCCACTCTCTGTTTTAACCTAGAGATGCCACAGCAGCATAGGGCATGTCCACTTCAAATGTTTATCTCTAATTACATTACCTGTGGTGTGTGCACCAATATAAGGGTATGAAATATACTGTACATTCTTAATGTGAAATATATTAACTGTTTCATTGCAGTTATGCATAGGTTAATATTTTATGGTTGGATGATCGATTATGGCCGGAACTTTGTCCACTAAATAAAAAATGGGCTTGCATCAAGAGACCTATTACGTAATGGATGATTTTTCAGATTGCATTAGTCTAATTCGCCAAAATATTAAATATTTTTATGACTGTGGTGCTAAAAGTACTAACGTTAGGTTTTCTGAGTAGAAAAAGAGTCTATTCATTCCATGTATTTTTCTATAATGTCTCTGGGTAGTCAAGAGACAGTTACATATTTCTCATCTTCTTCTACTCTACATTGTCGTTCAAACCCCTAGTGTTTGATTTCAAAGAAATTCTCCAATATTGTTATGTAGCATGCAGTATATCTGTGGTAGAAGCCATATTGTCAGTAGGATTAACTTTTTCAATAACTGTCCAGGAAAGCTTCAGTCATGTCTGTCAGTTCAAGACAGTGAGCAATTTACTTTTTTGTGAGGCAAGTGCAGTGAATGCTACTGCTGTGTCCTGTGCTCGGACCTGTGGATCTTATTTTCACCTTCAGCATTGTGTTACCAATATATTTCAGGCCACAAAAATATGTAATCATACATATCAGGAATTCTTTGTTACAGTTTGTGTGGGCACGCGTTTCCGAACGTAAATCATTTGACTTGGATTTTCTGGTGAGATGGCACATACTACAATTTCCCCACAACTCTTGGAATGATCCATTGAGTGAGTGGTATTTTGTTCTGCTCAACTTGTGTTCTTCATATGTTTGGTTCATCTGTGCACCATGCTGTTCTCAGGATCTTGTCTCTTGGAAAGACATATACAATACAGAGGGTTGGTGAAGGCATCACAGAATCCTCAACAGTAAAGGCGACAGCAGTAGAGGATATTGCAGTGTTATTTGATGGATAACCTTGCAGGTGACCTTTTTCTGAGCTGGGGAATTACATTCAAAAGAAGATACCTGAGTCCAGTGACCCACTCTATCCTTCAAGTATCTGGGACAGGCAGACAGTGGTGGGTGGAGGGGAGAGCTGTGTAGGAGGCTAAGGTCCTCATGTCAGAGGGTTTCGTGGGAGATGTGAGTGACTGTGTTGTATCGGCCATATCAGGCTTAATTAGCCCGCATTTTGCTCAATTAGATGCTGTCGAGAAGAAGCTATCAAAATTGGATCATACTCTAGAAATAAATCTGCACACAAAGGCTGCCTTTGATACCAAACTTAATTCTAACCCTTCTCTGAGACATGATTTGCAGTCAGGAACCCTACCTTCTAGCACGCAAGATGTGGGTGCTGTCTAGCAGACCACTCAGGAGCAGTGTACTCACGGGGAGCAAAGAATGGTGGAGAGTGCTAAGAAGAAGAACAAGCCAGGAGGTTGAAAGAATGGGGACTATGGCCCTCATTGCGACCCTGGCGGTGAGCGATAAAGTGGCGGTAATACCGCCAACAGGCTGGCGGTAAGTACCATCAAATTATGACCATGGCGATGATAACTCCGATAACAGCCAATGTACCACACCAACCGCCACAGCGGAAACAACAGTCACCACAGTGGTAGACGTCAAACAGCCAGGTGGAAGACAATGTACGGCCCACCATATTATGAAACTACAAACAGCCATCTTTTCCAGGGTGGTACCAACGCCAACAAAAGCCTGGCGGAAACAGAGCTCTTAAGTGACTCATCATTGGAGACACAGGGAAGAACCACGCCGCCATGGAACCCGAACTGCAAGTTTTCCCGATGATCTTCTATGTCATGCTCCACCTGGAACACCAATGCCGACAAAGACGACGACAGTGAGTACAGCCACCTAGCACACAAGGAAGAGAGGGAGGAAAACAAGAGTGACATACACACACGCACTACACACACCTGACACACACACACCATACACACAATCAGCTGCACACGTAAACCAATCGCACAAGACACACGGCATAATAAAACACGGACCATAATGCTGGAGTAGCAACAATGTATTAGCATAGCAAAATCCACCACATGAACCAAATATATACAAATGTCCATAAAGGGCCAATGCCAAGTCCAAAGTCATGAGGGCACACAAGGCCACAGGGCACAGTCCAAGGCCCAATATGACAGCCGGAGAGAACACTGCAGGGGCATCATTTTGTAAGTGGGAAGGCACCTCAGGGAGATGGGAGGCACCTCAGCCAAATACGGGAACGTCCCCACTAGTTCTGGATATGGCAACATGCCCATTGCTTTGTCCTGGGGAGTGCAAGGTCACAGTCTCTGGAGTGGGTGACTTGCCCGCTGGTTCTGGAGGGGACAACATGTCCATTGCTTTGTCCTGGGGAGTGCAAGGCCACAGTCTCTCGAGTGGGTGACTTGCCCACTGGTTCTGGATGGGGCAGCCCACACAGCAGCCCCTGGAGGGTGGCCTACATGGTGTCTGCCAGCGGTAATGGCTGCACTGTGGTGGTGGTTGGAGGAGCCTCCTGGTCAGCCCCTGCACCGTCCGATATCTGCACTGTGGTGGTGGTTGGATGAGCCTCCTGGGGAGCCCCTACACTCACTGATGGCTGCATTGTGGTGGTGGCTGGAGGAGCCGACTGGGCAGCCCCTAAACTCACTGGTGGCTGCATTGTGGTGGTGGTTGGAGGAGCCTCCTGGGCAGCCCTTGCACTGTCCAATATCTGCACTGTGGTGGATGTTGGATGAGCCTCCTGGGCCTGGTGGTGCAGGCTCCTTCCCCTTCTTCACAGCTGGTGCAGGCTCCTTCCCCTTCTTCACAGCTGGTGCAGGCCCCTTCCCCATCTTCACAGCTGGTGCAGGACTCTTCCCTTTCTTCCCTGAAGGCGCTTGCTCCTTCCCCTACTGTGTTGTAGGTCTGCTATCGTTACCACAATGAGCAGGAGGTGCTACCACTGTCCCTGTGGACTTTTTGGCTGAGGTGCAGGGCTGTGTCCTTGGTACCCTGCCCATATGTGCAGAACAGGGGGAGGGGTAGGGAAGATGTCCATTTGGGAAATGAAAAGCTTTTTAGGGACATTGGGGGGAGGAGTAATGGGAGTGGAGGATGAGGGAGTGGTTGTTGAAGGTGTGTGTCTACTGGATTTGGGTGCAGATGCATGGGCTGTATTCTGATGTGAGGTGGATGGCTGTTGGGTGTCTGAGTGCTTGCGCTTCTGTCCTTTAGGAGGGGGGACAGACACGGTGGGAGCGGACAGAGGGGACACATGCATAGTTGTTGTGGAGGTGTCTGCCAGTGACGTGTGTTCTTCTTGGTGTGGTGATGCTGATTGTGGATGTAGATGTTGTGCATGCAGGTGTGAGTGTGGACATGCTTGGGAGGGAGGTGGAGTAGGAGGAGGAGGGGGAGACAGTAGAGGCAGTGGATGTTATCGTGTCTGCAACTGTATGTGTTTGTGTGAGTGCCTGTGGGATGAAGTGTGGTGCTTGTGTTTGCCTGTGTCACTCTTGTGTGTTGCCTTGTGTGCATGCTCGTCTGTATGTGTGCCTGGGATGGGGTGGGGTTACGGAGAATGGGACTGGGAAGTGGTAGTTGGAGGGGGGACGATAGAAACAGGGACAATGGCTGCCATCAGAGAGGAGGCCAGAGCCTGAAACAATCTCTGTTGGGCCACCAATCCACTGTGAATGCTCTCCAGGAATGCATTGCACTGCTGCACCTGGGATGCCAGCCCCTGGATGGCATTCCCAATGATTGACTGCCCTACAGAGAAGGATCTCAGGAGGTCAATAGCCTCCTCACCCAGGGCAGCAGGGGTCATTGGGGCAGGGCCTGAGGTGCCTGGGCGAAGGAGATGCCCACCCTCCTGAGTGAGCGGGCACAGGCAATTCGTTGAGGGGCTAATGGGAGGGCAGTGCTGGTGTGGGTGTGGCGGCTGTACCTGCAGCTAAGGTGGTCAGAAAGGTGTCTGCCACCACCAGGGAGCTCCCATCGGAGCAGGTATCACAGTCTGTGTTGTCCCCTCCAGTATCTGCTGTGGTGTTCCCCTCGCACTCGGTCCCACTGGTTCCCTCGACGTCAGTGGACTCTTCCTCCAGGGTCCTGTGGGATGCAGCTCCCTCTGTCGCCAGTGCCCCAACTCCTCCGCTAGATGATGCTAATGTACACAAGGACACAATGACAAAATAAGAAAGGGGGGGAGAGAGACAAAGGATACACTGGGTCAATGACTGCACCAAACCACCATAGGCGTACACAGCACCCTCACACATAGGGAACAGGCCTACGCACAGTGCATTGCACTACCAGTGAATGGCTAGTCACCAAGGCATGAGGAGGAGCACACACTGCCAACTGCATCACACCTGGGACCCACGCAGCCCTGCCTAGAAGTGAATACTAACAAGCTAGGTTACCTGTATTTGCCATGCAACCATTACCCTTCAGAGGATCTACGCAGCAATGTTTGGCCTGGCCTTAAGGACACCCACTAACACACAACCACCACCCAGATACAATCCCACCAGCCATAAGTTGTAATGATGCTCACTGTACTCACCCCCTTGTGGCTGCTGTGATTCCCTCAAGCACCCATCCAGCTCAGAGTAGGCCACCGCCAGTGTGCACATCATCAGGGAGGTCAGGGTCTGATGGGCACCCCTTCCTCGTTGCGAGTCCTTTCTCAGTTTCACGTACTCTGTTCGCTGCTCTGACCACCCACCTCTCTCACTGTGTTTTTCCGGTGAGTCCTAAAAAGAACGAGATTGGCGTGTATCAGTATATTGATATCTGTCTGGCGTTTTTATACTAACTCTAGTTCTAAGATTATAGTTGTTTTGAGGGGCCTCCGAATGGGGAGATTCTCCTGTTTCTTCTTTAGGTGTTTTTGTTTTAATCCCTGCATTTTAAGAACCTTCAGGTGCTTGATCAGGGGAATCTTTATTACAACTACCCTGAAATTGGGGTTTAATCGGTCTGGCCCCCAGACTACCTCGACCAATACTGGAGTAGGTTTTGGTGATAATCTTTGACAACTCAAGTTCTTGAACCTGTGCAGGAACATCCCGGAGCTGCATACGCACTGCTAGTGCAACTGCCTCCCCTTTTAGATTATTCAATTTTATTGAGAACACTGTGGTGAAATTACCCATCAATTGCATCCCCAAATCAAGGGCCGGGGCAGCCACGTATTCATCTGAATTTGTTCTAACACCTCCGGAAGATTAGCAAGTGTTGGTGTACCATGTGTGGTAGTATAGACCATGGCAAATACTGTGCCCCAAGTATTGCAGTTATCTACTGTGGGAACCATCCCAAATGGCACGCACATAGTAAGTATTATATGGTTATCCTGAGGACCCGTATGGGGAAAAACTGCTTCCAGCACATTCATTTTTGAGCTCACCAAAACAGAATATTCTACCGCTTGGCGGGTACTTTACCCCTGGTCGAATGTACAGTCGCAGGATTAATGCCTGGCGTAACTGCATGTAGTTGCGATGGGGCAGCATGTGCTGGGTTAGTATTTAATATTTGCATTACAAACTGTACTAACAGTCTGTATATTGTTGTGAGCTCCGTATATAAACGGTGTCGCCAAGGTTGCTGCATCAGGGTGCAGTGTATATGTGGCCAATAAAGCCAGGTAGGGCCATCATTGCTTAGAGGACCTAATGTGTAATATTGTATGTGGTAGTGTGCCATCAAGCCAATTATTATGCTCTTGGTAAAATATCTCTAAATATGCATAAGCTCTGAATTGTGGAGGTACGTTTGCAGGTGGGTTGTAATGAAATGTGTTTGTGTTCCCCTCAACTGCTGGAAAAATGACCCAAGAGTAAAATGTTTCTGTTCTGTAGGCTGGATGAGACTCAACAACAAATGTGACTGGACCCCACTATCCTGTGAGGTCATTTGTCAAGAAATGTGCTGTGAGGGGAGGTTGCATATTTGCTGAAATTACTACCTGTTGCGGGTTCGCCATGGTAATGGTAAAGGTTTTTGTTCAGTGGTAAGGACACTAAAAGGGGATTAATCCTTTTAAGGTTCAAGCCTAAACAACCTACAGCATTAATTAGGTACTACCTACTTATCTGAAGAGGAAATCCTCAATACCACGGGCACCTCCGTATATAGTATTGAGGTGCCTTTAGCACATAGTGAGAAAGAGATACTTAGGAGGATCCAAAAATTAGTGCCTGACCCAACGTTGGTGGCGCCATGTCACATAGGTTCTTATTATCTTAATGAGACTACCGATTTGGGCAGCAAAATCACCCGAATTGTGGGCTACTGAGTACAATCCCACACCAAGTGATGCCTGTTAGCCCAATCCAGGTTTTCTGGCCAACTAGCAGCGCCTCATCTCCACCTGAGAGCGGGGATGATTGTGGCAACCGGACGCATGACAGAGAAGACTCCTCAGGGGAATCGTGGTCGATCAGATCTCATCCCTTTCTCTCTGTTACATTAGTCTCACACAGGCAAAGACAAATAGATGCAGAGCATAGATCAATAAGGTTTATTGAAATAACTGCATCTTAGATAAAATGGCATGTATTGCAATAACTAGGATGATAAAACACATTAGAAGCAAAATTGTGGCAAGGAGAGTGAAACACAAAAACGGGTCCCACCATGCTGTCACTAGAAATAATATATTTGTTTCCTTCCTCAGCTATGTTAGAGCACAGAGTGAAAAGCCCTAACCGCCCTTCAGGTTTTGGCCCGGCAAGACATCCTCTCCCATGCCTGGGCAAGGAAGCCTGTTGTCTAAAAAGACACCATCCCCATATAGGCCAGGGTTTTGGCAGTCTAAGCAAGCAGCCGTACCGAAGATGTTCAGCAATCAGCATGCAGCCGTGGTCATCTGGCTGGAATCTCCCTATAATGTGTACGGGACACAGAAGTGTTTTATATTAAATCGAATGATGTTCTAAGAAAAGGTCCCCACATAAGGATATGTATGTTTCTGTGAATGTCGTAGACACAGCGTACCACTTTTGCCGGCAACCCTATCTGAATGCAGTCTTGAGGAAAGCACAAAGTGAAATGAATGCAGTGCTAAGAACGTAATGCTTGCCTAGGCAAAAGAACAAACAGATAGAGAGATTAAAACTAATACTAGAAAAATAGAGCAATGCTGAATAAAATGTAACTGGATTAAAGTGCACAACAGCAGGCGTAGTTTCCTAAAATACTGTGTCTAAAACATGGCTAAAATAGCTATACAACAGCAGACCATTCAGAACTCAGTGGCCAGAATCACTCTCAATCTCAGATGCCACATCATACCTGAAGAAGCTCCACTGACTCGCCACACACAAATGAGCACAATTCAAACTCTTTCAATGCACTATGTAACACTGACCCAGCATACCTCAACAATCACATTTGCTTTCACAAACATTCCAGACTCCTTCCCTTGTCCAGGCTCTTAATACACACATCCGACGCACATTGAGAACCAAATCTGCCAGTCAAGCCTTCTCCTGCATCACTCCTAAAGTATGGAACAGTCAGCTACCACACATAAGAGCCTCCTGCTCACTTCTTGAATTAAGCAAGAAGCTGGACACATGGCTTTTTGAGGAGACTCACTCAGCCCTATGTTTAACTAGGCTCTGCAAAGCTGTGAAACATAAGATGTCAGGTTGTCCACATAGGTGTGAAAGCATCAATAACTCTTCTCTGTTAAACTATAGCTCATTAAAACACTTATGGCCTGATCTTGAGTTTGGTAGATGGGGTTACTCGATCAAAACATAACGGATATCCCGTTCACCGTATTATGATTCTGATATATGCTAAATAAATCATAATACGGTGGGCAGGATATCCGTCACATTTGTGAAGGAGTAACCCATCCCCCAAACTCTAAATCAAGCCATTAGTTATGCCATCCTGTATGGGGTCACTCTATTCAGTTAGTTGTACTGCATCAAACCTCTTGTCATGGTCTAGAGGTACAGCATAAGACACAGGCCCTCATTACGAGTGTGGTAGTCTCAAGACCGCCACACTCACGATGGCAGTCGGACCACCGCAGCCAGGGTGGACAGACTGCCCTATTATGACCGTGACACATGATGGGCCACCGTCCGACCATTGGCACTGCCAGTTTGCCGCCTGTCGAAAGCCTGGCAGTCTCGGCGGTCGCAATTTGCCAGGGCAGCACTGCAAGCAACGCTGCCTTGGGGATTACAAGTCTCCTTTCCGCCAGCCTTTTAATGACAGTCTCACCGCCATGCAAAGGCTGGCAGAAAGGTGGCGTCGGGGGCCCCGAAGGGTGCCATTGGGTGCCCATGCACTTGGCATGGGCACTGCAGGGGCCCTAATGGACAGCCCCGTCGTGCATTTCACTGCCTGAATTAACTGCAGTGAAATGCGTGACAGGTGCTGTCACACCCAACACACCACAACATTCCCGTCGGCTCCATTACGAGCCAGCTTCATTGTTGTGGTGAGTTTTCTGCTGGGCCAGAGGGTGGAAACGCTGTTTTCGCCCGCTGGTCCAGTGGAAAACTCCTATTAGGGCAGCCAGCATACTGCCAGCACTGGCAATATGGTGGCTGCAGAGGCTTTGGCGGTCTTCTGTTAAGACCGCCAAAGTCGTAATGAGGCCCTCAGTGTCTGGCCAGTTGATGTTGTAGTCTGTGAAGGTGGTTACTTTATACTTTCTTTCCATTTGTGGATTGACTCACTTTTTCTCTTAAAATATCACTCCACCCTTGGATCCTAGAATACGCTTAGCGTTCAGCCATGGCTCATTAATGCTAAAAAAGAAAGAGCCAAGTTGAATCATACACCTTTTCTGCATATTGTAGACCCTCAGTAACTACAGGTCCATCTCGATCCTGCCTTTTCCGCTAAAGTAATTGAGAAAGCCATCAATACTCAACTCCCAGACCACATAGAATTGCATCAACTCCTAGCCAGCTCTCAATTTAGCTTTCACAAGAACCACAGCACAGAAACATCCCTCATTGCAACCACCAATGACATCAAAAGCATCCTTGACTGAGAAGAAATAGCTGCACTCATCCTCCTCAACCTCTCTAAAGCTTTCAAAATAGTATTCCACAACTTACTCATCAGACAGCTTCAGCATTTGGGTTTCTGTGGACTGGCCCTCAACTGGAAATCCTCCTTCCTCACAGGCAGAACTCATTGAGTTAGACCTCTCCTCCTACACCTCAGAACCCTATAAACTGATCTGTGGAGTCCCTCAAGGATCGTCGCTCAGGCCACCACTCTTCAGCGTCCACATGATGCCCCTCACAGACATTGTGAGAGCCCACAGCATCAATATAGTATCCTATGCCATTGACATACAGCTCATTCCCTCCTTTACTGACTCAACAAGCACCCCAAAGCAAGCTTCATCAATGTATGAGCAATGTCATTGCTTGGATGAAAAACCACTACCTCCAACTCAACAGAGACAAAACCAAAGTCCTTGTCGCCAGTAACAACCAGTCCCACGAGACGCCTCTTGGAGGTTCTCTGAACTTGGAACCCCCACCCACTCCTGCTGACCATGTCAAGAACCTTGGGATCATCCTGGATACCAACCTCTCCATCAGCAGACAGATCACTGACGTTGCCTCATCATTATTCCACATCCTGCGAATGCTAGGCAAGATTTTAAAGTGGATCCCACTTCACACCAGATAAACAGTCACCCACATTCTTATCACAAGTAGACTTGATTAGAGAAAAGCCCTCTACTTCAGAATACCAGCCCATGCTCCATAGTAATTCCAAACCACCCAGAACACGTCCGCTAGACACATCCTCAACATCCAGTAAAATAACCACATATCTACAACCCAACAATCACCACTGGCTCCCAGTCCAGGAAAGGTGTAAGTTCAAGCTACTCGCCCCCTACAAAGCTCTCCACTAAACCAGTGCAGCATACCTCAACCACAGCCTCAACTTCTACCAACACACCTGACATCTTCAGTCTACATCCCAGGTAAGAGCACACCTCCCTTGTATCAAGAAGACCATAAGCAGAGGATGCTCCTTCTCATACCTCACAGCCAAGACCTGGTATGGCCTCCCAAAATACCTCAGAACCTTCCCCTCCCTCAGGGATTTCCAAAGGATCCTCAAGACATAGCTCTTCCAGATGAAACAGGCACAATCTCCTCCTCCTCCCTCAGGCCTGGCCTACTCAGCGCCTTTATACCCTTATGGTTCATTAGCCCCGCTCTACAAATCCATATAACATAGGATAATCACAGTATCAATAGCACTTAATCATACACTTCTTAGAGTTAGCACTAAGTGGAACACATAATGACTGTATGAGTGGTACCCCAATGATTGTGTGGCCCCACCTTATCTGGTTTTGAATTCTTCCTAGTCATCCTTCACTTAATGGCCCCTGTAAGATTAGGACTTACCATTGTACAAGCCATTCTTCACTAATCACAGATGAGGAGTGTGTGGCTAATGTGATATTCTTGTATCTACACACATTTATGTATTCATGTATGTATGTATGTATATGGTATTTCTAAAGCGTGAACTTAGCTAAAAAGCATTTCTTCATAGTAATGTAGTGTTCTTTAAAGAGCTGAGTCTTTAACTCTTTCCAAAATTGGAGTACCTTTGAAGCAGTCTTGAAGGATATGGGAACAAAGATGGAAAGGTTTAGTATCTTGCTTTTTTCTTTTTTACACTTCCTAATGTGCACTCTGATGGTGTCCTGGTAGCAGATTTGCTGAGAACTACCAGAGATGGTGAGCTTTTCTGAAACATAAACAGATACGCTAGTTGTGCAGCTTTGTAATTGATGCAGCTAGTGTTGAAGATGACTGGCAAGTGAAGCCAAAGTAGTTCCATCAGGGTGGGGATGTTATCATATTTTTTCAGTCACTGGATGAGATGAGCTATGGGCAGTAGAAAGCCCCTAAGTGGTGACAGTGTGGAATCTGGGAGGCCATAAAATAGGACATTGCCATCATCCCAATGCAAGAGTGGAAGGGCTTGAAAAGCAGTGCTGAAGCTGATTTCTAGAAAACACAGCTTGACCCTCGCAATAGGTATCTTTTGTGACCTGGAGGTGCCCATGTGAACAAATTGGTGTTAGTTGAATAGGTAGGAGCAGAACCAGTAAAGAACATTGCTGAAGAATCCCATTCGTAATTTGAGGGTGCGTCTAAGGGTGAGGTGGGCAACTGCCAGAGGAAACTGAGCAGTCCAGCAATATCAGGAGGCGGGTGTCATCTTCATGTGTTATGAAGATGGCATTGTCTGCAATGTGTAAGGTGGTGGTCGCCATGCTGCATTGTGATCTGAAGCCAGACTGGCAGTCATGAAGGAGATAGTTAACCTTGATGAGATCTTAGAGTTGTACAGAGACTTCTTTTTCAATGATCTTTCTGTTGACAGGTAGGTGATTGATGGCCGAGTAGTGGGTGAGGCCATTAGAATCTAATGTAGATTTCTTTCAGTGCGGGAGCATCTGGCCAGTTTTGAGACCTCTTGGGAACCCTCTTAAAATGGAGCCACTCTCTGTTTTAACCTAGAGATGCCACAGCAGCATAGGGCATGTCCACTTCAAATGTTTATCTCTAATTACATTACCTGTGGTGTGTGCACCAATATAAGGGTATGAAATATACTGTACATTCTTAATGTGAAATATATTAACTGTTTCATTGCAGTTATGCATAGGTTAATATTTTATGGTTGGATGATCGATTATGGCCGGAACTTTGTCCACTAAATAAAAAATGGGCTTGCATCAAGAGACCTATTACGTAATGGATGATTTTTCAGATTGCATTAGTCTAATTCGCCAAAATATTAAATATTTTTATGACTGTGGTGCTAAAAGTACTAACGTTAGGTTTTCTGAGTAGAAAGAGAGTCTATTCATTCCATGTATTTTTCTATAATGTCTCTGGGTAGTCAAGAGACAGTTACATATTTCTCATCTTCTTCTACTCTACATTGTCGTTCAAACCCCTAGTGTTTGATTTCAAAGAAATTCTCCAATATTGTTATGTAGCATGCAGTATATCTGTGGTAGAAGCCATATTGTCAGTAGGATTAACTTTTTCAATAACTGTCCAGGAAAGCTTCAGTCATGTCTGTCAGTTCAAGACAGTGAGCAATTTACTTTTTTGTGAGGCAAGTGCAGTGAATGCTACTGCTGTGTCCTGTGCTCGGACCTGTGGATCTTATTTTCACCTTCAGCATTGTGTTACCAATATATTTCAGGCCACAAAAATATGTAATCATACATATCAGGAATTCTTTGTTACAGTTTGTGTGGGCACGCGTTTCCGAACGTAAATCATTTGACTTGGATTTTCTGGTGAGATGGCACATACTACAATTTCCCCACAACTCTTGGAATGATCCATTGAGTGAGTGGTATTTTGTTCTGCTCAACTTGTGTTCTTCATATGTTTGGTTCATCTGTGCACCATGCTGTTCTCAGGATCTTGTCTCTTGGAAAGACATATACAATACAGAGGGTTGGTGAAGGCATCACAGAATCCTCAACAGTAAAGGCGACAGCAGTAGAGGATATTGCAGTGTTATTTGATGGATAACCTTGCAGGTGACCTTTTTCTGAGCTGGGGAATTACATTCAAAAGAAGATACCTGAGTCCAGTGACCCACTCTATCCTTCAAGTATCTGGGACAGGCAGACAGTGGTGGGTGGAGGGGAGAGCTGTGTAGGAGGCTAAGGTCCTCATGTCAGAGGGTTTCGTGGGAGATGTGAGTGACTGTGTTGTATCGGCCATATCAGGCTTAATTAGCCCACATTTTGCTCAATTAGATGCTGTCGAGAAGAAGCTATCAAAATTGGATCATACTCTAGAAATAAATCTGCACACAAAGGCTGCCTTTGATACCAAACTTAATTCTAACCCTTCTCTGAGACATGATTTGCAGTCAGGAACCCTACCTTCTAGCACGCAAGATGTGGGTGCTGTCTAGCAGACCACTCAGGAGCAGTGTACTCACGGGGAGCAAAGAATGGTGGAGAGTGCTAAGAAGAAGAACAAGCCAGGAGGTTGAAAGAATGGGGACTATGGCCCTCATTGCGACCCTGGCGGTGAGCGATAAAGTGGCGGTAATACCGCCAACAGGCTGGCGGTAAGTACCATCAAATTATGACCATGGCGATGATAACTCCGATAACAGCCAATGTACCACACCAACCGCCACAGCGGAAACAACAGTCACCACAGTGGTAGACGTCAAACAGCCAGGTGGAAGACAATGTACGGCCCACCATATTATGAAACTACAAACAGCCATCTTTTTCAGGGTGGTACCAACGCCAACAAAAGCCTGGCGGAAACAGAGCTCTTAAGTGACTCATCATTGGAGACACAGGGAAGAACCACGGCGCCATGGAACCCGAACTGCAAGTTTTCCCGATGATCTTCTATGTCATGCTCCACCTGGAACACCAATGCCGACAAAGACGACGACAGTGAGTACAGCCACCTAGCACACAAGGAAGAGAGGGAGGAAAACAAGAGTGACATACACACACGCACTACACACACCTGACACACACACACCATACACACAATCAGCTGCACACGTAAACCAATCGCACAAGACACACGGCATAATAAAACACGGACCATAATGCTGGAGTAGCAACAATGTATTAGCATAGCAAAATCCACCACATGAACCAAATATATACAAATGTCCATAAAGGGCCAATGCCAAGTCCAAAGTCATGAGGGCACACAAGGCCACAGGGCACAGTCCAAGGCCCAATATGACAGCCGGAGAGAACACTGCAGGGGCATCATTTTGTAAGTGGGAAGGCACCTCAGGGAGATGGGAGGCACCTCAGCCAAATACGGGAACGTCCCCACTAGTTCTGGATATGGCAACATGCCCATTGCTTTGTCCTGGGGAGTGCAAGGTCACAGTCTCTGGAGTGGGTGACTTGCCCGCTGGTTCTGGAGGGGACAACATGTCCATTGCTTTGTCCTGGGGAGTGCAAGGCCACAGTCTCTCGAGTGGGTGACTTGCCCACTGGTTCTGGATGGGGCAGCCCACACAGCAGCCCCTGGAGGGTGGCCTACATGGTGTCTGCCAGCGGTAATGGCTGCACTGTGGTGGTGGTTGGAGGAGCCTCCTGGTCAGCCCCTGCACCGTCCGATATCTGCACTGTGGTGGTGGTTGGATGAGCCTCCTGGGGAGCCCCTACACTCACTGATGGCTGCATTGTGGTGGTGGCTGGAGGAGCCGACTGGGCAGCCCCTAAACTCACTGGTGGCTGCATTGTGGTGGTGGTTGGAGGAGCCTCCTGGGCAGCCCTTGCACTGTCCAATATCTGCACTGTGGTGGATGTTGGATGAGCCTCCTGGGCCTGGTGGTGCAGGCTCCTTCCCCTTCTTCACAGCTGGTGCAGGCTCCTTCCCCTTCTTCACAGCTGGTGCAGGCCCCTTCCCCATCTTCACAGCTGGTGCAGGACTCTTCCCTTTCTTCCCTGAAGGCGCTTGCTCCTTCCCCTACTGTGTTGTAGGTCTGCTATCGTTACCACAATGAGCAGGAGGTGCTACCACTGTCCCTGTGGACTTTTTGGCTGAGGTGCAGGGCTGTGTCCTTGGTACCCTGCCCATATGTGCAGAACAGGGGGAGGGGTAGGGAAGATGTCCATTTGGGAAATGAAAAGCTTTTTAGGGACATTGGGGGGAGGAGTAATGGGAGTGGAGGATGAGGGAGTGGTTGTTGAAGGTGTGTGTCTACTGGATTTGGGTGCAGATGCATGGGCTGTATTCTGATGTGAGGTGGATGGCTGTTGGGTGTCTGAGTGCTTGCGCTTCTGTCCTTTAGGAGGGGGGAGAGACACGGTGGGAGCGGACAGAGGGGACACATGCATAGTTGTTGTGGAGGTGTCTGCCAGTGACGTGTGTTCTTCTTGGTGTGGTGATGCTGATTGTGGATGTAGATGTTGTGCATGCAGGTGTGAGTGTGGACATGCTTGGGAGGGAGGTGGAGTAGGAGGAGGAGGGGGAGACAGTAGAGGCAGTGGATGTTATCGTGTCTGCAACTGTATGTGTTTGTGTGAGTGCCTGTGGGATGAAGTGTGGTGCTTGTGTTTGCCTGTGTCACTCTTGTGTGTTGCCTTGTGTGCATGCTCGTCTGTATGTGTGCCTGGGATGGGGTGGGGTTACGGAGAATGGGACTGGGAAGTGGTAGTTGGAGGGGGGACGATAGAAACAGGGACAATGGCTGCCATCAGAGAGGAGGCCAGAGCCTGAAACAATCTCTGTTGGGCCACCAATCCACTGTGAATGCTCTCCAGGAATGCATTGCACTGCTGCACCTGGGATGCCAGCCCCTGGATGGCATTCCCAATGATTGACTGCCCTACAGAGAAGGATCTCAGGAGGTCAATAGCCTCCTCACCCAGGGCAGCAGGGGTCATTGGGGCAGGGCCTGAGGTGCCTGGGCGAAGGAGATGCCCACCCTCCTGAGTGAGCGGGCACAGGCAATTCGTTGAGGGGCTAATGGGAGGGCAGTGCTGGTGTGGGTGTGGCGGCTGTACCTGCAGCTAAGGTGGTCAGAAAGGTGTCTGCCACCACCAGGGAGCTCCCATCGGAGCAGGTATCACAGTCTGTGTTGTCCCCTCCAGTATCTGCTGTGGTGTTCCCCTCGCACTCGGTCCCACTGGTTCCCTCGACGTCAGTGGACTCTTCCTCCAGGGTCCTGTGGGATGCAGCTCCCTCTGTCGCCAGTGCCCCAACTCCTCCGCTAGATGATGCTAATGTACACAAGGACACAATGACAAAATAAGAAAGGGGGGGAGAGAGACAAAGGATACACTGGGTCAATGACTGCACCAAACCACCATAGGCGTACACAGCACCCTCACACATAGGGAACAGGCCTACGCACAGTGCATTGCACTACCAGTGAATGGCTAGTCACCAAGGCATGAGGAGGAGCACACACTGCCAACTGCATCACACCTGGGACCCACGCAGCCCTGCCTAGAAGTGAATACTAACAAGCTAGGTTACCTGTATTTGCCATGCAACCATTACCCTTCAGAGGATCTACGCAGCAATGTTTGGCCTGGCCTTAAGGACACCCACTAACACACAACCACCACCCAGATACAATCCCACCAGCCATAAGTTGTAATGATGCTCACTGTACTCACCCCCTTGTGGCTGCTGTGATTCCCTCAAGCACCCATCCAGCTCAGAGTAGGCCACCGCCAGTGTGCACATCATCAGGGAGGTCAGGGTCTGATGGGCACCCCTTCCTCGTTGCGAGTCCTTTCTCAGTTTCACGTACTCTGTTCGCTGCTCTGACCACCCACCTCTCTCACTGTGTTTTTCCGGTGAGTCCTAAAAAGAACGAGATTGGCGTGTATCAGTATATTGATATCTGTCTGGCGTTTTTATACTAACTCTAGTTCTAAGATTATAGTTGTTTTGAGGGGCCTCCGAATGGGGAGATTCTCCTGTTTCTTCTTTAGGTGTTTTTGTTTTAATCCCTGCATTTTAAGAACCTTCAGGTGCTTGATCAGGGGAATCTTTATTACAACTACCCTGAAATTGGGGTTTAATCGGTCTGGCCCCCAGACTACCTCGACCAATACTGGAGTAGGTTTTGGTGATAATCTTTGACAACTCAAGTTCTTGAACCTGTGCAGGAACATCCCGGAGCTGCATACGCACTGCTAGTGCAACTGCCTCCCCTTTTAGATTATTCAATTTTATTGAGAACACTGTGGTGAAATTACCCATCAATTGCATCCCCAAATCAAGGGCCGGGGCAGCCACGTATTCATCTGAATTTGTTCTAACACCTCCGGAAGATTAGCAAGTGTTGGTGTACCATGTGTGGTAGTATAGACCATGGCAAATACTGTGCCCCAAGTATTGCAGTTATCTACTGTGGGAACCATCCCAAATGGCACGCACATAGTAAGTATTATATGGTTATCCTGAGGACCCGTATGGGGAAAAACTGCTTCCAGCACATTCATTTTTGAGCTCACCAAAACAGAATATTCTACCGCTTGGCGGGTACTTTACCCCTGGTCGAATGTACAGTCGCAGGATTAATGCCTGGCGTAACTGCATGTAGTTGCGATGGGGCAGCATGTGCTGGGTTAGTATTTAATATTTGCATTACAAACTGTACTAACAGTCTGTATATTGTTGTGAGCTCCGTATATAAACGGTGTCGCCAAGGTTGCTGCATCAGGGTGCAGTGTATATGTGGCCAATAAAGCCAGGTAGGGCCATCATTGCTTAGAGGACCTAATGTGTAATATTGTATGTGGTAGTGTGCCATCAAGCCAATTATTATGCTCTTGGTAAAATATCTCTAAATATGCATAAGCTCTGAATTGTGGAGGTACGTTTGCAGGTGGGTTGTAATGAAATGTGTTTGTGTTCCCCTCAACTGCTGGAAAAATGACCCAAGAGTAAAATGTTTCTGTTCTGTAGGCTGGATGAGACTCAACAACAAATGTGACTGGACCCCACTATCCTGTGAGGTCATTTGTCAAGAAATGTGCTGTGAGGGGAGGTTGCATATTTGCTGAAATTACTACCTGTTGCGGGTTCGCCATGGTAATGGTAAAGGTTTTTGTTCAGTGGTAAGGACACTAAAAGGGGATTAATCCTTTTAAGGTTCAAGCCTAAACAACCTACAGCATTAATTAGGTACTACCTACTTATCTGAAGAGGAAATCCTCAATACCACGGGCACCTCCGTATATAGTATTGAGGTGCCTTTAGCACATAGTGAGAAAGAGATACTTAGGAGGATCCAAAAAGTAGTGCCTGACCCAACGTTGGTGGCGCCATGTCACATAGGTTCTTATTATCTTAATGAGACTACCGATTTGGGCAGCAAAATCACCCGAATTGTGGGCTACTGAGTAAAATCCCACACCAAGTGATGCCTGTTAGCCCAATCCAGGTTTTCTGGCCAACTAGCAGCGCCTCATCTCCACCTGAGAGCGGGGATGATTGTGGCAACCGGACGCATGACAGAGAAGACTCCTCAGGGGAATCGTGGTCGATCAGATCTCATCCCTTTCTCTCTGTTACATTAGTCTCACACAGGCAAAGACAAATAGATGCAGAGCATAGATCAATAAGGTTTATTGAAATAACTGCATCTTAGATAAAATGGCATGTATTGCAATAACTAGGATGATAAAACACATTAGAAGCAAAATTGTGGCAAGGAGAGTGAAACACAAAAACGGGTCCCACCATGCTGTCACTAGAAATAATATATTTGTTTCCTTCCTCAGCTATGTTAGAGCACAGAGTGAAAAGCCCTAACCGCCCTTCAGGTTTTGGCCCGGCAAGACATCCTCTCCCATGCCTGGGCAAGGAAGCCTGTTGTCTAAAAAGACACCATCCCCATATAGGCCAGGGTTTTGGCAGTCTAAGCAAGCAGCCGTACCGAAGATGTTCAGCAATCAGCATGCAGCCGTGGTCATCTGGCTGGAATCTCCCTATAATGTGTACGGGACACAGAAGTGTTTTATATTAAATCGAATGATGTTCTAAGAAAAGGTCCCCACATAAGGATATGTATGTTTCTGTGAATGTCGTAGACACAGCGTACCACTTTTGCCGGCAACCCTATCTGAATGCAGTCTTGAGGAAAGCACAAAGTGAAATGAATGCAGTGCTAAGAACGTAATGCTTGCCTAGGCAAAAGAACAAACAGATAGAGAGATTAAAACTAATACTAGAAAAATAGAGCAATGCTGAATAAAATGTAACTGGATTAAAGTGCACAACAGCAGGCGTAGTTTCCTAAAATACTGTGTCTAAAACATGGCTAAAATAGCTATACAACAGCAGACCATTCAGAACTCAGTGGCCAGAATCACTCTCAATCTCAGATGCCACATCATACCTGAAGAAGCTCCACTGACTCGCCACACACAAATGAGCACAATTCAAACTCTTTCAATGCACTATGTAACACTGACCCAGCATACCTCAACAATCACATTTGCTTTCACAAACATTCCAGACTCCTTCCCTTGTCCAGGCTCTTAATACACACATCCGACGCACATTGAGAACCAAATCTGCCAGTCAAGCCTTCTCCTGCATCACTCCTAAAGTATGGAACAGTCAGCTACCACACATAAGAGCCTCCTGCTCACTTCTTGAATTAAGCAAGAAGCTGGACACATGGCTTTTTGAGGAGACTCACTCAGCCCTATGTTTAACTAGGCTCTGCAAAGCTGTGAAACATAAGATGTCAGGTTGTCCACATAGGTGTGAAAGCATCAATAACTCTTCTCTGTTAAACTATAGCTCATTAAAACACTTATGGCCTGATCTTGAGTTTGGTAGATGGGGTTACTCGATCAAAACATAACGGATATCCCGTTCACCGTATTATGATTCTGATATATGCTAAATAAATCATAATACGGTGGGCAGGATATCCGTCACATTTGTGAAGGAGTAACCCATCCCCCAAACTCTAAATCAAGCCATTAGTTATGCCATCCTGTATGGGGTCACTCTATTCAGTTAGTTGTACTGCATCAAACCTCTTGTCATGGTCTAGAGGTACAGCATAAGACACAGGCCCTCATTACGAGTGTGGTAGTCTCAAGACCGCCACACTCACGATGGCAGTCGGACCACCGCAGCCAGGGTGGACAGACTGCCCTATTATGACCGTGACACATGATGGGCCACCGTCCGACCATTGGCACTGCCAGTTTGCCGCCTGTCGAAAGCCTGGCAGTCTCGGCGGTCGCAATTTGCCAGGGCAGCACTGCAAGCAACGCTGCCTTGGGGATTACAAGTCTCCTTTCCGCCAGCCTTTTAATGACAGTCTCACCGCCATGCAAAGGCTGGCAGAAAGGTGGCGTCGGGGGCCCCGAAGGGTGCCATTGGGTGCCCATGCACTTGGCATGGGCACTGCAGGGGCCCTAATGGACAGCCCCGTCGTGCATTTCACTGCCTGAATTAACTGCAGTGAAATGCGTGACAGGTGCTGTCACACCCAACACACCACAACATTCCCGTCGGCTCCATTACGAGCCAGCTTCATTGTTGTGGTGAGTTTTCTGCTGGGCCAGAGGGTGGAAACGCTGTTTTCGCCCGCTGGTCCAGTGGAAAACTCCTATTAGGGCAGCCAGCATACTGCCAGCACTGGCAATATGGTGGCTGCAGAGGCTTTGGCGGTCTTCTGTTAAGACCGCCAAAGTCGTAATGAGGCCCTCAGTGTCTGGCCAGTTGATGTTGTAGTCTGTGAAGGTGGTTACTTTATACTTTCTTTCCATTTGTGGATTGACTCACTTTTTCTCTTAAAATATCACTCCACCCTTGGATCCTAGAATACGCTTAGCGTTCAGCCATGGCTCATTAATGCTAAAAAAGAAAGAGCCAAGTTGAATCATACACCTTTTCTGCATATTGTAGACCCTCAGTAACTACAGGTCCATCTCGATCCTGCCTTTTCCGCTAAAGTAATTGAGAAAGCCATCAATACTCAACTCCCAGACCACATAGAATTGCATCAACTCCTAGCCAGCTCTCAATTTAGCTTTCACAAGAACCACAGCACAGAAACATCCCTCATTGCAACCACCAATGACATCAAAAGCATCCTTGACTGAGAAGAAATAGCTGCACTCATCCTCCTCAACCTCTCTAAAGCTTTCAAAATAGTATTCCACAACTTACTCATCAGACAGCTTCAGCATTTGGGTTTCTGTGGACTGGCCCTCAACTGGAAATCCTCCTTCCTCACAGGCAGAACTCATTGAGTTAGACCTCTCCTCCTACACCTCAGAACCCTATAAACTGATCTGTGGAGTCCCTCAAGGATCGTCGCTCAGGCCACCACTCTTCAGCGTCCACATGATGCCCCTCACAGACATTGTGAGAGCCCACAGCATCAATATAGTATCCTATGCCATTGACATACAGCTCATTCCCTCCTTTACTGACTCAACAAGCACCCCAAAGCAAGCTTCATCAATGTATGAGCAATGTCATTGCTTGGATGAAAAACCACTACCTCCAACTCAACAGAGACAAAACCAAAGTCCTTGTCGCCAGTAACAACCAGTCCCACGAGACGCCTCTTGGAGGTTCTCTGAACTTGGAACCCCCACCCACTCCTGCTGACCATGTCAAGAACCTTGGGATCATCCTGGATACCAACCTCTCCATCAGCAGACAGATCACTGACGTTGCCTCATCATTATTCCACATCCTGCGAATGCTAGGCAAGATTTTAAAGTGGATCCCACTTCACACCAGATAAACAGTCACCCACATTCTTATCACAAGTAGACTTGATTAGAGAAAAGCCCTCTACTTCAGAATACCAGCCCATGCTCCATAGTAATTCCAAACCACCCAGAACACGTCCGCTAGACACATCCTCAACATCCAGTAAAATAACCACATATCTACAACCCAACAATCACCACTGGCTCCCAGTCCAGGAAAGGTGTAAGTTCAAGCTACTCGCCCCCTACAAAGCTCTCCACTAAACCAGTGCAGCATACCTCAACCACAGCCTCAACTTCTACCAACACACCTGACATCTTCAGTCTACATCCCAGGTAAGAGCACACCTCCCTTGTATCAAGAAGACCATAAGCAGAGGATGCTCCTTCTCATACCTCACAGCCAAGACCTGGTATGGCCTCCCAAAATACCTCAGAACCTTCCCCTCCCTCAGGGATTTCCAAAGGATCCTCAAGACATAGCTCTTCCAGATGAAACAGGCACAATCTCCTCCTCCTCCCTCAGGCCTGGCCTACTCAGCGCCTTTATACCCTTATGGTTCATTAGCCCCGCTCTACAAATCCATATAACATAGGATAATCACAGTATCAATAGCACTTAATCATACACTTCTTAGAGTTAGCACTAAGTGGAACACATAATGACTGTATGAGTGGTACCCCAATGATTGTGTGGCCCCACCTTATCTGGTTTTGAATTCTTCCTAGTCATCCTTCACTTAATGGCCCCTGTAAGATTAGGACTTACCATTGTACAAGCCATTCTTCACTAATCACAGATGAGGAGTGTGTGGCTAATGTGATATTCTTGTATCTACACACATTTATGTATTCATGTATGTATGTATGTATATGGTATTTCTAAAGCGTGAACTTAGCTAAAAAGCATTTCTTCATAGTAATGTAGTGTTCTTTAAAGAGCTGAGTCTTTAACTCTTTCCAAAATTGGAGTACCTTTGAATCAGTCTTGAAGGATATGGGAACAAAGATGGAAAGGTTTAGTATCTTGCTTTTTTCTTTTTTACACTTCCTAATGTGCACTCTGATGGTGTCCTGGTAGCAGATTTGCTGAGAACTACCAGAGATGGTGAGCTTTTCTGAAACATAAACAGATACGCTAGTTGTGCAGCTTTGTAATTGATGCAGCTAGTGTTGAAGATGACTGGCAAGTGAAGCCAAAGTAGTTCCATCAGGGTGGGGATGTTATCATATTTTTTCAGTCACTGGATGAGATGAGCTATGGGCAGTAGAAAGCCCCTAAGTGGTGACAGTGTGGAATCTGGGAGGCCATAAAATAGGACATTGCCATCATCCCAATGCAAGAGTGGAAGGGCTTGAAAAGCAGTGCTGAAGCTGATTTCTAGAAAACACAGCTTGACCCTCGCAATAGGTATCTTTTGTGACCTGGAGGTGCCCATGTGAACAAATTGGTGTTAGTTGAATAGGTAGGAGCAGAACCAGTAAAGAACATTGCTGAAGAATCCCATTCGTAATTTGAGGGTGCGTCTAAGGGTGAGGTGGGCAACTGCCAGAGGAAACTGAGCAGTCCAGCAATATCAGGAGGCGGGTGTCATCTTCATGTGTTATGAAGATGGCATTGTCTGCAATGTGTAAGGTGGTGGTCGCCATGCTGCATTGTGATCTGAAGCCAGACTGGCAGTCATGAAGGAGATAGTTAACCTTGATGAGATCTTAGAGTTGTACAGAGACTTCTTTTTCAATGATCTTTCTGTTGACAGGTAGGTGATTGATGGCCGAGTAGTGGGTGAGGCCATTAGAATCTAATGTAGATTTCTTTCAGTGCGGGAGCATCTGGCCAGTTTTGAGACCTCTTGGGAACCCTCTTAAAATGGAGCCACTCTCTGTTTTAACCTAGAGATGCCACAGCAGCATAGGGCATGTCCACTTCAAATGTTTATCTCTAATTACATTACCTGTGGTGTGTGCACCAATATAAGGGTATGAAATATACTGTACATTCTTAATGTGAAATATATTAACTGTTTCATTGCAGTTATGCATAGGTTAATATTTTATGGTTGGATGATCGATTATGGCCGGAACTTTGTCCACTAAATAAAAAATGGGCTTGCATCAAGAGACCTATTACGTAATGGATGATTTTTCAGATTGCATTAGTCTAATTCGCCAAAATATTAAATATTTTTATGACTGTGGTGCTAAAAGTACTAACGTTAGGTTTTCTGAGTAGAAAGAGAGTCTATTCATTCCATGTATTTTTCTATAATGTCTCTGGGTAGTCAAGAGACAGTTACATATTTCTCATCTTCTTCTACTCTACATTGTCGTTCAAACCCCTAGTGTTTGATTTCAAAGAAATTCTCCAATATTGTTATGTAGCATGCAGTATATCTGTGGTAGAAGCCATATTGTCAGTAGGATTAACTTTTTCAATAACTGTCCAGGAAAGCTTCAGTCATGTCTGTCAGTTCAAGACAGTGAGCAATTTACTTTTTTGTGAGGCAAGTGCAGTGAATGCTACTGCTGTGTCCTGTGCTCGGACCTGTGGATCTTATTTTCACCTTCAGCATTGTGTTACCAATATATTTCAGGCCACAAAAATATGTAATCATACATATCAGGAATTCTTTGTTACAGTTTGTGTGGGCACGCGTTTCCGAACGTAAATCATTTGACTTGGATTTTCTGGTGAGATGGCACATACTACAATTTCCCCACAACTCTTGGAATGATCCATTGAGTGAGTGGTATTTTGTTCTGCTCAACTTGTGTTCTTCATATGTTTGGTTCATCTGTGCACCATGCTGTTCTCAGGATCTTGTCTCTTGGAAAGACATATACAATACAGAGGGTTGGTGAAGGCATCACAGAATCCTCAACAGTAAAGGCGACAGCAGTAGAGGATATTGCAGTGTTATTTGATGGATAACCTTGCAGGTGACCTTTTTCTGAGCTGGGGAATTACATTCAAAAGAAGATACCTGAGTCCAGTGACCCACTCTATCCTTCAAGTATCTGGGACAGGCAGACAGTGGTGGGTGGAGGGGAGAGCTGTGTAGGAGGCTAAGGTCCTCATGTCAGAGGGTTTCGTGGGAGATGTGAGTGACTGTGTTGTATCGGCCATATCAGGCTTAATTAGCCCGCATTTTGCTCAATTAGATGCTGTCGAGAAGAAGCTATCAAAATTGGATCATACTCTAGAAATAAATCTGCACACAAAGGCTGCCTTTGATACCAAACTTAATTCTAACCCTTCTCTGAGACATGATTTGCAGTCAGGAACCCTACCTTCTAGCACGCAAGATGTGGGTGCTGTCTAGCAGACCACTCAGGAGCAGTGTACTCACGGGGAGCAAAGAATGGTGGAGAGTGCTAAGAAGAAGAACAAGCCAGGAGGTTGAAAGAATGGGGACTATGGCCCTCATTGCGACCCTGGCGGTGAGCGATAAAGTGGCGGTAATACCGCCAACAGGCTGGCGGTAAGTACCATCAAATTATGACCATGGCGATGATAACTCCGATAACAGCCAATGTACCACACCAACCGCCACAGCGGAAACAACAGTCACCACAGTGGTAGACGTCAAACAGCCAGGTGGAAGACAATGTACGGCCCACCATATTATGAAACTACAAACAGCCATCTTTTCCAGGGTGGTACCAACGCCAACAAAAGCCTGGCGGAAACAGAGCTCTTAAGTGACTCATCATTGGAGACACAGGGAAGAACCACGGCGCCATGGAACCCGAACTGCAAGTTTTCCCGATGATCTTCTATGTCATGCTCCACCTGGAACACCAATGCCGACAAAGACGACGACAGTGAGTACAGCCACCTAGCACACAAGGAAGAGAGGGAGGAAAACAAGAGTGACATACACACACGCACTACACACACCTGACACACACACACCATACACACAATCAGCTGCACACGTAAACCAATCGCACAAGACACACGGCATAATAAAACACGGACCATAATGCTGGAGTAGCAACAATGTATTAGCATAGCAAAATCCACCACATGAACCAAATATATACAAATGTCCATAAAGGGCCAATGCCAAGTCCAAAGTCATGAGGGCACACAAGGCCACAGGGCACAGTCCAAGGCCCAATATGACAGCCGGAGAGAACACTGCAGGGGCATCATTTTGTAAGTGGGAAGGCACCTCAGGGAGATGGGAGGCACCTCAGCCAAATACGGGAACGTCCCCACTAGTTCTGGATATGGCAACATGCCCATTGCTTTGTCCTGGGGAGTGCAAGGTCACAGTCTCTGGAGTGGGTGACTTGCCCGCTGGTTCTGGAGGGGACAACATGTCCATTGCTTTGTCCTGGGGAGTGCAAGGCCACAGTCTCTCGAGTGGGTGACTTGCCCACTGGTTCTGGATGGGGCAGCCCACACAGCAGCCCCTGGAGGGTGGCCTACATGGTGTCTGCCAGCGGTAATGGCTGCACTGTGGTGGTGGTTGGAGGAGCCTCCTGGTCAGCCCCTGCACCGTCCGATATCTGCACTGTGGTGGTGGTTGGATGAGCCTCCTGGGGAGCCCCTACACTCACTGATGGCTGCATTGTGGTGGTGGCTGGAGGAGCCGACTGGGCAGCCCCTAAACTCACTGGTGGCTGCATTGTGGTGGTGGTTGGAGGAGCCTCCTGGGCAGCCCTTGCACTGTCCAATATCTGCACTGTGGTGGATGTTGGATGAGCCTCCTGGGCCTGGTGGTGCAGGCTCCTTCCCCTTCTTCACAGCTGGTGCAGGCTCCTTCCCCTTCTTCACAGCTGGTGCAGGCCCCTTCCCCATCTTCACAGCTGGTGCAGGACTCTTCCCTTTCTTCCCTGAAGGCGCTTGCTCCTTCCCCTACTGTGTTGTAGGTCTGCTATCGTTACTACAATGAGCAGGAGGTGCTACCACTGTCCCTGTGGACTTTTTGGCTGAGGTGCAGGGCTGTGTCCTTGGTACCCTGCCCATATGTGCAGAACAGGGGGAGGGGTAGGGAAGATGTCCATTTGGGAAATGAAAAGCTTTTTAGGGACATTGGGGGGAGGAGTAATGGGAGTGGAGGATGAGGGAGTGGTTGTTGAAGGTGTGTGTCTACTGGATTTGGGTGCAGATGCATGGGCTGTATTCTGATGTGAGGTGGATGGCTGTTGGGTGTCTGAGTGCTTGCGCTTCTGTCCTTTAGGAGGGGGGACAGACACGGTGGGAGCGGACAGAGGGGACACATGCATAGTTGTTGTGGAGGTGTCTGCCAGTGACGTGTGTTCTTCTTGGTGTGGTGATGCTGATTGTGGATGTAGATGTTGTGCATGCAGGTGTGAGTGTGGACATGCTTGGGAGGGAGGTGGAGTAGGAAGAGGATGGGGAGACAGTAGAGGCAATGGATGTTATCGTGTCTGCAACTGTATGTGTTTGTGTGAGTGCCTGTGGGATGAAGTGTGGTGCTTGTGTTTGCCTGTGTCACTCTTGTGTGTTGCCTTGTGTGCATGCTCGTCTGTATGTGTGCCTGGGATGGGGTGGGGTTACGGAGAATGGGACTGGGAAGTGGTAGTTGGAGGGGGGACGATAGAAACAGGGACAATGGCTGCCATCAGAGAGGAGGCCAGAGCCTGAAACAATCTCTGTTGGGCCACCAATCCACTGTGAATGCTCTCCAGGAATGCATTGCACTGCTGCACCTGGGATGCCAGCCCCTGGATGGCATTCCCAATGATTGACTGCCCTACAGAGAAGGATCTCAGGAGGTCAATAGCCTCCTCACCCAGGGCAGCAGGGGTCATTGGGGCAGGGCCTGAGGTGCCTGGGCGAAGGAGATGCCCACCCTCCTGAGTGAGCGGGCACAGGCAATTCGTTGAGGGGCTAATGGGAGGGCAGTGCTGGTGTGGGTGTGGCGGCTGTACCTGCAGCTAAGGTGGTCAGAAAGGTGTCTGCCACCACCAGGGAGCTCCCATCGGAGCAGGTATCACAGTCTGTGTTGTCCCCTCCAGTATCTGCCGTGGTGTTCCCCTCGCACTCGGTCCCACTGGTTCCCTCGACGTCAGTGGACTCTTCCTCCAGGGTCCTGTGGGATGCAGCTCCCTCTGTCGCCAGTGCCCCAACTCCTCCGCTAGATGATGCTAATGTACACAAGGACACAATGACAAAATAAGAAAGGGGGGGAGAGAGACAAAGGATACACTGGGTCAATGACTGCACCAAACCACCATAGGCGTACACAGCACCCTCACACATAGGGAACAGGCCTACGCACAGTGCATTGCACTACCAGTGAATGGCTAGTCACCAAGGCATGAGGAGGAGCACACACTGCCAACTGCATCACACCTGGGACCCACGCAGCCCTGCCTAGAAGTGAATACTAACAAGCTAGGTTACCTGTATTTGCCATGCAACCATTACCCTTCAGAGGATCTACGCAGCAATGTTTGGCCTGGCCTTAAGGACACCCACTAACACACAACCACCACCCAGATACAATCCCACCAGCCATAAGTTGTAATGATGCTCACTGTACTCACCCCCTTGTGGCTGCTGTGATTCCCTCAAGCACCCATCCAGCTCAGAGTAGGCCACCGCCAGTGTGCACATCATCAGGGAGGTCAGGGTCTGATGGGCACCCCTTCCTCGTTGGGAGGCCATCCCCAGCTGGGCCTCCGCGGTCTTCCGTGCCCAGCGTCTCAGGTCCTCCCACCGTTTCCAACAGTGGGTGGTCCGCCTGCCATGGATCTCCAGGGTCTGCACCTCCTTGGCGATGGCACGCCATATTCCCTTCTTTTGATGGCTGCTGACCTGCAGAAGCAATAAAGACAGGAAAACACCATTAAATAACAGTCCAGGCTGTCACACTTATGGCTCCACATACCCATTTCCAACACCATTGGCACGCACATTGCCCAGCACACGACATGTGCACCAACAGATAATCCCCCCTTACACAATGCCTTCACACACATCCTCATGCATCCATGCCACATGCACATTGCCTGTTTCATCCACCTGTTGGTCTCGAGGCCCATACAGCAGTCCGTACTGGGCTAGGACCCAATCCACCAGTTGCTCCAACACCTCCGAGGTGAAGGCTGGGGCCCTTTCCCCAGTCACACAAGCCATGGTAGGTTCCAGACACAGGTCACAGCAGCACAAACAGTGTAGGTCTTCTCCTGTGAAAGATCAGTAAACAAGTGAGGAATCAGATAGTAAATGGCGGTCACGTCCACGGCGGTGTACAGGGTCACCGCAGGCGTACATCCCCATTGGACACTGTACTCCAAAGGACCTAATATTAACAAATGAGGAATTGCACGGCAGTTCACGACCACCTACCGCCATGACACCCAACGTCAGTGGAATTACCTAACTTACACCTGTCCCTCCACACAAGACAGGCGGTCACCATTTCAGGGGGGGTGAACAGGCCTATCGATAATTGCTGCGTCACAGGATAAATAGGCACATACTTTGAAAATTACACTGTCCCACTACATAATTGCACGATGTGGACTGCTGTTGTGGTATAGTTGTTCAACTTGTGACATCCTACTCCCTGTGCTACTTACCTGAGAAGGTCTGCCAGATAGTAGTGGCATGCTGCATGTTGCACAACCTGGCCCTCAGACGCCATGTACCTTTTCTGCAGGAGGAGTAGACTGGAGATGCCCCTGCGGTAGCAGTGGACCCTGAGGACATTGAAGATTAGGAGGCAGAGGATGAGGATGTGTACAACAGAACATCAATGATCCATCAGTACTTCCAATGACACACAGGTGAGACAGTGCAACTTCACATTTCTATGACTATTGTTGTATTCTGTGTAGCAGTGGCATGCTGGCATTACCCACTTGTTACCTCTACTTACTGTCACCTATGGATTATCATTTTACAGATGTTGGTGATATGACAACAATGTCCTGATGTGATCACTGCAGCCAGCAACAGGTCATTCTTTCTATGCTCTCACTATGTGCAGTTCATTTGCAATGGATGTAGTTGTTTCAATCAACACAAATTTGCAATACATGAAATACTAGTAGTCAAGTTTTTTCCAAGGGCATTTATTGTAGTACTAAAAAATAGAGGGGAAAGTGCAATGGAATGGGGAGATGATGGAGGAAAGTCCAGGGTATTGTTCCAGTCTGTTTGTAGCAGAGGTGCAGTGGCCAAGGGGCCACAGGGAGGGGAGCAATGGCAGTTCAAGGTGGACAAGGTGACTGAGTTGGACACAAGGGGGACAATCAGGAGAATCTAATTTACTTGCAGTGGTCTTGGCAAGTGTCTCTGGCTTATGTCTGGTTCGCAGGGAACGTTTGCTGCTGGTACACCTTCTGCAGGAGGAGGGATGCTGGTGGCTCATGGGTCCTGTGGTGGGGCCTCCTGGCCACTAGCGGCAGCAGAAGTGGAGGGCTGTTCAGTTGACTGCCTAGTGGTAGGGGCCCACTGGTGTGCTGTTGTCTCCCTCATGATGTTGGCCATGTCTGCCAGCATCCCTGCTATGGGGATCAGGGTGTTGTTAATGGCCTGCAAGCCCTCCTTGATCCCCTGATACTGTCCTCCCACAGCCGCCTGTTCTCCTGCATACTGTGTAGGATCTGACCCATCGAATCCTGGGAATGTTGGTAGGCTCTCAGGATCTCAGAGAGTGCCTACTGGAGAGTTGGTTCCCTGCTCCTGTCCTCCCCCTGGTGCACAGAAGTCCTCCCAGTTTCCCTGTTGGCCTGTGCCCCTGTCCCCTGAACGGTCTGCCCACTGCCACTGACCCGAGGTCCCTGATTGTCTTGGGTATGAGATGTGGCCTGGGGTCCCTGTACAGGTGGGCACACAGCTGACTGATGTGTCCTGGGGACAGAGGTTTGGGTATGCTGGGTGGGTGCTGTAGTGTTGGTTCCTGATAGGGGAGGCTCTGTGGTGTTCTGTGAGTGGGCTTGGGGACCGGCTGTCCAGTGGTCCCTGATGGGCCAGGTAGGTCCTCTAGATCTAGAGGTTCTGAGTTACTGTCATCACTGGGCACCTATTCTGTTGGGGTCCTGGATAATGGTGGCACCTCCTCTCCACTTGACATTGGCTGGGGTAGCTGTGGGGATGTAAATGATGTATTATGCTTCAAGTGTATGACATTTGTACTTCCCTAGCTTCCCCTCTATGGTTGGTGTTGCCCTGCCAGCTTTTTCTTGTGTATGGTGATGTATTGTGGTTATGTTAGTTTCCCTATGCTGTGCATGCTTTAGTGATGGGTGTCCATGCAGGGCTGGGAGGGGTGTCCATGCATTGGTATGGCATGCAGGGCTTGGCATTGGGGTTAGTGAGATGTGTAGGCGCAGTGTGTGGGATGGAGTGGAGTGATGGGAGTGAGGGTGTGGTTGTGAGATGGCATGCAGGTATTGAGGGGGAGTGATAGGTAGTAAATATTGACTTACCAGTGTCCAGTCCTCCGGCAACTCCAGTGAGTCGCTCAGGATGCAGTATTGCCAGTACCTGCTCCTCCCATGCTGTGAGCTGTGGGGGAGGAGGTGGGGATCCACGCCAGTCCTCTGTATGGCGAGCTGGTGCCTTGCTGCAATGGAACGTAACTTCCCCCATAGGTCGTTCCACCTCTTCCTGATGTCATCCCTTCTTCTTGTGTCCTGTCCCACGGCGTTGCCCTGTTCACGAATCTCCACCATAGGTCCTTCTTCCTTGCTATAGATATCTGCTGTACCTGTGCTTCAAAGAGCTGTGGCTCTACCCTGACAATTTCCTCCACCAAGACCCTTAACTCCTCTTCAGTGAAACAGGGGTGCCTTTGTGGTGCTATGGGTGTTGTGTGATGTGTGTTGGTGAGGGTCTGTTGGGTAATGTGGTGGGGTGTGTGATGTGGCGTGTGTGAGGAGTGTATGGGTGTAAGTGGTGTGTGTGTCTAGTTGTCTCTGTGCTCTTCTTCTCAGTCTCCTGGTGTCAATTGTTGTTCGTAAGGGGTTGTGGGTAATATGGGTGTGTGTTTTATAGTGGTGTGGGTATGTGAGTGTGGTGTGTGTATGGATGTCAGGTGTGTGTTTTTTATATTGGCCAATATAGTGTTGTTTTGTATGTGGGTGTCCATTCTGAGCGCGGCGGTGCGTACAGCCAATGGTTTACTGCCATTGAATGTCCGCCATGTTGATTCGTGGGTCATAATGTGATGAGCGTTGTTTTGTTGGCGTAACGGTATGGGTTTTGGGACCGCCACTTTATCACTGACCTGGTCTGGCAGATTTGTGTATGTGGCTGTATTCTATAGGATTGGTGTGTGTGTGTGTCATAATATGGTGAACGGATATCCGCCACCGCAGCGGAATGTTTGTGGCCGCCAGCGTGGGGGTAAGCGGGATTTACCCCCAGTGTCATAATGAGGGCCTATGTCTGCTCATAAGGGGCAGATATATTGAATCAGCCTGTTAAAAGTAAATCTGAGTCTCTGAGGCCTGGTCCAATTTCCCTCAACTCCCCCCGGAATGTTCACCATATGTCATAGTCTTAAAACATGTAAAGGAGGGGTTTTCCACTCTGAGAAATAAAGTAGTGTGTTGAATAAGGGTTAAAACAGGGTGGGTGTGAATTTCATGAGAGAAATATCAATGATGAAAAGAGCTCCCTGGATTGGCCCTGAAAAGGATTGTCTGAGGGACTGCCTTATTATTAATTTCTGGTCTCCTCCTCTGGTAGATTATCTACAGCAGGTCTTCCATTTGCATGGTAGGGGACTAGGCCCCATCTAAGTTCTTCCTCTCTGCTATTTGTATTGACATCAGGCCATCTCCTTTATATCTAGTCAGGGGAGTTGTCATCAGCATCAGGGTGCTCATCAAGAATTTAGTATTGAGGTATGGAATTCCTTGGTGCCACTTCCCTCCCTTGAGGAGCATGATTGACTCCCTAGGGATCTGGCGGAGGAGATGTGGATTGGTAGCAACCAGGTAAAATTGGGAGAGATTGTTTTGATGCCCAGAGGGTGGGAGGGGATGGAAGAGATGCAAGCTTTTTCTTCCAATTTAGATGTGAGGGACTAGGCACCTATTCCATTTTACCATGGTAGTAACATCATGAAATATAGCGGGATTCATAATAAGTTGAAAAACTCTGGCTGGTTTACTGAAATAAGAGAAGCCAATATTATCTTCTTGCATGAAACTTGGGCATGGGAGAATTTCACTGTGGAAAGTTATTATTCTTTGTGTAGCAGCACCATGCCTTCAAGCTCAGGGTGGCCGAAGGGGGGCTTATCCATCCTAATCTCTTGGGCTTTCTTTTGACTAAAACGTAAACAGGCAGAGTTTACATCAACATAGGGCTGCTCATGCTCAAAGATCTTTGGATGCAGTGTTTTCATTTGCAAGGAGGTTGGGCCGCAAACCGATTAAAGAATTGAAGGAAATTTATCAGAGTAAATGTGTCTTTGTTGTGTCTTACAGCGCAGGGGTATGGGGCTTTAAAGGACCCGAGCCAACCCGGCAAGTAGAAAGTAAGTTTGCTCATAGGCTACTGGCCACTCCTCAATCATGACCAGCCTGCATGTGTTTTTAAGAGCTGGGCCTCACACCTGTAGGGGACAAGATTAAACTGGTACCACTGCTTTTATGGTTAAGGTTTTGGGGGGACCCTGATACCCAACTCACAAAGGATGTATCGGAAGACTGCCTTACTCTGGGCAATGCCCTTAATATAGTCTGGATTAGGTATTGAGTTGGCCCTGCAGGATTATACTGAAAATTGGGCAAGTATTAACTCTGGGGCCATCCCCAGTGTAAAGGAGGCGTTTTGAAGTAGGCAAGGCTGAGCCCACCTGGTGGCCTTTGATAAACTGTCTGTAAGCCATGCCTATAACCCAAATAATTTGATACATGGTTGTGAGCCTTATCTTTCTTGGTTCCCAAATGGGAACTTTAGATTTTATCTAACTAGATTATGGGGGTCATTATGAACATGGCGGTAAACACCGTCGGCTTCCGTGAAGACAGTGAACAGAAGACCACCATTGGCAGTGAACAAAAACCTGCCATGTAACGATGCAAAAAACAGAAAGCGCCAAAATCTCTGCTACCACCAGCCACCGCCAGGGCCTTGTCAGAATAAAGGCTGCACATCCCACCACGCCACCGCCAAGCAGACAAATCCCCCGCCCTCCAAATAATGATGCACAAATCACCACAGCGGTTAGTGGATGTCGAACAGCCGTTGGCGGGACAGACCGCAACAGCCAGCAATGGGACACAACAGCAAGAAATGTACACATTGGCAAGTTTGAAACCCACACACCTGACACACATCCACAACACTATAAAACACTGACAGACACACCCCACAATCCCTTGCATTGCCAATAGGACAACTGAGACTGACAACACAACACGCAGACATAGAATGCAACATCACACAACTCACACACCCAACCACACAACAGCCCCTCACCAATATCCACTCAACACCCCACCCACAAGGCACACCATGGCATCCCCTAAGCACCCACGCTTCACAGATAGGGAGCTAAGAACAGTGGTGAATGAAATACTCAAGATCGAGCCACAAATACTCGGGGCGCAGGTCCAGCACACACCCATTGCCAGGAAGATGGAGCTATGACAGACTATAGTGAACAAGGTCAATGCAGTGGGAAACCATCCACACATGAGGGATGACATCCACAAGAGATGGGACAACCTGGGCTGGAAGGTGAGGGCCATGGCATCGAGGCACAACATTGCGGTCCAGAAGACTGGGGGAGGACCCCCATCTACACCCCTGACTACACCGAAAGTTGTGGCTGCCATTTTATGTACCGGGAAATGGTTCTTGGGGCTGATATGAAGGCTGCATTTTATAGGAAGGAGTCAGGGTAGAGCTTCCCTGACCACATATTTGTGGTGTATTGGTGCAAAAGTAGGTATAATGTAGACAAAATGACTTACAAATTTGTCTTTTGTCATGTGCGGGATACCCATATCCTTTTCGATGTTATAATGGATCCACGTTGAGTCTTAGTATGCATCTGAGAATCCCACTGCTTATTTTTAAAAAATTTATATACTCTCACACCCACTCGCAGACACACACAGTCCTACTCACAGATCCACACAGACACTTTCACAACCACTCACACACCAATGGACCCAGTCTCACACCCACTCACAGATCCAAATAAACACTCTCACACCCACTGACAGACCCACACAGACACTCATAGAATTGTACAGACACTAATGCAACCACTCACAGACCCACATAAGCACTCACAGACTCATTCACAGACCCAGACACTTTCATTTACACAGACATAGGCCCTCATTATGACAGTGGCAGTAAAAACCACCTACCGCCACGGTAATGGCCACCAAAAGACCGTCGCCGTGGCTACCAGCCAACTGCCATATTATGACCGTAGCCGGAATTCTGCCACAAGGATGGGGGAATTCCGGATACGGTCATGGCGGTGGACGGCGTTAAGGTGGCAGCAGCGCCATGCCAGTAGACCTCCGCAGACCGTATCATGACCCATGATACAGCCTGGCGGTGTTCTGCTGGTGAACGCTGCTGCTGGCAGCAGCACCCCATCCCGTCTCCTGCCGGAGGACCCCCTGAAATCAGGTAAGTCGGGTGCTCCGACAGGGGAGGGGGGTGGGGGGTGTTGTGTGTGTGTTTTGGTGTGCATGAATGTGGGTGTGCATTGCGTGTGGTATGTGTGTGCATGTGTGGATGTGTGAGTGTGGGTAATTTGTGTTGTGTGAATGCATGTGTGCTTGTACGTATGTCAGTGTGTGTTGGATGTGTGTGTGAATGGATGTATGCATGCGTGGGTTAATGTGGGTATGAGTGTGTGTATGCGTGTGTATGATAGTGCGTGAATGTGCGTGTATGTTGGGTGGTGGCGTCTGGAGTGGGAGGGTGGGGGAGGACTCTGGGGAGGGGGAGAGCGGTGAGGATGACCCCTATCAGTGACAGGGAAGGGATTCCCTGTAACTGATAGTGCCCACCTCCATGGTATTCATGGCAGTAAGGAAGCCACGAAAACCATGGCGGTAGGCGGGGTCATAATCCCGCGGGTGGGACAGTGACGGCCGCCTGGCTGTAGACTGTAGTCTCCAGGCCGGCGGCTGTTACCGCCCTGGCGGACATAGTGGTGCAAACCGCCAATGTCATATTTTGGGGAAAGGTACCGCCAGCCTGTTGGCAGTACTTTTCTCCAAAATATCGCCGTCCCCAGGGACTTAATGAGGGCCTTAGTCTTGCCCCCATTGAAAGACCCCCACACACTCATATACCCACTCACAGACCCACATTCTCAAACACCCACTCGCAGCCCCAAGCAGATACTCACAGACCCTCTAAGACACTTACACACCCACTCACACACCTACACAGACATTCTCACACCTACTCACAGACCCACTGACAGACCCACACAGACACACTCTCATACTCACTTGCTAACCCACACAGACACTGAGACACCCACTCACAGACCCAGAGAGACAATCACTGATCCACTCACAGACCCAAACAGACACTTTCAGTCTCACTCACAAACCCACAGACTCACTCGCAGATACCATACTGATCCACACAGGCACTCACACACTCACTCACAGACTCACAGAGACACTCACAGGCCACTCACAGACCCTCACAGACACTCACACACCCACTCACAGACCAGGGCACACATCCACACACTCACTTACACACCTACACAGACACTGTCACACCCACTCACAGACACACTCTCAGACCCACTCACAGATCACTGCAGTCTCAGACCAACTCACAGACCCACAGACACATTCTCAGATTCTTCATAGACCCACACATACACTCAGACACTCACTTGCAGACCCACAAGGACACTCCAACTCTGAGTCACAGAACCATACAAAGACTCACAGACCCACACAGATACTTTCATACCCACTTAAACACCCACAGACACTCACAGACCCACACAGACAGTAATGCAAGCACTCACAGACCTAATCAGACATTTATGAACCCACTCACAGGCCCACTGAGACACTCATGCATTCACTTACAGACACACTCAGAGACTCATTAACCCACTCACAGACCTACTCAGGCACATACCCAGTCACATGCAGAGAGTCACTAACACAGCAGTAACATTTTAAATATGCTGGTGGCTATTCAATCTAGTTGTGAATTCCAGTAATACATAAAATTATTTAAAAAGAAAATGAAGCAGTGTTTGAGAAAAGGGGTGGCTCTGAGAAGAGCTTTTGTGTTCATTATGTGTAGATGACAACTACAAATAGAGCAGTGTGCAGCCTTTCAAGTTGCAGAGGAACACTTTGTTGCCTTTTTTTCTATGAAATGAACTCCACCACTTCTATGGATACCATCTATGTCAAAGCGCGAATGGTTGTTCGATATAGAGCCCATGTAATGGTCTCTGAGGAAGGCAGAAAAAGTTTCCCTAACATGTTTCCTGGCTTTGTATATCTCCGGACAGAATTTGTTTGACCACTTCCATTTCTGCCTATGTTGGGGTGCCCGAAGGCAGAATGAGCGAAAAGTACTATTAATTGAGCAAAGGTATCCTTCAATAGGCTTTTCAGTCCTACCCCAGTAAGTGTGCCCAGGTCATTGCCACCACAGTGTACAGTGTACAATTATGAGGCTTGGATGCTGGCAATCCTCACTGCTTTCAGCCAAAGACAGAAATTGATGCCACTTTAGCCCTCTCTGGCCACCCAAGTAATATTCACATTAGGTAAATCCAGAGCCCTGTCAAAGTTACTCTTTCTAGCACTCTCTATGGCCCAAAACACAAAGCTATTACTCACAATCCACACTTTTGGAGGGAAGCTGAAGTATCACACAGGAGAAGGCTCCCACTGAGTGAGACAGATTTCAAATGAAAAGCAGTTAAAATGGAGGGCACCACCTACAATTTAAAAACACAAAATTTGATTTGATGGTGAACGTATGGCAGCACCTAAAAGTGGGAAGTGATAGTAAGAGATAAGTAAGAAGATGTGTGATTGGCTGTACAGAATTAACGGAAACATAAATGTGTTTGGTATATGGCTATAATTTCAAACACTCAACCACACCTGCTATAGTTGTTTTAGAAGTTAGCATGCAGCTCTCAGAAAGTGTAGTGAACTTGTGAACTGCTGTTAGCAGGGATTGTTTCATACTTCACCACCATGGTTACAAAGCTACAGAAGCACGGAGGAAGGGAAGTAAAAAGACTAGACTGCTTGTGAAGGTATTATGAGGGTAGTATAGAAGTAAAGGTGATTATGGAGCATTTCAGTGCTAATTTATTTATGTACAATAAATGGAGTTTAAATTACAATGATTACCAATAGATTATAAAAACATGTGGGTTGCCATTAATGGTTTCCTTGTATGAGAGTGGTATACCATTCTTCTGCTTGGTTTTTCACATTTTCAATGAGAAGAGATTCTAAAGGATAATGATAGACAAAAATGGAGACCAACAAATATATTTCACAGGTATGTGAATTAGGGTGTATGTGTTTGAAAAAAGTTGTGCGTGCAATAGGTAGATGAAATTGTCTAGTATGTACAAAAGAGAGAAAGGGTAGTTAAAAGGGAGAGCAAAATCTAATAGGAAGATTAGTAAAGTGACTAGCAAAGGAAGAAGATACATTTGTAAAGAGTATTATGGAAGTATATGTAAATGTAGAATACCTGTAAATAAGTGACTAGTAGATAGTTACTACTAAGTAAGAAACTCAAATACGTATTTAAATATTAGGTTTCAGTTTTGGGGAAGTGGCATTGATTAGCAATGTACTATGCCAGAGAGTAAGTAACACTGCATTATATTACTGATAACAATCATAAGCCAAATCTCATTAACATAGCAGATAAGCTATATATATAGTGTTATACAAACCTATTAAGAGACCCATAGATTTACTAAAACAGGTGGTCAATTAAGTTAAGTTAAATACAAGTCCACTGACACAGCCAAAGACGAATTTATGAAGTCACTTAAAAATGTACTTAGGTACTGATACATCTAGTCACTTATCCATACAGTAAGTCATAAATGCATTTATGGATACAATGTGAGGAGCTTATAATGCAGTGTATAATAACTACACCTATACATGCAGTTATAGTCTCAGAAAACTGCTTATGAGCCCAAAAGTGATGTAGCTAGATAACAAAGGACATAGTGAGAAAGAGAATAATTAGGCTATTCACACACCCATTTAATCAGCTATACATCCAGTAATATTCTCACTAACATTAATACAGCCACTGACACATTCATGTGCACACTGATCCATAGATGTAGGCAGCCAGGCATACACAGTTACACACAGCAATACAGTGGGGCTCACTGATAAATACAGTGAAACTCCCAGGGACACACTGATGCAAATACTAACACACCCAAACACAGGCAAATGCATACTTAAAGACATTCAGACACATACTGAAGCATACAGTATAACACCTAGGCGCATATTCATCTATACGCTAACACAGCCAGGCACACACTGATACATACACTGACAGAGCCAGACAGATACTCTTGATTACACTGACACACCCAGGAATGCACCCATCCATGCACTAACATAGCCAGGCCAACAGTGATGCATACACTGACACAGCCAGGCAGATACTGACGCATACACTGATGCACCCAGGCAGATATATATGCATACATTGACACAATCAGGTATACACCGATGCACAAACTGATGCACCCAGGCAGACATTGTTGCATACACTGACACAACCAGATACATTCTGATGCATACAATAACACACCCAGGCAGATACTGATGAATAGACTATAAACACCCAGACATGCACTGATGCATGTGTTGACACACCGAGCCACACATTGATGTATACATTACTGCACCCAGCCATACACTAATGCATGCACTGAGATACCAAGGCAGACACTCATGGATGCACTGAGATACACGCGTACAAAGTAATGCATACTCTGACACACCCAGGCACAAATTCATGTATACACTAACACACCCAGGCAGTTACTTATGTATACACAACACACACAGGCACAAATTAGCAGTGGTAACACACCCAGACTTGCATTCTTGTGTACACTGAAGTACCCACCCCTCCTATCCAGCTGGGCATTAGAAGCTGTGATGGGCTGTTCAACTTGGGCGACATAAAATTATATCAAAAGCATAGTATGTTCCAAAGCCGTTGGCCCTGATGGGCTCCCTGGTGATCTTTTCCTGCATGAGAGTCATGGGAGGAGCAGGTACTGGCAATACTGCATCCTGAGGGACTCGATGGAGTTGCCGGAGGACTGGAACCTGGTAAGTCAATATTTATTACCTGTCACCCCCCAATACCGGCATGCCATCTCACAACCACACCCTCACTCCCATCACTCCACTCCATCCCACACACTGCACCTACACATCTCACTAATTCCAATGCCAAGCCCTGCATGCCATACCAATGCATGGACACCCCTCCTAGCCCTGCATGGACACCCATCACTAAAGCATGCACAGCATAGGGAAACTAGCATAACCACAATACAAGACCATACACAAGCAAAAGCTGGCAGGGCAACACCAATCATAGAGGGGAAGCTAGGGAAGTACAAATGTCATACACTTGAAGCATAATACATTATTTACATCCACACAGGTACCCCACCCAATGTCAGTGGAGAGGAGGTACCACCACTATCGAGTCCCCCAACAAAAGAGGCCCCCAGTAATGACAGTAACTCTGGACTTCTAGATCTGAAGGACCTACCTGGCCCATCAGGGAGCACTGGACAGCCAGTCACCCGAGCCCACTCAAAGACCACCACAGAGCCTCCCCCATAAGGAACCAACACCACAGCACCCTCTCAGCGTACCCACACCTCTGTCCCCAGGACACGTCAATCAGCAGTGTGCCCATCTGTGCAGGGACACCAGGCCACATCTCGCCCCAAGACAATCAGTGATCTGTGGTCACTGGCAGTGGGCACACCGTTCAGGAGACAGAGGCACAGGTCAACAGGGATACTGGGAGGACTGCTGTGCACCAGGGGGAGGACAGTCCCATGGAACCAACTCTCCAGGAGGCACTCTCCGAGATCCTGGGACTCTACCAACATTCCCAGGATACGATGGGCGAGATCCAAGACAACGTGCTGGAGAACAGGCGTCTGCAGGAAGGAAAGTATTAGAGAATCAGGGAGGACTTGCAGGCCATTAACAACACCCTGATCTCCATAGCAGGGGTGCTGTCAGACATGGCCAACATCATGAGGGAGGCAACAGCACACCAGCGGGCCCCTACCACTAGCCAGTCAACTGAACAGCCCTCCACTTCTGCTGCTGCTAGTGGCCAGGAGGCCCCACCACAGGACCCACAGACCACCAGCATCCCTCCCCCTGCAGAAGATGAACCACCCCACAAATGTTCCCTGCAAACCAGACAGAAGCCAGTGACACTTGCCAAGACTACCGCCAGGAAATTAGACTCTCCTGATTGTCCCCCTTGTTTCCCACTCGGTCACCTGTCCACCTTGAACTGCCATTGCTCCCCTTCCTATGGACCCTTGGACGCTGCACCTGTGCTACAAACAGACTGAAACAATACCCCGCACTTTCCTCCATCATCACCCCATTCCATTGCACTTTCCCTTCAATTTTTTAGCGCTACAATAAACACCTTTGGATAAAACTTGAATACTAGTATTTCATTTATAGCAAATGTGTATTGATTGAAACAGCTACATCCATTGCAAATGAACTGTACATAGTGAGAGCATAGAATGAATGACCTGGTGGGACAGTGTTGTCATATCACCAACATCTGTAAAATGATAATCCATAGGTGACAGTAAGTAGAAGTAACAAATGGGTAATGCCAGCACGCCACTGCCACACAGAATACAACAATAATCATAAAAATGTGATGTTGCACTGTCTCACCTGTGTGTCATTGGAAGTACTGATGGATAACTGATGTTCTGTTGTCAACATCCTCATCCTCTGCCTCCTCATCTTCACTGTCCTCAGGGTCCACTGCTGCCACAGGGGCATTTCCAGTCTCCTCCTCCTGCAGAAAAGGTACATGGCGTCTGAGGGCCAGGTTGTGCAACATGTAGGATGCCACTACTATCTGGCAGACCTTCTGGGGTGAGTTGTACAGGGACCCTCCTGTCAGATGGAGGCACCTGAACCTTGCCTTCAGGAGGCCGAAGGTCCTCTTAATTATCCTTCTGGTTCACCCATGTGCTTCATTATAACGTTCTTCAGCCCTTGTCCTGCCATTCCTCACAGGGGTCAGCAGCCACGTTAGGTTTGAGTATCCAGAATCACCTGCAAGTATTGAGGGACAACATTTAGCCACATACTATCCTATTTGGCTAACAGCAGAGGCATACACTAACATACACTGGGCGGGGACCAAGGCTCACCTATGAGCCACACCCTGTACCTCTGTAGTTGGCCCATCACATTTGGGATGCTGCTATTCCTCAGAACAAAGTCATCATGCACCAACCCAGGATATTTAGCATTGACGTGGGAGATGCACTGGTCCGCTAGGCACACCATTTGCACATTCATGGAGTGGAAACTCTTATGATTCCTGTACACCTGTTTATTCTGCCGAGGGGGACAAACTCAATATGTGTTCCATCAATCGCATCAATAATATTGGGGATATGTCCCATTGCATAGAATCCGGCCTTCACTGTGGCCAAATCTTCCACCTGGGTGAAAGCAATGTAGCTGCACATGTGTTTTACCAGGGCAGACAACACTCTTGCCAGCACGATTGAGAACATTGGCTGTGACATTCCTGCTGCTAAGCCCACTGTAACTTAAAAAGAACCTGTTGCCAGGAAATGGAGCACTGATGGAACCTGCACAAGAGAGCGGGGTTCCCACTCGGATGATGGATAGCTGAGATCAGGTCAGGTTCCAACTGGGCACACAGCTCTGTGACTGTGGCCCTGTCCAGTCTATAGGTGAGTATTATGTTCCTGTCCTTCAGTGTAGCTAAGTCCACCAGGGGTCTGTACACGGGGGTATGTCTCCATCTCCTATTCATTTGTAGCAGTAGGTATCTAAGGGGCACAAGAGTGAGTAGGCTGTCACAATTTAAACAACTATACCACAACAACAGTCCACATCATGCAATCATGTATTGAGACAGTGTAATTTTAAAAGTATGTGCCTATTTATCCTGTGACGCAGCAATTATCGATAGGCCTGTTCACCCCCCCTGAATTGGCAACCGCCTTTCCTGTGTGAAGGGACAGGTGGAAGTGTGCTAATTCTGCTGACATTGTGCGCCGTTGCGGTAGGCGGTCGTGAACCGCTGTGCAATTCCTCATTGGATAATACTGGGCCCTAAGGGGTACAGTGGCCAATGGGGATGTACGCCGGCGGTAACAGTGTACACCACCACAGACGTGACTGCCATTTTCTCAATCATTCCTCACTTGTTTCCTGACCTTCCACAGAAGACCTACACTGCATGTGCTGCTGTGACCTGTGTCTGGAAGCTACCATGGCCTGTGTGACCCCAGCCATCACTTCGGAGGAGTTGGAGCGACTGGTGGATGGGGTCCTACCCCAGTACCGACTGCTGCATGGGCCTCCAGACCAACAGGTGAGTACACTGTGGGCACGATGCATATGGCATGGATGCATGGGGATGTGTGGGAAGGCATTGTGTAAGGGAGGATTATATGTTGGTGGTATACCTGTCATGCCCTGGGCAATGTGTGTGCAATGGTGATGGAAATGTGCATGGTGGGCCATGTGTGTGACAGCCTGGACTGTTAGTTTAATGGTATTTTATTGTCTTTATTTCCTCTGCTGGTCAGCGTCCAACAAAAGAAGGGAATATGGTGTGCCATCGGCAAGGAGGTGCGGACCCTGGTGGTCTATGGCAGGCGGAGCATCCACTGTCAGAAATGGTGGGAGGACCTGAGAAGCTGGGCACAGAAGACTGCGGAAGCCCAGCTGGACGGGGGAAGGGCTGGGAAGAGGTCAAGTTGGGAAAGAAAAAGCTTTTTAGGGACCTTAGGGCACGAGGAGGGAGGAGTAATGGGAGTGGAGGATGAGGGAGTGGTTGTTGGAGGTGTATGTCTGCTGGATTTGGGTGCAGGTGCATAGGCTGCACCAGCTGTGAAAAGGGGAAGGAGCCTGAGCGAGCTGTGAGGAAGGAGAAGAGCCTGAGCCACCAGGCAGAGAGGGAAGAGCCCATCCACCCCTGCCAGGAAGGGTAAGGGATCCCTGACCCATGGACAGGAGGAGACGAGGCACTCTATGCCAGCGGAAACTGTCAGGCTAACAACCCCACCACCAGCTGTCACAGGGCCCCCACCACCAGCTGTGGATGTGCGGCCATCAGAGAGTGCACGGGCTGCCCAAGAGCCTCTTCCAACCACCACCACAATGCGGCCATCAGTTAGTGCAGGGGCTGCCCAGGAGCCTCCTCCAACAACCACCACAAGGCAGCCATCAGTGAGTTCAGGGGCTGCCCAGGAGCCTCCTCCAACCATCACCACAATGCAGCCATGAGTGAGTGCAGGGGCTGCCCAGGAGACTCCTCCAACCGCCACCACAGTGCAGCTGTCACCGTCGGCAGACGCCATGTAGTCCACCCTCCAGGGGCTACTGTGTGGGCTGCCCCCTTTAGAAGCAGTGGGCAAGTCACCCACTTGAGAGACTGTGGCCTTTTACTTCCCAGGACAAAGCAATGGGCATGTTGCCCCCTCCAGAAGCATTGGGCAAGTCACCCACTTGAGAGACTGTGGCCTTGCACTCCCCAGGATAAAGCATTGGGCATGTTGCCCCATCCAGACATAGTGGAAACATTCCCGTATTCAGCTGACGTGCTCCCCTCCCAATGAGGTGCCTTCCCACTTGCAAAATGATGCCCCTTCATTGTTCTCTCCTGCTGTGTCAGGGAACATGTTGAGCATTGAAATGTGCCCTGTGGCCTTGTGTGCCGTCATGACTTTGGACTGGGCATTGGCCCTTTATGGACATTTGTATATATTTGATTTAAGGGGTGGATTTTGCTATGCTAACACATTGTTGTTACTCCAGCATTATGGTCCGTGTATTATTCTGCTGTGTGTCTTGTGCAATTGGTTTACGTGTGCAGCTGGTTGTGAGTATGATGTGTGTGTGTGTGTATGTGTGTGTCTGGTGTGTGTTGTGCGTGTGAGTGTCACTCTAATTTTCCTCCCTCCCTACCTTGTGCTAGGCTGCCGTACTGACCGTCGTCATCTTTATCGGTGTTGGTGTTCCAGGTGGAGCATAACGTAGAAGATCATCGGGAAAACTTGCAGTTCGGGTTTCATGGCGACGTGGTTCTTACCTCTGTCTCCAATGGTGAGTCCTTTCACTTCTGAGCTCTATTTCCGCCAGGCTTTTGTTGGCTTTGGTACCACCCCAGAAAAGGTGGCAGATTGCAGTGTCTTGATATGGTAGGTGGTACTTTGTCTCCCGCCTGGCTGCTGGCGGCTACAGCTGTGGTGGCTGTTGTTTACGCCATGGCAGTTGGTGTGGTACATTGGCTGCCTATGGGAGTTATCACTGCCATGGTCATAATTTGGTGGTACTTACCGCCAGCCTGTTGGCGGTATTACCGCCACTTTATCACCCACTGCCTGGGTTGTAATGAGGGCCTAAATGTTTCTGAATCAATTCTCATAAAAACTATACACCCTTTTCAAGCAATATTTTGTATGGAACTGAAAACTGGAAAACTACCACTGACAGAGCTGCAGAAAGGCCATTAAGGAAGAGTTGTCTACTTACCTTTAGATTTTAAACTGAATATTGAAACTGTGTGTGTAGAGAGAGATATTGATGAACCACGTATCATTCTAGTGGTGTGCCTACCAACACAAAAAAAACTGGCAAGAGTTAGTGGATTTAAAGAAAGTAAAAAAAGCTACATTACACCTGAAACAAAATAATATCTATTACAAAATGTTGATGTTGTTGGAGATGTATCTTGCATGGACGATTAAACTTTGCCCTCAAGTATACAGATTGAAAAAGTCGATAGATCGAGGTCAGAAGAATTATATGAACATTATAGTATCCATCCACTCCTTTCTAAAGAAGTTGTTGGTGATGCTATTGATCTCTATAAAATAAAACAAGCAAAAGAAGCTCCAATGAGTATCTGGGAGAAAAGTTTAGAGGCTTGCGGTTTTCCACAAATATTACCAACAGGAGAAGGTGGGCAGTATGATGACCACCCTGTACAAAAACCAGCAGCCAGTATAGGTCAATAATTCCATACATATAACAGCTGCTATTTGAGTCTGACTTGTCTAGACTATCATATGCTGTAAAATACATATTGAGGACAGGAGTTAATCTACAAATTTCTGCAAGACAATATAGCAACATATTTCAAGGTAAGGATGAAAATGTGGTATATAATTTGATCAATTTGATGCCATGCCAAGGTGAGACCAAAGAATATTGATATTGTAAAAATTGAGAACTGAAAGGTGTGTTGCAGAACTTAGGTGCACCTACTTAGTTTGTCACACTAGTTGTGCATAGTATACATGGGATGACCTGCTCTAATTTTTAAGAGAAGCAAACGTAAACATTAACGACATAAATATGAAGACAGAATGAGAACTCTGCTCTTTGGATCCTGCTAATGTTTGTAGGTATTTCAGCTACAGGTTTTAAGCAATACTGTCTTTTATCTGCAACAAAACTTGGTGAGTTACTGATTTTTTGGTTGTAAAGAGTACCACGCATGAGGTGCTCCTCATATTTACATGATCTTATGGATAAAAGATGCACCGAAATGTGGAACAGACAGTGATGTTTTTCAGAGAACATTATACATCATTCCAAAAGACAATGATGGAAAAGGCCTCAAACACCAAGGCCCATATTTATACTTTTTTGCACCGCATTTGCATCACTTTTTGATGTAAAAGTGGTGCAAACGTACAAAATATAATTGTATTTTGTAAGTTTGTGCTGCTTATGCATCAAAAAGTGACACAAATGCGGTGCAAAAAAAAGTATAAATACGGGCCCAAGTTCTACAGTTTCAAACACATTAATGTGGCAAGTACTGCCGTAGAAGATTCAGATGTAAAGGAAAATGGTATACAAGGTGTTGTTTTGATTTTCCAAGACCTGTAATTTTCAAGGTATGAGTAAACAGCTTTTTATCTGCTGTCCAGCATTGACACGAATATCACTGTAAAACACATAAAACCTGAAAAAGACAGACACCTCCTAGTACATCAATTCCTATAATCCAGTGATTCTGAAAATGTGGAATGCCAACATGGAGATACAATTTGTTGCAGACAACTCTATCAGAGTTGCTTGTTATGTCACTTCTTATATCACAAAATCAGAGAAGATGGAGATGAAGGAGATGTGGGAGAAGATTTCTGTTGAATGGTCTCTAACCAAGAAATTGTATAGCTTCAGCTTGAAAATGCTTTCGCTAAGACAGATAAGTTCCTATGAATGCTGTTATAGGCTGAACTCAACCAGTTTGTACTCAAAGTCAAGGGAAATTGTTTTGGTCAATCTAGGCCTTCCAAGCATGTGAAACAGTCTTGAAGTCTTTCCCAGAAACTCAGTTCCTAGCAGAGTTTGATCCAGAAAGTACAGATATTGTGAAAACAATTATGTTGAATACTTACTATCCCAGAATGAGTCAACACCTTGAAAACATAATTCTTTAGAAGATATTTCAACACAAACATACCGAAATAATATAACAGAAAATGTAGGTGAAGGGAAGTATGCAGTAGTTGGTTGCTATGGTTGTTTGGTTCAACACACAAAAAAGGAAGTCTAATAAACCACAGAAAACTTAGGGCCTGATTTAGATCTTGATGGTGTTACCACCAAGCTGCGTCGGCAGTGGACCCAAAAAGTTGACAGTGTTCTGCCTGCCATGTATTGCGGTTGAATCAAAGAATTCCATGACAGAGTGCACTCCCTCACACAAGCTACATTCTGTAGCCAATGCAGCGGACTCCATTGCTAACAAGTAGCACTCCATCATCATGTTAACAGTGGGATCCCGAAGAGCCTATTTAGATCACACATTCGTGCAGGTGGTGTATCAGCAGTGGGCCCTTGACAGCGGGAGTCCGTCACAGGACCTGTTCAGTATAGTATTATGGCTGTGGCTTTTGGTTGACTGCTAGTAGCCCACACCTGTCGTGAACTGGATAATTGTGAACACCTGTAAAACACACTATAAACCACACTCCATTTTAGACCATGATTCTTTGCCATCACACTGCAGAAGACCATTTAGCCAGCACAATTTTCGACACAGGAGACAGGTTATTTCTGTGTTCCTCTCCCTCTGTGTTTTTTGTTAATTTTACTTTCTTTCATTATCCTTCATTGTTTTGGACACTATGGCCCTAATTATAACATTGGCAGTACATGCCACCTACTGCCACGGTGATGGCTGCCAACATTCCGCCACCGGGGCTACCATCCGTCCGCCATCTTATGAGCACTGCCTGACTTCTGCCACAATAAGGGGGGAACTCCGGCAGTGCTCATGGTGGGGGATGATGGTAAGCTGGTGCTGCCAACACCAGCACCACACACCAGTGAACGCCTCCAGCCGTATTATGACCAGTAATACGGCCTGGCGGTGTTCTGTTGGCAGGGAGCTGCTGGTCGTAGCAGTGCCCCTTCCCATTCCCTGCAGGAAGACCTCCTCACCCAAGGTAAGTCAGGCTTCCGACAGGGAGTGGATGGGAGGGTGGGGGTGTTGTGTGTGTGTCTGCGTGTGTGCATGAATCTCTGAGTGTGTGTGTGAATGCATCGTTATATGTTGTGTTGTTTGCATGGCCAAATGCGTGTGAGTGAATGCTTGTAAGAATGGTGAAGGAGGAACATTTTCTCAGAACATCAGCTGTTTTATTATAAAAAATCTTCCCTGTCCCATAGACGTTAGAGGGAGATTCCAGCCAGATGACCACAACTGTATGCTGATTGCTACAGCTGCTTATGCAGACTTCAGGCCTTTGCTCAGGTATGGGGATGATGTCTTCCCAGGGGAACCTGAAGGCCAGAGCTATAGCTTAACACGCTGTGCTCTAATATAGCTTAGGTAGAAATTAGTCTATTGGCTCTAGTGACAATATGATAGCGTTATTTCTATGCTTTACTCTCCTTGTCACAATTTTAATCCTGTGAAGCTTTATCGTCCTGGTTATTGCAGTACATGCCTTATTGTCTAACATCTAGTTGCTTCATTAAAACCTTATTGAAACATATACTACCTCTGCTTGTCCTTGTATTTGTGAGACTAATGTACCTGAGAGAACCGGATCGGATCTGAGTGACCACGATTTCCTTGAGGAGTCAATTGTGTCATGTGCTTGGCTGCCCAATCATCCCTGCACTTCGGTAGAGATGAGGCAATGCTAGTTAGCTGGAGCAAAACCTGGATTGGGGCAACAGGTGTCACCTGTGGTGGGTTAAGTCTCAGTCTCCCAAACCGCAAGCGATTCTGCCAATCAAATCCAGTAGTCTCATTAGAATAATGAGATCCTACGTGACAAAACCATATCTCAGAAAAGGCAAATGTGGTCCGGAATAGTTGATAGAGTGAATACTGTAGCAAACAACCTATGCGCACAGGAGGAGATTATGAAGAAGCAGAATGACATGTGGAGGAGAGTGTGTTCCCTGGCCTCTAAGCATCATCTGAAGGCTTAGAGGACTGGTGGTGGTTCTCCCAGCCCCCCATTATACCCCTTTCCCTGAAAGAAGGTCTTGCAGATCCTACATCCCAAAGGCTTGACTGGAATCCCTGGTGGAGCGGAGTCTGGTAAGTTGCACTTATTGATGTCTCAACAATCACAAATGGAGACCTGCCCATAAGTTAGCTGAGTTTCACAAACCATGCATAACCCCAATAGTCTGTGCCATCTAGAGGTGGACACTCCACAACCTTGACACCATGGATGAAAGGTAATATTGCATTGGATCAAATTAAATAGGGAAACTATCATTGATGCATGACCTCAGCTGGAGCCTTACATCCTGCCCTCACAATAGGAATCCTACATCAATAACACCAATAGTCTACATCATGACAGCATAACAATTTGAGGCCACATGACCATTACAGGTCACGGTGGCAGTATGTGGTGCAATATCACAGCTACCTCCACAGAACACAAATTGAAGATTCAGCCAATGAGAAGGAAAAACAGTATGCTATTGCTTGATATACACATGTGGTTAGAGCAAGTTAGGTGCACATATTGCCTTGATGGCAGCATCCCACAGAAAAAAGGTCTGATCCAATCTCCTGAACATCCATTCAAACACAGTGCAAGTTGTTTCTGTACAGGATATGTCCATCCCAAGTGTTTGTCCAAGAATCAACACATGTTTACTTTGTACTTTCCAACAGCAGCACATCACTGCAAATGGCACAACTTTGAAATGTCCAAATGAAGATGACATGATAAAGGACCCTGAAGCATAATAACAAGAAATAATTAAGGATTCCACATATTAAATTTTACTCAAATAACAAGTTAGGAGGATACCTATAATTAGCACAAGCAAAGTTGATTTAGTCAATGAACACAGTAGTCAACGTGGAGAAACTTTGATTCATTAACATCTTTGCCTTGGACTTTCCGGAATTGACCATTCGTATCAAATTACCACTGAAGACTGACACGATTCCTATGTCACAAGTTGTACTGACATTGGAGATTATAATGTAAAGGTACATGTAGGAAGCTGGCCTGGTGCGTGGTGGGTACCTAAGGTACTTACATCTTATACCAGGTCCAAGTATGCCCTATTAGTGTTGTGTAGGTAGTGTCTAGAAGCCATGCTTTCTAGAGGTAGCTGTGGATGAGCAGCCAAGGCTTATTTAAGAGACATACAAAGCTCATGCAAAACCACTGTAGTCACACAACACTTACACACATGAAAGAATAAAGGTACTTTATTAAGGTAACACAACACCAAAATTACTATAGAGGCAATACTCCCTTAGGTGGTAAGTAATACACAAGATATATGCACTAGTTGTCAGAAATAGGCATACGAATAGTTAGAAAACAGTGCAAATAGTGTAAAACACAATAGAGAATAGTGGACCTAGGGGAGCACAAACCATATTCTAAAAAATGGAATGCGAGAGAGTCACCCCCACCCAGGTAAATGGAGTGTGTAGAGGGTCACTGATGGTAACAGGAAAGCACAAAGTTAAGTACCACAACACCCCACCCCCCAGCAACCAGGAAAGCAGGAGTAAATTACTAGAATTTTCCCAGAACACCCACTCAGAAGAAAAGAAGAAAATTGCAAAACCCAGAGATGACTGCAAGAAACCAACGGTGGATTCCTGAAGAGGAAGACCTGTGGAACGAGGGGACCAAGTCCAGAAGACACAGCAGAGACCAGTGGGGGCAGGAGCCACTACCCACCAAGCTGAGGATTGCAGGAGTTGGTCGATGGTGCTGAAGGAAAGTCAGCACTGCAGCCCTGGAGTCGGAGTCAAGTTTCTGGAGGATGTAGGTGATGTCCCACGCCAGAAGGTAGATTGCACTCAGGTTTGCTGTTCAGATTACACCAACAAGCCTTGGCACAGGCAAAACCCGTGGTTAGCGGAAAGTGGTGCTGCCAGGGACCAGCAAGGCCTAAAAGGACTCAACCCAGGAGGGGGCCCTCAGTGTCGCAGAGGGCCCACAGAAGCACAGGCAGCACACACAGGAGTCCATCAGGACGGGGACACAGAAGGTGGACATGGAGCCCAGGCAGCACTACAAAACAGGATCCCACACTGCAGGAGATTCACTCAGGGAGCTGTGCATTGCAAGAAGGAGTGCTGGGGGCTGGAGCTACAAGAAGACTGAAGACCCCTTTGGCAGCTGCAAAGGACACACTGCCCGGGGTACTGTCCTGTGAGGGAAGGCAATGGCTTACCTCTACCCAAGTAGGATAACTGGTAGAGAGGACAGTCTCCACTTCTGACCACCACCCGTGTTGCAGGTTCTATGCAGCTCAGCAGGAGAGGGGATCCACGCAGCCAGTCTTCGTTGCTGTTGGTGCCTGCAGATGCAGGGGAGGGACTCCAAAATGAAGCACTGGCATGATTTTCACTATTTGTGTTCTTGCTGTTGTAGTCATATTGTGAGGCAGGAGGCCAGGCTCCTGCTGCCTATTTAGCCAAACCTTTTTTATAACTTCCCATTCTGCCATGGTGGTAAGGTCTAGAAATGGCTGGAGACCTGAGGTCATTGTCTTCTACCCATGCCTGGGTTCAAATGTCTGCATGTATGGAAAAGAAAATATCAGCTTAACTGGTCACACCATATTTTGATAATCAACACACATCTGATATCTTGGTAACATTATGAATCTCATGTGTCATACATTCTGACCCTGGCGGTAAAATCCGCCAGGGCCAACGACCGCGGGAGCACCGCCAACAGGCTGGCGGTGCTCCCATGGGCATTCTGTCAGAAACGGAAAACCGGCGGTGTACCGCCGGTTTCCCGCTGCCCTGGGGAATCCTCCATGGCGGCTCAGCTTGCTGCGCCGCCATGGGGATTCCGACCCCCATACCGCCATCCTGTTCCTGGTGGTTTTGGCCGCTGGGAACAAAATGGCGGTATGGGGTGTCGTGGGGCCCCTGGGGGCCCCTGCAGTGCCCATGCCAATGGCATGGGCACTGCAGGGGCCCCCGTAACAGGGCCCCACAAAGATTTTCAGTGTCTGCCATGCAGACACTGAAAATCGCGACGGGTGCAACTGCACCCGTCGCACCCCTTCCACTCCGCCGGCTCCATTCGGAGCCGGCATCCTCATGGAAGGGTGTTTCCCGCTGGGCTGGCGGGCGGCCTTCTGGCGGTCGCCCGCCAGCCCAGCGGGAAACCCAGAATACCCGCGGCGGTCTTTTGACCGCGCAGCGGTATTCTGCCGGTCCCCGCCAGGCCGCCGGCTTCCGCCGCCGGCCGGGGTCAGAATGACCCCCACAATGTATTCAAATTATTTTGTAGTTGAATAATCACTTTGTTACCCGTCTAATTCATTAAGTTTAAATAATGCATTTGAAATGTATTATTTGCACATTTAAAACATAAAACATTCAAAATACTGTTAACAGAGGGATTACTTTTCCTGTAGCACTTGCCTCCATTTTGTACTAACACATTGAAAGTACACTGCTTTACACCCTAAAATGGTGGCTGCCTGACCTTGGCATCAGGATATTGGCTAGTCAGCGAGCGTTGGCAGAAGTTGACCGTGTAATAGGTGGAACACTCCATGACTGACCTTACTATAGGCTAATGTGTAAGACGGCTATGCACAAAAGCCAATGTCTGCGTCCGTCTCCATCACAGATCACTTCCACTGTGTACCTGTATGCTGCATATTGCAAAAAAAGCTCTCATGCCTCCTAACACTGGTTCCAACAAGACCTTCTCATTTTTTGCTGCTGTCACTGACTTCTGGGAGCCAGGATGCTGGTCAAAGCAGGTGACAGGGCCCCTGCTTTTAGCACAGAGAAGCTGGAGCTCCTTGCCAGAGAAGTCCTGTACCTGTACAGCCAGCTGGATGGGACCCCAGAAGAACAGGTACATGCCTGATTGTGAAATGTTTGACTGAGTAACTGGTTCATGTTTTGTCCACCGACTCATTTGTCCCTTTTTGCTCATGGGTGAATTGTTTTGATTGGAGTGTATTGAACTGAATGATTTAGCTGGGGACAGAATGTTGTTTGCCACTATTAGAAATGTCTGTACATAGAAATGTAAAGTCACCTGAAAGGATAGGCTTTTATTATCTATTCATGTATCTCACAATTGCAGTTTCATCAAACTTACTACCGGTGGCCAGTAGACTTGTACTAGTAGTCTGAGTGACACCATGCAGCCAATGTCAAAATGATGGTGATGTTAAGTGCAAGAAAATGTTTTAAAGTTATGGAGTTGTCTGATGCTATCCTGTCAAGTGGGATTACAGCCTGTGTTGTGGAATTGGATGTTCTGTGTATTTTAACCCCTTCTGTGCCAAGGACGTAATGGTTACGTCCTGCGGCACAGTGCTGCTGTGCCCAGGACGTAACCATTACGTCCTGGGCACCCAGCCCAGAGGGAGAGCTCTCGCTCCCTCTTTGGGGTTCCCCCCACCCCCCCCCAAGGCAGGAATGGAAGGGGAAGCCCTTCCCCTTCCACCCCCGACCTCCCCCCTCCCCTGTGACATCAGCGCGCGAGCGTGCGCTGACAATCACAATGCCTCCTGAGCTTCCAGCGCGATGATCGGAAGAGAAATGCAAAGCATTTCTCTTCCGATCACGGGGAGGAGGCAGAGAGGCTTCAAAGGGAAGGACATTTATTTCCTTCCCTTTGAAGTCTCTCTCTGCGTTTTGGCAGCCGGATTGTGAACCAATCCGGCTGTCAAAACGCCCACTAGACACCAGGGATGTCTTTTCAAATTTATGTAACTGACAAAAGGGAGCGACCCCTTGGGCAAGGGTCGCTCCCAGGGGGGGAATTTTTTTTTAAGGCCTTTTCTCCCCCCCTGGGGGCAGATCGGCCTATTATTAGGCCGATCTGCTCCCAGGGGGGACAGAACCCTCTAGGTACCAGGGATTAAAAAAAATGTCTTTTTTTTTTTTTAGTTTTAGTTTTTTGAGGTGGGGAGCGACCCCTTAGGCAAGGGTCGCTCCCCTAAGGGGCAAATTATATTTAGGCCATTTCTGCCCCTTTGGGGGAAGATTGGCCTATTTTTATGAGGCCAATCGACACCAGGGAGTTTTTCTTGTTTGTTTGTTTTTCACGTAAGGGGAGCGACCCCTTAGACAAGGGTCGTTCCCCCAGGGGGCAAATTTATTTTAGGCCATTTCTGCCCCTATGGGGGCAGATCAGCCTATTTTTATTGGGCCGATCTGCCCCCACGGGGGCAGAAACCACTAGGCACCAGGGATTTTTGTTGTTGTTGTGTTTTACAGATGGGGAGCGTCCCCTTAGGCAAGGGTCGCTCCCCTGGAGGGGCAAATTGTATTTAGATCATTTCTGCCCGCTTTGGGGGCAGATCGGCCGATTTTGGGTCAATCTGCCCCCAAGGGGGGCAGAAACCACTAGGCACCAGGGATTTTTTTTTGTGCCATCACGCAAGGGGAGCGACCTTGTAGGCAAGGGTCGCTCCCCAGGGGGGTTGGGGGGGAATTTATTTTAGGCCATTTCTGCCCCCCCATTTCTGCCCTATTGGTATTAGGCCGATCTGCCCCCAGGGGGGGCAGATACCTCTAGGCGCCAGGGCAAATTTTTTTTTTGTGTTTTTTTTTTTTGTTTGTTTTTTTAGAGATTGGGAGCGACCCATTAGGCAAGGGTCGCTCCCCTGGGGGGCAAATTGTATTTAGACCATTTCTGCCCCCCTTGGCGGCAGATTGGCCGATTGTAGGTCAATCTGCCCCGAAGGGGGGCAGAAACCACTAGGCACCAGGGATCTTTTTTTTGCGCTGTCACGCAAGGGGAGTGACTTTGTAGGCAAGGGTCGCTCCCCGGGGTGGGGTCGGGGGGCAAATTAATTTTAGGCCATTTCTGCCACCCCTGGGGGCAGATCGGCCTATTGGTAAACCTCTAGGCGCCAGGGCAAATTGTTTTTTTGTGGTTTTTTTTTGTTTGTTTGTTGGTTTAGAGATTGGAAGTGACCCATTAGGCAAGGGTCGCTCCCCTGGGGGCCAAATTGTATTTAGACCATTTCTGCCCCCCTTGGGGGCAGATTGGCCGATTGTAGGTCAATCTGCCCCCAATGGGGGCAAAAACCACTAGGCACCAGGGATCTTTTTTTTGCACCGTCACGCAAGCGGAGCCAAGGGTCGCTCCCCGGGGGGTGGAGGGGGCAAATTTATTTTAGGCCATTTCTGCCCCCCCTGGGGCCGGCTGAGCTAGAGGCCAAAATCCACAGGTAGGCACTGTTTTCTATGAAAAAATGAGATGTGTCCACGTCGTGTTTTGGGCCATTTCCTGTCGCGGGTGCTAGGCCTACCCACACAAGTGAGGTTTCATTTTTATTGGGAGACTTGGGGGAACGCTGGGTGGAAGGAAATTTGTGGCTCCTCTCAGATTTCAGAACTTTCTGTCACCGAAATCTGAGTAAAACATGTTTTTTTAGCCAAATTTTGAGGTTTGCAAAGAATTCTGGGTAACAGAACCTGGTCAGAGCCCCTCAAGTCACCCCATCTTGGAGTCCCCTGGGTTTCTAGTTTTAAAAAATGCTCCGGTTTGCTAGGTTTCCCCAGGTGCCGGCTGAGCTAGAGGCCAAAATCCACAGGTAGGCACTGTTTTCTTTCCAAAAATGTGATGTGTCCACGTTGTGTTTTGGGGCATTTCCTGTCGCGGGCGCTAGGCCTACCCACACAAGTGAGGTATCATTTTTATCAGGAGACTTGGGGGAACGCTGGGTGGAAGGAAATTTGTGGCTCCTCTCTGACTCCAGAACTTTATGTCACCAAAATGTGAGGAAAATGTGTTTTTTTAGCCAACCTTTGAGGTTTGCAAAGGATTCTGGGTAACAGAACCTGGTCAGAGCCCCACAAGTCACCCCATCTTGGATTCCCCTAGGTCTCTAGTTTTCAAAAATGCACAGGTTTGGTAGGTTTCCCTAGGTGCCGGCTGAGCTAGAGGCCCAAATCTACAGGTAGGCACTTTGCAAAAAACACCTCTGTTTTCTTTAAAAAAATGTGATGTGTCCACATTGCGTTTTGGGGCATTTCCTGTCGCGGGCGCTAGGCCTACCCACATAAGTGAGGTATAATTTTTATAGGGAGACTTGGGGGAACGCTGGGTGGAAGGAAATTTGTGGCTCCTCTCTGATTCCAGAACTTTCTGTCACCAAAATTGGAGGAAAATGTGTTTTTTTAGCCAAATTATGAAGTTTGGAAAGGATTCTGGGTAACAGAACCTGGTCAGAGCCCCACAAGTCACCCCATCTTGGATTCCCCTAGGTCTCTAGTTTTCAAAAATGCACAGGTTTGGTAGGTTTCCCTAGGTGCCAGCTGAGCTAGAGGCCAAAATCTACAGGTAGGTACTTTGCAAAAAACACCTCTGTTTTCTTTCAAAAAATGTGAGGTGTCCACGTTGCGTTTTGGGGCATTTCCTGTCGCGGGCGCTAGGCCTACCCACATAAGTGAGGTATAATTTTTATAGGGAGACTTGGGGGAACGCTGGGTGGAAGGAAATTTGTGGCTCCTCTCTGATTCCAGAACTTTCTGTCACCAAAATTGGAGGAAAATGTGTTTTTTTAGCCAAATTATGAAGTTTGGAAAGGATTCTGGGTAACAGAACCTGGTCAGAGCCCCACAAGTCACCCCATCTTGGATTCCCCTAGGTCTCTAGTTTTCAAAAATGCACAGGTTTGGTAGGTTTCCCTAGGTGCCGGCTGAGCTAGAGGCCAAAATCTACAGGTAGGTACTTTGCAAAAAACACCTCTGTTTTCTTTCAAAAAATGTGAGGTGTCCACGTTGCGTTTTGGGGCATTTCCTGTCGCGGGCGCTAGGCCTACCCACATAAGTGAGGTATAATTTTTATAGGGAGACTTGGGGGAACGCTGGGTGGAAGGAAATTTGTGGCTCCTCTCTGATTCCAGAACTTTCTGTCACCAAAATTGGAGGAAAATGTGTTTTTTTAGCCAAATTATGAAGTTTGGAAAGGATTCTGGGTAACAGAACCTGGTCAGAGCCCCACAAGTCACCCCATCTTGGATTCCCCTAGGTCTCTAGTTTTCAAAAATGCACAGGTTTGGTAGGTTTCCCTAGGTGCCGGCTGAGCTAGAGGCCAAAATCTACAGGTAGGTACTTTGCAAAAAACACCTCTGTTTTCTTTCAAAAAATGTGAGGTGTCCACGTTGCGTTTTGGGGCATTTCCTGTCGCGGGCGCTAGGCCTACCCACACAAGTGAGGTATCATTTTTATCGGGAGACTTGGGGGAATGGTGGGTGGAAGGAAATTTGTGGCTCCTCTCTGATTCCAGAACTTTCTGTCACCAAAATTTGAGGAAAATGTGTTTTTTCTAGCCAAAGTTTGAGGTTTGCAAAGGATTCTGGGTAACAGAACCTGGTCAGAGCCCCACAAGTCACCCCATCTTGGATTCCCCTAGGTCTCTAGTCTTAAAAAATGCACAGTTTTGGTAGGTTTCCCTAGGTGCCGGCTGAGCTAGAGGCCAAAATCTACAGGTAGGCACTTTGCAAAAAACACCTCTGTTTTCTTTCAAAAAATTTGATGTGTCCACATTGCGTTTTGGGGCATTTCCTGTCGCGGGCGCTAGGCCTACCCACACAAGTGAGGTATCATTTTTATCGGGAGATTTGGGGGAACATAGATTAGCAAAACAAGTGTTATTGCCCATTGTCTTTCTCTACATTTTTTCCTTCCAAATATAAGAGAGTGTGTAAAAAAGACATCTATTTGAGAAATGCCCTGTTATTCACATACTAGTATGGTCACCCCGGAATTCAGAGATGTGCAAATAACCACTGCTCCTCAACACCTTATCTTGTGCCCTTTTTGGAAATACAAAGGTTTTCTTGATAGCTATTTTTCACTCTTGATATTTCAGCAAATGAATTGCTGTATACCCGGTATAGAATGAAAACGCACTGCAGGGTGCAGCTCATTTATTGGCTCTGGGTACCTAGGGTTCTTGATGAACCTACAAGCCCTATATATCCCTGCAACCAGAAGAGTCCAGCAGACGTAACGGTATATTGCTTTCGAAAATCTGACATTGCAGGAAAAAGTTACAGAGTAAAACGTAGAGAAAAATTGATATTTTTTTTTTACCTCAATTTCAATATTTTTATTTTTCAGTTGTTATATTCTGTAGGAAACCCTTGTAGGATCTTCACAAATTAGCCCTTGCTGAATTCAGAATTTTGTCTACCTGTTCCTGAAAGCTGGGAAGCTGGTGATTTTATCACCACAAACCCTTTGTTGATGCCAGTTTCAGGGGAAAAAACACAAGCCTTCCTCTGCAGCCCCTTTTCCCATTTTTAAAAAAAAAACGAATTTTTCACTGTATTTTGGCTAATTTCTTGGCCTCCTTCTGGGGAACCCACAAAGTCTGGGTACCTCTAGAATCCCTAGGATGTTGGAAAAAAAGGACGCAAATTTGGCGTGGGTAGCTTATGTGAACAAAAAGTTATGAGGGCCTAAGCGCGAACTGCACCAAATAGTCAAAAAAAGGCTCGGCACAGGAGGGGGAAAAGGCCTGGCAGCGAAGGGGTTAAACATGCCATGGGGCCACATATGAGAAACGCTATTTCCTGTGCTGCAAATTCAAATGCCATAGGCTGGCAAACATCCAAACAAGTATGTCCCATTCCTACACACACTTGTTCATACATGTGCAAGGTGCAAGGATTGTTCAGGTGGTTTAGTCGTTAGTATCTCACAATGATTGGGAGTAATCAGGGGTTGGTCTCACAACAGGTAATGTTTCATAGCCCTGGCCTAGACAATGCTTTGGTCATGATTTTGTAATATAAGGAGATACAAAGTGTTGAGGGTGCTCAAAATATCACTGCAAATCCGTATTTCCTAGCCACCTCTAAATGGTTTAGGAAAATATGAAATTACTGTTTAGTTAATGTGTGAGATGGATGTAACAAAATTGTGTCACAGAACTACAGACAAACTAAATCGCTGAAAATATATTTTCTTGTTCTTTTCCATTATTCATACAGGTCAACGCCCATCAAAAGTGGGAAATCTGGAAGGCCATCACTAAGAAGGTGCTGACCCTGGGAGTCCATAAGCGGCACAGTCTGCATTCTGAAAGAGGTGGGAGGACCCCCAACACTGGACGTGTAAGTCTGCGGAAGGGCAGCTTGTGCAGTCCTCCAAATGATACAAGCGGGTGCACTGCATCCGGACCCCCCCAATGGCCTGCATCCTTGCAATGGCCCACCTGGAGATTGTTGGGCAGTTGAGGGCCCAACAGTAGCATCAACGAGGCAAGTTGTTGTCTGTAGCTATTTTTGTTGTTTAATCTTTTACATTTCCAGCAATGTTGTATGGCATCACCATGACGGTTGAAACACATCCAATGAACATGAGGATTTCTGGAGGTGTAACTTAATTAAGCATCGTCTGATGCTGTGTCTGGTGCATTCCTTTGTGCTGAAGGTTGCCAGTAGATTCCTCATCACAAGCCAAGTACTGTTTTGAGCAGAAATATTGCTGCATGTGAACAAAGGGGTACCTGCATTTTCTCTATGTCATGAGGGACAGCTGGACCAAAAAATGCCCCATTTTATGATTGGGTCAGGTGTGATGCTCCATCACAAATGTTAGTAGGTAGTGTAGGCCCTATTACTGGTGATGTGACAAACTTCACACTTATAATGCAGTCGATACATCAGAATTGGCATTGGTAAGTTGGTGCTCTGACAATATGATAATGAGCATCTGCTCCAAAAGGAATGGAAATGTGTACTGTGGCATCACTCCTTATCTGGAACATGTTTGAAGCCTGTTTGTACAGCAAAATTCTAGTCAATTCATGTGGATAGTAGCATGTAAGCCAGGTTGTGTTGTGTCAAACAACAATAAATTGTATGCCAAACTGTATTGATTGAAACAGACAGGAATGTGTCCACATTAGTGAGAGAGTTACATGTACCTCAAAGAACATTTTGGTGTCTTTAGTTCTTCCCCAATGAGAAGTCAATGATGGAGAGAAACATCATACTGAAAGGGGTATTTGTAGATGGAAGGCTACATCATATAGATGTTGTAGTATCCCATCTTGAGAAGTCAACTTCCAGGCCAACTCCAGGCTCCTTTGGAAATGTGAATATATTTTAGCTCGGTACTGCAGTGGGTTGGAAATGTATCAAGAACTATATATATTTACTTATGCTTTCTTATAGAGGATACTACAAGTGGATAAGAGACTAAGGCATGCATGATATAGGAGCTAGCAAAGAGAATTTCTAGACTTAGTGCAAATGTTGTGTGATCAAAGTTCATGTCCTATTTTATTTGCACAGATACCCTTAAACAGTTGTATCTGCCTTCTCAGCATCATCTGGGCAAAGTGAAGGTGTCAGCGGCCACGTTGGTGGGGAGGAAACTGGCCACTGTGGCTCGGGTGTGGACACCACAGACACCGAGTGGCCCAGCGGCATGGAGGGTGAGGGAACTGGCACAGAGGCCAAGAATACCTCTACATTTTCTTGCCCAATGAAGACCAGTCCCTAGTGGTGGCAGACCCTGGAGCTACTGTTACACCTGCATCAAACTCCACCACCCACGTTCCAATCTACACCCTCTCTCTTGCTCTCTCCCAGTTGGCCATAGCTGCCACCTAAAAGGGCTGGCATCACCTCCGCTTCAGGCACCTCCCCCTGGCCTGGTGTCCCAGGCTGCCCTCTATCAAGAGGCTGTAGATCTTTTAGGGACTATTTCTGTAGGCCAGACTGTAGTATTGAATACTATCTAGGGGCTAGGCGGCTTGAATACCCAGATGCTGGCTTACCTGGATGGCATTCATGTGCCCTGTCTGGCCTACATTGGTAATTCCATTGTCTGGCCTCCTCATTGAGTGCAGCCTTCTATCTATCCCAGCCTCATACTCAAACTCTCAACCCTTCCAAAATGCCTCCACCCAGCCCTCTCCCAAGTACTCTCAAACATTTGCACGCACACACTACAACGACCATGAGTCACACATCTTCACATCAACATTCCAAGAAACACAGACACACACATGCAGACACTACACACCCCATCACCACCACAAGCATACCCACAGCCATCACACCCACCACAAACACACATACCTACCACCACCACACCTTCAGATACCATACCCACCATTACACCAACACCACACACATTACCAGCACACCAGCAGTCAGCACCCCACCACCACACACACATGCACCAGCACACCCACAGATACCACAACCACACACACCACCCCCACAACCGACACATCCATGTGCACACATACTAAACACAAACGCCCACACACACTCACCCAACTGAAACCCAGTTAGAGACACAAAGCATATAGCACATACACTAGACCCTCAGGCACCCACACCTTCAACAGACACATGCACAGCAGACACAGCCACTCCCTCTACCTCCCAACCCAAACTCCCTCCCGGATCACCCTACTGTTTTCCCCAAAGAGGACTTTATGTTGCCCTGCCTGTGACCCCTTCCTCATCCCTGACCACCCCACCCAAATGTCTCTGTCCCCCTTCTACACCCGACCCACTCCTTCCACATCATAACCCACTGCTTCCACATCCAAACTCACTCCTTCAACTTCCCAACCAACCCCTTCCAAATCCCAACCCCTTCCAAATCCCAACCCATCCTTTTTTAAATCCAAAAGCACCTCTCTCAAACCTTTCCAAACCCAAGGACCCCGCCCCACTCACCCATTGACATCACTGAGGTGCCTGCTCTGTGCCCCATATATAAAGAGGTCTATTTTGATGATACCTTTGTCCTGGACTTTTTTTTTAATTGTTACTTATTGTCTGCTGATGACGTTATTTCTGCAAATGTATGAGCCATGGACTTACTCTCATGTGTCACACTGACAAACATAGTTTGTATATTTTAGTTTTTTTTTTAATGTTCACATTAGTGTTGTACATTAGTGATGGACATTTTAATTGTGGTGCAAGCATTCATCATGTTACTGGACACTTACACCAGACATTTCTTTCTTTCTGATAGAGTGACTGGAGAATGCTTGTGTGTATATTTTGTCTTGCTGTGTGAATAATATGCAAATGTGCATTACACAGGGAACTTGACACTTTCGGGTTACATGTCACCTACTATTTGTCAAAACTTTCAGACACCAATGAGACATGTGACCTTTGAAGATCTCTGACATGTTTGCAGTTTAGAGGTGAGATTGGTTGTACATTCTGTGTAGATCCCCTTGTAGCATTTTGTATTGCAATTGCTAGAGTATCATTGAATTGAGTTGTTCCTATTGGGATACCATTAATTTATTAGATATGTTAGGGGACATTCTTGCACACACCTGTATGGACACATTTTGATTTGGGATTGCTGTGACTTATGGTATACGTGTCCATTCCCATGAAGGCATTTCGTGCCAGATTGGTGGATACTATTGATATCTTAAGGTGAGTTTTTAAACAAGCTTAAGTCCAGTGCTACTGCACAACGACAATTCTGAGGATGACAAGTAAAACAGTGACTTACCTTCTGTTCCAGTGACGACGTAGTCAATTTTCGTTTTGGTCCAGTAGCAGCAGCAAAGGTAGTACTGGTATGATCAGATTCATGGCACCAGGATATAGCAAAAGTCAAAAAAAGATAAGTTGTGTGCTTATATCCCTCCAAATCTGTCAACTCAGGTGCGGAGTTTTAACTACCACATTTGCATCGGCGGTAATACACATTGTGATTGTCTCAGCAGAAAAAGGGGCTGAAGTCCTGCCTCCAGCCACTTTTGCGTATGGCGCCATCAACATTGGCAGTGATTCTTGGCATTGATGGAGGACAGTCACCAGTCTTTCGCCTATGGGCCCAGTAACATCTAAATAGGGCATGTGGACCACCATGGCAGCAGGAGAGTTTTCAGATGGAAAACCTACTGCCGGACTGTTACCGCCAAGATCTAAATCAGGCCCTTAGTTGCTAAACTTCTGATAAATGAGAGGTTTTCTATTTGGCACTTCTGCAACTGTTCAAGCCTTTGCATTCTGAATCGGATATACTGAGACACTTTGACAGCTGTGAAGATTCTTTCAATGCTGTGAAAGACAGCATTCAGTGTTCACCCCTCCCCAACTACATGAAAACATTAAATGATGAAAACGACCACCAGGAGGAAACAATCGCTGCTGAGATAGCTAAGGACAGTTCACAAAGCACGCAAAGTTCAGGACCTCTAAGTCAAGATCCTCTTGGACAACTAGTTATTGAAAATGAATCTGCCATAGCCATGAATGGGGTGGAGACTGCAATGCAGCAAGCAAGACAGGAAATTGTTAATTTAGAGCATTTAGTTGGACATCTGAACGGCAAACAGAAATAAATATACATGGAGATAAAAGAAAAAATGGAGCATGGATTCCTCCACGAGAAGAATGACTGTAAGTGTAAATCATTATTTAAGCCAATATTATTATATGTTAGTGGTCAAGCTGGCACTGAGAAAAGCTTTACAATTGAAGTCTTTACCGCTTACCCACAGAAGACAACAGACTCAAACAGCACCAACTGGATTAGCTGCACATATCATTAAAGGAATTACTTTGCATCAACTACTTATGCTACCGGTAGAACATGACAACAAACGAGTACCAAAAGTTGTTCGGTGAAGTTTCCAGAGTATTGAAGAAGTTTAAACTTTTAATCATCGATGGTGTGAACATGGTCTCCAACTTAATGCTTGCCTTTGCCCATTTGAAAATGCAACAGATTCTGAAGAGAGACTGTGAGCCACTGTTTGGAGGAAAGCACTTAATTGTATTTGGTGATCTACTACAAATAACCCCTGTGAAAGGACAGCCTGTGTTTAAGACACTTCTACATGAAGAATCTTGTAATTCTTTGGGAAGTATTGGAAACGTAAACATTTGGTTAAGCTTCCAGAACAAGGAACAACATAGGGATATGAGTCAAGCATCTGACATGGAATTCGGAAATGTTCTCAAGGATATTAGATTAGGAGTTCTCATAAAAGAGGGAAAACATTGCTTAAAAAGTCCACTTATAACAAAACTATTTCTCACAAAGAAGTCAGCAGCAAAGCTAATCTTCAATTTCATTGAAGAAGGGAAATCCATTGTCTGCCTAAGCCCTACTCTTCGGGAGTGTTCTTCTTTTAATAAACAATTACTACAATTGAGAAAGAATGACTTTTGAATCTCACACCAATTTATAAAATGAGCACTAGGGGGTGACAGTACTGCTAACTGAAAAACTGCAATCAAAATTGGATTAATTGGAGAAGTCCATTTACAGAACTGCGGGATCAGAAAAGTGTGGACGTGTTTCCAAAACTGTAGGGCAATTTTGCAAAGTAATCTAAATGTTGAGGAAGGATTAGTTAATGGAGCCAGGGGTAAACTAATTAAAATATAGTAAAATTAATTTTGTATCCTGACTGGAATGAAGATGAATACCTAGCAGTTAAATTTGATCAAATTGAAGGCGTAAAGCAGATTGCAATGTCTGTTGCATGTTTCTTGCTTGTAAAAGGCTTGTATGCTCATAGGAACCAGTCTCAAGCATATGCTGTACCTATTCATAAATCTCAAGATATTAGTGTAGATTCAGCATTCAGTAATATTGGTGCTACTGTGTTTAAGGAAAGTATGTCATGTGTAGCCTTATCAGGATTTAGAACATTGTCCAGTTTGTATGTGGTTGACCTTGATGACAGTAAAATAAATGCTGATACAAGTTGTGTCAAAGAGTACAACAGATTGAGAAGTGCTTAAGCTCCTCAAGTAGGACAGTATCCGGTTTATGAAAAACATACTATCTGCCCGAACCACAAGCTTTTGAAGAATCGTAAGAAGAAGTGCAAGGAAGAGAACAAGGAACTTCTTTAAAATAAAATACTGGGGGCGTGGCCAACCATCATGACCAACTGGATGTGATGCAGTTAGGCTCCGCAGTTCAACCTAATCGGAGGTCATCCGGTCCCCGATGGCACAGACTGGCTGAATCAAGGAGACAGCCTTCATAGGAGTGAAGGAATATCTTCTTCGACATCCCGGGAGCCAGATGGAAGATTTATCAGCACCCCCCTGCACGTCTACACTGAAAGGGTGGCAACGCCATGGCGTGGCCTCATGCGGCAGCACTGTGATTGAAGATTACGGGGCCCTGAACTCGCTCCCCGCTCTGCTTTCAGGAACTGAGCACGGCAGCCCCCAGAGGATACGGAGAGGGCCCCGGTGCCGAGCAGCAAGGACCTGATTTCACTGGGGCTCTGCATGAGGTCTAGGATCGGTGAACAATCGGCATGGGAGAAAATCAGAGCTCAAATCACATCCATCTCACTCCATGCAGATATCGATCTCTAACGCCTCAGCTCCTTTAATACACTATAACAGGGGAAAACGCGAAAAAAAAAGGAGGGGATGAGGGTTCTCCGATGCCCCACCTACCCATTGCCTGACTCTAATATGGCGCCCACAGCGAAGGAGGAGTGATGAATGCTGTTGCCTCGAGGAGAAACTGCATTTCCAGTATGCTAGCTGCAATGCCCCTTCATTATTTATTCACAGGCCTCTTAACCCAGGAGCAGAGACCAGAACTGCTAAATAGCCCTTCCTGGGGAATGGACACACACAATAGATTTGAGGAGTAGGCCCAATTACTTCGGGGCTATGGCATCTTTAAGAAATACCAGGCACTTACTATCCTTCCACTGCACCCTTGAGGATGATGGGGATTGAGGAGCTACGGGGTGGACCCTGGGGGCAAGGAAAATGTGACAAGTCTAGCAACAAGCCCCTGGTCCCCTGCAGAATATCAACTGCAGGACTACTGTCACATGGGCTCAATCTACCCGGCTGTCCTTAACAGAGTTTCCAACTACTTTGCTCTAGCCTCCAACCAGGGCCCAGTTGCTCTCACACTCTCAGACACCACAAAGGCCTTGACCAAAGAAGATCTCCTGTCCACACTTTTAAAAAGGGATTGAGAGAGGAGCTCAAAGCAGACATAGGCCCTCATTACAACCCTGGTGGTAAATGCCGCTTACCGCCGTGCAGAAGACCGCCAACATACCGCTGCGGCCGCGGAATTCCGCTACAGGTATTATGACCCACAGTTTGGAATCCGGCATAATATAGACACCCACACAAGTCCGCCACACCAAAGGTCAGTGATAAACTGGCGATAACAAAACCCACACCGACCCACGAATCAACGCGGAGGTCTTTCAACCGCGGTAATCCATTGGCGGTACACACTGCTGCGCTCAAAGTACACACACAAATACAAAACACAACCACATTGGACAATACATACTTGATACACAAACACACACCACACCCAAACAACCAATCCAATATAAAGCACACACCACATCACCCACAAACCCTTACTACCAGAAATTTGAAAGCAGGCCAGCGAGAGACACTACCTAAAACAACACCAGCATCCGCAGACACACAACACCATCACTTATACAACATCCACACACCTCTAACAACATACAACACATCTCCTCACACATCACAACAGACACCACCTCACACATCACCCACACCACATCAAGGCACCTCAACGACACCCCAGGTTCTCTGAGGAGGAGCTCAGGGTCATGGTGGAGGAAATCGTCCGGGTAGAGCCACAGCTATTCGGATCACAGGTGCAGCAGACATCCATTGCGAGGAAGATGGAGCTATGGCGGAGAATTGTCGACAGGGTCAACGCAGTGGGACAGCATCCAAGAACACAGGATGACATCAGGAAGAGGTGGAACGATCTACGGGGGAAGGTGCGTTCCGTGGTCTCTAGACACCAGATTGCTGAACAGAGGACAGGCAGTAGACCCCCACCTCCTCCCCGACAACTAACAACATGGGAGGAGCAAGTCTTGGCAATACTGCATCCTGAGGCCTCGCAGGAGGAGCAGGAGTACTGGACTCTGGTAAGGCAAATCTTTACTACTTTATATCCCACCCTACCTGCATGCCATCACATACCCCACCCTCACCCTCATACCCATCACCCCAACAACCCACAGATACCCCACCAACTCAACCCACACATCCCAAAAACAAGCCCTGCATGTAACACCAATGCATGGACACCCATCACCAAAGCATGTCCACTAAAGATACCCACACAGACCCCAAACCAACTATCACACAAGGACCAAACCAAGAATGCAATCACTGGAGTACAGGGTCACTCACCCATTGTACACGATGGCACACACAGATGCAATAATCATGCCTTTACACCCCTACAGGACCCCTACCCAACGTCACCGGACAGGAGGTGTCAGACATATCCAGTCCCCCCACAGAAGAGACCCACAGTGATGACAGCAGCTCTGCACAACTGATGACCATCAGGGACCTCGGGACAGTCGGTTCCCCTGACATAGTCACAAGCCACCACAGAGCCTTCCCCCTTAGGAAACACCACCACAGCACCCACCCAGCGGGCTCAACCCTCTGTCCCCAGGACACGTCAATCAGCAGTGTGTCCACCACTAAAGGGAACCCAGACAAACCCACCAAACCAAGAAAATCAGAGACCTGGGGTCAGTGGCAGTGGGCACACGGTTCAGGGGACAGAGGCACAGGATAACAGCAAAGCTGGGAGGACTGCTATGCGCCAGGGGGAGGACTGGCCTAGGGAACCCACTCTCCACAAGGCACTCTCCAACATCATGGGAGCTTACTATCATTCCCAGGAGACAATGGCAACGGTACTGGCCAAGTTTCAGGAGACCCAGCGGCTGCAGGAGGAACACCACCTTGGGATCAGGGAGGACTTGAAGTCCATTAACAACACCCTGGTCACCATTGCAGGGGTGCTGCAAGACCTTGTCAACACCAGGAGGGACACAGTGGCACAACAAGGGGCCCTTGACACTAGACTGGACGATGAAAAGCCCTCCACCTCCACCGGCACTAGTGGACAGGAGTCACCGCCACAGGAACACGACACCAGCACCCCACCCCCTGCAGATGGAGAACCACCCCGCAAACGGTCCCTGAGATCCAGGAACAAGACAGAGAACATTGCCAAGGTCCCCACCAGGAAATGAGACCCCCCTGAATGTCATCCTTCTGTCCAACTTTGTCACCCTGTCCATCCTTCAACTGCCATTGCTCCACTTCCTCTGCCCCTTTGGACAATGCACCTGTGAAACAAATAGACTGGACTCTGCCATGGACATTCCTCCACCATCCCCCCAGCCAATTTTACAACCCCCTCCACTTATTAGCACTTAAATAAACACACTTCAATCACAAAACAATCTGGAGTCAGTCTGTGCTTTCACAAATGTGTAATTGAAATAACCATGGAATATAGCAATGTCAATTTACTTGTGCACATACCGATGTAACACAGCTGTAGGCCAGGAGGACATATAGCAGAGGGCACAAAGTGGGACCCACATCTGTGAAATGGAAAGTCAAAGCAACAAGTCAGGGTCCATACACTGAGTGAAAATGACAGACTTATGCAAGCTCCAAAAATTGTATGAGATGTGGGAGGCAGTGACATCTTCTTACAAGTGTCTCACTGGAAGTATTGCATGATTATGTTGTTTCGGTTGTCGATATCCTCTTCTTCTGCCTCCTCTTCTTCACTGTTCACAGGCTCCACGGCTGCCACAAGGCCACCAGCTGGCCCATCCTCCTGCAGAAAAGGCACCTGGTGTCGCAAAGCCAGGTTGTGCAGCATACAGCAGGCCACGATTATCTGGCACACCTTCTTTGGTGAGTAGTAGAGAGAACCACCTGTCATATGGAGGAACCGGAATCTGGCCTTCAGGAGGCCGAAGGTGTTTTTTATCACGCTCCTACTTCACCAATGTGCCTCATTGTAGCGTTCCTTTGCCCTTGCCCTGGGATTCCTCAGGGAGTCAGTAGCCATGACAGGTTGGGGTAACCAGAGTCACCTGCAAATATCGAGCAACAACTGTTAGACACACACTAACCCTTAGGGACAACCCCATACCCAGGCACCTATTCACACTGTATTTGGTCCTTGGCCTTACCTATTACCCACACACTGTGCCTCTGGAGTTGCCCCATCACATAAGGGATGCTACTATTCCTCAAAATGTAAGCGTCATGCACTGAGCCTGGAAACTTGGCATTCACATGGGAGATGTACTGGTCTGTCAAACACACCATCTGCACATTCATCGAATGGTAGCTTTTTCTATTTCTGTATCCCTGTTCACTCCTGCGGGGGGTACTAATGCCACATGTGTCTCATCAATGGCATCAATAATGTTGGGGATATGTCCCAGTGCATGGAAGTCACCTTTCACTGTGGGCAAATCCTCCACCTGAGGGAACACGATGTAGATGCGCATGTGTTTCAGCAGGGCAAACAGCACTCTGAACAACACATTAGAGAACATTGGCTGGGACATCCCTGATGAAATGGCCACTGTTGTTTGAAAGGAACCACTTGCCAGGAAATGGAGTACTGACAGGACCTGCACTAGTGGGGGTATCGCTATGGGATGGCGGATAGCTGACATCAGGTCTGGCTCCAACTGGGCACACAGTTCCTGGATTGTTGCACAATCAATTCTGTATGTGACTATTATGTGTCTTTCTTCCATTGTCAACAGGTCCACCAGCGGTCTGTACACCGGAGGATGCCGCCATCTCATCACCTGCCCCAGCAGATGTGCCCTATGGAGGAGAACAGCAAGCAGAGAACCAACACTGGGGTATCCCAAAATGTCATTTGTAGAAATGTATTAATACACAATGTTCCTGTAACTGTGTGTATTCCAGGCCTACATAGGTGTGATGCCGTTATTATTAATGCCATGTGGCCACCTGAAATGGTGGCTGCCTGACCTGTAAGATGGGAGAAGGGGATATGAGGTAACTGCGCTGGCGTTGTACACCATCGCGGTGGGTGATCGAAGACCGCGGTGCAATTCTGCATTGGTTAACATTGGGCCCTCTGGGTCCGAGGAGCCAATGACGATGTACGCCGGCACTCACTTGATACCTGACCTTCAACAGGAGAGCACCTACACTGCAAGTGCTGCTGTGACCTGTGTCTGGAAGCTACGATGGCTCATGTGTCTGGGGAAAGGGCCCCTGCCTTCACTTCGGAGGAGTTGGAAAAACAAATGGATGGGGTCCTCCCCCAGTACACGCAACTGTACGGTCCTCCAGACAAACAGGTGAGTACACTGTAAGCATGCTGAATGGGCAATGCCTGTGTGGATGGAAGATACATGGGGGAGGCTGAGGCCTACATGTGTGGATGGGGAGTTTGTGTGCGTCCTGGCATTGGTGGGAACTGGTGGGCAATGAGTATGACGGTCTGGACAGGTGAGTAATGTCCTTCCCCCCTGTACCATTCCTCTAGGTCAGGGCCCACCAGAAGAAGGCTATTTGGCATTCCATCGCCAAGGACATCCGGACCCTGGGGGTCTACCACAGACGGAGCACCCACTGCCGTAAAAGATTGGAGGACCTGCACCGCTGGAGCAAGAAGACGGTGGAGGCCCAGCTGGGGATGGCCTTCCAACGTGGGAGGGGTGCCCGTCGCACCATGACCCCCCGATGTTCCGGATCCTGGCGGTGGCCTATCCTGAGTTGGATGGGCGCTTGAGGGCATCACAGCAGCCACAAGGGGGTGAGTTCACTCTCATTCAGCTGACTTTGCACGCATTACAAGGTGTCTGGGCAGGGGAGGTGGGCAGTGGGTTCCCCTAGGCCAGCGCGATCTTGGTAGGCAAAGTTCCTTGTGAAGCAGGCTATGTGGCACCCCAACCCCACTAGTGGTTAGAGCCATCTATACCTAGTCAGGCTCCTGTGACTTCCAGGTGTGCAGCAATTGGGCTTAGGCCTCGTACTACATGGGCATGTGATAAATCTAGGAACTTTAAGTACATGGCGTATTGCAGAGGGCTGCACACTGTGTGTTGTGTCTGCCAACGGTAGTGGTGTTGCATGCACTGAACATGTTTTTCTTCTGTCTTTTCCCCCCTTTTTGTGGTCTCCCTGTTCTTGTGTGCAATAGCATCATCAGGCGGAGGAGCAGTGGCACCGTAGCAGGAGGGAGCTGCATCCCACTTGGCCCTGGAGGGTGAAGCAATGGAGTCTGAAGGCACCAATGGGATGGAGGGCGAGGGGAGCTCCACGGTGGGGAGAGGAGCGGAAACCAGCAACAGTGACTACTCCTCTGATGGGAGCTCCGCGGGCCCCTCTGTGCCCACTGCATCAACAGGTACAGCCGCCACCCCCCTACCAACACCGCTCTCCCAGCAGCCCCTCAGTGTCTGTCCCATAACCGCTCACCCAGGAAGGTGGGCATCTCCTTTGCCCCAGGCACCTCAGTCCCTGCCCCAGTCAGCCCTGCTGCCCTCAGTGAGGAGGCTATTGACCTCCTGAGATCCCTCACTGTTGGGCAGTCTACCATTCTAAATGCCATCAAGGGTGTTGAGAGGCATTTGCATCAAACAAATGCATACCTGGAGGGCATTCATTCTGGCCAGGCAGCCCAACAGAGAGCATTTCAGGCTCGTCCCTCAGCACTGATGGCATCCATTGTCCCTGTGTCTAGCCTCCCCCCTCCAACTTCCTCCACCCAGACCCAATCCCCTCTACCTCAGCCTATCCCAAGCACACCATCAGACGAGCATGCACACACATCAACACACAAGAGTGGCTCAGGCAAACATAAGCACCACACATCCCACAGGCACTCACACAAGCACCATACCCATGCACACATACAAACATCCACTTCTTCCACTGTGTCCCTCTACCCCACGTCTCCCTCCTCCCTCCCAGTCTTGTCTCCACTCACACCTGCATGCACTAAATCCTCAGCCACTACCTCCATCAACAGCACACCCATCACCACACACTGCTCACGTGCACTCACCACCCCCACTACCATTCACACATCCCCAGTGTCCTCTACCAGTTTGTCTGTTAGCCCTCCTCCCAAAGTACACAAACGCATGCACACATCCACCCAACAGCCATCCATCTCCAAACAGCCTCCAGCCCATGCACCTTCACCCAAATTCAGCAGACGTACACCTCCTACAACCACTACCTTTTCCTCCACTCCCAAACCCCCTCCATCTACCCGTCCCAGTGTGTCTAAAAAACTTTTCCTGGCAAACCTTGACCTCTTCCCTCCACCTCCCCCCCGTCCTTCCCCTAGGGCCAGGCTTTCCAGGTCCCAGCCCAGCACTTCAGCCACCACATCCCCAGGCACAGTGGTGTCAGCAACTGCGGGGTCATGGAGTGCGCCAACCATCAGGGCTGCCAGTGTGCCACGTAGCGAGGGCAAGGACATTCCACCACCTGACAAGGTGAAAAAGGTGCCCACATCCCGGAGGGAGAAGCCAAAAACACCAGCCACCAAGGAGTCAGCGAAAACGAAAGGGGATAGTGGCAAGACAACTGTGCCACCATCAAAGGTGGGGAAGGGCCAAAAACAGAAGGGCAGGTCAGGAGAGGGCATGGTGGCACAGACTGAGGGACCAGTGTCACACCTTCTGTCCATGTCCACGCCAACCTGTACGAGGGCGAACACCGCCACCTGCACCGCCACCTGCACCGCCTCTGGCACGTCTACAGCCACTGCAACAGTCCCAAGCCTCTTCCCCAGTGGGCAGCCGTCCGAGGCTACAGGAGACATCCTGCTTTCTCCCTCAGCAGTTGCTGACACATGCCCCGCCACCACAGACCCCGCTGCCAGCACCGCTGCCACAGACCCCGCACCCAGCACCGCCACGACAGACACCACCACCGCCACCGCCGCCACAGACCCCGCAGCCAGCACTGTCACGACAGACACCGCCACTAGCACCGCCGCCACAGACCCCGCAGCCAGCACCGCCGCCACAGACCCCGCCGCCAGCACCGCCACAACAGACACCGCCGCCAGCACCACAATGACAGACACCGCCGCAAGCACCGACAGCGGCCCGCGACGTCCTCAGACAGTGGCACCACCGCTGACATGCCTACCATCCCCAGTGGTCAGTCGTCCGAGGCTGGTGGTGAGTTCCAGGACCCTGGGCAGCTTCCATGAAGCATTACTGTCATCACTGTTGTCACCTGCAGATGGAATGCGAAGCCGCAGCAGTGTGGGGTATGTCGCTGCCTCCATGGCGTATCATGCTACCTGTACCTCGGCAATCTCGTGGCACGCACACTCAGGTGAGGGAATTGTACCTGCCACACTGCACGTGGAGCACTCTGGGCACCAGGCCCACTCCAGAACCAGTGGAGAGATACATCCACTACCTCAGTCCTTGGCAGGATGAAGCACTCCGGGCATCAGGCCCCCTCCAGAACCAGTGGAGAGATACATCCACTACCTCAGTCTTTGGCAGGATGAAGCACTCTGGGCACCAGGCCCCCTCCAGAACCAGTGGAGAGATACATCCACTACCTCAGTCCTTGGCAGGATGAAGCACTCTGGGCACCAGGCCCCCTGCAGAACCAGTGGAGAGATACATCCACTACCTCAGTCCTTGGTAGGACGAAGCACTCTGGGCACAAAGCCCCCTCCAGAACCAGTGGAGAGATACATCCACTTGAGAGACTGTGGCTTTGCACTCCCCAGGATAAAGCAGTGGGCAAACCACCCACTGGAGAGACTTGAGAGACTGTGGCTTTGCACTCCCCAGGATAAATCAGTGGGCAACCCACCCACTGGAGAGACTTGAGAGACTGTGGCTTTGCACTCCCAGGATAAAGCAGTGGGCAACCCACCCACTGGAGAGACTTGAGAGACTGTGGCTTTGCACTCCCCAGGACAAAGCAGTGGGCAAACCACCCACTGGAGAGACTTGAGAGACTGTGGCTTTGCACTCCCCAGGATAAAGCAGTGGGCAAACCACCCACTGGAGAGACTTGAGAGACTGTGGCTTTGCACTCCCCAGAATACATCAATGGGCATGGAGCCCCCTCGTGCAGCTGTGGCGTTATGCGTTCATCTGGCTGAGGTGCCGCCCTCCCCCTCCCCCTGAGGCGCCTGTTTCATTTCGATCTGATGCCCCAGCAGTGTTCTCTCCATTTCCAGTCAGGTATCATATGTGGGCTTCGCCCATGCTTTTTGGGCCCAGTGGTCCACAGACAATGATTGGTGCACTATCCGGACTTGTGTAGTTGGTGTACATAATTGTGTTTACTGGATTTTGAACTTTGATAATGAGATTTCACATGATTACATTTGTTCAAATCAATTCCTTTTGTCCTTGCGTTCTTCCAGAGGGTGGGGAAGGTGTATGTGTACTGGTACTGCATGTATTTGTGTGTATGGTGTTGTGGGTGTGGGTGGGGGTGTTGCGTGTGTGTGTGTCACTCTCTTTTCCCTCCCCCTCCCCTGTGTTGTAGGTGCAGTACTCACCATGGTCGTCGCCGTCGTTGGTGCTCCTGATAGAAGAGAAAAAAGACCAGCATCGGCAGTATCTGCAAATCGGGCTCCATGGCGTCCTGGTTCCTCGTGGGGTGTGGAGAGGTGGTTGTTTTCCCTTCTGTGTACTGTTTCCACCGTGTTTTTGTTTGCGTTGGTTCCGCCCCGGAAAAGGTGGAGGATAGGCATCTTGTGATAGGGTGGGCGGTACATTGTCTTCCGCCTGTCTGTTGGCGGTTACCGCCGCGCTGTTTGTTTCTACCGCCGTGGCGGTCGGAGTGTTGAAGTGGCTGTCTATGTTGGAGGTTTCCGCCATGGTCATGATTCCATTTTTTTTTCCGCCGGCCTGTTTGTGGTATTACCGCCGCTTTAACACCGACCGCCAAGGTTGTAATGAGGGCCATAGTAGCTTCCTTTGACACCTTTAATGGGAGTTCAATTCCTGCTTGATCTCTCCCCAATCAGATGTTGACTCTGTAGGTACACGAATACTAGATCTCAAGAATAAAAACCTGGAATTGGAACAAGGTCTGGACCCAGTGGCAGGGACTTCGGCACTTGTGAAGATACAACTACAATCCACCCTTTTGAAATGGGAAGCCCTAGAAAACAGGTCTAAAAGGGACGATATCCGCATAAGAGGCCCGGAAGGTCCCGACTAAGAAGTCTTTGTCTTAGGCCCCTTCTCAGAAATTTTGGGAGGACAACAACAAGAAATCTGAGTGGAACGAGTGCATCGAGTGAACCCTCAGCAAATGGAAAAATGCAGGAGTGGAAAAAATGGGGTGTAATAACAGGGGATTAATGGCGCTCAGGAAATTATTCGGCCAAGTGTATCATTAGGGGTTGCCTACACAAGGGAAAACACCCATCCCTCAGAGGTTTAAATAAACCCAATAATAATTGACACAATGTGAGGCCCCCTAGTCCAAATTATAAATTCACACAAATATAGGTAAAAAAATCAAGTGAGTAAAGTTTTAACACAAGTAAGTCAAATTCAAGTGAGTTAAGTTCAAAGGAATGCAGTCCAAAGTTTCACATCAATCAATAAAAAGTCCATTTTAGTCCAGAGGTTTATTAGATCATATCTTCAAATTTTCAGCATCATCCATGGAAAAACACTCCAAGCCAACACGTGTTTCGTCATGGGGAATTCCTCTAGTTCCCAAAGACTTCTTCAGGGCTCTACATTATGAGTAAAAATTAATATTAGAAACCAAAATGCTCAAACAGAATATTGCAAAATATAATGTATAAAGATGTCAAAGGAGAAGCCCAATAGCAATAGCGAAAAAGTGATCCTATTAGTTGTGATGATCCCAATAAAAGAGCCAAGCCTACCAATAATCTTCTAAGTCACCACGTGAAATAGTCAAAGTGCTACCAGACACCAGATAAATTATGTATTTACAAGCATTTACATATGTGACCCACTACTTGTTCATCATTAAGAAGAAAAATAATTTATTTAATGCCAGAGTCACTACCCAACGACCACCATCTAAACAATAAATGAAATAAAGAGTTGAAAAATGTACCGACACAAAGTCATACCTTATATATTTCCCAATCCTAAGTAATGATATGTAGCTTCAAAAGGTCGGTAAAGTTCCTAGTGTGATTGTCAGATAAAATACCAAATACCTATTTGGACAGAAAAAAGCACCACATTCTATTGAATATATAGTGAGTAATCTATAATCCAAATACATGCCAATGAGTTGCATTAAAGTATCTTACGTCAATTTCCTTAAGTGTTGAATATCCAAGGCTTGAGAAATCGTTTCATTTAATACTAGAAGATAATAAATAAAAATGTCGGGTCCGTAAATAATATTACCCACTCTCTGAAGTTCCTAAGCCAATACACTTCAACACAATCCTGATTTTTAGCAGTAGCGACGTCCACAAGTTAACAGAACGCCATTGTTGCGAGTACGCACAAGCGCGGCTTGCTTCACCGGAAATTAAATTTATTTCCGGGATTGAGCGATCGTCCAGCATTGTCGACACAGAAAACGGACTATAGTCCTGCATAGTCGACATAGAAGACGGACTAACAGTCCGTTATTACACCAAATCCGATTCGCGAGGTGTAATTCCACCTCGGGAGTTAATAACTCACCACTTTACAATTCAAGAGCTACATAAAGACTATCAAGACGCCAGAATATGAAACCTACTTAGCGTTCAATCCCCAAAAAATATTTTTGAGCAATTATTTTTCAGTTTAATGAAAAGCAGCTACTCACAATACCAACCCCTACTATAGCATTAACTGTTGTAGATTAAATCACTAAACAGTTCCACAATAACTCTAAACATCAGCAAGTATCATTAACCTTATAAAAATCAAGGCACCTCTGTTAACCCCAATCTTCAAAAGAAAATAAAAGAAGAGAATATAAAAAAGAGGTGATTAAGAGTCAAACAGACTAAAGCACTTATGTATCCCATGTATAATCCACTGTTGAAGTGGAATTAAAGTGTGAGAATTTTGGTTACTAATTATAATATTTGTACAAATACATTAAAATGAGAAACAATCATGTCCATGTTTTAAACTCGTGCAATCACATTTGTGTTAATTTTAATCACCCAAAAAGAACTCCAGCTCTCTGTCGGAGTTAAGGCCTGATTCCACAGCCTTTAATCTCATTATCCAAATTGCCTCTTTCCTACGTAGCATTAGTTCTCTATTTCCCCCTCTTGGATTGCGGGGAACATGTTCTAGTCCAAAAAATTCAAAACTCTTATGGATTGATTGTGAGTTACAAGATAAAATATGAGCAACTATTGGATATCTCACATCACCATTTTTAAGCGTTCGAATATGTTCTCCAATTCTAGCCCTAAGCGGGCGTATAGTACTTCCTACATAAATACGCATACATTTGCATCGTATTATATAAACAACATGTGTAGTGTTACAATTAATCATAGTACAAATTTTGTAAGTTTTCCCTTCTAAAGTAAATTCTTTAATCCTATGGCATGCCCAACGACATGTTCCACAATTACCGCATTTGAAAAAGCCCATTGTTTGTGCAGGTAACCACGTTTTGTTAAGAGACACAGTAGTAAAACTGGGGCTTAACATATTTCTTAAGGTTCTCCCTTTCCGATAAGTCGTGGGTACTTTTTCGGGTATACAATTTCTGATTGACTCATCTTGTGATAGAAAATGCCAATGTTTGGCCATGAATTTAACCAAAAGTAAAGAAGCTTCATTATGATCCTTTATAAAACGTACCTTATTTGATTCTTCTAACATGTTCTTTCGAATTTTAGTTCTCAAGGTATCAGTTCTCTTGATATTTTTACTTCTTGATTGTGCCCTCTTGATTACTTTCTCAGAGTAGCCACGTGCTCTGAATCTTTTACCCATATCATTCACATGATACAATAATTCATCATCCAAACTGCAATTTCGTTGTGCTCTCATCATTTCACCAAAAGGAATAGAAGCTACTTAATGTTGTGGGTGTGCACTTGCAGCATGTAAAATAGAGTTACAGGCTGTGGCCTTCCGAAAAAGTCTACTTTGGATTCTATTATCAGCAATGAAGACCTCCACGTCTAGGAATACAATCCTATCTGCACTTTATTGGTATGTAAATTCAACATTCATAGGGTTGGAGTTTAAAAAGGTACAAAATTCCACCAACTTTTGTTCTCCACCAGTCCAAATCAGGAAACAATCGTCTATAAATCTGCCCCAAAATAAAATATCGGTTTGCCAATGTGTGGATTCAGAGCCCCAAACCCATGTGTGTTCAAACCAGCCCATGAACAAGTTCGCATAGGAAGGAGAGAATTTGGAGCCCATTGCAACACCCCGTTTTTGTCTAAACCAGTCGTTATTAAACATGAAAAAGTTATTAGTAAGAATTAAATGAATCATTTCAATTATCATTGCAGTATGTTGCCAAAGGCTTGCTGATCTATTAGTTAGAAAAAAACGGATCGCTTCCAATCCTAACTCATGTTGAATACAGGTGTACAGGGATACCACATCAAGTGTAACTAATAACATATTCTTATCCCATTCCACATCGTTTAAAATACCGAGAATATGAGTAGTATCTTTAATAAACGATGGGAGATTACACACTATTGGTTGTAAAAAGCAATCTACAAATTCAGAAAGTCTTTCCGTTGGACCTTGTAGACCCGAGACAATCGGTCTTCCCAGTGGAAAAGGAAGACCTTTATGAACCTTAGGCAGTGTGTACAGACATGGATACCTTGGATGAGTAACCTTTAAGTATAAAAATTTGTCTCTATTTAGTAACCCATCTTGTTGCCAAATACAAAGTTTTTTATTTATCAGATCAACCAAGTTAGGGATGGGATTGCCAGTAACCCTTTCATAGCATGCCAAATCATTCAGTTGTAACAAGATCTCATTGTCATAGTCTGCCTTATTCATGAGAACAATATTCCCACCCTTGTCTGCTTGTCTAATAATAATATCTTTGTCTGGTCTGAGTCTTTCCAATGCAACTAGTTCATCTGAACTTAGGTTCTTAGAGAATTGTCTGTATTTATTTTTCGCCATGTATTTGTCATAGTCTTGACAGACCAGGTCAAAAAATCTATCAAGAGTGTTCATACCCACAGTTTTTGGAGTCCAACATGATTTCCTTTTTAAGCCACTGGAGATACTTTTGTTGAAATCCACTTCTAAATCATGTAATATCCTAGAGCAAATATCCAGATCCTCCACCCGGGCTGCTAAAGAAAGTATAAGTGCTGTATCCTGTACTTCCTTGATGGACAGGGCACTTAGTGAAGAAACCGTCTCATCCGAACCTGGATTATCAAATTGGTTCAACTGAAAGTATCTCTTTAGTTTAAGTTTACGAATAAATCTAAAAAGGTCAAGCTTAGATTTGCAAGGATCCCCAAAGGTTTTAGGGCAGAAATGTAGTCCTTTGGTTAAGAGACTACTCATCCCTGATGTTAATTCAATTTTAGACAAGTTAACCACATTAATAGTTGAACATTCATCCACACTTAGTTTTTCTTGTCCCGTGATCTTGTTATGACACCCTCTTGATCCTTTGTCTTGACCACCGGATCCTCTATTGCCCCTCCTAGTCTTTTTGTATGAGGTGTTCCTTTGTTTTGAATAAATTTGCCCCGTTTCATTCTCATTATCTCCTGTAAAAATGGACTGCCCTCCGAGATGTCGTTAACCTGGGCGGAAGTACTCGGACCTCCTTCTATCTCACTGTCACTAGTAATCGAGGTGCTAATGGATGTTGAGTTAGACATATTAGATAAGCTAGGCTTCCTAGGGGTCGGATTTGTATGTACTAAATGATCATATTTGCTAGAGAACGTGAAGATTCTGCCTGTCAAATAATCCTTCTCATCCCGTTTCAATTTACGGGCTTTTCTTTGTATGATTTCTTCTTGATGCTTGAATAGTATTTCCTCAAGAATCTTGTAGTTTTTATCAGTGGCTTCCTTAAGATTTAAATCGGCAATTTCCTTTTCTAAAACCTCAATTTCTCCTTGTAATTGGGTCACTTTCCTCTCTGAATTAATAATTAAAATATCCATGAGTTTCATCGAACTAGTAGTTAATTCATTATCCCACATAACTAACAAGTCCATATCCAAGTCATCATAGGTAGGGAAGATCTGAGATCTTAAGCCTCGGGGGATACGGTCTAACTTTTTATATTGTTTTAATGTTGCCCTGTCCCACCATTTAGATAATTCATTCTTTTTTAGTCTCTCTAATCTAATAAATTTACTCTTTAAGCCTTCATTTTGTAATTTGAAGTTACTATGTGATGTGTTCTGAATTGTGCCTCCTTTTGCTAGGCTTTCAAATAGTTCCTCAGCTAGTTTAATTCTGTCCATGATATACAAAATGCAGGAGACCTAGAAACGTATTGGCAAAAAAGTACTCCTTCAAGACCAAGGAATCAATTCTCCTTGACCAGATTTCCTTCCAGGGAGCGACATTTGCCCTCTACCAAGACATAGCCCCTGAGACCCTGGAACACAGACTGCAATTCTGACCAGTGACTGAGGCCCTGAGCAAGATACCGATGGACATATCCATTTGGTATAGCTTTTGAGCTACACAACAAATCCCATCATTTGACAACAGTAAAAGAAGCGGCTGCATTACTTGACCTCACAATACCGGAGTCAACAGAACCTGATGAACCAGGAGAGGGTTCCCCCCTGGAGGCCCGGGGTGACCTCAGACAAGGATCTTGGCAGCCTCACAGAAAAGGAAGACGCAACGGTAAAAAAGTGAAGATTTCTTCTGGAATCTCTGTGCCCAAGCTACTACAATAAAATGCAGGGCTATACAGACCTAGCTGGCACACTTTGGATTTGCTTGCCCACAAACTGCACCATGACTAGGAAGATGTATCTGTCATGGCAGATCTAATAGACCATCATTTGCTGCACGTACCCATACCCTTTGACCCAGGCGGTGATGGTTGAGAAACTAGACCTGGGATACCTTACAGATTCTTAGTATGACCGATGTTGGATTGTGGGGCAGGTGAGTGGGTGCCTGTTCCAGGCACCCAGTCACACTATGGTGAACCATTGTTTTCATATGCTGTTTTCATTTGTTACTTGTTGTTCCACGCCTTGGTTGGGTGATAACACTAGGGTGGAGGGATGCATTGGTGGGGTTGATTATCAGAATAGTAGGGACTACACTATACCATATGAAAGGTGGGCTTCTTAACATTACTATTTCTGCCACAAGAGTCACTAAAGCTCCTTTATCTTTATGATGACATACGGTTCTTAATACTCTCTCCTGGAATGATAAAGGCCTTAATACCCCTAATAAATGCCAACAAGTCTGGAAAATGTATTGGATAGAAACATCAATACATTAGCCCTCCAAGAAACTCATTTAAAACGGTCTGACGATTACGGACTACAGCATAGAAAATACCTCTTTGCTACACATCTGCTGCAATTACAAAGGATAATGGGATTGCCCTTGTTTTCCACTCCTCCCTACACTTCCAATTTCTGGGCAGCAAAAGTGATAAAGAAGGCATTATGTAATGGTCAAGGGAACGATACGCAGCAGCCGATGCACCATAGCTACAGTAAATGCTCCCAATAATAATCAGGTCAAATTCCTTTGCTTGTTCCTGACAGTGCTGGGAGGTTTTGCAGAAGGACATATTGTCTGAATGGGAGATTTCAACTTCATATAGGACCCCACTCTCGATTGTACCATTCCACATCGAACATAGGCAGGCACATTTTCCAAAGCTCCGAAATCCCTACTATGCCAACAGGGGTTAAATGACACCTGTCACTCCATAAATCACTCCGCAATTAAACTTTTTTCTCTCACTCTCACCGAATGCACTCAAGAATAGACTGCACCTTCACAAGCCAATCCTTACTTCATGTTATCCGTAGTGCCACCACACACTGCATTAATCTTTCAGACTATGCATCATTGGAAGTGGTTTTTGACTGCTATACTCCACAGACCAGCCACTGTTGGTGGTACTTTCCCAATGACCTCACAAGAGACCCATCTGCCAGGACATGAGGGGGAAATGCATAGCGCTGTTATCCTCATTGACACAACAAAAAACTAAAGACTGACAAAAAACTAAAGACTGGCAACTATTAGAAGCAGAACTTTCTTCTGAAAAAGCCAATAAAGCAGCCCCCCACCCATCTAATGATAGGTGACAGCTCTTAGGGGCAAACTAAAAGCCATTTATGCCATTAGAGACAAGTTAACTCATCTACACCTTAAAAGATCACTTACGAATATAGCAATAAAGTTGGTTCCTTTTTGGCACGTGAGTTAAGGATTCAGCAAGCGAAAGACAATATTTCCCCAATATGCGAACACGAGTATCACAAATGACTGAGACTGACAAACCTGCTCACTTTAGAGACTATTACAAGCAGCCCTATATTGCGTACCCTACTGATACAGAAACCCAGAAGGTGTATCTTGATGGGTTCTCCCTTCTCCAGCTTCCCCCAGACATTTAGGAGATACTTAATGACCCTTTCACTAGGGAAGAGATTCTGACAGCTATCTCTCATCTTAAACACTGACCGCACTCTCTTACAAATTGTTTAATTCTGATTTGGTCCCCACCTTAACAACCCTGTTCAATCAAATAGCTGACTCATGAGCAGTTACTGATTCAATGGGTGAGGCCCTCATCACTGTCCTTCCTAAGCCCAGGAAAAACTTTTCCTACCGGCCAATAGCTTTTTAAAATATAGATGTTAAACTTTGTACAAAAATATTGGCCACCAAGTTGGATGATATCATGCCAGACCTGATTCACCTGGACTAGCCTGGCTTTACTAAGGGCCAACAAACCCACAACAATCTCCGCCGCACTGTCCATTTAACAGAAAAAGACACTAAAAGGAAGATCCCAAAGCTCTTGTTAGCATTCTATGCTGAAAAAGCTTTTGACCGAGTGGACTGGGAGTTTCTTTTCCTCACTCTCCGCTACTTTAGGTTCGAGGAACATTTCACATCCATTATATCTGCCAATTACACCTGCCGTTGCTCTATAGTACTGGTCAGTGGAACGGATTGGAGTATTTGAGCTGATGAGGTGAACTCGGTAAGGGTGCCCTTTATCACCGTTACTTTTTGCGCTTAGCATAAAACCCCTCACAGCCCAAATACAAGCATCTAACTCCATTTCTGGCCATCTGTTTGGCCAGGATGAACACAAAATCTTCTATTTGCAGACAATGTCCTTTTCACTATTACCTCCCCTGACACCTCACTGCCAGCCCTACAGGAATACCTCCACTGCTTTGAATCAGTAGCAGGCTTCAAGGTTAATCTCCGAAAATCATATATGCTAAACCTGACAGTTCCACTCAAAACACATAGAAGGATTAGCAACTTCTTCCCATTTCAATGAGTGCAAAAATAGATCACTTATCTCGTATAAAACTTACTCCTAGACTCTATGCAAAAAAGTACCCTCAAATGATGAGCCCCACTGTTTCTGTCTTGGCAGGGATGACATAATACAGTAAAAATGTTAATAATTCCACGTATCTTAAACCTCTTTCAGGGCTTTCCTATACAACCCTGTAGGGACTTTGCTTGGAGACCTCTGCACTGTGATAATAAACTTCATATGGTAGGGGCGTGGAGCTTGCCTGTCCCATAAGCTTCTGACTCTCCCTAAAGAGTTCGGTGATCAGGCCATACTGGGCTTTATTTCCTACTACAGGGTAGCCCAGCTGAGAGTCATCTCACAATGGTCACTTAGAAAGTCCAACAAACTATAGTTGGACATGGACAGAGTGGTGGTTTGTAAAACCATTTGGGACATACTGTGGAAGAATAAGAATGCCTTCCCTCTTAATGCATATCTCAACACCCTGACTGACACTTCATTGAAAATATGGGTCAGTAACTAGATCACATATTGTTGCCACATTCCTCTCACCATACATTCCCATGCATGGTAATGCTGATTTTCTACCGGCACTTCAACCCGGACCATTTGACGGTTGATGTGAGGGTGAATGTTTAGCAATTTCTGACTTGTGTCGTGGGGATGAAATTTTAACCTTTGAAAACTGCTGTAGAGAGTTCAACCTGCCCTATACTGACTGAACTCTTCTGATACACACAATTGAAACACTGAGTTATGCAGCCTTTGCTCCACCTGGCAGCCACTTGGGACTTGCTTCCCATTGAAAAAGTTGTACGACAGCCAGTCTCAACTTGGGGAACTGTCCCCTTTATATATTCCCTATTGATGTTGTTTAGAGATATCTACATCCCCCCTCACATTACCTTCTGGGAATGCACTCTCTCACTGTCAATCACATAAAAACAATAACAGACCCTTTGGCAAGACATCTCCGGATGCAACCAAGCATTGCGACTTCAGGAGGCTCATTATAAAGTCCTATATGGCTGTTACCAGAAACCAGTCAAATTTAAAAGCATATTTCCGAACACCTCGGATTTATGGTAGCGAGGGTGTAACCAACAAGGAGACTTTCTTCACATATGGTGGGCTGTCCGACCATTAGAGCGTATTGGATATATCAAGGAGATACTTGGCTATTCTATACCTGACACTCCAAAATGTATTCTACTGAGACTACAAGATCCATTACCACCTCTAAAACCCTGATGAGATTGTTCCATCATGTGGCTTTGCCCAGAAGCAGCCAAGATAGCGTTAGCAGCAATTTGGAAAAAATCATCAGCATCATCTATTACACAGTGGCCCGCATGACTCTAGCACGTCTTGACCATGTAGCATGTGTCAGATGTTCTAGCAAATACTGGATCAAATTTTGAATATATCTGGGGACCCCTGGTCCAGTTCCTATCTTGTGGCTTCCCTCTATTCTCATGTCCTACACAAACTAGAGCGCCACATTTCTTCCAGAATTGAATTACGCCTGTTGTTACCCAAACAGCACCACCACTTCGACCCGCTGAACATCTAGATGCTTTCCCACCATCCACCTAACTCTAGATGCGCTCATCTTAACACCACACCCACATTTTTATGTTGTTTTCCTTTGTGTTCAAATTATCTTCTCTTGATTCTTTTGTTCAGAGAAGACTATAGTTGTTATGATTGAACAAATGTTTACAATTACAAACTATGTACCTACTCAAGCTGTTCTCTCTCTTCTACTCATGTTTTTACTTTCCTCCTCTTCTTTGTCTCCCTTTTTCTCTCTTGTAAGTTATCTCAACAGCTGCTAGGCCAAGCATTATTATTTCTGATGATGTACCCTCTAATTGCCTCTCTTGTACGCTTTGGCCTTACTGATAACATTTTCAAAGAGTTGTTATAGTACCCTTGTGTTTTGAGAAAAATCAAAAAAACTACTTGACAGCAAAAACAAACTGACAATGCTGGTGATATTGTTAGTTACCAGTTGTCAAACCCCTCTGATGTCAACTGCTATGCCAAAGTAGTTCTCGATGCACTATTCTCTTTACCTCATTTTGTTCATTCCACTGAACAAAGAAAAGACAGGAGATTGTGCTCTGCACTGTTTGCTTCGTTACAACACTTGTGCAGTGATACAACTAAAACATACTCTGATCTCATATACGCAACCTTCTAGATGTGTGCACTGGATTTGTACACTTTACTCAAAACACTCAAGAAGATGCACAAGAATTATTGATAGAAATCTTAGAAGAAGTGATGGTTCCTATTGACAACTTATTTGGACTTAGTTACTCATGGGACCATGAGTTTGAAAATTGTTCTTTTTCATCAAAAACACAAAAAGATTCAGAACAATTTATTTACTTAACTCCACCAGACTGCAAAATTGTCAGTTTTGACAGATTGTTTAACCCCTTCGCTGCTAGGCCCTTTCCCCTCCTGTGCAGAGCCTTTTTTGGGCTATTTGGGGCAGTTCAAGCTTTGGCCCTCATACCTTTTTGTCCACATAAGCTATCCATGCCAAATTTGCATCCTTTTTTCCAATATCCTAGGGATTCTAGAGGTACTCAGAGTTTGTGGGTTCCCCTGGAGGAGACCAAGAAATTAGCCAAAATATAGCAAACATTTTGTTTTTTTCATCAACAAAGGGTTTGTGGTGTTAAAATCATCATCTTCCCAGCTTTCAGGAACAGGCACACTTGAATCAGAAACCACATTTTTCAACACACGTTTTGCATTTTACTGGGACATACCCCATTTTTACTATTTTTTGTGCTTTCAGACTCCTTCCAGTTAGCGACAGAAATGGGTGTGAAAACAATGCTGGATCCTGGAAAGCTAAACATTTCTAGAAAATAGACACAATTATGAATTCAGTAAGGGGTCATTTGAGTAGATCCTACAAGGTTTTCCTACAGAAAATAACAGCTGAAATAAAAAAATATTGAAATTGAGGTGAAAAAAACTGCAATTTTTCTCCATGTTTTACTCTGTAACTTTTTCCTGCGATATCAGATATTTGAAAGCAATATACCGTTACGCATGCTGGACTCTTCTGGTTGCGGCGATATAGATATGGTGCTTGTAGGTTCATCAAGAATCCTAGGTACCCAGAGCTAATAAATGAGCTGCACCTTGCAATGGTTTTTCATTCTATACCGGGTATACATAAATGCATTTGCTAAAAAATAAAGAGTGAAAAATAGGTATCAAGAAAACCTTTGTATTTCCAAAATGGGCACAAGATAAGGTATTGAGAAGCAGTGGTTTTTTGCACATCTCTGAATTCCGGGGTGCCCATGCTAGCATGTGAATTACAGGGCATTTCTCAAATAGTCATCTTTTTTCACACTGTCTTACATTTGGAAGGAAAAAATGTAGAGAAAGACAAGTGGCAAGAACACTTGTTCTACTATTCTGTGTTCCCCCAAGTCTCCCGATAAAAATGGTACCTCACTTGTGTGGGTACATCTAATGCCTGCGACAGGAAACGCAATATGGGCACATCACATTTTTGCATTAAAAACTGATGTGTTTTTTGGAAAGTGCCTTGCTGTGGATTTTGATCTCTAGCTCAGCCGGCACCTAGGAAAACCTACCAAACCTGTGCTTTTTTTTAAACTAGACACCTAGGGGAATCCAGGATGGGGTGGCTTATGGGGCTCTCACCAGGTTCTGTTATCCAGAATCCTTTGTAAACCTCAAAATTTGGCCAAAAAAACACTTTTTCCCACATTTCAGTGACATAAAGTCCTTGGGGGCAGATGGGCCTTCCAAAATGTGCCCTCATGGGGATCAACCCTTGCCCAAGGGGCTGCCCGCCCGTACAAAAACAACACACACACACACACAAACACCAATCCCTAGTGCCTACATAATTTCTTCCCCCGGGGGCAGGTTGGTCTAATAGAAATAGGCTGATCCGCCCCCAAGGTGAGCACAAATGGCCTAAAATAAATGCCACCCCCCCAGGGGAGCGACCCTTGCCTAAGGCATTGCTCCCCTCATGTGAAATTGACCTTAAAAAACTCACTGGTGTCTAGTGGTTTCTGCCCCCCTGGGGGGCAGATTGACTTAATAAAAATAGGCCAATCTGCCCCAAGGGGGGGCAGAAAATGCCTAAACATAATTTCCCCCCCATTTGGAGTGACCCTTATCCATGGGGTCACTCCCCTTATTCCACTTTTACAATGAAAAACTATCCCTGGTGTCTAGTGGGGATTTCAGCAGCCGGATCGCTTCACGATCCGGCTGCTGAAATACTCTGAGAGACATCAAAGGGAAGGAAATTCCTCTCCTTCCATTTGAAGGCTCTCAGGCCCCCATCACATGATCGGATGAGAAATGCAAGTGCATTTCTCTTCCGATCGTGCTGGAAGCTCATCAGACGTCACTGGGGGCAGGCGGGAGGGTCGGGGGTGGAAGGGGAAGCGATTCCCCTTCCAGCCCTACCATGAGGGGGTGGGGAGGAAGCTAGCACTCCCTCCGAGCTCCGGTGCCAGGACATAATGGTCACGTCCTCGACACAGGTGCACTGTGCCGCGGGACATAACCATTACGTCCGCGGCATAGAAAGGGTGAAAGAACCTTCGCAGAATAATACCTGTGGAAATTTTGAATCAAATCTTCTAACAACATTACATATGCAACAAAGTGGCAAATATGTTATCCTCATTTATCAATGGATGTAAGTAAATTGGAAACACAACTTACAAATTTTAAAGCAGGACAAATATCTATTTCTGGAAAGACATGCAGCACTATGGCTATTATTTGACATGAAGGAATAACCATTACATCTGGACACTTCAGTATCTATTTGAAAACTGTAACTGGGTGGGCAGAATGTAACAACAGCAACCTTACGTTCAAGAAAAATCTTCCTTTTAAACTATCCAATTCCTACCTTCTTTTTCTTAAACCTAAGTTTTAAGGAAGACTGCAACTTAGATAATGAAATATTATACTTGTAATTTCTCTTATACAACTGCTTTTGATATCATACCAGGGGTGATGTCTATATAATGTGATTGAAATGGAGATATGTAGTTAATGGTTGAATAACACTGTGCAAATGCCAGTAAATTGGAAATAGTGATTGCAATCTAAAAACCTGGATGTAAAACTATTTTGTGGAGAAATTTTAACATGGATATTACCTTTTAGAAAGGAGTTACTATTACCTGAAAGGAGTTACTATTACCTCTGGTTACTGCATTTTGTATTTAAAAAGTAAAACTGGATTAACACAATACAATGAGAAGAATATTACAATCAAATAGATATTGCAACATGACCTTCCAAATTACAAGAAAGATTGCAAATGGAAAATTGAAATAGTGTAGTTGTAGTTCACCCATTCTCACTTTTTATAATCTCATTAGGTCTACCAGGGTGGTGTCTTTATAAAACTGTCTATATGGTAGTATTCTTATAGAAAATAATTCTATCGTAACAATCTTAATTAAAAAAAACAATAACCTTTAGCATATGTCTATTTAAATTAGTTCTGTAAGTATAGCTTAAACAATTGTGTAAATAATTGTAGTGAGTGTGATGCATAGTGTCGCTAATTTACAGTAACACACCTTGCCGATCTGGGGGGTGTTTGGACAGTCTATGTGATTGTTTTTTCTCCACTGTTCAATGATGATTCTTTACAGAACACATCATTTATGGTGTGAATGTATGGAAGCTGAGAACAATAAAAAAGGAAAAGGAAATATTTAAATTAAATGAGTGCTTGCTTTACACTGTTAGAAATATGCAATGCATTATTATTAACATTAACCTTTGCATTGAAGAAGCTTAAACATTATTGTGCAAAATTATACCACGTAACACTTACTTATATTTATGTTTCCTCTCTTTTTAGAAACATCACTTGAACCATTTATTTCAGGTACACACTGATGGATACACTGACACATCCAGGCACACACTCATTCATACACAACACACCAAGCTACACACTGTGTCATACACTGACACACCCAGATGCACACTGATTCATGCACTAAAAAAACCAGGCACGCACTGATGTATACACTGACATACCCAGGCACTTACTCATATATACAATAACACTCCCAGGCATACACTGATGCATACACTAAAATACCTAGGCATACACTAATGGATACACTGACATATTCTGGCACACACTGATGCATGCAGTAAAAAACACCAAGGCATACACTGATGCATACAGTAACACACCCAGGCAGACACTGATGATTACACCTAAACACCCAGGCACACACTGATGCATACACTGACACCCCCAGGCACACTCTGATGTATACCCTTACATACCCAGGCACACACTCATATATACACTAACACACCCGGGCACACACTAATACATACACTGACACACCCAGGCACACACTGATGCATGCACTGACACACCCACTCACTCACCCATAACACTATTTACATATGTACTCACTTACCTACACAGTTATTCACACAATTACACAGTCACTCATACTATCACTCACACAGTCAGTCACTCAGCCATTCACATACTCATACAGGCACTTATGCACCCAATCACTTACCCATACAGTCAATAACACACCATCTCACTCACTAATGCAGTCATCCACACGCTCACTGTCACTCAATCATTCAGGCCTTCACAAACACACATGCACTCACCCATTCACCACTCACGCACCCAGTCACACATTTACACACTCAGTCAGTCACTCACTTATGTAGGCACTGAGACATCCACTCACTGACCCATACAGTCACTCACTCATATTACCTCTCACACAGTGAGTCACTCACTCATACAGCTACTTACACACCAGCTCACTCACTCATACAGCTGCTCATGCACCTAGTCACTCACTCATGCAACCAATTACATGTCCTTTCACTCACCCACACAGCCATTCACACATATTCTCATTCACCCATTAAGACATTCACACACACTCTCACTCATCTCAACAGCCCCTCACACACCCAGACAGTCACCAACACAAAAACTAACAAAGCCACTCAATCACTTATACACCCACTGGCACACCTATTCAGTCACACATCCAGTCACTCACTCAGCCACTCACTCACTGATACTACCAATCACTCATTCATTCACTCACCTGTGCAGGTAATCATACATCAACTCAATCACCGACACAACCACTGATACATTCACTCACAAACATCCACTCATACACCCAGTCACTTGCCTACTCAGTCATTCAACCACTCACACAATCACTCACTTAGGGTACAGAGACCACTCCTCCCACCTACTCAGTCATACAACCCCTCACGTACACTTTTAGTCAATCAAATACAATCACTTAAACATTCATTTAAACTAACTCATAAATAGACACATACTAACAGAGGTGACTAGGACATATGAACAAAAAACATTTAGTTAATCTTTCTTTTAACCAGATAAGACAGTTATAAAAATAACTTTTTTTCTTGTTTTTTTAGGAACTTTTTTTTGGTGTTTCTAACAATTTTTTGGGGGATGGCTTTTTTCAGTTTAAAAAACAGCAGCTAGAAAAACAACCAGGAAAACAACATACACAAAATGTGTGCATCCACTTCAAACAAAACTAATAAAACAAAATACACTTGTGGGACCGTTTTGCTGCTAAAATTGGCAAAAATGGCTGTGCGCTCACAGACAACACCTTCTTATATTTTCAGTAGAAAGTGCCTGTGTCTTTCAGGTCTGGTACGACAGCAGGAAGTGCTTTGGTTCCAGGCACAGCAATATTGTCACAACTTGCAGTTCTCCAGTTTTAGATACTGACGCTGCGTCACATTCTTTTTCAGCTCTGAAGAGGTGCCCGAGATGAATAGTTTGCAGGTGTTTTAGCATAGATGTTGTCCATGGCTATATTTTTTTGCTGTGCCTATTGAAAGAATCTCAGAACACAGGTTGGACTGCACCTGTTGTCTCACCTTTTTCCCTCCGGATGTGATGCTGAAGAACTTCCAAGCAATGCTTTCCTTCTTTCTTGGCTGTTCTTCCTCTGACAATGATGAAGAACTCTCCTGTGGGTCAGGAGGCTGAGTAGAAGTGGAAGATGCCATATTAAAATTAAAAATAATCACTCAAAAAAGCAGCAACCAATACAAGAGAACACAGGTGTCAAAGCATAGAACTACACCCAAAAGAGATGGAAAGTGGGAGAGGACTTCCTCCCTTCAGACCTGAAAACTATTTTAGCCAATCAAATCTCTTTATTCTTGTGTCACCTGGGATCCGCGATCATGTCGTAATGACGTCACCTCGTGTCAGAGAATACTGAAATATATATTAAAATGTGTGTATAACATTAAGGGGGTCATTCTGACCCTGGCGGTAAAATCCGCCAGGGCCAACGACCGCGGGAGCACCGCCAACAGGCTGGCGGTGCTCCCATGGGCATTCTGACCGCGGCGGTACAGCCGCGGTCAGAAACAGAAAACCGGCGGTGCACCGCCGGTTTCCCTCTGCCCTGCGCCGCCATGGGGATTCCGAGCCCCATACCGCCATCCTGTTCCTGGTGGTTTTGGCCGCCAGGAAGAGAATGGCGGTATGGGGTGTCGTGGGGCCCCTGGGCCAATGGCATGGGCACTGCAGGGGCCCCCGTAACAGGGCCCCACCAAGATATTCAGTGTCTGCCATGCAGACACTGAAAATCGCGACGGGTGCAACTGCACCCGTCGCACCCCTTCCAATCCGCCGGCTCCATTCGGAGCCGTCATCCTCATGGAAGGGTGTTTCCCGCTGGGCTGGCGGGCGGCCTTCTGGCGGTCGCCCGCCAGCCCAGCGGGAAACCCAGAATAACCGCGGCGGTCTTTTGACCGCGCAGCGGTATTCTGGCGGGCCCCGCCAGGCCGGCGGCTACAGCCGCCGGCCAGGGTCGGAATGAGGCCCTAAATCACTTATGGGGACAATAAATACATAATATTTGTAAACCATTCACAAACCATTCTAAAAATGTTTTTTATAATGTCTACATATACGTTTAAGTGATGATAAAAATAACACCAAGCTTTGGCAATTTCTTATAAAACCAGAATTTACGTATTGGGACAGTTCGAGAAGGATTAGTGAATATCAATTTAAAAAAAAAGAAACAAGCAAATATTGCAAATATTGCACATTTCAAACAACTGCACAAATAAACACAGAAAATGTGTTATATTGGTAAACAAAAGTATATAAAGGACCCGTTGTAGGCATTCCATCACCTTATAATGTGAAAAGCTTAATTTACAAAACATTACTATAACACCAGATGTACCTTCTTTATACTATAATTTTTGAAACATAATGCTCTCAATTTTTGCTACACAGACAAGAGAACCTTCAACTCTGTAAAGCAGTGGTTTCAAACCTGTGGTCAGGGGACCCCTGGGAGTCCATAAAGCCTCTTCGGGGGGTCAGTGGCTGCTTAGAAAATTAAATTATATTAACAGATTAATCAAATGTAGATAAATAAAGTGTCTAAATGTACAAATGCTATTTTTAAAACATACTGTAAATATCAAGGAAATTGAATTTGGAGGCTATAAATAAATTAAAGTCCTTAGATTGATTCATGGGAGCAGTGCAGGGCAATCAACCAGAAAATAGTATGGACGATGTATGGCTTCATTCGAATTCAGAAAACCTCCAAACTTCCTATTAAAATTACATTTTGTTTTCAATTTATATCTGTTTGCAAATTAAATAAAATGTGTTAATATTTGTGTGTGTTTGATGAATGCTTGTTTCTGTATTTTTTGTGTATTGTCCCTGGCTTCCAGTAACAACTCACTAAGGGTCCCTGTATTCCAATAATGATTCAGCGGGGTCTCCAGGTTCTAGTCATTATAAAGTGGGGTCCACAGAAGTCAAAAGGTAAGGAACCACTGCTGTAAAGTAGACTTTACACATCATAAATAAGCTACGCTTGATGAACTTTAATATATTGATCATCTATCATACCACACTCTGTAGTAACAGTGACAATTAGATTCTTCCTTGACATCTACTAATTACAGCAAAGTTCATCAGTCTTTCTTTAAATAAATATGTCCACACAAAAGTCCAAAGTCACATGAGGAAATCACCTGTTTGGGCCACACTATCTACCTTACTGCTATGCAACTCACAGATCCATACACCCACTCATACAGCTACTAACACATTCACAAAACCATGTGCAGTCCCACTCTCAGACCTGTACAGCACTTATAAACCCAGTCACTGGCCCATACAGCTACTCTGACACCTGCTCACAGACCCATAATACTATCAACCACTAGCAGATCCATACAGTCAATAATAAACTCACTCACACATCTCCACAACTACTCACACACCTACTCTCAAACCTACACAGCAACTCTTACCCAGTCACCAACTGAGAAATCTACACTCACACACCCTCAAAACTACTCACACACCCAAACATACACCCATACACACTAAGGGCCAGATGTAGAAAGCCTTTTGCACGTCGCAAACTGCGAAAAACGCAGTTTGCGATGTGCAAAAGGCCTAACGCGATGCACAACCTCAAATTGCGAGTCAGTACGGACTCGCAATTTGAGGCTGCGACTCGCAAATAGGAAGGGGTGTTCCCTTCCTATTTGCGACCGCATCGCCATGCTGAGTTGCTTTGTGACCGCGAATGCGGTCGCAAACCAACTCGCAGTTACCATCCACTTGAAGTGGGTGGTAACTCATTCGCAAAAGGGAAGGGGTCCCCATGGAACCCCTTCCCCTTTGTGAATGGCGACAAAAATGTTTTTTCAGAGCAGGCAGTGGTCCTATGGACCACTGCCTGCTCTGAAAAAAACGAAACCAAATGGTTTCGGAAGTGTTTCTTTTTGCAGCTCGTTTTCCTTTAAGGAAAACGGGCTGCAAAAAGAAAAAAAACTGCTTTATTAAAAAAGCAGTCACAGACATGGAGGTCTGCTGTCTCCAGCAGGCCACCTTCCCTGTGAGTGCATGGACTCGTTATGGGGTTGCAAACTGCGACCCACCTCATTAATATTCATGAGGTAGGTCTTTGCGACCCCATAGCGAGTCGCAGAAGGTGTCTGAGACACCTTTCTGCATTTGGTTTTGCGAGTTGCAATTTGCGAGACGCTATGACTCGCAAATTGCAAGTCGCAAAATTATACTTACCTACATCTGGCCCTAAGACACCAAAATACTGATCTATACAGATACTCGCACATCCATTGTCAAATGTTTCACATTAGAGTTAGGAAATAAAATTAAAGGAAAAAACATTGAAATTTAAAAAAAAGGTTACAGGTACATTATAGTTAGAAAATATGATTAAAAACCCTTAGAAATGTATGGAAAAAAACAAAGGTTACAGGGACAGTATAGTTGGGAAACCTTTGACATTTACTGAAAAAACAAAGGTTACAAGGACGTTATGATTAGGCTCAGATTTCACTCTTAAAAAGCCATTGAAATTCAGTAGTTATAGTTACCTAACCAAATTATAAATTATAACCTGCAATACACTGCTTATGACGTCAGATGTTACATCGCTCATTACATGGTCAGTGACATCACAGATGACATCAATGATGACATCTCAAATGACATCACTGATGACACTTTTACAACTGTGACCAGCCATAGAATTTTGGTTCCAAAAACCAAAGATAGGTATTTGATAACTTTCAAGAGAATCTTTGTCCAAATTTAAGGTTCCTATGATTACATTCTGTCCGCTGACTTATGCATTTTAGACAGACAGTATGCTGACCAGTCTAATACTAACTCCTTCATGAAAAATGACAGCAATAGAAGTGTAGGTTTTACCAGACATAGATATTTGTCCTGCTTTAAAGTTAGTAATGCCAGTATCTAATTTACAGATATCTGCTCTGCATTGTTGCAACATTAAAATAACATCCTTCCCAGTTCTTGCTTCACGTAAAGTGACCCAGCATCTATTTGATAATTTTGACGTATATTATTTTGTGTAGATTTTCTCACTTACTTCTCAAAAGTCACATTTTTGGAATCTGGTAATGTTAAATAAATAAAACACTCTGATTTGATTTGTATAGTTGATGTGTTTGAGCAATCTTCACATTCATTATGCCTAACTAAACCCAAATAACTCATTAACAGGATTCTCATCTTCTTCAAAAATATCAAGTTTCACCATTAAAAGCTTCTGTGCATTCTCTTGAGTATTTTAAGTAAACTGCATAAATCCACTACATATATCTACAATGTCTCAAATTACTAATACAGAATGTAGTTTTGTTCTCTCGCTGCGCAAACGGTTCAACAAGGCACACAGTTTAGAATACACTGCCTCCATTGTTTCTCTTGAATTGCGTCTACAACACAAAGTAATGCAAACAACATGTTTACCCCAACATTAGCATAGCAGTTTATACCAGAGGGGTTTGACAATTGATAACCAACAATACCGCCTCATTTTCAATGTTTTGTTTCTTAACACGTTCCTTCTTCTCTTTCATTTCCTTCTTTGCAACACCGTCACTACACTACTTTCAAACTTTCCTCATGGGCAAATGGAATGTTTCTCATAAACTGGATATTGTCCTAAATGAAGAGAATACAGGCTTCACAATCAACTGTATTCTTTAACACAAAATGAGTCTATGTTTACTCTGCTCTCATAAAATGCATCTAGATACAAACCAGACAATGTCCTAACTCGAGACAAAGCTACCTATGACATACTTTCCTTAAACACTGTACTACCAATATTCATAATGCTGCATCTAGACTTAATCCTTGTGATTTCTGAATAGCAATGCCTGAGAAACTGAAAACTATTTCCTTCGAACATATAAATCTTTCACAAGCAAAACATTTGCATTAAATTATCCAGTTTGCTTTGCAATGTCAATCTGCTTAAATTTAGTCACAAGGTATTCCAACTCATTCCTATTAGGAAAAGTAATAAAATTAGCAACTTTATAAATAGTACCATTAACCAAACCTTCTTCAGCATTTACATTTGGGTGCAAAAGCACCCTACAGTTTTTCAATAGACTTAAACATTTCTCCAAACCTGCAGTTTGTAAAACACCCTGGAGTTCCATTTTATCTATTGCCTTCAGTATTCTTTCTCCAATTGCAGCAATTTATTGTTGAAAGATGCACACTACTTCAATGTAGGCGTTAGGCACACTATGGGCCTCATTTGGACCTCAGCGGTCTTTCCCCAAGACCGCTGAGGTACCCCCGTGCTGAAGACCGCCAGTGCAGGCGGTTTTCCACACAGTGTATCATGACTGCTGGCAGCCCTCCGCCCTTTTTCAGACAGAGAGCCGCCAGCAGCCAGCAGCCATACTGGTGGTTGGCGGTGAAGTGGAGGCTGCTCCACCTCCACCGCCACATCAGCAGAACACCGCCCACCGAATCAAGTCCCAGGATTCGGTGTGGCGGTGTTCTGGTGACGAGCAGCTGGCGGCAGAGCAGCCCCCATAGATCCCGTTCCCTCCCGGAGGATCACCAGACCAGGTAAGGTGATCGTTGGTTAGGGGATGGGGATGGGGGTGTTGTGTGTTGTGTGCATGCATGAGGGTGTGCATGGGCATGTGTAGAGAGGGTGTATGTGTGCGTGTATGCATGCGGGGAGTGTGTTGTGTGTATGGGAAATGCGTGCATTTATGTTTGTGTGTATGTCTGTGTGTATGTGTGTGTGTATGTGTAGTAGTTATATGAGTGTGCGCGTGGGGGTGTGGGGGTGTGTCAATGTTTGGGGGGTGTGGAGAGGGGCGTCCTACTACCTTTGGGGGGTGGTGATGGGGTCGTGCGTTTTGGGGGAGGACTCTGGGGAGGGGGAGGGTCGTGGGGGAGACCCCTATCAGTGCCAGGGAACAAATTACCTGGCCATACATTGCATGACGATACAGAACCCCACTAAATCCATGGCGGTATGCGGGGTCGTGATACCAGCGGCGGTGTAGTGACGGCCGCCGGGCTGGAGACTGAAGTCTCCAGCCCAGCGGTCGTTACCACCCTGGCGGTCGGAGTGGAAGAGTGGCGGTTTGGCATGGCGGTCACCACCATGCTTGTTATTTCATTTTTTTAACCGCCAGCCTGTTTGCAGTATTACCGCCAGTTCTCCACTGACCGCCAGGGTTGTAATGAGGGCCTATATGTTTACTTTCTTGTATAATACTGAACATTAGTTCTGCTGCTGTCTTCATTGTTGGAGAAAGATTTTTAGGAAGACAACTTTCTTTTGAAAGAATACTTACTCTAATATCTTTCAAAGTATTACCACATTCAGTGTCAGATGTGTGTCACATATACCTGATTAATTCTTTGTATTCAAAACTTAACCAAATATTCACATTTCCAATGCTTCCCAGAAAATCTATTTTCATCATGCAGCAGTGTTTTGAACACAGACTGACCCTTCACAGATATAAGTTGCAGTTGTTTTCCTCCAACTAGGACATCATAATTTGTTCTCAGACCCTCATCAATCACACAATCAATCAGTAATTGTAAAGCGCAGCTTATCACCCATGAGGGTATCCAGTCGCTGGGATGCTGGGTTTAGTCGAAGAGCCAGGCCTTGAGTTTCTTCCTGAAATCTATCAGCTAGGGCAATGTAAGAGGGGGGGTATTCCTGGATCTGGCGACGAGGAGGCAGAAAGAGCAGCCTCTACTGTGGATGCTTTGGATGTGCTGTGGTTGTGCTAGGACAAAGGAGGCTGAGCAAAGGTTTCTGGATGCTTGGCGGAAGTTCAGGTGGTGGTTCATGTATGTTTGTGCTAGGACAAAGGAGGCTGAGCAAAGGTTTCTGGATGCATGGGGGAAGTTCAGGTGGTGGTTCATGTATGCTGGTCCTTATTCATTGAGGGCTTTGTAGGCATGCGTCGGTAAATTGAATTGGCATCTTTTCTCAGGTGTTGGTTGATGTGGATCCATTTGGGTAGGTTGAGGATCAATCTGGCCACTGAGTTCTGTATTGTCTGGAGCCTTCTCATGAGTCAGGTGGAAGTCCCTATAGACAGTGTGTTGCCGTAGTCTGGTCATCTGGTGATTAAGACTTGTGTGACTGTCTTTCTTATACCAATGTCAATTGAAGTGTCTTTGGAGCAGGTGGGGAGTGTGGCGACAGGTGGAGGAGACTGTGTTGTTCTGCTGTTGCATGGTGAGTTTGCTGTCCAGGATGATGCTGAGGATGCGGATGTGGTATTTTGGTGTGGGAGTGGATCCGAGATCGGCGGGACATCTGGTGTCCTTCCGGGGGAGGTGGGTTGTTAAAGATCAGTACTTCAGTATTATTAGTCTTGAGTTTAAAACTATTTTCCTTCATCTAGTCTGTGACATCTTTCATGCAGTTGTGGAAGTTGGTCTTGGTGGTGGTCTGGTCTGCTGAGAGTGAGAGCTAAGGATTTGATGTTGAGATCGCAGGTTCCTAATAATGTTGGCTAGACCTGACATGCATTCTCAAATGTACAAAGGCAAGCATTAAGTTTGAGATCATGCTCAGCTCATTGATGATTAAAAGTTTCAACTTTTTTAACACTCCAGACACTTCATGACAAGCTTCACTGAATAACTTTTGGTATTCCAGTTTGTTGTCATTTTCCACAGGCAGCATCAAAAGTTGATGTAAAGTAATACCTTTGATGTGTGCAGCCAATCCAGTAGGTGCTGTAACCACACATGATGAATAGCAACCTGTAGTCCTCTGTGGAAAACCATTAAGAACGTGTATTAAGAACCTTTTACCAGTACCTGCTTGACAGCTGACATACAACAGTACAGATTTAAATGTTGAGCATGCACACTCTTTCTTGTCATGAAGCAATATACGCTCTACTGTAGCTTTCACCTTCATATATATTTCCATTTGCTCATCTTTTCGCTGTGCAACTAGATATTCCAAAGAAGATGTTTCCTGTCTTGTTTGGTCCATTATGGCCTCCACCTCACTCATTGGAGTAGCAACCTCATTTTCAATTATTGACTGTCCAAGTCGGTCCTGACTTTGAGGACCTGAATTTTGTGTGCTTTGTAAACTTTACTCAGCTACCTCAGCAGCAATTGTATCGTCCTGTTGAATTTCATTCTTCAATATTTTTAATTAGTTTGGAAATACTGAGCACTTAGTGCCATCCTTTCCAGCATTGAGAGAGTCTTCATGGCAGTCAAACATTCCTAGTAATTCTGTTTCACAATCCCAAGGTTTAAAAAGCTTCAAAAGTGTCAAATAGAAACATTCACTCATTTCAGTAGTCTGGCAACTCAGTCACACCAAACACCCATTACAATCAACTACTGCACATTTACCTTCATCTACATTTTCTGTCACATTTTTTCCAAATGTGTAGTACTGGAGTACTTCATAGAGGCAAACATTTTCAAGATGTACACTCCTTTTTGCATAGTGAGTCTTTTTCAAGTTCATGCTAGGCCTAGATTTACTGAAACAATTCCTTTTGACTTAGAATATAAACTAGCATAAGTCAGCCAATTGCAGCATTCATAGGATCCAATTTCTCTATGCAAAAATATCTTCAAACTGAAGCTGTGCAAATATTTTGTTAAAGATTTTTCATCAGAAATCTCTTCCCACAACTTTTATCTCCATCTTCTCAGATTTTGTTATGTATGAGTAACATAGCGAGCAACAGATAAAGAGTTATCTGTCACAAACTGAAAATCCACATTAGCATTTCACATTTTCAAAATGACAGGATTATACTCATTAATATGTTTTGAAGCCTTTGTTCTCACCACTGCTTTGCATTCCTTGGTGTCAAGAGGGCGTTCAATGGGTGGTGCATGGGCATTCCCATGCAACCACCCAAGGTTTTTGTTGCAAAACATTTTTGACTGAAAACAAGAAACAGGGTATTGTGTCAAAAAATAGCACCCATTCCAATTAGGCACTATCACAGGGAAATAATGTTATTTCTCCTTTCTTCTCTGACTTTATATACATGCTGCATAGTACAGCACACAAACAAAGAGGGAAACGCTTTCAAGTGTGTCCAAGTATAGTATTTTGTACTGGAAGGGTCTCCTTCCAGCACAAAACCTAAGCTAGACTCACACAGACACCCTTGCATTATGGTGCAAAGGCATGTGTGTGGCACGTGGCAGCATAGTTCTGAGCAGGAACTGGGGAGAAGGGAAGAAAGTGCCATATTTGTGTAATACAAAACAAAAGTGGAAACTGAGAAGTGGCCCTGCGCTCTCACCCACAAATGTCAGTTTATCCAGGTGACATAAAGTTAATTGAATGTAATAAAGGACGTGGGGAGTTAGCCTAAACAAACAGTAAAAATATATTGACAAAGAAAGGCTGATGGTTTGATATTACTGTATTTTGTTGTTGATGCATACAAACTGTATCATGACAATTTGTCACACATCAAATAAAAGATATGAGTCAAGAGCAATAGCACTCAAAAGTATTACCAACAGATCACATATATTTAAATGTTTTGAATATCCAAATTGTTCCATTTTATCACTCCATAAAATTATAGCACTTAAGTAACAGGATGGGTCAATAAAAATAGCACTTAAGTACCCAACAGGTTTTTTGCGGAATCTCCTCGTTTTCAAGGCTACAGAGATAGGGGTGAAAAAGGCAAAACAAAATAGACCATACATCCCTAAGTTCAAACACAAAAAGTGCAAACTAACAAACACTGGACCAAGAATCAATATGGCATGAAGCAGTGAAGGAAAGAAGCAAGGGGATGGAGGGACAGAGGAAAGAAAACAAGGGTTAAAAAGGGGGTTGGAAAAGGATAATGTATCTATTTTTGCTATTTAAGCAAATTACTGTATCTAAAGCTAGACAGAGTATACAGAAAAGGTGATGGAAGAAAAAATGAATGAAGAGTATTCTCCAGTAACCATATAAGCACTGGTGAACAAATACCTTATAGCAAACTCTCATCCCTAGAAATGGTGGGAGACTGTAGCCTTAAAACTTTACTAGGATATTGGTAGGATCCCTAGCTGATTTTGAATTAATATTTTTTTTCAGCCGTAGAGGACATAGATGCAGAATGGGCTGATAAATGGGAAAATAAACTAACAATGAGGTTTAATTACTTAAGCCCTTAATTTTGATTGAACAGCCTGAGATCAAGATGGGTGAACTGAGAAAATTGAGGAAATTAAAGCAGCTATGTCTGAACTTCAACTTGAGCAGGGGACCAAGAAGAATTATGAAATTCTAGATGGTATTTTAGAAAAATATCAGGAGGAAATAAAGAAAAAGAAAATAATTAAGTTCTTACATGATGAAAGAGACTATAATTCCGGGTGTACTATTCATACACAAGAAAGGAATTACCGTTAAAACTCCAGCACTGGAAAGTGTAGTACTGTCAGATTATTCAAGTGTTAACTCTAGGAGGGTTGAACACTGAACCCAACTCAAGCTGCACTGCTAGATCTAATAATTATTGAGACAGATCGAAGAAAATGATAGTAGCAGTTAATTCTTGAAATCAAGACAGAAAGCAACAACAGGATTGAATCCTAAGAGAAGAATCTGGGGCGGGTAGAAACACATCAGGAGGCGGTCAGCCAAATACAGGAGTACTAACATGATCAATGACCAAAGAAGGGACGTGGGACCCGAATCTTCCCCAATCATGAATTTGTCATCCAGGCAGGTCTTCCAGGAAGAAATCAGTGTCTTGGAAAAAACGTCTTTTATTCTCCCTCACCTACTGCTTTGATAATTGTTAAATCAAAATGGATTTCTATAAATTTGTGAGACTTCTCAAACTGAAAAAAATCATTTTCACTAGACCTGTTAGACATCAAACAGTTAAACTGGAACCAAATATCTCTATGCTCACCACACAAGATTTATCCAATACTCCTACATGTATGGATTTAGATGACTCAGGCACTTTTGGACATAGAGGATTTAACTAAAGAATTGTCTATAGCGGAGCATAATTTGCAATATAATGGACTAGCTAGGAAATCCACATTTGTTCCCATCATCCAGAAAGAGAATACAATTGATACTATGATTTAACTATGAAAGACTGATTTGATGTGTAAAATATCCTATAACACCAATTTATCCAATAAACTGATTATGGCTATGAAGAATTTCCAACAAGATTGTAATGTGATCATACGTGAAGCACACAAAGGGTGCTGATGGATTTTGTTAATTATGAAAAGGAAGCTCTTCGACAATTCAATATTGCTATGGACTATTTGAGATGTACACATGATAATTATACTAAAGGTATTCAAAAATGCCATATGTTGCTAAATGGTTGGTTTAAAGAAGGTTTTTTTAATGTGGAAAAATGTAGATACTTAGGCCCGTATTTATACTTTTTTAGCGCCGCGTTTGCGCCGCTTTTTGACGCAAAAACGGCGCAAACTTACAAAATACAATTGTATTTTGCAAGTTTTGCGCCGTGTCTGCTTTAAAAATTAACGCAAATGCGGCGCTAAAAAAGTATAAATATGGGTCTTAGTTGTCAATGATCCTACTAAACCCATCATCTATTTCCTTCTCAAAATACATAAAGGGGGTACCAATCCATCATGCAGGCCAATCATATCTGGCATTGGTTCCTACACTGAAAACATGTCTGAATACATTGATATTAATTTGGCACCCTGGTCAGTGTACTACCGTTGTTTCTTCAAATACAAAAGGTCTGATAGGCAACCTGTCTGGAATTTCATGTGCGAAAATCTACTTGTTAGTTCCTATGGATGTTAAGAGTTCATACACCATAATTTCCCATACAGATGGGTTACAAGCACTTCAATATTTATTTTCATTCAAAAGTGTGAGTCACTATAAACATGTTCAATTGCTTCTAGATATGACTTGTTTTGTGCTTGAGAACAATTATTTGTTCCAAAAGGAATTCTTACATCAGCTGTGTGGCACAGCAATGGGTTTGCTTTTCTCATGTCAAACTTTTCATGAATTGGTATGAGAGGGAGCATGCTTGGAATGAGAAGCTACATGGAGGTTACCAGAAAATATTTGCATGGTATTGTTAATTAGATGAATTATTCTGCATATTGGATGGTTCTGAAGAAGAACTACTAGAATATCATGTTTTGCTTATTAACAATTCTTTGAATGTCGAATTGTCCTTGGAATATGATAGGCACACAATCATATACTTAGATCTCCAAATATGTGTAAAAAATAATCTTCTACAAAGTAGAACGTTCAATTAACCTACTGCTGTCAATGGTGTACTCCACTTTAGTTCGGGACATCCTATTGGACAAAAGAACAATATTCTCTATGGCGAGCTATTAAGAATAAAAATGCAAGTGTACTTACCCGGAAGAGTTTGAGAGAAGCATTTCATTGTATTTTGAGGTTCAGATTAAGAAGTTACCTGATGAAAACTATTACGTTTGCACTGGACTAGGCTTGCAATGTTTCATGTATTTCTCTACTTACTCACACTGAGTAAACCAAGGGGAGAATGAGACACTTTATTGACCAGTGTTAGACCAGCTCAGATAACCCCTGCTCACCACCTTGGTAGCTTCACACAAGCAGTCAGGCTTATCTCAGAGGCACTGTGTAAAGTATTTGTACCAGCACACACAGTAACATATTGAAAACACCACAAAATGACTCCACACCAGCTTAGAACAATAGGCAATATTTATCTAAAGCAAACAAGACCAAAATGACTAAAATCCAACATGCACTAGCAAAGATATGCATTTTTAAAGCAAAATGAATGGATGCATTTTTTAGTACAAAGTACCTGGCATACATCAAAAATAAACCTGCTCGGGTGAGTGTGCATCAGAAAAGCAGGTGATGTGTTGATTCCTTACTCGTAAGTCAGGTTGTGCGCCAATTCTTTCTCCGCTGGGCAAGCAATGCATTGATTCTTTCTTCACAGGGAAGAGATGCGTTGATTTCCTGATGCAGCCTCAGGTCGGAGTGGTGATGTTGCAGGTTTTGACTCCCAGGGACGATGCGTCAAAAATCTGGATGCACAGCAGCCATAAATCTGCGCTGAGCTGGCGATGTGTTGAATTTGCTGGCGATGCATCGATTTTACAGGCGTGGTGCAGGCACTGCATCTATCTTTCTGCCGCTCGGCCCTGGTGCATGGATGTTCTCCTTCGGCTCACAAGATTCTACTTTCAAGAGCCCAGGGACTGGATGTGGCACCGCTTGGCAGGGTAGGGGTCTCTGCAGGAGAGCCCAGGTGCTGGCAAATGTACTTTTTGATGACCCTGAGACCAGAACTGGAGGCAAGCTCAGTCCAAACCCTAGGAGAATCCTCAAAATCAGGATACATAGCAAAGTCCAGTGTTTGTCTTCTTTAAGGCAGAGACAACAACTGCACCCCAACCCAGCAAATCACACACAGCAAAGGGGTAGTAGTCCTCCTCCAACTCTTTAGCTCTTCTCCTTGGCAGAGTTTCCTCTTGATTCGGAAGTATTCTAAAAGTCTGGGGTTGTGTGTCCACTACTTATATTCATTTCCTCCTTTGAAGTAGGCAAACTTCAAAGAAAAGTCTTTGTTGTTCACAAGATCCTGCTTTGCCCAAGCCTGGCCCCAGACACACTCCAGGGGGCTGGAGACTGCATTGTGTGAGGACAGGCCCATCTCTTCTAAGTATATGTACCAGCTCCTCCCTCCCCACTCTAGCCCAGGAGGCTCATCAGGATATGCAGGGCACTCCTCAGCTCCCTTTGTGTCACTGTTTAGAGGGAATTCATAAACAGCCCAACTGTCGTTCTGACCCAGAAGTGGATTCCAAAGGCAGACAGAGGCACAGAATGATTAAGCAAGAAAATGCCCATTTTCTAAAAGTGGCCTTTTCAATCAGACAATCTAAAACTAACTCTACCAAAAGATGCATTTTTAAATTGTGAATTCAGAGACCCCAAACTCCCAATCTCTATCTGCTGCCAATGGGAAACTGCACCTAAAAATATATTTAAAGTCTGTCCCCATGTTAACCTATGGGAGAGATGGACCTTGCATTAGTGAAAACTGAATTTGGGAGTATTTCAACATCAGGACATGTAAAACACAGGTCTACCTAGGGCCCACCTTAGGGGTGATATATGTGCAGTAAAAGGGAAGGTTTGGGCCTGGCAAGGTGGTACACCTTCCAGGTCAGATTGGCGGTGCAAAACTGCACACACGGACACTGCAGTGGCAGGTCTGAGACATGTTTACAGGGTTACTCCTGGAGGGGCGACTTATGTCTGTAAGTTTCAATATGTGGGCTCACCAAAATGAGCATTTAAAACATGATGGAGAGAACACTTGGGAGCGATCCAGCATGCTAATACCAATTCTCCCCTATCTATACATTTTGCTAACAGTCATCAAACTGATCTGCTTTGTAACATCTCACTTATGGGCATAGATCATGTTCCAACACACCATAGAGGTGGAGACATAGAACTGAACCTGCGCTGGAAGGGCAGCAGGTGGACTAATTGTCTGCAAACTGTGCAACATGGTTTAAATGTGGCCTCTGAAATATACACCACTTTGGAATGTTAGAAATGAAACTCCCTCTACTTTCAAGCTTTTGCCTGTTATTTAATGTTATCCATTATATGGTCTAAATGTGGACTGTGAAATGTACATAGGAAGTGCAATCTCATGTGTTGGATACAATAATTTAACTAGCATATTACAATATGTCATTTGAATGCATTGATTGGTATGGTTGACCATTCATAAGACACAGAGGGCCTGATTGTGACTTTGCTAGTCATAAAACCAGACTTCCAAGGCTGTGGGGAGGAATCTACTGTCATACAGGTGGCACCTCCCAAGCATATTACAATGCTTGCACCAGGCTGACTGGTGGGAACATTGTATCACGTGTTCCCACTAGGCTGACTGGCTGGAACAGTGTGGCAATATTGGCCTTGGCTCCTTTACAGGAGCCAAGACCAATATCGTAGCACTCCAGCACCATCAGAATACACCTTGCATTCTGATGGTGCAGGGCAGAGGGGCCCCTGCACTGCCCATGCTATAGACATGACCCCTGGCACTGGCTTACTGCCAGCCTTTCCATGGCCGATCCCCGTCATGGAAAGGATGGCAGAAAGCTGAATTTTAATCAGCCAGGCAGCACTGAGTTCAGCGATGCCTTGGCTGAGTACACCTCAGACCACTGTCAGCCCATCAGTAACCATGTTCCTGGCGGGCACAGCTGTCCCCTGGCGTTCCACCCGCCAAGGGTGTAATGTGGCAGTCGGACCATTACGTTTGCAGCCGTCTGACTGTCACCGCAAGGCTGGTAATCCTTGGACCGCCAGACTCGTATTCAGGCCCATACTGTTCTGTTGACTTAGCAATATTATGCCCACTCTGTTTTCTTATACGGGCCTTTAACAGTTTTCCTGTCATCTTTTATACTTGGTCTTTGTTCTCTCTTAGATTATTAGATTTTCCACAGTAACTAATGAATGGAACAGGGTGGATGGATGCATATTTACATGATTGTAGATGATGAGATGCATATTTTAGGTTATTTCATCAGAGATTCTGCAGCATTACTGCTGGGGTCTGATTATGTCACCATGGGATGTGAAACTTATAAGCATTTGATTCAGCTATTGACAGAAATTTGATTTTACTTCATATTGAGCCGTCATTATCAGAGGAGTTTTGACTTAATGGTGTTGCTCACTGTTATATATGAGAGCATCTAGATAGTCGGGGTGCTTTAGTCCTGCCTTGTTGAAAGATTTTCAAATGTGGTTGATTTAGTTACTGGTAGTGAGATAATAAATGTGATGGGATTATTTGGTGTCAAAGTAGTCATGCCCAAAGATATGGTTGTTGCTCAATGGGATTGAATATTATTTGATGTCTCTTTATGACAATAGATGAAGTTGTCCTTGTTAGAAATGGGGTCTTTGGTTGGCAGTCCACTGTCCAAGCAAGGACATTCACTCTAGTCAGGGTAAGTCAAACACAATCCAAATTATCCTGTGCCCACCCTCTGGTAGCTTGGCACTGAGCAGTCAGAAGGCAATGTGTGAAGTACTTTTGCAATAAATCATGCAATAACACAGTAGGACACCACACAAATACACCACACAGTGTTTAGAAAAATATATAATATTTATCTGGTAAGTTGCAGGTCAAAACAATTAAGATGCAATAAGTATATGTTGAAATATCACTGTAAAAATTAAATAAAGTGTCTTTAGTACTTTAAAAGCAACAAATGTCTCTTGCAAGCACTAAGTATCTGGTTTGCATTCAAATTCTCCGCAAGGGACCGCAGAGGAGGCGATGCGTGGAAAACGGGGAGGTGTGCCTTGATTTTTCTGGCGCACATAGACGATGCGTCATTGATTTGTCACGCAGGGCAATCTTTGCATCAATTTCTGGCGCATAGACTGGGATCCTCTTCAGGTTGCTGGGTTTGTGTTCAGGCACTTACAGGGACAGCGTCGATCTGGTGGGCGTTGCGTGTCATTTCTACCACACGGCAGGTGCTGCACCGATTCCTCTCAGGAAGTCAGGCTGCGTCATTCAGGCTCTGCTTTGCGTTGATCCAGTGGGCCGTGTTTCGAATTTCCAGTCGCTACACTCGTGCTCCATCGATCTTCTCCTTGCGAAGTCGGGCTGCATTGTTCCGGTTCGGCATACCATGATTTTCTCACTGTGATGCAGGCTGTGCGTCGTTTCTTGCAGGCTGTGCATTCATTTTCGCCGCACAGGCATTTCTCTTGCAGGAATGAAGTCTTTGTTATCCTGAGATGTCAGGGAACAGGAGGCAAGCTTTATCGAAGCCCTTCGAGAGCACTTCTCAGCACAGCCAGAGAGCAGCAAGGCAGCAGGGCAACAGCAAGGCAGCAGTCCTTCTCAGAAAAGTGGTCAGGTGAGTCATTTGGGCAGCCAGGCAGTTCATCATGGTAGGTTTCAGGTTCTGGTTCAGGTTCTCTTCTCCAGGAAGTTTCTGAGTTGGTAGTGGCAGAGGCCCTGTTTAAATACCCAAATGTGCCTTTGAAATGGGGAGACTTCAAAGAGTGGCTTAGAAGTGCAGAAGGTCCCCTTTCAGTTCCATCCTGTCTGCCAGGGTACCAGTAGGGGGTGTGGCAGTCCTCTGTGTGAAGGCAGGCTACTGTCCTTTGACATGGAAGTGTTAGGCCCTCAATCCTCCCAGCCCAGGAAGACCCATTCAATATGCAGATGCATGTAAATGTGACTGAGCATCCTGTTTTTGGGGTTTGTCTGAGTGAATGCGCAAGACACAGAGGCCCTCATTACAACCCTTGGGGTAAATCTCGCTTACCGCCGTGCCGACGGCCACCAACATACCGTGACTGCAGCGGTAATCCGCCATGGGTATTATGACCCACACAGAGAATACCACTACAATACAGCCACAATACAGACACTCACACAAGTCTGTCACACCAAAGGTCAGTGATAAGCTGGAGATAGCAAAACCCACACTGTCACGCCAGCAGGAATACGCCCACAGTATCACAACCCACGAATCAACGCATCGGTCTTTCAACCGCGGTAAACCATTGGCGGTACACAGCAAGCGTTCAAAATACACACACTTACAAAACTACACTACATTGGACTATTCAAAATACACACACCTGACACACATACACACACCACACTCACACCACTATAAAACACACACCCACATTACCCACAACCCCTTGCAACAACAAAAAACAGACCAAGCAGAGAGAGAGAAGCAAACAGCACACACTCAATCAGAGGCACAGAACACCATCACACATACACCATCCACGCACATCACAGTAGACACCCCAACACATCACCCCACACATCACCTCACACATATCACTCACACCACATCCATGGCACCCCAAAGACACCCCAGGTTTTCTGAAGAGGAGCTAAGGGTCATGGTGGAGGAAATCATCCGGGTAGAGACACAGCTATTTGGATCACAGGTGCAGCAGACCTCCATTGCAAGGAAGATGGAGCTATGGCGGAGAATCGTCGACAGGATCAATGCTGTTGGACAGCATCCAAGAACCAGGGATGACATCAGGAAGAGGTGGAACGACCTGCGGGGAAAGGTGCGTTCCGTGGTTTCAAGACACCAGATTGCTGTACAGAGGACTGGCGGTGGACCCCCCCCTCATCCCCACAACTAACAACATGGGAGGAGCAAGTCTTGGCAATAATGCATCCGGAGGGCCTCGCAGGAGTAGCAGGAGGACTGGAGTCTGGTAAGTCAAAGCTTTACTATTATATCCCCCACCCTACCTGCATGCCATCACATACCCCCATCCTTTCCCTCATTCCCATCACTCCACCAACTCACATATATCCCACAATCACAACCCACCCATCCCAATACCAAGGCCTGCATGCAACAACAGTGCATGGACACCACTCATAGACCTGCATGGACATCCTTCACCACAGCATGCACAGTAGAGAGACTCACCCAGCCCACACAATCAGCAATCACACAAGGCCAAGGCGACAGGGAAAACACAATTATACAGGGAAACACACCCATTGCACAAGATGGCACACACAAATACAATAACAATGCATTTGCATCCCAACAGGACCCCTACCCAATGTCACTGGAGAGGAGGTGCCAACTACGTCCAGTCCCCCCCAGAAGAGGCACTCAGTGATGACAGCAGCTCTGCACGTCTGAATCACGATGACCAACCTGGCCCACCCGGGACCTCTGGACAGTCAGTTCCCCTGCCACGGTCCCAACCCATCACAGAGCCTCCCCCCTCAGGAAACACCACCACAGCACCCACCCAGCGGGCCCATGCCACTGTCCCCAGGACACAGCAATCATCAGTGTGTTCACCACTACAGGGACCCCAGGCAAGCCCACAAACCCAGGACGATCCTGGACCTGGGGTCAGTGGCAGTGGGCACACGGTTCAGGGGACAGAGGCACAGGACAACAGGGGAGCTGGGAGGACTGCTGTGGGACAGGGGGAGGTGAGGCACAGGGAACCATCCCTCCACGAGGCACTCTCCAACATCATGGGAGCATACCACCATTCCCAGGAGACCATGGGCACGGTACTGGCCAAGTTACAGGAGACCCAGCAACTGCAGGAGGGACAATACCTGGGGATCAGGGAGGACCTAACAAAAATCCACAGCATCCTGGTCACCATAGCAGGGGTGCTGGCTGATATGGGCATGACCATGAGGGAGGCAGTGGCACAACAAAGGGCCCCTGACACTAGCAAAACCATGGAACAGCCTTCCACCTCCGCCGGCACTAGTGGACAGGGGGCCCTGCCACAGGACCAACAGGCCCCCACCACCCCACCCCCGGCAGAAGGAGACCCACCCCGCAAATGGCCCCTGTGATCCAGGCAGAAGACAGAGAACATTGCCAAGACCCCTGCCAGGAAATAAGACTCTCCTGATTGTCACCCTTCTGTCCCACTATGTCACCCTGTCCACCTTGAACTGCCATTACTCCCCTTCCTATGCCCCATTGGACAATGCACCTGTGATACCAAGAGACTGGACTCTACCATGGACCTTTCGCCACCATCACCCCAGCCCCTTGCCCATACCATTTAAATATAAACCATACTAGAGTCAGTGTAATGATTGGAAAGATGTATTCTTACAACATTCTCAAAGCATTGCAACGTCTATGTTCATTGAATTATACCAATGTATGACAGTTGGTGGGGAGTAGTACACATAGGAGTAGCCAGAATGGGGTACACAGATCTGAAAAAAGGGAATCTAAAGGGAATAGTCGGTGGCCATAAACAGAGGGTAAGAGTCTGCCATGTACAATGTCCAAAAGTATACTGAATTGTGAAGTTGAGTTCCAGTCTCTTACCTGTGTGTCACTGGAAGTACTGCTGGATAATGTTTGTTCTGTTGTTCACATCTTCTTCATCTGCCTCCTCTTCCCCACTGTCCACAGGCTCCACCGCTGCCACAAGACCATCCCCAGGCTCATCCCCCAGCAGAAAAGGCACCTGGCGTCTCAAGGCCAGGTTCTGCAACATACAATATGCCACGATGATCTGGCACACCTTCTTGGGTGAGTAGTACAGGGATCCACCAGTTAGATGGAGGCACCGGAACCTGGCCTTCAGGAGGCCGAAGGTCCTCTCAATTATCCTCCTTGTACGCCCATGTGCCTCATTGTAACGTTCCTCTACCCTTGTCCTGGGATTCCTCACAGGGATCAGTAGCCATGAGAGGTTGGGGTAACCAGAGTCACCTGCAAATGTTGAGGGACAACTGTTAGACACACACTAACCCTTAGGCACAACCCCATACCCAGACACCTACTCATACTGTGTGGGGACCTAGGGCTCACCTATTAGCCATACCCGGTGCCTCTGCAGTTGGCCCATCACATAAGGGATACTGCTATTCCTCAGGATATAGGCGTCATGCACTGAGCCAGGATATTTGGCATTCACATGGGATATGTACTGGTCCACCAAACACACCATTTGCACATTCATCGAATGATAGCTTTTTCTATTCCTGTACACCTGTTTATTTCTGCTAGGGGAACAAATGCCACATGTGTACTATCAATAGTACCAATTATGTTGGGGATATGTCCCAGGGCATAGAAGTCAGCTTTCACTGTGGCCAAATCCTACACCTGGGGGAAGACGATGTAGCTGTGCATCTGTTTCAGCAGGGCTGACAACACTCTGGTCAACACGTTGGAGAACATTGGCTGAGACATCCCTGATGCCATGGCCACTGTTGTTTAACAGGAGCCGCTTGCCAGGAAATGGAGCACTGACAGGATCTGCACTAGAGGGGGCATTCCGGTGGGCTGGCGGATAGCTGACATCAGGTCTGGCTTGAATTGGGCACACAGTTTTTGGATTGTGGCATGATCAAATCTGTATGCAATGATAATGTGTCTGTTCTCCATTGTCGCAAGGTCCACCAGGGGTCTGTACACCGGAGGATGCTGCCATCTCATCATCTGCCTCAGCGGTTATAGCCTATGGAGGAGAACGGTGATCAGAAGGTCATATTTCAACATAGATAGCACAACTGTGTTTGAATTAATGTCACAGAAGGAGTGTTTGAAATTGAGAGTCAGTATATGTGCCAATATGTGCTATGACGCAGTTAGATGCCATGCCATGTGCCCCCCTGAAATGACGGCTGCCTGACCTGTGAGGAGGGACAAGAGGAAATGAGGTAACTGCGCTGACGTTGTGCTGCGTCACGGTAGGCGGTTGATGACCGCCGCCCAACTCCGCGTTGGTTATCATTGGACCCTATGGGTTCCAGGAGCCAATGGCGAAGTACGTCGGCGGTGACGGTACGCACGGCAGCGGACGTCACTGACATTTTCTACCTATTCACTCACTTTCTACCTGACTATCAACAGGAGAGGACCTACACTGCAAGTGCTGCTGTGACCTGAGTCTGGAATCGACAATGGCTAGAGTGTCTGGGGAAAGGGCCCCTGCCTTCACTGCGGAGGAGTTGGAGAAACTGGTGGATGGGGTCCTCCCCAGTACACGTTACTCTATGGTCCTCCAGACAAAGGGGTAAGGACACTGTGAGCATGTTGTGTGGGCAATTCCTGTTTGAGTTGTGTGGATGTAAGCCACATGTTGGGAGGTGCTAAGGCGTCCTGGCCTGAATGCTGCATGAGAGTTGGTCACTGTATGTGCATCAGGGCATGGGTGGGACAGGTGGGCATAGAGTATGACGGTCCGGACGGGTGAGTAATTACAATTTCTGCTGTCTTTTCCCTCTAGGTCAGCGCCCACCAGAAGAAGGGTATTTGGCATGCCATTGCCAAGGAGGTGCGGACCCTGGGGGTCTATCGCAGGTGGAGCCCCCACTGCTACAAGAGATGGGAGGACCTGCCCTGCAGGACCAAGAAGATGGTGGAGGTACAGATGGGGCTGGCCTCCCAACGTGGAAGGGGTGCCCGTCACACCATGACCCCCCTGATGTTCTGCATCCTGGCAGTGGCCTATCTGGAGTTGGATGGGTGCTTGAGGGCATCACAGCAGCCACAAGGGAGTGAGTACAGTTTCAGAAAGCTGACTTTGCGCTCTTTAGGAACTAGCTGGGTGGGGGATGTGGGCTGTGGGTACCCCTAGGCCAGGTCGATCATGGCAGGGTAGGCCCCTTGTTTGTAGGACCTGAAGCACCCGTACCCCTATGGTACAAATGGCCAACTACTACTGGGCAGGGTGTCCTGTGGGTGTCCTGTGTGCAGATTGTGGCATTAGGCATTGTACCCCATGGGCTGGTGACTACCTTAGTGAGTGGTTGGGCATGGCCTAGTGCATAGGGCTGCTCAGTGTGTGTTGTGTACGCCAATGGTAGTGGTGTTGCTGGCATTGACCATGTGTATCCTCTGTCTATCCCCCCTTCTTGTTTTGTCACCATGTCCTTGTGTGCATTAGCATCATCTGGCGGAGGAGCAGAGGCACCGGCGACGGACGGAGCTGCATCCCACATGGCCCATGAGGGTGAAGCCACCAGTGGGACGGAGGGCGAGGGAAGCTCCACAACGGGGACAGGAGGGGATACCAGTGACAGCGACTCCTCCTCCGATGGAAGCTCCCTGGCGGTAGGGGACACCTCTGTGCCCACCCCAACAACACGTACAGCCACCACCCCCCTACCAGCACCGCCCTCCCAGCAGCCCCTCAGCGTGTTTCCCGTGCCCGCTCACCCAGGAGGGTGGGCATCTCCTTCTCCCCAGGCACCTCAGGCCCTGCCCCAGTCAGGCCAGCTGCCCTCAGTGAGGAGGCTATTGGCCTCCTGAGATCCCTCACTGTTGGGCAGTCAACCATTCTGAATGCCATCCAGGGTGTCGAGAGGAATTTGCAACAAACAAATGCATACCTGGAGGGAATTCATTCTGGCATGGCGCCCCAACAGAGAGTATTTCAGGCTCCTGCCTCAGCACTGATGGCAGCCATTGTCCCTGAGTCCAGCCTCCCCCCTCCAACTTCCACTACCTAGACCCAATCCCCTATACCTCACCCTATCCCAAGCACACCTTCAGACGAGCATGCACACACATCAACACACAAAAGTGGCTCAGGAAAACATAAGCACCACACATCATCACACAGGCACTCACACAAGCACTATATCCATGCACACATACCAACATCCACTTCCTCCACTGTGTCCTTCTCCTCTTCTTCGTCCACGTCCCTCCCAGTAGCGTCTCCACTCATACCTGCATGCACTACATCATCAGCCACTGCCTCCATCACTGGCACGCCCATCACAACACACCCCTCACAAGCAAACACCACCCCCACAACGATGCATACGTCCCCTGTGTCCTCTCCCAGTGCATCTGTGAGTCCTCCTCCCAAAGTACACAAAAGCAGGCACACACCCACTAAACAGCCATCCACCTCACAACAGCCTCCAGCCCATGCACCTTCACCCAAACTCAGCAGACGTACACCTCCTACAACCGCTACCTCTTCCTCCACTCCCACACCCCCTCCATCTTCCCGTCCCAGTGTGTCAAAAAACTTTTCCTGGCTAATGTTGACCTCTTCCTTACACCTCCCTCTCCCATCCTTCCCCTAGAGCCAGGATGTTTAGATCCCAGGCCAGCACCTCAGCCACAAAATCAGCGTCCGCTGTGGTCCATGCAAGTCCGAGAGAATCGAAGGGGGCACCCGTCAGGGCTGCCAGTGTGCCACCTACCGATGCTAAGGACCACCCGATTCCGCCACCTGCCAAGGTTAAGAAGGGGCCGGCATGCAGCAGGTAAAAGACGCACCACCCACCCAGCAAGGCCTCATCCAAGACAAAAGAGGACAGTGCCAAGGTCTCAGCAGCGTCTAGCAAGGTGGGGAAGGGACACAAAGGCAAGGGCAAGTCACTTCAGGGCTCGGAGCCTCCAGCTGAGGGACTGATGACCACCATTTGTCCGGACAGGCCAGCAATCTGTACCACGGTGAGCACCGCCGCAACAACCGTCACCTGCTCCGCCACCTGCACCACCGCTGCCACAATGACAGTCACCAGCATCATCCCCAGTGGGCAGCCGTTTGAGGCTGCTGGAAACAGCCTGGTGTCTCCCTCCACTCCTGCAAGCGCCTGCACCACAGGCAGCACTGTCAGCATCTCCGCCACAGACACCGCTGCAAGCACCGCTACCTGCACCGCCATCTGCACCGCCACAAGCCCAGCCGGTGCCACTACATCGAACATCAGCAGCATCCCCAGTGGGCAGCCGTCCGAGGCTGCAGGAGACAGCCTGAACCCTCCACCCACCACTTGAATCACCACCACTAGCACCAGCACTACCAGCAGTTTGCAGCCTAATTCGCCTCAGGATGGAGTCTGGCTCTGCCTCCATGGAGTATCATGCTACCTATTCCTTGCACATCTCGTACCTCAGACACCCAGGTGAGGAGATGGGAACTGCCACACCCCAGGTGCAGCATCACTGGGCACAAGGTCCCCTCTAGAACCAGTGGAGATATTCATCCACTATCACTATCCTTGGCAGGATGAAGCAGACTGGCCACAAGGCCCCCTCCAGAACCAGTGGAGAAATGCATCCACTCACCCAATCCTTGGCAGGATGAAGCAGACTGGGCACAAAGCCCCCTCCAGAACCAGTGAAAAAAAAGCATCCACTCCCCCTATCCAGAAATGCATCCACTCCCCCTATCCTTGGCAGGATGAAGCAGACTGGACACAAAGCCCCCTCCAGAACCAGTGGAGAAATGTATCCACTCCCTCTATCCTTGGTAGGATGAAGCAGACTGGGCACAAAGCCCCCTCCAGAACCAGTGTAGAAGTGCATCCACTCACCCAATCCTTGGCAGGATGAAGCAGACTGGGCACAAAGCCCCCTCCAGAATCAGTGGAGAAATGCATCCATTCACCCAATCCTTGGCAGGATGAAGCAGACTGGGCACAAAGCCCCATCCAGAACCAGTGGAACATGTCACCCACTTGAGAGACTGTGGCTTTGCACTCCCCAGGACCAAACAGTGGGCACACCACCCACTTGAGAGACTTGAGAGACTGTGGCTTTGCACTCCCCAGGACCAAGCAGTGGGCAAACCACCCACTTGGGATACTTGAGAGACTGTGGCTTTGCACTCCCCAGGACCAAGCAGTGGGCAAACCACCCACTTGAGAGACTATGGCTTTGCACTCCCCAGGACCAAGCAGTGGGCAAACCACTCACTTGAGAGACTGTGGCTTTGCACTCCCCAGGACCAAACAGTGGCCAAACCACCCACTTGAGAGACTGTGGCTTTGCCCTCAACAGGAAATCGCTGTGGGCATGTAGCCCCCTCCAGGAGCAGTGGCGTAGTACCATCTTCCGGCTAAGGTGACCCCACCTTCCCCTTCCCCCTGAGGTGCCTGTGTGTTTTCGTCCTGATGCCCCTGCAGTGTTCTCTCCGTTTTGAGGCAGGAGTCAAGTGTGGGCGTCGCCTATGATTTTTATGCCCAGTGGGCCATGGACATTTCCAAAGGACAGTGTAGGGCCTTCTGTACATATTGTGAATATTTGTATATATTGGTTTTTCACATCATTTACTTTCTCTGACTATTTCTAACATATGAAAGAATTTGACTCAATTTCTTTTGTCCTTGCGTTCTTAAAGGCGGTTACGGGGGATAACTGTACTGTTGCTGCATGTTTTTGTGTATATGGTGGTGTGGGTTAGGGTTGGGGTGGGGGTGTTGCGTGTTGCACGTGTGTGTGTCACTCTCTTTTTCCTCCCCCCTCCCCTGTGTGCTAGGTGCAGTACTCACCATCGTCGTCGCCGCCGCCGCCGCCTTCTTTCAAATTTCTGGTGTATTAGTAGATACACCAGCATGGGGAGGGCCTGAAGTTCGGGCTCCATGGCTTCCTGGTTCTTCGTTGGGTGTCGAAAGGTGAGTGGTTCCCCTTCAGTGTACTGTTTCTGCCTTGCTTTTGATGTTGTTGGTACAGCCCCGGAAAAGCTGGCCGATTGGTGCCTTGTACTGGTGGGCGGTACATTGTCTTCCGCCTTTCTGTTGGCGGTGACCACCGTGGTGTTTGTTGCTACTGCCCTGGCAGTCAGAGTGTTAAAGTGGCTGTCTATGATGGAGGTTTCCGCCGTGGTCATGATCCCTTTTTTGGTCCGCCAGCCTGTTTGTGGTCTTACCGCTGCTTTATCTCTGACCCCCCAGGGTTGTAATGAGGGCCAGAAGGATTTAAATGCAGAGAAATGCTCACTTTCTAAAAGTGGCATTTCTAAAATAGCAACATTAAATCCAACTTCACCAGTCAGCAGGATTTTTTATTACCATTCTGGCCATACTAAATATGATCTTGTTACTCCTTTCAGATCAGAAGCTCCCACTCATACAGTATATGAGGGTAGCCCTAATGTTAGCCTATTAAAGGAGCAGGCCCCACAGCAGTGTAAAACGAATTTAGGAGTTTTACACTACCAGGACATGTAAACTACAGAGAGGTATATGTCCTGCCTTTTATCTACACAGCACCCTGCCCTATGGTTACTTAGGGCCCACCTTTGGGCTGACATATATGTAGAACAAGGGGAGTTTTCAGCTTGGCAAGTACTTTTAAATGCCAGGTGAATTGGCAGTAAAACTGCACACAGGCACTGCAAAGGCAGGCCTGAGACATGTTTAGGGGGCTACTTATGTGGGTGGCACAACCAGTGCTGCAGTCCACTAGTAGCATTTAATTTACAGGCCCTGAGCACATATAGTGCACTTGACTAGGGACTTACAAGTAAATTAAATAAGCCAATTGGGTATGAGCCAATGTCACCATGTTTTAAGGACAGGGCATATTCACTTTAGTACTGCTTAGCAGTGGTAAAGTGCGCAGAGTCCTAAAGCAAGCAAAAACAAGGTCAGAAAGGAGAAGGAGGAAGGCAAAAAGTTTGGGGGGTGACCCTGCAGAAAGGCCATTTCCAACATATCCCCCTTACAGCCTAAAGCCAGGGTAGGCCAATCAACACTCTGATGGACTTCCCTGCTTAAGGCGATAAAACATGGACAATGGCCCACTACTGCAGGGGCACTTGTCAGTTCTACGCCTTTCTGAACTCAGTGAGGCTCCCCTGTCTATACTCTCTGGGTCAACTGAACTGACTCATAGGGAACCCTTTTCCTCATCTGAGGACCCCATCTGTGAAGCTCCCAACCTTAATTTGCTCACAGATGCAGACAGTACCACCATGGCCAACAACGTGATGTGGCCCATTCCACCCCTTGGGCCTGACTTCTGTCCCAAACCCAGGGAAAACTCTGTCCACGAGGACAGTAACCAAAAGATGCCACTGACAGCTGTCAGTGTCAGTAGCAAGGCCCCTGACCATCCACTGCTAAGTGGACACCCTGAGTGGGGCCTTTGAATGAGCTTCTCCTCCAGCTGGAGGGGCTGGTAAGGAGCACCCAGAATGGGTGGCAGTAATCCCAGGGGTCCTGCACCCCTTCTCCATTCTAACTCCCACCTGTTCAGGTGTGGTACCCTGACACTGGTCACTCAGCACAGGGTCTGTACCCTGAGGCTGAACAGAGGACAAGGGTGAGTCCTTCTACACCTTGCCCCCCCACCCATCTGTGCTCACCTATCCTCCTCTGGGGAGTGGTACTGCCAGTTAACTGAACTGCCAGGCCACCCTTAGGGGTCAACCCTCTCAGTTCTCCTGACACTAAGGGTAACTCATTCCCCAGAATGCAGTCAATGGGCATCTTGGGACTAACTATGACCCGCCTCTGGGTCACCTCCCCACCCCACTCCAGGGACACCAGGGCCATGGGGCGGAAGAAATCCTCCCCATGGGCTGGAGTCACCCTACACACCTGGCCGGTGTACTGCTCTGGTGAAACTAATCTGTCCACCATTATGGTAAGGCTAGCCCCTGTGTCCCTCAGAACAGTGCCTGGGGCCCCATTCACTCCTGCCTGGAGGAAGTGACGACTCCCATTCTCAGGGATCACCAGCTTCCCCTCTGAGTCTATCTACCAACTAAAGGAGATGAAGGCATGGTCTATGACCTGCTGCTGGGGACTACTTTCCCCTAAGGCCACATTGGCCACCCCTGTAGAGGTCCCACCAGTGGGTGATTTCTTTGGACAGGCAGAGTCCCCTTTCCTGTACCCTAGCTGGGAACACTCAAAGCAGCAGGGTTGGGAATGGGATGCTTTGGGCCACCACCCACCAGAACCACCACCCTGTTACTCAGATGGGGCATGGAAACCCTTTCCTCCCCCTTACTCTGGGACTTGTCGGGGTCATCTTTAACCTCCCCCTCACTCTGTTGGGGGGAACCGGAACCACCCTTCTTGGGGTCACTCCCAGGTACCTTTTTGGACACTCTAATGCTAACCCAGAGGTCCGCCTCCTCAGCAAGCTTTCTAGGACCAGTCAGCTTACTGTCAACCAGGTGCTGGCGCAACTCTGTAGAACAAATACTGAGCATATGCTCTCTCAGAATTAAATTAAATAATACTGTGTAATCATTTACTTTGCTGCCCGGCACCCATCCATTCAGAGTCTTATTGGAGAAATCAAAACAGTCTACCCAAGTTTGTGTGGAGAGTTTGGTGCTGCCCCTGAACCTCTGACGGTATTTCTCAGGAGTCAGCCCAAACTTGGCAATTAAAGCGGCTTTCATGGGTGCATACACATTTTAATCTTTTGGATCTAGCGTAAGAAGTGTGTCCCTCCCCACTATTGGTACATAAAACCACAAGGCCGCCCTCCATTGCTCCTCAGTGACCCCATGAGCCCTTAGTGCAACTTCATAAGTGGCTGGCTGCCAACCACTTATGAATGTCATCTCCCACCACATAACTGGGCACTACACTTTTGGGTATACAAACCTTCTTTAACCGAACAGGTCCTGCATTTATGCTGCCACTATCACTGCTAGACACAGACTGCCTCGCCTTGATATCCAGCTCTTTGAGACTCAGTTCATGAGACAGAAGAATCTTCTTCTCAGCCAAAGCCCTTTTAGCCACAGCTTGTTTGGCTTCTCTCTCTGCCATCCTCTCCTCCTATTGAGTAAAATTTTTAACTTTGCCATTTGTAACTGAAATTCTCTCTCCTCCCTCCTTTCCTCTGCGGTCAGGCCTAGGTTAGAAACACTGCTCCCTGGTTTGGCAGGGGGCACAATCACAGTGGTAACATCCTAAACTATTGGCAAAAGAATCCTCTGAGGGGCCATCCGCTGGACCCTCCTCTTCAACATTCTCATCAGAATGGGTTCTGCCCAGGCCCTCAGCGCCATTTGGAATTCCTCCTTTTTAGAGGCACCCTGGGCAGGTACTCCCATATCCTTGCAGAACCCCTTCATCTGTTTAACAGCATATTTTTCCCGCATGGCTAGGTCAAAATCTTCATCTCTTGTTTGAGACCCAGCCAGAGACCTGTTGAATGAGGAATTTAGTAAAAAATTTCAGGCAGAAAACGAAATTGCAGAAAAAGATAAAAAATCAAGTTGACCTTCAACTGTGGGTAGGTAGTGAACACTTACCTATTGTATGTCACTGCACAAATACAAGTACTATCCTCACTGTTGATCACCAATGTTAGAAATGGGGTCTTTGGTTGGCAGTCAGGTTACCCCCAGTCCAAGCAAGGACCCTCACTCTAGTCAGGGTAAATCACACACAATCCAAATTATCCTGTGCCCACCCTTTGGTAGCTTGGCACTGAGCAGTCAGGCTTAACTTAGAAGGCAATGTGTAAAGTATTTGTGCAATAAATCATGCAATAACACAGTAGAACACCACAAAAATACACCACACAGTGTTTAGAAAAATAAATATTATTTATCTGGTAAGATGCAGGTCAAAACAATTAAGATGCAATAAGTATATGATGAAATATCACTGTAAAAATGATATAAAGTGCCTTTAGTCTTTTAAAAGAAACAAATGCCTCTTGCAAGCACAAAGTACCTGGTTTGCGTTCAAATTATACGCCATTGAGTTTTCACGCAGGGCAGGCTTTGTGTCGTTTTCCGGCACTTAGACTGGGATCCTCTTCGGGTTGCGGGGTTTTTGGACGCCCCGGGGACGATGTGTTGAAATCCGGCACTTACAGGACAAAGTCACAGGGGCTGTGTCGATCTGGTGGGCGTTGCGTGGAAATTCCCATTGCACGGCAGGCGCTGCATCGATTCCTCTCAGGAAGTCAGGCTGCATTGTCCCAGCTCAGCTTTGCATGAATTTCCAGTTGCAACACTGGCGCTGCGTCGATCTTCTCCTTGCGAATTCGGGCTTCCTTGTTCCAGTTCGGTGTGCCCTGATTTTCTCACCACGATGCAGGCTGTGCATCATTTCTTGCAGGTTGTGCATCGATTTTTGTCGCACAGGGAGTTCACTTGCAGGAATTAAGAGGGTCATTCTGACCCTGGCGGGCGGCGGGAGCCACCCGCCTAGCGGGAACCGCCAAATGGCCGCTCCGCGGTCAGAAGACCGCGGATGCCATTCTGGCTTTCCCGCTGGGCCGGCGGGCGACCGCCAAAAGAGCGCCCGCCGGCCCAGCGGGAAAGGCCCTGCAACAAGGAAGCCGGCTCCGAATGGAGCCGGCGGAGTTGCAGGGGTGCGACGGGTGCAGTTGCACCCGTCGCGATTTTCACTGTCTGCTAAGCAGACAGTGAAAATCTTTATGGGGCCCTTTCAAGGGGCCCCACGACACCCGTTCCCGCCATCCTGTTCCTGGCGGTAAAAACCGCCAGAAACAGGATGGCGGGAAGGGGGTCGGAATCTCCATGGCGGCGCTGCTTGAAGAGACGGCATGGAGATTCAGCCCATGCAGGGGAAATCCGGCGGGAAACCGCCGGATCCCCTTTTCTGACCGCGGCTTTACCGCCGCAGTCAGAATGGGCTGGGAAGCACCGCCAGCCTGTTGGCGGTGCTTCCGTGGTCCCCGGCCCTGGCGGTCTTGGACCGCCAGGGTCAGAATGACCCCCTAAGAGGGTCATTCTGACCCTGGTGGGCGGCAGGGGCCGCCCGCCTGGCGGGAACCGCCAAATGGCCGCTCCGCGGTCAGAAGACCGCGGATGCCATTCTGGCTTTCCCGCTGGGCCGGCGGGCGACCACCAAAAGAGCGCCCGCCGGCCCAGCGGGAAAGGCCCTGCAACAAGGAAGCCGGCTCCGAATGGAGCCGGAGGAGTTGCAGGGGTGCGACGGGTGCAGTTGCACCCGTCGCGATTTTCACTGTCTGCTAAGCAGACAGTGAAAATCTTTATGGGGCCCTTTCAGGGGGCCCCTGCACTGCCCATGCCAGTGGCATGGGCAGTGCAGGGGCCCCCAGGGGCCCCACGACACCCGTTCCCGCCATCCTGTTCTTGGCGGTAAAAACCGCCAGAAACAGGATGGCGGGAAGGGGGTCGGAATGGAGATTCAGCCCATGCAGGGAAAATCCAGCGGGAAACCGCTGGATCCCCTTTTCTGACCACAGCTTTACCGCCGCGGTCAGAATGGGCTGGGAAGCACCGCCAGCCTGTTGGCGGTGCTTCCGTGGTCCCCGGCCCTGGCGGTCTTGGACCGCCAGGGTCGGAATTACCCCCTAAGTCTTTTTGGTCCTGAGACTTCAGTGAACAGGAGGCAAGCTTTATCCAAGCCCTTCCAGAGTACTTCTCAGCACAGCCAGAGAGCAGCAAGGCAGCAGAGCAACAGCAAGGCAGCAGTCCTTCTCAGAAAAGCAGCCAGGTGAGTCCTTTGGGCAGTCAGGCAGTTCTTCTTGGCAGGTTGCTGGTTCTGGTTCAGGTTCTCTTCTCCAGGAAGTGTCTGAGTTGGTAGGGGCAGAGGCCCTGTTTACATTCCTAAATGTGCCTTTGAAGTGGGGGAGACTTCAAAGAGTGGCTTAGAAGTTCAGAAGGTCCCCTTTCAGTTCTATTCTGTCTGCCAGGGTCCCAGTAGGCAGTGGGGTAGTCCTTTGTGTGAGGGCAGGCTACTGTCCTTTGACATGTAGGTGTCAGGCCCTCCACCCTCCCATCCCAGGAAGACCCATTCAATATGCAGATGTATGCAAGTGTGACTTAGCATCCTGTGTTTGGGGTTTGTCTGAGTGAATGCACAAGGGAGCTGTCAACTAAACCTAGCCAGGCGTGGATTATAAGGCACAGAAGGATTTAAGTGCAGAGAAATGCTCACTTTCTAAAAGTGGCATTTCTAAAATAGCAATATCAAATCCAACTTCACCGGTCAGCAGGATTTTCTATTACCATTCTGGCCATACTAAATATGATCTTGTTACTCCTTTCAGATCAGAAGCTACCACTCAAACAGTATATGAGGGTAGCCCTTTCGTTAGCCTATTAAAGGAGCAGGCCTCACAGCAGTGTAAAACGAATTTAGGAGTTTTATACTACCAGGACATGTAAACTACAGAGGTATATGTCCTGCCTTTTATCTACAGAGCACCCCTAGGGCCTACCTTTGGGGTGACATATATGTAGAAAAAGGGGAGTTTTCAGCTTGGCAAGTACTTTTAAATGCCAAGGCGAATTGGCAGTGAAACTACATACAGGCACTGCAGAGGCAGGCCTGAGACATGTTTAGGGGGCTACTTATGTGGGTGGCACAACCAGTGCTGCAGTCCACCAGTAGCATTTAATTTACAAGCCCTGGGCACATGTAGTGCACTTGACTAAGGACTTACAAGTAAATTAAATAAGCTAATTGGGCATGAGCCAATGTCACCATTTTTGAAGGAGAGAGCATGTGCACTTTCGCACTGATTAGCAGTGGTAAAGTGCGCAGAGTCCTAAAGACAGCAAAAATGAGGTCAGAAAAGGAGAAGGAGGAAGGCAGAAAGTTTGGGTGTGACCCTGCAGAAAGGCCATTTCCGACAGTGTTGTCTCTCTTTTTCCTTCATAGACGATTAGGTTAAATGCAAAAGACATTGCTGTAGGAATGAAGCTTAATGTGTGTTCGAGCCCCCGTCCCTCGGAATCTTTGTTTCTTACTTCATTATATTGCTTTGAATGCATTTATATTAGGTGCAGGAGCGGCTCCCTGGGGCTTGGAAGGGGCAGGACGGCACAGCGCGGGAAGGTATAATAAACATTAAAATACATTTTTTATAAAATAAAACACTTACCTCGTTCCTCGCCGCTCCCACGCCGCTCCTCTTGCTACAGGCACAGGCTCCCAGCCTGCCCTGCGGCCAATCCTGATGCTTCTCAAAGCAGCATCAAGATTGGCAGGGACTACCCAGCCAGGGTGCTCCAAGGCAGACTGGGATCATGTGCAGGCTCTCTTGCCAGGTTGGAGACAGCCTACTGCGCATCTATGTTTGGCCGGCCTGAGACGGCCGGCCAAACATACATGTGCTCTGAGGGTGAGTGATGAGCACTCCCCCCTCGCTGCTCGTCTCCCTCGTTGCCTCGTTCCTTTAAAAGAAAAGGATAATAAACAAAGTTTATTATCTTTTTCTTTCAAAGGTTTTCAGCTGCCACTGCTGGCGGGGGGAGCAACGCTCCTCCACCCTAATGGAGGAGCCACATCTGATTAGGATCTGTATTGCACGGAACATGGGGTTTGTCTTTTCTTTTGCCTAACATGTTTATAAAGCACAGTCTTTTTTTTTAGTCAAATAAGACTGGGATTGGATTTTTCCAAACTGTAGTAGGCGAATCACAGTGGATCTGCCAGGAGACGGGAATCACAAAGGTTTACGTTACTGATGAACTATTTAAATCTGCTTCGGATTGCATTGAAACTTTGCTTGTTTAATAAGGAGGTTTATGCTGGAAATCACCCTTGATTTTGTAAATACTCAAGCTGGGGTCTGCTAAAGAAATAGTTCTGTGCCATAGGGCGGTATATTGATTTCATGGTGCTTACTATTTGCTGTTTCTCATTTTTCCTCGTTTCCTTTTGGGTTTTTTATGAGGCCCGTAGCACCACGTCTTTGAAGAAAGTGTAGTTTCAAACTGTGAGTATTGATCGTTTACTGATCTACATAGAAGTTGTTTCTTCTTCAGTGATAGAGTATCCCATCACATTGTGCCACATTCATATTATGCATGATGGGTGCATTTGTGGTGGAGTTTTGTTTTTTGTGTACAGATAAGATCACTTAGTTCTGAGTACAGGTGTTTTCTTCTCGTTTTCTCTGGGACTATTTTCACAATAACTGTTATCATTTCATAATGCAGTTGATTTGCAGCAGGATGCTGGCGTCATTATGGACTTTTCATCACAGCTGTTTTCAGGTAGACGTGATGTCCTGATGTAATTTATGATGGGACATTTAAGTGCTTTTATACTAGTAGATGGTTTTTATTGACAATATTTTTTCCAGCATTTATATTTCTTTTCTCTTTTTTTTTGTTTCTTGGTGCCTTCACTGGTTGCTTAACCTTGAACTTCTGCTTCAGGGCTATGCAGAATGTCCTGCACAAAAGGGATGTAATTTAATTGGAATCCAAGAAGCAATACATTCCATGTAGGTTTGGCCATCGATTTTTGAACAACGCACTAAGGGAGCTTTGTTTTGTTGCTTATCTCAATTGCTGAGTTTGGTACGTCTTAATTTCTTTTTATGGCAAGCTCTCCTGACATGATGACCTTGGGTTTTCTTCTACTTTTTATTACCATGGAATGTTCTCTTTTACTGCCACTTTGCTTTGGCTTTCTGTGCATATGCCCCTTTTCCCAGAGCGCCATTCCATGGAAGACACTGGGAACGCAGAAAGCAGGCTCTCCTTGTGTTTCACAAATTTTTGGGGGGAGAGCGTGAGAATTTAGTTTAAGGTATATGTTTACCAGTGTTTATATGATTTCTGGAGGATACTCTACATCTTACTTCATTCATTTTTCCTTCAGTCACCTTTTCTTTACATTCTGTCCAGCTTTAAATACAGTATAGCACCAATAAATATATTCTCCTTTTTTCAACACCTTTTTTAACCCTCTTTTTCTTTCCTCTGCCCATATGTCAAACTATTCTTGCATATTGCTTCTTTCTTTCACTGCTTCATGCCATATTGTTTCTTGGTCCGTCTTTCTTGGTTTCCACTTTTGTGTTTAAGTTTAGGAACATATGGGGCCTCATTCTCACCCTGGCGGTAATTACCGCCAGGGCGGAGGTCGGCGGTAGCACCGCCAACAGGCTGGCGGTGCTCCGCCGGGCATTCTGACCGCGGCGGTACAGCCGCGGCCAGAAGCGGAAAGCCGGCGGGCTACCGCCGACTTTCCGCTGCCCGTCTGAATCCTCCATGGCGGCGGAGGGATTCAGACACCCCCTACCGCCATCCTGTTCATGGCGGCTCTCCCGCCATGAACAGGATGGCGGTAGGGGGTGCCGCGGGGCCCCTGGGGGCCCCTGCCGTGCCCATGCCAATGGCATGGGCACGGCAGGGGCCCCCGTAAGAGGGCCCCAAAAAGTATTTCAGTGTCTGCCCAGCAGACACTGAAATACGCAACGGGTGCAACTGCACCCGTCGCACCTTCCCACTCCGCTGGCTCAATTCTGAGCCGGCATCCTAGTGGGAAGGTTGATTTGCCCCGGGCTGGCGGGCGGCCTTTTGGCGGCCGCCAAGGTCAGAATGACCGCCATGGTCTCTTTTGTTTTGTCTTTTTCACCCCTATCTCTGGATCCCTGAAGAAGTGTGAATTCTGCGAAACACGAGTAAAACTTCAGCTCACTATGATAACAATACTAATATTTATTGGTCCCACACTGACATTTCAACAAATTTATCAAATTGTACTCAAGTTTCTCATCTCTTCCATGATTTCTTCAACAAAGTCTTTTGCAGACATATTTTGTACATGAAGTCCTGTCTTAAGAATAGGGTTAACAGTATATACCAGTCCAGACAAATAATTTTCAAATAAGAGATTGAGTGCTTTGTTGAAAACTAGGGTCATCTAAATGTAATATTATTGACCTATACTCAGCTGAAGGTATCTGCACAGGGTGGTCATCATACCATCCATCTACTCCAGTTAGAAATAGTTGAGGAAAACATCTAGCTTCTAAACATTTCTCCTACACACTCATTGAAGCGTCTTTAGCTGGTTTCATCTGATGCAGTTCAATAGCATCCCCATAACCTCTGTTGAATGCAGTGGATGGATACTTTAGTGCTCATATATTTCTTCAGATGTACTTCTATCCACTTTTTTAAACTGTCCACTTGAAGGCAACATTTCTAACTCCAAGTAAATTCCCTGTGTACAACATCTGCATCTTTATAGTACACATTATTCTCTTTAAGAAACAATGGGGGTTATTCCAACTTTGGAGGAAGTGGTAATCCGTCCCAAAAGTGACTGTAAAGTGACGGATATACCACCAGCCGTATTACAAGTCCATTATATCCTATGGAACTCGTAATACGGCTGGTGGTAAATCCGTCACATTTGGGACGGATTACCACCTCCTCCAAAGTTGGAATAACCCCCAATGTACCTTTCTTCATCTTCTTTACATCTAGTAAATTCCCTGTGTACAACATCTGCATCTTTAGAGTACACATTTTTATCTTTAAGATACAATGTACCTTTCTTCATCTTGTTTACATCTACTAGTCTCTGCCAGATATTTTGGTTGTTTTCTTTGCCCCACCATCCACAAGAATAACAAACAGTTCATCAAATCTCACTTCACACTCACAGTTTCAATATTGCACTTGAAATCTAAAGGTAAATCCACGACTCTACCTTTAAGCCCTTTCTAAAGTTCAGTGGATGTGGTTTCCCCGTCTTTTGTTCCATACGCACTATTGCTTGAAAAGGGTGTATGGGTAGTATGAGCATTCCATCATAAACATTGAGATGTTGAAATTCACCAGGAACGGTCTCTAACTTATTGTATAGTAGTACTTCTACATGATCTGGCGTGTCGACAAATCAAAGCATTCTTCCCAAATAAATACACTGTAAATTCTAGCCTCTTTTCTCAGTTTTCAAGGGCATATCAACATTTCGGATTTGCCCTTTGTAGTGGGTGTGCTGAACACAAATGCAAATATAGTTTGGTTTCTCTGTAGAAATGGCATTTAACTTTGCTCTTTCTCATGTAAAGTTATTAATACTAATATGTGTTTTATTCCTCTGCACCTGAAGATACCAGCTCCTCATTTTGCTCAGACTGCACTTCAGGACCAAAAAAACATAAATTAATTTCTTCATAAACATTTTCAATCTCTGATACTGTATTATACAAAAGTACTTTGTTTATTTCTCCTAACACAATGCAGGACTTCTTACAAAATAAAGCCTAAATTTTGTATTTTTGAATGATGAACAGCCAATATTAAAAAATGATGAAAAGTACTAGTGCACACTTTCCTGGATAGATATACCAGTGAACGTTCTTGTAAATTCAAATATTTTCTGACTTTGCATGGATCTAACATTTGAAACATTGCAATTTTTTGCTTCACACTTCTATCTGGAAATTTCTTAGTATATCAATTGAATCCTGGCAAACACTGCAAATACTACAGCAGTCCCATGTATATACAAGGGCAGGTCTACGCCTTCCTTCTACCTCTTCACCTATCTCTTCCTTTACATTTCTAGAACCATCTCCTCTTTTGCAATGGGAGTACCATACTTTACCTCATAGCATCAGCCAGTTATTTCAAGAGCATGCAATAATGTGTTCTGTTGTAAGTAGCTTTCTTCATTAAAGAAGGCCTCAGTACTAGATGTATGCTTCCATTCTCCTTTCAGAATTGTGCAAACATTACTTTTATTATTAAGCCATTTTTGGCTTCTTTTCTTCATAGACAACACAGTTTTATCCAGCGATCTCATTCTGTTTACTATAAAAATAAATATTTTGCACTTCAGGACTGTTGGAAAATGGGTTATTGATAGGGCAGGTAGGTACCTACACCTAGCAACAAGCCACAAACCTCCACAAAAGTACAGTTAGGTCTCAGTAAATTAATCCCAGCTCTACCCTTGGTAGCTTAGCATCGAGCGTCAAGGCTTAACTTAGGAGACAAAGTGTAAAGCATTCAAATATCACAAAACAGTAATTAAATAAAACACAGGAAACAGTTTAAAAATCCAAAACCAATTTATAAAAATAGCTTATATTTTTATCTTTAAAATGACACAAAAACGATTAAAATCGGTTCAGGGGAACCGGAGATATGAATTTTTAAAGTATTATTATTTTCTAGCGCATAGAAACAAAAAGCGCCAATCGGGTCATCTGGTTGCACCAGGACCGGGACAAAGTCAAACTTTCAGGCCGACCGCGATGGAGCCCTGCTCGGATACAGGTCGCGGGAAGCCTCGGTTAAAAAGTTACCTTCTGACTTAGTCTTTATTTTGAAGTTTTTCTTCACCGGGACGAACCTGCCAGTTGGATCCGACCTCCTGGAGCCCTTGTCCGGATACGCGAAGTCGGTTTCCTCGGTGGTGATTTCTACCTTCGGACTTAGTCGTTTTTTCGAGATGAAAATCCTTCGACCGGGGTAAACCTGGATCTTGATCCGACGTCCGTGGAGCCCTTCTCGGATACGATGGCTGGAAGGTCCCGGTCAACTTTTTACGTTCGGACTTAGTCTCTTTTTTGGATGTTTTTCTTTACCGGGACGAACCACGAAGTCAGGCCGGGTCGCGGTTGAGGCAAGCCGGCTAGAATTTCCGCGTCGAGTCGGTCACTTTATGGAGCTTTTTTCTAAAATTTCTCCAATCTTTTCCAAACTTCTGGGGCTTCACCCAGATGTTCTTTTAAGGTTCTTTTGGGGTCCACAGCTCACCCCAAGGGTCCAGAAGTTCTGTGATGGTCCTTGGGAAGTGCGGACTTCAACTCCCAGAGTGCACCTGGCGCAAACTCCTTTTTGGCCACTGGGCAGTGGTCAGCTGGTCACTTTTTCAGGAGTTGGTGCAGGGGACTCTGGTTAGCAATTTTTCACCTGTAGCAAACAGGGAGTCCCTCCTTGAACCAGTGGAAGCCAGGCAAAGTCCTTCTTGTGGTGAAGCCCAAGTGTGCAGCTGGTGCAGTCTTTCTGAGTGCAGGGTCCAGGTGCAGGCCAGGGGTCCAGCAGGGCAGTCCTTCTTCTCCTTGTAGTTCTTTCTTCTTGAAATTTGGTGGGGATCTGAGGCGTGGGTGCAGGTCTGCCAGTTTTATCCTTGCTCCTGGGTAAAAAGCAGGGGGGCCCTGGTCCTCCAATCAGGGACAGGGTTGTCCCCCTGTGATGACCACTTCCTGGGAAGTGTGGCAAAAATCCATCCCAGAAGGCAACAGTCTCTAAAAATCCAAAATGGATGAATCTGATTTTTAGAGGAGAGATCTGGCTGAGCCCACCCACTGGTGTGGCTAAAATCATAAACATACCCCTCTCCTGCCCTCTCCTAATCTAATCAAGGGGGCACCTAGCTGTCTGGGGTTGCAGGATGTGGGGGTGTTGCTGGGTGCTCCAGATGTCCTTCTCTGCCTTTGAAGACCAGTTTGGCAGCCCTCCCCCTTCCTGCTTCCCCATCTGCTGAGGGGAGATTCTCTCCCCCAAGCACATTCCTTTGTGTGAAGTCAGGCCACTTCACACCTCATTAAAGTAGCCTGGCAGAAGCTGCTGCAGGCTGGCCAATCAGAGCACAGGAGCAAAAACAATGCAGAGCTGAAATTGGCAACTTTTTAGGTAAAGTCTAAACTTTTTACCTGCACTAGTTATATTAAATCCAACAACTGGAAGTTGTGGGATTTATTATAACAATCAATTTGATACCAAATTCTTGGTATGTAACATTTAAGGAGACTTTAAAATTTAAAATAAAGTCTGCCCATTCTAGCCTATGAAGGCCATTTACTTCAATGAGGGAAAAACGAATTTGGCTGTTTTTACCTCACCAGGGCTTATAAATCTATTTTTATAAAGTCCCTGCTTATAGTTACATGGCACCCAGCCCTAGGGGCACATAGGGCACACCTTAGGGGTGACTTATATGTAAAAATAAGGTAGTTTAAGACTTTGGAAGTACCTTTAATTCCAAAGTCGAATTTGCATATAACTTTAATTTAAAAGCAGCCAGCAAGGCAGGCTTGCTTTTAAAATGACACTGGGCACCTCAGCAATGCACCTAGGTGTGCACCACCTATGCTGTGGTCCCTAAACCTACATGCCCTACCATATACTAGGGACTTATAGGTAGGTTAACTTAGCCAATTATAATTAGCCTAATTTGCATATCCATTTTACACAGAGCACAGGCCCTGGGACTGGTTAGCAGTACCCAGGGCACCATCAGAGTCAGGAAAACACCAGCATAAAGTGGAAAATGGGGGCAAAAAGTTAGGGGGCCTCTGCAATCAGCCCCAGTTTCTCACACAACCCCCCCCCCAGCCCACACGCCCAGGAGACTCAGCCCAACCCTGGGAGAGTCTTCCTGGCTTGTTAGGCGAGGAAGACAGTGAAGAAAACTGGCTGTCCCTTTGCAGGGCCTACTCTGCCTTACATCCTCCTGTCAGGGTCTCTCCCTCTGGGTAGTGAACCCACCCCAACAATGAAAGGACCCATTCCAAACTGAAACTTCCCTCTAGGGGGGTCTTCCTCCTCTCTCTCTGCCAACTTGGGTAGTGAGGTGCCCACCTCCCCTACTCCTAACTTTGCTAGGGCAACACCTAGCTTACCCAAAGAGGTCACCCAACACTTGAGCAACCCCACCATGACCAATAGGGTCAGGGGGCCTACTTTGCTATTGGCCCTGGGGTCTGCCTCCCAGGCCAAGTACAGTGCTGCCAGGAAGGCTAGCACCCAGCAGAGGCTACTGACAGCTGTCAGTACCCAGAACCACACCCTAAGCTCTCCACTGACAGGTGGCTGAGCTGCTTTAGGGGCATCTTTGGGCTCCTGGTACCCCTCTTGCTGTCTAGAGTGGGGGGCTACCACCTCCTGTGGCAGACACCCTCCTTCCACTCTCCCTTCTGTCAGTGCAGGGGCAACACCTTGCATCTGGACAGCTGCCTGACTACTCAGGACTTCCTTGGGGTCAGGTGAGGCCTCACCAGTGCCAACTCTGGGCTCCCCCCCTACTGGGGCAGAAGGCCTTTGGCTCCTTGGAACTCTCTTTAAGAGTGGCCTACCCTTCCTTTTCTTCTTTCCTTTTCTTGGGGACCCCTGTCTCCTAACTGTAGGGACTGACTCCCCAGGACTTTGGGTAGGGGGGGCGCCCTGGGCGACCACCCCATCTGTGACCAGACTCACCTCTGGGAGGTCATTGCCCAGGATACAATCTAGGGGAAGGTCAGCACTGACTACCACCCTAATCCAGTCAAGGATACCCTCCCTCTCTAGGGGCACTATGGCTACAGGTTTGGAGGTGACCTCCCCTGTGGCTATCCTGACTTTCTTTGTCTTTCCTGGGACATACATGTCTGGGGTCACTAACCGGTCACTCACTACAGTGTGACTGGCACAGGTGTCTCTCAGGCCAGTGGTAGGGATCCCATTCACTTGAATGTGGTGGAAGTGCCTACTCCCACCCTCAGGGATCATCAGCTTACCATCTGGTCCTGTCTCCCAGCACAATGCTAGGAGGACTTCATCATCTGAGGAATCCTCCTCTATGGCTACACTGGACAGCCCAGTGCTAACCACCTTCTTTGGACAGGCTGCATCTCCTCTGAAGTGACCTGTCTGCTGACAGTCAAAGCAAGCCCTACTGTCCAAGAGCTTTTTTAACCCTGGGTCTCCCTGTCTCTGCATGTCAGAGTGGGAGTGGGATTTACTCTCCTCCTTCTTAGGGTTCTGGGGTACAGAGGGAGTCTCTGTGGTGGGCTTACCACCTCCCTCCTTAGGTTTTTGGGGACCTGTCCCCCCCTTCTTGGAGTCTCCCCCCTGGGACTTGACAACCACCCTGGTTCTCAACCACTCATCAGCTGCCTCCCCTAGCTCTCTAGGGTTGGTCAGCTTAGAGTCCACTAGATGCTGGCGTAACCTTTCTTGGATACAATTGGTCAAGATGTGCTCTCTCATGATCAGATTGTATAACCCCTCATAAGTATTTACTTTGTTGCCAATAATCCAGCCCTCTAGTGCCTTTAGTGAGGTGTCCACAAAGTCAACCCAAGACTGGGTACTGACCTTCTGGGTGTCCCTGAACTTCACTCTATATTGCTCTGGGGTCAGACCAAACTTCTTGACTAAGCACCTCTTCATACTAGGGTATGAATCTGCCTCCTCCCCCCTTAAGGTCAGAAGCCTATCCCTCCCTGAGTTGGGGACCAACTCCCACAAAAGGGAACCCCAGTATTGAGGCTTAACCCTTCTCATTTGGAGTGCCCTCTCAAAGGCCCCTAGCCACTTATCTATGTCATCCCCCTCTATATAAGCAGGAACTACCCCCTTGGGTAATCTGGGGCAAACTCCCCCACCCATGGACACCTCAGCTTCTTTATCGCTGCTTCCATCTCTTTTTTCTTTGTATGCCCACTTTTTCTTCTCTAGGGCCAGCTTCTCTGCTTCCAAAGCTATGTAGGCTAGCTGGGCTTCCAGCTCTCTTTCCCTGATGGATGGGTTCTCTCCTCCTGAAAGGACCCTCTTCCTACCACTAGCTTTGGGTCTGCCCCTAGTGACTGTGTCCAGTGAGGACCGTTCCTCTTCTTCCTCACTTGGGGTCTGATGCCTTTCCTCCCCTGAGTGGTTAGAGTTAGCATCATCCTCTTTTGGTTCCTCCTCTGGAGCTTCCTCTGTCTCTACCTCTTGGGCCTCAGCCCATGCTGTCAGGGATTTAATCAGGATTTCCTTCCTGAGATTAGTGGTTGCAGGCAACCCCCTCTCAATACACAACCCCCTAAGCTGGACTACTGTCAGTGTGGGTAGGCTAGCCAGATCAAGCTCCATGGTTCCCTAGTTTTGTGTCAACAAAAACTTTTTGCAAAAATTGGAAACAAGAATTTAGAAAAATTACAAAAATTCAATAATTGAAATTAATCCAAATTAATTTTTTTAAAAAAATTTAAAATTAAAAATTAAAAACAATTTTTGCACTAGGACAATTTAAAGGATTTTTAATTTGTTTTATCTAAAACTGTAACGTGATATTGAACACAAGTACAGGATCCCGTCGCTGCTTCCAATTATGTTGGAAAATGGGTTATTGATAGGGCAGGTAGGTACCTACACCTAGCAACAAGCCACAAACCTCCACAAAAGTACAGTTAGGTCTCAGTAAATTAATCCCAGCTCTACCCTTGGTAGCTTAGCATCGAGCGTCAAGGCTTAACTTAGGAGACAAAGTGTAAAGCATTCAAATATCACAAAACAGTAATTAAATAAAACACAGGAAACAGTTTAAAAATCCAAAACCAATTTATAAAAATAGCTTATATTTTTATCTTTAAAATGACACAAAAACGATTAAAATCGGTTCAGGGGAACCGGAGATATGAATTTTTAAAGTATTATTATTTTCTAGCGCATAGAAACAAAAAGCGCCAATCGGGTCATCTGGTTGCACCAGGACCGGGACAAAGTCAAACTTTCAGGCCGACCGCGATGGAGCCCTGCTCGGATACAGGTCGCGGGAAGCCTCGGTTAAAAAGTTACCTTCTGACTTAGTCTTTATTTTGAAGTTTTTCTTCACCGGGACGAACCTGCCAGTTGGATCCGACCTCCTGGAGCCCTTGTCCGGATACGCGAAGTCGGTTTCCTCGGTGGTGATTTCTACCTTCGGACTTAGTCGTTTTTTCGAGATGAAAATCCTTCGACCGGGGTAAACCTGGATCTTGATCCGACGTCCGTGGAGCCCTTCTCGGATACGATGGCTGGAAGGTCCCGGTCAACTTTTTACGTTCGGACTTAGTCTCTTTTTTGGATGTTTTTCTTTACCGGGACGAACCACGAAGTCAGGCCGGGTCGCGGTTGAGTCAAGCCGGCTAGAATTTCCGCGTCGAGTCGGTCACTTTATGGAGCTTTTTTCTAAAATTTCTCCAATCTTTTCCAAACTTCTGGGGCTTCACCCAGATGTTCTTTTAAGGTTCTTTTGGGGTCCACAGCTCACCCCAAGGGTCCAGAAGTTCTGTGATGGTCCTTGGGAAGTGCGGACTTCAACTCCCAGAGTGCACCTGGCGCAAACTCCTTTTTGGCCACTGGGCAGTGGTCAGCTGGTCACTTTTTCAGGAGTTGGTGCAGGGGACTCTGGTTAGCAATTTTTCACCTGTAGCAAACAGGGAGTCCCTCCTTGAACCAGTGGAAGCCAGGCAAAGTCCTTCTTGTGGTGAAGCCCAAGTGTGCAGCTGGTGCAGTCTTTCTGAGTGCAGGGTCCAGGTGCAGGCCAGGGGTCCAGCAGGGCAGTCCTTCTTCTCCTTGTAGTTCTTTCTTCTTGAAATTTGGTGGGGATCTGAGGCGTGGGTGCAGGTCTGCCAGTTTTATCCTTGCTCCTGGGTGAAAAGCAGGGGGGCCCTGGTCCTCCAATCAGGGACAGGGTCGTCCCCCTGTGATGACCACTTCCTGGGAAGTGTGGCAAAAATCCATCCCAGAAGGCAACAGTCTCTAAAAATCCAAAATGGATGAATCTGATTTTTAGAGGAGAGATCTGGCTGAGCCCACCCACTGGTGTGGCTAAAATCATAAACACACCCCTCTCCTGCCCTCTCCTAATCTAATCAAGGGGGCACCTAGCTGTCTGGGGTTGCAGGATGTGGGGGTGTTGCTGGGTGCTCCAGATGTCCTTCTCTGCCTTTGAAGACCAGTTTGGCAGCCCTCCCCCTTCCTGCTTCCCCATCTGCTGAGGGGAGATTCTCTCCCCCAAGCACATTCCTTTGTGTGAAGTCAGGCCACTTCACACCTCATTAAAGTAGCCTGGCAGAAGCTGCTGCAGGCTGGCCAATCAGAGCACAGGAGCAAAAACAATGCAGAGCTGAAATTGGCAACTTTTTAGGTAAAGTCTAAACTTTTTACCTGCACTAGTTATATTAAATCCAACAACTGGAAGTTGTGGGATTTATTATAACAATCAATTTGATACCAAATTCTTGGTATGTAACATTTAAGGAGACTTTAAAATTTAAAATAAAGTCTGCCCATTCTAGCCTATGAAGGCCATTTACTTCAATGAGGGAAAAACGAATTTGGCTGTTTTTACCTCACCAGGGCTTATAAATCTATTTTTATAAAGTCCCTGCTTATAGTTACATGGCACCCAGCCCTAGGGGCACATAGGGCACACCTTAGGGGTGACTTATATGTAAAAATAAGGTAGTTTAAGACTTTGGAAGTACCTTTAATTCCAAAGTCGAATTTGCATATAACTTTAATTTAAAAGCAGCCAGCAAGGCAGGCTTGCTTTTAAAATGACACTGGGCACCTCAGCAATGCACCTAGGTGTGCACCACCTATGCTGTGGTCCCTAAACCTACATGCCCTACCATATACTAGGGACTTATAGGTAGGTTAACTTAGCCAATTATAATTAGCCTAATTTGCATATCCATTTTACACAGAGCACAGGCCCTGGGACTGGTTAGCAGTACCCAGGGCACCATCAGAGTCAGGAAAACACCAGCATAAAGTGGAAAATGGGGGCAAAAAGTTAGGGGGCCTCTGCAATCAGCCCCAGTTTCTCACAAGGACAAACACTTTATCAACCACACTCTCAATGTATTGTTTTTGTTTTAGTGCTGCCCTTTGCCTCTCATACTGCTTCATATTTCATACCAAATTATGTATTACCCTACTTCTAAACATTCTGAATCATATTTCTGTAAATTATTTCTGTCTCCTTGTTAAAGTAGATCTTTTCTCATAAGATTTTTAACTTTCAATGTCACTCACTTTTATGCAGATAGTACTGTTTCATCTGATTTTCTCCTTTCTCAGAATTGTAAATCCTCCTCTATAAACACAAGTAGATTTCTGAAAAGTAAATATAGAATACATTTAACTTTACATTACATACTATTAGATTACATATTATATGCAAGTAAGTAGCTGCCATGAGTGGTTATGTCACTATGTAAATGGCTGTGTTTGTATCTGAATATGGGTGTATAAATGGGAATATGAGAGGCTGTAAGGGCGGGCGACCGGGTAAATGAGTGGTTCAGTGGATATGTGAATGAGTGTTTCAGTGCCTTTGTGGGTGTGTCACTGGATGTGTAAGTAGCTGTGTGGGTATGTGAGCGGCTGTGTTAGTGACTGTATGTGTTTCCAAACTGGTATGTAAGTGGCTGTATGGATTGGTACCTCTCTGTGTTAGTGAGTGTTTGAATGTATAACTGTGTGTGTAACTAATTCTGTTAGTGGTGCATACATAAGTGATGTGTGTGTGTGTATGTAAGTACCTCTGTCACTGTCTGACTGGGTGTGTGAATGGGTGTATGGTTTTGTAAATAGGTGTGTGAGTGGCTATATGGGTGGGTTACAGGGAGTATAACTGGGTGTATGGGTGTGTAAGTACATGTATACCTGACTATCTGAGTGCTGGGTACATGAATGGTTATATAGGTGTGTGAGTGGGTTTGATAGTGCCTATATGGTTGTGTGAATGACTTTGTAATTGGATATATAGGTGAGTAAATGGATGAGTGAATGTTTTTATTGGGGTGTAACTGAGTGTGCCAGTCCCTATCTGGCTATATGAGTGGTGGGTTCATAACTGCTTTTGTGGGAGTGTAAGTGGTTATGTGAGTACCTCCCTGACTGAATGAGTTTCCACAAATTACATACAATTAAACTACATACTGTTAGAAACGGGGTATTTGGTTGGCAGTCCGGTTACCCCTTGTCCAAGCAAGGAACCTCACACTAGTCAGGGCAAAGGAGAAACACACCTGATTAACTCCCACTCTCCCCCTTGGTAGCTTAGCATGTGCAGGAATGATTAAATCAGAAGCAATGTGTAAAGTATTGGTACCAACACACACAGCAATACAGTGAAACACTACAAAATGGACCTAACACCAGTTTAGAAAAATAGGCAATATTTATCTAAATCAAACAAGACCAGAATGACAAAAATCCAACATACAAAAGTTAAAATATGAATTTTCAAAAGAATATGAGTCTTACTCCATAGAAAACAATGGAAACAATGATTTTGCACTAAGTACCTTTTTAGAGTCAAAAATAAATCCGCATGGGCAAGTGTGCATTGGAAAAGGCAGTGATGTTTCGATTCCTTCCTCACATGGGAGGCCGTGGGTTTTTTCTTCTCCGGTCGGGTCAGCAATGCATTGTTTTTCTCCTTTTCCAAGAGAGCGCTGCATGGATTTCCGGACCGGGCATCTCTGATTCGCACAGAGTTGGGTTGACTTTGACACCCAGGGACAATGCATGGAAAATCCGGTTGCAGTGTGTTAGAAAACTGCACTGCATGGGTTTGCGTCATTAACAGCAGCTGCAAGCAGGTGTCGTGCGTCGCTTCTCCAGCCATGATGCATCGATCTCCCAGCCGTGATGCAGGTGGAGCGTCGATTTTAGCCACAAATCCTGCGGAGTATCTTTAACAGCCACATTGCAGATGGTGCATCGTAAATTTCCTCGCACGGAGTTCTGTGCATGGATTTTCAGCTCTTGTCTGCCAACTTCACCTTTCAAGGGCCCAGGAACTGGATAGGGCACCATTTGGCAGTGGAGGAGTCTCAGCAGAGAGTCCAGGTGCTGGCAGAGGAAGTCTTTGATGGCCAGAGACTTCAAAACAGGAGTCAAGCTCAATTCAAGCCCTTGGAGATTTTTCTCGAGCAAGAATGCACAACAACGTCCAGTCTTTGTCCCCTTTCACAGGTAGAAGCAACAACTGCAGGATAGCCTAACAAAACACAGTCACAGACAGTGGCAGCACTTCTCCTCAGCTCTTCTCCTTGGCAGAGGTTACTCTTGGTTCCAGCAGTGATCTAATGTTCAGGAATTTTGGGTCCATTACTTCTACCAATTTCCACCCTGGACATAGGCCTACTTCAAAGGAAAGTCTCTGTGGTTCACAAGATCCTGCCTTGCCTAGCCCAGGCCCCAGACCACACACAAGGGGTTTGGAGACTGCATTGTGAGGGAGCAGGCACAGCCCATTCAGGTCTAAGCTACCACTCCTCCCTCCAATCTAGCACAGATGGCTCATCAGGATATGCAGGCTATTCCCCAGCTCCCTTTGTCTCACTGCCCAGAGGGGATTCACAAACAGGCCAATTGACAAACTGACCCAGACAGGGAATCCACAAACAGGCAGAGTCACAGAATGGCAAAAGCAATAAAATGCCTACTTTCTAAAAGTGGCATTTTCTAACTAACAATCTAAAAAACAACTTCACAAAAATATGTATTTTCAAATTGTGAATTCAGAGACACCAAACTCCAGATTTCTATCTGCTCTCAAAGGGAATCTGCACCTTAATAATATTTAAAGGCAGCCCCCATGTTAACCTATGAGAGAGATACGCCTTGTTGTGCATTCCTGCTTGTGAAGAATCTCCAAGGGCTTGACCTGAACTTGCCTCCTGTTGTTGAAGTCTCAGGGCCATCAAAGACTTCCCCTGACAGCAGAGACTCCTACACTGCCAAGTGGTGCCCTATCCAGTTCCTGGGCCCTTGAAAGGTAAAGCTGGCAGACCAAGACTGAAAGTCCACGCACTGACCGCCGTGCAGAGACATTTCGGCGCACCTTCTGTGACATGGCTAAGAAACAACGCGTTGCCTGCTTTGTGGCTGAAATCAACATTCCACCTGCATCGCTGCTGGGGAAACGACGTGCAACACCCGCTAAAGGAGGCTGATAACGACGCAAACCCCACGCAGAGTGGGTTTCTGATACTGTACAACCGGATTTTCAACGTAATATTGCTAAGCATAGAAAAACAAACCAAAGCCTGCCTGGACCCGAGGTGACTCTCCAGATCAATGCATCGCTCTCTTGCGGGAGAGGAGAAATTACACACGCCGACCCAACCCAGGAGGAACAACATACGTCTCACTTGCGAGTGAGAAATGGATGCATCGCTGGCCTTTTCCGATGCACACTCTCCCATGTGGTGTTATTTTGATGCTACCCAGGTACTTTTGTATGCTAGCAACATTCTCACTGTTTTTTAAATGATTTAAGACTTTTATTCTTTTAAAATTCATATCTTGACTTGTGTTTGTTGGATTTTTGTCATTTTGGTCTTGTTTTGTTTAGATAAATATTACCTAGTTTTCTAAACCTGTGTAGGGTTTTCAGTGAGTTACTGTGTGTGTTGGTACAAATACTTTACACATTGTTTCTGATGCTAAGCCTCCCTGCTTGTGCCAAGCTACCAAGGGAGTGAACGAGGGTTAACTGAGGGTGATTCTCCTTTACCCTGACTAGAATGAGGGTTCTTGCTTGGACAGGGGGTAACCTGACTGCCAACCAAAGACTCAATTTCTAACAACTGCGTTTCATTTTTAAAATTGCCCACTCTGCTGCAGGCATTTCCTGTGTTCTACTCCTGCTCCCCACCAAAAGCACATACTTGATGCTAAACAACAACACATTTAATGCAAACATTTCCTACTGCAATTTATATAACTGTACCACTACCTGCATGTAGGTGTGTGAGTCACTGTGTAAGTGACTATGGGGGTGTGTGAGTACCTGTCTAGTGCCAGTATGGGTATGCAAATGGTTTTCTGGATCTATGAGTAGGTGTGTAAGTGCCTGTATAAGTGTGTGTGTGGGTTGTGTGGGTATGTAAATGGCTTTGTGGATCTGAATAAATGTGTGAGTGGTTCTCTGAGTCAGTATGTAGCTGTGTGAGTGGCTGTATGGGTGTGTGAACTGGGTGTTCAAGTGGTTTTCTGGGTGTCTGAATGGGTGTGTAACTGGTTGTATGGGTGTGTGAGTGACTGTGTGAGTGGTTCTCTGAGTGCCTACATGGGTATGTGAGTAGCTTTGTGAGTAGTTCTCTTGGCCTGAGTGGTACATCCGTGACTATATGGGTGTTTGAGTAGGTGTGGGAGTGCCTATGTGAGAATATGAGTGAATGTGTGAGTGGTTCTCTGGGACCGTGAGTGGATGTATCAAGGACTATATTAGTGTGTAAAATGGTATGTGGGTGGCTCTGTGGGTCTGTGAGTGGGTGTGGTAGTGGTTTCTTGGGTCTGTGACTGGGTGTCTGAGTGTGTAAATGAGTGACTGAGTGAGTGTGTGAGTGGGTGTGTCAGTGTGTGAAAGGGTTTGTGAGTGGGTGTGTGACTTTGTGAATGAGTGTGTGAGTGGGTGTGTGACTAAGTGAATAGGCGTGTGAGTGGGTATGGTAGTGGTATTGTGCAGCTATGATTGAGTGTGAAAGTGAGCATCCATGTGTGAGTGGCTGTGTAAGTGGCTGTGAGGGTCTGTGAGTGCCTGTGTAAGTCTCTCAGTGTGTGTGTGTGTGTGTGTGTGTAAATGGGTGTGTGAGTGGGTGTGTAAGTGGCTGTGTGGGTCTGACAGTGGGTGTGGTAGTGGTTCTGAGAGTATGTGAGTGAGGGTGTGAGTTTGTGAATGAGTCTGTGAGTGAGTGTGTGTGGTGTGTGTGTGTGTGTGTGTGTGTGTGTGTGTGTGTGAATCAGTGTATGTGGTCGTAGTTTTGTGGGTCTGTAAATGTGTGTGTGAATGAGTATGTGAGTGGCTATGTAAGTGGCTGTGTAGGTATATGAGTGGGTGTTTGAGTGCCTTATGGGTCTATGTGTGGATGCGTGAATGAGTGTGTGAGGGGTGTGTAAGTGGCGCTGTCAGTCTGTGAGTGGGTGTGGTAGTGGTTTTCCTAGTCCGTGAGTGGGTGTGTGAGTGTGTGAATGGGTGTGTGAGTGGATGTGTGAGGTTGTGAATGGGTGTGAGTAGGTGTGTAGGTGTGTGAATGGGTGTGTGAGTGTGTGTTTGAGTGACTATGTGGGTGTATGAGTGGGTGTGGTAGTGGTTTTGTCAGCGAGTAGGTTTGTGAATGTGGGAATGAACATGTGAGTGAGTGTGTAAGTGGGTGAATGTGTGTGCGAGTGTGTGTGAGTGTGTGAATGAATGTATAAGTGGGTGAATGTTTGGGTGAGTGGGTGTGGGTGTGGCAGTGGCTTTGTGGGTCTGTGAATGGGTATGGTAGTGTCTGAATGAATGTGTAAGTGGGTGTGTGAGTACGTGTGTGTGTGAATGTGTGTGTGAATGGGTGTGTGAGTGGATGTAGTGCTGGTTTGTGGGAATGGGTGTGAGAGTGGGTGTGTGAGTGTTTGAATGGGTATGTAAGTGAGTGTGTGTGTGTGTGTGTGTGAAAGTGTGTGTTAGTGGGTGTGATAGTGGTTGTGTGAGTGGGTGAGTGGGTGTTTGAGAGTGTTAACGAGTGCGTGAGTGGGTGTGTGTTTGAATGGGTGTGTAAGTGAGTATCTCAGTGTGTGAATGTGTATGTCAGTGGGTGTGGTAGTGGTTTTGTGGGTCAGTGAGTGGGTATGTGAGAATGTTAATGAGTGTGTGAGTGGGTGTGTGAGTATGTGAATGAATATGTGAGTGGGTGTGCAAGTGTGTGAATGGGTATGTGGGTGGGTGTGGTAGTGGTTTTGTGGGTCAGTGAGTTGGTGTGTGATACTGTGAATGAGTGTGTGAGTGCATGTGTGAGTCTATGACTGAGTGTGTGTGTGTGTGAGTGTGTGTGTGAATGGATGTGTGAGTGGGTGTGATAGTGCATTTGTGGGTCTGTGAGTGGGTGTATGAGTGTGTGAATGAGTGTGTGAGTAGGTGTGTGAGTGGGTCTGTGAGTATGTGAATGGGTATGAGAGTGAGTATGAATGTGTATCTGAGTGGTTGTGTGGGTGTGTAAGTGGGTGTGTGAGTCTGTGAGTCAGTGTGTGAGTGTTTGATTGGGTGTGTGAGTGCATGTTTATAGGGAAATCACATCGAATGTGATCATTAAAAACATGTCTTCCCAATGTAAGCCATGTATCTTTGTCAGAAAATCAGCAGTATCCCTGCAGTACGATGATAATGCAAGACATGTGGTGTCAAGAAACAATCTAGGTACATTGCTGTCATTTCCAATAGACCACCAATGGCTGAGAAAATAGGTCTGGTGAGACCGGGTGTATTCTTCCAAACATTGTGTGTTTTTATTGATATCACTTTAGGTGTCTTTCTTTCTGCACTTATAGTCTTTTTATTGTGTTTTTTTCTACACTGCGGATTGGTTTGCACTATATATTTTCAGAAGGGGATTGACCTTGTACTTGACAAAGACTGCAAAGCCAAAACATGATGTTGACATCCACAAAACTGGAAACGTTGATCCCAGAGGAGTGGTGGACATTATTTTCTTGCTGATTGTGATTATTACAGACACTGCAGCCTGTTACAATGCACCAGCACGTGAGTGGGTGTGGAACTTGTTTGTGTGTGTGTGTCTTTGAGTTACTATCCTTGTGAGGACTTAAGTGTGATAACACACTCACTCTGTGGGGACCTGATTGCACAGTGGCGACCTGAATCCAGGTGCCCACAAGGCAATGTCTTCTAAATTATAAAAAATGACTTCAGGACATCTGTGCCAAATTTAAAACTTTTTTAAAAAGTTACCTTGTGGGGACCTGTGTTTCATCAAGTGTGTTTATATTTTTGCTCATCTCTGCCCCTGTAGACGGGAGGCGGTACTGCAATCTTAAACACACTGGATTTAAACACACTTTGCTCAACAGAAACACGCACTAGCAGCAGAAAGGACAGCCATTACAAAGGCAAATCCTTATAACTTGTGTTTATCTAAATATATTCCATGCATATCAACCTTTTCTCATTTTATTAAAATAACTTTTTATTTACATGAAGCTATTGGTGTTTTTTTATGCATTAAGTGCTTTCAAAGATCTGTGGCTGCACATCCTCAGCTCCTACAACAAGTTTCTTTGCAATGCAGATAGTACTAATATTTTTTTTTTACAGAAGGCAGCAACAATTGTAAGTACTTAAATGCAGTTACAACCAGGCAAAAAATATATGTCTTCTTTACAATTAAATTGTTTTGTTTTCTTTTGATGCAAATTAGTGTTCATGGCCTAAACTTTTAATAAAGCTTGAGATATTTCGCAGAAATTATTTTCAAAACATTATTTATCTCATTGGAGCCATTCTCACAGGGATTTAAACAGAATCCCAAACACATTGCATCTTTTTAGATTTCGCCTGCAGATAACTTTTTTTAAAAGTAGGTGTTACATTTTGAAGAGCACCTTAGTGAGACGAGTATATAATAACTATACAATGTACAATATTCTTCCAGATGCCTGTTTCCCTAAAGACACAGGTGCGACTAAAGGTCCTATAGGTGATTATAGATTAAACATTTTACCACCAAACGTGTTAAAAAATAGGGCCTCATTTACGAGGTTCGTGGCACAGGACAGGGCAGCAAGTGCCTTGCTGCGCTGCCCTGATCCACTGGGAAAGGGCAGAAATGTACCATAGCTACAAGATATGGCACATTTCTGTCCTCTTTCCCTGCGTTGGCTAACAAATTGCTTCCTAGCACCAATGCAGGCACCCTTGCACCATGTTGCAAGGGTGCCTGAGTTTCCAGGATGATTGTTGCTGTGCAGGAAGGGACTCCTTCCTGCACAAAAGCAATCACAAGGGGTGTTTTGCTCTCTCTATGTGTGCTCCCTGTGGCATCATCCTTACACCACCCATGGGGTAGTGTAGGAATCTGACACATTCCCAGACTTGTAAATCTGGGAAGGCATCAGATTCCTTCTGGTTCCATGGGTGTTTCATGGGAATGCACTGCCTTCCCAGGTGACGTATAACCAGGAGGGGAAAATGCCTCAGAGGATTGTTTGTGTGCCCTTCCTACACAAAAACAATCCTCCTTGCAATGGAGGCACCACTGCATCATGGTAAAAGGGTGCCAGCGTTGGTGCTAGGCAGCCAAAACTGCTCCAGCACAGGGACAAAGACAAGAATGCACCATATTCTCAAATAGGGCCTGTTCCTGCTCTTCCCCTGTAATGTAGTTAAGCACAGCAAGGTAAATTGCTGCGTCACAAACGTATATATAGGCCCCAATGTGCTCTTGGTCTTCACTTTCTTTATCATTAAGTAGCTGTAAAAGCATGTTATTGCACAAGAAAGTTTGATATTCTTCCCTAAATGTCACTGTCTTTCACACCTTTCCAGAGCTCAGATAAATGTAGATGGCAAAGCCACAAGCTATCCACTTCTACACGAGACACACACGAGACACACTCGTATGCCGACAGAATTCAGGCTGCAGCACTTTGCTTCCAGTTCAGACTGCGCCCTGCACACATCTGTTTGTGCAAAAATCAAAAGTCAACCATGAGCATGTATGAAAAAATGTATTATTAGTTCCAAGTCACATTTCATTAATGGAAGCAAGATGCGTAACACGTAGGCTCATCATATAAAGAAGTATCCTGGTTTAACCTACCTACTTTTACCTAATCAGGGATAAGATAGGAGCTTAACAGGAGATTTTTCAAGACTGGCTATTTCCCGAAGGCCTATTTTAGCAAATACAGCTTCACATTTCCCATGTTTCTTGAAATACTAAACTGAGAATCAATTAATTAACCCATCAAGCACCTTCATTTTCATTGATCAAATGTAAGACGCTTAACCCTTCTGTGTTTTAATCATGCATTTGTAATAGAAAAAAATCTTTAAGTTGTGGAATCCAAAAAAAAAATGTAACATAAGAATTAGCTAATCGATTCTTTCACAAATGAATGTTGATGCTCTAGAACTCCTTATTAATCAATTAAAGGTTTAGTGGAACCCACTGTTCAGAAGATATAAAAAAATGCTCCAAGTTAGTCAGTCAGTCAGTCAGTCAAATAACTTTATTCGGCGCATTGCCATAAAAGTACACATGCATACATATGAATCATCATAAAATACAATACTTATTGCATATTTCAAAAAGCAAGACTCTTCAACTAACAGGTCTTTGGAACCTAAACGTGCCACTTGAACCTACTAAATATAAGATAATAAATTCTTATAAAATCATATACAGCAATAAAACAATACCTAGATTCCATTAATAAATAATCACATTACTGATTCATATCGATTCCTAATAATAATAGCAGATTTGATAAAACTTAAAATTGAGCTACATATTTGTTTGGACGAGAGGCTTTGAATGCCAATCAATCCTTCTTTATAAGATGAGGTGTGCAAATTACGCAAAATAGGTAGTAAAAAGTTTCCCTAGGAGCTGAGTAAAGTGTACAAAATAAAATGAAGTGACATGTACTTTGTTTCGAAAAATTGTCACCAGGGCATGGTGATAATGTTTTTTCCCACATGCATTTTGTTGGAAATGCCACTCTAAAATGTATCATATTGAGTCTAAAAAGTACAAGTAAAGAGTATAGGGAGGGAATCGGAAACCAAATAAAATAAGGTTCTAACAAATTTGAGGATGGAATTTGTACATATGAACCAAAAGAACTCAAATTCTCTGCCGCTTGATATCTACAATTCATAACATAGTCTGTATATCGAAATTTAACAATTTTCTTCGCATTGGCGGGCAAGAGCTCTGGTTTAAGGTACATAGACTCCAAGTCCAAGTTTCGGAAGCAGTTATGAACAAAGTTTAACCATGGAATTTTGTTATGGTTTGCTAATGAAATACAGTCTTTTACACACTCATGTGTTAAGGTAGCCACCGGATTTAACCATACTTTTATCCATAGCAGAAGGGGGGCAATATCTATCAAATCTGTAATGTAACCAATCCCCAGCTCCTCATGGCATATAATATTCGCTACATTCCTGGGTACCATAAGTAGCCGGTGAAGAAATGTATTCTCTGCCCGTTGTAGAATAATTGAGCTGGTATATCCCCAGAGGCCATCCCCATAAGTTGCCGCCGAGACACATTTAGACTTATAAAGCGTAATGATCTGGTGTACCGGTCTGTGCCCCAGTCTGTGAGCAAAGCGAAAAATTGCTTCGACATTTCTTTCCATTTGTTGAAGTTTAAAATTCAAATGGAATTTCCATGACAGAGAAGAACTTAGGTGCAAACCTAAGTAGCAGAAATTATTTACCTTTGTTAGAGTGTTCCCTCCCATTATAAAACTTTTAGTGCGCGTGTTCTTAGAACCGCAAATCATAACATGCGACTTTTTGAAATTGACTTTCAGATCGAGATCCTGAGTGTGTATTAAAGAAAAGGTCCAAGAGGATCTGTAGGCCATTGGCCGTGCGAGCAATTAAAACGGCGTCATCAGCATACAATAAAATCGGCAATTGTCTAAAACCCACCCTTGGAAAATCCTTGCCATTTTGAGCTAAATAGTTATACAAGCCATTTATGTACAACAGAAATAAAAAAGGAGCCAAAGTACAGCCCTGCCTGATGCCCCGATTAGATGCAAGGGGTTGTGATCTTTCACCATGTTGTCCAAACTGAATTGTAATGGTAAGATTAGAATATAAGCGTTTGATCAGATCCAACAAATCTTGCTCAACCCCCATTGTGTCCAATATTTCCCACAATTTTACTCTATTTACCATATCAAATGCGCTGGAAAGATCTATAAAGGCTTAGTTAGTCATTATGTTCAAGTTCAAGTTAGGTAAAAAATAAAACGCAGGCACATACAAACCACTTCACATTTGTGATTTTTCAAAAGACCCGTTTGCTAATACATGAGCAGAGAAGGTATTGTTCAAAGAAGTAATGACAGATTAGAAAAGAAACACTGCCTGTCATATGCACTTAATCATGTTCCTACCAGTGCCTTGCAGTTGGTAGCTGATTTTTACACTGTTGCCAACCAGCCACATACAAGTGTTAAAGTGCACATTTATGTGCATTCTCTTCTCGCTCTTTTTCTTAGAAGAGAACACGCAGGGACGGTGTGTATGGAAGCGAACACACATTTGTTTCATGTGCCAGTGTAAAAGCTTCCTCTTCTTTAAGCGGGAAGAACCTCTTCAATGCCCCATCCTCAGTGTCAGACCCCATCCTTTGGAATTGTGAGGTGAGAGTTTCTATTTTCCGGCCTAATGCTGAAAATCAGGTGTGAATGGGCGCAGTCCCAGCTCTGCATAACAAAGGGCCATGACTCTCTTCAGTCAGGCCTATTTCACCACTCAGCTGGGGCAACACAGAGCCTTAGCTTCATGGGGGTGGGGGATCCTACGCTGATGTGGGACCCCTTCCTCCAGTTGCCTTTACGTTTTTGCTCCGTTTTCAGTCACTCAAAAGAACCAAGTAAATTTACCAGCAAGAAATAATCATTTTCAAACTGCAGGTCTATTAGTTCCACACCTCGTCAGGGGTAGTAAGGGCTCTATAACTAAAATTACAATTACTTTCTTCAGGAGAAGGAAAAGTTCTAGGAAAATGTCCAATAAAAGGATGATAAGCGCACGTTTTTATTATACCATGGAAGTCTATTTCATAATATATGGAGGAACACGTCACTATGTACTAACTAACCCAAAAGGAGGCCGTGCTTTCAACATGCGAGGCGCTGTGTTATTTCACGCTGCTCCTTCTTTAAAATGGACTTTACAGTAACTGACTTGAAAAAGTAAAATATTTACGGCTCTGATGAGGTGCAAGGTAATCTGAATTAAATAAGTATATTTAACCGAGCTTACGGAAGGGCGCTCATTCAAATACATCACATAATTTTACCAAAAAATATGAGTTATTTACAAAACTAGAAACACGCAAAATATGTTTTATGCAAATGAGCATCCAAAGCTAAGCTACAGGTTTCCAACAGTGAAGTATCAGTGGTTATAGGACAACGTAAATAGATATTTCACTGACCTTTGCACCTGGAGACCTGGGTTATACACTTCACTTGGGCACTACATTCTGCATTTATGAACACATCATCAAGTGTTCCTTTAATACTACTCTCCAATCTCAGGTGCTCATAATATCCTAGTTTTTGCAGTACAATCTCTCCTAGCCCAGTAGTGCATGCACTTACACATTTCTGTGTATAGAATCTTATCTTCGAGGGTCTCTTTCCAGAACAAATGTTTTGTATGTACAGTGACTCGCTGTTTCTTTTGAAATATTTATTTATAATGGCTGTATTACAAAACATATTTAGAAAAGGTAAACACATCATCTGGAGATGCTGTTTAAAAGCATAACACATTCGCCAGAATACCAAAAATCTATAACCTGTTATGTCTGACAGATGAAGATTCAGACATACAGTAGTTTCCTTTTTCACCCTCACAACACTCAAATATATTTATCATAACATGTTCTACAGCACTCAGCCTCTCACTCTGACCCACATACTCCTCATCAGTGGTAGTAATCACTATATAAATATAATCTAAATAGATTAAGCAACACAGAAAAGACATCTTGATTCTCACCGTTTATTCAAATTATGACAGCATTTCACATTCACAAATTATATCCAGAGGTAGGTTTCACTTTACTGATGGGTAGTTAGCACAGCACTTCTATTTGCTGATAGGAAGTGCCAATATACTCGAAAAAGGCATATAGTGAGTCATGGACATTATGTCATGGACACTGTGTGTCACATTGTACCAGTTGCATTCTAGAGCCTCAATGGAGGATCATTCTGAGTGTGGCTGTGCTTATCTGCGCTGTCTCTCAGACATATGGTGACCACCCAGTAAAAAGGGAAATTCCAGAAAGGAACCGTAAAAATTCAGGATAAAGTGTCAAATTTAAGAACAAAAGTTCAGGACAAAAGATCATTTTTACAGACACCTCTGAGGGGAATGCGCAATAATAAAACAGACAGAAGTGCAAGTCAAAACAGGTTTATGTTCTTTAGTTGTATTATAAATTGGAGCATTGAGCAAACATTCACACATTGCTGGACATATTTAACAATGAAAAAACCTAGCAACCAAAAACACCCCAAACAGAATTTGACAGCCAACTATGAATGATGGCGCCAGAAGCCTGGATACCCTGAGGGATGACAAGAAGCGATCTACAAATCTACTGATTGATTAAGTGAAACAGCGCTGTGTTACTGAATGTAGACTTCACAGGCTGCAGCACTACTAGAGTGTGAAACTAAGGGGCAGATTTAAGAAAAGTGGCACTGCATCTAATGCAGCGCCACTTTTCTTACACCCCTTAACACCACCATGTGTGCGTCATATTAAAGACACAGCACACCATGGCCATAGTTAGGGAACTAGCGTCAACTTTTTTTAAGCTAGTCTGGCGCTTTGCTGGATTAGCATAATTTTTTTTATGCGAAGCACATTGAGGCACATTATAAATAATTGTGTGCCTCCTTATAACGTCTGCTCTTTGCAGGCGTTAAAAATGCTGCAAAAAAATGGCGCAAAAAAATATTTTAGATTGTTTACTCCATTTTTTCAGCCCCTCTAACGGGGGAGCACCCCCTTGCATACATTATGCCTGCTGCAGGCATAATGTGGCGCAATGCATGCATTGCTCCTAGTTGTAAATCTTGCATGGCGCTTTTGGCCTCGTTGAGCACTAATGTGGCGCAAGGAGGCGCTAGGCCCTCTTACATCTGGGCCTAAGAGAGAAATGATGATGAGAAGGAAATATACAGTGATGGAGAGAGAAAATGTTGGAAGAGTGAGAGTGAACAGTGAGAGAATAGGAAAGCAAGCTAAGGTCAACCAGCTAAGAGAGAAAGAACAGATGGTTAAAGAGAGAAAAGAATAGGATGAGGCAGAGAAAGGAGTGAAAAAGAGATAGAGAAATATTATGAGGGTGACAGAGAGAAGGTTGAAAAAAAAAGGCAGAGGGACATATAAAAGGCAAGGTAGAGGGAACAGAGAGAAAGCATGGCAGGGAGAGAGAGAGTGTGCCAGAGACAAAGGCAAGGTAGGTCAGAGAAGAGAACAGATAGAGAAAAGGGAAAAGAGAAAGAGGTTGACTAGGTAGTGAACAGAGAGATTATGTGGTGGTTCAATTTGTAACTTGCACGTCAGAGATTTCACTCCCAATATTATACTTTGCTAGGGTAGCTGAGAGGGATGGAGCTCATATTGATATCTGTGCAGAACTCAGCTTGTGGATCCTGGATAGAGGTCACAGCGGACAGGGTATACCGGGAGCAACATTCCCAAACTTTCCTAATTTTACCAAAACAGATGCCACAATTTTAGTTAAATACAAATCGCTCCTCAATGGTTAACCCCGATCCTGAGTTGCCTCAGGCTGAAAAGTAAAGAGAGGGTCTTTTCTGCTCAACCCCAATTCCCCTCCACTGCGCTTTTCCTCTCTTGTGTACTTCTCACCCATTCTTCTTGCACTCAGTGATGTTCTCGCCTTTGTGTACTCTCGACCCCTGCTTGTGATGCTGACACTTTTGGGTGTTTCTTGCATTTTTGTTTGCTTCTCCCCCTGCATTCCATGTTCTTCTCTCCCACATTCCCCTGTACTGTGTTTTTCTTTTGTGCTTCTTGTAGGAAAGTACCATCTTGCCTGGCATGTTACCCCCATGTTTCACTGTATATGTGTTGTTTTAGTTGTATGTGTCACTGGGACCCTGCCAGCCAGGGCCCCAGTACTCATAAGTGTGCCCTGTATGTGTTCCCTGTGTGATGACTAACTGTCTCACTGAGGCTCTGCTAACCAGAACCTCAGTGGTTATGCTCTCTCTTTGCTTTCCAAATTGTCACTAACAGGCTAGTGACCAATTTCACCAATTCACATTGGCATACTGGAACACCCTTATAATTCCCTAGTATATGGTACTGAGGTACCCAGGATCAGCATTTCTTTTGCCACCCATAGGGAACTCTGCCACTACAGCCCGAGTGAAATAACGTCCACGTTATTTCACAGCCATTTATCACTGCACTTAAGTAACTTATAAGTAACCTATACGTCTAACCTTTACCTGGTAAAGGTTGGGTGCTAAGTTACTTAGTGTGTGGGCACCCTGGCACTAGCCAAGGTGCCCCCACATCGTTCAGGGCAAATTCCCCAGACTTTGTGAGTGCGGGGACACCATTACACGCGTGCACTATACTTAGGTCACTACCTATGTATAGCGTCACAATGGTAACTCCGAACATGGCCATGTAACATGTCTAAGATCATGGAATTGTCACCCCAATGCCATTCTGGCATTGAGGAGACAATTCCATGATACCCCTAGTCTCTAGCACATACCCGGGTACTGCCAAACAACCTTTCCCGGGGTTTCACTGCAGCTGCTGCTGCTGCCAACCCCTCAGACAGGTTTCTGCCCTCCTGGGGTCCAGCCAGGCTTGGCCCAGGAAGGCAGAACAAAGGACTTCCCCAGAGAGAGGGTGTTACACCCTCTCCCTTTGGAAAAAGGTGTCAGGGCTGGGGAGGAGTAGCCTCCCCCAGCCTCTGGAAATACTTTGATGGGCACAGATGGTGCCCATCTCTGCATAAGCCAGTCTACACCGGTTCAGGGATCCCCCAGTCCTGCTCTGGCGCGAAACTGGACAAAGGAAAGGGGAGTGACCACTCCCCTGACCTGCACCTCCCAGGGGAGGTGCCCAGAGCTCCTCCAGTGTGCTCCAGACCTCTGCCATCTTGGAAACAGAGGTGCTGCTGGCACACTGGACTGCTCTGAGTGGCCAGTGCCAGCAGGTGACGTCAGAGACACCTTCTGATAGGCTCTTACCTGTGTTGCTAGCCTATCCTCCTTCCTAGGTAGCCAAACCTCCTTTTCTGGCTATTTAGGGTCTCTGCTTTGGGGAATTCTTTAGATAACGAATGCAAGAGCTCATCAGAGTTCCTCTGCATCTCTCTCTTCACCTTCTGCCACGGAATCGACCGCTGACTGCTCAGGAAGCCTGCAAAACCACAACAAAGTAGCAAAGACGACTACTGCAACCTTGTATCGCTGATCCTGCCGTCTTCTCGACTGTTTTCCTGGTGGTGCATGCTGTGGGGGTAGCCTGCCTCCTCTCTGCACTAGAAGCTCCGAAGAAATCTCCCGTGGGATGACGGAATCCTCCCCCTGCAACCGCAGGCACCAAAAGAACTGCATCACCGATCCTCTGGGTCCCCTCTCAGCACAATGAGTGTGGTCCCTGGAACTCAGCAACTCTGTCCAAGTGACTCCCACAGTCCAGTGACTCTTCAGTCCAAGTTTGGTGGAGGTAAGTCCTTGCCTCCCCACGTTAGACTGCATTGCTGGGTACCGTGTGATTTGCAGCTGCTCCGGCTCCTGTGCACTCTTCCAGGATTTCCTTTGTGCACATCCAAGCCTGGGTCCCCGACACTCTAACCTGCAGTGCACAACCTCCTGAGTTGTCCTCCGGCGTCGTGGGATCTCCTTTTGTGACTTCAGGTGAGCTCCAGTTCACTCTTCTTCGTAGTGCCTGTTCTGGCACTTCTGCGGGTACTGCCTGCTTCTGTGAGGGCTCCCTATCTTGCTGGGCGCCCCCTCTGTCTCCTCACGCAATTGGCGACATCCTGGTCCCTCCTGGGCCACAGCAGCATCCAAAAACCCTAACTATGACCCTTGCAGCTAGCAAGGCTTGTTTGCGGTCTTTCTGCGTGGGAACACCTCTGCAAGCTTCTTGGGACATCCATCCTCCAAAGGGAAAGTTCCTAGTCCTCTTCATTCTTGCAGAATCCACAGCTTCTACCATCTGGTGGCAGCTTCTTTGCACCCTCAGCTGGCATTTCCTGGGCATCTGCCCAATCTCGACTTTGTCGCGACTCTTGGACTTGGTCCCCTTGTTCCACAGGTACTCTCGTCCGGAAATCTATTGTTGTTGCATTGCTGGTGTTGGTCTTCCTTGCAGAATTCCCCTATCACGACTTCTGTGCTCTCTGGGGATCTTAGGTGTCCTTTACACCAACTTTTCAGGGTCTTAGGGTGGGCTATTTTTCTAACCCTCACTGTTTTCTTACATTCCCAGCGACCCTCTACAAGCTCACATAGGTTTGGGGTCCATTTGTGGTTCGCATTCCACTTTTGGAGTATATGGTTTGTGTTGCCCCTATACCTATGTGCTCTCATTGCAATCTATTGTGACTGTACATTGCTTGCATTGCTTTCTATTGCTATTCCTGCATATTTTTGGTATTGTGTACATATATCTTGTGTATATTTGCTATCCTCATACTGAGGGTACTCACTGAGATACTTTTGGCATATTGTCATAAAAATAAAGTACCTTTACTTTTAGTATATCTGTGTATTGTGTTTTCTTATGATATTGTGCATATGACACTAGTGGTATAGTGGGAGCTTTGCATGTCTCCTAGTTCAACCTAAGCTGCTCTGCTAAGCTACCCTTTTCTATCAGCCAAAGCTGCTAGAACACCTCTTCTACACTAATAAGGGATACCTGGACCTGGTGCAGAGTGTAAGTACCCCTTGGTACTCACTACAAACCAGGCCAGTCTCCTACATTGGTTGTGCAGCGGTGGGATAAGTACTTGCAACTACTTACCACTTTGTCATTTTGTACTTTTCATAAGAGAAAAATATACAAAACAAGTTCAGTGTATGTACACCTAACCAAAAAGTTTTGCTTTTCTTCTCTTACTCTATTGCTAAGTACTGAAAAGTACCTCTAAACTTTTAAAAAGTTTCTCAAAAGTTGAAAAAGTTTTTTTCTGTTTCCTTAAAAAGTTCTGAAACTTTTTCTTTCTTTTTCTGTCCCTTAAACCTTTTTCTATCATGTCTGGTACAGGTTCTACTCTTGATCTGGCCAGCACTGCTTTTGACCACCTTAGCTGGAAAGGTGCAAGGAGTCTCTGCATTGATAGAGGTTTAGGGGTAGGGAAGAATCCCTCTAGAGAATTGTTGATTAATATGCTCATTGAAAATGATAAGGCCTTAGGTGGCACATCAGGTGAACAATTAGCAAATGGTTCACACTCTGATTCTAGGGTAGCCCCAGTAAGAATGTTACATGGTATTCTTCCCAACCTGCCCCTTAGCAGGCCACCTAGCATCACTGGTACTAATGTGAGCTCTCATCACAGTAGGGGTTTCACTCCTGCAGGCCAGGTTGTTAGAGTGCCAACTATTAGAGACAGGTCTCCCTCTGTTCATTCACACCATTCTTCTGTGTCTAAGAATGCCCAACCCACCCACCCTGATGACAGAATGTTAGAAAGGGAGCTCAATAGATTGAGAGTGGAAGAGACCAGGCTGAAGATTATACAGCAACAGCTGGCTCTAGACAGGGAAACTTTAGACTTAGAAAAAGAAAGGCAGAGGTTGGGGTTTGGACCCCATGGTGGCAGCAGCAGTATTACAGATAGTAATCCTGTGAAAGAGCATGATTCTAGGAATCTGCACAAGATAGTTCCCCCTTATAAGGAGGGGGCTGACATTAACAAGTGGTTTGCTGCACTTGAGAGGGCCTGTGTTTTACAGGGGTCCCTCAAAGGCAGTGGGCTGCTATCCTATGGCTATCTTTCAGTGGAAAGGGTAGGGATAGGCTCCTTACTGTGAAGGAAAGTGATGCCAATAATTTTACAGTTTTAAAGAATGCACTCCTGGATGGTTATGGCTTAACCACTGAACAGTACAGGATTAAGTTCAGAGAAACCAAAAAGGAGTCTTCACAAGACTGGGTAGACTTTGTTGACCATTCAGTGAAGGCCTTGGAGGGGTGGTTACATGGCAGTAAAGTTTCTGACTATGAAAGCCTGTATAACTTGATCCTGAGAGAGCATATTCTTAATAATTCTGTGTCTGATTTGTTACACCAATATCTAGTGGACTCAGATCTGACTTCTCCCCAAGAATTGGGAAAGAAGGCAGACAAATGGATCAGAACAAGAGTGAACAGAAAAGTTCATACAGGGGGTGACAAGGATGGCAAGAAGAAGGATGGTAAGTCTTCAGACAAGGGTGGGGACAAATCTAAAAATGAGTCTTCATCAGGCCCAAAAAAACACTCTGGTGGGGGTGGTGAGTCCAAATCCTCTTCTAATCAAGTAAAGAAACCATAATCAAAAAACCAAAGAACCAAGTGCAGTAAGCCCAAAGAAAAAACGCATCAATCCCTAGTAGTTTCTAAATATTCAAATTGTACATGAATAACATATAATACAATAAAATGTAGCGTGCACTACCAGCAAAGTTCCTACTGCACAAAGGAACCAAAGGGGTGAGGGAAAAGCACCCCAAATGTTAAAGAACAATAAAGTGGGTTGTGCACCACCAACAATTGTAAAGACATATAAATGATATTCCAAGAAAGTCGTAGATTTTCATGGATTTCTTCCAGAGGATTTATTTGATGCCACAGTAGATTAATGAAGAGCAACAAAACAGCAGCCAACGCGTTTCGCCCTATATACTTGGGCTTCTTCAGGGCTGCAAAAGTTAACAGATAGCCATAAGGCAGAAGTAAACTGACAAAAATATTTCTAACATTACAAGACCAAAACATATAGAGCAAAAACAACAATTGCATAATGTAATGTACAAAAACACCAATTACATCCAGTAAAAGTTTTGTTTCAAAAGTAGGAAAAGAATTTCTTCAAAACTATCATACTAATTATCAGTCAGTCTTGAGTTATAATTATTAGAGGGAACCGACAAGGGAGAAAAATAAGAGGTAGAATAATCAAGAAAATCCAAGATGTAAATTCAAAAAATACATAAATCACGGAAAAATGTACAATAGCAACAGTTATAGTTATACTGAGTGAAATAGTTACACTGATCCGTGAACCAAGGTGCTACCAACATTACCATAACACCAGATCAAGTGATCCATCACCAAAGAGTGTGATTGACTGAGACTCAAAAAATGAAAACTCAAGAAAAGGAGTAAACGAGTAAAATTAGACTAAAAATATGCAAAAAATGATGAGTGAGAGTAAGTGCAGGAAAGTGAATAAAAAGAAAAAGAAAAATGGTTCACTATGGAAAAGCACATACCAAGTAGTAAGTTCCAATATGGGGTCAACTGTCGTTTGTACAATGAGTATAAGATGCCAATGAAGGGTTCAAAGAACTGAAAATAAAATAACAGAAGCAAAAAATAGTAAAGAAGGGCGATTCATATGTTGAAAGATGAGAAATAGAAAATGATAAATAAAAAAGGTAAAAAAGGTTCAAAAGTAAAAAGGTTATAGAGAGAGGGCCGTAGTCCAAAAGTGTTACTTTGAATAGATTAATATCGCTCCAATTGTAGATAAAATGCTGTTATCCAGCCTTACCGTAAATAACACTTTTGCAGAATAACATATTGCCGGCCGGATTTTCCAATTAAGAAAAGCAAGTGTAAAAGGACGGGCCCGGTCGCGTTGCCGCCCGTCTTGTAAATAAAGTACGCGGCACGTTCGAATGTTAGCAAAATACCGGCAGAGAACGCCGAGAATTTGTAAATACCGCCGTACGTCGAATACGGCAGAGTGGTGTAGAGATAGTGAAGGGACGAAGCCCTGAAAGCGCCGTAGCGCGAGTAATTTGAGCGGCGGCCATTTTGAAATGGTCTATGGAAGTTCCTAAAAAAGTAAATGGAATCGGATGCCATAGTTTCGAGTTATCATATGTAGTAGTGGGATATGTTGCAGAAATGGAATTATATTTCCTGAAATGTATGTAAGAAATAAAGAAAAGAAGTAAAAGCAAAAAATAGAATACAAAAGAGAGAACAAGTGAAGCAAGCAATCCTCAGTGCAGAGTTAAAACAGTGAGAGACTATCAAAATACAGATCTTTCCAGTGGTAGTTCTATATCTTCTGTAGACAGTAGTATCTTACAGGACAGTGAATCTTCTAAACAAATTCCTCACAGTTCAACTAACAGTTTTTTAGTCGAAATGGAACGACTACGTCTTGGAACAAAAACCAACCGAAGAGAAACAAGACTAGAAGGGGTGGGAAACAATGGAGAAAAAAGCTTAGAAAAACAAGGGATTCGAACTCGTTCGAAGAGAGATTAGGAGTCACTACCCCTCGTAGCAATGATTTTGGAAGTGATTTGACCATTGTTAATTTATCTAATCGGTCTCTAAACTTTACCGAGTCCAATCTACTTAGTAAAGGTCTAGGTTTCTGTCTGACTCAAACTAATGACCAGGTAGAAATTTTTGTGGACTTATTCAAATTTACCCGTTTGCTAAAACTTAGGAATTATTTTTCCACTCACAATAGGGGGACTACCAACAGCAAAACTTCCACACCTTTGACCTTAGACACCACTATTACCAATACTGGAGTAGTGACCGAATCCATATCGGACTTGCATGATATACAACTGTTGATGTCTTTACAGAATGGCAGTGAGATTGATATTGAAAACATTAGGATAGACTTAGGAATCATGGAAGATGTTAATATAACTAGTGGTCTCAGACCACGTTCTAAATTCATACCTACTGTTGCACACAGTAATATTGATCTATTTGCGGACAAAGTATCATCTGACCTTTACAAATTCTTAGGCAATCCCTACACTAACTGGCGCAAAATTGACAATTTGTCTATTGGTGAACGGAAGGCTCTTACTAACCTCAGGACAGATCGATCAATTGTCAATCGAGAGGCTGATAAAGGTGGAAATGTAGTCATTATGAACACACATGACTACATGCAGGAAATTGATAGACAATTATCAGACACAACATGTTACAAATGTCTCAACAGCAATCCTATTTTTGAACTGACTGAATATATTAATAATAAACTATGGGGATGGCACGAACAAGGCTTATTATCAGTTCATGAGTATAAATACCTAGTTGTTAAATATCCTAGATATCCCTGCATTTATATTCTTCCAAAAATTCACAAGGAAGGTATATTCCCTCCTGGCAGACCGATCATATCTGGGATTGATTCCCCTACTGAGAGATTATCGGAATTCGTGGACATTTTTCTACAGAAATTCGTTTGTAACCTTCCGTCTTTTATACAGGACAGCAAGGATATTTTGAACAAATTTGAAGATTTTCCCTGGTCTAATGACCTTTTATTTGTTACAATGGATGTAAATAGCCTTTACACTTGTATTCAAAAACCATTTGGTTTACTAGCAGTTACTTCATTTCTTAATACCCGTTCTGCTGACCATTATGATCATAATCAAATGCTTTTGAACATGATTGATATCATCTTATCAAAAAATTATTTTATACACAACACTAGATGGTATCAACAAACACAAGGGACAGCGATGGGTTCCAAATTTGCCCCTTCATATGCCTGTCTTTTTATGGGCTGGTTCGAAAAAATACATGCTTGGGGCAGACATGCCTCCCCCTGGACTGAATTTATTGTATTTTGGGGGAGGTACATTGATGATATCATTTTGATCTGGAATGGATCAATAGAGCAATTAATTCTATACCATGCATTTCTTAACGATAATCCTTATAATGTAAGACTTAGTCTCCATTATAGTAGGGACAGCATTGAATTTTTGGATATCAGATTTTTCATTCAGAATAACACTATACAGAGTGTTCTGTACAGGAAATCTACGTCTTGTAACAGTCTTTTACATGCAACAAGTGCACATCCCCCCTCCACCATTAACAATATTCCTTTTGGTGAGATGATACGCATGCGCAGAAATTGTAGCACTGAAGACCTTTTTCACGAGCAAATTAGACTTGTTAAACAGAGATTCATTAATAGAGGTTACAATTATCAGACTCTATGTAATGCAGAACAACGTATCATGAAAACATCCAGAAAGGAAACGTTGTTATTGAAATCAAAAAGAAAAAAGAAGACACTCAATGAACGCTTGTCCTTTGTAACTAGATACACGATGTTTAGTCAGGGTATATACAAAATACTCAAACGTCATTGGTATTTACTTACTGATCTACACGGACTCAAGGGGTCCCTTCCCGCAACACCTCGAATTACCTACCGAAGAGGTAAAACATTAAGAGACTTTCTTTGTCCAAGCTATGTGTCTGTACCCAATGCATCTTCTTGGCTTCCAGCTAAGCCTTTGGGCTTCTATATATGTCGAGAATGTAATGTGTGCTCCTTCGGCTTGGATAAAACCAGGACTTTCTGTCACAACAACACAGGGGTCTTTTCTATCAAGAGTTTTATTAATTGCAACACCAAATTTGTAATCTATATTCTGAAATGTACATGCAACAAAATATACGTGGGAAGTACCATAAGACAATTGAAACATCGAATACAGGAGCACATACGTGCCATTAGGAATAATGATAAGAGATATCCTTTATCGTTACATATGATGTCGACATCAACATGACGATGTAATTTCTTTCCATGGGATTGACCATATTCCACCGAACCCTAGGGGGGGGTGACAGGGAACTACAGTTACCAAAAGAGAAGCAGCATGGATTTGTCGCCTACGTACGGTTGAGTTGGGGCACAATACTGATCATGAACTCCACTATTATCTATAATGGCATTACTAATGCCACAGTGGAGTATTGAATATTAACAGTTATTTCTCAAAAACGTTGTACATAATAGGAGTTTAAAGACGATGTATACACATGTAAAACACCAATATCTTTTATCTACTATCTGAGATTGTACTAGGTCTTAACACATGACTTGTTATCAATGTTGATAATATCTATTTGTATACATGTATGCTTATTGTATATTAATTGACTTAATTTTTTGTTATACTGAGATCTGACTACAATTGAAACCATAGGCCCCCGCCCCCTCTTATATTTTTCACTGTACAGTATTATGATATTTATTCCTTATGACACCATCTTCCTATTGGGATTTTGATAGTCTCTCACTGTTTTAACTCTGCACTGAGGATTGCTTGCTTCACTTGTTCTCTCTTTTGTATTCTATTTTTTGCTTTTACTTCTTTTCTTTATTTCTTACATACATTTCAGGAAATATAATCCCATTTCTGCAACATATCCCACTACTACATATGATAACTCGAAACTATGGCATCCGATTCCATTTACTTTTTTAGGAACTTCCATAGACCATTTCAAAATGGCCGCCGCTCAAATTACTCGCGCTACGGCGCTTTCAGGGCTTCGTCCCTTCACTATCTCTACACCACTCTGCCGTATTCGACGTACGGCGGTATTTACAAATTCTCGGCGTTCTCTGCCGGTATTTTGCTAACATTCGAACGTGCAGCATACTTTATTTACAAGACGGGCGGCAACGCGACCGGGCCCGTCCTTTTACACTTGCTTTTCTTATTTGGAAAATCCGGCCGGCAATATGTTATTCTGCAAAAGTGTTATTTACGGTAAGGCTGGATAACAGCATTTTATCTACAATTGGAGCGATATTAATCTATTCAAAGTAACACTTTTGGACTACGGCCCTCTCTCTATAACCTTTTTACTTTTGAACCTTTTTTACCTTTTTTATTTATCATTTTCTATTTCTCATCTTTCAACATATGAATCGCCCTTCTTTACTATTTTTTGCTTCTGTTATTTTATTTTCAGTTCTTTGAACCCTTCATTGGCATCTTATACTCATTATACAAACGACAGTTGACCCCATATTGGAACTTACTACTTGGTATGTGCTTTTCCATAGTGAACCATTTTTCTTTTTCTTTTTATTCACTTTCCTGCACTTACTCTCACTCATCATTTTTTGCATATTTTTAGTCTAATTTTACTCGTTTTCTCCTTTTCTTGACTTTTCATTTTTTGAGTCTCAGTCAATCACACTCTTTGGTGATGGATCACTTGATCTGGTGTTATGGTAATGTTGGTAGCACCTCGGTTCACGGATCAGTGTAACTATTTCACTCAGTATAACTATAACTGTTGCTATTGTACATTTTTCCGTGATTTATGTATTTTTTGAATTTACATCTTGGATTTTCTTGATTATTCTACCTCTTATTTTTCTCCCTTGTCGGTTCCCTCTAATAATTATAACTCAAGACTGACTGATAATTAGTATGATAGTTTTGAAGAAATTCTTTTCCTACTTTTGAAACAAAACTTTTACTGGATGTAATTGGTGTTTTTGTACATTACATTATGCAATTGTTGTTTTTGCTCTATATGTTTTGGTCTTGTAATGTTAGAAATATTTTTGTCAGTTTACTTCTGCCTTATGGCTATCTGTTAACTTTTGCAGCCCTGAAGAAGCCCAAGTATATAGGGCGAAACGCGTTGGCTGCTGTTTTGTTGCTCTTCATTAATCTACTGTGGCATCAAATAAATCCTCTGGAAGAAATCCATGAAAATCTACGACTTTCTTGAAATATTATTTATATGTCTTTACAATTGTTGGTGGTGCACAACCCACTTTATTGTTCTTTAAGTAAAAAACCATGGTGCTATTTATGTAAAGTAAAAGGCCATTGGACAACTGATGCCAGTTGTCCAAAGAAAAGCACCAAGCCTCCCACTACCACAACCCCTACTGCTACACCTAGTGCCCCTAGTAATAGCAGTGGTGGTGGGAGCAAACCTACTAATAGCCAATCCAAGGGAGTAGCTGGGCTCACTTTTGGTAATTTAGTTGGGGTTGGTCTTGTTAGGGAGACCACAGAGGCTGTGTTAGTCTCTGAAGGTGCCATTGATTTGGCCACCTTGGTTGCTTGTCCCCTTAATATGGATAAGTACAAGCAACTTCCCTTAATAAATGTTGTTGAGGTTCAGGCCTACAGGGACACAGGTGCCAGTGTTACCATGGTAATAGAGAAACTGGTCCACCCTGAACAACACCTACTTGATCACCAGTACCAAGTGACAGATGCTCATAACAACACTCTTAGCCACCCCATGGCTGTTGTGAATCTCAACTGGGGGAAGGGGGTTACTGGTCCAAAGAAAGTTGTGGTTGCCTCAGATTTACCTGTAGACTGTCTACCAGGGAAGGATTTAGAGACATCAGATTGGGCAGAAGTGGGGTTGGAGGCTCATGCAGCAATGCTGGGCATTCCTGGGCATATTTTTGCTTTGACAAGGGCTCAGGCCAAAAAGCAAAAAGGACAGGGTGACTTGGATCCTGGAACAATGGACCAAGTGCTCCCTAAAGCTAGGGTTAGTAAAGGTAAATCACTACCTACTATCCCTCCCTCTACAGCTGATTCTACTTCTGAGGAAGAAGAATTTCCCCCCTGTGCAGAACCTTCACCAGAGGAGCTGGAAGCAGACACTGCTGAGCTTTTGGGTGGATGGGGGGCTGCCAGGGAGGAGCTGAGTGTGGCACAGCAGACCTGTCCCACACTAGAGGGTCTAAGACAGCAAGCTGTCAAACAGCAAAATGGGGATGTCAGTGACTCTCGCAGAGTTTACTGGGAGGACAACCTCTTGTATACAGAGGCAAGGGACCCAAAACCTGGAGCTGCCAGGAGATTGGTTATTCCCCTGTAAAACAGAGAGTTCCTCCTAACTCTAGCCCACGACATTCTCTTGGCTGGACATTTAGGGCAGATGAAAACATGGGATAGGCTTGTCCCCCTGTTTCATTGGCCTAGAATGTCAGAGGACACAAAGGAATTTTGTAAGTCCTGTGTCACCTGTCAAGCCAGTGGCAAAACAGGTGGCACCCCAAAGGCTCCCCTTATTCCACTACCTGTGGTTGGGGTCCCCTTTGAAAGGGTAGGGGTTGACATAGTTGCCCCCTTGACCCTCCTACTGCTTCAGGCAATAGGTTTATTTTGGTGGTAGTGGACCATGCCACCAGCTATCCTGAAGCAATTCCTCTAAGGACCACTACAGCTCCTGCAGTGGCAAAGACCCTCCTGGGAATCTTTTCCAGGGTGGGTTTCCCAAAAGAGGTGGTATCAGACAGGGGTAGCAACTTTATGTCTGCTTACTTGAAGGCCATGTGGAAGGAATGTGGTGTAACATACAAATTCACCACACCTTATCATCCACAAACAAATGGACTGGTTGAGAGGTTTAACAAAACTCTCAAAGGAATGATAATGGGACTCCCTGAAAAACTCAGGAGGAGATGGGATGTCCTGTTACCTTGCCTCCTTTTTGCTTACAGGGAGGTACCCCAAAAAGGAGTGGGCTTCAGCCCCTTTGAACTCCTATTTGGACACCCTGTAAGAGGTCCTCTAACACTTGTAAAGGAGGGTTGGGAACAACCTTTAAAAGCTCCTAAGCAAGACATAGTGGACTATGTACTTGGCCTAAGATCCAGAATGGCTGAGTATATGAAAAATGCCAGCAAAAACCTCCAGGCCAGCCAAGAGCTCGCTCCAAAAGCAATGGCATGACCAGAAGGCTGTTCTGATTCAGTACCAACCAGGGCAGAAAGTGTGGGTCTTGGAGCCTGTGGCCCCAAGAGCACTCCAAGACACATGGAGTGGACCCCACATTATTGTTGAAAAGAAGGGAGAAGTCACCTACTTAATTGACTTAGGCACTGCCAGGAGTCCCCTTAGGGTGCTCCATGTCAATCGCCTGAAACCCTACTATGACAGGGCTGATCTCACCCTGCTCATGGCAACAGATGAAGGACAGGAAGAAGAGAGTGACCCTCTCCCTGATCTCTTCTCTTCCACAGAACAAGATGCTCTAGTGGAAGGTGTAGTTTTGGCAGATTGTCTTACTGCTGAGCAGAAAGACTACTGCATAAATCTCCTGGGTCAGTTTTCTGAACTCTTTTCTACTGTGCCTGGCACCACTTCTTGGTGTGAGCACACTATAGGTACTGGAGACAGCCTGCCTGCCAAAAGTAAGATCTATAGGCAGCCTGACCATGTCAGGGACTGCATAAAACAAGAAGTTCAGAAAATGCTTGAACTGGGAGTGGTTGAGCATTCTGAAAGTCCATGGGCTTCTCCTGCGGTACTTGTACCAAAACCTCATTCCAAAGATGGGAAAAGGGAAATGAGATTTTGTGTGGATTACAGAGGTCTCAACCAGGTAACTAAAACTGATGCTCACCCTATACCCAGGGCAGATGAGCTCATAGATACACTGGCATCTGCCAAGTATCTAAGCACCTTTGATTTGACTGCAGGGTATTGGCAGATCAAGTTATCAGAGGATGCAAAAGCAAAAACTGCATTTTCGACTATTGGAGGGCACTACCAATTCACAGTAATGCCCTTTGGTTTGAAAAATGCACCTGCCACTTTTCAGAGGTTGGTGAATACAGTCCTGCAAGGGTTGGAGGCTTTTAGTGCAGCATATCTAGATGATATAGCTATCTTTAGCTCCACCTGGGATGATCACCTGGTCCACCTGTGGAAAGTTTTGGAGGCCCTGCAAAAGGCAGGCCTCACTATCAAGGCTTCAAAGTGCCAGATAGGGCAGGGGAAAGTGTTTTATCTGGGACACCTTGTAGGTGGAGAACAGATTGCACCACTTCAGGGGAAAATCTAAACTATCATAGATTGGGTTCCCCCTACAACTCAGACCCAGGTGAGAGCCTTCTTAGGCCTCACTGGATATTACAGGAGGTTCATAAAGAACTATGGCTCCATAGCAGCCCCTCTTAATGACCTCACTTCAAAGAAAATGCCTAAAAAGGTATTGTGGACAGCTAACTGTCAAAAAGCTTTTGAGGAGCTGAAACAGGCCATGTGCTCTGCACCTGTCCTAAAAAGCCCATGTTACTCCAAGAAATTCATTGTTCAAACTGATGCATCTGAATTAGGGGTAGGGGCAGTCTTATCACAACTCAATTCTGAGGGCCAGCATCAACCTGTGGCTTTTAGCAGCAGGAGGTTGACCCCTAGAGAAAAGTGTTGGTCTGCCATAGAGAGGGAGGCCTTTGCTGTGGTCTGGGCACTGAAGAAGTTGAGGCCATACCTGTTTGGCACTCACTTCATTGTTCAGACAGACCACAAACCTCTACTTTGGCTAAAACAAATGAAAGGTGAAAACCCTAAATTGTTGAGGTGGTCCATATCTCTACAGGGAATGGACTTTACAGTGGAACATAGACCTGGGAGTACCCACTCCAATGCAGATGGACTCTCCAGATATTTCCACTTAGACAATGAAGACTCATCAGGTAATGGCTAGTCTTATTGTCCTCCGTTTGGAGGGGGGGGGGTTGTGTAGGAAAGTACCATCTTGCCTGGCATGTTACCCCCATATTTCACTGTATATATGTTGTTTTGGTTGTATGTGTCACTGGGACCCTGCCAGCCAGGGCCCCAGTACTCATAAGTGTGCCCTGTATGTGTTCCCTGTGTGATGACTAACTGTCTCACTGAGGCTCTGCTAACCAGAACCTCAGTGGTTATGCTCTCTCTTTGCTTTCCAAATTGTCACTAACAGGCTAGTGACCAATTTCACCAATTCACATTGGCATACTGAAACACCCTTATAATTCCCTAGTATATGGTACTGAGGTACCCAGGGTATTGGGGTTCCAGGAGATCCCTATGGGCTGCAGCATTTCTTTTGCCACCCATAGGGAACTCTGACAATTCTTACACAGGCCTGCCACTGCAGCCTGAGTGAAATAACGTCCACGTTATTTCACAGCCATTTACCACTGCACTTAAGTAACTTATGTCACCTATATGTCTAACCTTTACCTGGTAATGGTTGGGTGCTAAGTTACTTAGTGTGCGGGCACCCTGGCACTAGCCAAGGTGCCCCCACATCGTTCAGGGCAAATTCCCCGGACTTTGTGAGTGCGGGGACACCATTACACGCGTGCACTATACATAGGTCACTACCTATGTATAGCGTCACAATGGTAACTCCGAACATGGCCATGTAACATGTCTAAGATCATGGAATTGTCACCCCAATGCCATTCTGGCATTGGGGAGACAATTCCATGATCCCCTGAGTCTCTAGCACAGACCCGGGTACTTCCAAACAACCTTTCCCGGGGTTTCACTGCAGCTGCTGCTGCTGCCAACCCCTCAGACAGATTTCTGCCCTCCTGGGGTCCAGCCAGGCTTGGCCCAGGAAGGCAGAACAAAGGACTTCCTCAGAGAGAGGGTGTTACACCCTCTCCCTTTGGAAAAAAGTGTCAGGGCTGGGGAGGAGTAGCCTCCCCCAGCCTCTGGAAATGTTTTGATGGGCACAGATGGAGCCCATCTCTGCATAAGCCAGTCTACACTGGTTCAGGGATCCCCCAGCCCTGCTCTGGCGCGAAACTGGACAAAGGAAAGGGGAGTGACCACTCCCCTGACCTGCACCTCCCAGGGGAGGTGCCCAGAGCTCCTCCAGTGTGCCCCAGACCTCTGCCATCTTGGAAACAGAGGTGCTGCTGGCACACTGGACTGCTCTGAGTGGCCAGTGCCAGCAGGTGACGTCATTGACTCCTTCTGATAGGCTCTTACCTGTGTTGCTAGCCTATCCTCCTTCCTAGGTAGCCAAACCTCCTTTTCTGGCTATTTAGGGTCTCTGCTTTGGGGAATTCTTTAGATAACGAATGCAAGAGCTCATCAGAGTTCCTCTGCATCTCTCTCTTCAACTTCTGCCACGGAATCGACCGCTGACTGCTCAGGAAGCCTGCAAAACCACAACAAAGTAGCAAAGACGACTACTGCAACCTTGTATCGCTGATACTGCCACCTTCTCAACTGTTTTCCTGGTGGTGCATGCTGTGGGGGTAGCCTGCCTCATCTCTGCACTAGAAACTCCGAAGAAATCTCCTGTGGGACGACGGAATCCTCCCCCTGCAACCGCAGGCACCAAAAGAACTGCATCACCGGTCCTCTGGGTCCCCTTTCAGCACGACGAGCGTGGTCCCTGGAACTCAGTAACTCTGTTCAAGTGACTCCCACAGTCCAGTGACTCCTCAGTCCAAGTTTGGTGGAGGTAAGTCCTTGCCTCCCCACGCTAGACTGCATTGCTGGGTACCGCGTGATTTGCAGCTGCTCCGGCTCCTGTGCACTCTTCCAGGATTTCCTTTGTGCACAGCCAAGCCTGGGTCCCCAACACTCTAACCTGCAGTGCACGACCTCCTGAGTTGTCCTCCGGCGTCGTGGGATCTCCTTTTGTGACTTCGGGTGAGCTCTGGTTCACTCTTCTTTGTAGTGCCTGTTCCGGCACTTCTGCGGGTGCTGCCTGCTTCTGTGAGGGCTCCCTATCTTGCTGGGCGCCCCCTCTGTCTCCTTCCGCAATTGGCGACATCCTGGTCCCTCTTGGGCCACAGCAGCATCCAAAAACCCTAACCGCGACCCTTGCAGCTAGCAAGGCTTGTTTGTGGTATTTCTGCATGGGAATACCTCTGCAAGCTTCTTCACGGTATGGGACATCCATCCTCCAAAGGGGAAGTTCCTAGTCCTCTTCGTTCTTGCAGAATCCACAGATTCTACCATCCGGTGGCAGCTTCTTTGGGTGGGCTATTTTTCTAACCCTCACTGTTTTCTTACAGTCCCAGCGACCCTCTACAAGCTCACATAGGTTTGGTGGTCCATTCGTGGTTCGCATTCCACTTTTGGAGTATATGGTTTGTGTTGCCCGTATACCTATGTGCTCTCATTGCAATCTATTGTGACTGTACATTGCTTGCATTGCTTTCTATTGCTATTACTGCATATTTTTGGTATTGTGTACATATATCTTGTGTATATTTGCTATCCTCATACTGAGGATACTCACTGAGATACTTTTGGCACATTGTCATAAAAATAAAGTACCTTTATTTTTAGTATATCTGTGTATTGTGTTTTCTTATGATATTGTGCATATGACACCAGTGGTATAGTGGGAGCTTTGCATGTCTCCTAGTCCAGCCTAAGCTGCTCTGCTAAGCTACCCTTTTCTATCAGCCTAAGCTGCTAGAACACCTCTTCTACACTAATTAGGGATACCTGGACCTGGTGCAGAGTGTAAGTACCCCTTGATACTCACTACAAACCAGGCCAGCCTCCTACACTTCTCCCTTGGCTCCCAATGTTGCTCAATCTTATATATGATGCTTCCACTACCTCACTCCATTCTCTCCTGTGTCACCCCCAATCACCTGCAATCCTTTTATAGGCACCTAAAAGAAGTGGCCCACAATTGGGAATTGCTACCTTTCATGAAGCATTGCTTGGTAAGTAACAGGTGATTAATTTGAAAGAACATTGTGATAAATAAAGCCTTTTATAACCTGCTTCTCACCTGCTGACCTACTGACACTCATCTGCAGGACCATGAATCTCACTTTGCCCTTTCTCACCCTCACAAACCTGTGTCTTCTCTCTGTTCCTAGAGCCCAAAGCCGCCTGCTCCTTTATGGGGATCCCCCCTGTTCACTGATCTACAGGTCCCCAGAGGGTCATGTTCGGCCTTAGGTCTGAATTCTATTCACTTTGAAGGACTTAAGACAGTGAGGCTTTTGCTCATCATCAATTGGTTCGAAAATGACCCATGCATCTTCAGGACCCTAAACTCATTTCTACTCGCTGGCCCTCTGAGACTCCTGCTCAGAGACTCAACCCACGAGGATTCTGCTCAGTCAAATACCCCAAGAGGCTTTTGTTCACTTTTTGGCATCCTTTCAAGCATGTTCACTCCCTAGTGTCTTGGAATCCTGCTCAACACTAGTTACTGTTATATCTCTGTTCACCGTTAGGCCCTGTATTTCTTAGTAACTTTTACCTGGAAGCTCTTGCTTACCTTCAGGTCAGTGAATATCATGTTCACCATGAGGTTCCCTGATGCTTCAGTTTACTCCCAGCTCTCCTGGTGCTATACACACACAAAGGCCATGAGGTTCCCACTTAATACTAGAGAGCTCATTTACAAGTCCTGTGGTGCAGGAAGGAGCAGCAAGTGACCTTGCTACACTGCTCTGCGCCACATGGAAAGGGCAAAAATGCATTGTTTCTAAAAGATATAGAGCATTTTTCTCCTTTCCCCCTCTGCTGGTGCACAATGGACTGCCTAGTGCCACAGCAGCGTGGTGCAAGGATGCCTGCGGCTCAGACAGGATTGTTTCTGTGCAGGAAGGGACACCTTCCGGCACAAAAACAATCCATGGAGGTGTTTTCCTTTTTGTATGTGTGCTGCACAATGCAGCACACATAGAACGAGGAAAGTCAAGGTCAAATAAAGATATTCCTCCTTGCTTTACCTCCAATGGGAGGCATATGATTTTACCGCATGCAAGGGTTACAGATTCTTGTAAATCTGGGAATGCGTCAAAACCCAAGGGTTTTGCGTGGGAAACTTCACTGCAGTGCCCATGGAAGGTCTCTCTGAAGCAGTGTACTTATGCCATATCAACAAAGGCATGAAAAGCCATGCTAAGTGGCTTTGCGTGGACTTATAGATATAGGCCTGCAATATGTGCTGTTGGTGTGTCACAAAAAGTGGCGCACTGACGGCACACAGGGGTTGTAAATAAGCCCCTGGATTTCCAAAACTCTTCTTGACCCCTAAGCCCAATAGGCTCACTCTTAGGGACCTAGCTAATGCCATACTCAATTTATGTCCTCAAGGCTCTAGCTTACACTCAGGCCTGATAACTGTGGCCTTAGTCTGAGCTCTTAGAGGATCATGCTAATCCTTAGTTCCAGAAGGCTCTTTCTTGGAAATGGTCCTTTCTGCAAGGTTAAACCCAAACTACTGACCTTTCTCCTCCTATTTTTCTGACCCTTTTCTGTTGGCTTTAGGACTCTGGGCACTTTACCACTGCTAATCAGTGCTAAGGCGCATGTACGCTTGCCCTAAAACTTGGTATAATTGGTTGACACCTATTTGGCTTATTCAGTTTACAGTTAAGTCCTTTGTAAGTGGTATAGTGTATACCCAGGGCCTGTCAGTGAAATGCTACTAGTGGGCCTGCAGCGCTGCTTGCACCACCAGCAGAAGTAGCCTTTCAAACTTGTCTCAGGCCTGCCACTGCAGGGCCTGTGCGCAAAGTTTACTGCCACAAGGACTTGGCAAGACAAACTACTTGCCAAACTCCCTTTTTACTACACCTTGGTCCCCCCTAAGGTAGGCCCTAGATAGCCCTATAGGCAGGGTGCAGTGTATGTAAAAGGTAGGACATATATTGTTATGTGCTACATGTCCTAGTAGTGACAAACAACCTATTTTGTTTTTCACTACTGTGAGTGCTGCTGCTCTCACAGGTTTGCATTAGGAATCTCCTCATATGTGTTTAAGTGGCAATTTCTGATCTGTGAGAAGTAGCGCGGGCATGGGTGGTATGTTTGGAATGGTTGTGAAAAATCCTGCTCAGTGGTGTACGTGTTTTTTTCATTACTATTTCAGCAATGCAACTTTTAGAAAGTGGGCATTTCTCTGTGCTTATAACTCAGGTGCCTTGCAGCCTGACTCCAATCCATTTCTGGGGCAGAGTGACAGCTCCATTTGGTGCATACTTTCCAGACAGTCATCTCACAGGAGGGGCTGGGTGTGACGGAAGAGGCATCTGCATACTGATAGTCATCCTGGGCCGGGAAGAGGGTGGGTCGTTCACTCCTTACATGTGAATAGGCTGTGTCTTTCCCTCACACAATGGGCTGATTACCCCCTACTAATGTTTGGAGAAAGGGCTGAGTTGAAAAGGTGTTGTGTTTCATTTGAAAGGGCTCTTTTTAAGATTCCCCCTGAACAATGGCACTTCTTGAGTATGAGTCCAGGGGCTCTGGCCCCATGATTTTTAGAGCACTTTTGGAACTGGGACTGACACTCTGTCAGAAGGACTACTGATCTGCACAAAAGACTCATCTGGACTGCTCTTCTGTCGCTGCCCTGCTGTCTGATGCGTGGCATAAAGGACTCCCAGGAGTTTTTTTTGCTTGCTGCCCTACTGCCAGCTGCTCCCTGAACCTGGACCATACATGAGCATGGGTTGCCCCTACGAACTCCAACTCCATTTCACTGGACTTCAGGAAAGCCATTTTACCAATGTACTTCACACAGGACACTACCTGAGTCCAGCTACATAATAGTAACTCTGAATGTGGGCATCTTTGCTATCAAACACGTCAGAATCTGTGGCCAGTATTGGTTGTATGATTCCATACACTCTGGGGGCTCCTTAGAGGACCCCCAGTGTTGCTCCTACCAGTGTTATCGAGTTTTGCAAGCAGCCCATGCTGCTGCCACCCTCCAGATGGGTTTGTGCCCTGCTGCTGCTTGACCAGCTCAAGCAGGGGAAGGCAGAACAAAGGATTTCATGTGGGAGAGGGAGGCAACACCCTCTCCCCATGGAAATAGGTGTGACATGGCTTGGAAGAGGTAGCCTCCTCAAGTCACTGGTATGCTTTGAAGGGCACCTTTGGTACCCTCCTTGCATAAACTGGTTTGTACCAGTGAAGGGACCCCTAGTCCCTGCTCTGGCGCAAATCCGAACAAAGGGAAGGGGAGTGACCACTCCCCTGTCCATCACCACCCCCGGGGTGGTGCCAAGAGCTCTTCCAGGTGGCCGCTCAATTCTGCCATCTTGAATCCAATCTTGGCCCCTGGGAGCATCTGAGTGGCAAAGTCAAGCAGGTGCTGTCGCAGCCCACTCTTGATAGGTGGTCACCCCAGGTGACCAAACCCCTTTTTAGGGCTAGTTAGGGTCTCCTTCTTGAGTAAGTCCCCAGATTCAATGTGCAAGATTCCACCTGGACTTATCTGCACCGTTTACTTCATCTTATGGCCACTGGAACCTCAACTGGACTCTACAGGAGCCAACAATCTGCATCTTCGGTGACCACTTCGCTCTGCAACATTGTTTCTTCGGAGCAGCAAATGCAACATTTCCCTGACTGTGCATCCTCTGAGGGCAGCGAGTCTTCAGTCTGCACAAGAAGCAAGAAGGAATCTCCCTTGGAGTAAAGGAGTTACTCCTGCATCTGCTGGCATCAACTGCAACGACAACCGGCTGCGTGGACCTTCTCTCCTCCAGCACTGTATAGATCTTGCATCACAGATGGTAGTCTGAAGTGGTTCCCTTGGCCCTCTCTACCAGCTGTCTAACTTGGAGATGGTAAGCCCTTGCTTCTCCTTGCAGGACAGTAGCCCTCTGCACTGCGACTCTTGCAGTTACCAAGGATTGTTTGCTCCTCTTCTAATGTATCTTCAGGCTCTGTGTAGCCACAGCCTCCAGCACTTCTTCTTGTGATGCACAGTCTCCTGTCGGCTGCTCCAGCGACGTGGGACACTCCTCCAGGTGTGCTGAGTGGGTCTCTCTGTGACTTCTGTAACTGCTGCCAGTGGGTTGACTTTGCGGGCTACGTCCTCTTCTTGTGAATCTCCCAGCTGCTGAGTGTTAGAAATGGGGTCTTTGGTTGGCAGTCATGTTACCACCTGTCCAAGCAAGGACCCTCATTCTAGTCAGGGTAAGTCACACACAATCCAAATTATCCTGTGCCCACCCTCTGGTAGCTTGGCACTGAGCAGTCAGGCTTAACTTTGAAGGCAATGTGTAAAGTATTTGTGCAATAAATCATACAATAACACCTTATAGCACCACAGAAATACACCACACAGTGTTTGGAAAAATATATAATATTTATCTGGATATTTGCAGGTCAAAACGATCAAAGATGCAATAAGTAAATGTAGAGATGTCACTGAAAAGTGACATAAAGGCCCTCATTATGAACATGGCGGTCCGTTCCATTCCACCGGCGGTGGCGGTAGAAACCGCCAACAGAGGAGCAGTCCGGACCGCCAAATAATGATCCAAACAAAACACACACAGCCCGCGAACCACCCACCGCCAGGAGAGGAGTGCTGATGACGACGGCAGAGATCGCCCACAGGTCGTTGAAAAGGCCCAACCCGCCCATCAAATTAAGAACCTCCATTCTGCCGCCAGTTCAGGGGGAGGAACCTCCTCCCTACAAAGCCAGGTGGAAATTAATCAAATATAAGGAACCACGCACCGGAGTCACACAGAACGAGCTGCGGCAGCCATGGATAGAGAGCTGCAGATCAGGCCAGCCCTGCTCCTTGCCAAATACCTCCACAACCGAGACCGCTGACGAAGACGACAACAGTAAGTACCACAACCTACGAAAAAGGGAACAGTTACATATCCACCCACTCCACCCACCCTGCAACGCCCCCCAACCCTTCACAGCAGCACAAGTCACACACTCCACAGCAAGAGGTACTTACCCAACACAAGCCAAATTTAACTTGACCATAGTACATACAAAAGCCCCACACCCATAAAAAAGTGAAACAAATGACCAGGGTTTAACAGCGTGCAGCCCAAACACAGGCCACACAGAAACTTTAATCACAAGCTCACAGAGCCAAACAGTCCAAACAGGGCTAAGGGCAGTCCGTATCATGACAATTGTCATGGGCCACAACGGGCCCAACCTGACTCCCACAAGTGCTTAGTACTCCACATAATGGGGCACCATATGGGCATCCAGGTACCTCACGGAAGGGGAGCAGGGGGAGGAGATTTTTGGCGGGGTGGGTTCTTGACTTTCTTGGGGAAGGTGGAGGGGGTGAACTTCTCCTTTGAAGGGGGTGGGGGCTGTTTGGCTTGGGTGGAGCTGAATGGCCTATGCTCTGTCTGGGCCTTTTTCTTATCTGGGGAAGGGGCACAGGAATGTGAAGGGCAGACAGGGGTGGGCTGTGATGTGGAAGGAGCGGAAAGGGCAAGGAGGTGAGCACGTTTGGGGACAAGACAGGGTGGGCCAGTGGGTTGGAAGAGGTCAGCACGGGAGAGGAAAAGTTTATTTGGAGCAATTGGGGTAGGTGTGGATGAGGGCTTGGGAGTGGAGGCAGAGGGAGTGGATGTATGTGGCGTAGGGGTGCATGTAGTTGGTGCAGGTGATTGCTCAGTATGCTGTGGTATGGTGGATGTCTGATGGGTGGGTGTCTTGGTGCGTTTGTGTGTCTTGGGAGGTGGGGGTGGACACAGTGGGAGAAGACAGACAGCTAGTGTGGATGTATGTTGTGTGGGTGTCTGCAAGGCTGGTGAGTGTGCTGCATGTGTCAACTACAGTAGATGTGGTGAGTGCAGGTGTGGTGTATGGGGTGCATGTATGGCTGTCTGCTATTGTGGTGAGTGCAGGAAGAGGAGCAGTAACAGTGAGTGAATTTGCAGTGCATGAGGGTGTGGATGTAGAGGGGACAGACAGGGAGGCGGAAGAGGTGGGCACACTGGGGGAAGTGGACGTTGTTGTGAGTGCAGGTGTCTGTTGGCTGTGTGAATGATTGTGGTGGGATGTGTGGTGCTTGTGTTTTGAAGTGTGCTTCTTGTTAGTTGATGTGCTTGTCAGCATGTCTGAATGTGTGCTTTGGACGGGTGAAGGGAGTGGGGTGCTGGAAGGGGTAGAGGAGGTTGGAGGGGGGACAGAATGGCCAGGGAAACCGGCTGCTGTCCAAGAGGAGGCCAGAGCCTGAAAAGATCTCTATAGGGCAGACACAGCACCGTGAATGCCGCCCGGATAGGCATTTGTCTATTGCACCTCTGATGCTTGCCCCTGGATGGCATTGACGATGTTTGTCTGCCCTACAGAGATGGTTCTCAGGAGGTCAATAGCCTCCTCTGTGAGGGCGGCAGGGCTGACTGGGGCAGGGGAGGAGGTACCTGGGGCGAAGGAGATGCCCACCTTTCTGGGTGGGTGGGCACAGGCAACTCGGTGGGGAGCAGAAGGGAGGGCGGTGATGGAATGGGGGTGGTGGAAGATGTAACGGTAGTGATGTGTGCACTAGGGTCCGCCACCGCTGGGGGGCCCCCATCGGAAGAGGTCTCAGAGTCACTACCTCCTTTGGTAGTATCCTTCCCCGTGGAAGTCCACTCGCCCTCCCACCCGCTGGTCCCCTGGGCGTCGGTTGTCTCTGCCTCGGTGGATCCGTGGGCCGCTGCCTCCGAACGTGTCAGTGCCTTAGCTCCCTCGCCTGATGTTGATGCTGTACCAAACCAACACAAGAGAACAGGGATGGGGAGACAAAACAGGAGAGACACTTGTAAATAGCTGAATGCAGGTACATAATGGCCAGACATACACCCACCCAGAAAACACACCCAACAGGCAGCACCGTTCACTATGCCCATGGCCATGCCCCTGACTACTGACCAGAATACTGCTCTACACCCATCCGCTGAAATACCTACAGAGCTGAAGTAGGTGAACCCTGACAGAGACACCCCTACACCCTTTGGGGAACATACAGTATATAGACACCAGTCAAATTCCCTGCCTCTAAGCAGCATGAGCCCTATTGCACACCCATACATCCTTCCAGACTGAAGTATGGTCAATGAGTACTCACCCCCTTGTGACTGCTCTGCAGCCTTCAAGCGCCCATCAAGGTCTGGGTACGCCACCGCCAGGATCCGTCGCATGAGGGGGTCAGTGCCTGACGGGCACCCCTTCTACGTTGGGAGGACTTCCCTAGCTGGGCTTCACTGATCTTTCGCGCCCAGCGCCGCAGGTCCTCCCACCTCTTTCTACAGTGGGTGCTCCGCCAGTTGTAGACCCCCAATGTCCGTACCTCCTTGGTGATGGCATGCCAATATGCCCTCTTCTGGTGGGCGCTGACCTAAAAGGGCGACACAGAAATGGAACACAGAGGTCAGGCACTTGCACGATAGAAACTGCTGGCTAATCGTCCACTATGGGACAGCCAGTACTCTCAGACATACAGGATAGTCACCTGCAGCATGCCATGCCCCATGGCCCAGGAAGGCTCAGAGGTGCAACAAACACCATCCATTACATACACACAGTGACCCCAAAACCCAGACTCACCTGTACCTCTGGCCATCCATACAGTTTTGCGTACAGTTTTGCGTACAGGGGCAGGACCCCATCCATTAGCTTCTCCAGTTCTTCCTGGGTGAAGGCCGGGGCCCTTTCCCCTGCAACATGTGGCACATCCATAGCCAGAGGCAGTCCACAGCAGTACACAGAGTGGAGTACCTGTCCGCACGAGGTCAGGGAGTCAAGGGAGCAAACAATGACAAACGCGCGTATGTTCCGTGGTGGTGTGCACCGTCACCACCGGCGGCGATCATGATACACCAGGATTCCCCATTGGCATCCATGTTAACCAATGAGGGTGCGAACAGCGGTAAACACCGCCTTGCGCTGTGACATCAACCGCTAGTGGTATGAGGTCACTTCCACAACAAAAGGACAGAACAACAGTGGGCAGACATTTTGCCTTCATGTACGCATCTACAATTAATTAATACTCACAATGCAGGCCCTACTAGCCACATGAAGCACCTAGGCCTCTGTCCATTCAGTATTGTAGCACACATGAAATTCTCTGTTCCCTCATTGTGATGTACAAGTATATCTGTCAGGTTATTGTATAGACACCGCAATGAACAATGCTGTGCACAAATGATGACAAGTGTGCCTATGTATGTGTTTTCAGCATTCCTTTTTGTAACCCCTCGTAGGTACCAATCTTTGTGGCGAGGAAGGACACCATTGGTGTACAGACCACTTGTGGATATGGGGACCATGGTGGAGCGTCAGATCATAATCACTTACAGACTCACATGTGCAACTATTCAGGACCTTTGTGCATTACTGGATCCTGCACTAACTCCGGGAAATCGTAATTAGCATGCCATTCCAACCGAAGTGCAGGTGCTCTCCGCACTCCATTTCCTGGCCACTGGCTAATTTCAAGTGACAGTGGGCATGGGTGCTGGTTTTTCACAGCCAATGTTCAGCCAGGTACTGACACGATTTCTCAAAGCATTTGTACAACATCTGCAATCCTATGTGAGATTTCCCCAAAGTACTGACCTCCCTACCATCAAGTCTGACTTCTATGCCTTTGCCAACATTCCCCATGTCATAGGTGCCATCGATGGCACACACATAGCTATCATTCCCCCAAGAGTGAGTGAACAGGTGTACAGAAACAGGAAGAACTTTCACTCCATGAACATCCAATTGGTATGTACTGCAGACCAGTACATTTCCCATGTGAATGCATGTTTCCAGGTTCAGTCCATGATTCATTTGTGTTGAGGAACAGTAGTGCCACAGAAGATGGAACAACTAAAAGAGGACAGAGGGTGGATCATAAGTAAGTTTGCCTGTCACTAACTGACACATTGCAGCAAACCAGCCTGTCTGACTAAGGGACATAACAATGACGAGTCTGTATTGCACCATTTTGTAGGTGATTCTGGCTATCCAAACTTGTGTTACCTCCTGACGCCAGTGAGGAATACCAGGTCAGATGCAGAGAGGAATTACAATGAGGCCCATGGACGTACTAGGAGGGTAATAGAGCGAACTATAGGTCTCCTGTAGGCTAGATTCCGGTGTCTACATATCTCTGGTGGTTCCCTGGCCTATGGGCCTGATAAGGTGTGTAGAATAGTGGTGGCCTGCTGCATGCTGCACAACGTGGCAGTGAGACAGTCTATCCCCCTTTTGGAGGTGGAAGGTGCCATAGGTCCTGATCAGCTACCTCAGAGAGGTGAGGAGAGTGATGGTGAGGATGAGAAAGGGGAAGAAGTCAATTCCAGGAACCAACAGATACAACTCTACTTCCAATAACTGTGTCGGACTTAAGCCTGTCATTGGGGTTAGTGACCAATACTGTCAGTGTGTTCTGTCATATAAAGGGGGGTTGGGCATTATAGGCGATACATGGCCCACTTCTGCATGGTACTGACTGAAAATATATGCATTCCCTCCTTGCCACCATTTGGGCACACAGGACTACCATCATGCACAGAATTGACAATAAAGTTGTTCTCTGCCAGTTGCATCCACACTACACTTTGTTCACAATTTAAGACAGGGGACAGTGTTACAGGTGTGAAATGTGTTTTATTGGTAGAAGTGAGTGAATTGTGCTATTTACAGTGATGGGAGTCGTAAGGGTGGGGGGTCCTCGAAACCAACATGGTTGCAGCCTTGTTGGCAGTATTGATGGGTCCATTTCATCGAACAGTACTTCAAATTGCCCTCAACTAAGTGTTGTTGGGGAATGGGTGGGATGGTTGCTTTGCATTTGTAGCAGAGTCAATTGTTGGAGGGGGCCTTGTTCTTAGCTGGGTTTCCAGTGCCATATCTTGGCCTGAGAGTACGTTTGGACACCTGCTGTGGAGCTTCTTGGGGTGACATGGTTGGCCCTTGGGTTTCCTGGGAGGGTTGTTCTTGGGATGTTTCTGCTGCTTGGGTCATCTGATGCTGGTTGTCCAGGGCTGTTGTGGGGGCCTCTGGTCCGGTGTTGGTGTCAGACTGGTTTTTGACCAACTACAGCAGTGCTCCTGCTATGGTGGCCATTGTGGCATTGTGCTCTTTCCACTGCTCCATGGTCTGTTGGTGTTGTTCCTGCTGCATCCTCTGACTTTGCTCCAGGGTGGACACAATCTGTGCAACCTGTCTGGGGTATATTGGTAGGCCCCCAATACCTCTGAAATACCGTCCTGGGCTGCTGCATCCATTCTGTGGCATCCCCCCTGGCCCACTGAGACCCTTGCCCTAGCCCCCTGTTCCTGTGTCCCCTGCACAGGTCTGGCAGTACCACTTCTACTGGGGCCCTTGCCTGCATGCATGTTGGGAGTGGGAGACTGTGGCCTCTGTACCTGGGTTCCACCAGTCTGTACCCTGGGTACACTGGTGTGGGTACGCCTGCCCTGGGCTTCTGGTCTTGACTGGGTGGTAGGGGTGACAGTGGTTTCCTGAGTGGGGCTGCTGCATGGTGAGAGTCCAGGACTGTGTGAGGGGCCTGCCTTCTCATCAGTGTCCAGGGATCCTTTGCCAGTGTCTTGTGAGGTGCCTCTGTCTCCCTAGAGGGCAGTGGCACTCCCTGTCCCATCCGTTAGGGTTGCATGGGTGGTGGTGCCTGTTGGGGGACATAGACATGTCTTTTACATATGCATGAAGGTTTGAGCTGTACAGGTCTGGGCAATTTTGTGCTGATGTTACTTTCAGTGGCATTCCAGGGTGCCTTTGTGTGGTTGACATTGCATTTAGCGCCAGTGTGGTGTTGCATTGTGGTGGGGGGTATTGTTCCATTGTGGGTACGTGCAGGGGTGGGTTGCTGTGCACAACGGGAGTGATGTGGGCCTATTAGTGGGTTTGAGGTCATGCAGAGGGATGGATGTAGTGGGTAATGGCTGGGTGGGGTGTAGGTCCAGGTGGGTGTGGGTGGGGTGGAGTGGTGCATGCATTGCAGCTGTGGTGGATATGGGGTAATTGTAGATGACTTACCCGAGTCCATTCCTCTAGTGAGTCCTGTGAGTCCCTCTGGGTGCAGGATGGCCAGTACATTTTCCTCCCAGACGGTGTAGTCAGGTGGTGTTGGTGGTGGTCCTCCCCCAGTCTTCTGCACTGCGATGTGGTGCCTGGATGCCATGCCCCGGACCTTCCCCCGCAGGTCATTCCATCTCTTTCGGATATCGTCCCTGGTGCGTGGATGGTGTCCCACTGCATTCACCCTGTTCACAATGGTCTGCCACAGCTCCAATTTCTGGGTGATGGGTGTGTGCTGCACCTCAGCCCGAAGATTTGTGGCTCCACCTTCAAGATCTCATCCACCATGGTCCTTTACTCCCTTTCGGTGAAGTGTGGATTTTTAGGGGGAGACATGGTGAGTGTGGTGGATGGTGTCGGGACTGGAAACGAGGTAAGGGTGCTCTTCTGTGGGTCAGTGTGCGTCTCCTGTATGCTGGCGTTCGGTGTCTGGCTCTGGTGCTCTCCGTCTTCTTGTCCTGCTTTCGTTGCAAGGGATTGTGGGGTGTGTCTGGGGGTGTTTTATGGGGTCCTGGATGTGTGTCAGGTGTGTGGGTCAGATGCCTATTCAATGTGTGCACTTCTTGCTGTTGAGTCCACTTGCCGCCCGTGGCGGTCGCAGCCACCAATGGTTGTCCGGCCTTCACTGTCCGCCGAGGTGATTTGTGCATCATTATTTGGAGGGCGGGATGTGGGTGTGCTTGGCGGTGGTGGGGTGGGGTGGTCCGGGATTCCCGCCAACCGAGTCATGGCGAGGAGTGGTGGTCTGGGGATTTTTGGTGGAGTTGGGTTTTTCGTTCATTATATGTCGGGTTTCCATTCACCGCCAACGGCGGGATTCTGTTCACCGCCGACATGGTGGTCGGTGGTCTTTCCTGCCATGTTCATAATGACCGCCAAAGTGTCTTAAGTCTTTTAAATGCAAACAAAGTCTCTTTCAAGCACAAAGTACCTGGTTCCCGTGAAAAATCTCTGCACAGGGCCGCATAGGAGGAGAAGCATGGAAACAAAGGGGTGTGCGTCAATTTCTCAGGCCGCACACAGTGATGCGTCATTTCGTTTCCACGCAGGGATGGCTGTGCGTCGATTTCCGGTGCTCAGTCGTAGATCCTCTTCGGGTTGCGTGGTTTTCAGACACCATGGGGTCAGTGCGTGGAATCCTGGGCTTGCGGAGCGAAATCACAAGCGCTGCGTCGATCCGGTGGGTGTTGCGTGGAATTTTTTCCCACTGCGTTGATTCCCCTCTGGAAGTCGGGCTACGTCATCTCAGGTCGGCTGTGCTTCGATCCAGTGGGCCGTGCATCGAAGTTCCGGTCGCAATACAGGTGCTGCGTCGATCTTCTCTTTGCAAAGTCACGCTACGTCGTTCCGGTTCTGCGTCTGGTGAATTTCTCACCGCGGGGCAGGTTGTGAGTTGGTTTTAGCCAGCTGTGCGTCTAATTTTTGCCGCACAAGGAGTCCAGTTGCAAGAGAGAAATCTTTTTGGTCCTGAGACTTCAGGGAACAGGAGGCAAGCTCTATCCAAGCTTTTGGAGAGCACTTCTTCACCACAGCCAGAGAGCAGCAAGGTAGCAGGGCAACAGCAAGATAGCGGTCCTTCACAGAAAGCAGTCAGGTGAGTCCTTTGGGCAGCCAGGTAGTTCTTCTTGGCAGGATGAAGGTTCTGGTTCCAGTTTTCTTCTCCAGGAAGTGTCTGAGTTGGAAGGAGCAGAGGCCCTGTTTACATACTCTAATGTGCCTTTGAAGTGGGATAGACTTCACAGAGTGGCTTAAAAGTGCACCAGGCCCCCTTTCAGTTCAATCCTGTATGCCAGGGTCCCAGTAGGGGGTGTGGCAGTCCTTTGTGTGAGAGCAGGCCCTCCACCCTCCCAGCCCAGGAAGACCCATTCAAAATGCAGATGTATGCAAGTGAGACTGAGTATCCTGTGTTTGGGGTGTGTCCGAGTGAATGCACAAGGAGTTGTCAACTAACCCAGCCAGACTTGGATTGTAATGCACAGAAAGATTTAAGTGCAGAGAAATGCTCACTTTCTAAAAGTGACATTTCTAAAATAGTAATTAAATCCAACTTCACCAGTCAGCAGGATTTTATATCACCATTCTAGCCATACTAAATATGACCGTCCTACTCCTTTCAGATCAGCAGCTACCACTCAAACAATGTACAAGGGCAGCCCCAATGTTAGCCTATGAAGGGAGCGGGCCTCACAGCAGTGTAAAAATGAATTTAGGAGTTTTACACTACCAGGGCATGTAAACTACATAGGCACATGTCCTGCCTTTTGCCTACACAGCACCCTGCCCTATGGGTTACCTAGGGCATACCTTAGGGGTGTCTTATATGTAGAAAAAGGAGCGTTTTATGCTTGGCAAGTACTTTTAAATGCCAAGTCAAATTGGCAGTGAAACTACACACAGGCCTTGCAATTGCAGGCCTGAGACAAGGTTAAGGAGCTACCTAAGTGGGTGGCACAATCAGTGCTGAAAGCCCACTAGTTGCATTTAATCTACAGGCCCTGGGCACATATATTGCACACTACTAGGGACTTATAAGTAACTTAAATACTCCAATTGGGTATGATCCAATGTTACCATGTTTAAAGGGAGCGAGCATGTGCACTTTAGCACTGGGTAGCAGGGGTAAAGTGTGCAGTCTAAAAACCAGCAAAAACAGTGTCCAAAAAGTGGAGGGAGGCAGGCAAAAAGTTAGGGGTGACCACCCTAAGGCTGTCAGGTCTAACACTGAGGGTAACCCTGGACTCCCCTCCTTAGGTCAAGCTCCCCTGGACCTTGCTGGTCCTCTTCAGTCTTGCAAACCTTCTTTTCCATCTTCCGCATTTGCCAATGCTTATGGTGGTTTTCCAGCAGCACTAACTGACTGCATTATGACCCTCGATGTGGGACATCACTTGCATCACTCCTGGCACTACTCTTCCTCTCCAGCGCTGTACTGCGAGTCTTCTTTGTCCACCGTCAACTTGGTCCTGCAACCACAAAAGGGTGGGTAGTGGCTCCTGTCACAACCGGACACTCCAACCCAAATTGGACTTGGTCCCCTTTCTTTGCAGGTCCTTTTCTGTCAGGATCCACCCTTGGGTTCTTCCAGTCTTGGTCGGGTCTTGCACAATCCTTTTCCAAAGTCCCCCTGTTGGGTTTGGGGAAAACCAGGTACTTACCTTGTCTTTCCTGGTTGCTGGGGGACACCCTGGTACTTACCTTTTTGGGTTCTTAGTTCCTCTAGCCCCCTTATCCTAATTCCACATCCTTGGGTGGGGGACTGCCTTTCACATTCCACTTTGTTAGTATATGGTTTGGTCCCCTCCTACGGCCCTCACTATTTGCTATTGCTTTTACCAATGCTTATTGATTTCTATGCTATTAAATGATTTCTAATGTGTACATAATAGTGTATTTATTTACCTCCAGTTGGGGAATTGTCTGTACAGTATTGTAGTATTTGTAGTACTATAATAAACGACCTTTATGTTTGCAACACTATGTGGTTGTTTCATGTGTGTAAGTACTAAGGGCCAGATGTATGAAGAAGGCCTTTTGCGAATCGGAAATAGCGATTTTTAAGAAATTGCTATTTCTGATTCGCAAAATGCAATGTATCACATTTGCGATTCGGTAATAGCGATTTCTTAAAAATCGCAAATGCTTTTACCGAATCGCAAATTGCGATACTGGCCCCATACGCACCTATGGGCCTGTTGGCCCATATTTGCGAATATTTTGCTTTTCCCAAATTGCGAATTCCTAACTGGAATTCACAATTTTTGGAAATGCAAAGTCCAGGGTTCTGGGGGCCTTAGGCCCCCTCTGCTGCACCCCAAAATATTTTTTTCAACATGTAAGGTGCACACATGCCAAAAGGGCATGTGTGCTTTACATGTAAATTTTAAAAATGCATTTTAACTGCATTTTTAAAATTTGCACATGGTTACCACCAAGTTCAACTTGGTGGTAAATAGCGATTCCTTAATGCCCAATTCGCATTAAGGAATTGCTTTTTACATGTGCTTTAAAAATCGCAAATAAGGATTCCTTATTTGCAATTACTAATTTAGAGATTCGCAATTTGCGACTCTCTAAACAGGGTCGCAATTTTCAGGAATCGCTATTTTACCGATTCCTTAAATTGCTTTCAGAATGCCTTTGATACATTCTGAAATGGCTTTTTGCATTCGCAAACGGGCATTCGCACCGTTTGCGAATGCAAAAAGCTTTGATACATCTGGCCCTATGTGACTGTAGTGGTATTGCATAAGTTTGCATGTCTCCTAGATAAGTCTTGGCTGCTCATCCACAACTACCTCTAGAGAGCCCTGCTTCCTAGACACTGCCTACACTCCACTAATAGGGGATACCTAGACCTGGTATAGGGTGAGAACAACATAGGTGTCCACTACAGAAAGGCAAGCCTCTGACATTTAAATGACAATACATAATTTCAGGGCTTTTATGTTACACTTGTTATGCAAAATTTTGCCATTTATGCTAAAGGTTTACAGCAATATAATGCTAATGCTTGAGAACACAAGAACATGAGCAGCTGCTATACTCTGTCCTTTGTTTAAATGTGTCCTTGCATAAAAAAATGAAGCAAGTACAAATTTGCTCTGAAATATAACTCGAAAGGTCGTATTTGCATTTTGTATAATTATGCATAATTGTGGCAACATTTTACATAATTATGTAAAAGCAAATTAAATTCATTTTGCACAATCCTAATATTCATATAATCCAAATGTGTTAGAAATGATGATTCGTTTACCCTGTAGTCAGGTGAGACAGAAAGATAACACCGTATGATGAGTGCCTGACTAGACTTAGGGTTCACTGACTGATTAACTACTGTTTTGTACAATGTAATTAAAATGGTTAATGGCTGCACCTACTATTTGACTTTTTTGATTTGGCTGTGCAAAACATGGTAATGAATATTTTTGTTATCATAACTAAAGCTTTTTCCATTGGCCAAACAGTGACTTTTTGCTGCAGTTAACCTTCCATAAAGACACTTTGGTCAATTGCAAATATATTTCATAGACAGACATGTGTTCCTATGTTTTTTCAACCTTCAATACTGTGCATGCGTCTACACCAACAACAAAGATATGACACACTGACAAAGCCTATTTTCTTATCTTTTAAATGAGTTAAAAAGGGTTTTCTTAATCTTCTTGAACACATATGCGCAGTTACATATTATACAATATTGATGGAGTCCTTATGTGGGACAGGTATGCACCCACTGGAATCGAGCTATACCTGACTGATAAGCACTAATATGGTTGAAACAAGCCTTGAGTTGATTGTGTTACGATCCAGGGAGGACCTGGCCTGGAAGTTACGAGTGGACTGTTCTTTTTGGAGCAGGGTAAAGGCTGATTTTTATATGCCTGGGTCCAAACTGAGGTGGCTTTATGTGCAAAGTAACAATGGACTGGAATTCAGACCCTAGAAGTTACCAGTGGATCAGATGAATTCAAGTATTTGATCTGTCACTTTTTTGTATAGTTAAGGACATCATATAATCAGGCTCATAGAGTAGATGCAGGACAGATCATCAACAATTAAATACATTCTCACATATTTAAACAGATACAAAACAAATATTAGGAGAAACAAATATGAACACAATTGCAGTCAGGAAACTCATCTTGTCTTCTGAACTCCTAAACAGTGTGAAACCATCAGGTTCACAGTCCCCTCTGTGCTTTGCTTGCAGTTTTATTAAACTTGTATCCCTTAGGAGGCAGTTTTCACACGGAGCCTTTCATCTCCATCAAACCAATGTTCTAGGCAATACCCAACCAACTGCAATTCATACTGCTAACATAGAAAAAAACAGCACTGATAAAGATCAATTGGTCTTGCCTAGGAGACCTATTGGGTTTGCCAATGTTTTGTAGGCATATTTTACAGTATCATGGTTGTTCATAATAATAATAAAAAGGCACAATGATTTGAGCATACAGAAGGACACAGGCTTTATTCTTTCTTTCCTGATCCAAGATGGATCAGTAAATAAAAAGAAAAGTAGCAGGAAAGCACTTGCTTACCCCCTTCACTGCCAGGCCTTTCCCCCATCCTGTGCCAGGCCTTTTTTTGCCTATTTGGGGCAGTTCGCGCTTAGGCCCTCCTAACTTTTTGTCCACATAAGCTAACCAAGCCAAATTTACGTCCTTTTTTTCCAACATCCTAGGGATTCTAGAGGTACCCAGACTTTGTGGGTTACCCTGAAGGAGGCCAAGAAATTAGCCAAAATACAGTGAAAATTTCGTTTTTTTTAAACAAATTGGAAAAAGTGGCTGCAGACGAAGGCTTGTGGTTTTTCCCCTGAAAATGGCATCAACAAAGGGTTTGCGGTGCTAAACTCAGCAGCTTCCCAGCTTTCAGGAACAGGCAGACTTGAATCCAAAAACCCAATTTTTCAACACAATTTTGGCATTTTACTGGGACATACCCCATTTTTGCAATTTTTTGTGCTTTAAGCCTCCTTCCAGTCAGTGACAGAAATGGGCATGAAACCAATGCTGGATCCCAGAAACCTAAACATTTCTGAAAAGTAGACAAAATTCTGAATTCAGCAAGGGGTCATTTGTGTAGATCCTAAAAGGGTTTCCTACAGAAAATAACAACTGAAAAAGAAAAATATTGAAATTAAGGTGAAAAAAACATCAATTTTTCTCTACGTTTTAGTCTGTAACTTTTCCCTGCAATGTCAGATTATCGAAAGCAATATACCGCTACGTCTAAGGGACTCCTCTGGTTGCGAGGATATATAGGGCTTGTAGGTTCATCAATAACCCGAGGAACCCAGAGCCAATAAATGAGCTGCACCCTGCAGTGCGTTTTCATTCTATACCGGGTATACAGCAATTCATTTGCTGAAATATAAAGAGTAAAAAATAGCTATCAAGAAAACCTTTGTATTTCCAAAAAGGGCACAAGATAAGGTGTTGAGGAGCAGTGGTTATTTGCACATCTCTGAATTCCGGGGTGACCATACTAGCATGTGAATTACAGGGCATTTCTCAAATAGATGTCTTTTTTACACACTCTCCTATATTTGGAAGGAAAAAATTTAGAGAAAGACAAGGGGCAATAACACTTGTTTTGCTAATCTATGTTCCCCCAAGTCTCCCGATAAAAATGATACCTCACTTGTGTGGGTAGGCCTAGCGCCCGCGACAGGAAACGTCCCAAAGCGCAACGTGGACACATCCCATTTTTTTGGAAGAAAACAGAGGTGATTTTTGCGAAGTGCCTACCTGTAGATTTTGGCCTCTAGCTCAGCCGGCACCTAGGGAAACCTACCAAACCTGTGCATTTCTGAAAACTAGAGACCTAGGGGAATCCAAGATGGGGTGACTTGTGGGGCTCGAACCAGGTTCTGTTACCCAGAATCCTTTGCAAAGCTCAAAATTTGGCTAAAAAAACACATGTTCCTCACATTTCTGTGGCAGAAAGTTCTGGAATCTGAGAGGAGCCACAAATTTCCTTCCACCCAGCGTTTCCCCAAGTCTCCCTATAAAAATGATACCTCACTTGTGTGGGTGGCCTAGCGCCCGCGACGGGAAACACCCCAAAGCGCAACGTCGACACATCCAATTTTTTGAAAGAAAACAGAGGTGTTTTTTGCGAAGTGCCTACCTGTAGATTTTGGCCTCTAGCTCAGCCGGCACCAAGGGAAACCTACCAAACCTGTGCATTTCTGAAAACTAGAGACCTAGGGGAATCCAAGATGGGGTGACTTGTGGGGCTCGGACCAGGTTCTGTTACCCAGAATCCTTTGCAAACCTCAAAATTTGGCTAAAAAAGCACATGTTCCTCACATTTCTGTGGCAGAAAGTTCTGGAATCTGAGAGGAGCCACAAATTTCCTTCCACCCAGTGTTCCCCCAAGTCTACCTATAAAAATGATACCTCACTTGTGTGGGTAGGCCTAGCGCCCGCGACAGTGAACACCCCAAAGCGCAACGTGGACAAATCCAATTTTTTGAAAGAAAACAGAGGTGTTTTTTTGCGAAGTGCCTACCTGTAGATTTTGGCCTCTAGCTCAGCCGGCACCTAGGGAAACCTTCCAAACCTGTGCATTTCTGAAAACTAGAGACCTAGGGGAATCCAAGATGGGGTGACTTGTGGGGCTCCGACCAGGTTCTATTACCAAGAATCCTTTGCAAACCTCAAAATTTGGCTAAAAAAACACATGTTCCTCTCATTTCTGTGGCAGAAAGTTCTGGAATCTGAGAGGAGCCAAAAATTTCCTTCCACCCAGTCTCCCGATAAAAATGATACCTCTCTTGTGTGGGTAGGCCTAGTGCCCGCGACAGGAAACGCCCCAAAGCGCAACGTGGACACATCCAATTTTTTGAAAGAAAAAAGAGGTGATTTTTGCGAAGTGCCTACCTGTAGATTTTGGCCTCTAGCTCAGCCGGCACCTAGGGAAACCTACCAAACCTGTGCATTTCTGAAAACTAGAGACCTAGGGGAATCCAAGATGGGGTGACTTGTGGGGCTCGGACCAGGTTCTGTTACCCAGAATCCTTTGCAAACCTCAAAATTTGGCTAAAAAAACACATGTTCCTCACATTTCTGTGGCAGAAAGTTCTGGAATCTGAGAGGAGCCACAAATTTCCTTCCACCCAGCGTTCCCCCAAGTCTGCCGATAAAAATGATACCTCACTTGTGTGGGTAGGCCTAGCGCCCGTGACAGGAAACGCCCCAAAGCGCAACGTGGACACATCCCATTTTTTTGGAAGAAAACAGAGGTGATTTTTGCAAAGTGCCTACCTGTAGATTTTGGCCTCTAGCTCAGCCGGCACCTAGGGAAACCTACCAAACCTGTGCATTTCTGAAAACTAGAGACCTAGGGGAATCCAAGATGGGGTGACTTGTGGGGCTCGGACCAGGTTCTGTTACCCAGAATCCTTTGCAAACCTCAAAATTTGGCTAAAAAAGCACATGTTCCTCACATTTCTGTGGCAGAAAGTTCTGGAATCTGAGAGGAGCCACAAATTTCCTTCCACCCACCGTTCCCCCAAGTCTACCTATAAAAATGATACCTCACTTGTGTGGGTAGGCCTAGCGCCCGCGACAGTAAACACCCCAAAGCGCAACGTGGACACATCCAATTTTTTGAAAGAAAACAGAGGTGTTTTTTGCGAAGTGCCTACCTGTAGATTTTGGCCTCTAGCTCAGCCGGCACCTAGGGAAACCTACCAAACCTGTGCATTTCTGAAAACTAGAGACCTAAGGGAATCCAAGATGGGGTGACTTGTGGGGCTCCGACCAGGTTCTATTACCAAGAATCCTTTGCAAACCTCAAAATTTGGCTAAAAAAACACATGTTCCTCACATTTCTGTGGCAGAAAGTTCTGGAATCTGAGAGGAGCCAAAAATTTCCTTCCACCCAGTCTCCCGATAAAAATGATACCTCTCTTGTGTGGGTAGGCCTAGCGCCCGCGACAGGAAACGCCCCAAAGCGCAACGTGGACACATCCAATATTTTGAAAGAAAACAGAGGTGATTTTTGCGAAGTGCCTACCTGTAGATTTTGGCCTCTAGCTCAGCCGGCACCTAGGGAAACCTACCAAACCTGTGCATTTCTGAAATCTAGAGACGTAGGGGAATCGATGATGGGGTGACTTGTGGGGCTCGGACCAGGTTCTGATACCCAGAATCCTTTGCAAACCTCAAAATTTGGCTAAAAAAACACATTTTCCTCACATTTCTGTGGCAGAAAGTTCTGGAATCTGAGAGGAGCCACAAATTTCCTTCCACCCAGCGTTCCCCCAAGTCTCCCGATAAAAATGATACCTCACTTGTGTGGGTAGGCCTAGCGCCCGCGACAGGAAACGTCCCAAAGCGCAACTTGGACACATCCCATTTTTTTGGAAGAAAACAGAGGTGATATTTGCGAAGTGCCTACCTGTAGATTTTGGCCTCTAGCTCAGCCGGCACCTAGGGAAACCTACCAAACCTGTGCAGTTCTGAAAACTAGAGACCTAGGGGAATCCAAGATGGGGTGACTTGTGGGGCTCGGACCAGGTTCTGTTACCCAGAATCCTTTGCAAACCTCAAAATTTGGCTAAAAAAACACATGTTCCTCACATTTCTGTGGCAGAAAGTTCTGGAATCTGAGAGGAGCCACAAATTTCCTTCCACCCAGCGTTCCCGCAAGTCTCCCGATAAAAATGATACCTCACTTGTGTGGGTAGGCCTAGCGCCCGCGACAGGAAACACCCCAAAGCGCAACGTGGACACATCCAATTGTTTGAAAGAAAACAGAGGTGTTTTTTGCGAAATGCCTACCTGTAGATTTTGGCCTCTAGCTCAGCCGGCACCTAGGGAAACCTACCAAACCTGTGCATTTCTGAAAACTAGAGACCTAGGGGAATCCAAGATGGGGTGACTTGTGGGGCTCCGACCAGGTTCTATTACCAAGAATCCTTTGCAAACCTCAAAATTTGGCTAAAAAAACACATGTTCCTCACATTTCTGTGGCAGAAAGTTCTGGAATCTGAGAGGAGCCACAAATTTCCTTCCACCCAGTCTCCCGATAGAAATGATACCTCTCTTGTGTGGGTAGGCCTAGCGCCCGCGACAGGAAACGCCCCAAAGCGCAACGTTGACACATCCAATTTTTTTAAAGAAAACAGAGGTGATTTTTGCGAAGTACCTACCTGTAGATTTTGGCCTCTAGCTCAGCCGGCACCTAGGGAAACCTACCAAACCTGTGCATTTCTGAAAACTAGAGACCTAGGGGAATCCAAGATGGGGTGACTTGTGGGGCTCGGACCAGGTTCTGTTAGCCAGAATCCTTTGCAAACCTCAAAATTTGGCTAAAAAAACACATGTTCCTCACATTTCTGTGGCAGAAAGTTCTGGAATCTGAGAGGAGCCACGAATTTCCTTCCACCCAGCGTTCCCCCAAGTCTCCCGATAAAAATGATACCTCACTTGTGTGGGTAGGCATAGCGCCCGCGACAGGAAACGCCCCAAAGCGCAACGTGGACACATCCCATTTTTTTTAAAGAAAACAGAGGTGATTTTTGCGAAGTGCCTACCTGTAGATTTTGGACTGTAGCTCAGCCGGCACCTAGGGAAACCTACCAAACCTGTGCATTTCTGAAAACTAGAGACCTAGGGGAATCCAAGATGGGGTGACTTGTGGGGCTCGGACCAGGTTCTGTTACCCAGAATCCTTTGCAAACCTCAAAATTTGGCTAAAAAAACACATGTTCCTCACATTTCTGAGGCAGAAAGTTCTGGAATCTGAGAGGAGCCAAAAATTTCCTTCCACCCAGTCTCCCGATAAAAATGATACCTCTCTTGTGTGGGTAGGCCTAGCGCCCGCGACAGGAAGCGCCCCAAAGCGCAACGTGGACACATCCAATTTTTTGAAAGAAAACAGAGGTGTTTTTTGCGAAGTGCCTACCTGTAGATTTTGGCCTCTAACTCAGCCGGCACCTAGGGAAACCTACCAAACCTGTGCATTTCTGAAAACTAGAGACCTAGGGGAATCCAAGATGGGGTGACTTGTGGGGCTCGGACCAGGTTCTGTTACCCAGAATCCTTTGCAAACCTCAAAATTTGGCTAAAAAAAACATGTTCCTCACATTTCTGTGGCAGAAAGTTCTGGAATCTGAGAGGAGCCACAAATTTCCTTCCACCCAGCGTTCCCGCAAGTCTCCCGATAAAAATGATACCTCACTTGTGTGGGTAGGCCTAGCGCCCGCGACAGGAAACACCCCAAAGCGCAACGTGGACACATCCAATTGTTTGAAAGAAAACAGAGGTGTTTTTTGCGAAATGCCTACCTGTAGATTTTGGCCTCTAGCTCAGCCGGCACCTAGGGAAACCTACCAAACCTGTGCATTTCTGAAAACTAGAGACCTAGGGGAATCCAAGATGGGGTGACTTGTGGGGCTCCGACCAGGTTCTATTACCAAGAATCCTTTGCAAACCTCAAAATTTGGCTAAAAAAACACATGTTCCTCACATTTCTGTGGCAGAAAGTTCTGGAATCTGAGAGGAGCCACAAATTTCCTTCCACCCAGTCTCCCGATAGAAATGATACCTCTCTTGTGTGGGTAGGCCTAGCGCCCGCGACAAGAAACGCCCCAAAGCGCAACGTGGACACATCCAATTTTTTGAAAAAAAACAGAGGTGATTTTTGCGAAGTACCTACCTGTAGATTTTGGCCTCTAGCTCAGCCGGCACCTAGGGAAACCTACCAAACCTGTGCATTTCTGAAAACTAGAGACCTAGGGGAATCCAAGATGGGGTGACTTGTGGGGCGCGGACCAGGTTCTGTTAGCCAGAATCCTTTGCAAACCTCAAAATTTGGCTAAAAAAACACATGTTCCTCACATTTCTGTGGCAAAAAGTTCTGGAATCTGAGAGGAGCTTCGAATTTCCTTCCACCCAGCGTTCCCCCAAGTCTCCCGATAAAAATTATACCTCACTTGTGTGGGTAGGCCTAGCGCCCGCGACAGGAAACGCCCCAAAGCGCAACGTGGACACATCCCATTTTTTTAAAAGAAAACAGAGGTGATTTTTGCGAAGTGCCTACCTGTAGATTTTGGACTCTAGCTCAGCCGGCACCTAGGGAAACCTACCAAACCTGTGCATTTCTGAAAACTAGAGACCTAGGGGAATCCAAGATGGGGTGACTTGTGGGGCTCGGACCAGGTTCTGTTACCCAGAATCCTTTGCAAACCTCAAAATTTGGCTAAAAAAGCACATGTTCCTCACATTTCTGTGGCAGAAAGTTCTGGAATCTGAGAGGAGCCACAAATTTCCTTCCACCCAGCGTTCTCCCAAGTCTACCTATAAAAATGATACCTCACTTGTGTGGGTAGGCCTAGCGCCCGCGACAGTAAACACCCCAAAGCGCAACGTGGACACATCCAATTTTTTGAAAGAAAACAGAGGTGTTTTTTGCGAAGTGCCTACCTGTAGATTTTGGCCTCTAGCTCAGCCGGCACCTAGGGAAACCTACCAAACCTGTGCATTTCTGAAAACTAGAGACCTAGGGGAATCCAAGGTGGGGTGACTTGTGGGGCTCCGACCAGGTTCTATTACCAAGAATCCTTTGCAAACCTCAAAATTTGGCTAAAAAAACACATGTTCCTCACATTTCTGTGGCAGAAAGTTCTGGAATCTGAGAGGAGCCAAAAATTTCCTTCCACCCAGTCTCCCGATAAAAATGATACCTCTCTTGTGTGGGTAGGCCTAGCGCCCGCGACAGGAAACGCCCCAAAGCGCAACGTGGACACATCCAATATTTTGAAAGAAAACAGAGGTGATTTTTGCGAAGTGCCTACCTGTAGATTTTGGCCTCTAGCTCAGCCGGCACCTAGGGAAACCTACCAAACCTGTGCATTTCTGAAATCTAGAGACCTAGGGGAATCGATGATGGGGTGACTTATGGGGCTCGGACCAGGTTCTGTTACCCAGAATCCTTTGCAAACCTCAAAATTTGGCTAAAAAAACTCATTTTCCTCACATTTCTGTGGCAGAAAGTTCTGGAATCTGAGAGGAGCCACAAATTTCCTTCCACCCAGCGTTCCCCCAAGTCTCCCGATAAAAATGATACCTCACTTGTGTGGGTAGGCCTAGCGCCCGCGACAGGAAACGTCCCAAAGCGCAACGTGGACACATCCCATTTTTTTGGAAGAAAACAGAGGTGATTTTTGCGAAGTGCCTACCTGTAGATTTTGGCCTCTAGCTCAGCTGGCACCTAGGGAAACCTACCAAACCTGTGCTGTTCTGAAAACTAGAGACCTAGGGGAATCCAAGATGGGGTGACTTGTGGGGCTCGGACCAGGTTCTGTTACCCAGAATCCTTTGCAAACCTCAAAATTTGGCTAAAAAAACACATGTTCCTCACATTTCTGTGGCAGAAAGTTCTGGAATCTGAGAGGAGCCACAAATTACCTTCCACCCAGCGTTCCCCCAAGTCTCCCGATAAAAATGATACCTCACTTGTGTGGGTAGGCCTAGCGCCCGCGACAGGAAACGCCCCAAAGCGCAACGTGGACACATCCATTTTTTTACAAGAAAACAGAGGTGATTTTTGCGAAGTGCCTACCTGTAGATTTTGGACTCTAGCTCAGCCGGCACCTAGGGAAACCTACCAAACCTGTGCATTTCTGAAAACTAGAGACCTAGGGGAATCCAAGATGGGGTGACTTGTGGGGCTCGGACCAGGTTCTGTTACCCAGAATCCTTTGCAAACCTCAAAATCTGGCTAAAAAAACACATTTTCCTCACATTTCTGTGGCAGAAAGTTCTGGAATCTGAGAGGAGCCACAAATTACCTTCCACCCAGCGTTCCCCCAAGTCTCCCGATAAAAATGATACCTCACTTGTGTGGGTAGGCCTAGCGCCCGCGACAGGAAACGCCCCAAAGCGCAACGTGGACACATCCATTTTTTTACAAGAAAACAGAGGTGATTTTTGCGAAGTGCCTACCTGTAGATTTTGGACTCTAGCTCAGCCGGCACCTAGGGAAACCTACCAAACCTGTGCATTTCTGAAAACTAGAGACCTAGGGGAATCCAAGATGGGGTGACTTGTGGGGCTCGGACCAGGTTCTGTTACCCAGAATCCTTTGCAAACCTCAAAATTTGGCTAAAAAAACACATGTTCCTCACATTTCTGTGGCAGAAAGTTCTGGAATCTGAGAGGAGCCACAAATTTCCTTCCACCCAGCGTTCCCGCAAGTCTCCCGATAAAAATGATACCTCACTTGTGTGGGTAGGCTTAGCGCCCGCGACAGGAAACACCCCAAAGCGCAACGTGGACACATCCAATTGTTTGAAAGAAAACAGAGGTGTTTTTTGCGAAGTGCCTACCTGTAGATTTTGGACTCTAGCTCAGCCGGCACCTAGGGAAACCTACCAAACCTGTGCATTTCTGAAAACTAGAGACCTAGGGGAATCCAAGATGGGGTGACTTGTGGGCTCCGACCAGGTTCTATTACCAAGAATCCTTTGCAAACCTCAAAATTTGGCTAAAAAAACACATGTTCCTCACATTTCTGTGGCAGAAAGTTCTGGAATCTGAGAGGAGCCACAAATTTCCTTCCACCCAGTCTCCCGATAGAAATGATACCTCTCTTGTGTGGGTAGGCCTAGCGCCCGCGACAGGAAACGCCCCAAAGCGCAACGTTGACACATCCAATTTTTTTAAAGAAAACAGAGGTGATTTTTGCGAAGTACCTACCTGTAGATTTTGGCCTCTAGCTCAGCCGGCACCTAGGGAAACCTACCAAACCTGTGCATTTCTGAAAACTAGAGACCTAGGGGAATCCAAGATGGGGTGACTTGTGGGGCTCGGACCAGGTTCTGTTACCCAGAATCCTTTGCAAACCTCAAAATTTGGCTAAAAAAACACATGTTCCTCACATTTCTGTGGCAGAAAGTTCTGGAATCTGAGAGGAGCCACGAATTTCCTTCCATCCAGCGTTCCCCCAAGTCTCCCGATAAAAATAATACCTCACTTGTGTGGGTAGGCCTAGCGCCCGCGACAGGAAACGCCCCATAACGCAACGTGGACACATCCCATTTTTTTTAAAGAAAACAGAGGTGATTTTTGCGAAGTGCCTACCTGTAGATTTTGGACTGTAGCTCAGCCGGCACCTAGGGAAACCTACCAAACCTGTGCATTTCTGAAAACTAGAGACCTAGGGGAATCCAAGATGGGGTGACTTGTGGGGCTCGGACCAGGTTCTGTTACCCAGAATCCTTTGCAAACCTCAAAATTTGGCTAAAAAAACACATGTTCCTCACATTTCTGTGGCAGAAAGTTCTGGAATCTGAGAGGAGCCAAAAAATTCCTTCCACCCAGTCTCCCGATAAAAATGATACCTCTCTTGTGTGGGTAGGCCTAGCGCCCGCGACAGGAAGCGCCCCAAAGCGCAACGTGGACACATCCAATTTTTTGAAAGAAAACAGAGGTGTTTTTTGCGAAGTGCCTACCTGTAGATTTTGGCCTCTAGCTCAGCCGGCACCTAGGGAAACCTACCAAACCTGTGCATTTCTGAAAACTAGAGACCTAGGGGAATCCAAGATGGGGTGACTTGTGGGGCTGAGACCAGGTTCTGTTACCCAGAATCCTTTGCAAACCTCAAAATTTGGCTAAAAAAAACATGTTCCTCACATTTCTGTGGCAGAAAGTTCTGGAATCTGAGAGGAGCCACAAATTTCCTTCCACCCAGCGTTCCCGCAAGTCTCCCGATAAAAATGATACCTCACTTGTGTGGGTAGGCCTAGCGCCCGCGACAGGAAACACCCCAAAGCGCAACGTGGACACATCCAATTTTTTGAAAGAAAACAGAGGTGTTTTTTGCGAAGTGCCTACCTGTAGATTTTGGCCTCTAGCTCAGCCGGCACATAGGGAAACCTACCAAACCTGTGCATTCCTGAGAACTAGAGACCTAGGGGAATCCAAGATGGGGTGACTTGTGGGGCTCGGACCAGGTTCTGTTACCCAGAATCCTTTGCAAACCTCAAAATTTGGCTAAAAAAAACATGTTCCTCACATTTCTGTGGCAGAAAGTTCTGGAATCTGAGAGGAGCCACAAATTTCCTTCCACCCAGCGTTCCCGCAAGTCTCCCGATAAAAATGATACCTCACTTGTGTGGGTAGGCCTAGCGCCCGCGACAGGAAACACCCCAAAGCGCAACGTGGACACATCCAATTGTTTGAAAGAAAACAGAGGTGTTTTTTGCGAAATGCCTACCTGTAGATTTTGGCCTCTAGCTCAGCCGGCACCTAGGGAAACCTACCAAACCTGTGCATTTCTGAAAACTAGAGACCTAGGGGAATCCAAGATGGGGTGACTTGTGGGGCTCCGACCAGGTTCTATTACCAAGAATCCTTTGCAAACCTCAAAATTTGGCTAAAAAAACACATGTTCCTCACATTTCTGTGGCAGAAAGTTCTGGAATCTGAGAGGAGCCACAAATTTCCTTCCACCCAGTCTCCCGATAGAAATGATACCTCTCTTGTGTGGGTAGGCCTAGCGCCCGCGACAGGAAACGCCCCAAAGCGCAACGTGGACACATCCAATTTTTTGAAAAAAAACAGAGGTGATTTTTGCGAAGTACCTACCTGTAGATTTTGGCCTCTAGCTCAGCCGGCACCTAGGGAAACCTACCAAACCTGTGCATTTCTGAAAACTAGAGACCTAGGGGAATCCAAGATGGGGTGACTTGTGGGGCTCGGACCAGGTTCTGTTAGCCAGAATCCTTTGCAAACCTCAAAATTTGGCTAAAAAAACACATGTTCCTCACATTTCTGTGGCAAAAAGTTCTGGAATCTGAGAGGAGCCACGAATTTCCTTCCACCCAGCGTTCCCCCAAGTCTCCCGATAAAAATGATACCTCACTTGTGTGGGTAGGCCTAGCGCCCGCGACAGGAAACGCCCCAAAGCGCAACGTGGACACATCCCATTTTTTAAAAAGAAAACAGAGGTGATTTTAGCGAAGTGCCTACCTGTAGATTTTGGACTCTAGCTCAGCCGGCACCTAGGGAAACCTACCAAACCTGTGCATTTCTGAGAACTAGAGACCTAGGGGAATCCAAGATGGGGTGACTTGTGGGGCTCCGACCAGGTTCTATTACCAAGAATCCTTTGCAAACCTCAAAATTTGGCTAAAAAAACACATGTTCCTCACATTTCTGTGGCAGAAAGTTCTGGAATCTGAGAGGAGCCAAAAATTTCCTTCCACCCAGTCTCCCGATAAAAATGATACCTCTCTTGTGTGGGTAGGCCTAGCGCCCGCAACAGGAAACGCCCCAAAGCGCAACGTGGACACATCCAATATTTTGAAAGAAAACAGAGGTGATTTTTGCGAAGTGCCTACCTGTAGATTTTGGCCTCTAGCTCAGCCGGCACCTAGGGAAACCTACCAAACCTGTGCATTTCTGAAATCTAGAGACCTAGGGGAATCGATGATGGGGTGACTTGTGGGGCTCGGACCAGGTTCTGTTACCCAGAATCCTTTGCAAACCTCAAAATTTGGCTAAAAAAACACATTTTCCTCACATTTCTGTGGCAGAAAGTTCTGGAATCTGAGAGGAGCCACAAATTTCCTTCCACCCAGCGTTCCCCCAAGTCTCCCGATAAAAATGATACCTCACTTGTGTGGGTAGGCCTAGCGCCCGCGACAGGAAACGTCCCAAAGCGCAACGTGGACACATCCCATTTTTTTGGAAGAAAACAGAGGTGATTTTTGCGAAGTGCCTACCTGTAGATTTTGGCCTCTAGCTCAGCCGGCACCTAGGGAAACCTACCAAAACTGTGCAGTTCTGAAAACTAGAGACCTAGGGGAATCTAAGATGGGGTGACTTGTGGGGCTCGGACCAGGTTCTGTTACCCAGAATCCTTTGCAAACCTCAAAATTTGGCTAAAAAAACACATGTTCCTCACATTTCTGTGGCAGAAAGTTCTGGAATCTGAGAGGAGCCACAAATTACCTTCCACCCAGCGTTCCCCCAAGTCTCCCGATAAAAATGATACCTCACTTGTGTGGGTAGGCCTAGCGCCCGCGACAGGAAACGCCCCAAAGCGCAACGTGGACACATCCATTTTTTTTAAAGAAAACAGAGGTGATTTTTGCGAAGTGCCTACCTGTAGATTTTGGCCTCTAGCTCAGCCGGCACCTAGGGAAACCTACCAAACCTGTGCATTTCTGAAAACTAGAGACCTAGGGGAATCCAAGATGGGGTGACTTGTGGGGCTCGGACCAGGTTCTGTTACCCAGAATCCTTTGCAAACCTCAAAATTTGGCTAAAAAAGCACATGTTCCTCACATTTCTGTGGCAGAAAGTTCTGGAATCTGAGAGGAGCCACAAATTTCCTTCCACCCAGCGTTCCCCCAAGTCTACCTATAAAAATGATACCTCACTTGTGTGGGTAGGCCTAGCGCCCGCGACAGTAAACACCCCAAAGCGCAACGTGGACACATCCAATTTTTTGAAAGAAAACAGAGGTGTTTTTTGCGAAGTGCCTACCTGTAGATTTTGGCCTCTAGCTCAGCCGGCACCTAGGGAAACCTACCAAACCTGTGCATTTCTGAGAACTAGAGACCTAGGGGAATCCAAGATGGGGTGACTTGTGGGGCTCCGACCAGGTTCTATTACCAAGAATCCTTTGCAAACCTCAAAATTTGGCTAAAAAAACACATGTTCCTCACATTTCTGTGGCAGAAAGTTCTGGAATCTGAGAGGAGCCAAAAATTTCCTTCCACCCAGTCTCCCGATAAAAATGATACCTCTCTTGTGTGGGTAGGCCTAGCGCCCGCAACAGGAAACGCCCCAAAGCGCAACGTGGACACATCCAATATTTTGAAAGAAAACAGAGGTGATTTTTGCGAAGTGCCTACCTGTAGATTTTGGCCTCTAGCTCAGCCGGCACCTAGGGAAACCTACCAAACCTGTGCATTTCTGAAATCTAGAGACCTAGGGGAATCGATGATGGGGTGACTTGTGGGGCTCGGACCAGGTTCTGTTACCCAGAATCCTTTGCAAACCTCAAAATTTGGCTAAAAAAACACATTTTCCTCACATTTCTGTGGCAGAAAGTTCTGGAATCTGAGAGGAGCCACAAATTTCCTTCCACCCAGCGTTCCCCCAAGTCTCCCGATAAAAATGATACCTCACTTGTGTGGGTAGGCCTAGCGCCCGCGACAGGAAACGTCCCAAAGCGCAACGTGGACACATCCCATTTTTTTTTAAGAAAACAGAGGTGATTTTTGCGAAGGGCCTACCTGTAGATTTTGGCCTCTAGCTCAGCCGGCACCTAGGGAAACCTACCAAACCTGTGCAGTTCTGAAAACTAGAGACCTAGGGGAATCTAAGATGGGGTGACTTGTGGGGCTCGGACCAGGTTCTGTTACCCAGAATCCTTTGCAAACCTCAAAATTTGGCTAAAAAAACACATGTTCCTCACATTTCTGTGGCAGAAAGTTCTGGAATCTGAGAGGAGCCACAAATTACCTTCCACCCAGCGTTCCCCCAAGTCTCCCGATAAAAATGATACCTCACTTGTGTGGGTAGGCCTAGCGCCCGCGACAGGAAACGCCCCAAAGCGCAACGTGGACACATCCATTTTTTTTAAAGAAAACAGAGGTGATTTTTGCGAAGTGCCTACCTGTAGATTTTGGACTCTAGCTCAGCCGGCACCTAGGGAAACCTACCAAACCTGTGCATTTCTGAAATCTAGAGACCTAGGGGAATCCAAGATGGGGTGACTTGTGGGGCTCGGACCAGGTTCTGTTACCCAGAATCCTTTGCAAACCTCAAAATTTGGCTAAAAAAACACATGTTCCTCACATTTCTGTGGCAGAAAGTTCTGGAATCTGAGAGGAGCCACGAATTTCCTTCCACCCAGCGTTCCCCCAAGTCTCCCGATAAAAATGATACCTCACTTGTGTGGGTAGGCCTAGCGCCCGCGACAGGAAACGCCCCAAAGCGCAACGTGGACACATCCCATTTTTTTTTAAGAAAACAGAGGTGATTTTTGCGAAGTGCCTACCTGTAGATTTTGGACTGTAGCTCAGCCGGCACCTAGGGAAACCTACCAAACCTGTGCATTTCTGAAAACTAGAGACCTAGGGGAATCCAAGATGGGGTGACTTGTGGGGCTCCGACCAGGTTCTATTACCAAGAATCCTTTGCAAACCTCAAAATTTGGCTAAAAAAACACATGTTCCTCACATTTCTGTGGCAGAAAGTTCTGGAATCTGAGAGGAGCCACAAATTTCCTTCCACCCAGTCTCCCGATAGAAATGATACCTCTCTTGTGTGGGTAGGCCTAGCGCCCGCGACAGGAAACGCCCCAAAGCGCAACGTGGACACATCCAATTTTTTGAAAGAAAACAGAGGTGATTTTTGCGAAGTGCCTACCTGTAGATTTTGGACTCTAGCTCAGCCGGCACCTAGGGAAACCTACCAAACCTGTGCATTTCTGAAATCTAGAGACCTAGGGGAATCCAAGATGGGGTGACTTGTGGGGCTCGGACTAGGTTCTGTTACCCAGAATCCTTTGCAAACCTCAAAATTTGGCTAAAAAAACACATGTTCCTCACATTTCTGTGGCAGAAAGTTCTGGAATCTGAGAGGAGCCACAAATTTCCTTCCACCCAGCGTTCCCGCAAGTCTCCCGATAAAAATGATACCTCACTTGTGTGGGTAGGCCTAGCGCCCGCGACAGGAAACACCCCAAAGCACAACGTGGACACATCCAATTGTTTGAAAGAAAACAGAGGTGTTTTTTGCGAAATGCATACCTGTAGATTTTGGCCTCTAGCTCAGCCGGCACCTAGGGAAACCTACCAAACCTGTGCATTTCTGAAAACTAGAGACCTAGGGGAATCCAAGATGGGGTGTCTTGTGGGGCTCGGACCAGGTTCTGTTAGCCAGAATCCTTTGCAAACCTCAAAATTTGGCTAAAAAAACACATGTTCCTCACATTTCTGTGGCAGAAAGTTCTGGAATCTGAGAGGAGCCACGAATTTCCTTCCACCCAGCGTTCCCCCAAGTCTCCCGATAAAAATGATACCTCACTTGTGTGGGTAGGCCTAGCGCCCGCGACAGGAAACGCCCCAAAGCGCAACGTGGACACATCCCATTTTTTTTAAAGAAAACAGAGGTGATTTTTGCGAAGTGCCTACCTGTAAATTTTGGACTCTAGCTCAGCCTGCACCTAGGGAAACCTACCAAACCTGTGCATTTCTGAAAACTAGAGACCTAGGGGAATCCAAGATGGGGTGACTTGTGGGGCTCGGACCAGGTTCTGTTACCCAGAATCCTTTGCAAACCTCAAAATTTGGCTAAAAAAACACATGTTCCTCACATTTCTGTGGCAGAAAGTTCTGGAATCTGAGAGGAGCCACAAATTTCCTTCCACCCAGCGTTCCCGCAAGTCTCCCGATAAAAATGATACCTCACTTGTGTGGGTAGGCCTAGCGCCCGCGACAGGAAACACCCCAAAGCGCAACGTGGACACATCCAATTGTTTGAAAGAAAACAGAGGTGTTTTTTGCAAAATGCCTACCTGTAGATTTTGGCCTCTAGCTCAGCCGGCACCTAGGGAAACCTACCAAACCTGTGCATTTCTGAAAACTAGAGACCTAGGGGAATCCAAGATGGGGTGACTTGTGGGGCTCCGACCAGGTTCTATTACCATGAATCCTTTGCAAACCTCAAAATTTGGCTAAAAAAACACATGTTCCTCACATTTCTGTGGCAGAAAGTTCTGGAATCTGAGAGGAGCCACAAATTTCCTTCCACCCAGTCTCCCGATAGAAATGATACCTCTCTTGTGTGGGTAGGCCTAGCGCCCGCGACAGGAAACGCCCCAAAGCGCAACGTTGACACATCCAATTTTTTTAAAGAAAACAGAGGTGATTTTTGCGAAGTACCTACCTGTAGATTTTGGCCTCTAGCTCAGCCGGCACCTAGGGAAACCTACCAAACCTGTGCAATTCTGAAAACTAGAGACCTAGGGGAATCCAAGATGGGGTGACTTGTGGGGCTCGGACCAGGTTCTGTTAGCCAGAATCCTTTGCAAACCTCAAAATTTGGCTAAAAAAACACATGTTCCTCACATTTCTGTGGCAGAAAGTTCTGGAATCTGAGAGGAGCCACGAATTTCCTTCCACCCAGCGTTCCCCCAAGTCTCCCGATAAAAATGATACCTCACTTGTGTGGGTAGGCCTAGCGCCCGCGACAGGAAACGCCCCAAAGCGCAACGTGGACACATCCCATTTTTTTTAAAGAAAACAGAGGTGATTTTTGCGAAGTGCCTACCTGTAGATTTTGGACTGTAGCTCAGCCGGCACCTAGGGAAACCTACCAAACCTGTGCATTTCTGAAAACTAGAGACCTAGGGGAATCCAAGATGGGGTGACTTGTGGGGCTCGGACCAGGTTCTGTTACCCAGAATCCTTTGCAAACCTCAAAATTTGGCTAAAAAAACACATGTTCCTCACATTTCTGTGGCAGAAAGTTCTGGAATCTGAGAGGAGCCAAAAATTTCCTTCCACCCAGTCTCCCGATAAAAATGATACCTCTCTTGTGTGGGTAGGCCTAGCGCCCGCGACAGGAAGCGCCCCAAAGCGCAACGTGGACACATCCAATTTTTTGAAAGAAAACAGAGGTGTTTTTTGCGAAGTGCCTACCTGTAGATTTTGGCCTCTAGCTCAGCCGGCACCTAGGGAAACCTACCAAACCTGTCCATTTCTGAAAACTACAGACCTAGGGGAATCCAAGATGGGGTGACTTGTGGGGCTCGGACCAGGTTCTGTTACCCAGAATCCTTTGCAAACCTCAAAATTTGGCTAAAAAAAACATATTCCTCACATTTCTGTGGCAGAAAGTTCTGGAATCTGAGAGGAGCCACAAATTTCCTTCCACCCAGCGTTCCCGCAAGTCTCCCGATAAAAATGATACCTCACTTGTGTGGGTAGGCCTAGCGCCCGCGACAGGAAACACCCCAAAGCGCAACGTGGACACATCCAATTTTTTTAAAGAAAACAGAGGTGTTTTTTGCGAAGTGCCTACCTGTAGATTTTGGCCTCTAGCTCAGCCGGCACCTAGGGAAACCTACCAAACCTGTGCATTTCTGAAAACTAGAGACCTAGGGGAATCCAAGATGGGGTGACTTGTGGGGCTCGGACCAGGTTCTGTTACCCAGAATCCTTTGCAAACCTCAAAATTTGGCTAAAAAAAACATGTTCCTCACATTTCTGTGGCAGAAAGTTCTGGAATCTGAGAGGAGCCACAAATTTCCTTCCACCCAGCGTTCCCGCAAGTCTCCCGATAAAAATGATACCTCACTTGTGTGGGTAGGCCTAGCGCCCGCGACAGGAAACACCCCAAAGCGCAACGTGGACACATCCAATTGTTTGAAAGAAAACAGAGGTGTTTTTTGCGAAATGCCTACCTGTAGATTTTGGCCTCTAGCTCAGCCGGCACCTAGGGAAACCTACCAAACCTGTGCATTTCTGAAAACTAGAGACCTAGGGGAATCCAAGATGGGGTGACTTGTGGGGCTCCGACCAGGTTCTATTACCAAGAATCCTTTGCAAACCTCAAAATTTGGCTAAAAAAACACATGTTCCTCACATTTCTGTGGCAGAAAGTTCTGGAATCTGAGAGGAGCCACAAATTTCCTTCCACCCAGTCTCCCGATAGAAATGATACCTCTCTTGTGTGGGTAGGCCTAGCGCCCGCGACAGGAAACGCCCCAAAGCGCAACGTGGACACATCCAATTTTTTGAAAGAAAACAGAGGTGATTTTTGCGAAGTACCTACCTGTAGATTTTGGCCTCTAGCTCAGCCGGCACCTAGGGAAACCTACCAAACCTGTGCATTTCTGAAAACTAGAGACCTAGGGGAATCCAAGATGGGGTGACTTGTGGGGCGCGGACCAGGTTCTGTTAGCCAGAATCCTTTGCAAACCTCAAAATTTGGCTAAAAAAACACATGTTCCTCACATTTCTGTGGCAAAAAGTTCTGGAATCTGAGAGGAGCCACGAATTTCCTTCCACCCAGCGTTCCCCCAAGTCTCCCGATAAAAATGATACCTCACTTGTGTGGGTAGGCCTAGCGCCCGCGACAGGAAACACCCCAAAGCGCAACGTGGACACATCCCATTTTTTTAAAAGAAAACAGAGGTGATTTTTGCGAAGTGCCTACCTGTAGATTTTGGCCTCTAGCTCAGCCGGCACCTAGGGAAACCTACCAAACCTGTGCATTTCTGAAAACTAGAGACCTAGGGGAATCCAAGATGGGGTGACTTGTGGGGCTCCGACCAGGTTCTATTACCAAGAATCCTTTGCAAACCTCAAAATTTGGCTAAAAAAACACATGTTCCTCACATTTCTGTGGCAGAAAGTTCTGGAATCTGAGAGGAGCCACAAATTTCCTTCCACCCAGTCTCCCGATAGAAATGATACCTCTCTTGTGTGGGTAGGCCTAGCGCCCGCGACAGGAAACGCCCCAAAGCGCAACGTGGACACATCCAATTTTTTGAAAAAAAACAGAGGTGATTTTTGCGAAGTACCTACCTGTAGATTTTGGCCTCTAGCTCAGCCGGCACCTAGGGAAACCTACCAAACCTGTGCATTTCTGAAAACTAGAGACCTAGGGGAATCCAAGATGGGGTGACTTGTGGGGCGCGGACCAGGTTCTGTTAGCCAGAATCCTTTGCAAACCTCAAAATTTGGCTAAAAAAACACATGTTCCTCACATTTCTGTGGCAAAAAGTTCTGGAATCTGAGAGGAGCCACGAATTTCCTTCCACCCAACGTTCCCCCAAGTCTCCCGATAAAAATGATACCTCACTTGTGTGGGTAGGCCTAGCGCCCGCGACAGGAAACGCCCCAAAGCGCAACGTGGACACATCCCATTTTTTTAAAAGAAAACAGAGGTGATTTTTGCGAAGTGCCTACCTGTAGATTTTGGACTCTAGCTCAGCCGGCACCTATGGAAACCTACCAAACCTGTGCATTTCTGAAAACTAGAGACCTAGGGGAATCCAAGATGGGGTGACTTGTGGGGCTCGGACCAGGTTCTGTTACCCAGAATCCTTTGCAAACCTCAAAATTTGGCTAAAAAAGCACATGTTCCTCACATTTCTGTGGCAGAAAGTTCTGGAATCTGAGAGGAGCCACAAATTTCCTTCCTCCCAGCGTTCTCCCAAGTCTACCTATAAAAATGATACCTCACTTGTGTGGGTAGGCCTAGCGCCCGCGACAGTACACACCCCAAAGCGCAACGTGGACACATCCAATTTTTTGAAAGAAAACAGAGGTGTTTTTTGCGAAGTGCCTACCTGTAGATTTTGGCCTCTAGCTCAGCCGGCACCTAGGGAAACCTACCAAACCTGTGCATTTCTGAAAACTAGAGACCTAGGGGAATCCAAGGTGGGGTGACTTGTGGGGCTCCGACCAGGTTCTATTACCAAGAATCCTTTGCAAACCTCAAAATTTGGCTAAAAAAACACATGTTCCTCACATTTCTGTGGCAGAAAGTTCTGGAATCTGAGAGGAGCCAAAAATTTCCTTCCACCCAGTCTCCCGATAAAAATGATACCTCTCTTGTGTGGGTAGGCCTAGCGCCCGCGACAGGAAACGCCCCAAAGCGCAACGTGGACACATCCAATATTTTGAAAGAAAACAGAGGTGATTTTTGCGAAGTGCCTACCTGTAGATTTTGGCCTCTAGCTCAGCCGGCACCTAGGGAAACCTACCAAACCTGTGCATTTCTGAAATCTAGAGACCTAGGGGAATCGATGATGGGGTGACTTGTGGGGCTCGGACCAGGTTCTGTTACCCAGAATCCTTTGCAAACCTCAAAATTTGGCTAAAAAAACACATTTTCCTCACATTTCTGTGGCAGAAAGTTCTGGAATCTGAGAGGAGCCACAAATTTCCTTCCACCCAGCGTTCCCCCAAGTCTCCCGATAAAAATGATACCTCACTTGTGTGGGTAGGCCTAGCGCCCGCGACAGGAAACGTCCCAAAGCGCAACGTGGACACATCCCATTTTTTTGGAAGAAAACAGAGGTGATTTTTGCGAAGTGCCTACCTGTAGATTTTGGCCTCTAGCTCAGCCGGCACCTAGGGAAACCTACCAAACCTGTGCAGTTCTGAAAACTAGAGACCTAGGGGAATCCAAGATGGGGTGACTTGTGGGGCTCGGACCAGGTTCTGTTACCCAGAATCCTTTGCAAACCTCAAAATTTGGCTAAAAAAACACATGTTCCTCACATTTCTGTGGCAGAAAGTTCTGGAATCTGAGAGGAGCCACAAATTACCTTCCACCCAGCGTTCCCCCAAGTCTCCCGATAAAAATGATACCTCACTTGTGTGGGTAGGCCTAGCGCCCGCGAGAGGAAACGCCCCAAAGCGCAACGTGGACACATCCATTTTTTTAAAAGAAAACAGAGGTGATTTTTGCGAAGTGCCTACCTGTAGATTTTGGACTCTAGCTCAGCCGGCACCTAGGGAAACCTACCAAACCTGTGCATTTCTGAAAACTAGAGACCTAGGGGAATCCAAGATGGGGTGACTTGTGGGGCTCGGACCAGGTTCTGTTACCCAGAATCCTTTGCAAACCTCAAAATTTGGCTAAAAAAACACATGTTCCTCACATTTCTGTGGCAGAAAGTTCTGGAATCTGAGAGGAGCCACAAATTTCCTTCCACCCAGCGTTCCCGCAAGTCTCCCGATAAAAATGATACCTCACTTGTGTGGGTAGGCTTAGCGCCCGCGACAGGAAACACCCCAAAGCGCAACGTGGACACATCCAATTGTTTGAAAGAAAACAGAGGTGTTTTTTGCGAAATGCCTACCTGTAGATTTTGGCCTCTAGCTCAGCCGGCACCTAGGGAAACCTACCAAACCTGTGCATTTCTGAAAACTAGAGACCTAGGGGAATCCAAGATGGGGTGACTTGTGGGGCTCCGACCAGGTTCTATTACCAAGAATCCTTTGCAAACCTCAAAATTTGGCTAAAAAAACACATGTTCCTCACATTTCTGTGGCAGAAAGTTCTGGAATCTGAGAGGAGCCACAAATTTCCTTCCACCCAGTCTCCCGATAGAAATGATACCTCTCTTGTGTGGGTAGGCCTAGCGCCCGCGACAGGAAACGCCCCAAAGCGCAAAGTTGACACATCCAATTTTTTTAAAGAAAACAGAGGTGATTTTTGCGAAGTACCTACCTGTAGATTTTGGCCTCTAGCTCAGCCGGCACCTAGGGAAACCTACCAAACCTGTGCATTTCTGAAAACTAGAGACCTAGGGGAATCCAAGATGGGGTGACTTGTGGGGCTCGGACCAGGTTCTGTTACCCAGAATCCTTTGCAAACCTCAAAATTTGGCTAAAAAACACATGTTCCTCACATTTCTGTGGCAGAAAGTTCTGGAATCTGAGAGGAGCCACGCATTTCCTTCCACCCAGCGTTCCCCCAAGTCTCCCGATAAAAATAATACCTCACTTGTGTGGGTAGGCCTAGCGCCCGCGACAGGAAACGCCCCAAAGCGCAACGTGGACACATCCCATTTTTTTTAAAGAAAACAGAGGTGATTTTTGCGAAGTGCCTACCTGTAGATTTTGGACTCTAGCTCAGCCGGCACCTAGGGAAACCTACCAAACCTGTGCATTTCTGAAAACTAGAGACCTAGGGGAATCCAATATGGGGTGACTTGTGGGGCTCGGACCAGGTTCTGTTACCCAGAATCCTTTGCAAACCTCAAAATTTGGCTAAAAAAACACATGTTCCTCACATTTCTGTGGCAGAAAGTTCTGGAATCTGAGAGGAGCCAAAAATTTCCTTCCACCCAGTCTCCCGATAAAAATGATACCTCTCTTGTGTGGGTAGGCCTAGCGCCCGCGACAGGAAGCGCCCCAAAGCGCAACGTGGACACATCCAATTTTTTGAAAGAAAACAGAGGTGTTTTTTGCGAAGTGCCTACCTGTAGATTTTGGCCTCTAGCTCAGCCGGCACCTAGGGAAACCTACCAAACCTGTGCATTTCTGAAAACTAGAGACCTAGGGGAATCCAAGATGGGGTGACTTGTGGGGCTCCGACCAGGTTCTGTTACCCAGAATCCTTTGCAAACCTCAAAATTTGGCTAAAAAAAACATGTTCCTCACATTTCTGTGGCAGAAAGTTCTGGAATCTGAGAGGAGCCACAAATTTCCTTCCACCCAGCGTTCCCGCAAGTCTCCCGATAAAAATGATACCTCACTTGTGTGGGTAGGCCTAGCGCCCGCGACAGGAAACACCCCAAAGCGCAACGTGGACACATCCAATTGTTTGAAAGAAAACAGAGGTGTTTTTTGCAAAATGCCTACCTGTAGATTTTGGCCTCTAGCTCAGCCGGCACCTAGGGAAACCTACCAAACCTGTGCATTTCTGAAAACTAGAGACCTAGGGGAATCCAAGATGGGGTGACTTGTGGGGCTCCGACCAGGTTCTATTACCAAGAATCCTTTGCAAACCTCAAAATTTGGCTAAAAAAACACATGTTCCTCACATTTCTGTGGCAGAAAGTTCTGGAATCTGAGAGGAGCCACAAATTTCCTTCCACCCAGTCTCCCGATAGAAATGATACCTCTCTTGTGTGGGTAGGCCTAGCGCCCGCGACAGGAAACGCCCCAAAGCGCAACGTTGACACATCCAATTTTTTTAAAGAAAACAGAGGTGATTTTTGCAAAGTACCTACCTGTAGATTTTGGCCTCTAGCTCAGCCGGCACCTAGGGAAACCTACCAAACCTGTGCAATTCTGAAAACTAGAGACCTAGGGGAATCCAAGATGGGGTGACTTGTGGGGCTCGGACCAGGTTCTGTTAGCCAGAATCCTTTGCAAACCTCAAAATTTGGCTAAAAAAACACATGTTCCTCACATTTCTGTGGCAGAAAGTTCTGGAATCTGAGAGGAGCCACGAATTTCCTTCCACCCAGCGTTCCCCCAAGTCTCCCGATAAAAATGATACCTCACTTGTGTGGGTAGGCCTAGCGCCCGCGACAGGAAACGCCCCAAAGCGCAACGTGGACACATCCCATTTTTTTTAAAGAAAACAGAGGTGATTTTTGCGAAGTGCCTACCTGTAGATTTTGGACTGTAGCTCAGCCGGCACCTAGGGAAACCTACCAAACCTGTGCATTTCTGAAAACTAGAGACCTAGGGGAATCCAAGATGGGGTGACTTGTGGGGCTCGGACCAGGTTCTGTTACCCAGAATCCTTTGCAAACCTCAAAATTTGGCTAAAAAAACACATGTTCCTCACATTTCTGTGGCAGAAAGTTCTGGAATCTGAGAGGAGCCAAAAATTTCCTTCCACCCAGTCTCCCGATAAAAATGATACCTCTCTTGTGTGGGTAGGCCTAGCGCCCGCGACAGGAAGCGCCCCAAAGCGCAACGTGGACACATCCAATTTTTTGAAAGAAAACAGAGGTGTTTTTTGCGAAGTGCCTACCTGTAGATTTTGGCCTCTAGCTCAGCCGGCACCTAGGGAAACCTACCAAACCTGTCCATTTCTGAAAACTACAGACCTAGGGGAATCCAAGATGGGGTGACTTGTGGGGCTCGGACCAGGTTCTGTTACCCAGAATCCTTTGCAAACCTCAAAATTTGGCTAAAAAAAACATATTCCTCACATTTCTGTGGCAGAAAGTTCTGGAATCTGAGAGGAGCCACAAATTTCCTTCCACCCAGCGTTCCCGCAAGTCTCCCGATAAAAATGATACCTCACTTGTGTGGGTAGGCCTAGCGCCCGCGACAGGAAACACCCCAAAGCGCAACGTGGACACATCCAATTTTTTTAAAGAAAACAGAGGTGTTTTTTGCGAAGTGCCTACCTGTAGATTTTGGCCTCTAGCTCAGCCGGCACCTAGGGAAACCTACCAAACCTGTGCATTTCTGAAAACTAGAGACCTAGGGGAATCCAAGATGGGGTGACTTGTGGGGCTCGGACCAGGTTCTGTTACCCAGAATCCTTTGCAAACCTCAAAATTTGGCTAAAAAAAACATGTTCCTCACATTTCTGTGGCAGAAAGTTCTGGAATCTGAGAGGAGCCACAAATTTCCTTCCACCCAGCGTTCCCGCAAGTCTCCCGATAAAAATGATACCTCACTTGTGTGGGTAGGCCTAGCGCCCGCGACAGGAAACACCCCAAAGCGCAACGTGGACACATCCAATTGTTTGAAAGAAAACAGAGGTGTTTTTTGCGAAATGCCTACCTGTAGATTTTGGCCTCTAGCTCAGCCGGCACCTAGGGAAACCTACCAAACCTGTGCATTTCTGAAAACTAGAGACCTAGGGGAATCCAAGATGGGGTGACTTGTGGGGCTCCGACCAGGTTCTATTACCAAGAATCCTTTGCAAACCTCAAAATTTGGCTAAAAAAACACATGTTCCTCACATTTCTGTGGCAGAAAGTTCTGGAATCTGAGAGGAGCCACAAATTTCCTTCCACCCAGTCTCCCGATAGAAATGATACCTCTCTTGTGTGGGTAGGCCTAGCGCCCGCGACAGGAAACGCCCCAAAGCGCAACGTGGACACATCCAATTTTTTGAAAGAAAACAGAGGTGATTTTTGCGAAGTACCTACCTGTAGATTTTGGCCTCTAGCTCAGCCGGCACCTAGGGAAACCTACCAAACCTGTGCATTTCTGAAAACTAGAGACCTAGGGGAATCCAAGATGGGGTGACTTGTGGGGCGCGGACCAGGTTCTGTTAGCCAGAATCCTTTGCAAACCTCAAAATTTGGCTAAAAAAACACATGTTCCTCACATTTCTGTGGCAAAAAGTTCTGGAATCTGAGAGGAGCCACGAATTTCCTTCCACACAGCGTTCCCCCAAGTCTCCCGATAAAAATGATACCTCACTTGTGTGGGTAGGCCTAGCGCCCGCGACAGGAAACACCCCAAAGCGCAACGTGGACACATCCCATTTTTTTAAAAGAAAACAGAGGTGATTTTTGCGAAGTGCCTACCTGTAGATTTTGGCCTCTAGCTCAGCCGGCACCTAGGGAAACCTACCAAACCTGTGCATTTCTGAAAACTAGAGACCTAGGGGAATCCAAGATGGGGTGACTTGTGGGGCTCCGACCAGGTTCTATTACCAAGAATCCTTTGCAAACCTCAAAATTTGGCTAAAAAAACACATGTTCCTCACATTTCTGTGGCAGAAAGTTCTGGAATCTGAGAGGAGCCACAAATTTCCTTCCACCCAGTCTCCCGATAGAAATGATACCTCTCTTGTGTGGGTAGGCCTAGCGCCCGCGACAGGAAACGCCCCAAAGCGCAACGTGGACACATCCAATTTTTTGAAAAAAAACAGAGGTGATTTTTGCGAAGTACCTACCTGTAGATTTTGGCCTCTAGCTCAGCCGGCACCTAGGGAAACCTACCAAACCTGTGCATTTCTGAAAACTAGAGACCTAGGGGAATCCAAGATGGGGTGACTTGTGGGGCGCGGACCAGGTTCTGTTAGCCAGAATCCTTTGCAAACCTCAAAATTTGGCTAAAAAAACACATGTTCCTCACATTTCTGTGGCAAAAAGTTCTGGAATCTGAGAGGAGCCACGAATTTCCTTCCACCCAACGTTCCCCCAAGTCTCCCGATAAAAATGATACCTCACTTGTGTGGGTAGGCCTAGCGCCCGCGACAGGAAACGCCCCAAAGCGCAACGTGGACACATCCCATTTTTTTAAAAGAGAACAGAGGTGATTTTTGCGAAGTGCCTACCTGTAGATTTTGGACTCTAGCTCAGCCGGCACCTATGGAAACCTACCAAACCTGTGCATTTCTGAAAACTAGAGACCTAGGGGAATCCAAGATGGGGTGACTTGTGGGGCTCGGACCAGGTTCTGTTACCCAGAATCCTTTGCAAACCTCAAAATTTGGCTAAAAAAGCACATGTTCCTCACATTTCTGTGGCAGAAAGTTCTGGAATCTGAGAGGAGCCACAAATTTCCTTCCTCCCAGCGTTCTCCCAAGTCTACCTATAAAAATGATACCTCACTTGTGTGGGTAGGCCTAGCGCCCGCGACAGTACACACCCCAAAGCGCAACGTGGACACATCCAATTTTTTGAAAGAAAACAGAGGTGTTTTTTGCGAAGTGCCTACCTGTAGATTTTGGCCTCTAGCTCAGCCGGCACCTAGGGAAACCTACCAAACCTGTGCATTTCTGAAAACTAGAGACCTAGGGGAATCCAAGGTGGGGTGACTTGTGGGGCTCCGACCAGGTTCTATTACCAAGAATCCTTTGCAAACCTCAAAATTTGGCTAAAAAAACACATGTTCCTCACATTTCTGTGGCAGAAAGTTCTGGAATCTGAGAGGAGCCAAAAATTTCCTTCCACCCAGTCTCCCGATAAAAATGATACCTCTCTTGTGTGGGTAGGCCTAGCGCCCGCGACAGGAAACGCCCCAAAGCGCAACGTGGACACATCCAATATTTTGAAAGAAAACAGAGGTGATTTTTGCGAAGTGCCTACCTGTAGATTTTGGCCTCTAGCTCAGCCGGCACCTAGGGAAACCTACCAAACCTGTGCATTTCTGAAATCTAGAGACCTAGGGGAATCGATGATGGGGTGACTTGTGGGGCTCGGACCAGGTTCTGTTACCCAGAATCCTTTGCAAACCTCAAAATTTGGCTAAAAAAACACATTTTCCTCACATTTCTGTGGCAGAAAGTTCTGGAATCTGAGAGGAGCCACAAATTTCCTTCCACCCAGCGTTCCCCCAAGTCTCCCGATAAAAATGATACCTCACTTGTGTGGGTAGGCCTAGCGCCCGCGACAGGAAACGTCCCAAAGCGCAACGTGGACACATCCCATTTTTTTGGAAGAAAACAGAGGTGATTTTTGCGAAGTGCCTACCTGTAGATTTTGGCCTCTAGCTCAGCCGGCACCTAGGGAAACCTACCAAACCTGTGCAGTTCTGAAAACTAGAGACCTAGGGGAATCCAAGATGGGGTGACTTGTGGGGCTCGGACCAGGTTCTGTTACCCAGAATCCTTTGCAAACCTCAAAATTTGGCTAAAAAAACACATGTTCCTCACATTTCTGTGGCAGAAAGTTCTGGAATCTGAGAGGAGCCACAAATTACCTTCCACCCAGCGTTCCCCCAAGTCTCCCGATAAAAATGATACCTCACTTGTGTGGGTAGGCCTAGCGCCCGCGAGAGGAAACGCCCCAAAGCGCAACGTGGACACATCCATTTTTTTAAAAGAAAACAGAGGTGATTTTTGCGAAGTGCCTACCTGTAGATTTTGGACTCTAGCTCAGCCGGCACCTAGGGAAACCTACCAAACCTGTGCATTTCTGAAAACTAGAGACCTAGGGGAATCCAAGATGGGGTGACTTGTGGGGCTCGGACCAGGTTCTGTTACCCAGAATCCTTTGCAAACCTCAAAATTTGGCTAAAAAAACACATGTTCCTCACATTTCTGTGGCAGAAAGTTCTGGAATCTGAGAGGAGCCACAAATTTCCTTCCACCCAGCGTTCCCGCAAGTCTCCCGATAAAAATGATACCTCACTTGTGTGGGTAGGCTTAGCGCCCGCGACAGGAAACACCCCAAAGCGCAACGTGGACACATCCAATTGTTTGAAAGAAAACAGAGGTGTTTTTTGCGAAATGCCTACCTGTAGATTTTGGCCTCTAGCTCAGCCGGCACCTAGGGAAACCTACCAAACCTGTGCATTTCTGAAAACTAGAGACCTAGGGGAATCCAAGATGGGGTGACTTGTGGGGCTCCGACCAGGTTCTATTACCAAGAATCCTTTGCAAACCTCAAAATTTGGCTAAAAAAACACATGTTCCTCACATTTCTGTGGCAGAAAGTTCTGGAATCTGAGAGGAGCCACAAATTTCCTTCCACCCAGTCTCCCGATAGAAATGATACCTCTCTTGTGTGGGTAGGCCTAGCGCCCGCGACAGGAAACGCCCCAAAGCGCAAAGTTGACACATCCAATTTTTTTAAAGAAAACAGAGGTGATTTTTGCGAAGTACCTACCTGTAGATTTTGGCCTCTAGCTCAGCCGGCACCTAGGGAAACCTACCAAACCTGTGCATTTCTGAAAACTAGAGACCTAGGGGAATCCAAGATGGGGTGACTTGTGGGGCTCGGACCAGGTTCTGTTACCCAGAATCCTTTGCAAACCTCAAAATTTGGCTAAAAAACACATGTTCCTCACATTTCTGTGGCAGAAAGTTCTGGAATCTGAGAGGAGCCACGCATTTCCTTCCACCCAGCGTTCCCCCAAGTCTCCCGATAAAAATAATACCTCACTTGTGTGGGTAGGCCTAGCGCCCGCGACAGGAAACGCCCCAAAGCGCAACGTGGACACATCCCATTTTTTTTAAAGAAAACAGAGGTGATTTTTGCGAAGTGCCTACCTGTAGATTTTGGACTCTAGCTCAGCCGGCACCTAGGGAAACCTACCAAACCTGTGCATTTCTGAAAACTAGAGACCTAGGGGAATCCAATATGGGGTGACTTGTGGGGCTCGGACCAGGTTCTGTTACCCAGAATCCTTTGCAAACCTCAAAATTTGGCTAAAAAAACACATGTTCCTCACATTTCTGTGGCAGAAAGTTCTGGAATCTGAGAGGAGCCAAAAATTTCCTTCCACCCAGTCTCCCGATAAAAATGATACCTCTCTTGTGTGGGTAGGCCTAGCGCCCGCGACAGGAAGCGCCCCAAAGCGCAACGTGGACACATCCAATTTTTTGAAAGAAAACAGAGGTGTTTTTTGCGAAGTGCCTACCTGTAGATTTTGGCCTCTAGCTCAGCCGGCACCTAGGGAAACCTACCAAACCTGTGCATTTCTGAAAACTAGAGACCTAGGGGAATCCAAGATGGGGTGACTTGTGGGGCTCCGACCAGGTTCTGTTACCCAGAATCCTTTGCAAACCTCAAAATTTGGCTAAAAAAAACATGTTCCTCACATTTCTGTGGCAGAAAGTTCTGGAATCTGAGAGGAGCCACAAATTTCCTTCCACCCAGCGTTCCCGCAAGTCTCCCGATAAAAATGATACCTCACTTGTGTGGGTAGGCCTAGCGCCCGCGACAGGAAACACCCCAAAGCGCAACGTGGACACATCCAATTTTTTGAAAGAAAACAGAGGTGTTTTTTGCGAAGTGCCTACCTGTAGATTTTGGCATCTAGCTCAGCCGGCACCTAGGGAAACCTACCAAACCTGTGCATTTCTGAAAACTAGAGACCTAGGGGAATCCAAGATGGGGTGACTTGTGGGGCTCGGACCAGGTTCTGTTACCCAGAATCCTTTGCAAACCTCAAAATTTGGCTAAAAAAAACATGTTCCTCACATTTCTGTGGCAGAAAGTTCTGGAATCTGAGAGGAGCCACAAATTTCCTTCCACCCAGCGTTCCCGCAAGTCTCCCGATAAAAATGATACCTCACTTGTGTGGGTAGGCCTAGCGCCCGCGACAGGAAACACCCCAAAGCGCAACGTGGACACATCCAATTGTTTGAAAGAAAACATAGGTGTTTTTTGCGAAATGCCTACCTGTAGATTTTGGCCTCTAGCTCAGCCGGCACCTAGGGAAACCTACCAAACCTGTGCATTTCTGAAAACTAGAGACCTAGGGGAATGCAAGATGGGGTGACTTGTGGGGCTCCGACCAGGTTCTATTACCAAGAATCCTTTGCAAACCTCAAAATTTGGCTAAAAAAACACATGTTCCTCACATTTCTGTGGCAGAAAGTTCTGGAATCTGAGAGGAGCCACGAATTTCCTTCCACCCAACGTTCCCCCAAGTCTCCCGATAAAAATGATACCTCACTTGTGTGGGTAGGCCTAGCGCCCGCGACAGGAAACGCCCCAAAGCGCAACGTGGACACATCCCATTTTTTTAAAAGAAAACAGAGGTGATTTTTGCGAAGTGCCTACCTGTAGATTTTGGACTCTAGCTCAGCCGGCACCTATGGAAACCTACCAAACCTGTGCATTTCTGAAAACTAGAGACCTAGGGGAATCCAAGATGGGGTGACTTGTGGGGCTCGGACCAGGTTCTGTTACCCAGAATCCTTTGCAAACCTCAAAATTTGGCTAAAAAAGCACATGTTCCTCACATTTCTGTGGCAGAAAGTTCTGGAATCTGAGAGGAGCCACAAATTTCCTTCCTCCCAGCGTTCTCCCAAGTCTACCTATAAAAATGATACCTCACTTGTGTGGGTAGGCCTAGCGCCCGCGACAGTACACACCCCAAAGCGCAACGTGGACACATCCAATTTTTTGAAAGAAAACAGAGGTGTTTTTTGCGAAGTGCCTACCTGTAGATTTTGGCCTCTAGCTCAGCCGGCACCTAGGGAAACCTACCAAACCTGTGCATTTCTGAAAACTAGAGACCTAGGGGAATCCAAGGTGGGGTGACTTGTGGGGCTCCGACCAGGTTCTATTACCAAGAATCCTTTGCAAACCTCAAAATTTGGCTAAAAAAACACATGTTCCTCACATTTCTGTGGCAGAAAGTTCTGGAATCTGAGAGGAGCCAAAAATTTCCTTCCACCCAGTCTCCCGATAAAAATGATACCTCTCTTGTGTGGGTAGGCCTAGCGCCCGCGACAGGAAACGCCCCAAAGCGCAACGTGGACACATCCAATATTTTGAAAGAAAACAGAGGTGATTTTTGCGAAGTGCCTACCTGTAGATTTTGGCCTCTAGCTCAGCCGGCACCTAGGGAAACCTACCAAACCTGTGCATTTCTGAAATCTAGAGACCTAGGGGAATCGATGATGGGGTGACTTGTGGGGCTCGGACCAGGTTCTGTTACCCAGAATCCTTTGCAAACCTCAAAATTTGGCTAAAAAAACACATTTTCCTCACATTTCTGTGGCAGAAAGTTCTGGAATCTGAGAGGAGCCACAAATTTCCTTCCACCCAGCGTTCCCCCAAGTCTCCCGATAAAAATGATACCTCACTTGTGTGGGTAGGCCTAGCGCCCGCGACAGGAAACGTCCCAAAGCGCAACGTGGACACATCCCATTTTTTTGGAAGAAAACAGAGGTGATTTTTGCGAAGTGCCTACCTGTAGATTTTGGCCTCTAGCTCAGCCGGCACCTAGGGAAACCTACCAAACCTGTGCAGTTCTGAAAACTAGAGACCTAGGGGAATCCAAGATGGGGTGACTTGTGGGGCTCGGACCAGGTTCTGTTACCCAGAATCCTTTGCAAACCTCAAAATTTGGCTAAAAAAACACATGTTCCTCACATTTCTGTGGCAGAAAGTTCTGGAATCTGAGAGGAGCCACAAATTACCTTCCACCCAGCGTTCCCCCAAGTCTCCCGATAAAAATGATACCTCACTTGTGTGGGTAGGCCTAGCGCCCGCGAGAGGAAACGCCCCAAAGCGCAACGTGGACACATCCATTTTTTTAAAAGAAAACAGAGGTGATTTTTGCGAAGTGCCTACCTGTAGATTTTGGACTCTAGCTCAGCCGGCACCTAGGGAAACCTACCAAACCTGTGCATTTCTGAAAACTAGAGACCTAGGGGAATCCAAGATGGGGTGACTTGTGGGGCTCGGACCAGGTTCTGTTACCCAGAATCCTTTGCAAACCTCAAAATTTGGCTAAAAAAACACATGTTCCTCACATTTCTGTGGCAGAAAGTTCTGGAATCTGAGAGGAGCCACAAATTTCCTTCCACCCAGCGTTCCCGCAAGTCTCCCGATAAAAATGATACCTCACTTGTGTGGGTAGGCTTAGCGCCCGCGACAGGAAACACCCCAAAGCGCAACGTGGACACATCCAATTGTTTGAAAGAAAACAGAGGTGTTTTTTGCGAAATGCCTACCTGTAGATTTTGGCCTCTAGCTCAGCCGGCACCTAGGGAAACCTACCAAACCTGTGCATTTCTGAAAACTAGAGACCTAGGGGAATCCAAGATGGGGTGACTTGTGGGGCTCCGACCAGGTTCTATTACCAAGAATCCTTTGCAAACCTCAAAATTTGGCTAAAAAAACACATGTTCCTCACATTTCTGTGGCAGAAAGTTCTGGAATCTGAGAGGAGCCACAAATTTCCTTCCACCCAGTCTCCCGATAGAAATGATACCTCTCTTGTGTGGGTAGGCCTAGCGCCCGCGACAGGAAACGCCCCAAAGCGCAAAGTTGACACATCCAATTTTTTTAAAGAAAACAGAGGTGATTTTTGCGAAGTACCTACCTGTAGATTTTGGCCTCTAGCTCAGCCGGCACCTAGGGAAACCTACCAAACCTGTGCATTTCTGAAAACTAGAGACCTAGGGGAATCCAAGATGGGGTGACTTGTGGGGCTCGGACCAGGTTCTGTTACCCAGAATCCTTTGCAAACCTCAAAATTTGGCTAAAAAACACATGTTCCTCACATTTCTGTGGCAGAAAGTTCTGGAATCTGAGAGGAGCCACGCATTTCCTTCCACCCAGCGTTCCCCCAAGTCTCCCGATAAAAATAATACCTCACTTGTGTGGGTAGGCCTAGCGCCCGCGACAGGAAACGCCCCAAAGCGCAACGTGGACACATCCCATTTTTTTTAAAGAAAACAGAGGTGATTTTTGCGAAGTGCCTACCTGTAGATTTTGGACTCTAGCTCAGCCGGCACCTAGGGAAACCTACCAAACCTGTGCATTTCTGAAAACTAGAGACCTAGGGGAATCCAATATGGGGTGACTTGTGGGGCTCGGACCAGGTTCTGTTACCCAGAATCCTTTGCAAACCTCAAAATTTGGCTAAAAAAACACATGTTCCTCACATTTCTGTGGCAGAAAGTTCTGGAATCTGAGAGGAGCCAAAAATTTCCTTCCACCCAGTCTCCCGATAAAAATGATACCTCTCTTGTGTGGGTAGGCCTAGCGCCCGCGACAGGAAGCGCCCCAAAGCGCAACGTGGACACATCCAATTTTTTGAAAGAAAACAGAGGTGTTTTTTGCGAAGTGCCTACCTGTAGATTTTGGCCTCTAGCTCAGCCGGCACCTAGGGAAACCTACCAAACCTGTGCATTTCTGAAAACTAGAGACCTAGGGGAATCCAAGATGGGGTGACTTGTGGGGCTCCGACCAGGTTCTGTTACCCAGAATCCTTTGCAAACCTCAAAATTTGGCTAAAAAAAACATGTTCCTCACATTTCTGTGGCAGAAAGTTCTGGAATCTGAGAGGAGCCACAAATTTCCTTCCACCCAGCGTTCCCGCAAGTCTCCCGATAAAAATGATACCTCACTTGTGTGGGTAGGCCTAGCGCCCGCGACAGGAAACACCCCAAAGCGCAACGTGGACACATCCAATTTTTTGAAAGAAAACAGAGGTGTTTTTTGCGAAGTGCCTACCTGTAGATTTTGGCATCTAGCTCAGCCGGCACCTAGGGAAACCTACCAAACCTGTGCATTTCTGAAAACTAGAGACCTAGGGGAATCCAAGATGGGGTGACTTGTGGGGCTCGGACCAGGTTCTGTTACCCAGAATCCTTTGCAAACCTCAAAATTTGGCTAAAAAAAACATGTTCCTCACATTTCTGTGGCAGAAAGTTCTGGAATCTGAGAGGAGCCACAAATTTCCTTCCACCCAGCGTTCCCGCAAGTCTCCCGATAAAAATGATACCTCACTTGTGTGGGTAGGCCTAGCGCCCGCGACAGGAAACACCCCAAAGCGCAACGTGGACACATCCAATTGTTTGAAAGAAAACATAGGTGTTTTTTGCGAAATGCCTACCTGTAGATTTTGGCCTCTAGCTCAGCCGGCACCTAGGGAAACCTACCAAACCTGTGCATTTCTGAAAACTAGAGACCTAGGGGAATGCAAGATGGGGTGACTTGTGGGGCTCCGACCAGGTTCTATTACCAAGAATCCTTTGCAAACCTCAAAATTTGGCTAAAAAAACACATGTTCCTCACATTTCTGTGGCAGAAAGTTCTGGAATCTGAGAGGAGCCACAAATTTCCTTCCACCCAGTCTTCCGATAGAAATGATACCTCTCTTGTGTGGGTAGGCCTAGCGCCCGCGACAGGAAACGCCCCAAAGCGCAACGTGGACACATCCAATTTTTTGAAAAAAAACAGAGGAGATTTTTGCGAAGTACCTACCTGTAGATTTTGGCCTCTAGCTCAGCCGGCACCTAGGGAAACCTACCAAACCTGTGCATTTCTGAAAACTAGAGACCTAGGGGAATCCAAGATGGGGTGACTTGTGGGGCTCGGACCAGGTTCTGTTAGCCAGAATCCTTTGCAAACCTCAAAATTTGGCTAAAAAAACACATGTTCCTCACATTTCTGTGGCAAAAAGTTCTGGAATCTGAGAGGAGCCACGAATTTCCTTCCACCCAGCGTTCCCCCAAGTCTCCCGATAAAAATGATACCTCACTTGTGTGGGTAGGCCTAGCGCCCGCGACAGGAAACGCCCCAAAGCGCAACGTGGACACATCCCATTTTTTAAAAAGAAAACAGAGGTGATTTTTGCGAAGTGCCTACCTGTAGATTTTGGACTCTAGCTCAGCCGGCACCTAGGGAAACCTACCAAACCTGTGCATTTCTGAAAACTAGAGACCTAGGGGAATCCAAGATGGGGTGACTTGTGGGGCTCGGACCAGGTTCTGTTACCCAGAATCCTTTGCAAACCTCAAAATTTGGCTAAAAAAACACATTTTCCTCACATTTCTGTGGCAGAAAGTTCTGGAATCTGAGAGGAGCCACAAATTTCCTTCCACCCAGCGTTCCCCCAAGTCTCCCGATAAAAATGATACCTCACTTGTGTGGGTAGGCCTAGCGCCCGCGACAGGAAACGTCCCAAAGCGCAACGTGGACACATCCCATTTTTTTGGAAGAAAACAGAGGTGATTTTTGCGAAGTGCCTACCTGTAGATTTTGGCCTCTAGCTCAGCCGGCACCTAGGGAAACCTACCAAACCTGTGCATTTCTGAAAACTAGAGACCTAGGGGAATCCAAGATGGGGTGACTTGTGGGGCTCGGACCAGGTTCTGTTACCCAGAATCCTTTGCAAACCTCAAAATTTGGCTAAATAAGCACATGTTCCTCACATTTCTGTGGCAGAAAGTTCTGGAATCTGAGAGGAGCCACAAATTTCCTTCCACCCAGCGTTCCCCCAAGTCTACCTATAAAAATGATACCTCACTTGTGTGGGTAGGCCTAGCGCCCGCGACAGTAAACACCCCAAAGCGCAACGTGGACACATCCAATTTTTTGAAAGAAAACAGAGGTGTTTTTTGCGAAGTGCCTACCTGTAGATTTTGGCCTCTAGCTCAGCCGGCACCTAGGGAAACCTACCAAACCTGTGCATTTCTGAGAACTAGAGACCTAGGGGAATCCAAGATGGGGTGACTTGTGGGGCTCCGACCAGGTTCTATTACCAAGAATCCTTTGCAAACCTCAAAATTTGGCTAAAAAAACACATGTTCCTCACATTTCTGTGGCAGAAAGTTCTGGAATCTGAGAGGAGCCAAAAATTTCCTTCCACCCAGTCTCCCGATAAAAATGATACCTCTCTTGTGTGGGTAGGCCTAGCGCCCGCGACAGGAAACGCCCCAAAGCGCAACGTGGACACATCCAATATTTTGAAAGAAAACAGAGGTGATTTTTGCGAAGTGCCTACCTGTAGATTTTGGCCTCTAGCTCAGCCGGCACCTAGGGAAACCTACCAAACCTGTGCATTTCTGAAATCTAGAGACCTAGGGGAATCGATGATGGGGTGACTTGTGGGGCTCGGACCAGGTTCTGTTACCCAGAATCCTTTGCAAACCTCAAAATTTGGCTAAAAAAACACATTTTCCTCACATTTCTGTGGCAGAAAGTTCTGGAATCTGAGAGGAGCCACAAATTTCCTTCCACCCAGCGTTCCCCCAAGTCTCCCGATAAAAATGATACCTCACTTGTGTGGGTAGGCCTAGCGCCCGCGACAGGAAACGTCCCAAAGCGCAACGTGGACACATCCCATTTTTTTGGAAGAAAACATAGGTGATTTTTGCGAAGTGCCTACCTGTAGATTTTGGCCTCTAGCTCAGCCGGCACCTAGGGAAACCTACCAAACCTGTGCAGTTCTGAAAACTAGAGACCCAGGGGAATCTAAGATGGGGTGACTTGTGGGGCTCGGACCAGGTTCTGTTACCCAGAATCCTTTGCAAACCTCAAAATTTGGTTAAAAAAACACATGTTCCTCACATTTCTGTGGCAGAAAGTTCTGGAATCTGAGAGGAGCCACAAATTACCTTCCACCCAGCGTTCCCCCAAGTCTCCCGATAAAAATGATACCTCACTTGTGTGGGTAGGCCTAGCGCCCGCGACAGGAAACGCCCCAAAGCGCAACGTGGACACATCCATTTTTTTTAAAGAAAACAGAGGTGATTTTTGCGAAGTGCCTACCTGTAGATTTTGGACTCTAGCTCAGCCGGCACCTAGGGAAACCTACCAAACCTGTGCATTTCTGAAAACTAGAGACCTAGGGGAATCCAAGATGGGGTGACTTGTGGGGCTCGGACCAGGTTCTGTTACCCAGAATCCTTTGCAAACCTCAAAATTTGGCTAAAAAAACACATGTTCCTCACATTTCTGTGGCAGAAAGTTCTGGAATCTGAGAGGAGCCACAAATTTCCTTCCACCCAGCGTTCCCGCAAGTCTCCCGATAAAAATGATACCTCACTTGTGTGGGTAGGCCTAGCGCCCGCGACAGGAAACACCCCAAAGCGCAACGTGGACACATCCAATTGTTTGAAAGAAAACAGAGGTGTTTTTTGCGAAATGCCTACCTGTAGATTTTGGCCTCTAGCTCAGCCGGCACCTAGGGAAACCTACCAAACCTGTGCATTTCTGAAAACTAGAGACCTAGGGGAATCCAAGATGGGGTGACTTGTGGGGCTCCGACCAGGTTCTATTACCAAGAATCCTTTGCAAACCTCAAAATTTGGCTAAAAAAACACATGTTCCTCACATTTCTGTGGCAGAAAGTTCTGGAATCTGAGAGGAGCCACAAATTTCCTTCCACCCAGTCTCCCGATAGAAATGATACCTCTCTTGTGTGGGTAGGCCTAGCGCCCGCGACAGGAAACGCCCCAAAGCGCAACGTTGACACATCCAATTTTTTTAAAGAAAACAGAGGTGATTTTTGCGAAGTACCTACCTGTAGATTTTGGCCTCTAGCTCAGCCGGCACCTAGGGAAACCTACCAAACCTGTGCATTTCTGAAAACTAGAGACCGAGGGGAATCCAAGATGGGGTGACTTGTGGGGTTCGGACCAGGTTCTGTTAGCCAGAATCCTTTGCAAACCTCAAAATTTGGCTAAAAAAACACATGTTCCTCACATTTCTGTGGCAGAAAGTTCTGGAATCTGAGAGGAGCCACGAATTTCCTTCCACCCAGCGTTCCCCCAAGTCTCCCGATAAAAATGATACCTCACTTGTGTGGGTAGGCCTAGCGCCCGCGACAGGAAACGCCCCAAAGCGCAACGTGGACACATCCCATTTTTTTTAAAGAAAACAGAGGTGATTTTTGCGAAGTGCCTACCTGTAGATTTTGGACTGTAGCTCAGCCGGCACCTAGGGAAACCTACCAAACCTGTGCATTTCTGAAAACTAGAGACCTAGGGGAATCCAAGATGGGGTGACTTGTGGGGCTCCGACCAGGTTCTATTACCAAGAATCCTTTGCAAACCTCAAAATTTGGCTAAAAAAACACATGTTCCTCACATTTCTGTGGCAGAAAGTTCTGGAATCTGAGAGGAGCCACAAATTTCCTTCCACCCAGTCTCCCGATAGAAATTATACCTCTCTTGAGTGGGTAGGCCTAGCGCCCGCGACAGGAAACGCCCCAAAGCGCAACGTGGACACATCCAATTTTTTGAAAGAAAACAGAGGTGATTTTTGCGAAGTACCTACCTGTAGATTTTGGCCTCTAGCTCAGCCGGCACCTAGGGAAACCTACCAAACCTGTGCATTTCTGAAAACTAGAGACCTAGGGGAATCCAAGATGGGGTGACTTGTGGGGCTCGGACCAGGTTCTGTTAGCCAGAATCCTTTGCAAACCTCAAAATTTGGCTAAAAAAACACATGTTCCTCACATTTCTGTGGCAGAAAGTTCTGGAATCTGAGAGGAGCCACGAATTTCCTTCCACCCAGCGTTCCCCCAAGTCTCCCGATAAAAATGATACCTCACTTGTGTGGGTAGGCCTAGCGCCCGCGACAGGAAACGCCCCAAAGCGCAACGTGGACACATCCCATTTTTTTAAAAGAAAACAGAGGTGATTTTTGCGAAGTGCCTACCTGTAGATTTTGGACTCTAGCTCAGCCGGCACCTAGGGAAACCTACCAAACCTGTGCATTTCTGAAATCTAGAGACCTAGAGGAATCCAAGATGGGGTGACTTGTGGGGCTCGGACTAGGTTCTGTTACCCAGAATCCTTTGCAAACCTCAAAATTTGGCTAAAAAAACACATGTTCCTCACATTTCTGTGGCAGAAAGTTCTGGAATCTGAGAGGAGCCACAAATTTCCTTCCACCCAGCGTTCCCGCAAGTTTCCCGATAAAAATGATACCTCACTTGTGTGGGTAGGCCTAGCGCCCGCGACAGGAAACACCCCAAAGCGCAACGTGGACACATCCAATTGTTTGAAAGAAAACAGAGGTGTTTTTTGCGAAATGCATACCTGTAGATTTTGGCCTCTAGCTCAGCCGGCACCTAGAGAAACCTACCAAACCTGTGCATTTCTGAAAACTAGAGACCTAGGGGAATCCAAAATGGGGTGACTTGTGGGGCTCGGACCAGGTTCTGTTAGCCAGAATCCTTTGCAAACCTCAAAATTTGGCTAAAAAAACACATGTTCCTCACATTTCTGTGGCAGAAAGTTCTGGAATCTGAGAGGAGCCACGAATTTCCTTTCACCCAGCGTTCCCCCAAGTCTCCCGATAAAAATGATACCTCACTTGTGTGGGTAGGCCTAGCGCCCGCGACAGGAAACGCCCCAAAGCGCAACGTGGACACATCCCATTTTTTTTAAAGAAAACAGAGGTGATTTTTGCGAAGTGCCTACCTGTAGATTTTGGACTCTAGCTCAGCCGGCACCTAGGGAAACCTACCAAACCTGTGCATTTCTGAAAACTAGAGACCTAGGGGAATCCAAGATGGGGTGACTTGTGGGGCTCCGACCAGGTTCTATTACCAAGAATCCTTTGCAAACCTCAAAATTTGGCTAAAAAAACACATGTTCCTCACATTTCTGTGGCAGAAACTTCTGGAATCTGAGAGGAGCCACAATTTTCCTTCCACCCAGTCTCCCTATAGAAATGATACCTCTCTTGTGTGGGTAGGCCTAGCGCCCGCGACAGGAAACGCCCCAAAGCGCAACGTGGACACATCCAATTTTTTTAAAGAAAACAGAGGTGATTTTTGCGAAGTACCTACCTGTAGATTTTGGCCTCTAGCTCAGCCGGCACCTAGGGAAACCTACCAAACCTGTGCATTTCTGAAAACTAGAGACCTAGGGGAATCCAAGATGGGGTGACTTGTGGGGCTCGGACCAGGTTCTGTTACCCAGAATCCTTTGCAAACCTCAAAATTTGGCTAAAAAAACACATGTTCCTCACATTTCTGTGGCAGAAAGTTCTGGAATCTGAGAGGAGCCACAAATTTCCTTCCACCCAGCGTTCCCGCAAGTCTCCCGATAAAAATGATACCTCACTTGTGTGTTGGTAGGCCTAGCGCCCGCGACAGGAAACGCCCCAAAGCGCAACGTGGACACATCCAATTTTTTTAAAGAAAACAGAGGTGATTTTTGCAAAAGTGCCTACCTGTAGATTTTGGCCTCTAGCTCAGCCGGCACCTAGGGAAACCTACCAAACCTGTGCATTTCTGAAAACTAGAGACCTAGGGGAATCAGAGATGGGGTGACTTGTGGGGCTCGGACCAGGTTCTATTACCCAGAATCCTTTGCAAACCTCAAAATTTGGCTAAAAAAACACATGTTCCTCACATTTCTGTGGCAGAAAGTTCTGGAATCTGAGAGGAGCCACAAATTTCCTTCCACCCAGCGTTCCCCCAAGTCTCCCGATAAAAATGATACCTCACTTGTGTGGGTAGGCCTAGCGCCCGCGACAGGAAACGCCCCAAAGCGCAACGTGGACACATCCAAGTTTTTTAAAGAAAACAGAGGTGATTTTTGCGAAGTGCCTACCTGTAGATTTTGGCCTCTAGCTCAGCCGGCACCTAGGGAAACCTACCAAACCTGTGCATTTCTGAAAACTAGAGACCTAGGGGAATCCAAGATGGGGTGACTTGTGGGGCTCGGACCAGGTTCTGTTACCCAGAATCCTTTGCAAACCTCAAAATTTGGCTAAAAAAACACATGCTTCTCACATTTCTGTGGCAGAAAGTTCTGGAATCTGAGAGGAGCCACAAATTTCCTTCCACCCAGCGTTCCCCCAAGTCTCCCGATAAAAATGATACCTCACTTGTGTGGGTAGGCCTAGCGCCCGCGACAGGAAACGCCCCAAAGCGCAACGTGGACACATCCCATTTTTTTTAAAGAAAACAGAGGTGATTTTTGCGAAGTGCCTACCTGTAGATTTTGGCCTCTAGCTCAACCGGCACCTAGGGAAACCTACCAAACCTGTGCATTTCTGAAAACTAGAGACCTAGGGGAATCCAAGATGGGGTGACTTGTGGGGCTCGGACCAGGTTCTGTTACCCAGAATCCTTTGCAAACCTCAAAATGTGGCTAAAAAAACACATGTTCCTCACATTTCTGTGGCAGAAAGTTCTGGAATCGGAGAGGAGCCACAAATTTCCTTCCACCCAGCGTTCCCCCAAGTCTCCCGATAAAAATTATACCTCACTTGTGTGGGTAGGCCTAGCGCCCGCGACAGGAAACGCCCCAAAGCGCAACGTGGACACATCCCATTTTTTTTAAAGAAAACAGAGGTGATTTTTGCGAAGTGCCTACCTGTAGATTTTGGCCTCTAGCTCAACCGGCACCTAGGGAAACCTACCAAACCTGTGCATTTCTGAAAACTAGAGACCTAGGGGAATCCAAGATGGGGTGACTTGTGGGGCTCGGACCAGGTTCTGTTACCCAGAATCCTTTGCAAACCTCAAAATTTGGCTAAAAAAACACTTGTTCCTCACATTTCTGTGGCAGAAAGTTCTGGAATCTGAGAGGAGCCACAAATTTCCTTCCACCCAGCGTTCCCCCAAGTCTCCCGATAAAAATTATACCTCACTTGTGTGGGTAGACCTAGCACCCACGACAGGAAACGCCCCAAAGCGAAACGTGGACACATCCAATTTTTTTAAAGAAAACAGAGGTGATTTTTGCGAAGTGCCTACCTGTAGATTTTGGCCTCTAGCTCACCCGGCACCTAGGGAAACCTACCAAACCTGTGCATTTCTGAAAACTAGAGACCTAGGGGAATCCAAGATGGGGTGACTTGTGGGGCTCGGACCAGGTTCTGTTACCCAGAATCCTTTGCAAACCTCAAAATTTGGCTAAAAAAACACATGTTCCTCACATTTCTGTGGCAGAAAGTTCTGGAATCTGAGAGGAGCCACAAATTTCCTTCCACCCAGCGTTCCCCCAAGTCTCCCGATAAAAATGATACCTCACTTGTGTGGGTAGGCCTAGCGCCCGCGACAGGAAACGCCCCAAAGCGCAACGTGGACACATCCCATTTTTTTAAAAGAAAACAGAGGTGATTTTTGCGAAGTGCCTACCTGTAGATTTTGGCCTCTAGCTCATCCGGCACCTAGGGAAACCTACCAAACCTGTGCATTTCTGAAAACTAGAGACCTAGGGGAATCCAAGATGGGGTGACTTGTGCGGCTCGGACCAGGTTCTGTTACCCAGAATCCTTTGCAAACCTCAAAATTTGGCTAAAAAACACATGTTCCTCACATTTCTGTGGCAGAAAGTTCTGGAACCTGAGAGGAGCCACAAATTTCCTTCCACCCAGCGTTCCCCCAAGTCTCCCGATAAAAATGATACCTCACTTGTGTGGGTAGGCCTAGCGCCCACGACAGGAAACGCCCCAAAGCGAAATGTGGACACATCCAATTTTTTTTAAGAATACAGAGGTGATTTTTGCGAAGTGCCTACCTGTAGATTTTGGCCTCTAGCTTACCCGGCACCTAGGGAAACCTACCAAACCTGTGCATTTCTGAAAACTAGAGACCTAAGGGAATCCAAGATGGGGTGACTTGTGGGGCTCCGACCAGGTTCTATTACCAAGAATCCTTTGCAAACCTCAAAATTTGGCTACAAAAACACATGTTCCTCACATTTCTGTGGCAGAAAGTTCTGGAATCTGAGAGGAGCCACAAATTTCCTTCCACCCAGTCTCCCGATAGAAATGATACCTCTCTTGTGTGGGTAGGCCTAGCGCCCGCGACAGGAAACGCCCCAAAGCGCAACGTGGACACATCCAATTTTTTGAAAGAAAACAGAGGTGATTTTTGCGAAGTACCTACCTGTAGATTTTGGCCTCTAGCTCAGCCGGCACCTAGGGAAACCTACCAAACCTGTGCATTTCTGAAAACTAGAGACCGAGGGGAATCCAAGATGGGGTGACTTGTGGGGCTCGGACCAGGTTCTATTACCCAGAATCCTTTGCAAACCTCAAAATTTGGCTAAAAAAACACATGTTCCTCACATTTCTGTGGCAGAAAGTTCTGGAATCTGAGAGGAGCCACAAATTTCCTTCCACCCAGCGTTCCCGCAAGTCTCCCGATAAAAATGATACCTCACTTGTGTGTTGGTAGGCCTAGCGCCCGCGACAGGAAACGCCCCAAAGCGCAACGTGGACACATCCAATTTTTTTAAAGAAAACAGAGGTGATTTTTGCAAAAGTGCCTACCTGTAGATTTTGGCCTCTAGCTCAGCCGGCACCTAGGGAAACCTACCAAACCTGTGCATTTCTGAAAACTAGAGACCTAGGGGAATCAGAGATGGGGTGACTTGTGGGGCTCGGACCAGGTTCTATTACCCAGAATCCTTTGCAAACCTCAAAATTTGGCTAAAAAAACACATGTTCCTCACATTTCTGTGGCAGAAAGTTCTGGAATCTGAGAGGAGCCACAAATTTCCTTCCACCCAGCGTTCCCCCAAGTCTCCCGATAAAAATGATACCTCACTTGTGTGGGTAGGCCTAGCGCCCGCGACAGGAAACGCCCCAAAGCGCAACGTGGACACATCCAAGTTTTTTAAAGAAAACAGAGGTGATTTTTGCGAAGTGCCTACCTGTAGATTTTGGCCTCTAGCTCAGCCGGCACCTAGGGAAACCTACCAAACCTGTGCATTTCTGAAAACTAGAGACCTAGGGGAATCCAAGATGGGGTGACTTGTGGGGCTCGGACCAGGTTCTGTTACCCAGAATCCTTTGCAAACCTCAAAATTTGGCTAAAAAAACACATGCTTCTCACATTTCTGTGGCAGAAAGTTCTGGAATCTGAGAGGAGCCACAAATTTCCTTCCACCCAGCGTTCCCCCAAGTCTCCCGATAAAAATGATACCTCACTTGTGTGGGTAGGCCTAGCGCCCGCGACAGGAAACGCCCCAAAGCGCAACGTGGACACATCCCATTTTTTTTAAAGAAAACAGAGGTGATTTTTGCGAAGTGCCTACCTGTAGATTTTGGCCTCTAGCTCAACCGGCACCTAGGGAAACCTACCAAACCTGTGCATTTCTGAAAACTAGAGACCTAGGGGAATCCAAGATGGGGTGACTTGTGGGGCTCGGACCAGGTTCTGTTACCCAGAATCCTTTGCAAACCTCAAAATGTGGCTAAAAAAACACATGTTCCTCACATTTCTGTGGCAGAAAGTTCTGGAATCGGAGAGGAGCCACAAATTTCCTTCCACCCAGCGTTCCCCCAAGTCTCCCGATAAAAATTATACCTCACTTGTGTGGGTAGGCCTAGCGCCCGCGACAGGAAACGCCCCAAAGCGCAACGTGGACACATCCCATTTTTTTTAAAGAAAACAGAGGTGATTTTTGCGAAGTGCCTACCTGTAGATTTTGGCCTCTAGCTCAACCGGCACCTAGGGAAACCTACCAAACCTGTGCATTTCTGAAAACTAGAGACCTAGGGGAATCCAAGATGGGGTGACTTGTGGGGCTCGGACCAGGTTCTGTTACCCAGAATCCTTTGCAAACCTCAAAATTTGGCTAAAAAAACACTTGTTCCTCACATTTCTGTGGCAGAAAGTTCTGGAATCTGAGAGGAGCCACAAATTTCCTTCCACCCAGCGTTCCCCCAAGTCTCCCGATAAAAATTATACCTCACTTGTGTGGGTAGACCTAGCACCCACGACAGGAAACGCCCCAAAGCGAAACGTGGACACATCCAATTTTTTTAAAGAAAACAGAGGTGATTTTTGCGAAGTGCCTACCTGTAGATTTTGGCCTCTAGCTCACCCGGCACCTAGGGAAACCTACCAAACCTGTGCATTTCTGAAAACTAGAGACCTAGGGGAATCCAAGATGGGGTGACTTGTGGGGCTCGGACCAGGTTCTGTTACCCAGAATCCTTTGCAAACCTCAAAATTTGGCTAAAAAAACACATGTTCCTCACATTTCTGTGGCAGAAAGTTCTGGAATCTGAGAGGAGCCACAAATTTCCTTCCACCCAGCGTTCCCCCAAGTCTCCCGATAAAAATGATACCTCACTTGTGTGGGTAGGCCTAGCGCCCGCGACAGGAAACGCCCCAAAGCGCAACGTGGACACATCCCATTTTTTTAAAAGAAAACAGAGGTGATTTTTGCGAAGTGCCTACCTGTAGATTTTGGCCTCTAGCTCATCCGGCACCTAGGGAAACCTACCAAACCTGTGCATTTCTGAAAACTAGAGACCTAGGGGAATCCAAGATGGGGTGACTTGTGCGGCTCGGACCAGGTTCTGTTACCCAGAATCCTTTGCAAACCTCAAAATTTGGCTAAAAAACACATGTTCCTCACATTTCTGTGGCAGAAAGTTCTGGAACCTGAGAGGAGCCACAAATTTCCTTCCACCCAGCGTTCCCCCAAGTCTCCCGATAAAAATGATACCTCACTTGTGTGGGTAGGCCTAGCGCCCACGACAGGAAACGCCCCAAAGCGAAATGTGGACACATCCAATTTTTTTTAAGAATACAGAGGTGATTTTTGCGAAGTGCCTACCTGTAGATTTTGGCCTCTAGCTTACCCGGCACCTAGGGAAACCTACCAAACCTGTGCATTTCTGAAAACTAGAGACCTAAGGGAATCCAAGATGGGGTGACTTGTGGGGCTCCGACCAGGTTCTATTACCAAGAATCCTTTGCAAACCTCAAAATTTGGCTACAAAAACACATGTTCCTCACATTTCTGTGGCAGAAAGTTCTGGAATCTGAGAGGAGCCACAAATTTCCTTCCACCCAGTCTCCCGATAGAAATGATACCTCTCTTGTGTGGGTAGGCCTAGCGCCCGCGACAGGAAACGCCCCAAAGCGCAACGTGGACACATCCAATTTTTTGAAAGAAAACAGAGGTGATTTTTGCGAAGTACCTACCTGTAGATTTTGGCCTCTAGCTCAGCCGGCACCTAGGGAAACCTACCAAACCTGTGCATTTCTGAAAACTAGAGACCTAGGGGAATCCAAGATGGGGTGACTTGTGGGGCTCGGACCAGGTTCTGTTAGCCAGAATCCTTTGCAAACCTCAAAATTTGGCTAAAAAAACACATGTTCCTCACATTTCTGTGGCAGAAAGTTCTGGAATCTGAGAGGAGCCACGAATTTCCTTCCACCCAGCGTTCCCCCAAGTCTCCCGATAAAAATGATACCTCACTTGTGTGGGTAGGCCTAGCGCCCGCGACAGGAAACACCCCAAGGCGCAACGTGGACACATCCAATTGTTTGAAAGAAAACAGAGGTGTTTTTTGCGAAATGCCTACCTGTAGATCTTGGCCTCTAGCTCAGCCGGCACCTTGGGAAACCTACCAAACCTGTGCATTTCTGAAAACTAGAGACCTAGGGGAATCCAAAATGGGGTGACTTGTGGGGCTCGGACCAGGTTCTGTTAGCCAGAATCCTTTGCAAACCTCAAAATTTGGCTAAAAAAACACATGTTCCTCACATTTCTGTGGCAGAAAGTTCTGGAATCTGAGAGGAGCCACGAATTTCCTTCCACCCAGCGTTCCCCCAAGTCTCCCGATAAAAATGATACCTCACTTGTGTGGGTAGGCCTAGCGCCCGCGACAGGAAACGCCCCAAAGCGCAACGTGGACACATCCCATTTTTTTTAAAGAAAACAGAGGTGATTTTTGCGAAGTGCCTACCTGTAGATTTTGGACTCTAGCTCAGCCGGCACCTAGGGAAACCTACCAAACCTGTGCATTTCTGAAAACTAGAGACCTAGGGGAATCCAAGATGGGGTGACTTGTGGGGCTCCGACCAGGTTCTGTTAGCCAGAATCCTTTGCAAACCTCAAAATTTGGCTAAAAAAACACATGTTCCTCACATTTCTGTGGCAGAAACTTCTGGAATCTGAGAGGAGCCACAATTTTCCTTCCACCCAGTCTCCCTATAGAAATGATACCTCTCTTGTGTGGGTAGGCCTAGCGCCCGCGACAGGAAACGCCCCAAAGCGCAACGTGGACACATCCAATTTTTTTAAAGAAAACAGAGGTGATTTTTGCGAAGTACCTACCTGTAGATTTTGGCCTCTAGCTCAGCCGGCACCTAGGGAAACCTACCAAACCTGTGCATTTCTGAAAACTAGAGACCGAGGGGAATCCAAGATGGGGTGACTTGTGGGGTTCGGACCAGGTTCTGTTAGCCAGAATCCTTTGCAAACCTCAAAATTTGGCTAAAAAAACACATGTTCCTCACATTTCTGTGGCAGAAAGTTCTGGAATCTGAGAGGAGCCACGAATTTCCTTCCACCCAGCGTTCCCCCAAGTCTCCCGATAAAAATGATACCTCACTTGTGTGGGTAGGCCTAGCGCCCGCGACAGGAAACGCCCCAAAGCGCAACGTGGACACATCCCATTTTTTTTAAAGAAAACAGAGGTGATTTTTGCGAAGTGCCTACCTGTAGATTTTGGACTGTAGCTCAGCCGGCACCTAGGGAAACCTACCAAACCTGTGCATTTCTGAAAACTAGAGACCTAGGGGAATCCAAGATGGGGTGACTTGTGGGGCTCCGACCAGGTTCTATTACCAAGAATCCTTTGCAAACCTCAAAATTTGGCTAAAAAAACACATGTTCCTCACATTTCTGTGGCAGAAAGTTCTGGAATCTGAGAGGAGCCACAAATTTCCTTCCACCCAGTCTCCCGATAGAAATTATACCTCTCTTGAGTGGGTAGGCCTAGCGCCCGCGACAGGAAACGCCCCAAAGCGCAACGTGGACACATCCAATTTTTTGAAAGAAAACAGAGGTGATTTTTGCGAAGTACCTACCTGTAGATTTTGGCCTCTAGCTCAGCCGGCACCTAGGGAAACCTACCAAACCTGTGCATTTCTGAAAACTAGAGACCTAGGGGAATCCAAGATGGGGTGACTTGTGGGGCTCGGACCAGGTTCTGTTAGCCAGAATCCTTTGCAAACCTCAAAATTTGGCTAAAAAAACACATGTTCCTCACATTTCTGTGGCAGAAAGTTCTGGAATCTGAGAGGAGCCACGAATTTCCTTCCACCCAGCGTTCCCCCAAGTCTCCCGATAAAAATGATACCTCACTTGTGTGGGTAGGCCTAGCGCCCGCGACAGGAAACGCCCCAAAGCGCAACGTGGACACATCCCATTTTTTTAAAAGAAAACAGAGGTGATTTTTGCGAAGTGCCTACCTGTAGATTTTGGACTCTAGCTCAGCCGGCACCTAGGGAAACCTACCAAACCTGTGCATTTCTGAAATCTAGAGACCTAGAGGAATCCAAGATGGGGTGACTTGTGGGGCTCGGACTAGGTTCTGTTACCCAGAATCCTTTGCAAACCTCAAAATTTGGCTAAAAAAACACATGTTCCTCACATTTCTGTGGCAGAAAGTTCTGGAATCTGAGAGGAGCCACAAATTTCCTTCCACCCAGCGTTCCCGCAAGTTTCCCGATAAAAATGATACCTCACTTGTGTGGGTAGGCCTAGCGCCCGCGACAGGAAACACCCCAAAGCGCAACGTGGACACATCCAATTGTTTGAAAGAAAACAGAGGTGTTTTTTGCGAAATGCATACCTGTAGATTTTGGCCTCTAGCTCAGCCGGCACCTAGGGAAACCTACCAAACCTGTGCATTTCTGAAAACTAGAGACCTAGGGGAATCCAAAATGGGGTGACTTGTGGGGCTCGGACCAGGTTCTGTTAGCCAGAATCCTTTGCAAACCTCAAAATTTGGCTAAAAAAACACATGTTCCTCACATTTCTGTGGCAGAAAGTTCTGGAATCTGAGAGGAGCCACGAATTTCCTTTCACCCAGCGTTCCCCCAAGTCTCCCGATAAAAATGATACCTCACTTGTGTGGGTAGGCCTAGCGCCCGCGACAGGAAACGCCCCAAAGCGCAACGTGGACACATCCCATTTTTTTTAAAGAAAACAGAGGTGATTTTTGCGAAGTGCCTACCTGTAGATTTTGGACTCTAGCTCAGCCGGCACCTAGGGAAACCTACCAAACCTGTGCATTTCTGAAAACTAGAGACCTAGGGGAATCCAAGATGGGGTGACTTGTGGGGCTCCGACCAGGTTCTATTACCAAGAATCCTTTGCAAACCTCAAAATTTGGCTAAAAAAACACATGTTCCTCACATTTCTGTGGCAGAAACTTCTGGAATCTGAGAGGAGCCACAATTTTCCTTCCACCCAGTCTCCCTATAGAAATGATACCTCTCTTGTGTGGGTAGGCCTAGCGCCCGCGACAGGAAACGCCCCAAAGCGCAACGTGGACACATCCAATTTTTTTAAAGAAAACAGAGGTGATTTTTGCGAAGTACCTACCTGTAGATTTTGGCCTCTAGCTCAGCCGGCACCTAGGGAAACCTACCAAACCTGTGCATTTCTGAAAACTAGAGACCTAGGGGAATCCAAGATGGGGTGACTTGTGGGGCTCGGACCAGGTTCTGTTACCCAGAATCCTTTGCAAACCTCAAAATTTGGCTAAAAAAACACATGTTCCTCACATTTCTGTGGCAGAAAGTTCTGGAATCTGAGAGGAGCCACAAATTTCCTTCCACCCAGCGTTCCCGCAAGTCTCCCGATAAAAATGATACCTCACTTGTGTGTTGGTAGGCCTAGCGCCCGCGACAGGAAACGCCCCAAAACGCAACGTGGACACATCCAATTTTTTTAAAGAAAACAGAGGTGATTTTTGCAAAAGTGCCTACCTGTAGATTTTGGCCTCTAGCTCAGCCGGCACCTAGGGAAACCTACCAAACCTGTGCATTTCTGAAAACTAGAGACCTAGGGGAATCAGAGATGGGGTGACTTGTGGGGCTCGGACCAGGTTCTATTACCCAGAATCCTTTGCAAACCTCAAAATTTGGCTAAAAAAGCACATGTTCCTCACATTTCTGTGGCAGAAAGTTCTGGAATCTGAGAGGAGCCACAAATTTCCTTCCACCCAGCGTTCCCCCAAGTCTCCCGATAAAAATGATACCTCACTTGTGTGGGTAGGCCTAGCGCCCGCGACAGGAAACGCCCCAAAGCGCAACGTGGACACATCCAAGTTTTTTAAAGAAAACAGAGGTGATTTTTGCGAAGTGCCTACCTGTAGATTTTGGCCTCTAGCTCAGCCGGCACCTAGGGAAACCTACCAAACCTGTGCATTTCTGAAAACTAGAGACCTAGGGGAATCCAAGGTGGGGTGACTTGTGGGGCTCCGACCAGGTTCTATTACCAAGAATCCTTTGCAAACCTCAAAATTTGGCTAAAAAAACACATGTTCCTCACATTTCTGTGGCAGAAAGTTCTGGAATCTGAGAGGAGCCAAAAATTTCCTTCCACCCAGTCTCCCGATAAAAATGATACCTCTCTTGTGTGGGTAGGCCTAGCGCCCGCGACAGGAAACGCCCCAAAGCGCAACGTGGACACATCCAATATTTTGAAAGAAAACAGAGGTGATTTTTGCGAAGTGCCTACCTGTAGATTTTGGCCTCTAGCTCAGCCGGCACCTAGGGAAACCTACCAAACCTGTGCATTTCTGAAATCTAGAGACCTAGGGGAATCGATGATGGGGTGACTTGTGGGGCTCGGACCAGGTTCTGTTACCCAGAATCCTTTGCAAACCTCAAAATTTGGCTAAAAAAACACATTTTCCTCACATTTCTGTGGCAGAAAGTTCTGGAATCTGAGAGGAGCCACAAATTTCCTTCCACCCAGCGTTCCCCCAAGTCTCCCGATAAAAATGATACCTCACTTGTGTGGGTAGGCCTAGCGCCCGCGACAGGAAACGTCCCAAAGCGCAACGTGGACACATCCCATTTTTTTGGAAGAAAACAGAGGTGATTTTTGCGAAGTGCCTACCTGTAGATTTTGGCCTCTAGCTCAGCCGGCACCTAGGGAAACCTACCAAACCTGTGCAGTTCTGAAAACTAGAGACCTAGGGGAATCCAAGATGGGGTGACTTGTGGGGCTCGGACCAGGTTCTGTTACCCAGAATCCTTTGCAAACCTCAAAATTTGGCTAAAAAAACACATGTTCCTCACATTTCTGTGGCAGAAAGTTCTGGAATCTGAGAGGAGCCACAAATTACCTTCCACCCAGCGTTCCCCCAAGTCTCCCGATAAAAATGATACCTCACTTGTGTGGGTAGGCCTAGCGCCCGCGAGAGGAAACGCCCCAAAGCGCAACGTGGACACATCCATTTTTTTAAAAGAAAACAGAGGTGATTTTTGCGAAGTGCCTACCTGTAGATTTTGGACTCTAGCTCAGCCGGCACCTAGGGAAACCTACCAAACCTGTGCATTTCTGAAAACTAGAGACCTAGGGGAATCCAAGATGGGGTGACTTGTGGGGCTCGGACCAGGTTCTGTTACCCAGAATCCTTTGCAAACCTCAAAATTTGGCTAAAAAAACACATGTTCCTCACATTTCTGTGGCAGAAAGTTCTGGAATCTGAGAGGAGCCACAAATTTCCTTCCACCCAGCGTTCCCGCAAGTCTCCCGATAAAAATGATACCTCACTTGTGTGGGTAGGCTTAGCGCCCGCGACAGGAAACACCCCAAAGCGCAACGTGGACACATCCAATTGTTTGAAAGAAAACAGAGGTGTTTTTTGCGAAATGCCTACCTGTAGATTTTGGCCTCTAGCTCAGCCGGCACCTAGGGAAACCTACCAAACCTGTGCATTTCTGAAAACTAGAGACCTAGGGGAATCCAAGATGGGGTGACTTGTGGGGCTCCGACCAGGTTCTATTACCAAGAATCCTTTGCAAACCTCAAAATTTGGCTAAAAAAACACATGTTCCTCACATTTCTGTGGCAGAAAGTTCTGGAATCTGAGAGGAGCCACAAATTTCCTTCCACCCAGTCTCCCGATAGAAATGATACCTCTCTTGTGTGGGTAGGCCTAGCGCCCGCGACAGGAAACGCCCCAAAGCGCAAAGTTGACACATCCAATTTTTTTAAAGAAAACAGAGGTGATTTTTGCGAAGTACCTACCTGTAGATTTTGGCCTCTAGCTCAGCCGGCACCTAGGGAAACCTACCAAACCTGTGCATTTCTGAAAACTAGAGACCTAGGGGAATCCAAGATGGGGTGACTTGTGGGGCTCGGACCAGGTTCTGTTACCCAGAATCCTTTGCAAACCTCAAAATTTGGCTAAAAAACACATGTTCCTCACATTTCTGTGGCAGAAAGTTCTGGAATCTGAGAGGAGCCACGCATTTCCTTCCACCCAGCGTTCCCCCAAGTCTCCCGATAAAAATAATACCTCACTTGTGTGGGTAGGCCTAGCGCCCGCGACAGGAAACGCCCCAAAGCGCAACGTGGACACATCCCATTTTTTTTAAAGAAAACAGAGGTGATTTTTGCGAAGTGCCTACCTGTAGATTTTGGACTCTAGCTCAGCCGGCACCTAGGGAAACCTACCAAACCTGTGCATTTCTGAAAACTAGAGACCTAGGGGAATCCAATATGGGGTGACTTGTGGGGCTCGGACCAGGTTCTGTTACCCAGAATCCTTTGCAAACCTCAAAATTTGGCTAAAAAAACACATGTTCCTCACATTTCTGTGGCAGAAAGTTCTGGAATCTGAGAGGAGCCACAAATTTCCTTCCACCCAGCGTTCCCGCAAGTCTCCCGATAAAAATGATACCTCACTTGTGTGGGTAGGCCTAGCGCCCGCGACAGGAAACACCCCAAAGCGCAACGTGGACACATCCAATTTTTTGAAAGAAAACAGAGGTGTTTTTTGCGAAGTGCCTACCTGTAGATTTTGGCATCTAGCTCAGCCGGCACCTAGGGAAACCTACCAAACCTGTGCATTTCTGAAAACTAGAGACCTAGGGGAATCCAAGATGGGGTGACTTGTGGGGCTCGGACCAGGTTCTGTTACCCAGAATCCTTTGCAAACCTCAAAATTTGGCTAAAAAAAACATGTTCCTCACATTTCTGTGGCAGAAAGTTCTGGAATCTGAGAGGAGCCACAAATTTCCTTCCACCCAGCGTTCCCGCAAGTCTCCCGATAAAAATGATACCTCACTTGTGTGGGTAGGCCTAGCGCCCGCGACAGGAAACACCCCAAAGCGCAACGTGGACACATCCAATTGTTTGAAAGAAAACATAGGTGTTTTTTGCGAAATGCCTACCTGTAGATTTTGGCCTCTAGCTCAGCCGGCACCTAGGGAAACCTACCAAACCTGTGCATTTCTGAAAACTAGAGACCTAGGGGAATGCAAGATGGGGTGACTTGTGGGGCTCCGACCAGGTTCTATTACCAAGAATCCTTTGCAAACCTCAAAATTTGGCTAAAAAAACACATGTTCCTCACATTTCTGTGGCAGAAAGTTCTGGAATCTGAGAGGAGCCACAAATTTCCTTCCACCCAGTCTTCCGATAGAAATGATACCTCTCTTGTGTGGGTAGGCCTAGCGCCCGCGACAGGAAACGCCCCAAAGCGCAACGTGGACACATCCAATTTTTTGAAAAAAAACAGAGGTGATTTTTGCGAAGTACCTACCTGTAGATTTTGGCCTCTAGCTCAGCCGGCACCTAGGGAAACCTACCAAACCTGTGCATTTCTGAAAACTAGAGACCTAGGGGAATCCAAGATGGGGTGACTTGTGGGGCTCGGACCAGGTTCTGTTAGCCAGAATCCTTTGCAAACCTCAAAATTTGGCTAAAAAAACACATGTTCCTCACATTTCTGTGGCAAAAAGTTCTGGAATCTGAGAGGAGCCACGAATTTCCTTCCACCCAGCGTTCCCCCAAGTCTCCCGATAAAAATGATACCTCACTTGTGTGGGTAGGCCTAGCGCCCGCGACAGGAAACGCCCCAAAGCGCAACGTGGACACATCCCATTTTTTAAAAAGAAAACAGAGGTGATTTTTGCGAAGTGCCTACCTGTAGATTTTGGACTCTAGCTCAGCCGGCACCTAGGGAAACCTACCAAACCTGTGCATTTCTGAAAACTAGAGACCTAGGGGAATCCAAGATGGGGTGACTTGTGGGGCTCGGACCAGGTTCTGTTACCCAGAATCCTTTGCAAACCTCAAAATTTGGCTAAAAAAACACATTTTCCTCACATTTCTGTGGCAGAAAGTTCTGGAATCTGAGAGGAGCCACAAATTTCCTTCCACCCAGCGTTCCCCCAAGTCTCCCGATAAAAATGATACCTCACTTGTGTGGGTAGGCCTAGCGCCCGCGACAGGAAACGTCCCAAAGCGCAACGTGGACACATCCCATTTTTTTGGAAGAAAACAGAGGTGATTTTTGCGAAGTGCCTACCTGTAGATTTTGGCCTCTAGCTCAGCCGGCACCTAGGGAAACCTACCAAACCTGTGCATTTCTGAAAACTAGAGACCTAGGGGAATCCAAGATGGGGTGACTTGTGGGGCTCGGACCAGGTTCTGTTACCCAGAATCCTTTGCAAACCTCAAAATTTGGCTAAATAAGCACATGTTCCTCACATTTCTGTGGCAGAAAGTTCTGGAATCTGAGAGGAGCCACAAATTTCCTTCCACCCAGCGTTCCCCCAAGTCTACCTATAAAAATGATACCTCACTTGTGTGGGTAGGCCTAGCGCCCGCGACAGTAAACACCCCAAAGCGCAACGTGGACACATCCAATTTTTTGAAAGAAAACAGAGGTGTTTTTTGCGAAGTGCCTACCTGTAGATTTTGGCCTCTAGCTCAGCCGGCACCTAGGGAAACCTACCAAACCTGTGCATTTCTGAGAACTAGAGACCTAGGGGAATCCAAGATGGGGTGACTTGTGGGGCTCCGACCAGGTTCTATTACCAAGAATCCTTTGCAAACCTCAAAATTTGGCTAAAAAAACACATGTTCCTCACATTTCTGTGGCAGAAAGTTCTGGAATCTGAGAGGAGCCAAAAATTTCCTTCCACCCAGTCTCCCGATAAAAATGATACCTCTCTTGTGTGGGTAGGCCTAGCGCCCGCGACAGGAAACGCCCCAAAGCGCAACGTGGACACATCCAATATTTTGAAAGAAAACAGAGGTGATTTTTGCGAAGTGCCTACCTGTAGATTTTGGCCTCTAGCTCAGCCGGCACCTAGGGAAACCTACCAAACCTGTGCATTTCTGAAATCTAGAGACCTAGGGGAATCGATGATGGGGTGACTTGTGGGGCTCGGACCAGGTTCTGTTACCCAGAATCCTTTGCAAACCTCAAAATTTGGCTAAAAAAACACATTTTCCTCACATTTCTGTGGCAGAAAGTTCTGGAATCTGAGAGGAGCCACAAATTTCCTTCCACCCAGCGTTCCCCCAAGTCTCCCGATAAAAATGATACCTCACTTGTGTGGGTAGGCCTAGCGCCCGCGACAGGAAACGTCCCAAAGCGCAACGTGGACACATCCCATTTTTTTGGAAGAAAACATAGGTGATTTTTGCGAAGTGCCTACCTGTAGATTTTGGCCTCTAGCTCAGCCGGCACCTAGGGAAACCTACCAAACCTGTGCAGTTCTGAAAACTAGAGACCCAGGGGAATCTAAGATGGGGTGACTTGTGGGGCTCGGACCAGGTTCTGTTACCCAGAATCCTTTGCAAACCTCAAAATTTGGTTAAAAAAACACATGTTCCTCACATTTCTGTGGCAGAAAGTTCTGGAATCTGAGAGGAGCCACAAATTACCTTCCACCCAGCGTTCCCCCAAGTCTCCCGATAAAAATGATACCTCACTTGTGTGGGTAGGCCTAGCGCCCGCGACAGGAAACGCCCCAAAGCGCAACGTGGACACATCCATTTTTTTTAAAGAAAACAGAGGTGATTTTTGCGAAGTGCCTACCTGTAGATTTTGGACTCTAGCTCAGCCGGCACCTAGGGAAACCTACCAAACCTGTGCATTTCTGAAAACTAGAGACCTAGGGGAATCCAAGATGGGGTGACTTGTGGGGCTCGGACCAGGTTCTGTTACCCAGAATCCTTTGCAAACCTCAAAATTTGGCTAAAAAAACACATGTTCCTCACATTTCTGTGGCAGAAAGTTCTGGAATCTGAGAGGAGCCACAAATTTCCTTCCACCCAGCGTTCCCGCAAGTCTCCCGATAAAAATGATACCTCACTTGTGTGGGTAGGCCTAGCGCCCGCGACAGGAAACACCCCAAAGCGCAACGTGGACACATCCAATTGTTTGAAAGAAAACAGAGGTGTTTTTTGCGAAATGCCTACCTGTAGATTTTGGCCTCTAGCTCAGCCGGCACCTAGGGAAACCTACCAAACCTGTGCATTTCTGAAAACTAGAGACCTAGGGGAATCCAAGATGGGGTGACTTGTGGGGCTCCGACCAGGTTCTATTACCAAGAATCCTTTGCAAACCTCAAAATTTGGCTAAAAAAACACATGTTCCTCACATTTCTGTGGCAGAAAGTTCTGGAATCTGAGAGGAGCCACAAATTTCCTTCCACCCAGTCTCCCGATAGAAATGATACCTCTCTTGTGTGGGTAGGCCTAGCGCCCGCGACAGGAAACGCCCCAAAGCGCAACGTTGACACATCCAATTTTTTTAAAGAAAACAGAGGTGATTTTTGCGAAGTACCTACCTGTAGATTTTGGCCTCTAGCTCAGCCGGCACCTAGGGAAACCTACCAAACCTGTGCATTTCTGAAAACTAGAGACCGAGGGGAATCCAAGATGGGGTGACTTGTGGGGTTCGGACCAGGTTCTGTTAGCCAGAATCCTTTGCAAACCTCAAAATTTGGCTAAAAAAACACATGTTCCTCACATTTCTGTGGCAGAAAGTTCTGGAATCTGAGAGGAGCCACGAATTTCCTTCCACCCAGCGTTCCCCCAAGTCTCCCGATAAAAATGATACCTCACTTGTGTGGGTAGGCCTAGCGCCCGCGACAGGAAACGCCCCAAAGCGCAACGTGGACACATCCCATTTTTTTTAAAGAAAACAGAGGTGATTTTTGCGAAGTGCCTACCTGTAGATTTTGGACTGTAGCTCAGCCGGCACCTAGGGAAACCTACCAAACCTGTGCATTTCTGAAAACTAGAGACCTAGGGGAATCCAAGATGGGGTGACTTGTGGGGCTCCGACCAGGTTCTATTACCAAGAATCCTTTGCAAACCTCAAAATTTGGCTAAAAAAACACATGTTCCTCACATTTCTGTGGCAGAAAGTTCTGGAATCTGAGAGGAGCCACAAATTTCCTTCCACCCAGTCTCCCGATAGAAATTATACCTCTCTTGAGTGGGTAGGCCTAGCGCCCGCGACAGGAAACGCCCCAAAGCGCAACGTGGACACATCCAATTTTTTGAAAGAAAACAGAGGTGATTTTTGCGAAGTACCTACCTGTAGATTTTGGCCTCTAGCTCAGCCGGCACCTAGGGAAACCTACCAAACCTGTGCATTTCTGAAAACTAGAGACCTAGGGGAATCCAAGATGGGGTGACTTGTGGGGCTCGGACCAGGTTCTGTTAGCCAGAATCCTTTGCAAACCTCAAAATTTGGCTAAAAAAACACATGTTCCTCACATTTCTGTGGCAGAAAGTTCTGGAATCTGAGAGGAGCCACGAATTTCCTTCCACCCAGCGTTCCCCCAAGTCTCCCGATAAAAATGATACCTCACTTGTGTGGGTAGGCCTAGCGCCCGCGACAGGAAACGCCCCAAAGCGCAACGTGGACACATCCCATTTTTTTAAAAGAAAACAGAGGTGATTTTTGCGAAGTGCCTACCTGTAGATTTTGGACTCTAGCTCAGCCGGCACCTAGGGAAACCTACCAAACCTGTGCATTTCTGAAATCTAGAGACCTAGAGGAATCCAAGATGGGGTGACTTGTGGGGCTCGGACTAGGTTCTGTTACCCAGAATCCTTTGCAAACCTCAAAATTTGGCTAAAAAAACACATGTTCCTCACATTTCTGTGGCAGAAAGTTCTGGAATCTGAGAGGAGCCACAAATTTCCTTCCACCCAGCGTTCCCGCAAGTTTCCCGATAAAAATGATACCTCACTTGTGTGGGTAGGCCTAGCGCCCGCGACAGGAAACACCCCAAAGCGCAACGTGGACACATCCAATTGTTTGAAAGAAAACAGAGGTGTTTTTTGCGAAATGCATACCTGTAGATTTTGGCCTCTAGCTCAGCCGGCACCTAGGGAAACCTACCAAACCTGTGCATTTCTGAAAACTAGAGACCTAGGGGAATCCAAAATGGGGTGACTTGTGGGGCTCGGACCAGGTTCTGTTAGCCAGAATCCTTTGCAAACCTCAAAATTTGGCTAAAAAAACACATGTTCCTCACATTTCTGTGGCAGAAAGTTCTGGAATCTGAGAGGAGCCACGAATTTCCTTTCACCCAGCGTTCCCCCAAGTCTCCCGATAAAAATGATACCTCACTTGTGTGGGTAGGCCTAGCGCCCGCGACAGGAAACGCCCCAAAGCGCAACGTGGACACATCCCATTTTTTTTAAAGAAAACAGAGGTGATTTTTGCGAAGTGCCTACCTGTAGATTTTGGACTCTAGCTCAGCCGGCACCTAGGGAAACCTACCAAACCTGTGCATTTCTGAAAACTAGAGACCTAGGGGAATCCAAGATGGGGTGACTTGTGGGGCTCCGACCAGGTTCTATTACCAAGAATCCTTTGCAAACCTCAAAATTTGGCTAAAAAAACACATGTTCCTCACATTTCTGTGGCAGAAACTTCTGGAATCTGAGAGGAGCCACAATTTTCCTTCCACCCAGTCTCCCTATAGAAATGATACCTCTCTTGTGTGGGTAGGCCTAGCGCCCGCGACAGGAAACGCCCCAAAGCGCAACGTGGACACATCCAATTTTTTTAAAGAAAACAGAGGTGATTTTTGCGAAGTACCTACCTGTAGATTTTGGCCTCTAGCTCAGCCGGCACCTAGGGAAACCTACCAAACCTGTGCATTTCTGAAAACTAGAGACCTAGGGGAATCCAAGATGGGGTGACTTGTGGGGCTCGGACCAGGTTCTGTTACCCAGAATCCTTTGCAAACCTCAAAATTTGGCTAAAAAAACACATGTTCCTCACATTTCTGTGGCAGAAAGTTCTGGAATCTGAGAGGAGCCACAAATTTCCTTCCACCCAGCGTTCCCGCAAGTCTCCCGATAAAAATGATACCTCACTTGTGTGTTGGTAGGCCTAGCGCCCGCGACAGGAAACGCCCCAAAGCGCAACGTGGACACATCCAATTTTTTTAAAGAAAACAGAGGTGATTTTTGCAAAAGTGCCTACCTGTAGATTTTGGCCTCTAGCTCAGCCGGCACCTAGGGAAACCTACCAAACCTGTGCATTTCTGAAAACTAGAGACCTAGGGGAATCAGAGATGGGGTGACTTGTGGGGCTCGGACCAGGTTCTATTACCCAGAATCCTTTGCAAACCTCAAAATTTGGCTAAAAAAACACATGTTCCTCACATTTCTGTGGCAGAAAGTTCTGGAATCTGAGAGGAGCCACAAATTTCCTTCCACCCAGCGTTCCCCCAAGTCTCCCGATAAAAATGATACCTCACTTGTGTGGGTAGGCCTAGCGCCCGCGACAGGAAACGCCCCAAAGCGCAACGTGGACACATCCAAGTTTTTTAAAGAAAACAGAGGTGATTTTTGCGAAGTGCCTACCTGTAGATTTTGGCCTCTAGCTCAGCCGGCACCTAGGGAAACCTACCAAACCTGTGCATTTCTGAAAACTAGAGACCTAGGGGAATCCAAGATGGGGTGACTTGTGGGGCTCGGACCAGGTTCTGTTACCCAGAATCCTTTGCAAACCTCAAAATTTGGCTAAAAAAACACATGCTTCTCACATTTCTGTGGCAGAAAGTTCTGGAATCTGAGAGGAGCCACAAATTTCCTTCCACCCAGCGTTCCCCCAAGTCTCCCGATAAAAATGATACCTCACTTGTGTGGGTAGGCCTAGCGCCCGCGACAGGAAACGCCCCAAAGCGCAACGTGGACACATCCCATTTTTTTTAAAGAAAACAGAGGTGATTTTTGCGAAGTGCCTACCTGTAGATTTTGGCCTCTAGCTCAACCGGCACCTAGGGAAACCTACCAAACCTGTGCATTTCTGAAAACTAGAGACCTAGGGGAATCCAAGATGGGGTGACTTGTGGGGCTCGGACCAGGTTCTGTTACCCAGAATCCTTTGCAAACCTCAAAATGTGGCTAAAAAAACACATGTTCCTCACATTTCTGTGGCAGAAAGTTCTGGAATCGGAGAGGAGCCACAAATTTCCTTCCACCCAGCGTTCCCCCAAGTCTCCCGATAAAAATTATACCTCACTTGTGTGGGTAGGCCTAGCGCCCGCGACAGGAAACGCCCCAAAGCGCAACGTGGACACATCCCATTTTTTTTAAAGAAAACAGAGGTGATTTTTGCGAAGTGCCTACCTGTAGATTTTGGCCTCTAGCTCAACCGGCACCTAGGGAAACCTACCAAACCTGTGCATTTCTGAAAACTAGAGACCTAGGGGAATCCAAGATGGGGTGACTTGTGGGGCTCGGACCAGGTTCTGTTACCCAGAATCCTTTGCAAACCTCAAAATTTGGCTAAAAAAACACTTGTTCCTCACATTTCTGTGGCAGAAAGTTCTGGAATCTGAGAGGAGCCACAAATTTCCTTCCACCCACCGTTCCCCCAAGTCTCCCGATAAAAATTATACCTCACTTGTGTGGGTAGGCCTAGCGCCCACGACAGGAAACGCCCCAAAGCGAAACGTGGACACATCCAATTTTTTTAAAGAAAACAGAGGTGATTTTTGCGAAGTGCCTACCTGTAGATTTTGGCCTCTAGCTCACCCGGCACCTAGGGAAACCTACCAAACCTGTGCATTTCTGAAAACTAGAGACCTAGGGGAATCCAAGATGGGGTGACTTGTGGGGCTCGGACCAGGTTCTGTTACCCAGAATCCTTTGCAAACCTCAAAATTTGGCTAAAAAAACACATGTTCCTCACATTTCTGTGGCAGAAAGTTCTGGAATCTGAGAGGAGCCACAAATTTCCTTCCACCCAGCGTTCCCCCAAGTCTCCCGATAAAAATGATACCTCACTTGTGTGGGTAGGCCTAGCGCCCGCGACAGGAAACGCCCCAAAGCGCAACGTGGACACATCCCATTTTTTTAAAAGAATACAGAGGTGATTTTTGCGAAGTGCCTACCTGTAGATTTTGGCCTCTAGCTTACCCGGCACCTAGGGAAACCTACCAAACCTGTGCATTTCTGAAAACTAGAGACCTAAGGGAATCCAAGATGGGGTGACTTGTGGGGCTCCGACCAGGTTCTATTACCAAGAATCCTTTGCAAACCTCAAAATTTGGCTACAAAAACACATGTTCCTCACATTTCTGTGGCAGAAAGTTCTGGAATCTGAGAGGAGCCACAAATTTCCTTCCACCCAGTCTCCCGATAGAAATGATACCTCTCTTGTGTGGGTAGGCCTAGCGCCCGCGACAGGAAACGCCCCAAAGCGCAACGTGGACACATCCAATTTTTTGAAAGAAAACAGAGGTGATTTTTGCGAAGTACCTACCTGTAGATTTTGGCCTCTAGCTCAGCCGGCACCTAGGGAAACCTACCAAACCTGTGCATTTCTGAAAACTAGAGACCTAGGGGAATCCAAGATGGGGTGACTTGTGGGGCTCGGACCAGGTTCTGTTAGCCAGAATCCTTTGCAAACCTCAAAATTTGGCTAAAAAAACACATGTTCCTCACATTTCTGTGGCAGAAAGTTCTGGAATCTGAGAGGAGCCACGAATTTCCTTCCACCCAGCGTTCCCCCAAGTCTCCCGATAAAAATGATACCTCACTTGTGTGGGTAGGCCTAGCGCCCGCGACAGGAAACACCCCAAGGCGCAACGTGGACACATCCAATTGTTTGAAAGAAAACAGAGGTGTTTTTTGCGAAATGCCTACCTGTAGATCTTGGCCTCTAGCTCAGCCGGCACCTTGGGAAACCTACCAAACCTGTGCATTTCTGAAAACTAGAGACCTAGGGGAATCCAAAATGGGGTGACTTGTGGGGCTCGGACCAGGTTCTGTTAGCCAGAATCCTTTGCAAACCTCAAAATTTGGCTAAAAAAACACATGTTCCTCACATTTCTGTGGCAGAAAGTTCTGGAATCTGAGAGGAGCCACGAATTTCCTTCCACCCAGCGTTCCCCCAAGTCTCCCGATAAAAATGATACCTCACTTGTGTGGGTAGGCCTAGCGCCCGCGACAGGAAACGCCCCAAAGCGCAACGTGGACACATCCCATTTTTTTAAAAGAAAACAGAGGTGATTTTTGCGAAGTGCCTACCTGTAGATTTTGGACTCTAGCTCAGCCGGCACCTAGGGAAACCTACCAAACCTGTGCATTTCTGAAAACTAGAGACCTAGGGGAATCCAAGATGGGGTGACTTGTGGGGCTCCGACCAGGTTCTGTTAGCCAGAATCCTTTGCAAACCTCAAAATTTGGCTAAAAAAACACATGTTCCTCACATTTCTGTGGCAGAAACTTCTGGAATCTGAGAGGAGCCACAATTTTCCTTCCACCCAGTCTCCCTATAGAAATGATACCTCTCTTGTGTGGGTAGGCCTAGCGCCCGCGACAGGAAACGCCCCAAAGCGCAACGTGGACACATCCAATTTTTTTAAAGAAAACAGAGGTGATTTTTGCGAAGTACCTACCTGTAGATTTTGGCCTCTAGCTCAGCCGGCACCTAGGGAAACCTACCAAACCTGTGCATTTCTGAAAACTAGAGACCGAGGGGAATCCAAGATGGGGTGACTTGTGGGGTTCGGACCAGGTTCTGTTAGCCAGAATCCTTTGCAAACCTCAAAATTTGGCTAAAAAAACACATGTTCCTCACATTTCTGTGGCAGAAAGTTCTGGAATCTGAGAGGAGCCACGAATTTCCTTCCACCCAGCGTTCCCCCAAGTCTCCCGATAAAAATGATACCTCACTTGTGTGGGTAGGCCTAGCGCCCGCGACAGGAAACGCCCCAAAGCGCAACGTGGACACATCCCATTTTTTTTAAAGAAAACAGAGGTGATTTTTGCGAAGTGCCTACCTGTAGATTTTGGACTGTAGCTCAGCCGGCACCTAGGGAAACCTACCAAACCTGTGCATTTCTGAAAACTAGAGACCTAGGGGAATCCAAGATGGGGTGACTTGTGGGGCTCCGACCAGGTTCTATTACCAAGAATCCTTTGCAAACCTCAAAATTTGGCTAAAAAAACACATGTTCCTCACATTTCTGTGGCAGAAAGTTCTGGAATCTGAGAGGAGCCACAAATTTCCTTCCACCCAGTCTCCCGATAGAAATTATACCTCTCTTGAGTGGGTAGGCCTAGCGCCCGCGACAGGAAACGCCCCAAAGCGCAACGTGGACACATCCAATTTTTTGAAAGAAAACAGAGGTGATTTTTGCGAAGTACCTACCTGTAGATTTTGGCCTCTAGCTCAGCCGGCACCTAGGGAAACCTACCAAACCTGTGCATTTCTGAAAACTAGAGACCTAGGGGAATCCAAGATGGGGTGACTTGTGGGGCTCGGACCAGGTTCTGTTAGCCAGAATCCTTTGCAAACCTCAAAATTTGGCTAAAAAAACACATGTTCCTCACATTTCTGTGGCAGAAAGTTCTGGAATCTGAGAGGAGCCACGAATTTCCTTCCACCCAGCGTTCCCCCAAGTCTCCCGATAAAAATGATACCTCACTTGTGTGGGTAGGCCTAGCGCCCGCGACAGGAAACGCCCCAAAGCGCAACGTGGACACATCCCATTTTTTTAAAAGAAAACAGAGGTGATTTTTGCGAAGTGCCTACCTGTAGATTTTGGACTCTAGCTCAGCCGGCACCTAGGGAAACCTACCAAACCTGTGCATTTCTGAAATCTAGAGACCTAGAGGAATCCAAGATGGGGTGACTTGTGGGGCTCGGACTAGGTTCTGTTACCCAGAATCCTTTGCAAACCTCAAAATTTGGCTAAAAAAACACATGTTCCTCACATTTCTGTGGCAGAAAGTTCTGGAATCTGAGAGGAGCCACAAATTTCCTTCCACCCAGCGTTCCCGCAAGTTTCCCGATAAAAATGATACCTCACTTGTGTGGGTAGGCCTAGCGCCCGCGACAGGAAACACCCCAAAGCGCAACGTGGACACATCCAATTGTTTGAAAGAAAACAGAGGTGTTTTTTGCGAAATGCATACCTGTAGATTTTGGCCTCTAGCTCAGCCGGCACCTAGGGAAACCTACCAAACCTGTGCATTTCTGAAAACTAGAGACCTAGGGGAATCCAAAATGGGGTGACTTGTGGGGCTCGGACCAGGTTCTGTTAGCCAGAATCCTTTGCAAACCTCAAAATTTGGCTAAAAAAACACATGTTCCTCACATTTCTGTGGCAGAAAGTTCTGGAATCTGAGAGGAGCCACGAATTTCCTTTCACCCAGCGTTCCCCCAAGTCTCCCGATAAAAATGATACCTCACTTGTGTGGGTAGGCCTAGCGCCCGCGACAGGAAACGCCCCAAAGCGCAACGTGGACACATCCCATTTTTTTTAAAGAAAACAGAGGTGATTTTTGCGAAGTGCCTACCTGTAGATTTTGGACTCTAGCTCAGCCGGCACCTAGGGAAACCTACCAAACCTGTGCATTTCTGAAAACTAGAGACCTAGGGGAATCCAAGATGGGGTGACTTGTGGGGCTCCGACCAGGTTCTATTACCAAGAATCCTTTGCAAACCTCAAAATTTGGCTAAAAAAACACATGTTCCTCACATTTCTGTGGCAGAAACTTCTGGAATCTGAGAGGAGCCACAATTTTCCTTCCACCCAGTCTCCCTATAGAAATGATACCTCTCTTGTGTGGGTAGGCCTAGCGCCCGCGACAGGAAACGCCCCAAAGCGCAACGTGGACACATCCAATTTTTTTAAAGAAAACAGAGGTGATTTTTGCGAAGTACCTACCTGTAGATTTTGGCCTCTAGCTCAGCCGGCACCTAGGGAAACCTACCAAACCTGTGCATTTCTGAAAACTAGAGACCTAGGGGAATCCAAGATGGGGTGACTTGTGGGGCTCGGACCAGGTTCTGTTACCCAGAATCCTTTGCAAACCTCAAAATTTGGCTAAAAAAACACATGTTCCTCACATTTCTGTGGCAGAAAGTTCTGGAATCTGAGAGGAGCCACAAATTTCCTTCCCCCCAGCGTTCCCGCAAGTCTCCCGATAAAAATGATACCTCACTTGTGTGTTGGTAGGCCTAGCGCCCGCGACAGGAAACGCCCCAAAGCGCAACGTGGACACATCCAATTTTTTTAAAGAAAACAGAGGTGATTTTTGCAAAAGTGCCTACCTGTAGATTTTGGCCTCTAGCTCAGCCGGCACCTAGGGAAACCTACCAAACCTGTGCATTTCTGAAAACTAGAGACCTAGGGGAATCAGAGATGGGGTGACTTGTGGGGCTCGGACCAGGTTCTATTACCCAGAATCCTTTGCAAACCTCAAAATTTGGCTAAAAAAACACATGTTCCTCACATTTCTGTGGCAGAAAGTTCTGGAATCTGAGAGGAGCCACAAATTTCCTTCCACCCAGCGTTCCCCCAAGTCTCCCGATAAAAATGATACCTCACTTGTGTGGGTAGGCCTAGCGCCCGCGACAGGAAACGCCCCAAAGCGCAACGTGGACACATCCAAGTTTTTTAAAGAAAACAGAGGTGATTTTTGCGAAGTGCCTACCTGTAGATTTTGGCCTCTAGCTCAGCCGGCACCTAGGGAAACCTACCAAACCTGTGCATTTCTGAAAACTAGAGACCTAGGGGAATCCAAGATGGGGTGACTTGTGGGGCTCGGACCAGGTTCTGTTACCCAGAATCCTTTGCAAACCTCAAAATTTGGCTAAAAAAACACATGCTTCTCACATTTCTGTGGCAGAAAGTTCTGGAATCTGAGAGGAGCCACAAATTTCCTTCCACCCAGCGTTCCCCCAAGTCTCCCGATAAAAATGATACCTCACTTGTGTGGGTAGGCCTAGCGCCCGCGACAGGAAACGCCCCAAAGCGCAACGTGGACACATCCCATTTTTTTTAAAGAAAACAGAGGTGATTTTTGCGAAGTGCCTACCTGTAGATTTTGGCCTCTAGCTCAACCGGCACCTAGGGAAACCTACCAAACCTGTGCATTTCTGAAAACTAGAGACCTAGGGGAATCCAAGATGGGGTGACTTGTGGGGCTCGGACCAGGTTCTGTTACCCAGAATCCTTTGCAAACCTCAAAATGTGGCTAAAAAAACACATGTTCCTCACATTTCTGTGGCAGAAAGTTCTGGAATCGGAGAGGAGCCACAAATTTCCTTCCACCCAGCGTTCCCCCAAGTCTCCCGATAAAAATTATACCTCACTTGTGTGGGTAGGCCTAGCGCCCGCGACAGGAAACGCCCCAAAGCGCAACGTGGACACATCCCATTTTTTTTAAAGAAAACAGAGGTGATTTTTGCGAAGTGCCTACCTGTAGATTTTGGCCTCTAGCTCAACCGGCACCTAGGGAAACCTACCAAACCTGTGCATTTCTGAAAACTAGAGACCTAGGGGAATCCAAGATGGGGTGACTTGTGGGGCTCGGACCAGGTTCTGTTACCCAGAATCCTTTGCAAACCTCAACATTTGGCTAAAAAAACACTTGTTCCTCACATTTCTGTGGCAGAAAGTTCTGGAATCTGAGAGGAGCCACAAATTTCCTTCCACCCAGCGTTCCCCCAAGTCTCCCGATAAAAATTATACCTCACTTGTGTGGGTAGGCCTAGCGCCCACGACAGGAAACGCCCCAAAGCGAAACGTGGACACATCCAATTTTTTTAAAGAAAACAGAGGTGATTTTTGCGAAGTGCCTACCTGTAGATTTTGGCCTCTAGCTCACCCGGCACCTAGGGAAACCTACCAAACCTGTGCATTTCTGAAAACTAGAGACCTAGGGGAATCCAAGATGGGGTGACTTGTGGGGCTCGGACCAGGTTCTGTTACCCAGAATCCTTTGCAAACCTCAAAATTTGGCTAAAAAAACACATGTTCCTCACATTTCTGTGGCAGAAAGTTCTGGAATCTGAGAGGAGCCACAAATTTCCTTCCACCCAGCGTTCCCCCAAGTCTCCCGATAAAAATGATACCTCACTTGTGTGGGTAGGCCTAGCGCCCGCGACAGGAAACGCCCCAAAGCGCAACGTGGACACATCCCATTTTTTTAAAAGAAAACAGAGGTGATTTTTGCGAAGTGCCTACCTGTAGATTTTGGCCTCTAGCTCATCCGGCACCTAGGGAAACCTACCAAACCTGTGCATTTCTGAAAACTAGAGACCTAGGGGAATCCAAGATGGGGTGACTTGTGCGGCTCGGACCAGGTTCTGTTACCCAGAATCCTTTGCAAACCTCAAAATTTGGCTAAAAAACACATGTTCCTCACATTTCTGTGGCAGAAAGTTCTGGAACCTGAGAGGAGCCACAAATTTCCTTCCACCCAGCGTTCCCCCAAGTCTCCCGATAAAAATGATACCTCACTTGTGTGGGTAGGCCTAGCGCCCACGACAGGAAACGCCCCAAAGCGAAATGTGGACACATCCAATTTTTTTTAAGAATACAGAGGTGATTTTTGCGAAGTGCCTACCTGTAGATTTTGGCCTCTAGCTTACCCGGCACCTAGGGAAACCTACCAAACCTGTGCATTTCTGAAAACTAGAGACCTAAGGGAATCCAAGATGGGGTGACTTGTGGGGCTCCGACCAGGTTCTATTACCAAGAATCCTTTGCAAACCTCAAAATTTGGCTACAAAAACACATGTTCCTCACATTTCTGTGGCAGAAAGTTCTGGAATCTGAGAGGAGCCACAAATTTCCTTCCACCCAGTCTCCCGATAGAAATGATACCTCTCTTGTGTGGGTAGGCCTAGCGCCCGCGACAGGAAACGCCCCAAAGCGCAACGTGGACACATCCAATTTTTTGAAAGAAAACAGAGGTGATTTTTGCGAAGTACCTACCTGTAGATTTTGGCCTCTAGCTCAGCCGGCACCTAGGGAAACCTACCAAACCTGTGCATTTCTGAAAACTAGAGACCTAGGGGAATCCAAGATGGGGTGACTTGTGGGGCTCGGACCAGGTTCTGTTAGCCAGAATCCTTTGCAAACCTCAAAATTTGGCTAAAAAAACACATGTTCCTCACATTTCTGTGGCAGAAAGTTCTGGAATCTGAGAGGAGCCACGAATTTCCTTCCACCCAGCGTTCCCCCAAGTCTCCCGATAAAAATGATACCTCACTTGTGTGGGTAGGCCTAGCGCCCGCGACAGGAAACACCCCAAGGCGCAACGTGGACACATCCAATTGTTTGAAAGAAAACAGAGGTGTTTTTTGCGAAATGCCTACCTGTAGATCTTGGCCTCTAGCTCAGCCGGCACCTTGGGAAACCTACCAAACCTGTGCATTTCTGAAAACTAGAGACCTAGGGGAATCCAAAATGGGGTGACTTGTGGGGCTCGGACCAGGTTCTGTTAGCCAGAATCCTTTGCAAACCTCAAAATTTGGCTAAAAAAACACATGTTCCTCACATTTCTGTGGCAGAAAGTTCTGGAATCTGAGAGGAGCCACGAATTTCCTTCCACCCAGCGTTCCCCCAAGTCTCCCGATAAAAATGATACCTCACTTGTGTGGGTAGGCCTAGCGCCCGCGACAGGAAACGCCCCAAAGCGCAACGTGGACACATCCCATTTTTTTTAAAGAAAACAGAGGTGATTTTTGCGAAGTGCCTACCTGTAGATTTTGGACTCTAGCTCAGCCGGCACCTAGGGAAACCTACCAAACCTGTGCATTTCTGAAAACTAGAGACCTAGGGGAATCCAAGATGGGGTGACTTGTGGGGCTCCGACCAGGTTCTGTTAGCCAGAATCCTTTGCAAACCTCAAAATTTGGCTAAAAAAACACATGTTCCTCACATTTCTGTGGCAGAAACTTCTGGAATCTGAGAGGAGCCACAATTTTCCTTCCACCCAGTCTCCCTATAGAAATGATACCTCTCTTGTGTGGGTAGGCCTAGCGCCCGCGACAGGAAACGCCCCAAAGCGCAACGTGGACACAACCAATTTTTTTAAAGAAAACAGAGGTGATTTTTGCGAAGTACCTACCTGTAGATTTTGGCCTCTAGCTCAGCCGGCACCTAGGGAAACCTACCAAACCTGTGCATTTCTGAAAACTAGAGACCTAGGGGAATCCAAGATGGGGTGACTTGTGGGGCTCGGACCAGGTTCTGTTAGCCAGAATCCTTTGCAAACCTCAAAATTTGGCTAAAAAAACACATGTTCCTCACATTTCTGTGGCAGAAAGTTCTGGAATCTGAGAGGAGCCACGAATTTCCTTCCACCCAGCGTTCCCCCAAGTCTCCCGATAAAAATGATACCTCACTTGTGTGGGTAGGCCTAGCGCCCGCGACAGGAAACGCCCCAAAGCGCAACGTGGACACATCCCATTTTTTTTAAAGAAAACAGAGGTGATTTTTGCGAAGTGCCTACCTGTAGATTTTGGACTCTAGCTCAGCCTGCACCTAGGGAAACCTACCAAACCTGTGCATTTCTGAAAACTAGAGACCTAGGGGAATCCAAGATGGGGTGACTTGTGGGGCTCGGACCAGGTTCTGTTACCCAGAATCCTTTGCAAACCTCAAAATTTGGCAAAAAAAACACATGTTCCTCACATTTCTGTGGCAGAAAGTTCTGGAATCTGAGAGGAGCCACAAATTTCCTTCCACCCAGCGTTCCCGCAAGTCTCCCGATAAAAATGATACCTCACTTGTGTGTTGGTAGGCCTAGCGCCCGCGACAGGAAACGCCCCAAAGCGCAACGTGGACACATCCAATTTTTTTAAAGAAAACAGAGGTGATTTTTGCAAAAGTGCCTACCTGTAGATTTTGGCCTCTAGCTCAGCCGGCACCTAGGGAAACCTACCAAACCTGTGCATTTCTGAAAACTAGAGACCTAGGGGAATCAGAGATGGGGTGACTTGTGGGGCTCGGACCAGGTTCTATTACCCAGAATCCTTTGCAAACCTCAAAATTTGGCTAAAAAAACACATGTTCCTCACATTTCTGTGGCAGAAAGTTCTGGAATCTGAGAGGAGCCACAAATTTCCTTCCACCCAGCGTTCCCCCAAGTCTCCCGATAAAAATGATACCTCTCTTGTGTGGGTAGGCCTAGCGCCCGCGACAAGAAACGTCCCAAAGCGCAACGTGGACACATCCCATTTTTTTGGAAGAAAACAGAGGTGATTTTTGCGAAGTGCCTACCTGTAGATTTTGGCCTCTAGCTCAGCCAGCACCTAGGGAAATCTACCAAACCTGTGCATTTCTGAAAACTAGAGACCTAGGGGAATCCAAGATGGGGTGACTTGTGGGGCTCGGACCAGGTTCTGTTACCCAGAATCCTTTGCAAACCTCAAAATTTGGCTAAAAAAACACATGCTTCTCACATTTCTGTGGCAGAAAGTTCTGGAATCTGAGAGGAGCCACAAATTTCCTTCCACCCAGCGTTCCCCCAAGTCTCCCGATAAAAATGATACCTCACTTGTGTGGGTAGGCCTAGCGCCCGCGACAGGAAACGCCCCAAAGCGCAACGTGGACACATCCCATTTTTTTTAAAGAAAACAGAGGTGATTTTTGCGAAGTGCCTACCTGTAGATTTTGGCCTCTAGCTCAACCGGCACCTAGGGAAACCTACCAAACCTGTGCATTTCTGAAAACTAGAGACCTAGGGGAATCCAAGATGGGGTGACTTGTGGGGCTCGGACCAGGTTCTGTTACCCAGAATCCTTTGCAAACCTCAAAATGTGGCTAAAAAAACACATGTTCCTCACATTTCTGTGGCAGAAAGTTCTGGAATCGGAGAGGAGCCACAAATTTCCTTCCACCCAGCGTTCCCCCAAGTCTCCCGATAAAAATTATACCTCACTTGTGTGGGTAGGCCTAGCGCCCGCGACAGGAAACGCCCCAAAGCGCAACGTGGACACATCCCATTTTTTTTAAAGAAAACAGAGGTGATTTTTGCGAAGTGCCTACCTGTAGATTTTGGCCTCTAGCTCAACCGGCACCTAGGGAAACCTACCAAACCTGTGCATTTCTGAAAACTAGAGACCTAGGGGAATCCAAGATGGGGTGACTTGTGGGGCTCGGACCAGGTTCTGTTACCCACAATCCTTTGCAAACCTCAAAATTTGGCTAAAAAAACACTTGTTCCTCACATTTCTGTGGCAGAAAGTTCTGGAATCTGAGAGGAGCCACAAATTTCCTTCCACCCAGCGTTCCCCCAAGTCTCCCGATAAAAATTATACCTCACTTGTGTGGGTAGGCCTAGCGCCCACGACAGGAAACGCCCCAAAGCGAAACGTGGACACATCCAATTTTTTTAAAGAAAACAGAGGTGATTTTTGCGAAGTGCCTACCTGTAGATTTTGGCCTCTAGCTCACCCGGCACCTAGGGAAACCTACCAAACCTGTGCATTTCTGAAAACTAGAGACCTAGGGGAATCCAAGATGGGGTGACTTGTGGGGCTCGGACCAGGTTCTGTTACCCAGAATCCTTTGCAAACCTCAAAATTTGGCTAAAAAAACACATGTTCCTCACATTTCTGTGGCAGAAAGTTCTGGAATCTGAGAGGAGCCACAAATTTCCTTCCACCCAGCGTTCCCCCAAGTCTCCCGATAAAAATGATACCTCACTTGTGTGGGAAGGCCTAGCGCCCGCGACAGGAAACGCCCCAAAGCGCAACGTGGACACATCCCATTTTTTAAAAAGAAAACAGAGGTGATTTTTGCGAAGTGCCTACCTGTAGATTTTGGCCTCTAGCTCATCCGGCACCTAGGGAAACCTACCAAACCTGTGCATTTCTGAAAACTAGAGACCTAGGGGAATCCAAGATGGGGTGACATGTGCGGCTCGGACCAGGTTCTGTTACCCAGAATCCTTTGCAAACCTCAAAATTTGGCTAAAAAAACACATGTTCCTCACATTTCTGTGGCAGAAAGTTCTGGAACCTGAGAGGAGCCACAAATTTCCTTCCACCCAGCGTTCCCCCAAGTCTCCCGATAAAAATTATACCTCACTTGTGTGGGTAGGCCTAGCGCCCACGACAGGAAACGCCCCAAAGCGAAATGTGGACACATCCAATTTTTTTAAAGAATACAGAGGTGATTTTTGCGAAGTGCCTACCTGTAGATTTTGGCCTCTAGCTTACCCGGCACCTAGGGAAACCTACCAAACCTGTGCATTTCTGAAAACTAGAGACCTAGGGGAATCCAAGATGGGGTGACTTGTGGGGCTCCGACCAGGTTCTGTTACCCAGAATCCTTTGCAAACCTCAAAATTTGGCTAAAAAAACACATGTTCCTCACATTTCTGTGGCAGAAAGTTCTGGAATCTGAGAGGAGCCACAAATTTCCTTCCACCCAGCGTTCCCCCAAGTCTCCCGATAAAAATGATACCTCTCTTGTGTGGGTAGGCCTAGCGCCCGCAACAGGAAATGCCCCATAGCGCAACGTGCACACATCCAATTTTTTGAAAGAAAACAGAGGTGATTTTTGCGAAGTGCCTACCTGTAGATTTTGGACTCTAGCTCAGCCGGCACCTAGGGAAATCTACCAAACCTGTGCATTTCTGAAAACTAGAGACCTAGGGGAATCCAAGATGGGGTGACTTGTGGGGCTCGGACCAGGTTCTATTACCCAGAATCCTTTGCAAACCTCAAAATTTGGCTAAAAAAACACATGTTCCTCACATTTCTGTGGCAGAAAGTTCTGGAATCTGAGAGGAGCCACAAATTTCCTTCCACCCAGCGTTCCCCCAAGTCTCCCGATAAAAATGATACCTCTCTTGTGTGGGTAGGCCTAGCGCCCGCGACAAGAAACGTCCCAAAGCGCAACGTGGACACATCCCATTTTTTTGGAAGAAAACAGAGGTGATTTTTGCGAAGTGCCTACCTGTAGATTTTGGCCTCTAGCTCAGCCGGCACCTAGGGAAATCTACCAAACCTGTGCATTTCTGAAAACTAGAGACCTAGGGGAATCCAAGATGGGGTGACTTGTGGGGCTCGGACCAGGTTCTGTTACCCAGAATCCTTTGCAAACCTCAAAATTTGGCTAAAAAAACACATGCTTCTCACATTTCTGTGGCAGAAAGTTCTGGAATCTGAGAGGAGCCACAAATTTCCTTCCACCCAGCGTTCCCCCAAGTCTCCCGATAAAAATGATACCTCACTTGTGTGGGTAGGCCTAGCGCCCGCGACAGGAAACGCCCCAAAGCGCAACGTGGACACATCCCATTTTTTTTAAAGAAAACAGAGGTGATTTTTGCGAAGTGCCTACCTGTAGATTTTGGCCTCTAGCTCAACCGGCACCTAGGGAAACCTACCAAACCTGTGCATTTCTGAAAACTAGAGACCTAGGGGAATCCAAGATGGGGTGACTTGTGGGGCTCGGACCAGGTTCTGTTACCCAGAATCCTTTGCAAACCTCAAAATGTGGCTAAAAAAACACATGTTCCTCACATTTCTGTGGCAGAAAGTTCTGGAATCGGAGAGGAGCCACAAATTTCCTTCCACCCAGCGTTCCCCCAAGTCTCCCGATAAAAATTATACCTCACTTGTGTGGGTAGGCCTAGCGCCCGCGACAGGAAACGCCCCAAAGCGCAATGTGGACACATCCCATTTTTTTTAAAGAAAACAGAGGTGATTTTTGCGAAGTGCCTACCTGTAGATTTTGGCCTCTAGCTCAACCGGCACCTAGGGAAACCTACCAAACCTGTGCATTTCTGAAAACTAGAGACCTAGGGGAATCCAAGATGGGGTGACTTGTGGGGCTCGGACCAGGTTCTGTTACCCAGAATCCTTTGCAAACCTCAAAATTTGGCTAAAAAAACACTTGTTCCTCACATTTCTGTGGCAGAAAGTTCTGGAATCTGAGAGGAGCCACAAATTTCCTTCCACCCAGCGTTCCCCCAAGTCTCCCGATAAAAATTATACCTCACTTGTGTGGGTAGGCCTAGCGCCCACGACAGGAAACGCCCCAAAGCGAAACGTGGACACATCCAATTTTTTTAAAGAAAACAGAGGTGATTTTTGCGAAGTGCCTACCTGTAGATTTTGGCCTCTAGCTCACCCGGCACCTAGGGAAACCTACCAAACCTGTGCATTTCTGAAAACTAGAGACCTAGGGGAATCCAAGATGGGGTGACTTGTGGGGCTCGGACCAGGTTCTGTTACCCAGAATCCTTTGCAAACCTCAAAATTTGGCTAAAAAAACACATGTTCCTCACATTTCTGTGGCAGAAAGTTCTGGAATCTGAGAGGAGCCACAAATTTCCTTCCACCCAGCGTTCCCCCAAGTCTCCCGATAAAAATGATACCTCACTTGTGTGGGTAGGCCTAGCGCCCACGACAGGAAACGCCCCAAAGCGAAATGTGGACACATCCAATTTTTTTAAAGAATACAGAGGTGATTTTTGCGAAGTGCCTACCTGTAGATTTTGGCCTCTAGCTTACCCGGCACCTAGGGAAACCTACCAAACCTGTGCATTTCTGAAAACTAGAGACCTAGGGGAATCCAAGATGGGGTGACTTGTGGGGCTCCGACCAGGTTCTGTTACCCAGAATCCTTTGCAAACCTCAAAATTTGGCTAAAAAAACACATGTTCCTCACATTTCTGTGGCAGAAAGTTCTGGAATCTGAGAGGAGCCACAAATTTCCTTCCACCCAGCGTTCCCCCAAGTCTCCCGATAAAAATGATACCTCTCTTGTGTGGGTAGGCCTAGCGCCCGCAACAGGAAATGCCCCATAGCGCAACGTGCACACATCCAATTTTTTGAAAGAAAACAGAGGTGATTTTTGCGAAGTGCCTACCTGTAGATTTTGGACTCTAGCTCAGCCGGCACCTAGGGAAATCTACCAAACCTGTGCATTTCTGAAAACTAGAGACCTAGGGGAATCCAAGATGGGGTGACTTGTGGGGCTCGGACCAGGTTCTGTTACCCAGCATCCTTTGCAAACCTCAAAATGTGGCTAAAAAAACACATGTTCCTCACATTTCTGTGGCAGAAAGTTCTGGAATCTGAGAGGAGCCACAAATTTCCTTCCACCCAGCGGTCCCCCAAGTCTCCCGATAAAAATGATACCTCACTTGTGTGGGTGGGCCTAGTGCCCGCGACAGGAAACGCCCCAAAGCGCAACGTGGACACATCCAATTTTTTTGAAAGAAAACAGAGGTGATTTTTGCGAAGTGCCTACCTGTAGATTTTGGCCTCTAGCTCAGCCGGCACCTAGGGAAACCTACCAAACCTGTGCATTTCTGAAAACTATAGACCTAGGGGAATCCAAGATGGGGTGACTTGTGGGGCTCGGACTAGGTTCTGTTACCCAGAATCCTTTGCAAACCTCAAAATTTGGCTAAAAAAACACATGTTCCTCACATTTCTGTGGCAGAAAGTTCTGGAATCTGAGAGGAGCCACAAATTTCCTTCCACCCAGCGTTCCCCCAAGTCTCCCGATAAAAATGATACCTCACTTGTGTGGGTAGGCCTAGCGCCCGCGACAGGAAACGCCCCAAAGCGCAACCTGGACACATCCAATTTTTTTAAAGAAAACAGGTGATTTTTGCAAAAGTGCCTACCTGTAGATTTTGGCCTCTAGCTCAGCCCACACCTAGGGAAACCTACCAAACCTGTGCATTTCTGAAAACTAGAGACCTAGGGGAATCAGAGATGGGGTTACTTGTGGGGCTCGGACCAGGTTCTATTACCCAGAATCCTTTGCAAACCTCAAAATTTGGCTAAAAAAACACATGTTCCCCACATTTCTGTGGCAGAAAGTTCTGGAATCTGAGAGGAGCCACAAATTTCCTTCCACCCAGCGTTCCCCCAAGTCTCCCGATAAAAATGACACCTCTCTTGTGTGGGTAGGCCTAGCGCCCGCGACAGGAAACGTCCCAAAGCGCAACGTGGACACATCCCATTTTTTTGGAAGAAAACAGAGGTGATTTTTGCGAAGTGCCTACCTGTAGATTTTGGCCTCTAGCTCAGCCGGCACCTAGGGAAATCTACTAAACCTGTGCATTCCTGAAAACTAGAGACCTAGGGGAATCCAAGATGGGGTGACTTGTGGGGCTCGGACCAGGTTCTGTTACCCAGAATCCTGTGCAAACCTCAAAATTTGGCTAAAAAAACACATGTTCCTCACATTTCTGTGGCAGAAAGTTCTGGAATCTGAGAGGAGCGACAAATTTCCTTCCACCCAGCGTTCCCCCAAGTCTCCCGATAAAAATTATACCTCTCTTGTGTGGGTAGGCCTAGCGCCCGCGACAGGAAACGTCCCAAAGCGCAACGTGGACACATCCCATTTTTTTGGAAGAAAACAGAGGTGATTTTTGCGAAGTGCCTACCTGTAGATTTTGGCCTCTAGCTCAACCGGCACCTAGGGAAACCTACCAAACCTGTGCATTTCTGAAAACTAGAGACCTAGGGGAATCCAAGATGGGGTGACTTGTGGGGCTCGGACCAGGTTCTGTTACCCAGAATCCTTTGCAAACCTCAAAATTTGGCTAAAAAAACACTTGTTCCTCACATTTCTGTGGCAGAAAGTTCTGGAATCTGAGAGGAGCCACAAATTTCCTTCCACCCAGCGTTCCCCCAAGTCTCCCGATAAAAATTATACCTCACTTGTGTGGGTAGGCCTAGCACCCACGACAGGAAACGCCCCAAAGCGAAACGTGGACACATCCAATTTTTTTAAAGAAAACAGAGGTGATTTTTGCGAAGTGCCTACCTGTAGATTTTGGCCTCTAGCTCACCCGGCACCTAGGGAAACCTACCAAACCTGTGCATTTCTGAAAACTAGAGACCTAGGGGAATCCAAGATGGGGTGACTTGTGGGGCTCGGACCAGGTTCTGTTACCCAGAATCCTTTGCAAACCTCAAAATTTGGCTAAAAAAACACATGTTCCTCACATTTCTGTGGCAGAAAGTTCTGGAATCTGAGAGGAGCCACAAATTTCCTTCCACCCAGCGTTCCCCCAAGTCTCCCGATAAAAATGATACCTCACTTGTGTGGGTAGGCCTAGCGCCCGCGACAGGAAACGCCCCAAAGCGCAACGTGGACACATCCCATTTTTTAAAAAGAAAACAGAGGTGATTTTTGCGAAGTGCCTACCTGTAGATTTTGGCCTCTAGCTCATCCGGCACCTAGGGAAACCTACCAAACCTGTGCATTTCTGAAAACTAGAGACCTAGGGGAATCCAAGATGGGGTGACTTGTGCGGCTCGGACCAGGTTCTGTTACCCAGAATCCTTTGCAAACCTCAAAATTTGGCTAAAAAAACACATGTTCCTCACATTTCTGTGGCAGAAAGTTCTGGAACCTGAGAGGAGCCACAAATTTCCTTCCACCCAGCGTTCCCCCAAGTCTCCCGATAAAAATGATACCTCACTTGTGTGGGTAGGCCTAGCGCCCACGACAGGAAACGCCCCAAAGCGAAATGTGGACACATCCAATTTTTTTAAAGAATACAGAGGTGATTTTTGCGAAGTGCCTACCTGTAGATTTTGGCCTCTAGCTTACCCGGCACCTAGGGAAACCTACCAAACCTGTGCATTTCTGAAAACTAGAGACCTAGGGGAATCCAAGATGGGGTGACTTGTGGGGCTCCGACCAGGTTCTGTTACCCAGAATCCTTTGCAAACCTCAAAATTTGGCTAAAAAAACACATGTTCCTCACATTTCTGTGGCAGAAAGTTCTGGAATCTGAGAGGAGCCACAAATTTCCTTCCACCCAGCGTTCCCCCAAGTCTCCCGATAAAAATGATACCTCTCTTGTGTGGGTAGGCCTAGCGCCCGCAACAGGAAATGCCCCATAGCGCAACGTGCACACATCCAATTTTTTGAAAGAAAACAGAGGTGATTTTTGCGAAGTGCCTACCTGTAGATTTTGGACTCTAGCTCAGCCGGCACCTAGGGAAATCTACCAAACCTGTGCATTTCTGAAAACTAGAGACCTAGGGGAATCCAAGATGGGGTGACTTGTGGGGCTCGGACCAGGTTCTGTTACCCAGCATCCTTTGCAAACCTCAAAATGTGGCTAAAAAAACACATGTTCCTCACATTTCTGTGGCAGAAAGTTCTGGAATCTGAGAGGAGCCACAAATTTCCTTCCACCCAGCGGTCCCCCAAGTCTCCCGATAAAAATGATACCTCACTTGTGTGGGTGGGCCTAGTGCCCGCGACAGGAAACGCCCCAAAGCGCAACGTGGACACATCCAATTTTTTTGAAAGAAAACAGAGGTGATTTTTGCGAAGTGCCTACCTGTAGATTTTGGCCTCTAGCTCAGCCGGCACCTAGGGAAACCTACCAAACCTGTGCATTTCTGAAAACTATAGACGTAGGGGAATCCAAGATGGGGTGACTTGTGGGGCTCGGACTACGTTCTGTTACCCAGAATCCTTTGCAAACCTCAAAATTTGGCTAAAAAAACACATGTTCCTCACATTTCTGTGGCAGAAAGTTCTGGAATCTGAGAGGAGCCACAAATTTCCTTCCACCCAGCGTTCCCCCAAGTCTCCCGATAAAAATGATACCTCACTTGTGTGGGTAGGCCTAGCGCCCGCGACAGGAAACGCCCCAAAGCGCAACCTGGACACATCCAATTTTTTTAAAGAAAACAGAGGTGATTTTTGCAAAAGTGCCTACCTGTAGATTTTGGCCTCTAACTCAGCCGGCACCTAGGGAAACCTACCAAACCTGTGCATTTCTGAAAACTAGAGACCTAGGGGAATCAGAGATGGGGTTACTTGTGGGGCTCGGACCAGGTTCTATTACCCAGAATCCTTTGCAAACCTCAAAATTTGGCTAAAAAAACACATGTTCCTCACATTTCTGTGGCAGAAAGTTCTGGAATCTGAGAGGAGCCACAAATTTCCTTCCACCCAGCGTTCCCCCAAGTCTCCCGATAAAAATGACACCTCTCTTGTGTGGGTAGGCCTAGCGCCCGCGACAGGAAACGTCCCAAAGCGCAACGTGGACACATCCCATTTTTTTGGAAGAAAACAGAGGTGATTTTTGCGAAGTGCCTACCTGTAGATTTTGGCCTCTAGCTCAGCCGGCACCTAGGGAAATCTACTAAACCTGTGCATTCCTGAAAACTAGAGACCTAGGGGAATCCAAGATGGGGTGACTTGTGGGGCTCGGACCAGGTTCTGTTACCCAGAATCCTTTGCAAACCTCAAAATTTGGCTAAAAAAACACATGTTCCTCACATTTCTGTGGCAGAAAGTTCTGGAATCTGAGAGGAGCGACAAATTTCCTTCCACCCAGCGTTCCCCCAAGTCTCCCGATAAAAATGATACCTCTCTTGTGTGGGTAGGCCTAGCGCCCGCGACAGGAAACGTCCCAAAGCGCAACGTGGACACATCCCATTTTTTTGGAAGAAAACAGAGGTGATTTTTGCGCAGTGCCTACCTGTAGATTTTGGCCTCTAGCTCAGCCGGCACCTAGGGAAATCTACCAAACCTGTGCATTTCTGAAAACTAGAGACCTAGGGGAATCCAAGATGGGGTGACTTGTGGGGCTCGGACCAGGTTCTGTTACCCAGAATCCTTTGCAAACCTCAAAATTTGGCTAAAAAAACACATGTTTCTCACATTTCTGTGGCAGAAAGTTCTGGAATCTGAGAGGAGCCACAAATTTCCTTCCACCCAGCGTTCCCCCAAGTCTCCCGATAAAAATTATACCTCACTTGTGTGGGTAGGCCTAGCGCCCGCGACAGGAAACGCCCCAAAGCGCAACGTGGACACATCCCATTTTTTTTAAAGAAAACAGAGGTGATTTTTGCGAAGTGCCTACCTGTAGATTTTGGCCTCTAGCTCAACCGGCACCTAGGGAAACCTACCAAACCTGTGCATTTCTGAAAACTAGAGACCTAGGGGAATCCAAGATGGGGTGACTTGTGGGGCTCGGACCAGGTTCTGTTACCCAGAATCCTTTGCAAACCTCAAAATTTGGCTAAAAAAACACTTGTTCCTCACATTTCTGTGGCAGAAAGTTCTGGAATCTGAGAGGAGCCACAAATTTCCTTCCACCCAGCGTTCCCCCAAGTCTCCCGATAAAAATTATACCTCACTTGTGTGGGTAGGCCTAGCGCCCACGACAGGAAACGCCCCAAAGCGAAACGTGGACACATCCAATTTTTTTAAAGAAAACAGAGGTGATTTTTGCGAAGTGCCTACCTGTAGAGTTTGGCCTCTAGCTCAGCCGGCACCTAGGGAAACCTACCAAACCTGTGCATTTCTGAAAACTAGAGCCCTAGGGGAATCCAAGATGGGGTGACTTGTGGGGCTCGGACCAGGTTCTGTTACCCAGAATCCTTTGCAAACCTCAACATTTGGCTAAAAAAACACATCTTCCTCACATTTCTGTGGCAGAAAGTTCTGGAATCTGAGAGGAGCCACAAATTTCCTTCCACCCAGCATTCCCCCAAGTCTCCCGATAAAAATGATACCTCACTTGTGTGGGTGGGCCTAGTGCCCGCGACAGGAAACGCCCCAAAGCGCAACGTGGACACATCCAATTTTTTTAAAGAAAACAGAGGTGATTTTTGCGAAGTGCCTACCTGTAGATTTTGGCCTCTAGCTCACCCGGCACCTAGGGAAACCTACCAAACCTGTGCATTTCTGAAAACTAGAGACCTAGGGGAATCCAAGATGGGGTGACTTGTGGGGCTCGGACCAGGTTCTGTTACCCAGAATCCTTTGCAAACCTCAAAATTTGGCTAAAAAAACACATGTTCCTCACATTTCTGTGGCAGAAAGTTCTGGAATCTGAGAGGAGCCACAAATTTCCTTCCACCCAGCGTTCCCCCAAGTCTCCCGATAAAAATGATACCTCACTTGTGTGGGTAGGCCTAGCGCCCGCGACAGGAAACGCCCCAAAGCGCAACGTGGACACATCCAATTTTTTTAAAGAAAACAGAGGTGATTTTTGCGAAGTGCCTACCTGTAGATTTTGGCCTCTAGCTCAGCCGGCACCTAGGGAAACCTACCAAACCTGTGCATTTCTGAAAACTAGAGACCTAGGGGAATCCAAGATGGGGTGACTTGTGGGGCTCGGACCAGGTTCTGTTACCCAGAATCCTTTGCAAACCTCAAAATTTGGCTAAAAAAACACATGTTCCTCACATTTCTGTGGCAGAAAGTTCTGGAATCTGAGAGGAGCCACAAATTTCCTTCCACCCAGCGTTCCCCCAAGTCTCCCGATAAAAATGATACCTCACTTGTGTGGGTAGGCCTAGCGCCCGCGACAGGAAACGCCCCAAAGCACAACGTGGACACATCCCATTTTTTAAAAAGAAAACAGAGGTGATTTTTGCGAAGTGCCTACCTGTAGATTTTGGCCTCTAGCTCATCCGGCACCTAGGGAAACCTACCAAACCTGTGCATTTCTGAAAACTAGAGACCTAGGGGAATCCAAGATGGGGTGACTTGTGCGGCTCGGACCAGGTTCTGTTACCCAGAATCCTTTGCAAACCTCAAAATTTGGCTAAAAAAACACATGTTCCTCACATTTCTGTGGCAGAAAGTTCTGGAACCTGAGAGGAGCCACAAATTTCCTTCCACCCAGCGTTCCCCCAAGTCTCCCGATAAAAATGATACCTCTCTTGTGTGGGTAGGCCTAGCGCCCGCAACAGGAAACGCCCCAAAGCGCAACGTGGACACATCCAATTTTTTTAAAGAAAACAGAGGGGATTTTTGCGAAGTGCCTACCTGTAGATTTTGGACTCTAGCTCAACCGGCACCTAGGGAAACCTACCAAACCTGTGCATTTCTGAAAACTAGAGACCTAGGGGAATCCAAGATGGGGTGACTTGTGGGGCTCGGACCAGGTTCTGTTACCCAGAATCCTTTGCAAACCTCAAAATTTGGCTAAAAAAACACTTGTTCCTCACATTTCTGTGGCAGAAAGTTCTGGAATCTGAGAGGAGCCACAAATTTCCTTCCACCCAGCGTTCCCCCAAGTCTCCCGATAAAAATTATACCTCACTTGTGTGGGTAGGCCTAGCGCCCACGACAGGAAACGCCCCAAAGCGAAACGTGGACACATCCAATTTTTTTAAAGAAAACAGAGGTGATTTTTGCGAAGTGCCTACCTGTAGATTTTGGCCTCTAGCTCACCCGGCACCTAGGGAAACCTACCAAACCTGTGCATTTCTGAAAACTAGAGACCTAGGGGAATCAGAGATGGGGTTACTTGTGGGGCTCGGACCAGGTTCTATTACCCAGAATCCTTTGCAAACCTCAAAATGTGGCTAAAAAAACACATGTTCCTCACATTTCTGTGGCAGAAAGTTCTGGAATCTGAGAGGAGCGACAAATTTCCTTCCACCCAGCGTTCCCCCAAGTCTCCCGATAAAAATGATACCTCTCTTGTGTGGGTAGGCCTAGCGCCCGCGACAGGAAACGTCCCAAAGCGCAACGTGGACACATCCCATTTTTTTGGAAGAAAACAGAGGTGATTTTTGCGCAGTGCCTACCTGTAGATTTTGGCCTCTAGCTCAGCCGGCACCTAGGGAAATCTACCAAACCTGTGCATTTCTGAAAACTAGAGACCTAGGGGAATCCAAGATGGGGTGACTTGTGGGGCTCGGACCAGGTTCTGTTACCCAGAATCCTTTGCAAACCTCAAAATTTAGCTAAAAAAACACATGTTTCTCACATTTCTGTGGCAGAAAGTTCTGGAATCTGAGAGGAGCCACAAATTTCCTTCCACCCAGCGTTCCCCCAAGTCTCCCGATAAAAATTATACCTCACTTGTGTGGGTAGGCCTAGCGCCCGCGACAGGAAACGCCCCAAAGCGCAACGTGGACACATCCAATTTTTTTTAAAGAAAACAGAGGTGATTTTTGCGAAGTGCCTACCTGTAGATTTTGGCCTCTAGCTCAACCGGCCCCTAGGGAAACCTACCAAACCTGTGCATTTCTGAAAACTAGAGACCTAGGGGAATCCAAGATGGGGTGACTTGTGGGGCTCGGACCAGGTTCTGTTACCCAGAATCCCTTGCAAACCTCAAAATTTGGCTAAAAAAACACTTGTTCCTCACATTTCTGTGGCAGAAAGTTCTGGAATCTGAGAGGAGCCACAAATTTCCTTCCACCCAGCGTTCCCCCAAGTCTCCCGATAAAAATTATACCTCACTTGTGTGGGTAGGCCTAGCGCCCACGACAGGAAACGCCCCAAAGCGAAACGTGGACACATCCAATTTTTTTAAAGAAAACAGAGGTGATTTTTGCGAAGTGCCTACCTGTAGATTTTGGCCTCTAGCTCAGCCGGCACCTAGGGAAACCTACCAAACCTGTGCATTTCTGAAAACTAGAGACCTAGGGGAATCCAAGATGGGGTGACTTGTGGGGCTCGGACCAGGTTCTGTTACCCAGAATCCTTTGCAAACCTCAACATTTGGCTAAAAAAACACATCTTCCTCACATTTCTGTGGCAGAAAGTTCTGGAATCTGAGAGGAGCCACAAATTTCCTTCTACCCAGCATTCCCCCAAGTCTCCCGATAAAAATGATACCTCACTTGTGTGGGTGGGCCTAGTGCTCGCGACAGGAAACGCCCCAAAGCGCAACGTGGACACATCCAATTTTTTTAAAGAAAACAGAGGTGATTTTTGCGAAGTGCCTACCTGTAGATTTTGGCCTCTAGCTCACCCGGCACCTAGGGAAACCTACCAAACCTGTGCATTTCTGAAAACTAGAGACCTAGGGGAATCCAAGATGGGGTGACTTGTGGGGCTCGGACCAGGTTCTGTTGCCCAGAATCCTTTGCAAACCTCAAAATTTGGCTAAAAAAACACATGTTCCTCACATTTCTGTGGCAGAAAGTTCTGGAATCTGAGAGGAGCCACAAATTTCCTTCCACCCAGCGTTCCCCCAAGTCTCCCGATAAAAATTATACCTCACTTGTGTGGGTAGGCCTAGCGCCCTCGACAGGAAACGCCCCAAAGCGAAACGTGGACACATCCAATTTTTTTAAAGAAAACAGAGGTGATTTTTGCGAAGTGCCTACCTGTAGATTTTGGCCTCTAGCTCAGCCGGCACCTAGGGAAACCTACCAAACCTGTGCATTTCTGAAAACTAGAGACCTAGGGGAATCCAAGATGGGGTGACTTGTGGGGCTCGGACCAGGTTCTGTTACCCAGAATCCTTTGCAAACCTCAACATTTGGCTAAAAAAACACATCTTCCTCACATTTCTGTGGCAGAAAGTTCTGGAATCTGAGAGGAGCCACAAATTTCCTTCCACCCAGAGTTCCCCCAAGTCTCCCGATAAAAATGATACCTCACTTGTGTGGGTGGGCCTAGTGCCCGCGACAGGAAACGCACCAAAGCGCAACGTGGACACATCCAATTTTTTTCAAGAAAACAGAGGTGATTTTTGCGAAGTGCCTACCTGTAGATTTTGGCCTCTAGCTCAGCTGGCACCTAGGGAAACCTACCAAACCTGTGCATTTCTGAAAACTAGAGACCTAGGGGAATCCAAGATGGGGTGACTTGTGGGGCTCGGACCAGGTTCTGTTACCCAGAATCCTTTGCAAACCTCAAAATTTGGCTAAAAAAACACATGTTCCTCACATTTCTGTGGCAGAAAGTTCTGGAATCTGAGAGGAGCCACAAATTTCCTTCCACCCAGCGTTCCCCCAAGTCTCCCGATAAAAATGATACCTCACTTGTGTGGGTGGGCCTAGTGCCCGCGACAGGAAACGCACCAAAGCGCAACGTGGACACATCCAATTTTTTTAAAGAAAACAGAGGTGATTTTTGCGAAGTGCCTACCTGTAGATTTTGGCCTCTAGCTCAGCCGGCACCTAGGGAAATCTACCAAACCTGTGCATTTCTGAAAACTAGAGACCTAGGGGAATCCAAGATGGGGTGACTTGTGGGGCTCGGACCAGGTTCTGTTACCCAGAATCCTTTGCAAACCTCAAAATTTAGCTAAAAAAACACATGTTTCTCACATTTCTGTGGCAGAAAGTTCTGGAATCTGAGAGGAGCCACAAATTTCCTTCCACCCAGCGTTCCCCCAAGTCTCCCGATAAAAATTATACCTCACTTGTGTGGGTAGGCCTAGCGCCCGCGACAGGAAACGCCCCAAAGCGCAACGTGGACACATCCCATTTTTTTTAAAGAAAACAGAGGTGATTTTTGCGAAGTGCCTACCTGTAGATTTTGGCCTCTAGCTCAACCGGCCCCTAGGGAAACCTACCAAACCTGTGCATTTCTGAAAACTAGAGACCTAGGGGAATCCAAGATGGGGTGACTTGTGGGGCTCGGACCAGGTTCTGTTACCCAGAATCCCTTGCAAACCTCAAAATTTGGCTAAAAAAACACTTGTTCCTCACATTTCTGTGGCAGAAAGTTCTGGAATCTGAGAGGAGCCACAAATTTCCTTCCACCCAGCGTTCCCCCAAGTCTCCCGATAAAAATTATACCTCACTTGTGTGGGTAGGCCTAGCGCCCACGACAGGAAACGCCCCAAAGCGAAACGTGGACACATCCAATTTTTTTAAAGAAAACAGAGGTGATTTTTGCGAAGTGCCTACCTGTAGATTTTGGCCTCTAGCTCAGCCGGCACCTAGGGAAACCTACCAAACCTGTGCATTTCTGAAAACTAGAGACCTAGGGGAATACAAGATGGGGTGACTTGTGGGGCTCGGACCAGGTTCTGTTACCCAGAATCCTTTGCAAACCTCAACATTTGGCTAAAAAAACACATCTTCCTCACATTTCTGTGGCAGAAAGTTCTGGAATCTGAGAGGAGCCACAAATTTCCTTCTACCCAGCATTCCCCCAAGTCTCCCGATAAAAATGATACCTCACTTGTGTGGGTGGGCCTAGTGCCCGCGACAGGAAACGCCCCAAAGCGCAACGTGGACACATCCAATTTTTTTAAAGAAAACAGAGGTGATTTTTGCGAAGTGCCTACCTGTAGATTTTGGCCTCTAGCTCACCCGGCACCTAGGGAAACCTACCAAACCTGTGCATTTCTGAAAACTAGAGACCTAGGGGAATCCAAGATGGGGTGACTTGTGGGGCTCAGACCAGGTTCTGTTGCCCAGAATCCTTTGCAAACCTCAAAATTTGGCTAAAAAAACACATGTTCCTCACATTTCCGTGGCAGAAAGTTCTGGAATCTGAGAGGAGCCACAAATTTCCTTCCACCCAGCGTTCCCCCAAGTCTCCCGATAAAAATGATACCTCACTTGTGTGGGTAGGCCTAGCGCCCGCGACAGGAAACGCCCCAAAGCGCAACGTGGACACATCCAAGTTTTTTAAAGAAAACAGAGGTGATTTTTGCGAAGTGCCTACCTGTAGATTTTGGCCTCTAGCTCAGCCGGCACCTAGGGAAACCTACCAAACCTGTGCATTTCTGAAAACTAGAGACCTAGGGGAATCCAAGATGGGGTGACTTGTGGGGCTCGGACCAGGTTCTGTTACCCAGAATCCTTTGCAAACCTCAACATTTGGCTAAAAAAACACATCTTCCTCACATTTCTGTGGCAGAAAGTTCTGGAATCTGAGAGGAGCCACAAATTTCCTTCCACCCAGAGTTCCCCCAAGTCTCCCGATAAAAATGATACCTCACTTGTGTGGGTGGGCCTAGTGCCCGCGACAGGAAACGCACCAAAGCGCAATGTGGACACATCCAATTTTTTAAAAGAAAACAGAGGTGATTTTTGCGAAGTGCCTACCTGTAGATTTTGGCCTCTAGCTCAGCTGGCACCTAGGGAAACCTACCAAACCTGTGCATTTCTGAAAACTAGAGACCTAGGGGAATCCAAGATGGGGTGACTTGTGGGGCTCGGACCAGGTTCTGTTACCCAGAATCCTTTGCAAACCTCAAAATTTGGCTAAAAAAACACATGTTCCTCACATTTCTGTGGCAGAAAGTTCTGGAATCTGAGAGGAGCCACGAATTTCCTTCCAACCTGCGTTCCCCCAAGTCTCCCGATAAAAATGATACCTCACTTGTGTGGGTAGGCCTAGCGCCCGCGACAGGAAACGCCCCAAAGCACAACGTGGACACATCCCATTTTTTTAAAAGAAAACAGAGGTGATTTTTGCGAAGTGCCTACCTGTAGATTTTGGCCTCTAGCTCATCCGGCACCTAGGGAAACCTACCAAACCTGTGCATTTCTGAAAACTAGAGACCTAGGGGAATCCAAGATGGGGTGACTTGTGCGGCTCGGACCAGGTTCTGTTACCCAGAATCCTTTGCAAACCTCAAAATTTGGCTAAAAAAACACATGTTCCTCACATTTCTGTGGCAGAAAGTTCTGGAATCTGAGAGGAGCCACAAATTTCCTTCCACCCAGCGTTCCCCCAAGTCTCCCGATAAAAATGATACCTCTCTTGTGTGGGTAGGCCTAGCGCCCGCAACAGGAAACGCCCCAAAGCGCAACGTGGACACATCCAATTTTTTTAAAGAAAACAGAGGGGATTTTTGCGAAGTGCCTACCTGTAGATTTTGGACTCTAGCTCAACCGGCACCTAGGGAAACCTACCAAACCTGTGCATTTCTGAAAACTAGAGACCTAGGGGAATCCAAGATGGGGTGACTTGTGGGGCTCGGACCAGGTTCTGTTACCCAGAATCCTTTGCAAACCTCAAAATTTGGCTAAAAAAACACTTGTTCCTCACATTTCTGTGGCAGAAAGTTCTGGAATCTGAGAGGAGCCACAAATTTCCTTCCACCCAGCGTTCCCCCAAGTCTCCCGATAAAAATTATACCTCACTTGTGTGGGTAGGCCTAGCGCCCACGACAGGAAACGCCCCAAAGCGAAACGTGGACACATCCAATTTTTTTAAAGAAAACAGAGGTGATTTTTGTGAAGTGCCTACCTGTAGATTTTGGCCTCTAGCTCAGCCGGCACCTAGGGAAACCTACCAAACCTGTGCATTTCTGAAAACTAGAGACCTAGGGGAATCCAAGATGGGGTGACTTGTGGGGCTCGGACCAGGTTCTGTTACCCAGAATCCTTTGCAAACCTCAACATTTGGCTAAAAAAACACATCTTCCTCACATTTCTGTGGCAGAAAGTTCTGGAATCTGAGAGTAGCCACAAATTTCCTTCCACCCAGCATTCCCCCAAGTCTCCCGATAAAAATGATACCTCACTTGTGTGGGTGGGCCTAGTGCCCGCGACAGGAAACGCCCCAAAGCGCAACGTGGACACATCCAATTTTTTTAAAGAAAACAGAGGTGATTTTTGCGAAGTTCCTACCTGTCGATTTTGGCCTCTAGCTCACCCGGCACCTAGGGAAACCTACCAAACCTGTGCATTTCTGAAAACTAGAGACCTAGGGGAATCCAAGATGGGGTGACTTGTGGGGCTCGGACCAGGTTCTGTTACCCAGAATCCTTTGCAAACCTCAAAATTTGGCTAAAAAAACACATGTTCCTCACATTTCTGTGGCAGAAAGTTCTGGAATCTGAGAGGAGCCACAAATTTCCTTCCACCCAGCGTTCCCCCAAGTCTCCCGATAAAAATGATACCTCACTTGTGTGGGTAGGCCTAGCGCCCGCGACAGGAAACGCCCCAAAGCGCAACGTGGACACATCCAATTTTTTTAAAGAAAACAGAGGTGATTTTTGCGAAGTGCCTACCTGTAGATTTTGGCCTCTAGCTCAGTCGGCACCTAGGGAAACCTACCAAACCTGTGCATTTCTGAAAACTAGAGACCTAGGGGAATCCAAGATGGGGTTACTTGTGGGGCTCGGACCAGGTTCTGTTACCCAGAATCCTTTGCAAACCTCAACATTTGGCTAAAAAAACACATCTTCCTCACATTTCTGTGGCAGAAAGTTCTGGAATCTGAGAGGAGCCACAAATTTCCTTCCACCCAGAGTTCCCCCAAGTCTCCCGATAAAAATGATACCTCACTTGTGTGGGTGGGCCTAGTGCCCGCGACAGGAAACGCACCAAAGCGCAACGTGGACACATCCAATTTTTTTAAAGAAAACAGAGGTGATTTTTGCGAAGTGCCTACCTGTAGATTTTGGCCTCTAGCTCAGCTGGCACCTAGGGAAACCTACCAAACCTGTGCATTTCTGAAAACTAGAGACCTAGGGGAATCCAAGATGGGGTGACTTGTGGGGCTCGGACCAGGTTCTGTTACCCAGAATCCTTTGCAAACCTCAAAATTTGGCTAAAAAAACACATGTTCCTCACATTTCTGTGGCAGAAAGTTCTGGAATCTGAGAGGAGCCACAAATTTCCTTCCACCCAGCGTTCCCCCAAGTCTCCCGATAAAAATGATACCTCACTTGTGTGGGTAGGCCTAGCGCCCGCGACAGGAAACGCCCCAAAGCACAACGTGGACACATCCCATTTTTTTAAAAGAAAACAGAGGTGATTTTTGCGAAGTGCCTACCTGTAGATTTTGGCCTCTAGCTCATCCGGCACCTAGGGAAACCTACCAAACCTGTGCATTTCTGAAAACTAGAGACCTAGGGGAATCCAAGATGGGGTGACTTGTGCGGCTCGGACCAGGTTCTGTTACCCAGAATCCTTTGCAAACCTCAAAATTTGGCTAAAAAAACACATGTTCCTCACATTTCTGTGGCAGAAAGTTCTGGAACCTGAGAGGAGCCACAAATTTCCTTCCACCCAGCGTTCCCCCAAGTCTCCCGATAAAAATGATACCTCACTTGTGTGGGTAGGCCTAGCGCCCACGACAGGAAACGCCCCAAAGCGAAATGTGGACACATCCAATTTTTTTAAAGAATACAGAGGTGATTTTTGCGAAGTGCCTACCTGTAGATTTTGGCCTCTAGCTTACCCGGCACCTAGGGAAACCTACCAAACCTGTGCATTTCTGAAAACTAGAGACCTAGGGGAATCCAAGATGGGGTGACTTGTGGGGCTCCGACCAGGTTCTGTTACCCAGAATCCTTTGCAAACCTCAAAATTTGGCTAAAAAAACACATGTTCCTCACATTTCTGTGGCAGAAAGTTCTGGAATCTGAGAGGAGCCACAAATTTCCTTCCACCCAGCGTTCCCCCAAGTCTCCCGATAAAAATGATACCTCTCTTGTGTGGGTAGGCCTAGCGCCCGCAACAGGAAACGCCCCAAAGCGCAACGTGGACACATCCAATTTTTTGAAAGAAAACAGAGGGGATTTTTGCGAAGTGCCTACCTGTAGATTTTGGACTCTAGCTCAGCCGGCACCTAGGGAAATCTACCAAACCTGTGCATTTCTGAAAACTAGAGACCTAGGGGAATCCAAGATGGGGTGACTTGTGGGGCTCGGACCAGGTTCTGTTACCCAGAATCCTTTGCAAACCTCAAAATGTGGCTAAAAAAACACATGTTCCTCACATTTCTGTGGCAGAAAGTTCTGGAATCTGAGAGGAGCCACAAATTTCCTTCCACCCAGCGGTCCCCCAAGTCTCCCGATAAAAATGATACCTCACTTGTGTGGGTGGGCCTAGTGCCCGCGACAGGAAACGCCCCAAAGCGCAACGTGGACACATCCAATTTTTTTGAAAGAAAACAGAGGTGATTTTTGCGAAGTGCCTACCTGTAGATTTTGGCCTCTAGCTCAGCCGGCACCTAGGGAAACCTACCAAACCTGTGCATTTCTGAAAACTAGAGACCGAGGGGAATCCAAGATGGGGTGACTTGTGGGGCTCGGACTAGGTTCTGTTACCCAGAATCCTTTGCAAACCTCAAAATTTGGCTAAAAAAACACATGTTCCTCACATTTCTGTGGCAGAAAGTTCTGGAATCTGAGAGGAGCCACAAATTTCCTTCCACCCAGCGTTCCCCCAAGCCTCCCGATAAAAATGATACCTCACTTGTGTGGGTAGGCCTAGCGCCCGCGACAGGAAACGTCCCAAAGCGCAACGTGGACACATCCCATTTTTTTGGAAGAAAACAGAGGTGATTTTTGCGAAGTGCCTACCTGTAGATTTTGGCCTCTAGCTCAGCCGGCACCTAGGGAAACCTACAGAACCTGTGCATTTCTGAAAACTAGAGACCTAGGGGAATCCAAGATGGGGTGACTTGTGGGGTTCGGACCAGGTTCTGTTACCCAGAATCCTTTGCAAACCTCAAAATTTAGCTAAAAAAACACATGTTCCTCACATTTCTGTGGCAGAAAGTTCTGGAATCTGAGAGGAGCCACAAATTTCCTTCCACCCAGCGTTCCCCCAAGTCTCCCGATAAAAATGATACCTCACTTGTGTGGGTAGGCCTAGCGCCCGCGACAGGAAACGCCCCAAAGCGCAAAGTGGACACATCCCATTTTTTTGAAAGAAAACAGAGGTGATTTTTGCGAAGTGCCTACCTGTAGATTTTGGCCTCTAGCTCAGCCGGCACCTAGGGAAACCTATCAAACCTGTGCATTTCTGAAAACTTGAGACCTAGGGGAATCCAAGATGGGGTGACTTGTGGGGCTCGGACTAGGTTCTGTTACCCAGATCCCTTTGCAAACCTCAACATTTGGCTAAAAAAACACATGTTCCTCACATTTCTGTGGCAGAAAGTTCTGGAATCTGAGAGGAGCCACAAATTTCCTTCCACCCAGCGTTCCCCCAAGTCTCCCGATAAAAATGATACCTCACTTGTGTGGGTAGGCCTAGCGCCCGCGACAGGAAACGCCCCAAAGCGCAACATGGACACATCCAATTTTTTTAAAGAAAACAGAGGTGATTTTTGCGAAGTGCCTACCTGTAGATTTTGGCCTCTAGCTCAGCCGGCACCTAGGGAAACCTACCAAACCTGTGCATTTCTGAAAACTAGAGACCTAGGGGAATCCAAGATGGGGTGACTTGTGGGGCTCGGACCAGGTTCTGTTACCCAGAATCCTTTGCAAACCTCAAAATTTGGCTAAAAAAACACATGTTCCTCACATTTCTGTGGCAGAAAGTTCTTGGAATCTGAGAGGAGCCACAAATTTCCTTCCACCCAGCGTTCCCCCAAGTCTCCCGATAAAAATGATACCTCACTTGTGTGGGTAGGCCTAGCGCCCGCGACAGGAAACGCCCCAAAGCACAACGTGGACACATCCCATTTTTTTAAAAGAAAACAGAGGTGATTTTTGCGAAGTGCCTACCTGTAGATTTTGGCCTCTAGCTCATCCGGCACCTAGGGAAACCTACCAAACCTGTGCATTTCTGAAAACTAGAGACCTAGGGGAATCCAAGATGGGGTGACTTGTGCGGCTCGGACCAGGTTCTGTTACCCAGAATCCTTTGCAAACCTCAAAATTTGGCTAAAAAAACACATGTTCCTCACATTTCTGTGGCAGAAAGTTCTGGAACCTGAGAGGAGCCACAAATTTCCTTCCACCCAGCGTTCCCCCAAGTCTCCCGATAAAAATGATACCTCACTTGTGTGGGTAGGCCTAGCGCCCACGACAGGAAACGCCCCAAAGCGAAATGTGGACACATCCAATTTTTTTAAAGAATACAGAGGTGATTTTTGCGAAGTGCCTACCTGTAGATTTTGGCCTCTAGCTTACCCGGCACCTAGGGAAACCTACCAAACCTGTGCATTTCTGAAAACTAGAGACCTAGGGGAATCCAAGATGGGGTGACTTGTGGGGCTCCGACCAGGTTCTGTTACCCAGAATCCTTTGCAAACCTCAAAATTTGGCTAAAAAAACACATGTTCCTCACATTTCTGTGGCAGAAAGTTCTGGAATCTGAGAGGAGCCACAAATTTCCTTCCACCCAGCGTTCCCCCAAGTCTCCCGATAAAAATGATACCTCTCTTGTGTGGGTAGGCCTAGCGCCCGCAACAGGAAACGCCCCAAAGCGCAACGTGGACACATCCAATTTTTTGAAAGAAAACAGAGGGGATTTTTGCGAAGTGCCTACCTGTAGATTTTGGACTCTAGCTCAGCCGGCACCTAGGGAAATCTACCAAACCTGTGCATTTCTGAAAACTAGAGACCTAGGGGAATCCAAGATGGGGTGACTTGTGGGGCTCGGACCAGGTTCTGTTACCCAGAATCCTTTGCAAACCTCAAAATGTGGCTAAAAAAACACATGTTCCTCACATTTCTGTGGCAGAAAGTTCTGGAATCTGAGAGGAGCCACAAATTTCCTTCCACCCAGCGGTCCCCCAAGTCTCCCGATAAAAATGATACCTCACTTGTGTGGGTGGGCCTAGTGCCCGCGACAGGAAACGCCCCAAAGCGCAACGTGGACACATCCAATTTTTTTGAAAGAAAACAGAGGTGATTTTTGCGAAGTGCCTACCTGTAGATTTTGGCCTCTAGCTCAGCCGGCACCTAGGGAAACCTACCAAACCTGTGCATTTCTGAAAACTAGAGACCGAGGGGAATCCAAGATGGGGTGACTTGTGGGGCTCGGACTAGGTTCTGTTACCCAGAATCCTTTGCAAACCTCAAAATTTGGCTAAAAAAACACATGTTCCTCACATTTCTGTGGCAGAAAGTTCTGGAATCTGAGAGGAGCCACAAATTTCCTTCCACCCAGCGTTCCCCCAAGCCTCCCGATAAAAATGATACCTCACTTGTGTGGGTAGGCCTAGCGCCCGCGACAGGAAACGTCCCAAAGCGCAACGTGGACACATCCCATTTTTTTGGAAGAAAACAGAGGTGATTTTTGCGAAGTGCCTACCTGTAGATTTTGGCCTCTAGCTCAGCCGGCACCTAGGGAAACCTACCGAACCTGTGCATTTCTGAAAACTAGAGACCTAGGGGAATCCAAGATGGGGTGACTTGTGGGGTTCGGACCAGGTTCTGTTACCCAGAATCCTTTGCAAACCTCAAAATTTAGCTAAAAAAACACATGTTCCTCACATTTCTGTGGCAGAAAGTTCTGGAATCTGAGAGGAGCCACAAATTTCCTTCCACCCAGCGTTCCCCCAAGTCTCCCGATAAAAATGATACCTCACTTGTGTGGGTAGGCCTAGCGCCCGCGACAGGAAACGCCCCAAAGCGCAAAGTGGACACATCCCATTTTTTTGAAAGAAAACAGAGGTGATTTTTGCGAAGTGCCTACCTGTAGATTTTGGCCTCTAGCTCAGCCGGCACCTAGGGAAACCTATCAAACCTGTGCATTTCTGAAAACTTGAGACCTAGGGGAATCCAAGATGGGGTGACTTGTGGGGCTCGGACTAGGTTCTGTTACCCAGATCCCTTTGCAAACCTCAAAATTTGGCTAAAAAAACACATGTTCCTCACATTTCTGTGGCAGAAAGTTCTGGAATCTGAGAGGAGCCACAAATTTCCTTCCACCCAGCGTTCCCCCAAGTCTCCCGATAAAAATGATACCTCACTTGTGTGGGTAGGCCTAGCGCCCGCGACAGGAAACGCCCCAAAGCGCAACATGGACACATCCAATTTTTTTAAAGAAAACAGAGGTGATTTTTGCGAAGTGCCTACCTGTAGATTTTGGCCTCTAGCTCAGCCGGCACCTAGGGAAACCTACCAAACCTGTGCATTTCTGAAAACTAGAGACCTAGGGGAATCCAAGATGGGGTGACTTGTGGGGCTCGGACCAGGTTCTGTTACCCAGAATCCTTTGCAAACCTCAAAATTTGGCTAAAAAAACACATGTTCCTCACATTTCTGTGGCAGAAAGTTCTTGGAATCTGAGAGGAGCCACAAATTTCCTTCCACCCAGCGTTCCCCCAAGTCTCCCGATAAAAATGATACCTCACTTGTGTGGGTAGGCCTAGCGCCCGTGACAGGAAACGCCCCAAAGCGCAACGTGGACACATCCCATTTTTTTGGAAGAAAACAGAGGTGATTTTTGCAAAGTGCCTACCTGTAGATTTTGGCCTCTAGCTCAGCCGGCACCTAGGGAAACCTACCAAACCTGTGCATTTCTGAAAACTAGAGACCTAGGGGAATCCAAGATGGGGTGACTTGTGGGGCTCCGACCAGGTTCTATTACCAAGAATCCTTTGCAAACCTCAAAATTTGGCTAAAAAAACACATGTTCCTCACATTTCTGTGGCAGAAAGTTCTGGAATCTGAGAGGAGCCACAAATTTCCTTCCACCCAGTCTCCCGATAAAAATGATACCTCTCTTGTGTGGGTAGGCCTAGCGCCCGCGACAGGAAACGCCCCAAAGCGCAACGTGGACATATCCAATATTTTGAAAGAAAACAGAGGTGATTTTTGGGAAGTGCCTACCTGTAGATTTTGGCCTCTAGCTCAGCCGGCACCTAGGGAAACCTACCAAACCTGTGCATTTCTGAAATCTAGAGACCTAGGGGAATCCAAGATGGGGTGACTTGTGGGGCTCGGACCAGGTTCTGTTACCCAGAATCCTTTGCAAACCTCAAAATTTGGCTAAAAAAACACATGTTCCTCACATTTCTGTGGCAGAAAGTTCTGGAATCTGAGAGGAGCCACAAATTTCCTTCCACCCAGCGTTCCCCCAAGTCTCCCGATAAAAATGATACCTCACTTGTGTGGGTAGGCCTAGCGCCCGCGACAGGAAACGTCCCAAAGCGCAACGTGGACACATCCCATTTTTTTGGAAGAAAACAGAGGTGATTTTTGCGAAGTGCCTACCTGTAGATTTTGGCCTCTAGCTCAGCCGGCACCTAGGGAAACCTACCAAACCTGTGCAGTTCTGAAAACTAGAGACCTAGGGGAATCCAAGATGGGGTGACTTGTGGGGCTCGGACCAGGTTCTGTTACCCAGAATCCTTTGCAAACCTCAAAATTTGGCTAAAAAAACACATGTTCCTCACATTTCTGTGGCAGAAAGTTCTGGAATCTGAGAGGAGCCACAAATTACCTTCCACCCAGCGTTCCCCCAAGTCTCCCGATAAAAATGATACCTCACTTATGTGGGTAGGCCTAGCGCCCGCGACAGGAAACGCCCCAAAGCGCAACGTGGACACATCCATTTTTTTTAAAGAAAACAGAGGTGATTTTTGCGAAGTGCCTGCCTGTAGATTTTGGACTCTAGCTCAGCCGGCACCTAGGGAAACCTACCAAACCTGTGCATTTCTGAAAACTAGAGACCTAGGGGAATCCAAGTTGGGGTGACTTGTGGGGCTCCGACCAGGTTCTATTACCAAGAATCCTTTGCAAACCTCAAAATTTGGCTAAAAAAACACATGTTCCTCACATTTCTGTGGCAGAAAGTTCTGGAATCTGAGAGGAGCCACAAATTTCCTTCCACCCAGCGTTCCCGCAAGTCTCCCGATAAAAATGATACCTCACTTGTGTGGGTAGGCCTAGCGCCCGCGACAGGAAACACCCCAAAGCGCAACGTGGACACATCCAATTGTTTGAAGGAAAACAGAGGTGTTTTTTGCGAAATGCCTACCTGTAGATTTTGGCCTCTAGCTCAGCCGGCACCTAGGGAAACCTACCAAACCTCTGCATTTCTGAAAACTAGAGACCTAGGGGAATCCAAGATGGGGTGACTTGTGGGGCTCCGACCAGGTTCTATTACCAAGAATCCTTTGCAAACCTCAAAATTTGGCTAAAAAAACACATGTTCCTCACATTTCTGTGGCAGAAAGTTCTGGAATCTGAGAGGAGCCACAAATTTCCTTCCACCCAGTCTCCCGATAGAAATGATACCTCTCTTGTGTGGGTAGGCCTAGCGCCCGCGACAGGAAACGCCCCAAAGCGCAACGTGGACACATCCAATTTTTTTAAAGAAAACAGAGGTGATTTTTGTGAAGTACCTACCTGTAGATTTTGGCCTCTAGCTCAGCCGGCACCTAGGGAAACCTACCAAACCTGTGCATTTCTGAAAACTAGAGACCGAGGGGAATCCAAGATGGGGTGACTTGTGGGGCTCGGACTAGGTTCTGTTACCCAGAATCCTTTGCAAACCTCAAAATTTGGCTAAAAAAACACATGTTCCTCACATTTCTGTGGCAGAAAGTTCTGGAATCTGAGAGGAGCCACAAATTTCCTTCCACCCAGCGTTCCCCCAAGCCTCCCGATAAAAATGATACCTCACTTGTGTGGGTAGGCCTAGCGCCCGCGACAGGAAACGTCCCAAAGCGCAACGTGGACACATCCCATTTTTTTGGAAGAAAACAGAGGTGATTTTTGCGAAGTGCCTACCTGTAGATTTTGGCCTCTAGCTCAGCCGGCACCTAGGGAAACCTACCGAACCTGTGCATTTCTGAAAACTAGAGACCTAGGGGAATCCAAGATGGGGTGACTTGTGGGGTTCGGACCAGGTTCTGTTACCCAGAATCCTTTGCAAACCTCAAAATTTAGCTAAAAAAACACATGTTCCTCACATTTCTGTGGCAGAAAGTTCTGGAATCTGAGAGGAGCCACAAATTTCCTTCCACCCAGCGTTCCCCCAAGTCTCCCGATAAAAATGATACCTCACTTGTGTGGGTAGGCCTAGCGCCCGCGACAGGAAACGCCCCAAAGCGCAAAGTGGACACATCCCATTTTTTTGAAAGAAAACAGAGGTGATTTTTGCGAAGTGCCTACCTGTAGATTTTGGCCTCTAGCTCAGCCGGCACCTAGGGAAACCTATCAAACCTGTGCATTTCTGAAAACTTGAGACCTAGGGGAATCCAAGATGGGGTGACTTGTGGGGCTCGGACTAGGTTCTGTTACCCAGATCCCTTTGCAAACCTCAAAATTTGGCTAAAAAAACACATGTTCCTCACATTTCTGTGGCAGAAAGTTCTGGAATCTGAGAGGAGCCACAAATTTCCTTCCACCCAGCGTTCCCCCAAGTCTCCCGATAAAAATGATACCTCACTTGTGTGGGTAGGCCTAGCGCCCGCGACAGGAAACGCCCCAAAGCGCAACATGGACACATCCAATTTTTTTAAAGAAAACAGAGGTGATTTTTGCGAAGTGCCTACCTGTAGATTTTGGCCTCTAGCTCAGCCGGCACCTAGGGAAACCTACCAAACCTGTGCATTTCTGAAAACTAGAGACCTAGGGGAATCCAAGATGGGGTGACTTGTGGGGCTCGGACCAGGTTCTGTTACCCAGAATCCTTTGCAAACCTCAAAATTTGGCTAAAAAAACACATGTTCCTCACATTTCTGTGGCAGAAAGTTCTTGGAATCTGAGAGGAGCCACAAATTTCCTTCCACCCAGCGTTCCCCCAAGTCTCCCGATAAAAATGATACCTCACTTGTGTGGGTAGGCCTAGCGCCCGTGACAGGAAACGCCCCAAAGCGCAACGTGGACACATCCCATTTTTTTGGAAGAAAACAGAGGTGATTTTTGCAAAGTGCCTACCTGTAGATTTTGGCCTCTAGCTCAGCCGGCACCTAGGGAAACCTACCAAACCTGTGCATTTCTGAAAACTAGAGACCTAGGGGAATCCAAGATGGGGTGACTTGTGGGGCTCCGACCAGGTTCTATTACCAAGAATCCTTTGCAAACCTCAAAATTTGGCTAAAAAAACACATGTTCCTCACATTTCTGTGGCAGAAAGTTCTGGAATCTGAGAGGAGCCACAAATTTCCTTCCACCCAGTCTCCCGATAAAAATGATACCTCTCTTGTGTGGGTAGGCCTAGCGCCCGCGACAGGAAACGCCCCAAAGCGCAACGTGGACATATCCAATATTTTGAAAGAAAACAGAGGTGATTTTTGGGAAGTGCCTACCTGTAGATTTTGGCCTCTAGCTCAGCCGGCACCTAGGGAAACCTACCAAACCTGTGCATTTCTGAAATCTAGAGACCTAGGGGAATCCAAGATGGGGTGACTTGTGGGGCTCGGACCAGGTTCTGTTACCCAGAATCCTTTGCAAACCTCAAAATTTGGCTAAAAAAACACATGTTCCTCACATTTCTGTGGCAGAAAGTTCTGGAATCTGAGAGGAGCCACAAATTTCCTTCCACCCAGCGTTCCCCCAAGTCTCCCGATAAAAATGATACCTCACTTGTGTGGGTAGGCCTAGCGCCCGCGACAGGAAACGTCCCAAAGCGCAACGTGGACACATCCCATTTTTTTGGAAGAAAACAGAGGTGATTTTTGCGAAGTGCCTACCTGTAGATTTTGGCCTCTAGCTCAGCCGGCACCTAGGGAAACCTACCAAACCTGTGCAGTTCTGAAAACTAGAGACCTAGGGGAATCCAAGATGGGGTGACTTGTGGGGCTCGGACCAGGTTCTGTTACCCAGAATCCTTTGCAAACCTCAAAATTTGGCTAAAAAAACACATGTTCCTCACATTTCTGTGGCAGAAAGTTCTGGAATCTGAGAGGAGCCACAAATTACCTTCCACCCAGCGTTCCCCCAAGTCTCCCGATAAAAATGATACCTCACTTATGTGGGTAGGCCTAGCGCCCGCGACAGGAAACGCCCCAAAGCGCAACGTGGACACATCCATTTTTTTTAAAGAAAACAGAGGTGATTTTTGCGAAGTGCCTGCCTGTAGATTTTGGACTCTAGCTCAGCCGGCACCTAGGGAAACCTACCAAACCTGTGCATTTCTGAAAACTAGAGACCTAGGGGAATCCAAGTTGGGGTGACTTGTGGGGCTCCGACCAGGTTCTATTACCAAGAATCCTTTGCAAACCTCAAAATTTGGCTAAAAAAACACATGTTCCTCACATTTCTGTGGCAGAAAGTTCTGGAATCTGAGAGGAGCCACAAATTTCCTTCCACCCAGCGTTCCCGCAAGTCTCCCGATAAAAATGATACCTCACTTGTGTGGGTAGGCCTAGCGCCCGCGACAGGAAACACCCCAAAGCGCAACGTGGACACATCCAATTGTTTGAAGGAAAACAGAGGTGTTTTTTGCGAAATGCCTACCTGTAGATTTTGGCCTCTAGCTCAGCCGGCACCTAGGGAAACCTACCAAACCTCTGCATTTCTGAAAACTAGAGACCTAGGGGAATCCAAGATGGGGTGACTTGTGGGGCTCCGACCAGGTTCTATTACCAAGAATCCTTTGCAAACCTCAAAATTTGGCTAAAAAAACACATGTTCCTCACATTTCTGTGGCAGAAAGTTCTGGAATCTGAGAGGAGCCACAAATTTCCTTCCACCCAGTCTCCCGATAGAAATGATACCTCTCTTGTGTGGGTAGGCCTAGCGCCCGCGACAGGAAACGCCCCAAAGCGCAACGTGGACACATCCAATTTTTTTAAAGAAAACAGAGGTGATTTTTGTGAAGTACCTACCTGTAGATTTTGGCCTCTAGCTCAGCCGGCACCTAGGGAAACCTACCAAACCTGTGCATTTCTGAAAACTAGAGACCTAGGGGAATCCAAGATGGGGTGACTTGTGGGGCTCGGACCAGGTTCTGTTAGCCAGAATCCTTTGCAAACCTCAAAATTTGGCTAAAAAAACACATGTTCCTCACATTTCTGTGGCAGAAAGTTCTGGAATCTGAGAGGAGCCACGAATTTCCTTCCACCCAGCGTTCCCCCAAGTCTCCCGACAAAAAAGATACCTCACTTGTGTGGGTAGGCCTAGCGCCCGCGACAGGAAACGCCCCAAAGCGCAACGTGGACACATCCCATTTTTTTTAAAGAAAACAGAGGTGATTTTTGCGAAGTGCCTACCTGTAGATTTTGGACTCTAGCTCAGCCGGCACCTAGGGAAACCTACCAAACCTGTGCATTTCTGAAAACTAGAGACCTAGGGGAATCCAAGATGGGGTGACTTGTGGCGCTCGGACCAGGTTCTGTTACCCAGAATCCTTTGCAAACCTCAAAATTTGGCTAAAAAAACACATGTTCCTCACATTTCTGTGGCAGAAAGTTCTGGAATCTGAGAGGAGCCAAAAATTTCCTTCCACCCAGTCTCCCGATAAAAATGATACCTCTCTTGTGTGGGTAGGCCTAGCGCCCGCGACAGGAAACGCCCCAAAGCGCAACGTGGACACATCCAATTTTTTGAAAGAAAACAGAGGTGTTTTTTGCGAAGTGCCTACCTGTAGATTTTGGCCTCTAGCTCAGCCGGCACCTAGGGAAACCTACCAAACCTGTGCATTTCTGAAAACTAGAGACCTAGGGGAATCCAAGATGAGGTGACTTGTGGGGCTCGGACCAGGTTCTGTTACCCAGAATCCTTTGCAAACCTCAAAATGTGGCTAAAAAAAACATGTTCCTCACATTTCTGTGGCAGAAAGTTCTGGAATCTGAGAGGAGCCACAAATTTCCTTCCACCCAGCGTTCCCGCAAGTCTCCCGATAAAAATGATACCTCACTTGTGTGGGTAGGCCTAGCGCCCGCGACAGGAAACACCCCAAAGCGCAACGTGGACACATCCAATTTTTTGAAAGAAAACAGAGGTGTTTTTTGCGAAGTGCCTACCTGTAGATTTTGGCCTCTAGCTCAGCCGGCACCTAGGGAAACCTACCAAACCTGTGCATTTCTGAAAACTAGAGACCTAGGGGAATCCAAGATGGGGTGACTTGTGGGGCTCGGACCAGGTTCTGTTACCCAGAATCCATTGCAAACCTCAAAATTTGGCTAAAAAAAACATGTTCCTCACATTTCTGTGGCAGAAAGTTCTGGAATCTGAGAGGAGCCACAAATTTCCTTCCACCCAGCGTTCCAGCAAGTCTCCCGATAAAAATGATACCTCACTTGTGTGGGTAGGCCTAGCGCCCGCGACAGGAAACACCCCAAAGCGCAACGTGGACACATCCAATTGTTTGAAAGAAAACAGAGGTGTTTTTTGCAAAATGCCTACCTGTAGATTTTGGCCTCTAGCTCAGCCGGCACCTAGGGAAACCTACCAAACCTGTGCATTTCTGAAAACTAGAGACCTAGGGGAATCCAAGATGGGGTGACTTGTGGGGCTCCGACCAGGTTCTATTACCAAGAATCCTTTGCAAACCTCAAAATTTGGCTAAAAAAACACATGTTCCTCACATTTCTGTGGCAGAAAGTTCTGGAATCTGAGAGGAGCCACAAATTTCCTTCCACCCAGTCTCCCGATAGAAATGATACCTCTCTTGTGTGGGTAGGCCTAGCGCCCGCGACAGGAAACGCCCCAAAGCGCAACGTGGACACATCCAATTTTTTGAAAGAAAACAGAGGTGATTTTTGCGAAGTACCTACCTGTAGATTTTGACCTCTAGCTCAGCCGGCACCTAGGGAATCCTACCAAACCTGTGCATTTCTGAAAACTAGAGACCTAGGGGAATCCAAGATGGGGTGACTTGTGGGGCTCGGACCAGGTTCTGTTAGCCAGAATCCTTTGCAAACCTCAAAATTTGGCTAAAAAAACACATGTTCCTCACATTTCTGTGGCAGAAAGTTCTGGAATCTGAGAGGAGCCACGAATTTCCTTCCACCCAGCGTTCCCCCAAGTCTCCCGATAAAAATGATACCTCACTTGTGTGGGTAGGCCTAGCGCCCGCGACAGGAAACGCCCCAAAGCGCAACGTGGACACATCCCATTTTTTTTAAAGAAAACAGAGGTGATTTTTGCGAAGTGCCTACCTGTAGATTTTGGACTCTAGCTCAGCCGGCACCTAGGGAAACTTACCAAACCTGTGCATTTCGGAAAACTAGAGACCTAGGGGAATCCAAGATGGGGTGACTTGTGGGGCTCGGACCAGGTTCTGTTACCCAGAATCGTTTGCAAACCTCAAAATTTGGCTAAAAAAACACATGTTCCTCACATTTCTGTGGCAGAAAGTTCTGGAATCTGAGAGGAGCCACAAATTTCCTTCCACCCAGCGTTCCCGCAAGTCTCCCGATAAAAATGATACCTCACTTGTGTGGGTAGGCCTAGCGCCCGCGACAGGAAACACCCCAAAGCGCAACGTGGACACATCCAATTGTTTGAAAGAAAACAGAGGTGTTTTTTGCGAAATGCCTACCTGTAGATTTTGGCCTCTAGCTCAGCCGGCACCTAGGGAAACCTACCAAACCTGTGCCTTTCTGAAAACTAGAGACCTAGGGGAATCCAAGATGGGGTGACTTGTGGGGCTCCGACCAGGTTCTATTACCAAGAATCCTTTGCAAACCTCAAAATTTGGCAAAAAAAACACATGTTCCTCACATTTCTGTGGCAGAAACTTCTGGAATCTGAGAGGAGCCACAAATTTCCTTCCACCCAGTCTCCCTATAGAAATGATACCTCTCTTGTGTGGGTAGGCCTAGCGCCCGCGACAGGAAACGCCCCAAAGCGCAACGTGGACACATCCAATTTTTTTTAAGAAAACAGAGGTGATTTTTGCGAAGTACCTACCTGTAGATTTTGGCCTCTAGCTCAGCCGGCACCTAGGGAAACCTACCAAACCTGTGCATTTCTGAAAACTAGAGACCTAGGGGAATCCAAGATGGGGTGACTTGTGGGGCTCGGACCAGGTTCTGTTAGCCAGAATCCTTTGCAAACCTTAAAATTTGGCTAAAAAAACACATGTTCCTCACATTTCTGTGGCAGAAAGTTCTGGAATCTGAGAGGAGCCACGAATTTCCTTCCACCCAGTGTTCCCCCAAGTCTCCCGATAAAAATGATACCTCACTTGTGTGGGTAGGCCTAGCGCCCGCGACAGGAAACGCCCCAAAGCGCAACGTGGACACATCCCATTTTTTTTAAAGAAAACAGAGGTGATTTTTGCTAAGTGCCTACCTGTAGATTTTGGACTCTAGCTCAGCCGGCACCTAGGGAAACCTACCAAACCTGTGCATTTCTGAAAACTAGAGACCTAGGGGAATCCAAGATGGGGTGACTTGTGGGGCTCGGACCAGGTTCTGTTACCCAGAATCCTTTGCAAACCTCAAAATTTGGCTAAAAAAACACATGTTCCTCACATTTCTGTGGCAGAAAGTTCTGGAATCTGAGAGGAGCCACAAATTTCCTTCCAACCAGCGTTCCCGCAAGTCTGCCGATAAAAATTATACCTCACTTGTGTGGGTAGGCCTAGCGCCCGCGACAGGAAACACCCCAAAGCGCAACGTGGACACATCCAATTGTTTGAAAGAAAACAGAGGTGTTTTTTGCGAAATGCCTACCTGTAGATTTTGGCCTCTAGATCAGCCGGCACCTAGGGAAACCTACCAAACCTGTGCATTTCTGAAAACTAGAGACCTAGCGGATTCCAAGATGGGGTGACTTGTGGGGCTCCGACCAGGTTCTATTACCAAGAATCCTTTGCAAACCTCAAAATTTGGCTAAAAAAACACATGTTCCTCACATTTCTGTGGCAGAAAGTTCTGGAATCTGAGAGGAGCCACGAATTTCCTTCCACCCAGCGTTCCCCCAAGTCTCCCGATAAAAATGATACCTCACTTGTGTGGGTAGGCCTAGCGCCCTCGACAGGAAACGCCCCAAAGCGCAACGTGGACACATCCAATTTTTTTAAAGAAAACAGAGGTGATTTTTGCAAAAGTGCCTACCTGTAGATTTTGGCCTCTAGCTCAGCCGGCACCTAGGGAAACCTACCAAACCTGTGCATTTCTGAAAACTAGAGACCTAGGGGAATCCAAGATGGGGTGACTTGTGGAGCTCGGACCAGGTTCTGTTAGCCAGAATCCTTTGCAAACCTCAAAATTTGGCTAAAAAAACACATGTTCCTCACATTTCTGTGGCAGAAAGTTCTGGAATCTGAGAGGAGCCACGAATTTCCTTCCACCCAGCGTTCCCCCAAGTCTCCCGATAAAAATGATACCTCACTTGTGTGGGTAGGCCTAGCGCCCGCGACAGGAAACGTCCCAAAGCGCAACGCGGACACATCCCATTTTTTTTAAAGAAAACAGAGGTGATTTTTGCGATGTGCCTACCTGTAGATTTTGGCCTCTAGCTCAACCGGCACCTAGGGAAACCTACCAAACCTGTGCATTTCTGAAAACTAGAGACCTAGGGGAATCCAAGATGGGGTGACTTGTCGGGCTCGGACCAGGTTCTGTTACCCAGAATCCTTTGCAAACCTCAAAATTTGGCTAAAAAAAGACATGTTCCTCACATTTCTGTGGCAGAAAGTTCTGGAATCTGAGAGGAGCGACAAATTTCCTTCCACCCAGCGTTCCCCCAAGTCTCCCGATAAAAATGATACCTCACTTGTGTGGGTAGGCCTAGCGCCCGCGACAGGAAACGCCCCAAAGCGCAACGTGGACACATCCCATTTTTTTGAAAGAAAACAGAGGTGATTTTTGCGAAGTGCCTACCTGTAGATTTTGGACTCTAGCTCAGCCGGCACCTAGGGAAACCTACCAAACCTGTGCATTTCTGAAAACTAGAGACCTAGGGGAATCCAAGATGGGGTGACTTGTGGGGCTCGGACCAGGTTCTGTTACCCAGAATCCTTTGCAAACCTCAAAATTTGGCTAAAAAAACACATGTTCCTCACATTTCTGTGGCAGAAAGTTCTGGAATCTGAGAGGAGCCACAAATTTCCTTCCACCCAGCGTTCCCCCAAGTCTCCCGATAAAAATGATACCTCACTTGTGTGGGTAGGCCTAGCGCCCGCGACAGGAAACGCCCCAAAGCGCAACGTGGACACATCCAATTTTTTTAAAGAAAACAGAGGTGATTTTTGCAAAAGTGCCTACCTGTAGATTTTGGCCTCTAGCTCAGCCGGCACCTAGGGAAACCTACCAAACCTGTGCATTTCTGAAAACTAGAGACCTAGGGGAATCAGAGATGGGGTGACTTGTGGGGCTCGGACCAGGTTCTATTACCCAGAATCCTTTGCAAACCTCAAAATTTGGCTAAAAAAACACATGTTCCTCACATTTCTGTGGCAGAAAGTTCTGGAATCTGAGAGGAGCCACAAATTTCCTTCCACCCAGCGTTCCCCCAAGTCTCCCGATAAAAATGATACCTCTCTTGTGTGGGTAGGCCTAGCACCCGCGACAGGAAACGTCCCAAAGCGCAACGTGGACACATCCCATTTTTTTGGAAGACAACAGAGGTGATTTTTGCGAAGTGCCTACCTGTAGATTTTGGCCTCTAGCTCAGCCGGCACCTAGGGAAATCTACTAAACCTGTGCATTCCTGAAAACTAGAGACCTAGGGGAATCCAAGATAGGGTGACTTGTGGGGCTCGGACCAGGTTCTGTTACCCAGAATCCTTTGCAAACCTCAAAATTTGGCTAAAAAAACACATGTTCCTCACATTTCTGTGGCAGAAAGTTCTGGAATCTGAGAGGAGCCACAAATTTCCTTCCACCCAGCGTTCCCCCAAGTCTCCCGATAAAAATGATACCTCACTTGTGTGGGTAGGCCTAGCGCCCGCGACAGGAAACGCCCCAAAGCGCAACGTGGACACATCCCATTTTTTTAAAGAAAACAGAGGTGATTTTTGCGAAGTGCCTACCTGTAGATTTTGGCCTCTAGCTCAACCGGCACCTAGGGAAACCTACCAAACCTGTGCATTTCTGAAAACTAGAGACCTAGGGGAATCCAAGATGGGGTGACTTGTGGGGCTCGGACCAGGTTCTGTTACCCAGAATCCTTTGCAAACCTCAAAATGTGGCTAAAAAAACACATGTTCCTCACATTTCTGTGGCAGAAAGTTCTGGAATCTGAGAGGAGCCACAAATTTCCTTCCACCCAGCGTTCCCCCAAGTCTCCCGATAAAAATGATACCTCACTTGTGTGGGTAGGCCTAGCGCCCGTGACAGGAAACGCCCCAAAGCGCAACGTGGACACATCCCATTTTTTTGGAAGAAAACAGAGGTGATTTTTGCAAAGTGCCTACCTGTAGATTTTGGCCTCTAGCTCAGCCGGCACCTAGGGAAACCTACCAAACCTGTGCATTTCTGAAAACTAGAGACCTAGGGGAATCCAAGATGGGGTGACTTGTGGGGCTCGGACCAGGTTCTTTTACCCAGAATCCTTTGCAAACCTCAAAATTTGGCTAAAAAAGCACATGTTCCTCACATTTCTGTGGCAGAAAGTTCTGGAATCTGAGAGGAGCCACAAATTTCCTTCCACCCAGCGTTCCCCCAAGTCTACCTATAAAAATGATACCTCACTTGTGTGGGTAGGACTAGCGCCCGCGACAGTAAACACCCCAAAGCGCAACGTGGACACATCCAATTTTTTGAAAGAAAACAGAGGTGTTTTTTGCGAAGTGCCTACCTGTAGATTTTGGCCTCTAGCTCAGCCGGCACCTAGGGAAACCTACCAAACCTGTGCATTTCTGAAAACTAGAGACCTAGGGGAATCCAAGATGGGGTGACTTGTGGGGCTCCGACCAGGTTCTATTACCAAGAATCCTTTGCAAACCTCAAAATTTGGCTAAAAAAACACATGTTCCTCACATTTCTGTGGCAGAAAGTTCTGGAATCTGAGAGGAGCCAAAAATTTCCTTCCACCCAGTCTCCCGATAAAAATGATACCTCTCTTGTGTGGGTAGGCCTAGCGCCCGCGACAGGAAACGCCCCAAAGCGCAACGTGGACATATCCAATATTTTGAAAGAAAACAGAGGTGATTTTTGGGAAGTGCCTACCTGTAGATTTTGGCCTCTAGCTCAGCCGGCACCTAGGGAAACCTACCAAACCTGTGCATTTCTGAAATCTAGAGACCTAGGGGAATCCAAGATGGGGTGACTTGTGGGGCTCGGACCAGGTTCTGTTACCCAGAATCCTTTGCAAACCTCAAAATTTGGCTAAAAAAACACATGTTCCTCACATTTCTGTGGCAGAAAGTTCTGGAATCTGAGAGGAGCCACAAATTTCCTTCCACCCAGCGTTCCCCCAAGTCTCCCGATAAAAATGATACCTCACTTGTGTGGGTAGGGCTAGCGCCCGCGACAGGAAACGTCCCAAAGCGCAACGTGGACACATCCCATTTTTTTGGAAGAAAACAGAGGTGATTTTTGCGAAGTGCCTACCTGTAGATTTTGGCCTCTAGCTCAGCCGGCACCTAGGGAAACCTACCAAACCTGTGCAGTTCTGAAAACTAGAGACCTAGGGGAATCCAAGATGGGGTGACTTGTGGGGCTCGGACCAGGTTCTGTTACCCAGAATCCTTTGCAAACCTCAAAATTTGGATAAAAAAACACATGTTCCTCACATTTCTGTGGCAGAAAGTTCTGGAATCTGAGAGGAGCCACAAATTACCTTCCACCCAGCGTTCCCCCAAGTCTCCCGATAAAAATGATACCTCACTTATGTGGGTAGGCCTAGCGCCCGCGACAGGAAACGCCCCAAAGCGCAACGTGGACACATCCATTTTTTAAAAAGAAAACAGAGGTGATTTTTGCGAAGTGCCTACCTGTAGATTTTGGACTCTAGCTCAGCCGGCACCTAGGGAAACCTACCAAACCTGTGCATTTCTGAAAACTAGAGACCTAGGGGAATCCAAGATGGGGTGACTTGTGGGGCTCCGACCAGGTTCTATTACCAAGAATCCTTTGCAAACCTCAAAATTTGGCTAAAAAAACACATGTTCCTCACATTTCTGTGGCAGAAAGTTCTGGAATCTGAGAGGAGCCACAAATTTCCTTCCACCCAGCGTTCCCGCAAGTCTCCCGATAAAAATGATACCTCACTTGTGTGGGTAGGCCTAGCGCCCGCGACAGGAAACACCCCAAAGCGCAACGTGGACACATCCAATTGTTTGAAAGAAAACAGAGGTGTTTTTTGCGAAATGTCTACCTGTAGATTTTGGCCTCTAGCTCAGCCGGCACCTAGGGAAACCTACCAAACCTGTGCATTTCTGAAAACTAGAGACCTAGGGGAATCCAAGATGGGGTGACTTGTGGGGCTCCGACCAGGTTCTATTACCAAGAATCCTTTGCAAACCTCAAAATTTGGCTAAAAAAACACATGGTCCTCACATTTCTGTGGCAGAAAGTTCTGGAATCTGAGAGGAGCCACAAATTTCCTTCCACCCAGTCTCCCGATAGAAATGATACCTCTCTTGTGTGGGTAGGCCTAGCGCCCGCGACAGGAAACGCCCCAAAGCGCAACGTGGACACATCCAATTTTTTTAAAGAAAACAGAGGTGATTTTTGTGAAGTACCTACCTGTAGATTTTGGCCTCTAGCTCAGCCGGCACCTAGGGAAACCTACCAAACCTGTGCATTTCTGAAAACTAGAGACCTAGGGGAATCCAAGATGGGGTGACTTGTGGGGCTCGGACCAGGTTCTGTTAGCCAGAATCCTTTGCAAACCTCAAAATTTGGCTAAAAAAACACATGTTCCTCACATTTCTGTGGCAGAAAGTTCTGGAATCTGAGAGGAGCCACGAATTTCCTTCCACCCAGCGTTCCCCCAAGTCTCCCGACAAAAAAGATACCTCACTTGTGTGGGTAGGCCTAGCGCCCGCGACAGGAAACGCCCCAAAGCGCAACGTGGACACATCCCATTTTTTTTAAAGAAAACAGAGGTGATTTTTGCGAAGTGCCTACCTGTAGATTTTGTACTCTAGCTCAGCCGGCACCTAGGGAAACCTACCAAACCTGTGCATTTCTGAAAACTAGAGACCTAGGGGAATCCAAGATGGGGGGACTTGTGGCGCTCGGACCAGGTTCTGTTACCCAGAATCCTTTGCAAACCTCAAAATTTGGCTAAAAAAACACATGTTCCTCACATTTCTGTGGCAGAAAGTTCTGGAATCTGAGAGGAGCCAAAAATTTCCTTCCACCCAGTCTCCCGATAAAAATGATACCTCTCTTGTGTGGGTAGGCCTAGCGCCCGCGACAGGAAACGCCCCAAAGCGCAACGTGGACACATCCAATTTTTTGAAAGAAAACAGAGGTGTTTTTTGCGAAGTGCCTACCTGTAGATTTTGGCCTCTAGCTCAGCCGGCACCTAGGGAAACCTACCAAACCTGTGCATTTCTGAAAACTAGAGACCTAGGGGAATCCAAGATGAGGTGACTTGTGGGGCTCGGACCAGGTTCTGTTACCCAGAATCCTTTGCAAACCTCAAAATGTGGCTAAAAAAAACATGTTCCTCACATTTCTGTGGCAGAAAGTTCTGGAATCTGAGAGGAGCCACAAATTTCCTTCCACCCAGCGTTCCCGCAAGTCTCCCGATAAAAATGATACCTCACTTGTGTGGGTAGGCCTAGCGCCCGCGACAGGAAACACCCCAAAGCGCAACGTGGACACATCCAATTTTTTGAAAGAAAACAGAGGTGTTTTTTGCGAAGTGCCTACCTGTAGATTTTGGCCTCTAGCTCAGCCGGCACCTAGGGAAACCTACCAAACCTGTGCATTTCTGAAAACTAGAGACCTAGGGGAATCCAAGATGGGGTGACTTGTGGGGCTCGGACCAGGTTCTGTTACCCAGAATCCTTTGCAAACCTCAAAATTTGGCTAAAAAAAACATGTTCCTCACATTTCTGTGGCAGAAAGTTCTGGAATCTGAGAGGAGCCACAAATTTCCTTCCACCCAGCGTTCCCGCAAGTCTCCCGATAAAAATGATACCTCACTTGTGTGGGTAGGCCTAGCGCCCGCGACAGGAAACACCCCAAAGCGCAACGTGGACACATCCAATTGTTTGAAAGAAAACAGAGGTGTTTTTTGCAAAATGCCTACCTGTAGATTTTGGCCTCTAGCTCAGCCGGCACCTAGGGAAACCTACCAAACCTGTGCATTTCTGAAAACTAGAGACCTAGGGGAATCCAAGATGGGGTGACTTGTGGGGCTCGGACCAGGTTCTTTTACCCAGAATCCTTTGCAAACCTCAAAATTTGGCTAAAAAAGCACATGTTCCTCACATTTCTGTGGCAGAAAGTTCTGGAATCTGAGAGGAGCCACAAATTTCCTTCCACCCAGCGTTCCCCCAAGTCTACCTATAAAAATGATACCTCACTTGTGTGGGTAGGACTAGCGCCCGCGACAGTAAACACCCCAAAGCGCAACGTGGACACATCCAATTTTTTGAAAGAAAACAGAGGTGTTTTTTGCGAAGTGCCTACCTGTAGATTTTGGCCTCTAGCTCAGCCGGCACCTAGGGAAACCTACCAAACCTGTGCATTTCTGAAAACTAGAGACCTAGGGGAATCCAAGATGGGGTGACTTGTGGGGCTCCGACCAGGTTCTATTACCAAGAATCCTTTGCAAACCTCAAAATTTGGCTAAAAAAACACATGTTCCTCACATTTCTGTGGCAGAAAGTTCTGGAATCTGAGAGGAGCCAAAAATTTCCTTCCACCCAGTCTCCCGATAAAAATGATACCTCTCTTGTGTGGGTAGGCCTAGCGCCCGCGACAGGAAACGCCCCAAAGCGCAACGTGGACATATCCAATATTTTGAAAGAAAACAGAGGTGATTTTTGGGAAGTGCCTACCTGTAGATTTTGGCCTCTAGCTCAGCCGGCACCTAGGGAAACCTACCAAACCTGTGCATTTCTGAAATCTAGAGACCTAGGGGAATCCAAGATGGGGTGACTTGTGGGGCTCGGACCAGGTTCTGTTACCCAGAATCCTTTGCAAACCTCAAAATTTGGCTAAAAAAACACATGTTCCTCACATTTCTGTGGCAGAAAGTTCTGGAATCTGAGAGGAGCCACAAATTTCCTTCCACCCAGCGTTCCCCCAAGTCTCCCGATAAAAATGATACCTCACTTGTGTGGGTAGGGCTAGCGCCCGCGACAGGAAACGTCCCAAAGCGCAACGTGGACACATCCCATTTTTTTGGAAGAAAACAGAGGTGATTTTTGCGAAGTGCCTACCTGTAGATTTTGGCCTCTAGCTCAGCCGGCACCTAGGGAAACCTACCAAACCTGTGCAGTTCTGAAAACTAGAGACCTAGGGGAATCCAAGATGGGGTGACTTGTGGGGCTCGGACCAGGTTCTGTTACCCAGAATCCTTTGCAAACCTCAAAATTTGGATAAAAAAACACATGTTCCTCACATTTCTGTGGCAGAAAGTTCTGGAATCTGAGAGGAGCCACAAATTACCTTCCACCCAGCGTTCCCCCAAGTCTCCCGATAAAAATGATACCTCACTTATGTGGGTAGGCCTAGCGCCCGCGACAGGAAACGCCCCAAAGCGCAACGTGGACACATCCATTTTTTAAAAAGAAAACAGAGGTGATTTTTGCGAAGTGCCTACCTGTAGATTTTGGACTCTAGCTCAGCCGGCACCTAGGGAAACCTACCAAACCTGTGCATTTCTGAAAACTAGAGACCTAGGGGAATCCAAGATGGGGTGACTTGTGGGGCTCCGACCAGGTTCTATTACCAAGAATCCTTTGCAAACCTCAAAATTTGGCTAAAAAAACACATGTTCCTCACATTTCTGTGGCAGAAAGTTCTGGAATCTGAGAGGAGCCACAAATTTCCTTCCACCCAGCGTTCCCGCAAGTCTCCCGATAAAAATGATACCTCACTTGTGTGGGTAGGCCTAGCGCCCGCGACAGGAAACACCCCAAAGCGCAACGTGGACACATCCAATTGTTTGAAAGAAAACAGAGGTGTTTTTTGCGAAATGCCTACCTGTAGATTTTGGCCTCTAGCTCAGCCGGCACCTAGGGAAACCTACCAAACCTGTGCATTTCTGAAAACTAGAGACCTAGGGGAATCCAAGATGGGGTGACTTGTGGGGCTCCGACCAGGTTCTATTACCAAGAATCCTTTGCAAACCTCAAAATTTGGCTAAAAAAACACATGTTCCTCACATTTCTGTGGCAGAAAGTTCTGGAATCTGAGAGGAGCCACAAATTTCCTTCCACCCAGTCTCCCAATAGAAATGATACCTCTCTTGTGTGGGTAGGCCTAGCGCCCGTGACAGGAAACGCCCCAAAGCGCAACGTGGACACATCCAATTTTTTTAAAGAAAACAGAGGTGATTTTTGCGAAGTACCTACCTGTAGATTTTGGCCTCTAGCTCAGCCGGCACCTATGGAAACCTACCAAACCTGTGCATTTCTGAAAACTAGAGACCTAGGGGAATCCAAGATGGGGTGACTTGTGGGGCTCGGACCAGGTTCTGTTAGCCAGAATCCTTTGCAAACCTCAAAATTTGGCTAAAAAAAACATGTTCCTCACATTTCTGTGGCAGAAAGTTCTGGAATCTGAGAGGAGCCACGAATTTCCTTCCACCCAGCGTTCCCCCAAGTCTCCCGATAAAAATGATACCTCACTTGTGTGGGTAGGCCTAGCGCCCGCGACAGGAAACGCCCCAAAGCGCAACGTGGACACATCCCATTTTTTTTAAAGAAAACAGAGGTGATTTTTGCGAAGTGCCTACCTGTAGATTTTGGACTCTAGCTCAGCCGGCACCTAGGGAAATCTACTAAACCTGTGCATTCCTGAAAACTAGAGACCTAGGGGAATCCAAGATAGGGTGACTTGTGGGGCTCGGACCAGGTTCTGTTACCCAGAATCCTTTGCAAACCTCAAAATTTGGCTAAAAAAACACATGTTCCTCACATTTCTGTGGCAGAAAGTTCTGGAATCTGAGAGGAGCCACAAATTTCCTTCCACCCAGCGTTCCCCCAAGTCTCCCGATAAAAATGATACCTCACTTGTGTGGGTAGGCCTAGCGCCCGCGACAGGAAACGCCCCAAAGCGCAACGTGGACACATCCCATTTTTTTGAAAGAAAACAGAGGTGATTTTTGCGAAGTGCCTACCTGTAGATTTTGGACTCTAGCTCAGCCGGCACCTAGGGAAACCTACTAAACCTGTGCATTTCTGAAAACTAGAGACCTAGGGGAATCCAAGATGGGGTGACTTGTGGGGCTCGGACCAGGTTCTGTTACCCAGAATCCTTTGCAAACCTCAAAATTTGGCTAAAAAAACACATGTTCCTCACATTTCTGTGGCAGAAAGTTCTGGAATCTGAGAGGAGCCACAAATTTCCTTCCACCCAGCGTTCCCCCAAGTCTCCCGATAAAAATGATACCTCACTTGTGTGGGTAGGCCTAGCGCCCGCGACAGGAAACGCCCCAAAGCGCAACGTGGACACATCCAATTTTTTTAAAGAAAACAGAGGTGATTTTTGCAAAAGTGCCTACCTGTAGATTTTGGCCTCTAGCTCAGCCGGCACCTAGGGAAACCTACCAAACCTGTGCATTTCTGAAAACTAGAGACCTAGGGGAATCAGAGATGGGGTGACTTGTGGGGCTCGGACCAGGTTCTATTACCCAGAATCCTTTGCAAACCTCAAAATTTGGCTAAAAAAACACATGTTCCTCACATTTCTGTGGCAGAAAGTTCTGGAATCTGAGAGGAGCCAAAAATTTCCTTCCACCCAGTCTCCCGATAAAAATGATACCTCTCTTGTGTGGGTAGGCCTAGCGCCCGCGACAGGAAACGCCCCAAAGCGCAACGTGGACATATCCAATATTTTGAAAGAAAACAGAGGTGATTTTTGGGAAGTGCCTACCTGTAGATTTTGGCCTCTAGCTCAGCCGGCACCTAGGGAAACCTACCAAACCTGTGCATTTCTGAAATCTAGAGACCTAGGGGAATCCAAGATGGGGTGACTTGTGGGGCTCGGACCAGGTTCTGTTACCCAGAATCCTTTGCAAACCTCAAAATTTGGCTAAAAAAACACATGTTCCTCACATTTCTGTGGCAGAAAGTTCTGGAATCTGAGAGGAGCCACAAATTTCCTTCCACCCAGCGTTCCCCCAAGTCTCCCGATAAAAATGATACCTCACTTGTGTGGGTAGGGCTAGCGCCCGCGACAGGAAACGTCCCAAAGCGCAACGTGGACACATCCCATTTTTTTGGAAGAAAACAGAGGTGATTTTTGCGAAGTGCCTACCTGTAGATTTTGGCCTCTAGCTCAGCCGGCACCTAGGGAAACCTACCAAACCTGTGCAGTTCTGAAAACTAGAGACCTAGGGGAATCCAAGATGGGGTGACTTGTGGGGCTCGGACCAGGTTCTGTTACCCAGAATCCTTTGCAAACCTCAAAATTTGGATAAAAAAACACATGTTCCTCACATTTCTGTGGCAGAAAGTTCTGGAATCTGAGAGGAGCCACAAATTACCTTCCACCCAGCGTTCCCCCAAGTCTCCCGATAAAAATGATACCTCACTTATGTGGGTAGGCCTAGCGCCCGCGACAGGAAACGCCCCAAAGCGCAACGTGGACACATCCATTTTTTAAAAAGAAAACAGAGGTGATTTTTGCGAAGTGCCTACCTGTAGATTTTGGACTCTAGCTCAGCCGGCACCTAGGGAAACCTACCAAACCTGTGCATTTCTGAAAACTAGAGACCTAGGGGAATCCAAGATGGGGTGACTTGTGGGGCTCCGACCAGGTTCTATTACCAAGAATCCTTTGCAAACCTCAAAATTTGGCTAAAAAAACACATGTTCCTCACATTTCTGTGGCAGAAAGTTCTGGAATCTGAGAGGAGCCACAAATTTCCTTCCACCCAGCGTTCCCGCAAGTCTCCCGATAAAAATGATACCTCACTTGTGTGGGTAGGCCTAGCGCCCGCGACAGGAAACACCCCAAAGCGCAACGTGGACACATCCAATTGTTTGAAAGAAAACAGAGGTGTTTTTTGCGAAATGCCTACCTGTAGATTTTGGCCTCTAGCTCAGCCGGCACCTAGGGAAACCTACCAAACCTGTGCATTTCTGAAAACTAGAGACCTAGGGGAATCCAAGATGGGGTGACTTGTGGGGCTCCGACCAGGTTCTATTACCAAGAATCCTTTGCAAACCTCAAAATTTGGCTAAAAAAACACATGTTCCTCACATTTCTGTGGCAGAAAGTTCTGGAATCTGAGAGGAGCCACAAATTTCCTTCCACCCAGTCTCCCAATAGAAATGATACCTCTCTTGTGTGGGTAGGCCTAGCGCCCGTGACAGGAAACGCCCCAAAGCGCAACGTGGACACATCCAATTTTTTTAAAGAAAACAGAGGTGATTTTTGCGAAGTACCTACCTGTAGATTTTGGCCTCTAGCTCAGCCGGCACCTATGGAAACCTACCAAACCTGTGCATTTCTGAAAACTAGAGACCTAGGGGAATCCAAGATGGGGTGACTTGTGGGGCTCGGACCAGGTTCTGTTAGCCAGAATCCTTTGCAAACCTCAAAATTTGGCTAAAAAAAACATGTTCCTCACATTTCTGTGGCAGAAAGTTCTGGAATCTGAGAGGAGCCACGAATTTCCTTCCACCCAGCGTTCCCCCAAGTCTCCCGATAAAAATGATACCTCACTTGTGTGGGTAGGCCTAGCGCCCGCGACAGGAAACGCCCCAAAGCGCAACGTGGACACATCCCATTTTTTTTAAAGAAAACAGAGGTGATTTTTGCGAAGTGCCTACCTGTAGATTTTGGACTCTAGCTCAGCCGGCACCTAGGGAAATCTACTAAACCTGTGCATTCCTGAAAACTAGAGACCTAGGGGAATCCAAGATAGGGTGACTTGTGGGGCTCGGACCAGGTTCTGTTACCCAGAATCCTTTGCAAACCTCAAAATTTGGCTAAAAAAACACATGTTCCTCACATTTCTGTGGCAGAAAGTTCTGGAATCTGAGAGGAGCCACAAATTTCCTTCCACCCAGCGTTCCCCCAAGTCTCCCGATAAAAATGATACCTCACTTGTGTGGGTAGGCCTAGCGCCCGCGACAGGAAACGCCCCAAAGCGCAACGTGGACACATCCCATTTTTTTGAAAGAAAACAGAGGTGATTTTTGCGAAGTGCCTACCTGTAGATTTTGGACTCTAGCTCAGCCGGCACCTAGGGAAACCTACTAAACCTGTGCATTTCTGAAAACTAGAGACCTAGGGGAATCCAAGATGGGGTGACTTGTGGGGCTCGGACCAGGTTCTGTTACCCAGAATCCTTTGCAAACCTCAAAATTTGGCTAAAAAAACACATGTTCCTCACATTTCTGTGGCAGAAAGTTCTGGAATCTGAGAGGAGCCACAAATTTCCTTCCACCCAGCGTTCCCCCAAGTCTCCCGATAAAAATGATACCTCACTTGTGTGGGTAGGCCTAGCGCCCGCGACAGGAAACGCCCCAAAGCGCAACGTGGACACATCCAATTTTTTTAAAGAAAACAGAGGTGATTTTTGCAAAAGTGCCTACCTGTAGATTTTGGCCTCTAGCTCAGCCGGCACCTAGGGAAACCTACCAAACCTGTGCATTTCTGAAAACTAGAGACCTAGGGGAATCAGAGATGGGGTGACTTGTGGGGCTCGGACCAGGTTCTATTACCCAGAATCCTTTGCAAACCTCAAAATTTGGCTAAAAAAACACATGTTCCTCACATTTCTGTGGCAGAAAGTTCTGGAATCTGAGAGGAGCCAAAAATTTCCTTCCACCCAGTCTCCCGATAAAAATGATACCTCTCTTGTGTGGGTAGGCCTAGCGCCCGCGACAGGAAACGCCCCAAAGCGCAACGTGGACATATCCAATATTTTGAAAGAAAACAGAGGTGATTTTTGGGAAGTGCCTACCTGTAGATTTTGGCCTCTAGCTCAGCCGGCACCTAGGGAAACCTACCAAACCTGTGCATTTCTGAAATCTAGAGACCTAGGGGAATCCAAGATGGGGTGACTTGTGGGGCTCGGACCAGGTTCTGTTACCCAGAATCCTTTGCAAACCTCAAAATTTGGCTAAAAAAACACATGTTCCTCACATTTCTGTGGCAGAAAGTTCTGGAATCTGAGAGGAGCCACAAATTTCCTTCCACCCAGCGTTCCCCCAAGTCTCCCGATAAAAATGATACCTCACTTGTGTGGGTAGGGCTAGCGCCCGCGACAGGAAACGTCCCAAAGCGCAACGTGGACACATCCCATTTTTTTGGAAGAAAACAGAGGTGATTTTTGCGAAGTGCCTACCTGTAGATTTTGGCCTCTAGCTCAGCCGGCACCTAGGGAAACCTACCAAACCTGTGCAGTTCTGAAAACTAGAGACCTAGGGGAATCCAAGATGGGGTGACTTGTGGGGCTCGGACCAGGTTCTGTTACCCAGAATCCTTTGCAAACCTCAAAATTTGGATAAAAAAACACATGTTCCTCACATTTCTGTGGCAGAAAGTTCTGGAATCTGAGAGGAGCCACAAATTACCTTCCACCCAGCGTTCCCCCAAGTCTCCCGATAAAAATGATACCTCACTTATGTGGGTAGGCCTAGCGCCCGCGACAGGAAACGCCCCAAAGCGCAACGTGGACACATCCATTTTTTAAAAAGAAAACAGAGGTGATTTTTGCGAAGTGCCTACCTGTAGATTTTGGACTCTAGCTCAGCCGGCACCTAGGGAAACCTACCAAACCTGTGCATTTCTGAAAACTAGAGACCTAGGGGAATCCAAGATGGGGTGACTTGTGGGGCTCCGACCAGGTTCTATTACCAAGAATCCTTTGCAAACCTCAAAATTTGGCTAAAAAAACACATGTTCCTCACATTTCTGTGGCAGAAAGTTCTGGAATCTGAGAGGAGCCACAAATTTCCTTCCACCCAGCGTTCCCGCAAGTCTCCCGATAAAAATGATACCTCACTTGTGTGGGTAGGCCTAGCGCCCGCGACAGGAAACACCCCAAAGCGCAACGTGGACACATCCAATTGTTTGAAAGAAAACAGAGGTGTTTTTTGCGAAATGCCTACCTGTAGATTTTGGCCTCTAGCTCAGCCGGCACCTAGGGAAACCTACCAAACCTGTGCATTTCTGAAAACTAGAGACCTAGGGGAATCCAAGATGGGGTGACTTGTGGGGCTCCGACCAGGTTCTATTACCAAGAATCCTTTGCAAACCTCAAAATTTGGCTAAAAAAACACATGTTCCTCACATTTCTGTGGCAGAAAGTTCTGGAATCTGAGAGGAGCCACAAATTTCCTTCCACCCAGTCTCCCAATAGAAATGATACCTCTCTTGTGTGGGTAGGCCTAGCGCCCGTGACAGGAAACGCCCCAAAGCGCAACGTGGACACATCCAATTTTTTTAAAGAAAACAGAGGTGATTTTTGCGAAGTACCTACCTGTAGATTTTGGCCTCTAGCTCAGCCGGCACCTATGGAAACCTACCAAACCTGTGCATTTCTGAAAACTAGAGACCTAGGGGAATCCAAGATGGGGTGACTTGTGGGGCTCGGACCAGGTTCTGTTAGCCAGAATCCTTTGCAAACCTCAAAATTTGGCTAAAAAAAACATGTTCCTCACATTTCTGTGGCAGAAAGTTCTGGAATCTGAGAGGAGCCACGAATTTCCTTCCACCCAGCGTTCCCCCAAGTCTCCCGATAAAAATGATACCTCACTTGTGTGGGTAGGCCTAGCGCCCGCGACAGGAAACGCCCCAAAGCGCAACGTGGACACATCCCATTTTTTTTAAAGAAAACAGAGGTGATTTTTGCGAAGTGCCTACCTGTAGATTTTGGACTCTAGCTCAGCCGGCACCTAGGGAAATCTACTAAACCTGTGCATTCCTGAAAACTAGAGACCTAGGGGAATCCAAGATAGGGTGACTTGTGGGGCTCGGACCAGGTTCTGTTACCCAGAATCCTTTGCAAACCTCAAAATTTGGCTAAAAAAACACATGTTCCTCACATTTCTGTGGCAGAAAGTTCTGGAATCTGAGAGGAGCCACAAATTTCCTTCCACCCAGCGTTCCCCCAAGTCTCCCGATAAAAATGATACCTCACTTGTGTGGGTAGGCCTAGCGCCCGCGACAGGAAACGCCCCAAAGCGCAACGTGGACACATCCCATTTTTTTGAAAGAAAACAGAGGTGATTTTTGCGAAGTGCCTACCTGTAGATTTTGGACTCTAGCTCAGCCGGCACCTAGGGAAACCTACTAAACCTGTGCATTTCTGAAAACTAGAGACCTAGGGGAATCCAAGATGGGGTGACTTGTGGGGCTCGGACCAGGTTCTGTTACCCAGAATCCTTTGCAAACCTCAAAATTTGGCTAAAAAAACACATGTTCCTCACATTTCTGTGGCAGAAAGTTCTGGAATCTGAGAGGAGCCACAAATTTCCTTCCACCCAGCGTTCCCCCAAGTCTCCCGATAAAAATGATACCTCACTTGTGTGGGTAGGCCTAGCGCCCGCGACAGGAAACGCCCCAAAGCGCAACGTGGACACATCCAATTTTTTTAAAGAAAACAGAGGTGATTTTTGCAAAAGTGCCTACCTGTAGATTTTGGCCTCTAGCTCAGCCGGCACCTAGGGAAACCTACCAAACCTGTGCATTTCTGAAAACTAGAGACCTAGGGGAATCAGAGATGGGGTGACTTGTGGGGCTCGGACCAGGTTCTATTACCCAGAATCCTTTGCAAACCTCAAAATTTGGCTAAAAAAACACATGTTCCTCACATTTCTGTGGCAGAAAGTTCTGGAATCTGAGAGGAGCCACAAATTTCCTTCCACCCAGCGTTCCCCCAAGTCTCCCGATAAAAATGATACCTCTCTTGTGTGGGTAGGCCTAGCACCCGCGACAGGAAACGTCCCAAAGCGCAACGTGGACACATCCCATTTTTTTGGAAGACAACAGAGGTGATTTTTGCGAAGTGCCTACCTGTAGATTTTGGCCTCTAGCTCAGCCGGCACCTAGGGAAATCTACTAAACCTGTGCATTCCTGAAAACTAGAGACCTAGGGGAATCCAAGATAGGGTGACTTGTGGGGCTCGGACCAGGTTCTGTTACCCAGAATCCTTTGCAAACCTCAAAATTTGGCTAAAAAAACACATGTTCCTCACATTTCTGTGGCAGAAAGTTCTGGAATCTGAGAGGAGCCACAAATTTCCTTCCACCCAGCGTTCCCCCAAGTCTCCCGATAAAAATGATACCTCACTTGTGTGGGTAGGCCTAGCGCCCGCGACAGGAAACGCCCCAAAGCGCAACGTGGACACATCCCATTTTTTTCAAGAAAACAGAGGTGATTTTTGCGAAGTGCCTACCTGTAGATTTTGGCCTCTAGCTCAACCGGCACCTAGGGAAACCTACCAAACCTGTGCATTTCTGAAAACTAGAGACCTAGGGGAATCCAAGATGGGGTGACTTGTGGGGCTCGGACCAGGTTCTGTTACCCAGAATCCTTTGCAAACCTCAAAATGTGGCTAAAAAAACACATGTTCCTCACATTTCTGTGGCAGAAAGTTCTGGAATCTGAGAGGAGCCACAAATTTCCTTCCACCCAGCGTTCCCCCAAGTCTCCCGATAAAAATGATACCTCACTTGTGTGGGTAGGCCTAGCGCCCGTGACAGGAAACGCCCCAAAGCGCAACGTGGACACATCCCATTTTTTTGGAAGAAAACAGAGGTGATTTTTGCAAAGTGCCTACCTGTAGATTTTGGCCTCTAGCTCAGCCGGCACCTAGGGAAACCTACCAAACCTGTGCATTTCTGAAAACTAGAGACCTAGGGGAATCCAAGATGGGGTGACTTGTGGGGCTCGGACCAGGTTCTGTTACCCAGAATCCTTTGCAAACCTCAAAATTTGGCTAAAAAAGCACATGTTCCTCACATTTCTGTGGCAGAAAGTTCTGGAATCTGAGAGGAGCCACGAATTTCCTTCCACCCAGCGTTCCCCCAAGTCTCCCGATAAAAATGATACCTCACTTGTGTGGGTAGGCCTAGCGCCGCGACAGGAAACGCCCCAAAGCGCAACGTGGACACATCCCATTTTTTTGAAAGAAAACAGAGGTGATTTTTGCGAAGTGCCTACCTGTAGATTTTGGACTCTAGCTCAGCCGGCACCTAGGGAAATCTACTAAACCTGTGCATTCCTGAAAACTAGAGACCTAGGGGAATCCAAGATAGGGTGACTTGTGGGGCTCGGACCAGGTTCTGTTACCCAGAATCCTTTGCAAACCTCAAAATTTGGCTAAAAAAACACATGTTCCTCACATTTCTGTGGCAGAAAGTTCTGGAATCTGAGAGGAGCCACAAATTTCCTTCCACCCAGCGTTCCCCCAAGTCTCCCGATAAAAATGATACCTCACTTGTGTGGGTAGGCCTAGCGCCCGCGACAGGAAACGCCCCAAAGCGCAACGTGGACACATCCCATTTTTTTGAAAGAAAACAGAGGTGATTTTTGCGAAGTGCCTACCTGTAGATTTTGGACTCTAGCTCAGCCGGCACCTAGGGAAACCTACTAAACCTGTGCATTTCTGAAAACTAGAGACCTAGGGGAATCCAAGATGGGGTGACTTGTGGGGCTCGTACCAGGTTCTGTTACCCAGAATCCTTTGCAAACCTCAAAATTTGGCTAAAAAAACACATGTTCCTCACATTTCTGTGGCAGAAAGTTCTGGAATCTGAGAGGAGCCACAAATTTCCTTCCACCCAGCGTTCCCCCAAGTCTCCCGATAAAAATGATACCTCACTTGTGTGGGTAGGCCTAGCGCCCGCGACAGGAAACGCCCCAAAGCGCAACGTGGACACATCCAATTTTTTTAAAGAAAACAGAGGTGATTTTTGCAAAAATGCCTACCTGTAGATTTTGGCCTCTAGCTCAGCCGGCACCTAGGGAAACATACCAAACCTGTGCATTTCTGAAAACTAGAGACCTAGGGGAATCAGAGATGGGGTGACTTGTGGGGCTCGGACCAGGTTCTATTACCCAGAATCCTTTGCAAACCTCAAAATTTGGCTAAAAAAACACATGTTCCTCACATTTCTGTGGCAGAAAGTTCTGGAATCTGAGAGGAGCCACAAATTTCCTTCCACCCAGCGTTCCCCCAAGTCTCCCGATAAAAATGATACCTCTCTTGTGTGGGTAGGCCTAGCACCCGCGACAGGAAACGTCCCAAAGCGCAACGTGGACACATCCCATTTTTTTGGAAGACAACAGAGGTGATTTTTGCGAAGTGCCTACCTGTAGATTTTGGCCTCTAGCTCAGCCGGCACCTAGGGAAATCTACTAAACCTGTGCATTCTTGAAAACTAGAGACCTAGGGGAATCCAAGATAGGGTGACTTGTGGGGCTCGGACCAGGTTCTGTTACCCAGAATCCTTTGCAAACCTCAAAATTTGGCTAAAAAAACACATGTTCCTCACATTTCTGTGGCAGAAAGTTCTGGAATCTGAGAGGAGCCACAAATTTCCTTCCACCCAGCGTTCCCCCAAGTCTCCCGATAAAAATGATACCTCACTTGTGTGGGTAGGCCTAGCGCCCGCGACAGGAAACGCCCCAAAGCGCAACGTGGACACATCCCATTTTTTTAAAGAAAACAGAGGTGATTTTTGCGAAGTGCCTACCTGTAGATTTTGGCCTCTAGCTCAACCGGCACCTAGGGAAACCTACCAAACCTGTGCATTTCTGAAAACTAGAGACCTAGGGGAATCCAAGATGGGGTGACTTGTGGGGCTCGGACCAGGTTCTGTTACCCAGAATCCTTTGCAAACCTCAAAATGTGGCTAAAAAAACACATGTTCCTCACATTTCTGTGGCAGAAAGTTCTGGAATCTGAGAGGAGCCACAAATTTCCTTCCACCCAGCGTTCCCCCAAGTCTCCCGATAAAAATGATACCTCACTTGTGTGGGTAGGCCTAGCGCCAGTGACAGGAAACGCCCCAAAGCGCAACGTGGACACATCCCATTTTTTTGGAAGAAAACAGAGGTGATTTTTGCAAAGTGCCTACCTGTAGATTTTGGCCTCTAGCTCAGCCGGCACCTAGGGAAACCTACCAAACCTGTGCATTTCTGAAAACTAGAGACCTAGGGGAATCCAAGATGGGGTGACTTGTGGGGCTCGGACCAGGTTCTGTTACCCAGAATCCTTTGCAAACCTCAAAATTTGGCTAAAAATGCACATGTTCCTCACATTTCTGTGGCACAAAGTTCTGGAATCTGAGAGGAGCCACAAATTTCCTTCCACCCAGCGTTCCCCCAAGTCTACCTATAAAAATGATACCTCACTTGTGTGGGTAGGACTAGCGCCCGCGACAGTAAACACCCCAAAGCGCAACGTGGACACATCCAATTTTTTGAAAGAAAACAGAGGTGTTTTTTGCGAAGTGCCTACCTGTAGATTTTGGCCTCTAGCTCAGCCGGCACCTAGGGAAACCTACCAAACCTGTGCATTTCTGAAAACTAGAGACCTAGGGGAATCCAAGATGGGGTGACTTGTGGGGCTCCGACCAGGTTCTATTACCAAGAATCCTTTGCAAACCTCAAAATTTGGCTAAAAAAACACATGTTCCTCACATTTCTGTGGCAGAAAGTTCTGGAATCTGAGAGGAGCCAAAAATTTCCTTCCACCCAGTCTCCCGATAAAAATGATACCTCTCTTGTGTGGGTAGGCCTAGCGCCCGCGACAGGAAACGCCCCAAAGCGCAACGTGGACATATCCAATATTTTGAAAGAAAACAGAGGTGATTTTTGGGAAGTGCCTACCTGTAGATTTTGGCCTCTAGCTCAGCCGGCACCTAGGGAAACCTACCAAACCTGTGCATTTCTGAAATCTAGAGACCTAGGGGAATCCAAGATGGGGTGACTTGTGGGGCTCGGACCAGGTTCTGTTACCCAGAATCCTTTGCAAACCTCAAAATTTGGCTAAAAAAACACATGTTCCTCACATTTCTGTGGCAGAAAGTTCTGGAATCTGAGAGGAGCCACAAATTTCCTTCCACCCAGCGTTCCCCCAAGTCTCCCGATAAAAATGATACCTCACTTGTGTGGGTAGGGCTAGCGCCCGCGACAGGAAACGTCCCAAAGCGCAACGTGGACACATCCCATTTTTTTGGAAGAAAACAGAGGTGATTTTTGCGAAGTGCCTACCTGTAGATTTTGGCCTCTAGCTCAGCCGGCACCTAGGGAAACCTACCAAACCTGTGCAGTTCTGAAAACTAGAGACCTAGGGGAATCCAAGATGGGGTGACTTGTGGGGCTCGGACCAGGTTCTGTTACCCAGAATCCTTTGCAAACCTCAAAATTTGGATAAAAAAACACATGTTCCTCACATTTCTGTGGCAGAAAGTTCTGGAATCTGAGAGGAGCCACAAATTACCTTCCACCCAGCGTTCCCCCAAGTCTCCCGATAAAAATGATACCTCACTTATGTGGGTAGGCCTAGCGCCCGCGACAGGAAACGCCCCAAAGCGCAACGTGGACACATCCATTTTTTAAAAAGAAAACAGAGGTGATTTTTGCGAAGTGCCTACCTGTAGATTTTGGACTCTAGCTCAGCCGGCACCTAGGGAAACCTACCAAACCTGTGCATTTCTGAAAACTAGAGACCTAGGGGAATCCAAGATGGGGTGACTTGTGGGGCTCCGACCAGGTTCTATTACCAAGAATCCTTTGCAAACCTCAAAATTTGGCTAAAAAAACACATGTTCCTCACATTTCTGTGGCAGAAAGTTCTGGAATCTGAGAGGAGCCACAAATTTCCTTCCACCCAGCGTTCCCGCAAGTCTCCCGATAAAAATGATACCTCACTTGTGTGGGTAGGCCTAGCGCCCGCGACAGGAAACACCCCAAAGCGCAACGTGGACACATCCAATTGTTTGAAAGAAAACAGAGGTGTTTTTTGCGAAATGCCTACCTGTAGATTTTGGCCTCTAGCTCAGCCGGCACCTAGGGAAACCTACCAAACCTGTGCATTTCTGAAAACTAGAGACCTAGGGGAATCCAAGATGGGGTGACTTGTGGGGCTCCGACCAGGTTCTATTACCAAGAATCCTTTGCAAACCTCAAAATTTGGCTAAAAAAACACATGTTCCTCACATTTCTGTGGCAGAAAGTTCTGGAATCTGAGAGGAGCCACAAATTTCCTTCCACCCAGTCTCCCAATAGAAATGATACCTCTCTTGTGTGGGTAGGCCTAGCGCCCGTGACAGGAAACGCCCCAAAGCGCAACGTGGACACATCCAATTTTTTTAAAGAAAACAGAGGTGATTTTTGCGAAGTACCTACCTGTAGATTTTGGCCTCTAGCTCAGCCGGCACCTATGGAAACCTACCAAACCTGTGCATTTCTGAAAACTAGAGACCTAGGGGAATCCAAGATGGGGTGACTTGTGGGGCTCGGACCAGGTTCTGTTAGCCAGAATCCTTTGCAAACCTCAAAATGTGGCTAAAAAAACACATGTTCCTCACATTTCTGTGGCAGAAAGTTCTGGAATCTGAGAGGAGCCACGAATTTCCTTCCACCCAGCGTTCCCCCAAGTCTCCCGACAAAAATGATACCTCACTTGTGTGGGTAGGCCTAGCGCCCGCGACAGGAAACGCCCCAAAGCGCAACGTGGACACATCCCATTTTTTTTAAAGAAAACAGAGGTGATTTTTGCGAAGTGCCTACCTGTAGATTTTGGACTCTAGCTCAGCCGGCACCTAGGGAAACCTACCAAACCTGTGCATTTCTGAAAACTAGAGACCTAGGGGAATCCAAGATGGGGTGACTTGTGGGGCTCGGACCAGGTTCTGTTACCCAGAATCCTTTGCAAACCTCAAAATTTGGCTAAAAAAACACATGTTCCTCACATTTCTGTGGCAGAAAGTTCTGGAATCTGAGAGGAGACAAAAATGTCCTTCCACCCAGTCTCCCGATAAAAATGATACCTCTCTTGTGTGGGTAGGCCTAGCGCCCGCGACAGGAAACGCCCCAAAGCGCAACGTGGACACATCCAATTTTTTGAAAGAAAACAGAGGTGTTTTTTGCGAAGTGCCTACCTGTAGATTTTGGCCTCTAGCTCAGCCGGCACCTAGGGAAACCTACCAAACCTGTGCATTTCTGAAAACTAGAGACCTAGGGGAATCCAAGATGAGGTGACTTGTTGGGCTCGGACCAGGTTCTGTTACCCAGAATCCTTTGCAAACCTCAAAATGTGGCTAAAAAAAACATGTTCCTCACATTTCTGTGGCAGAAAGTTCTGGAATCTGAGAGGAGCCACAAATTTCCTTCCACCCAGCGTTCCCGCAAGTCTCCCGATAAAAATGATACCTCACTTGTGTGGGTAGGCCTAGCGCCCGCGACAGGAAACACCCCAAAGCGCAACGTGGACACATCCAATTTTTTGAAAGAAAACAGAGGTGTTTTTTGCGAAGTGCCTACCTGTAGATTTTGGCCTCTAGCTCAGCCGGCACCTAGGGAAACCTACCAAACCTGTGCATTTCTGAAAACTAGAGACCTAGGGGAATCCAAGATGGGGTGACTTGTGGGGCTCGGACCAGGTTCTGTTACCCAGAATCCTTTGCAAACCTCAAAATTTGGCTAAAAAAAACATGTTCCTCACATTTCTGTGGCAGAAAGTTCTGGAATCTGAGAGGAGCCACAAATTTCCTTCCACCCAGCGTTCCCGCAAGTCTCCCGATAAAAATGATACCTCACTTGTGTGGGTAGGCCTAGCGCCCGCGACAGGAAACACCCCAAAGCGCAACGTGGACACATCCAATTGTTTGAAAGAAAACAGAGGTGTTTTTTGCAAAATGCCTACCTGTAGATTTTGGCCTCTAGCTCAGCCGGCACCTAGGGAAACGTACCAAACCTGTGCATTTCTGAAAACTAGAGACCTAGGGGAATCCAAGATGGGGTGACTTGTGGGGCTCCGACCAGGTTCTATTACCAAGAATCCTTTGCAAACCTCAAAATTTGGCTAAAAAAACACATGTTCCTCACATTTCTGTGGCAGAAAGTTCTGGAATCTGAGAGGAGCCACAAATTTCCTTCCACCCAGTCTCCCGATAGAAATGATACCTCTCTTGTGTGGGTAGGCCTAGCGCCCGCGACAGGAAACGCCCCAAAGCGCAACGTGGACACATCCAATTTTTTGAAAGAAAACAGGTGATTTTTGCGAAGTACCTACCTGTAGATTTTGGCCTCTAGCTCAGCCGGCACCTAGGGAAACGTACCAAACCTGTGCATTTCTGAAAACTAGAGACCTAGGGGAATCCAAGATGGGGTGACTTGTGGGGCTCCGACCAGGTTCTATTACCAAGAATCCTTTGCAAACCTCAAAATTTGGCTAAAAAAACACATGTTCCTCACATTTCTGTGGCAGAAAGTTCTGGAATCTGAGAGGAGCCACAAATTTCCTTCCACCCAGTCTCCCGATAGAAATGATACCTCTCTTGTGTGGGTAGGCCTAGCGCCCGCGACAGGAAACGCCCCAAAGCGCAACGTGGACACATCCAATTTTTTGAAAGAAAACAGGTGATTTTTGCGAAGTACCTACCTGTAGATTTTGGCCTCTAGCTCAGCCGGCACCTAGGGAAACCTACCAAACCTGTGCATTTCTGAAAACTAGAGACCTAGGGGAATCCAAGATGGGGTGACTTGTGGGGCTCGGACCACGTTCTGTTAGCCAGAATCCTTTGCAAACCTCAAAATTTGGCTAAAAAAACACATGTTCCTCACATTTCTGTGGCAGAAAGTTCTGGAATCTGAGAGGAGCCACGAATTTCCTTCCACCCAGCGTTCCCCCAAGTCTCCCGATAAAAATGATACCTCACTTGTGTGGGTAGGCCTAGCGCCCGCGACAGGAAACGCCCCAAAGCGCAACGTGGACACATCCCATTTTTTTTAAAGAAAACAGAGGTGATTTTTGCGAAGTGCCTACCTGTAGATTTTGGACTCTAGCTCAGCCGGCACCTAGGGAAACCTACCAAACCTGTGCATTTCGGAAAACTAGAGACCTAGGGGAATCCAAGATGGGGTGACTTGTGGGGCTCGGACCAGGTTCTGTTACCCAGAATCCTTTGCAAACCTCAAAATTTGGCTAAAAAAACACATGTTCCTCACATTTCTGTGGCAGAAAGTTCTGGAATCTGAGAGGAGCCACAAATTTCCTTCCACCCAGCGTTCCCGCAAGTCTCCCGATAAAAATGATACCTCACTTGTGTGGGTAGGCCTAGCGCCCGCGACAGGAAACACCCCAAAGCGCAACGTGGACACATCCAATTGTTTGAAAGAAAACAGAGGTGTTTTTTGCGAAATGCCTACCTGTAGATTTTGGCCTCTAGCTCAGTCGGCACCTAGGGAAACCTACCAAACCTCTGCATTTCTGAAAACTAGAGACCTAGGGGAATCCAAGATGGGGTGACTTGTGGGGCTCCGACCAGGTTCTATTACCAAGAATCCTTTGCAAACCTCAAAATTTGGCTAAAAAAACACATGTTCCTCACATTTCTGTGGCAGAAAGTTCTGGAATCTGAGAGGAGCCACGAATTTCCTTCCACCCAGCGTTCCCCCAAGTCTCCCGATAAAAATGATACCTCTCTTGTGTGGGTAGGCCTAGCGCCCGCGACAGGAAACGCCCCAAAGCGCAACGTGGACACATCCAATTTTTTGAAAGAAAACAGGTGATTTTTGCGAAGTACCTACCTGTAGATTTTGGCCTCTAGCTCAGCCGGCACCTAGGGAAACCTACCAAACCTGTGCATTTCTGAAAACTAGAGACCTAGGGGAATCCAAGATGGGGTGACTTGTGGGGCTCGGACCACGTTCTGTTAGCCAGAATCCTTTGCAAACCTCAAAATTTGGCTAAAAAAACACATGTTCCTCACATTTCTGTGGCAGAAAGTTCTGGAATCTGAGAGGAGCCACGAATTTCCTTCCACCCAGCGTTCCCCCAAGTCTCCCGATAAAAATGATACCTCACTTGTGTGGGTAGGCCTAGCGCCCGCGACAGGAAACGCCCCAAAGCGCAACGTGGACACATCCCATTTTTTTTAAAGAAAACAGAGGTGATTTTTGCGAAGTGCCTACCTGTAGATTTTGGACTCTAGCTCAGCCGGCACCTAGGGAAACCTACCAAACCTGTGCATTTCGGAAAACTAGAGACCTAGGGGAATCCAAGATGGGGTGACTTGTGGGGCTCAGACCAGGTTCTGTTACCCAGAATCCTTTGCAAACCTCAAAATTTGGCTAAAAAAACACATGTTCCTCACATTTCTGTGGCAGAAAGTTCTGGAATCTGAGAGGAGCCACAAATTTCCTTCCACCCAGCGTTCCCGCAAGTCTCCCGATAAAAATGATACCTCACTTGTGTGGGTAGGCCTAGCGCCCGCGACAGGAAACACCCCAAAGCGCAACGTGGACACATCCAATTGTTTGAAAGAAAACAGAGGTGTTTTTTGCGAAATGCCTACCTGTAGATTTTGGCCTCTAGCTCAGCCGGCACCTAGGGAAACCTACCAAACCTCTGCATTTCTGAAAACTAGAGACCTAGGGGAATCCAAGATGGGGTGACTTGTGGGGCTCCGACCAGGTTCTATTACCAAGAATCCTTTGCAAACCTCAAAATTTGGCTAAAAAAACACATGTTCCTCACATTTCTGTGGCAGAAAGTTCTGGAATCTGAGAGGAGCCACAAATTTCCGTCCACCCAGTCTCCCGATAGAAATGATACCTCTCTTGTGTGGGTAGGCCTAGCGCCCGCGACAGGAAACGCCCCAAAGTGCAACGTGGACACATCCAATTTTTTTAAAGAAAACAGAGGTGATTTTTGCGAAGTACCTACCTGTAGATTTTGGCCTCTAGCTCAGCCGGCACCTAGGGAAACCTACCAAACCTGTGCATTTCTGAAAACTAGAGACCTAGGGGAATCCAAGATGGGGTGACTTGTGGGGCTCAGACCAGGTTCTGTTAGCCAGAATCCTTTGCAAACCTCAAAATTTGGCTAAAAAAACCCATGTTCCTCACATTTCTGTGGCAGAAAGTTCTGGAATCTGAGAGGAGCCACGAATTTCCTTCCACCCAGCGTTCCCCCAAGTCTCCCGACAAAAATGATACCTCACTTGTGTGGGTAGGCCTAGCGCCCGCGACAGGAAACGCCCCAAAGCGCAACGTGGACACATCCCATTTTTTTTAAAGAAAACAGAGGTGATTTTTGCGAAGTGCCTACCTGTAGATTTTGGACTCTAGCTCAGCCGGCACCTAGGGAAACCTACCAAACCTGTGCATTTCTGAAAACTAGAGACCTAGGGGAATCCAAGATGGGGTGACTTGTGGGGCTCGGACCAGGTTCTGTTACCCAGAATCCTTTGCAAACCTCAAAATTTGGCTAAAAAAACACATGTTCCTCACATTTCTGTGGCAGAAAGTTCTGGAATCTGAGAGGAGCCAAAAATTTCCTTCCACCCAGTCTCCCGATAAAAATGATACCTCTCTTGTGTGGGTAGGCCTAGCGCCCGCGACAGGAAACGCCCCAAAGCGCAACGTGGACACATCCAATTTTTTGAAAGAAAACAGAGGTGTTTTTTGCGAAGTGCCTACCTGTAGATTTTGGCCTCTAGCTCAGCCGGCACCTAGGGAAACCTACCAAACCTGTGCATTTCTGAAAACTAGAGACCTAGGGGAATCCAAGATGAGGTGACTTGTGGGGCTCGGACCAGGTTCTGTTACCCAGAATCCTTTGCAAACCTCAAAATGTGGCTAAAAAAAACATGTTCCTCACATTTCTGTGGCAGAAAGTTCTGGAATCTGAGAGGAGCCACAAATTTCCTTCCACCCAGCGTTCCCGCAAGTCTCCCAATAAAAATGATACCTCACTTGTGTGGGTAGGCCTAGCGCCCGCGACAGGAAACACCCCAAAGCGCAACGTGGACACATCCAATTTTTTGAAAGAAAACAGAGGTGTTTTTTGCGAAGTGCCTACCTGTAGATTTTGGCCTCTAGCTCAGCCGGCACCTAGGGAAACCTACCAAACCTGTGCATTTCTGAAAACTAGAGACCTAGGGGAATCCAAGATGGGGTGACTTGTGGGGCTCGGACCAGGTTCTGTTACCCAGAATCCTTTGCAAACCTCAAAATTTGGCTAAAAAAAACATGTTCCTCACATTTCTGTGGCAGAAAGTTCTGGAATCTGAGAGGAGCCACAAATTTCCTTCCACCCAGCGTTCCCGCAAGTCTCCCGATAAAAATGATACCTCACTTGTGTGGGTAGGCCTAGCGCCCGCGACAGGAAACACCCCAAAGCGCAACGTGGACACATCCAATTGTTTGAAAGAAAACAGAGGTGTTTTTTGCAAAATGCCTACCTGTAGATTTTGGCCTCTAGCTCAGCCGGCACCTAGGGAAACCTACCAAACCTGTGCATTTCTGAAAACTAGAGACCTAGGGGAATCCAAGATGGGGTGACTTGTGGGGCTCCGACCAGGTTCTATTACCAAGAATCCTTTGCAAACCTCAAAATTTGGCTAAAAAAACACATGTTCCTCACATTTCTGTGGCAGAAAGTTCTGGAATCTGAGAGGAGCCACAAATTTCCTTCCACCCAGTCTCCCGATAGAAATGATACCTCTCTTGTGTGGGTAGGCCTAGCGCCCGCGACAGGAAACGCCCCAAAGCGCAACGTGGACACATCCAATTTTTTGAAAGAAAACAGAGGTGATTTTTGCGAAGTACCTACCTGTAGATTTTGGCCTCTAGCTCAGCCGGCACCTAGGGAATCCTACCAAACCTGTGCATTTCTGAAAACTAGAGACCTAGGGGAATCCAAGATGGGGTGACTTGTGGGGCTCGGACCAGGTTCTGTTAGCCAGAATCCTTTGCAAACCTCAAAATTTGGCTAAAAAAACACATGTTCCTCACATTTCTGTGGCAGAAAGTTCTGGAATCTGAGAGGAGCCACGAATTTCCTTCCACCCAGCGTTCCCCCAAGTCTCCCGATAAAAATGATACCTCACTTGTGTGGGTAGGCCTAGCGCCCGCGACAGGAAACGCCCCAAAGCGCAACGTGGACACATCCCATTTTTTTTAAAGAAAACAGAGGTGATTTTTGCGAAGTGCCTACCTGTAGATTTTGGACTCTAGCTCAGCCGGCACCTAGGGAAACCTACCAAACCTGTGCATTTCGGAAAACTAGAGACCTAGGGGAATCCAAGATGGGGTGACTTGTGGGGCTCGGACCAGGTTCTGTTACCCAGAATCCTTTGCAAACCTCAAAATTTGGCTAAAAAAACACATGTTCCTCACATTTCTGTGGCAGAAAGTTCTGGAATCTGAGAGGAGCCACAAATTTCCTTCCACCCAGCGTTCCCGCAAGTCTCCCGATAAAAATGATACCTCACTTGTGTGGGTAGGCCTAGCGCCCGCGACAGGAAACACCCCAAAGCGCAACGTGGACACATCCAATTGTTTGAAAGAAAACAGAGGTGTTTTTTGCGAAATGCCTACCTGTAGATTTTGGCCTCTAGCTCAGCCGGCACCTAGGGAAACCTACCAAACCTGTGCCTTTCTGAAAACTAGAGACCTAGGGGAATCCAAGATGGGGTGACTTGTGGGGCTCCGACCAGGTTCTATTACCAAGAATCCTTTGCAAACCTCAAAATTTGGCTAAAAAAACACATGTTCCTCACATTTCTGTGGCAGAAACTTCTGGAATCTGAGAGGAGCCACAAATTTCCTTCCACCCAGTCTCCCTATAGAAATGATACCTCTCTTGTGTGGGTAGGCCTAGCGCCCGCGACAGGAAACGCCCCAAAGCGCAACGTGGACACATCCAATTTTTTTAAAGAAAACAGAGGTGATTTTTGCGAAGTACCTACCTGTAGATTTTGGCCTCTAGCTCAGCCGGCACCTAGGGAAACCTACCAAACCTGTGCATTTCTGAAAACTAGAGACCTAGGGGAATCCAAGATGGGGTGACTTGTGGGGCTCGGACCAGGTTCTGTTAGCCAGAATCCTTTGCAAACCTCAAAATTTGGCTAAAAAAACACATGTTCCTCACATTTCTGTGGCAGAAAGTTCTGGAATCTGAGAAGAGCCACGAATTTCCTTCCACCCAGCGTTCCCCCAAGTCTCCCGATAAAAATGATACCTCACTTGTGTGGGTAGGCCTAGCGCCCGCGACAGGAAACGCCCCAAAGCGCGACGTGGACACATCCCATTTTTTTTAAAGAAAACAGAGGTGATTTTTGCTAAGTGCCTACCTGTAGATTTTGGCCTCTAGCTCAGCCGGCACCTAGGGAAACCTACCAAACCTGTGCATTTCTGAAAACTAGAGACCTAGGGGAATCCAAGATGGGGTGACTTGTTTGGCTCGGACCAGGTTCTGTTACCCAGAATCCTTTGCAAACCTCAAAATTTGGCTAAAAAAACACATGTTCCTCACATTTCTGTGGCAGAAAGTTCTGGAATCTGAGAGGAGCCACAAATTTCCTTCCAACCAGCGTTCCCGCAAGTCTGCCGATAAAAATGATACCTCACTTGTGTGGGTAGGCCTAGCGCCCGCGACAGGGAACACCCCAAAGCGCAACGTGGACACATCCAATTGTTTGAAAGAAAACAGAGGTGTTTTTTGCGAAATGCCTACCTGTAGATTTTGGCCTCTAGATCAGCCGGCACCTAGGGAAACCTACCAAACCTGTGCATTTCTGAAAACTAGAGACCTAGCGGAATCCAAGATGGGGTGACTTGTGGGGCTCCGACCAGGTTCTATTACCAAGAATCCTTTGCAAACCTCAAAATTTGGCTAAAAAAACACATGTTCCTCACATTTCTGTGGCAGAAAGTTCTGGAATCTGAGAGGAGCCACGAATTTCCTTCCACCCAGCGTTCCCCCAAGTCTCCCGATAAAAATGATACCTCACTTGTGTGGGTAGGCCTAGCGCCCTCGACAGGAAACGCCCCAAAGCGCAACGTGGACACATCCAATTTTTTTAAAGAAAACAGAGGTGATTTTTGCAAAAGTGCCTACCTGTAGATTTTGGCCTCTAGCTCAGCCGGCACCTAGGGAAACCTACCAAACCTGTGCATTTCTGAAAACTAGAGACCTAGGGGAATCCAAGATGGGGTGACTTGTGGAGCTCGGACCAGGTTCTGTTAGCCAGAATCCTTTGCAAACCTCAAAATTTGGCTAAAAAAACACATGTTCCTCACATTTCTGTGGCAGAAAGTTCTGGAATCTGAGAGGAGCCACGAATTTCCTTCCACCCAGCGTTCCCCCAAGTCTCCCGATAAAAATGATACCTCACTTGTGTGGGTAGGCCTAGCGCCCGCGACAGGAAACGCCCCAAAGTGCAACGTGGACACATCCCATTTTTTTTAAAGAAAACAGAGGTGATTTTTGCGAAGTGCCTACCTGTAGATTTTGGACTCTAGCTCAGCCGGCACCTAGGGAAACCTACCAAACCTGTGCATTTCTGAAAACTAGAGACCTAGGGGAATCCAAGATGGGGTGACTTGTGGGGCTCGGACCAGGTTCTGTTACCCAGAATCCTTTGCAAACCTCAAAATTTGGCTAAAAAAACACATGTTCCTCACATTTCTGTGGCAGAAAGTTCTGGAATCTGAGAGGAGCCACAAATTTCCTTCCACCCAGCGTTCCCGCAAGTCTCCCGATAAAAATGATACCTCACTTGTGTGGGTAGGCGTAGCGCCCGCGACAGGAAACACCCCAAAGCGCAAAGTGGACACATCCAATTGTTTGAAAGAAAACAGAGGTGTTTTTTGCGAAATGCCTACCTGTAGATTTTGGCCTCTAGCTCAGCCGGCACCTAGGGAAACCTACCAAACCTGTGCCTTTCTGAAAACTAGAGACCTAGGGGAATCCAAGATGGGGTGACTTGTGGGGCTCCGACCAGGTTCTATTACCAAGAATCCTTTGCAAACCTCAAAATTTGGCTAAAAAAACACATGTTCCTCACATTTCTGTGGCAGAAAGTTCTGGAATCTGAGAGGAGCCACAAATTTCCTTCCACCCAGTCTCCCGATAGAAATGATACCTCTCTTGTGTGGGTAGGCCTAGCGCCCGCGACAGGAAACGCCCCAAAGCGCAACGTGGACACATCCAATTTTTTGAAAGAAAACAGAGGTGATTTTTGCGAAGTACCTACCTGTAGATTTTGGCCTCTAGCTCAGCCGGCACCTAGGGAAACCTACCAAACCTGTGCATTTCTGAAAACTAGAGACCTAGGGGAATCCAAGATGGGGTGACTTGTGGGGCTCGGACCAGGTTCTGTTAGCCAGAATCCTTTGCAAACCTCAAAATTTGGCTAAAAAAACACATGTTCCTCACATTTCTGTGGCAGAAAGTTCTGGAATCTGAGAGGAGCCACGAATTTCCTTCCACCCAGCGTTCCCCCAAGTCTCCCGACAAAAATGATACCTCACTTGTGTGGGTAGGCCTAGCGCCCGCGACAGGAAACGCCCCAAAGCGCAACGTGGACACATCCCATTTTTTTTAAAGAAAACAGAGGTGATTTTTGCGAAGTGCCTACCTGTAGATTTTGGACTGTAGCTCAGCCGGCACCTAGGGAAACCTACCAAACCTGTGCATTTCTGAAAACTAGAGACCTAGGGGAATCCAAGATGGGGTGACTTGTGGGGCTCGGACCAGGTTCTGTTACCCAGAATCCTTTGCAAACCTCAAAATTTGGCTAAAAAAACACATGTTCCTCACATTTCTGTGGCAGAAAGTTCTGGAATCTGAGAGGAGCCAAAAATTTCCTTCCACCCAGTCTCCCGATAAAAATGATACCTCTCTTGTGTGGGTAGGCCTAGCGCCCGCGACAGGAAACGCCCCAAAGCGCAACGTGGACACATCCAATTTTTTGAAAGAAAACAGAGGTGTTTTTTTGCGAAGTGCCTACCTGTAGATTTTGGCCTCTAGCTCAGCCGGCACCTAGGGAAACCTACCAAACCTGTGCATTTCTGAAAACTAGAGACCTAGGGGAATCCAAGATGAGGTGACTTGTGGGGCTCGGACCAGGTTCTGTTACACAGAATCCTTTGCAAACCTCAAAATGTGGCTAAAAAAAACATGTTCCTCACATTTCTGTGGCAGAAAGTTCTGGAATCTGAGAGGAGCCACAAATTTCCTTCCACCCAGCGTTCCCGCAAGTCTCCCGATAAAAATGATACCTCACTTGTGTGGGTAGGCCTAGCGCCCGCGACAGGAAACACCCCAAAGCGCAACGTGGACACATCCAATTTTTTGAAAGAAAACAGAGGTGTTTTTTGCGAAGTGCCTACCTGTAGATTTTGGCCTCTAGCTCAGCCGGCACCTAGGGAAACCTACCAAACCTGTGCATTTCTGAAAACTAGAGACCTAGGGGAATCCAAGATGGGGTGACTTGTGGGGCTCGGACCAGGTTCTGTTACCCAGAATACTTTGCAAACCTCAAAATTTGGCTAAAAAAAACATGTTCCTCACATTTCTGTGGCAGAAAGTTCTGGAATCTGAGAGGAGCCACAAATTTCCTTCCACCCAGCGTTCCCGCAAGTCTCCCGATAAAAATGATACCTCACTTGTGTGGGTAAGCCTAGTGCCCGCGACAGGAAACACCCCAAAGCGCAACGTGGACACATCCAATTGTTTGAAAGAAAACAGAGGTGTTTTTTGCAAAATGCCTACCTGTAGATTTTGGCCTCTAGCTCAGCCGGCACCTAGGGAAACCTACCAAACCTGTGCATTTCTGAAAACTAGAGACCTAGGGGAATCCAAGATGGGGTGACTTGTGGGGCTCCGACCAGGTTCTATTACCAAGAATCCTTTGCAAACCTCAAAATTTGGCTAAAAAAACACATGTTCCTCACATTTCTGTGGCAGAAAGTTCTGGAATCTGAGAGGAGCCACAAATTTCCTTCCACCCAGCGTTCCCCCAAGTCTCCCGATAAAAATGATACCTCACTTGTGTGGGTAGGCCTAGCGCCCGCGACAGGAAACGCCCCAAAGTGCAACGTGGACACATCCCATTTTTTTTAAATAAAACAGAGGTGATTTTTGCGAAGTGCCTACCTGTAGATTTTGGACTCTAGCTCAGCCGGCACCTAGGGAAACCTACCAAACCTGTGCATTTCGGAAAACTAGAGACCTAGGGGAATCCAAGATGGGGTGACTTGTGGGGCTCGGACCAGGTTCTGTTACCCAGAATCCTTTGCAAACCTCAAAATATGGCTAAAAAAACACATGTTCCTCACATTTCTGTGGCAGAAAGTTCTGGAATCTGAGAGGAGCCACAAATGTCCTTCCACCCAGCGTTCCCGCAAGTCTCCCGATAAAAATGATACCTCACTTGTGTGGGTAGGCGTAGCGCCCGCGACAGGAAACACCCCAAAGCGCAAAGTGGACACATCCAATTGTTTGAAAGAAAACAGAGGTGTTTTTTGCGAAATGCCTACCTGTAGATTTTGGCCTCTAGCTCAGCCGGCACCTAGGGAAACCTACCAAACCTGTGCCTTTCTGAAAACTAGAGACCTAGGGGAATCCAAGATGGGGTGACTTGTGGGGCTCCGACCAGGTTCTATTACCAAGAATCCTTTGCAAACCTCAAAATTTGGCTAAAAAAACACATGTTCCTCACATTTCTGTGGCAGAAACTTCTGGAATCTGAGAGGAGCCACAAATTTCCTTCCACCCAGTCTCCCTATAGAAATGATACCTCTCTTGTGTGGGTAGGCCTAGCGCCCGCGACAGGAAACGCCCCAAAGCGCAACGTGGACACATCCAATTTTTTTAAAGAAAACAGAGGTGATTTTTGCGAAGTACCTACCTGTAGATTTTGGCCTCTAGCTCAGCCGGCACCTAGGGAAACCTACCAAACCTGTGCATTTCTGAAAACTAGAGACCTAGGGGAATCCAAGATGGGGTGACTTGTGGAGCTCGGACCAGGTTCTGTTAGCCAGAATCCTTTGCAAACCTCAAAATTTGGCTAAAAAAATACATGTTCCTCACATTTCTGTGGCAGAAAGTTCTGGAATCTGAGAGGAGCCACGAATTTCCTTCCACTAGCGTTCCCCCAAGTCTCCCGATAAAAATGATACCTCACTTGTGTGGGTAGGCCTAGCGCCCGCGACAGGAAACGTCCCAAAGCGCAACGTGGACACATCCCATTTTTTTGAAAGGAAACAGAGGTGATTTTTGCGATGTGCCTACCTGTAGATTTTGGCCTCTAGCTCAGCCGGCACCTAGGGAAACCTACCAAACCTGTGCATTTCTGAAAACTAGAGACCTAGGGGAATCCAAGATGGGGTGACTTGTGGAGCTCGGACCAGGTTCTGTTAGCCAGAATCCTTTGCAAACCTCAAACTTTGGCTAAAAAAACACATGTTCCTCACATTTCTGTGGCAGAAAGTTCTGGAATCTGAGAGGAGCCACGAATTTCCTTCCACCCAGCGTTCCCCAAAGTCTCCCGATAAAAATGATACCTCACTTGTGTGGGTAGGCCTAGCGCCCGCGACAGGAAACGTCCCAAAGCGCAACGTGGACACATCCCATTTTTTTGAAAGAAAACAGAGGTGATTTTTGCGATGTGCCTACCTGTAGATTTTGGCCTCTAGCTCAGCCGGCACCTAGGGAAACCTACCAAACCTGTGCATTTCTGAAAACTAGAGACCTAGGGGAATCCAAGATGGGGTGACTTGTGGGGCTCGGACCAGGTTCTGTTACCCAGAATCCTTTGCAAACCTCAAAATTTGGCTAAAAAAAGACATGTTCCTCACATTTCTGTGGCAGAAAGTACTGGAATCTGAGAGGAGCGACAAATTTCCTTCCACCCAGCGTTCCCCCAAGTCTCCCGATAAAAATGATACCTCACTTGTGTGGGTAGGCCTAGCGCCCGCGACAGGAAACGCCCCAAAGCGCAACGTGGACAAATCCCATTTTTTTGAAAGAAAACAGAGGTGATTTTTGCGAAGTGCCTACCTGTAGATTTTGGACTCTAGCTCAGCCGGCACCTAGGGAAACCTACCAAACCTGTGCATTTCTGAAAACTAGAGACCTAGGGGAATCCAAGATGGGGTGACTTGTGGGGCTCGGACCAGGTTCTGTTACCCAGAATCCTTTGCAAACCTCAAAATTTGGCTAAAAAAACACATGTTCCTCACATTTCTGTGGCAGAAAGTTCTGGAATCTGAGAGGAGCCACAAATTTCCTTCCACCCAGCGTTCCCCCAAGTCTCCCGATAAAAATGATACCTCACTTGTGTGGGTAGGCCTAGCGCCCGCGACAGGAAACGCCCCAAAGCGCAACGTGGACACATCCATTTTTTTTAAAGAAAACAGAGGTGATTTTTGCAAAAGTGCCTACCTGTAGATTTTGGCCTCTAGCTCAGTCGGCACCTAGGGAAACCTACCAAACCTGTGCATTTCTGAAAACTAGAGACCTAGGGGAATCAGAGATGGGGTGACTTGTGGGGCTCGGACCAGGTTCTATTACTCAGAATCCTTTGCAAACCTCAAAATTTGGCTAAAAAAACACATGTTCCTCACATTTCTGTGGCAGAAAGTTCTGGAATCTGAGAGGAGCCACAAATTTCCTTCCACCTAGCGTTCCCCCAAGTCTCCCGATAAAAATGATACCTCTCTTGTGTGGGTAGGCCTAGCACCCGCGACAGGAAACGTCCCAAAGCGCAACGTGGACACATCCCATTTTTTTGGAAGAAAACAGAGGTGATTTTTGCGAAGTGCCTACCTGTAGATTTTGGCCTCTAGCTCAGCCGGCCCCTAGGGAAATCTACTAAACCTGTGCATTCCTGAAAACTAGAGACCTAGGGGAATCCAAGATGGGGTGACTTGTGGGGCTCGGACCAGGTTCTGTTACCCAGAATCCTTTGCAAACCTCAAAATTTGGCTAAAAAAACACATGTTCCTCACATTTCTGTGGCAGAAAGTTCTGGAATCTGAGAGGAGCCACAAATTTCCTTCCACCCAGCGTTCCCCCAAGTCTCCCGATAAAAATGATACCTCACTTGTGTGGGTAGGCCTAGCGCCCGCGACAGGAAACGCCCCAAAGCGCAACGTGGACACATCCCATTTTTTTAAAGAAAACAGAGGTGATTTTTGCGAAGTGCCTACCTGTAGATTTTGGCCTCTAGCTCAACCGGCACCTAGGGAAACCTACCAAACCTGTGCATTTCTGAAAATTAGAGACCTAGGGGAATCCAAGATGGGGTGACTTGTGGGGCTCGGACCAGGTTCTGTTACCCAGAATCCTTTGCAAACCTCAAAATGTGGCTAAAAAAACACATGTTCCTCACATTTCTGTGGCAGAAAGTTCTGGAATCTGAGAGGAGCCACAAATTTCCTTCCACCCAGCGTTCCCCCAAGTCTCCCGATAAAAATGATACCTCACTTGTGTGGGTAGGCCTAGTGCCCGCGACAGGAAACGCCCCAAAGCGCAACGTGGACACATCCCATTTTTTTTAAAGACAACAGAGGTGATTTTTGCGAAGTGCCTACCTGTAGATTTTGGCCTCTAGCTCAACCGGCACCTAGGGAAACCTACCAAACCTGTGCATTTCTGAAAACTAGAGACCTAGGGGAATCAGAGATGGGGTGACTTGTGGGGCTCGGACCAGGTTCTATTACTCAGAATCCTTTGCAAACCTCAAAATTTGGCTAAAAAAACACATGTTCCTCACATTTCTGTGGCAGAAAGTTCTGGAATCTGAGAGGAGCCACAAATTTCCTTCCACCCAGCGTTCCCCCAAGTCTCCCGATAAAAATGATACCTCTCTTGTGTGGGTAGGCCTAGCACCCGCGACAGGAAACGTCCCAAAGCGCAACGTGGACACATCCCATTTTTTTGGAAGAAAACAGAGGTGATTTTTGCGAAGTGCCTACCTGTAGATTTTGGCCTCTAGCTCAGCCGGCACCTAGGGAAATCTACTAAACCTGTGCATTCCTGAAAACTAGAGACCTAGGGGAATCCAAGATGGGGTGACTTGTGGGGCTCGGACCAGGTTCTGTTACCCAGAAGCCTTTGCAAACCTCAAAATTTGGCTAAAAAAACACATGTTCCTCACATTTCTGTGGCAGAAAGTTCTGGAATCTGGGAGGAGCCACAAATTTCCTTCCACCCAGCGTTCCCCCAAGTCTCCCGATAAAAATGATACCTCACTTGTGTGGGTAGGCCTAGCGCCCGCGACAGGAAACGCCCCAAAGCGCAACGTGGACACATCCCATTTTTTTAAAGAAAACAGAGGTGATTTTTGCGAAGTGCCTACCTGTAGATTTTGGCCTCTAGCTCAACCGGCACCTAGGGAAACCTACCAAACCTGTGCATTTCTGAAAACTAGAGACCTAGGGGAATCCAAGATGGGGTGACTTGTGGGGCTCGGACCAGGTTCTGTTACCCAGAATCCTTTGCAAACCTCAAAATGTGGCTAAAAAAACACATGTTCCTCACATTTCTGTGGCAGAAAGTTCTGGAATCTGAGAGGAGCCACAAATTTCCTTCCACCCAGCGTTCCCCCAAGTCTCCCGATAAAAATGATACCTCACTTGTGTGGGTAGGCCTAGCGCCCGCGACAGGAAACGCCCCAAAGTGCAACGTGGACACATCCCATTTTTTTTAAAGAAAACAGAGGTGATTTTTGCGAAGTGCCTACCTGTAGATTTTGGACTCTAGCTCAGCCGGCACCTAGGGAAACCTACCAAACCTGTGCATTTCGGAAAACTAGAGACCTAGGGGAATCCAAGATGGGGTGACTTGTGGGGCTCGGACCAGGTTCTGTTACCCAGAATCCTTTGCAAACCTCAAAATTTGGCTAAAAAAACACATGTTCCTCACATTTCTGTGGCAGAAAGTTCTGGAATCTGAGAGGAGCCACAAATGTCCTTCCACCCAGCGTTCCCGCAAGTCTCCCGATAAAAATGATACCTCACTTGTGTGGGTAGGCGTAGCGCCCGCGACAGGAAACACCCCAAAGCGCAAAGTGGACACATCCAATTGTTTGAAAGAAAACAGAGGTGTTTTTTGCGAAATGCCTACCTGTAGATTTTGGCCTCTAGCTCAGCCGGCACCTAGGGAAACCTACCAAACCTGTGCCTTTCTGAAAACTAGAGACCTAGGGGAATCCAAGATGGGGTGACTTGTGGGGCTCCGACCAGGTTCTATTACCAAGAATCCTTTGCAAACCTCAAAATTTGGCTAAAAAAACACATGTTCCTCACATTTCTGTGGCAGAAACTTCTGGAATCTGAGAGGAGCCACAAATTTCCTTCCACCCAGTCTCCCTATAGAAATGATACCTCTCTTGTGTGGGTAGGCCTAGCGCCCGCGACAGGAAACGCCCCAAAGCGCAACGTGGACACATCCAATTTTTTTAAAGAAAACAGAGGTGATTTTTGCGAAGTACCTACCTGTAGATTTTGGCCTCTAGCTCAGCCGGCACCTAGGGAAACCTACCAAACCTGTGCATTTCTGAAAACTAGAGACCTAGGGGAATCCAAGATGGGGTGACTTGTGGAGCTCGGACCAGGTTCTGTTAGCCAGAATCCTTTGCAAACCTCAACATTTGGCTAAAAAAACACATGTTCCTCACATTTCTGTGGCAGAAAGTTCTGGAATCTGAGAGGAGCCACGAATTTCCTTCCACCCAGCGTTCCCCCAAGTCTCCCGATAAAAATGATACCTCACTTGTGTGGGTAGGCCTAGCGCCCGCGACAGGAAACGCCCCAAAGCGCAACGTGGACACATCCCATTTTTTTTAAAGACAACAGAGGTGATTTTTGCGAAGTGCCTACCTGTAGATTTTGGCCTCTAACTCAACCGGCACCTAGGGAAACCTACCAAACCTGTGCATTTCTGAAAACTAGAGACCTAGGGGAATCAGAGATGGGGTGACTTGTGGGGCTCGGACCAGGTTCTATTACTCAGAATCCTTTGCAAACCTCAAAATTTGGCTAAAAAAACACATGTTCCTCACATTTCTGTGGCAGAAAGTTCTGGAATCTGAGAGGAGCCACAAATTTCCTTCCACCCAGCGTTCCCCCAAGTCTCCCGATAAAAATGATACCTCTCTTGTGTGGGTAGGCCTAGCACCCGTGACAGGAAACGTCCCAAAGCGCAATGTGGACACATCCCATTTTTTTGGAAGAAAACAGAGGTGATTTTTGCGAAGTGCCTACCTGTAGATTTTGGCCTCAAGCTCAGCCGGCACCTAGGGAAATCTACTAAACCTGTGCATTCCTGAAAACTAGAGACCTAGGGGAATCCAAGATGGGGTGACTTGTGGGGCTCGGACCAGGTTCTGTTACCCAGAAGCCTTTGCAAACCTCAAAATTTGGCTAAAAAAACACATGTTCCTCACATTTCTGTGGCAGAAAGTTCTGGAATCTGAGAGGAGCCACAAATTTCCTTCCACCCAGCGTTCCCCCAAGTCTCCCGATAAAAATGATACCTCACTTGTGTGGGTAGGCCTAGCGCCCGCGACAGGAAACGCCCCAAAGCGCAACGTGGACACATCCCATTTTTTTAAAGAAAACAGAGGTGATTTTTGCGAAGTGCCTACCTGTAGATTTTGGCCTCTAGCTCAACCGGCACCTAGGGAAACCTACCAAACCTGTGCATTTCTGAAAACTAGAGACCTAGGGGAATCCAAGATGGGGTGACTTGTGGGGCTCGGACCAGGTTCTGTTACCCAGAATCCTTTGCAAACCTCAAAATGTGGCTAAAAAAACACATGTTCCTCACATTTCTGTGGCAGAAAGTTCTGGAATCTGAGAGGAGCCACAAATTTCCTTCCACCCAGCGTTCCCCCAAGTCTCCCGATAAAAATGATACCTCACTTGTGTGGGTAGGCCTAGCGCCCGCGACAGGAAACGCCCCAAAGTGCAACGTGGACACATCCCATTTTTTTTAAAGAAAACAGAGGTGATTTTTGCGAAGTGCCTACCTGTAGATTTTGGACTCTAGCTCAGCCGGCACCTAGGGAAACCTACCAAACCTGTGCATTTCGGAAAACTAGAGACCTAGGGGAATCCAAGATGGGGTGACTTGTGGGGCTCGGACCAGGTTCTGTTACCCAGAATCCTTTGCAAACCTCAAAATTTGGCTAAAAAAACACATGTTCCTCACATTTCTGTGGCAGAAAGTTCTGGAATCTGAGAGGAGCCACAAATGTCCTTCCACCCAGCGTTCCCGCAAGTCTCCCGATAAAAATGATACCTCACTTGTGTGGGTAGGCGTAGCGCCCGCGACAGGAAACACCCCAAAGCGCAAAGTGGACACATCCAATTGTTTGAAAGAAAACAGAGGTGTTTTTTGCGAAATGCCTACCTGTAGATTTTGGCCTCTAGCTCAGCCGGCACCTAGGGAAACCTACCAAACCTGTGCCTTTCTGAAAACTAGAGACCTAGGGGAATCCAAGATGGGGTGACTTGTGGGGCTCCGACCAGGTTCTATTACCAAGAATCCTTTGCAAACCTCAAAATTTGGCTAAAAAAACACATGTTCCTCACATTTCTGTGGCAGAAACTTCTGGAATCTGAGAGGAGCCACAAATTTCCTTCCACCCAGTCTCCCTATAGAAATGATACCTCTCTTGTGTGGGTAGGCCTAGCGCCCGCGACAGGAAACGCCCCAAAGCGCAACGTGGACACATCCAATTTTTTTAAAGAAAACAGAGGTGATTTTTGCGAAGTACCTACCTGTAGATTTTGGCCTCTAGCTCAGCCGGCACCTAGGGAAACCTACCAAACCTGTGCATTTCTGAAAACTAGAGACCTAGGGGAATCCAAGATGGGGTGACTTGTGGAGCTCGGACCAGGTTCTGTTAGCCAGAATCCTTTGCAAACCTCAAAATTTGGCTAAAAAAACACATGTTCCTCACATTTCTGTGGCAGAAAGTTCTGGAATCTGAGAGGAGCCACGAATTTCCTTCCACCCAGCGTTCCCCCAAGTCTCCCGATAAAAATGATACCTCACTTGTGTGGGTAGGCCTAGCGCCCGCGACAGGAAACGTCCCAAAGCGCAACGTGGACACATCCCATTTTTTTTAAAGGAAACAGAGGTGATTTTTGCGATGTGCCTACCTGTAGATTTTGGCCTCTAGCTCAGCCGGCACCTAGGGAAACCTACCAAACCTGTGCATTTCTGAAAACTAGAGACCTAGGGGAATCCAAGATGGGGTGACTTGTGGAGCTCGGACCAGGTTCTGTTAGCCAGAATCCTTTGCAAACCTCAAAATTTGGCTAAAAAAACACATGTTCCTCACATTTCTGTGGCAGAAAGTTCTGGAATCTGAGAGGAGCCACGAATTTCCTTCCACCCAGCGTTCCCCAAAGTCTCCCGATAAAAATGATACCTCACTTGTGTGGGTAGGCCTAGCGCCCGCGACAGGAAACGTCCCAAAGCGCAACGTGGACACATCCCATTTTTTTTAAAGAAAACAGAGGTGATTTTTGCGATGTGCCTACCTGTAGATTTTGGCCTCTAGCTCAGCCGGCACCTAGGGAAACCTACCAAACCTGTGCATTTCTGAAAACTAGAGACCTAGGGGAATCCAAGATGGGGTGACTTGTGGGGCTCGGACCAGGTTCTGTTACCCAGAATCCTTTGCAAACCTCAAAATTTGGCTAAAAAAAGACATGTTCCTCACATTTCTGTGGCAGAAAGTACTGGAATCTGAGAGGAGCGACAAATTTCCTTCCACCCAGCGTTCCCCCAAGTCTCCCGATAAAAATGATACCTCACTTGTGTGGGTAGGCCTAGCGCCCGCGACAGGAAACGCCCCAAAGCGCAACGTGGACAAATCCCATTTTTTTGAAAGAAAACAGAGGTGATTTTTGCGAAGTGCCTACCTGTAGATTTTGGACTCTAGCTCAGCCGGCACCTAGGGAAACCTACCAAACCTGTGCATTTCTGAAAACTAGAGACCTAGGGGAATCCAAGATGGGGTGACTTGTGGGGCTCGGACCAGGTTCTGTTACCCAGAATCCTTTGCAAACCTCAAAATTTGGCTAAAAAAACACATGTTCCTCACATTTCTGTGGCAGAAAGTTCTGGAATCTGAGAGGAGCCACAAATTTCCTTCCACCCAGCGTTCCCCCAAGTCTCCCGATAAAAATGATACCTCACTTGTGTGGGTAGGCCTAGCGCCCGCGACAGGAAACGCCCCAAAGCGCAACGTGGACACATCCATTTTTTTTAAAGAAAACAGAGGTGATTTTTGCAAAAGTGCCTACCTGTAGATTTTGGCCTCTAGCTCAGCCGGCACCTAGGGAAACCTACCAAACCTGTGCATTTCTGAAAACTAGAGACCTAGGGGAATCAGAGATGGGGTGACTTGTGGGGCTCGGACCAGGTTCTATTACTCAGAATCCTTTGCAAACCTCAAAATTTGGCTAAAAAAACACATGTTCCTCACATTTCTGTGGCAGAAAGTTCTGGAATCTGAGAGGAGCCACAAATTTCCTTCCACCTAGCGTTCCCCCAAGTCTCCCGATAAAAATGATACCTCTCTTGTGTGGGTAGGCCTAGCACCCGCGACAGGAAACGTCCCAAAGCGCAACGTGGACACATCCCATTTTTTTGGAAGAAAACAGAGGTGATTTTTGCGAAGTGCCTACCTGTAGATTTTGGCCTCTAGCTCAGCCGGCCCCTAGGGAAATCTACTAAACCTGTGCATTCCTGAAAACTAGAGACCTAGGGGAATCCAAGATGGGGTGACTTGTGGGGCTCGGACCAGGTTCTGTTACCCAGAATCCTTTGCAAACCTCAAAATTTGGCTAAAAAAACACATGTTCCTCACATTTCTGTGGCAGAAAGTTCTGGAATCTGAGAGGAGCCACAAATTTCCTTCCACCCAGCGTTCCCCCAAGTCTCCCGATAAAAATGATACCTCACTTGTGTGGGTAGGCCTAGCGCCCGCGACAGGAAACGCCCCAAAGCGCAACGTGGACACATCCCATTTTTTTAAAGAAAACAGAGGTGATTTTTGCGAAGTGCCTACCTGTAGATTTTGGCCTCTAGCTCAACCGGCACCTAGGGAAACCTACCAAACCTGTGCATTTCTGAAAACTAGAGACCTAGGGGAATCCAAGATGGGGTGACTTGTGGGGCTCGGACCAGGTTCTGTTACCCAGAATCCTTTGCAAACCTCAAAATGTGGCTAAAAAAACACATGTTCCTCACATTTCTGTGGCAGAAAGTTCTGGAATCTGAGAGGAGCCACAAATTTCCTTCCACCCAGCGTTCCCCCAAGTCTCCCGATAAAAATGATACCTCACTTGTGTGGGTAGGCCTAGCGCCCGCGACAGGAAACGCCCCAAAGCGCAACGTGGACACATCCCATTTTTTTTAAAGACAACAGAGGTGATTTTTGCGAAGTGCCTACCTGTAGATTTTGGCCTCTAGCTCAACCGGCACCTAGGGAAACCTACCAAACCTGTGCATTTCTGAAAACTAGAGACCTAGGGGAATCAGAGATGGGGTGACTTGTGGGGCTCGGACCAGGTTCTATTACTCAGAATCCTTTGCAAACCTCAAAATTTGGCTAAAAAAACACATGTTCCTCACATTTCTGTGGCAGAAAGTTCTGGAATCTGAGAGGAGCCACAAATTTCCTTCCACCCAGCGTTCCCCCAAGTCTCCCGATAAAAATGATACCTCTCTTGTGTGGGTAGGCCTAGCACCCGCGACAGGAAACGTCCCAAAGCGCAACGTGGACACATCCCATTTTTTTGGAAGAAAACAGAGGTGATTTTTGCGAAGTGCCTACCTGTAGATTTTGGCCTCTAGCTCAGCCGGCACCTAGGGAAATCTACTAAACCTGTGCATTCCTGAAAACTAGAGACCTAGGGGAATCCAAGATGGGGTGACTTGTGGGGCTCGGACCAGGTTCTGTTACCCAGAAGCCTTTGCAAACCTCAAAATTTGGCTAAAAAAACACATGTTCCTCACATTTCTGTGGCAGAAAGTTCTGGAATCTGAGAGGAGCCACAAATTTCCTTCCACCCAGCGTTCCCCCAAGTCTCCCGATAAAAATGATACCTCACTTGTGTGGGTAGGCCTAGCGCCCGCGACAGGAAACGCCCCAAAGCGCAACGTGGACACATCCCATTTTTTTAAAGAAAACAGAGGTGATTTTTGCGAAGTGCCTACCTGTAGATTTTGGCCTCTAGCTCAACCGGCACCTAGGGAAACCTACCAAACCTGTGCATTTCTGAAAACTAGAGACCTAGGGGAATCCAAGATGGGGTGACTTGTGGGGCTCGGACCAGGTTCTGTTACCCAGAATCCTTTGCAAACCTCAAAATGTGGCTAAAAAAACACATGTTCCTCACATTTCTGTGGCAGAAAGTTCTGGAATCTGAGAGGAGCCACAAATTTCCTTCCACCCAGCGTTCCCCCAAGTCTCCCGATAAAAATGATACCTCACTTGTGTGGGTAGGCCTAGCGCCCGCGACAGGAAACGCCCCAAAGCGCAACGTGGACACATCCCATTTTTTTAAAAGACAACAGAGGTGATTTTTGCGAAGTGCCTACCTGTAGATTTTGGCCTCTAGCTCAACCGGCACCTAGGGAAACCTACCAAACCTGTGCATTTCTGAAAACTAGAGTCCTAGGGGAATCCAAGATGGGGTGACTTGTGGGGCTCGGACCAGGTTCTGTTACCAAGAATCCTTTGCAAACCTCAAAATTTGGCTAAAAAAACACTTGTTCCTCACATTTCTGTGGCAGAAAGTTCTGGAATCTGAGAGGAGCCACAAATTTCCTTCCACCCAGCGTTCCCCCAAGTCTCCCGATAAAAATGATACCTCACTTGTGTGGGTAGGCCTAGCGCCCGCGACAGGAAACGTCCCAAAGCGCAACGTGGACACATCCCATTTTTTGGGAAGAAAACAGAGGTGATTTTTGCGAAGTGCCTACCTGTAGATTTTGGCCTCTAGCTCAGCCGGCACCTAGGGAAACCTACCAAACCTGTGCATTTCTGAAAACTAGAGACCTAGGGGAATCCAAGATGGGGTGACTTGTGGGGCTCGGACCAGGTTCTGTTATCCAGAATCCTTTGCAAACCTCAAAATTTGGCTAAAAAAACACATGTTCCTCATATTTCTGTGGCAGAAAGTTCTGGAATCTGAGAGGAGCCACAAATTACCTTCCACCCAGCGTTCCCCCAAGTCTCCCGATAAAAATGATACCTCACTTGTGTGGGTAGGCCTACCGCCCGCGACAGGAAACGCCCCAAAGCGCAACGTGGACTCATCCCATTTTTTTGAAAGAAAACAGAGGTGATTTTTGCGAAGTGCCTACCTGTAGATTTTGGACTCTAGCTCAGCCGGCACCTAGGGAAACCTACCAAACCTGTGCATTTCTGAAAACTAGAGACCTAGGGGAATCCAAGATGGGGTGACTTGTGGGGCTCGGACCAGGTTCTGTTACCCAGAATCCTTTGCAAACCTCAAAATTTGGCTAAAAAAACACATGTTCCTCACATTTCTGTGGCAGAAAGTTCTGGAATCTGAGAGGAGCCACAAATTTCCTTCCACCCAGCGTTCCCCCAAGTCTCCCGATAAAAATGATACCTCACTTGTGTGGGTAGGCCTAGCGCCCACGACAGGAAACGCCCCAAAGCGAAATGTGGACACATCCAATTTTTTTAAAGAATACAGAGGTGATTTTTGCGAAGTGCCTACCTGTATATTTTGGCCTCTAGCTTACCCGGCACCTAGGGAAACCTACCAAACCTGTGCATTTCTGAAAACTAGAGACCTAGGGGAATCCAAGATGGGGTGACTTGTGGGGCTCCGACCAGGTTCTGTTACCCAGAATCCTTTGCAAACCTCAAAATTTGGCTAAAAAAACACATGTTCCTCACATTTCTGTGGCAGAAAGTTCTGGAATCTGAGAGGAGCCACAAATTTCCTTCCACCCAGCGTTCCCCCAAGTCTCCCGATAAAAATGATACCTCTCTTGTGTGGGTAGGCCTAGCGCCCGCAACAGGAAACGCCCCAAAGCGCAACGTGGACACATCCAATTTTTTGAAAGAAAACAGAGGTGATTTTTGCGAAGTGCCTACCTGTAGATTTTGGACTCTAGCTCAGCCGGCACCTAGGGAAATCTACCAAACCTGTGCATTTCTGAAAACTAGAGACCTAGGGGAATCCAAGATGGGGTGACTTGTGGGGCTCGGACCAGGTTCTGTTACCCAGAATGCTTTGCAAACCTCAAAATTTGGCTAAAAAAACACATGTTCCTCACATTTCTGTGGCAGAAAGTTCTGGAATCTGAGAGGAGCCACAAATTTCCTTCCACCCAGCGGTCCCCCAAGTCTCCCGATAAAAATGATACCTCACTTGTGTGGGTGGGCCTAGTGCCCGCGACAGGAAACGCCCCAAAGCGCAACGTGGACACATCCAATTTTTTTGAAAGAAAACAGAGGTGATTTTTGCGAAGTGCCTACCTGTAGATTTTGGACTCTAGCTCAGCCGGCACCTAGGGAAACCTACCAAACCTGTGCATTTCTGAAAACTAGAGACCTACGGGAATCCAAGATGGGGTGACTTGTGGGGCTCGGACTAGGTTCTATTACCCAGAATCCTTTGCAAACCTCAAAATTTGGCAAAAAAAACACATGTTCCTCACATTTCTGTGGCAGAAAGTTCTGGAATCTGAGAGGAGCCACAAATTTCCTTCCACCCAGCGTTCCCCCAAGTCTCCCGATAAAAATGATACCTCTCTTGTGTGGGTAGGCCTAGCGCCCGCGACAGGAAAGTCCCCCAAAGCGCAACGTGGACACATCCAATTTTTTGAAAGAAAACAGAGGTGATTTTTGCGAAGTACCTACCTGTAGATTTTGGCCTCTAGCTCAGCCGGCACCTAGGGAAACCTTCCAAACCTGTGCATTTCTGAAAACTAGAGACCTAGGGGAATCCAAGATGGGGTGACTTGTGGGGCTCGGACTAGGTTCTGTTACCCAGAATCCTTTGCAAACCTCAAAATTTGGCTAAAAAAACACATGTTCCTCACATTTCTGTGGCAGAAAGTTCTGGAACCTGAGAGGAGCCACAAATTTCCTTCCACCCAGCGTTCCCCCAAGTCTCCCGATAAAAATGATACCTCACTTGTGTGGGTAGGCCTAGCGCCCACGACAGGAAACGCCCCAAAGCGAAATGTGGACACATCCAATTTTTTTAAAGAATACAGAGGTGATTTTTGCGAAGTGCCTACCTGTAGATTTTGGCCTCTAGCTTACCCGGCACCTAGGGAAACCTACCAAACCTGTGCATTTCTGAAAACTAGAGACCTAGGGGAATCCAAGATGGGGTGACTTGTGGGGCTCCGACCAGGTTCTGTTACCCAGAATCCTTTGCAAACCTCAAAATTTGGCTAAAAAAACACATGTTCCTCACATTTCTGTGGCAGAAAGTTCTGGAATCTGAGAGGAGCCACAAATTTCCTTCCACCCAGCGTTCCCCCAAGTCTCCCGATAAAAATGATACCTCTCTTGTGTGGGTAGGCCTAGCGCCCGCAACAGGAAACACCCCAAAGCGCAAAGTGGACACATCCAATTTTTTGAAAGAAAACAGAGGTGATTTTTGCGAAGTGCCTACCTGTAGATTTTGGACTCTAGCTCAGCCGGCACCTAGGGAAACCTACCAAACCTGTGCATTTCTGAAAACTAGAGACCTAGGGGAATCCAAGATGGGGTGACTTGTGGGGCTCGGACCAGGTTCTGTTACCCAGAATCCTTTGCAAACCTCAAAATTTGGCTAAAAAAACACATGTTCCTCACATTTCTGTGGCAGAAAGTTCTGGAATCTGAGAGGAGCCACAAATTTCCTTCCACCCAGCGTTCCCCCAAGTCTCCCGATAAAAATGATACCTCACTTGTGTGGGTAGGCCTAGCGCCCACGACAGGAAACGCCCCAAAGCGAAATGTGGACACATCCAATTTTTTTAAAGAAAACAGAGGTGATTTTTGCGAAGTGCCTACCTGTAGATTTTGGACTCTAGCTCAGCCGGCAGCTAGGGAAACCTACCAAACCTGTGCATTTCTGAAAACTAGAGACCTAGGGGAATCCAAGATGGGGTGACTTGTGGGGCTCGGACCAGGTTCTGTTACCCAGAATCCTTTGCAAACCTCAAAATTTGGCTAAAAAAACACATGTTCCTCACATTTCTGTGGCAGAAAGTTCTGGAATCTGAGAGGAGCCACAAATTTCCTTCCACCCAGCGTTCCCCCAAGTCACCCGATAAAAATGATACCTCACTTGTGTGGGTAGGCCTAGCGCCCACGACAGGAAACGCCCCAAAGCGAAATGTGGACACATCCAATTTTTTTAAAGAAAACAGAGGTGATTTTTGCGAAGTGCCTACCTGTAGATTTTGGACTCTAGCTCAGCCGGCACCTAGGGAAACCTACCAAACCTGTGCATTTCTGAAAACTAGAGACCTAGGGGAATCCAAGATGGGGTGACTTGTGGGGCTCGGACTAGGTTCTGTTACCCAGAATCCTTTGCAAACCTCAAAATTTGGCTAAAAAAACACATGTTCCTCACATTTCTGTGGCAGAAAGTTCTGGAATCTGAGAGGAGCCACAAATTTCCTTCCACCCAGCGTTCCCCCAAGTCTCCCGATAAAAATGATACCTCACTTGTGTGGGTAGGCCTAGCGCCCACGACAGGAAACGCCCCAAAGCGAAATGTGGACACATCCAATTTTTTTAAAGAAAACAGAGGTGATTTTTGCGAAGTGCCTACCTGTAGATTTTGGACTCTAGCTCAGCCGGCAGCTAGGGAAACCTACCAAACCTGTGCATTTCTGAAAACTAGAGACCTAGGGGAATCCAAGATGGGGTGACTTGTGGGACTCCGACCAGGTTCTGTTACCCAGAATCCTTTGCAAACCTCAAAATTTGGCTAAAAAAACACATGTTCCTTACATTTCTGTGGCAGAAAGTTCTGGAATCTGAGAGGAGCCACAAATTTCCTTCCACCCAGCGTTCCCCCAAGTCTCCCGATAAAAATGATACCTCTCTTGTGTGGGTAGGCCTAGCGCCCGCAACAGGAAACGCCCCAAAGCGCAACGTGGACACATCCAATTTTTTGAAAGAAAACAGAGGTGATTTTTGCGAAGTGCCTACCTGTAGATTTTGGACTCTAGCTCAGCCGGCACCTAGGGAAATCTACCAAACCTGTGCATTTCTGAAAACTAGAGACCTAGGGGAATCCAAGATGGGGTGACTTGTGGGGCTCGGACCAGGTTCTGTTACCCAGAATGCTTTGCAAACCTCAAAATTTGGCTAAAAAAACACATGTTCCTCACATTTCTGTGGCAGAAAGTTCTGGAATCTGAGAGGAGCCACAAATTTCCTTCCACCCAGCGGTCCCCCAAGTCTCCCGATAAAAATGATACCTCACTTGTGTGGGTGGGCCTAGTGCCCGCGACAGGAAACGCCCCAAAGCGCAACGTGGACACATCCAATTTTTTTGAAAGAAAACAGAGGTGATTTTTGCGAAGTGCCTACCTGTAGATTTTGGACTCTAGCTCAGCCGGCACCTAGGGAAACCTACCAAACCTGTGCATTTCTGAAAACTAGAGACCTACGGGAATCCAAGATGGGGTGACTTGTGGGGCTCGGACTAGGTTCTATTACCCAGAATCCTTTGCAAACCTCAAAATTTGGCAAAAAAAACACATGTTCCTCACATTTCTGTGGCAGAAAGTTCTGGAATCTGAGAGGAGCCACAAATTTCCTTCCACCCAGCGTTCCCCCAAGTCTCCCGATAAAAATGATACCTCTCTTGTGTGGGTAGGCCTAGCGCCCGCGACAGGAAAGTCCCCCAAAGCGCAACGTGGACACATCCAATTTTTTGAAAGAAAACAGAGGTGATTTTTGCGAAGTACCTACCTGTAGATTTTGGCCTCTAGCTCAGCCGGCACCTAGGGAAACCTTCCAAACCTGTGCATTTCTGAAAACTAGAGACCTAGGGGAATCCAAGATGGGGTGACTTGTGGGGCTCGGACTAGGTTCTTTTACCCAGAATCCTTTGCAAACCTCAAAATTTGGCTAAAAAAACACATGTTCCTCACATTTCTGTGGCAGAAAGTTCTGGAACTTGAGAGGAGCCACAAATTTCCTTCCACCCAGCGTTCCCCCAAGTCTCCCGATAAAAATGATACCTCACTTGTGTGGGTAGGCCTAGCGCCCACGACAGGAAACGCCCCAAAGCGAAATGTGGACACATCCAATTTTTTTAAAGAATACAGAGGTGATTTTTGCGAAGTGCCTACCTGTAGATTTTGGCCTCTAGCTTACCCGGCACCTAGGGAAACCTACCAAACCTGTGCATTTCTGAAAACTAGAGACCTAGGGGAATCCAAGATGGGGTGACTTGTGGGGCTCCGACCAGGTTCTGTTACCCAGAATCCTTTGCAAACCTCAAAATTTGGCTAAAAAAACACATGTTCCTCACATTTCTGTGGCAGAAAGTTCTGGAATCTGAGAGGAGCCACAAATTTCCTTCCACCCAGCGTTCCCCCAAGTCTCCCGATAAAAATGATACCTCTCTTGTGTGGGTAGGCCTAGCGCCCGCAACAGGAAACACCCCAAAGCGCAAAGTGGACACATCCAATTTTTTGAAAGAAAACAGAGGTGATTTTTGCGAAGTGCCTACCTGTAGATTTTGGACTCTAGCTCAGCCGGCACCTAGGGAAATCTACCAAACCTGTGCATTTCTGAAAACTAGAGACCTAGGGGAATCCAAGATGGGGTGACTTGTGGGGCTCGGACCAGGTTCTGTTACCCAGAATCCTTTGCAAACCTCAAAATTTGGCTAAAAAAACACATGTTCCTCACATTTCTGTGGCAGAAAGTTCTGGAATCTGAGAGGAGCCACAAATTTCCTTCCACCCAGCGGTCCCCCAAGTCTCCCGATAAAAATGATATCTCACTTGTGTGGGTGGGCCTAGTGCCCGGGACAGGAAACGCCCCAAAGCGCAACGTGGACACATCCAATTTTTTTGAAAGAAAACAGAGATGATTTTTGCGAAGTGCCTACCTGTAAATTTTGGACTCTAGCTCAGCCGGCACCTAGGGAAACCTACCAAACCTGTGCATTTCTGAAAACTAGAGACCTAGGGGAATCCAATATGGGGTGACTTGTGGGGCTCGGACTAGGTTCTGTTACCCAGAATCCTTTGCAAACCTCAAAATTTGGCAAAAAAACCACATGTTCCTCACATTTCTGTGGCAGAAAGTTCTGGAATCTGAGAGGAGCCACAAATTTCCTTCCACCCAGCGTTCCCCCAAGTCTCCCGATAAAAATGATACCTCACTTGTGTGGGTAGGCCTAGCGCCCGCGACAGGAAACGCCCCAAAGCGCAACATGGACACATCCAATTTTTTTAAAGAAAACAGAGGTGATTTTTGCAAAGTGCCTACCTTTAGATTTTGGCCTCTAGCTCAGCCGGCACCTAGGGAAACCTACCAAACCTGTGCATTTCTGAAAACTAGAGACCTAGGGGAATCCAAGATGGGGTGACTTGTGGGGCTCGGACCAGGTTCTGTTACCCAGAATCCTTTGCAAACCTCAAAATTTGGCTAAAAAAACACATGTTCCTCACATTTCTGTTGCAGAAAGTTCTGGAATCTGTGAGGAGCCACAAATTTCCTTCCACCCAGCGTTCCCCCAAGTCTCCTGATAAAAATGATACCTCACTTGTGTGGGTAGGCCTAGCGCCCGCGACAGGAAACGCCCCAAAGCGCAACGTGGACACATCCCATTTTTTTGAAAGAAAACAGAGGTGATTTTTGCGAAGTGCCTACATGTAGATTTTGGACTCTAGCTCAGCCGGCACCTAGGGAAACCTACCAAACCTGTGCATTTCTGAAAACTAGAGACCTAGGGGAATCCAAGATGGGCTGACTTGTGGGGCTCGGATCAGGTTCTGTTACCCAGAATCCTTTGCAAACCTCAAAATTTGGCTAAAAAAACACATGTTCCTCACATTTCTGTGGCAGAAAGTTCTGGAATCTGAGAGGAGCCACAAATTTCCTTCCACCCAGCGTTCCCCCAAGTCTCCCGATAAAAATGATACCTCACTTGTGTGGGTAGGCCTAGCGCCCGCGACAGGAAATGCCCCAAAGCGCAACGTGGACACATCCAATTTTTTTAAAGAAAACAGAGGTGATTTTTGCAAAAGTGCCTACCTGTAGATTTTGGCCTCTAGCTCAGCCGGCACCTAGGGAAACCTACCAAACCTGTGCATTTCTGAAAACTAGAGACCTAGGGGAATCCAAGATGGGGTGACTTGTGGGGCTCGGACCAGTTTCTATTACCCAGAATCCTTTGCAAACCTCAAAATTTGGCTAAAAAAACACATGTTCCTCACATTTCTGTGGCAGAAAGTTCTGGAATCTGAGAGGAGCTACAAATTTCCTTCCACCCAGCGTTCCCCCAAGTCTCCCGATAAAAATGATACCTCTCTTGTGTGGGTAGGCCTAGCGCCCGCGACAGGAAACGTCCCAAAGCGCAACGTGGACACATCCCATTTTTTTGGAAGAAAACAGAGGTGATTTTTGCGAAGTGCCTACCTGTAGGTTTTGGCCTCTAGCTCAGCCGGCACCTAGGGAAATCTACCAAACCTGTGCATTTCTGAAAACTAGAGACCTAGGGGAATCCAAGATGGGGGGACTTGTGGGGCTCGGACCAGGTTCTGTTACCCAGAATCCTTTGCAAACCTCAGAATTTGGCTAAAAAAACACATGTTCCTCACATTTCTGTGGCAGAAAGTTCTGGAATCTGAGAGGAGCCACAAATTTCCTTCCACCCAGCGTTCCCCCAAGTCTCCTGATAAAAATGATACCTCTCTTGTGTGGGTAGGCCTAGCGCCCGCGACAGGAAACGCCCCAAAGCGCAACCTGGACACATCCCATTTTTTTTAAAGAAAACAGAGGTGATTTTTGCGGAGTGCCTACCTGTAGATTTTGGCCTCTAGCTCAACCGGCACCTAGGGAAACCTACCAAACCTGTGCATTTCTGAAAACTAGAGACCTAGGGGAATCCAAGATGGGGTGACTTGTGGGGCTCGGACCAGGTTCTGTTACCCAGAATCCTTTGCAAACCTCAACATTTGGCTAAAAAAACACATCTTCCTCACATTTCTGTGGCAGAAAGTTCTGGAATCTGAGAGGAGCCACAAATTTCCTTCCACCCAGCGTTCCCCCAAGTCTCCCGATAAAAATGATACCTCACTTGTGTGGGTAGGCCTAGCGCCCGCGACAGGAAACGCCCCAAAGCGCAACGTGGACACATCCCATTTTTTTAAAAGAAAACAGAGGTGATTTTTGCGAAGTGCCTACCTGTAGATTTTGGCCTCTAGCTCATCCGGCACCTAGGGAAACCTACCAAACCTGTGCATTTCTGAAAACTAGACACCTAGGGGAATCCAAGATGGGGTGACTTGTGGGGCTCGGACCAGGTTCTGTTACCCAGAATCCTTTGCAAACCTCAAAATTTGGCTAAAAAAACACATGTTCCTCACATTTCTGTGGCAGAAAGTTCTGGAACCTGAGAGGAGCCACAAATTTCCTTCCACCCAGCGTTCCCCCAAGTCTCCCGATAAAAATGATACCTCACTTGTGTGGGTAGGCCTAGCGCCCACGACAGGAAACGCCCCAAAGCGAAATGTGGACACATCCAATTTTTTTAAAGAATACAGAGGTGATTTTTGCGAAGTGCCTACCTGTAGATTTTGGCCTCTAGCTTACCCGGCACCTAGGGAAACCTACCAAACCTGTGCATTTCTGAAAACTAGAGACCTAGGGGAATCCAAGATGGGGTGACTTGTGGGGCTCCGACCAGGTTCTGTTACCCAGAATCCTTTGCAAACCTCAACATTTGGCTAAAAAAACACATGTTCCTCACATTTCTGTGGCAGAAAGTTCTGGAATCTGAGAGGAGCCACAAATTTCCTTCCACCCAGCTTTCCCCCAAGTCTCCCGATAAAAATGATACCTCTCTTGTGTGGGTAGGCCTAGCGCCCGCAACAGGAAACGCCCCAAAGCGCAACGTGGACACATCCAATTTTTTGAAAGAAAACAGAGGTGATTTTTGCGAAGTGCCTACCTGTAGATTTTGGACTCTAGCTCAGCCGGCACCTAGGGAAATCTACCAAACCTGTGCATTTCTGAAAACTAGAGACCTAGGGGAATCCAAGATGGGGTGACTTGTGGGGCTCGGACCAGGTTCTGTTACCCAGAATCCTTTGCAAACCTCAAAATTTGGCTAAAAAAAACACATGTTCCTCACATTTCTGTGGCAGAAAGTTCTGGAATCTGAGAGGAGCCACAAATTTCCTTCCACCCAGCGGTCCCCCAAGTCTCCCGATAAAAATGATACCTCACTTGTGTGGGTGGGCCTAGTGCCCGCGACAGGAAACGCCCCAAAGCGCAACGTGGACACATCCAATTTTTTTGAAAGAAAACAGAGGTGATTTTTGCGAAGTGCCTACCTGTAGATTTTGGACTCTAGCTCAGCCGGCACCTAGGGAAACCTACCAAACCTGTGCATTTCTGAAAACTAGAGACCTACGGGAATCCAAGATGGGGTGACTTGTGGGGCTCGGACTAGGTTCTGTTACCCAGAATCCTTTGCAAACCTCAAAATTTGGCAAAAAAAACACATGTTCCTCACATTTCTGTGGCAGAAAGTTCTGGAATCTGAGAGGAGCCACAAATTTCCTTCCACCCAGCGTTCCCCCAAGTCTCCCGACAAAAATGATACCTCTCTTGTGTGGGTAGGCCTAGCGCCCGCGACAGGAAACGCCCCAAAGCGCAACGTGGACACATCCAATTTTTTGAAAGAAAACAGAGGTGATTTTTGCGAAGTACCTACCTGTAGATTTTGGTCTCTAGCTCAGCCGGCACCTAGGGAAACCTACCAAACCTGTGCATTTCTGAAAACTAGAGACCTAGGGGAATCCAAGATGGGGTGACTTGTGGGGCTCGGACTAGGTTCTGTTACCCAGAATCCTTTGCAAACCTCAAAATTTGGCTAAAAAAACACATGCTCCTCACATTTCTGTGGCAGAAAGTTCTGGAATCTGAGAGGAGCCACAAATTTCCTTCCACCCAGCGTTCCCCCAAGTCTCCCGATAAAAATGATACCTCTCTTGTGTGGGTAGGCCTAGCGCCCGCAACAGGAAACACCCCAAAGCGCAACGTGGACACATCCAATTTTTTGAAAGAAAACAGAGGTGATTTTTGCGAAGTGCCTACCTGTAGATTTTGGACTCTAGCTCAGCCGGCACCTAGGGAAATCTACCAAACCTGTGCATTTCTGAAAACTAGAGACCTAGGGGAATCCAAGATGGGGTGACTTGTGGGGCTCGGACCAGGTTCTGTTACCCAGAATCCTTTGCAAACCTCAAAATTTGGCTAAAAAAACACATGTTCCTCACATTTCTGTGGCAGAAAGTTCTGGAATCTGAGAGGAGCCACAAATTTCCTTCCACCCAGCGGTCCCCCAAGTCTCCCGATAAAAATGATACCTCACTTGTGTGGGTAGGCCTAGCGCCCGCGACAGGAAACGCCCCAAAGCGCAACGTGGACACATCCCATTTTTTTAAAAGAAAACAGAGGTGATTTTTGCGAAGTGCCTACCTGTAGATTTTGGCCTCTAGCTCATCCGGCACCTAGGGAAACCTACCAAACCTGTGCATTTCTGAAAACTAGACACCTAGGGGAATCCAAGATGGGGTGACTTGTGGGGCTCGGACCAGGTTCTGTTACCCAGAATCCTTTGCAAACCTCAAAATTTGGCTAAAAAAACACATGTTCCTCACATTTCTGTGGCAGAAAGTTCTGGAACCTGAGAGGAGCCACAAATTTCCTTCCACCCAGCGTTCCCCCAAGTCTCCCGATAAAAATGATACCTCACTTGTGTGGGTAGGCCTAGCGCCCACGACAGGAAACGCCCCAAAGCGAAATGTGGACACATCCAATTTTTTTAAAGAATACAGAGGTGATTTTTGCGAAGTGCCTACCTGTAGATTTTGGCCTCTAGCTTACCCGGCACCTAGGGAAACCTACCAAACCTGTGCATTTCTGAAAACTAGACACCTAGGGGAATCCAAGATGGGGTGACTTGTGGGGCTCGGACCAGGTTCTGTTACCCAGAATCCTTTGCAAACCTCAAAATTTGGCTAAAAAAACACATGTTCCTCACATTTCTGTGGCAGAAAGTTCTGGAACCTGAGAGGAGCCACAAATTTCCTTCCACCCAGCGTTCCCCCAAGTCTCCCGATAAAAATGATACCTCACTTGTGTGGGTAGGCCTAGCGCCCACGACAGGAAACGCCCCAAAGCGAAATGTGGACACATCCAATTTTTTTAAAGAATACAGAGGTGATTTTTGCGAAGTGCCTACCTGTAGATTTTGGCCTCTAGCTTACCCGGCACCTAGGGAAACCTACCAAACCTGTGCATTTCTGAAAACTAGAGACCTAGGGGAATCCAAGATGGGGTGACTTGTGGGGCTCCGACCAGGTTCTGTTACCCAGAATCCTTTGCAAACCTCAAAATTTGGCTAAAAAAACACATGTTCCTCACATTTCTGTGGCAAAAAGTTCTGGAATCTGAGAGGAGCCACAAATTTCCTTCCACCCAGCGTTCCCCCAAGTCTCCCGATAAAAATGATACCTCTCTTGTGTGGGTAGGCCTAGCGCCCGCAACAGGAAACGCACCAAAGCGCAACGTGGACACATCCAATTTTTTGAAAGAAAACAGAGGTGATTTTTGCGAAGTGCCTACCTGTAGATTTTGGACTCTAGCTCAGCCGGCACCTAGGGAAATCTACCAAACCTGTGCATTTCTGAAAACTAGAGACCTAGGGGAATCCAAGATGGGGTGACTTGTGGGGCTCGGACCAGGTTCTGTTACCCAGAATCCTTTGCAAACCTCAAAATTTGGCTAAAAAAAACACATGTTCCTCACATTTCTGTGGCAGAAAGTTCTGGAATCTGAGAGGAGCCACAAATTTCCTTCCACCCAGCGGTCCCCCAAGTCTCCCGATAAAAATGATACCTCACTTGTGTGGGTGGGCCTAGTGCCCGCGACAGGAAACGCCCCAAAGCGCAACGTGGACACATCCAATTTTTTTTAAAGAATACAGAGGTGATTTTTGCGAAGTGCCTACCTGTAGATTTTGTACTCTAGCTCAGCCGGCACCTAGGGAAACCTACCAAACCTGTGCATTTCTGAAAACTAGAGACCTAGGGGAATCCAAGATGGGGTGACTTGTGGGGCTCGGACTAGGTTCTGTTACCCAGAATCCTTTGCAAACCTCAAAATTTGGCAAAAAAAACACATGTTCCTCACATTTCTGTGGCAGAAAGTTCTGGAATCTGAGAGGAGCCACAAATTTCCTTCCACCCAGCGTTCCCCCAAGTCTCCCGACAAAAATGATACCTCTCTTGTGTGGGTAGGCCTAGCGCCCGCGACAGGAAACGCCCCAAAGCGCAACGTGGACACATCCAATTTTTTTAAAGAAAACAGAGGTGATTTTTGCGAAGTACCTACCTGTAGATTTTGGCCTCTAGCTCAGCCGGCACCTAGGGAAACCTACCAAACCTGTGCATTTCTGAAAACTAGAGACCTAGGGGAATCCAAGATGGGGTGACTTGTGGGGCTCGGACTAGGTTCTGTTACCCAGAATCCTTTGCAAACCTCAAAATTTGGCTAAAAAAACACATGCTCCTCACATTTCTGTGGCAGAAAGTTCTGGAACCTGAGAGGAGCCACAAATTTCCTTCCACCCAGCGTTCCCCCAAGTCTCCCGATAAAAATGATACCTCACTTGTGTGGGTAGGCCTAGCGCCCACGACAGGAAACGCCCCAAAGCGAAATGTGGACACATCCAATTTTTTTAAAGAATACAGAGATGATTTTTGCGAAGTGCCTACCTGTAGATTTTGGCCTCTAGCTTACCCGGCACCTAGGGAAACCTACCAAACCTGTGCATTTCTGAAAACTAGAGACCTAGGGGAATCCAAGATGGGGTGACTTGTGGGGCTCCGACCAGGTTCTGTTACCCAGAATCCTTTGCAAACCTCAAAATTTGGCTAAAAAAACACATGTTCCTCACATTTCTGTGGCAGAAAGTTCTGGAATCTGAGAGGAGCCACAAATTTCCTTTCACCCAGCGTTCCCCCAAGTCTCCCGATAAAAATGATACCTCTCTTGTGTGGGTAGGCCTAGCGCCCGCAACAGGAAACACCCCAAAGCGCAACGTGGACACATCCAATTTTTTGAAAGAAAACAGAGGTGATTTTTGCGAAGTGCCTACCTGTAGATTTTGGACTCTAGCTCAGCCGGCACCTAGGGAAATCTACCAAACCTGTGCATTTCTGAAAACTAGAGACCTAGGGGAATCCAAGATGGGGTGACTTGTGGGGCTCGGACCAGGTTCTGTTACCCAGAATCCTTTGCAAACCTCAAAATTTGGCTAAAAAAACACATGTTCCTCACATTTCTGTGGCAGAAAGTTCTGGAATCTGAGAGGAGCCACAAATTTCCTTCCACCCAGCGGTCCCCCAAGTCTCCCGATAAAAATGATACCTCACTTGTGTGGGTGGGCCTAGTGCCCGCGACAGGAAACGCCCCAAAGCGCAACGTGGACACATCCAATTTTTTTGAAAGAAAACAGAAGTGATTTTTGCGAAGTGCCTACCTGTAGATTTTGGACTCTAGCTCAGCCGGCACCTAGGGAAACCTACCAAACCTGTGCATTTCTGAAAACTAGAGACCTAGGGGAATCCAAGATGGGGTGACTTGTGGGGCTCGGACTAGGTTCTGTTACCCAGAATCCTTTGCAAACCTCAAAATTTGGCAAAAAAAACACATGTTCCTCACATTTCTGTGGCAGAAAGTTCTGGAATCTGAGAGGAGCAACAAATTTCCTTCCACCCAGCGTTCCCCCAAGTCTCCCGATAAAAATGATACCTCACTTGTGTGGGTAGGCCTAGCGCCCGCGACAGGAAATGCCCCAAAGCGCAACATGGACACATCCAATTTTTTTAAAGAAAACAGAGGTGATTTTTGCAAAGTGCCTACCTGTAGATTTTGGCCTCTAGCTCAGCCGGCACCTAGGGAAACCTACCAAACCTGTGCATTTCTGAAAACTAGAGACCTAGGGGAATCCAAGATGGGGTGACTTGTGGGGCTCGGACCAGTTTCTATTACCCAGAATCCTTTGCAAACCTCAAAATTTGGCTAAAAAAACACATGTTCCTCACATTTCTGTGGCAGAAAGTTCTGGAATCTGAGAGGAGCCACAAATTTCCTTCCACCCAGCGTTCCCCCAAGTCTCCCGATAAAAATGATACCTCTCTTGTGTGGGTAGGCCTAGCGCCCGCGACAGGAAACGTCCCAAAGCGCAACGTGGACCCATCCCATTTTTTTGGAAGAAAACAGAGGTGATTTTTGCGAAGTACCTACCTGTAGATTTTGGCCTCTAGCTCAGCCGGCACCTAGGGAAATCTACCAAACCTGTGCATTTCTGAAAACTAGAGACCTAGGGGAATCCAAGATGGGGGGGACTTGTGGGGCTCGGACCAGGTTCTGTTACCCAGAATCCTTTGCAAACCTCAGAATTTGGCTAAAAAAACACATGTTCCTCACATTTCTGTGGCAGAAAGTTCTGGAATCTGAGAGGAGCCACAAATTTCCTTCCACCCAGCGTTCCCCCAAGTCTCCCGATAAAAATGATACCTCACTTGTGTGGGTAGGCCTAGCGCCCGCGACAGGAAACGCCCCAAAGCGCAACGTGGACACATCCCATTTTTTTTAAAGAAAACAGAGGTCATTTTTGCGAAGTGCCTACCTGTAGATTTTGGCCTCTAGCTCAACCGGCACCTAGGGAAACCTTCCAAACCTGTGCATTTCTGAAAACTAGAGACCTAGGGGAATCCAAGATGGGGTGACTTGTGGGGCTCGGACCAGGTTCTGTTACCCAGAATCCTTTGCAAACCTCAACATTTGGCTAAAAAAACACATCTTCCTCACATTTCTGTGGCAGAAAGTTCTGGAATCTGAGAGGAGCCACAAATTTCCTTCCACCCAGCGTTCCCCCAAGTCTCCCGATAAAAATGATACCTCACTTGTGTGGGTAGGCCTAGCGCCCGCGACAGGAAACGCCCCAAAGCGCAACGTGGACACATCCCATTTTTTTTAAAAGAAAACAGAGGTGATTTTTGCGAAGTGCCTACCTGTAGATTTTGGCCTCTAGCTCATCCGGCACCTAGGGAAACCTACCAAACCTGTGCATTTCTGAAAACTAGACACCTAGGGGAATCCAAGATGGGGTGACTTGTGGGGCTCGGACCAGGTTCTGTTACCCAGAATCCTTTGCAAACCTCAAAATTTGGCTAAAAAAACACATGTTCCTCACATTTCTGTGGCAGAAAGTTCTGGAACCTGAGAGGAGCCACAAATTTCCTTCCACCCAGCGTTCCCCCAAGTCTCCCGATAAAAATGATACCTCACTTGTGTGGGTAGGCCTAGCGCCCACGACAGGAAACGCCCCAAAGCGAAATGTGGACACATCCAATTTTTTTAAAGAATACAGAGGTGATTTTTGCGAAGTGCCTACCTGTAGATTTTGGCCTCTAGCTTACCCGGCACCTAGGGAAACCTACCAAACCTGTGCATTTCTGAAAACTAGAGACCTAGGGGAATCCAAGATGGGGTGACTTGTGGGGCTCCGACCAGGTTCTGTTACCCAGAATCCTTTGCAAACCTCAAAATTTGGCTAAAAAAACACATGTTCCTCACATTTCTGTGGCAGAAAGTTCTGGAATCTGAGAGGAGCCACAAATTTCCTTCCACCCAGCGTTCCCCCAAGTCTCCCGATAAAAATGATACCTCTCTTGTGTGGGTAGGCCTAGCGCCCGCAACAGGAAACGCCCCAAAGCGCAACGTGGACACATCCAATTTTTTGAAAGAAAACAGAGGTGATTTTTGCGAAGTGCCTACCTGTAGATTTTGGACTCTAGCTCAGCCGGCACCTAGGGAAATCTACCAAACCTGTGCATTTCTGAAAACTAGAGACCTAGGGGAATCCAAGATGGGGTGACTTGTGGGGCTCGGACCAGGTTCTGTTACCCAGAATCCTTTGCAAACCTCAAAATTTGGCTAAAAAAACACATGTTCCTCACATTTCTGTGGCAGAAAGTTCTGGAATCTGAGAGGAGCCACAAATTTCCTTCCACCCAGCGGTCCCCCAAGTCTCCCGATAAAAATGATACCTCACTTGTGTGGGTGGGCCTAGTGCCCGCGACAGGAAACGCCCCAAAGCGCAACGTGGACACATCCAATTTTTTTTAAAGAAAACAGAGGTGATTTTTGCGAAGTGCCTACCTGTAGATTTTGGACTCTAGCTCAGCCGGCACCTAGGGAAACCTACCAAACCTGTGCATTTCTGAAAACTAGAGACCTAGGGGAATCCAAGATGGGGTGACTTGTGGGGCTCGGACTAGGTTCTGTTACCCAGAATCCTTTGCAAACCTCAAAATTTGGCTAAAAAAACACATGTTCCTCACATTTCTGTGGCAGAAAGTTCTGGAATCTGAGAGGAGCCACAAATTTCCTTCCACCCAGCGGTCCCCCAAGTCTCCCGATAAAAATGATACCTCACTTGTGTGGGTGGGCCTAGTGCCCGCGACAGGAAACGCCCCAAAGCGCAACGTGGACACATCCAATTTTTTTGAAAGAAAACAGAGGTGATTTTTGCGAAGTGCCTACCTGTAGATTTTGGACTCTAGCTCAGCCGGCACCTAGGGAAACCTACCAAACCTGTGCATTTCTGAAAACTAGAGACCTAGAGGAATCCAAGATGGGGTGACTTGTGGGGCTCGGACTAGGTTCTGTTACCCAGAATCCTTTGCAAACCTCAAAATTTGGCAAAAAAAACACATGTTCCTCACATTTCTGTGGCAGAAAGTTCTGGAATCTGAGAGGAGCCACAAATTTCCTTCCACCCAGCGTTCCCCCAAGTCTCCCGACAAAAATGATACCTCTCTTGTGTGGGTAGGCCTAGCGCCCGCGACAGGAAACGCCCCAAAGCGCAACGTGGACACATCCAATTTTTTTAAAGAAAACAGAGGTGATTTTTGCGAAGTACCTACCTGTAGATTTTGGCCTCTAGCTCAGCCGGCACCTAGGGAAACCTACCAAACCTGTGCATTTCTGAAAACTAGAGACCTAGGGGAATCCAAGATGGGGTGACTTGTGGGGCTCGGACTAGGTTCTGTTACCCAGAATCCTTTGCAAACCTCAAAATTTGGCTAAAAAAACACATGCTCCTCACATTTCTGTGGCAGAAAGTTCTGGAACCTGAGAGGAGCCACAAATTTCCTTCCACCCAGCGTTCCCCCAAGTCTCCCGATAAAAATGATACCTCACTTGTGTGGGTAGGCCTAGCGCCCACGACAGGAAACGCCCCAAAGCGAAATGTGGACACATCCAATTTTTTTAAAGAATACAGAGATGATTTTTGCGAAGTGCCTACCTGTAGATTTTGGCCTCTAGCTTACCCGGCACCTAGGGAAACCTACCAAACCTGTGCATTTCTGAAAACTAGAGACCTAGGGGAATCCAAGATGGGGTGACTTGTGGGGCTCCGACCAGGTTCTGTTACCCAGAATCCTTTGCAAACCTCAAAATTTGGCTAAAAAAACACATGTTCCTCACATTTCTGTGGCAGAAAGTTCTGGAATCTGAGAGGAGCCACAAATTTCCTTCCACCCAGCGTTCCCCCAAGTCTCCCGATAAAAATGATACCTCTCTTGTGTGGGTAGGCCTAGCGCCCGCAACAGGAAACACCCCAAAGCGCAACGTGGACACATCCAATTTTTTGAAAGAAAACAGAGGTGATTTTTGCGAAGTGCCTACCTGTAGATTTTGGACTCTAGCTCAGCCGGCACCTAGGGAAATCTACCAAACCTGTGCATTTCTGAAAACTAGAGACCTAGGGGAATCCAAGATGGGGTGACTTGTGGGGCTCGGACCAGGTTCTGTTACCCAGAATCCTTTGCAAACCTCAAAATTTGGCTAAAAAAACACATGTTCCTCACATTTCTGTGGCAGAAAGTTCTGGAATCTGAGAGGAGCCACAAATTTCCTTCCACCCAGCGGTCCCCCAAGTCTCCCGATAAAAATGATACCTCACTTGTGTGGGTGGGCCTAGTGCCCGCGACAGGAAACGCCCCAAAGCGCAACGTGGACACATCCAATTTTTTTGAAAGAAAACAGAGGTGATTTTTGCGAAGTGCCTACCTGTAGATTTTGGACTCTAGCTCAGCCGGCACCTAGGGAAACCTACCAAACCTGTGCATTTCTGAAAACTAGAGACCTAGGGGAATCCAAGATGGGGTGACTTGTGGGGCTCGGACTAGGTTCTGTTACCCAGAATCCTTTGCAAACCTCAAAATTTGGCAAAAAAACCACATGTTCCTCACATTTCTGTGGCAGAAAGTTCTGGAATCTGAGAGGAGCAACAAATTTCCTTCCACCCAGCGTTCCCCCAAGTCTCCCGATATAAATGATACCTCACTTGTGTGGGTAGGCCTAGCGCCCGCGACAGGAAACGCCCCAAAGCGCAACATGGACACATCCAATTTTTTTAAAGAAAACAGAGGTGATTTTTGCAAAGTGCCTACCTGTAGATTTTGGCCTCTAGCTCAGCCGGCACCTAGGGAAACCTACCAAACCTGTGCATTTCTGAAAACTAGAGACCTAGGGGAATCCAAGATGGGGTGACTTGTGGGGCTCGGACCAGTTTCTATTACCCAGAATCCTTTGCAAACCTCAAAATGTGGCTAAAAAAACACATGTTCCTCACATTTCTGTGGCAGAAAGTTCTGGAATCTGAGAGGAGCCACAAATTTCCTTCCACCCAGCGTTCCCCCAAGTCTCCCGATAAAAATGATACCTCTCTTGTCTGGGTAGGCCTAGCGCCCGCGACAGGAAACGTCCCAAAGCGCAACGTGGACACATCCCATTTTTTTGGAAGAAAACAGAGGTGATTTTTCCGAAGTACCTACCTGTAGATTTTGGCCTCTAGCTCAGCCGGCACCTAGGGAAATCTACCAAACCTGTGCATTTCTGAAAACTAGAGACCTAGGGGAATCCAAGATGGGGGGGACTTGTGGGGCTCGGACCAGGTTCTGTTACCCAGAATCCTTTGCAAACCTCAGAATTTGGCTAAAAAAACACATGTTCCTCACATTTCTGTGGCAGAAAGTTCTGGAATCTGAGAGGAGCCACAAATTTCCTTCCACCCAGCGTTCCCCCAAGTCTCCCGATAAAAATGATACCTCACTTGTGTGGGTAGGCCTAGCGCCCGCGACAGGAAACGCCCCAAAGCGCAACGTGGACACATCCCATTTTTTTTAAAGAAAACAGAGGTCATTTTTGCGAAGTGCCTACCTGTAGATTTTGGCCTCTAGCTCAACCGGCACCTAGGGAAACCTACCAAACCTGTGCATTTCTGAAAACTAGAGACCTAGGGGAATCCAAGATGGGGTGACTTGTGGGGCTCGGACCAGGTTCTGTTACCCAGAATCCTTTGCAAACCTCAACATTTGGCTAAAAAAACACATCTTCCTCACATTTCTGTGGCAGAAAGTTCTGGAATCTGAGAGGAGCCACAAATTTCCTTCCACCCAGCGTTCCCCCAAGTCTCCCGATAAAAATGATACCTCACTTGTGTGGGTAGGCCTAGCGCCCGCGACAGGAAACGCCCCAAAGCGCAACGTGGACACATCCCATTTTTTTTAAAAGAAAACAGAGGTGATTTTTGCGAAGTGCCTACCTGTAGATTTTGGCCTCTAGCTCATCCGGCACCTAGGGAAACCTACCAAACCTGTGCATTTCTGAAAACTAGACACCTAGGGGAATCCAAGATGGGGTGACTTGTGGGGCTCGGACCAGGTTCTGTTACCCAGAATCCTTTGCAAACCTCAAAATTTGGCTAAAAAAACACATGTTCCTCACATTTCTGTGGCAGAAAGTTCTGGAACCTGAGAGGAGCCACAAATTTCCTTCCACCCAGCGTTCCCCCAAGTCTCCCGATAAAAATGATACCTCACTTGTGTGGGTAGGCCTAGCGCCCACGACAGGAAACGCCCCAAAGCGAAATGTGGACACATCCAATTTTTTTAAAGAATACAGAGGTGATTTTTGCGAAGTGCCTACCTGTAGATTTTGGCCTCTAGCTTACCCGGCACCTAGGGAAACCTACCAAACCTGTGCATTTCTGAAAACTAGAGACCTAGGGGAATCCAAGATGGGGTGACTTGTGGGGCTCCGACCAGGTTCTGTTACCCAGAATCCTTTGCAAACCTCAAAATTTGGCTAAAAAAACACATGTTCCTCACATTTCTGTGGCAGAAAGTTCTGGAATCTGAGAGGAGCCACAAATTTCCTTCCACCCAGCGTTCCCCCAAGTCTCCCGATAAAAATGATACCTCTCTTGTGTGGGTAGGCCTAGCGCCCGCAACAGGAAACGCCCCAAAGCGCAACGTGGACACATCCAATTTTTTTAAAGAAAACAGAGGTGATTTTTGCGAAGTGCCTACCTGTAGATTTTGGACTCTAGCTCAGCCGGCACCTAGGGAAATCTACCAAACCTGTGCATTTCTGAAAACTAGAGACCTAGGGGAATCCAAGATGGGGTGACTTGTGGGGCTCGGACCAGGTTCTGTTACCCAGAATCCTTTGCAAACCTCAAAATTTGGCTAAAAAAACACATGTTCCTCACATTTCTGTGGCAGAAAGTTCTGGAATCTGAGAGGAGCCACAAATTTCCTTCCACCCAGCGGTCCCCCAAGTCTCCCGATAAAAATGATACCTCACTTGTGTGGGTGGGCCTAGTGCCCGCGACAGGAAACGCCCCAAAGCGCAACGTGGACACATCCAATTTTTTTTAAAGAAAACAGAGGTGATTTTTGCGAAGTGCCTACCTGTAGATTTTGGACTCTAGCTCAGCCGGCACCTAGGGAAACCTACCAAACCTGTGCATTTCTGAAAACTAGAGACTTAGGGGAATCCAAGATGGGGTGACTTGTGGGGCTCGGACTAGGTTCTGTTACCCAGAATCCTTTGCAAACCTCAAAATTTGGCTAAAAAAACACATGTTCCTCACATTTCTGTGGCAGAAAGTTCTGGAATCTGAGAGGAGCCACAAATTTCCTTCCACCCAGCGGTCCCCCAAGTCTCCCGATAAAAATGATACCTCACTTGTGTGGGTGGGCCTAGTGCCCGCGACAGGAAACGCCCCAAAGCGCAACGTGGACACATCCAATTTTTTTGAAAGAAAACAGAGGTGATTTTTGCGAAGTGCCTACCTGTAGATTTTGGACTCTAGCTCAGCCGGCACCTAGGGAAACCTACCAAACCTGTGCATTTCTGAAAACTAGAGACCTAGGGGAATCCAAGATGGGGTGACTTGTGGGGCTCGGACTAGGTTCTGTTACCCAGAATCCTTTGCAAACCTCAAAATTTGGCAAAAAAAAACACATGTTCCTCACATTTCTGTGGCAGAAAGTTCTGGAATCTGAGAGGAGCCACAAATTTCCTTCCACCCAGCGTTCCCCCAAGTCTCCCGACAAAAATGATACCTCTCTTGTGTGGGTAGGCCTAGCGCCCGCGACAGGAAACGCCCCAAAGCGCAACGTGGACACATCCAATTTTTTTAAAGAAAACAGAGGTGATTTTTGCGAAGTACCTACCTGTAGATTTTGGCCTCTAGCTCAGCCGGCACCTAGGGAAACCTACCAAACCTGTGCATTTCTGAAAACTAGAGACCTAGGGGAATCCAAGATGGGGTGACTTGTGGGGCTCGGACTAGGTTCTGTTACCCAGAATCCTTTGCAAACCTCAAAATTTGGCTAAAAAAACACATGCTCCTCACATTTCTGTGGCAGAAAGTTCTGGAACCTGAGAGGAGCCACAAATTTCCTTCCACCCAGCGTTCCCCCAAGTCTCCCGATAAAAATGATACCTCACTTGTGTGGGTAGGCCTAGCGCCCACGACAGGAAACGCCCCAAAGCGAAATGTGGACACATCCAATTTTTTTAAAGAATACAGAGATGATTTTTGCGAAGTGCCTACCTGTAGATTTTGGCCTCTAGCTTACCCGGCACCTAGGGAAACCTACCAAACCTGTGCATTTCTGAAAACTAGAGACCTAGGGGAATCCAAGATGGGGTGACTTGTGGGGCTCCGACCAGGTTCTGTTACCCAGAATCCTTTGCAAACCTCAAAATTTGGCTAAAAAAACACATGTTCCTCACATTTCTGTGGCAGAAAGTTCTGGAATCTGAGAGGAGCCACAAATTTCCTTCCACCCAGCGTTCCCCCAAGTCTCCCGATAAAAATGATACCTCTCTTGTGTGGGTAGGCCTAGCGCCCGCAACAGGAAACACCCCAAAGCGCAACGTGGACACATCCAATTTTTTGAAAGAAAACAGAGGTGATTTTTGCGAAGTGCCTACCTGTAGATTTTGGACTCTAGCTCAGCCGGCACCTAGGGAAATCTACCAAACCTGTGCATTTCTGAAAACTAGAGACCTAGGGGAATCCAAGATGGGGTGACTTGTGGGGCTCGGACCAGGTTCTGTTACCCAGAATCCTTTGCAAACCTCAAAATTTGGCTAAAAAAACACATGTTCCTCACATTTCTGTGGCAGAAAGTTCTGGAATCTGAGAGGAGCCACAAATTTCCTTCCACCCAGCGGTCCCCCAAGTCTCCCGATAAAAATGATACCTCACTTGTGTGGGTGGGCCTAGTGCCCGCGACAGGAAACGCCCCAAAGCGCAACGTGGACACATCCAATTTTTTTGAAAGAAAACAGAGGTGATTTTTGCGAAGTGCCTACCTGTAGATTTTGGACTCTAGCTCAGCCGGCACCTAGGGAAACCTACCAAACCTGTGCATTTCTGAAAACTAGAGACCTAGGGGAATCCAAGATGGGGTGACTTGTGGGGCTCGGACTAGGTTCTGTTACCCAGAATCCTTTGCAAACCTCAAAATTTGGCAAAAAAACCACATGTTCCTCACATTTCTGTGGCAGAAAGTTCTGGAATCTGAGAGGAGCAACAAATTTCCTTCCACCCAGCGTTCCCCCAAGTCTCCCGATAAAAATGATACCTCACTTGTGTGGGTAGGCCTAGCGCCCGCGACAGGAAACGCCCCAAAGCGCAACATGGACACATCCAATTTTTGAAAGAAAACAGAGGTGATTTTTGCAAAGTGCCTACCTGTAGATTTTGGCCTCTAGCTCAGCCGGCACCTAGGGAAACCTACCAAACCTGTGCATTTCTGAAAACTAGAGACCTAGGGGAATCCAAGATGGGGTGACTTGTGGGGCTCGGACCAGGTTCTGTTACCCAGAATCCTTTGCAAACCTCAAAATTTGGCTAAAAAAACACATGTTCCTCACATTTCTGTTGCAGAAAGTTCTGGAATCTGTGAGGAGCCACAAATTTCCTTCCACCCAGCGTTCCCCCAAGTCTCCTGATAAAAATGATACCTCACTTGTGTGGGTAGGCCTAGCGCCCGCGACAGGAAACGCCCCAAAGCGCAACGTGGACACATCCCATTTTTTTGAAAGAAAACAGAGGTGATTTTTGCGAAGTGCCTACATGTAGATTTTGGACTCTAGCTCAGCCGGCACCTAGGGAAACCTACCAAACCTGTGCATTTCTGAAAACTAGAGACCTAGGGGAATCCAAGATGGGGTGACTTGTGGGGCTCGGACCAGGTTCTGTTACCCAGAATCCTTTGCAAACCTCAAAATTTGGCTAAAAAAACACATGTTCCTCACATTTCTGTGGCAGAAAGTTCTGGAATCTGAGAGGAGCCACAAATTTCCTTCCACCCAGCGTTCCCCCAAGTCTCCCGACAAAAATGATACCTCTCTTGTGTGGGTAGGCCTAGCGCCCGCGACAGGAAACGCCCCAAAGCGCAACGTGGACACATCCAATTTTTTTAAAGAAAACAGAGGTGATTTTTGCGAAGTACCTACCTGTAGATTTTGGCCTCTAGCTCAGCCGGCACCTAGGGAAACCTACCAAACCTGTGCATTTCTGAAAACTAGAGACCTAGGGGAATCCAAGATGGGGTGACTTGTGGGGCTCGGACTAGGTTCTGTTACCCAGAATCCTTTGCAAACCTCAAAATTTGGCTAAAAAAACACATGCTCCTCACATTTCTGTGGCAGAAAGTTCTGGAACCTGAGAGGAGCCACAAATTTCCTTCCACCCAGCGTTCCCCCAAGTCTCCCGATAAAAATGATACCTCACTTGTGTGGGTAGGCCTAGCGCCCACGACAGGAAACGCCCCAAAGCGAAATGTGGACACATCCAATTTTTTTAAAGAATACAGAGATGATTTTTGCGAAGTGCCTACCTGTAGATTTTGGCCTCTAGCTTACCCGGCACCTAGGGAAACCTACCAAACCTGTGCATTTCTGAAAACTAGAGACCTAGGGGAATCCAAGATGGGGTGACTTGTGGGGCTCCGACCAGGTTCTGTTACCCAGAATCCTTTGCAAACCTCAAAATTTGGCTAAAAAAACACATGTTCCTCACATTTCTGTGGCAGAAAGTTCTGGAATCTGAGAGGAGCCACAAATTTCCTTCCACCCAGCGTTCCCCCAAGTCTCCCGATAAAAATGATACCTCTCTTGTGTGGGTAGGCCTAGCGCCCGCAACAGGAAACACCCCAAAGCGCAACGTGGACACATCCAATTTTTTGAAAGAAAACAGAGGTGATTTTTGCGAAGTGCCTACCTGTAGATTTTGGACTCTAGCTCAGCCGGCACCTAGGGAAATCTACCAAACCTGTGCATTTCTGAAAACTAGAGACCTAGGGGAATCCAAGATGGGGTGACTTGTGGGGCTCGGACCAGGTTCTGTTACCCAGAATCCTTTGCAAACCTCAAAATTTGGCTAAAAAAACACATGTTCCTCACATTTCTGTGGCAGAAAGTTCTGGAATCTGAGAGGAGCCACAAATTTCCTTCCACCCAGCGGTCCCCCAAGTCTCCCGATAAAAATGATACCTCACTTGTGTGGGTGGGCCTAGTGCCCGCGACAGGAAACGCCCCAAAGCGCAACGTGGACACATCCAATTTTTTTGAAAGAAAACAGAGGTGATTTTTGCGAAGTGCCTACCTGTAGATTTTGGACTCTAGCTCAGCCGGCACCTAGGGAAACCTACCAAACCTGTGCATTTCTGAAAACTAGAGACCTAGGGGAATCCAAGATGGGGTGACTTGTGGGGCTCGGACTAGGTTCTGTTACCCAGAATCCTTTGCAAACCTCAAAATTTGGCAAAAAAAACCACATGTTCCTCACATTTCTGTGGCAGAAAGTTCTGGAATCTGAGAGGAGCAACAAATTTCCTTCCACCCAGCGTTCCCCCAAGTCTCCCGATAAAAATGATACCTCACTTGTGTGGGTAGGCCTAGCGCCCGCGACAGGAAACGCCCCAAAGCGCAACATGGACACATCCAATTTTTTTAAAGAAAACAGAGGTGATTTTTGCAAAGTGCCTACCTGTAGATTTTGGCCTCTAGCTCAGCCGGCACCTAGGGAAACCTACCAAACATGTGCATTTCTGAAAACTAGAGACCTAGGGGAATCCAAGATGGGGTGACTTGTGGGGCTCGGACCAGTTTCTATTACCCAGAATCCTTTGCAAACCTCAAAATTTGGCTAAAAAAACACATGTTCCTCACATTTCTGTGGCAGAAAGTTCTGGAATCTGAGAGGAGCCACAAATTTCCTTCCACCCAGCGTTCCCCCAAGTCTCCCGATAAAAATGATACCTCTCTTGTCTGGGTAGGCCTAGCGCCCGCGACAGGAAACGTCCCAAAGCGCAACGTGGACACATCCCATTTTTTTGGAAGAAAACAGAGGTGATTTTTGCGAAGTACCTACCTGTAGATTTTGGCCTCTAGCTCAGCCGGCACCTAGGGAAATCTACCAAACCTGTGCATTTCTGAAAACTAGAGACCTAGGGGAATCCAAGATGGGGGGGACTTGTGGGGCTCGGACCAGGTTCTGTTACCCAGAATCCTTTGCAAACCTCAGAATTTGGCTAAAAAAACACATGTTCCTCACATTTCTGTGGCAGAAAGTTCTGGAATCTGAGAGGAGCCACAAATTTCCTTCCACCCAGCGTTCCCCCAAGTCTCCCGATAAAAATGATACCTCACTTGTGTGGGTAGGCCTAGCGCCCGCGACAGGAAACGCCCCAAAGCGCAACGTGGACACATCCCATTTTTTTTAAAGAAAACAGAGGTCATTTTTGCGAAGTGCCTACCTGTAGATTTTGGCCTCTAGCTCAACCGGCACCTAGGGAAACCTACCAAACCTGTGCATTTCTGAAAACTAGAGACCTAGGGGAATCCAAGATGGGGTGACTTGTGGGGCTCGGACCAGGTTCTGTTACCCAGAATCCTTTGCAAACCTCAACATTTGGCTAAAAAAACACATCTTCCTCAAATTTCTGTGGCAGAAAGTTCTGGAATCTGAGAGGAGCCACAAATTTCCTTCCACCCAGCGTTCCCCCAAGTCTCCCGATAAAAATGATACCTCACTTGTGTGGGTAGGCCTAGCGCCCGCGACAGGAAACGCCCCAAAGCGCAACGTGGACACATCCCATTTTTTTTAAAAGAAAACAGAGGTGATTTTTGCGAAGTGCCTACCTGTAGATTTTGGCCTCTAGCTCATCCGGCACCTAGGGAAACCTACCAAACCTGTGCATTTCTGAAAACTAGACACCTAGGGGAATCCAAGATGGGGTGACTTGTGGGGCTCGGACCAGGTTCTGTTACCCAGAATCCTTTGCAAACCTCAAAATTTGGCTAAAAAAACACATGTTCCTCACATTTCTGTGGCAGAAAGTTCTGGAACCTGAGAGGAGCCACAAATTTCCTTCCACCCAGCGTTCCCCCAAGTCTCCCGATAAAAATGATACCTCACTTGTGTGGGTAGGCCTAGCGCCCACGACAGGAAACGCCCCAAAGCGAAATGTGGACACATCCAATTTTTTTAAAGAATACAGAGGTGATTTTTGCGAAGTGCCTACCTGTAGATTTTGGCCTCTAGCTTACCCGGCACCTAGGGAAACCTACCAAACCTGTGCATTTCTGAAAACTAGAGACCTAGGGGAATCCAAGATGGGGTGACTTGTGGGGCTCCGACCAGGTTCTGTTACCCAGAATCCTTTGCAAACCTCAAAATTTGGCTAAAAAAACACATGTTCCTCACATTTCTGTGGCAGAAAGTTCTGGAATCTGAGAGGAGCCACAAATTTCCTTCCACCCAGCGTTCCCCCAAGTCTCCCGATAAAAATTATACCTCTCTTGTGTGGGTAGGCCTAGCGCCCGCAACAGGAAACGCCCCAAAGCGCAACGTGGACACATCCAATTTTTTGAAAGAAAACAGAGGTGATTTTTGCGAAGTGCCTACCTGTAGATTTTGGACTCTAGCTCAGCCGGCACCTAGGGAAATCTACCAAACCTGTGCATTTCTGAAAACTAGAGACCTAGGGGAATCCAAGATGGGGTGACTTGTGGGGCTCGGACTAGGTTCTGTTACCCAGAATCCTTTGCAAACCTCAAAATTTGGCTAAAAAAACACATGTTCCTCACATTTCTGTGGCAGAAAGTTCTGGAATCTGAGAGGAGCCACAAATTTCCTTCCACCCAGCGTTCCCCCAAGTCTCCCGATAAAAATGATACCTCTCTTGTGTGGGTAGCCCTAGCGCCCGCAACAGGAAACGCCCCAAAGCGCAACGTGGACACATCCAATTTTTTGAAAGAAAACAGAGGTGATTTTTGCGAAGTGCCTACCTGTAGATTTTGGCCTCTAGCTCAGCCGGCACCTAGGGAAATCTACCAAACCTGTGCATTTCTGAAAACTAGAGACCTAGGGGAATCCAAGATGGGGTGACTTGTGGGGCCCGGACCAGGTTCTGTTACCCAGAATCCTTTGCAAACCTCAAAATTTGGCTAAAAAAACACATGTTCCTCACATTTCTGTGGCAGAAAGTTCTGGAATCTGAGAGGAGCCACAAATTTCCTTCCACCCAGCGTTCCCCCAAGTCTCCTGATAAAAATTATACCTCACTTGTGTGGGTAGGCCTAGCGCCCACGACAGGAAACGCCCCAAAGCGCAACGTGGACAGATCCAATTTTTTAAAAAAAAACAGAGGTGATTTTTGCGAAGTGCCTACCTGTAGATTTTGGCCTCTAGCTCAGCCGGCACCTAGGGAAACCTACCAAACCTGTGCATTTCTGAAAACTAGAGACCTAGGGGAATCCAAGATGGGGTGACTTGTGGGGCTCGGACCAGGTTCTGTTACCCAGAATCCTTTGCAAACCTCAAAATTTGGCTAAAAAAACAAATTTTCCTCACATTTCTGTGGCAGAAAGTTCTGGAATCTGTGAGGAGCCACGAATTTCCTTCCACCCAGCGTTCCCCCAAGTCTCCTGATAAAAATGATACCTCACTTGTGTGGGTAGGCCTAGCGCCCGCGACAGGAAACGCCCCAAAACGCAACGTGGACACATCCAAATTTTTGAAAGAAAACAGAGGTGTTTTTTGCGAAGTGCCTACCTGTAGATTTTGGCCCCTAGCTCAGCCGGCACCTAGAGAAACCTACCAAACCTGTGCATTTCAGAAAACTAGAGACCTAGGGGAATCCAAGATGGGTGACTTGTGGGGCTCGGACCAGGTTCTGTTACCCAGAATCCTTTGCAAACCTCAAAATTTGTCTAAAAAACACATGTTCCTCACATTTCTGTGGCAGAAAGTTCTGGAATCTGAGAGGAGCCACAAATTTCCTTCCACCCAGCGGTCCCCCAAGTCTCCCGATAAAAATGATACCTCACTTGTGTGGGTGGGCCTAGTGCCCGCGACAGGAAACGCCCCAAAGCGCAACGTGGACACATCCAATTTTTTTTAAAGAAAACAGAGGTGATTTTTGCGAAGTGCCTACCTGTAGATTTTGGACTCTAGCTCAGCCGGCACCTAGGGAAACCTACCAAACCTGTGCATTTCTGAAAACTAGAGACCTAGGGGAATCCAAGATGGGGTGACTTGTGGGGCTCGGACTAGGTTCTGTTACCCAGAATCCTTTGCAAACCTCAAAATTTGGCAAAAAAACCACATGTTCCTCACATTTCTGTGGCAGAAAGTTCTGGAATCTGAGAGGAGCAACAAATTTCCTTCCACCCAGCGTTCCCCCAAGTCTCCCGATAAAAATGATACCTCACTTGTGTGGGTAGGCCTAGCGCCCGCGACAGGAAACGCCCCAAAGCGCAACATGGACACATCCAATTTTTTTAAAGAAAACAGAGGTGATTTTTGCAAAGTGCTTACCTGTAGATTTTGGCCTCTAGCTCAGCCGGCACCTAGGGAAACCTACCAAACCTGTGCATTTCTGAAAACTAGAGACCTAGGGGAATCCAAGATGGGGTGACTTGTGGGGCTCGGACCAGTTTCTATTACCCAGAATCCTTTGCAAACCTCAAAATTTGGCTAAAAAAACACATGTTCCTCACATTTCTGTGGCAGAAAGTTCTGGAATCTGAGAGGAGCCACAAATTTCCTTCCACCCAGCGTTCCCCCAAGTCTCCCGATAAAAATGATACCTCTCTTGTGTGGGTAGGCCTAGCGCCCGCGACAGGAAACGTCCCAAAGCGCAACGTGGACACATCCCATTTTTTTGGAAGAAAACAGAGGTGATTTTTGCGAAGTACCTACCTGTAGATTTTGGCCTCTAGCTCAGCCGGCACCTAGGGAAATCTACCAAACCTGTGCATTTCTGAAAACTAGAGACCTAGGGGAATCCAAGATGGGGGGGACTTGTGGGGCTCGGACCAGGTTCTGTTACCCAGAATCCTTTGCAAACCTCAGAATTTGGCTAAAAAAACACACGTTCCTCACATTTCTGTGGCAGAAAGTTCTGGAATCTGAGAGGAGCCACAAATTTCCTTCCACCCAGCGTTCCCCCAAGTCTCCCGATAAAAATGATACCTCACTTGTGTGGGTAGGCCTAGCGCCCGCGACAGGAAACGCCCCAAAGCGCAACGTAGACACATCCCATTTTTTTTAAAGAAAACAGAGGTCATTTTTGCGAAGTGCCTACCTGTAGATTTTGGCCTCTAGCTCAACCGGCACCTAGGGAAACCTACCAAACCTGTGCATTTCTGAAAACTAGAGACCTAGGGGAATCCAAGATGGGGTGACTTGTGGGGCTCGGACCAGGTTCTGTTACCCAGAATCCTTTGCAAACCTCAACATTTGGCTAAAAAAACACATCTTCCTCACATTTCTGTGGCAGAAAGTTCTGGAATCTGAGAGGAGCCACAAATTTCCTTCCACCCAGCGTTCCCCCAAGTCTCCCGATAAAAATGATACCTCACTTGTGTGGGTAGGCCTAGCGCCCGCGACAGGAAACGCCCCAAAGCGCAACGTGGACACATCCCATTTTTTTTAAAAGAAAACAGAGGTGATTTTTGCGAAGTGCCTACCTGTAGATTTTGGCCTCTAGCTCATCCGGCACCTAGGGAAACCTACCAAACCTGTGCATTTCTGAAAACTAGACACCTAGGGGAATCCAAGATGGGGTGACTTGTGGGGCTCGGACCAGGTTCTGTTACCCAGAATCCTTTGCAAACCTCAAAATTTGGCTAAAAAAACACATGTTCCTCACATTTCTGTGGCAGAAAGTTCTGGAACCTGAGAGGAGCCACAAATTTCCTTCCACCCAGCGTTCCCCCAAGTCTCCCGATAAAAATGATACCTCACTTGTGTGGGTAGGCCTAGCGCCCACGACAGGAAACGCCCCAAAGCGAAATGTGGACACATCCAATTTTTTTAAAGAATACAGAGGTGATTTTTGCGAAGTGCCTACCTGTAGATTTTGGCCTCTAGCTTACCCGGCACCTAGGGAAACCTACCAAACCTGTGCATTTCTGAAAACTAGAGACCTAGGGGAATCCAAGATGGGGTGACTTGTGGGGCTCCGACCAGGTTCTGTTACCCAGAATCCTTTGCAAACCTCAAAATTTGGCTAAAAAAACACATGTTCCTCACATTTCTGTGGCAGAAAGTTCTGGAATCTGAGAGGAGCCACAAATTTCCTTCCACCCAGCGTTCCCCCAAGTCTCCCGATAAAAATTATACCTCTCTTGTGTGGGTAGGCCTAGCGCCCGCAACAGGAAACGCCCCAAAGCGCAACGTGGACACATCCAATTTTTTGAAAGAAAACAGAGGTGATTTTTGCGAAGTGCCTACCTGTAGATTTTGGACTCTAGCTCAGCCGGCACCTAGGGAAATCTACCAAACCTGTGCATTTCTGAAAACTAGAGACCTAGGGGAATCCAAGATGGGGTGACTTGTGGGGCTCGGACCAGGTTCTGTTACCCAGAATCCTTTGCAAACCTCAAAATTTGGCTAAAAAAACACATGTTCCTCACATTTCTGTGGCAGAAAGTTCTGGAATCTGAGAGGAGCCACAAATTTCCTTCCACCCAGCGGTCCCCCAAGTCTCCCGATAAAAATGATACCTCACTTGTGTGGGTGGGCCTAGTGCCCGCGACAGGAAACGCCCCAAAGCGCAACGTGGACACATCCAATTTTTTTTAAAGAAAACAGAGGTGATTTTTGCGAAGTGCCTACCTGTAGATTTTGGACTCTAGCTCAGCCGGCACCTAGGGAAACCTACCAAACCTGTGCATTTCTGAAAACTAGAGACCTAGGGGAATCCAAGATGGGGTGACTTGTGGGGCTCGGACTAGGTTCTGTTACCCAGAATCCTTTGCAAACCTCAAAATTTGGCTAAAAAAACACATGTTCCTCACATTTCTGTGGCAGAAAGTTCTGGAATCTGAGAGGAGCCACAAATTTCCTTCCACCCAGCGGTCCCCCAAGTCTCCCGATAAAAATGATACCTCACTTGTGTGGGTGGGCCTAGTGCCCGCGACAGGAAACGCCCCAAAGCGCAACGTGGACACATCCAATTTTTTTGAAAGAAAACAGAGGTGATTTTTGCGAAGTGCCTACCTGTAGATTTTGGACTCTAGCTCAGCCGGCACCTAGGGAAACCTACCAAACCTGTGCATTTCTGAAAACTAGAGACCTAGGGGAATCCAAGATGGGGTGACTTGTGGGGCTCGGACTAGGTTCTGTTACCCAGAATCCTTTGCAAACCTCAAAATTTGGCAAAAAAAACACATGTTCCTCACATTTCTGTGGCAGAAAGTTCTGGAATCTGAGAGGAGCCACAAATTTCCTTCCACCCAGCGTTCCCCCAAGTCTCCCGACAAAAATGATACCTCTCTTGTGTGGGTAGGCCTAGCGCCCGCGACAGGAAACGCCCCAAAGCGCAACGTGGACACATCCAATTTTTTTAAAGAAAACAGAGGTGATTTTTGCGAAGTACCTACCTGTAGATTTTGGCCTCTAGCTCAGCCGGCACCTAGGGAAACCTACCAAACCTGTGCATTTCTGAAAACTAGAGACCTAGGGGAATCCAAGATGGGGTGACTTGTGGGGCTCGGACTAGGTTCTGTTACCCAGAATCCTTTGCAAACCTCAAAATTTGGCTAAAAAAACACATGCTCCTCACATTTCTGTGGCAGAAAGTTCTGGAACCTGAGAGGAGCCACAAATTTCCTTCCACCCAGCGTTCCCCCAAGTCTCCCGATAAAAATGATACCTCACTTGTGTGGGTAGGCCTAGCGCCCACGACAGGAAACGCCCCAAAGCGAAATGTGGACACATCCAATTTTTTTAAAGAATACAGAGATGATTTTTGCGAAGTGCCTACCTGTAGATTTTGGCCTCTAGCTTACCCGGCACCTAGGGAAACCTACCAAACCTGTGCATTTCTGAAAACTAGAGACCTAGGGGAATCCAAGATGGGGTGACTTGTGGGGCTCCGACCAGGTTCTGTTACCCAGAATCCTTTGCAAACCTCAAAATTTGGCTAAAAAAACACATGTTCCTCACATTTCTGTGGCAGAAAGTTCTGGAATCTGAGAGGAGCCACAAATTTCCTTCCACCCAGCGTTCCCCCAAGTCTCCCGATAAAAATGATACCTCTCTTGTGTGGGTAGGCCTAGCGCCCGCAACAGGAAACACCCCAAAGCGCAACGTGGACACATCCAATTTTTTGAAAGAAAACAGAGGTGATTTTTGCGAAGTGCCTACCTGTAGATTTTGGACTCTAGCTCAGCCGGCACCTAGGGAAATCTACCAAACCTGTGCATTTCTGAAAACTAGAGACCTAGGGGAATCCAAGATGGGGTGACTTGTGGGGCTCGGACCAGGTTCTGTTACCCAGAATCCTTTGCAAACCTCAAAATTTGGCTAAAAAAACACATGTTCCTCACATTTCTGTGGCAGAAAGTTCTGGAATCTGAGAGGAGCCACAAATTTCCTTCCACCCAGCGGTCCCCCAAGTCTCCCGATAAAAATGATACCTCACTTGTGTGGGTGGGCCTAGTGCCCGCGACAGGAAACGCCCCAAAGCGCAACGTGGACACATCCAATTTTTTTGAAAGAAAACAGAGGTGATTTTTGCGAAGTGCCTACCTGTAGATTTTGGACTCTAGCTCAGCCGGCACCTAGGGAAACCTACCAAACCTGTGCATTTCTGAAAACTAGAGACCTAGGGGAATCCAAGATGGGGTGACTTGTGGGGCTCGGACTAGGTTCTGTTACCCAGAATCCTTTGCAAACCTCAAAATTTGGCAAAAAAAACACATGTTCCTCACATTTCTGTGGCAGAAAGTTCTGGAATCTGAGAGGAGCAACAAATTTCCTTCCACCCAGCGTTCCCCCAAGTCTCCCGATAAAAATGATACCTCACTTGTGTGGGTAGGCCTAGCGCCCGCGACAGGAAACGCCCCAAAGCGCAACATGGACACATCCAATTTTTGAAAGAAAACAGAGGTGATTTTTGCAAAGTGCCTACCTGTAGATTTTGGCCTCTAGCTCAGCCGGCACCTAGGGACACCTACCAAACCTGTGCATTTCTGAAAACTAGAGACCTAGGGGAATCCAAGATGGGGTGACTTGTGGGGCTCGGACCAGGTTCTGTTACCCAGAATCCTTTGCAAACCTCAAAATTTGGCTAAAAAAACACATGTTCCTCACATTTCTGTTGCAGAAAGTTCTGGAATCTGTGAGGAGCCACAAATTTCCTTCCACCCAGCGTTCCCCCAAGTCTCCTGATAAAAATGATACCTCACTTGTGTGGGTAGGCCTAGCGCCCGCGACAGGAAACGCCCCAAAGCGCAACGTGGACACATCCCATTTTTTTGAAAGAAAACAGAGGTGATTTTTGCGAAGTGCCTACATGTAGATTTTGGACTCTAGCTCAGCCGGCACCTAGGGAAACCTACCAAACCTGTGCATTTCTGAAAACTAGAGACCTAGGGGAATCCAAGATGGGGTGACTTGTGGGGCTCGGACCAGGTTCTGTTACCCAGAATCCTTTGCAAACCTCAAAATTTGGCTAAAAAAACACATGTTCCTCACATTTCTGTGGCAGAAAGTTCTGGAATCTGAGAGGAGCCACAAATTTCCTTCCACCCAGCGTTCCCCCAAGTCTCCCGATAAAAATGATACCTCTCTTGTGTGGGTAGCCCTAGCGCCCGCAACAGGAAACGCCCCAAAGCGCAACGTGGACACATCCAATTTTTTGAAAGAAAACAGAGGTGATTTTTGCGAATTGCCTACCTGTAGATTTTGGCCTCTAGCTCAGCCGGCACCTAGGGAAATCTACCAAACCTGTGCATTTCTGAAAACTAGAGACCTAGGGGAATCCAAGATGGGGTGACTTGTGGGGCCCGGACCAGGTTCTGTTACCCAGAATCCTTTGCAAACCTCAAAATTTGGCTAAAAAAACACATGTTCCTCACATTTCTGTGGCAGAAAGTTCTGGAATCTGAGAGGAGCCACAAATTTCCTTCCACCCAGCGTTCCCCCAAGTCTCCTGATAAAAATTATACCTCACTTGTGTGGGTAGGCCTAGCGCCCACGACAGGAAACGCCCCAAAGCGCAACGTGGACACATCCAATTTTTTTAAAAAAAACAGAGGTGATTTTTGCGAAGTGCCTACCTGTAGATTTTGGCCTCTAGCTCAGCCGGCACCTAGGGAAACCTACCAAACCTGTGCATTTCTGAAAACTAGAGACCTAGGGGAATCCAAGATGGGGTGACTTGTGGGGCTCGGACCAGGTTCTGTTACCCAGAATCCTTTGCAAACCTCAAAATTTGGCTAAAAAAAAAAATTTTCCTCACATTTCTGTGGCAGAAAGTTCTGGAATCTGTGAGGAGCCACAAATTTCCTTCCACCCAGCGTTCCCCCAAGTCTCCTGATAAAAATGATACCTCACTTGTGTGGGTAGGCCTAGCGCCCGCGACAGGAAACGCCCCAAAACGCAACGTGGACACATCCAAATTTTTGAAAGAAAACAGAGGTGTTTTTTGCGAAGTGCCTACCTGTAGATTTTGGCCCCTAGCTCAGCCGGCACCTAGAGAAACCTACCAAACCTGTGCATTTCAGAAAACTAGAGACCTAGGGGAATCCAAGATGGGGTGACTTGTGGGGCTCGGACCAGGTTCTGTTACCCAGAATCCTTTGCAAACCTCAAAATTTGTCTAAAAAACACATGTTCCTCACATTTCTGTGGCAGAAAGTTCTGGAATCTGAGAGGAGCCACAAATGTCCTTCCACCCAGCGTTCCCCCAAGTCTCCTGATAAAAATGATACCTCACTTGTGTGGGTAGGCCTAGCGCCCGCGACAGGAAACGCCCCAAAGCGCAACGTGGACACATCCCATTTTTTTGAAAGAAAACAGAGGTGATTTTTGCGAAGTGCCTACATGTAGATTTTGGACTCTAGCTCAGCCGGCACCTAGGGAAACCTACCAAACCTGTGCATTTCTGAAAACTAGAGACCTAGGGGAATCCAAGATGGGGTGACTTGTGGGGCTCGGACCAGGTTCTGTTACCCAGAATCCTTTGCAAACCTCAAAATTTGGCTAAAAAAACACATGTTCCTCACATTTCTGTGGCAGAAAGTTCTGGAATCTGAGAGGAGCCACAAATTTCCTTCCACCCAGCGTTCCCCCAAGTCTCCCGATAAAAATGATACCTCTCTTGTGTGGGTAGCCCTAGCGCCCGCAACAGGAAACGCCCCAAAGCGCAACGTGGACACATCCAATTTTTTGAAAGAAAACAGAGGTGATTTTTGCGAAGTGCCTACCTGTAGATTTTGGCCTCTAGCTCAGCCGGCACCTAGGGAAACCTACCAAACCTGTGCATTTCTGAAAACTAGAGACCTAGGGGAATCCAAGATGGGGTGACTTGTGGGGCTCGGACCAGGTTCTGTTACCCAGAATCCTTTGCAAACCTCAAAATTTGGCTAAAAAAACAAATTTTCCTCACATTTCTGTGGCAGAAAGTTCTGGAATCTGTGAGGAGCCACAAATTTCCTTCCACCCAGCGTTCCCCCAAGTCTCCTGATAAAAATGATACCTCACTTGTGTGGGTAGGCCTAGCGCCCGCGACAGGAAACGCCCCAAAACGCAACGTGGACACATCCAAATTTTTGAAAGAAAACAGAGGTGTTTTTTGCGAAGTGCCTACCTGTAGATTTTGGCCCCTAGCTCAGCCGGCACCTAGAGAAACCTACCAAACCTGTGCATTTCAGAAAACTAGAGACCTAGGGGAATCCAAGATGGGTGACTTGTGGGGCTCGGACCAGGTTCTGTTACCCAGAATCCTTTGCAAACCTCAAAATTTGTCTAAAAAACACATGTTCCTCACATTTCTGTGGCAGAAAGTTCTGGAATCTGAGAGGAGCCACAAATGTCCTTCCACCCAGCGTTCCCCCAAGTCTCCCGATAAAAATGATACCTCACTTGTGTGGGTAGGCCTAGCGCCCGCGACAGGAAACGCCCCAAAGCGCAACGTGGACACATCCCATTTTTTTTTAAAGAAAACAGAGGTGATTTTTCCGAAGTGCCTACCTGTAGATTTTGGACTCTAGCTCAGCCGGCAACTAGGGAAACCTACCAAACCTGTGCATTTCTGAAAACTAGAGACCTAGGGGAATCCAAGATGGGGTGACTTGTGGGGCTCGGACCAGGTTCTGTTACCCAGAATCCTTTGCAAACCTCAAAATTTGGCTAAAAAAACACATTCCTCACATTTCTGTGGCAGAAAGTTCTGGAATCTGAGAGGAGCCACAAATGTCCTTCCACCCAGCGTTCCCCCAAGTCTCCCGATAAAAATGATACCTCACTTGTGTGGGTAGGCCTAGCGCCCGCGACAGGAAACGCCCCAAAACGCAACGTGGACACATCCAAATTTTTGAAAGAAAACAGAGGTGTTTTTTGCGAAGTGCCCTCCTGTAGATTTTGGCCCCTAGCTCAGCCGGCACCTAGAGAAACCTACCAAACCTGTGCATTTCAGAAAACTAGAGACCTAGGGGAATCCAAGATGGGGTGACTTGTGGGGCTCGGACCAGGTTCTGTTACCCAGAATCCTTTGCAAACCTCAAAATTTGTCTAAAAAACACATGTTCCTCACATTTCTGTGGCAGAAAGTTCTGGAATCTGAGAGGAGCCACAAATGTCCTTCCACCCAGCGTTCCCCCAAGTCTCCCGATAAAAATGATACCTCACTTGTGTGGGTAGGCCTAGCGCCCGCGACAGGAAACGCCCCAAAGCGCAACGTGGACACATCCCATTTTTTTTTAAAGAAAACAGAGGTGATTTTTCCGAAGTGCCTACCTGTAGATTTTGGACTCTAGCTCAGCCGGCAACTAGGGAAACCTACCAAACCTGTGCATTTCTGAAAACTAGAGACCTAGGGGAATCCAAGATGGGGTGACTTGTGGGGCTCGGACCAGGTTCTGTTACCCAGAATCCTTTGCAAACCTCAAAATTTGGCTAAAAAAACACATTCCTCACATTTCTGTGGCAGAAAGTTCTGGAATCTGAGAGGAGCCACAAATTTCCTTCCACCCAGCGTTCCCCCAAGTCTCCTGATAAAAATGATACCTCACTTGTGTGGGTAGGCCTAGCGCCCGCGACAGGAAACGCCCCAAAACGCAACGTGGACACATCCCATTTTTTTTTAAATAAAACAGAGGTGATTTTTGCGAAGTGCCTACCTGTAGATTTTGGACTCTAGCTCAGCCGGCACCTAGGGAAACCTACCAAACCTGTGCATTTCTGAAAACTAGAGACCTAGGGGAATCCAAGATGGGGTGACTTGTGGGGCTCGGACCAGGTTCTGTTACCCAGAATCCTTTGCAAACCTCAAAATTTGGCTAAAAAAACACATTCCTCACATTTCTGTGGCAGAAAGTTCTGGAATCTGAGAGGAGCCACAAATTTCCTTCCACCCAGCATTCCCCCAAGTCTCCCGATAAAAATGATACCTCACTTGTGTGGGTAGGCCTAGCGCCCGCGACAAGAAACGTCCCAAAGCGCAACGTGGACACATCCCATTTTTTTGGAAGAAAACAGAGGTGATTTTTGCGAAGTGCCTACCTGTATATTTTGGCCTCTAGCTCAGCCGGCACCTAGGGAAACCTACCAAACCTGTGCATTTCTGAAAACTAGAGACCTAGGGGAATCCAAGATGGGGTGACTTGTGGGGCTCGGACCAGGTTCTGTTACCCAGAATCCTTTGCAAACCTCAAAATTTGGCTAAAAAAACACATGTTCCTCACATTTCTGTGGCAGAAAGTTCTGGAATCTGAGAGGAGCCACAAATTTCCTTCCACCCAGCGTTCCCCCAAGTCTCCCGATAAAAATGATACCTCACTTGTGTGGGTAGGCCTAGCGCCCGCTACAGGAAATGCCCCAAAGCGCAACGTGGACACATCCCATTTTTTTAAAGAAAGCAGTGCCTTCCTGTGGATTTTGGCCTGCAGCTCAGCCGGCACCTAGGGAAACCTACCAACCCTGTGCATTTTTTAAAACTAGAGACCTAGGGGAATCCAAGATGGGGTGACTTGTGGGGCTCGGACCAGGTTCTGTTACCCAGAATCCTTTGCAAACCTCAGAATTTGGCTAAAAAAACACGTTCCTCACATTTCTGTGGCAGAAAGTTCTGGAATCTGAGAGGAGCCACAAATTTCCTTCCACCCAGCGTTCCCCCAAGTCTCCCAATAAAAATGATACCTCACTTGTGTGGGTAGGCCTAGCGCCCGCGACAAGAAACGTCCCAAAGCGCAACGTGGACACATCCCATTTTTTTGGAAGAAAACAGAGGTGATTTTTGCGAAGTGCCTACCTGTATATTTTGGCCTCTAGCTCAGCCGGCACCTAGGGAAACCTACCAAACCTGTACATTTCTGAAAACTAGAGACCTAGGGGAATCCAAGATGGGGTAACATGTGGGGCTCGGACCAGGTTCTGTTCCCCAGAATCCTTTGCAAACCTCAAAATTTGGCTAAAAAAACACATGTTCCTCACATTTCTGTGGCAGAAAGTTCTGGAATCTGAGAGGAGCCACAAATTTCCTTCCACCCAGCGTTCCCCCAAGTCTCCCGATAAAAATGATACCTCACTTGTGTGGGTAGGCCTAGTGCCCGCGACAGGAAACGCCCCAAAGCGCAACGTGGACACATCCAATTTTTTTAAAGAAAACAGAGGTGATTTTTGCGAAGTGCCTACCTGTAGATTTTGGCCTCTAGCTCAGCCGGCACCTAGGGAAACCTACCAAACCTGTGCATTTCTGAAAACTAGAGACCTAGGGGAATCCAAGATGGGGTGACTTGTGGGGCTCGGACCAGGTTCTGTTACCCAGAATCCTTTGCAAACCTCAAAATTTGGCTAAAAAAACAAATTTTCCTCACATTTCTGTGGCAGAAAGTTCTGGAATCTGTGAGGAGCCACAAATTTCCTTCCACCCAGCGTTCCCCCAAGTCTCCTGATAAAAATGATACCTCACTTGTGTGGGTAGGCCTAGCGCCCGCGACAGGAAACGCCCCAAAACGCAACGTGGACACATCCAAATTTTTGAAAGAAAACAGAGGTGTTTTTTGCGAAGTGCCTACCTGTAGATTTTGGCCCCTAGCTCAGCCGGCACCTAGAGAAACCTACCAAACCTGTGCATTTCAGAAAACTAGAGACCTAGGGGAATCCAAGATGGGGTGACTTGTGGGGCTCGGACCAGGTTCTGTTACCCAGAATCCTTTGCAAACCTCAAAATTTGTCTAAAAAACACATGTTCCTCACATTTCTGTGGCAGAAAGTTCTGGAATCTGAGAGGAGCCACAAATGTCCTTCCACCCAGCGTTCCCCCAAGTCTCCCGATAAAAATGATACCTCACTTGTGTGGGTAGGCCTAGCGCCCGCGACAGGAAACGCCCCAAAGCGCAACGTGGACACATCCCATTTTTTTTTAAAGAAAACAGAGGTGATTTTTGCGAAGTGCCTACCTGTAGATTTTGGACTCTAGCTCAGCCGGCACCTAGGGAAACCTACCAAACCTGTGCATTTCTGAAAACTAGAGACCTAGGGGAATCCAAGATGGGGTGACTTGTGGGGCTCGGACCAGGTTCTGTTACCCAGAATCCTTTGCAAACCTCAAAATTTGGCTAAAAAAACACATTCCTCACATTTCTGTGGCAGAAAGTTCTGGAATCTGACAGGAGCCACAAATTTCCTTCCACCCAGCGTTCCCCCAAGTCTCCAGATAAAAATGATACCTCACTTGTGTGGGTAGGCCTAGCGCCCGCGACAAGAAACGTCCCAAAGCGCAACGTGGACACATCCCATTTTTTTGGAAGAAAACAGAGGTGATTTTTGCGAGGTGCCTACCTGTATATTTTGGCCTCTAGCTCAGCCGGCACCTAGGGAAACCTACCAAACCTGTGCATTTCTGAAAACTAGAGACCTAGGGGAATCCAAGATGGGGTGACTTGTGGGGCTCGGACCAGGTTCTGTTACCCAGAATCCTTTGCAAACCTCAAAATTTGGCTAAAAAAACACATGTTCCTCACATTTCTGTGGCAGAAAGTTCTGGAATCTGAGAGGAGCCACAAATTTCCTTCCACCCAGCGTTCCCCCAAGTCTCCCGATAAAAATGATACCTCACTTGTGTGGGTAGGCCTAGCGCCCGCTACAGGAAATGCCCCAAAGCGCAACGTGGACACATCCCATTTTTTTAAAGAAAGCAGTGCCTTCCTGTGGATTTTGGCCTGCAGCTCAGCCGGCACCTAGGGAAACCTACCAACCCTGTGCATTTTTTAAAACTAGAGACCTAGGGGAATCCAAGATGGGGTGACTTGTGGGGCTCGGACCAGGTTCTGTTACCCAGAATCCTTTGCAAACCTCAAAATTTGGCTAAAAAAACACGTTCCTCACATTTCTGTGGCAGAAAGTTCTGGAATCTGAGAGGAGCCACAAATTTCCTTCCACCCAGCGTTCCCCCAAGTCTCCCAATAAAAATGATACCTCACTTGTGTGGGTAGGCCTAGCGCCCGCGACAAGAAACGTCCCAAAGCGCAACGTGGACACATCCCATTTTTTTGGAAGAAAACAGAGGTGATTTTTGCGAAGTGCCTACCTGTATATTTTGGCCTCTAGCTCAGCCGGCACCTAGGGAAACCTACCAAACCTGTGCATTTCTGAAAACTAGAGACCTAGGGGAATCCAAGATGGGGTGACTTGTGGGGCTCGGACCAGGTTCTGTTACCCAGAATCCTTTGCAAACCTCAAAATTTGGCTAAAAAAACACATGTTCCTCACATTTCTGTGGCAGAAAGTTCTGGAATCTGAAAGGAGCCACAAATTTCCTTCCACCCAGCGTTCCCCCAAGTCTCCCGATAAAAATGATACCTCACTTGTGTGGGTAGGCCTAGCGCCCGCGACAGGAAATGCCCCAAAGCGCAACGTGGACACATCCCATTTTTTTAAAGAAAGCAGTGCCTTCCTGTGGATTTTGGCCTGCAGCTCAGCCGGCACCTAGGGAAACCTACCAACCCTGTGCATTTTTTAAAACTAGAGACCTAGGGGAATCCAAGATGGGGTGACTTGTGGGGCTCGGACCAGGTTCTGTTACCCAGAACCCTTTACAAACCTCAAAATTTGGCTAAAAAAACACCCTTTCCTCTCATTTCGGTGACAGAAAGTTCTGGAATCTGAGAGGAGCCACAAATTTCCTTCCACCCAGCGTTCCCCCAAGTCTCCCGATAAAAATGATACCTCACTTGTGTGGGTGGGCCCGGTGCCTGCAACAGAATAAGGCCCAAAACTTGAAGAGATAGACGGGATAGCACAGCGAGTTTATAAGGGCATATTCTTTTATACATCTTTAGACGGACTCTGCTTTGGTGACCCACATAAGTGAGGTGTCATTTTACTTGGGAGACTGAGGGGAAAACTGGGGAGTAGGACTTTTGTGCTGGAGCGGTGATCCTACTAAGAAAAGTCAGGAAAATATGCTTTTTTATGCAAATTTTGAGGTTTACAGAGGAGTCTGGGTAAGAAAATGTTGGGGGAGCCACGCAAGCCACACCTCCCTGGACTCCCTGGGGTGTCTAGTTTTAAAAAATGTCTGGGTTTTGTAGGTTTCCCTAGATGAAGGCCGCACCCAGGACCAAAAACATAGGTGGGCCCTCCCCCCCAAACACAGGTATTTTGGTAATATATCATTTTGATGTGTGCACATACGTCTGTGATGTGCCAAACACTAAAATTGTGAAAAGAAACACACTTAGGTTATGAGAAGAAGACCCATCACCCACCAACCAAGTTGGTGGCATGCTTCATCATCGGGGTCCCACCCGAGGCACCTAGCTTGTCACAGGTGTGCTGCGACACCTGATTACAGCGGAGCAGGTTTTGTCATTTTTAGCACACATACTGGTTGGATTTGGCACGAGGGTGAGTGATGGTTCAGTGGATCAAATTTTATTAACAAGAGATTTCACAAAAATGAAATGCACTGCTAATAACTGAAAGGCAAAAAACTGAACCAATGACTCACAGCTCGTGAGCTGTAAAGCCGCGACAAGGCACCAACCGCTTTACAGTCCATTCACACACCTTTCATACATGACACGCACAAGACCATTCACACCGCCAGCCACGGGTCCAGCACATTACAACACTCACATCGACAGACCGCGCCACTCAAGGGCCCATCACTTACATACGCCCACATGCCTAATACAAGAATCACACTAGCTGATGTGAGTGTGGACTGCCGTTTGGCTGGCACCTCCAGCCAAGTGCCGCCCCACGCACACCGCCAGCCAAGCGCCACACCAAGGACACCGCCAGCCAAGCACCACCCCAAGCACACCGCCAGCCAAACGCCACCCCACGCACACCGCCAGCCAAGCGCCACCCCATGCACACCACCAGCCAAGCCCCACCCCAAGCACACCGCCAGCCAAGCGCCACCCCACGCACACCGCCAGCCAAGCGCCACCCCACGCACACCGCCACCCAAGCGCCCCCCCACGCACACCGCCATCACTTTTTTTGTTTATAAACAACAAAGAAACCACTAATTATAAAATAAGCACAAAACTACAAACACAAAAGCTCTAACTAAGTACATGACAGAGATGCCAACCGTGAAACATATGAAAATATAAACCAGACAGCTTACGCTCACGGTATTTCCCAAAAGTTTTTCCTTGTGTGGTAACTTCTAAAACAGCTGGGCACACACAGCCCAGGCTTTGAAGGGCATTCGGGGCAGTACATCCGGCTCTCCCTCCGGATTGATCTCCGGGCACATACTCTACATTTCTTTGTGGGCATGTCTTTTTTGGGAGTGGGAGGAATGTGATCTGGAAAGTGCCGATCTTTCAATCTAGCCACATCCTTCACCACTTCTACTCTAGGAACTCTTGCCGGTTCCACCACAATAAGGCTTTCCATCACCGACTCCTGAAATTTAACAAATGTCATCCTTGACTCAGGTGAACAATCCTTGTATACAATAAAGGCATTAAAAGTTGCCAAATGAAATAAATGTAGGGCCAACTTTTTATACCACACATAAGACTTACGAAGAGCAGTGTAAGGTTCCAACCTCTGATCTACTCTATCAACACCACCCATGTGCCTATTGTAGTCCAAAATGCACGCAGGTTTGCGCACTTCCGCAACCTGACCCCAAACAGCCACAGGGGAAGTACTCTCATCATGGATGGTCAATAGCATGTACACATCCCTCCTGTCTGAAAATTTCAGAGCTAGCATATCATTATTCCGCAAGGCACTGCACTGTCCCCTCTCAAGTTTTTTACAGACAAGCTCCCTTGGATAGCCTTTCCGGTTAGAACGGATTGTGACACAAGCAACAGTGTCCACCCTAAACAACTCCTTGAACAACTGCACTCCAGTGTAGAAATTATCTACGTACAAATGGTGACCTTTGTTAAACAGCCGTCTAGCAAGTTCCCACACAATTTTTTCGCTAACTCCAAAAGTGGCCGGACAACCAGGAGGGTCAATACTGGAATCCCTACCAGTGTAGACCCGGAAATTATACACATACCCTGTACTGCTTTCTGACAGCAGATACAATTTAATCCCATACCGTGCCCTCTTACTAGGAATGTACTGCTTAAAAACTAAACGCCCCTTGAAAAGGACCAAAGACTCGTCCACACTTATCTCTTTGCCTGGAACATAGACCTCTGAAAACCGATCCACAAAATGATCAAGGACAGGCCTAATCTTAAAAAGGCGGTCACAATCATGGTGATCTCGTGGCAAGGCTAAAGCATTGTCTACAAAATGCAGCATACGAAGAAGAAGCAAATACCGATTACGTGTCATAGTTGCAGGAAATATAGCAGTTGCCATCAAGGGACTAGTAGACCAATAAGAAGCCAGTGACAGCTTCCTGATCAACCCCCTCAAAAAAGACAAACCTAAAAACCTTTTCATCTCTTCCAGATATGTGGGAACCCACTGAGTAGCTCTAAACTGAGGCTTAAGTCTGGCAGCGTTGTCCCGCAAATATTGCTCTGCATACACATTTGTCTGCTCCACAATCTCTTCCAAAAATACATCGTCCATAAACAAGTGAAAGAAATGGACAGGCAAAAAGTTTTCCGTATTAACTCTACACCCTGGGAGACCAGTAAATGCAGGTAACTGTGGCTGCTCCATGTTTGGGGCAATCCAGGTGTCAGTTCTTCTAATGGGAAACCCTTCAGCCCCAGGCTGCTGCACTCTTGGCACATCAATGTCCTCCTCTAACACAGGCCCTTCATCTGCACTGAGAGTAGCTTCCTCATCAGAAGAATACTCTCGGACAGAAAACTCACTTCTAGAATCTCCTGCTTCCTCCTCTGCCTCAGATGCAGAGTCAGTGTCGTAATCATGGTCTGAAGACGACTCAAAGAGCATGCGAACAACCTGCTGAGCGGTCACTTTGCGGCTAGCCATGATCCTAACAACAAATGGATTACCAACAACAACTAGCACTAAAATAAGTAATAAACAAAGTGTAGCTTTATCACAAAGAGTTATGTACTACAAAAAACTATACCACTCACTTGCCTGAAAAAGCTACTCACAAAGCAACTACTCTGCACAGACACAGCAATCACCAATGATATCCCACTAAAAAGAAAAAAGCTAATTAGACATATGACAAAACAAACATCACTGTGCTCAAATCTAAGGACAATGTCAAACACACAATACTGCATTTAGTACACCACCTACAAACATGTCATTCATGCATGTCAACAATACTCCTTTGGAGTGAATTGCTTTCACTTACCTAAAACATGCAACTATGCAAACCGCAGGACAACTACTGCTAAAATCGCAAGGATCCACAGCAAAGGAAGCAAAAGCGTTGAACTAGAAGAAAAAGAAGAAATAAATTGTTATAATCACAAATACAAATACTTCGCCAGTTGACAAACACCCCACCTCCAAGAACTTAGAAGTTGTCCCTGGTACCTAAGTGGATCCTGCCCCCCTCGGGGGTAGATGGGCGTAAAAAAATTGGCCAATCTGCCCCCAAGGGGGGCAGAAATGGGCAACACCTCTGTGCCCCCTTTAGGGGGCGACCCTTCCCAAATGGGGCACCCCCAGCACAACACAAAACAAAATAAAAAAATCCCTGCCGTATTGGTGGTTTCTGCCCTCCTTGGGGGCAGATGGGCCTACAAAAATAGGGGCAGAGATGGCCAATATGAACTTTCCCCACTTTAGGGGGGCGACCGTTTCCCAAGGGGTGCCCCCAAACACACACCACACACACACACACCACACAATCCCTGGCGCCTAGTGTGCTTCCACCCCCCCCCCCCCGGGTGCCAGATCGTCCAAAAAATGGCTGGTCTGCCATCGGGGGGCCGAAACAGAAAAAAAAAAATAGCCCCCCAGGGGAGCGACCCTTGCCCAAGGGGTTGCCCCCAAAATAAACAATAAAAACAAAATCCCTGGTGTCTAGTGGATTTCGCCCCCCCCCCCCCCCTTTGGCTGCAGATCAGCCCAAAAATTGGCAATCTGCCCCCGGGGGGGGGGGGGCGAAATACTAAAAAAAATAGCCCCCCAGTGGGGCGACCCTTGCCCAAGGGGTCGCCCCCAAAAGAAACTTTACAATAAAAATAAATCCCTGGTGTCTAGTGGATTTCGCCCCCCCCGGGGGCAGATCGGCTGAAAAAAAGGCGATCTGCCCCCAGGGTGGGTCGAAACACTAAAAAAATTGACCCGGGGGGGGCAACCCTTGCCCAAGGGGTCACCCCCAAAAAACACAATAAAAACAAAATCCCTGGAGTCTAGTGGTTTTCGCCCCCCCCCCTGGGGGCAGATCCGCCGAAAAATCGGCGGATCTGCCCCCAGGGAGGGGCGAAATACTGACAAAAATTGCCCCCCAGGGGGGCGACCCTTGCCCAAGGAGTCGCCCCCAAAAGAAACCTAATTGAAAAAATCCCTGGGGTCTAGTGGAGATTCCTGCCCGCGATCGTGGAGCAGGAATCTTGTGAAAACAGGCACAGGGGGAAAGGAAAAACCCCTTCCTTTCCCCGAGTCTGTTTTCACCCCCCCCTCCCACCCCCCAAAAACGGAAAGGACTCACCTTTTCGTCCTTTCCTGCTCGCGCGCTGTAAGCAAATGGCTTCCAGCGCGCCCGGCAACACTAGATGACGTCGGCGCGCTGACGTCATCGGATTGCAGGGGGGGGGTCGGGGGTGGAAGGGGAAGGTCTTCCCCTTCCATCCCCGCCTTGGGGGGAGAGGGGGGTGCACGGGGGGGCGCGCTAGCGCTCCCCCAAGTTCCCCTGTGCCTTGGACGAGGTGATCTCGTCCAAGGCACAGGGGAACTGTAGCCTTGGACAAGATCATCTCGTCCAAGGCCCAGAAGCGGTTAAAAGAATAGCATGAAAGCTCTTTTATAAAAAATAAAAACAATGAAAACTGGTGAGCGGATTAGGAAGGTGTGGCAGGGTGAAGGAACATAGTGAGCTGGGTAACAGCAATATGATGCAGAGAGAGCAGCGCAAGTGTGCATGGTAGAGAGAAGTGACAGGGCGAGAGAGCAGCCTGCAGGGGGCAAAAGAGCACATGAGTCAGAGAACTGAAAAACACACATACTGTCATGGAGCACTTAAACAAAAGTTCCGCCAAAGCAAGCAGAGGAATCAGAGGAGCCATCCAACCAGTGAGCAGGTAAAGGAATTCCTCTGAATTTCAGTTGCTAATAACTTTGCACCAGTTTGACGAATCCCCACAAAACTTTATAGACCTATTCTTCCTTCTACTTTGGCAGATGATGCAAAGTTTTCCAATGATTGGTCGATTGCAAAGATCAAAGGTGGGGGTGTCCCAAAATGCATGTTTCCACCAATGCATTTCCCATAGACTGTTGTATCTCATGTGGCGTGAAAATGGTTGAACAGGTTTACATGACAATTTGGCAGGAATAGATATTATGGTGCACAGATGATCCTTATGAGCATACAGATAAGTAAGGTAAGTGTGTTTTTAAGTTATTAGGCATTTTAACCTAGTGCTATCAGTGGCAGCAGTATTTTTGCAACATTTCACAGCATTTCGCAGACATACAATGGTAAATAGCGATTACAAGTCCTTATATGATTGGCTAATGACTGCATTTACAAAAGTTAAAGTCAGTGATGTTGTTTTTAGGTAGTTGTTCTTCGATGTATGTCAGTATTAGGTTTGACATTTTCCCCCTACCTTTTACTACTTAAAGTGGCGATAGGTAGGGAAAACTATTAATGATTTTCTATATATTTAAAAAACATTGTATGGAGTACTGCATTACTTCTTCAGGCGTACCAAAAATAAATAAATAAAAAGTAGTAAATAATTACAAATATACAGTAGTGTCCTATATTTGACAAATATAGGGTACTACAAGGTATTCTCCATTTTATACTTATTTAAATCTTCAGTTAAAAGTCTATGAAGTGCCACAGTAATACATACAAATTATTGTGCTACTCATTTTTTTTTTAAAATACACAGTTCTCCCATAGCTGTTGTAAAATTAGATTGACATTTATAAATACATTTCTCTACCTATTAACACTTTAAAAAGAAGTAATAGGTAAGAATCAACAATAAAACCTACTACTTGCAGCACAACGTAGAATGCAGACAAAATGTGCTGAAAACTATATGAATGCCTTTTACCTTTAGTAAACACAGACATTAGCCAATTACATACTGCCTTATTATACACATGTACAACAGTATACTTTGGTATACCACTGCACAAAATATCTTACTAAGTATTTTAAAAATTATAACTTTAAAACTACTTATAATTTTCACACATACTACCAAAACCTACTATTTACACCAGATAACATTTTTCTGACACATTACATCTACATCCGTTAGGACAATTTCAAGCTATATCACTTTCAATTACCACACTCCATTGTATGCCACCGTTCTCTATGACGCTCCAATCAATGCCACTTCATTCTACGCTATTACACTCTATGTCACTCCACTATACGCCATTCCACTCTAATCCACTGCACACTGTTCCACTCCACACCATCACAATGTACACTACTGAACTCAATGCCATTCCATTTTATGACACACCAGTGCATGCCAATCACTGCACACCATTCACTCTATGCTACTCCTCTATATGCTGTTCTACTGTATGCAACTCCACTCCATGAACCATACTCTCTGCAATTCCACTCTTTTCCACTGCACTGTATGCCATTTCAGTGTACACCACTGCACTTTCCGCTATTCCTCTGTACGCCCACTGTACTTTACACCATGTCACTATATCCCACTCCACTCTATGACAATCCACTGTATGCTATTACACTACTCATCACTCTATTCTATGGTACAACATTCTACACCACTCTAATCTACCTCAATCCACTCTACTGTACTACACTCTATGCTATTCCACTGAATCATACTCCACTTTACGCTACTCTATTCTATGCTATTCCACTACATGCCACTCCACTCTATACCAATAACACTCAATGTTATCTCACTCTACACCACTCCACTGTACACTCATCCACTATACGCCACTCCACTCTATGCTATTCCACTGTACGCCACTCCACTCTACATCACGCCCCTCTACGGTACTCCATAATATGCTATTACACTGTACCCCACTACACTATACCCCACTACACTGTACCCCACTCCACTGTACTCAGATTCACTTTATCTATAACAGTCCACTCTAAGGTATTCCATTCTGATACTCCACTCTATGCCACTACACTGTAGGCCACTCTACTCTATAACAGTCCAGTCTATACTATTTTACTATAAGCCACTATACTGTACCTCACTCCACTCTACTGTACAACACTTCAGTCTATGCCACTCCACTGTACAAAACTGTTCTGTAAACCATTCCACTCTATCTTATTCCATTCTGTGCCACTCCACTCTAAAGCACTCTTATATACTCAACTCCATTTTACAACACTCCACTTTACAACACTCCACACCACTCCACTTTATGCCACTCCACTCTATAACAATGCACTATGTGTTGTTACACTGTACATCGCTCCATTCTGCACCACTCCACTGTATTCCCCTGCACTCTACACCTATCTACGCTACTCTACTACAGCTATGTTATTCCCCTACACAGCACTTCATTCTATGCCACTCTACTTTAAGCTGTACCACAATATGTCACTCCATTCTGTCACTACATTGTCTGCCAGTAACAGTTAACTTATGCACTCTACACCACTCTGCTGTATGTTACTTCACTGTATGCCACTACAGTCTACCCCACTATACTATAGCCCAGTCCAATGCTTCACTCTACAGTATTCCACTCTATAACAGTCCATTCTATACCACTACATTCACACTCCTCCAATCTACACCACTCCACTTTATGACACTCAGTTCTACCCCACTCCACTATTCCCATCTAAGCCACTCCAGAGTATGCCACTCCACTCTACACCACTCCTCTCTATACTGTTCCAAAGTATACTGTACCTCACTCCATTATACGTCAGTCCATTCTACAACACTCCACTATGTGCCACTCTACTCTGCGCTATTCAGCTATATGGTGCTCTACTCTAACACATTCCAGTGTATGTCACTGCACTATACACCACTCTACTGTAAACTCTTGAACTGTGTGCTACTCAACTGTACGACACTCCAGTGCACACCCCTCCACTGTATGCTACTAAATAATACACCAACACTCTACACTATTCTAGTGTAGGCTATTCTACTCTATGCCATTCTAATATAAGCTATTCCACAGTACGCCACTCCACTTCATGCCACTCCTCTCTACGACAAAGCACTGTACACGATTACACTGTACATCACTCCATTCAATGCCATTCTACTGCACGCCACTCCACTCTTCATCAATCCACTCTACCCTACTCTATCCTTTTCTAATGTACGACACTCCACTATAAAGCAATCTATGCCACTCCACAGTAAACTATTACACTGTACGCCTTTACAGTCTACCCCACTATAGTCTACTCTGCTCCACTTTACAACACTCCACTATAAGTATTCAACTCTACTACACTACACTCTACACCAATACACTGTACACCACTCTACTCTATGCCACTCCAGTCTACCCTAATCCATTTTACACCACCACATTGTACCTGACTCCATTCTACACCACTCTACTGTATGCTACTCTTCTGTACACTTTCTACTCTACTCCATGCCACCGTGACACTCCACTCTATGCCACTGCAACTCCACTGTACACTATTCCAGTGTCTACCACTCCACTGTATTCTACTTCACTCTACTCCACTCTGAAATAATATACTCTTGTCTACGACAATACATTTTATGGCACTCTAGTCCACTGTACTGTAATACACGCCACCTAATAACACTCCCCTCCATGACAGTAAACTCTACAATTTCAAAACACGTTTTATTAAAAATAAAAAAGAAATGGAATTCAATGAAAAATAAAGGGTAAAACTTTGTTATATTTAGGACAACTTTCTTTATTCTTTCTGTACAAACTAAATGTAAAATACCCAAACATTAGAAATCTTTGAGTTATAATTAAACCTTAAATTTAAAATGTATGCAACATCTTTAAATTTATATATTTTTATAATTTAGAAATGCATATTTGTGTCCACTTTAACCTTTGTTTGAAGCTAAAGAATAAATAAAGTTATATCTTTGTTTTTTTTACTGATATAACTAAACATGCACTCAAGATGCAATTGCAAAGAAATGAACCATTCACTGACAAATCTATTAAGAAAGTAGACATAAGCCATCAAACAACATAGTGTAGTACATTATATTCCAGTTAAATAGCAAACCTTGCAAAGAAATAACAGGAACACAGTTTGGAGCAGATTTAACACTCTGAATTTCCCAGCTCATGTTGAACAGTTGAGTTAAACTGCAAAAAGAGATGGCTCTTTCGTTGTCATGACCTGGACATTTGACACTAGGGGGCATATTTATACTCTGTTTGCACCGAATTAGCATCATTTATTTTACTCTAATTCAGTGCAAAATGAACTCTATATTTATACTTTGGTGCTAGACCCCTCTAGCGCCCAATTTATGGAGTTAAAGTCATTTTTTGGAAGTGGAAACCTACCTTGCTTTAATGAGATGCAAGGTAGGCGTTCCCGTGCAAAAAATGACTCTGTGGGCTTAACGCCATATTTACACTCCCGTGCTAAAATCACGCACAGGAGGGAGGAGGGGTCACAAAATGGGGCAAAGCACGCCTGGGTCAGGGCAGGTGTTGGTGGACCTGTGGGCCTATTTCCAGGAGGATGGGGGGACCCCATCCCAGGTAAGTATAGGTAAGTATTGCATTTCATTTTTTAAAGTGCCATATGGGGTCCTGAAATGGGCTCCCATACATGGCACAGGGTGCAAGGGCCATGCCCAGGGGACCCTGGGCCCCCGTGCTGGCCATTGGGGTGGTGGGCACGACTCCTGTCTTTTCTAAGGCAAGAGGCATGTGGTATGAATGGTTTTGCATCAGAAAATAACTCTAAGCAGGTTAGAGACTTTTTTTTACTCTAACCTGCCTAATGTCATTTTTTGGTGCTAAACCCCCTTCTTCCATACCGCCAGCCCCACCCAACTAACGTCATTTTTTTTTACACTAGCCTACCCTTTGCATTGGCTTGCACCATTCTATAAATATGGTGCCCGGCTGGTGCACAGAAATGGTGCAAGCCAGTGCTAAACTTTTTGGTGCAAACCTGCAGTAGCACAGTTTTGCACCAAAAATTATTAATCAGGGCCTAAGTCCGAAGGTAAAAATCTCCACCGAGGGCTTTCGCGGTGTAGTTTAAAACTCTTTACCTGAACAAGTTATATTAAATCCAACAATTGTAAGTTGTGGGATTTATTATAAAAATGTTTTTGATGCCAAACTTAAGGTATCTGATACTTAAGGGGACTTTAGAAATTACAATAAAGTATCCCCATTCTAGCCTATGGAGGCCATTCACTACTATGAGGGAAAAACAAATTTGGCTCACCCGGGCTTATAAAACTATATTTATAAGGTCCCTGCTTATAGTTACATGGCACCTAGCCCTAGGGGCACACAGGGCACACCTTAGGGGTGACTTATTGGTAAAAATAAGGTAGTTTAAGACTTTGGAACTACTTTTAATTCCAAACTTGAATTTGCATGTAAGTTTAATTTAAAAGCAGCCAGCAAGGCAGGCCTGCCTTTAAAATGACACTGGGCACCTCAGCAGGGCACGTATGCTGGCACCACCTATGCCGGGGGCCCTAAACCTACATGCCCTGCCATATGCTTGGGACTTATGGGTAGGTTGACTTAGCCAATTATAATTAGCTTAATTTGTGTACTAATTTTACACAGAGCACAGGCCCGGGGACTGGTTAGCAGTACCCAGGGCACCATTAGAGTCAGGAAAACACCAGCAAACAGTGAAAAATGGGGGCAAAAAGTCAGGGGGCCTCTGTGATCTGTCCTGTTTTCTCACACTAGGCTCTTACACTTTCCTGATAAACGAAGCAACATCCTGGAGTCCTGCAGCTTTAGATTTCTGCGGGTAATATCTTTTTCACTATCCCCCCTGTGAAATCTTACCTTTTTTTCTCTCTGCTTATGCAATTAACAATCAGTCACTTCCCAGCCTCCTTATCTCTCCTCCTCCATTCATCTTCAGAAAGTATACCTATCAGCCTGACAACAGAGTGTGTACAGCAGCAGGAGGAAGCTTCTCGTACAACAGGCACTGTCACACCCTGCTGTTTCCCTCATCTCAATTTCACACCTTCTACCCTCCCACTCTAAAAATATACAGCTTAGTGAAGTCTTCAATTCTCCCACACTCTACCAGCATACCCCTTACACAAGTTTTCCACATGATTCTTTTCAAGCTAGGTAGACCCCAGTTGGCAATGTGAAATGTGCTAAAAAGACTGAGAGGGATATCCCAAATTATTGCTCACTTTTCAAAGGTCATTTTTATGTAATCCTTTTTATCTCACTTTTGAAATTCATCCAGCTACAAGATTATGCATTGAATAGTAAGTAAATATTTTAACATGTACCTCCTTTCCAGTTCATAATATTGGTAGGCATGTTTGACCAGCATGCAGTTAACGATTTGAGCTCCCCAAAAGCACAATTCATAATTAAAAACATATATTGTTTACTGACTATTCATCCATTTGGTTAGGCTGTATGCTTAAATCTCCACTGCAATTTTGTAGAACAAAAATATATGAGTGAGCCAAATATAAAGAATGCAATTTTTTAAATAAAACAAATGTTTTTCTGGCGGAAGCCCTACTCTGTGTTGGATAATGTGTTTGCTTTTGGAAACTGTTGGAGGAGGTTCAAGTAATGTGGTTGAATGAGTCAGAACTATGAGGGTCATTATGAGCTTGGCGGATGGGAAAGTCCGCCTGCCAAACTCCTGACAAGGTGGCCACCGTCTATGCATCGACCTCCCCACTCGAGTCATTACGGGTTTCCTGCCTGTCAGCCTTGTGGGAAAGAGGCTACAGCATTGCCTCGGGCTCGTAATCGTGGCAGCTGCAATGCTGTAGCCAGCAGGGTTCACCAGCACCCTCACAATGTTCACTGCAAAGCAGACAGTGAACACTGCAATGGTCCTGCAGAGGGGAGCCCCCTCCACCTGTTCTCTGCCAGCCTTTTCATGGCTTTGTTACTGCCATTAAAAGGCTGGCGGAGAACAAAGCAGTAATCCGCAGGGCAGCGCTGCATGCAATGCTGCCCAGGCAAATTACAATCTCCGGCAACAGGCCACCGGGATCCATGATCCTGCTGGATCTGACAGTTCCCTGACAGTCGGACCACCAGGGTTGTAATGCCACACTCATAATGACCCCCTATGTGTTACTGTCATGCAACAGAGATTATGTCAGTGTATGCACCTCTCTATCCTGTTGTTCGACACTGGTTGTCTTGATAAAGGCCTGTGCCTGTCTATTGCATCAAGTTTGTGAAAGCGTGTTGGTGAATTTTTCTCACTATCCTAGTGTTTGTGCCTGCATCGCCCTGTCACTGTGTTTCCCAGTGTTTACATGTCCCTCTACAGTGTCCTTTAATAGTGTGCACATCAATGTCTCCCTGTCCCAGTATATGTGTGCCTCTATGTGTCCTTTGTCTAGTTTGCATGCCAGAGTCTCCCCATTTCTGTGTGTATGCCATTGTCTCCATCTTTGATTGTGGATGACATTGTCTTTAGGTGCCTATCGCTTGGAGGTCTATATATATATATGGACCGCAGGGGAGCCCTTGAGGCCTTGCTTATGGTCCCAGATAGCCCATAAAGGGTAACAAATACGAAAAGAAAACACCTAGCTCAACGTGAAGGTTGCTGACCTTCACACTGAGGATTGGGGGTTTAAGTCCAGTTGGATTCATTTAAAAAAAAATATATTCTTTTTTAAAATAATAAATATATTTTTGATTTTAAATTGTACACAAACATGTCATTGTAAGTATATCAGACATCAAACCCTAAAAAAACTCTATCTCTCTCCTTCACTTTCTTTCTCTCTTTCTGTCTCTCTTTCAGTCAATTTCTCCTTCTCACAGACCCACTCAGACACTCCTGCACCCACTCACAGACCCACTCAGGCAATCACACACCCACTCACAGACCCACTCAGACCTTCAGGCACTCACTCACAGCCCAGTCAGACACTCACGCACCCACTAACAGACACACTCAGACAGTTATACACCCACTCACACAGCTACTCAGTCTGTCACACTCTCACTCACAGACCCACTGACACCCTTATGCGCCCTTCACAAACCCACACATATACTGAAACTCTGATGTACGCACTCTCACACCCAGACAGACAATCTGACAGCCACTCTCACCCCCATGTACCCCCTTCACACCTATTCTCACACCCAGAGAGGCTCCGGACAACTCCCGCCATGCATGGCCAAAGGGCAATGAGCAGCATCTGGTTGGGTGGTTAGGGAAGTTGGCAGCAGGGTCTGGCTGCAGGCCAGGTCTTGCGGGCAACATCCACTGCACACGGTTGAAGGCCGTGCATGGTTAGGTGGATATATGGGGTTGGCCACAGGGCCTGGCCGTTGGAGTAACTGGATTAACGCATAGTTATGAAAATTACTATACATTAAAAAAAACATAGAAATTCACTGAAAAAAACAGAGGTTACAAGGACGTTATGGTTAGGAAATAGAATTAGAAAAACATAGAAATTCAATAAAGAAAACAAAGGTTACAGGGACATTATAGTTAGGCTCACATTTTAAACTTACAAAACCATTGAATTTTGCCAGTTATAGTTAGAATTATCTCAATGAATATTGACTTGTGCCCTAAGGTAACTATTACTTGTGCCTTCGCCATGCACTGGTAAGTACCCACAAACTGTTGCACTTATGACATATTTGATTGCATCGTTGATAATATCAATGTTATATTTGTAGTAAAAGTTTTGCTGAAAACTCTGTGCATAACGGGGGCGCAAGTTATAGTTATCTTAGGGCACAATTTATAGGTAGTAGAGGCAACTCTAACTAAAACTGGTGAATTTCTAAGGTTTTGTAAGTATAAAATATGAGCCTAACTGTAATGTCCTTGTAGCAATGGGAACCCCCTACACCCTGGGGACCACCACCTCCCTTGGGTTACATTAAATAAATATAAGAGGGGGCAGTATGGATCATATGGGCCCCAGGGACCACTACCTGCTAGGGCAACTAATATCAAATAATTGCAGGGGGCATGCAAACCTCTCCAGGTTCCAGGGGACACCACCTTCCCAGGCTTATTTTGATTTTTATTATTTCAAATGGGAGGAGGGCCATGCAGACCCTCTCCCTAGACTGATTTTGGCCCGGGCCTGGCCACGTCATCCTGGGTGTCCTGGCCCCACCCAGAGCACCCTGTTGTTTTTGATGGGGACTGCTGGGGAGCCTCAAGGACACCAGGGTTTCAACCGGCTCCTGTCTCCTGTAGAAACCGTCATTACTCTTGGATGCAGGGATCTGCTCAAAATGCAGCTCCCTGTGTGTGGGAGAGATACTTTTATCTCTTTCCTTCCCCGCATGTCTGCAGGCAGGAAAAGAGCTGAAAACTCTGCTCCCAGCAAATGGGAGCCTTTTTAACGCTTCCACTTGCTGGGAATGAAGTTATATTTGCTTTTGCTTGGAAGGAGCTGTCAGCTTCCGCCCAGCAAAATCAAACATCTACCTCGTGAGGGCAGGTGACCTGGGGGGTGGTGGTCCCCAAGGCCATTAATGGCTCTAGGAGGGGGGCTACATGCCCCCCTTCTCTCTATTGCACGGGCTTACCTCAGGGAGGTTGTGGTCCCTGGGACTGTATATGGGCCAGAATGGGGGCCACGCAGACCCCCACATCATTATAAATCTCTCTCCTAGCAGAAGACTTAATTTTTTTATTCTCTGCCAAATTCACAGATCCTGTCACAGATTTTGCCCAGAATGTAAAAAAGCCTGTGGGAACCAAGCCTAAGGGCTCAGGGTATTCCTACCCTGGATCGTTTTCTTTTTTTTGCTTTTATATTTGGGACTCAGCTGAAGTTGGGCCCCAAAATGGCTGCCAACACTTCCTAGTTGAAGTGTTGGCAGGCAATCAGATCTCAGCATGAGATCTCTGGGTTCTGCAGATCCTCCGCATCCCTAGATATTTATAGTTTTTCAACCTTTAATATCTCCTAAACTACTGAACAGATTTACACCAAATCACAAAAAGCACAGTCTGCGCACAAAGCTCTAGCTTCCTGCCAAATTTGGTGTAATTCCGTTCAGGGGTGTCTAAAGACCCCATGTGAAAACGCATGAGGAAAACACGCTTTAGGACCCTGTTTTTTCACCCCATGTTTGACAAATCACCCAGAAACTTTCAAATCAGCAGATGAACCAACTGTCTTATTAATTTTAAAAAATGTATGAGAATTCGTTAAGTGGTGCTAAAGTTATTGGCAAAACATAAAACACTTTTTCTATGGAAACTAGGTCCTAACTATAACTACCTACCTAACTATAAATGCAGATTGGCTACCGCCACTCTGTGATATATATCTATCTATATCTTTATATATATATATATCTATATAACTACTCACTTAAAAAACAAAAGGTTACAGGGGCGTTGTATTTACGTTCACATTTTACTCGCACAAAACCATAGAAATTCAGCTGATACAAGTAAGTGCCCTTGGGTAACTATATCTGCACTGCTAACTACCCTACATATTACATCACTCATAACATCTTCTGTGACCTCATTGATAATATCACAGCAAAATTTAAAGTAAAATTATTGACAAGAAAACTGTGCATGTATTACTTGAGATAACCATAGCTATAACTGCTGAATTTCTGTGGGGTTGTATTGGTAAAATGTGAATCCAACAATAATGTCCCTGTAACCTTTGTTTTTTTGAGTGAATTTCTATGTTTTTTAAATATTATTTTCTAACTATAACTTCCCTGTGAAATTCTATGTTTTTTATGTTAACAATTGTTGTGTTTGGAACCTGGTGTGTGGAATGCGGGGCTCGTGGGAGAATGACGGGAGGTTGGAATGTTGGGGGAATGACGAGGCGGACGAAGTGAAGAGTTGAGAAGACGGCGGTTGGGGCGGATGTCAGCACTCTTTTGAGGTGGCTCTGTATCGTGAAGAAATAAACGCATAGTGAACACATTCATCGTGTGGAAAATTCTTCGTTTGATCATAACATATTTTGGCGACGAGTGGTACTTGAAGAGCCACCTCGGAACTCACGTTCGGATTTTCGGCCATTTTCGGGCTGGACACTTCACCATCTGTTAGCGTTTCTTCTCCCATTAAGGTGAGATATGTGCTGACGCAGCGACCGTCCTGGTGTCTATATTTTCAGAAATTGGTATGTGCGGCCCCCAACTGAACGCAGCCTGCGCGCGAGTTGAGACCTCAGAAATTGGTTGTGCGGCCCCCAACTGAATACAGCCTGCGCGCAAGTTGAGATCTCAATCTGTTCAGCGCTGGAATTGCCTCACGTCTCAGTACTTCACGAGCAAGGTGTGCGTGTGCACAATATCTCTATTGGAGATTTTCCGGATGAGTCTGTTCAAGCGCGTTCCATAGTAACCTGGTTAACAAGGGTATTTGTGTGAAACACACTTTTAAGTGACTACTCCTCTGCGCCTGTACGTGTTTGTTATCTTTGATACCAATTTTTGGTTGGCAGCAAGTTTTATCATTCTCCAATCCAGGCAATTTTTGGGATATTTTTGTACTGAACGCTATGCAATCTGTGGCTGCCCCCCCTCCATTTCTTGACACACCTGGTGAACCACCGGTGTCTTGGCCTCAATGGTTTGATGCGTTTGAAACTTATTTAGGAGCTATTGGAGCATCACGTTTTAGACCAGAGAGGAAAAAATTTCTATTACTACACTCATTGGGTTTTGAAGGACGAGAGACTTTGAAACACCTTCCAGATGTCGAAGTGGTGGATGGAGAGGAACTGGACGAATATCAAGAGACAGTAAAAAAACTTATTTTGAGATTTGATAAACTGCCGAGTATTGTAGTATTACGCCACAAATTTTTTAAGAGAGTTCAGCTACAGAGTGAATCAATTGATGAGTTTGTCAGCGCTCTCCGTAAATTGTGTGCACAATGTCAATTTGGTACATTTCGTGATCAGTTGATAAGATACCAGCTCATAGGGAATTGTTTTGATAAACACATCCAACAAAGACTTCTTACCATGGGTGATCCGTTGCTTGATGATGTAATTAAGCAAGCAAAGAGTATTGAACTGGCTCAAGCCTCTCTTAAGGAACTTTCGGCTCAACGCAAGGAAGAAGAGAAACCTTGTATCAATGTTGTTTCTTCTCGAAAGGATCTTAGGACCAGCAATAATCAATTTTTCAAACGTAGCAATATATGTTTTAGATGTGGGAATTTTCCACATCCAAAAGACTCTAAAGGTTGTCCTGCCAAGAATGTGGTGTGTCACAAATGTGGCAGGACAGGACATTTCGCTAGGGTGTGTCAGAATCCTGGAAATAAGAATGCTAAAATCAGCAGTGTGTGTGATGACAAAGAAATGTCTGTTCAATGTTTGGAGAATGAATTTTGTGACATGATTGTGGTAGTCACAGATGAACAAGTGCTTTCGGGAGATTCGGAGGAGTGTGTGGATCCGTATGTGGATATTCGTGTGGGGGGTAAAACACTCCATCTTCTGGTGGATTCTGGGGCACGCATCACAATGATAACCTCAGACCTGTTTAAGAAAACGTGGGGTACTAGGAAGTTGTTTCCTCCTGACAGAGCACCAGTTTCCTATGAGGGAAGGAAGATTGAGTTGGAGGGTTTCATCGATGATGTGTTGGAGTTTAAGGGGTGCAAAATTTGTGGAAAGGTATATGTGGCGGTCAAGGGTCTTAATATTTTAGGTTGGTTCCACCAAGGTCTTTTTGGTATGGTACTGAGACCAGGTACTTCGGAACAGGTGATGGTAGTTAAAGATCATAGTGATTTTGATTTATCGACTCTTCATAAGATGTTCCCTTGTGTTTTTGAGAAAAAATTAGGGTGTATCAAAGGTTTTAAACATAGTATCAAAATCAAATGTGACGCCATACCCATTAAGCACAAATTAAGAGCAGTACCTTTCAGTTTGAGGGATGACCTGAAGTCAGAAATAGAGAAATTACAAGTGTCAGGTGTAATTGAGCCGATTGAGTCTAGCTTATGGTTATCTCCCATTGTCGTCGCACGCAAACGCAATGGCGAGATGCGTTTGTGTGTTGATTTGAGGAGTCTCAACAAAGAGATTTGGGTCGACTCCTTTCCGCTACCCAGAATCAATGATTTGCTTGAGAAATTGAATGGGGCAGTATGGTTTTCTAAAATTGATTTAGCGTCGGCTTATCACCAAGTTGTCCTTGATGAAGATTCCAGACATCTCACGGCCTTTAACACACCTTTTGGTACTTTTCAATTTCGTAGGATGCCGTTTGGTCTGGCCTCGGCGGCTGCAGTTTTCCAGCGTATCATGTCACATCTCCTTAGAGATATTGACGGGGTCCTGGTATTTCAGGACGATGTGTTGATTTTTGCCAAACAGCTATTTGAACATGACACTGTGCTTAAGTGTGATTTACGGATTTTTGAGGAGAATGGGGTGGTGGTTAAAGAGGACAAGTGTGAATTTTGGAAAAAAGAGATTGAATTTTTGGGACATGTGGTTTCTGCGGAAGGGGTGAAGCCGAGACCTGGGTTGGTGGATGCTATTCGAGAGTGTCCTCAGCCAAAGAACAAGGACGAGCTTCGCTCTTTTGTTGGGTTGTGCGAATTTTATTCTAGGTTTATTCCTAATTACGCTTCCAAAATGAAATCTTTATCCAATATGTTGAAGGAAAGGGTTGAATTTATGTGGGATGCGGGGTGTCAGGACACGTTTGATTTGGTAAAATCTGAAATGATTAAGGCTAAGGCATTACGTCCATATGATCCAGCATTGAGGTGTAAAATAATGGTTGACGCTAGTAAGTACGGTTTGGGTGCTGTCCTTGTGCAGGACACTGAATGTGGTGAAGCTATCATCAGTTATGCCTCTAGAGTATTGAGAGAAGCTGAGTTGAACTACTCGGTAATAGAGAAAGAGTTATTGGCTTGTGTCTGGGCGAGTGAAAAGTTTAGGAGTTATATATGGGGCAGAAGGTTTGTCATTGTGACAGATCATAAACCTCTAATTTATATTATTAGTGGAGATAAAACCAACTATACTACACCACGCATCGCCCGCCTAACTACTAAATTGTTAAAATATGATGTGGAGGTCAAATTTTTGCCCGGGAAATTCAATGTGAGAGCGGATTTTCTATCTAGGTTTCCTGTAACGACTTTTGATGATTTTGACTCTGAAGATGATAGAGAGGATTGTTTTGTTGCCACTGTGGATCTTCCAGCGTCCAAAGCCTTTAGCAAAGCTGATTGGGAAGAGGCTTTTCGGAAGGATCCAGTGTTGGTCCAAGTTAGAGAATTTGTCGTCAATGGTTGGCCGAGAGAAAAGAATGTTGTTTTACCACTACAACCATTTTGTAAAGTTGCGAGTGAAATCTCAATAGAAGATCAGATTCTTTTGAGGGGTGAGAGGTGTATTCCTCCCTATGACATACGTTCGGGTCTGATAGAGTTGGCACATGAAGGACACTTTGGAGCGACTGTGACCAAGAGGAGATTGAGGGAAAGTTATTGGTGGCCTTCCATGGATTAAGAGGTGGATGCTGTGGTCAAAAGGTGTGTGGTATGCAATTCTGCGGAAAAGGGTCTGAAAGTACGTACGCCACCTTTGCATCCCATTGAAGTGCCAGAAAGACCGTGGTCTAAGGTGGGAATAGACATGGTTGGGCCGTTTAATTTTCTTCCCCACAACTTACGATATGCTTTTGTTCTTATGGATTATCACAGTAGATGGCCTGAAGTTCGCTTTTGTGCTGTACCTTCAACGTCCAATGCTGTTTTGTTTCTTAAAGAAGTGTTTATGCGTGAGGGATTTCCATAAACTATTATCTCAGACAATGGGGTACAGTTCGTGAGTTCTGAGATGGAAGATTTCTTAAGACAATCTGGTATTATACATTTGAAGAGTTCTTTATATCACCCCCAAACTAATGGTTTGGTTGAGAGGATGAATAGAGTGGTTGGTGACTGTATAAAATGGGCGAGATGCAATAATTATGACGTTGCTAAGGCTGTGAGCACTATGTTGTGGGTATATTGTTCAACACCTCATTCATTGACTAATATCTCACCGTTTGAGGCACTAAGAGGTCGAAAACCTAATACTGTCCTGTTCCCGTCGTGGTTAGCGAGTAATTTGAAAAACAAAACATCCAGTGGAGGTATGAGTGTGGTTGAGTGGGAAAATGTGAGGTCAGGACAAGAGCGCATGAAAAGAAGATTTGATACTATTAAAGCCACCAAATTGTGTATGGTTAATCCTGGAGACTGGGTGCGTATAAAGAAAAGTGTAACTGTTAAAAAAGGTGATGTTTGTTTCAGTAATCCAGTCAGAGTGAGAAAAGTTTATGGGAATGCAGTTATGGTTGGTGATGGTCGTTGGTGGAATCTATCCAAAGTTGTAAAACTTTCTGAAGATTCAGATTCGGGGGCTTGTAGTGAGCGTGATGACAGTGTGGATGGAGAAAGGAGCTATGGTGGGAATTTTAATTTATATGCCCACGATTCACATAAAGTGGATTCTCATAAGGCTGCTTCAGATGGATTGGTAGACTTTCCACGCCGATCTTCCCGTGAAAGATTTTTACCATGGAAATTAAAACCTGAGCACTAGTTCTTTCGATTTTGTTGTACCTTTCGTGATTGTGTGTTTTAGTGAGTATTTTGTTTTTTATTCTCTGTATTTTTTTGTTTTAAAAAAAAAAAAAAAAAAAAAGGGGAAGATGGTATGTTGTGTTTGGAACCTGGTGTGTGGAATGCGGGGCTCGTGGGAGAATGACGGGAGGTTGGAATGTTGGGGGAATTACGAGGCGGACGAAGTGAAGAGTTGAGAAGACGGCGGTTGGGGCGGATGTCATCACTCTTTTGAGGTGGCTCTGTATTGTGAAGAAATAAACGCATAGTGAACACATTCATCGTGTGGAAAATTCTTCGTTTGATCATAACAGTAATCTGTAGTTACTATGGCGCTTATTACAACCCTGGTGGTAAATCCTGCTTACTGCCATGCCGACAGCCGCCAAGATAGCGTGGAGGCGGCGGTAATCCGCCACGGGTATTATGACCCACATAGAGAATACCTCCACAATACAGACACCGATACAAGTCTACAACACCAAAGGTCAGTGATAAACTGGCAATAGCAAAACCCACAGTGTTACGCGAACAGGAAGACGCCCACAGTATCACGACCCACGAATCATCGCAGCGGTCTTTCAACTGCGGTAAACCATTGGCGGTACACACCGCCGCGCTCAAAATACAAACACTCAAATAAAACTACACCACATTGGACAATTCAAAATACACACACCTGACACACATACACACACCACACTCACACACTCACAACACTATAAAACACACACCCACATTACCCACAACCCTTTCAACGAAAAAAAGAGACCAAGCACAGAGAGACAAGCAAACAGCACACACCCAACAGAGGCACAGAACACCATCACTCATACACCATCCACGCACATTACAGTATACATCCCAACACATCACCACACACATCACCTCACACATATCACTCACAGCACATCCATGGCACCTCAAAGACACCCCAGGTTTTCTGAAGAGGAGCTAAGGGTCATGGTAGAGGAAATCATCCGGGTAGAGCCACAGTTATTCAGATAACAGGTGCAGCAAACATCCATTGGAAGGAAGATGGAGCTATGGCGGAGAATCGTGGACAGGGTCAACGCCATGGGACAGCAACCAAGAACCAGGGATGACATCAGGAAGAGGTGGAACGACCTACGGGGGAAGGTGCGTTCTGTGGTTTCAAAACGCCAAATTGCTGTACAGAGGACTGGCGGTGGACCCCCACCTCCTCCCCCAGAACTAACAACATGGGAGGAGCAAGTCTTGGCGATCATGCATCCCGAGGGTCTCGCGGGAGTAGCAGGAGGACTGGACTCTGGTAAGTCAAAGCTTTACTACTTCCTCCCCCTACCTGCATGCCATCACATATCCCCTCTCGTACCCTCACTCCCATCACTCCATCACCTCACATCTACCCCACCATCACAACCCACACATCCCAATACCAAGCCCTGCATGCAACACCAATGCATGGACACCCATCACCACAGCACGCCCAGTAGAGAGACTCACCCAGCCCACACAATCAGCAATCACACAAGGCCGTTGCGACAGGGAAACCACTATTATATAAGGGAAACACACCCATTGCACAATATGGCAGACACAGATACAATAACAATGCATTTGCATCCCAACAGGACCCCTACCCAACGTCACCGGAAAGGAGGTGCCAGCTACATCCAGTCCCCCCCACAGAAGAGGCCCACAGTGATGACAGCATCTCTGCAAGCCTGGATCACGATGACCAACCTGGCCCATCAGGAACCTCTGGACAGTCGGTTACCCTGCCACAGTCCCAACCCACCACAGAGCCGCCCCCCTCAGGAAACACCACCACAGCACCTACCCAGCTGGCCCATGCCACTGTCCCCAGGACACGTCAATCAGCAATGTGTCCACCACTAGAGGGACCCCAGGCAACCCCACAAACACAGGACGATCAGGGACCTGGGGTCAGTGGCAGTGGGCACACGTTTCAGGGGACAGAGGCACAGGAAAACAGGGAAGTTGGGAGGACTGCTGTGCGACAGGGGGAGGACAGGCCAAGGGAACCGACCCTCCAAGAGACACTCTCAAACATTATGGGAGCATACCACCATTACCGGGAGACCATGGGCACGGTACTGGCCAAGTTGCAGGAGACCCAGCGGCTGCAGGAGGACAGTACCTGGGGATCAGGGAGGACCTCACAAAAATCTACACAATCCTGGTCACCATAGCAGGGGTGCTGGCTGACGTGGGCAAAACCATGAGGGAGGCAGTGGCACAACAAAGGGCCCCTGGACTAGCCAAACTGATGAACAGCCTTGCACCTCCACCAGTGCTAGTGGACAGGAGGCCCCGCCACAGGACCAACAGGCCACCAGCAACCCACCCCCTGCAGAAGGTAAACCACCCCGCAAAAGGTACCTGCGATCAGTAGAAAGAGAACATTGCCAAGACCTCCTGATTGTCACCATTCTGTCCGACTATGTCACCCTGTCTACCTTGAACTACCATTACTCCCCTTCTTATATCCCATTGGACAATGCACCTGTGATACCAAGAGACTGGACTCTACCATAGACCTTCCTCCACCATCAACCCAGCCCCTTGCATGTACCCCCATACTATCTAGCACAAAAAATTAACACCATTGAAATATAAACGATATTGGAGTCAGTGTAATGATTCGAAAGATGTATTCTTACAACATTCTCAAAGCATTGCAACGTCCATGTTCATTGAATTATACCAATGTATGATAGTTGGTGGGCAGCAGTACACATAGCAGAAGCCATAGTGGGGTACACAGATCTGAAAAAGGAAACCGAAAGGGAACAGTCAGTGGCCATACTCAGAGGGTAAGAGGCTGCCATGTACAATGTCCTAATGTATACCGAAATGTGAAGAGGAGTTACAGTCTCTTACCTGTGTGTCACTGGAAGTACTGTTGGATAATGTTTGTTCTGTTGTCCGCATTTTCTTCATCTGCCTCCTCTTCCTCACTGTCCACAGGCTCCACCGCTGCCACAAGACCATCACCAGGCTCATCATCCAGGCGGAAAGGCACCTGGTTTCTCAATGCCAGGTGGTACAACATACAGCAAGCCACAATGATCTGGCACACCTTCTTGGGTGAGTAGTACAGGGATCCACCTGTCAGATGGAGGCACCGGAGCCTGGCCTTCAGGAGGCCGAAGGTCCTTTCAATAATCCTCCTTGTTCGCCTCATTGTAATTTTCCTCTGCCCTTGTCCTGGGATTCCTCACTGGGGTCAGTAGCCATGACAGGTTGGGGTAACCAGAGTCACCTGTAAATATCGAGGGACAATTGTGAGACACTCACTAACCCTTAGGGACAACCCCATACCCAGACACCTACATATACTGTGTGGGGACCTTGGCTCACCTATTAGCCACACCCCGTGCCTCTGGAGTTGTCCCATCACATACGGGATGCTGCTATTTCTCAAGATATAGGTGTCATGCACAGAGCCAGGGGATTTGGCATTCACAATGGAGATGTACTGGTCCGCCAAACACACCATTTGCACATTCATCGAATGATAGCTTTTTCTATTCCTGTAGACCTGTTCATTTCTACGGGGGGGGACAAATGCCACATGTGTACCATCAATGGCACCAATGATATTGGGGATATGTCCCAGGGCATAGGAGTCAGCTTTCACTGTGGCCAAATCCTCCACCTGTGGGAACACGATGTAGCTGCACATGTGTTTCAGCAGGGCAGACAAAACTCTGGTCAACACGTTAGAGAACATTGGCTAAGACAACCTTGATGCCATGGCCACTGTAGTTTTAAAGGAGCCACTTGCCAGGAAATGGAGCACTGACAGGACCTGCACCAGATGGGGGATTCCGGTGGGGCGGTGGATAGCTGACATCAGGTCTGACTCCAATTGGGCACACAGTTCTTGGATTGTGGCACGATCAAGTCTGTGTGTGATTATAATGTGTCTGTCCTCCATTGTCGACAGGTCCACCAGGGGTCTGTACACCGGAGGATGCCACCATCTCACATGCTGCCTCAGCTGGTGTAGCCTATGGAGTAGAACCGTGAGCAGAAGGTCATTTACCACATAGTTAGCATAACTGGGTTTGCATTAATGTCACAGAAGCAGTGTGTGTAATCTAGAGTCAGTATATGTGCCAATATGTGCTGTGACGCAGTTAAGTGCTATGCCATGTGCCCCCTTGAAATGGCGTCTGCCTGACCTGTGAGGAGGGATAAGGGGAAACGAGGTAACTGTGCTGGCGTTGTGCAGCGTCGCGGTAGACGGTCAAAGGCCGCCACGCAACTCCGCATTGGTTATCATTGTGCCCTATGGGTTCCAGGAGCCAATGGTGATGTACGCCGGCGGTGATGGTACGCACCGCCATGGACGTCACTGCCATTTTCTAGCTATTCACTCACTTGCTACATGACCATCAACAGGAGAGGACCTACACTGCAAGTGCTGCTGTGACCTGAGTCTGGAAGCGACAATGGATAGAGGAAGTGGAGTGTCTGGGGAAAGGGCCCCTGCCTTCACTGCGGAGGATTTGGAGAAACTGGTGAATGGGGTCCTCCCCCAGTACACGTTAATCTACGGTCCTCCAGACAAACAGGTGAGTACACTGTGAGCATGATGTGTGGGCAATGCCTGTTTGGAGTGGTGTGGATGTAAGCCACATGTTGGGGGGTGCTAAGGTGTCCTGGCCTAAATGCTGCATGAGAGGCGGTCAGTGTATGTGCGTCAGGGTATGGGAGGGAACTGGTGGGAAATGAGTATGACGGTCCGGATAGGTGAGTAATAAAATTTTCTGCTGTCTTATCCCTCTAGGTCAGTGCCCACCAGAAGAAGGGCATTTGGTGTGCCATTGCCAAGGAGGCGCGGATCCTGGGGGTCTATCACAGACGGGGCACCCACTGCCACAAGAGATGGGAGGACCTGCGCCACTGGACCAAGAAGACGGCGGAGGCCCAGCTGGGGCTGGCCTCCCAACGTGGAAGGGGTACCCGTCGCACCATGACCCCCCTGATGTTCCGCATTCTGGCGGTGGCATATCTGGAGTTGGATGGGCGCTTGAGGGCATCACAGCAGCCACAAGGAGATGAGTAGAGATTCTGACTTTGCACTCTTTAGGTCGGTAGCTGGGTGGGGGATGTGGGCTGTAGGTGGCCCTAGGCCAGGGCGATCATGCCAGGGTAGGTCCCTTGTTTGCAGGCTCTGAAGTACCCCTACTCCAATGGTACAAGTGGCCAACTACTACTGGGCAGGGTCCGGTGGGTTTCAGATGTGCAGGTGCTGGCGTTAGTCATTGTACCCTATGGGCTGGTGACTGTCTTTGTAAATGGTTGGGCATGGTCTAGTGCATAGGGCAGCTCAGTGTGTGTTGTGTACGCCAACAGTAGTGGTGTTGCTTGCATTGACCATGTGTCTATCCCCCCAGGACAGGATTTTGTCATCCTGTCCTTGTGTGCATTAGCATCATCTGGCAGAGGAGCAGAGGCACCGGCGACGGAGGGAGCTGCATCCCACAAGGCCAATGAGGGTGAATCCACTGAGGGTAAAGGCACCAGTGGGATGGAGGGCGAGGGGAGCTCCACAACGGGGACAGGAGGGGATACCAGTGACAGCGACTCCTCCTCTGATGGAAGCTCCCTGGCGGTGGCAGACACCTCTGTGCCCACCCCATCAACAGGTATAGCTGCCACCCCCCTACCAGCACTGCCCTCCCAGCAGCCCCTCAGCGTGTTTCCCGTGCCCACTCACCTAGGAGGGTGGGCATCGCCTTCACCCCAGGCACCTCAGGCCCTGCCCCAGTCAGCCCTGCTGCCCTCAGTGAGGAGGCTATTGACCTCCGGAGATCCCTCACTGTTGGGCAATCAACCATTCTGAATGTCATCCAGGGTGTTGAGAGGCATTTATAACAAACAAATGAATACTTGGAGGGCATTCATTCTGGTGTGGCGGCCCAACAGAGAGCATTTCAGGCTCTGGCCTCAGCACTGATGACAGCCATTGTCCCTGTGTCCAGCCTCCTCCCTCCAACTTCCACTACCCAGACCCAATCCCCTCTACCTCAGCCTATCCCAAGCACACCTTCAGACCAGCATGCACACACATCAACTCACAAAAGTGTCTCAGGAAAAAAGAAGCACCACACATCATCACACAGTCACTCACAAGCACCATACCCATGCACACATACCAACATCCACTTCCTCCACTGTGTCCCCCTCCTCCTCTTCGTCCACCTCCCTCCCAGTAGATTCTCGACTCACACCTGCATGCACTACATCATCAGCCACTGCCTCGATCACAAGCACGCCAATCACAACACACCCCTCACGAGCAATCACCCCCCACAACCATGCACGTCCCAGTGTGTCTGTGAGCCCTTCTCCCAAAGTACACAAATGCAGGCACACACCCACTCAACTGCCATCCGCCTCCAGCCCATGCATCTTCACCCAAACTCAGCAGACGTTCACCTCCTACAACCACTACCTCTTCCTCCACTCCCACACCCCCTCCATCTTCCCTTTCCCAGTGTGTCGATTTTTATTTTCCTGGCTAACGTTGACCTCTTCCCTACACCTCCCCCCGTCCTTCCCCTAGGGCCAGGATGTCTAGATCCCAGGCCAGTGCCTCAGTCACAAAATCGGCATCCGCTGTGGTCCCTGCAAGTCCGAGAGGATCAAAGGGGCACCGTCAGGGCTGCCAGTGTGCCACCTACCAATGCAAAGGACCACCCCATTCCACCACCTGCCAAAGTTAAGAAGGGGCCGGCATGCAGCAGGGAAAAGACGCACCAACCACCTAGCAACGCCTCATCCAAAACCAAAGAGGACAGTGCCAAGGTCCCAGCAGCGACTATCAAGGTGGGGAAGGGACACAAAAGCAAGGGAAAGTCACGTCAGAGCACGGAGCCTTCTGGTGAGGGACTGGTGACCACCATTTCTCCTGACAGGCCAGCAGACTGTACCACGGTAAGCACCGCCGCAACGACCGCCACCTGCGCCGCCACCTGCACCGCCACCTGCACCGTCACCTGCACCACCCCTTGCACTGCCGCTGCCACAATGACAGTCACCAGCAAACTCCCCAGTGGTCAGCCGTCTGAAGCTGCTGGAGATGGCCTGGTGTCTCTCTCCACTACTACAGACACCTGCACCACGGGCAGCACCGGCATCATCTCTGCCGCAGACACCTCCGCAGCCACCGCCATATGCACCGCCAGGTGCCCAGCTGGTGCCACTACATCGGACATCAGCAGCATCCCCAGTGGGCAGCCGTCTGAAGCTGAAGGAGATGTCCTGGACCCTGCACACACCACATGAGGCACCACCACTAGCACTACCAGCAGTTTGCAGCCTAAGTCGCCGTAGGATGGAGTGTGTCTCTGCCTCCATGGAGTATCATGCTACCTGTTCCCTGCACATCTCGTGCCTCAGACACCCAGGTGAGGGAATGGGAACTGCCCCACCCCAGGTGCAGCATCACTTGGCACAATGCCCCCTCCCGAACCAGTGGAGATATGCAGACACTCACCCAATCCTTGGCAGGATGAAGCACACTGGGCACAAAGCCCCCTCCAGAACCAGTGGAGAGATGTATCCACTCACCCAATCCTTGGCAGGATGAAGCTCACTGGGCATAGAGCCCCCTCCAGAATCAGTGGAGAAGCCATCCACTTGAGAGACTATGGCCTTGCACTCCCAAGGACCAGGCATGCAGGCAAACCACCCACTAGAGAGACTGTGGCTTTGCATTCCCCATGACCAAGCAGTGAGCAAACCACCCACTAGAGAGACTGTGGCCTTGCACTCCCCAGGACCAAGCAATGGGAAACCACCAACTTGAGAGACTGTGGCTTTGCACTCCCAAGGAGCAAGCAGTGGGCAACCCACCCACTTGAGAGACTTGTGAGACTGTGGCTTTGCACTCCCCAGGAGCAAGCAGTGGGCAACCCACCCACTTGAGAGACTGTGGCTTTGCACTCCCCAGGACATCGCTGTGGGCATGTTGCCCCCTCGAGGAGCAGTGGCGTAGTACCATCTTCGACTGAGCTGCCCCCTTCCCCCTGAGGTGCCTGTGTTTTTTGACCTGATGCCCCTGCAGTGTTCTCTCCGTTTTGAGGCAGGAGTCAATTGTGTGCTTTGCCCATGATGTTTTGCCCACTGGTCCATGGACATTTACAAGGGACAGTCTAGGGCCTTCTGTACATAATGTAAATATTTGTATATACTGATTTTTTAAATTAATTTGCTATATCTGCATGTTCCAAAATATCACTGATTGAACTCAATTCCATTTCTCCTTGCGTTCATCAAGGGGCTAACGGGGTGTATCTGTAATGTTGTTGGATGTGTTAGTGTGTATGGTGTTGTGGGTGAGGGTGAGGGGTGGGGCGTTACATGTCGCAAGTGTGTGTCACTCTCTTTTCACTCCCCTGTGTGCTAGGTGCAGTACTCACCGTCGTCGCCGCCACCTTCTTTCTATTCCCTGGTGTATTAGTAGATACACCAACATGGGGAGGACCTGCAACTCAGGCTCCATGCCATCCTGGTTCTTTGTTGAGTGTCGAAAGGTGGGTGGTTCTCCTTCAGTGTACTGTTTCTGCCTTGCTTTTGATGACGTTGGTACCGCCCCGGAAAAGGTGGCGGATTGGCCTCTCATAATACAGTTGGCCGTACATTGTCTTCCGCCGTGGTGTTTGCTGCTACCGCCTTGGTAGTTGGAGTGTTAAGACCGCCACGTGGATTCATGGGTCATGATAGTGTGGGTGTATTCCTGTTGGCGTGACGGTGGAGATTTTGTTATCGCCAGTTTATCACTGACCTTTGGTTTGGCGGGCTTGTGTGGGTGTCTGGATTTTGGCAGATTCAGACCTGTGGGTCATAATAGCTGTAGCAGAATTCTGCCGCCGTAGTGGTGTGTTGGAGGTCTTCTGCTCGGCGGTAAGCGGGAGTTACCTCCAATGTTGTAATGAGGGCCATAGTCTCTGGTTATACGCACATTTAACATTTTTATTTCTTGAAGGTTTTAAATTACATTGCATAGAGGCAAAACACAGCTGTCAGGGCACCCATGAATCTATAATTCCAAGTAAGTAATATATCAATATGTAATGTATAATGGCATTAATGCCATGGAGAGTTTCAAGCTCAATTTATTGTTCAACAAAAAAGTTCATCATAGTAACCACAGAATTGTCCTTTGACATCCATGTTCATGTAGTAAACACAGTATTGAAGTCAGTATCCATGTAGCACATACTGTACACATGTGGCTGTATGTGCTACATGGATACTATTGATATATTACTTACTTGGAATTATAGATTCATGGGTGCCCTGACAGCTGTGTTTTGTCATTGTGAGTTTCCCTGGAAACATTAGAGGAGTTAGGAAGATCCTCTTGCCAGGAGCACCATGTTAAAATTGGAATGTTAATGCTATTATATTGACTCACTGTGAGCGCCCATATCCTATGACTTGCTTCCTATGTGCTCTCAATTTTCCTACATTGCATAGAGGGCATATCTTTGAGAAATACCTGGTGAACATGGAACATAGTTTTTTACCTTGCCGTGGTGAATGACTTCACTGAATAAATTGTATCAAATAAAGGAATACAACGTATATGCAACTGCTTCCTCAGCAGTCAGGTTGCACACTGTGCAAGGAATACAGCATGGAGCCGTAAAGATTAGAAAATATAAAATATGAAGGCAGTATATTGATATAAAATGTGGGTAATTTTTTAACATTCTCTTGTGTTTACTTGTTTGTCCACGTATTTTGTAGTATCTTTTTGGTTTTCATGATGATGTACGATTACATGAAGCAAGTTAAAATGGCATGCACCATCTGACTCTGCGTGCATTACGAAGTGTCTGGGTGGGGGAGGTGGGCTGTGGGTTCCCCTAGGCCAGGGCGAGTTTTGTAGGTAAGGTCCGTTCGTGAGCAGGCAATATGGCACCCCAACCCCACCAGTGGTTAGAGCCAACTACACCTAGTCAGGCTCCTGTGACTTCCATGTGTGCAGCAATCAGGCATAGGCCTTGTACCCCATGTCCTGTACCCCATGTCCCTGTAATTAATTAGGGAACTCTAAGTGCATGGCGTAGTGCAGAGGGCTGCTGTGTCTGTAGTGTCTGCCAACGGTAGCTGTATTCCATGCACTGAACATGTCTTTCTTCTGTCTCCCCCCCTTTCTGTGGTCTACCTGTTCTTGTGTGCATTAGCATTATCAGGCGGAGGAGCAGTTGCACCGGAGCATGAGGGAGCTGCTTCCCACATGGCCCTGGAGGGCGAGACAACTGAGTCTGAAGCCACCAGTGGGACAGAGGGTGAGGGGAGCTCCACGGCGGGGACAGGAGGTGACATCAGCGATAGCGACTCTTCCTCTGATGGTAGCTCCCTTGCGGTGACGGGCCCCTATGTGCCCCCTCATCAAAAGGTACAGCTGCTACCCCCCCTACCAGCACTGCCTTCCCAGCAGACCCTCATCATGTGTCCCGTGGCCGCTCACCCAGGAGGGTGGGCATCTCCTTCGCCCCAGGTACCTCAGGCCCTGCCCCAGTCAGCCCTGCTGCCCTCAGTGAGGAGGTTATTGACCTCCTGAGATCCATCACTGTTGGGCAGTCTACCATTCTGAATGCCATCCAGGGTGTCGAGAGGCATTTGCAACAAACAAATGCATACCTGGAGGGCGCTCATTCTGGCCAGGCAGCCCAACAGAGAGCATTTCAGGCTCTGGCCTCAGCACTGATGGCAGCCATTGTCCCTGTGTCTAGCCTCCCCCCTCCAACTTCCTCCACCCAGACCCAATCCCCTTTACCTCAGCCTATCCCAAGCACACCATCAGACCAGCATGCACACTCATCAACACACAAGGGTGGCTCTGGCAAACATAAGCACCACACATCCCACAGGCACTCACACAAGCACCATCCCCATGCAGACACTGCAACATCCACTGCCTCCACTGTGTCCCCCTCCTCCACGTCGTCCTCCTCCCTGTCTCGTCTTCACTCACACCTGCATGCACTACATCCTCAGCCACTGCCTCCATCACCAGAACGCCCATCACCACCCACCGATCACGTGCACTCACCACCCCCACTACCATTCACACATCCCCAGTGGCCTCTCCCAGTGTGTTAGTGAGCCGTCCTCCCAAAGTACACAAACGCAGGCACACACCCACCCAACAGCCATCCACCTCACAACAGCCTCCGGCCCATGCACCTTCACCCAAATTCAGCAGATGTACACCTCCTACAACCACTACCTCTACCTCCACTCCCAAACCCCCTCCATCTTCCCGTCCCAGTGTGTCTAAACTGTCTTTCTCCACTGGTTCTGGAGGGGGCTTGGTGCCCATAGTGCTTCATCCTGCCAAGGACTGAGGTAGTGGATGCATCTCTCCACTGGTTCTGGAGGGGGCTTGGTGCCCAGAGTGCTTCATCCTGCCAAGGACTGAGGTAGTGGATGTCTTTCTCCACTGGTTCTGGAGGGGGGCTTGGTGCCCAGAGTGCTTCATCCTGCCAAGGACTGAGGTAGTTGATGTCTTTCTCCACTGGTTCTGGATGGTGCTTGGTGCCCAGAGTGTTTCATCCTGCCAAGGACTGAGGTAGTGGATGTCTTTCTCCACTGGTTCTGGAGGGGGCTTGGTGCCCAGAGTGCTTCATCCTGGCAAGGACTGAGGTAGTGGATGTCTTTCTCCACTGGTTCTGGAGGGGACTAGTTCTGGAGGGGGCTTGGTGCCCAAAGTGCTTCATCCTGCCAAGGACTGAGGTAGTGGATGTGATACTCCACTGACGGTGGTGCAACATGCAAGCTGGCCAGGCTCCTGGAACTGACCACCAGCCTCAGACGACTGATCACTGGGGATGGCAGCCATGTCTGCGGTGGTGCCATTGGCTCCGGATGTCGCGGGCCGCTAGCGGTGCTGGCAGCAGTGTCAGTAGTGGCAGTGCTTGCGGCTGCCTCAGTGGCATCGGTGCTGGTGGCGGTGTCAGTAGCGGCGGTGCTTGCGTCGGACTCTGTGGCATCGGTGCTGACGTCGGGCTCTATGGCATCGGTGCTGGTGGCGGTCTTTGTGGCGGCCGTGCTGGCGGCGGGCTCTGTGGCATCGGTGCTGGTGGCGGGCTCAGTGACTGCAGTGCTGGTGGCGGGCTCAGTGACTGCGGTGCTGGTGGCGGTGCTGGTGGCGGTGCGTGTGGCGGTGCAGGTGGCGGTGCTAGTGGTGGTCTTGTCCGCCGTGCAGGTTGGCGTCGACGTGGACATGCCCTTGATTTTCTGGCCCTTCCCCACCTTGGATGGTGGGGCAGCTGTCTTGCCACTATCCACTTTTGTTTTGCCTGAGCCCTTAGTGGCAGGTGTTTATCACCTTCTCCATCCGGGATGTGGGCAACTTTTTTACTTTTGGAGGTGGCGGAATGTCCTTTCCCTCTCTCCGCGGAACACTGGCAGCCCTGTTGAGGGACAATGAGGGATCTCAGGAGGTCAATAGCCTCCTCACTGAGGGCAGCAGGGCTGACTGGGGAAGGGCCTGAGATGCCTGGGGCGAAGGAGATGCCCACCCTCCTGGGTGAGTGGGCACGGGACACACACTAAGGGACTGCTGGGAGGGCAGTGCTGGTAGGGGGGGTGGAGGCTGTACCTGTTGATGCGGTGGGCACAGAGGTGCTAACTACCGCAAGGGAGCTCCCATCAGAGGAGGAGTCGCTCTCACTGCTGTCTGCTCCTGTCCCCGCCCTGGAGCTCCCCTCGCCCTCCATCCCACTGGTGGCTTCAGACTCCGTTGCTTCGCCCTCCAGGGCCAAGTGGGTTGCAGCTCCCTCCTGCTCCGGTGCCAATGCTCCTCCACCTGCTGATGCTATTGCACACAAGAACAGGGAGACCACAAAAAGGGGGGGGAGACAGAAGAAAGACATGTTCAGTGCATGCAACACCACTACCGTTGGCGGACACAACACACATGGAGCAGCCCTCTGCACTATGCCATGCACTGACAGTTCCTAGAAATTTCAGCTGACCATGGGTTACGAGGCCTAAGACCAATTGCTGCACACCTGGAAGTCACAGGAGCCTGACTAGGTGTAGATGGCTCTTACCACTGGTGGGTTTCGGATGCCACATGGCCTGCCTCACAAGGGACCTTGCCTACCAAGTTTGCCCTGGCCTAGGGGAACCCACTGCCCTCCTCCCCCACCCAGACACCTCGTAATGCGCGCTGAGTATGCTGAATGAGAATGTACTAACCCCCTTTTGGCTGCTGTGATGCCCATCCATCTCTGCATACGCCACCACCAGGATCTGGAACATCAGGGGGGTCATGGTGCGACAGGCACCCCTCCCACGTTGGGAGGCCATCCCAAGCTTGACCTCCGCTGTCTTCTTGCTCCAGTGGCGCAGGTCCTCCCATCTTTTCTGGCAGTGGGTGCTCCATCTGCGGCAGACCCCCAGGGTCCGGACATCCTTGGCAATGGCACGCCAAATACCCTTCTTCTGGTAGGTGCTGACCTAGAGGAATGGTACAGGGGGAAAGGAAATTACTTACCCGTCCGGACCGTCATTCTCATTGCCCCCCAGTTCCCACCATGCCCTGGCGCACATACACTCCCCATCCGCACATGCAGGCCTCAGCCCCACCCACGTATCTTCCATCAACACCACTCAAAACAGGCATTGCCCATGCAGCATGCTCACAATGTACTCACCTGTTTGTCTGGAGGACTGTACAGTTGCGTATACTGGGGGAGGACCCCATCCACTAGCTTCTCTAACTCCTCGAAGTGAAGGCAGGGGACCTTTCCCCAGATACATGAGCCTTTGTCGCTTCCAGACACAGGTCACAGCAGCACTTGCAGTGTAGGTCCTCTCCTGTTGAAGGTCAGGTATCAAGTGAGTGAACAGACAGAAAATGGCAGTCACGTCCTCAGCGGTGCGCACCGTCACCGCCGCCGTACATCGTCATTGGCTCCTGGGACCCATAGGGCCCAATATTAACCAATGCAGAATTGCACCATGGTCTTTGACCGCCCACCGCGACGGTGTACAACGCCAGCACACAGTCAGATTCCGGTGTCTGCATATCTCTGGGGGTGTCCTGCTCTACAACCCACAAAAGGTGTGCTAGATCATTGTGGCCTGCTGCATGCTGCACAATCTGGTCCTGAGGCATCACATCCCATTGCTGGATGCAGAGGAGGGGTAGCTGTAACAGTGGCTGATAAAGGGGACATGGGGAGTGATGAAGAGGAGGAGGATGAGGATGCAGCTGACTCCAGGACAGAGCTGAGTCAACAGTACTTCGACTGAGATGCAGGTATGTGTCAACTGTCTGGTATGTGTTCTCTACAACTATCTGCCTTGTAATTGCTTACACCTGTTGTCTGTGACCACTGATGGTATTGGTTGCAGCTCTGACTCTGGGTGGGTTGGGGGGGTGTCACATGTGCCCATGACTTAGGTACTCACAGTGTACAGGTCAGACCTATAGTCAGGCAGCTGTTGTGCTGGTGCACTAGGGCCACCAACGTGTATATACAATGTTCCCTGAGCTGCCAGTTCAAGTACTATGTGTGTGCCACACAGGGTTGCTGCATCTGTGCAGTACCTATCCTGAAAGTTGACATTAAGTGGCAGTGCTACACTGTTGTTGGTGGCAGTGTGTATGGAGTTAGGTTTGGCACTGGGTGCTATGAGGGTGGGACCATTGGGTGAGTATGTGTTGTTTTTCTGTGTTGGCACTGGTCAAATGGTTGTGGACTTGACTGCCATATCTGCCTTGGATACATGTTCCTACAGTGCATTTGTGTTGAGTTGGCATCTGTGACTCCTACGGTGATTGTTGTCCATGTCTTGCTCTACTTTCAGGACATTGTAGTGCTATATTCTGGTCCCTGCCTGACCTGTTGCCTCCCTTGACACATATCTCCAGCCACTAGCTGCTCCACAATCAACCTCTCTGGATTTTGCTCCCCCTCTGTCACCTTTCCATGCATGTGCTGGGCGATGGGTTGCCAGTTGCACATGGATTGGCAGTTCCATTTGTACTCATGACAAATAAAGATGTAGGTAGTAACTGTGCTCAATAGTGTTCATTAGTGAGGGACATATGTAAGGGGTGATGAGTGGGATCATGGCGGCGGACTTCATCAGAGTGATGATGCCAGCTTTGGGTAATCCAGGTCCAGTATGCTGGCCAAGGGTAAACAGAGATATGAAAGTGGACAGTGAACAGGGTGTCTCAGTCAAACATAAGGGAGAATGTTCAGGAGAGGGTCACTTCCTGGCCGTGGTCGTGGTCTTGGCATCATGTCCAGATGGATGTCTAGTTGGACATCCTCGCCTGCATGGGAGTTCCTCAGCTACAGGGGTAGGGGTGCCGGTGTCCTGCGAGTCCTACACAGTAGCAAGGATGTGGGCCACTGTGTCCTGGGTCTGCTAGTATACACCCAGGACTTGGTTGAGGGCCTCCAGGGCAGGCAGTTGGTGTGGCTGCCTGAGCCTTGGACCACAGTTCCCCTCCCACTACCCCTGCCCCCCTGTGTCTGTGCCCCTGGCACAGTCTGCCCACTCCCAGTAGCAGCAGGGCCTTGATTGTCTGGAGTGTGTGCCCTTGACTCTGGCCCCTGTACTATGGGCACACGTCTGATTGTGAGGTCCCTGGGGCACAGGTTTTGGGTTCAGGGGCTGACTGTGGTGTACTTGCCACATGGGTTTGGGCATCCGGTGTGTCCAGGGTGGGTCTGCTGTTGGTGGTCTGTACGGTGGCCCAAAATTGCCCAGGCAAGTCGTCCCATTCCAGACATCCAGTGGGGCTTTCATCCTGGGGAGGGCTGTCTGAGTCTGGCATCCTCAGCATGGTGGCAGTGGCAGGGGTACCTGTGGATAGAAACAGTAGATATTAGTTCTGTAACTGTAGTTGTTATGTCAAACTTGTGATGCATGCAGTGGCTCAACTTGCTTCCCTGTGATGGCAATGACAGCTGCTGCACTGCAGACGTTGATTTGGTGTAGGGGTTTGTGTCATGGTTTCCTTGTGGCCCCCATGCCACATTGTGGATGGTGATTGGCATTGCTGTCATTGCCATGTGTTGGGACAAAGTTGTGGCAGACAGGAGGTGTGGGCTGTGGTACGGTTGTCCATGCAAATGTTCCACTGTGCAGTGGGTCTGTGTTGTGTTGCTGTGTGGGTTGTGCTGGATTGTGGGAGCTGCGGTTCTTCACATTGTGGTTGTCATCTGTGCATGAGGAGTGAGTGAGTAGGGATGGTGGGAGTGGGGTGGTGCGGTATGCAGAGGAGTGGCATGGGGTGTTTGGGACGGGTGCAGTGGGGTGGGTTGTAGTAGGTTGGAGAGTGGTGGGGAGGCATGCTGGGCAGGGGTGATTGATGCTTGGGGGGTATTGTTGACTTACCAGAACGGTGCGAACAGCCAACGGTTTACCACTGTGTATGTACCTCTGTGCTGTAGGTTGCCTCTAAATATGACGGTCAGAATGGTGTCACTGTGGCGTGGCTGACGGATGAACAGTCACTCTTTCGCTGTGGCTTGGCCTGGTGGTGTTGGTTTTGTGTCTGTTATTGGGCAGTTTGTGTTTTGTGACTCATCATCCGGCCGGTGCATGGCGGTCTTGCCCAAAGACTGCTGAGGTCGTAATGAGGGCCAAACTGTTTAAAGCATTCAAGTATCACAAAACAGTAATAAAATAAAACACAAGAAACAGTTTAAAAATCCCAAACCAATTTATCAAAATAGGACATATTTTTATATTTAAATTAACACCAAAACAAATAAAATCAGATAAGGGAAACCGGAGATGTGAATTTTGAAAGAATTAATGTTTTTAAGTGCTTAGAAACGAAAAGCTCCACTTGCCATATCTGGTCGCACCTCGACCGGGGCAAAGTCAAAGTTTAAGGCTGACCGTGACAGAGCCCTGATCGGTTACAGCAAGGCAGAGGCCTCGGTTAAAAGTTTACCTTCGGACTTATTCTTTTTCTTCAAGATTTTCTTCAGCAGGGCGAAGTCACCAATCCAATCCGACCTCCCTTCAGCCCTTTTCGGATCCGCGTCGCAGGAGACCTCAGTGGTGAATTCTACCTTTGGACTTAGATGATTTTTCAGGACAGAAATCTTTGTCCGGGCTAAAGCTGAATCTTGATCCAACGTCCCTGGAGCCCTCCTTGGATACTCCGCGTGGGATGTCCAGGTCAACTTTTTACGTACGGACTTTGTCACATTTTTTGAGCTTTTTCTCTCTGACGTTGGACGTCCCTCCACAACAAGCCGATTTCGAGTCACCATCATCGGATTGCCTTTCCAGGGGCCCTAGTGACATCCTGGAAATCTGGGGCTCCGGAACTTTTCAGTGGGACAAACCTGCAAGCCAGGACAGGTCGCAGTCAACGTAAGCCGGTTTGACTCTCGACGGCGGGTCAGTCCCTTAATGGAGCATTTTACCAAAAGTTCTCCAGTCTACTCCAAAACGCTAGATCTTCTTCCAGAAGGTCTTTAAAGTTCGTTTAGGAGTCCACAGCTCACCACAAGGTTCCAGAAACTCTCAGTTGCTCATTGAGGGCTAGGACGCCAACTCCCAGAATGCACTTGGCTCAAACTCCAAAATGACAGTGGTTAGCTGGTCAGTTTCTTCAGGATTTGCTACAGGGGATTCTGGTTAGCTTGTTTTTACCTGTAGAAAGTAGGGAGTCCCTTCTTGATCCAGTTGAAGCTAAGCAAAGTCCTTTTTGTGGTGAAGCCCAAGTGTGCAGTTGGTGCTGTCCTTCAGAGTGCAGTGACCAGGTGCAGGTCAGTGGTCCAGGAAGGCAGTTCTTCTTCTTCTGATGTTGTTCCCTGTAGGGATCTGAGGTGTGGGTGCAGCTCTGCCGTATTTATCCTTGCTTTTGGGGTAAAAAGCAGAAGGGGGGACTGCCCAATCACAGACAGGCCACTACCCCCTTGGATGACCACTTCCTGGGAAGTGTGGCAAAAATCAATCCCAGGGAGCAAAATCCTTAAAACATCCAATATGGCTGAAACTGAATTTTGGAGGTTAGGTCTGGCTGGCTGAGCCCACCCACTCGTGTGGCTAAACATCCTTAACACACACCTTTCCTGCCTTCCCCTAATCTAATCAACAGAGCACCTAATTGTTTGGGGTAGCAGGAAATGGGGGAGGTTCTGAGCTGCTCCAAATGTCCTTACATCCGTTGAAGACCAGTTGGCTTCTCTCCCCGATCCTGTTTCACTATCAGCTGAGGCAGATATCCTCCCCCAGGCACCTCCTTCAGCCCAGGCTACTTCACACCTCATCAAGGCAGCCTAGCCAGGGTGCCAGAGGCCAGTCAGAGAAAGGCACTACAGAGCTGAACTTGACAACTTTCAGGTAGAGTTTTAAAACTCTTTCCCTAAACTAGTTATATTAAATTCAACAAGGGCAAGCTGTGGGATTTAACATAACAATTAATTTGATACCAAACTCAAAATATCTGGCTCCTATGGGGAATTTAATATTAAAATAAAGTCTCACCATTTTAGCGTATGGAGCCCATTCACTACAGTAAGGGAAAAACAAATTTGGCTATTTTACCTCACCCGGGCTTATTAAACAATTTTTATAAGGCCCCTGATTATAGTTACATGGCACACAATCCTAGGAGAATTTAGGGCACGCCTTAGGGGTGACATGTGTAAAAATAAGGTAGTCTAAGACTTTGGAAGTACTTTTAATTCCAAAGTCAAATTTGCAAATAACTTTAGTTTAAAAGTGCCAGCAAGGCAAACCTGCCTTTAGAATTACACTGGGCGTCTCAGTAGTGCATCTCTGGGTGCACTACCTATACTGGGGTCCCTAATCCAACATTCCCTGCCATATACTAGGGACGTCTAGGTAGGTTGATACTGCCAATTATAATTAGCCTATTTTGAATATCCACTTTACACAGAGCACTGGGACTGGTAAGCAGTACCCAGGGCACAGCAAGAGTAACCACCAGCATCTGTCCAAATAGTTTAGGGGTGACCAGGAAAAAAGGAGGACTTTCCTACAGTTAACATGCTTTCTGTAATATCTGAGGTACTTTACAGTGTAGTCAGTGTAGGTAGTGTGTTCAACAACAAGTTCATAAATTTCTACAGTTCTGGTTGGTAGATGTTGATTGAGTGACAGGAGTTACAGTAACAAGTTTAAAATTGCCTGGCACTCACTTCAAGAAAAGTCTTTCATGCCTTTCCTACGGACTGATCTGATGAGTATTGAATTTGAATGCATACTTGTTGTGGAAGAAAACAATAGCTTTCTCCATGATCACACAGGTCTTTTTAGAAGGTTTCCACAGTATTAACGACTGGTTGAAATTCTTTCAGAAATGCACAAAGATTGGAAACCCATTCCCAGTCAAGCATTCCACTCCGAACACCTCTTCGTAGTTTGCAAACATATTGAAAACTCTTTTTGAACAAGTGTACACTTGAGCATTTCCTGTTGAACATTATGATTTACTTTTTACACCAAATTGTTGTACTGATCTGCGATTTCCCTGCTGCCCCCCACAAATAAAATACTATTTTGGCCTGATGGGATGCTTGATGTTTCCGAAGGTTTTGAAAAAAAAATCTTAAATTGTGTTATACCATTGTTTAGATAGAGCATACAGCATCTTGGGATGCCATGACACATCAATGGACTGTATTCATGTGGACCAAGCTGTTCAGTGGTATCTTCTGAGCCGCGAAGCAAACTGTTCTGGGGGAAGGGCTTGCTGGGCTGCAAAATGGGAATGGGCTTATAGTGCTCCCCTGACCGCCCATGATCCGAAACTATCCTGAAACCCCTTGGGGATTGCAATATTCACCTGCTGCCGCCAGATCTTTTGAGGCATAGGTGAACCCACAATTGCAGGGTTTGGTGATGTCAGATGCCCTGGATCACCAAGATTCTGGTGCAGGCAGCATGGCGGGATGTAGGCCAGAGGACGTGACCACTGCTGCCTCAGATGTTCTTGGGATCGGCGGTGGGAGCTGGAGTTTGCTGAGCCTGCTGGCCAGCCTACCGGAGACTGATGCCTGCTCGCGGAGGAGCCTGCCGTCGGAGCACCGCAGGGACTTGCGGATCTCTGGTGTGTCGGTTGGCAGGGCCTGGACATGGCATGATCCTGTGCACCCACTGGAATGGCACTGTACGCGACATGATGGCGGAGACAGCGCATCGCATATTTGTATGACTGGAGTCACTGGAGCACCTCCCTTTCTCCTTCTCAGCAGATGGATTTGGCTCTCAGTTTTACAACAGTCCAGTGGTTGGCTGGGGGTGCCCTCCTTCTTCACTGCCACTTTGCTCTGACCTACCATGGAGGACATTCCGAGGCCCCCTATACACTGTAAGGCCCATATTTATACTTTTTTAGTGCCACATTTGCATCGTTTTTTGACACAAAAGCAACGTAAACTTACAAAATACAATTGTAATTTGTAAGTTTGCACCACTTTTGCGTAAAAAAATGACGCAAATGCAGCACTAAAAAAGTATAAATATGGGCCTAAGTGTCATTGCAAGCCCTGCTATCATATATTATCAAACTCACAAGTGCACACTCAGAGTCCCCTCCTCTCTTTGACTTTTCTGGAGCACTTAATAGCCGATGCATTGAGGTGGCGGGGGAGAGTGGGTGCTCCTCCGTCATGAAGTTGCACAGTACATTTAGATAACGCACTAGTATTGGTTGGGGTGCCCAGGAGGTGCTTCACCGTTAAATGCATGAGGGCATAAGATCCCTGTATGTGCTGCAACACCTGCAGCCCCTTCTCATCACATTGAAAGCCTGGCACAATGTGTAAGGCAGATAAGACCAAGGCCAAGCTCCATTTTGAACAGCGCAAGTCGCATAGGGCGCGTGAGGAGTGACATGACGAAACTGGCCATAATGCAGAAGATATGGACTCTGAGGCAGAGCCCAATCACAAGCAAATCCTCACGGTGATGCAGCAAAGCCTTGCCACAATTGTCGGCAAAATAGATTAATTGTCCTTTAGAATGGACAGGATGACGGAAAGGCTTGATAAACATGCTGAGCGCTTTGACACGACTGTGCGTAAAATTTCTGACATAGAGGATGGACCTGCCATCATAGCTGCAGAGCAGTCGACGATGGGCAAAACACTTACTGCACTTCAAGCCAAGGTTGAAGACTTAGAGGCTAGGTCCCAAAGGAGCAACCTGTGCGTGATCAGCGTTGCTGAATCAACCTCAATAGACAATATGGAGCAATACATTGACCAGCTGCTTGCCAAGATTTTGGGTTGCAAAACTTCCTCAGATTTCTTTTGTGGTTGAGCAGCCACACCATTCACTGGCACCTATACCACCACCTGGGGCTCCCACGAGGCCAGAGGTAGCTAAGTTGTTGGACTATAGGGATAGAGATGCGGCTTTGAGAAAAGCGTGGGAACTTAAGACACAACAGCATGAGGGATCTGACATCTCCCTTTATCCTGACTACACAGCAGGTCCAGGAAGCTCGGTGACTTTTTCTCCTGGCGAAAAGCAATTCGGGGAACTGGGTCTGGACTACTGTATGCTATATCCAGCTAAGTTGCGAGTTGTGCTGGACGGGGTGGCAAATAATTTTACTGACCACAACAGCTTACCCAATTCCTGAAACATAGGGCTGCCATGAACGTTCATCAAGATTCCTTGAATCCTTGACAGGGAAAAGAGAATGCAGCTAGGTGTTTAACAGCATAATTTGTTTTCACTATCCTAACTTCCCTTACAGGTGGCTCTGATTACTTGCTTCTCTGATGATGGTGGCCGGGGGTAAGGCACTCTGCCACAGATCATATTCCCAGACTGGTATAGAGGATGCAATTGGTATCTCATTAGCATACATGTATACTGTTGCGAGGGGACACTGCAATTGTTGAGTTTTCTTAGACTGTATTACTGGGTGCCGTCTATGCTTTGGTGTATTATTGTACTGTGGCCTGTTGGTTGGGACTCTCGGGTTGGGGTATGTGCCAGCCACCATGGCAAGCCGCACTTTCTGGTACATATAAGGGTTGCAACGACATGCAAGAAGGTGATCTGTTTGGAGTATTGGCGGGTGCGACCTGGCGACATCCACCCCAATGTGTGCTCCAGATTTTTATCTAAAGGGACTCCTGATAATGAGGATGGGTGGGGTAGGGCAGGGTTTTGAAAGTCAGGGCAGGCGGGTTGGGGATCAGCCTGTCATAGCTGGGTACCAGTTAGAGAGTTGGGAACTGTTATTATTGTTTTTGCAAGAGTTAAGCGACAATGGAGTGAACACAATTTTGAAGACTTAGAAATACAACTAACAGCCAACACAGATCTAGATACAATTAATTATTTTACAAAATGTCATGAGTGGCTACAGGAAGCTTTCAATATCCTGATACCACTCAGAAAAACTAAACAGGACAAAAGAAAACCAACACCTTGGAGAAATACAGAACTTAAAAAGATAAAGCAACAAATCAGAAGGTTCCAACAGATCTGGATCAAAACAAACAACATTCAAGACAAACTTCAGCTACACAAACTTAATCAAATATACACATCATCAATCAAAAACCTAAAAGAGGGTACTACTAAGACAGAATTTTAAATGCTAAATCTGCAACTAAAGAATTTTATAAAATTCTCAATGAATTTCAAAAACCTAAATGTATGGAAGGAAGTCATCCCACTGCTCAAGATTTCACAAACAAACTGCCAACTCATTACACAACCAAGGCAGACACATTGGACTCCTATTTAAAACAGAAGAAAACCAACAGCACCAATCCATTTCCTTAAATTCCCTCCAAGAATTAACAAACCCAGCCTCTGTACGCCTTCAAACAAACATCACAAGGTGAATTTATGGATTTGGTCAATGTAAGCAGGCCTTCCGGTTGCCCTTCTGACCCTTGTCCACCACACATCTTTAAGATAATTCTTTCATCTACATCTGCTGCCACACCTGTAAGAAGAATCATCAATAACACCTTAACTACAGGAACTTTTCCTGAAGACCTGAAAAAGGCATACATACGTCTGTTAATAAAGAAAACAAACCTAGACCTGCAGGACCCCAACAACTACAGACCAATCACAAACCGACCTTTCCTGGGCAAACTGATAGAAAGAGCAGCATTCACCCAGATGTCACAATTAATTGAAGATAATTCCATACTTTCAGATGACCAAACTGGATTTCGCCCAGGAAGAGGCACTGAATCGGCACTCACAGCAATGTGGGATGATCTTAAAAACACAGTCTACAGCAATGAGGTTGCTGCACTACTTCTCTTGGACCTCTCAGCTGCCTTTGATACTGTTAACCATGACACCCTAATTCAAAGACTCATCGAAGCCAGCATAGAAAGGACTGCTCTAGACTGGACTACATCCTACCTTCAAAACAGAACTAATATGATCTACTCGCCCCCCTTCTCGTCACCAAAGCAGGGGTCCAAAGGATCGATCATCTCACCTATGTTTTTCAACATCTACATGATGTAATTTCCCGAATTGCTCAATGATTTTCAACTTACATGCTACAACTATGCAGATGACACACAAATACTCCTTAAATTGGAATGCCCCAAAGACATTGAAAACTCACAAATCTTCAGCTGCCTCAGAGCTGTTGATATGTGGATGGCTTGGAGCCATCTCAAACAGAATGCCTCCGAAATGGAAATGCTCACATGTGGTGACTGGAAAAATTATGACCGACTGTGCGAGGGGCCTGACGATCTGGGACCACCTCCTCAAGTATTCAAGGAAGTTAAAAACCTTCGAATTACCATGGACTCCAAGTTAACAATGAATGCCCAAGTGGACAAATTAGCACGATCAAGCTTCATCACCTTGAAGCAGTGGTTCCCAATCTGTGCGCATCGGCTCCCCAGTGCACATTCAAGACTAACCAGGTACACCACACACAGTTTGGGAACCACTGTACTTTATTTTGCATGCCTCTTTTGTGACTGTCTCAGCATATGCTCACACTAACAGAAAAGTACATTGAAGTGCTGCCTGTAGTCTCCATTGAGGAGACTAGGTGTCACTGTAGTTGGTCTGTCATTTCTGTGTGTTTTGGTTGGGGACGCTATGTCCACTACTGCACTTGCTGACAATTGCATTAGAAGTGATCACTGGATAATGATATAGCGAATTTAAGTGTTAAACAGCTGCAATGCGTGTATTTTAAAGATCTGAAATGTTGTTCTGTAACATAAGTTTAACAAAGTTAGCCTCATCCTCCTGTGATTCATTAGAACCAGCATTTTGAAAAAACATTATTTATGTCACTTTGTTCATCCTGCTATATTTTTTCACAAGATGGTAAAGTAATTAATAATGAGTCTGTCATGCTTTTGCTGTAGTGTGGTTTGGAACTCAAGTGTGCTTTAAGTTATCTCATCAATACCTTAAACTATTTGGCAGTTTTAATGTGAAAGTAAACACCACTTTTGTTCCCTCTTGTCAATAACAACCATTTGTTCAGAAGATGAACATCATCTGCATTTATTTTAAACATGGCGCTTGCATAGTCTACAATGGGCAGTTATTTTAGTTCCAGAACACTTTTTAAAGTGTTTTAGTCTTCTTTTACTGTTTTAGGTATATACTAATAAGGGAAAAAATAACGCTGATATTTGTAGCAACTAGGACATAAAAATACTTATGCCAGTAAAACAAATGTGTAGGTGACACACTAGTAGTGTACTGTGAACAAGCTAAATAAAATAAAAAACACTTCTAGCAAAATAGATTCCAGTCCATAAACTAGGTGTGATTCACTGACATTTCAAAAGATCCTTTAATATATTTTTCGATGTTTAAAATAGAATAATATTTCTGTAAGTGTGCAATAAACAGTATTTATAATGCTCTGGTGCAGAGAACAAATGGGGTCAGAGTAAGACAATGGTTGATGGTGTTTCATTTTATAGCTTGAGATGTAACGAGCAGATCTAGTCCTGTACAATTATAGACATTAAACAATAGTGCAAAACGTTTTTTATTCTGCACATGTCACCTCACTGGTGCAAGCATGCCCATAGATGAGCTTCAGGCAGGAGAGTCACAATTTTGAAAGCCACAAATTATGCTATGACTATAAAAAAATGAAACCAGCCCTGTTTTACTAGGGTTACAATCAGCCAAACATGCTCCCTTACTAAACAGCCATATGCATGCTGAATTAAACAACTGTTAAATTGTTATTTTGTTACAGTTATATCACAATACCTTCATTGGCTTCAGCCCAATTATTTTCAGGGAGAAAAATGGAAGTACTCCTTAGGCCGGGCTTTCATCTTCCCACCAGACAAAAAAAAAGTAACATTATAGGGAGCTGCATCCAACGGCCCATAGGTCAAGGGAGCCAGGGGCTGAAAATGTTTGGGAACCACTGCCTTGAAGACTCTGTGACACATCTTCCCCAACCTCGGATTTCCACACAAAATTACAGGCTACTTTCTGTCTTATACAACTATACGTCTATTTATTTATTACTCTAGTCCTACTGTACTAGAGAAAAATAAATAAAATAAAAACTAATAATAAAATTCTAATTATAAATAATTAAATTAAATTAAAAAATGAATAAATAAAAACAAAAATAAAAAAATTATATATATATCTATTTATATATATATTTATAAAAATAAAATAATAAATACATAAAAAATAATAAATCACTTTATGGCCCTCATTACAACCCTGGCGGTCGGTGTTAATGCGGCGGTAATACCGCAAACAGGCCGGCGAAAAAAAAAATGGGATTACGACCGTGGCGGAAACCGCCAACATAGACAGACACTTTAAAACTCCGACCACCACGGCGGTAGAAACTTACACTGCGGCGGTAACTGCCAACAGACAGGCGAAAGACAAAGTACCGCCTCACTGTATTTCAAGACGCCTATTCGCCACCTTTTCCGGGGCGGAATCAACGCTATCAAAAGCACGGCGGAAACAGTAAACAGAAGAGAAACCACTCACCTCTCGACACCCAATGAGGAACCAGGATGCCATGGAGCCCGAACTTCAGGTGTTACCTATGTTGGTTTACCTCCTCTTCTACCAGGAGTAAGAACGGCGGCGACTATGGTGAGTACTGCACCTACAACACAGGGGAGGGGGGAGGAAAGAGAGTGACACACACGTGCAACACGCAACACCCCCACCCTTACCCTCACACACAGCATACACACAAATACATGCATCAACATTACATATACACCACCCCACCCCCTGGAAGAACGCAAGGTCAAAAGGAAATTATTGTAGCGATTGTAATCATGAAAAATCCATTAGTGAAAAGTCAAAATTCAGTATATACAAATAGGTACACCAACTACACAAGTCCGGATAGTGTACCAATTATTGTCCGTGGACCACTGGGCCCAAACTGCATGGGAAAAGCCCATACATGATACCTGACTGGAAACGGAGAGAACTTTGCTGGGGCATCAGATCGAAAATACACAGGCACCTCAGGGGGGAGGTGGAGGGGGGACACCTCAGCCTGACGAATGCACAACGCCACTGCTGCATGAGGGGGCTCCATGCCAACTGCTGTATCCTGGGGAGTGCAAAGCCACAGTCTCTCAAGTCTCTCCAGTGGGTGGTGTGCCCACTGCTCTATCCTGGGGAGTGCAAAGACACAGTCTCTCAAGTCTCTCCAGTGGGTGGTTTGCCCACTGCTTTATCCTGGGGAGTGCAAAGCCACAGTCTCTCAAGTCTCTCCAGTGGATGGTTTGCCCACTGCTCTATCCTGGGGAGTGCAAAGCCACAGTCTCTCAAGTCTCTCCAGTGGGTGGTTTGCCCACTGCTCAATCCTGGGGAGTGCAAAGCCACAATCTCTCAAGTCTTTCCAGTGGGTGGTTTGCCCACTGCTTTATCCTGGGGAGTGCAAAGTCACAGTCTCTCAAGTGGATAACAGTCTCCACTGGTTCTGGAGGGGGCTTTGCGCCCAGAGTGCTTCATCCTGCCAAGGACTGAGGTAGTGGATGTGATACACCACTGGTTCTGGAGGGGGCATGGCACCCAGAGTGCTCCACGTGCAGTGTGGCCGGTATAATTCCCTCACCTGGGTGTGCGTGCCACGAGATTGGCTAGGTCCAGGTAGCATGATACGCCATGGAGGCAGCGACATACCCCACACTGCTGGGGCTTCGGCTTCCACCTGCAGGTGCAAACAGTGATGGAAGCCATGTATCATGGAAGCTGCTCAGGGTCCAAGAACTCACACCCAGCCTCAGACGACTGACCACTGGGGATGGTAGCAGTGTCAGCTGTGGTGTCAGTGTCTGAGGACGCCGCGGGTCGGTGCTTGTCTGTGGCGGTGGTGCTTGCGGCTGTGTCTGTGGCGGCGGTGCTGGTGGCGGTGCATGGGTCAGCACCTGCTGAGGGACAAAGCAGGACGTCTCCTGCAGCCTCAGATGGCTGCCCACTGGGGAAGAGGCTGGGGACTGTCGCTGAGGCTGTAGACGTGCCGGGGGCGGTGAATGTGGCAGGGCAGGTGGCGGTTGTGGTGGCGGGCAGCTAGCGGTGTTCACCGCCATACAGGTTGGCGTGGTCGTGGACAGAAGGTGTGACACTGGTCCCTCAGTCGGTGCCACCATGCCCTCTCCTGACCTGCTCTTCTGCTTTTGGCCCTTCCCCACCTTTGATGGTGCTGCAGTTGTCTTGCCACTTTCCCCTTTTATTTTTGCTGAGCCCTTGGTGGCTGGTAGTTTCGGCTTCTTCCTCCGGGATGTGGGCACCTTTTTCACCTTGGCAGGTTGTGGCATGTCCTTGCCCTCACCACGTGGTACACTGGCAGTCCTGATGGGTGGCGCACTAGATGACCCCGCAGTTGCTGGCACCACTGTGCCTGGGGTTGTGGTGGCTGAGGTGCTGGGCTGGGACCTGGAACGCCTGGCCCTAGGGGAAGGATGGGGGGAGGTGTAGGGCAGAGGTCAATGTTAGACAGGAAGAGTTTTTTAGACATACTGGGACGGGAAGATGGTGGGAGTTTGGGAGTGGAGGTAGCGGTAGTGGTTGTAGGAGGTGTTCGTCTTCTGAATTTGGGTGAAGGTGCATGGGCCGGAGGCTGTTGTGAGGTGGATGGCTGTTGGGTGGGTGTGTGCCTGCGTTTGTGTACTTTGGGAGGAGGGCTCACTGACACACTGGGAGAGGACACAGGGGATGTGCGAATGGTAGTGGGGTGGTGATTGCACATGAGCGGTGTGTGGAGAGGGGTGTGCTGGTGATGGAGGTAGTGGCTGAGGATGTAGTGCATGCAGGTGTGAGTGGAGACGAGACAGGGAGGAAGGAGCAGGACGTGGAGGTGGGGGACACAGTGGAGGCAGTGGATGTTGCTGTGTCTGCATGGGGATGGTGCTTGTGTGAGTGCCAGTGGGATGTGTGGTGCTTATGTTTGCCGGAGCCACTCTTGTGTGTTGAAGTGTGTGCATGCTGGTCTGATGGTGTGCTTGGGATAGGCTGGGGTACAGGGGATTGGGTCTGGGAGGAGGAAGTTGGAGGGGGGAGGCTGGACACAGGGACAATGGCTGCCATCAGTGCTGAGGCCAGAGCCTGAAATGCTCTCTGATGGGCTGCCTGCCCACAATTAATGCCCTCCAGGTATGCATTTGTTTGTTGCAAATGCCTCTCTACACCCTGGATGGCATTCACAATGGTAGATTGCCCAACAGTGATGGATCTCAGGAGGTCAATAGCCTCCTCACTGAGGGCAGCAGGGCTGACTGGGCAGGGCCTGAGGTGCCTGGGGCGAAGGAGATGCTCACCCTCCCGGGTGAGCGGGCACAGGACACACGCTGAGGGGCTGCTGGGAAGGCGGTGCTGGTGAGGGGGTGGCGGCTGTACCTGTTGATGCAGTGGGCACAGAGGTGCCTGCCACCGCAAGGGAGCTCCCATCAGAAGAGAAGTCGCTGTCACTGCTGTCTGCTCCTGTCCCCGCCGTGGAGCTCCCCTCACCCTTCATCCCACTGGTGGCTTTAGACTCCGTTGCTTCGACCTCCAGGGCCAAGTGGGTTGTAGCTCCCTCCTGCTCCGGTGCCAATGCTCCTCCGCCTGATGATGCTTTTGCACACAAGAACAGGGAGACCACAAAAAGGGGGGGAAAGGCAGAAGAAAGACATGTTCAGTGCATGCAACACCACTACTGTTGGCGGACACAACACACATGGAGCAGCCCTTTGCACTACGCCATGCACTGACAGTTACTAGAAATTTCAGCTGACCATGGGGTACGAGGCCTAACACCATTTGCTGCACACCTGGAAGTCACAGGAGCCTGACTAGGTGTAGATGTCTCTTACCACTGGTGGGGTTGGGGTGCCACATAGCCTGCCTCACAAGGGACCTTGCCTGACAAGTTTGCCCTGGCCTAGGGGAACCCACTTCCCACCTCCCCCATCCAGACACCTCGCACTGCGTGCAGATTCTTCTGAATGAGAGTGTACTCACCCCCTTGTGGCTGCTGTGATGCCCTCAAGCGCCCATCCAACTCCGGATACGACACTGCCAGTATCCGGAACATCAGGGGGGTCATGGTGCGACAGACACCCCTCCCACGTTAGGAGGCCTTCCCCAGCTGGGCCTATGCTGTCTTCTTGGTCCAGCGGAACAGGTCCTCCCATCTTTAACGACAGTGGGTGCTCTGTCTGTGGTAGACCCCCAGGGTCCGGACGTCCTTGGCAATGGCATGCCAAATACCCTTCTTCTGGTGGGCGCTGACCTAGAGGAATGGTACAGGGGGAAAGGAAATTACTTACCCGTCCGGACCTTCATACTCATTGCCCACCAGTTCCCACCCATGCCCTGACGCACATACACTCACCATCCGCACATGCAGGCTTCAGCCCCCCCATGTATCTTCCATCCACACCACTCAAAACATGCATTGCCCATGCAGCATCCTCACAGTGTACTCACCTGTTTGTCTGGAGGACCGTACAGTAGCGTGTACTGGGGGAGGACTCCATCCACTAGTTTCTCCAACTCCTTAAGTGAAGGCAAGGGCCCTTTCCACAGACACTCGAGCCATGGTCGCTTCCAGACACAGGTAACAGCAGCACTTGCAGTGTAGGTCCTCTCCTGTTGAAGGTCAGGTATCAAGTGAGGGAACAGACAGAAGATGGCGGTCATGTCCGCGGCGGTGTGTACCGTCACCGCCGGCGTACATCGTCATTGGCTCCTGGGACCCATAGGGCCCAATGTTAACCAGTGCAGAATTGCGCCGGGGTCATTGACCGCCCACCGCAACGGTGTACAACGCCAGTGCAGTTACCTCATGTCCCCTTGTCCCACCTTATAGGTCAGGCAGCTGCCATTTCAGGAGGTCACATGGGATGGATGTTAACTGTGTCACACATATCTAGGCCGGGAATATAGACAGATACCGGCACATTGCGGATTCATCACGTTTCTACAAATAACAAATTGTGATACCTCAGTGTTGGATGACTCTCTGCTCGCTGTTCTCCTCCATAGGGCATGTCTGCTGGGACAGGTGATGAGATGCCGGCATCCTCCAGTGTACAGACCCCTGGTGGAGATGTCGACAATGGAAGCGAGACACATCCTAGTCACATACAGACTTGATCGTGCAACAATCCAAGAAGTGTATGCCCAGTTGGAGCCAGACCTGATTTCATCTATCCACCATCCCACAGGAATCCCCTCTCTAGTGCAGGTCCTGTCTGTACTCCATTTCCTGGCAAGTGGGTCTTTTCAAACAACAGTGGCCATAGCATCAGGGATGTCCCAGCCAGTGTTCTCTAACGTGTTGTCCAGAGTGTTGTCTGCCCTGCTGAAACACATGCACAGCTACATCGTGTTCCCTCAGGTGGAGGATTTGCCCACAGTGTAAGGTTATTTCTATGCCCTGGGACATATCCCCAACATCATTGGTGCCATTGATGGGACACATGTGGCATTTGTACCCACCCCAGGAATGAACAGGTGTATAGAAACAGGAAGAGCTACCATTCGATGAATGGGCAGATGGTGTGTTTGGTAGACCAGTATATCTCCCATGTCAATGCCAAGTATCCTGGCTCTGTGCATGTTGCTTATATTTTGAGAAATAGCAGCATCCCTTATGTGATGGGGCAACTCCAGAGGCACTGTGTGTGGCTAATAGGTGAGAGCAAGGTCCCAATACAGATGACATAGGTGTCTGGGTATGGGGCTGTCCCTAAGTGTTAGTGTGTGTCTAACAGTTGTCCCTCAACATTTGCAGGTGACTCTGGTTACCCCGGCCTGTCATGGCTACTGACCCCAGTGAGGAATCCCAGGACAAGGGCAGAGGAACGCTACAATGAGGCACATGGGCGAACTAGAAGAGTGATCGAATGCACCTTCGGCCTCCTGAAGGGCAGATTCTGGTGCCTCCATGTGACAGGTGGCTCCCTATACTACTCACTGAAGAAGGTGTGCCAGATAATCGTGGCCTACTGTATGCTGCACAACCTTGCTTTGCGACGGCAAGTGCCTTTTCTGCAGGAGGTGGTCTTGTGGCAGCTGTGGAGCCTGTGGACAGTGAAGAAGAGGAGGCAGAAGAAGAGGATATAGACAACCGAAACAACATCATCATGCAATACTTCCAGTGAGACACAGGTAAGAAGATGTCACTGCTTCCCACATCTCATACTATTGTTTGACCTAGCATAATTCTGTCATTTTCACTCAGTGTATGGACCCTGACTTGTCACTTTTACTTTCCATTTCACAGATCTGGGTTCCACATTGTGCCCTCTGCTCTGTTTACTCCTGGCCTACAGCTGTGTTACATTGGTATGTGAACAAGTAAATTTACATTGCTATATTCCATTGTTATTGCAATTACACATTGTGAAAGCACAGACTGACTCCAGATTGTTTTGTGATTGAAGTGTGTTTATTCCTCTGCAAATAAGTGGAGGGGGTTGTAAAATGGGCTTGGGTGATGGTGGAGGTATGTCCATGGCAGAGGCCAGTCTATTTGTTTCACAGGTGCATTGTTCAAAGGGGCATAGGAAGTGGAGCAATGGCAGTTTAAGGATGGACAGGGTGACATAGTGAGACAGAAGGGTGACATTCAGGGGGTCTCATTTCCTGACGGGGGTCTTGGCAATGTTCTCTGTCTTGTTTTCTAGATCTCAGGGACCGTTTGCGGGGTTGTTCTCCATCTGCAGGGGGTGGGGTGTTCTTCTCCTGTTGTTCTTGTGGCGGTGCCCACGTCCACTAGCGCCGGCAGAAGTGGAGGGCTGTTCATCGTCCAGGTTAGTGTCAGAGGCCCCTTGTTGTGCCACTGTGTCCCTCCTGGAGTTGAGAAGGTCTGCCAGCACCCCTGCAATGGTGATCAGGGTGGTGTTAATGGACTTCAAGTCCTCCCTGATCCCAAGGTAGTGTTCCTCCTGCAGCCGCTGGGTCTCCTGAAACTTGGCCAGTACCGTTGCCATGGTCTCCTGGAAATGATGGTAAGCTCCCTTGATGTTGGAGAGTGCCTCGTGGAGTGTCGGATCCCTGGGCCTGTCCCCCCCGTCGCTCAGCAGTCCTCCGAGTTTCCCTGTTATCCTGTGCCTCTGTCCTCTGAACCGTGTGCCCACTGCCACTGCCCCCAGGTTGCCTGGGTTCCCTGTAGTGGTGGACACACTGCTGATTGACGTGTCCTGGGGACAGAGGGATGGGCCCGCTGGGTGGGTGGTGGGCTGGTGTTTCCTAAGGGGCAGGCTCTGTGGTGGCTTTTGACAGTGGCAAGGGAACTGTCTGTCCCGAGGTCCCAGATGGGCCAGGCTGGTCATTTTGATCCAGGCGTGCAGAGCTGCTGGCCTCTTCTGTGGGGGGACTGGATATGTCTGGCACCTCCTGTCCGGCGATGTTGGGTAGGGGTCCTGTTGGGGTGTAAATGCATAGTTATTGGATCTGTGTGTGCCATTGTCTGCAATGAGTGAGTGACCCTCTACTCCTGTGCTTGCATTATTGGCTTGGTCCTTGTGTGATTGGTGATTTTGGGGCATGAGTGAGTCCCTGTATTGGACATGCTTGGGTGATGGGTGTCCATGCATTGGTGTTACATGCAGGGCTAGGTTTTGGGATGTGTGGGTTGTGTTGGTGGGGTATCTGTGGGTTGTTGGGGTGATGGGTGTGTGGATAAGGGTGGGAGTTTGTGATGGCATGCATGTGGGGTGGGAGGATAAGGTAGTAAAGATTTGCCTTACCAGAGTCCAGTCCTCCTGCTACTCCTGTGAGGCCCTCAGTATGCATAATTGCCAAGACCTGCTCCTCTCATGTTGTTAGTTGTGGGGGAGGAGGTTGGGGTCCACTGCCAGCCCTCTGTGTACCAATCTGGTGTCTGGAGACCACGGAACGCATCTTCCCCCGTAGGTCGTTCCACCTCTTCCTGATGTCATCCCGTGTTCTTGGATGCTGTCTCACTGTGTTTACCCTGTCGACAATTCTGCACCATAGTTCCATCTTCCTTGCAATGGATGTCTGCTGCACCTGTGGCTCTACCTGGACGATTTCCTCCACCATGACCCTGAGCTCCTCCTCAGGGAACCTGGGGTGTCTTTGAGGTGCCATGATGTGGTGTGGTGATGTGTGATGTGGTGTCTGTTGTGATGTGTGAGGTGATGCGTTGGTGTGTGTTGTTTGAGGTGCGTGGATGTTGTGTAAGTGATGGTGTTGTGTGTCTGTGGATGCTGGTGTTGTTTTAGGTAGTGTCTCTCTCTGGCCTGCTTTCAAATTTTTAGTTGTAAGGGTTTGTGGGTAATGTGGGTATGTGTTTTATAGTGGTGTGAGTGTGTGGGTGTGGTGTGTGTATGTGTATCAGGTGTGTGTATTTTGAATTGTCCAACGTGGTTGTGTTTTGTGAATGTGTGTGTATTTTGAGCACGGCGGTGTGTACCGCCAATGGTTTACAGCGGTTGAAAGACTGCTGCGTTGATTCATGGGTCGTGATAGCGTGGGCGTATTCTTGTTGGCTTGACAGTGTGGGTTTTGCTATCGCCAGTTTATCACTGACCTTTGGTGTAGCAGACTTGTGTGGGTGTCTGTATTGTGGCAGAATCCAAGCTGTGGGTAGTAATACCTGTAGTGGAATTACGCGTCCGCAGCGGTATGTTGGCGGTCTTCGGCACGGCGGTAAGACAGGATCTACCACCAGGGTTGTAATGAGGGCCTATGTCTCAATCAATCTATCCTCCATCCCCACTCTGACTCATTCCAAACCCATTCCACTACTTTCATCTCCAAAATGACCCTGCCTAAGCTCTTCCATCCTCTACCGCATCTAGCTTACTCCAAACCTCAGTTTACTACCATCATCTCCCAAACAACCCTACTAAATTCTCCCTCATTTATCTCATGTTTGACTCATCCAAAACCCCTCATGCTACTATGATCTCCCTAACCTTTTCCACAGACCCTTCCTCCTCCATTTCTCATCCCAAGCCTCATCCTATTACTATAAACTCCCAATTACCACTTCTGGATTCTTCCCTCCTCTATCCCGCCATTACTCTAGTCAATCTAACTAACAAACTCACATATCCTCAGCTCAAATTAACTCATAATAATACTTATATTGATATTGATAGTGCACCACTGAAAGTAAATCAATAAAGTCCAATTAGTCCATGTTGTGACATGATCATCTTCTTTTTATTTTGTTTTCCTTGCAAATAAAAAACACATCAGCCAACGCATTTCGTCCTTAACAGCACATGATAACTAAAAATTTGGAAAAAAATGATAATCTTAATTTTTATAATAATGATGTGCTTTCATTCACTTTGATCTTTATATGTAGCACAAACTTACTAAAAGTAGTAAGGAAGCCCAGAAAATAAACTAGACTGCACTTGTAAAGTTTCAGAATTACTACGTGAAAAACTAAAAGGCACATTTATGATCACATGATTATGTAAACCAATAACAAATGCAATAGATAAAAAAAGACATCACACTAAATCTAATTGCCACTTTGTACCTATAGTTAGTATTATCAAAGATAGCAATACCTCTGGTATTAGCTCTCTACTAACTTTCCACCCGTTTGGCCTGTCCAAAACCTTCCAGACCTATATCATTTTCTACATTTTGAGATGATGTAATATTTTTTGGTGAATCGTTAAGGGGGTGCAAAGATAAAAGGGAGTCCTTAAACACTTTTTCCCACCAAAGCATCTTCTATAGAATATTGTATTTGACGTAACGTGAAAACTGTTCAATGGCTTTAAATTACATTTGGCAGTATTATACATTACGATGCAAAGGTGATGCTTTTTGGCCACTGCATTAAGCTGGGTAAGTATTCTTTAGGTTATTCAGCATTAAACTTAGTTATATCTGTCATAAGGTAAAAAAGTGCATCATACATGAGGCAGTGGATGTGCAATTGCATTGGTAACTGGAATGTATGACCAGACCCTTGAAAGCAGTAAGTGTGACCTGAGCTATCTCTGCAAGGAGTATGTGTGACAAGAAGTGCATCAAACCAGAAAATGGATAGCACGAGTGCCCCAGGTAGGACAAGCATTGCTCACAAGACATGCCCTGCGCAGTCCATCCCATGTAATAAGTCCTGCCACCGCCATGTTTTCAGTCTCTAGGGGGGACTGTAAATGGACTATCTGTACCCTGGGAATCATCATTTACACTCACCCAGACTCCCATTAGGACTCCTGTGTGCTTCCCTCTTCAGAATGGCATGCCATAGTTCTAGTTCATCAGTCTGCATGGACTTCAGGTCCCATAATGCACTGCCTGGTAGTCAGTAACACCTGTAATCTGCTATCCATTGCTTCCCATGTGAAAGGGCCGGTATACTGGATTCTCAACTCCAGGACTTCTGAGAGACTGAAGCTGCACACACCTGTGAGCACTCTCATGCAGTCGAGCCATTTGACTCTGCCCTGCCCTTGCTGCTGCCTGGAACTGCTTAGAAGCTGCCATTTCCTAAATTCCCCATGTTGTGCATTGGAGTACAATTCATTTGAGTACCAGAGCCCTTGTGGGATTGTGTAACAGTGCAGAGTACACCAGAAACTGCTCTTTGTTTCCACAGACTCTGCTCACTGTGTATTTGCCTTGTTCACGTTTGTTCCTGACTGGGCCTGCATCCTGTTAGCCAGACTGGTTCCAGTCTTTGCGTTAACCAGAGACGTTCGCTGTGGTTACATATGCCTCATAGTTGGTTTCCATGCCCTCCATTTCCTCTTGGGGTATTGCGTCTGGTAGGTCTACGATCCGTCCTCAAATGTATAGAATAGTTTAATTTGTTTTCTTATCTTATGTTTTTCTGGGACATGTTTTCAAAGGGGCGAATCCAGCCCCCATCCCTTGTCTGGTTGTGCATGTATTCATTAGTGCCAAACAGTACAGTGTGCTATGGCTGTATGCCTGGATTTGGTACTGTGCCTCCAGCCCAACAAACAAGGGCTGCTAATGTGTATGTAAGGACAATACATGTTTGTGCCCTGACGATCGAGACACAGATTCCCTTCTGCCACCAGCTTTTGTTGGGGCTTGTGTGGTGACTAGCTGTGAGATTAATCTGCACAGAGGCACTGACGTTCCCTGTTGCGGTGGGAATTTTAGAGTCCTACCCTGTGTACAAATGTAGTTATGAAACCTGCCTCTTTTCCCATTACTGATCCATAACATATTTGACCACACCAAGGTTGTTCTGTCATCAGCCTTCTGAAATTTCTGCTGTACCATAACTGCCCTATCGCCTTGTATACCATTACCTGATCTTTGGCTTTAGGTCAAATCTGCTTTGAAGGATACTCAGTTAATTCAAGGGTTGGCTCCACAGACTCCTGACTAGACCAGCAAGTAACTGTTACACCATGGAGGCCAATACTGACACAGGGTACACATAGCCACACACTTGAACAGGACACTTTTGTGCAATGAACCACTGGAAATATGTGAACACATGTAGCATGGTCTGCTGGTCCACCACAGCCACAGGAGAAACATAGTTAATTTACATTAGTCAAACTGTCGTGTACATAACAATGTTTTGATTGGATTTGAGACTCTGTGTCACAAACACTGTACCTATCTAGCATGTTCTAATGCCTGACTCATGGGTAGTATACACACAAGTGACCATGAAGTGGTAGCCAACATTTCATGAGATGTGAGGGGTAACATATCTGACATAGCCCTCATCAGCCGTCCTCTATCTTTCCTGTATATAGTTAGTCAGGGGAAATGTATTGTCCCCAAAGTCAAGCAAGTACATACAGCATAGGAGGCAACAGATATTACAAACACATATCATGACTGATGTACCTCATTGATTGGCAGCTGATGGTTATACCCATTTGTAACACATTTATACATGAACATTATGCCAAATGTTATCTTAGGCCCATATTTCTACTTTGTTTGCGCTGCATTTGAGTAATTTCTGGACGCAAAAGTAGCGTACACTGGCTACATTCAAATATATTTTGCTAATTTGCGCAGCTGTTGCGTCAACAAATAAAGCAAATGCAACACAAAATAAATTACACATCTGGGCCTAAGTTCACTGTTTCCGTGTGTTTACGTCTGGACAAATAATCATTCACATGGCCAAACCCAAAAAGGCCATTATGCTACCAGATTGCATTATCACAAAACAGAGTAATCTAGTGGCATTTTGAAGTAGACATTGAAATCCTATCATTGAATAGCAGGGCCCAACAACATTTATTGCTTGGGCACAATTGCTGGGACTGAGCTAGTGCAGTTACCATCTGTGTCACTTTGGTGCCAACCCATTTTCTAAAGTGAAAGGGTCAGCATGGGATCCCTGCTCTTTGTGAACGCATGGTCACAAACTATTTTTTAGCATGATGTTGTGCAAGGGACCACTGACTGCTTCCATGATACTATTTTAGTGAAGAAGTAGGTTGTTATATTACTTTTGGTACACCCCTGCTGAAATATTGCAGCATTTCTACAAATGTAAACTTCTCAGTATGAAGGCAGTCACAGACATGGTGGTCTGCAGAGCTAAGCAGGCCAGCATTCCTGTGAGTGCCGCCATTCCCAAGGTGTTTTCAAATAGAGACCTACCTCATCATGATTGCAGAAGTATGACATTTGCTTCCCCTTTTTTTATTAGCGGACAGTGTCAGTTTGGGTGTACTACCACTGATCACCCAACTTGGCAATGGTAAGTTGCTGATTCTGGCAATGTCTGATTTACAATACATGATATAGGTACACAGGGCCCAGAGTAACACATTTCAGGTGCAATGAATACACCTGTGCCCATACATTCTGTCAACGATGATCAGCTAAGACACTGTCAGCATACATCATTTTGCTGTTTTGAATCAGAAAAGTGGCCAATCCATGTTTAGTGTAACATTGTCATCAAGTAGCACACAGGATCCCTGCCATCATGTGGTCATAGGGGGCAAATGTGACATATGTAACCTACAAACAACACTGGTACACCTATTATGGACCACTGAAAGCACAATCATTCCTGAAAGCAAATCAACCTACATGACCATCACACAGTTACTCATTGTCCCTTGATGCACAAGCCACAATACCTGAGTCACTGGTATTGCAGTACACCAGGAATGTGGCATTGCATGTGTCTCCCAGTTACAAAAGATGAAATTGAGTACCATCTGGAATGTATTGAGCACAAAATTGAGTAATCATGTTTGGCACCACATGGTTGTTAGGGCCAGTGCATGTGTGCACATGTGTGTCTATCACTCAATGGAGTGACAGTGTCAATGCATGTTTGCAGTGGTATTTCTGTTGGGGTGTCTACATGCCTGATGTGCAGCTCTATCATATAAAATGTCACACATAGTGATTTGTTGTTCCATCTTTTGTACAGTGAGAAGACATTGAGCACATTTCACCCTTCCATGTTTTACAGGTGGACCAGCCCCCTACACAATAGGTGAAGTGGCTTGGTTCGAGGACCCAGACGTATCCGTAAGTGTTAAAATGTTTGTTCTGTGTTGTGTTTGAAGGTACTGTGCGATTGACTCCAGGGTGTTGGACTCATTACAAGATATGATGAGCTGGCACGTGATATGATAAGTGACTTGACTGGAGGTTGACATAGTATTCCATGGAAGAGTTAGACATTCAGTGAAGAGAGTCATATATTGGGATTTTGGTGCTGCGCAATAGGCATGGACAGGTGAACAAGGTGATTTGTTGCCACATGTATACGAAAAATTGATTTGGAGGTGGCCAGTGTCATAATGTAGTCAGCAAGTCATACCCTAATGCACACAGAACAGTGATGCATCCGTTTTACACACCAGCTTGCGCATCCCTGTTAAGTAATGAACATGTAGGACTGTATGGGTGGCTGTCCCGCAGCATCTAGCTCCACATGTTGTACTCCATTTACGTGGCACTTGAGTGAAATGTCATAGGCGTGCTTGGAGGTCAAGGCCAGATGGGTGCTTGCATCAATGTGGTTGATTTAGGAAATGTGTCAGTGAGATCTGATGTTGATGGTTGTCCACAAATAGAAACATGAATGTAGATGTGATTGTCCAATGGTTGACTCAATCCTAGTTGGCAGGCCTCCTTACCTGTGGTAGACTGACTAAATCCATGTACAGCTGGACAAAGCTTCATGGTTGTCCTTGATGGTTGAAAATATGTATTGCATGTCAATCCCCCCTGAGGCACAGGTTTAGTGGGAGAAAATATATGTAGCTAGGTGTGATGGTCACAGTGTAGATGACAGACATGTAATTCAAGCATTCATGTGTGCCAAACTACAATGCCCCTTTATGATTACCAAAAGCATACCATCCTGCCAGTTCCATATACAAATCACAGGTCTTGTGTGCCTTGAATTTGATCCAGAAGATTGGGATTAGTTGGCCTGGCACATGTTAAGTACTTGCAGCATTTGTTATGTGACGAATAGCACCACATATATGCACAGATCATTGAATTAAGTACACACCTTGTTGTGCATTGCTGTGATGTTAGATAGTTGATGGGTAGGCTGCGTTGGCATGTCATTCCTCAGGGACAATCTGTCATCTGTACTGTGATTTGGACTGCATGTGCTATTTGTGAGGAGTGTTAGATGATCATCTGTACATGTATCACACAATGATGTCACTAATGTTTGCCTGTCTCTATTTTTACAGATGCCCACATGAATGCAAATGAAATCCGTGAATTTCAGAGGCGGGCAGTGCGGTACCAACACATCCTCGATGTGGAGGCTGAGTACCGTATGATGGCTAGGCGGTATCGTCACGAGAGAGCCACAGGGGCATGGAGAGCATTTAGCCAAGGAGGGCCAGCATTGGCTACAACAGCCGCCACTACACCAACTCAAAGCACAGTGGATACTGGGATGACAGCCACTCCAGCTGGTCTCTCAACCTCGTCAGCACAAGGCCCAACAGCAGCACCATCTGCACCTCCAACCATGGCACCAGCAACATCAAGTGCTACTCAGACCACCACAGCCGAAGTAACAGACATGGCAGATTTCCACAACCTGCAAAGTGACATGGAACGTATGTTGCGCCGCATGGACACTTTACAGCAGGAGGTGGCCCGCAAAAGCAGGAGACTGCGAGCGATAAGGCAAATCCTGAGGGGGGCCAATCTTTGAATTTATTGTTCCTCAGCCCTAATTCCGTCCCCTCCCTCATCTTTCCTCATACTTTTTTTGTGTGGGTTTAGGGGGCTTAGTGTTAGATTAGAGTAGGCTGTTGTGGGTAATGTATAGTTAGGATAGGTTAGGTTAATTTAGGTGTTTGACATAGTTTACGTTTCCTTGCATAAATATATAATAACGTTTGATGTACTCCTTTGCAGTATGTGTCATATGCTTGGGGATCAGGGCCTTTTCATGAGGGTACATTGTCAAATTTGTGTTTGCCTGTGTGTTCCATCATGCATCCACATCCCATTCATGACATGGTTATTCCCACTTCGAAATGAGCTGTCACATTGGAAGCTACAACAAAGCTACTTCTCTATGAATCTGCCATCTATTGAACCCACCACTCAAGGTAACTATGGTTCCCAATGTGTTGTAAAGGTTGGTGTGATTTTAAAACTGTCATCGTTTGAGTCCTGTGTTGGAATCTTGGGCACTGTGGGACTTCTGCCTGCAGTCTGATGTTCATGTGAACTCTGATAAACTGAGTGGTGTCATAATCCTATGAAGTTCAGTATACATAACTCACACCTATGATTTATTACATTGTACTCCCAGGTGACGTTATTGTCCATACACCTGTACACATCCATTCATCCTGTATGGTGTGGGTGTGGGATTAAAGTTTAGAGTCATATGTTACATACATAATGATCGTCTTGTAGGGAATGTGGGCCACATTGAGTTTCATCTTGTAGATACTTTGGACCTGACATATACATTTTTACACAGCATTATACTGTTTGTGATGCTTTAATTTTAGAAATAAGCCAAAGGCAGCACAGATGATGATACAATCCAGACCCTTGTGCATAGATATCAGCCCACATTCTTTCTACACTATTGTATTGACATTCTGTGGCCATTGATATGTTACATGCATCACAAATCTCCTACACATTTGATGTGTCACATTACAAAGAGACAAAGTGGTTGAGTAGGTGCTGTTTATTTTAAAATGCTGTAGTGCAATATTTACATAGTCCAAGATTGTAAGTCCGTTAGTGTGACGCCTTCTATTGTGACGCAACACAAGTGCAATTGTGAACGACATGTCATTGGAAATGCTGTGATGGAGTGTCATTCAGTGCAGAGGAACATCAATTGCCAATTGGGTAGTGAGAGACAATTGCAGTCTGTAGTGGTAAGGTAAACAGTGTGTTTGAGAACAGTGCATGTTACTAACTGTAGCAAGACTGGCATGTTAACAAGCACAGGATATGGGAAAACCAGTGCCCATGTGGCATGGACTGGTGCTATTGGGTACTCCTATGGCTGAAGGTGATCTGTTCCACGTCTTCATCTTCTGATGTGTGTGTCTTTTCCTCTGCCCTTAGTGGTGGTGGGTTTTAGGGGGCAACACACACTTCAGTGTTTGAAGAAGTGGACTCTGGATTCCCAGTAGCTGCCAAATATGGGGCTATTAAGGGCTTAACTGCAGCAAGGAGGAGCTGCTGGTTAATGAGTATAGCAGCTACATCGCTGTGGTAGGCAGCCAGGTCGGCCCTGAGGGGGTCATGATTGTAGTCGTGCACGCAGTGAAATGTTTGGGATGCTAAGTGTTGGGGCAACTCCCTAACTGCTGTGGTGAATTCCCTCACACACTGTTGTAGACCTTGCAGTAGGGATTGTGTAACTTGCATGGCTGCTGACTGTTCTGCGGATGACATCATGCACATGCGCATCCCCTCAAGGCTGGCTGCCATATTTTGCATCCCCACCTGCACCTCCTTGGCCAGCTCCCGCTGTACTCCCACTATTGTTCTCTCAAAGGTGGTACCAGTGTCATCAGAGTCCTCAGCTGTGTTTGAGCTGGCAGGTTGTACTATTGGGGTGGTGGGTGGGTCCTCTGTGATGGTTGCTACATCTGTGCTCCTCCTTGCGACTGAAGGTGGGGCCTGGAGGGTTCCAAGGACATCTTGGAGGGTTTCCTGGGTAATGGTTGTCAGCTCGTCATCCATGTCATCACGGTAGTCCAGGACAGGCATATCCACAGGAGAGCCATCGTCCTCTGCAATGAGATATTGTACAATTAGTGTGTGTGTTGTGGCAGTTGATATGTGACGTCACTGACTTCCTATTAGTGGTACATTATAATCTTGGTTCCTGTTCATTGTTCCTGTCATTAATATTAGCATTCTCACAGGCCTATGACCCACTTGCATGTCACATGTAGTGTGGGCAGTTTGGGGAATTGTCATGTGTCACATCCTCTAGGAGTAGGTTCTGTCCAAATTGTGTGTTGCCACCTTCTTGTCCTACTCAACACTCCCTCTACTTCCATTAGCATGGTGAGGCCTTGCAATGCCTGTGAGTGTTCTAATGCCACTTGCACCACACATAACAATATAGGGCTGACCCAGTCTCTGATATTTTTACATACACCTATACGTTGCTGAGACCTAGTACATACCATGTCATGACACGATACAGGTGTCAGCATTGGTATTGTGTCATGTTGATGTTTGCCAATGTGTGCTACATTGGATTGTACTGATGGGCCTGGCAGTGTTCCATTTCCTCTTATGACTGTGAAGGTGTGTTTCACTAACAAGACACATATGTCCTCCTCCTCAATGCTGTTGTCTTAGCAGTATGACAGTTGAGATGTTGCAAGGTGGCATTGCAGCTATTGTAACACAGGCACGGGGTAGACCCTGGAATGGCCAGCATGGGTATGACATTACTGCTGTGTACTTTATAATGTAAGTAACAATACATGATGTTTATTGTGCCTATAGACATGAGCATTTGACAGGATTTACACTTTGTTAGGAATTGAAAGGGATTGATCACGTCGTCATCCTGAACCCTCTATTTTGGGTGTGTTTGTTCCATGGGCGAATACAAACAAAGAAGGGCTAATATGTCGGGAGTGTTTAGAGAAAAGTTGGTCCTGTGTACGGTACTCCCATCATAATACCAAAAAAACAAAAGTACGCAGTTCCAGCCAATAGACTAGTACAAATGTAAACAGTAAGTAATAGAGTCTATGAGTCTGCTCTTATTAGAACAAGAGCCTTCACTCACCAAATAGTGACATGCTTCATCATCGGGCTTTTGCTCCCCGTCAGGCCGGCACTGCAATGCCTGACGGGCCCCTCGTGGGGGCTCTTTGCCGGAGATCTTTTGAGTGTAAAGAATGCCGGTAGCTGAGTGCTAGTATGTGGGATTGGTATATGGGTATAAGAAAATAAAAATGGCTAGAGGTCTGGAAATATCGCATTTAATCAACCCAGGCCCCTGTCATGATTAAAAACAGAGTGTGGGTAAGGATTAGAAGTAATGTCTAGTCCACCCTCAGAAACAAAAAAACTGTCAGTCTCTGAATTAGGGGAATGTGGAGAGTTAGAGTACAGATCTAACTATACTTCTACCATTTTTTTGTTCCATGGGCACCTAACTGCCATTTGCTACTTGACCAGCTCACACAGCACAGGTGGTAGTGGCAACTGTTGTCAAGGGTAAATGCCACTTGCGGAAATGGCCTGTGACTGGACATTGTCCCCTAGTTCGCATTGTGACAATACCAGCTGTCCTGTTACAGCAGCCCAGTTTTACATGAGTACCCCCATGCAAAGGTTGTTGGTGTTGTGCTGTGCCCATGGATTCCCCTGCACAGTTCATGCACCCGTGCCGTGCCCCTTTGCCCTTTCTACTTCCTGATTTCCATGTTTGACATGCATTGTGTAGTAGGTATGTACCTCCCTCTGCTTGCAGTTAACATTTAGGCATTTTGTTCCCCCATGCAACTTACCCTGCATAGGTGTTGTTTCCTGGTAGTCTGCACTGTCCTGCGATTCCTGTGACGATCTCCTCTGGGATGACGGCTGCCACCATCTTGTCCAAGGCCTCCTGCGGTGCTGGACTCCCACCTCCAGTCTGCATTGCTGCCTTCCTGTCCCTTGCCATTTTTTCTTCGTCCTGCGCTTGCAGTTATGCCAGCGTTTCTTGCACTCTGTGACAGTTCTCCAGACTTCTGCCACACTGTTTATCTTGTTGACAATTTGTTGCCAAATTGCCTCTCTCCTCCCAATTGGCAATTTTGAGGTGACGAAAAGTTGATGCTGGTGCTCCGTCACCTCTCTGACCAGTATTTCATGCTCCACTGCACTGAAATGGCACTTCCTTTTCTTCTTGTCTCTCCCCTGGGTCTTGTCTGTGTCCTCCTGGCTGGTTTCTGGTCAACTGGGGTCGCCCTGGGGTCTCTCCTGGCTTCTAGGATCCATTTTGGGGCTCCTTAGCACTGTTTGCTGAGTTTGCGCCACTCTTTGACGCTAATGCGTGGAAAATGGCACATATCGGGTTTGCGACGTCGTCATTTTGCTTTATGATGCGGTGTAATGGTTAGAGTAAAAAAAATGACTCTAACCCATGCTTTGCGCCACTGTGCGCCAAAGTATAAATTTGAGGCACGGGTGGCGCAAAGAAATAGTGTTCGCCTGTGTTAACTTTTTTGACGCAAAACTGAGTTCGCACAGTTTTGCGTCAAAAAGTATAAATATGGCCCTACATGTGTTGACTTTACCAGTATGTTGTGTGTTGACATAATGAGGGGCCTTTCTGCTTGCTTTGAAAGCCTGTGTAGACTTTATAAACCATGCATGACAACCATTTGTGTCTACAGGATGGGACCTAAAAGTGTAGAATTAAATGTACCTTTTTTACCATACCATTGAGCTGTTCTTCTGTATAATTCAAAACCTTTTGCTATTTTTAAAACTTTTCAATTGAGGCAATAATGGGCACATTCATATATTTGAAGTTTGCTAGACCTAGACAAATTGTTCCTTAATCAGTATTGTTCAGAAAAATCATCTTCAATGGGATTAAACATGTTTTCAATAAGGCATCTATGCCCTGTACTTGCCAATCTTTCATTCCCAATACTGATGTAAAATCAATTGTCCTTTTCCTATAAGTATAGCCCTGTATAGCTAGTTGGAAGCAAAACATTTAACAAAATTAATTTAGTATCGGTCAGCAAGGTTTTTCTTGCTTTTGTTGCTGCAATTTGAAATAATATGACTCAGGATTGGTAGCATCATGCACAGAAAAATGTATGAATTGTCTACCTATCTTTTGGAACTCCCCACTGACGGAGTCGGACAATTTTCCCATTGCATATAATTAAAGACTGCATGTGGGGTACCAGCTCTATGTAGGTAATAATGTCCATGATAATGATAGCAAAACATTTCACCAAAATTGCAAAATTCACATACATATCTTCACTTTCAAATACAGTATAAAATTCACCTCAGAGAGCATTGAATCAACTGTTTTTATGTCCCAGTTGTGAGACATAAATTCATGGAAATTTTAAAACATATGGAATTTGAATTGTTTCAGTAGGGCCTAATATATCATATGGAACTTCATTCCAAACAATCCCATGAGGAACCAGAACAGCAGAAATGTTCACAAGGAACAAATCTCCTTACGGGAAGACAACTAAGGCTCTCATTATGACAAGTCCCACTTACCGCCTTGCTGACTGCCGCCAACTCACCGCCGCGGATATCCGTTCCTCATATTATGACATATCCAACAGTATTCAGCCACATACACAAATCTGCCAGCCAAAAGGTCAGTGATAAACTGGTGGTATCAAAACCCACACCGTTACGCCAACAGAAAAACGCCCACCACATTATCACCCACAAATCACCATGGCCGACATTTAACGGCAGTAAACCATTGGCGGTACATACCGCTGCACTCAAAATGGACACAAACAAACAAAACAACACCGCATTGGACAATTCAAACAACACACATCTGATACCCATACACACACCACACACACCCACTCACAACACTATAAAACACACACCCACATTACCATAACCCTTTACCATTACAAACCATTGGCAGCAGAGAGACATCAAGACCACTCACACAACTAGAGCCACACACTACTTACACCTATACACCACTCACTCACCCCACATCACACACCCCAACACATTATCCAACATACCCTCACCTACACACCTCACACAACACCCATGGCACCACAAAGACACCCCCACTTCACAGAGGGGGAGCTAAGGGTCCTGATGGAGGAAATCATCTGGGTAGAGCCACAGCTATTCGGATCACAGGTGCAGCAGACATCCATTGCTAGGAAGATGGAGCTATGATGGAGAATCGTGGACAGGGTCAACTCCATGGAACAGCACCCAAGAACTAGGGATGACATCAGGAAGAAGTGGAAGGAACTACGGGGGAAGACACCAACTCGCTGTACAGAGGACTGGTGGTTGACCTCCCCTCATCCCCCACAACTAACAGCATGTGAGGAGCAAGTCTTGGCAATCCTGAATCCTGAGGGCCTGGCTGGAGTAGGAGGAGGACTGGACTCTGGTAAGTCAACTCTCTACTACTACTACCCCCCTACCTGCATGACATCACATACCCTTACCTTCACCCTCACTCCCATCACTCCACCACTACTCACATACCCCACCATCACATCTCACTCATCCCAGTGCCAAGCCCTGCATGCTCTACCAATGCATGGACACCACTCACAGCCCTACATGGGCACTCATCACTAAAGCATGCACACTATAGATAGCTAATCATCCCACCACACACCAACGTACACAAGCGAAAGCTGCCAGGGCAAATCCAACCAAAGAGGGCAAGTAATGGATACACAATATGTCAGACACAGAAACCATAACACATCATTTACATCCCCAAAGGTACCACAGCCAATGTCAGCGGAGAGGAGGTGCCAGCAATATCCAGTCCCCCAACAGAAGAGGCCCACAGTGATGACAGTAACTCTGGTCTTCAGGATCTGGATGGCCTACCTGGCCCATCAGGAACCTCTGGACAGACGGTTACCCAGTCACACACCACCACAGAGCCTCCCCCATCAGGAAACACCACCCACCCAGTGTACCCATACCTCTGTCCCCAGGACACGTCAATCAGCAGTGTGTCCCCCTCTACAAGGTCCCCAGGGCACACCTCATACCCATGACAATAAGGGACCTTGGGTCAGTGGCAGTGGGCACACGGTTCAGGGGACGGAGGCACAGGCCAACAGGGAAAGTGGGAGGAGTGCTGTGCACAAGAAAAAGGATGTGCAGAGGAAACCGACTCTCCAGGAGGCACATGCAGAGATCCTGGGAGCATATCAGCATTCCCAGGACACAATGGGCCAGATCCTGGACAGTGTGCAGGAGAACAGGTGGCTGCAGGAGGGACAGTACAAGGGGATCAGGGAGGACTTGCAGGCCATCAACAACACCCTGATCTCCATAGCAGGGGTGCTGGCAGACATGGCCAATATTATGAGGGAGGCAGTCACACAACAGTGGGCCCTGCACTAGCCAGACATCTGAATAGCCTCCCACCTCCATTGCTGCTAGTGGCCAGGAGGCCCTGCTACAGGACTAACAGGCCACCAACACCCCTCCCCCTGCAGAAGGAAAAGTATGTATTCATTTAAACAGGTGCAAACATTGCAATTCAACTGTACAGAAAAGGAGCATAGATTAATGACCTGTAGCTGGCTACAGAGATCACACCAGGAGCATATGTGAGGTCTCCAACATCTGCAAAATGAATTGCCAAAGGGTACAGTAGGTGGGTATAGAAGTGGGAAAAACAGCATGCCAGTGCCACAGAAATTCAAACAAATGTAATTGAAGTGTGACGTAACACTGTCTTACCTGTGTGTCATTGGAAGTATTGTCTGATCACTGATGTTCTGTTGTCCTCATCCTCATCCTCATCCTCTGCCTCCTCATCGCCACTGTCCATGGGTCCACTGATGCCACATGGGCATCTCCAGCCTCCTCCTCCATCAGAAAAGGCATGTGGCGTCCCAGGGCAAGGTTGTGCAACATGCAGCATGCCACTACTATCTGGCAGACCTTCTTGGGTGAGTAGCACATGGATCCACCTGTTAGATGGAGGCACCGGAATCTGGCCTTCAGGAGGCCGAAGGTCCTTCCTATTATCCTTCTGGTTCGCCCATGTGCCTCATTATAACGTTCTTCTGGCCTTGTCCTGGCATTCCTCACAGGGGTCAGCAGCCATGATAGGTTGGGGTAACCAGAGTCACCTGCAAATTTTGAGGGACAACATTTAGCCACACACTGTCCCATGTGACCCACACCACACCCATACACAAACATATACTGGGTGGGAACCAGGGCTCACCTATTAGCCACACCCTGTGCCTCTGTAGATAGGCCATCACATTTGGGATGCAGCTATTTTTCAGGACAAAGGCATCATGCACCAACCCAGGATACTTAGCATTGACGTGGGAGATGTACTGGTCCGCCAAGCACACCATCTGTAGATTTATAGAGTGGAAACTCTTCTGATTTCTTAACACCTGTTAATTCTGACGGGGGCACAAATGCAATATGTGTTCCATCAATCGCCCCAATTATGTTGGGGATATGTCCCATTGCATATAACTTGGCCTTCACTGTGGCCAAATCTTCAACCTGGGGAAATACAATATAGCTGCACATGTGTTTAATCAGGGCAGACAACATTCTTGTTAGCACTATTGAGAACATTGGCTGTGACATTCCTGCTGCCATGCCCGCTGTCACTTGATAGGAACCAGTTGCCAGGGAATAGAGCACTGATAGAACTTGCACAAGAGGGGGGATCCCAGTTGGGTGACAGATAGCAGATATCAGGTCAGGCTCCAATTGGGCACACAGCTCTGTGATTGTGGACCTGTCAAGTCTAAAGGTGAGGATAATGTGCCTGTCCTCCATTGTTGCCAAGTCCACCAGGGGTCTGTACACGGGGGTATGTCTCCATCTCCTATTCATCAGCAGCGGTAGCAATCTATGGGGCAAAAGAGTGAGGAGCCAGTCACAAACTGAGCTGTGGGGCTACAACAGAACTTTGCATGCTGTTAACTTGTAATGGTTAAGCATTATTTGTACAGTGTGCCTTAATTTCACCAGTGATGCAGCAATTATACAGGGCCTGTCCCCCTTGAAATGGCGTCCGCCTGTCCTGTGTGGAGAGTCAGGTGGAAGTGAGGTCATTCCGCTGACGTTGTGCGCCATTGCGGGAGGCGGTCGGGAACCACTGTGCAACTCCTCATTGGTTAACATTGGGCCCTATAGGTTACAGTGGCCAATGGTGATCTATGCCGGCGGTGACGGTATGCACCACTGCGGACGTGACTGCCATTTTCTATTTCATCCCTCACTTGCTACCTGATCTTCAACAGGAGAGGACCTACACTGCATGTGCTGCTGTGGCCTGTGTCTGGAACCTTCCATGGCCCGTGTGACTGGGGAAAGGACCCCAGCCTTCACTTCGGTGGAGTTGGAGAGACTGGTGGATGGGGTCCTACCCCAGTACAGACTGCTGTATAGGCCTCCAGACCAACAGGTGAGTACACTGTGGGCACGATGCATGTGGCATGAATGCATGGAGTGGTGTGTGTGAAGGCCTCGTGTAAGTGGGGTGGGTGGATTTCCCCTGGGCGGCGTATTGGTTGTGTGCTGGGCCATGTGTGTGTAAATGGTGATGTGAAGGGGTATGGTGGGCCATAAGTGTAACAGGCAGGACTGTTTGACTAATTCTATTTTCCTGTGTGTATTTCCTCTGCAGGAGAGCACCCTTCAAATGAAGGGTATATGGTATGCCATCGCCAAGGATATGCAGACTTTGGGGGTGTACTGCAGGCAGAGCATCCACTGTCGGAAACGGTGGGAGGACCTGAGACACAGGGCATGGAAGACTGTGGAGGCCCAGCTGGGGATGGCCTCCCAACGAGAAAGGGGTGCCCGTCGAACCCTGACCCCCCCCCCCCGATGGCCTGAATACTGACGGTTGCCTATCCTGAGCTGGATGGGCACTTGAGGGCATCACAGCACCCACAAGGGGGTGAGTACAGTTCCCATCATTACAACTTACGCATGGTAGGGTGGTTTCCGGGTGGGAGATGTGTGTCAGTGGGCCCCCTTAGGCACAGGTCCCTTTGGTGGCTAGGGATCAGAAGGGAGAATTGTGCTACCTAGCTCGTAGGCATCCACAACTTGTAAGGACTGGGTGGGTCCCAGATGTGCTGCATTTGGCGGTGTGTGCCCCTCCCTATGGCTTGGCTGCTAACTATTTCTCTGGTAGTGCAATAGCACATTGTGTACGGCTGTTTCCTGTGTGTGACGGTGCTGTGTACGCCAACAGTGGTGTTGGTGCAGCCATTGACCATTATCCCTGTTTCTACCCTCCCCCCCAACTTCCTCTTCCCAGTTCCATTCTCAACACCAACCCATCCCAAGCACATAGCCAGACCAGCATGCACACAAGACAACACACAAGAGTGATAGAGGCAAACACAAGCACCACACTTCAACTCACAGGCACTCACACAAACACCATCCAGATGCAGACACACCAACATCCACTATTTCCACTGTCTCACCCTCCTCCTCCTCCACTTCCCTCCCAGTTCCATCTACACTCACACCTGCATGCACTACATCATCATCCACTACCAGCATCATCACTACACCAAGCAGAACACACATCTCACTGGCAGACACCTCCACAACAGCCATGCACACGTCCCCTGTCTCCTCTCCCAGTGTGTCTGACCCTGCCTCCATGGGCTGCTGTACGGCCTGCCCCCTGCAAATCCAGTGGGTATGACACCCACCTGAGACACTGTGACTTGCAGTCCCCAGGATCAAGAGCACAGGGCACGAGGCCCCCTCCAGAACCAGTGGGCAAGTCACCAACTCAAGAGACTGTGGCCTTGTACTCCCCAGAAACAAGCACAGGGCATGTTGCCCCCTCCAGAGCAAGTGGGCAGGTCACCCACTCAAGAGACTGTGACCTTGCACTCCCCAGGTTCAAGCACAGAGCATGCTGCCCCCTCCAGAGCAAGTGGGCAAGTCACCCACACAAGAGACAGTGGCCTTGCACACTCCAGGATCAAGCACAGGGAATGTTTCCCCTTCCAGATCAAGTGGGCAAGTCTCCCACTCAATAGACTGTGGCCTTGCACTCCCCAGGATCAAGCACAAGGCATGTTGCCCCCTCCATTACATCTCCTGGCTGAGGTGCCCCCGTCCCCCTGAGGTGCCGGCTTATTTATCAACTGATGCCCCTGCAGTGTTCTCTCTGTGATGATGCAGGTGACATGTGTGGCCTTGGACTTTGACCTGTGGCCATTTGGCCTACTCACATTGTGGACTGGGCTGTGTCCCTTTTTGTGTCCATATGTATATATCTATTGTCTTGCCTAATCTATTTTTCTTGATGTGTTGCTCTCATTACATTAACTTTTTCAAAATCGTTTTGTCCTTTCATTATTCATCGGAGTTATGGGGTAAAAACCTTTTGTGATGCAGCTGATTGTGTGTATGGTTTTGGGGGTGTGTGGTTCGTGTGTGTGTCACTGTCGTTTTCTTCCCTCCCTCCCTCCCTCCCTTGTATGCTAGGTGGCTGTACTCATCGTCGTCGTCTTTGCCGGCATTGATGTTTGCGGTAGAGCAGCACGGAGAAGATCATGGAGAAGACATGCAGCTCGGGCTCCATGGCGGTGTGGTTCTTTCCTGTGTCTCCAATGGTGAGTTCTTTCCCTTCTGAGCTCTGTTTCTGCCAGGCTTTTGATGTCGTTGGTATCAGTGGCGGTTTGCTGTGTCTCAATATAGTGGATGGAACATTGACTTCCGCCGGACTGTAGGCGACTACCGCCATGGTGACTGTTATTTCTGCCTTGGCAGTCAGTGTGGTACATTGCCTGTCTATCAGAGATCTTTCCGCCATGGTCATAATTTGGTGGTAATTACTGCCGTCCTGTTGGCGGTATTACTGCCAATTTAACACCAACCGCCAGGGTTGAAATGAGGGCCTAAGTCTCTAGAACCTCATCTACCAGTTCAACAGCAGAGTGATCAGGAAGAGAATGCTCATGTATAAGGAATAAGAAGACAATCACAAATCCAATCCACAGGAAGAAATAAAACAAGGTAAATGTAATCCACAAACAGAAGCATGGATGGGTCAGATAAGTGTGTTTAAACCAGTTGAATAGCTTACATGTTCAGTTAAGCGATGATGTTGATGAGTTTGAAGAGAAGTCATCAATGTTGACAAAATATCCAGAAACAGTCTCTGCAGGAGACAGAGAATTGGTAGATATGTGTAATGGTGGATCATCATATACAACTCTGTTGTTCTGGGAAATAGTTGAAGACTGTAGACTTACATCTGGTATATTTCTTGCATGTGTAGTGGTAACTGGAATCAACAAAAGTTTACTCTCCGCTCTCCCCAGCCAAGGGAAAGCAATTTCAGCTTTGTTTATTGCTTGTAGAGGTATTTCCTGTATGGTGGTGAGAGGGGATCAGGAATCCTCGAGGTCTGCTGTGCAGGATTGGCCACATTTTTGTTTAACCATTTTTATTGCATTTCATCATCATGACATGTATATAGATATAGATATGGCATCAGTATCTTTATGTCACTTACAAAGGGGGGGTGCACTTACATATCTTATACTTGTGTTCTGGCAGAATATTACTAAGAGGAGACACTGGTCCTGGTTTTTACAACTGAACAATGAAAATACATCATGCAGTGGTGTTACATTTTCAGTTTACTCTGAATGTTTGGCATGTTTTCCATCTATATTTGATATTTTTGCATCTTTCCATAAAGTTGCTACATACGATACAAAACAGACTTATAATTCAGTGTTAGGATGTATATAACCGGAAACAGCATACACGTAGTCTTATAAGGTAAGTACAAAGTTGCTGCAGGGAAAAGATAGAAGGTGGTCTGAGTCAGAGTGGGGAATAGTAGGAGAGAATAGTGAGGGGAGAGGGGAGCAGGGGAAAGGAGTGGAGGAGGGGGAGGGAGGTGCAGGGGAGAAGGGAAGCGACATATCTCTAGGTAGCCAGAGGCCTAGAATAAATGTGGATCTAAACAAGGCTCAGTTATTCAGTTCCTCTTTGTAAGTTTGTAGGACCTGACCCAGCACCTCCCTGTCCTCTACAATGGGGATCCTGCGCAATCCGTGGCCATCCTCTGCACCTCTAAAGCCACTGCCTCTGCTTTTCTCCACTTTGCGTCACCAGATACCAATGGTTAACATCTGGTAATGTCTGGGCCTTCAATAGATGACCCAAACATCTGGTGGTTATTGTTGGTGTGAGACAGGTTCTGTGCTGTGCCATAGCCATTCTAATTTGGCTAACAGTCAGCCGTGGGCCAGGAAGAGACCCACCGGGAGTTTATTTCCCTCCTGCAGTCTGCCAAATGACAGAATTACACCATCCAGAAACAGGGACCCCAATGTGCCCACTTCTGCAGCCTCCCACATCCCCATGCCAATCCTCCCTCTCTCAACAAGATAACAAATGGCATACAATGGGGAATAATCTACAAGACTGCTTAATACATCAATGAAAACATCAATTACTCACTGGAAGTACACCATGGCCCTCATTAAAACCCTGGCGGTCGGTGGTAAAGCGGCGGTAAGACCGCCAACAGGCCGGCGATAAAAAAAATGGAATTATGACCGTGGCGGAAACCGCCAACATAGACAGTCACTTTAACACTTCAACCGCCACAGCGGTACAAACAAACAGCATGGCGGTCACCGCCAACAGACAGACGGAAGACAATGTACCGCCCACACCATTATGAGAGGCCAATCTGCCACATTTTCCGGGGTAGATTCAACGCAAACAAAAACACGGCGGAAACAGGACTTGGAAGGGAAAAATCTCACCTCTACACACCCAATGAGGAACCAGGACGCCATGGAGCCTGAACTCCAAATCCTCCCTGCGATTGTCTTCCTGCTCCTCTACCAGGAGCACGACCGACGGCGGCGACGACCATGGTGAGTACTGCACCTACAACCCAGGGGAGGGGGAGGGAAAAGAGAGTGACACACACATGCAACACGCAACACCCCCACCCTCACACAACAACACACACACCAATACATGCTAAAACATTACATTTACACTCCCAACCCCCCCCCCAGGAAGAACGCAAGGACAAAAGGAAATGAGTTGAACGATTGTAATCAGGAAAATTCCATTAATCAAAAATATATATACACTATTAACAAATATGTACAACAAGAATTCAAGTCCATGTACTGCACCTACATAGTCCGTGGACCACTGGGCCCAAAATGCATGGGCGAGACCCACACTCAATACCCAAACCAAATGGCGAGCACACTGCAGGGGCATCAGATCGAAAGAAAACAGGCACCTCAGGGGGAAAGGAAGGGGGGGGCACCTCAGCCGGATGAGTGCACGACGCCAGCTCCACGAGGGGGCTCCATGCCCATTGATGTATCCTGGGGAGTGCAAAGCCACAGTCTCTCAAGTCTCTCCAGTGGGTGGGTTGCCCACTGCTTTATCCTGGAGAGTGCAAAGCCACAGTCTCTCAAGTCTCTCCAGTGGGTAGTCTCTCCAGTGGGTGGTTTGCCCACAGCTTTATCCTGGGGAGTGCAAACCCACAGTCTCTCATATCTGTCCAGTGGGTGGGTTGCCCACTGCTTTATCCTGGGGAGTGCAAAGCCACAGTCTCTCAAGTGGGTGCCTTTCTCCACTGGTTCTGGAGGGGGCTTTGTGCCCAGAGTACTTCATCCTGCCAAGGACAGAGGTAGTGGATGTCATTCTCCACTGGTTCTGGAGGGGGCTTTGTGCTCAGAGTGCTTCATCCTGTAAAGGACAGAGGTAGTGGATGTCATTCTCCACTGGTTCTGGAGGGGGCTTTGTGCCCAGAGTGCTTCATCCTGCCAAGGACTGAGGTAGTGGATCTGACACTCCACTGATGGTGGGGAAACATGGAAGCTGTCCAGGCCCCTGGAACTGACCACCAGCTTCGTACGACTGACCACTGGGGTTGGCAGCCATGTCCGTGGTGGTGCCACTGGCACAGGATGTGGTGTGGCTGCTGGCGGTGCTGGCAGCAGCCTCAGTAGCGGCGGTGCTTGCAGCGCTCATTGGGCAGTGGTGCTGGTGGGGGGCCCACTGAGCGTGCTGCTGGCGGTGGTGTCCTGGGCGGTGGTGCTGGTGGGGGGCTCACTGAGCATGCTGCTGGCGGCGGTGTCCTCGGCGGCGGTGCCCGTGGCGGTGGTGCATGTGGCGGTCCCAGTGGCGGTCTTGTCCGCCGTGCAGGTTGGCGGCGACTTTCCTTTATTTCTCTGCCTCTTCCCCACCTTGCATGGTGGCGCAGCTGTCTTGCCACTCCCAACTGTTGTCCTGGCTGAGCCCTTGGTGGCAGGTGTTTTGGCCTTTTCCCTCCGGGCTGTGGGCAACTTCTTTTGTTTTGGAGGTGGGGGAATGTCCTTGGCCTGGCTCCTTGGGACACTGGCTGCCCTGCTGCTTGGGGCACTCCAGAAGCCGGTTACTGCTGGCACCACTGTTCCCGGTGATGTGGTGGCTGAGGTGCTGGGTTGGGACCTGGAGAGGCGGGCCCTAGGGGACGGAAGGGGTGGGGGAGGTGAAGGGAAGAGGTCAAGGTTTGACAGAAAGTTTTTTAGACACACTGGGACGGGTAGATGGAGGGGGTTTAGGAGTGGAGGAAGAGGTAGTAGTTGTCGGAGGTGTTCATTTGCTGACTTTGGGTGAAGGTGCATGGGCTGGGGCTGTCGTGAGGTGGATGGCTGTTGGGTGGGTGTGTGACTGCATTTGTGTAGTTTGGGAGGAGGGCTCACAGACACACTGGGAGAGGACACAGGGGATGTGTGAATGGTAGTGGGGGTGGTGAGTGCACGTGAGCGGTGTGTGGTGATGGGCGTGCTGGTGATGGACGTAGTGGCTGAAGATGTAGTGCATGCAGGTGTGAGTGGAGAAGTTACAGGGAGGGTGGAGGGAGGCATGGAGGAGGGGGACACAGTGGAGACAGTGGCTGTTGGTATGTGTGCATGGGTATGATGCTTTTGTGAGTGCCTGTGGGATGTGTGGTGCTTATGTTTGCCAGAGCTACCCTTGTGTGTTGATGTGTGTGCATACTGGTCTGATGGTGTGCTTGGGATAGGGTGGGGTACTGGGGATTGGGTCTGGATGGAGGAAGTTGGAGGGGGGAGGCTGGACACAGGGACAATGGCTGCCGTCAGTGCTGAGGCCAAAATCTAAAAAGCTCGCTGTTGGGCTGCCTGACCAGAATGAATGCCCTCCACGTATGCATTTGTCTGTTGCAACTGCCTCTCTACACCCTGGATGGCATTCAGAATGTTAGACTGCCCAACAGTGACGGATCTGAGGAGGTCAATGGCCTCCTCACTGAGGGCCACAGGGCTGACTGGGGCAGGGGCTGAAGTGCCTGGGGCGAAGGAGATGCCCACCCTCCTTGGTGAGCGGCCACAGGTCCCATGCTGAGGGGCTGCTGGGAGGGTGGTGCTGGTAGGGGGGGTGGCGGCTGTACCTGTAGATGCGGTGGGCACAGAGGGGCCCACCACCGCAAGGGAGCTCCCATCAGAGGAGGAGTCGGTGTGGCTGGTCTCAGCTCCTGTCCCTGCCGTGGAGCTCCACTCGCCCTCCGTCCCACTGGTGAATTCCGAGTCCGTAGTCTCACCCTCCAGGGCCATGTGCGATGCAGCTCCCTCCTGCTCCGGTGGCACAGCTCCTCCGCCTGATGATGCTAATGCACACAAGAACAGGGAGACCACAAAAAGGGGGGGAAACAAAGTAGTAAGACATGTTCAGTGCATGCAATACCGCTACCGTTGGCGGACACTACAGACACAGCAGCCCTCTGCACTACGCCATGCACTTAGCGTTCCCTAATTAATTCCAGGGACATGGGGTACAAGGCCTATGCGCAATTGCTGCACACATGGAAGTCACAGGAGCCTGACTAGGGGTAGATGGCTCTTAACACTGGTGGGGTTGGGGTGCCACATAGCCTGCCTCACGAAGGGACCTTGCTTAAAAAACTCACCCTGGCCTAGGGGAACCCACAGCCCACCTCCCCCACCCAGACACCTCCAATGTGCGCTGAATCAGATGGATGTGACGGTACTCACCCCCTTGTGGGTGCTGTGATGCCCTCAAGCGCCCATCCAACTCCGGATAGGCCACCGCCAGGATCCGGAACATCAGGGGGGGTCATGGTGCGACGGGCACCCGTCCCACGTTGAGAGGCCATCCCCAGCTGGGCCTCCGCCGTCTTCTTGCTCCAGTGGCGAATGTCCTCCCATCTTTTACGGCAGTGGGTGCTCCGTCTGTGGCGGACCCCCAGGGCCCGGACATCCTTTGCGGTGGCACGCCAAGTATCCTTCTTCTGGTGGGTGCTGAACTACAGGAATAGTACAGGGGAAAAGGAAAAACTATAACCGTCCGGACCATCACAGTCATTGGCCCACGTTCCCACCCTTGCCCTGGACGCACATCCAACCACCGTCGTTTCATGCACGCCTCATTCCCCCACCCCATCTCCCATCCACACCACTCCAAACAGGCATTGCCCATACAGCATGCTCACAGTGTACTCACTTGTTTGTCTGGAGGACCGTAGAGTAGTGTGTACTGTGGGAGGACCCCATCCGCTAGTTTGTCCAACTCCTCCGATGTGAAGGCAGGGGCCCTTTCCCCAGACACTTGCGCCATTGTTTCTTCCAGACTGAGGTCACAGCAGCACTTGCAGTGTAGGTCCTCTCCTGTCGAAGATCAGGTATCAAGTGAGTGAACAGAGAGAAAATGACGGTCACGTCCGCGGCGGTGCGTACCGTCACCACCGCCGTACATCCTCATTGGCTCCTGGGACCCATAGGGTCCAATGTTAACCAATGCAGGATTGTGCCGCGGTCTTCGACCGCCTACCGCGACGGTGTACAACACCAGCGCAGTTACCTCACATCCCCTTGTCCCACATTACAGGTCAGGCAGCCGCCATTTCAGGGGGCCACCTGGCATTAATTTGAAATGCGTCACACATATCTAGGCCTTGCATACACACTAACACAGGCACATAGCGGAATGACAAATGTGTGCAATAAAGTTGCTTATTTCGCACCTCAGTGTTGACTGACCATCTGATTGCTGTTCTCATCCATAGGGCACATCCGCTGGGGCCGGTGAGGAGATGGCAGCATCCTCCAGTGTACAGACCGCTGGTGGACCTGTCGACAATGGAAGAGCGACATGTAATAGTCACCTACAGACTTGATCGTGCCACAATCCATGAACTGTGTGCCCAATGGGAGCCAGACCGGATGTCAGCTATGCGCCATCCCACAGGAATCCCCCCTCTAGTGCAGGTCCTGTCAGTACTCCATTTCCTGGCAAGTGGGTCCTTTCAAACAACAGTGGCCATTGCATCAGGCATGTCCCAGCCAATGTTCTCTAACGTGTTGTCCAGAGTGTTGTCTGCCCTGCTGAAACACATGCAAGGCTACATCGTTTTCCCCCAGGTGGAGGATTTGCCTATAGTGAAAGTTGACTTCTATGCCCTGGGACGTATCCCCAACATCATAGTTGCCATTGATGGGACACATGTGGCCTTGGTACCCCCCGCAGGAGTGAACAGGTGTACAGAAACCGGAAGAGTTACCATTCAATGAATGTGCAGATGATGTGTTTGGCTGACCAGTACATCTCCCATGTGAACGCCAAGTTTCCTGACTCAGTCCATGACGCTTCTATTCTGAGGAATAGCAGCATCCCTTATGTGATGGGGCATCTCCAGAGGCACCGTGTATGACTAATAGGTGAGCACAAACCCTATACAGTGTGAATAGTTGTCTGGGTCTGGGGTTGTCCCTAAGGGTTAGTGTGTGTCTAACAGTTGTCCCTCACCATTTGCAGGTGACTCTGGCTACCCCAACCTGTCATGGCTACTGACTCCATTGAGGAATCCCAGGACAAGGGCAGAGGATCGTGGCCTGCTGTATGCTGCACAACTTCGCTTTGCAACGACAGGTGCCTTTTCTGCAGGAGGATGGTCCTGAAGGAGCTGTTGTGGCAGCTGTGGAGCCTGTGGACATTGAAGAAGAGGAGGCAGAAGAAGAGGACATAGACAACAGAAACACCGTGATCCATCAATACTTCCAGTGAGACACAGGTCAGAAGACCTCACTGCCTCCTACATCTGATAAAATTGTCTGTCACTTTCACCCAGTGTATGGACCCTGATTTTTCACTTTCCCTTTCGATTTCACAGATGTGGGTCCCACTGTGTGTCCTCTGCTATGTTACCTCATGAACTACAGCTGTGTGACATAGGTATGTTGACAATACAATGGACATTGGTATTTTCCTTAGTTATAGCAAATACACATTTGTGAAAGCACAGACTGACTCCAGATTGTTTTGTGATTCAAGGGTGTTTATTTAAGTGCAAATTAGTGGAGGGGGTTGGAAAATGGTCAGGGGTGATGGCGGAGGAATGTCCATGGCAGAGTCCAGTTATTTGTTTCACAGGTGCATTGTCCAAAGGAGCATATGAAGTGGAGCTAGGGCAGTTTAAGGATGGACAGGGTGACAAAGTGGGACAGTGGATGACAATCAGGGTGGTCTCATTTCTTGGCGGGGGTCTTGGCATTGTTCTCTGTCTTTGTCCTGGATCTCAGGGACTGCTTGCGGGGTGGTTCTCCATCTGCAGGGGGTGGGGTGCTGGTGTTGTGGTCCTGTGGCGGTGCCTCCTGTCCACTAGCGCCGGCGGAAGTGGTGGGCAGTTCATCATCCAGGCTAGTGTCAGGGGCCCCTTGTTGTGCCACAGTGTCCCTTCTGGTGTTCACAAGGTCATTCAGCACCCCTACAATGGTGCCCAGGGTGGTATTGATGGATTTGAGTTCCTCCCTGAACCCCAAATACTGTTCCTCCTGCAGCCACTGGGTCTCCTGAAACTTGGCCAGTACCGTTGCCATCGTCTCCTGGGAATGATGGTAGGCTCCCATGATGTTGGAGAGGGCCTCGTGGCGAGTGGGTTCCCTGGGCCTGTCCTCCCCCTGTCGCACAGCAGCCCTCCAAGTTCCCCTGTTTTCCTGGGCCTCTGTCCCCTCAACCGTGTGCCCACTACCACTGCTGTTGTTGGGGTGGTGGGTTAGCCTGGGTTCCCTGTAGTAGTGGACACACTGCTGCTTGACGTGTACGGGGACAGAGGTATGGACCTGATGGGTGGGTGCTGTGCTGGTGTTTCCTGAGGGGGGAGGCTCTGTGGTGGCCTGTGACTGTGTGAGGGGAACCGACTGTCCTGAGGTCCCAGATGGGCCAGTCTGGTCATCTAGATCCAGTTGGACAGAGCTGGTGTCATCACTGTAGGCCTCTTCTGTGGGTGGAGTGGACATGTCTGGAACCTCCTGTCCAGTGACGTTGGGTAGGGGTCGTGCAGGGGTGTAAAGGCATGATTGTTGCATCTGTGTGTACCATGGTGTGCAATGGGTAGGTCACCCAGTAACACAGTGCTTCCATTCCTGTGTAGGACCTTGTGTGATAATTGTTTAGAGGTCTGTGGGGGTATTTGTAGTGGACATGCATTGGTGATGGGTGTCCATGCTTTGTTGTTGCATGCAGGGCTTGGTGTTGGGATGTGTGGTTTGTGATAGTGGGACATATGTGAAGAGTTGGTGTGATGGGGTGAGGGCGAGGGTGGGGGTATGTGATAGCATACAGGTAGGGTGGGGGATGAAGTAGTGAAAGATTTAACTTACCAGAGTCCATTCCTCCAGCTACTCCTGCGAGGCCCTCAGGATGCAGTATAGCCAAGACCTGCTCCTCCCATGTTGTTAGTTGTGGAGTAGGAGGTGGGAGTCCGCCACCAGCCCTCTGAACCGCAATGTGGTGTCTTGAGACCACAGAACGCACCTTCCCCCGTAGGTCGTTCCACCTCTTCCTGATGTCATCCCATGTTCTTGGGTGCTGTCCCACTGCATTGACCCTGTCCATGATTCTGCGCCATAGCTCCATATTCCTAGATATGGTGGTGTGCTGTACCTGTGATCCGAATAGCTGTAGCTCTACCCGGATGATTTCCTCCACCATGACCCTGAGCTCCTCCTCAGAAAACATGGGGTGTCTTTGCGGTGCCATGGGGTGGTGTGGGTGATGTGTGCGGTGGTGTGTGCTGTGATGTGTGGGGTGATGTTTAGGGGTGTGTGGTGTTTTGTGTGTGGATGTGTATGTGTGATGGTGTGTGCCTCAGTATGCTGGTGTTGTCTTTGCTTTGCTGTCTCTCTGGCCTTCTTCAAACGTTTGTGTAGTAAGGGTTTGTGGGTAATGTGGGTGTGTGTTTTATATTGGATTGGGTGTGTGGGAGTGGTGTGTGTATGTGTATCAGGGGTGTGTATTTCGATTTGTTCAATGTGGTAGTGGTTTGTAAATGTGTGTGTATTTTGAGCGTGGCGGTGTGTACCGCCAATGGAATACCGCAGTTGAAAGACCGCCACGTGGATTCATGGGTCATGATATTCCTGACGTATTCCTGTTGGCGTGACGGTGGAGGTTTTGTTATCGCCAGTTTATCACTGACTTTTGGTGTGGCGGACTTGTGTGGGTGTCTAGATTTTGGCGGTTTCTGAGCTGTGGGTCGTAATAGCTGTGGCGGAATTCCACGGCCGCGACGGTGTGTTGGTGGTCCTCTGCACGGCGGTATGCGGCATTTACCGCCAATGTTGTATAGGGGCCCATATGTCGTACGGCACCAAAATAACTTTTTAATCCATTTGAATAACACAGTATCTTCCACTTAAAAATTAGGAAATCATTGCATCAAGCCTCAAATCAACACCTAAACATCTCGTATAAGATAGAGTAAGACGCACAACATAGAAAAAGGCAGCCTCATGGCTAAATAAAGTATGACAGTCTTCAAACTTCCAAAATGTTTTAATGTCAAGGTTGTGAGTCGCTATTTGAAAAAAACAGTCCACAAGGGAGGTAGTTCCAAACAGGATCATGTGCTGAGGACATTAATGACCTCAAATTATTAATTGTGAGTCCCAATCCACTGTTCAATGAATTCACACTTTGAAGCAACTCCTCCATAGAAGGTTTCAACACGTTTTGGCCCCTGTAAAGTATGGGCCTCCTCTGGACCATGGAAGAATAAAGAGATGTGGCATATCTACTAGAATCATACACAGAACCCGAGCTGGAGGTGTGGCAATTATATCAATGAGGCTGCTCAAGGTGCGGTAGCAATAGCAGCTACCGCTTTGCTTTCGAACAGCAAAGCACATATCTTGGAAACCGCTTAGCATATGTGTATCTGGGTGGGTATAGGGTGACTCCGTCCTTCGCTATCATTTTGTTAAATGAGGCGATGGAGTCTATTGGAATTTCAGGAGAATATTGGGGGATTTGCAGCATTAGTTGCAGGCTGCATTGAAAGCTGTCACAGGCTACCCTCATCAGCCTGTTAGAGTTGTGTGGGGGTTGTGCATAGGAGAGAAAGGTCCATCAAACCACACTTAACGCACTTGTGGAAGTGGGAAGTCCCAGTTCCTCACTAAGGCACCCCCCCTAAACCAACGCCCAGGCCATTGTAGCTGGGCCACTAAGTAATAGTGCTAAAAATTTGGGGCTTCTAGGCCCTCTTTGCCCATGGGTAATTGCAACTTACGAGCACAACCCGGACCCTCCCTCATACCAGAAGAAGTTCCCTAGGGCTGAGTGCAATGAATGAACTGTTGATCTGGGGATGGGCACCAGGGGGCTGGGAAAATATTAGAGTAAGCAAGGGAGCATCACCACTTTTGACAAGGACACAGTCTTGCACTGCAAGTGGCAACGTGCTCCAAAATGCAATTTGGAGATGTAGAGATGCGATGGCCTTAGTGAGATTGCCATCTATTCGGTCCTGCTTCTTGTGATAAATGTGTATTCCCAGGTATTGAAATGTGCGGAGCACCCAGTGCAAAGGCTGGTGGTGTACCACTAACTGCTGCTGAGGACAATTTGGGTGCAAGGGATACAAACAGGACTTGGCCCAGATCACCCCCAAACCTGAGGCATCTCAGAATTCTGGTAAGATGTCCTGAATGTCTGCTATTCCCTCAAAGATGTCACAGATATAAATGAAAACATCATCTGCCTACAGGAAAACAATGTGGGTTCCCCCATTCAGCTGAATGCCCCAGTCCTGTCCCTTCTGTCGGAGTCTCTGTGTGAGTGGCTCCATTGTCAGGGCAAAGAGGAGTGGGGACAGCAGATGGCCATGACGTGTTACCCTGCTCACTGGAAATGGTGGGCAAATACATTGGCAAATCATCACTCTGGTGGTGGGCTTGGAGTATAATAGGTGAATGAGCCTGCGCAGCAGATGCTGAACTTGGTTAGGATTGAGAATAGATAATTCCAGTCTACTCTATCAGACACTTTTTCCAAGTCCAGTACCATGCATGCAGCATAGGGCCGCTGGACCGGACAGACCTCCATCACTTTATGTAGCGTCGGATTTTGAGAGTGGTGAATCTCCCTGGCATAAAGCCATTCTTTTTGGGGTGTATCAACCTTGGTATGCGCTGGTATGGTCAACCCGCTATGACTTTGCTCAAAATTTTATAATCCGATCCCAGCATAGGTAATGAGCGGTATGAGGCTAGGGCTTTGGGACTAACAGATGCTCATATGCCTTACAGAGTTCAACTGGGATCTCTTTAATCCTGAGGTCTGTTGGGTGAAAGCACCCCTTTTTACCCCCCCCCCTTATTTCCAGCAGTGTGATGGGTGCATTAAGTCTTCCCTGTCCAAGAGCTGAATGGAAGTTAGAGTAATTGTATCAAGAAAATGATGTATAGCCGGTAGGCAATCTACAATGGAGGGGCAGAGAAAGATTGATAGTGGGTGGTGAACGCTTGGTGTATGTCTACTTGGTTCATGACTACTTGTGTTGGGGTTGTCTGTATCATAGTGATGGGTGTGGTTAGTTGAGCGCTGCATAGGAGCCATGCCAATATCCAGTATGACACCCACTTCTGCATGCATCTTTGCCTGGGTCGCTCTGATGTCTAGACAGTGTAACTACTCTATTAGGTGTGCATGCTGCCTCAGCGTCTCAGTCAGTTCTCCCTGTCTTGCACGGTCAGTTTGTGCTGCTGACTTTAAAGCCCCTACTGATGATTCGATGAACAATAAGTCTTTCTGCAGATCTTCCCTGGTCCTACCACCCCATGGATGCAATGCTCGTTGAGCACTACTTTTAGTGCCTCCCAATCTGTTAGTTTGGAGGAGGCTGTGCCCTCATTTTCTGTTAGATAATGAGATATTGTCTCGCTGTTTGCATCTTGGAAGCCCTTGTCTTCGAGCATAGTGAACTGCAATCCCCAGGTGGGAACCAGTGGTCTTGGTGTTCCTCACTCTAATTGCAGCTGCAGGGGGTTATGGTCAGAGAAGGTCTTTGCTAGATATTCCGCGCCCACAGCCAGCAGTCTTGTGGCTGGGTCACAAAGTATTCAGTCCAGCCTCACATACAAATCATGCGGGGAGAGTTATAGGAATACTATCTGGCATCTGGTCGGAGAGATCGCAAGCATTCCAGAAGGGACCAGTGTGTGAGCCACTGGGACAGGTGGACAGCAGCAGTCACTACTGAGGACATGGGTTCTCACAAACATTTTCCCATGGGCCAAAAAGTGTGGTCTGTGGCATGCCAAAGGGCCACATTGTTGCAAGCCTGGTGTTGGTCAGAGTGCTCTAAAGTGGAAGTAGTGTGAAGTGAAGTATATTCATGGTGTGGACAACAAACTGAGATTTCTTATGTCTTCTATATGCCATCCATGCTCTAACATCATAAGCCAAGAATTAAAGAAAAAAGGGCCTGATTTAGAGTTTGACAGATGGGTTATTCTGTAACAAACCTGATCAAGATCTTGTACTTTGTAGTATGATTCCCATAGGATATTATGGGATTATAATACAGCAGAAGGGATATCTGGCATGTTTCTGATGGAGTGAGCCCATCCACCAAACTCTAAATCACGCCCAAATTATTATTTTTTGATGTAAAACATAAGAAGGAAAGGTCTAATAATCTAGTGGCTCAATTGCACAATGTGAAACCAGAAATCCTGGGATTAATTCTGGCTTCCCCCCCTTACCAAGTTGTGTGATCCTAGGCAATTATTTTATTTCACTTTGCCTCCTTTTTCTTTGTTTCCACATATGGGAACAGTGTGATACATAAGTTCAGGATGTGTGCCATACAAAACATTCTCTTGTGTTTCATTTAATAAACTATAATGTTGCTTCAATTATAATAAGAACCTAGGCCACACAGAGGGTGGACCTGACAAATGATACATCTTGGTTCACTAATGGTATTGTTGTCAGGAGGGGGGCGTGAATGTTTCTAGGATCATGTTTGAAAATTACTACTTTTAATAAATGTCCTTTAATGCAGGGATATAGGGCCTCATTCCGACCCTGGCCGGCGGCGGTAGCCTCCGGCCGGGCGGGGCCCGCCAGAATACCGCTGCGCGGTCAAAAGACCGCCGCGGTTATTCTGGGTTTCCCGCTGGGCTGGCGGGCGACCGCCAGAAGGCCGCCCGCCAGCCCAGCGGGAAACACCCTTCCATGAGGATGCCGGCTCCGAATGGAGCCGGCGGAGTAGAAGGGGTGCGACGGGTGCAGTTGCACCCGTCGCGATTTTCCGTGTCTGCATGGCAGACACTGAAAATCTTGGTGGGGCCCTGTTACGGGGGCCCCTGCAGTGCCCATGCCATTGGCATGGGCACTGCAGGGGCCCCCAGGGGCCCCACGACACCCCATACCGCCATTCTCTTCCTGGCGGCCAAAACCGCCAGGAACAGGATGGCGGTATGGGGCTCGGAATCCCCATGGCGGCGCAGCAAGCTGCGCCGCCATGGAGGATTCCCCAGGGCAGCGGGAAACCGGAGGTGCACCGACGGTTTTCCGTTTCTGACCACGGCTGTACCGCCGCGGTCAGAATGCCCATGGGAGCACCGCCAGCCTGTTGGCGGTGCTCCCGCGGTCGTTGGCCCTGGCGGTTTTTACCGCCAGGGTCAGAATGACCCCCATAATCTGATGTTCTGAGGTAAAAAGCTACTCCATGTTAATGAAAAGCACATTTTTGATTTTGAAGTGAGTTTCTCATATTTTTAAATGTTTAGTGCTAGATGTATTAAAAATGAAGGTATTCCTTAAAATATGTTGTCTATTAGTTAAAGTGCAAATAAATGCTCGCCCTCCTTTCTGAATGTTTGTGGTCCGTCAACTAAACAGTAGCCATGTGCTGCTGTTCACCAGGGGGGTGCATGTAAAGGTCAGAAGGACTGCATGCGGCTCCCGGGTCGTACTATGAGTATCCCTAACTGGAGAGGATAGAAAGGGAGGATTGGAGCAATCCAAGTGAGTGTCTAGTATGCAATTATAGTCCCCTTCAAGTATTCATGTAAAGTGAGCTTCCACCGTGTAAGCACATCGGACAAACAGGACAGGAAGGCCGACTGTGCTGTATTTGGAGTGTGTATGCTCCCAGCAGGACAGGTATACCATCTAATTGTCTTTCCAAAAAGGCATTGCAGCCCTCTAGGTCTATTTCCCTGTCAAATAACAGAAAGGGACTGCAGGCCTTACCCAAATCAGCACCCCCTGGTGAAGCCTGAGCATGTACTGCAGTAATATAAACCCCGCCATCGCTTCTGCAACCGAGTAACTTCTCCTCCTGCAATGTGTGACTCCTGCAACAGTACAATCTGAGTACCCCTCCTTCTAATACATTGTTGCACTGCATGTAGGTTGCATGTTGTACCCATACCGCACACGTTCCATGTTAATATGTTAACTCTCAATATTACATTACTACTATCACGGGTAGGTGCAGCAGAGTGTAGTGGGTTGCGTAGCCTCTCCCACATGCCAAAACTCAGGGGGTACATATTGTGTGGATTAAGACAATATCCTCCTACATGAGTCTGTGAACGGCAGAACTAGAAACCTCAACTCCCCTCCAAGGACGGCCTCAGTATGTGTGGTCACCCAAACATCAGGTAAACGTTCCCATAGATGGGATGCTGCTAACTGCTTGCAAGTAAGCACTGTGATCACCCAGGAGCAGGGGAGGGGATAGCCAGAATGACAAAGGTCTTTACCATTTTTGGGCAGACTGCACGTTTCTCTAGCAGTGTGTCTATTTCAGACACTCTTTTCTTCTCAGTGTTTATTAGAGTCAAGATATATTTGGAGGCAGTCTCTGTCATCTGCCCCAAGCTCCCACTATGTTATATGAGCCTTTGAAATGGATCATACCTGTGCTCTCTACGACCCCCATAACAAACCATCCGCAGCCTGGGCATCACATCAGGGAGTATAGTTGACAACACACTGTCCGAAGCAGTGGAGACCTCTGGTCCTCCCACAGCTTGATGCAGTTGACAGTGCTTGCATTCATTATTTTTTATCTGTTCTGGGGTTGATGCCCCCGAACCACATCGTTCCTGACACTGCAGACTGTGTGTTTGCCATGGCGTTGGTGCTGGGCTAGATGTGGCTGATGCGCCAGAGATGATGGAGTGAAGGATTTATAAAAGGAATGTTCAACCCAATCCCATGTATTCACTGGTTCAGTGAATAAGTAGCTCCTATTTCTTACTATGATTTTGAGCTTAGCTGAAAAAAGCATCAAGTTGTTCAGTCCAACCTGTCACGACTGGTACTTTACTCCCAGGAAGGTGGCTCTACGACACTGTACAGATAGAGTACAGTCTGAAAAAATGAACATGCAGGCATTCTCATAGTGGAGTGGTGAAGCTGTCTTTGTTTCACTTGCAGCAGAGTCCTTGTCCTTATAATTCATTATTCATGCCCCCACAGTTCTGGGGCGCCTTCCACTGGTGGTCGCTGTGCCAGGATGCGATAGGCATGTTCCACTAGAAAGTGGGGGGGGGCAACTTGCCTGGAGCTGTCACTTGTCTTAGCCAGGTTTCAATGAATTTCACTTGGTATGCACCATTCGCTCCCTCAGGGAAACCCTATATGCATAGGGTATTTTGTTGAGATCATCCCTCTGAGTCTTCTGCCCTAGATTCCAGCTCTTGAACCTTAATACTGAGTGGACTTGGCCTACAAAGTCCATTATTGATGGTTGTAGCTCAGTTATCACACATTCGGTGTATGTAACGCAATCTGCCAGTTTTCACTGCTCAGCTGGCAGCAATGACCAGCTGAATTGCTTTTGCATCCACTCTAGCTCACAGGTCCTGCCTCCTGTCTGCAAGGGCTTCCAGTATTTTGTCTAATTTTTTATCAGTGCGGACCATTGCTGCAGAGTCTGCTGGGCACTCTTGATCGGAGCGGTTCATGGCATCAGCAAATTAGGTGCTCTTGTGACTGGGGTCCCACGCCACCTCTAAGCCCTCCAACCAGTCTCTGTCATTAAATTAGTCTAGTGCCAGTAAACCAACCCCTCTATACTCGAGGGTCACATTAAATATTATGTGGGGATGTTGTGGATGCACCTGGCCCCCAGCTCGCTCTTACTGGATGGGATCTTATGCCATGGGGCAGCACAAGCAGTCCCAGGGGAAGGAAACCCCAGCCCCTAGGTGCTGGATCCTGGGCCCTTTAGTGTGGTGAGCCTAAAAGGGCACAAGCACTACATTTCACTTTATGGTCTTATCACCCTAATGTAGGTCTCCTCTCAACTCCATCAAAGACTCCCAGCAGGACCCACCTCTACTCTGGGCCATTAAGAGGCTGCCACTCCAGGAGGGTATGAGCAGTCCAAATGTCACACCAGGGATGTCTATTATCAGTACAGATAAAGGGAGGCCTCCCTGGTGTCTGGTGCTGCTTCGTCTGTGGGGCAGCTTGTTTCAGGGCCCACAAGGCACCGGGGTGCCCTTATCCACTTTTACCCCATGGACTGGATAATTAATATGAAATATGTCACACTCGCTTATATGGTGTGCATGCATGGAGCTCCCAGCCCACTCCCCTCTGCGATGTCAAGTCACAGTCTGGGCCGTGGGGCGAAGGTGGGGGAATGAGAAGGATGGCCTGTGGCACTTGCAGCCCAATGCCGCAACCATGGGGCAAGCTTTGGCACTTCAGCTGCCCAGCGCCTACTGTAATCTCCTCTCGGTATGGCCTCCTGTCCAGAGGCAAGGATAGCTAGATCCCCGGGTGGCACAGTACCACATCCACCTGGGGGTTTTGGGCACTCTGGGCCATCCAGCTTCTTGCTCAGCCTTTTTCCGCCACATGGTTCTCTCCCCCTTCACTCTGTGTACAGCAGGGAGGCAGGCCGGTGCACAATGCAGCATCACAGTTCAAATAGGGCTCCCCCACACCAGCTACAATGCTGGCCCCGCAGGTCTGAGGAGTCACCCATGTCATAACTGGGTGCTCAGTCCCCCAAGCGCTCCATCCAGTGGCTCAAATGATGCCCCCTCAGTGACCCATCTCGGAGCTGTCTAAAGTGGGGCTCCTTAAGCACTGATGGTGGCAGATATTGATGGCTCATGAGTCTCCCAACAGAGCAGTCCTGAAGCCCATCTGCCATCTTGCAGCAGCTGGCCATGCCCCTTGCAGGATCAGCTACATGTTGCAGCTTTATTTGATCAATGGAGACAAAATGGTTGTCTTTGGAACTAGCAAGCGGTGGTAGAATCACAGTTCGGGTACCTTGTATCCCAAGAACCAGCGCCGGTGCTCTGTATGATGAGCCAAACTCCTTTTTCACATCATTCCTCTCACAAACCAGATCCCCAACTTTTGGAATCCAGCTGATAGATGTTGGTGAATCCTTCGTTCCCAAAGTGGTGGCATGTGTAGTAGAACATGCATCTCAGAACTGCTGTAATTCCTGTAAGACAGTGAGACGTTCATTTATGTCAAAAGGAGTTTCTGTTGCCAACGTGCCAGGACCATCAAGATCTGGGACAAACATCAGAATGCCAAAGATCTTCTAGACATTATTTAATGCTCTCTGGAACTTATTCAGGTGATGGATCCAACTACGACCTGAGCCTAGTCCTCTAGCTGTTAAGGATTCCTTTAAGTCACAGTGTTTCCTTTCCACTATTGAATTCCCCTTAAGATGATAGGGGAAAAATAATGCACTGCTACACCAAACACTCCCATTGTGGTAATACTGGATTAATCAATGTTGAGGCATACAGCAATACATTTATATACACAAATGAAGTTGCATCATCATTATTGAATTCAACCTTTGTGAACTCTCTATTGACTCCTGCACATAGGCATGTGGTCAGGCAGACTCTAAGATCTATGCATTTTTTAATGCTCTCTGAATCCTATATGGGTGGTGGATCCAGCTGTGGCCTGAACCTAGTACTCTGTCTGTTAAGGATTTTTTGAAGTCTCGGTTTTTACTATCCATTATTGAATATCCCTTGTAATGAGGGAGGAAGAATAATGCACTATCACACCCAACACTGCCTTGGTGTTAATACTGGATTAATCAATGTCGATGAATACATCTGCATCACCATTATTGGATTCCCCCTTCGTGAATTATCCATCAACCCTGGCATGTAGGTAAGTGGTCAGGCAGGCTCTGAGACCTAATCCTGAGGTTAATAACTGATAGGTCACGGGTGGGGTAACACTTAGCCATCAGGCAAATGCACAAGCAGGAAAACTTAAATCAGATCCCACAGACAGACACAGCAACACCACAACAGTCCCTGGAGATTGGCCCAAATAAAATACACATGGCTAGAGGGATACGTGCACTCCCAATAATATCATAAAGTTAGATGCCACATGTAGTTAGGAACACTTAGCCAATCAGGACACAGCACACACGGAACAAGCAGTGACCACATGCCCCTCAGGCTGGACATCTGGTCACATACTCACTGGCCCACATTATGTCCACGCCAGGTCGAGGCTCACCTTCATTTACTATCTGGAATTATATTTATGACTCCATGAAACTATTCACATTTTTACCAAGAAATGAGTGTTTTTTTATTGTTTTATTGTATACTCAGAGAAATGTAGACAGCCCTGCTTCAATCCGATGTACATTGAGAGACAGTCCTCAGACTCCGGTTCTGTAACTGCTCTCCCAGCCATAATGTTTAATTAAATGAACCATTCTTGTTTTGCGAGGCACCTCTTGTCTCTTGTTTTTTTAAGGTAAATCCTCATTTGAGCAACACTGTGACAAGCTAGATAGGAGCTGAATGGAAGGGGACGCCGCCCAGACAAATTCACATTGCACAACAAGAAAGGTAAGCGGATGCCACAGTTGATTGAAAGTTCTGCTGAATCTGCGGGGCCGAAAGGTCCGTCTGCAGCCTTTGTCAGAAGCATAAGAGACTACATCAGAGCCTTAGTCCTAGCATTTGGCATGATGCAAACTAGGAAAAAGCATACCAGCAGAACTCACGTAAGTCACCTTTGCTGATTACCAGCGTCAGAGAAGGTGAATATTGTTTTATTTGGTTTGCTATTTTTTGGATTGTTGATCGCTTGGGCCACTGAGTGTGACATGAATGGTACACATAAGACCCTGGGTGTGATATAAAGTCAAAACCTCTGTTTTAAGAGATGTTTTTCACTTGGACTGCTGGGTGTGACACAGACAGTGTGCATAAGCTCTGAAGGTGATATAGGCCAATGACATGGACAATGGAACATTGATACTTGCAATTCAAGCCTTGCACCGACTACAGAACAGCATGCGTGAGGAGGGAGGTGCCCCAAAGCAAGAGTGGTTCACAAACTGTTTTTCCTGGCATCCCCGGTGGCTGACCATATTGTGCACATAGTTGTTGTCCATGTTTGTCATATTACTGTTTTTGTGTGGGTTTCTGTAAGTGGGGGGTTCCTACTGTAAAACCGCAGTCCCCAAATTGGGTAGAGTACAAGTAACTAAGAAAGTGGGACAACCAACTACTATCAATGTGACTGTCAAGGCATGTGGGTTTGATGGTGTGGTTGAAAATTCAACTAAAGTGGGGAATGTTAATATTGGATTAATCGATGTTGATGCACACAGTTATATATTTATATACATGAACAAAGTTGCATCATCATTATTGGATTCTCCCATTGTAAACTCTCCGTCAAGATCGGTACGTAGGTATATGGTCAGGCAGGCTCTGAGATCTAAGCCTGAGGTTCATAACTGACAGGTGGGGTGACACTTAGCCGGCAGGCAAACACACAAACAGGAAAACCTAAATCAGATCCTAAAGATAAACACAGCAACACACTATGGTCCCTTGAGATTGGCCCCAGTAAAATACACCTGGCCAGGGGGATGCTGCATTCCCAAAAGCGCCATAAAGTTAGATGCCACATGTAGTTAAGAGCACTTAGCCAGTCTCAACACAGTGCACGCTGTGACCACATGTCCCTCATGCCAGACATCTGGACACGTACTCGCTGGCCCATATTGTGTCCACGCCATGTCAAGGCTCATCTGCATTTATTATCTGGAACTGTATTTATGACTCCATGACAACTGTTCACATTTTTACCAAGAAAGGAATGTATTTTATTGTATTATTGTACCCAGAGAAATGTATAAAAAACCTGCTTCAGTCTGATGTACATTGAGAGACAGTCCTCAGATCCCAGTTCCGTGACTGCTCTCCAAGCTGTAATGTTTAATTAAACATACTGTTCCTGTTTTGCCAGATGCCTCTTGTTTTTTGTTTTTTAAGATAAATTCTCATTCGAGCAACAATGGTATCCCTGGAAGCAGTGGAGGCTAAAGTAGGGTCATGGCCCAAATGGAATGTAGCAAGTGCATATTTTTGATAAAGACTTGCAAATCTTTAATTACAGTGCGAGCATCAGCCGATCATTATGGCCACACCCAAGGGAATCTCGAGCAATAATCTCCTGCTAGTATAATATATTTGTATGCACCATCAGACTTTAAAGGGCCACAAAGGTCTAGGTACACACACTGTGTAGGCTTGTTGAACACAAAGAGGGGTGTCTGCAGTGGGCGCTGATGGTGGAACCTTTAATTTGCTGGCAGATGTCACAGCTAAGGAATACTGTTTAGTCTGTTTGTATAGACCATGCCACCAGTAGCGTTTTTGCAGTAGTGAAATAGTAGCCATCACACCAGCATGGGCAGAGGCAACACCTTTATGAGCTGCTCTGGTCAATTCTAGCTTCTGATCTTGGGTGGAGATAACACAATCACCCACTCCTAGTAATGTTACATAAACAATGTTTTGGGCACTTAAATTGTAGGAATGTTTTGCTTGATATGCTTTTGGTAAAGGGGAGCCTTCAGCCAAAGTATTCACAGCAGCCAATATTTCATTATCCACCATCATGTGAGAATGAGTTATCACAGCTACACTTGCAGTAACAACTGCAGAGTTGGCCTCTTCATCAGCCAATGAACTCCCTACAGTGTGAACTACAACACATTGATGGCTCAATGTGTGTATCACATAAGCCCACAGCAGTCTAACTTTAAACTCTGCCACCTTCCCCAAAGCATTTTATGCTTCATGGTGTTTCCTTTTGATTCTCTGGATCCATTATGCCTGTAATGTAATTTTTCATTAAAAGAATGGACACAATAGTACAAATCGCACAAAGTAAGTGTGAGGAATTCAGGATTCATATATTCCAGTGATAAAACCAATGCCTTCAGTTCAGCAAGTTTTGCAAAACAATCCCCAAGGAACTGTCTAAAGTTTTGTTGAGGGTGGAATTCTCCATCCCCCATAACTACATAAACAGCTGCACAAGCGAGGGAGTATTAATGTTTGGTATCTACAGCAGGATGCGCTGTTAGCACGTCTGACCTTAATAAGTAAACTTACAAGGGGACGCGAGGAGGCCTATTTTCCTTTTAACTCACAATTAAGATGTTCTTACCAGAGCTCCAGTACATAATCAATAACCAATACACAATAATTATTAGCAATCAATAACAATAATAATCAATGGAGTCAGTAATTGTTATGCACCATGACCTTTCAGTCATGAATAACCACACCTTTTAGTAATAAATTAGAATATTTATTTCCCTAAATTAACAATACTAAGATCATGTAGATGAATCTCAAAATCAAATGAAACACAAATAGAAACAATACTGGCTGTCCAAAGCGGCGGAAGAAACGTAATCTAATCAAAGCTTGAACTAAAACACATTCTAAGGTTATGATGCAAATCAATAACAAAGTCAACTGCGTCAATGTAATCACATACATCAAGCAGAGAAATTTATCAAGCATTAATCTCTATATAGCATGATTTCATTAGTGAGGATCCTTAACTGACACCAGATTAGCATCAGCATGTTGGGCTTCATGCAAAACAATTTAGTAACACAAACTATGGCTCTATCAAAACAATGCAGCTGGTACCTAGAAAGAAAAAGAAAATATGCATCATAATCAACAGTCTATTGCATTATACCTATCCTTAATGTGGATCAGCAAGCAGAGTCAGTCTTCCTCCTCAGGACATCAGTCGATCAGTAAGGAATCAGGATTCAGCATCAAAGTTCAGAAAACGCAAAGGTGGTCATTAAAACCCTGGCGGTCGGTGTTAAAGCGGCGTTAAGACCGCCAACAGGCCGGTGGTAAAAAAAATTGAATTATGACCGTGGCGGAAACCGCCAACATAGACAGCCACTTTAACACTCCGACCGCCATGGCGGTACAAACAAACACAGCGGCGGTCACCGCTAACAGACAGGCGGAGGACAATGTACCACCCACAGAATTACAACCCACCAATCCGCCACCTTTTCCGGGGCGGATTTACCGCAAACAAAAACACGGCGGAAACAGGACTTCGAAGGGAAAACGCTCACCTCTACACACCCCATGAGGAACCAGGACGCCACGGAACCAGAGCTCCAGATTTTTCCAGCCTTTATCTTCCTGCTCCTCTACCAGGAGCACGAACGCCGGTGGCGAAGACCACGGTGAGTACTGCGCCTATGACACAGGGGAGGGGGGAGGGAAAAAACAGTGACACACACACACGCAACACCCCCACCCTCACCAACACACATGCTAATACATCATGATACATCACAGTTACGCCCCCCAACTCCCCCTGGAAGAATGCAAGGACAAAAGGAAATGAGTCAAATGATTGTGATATATTCAATTGCATGCATCCAAAATATTTACAAATATATACATTTATACTATATACAATTATATACACCAAGAACACAAGTCCAAGGGATTCCACCATCACAGTCCGTGGATCACTGGGCCCAAAAGGCATGGGCGAGGCCCACACTCAATACCCGAACAAGACGGAGAGAACACTGCAGGGGCATCAGATAGAAATAAAAGTAGGCACCTCAGGGGGAAGGGAAAGGGTGGGCACCTCAGCCAGTTGAGTGCATGTCGCCAAATCCACCAGGGGGCCCCATGCCCACTGTTCAATCCTGGGGAGTGCAAAGCCACAGTCTCTCAAGTCTCTACAGTGGGTGGTTTGCCCCCTGCCATATCCTGGGGAGTGCAAAGCCACAGTCTCTCAAGTCTCTACAGTGGGTGGTTTGCCCACTGCCATATCCTGGGGAGTGCAAAGCCACAGTCTCTCAAGTCTCTCCAGTGGGTGGGTTGCCCACTGCTATATCCTGGGGAGTGCAAAGCCACAGTCGCTCAAGTCTCTACAGTGGGTGGGTTGCCCACTGCTATATCCTGGGGAGTGAAAAGCCACAGTCTTTCAAGTGGATGTCAATCTCCACTGGTTCTGGAGGGGACCTTGTGCCCAGAGTGCTTCATCCTGCCAAGGACAGAGGTAATGAATGTCAATCTCCACTGGTTCTGGAGGGGGCTTTGTGCCCAGAGTGCTTCATCCTGCCAAGGACAGAGGTAGTGGATGTCAATCTCCACTGGATCTGGAGGGGGCTTGGTGCCCAGAGTGCTTCATCCTGCCAAGGACTGAGGTAGTGGATGTCAATCTCCACTGGTTCTGGAGGGGGCTTGGTGCCCAGAGTGCTTCATCCTGCCAATGACTGAGGTAGTGGATGTCAATCTCCACTGGTTCTGGAGGGGGCTTTGTGCCCAGAGTGCTTCATCCTGCCAAGGACAGAGGTAGTGGATAACAGTCTCCACTGGTTCTGGAGGGGGCTTTGTGCCCAGAGTGCTTCATCCTGCCAAGCACTGAGGTAGTGGATGTCAATCTCCACTGGTTCTGGAGGGGGCTTGGTGCCCAGAGTGCTTCATCCTGCCAAGGACTGAGGTAGTGGATGTCAATCTCCACAGGTTCTGGAGGGGGCTTTGTGCCCAGAGTGCTTCATCCTCCCAAGGACTGAGGTAATGGATGCATTTCTCCACTGGTTCTGGAGGGGGCCTGGTACCCAGAGTGCTTCATCCTGCCAAGGACTGAGGTAGTGGATGTCAATCTCCACTGGTTCTGGAGGGGGCTTTGTGCCCAGAGTGCTTCATTCTGCCAAGGACAGAGGTAGTGGATAAAAGTCTCCACTGGTTCTGGAGGGGGTTTTGTGCCCAGAGTGCTTCATCCTGCTCGTGGCGGCCTCAGTAGCGTCAGAGCTTTTGGCGCTCATGGGCCTGCGGTGCTTGTGCCGGCGGTGTCCTTGGCAGCGATGCTTGTGGCGGTGGTGTCTTTGGCAGCGGTGCTTGTGGTGGCGGTGTCCTTGGCAGCGGTGCTTGTGGCGGCGGTGTCCTTGGCAGCGGTGCTTGTGGCGGCGGTGTCTTTGGCAGCGGTGCTTGTGGCGGCGGTGTCCTTGGCAGCGGTTCAGCTGCTGGCGGTCCTGTCTGTGGCAGTGGGGCTGCTGCTGGCGGTCCTGTCCAGGGCAGTGGGGCTGCTGCTGGCGGTCCTGTCTGGGGCAGTGGGGCTGCTGGCGTTCGCCTCCTAGGCAGCGGCGCTGCTGCTGGTGGTCCTGTCTGTGGCAGTGGGGCTGCTGGCGGTCACCTCCTGGGCAGCGGGGCTGATGCTGGTGGTCCTGTCTGTGGCAGTGGGGCTGCTGGCGGTCGCCTCCTGGGCAGTGGGGCTGCTGCTGGCGGTCCTGTCTGGGGCAGTGTGGCTGCTGGCGGTCACCTCCTGACAGCGGGGCTGCTGCTGGCGGTCCTGTCTGGGGCAGTGGGGCTGCTGGCGGTCACCTCCTGGGCAGCGGGGCTGATGGGGGTCTTCTCCACCGTGCTGATCTTCCCAGACTTGCTGGTTTTCTTGTGCCCCTTCCCCACCTTGGAAGGTGTCGCAGCTGACTCCACAATCCCAACTGTACCCCTGGGAGCGGCTTTGGTGGCTGGTGTCTTCCCCCTCTCCCGCCGGGTACTGGCCAACTTTTGATGCTTGACAGGTGGGGGACTGTCCGTGCTGTGGCTCCTTGCCACACTGGCTGCCCTGCTGCCTGGTGCACTCCATAATCCGGTGACTACTGGCACCACTGGTCCCGCCGATGTTGTGGCTGAGGTGCTAGGTTGGGACCTGGAGAGTCGGGCCCTAGGAGACTGACGGGATGGGGGTGGTGAGGGAACGAGGTCAAGGTTGGACAGGAAAAGTTTCTTAGGAACACTGGGACGGGTAGATGGAGGGGGTTTGGGAGTGGAGGAAGAGGTAGTGGTTGTAGGAGGTGTACGTTTGCTGACTTTGGGTGAAGGTGCATGGGCTGGAGGCTGTCGTGAGGTGGATGGCTGTTGGGTGGGTGTGTGGCTGCGTTTGTGTGCCTTGGGAGGTGGCCTCACAGACACACTGGGAGAGGACACAGGGGATGTGTGAATGTGAGTGGGGGTGCTGACTGCACGTGAGCGGGGTGTGGTGGTGGTTGTGCTGGTGATGGACGTAGTGGCTGAAGATGTAGTGCATGCAGGTGTGTGTGGAGATGTGACAGGGAGGGAGGAGGGAGATGAGGAGGAGGGGGACACAGTGGAGGCAGTGGATGTTGGTATGTCTGCATGCGTCTGATGCTTGCGTGAGTGCCTGTGGGATGTGTGGTGCTTATGTTTGCCTGAGCTTCCTTTGTGTGTTGAGGTGTGTGCATGCTGGTCTGATGGTGTGCTTGGGATAGGCTGAGGTACAGGGGTGTTGGTCTGGGTGGAGGAAGTTGGAGGGGGGAGGCTAGACACAGGGACAATGGCTGCCATCAGTGCTGAGGCCAGAGTCTGAAAAGCTCGCTGAAGGGCTGCCTGACCAGAATGAATCAAATCAAATCAAATCATAAACATTTATAAAGCGAGCTACTCACCCGTGCGGGTCTCAAGGCGCTAGGGGGATGGGGTTACTGCTGCTCAAAGAGCCAGGTCTTGAGTTGCCTCCGGAATGCGGAGTGGTCCTGAGGTTGGTGGGGAGGGAATTCCATGTCTTGGCCGCCAGGTATGAGAAGGACCTCCCACCCGCCGTGGTGCGGCGGATGCGAGGGACGGCGGCGAGAGCGAGGTTGGCAGAGCGAAGTTGACGGGTGGGTGTGTAGAAACTGAGGCGGCGATTGAGGTATTCGGGTCCCTTGTTGTGGAGGGCTTTGTGTGCGTGGGTGAGGAGTCGGAAGGTGATCCTTTTGTTGACGGGAAGCCAGTGCAGGTGTCTCAGGTGGGCGGAGATGTGGCTGTTGTGGGGTATGTTGAGGATGAGGCGGGCGGAGGCGTTTTGAATTAGTTGCAGACGTTTCTGGAGTTTGAATGCCCTCCAGGAATGCATTGGTTTGTTGCAACTGCCTCTCTACACCCTGGATGGCATCCAAAATGGTAGACTGCCCAACAGTGAGGGACCTGAGGAGGTCAATGGCCTCCTCACTGAGGGCAGCAGGGGTGACCGGGGCAGGGGCTGAGGTGCCTGGGGCAAAGGTGATGCCCACCCTCCTGGGTAAGCGGGCACGGGGCAAGGGCTGAAGGGCTGCTGGGAGGGCGGTGCTGGAGGGGGGTGGCGGCTGTACCTGTAGAGGGAGCTCCCATCAGAGGAGGAGTCCATATCGCAGGTGTAAGCTCCTGTCCCCGCTGTGGAGCTCCCCTCGCCCTCCGTCCCACTGGTGAATTCGGAGTCCGGAGTCTCGCACTCCAGGGCCATGTGGGATGCAGCTCCCTCCTGCACCGGTGCCACTGCTCCTCTGCCTAATGATGCTAATGCACACAAGTACAGGGGGGAGGGGACAGAAGAAAGACATGTTGAGTGCATGCAATACCGCTACCGTTGGCGGACACAACAGACACAGAAGCCCCCTGCACTACGCCACGCAATTGGTGTCCACTATTCAATCCCTGGGACATGGCTTACAAGGCTATGGCCGATTTCTGCACACATGGATGTCACAGGAGCCTGACTAGGTGTAGTTGGCACTGTACCCAGGTGTGTTGGGGTGCCACAGGGTCTGCCTCAAGAAGGGGACTTAACTAGCAAACTCGCCCTGTCCTAGGGGAACCCACAGCCCACCTCCCCCACCCAGACACCTACAATGCGCACTGAATCAGCTGAATGAGAGTGTACTCACCCCCTTGTTGCTGCTGCGATGCCCTCAAGCGCCCATCCAACTCCGGGTACGCCATCGCCAGGATCCTGAACATCAGGGGGGTCATGCTGCGACGGGCACCCCTCCCACGTTGGGATGCCATCCCCAGCTGGGCCTCCGCCATCTTCTTGCTCCAGCGGCGAATGTCCTCCCATCTTTTCCGGCATTGGGTGCTCCGTCTGTGGTAGACCCCCAGGGTCCGGACGTCCTTGGCGATGGCACGCCAAATATCCTTCTTCTGGTGGGCGCTGACCTACAGGAATTGTACAGGGGAAAAAGAGAAGTTATTACCAACTGCACTGTCACAGTCATTGGTCCGCATCCCTACCCTTGCCATGTGGCACATGCACTCACCGTCTATTCATGCACGCCTCATTCTCCCCCCCCTTTCTTTCATCCACACCACTCCACACAGGCATTGCTCATACAGCATGCTCCCAGTGTACTTACCTGTTTGTCTGGAGGACCGTAGAGTAGCGTGTACTGGGGGAGGACCCCATGCACCAGTTTCTCCAACTCCTCCGTGCTGAAGGCAGGGGCCCTTTCCCCAGACGCACGAGCCATTGTCTCTTCCAGATTGAGGTCACAGCAGCACCTGCAGTGTAGGTCCTCTCCTGTCGAAGATCAGGTATCGAGTGATTGAACAGATAGAAAATGGCGTCACGTCCGTGGCGGTGGCGGTGGCGGTCCAATGTTAACCAATGCAGAATTGCGCCGCAGTCTTCGACCGCTTACCGCGACGGTGTACAACGCCAGTGCAGTTACCTCATATCCCATTGTCCCACTTTATAGGTCAGGCAGCCGCCATTTCAGGGGCCCACATGGCTTTATTTTTACCTGCGTCACACATACCTAGGGCTCCGCTCAACACTCATACAGGCAAATTTTGGTTAATGAATAGTTTTCTGAGTAAGCAGTGTTTACGTACCTCAGAGTTGATTGACTCTGTGCTCGCTGTTCTCCTCCATAGGCACCGTCCGCTGGGGCATGTGAGGAGATGGCGGCATCCTCCAGTGTACAGACCGCTGGTGGACCTGTCGACAATGGAGGAAAAACATGTAATCATCACCTACAGGCTTCATCGTGCCACAATCCTGGAACTGTATGCCCAGTTGGAGCCAGACCTTATGTCAGCTATCCGCCATCCCACAGGAATTGCCCCTCAAGTTCAGGTGCTGTCAGTACTCCATTTCCTTGCAAGTGGGTAATTTCAAACAACAGTGGACATAGCATCAGCATCAGGGATGTCCCAGCCTATGTTTTCCAACGTGTTGTCCAGAGTGTTGTCTGCCCTGCTGAAACACATGCAGAGCTACATCGTTTTCCCTCAGGTGGAGGATTTGCCTACAGTGAAAGGTGACTTCTATGCCCTGGGACATATCCCCAACATCATAGGTGCCATTGATGGGACACATGTGGCCTTGGTCCCCCCGCAGGAGTGAACAGGTGTACAGTAATCAGTGGGAATAGTTGTCTGGGTCTGGGGATATACCTAAGAGTTAGTGTGTGTCTAACAGTTGTCCCTCGCCATTTGCAGGTGACTCTGGTTACCCCAACCTGTCATGCCTACTGACCCCAGTGAGGAATCCCAGGACAAGGGCAGAGGAACTATACAATGAGGCCCATGGGCGAACTAGGAGGATTATAGAGAGGACCCTCGGCCTCCTGAAGGCTAGGTTCTGGTGCCTACATATGACAGGTGGTTCCCTATTCTACTCACCAAAGAAGGTGTGCCAGATCATCGTAGCCTGCTGTATGCTTCACAACTTGGCTTTGCGACGACAGGTGCCTTTTCTGCAGGAGGATGGTCCAGATGGAGGTGTTGTGACAGCTGTGGAGCCTGTGGACAGTGAAGACGAGGAAGCAGAAGAAGAGGACATCGACAACAGAAACTCAGTGATCCTGCAATACTTCCAGTGAGACACAGGTAAGAAAACAAACCTGCCTGCTCCATGTACTTTAACACTATGACCTCTCTACTGTCTGTCCTTTTCACCCAGAGTATGGTCACTGAGTTCTCACTTTCCCTTACGATTTCACAGATGTGGGTCCCACTGTGTGACATCTGCTTTGTTTCCTCATGGACTAGAGCTGTGTGACATAGGTATGTTGACATTACATTTGAAAGAGCATTTTGTCACTGTAATTGCTAATACACTAATTCGAAATCACAGACAGACTCCAGATTGTTTTGTGCTTTAAGGGTGTTTATTTAAGTGCTCAATATTGGAGGGGGTTGTAAAATGATGTGTGGTGATGGTGGAGGAATGTCCATGGCAGAGTCCAGTCTATTAGTCTCACAGGTGCATTGCCCATCTGGGCACAGGAAGTGCTATATTCCATGGTTATTGCAATCACACGTTTGTGAAAGCACAGACTGACTCCAGATTGTTTTGTAATTGAAGTGTGTTTATTTATGTGCAAATAAGTGGAGGGCTTTGTAGAATGGGCAGGGGGGATGGTGGAGGAATGTCCATGGCAGAGTCCAGTCTATTTGTTTCACAGGTGCATTGTCCAAAATGCATAGGAAGTGGAGCTGGGGCTGTTTGAGGATGGACAGGGTGACAAGGTGGGACAAAAGGATGACAATCAGGGTGGTCTAATTTCTTGGCGGGGGTCTTGGCATCGTTCTCTGTCTTTGTCCTGGATCTCAGGGACCATTTGCGGGGTGGTTCTCCATCTGCAGGGGGTGGGGTGCTGGTGAGGAGGTCCTGTGGCGGTGCCTCCTGTCCACTAGCGCCGGCGGAGGTGGAGGGCAGTTCATCCACCAGGCTAGTGTCAGGGGACCCTTGTTGTGCCACAGTGTCCCTCTGGGTGTTGAGGACTTCCTTCAGCACCCCTACGATGGTGCCCAGGGTGGAATTGATAGATTTGAGTTCCTCCCTGAAGCCCAAATACTGTTCCTCCTGCAGCCACTGGGTCTCCTGAAACTTGGCCAGTACCGTTGCCATCGCCTCCTGGGAATGATGGTAGGCTCCCATGATGTTGGAGAGGGCCTCGTGGAGAGTGGGTTCCCTGGGCCTGTCCTCCTCCTGTCGCACAGCAGCCCTCCCAGTTCCCCTGTTTCCCTGGGCCTCTGTCCCCTGAACCGTGTGCCCACTGCCACTGCCCCAAGGTCCCTGATGTTGTTGGGGTGGTGGGTTAGCCTGGGTTCCCTGTAGTGGTGGACACACTGCTGATTGACGTGTCCTGGGGACAGAGGTATGGACCCGCTGGGCGGGTGCTGTGCTGGTGTTTCCAGAGGGGGGAAGCTCTGTGGTGGCCTGTGACTGTGTGAGAGGAACCGACTGTCCTGATGTCCCAGATGAGCTGGGCTGGTTGTCTAGATCCAGTTGGACAGAGCTGCTGTCATCACTGTAGGCCTCTTCTGCTGGTGGTGTGGACATGTCTAGACCCTCCTGTCCGGTGACGTTGGATAGGGGTCCTGCAGGGGTGTAAAAGCATGATTATTGCATCTGTGTGTGCCATGGTGTGCAATGGGTGGGTGACCGTGTACCCCAGTGCTTGCATTCCTGTGTGGGACCTTGAGTGATGATGTTTTAGGGGGTGTATGGGTATGTGCAGTGGCCATGCTTTGGTGATGGGTATCCATGCTTTGTTGTTGCATGTAGGGCTTGGTGTTGGGATGGGTGTTTTGTGATATTGGGACATTTGTGAGGAGTTGGCGTGATGGGGGTGAGGGTGAGGGTGGGGGCATGTGATGGCATTCAGGTAGGGTGGGGGATATAGTATTAAAGATTTGACTTACCAGAGTCCATTCCTCCAGTTACTCCTGCGAGGCCCTCAGGATGCAGAATAGCCAAGACTTGCTCCTCCCATGTTGTTAGTTGTGGGGGAGGAGGTGGGAGTCCGCCGCCAGTCCTCTGAACCGCAAGGTGGTGTCTGGAGACCACAGAATGCACCTTGCCCCGTAGGTCGTTCCACCTCTTCCTGATGTCATCCCTATTTCTTGGATGCTGTCCCACTGCGTTGACCCTGTCCACTATTCTTCGCCATAGCTCCATCTTCCTAGCTATGTAGGTGTGCTGCACCTGTGATCCGAATAGCTGTGGCTCTACCCGGACGATTTCCTCCACCATGACCCTGAGCTCCTCCTCAGAGAACCTGGGGTGTCTTTGCCGTGCCATGGGGTGGTGTGGGTGATGTGTGGAGTGGTGTGTGTAGTGATAAGTGGGGTGATATTTAGTGGTGTGTTGTGTGAGGTGCGTGGATGTTATGTGGGTGATGGTGTAGAGTGCCTGTCGATGCTTGTTTGTAGATTGTGGTGTCTCTCTCTGGCCTTCTTTTGGAATTTTTGGTAGTAGGGGTTTGTGGGTGATGTGGGTGGGTGTTTTATTTTGTATTGGGTGTGTGGGAGTGGTGTGCGTATGTGTATCAGGTGTGTGTATTTCGAATTGTCCAATGTGGTAGTGTTTTGTAAATGTGTGTGAATTTTGAGCGCGGCGGTGTGTACTGCCAATGGAATACCGCGGTTGAAAGACCGCCGCGTGGATTTGTGGGTCGTGATAGTGTGGGCGTATTCCTGTTGTCGTGACGGTGGAGGTTTTGTTTTTGCCAGTTTATTACTGACATTTGGTGTGGCGGACTTGTATGGGTGTCTAAATTTTGGCGGATTCCGAGCTGTGGGTCATAATGACCGTGGTGGAATTCCGCAGCCGCGGCGGTGTGTTGGCAGTCTTCTGCACGGCAGTAAGCGGCTTTTACCGCCAATGTTGTAATGACCCCCCAAAGTCTCTAAGCATTTAAGATTAGCACATCCCTTGTCAAGATGCACAAGAAAATAATAATCTTTCAGCCAGGAAAAAAAATGGGCAATGGCGTTCCGTGCATTCCCGTTAAGTCAAAACTACTAAAACTATTTCCCAAATCCCTATTGGTTAATTAATTGTATGTTCACACTTTGTCCAATAAAACTAAACTTCCAAATCTATGAATTCTACTATTACTCGGTTCAAATGTCGTTGATTGGTTTTTCCTGCAATGTCCTCATCATCTGGCTTGTCAGGTAACAATATTGTCGCAGCTTCCACTCTAGTCAGTGTCTCCATAGTTCTCCTCTGAGAAAGTCAGTTTCACACACATTACACACAAAATGTTGCATTAGCAGAAACAGCATCTACTAGCAGTCGGTTCTCATGACAAAGCTTCCATTGTGAGCTTATTTAAACAATACAATAGAAATCACAGTTTAACTCTCTAGGACATTTTATTAAACGTTACGAAAATACAGCTTTGACATGAGGCCTGGCAAGTAGGCCAAGACATTCGCTAAGTTAACGCCTACAATTAGGGAAGCTAGAGTATAATGCATAACCCTTAACATGACACACTACTACATTCGTCAAGCATATATTCACCATTTCATAATATTAATTCTCTAGCGAGTACACTTTGTGAACATTGGCGGCCACTCTTCGTAATCACATTTTCAAATGCATGCATTATTTTTCTACGTTTTTATATTTTCTACACAAATCACTTATTCAGAATACATAAACACTCATTAATAATTTTTATTAAACCACCTGCACTAGCACGCTGATCCATCAGTGTAAATACTATGTTTATACTCATCTCAAGGCATACTGTCAGTGGGCATGGGCATCTCAAGTTTGTATTGGAGACATTCTTGATTCTACAATTTGGGGTCAAACACGTAATCTACATCAGTGGCAGTAAAGCAAGTGACCCATTGTTTCCATCATGCATATAAGGCTATTGCATTTGAAACACTAGTCATTGTGAGTGCTTCTAAGGCAGGAACTGAACTGGGGTTACAGCAATAATGTGTTTTCCCTGAGCCAACAGTCTTCCCTTGATAACAGCCATCTGAACTGCAGTCAGTATTTTTTATACACATTTCTGCATTGGAAAATACATGTGATTATTATATGCATTCAGCACTGTGTCACCTTAATTGAATGAGATATAGGTCAAGCCAATAGCACTGGAATTATCCTGATGACCAGATTTTTTTTTTTTTTTTCATGTGTATGTAGGTGTTTTGCTTCAAGCATGTCAGTTTGTAATGATCTCAGTATCTATGTATGTACTGCCAAGGTTAAAGAATCCTAACAAGGACTGCAGTTTTGATGATATTTGGTGGTTGTAGCACACTTCTCATTTGAAAGCTCATATCCCAAAACAGGACACTAAGGAAGGAGGAATGCATTCTTTGCTTTCTTAAAATTGAATTTGTAGCAATTTTTGGCAAATCCCAGTGCAATGCGATCTACCCTGGCTGCATCAGCTAAAAAGCACCTACATAGGACAATGCCTCAGAATTAATGTCATGTAATATTGTTGTTACACAGGCAGAGAATTGTCCTGGACTGTTCTTATACCCATGGGGGAGTCAACAAAATGGGCAAAAGGAGCAGAACGTGGAAAAATAGGTCAGATTCCTGCTTTGAGACTCTTTGTTTTGGCAGAAGAAACCATTGGAAATGTGCAAGGTTGTTTTATATTTTTTGCAACCAGTTCTGCTTACTGGTGCTATGCTGTGTGAATTTTGGATCGCAAATGTGCGTGTATGATTGTTTAACTGTCTCAAATCTAGGACTATTCTATAAGAATGGTCTGGCTAAGCTACTGCGAACAATGGACTTTTCTTGGGAGATATGCATGGTTCAATTACTCCCTGGTACTCAAACTGTGAGAGACTTTCCCTCACAGGCCCTTTGCCTCCGGTTTTATAGAGTAAAGTGTTGTATTTGCATGCTGGACCTTAAGGATATTACATGATAAGGAGAATCCTTATACCAGCCAACATGGTTGCAGTACGGCACCGGAGCTTTTGCACGTGCCCAATCTGCAGAATAGGCTTGTTTTACTTGCTCTGGAACTAGGACTGAGAAAGACAGCAGAATCACATCTTCACCTTGCGGGAGGGATCTAACAAACTCTGGTTTGCCAATCCTTTTCTGCCAAGAGACTGTCATGGCTAAATGTTAATCTTTCCCAGAAAATTACTTTAATTGTGCGTATTATGATACCCTAAATTTGAATGTTTAATTTGTAAACTTGGGGGCATATTTATACTCTGTTTGCGCCGGAATTGCGTCGTTTTTTTTTACGCAATTCCGACGCAAAACTAACTCCATATTTATACTTTGGCGTTAGACGCGTCTAGCGCCAAAGTCCATGGAGTTTGCGTCATTTTTTTGCGTGGACACCTACTTTGTGTTAATGAGATGCAAGGTAGGCGTTCCCGTCTAAAAAATTGACTCCGAGGCATGTGCGCCGTATTTACACTCCCGGGCAAAATTCATGCCCGGGAGTGGGCGGGTCAAAAAAAATGACGTACGGCCGCTTTTGCGCCGTTTTTTAGCGCCTGGACAAGGCAGGCGTTAAGGGACCTGTGGGCTCGGAAGGAGCCCAGAGGTGCCCTCCCATGCCCCCAGGGACACCCCCTGTCACCCTTGCCCACCCCAGGAGGACACCCAAGGCTGGAGGGACCCATCCCAGGGACATTAAGGTAAGTTCCGGTAAGTATTTTTTTAAAAAAAAATTGTGGCATAGGGGGGCCTGATTTGTGCCCCCCTACATGCCACTATGCCCAATGACCATGCCCAGGGGACAGAAGTCCCCTGGGCATGGCCATTGGGCAAGGGGGAATGACTCCTGTCTTTGCTAAGACAGGAGTCATTTCTATGGGGGTTGGGAGTCGAAAAAAATGGCGCAAATCGGGTTGAGGCGAAAAATTTGCCTCAGCCTGACTTGCCCCATTTTTTGGCGCCCAAGCTCCATATCCCCCTACGCCGGCGCTGCCTGGTGTACGTCGTTTTTTTCCACGCACACCAGGCAGCGCCGGCGGCTAACGCCGGCTAACGTCATTGATTAAATACGGCGCCCGCATGGCGCTTCAGAATGGCGTTAGCCGGCGCTAATTTGTTTGACGCAAAACTGCGTTAGCGCAGTTTTACGTCAAAAAGTATAAATATGGCCCTTGGTCTGTAGGGGCGACTCACCTGTTTGGGATTTCAACTTCTATGTAATAGTTAGTTGCTCTCAAATCCAGAAACTTTTGAAGATTTTAGCGTACTATCGTGACCACTACTGTGCATTGTAGCAGAGTCACTACCCACATCCTGTTCCTCAGTAGCTTTTTCAATATGTGTGGCATATTTAGCTGAAATTCTTTCAACCTTCATCTTTTTTAACTGGGATTTTTCTTGAGGAAGTTTTGCTTCCTTTTTTAATAATATGTCACACAAGCACTGTGAGTCTTTCTTTGGTTTAATATACTCTCCTTGTGCATGTTCTGCCCGCGCACCTCTCTGTGTCAGTTTGTCAGAAGAGTCCTGAAAGGAATGACAAGAGAGCATACCAGTATATTGATACCTGTCAGGTTGTTTCAGATTATCATGGTAATGTAGGTTGTAAATGGGGGAAACACTGCTTCCAGCTGATTTGTTTTTCAGTAATCGAAAATTGAATTTCTTCCCATTTGGAGGGAACCTTACCCATAATTGCATTAATAGTCACTGGGTTTATCCCTGGTGTATCCAATTGTTGTTGGGCAGCTAGAGCAGCCATGGCTGGTGCAGTATTTTATGTTCGCATTACGAATTGTATGAAGCATCCATATAATTTAACTAGATTGTTGTAAAGTGGGTGCAAATCCACTTCCTTTCAATTTTGTATACTTGGATACGGTATGTACGCAGCTAGAACCGTCCATGAGACCCAGTCATTACTTAGGGGACCCAATCTAATGTTTTCAACAATGTGTGGAAGGGCACCTTGGAACCTATTGTGATGTTCCTGGTATGTTAATGGTACTTGAAAACAACTGTATTCTCTGTATTGTTGTGGAGTGTTTGCTACTATGTATGTATGGAATGTATTTGTAGTGGCATCCACTGCAGAAAAATTGACCCATGAATAAACTTCTGTTCTGTACACCTTGTGTGGTTCAACCACAAACATAATATGTCTACTTCTATTAGATAGCCCATTTAACAGGAAATGTTGTGTGAAAACATGTCTACAATTTACTGGAATAACTACTGGATTCAACATGTTGTTAAAACAGAATTCAGAGGTTGAAAAACCAAGTGGGGCATCCTTTTAATAGTTCAAGCTTGAACAACCTATAGTCAAATATAGGTATGGACTATATAGCTGAGGAGGATATTTTCCCCATACCACGGACATCTCTGTATAACAGTGAAGAGGTCACCTTAGCCAAACAAGAGAGAACTACTCAGGAGATCCATTAAATAAGTACCCAACCTTGATACGTTAATGGCGCCATGTTATGCAGCTCCTACTTTTTAATAGGACTGCATGTGGCAGTCTGAGTGCAATCCACAGCTTTAGTAGATGTAGGCCTAACTCCTGGCTAGCTCACAGTGCCACACCCAACCCCCAAACCTACATGGTTAAAAGTTGATTATGGTAAATTTCACATGAAACTCAGACTCCCCAGAGAAACCATGGAAACAGGCCATACCCGTTTCGCTCGGTTATTCATGCATGCCAAGTTGAGACACAAGATGCAAGATGAGTTTTCAATAAATTTATTGAAAGAATTGTAATCTAGTAGATAAAGCATGTGCTGCAATAATTAGGCACATGAAACAAAAGACAGTAAACAACATTACAATCAGGGTAAAAAATATGAACAATCCCAATACGATACATGTGGTTTTAGATGTTTTAGAGATTCCTACCTAACCCTATGTCTACCTCTAAAAGCTTAGTGGTTGTAACCCTCTGCCCGGCCCAATCTAAGGGATTAGCCCCAGCCCTATACCTGGATAGAGTATTGGGAATCGGCCTGTCATGTAGGAGGCAATCCTCTTAGGAAGCTGGAAAATCTGCACCAGCCAAACTGCCTATCATTCAGTATATGTCCCAGGATGGTCATGACCGGAATGCTTTCTATACTCCTAGGGTCAGTATACAGTTTATATAATAATCCAGGCCACATTGGGACTACCGTTTTGAAGTAATGCTGTGTCTTGGTGATAGAAGCTGTCTCCTTATGGGCAAAGCATAATAGCATGTGTGCACTGCGCTCCAAACCCTGAACAAAGAGTACTGATTATATATATTGCAAAGACTGAATAAATGAGCAGTGTGTTCCTTGCTTTCCTAGAATAAAGCAAACTGATAAAAGTGTATAAAAGTCTTTCCTAAAAGCAATCCTGCTAACACAAACAAAATGTGTACAAAATGTGAATAAACACACAGGCCCTCATTATGACATTGGCAGTATTTTCCAATTGCCGCTGTGTTGATGGCTGCCAACATACTGCTACAGAGGCGAAAATCCGTCTGCCAGATAATGACATACACACACAAAACCAACATGATAAACTGTCAGAACTAGCACCCATACCTTTACGCCAGCAAAACAACACCCTCCGAATAATGACCCAAGAATCACCACGGACATTCAACGGCGGTAAACTATTGGCGGCGCACACCGCTGCGGTGGAAATGGCCACCCAAAAAGAAAACAAGACAACATTGGCCAGTCCAAAAAACCCACACCTGACACAAATACACACACCCAGCATCAGCACTATAAAACACCCCCTACATCACCCACAATCCTTTGCAAACAGGAGAAGACCGCCACACCTTGCCAGGCCAATCCCAGAGATAACTGCACACACACACCGCAACTACCCATTCATCCGTCACATACCACACACCCGACCACATCACTCAATACCCTCTACACAACACACACACCACACAACACCCATGTGCCCACAAAGGCACCCCCATTTCATTGATGAGGAGTTGCGGTGATGGTGGATGAAAGAGTCATGGTAGAGCCACAGCTTTTTGGAGCACAGGTACAGCATATCTCCATTGCCAGGAAGATGGAGTTATAGCGTGGGAACAAACCCACGCACAAGGGACGATGTTCGGAAGACGTGGAACAACCTACGGGGGAAGGTGCATTCCATTGCAGCAAGGCACCAGCTCGCCATCAGGAGGACTGGCGGTGGACCCCTCCCCTCCCCCACAGTTGACAGCATGGGAGGAGAAAGTCTGGGCAATACCGTATCCTGAGGCCCTCAGTGGCATAGCCGGAGGACTGGACACTGGTGAGTCACCATTACCATGCCATACCCACTGCAAGCACATCCCTCCGAGCACCGCATGCACAACCACCAGCAATGCATGGACAGCATGTAGAACTCCCAATCCCACAATCCATCACCCTACACTACCAAAGGTGGGAGGACAACACCAATATCATTGGGAAAGGTAGAAATGTGGAATATGTGACAGACAATCACCCTAACAAATCACTTACATCCCCACAGGTGCACCAGCAACCCAGTCCACCATCAGAAGATTCCCTCAGTGATGACAGGAACTCTGGAGGACTTGATCTGGATGAACTCCCAGCCCTATCTGGGACCACAGGTCAATCGGCTACCACATCCCATAGCCAGTCCAGCACAGGACCCCCCTCAGACTCAAACACCACAGCAGCAAGCCAATGCCCCCAAACCTCTGTCCCCAAGACACGTCAATCAGTAGTGTACCCAGCTGTACAGGGACCCAAGTCAACACCACACAGGCTAGACTATGAATTTCTTGGTGTATGTGGGAGTGGGCACACCATTCAGGGAACGCGCGCACAGGGGGCCAGGGACAGTCGGAGGACAGCTGTGGATGAGGGGGAGGCCAGGACCAGGGAACCGACTACCCAGGAGGCACTCACAAATGTCCTACAGGCATACCAACAATCACAGGACAGGATGGGTCAAGTGCTCAACATCATGCAGGAGAACCAGCAGCTACAGGGGAACAACACCAGGAGGCCATGCAACAATTGCAGGCCTTGAATACCACTATGGCCTCCATTGCAGGGGTGATGAGTGACATGACGAACAACATGCATGAGTACACAACACACCAGCGGGCCCCTTCCACCAACCAGTCTACTGTCCAGCCCTCCACATCTGCTGCAGCTAGTGGACAGGAGGCCCTGGCACAGGACTCACAGGCTCCCAGCACCCCTCCCCCTGCAGAAGATGAACCACCCAGCAAAGGTTCCCTGCGACCCAGACAGACACCAGAGACAGTTGCCAAGACCAAGACCACCGCCAGGAAATGAGCCCCTCCAGATTGTCCCCCTTGTGTTCCAGTGATTCACCTTGTTCACTTTGGACTGCCACTGCTCCTCTACCCATGGCCCCATGGACACTGGACCTGTGCTACAAACAGGCTGGGCCACTACAATGGACTTTTCCCACACATCACCCCACTTTATTACACTTTCCATTGTTTTTGTAAAACTCAAATAAACACCCTTGAACACAACTAGAGTAATAGTGCTTTATCAGTGAGAAATGTGGAATGTATTGACATGTATTGAACTGTATTATCCTGTGCAAATGCCCTGTAATGTGTTAATCCATCCAACAAGTGTGTTCCAGCAGACCAATAGACATCACATCAGTGCACTGTTGTGACCACACCAACACCTACAAAAAGGGAAGGCATATGTGACAGTCTATTGGGATGCAAAGGTAGTGTCCAGCACAACACAACAGCCACACAGCCCTTTGCTAAAATGGGGACATGCATAGATCATCAGTCTTACCTGAGTGTCATTGGAAATACTGCTGAATGATAGTGTCCTGTTGTCCACATCCTTCTCCTCTTCCTCCTCCTCACTGTCCTCAGTGTCCACTGCTGCCCCAGGTGCATTGTCACCCCCTCCTCCTCCAGACAGGGCACATAGGGGCATATTTATACTCTGTTTGCGCCGAATGTGCGTCAAAAATTTCGACGCACAATCAGCGCAAACCCTGCCCCATATTTATACTTTGACGTCCGACCCCGCGGGCGTCAAAATTCCACCATGTGCGTCATTTTTTGGAAGGGGTAACCAGCCTTGCGTTAATTATATGCAAGGTAAGCGTTCCCTTCCAAAAAATGACTTTAAGGCCTGTGCCCCATATTTATACTCTGACGTCATTTTGACGCACAGGAGGGGGTGGGCCTTAAAAAACGGCCTGATGGGCGCCGTTTTTTAACGCCTGGGTCAGGGCAGGCGTTAAGGGACCTGTGGGCTCGGATGGAGCCCAGAGGTGCCCTCCCCTGCCCCCAGGGACACCCCCTGCCACCCTTGCCCACCCCAGGAGGACACCCAAGGATGGAGAGACCCATACCAGGGAAGTAAAGGTAGGTTCGGGTAAGTATTTTTTTCCGATTTTTTTTGTGGCATGGGGGGCCTGATTTGGGCCCCCCTACATGCCACTATGCCCAATGACCATGCCCAGGGGACATAAGTCCCCTGGGCATGGCCATTGGGCAAGGGGGCATGACTCCTGTCTTTGCTAAGACAGGAGTCATGTCAATGGAGGTTGGGCTTCAAATAAAATGGCGCAAATCCGGTTTGAGGCCTGAATTTTGCCTCAGACCTGACTTGCCCCATTTTTTGACACACAACCCCCATTTTCCCATACGCCGGCGCTGCTTGGTGTGAGTCATTTTTTTTTACGCATACCAGTCCGCAGCGCCGGCTAATGTCATTCCATAAATAAGGCGCCCGCATGGCACGTTGGAATGGCGTTAGCCGGTGGTAAAGTTTTTGACGCACAACTGCGTTGGCGCAGTTGTGCGTCAAAAAGTATAAATATGGGCCATAGCGTCTGAGGGCCAAATTGTGCAGCATGCAGCAGGTCGCCACAGTCTGGCAGACCTTCTCAGGGGAATAGCATAGGGATCCACCTGTCAAATGGAGGCACCTGAACCTGGCTTTCAGGAGATCGAAAGGGTGTTCCACAATCCTCCTGGTATGCCAATGTGCATCATTGTATTGATTTTCAGCCCCTGTTCTCAGATTCCTAACAGGGGTAAACAGCCAGGACCAGTTTGGGTAGCCAGGGTCACCTGGAAGAAGAGAGGGACACACATTAGCCATGCACAATGGCATGGGGTATGATTCCAGTAGGCATACACTGACATACATTGGATGGCGACTCAAGCTCACCTATGATCCACACTCTGGGGGTTATTACAACTTTGGAGGAGGTGTTAATCCGTCCCAAAAGTGACGATAAAGTGACGGATATACCACCAGCCGTATTACGAGTCCATTATATCCTATGGAACTCGTAATACGGCTGGTGGTAAATCCGTCACTTTACCATCACTTTTGGGACGGATTAACACCTCCTCCAAAGTTGTAATAACCCCCTCTGTGCCTCTGTAGTTGTGCCATCACCTGTGGAAAGCTGCTGTTCCTCAAAACATAGGCATCATGCACAGATCCAGGATACTTGACAGTGATGTGGAGATGCACTGGTCAGCAAGGCACACCATCTGGACATTGAGAGAGTGGAAACTCTTCCTGTTCCTGTACACCTGTTAATTTGCCCTTGGAGGGACTAAGGCAAAATGGGTCCCATCAATGGCCCCAATCACATGTGGTATGCTTCCCACGGCGTAGAATCCAGCCTTCACTGTGGGCAAATCATCAACCTGGGGGAATGTGATGTAGCTGCTCATGTGTTTGAGCAAGGCAGCCAAAACCCTTCCAAGCGCAATCGAGAACATTGGCTGTGACATTTCTGCTGCCAAGCCCACCGACACCTGGAAAGAACCAGTTGCCAGGAAATGGAGCACTGACAGTACCTGCACAAGAGGGGGAATTGCTGTGATGCTACAGATAGCAGGTATCAGATCAAGCTCCAATTGTGCACACAGCTCTGTGATTGTGGCCCTGTCCAGACAAAGGGTTAGTATGATGTGCTGGTCCTCCAGTATAGCCAAGTCCACAAGGGGTCTGTACAAAGGTGCTTGCCTCATCCTTCTATTCCTCCACAGTGGTTGGTATCTAAGTGAGCCAAAAGTAAAATGGGTGTGACTATAGGACCTATGGACACACAACATCATAGTACACAGAGTATGTATGTATGTATGTTGGACATCAGATTTGTCTTGGTGTATACAGGCAACTCCAATGACGCACATATAAATTCAAAAAATGAGTAGCAGCAGTAGGAAATGGCAACCACCTGTCTTGTATGAAGGGACACATGGAAGTGACCTCTTTACTCCGGCAATAGGCGTCTTGGCGGTAGGTGGTCTGCACCATTGTGCTATTCCTCATTGGCTAACATGGGGCTCTGACGGTGTTCACCGCTGCGGACGTGACCACCATTTTGTTTCTACAACTTCACTTGATTCCTGACTTTCCACAGTGATACATCTCCACTGCGTGTGCTGCTGTGACCTGTGTCTTGAACCTGCCATGGCACGTGCAACAAGGGAAAGGGCCCCAGCCTTCACGTTGGAGGAGTTGGAGAAGCTCGTGGATGGGGCCCTACCCCTGTATGGGAAGTTTTATGGGTCTCCAGACCAACAGGTGAGTAAATAATGGGTACGTTGCATCAGACATGGCTGCATGTAGATGTCTGTGTGGGCTAGCAGTGTTGTATTTGGGGATTATGGCTGCAGGCAATGTGAATTCAGACAAACGGGTCATGTGTGTGCTTGATGAGGGGCACATGTAGTATGTAAGCCAATTGTGTGACAGGCTGGATTGTCTGGTTCATGGTGTTCTTCTGTCTGTGTTTCCTCTGCAGGTCAGCACCCATCAGAAGAATGGGTTGTGGAGTCCCATCGCCAAGGATGTGTGGAACCTGGGTGTTCATAGTTGGTGGATCACCCAAGACAGGAAACGGTGGGAGGACCTGAGACGCTGAGCCCAGAAGACCATGGAGGCCCAGCTGGGAACGGCCCCCCAAAGAGGGAGGGGTGCCCGTCAGAGCCTGACCCCGTAATGGCCCGCATACTGGGGGTGGCCAATCCTGAGTTGGATGGGCGCTTGAGGGCAGCACAGCAGCCACACAGGGGTGAGTACAGAGTGTGTGATTTTTGGTTTTTGTTGTCTTGCATGGGATTTGGGTGCAAGGTTATAGTCAGTGGATGCCCCAACATGCCAGTTTAGCCATTCCTGCGTTGTCCTGCTTAGCTATGTAGGGTGGTATGCATTTTTGATATTGCTAAGTAGTTAGCATACCATGGCAGACAGGGCTTAGTTGGTCCCAGTAGGTGTGCAGATGGTAGTGTTTGGGTTCCTTCCTGCTGTAGTACCTAGGCAATGATTTGTCACTGTGATCCACAGTGTGCAATATAAGTCCCAGGGAGTGATTGTGATGTGTATGTCATTTGTGCTGTTGTTGCTGTGATTGACCCTATGCTCCCTTTCTTTCTCCCCCACACTCTCTCCTTTTGTCATCCTGTCCATATGTGCATTAGCATCATCTGGCAAAGGAGCAGGGGCAGCGGCCAGTGAGGGAGCTGTGGCCCACAGGACCCAGGAGGCAGAGTCCACCAATGCCAAGGGGACCAGTGAATTGGAGGGGGAGGAGAGCACCACGGGGAGACTGGAGCAGTGACTACAGACTCTGATTCCTCCTCCGATGGTAACTCCTTTGTGGTGGCAGACCCCTCCGGGACCACCCCCAGCTACAAGATCTCCTGCCACCCCATCTCAGCACCGTCCTCCTAGAACCCCCCCACCCCCTTGCCTGTGCCCGCTCACACAGCAGGGTGGGTGTCTCCTTAACCCCAGGCACCTCAGGCCCTGCCCCAGTAACCCCTGCTGCCCTCAGTGAGGAGACTTTTGACCTCCTAAGATCCATCTATCTAGGGCAGTGAACCACAGTGAATGCCATCCAGGGACTGGCATTCCAGATGCAGCAATGCAATACCTTTCTGGAAGGCATTCATGGTGGCTTGGCGGCCCTACAGAGATCGTTTCAGGCTCTGGCCTTCTCTCTGACAGCAGCCAGTGTCCCTGTTTCTTCCATCCCCCCCCCCAACTACCTGTTACCAGTCCCATAGCCCTTAAGTATGCACACAGAACAACAGACAGGACTCACACAGACAAACCCAGGCACCACACCTCATTCCACAAGCACACATGCAGCCAACAACCAGATGCATAAACAACAGCCACATCTTCCATTGTCTTCCCCTCCTCCACCTCTGCATCATCAGTCCTAGATCCTGTTACCTGTGCATCCTTGCCCACAGTTACCACAACAGCAGACATGCTGAGATGCACCCCACACACCCGCCACCCACGCAATCATCACCACTACCATCAAAACCTCATGCAGCACACCCGCCTCACTTGCAGACACCACCACAACATATATCCACATGTCCTGTTTAACCTCCCCCACCCTGTCTGCCCACCTCCAAAGACACAGAAACGCTCCCACACAGACACCCAACAGCCATCCACCACGCACACTGTCCATGTACCTGCACCCAAGTCGAGCACACCTCCTCCTCCTACAACCACTCCCTCTACCTCCACTCCCATTCCTCCTCCCACACCCCACTCCACTGGTTCGAAGAAGCTTTTCCTTTTCTGACTTGACATCTCCCCTACCCGACTCCCCAGTTCTGCCCCTAAGAGGAAAGTCCCCCCACAAGCCCAGTCCCTCCAGCTCCCATTCGACTCCTGCTCCTCCCCCTAAGAGTTCCCCAGCCACTAAGGGAAACAAAAGTGGCACTCTGGCCCCCATCCCAAGTCCACTCCTCTGCCCTTACAGAGAAGGGCAAGGACCTGCTCACTCCCAAACCTAAGCCCAAGGACCTCCCTCCCAAGAAATACACCTCAACCTGCCCCTCTGAGGTGCCTGCCTGCCATCTCCATGATGTCCCTGCCCAGTGGAGTGCCCGGTTTGTCAGGAGTCAAGATGGGCCTTGGACGTTGCCTTGTGGGCATTTGAAAACTTTGGACTGGGCAATGGTCCTGCCTGTAGAAATGTGTTAGAAATGGGGTCTTTGGTTGGCAGTCAGGGTCCAAGCAAGGACCCTCACTCTAGTCAGAGTAGAGGAGAATCATCCTTAGCTAACCCCCGCTCACCCCCTTGGCAGCTTGGCACGAGCAGGCAGGCTTAACTTCAGAGTCTAGGTGTAAAATATTTGTACCAGCACACATAATAACTCAGTGAGAACACTACACAATGACACAACACAGGTCTAGAAAAATAGGAAATATTTATCTAAACAAAACAAGACCAAAACGACAAAATCCTCCATATACAAGTCAAGTTAGGAATTAAAAAGCAGTAAGAGTCTTAAATCCTTGAGAAAACAGTAAAACACTTTTAGCGGTGAAAGTACCTGGGTAGTGTCAAAATAACACACACGGGCGAGTGTGCATTGGAAAAGGGTAGCGATGCGTCGATTTCTCCCCCGTAAGCGAGACTGTGTGTTGTTTCTCCTCCTCCGGTTGGATCAGCGTGCATCGTTTTTCATCTCCGCAGGAGAGTAATGCATCAATACGGGCAAGCACTCAGGTCCAGGCAGGCTTTGCGTTGTTTTTCTGGTGCCCAGCGAGGTTTGCATCCATAATCCTGCCGCATGGTATCAGCAAAACCGCGCTATGTGGGTTGCGATGTTATCAGCCTCCGTCAGTTGGTGTTGCGCATTGTTTCTCCAATTGTGTGCCTCAATCTTCCTGCTGCAATGCAGGTGGAGTGTCAATTTCTGCCGCAAAGCCGGCGGCGAGTCATTTCTCAGCCACGTCTTGGAAGGTGCGTCAAATTTTCCCTGTACAGCGGTCTATGCATGGATTTTCAGTCTTGGTCTGCCAGCTTCACCTTCCAAGGCCCCAGGAACTGGATAGGGCACCACTTGGCAGGGCAGGAGTCTCAGCAGAGAGTCCAGGTGCTGGCAGGAGAAGTCTTTGATGGCCCTGAGACGTCAACAACAGGAAGAAAGCTCAGGACAAGCTCTTGGAGACTTCTTCACAAGCAGGAATGCACAACAAAGTCTAGTCTTTGTTCCCTGGCACAGGCAGAAGCAGCAACTGCAGGATAGCTCCACAAAGCACTTTCACAAGCAGGGCAGCACTTTTCCTCAGCTCTTTGGCTCTTCTACAGGCAGAGGTTCCTCTTGATGTCCAGAAGTGATCTAAAGTCTGTGGTTTTGGGTGCCCTTCTTACACCCATTGTGGGCTTTGAAGTAGGCTTACTTCAAAGGAAAGGCTCTCTTGTTTGTAAAATCCGGCCTTGCTCAGGCCAGTCCCCAGACACACACCAGGGGGTTGGAGACTACAGTGTGTGTGGGCAGGCACAGCCCTTTCAGGTGTTAGGACATATAAAACACAGTAGTATATGTCCTACCTTAGGCATACACTGAACCCTGCCCATGGGGCTACCTAGGGCCTACCTTAGGGGTGTCTTACTTGTAAGAAAAGGGAAGGTTTGGGCCTGGCAAATGGGTACACTTGCCAAGTCAAATTGGCAGTTTAAAAATGCACACACAGACACTGCAGTAGCAGGTCTGAGCAATGTTTACAGGCCTCTAATGTGGGTGGCACAACCAGTGCTGCAGGCCCACTGGTAGCATTTGATTTACAGGCCCTGGGCACCTCTAGTACTCTGTACTAGGGACTTACCAGTAAATCAAATATGCCCATCATGGATAAACTAATCAACCTTACAATTTACACAGAGAGAATATGCACTTTAGCACTGGTTAGAAGTGGTAACGTGCTCAGAGTTCTAAAGCCAACAAAAATAGGTCAGAAAAAATAGGAGACAGGAGGCAAAAAGACTGGGGATGACCCTGCATAAGGGAAAAAGTCCAACAATATGTATATATTTATTTGAATTTGATCTCGTTATCCAACATGATTACCGTGGTTGGACCAGAGGTATGTGTCCTAGCTTTCTTTGCTCCTGGGTCCTGTTGTAGTCGATTTACTCTGCAGATTGTTCTTGATGTATGGTGTGTGTGTATGGTGTGTGTTGTGTATGTGTGTGTCACTCTCCCCTCCCTCCCTTGTGTGCTAGGCGGCTGTACTCACCGTCGTCGTCTTCGTCGGTGCTCTTGGATGGGCATCGCGTGGTACAGCATCAGGTTGACCTCCAGTTCTGGTTCCATGGCGGCCGCAGAATCGTCTGTGTCCCTGGAGGTGGGTGTCTCCGTTTATATAATGTGTTTCCGCCAGGCTTTTAGTGGAGGTGCTAACACCCCGGAAAGCCTGGTGGTCTGCTATGTCATAATATGGTGGGGGATCCTTGTCTTCCGCCTGCCTGTAGGTGGCTACCGCTGTGGTCAGTGGTTGTACCACACTGGCGGTTGGGGTGGTACATTGGCTGTATATAGGAAGGATCACCGCTATGGTCATAATTTGTCAGGCATTACCGCCAGCCTGCGACGGTGCTACCACCATCACTGGTGTGGCGGTCACCTGACCGCCAATGTCATAATGAGGGCCATAATCTCTAAAACTAGGTTAAAACAGGGGTGACCAAACAAAGTACTAAAAGGGTCCTCACAACAATACCACAGCCCAAAATATAACTAAGACCTAGCTTTATTATTGCATTGCGGTACCTTTGTGTCATGCATGGTTTAACATGGGCAAAGAAATACTTTAAGTCAGATTTACAAAGCAACACAAGGCCACCATGGGAGACCCTGCATTGATTGGTAAATCTGGCTAAATGCAAGGCACAACAAATTCTCTGTTTTTCGTTACTCTGCACACCTTAATCTACATTGCTGTTAAATTTAACATACATCCATATGCCATGCCAATGTAGCCACTCCTCCATTATAGACTATTCAACTCTACGCCACTCTACTCCATGCTTCTTCACTGTACAAGACTCCACTGTATGCTACTTTACTCTACGCTATTTCTCTATTCTGAATGCCACTTCACTCTATGCTGTTATACTGTATGCACCTCCACTCTACACCACTCCAGTCTATATCACTCCACTGTACACCACTCCACCCTACTCTATTCCACTTTCTGCCACTCCTCTCTACAACAATCCACTGTATGCTATTCCACTGTTTGTCACTCCACTGTAAGCTACTCCACTCTATACCACTCCAGTGTATGGCATTCCACACTATGCCATTTCATTCTACACTATTTGATTGGACACCTCTACATGTACACCACCCTAACGTGTGCAATTCCACTCTACGCTTCTTCAGAGTATGCTAATCCACTGTATGTCACTCCGCTAAAAGCTACTCCAGTATATGATATTCCACTCTACACCATTCCACTATTAGCCACATCACTCTATGCTATTCCACTGCATGCTACTCCACTCTATGCCACTCCAGTGTATCTAGTCCACTGTTCCCCACTCCAATCTATGCTATTCCATTGGACGCCAATCAATCAATCAATCAATCAAAAAATTTATAGAGCGCGCTACTCATCCGTAAGGGTCTCAAGGCACGGGGGGAGTAAGGAGGTGGGGGGCTGTCGATTACTGTTTGAAAACCCATGTCTTGAGGTGTTTTCTGAAAGATAGGCGGTCCTGAGTCTTGCGGAGGTTGGTGGGGAGGGAATTCCAGGTTTTGGGGGCGAGGTAGGAGAAGGATTTCCCTCCGTTGGTGGCGCGTTGGATGTGGGGGACTGTGGCGAGTCGGAGGTCGGCGGAGGGGAGGTGGCGAGTGGGAGTGTGGAAGTTCACTCTTTCATTGAGGTAGGCTGGTCCAGTGTTGTAGAGGGATTTGTGTGTGTGGATGAGGACTTTGAAGATGATCCTTTTGTCGATCGGAAGACTGTGAAGGGATCTGAGGTGAGAGGAGATGTGTTCATGGTGTGGGAGGTCCAGGATGAGGCGGGCGGCTGCGTTCTGGATCCTCTGGAGTTTGTGCTTGAGCTTGACTGTGGCGCCAGCATAGAGGGCTATTCCGTAGTCTAGCCTGCTGCTGATGAGTGCATGGGTGATGGTCTTTCTGGTCTCTATGGGAATCCATTTGAAGGTTTTTTGCAGCATGCAGATGGTGTTGAAACAGGAGGAGGTGATGCCATTGATTTGATGGGTCAAGGAGAGAGAAGAATCCAAGATGATGCTGAGGTTACCTACGTGGGTGGCGGGTGTTGGGGGTAATCCTAGGGCAGTGGGCCACCAGGAGTCGTCCTATATTGTTTTGTTGGGGCCGAAGATGATGATTTCAGTTTTGTTGGAGTTTAGCTTGAGGTGGCTTGCTGTCATCCATTTGGCGGTGTCAAGGAGTCCGGCATGAAGGTTGGTTTTGGCAGTGGTAGGGTTTCGGGTGAGGAAGATGACGAGCTGGGTGTCGTCTGCGTAGGATATGATGGTGATTCCGTGTGGCCGGAGGATGTTGGTGAGCGGGCCATGTAAATGTTGAAAAGGATGGGGCTTAGGGAGGACCCTTTGGGGACTCCGCAGATGATCTTGGTGGCTGGGGAGTGGAAGGGAGGTAGGCAGACTTTCTGGGTTCTTTCGATGAGGAAGGAGGTAAGCCAGTTCAGGGCCTTGTGTCGAATACCTGCATTGTGAAGGCGTGTGCAGAGTATTTGGTGGCAGACAGTATCGAAGGCAGTGGAGAGGTCCAGTATGAGTGCGACGGTCTTGCCCTTGTCGACTCTGGTTCTGATGTTGTCAGTACAGGCAAAGAGGGCTGTCTCAGTGCTGTGGTTATTGCGGAATCCAGACTGGGAGGTGTTGAGTGCGTTGTTTTCCTCTAGGAAGTGAGACTAATTTCTCAGTGACCTTGGCGGGGAAGGGGAGAAGAGAAATTGGGCGATAGTTGGTGAGGTCATCAGGGTCTGCTTTGGGCTTTTTCAGGAGTGCAGTGACTTCTGCGTGCTTCCATGAGTCTGGGAAGGTGGCGTCATGGAAAGAGCTGTTGATACGGCACGAAGCTTGGGAGCGATGGTTGGGCTGGCTTTGTTGAAAATGCAGTGGGGGCAGAGGTCCGAGGGGGAGCCTGAGTGGATGGAATTCATAGTTTTTTCGGTTTCTTCGTCGTTGGTAGGGGCCCAGGTGTGTAGTAGGTTGGGGGGTTGAGTCGTTGCTGGTCATGTCAGTGGTGGAGTTGGTGAGTGCTGGTGGTGTGAAGCTGTTGTGTATGTCTAACATTTTGAGGTGGAAGTGGTTGGAGAGGGAGTCACAGGGGTGTTGTGTGTGAGTGGGGTCAATGCTGCTGGCTTTGGGTTTGGAGAGCTTTTTGATGATGGTAAAGAGTACCTTGCTGTTGTGTGAGTTACTGTCTATGCGTTCCTTGTAGTATGCCCTTTTGGTGGTGCGTATGAGTTGGTGATGTTTGCGTATGGTGGTTTTGAGGGTGGAGAAGTTGGTGGTTGAGGGTTCCTGTCGCCAAGCTTTCTCTGTTTCACGGCATTCACGCTTGGAGGCTTGGATTTCAGTGGTGAACCAGGGGGCGTTCTTGATGTTGCAGGTGGTGATGTTTCTTCTAAGAGGGGGGAGTGAGTCAGTGCAGGTTGTAATCCATTGTGTGAGGTTATGGGCAGCAATGTTGGGGTCGTTGGCGTTGGGGGGTTATGAGCGAGTTGAGCATTCAGGTGTTCTGTGGGGATCTTGTCCCACATGCGGTAGGGTATGGTGTGTTGGTGGTGATGTGTAGGGGGTTTTGAGAAGGAGAAATGGACGCAGTGGTGGTCAGTCCAGTGGAGTTTGGTGGTGTGAGTGCAGGTTTTGTGGTTGCTCGAGGGGAAGATTGCGTCTAGCGTGTGTCCTGCTGAGTGGGTGGGTGGGTGATGTGACCAGTTGTTTGAGTCCTAGGTTAGTGAGGTTGTCTAGAAGGAATGTGGAGCTGTGGTCGTGGGAGTTCTCCAGGTAAAAGTTAAAGTCACCAAGGAGGATGTAGTCTGTGGAAGTGAGGGCATGAGGGCTGATGTTGTCAGCGATGGTGTCACAGAAGGGGGGCGAGGTCCTGGTGGTCTGTAGATGAGAGTTCCTCTGAGGGAGGTGTTGGCGTTTATGTGAATTAGGAAGTGCATGTGTTCTGCACTGTGTAGTGTGTTGTGTGTGTACACTGTATGTCTGTCTGCTATTACACTATACACTATCACACTGTATGCCTCTCCACCGTATGCTACTCCTTTCTATGCTACTCCACTCTACGCTATTCCACTTTATGCTGCTCCAGTGTACAGCACTCCAGCCCATACCACTTCACTGAATGCCACTGCATTGCATGCTACTCCACTATATGTTTTTACAGTCTACACCACCCTACTGTATACCACTCCACTCTATACCACTCCATTCTACACTAGTCGATTGGATGCCACTCTACTTTACACCACTCCATTATTTGCTATTTCACTCTACCTACTCCACTGTAAACCACTACAGTCTACACCACTCCACTATATGCCACTCCACCCTCCGCTATTCTACTCTACGCTATTCCACTCTATGCTAGTCTACTTTATGCCACTCCAATGTACTACACTCCAGTCTGCGCTATTACACTGCACACAACTTCATTATTTGCCCCTCTACTCTAAGGTATTCCACTCTACCCCACTCCACTGTACACCATTCCACTGTATGCTGTTACACTATACCCAACCCCAAATACACTGTTCTAGTCTACACCACTTGAATGTACACCACTCCACTGTATATTACTACACTATATGCTATTAAACTGTATGCCAATCCACTGTACACCACCCCAGTCTAAGCTACTCCACTCTACATTATTTCAAGTTATGGCGCTTCACTGTACGCTACTCCACTCTATGCCATTCCAGTGTACTCTCCTTCACTCTATATATAACTTCACTCTACAAAAGTCTACTACACTCTATGCTGTTCTACTAGATTCTACTCCACTCTATCCTAGTACATTCCACTGTCCAAATTTGCACTCACCTTTATGCCTGTACACTCTATTGTATGACACTCTACTCCACTCTATGACAGTTTTCAACACTGTACGACATAGTACTCCGCTCTACTGTATGAGATGCCACTCAAATTTATAACAGTTTCCTCGACTCTGTGCTATGCCACTTCAATGTATACCACCCCACTCTATGCTAACCTACTGTACGCTACTCCACTCTATGCCACTCCACTGTACACCACTCCACTCTGCACTATTCCACTATATGCAAGTCCACTCTTCTACGCTCAACTGAACAGTATTCCACTTTATGTTATTCCACTGTATGGTACTCCACTTTATGGTAAGCCACTCTACACCACTACAGTGTACGCCACTCCACTCTATGCCTCCCCATTGTCTGACACTCTGCTCCACTATATATAACTCCACTCCATAAAAGTTTATCACACTTCATGGCACTCTAGGACATTCTACTCCACTCTATCACGTAGACTTCACTGTCTAACTCTATATTTCACTCTATCCCTATATAATCCAATGTACAATACTCTTTTCCACTATACCAACAGTTTTCTACACAGTACAGCCCTTCACAATACTGTATGAGACTCTACTCCTATTTATAATAGTTTACTACCCATGCTACACCAGTACACTCCACACCATACCACCCTATTCCACAACACACCAATACACTCTATTTTACTTTACTCTACACTACGTTATACCGCTCCACTCCACTCTTTTCTACTGTACGAGACTTTAACTGACCGTACACTACTGAACAACAATCCACTCTGCACATCGCCACAGTTTCACACACTACTGTACTCTACAACACTCTACTACACTTTATGCCACTCTCCAACGCTTGATTCCTAGGTATACCCCTTCACTCCCCTGTACAACACTGTCCTTTACTGTAAGCCACTGTACAACACTTACTACACTCTACTTTAGTTCTCTAAATTACATTGTAGACAACTCTTTGTATGCCACTGCAGCCCACTTTACTCCACTCTACTCTGACTCTGTACTCCACTCTGCTCCACTACTCCACTATACGCCACTCCACTCTATACTACTGATAGTCCTTGTACTCTATAACACAGTGTGCCAATCCACTGTACCATACTCTAAAACACTGCACTGTACACCACTCCACCCTACAAAAATCAACTGGACTGTATGCCACTCTACTCTACTGAAGTCTACATCACTTTCCAATAATGTAGGACACCCCACTACACTCTACTGTACAACATGGTACCCCATTTTATGACATTTTACTCAACTGTATGCTATGTCACTGCACTCTACAGCACTCTACGCCACTATAGTCTATGACACACCACCAGGACACTTTACTTCACTTTACCCCACCCCATTGCAGTGTACTCCACTCCACTATACTCCACGCTACTGCACTTTATCCCACTCTACGCCACAGTACTATACTCTATTCATTGCTCCACTGTCCAACACTACTCCCGTATATGCAGCTCCACTCTACAACACTGTACTATGCTCTATGCCACACCATAACACTCTACTCCACTCAATGCCCATTCACTCTATGCCACTGTAGTACACTGTATGACACTTGACGACACACTATTCAAGTTCTCTTTACAATATATCTCTCCACTATATGACAAGACACTCCATTCTATGGCACTCTCACCTTCTGTACTCTACGACATTCCATTCAATGATACTATGCTCTCTGACACTCTACTTCACCCTATTCCACTCTAAAACACCCTTCTCCACTCTATGACAGTCCATGAAACCCTACTCTGCTGTTCAACACACCAATCCACTGAATAACTTGCTGCTATAGTCTACGATACTCGACTCCGCTATGAGACATCATGGTACTACCCTATATAACACTTTACTACTCTGTACAATATGCTATGACACTCTACTCTACTATACTCAATTCCAATCTACAATACTCCACTGTATGACAATAGATTTTACAACACTGTGCTCCTTTTAATGCATTTTTTTGAAAATTGACATTCAAAGAATAAAACAAAGGTTAAACCTGAGTGCTGGTTAGGAAAACTTGTTTTTCCTATACAAACCAAGTTTAAATTACACAGACTTTAAAATGTTAAAGTTATAGTTATATGTAACAAATTTTAAATATGCTATAGTACTCTATATTTGTGGAATATAGGGGGTCATTACAACATTGGCGGTAAAAGCCACTTACCGCCTTGCAGAAGACCACCAACACACTGCCGCGGCCGCGGAATCCCGCCACAGCCATTATGACCCACAGCTTGAATCCGCCAAAATCCAGACACACCTCACCAAAGGTCAGTGATAAACTGGTGAAAACAAAACCTCCACCGTCACACCAACAGGAATACGCCCACACTATCACGACCCACGAATCCACGCGGCGGTCCTTCAACCGCGATATTCCATTGGCGGTACACACCACCGCGCTCAAAATACACACACATTTACAAAACACTACCACATTGGACAATTCCAAATACACACACCTGATACACATACACACACCACTCCCACACACCCAATACAATACAAAACACACACCCACATCACCCACAAATCCCTACGACAACAATTGTGACGGAAGGCCAGAGAGAGACACCACCAGGAAGAACGATAGCATCCACAGGCACACAATACCATCACCCACATAACATCCACGCACCTCACACAACACACCACTAAATATCACCCCACATATCACAACACACACCAACCCACACATCACTCACACCACCCCATGGCACGGCAAAAACACCCCAGGTTCCCTGAGGAGGAGCTCAGGGTCATGGTGGAGAAAATCATCCGGGAAGAGCCACAGCTATTCGGATCACAGGTGCAGCACACCTCCATAGCTAGGAAGATGGAGCTATGGCGAAGAATTGTGGACAGGGTCAATGCAGTGGGACAACATCCAAGAAATAGGGATGACATCAGGAAGAGGTGGAACGACCTACGGGGGAAGGTGCGTTCAGTGGTATCCAGACACTACCTTGCGGTTCAGAGGACTGGCGGCGGACACCCACCTCCTCCCCGACAACTAACAACATGGGAGGAGCAAGTCTTGGCTATTCTGCATCCTGAGGGCCTCGAAGGAGTAGCAGGAGGAATGGACTCTGGTAAGTCAAAGCTTAACTACCTTATCCCCCACCCTACCTGCATGCCATCACATACCCCCACCCTCGCCCTCACCCCCATCACTCCTACTCCTCACACATGTCCCAATATCACAAACCACACATCCCAACACCAAGCCCTGCATGCAACAACAAAGCATGGACACCCATCACCAATGCATGGCCACTGCACATACCCATACACCCCCCTAAACCATCATCACACAAGGTCCCACACAGGAATGCAAGCACTGGGGTACACGGTCACCCACCCATTCCACACCATGGTATACACAGATGCAATAATCTTGCTTTTACACCCCTGCAGGACCCCTAAGTCACCGCACAGGAGGGTCCACACATGTCCACACCACCAACAGAAGAGGCCCACAGTGATGACAGCAGCTCTGTCCAACTGGATCTAGACGACCAGCCCGGCCCATCTGGGACCTCGGGACAGTCGGTTCCCCTTACACTGGCACAGGCCACTACAGAGCTTGCCCCCTCTGGAAACACCAGCAGAGCACCCACCCAGCGGGCCGATAACTCTGTCCCCAGGACACGTCAATCAGCAGTGTGTCCACCACTACAGGGAACCCAGGCTAACCCACCACCCCAACAACAACAGGGACCTGGGGGCAGTGGCAGTGGGCACACCGTTCAAGGGACAGAGGCCCAGGGAAACAGGGGAACTGGGAGGGCTGCTGTGCGACAGGGGGAGGACAGGCCCTCTCCACAAGGCCCTCTCCAACATCATGGGAGCCTACCATCATTCCCAGGAGACGATGGCAACGGTACTAGCCAAGTTTCAGGAGATCCAGCGGCTGCAGGAGTAACAGTATTTGGGCTTCAGGGAGGAACTCAGATCCATCAATTCCACCTTGGGCACCATCGTAGGGATGCTGAAGGAAGTCCTCAACACCAAGAGGGACACTGTGTCACAACAAGGGGCCCCTGACACTAGCCTGGACGATGAACTGCCCACCACCTCTGCCGGTACTAGTGGACAGGAGGCACCGCCACAGGACCACCACACCAGCACCCCACCCCCTGAAGAGGGAGAACCACCCCGCAAACGGTTCCTGAGATCCAGGACAAAGACAGAGAACAATGCCAAGACCCCCGCCAAGAAATGAGACCGTCCTGAATGTCAGCCTTTTGTCCCACTTTGTCACCCTGTCCATGCCCCAGCTCCACTTCCTATGCCCCTTTGGACAATGCACCTGTGAGACTAATAGACTGGACTCTGCCATGGACATCTCTCCACCATCACCCCTCACCATTTTACAACCCCCTCCAATATTGAGCACTTAAATAAACACCCTTAAAGCAAAAAACAATCTGGAGTCTGTCTGTGATTTCGAAATAGTGTATTAGCAATTACAGTGACAAAATGTTCTTTCAATTGTAATGTCAACATACCTATGTCACACAGCTCTAGTCCATGAGGAAACAAAGCAGATGTCACACAGTGGGACCCACATCGGTGAAATTGTAAGGGAAAGTGACAACTCAGTAACCATACACTGGGTGAAAATGACAGACAGTAGAGAGGTAGTAGTGTTAAAGTACATGTAGTAGGCAGGTTTGTCTTCTTACCTCTGTCTCACTGGAAGTATTGCAGAATCACAGAGTTCCTGTTGTCGATGTCTTCTTCTTTTGCTTCCTCTTCTTCGCTGTCCACAGGTTCCACAGCTGGCACAACACCTCCATCTGGACCATCCTCCTGCAGAAAAGGCACCTGTCGTTGCAAAGCTAAGTTGTGAAGCATACAGCAGGCCACAATGATCTGGCACACCTTCTTTGGTGAGTAGAATAGGGAACCACCTGTCATATGGAGGCACCGGAACCTGGCCTTCAGTAGGCTGAAGGTCCGCTCCTTAATCCTCCTAATTCACCCTTGGGCCTCATTGTAGCGTTCCTCTACCCTTGTCCTGGGATTCCTCACTGGGGTCAGTAGCCATGACAGGTTGGGGTAGCCAGAGTCACCTGCAAATGTCGAGGGACAACTGTTAGACACACACTAACCCTTAGGGACAACCTAAGACCTAGACAACTATCTACACTGTATGGGGTCCATGTCCTCACCTAATAGCCACACATGGTGCCTCTGGAGTTGCCCCATCATATAAGGGATGCTGCTATTCCGCAGGATGTAAGCGTCATGCACTGAGCCAGGGAATTTTGCATTAACATGGGAGATGTACTGGTCTGCCAAACACGCCATCTGCACATTCATCGAATGGTAACTCTTCCAGTTTCTGTACACCTGTTCACTGCTGCGGAGGAGGGACCAAGGCCACATGTGTCCCATTAATGGCACCTATGATGTTGGGGATATGTCCCAGGGCATAGAAGTCACCTTTCACTGTGGGCAAATCCTCCACCTGAGGGAAAACGATGTAGCTCCGCATTAGTTTCAGCAGGGCAAACAACACTCTGGACAACACGTTGGAAAACATAGGCTGGGACATCCCTGATGCCATGGCCACTGTTGTTTGAAATGACCCACTTGCAAGGAAATGGAGTACTGACAGCACCTGCACTTGAGGGGGGATTCCTGTGGGATGGCGGATAGCTGACATCAGGTCTGGCTCCAACTGGGCACACAGTTCCAGGATTGTGGCACGATCAAGCCTTTAGGTGATGATTACTTGTCTTTCCTCCCTTGTCGACAGGTCCACCAGCGGTCTGTACACCGGAGGATGCCGCCATCGCCTCACATGTCCCAGTGGACGGTGCCTATGAAGGACAGCAGCGAGCACAGAGTCAATCAACTCAGAGGTACGTAAATACAGCTCACACAGAAAACCATTCATAACCCAAATTTTGCCTGTATGAGTGTTGAGGCAAGGCCTAGGTATGTGTGACCCAGTTAAAAATAAAGCCATGTGGGCCCCTGAAATGGCGGCTGCCTGACCTGTAAAGTAGGACAATGGGATGTGAGGTAACTGTGCTGGCGTTGTACACCGTCGCGGTAGGCGGTCGAAGACCGCTGCGCTATCCTGCATTGGTTAACATTGGACCCTATGGGTCCCAGGAGCCAATGACGATGTACGCTAGCGCTGACGGTACGCACCGCCGCGGACGTGACCGCCATTTTCTATCTGTTCAATCACTCGATACCTGATCTTTGACAGGAGAGGACCTACAGTGCAAGTGCTGCTGTGACCACAGTCTGGAAGAGACAATGGCTCGTGCGTCTGGGGAAAGGGCCCCTGCCTTCAGCACGGAGGAGTTGGAGAAACTTGTGGATGGGGTCCTCTACCAGTACACGCTACTCTACGGTCCTCCAGACAAACAGGTAAGTACATTGGGAGCATGCTGTATGGGCAATGCCTGTGTGGAGTGGGGTGGATGAAAGATGGGGGGAGAATGAGGCATGCATGAAACGATGGTGAGTGCATGTGCCACATGGCAAGGATAGGGATGCGGGCCAATGACTGTGACGGTGCAGTTGGTAATAACTTCTCTTTTTCCCCTGTACAATTCCTGTAGGTCAGTGCCCAGCAGAAGAAGGACATCTGGTGTGCCATCGCCAAGGACGTCCGGACCCTGGGGGTCTATGACAGTTGGAGCACCCACTGACGGAAAAGATGGGAGGACATTCGCCGCTGGAGCAAGAAGACGGCGGAGGCCCAGCTGGGGATGGCTTCCCAACGTGGGAGGGGTGCCCGTCGCACCATGACCCCTCTGATGTTCAGGATCCTGGCGGTGACGTACCCGGAGTTGCATGGGCGCTTGAGGGCATCACAGCAGCAACAAGGGGGTGAGTATACTCTCATTCTGCTGATTCAGGGTGCAGTGGAGGTGTCTGGGTGGGGGAGGTGGGATGTGGGTTTTCCTAGGCCAGGGCGAGTGTGCTAGTTAGGTCCCCTTTTTCAGGCAGACCCTGTGGCACCCCACCCCACCTGGGTACAGTGCCAACTACACCTAGTCAGGCTCCTGTGACATCCATGTGTGCAGATGTCGGCCATAGCCTTGTAGGCAATGTCCCAGAGATTGAATAGTGGACCCCAAGTGCGCGGTGTAGTGCAGGGGGCTTCTGTGTCTGTCGTGTCTGCCAACGGTAGCGGTACTGCATGCACTCAACATGTCTTTCTTCTGTCATCCCCCCCTTTTTGTGGCCTCCCTGTTCTTGTGTGCATTAGCATCATCAGGCGGAGGAGCAGTGGCACCAGAGCAGGAGGGAGCTGCATCCGACATGGCCCTGGAGGGCGATACTACTGAGTCTGATTTCACCAGTGGGACAGAGGGCAAGGGGAGCTCCATGGCGAGGACAGGAGCTGACACCAGTGATACGGACTCGTCCTTTGATGGGAGCTCCCTTGTGGTGGCGGGCCCATCTGTGCCCCCCACATCTACAGGTACTGCCGCCACCCCGCCTACCAGCACCGCCCTCCCAGCAGCCCCTCAGCCTTTTCCCCGTGCACGCTCACCCAGGAGGGTGTGCATCTTCTTTGCCCCAGGCACCTCAGGCCCTGCCCCAGTCAGTCCTGCTGCCCTCAGTAAGGAGGCTATTGACCTCCTGAGATCCCTCACTGTTGGGCAATCTACCATTGTGAATGCCATCCAGGGTGTTGAGAGGCATTTGCAACAAACAAATGCATACCTGGAGGGCATTGATTCTGGGCAGGCAGCCCAACAGAGAGCATTTCAGGCTCTGGCCTTAGCACTGATGGCAGCCATTGTCCCTTTCTCTAGCCTCCCCCCTCCAACTTCCTCTACCCAAACCCAATCCCCTGTACCTCAGCCTATCCCAAGTACACGATCAGACCAGCATGCACACACCTCAACACACAAAGGAAGTTCTGGCAAACATAAGCACCACACATCCCACAGGCACTCACGCAAGTATCACACACATTCAGACATAGCAACATCCACTGCCTCCACTGTGTTCCCCTCCTCCTCGTCTCCCTCCTCCCTCCTAGTCTCATCTCCACTCACACCTGCATGCACTACATCTACAGCCACTACTTCCATCACCAGCACACCCACCACCACACCCCGCTCACGTGCAGTCACCACCCCCACTACCATTCACACATCCCCTGTGTACTCTCCCAGTGTGTCTGTGATGCCACCTCCCAAGGTACACAAACGCAGACACACACCCACCCAACAGCCATCCACCTCACGACAGCCTCCAGCGCATCCACCTTCACCCAAAGTCACCAAACTTACACTTCCTACAACCACAACCTCTTCCTCCACTCCCAAACCCCCTCCAGCTACCCGTCCCAATGTTCCCAAGAAACTTTTCGTGTCCACCCTTGACCTCTTTCCCTCACCTCCCCCACCCTGTTAGTCTCCTAGGGCCCGACTCTCCAGGTCCCAACCTTGCACCTCAGCCACAACATCGGCGGGATCAGTGGTGACAGTAGTCACCGGATTCTGGAGTGCACCAGGCAGCAGGGCAGCTAGTGTGGCAAGGCGCCACAGCACGGACAGTCCCCCACCTGTCAAGCATCAAAAGTTGGCCAGTGCCCTGCGGGAGAGGGGGAAGACAACAGCCACCAAAGCCGCTCCCAGGGGTACAGGTGGGAGTGTGGAGTCACCTGTGACACCTTCCAAGGTGGGGAAGGGGCACAAGAAACCCGGCAGGTCTGGGAAGATCAGCACGGCAGAGAAGACCGCCATGAGCCCCGCTGCCCAGGAGGCGACTGCCATCAGCCCTGCTTCTCAGGAGGCGACCGCCATCAGCCCCGCTGCTCAGGAGGCGACCGCCAGCTTCAGCCTGCTGCCCAGGAGGCGACCGCCATCAGCCCCACTGCCCAGGAGGCGACCGCCATCAGCCCGCTGCCCAGGAGGCGACCGCCAGCATCAGCCCCGCTGCCCAGGAGGCAACCACCATCAGCCCCGCTGCCCAGGAGGCCACCGCCATCAGCCCTGCTGGCCCAGACAGGACCGCCAGCAGCAGCCCCGCTGCCCAGGAGGCGACTGCCAGCATCAGCCCTGCTGGCCCAGACAGGACCGCCAGCAGCAGCCCCACTGGCCCAGACAGGACCGCCAGCAGCAGCTCCCCTGGCCCAGACAGGACCGCCAGCAGCTGAAGCGATGCCAAAGACACCGCCGCCACAAGCACCGCTGCCAAAGACACCGCCGCCACAAGCACTGCTGCCAAAGACTCTGCCGCCACAAGCACCGCTGCCAAGGACACCACCGCCACTAGCACTGCTGCCAAAGACACCGCCGCCACAAGCACCGCTGCCAAAGACACCACCGCCACAAGCACCGCATGCCCATGAGCGCAAAAAGCACTGACGCTACTGAGGCCGCCACAAGCAGGATGAAGCACTCTGGGCACCAAGCCCCCTCCAGAACCAGTGGAGATTTACATCAACTACCTCTGTCCTTGGCAGGATGAAGCACTCTGGGCACCAAGCCCCCTACGGAACCAGTGGAGCTATACATCCACTACCTCTGTCCTTGGCAGGATGAAGCACTCTGGGCACAAAGCCCCATCCAGAACCAGTGGAGACTGTTATCCACTTGAGAGACTGCGGCTTTGCACTCCCCAGGATGCAGCAGTGGGCAAACCACCCACTGTAGAGACTTGAGAGACTGCGGCTTTGCACTCCCCAGGATTGCACAGTGGGCAAACCACCCACTGTAGAGACTTGAGAGACTGTGGCTTTGCACTCCCCAGGATGCAGAAGTGGGCAAACCACCCACTGTAGAGACTTGAGAGACTGTGGCTTTGCACTCCCCAGTATGCAGCAGTGGGCAAACCACCCACTGTAGAGACTTGAGAGACTGTGGCTTTGCACTCCCCAGGATTCAACAGTGGGCATGGGGCCCCCTCGTGGATTTGGTGTCGTGCACTCAACCAGCTGAAGTGCCCACCCTTTCCCTTCCCCCTGAGGTGCCTGTTTTATTTCTATCCCATGCCCCTGCAGTGTTCTCTCCGTCATGTTCGGGTATCTTGTGTGGGCCTGGCCCATGCTATGTGGGCCCAGTGGTCCACGTACTTTAAGGCTGGAATCCCTTGGACTAAACTTCTTGGTGTATATATTTGTAAATAGTGTATGTATGTTATTTGACTACTGAATTTTAATATATTACAATCATTCACCTCATTTCCTTTTGTCTTTGCATTCTTCCGGGGGGGTTAGGGGGTGTAACTGTAATGTATCAATATGTATTAGTGTGTGTGTTGTCGTGGGTGAGGGTGGGGGTGAGGGTGTTGCGTGTGTGTGTCACAGTTTTTTCCCTCCCCCCTCCCCTGTGTCGTAGGTGCAGTACTCACCGTGGTCTTCGCCACCGGTGTTCGTGCTCCTGGTAGAGGAGCAAGAAGATGAAAGCTGGTAAAATGTGGAGCTCGGGTTCCATGGCATCCTGGTTCCTCGTGGGGTGTGTAGAAGTGAGCGTTTTCCGTTCAAAGTCCTGTTTCCGCCGTGTTTTTGTTAGCTGTGAATCCGCCCCGGAAAAGGTGGTGGATTGGTCGGTTATGATACTGTGGGCAGTACATTGTCTCCCGCCAGTCTGTTGGCGGTGTCCGCCTTCTGTTTGTTTGTTCCGCCGTGGCGGTCGGAGTGTTAAAGTGGCTGTCTTTGCTGGCGGTTTCCGCCACGGTCGTAATTCAATTTTTTTTACCGCTGGCCTGTTGGCGGTCTTACTGACGCTTTAACACCGACCGCCAGGGTTGTAATGACCACCATAGTGTAGTACAATGTATTTCCTCTACCTATTACCACTTTAAGAAAGTGGTGACAGGTAGGGAAAAATATAAAGCGTAATACTTACCTATATCTAATGCCCTAACGCAGAACACAACACAGACAAAGTGTACTTAAAAAACATGGCTGCCTTTAACTTTTGTGAAGACAGGCATTAGCCAATCACATAATGCTTTGCATTGGCATATACTGCGGTGCTTTCATGAAATTTCACAAAACTACTGCAGCCACAGATATCACTAAGTTAAACTGCCTTATAACTTATAAAATACCTCCCCAACTTACCTGTACTTACCTGTAATACCAAAAAGAGTCACCTGCACACCATAATGTATAATCCTGCTACATTTGTGTAATAAAACTGACTGGCGGTGTGACTGCTATGCATGAGAACAAAGTCTATTGAAAAGGCATCAGTTAAAAAACATGTTTTGGGACCCCCTTTTTTTCTCTGCACCCCTTCAACCAATCACCACAAAACTGTGCATCATCTGCCTATGTAGAAAAAGCTATAGATTTTCAATGAATCATAGAGATTTGTCAAAAGGGCACAAAGGTATTAACAGTCAAAAAATTTAAGAATTCCCTTCTCTGGGAATCCTAACTATAACTACAGAGTGGCTACCAACACTCTGTAATCAATATATATTAAAAACAATAAATTAATAAATAAATCAAATTAAACAAGTAAGTTAAATAACAAATAAACAAATATTTAAAAATAGATAAAATAATAAAAAGTATCTCAACCTAAAAATTATTTTTAAAACCTATAATAACTTCCCACTCTATTTCCCTACAAACCCAACTTCCTGCTACAGAAATATAAATTAGTAACCAATGTTTAAAAATTAAAATATATTTTATAATTTAGAAAATAAACTGAAATTAAAGACAAATAATGACTTTAAGATTTTAAAGAATGTATCAATAAAATGTTTAATAATTTACAATAAAAGCATAAATAACATATATCTGCCAATAGTTTCATAGTAATTACCTTCCTGTCCTGTTCCTCTTAAAACAAGTAAACGCCCACTACTAAAACATAAAAGTAAAAATAAAAGCACAAATTTAAATTACCAATTTTAGTTACAATATTAGTTTTGCCCCAAGAGGATGGAACCTGCCCAAAGAGTCAAAAGAGTTAAAAAGATCTCAAAGGACCGCTGTTAAGACTCATGAGAAAGCCAAGTAGAATTCCAGAGGAATTTGGTTTGGGCCAGAGGCTTTACACTTTGCAAGTTGGCCAATTGCCATTTTTACTTTGAGCAAGGGCATGGGCTCCCCCCATATTCAATAACCCCCAGTATGTGGAGTCTAATACAGGACATAGAGTGATGTTAAAATCCCCATACCACATCAAGACTCGAGCCATTGATGAAGTTTGGCCAACAATCAATCAAAGATCGACAGGTCATCCTCATTTGGACCATATATAATACAGATAGTACATCAGAGGTCCTGCTTCCAGACTGTTACAATTAGCCATCACCCCCTTCGTCAGATTTTAATTTCACTGTGACCCACTTATTGCCCTGAACTAGAAGGGTGACTCCCCTTTTGGGCCAGACTGAAGCTGCAGGTACTCAAAACTGTGTAACTTAGATCTTTCAGCAGAGGAGTTTCTTCCTGAGAGAGGTGTGTTTTCTATAAGCAGACAATATGTGATTTCAAGATATGTAATTCTTCCGTAATTATTTTGCGGTTATGGGGTGCTTTTCTGCAATCAATATTCCAAGAGAGGATATGCAAGTGCTGACCATGAACCACACAACCTTTAGCCATTATTATTACATTGCCTGGAAGAGATGCTGTTAGCACTAACCCCTACACAATTAACATGGTCCCCATGAAGCTGTCCATTCAACCTACTTGTTCCAAATTGTACTCTAATTTTTAACCCAAGCCCTCACGACCCTCAAGTGTGATGTTAACACACCTGGAAATATTGAGACCTTGATCCCACCCAACCCAAAAACAACACAGCCCATCCCCATCAAAAAGACCGCCCATGCCCCCAGATATAATCCCATCAACTGGGCCATCACCCCCCCAACCAACTGGGCTCATCCAAACCAAGAGATAAATTACAGAGACCAACCACCCCCACGAAGTGTACACTTGATAGCTGTGAGAAAAGAAGAAAGATGCTCAGACTACAAAACCCGTTAATCAGCAAAGAAGAAGAAGAAAGAAAGAGCTGAAAAAGAAAAAAGAGAAAGCAAGTAAAAGTTGAAAGAAATACATTTTCTCAACAATTGCAACCCAAAAAGAATAAACATTTGGAGGACAAAAATCAAAAAGGAAAACAAAAGGCCCAAACAGCAAAAGATAGATCAAGTCAAATAGATTACTCAAGACCAGCGAGGGCAGCTAGCCATTTTGGCAGCTGCCACTTGTGAATAGGTTAAACCATTTTAGCCACATCATGGCAAAAATATAATTTTTCTTTGTGTTTGATCTGAAATGTAGTTGGCTCCGTAAGAGACACTACTGCTCCAATGTTCTGGAAAGCTGGAATATGTTTGTGAAGCTCCCACCAATGTACAATTGTCTCATCGCAGAAGTCAGACCAAAAAACCTCCACTTCACAGGCTCTGACCAGTGATCGAGGACAAGTCACCTGGAAGATCAACTGCCGCAATATGAAATTGCCAACTTAGATGAGGAAGGCACAGGGGTAGTGGACGAGGCAGGTCCCCCCTTTCTAGGCAGATGGAATGGAAAGTGATGTGCCCTTTGGATCATAAAGTCCATATCCCTGTCATTTAGAGCAGGGAAGGCTTATCTAAAAAAACAATATACCCTCTGGTATTGTCACCTTCAGAGTCCTCAGGGACACTCAGAACTTGTAGACTGTTTCTTCATGATCTACTCTCAAGGTCTTCTGCCTTTGACAAAAGACTTTCCAACTTGGAGTTGAGCTGCATGTAACAGATTTTTAGGGAGCGCCTGACTTGCCTCTACATTTCCAAGCCGAGAATAAAGAATATCTATGTTCCTACATAACTTTCTCAAGAACACCTATGTTTTTAGATGTGCAGTTTTCATAGCAGGATAATCTGGTCTTTACTCCTCCCTGTGCTGCTGCAGAAGATCATAAATAGCAGATAATGTGTGAGCATCCACGTCGACCGAGGCAGCTTCTTATAACCCTTTGCCAGCTGCCTTAGACATATTAGCAATTGCAGGAGAAGAGGATAATTCTTGCCTGGCGGAAAAGTGCTTGTACGAGTGAGTTCAATGCCATCCAGATCCCAGGGCACCTCTTCCTCTGCCTTGGAGATTGCACTATCAAGATCCCCCTGAGCAAAGGCCAAAATGTCCAGATCTTCGAATTGAGTGGCTGTTATGTGTCCAATCCCAGCCACCGGAATCCTGCTGCTAGCTAATTCACTACTAGAACCCCCCCTTCTAGGAACCAACTGGGCCTTGGCCCTCCCTGCCATATAACATAACAGAGTGAGTACAAGGCCTCATGGAGTTCTTGTGAACTAGAGCTGGGGGGCAAAGCCAAATCATCCTTACAGGTTGTCATTCCTTGCTGTATCATGTGGCCTAAACAGCCTTGGGGGTCCCCTCCCCCGTGCCCTTCACAAACGACTGCTCCAGAGGCTGCTCCATTTATGGAGGTCACCCTGTCCCCAGGTGCTCTGGCACCTCCCAGATGAAACATAACTACTCATCCTGTGGGAGGCTCATTAGCAATAAGCCTGAAATATGTTAGTCAGGACATAGAACTGATGGCTCCAGCTCCTCACTTTGATGCTACTATTGAATCTTAGAGCAAACATTACCAGGCAAATTGGGAGGAAGCTCTGCCTTGTTCAGATCAATCACTGAGATAGTATTACCGTGAGATATGTATTGCTCAATAGTCCTTTGAGAGAGAGTTGATATAAGAGTGTGAATTACCCCCTGAGAAAGTAATACTGAGCCCATGTTGACTAGTGATTTGCACTTTGCTCCCTGAGTCTTACCACCTTGCTTCTAATTGCCCTCCTCCAGCACTGTGTTTGGGACACTAAATATGGATAAACCATTGGAAGCTCCTAATTCCTCTGGTGTCTCCACTTTGCTGATATCCTCTTTACCTGTAGGTGGCTTCTTCCTCCCAATTCTTTGCAGGCTGAGGGAATGACTATCAAGGGTTCATCCAGCCACAGCTTTTGCTGAACGTCTTGCCACCATCTTGGAGAAAGTTAACCGGACAGCCGCTGAAGAGAGTTAAGTGAGAACTGCTACGTTTAGAGTATTTGAAGTTAAACCCTAACAGTTCTCTTTATCTGGCCAGAACCACAATCATGTGTCCAGAAAAATAGTTATCTACAGCTGAACTGTAGCCTGCCATCTTGTGCCTTCCACAGAAACAATGTATCCGAGGCAGGAGGCAGGAAATAAAACTCCAGGGGCGCCATCCACAAGGCTCTTCTCTCTACACTGGGAGTAGCAGCTCCCACTTCACCACCAGAGAAACAACTATGAAAACAGCAAACTGCCACCTGATCCTAGTTCATCCTCCATACAACAATGCCCAGGCCTTTCTCATCAGCCGAGGTGCTCCCCAGGGCTATGATACCCCTGGCAGACAAGCCAAGATGGGCAAATCGATAGCTAACAGCTGGGTCTCAGAGAAGGTCAAACATCAGGAACAGCTCGGGAGGACTCCCCATCGACCAGTGGCTAGCGCTGAGCCACTATCTTTAGCCTAAGTTGTATAGTACAGTGTTAAAGCATCCAAAGCATCATATATTTTAGATGTAGGGGTTAGCCAGTTCTTATCAAGTTATTATTTTGGTGCAACACAGCATGGATGTTGTAGTTGGACCTCTCTGCAAGGTCACCCCCAAACGTTTTGCCTTCACCACTCCTTCTTTCTGAACTTCAATTTTGTTGACTTTAAGATGCTGTGCATTTTACCACAGGTAACCAGTCCTAAAGTACTTGTGCTCTCTCCCTACAACATGGCGAAATTGGCCTTCACCCTTATCGTATATTTATTTTATAGGTCCCTAGTATATTGTATTACATGCACCAAGTCCCTGTAAATTAAATGCTACTAGTGACCATTCAGCAGTCATTGTGCCACCAACTTTAAATATGTTTCAGTCCTGCCATCACAGTTTGCAGTGGGGTTTTAAATTGCCTATTCAACCAGGCCTGACCCTCCCTTTTTCAAACATATACAACACCCTTGAAGTAGTCCCTAAACAGCACCTAGGGCACGGTGCTCTGTATTGAAAAAGTAGGGCATGTGTTTTGCAGTTTTACATACTCAGGTGGTAAAAAAAAACCTCCTAAATGTTTTATGTTACTACAAGGCTGCTTTCTCTTATTGGATAACAGTGGGTTACCTTACTACATTTAATAAGTGCTAACCTTTGATTGGGAACAAAATGAATGTGAAGTTTGGACTCAATGAATCAGAATTAAAAACCCTCTTTAATGGTAAAGTTGGAATTTAAGTCATCATTCTGAAAATGTCACTTTCGGAAACTTGGCATTTTCTTGTCCTGACCATTTGGTCTCTGCTGCATTGTGTCTTTGGTCACATGACTTTGAATTGCCTGGCAGTTGGCCTTTGTGTATTCCTCCCAGACAATGAGACAAAGGGGGGCTTGATGCTGTCAGGATAGGCCATCCTGCCAGGGTGGTTGGGACAGAGCTGTTTCCAATCCCACTTATGTTTCAAAGACATACACACAGGTACTTGACACCACTCTTTTATCACCCTAAACTACTTGGACCCTTGGGAGGGGAAAGAATGAACATTCCAGCACGAAATGTGTGGGTGGCCAGGATGGAACTCCTATTCCAAAAGCTAACACCAGGTATAAATGTTGGATATCCTGAACCACCTCTTAAGTACACTCCTGGACCTATGGAGGACCCCCAGAAGAACTGTCTTTTGCTTCAAAAAACTGCCCTGCTGCTTGAGGCCTACTTTTTACCCTCAGATGACTGCCTTGCAGCTTGAGGTGTGCCTTTCTGATTGATCCCAGGACTATCAGATTGACATGAAGGGTTTGTTGGCTGACCTCCTGTGTGAGCTACAGGGACATAACAAGCTCCATCGTCCTTCAACTCTAGACTTTACCTCTATCTGAATTGAGTCCCAGCCCCTCAATTGGTGTCGAATCAGTCATGGACCCTTAGAAGTAGTGCTAAAGGTGCTCCCCCAGCCAAAACCTGAAATATAGGACTTAGAAACATTTTCACCAAAATGTGGCAAGAGAACTGACAGGAGACCATGACTTACCTGTTCGCCAATCCACCAGAGGTACATTGCCGGCTGACCTGACTGCGCTGTAATTCCCACAATGTTCTTCTCCAAAGCAGCAAATCCTGTTGAGCAGGACCTCTCAGAAGGGGTATCTGGTCTAGTTGAGCCCTGGTCAATTACAGCCTACAGTTTTGCCCCACTAGAGATTTATGACTTCCAAAAAAGTGACAGTCTGAAAGTAGAAATCTTCACTGTTACTTCATCCAGTGACTCCGTGATGATGCCTCTTCCTCGGACACCATCATCTGCCTTGCCCTGCTGAATTTTATCTTCTCAGAAAGTTTTCTTAGAAGTTCCTTCTATGTCCAAAGGTAAACCAAGACCGGGCCCAATTCACCTTGTGTATCAGAACTATGCTTTATCACGATGGGCCTTAAATTTTAACTTTGCCTCAGTCTTGCATGACCAGGTACCCGCAGTTGGTGCTTTGATCTTTTAGGTCCTATTTTTCACTTAAAATTCTGAAAACTCACAGCTACAGTTCTACTGATTGAGTTCAATTTATTTTGGTGTAATTTTATTTATTTCTGAATTGATGTGGGATTTTTTCTTGGGTTGTAATTTCACTTCAATACTGTTTGTGTGCTGTATAAAAATTTAACACAGTGCTTCTAGGATATACCTGGTTGGGTTTGCTTCAGAGGGTTAAGCGCAGATTAATTCAGTGACTTTTGTTGTTCACCCTGACAGTCAAGACAAAGACTGAGGGGGTCATTCTGACCCTGGCGGTCATGGACCGCCAGGGCCAACGACCGCGGAAGCACCGCCAACAGGCTGGCGGTGCTTCCTGGCCAATTCTGACCGCGGCGGTAAAGCCGCGGTCAGAAAAGGGAAACCGGCGGTTTCCCACCGGTTTTCCCCTGGCCATAGGAATCCTCCATGGCGGCGCCGCAAGCAGCGCTGCCATGGGGATTCCGACCCCCTTCCCGCCATCCTGTTCCTGGCGGTTCTTACCGCCAGGAACAGGATGGCGGGAACGGGTGTCGTGGGGCCCCTGCACTGCCCATGCCACTGGCATGGGCAGTGCAGGGGCCCCCTAACAGGGCCCCATAATGATTTTCAGTGTCTCCTTAGCAGACACTGAAAATCGCGACGGGTGCCACTGCACCCGTCGCACCCCAGGAACTCCGCCTGCTCCATTCGGAGCCGGCTTCATCGTTGCTGGGTCTTTCCCGCTGGGCGGGTGGGCGGCCTTTTGGTGGTCGCCGGCCCACCCAGCGGGAAAGTCAGAATGACCGCCGCGGTATTTGACCGCGGTGCGGTCTTCTGGCGGGGGAACTTTGGCGAGAGGCCTCCGCCGCCCGCCGAAGTTGGAATGACCCCCTGAGTCTGGAAGACACCGTGAGAAGGACACATAAAAAGAGAACTGACCCAAATGGGTTCTTCAAAGGCAGACAGAGAATCATCATCCACTGTCATTCCTATAAGAGTAGGAACTGCCAACACACTTGTTTCAGTTTTAAATTATTTTTTATGTAATAGGGGGTGTGCCACAAAGTACTTAGAGGACTACTGCTTAATCAGGCCCAGTATCTGCCTGGGAGGTGTGACTGATGTGCTTGAGATTGGAAGCTAGTTCCTGAAGTCCTTTTGAGTTCCCAATGCATGCCCGAGTGGTCTCCATTATTTTTCACACTTGATACTTGCCAAAGGGTGCTTGATCAGATCGCCCGACAGGAGCTCAGATCGATATTGCTCCCTGGCATCTGCTGTGTGCTTGTGATTAAGGTTGGATTAAATGCTGTACTTCTAAATCTGTAACCATGCAGTCTCTGCCACCCAGAAGTAGAATGTTGCACAGATGTGTCATCCAATTCATGATACACCCAATGTCCTGACTGAGTGGGTAGACTGGCACTGACCGCAAGGGTGCTGAATGGTCTTTGCTGCTTGTAACACGAGACCATCACCTGAAGGCACTACATGCCAAAGTATTGCTTGGCAACCATCGCACTGAAGGCCCAAGTGCCCATCTGGACCTTTGTCACCATGCCCCACAACTTGAAAATGTAACACTGTGACCAGAGGACTGAGGCTGGGGAATAGGACTGCAAGACTGCTGCAGCCCAGAGAGGCCCTACCTCGACAATCAGTATGACTTACAAGAGTAAAAGAATCAGGCCTTTTAAGACCGGGAGGCCAATTTCTGTCAAGAACTACCAGAGCCAAGAAGAGCACCACTTTAGAAGCCAGCCACTCCTTCGCTGCCCTCAAGGTCTCATTGAGTGGCCTGTGCTTGCCCAGCCTGAGCTGTTCTGCTGCATGCCATGACCATGGCCCTACACAACTGTGGTGAACTTGCTTGCAAGAAGATGACCTACTGTGGCATTCTGTCATCTGAAGAGATCTGAGGGATACTATTCAGTCTACCGAGCCTGTACAGACTATTACCTAAGAGAAGGGGGAGAAGTGCACCTTTCGTAGAGACTATGCCACTCAAACCCCATACCATTAGAGAATGGGGTAGGGTAGATTTCCTAAGAGGGGCCCCATCAGGAAGTACTTGGACTCCAATATAGTGGGTATCTACAAAATTATTTTGTAGTGTATAATATTGGGACTTGCTGTAGAATAAAGTATTTGTCTTTTTCCAAAACAAAATAATTGGGCTGTACAATCATACTATTGCACCGTTAGTAGGTTATTGAGTGCTGAGCCTGTGTACCCACAAACTAACCTCTCAGAGAAGTCTGTGCAACTCGTTATAACCACCACTGGGAGTCAAGTGATGAAGAGGATATACGTGGCCCAGTATACAAAGACATCATAGGATGGTCCCTGGCACAATATAGAAAAACGACCTGAGCACCCATGATTGTGGCACAGAAATCCCTGCCTGCAGTGTGCCCCCCTTGAATCTGGTCTGCCACTTTCCATTATTAGTGAAGGGAAGTGCTGGTAGCCTATCCCCAATAAATAATACCCCACAAAAAAAATAACCCCCCCTGTAACATGGAGGGAGAATTTGAAGCCATGTAGAAGGGATCGCATCTGAAATAAAAAAAAGTGCAATAGCAATAAAATAAATAAAGGAACCAAAGATGTAATTTACTCTTTGAAGAAGTTGTTCAACGAGCCACCATATTCCCTGCCTGTGGTCCAATTTGCAACTTCCGGAGTCCTAACTGCATTGCCAGCCATCCCTTTCTCCAAGGATGCACCAGATATGTACCCAATATTTACTCGTAAAAAGAAATACACTAATAGGGCTAACAACAAACAAAAACAGGAGGAAGAAACAAAGGCAGTTTGCAAAGAAGGGAGCCCTTAAAGGTCAGGTTTGACCCTCACTTCAAAAACAAAAACTCCAATGTTTCTGATTTAAATCCTATTCCAGCAGATGATTAAGATTCTGTTGCTCAAAAATTAGTAGATCCCTCCCCTTATCTTTAATATTTTCAATGTTGAATCCCCTTGCAGAACCTTTCAACATGATTCACAAGGGCAATACCAGGGACCACAGAGAAGGACTGGATTTGCCACACTTGGTCCATCCAGCAAGATTATCTTGACATGAGTCATCTTTATGATACTTTATCAGGTTAGCTCCAAACACACTTATTTCTCTCCTTTAAATATGCCCTGTATTTTTGACATTTTTATGCACTTCCATCTTTACTCTTGCTAAAGACTATAGACTTGAAGTTTGTGAATCCTATGATATGTTATGATGGGATACATTGCCCTCCATCACAACCATTAGTGCATCAAGATTAGTCATGGACAATGCTAATGATTTATGGGTAATGGCAACTGATATAGTTTCCTCCCTCCCAGTCGCTATGAAAGAATGCGATACGCCTGAGGCTTTCTTTGCACACACCCAATGTGCAGTGGCAATCTGCTCCCCTCTCATGGGTTCCCCCAGGCTGCCACAAAAAACATGGATCAGATGCAAAATAGTTACTAGTAGCTAGAACTAGGGTCTGGAAGCTGATTAGTCTTTTCTTGAGTGATGCTTTTCACAGGAAACTGGTGTCCAGGCTGGAGCACCAACAACAGAGACACAAAACGTTATACGCAGTCTGTATCTGACTATCAACAGTCACACCTGATAGTGAGCAGGAAGAGAGACAAAGAGATGCACCCCTTCTCAAAGACCTATCAACAGAAACTGCAGTCCAAACTTTCACCTCTGCCATCCACCAAAAGGCAGTTTCAGGATAACCGTTTAACAGCTCTCTGTATCAGAAAAGACCTAATCAAATTTCTTCTCCACTTCAGTGTTAGGGTTCCCTTCCTCCACTCTCAACAACAATGTCAGCAATACACTTCTACAGCCTGGGAAAGTAACCTTACCTCCATCTTGTACACATGAATAGGTCCGGGGCTTCCAAAATGGAATCCACCAGCCTGTTCCACTATTGTTTACTCAGGCACTCATGTAGTAGATATTTCACTTGACTAGCAAACATTCATAAATCCATACTCATGGAATCTTGGTGGTAGAATTCTGAATTCACTGCTAGGAGCAGAACTTTATATGAATGAACCAGTGAGCTCCCATTCATTAGGCACAGGTTAGCAGGCCCACTCACACATGGAACATGGTATGGTGCCACCACTACACTACTCACTTGACAGGGACATTAGTTCTTGTCATTACCGAGGACACACTTGGTGGTGCCTTTGAGGTCCAGAACAACTCTAGGACCAGTTGCAAAACAAAGGGCAAGGGCAGGCCTAGGCATTCATGCACAAACTAGATCAGCATGAGATTCCGGAAAAAAATCCAGAAACTGAGATACCAGATGCTTGTTTTGGGGCACGCATGGCAGGGACATAACTGCACACTTTCCAGGGTACATTTCAGTCCCAATATAAGCATATTATCAGCCACATCTTTCACAGTTTCCTCCTATGTACAGGTATCAGGGTGAGTATAACATTTGTGTGAGTCATATCATAATTTTGGGGTACTTTGCCAAGAGCTAGAATGTCCTAAAATAGAGAAGATGTGTTCCGAACATGCCACAGCTTTTTCTAAGAGAGAGAGAGATCTGAAGACAAAATACTTTGCAATGCTTGAATTGACTTCAATATAGTATGGTGGTTATCAGGGTAATGTGTGATTGATGTATTGTTCATTATTGATAGCTGATAGATCAAGACCAACCAAGTTGTTGTGGCCGCAAAAAAACTCACAAAAACCTGAAAGGAACAGAAAAACAACACCAAACATTGAATATGGTAAGGACAGCAAAACACCAGGGTCACAGGATTCAGACTCAGTTTGAAAGTTTTTGTCAGCGATGTATCGTAGGGATCAGTTTAGCACAAAGTCTTTGAATCTTGTAGATGTACCTAAATGTGGTCTGAGATGATATCTAACCATCCCCTTTTGATGGACCACCGAACTGCTCTCACTCAGCTCTCCCTTTTGTGCTATGTGTCCTTCACATGCACTCTCACCCACATCAGCTGAAGTGCTGTTCTCCCGTAAGCTAGGTGACTCATGGACCAGATCCTGAATGTCTGACTCAGTCACCTGCCTCCTGGAACTTTCTGTGGGACTTCCTGTAGAATCCAATGAAATGACTTCCTCATTTCCAGTGTCACCCTCCTGAGACTGCAGAGGATTAACACCCGATGCATGGCCCAGTGGTGTGTACCGTTTGAAGAAAACCACTTTCCTGGTAATTGCATCATTACATCTTCTTACCGTGATCATTGTCCCTTAGACAGCACACATCCTCCATGGATAAACTTCAAATGGTAGCCATAACTTGCTCCCTGGATTTTGATCTCAGATGAGTACCAGATCACCCACTTGTAGATTCCTCTGCCAGGCCTTCTGCAATTTAAATACTTTGTTGGTCTGCACATTTCGTTGGCACACAGCATCTGCACTACATCCTTAGCCACTGATGGCTCCATGATGTGAGGGATAGTATCACCCACTATCCTGTTCATGCATAACATGCTGGGACTTACTCTTGTTGTTATATGTGGTGTAAGCCTATACTCTCAGAGGAACGAGTATAAGGCACATTTCAAGTTTGGGTTCAGCCTCTCCATTGGCCTGGGGCCACCTGAGAGTGATCTTCCAATGGGAAATGCCCCACGATCTCAAATACTCTGCAAACTCCTTATTAGAAAATGGGGGCCCATTGTAAATACAGAGTTCACTCAGAAAACCATGACCAGCAATTTTCTTTTCCAGCCGGAGTGCAGTCTGACTGGTGGTCAAAGAGTCAAGAATCTCCACCTCAGGATATTTAAAAAAAGTCATTACAAGCAGAACGTGCTGACCGTCAAGTAAACTTCAGAAATCAGCACTCACTCGATGCCATGGAAAAGGATCAATGCCTTCCATTATGATGGGTGCAAGTGAATCTACTGGTCCAGCCATCTGGCATATCCCAGTATTGCACGACCTGTTCAGTCCAGTCATCCAGTCCTGCAAACCAAACCTTGCCTTGAAGTCTGGATTGTCTTAACTATCCCTTAGTGGGCAGTACGAGCTAGATCCACCACCTGCTGTTCCAGGATTCAACCAAACTTGGCGCTCTCAGCAGGCAGCCTTCTGGAGAGGCCGCCAACTCATGGCAGGCATGATGCAGCAACAGCAGAGTCTGCTGTGCCTCAGCAGTTTGATGGGACAAATCTTGCGTCAACGTCTTCCAATTACCTGATGTCAGTGCTGATAGGGCCCACTGGAGACATTTATCCATTCTTGTTGCATCTACGATTTCTTCCAGTGAAATTGGTATTGGATGGGACTGTTCATTTACAGACTTTACATACTCTTCAATTTCCTCCACCTCTTATTCTTCACCAGTAGTGGCTGGCATAGCATTTCAGGATAGATAGTTCACTTGGTTCTGTGTCTTCAGTTAATATTCCGTAGAAAAACAGTATTTTTACAATTGGAGAATCCTTTTTCGATTATCTGAGGCAATTTGGGAGTGGACCCGGTGAATAGAGGAATAAGGATCTTGTGGTTTGTTGGAGTGTACTATAAAAGGGTGTCAATAGAAATATACATTAACATTTTGGCACCCCCAATGAATAGCTATGGCCACCTTCTCAACATGTGAGTAGCAGTGTTCTGTGTTAATCAAGGAATGACTTGCGTAGGCTATTGGGGCTCTTTCTACATTGTTTTTTTTTTTTTTTACAGAACCGTCAAAGATGAGGATCGAAATAGGTTAAGGTAGTGTGTTCTGAAATGGGCTGTAGTCCTTTGAAAAGCCTTTCATTGGTTGGTGCCACACGCCAAGAGAGGGCGGTGAGATTCTACTTGAAATGACCGCAGTATGTCAGCTTTCCTAGAAAACTGTGTATCCTTGTGACATTAGTGCGGACAGGGGTTAAATTAATATCTTTGACTTTTGGAGGATCAGGCATGACTCCGTTATAAGAGAAAAGGTGCCCAAAGAAATGCATTCTTTCCACAGTGAAGAGTGAGTCCTTTCTGCAACAGCCACTGAAATGTTTCCCTCCGTATCTCAAGGTGTTTTTTTGAGTGTGGGGTGTTCACCAAGATGTCGTCGCTGACACTGATAACTTCTCAGACATCCTGCTAGCACCCCCCAGACTGTGTCCTGGAATACTTCAGCTGCACTGGATAACCTAAAGCTGAGGGATCTGTACCTCTGCAAACCCACATGGGTGGAAAAAGTGGTGATTACTCTGAATTCAGGCGCTAGTATTTGATGATAATAAATTTATGCCTTACGTCCATTTTGGAAGACCATCTCAATCTGATGACTTCTGCCATGATATCATCTGCCATGTGTGTCAAATGTCTTTCACCCGATTTTCTTCTTAGGCAACAGCATGTCCAAGCAAATTCTGACCTCACTGGGTTGTTTAGGTTTTCGGGCCACAACTATTGTGAACCCCCATGGAGTGGTGCCTTCAACTTTCTCAATAATATCAGCTTATGTGAACCTTTGGCACTCCTTCTCAACTATGAGGCATAGGTGGAGTGCCACGCAGTGGTGTTCCAGGGTGACTGGTAGAATGGTATCAATGTGAAGATGTATCATGCAATTGTTGAGACAACTGATGTCCTCAAACAACGGTCCAAACTTATTATCCAACAGAGCTTTAACGTTGAATTAGTGCACAGTGAATACAAAAGACACTAGTTGGAGGTGTTTTGCCATTTGGCAGTGAATCACTACTCCAGAACCTCCTTTTGTGGCATACACTTTAGTTTGTGTTATTCAGGCCCCAAGGGTAATGCTTGTTGTAAACACATCCGCCAGTGGGAGAGGCAGTGTCAAGTCAAATGCATATACCTGTGTAGTTGGGGAATAGGACAGGTTGTTGCAGGAGTATCTGCAGGACAGTCTGCACCGGGTGGTTTATGCAGGAGCATGTATTAATCAAATCCAGACTTGGAAGACCAACAATAGTAAACATGCAGGGCGGTATGCACCATTTGTAGGACTCCTCTGGTTGCATGGCATGTATGACGTGCTCTCCACCATCAAGGTCATCATCGTCTATGTCGTCTTCATCTTCCTGGGTCACCAGGATGACAATGGCCTTCAGAGATTTGGCCTTCTGCCCTTTCTGGAATGTGTTTGAGCGGCATACTTTGGAAAAGTCGTTGAGTTTATTACATGCAGAGCACCTTTTTCTGTACTCTGCACAGTCACTTTGATGTGGATTCAGGCCTCCACATCAGTGACACTTCTTGGGATTGGCCACTGACTTGGGCTGAGCCTTTTTCTTGTCCAGGCTAGCTTTAGCAACAAAGTTTACAGGTACAGATTTGACAGGTCATTGGAGGGCCGCCTCCTTGAGTGCAGCACAGGCTTTTGACAGTTCTTTACAGCGGGCCATGGTAAGCATGTTGGCCATGGTCATTCCTGGAAGTTGAATGGATGTGCTCCGTTAGCTTGGCGGAAGAGCAGCCCTGAATTAATTGAGCTCTGATTTCATCACCTGCGTCTGGCAGAGTGTACGTACTGGCCAAGTCCACCTATTCCTCCGGCAGTTGTTTGGCTTGGTGCAAGAGAAATCGCTCATAATCAGGATTTGTGAGTGGTTCAAAAGGGTCTCTTAGGGCTTGTTTCAGGGTAGTAAATGTGAAGGGTGGGTCAGCTTCCACTATTGCCTTTGCAATCTTGTGAATGGTAGCTCCCAGCACTAGAGCATGGGGTGCTTTCTGTCATTGTCCAAACCCACTGCACCAAAATAGGTTTCGAGGCATTCCACCCTCGCCTTCTCTTTTGCTGCCTATGATGAGATACCTTTCCAACACTAATGGCTCAAGGGCTGGGACTAAAGCCTATGAGTGTCCCTCGTGCCACTCAGAAGGGGTGTGGGTGAGATCTGAGCCTAGGGAGCTGCTGCAAAACTGTAGCAATGAATCAAAACCCTCCAAGGTTGGTGTAAATAGCCGGTGCAGGGCAGGAGGGACAAACTCCAGTCACGAATACTGTCCAAAAGTCGCTTCACAAAGAAGGCTTCACACACGCGCAGAGGAAAACCAACAACATGGGCCAGTGCGTAGACATTATGGCGGTGTGGGCAGCAGCACCATCTCTTTTGCTGTGAAGAACAGGAGTTGCCAAGTGTGGTGTCTTACCTGACTGGGGATCCCCCAGGGTCAGCTGTAATAGACAAGGCCAACTGCCGCTGGGAAACAGGGGCAGTGCACACACACAGCATGGAGGCTCTGAGATGGGCTGGGGTGGGCGTGGCCATGCAATACTAGGTGTGATGATAATATGCAGCCTCCTTCAAGGGCAAAGGGGTTGAATGTAGCCATCTGCGAAGGCCCGCAGCACTGCAGTAGGCCATGGATTGGCAAGGACCAAACTGCGGGAGAGCCACTGAGGTCCAGGACTAGTCCTTCCCACCGGTGATGAGCACCAGCACTGCACCTGCAGCAAGGTGGGTGCCACTGGCTAGAGAATGCCGCCAATATGGCCAGGAGTCAGAGCGGGAGACATTTCTCCAAAGAAAAGCCACCGACTCGACCATTCAGCAGTCTGAGGAGTTGGGACCAATAGACATGATAACACCTAATTAAACTGCATTGTAGTGAATGGCAGGTTTTGAGGGTCACACAAAGAACATATAAAGGGTGATAACACATTTTAGTTACAATATAAATCATTTGTTGGTGATACCATACTAATATTAGGAATTGTGTGTGTCCTAACGTGATTTTACCCTGCGAAAAAGCCTTCTCCTGGGATTTCATGAATCTTGTTTTCTCATGATTTTCTCATAGAGGTGATGGAAGGTGCTCCAGAAGCTGAAATGACAGCATATGTTCGGTAACTTCACACTATCTTTCTCAATCTTATGAGAATGAAGTCTGGCATTCTCAGTAAAACATGTCCTTCCATCAGGTTCATCCTGTTGTTCCTTTGTGTTCTACTAAAGAACAACTAGAGCACTAACAGTCTTACTTATGCAAAAGTGTGGCACACCTAAAGCCATCTTGATTGAATCAAACTGGTAAAAATTAAAACATTTAATTTAGAAAGAGCAATATGATGGGGGTTCATGTGTTCATAGAAATTATGGTAAGTGCTGTAGAAAGAGAAATTAGGACATGTTTTAAGAGCATTCCTAAACATCTTTCACTTCTATTTCATTAAAACATTCAGGCATGCAGACTGAAACATGCACTTTCAACACCAGCAGCAGACTGCAAGGTAATACCTTGGTGATCAACAGCTTACAGTGTTCTAATGAGCAACTAGAGTGCTAGCATTCTGAATTTAAGCCAAAAATGTGCACATCTGAATGCCATCTTGATAGAATCGAAGTGGAAAACCGTAAGCATTTTCTACTGAGGATGCTGCAGTAAATAAGGAAATTAGGGAGCTTCATAACAAATATGTTTCCCAGGATGGCCACCAGATAAAAAAGAGCCTAAGTGTAGCACACATATCACCCTAATGTAGCCCAAGTATAGCCCAGTGATAGAAGTGTGCAAAACACAATGGACCTCATCCACAAGCCCTTTGCGCCACTGTTGTGTCTTTTTTTTTGATGCAGTGATTGCGCTAGCAGTGCACTACACTGCTCTATATTTACAAACAGACGCATTGGTCCCAATGCGTCAGTTTGGAAAGCCCTGCATCACATTTACCTGCACCAGGTATAATGTATGCAGGGTAGGCGTTACCTCTATAAAAGCCACATAGAACTGATGCCGTGAAATTTACAACTTTTCGCTGTGTCATTTTAAGACTTCACTGCGTCAAAATTTTACGGCCTGCTCAGAGCAGGTATAAAATGGATGCAGGGCTTTTTCCTATGCGACTCTCCTCGCATTGCTTGAGTTGCATCAGTTTAACAACACAACTCCAGCCATGTGTCAGTTGTGCGCCAACAGATGGGCCAGAATTCCTGATGGACCTGTGAAAACATGTGCCATAGAGCTCTTTATTGTAAATACAGTGCATTCATGGTGTTGTTAGGGGGTGTGCAGCAGGTGCAAGAAATCTGTTGGATCAATGACAATTCATAAGATTCTTGTAAATGAGGCCTTTTATTTTTTAGTTTTTAGCAGTTCTATATAGTGCAGACTTGGCCTGAAGGTATTGGAGTGCTTTACAGGAGGATCATTACACATGGACACATTCATTTTGGTACATATAGATAGCAAATAATTTAAAAGTGCTTTGTCGCTATTTGAGAACTCAGAAAATGTGTCCTCATCTTAGCTTTTTAGAGCACTAACCATAATTTCTATGGAAATAGACCCTCTCACTTTTATAATTTCTAAAGGAAATGCTTTAGGTATTAGAGTTTTGATAACATCAAGATGATGTCAGAAGTGCCACACTTACGTAATAAATATAGAATGTTAGCAATCTAGTTGTTCATTAGAATAGTGTGGGGAGGCAGAGGTCAGGGGCAGGGAGGAGGGTGCAGATAATTGAGGGCCGGGAGGAGGGTGCAGAGGCAATAAGTTGACCAAACTGGGCAGAGGGAAGAGGGAAGTGGCAGTACAACGGACCATGGAAGGCGGTTGAAAGGGGGGCAGGGGCAACTAACCAACAATGCAGGGCATGTATGAAAGGATGTTGAAATACAACAGACCATTGATGGCAGAAGGAAGAGGCAGTGGCAGTACAACCATACATGCCAACAGACCCAATTCAGGCAGGAGACTCCCGATGTTTGTAAGCCCAAAAGGGCTTTATTTTGTGTCTCCTGCCTTAAATTCTCCTCTTTTTCAATGTAATCAATTGGGAATGAAGTTTGTTTTTCAAAATCTCCCTCTTAGAAAGTTTAAAATGTTGGCAAATATGGTACTTTGGATCACTGAGGGCAGGAGGAATGGGGTAGGGACATGGACTTGGATAACAGAGGGCAGGGCGGAGAAGGGTAGGGACACCAAACTGGCCTTACAGGGCAAGTGTCAAGGGTTTCAGCAGGACACAGGGCAAGCGGTATGGCAGTGCAGCACAAAGGTCCATGGAAAGCAATAGTGAGATGACAGGGCCCTGCGCCTGGACAACAGAGAGCAGAGGGGAAAGAGGCAAGGGCAGCAAGCTGACCATATCGAACAGACAGGAGAGACACTTGCAGCATAACAGCCTATGAAGGGCAGGAGAGAGGGGGCAGTGGCAGCACATCAGACCATGAAAGGCAGGAGGGAGGGGGCTGATGCATGCACACGGACAACAGAGGGTAGGGAGGAGATGGATGGGGCTGCAAGCTAACTGTTCAGGGCAAGTAGGAAGGTCAGTGGAAGAACAATGGGCACCCAGGGCTGTGCTGAGGGAGCAAGGTCATCGACTTGGACAATGGATGGTAAGGAGGAGGGGGTGGAGCAGCAATCTTGGGTGAGGGCAGCACAATGCCAAGCCAGGCCCTGTATCCAACCCCCACCCCCCATCGTGCATTGCAATGGGTATTGTACTTATTGTTAAAAAAACACTAGCAATTCACTAAAAAACAAAGGTCACAGGAATGTTCCAGTTAGGAAATAGAATTAAAAAAAACTTAGAAAGTCACTATAAAAACCAAAGGTTACACGGACAATATAGTTAGGTTCAGATTTTACATGCACAAAATCATGGAAACTCAGCTATTTTAGCTAGCGTTATTTCAAGTAACTATAACTCAAGCCCTAAGGTAACTATAACTCGCGCCCTCACCATGCACTGCTAGTTACCCCAGTTATTACATTACTTGCGACATCTTCTTTAACATTATTGATAATATCACTGTTATATTTGCAGTGAAATTATTGGTGAGAAAACTGCATGGCGAGGGTGCAAGTGCTTGTGGCTAACTGTAGTATTGTGTTGTTTTTATTCAGTTTTTTTTATTTTCTTTGGCTGCTCCTCCCCCCCACTTCCTAAAAATCTCCCCTCGGCCCTGGTGGGGTACTGTAGGGGAATGCCCCTATTTGCATGTTTACCCCTTGCATTGTGGACTGATGCTGTTGGTTTTTCGACTCTGAGAATGCACTGAGGCCTGCTAACCAGAACTCAATGCCTGTGTTCTAGCCCCTCACAAAGTATATGTTGAATTGGCTTTCCCAATTGGCAAGTGCTGACCTACTTATAAGTTTCTAGTACATGGTACCCAGGGCATGTAAGGCAGAGGGTCTACCCAGGGCTGCATCACTGTTCATGCCACCATGAGTGTGACAAAGGACAAAACAGCTCCTAGCCTGCCACTGCAGACTAGAAGAACAGTATTTACACTGCTAGTTCAATTTTTCCATTTCAACTAATGGCAAAGCCACTACTTCCCTTAACCTTTTTATGTAAGTCATATGGAGATCTCTGTCAGGGAGCTATATCTTGAAACATATATTTTTCGTATGTCTTAACACCAACAAATCTAAATTGTCATTTAGCTGGGGATAAGTTAGTAGTCCCATTGACTAACGCAGGGTTACAGGCTGGCAGCCCAGTCTGGCTAACTCCTGAATGGGACTACCTAACTGGGAACTGTAAGGTATCAAATTAAATGTGCCATTAAACTCGATCTGATGCCTTGGTCGAATTTAATGTCACAATTAAAGTTGTGCAACTTTTAGAAAGTCGCTACTCCGTGCCCCAGCTGGTCCAGTAGCCTCACATGGGCTCTGGCACACAGACAGCTTTCTGCCCACCTGGGAATGACTTTCAGGCTTAGGAACAAAAGCAGTTGCCACAGAGCGAGCTGTGACCTCCTCTCCCAGAATAGCCACTCCAAGTGTTAGCCCAAAAGAGGTACTTCAAAGGGGAAACCGCCTTTGAAGGGCAAATGGTTATAACACTCCAGAGTAGACTTCCTTTTGGCCATGTAGGCAAGTTGGAGACAGGGAAAGAGAGGGAAACGCAGTCCCCAAACCAGTCTTCCTGTGGATGTGTAGCGCTCATGGAGCTACACCTCTAGGGCTACCAAGCTCCTATTGACTGAAGAGGGGTCCCAAAATCTTGAGAGTGGATAGAATAGTGCATGCTGAGATAGTCAGATACCACACATTGCATGAGAAGGGAGGGGACCTATTAACCCATTGGCTAGTGAATGTGTGGTTACCTCAGGGCATTTTCCTGGGATATATATGGCACCCCTGGCACCCTGCCTCTCAGATTATGTTGGATTTGGAGAAAGGATTAAGAAAGACTGCCAAGCTGCCCTTGATCCTGCACGAAGAAAGGCTGCACCGTCAGTAGGTCTGTTCTTGCTGCACTTTTGGCTAGTGAAGTTTGAACTGTGTCTTTGGGTCCTGGCTTGAGAAAAAGTTGATTCCTGGCCACAGATCTTAGAAGTTATACCATGTATCAGTCAGCTGATCCCCTGGAACCAGCTCCCAAGGAGCTGAAGAAGCCCAAACCGACAAGTTGGTAGCCACAGCAGATGTTTTGCCACTACCAGTTGCTCATGCAAAAAGACAAATCTGAGACAGCCAAAAGTTTCCCCCTAGTCCACTGGACCTGGGAGTGCTATCCAAGTCCGAATTCATCAGCCACAAATGACACTAGCCCCTATCTTAAGATTTTGCCTCAACTAGGGTGCAAGGAGGCCAGTAGCCCAGTATTGTCTGGCCAGCTACTACAACGTAGAGGACTTCAATGGGACTACAACCTCTGTGGCCAGTCACCCCACATCACCTGTGGACCGAGGAATAACCACTCAAGCACCCCCATCAACCACACTTCAACCAGAGCATCCTTGAGCATCCTTTTGCCTGTGTGTTCAGCATCAGGACCACTCCATTGAAGTCTGTGGCGGTCATCCTGTAAAGTTTGAAACCAGACTTAGCCAGACAGACAACTGTCCAAAGTATCCTCAACGGACCCATAAACCTCCATTCTTTCAGATTTGGTCACACAAGCTGGGCTGGAATAGCCGATCAAATACTTTCAAACTGTTCAAAAGTTTCCAAACTTTTTATTGATTAATGCTTGTTTGCGGTTGCAATTAAAAGTATTAGTAGCTTCTAAAATCTGTATCTCCAGAACTCTGGTTGAGTTTGTTCATCAAGGTCTCAAAAAATTCCTACAAATATACTCTATATTTATAAATTGGTGTCCTAGTTCATTCATGTTGTGTGACTTTTTTGTTTCATTGTTTGATACTATTAAATGATTTACACTGAGTTCCTTTGTTGAGACTGGTTCCTCAATGCCACAGCTACCCAGAGATGAGCTAAAGGTGATGCAAATGGAGCCTTAATGGACCCAAGATAGTTTTTGTGAGTGTATTTTATGATAAGGTCCCACAGCCATATCATATACTACACCCAAATCCTCACAGGCACCATCAATTATTAGATGTATTTTTCTCAATTTGTGTCAGTGTGTGTGTTTGCCAATGCCAAAGACTACCACGTTTTCTTTGTGCTCCATGCCTCATCTTTGCTGGGCATGCAGAAGTGGCCATTTTGTGTTTCCCGTGTATGTGTGTGGGGTGACAGTGACCATTTTGTCTTTGTTCCCTATATTTCCTTCTTTGCTGGTTATGTAGCAACCACCATTTGAATTTTGTTTTGCCTGCATGCCTGCCTCCCCTTGCCTCCAATAGAGTTCACCTGGGCCCTGGTGGGACACCAGCAAACTATGGGGTTTGGTGTGGCGCTTACAATTAATTTATGTATTTCTTTCAATTTTTGCCTTCCTCTCACATAGCCCACATGGTCCCTGGTGGGGCACCAGAAATTATGTAATGTATTTTGTTCGATGTTTGCCTGCCTCCCATATAGGACCGCAGTAAAGGTAATCGCCGCAATGCCCGCTTTTCTCTTTTAACTTTTTACATGTATTATTTTTCTGACAATGCTAGAAGAAATATTCTTTTAATACTGTTTGGCTAATTTTAGAATTATACTTTAAGGTTTGTGGTTCGTTTTTTTTTGCTGAACTCCGGCTCCCATGTTCAATGGAGCCGGCAGTCCCTAACAAGGGTTTTACTTTTGATCTCGCCGTTCGGCGAGGTTTATTTCTGGTACTCTTGGGCTCCCGGCAGCCAATTTTCCTCCGGATGGCTCGGGGGTTGCCATTTTGAGCTGCCATTTTGCACAAAGTAGCACTCTAGTGGCCCACACTCTCCCTGCCTCCCGGCACTACATATGAGACACTGCAAGCGGAAGCGCAGGGGACGCATGCAGCAGGCACGCCGCTGGTGCGCCAAATGCACCCCAAAGGCAAGCCCGTCTGCACCCGTCCACGTCCGGCAGGGTCCAGGGGATAGCAGCACCCTTGATGTAACCCCTGTTAGACTGGTTTATAAAAGGGAAGCACTCTTAAGCTTTAATAAATCAACAGGGATCAAAGATAACTGCTTACTTGATTTAAGTACATCTACCACCAGCTACAATCCAGGTAAAACTCCCTGTCTTCACAGACCTTCTTCAAAAACAGGAAGGAAAAAGAAACACACCTACAAGCTTATGTTGTTAAACTGTCACTCCCTCTCAGCCCATAAACTGCACATTTATTAGCTACTTGACGACTGTAACCCAGATGCTTTGTTTTTAACTGAAACCTGGCTGCTAGAGGGTTCTACCCCAGACGTGATTATGTCTTTGCCCCCTAACTATTTATTCCTTTGTCTTGATAGATCACTGGGCAGAGGAGGTGGAATGGAATTATTTATAAAAACTCAATCCAATGTTCCAAAAATGCCCTAGCCATCCCAGACTGTGAAAGTCTAGCATTTTATCTGGCATTAGATGCCACCTTTACTCGCTCGGGTATCCTGATATATCAGCCTCCGGCCTCATATGGCAAGTTTTTTCAGGCCTTCCCAGAGATTGTAGCAGCCTACGCCTGTAAATACTCTAACTGCACCATTTTAGGGGATTTCAATATACACGCAGAGGACTCTGGCAGTAATCCTGGTACGGGCCTATTAGGAGATCTAGCAGCACTAGAGTTCTCACAACTCATTTCCGGTCCCACTCACTGCAAAGGGCATACCCTTGATCTAGTTTTCAGTAATCTTTCCAATATTGTAGCAGACCCCCCCCTCCTTTATCATGGACTGACCATTTTTTAATTACATTATCTCTCCAAACCCCATTCCCTTTAGTTTATCAGCCGCTAGGCCACCGTACATTTTGTCAGTGGTCAAAACTAAAGAAAAATGATTGGCTAGATACCCTTAATAATCAGCAGACCACTGTATTTCCGGATCAGTCCTACACCGCAGAGAATTTTGATAACTGGATTACTCAATCCTTAGATATAGTGCTACCAACCAAGACTATAACTAAGATTATTCAGTCGAAGAACTCTCCCTGGTTCTCCCCTCATCTGCTATGTTTAAAAAAGGAATGGAAGAAGATGGAAGAAATCCTATGATCCCGAGTTAAAAAAAGCTTATAGAAGCCATACCTGTTCCTTCCATCTAGAACTTAAAGCGGCCCAGGCCGCTTACTATACAGTGAAGATTGAACAGTCCTCTGGCTCCCCTAGAGAGATCTTCTCTATTGTGAGAGAAATGACTCAGGTTCCATCAGGGATAGCCTCAAGTATAGGCTCAAAGGAGCACAGCAATGAACTAGCCCGCTTTTTCTTGGAAAAGATACTTAACATTCAAGCCTCCCTTTCAGTCAGTCAGTCCAACTCGGCTCATAGAGATAATGCAATCCTGAGTTTGGATGGACCAGTCCCTTGTGCATCTCTTTCAACATTTCAGCCTATTGAGGAAGAGGAGGTACATCAATACCTCGTTTTGATTAAATCGGGTTCCCCTTTAAGCCCCTCGACTCCATCTACGCTGGCTCAAAAGCCGTAACGCCTGTCCTAACTAGGATTATTAATGATACTTTGTCTTCTGTACAGCATCCATTTTAGGACATCCTCATTCCTCACTCCTCACCCCCACTTCTCAACCCTGCTTCTCATCCATCATCCCTACTTCTCATCCATCATACATCATCCCTACTTCTCATCCATCATCCCTGCTTCTCTTCCATCATCCCTACTTCTCATCCATCATCCCTACTTCTCATCATCATATATTATCCCTACTTCTCATCCATCACCCCTACTTCTCTTCCATCATCCCTACTTCTCATCCCTACTTCACATCCCTGCGTCTCATCCCTGCTTCTCATCCATCATCCCTACTTCTCACCCATCATCCCTGCTTCTCTTCCATCATCCCAACTTCTCATCCATCATCCCTACTTCTCAACCCTGCGTCTCATCCCTGCTTCTCATCCATCATCCCTGCTCCTCTTCCATCATCCCTACTTCTCATCCATCATCCCTACTTCTCTTCCATCATCCCTACTTCTCATCCCTGCGTCTCATCCCTGCTTCTCAGCCATCATCTCTACTTCTCATCCATCATCCCTGCTTCTCTTCTATCATCCCTACTTCTCATCCATCATCCCTACTTCTCATCCATCATACATCACCCCTACTTCTCATCCACCATCCCTGCTTCTCATCCATCATCCCTGCTTCTCATCCATTTTACATCATCCCTACTTCTCACTTCTCATCCATCATCCCTACTTGTCATCCATCATACATCATCCCTACTTCTCATCCATCATCCCTGCTTCTCATCCATCATCCCTACTTCTCATCCATCATCCCTACTCCTCATCCCTGCTCTCATCCCTACTTCTCTTCCATCATTCCTACTTCTCTTCCATCATTCCTGCTGCTCATCCCTACTTCTCATCCATCTTCCATCATTCCTACTTCTCATGCCTCAGCCATCATCCCTACTCCTCATCCATCATCCCTACTCCTCATTCCTCATCCCTCAGTCATACCAACACATTTTCAGTTTTGTTTAACACACCTTCACACTGATTGGTTGGGAACAGCCAATCAGAATTATGAGAGAGCACATTCTATTTCAATGAAAAACAGCCTCCTCATTGCACATGGTGGGTGAAGAGGGAGGAGAGGAAATGCAACTGTGTGTTTGTTTCCAGTGAATTCAAGGCTGCATAATATTTCATTTTATTTAACTCAGTGTTTTTCTGTTTGCACAGGCCTCTGCAGAAAGCTCTGCTGGTTTGGAAAATACAAGGAGTGCACAGCCTGGGCCATATATCAGCTCTTGGAGAAAGGGTTATACAGGTCATCTACAGTTCAACCGAAAACCTTTCTTACTAGAAACAAAATGTTTAAAATCAACTCTGGTGACATTGCAATCCAGTTCATCCAAACCTTTTCTGGTTTCATGTTTATTTGTAACAAATAAAATGTTTAAATCTGAGCCTGCTTTTTATTTGTAACAAATAACATGTTTACATCTGAGGCTGTTTTTATCTCTGAGAGCTGTTTTTTTTCTTTTCTGAAACCAGAAAGATTTTCAATGAACTGTAGATGAACTGTATAACCCTTTCTCCAAGAGCTGATTTATGGCCCTAGCTGTGGGCTCCTTGTATTCCCCAAACCAGCAGAGCTGTAAGAATGCAGCTCTCTCTCATAACTCTGATTGCCTGTTCCAAACCAATCAGTGTGAAGGTGTGCTTCACAAAACTGAAAATGTGTTGGTATGACTGAGGGATGAGGAGTAGGGATGATGGATGAGGAGCAGGGATGATGGCTGAGGCATGAGAAGTAGGAATGATGGATGAGAAGTAGGGATGAGAAGCAGGGATGAGGGGTGAGAAGTAGGGATGATGGAAGAGAAGTAGGGATGAGAAGCAGGGGTGAGGAGTAGGGATGATGGAAGAGAAGCAGGGATGATGGATGAGAAGTAGAGATGATGGATGAGAAGTAGGGATGATGTATGATGGATGAGAAGCAGGGATGATGAATGAGAAGTAGGGATGATGGACGAGAAGTAGGGATGATGTATGATGGATGAGAAGTAGGGATGATGGATGAGAAGTGAGAAGTAGGGATGATGTATGATGGATGAGAAGCAGGGATGAGGGATGAGGAGTATGGATGATGGATGAGAAGCAGGGATGATGGATGAGAAGTAGGGATGATGGAAGAGAAGCAGGGATAATGGATGAGAAGTAGGGGTGATGGATGAGAAGTAGGGATGATGTATGATGGATGAGAAGTAGGGATGATGGAAGAGAAATAGGGATAAGGAAGAGAAGCAGGGATGATGGATGAGAAGTAGGGATGATGTATAAGAAGCAGGGATTAGACGCAGGGATGAGAAGTAGGGATGATGGAAGAGAAGTAGGGATGATGGAAGAGAAGTAGGGATGATGGATGAGAAGTAGGGATAATATATGATGGATGAGAAGTAGGGATGATGGAGGAGAAGTAAGGATGATGGATGAGAAGTAGGGATGATGGATGAGAAGCAGGGATGAGAAGTAGGGAGGAGGAGTGAGGAATGAGGATGTCCTAAAATGGATGCTGTACTTCTGGTTGCATTCCCCATCACTGGAAACATGCTGTGATCAAGCCATTGCTGAAAAATCCTACTCATGGCCCGGCTTTATTTGAGAGTCTGAGACCTATTGCCCTTCTTCCCATTGCCTCTAAAATTATGAGAAACATGTGAATTCCCAGGTGTCAGGTTTCCTGGAAAAGTACAACGACCTTCACGATACCCAGATGGGTTTTAGACCTTTTCATAGTACAGTATCGGCCCTCCTAGCTGTTACTGAAGATGCCAGACACCGTCTAGATGGAGGCGGTTATGCAGCTATTATTATTCTTGATCTGAGTGCAGCATTCGACACAGTGGATCATGAGAGTCTGCTACACAGAGTCGCTCAAATGGGCTTTGAGGAAAAATGCCTTAAATGGCTGACAAGTTTCCTTTCACATAGGACATTTCAAGTTGTAAATGAGTTACATTATTCAGACACTTTCTCCTTAACATGTGGTGTTCCACAGGGCTCCTCGTTGAGTCCTACGCTATTCAATATCAATATGGCCTCTTTGGCAAAGACTGTTGAACCACATGGATTATCTCTTATCTCCTATGCCCACGATACTCAGTTGGTCTTCTCTTTCTGCACTAACAGCAATTCACAATCGTCCGTCCTCTCTTCTTGTCTCTCGGACATTGCAGGTTGGATGCTGAACAGCAAATTGAAATTAAATGATGGAAAAACTGAGGTGTTGCTGGTGGGACATTCTCTTTCCTCCCAGCCCTCCTTACTTTCGTCAGTAGGATTAAATACTCTTCCCCCGTCAAAAGACAGTATTAAGAGCTTGGGTTTCTGGCTGGATACTCAATTCACTATAGAATGCCATGCAAAGAAATTAGCCTATTCTTGCTTTGGGGCACTGAGAACCTGTAGGAAAATTTTCCCTTTCCTCCCTTTTTTAGCCAATAGGCTTATTGTTCAGGCCTTAATTCTTTCTCGTTTGGATTATTGTAACATTTTGTTTATGAGCTCCCCTAAATATGTCCTGAGGAGGCTACAGGTAATACAGAATGCCGCTGCCTGCCTTCTGCTGGGAACCCCGAATCATACCTCGGCAAAACCTGCCCTGGCCACCTTCATTGGTTACCTGTAGAACAGCATATAAAGTTTAAAACAGCCTGTCTGGTTCATCGAGCCCTTCACAACAGAGGTCTGGCCTTTCTCAAACAGATTATCACTCCCTATATTCCCCAACGTCGGCTCAGATCCTCCTCTGCATCCCTGATTAGCATACCCACCTATAAAAGATCGAGATGAGAAGGTAGATCCTTTGCTCTCAGGGCAGCCCAACTGTGGAATTCACTCCCACCCGAAGTTCAGTCAGTAGAATCGGAATTCTTCTTTCGGAAATCTCTGGAAACCATTCTTTTTCCTTTATAGGGCTCTTGATGGTTGCTTATTTTCTGTTTGGTTCTGCAGCAGCGCTGGGAAGCCTTTGGCAGCCATGGGCTTTATAAAATCCCAAATAGAAATAGAAATAGAAATATAGAGTCAATATCAGTCCTGATGGGGCACCAGCAATTATTATATTTTTCGCAGCACCACCTGCCTCGTATCGGGGTTCCATGGCTCTTAAGGGGAACACACTATTATTTTCTGTGTAATGTTGTCATGTGAAAGATTTTTTATGCATGTTTTGGGTATACTACTGTTACGCATTTGGGATGATTATGATGGTGATGATGCCTTCACTTGTGTTACATTGGCTAGATTCTTCTGATTGCCTTGTTTCACAGTTTTTTTTCATTGCTTGCAAATGCAGCTGAAGACATCACACATGGTAGTGATACGGAACAAAATCAGTGAAGGAATAAGCTGACAGTGACACCTGACTCCTCCACTGCTAAGTGCTTCTGCTCCTAGTGCTAACTTCTACTGCTAAGAGGATGGCACCAAAGAAGGAGGTTCTTACCAAGAAAGAGACCTGTGGAGAGGAGAAGAAGTTGGTTGCCAGCACGAGCATCAAGCCCTCATCATTTTTCAGGAAAAGTAATGTACCTGCTACAGCCTTCTCTGGACAGAAAGAGGCTGAGGCCCCTGCATCAACAGCACCACGACCACTAAAACAGAATGCCATGTCTCTCAGCACTGTAGTCATGGAGCGCACTGAATCTGAAATGGAACTGTCTCAGTCACACTCTGAATCTTTACAGGAAAGTGGACAGCAGGAGCTGCAGTGAGCAACAGATCTTCTGGACTTAAGTGCAGGAGGTTGAGGTTCTTGCTAAGCAAGATGGTGTTAAGAAGACTGCTCTTCTCCCACCAGCTCACGATCTCCCGCAAGGGAAAAAAAAGAGTGCTTCCACATCTTCTCCAAGCCCATTTCGGGTGATCTGGATATCAATTGGACCTTGGTCCTGTCTAATGGACAAGGGAAAAGCAAGGTTCCTAAAACCCTTGCAAGTAAGGAAGGTGCTGATGATGAGACACTGATCCTCAGTGTGGGGGGTGGCACAGAGGAGGTACAGATCACTTCTACTCAACCTGCTCTGAGGCATGTGGTTACATCAACATCGCTGACTCCAATATTTGCAAGATCACAGAAACCTGAAGCCGCCACCTCCACCACCCCTACCACAGTCATGGCATGTCATATAGAAAGGCAAACAATAGAACCAGCTAGCTAATCCAGGCTTTAACACAATAACAAACTCTCATCTACAGTTTGGGACTTCTTTATGCTTAGCCCACATGAGGATAAATTTCAATATGCTCCATTTGCCACAAGTTCAGCGTGGTAAGCCAGGTGGGCACAAAGGTTCTGGAGGCCAACTGTCCCATTTAACCTCTTAGCTGCTGGGCCTTTCCCCCCGTGCTGAGCCCTTTTTGGCTATTTGGGGTAGTTTGCGCTTAGGCCTTCATAACCTTGTGTCCACATAAGCTATCCATGCCAAATTTGTGTACTTTTTTTCCAACATCCTAGGGATTCTAAAGGTACCCAGAGTTTGTGGTTTCCCCAGGAGGAGACCAAGCAATTAGCCAAAATAGAGCAAACATTTAATTTTTTTTAAACAAATTGGAAAAACGGGCTGCCGAAGAAGGCTTGTGTTTTTTTCCCTGAAAATGGTGTCAACAAAGGGTTTGCGGTGCTACAATCACCAGCTTCCCAGCTTTCAGGAAAAGGCAGACTTGAATAAGAAAAACATATTTTTCAACACAATTTTGGCATTTTTCTGAGACATACCCCATTTTAAAAAAAAATTGTGCTTTCAGCCTTCTTCTAGTTAGTGACAGAAATGGGTGCGAAACCAATGCTGGATCTTGGAAAGCTAAATATTTTTGAAAAAATAAAGAAAATTCTGAATTCATCAAGGGTTCATTTGTGTAGATCCTACATTGTTTTCCTACAGAAAATAACAGCTGAAAGAAAAAAATATTGAAATAGAGCTGAAAACAACTTTTTTTTTCTTTCTGTTTTACTCTAACGTTTTCCTGCAATGTCAGATTTTTTAAAGCAATATACCGTTACATCTGCTGGACTCTTCTGGTTGGGGGGATATATAGGGCTTGTAGGTTCATCAAGAACCCTAGGTACCCAGAGCCAATAAATGAGCAGCACCTTGCAATAGGTTTTCATTCTATACAGGGTATACGGCAATTAATTTCCTGGAATATAAAGAGTGAAAAATTGGTATCAAGAAAACCTTTGTATTTCCAAAAAGGGCACAAGTTAAGGTGTTGAGAAGCAGTGGTTATTTGCACATCTTTGAATTCCGGGGTGCCTATACTAGCATGTGAATTACAGGCAATTTCTCAAATAGACATCTTTTTTTACACACTGTTTTACATTTGGAAGGAAAAACTGTAGAGAAAGACAAGGGGCATTAACACTTGTTTTGCTATTCTGTGTTCCCCCAAGTCTCCCGATAAAAATGGTACCTCACTTGTGGGTAGGACTAGTGCCCGCGACAGGAAATGCCCCAAAACACAACGTGGACACATCACATTTTCCAAAAGAAATCAGAGCTGTTTTTAACAAAGTGCCTAGGTTTGGATTGTGGCCTGTATCTCAGCCGCCACCTAGGGAAACCTACCAAACCTGTGCATTTTTTAAAACTAGACACCCAGGGGAATCCAAGATGGGGTGACATGTGGGGGTCTCCCCAGGTTCTGTTACCCAGAATCCTTTGCAAACCTCAAAAGTTGGCAAAAAAAATACTTTTTTCCCACATTTTGTGACAGAAAGTTCTGGAATCTGGGAGGGGCCACAGATTTCCTCCTAGCCAGCGTTCCCCCAAGTCTCCCAATAAAAATGGTACCTCACTTGTGTGGGTAGGCCTAGGTCCCGCGACCGGAAATGCCCCCAAACACAACGTGGACACATCACATTTTCCAAAAGAAATCAGAGCTGTTTTTTACAAAGTGCCCAGCTGTGGATTTTGGCCTGTAGCTCAGCCGCCACCCAGGGAAACCTACCAAACCTTTGCATTTTTTAACACTAGACACCTAGGGGAATCCAAGATGGGGTGACTAGTGGGGCTCTCACCAGGTTCTGTTTCCTAGAATCCTTTGCAAACCTCAAAAGTTGGCAAGAAAACACTTTTTTCTCACATTTCGGTGACAGAAAGTTCTGGAATCTGAGAGGAGCCACAAATTTTCTCCTACCCAGCGTTTCCCCAAGTCTTCCGATAAAAATGGTACCTCACTTGTGTGAGTACGCCTAGTGCCCGTGACAGGAATGGATCACACAAGGGTCAATGGTAGTCCTTGCATGAGGGCCACTGTTAACCCTGGAGTGATCCATTCCTGACACAGGCACTAGGTGCAGGCACACTAGCGGGGTTGTGTTTTTATCAGGACAAGTGGAGAAACACTGGGTGGTAGGAATTTTTAGGATCCCTTCACATCCCTGTAGTTTCTGTGATCAAAAAAGAAAGGAAAAATAGTGGTTTTAATCAACATTTCACTTTTGCAGGGTATTCTGGGTAATAAAACGTTTTGGTAGGTTTCCTTATATGGCTGCCGAGCCCAGGACCAAATACTTAGGTGACTGTCTTAAAAAACAAGGCTGTTTTGTGGTAGGTAATTTTAATGTCTCCACAATCCGTTTTGGGTACTTCCCTGTTGTGGTCACTTGCCCACTCACTAAAGTGAGGCAGTTTTTCACTGGAGACTTAGTGGAACGCTGACTGGTAAAAAATGTGTGGCTCCCTGCAGATCCAGGACTTCTGCTCATTGGAATGCAAGGCAAATGTGTTTTTTAAGCACATTTTGTGATTTCAAGGGGATTCTGGGTGAAGGAAAACTGGTGAGAGCCACGCAAGTCCTACACCTTTGGACTCCCCTGGTACTAGTTTGTTAAAGTTAACCCACCACTCACACTGGTTGGTTTTAGCACCTCCAGAGATTATGGTTTCAAAGCATGAATACTTATCAAAATATCTGAATATTGAAACCAAGCCTTCTGAAGGTGGGCCATAAAGCAGCGTTCAGGCACCAACCTGTTTATGGTCCATTCACACGCCATTCACGCACAGCAAACAACCTTTTCATACCACCGCCACGGGCCCAATCCAACCAATCAATGCACTCACATTCACTTACCGCTACCAGAGAAGGGCCCATCACATTCACACGCCACAGAACGGAATAAGTTTGACTACATTTTACCACCTGTCAAGTAACTGCCTCCTTCTTCCTTAACATTACCAAATGCATGTGTAATGAACCTTTACTAATGACTCCTGTGACAGCCACCTGAGGCTCAGGAAGACATGTTTTTCATGTGCCTTTAACACACTCACTGTGCTAAATCCAGCTCCTTCCAGTTTGTGGATGCAAGTTGAGGGTGTCCGAGTATGCTGTACAAAGCGATTCCTCGAACTGAGTGAGCATATCTACCTTTGAAACTAAGGGGGACATGCTGGGGATTTCTCATGATGTTCCCTAAAGAGAAGGTCATAGGCTATGAAAAAGGGTAATGTTTGGCACACAGGGGAGTCCATGAGAACGTAGCATATGTCCCAGCCAACATTATGTGCAGTGATGTAACTGTAATGCACTTATACAGCAAACTGAGCATCTACTAAGTTCTGATGGAGGATGAACATGAAAAGCAGGTCCAACACTGACCTATACAAGTCATTCTCCTTCAGTGCTGGGATGGCACCAATGGGTTTGAATCCATAGGTGTAGATGAGGTACATCTGTACTACCTTTAATATCTGCCTTCTACCTGTGCAATATCCCTGTGAAGGCACACCTACCATAAGCTTTCCTTACCCATTTATGTATGTGTTCTCATCAGAGTCCTGACTAATCCTGTATAATTGCCAAGTGAACCTATACTAGTTTGTTGATGCAAGTTGGGGGTTTCCAAGTATGCCGTACAAAGTGATTCCTCGAACTGAGTGAGCGTATCTACAGTTGAAAATAAGGTAGACATGCTGGTCAAGAAAGGGTACTCCGTGACAATGTGGCATATGTTCTGTCCACTAGTATATACAGTAAGGGGAATATAATGCACGTTAATTGAACAGAACACCTACCACGTTCTGACGGTGGATTTAGCTCTCAAGCAGTCCAAAAGGAAGTCCATGATGAAGTAGATGAAGTACAATTCTGTGGCTCCTTGCCTAATGAAGCAGTGGCCCATGGACGTTCAGTATCCATGCACTGCCACTGAAAGGATTACCCAACGGCAGCTCAACCTCAGTCGATTTCCCAGAATTTTGGTTTAGTATGATACAAGTAAAGCAACTAGGGATACAGAGGCCTGGTTGTGATGGACACTGTGGATAGTAATAGCGACTCTCGTGCCGCTTTCCATGCTTCGAGCACACTTTACATCGACGACATGGATGATTGGGTGTTTTAGGAATGCGATCATCAAAGTGTTGCTCCTGCAGCCTTGCCACATCCTCCAGAAAATATGAGGTGTAGGCTGCTGCTGCTTCAATTACAGACAACTGGAAGTCAAGGAAAGTCATGAGTCTTCCTGTGGTTGTCTGACGGTAAATAACATACGCATTATATGTTGCCATCTGAATAAGATGGGTAAACAGTTTCTTGTACCAAGTGCGAGTTTTACGACATGCATTGTATGGTTGAAGAACCTGGTCGTTCTTGTCCACTCCGCCCATGTACTTATTGTATTCAAGGATACAGATGGGCTTGTGGACTTCAGCCATCTGACCCCAAACCGTGATGGGGGAAGTGCTCTCATCATGAATTGTAGTGAGCACTTATACATCACGTCTATCCAAGAACTTGACTGCGAGCAGTTCGTTAGAACGCAATGCAGTACTCTCTCATTTCTGAAGCTTCTTGCAAACAAGCTCCTGCGGGAATCCTTTGCGGTTACGACGAACTGTACCGCAGGCCACAGTGCCAGCTTTGTAGAGCTCACTGAACAGCTCTACTCCTGTATAGAAATTGTCACATAAAGGTTATAATCTTTGTGAAAAAGTGGCTGGACAAGTTCCCATGCAATCTTACCTGTGACCCCTAATGTGGGAGGGCAACCTACAGGGTTTAGGCTAGAATCCTTCCCTGTATACACTCTCAAGCTGTACACATAGCCAGAAGAGCTCTCACACAGCATATACAGCTTTATGCCATAGCGAGCTCCCTTGCTCGCAATGTACTGTCTGAAAAGCAGCCGTCCTTTGTACAGGACCAAGGACTCATCGACTGCTATATTCTTTCCAGGAGTGTAGATCTCTGGAAACCTGGCAGACAAAAATAATTTTTGAACAACCTGTCATGGTCTGGATGGTCCCGGGGCAATGCAGCAGAATTGTCATGGAAATGCAGCATGCGCTGCAGTAGCAAAAAACGATCTCTGCTCATGTATGGTGTGAAGATGGGAGTTACCCAAACCGTGCGAGTCGTCCAGTAGGACAGCAAGGTGGGTTTCTGCACTAACCCCATTTTGAGCGTAAGGCCCAAAAATATATTCAACTCCGCCAGCGAAGTGGGAGCCCACTGGCGTGCCCTAGAATGGGGCCCTAGAGTGCCTCCACGCTCCCACAGAAATTGGTCTGCACGCAAATTTGTTTGCTGCACAATTTCCTGAAGGAAGTCAACATCCAAAAATAGATGGATGTAGTCGACTGGTAAAAATTTAGCTGTATCAACTTTACATCCAGCGTCACCAGTAAGAGGTGGAATTTGGGGCTGAACTAAATAGGGGGCTGCCAAGAGAGCACTCTCTCTGTGCCTGCAGCCGCATGCACCTGCACTCAGGGTTCTGCTAACCCAATGTTGTCCCGCTGCACAGAATGTGCTTGCGAAGGGACAGCGCGGCTGTCGTCATTGTCTCCTTCAGACTCACTGGAAGAGGTGTTGTCGGATGGGACTCTGACGACTGAAAAATCACTCCCTGGTTCTGCCCCATTGTCCTCTCCCTCAAATGCAGTCTCAGTATCTGCTGTCTCAGTCTCTGAGCCTACATCAGAACTGTCCTCCACAATCCAAGTTAGGGCTTGATCAGCAGTCATCCAACTAGACGCCATCCCTGCTACTGGCTAAACTGTCCCTCTAAATTACTAGCCAATGTAGAAGCCAGATAGTCACAAAATTGCTCGTGGGTATGTTTGATGTGTCCAATAGGAAATGTTGTCACCTTACCTTCGCTTTTTCTCCAATTCGGCAGATTCTCTGAAAACACTGAAAAAAAACAAAAAAGAATGTATTCCTTCACCTTACCACATACCCATCATCACAGCCTTTAGCACTGGTGGCACCCAGTGCGACCGTCATTTTTGGTGCTCTGCCTCCCATTACCTCCTCTTCTAATTCCCTTAGTACCACCCAGCAAAAGTGCCTCTCATATCTCCATAGTCACCCTCGCATAACATTTGTTTTAATGCGCAGGTAACACTTGCCGTTACTAATCCACTCAGCTAAATACATATAAATGTATATCCTTTGCAGCAGGACAATAAACCATCTGCGCTACTTTACGGCAACTGTCACAAGACAAAAGACAGACATATATATATATATATATATATATATATATATATATATATATATATATATATACATGTATATATAAATATATATATATATAGATATCACTTTTATATGTGTGTGTGTGAGGTTTCCCTGGGGGGCCAATTGTGGCTCCCGGAAAACAACATATGAAAGAAAAATAAATAAATATATATATATATATATATATATATATATATATATATATATATATATACACATATATATGTATACATATATTTATACATTATATATATATATAAATATACATATATATATATATCAGCCAAAGGTAATCCTGTGTTCCTTCCAGGGCTCGCCTGTCGAGGTTGGTGCTCAGTTAATGGGCACAGGACCCATTTTATATTTCTCCAAAAACACAATATATAAAAATCAAAGTCTGGCACTCCTTACAAAAATATAATGGTCTTCATTTATTCAAACAATTTCATGAAGCAGAAACATAGGGCAACGCGTTTCAACCTTCGCGGTCTTCTTCCTTGGCCCTTCTTGCAATACATGTCTAACCTGTCCCCTCCTCTAGGAGTGGCAAGGACCCTGTCTATGCCAAAAAATCTCATTTTCTCGACTTTCCCCTCATGTGCCAGATTACAATGTCTTGCTACTGGATACGTTACATCCTTATTCAATATTGCTCTCCAGTGCTCAAGAATGCGTTTTTTTAGTGGAAAAATTGTGCTGCCGACATATTGTAATCCGCATGGGCACTCTATTACATACACAGCAAAATCTGAATTGCAATTGATATACTTTTTGATGTTCACTCGGCTGCCCGTCGGTAGCTCATATTGCTTCCGATTTGAACTATATTTGCAGGCTTTACACTTAGCACACTTATAAAAACCTTGATATTTGCCTAAGAAAGTTTCTTTGTTTTTCCTTGTGTAACTGTGTACCAAAATATCCCTTAGCGAACTACTTCTTTTATAGGTTATCAAAGGAGTACGACTAACTAACTGCCCAATTGTTCTGTCAGCCTTGATCAGATGCCAATATTTCATGAGAATCTTTTTAACTTCTGAGGAATATGCATTAAAAACTGTCACAAATCTTGGAGTGTTAGTTCCTTCACATCTCTTTTTGGGAATCAATAGTTCCGCCCTTTGAACTGCTGCTGTCTTTTGACATGCCTTCTTTACTACTCTGTATGAATAGCCTCTAGATCTAGATCTAAATCTTTTTGTCATTCTTAATTGTTCTTCCTCAAAACTTTGTGGGGTACTGCAGTTTCTCTTGGCTCTTAACAACACCCCGTAGGGTATACTCCATTTTACATTGGGAGGGTGGTGGCTTGTTGCATGTAAAATGCTGTTGCCTGATGTGCTTTTCCTGAACAGTTTTGTGTGTAATGTACCATCTTTTACACAGACCTCTATGTCTAAAAATTCCATCACCTGTTTGTGTACTTTAAATGAGAATTGTAAATTCAGGTCTCTGTTTGGTAATGAGTTTAGAAAATCATATAATAGTGTTTCTGGACCTTCCCATATCATAAATATATCATCGATGTATCGTGTCCAAAATATAATATGTTGGAACCATTTCATCTTTTCATCTGTCATCACCCATTGTGTTTCCCACCATCCCATAAACAAACAGGCATAACTAGGAGCAAAGCAACTTCCCATCGCCGTCCCAATATATATATATATACAGAGAGAGAGAGAGAGAGAGACACTAACTCTCTACATAACTTTTTTCTTCATACAAGTGTGCTTTCCCTTGGCAAAGCCCACATGTATGAAAAACAAAATGGCCCTATAGAGGGTCAGCCTAAGGGCTGACCCCCAACATTTTCTATTTTTTTTTATATTCCCTGGCGGGCCTGATCACCCCCCCCCCCCCAGGGAAAACTAGATTATTTTTAGAGCCCCCAGGGGTTGTCCCATGTTAGCAGGGCCGACCCCACCTTTTTTTTCTTTTCTTTTTAAATGTAACCTTTTTTTTATCTGGGGGGCGCAATATCCCCCCAAACTTATTTTTTCTTTAAATAGTGCCCCCACTGGGGGTGGCCCATGTACAAGGAGGCCGACCCCCCCCAAAGAAGATCCCTGGTGTCTAGGGGCATTTCCTGGCCATTGATCGCAGCCGCACTGCGATCCATGGCCAGGAAACGGTGCCAGGGAGGCATCGATAGAAAGGGGAGAGGCTCCCCTTTCCATCAATGCCTCCCTGGCATATGGGGAGGCTGTTTTGGCCTTTTTTCCCCCCTGGAGTACTAAGAGGACGCTTACCTGCTCCTCTGCTGCCCCGGTGGGGAAAAATGTGACGTCAGCGCGCCTCGTGGTGCGCTGATGTCACAAAGGGGCGGGAGGGGGGCGGGGGAGACGCGGAAGTTGTTCCACATCTCCTAGACAAAAATAAAAATAAAATTCTCAGGTGCATTTCATCTGAGGAATTTTTAACCCCCTCCCTGGTGTCAGCCACAGGTCGAGACCCCCACCAGGGAGGTAGTGCGGGCGTCGGCCAGTGGCCAGCGCCTGCACTTAATGGGTTATACAAACAGTCATGTATGATGTAGACATTAATACATAGCTGCTGGTTGTGAGTGAGAACCAACAGTTGAACTGATAGAAGAATGTAGTCTCATGGAAGAAGAAGAGGAGGGTTCCAGCAGCAGCATCACACAAAGTAGTCCGGTAAGCCTAACAAATAGTATACAATTCTTACCCCCAGCAACCTTTACACGGCACAAGGTGCAGCGGGATATAGCAATTTTAACCTCAAGGTGCCCAAGCAGCCTACCTCCTGCTGGTATCCTTAGGTTGCTTGTGGCAGTAGTACCACAATAATAACAGCCTACTTTTCAGGCTGTCCTTTCCAAGTAGTTGCCGTGCCATCAGATCCTTGAAAACCCCAGTTTCTACAACAAGAAGCTGGCTAGAATGTTAGCCTCTGCCCTCCTCCAATTTTCTTTTATGGAAGGAGTGGACCTCCTGGAATTTGTGGTGGCTTTCTGCCCAAAATAGAAGGTTCCCAGCTGGAGCTATTCTGCCTGTACGCTATGTCAGTGCGGCACGCTAAAGTACTGAAATTGGTTGGAAGCATAGCACTGTTCAGTTCACCCACCTCATGACTAACATATAGACCAGTTGTCAAGCAACATGTTGCATGTACAACACTGCACACTGATTCTCTTTCGAGGGAGTTAGGCAAAGTTGGGCTGCTGTTCTCATAGCAAATGATACTATTCAGGGTTTGGCAACATGCAATAGTTGTAATGTTTGCCATGAAGAAATTGCATTCAGCTACCAACATTGAGAAAGAGTTTAATACCAAGATTTATGAATAGCTTAAACCCAGAAGTCTCACAAATGGAGTTTTTACCCTGCCAATGGCACTGACATAGTGAAAGCCATTGTTGATGATGGATAGTCCTGTGTTTAGCACATTGCATCAATTTAATTGGGCAGGACTTTCTTAAAAAAGAAGAGGTAGTCAGCAACATACTGACCTCCTTCTGAAGAACATGCACTCATTTCAATAATTCCTTCAAAGCCCAGAAGCAGTTGAGGATTGTCAGTGTGCTAATAAACTACCAGAAAAAGCCCTCACACACAAGGTGCCAATATGTTGGAATTCAACCTACTACATGCTGGAACACCTGTTTGAGCAGTACAACTCTGTTAAGGATTATGTAATTCAAAGGAGAGGGAATGCAACTTCCAAAGCGATGACAATGGAGGTGGACAAATGGGAGCTATTGGAGTGCCTGCTATGAATGCTACTTCCTTTCAAGATTATGGCATGTGAAGTCAGCAAGAAAGATAGTACTATGTTCCAAGCAATCCCATTGGTGCATCTGCAACAGGATCAGTTGACAACGGAGGAGCAAACATTCACTGATGTCAATAAGAAGCAGGCCCTTTAGTGGAAAGCTTAATCCTTTGCTTGAATGCTTATCAAAAGCTGCAAAAAAGGATTGTGTCCTCCAAAGGCTAAATCTGTGCCATGATACTGGATCCAAGATCCAAAAATGCTATGTCCACTTTCATTGTGTTTACTGAAACAGATGCCTTATTTTACAAGAGTTGTCTCACCAATAAAGCGACTAATCTAGGAGAAGTACAACAACAAATTCAAAGTGCAGCGACCTCCACACAGGGCGGTGTTATTAGCTCATAGAGTCTGCAGTAGCAACCAACACCATCACCAGCTACTCCAAAACCCACAGCAACAACTGATTCAAATTCACAGTCAGTCTCCTCAATGTGTTGGTTTCATTCAGCAGGACGTAAGTCAAGTGCAGAGGTGCAGACACAGCAAGTGGCAGCACCAATGGCAATTCAGAAGATGGTCCACAACTATCTGGATAACCCAACAGAGGTGTACCTGGATCAAGGCCCATTGGGCTACTGGTTTGGCAAGAGGTCACAGCCGCAAGAGCTGAGCAGGCTTCCAATAAAGTATATTGCATATCCAGTAGCCAGTGTCTTCAGTGCAGCTGGCACAGTTATCACAGTCAAAAAGACCAGTTTCTCATATCAAATTTTGGAGAGATGGGTGATGATTAAAATGGACAAACACTTCATGCCAAAGGTTTAAAGTTTTCCAGAAATAATCAAAGATGACAAGTTAAATTGGTCTGACATCTCATGTTTAGTGATTATCTTCTGGATGACCCCACAGACGTCATTTAAGGGTCACCAGGGGTTGCAGCTGTGATCCCTGGGATGCCCCTTGCAACCCCTAGCACTGCCTTTGTGACCCCTGACCTCAGAGGTGGCAAATTCAGTGCCAGAAACACAGTGGCAGCTTGTCCTTATGGGCATTAGTTGGGGTTCTGCTCTCTTTGTTTTATGTCAATTTTTTTATTACACTAATAGTGAATAATAATTTATTATTCACTATCAGTGTAATGAAGATGGAGTACAATTACCTGGAATATGCTATTCCATGGCAGCTGAGCTAAGCAAAAAATGCTTTTAAATGCATGCTGTGTGCGTGCTTGCGGGAGACAGTGTGTTTATAGGAGAGTGTATGTAAGTGGGAATTTGTGTGTATGTGTAAATATGTGTGTGTGAGTGAAGGTGGAGGTCAAAGGGCATTTTGGTGAATTGACATCCAAGGATGATCCCCCCCGAGTTTGAGATCAAACTCTACTTTTAAGACAATACAACAGAAATTACATTACATTCAGGAGGACTGCTTAAAAAAATTAATTACATTTAACCCATTCTCTGCCAGGCCTTCTCTCCTCTTGTGCCGAGCCTTTTTTTGGCTGTTTGGGGAAGGTCGCGCTTAGGCCCTCATAACTTTCTGTTCACATAAGCTACCCACGCCATATTTGTTTTTTTTTCCCAACATCCTAGGGATTCTAGAAGTACCCAGACTTTGTGGGTTCCTCTGAAAGAGACCAAGAAATTAGCCAAAATACAGCAAAAATGTTGTTTTTAAAAAAAAAGGGAAAAAAGGGCTGCAGAAGAAGGCTTGTGGTTTTTTCCCTGAAGATGGCATCAACAAAGTGTTTGTGGTGGTAAAATCACCATCTTCCCAGCTTTCAGGAACAGGCAGACTTGAATTGGAAAACCCAATTTTTCAACACAATTTTGACATTTCACTGGGACATCCCCCATTTTTACTATTTTTTATGCTTTCAGCCTCCTTCCAGTTAGTGACAGAAATGGGTAAGAAACCAATGCTGGATCACAGAAAGCTAAAAATTTCTGAAAAGTAGACAAAATTCTGAATTCACCAAGGGGTCATTTGTGTAGGTCCTACAAGTGTTTCCTACAGAAAATAACAGCTGAAATAAAAGAATATTGAAATTAAGGTAAAAGAACAGCCATTTTTCTCCATGTTTTACTCTGCAACATTTTCCTGCGATGTCAGATTTTTTAAAGCAATATACCGTTACGTCAGTTGGACTCTTCTGGTTGCAGGGATATATAGGGTTTGTAGGTTCATCAAGAACCCTAGGTACCCAGAGCCAATAAATGAGCTGCACCTTGCAATGGGTTTTCATTCTATACTGGGTACACAGCAATTCATTTGCTGAAATATAAAAAGTGACAAATAAGTATCAAGAAAACCTTTGTATTTCCAAAATGGCCACAAGATGAGTTCCGGGGTGCCCATACTAGCATGTGAATTACAGGGCATTTCTCAAATAGACGTCTTTTTTACAAACTGTCTTATATTTGAAAGGAAAAAATGTATAGAAAGACAAGGGACAATAACACTTGTTTTGCTATTCTGTGTTCCCCCATGTCTCCCGATAAAAATGGTACTTCACTTGCGTGGGTAGGCCTAGCCCCCGCAACAGGAACTGCCCCAAACCTAGCAAACCTGCGCAGTTTTGAAAATTAAACACCTACGGGAATCCAAGATGGGGGTGATTTGTGGGGCTCTGACCAGGTTCTGTTACCCAGAATCCTTTGCAAACCTCAAAATTTGGCCAAAAAAACACTTTTTTCTCTCATTTCGGTGACAGAAAGTTCTGGAATCAGAGGGGAGCCACAAATTTCCTTCCACCCAGAGTTTCCCCAAGTCTCCCAATAAAAATGGTACCTCACTTGTCGGGGTAGGCCTAGCGCCTGCGACAGCAAAAGCCCCAAAACACAACGTGGACACATCACATTTTCACAAAGAAAACAGGGCTTTTTTTTGCAAAGTGCCTAGCTGTGGATTTTGGCCTCTAGCTCAGCCGGCACCTAGGGAAACCTAGCAAACCTGCGCAGTTTTGAAAACTAGACACCTAGGGGAATCCAAGATGGGATGACTTGTGGGGCCCTGAACAGGTTCTGTTACCTAGAATCCTTTGCAAACCTCCAAATTTGGCAAAAAAACACTTTTTTCTCTCATTTCGGTGACAGAAAGTTCTGGAATCAGAGAGAAGCCACAAAGTTCCTTCCACCAAGCGTTTCTCTAAGTCTCCCAATATAAATGGTACCTCACTTGTGAGGGTAGGCCTACTCCCCGCGAAAGGAAACGCCCCAAAACACTATCTGGACACATCAAAATGATCAAATACAAAACTACCTGTTTTTGCGGGGGGCACCTGCGTTTTTGGACCTGGGCTCAGCAGCCTTCTAGGGAAACCTACCAAGCCCAGACATTTCTGAAAACTAGACACCGAGGGAGTCCAGTGAGGTGTGACTTGCGTGGATCCCCCAATGTTTTCTTACCCAGAATTGTCAGCAAACCTCAAATTTAGCTAAAAAATCAAATTTTTCCCACATTTCTGTGTGGGATCACCGCACTGGGACAAATTTCATACCACCCACTATTCCCCTCATTCTCCCGGTAAAAATGATAGCTGATTTGTGTAGGTGGGCCAAGTGCTTGTGAAAGGGAAGAGCCAAAAATATGTTGATATTGAGGGGGAAGCAAATGGGGTCCAAAAGGGCAGTTTGCAAAAAAACATTTTTAGGCTGGCAAGTGCAGCAGAATTTTTATCGGTATAGATGAGACAATGCTGGGTGGTAGGAATTTTGTGGATTCCTGCAGATTCTGGAAGGTTCCATCACAAAACGTGGGGAAAATGTGTGATTTCCAGCAAAGTTGGAGGTTTGCAGGGCATTGTGGGTACAAAAATGGTGTGGGGTGCATGTGAAACACCACCCTGGAATCACCCAGATGTTTAGTTTTCAGATGTGTCTAGGTCTTGCGGATTTGTCTACATGGCAGCGTCCCAAAGTCCATAAAATGCAGCCCTCACCATTCCAAGTGGGACGATTTTGAGAGTTAGCCAAGCATTCATGGGCAAAATGTAAAACAAAAACCCCAAATAATGAAATGTCTTCTTGCTTGCTGTGGGATACGATGTTTTAGAGTGTGGGGGAGAGCTGAAAGACTGTTGCCCCCTTCAGTTGGGGTGGGGGCATAACCAGGCCCATACTGGTTGATAGCTACCACCCCAATATATATTTTTTTTAATTCCCTGACATCTAGTAGACTTTCTGCCCCCTGGGGTGTGGATCAGGGGTAATTGGCCCCATTTATTTGGGGCGGGGGTATGGCCATACCCCCACCCTCTTAGTTTGGAAAAAATAACTTCCCTGGTCTCTGATGGGCTTTCTGCCCCCCTTGGGGTCAGATGGGCCTTCCACAAATAGGCCCAAATGCCCTAATTGGGGGCAGATATGGCAAACAGTAATGTGCCCCCATGGGGAGCGAACCTTGCCCAAGGGGCTGCCCCCCTAAAGAAATATACGCATACACACACACACCAATCCCTGGTGTCTAAGTGGTTTCTGCCACTCTTGGGGGCAGATTGGCCTAACAAAAATCTGCCAATCTGCCCCCAAGGGGGCAGAAATGGCCTAAATACAATTTGCCCCCCAGGGGAGCGACCCTTGCCTAAGGGGTTGCTCCCCACCTCTAAAAAACAAAAAAACAAATGTGCGCTGACGTCATCAGACGTCACTGGGGGTTCAGGGGGGGTCGGGGGTGGAAGGGGAAGGGCTTCCCCTTCCATCCCTTCCTTGGGGTTGTGGGAGGGAAGCCCACAGAGGGAGCTCCCTCTGAGCTCAGTGCCGAGGACGTAATGGTTACATCCTCGGCAGATGAGCACTGTGCTGTAGGATGTAACCATTACGTCCACGGCACATAACGGGTTAATTTGTATTTGGTGCGTGGCTTACTCACAATTCCTATTGTAAATAAAAAACTAAGATAGAGAGGTCCAGTATGCATGCACAGATAGTCAGTCAAGGAGGACACAGCAATTACATGGCCCGGGCTGACTGAGCAAGAAGAGTTGAGAAAGACTAGTTCAACCTTTGGTTCTACTGTTGACTTTTGTAGGAGGCTGGCCTGGTTTGTAGTGGGTACTCCAGGTACTTACACTTTCTACCAGGTCCAGTTATCCCTTATTAGTGAAATGTAGTCAGTGTTCTAGCAGCTTAGGCTGTCTACAGGTAGCTGTAGCAGAGCAGCTTAGGCTGAACTAGGGGACATGCAAAGCTCCTGCAATACCACTATAGTTACACAGTACTTATACACAATAAAAGACAATACTCAGTGTTATCAAAAATAAAGGTACTTTATTTTAGTGACACAAGGCCAAAAATATCTTAGCGGCAATACTCCTTCTGGAAGTAAGTATTATACACAATATACACACTAGAGACAAAAATCAGGTAAGTAAATAGTCACAGAATAGTGCAAACAGTAGAAAATACAATAGAATGCAATAGGATGCAATAGGCCTAGGGGAAACACAAACCATATACTAAGAAAGTGGAATGCGAATCACAAATTACCCCCTAGGCAAGTTTAGTGTGTAGAGGGGCACTGGGAGTGTAAGAAAACCACAAGGGTGAATAAAATACCCCACCCCAGAGCCCAGGAATTTAGGAGTGAAGTACTGAAAGTTTCCTCAGGACGCACTACAAGTCGTGATAAGAGTTACTGCAAGAACCAAGCAAGACTGCAAGCAACAATTGGTCGACTCCTGGACCTGGAGACCTGTGAGGAGAGGAGACCAAGTCCAGAAGTATCAGAAGATTCCAGGAAGGACAGGAGCCCCTGCTAACCTAAAAGATGGTGCAAAAGAGGATTCTCCGGTTAGAAGAAGTCTGCAGAAGAGCACCAAAAAGATGGCTGTGGGTTTCTGCATGACGCAAAAGATGTCCCAAGTCGAGATGTTGGATGCAGTCAAGTTGCAGCTCTGGATTCATCCAACAAGCCTTGGTTCAAGCAATGTCGCGGTTTGCGTCAAAATGGTGCTGCCTGGACCCAGGAGGGACCTGGGGGCCTCAACTCAGACTGAGGAATGAGAGGGGGCTCCCAACATTAGAGGGAACCCACAGATGACCTGGAAACACCCATGAGAGTCCCAGAACAAGGGGACAAAGAAGGTGCAAATTGCGATTGCTGCAGCACTGCAAAAGAAGGTCCCACGATGCCGGAGAACAAATCAGCGAGTTGTGCGTCACTGGATAGAGTGCTGGGGACCTGGGCCATGCTGTGCATGAAGGATTCTTGAAAATAGTGCACAGAGGCCTCAGGAGCTAGAGATGATGAGGTGCACAGGGGTACTGTCACAAACCGGGAAGACAAGCTCTTACCGCTGCCAAATTTGGACAGCTGGACCTTAGGATAGTCTGGGTCAATGGGGTCCACCACCTGTGTTCCATGAAGTGCGCTCATCGCCAGGAGAGGCGTCCCAGAGAACTGGTAGTCATCTTAGAATGTGCCTGCTGGAGCAGGGAAGTGACTCGGTCACTCCACAGGAGATTCCTTCTGTTCTTCTGGTGCAGGGTGAAGGCAGGGAGTCCTCATAGCATGCACACCTTGGAATCTGTTGCAGTTGCTGGCTGGAGCTGAAGTTGCAGCATCACAGTAGCCTTTCTGGAAACTTAGTTGCAGTTACAGCGGCTCCTGGAGCAGTCTGCGGTTGATCCGACGGTCAGAAGCTGAAGCAGAATTTGCAGAGGATTCTGGGGGAAACTTGCAAGCTGAATCCAAAGAGGAACCCACAGGAGAGACCCTAAATAGCCCTGAGAGGGGGATTGGCTACCTGAGCAGGTATGCACCTATGAGGAGGGTCTCTGACACCACCTGCTGGCACTGGCCACTCAGAGATCTCCAGAGTGTCCCCTCACCTTGGAAAAAAAGATGGCTAATGCCAGGGACACACTGGAGGAGCTCTTGGTACCACCCCTGGGGTGGTGATAGACAGGGGAGTGGTCACTCCCCTTTCCTTTGTCTAGTTTCGTGCCAGAGCAGGGACTGGGGGTCCCAGAACAGGTGTAGACTGGCTTATGCAAAGAGGGCACCATCTGTGCCCTTCAAAGCATTTTCAGAGGTTCTGGGAGGCTACCCCTCCCAAGCCTGTAACACCTATTTCCAAAGGGAGAGGGTGTAACACCCTCTCCCCAAAAGAAATGCTTTGTCGATGAGCTGCCCAGACCCCAGGAGGCCAGAACTCTTTTTGTGAGGTGGTAGCAGCTGTAGCTGCAGTGCAAGCCTCAGAGAGCTAGTTTAGCAGTACTGGGGGTCCATGGAGGAGCCCCCAGGATGCATGGGATTGCCCCCCCCCCCAATACCAGATTTGGAATGAGGGACAATTCCATGATCTTAGACACCTTACATGGCCATTTTCGGAGTTGCCATTCTGAAGCTACATAATGGTATCGACCTATATGTAGTTCACGTATGTAATGGTGTCCCCGCACTCACGAAGTCCATGGAATTGGCCCTTGATAGCATGGGGGCACCTTTGCTAGTGCAAGGGTGCCCTCACACTTAGTAACTTTACACTTAGCCTTCAGTAAATTAAGGTTAGGTGACTCATAAATTACTTAAGTGCAGTGAAATGGCTGTGAAATAGTGTGTGCACTATTTCACGCAGGCTGCAGTGGCATTCCTGTGGAAGCATTTGTCTGAGCTCCTTATGGGTGGCAAAAGAAATGCTGCAGCCCATAAGGATCTCCTGGAACCCCAATGCCCTGGGTACCTGGGTACCATATACTAGGGACTTATAAGGAGGGGTCCAGTGTGCCAATTGGAATTGGTAAATTAAGTCACTAAGCTATAGTGACTAATTTGGAAGCAGAGAGAGCATTGGCATTGAAATTCTGGTTAGCAGAACTTCACTGACACAGTTAAGCACTACTGACAACACACACATTAGGTCACAAACTATGAGCACTGGGGTCCTGGCTAGCAGGATCCCAATGAGACAGGCAAAACACACTGACAAATAGGGTTTTAACCATGAGCACTGGGGTCCTGGCTAGCAGGATCCCAGTGAGACAATAAAAACACACTGGCACACACTCACAAACAGGCCAAAAGTGGGGGTAACCATGCTAGAAAGAAGCTACTTTCTCACAACTTTGAAATGAGGAAATTAAGTCAGTCTGCTGAAATAGCAAGCCTCTGTTTCCTAACAGTAAGTTGAATAACAAGACGTCTCCTTTCCCTATCCTTTCTTTCGATCTATTTCTGAACTGTCAGTAAAGATTTGAAACTGAGACTGCTCTATATTGTGTACTGCTTCCATTGAGAAATCATAGATCTAGGGACACCACACACAGGTATCTTACTTGCACTAATTTGTATTACCAAATAAATAATTAATCTTGTTGTAGCTGATGGGAGGGTCTGGTCGGCTACACTTGATAATGTACTGTTTGGGGTGGATCATTCGGCATCAATGCTTGCCTTTCAGACAATAGTGTGTATATATATATATATATATATATATATATATGTTTTCATTTTCCTTTCAGTAACTTAAGTCCATCATCTCTAGGTTCTTCTGAGACCAGTCAGTTTTTTACTAAGATTAAACTAAAATTACTAATAGCTATTTTTTCCATTTTCTTATCAACACTATAGATCTATCTCTTTTGGATGAAATTAATTTGAAAGTACCATTGAAAACAACCAGAATAAGGAACATTGCCTAGTATCTGCCTTAACGGCTCCAAGGGGGCTACCCCTGTGAACTCGAGAGGTGAGTTGATTAGGAAAATGCAATGAATTGCATCAAAATGGCAAACTCTAATTAAGTGATCAACTTGTGGTCTGCCTTACTGCATGCAGAAAAAATGCTGTTATTGTTACAATGATCAGCCGCGTACATGGAACTAGTTGTCTGTAATTGGTGGTTAGAAACTGGTTCTTCAAACTTCTTAGTTAATGGCATATACCTGCAGTAGCCTATGCCCTCTTGCTTCTCAGGCACCATCATGCTTACCTTTAACCTCCAATATTGACATTTTATTTCTGCACTTCATAGGTCATTTCATGTGTAAGGTCAATACTCCATGGTGCACCAGCTTTGCGGTTCAGCCCTCCACCCAAGCAGGGTAATGTCAGGAGAAGGCAGGTGCACCATTCATTTGTATACAGTATATTTTTTCCTCTTACAAGGATAACTATTCTTTGAACTGTGCAAGTCTTCCCTATTTTGCATTTTTCAAACCATCAGTAATAAATAGTTTAAACAACTTTGGAGTTTGAGGTTGAAGGACTGTTTGCTTTCATTATCTAAAATGTCATTGACTTGATGAATAGTGTGTTTCTCTATCTCTAATGGTTCTCTAATTCCTCCGACCCATCATTCATAAAAATCCTAACCCTTTTCCCCTAGATTGCGTAATCAGATGAGTTATGTGTTAAGTTCCACCATCCACAGTTCTCACACTTAGTGGGACGGATCTAGTTAAAGCAACACCAACTGTTCAAGGAGGTATTTAGCATCAAAATTGACTTTTGACTCCATTCCTCCTACCATCTATAAAAGGGACTTCAATCATAGTGTAGAGACAATGTATGTCAAAGGATAGGTAATGAGCACTGTTCTCCACAATCTACTCCCCATGTATTCTATTGAAGTAACCTTCTACTGAGTCCTCCTGACTCCTCTTGAGACTTCAGGGGTTCATTATGCTTACTTTAGTAAATAATTCAACACTATGGCCCTCATTACAACCCTGACGGTAAATGTTGTCTACCGCCGTGCCGACGGCCGCCAAGATACTGTGATCGCAGCAGTAATCTGCCACAGGTATTATGACCCACATATAAGGATCCTTCACAATACAGACACCCACACAAGTCCATCACACCAAAGGTCAGTGATAAACTGGCGATAGAAAAGCCCACACCATTACGCCAACAGGAATACGCCCACAGTATCACGACCCACAAATCAACGCGGCGGTCTTTCAACCATGGTAAACCATTGGCGGGACACACTGCCACGCTCATAATACACACACACTTACAAAACCACACCACATTGGACAATTCAAAATACACACACCTGACACACATACACACACCATACCCTCACACTCATACCACTATAAAACACACACCCACATCACCCACAACCCCTTATAATAAAAAAAAAAGAGACCAAGCACAGAGAGACAAGCAAGGAGCACCCACTCGATCAGAGGAACAATACATCATCACCCATACACCATCCACACACATCACAGTATACACCCCAACACATCACCCCACACATCACCTCATACATCCTCACACATATCACTCACACCACATCCATGGTACCCCAAAGACACCCCAGGTTTTCAGAGGAGGAGCTAAGGGTCATGGTGGAGGAAATCATCCGGGTAGAGCCACAGCTATTTGGATCACAGGTGCAGCAGGCGTCCATTGCAAGGAAGATGGAGCTATGGCGGAGAATCGTGGACAGGGTCAACGCCGTGGGACAGCAACCCAGAACTAGGGATGACATCAGGAAGAGGTGGAACGACCTATGGGGGAAGGTAAGTTCTGTGGATTCAAGACACCAGATTGCTGTACAGAGGACTGGCGGTGAACCCCCACCTCCTCCCCCACAACCAACAACATGGGAGGAGCAAGTCTTGGCGATCATGCATCCTGAGGGCCTCGCAAAAGTAGCAGCAGGACTGGACTCTGGTAAGGCAAGTCTTAACTATTATATCCCCCACCCTACCTGCATGCCATCCCAAACTCCTACCCCTACCGTCACCCCCATCATTCCAACACCTCACATATACCCCACCATCACACTTCACCCATCCCAATACCAAGCCCTGCATGCAACAATGCATGGACCCCCATCACAGACCTGCATGGACACCCATCATCCCAGCATGCCCAATAGAGAGACTCACCCAGCCCACAAAATCACCACTCACACAAGGCCAAGCCGACAGGGAAAGCACAATCATACAGGGGAAACACACCCATTGCACAAGATGGCACACACAAATACATTAACAATGCATTTGCATCCCAACAGGACCCCTACCCAACGTCACCGGAGAGGAGGTACCAGCTACATCCAGCCCCACCCCCAGAAGAGGCCCACAGTGATGACAGCAGCTCTGCACGCCTGGATCACGATGACCAACCTGGCCCATCAGGGCCCCCTGGTACTCTGCCACAGTCCCAACCCACCACAGACCCTCCCCCCTCAGGAAACACCAGCACAGCACCCACCCAGTGGGCCCATGTCACTGTCCCCAGGACACGTCAATCAGCAGTGTGTCCACCATTACAGGGACCCCAGGCAACCCCACAAACACAGGACGATCAGGGACCTGGGGTCAGTGGCAGTGGGCACACGGTTCAGGGGACAGAGGCACAGGACAACAGGGAAGCTGGAACGACTGCTGTGCGACAGGGGAGGACAGGCCCAGGGAACACACTCTTCACGAGGCATTCCCAAACATCCTGGGAGCATACCACCATTCCCAGGAGACCATGGGCCAGATACTGTAGAAGTTGCAGGAGACCCAGCGGCTGCAGGAGGGACAGTACCTGGGGATCGAGGGAGGACCTAACTAAAATATACACCATCCTGGTCACCATTTGCAGGGGTGGTGGCTGACATTAGCAAGACCATGAGGGAGGCAGTGGCACAACAAAGGGCCCCTGACACTAGCCAAACTGAGGAACAGTCTTCCACCTCCGCCGGCGCTAGTGGACAGGAGGCCCGCCACAGGACCCACAGGCCACCAGAACCCCACCCCCTGCAGAAGGAGAACCACCCCGCAAACGGTCCCTGTGATCCAGGTAGAAGGCAGAGAACATTGCCAAGACCCCCGCCAGGAAATAAGACTCTCCTGATTGTCACCCTTCTGTCCCACTATTTCACCCTGTCCACCTTGAACTGCCATTGCTCCCATTCCAATGCCCCATTGGACAATGCACCTGTGATACCAAGAGACCACACTCTAACTGGACATTCCTCCACCATCACCCCAGCCCCTTGCACTTACCCCCATACTATTTTGCACAGAAAATAAACACCCTTGAAACAGAAACCATACTGGGGTCAGTGTAATGATTATAAAAATGTGTTATTACAACATTATCAAAGCATTGCAACATCTATGTTCAGTGAAATATACCACAGGATGACCTTTGGTGGGCAGCAGTAAATATAGCAGTAACCAGGATGGGTACACAGATCTGAAAATAGTGATTCCAAAAGGAACAGTCAGTGTCCATAGACAATGGGTAAGAGGATGCGATGTACAATGTCCAAAAGGTTACTGTAATGTACATTTGACTGACAGTCTCTTACCTGTGTGTCACTGGAAGTACTGCTGTTGAATGTTTGTTCTGTTGTCCACATCTTCTTCATCTGCCTCCTCTTCATCGCTGTCCACAGGCTCTACCACTGCCACAAGACCATCTCCAGGCTCATCCTCCTGCACAAAAGGCACCTGGTGTCTCAAGGCCAGGTTGTGCAAAATACAGCATGCCACGATGATCTGGTACACCTTCTGGGTGAGTAGTACAGGGATCCACCAGTCAGATGGAGGCACCGGAACCTGGCCTTCAGGAGGCCGAAGGTTCTCTCAATAATCCTCCTTGTACACCTATCTGCCTCATTGTAACGTTCCTCTGCCCTTGTCCTGGGATTCCTCACAGGGGTCAGTAGCCATGAGAGGTTGGGGTAACCAGAGTCACCTGTAAATATCGAGGGACAACTGTTAGACACACACTAACCCTTAGGGACAACCCCATACCCAGACACCTTCCTATAGTGGGTGGGGATCTTGGGCTCACCTATTAGCGACACCCGGTGCCTCTGGAGTTGCCCCATCACATAAGGGATGGTGCTATTCCTCAAGATATAGGCGTCATGCACAGAGCTAGGATATTTGGCATTCACGTGGGAGATTGACTGGTCCGCCAAACACACCATCTGCACATTCAGAGAGTGATAGCTTTTTCTATTTCTGTAAACCTGTTCATTTCCCGGGGGGAACAAATGCCACATGTGTACCACCTATGGCACCAATGATGTTGGGTATATGTCCCAGGGCATAAATGTCAGCTTTCACTGTGGCCAATTTATCCACCTGGGGGAATACGATGTAGCTGCGCATGTGTTTCAGCAGGGCAGACAACACTCTGGTCAACACGTTGCAGAACATTGGCTGAGACATTCCTGATGCCATGGCCACTGTTGTTTGAAATGAACCACTGACAGAACCTGCACTAGAGGGGGGATTCCTGTGGGTTGGCGGATAGCTGACATCAGGTCCGACTCCAATCCGGCACACAGTTCTTGATTTGTGGCACAATCAAGTCTGTATGTGATGATAATGTGTCTGTTCTCCATTGTCAACAGGTCCACCAGGGGTCTGTACACGGAAGGATGCTGCCATCTCATCATCTGCCTAAGCGGTTTTAGCCTACGGAGGATCACGGTGAGCAGAAGGTCATTTTTCCACATTGAATGCACAACTGTTGCTGAAGTTTGGTCACAGAAGCGGTATGTGAAGTCGAGAGTCAGTTGATGGGCCAATGTCTGCTGTGACACAGTTAGGTGCCATGCCATGTGCCCCCCTGAAATGGCACCTGTCTGACCTGTGAGGAAGGACAAGTGGAAATGAGGTAAGTGCGCTGGCATTGTGCGCCGTCGCGGTAGGCAGTCGATGACAGCAGCACAACATCGCATTGGTTGTCATTGAGCCCTATGGGTTCCATGAGCCAATGGTGATGTATGCCGACGGTACGCACCGCCGTGGACGTGAGCGACATTTTCTAACAACTCACTCACTTGCTACCTGACCATCAACAGGAGAGGACATACACTGCAAGTGCTGCTGTGACCTGAGTCTGGAAGCGACAATGGCTAGAGTGTCTGGGGAAAGGGCCCCTGCCTTCACTGCGGAGGAGTTGGAGAAACTAGTGGATGGGGTCCTACCTCAGTACACATCACTCTACGATCCTTCAGACAAACAGGTGAGTACACTGAGAGCATGGGGTGTGGGCAATGCATGTTTTGAGTGGTGTGGATGTAAGCCACATGTTGGGGGGTGCTGAGGCGTCCTGGCCTCTGTGCTGCATGAGAGGTGGTCAGTTTATGTGCGTCACGGCATGGGTGGGAACTGGGGGGCAATGAGTATGCCGGTCTGGATGGGTGAGTAATTTCCTTTCCTCCTGTCTTTTCCCTCTAGGTCAGCGCCCACCAGAAAAAGGGTATTTGGCGTGGCATCGCCAAGGAGGTGCGGACCCTGGGGGTCTATCACAGGCGAAGCACCCACTGCCGCAAGAGATGGGAGGACCTGTGCCACTGGACCAAGAAAACGGCAGAGGCCCAGCTGGGGCTGGCCTCCCAATGTGGAAGGGGTGCCTGTCGCACCATGTCCCCCCTGATGTTCGGCATCCTGGCGGTGGCCTATCTGGAGTTGGATGGGTGCTTGAGGGCATCACAGCAGCCACAAGGGGGTGAGTACAGATTTTGATTCCTGACCTTGAGCGCTTTAGGAGGTAGCTGGGGTGTGTATGTGGGCTGTGGGTGACCCTAGGCCAGGGCTATCATGACAGTGTAGGTCCCTTGTGTGCAGGCTCTGAAGCACTCCAAACCCAATGGTGTAAGTGGGTATATACTACTGGGCAAGGTCCTGTGGGTGCCAGGTGTGCAGATGCTGGTGTTAGCCATTGTACCCCATTGTCAACATCAGGACAGTGCGCGCTCTTCGGGTGACAAAAATGCAAAAACCCAGCCTTTATGCAGGAGCATAATTCATGAATTGTGTTTATATGCAGTATGTTAACCGTTTGCATTGAAGACTTTAACCTTGAAAAACACTATTAATGATGTTTGCAATACCTGTTCATTTGCAAGGTATTGCTGCAGGCTTACTGAGTGTGTTAGGGTGTGGTCCCTTTCTAGGACCTTCTAGAAGCTTTCCCTGCAGCATGACTGGGTGTGGTTTGTGGGCTGGGCCAGACTCTATATAAGGGAGTCAGCCCAGCTCCACATGCTCACTATTCAGAGGTCCCGGTGCAGAACAGCAGCAACTTCCTGAGCTCCTGTTCCAGAGGCCTACCTTGACATTCCAGGCCTGCCCCGCATTGTATTGGTGATCCTTGAGCAGGGCGGTAAGGCAGAAGTAGGGCTGGGCCCCCGACCCCGTTCTCAAAGACTCTCGAGTTTTGGGCCTAATCGTAAAACTTTCAGAGTGAGCGATTCATTGCTCTCATGTAAACCTTGATGTTCAGATCGGCAACAGCTTGCGCGATCATTTCATGGCATTTGCATATTCTTGTTCGAATCGGCAGTGTGCGCGATTCATTTCCCGCATGTAAACCCTGATGTTCAGATCGGCCACAGCTTGCGCGATCATTCCATGGCATTTGCATATTCTTGTTCGAATCGGCAGTGTGCGCAATTCATTTCTCGCATGTAAACCTTGATGTTCAAAGCGGCAACAGCTTGCGCGATCATTTCATGGAACTTGCATATTCTTGTTCGAATCGACAGGGTGTGCGATTCATTTCCCACATGTAAACCTTGATGTTCAGATTGGCCACAGCTTGCGCATCATTTCATGGCATTTGCATATTCTTGTTCGAATCAGCAGTATGCGCTATTCATTTACCGCATGTAAACCTTGAGGTTCAGATCGGCAACAGCTTGCGCGATCATTTGATGGCATTTGCATACTCTTGTTCGAATCAGCAGTGTGCGCGATTCATTAACCTCACGTAAACCTTGAGGTTCAAATCGGCCACAGCTTGCGCGATCATTTCATGGCATTTGCATGTTCTTGTTCGAATCAGCAGTGTGCGTGATTCATTCCCCCATGTAAACCCTGATGTTCAGAGCAGCAACAGCTTGCACGATCATTTCATGGCATTTGCATATTCTTGTTCGAATCAGCAGTGTGAGCGATTCATTTCCCGCATGTAAACCTTGATGTTCAGATCGGCAACAGCTTGCGCGATCCTTTCATGGCATTCGCATATTCTTGTTCGAATCGGCAGTGTGTGCGATTTATTTCCCGCATGTAGACCTTGATGTTCAGATCGGCCACAGCTTGCGCGATCATTTCATGGCATTCGCATATTCTTGTACGAATCGGCAGTGTGCGCAATTCATTTCCCGCATGTAAACCTTGATGTTCAAAGCGGCAACAGCTTGCGCGATCATTTTATGGAACTTGCATATTCTTGTTCGAATCAGCAGTGTGCGCGATTCTCTTCCAACATGTAAAACTTGATGTTTAGATCAGCTACAGTGTGCGCGATCATTTCATGGCACCTAAAACCTTGGTGTGTAGTATTTGTAGAGGTGCACACATTTATCCCGAGCTTTTTGATTTCCCGTGAAGATGCTTAATTCAAAGTGCGACCTTCTTTGTGCACATTAAGGGGGTCATTCTAACTTTGGCGAGCGGCGGAGGCCGCCCGCCAAAGTAACCCCGTCCAAAGACCTCACCGCGGTCAAAAGACCGCGGGGGTCATTTCGACTTTCCCGCTGGGCCGGCGGGCAACCGCCAAAAGGGCGCCCGCCGGCCCAGCGGGAAAGACCCTGCAACAATGAAGCCGGCTCCGAATGGAGCCGGCGGAGTTGCAGGGGTGCGACGGGTGCAGTAGCACCCGTCGCGATTTTCACTGTCTGCAAAGCAGACAGTGAAAATCTTAATGGGGCCCTGTTAGGGGGCCCCACGACACCCGTTCCCGCCATCCTGGTTCTGGCAGTGTAAACCGCCAGAAACAGGCTGGCGGGAAGGGGGTCGGAATCCCCATGGCGGCGCTGCAAGCAGCGCCGCCATGGAGGATTCCCTGGGCAAGGGGAAAACCGGCGGGAAACCGCCGGTTCCCCTTTTCTGACCGCGGCTTTACCGCCGCGGTCAGAATGGCCCTGGAAGCACCGCCAGCCTGTTGGCGGTGCTTCCGTTGCCCTCCACCCTGGCGGTCATAGACCGCCAGGGTTGGAATGAGGGCCTAAGTTCCTAGTGCAGTTCCTGTTGTTTCCAGGGAATGTTTCAGATAGCTTTTGTCCTCATGTAAAAATGCAATGTTTGTTCTGAAACATTATTCTAGAAGGTATTCTAGACAGTAAGTGATATTTCATGAAAAGCTCATGTAAAACATTGGGGCATATTTATACTCCGTTTGCGCCAAAATTGCATCGTTTTTTTTTACGCAATTTCGACGCAAAACTAACTCCATATTTATACTTTGGCGTTAGACGCGACTAGCGCCAAAGTTCATGGAGTTAGCGTCATTTTTTTGCGTGAACACCTTCCTTGCGTTAATGATATGCAAGGTAGGCGTTCCCGTCTTAAAAAATGACTGCGATGCATATGCGTCGTATTTATACTCCCGGGCAAAAATGACGCCCGGGAGTGGGCGGGTCTAAAAAACCCGCATTTGCGCCGGATTTTAGCGCCTGGGTCAGGGCAGGCGTTAAGGGACCTGTGGGCTCAGAATGAGCCCAGAGGTGCCCTCCCAAGCCCCCAGGGACACCCCCTGCCACCCTTGCCCACCCCAGGAGGACACCCAAGGATGGAAGGACCCACCCCAGGGACATTAAGGTAAGTCCATGTAAGTATTTAAAAAAAAAAACATTTGTGGCATAGGGGGGCCTGATTTGTGCCCCCCTACATGCCACTATGCCCAATGACCATGCCCAGGGGACAGAGGTCCCCTGGGCATGGCCATTGGGCAAGGGGGCATGACTCCTGTCTTTGCTAAGACAGGAGTCATTTCAATGGGGGATGGGCGTCGTAAAAAAATGGCGCAAATCGGGTTGTGGCGAATTTTTTGCCTCAGCCTGACTTGCACCATTTCTGGACGCCCATACGCCATTTTCCCCCTACGCCGGCGCTGCCTGGTGTATGTCGTTTTTTTTAACGCACACCAGACAGCGCCGGCGGCTAACGCCGGCTAACGTCATTCAATAAATACGGCGCCCGCATGGCGCTTCAGAATGGCGTTAGCCGGCGCTAATTTTTTTGACGCAAAACTGCGTTGGCGCAGTTTTGCGTCAAAAAGTATAAATATGGGCCATTGTATTAACCATTCTTGATTTTGTTCCAGGTACCTGGATTTCTTGAGGTCTAGTTATAGTCACTTCTTAGGTTATCCATGGCTACAGTATGAGAATGATTAGAACCATAGTCTAGTGAAAGTCAATGTGATTATATTGTGATATTGTGTTGTTTACCCTTTTGCTTCCTACAGGTCTCCTTCTCAGCTGTTCCTTTCCTAATCCCCTTTTCCCCCACTCGGACTTTCTCAGGCTCTGTGATATATTCTATTAGAGTTTTGGAGCTGTCTAGTGGTGGACATGTTGGGAACGTGCGCAGGCCCCGAGGATCTGGCCTCCCTGACACCCATGGGCTTGTGACTACCTTGGTGACTGGTTGGGCATGGCCTAGTGCATAGGGCTGCTCTCTGTGTGTTGTGTACGTCAACAGTAGTGGTATTGCTGTCATTGACCAAGTGTATCCTCTGTTTCTCCCCGCCTTTTTGTTTTGTCACCCTGTCCTTGTGTGTATTAGCATCATCTGGCAGAGGAGCAGAGGCACTGGCGATGGAGGTAGCTGCATCCCACATGGCCCATGAAGGCGAATCCACTGAGGGTGAAGGCACCAGTGGGACGGAGGGTGAGGGGAGCACCACGACGGGGACAGGAGGGGAGACCAGTGACAGTGACTCCTCTTCCAATGGAAGCTCCCTGACAGTGGCGGACATCTCTGTGCCCACCCCAACAACAGGTACAGCTGCCACCCCCCACTAGCACTGCCCTCCCAGCAGCCCCTCAGCGTGTTTCCCGTGCCCGCTCACCCAGGAAGGTGGGCATCTCCTTCGCCCCAGGCACCTTAGGCCCTGCCTCAGTCAGCCCTGCTGCCCTCAGTAAGGAGGCTATTCACTTCCTGAGATCCCTCACTGTTGGGCAGTCAACCATTCTGAATGCCATCCAGGGTGTTGAGATGAATTTGCAACAAACAAATGCATACCTGGAGGGCATTCACTCTGGCGTGGCAGCCCAACAGAGAGCATTTCAGGCTCTGGCCTCAGCACTGATGGCAGCCATTGTCCCGGTGTCTATCCTCCCCCTTCCCACTTCCTCTACCCAGTCGGAAATCCCTTCAACACCAGCCTATCTCAAGCACATCTTCAGACCAGCATTCACCCAAATCAACACACAAAAGTGGCTCAGGCAAACATAAGCACCACACCTCATCTCACAGGCACTCACACAAGCACCATGCCCATGCAGACACATCAACATCCACTACCTCCACTGTGTCCCCCTCCTCCTCTTCGTCCACCCCCCTCCCAGTCTCTTCTCCACTCACACCTGCATGCACTACATCCTCATCCACTACATCCATCACCAGCACACCCATCACTACACACCCCTCACGAGCAGTCACCACCCCCACAATCATGCACACGTCCCCTGTGTCCTCTCCCAGTGTGTCAGTGACCCCTCCTCCCAAAGTACACAAACGCAAGCACCCACCCACCCAACAGCCATCCACCTCACAATGGCATCCAGCCCATGCACTTCACTCAAACTCAGCAGATAGACACCTCCTTCAACCACTCCCACTTCCTCCACTCCAAAACCCTCTCCATCTTCCCGTCCCAGTGTGTCTAAAAAACTTTACCTTGCTAACTTTGACCTCTTCCCTACGCTTTCCCCTCACCATCCTTCCTCTCAGCCCAGGGTGTCAAGATCCCAGGCCAGTACCTCAGACACCAAGACGGCATCCCATTCCGCCACCTGCCAAGGTGAAGAGGCTGCCAGCAAGCAGCATGGCCAAAAAGCAGGACCCAACCAGCAAGGCCTCCTCCAAAACTACATCTGCCAGTACCAAGGTCCCAACAGCGTCTGGCAAGGCGGGGAGGGGCAAGAAAACCCAGGGAAAGGCACTTCAGAACTCGGACACTCCGCGTGAGGGACTGGTGACTACCATAAATACTGACAGGACAGCAACGTGTACTGCGGAAGGCACCGCTGTAGGTACTGCCACCTGCACCCCCATCTGCCCTGCCACCTGCACAGCCCCCTGCACCTCCACCTGCACCGCCGCTGCCACAACAACCCTGCACCTCCACCTGCACCGCCGCTGCCACAACAACAGTCAGCAGCATCATCCCCAGTGGGCAGCCGTCTGAGGCTGCAGGAGACGGCCTGGTCTCTCCCTCCACTACTACAAGCACCTGCACCACGGTCTGCACTGGCAGCATCTCCGCCACAGACACCACCGCAAGCACCGCCACCTGCACTGCCATCTGCACCGCCTCATGCACAGCCAGTGCCACTACATCTGTCATCAGCAGCATCCCCAGTGGGCAGGCATCCAGGGATGCAGGAGGTGGCCTGGACCCGCCATCCATCACTTGAAGCACCACCACCAGCACTGGCACTACCAACAGTTTGCAGCCTACGTCGCCGCAGGATGGAGTGTGGCTCTGCGCCCATGGTGTGTCATGCTACCTCTTCCCTGCACATCTTGTGGCCCAGACACCCAGGTGAGGGAATGGGAACTGCCACACTCCAGGTGCAGCATCACTGGGTACAAGGCCCCTCCAGAACCAGTGGAGATATGCATCTACTATCACTTTCCTTGGCAGGATGAAGCAGACTGGGAACAAATCCCCCTCCAGAACCAGTGGAGATATGCATCCACTTACCCTATCCTTGGCAGGATGAAGCACATTGGGCACAAAGCCCCCTCCAGAACCAGTGGAACATGTCACCCACTTGAGAGACTGTGGCCTTGCACTCCCCAGGACCAAGCAGTGGGCAAACCACCCACTTGAGAGACTGTGGCCTTGCACTCCCCAGGATCAAGCAGTGGGCAAACCACCCACTTGAGAGACTTGAGAGGCTGTGGCCTTGCACTCCCCAGGACCAAGCAGTGGGAAAACCACCCACTTGAGAGACTGTGGCATTGCATTCCCCAGGACCAAGCAGTGGGCAAACCACCCACTTGAGAGACTTGAGAGACTGTGGCTTTACACTCCCCAGGACCAAGCAGTGGGCAGAGCACCCACTTGAGAGACTGTGGCCTTGCACTCCCCAGGACCAAGCAGTGGGCAAACCACCCAGTTGAGAGACTTGAGAGACTGTGGCTTTGCACTCCTCAGGACCAAGCAGTGGGCAGAGCACACACTTGAGAGACTGTGGTCTTGCACTCCCCAAGACCAAGCAGTGGGCAGAGCACCCAGTTGAGAGACTTGAGAGACTGTGGCTTTGCACTCCCCAGGACCAAGCAGTGGGCAGAGCACCCACTTGAGAGACTGTGGCCTTGCACTCCCCAGGACCAAGCAGTGGGCAAACCACCCAGTTGAGAGACTTGAGAGACTGTGGCTTTGCACTCCCCAGGACCAAGCAGTGGGCAGAGCACCCACTTGAGAGACTGTGGTCTTGCACTCCCCAGGACCAAGCAGTGGGTAGAGCACCCACTTGAGAGACTTGAGAGACTGTGGCTTTGCAATTCCCAGGACCAAGCAGTGGGCATGTTGCCCCCTCGAGGAGCAGTGGCGTAGTACCATCTTCCGGCTGAGGTGCCCCCCTCTCCTTCCCCCTGAGGTGCCTGTGTGTTTTCAACCTGATGCCCCTGCAGTGTTCTCTCCGTTTTGAGGCAGGAGTCAAGTGTGGGCTTCGCCCCTGTTTTTTTGGCCCACTGGTCCACGGACATTTGCAAAGGACAGTGTATGGTCCTCTGTATGTATTGTAAATATTTGTATACACTGTTGTTTACTAAATATCACTGATTTAACTCAATTCATTTTGTCCTTGCGTTCTTCCAGGGGGTTACGGGGTGTAAATGTAATGTTGATGCATGTGTTTGTGTGTATGGTGTTGTGGGTGAGGGTGGGGGTGAGGGTGTTGCGTGTGTGTGTCACTCTCTTTTTCCTCCCCCCCTCCCCTGTGTGCTGGGTGCAGTACTCACCGTGGTCATCGCCGCTCCCTTCTTTGATGTTCCTGGTGTAGTAGCAGACACACCAGCATCGGCAGGACCTGTAGTTCGGGCTCCATGGTGTCCTGGTTCTGTGTTGAGTGTCGAAAGGTGAGTGGTTTCCCTTCCGAAGACTGTTTTGGTGCCTACTGATACTGTGGGCGGTACATTGTCTTCCACCTGTCTGTTGGCTGTGACTGCTGCGGTGTTTGTTGCTACCGCCGTGGCGGTTGAGATGTTAAAGTGGCTGTCTGTGTTGGCGGTTTCCGCCGTGGGCGTGATCCCATTTTTTTTAACTGCCTGGCCTGTTGGCGGTATTACCGCCGCTTTAACACTGACCGCCAGGTTTGTTTTGAGGGCCTATGTTGCTAATTGTTACCTACTCTGGTAAGAAAAAGAAACTCTTGGGAAGATGGGATATTGATATTTTGTTGTTATTATTTATAGAGCGTAGGACAAGGGCAGTAAATTGTATACAAGTTTTATTGATAGTCAGAGGGTGGATGCCGCTCAGCCTCATCAAGCAATGGTGGGATGTTGTGTATAGTCACTCATATTCTGTTTTAGAACTCTGTCAGCAAAGGGGTTCTGGACTGGATAAGGCAAGCTAAATGGAGTAGTTTACCCCATATGGAAAGAGATCTCAGGTGGGAAAATATTAAGTGGAATGTGATGGGCACAATTGGACAATTGGTTTGAGATGAGACATGCACAGATAAGAACAGCCACTGTCCCTGTGCTGGTAGCACTTCTTCTTTAACTCTGTGTGATGTTATTCTAAATCAGTAATGCAAAGACAGATGTGCATGACGATAAACAAACCCATTGATTTAAAATGCGTAAAAGTCTCACCTTCTCCTCCCCCAACAGGCTCAACCCCTCACCCAAACTCAACATACCCCCAAAAAAACCTTTTCCCTCCTGTCCTTTCCACCCTCAGCTCCCACAAGTCCTACCCCTCATAAAAAATAGGCCACCACACCCTCCACCCAGCATAAAAGTTCCTGCTGGCCATGTATTATCGCCTTAAAAAAAAGAGGGGCATGGGGGTTTATTATGATATATAAACGGTCCAGTATACAGCCCCCTAACAATTATACATATCACATCAGGGTACACTGTTCCGAACATGGGTACTGTAGGAAAGTACCATCTTGGCTGGCATGTTACCCCCATATTTCACTGTATATATGTTGTTTTAGTCTATGTGTCACTGGGACCCTGCCAGGCAGGGCCCCAGTGCTCATACGTTTGTGCCCTGTATGTGTTCCCTGTGTGATGCCTAACTGTCTCACCGAAGCTCTGCTAACCAGAACCTCAGTGGTTATGCTCTCTCTGCTTTCCAAATTTGTCACTAACAGGCTAGTGACTACATTTACCAATTCACATTGGCATACTGGTACACCCATATAATTACCTAGTATAGGGTACTGAGGTACCCAGGGTATTGGGGTTCCAGGACATCCCTATGGGCTGCAGCATTTCTTTTGCCACCCATAGGGAGCTCTGACAATTCTTACAAAGGCCTACCATGGCAGCCTGCGTGAAATAATGTCCACTTACCACTGCACTTAAGTAACTTATAAGTCACCTATATGTCTAACCTTCACCTGGTGAAGGTTGGGTGCAAAGTTACTTAGTGTGTGGGCACCCTGGCACTAGCCAAGGTGCCCCCACATCGTTCAGGGCAAATTCCCCAGACTTTGTGAGTGCGGGGACACCATTACACGTGTGCACTATACATAGGTCACTACCTATGTATAGCGTCACAATGGTAACTCCTAACATGGCCATGTAACATGTCTAAGATCATGAAATTGTCACCCCAATGCATTCTGGCATTGGGGGGACAATTCTATGATCCCCCGGGTCTCTAGCATAGTACCCGGGTACTGCCAAACTACCTTTCCGGGGTCTCCACTGCTGCTGCTGCCAACCCCTCAGACAGGTTTCTGCCCTCCTGGAGTCCAGGCAGCCCTGGCCCAGGAAGGCAGAACAAAGGATTTCCTCTGAGAGAGGGTGTTACACCCTCTCCCTTTGGAAATAGGTGAAAGGCTGGGGAGGACTAGCCTCCCCCAGCCTCTGGAAATGCTTTGATGGGCACAGATGGTGCCCATCTCTGCATACGCCAGTCTACACCGGTTCAGGGATCCCCCAGCCCTGCTCTGGCGTGAAACTGGACAAAGGAAAGGGGAGTGACCACTCCCCTGACCTGCACCTCCCAGGGGAGGTGCCCAGAGCTCCTCCAGTGTGTCCCAGACCTCTGCCATCTTGGATTTAGAGGTGCTGGGGGCACACTGGACTGCTCTGAGTGGCCAGTGCCAGCAGGTGACGTCAGGGACTTCTTCTGATAGGCTCTTACCTGTCTTGGTAGCCAATCCTCCTTTGTTGGTAGCCAAACCTCCTTTTCTGGCTATTTAGGGTCTCTGCTTTGGGGAATTCTTCAGATAACGAATGCAAGAGCTCACCAGAGTTCCTCTGCATCTCCCTCTTCACCTTCTGCCAAAGGATCGACCGCTGACTGCTCAGGACGCCTGCAAAACCACAAAAAAGTAGCAAGACAACTACTAGCAACCTTGTATCGCCTCATCCTGCCGGGTTTCTCAACTGTTTCCAGGTGGTGCATGCTCTGGGGGTAGCCTGCCTCCTCACTGCAGCAGGAGCTCTGAAGAAATCTCCAGTGGGTCGACGGAATCTTCCCCCTGCTAACGCTGGCAGCAAAAGACTGCATCACTGGTCCTCTGGGTCCCCTCTCATCCTGACGAGCGTGGTCCCTGGAACTCAGCAACTCTGTCCAAGTGACTCCCACATTCCAGTGACTCTTCAGTTCAAGTTTGGTGGAGGTAAGTCCTTGTCTCCCCACGTTAGACTGCATTGTTGGGTACCTTGTGTTTTGCAGCTGCTCCCGCTCCTGTGCACTCTTCCAGGATTTCCTTTGTGCACAGCCAAGCCTGGGCCCCCGACACTCCTTCCTGCAGTGCACAACCTTCTGAGTTGTCCTCCGGAGTCGTGGGACTCCCTTTTGTGACTTCGGGTGGATTCCGGTTCACTTTCCTTCCAAGTGCCTGTTGAGGTACTTCTATGGGTGCTGCCTGCTTGTGTGAGGGCTCCCTGAGTTGCTGGGCGCCCCCTCTGTCTCCTCCTCCAAGTGGCGATATCCTGGTCCCTCCTGGGCTACAGCAGCACCCAAAAACCTTTACTGCAACCTTTGCAGCTAGCAAGGCTTGTTTGTGGTCTTTCTGCGTGGGAACACCTCTGCAAGCTTCATCGCGACGTGGGACATCCATCTTCCAAAGGAGAACTCCCTAGCTCTCTTCTTTCTTGCAGAACTCCAAGCTTCTTCCATCTGGTGGCAGCTTCCTTGCACCCTCAGCTGGCATTTCCTGGGCTCCTGCCCACTCTCGACACTGTTGCGACTATTGGACTTGGTCCCCTTGTCTTACAGGTACTCAGGTCTGGAAATCCACTGTTGTTGCATTGCTGGTGTTTGTTCTTCCTGCAGAATCCCCCTATCACGACTTCTGTGCTCTCAGGGGGTAGTAGGTGCACTTTACACCTACTTTTCAGGGTCTTGGGGTGGGCTATTTTTCTAACCCTCACTGTTTTCTTACAGTCCCAGCAACCCTCTGCAAGCTCACATAGGTCTGGGGTCCATTTGTGGTTCGCATTCCACTTTTAGAGTATATGGTTTGTGTTGCCCCTATACATATGTGCTTCTAGTGCAATCTATTGTAATTCGACACTGTTTGCATTACTTTTCTTGCTATTACTTACCTAATTTTGCTCTGTGTACATATATCTTGTGTATATAACTTATCCTCATACTGAGGGTACTCACTGAGATACTTTTGGCATATTGTCATAAAAATAAAGTACCTTTATTTTTAGCACTTCTGTGTATTGTGTTTTCTCATGATATTGTGCATATGACATCAGTGGTAAAGGAGGAGCTTTACATGTCTCCTAGTTCAGCCTAAGCTGCTTTGCCATAGCTACCTTCTATCAGCCTTGGCTGCTAAAAACACCTCTTCTACACTAATAAGGGATAACTGGACCTGGCACAAGGTGTAAGTACCTCTGGTACCCACTACAAGCCAGGCCAGCCTCCTACAGCCATCCACTTGGAAAACTGTGGCTTTGCACTCCCCAGAACCAAGCAGTGGGCAAGCCACCCACTTGAGAGACTTCTGAGACTGTGGCTTTGCACTCCCCAGGATCAAGCAGTGGGCTAACCACCCACTTGAAAGACTTGTGGGACTCTGACTTTGCACTCACCAGGACCAAGCAGTTGGCATGGAGCCCCCTCGAGGACCAGTGGCGTTATTCCATCTTCCGGCTGAGATGCCCCCACTTCCCCAACCCCCTGAGGTGCCTGTCTATTTCCGACCTGATGCCCCTGCAGTGTTCTCTCCGTTTTGAGGCAGGAGTCAAGTGTGGGATTGGCCCATGATTTTTGGCCCAGTGGCCCACGGACATTTTGAATGGACCATGTACGTCTTATGTATATATTGTATATTTTTGTATATACTGTTTATCTATTTATTACACATATCTGCCTATTTCTAAAATATCACTGTTTAACTCAATTCCTTTGGTCCTTGCGTTCTTCCAAGTGGTTACAGGGTGTAAATGTAATGTTGATGCATGTGTTGCGTGTTGCATGTTTGTGTCACTCTCTTTTTCCTCTTCCCATTCCCTGTGTACTAGGTGCAGTACTCACCGTGGTCATCGCCGCCACCTTTTGTATTCCTGGTAGATGAGGAGGTAGACCAGCATGTGCAGGACCTGCAGCTCGGGCTCCATGACGTCCTGGTTCTTCGTTGAGTGTCGAGAGGTGAGTGGTTTCCCTTCCAAGTCCTGTTTCATCCGTGCTTTTGATGGCGTTGGTACCGCCCCGGAAAAGCTGGCGGATTGGTGGGTTGTGATGGGGTGGGCAGTACATTGTCTTCTGCCTGTCTGTTGGTGGTTACCACCGTGGTGTTTGTTGCTACCGCTGTGGCGTTCGGAGTGTTAAAGTGGCTGGCTGTATTGGCGGTTTCCGCCGTGGTCGTGATCCCATTTTTTTTACAGCCGGCTTGTTGGCAGTATTACTGCCACTTTAACACCGACCGCCAGGGTTGTAATGAGAGCCGTTGCGAATGGAAATTCAACACACTGCCCACCAGATTGACGCAAAACCGAACTGGAATGACATAGCCCGACTTCCTGAGGGGAATCGACGCAGCATCTGCCGTGTGGCAGAAATTTCCACACAACGCCTATATGATCGATGCAACCCCTGTGACTTCGTCCTGCACGCCCAGGATTTCAATGGCATCGTCCCCGGGGTGTCTGAAAACCCCGCAACCCGTAGAGGATCCCAGTCTACATACCCGAAATCGACACAAAGGCTGCCCTGCGTGAAAACTCACCGATGCATTGTCTGTGTGCGCTGGAATAATCGATGCACATCCACCCATTTTCCACGCATTTCCTCCTCTGCGGTCCCTTGCGGAGAATTTGAACGCAAACCAGGTACTTTGTGCGTGCAAGAGACATTTGTTGCTTTTTAAAGACTAAAGACACTTATTATCATTTTTACAGTGATATTTCAACGTATACTTATTGAATCTTCATCATTTTGACCTGCATCTTACCAGATAAATATTATATATTTTTCTAAACACTGTGTGGTGTATTTTTGTGGTGCTATACTGTGTCATTGCATGATTTATTGCACAAATACTTTACACATTGCCTTCTAAGTTAAGCCTGACTGCTCAGTGACAAGCTACCAGAGGGTGGGCACAGGATAATTTGGATTGTGGGTGACTTACCCTGACTAGAGTGAGGGTCTTTGCTTGGACAGGGGGTAACCTGACTGCCAACCAAAGACCCCATTTCTAACAGTTACTCTTCCCCAACATTTGGGTTGTAGTAGCAAATCATTTCAGTAATTTTAACTTTCTAAAGAAATAGAAAAAGTAAATTCTACACTGAGTATAATTGAAGGAGGCTGTCGGACAGAAAGAAAGTCCCAGAGAAAGTACCTGAATTTACGACTCAGTGAGTTTGATGTCCGAGAAATTAACCACAGTTAGTTCTTCATTCATTTCGATGTCAATTGGCCCCTTGTTAAAACGCCGATGGAGCTGTGTACTTTTTTTTTTCTTTTCATTTCTTCTGGATGAATTTCTTCCTCCGTGACCTCCACGATTGCCTCTTCCTGATTGACCTGCCAATCTGCCCTGTGCCAAGAGGTCACATTCCTTTAAAATTTGAGTTTTTACTCCTCCAGACATTGACTGAACCGAGATATTGCTCTCACTGTTATCACTTTCATGCTCATTCTGACTGTCTGAGTTAACTTCACTTGTGGGTTTTATATTTGAATTATCAGCTCCTTGATTAGAAGTCAAATTTAGACATATGTATTCTTTTTCTTTTTTTTTTTTGGTTGGGAAACCCTTATTTGTTTGTATTTTTTGGAGAAAATTAGAATTTGTCCCTTATCATAATCCATTTGATCTCTGTAGAATTTCTGTTGTTTTTTTATTTTCACTTCTTCCTCAGCTTTATCCAAACTGTTGTCAATCTTCATCATTTCCTTATCAAATTCTTCTTTGGAGCAAAACTCTCATAACTTTGTCTTCACTTCACTCATTTCATTGAGCAGGAATTCCCTTTCAATCCAAGCATATTTGATCAGGATATCGGGCATATTCACATTGCATCGATGAATATTGGCTACCCATTCTTCTAACAGATCTGGATCAGGGTTCATGGATGTTGGAGCCTGGAATATCCTTAGTCCTCTAGGTATCCTATGACAGTCCAGATATTTTTGCAGTGTTTCTGTTTCCCACCATTTCGATTGCTCTTTTTTGGAGTGTTTCCATAACTGGTCCCACCATTGTTGATTATTACTACCTGAGGCACTGTTTCCATGATTGCTTAAAGTATTGACTGCCCCCTCCTGAGCACTAAGGCTCTCAAATAGCTTATGTGCCACTTCACGTCTCTTAGCTTCTTTAACTGTTGCCATTCTACCATTTTCGTAGGCTACCAATTAATTGCAATAGACTGGCTCCCTTGCCTATAGGGTCTCCACTTCACACTATAAGACACATTCAGTGTCTATCCGCTGCCCCTTCTGAAGTAAAACTTACACGTGCAAAGTAATTAGGGCTCACTCACCTCATCCTTGAACTATGAGGGCTCCTGCCTTTCACCAATACTCAGAGCATCTTGAAAAAACTTTTCTGTTTGAAGATAATGAAGGCTCCTCATGCCTTCAAAGTTTATCGAGGCGAGTTGCCCAGAATCAGCTTCACCGATCACAGACAGAGCGGGCAAGGGACATCAATAAATCCAATAAGAGAAAAGGAGTGCCATGTCCTTCTCCAGCATCGTGGCAGACAGAGACAGGGTCGTGACCCCTTATAAATCTGTCCAAACAATTACTCCAGCCGGGCGAGGCATCTATCTCACTGCAAGTGTGAATAATGAATCTCCGTCACAGAGTCACCATAATAAAACTTATCCAGTAGCCAGACATTTCAAGAAATGTCATGGTCAGAAAACAGATCTGGTAATATTTGTGGTTCTGGATAGAATTCCAGTCAGAGAAAGAGGAGAAAACAGAGTTCTGGAATTAAGGAGATTAGAATCAAGATTGATCATTGGCCTCAATACACTGCAGCCTATGAGTCTTAACATTGATGAGGAATTGAAATAACTAAATGCTGTATTTCTAAGGTTTTGTGAGAGTAAATTCAGAACCTAACTAGAATGTGCCTGTAATCTTAGATTTTTTAAGTGAATATATATATATATATATATATATATATATATATATATATATATATATTCACTAAAAACAAACAAAGATGTTACGGTGAGGTTCCGTTTTACGTAAGGAAATGCTTCTTTTTGAATGTTCAACCCTCCACATTTCTGGACTGATGCTGCTAGTTTTTCAAATCTGAGAGTCCACTGAGTCCTGCTAACCAGACCTTACTGCCAGTGTTTTAACCCCATACACATTACATGTTGGAATGCACACACCCTATTGGAAAGGCCTGACTTATTTATAAGTGCCTCTTATGTGATACCCCGGCTACCTAGGGCATGTAAGACAGAGTGTTCACTCACGGCTGCAGCACTGGTTGTCCCACTCTTCGTGTAACAAGGTACAAAATGGCTCCCAGCCTTCCAGTTTGACTTTGCCATTGAAAACAATGCAAAGCCACTCTATCCCTAAACATTATTTATGTCTCCACAAACGAAATACGAAAGAGTATAGATTCATATGGAACGGAGCTATATTTTATTAAGTAAGACATTTGTTTACAATATGTCTTAACTGCAACAAAGTTAGTGTCATACACAGGGTTACCGGCTGGCACCCCAGCATGCCTAACTCCTGAATGGTACTAACTACCTAGGAACAGTAAGATATCAAATTAAACATGGCATTAAAGTTGATCTGATGACCGGGTCACAATTAATGTCACCATTAAAGGTGGCAACTTTTAGAAAGTAGCCTCCCAAAGGCACATATACACTAACACCTTTCTGACCTCCTGGGGAGATGTGTGAACAACTCCCAGACTCAAGAACAAAAGCAGTGCCAAAAGCAGTGAGGTGTCACCTCCTATGCCAGGATGGCCACTTGTGGGTTTAGCCCAGAGGTGAGCTTCTAAGGGGAAGCTACCTTTGAAGGGCCACCCAGACCCAACATCCCTAAGCAGGATGCTGTTTGTTCCTGTAGACAGCATGGATACAGGGCTAGAGAGGGGAAACACCCCCAAACTGATTTTACCATGGGCATGTAGCCTTCAGGCAGCCACACCTCTAGGGTGGTCTACCAAACTCCTGACTCATGTCATCTTAAGAGGGGCAAGAATGTGGCATTCTGGGATAGCGAGATACCACACAGCACAGGAACTTCATCACTAGGTATGAGGGGACCCAAAAGCCCATTGGCTAGTGATCACGTGGTCCCGTCAGAGCACTTTCCTGGGACAGACATGTCCCCCTTAGGGCAGCAATTTCAAAAAGAACAAGTGATGAACGAAATGCTGAACAATGTCAAACATTCATCTTAGTATAGAGATCTGGTCCTAAATCCATCATTTTTTTTCTACCCATTCCAGTTTGGACCCATTCATATGAAAATCAGTCTTGATCCTGTTCTTCGTGGGAACAGTCCAGCCTGAATTGCCAAGCCAGGTATTCCCTGTACTGGAAATAATCATGCTAGAACTGGTTTTAGGTTATCACCACTCATCAGCCAGGTTAGCTTGGCTCCAGTGGCATGGAGTGCATGGGACCCATGTCTGATCATACCCATTCCACTTAGGGCAACCTTTGCAAAAAGAACAATTAAGGGACGTAATGCTGAACAATGTCAAACAATCACCTCCAGTACAGAGATCTGGGCCTAAATCCATTGGTTTTTTGCTACCAATGCAATTCCAGTTTAGACCTAGCCATATGCAAATCAGTTTTGACCCTGTCCCCCTGGGAACAGTCCAGCCCGAATTGTCAGGCCAGGTCTTTCCTGAACTGGAAACAAGCATCATGGGCCTGGTTTCGGGCACCACCCCTCATCATCCAGGCTAGCTTGACTCCAGTGGGATGGGGAGCACTGGACCCGTGTTTGGGCATACGCTTCCCACTTAGGGCAACAATTGCAAAAAAAAACAAGTGATGGATGGAATGCTGAACAATGTCAGACATTCACCCCAGTATAGCGATATGCGCCTAAATCCATTGTTTTTCTGATTCCCATGCCATTCCAGTTTGGAACCAATCACATGAAGATCAGTCTTGACCCTGTTCCCTATGGAAACAGTCCACCCTGAGCTGCCAGGTCAGGTATTCTCTGGACTGGAAACAAACATCCTAGGACTGATTTCTGGGTATCACCCCCTTATCAACCAGGCTGGCTTGATTCCAGTGGGATGGAGGAACATGGGACTCATGCCTGGGCATACCCGTCCCACTTAGAGCAACAATTGCAAAAAGAACAAGTAAGAGACAGAATGCTGAACAATGTCAACAATCACCTCCAGTAGAAGAATCTGGGCCTAAATCTATTGTTTTTTTGCTACTCGTGCCATTCCAGTTTGGACTCTGCCATATGCAAATCAGCATTGATCCTGTCCCCCTGGGAACAGTCCAGCACAAACTGCCAGGCCAGGTCTCCAATGGACTAAAAAGAAGCAACCTAGAACCAGTTTCAGGGCATAACCCCTCATCAGCCAGGCTAGCTTGACTCCAGTTGCATGGGGGAACGGGACCCAAGTCAGAGCATACCCATCCCTCTTAGGGCAACAACTGCAAAAAAATACAAGTGATGAACAATGTCAAACTTTCACCCCAGTACAGAGATCAGAGCATAAATCCATCATTCTTTTGCTACCCCTGCCAATCCTGTTTGAAGCAAGTCATATGCAAATCAGTCTTGACTCTGTTCCCATGGGAACAGTACAGCCCAAACCGCCAGGCCAGGTCTTTCCTGGACTGTAAACAAGCATCCTGGGACCAGCTTGGGGGTTTCACCCCTCATCAGCCAGGCTAGCTTGACTCCAGTGGTATGGGGCAGCACGGGACCCACGTCTGGGCATACCCATCCCACTTAGGACAACAATTGCAAAAAAGAACAAGTGATGGATGGAATACTGAACAGTGTCAAACATTCATCACCAGTAAAGAGATCTGGGCCTAAATCCATTGTTTCTTTGCTACCCATGCGATTCCAGTTTGGACCCAGCCAAACCCCAAACAGTCAGCCCGAACTGCCAGGCCAGGTCTTCCCTGGACTGGAAACAAGCATCCTGGGACTGGTTTCGGGAACCAACCCTCATCAGCCTGGCTAGCTTGACTCCAGAGGCATGGAGAGCACGAGACCCACATCTGGGCATTCCAGTTCCACTTAGGGCAGCAAATGCAAAAAGAGCAAGTGATGGACAGAATGCTGAAAAATGTCAAACATTCGCCCCCAGTACAGAGATCTGGGCCTAAATCCATCTTTATTTTGCTACCCATGCTATTCCAGCTTGGACCCAGCCATATGCAAGGGTCCAAACTGGGGTGGCATGGTGTGGTGGGCAACAAAACTATGGATTAAACCCAGATCTTTGTGTCTGGGGTGAATGTTTGCATTGGTCAGTATTCCATCCATCATCTGTTCTTTTTGCTTTAAAACCATATAAAGTCACCTTACCCTCCAGTGGTTCGACTGCTAGACAGTCAAATGTGCTTCTACTTTTTCCCTCACTTTCCAACACAAACATCTTTATTTCACTTTTATTAGAGATTACTTACAGCAAATTGAATGGGGCAAGAGACTCCCCTCCATCTAACATCCTTCGAATGTTTTATGATTCAAGCTGCCTGGATGATTTTTTAATCAAATTACCTACTAAGAGATTTGCAGAAAACATTATGGCCCTCATTATGAAATTGGCGGTAAATGCCGCTTACCACAACGATGACTGCCGCCAACATACCGCCGCGGTGGCGAATATCTATTCGCCATAATAGGACACACACACCAACCCAACAGAATACAGCCACATGCACAAATCTGCCAGCCCAAAGGTCAGTGCAAAAGTGGTGGTCCCAACATCCATACCGTTACGCCAACAAAACAACGTTCATCACATTATGACCCACGAATCACCACGGCGGACATTCAATGGTGGTAAACTATTGGTGGTACATACCGCTGCGCTCAGAATGGAAACCCACATACAAAACAACACTACATTGGCCAATATTAAAAACACACACCTGACATTCATACACACACCACACCCACACCATTATAAAACACACACCCACATTACCCACAACCCTTTACGAATACAAATCATTGCCACAAGACTGACACCAAGACCACTGCGACAACTAGACACACACCACTGACACCCATACATCCCTCACATACCCCAGCACACTACTCAACACACTCTCACCAACATACACCACACAACACTGATGTCCCCACAAAGGCACCCCCGTTTCACTGATGAAGAGCTAAGTGTCATGGTGGAGGAAATTGTCAGGGTAGAACCACGGCTCTTTGGAGCACAGGTACAGCAGATATCCATTGCAAGGAAGATGGAGCTATGACAGAGAATCATGGACAGGGTTAACGCCGTGGGACAGCACCCAAGAACTGGGAACGACATCAGGAAGAGGGGGGATGACCTACGGGGAAGATACGTTCTATAGCAACAAGGCACCAGCTTGCCATACAGAGAACTGGTGGTGGACCTCCACCTCCTCCCCCACAGCTCACAGCATGGGAGGAGCAAGTCTTGGCAATACTGCATTCTGAGGGACTCACTGGAGTAGCCCGAGGTCTAGACACCGGTAAGTCAACAATTACCACTTAACACCTCCCATACCTGCAAGCCATTTCACACTCTCACCCTCACTCCCATCACTCCACTCCATACCACATACTGCATCTATACATCTGACTAAGCCCACTGTCAAGCCCTGCATGCTATGCTAATGCATGGACAGCCCTCCCAGCCCTGCTTGGACACCCATCACCAAAGCATGCATAGCATAGGGAAACTAACAATCACACAATACATCACCATACACAAGCAAAAGGTGGCAGGGTAACACTACCGATAGAGGGGAAGCCAGGGATGTACAATATGTCACACACCTGAAGCATAATACATCAGTTACATCCCCACAGGTAGCCCAGCCAATGTCAGCGGAGAGGAGGTGCCACGACTATCCATTCCCATAACAGAAGATGTTCCCAGTTATGACAGTAACTGTGGCTTATGGATCTGGATGACCTACCTGTATCATCAGGGACCACTGGACAGCCGGTCACCTAAGCCCACTCACAGTCTACCACAGAGCCTCCCCCTTCAGTGTCCAACACCACAGCACTCACCTAGCGTACCCACACCTCTGTCCCCAGGACACGTCAATCAGCAGTGTGCCCACCTGTACAGGGACCCCAGGCCACACTTCATACCCAGGACAATCAGGGACCTGGGCTCAGTGGCAGTGGGCACACCATTCAGGGGACACAGGCACAGGCCAACATGGACACTGGGAGGACAGCTGTGTGCCAGGGGGAGGACAGAGCCAGGGAACCAACTCTCCAGGAGGCACTCACTGAGATCGTGGGAGCCAACCAACATTCACAGGACACGATGGGCCAGATCCTTGACAACGTGCAGGAGAACAGGTGGCTGCAGGAGGGTACAATATCAGGGGATTAGGGAGGACTTGCAGGCCATTAACACCACCCTGATCTCCATAGCAGGGGTGCTGGCAGACATGGCCAACATCATGAGGGAGGCAACAGCACACCAGCAGGCCCCTACCACTAGCCAGCCCAATTGACCAGCCCGCCACTTCCACTGCAGCTAGTGGGCAGGAGGCCCCGCCAAAGGACCCACAGGCTACCAGCACCCCTCCTCCTGCAGAAGGTGAACCATCCCGCAAACATTTCCTGCAACCCAGACAGAAGCCAGAGACACTTGCCAAGACCCCTGCCAGGAAATGAGACTCTCCTGATTGCCCTCATTGTGACCCACTCAGTCACCTTGTCCACTTTGAACTGCCGTTGCTCCCCTTCCTATGGCCCCTTGGACACTGCACCTGTGCTACAAACAGACTGGAACAATACCCTGGACTTTCCTTCATCATCACCCCATTCCATTGCACTTTCCCCTCAATTTCTTAGCACTACAATAAACACCCTTGAACACAACTTGACTACTAGTATTTTATGTTTTGAAAATGTGTATTTGTGGAAACAGTCACATCTAGTGCAAATGAACTGTACACTGTGAGAGCATAGAAATATTGACCTGTAGCTGGCTGTAGTCAGCACATCAGTACACAGTACACACATATAACCAACATCTGTAAAATTACAAACCAGAGGTGACAGTAAGTTGAGATGCAAAGGAAGTTAATGTCTACATGCTACAGCCACACAGAATACACCAATAGTCATAGAAATGTGCAGTTGCACTGTCTCACCTTTGTGTCATTGAAAGTACTGACAGATAACTGATGTTCTGTTGTCCTCAACCTCAGCCTCTTCATTCTCACTTTCATGAGGGTCTACTACTGCCACAGGGGCATCTCCAGTCTCGTCCTCCTGCAGAAAAGGTACATGGCGCCTGAGGGCCAGGTTGTGCAACATGCACCATGCAACTACTATCAAGCAGACCTTCTCGGGTGAGTAGCACAGGGATCCACCAGTCAGATGGAGGCACCTGAACCTGGCCTTCAGGAGGCCAAAGGTCCTCTCGATGATCCGTCTGGTTCGCCAATGTGCCTCATTATAACATTCTTCACCCCTTGTCCTGGCATTCCTTACAGAGGTTAGCAGCCACAATAAGTTTGAGTAGCCAGAGTCACCTGCAAGTATTGAGGGAGCACATTTGGCCTCACACAATCTTATGGGGTTAACACCCGAAGGCATACACTAACATACAGTGGGTGGGGACCACGACTCACTTTTTACTCACACGCTGTGTCTGTAGTTGGGCCATCACATTTGGGATGCTGCTATTGCTCAGAAGAAAGGCATCATGCACTGACCCAGTATACTTAGCATTGACATGGGTGATGGACTGGTCCGTCAGTCACACCATCTGTACATTCAGTGTCTGTAAGCTCTTATGATTCCTGAACAGCTGTTCATTCTGGCAGGGGGGACAAATGCAATATGTGTATCATCAGTCGCTCCAATAATATTGGGGATATGTCCCATTCCATAGAATCAGGCCTTCATATTAGCCAATTCTTCCTCCTGTGGGAACAAAATGTAGCTGCACATGTGTTTTACCAGGGCAGACAACACTCTTGCCAGCATAACTGAGAACATTGGCTGTGACATTCCTGCTGCCAAGCCCACTGTCACTTGGAAAGAACCATTTGCCAAGAAATGGAGCACTGATAGCTCTTGCACAAGAGGGGGGATCCCAGTTGGATGATGGATAGATGAGATGAGGTCTGGCTCCAATTGGGCACAGAGCTCTGTGATTGTGGCCCTGTCCGGTCTATAGGTGAGCATAATGTGCCTGTTCATTGTAGCTAAGTCCACCAGGGGTCTGTACACAGGGGTATGTGTCCACCTCCTATTCATCCACAGCAGTAGATATCTAAGGGACACCAGAGTGAGTAGGCTGTCACAATTGGAACAATAGAACCACAACTGTAGTCAACTTGGTACACTTAAGTATTGAGACAGTGTTAATGGCGAGGTATGTGCCAATCTAATCTGTGACGCAGTTAATGTCGATATGACTGTTCCCCCCCTCCTGAAATGGCGACCTCCTTTCCTGTATGTAGGGACAGGTGGAAGTGATGTTATTCCGCTGACGTTGGGTGTCGTGGTGGAAGGCGGTCTTGCACTTCTGTGCAATTCCTCATTGTATAATATGGCGCTCTATGGAGTACAGTGGCCAATGGGGATCTGCGCCGGTGGTGACGGTGTACACCGCCACGGACGTGGCTGCCATTTTCTATCTGATTCCTCACTTGTTTCCTGACCTGCAACAGGAGAACACCTAGACTGTGTGTGCTTCTGTGACCTGTGTCTGGAACCTACCATGGCCCGTGTGACCGGGAAAAGGGCCCCTGCCTTCACTTCGGAGGAGTTGGAGCGACTGGTTGATGAGGTCCTACCCCAGTACAGACTGCTATATGGGCCTCCAGACCAAAACTTTGGGCATGGTGCATGTGGGAAGGATGCATGGAGATGTGTGTGCAAGCATTGTGTAAGGGGGTGGGAGAAATGTCTTGTGGTGGTGTACATGATGTGCGCTGGGCGATGTGTGTGCCACTGGTGATGGAATCGGGTATGGTGGGCCATTTGTGTGACAGGCTGGACTGTTTGTTTAATGGTGTGCTCATGTCTGCATTGCCTTTGCAGGTCAGCGCCCATCAAAAGAAGTGAATATGGTACGCCAAGGACATACAGACCCTGGGGGTCTATGGCAGACGGAGCACCCACTGTTGGAACCGGTGGGAGGACCTGGGACGCTGGGCACGGAATACCAGGGAATCACAGCAGCCACAACGGGGTGAGTACAGTGGGTATCATTACAAATTTTGGCAGGTGGGGTGGGATCCGGGTGGTGGATGTGAGATAGTGGGTGCCCCTAAGGCCAGGCCAGACATTGCAGCACGGGTCATCTCTAGGGTGATGGATGTTTATCAAATACAGGTAACCCAGCCTGTTAGCAGTCCATTTCAGGCAGGCAATTGTGGGCCCCAGGAGGGCTGCAGTGGCGATGTGTGGCCCTCATCTTGCTTTAGCATCTAGCCATGCCATTGGTAGTGCAATGCATAGTGCTTAAGCCTGTTCCCTGTGTGTGACGGTGCTGTGTATGCCAACTGTGGTGTTGGTGCAGTCATTGACCCAGTGTTTCCTTTGTCTCTCTCCCCACCTTTTTTTGTTCTGTCATCCTGTCCTTGTGTGCATTAGCATCATCTGGCGGAGGAGCAAGGGCACCGGCGACAGAGGGAGCTGCATCCCACAGGACCCGGGAGGCAGAGTCCACCGATGCTGAGGGAACCAGTGGGACAGAGGGCGACAGGAGCACCACGGCGGACACAGGAGGTGACAACACAGACTCAGATACCTCCTCTGATGGAAGCTCCCTGGTGGTGGTGGACAACTCTGTGACCACCCCAGCTGCAGGTACAGCCGCTACCCCCCATACCAGCCCGCTCCCAGTAGCTGTTCAGTGAGTTGGCCGTGCCCGCTCACCCAGGAGAGGGGCATCTCCTTCGCCCCAGGCACCTCAGGCCCTGTCCCAGTGAACCCTGCTGCCCTGAGTGAGGAGGCTATTGACCTCCTGAGATCCATCTCTGTAGGGCAATCAACCATCGTGAATGCCATCCAGGGGCTGGCAGCCTAGATGCAGCATGCATTCCTGGAGGGCATTCACGGTGGATTGGCGACCCAACACAGATCAATTCAGGCTCTGGCCTCCTCTCTGATGGCAGCCATTGTCCCTGTTTCTACCTTCCCCCTTCCAACTAACACTTCCCAGTTCCATTCTCCTCAACTCCAACCCATCCCAGGCACACTTATAGACAAGCATGCACAGAAGACAACACCCAAGAGTGGCACAGGCATTCACAAGCACCACACTTCATCCCACAAGCACTCATGCAAACACCATACAGTTGCAGACATGATAACATCCACTGCCTCCACTGTCTCCCCCTCCTCCTCCACCTCTCTCCCAGTCACGTCCACACTCACTCCTGCATGCACTACATCAACAGCCACCACCAGCATCACCACACCAAGCAGCTTACACACCTCACTAGCAGACACCTCCACAACATCCATGCACGCGTCCCCTCTGTCCTCTCCCACCCTCTCTGCCCCCCCCTCCTAAAGGACACAAACACAAGCACTCACACACCCAACAGCCATCCACCTCACAACAGTATACAGCCCATTCACCAGCACCCAGATCCAGCAGACATATACCTCCTACAACCACTCCCTCAACCTCCACTCCCATCACTCCTCCCTCCTCCTGCCCACCGTCCCTAAGAAGCTTTTCCTTGCCCACCTTGACCACTTCTCTCCCCCTCCAACCGCCCATCCTGGCCATAAGAGTAGGGTCCTAAAGACCCAGCCCAGCACCTCAGCCAAACAGTCCACAGTGACAGTGGTGGCACCACCTAGTCGTGGTTGGAAGGATACCACACCTCCAGGCAAGAAGGGGAAGGAGCCTGCACTTCCAGGTAAGAAGAGAAAGGAGTCTCCACCTCCAGCCAAGAATGGGAAGAAGCCATCAACCCCTGCCAGGAAGGGGCAGGCATTCACGCCCCATGTCATGGAGGGGACGAAGCCCGCTACTCCAGAGGAGGCTGTCAGGGTGACACCTCCACCACCACCACCAGTCACGGGGCCCCCACCACCAGCTGAGGAAGTACAGCCATCGCCAACTGCAGAGGCTGCCCAGGAGGCACCCCCATCTGCCACCACACTGCAGCCATCACCACCTGCAGAGGCTGCAAAGGATGCACCTCCATCTGCCACCACACTGTAGTCATCCCCACCTGCAGAGGCTGCCGAGGAGGCACCTCCATCTGCCACCAACGTGCAGCCATCACCACCAGCGGACACCATGTAGGCCACTCTCTAGGGGCTGCTGTATGAGGGCCCCCTCCAGAACCAGTGGGCAAGTCACCCACCTGAGAGACTGTGGCCTTGCACCTCCCCATGATAGATCAATGGGCATGTTGCCCCCTCCAGAACCAGTGGGAAAGTCACCCACTCCAGAAACTGTGGCCTTGCACACCTCAGGACAGAGCAATGGGCATGTTGCCTCCTCCAGAACCAGTGGAAAAGTCACCCACTCCAGAAACTGGGACTTGCACTCCCTAGGACAGAGCAATGGGCATGTTGCCCCCTCCAGAACCAGTGGGCAAGTCACCTACCTGAGAGACTGTGGCCTTGCACTCCCCAGGACAGAGCAATGGACATGGAGCCCCCTCCAGAACCAGTGGGCGTGTTCCCGAATCCAGCTGAGGTGTCCGCCCTCCCCCTGAGGTGCCTGCCCACTTGCAAACTGATGCCCCTGCAGAGTTCTATCCAGATGAAGTCAGGATTCGAGTTGGGCCTTGGACTGTGCCCTGTAGTCATTTGGGCCCTTTGAACATTGGACTGGGCAGTATCCCTTTGTGTACATGTGTACATATCTGTTTCATGAGCAATTCAATAATTTATTAGCTGTTCATATTAATACATTCACTTTTGTGCATTCCTGTTGTCCTTGCATTATTCTGCCGTGTACCGGGTGCAAATTGTTTTTCGTCTGCAGCTGGACGTGTGTATGTTGTGTGTGTGGATGGTGTGTGTCGTGCGTGTGTGGATCACTCTAGTTTTCCTCCCTCCCTCCGTTGTGTGCTAGGCGGCTGAACTCACCGTCGCCATCTTCGTCAGCGTTGGTGTTCCAGGTGGAGCATAACGTAGAAGATCATCGGGAAAACCTTCGGTTCGGGTTCCATGGTGGCGTTGTTCTGCCCTGTGTCTCCGATGGTGAGTCTTTTCTCTTCAGTGATGTGTTTCCGCCAGGCTTTTGATGGCGTTGGTACCGCCCTGGAAAAGGTGTCAGTTTCCTGTGTCATAATAAGGTGGGCAGTACTTTGTCTCCCACCTGGCTGTTGGCAGCTACTGCCAGGGTGAGTGTTGTTTCCGCCCTAGCGCTTGGTGTGGTACATTGGCTTTCTATGGGAGTTATCACCGCCATGGGTCATAATTTGGCTGTAGTTACCGTCAGCCTGTTGGCGGTATTGCTGCCACTTTATCATTCACCGCCAGGGTCGTAATGAGGGCCTATATGTATTATTTGGGCCAAATTGAAAAACTTTGGATGATAGCTGCTTTCCAAATACAGCACTCTATTGAAAACACCAAGTACTTGGGAGAAAATTACATACTCAAAAAGTGGAATTAAGTGCTATGCAATGTGTATTAATTAGTGGTATCCTCAATTGACATACTATTAAGAGATCTAACATTCAAAGTATAGAGCACATCAGTAGTAGTTCACCTATTAGAACATACATTTCTGTTACTAACCATTATAAACTTCCAGTAGCTTACACCTACTTTATACAAAATACATTTGCTTTGTAAGCACCAATTAGCTTTTCTGTTGGATGAGTGATTTGTATATGTTTTAATTCAAACAATGAACTATTTAACTAAGGAATCATTATTACTATTCCAGGGGCAGAAATATGTGAGTATTTCAACACAGATTGACCAGTTTAGGTCTAGGACTGTTCAGTCAAACTAGATTTTTAGGATACTCTCAACCTTATAAATGACTTGCATTTAGATTAATTCTACACAAACTACTTGATTAAAATAATCTTCATTGTTGAAGAAGTTAATTTATGGGGCACCCTTATCACTAACAACATTTTAACATATGTTTCATTATCTGTTTAATTTTGTCCCCTGCACAATTAATTTCCATGGTCGGTCATGTAATCATGTCACTAATGAGCGTGCCGTTTTACTGCCAACTGCAAACATTTCAAAATTGAAGACTTGAGAAACAAAGTCTCCTTGCTTCTCTAGAAACAGTGAATCTTATTGTTGGTGAAAAATTCCAATAGTTCATAATGAATCATGTGCTACCTTATGCCAAGAATGGTATAAGATGGCCCATAGGCATAGTGATTGTTTAGGTCATATGTAATGTTATCTGTAATAAGCAGACCTTAAATGTAGGCCTTCACAAGGATTGCTAATCCTTTATCAAGGCAGTGAGATAATTGACCTTATGTTCCTCTGCCACAGTGTACACTTAGGGGGTCATTACAACATTGGCTGTAAATGTAGCTTACCGCCGTGCAGAAGACCGCCAACACACCACTGCGGAATTCCGCCACAGTTATTACGACCCACAGCTCGGAATCCGCCAAAATCAAGACACCCACACAAGTCCGCCACACCAAAGGTCAGTGATAAACTAGCGATGACAAAACCTACACCGTCACGCCAACAGGAATACGCCCACACTATCACGACCCACGAATCCACGCAGTGGTCTTTCAACTGCGGTATTCCATTGGCGGTACACACCGCTGCGCTCAAAATACACACACATTTACAAAACACTACCACATTGGACAAATCGAAATACACACACCTGATACACATACACACACCACTCCCACACATCCAATACAATATAAAACACACACCCACATCACCCACAAACCCTTACGACCAGAAATGTAGACGAAGGCCAGAGAGACAGCACAGCAAAGACAACACCACCATACAGAGGCACACAACACAATCACACATACACATCCATGCACAAAACAACACACACCCCTAAACATCACCCCACACATCACAACACACACCACTTCACACATCTCCCACACTACCCCATGGCACTGCAAAGACACCCCAGGTTTTCTGAGGATGAGCTCAGGGTCATGGTGGAGGAAATCATCTGGGTAGAGCCACAGCTATGCGGATCACAGGTGCAGCACACCACCATAGCTAGGAAGATGGAGCTATGGTGCAGAATCGTGGACAGGGTCAACGCAGTGGGTCAACACCCAAGAACATCGGATGACATCAGGAAGAGGTGGAATGACCTACGGGGAAGGTACGTTCCGTGGTCTCAAGACACCACATCGCGGTTCAGAGGACTGGCGGCGGACCCCCACCTCCTCCCCCAGAACTAACAAGATGGGAGGAGCAGGTCTTGGCTATACTGCATCCTGAGGGCCTCGCAGGAGTAGCTGGAGGAATGGACTCTGGTAAGTCAAAGCTTTAGCTACTTCATCCCCCACCCTACCTGCATGCTATCACATACCCCCACCCTCGCCCTGACCCCCATCACTCCAACTCCTCACATATGTCCCACTATCACAAACCACACATCCCAACACCAAGCCCTGCATGCAACAACAAAGCATGGACACCCATCACCAATGCATGGCCACTGCACATACCCACACACACCCCTAAACAATTAGCACACAAGGTCCTACACAAGAAAGCAAGCACTGGGGTACAGGGTCACCCACCCATTGCACACCATGGCACACACAGGTGCAATAATCATGCCTTTACACCCCTGCAGGACCCTACCCAATGTCACCGGACAGGAGGTTCCAGACATGTCCACTCCCCCCACAGAAGAGGCCCACAGTGATGTCAGCAGCTCTGTCCAACTGGATCTAGATAACAAGCCCGACCCATCTGGGACCTCAGGACAGTCAATTCCCCTCACACTGGCAGAAGCCACAACACAGCCTCCCCCCTCTGGAAACACCAGCACAGCACCCACCCAGCGGGCCCATACCTCTGTCTCCAGGACACGTCAAGCAGCAGTGTGTCCACCACTACAGGGAACCCAGGCTAACCCACCACCCCAACAACAGCAGGGATCTGGGGGAAGTGGCAGTGGGCACAGGGTTCAGGGGACAGAGGCCCAGGAACACAGGGGAACTGGGAGGGCTGCTGTGCGACAGGGGGAGGACAGGCCCAGGGAACCCACTCTCCACGAGGCCCTCTCCAACATCATGAGAGCCTACCACCATTCCCAGGAGACAATGGCAACGGTACTGGCCAAGTTTCAGGAGACCCAACGGCTGCAGGAGGAACAGTATTTGGGGTTCAGATAGGAACTCAAAACCATCAATACCACCCTGGGCACCATTGTAGGGGTGCTGAAGGAACTCGTGAACACCAGGAGGGACACTGTGGCACAACAAAGGGCCCATGACACTAGCCTGGACGATGAACTGCCCACCACTTCCGCCGGCGCTAGTGGACAGGAGGCACCGCCACAGGACCACGACACCAGCACCCCACCCCCTGCAGATGGAGAATCACCCCGCAAACTGTCCCTGAGATCCAGGACAAAGACAGAGAACAATGCCAAGACCCCCGCCAAGAAATGAGACCACCCTGATTGTCATCCTTTTGTCCCACTTTGTCACCCTGTCTATCCATCAACTGCCCCAACTCCACTTCCTATGCCCCTTTGGACAATGCACCTGTGAGACCAATAGACTGCACTCTGCCATGGACATTCCTCCACCATCACCCCTGATCATTTTACAACCACCTCCAATATATAGCACTTAAATAAACACCCTTAAATCACAAAACTATCTGGAGTCAATCTGTGCTTTCGAAAAGGTGTTTTTGCAATAACTGAGGAAAAATGCAATATTTATTGTATTGTCAACATACCTATGTCACACAGCTCTAGTCCATGAGGAAACAAAGTAGATGTCACACAGTGGGACCCACATCTGTGAAATTGAAAGGGAAAGTGACAACTCAGGGTCCATACACTGGTGAAAGTGACAGACAGATGAGAGGTAGAACACGTGTATCAGATTTAGCAGGCAGTGATGTCTTCTTATCTTTGTCTCACTGGAAGTATTGATGAATCACAGTATTTCTGTTTTCGATATCCTCTTCTTCTGCTTCGTCGTCTTCACTGTCCACAGGCTCCACAGCTGCCGCAAGACCTCCATCTGGACCATCCTCCTGCAGAAAAGGCACGTGTCATTGCAAAGCCAAGTTGTGAAGCATACAGCAGGCCATGATGATCTGGTACACCTTCTTTGGTGAGTAGAATAGGGAACCACCTATCATATGGAGGCACCTGAACCTGGCCTTCAGGAGGCCGAAGGTCCTCTCTATAATCCTCCTAGTTCGCCCATGGGCCTCATTGTAGCGTTCCTCTGCCCTTGTCCTAGGATTCCTCACTGGGGTCAGTAGCCATGACAGGTTGGGGTACCCAGAGTCACCTGCAAATGTCGAGGGACAACTGTTAGACACACACTATCTCTTAGGGACAACCCCAGACCGAGACACCTAGTCACACTGTATAGGGTCCATGTCCTCACCTAATAGCCACACACGGTGTCTCTGGAGTTGCCCCATCACATGAGGGATGCTGCTATTCCTCAGAATGTAAGCGTCATGCACTGAGCCAGAAAACTTGGCATTCACATGGGAGATGCACTGGTCGGCCAAACACACCATCTGCACATTCATTGAATGGTTACTCTTCCGGTTTCTGTACACCTGTTCACTCCTGCGGGGGTACCAAGGCCACATGCGTCCCATCAATGGCACCAATGATGTTGGGGATATGTCCCAGGGCATAGAAGTCACCTTTCACTGTAGGCAAATCCTTCACCTGAGGGAAAACGATGTAGCTGCGCATGTGTTTCAGCAGGGCAGACAACACTCTGGACAACACTTTGGAGAACATAGCCTGGGACATCCCTGATGCTATGGCCACTGTCATCTGAAAAGACCCACTTGCCAGGAAATGGAGTACAGGCAGCACCTGCACTAGAGGGGGATACCTGTGGGATGGCGGATAGCTGACATCAGGTCTAGCTCCAACTGGGAACACAGTTCCTGGATTGTGGCATGGTCCAGGCTGTAGGTGACTATTACATGTCGCTCTTCCATTGTTGACAGGTCCACCAGCGGTCTGTACACCGGAGGATGCCGCCATCTCCTCACCTGCCCCAGCGGACGTGCTCTATGGTGGAGAACAGCAAGCAGAGGGTCAGCCAACACTGAGGTATGAAAACACAACTTTATTGCACACATTTTTCAATCCGCTATATCCCTGTCTTGATGTGTATGCAAGGCCTAGATATGTGTGACACATTTAAAATTAATGCCATGTGGCCCCCTGAAATGGCAGCTGCCTGACCTGGAATGTGGGACTAGGGGAAATGAGGTAACTTTGCTGGCGTTGTACACTGTCGCGCTAGGTGGTCGAAGACCGCGACGAAATCCTGCATTGGTTAACATCGGACCCTATGGGTCCCAGGAGCCAATTACGATGTACGCCGGGTGTGACGGTACGCACCGCCGCGGACGTCACCGCCATTTTCTCTCTGTTCACTCCCTTGATACCTGATCTTCGACAATGAGAGGACCTACACTGCAAGTGCTGCTGTGACCTCAGTCTGGAAGAGACAATGGCTCATGTGTCTGGGGAAAGGACCCCTGCCTTCACCACGGAGGTGTTGGAGAAACTAGTGGATGGGGTCCTCCCCCAGTACACGCTACTCTACGGTCCTCCACACAAACAGGTAAGTACACTGTGAGCATGATGGATGGGCAATGCCTGTGTGTAGTGGTTTGGAAGGAAGATGGGGGGGAGAATGAGGCATGCATGAAATGACAGTGAGTGGATGTGCGTCATGGCAAGGGTGGGAACGTGGGCCAATGACCGTGACGGTCCGCACGGTTAATGTTGTATCTTTTCCCCTGTACTATTCCTGTAGGTCAGTGCCCACCAGAAGAAGGATATTTGGTGTCCCATCGCCAAGGAAGTCCAGACCCTGGGGGTCCACCACAGACGGAGCACCCACTGCCGGAAAAGATGGGAGGACATTCGCCGATGTAGCAAGAAGATGGCGGAGGCCCAGCTGGGGATGGCCTCCCAACGTGGGAGGGGTGCCCGTCACACCATGACCCCCCAGATGTTCCAGATCCTGGCGGTGGTGTATCCGGAGTTGGATGGGCGCTTGAGAGCCTCACAGCAGCCACAAGGGGGTGGGTACACCCTCATTCAGCTGAATCAGCGTGCATTATGAGGTGCCTGGGTGGGGGAGGTGGGCTGTGGGTTCCCCTAGGCCAGGGCGAGTTTAGTAGGCAAGGTCCCTTCGTAAGGCAGGCCATGTGGCACCCCACCCCACCAGTGTTCAGAGCCAACTACACCTAGTCAGGCTCCTGTGACTTCCATGTGTGCAGCAATCGGGCATAGGCCTTGTACCCAATGTCCCTGGGATTAATAAGGGAACTCTTAGTGCACGGCGTAGTGCAGAGGGCTTCTGTGTCTGTAGTCTCTGCCAACGGTAGCGGTATTGCATGCACTCAACATGTCTTTCTTCTGTCTTCCCCCCCCCCTCTTTTTGGTGTCCCTCTTTTTGTGTGCAATAGCATCATCAGGCGGAGGAGCTGTGGCACCGGAGCAGGAGGGAGCTGCATCCCACATGGCCCTGGAGGGTGATACAATGGAGTCTGAAGGCACCAGTGGGACGGAGGGTGAGGGGAGCTCCACGGCGGGGCCAGGAGCTGAGACCAGTGACACGGACTCCTCCTCTGATGGGAGTTCCCTTGCGGTGGCGGGCCCCTCTGTGCCCCCCGCATCTAGAGGTACAATCGCCACCCCCCTACCAGCACCGTCCTCCCAGCAGCCCCTCAGAGTGTGCCCCGTGGCCGCTCACCCAGGAGGATGGGCATCTCCTTTGCCCCAGGCACCTCAGCCCCTGCCCCTGTCAGCCCTGCTGCCCTCAGTGAGGAGGCCATTGACCTCCTCAGATCCCTCACTGTTAGGGCAGTCTACCATTCTGAATGCCATCCAGGGTGTAGAGAGGCAGTTGCAACAGACAAATGCATACCTGGAGGGCATTCATTCTGGTCAGGCAGCCCAAGAGCGAGCTTTTCAGACTATGGCCTCAGCACTGATGGCAGCCATTGTCCCTGTGTCCAGTCTCCCCCCTCCAACTTCCTCCACCCAGACCCAAACCCCTGTACCTCAGCCTATCCCAAGCACACCATCAGACCAGCATGCACACACCTCAACACACAAGGGAAGCTCTGGCAAACATAAGCACCACACATCCCACAGGCACTCACACAAGCATCATACCCATGCAGACATACCAACATCCACTGCCTCCACTGTGTCCCCCTCCTCCTCGTCTCCCTCCTACCTCCGTCACGTCCCCACTCACACCTGCATGCACCACATCTTCATCCACTATGTCCATCACCAGCACACCCATCACCACACACCGCTCACATGCACTCACCACCCCCACTACCATTCACACATCCCCTGTGTCCTCTCCCAGTGTGTCTGTGAGCCCACCTCCAAAGGTACACAAACGCAGTCACACACCCACCCAACAGCCATCCACCTCACGACAGCCTCCAGCCCATGCACCTTCACCCAAAGTCAGCAAACGTACACCTCCTACAACCACTACCTCTTCCTCCACTCCCAAGCCTGCTCCATCTACCCGTCCCAGTGTGTCTAAAAAACATTTCCTGTCCAACCTTGACCTCTTCCCCTCACCTCCCCCACCCCTTCAGTCCCCTAGGGCGCGCCTTTCCATTTCCCAACCCAGCACCTCAGCCACCACATCAGCGGGAACAGTGGTGCCAGCAGTAACCGGCTTCTGGAGTGCGCCAAGCAGCAGGGCAGCCAGTGTGCCAAGGAGCCAGACCACGGAGAGTCCCCCACCTCAGAAGCATAAGAAGTTAGCCACTGGCCAGAGGGAGAAGGACAAAATACCTGCCACCAAGGGCTCTCCCAGGACTAAAGTTGGGAGTGGGAAGACAGCAGAGCCACTATCCAAGGTGGGGAAGGGGCACAGAAAGAAAGGGAAGTCGCTGCCAACCGGCACGGCGGACAAGACCACCACTAGCACCGCTGCCAAGGACACCGCCGCCACCAGCACCGCTTCCCAGGACACCGCCGCCAGCAGCCACGCTTCCCAGGACACCGCCGCCAGCAGCACCGTTGGCAAGGACACCGCCGCCAGCAGCCCCACTTCCCAGGACAGTGCCGCCACTAGCACCGCTGCCAAGGACACTGCCGCCACAGCACCGCTGGCAAGGACACCGGCGCCAGCAGCCCTGCTTCCCAGGACACCGCCGCCACCAGCACCGCTGCCCAGGACACCGCCGCCACCAGCACCGCTGCCAAGGACACCGCCGCCAGAAGCACCGCTGCCAAGGACACCTCCGCCACCAGCACGCTCACTGAGCCACCCACCAGCACCGCAGGCCAATGAGCGCCGCAAGCACCGCTGCTACTGAGGCCGCCACGAGCAGGTTGAAGCACTCTGGGCACTAAGCCCCCTCCAGAACCAGTGGAGATTCACATCCACTACCTCAGTCCTTGGCAGGATGAAGCACTCTGGGCACAAAGCCCCCTCCAGAACCAGTGGAGTTTCACATCCACTACCTCAGTCCTTGGCAGGATGAAGCAATCTGGGCACAAAGCCCCCTCCAGAACCAGTGGAGGTTCACAACCACTACCTCAGTCCTTGGCAAGATGAAGCACTCCGGCCACAAAGCCCCCTCCAGAACCAGTGGAGATTCACATCCACTACCTCAGTCCTTGGCAGAATGAAGCACTCTTGGCACAAAGCCCCCTCCAGAATCAGTGGAGAAAGGCATCCACTACCTCAGTCCTTGGCAGGAAGAAGCACTCTGGGCACAAAGCCCCCTCCAGGACCAGTGGAGACTGTGATCCACTTGAGAGACTGTGTGTTGGAAAATGGGTTATTGGCAAGGGCAGGTAGGTACCTACACTTAGCAATAGGCCACTAACCTCCACTAAGGTCCAGTTAGGTCTCAGTAAATTAACCCCAGCTCAACCTTTGGTAGCTTGGCAACGAGCGTCAAGGCTTAACTTAGGAGACAGAGTGTAAAGCATTCAAATATCACAAAACAGTAATTAAATAAAACACAGGAAACAGTTTAAAAATCCAAAACCAATTTATAAAAATAGATTATATTTTTAACTTTAAAATGACACATAAACTAATAAAATCGTATAAGGGGAACCGGAGATATGACTTTTTAAAGAATTATTGTTTTTTTAGCGTCTAGAAACAAAAAGCGCCAATCGGGTCATCTGGTTACACCTTGACCGGGGCAAAGTCAAAGTTTAAAGCCGACCGCGATGGGGCCCTGATTGGCTACAGACCGCGGGAGGCCTCGGTTAAAAGTTTACCTTCACACTTAGGGGGTCATTCCAACACTGGCGGTCATTGACCGCCAGGGTGGATGACCACGGAAGCACCGCCAACAGGCTGGCGGTGCTTTCCTGCCCATTCTGACCACGGCGGTAAAGCCGCGGTCAGAAAAGGGGATCCGGCGGTTTCCCACCGGATTTCCCCTGTCTGGGCTGAATCTCCATGGCGGCGTTGCAGCGCCGCCATGGAGATTCCGACCCCCTTCCCGCCACCCTGTTTCTGACGGTTTTTACCGCCAGGAACAGGATGGCGGGAACGGGTGTTGTGGGGCCCCTGGGGGCCCCAGCATGATTTTCACTGTCTGCTTAGCAGACAGTGAAAATCGCGACGGGTGCAACTGCACCCGTCGCACCCCTGCAACACCGCTGGCTCCATTCGGAGCCGGCCTCTGTGTTGCAGGGCCTTTCCCGCTGGGCCGGCGGGTGCTCCTTTGGCGGGCGCCCGCCGGCCCAGCGGGAAAGCCAGAATGGCCGCCGCGGTCTTTTGACCGCGGTGCGGCCAGATGGTGGTGACCGCATGGCGGGCGGCAGCCCTTCTCCGGATACGCGACGAGGGAATCCTCTGTGCAGATTTTTACTTTCGGACTTAGTTGTTTTTTCGAAGTGAAAATCCTTCGACCGGGGTAAACCTGGATTTTGATCCAACGTCCCTGGAGCCCTCCTCTGATATGCTGGCTGGGAGGTCCCGGTCAACTTTTTACGTTCGGACTTAGTCTCTTTTTCTGAGATTTTCTTTACCGGGACGAACCAGCAAATCAGGCCGGGTCGCGGTTGAGGCAAGCCGGCTAGATTTGCTGCGGCGGGTCGGTCCCTCTATGGAGCTTTTTTTTCAAAAGTTCTCCAAACTTCTCCAAACTTCTGGGGCTTCTCTCAGATGTCCTTTTAAGGTTCTTTTGAGGTCCACAGCTCACCCCAAGGGTCCAGAAGTTCTGAGATGGTCCTTGGGGGGTGCGGACTACAACTCCCAGAATGCACCTGACGCAAACTCCTTTTTGGCCATTGGACAGTGGTCAGCTGGTTGTTTTCTTCAGGAGTTGGTGCAGGGGACTCTGGTTAGCAATTTTTCACCTGTTGCAAACAGGGAGTCCCTCCTTGAACCAGTTGAAGCCAGGCAAAGTCCTTCTTGTGGTGAAGCCCAAGTGTGCAGCTGGTGCACTCCTTCTGAGTGCAGGTTCCAGGTGCAGGCCAGGGGTCCAGCAGGGCAGTCCTTCTTCTTCTGTAGTTCTTCCTTGTTGGATGTGGTAGGGAAATGAGGTGTGGGTGCAGGTCTGCCAGTTTTATCCTTGCTCCTGGGTGAAAAGCCCGGGGGGTCCTGGTTCTCCAATCAGTTGCAGGGTCCTTCCCCCTGTGATGACCACTTCCTGGGAGGTGTGGCAAAAATCAATCCCAGGAGGCAACATTCTCCAAAAATCCGTCATGGCTGAATCTGATTTTTGGAGGTTACATCTTGCTGAGCCCACCCACTGGTGTGGCTAAAAATCATAAACACACCCCTCTCCTAATCTAATCAAGGGGGCACCTAGTTGTCTGGGGTTGCAGGATGTGGGAGTGTTGCTGGTTGCTCCAAATGTCCTTCTCTGCCTTTGAAGACCAGTTTGGTAGCCCTCCCCCTTCCTGCCTCGCCATCTGCTGAGGGAAGATTCCCTCCCACAGGCACATTCCTTTGTGTGAAGCCAGGCCACTTCACACCTCATCAAGGCAGCCTGGCTAGGCTGCTAGAGGCTGGCCAATCAAAGCACAGCAGCAAAAACAATGCAGGGCTGAAATTGGCAACTTTTCAGGTAAAGTTTAAAACTCTTTACTTGAACAAGTTATATTAAATCCCACAACTAGAAGTTGTGGGATTTATTACACCAATTAATTTGATACCAAACTCTTGGTATCCATCATTTAAGGAGACTTTAAACATTAAAATAAAGTCTCCCCATTCTAGCCTATGAAGGCTATTTACTACAATGAGGGAAAAACGAATTTGGCTGTTTTTACCTCACCAGGGCTTATAAAACTTTTTTTATAAGGTCCCTGCTTATAGCTACATGGCACCCAGCCCTAGGGGCACATAGGGCACACCTTAGGGGTGACTTATATGTAAAAATAAGGTTGTTTAAGACTTTGGAACTACTTTTAATTAGAAAGTCGAATTTGCATATAACTTTGATTTAAAAGCAGCCAGCAAGGCAGGCCTGCCTTTAAAATGACACTGGGCACCTCAGCAGTGCACCAATGGGAGCACTACCTATGCTGTGGTCCCTAAACCTACATGCCCTACCATATACTAGGGACTTATAGGTAGGTTGACTTAGCCAATTATAATTAGCCTAATTTTCATATCCATTTTACACAGAGTACAGGCCCTGGGACTGGTTAGCAGTACCCAGGGCACCATCAGAGTCAGGAAAACACCAGCAAAAAGTGGAAAATGGGGGCAAAAAGTTAGGGGGCCTCTGCAATCAGCCCTGTTTTCTCACACTGTGGCTTAGCACTCCCCAGGATAAAGCAGTGGGCAAACCACCCTCTATAAAGACTTGAGAGACTGTGGCTTTGCACTCCCCAGGATAAAGCAGTGGGCACACCACCCACTGGAGAGACTTGAGAGACTGTGGGTTGCACTCCCTGGGATAAAGCAGTGGGCATGGAGCCCTCTCGTGGATCTGCCGTCGTGCACTCATCCGTCTCAGGTGCCCCCCCTTCCCTTCCCCCTGAGGTGCCTGTTATATTTCTATCTGATGCCCCTGCAGTGTTCTCTCCGTTTTGCTCGGGTATCTTGTGTGGGCTTCGCCCATGCATTTTGGGCCCAGTGGTCCACGGACTATAAATGGTGCAGTACCAGGACTTGTATTCTTGGTGTATATATTTGTCAATAGTGTATATATATATATATTTTTTAGTACTGGATTTTAATTGATTACAATTGTTACAATCATTTCCTTTTGTCTTTGCATTCTTCCGGGGGGGTTTGGTGGGTGTAACTGTAATGTATCATCATGTATTAGTGTGTGTGTTGTAGTGTGTGGGGGTGGGGGTTTTGCGTGTTGCGTGTGTGCGTCACTCTCTTTTCCCTCCCCCCTCTCCTGTGTCATAGGTGCAGTACTCACCGCGGTCTTCTCCGCCGGCGTTCGTGCTCCTGGTAAAGGAGCAGGAAGACAAAGGCAGGTAGTATATGGAGTTCCGGCTCCATGGTGTCCTGGTTTCTCGTGGGGTGTGTAGAGGTGAGCATTTTCCCTTCCAGGTCCTGTTTCCGCCGTGCTTTTGTTCGCGGTGAATCCGCCCCGGAAAAGGTGGCGGATTGGCCTGTTGTAATACTGTGGGCGGTACATTGTCTTCCGCCTGTCCGTGGTGTTTGTTTGTACCGCCTTGGCGGTCGTAGTGTTAAAGTGGCTGTCTATGTTGGCGGTTGCCGCCATGGTCGTGATTCCATTTTTTTTTTCCTGTTGGCGATTTTACCGCCCCTTTAACACCGACCGCCAGGGTTGTGATGAGGGCCTTAATTTGTTCCCCTAAATATTGGTTCGTCATCAACCAAAAACTCACAGTCAACAAAATAATTCCATTCACACTCACTCTTTCCAACATATTCCATTAATCCAGTACTTCAGGACCTCTTACACACTAAACACAATTCTCCTTTTCTTTCATTCTCCATATTCAACCTTGGATGCAAATTTGAATTCCTGAATTCCTCCTCTTCTTGAATTTATTCATTAATCTCACTCTCATCGCTCCAGGCTCTCACAATTCCTACTCTACTATCATAATGCTCCCTAATAAACTCTTTCTCCTTCTCACTCAAGCTACAGATGAGCCCAATTTTAGTCATGTTGAACTTCAAATGACTTTGTGCAAACTTCAGATCTTTAGAAGAAATCACATGATTCCCAGGATTTTCAAAAACACAAAGTTCTTACAACGACGCATTGAAATCTGACAGATAAGGCAACAGAAACTCTTGTTTATGCAATATGCTAGCAAAAACATTATAGGGCAAGCTATAGGTCAAAGGCTGTTGAAAATAGGTTGTACCTATAGGTTGTACCAGGAAGAAAAGTACAGACAATACAATTCCCCGCACCATAAATTCTACATATTCATTTAATACTTCTGCATAAATCATTTTTTCATAACCATTCAATTATCTCGCCCTACATGTTAGTGCCATGTGTTCTACTTTCTTATGTAATTTTGTTGATTCAGCTTGTGAAGGAAAGACATATCCGACTGGTGAATTCAGATACAACATTAGGCCAATTAAGACTATTACTATTATTTTCAGTAAAATCATGCTAAACTTTTTACAGCACCCACTGCATGCGATCTTCTATTCAGGAAAAACAAAAATTATAAGGAGTTCAAAAATCCAGAATCAAAAATCAACTTAAAGATCCTTTTTTTCCCAAGCTCAATATTTATTTAGTTCATTTAAATTCAGGCAAATGTCATGCTTATACTTCAAAACCTATAAGGATTTGGCAAAATTCAAGGTAGTCTTAATTATTCTGGTATGTTAGTTTGTAGATTTCCATGTCTGATTCTTCTTCAGATACTGAAGCTAGATAGGCCATTCAGGTAACGCATTCTTTTTGTTTGGCACTCATGTTCTTGCTGTCTTTTGACTATATGCAAAAGACAACGATAATCAATTTCAATTGTCTCTAATTCTTCTCAAATTTGTTCAGTTTTCTGAGTCTTCCAATACAATCTCTTTTTGATTTTCACATAGACAGGCCACTGGTCCCCCAATGTGAGTTTTCAACTGTTAGGTCTTCATTTGTGACTCCTGCTGAATCTACTTCTTCACTCACAGTTGGAGCAGCTTGATTCACTCTGAATCAAATTTTTCATGAACAAGAACAGCATCCTTTTTTTCTTGTTGCTCATGGTTTTGCAACAGTCTTTCTCCCTGATTCTCAATGTGCTGATATGCAAACTAGCTTCTCCTACCATCATCACAATCTTCTTCTCCTGCTTCTGGATCCACACAGTAAACTTGAGCTTGTACTTCACTCTGTGAATTAGTGGCTGGTGTCATCACTTTTTCATCTAGAATCTTTACTCTCTTTGCGTGAGCTGATAGCTCCACTATGGGATTCCTGTGCACTTCACAGCAGTGTTGGTCACAAGCACATCTTGATATGGCCCATTCCATCTCAGCTCCAAGCAGCTTTTGCAAATGTGCTTTTTGATCAGGATCTACTCCCCTGGTTGCGGTGCATATCACGGGTCTTTTTTTACTGATGATATTGGCAAATTCACCAGATGAGAGAGAGATTTCATCACATCAGCCAGACCTTTACAGTAATTTAATACAATGTTATCAGATATCGACACAAGTCCTGATGAAAGGACATATGGAGTTCACACAGTTCTGCCCATAAGGATTTTATGAGACAGGAGACACATTTTTTGTTTGGGATAATTCTGATGATCATGAAACAAAGAGGAAGAACATCCTGCCAATTCATACTAGTGGAGGCAAACACCTTGGCTAGCTTAGGTTTAAATGGGCGATTCATGATTTCAATCCCTCCAGGTGCCTCTGGGTGGTAACTGCAGAAGAATCTTTTCTTATTCTGAAGAGCAGTGCACAATAATTTTAGGATCTAATTTCGTAAATGAATTCATCTAGCTGTCTCAATAGAACAAGTCTTGCAAAACCGTGGTATTAACTCCCTCAACAGGAGTTTGGCCCCAGTCATGATGTCACTTGTCCAAGTCAGATAGGCCTGCACCCCTCTAGAATATAAGCATACAATCACAAGGACATGTCTGAGCCCATGATAAACAGTCATCTCTATAAGATCTGACTGTAGTCTAGTGAATGGGCCTTCTGGTTTGCCTATGTGACTCATGTTAATGAGTGTGTTTTTACCTTAGTTAACTTCCTAGCAAGTGGTGCAGCTTTGATGTAAATATGTTACAGTTCTGAATTTTGGATCAAACCAATACTTCTAGATGAGTCTATTAATTCCATCTCTACCCATGTAGGTCTAACAATGTAGTTAAATGGACATACTCTGAAGCATAAAGGCCCTCATTACAACCCTGGTGGATGATGTTAAATCAACGATAAATACCGGCATCAGTTCGGCGGTAAAAAAAATGGGATCACAACCACGGCGGAAACCGCAAACACAGACAGCCACTTTAACACTCCGACCTCTGCGGCGGTAGCAACAAACCCCGCGGCGGTAACCGCCAACAGACAGGCGGAGGACAATGTACCGCCCACCACATCACAACCCACCAATCCGCCAGCTTTTCCGGGCGGTACCAATGCCATCAAAAGCACGGCGGAAACAGAACACAGAAGGGAAACCATTCACCTCTCGACACTCAACGAAGAACCAGAACGCCATGGAGCCCAAGCTGCAGGTCTTCCCTATGCTAGTCTACCTCCTCATACATGAGGAATATTAAAAGCAGAGGCGACGACAACAGTGAGTACTGCACCTAGCACACAGTGGACGGGGAGGAGGAAAAAGAGAGTGACACACACACAACACCCCACCCTCACCCACAACACCATACACACAAACACATGCAACAACAGTTAATTTACACCCCGTTTCCCCCGTGGAAGAACGCAAGGACACAAAGAATAGAGTGTAAATAGGTGATATTTTTGAAATATGTATATACACATAACGAATAGAAAAACACTATATACAAATATTTACAATATGTACAGAAGGCCGTACACTGTCCTGTGCAAATGACCGTGGCCCACTGGGCCAAAAATCATGGGCCAAGCCCACACTTGACTCCTGCCTCAATACGGAGAAAACACTGGAGGGACATCAGGACGAAAACACACAGGCACCTCAGGGGGATGGGGAAGGGGGGGCACCTCAGCTGGAAGATGGTACTACTGCACTGCTCCTCGAGGGGGCTCCATGCCCACAGCAATGTCCTGGGGAGTGCAAAGCCACAGTCTCTCTAGTGGGTGGTTTGCCCACTGCTTGGTCCTGGGGAGTGCAAGGCCACAGTCTCTCAAGTGGGTGCTTTGCCCACTGCTTGGTCCTGGTGAGTGCAAAGCCACAGTCTCTCAAGTGGGTGCTTTGCCCACTGCTTGGCCCTGGGGAGTGCAAGGCCACAGTCTCTCAAGTGGGTGCTTTGCCCAGTGCTTGGTCCTGGGGAGTGCAAAGCCACAGTCTCTCAAGTGCTTTGCCCACTGCATGGTCCTGGGGAGTGCAAAGCCACAGTCTCTCAAGTGGGTGCTTTGCCCACTGCTTGGTCCTGAGGAGTGCAAACCACAGCCTCTCAAGTGGGTGCTTTGCCCACTGCTTGGTCCTGGGGAGTGCAAGGCCACAGTCTCTCAAGTGGGTGGGTTGCCCACTGCTTGGTCCTGGGGAGTGCAAAGCCACAGTCTCACAAGTGGATGCCTTCTTCCACTGGTTCTGAAGAGGGCCTTGTGCCCAGTGTGTTTCATCCTGCCAAGGATAGGGTGAGTTGATACATTTCTCCACTGCGGAAGCCAACTTGGTAGCTGAGGTGCTGACCTGGGAACCGGACACCCTGGCCCAAGGGGAAGGACGGGGTGGGAGGGGGAGGGAACAGGTCAATGTTTGCCAGGAAAAGTTTTTTAGACACACTGGGACAGGGAGATGGAGAGGGTTTGGGAGTGGAGGAAGAGGAAGTGGTTGTAGGAGGTGTCTGTCTGATGAGTTTGGGTGAAGGTGCATGGGCTGGATGCTGTTGTGAGGTGGATGGCTGTTGGGTGGGTGGGTGCTTGCATTTGTGTACTTTTGGAGGAGTGGTCACAGAGACACTGGGAGAGGAAACAGGGTTTTGGGGGTGGTGACTGCTCGTAAGGGGTTTGTTTTGATGGGTGTGCTGGTGATGGAGTAGTGGATGAAGATGTAGTGCATGCAGGTGTGAGTGTAGATGCTACTGGGAGGGAGGTGGATGAGGAGGAGGAGGGGGACACAGTGGAGGCAGTGGATGCTGGTGTGTTTGCATGGGTGTGGTGCTTGTGTGAGTGCCTGTGAGATGAAGTGTGGTGCTTATGTTTGCCTGAGCTACTTTTGTGTATTGATTTGGGTGAATGCTGGTCTGAAGGTGTGCTTGGGATAGGCTGGGGTTGAGGGGATTGGGTCTGGGTAGAGGAAGTTGGATGGAGGAGGCCAGACACAGGGGCAATGGCTGCCATCAGTGCTAAGGCCAGAGCCTGAAATGCTCTATGTTGGGCCGCCACGCCAGAGGGAATGCCCTCCAGGTATGTATTTGTTTGTTGCAAATGCCTCTCAACACCCTGGATGGCATTCAGTATGGTTGAGCGCCCAACAGAGCGAGATCTCAGGAGGTAATTAGCCTCCTCACTGAGGGCAGCAGGGCTGACTGGGGCAGGGCCCGAGGTGCCTGGGGCGAAGGCGATGCCCACCCTCCTGGGTGAGCGGGCACGGGAAACACGCTGAGGGGCTGCTGGGAGGGCGGTGCTGGTAGGGGGCTGGTGGCTGTACCTGTTGTTGGGGTGGCCACAGAGGTGTCTGCCACTGCCAGGGAGATTCCATCGGAGGAAAAGTCGCTGTCTGTGGTCTACCCTCCTGTCCCCGTTGTGTTGCTCCCCTCGCCCTCCGTCCCACTGGTGCCCTCACCCTCGGTGGGTTCGGCCTTCAGGCCCATGTGGGATGCAGCTCCCTCTGTCGCCAGTGCCTCTGCTCCTCCGCCAGATGATGCTAGTGCACACAAGGACAGGGTGACAAAACAAAAACGGGAGGATGCACTTGGTCAATGCCAACAACACCACTACTGTTGGCATACACAACACACAGGGAGCAACCCTATGCACTCCGCCATGCCCACCCATTTCCTAAGACAGTCACCAGTCCATGGGGTACAATGCCTAACGCCAGCATCTGCACTCCAGAAACCCACTGGACACTGCCCAGTAGTAAATGGCCACGTACACTATTGGGGTAGGAGTGCGCCAGAGCCTGCCCAACAAGGATCTACCCTGCAATGATCGCCTTGGCCTAGGGGCACCCACAGCCCACATCCCCCACCTAGGTACCTCCTAACGCACCCTTACTCAGCTTTCAGAATCTGTACTCACCTCCTTGCGTCTGCTGTGATGCCCTCAAGCGCCCATCCATCTCCGGATAGGCCACCGCCAGGATGCGGAACATCATGGGGGTCATGGTGCGACAGGCACACCTTCCTCATTGGGAGGCCAGCCCCAGCTGGGCCTCTGCCATCTATTTTGACCAGCGGCGCAGGTCCTCCTACCTCTTGCGGCAGTGGGTGCTCTGCCTGTGAAAGACCCCCAGGGTCCGCACCTCCTTGTCAATGGCACACCAAATACCCTTTTTCTGGTGGGCGCTGACCTGGATGGAGAAGACAGCAGAAAATAGAATTATTCACCCGTTCGGACTGTCAGACTCATTGGCCATGAGTTCCCACCCATCTCTGACACATATACAATGACCACCTTACATGCTGCACTCTGGCCCGGGCGCCTCAGCACCCCCCAACATGTGGCTTACATCCACAGCAGTCCATACATTCATGGCCCACGCATCATGCTCCCAGTGTGCTCACCTGTTTGTCTGGAGGACCGTAGAGTAATGTGTACTGGGGTGGGACCTCATCCACCAGTTTCTCCAACTCCTCCGTAATGAAGGCAGGGGCCCTTTCCCCAGACACATGAGCCATTGTCGCTTCCAGACACAGGTCACAGCAGCACTTGCAGTGTAGGTCCTCTCCTGTTGAATGTCTGGTAGCAAGTGAGGGATGAGATAGAAAATGGTGGTCACGTCCGCGGCGGTACGTATCGTCACCACCAGCGTACATCACCATTGGCTCCTGAATCCCATAGGGCCCAATGATAACCAATGTGAAGTTGCGCAGCAGTCATTGACCGCCTACCGCAATGGCGCACAATGCCAGCGCAATAACCTCATTTCCACTTGTCCCTCCTCATAGGTCAGGCATCCGCCATTTTAGGGGCCCACAAGGCATGGTACCTAACTGCGTCACAGCAGACATTGGCACGTCAACTGATTCTAGGATTCATATTTTGTTTCTGTAAAGTAAAAAAAAACAGCACTAGTGTAATAGATGTGGGAATGTGACCCTCTGCTCACCGTTCTCTTCCATAGGCTCCAACCGTTGAGGCTGCATATGAGATAGCGGCATCCTCCGGTGTGTACAGACCCCTGGTGGATCTTGCAACAATGGAGGACAGACATATTATCATTACCGACAGACTTGGTCGAGCCACAATCCACAAACTGTGTGCCCAATTGGAGCCAGACCTGATGTCAGCTATCCGTCAGCCCACCGGTATCTCCCCTCTAGTTCAAGTCCTGTCAGTGCTCCATTTCCTGGCAAGTGGTTGCTTCCAAACAACAGTGGCCATGGCATCAGGGATGTCTCAGCCAATGTTCTCTAACGTGTTGACCAGAGTGTTGTCAGCCCCGCTGAAACACATGTGCAGCTACATAATGTTCCCCCAGGGGAGGATTTGGCCATAGTGAAAGCTGACTTTTATGCCCTGGGACATATCCCCAACATCATAGGTTCCATTGATGGTACACATGTGGCATTTGTTACCCCCCCCCCCCCCGGAGAAATGGCAAGTTTTCAGGAATAGAAAAAGCTATCACTCGATGAATGTGCAGATGGTGTGTTTGGCGGACCAGTACATCTCCCATGTTAATGCTAAGTACCCTGGCTCTGTGCATGACGCCTTTATCTTGAGAAATAGCAGCATCCCATATGTGATGGGCCAACTCAAGAGGCACCGGGTGTGGCTAATTGGTGAGGCCAAGGTTCCCACACAGTATGAGTAGGTGTCTGGGTATGGGGTTGTCCCTAAGGATTATTGTGTGTCTAACAGGTATCCCTCGATATTTGCAGGTGACTCTGGTTACCCCAACCTCTCATGGCTACTGACCCCAGTGAGGAATGCCAGGACAAGGGCAGCAGAACGTTACAATGAGGCACATGGGCGGACAAGGAGAGTTTTAGAACGGTCTTCTGCCTCCCGAAGGCCAGATTCCGGTGCCTCCATCTGACTGGTGGCTTCCTGTACTACTCACCCAAGAAGGTGTGCCAGATCATCGTTGCCTGTTGCATGTTGCACAACGTGGCCTTGAGATGCCAGGTGCCTTTACTGCAGGAGGATGAGCCTGGATATGGTCTTGTGGCAGCGGGGGAGCCTGTGGACAGTGAGGAAGAGGAGGCAGAGGAAGAAGATGTTGACAACAGGAGCAACATTATTCTGCAATACTTCCAGTGACACACAGGTAAGACATTGTGCGTTCATAATACATTTGAGTTAACTGTTGGACATTGTACAAGACAGCCTCTTACCCTAGGTCTATGGCCACTGACTTTATCCTTTGCCATCTTTCTTTTCAGATCCCTGTGCCCCACTCTGGTTCCTGCTATGTGTACTGCTGCCCACTACAGGTCATATCAATGTATATATACTTGGACATATGGATTGAAATGTTTACACCTTGTTAAACGAATACATATTGCAATCATTTGACAGACTCCGTACTTGTATTTGGTCCAAGGGTGTTTATTTCAGTGCTCATAAGTAGAGGGGGATGTGCAATGGGCAGGGCTGATGGTGGAGGAAGGTCCAGTTAGAGTCCAGTCTCTTGGTATCACAGGTGCATTGTCCAAGGGGGCATAGAAAGGGGAGTAATGGCAGTTCAAGGTGGATATGGTGACATAGTGGGACAGAAGGTTGACAATCAGGAGAGTCTTATTTCCTGGTGGGGGTCTTGGCAAGGTTCTCTGTCTTCTGCCTGGATCGCAGGGACCATTTGCGAGGTGGTTCTCCTTCTGCAGGGGGTGGGGTGCTGGTGGCCTGTTGGTCCTGTGGCAGTGCCTCCTGTCCACCATCGTCGGTAGAGGTGGAGGGCTGTTCATCTGTGTGGCTAGTGTCAGGGGCCCGTTGTTATGCCACTGCCTCCCTCATGGTCTTGGCCATGTCACCCAGCACCCCTGCAATGGTGTAGATGTTTGTTAGGTCATCCCTGATCCCTAGGTACTGTCCCTCCTGCAGCCGCTGGGTCTCCTGCAGCTTGGCCAGTATCTGGCCCATGGTTTCCTGGAAATGGTGGTATGCTCCCAGGATGTTGGAGAAAGCCTCGTGGAGAGTGGGTTTCCTTGGCCTGTCCTCCCCCTGTCGCACAGCAGTCCTCCCAGCTTCCCTGTTGTCCTGTGCCTCTGTCCCCTGAACCGTGTACCCACTGCCACTGACCCCAGGTTCCTGATCGTCTTGGCTTTGTGGGGTTGCCTGCGGTCCCTGTAGTGATGTGCTGATTGATGTGTCCTGGGGACAGTAGCATGGGCCCACTGGGTGGGTGCTGTGCTGGTGTTTACTGAGGGGGGAGGCTCTGTGGTGGGTTGGGACTGTGGCAGAGGAACCGACTGTCCAGTGGTCCCTGATGGGCCAAGTTGATCATCCTGATCCAGGTGTGCAGAGCTGCTGTCATCACTGTGGGCCTCTTCAGGGGGTGGACTGGTTGTAGCTGGCACCTCCTCTCTGGTGACGTTGAGTAGGGGTCCTGTTGGGATGCAAATGCAGTGTTAATGTATCTGCGTGTGGCATTTTGTGCATGGGTGTGTTTCCCTGTATGATTGTGATTTCCTTGTCAGCTTGGCCTTGTGTTCGTGGTGGTTTTGTGGGCTGGGTGAGTCTCTGTGATGGGCTTGCTGTGGTGATGGGTGTCCATGCAGGTTTGTGATGGGGGTCCATGCATAGGTGTTGCATGCAGGGCTTAGTATTGGGATGAGTGGGTTGTGATGGTGGGGCATATGTGAGATGGTGGAGTGATGGGGTGAAGGTATGGGTAGGAGTTTGTGATGGCATGCAGGTAGGGTGGGGGATGAAGTAGTAAAGATTTGACTTACCAGAGTCCAGTCCTCCTGCTACTCCTGCGAGGCCCTCAGGATGCATGATTGCCAAGACTTGCTCCTCCCATGTTGTTAGTTGTTAGGGAGGAGGTGGGGGTCCACCGCCAGTCCTCTGTACTGCTACCTGTTGTCTTGCAACCACGGAACGCACCTTCCCCCATAGGTCGTTCCACCTCTTCCTGATGTCATCCCTTGTTCTTGGGTGCTGTCCCATGGCATTGACCCTGTTCACAATTCTCCGCCATAGCTCCATCCTCCTTGCAATGGACGTCTGCTGCACCTGTGATCCGAATACCTACGGCTCTATCCGGATGATTTCCTCCACTGTGACCCTTAGCTCCTCCTCAGAAAACCTGGGTTTGTCTTTGGGGTGCCATGGATGTGGTGTGAGTGTTAGGTGTGAGGATGTGTGGGGTGATGTGTGGGGTGATGTGTTGTGGTGTGTGAGGTGCGTGGATGGTGTATGGGTAACGGTGTTCTGTGCCTCTGATTCAGTGGGTGCTCCTGCCTTGTCTCTCTCTCAGTTGTCAAATCCTTGGGGTCGTAAAGGGTTGTGGGTAATGTGGGTGTGTGTTTTATAGTGGTGTGAGTGTGTGGGTGTGTATATGTGTCAGGTGTGTGTATTTTGAATTGTCAATGTGGTGTAGTTTTGTAAGTGTGTGTGTATTTTGAGCGCAGCGGTGTGTACCGCCAATGGTTTACTGTAGTTGAAAGACCGCCGCGGTGATTCGTGGGTCGTGATACTGTGGGAGTGTTCCTGTTAGCGTAACGGTGTGGGTTTTGGTACAGCCAGTTTATCACTGACCTTTGGTGTGGCGGACTTGTGTGGGTGTCTGTATAGTGGCGGATTTTTCTGTGTGGGTCAGAATACCCTTAGTGGATTTCCGCCACAGTCACGGTATGTTGGCGGCCATCAGCACAGCGGTAGGCGGCATTTACCACCACGGTTGTAATGAGGGCCAAAGTCTGGCAAAACATATTGGTATATTGGTAATATGAAGTAGTCCAAAAAAGTCATTATGGTTTCTCTTGTAACCTGCTTTTCCCAACCTTTCTTTTCATTCTTTGTTACCTTGTCCTGCATCTCTTTCAGTTGACCTTATGTTGCTTGTATTAGAGTCAACAAAAACAATTCACATTATCTGCATCATCAACCTTTATATCAGCTTCACAATGTTCTACTTCTTCCGTCTGTTTCTGCTCATTTGATTTGACAGTTATACTTTCTAAAGCACAAAACTTTGTAACCTGATCAGCACAGTGATCTCCCATGGTGACAATGCCATCACCAGATTTATAAGTAATGCACTTTACAATTAACACTTCTTCAGTTGATGAGTAGCCTCAAACATGTCTGGAATGCAAGACCCATTTCAGGTAGGAGTACCAGAGGATATTGTGAAGCCCCTTTGTTACCACAACTGTCTACAGTCATGTCCCACTCCAAATTCATTTGGCTGTCTCTATAAAGGGTCACCTGCAAATCATTGGCTAAGCATGGGGCTCTCGTTAGAGCAATTAACTCTGCTACTTGGGCTGAAATTGCAGCAGGTAAGTATGATGCTTCAACAATTTTACAAACAGAACATACTGCATAAGTAGCTTTTAGTATTTCTGGATGATCTCTCAGACTAAAACCATCTCTAAACAAAATCAGAATAGCCATCACAGGCAGGACATATTTGGTATTCGGCCTTGGCTTGGTATACAACTCTCACATTAATGCTGTCATGGTTGAGTTCTCCATCATCATCTTCATTATTGTTTGGAATCAGGAACAATGTTACAGGATTTGAAGGCTTGTACCTTTTAATCGTCTGTTCATGTATTGTGAGGTGGCTGTTTGTCAGACCCTGAGGTTGAGCGCAATGAGGGTATCACCCATAACAATTCTCTTACTCTATTCAGTTGAAAGGCATCCAGCTGCAATCATCTTCAAACAACCAGGAAGCACTATAGCTACTGGATCCAATGTAGTAAAAAAGTATCATCAAGCAACAATGTCCCCTTAGTATATGTTCATTAAAAAGTCTCAGAGGTACAGTTGGCCTACTTAGAATCTGCAATGAATAAAATCAACATTAATTCATCTGTGACCTGAGCTTTTTATATATATATTTTCTTAGTAAATCATCAAGATGGTTTTACACAAAGTAGGTGCTCCAAGAGTCTGTGCAATGTAAGTGCAAAAGGTAAGCCATTCCACATCTGGTATAGGTAATGTTTACAAACTTGCTCAACTCCCAGATTAGACAAGGAATTACTTTCAAAATCCAACAATATAAACATTCACATTTGGATAATACAGCAATGAATGACATGGATGATACCCAGACAAGTTTACTTTTTGACCCAAATAAACAATCACATGGGGTCTTCATCAGTACAAACTAACCTTGGTAGGAACCTGACCAACCTAATTGTTGATAGTATAATCTGTATGCCCCATGTCAAAATATATCCCTCAACTGTGATCCTCTATGCATGAGGTTTACTTTGGAGTGACATAAGTTCTCTCATACATCTCATTGCAGAAAAGGAAGAAACAGGCTGCTTTATCTCAGCACACTTTTGAACTAAGAGAGACAACACACACCATTCCTTCTCATGATAAAAGGAGATTAAACTGTTTATCAGAACCAGGTGTTCTGAGAGCATGTGCATTGCAGAGTTTCTCTAATCACTTAGAAAGCTTTAATGCATTCACTGTCAAATAACACCAGATCTTTTATGTCACCGCAAGTGAGCCTTACACTCACTTCCTTCTGGATAGTGGGAGGATTCATCTTCAGGGCTTCAGAAATGTGTTCTTTGGACACTTTTCTTGCCCCCTTCTCAGTGTGCTGGCCAAGATAAATCACTTCTCTCTTCTAGTACTGCATCTTTGTGGGGGAATCTTTACAACCATTGTCAGCAAGATGATTCAGAAGAGCAGTTGTATCTAACTTACAGTCTTCTTTTGTCTTTGATGCCACTAGAAGGTTATCAATACATTGAATCAGGACTTGAGTTCCAGGGCAGCTGTAAACTCTCCAAATCCTTCTTTCTAATCTGACTAAAGTTTGAGGGACTTTCTGTATACCTTTGTGACATTCAACAATAAACAAGAACTTTATTGAGCTATCAAAATGTGGAAAGATGTTGGCTATCCTCATGAAGAAGAATAGAAAAGAATGCTTGGTGTAAGTCAGTTACAGTAATCCATTCTGCAACAGCAGGAATCTTAAACAAAATCACAGCAGGATTTCGTACCAATGGACAGCATAGGACTAATATTTTATTAATTTTGCTAAGGTCCTGACCTACCCTCCACTTTCCACTCAGGTTTTTTAATGCCCGTCACTGGAGAGTTGCAAGGATTATCAAGCATGTCTCGTAAAATACACTGCTCTAACATTGTTTCACAAATGAGTTTCATTCCCTACTTTACTTCTCATTAAAGTTTGCATTCTTGAGTTCTGTGATAAATAGCATCTAGCTTAATTTGCATTTTTACTCATTCTGTATTCTTTATAAATCCTATTTACTCTCCTGGAAAATCCCATGCCTCTTCTTTCACTGTGTGCCTTAAATCAAGAAGCATGCCATATTTTGTAAGAACTAGAAACAGCTGAACACTCAACCCTTGAGATGTTATTTTAAACTCTAAATCGTCGTTTTGGGTTTCAATTGTGACACCATCCTGTCCATAATCCATCTTTCAAAGCATGTCCCTGCCAAGTAAATTATTATGACTTGAATCACACAATTAGAATTGATGACTATTCTCCACTGACCTTATTTGTATAGTAATCTGTTTATTGCTTATTCCTACAACTTGAACATCACTAATCAAGAGGGATACTTCTGGAAACTCCATGGAAAGAACGTAGAGTGAGTAGCACCAGTTTTGGTTTAAAATGATGCAGGTTGGTCATTCTCTTCACCATCTACCTCGAGGACTGCACCAAGCATGCAATAATCCTTTCCACTCAGGTTCAGTCAGTGTGAATTAATTGCATCCTGTGAAAACAAATGAAATCCATTGCTCAGTATCCATGGATTCTGTTGATACCCTGGATTGTATGACCGTTTGTTTGTCATGATTTGCTGCAACACTGGAGTTACAGGAACATTCACATGGAATTCCCCCTTATTCTGTATCTGTATCTGCATCTGATTTGCATTCTGCTGCATCTAGTGAGCAAAATAATTTTGAATTTGATTTGAGTTCTGTCCACAATTGCACTTCTAGTGCTCAATTTTCATGCAGATGTCCCAGGCAGTGCTGTTCTTCAGCAAATTGGCTTTCACATTCATTTCAGAATTCTTAACATGCTGCCTCTACATTGGGCTTGCACCTGCACCTTGTCATTCTTCTTTCCCACTCCTTGCACTCCTTCTACTCCAAAATGTGTATTGACATTCACACTAGAATCTGCAGCCAGAACAATGTTTGTATCTAAACTCTTCAATCTGATTCTTCTTGCTTCTTTGAATCTGCTTCATCTCCACAATCATCTGCTGCTCCTCAACCTCCTTCTGCTTTGTGTCAAAACAGTCACCACAATATTTGGCATGATTAAGCATAATTTACAAGCTATTTGCACCACCACCGTGGCATTTTTTTTGACAAACACTGCTCCATATTTACAAACTGACGCATTGGATCCAATGCATCAGTTTGTAAATCCATGTGATACATTTTACCTGCGCCACGTATAATGTATGCAGGGTAGGTGTCCCCTCAGAAAAAAACACTTAGAACTGATGCAGTGAAATTTGCAATTTTTCACTGTGTCATTCTACAACTTCACAGCATCAAGATTTTACCTCCTGCTCAGAGTAGGTGTAAAATTGAAACACGTTTTTTCCCTATGGGACACTCCTCACATTGCTGGAGTTCCATCAGTTTAATGATGCATCTCCACCAATGAGTCAGTTTAGCACCAACATATGCATCAGAATTTCTGATGCATCTGTGAAAATGTGAGCCATGGAGCTCTGCATTGTAAATACAGCACATCGATGGCGTCATTAGGGGATGCCCGACAGACCCAAGAAGTCTGGCCCATTGAGGACGATATGCCAGATTCTTGTAAATGAGGCCCTTAATTGGCCAGCACATTACACTCTGCTGAATATGAGAACTAAGGGTCTCATTTACATGCCCTTTGCGCCACTGCTGCATCATTGCTTTGATGAAGCGGTGGCGCTAGCAGTTCACTACACTGTTCCATAGTTACAAACTGACACATTGGGCCCAATGCGTTAGTTTGTAAAGCCCTACATCACATTATACCTGCACCAGGTATAACGTACGCAGGGTAAGTGTTCCCTTGGAAAAAGCCACATAGTACTGATGTTGTGAGATTTACAACTTTCACTGCTTCATTGTACAACTTCACTGCCTCAAAATGTTACCACCTGCTCAGAGCAGGCACAAAAGAGATGCAGGGCTTTTTCCTATGGGACTTTCCTTGCATTACTGGAGTTCCGTCAGTTTAACAATGCAACTCCAGCAATATGTCAGTTTTGCAACAACAGATGCGTCAAAGTTTCTGACGCATCTGTGAAAACGTGCACCATGGAGTTCTGTATTGTAAATACAGTGCATTCTAGCATCATTAGGGTATATACTGCAGGCAAAAGTAATCTGATACAGATTCTTGCAAATGAGGCCCTAAGATCCAGATGTAAACCTCAAACAAAAGCAAATGTATGTTCACTAATACCTTCTCTCACTGGCTGTTCAACTCCACTGTACCTGCCATGAATCTGCAGGAGTCTCTCATAATAGGCATGCGCTGACTCCTTCAGCTCTTGAGTGGCTCTCATTATCTTTGTCCAGTTCACTGCTTCCTCTGGCACCTTCTTTTTTAAATGCTCTATCACTGCCCTATATATTTCCATGCCTACATCAGCAGGAGTATTATTAGGTGGAACCCTAGCTTGGTCTTTGGTTGGCCAAGCAATTGCTGACTTGTATTCTGCCCACAAACCTTTAGTAATAACAATTTTAAATAACATATTCAAATCAACCCAAAGCAGATTTGAAACTAATCTCCCAATGCCTTTATACCATTTGTCAGGTTCTTCTCTCAGTTTTGGAAAATCTGTTGTAAAATCGTAGAAAACACTGATTTTCAAGGAACATGGACAAAAATCCCTCTATATACTTCTCATAATTGAAACTCTGTCACTGGTTCTAATTCAGGTTCATTTATGACCACATTCACTTTTTCCCTGTGTCAATATTCACTTTCTGAGACCTAAATTGTTTCTTCCACTGTATTTTCTCAAGTCGCTACAGTCCTTTATATTCACAACTGAGGCCCTCATTATGAGTGTGGCAGTCTCAAGACCACCACACTCGTGATGACAGGGTGGTCCAACCGCTCTATTATTACCATGGCACATGGGCCACATTCTGACAGCCGGCACCGCCAGATTGCCGCCTGTCAACAGCCTGGCATTCTCGGCAGTCACAATCCGCCAGGCAGCGCTATCCTGGGGATTATGAGTTCCCTTTCTGCCAGCCTTTGCATGGCAGTCTCACCACCATGCAAAGGCTAGTGGAAATGAGATGTTGGGGGGCCCATGGGGGCCCCTGCACTGCCCATTCTCTTGGCATGGGCAGTGCATGGGCCCCATGTACAGCCCCATTGTGCATTTCACTGCCCTAATTACGGGCAGTGAAATGCGCGAAGGGTGCTGTTGCACCGGACGCACTACAACAATGCCGCTGGTTCAATTACTAGCCAGTGTCAATGTTGTGGTGAGTTTCCACTGGGCCAGTGGGCAGAAACACTGTTTCACCCACTGGCCCAGCGGAGAACTCCTAATAGGGTGGTCAGCATACCGCCATCACTGGCGGTCTTCTGGCTGCGGCGGCCTAGGCGGTCTTCAAAAAAGACCTCTGAAGCCGTAATGAGGGCCTGAGTCTGTGATATGGGCTCTCAGAGTCATTAGACCTATGTTTGTTATTTTGCTTCCCTCAAGTCCATTTTGTAATTCTTTCACAAGCTACTATACTTGTGTAAATCCACCCTAAATTGTTTTGTTAAACCTTCAAGATTATTATGCACTTCATGCGTGCACCTCACTGTTTCTTTGATCAAATATTTCAATTCATCTTCATTAGATACAAGTATCTGATTTAATTTAAGTGTCCCCAGCAATTTCTTTCCAAATTCAATCTTTAAACGTGGAATTTTTTATTTCTTCTTTCCCAGATGGTGTAGTGGCTATAGCTTCAAAAACAGTAACCACTGTGCTAACAGCATTTGTAACTCTATTAGAAGTAAGTAAAGGTGTCACCACACTCACAGGTGGAGCACTTGCAGTTGTACTTGCAACATCCTACTACAAACATTATTGTTTCCTGCTTTCACTTACCTGGTTCACCACCCATACCCATATCAGTCGCTCTCTGTATCTGTGCCTGTGTATTTTCTGTTTAAAGTAGGAAGTCTAGAAATTAGTAGGTCATTTATTAAACTATTATGCTCATCTGAATAAAATTTATCATTTTGTTTGTATTTCAGTTTTAGATCCATAAAATTTCTTTCAAAAGGATTTATTAAATATTGCAGGGAAAACCTTCATATGTTGCACTGTATCCTCTCTCCGGGAAATAGCCATTACAATGCAGCCATTACCACGCATTGCTATTACAATGCGACCATTACAACACGAGTGCCATTGCCACGCGCATCCTTAACCACACAGGAATTTACAGTGCAAATGCCATAACCATGCTTGCCTTTACAACAAATTTTGTTGTAAAGGCATGAATGGTAAAGGCATATGTGTTTTGAATGTAAGTATTAGGTAAGTTCATATATATTAGGGAAATGTTTTTATTACAGGTTTAGGGTGGCCATTTTATGGGCTTAGGGTGGGTTTGTCTTAAATGTAAGTATTGAGCGTTCACTTTATATTTTGTGTTTGTGTGTATATATATATATATGTATATATATATATCTGTATATATATATATCTGTGTATATATATATATATATATATATATATATATATATATATATATATATATAAATATATTAGGGAAATGTTTTTTTTAAAAGTGTTTACAGTGGGCATTTTTAGGGTTTAGGTTGGGTATGGGTTTTTGGGTGGTAAGGGTGATTTTAGGGTTTAGAGTAGGTTTGGAACCTGTGAGCACCACACGTTGCATCGTCCCACTTCGCACCACAGTCCCAATGCCATCTACGCCAGCGCTTCTGATTCATCAGCCTGGAGTTCGATCTGCAACGCGTGTGACTTCAAGGGCCCGCCGACTCCCGCAGTGACTCCGGAACCGACACCACAACACCAGCGACGCCACTCTCCATATCTCATTGTGAGTGTCCCGACGCCCTGCAATTCCAAAGGTACTGTTTGGTCTTGTTTTATATAGATAAATATTGCCAATTTTTCTAAAGCTGGTGTGGTGTCCATTTGTAGTGTTTTCACTCTATTACTGTGGGTTATGTGCAAATGTTTTACACATTGCTTCTGAGATAAGCCTGACTGCTCGTGCCAAGCTACCAAGGGGTGGAGCAGGGGTTATCTGTGCGGGTACCTCCCTTATCCTGACTAGAGTGAGAGTCCCTACTTGCACAGGGTGCAAACTGACTGCCAACTCGAGACCCAATTTCTAACAGATGTCAATTGCCTTTATACCATCATTGGAATTTTAGCATGTAAACACGTCTTGAGAGCTAGACTGATCAGTTATTTGGCACACACTGACATGATTATCAAAATTATTAGATATTGCTTTAGGAATAACATATTTTTGTTCAATGGAGTACTTAATAAACAAATACTTGGGACTGCCATGGAGACTTGTCTTGCTCCAAGTTTTGCTAACCTGTTCCTCGGAAGGTTGGAGGAAGAGATATTTTATGATGCAGACAGATTTCCAGAAGTGCAACGGGGACGTTCTGTGGCTCCGATATATAGACAACTTCTTCATCATCTGGAAAGGTACTGAGAGACAGGCATGTGATTTCATTAAGAAACTCAATATTAATAATGATAATATTATTTTGACATCTTATTTCAGTAAATGCTGTATAGAGTTTCTTGATGCAAAGGTACAAAACAAAAATAGGAGGATCAACACTGAACTATTTCAGAAATGTAATGCAGGTAATAGCTTGCTGCATGCATTGAGTAGTCACCCTAAACAGTTGAAGTGGAGCATTCCTTATGGTGAGTTGCTGAGAGCAAAACGTAATTGTAATACGGAGGAAGCATTTGAAGTTGAACAACATCACATGATCACAAGATTTAGTGAAAGGGGCTACCCAAATTGGGTAATTAAAAAGGCCTGTGAGAAAGTTAAAGGGGTTGAGAGAACACAGACCCTTATTGAGAATATACCAGTGTGGAAGACAGCAGGAAAAAATTAGATTAAAATGATCATGACATAGAGTGAGGATACAGTTGACATTAAGACGATGTTCACTAAGAACTGGTATATCCAGAGAAGTGACCCTGTGATTGGTCCGACAATACAGAGGAAACCCTGGATCATGTATAGAAGGGGACAGAATTCACAAGACATCTTGAGGTTAAATGATATTACGAGTATTCCCCAAATTAAATATCATAGTTTACAGGGATTCTTCCCATGTGGACATTGTAAGGCCTGCCAGAGCAGCTGCATGTGCAAAGATGTCTCAACCAGTAAACCAGGGAAAGTGAGACAAATCAAACAATTTCTCACATGTAGTACCCCCTTCTCTAGCTATGTGTTGGAATGTCCTTGTCACCGATGATACATAGGGATCACCAAACACATGGATAAGAAACAAATTCTTAAACATATGCAAGCTATCACTTCTAGTGACCTGCACTACCCGGTGGCCAGTCATTTTGTTGAAAAACATAACCCTGATAACCGATTTCTCTCCTATTTTGCCATCGAACATGTGCTAGTGAAACACAGGGTTGGTGACAGATTATTGACATTAAGAAAAAAAGAATCCAAATATACCTAAGGGTTGGAATACGGATGAGGAATTCAATATTCACCTCCATGATGGATGATGCGGGTACTTATGTTGATAAGATGATTTGAATCATTGATATTTTTCTCGCAAGTAGTAGATGCGTTGTAAGTTGCTAAATATTAGAGATGAGTATATTATGAATGCTATACACTAATTGCTGAAACACATATGGTAATACAAGGAACGGACAAAATGGGTGGGGTGATGTATATGAGAGAATTTATGCTACACATATTGGGTTTTGCACAGCCCAGTGGGACTTGAGGTTAACAGGAACAATGATATGTAGTACTTAATAGTCCACATCGCAATGCAGTTTGAATAGTAAAGAACATTTTGAGAATAGTGAGGTGTGGTCAATACCATATGAATATAGAACAAAGTTTAACAGAATGTTATGTGTTAACATCAGTATTTGGAGACTATCCAAAACAATGTATGCTAGCCATTGTGGGTTGTATAAGATTTGATGGAGGTACATTGTCCTGTGATTATGGAAATGAACAGTAGGTATTTACGTGATGATGATGGGCACAGGGGGAGTGAGAGAGTGAGCAAGGAAATGTCATTGTTTTTTGCACTTGCAGCCCTGAACAGCCCACTTGAGCAGAATGTTATCAAGATTGAGAGAATATGAGCAATGATCTGTATTATTTTACCCTAAAGATGGTAGTGTTGCTTTAAATATTGTGAAACGCATGGGGAACAACATGATGAACAAATCGAAATGCCTAAACTAAAGCGCACTATGGGGGTTATTCTAACTTTGGAGGAGGTGTTAATCTGTCCCAAAAGTGACGGAAAAGTGACAGATTTACCACCAGCCGTATTACGAGTCCATTATATCCTATGGAACTCGTAATACGGCTGGTGGTATATCCGTCACTTTACCGTCATTTTTGGGACGGATTAACACTCCTCCAAAGTTAGAATAACCCCCTATGTGTTTATGGTTTTTTATTGTTGTTTTCTCCAGAAGGTTGGTGGTACATTTTATACTGCGGCAATTGCGATGTTTTAGATTTTCTGTATTTAGTGGAGCAATGTACGTTGTCCTATTTCTATAGGCATGAAGATTGTCCATTTATGCTACCATGATTGGTCGGCAGATGCACGTGATCAAGGCTGTGTAGGACAGCTGAAATGCGTGGTGAATAAACTTGCCACGCTGGTACGCCAGCTTTTCTGGATGTCCTGAGTGTGCGTCTAAATATATGTATGTGTATATATATATATATATATATATATATATATATATATATATATATATATGTGTGTGGGTGTACAAAAAAAGTGTTTGTACATACCTGCACATTTTCTACAAAGCATATGCCTTTACCATGTATGCCTTTACTGTGAAAATTTAAGTATTTTACAAAATATACCTTTATATATATATATATATATATATATATATATATATATATATATATATATACACATATTGAAAGTGTTCATACTTACCTGTAAAATATTTATATTTACTGGTAAAACCTTTACCATGCATATGTCTTTACCATTCATGCTTTTACAATAAAATTCATTGTAAAATCATGCGTGGTAATGGCATAATAGTTGTAAAAACATGTGTGGTAAAGGTTGTAACAGCCAAGTTGTAACTGCATGCGTTACAATGGAATACATGGTTCAGTTTTACATCCCCTCTCTCCATGTCTTTTCTGTATGCCCTGTTCGCTTTCTAACCAACCTTTAAACCGCTTCTTCATTCTGTTTCTTTTCCTTTCTATACACATTGATTCTCATTAATTTAATGCTTTGTAGGAAAGTCCTCCTTTTTTGCCTGATCACCCCCACACTTTTTGGATAGGTACTGGTGGTTACTGACTCTTGGCTGTGCCCTGGGTACTGCTTAACAGTCCCAGGGCCAGTGCTCTGTGTAAAATGGATATGCAAATTAGGCTAATTATAATTGGCTAAGTTAACCTACCTATAAGTCCCTAGTATATGGTAGGGCATGTAGGTTAAGGGACCACAGCATAGGTGGTGCACACCTAGGTGCACTGCTGAAGTGCCCAGTGTCATTTTAAAAGCAAGCCTGCCTTGCTGGCTGCTTTTAAATTAAAGTTATATGCAAATTCGACTTTGGAATTAAAAGTACTTCCAAAGTCTTAAACTACCTTATTTTTACATATAAGTCACCCCTAAGGTGTGCCCTATGTGCCCCTAGGGCTGGGTGCCATGTAACTATAAGCAGGGACTTTATAAAAATAGATTTATAAGCCCTGGTGAGGTAAAAACAGCCAAATTCGTTTTTCCCTCATTGAAGTAAATGGCCTTCATAGGCTAGAATGGGGAGACTTTATTTTCAATTTTAAAGTCTCCTAAATGTTACATACCAAGAATTTGGTATCAAATTAATTGTTGTAATAAATCCCACAACTTCCAGTTGTTGGATTTAATATAACTTGTTCAGGTAAAAAGTTTAGACTTTACCTAAAAAGTTGCCAATTTCAGCTCTGCATTGTTGTTGCTGCTGTGCTCTGATTGGCCAGCCTGCAGCAGCTTTTGCCAAGCTGCCTTGATGAGGTGTGAAGTGGCCTGGCTTCACACAAAGGAATGTCCTTGGGGGAGAGAATCTCCCCTCAGCAGATGGTGAGGCAGGAAGGGGGAGGGCTGCCAAACTGGTCTTCAAAGGCAGAGAAGGACATCTGGAGCACCCAGCAACACCCCCACATCCTGCAACCCCAGACAACTAGGTGCCCCCTTGATTAGATTAGGGGAGGGCAGGAGAGGGGTGTGTTTATGATTTTTAGCCACACCAGTGGGTGGGCTTAGCCAGATGTAACTTCCAAAAATCAGATTCAGCCATGTTGGATTTTTAGAGACTGTTGCCTTTTGGGATGGATTTTTGCCACACTTCCCAGGAAGTGGTCATCACAGGGGGACGACCCTGTACCTGATTGGAGGACCAGGACCCCCCTGCTTTTCACCCAGGAGCAAGGATAAAACTGGCAGACCTGCCCCCACACCTCAGATCCCCGCCAGATTTCAGGAAGAAAAGAACTAAAGGAGAAGAAGGACTGCCCTGCTGGACCCCTGGCCTGCACCTGGAACCTGCACTCAGAAGGACTTCACCAGCTGCACACTTGGGCTTCACCACAAGAAGGACTTTGCCTGGCTTCAACTGGTTCAAGGAGGGACTCCCTGTTTGCTACAGGTAAAAAATTGCTATCCAGAGTCCCCCTGCACCAACTCCTGAAAAGTGACCAGCTGACCACTGTCCAGTGGCCAAAAAGGAGGTTGCGCCAGGTGCATTCTGGGAGTTGAAGTCCGCACCCCCCAAGGACCATCACAGAACTTCTGGACCCTTGGGGTGAGCTTTGGACCCCAAAAGAACCTTAAAGGAACATCTGGGTGAAGCCCCAGAAGTTTGGAAAAGATTTGAGAATTTTTGAAAAAAAGCTCCAGAGAGGGACCGACCCGCCGCGGAAATTCTAGCCGGCTTGCCTCAACCGCGACCCGGCCTGACTTGGTGGTTCGTCCCGGTAAAGAAAAACCTCCGAAAAAGAGACTAAGTCCGAAGGTAAAAAGTTGACCGGGACCTCCCAGCCAACGTATCCGAGAAGGGCTCCACGGACGTCGGATCAAGATCCAGGTTTACCCCGGTCGAAGGATTTTCATCTCGAAAAAACGACTAAGTCCGAAGGTAAAAGTCTTCACCGAGGAAACCCACATCGCGTATCCGGACAAGGGCTCCAGGAGGTCGGATTCAACTGGCAGGTTCGTCCCGGTGAAGAAAAACTTCAAAATAAAGACTAAGTCAGAAGGTAACTTTTTAACCGAGGCCTCCCGCGACTTGTAGCCGAGCAGGGCTCCATCGCGGTCGGCCTGAAACTTTGACTTTGCCCCGGTCCTGGTGCAACCAGATGACCCGATTGGCGCTTTTTGTTTCTAAGCGCTAGAAAAATAATAATTCTTTAAAAAATCATATCTCCGGTTCCCTTTATCCGATTTTATTCGTTTTTGTGTCATTTTAAAGATAAAAATATAAACTATTTTTATAAATTGGTTTTGGATTTTTAAACTGTTTCCTGTGTTTTATTCAATTACTGTTTTGTGATATTTGAATACTTTACACACTGTCTCCTAAGTTAAGCCTTGACGCTCGTTGCCAAGCTACCAAGGGTTGAGCTGGGATTAATTTACTGAGACCTAACTGTACCTAGGTGGAGGTTAGTGGCTTGTTGCTAGGTGTAGGTACCTACCTGCCCTTACCAATAACCCATTTTCCAACATGCTTCAAATTGTGTAGTACTAGGTTGCGACTTTCTCTCACAAATTGCATGTCTCAGGAGCTCAAGATTTCTAGTATTGAAAGTACCCTCTAAATGACACTACATTTTCTTGTCATCCGAAATATACTCAAGACAATGTTTCAACAAGATATATGTATAATACCCAGCTTCTGTCAACATTTCAAATGCAGGAGAACCTTTAGGAGAACGTCCTCATCTTCCATAACAGGTACATTAGGAATTTTAAACTTTTTCAATACAGCACCTATTGTTCTCACTAAGAATTAGCTATAAAACTCACAAAATTAACAAACACAAGCAACCAACCCCAGCAGGGTTATGGCAAAGGTCTAACAATCACAGTACAGTTACAGCAGAAAACAACCAATGATCGTACAAACCTGATGATGCCTCATCAATCCTAGCGCTCTCAGTGCCACTCTATCAATTACGGCGTGAATCCTTCATGTCCTGGAAATAAACACAAATGCCTTTAGCCACTAAATACACACAAAAACAAACAAAATAACATCTTGACTGCCAAACCTAAACAAAGGAAAAAAAACACAGGAACTGGTAATTAAAAAGTGCTAACCCACAAATCACTCTAAGGAGGTTCCTAATTAGTATATTTACAGAAAACAGAGCAAATAATGCCAGTGTGGATCAGGCACACATCCCCTGAAAGAAAACTTGTTAATTCAGAAAATCCCTAACAGTGTGAATGCATTGCCTTGAAAAACTTAATTTACAGACATGTTCAACAGCAATATCTAAAGGCCTTGGATAGTTTGATTAGCTTAACAAAACAAACAACAAAAACTAAAACATTTTTGACACACTTTACAAATATGACACATATGTCAGAACCACAGTAATAGAACCACTAAGTGGACCAAGGATCAACAATGCAAAACCAAAGAACTCACATGGAGTATAACAATTCATGCCTTAAACACAACCTGCTCTGTCAACGACAACTCCCACAGTGCATCAGTAACACACCAAAACACTCTCAGTCTCAACATTTATTCGTCTATTGATATTGATAGTCCTTTTGCTCATGACCAGCACCAGTGTATCGAGAATCAGTAAATACTCACATTTTTAGCTCTTTTGAGTAAAGGCAAAACTTCAGATCAGAGACAAAAATCATTAATAGAAGAATGTTCTCAGCCCTCCAACCATCCTCTGCCACCAAAAACTGCAGGCACAAGGGTCTCTAGAAAATCTATTTGTCAGTGTTGCACCCATAAATTGGGTGGATCGGGGACAGTGTTAACCTCAAAGTTATGAAGCAATGTGTCCAAAGAGACAAGCATCAAAACAGCTTCCAAAACAAATATACAGTCAAACAGAAAGAACTGACTCAAAATGGGAGTTCGGATCAAAACTTTAGAAAAATCATGAAGGTTTATTACAGTATTTAAAGGCATAGTAGGATGAATTATAAATTGCAATGTCGGCATCAGGAAGTGCTAAGTCTAAAGTGTGTATCAAAATCAATAAAAAATCATGCAGCATCCCTAGGCATAGGAAAGGTCTCCAAAGAGTTCCCCGAATTAAGGCTTTATGTATAGTGTTCTTGCATATAAAAGTATAGAACTTGCAAAGTCAGCATGGAATGATCATTGCACCAATAAATTACAATTTTGCATTTTAAAATGTCACATAGAAGGCATGGCCTGGCAGAGCATAGAGTAGGACATAGCCTGTCCTCGCTCTGAGCTACAGCTGGCCTTTAAGTGGTCATCTGCTTGGCATCACGGCTCAGACTTCACCCTAGTCTACTCAGGTAAAGCCCCTGACAACCTCAGAGCTGGTGCTCACTTGCCCGCACCCCTGGACCCAGCATTCACTGTGGGGCAGTGATGATCGGCTCGCTCCTACAACCAGGGCGCTACTGCTATCTTGCTGAGCCTCACTCCACAGAGCATTCTACGGCACATCCCATGACTCACTCTGAGATTGGAGCTTGCGTCCCAGCAGAGGTTGGTGACTCTGGTGCAACAAGCAGGCTGTGGCAGTGGAGTGGTCACTGACGCAGCCCTCAGAGTGATTCCCAGAGATAGTTACGGCCTTCCATGCCTCCATCTTGATTGCTGGCCATGAGTCCAACAGCGGTGTGGCTGCACCATGCCCCAGGACGTGGCCTAACCATCTTGCCGCGCCCTTCCCCACGGTCCTCAGATTTGGATTGCCTGAACTGCTGGGCCTAGAAGACTGACACCGGATATCACACAAATTAGAATGCATTACTGCTGCTAGATGTCTTGCAGTGAGAGATTGGGCCCCCTATCACAGCTTGCCATAAAGTGACTCTGCATTACCTTGCTGACCATGGACCCCATTAGATGTGTGCTGCTCTCCCCCTGCGATGAAATGACGTGCCATGGACTGACTCGGTGGCAACAGCCTACACACCCTACACATTAGAAGGAGACGGCTGGAGCAGTGGCATCCCTTCTGACCAGTCCAAGAGGGGTGCGTTTGGTTTGGGACTGTTGTGACCTTGGGGGGGCTGCCTTCCTGTGCTGCCTCCATGCCGCAAGGCCTGCTGCACTCTGTGAGTACGCACTGTGGGGGCTCCCTGATCTGGACCTTTCATGCTGCCCTGGCAGTGGTGAGCTTCCCACTCATTATGCCCCCCCCTGTGGATCTCACCCCCTGCTCGTGGCACAGATTGCTGGGCCTCTTTCTCCTCAGGGTGTAGTGGTGCTCTTCTATGACCCGACATTGGACTACATTATTTTTTTAGATTCCCTCTATTATCTAAGGTACCTCTCCCCACGATCTCCTTTGGGCCTGCCTTGGCAGTGGTCATTTGCTTGATACTGGCTTCTTCAGCCTTCCATTGACATTTATCAATTGCCTGACCTTGTGATATTATACCAAGGGGTAAATCCTCTAGAGATGGCTTTGTGGCCTCCTTGTGGTCCAAATCTTCTTTGCTGAACATGTCCACCAAAAGGGACACTCCCTCACAAACCTCTGAAACCTCTAAAGCTTCACTGATCACTCAGGACTACATGGCACAATTCTTCAATGATATTAAGCAAGAAATTGGCTAATTAAAGGCATACTTTAAAACCTGCATACAGGACCTTTGCAGAGATGTAGTAGAAGTGGGCACACGTGTTGATGATCTAGAGCACACAATGGACTCTCGCACAGAAGACCAAGAAATGCCAATATGATGTGTCATTACCCTGAAAGACCAACAGGTTGTGCTCTAAGCTAAACAAGAGGACTTAGAAAATTGCAGCTGCAGAAACAATATTCGCATCTGGGGTATCCCCTGGGTGTGGAAGAAGACGATATCATGGCCTTTACGAGACACTTGCTTCACGCTATTTGAGGAGGTGAGGGAGACCGGTCACTGATTCTGGATCATGCTCAACATGTCTTTGCCATGGCGGGCAGACCTGATGCTACTCCGGACATCTTAATGAGGGTAAATTTTTTCCAAACAAGGAAGCACTCTTAAGAGTGATCTGGAGCAAAGCTTACTTGGTCTTCAGGGCCATACTCTGCAGATCCTTCAAGACCTTTTGCCAGCAACTCTTAAAAAGCAGAGACTTCAGGCCTGAAACAGAGAAACCTCAGGAGATGAATATCAAATATCAATGGAAACATCCTTTCAGTCTGCTTTTCCAGGCTAACAGCAAACAGCAACATGTTCACTCATTAACTGAAGCCAAGTGCCTACTTGGTCTACCTGAGGGGTCCCCAGATCAAGGACATGGTAGACAGAGCTACTATCAATAATTTGATCAAAGAATATTTGGAGCTCAATACTTTACCTACCACCCCTCCTCATATGTTATGGGATAGATTTAAAGTAACATTTCAGGGCATTATTACCTCCACAGCGATAACACGCTCCTGTGAGGCTTGCCTCTTTGAGACTAAGCTAACCGATGACATTAGAACACTGGACGGTATAGATAAGCAGATGCCCTCATGTTGTGCTAAACAACAACTTGCTCTGTTACGTGGGCAGCTACGGGCTCATAGGGTCAATAAGGCAGAACGTTCACTTTTAGCTCTCAAACAATGATATTACGAAGGGGGGTCAAGGTTGGTACCATGTTGGCCCATCGCAGCCGACATCAATATGCTCACTCCCACATTGCTAAACTTCACACAGCACACTCAGGTTGCACAGTTAGAGAAATTAACAAGCAAGAGGCCTTTCGCAACTGATTTCTCACTCTCTATGCCGGTGGAGGGGAAGATCCAGTGGCTATCCAGGCTTATCTACAGGAATGTTCATGGACGCCCTAGGATCCCCAGTTTGCTCGAGACTTGGAAACACCTTTCACAATGTCCTAACTTAGCAAAGCCCTTGGGGGACTGTCTGTAGAGAAGACCCCAGGATGGCCTGCCGGTTTCCTTTTTTAAGATTTTCTTCCCCTTTTAGGAAAAACATCTGCTTGCACCATTTAACACTTTTACCCACATCACTGGCCTCATGCCTACGATGTCAGTGGCCGAAATATCACTCATTCTTAAGCCCGGCAAAGACCCCACTCAATGCTTCTCCTACAGGCCTAAAGTCTTCTTTAACACTGACACTAAAATATATGCCAAAATATTGGTCAATCGCCTAGAATCGCTCCACCAGATGTAATTGACCCTGATCCAGTGGGCTTCCTACAACATCAACAAGGGGCCTTGTCCACCTGATAATAAAGGCTCACATGCATAACATCCCCGCCCTTCCCTTGTCATTAGATACAGAGAAGGCGTTTGACAGGGTCAGTTGAGATTTCTTTTGTGCTGTCCTCCTAAAAACCAGGTCATGATTACCAATAATATGGCCTCTTATACCGTCAGATGACTACCATCAGAGTAAACGGGCATTCTACTGCATCCATCCTGATACAGAGAAGGCGTTTGACAGGGTCAGTTGAGATTTCTTTTGTGCTGTCCTCCTAAAAACCAGGTCATGATTACCAATAATATGGCCTCTTATACCGTCTGATGGCTACCATCAAAGTAAACGGGCATTCTACTGCCTCCATCCCGAGACAGCGAGGTATTCATTAGGGTTGCCCCTTGTCACCTCTTCTTTTTGCCGAGGTTGTGGAATACCCGGCGATTCGCCTTCGCCAGACTCTGTACATCACAGGCATTCACTTTGGAGGCTGGGACCATATTGGTATGCTATACTCAGATGATCTTTTACTGACTCAGACTAAAACCAAATCAACTCTCCCTGTCGTAGTACACAAACTGCAAGAGTTGGAGCTTGCCTCGGGATATAAAATCAACATGTCCAAATCACAGGCACTAAACCTCACTATACCACTGCAGCACCTCCCAGCCTTGCAGGACTTGGCTCCTTTTCAATGGGCCATGAAGTCTGTTCACTATCTGGTCCTTAATATCACAAGCTCCCTGCAGACCTGGACTTGTGCTAACTGGCACCATTACTGTAAGGCTATTTTAAAGGACCTGCGCAGATGGAAGCCACTACACATCTCACTGTTGAGTCGGATTAATGGTCATCAAAATGAACATTTTACCATGCATATTCTGGCCCTCATTTCGACCTCAGCGGTCAGACCGCTAAGGTACCGCCGTGCTGAAGACCGCCAGTGCAGGCGGTTTTCTGCGCGGCATATTATGACTGCTGGCAGCCCTCTGTCCTTTTTCGGACGGAGAGCCGCCAGCAGCCATACTGGCGGGCGGCGGGGAAGTGGAGGCTGCTCCACCTCCACTGCCCACTTCATCAGAACACCGCCCACCGAATCACGTTCCATGATTCGGTGTGGTGGTGTTCTGGTGACGGGGAGCTGGCGGCGGAGCAGCCCCCATGGATCCCATCCCCTCCCGGAGGATCAAAGGACAAGGTAAGTTGATCGTCTATGTAGGGGGGTGTTGTGTGTTGTGTGCGTGCATGGGGGTGTGCGTGTGAGTATGTAGAGGAGGTGTGTGAGTGCGTGTAGGCATGCGGGGGGGTTGTGTGTATGGGAAATGTGTGTGGGTCGGCCTGTGGGCATGTCTATTTGTGGGTGCGGGTATGTGTTGTATGGTATGTGTCCGTGTAGGGGTGTGTCTGTGCATGTTGGGGGTGGGGAGGGGGTGTGTATCTGTGCATGTTGGGGGTAGGGGTGGGGATGTGGGTCCTGCCACCTTTGGGGAGTGGTGGGGGAGGACTGGAGGGTGGGGGAGGGGGGAAGGGAGACCCCTATCCGTGCCAGGGAAGGAATTCCCTGGCACTGATAGTGCCTTCTGTCATGGATTTCGTGGCGGTTCTAAACCACCCAAAATCCATGGCGATATGCAGGGTCCTGATACTGCCGGCGGACTGGTGACGGAAGTCTCCAGCCCAGCGGTCATCACCACCCTGGCGGTTGGAGTGGAGAAGTGGTGGATGACCATGGCCATACCCGCCATGGTCATAATTCAATTTTTTTTCCGCCGGCCTGTTGGTGGTTTTACCGCCACTTCTCCCCCGTCCGCCAGGGTCATAATGAGGGCCTCTATCTGTTCCAGGCCCTCCCGACTTCTATTCCAGCGGAAGATATCTGCCGGCTACAAAAGGACATTAATTTCTCCATATGGAAGGGGAAACAGCCCTGCATTGCCAATATTATACTTATGCTGCCCAAAAATGGGGAGGCCTAGCTTGTCCCAACTTACTCGATTACTACCAAAGTGGCACATCTAAGGTTCATTTCTGAACGGGTGGTTAGAGAGAGTGAAAAACACTGGCTACACATGGACCAAGCGGTAGTGTGCAGGCTTATCTGGGACTTGGCTTGGTTGCCAAAATCTCACCTATTCGAGGGTCCACCAATTAAATCAGTTGCACACTGCAAATCTGAATTCAATATTCCTGACAAACTTAGGGGTCAATTCTCCCAACTCTGCCACAGGGCAGATTTCACCCCACCCCCCAATCTGGAGGGAGTAACACATCCCTTCACACCTTTTGAGAATCTAGTCCACCACTTTGAGGGCACTAGGGGCCTAGTCTTTAGGACCTATAGTGTCCTCCAACTATCAGCTCGCTGCCAAGACACCAATATCAGTTGAGGTGGGAATAGGAGGGCAACACGGATGTGACACAGAAACTGTGGGAACTTTTATGGCAGGAAATCTCCAAAACACATTGTAGCATACCCCACGAGGAATAAGATTTCAAGCTAATTCTCTAGTGGTATTATACTTCAGTCTGCCTGCATTCAACATTCCCCACAGCTCCTACTACTTGCTGGACACAAGATGGTACCTTTAAACACATTTGGCGGACGTGAACACAACTCACTCTTTTCTGGAAAGAAGTCTTAAGCCATATTAAAGGCACCCTGGTGGTCCCTGTCCCAGCAGACTATTGCTTGTGCCTAATCACGCTCAAAGCACTAACTCATACTGATTGGTACCTAATCCGTCATATGACAGGTGCAGCCAAACAATTGATTGCCCTGGCCTGGAAGTCCCCTGCTCTCCCTACTATTGCCTCCTTTTTCCTCCTGGTTCACTAAGCTTTGGCTCCTATAGCACTGGAACATTTATCACTTAAGCACTCCTTCAAAGATAAGAAATTCCTGCAATTACAGCAACTCCTCCTTGAATACTTCTCATGATTAGAAAAACCTTTGCTTCCAACTACCTAGGCTGTGCGCTCTTGAACTCTTTGACTGAAGCTGTGGTTAGCATGAAAAAAAGACACTAACATTTGCGACATGCAGTAAGGAAAAATAACGCTAATGCTGCAAAAGTGGCGATAGACCATTTTGCGGCACATAAACTTGTCGCAAAAGAGTTAGCGCCATTTTTACACCGCATTAGCATCAAAACAATACGCACAAGCAGGAAAGAGTGCAGACCCCAAACACCCAAGTACCAGCTAGGAGGGTCCAGAAAAGTCACAGGAGAAGGAGAAGAGAAAGAGCAAGTGTCACTTTAGCGAGGAGGAGCATGACATCCTGGTCAGAGAGGTGACAGAAGACCAACACCAGCTCTTTTTTTCACCTCCAAATTGCCAGTTGATAGGAGAGACACAAAATGGCAGGCAATAGTGGACACAATCAACAGCACTGTAGAGGTGAAGAGGACTATCACTGAGGTCCAGAAGAGCTGGCAAGATTATAAGTGCAGGACTATGGAGAAACTCGCCAGGAACTGTAAGGCAGCACTGCAGACTGGAGGTGGAAGTCACGATTCCTCAACAATGACTTACTCCTCATCTATGACTATTTCCTACCAGCCATCAACAGTACCATGTACATGTCACTGGGATGGGGGCAATCCATTGTGAATGAACAAGGCCCAGAGCTGATTGGACGAAATTGTCCAGGATTAACATTTGTGTCATCAAACTTGTGAGGATCATGTGCCCCAACAAGTCTGAATTTCCTGTGTCCCTGTGCATAAGGAGGGCTGTGCATGCAATACATCACCTCAACATCCCTGGTGAAACATCAAGGCTTGCCCAGTCATCATGGAGGCAATGTGGGGGCCATATGATAGGAGGTCTGGTAACTTCCCACCAGCTTTTCTAAGGTTTGGTAAACCATTATTCATGTGTCCTGCTGTAAGACCTGGCCTGAGCATACATTACAAGGGGGCACGCCATTGCCCTTGATGTGCCCACATGTACAACTGATGCAATGTCCCCAGAAAGTTTGCCCAAAGCCTGAGTTACACATCAAAGTTGTCAACACATTACAGAAGTGAAGCCCCCTACCCTGAGCTATGTTGTGCTACATGAGTTAAACAGCACACACATGGTGGCTCTATGGGTGCCATTAGGCCCACAGTGAGTTTGGCACTACACTGGGTGCTGCAACAGTATCCTGTTATATTGAATATCATTTGCACATGCATGTCAGACATAATCAAAGTACCAGGTACGCACACAGGATTCACATCATATGCATATGTGATGTGACCTACATCACTCACAAATATCATGGTGGCAGGATCATGTTGTGAAAACTGCTGAGATCTGGTCCGGCGTGGGAAGAATCATAGACTTTTCCCACAACCATCTGGAGCTGCCTACTAATTGTGTACACTACTTACTGTTACGCAGCATAATCTGGCTCCTTGCAGTACTGCAGCCTCATTATATCTGAAGGGTCCTGAGGCACCTGTAGTGCATGTGTCTTCTACATAATCCCACTAGAGACCTCTGCAGATATAACCCATATCTGTACCGTCTTGTCAGTAAGTGTAAGCTATGTGTTGCACACAGTGCTGACAATGGTGCTGTGACAAAGTGGTTGTCAACAGGCATGCTATGTACATAAACAGCTGCCCTGAGACCTATTATGTTAGACATCAATGAATAAGTGGCCAGCCATTACAATTCCTATGCCACACAATTCCATGCCAGCATACGTTGTCCCTTGAGCTACAAGCAAACCATCCTCATTGCACAACATTCCAACAGAAATGATGCCACCATCCAGTCTCCAATTATATCATATCATTGGTCAGGCAAAACCATCTTTCATAGCATTCCTCACTTCAGTCTGACTCACACCAAACCCTGGATTAGCACACATGATGCACAAGATGACACTTACTGGCTGGATCGGGGTCTTCAAATCCCTACGGTGTAGGGAGGAGGTCCACCTGCAAGACATGAATGGAAAACATTGCTTAGTGTAATTTGTACATATCAGTTAATGGACAACATTGTTCACTGTCAACTTTTTTAGGCTGAGTGAGCAAGTCATCCTAGTGATAGATAAGAGCAACTGACAGATATCTATGATCAGTCAATCACATATAGGTGGTCATTACATTTTTGGCAGGATGCCCTGCCGCCAACCGTGCCGGCAGTCAATGAAAGACCGTCAGTGTTGACGCCCGGCATCCCACCAAATAATGATGCATGGAGCCTCCCTGCCATTGATGGCGGTGAGGGATGCCATGCACCATGCTGGCGGTCGGTGGCGGGTGTGGATGCTGCTCCACCCTCACCGCCACATCAAACCATACACCACCACACCTATAATGAAGCAATCATAGGCGTGGCGGTGTATGGAGAGGCGGTGATGGCGGCGGAGCAGCATCCAGGGAGCCTGTTCCCTCCCAGAGCAGCGCAACGGAAGAGATAAGTGCCGTCCGAGAGGGAAGGGGGTGTGTGTGAGTGTGTGAGTGCATAGGGGTGTGGGTGAGTGTATGTGGGGGGATGTGTGTCTGAGTGCATGTATGTGTGTGTACATGTAACTGAATGGGTGCATGTGGCTGTGGGGGGTTGGAGTTTAGGGGGACCTGTATGTAGGGGTGGGGGTGGAGGATGGTGAGGCTCGGGGTGGGGGACCTACATGGGCTTTTGGGGGTGGAGGGTTGGGGGTTCGGTTTTCAGGGTTCGGGGTGTGGGGGATGGGGGTTATTCTATGGGCTTGGGGGGTAGGTAGGAAATGGAGGGAGGGGACTGGCGTGTCAGATACAGGTGATAGGAATGATTGTTTCTGTCACCTCTATGCTTTCTGCCAGGGATTACCTGGCGGGTAACTCGTCAGGGAATCCCTGGTGGAAATGGGATCATAATCCCACTGCCTGTCCAGCCTCCACCACCAGGTTGAATGTGCCCACAGTCAGCCCGGTGGTCGAATCTGGCCTGGCAGTGGGTGGTAGTGAACTGGCTGCTTAGCTTTTTCACTTGTTCTGGTATTTAGATCATAATGTTCTCAGTTATTTGTTATTCGACCTTCAACGCCTTATTCTCTTTTTCTCTTCTTCTCTTTCAATTCATTATATGATGGAGTTCGTATTCTCCTCTTCAAGGTCAAGTTATGTGACTTATGAAAATTTTTTGCTTCTATTTTTCGTTTTTTCTTTCTATTACTTATTGTATTCCTTGTCTTGTTTGCATCTCGAGAAAAAAATCCCCTTCCAAATATGGCGCCGACATCTTAGACGACGCCACTAACCTTTTTCAGTTCTCGATAGTCCTTCCTCTGTGTTGGTACCCTCTGATCAGACGAAGGACTACCGTCTACAAATATGGGAGTGGTTTTCCGGCTCGTCCTCCATGATTAGACGATGGACGTGTCGGACTGTTGAATATTGCTCGGTTTTCTTGAAATAGGTAAGATTTTGAGCCTTGAACAGCCTATTGTTTTTCTCATATTTTTCTCACATACCTCAAGGGGGCATGTTAGAGACTTCATTTTATTTGTTTAACCAGTTATCGCCTGACAGTATTTTTTTCAATTTTTCATTTGGTATATTCTACCTCTCGTTTCCTCTAAATAACCTGGGGCTAACTCTCACATTATGAAGATACTGACTCCTATTAGACACTTTCCGAAATATTGCCCACTAAATATGCCTTTCTCCGTATATAACTGAGCGTGGAACATACTGAACACTCCGACATGTTATAATTAGTATAATTAGTGTATATTAGTTGTTATTAGGATATCACTATGTTTCTTGGATATTTTCCTCAGTAACACGTTATGTATTCTCATGTACAGCACTGTCATACTTATAGGGCATCTGCGCCTGAAGAAATTCTGTTCTCTTTTTCGCTATGGTATGTAACTGACCTTTGGCTAAGCCACAAATTACGTTTTGCCATTTTCTCCTCTTTTCTATCCGACTAGCACTCGGCATCATAACTGATTACTCACATCTTACAACTGAGTGCCAGCATGTATTTGATACAGTTCTTCTTTCTTCTATATATTTTTTCAACCACCCTTGAGATGGTTTCTGTATCTTCTTATATTATCACACATGGATCTATATTGCGTGCTTTGAGGGTGTTAATATCTCCTCTCAGTGACCCCAACTGGGGGGATGTTTTCCACTGTTTTTCTTACCTTTTCATTTCTTTATGAGGACATAGATAAAATGATGCATGTTCTCTATACAAACAATGCATGGCCTTATATCTCACGTATTGGGGGTGTCAATATTTTCTTCTACGAGCACAGCAAATATGGTGCATGCTTTCTTTTTATGCACTTAGGGTACTCACTTACTGGGTGTCACTCCTACTTGTCCTTGAGATTTATCATAAAATTCCTTTACAGCCTTGAGAAAGCCCTGGCGTATACGCAGTGTGGGGCGAAACACGTGTTGGCTGATACTCAACTGAACTCTGGCAGCAACTCCTCTGAACCTTGAAATTTAATCCTTGGAATATATCATTTTTCTCTCAAATTAAAGTGCGTCAACTTGGAAGCTGAAATTATATTGAACCCTGCAACCTAATTATGGGAACATATCACTTTTTCATCAATTAAAGTGCACTGAATTGGACCTAAGAGACTTAGGCGGTCATTCTGACCGCGGCGGGCGGCCATCGCCGCCCGCCATGCGGTCACCGCCAAATGGCCGCTACGCGGTCAGGAGACCGCGGATGCCATTCTGGCTTTCCCGCTGGGCCGGCGGGCGACCGCCAAAAGGCCACCCGCCGGCCCAGCGGGAAAGACCCTGCAACAAGGAAGCCGGCTCCGAATGGAGCCGGCGGAGTTGCAGGGGTGCGACGGGTGCAGTGGCACCTGTCGCGATTTTCACTGTCTGCAAAGCAGACAGTGAAAATCTTTATGGGGCCCTGTTAGGGGGCCCCTGTACTGCCCATGCCAGTGGCATGGGCAGTGCAGGGGCCCCCAGGGGCCCCACGACACCCGTTCCCGCCATCCTGGTTCTGGCGGTGAAAACCGCCAGAAACAGGCTGGCGGGAAGGGGGTCGGAATCCCCATGGCGGCGCTGCAAGCAGCGCCGCCATGGAGGATTCCCTGGGCCAGGGGAAAACCGGCAGGAAACCGCCAGTTCCCCTTTTCTGCCCGCGGCTTTACCGCTGCGGTCAGAATGGCCCTGGAAGCACCGCCAGCCTGTTGGCGGTGCTTCCGTTGCCCTCCACCCTGGCGGTCATAGACCGCCAGGGTTGGAATGAGGGCCTTAGTCTGTTCCTTTTCTTATTTTTCCACTATTTATATTATGATATCTCTTTTGTTGGAACTCACCAGTTAGAGTAGTATTCTTTACCAAGGGAGGATTTGGGTCCATGTCCTCCGGTTTAAGCTCCCACAGCACAGAATAAAGGCATTTTATACAGGAAGTTATCTCGTTTGGACCCTCCCTTCTTTTGGATGCTTAGCTTAGCAGCCAGTTCACTACTGTGTTCAAGATATGATGGTCTGGACCGCCATGCCATTGGCAGTAATGACAGCCACAGCCGGCGTGACGGTTCAGACCGCCATGTTCATAATAACCACCGTAGTCTCAGATAATGTAGGCCCATGCACATACAAACCATCACTGTCCCTGACATTCCTGTGGTGCTTCTCACTGCACCATTTACACATGGCATTGTCATGCAGGAGTCTGTTAGCTCTACACCTCCATGACCATATGTGACTGCCTGACACTGTATACTGCATCTGAGGGCCATGCGATGATTGTTGCAGTGGCTGTCACATTGTGACACCCATAGCATTTGAGCCTGCCGAAGATGTTGTAGACACCTACCTCATTGTCGGAGCGAACTGACAAACTGCTGCCCAGGGGTTTGTGGGTATTCCAAAGTGTTGAGGAATGCTGTGATACATCCTACAGTGAAGTAAGTAATATGTGTGTGCCATCACAAGGCACACACACGATCAATAAATGCTATGAGAGTTTACTCATGTGAAAATAGTTGTACCTCCTGCACATTGACTGATTGAAATCATGGATGTATTGGCAATATTGTGTGGCCAGCAATTGTTGGCATGGTATACCATTATTTGTCCTGTGCGGGATAAGAACATGGGCATAGACATATGCCTCAACACAGACACACTATCTTTGTGGTCCAAGGATGCATTTATTGGTGCAGGTTACTGAGTAATTTGCCAGTGATGGAGCAGAAGCAGGGCAGCCCCATACTGTCAGGGAGAAGCGGCAAGCCTGTGGAACAAACCCAACACATCTGTATGTGGCAATAGACATAGAATAGGATGTATGTGATACACAATGTACAGGAAGAGGGAAGTACTAGTAGTCTGAACCGAGTGCATGGTCAAGCTCCCTTACATGGCTTTGGCCAATGACACAAGGGGGGCGATGGAGCAACAGTGGTGCAGCACCAATTGCATCAAGACAGTCCTTGTGGCCCTCAGTGCACCCCTTACCCCCGCCATGTGTGCGCCCAATGAGAATTAAGGCACAGTACGATGCAGGTAGGGTCCAACTGCATCTGTTTATGGGTAGGTAAATGATGTACTCAGCAGGAGTTGCAACAGATCATCACGACTTTTGCTGAGTACTTGGGGCCCATCACATACCTCAATACCAAGTTGCCCTATGCCTGCATCACAACACTTTGTAATGGTTGTGCAGGGAAAATGGTACATCTGCCCTGCTTCGGCTTCATTATTGTACATTTGAATTGCAGGCGTAAGGTGGCACTATGGCTCTTCATACAGGTAGCGTATGACATGCCCAGATCCACAAGCATTACATGTAGCACTCAAACGTATCTGCAACTGTCATGCACATGCAAAAAAAAGGGCTTTGTATGGAAATGGGAGACTTACCAACTGCTCCACCAATCTCTATGTCCAGATGATCCTGCAGGTCCTACTCCCATGTAATGAGGTCTGCCCAACAGTTCTGAAGTTGGTGGTTGTTCCTCCCTATCAAAAAGATTTGTGTTAGGTGGTGGAGCACCTTGCCCCATTGCAGCCTCTTTGCCTCTGTGGGGTAGCCTAGAATGACACGGCCACCCAGTTCCAGCATCATGGGGAGGTAGTGCTTAACTAGCCATATAAAACCCCCCAGCTCATCAGCCGACATCCTTACCATCCTCCCTTTCCCAGACATCCTGGACCGTAAATGCAGTTCACCCCCCCAAAAAATGAAATTCCTAACAACTAACCCAACTACCGCAAAAACTATACTCCCCCAGACAAACACCTCACAATATAGTGACAGAAAAAAGTACAATTACAATTCAAAAGACAGGTTTAAAGACAAATAAAACACAGCACCTATAGGACACAGCACAATAAACACTCAAAACACTGCAAACACTCCAAAACTCCTACAGCACCAGCTCCACACACCCTCACACAGTCACAGGCAATAAGACTGTGAAGTGAAAGTGAAAGTGAACTCACTGCACCTGTTTGTAGGCAGGATGTCCTGTTTCATCATTTCCTGGGCCTGTGCACCACGTTTCCAGTCATGCGTAATTTTTTTAATGCATGTCGGTCATATGTCGATGTTTTTCACCTTTTGTGTGAAATTGCCTGTGGATGTGCCAAAGACGTGCATTGGTTAGGCGACTTTTAGCTTTGGGTAATTGTATGGTATATGCGTATGCGTGAAAACTTTTGACTCATTAAACGTTAGGGTCATGTGTCGGTTTTTCACCATGGTGCATTGAAAGGCGTGTGAATGTGTGATTGCTGCTCAGACCCCAGAAGTCATTTTACTTACATTGCATTGTGAATTGATTGCATTTGTATCATTTTTTAAAGACATTTGGGGCCAGATGTAGGAACCCAAAAAATAGCAAGTCGGAAATGGCGACTCCATGCAAATCGCTATTTTCGACTCACAAAACGAGATGCCAGGAAAAATCGCTATACCAAATAGCGAGTCGGTTCGGAGTCGCACCACAATTTGCAACCTCACATTTTGCGTGGTCGCTATTTGCGACCTCGCAATTTGCAAGGTCACAAATTGCACAAGGGTGTGGTCCGGTGTCGCAAATTGCTACTGAATCGCAAATTGCACGCAGGTGCAAATTAAACTGTTGAAAAACCCACTTCCTGGTTCTGAGTGATGACATCAGAACCAGGAAGTAACCCATGGAACAGGGAGGAGCCCACCCAGCCCAAACTGCAGAGTCACACCCAGGTGAGAGGAGCTGCAGCAACAATGGCTACACAGGAGAAGGACACACCCAGTGCTGGCAGAAAACGAAAACTAAACTTTTCAGAGAAGGAGTTGGAGGTGCTCACAGGGGAGTGCTGCCTGCACCATGACGAGTTATTTGGAAAGGCAGCAATGAGTGTCTGTGACAGCCACAAGAAAAAAATCTGGCAGGACATCCTCAACAAAATCAATGCCAACGGAGCCAGCCACCGGACACTGGATGAGGTCCGCAAAAGGTGGTATGATCTTCGCTCCAGGACCAAAGAAAGGGTGGTGAAGCGCATGAGGGAGATGCATGGCACTGGAGGAGGGCCATCTACTGTACCACCCCCTACAGCCATCGAAACCATGGTGGAGACCACTCTGGAGCCGGAGGCGGTACTTGGCATCGGAGACCTAGACAGTTCAGCACCAGAAACATCCAAAAGTAAGTACCGAAATTAACGTATTTACATCAGCCTATGCACAATGCACACAATCACAGTACACATAAGCATGCACCTCCAGATTAGCTCCATTCCCAGTTTTGCAACCTATAGAACAGTGCATTATGGGCAATGTAGTACAGTAGTCCAAATACAGAGAAATGTTTATTCTGAGGCATCAAACACTGTGAGGCACTGACAGTGTTTACCCTGTGTCCCACAGGTCTCCCACAAGGACCCACTAAAAGCGCCAATGTGCAGGGAGAGGAACAAGGCACTGACACACAAGAGGAGGCTGCCACAGACACCACAGGGGAGTGCAGGACAACACCACCCGTCCAATCAGCACCAGAGGACATGGATGATCCTGATCTGGGTTTAGAGGCAGCCAATGTGACACCGGGGCCAATGCCTAGGGAGAGTCGACCACAGAGATCAGCTGGCTTGGTGCGTAGACAATAACGCCCTATGCAGTCTGCACGTAGGGAGGATGTCACCAATGAGCAATTGTTGGGACTGGAGGCATCCTTACTGCAGAGTCACCGGCTGCAAAATAGACATATGCGGTTAATGAATCATAACCTTAGCAGACTGCAGTACACACTCACGCAGGGGTTTGCAAATGTGGACAACCAGTTCACTACAATGAACGCTCACACGGTTAACCTGACCACCTCCATAGACAACTTGGTCAGGGAAATGGTGGCCGACAGGGCACAAGCACGGCACAGGGAGCGCAACACTGCTGCCCGTTTAGACAGATTAAGTGTGTCTATGGGGCGCCTGGCTACCACAACAACGTGCCTGTCAAGGCGCACAGTCAGTCTGCAAGTCAAACTAGGCCATTTTGCTGGTGATGTGGCTGGAGGACTTGGCCGCATCAGCCATGCAGTGGACCTGCTGGAGACCAAACAGGCAGCAAGGGGCATTGGGAATACCCCGCAGGACAGTGAGGAGGTCTCTAGTGTCAGTGCACGTGTGTTGCGGAGTAGCAGTGCCCGCCAGGGATCAGGGGACCAACCTGGAGTGAGCCATGGTGGCCGCAGTTGCAGGAGGCTGTGAGCTACTAATATGTGGTGTGACAGAGGCACATGCACTTAATGTGTCAGACTACACTATTGGTTTTCATTATGTAGTTTAGTTGATTATTGTTACCCCATTATAGTCCTGAAATAAAAGGGTTAATTTGTTGAACTACACAACTGGGCAATGTGTGTCTTACATTAGTGAGTGTTGTCACGGTTGCCACGTACCTGCCAAAGTAGTGGGTTGCAATGTGGTTCATCTCTGTCTGCCCTCCATTGCGATGCTTCCATCCCCAGGCTGTCGATGTGGTAGCTCTTGCTCCTCATCCTCCGAATCTGTGTCGTCAGGGGTGAGATATAGCCCACGTCTGGTGGCAATGTTGTGTAGGATGGCACAAGGGGCAACGATCTTGCATGCTGTTTCTGGGGAATACTGAAGTGCTCCTCCACTTTTGTGCAGGCATCTGAATCGTGACTTCAACAAGCCGAACGTCCTCTTAGTTACAGCTCTGGTCCGTCGATGTCCAATGTTGAATCGCCTCTCATTCTGATTGCCAGGTGTTAGGTATGGGGTGAGTATCCTTGGTCTCAAGGCATATGCACTGTCACCTGTTTGACAAAAGAGGCAAACTTAGAAGGGCATCACAGGGTTACGCAGTAACATGTATGTAAGGCATCAGAGTGTACTCGCCAGTACCTAATAAATATCCTTCTCCAAACTCCCCACGTTCTAGGAGTTGGTGTATCCCACTGTGCCTGAATATGTATGCATCATGTGTACTCCCTGGATGTTTAGCCACAATGTCAGTAATGACATTATGGGCGTCACATACCACCTGGATGTTTAGTGAGTGGGTACATTTCCTATTGCAGAACATATATTCCAGATTTGCTGGTGGGCAAATTGGTATATGTGTCCCGTCCACACACCCTATTACATGGAGGAAGTTGGCAATTCTGTAGAAGTCCAACTTGGTGCTGTTAATTTCTGCCTCATTCCTGGGAAGGTATGTATATCTGGACATGTGTGCGAGTATGGCATCTAGGAAACGTCTGAAGAATCGAGGCCAAGAGGTGCAGTGAGCATAGTACTTGCACATGTGTGGGGATGGCGCAGCCGCACATTGTCTGGCGTTCTAGCTGAGATTTCAGCAGTTCAATGATCTCTAGGATAACAGCGCTGCTCAGTCTGTGTTTATCATAAATCTCCTCCTCAGTGTCTGGTTCGGTATATCCTCTCCTGCCTCTGCCTCCTCTTCCTCTGCTGGGCAGCCTGGACTCTCCTCCTCCATGCAATCACGTATAGTGCAGCCATTTTGAGTAACCCAGATGCCTTCTGGGTCTCCTTTTATACTTTGGTTCTGGTTACCACCTGTTTGGAATCAGTGGTAATCTGGGTGTGCAAAACGGGCTTTTTGCGACTGTCTTTTGCATACGGTTTGCGACTCGTGTTTGCGACTTCGTAATTGCGAGTCCCAAAATCAGGTCGGAATTTTTGCGAGTCGGTAATGGGTCGCATCGCTATTTGGTAATCCGAAACGGGATTTGTACATCCCATTTCGTATTTGGCGTGGTCGCAAACAGCGCTGCGACCCATTTGCAACTCGCAAATGTTTGCTATATTTGGCCCTTTGGAACAGCATGGATTTTTGCATTGTAGGCCCTGAGTGCACCCTGATTCACTTAACATGTCACATGGGCTATGCTGCAATGTTGTATAGGTGGTATGGTTACATGTGCGTGAATACTAATTTGTGGGTAGGCTACATTGTTATGTCTGAGATACAAATGTACACTTACCTACAACACAATATATATGATGGCCTATATCCAACACATGGAAAGGCATGTGACAACCATGACAATTTGTACTCGTTACCCCTGGCAATTTGCGTGTGCATGTGTGTCCACTCTCTGGTGTGTTGTTGGATTTTACTTCATGTGGCTCTGCTACACATGTGCCATTTGGTTACTCATACATCTTAGTTGCAGGAGTTATGTTTTAGTGAAGGTTGCTATATGCTGTGTGTGTGTGTAAAGACATGGCATTTCTGTAATATCTGACCACAGTTGTGTGTTCACGGGATGTGAAACATCACATTACTATCTTCCTGCATGGACACATGTTGGCATTTTACAAATGTATGTGTAATCACATCAGTGCCACCTATGGTTCCATATGTCGGAACACATGTGAGGTAATTTCTTTCAGCCACTGATCTTGTGATACCTATACCCTTATTTTTGTGCTAGGTTGCCTTTATTCAGAATCCATACACATTACCATGCCTGAGCCATTATAGTGGTACATGTGTGCTGAGATATGTGTGGATGCCTCCAACTCGACACTCACATTTGTCGACATTATGTTTGTTATGACTGTCACATACAATAGCATACCACTGTGTAGTAGTGTTGCAGTCTGGCATAGATGCCAGCCTACTTATTATCACAACTGTGTGAGTTTGTAGGGCAACAAAAAAACATTTTTGCATGTGAAGGGGCAGGTTAATGGTGCTTCAGTCTACTCAGGTCCCAGTGCACACGCATTAGGACCCCTGACAATGTCATACATGAATGCAGCCAGAGCAGCAGTGTGTGGGTTTATTGAGCGGGGATCGAGCCGCTTCATGATTGCTTCTCAGCAAAACTTTGCAGACTCCCCAGCAGACAGACACATGAACAATTGTGATCATACAGACCAGGATGTCACATTTTCCTCAGCAGTAATTGAGGTCTGCCTTCCCCTCTTATGTACAGAGCTCTGGGTGCTTGCACATTTAGGACATGTCTCATTATTTGTTTCCATGGCCAGCTTGTTTAGGGGTTGTATATCTGTTGTAACTTGTAAACATATTAGAAACATGCCAGGGTACAGATGGTGTTATCTGTCACTTCATCCTGTCATGGTGGCATACAATGGGCAAATACCAGGTTATGCTAGTGGCCCCCATGACTGGGTTATGTACTGACCTGGCCACCCTCTCTGTACATATGTTAATTGTTGACATGTAGACATTGATATGTTGTACAGTCAGTATTGGTCTATGTGTGTTCCTTCTCCATGTTTTCCTGCATTACTGGTAAGGTATGTATTGTCTCCTACATTGCTCCCATTCTTTAGGCTGCTTGCACTTTGTACACATCTTGTACAGCAACATCGTCTGGTCATACATGGACAGGACGCAACATGTGACATGTGTAATTTGTAGATGTACACATCACCTACTACTGGCTACTTGATAGTTACGTCTCTATTGACGATATATGTGAGATGTAATTAGTGCCACGCACACATGACATTACACCTGCCACTGCACTTCTGTTGTCTCCAAGTGACCTCCCGTGTTGTATTTGCAAGTATCTGTGGGTGTATCTAAGTTGCCCATTCACATCCTCTGTTGACCATGGGTATGCATTTCTTCCAGCATGCCACAACCTAGGTAACTCTTACCATGACTGAATGATGTTAAGGTGTGAAATCATCTCAGGGCGGTACTTTTTGTTAGCCAAATGCAACATATATGGCTAGGTCTACTCCCACTCAGTTTGATGTGTCTCTGACATTATTGAACAATGCTGGACATAAGAGCACATCCCACATCTGATTGCAATGTTGGAGCCCAAAACAGAGTGGGATAAATTGTTATTGTTGCTACCATGCACTTGTTCTGTCATGTGAGTGACAATGAGTGGTGTGGATTGCTATGTGCTGAGTGATGTTGTCATACAGAACACGCTGACACGTCAAGCATTGTTGATTCTGGCAAATCCGTTGCTACCTAGGACATACACCTGTACATCAGTCTTCACAGGTTTATCTTGATTTGCTCTAGGCATGTGTCAAGACAGCAGATTTGTGTGACAAGTGTGCAGCTCATGTACATAGTGAGTGTAAGACACTCTGCCTATATTTAACCTAGACAATTATTTGGTGGTACAGTGTCCCATTAAATTCTTGGATCCTGAAAATGGGTCATGTATTTGGATAGTGATTCTGCACCCATAGCTGCTCATTTTACCCGGCAACCCATTGCGCACTCCACAGCCAACGTGTGTGTGCCATACGTGAGGTACAGTCCACCATGTGTCAGGGTTGTGCCCAATGGCAGTGCCATGACATAATCCAATGGATACACTGTGCAGGCTCAGCATCGGACATCGGTTATAATCCCTGGGCAATTGCTGAAGGTCCACAGTTACTGTTCCAAATGGGGTCTTTTGCTGGCAGTCAGGTTACTCCCTGTCCAAGCAAGGACCCTCACTCTAGTCAGGGCAAAGGAGAAACACACCTGTTAGCTTGGCACGAGCAGGAAGGCTTATCCGAGAAGAAATGTGTAAAGTATTTGTACCAACACACACAGTAATACAGTGGAAACACTACAAAATGGACATCACACCAATTTATAAAAATAGGCAATATTTATCTAAATCAAACAAGACCAAAATGACAAAAATTCAACAGACACAAGTCAAAATATGAATTTCCAAAAGTATAAGAGTCTTACTCCATAGTAAACAACGGAAATGTTTATTTTACACAAAGTACCTGGTTTGCGTCAAAAATAAAGCTGCATTGGCGAGCGTGCATCTGAAAAGTCAGCAATCCCTCAATTCCTTACTCACAAGTGAGGCCATGCGTAGTTTCTTCTCCGGTCGGGTAGGCGATGTGTTGTTTTTCTCCCTCGCAAGGGAGCAATGCAACAATTTCCGGACGGGCAGCTCAGACCTGCGCAGGTTCAAGATGGTGCAGCGAAAAGTTTACCGCATGGCATTCTGTGCGTGGATTTCAGTTCTTGTTCTGCCAACTTCACCTTTCAAGGGCCCTGTGACTGGATAGGGCACCACTTGGCAGGGCACGAGTCTTAGCAAAGAGTCCAGGTACTGGCAGAGGAAGTCTTTGATGGCCTTAAGACTTTAAAACAGAAGGCAAGCTCAGTTCAAGCCCTTGGAGATTCTTCTCAAGCAGGAATGCACAACAAAGTCCAGTTTTCGTCCCCTTTCATAGGCAGAAGCAGCAACTGCAGGATATCCCAACAAAGCAGCCTGCTGACGCAAATCTTCCAGAGTAGGGCATGTCTTCTGTGCCTCACAGAATGCCTCCCTGGTGGGTACCCACTCCTGCTGCCACTGAGTCAGCTCAGGGACCTCCCCCAGCTCAGCCACCTGTTCCCCCTGCAGGCTCCAGGGCTTCCCCATCAGGTTCAGCCTCCTCCTGGACCATGGGAACTTTTGGAGAGGGTTTCCCATGCCCCTTACTCTTCCTCCTCCTGGGCCACTCTTTCAGGCTCCAGGGTCTCCTGATCATCCTGATGGGCTGCCATCGACCGGGTGGAAACACACACACCCACCCAGGCAGACCCAACATCTCCAAGTGAGACATGCGTTCCACCTCCTTCCAAGGAGAATCCTCTGGGTCATTGCCAAGCAGACAATCTACAGGTATGGTTGGACTCACAGCTACTCTTAAGGCACCTGAGACCTCCCCATTCAAAGGGAACCTGTGCCATTCTGCAGAGGAACTCTGAGTTATCTACCGCAACTACTTGATGAAGTACATGGGGATCTATGTGCTCTTCAGACACCAGGTGACTTCTCACAGTAGTCACACTGGCTCTTGTGTCTCTCAGAGCCTTCACACTCTGTCCATTGAAGGTCACCCACTGCCTGTACCTCTTAGTTTTCTCTGGCACAATGATTGTCTGGACCATCTCACTATCCCCTAGTGAGACAAGGGTCATCTCAGATGGCTGCCACCCCCTGGAACTAACTCCTCCCCAAGCACTGGCCAAACCCTGTGACTGAGCACCAGTGGGTGCTTGTGTCCACTTGTGGCATTTGGGGTCCCCTCTCACACGACCCACCTGGTCACATGCATAACATTTGCGGGAACCCTCCTCTGCAGGTTGATAAACCAAGGCTTCTTTTCAGCTTGGGTGCTGGGAATACTTACCCTGGGAACTAGGTTGGAGCCCTTTAGAGAACTCCCCCTATTTACCCTTACCCCACTTGTTCTTCTGAGAGGGACCCTGCCCACCCTTGGCGTAGTCTCCCCCATACCGCCTCTGGACCCTGGTGCTCTCCCAACGGCCGCTTTCTGTGCAAGCTTCCTAGGGTCAGTCAGCTTGCGGTCAATCAGGTGCTGGCACAGCTCTAGAAAACACAGACTATACAAATGCTCCCAAGCAATCAAATTGTATAGCCCCTCAAAAGTTGTTACCTTACTGCCCTTCAGCCAACCACCCACTGACCTGCAAAAAGAGTCAACACATTCCAACTATGTTTGGGATTCCTTCTTTTTGCAGGACCTAAACTTGTCTTATACTGCTCAGGGGTGAGACCATACCTTGTGAGTAGGGTGCCCTTCATGATAAAGTAAGTGAGCCCCTGAGGATCCCCTAAGGATATCAGAGTATCCCTCCATTCTACCTCAAGGTGCTTCCACAGACCCGCCCCCCAATCTGCTTCAAGGACCAGATTCATATGGAGAGCAGGCTCATACCTCTTAAAACACAGAGTTATGTCATTCTCCCTCTTGTAATCATTCACTAGGTCCTTTGGGATGTGTACCTTCCTGTCAGGATGCACTCTGGTACTGCTGCCACCATCTCTACTTGACTGGTTCATCTGATCTAATTCCCTCAAACTAAGCACATATGCCAGCAGTATCTTCTTCTCTTCAATGGCCAGTCTTCTCTCTTCCATCTCTCTTTGCATTCTAAACTTCTCTAACTCCAACTGGTGCGTCCTCTCTGCCCTGCAACTCTTCAGGAGTCAGCCCCTTGGATGACACACTGCTACCTGCCCTGGAGACCCTCCCCCCTTGCATAACAAGTACATCCACTACACCATTGTGAATACTCTGGACCTCCCCATCCTCATCCTCCTCCTCTGTTTGCCCCCGCCCCAGTGTCCTTGGCTGTCACCCAGGCTCTCAGTTCCTTTTGCAGCTCGTCCTTCCTGGTGGACCTCTTAATGGGACAGGCAAGCTCCTTATAGAGCTGTCTCAGTTGAGCAAACATGTAACTTTCCAGATTCCCTAACTCAAACACAGTTCCAGCTGGTGCATCTCCAGAACGAGACATGGTGGCAAGTCAAAAAGAGCAAAGTTCCAAGGCAGAAAATGAGTTCCCAATGAGAAGCTCAAGAATCAACAAAAAGATCAACAAAAATATGGAAGCGAAAAAAAAGTCCAAAAAGAGCAAAATCAAAAAAAAGTAGTATGTGGTCACATAATGGTCTGCACTGAAAACAGTACTGTACACTTAATCATTGTATGTCATGTACAAATGCAAGTTCAATCCTCAACGCTGATCACCATTGTTAGAAAAGGAGTCTTTGGTTGGCAGTCAGGTTTCCCGCCTATCCAAGCAAGGACCCTCACTTTAGTCAGGGCAAAGGAGAAACACACCTTTTTAACACCCACTCACCCCCTTGGTAGCTTGGAACGAGCAAGAAGGCTTATCCCAGAAGCAATGTGTAAAGTATTTGTACCAACACATACACTAATACAGTGAAAACACTACAAAATGGACACCACATCAATTTAGAAAAATAGGCAATATTTATCTAAATCAAACAAGACCAAAACAACAAAAATCCAACATACACAAGTCAAGATATGAAATTCCACAGAATAATAGTCTTTCTCCATAAAAAATGGAAATGTTGATTTTCCACAAAGTATCTGGTTCGCGTAAAAAATAAAGTTGCACGGGTGAGCGTGCATCAGAAAAGTCAACGCTGCGTCAATTCCTTCCTTGCAAGTGAGTCTGTGTGTCGTTTCTTCTCCGGTCAGGTAGGTGATGCATCATTTGTCTCCCTCGCAAGAGAGTGATGCATCAATTTTCAGACGAGGCACCTCGGATCCGCACAGGCTCACGATGACTTAGTTGCCCAGGTACGAATCATGACAAATCCATTTGCATGGTGTTAGAAAAGTGCGCTGTGTGTGGGTTGTGTCATTAGCAGCAGCCAGATGTGGGTGTTGCGTGTCGTTTCTCCAGTCGCGATGCATCGATCTCCCAGCTGCAATGCAGGTGGAGCGGTTATTTCAGCCACGAAGCTGATGGTGAGTCATTTATCAACCACGTTGCAGATGGTGCTTCAAACATTTTACCACACGGCATTCTGTGCGCGGATTTCAGTTGTTCTGCAAACTTCACCTTTCAAGAGGCCAGGGACTGGATAAGGCACCACTTGATAGGGCAGGAGTCTCAGCAGAGAGTCCAGATGCTGGCATTGGAAGTCTTTGATGGTACTGAGACTTCAAAAAAGGAGGCAAGCTCTGTTCGAGCCCTTGGAGATTCTTCTCAAGTAGGAATGCACAACAAAGTCCAGTCTTTGTCCCCTTTCACAGGCAGAAGCAGCAACTGTAGGCTAGCCCAACAAAGCACAGTCACAGGCAGGGACAGCACTTCTCAGCTCTTCAGCTCTTCTCCGTGGCAGAGGTTCCTCTTGAAGCCAAAAATTGATCTTGAAGAATTTAAAGTCTGGGGTTTTGGGTCCACTTCTTATACCCCTTTCTGCCTTTGAAGTAGGTAAGCTTCAAAGGAAAGTCTCCGTTGTTTACAGGATCCTGCGTTGCCCAGGCCAGGGCCCCAGACACACACCAGGGGGTTGGAGACTGCATTGTGAGAGGACAGGCACAGCCTATTCAGGTGTGGGTGACCACTCCTCCCTCCACTCTAACACACAGCGCTCATCAGGATGATGTAGGCTACACCCCAGCACCCTTTGTCTCACTGTCTAGAGGGAGTTCACAAACAGCCCAACTGTCAAACTGACCCAGACAGGGAATCCACAAACGGACAGCGTCACAGAATGGTTAAAGCAAAAAAATGCCTACTTTCTAAAAGTGGCATTTTCAAACTAACAATTTAAAAACCAGCTTTACCAAAAGATGTATTTTTAAATTGTGAGCTCAGAGACACCAAACCCCGTATTTATATTTGCTCTCAAAGGGAATCAGCCCTTTAAAAATATTTAAAGGCAGCCTTCATGTTAACCTATGAGAGAGATAGGCCTTCCAAAAGTAAAAACTGAATTTGACAGTATTTCAATGTTAGGACATGTAACACCCAGCAGTACATGTCCCACCTTTCACATACACTGCACCCTGCCCATGGGGCTACCAAGGGCCTACCTCAGGGGTACATTACATGTATAAAAAGGGAAGGTTTAGGCCTGGCAAGTGAGTACACTTGCCAGTTCGAATTGGCAGGTCAAAACTGCACACACAGACACTGCTGTGGCAGGTTTGAGCCATGTTTACAGGGCTGCTAATGTGGGTGGCACAACCAGTGCTGCAGGCCTACTAGTAGCATTTGATTTACAGGCCCTGGGCATGTCTAGTGCACTTTACTAGGGACTTAGTAGTAAATCAAATATGCCAATTGTGGAAAAGCCAATTACACATACATTTTCCACAGGAGCACTTGCACTTTAGCACTGGTCAGCAGTGTTAAAGTGCCCAGAGTACCAACATCAGCAAAAACAGAGTCCAGCACACAGTCAAATCATTGGAAGCAGAGGCACAAAAGACAGGGGAGACCATGTCAAGGGTGCCAGGTCTAAAAGTTACCTATGATGGCCCACCCTTCTCACACATGTACAGTGTAGGCAAAGCTGCAATCACCATGAGTTGTGACAGTGTTCTGTTCCAACATTACTTAATATCCCGTTGTTCACAACCCCTACCTTATGTGTTCCCCCCTTGCATACATCCTGTTAGGCATGGCGTATTGTGGTGACTGCCCACTTGACAGAACAATATATGTAGTGGTGAATTGATCTAGGGCTTCAGGAGTCACATGCCCATGGCGTTCGTGCCACTGATATGTGAGATGGAGGCAGTAGACCCTCTTACATCACAAACGATGTTGCTACCATACTTGTCACCTTTGTGTTTCTTACCTGCTCCCTGAGGTTTGAGACACATTCCAATGGTATATGTAGTGGAGAATGAGTAGACCAAGGAGACTCAGGTGCAAAGTATTTTATTTGTGCTATTTACAATGTGATGTTGTTAGTCCAGTGACTAGGTATAGAAGTTCTCTAAAATGTGAAGTCTTCTGCTAACTCAAGCAGCAGTGTTCTGTTGTTCTCCCTCCAAATGATCTGCACCATCATCATCATCCTACTCATTGGGGACATCAACCTGGTCATCCCAGGGGACATTTGTTCTGACACAGATATAGAGGATTGTACATACCAATAATATTTTGCACATGAGTGGTGGAGCATAGAAGAGGCTACCTCCTGTCAGGACCAGGTACCTGAACCTTGATTTGTGTTGGTGAGGCATGATAGTGGTTTGGAACATACCATGGTAGTTGCTAGTTTTAGCTGGAGTGGTGACTCAAACTTGCTTGTGGTATAGTGTATGTTCCTGTTCTTGTGAAATCGTTTCATTGGACTGTGTTGATGGACATGGCAATCTTGGGAAGTGGCACAAGGCCCGGGAATTTTAATATTGATCCCAAAATGATGGTTATAATTTAGGAAAATGTGTTGTGTAGTCCATATCTGAAGCAGTGTTCTATTGTTGGATGGAACCTACCACCTCCTCGCACCACAATAGTGTCAGATGTTGAGACACCATAGTTGCTCTACAAAGCCATACTGTGCCGTCCATGTTACCATGTGGCACTACGCATGCAGTGCGACACTTTGTGACCCTTTGTGACAGGTGATGCTTGTGGAAGGCATCAAGTGTCCAAGGGTGTGTATCACACATTAGTAGGATGTAATTTGGTGCAGTAGTATCTCCTAGCTTCCAATACATGATTTCTCACAGACACTTTCTACAAGTGCACAGTGCAGGCTTTGGGAGGGGGCACAGCTATTTTTCACATGTTCCCCTAAGTGTGGTGGATGTTAGGTCAGATATGTCATCTATACTCCTTCTGAGCCCTACTATGGCATCCACGATTGTTGCAGTTTTTCACAAAGTCTGCACTATGGTGGACAGTTTCTGGTATACAGAGCAGACCTGGTGCTGTCAGGGGGCACTAGGAGCGCATGTGAGGTGGCACTGGAGTAGGTGCTGCCCCATTTCTCATGATTCTGCCCCATGGTCTTTACTTTAATGGCAGATAATTTTGTATTTGTATGTGTGCGACACAATGCAACAGGCAGGTGCATGTGCACACTACAGGTATGTCAGGTATGAGTAAATGATATGTAGTTGGTTATGGCACCACTTGGGTGGCATTTCATTCAGGTTCTGCCAGAGGCTTGCACACCATGATTTACGTGGGACTCTGCCTATGTGTGACTTTCTTAAAATGACCATGGCCTATGCCATTGACATGCCCGGGCCATTCTTTGTTTGATGTAATGTGTGTGTGATTAGTATTTAGTTGTCCACCTATGGACACTTTTAGTGGTTTGTGAGCAGCTGCTGTATGCAAAGGGAACTTGGCTCTATCTGTCCACACGTGGTGTGCCAGTCAGGGTGTGGCTGCATTAGGTACATGTGGGTGTGTGCGTTTGTGAAGTGCAATGTATGCGGTGTAGTTTGGCATGTTGCATATGTGTTGTTGCCTGTACATCTATATACCTCTGTCCATTTGTATTTAGTGTGGTGTTTGTCTTGTTTGTCCTAGATGGTTGGTGTGTTGTGTGTGTTATGATTGCAATGGTGGCTTACCTATGAGTAGACCATTGCCATATTGGCCATCCTGGAACCGCTTGTTGATGGTGCAAGGGCAAAATATGTATGGATCAGGGACACTGCTGGGATATTTAGCAAGGATGTTGGTGAAGAGCCCACGGTGGTCCACAATGGCCTGCACATTGACTGAATGTGTGTGCTTGCAGTTCCTATATAGGTGTTCCATTGCTGCAGATGGCACCAGTTGCACATGGGTTCTGTCCATTGCACCCAGCACATGCAGAAACCAAACAATTTGATAGAAATCTTGCTTGTTCTCCTGCTGCAGATGCTGGGTGTTTGGGAAGCAGATGTGGTGGGGTGTGAGGTATATGATAGCACACAGGACCCTAGGTAGGAGGACCGAGAAGGATGGCTGGGACATATCAGCCACTTGTGCAACTGTTATCTGAAAAGATCCAGACGCCAGCATATGGAGGACAGCGAGGAATTTGGTCATGGGTGGAATGGTAGTGGGAGTTTACACCCTTGCTGTGATGTGTGGCGCAATATGGTACAGCAGGCATACAATGGACTCCCAGTTCAGTCTGTACATCCTGATCATATTTTGTTCCCTGAGGCCAAGGATGCTTGTGATCTGTCTGAAGATCCTCTCCCGCCTTCTGCGCTGCCTGTGTGGCTGCTGTGGTAATGTTTGGGGTTGCTGCAGTGGTGGAGGGGCCTGCTGTCTTCGCTGATGTCTGCGGTGTGTGCCAAACTGGAGCAGTACCACTTCCATGTTCTAGTGGAGGTTTCAAATGCTCCTTCTGTGTGTTTTCCTTGAGTGGTGGTGTGTGGGCCTCCTTTTAATGCCTGGCCTGACCAGGCATTAAAATTTGACACTAATGGACTTAGTGCCATTTTTTAGGTCTGCTTCCTTAGTTTGCATCATTTTTGCATCAGCAGGTAAATATGGCACTAGAGAATGTCATTTTTTGGAAGGGAACACCTACCTTGCATCTCATTGTTGCAATGAGATGCAAGGTGGATTGGTGCCTCCTTAAAATGGCGCTGACTCCTAAATTTTGACTCTATACAGGACTAGCGTCAAAATATAAATATGGAGTTATGTTTGTGCTGCTTTAGCATAAGAAAATGACGCTAAGGAGGCACAAACATTTCATAAATATGGGCCGATGTTTCTTCATTATAGCCCTTTTTTGCTTTACATTGATTTTGCTTCAACAATTTGTTTAGATTGTATTGACTCTGTACCCTTGACCTCTCTGGATGGCTATTTACTTAGTGTCACTCTGTTCTAGCTTGCTTGTGCCATACTGTGGTCCACGTACATGGGCTCCTTATGCGAACGATTCTGTAAACTCTATTGCCTGCCTGATACTTGTCCTTAATGTATCAAAAATTCATTAAACAGATTATGGCAAAAAAAATATGTCACATAGTTCTATCTCCAAAACACTAACCGACTGCATGCATATTGATTCACCCATCTGGCCTAATGTCACCTGGAGATGCTAGAAAAACTACATAAACAACTGAAAAACAAATGAATGAAGTATAGTGTGCAAGCGGAAGAGCTTGATCATTTTGTGCAACTGGGCTACCATTAGCGAGTCCTTCGATAACACTGCCATAGAGAAATAAAGTAACCACATCAGACTGCACTTAGGCCCTCATTCTGACCTTGGCGGTCTTTTCGCAAGACCGCTGAGTTACCGCCGCGGTGAAGACCGCCGACCGCGGCGGTGTGCCGCTGTGCGCATTCTGACCGCTGGGAGCGTTCCGCCGGAAAACCGCCAGCAGCCACACTGGCGGTCGGCGGGAAAGTGGAGACTGGTCAACCTCCACCGCCACGCCAGCAGAACACCGCCCACAGAATTACGACCCACATTTCTGTGTGGCGGTCTTCTGTTGGCGGTCTTCTGTTGGCGGTCACGTCCCTATGGCTCCCGTCGCCTCCCGGAGGACCAACGCACAAGGTAAGTTGATCGTCCGTGAGGGGAGGGGGTGGGGGGGTGTTGTGTGATGTGGGCGTGCATGGGGGTGTGCGTGTGAGTGTGTAGAGGGGGTGTGTGAGTGCGTGTATGCGGGCGGGGGGTGCTGCTGTGTCTATGGGTAATGTGTGCTGTTCGGCAGGTGCGCATGTCGGCATGTATGTGTGCGGGTATGTGTCCCCGTTGTGTATGTGTGTGTAGGGGGTGTGTATATGTGCATGTTGGGGGTGTGTGCATGTCGGGGTACATGTATGTGCATGTCGGGGTGGGGGTAGGGAGGGGGTTCGTACCACCTCTGGGGGGTGGCAGGGGGGTGGAGGGTGTGGGGGGAGGACTCGGGTGGGTAGTGGGGGGTGGGGGAGACCCCTATCAGTGCCAGGGAAGGAATTCCCTGGCCCCGATAGTGCTTACCGCTATGGTTCGCACGGCGGTTCCCGCCCGCAAGAAACCGCGGCGGTAGGCAGGGTCATAATACCCTTGGCGGTCTTGGGACGACCGCCGGGCCGGAGTGCGCAAACTCCAGCCCCGCGGTCATGACCGCCGTGGCGGTCGGAGTGGAGAAGTAGCGGTCGGTCGCGGTGGGGACCGCCGCGGTCAGAATGCCATTTTTAATACCGCCGGTCTGTTCGCGGTCCGACCGCCGTCTCTCCGCCGACCGCCAGGGTCAGAATGAGGGCCTTAGTGTCAGTCAGAAATGTATAAACAGACAATGAACATCATGATTCGGGATTCATTTTGAATAAGATGGTGGGTGTCAAGGCCTAACTGAGGCCTAATTAGCCTGTCAGAAAAGCATACTTCCACAGATCAATGCACATTTGTTTTAATTGCAATAGCCTTATGTCAATACATATGTGTGAATCAAGTGCAGAATGGTTGACAATAATGCGCGTTTTTAAAAAAATCATAAAAGATTTAACAAGGGTTTAGGGAATGGAATGCGGCCATTGAAATTCCTGCCCAGGCTGGCAGTTTTGGTGTTGACTGAGATTGGGAGGATTTCGAGGCACAGAGATATCCTTGGTCCATGTGATGAAAGGTCAGATGCATCTCAAGCGACAGTGAATGGTTTAGATGGGGTTGATCAGGCTTCTGGTCAGAAGTGAGCGTGTTGGAGAATGTTCCATGGATAACAGAATGTTTGTGTGCAAATAACCACTAAAACCTCTGACAAAAGTTCTTGGGAAGGGGTGGTGATTTTTCCATGCAGTGAAATTTTAGACATTTTGTGGTGCAGGTGAATATGACATAGTGGCATACAAATAATGCCTGTTTAAGGGTGGTATGTTTTGTGGTGGAACTGGATATTCGTGAGGATTCCTGGAGCAGGTGGTAGATTTGTTTTAGAGTACCATATACAGATAGCAAAAGGTGAACTGCACTGAGTCAGTATTCTGACAAATTGTTAAATGAAGAAATACAGTTGACTTTGCGTGTAGCACTTTTTATCCTATCATTCGAGCTATGATTCTTGAAGGGAATATTGGTTTTGATTGGTTCATTTCCCCCGAGTTTTTGTCTGTTGTTTAGAGTGCAGCTGGGGGGCATTTGAGACATGCGTGTTTAAATCAGTGACTTGGCACGATTACCTAAGGGCGATCAGAAACCCAGACAAATTGCGAGGGCAACACAATATTCTATGTCAATCTTTAAAGGGATTGATTCATGAAATAGCAGAATTTGTCGAATCCCCATTTCCACAATTATTGAACAGTCATTTGCCGACAACCACATTGTTTACATTTAACAAAGGGTAGACAAGTTCACCCGAGTATAGCAGTGAACGTGCAGTAATGTTTGTGAAAGTACGCAAAGGAGAAGTGCAGAGCAGAGTGGAAACCCGCTGAGACAAAAGCGTGACAGCTGCACAGTCGGATTGCCCGCAGTAAGAGGAAAACTGTGCGTTTTGACGCTCACTTAATTATACTAATTAAAATTACAACTTTTCCTATGAAAAGTGCCAGCAGCTGCGCGGAGCTCGCTATTGTTGGTGTACACTGAAAACATTCAAACAGAGGTCATCAATAGTTACCGATAATGTCTACACCCACTCACCCGTCACTGTGTAGAGAACGGAGATCACAAATAAAGGTACGGTGCTCTTTTGAAGGCATAATAACGTGTTTGAAGAGAGCATAATAAGGGGCATATTTATACTCTGTTTGAGCCGAAATTGCGTCGTTTTTTTTGACGCAATTCTGACGCAAAACTAACTCCATATTTATACTTTGGCGTTAGACGCGTCTAGCGCAAAAGTCCATGGAGTATGCGTCATTTTTTAGCGTGGACACCTACTTTGCGTTAATGATATGCAAGGTAGGCGTTCCCGTCTAAAAAATTGACTCCGAAGCATGTGCGCCGAATTTACACTCCCGGGCAAAATTCACGCCCGGGAGTGGGCGGGTCAAAAAAAATGACGTCCGGCTGCTTTTGCGCCGTTTTTTAGCGCCTGGTCAGGGCAGGCGTGAAGGGACCTGTGGGCTCGGAAGGAGCCCAGAGGTGCCCTCCCAAGCCCCCAGGGACACCCCTTGCCACCCTTGCCCACCCCAGGAGGACACCCAAGGCTGGAGGGACCCATCCCAGGGACATTAAGGTAAGTTCAGGTAAGTTTTTATTTTTTATTTTTTTGTGGCATAGGGGGGCCTGATTTGTGCCCCCCTACATGCCACTATGCCCAATGACCATGCCCAGGGGACATAAGTCCCCTGGGCATGGCCATTGGGCAAGGGGGCATGACTCCTGTCTTTGCTAAGACAGGAGTCATTTCAATGGGGGTTGGGAGTCGAAAAAAATGGCGCAAATCGGGTTGAGGCGAAAAATTTGCCTCAGCCTGACTTGCCCCATTTTTTGGCGCCTAATCTCCATATCCCCCTACGCCGGCGCTGCCTGGTGTACGTCGTTTTTTTTCACACACACCAGGCAGCGCCGGCGGCTAACGCCGGCTAACGTCATTGAATAAATACGGCGCCCGCATGGCGCTTCAGAATGGCGTTAGCCGGCGCTAATTTTTTTGACGCAAAACTGCGTTGGCGCAGTTTTGCGTCAAAAAGTATAAATATGGCCCTAACTCTTTGGCAAAGTGCTGTTTCGGTATAAGAATATAAACAAGGCCTTTTAATATTATCCTAAGGCGGCGTCTGCTGTTCTTTAATTCCCACGTCACTTCCAAATATTTGGTCCACTGCAAGTGTTTAACAAGCTTTGACAAAGCCAATAAGTCTGCCGTTGGCCACCAGCCTTCTGGCAATTCTAGTTCTGTCATGATTTTTTGCAAAACTTTAGTGTTTGGAAATATGTCGGGCCCTCATTAATCTAAAAAAATGATTTGCTGAAGGCAAAACCTTTTTCGTCATTACATTACCATAGTACTCCCTGGCACTCAAGGAAAGTATTTAAGAAGTCAATCAGACTGGTATTGACCACAAGCCACTTGCTTTGAGAAAGAAAGAAAGAAAGAAAGTAAATATGAAAGAAAAAAGAAAGAAAGAAAGGGCAAGCAAGAGACAGAAAGAAAAAAGAAAGAAAGTAAATATGAAAGAAAAAAGAAAGAAAGTGAAAAAATATGAGAGAAAGAAAGAGCAGGACAGAAGGAAGGAAGAAAAAAGAAAGAGCAGGAAAGAAGTAAGGAAGAAAAAAAGAAGGGTGGTAAGAATAAAGGAAAGACAGAAAGTAAGAGAGAAGGGAAGGGGAAAAATGAAAGAATACAAGAATGGAAGTAGGTAATAGAGAAATAAGGAAAGAAAAGGAAGGAATTAAAGAAATTAGGAATGATGGAAAAAAGAAAGGCGGAGAGAAAAAAAAACAAAAAAACAGGATAACCTAGTGCAGAACAGTTTAGAACTGACACAATCTAGTATGCTGTGAAATAGAAACAGCATTGGCAGGAGATGACATTTGATAAAGATAGAATGTGATTGAGAAGCGTCCTGCTGAAACATCAGGCTCTAAACACAAAGGCAAAGTTCTTGTAAAGTAAAAAAAAACACTGGCATTGCAGGGAACCAGGATGTACGCCTTTAGAGACAGCAAAATGCAGCCATCCAAGGTGATGTTAACCCTTGTCTTTAGTAGGCGTACACACTACCCCACGCTCTATGCTATAGTGGATGGAAGTGAAAATGTGAACGACAGACCAGTGGCTGAAAGCCCCCAATTTGGAAGTATATTATACATATTTTATTAATATCAAGAGGTCTTGGCTAACGCCAGACCTCACAAGTTGCTTCAAAGATATGATGTGGAGCTTTTTCAACAAAAGGAAAATGCGGCTTAAAGTAATCACTTTAGATGCAAACATTAATAAAACTCAAGTTGGCTGTCCTACGAAACAGTGATTATATTTTGTGTGAAACAAATGTAATTGCCGGCTTATATTTACACGTGAAATCAATGCCATATTTCAACCATGATGTGTTACGAAACATGGCAAATACAAGTACAATGCAGGACAAAGCTAGGTCTTGTTGGAGTGTGATTTTTATAATCAATATTAACATGAAAAGCTTGTGAAATAAAGTATAATAAAGCCGCAAAGAAAATGTGTTAGAATAGTATTAATGCACACGTTTGAAATGTGTCCACGGGGAGTGGCCACCACTGAATACGATGATTAATGAAACTGACGAATGATGAATTAAATATTGTACTAATGTATGATTTTGTATTAGCGTTAAGAGTTATGTATTAGGGTTTTGCTAAATTAATCACTAGGCCTTAGTTAGCAAGGTTCTGGGCCTAGCTGCCTGGTCTCATATTAACTGTGTTTTCTAACGTGCAATGTGCTACTTTCCTGACGGACATGAAGCTGTACTTTTCCAGAAGCTAGAGATGTGTGTGTAACCGTAGTAAATTCTGTCTCATGAGACCCAATTTGCTCAAGGAGACATTCTAGCCGAATGCAACAGTGTAATTCGCAACAGGTACAAGGTCGCCTAAACCAAGGTAAGACAATGGAACTACTGACTGGAGTGACTAGTGTAACTTTTCCTACCTGACATTTTACCCGTTGAAGACGTCCATCACAGGAGCCAATAAACTGCATGAGTACTGTCTTAGGTGAAAATTCTAGTAAGGTGAGCAACGGATTATTGGACAGAGATAACGATGCACCAAATATTGCCCAATTGGAAATTAGAGACTTGTCCGGCAACTTTCATACAACGAAGTGACACAAGGAGAAATCAGCCATTATTGCCCCATTACTCGCCTTTACCCTGACACTCTTGAAGCCATTATTCTTCTTAGCTATCCTGAGAGACTATGGGGGTTATTCTAACTTTGGAGGAGGTGTTAATCCGTCCCAAAAGTGACGGAAAAGTGACGGATTTACCACCAGCCGTATTACGAGTCCATTATATCCTATGGAACTCGTAATACGGCTGGTGGTATATCCGTCACTTTACCGTCACTTTTGGGACGGATTAACACTCCTCCAAAGTTAGAATAACCCCCTTTGTCTTTAGCTGTTTGATGCCCTAAATCATCCTCGCCATACCCCTTGCCTGATTTGCACTTCTCCTCCTTATGAGGGAAGAGCCTTTTGCTATGCCCTGCTGAGCTTTACCTGCTTATCCTGGCTGATGGTGAATCGACTGCTGTCCTGAGGGCGAAGACTGTCACTGTATGCCGCCCCATTTGGTTGGGTAACTATCTGATGATGAATTGTAGTTGTCTGTTTGCCTTTTCTTCCTAGGTACAAACTGCTCTTTTGACAGAGGCCATAGTTCGATGTTTTCTAAATTCATGTCACTAAATTGTTTTGTATGAAGCCCAACATGCTGATGCTAATTAGAGGTTAGTTAAGGAGGTTCACCAAAATTGGGGGCGAATAGACAAATGACTTAGGGGGTCATTCCGACCCTGGTGGTAAATACCGCCAGGGCCGGGGTCGGCGGTAGCACCGCCAACAGGCTGGCGGTGCTCCGCCGGGCATTCTGACCGCGGCGGTACAGCCGCGGCCAGAAGCGGAAAGCCGGCGGTGTACCGCCGACTTTCCGCTGCCCATGGGAATCCGCCATGGCGGCGCAGCTTGCTGCGCCGCCATGGGGATTCTGACACCCCATACCGCCATCCTGGAACAGGATGGCGGTATGGGGTGTCGTGGGGCCCCTGCAGTGCCCATGCCAATGGCATGGGCACTGCAGGGGCCCCCGTAAGAGGGCCCCACAAAGAATTTCAGTGTCTGCTTTGCAGACACTGAAATTCGCGACAGGTGCAACTGCACCCGTCGCACCTTCCCACTCCGCCGGCTCCATTCGGAGCCGGCTTCCTCGTGGGAAGGTTGTTTCCCACTGGGCTGGCGGGCGGCCTTTTGGCGGTTGCCCGCCAGCCCAGTGGGAAACCCAGAATGACCGCCGCGGTCTTTTGACCGCGGTACGGTCTTCTGGCGGTTCCCGCTTGGCGGGCGGCTCCCGCCACCCGCCAAGCTTAGAATCAGGCCCTTAATCTTTGCTTTGTTGAATAATGTACTAATAATACTTTGTTAAAGTTTAATTCATGTTGACTTCGTGTTTTGTGCTAATGTTCATGATCTTTGCATTGATAAAATCTTATTCCAGTTGCCTTATTGTAGTTTTATTGATGTGCTTACTGGTATTGAGACTAATGAATATGCAAGTAGTTTGTAACTGATAGGGAATAAATATACAAAATCTTACTAGATTTGTGTGGTTGTTTGTGACTGAAAGGTCATGGTGTGTTCCATTTTTATTAAATGTGAACAATTAGTTTTATTGATTAGATATTGTGCATTTCGATTTGATTATTGATTTATCAGTTGGGATGATAAGTAGATATCTCATCCTGAGGAGTCTCCAATCAGGGTCAAAAGATTAATTGGCCTAAAACGAGTCCCATTTTAAGTAAATTATCCCAGCTGGGACGCGTTATCAGTCTCAGTAAGTGATGTAAAGCTTAAACAGTGGCATCTTAAGGATTTTTGAGGTCGGGCAAGAACCAATGCCCCCTTTAGCCCCTTTAGAAACAACTTTGAACATATTACATATTTTCAGTGAATTCAAGACACAGGCTCAACATGTCAGAGCACGCCAGGCAAAGAGCACCAAAAGAAAGCTTGAACAAGTACTGAACAAGCAACTTTATGTCCTGATTTTTATCCTGCAACAATAATATTTTACGTGGAATTCAGTGTCTAATTAGCCTTTTCCTCCCATTGCAGGAAAGGCATGGAAAGGGTCACTTGGGCGACGTTTTGTGGAGAAGTGCTTACTATTAACATAAGATAGGCATAGAGCACTTCAAATTGTAGCTTGTTTTTTGGATATCCGTAATCGCAAATAAATGCTCCCTCCCAACTTTCTTTCTTCCTGCAGTAGTGAAAATGAATGCCCTACTATGAGAATTTTCACCATTCCAATGGGTTAAATCTGATCGCTTTTTCCTTAATTTGGTCTCCTGTCTTCTGTAGCTGTGTCTGTATGGGCTTCTGCAGAACTCGTGCCTGGGCAGGCCTAAGAACAATGCACAGCGAAACACACCAAACACTCAATACATGATGATTACATAAACTGGCCCAGCCCAGATCATCTAGTCTCCTTTATTTGAACCCTACGACTCTGCCCGGCCCTTTGGCTGTCAGCTCCCTCCATACAAAAGCAAACAGCTACCTCCTGAGCATGGGCACCTTGGAAGGTAGCAGGATCTGGCCCTGGGGGGGTTGGGTCCCCAAGGCCATCTATAGCTCTATGAGGGGGGTGCGTGTCCCTCCTCCAGTATATATTTGAGACCCAGGGAGGTGGTAGTCCCAGGGGCTGGGGGTCCAAGATGGATTTCCTTCATTATTTTATATGAGCCCCTATGAGGTGTTGGTCCCTGGGGCCCAGCAGTTCCGCAGCCCCCATAAATTGCATTAATTGCCCTGGGGACTTGGCAGTCCCCGGGGTGCAGTGGGCAGTGTGGCCCCCCATATATTATACTGATTGCTCCAGGGAGGTGGCGGTCCCCGAAGCTGCAGAGAGGCCATGCAGGATCCTCCCTCCTAGACAGTAGTTCATTGCCCAGGTGAGGTGGTGGTCTCTGGGGCAGAGGGTCTGCTACGGACCCTCTTCATTCTTTTATTTAAGCCCCGAGGAGGTAGTGGTCCTTGGGGTTGTAGAGATGCCGAACAGGTCCCCTGCCTTCATTTAAGTAGTTTTGCCGTAGGGAGGTGGCGGTTCTCCGGGTGTGGGCGGGCCAAATTGTTCCGCCTCCACACTTAATTTGCTGTGCATTGGGAACCTGACGGCCCTGGGCTTCAGGGGGGGCCATGTGGGCCCCCCGCATAGACAGTAGTTTATTGCCTTGAGAGGTGGTGGTCCCTGGAGCTGGGTGTCCGCTACAGACCACCTACCTTATTTTATTTAAGCACCGGGGAGGTGGTGGTTCTCGGGGCTGCAGGGGGGCTACGCAGGCCCAGTACCTCATTTATTTAAGAAGTTTTGCCACGGGGAGGTGGTGGTCCCCAGAGCACGGGTGGGCTGAATGGGCCTACCTGCATATTTCATTTGCAATGTCCCTGGGTAGTGACGGTCTGCTGGGCTACTAAAAGCCCTAGGAGGGGAGCCTCATGCGCCCCCTCCTTTTACGAGCTGCCAATGTCTCCGAACCTGGCCCACCTTGGGGCAAAATATTTAAAGAGCGCGGATCAATCCACAGAATTTTCCAGATAATTTTTGCACCAAGGCTTTGGGCTTGCGGTACGTTTTTGGGGTGACTTAGCTGAAGCCAAGTCCCAAAATTGGTGCCGACACTTCCTTGTTGAAGTATTGACAGCCAATTAGACATCAGCACAGGGGCAATTTAGATCCACGGAGGATCTGCGTCCCTATATATATCTATATTTGTCCCCTTGAACATCTTAGAAACTACTGAACAGATTTACACAAAATCACAAAAAGCACAATCTCCCCACCAAGATCTAGCTTCCTGCCAAATTTGGTGTAATTGCTTTTAGCAGTTTGGGCTGTAGACGTGTGGGGAGAATTAATGGGGGTATCGTGTTTTGGGATTCCCCCTTTTTCTTAGCTCCCACTTGATGGATATATGTATATTTACAATTTGGCAATTGCTACTCATAATTGTATAATTCTTTTTTTGCTCTCATGAATGCACGTGTTGTTTTTTGGAGTTAATATTGTGAGTCTATCCTCATGTAAAATGGTACCCATCTGGAGAGTGTTCGGCAAGTTCCCGGTGGAATCATAAATGGCAGATATATATGTATATTTACATTTTGGCAATTGCTATCCAGTATTGTATAATTCTTTATTTTACATACTTTTTACAAAACTTTGCAGATTTATGAACCACTCAGCAGTAATTATGGTACTTCTAATAAGTCATAGCTATGCAATTCTTTATTTCATCAGTCACTATTTTGTTTCAGGCGATACTTAGGTTAATGGCACAACTGCTTTGGAGACAAAACTACTTGTTAAAGTATGCCACACTTCCCATTTAATCCAGGATTGTACACAATGACATTTGATATGTAGAAATGATTTGTTGACAACATGAGAAGAATGGCAGAAGTGGTTACTATTGGCTCAGCAACTTAGTGAAGAACAGTAACTTGGACAAGCAGTGACACAGAGGAGGAAGAAGGAATATATTGTCTTAAGCAAAGTGGATCTGATCAATGTGACATCTGAGTAGATGTGAAACTTCACCAACTTGGTGAGTAGTCCAACGTAGGCTTTCTGGATCGAATGAACACTAAACTCGAGCCATGAGCAATAATCTGTATGACAGTACACTATTGTTGAAATGATTGTCTCTTCATCCTTTCTGCACAAGTGAATGTTGCTTTGTCCAGTGAAACATCCCAGCCAAACTGGTCCAGGATCTTCAAGCAAGATCTAGAAACTATTTAACAAGATTTCCCATTATTTCTGATTTCCCAAAGGAACAGAGTAGTTGTCATCTGCCCAAAGTGTTTTCTACTCCCTTCACCTCATATGGTGGGTGCTACAGCTAGCCACACACATTCAAATCCTCCCTGAAAAAACAATGTACAATATACTTTGGAATACATAAATGTACATTTGCGCCTCTTTTTAACGCCTGGGTCAGGGCAGGCGTTAAGGGACCTGTGGGCTCTGAAGGAGCCCAGAGGTGCCCTCACATGCCCCCAGGGACACCCCCTGTCACCCTTGCCCACCCCAGGAGGACACCCAAGGCTGGAGGGACCCATCCCAGGGAAGTTGAGGTAAGTTGTGGTAAGTATTTAAAAAAAAAAAGATTTGTGGCATAGGGGGGCCTGATTTGTGCCCCCCTACATGCCACTATGCCCAACAGGGGCAGGGGACAGAAGTCCCCTGGGCATGGCCATTGGGCAAGGGGGCATGACTCCTGTCTTTGCTAAGACAGGAGTCATGTTAATGGCGTCTGGGCGCCAAACAAAAATGGCACAATTCGGGTTAAGACGATTTTTTGCCTCAGCCTGACTTGCCCCATTTTTCCCTACGCCGGCGCTGCCTGGTGTACGTGGGTTTTTTTCACGCACACCAGGCAGCGCCGGTCGGCTAACGCCGGCTAACGCCATTCAATAAATACGGCGCCCGCATGGCGCTTCAGAATGGCGTTAGCCGGCGCTAATTTTTTTGGCACAAAACTGCGTTAGCGCAGTTTTGCGTCAAAAAGTATAAATATGGCCCCAAATGTTTGCAAATAAGATGAGAAGGACAAAAATACTTTATTGTAAGAAGCAGAAAACTAATCATGGGGAAATCCAATACAAAGCAGCTTAAATTCATTATGTAAAATATAACAAGCACAATGGGTAGAGTTGATCCAAAGTTTTACATACATTAAACATTTTTATTAACTGTATACAGAACAAGAGCAATAAATGTATTATAAATGTATTTATTAATGCTAATTCATTTAAAAAATGTTCAAAATTTTGTATTTTTAAACTATTATTCCTAAAAGAATTTAGTCACGCATGTGTAATTTTTCTATCTAGCTAAATATAATTTTAAGTGGTGAAATAGTAAAGTCTAAGGCTTGGCACTGCTAATGCATTATATTCTTCATCTGCAATATGAACATTTTAACCCAAGGTCATTGTCACCTTTATATAAAATTGGATATTAATTTCTCTTTTTGTGAGAAAACATTAATTTTCAATTTACCGAGGACATTGGTTACTATAAAAGTAAGCATTTTTAATTTGTGCTAAACACCCAATGATTAAGTCAGGAAGAACCTGTCAATGAGAAAATAGATTTTTGATCTCATTTATAATTGGAATGCAGCTCAGATTAGATAATTCGGCATGGCTTGCTGTTATAAATATACCTAAATATAGTAAGCAACATTTTTATAGTCCATGAATTGTTTTGCATACATTAAACCTTTTTTAAAAACTAAATACAGAACAACATCATTAAATATGTAATAAATGTATTTAATAGTGCAAATGAATTAAAAAAATTCCATACTTTTGCAATGTTTTCAAGACTATAATTTTTAAAAGTATTTAGGCAGGCCTGTAATATTATTCCATATACATAAAACATTTTCTAAAGTGGTGAAATAGTAAAGTCTAAGACTATGCACTGCTATTCCACTATATTCTTTATCTGCTGTAAAGTAATCTTAACCCAAGGTTAATTTCTCTATTTGTGAGAAAACATTATTTTACAATTTACAGAGGACCTTGGTGAATAAAAACATAAAAAAGAAAGAATAGACATTTCAATGTGTGCAAGATGCCCTGTGATTGAGACAGGAAGAACTTGCATGTAAAAAAAAAAATTGAGATCATAGTTATAATTGAAAAGTAATTCAGATTAAATAACTCGGCATGGCTTGCTGTAATAAATATCTTATTGAAGAATTTGGAGCAGAATTTGCCAGGGGGCATTCTGGCAAGCATTAAACCGGAGCAATAAATAAAACAGTTTCTATTCTTTGTTTATTAAGCTTATAGCTCCTCTATATTAGAGAATTCCTTTATCATATCATAGTATAATTGAGCTGAGTCCTTGTCTCCTGCTGTTTCTTTAGAGAAAGCTGGCAAAACGTTTCTAAGTCCTAGCTTTTGCAGTTTGTGCAGGAGAAGTACATTTGAACACTTATCGAAGGGTTGGATGCTATTGGCTCTACTTATGGATCAGGTCTAACTCCAGAAGAAGTCACTAGCAGGGTCCAGGGCAGTTCCAGTTGGAACTAGTCAGCAGGACATTCCAGCAAAGTGGGCTTCTTGCAGCTTTTGTTTCCCTGTAGCCTAACAGGAAGTCAGCCAACTGACCCTCAAGTCTACATCTTGGTTCGAGGTACAAGTGGGAGCACTTCCAGTCATTAGGATACTCCTCACATGTCACAACAGTAAGTGCAGTCCTTCTTCTGTGTTCCACAGGTCCAGCAGTGTTATGAAGAGGGTACTGGGGGTGCCACATATATGTATAGTGCCAGTCTGTGGGTGAGAGAAATTCCTGGCCATTCCCTAACCAATGAGGGAAAAGTTTCCAGGGGATTTGCTACCCACTTCTACAGCACATACTGTGTCTTTTACTGTAAACTATCCACCATGCCCCTCTAGGCCCAAAACCAACATGGCAGGCCCTTTAGTCCCCTGTGCAGAGCACCCTGTGCCCACCCATAGGTGTGGATTTCATAATAAACAACCCTCTATTTTGGGCACTTAAACCTGTTCTGAGGGCAGTTCTTCTCCCACTTGGATTGCAACAATAGTAAGAGCAGGCCCAGGTGTGAGCTATATTTGCCTTTGAGGGGGTAGGCATCCTTTTAATATATTAGGTTCCTGGGCACAGCCCAGATGGACATCCTGTCAGGGGAAGGTGAACCCCTCTCCCTCTTTCTCAGCTCTGGGAGCCACTTCACAGCTAATCAAGGAGACATTCAGCTCCTGGGTGACAGTGAACACTGGCAGAAAGGAACATTTCGGTAAGGCAGAAAAATGACAACTTTCTAAAAGTGTAATTTTCATAATAGTTATATACCATCAGACTTAATGATTAAATTGGATTGTGAATTGCTATTAAACTAAGTCACTGAATCAATTTTCTAGCTACTCCTAAACAGAAGTAACACATTATAAGGTTTTTCATTGTAACTCAGGCCTTTTCTAAGAAAGAGCCAGCCTTACCACAGCGAAAACAGACTTTGGAGGTTTTTCAATGCCAGGACATGTAACATATAGAAATATATGTTCTCCTTTTTAAATATCATGCCCTTTGGGCATTTAGGGCTTACCTTACTGGTGACATATAAGTATTAAAAAAGGAAGCTTTAGGCCCAGCAGGAGGTTTATTTTGTTAGGTAAAATTAGCAGAATTAGCAGTTTTGCAACTACATACCCAGCTGCAGTGGCAGGCCTGGAGATATGTTTTGCATTGTCAATTTAGGGACAGCTCAATATGTGCTGCAGTCCACCTTTGACATATAACTTATAGACCCTTGGTATACTTCTGTACCATATACTAGAGACTTATAGGTAAGTTAAATGGTCCAATTAGGAGTGTAGCCAGTTTTCACATGTTTTAGGAGTCAGATAACATGCACTGGGTTAGCAGTTAGCAGTTTCCCACTGAGCAAAGTATAAAAACCAGCAGCCTCAGCCCATACCGTCCCCACCCGCCCCCTCCGCTCCGCTGGCCTCGCACTTGCTGCCGTCCCTCGCACCCGCCGCTCCACGGCGGGTGGGAGATCTTTCTCCTTCCTGGCGGCCAAGACCTGGAACTCCCTCCCCACCAGCCTCAGGACCACCCAGGACCACTCCGCTTTCCGGAGACTCCTAAAGACTTGGCTGTTCGAGCAGCGATAACCCCCCCTTTCCCCCCTAGCGCCTTGAGACCCGCACGGGTGAGTAGCGCGCTTTATAAATGTTAATGATTTGATTTGATTTGATACCATAGAAAAAGGCATTTTCCTACAGTGGAAAAACCAAATCCTTGCAGAATCGTGACTAACAAATCCCACTTTTGTCAAATGAAAAGCCCTTTCAACTTCTACCATACAGAAAGTGACTTGATGTTGGTTAGATGAAATATAATTAATAATATCCACTAAAAAGTTTGTATTTGATACTATTACTCTTCCAGATTAGAAGCTGGATTGATTTCCCTTTCTATTCCTGTATGTTCCCGGTCCCCCCTCCATTTTCCAGTTCTGCTCACCTTTCTTTGCTCTGCTTTCCCTCTTTGCGTCCCTGTTTTTTTCTCTATATCACTCTACTGTCTCCGCCACCATGGCTCTCCACTCACAGATCTATGCTGACTGCCTAGGTCTACTTATCATCCCAGAAGCTGTGTACCCCTCTGACTATAATCAAATGCATTTTTAGAGCTATAGACCAGCAGTTTTAGTGGCAAATTGTGCTTGTTTTAAGTCTAAAGACTGTGTAGTTCTGCCCGCCATTAACAAAACCTTCCTACTGCAAGATCCAGTTTTTCAGCCTCCCTCATCTCTTCCTCCGTTTCCCATCTTCCTTCCTGTACTGCCAGACAAGGCATTTTAGATTAGAGAATGAATAACACCCCTCCTCAGGGGCTTTTATTTGGTGGTCTCTGTGTTACCACTTGCTGGACCTGCAGATGAGCCGCAGAGGCTGAAAGAGGATCACATGGCCTTACTACCAGCCTTAACAAGTCCTTTCCACAGGTTGTGGGCATAACATTCCTAGTGATGAGGCTAAGTCTGAGAGGACAAGGGTGATTTACCTGCTTGGGTCTGTACCGCTTGACATCACCTCCCTCCATTGCATCTACTCTTTGGGGTTCAAGGCCACCTCACTCAGTTTCAGCTTGAGACCAATTGAGACACACCTGCAGGTAAAAGGAACACCTTTACCCGCTCTCTTAATCTGACTTTTTATCTAGGTTTGACTGTTTGCAAAATATAAGATAGGGTAATACCTGTTAATCTGTGATTTCTGATAACACTCACTGGCCTATTTGTACTCGGACCCTGTTAGTTGGCATCTGGGCCCCAGAAGTCAGGTGCACAACAACACGTTTATCAGGCTTGAGGATCAGTGACAACAGGCTTCTGTTCTACAGTTAACAAATTGGTAACTTCTCATTCCTTATACTTTACTCACCATGCCATGTATTGTACACTCAGCCTGCAGGTTGTTTTGGCAGCATTCCCGCAAATAATGTCTGCATGGATTAATCCAGACTTTAAAAAAATATTTTATTGATTTTATAAGATCATAAAAGTCTGCTACCCTTATAGCATATGGACAATTACCAGCAGCATCCCACCTTATAAAGAAAAGGACAAACAGCATTTATGCTAACTAAAAAAAGGCAAAGCATAATAATGACAACAATCTTACATTTTTGCTGGTCATTACTGGTCACAATTTAAATATTGTGAAAGTTTCAATTTGGCATATATACACATTTATTTTTGAAGCAGACAATCAAGGGTACAAGTCAGCCATCTAGATGGTTGCTCCCAAATATCTATCACTCTAACAGTACAATTAAACCATGCCACCAATCCATATAAGAACAATACCTATCTAAAGAGGTTGCTCATCATTTTCCCTGCAAGCTTAATGAAGATGGTTGTAAAGTATTTTCTCCCTCAGTTTTCTGTTCTCAGCTTTTTCTTATCTAGATGGATAAGTATGTGGGTAATGGTGCTGAATAACACTGGTGCTATTGGCAACATGAGGTAATACATCCATATAATTGCATTCTATATGTTGCCTTTTGGCCCTAGGCATCATGTCAAGTCGATAGTCTGGTCTATATATGTTGGGTTTTACCATAAGTTCTGTTGTTAGTTGTGAAAAAATACCTCTTTTTGACATGGTCAGCCCCCACTTTTTGCCTGGTATGTGATGTAGCCTAGAGGTTGTTAGTGCCAAGAGCCCATACTAACCAGGTTCCCTGGGCCACAGCTCTTTTCCTAAACTGTTGTGATGCATTGGCACAATTGTAGACACCTTTAGGTTCCCCATAAGTCCCTAGTAAATGATAGTAATGTACCCATGGCAGGAGGTACTAAGGGTAGGCCCCTGAGAGCAGCAGCACTGATTGTGGCACCCTCTAGCGCCCTGCATTCAGGTACACCCAGGACTGCCATTGCAAGCTGAGTGTCCTGATACACACCTAAAATACAAACTACCTGTGTCCCCTGTCCACCATTCACTATATACACTATGGGTAAGACTATCCTCTGGCAGGCCTTCCAGCCCTAAGACAGGATGCACCATACTGTATGTGAGGGCATAGCTGCATGAGCAATATTCCCCCACTGTGTCCCTGCCATGGCAGGGACACAGCGAGTGAACAGAGAAACCATTGTAATACATGTGCTGGACACTAGCCAATACGAGTTTCAAAGCTACTTGATCGCCAATCTAAACCCTGGGTTGTTTGGTATCAAACATCTCAGGATGATAAATCCAACCTGGCACCAGAATTGGATTTATTACCAAATGTACCCGGGGTCACATTAGTGGTGCCCCCTACAAAAACCTAATTACCATGGCATGGTTGCTGACTGGTCCTATTCAGCCTGCCACCACCAGCCACCAATCTACAACCTTGGGGGGAGAGATCCTTCTCTCTGGATTGCAGAACAAAGCCCTTCCTGGGTGGAGGTGCTAACACCCCCTCCCTCAGGAATGTGCCCCGCCCTGACGGTGAGTTTCAAAAGGCTGATCGCCTTTGAAACTCAACCCCCAGGCTTGCTGCTAGTAGAAGATAGCTGCACCCATTGCAAACCCCGACTTTTGGCGGGCGCACCAGCGGAAAATTCAAACAAAGGAAAGGGGGAGTGGCCCTACCTGGCATGCACCACCCCTAAGGTGTTGCCTCGAAATTGGACATCTTGAATGGAAGGAAAATAGCCAATCAGGTGTAGGGAAGTGACCTCTGCCCACCGGAAGTGGTCACTTAGTGGGTGTAGCCACCCTAAGGCAGATGACCTATTAATCATTACCAGGTTCCCCCTAAAACACCCACTAAATACAGTTTTAGTGGGCATCCCTAGACCAGAAGAAGACCAGCACCAAGAACATCCAAGGCACGAGAACTGTGGACCTGCTGCACCAAAGAAAAGATACAAAACCCTGCCTACTGCACCCAGGACCCAACAATCGCCGCTGAGGATAACTGGAAAAACTATAAAGCACCCTAGAGGACCTCCAGGCTTTGCATATTGCCTGAGAACTCCCTCGAGAGTGGAGGTACCACTCTAAATCCACAAGGAACCAACAAGTCAGTGAGGTCCACTTCACTGACCGGAAGATAACTCCGTAACCGGATGCCACAGCCAGACAAAACTTCACACCAAAGACCGTGAAGACAAACCCTGCTGGTGTGCCAAGTTTGGTAGCACTGCGCCCTCTAGCGCTGAATCGTACCAATACTATGGGTATTGGTCACCGACTTCAGACACCAATAAAAATAGTCCACCCGGGACTAAAAAAAGGATCAGGAGGAAGCCCCAGTTGAGGGACTTCAGAAACAACCTGTACCTCCTGCCAGAATGCCCCCATTGTCCTGCAAACGACCCTTGAACTGACCTACCTCAGGTTTCTAAGAGCATCCCTGCCCACAGCTCCTGGCTCACCAATTCGCTCTGCACCCGGCTTCCCTGTGCCCTGCACTGAAGCACTAGCTGTGCCCGAAAGGTCACCATCCCTTGTGACCTTGCCACTACAAGGGGACCCCCAGGATTCACCTTTAAACTTACCTGTGCAGTGCTTTTCCAAGTGGTCCCTCACAGTAACCCTGCACCAGCTCCAGAGACCTTGTCCCACTGCTCCTGCCGGAATCGGGAACCGCCTGAACTTCTCCAGCTGGCACAGTGTGCCGACCAACCTGCAAAAGAAGAACTTGGTAAACCTATTGTGTGACTTTATCTTCCATTGATTCCTATTGTACGTAATTATGCACAAAAAGACTATTTTTATTAAACTTCAAAAATTTATATCTCAGAAAGTACTTAACCAATATCGATGATCTTGGTATTATAAATTACATTAAAAAAAATCTAAAGCTATTCCTTTGAGTGTGTGAGTTGCAAGATTGATGTGGGAATACAACAAATGCTTTGCACTTCTCCAAGATTGGTCTAACTGCTCAACCAAGCTATCATAAAAATTAGAGAATTAGGTGATCTGGTTTTTACCCCTGTAAACCAAAGAGTGGTTGCCTGGACCCCTGAACAGTGTGCCTAGCTTTGCACACTACATACAGGGCCAGCCACCTACATTAGTCCTGTAACTGCTACCTTGGACAGTAGTATTGTGGGGAACATCCAAATACTGTACAGAAATCTGCTTCAGTTGTATTGGAATGAGGACAAATATTTGGTACCACTGGGAAAATGTGATATTAGCAGTGTTGAATCACGAAGGTTTGTTGCAGAATTTTAAATTGTATTAGTTTAAACATGGTGTTTCTGGAACCCCTAATCAAAAATCTCATGGCCTGAGACCATTCTATTTTTGACAGTTCTTTCCTGAAATTCACAGTCCTCTGGCTTAAAGGGATTCTATTGTGACTGTACAATACAGTTGTATAATCAATCCTTATTCTAGCCCACTGTAGAGGCTATGTGTAAAACACTGTTTCTCCAAAAAAAGCTGTTTGCTATTGTGAGACAACTGTCTGCCACAAATTGACCAGAGAGGATAGGGTATTGTTGCATGACACTTTCCAATGTGTGGAGTAGTTTCATCAAATAAATTGTCAAAGTAGGTTACACCCATTTCAGTCCATATGTTTTTGCATTAGTAGTTGTTGCTACTTCCTAAAATCTGTGGAAGCATCATAGAGGTATTTTTGGGGGTATATCCAGTGGTGGAACTCATTTATTAAATGCATGTTTTTAACAATGTTGTGCTGTGGTTAACATCTGCTTTGTTTTCATTAGTGTCTACTACTCTCATTCAGTAGTCCCAAAGGAAAGGTGTGCCATCAGCTGCATGCCACACAAAGTTAGGATCATACAATAATGGAGGCAACAATAGCAAAGCTACAGTAATATCTAAGTTCAAAGAGGCAAGGAAATCCAGATTTATTTCATAGATAAAGTCTTTTTTTCTTTTTTGCAATTAGCAGCATACAACTCAGCAAACTTTGAAAGATTTGATTGACAGAACTTGTTAACATGTAACCCGTTGAACGCCAAACAAGGTGAGAAGATGTACTAATGCATGCAGGTTTCAAATTACCCTAACTGTTTCAACACCAATGAATCAATTAGTTTTTCAAAAAGATTGTCAGTCTTTTGGATTTATTGACATTATACAAGCCCTGACTATGAGTGAAACATACTGACAGTCTTGCTGAGTTTTATGCTGCTTATTGGAAGAAGAATGAATAACTAATCTATAAAGGAAATCTGGATTTCCTTGTCTCTTTGGACTTAAAGATTAGTGTATCTTTGTTAATGCTGTGCCTCTGTTGTTGCATGATCCTAGTAGTGTGGTTTTGGGGTGGCTGATCCATGGAGGTGGGAAACACTATTGTTAATTTAAAGCAGAACATTTACAGGAACCAGCTAGTTGATGCAGTGAGGAGCCTTTAGCTGTCCACTTGTTCTGTATCTCACATTGTTGGGGTCTGCTGCCCAATATTATGACTCAAGGTTCAGAGCTCTGAGACTTCCTGTTGTGGTCGGCAGCCATATGTTTCATAATGCCATTTTGAATTGGCTCCCAACTTTAAATCATTCAGGGTAATTCCTCTGTCAACACCCTCCCTGTAGCTAAATGTTCTGTCGCAAATAATAAATTAGGAATTTTTAGAAACATATTTAATTTTTTATATTCAGTTGTTTGGCCATCACGGCCAAGTGATTTATCAAGTGCCAGAATTATAATTTAACATTTAATTTCAGCTTGTGTTAATAGAGTATTTAGAGCTTCAGCTTGTTCTTCACAAGTCTGTGTAGGAGTGCAGTATGCACATTGCTCCTGCGCTCAGTTAGTTAGCCTGAGGTGTCAGTCATGCACAACTGTCAAAAATACTCTGCTAAGACTGAATTGATCCCTGTCTGGTGGCATGTTATTGTACTATCTATTGACCAAATTGCTACGATGGCGGCTTGCAGTGTTTTGTATTTTATTATTTACCCCAGGAGACGACATGTCAAGTCACCTTCACTGTGTTCTTTTGCAAGATATTCTCTGTAGTTAGATAGGTGTAGTTAATGCATTAAGGTATTGCATTCTGACATTTCTGCGTCAATTATTGCTTACTCTCAGTGTCATCTGTCCCTCTGTGAGAAATTGAGTTGTTGGTTGAAGAGGGGTGGCCCCTGTTCAAACAACAACCACATCCCTGTCGGGGTAAACCTCAAAATCCACAAAATTAACCACTGCTTAACCATCTTGTAGCTCGGCACGAAAGTAGTCAGGCTTAACTTAGACGCAATGTGTAAAGTATTTATGCTGCACACAAACAGTAATAAAGTGAAACACAAAACAAGAAAAATCCCACACAACTTTAGAAAAATGGAGTAACGTTTAATAAATTATTTGACCTCAAAATGACTAAAATCCAATCATTAGGACGGGAGTTATGAATTTTTAAAGTTTTTAATACTAACCTAGTGCGTAAAAGATCAAAGCTTCAATTGTGGACATCAGGTCGCGCAAGATCCGGTCAAAGTAAAAACATATGGCCTACCACAATGGATGAGGCAGGAGGCTTAGCCAACAAGATTTCAAGGTGGGCAGATAACCCTTTGGTGAAGGTCTGTTGAACAGGATTTGCTGCTTTGGTTAAAAACGCAGTGGGAGCTGCCACAAAGCCGGGCCAACTGGCGAAGTTCTTTCGGCAGATAGATGAGCAGGTTGATCCCGTCTTTTCTGGGTTCTCAGAGAAGGGGTTAGGACTCACATGGGCTCGGTCCAGGTGTGTGTTCAAGATGGTGGGAGCCTGTTATGCTCTTGTGGCTCTGAAAAGGAGGCCAGCAAACTAGCCCTTGGAGTCCTAGGTTGAGGTGGAGAAGCAGGGCTCAAGCAGTAGGGCAGGCCTCTGAGGGTTCAAGGCAGGCTCCAGGCAGGTAAGCAGTCACTCCAGGTGGAAAACGCAGTCTTGTGGAGTATAAGGAGGTCACAGCAGCAGGCAGTCCTCAGAGAGCCTTTTTGCAGGTCCAGAAAGTGAACTGAATAATGGGTCTGAGGGGCCTATTCTTATAACAGGTGCCTTCCTTGAAGTAGGAGACATTTCTAGAGGTTTCTCTTTGAAGTGCTTGGAATGTCCTGACTTCCCTGCCCTGTTTCCAAGCCAGCTGCAGGAACAATGCAGCAGTGACAAGCCCTTTGTAAAGGGACAGCATGGCCTATCCAGTTGCAAGTGGGGCTCTGCTTAACTTCTCCTCCCCATCCTGCAGCCAATGTTCCATTCAGGTACATCTAATCCTTCTACTCTGTGACTGTCTGAGAGGAATTCACATCTAAATGCCAACTTCACTTAGTCATATGACATAGGACAGGCTTCAGGTACCAAATGGACAAGAGCAGGAAAATGCCAACTATTTAAAAATTGCATTTTCATAATTGTAATTCAAAATCTGACTTTACCATTAAAGAGGATTTTAATTACAATTTTATAGAGACCAAACATGAAATGCTCACCTATTCCCAATCAAAGGTCATCACTTATTAAACATAATAAAGTCAATTCAATGCTATCCTACGGGACAGGTAGGCCTCATAGTAGTGAAAAATGAATTAAGGAGTTACCCGGCACCCTGCCCTCTGGGCTACTTAGGGCCTACCTTAGGGATGACATATATGCAATAAAAGGGGAGTTTAAGGCTTTGCATTGGGGTTATATTGCCAAGCTGAATTGCCAGTTTAAAACTGCATTCAGGCTGCAATTGCAGGCCTGGGGCATGTGTAAGTGGCTACTTAAGTGGGTGACACAATAAGCGCTGCTGGCCTAGTAGTATTTGATTTACGGGCCCTGTGAATATGGTATATGGACTTTATAAGTAAATTAAGTATGCCAATTCAGTGTAAGCCAGTTTTACCATGATTAGGGGAGTGGACACAAGCACTTTAGCACTAGTTAGCAGTGGTAAAGTGCACAGAGTCCTAAGGCCAACAAAATGAATGCAGTGGAAAAATCAATGGAAAAAGGCAAAACGTTTGAGGGTGACTCTCCACAGAGAGCCAGGGCCAACATCATATATATTTACAAGTCTCTTCATTTGAACTTCTGATAGAACAACATTTTCTAGAGAACTTTCCTAACCCTGTAGGTGGTTTGTATCCAAGCCCAGCTCCTGTAGATAAAAGTACTTTGGCGCTTAAGGTATAGCCTGTTGAGACTGTGCTAGCTGTGAAGTATTATTGTATGAAGTCACTCACTGTGCTGCAGTCACCAGAAAAGTATGCAATTACTGTTTCTACCCCAGGCCAGAGAAGCAGGGAATTGTGAATAGAGATTGCCTTGTCTTGTCTGACAAATTTTCAGAGTGGCCTTCCTCACAGCTATGAAGACATCTTGTCACTCAGTGGGTTTGACTAGGATCATAGATGATAGTGGCATTTTTCCAAGGCTCTGGGGGTCATTGTGACCCCAGCGGTCAGTGGAAATATGGAGGTACGTACCGCCAACAGGCTGGCGGTATGAGCTGCCATATTATGACATTGGCGGGTTGGCTGAAGCCAACCCACCAATGTACCACTCCGACCGCCATGGCAGTGACAGCCGCCGGGCTGGTGATCCAGCCCGGCGGCTGTCACTGTTCCACCCGTGGGATTATGACCCCATCTACTGCCATGGTTTTTGTAGCTTCCTTACTGCCACGAAAACCATGGGGTAGGCACTATCAGTGACAGGGAATTCCTTCCCTGTCACTGATAGGGGTCTCCCCCCACCCTTTCAAGTCACCCCCTCAACACCCCTGCCTCTCCAATGCCCCCCACCTCCCCTAAATTCACGCCCCCTTCACACACACACATACACACACATATACACACGCATTCCCACAAACATCCACGCATGCATACTTCCACTCACACACACCTGCACACACTTTCAAACATGCACGCACACAAGCATTCACAATGCATAACATACACGCACTCACAACTTCATACATGCACACTCGCATCCAACATGCAAAACACACCCGTATAGACGCACATACAAACATACACACACACACCCACACACACAACACCCCCTATCCCCCTCCCCTGTCAGAGCACCCAGCCACCTGTGTGCACGGGGTCCTCTGGCAGGAGACGGGATGGGGCGCTGCTGCCAGCAGCAGCGTCCACCAGCAGAACACGGGCAGGCCGTATTATTTCTCATAATATGGGCGGTGGCGGTCTACTGGTGAGGCGCTGCTGCTGGCAGCAGCGCCTCCTTATCGCCATTCGCGGCATGGTCACAGCCAGATTTCCACCATCCTTCTGGCGGAAATCCAGCTGTGGTCATAATCCAGGGGACAGCTGGTAGCCATGGCGATGGTCTTTTGGCGGCCTTCGCCACAACGGTAGGCAGTTTTTACCACCAAGGTCCAAATGATGCCCTCTGTGTCTGCCCATAATGAAATGCTTAGAACTCTTGTACCTCGCTTTGGAACTCAGGGGCTGTGTCTACATTGTGTGCCCTATGATAGGCACCAAATTAATAAGGGGAGGTAAATCATGACCCTAATATTCCTTTGGTGTGTCTAGTTCAAGTTTCACGAATGCATGAACGATTGCTAGAACAATTGCTGTTAGTTGAGAGATCTCGTTGAGGACCTGGCCTGGTAGTTTGGGCTGGACTGTTGCCATGAGGAGCAGGGTCAAGAATAGTTTGCATATGGCTGGGTTCAAGCTGAGAAGGCATGATGGGCAAAAAAACAATGGATTGGGATGCAGCCAGAGGGATTGCCAGTGGATAAGATTAATTCAAGCATTCCATCCATCACTTTGTTAGTTTTTAATTTGCTGCCCTAAGTGTGCTTGGTATTCCCAGAAGTAGGGCCCTGGCTCACTGTGCCACTGGATCTAAGCTGTTCCTGGCTGAAGAGCCCTACCTAGGGAAAAACTTGTCCTAGGTTGCTGATGTTCCGGTTCAGGTAGGATCTGGTCTGGCAGTTCGGGTTGGACTGTTCCCATGGGGAGCAGGTTCAAGACACGGGGCATGGAGGGGGCAAAAAACGATGGATTGGGATGCAGCCCCAAGTGATTGCCAGTGACTGAAATTAATTCAAGCATCACATCCACCACCTTATTGTTTTTACACTGTCAACACCTATGCCAACAGCGGTGCCGGGCTGAGCCTGCTGCTAGCACCCTTGCTAAAAGTGTCAGTGGCAGGGAAACATAAGAGCCCATCTCCCAGCCTCCTAGTCTAGTTTGGGCTCCCAGGTTTCTAGGCCCTGGTGAGTGACCCCTACTCAACTACTGCTATTTTTCCTCCCTTAACGACACTAAACTGCACTACAATGGCAAAGGGCCATATACAGGAGACCTAGCAGTCCTGCCAGATGCCCCTCAGAAGACCTGCCAATAGACCAGGTGAGTGAGACCCAGCCAGTTCCAGGTGAAGGGGGGTTGGCTGCGGCAAGGTTGCTTCACAGTAGGTGCAGCACTGGAGTGTTGAAGGGTGTGGTGCACTGAGGTGCCCAACATAGATGATGATGCCGCTTACTCAACAAGTATCCCTCCCTCTCTGTTGTGGAATAAAAGAACACACATTTTGGGGTCCTCCCTCACTGCCTTCCCCAGAGGACCATCTGTTTAAAATTTTGCCTAGCTCTAAGCATACCATAGAAAATAGAGAACGGATTTGGGAGGTTGACCTGAGAGGGTAACTTGAGAGAGACCCAGAAGTGTCTGATTCCTGCACTGTGTTTGGCTTAAGGCCCCGTACTGGGTCCCCAAGGTGTTACAGTGACATCCCAGGTCAGGTCACTATCTGGGCATTGTCAATGAAAGCCAGCAGGAGGTCCATCAAGGAAAGAGCGAAGAAGCCATCCGGAACAAGGGGAGATACTGATTGTACCATGGCACACCACTAGTGTTCCACTCCAAAGGATAGAGCCCAGGTGACAAAGAGGCAGCCAAGCTAGGTCTCGGTGCAGCCTGCTTCCCCTGGTGAGCTCCTTCATACCCCATCTCCATTAGTCTCAGACACAGCCCTAAACGGCATTGAAAAAGTGGTAAAATTAGCAAAGGGAACCAATGGCAATGTGAATAAACAAACCACAACGCTTCTGGCAAACCCGTAATCCCAGGACTGGCAAATAGAATTTACAGCTCAGTTTTGTTGCAGGCTTCACACAAAGAAAAAGAAAACAAAAATCTTAAAAAAGAACGCAAAAGAATTTAGCACCAGTGCCATTTGTAAAATAACACTTGCACAAAACAGCGCCCTTTTAAGACCAAAAAGTGCACCATCACCTCTAATTCGGCTCGATCGGGTATTGTTGAAAATGACCAAAACATGCTAAGTACACAAATCGCCTGCCACTCCAATGATATTAGAAACTATCTTAATGATCAAGAATTATGAACATCCTCACACCCTTTGGAAAACATTCCCACAATAAGTGGCCAGGCATTGAATGACATCTTTGATGACTCTGCATGGGATGATATAATTGTCCAAGAAGAAGAAATCCTCTTGGCAATACCCAAGGTCCAACGGGTCTTACAAGTGTTTAAAAGGAGTCTGAAGAATTATTTCGAATCATCATTCTTTGATGATCAAACAGCAAAACCACTGTACCCCTGTCACCAGTTGTGAAGATTATTAGCAACAAACCAAAGGAAGGCCAAGAGCTAATTGCAGAGATAAAACAATAATAAAGGATGCAGGAAACATGCTTTCTCATGCTGAAAGAGTCACTTATCACTGCCCCATCTGGCAGGGGGGATCTACTTCAATGGGCTGAGCAGGCAAGTCCCATGCTAGAGGGGAGTTCGGCACCTGTCAAGAGTGATCCAAAAGCAAATAATTATTTCTGCTAAAATTCACAAGAAGTTTCCAACCCAGAAGAAATACAAAATCCCCCTACAATTACTGGAGTAAAGCATGTGGAAAATATGGCCTCTTGGGCTTCAGCCCATCTTGCAGCTGAAGAGGTAGACCAGAGCATTGCTCAAGTTAATTAAGCAGCACTGTAGTGGGGACTGTTTGAAAAAGTGATGCATGCAAATGAGCAGGCAGCTATCATGCGCACAGATAAATTAGATGTTCAAATTTTGGTGCTACAAACGCTGGCCACTCATACAATGGGCATAGCCTCTAAGCTTGATAGGTTGAACAATCTAATAATAAATGCTCAACTGCAGCCAAATCAACTGAAACGTCTTGATATTTTCTCCATTGAACTGATAAGTTGGCCTCTCTTCCATAAATAATCACATTGTTAATACAGGATCTGAAAACTACAGTAAGGGAATCACCAACCCTTACAAATCAACAAGCTAACTGAGACAAGGAACTACCCACACAGTTACATCCTAAACAAAAGGTAAGACCAACCGAGAGTAAGGTAGTTTTGGAAGCATCTAATAAGCAAGCAGAGCGAAAGAGAGAAAGTGAGACTTTGGAGCTATCATCTTGTGCTCCAGTACTCTCAAGGAATAACAAAAAGTGTCTTAAAAAAATAAATAAGAAATCAAAAACCCTTCCAGAACAAAGAACTAATTCTATATGTAAAATTAATAGACACCCCCAGGAGCCCACTCAGATAATACAACAAGAAGAGATGGGCAATAGTCCTGGTGGTAACAAAAGCACTAAGCCCGCAATCAACAAAGAGAACTACATCTATTACAAGTGTTCCTTTCTTGCAGCATGAGAACACAAATGCCACAGGACACAAGGAGGAGAGTTATGAGTCGACAATCTCAGATTATACCAGAATGGAAAATTTTGTAGTGAACAGCAAGAAGCAAAACATTGAAAAGCAGATCCTGCAGAACTTAAGTTCCTATAACAGACCGAGCCGTACTACTCATTGGGAGGTTATTATTTCTAAAATAGAGCCAAATGTCCCAGACCACAACCAAGTAGAACAAGTATGCTGCCCTACTGTGTGCCCTAATCTCCAGTTTAAGTGGAGCATAACACCTTTCGAAATACAATTAAACACAATTGAAGGATCAGTTAGACCAGGACCAGTTACAGATTACTTGCATTCACATGTACTGGCATTGTAAACAAGTAATCCACTTAAGCTTCAACTTAACTCTCAGCACAATGACAAAATCCTGCCTGCTCTTTTTATATATCCAGAATATGTCTCAAGAGGCAGGGGTGATATGTTAAACAGAGGTGATTTGTTGCTACTGATCTCAAAGCTGCCAGGTCTGGAGAGGATTTCCAAAATGGACATAGAATCACTGGCATTCACTCAGGTCAAAACCAAGTGAATGAAAAGACAAGGGTACTCCTTAGAAGCAAAGAAATTAAGGCAAAACGTATGTCACACAAAAATACCTTAGAAGGGTGGGGCATTCAAGTAGTTGACCCCCGAACAACTAGATACCCAAGAACGTTTTCACAAATGGTCCAAAGAAATTCAGAGAAATATCTGGCAATGGAATGTTGGTCAGAGAAAAGATCTGTTCTTAAAAACACACGTGGAGCAGAGCCTAAAGGTAATTCCTTCCAAGTGAAATTGATATCAAGAAGCATCACTAATGAAATCCTTGCAAGCTTGCCCGGAAGCGGGAAAAAGTGACTACAAAGAAATTCTTCAAATAGACAATAGCCAGTGTACCTAAAATAACGCCTTCAAGACACCTCCGTTTGTCGAAATTCAAGCTAGATCTAGGCCTTATAGTGTGTTCTTGGGACATCAGAGGATGTAATAATGTGCTCATGAAACCAGAAGTACTATAGTCTTCATATCAAAATATCATAGTTTGCCTACAGGAGATTTGGCAGATAACTGGCAGTTGCTGGCAAGACTTAAACAAAATATTCACTCCAGGCCAGCCATTACTAAAAGGAGACCACTCCTCGCGTAGAGTGGCTATACACATAAGTAAATGCTTGGAGGTTAATATTACCCCTCTCCGTATCAGTGCAGGCGATCTTGTATTAGTCAAACCTCTTCCAACATTTGCCAAGTTGACATTGATTATTGGTGACTTTTATGTCAATTCACTATTGGCAAAGAAGAAATCACAACTTAAAAATATGGGGCCTGATTTAGATCTTGGCAGACGGGTTACTCTGTCACAAATGTGACGGTTATTCCATCCACCATGTTACAATTTCCATAGGATATAATGGAATTGCAATATGGCAGATGCGATATCCATCTTGTTTATGACAGAGTAACCCCATCCACCAAGATCTAAATCAGGCTCATAGTTCCTTTGGTGAGTGATCAGAGGATGAGACACCCAGAGGCTAAGTGAATCCTCAAAGGCAACTTCAACTCAAAACTACTGGACGGGGCTAGTACATCAATTTGGCAACAATTAAATGATGCAAAATAAGGAATCCTGCCATTAAAACATGGGCAACCCTGATAGTGCTGGCACAGTAGCTGCAACTCTGATGAACAACCTAGGCCTTCACAGTATCAATGGAAAAATTTCCCCAGATCAACTGCCCTTGTACACTCGGATCTCCTGCAGGTACATGACAACCCTGGACTACATTTGGGTCTCAGGGCAGCACTTTTCAAAAATCATATCTTTTACAGTGCTTCATTTGGGGGTCAGCGATCACGTGACCTTAACAAGCCAGGTTGAATATGGAGATCACCACAAAGAATCATTGAGTCTATTAGAATCAGAAGAGGAAGTAATGCCAGTTAAGAAAATCAGATGGAAACTACAGCACCAGGATATGAAATGTGAACAACTTAAAGGGTGTCTTCGAAGGATTGAAACTGAGTTTAAAGGTATGGCTGATAGCTGGCACATAGCCATCACGACTATTCAGGACGACCCCGAATTTTCGAGAGCCTGCTTAGACACATACAAGTTTCTTCACAATAGCCCTCAAATGAGTGATAAAATCAGATACCTGAAAAAAGCTAAACGTTGCAGTAAGACATATGGCTTGCAATGGTACCAACAAACATGTAAGAACCACCCTGCTTCAAATTAGGAAATAGTAGAGGAGAAAGCATTGGGAGCTGAAAAAAAAAATTGACAGGAGAAACAACGGTTAAAATTGTTTAGGGCAGCAAGATAATCAAACCTGCGTGCATTTTGGCTTCATGTCCATCGGTTATTAAGGCCAAAGAAACTTCCAGCACATAGCAACATCACAGTAGCATGATGGTCTAGACATATTGCTATCTTGTATGCGGAGGATGATGTAGCAGCTCCAGAGGAGCATAAAGTCCATGATGCGTAGGGCAGGTGAACCACCGAGCATGAAGTATTAAATGTAAATTATGGCATAGCACTAACAGTATTCAACTCAATACACATGCCAGATGCACCACCCCCGAATGTACTGCCATCTATTATATTAAAAGCAGTTAGTCGTGAGTGAGATTTACTGTTCCTCCTATTTAGGAACTGTCTGCTTTTTAACATAATTCCAAAAAGTTGGAGAGGCTCTATTCTGATACGTGTACACAAGAAGGGCTCTAGAGCTCAACCGGAAAATTATAGGCTCATAGTCTTGCTGGACATGTATGACAAATCATTCTAAAAAATACTTCAAAAAGGTCTGAAGCAATGGGCAGCAGTCAATGAGCTAATTCCTTGTACCCATGAGGGTTTCTGAAAAGGATGTGGGACTGAGGACAATCTGATAACAGCGGCTGCTCTGCCGGAAACAGCAATGTAAATAGGCGCTCCACCTCTGTTCACAGGATTCATAGATGCTTCCACCCCATTGTTCACATAAACAGAGGCTTATTATGGACTAAGCCGCAAAACTGGGGACTTCCGACTCCATTGCTAAATGCCATAATCAATCTCTACTCACAAATGTGGGTGCAGATTCGAGTTACATCTAACTATGTTTTGATGGGCAAGATTGTAACATCAAGGGTGTTGAAACAAGGTTACATTCTGGCCCCCCTACTCTTCAACCTGTACTTGGCCAACATCGCTGTCCATTTAGAAAAAGGGACGTTTCCACAGAGAATGCCAGGCTTGAAAATCCAACTTCCCCAATATGCTGATGATACTATCATCTTTGTCCATACCCAGATTGGCCTCCAGTGCTTGCTGACTACCTAGGAGAATGACAGCAAGCTAAAAAACACTCAAATAAACCGCACTAAGGGCCAGATGCATCAAAGCTTTTTGCATTCACAAACGGTGCGAATGCCCGTTTGCGAATGCAAAAAGCCATTTCAGAATGTATCAAAGGCATTCTGAAAGCAATTTTAAGGAATCTCTAAAATACCGATTCCTTAAAATTGCGACCCTGTTTAGAGAGTCGCAAATTGCGACACTCTAAATAAGAAATCGCAAATAAGGATTCCTTATTTGCGATTTCTAAAGCACATGTAAGAAGCAATTCCTTAATGCGAATTGGGCATTTAGGAATCGCTAATTACCACCAAGTTGAACTTGGTGGTAACCATGTGCAAATTCTAAAAATGCCCTTTTGGCATGTGTGCACCTTACATGTCCTAAAAAACTTTTTGGGGTGCAGCAGAGGGGGCTTTAGGCCCCCAGCACCCTGTGGTTTTGCATTTCCAAAATTGCAATTTCTAGTTAAGAAATCTCAATTTTGGAAATGTAAAAAATTCGCAAATATGGGCCTGCAGGCCCATAGGTGCGAATGGGGCCGGTATCGCAATTTGCGATTCGATAATAGCATTTGCGATTTTTAAGAAATTGCTATTACCGAATCGCAAATGTGATACATTGCATTTTGCGAATCAGAAATAGCGATTTCTTAAAAATCGCTATTTCCGACTCGCAAAAGGCATTCTTGATACATCTGGCCCTTGAAGTAAGATCTTAGTACAAAGCAGGAAAGGGACTTGGTATTTGTCCAATAGGAAGCTGTAGAGAGTAAAAACCTTCAAATACTTGGGTGTTTGCTTTAACGAACAAGGTTGTCAATCTATCCTTTCACAAGTACGCCTATGTGGTAATGATATTTATTTCCTACAAGCTGCTTCAAAAAATGAATGGCCCTAATTTGTTGGGGGTCTGTAGGTTCATCAATAGCAAGCTTATGCCAACTTTGATGAATGGAGCTTTTAAATTTAGAAATCGCCTTGAGACATAACTGAATAACTCAAAATTAATGCTACCTTTCAGTATTTTCCCTTCCCAACTCTGAGCCAGCATCTTGCTTGCGACTGGATTTAATGTACCCAGGCAAAACTTGTAAAAGCGTGCTTTCTGGCACATGGTTGACAAGTGAAGAATGCAATCAATGGCATCTTGAAACACACAATTTGGCAAATCTTTACTGATGAAAAACTAAGATGGCTCAAATATTTGAGAGCCCCGATTGTCATACCACCTAAAGCAAGAAGTAGAATACTGTTGACAATTAAGCTGTAAACAGTCTTGCCTTTATTAGTTTGACCCCACTTCTATACAATGAAGGCAGTATACCATGTTTTCTGATCTATCTTCTGAAACACCACAGGAAAAAAAGAATTAAGGTACAGCATAAATCGACTTAAAGAGTACCACTATGGTCGGTTAACTGGTCAGAGTAGGTCTGCAGACTATGCGGATCAGCATTGGATTCACTATTGCACATAATTTGTATCTGTGAAGCATTATTGTTGCAGAGAAGCTTCTGGCTATGCCCGGTCTTTTTGCAGTTACATACAAGATCGTGCCAGGAAGCAGGCCGGCCCATCCTTTAGGGCGTAGGGGCCACGCCCCCCCACTTTTTGCCCTTCATGAAGAGTGCCAGTCAGGCTGAACAAAGGTCAGCCTGACAGACACTCTTCATGTTCAGGTCAGGCAGCCAGGAACGAGACATGAGCAACTTGCGCAGACTCCTGGCTGCCTGAGTTGAACTTTGCTGGGCTGAAGAGGTCACAGCTCCTGTGCCCTGGGCTCTGCAAAGGTGCCTCAAGGCCCTCCCCCGGATGATGAGGGAAGCGTCACCCATTGACTTCGACCTGGGCACTTCAGGTTTAAGCCCTGAAGCTCCCAGGCGAGTGTCAATCAGTGACACCTTGTCAGAGAGTGGGGTGGGATCGGCAGTCTCACTGACCCCATCCCACTCTGTGATGAAGTTGGGATTGCTGCCTTCCGTCATTGGCTGACCTAAGGTCAGCCAGCGAGGGAAGGCAGCAGTCCCAACCCTCCTGGGACGTCCAAGGCTGAAGGTAAGTGTGTGTATGTGATCTTTTTAAATGAATGTTTGGTGCATGTGTGTATGTTTGAATGTTGATGAGTGTTGTTCATGGATGTGCGTGCGTGTGTGTGTGAAAGAATGAGTATGATTGTGCTTCCCGTCAACCCCCCTCCCTCCTAAAACTGCCGTCCACCACTGCCAGGAAGCAATTGCTGCTTGTTCATCCCTGCAGTCATCGCAGCTTGCAGACAAATTCTTGGAATTCATGAAACATGCAGTTAAGATGCTGGAGAGGGCATCAGATTAAAACTGACTAATTTTGATGTCATAAGACACAGACTTGACCAACTGGATGATAGTAAGTAGGTGCAAGTAAACTACTGACTAGACCAGATCATTTCTGAGGATGCTGGAACAAAGCCTAGTATTGTAGCATCAGTGACTATCTGGTCTAGCTAGAGCTCCAGCTATGTCTGACATGAAAGGGTGCCACTTCAGATAATGACTTTGACATCTCAACTGACACTAAATCTAAGATTATCTTATTAGTTCACAGTATTCACTCTCTTGCAGACCTCGACATTTTACATTTTGTAGATCATAACTGCTGTATAAATATGACATGATTAATCTGTAGCTCTAGGATGCACCTTCTCTCGTAAGCAATCTCTCAGGATGTAATTCTGTTTTATATACCCATGTTTTAGGTAAGTGGGAAAATTGCAAATTAGCATATCAAATGTTTAATTGGTGCTGCTATTTTATTGATTTGATTGTCTCCAATTTGTTTTTGTAATGGTTTTTAATAACGGTGCAATAAACTTACTTACTCAGGCAGTTTCACCATCAACAAGTGTACTGAGCAGCTTCTTTTTGAGATTCAGGCTGTCAGTACATGTGCCACATGATTTCTTGTACTGGCAATGCAGCACTCTTCAGAGGCTGTAGACTGGTGCCCTGCCTCCAACTGACCAGGTTATCAGGATAGACGAAAGCTTTTTTACCGTGGTGACTTAAGTGGTGGTGACCTCAGCAAGATACCACTCTGTCAATTGCTGGCCATATACCTTTTGTGCTGACTGATTTTCATTTTGTGCACATTGTCCCTAGGTATTCAGTCGATACTAGTGCGCAGCTTGTTTTATTTCACTCGCTGTGCCAACCACCGATTTTGTCATCAGTTTAGTGAATCGGTAATTTAATTACCACGGAATCCCTGTATCTGACTGGCTTACACTGCTTCAGCATGGCTGTACTCCACAGGGCTTTCTTTACTGTTTGGGTAGTGTGCTCATACACCCAGTAAAGAATATACTCTATATTCTTGATGCCCTTGAAATATTTTACAAAAAGAACAGAGGATGGAGGGAATACAGAGCAAATCAAACATTCACCCCAGTCACAGATCTGGGTTTGATCCGTCAGTGTTTTGCTTGCCATGCCATTCCAGTTTGTCCCCAACCATATGCAAATCAGTCTTAACACTGTTCCCATGGGAACAGTCCAGCCCGAACTGCCAGGCCAGGTCCTCCCTGAACCAGAAACAAGCATCCTGGGATCGGTTTCAGGGTATCACCCTTTATCAGCCTGGCTAGCTTGAATCTGGTGGCATTGGTGGCATAGCAAGCATGAGGCCTACGTCTGGGCATAGCCTTCCAACTTGGGGTGACAAATGCAGAAACAACAGATGATGGACAGAATGCAGAACAAATTAAACATTCACCCTCAGTCAATAAGATAGGTTTAATCTATCAGTTTTTTTGCTTGCCTTGCGAATGCAGTTTGGACCCAACCATATGCAACTCACTCTTGACCCTGTTCCCCATGGGAACAATCCAGCCCGAACTGCCAGGCCAGGTCCTCCCTGGACCAGAAAAAAGCATCCTGGGACCGGTTTCAGGGTATCACCCTTCATCTGCCTGGCTAGCTTGAATCTGGTGGCATAGCAAGCATGGGACCCATGCCTGGGCATACCATTGCCACTTGGGGCGACAAATGCAAAAACAACAGATGGTTTAATCCATCAGTTTTTTTGCTTGCCATGCAATTCCAGTTTGTCCCCAGTCATATACAAATCAGTCTTAACCCTGTTCCCATGGGAACAGTCCAGCCCGAACTGCCAGGCCAGGTCCTCCCTGAACCAGAAGGAAATGTGTAAATTTGTCCTTTACCCCTTAGATGTGGTTGTAGGCCCATGGCCAACAAGCGCACTCCCTCCCCATTGTGTCTGTCAGCCACTGGCTGACACTGAGAGGGTTAGAAAGGCCCCTTTGGTGCTTTGCACTAGAGGGCTTCCTTTTTTACCCCCCAAGGCTCTGGCTGCTCGGAAAGAGTTTCCAGAGCAGCCTGAGCTTTTTATTTTTTCTGGTTTGTAATGACGATCAGCAAGGCAGGCCTGACATCATTTCATTCCTAAGGTGAAAGTTTAATGAGCTGATCAGATCATTTTACTTTCAGTGAATTAGTGGTTGGGGGCATATATCAGCCCCCTGAGCATTCACTGTTTCTCTTTGGAGAGGCATCACTGGAAAAGGGAGGCTCCCCCCTTTTCAATGGTACCTTTTCCCATTGGATCTCTGCTTGGTGATCATCATAGGCAAGCAATGCTCAACCAGGGATCCACCCAATAGATACCTGGGATGGGGGAGGAGCCCTTGGGCAAGGGATTGTGCTCTTCCAACCCCCCACAAACGTTTAGTCATTCTGCCACCCCTGGGGGGCAGATGGGGGCAATGATCCCTGATCTGTCTGCTCAGGGGACCGGGGGCCAAAAGTCGACAAGACAGCATGCATTTTTGGGGGGCCTGCCCACCAGGGCATGGTCATGCCCCCAGCACCAACATATATAGAACAGTCTTTCTGCCCCACCCCAGGGGGGGCAGATGGGGTGATTATCCCCGATCTGCGCCCCGGGGAGGCAGAAAGCCTGCTAGATGCCAGGGATTTTTTGTAGTAACAATTTATCAGTAGGGGCTGCCTATCAGGGCATGGCCATGGCCCAGCCTCCAACATACATGGAACAGTCTCCCCCCTCAAGAGGGCAGATGTGTTGAGTATCCCCGATCTGCCCCCCAGGGGGGCAGAAAGCCTACTAGACACCAGGGATTGTTTTTTGAATACAAATATAGGTGTGGGGGTTGTCCACCAAAGCATTGCCATGCCCCAACTCCAATATATATGGGCAAGCAGAAAGCGGACTAGACACCTGGGTTTAAAAAAATATATATATATATAGGGGGGAGCTTCCCACCACAGCATGGCCATGCCCCCACCCCAATATATACAAAACGTTCTTTCTACCCCTCAGAATAGCAAATTGGGTGATTATTTCGGATCTGCCCGCGGGTGTAAAAAGCCCACTAAATACCAGGGTAAATGTTTAAAAATAAACATGGAGTGGAGGCTGTACACCATAGACATGGCCATACCCCAACCCCAAAAAGGGCACTGGCAGTCTTTTTGCAACCCTGGATGATGGATGGGTGGTTATTACCACCAATCTGCCCCTGGGGTGCAGAAAGTCCTCTAGATGCCAGGGAAAAAACATAGGGGTAGGGGCTGCCCTACATGGGCACTGCAATGCCCAGCTCCCCACAAAAAGGCTCAACAGTCGTTCAAACCCCTCTTAGAGGTATATGGGGCAAATACCCTCAATTTGCTTCTCCTGGGGGTGGAAAGTCACTTACGAGAGGGCTGCATTCATGCAGCATTATTTAGGGGGGGGGCTCTCGGGCATGGCCTGTGTTCTCCCACTCCAGGGCCCAATAGACTTTCTGTCCCCCCAGGGGGATGTATTCACTTCTAATCTGCTGCCTCATGGGGCCAGAAAGCCCACTAAACACTAGAGATTACAAAATGACGTAAAAACAAACAAAAGGAGGTGGCAGCATACCCTGGCATCAAGCCATCCCCCTGCCACTTAAGGAGCAATAGTGCTATTCAGCCCCCTGGGGACAGATAAGGAGTTTGTCCCAAATGGGAAGAATGGCCCGCATCTGCCACTGGGGGACTTGAAAGCCCACTAGATGTCAAGCATTTCGCATTTGGATCAAAAGAAAGGGGTGTGGGCATTGCGCTCTGGCATTGGCCACAACCGCCACTCTAATAGGGACAACCCACTCTTCCTGTCCCTGCCCCTTCCCCAGGGGTAGGCTGGGGGTTGCCCCAATTTGCCCCCCGATCCGAAATCCCAGTGGATCACAGGACTATTTTATTTACAAAATAATTGGGTTAGTCTGGCACATCCTGACATTAGGCCCCTCTCTCACCCCTAAAGCCTCAACAGTCTTTCTGCTGTCCGGGGTCTATAAAATCCCATCCCACAGGCAAAAGAGAGGACATTTTATTCTTTTGGAGTCTATTTTAGCATATAGGGGTGGGAGTGGGGCTAAATACCAATATCATCCCATTTGTCATGGTGAATGGCTGCATTGTTTTGGGGTTGTGTAGGCCGCCACAAGGAGAAAACTGCAGACCAAAACAATTTGGAAAGCTAGACATCTAGGGGAGTGCAGTGTGGTGTGCTTTGCATGTATCCCATAAAGTTTTCTTACTCAAAAGGCCCTGCAAACCTCAAGCTTTGCCTAAAATCACACATTTTCCTTACATTTCTGTGATGGAAACTTACAGAATCAGGAGGAATAAACAAAATACCAACCAGCCAGCGTTACTCTACTTATGCCGATAAAAATGCTGCACTACTCGTGTGGCTGGGCCAAGCACGTGTGACTTGTATTGATCAAACAGAGGTCAACCGGAGTCCCCTCCAGAGGTTTCCATCACAGAAATGCAAGGACAATGTGTCATTGCAGGCAAAAGTTTGCAGGACATTGTGGGTAAGAACACCTCTTGGGATCTATGCATGACACACAACCATGGAATCCCCTAATTGTATTTCTTTCAAATATGTCTGTGGTTCATAGGTTTGCATGGGTGGTACCATGGCATGGCCCTAAATACCACAACTACACCTATTGCCTATCAATCAATGTAGAGTTTTAGAGCCTTTTGTGTCATGATACCTTAACCCACCAACACAAGTGGAGTACCGTTCTTATTGGGGACATGTTGCAACTCAAACTGGTAGGAAACATGTGGCTCTCCACAGATTCCAGAACATTCCATCACAGAAATGTAAATAAGATGTGTTTTTTTATTCAAAGTTTGTGGTTTGCAAGGGATTCTTGGTAAAACAAAACCTGGTGAGAGCCATGAGAGTTATCCCAACCTGTATTACCCTAGGGGTTGAATTTTCAAAAATGTATAGATTTCCAAAGTTTCCCTATGTGCCGGATGAGTGAGGGCACTGAAATTCACTTCTACCCACTTTGCAATGAAAGGCTCAGTTTTAAGTGGAAAAATGTGATGTATCCATGTTGTGTTGTGGTCGTTTTCATGTCACTGGCATTAGGCCAACCCACACAAGTAAGGTACCATATTTATCAGAAGACTTCGAGGAATGCTGGGTGGAAGGAGTTTTGTGGCCCCGCAGATTCCAGAACTTTCCATCACTAAAACTTGAGGAAAATGTGTTTTTTTACTTAAAGTTTGATGTTTACAAGGGATTCTGGGTAAAAACAAACCTGGTGAGAGTCACATAAGTCACCCCACCCAGGATTTCCCCAGGTGACTTGATTTTTAAAAAAGTACAGGTTTGCTAGGTTTCTCTAGGTCCCAGGTGAGCTAGATCATCAAAATCCACAGCTGCCCACTCTGCAAAAAGGGTCAGTTTTGAGTGGAAAAATGTGATGTATTGATGTTGCGTTTTGGGATGTTTCCTGTCTATGGCACTAGGCCTATCCACACAAGTGAGGCACCATTTTTATCAAGAGACCTGGGGGAATGTTGGGTGTAAATAAGTTTGTGGCTACTCACAGATTCCAGAACTTTCCATCACAGAGGATTTGCATGGGATTCTAAGTAGTAAAAACCTGGTGAGAGCCACACGTTACCCCACCCTAGATTTCCTGAGGTGTCTTGTTTTGAAAAAGGTACAGTTTTGCTAGGTTTCGCTAGGTGCCGGCTGAGCTAGGGCCTAAAATTACAGCTACCCACTTTGCAAAAAAAGGGTCAGTTTTAAGTGGAAAAATGTGATACCTCCATGTTGTGTTTTGGGCCGTTTTTTGTTGCGGGCACTACGCCTACCCACATAAGTGAGGAACCATTTTTAGCAGGAGACTTGGGGGTATCCTGGGTGGAAGGAGGTTTCTGGCTCCCAGCAAATTCCAGAACTTTCTATCACAGAACGGTGAGGAAAATGTGTTTTTTAGTCAAATGTTAAGTTTGCAAGGGATTCTGGGTAAAAAAAAAAACTGGTGTGACCCATGCAAGTCACCCCACCCTGGATCCCACCGGGTGTTTAGTATTCAGAAATGTGCACATTTGCTAGGGTTCCCTAGGTGCCAGCGGAGCTAGGGCTAAAAATCCACAGTTACCTACTTTGGAAAAAAAGGGTAAGTTTTCAGAGGAAAAATGTGATGCATCCATGTTTTGTTTGGGCCATTTCTTTTCACTGGCAGTAGACCTACCCACACAAGTGAGGTACTATTTTTATTAGAAGACATGCCAGAGTATACAATAGTAGAACATTGGTTATTTCCAATTGGATTTCACTGCATGTAGCCCTTCCAAACATAAGCCAGTGTGTAAGAAAGAAAACGCCTTGAAAGATATACTCTAACTCATATGCTAGTACAGGCACACACAAATTCAGAGATGCACAAATAACGCCTGCTCCTACACTTCTTGGGCCAGATGTAGGAAAGTTTTGCGAGTCGGAAATGGCCCGAATCGCTATTTGCGACTGTGCAAAATCGGAAATGGGATGCAAAAACCCCATTTCTGACTTGCAAAAAGCGATGCGAGCCGTTAGCGACTCGCAAAATGTGCGACCCCATTTTGTGACCCGCAAATAGCAAGTCGCAATTTGCGAGTCGCAAACCATATGCAATTGCAACTCGCAAATTGCGACTAGTCGCAAAAAGCCCATTTTGCACTTGCAATTTACTACTAACTCAGAGCAGGTGGTAACCATAACCAAAGTATAAAAGGAGACCCAGAAGGCATCTGGGTTACTCAAGATGGCGGAGATATACCTGATAGCAGTGAGGAGGAGAGTCCCCGCAGCCCAGCAGAGGAGGAGGAGGGGCCACAGACAGGAGAAGATATATAGAACAAGGCAGACTCTTTTTCAGCAAACTGAGGAAGAGATATACGAGAAATACCGCCTTAGCAGCGCAGCCATACTAGAATTAATTGATTTACTAAAACCACAGCTAGAACACCAGACTCTGCGCGGCTGCGCCATCCCTGCGCATGTGCAAATGCTATGCTCACTGCACCTCTTGGCCTCAGGGAGCTATCAGGGGGTCATTGCTGTGGCAGGTGGGGTATCTCAAAGTGCAGTGTCAAGGTTCCTCAGGGCATTCCTAGATGCCATACTCACACACAGGTCTCACTTCATATACCTACCCAGGAATGAGGCAGAAATCAACAGCACCAAGCTGGACTTTCACCGGATTGCCAACTTTCCCCATGTCATAGGATGTGTAGATGGGACACATATTCAAATATGCCCCCCTGCAAACCTGGAACATCTTTTCCGCAACAGAAAGTGTACCCACTCACTCAATATTCAGGTTGTTTGTGACGCCCATTATGTCATCACTGACATTGTAGCTAAGTTTCCAGGCAATACCCATGAATCCTACATTTTTAGGCACAGTGGGATACACCAACGCCTGGAACGTGGGGAGTTTGGAGACGGATACCTCCTAGGTTGAGCTGCATACACCTTGTAGACATACAGACAGGTCACTGTGCACACCAACCAGGACTTTCTAACAGTGTAATGTTTGTGCCCAACAGGTGACAGTGCATATGCTCTACGGCCATGGATTATGACTCCGTTCTTAACACCCAGCAATGAATGTGACAGGCGATACAACAATGCACATAAGAGGACCAGGAACCTTATCGAACGCACCTTTGGATTACTGAAAGCAAGATTCAGATGCCTCCACCGCAGTGGAGGTGCCCTCCAGTATACCCCCATTACAGCATTCAAAATTGTTGTCGCATGCGCCATCCTTCACAATATAGCCACCCGACGTGGGCTATCTCTCACCCCTGCAGACCCAGATCCTGAGGATGAAGAGCAAGAGCAACCACATCACCATCATGGGGATCAGAGTATAGCTAAACAAGGCAGACTGAGACGGGAACACATAGCAAACCAATACTTTGGAAGGTATGTGTCAACTCCAACCATACTCACCTATTGACCAAAAACTCCATTTGTTAAGTGGAACAAAAAACTATTTAATTTGTGCAGAAATACAACTATTTACAAATAATAACTGTTCATGGTCATCTAAATGCAAACCATGCATGGGGCACATTGATGTCATGTGCCACATCATCAGGGACAGGGTTATGTCTATGTCCTACGGCGGCCCCTGCCAGCCTGGCTGGTCCCTGGTGGTTCTGCAGTGCTCTTCCTGGTACTCCCACTCCGGAGCACCCTAGTGTCACTGGCAGAGACACTGCTCACTGTAGAGCCCTCCTCGCTGTCCTGGGGTGTGTCCCCTGTGCCCCTGGACAGATGCCGTGCCTCCATTAAGTCAATCATGTGTGTGATACGGCCCAGGGCCCTAGCCAAATCTCCAGCAAAATGGCCCATTTCGACCTGGAGGCCAACTGTCCTTCTCAACAGGCCAGTGGTGTTCACAGCCAGTCTGCCGATTGATGTGGCCATCCTGTCAAGCCTCTGTAGGAGCTGACGGTCACTGCGCCGCCCACCCTCGCCCTGTGCCAGTAGTCCTGCCACCAGATCCCTCATGGACAGGGCTAGGTCCCCAGTGTTTGTGGCAATAACGTCAATTCTGGAGTTTAGATGCTACATGCTGGCCTCGTTGTTTCTGACAAAGAGGTGCAGCACACCATTAATCCGGCCTAATATATTGTTTTGCAGGCGCTGACCTCGCAGCAGCTGTGCCTCACTGTTGGTGGTAGGTTGACGGCCGGACACAGCCTGCAGCCCTGATCTCCTGTACCTGCGTCGCCTGCGCAGCGGTGGCTGCCCTGTGTGCTCAACTGTGTCACTCCTGCCTGTTGCTGGCGCAGCCTCCTGGAACACAGTTGCAGCAGGTGTGGACATAACAGGGATGGTGTTGGTCGTGCAGGTGGGAGTGGTGGCAGCTCCTCATGGGGCTGGCTGCTGTGGGTTGTGGTGGTGTCTTGTGGGAGACCTGTGGGACATGGGGAACACACTGTCAGTGTCTACTATCTGTTGCACACTTCTTAATAAACATTTGCCTATGAACTGCCTACTTGACTACATTTCCCATAATGCATCATTCTGGTGTTTGCAACCCTGAAATGGAGCTATCTTGGTTGAGCATGCCCCTGTGTACATGGTGGGTGGGGGTACGGCATTGATAGGGGTACAGGCATATCACATGGTACTCACCGGTTGATGTAGTGGGCTCAGAGGTGTCCAGATCTCCAGATCCTGACACTGCCTCCTGCTCCAGGGTCTCCTCCACCCTTTCTTCCAGGGGTGTGGGTGGTGGTACTGATGATGGTCCCCCTCCTGTGCCTCTCATTTCCCGGAGCCTTTCAGCCACCCTCTCCTTGGTCCGGGAGCGGAGGTCATACCACAGTTTTTTAATCTCTTCCACACTCCTGTGGCTCACCCCCAGGGAGTTGATTTTTTCCTGGCTCTCCTGCCAGAGTTGTCTTTTGGTGGCTTCTGGCACATTGAGGGCTGCCTTTCCAAATAGTTCATCATAGTGCTGACAGCATTCGTCTGTCAGCACCTCCAGCTCCTTCTCTGAGAATTTTTGTTTTCTTTTTCTAGGAGTTTCTTCCATTGCAGCTGCTGTTCCTCCTGTGTGCAGTTCAGCAGTTTAAATGGGTGTGGTCCTCCCTCCTCCCAGGTGTATTACTTAACTTCCTGGCTGTGATGTCATCATCATGTGCCAGGAAGTGTTTCCAGAGTGTTCTGGAGTGGTTTCTGGAGTGTTCTGCAGCACCTGCAATCAATTTACATGGTACTCGCAATTTGCGACACCCACTCGCAAATTGCGAGTTTGTTTTTTGCGTGGTCGCAAAAAGCGACCTCGCAAACAGTGGACTCGCTCTCTGCGTTGCGACTCCGGGTGCGAGTCGCAATTTCTACACTGACATTGTACCTGCATTTCTATTAGCGACACGCAATTTGCGAGTCGCACTTACTCGCAAATTGCAAGTCGCTAATTTTTTCGTACCTACATCTGGCCCCTTATCTTGTGCTCATTTCAGAAATATGTAGATTTCCTTGATACCCGTTTTTCACTTTACATATTTAACCATATGAGGTGATCTGTAGTGGGTACACAATGGAATACCATTGTACAGTGCAGCTCAAATGTTGGCTCAGGGTAGCTTGGTTCCCTGAAGAACCTACAATTCCTAGATATCCCCGCAACCACAAGGGTCTTTCAGACGTAATGCTATATTGGTTTTGTGGATCGGCCATTGTGACAAAAAGATACAGAAGAAAACGATGTCAGACATTTCTATTTTTCCCTACTCATTTTCAATATGTCTTTATTTCAACAGATAGTTTCTTTAGGAAAACCTTGAGTGATCTATGGACCCCTTGCTGAATTTGGAAATTTGATTTACCTTTTATAAATCTATAACTTTCCTGGAACACCCATGGGTTTCACACTGGTTTCCACTATAAACTGGAAGTAGCTTGAAAGCACAAAAAATAGGAAAATGGGCTACCACTTTGAAAAATGCCCAAACTGTGTTAAAAAGTTAGTTTTTTTTTCTTCACCTCTGCACTTTCCCGAAAGCTGGGGAGATGGTGACTTTAGCACAGCAAATTGTTTATTGATGCCATTTTACAGGGAAAAAACTGACATTTTAATTGAGAACACTTTTTTCCTATTTTTCCCAAAAACTAAAGTTTAGCTATATTATACTTATTTTCTCAATCCCCACAAGGGGCATGAACAAACCGTGGGCACCCTTCGAATCCCCAAGATGTAGAAAGAAAAGGACACCAATTTAGCATGGATACCTTATGTGCAAAAAAGCAAGCAAGAACGACCCCAAATTGCAAAAAAGGAGACTCAGCACTGGTGTGGGAAGGCCACACAGTTGAGGGATTAATCATTTTTTTCTTGTTTATTTGATGTCCTCTCTTACTTAGAAGTCATCAGTAGGACCTCCAGTGATGTTTACCTTCTTAGGGCACCAGGGATACTGTTGATCTGAATGGGGTTGTGTACCTTTCTGGGGCATAACTATACTGAATGGAAATGTGTACCTAACTGGGGCACTATGCTATTATTGCATGGCAATGTTTGCTAGGCAGTGCATTGTGATGTTGGGCATCATGATACTGCATGTGAGTGTAGAGATTCCTAGGCCATTGTATTTCTATATGGAAATGTATTCGTACCTAGTGTACTTTGATTAGGACCGGGCATAATTTCAGTTACGCTGAAGTAATTGGAGTAAATTAGGTCATTTTGCATTACTCTTTGACACGCAATTACTAATAACTATGCGATTACTCCTGCTCACGTAAATATGAGTAATTTGAGGGGAAGAATCGTACCCCAAGAGCACATTTAGCAATCATGAGCAACTGTTCCCTATTCGAGTTCTACTGCATTTAGCACTATTTCTTTTTGCTCTATGTTTGTAGGGTTAAACACTAGAGTAAGCCGAGGGAAATTCTACCCCAAGAGCACATTTGACGAGTGCGTTTGGCTGCTCGTGCCCACTATTTGTGGTCTGTTGCATTTAGTTCTATTTCTAACTGCAAAATGCATTCTTGCGCCCATTTTGGATGCGTGGAGTCATTTTTGCACTAAAAATAGCGCTAAATGCAGAATTACTCTTTTATCCCATGGAATTCTGCTACACTCAATTGCACGTGTTACGCCCACCCCCTAATTGTGATACTAAATGGGCATTCTGATCCAGGCAATGAAAAGTATGCTTCAGTGGGGCAATTAACACTACTATGTAGGAAATGACATTGTGGTATATTAAGCTGAGCGTTGGTTCATTTTATCTTCCCTCCTGGATAGATATTATACTACTAAAAAACACCAAACAATGGTCGAGAAATATCCTATACTAAAATATTTATGCAGCACTTTTATGTGAGTGTGTGTGTGAGTATGTATGTACACATACATATAAAATATGATTTTTATGTTAAAAGTATGAACTGAGTTAACTGTTTTCAAGTCCCGTAATTTTAAGGGGTTCAAGGTGATTTATTGCTATTGTGTCTAGCCACAAGTGTTGTCACAAGCAATAGGCGGCATGGAGATGTTCCTACAGTAAGTGTAAGCCACACAGCCTTACTCAGTAGGCTGAACATAATCAGACACACCATTATATTCATACACAGCCACCATCAACCACCCATATACTTCCCATCATATGTCAGGACTTCTCCGCACACACCTGCCATCATACTTCCATAAACAGTAACAACGTTCTAGAAAAACTATGAAATTCCCTAGAAGAACTAAAGTAAAAAGGGACTTACAATCGAATAATATGTTGAGAGTCGCTATGCTAAAAATCTAAAACAATATTAAACTAAAATGTTATGGTATTACCTTTACCTAGTGTCCCGCTATACTAACTCAACCTTAACTTCCACCCTACCATAGAATTTCAATAAGCACATTTTCACAAATAAAATAACACACTACCTTATATAGAATATTTTAAAGCGCATCTGCAATAACACATAAATGGAACCAAACTTTTTTAACATCAACATTAAAGATGCCATGGTCCCAGTGTACTAATTTTTTGCGATTCACAAATGGTCACAAATTGCAAACGCAAAAACACTATGTAGAAATGTACTGAAGACCAACAAATAACAGAGCCCCATATGTACAAAGACTCTCATTTGCGACTCCTATATTTTGAATCTTAAGAAATCTCACTTTGGGAATCGACAATGGGAATGTACCCTAATTGCGATTTCTTAATTGCGATTCCTGTGGAGTGGCAATTGCAATTAGGAAAGACCAATTTAGGATATCACTAAATTGCAATTTCCTAGTAGGAAAACGTCCATTTTGCACACATGGGCAAAAGTCACACAAACTGCATAAAGAACCAGCAAAGCAGTGAATTGGTAATTTACGGTCTGTCCTAATTTTAATTAAAAAATAGGATGTCACAAAAGCTTTGTACTAAAAATTAACAATTTGCAAATGGTATCAAACAATGCACTTTGCACTTATGAATTGCTATAAAGTGGAAACAGGCCGTAACCAAGCGCGCAGTATAAAAAGGGATCCAAAATGCATCTGCTGTTTGCAAATTTGCTGTTTTACATGGTTAAGTGAATAAGGACTTTGGCAGCAAGAGGAAGAGGAAACGGGAGGTGATATTGAGAGTCAGAGTGATACTTTTTGAATAGACAGGTGTAGATTTATGGCAATTACAAGCTCAGTGGGCGATTATACTTGAGCTCATAAAAGACATGGAGCCTGTTCTAAGAACACACAGATATATAAGCCAGGTCATACCAACATATGTACAGGTCCAGTGCTCAAAGCACCAACCTACAAAATGTTGTACGTCACAGATGCCCAGATTTACGACCATTATAGACTCTCGCCACTCGCAATTTGTGAATTTGTTTTTTGCAATTCGCAAATTGGGATTCATAATCCCTATTGTACAACAGTGTCTTCAATAGTGTTTGCGATTCGCAAATGGGTCGCAAGGGTTCAGCCTCACCAATATTCATAAGGCAGGTCACAATTTGAGACCCATTATGAATGGATACAATCACAAGGATAGTGGCCTGCTATGGTCAGCAGACCACCATGCCTGTGATTGCTTTTTGAATAAAGCATTTTTTTTTAAATGTAACCCGTTTTCCTTAAAGGAAAACGTGATGCATTACAAATAAAAAATGAAGTTTCCTTGTCAGTATTTCAGAGTAGGCAGTGGTCTATGGGACCACTGCCTGCTCTGAAAAGATTTTGGCACACCATTCACAAAGGGGAAAGGGCCCCTTGGAGACCCCTTCCCATGTGCAAATGGGCTACCACCTACTTAAAGGTGGTAACTGCAATTGTTTTGCTACCTCATTCCAGGGCGCAAAACAATTATAATCCCCTTGCTACTCACTATTAGGAAGGAATGCCCTTAGACCCTCCTTCCTAATAGCGAGTTGCAAACCCTATTTTGCGAGTCAGTAACTGGTTACCGACTCACAAAATAGGATTGGTGCATGGTACAAGGCCACTTAACGGTCGCAAACAGCAAATTTTGCCGTTTGCTATCGCTAAATAGCTTTGTACATCTGGCCCAGAGAGTATTACCTATGTCCCTGGCTTCAAACACCATACCTCAATGTCTGGACTTCATGTGAAAACTATATAATAGTGCACACAACCAATGCAGCTCATTTGTGGAGTGCACATTTCACCTACTCAAAGGAAGATTGAAATGTCCAGAAAGAGAAGAGGATACTGCAGTGCACGCCATGTACATCAGGCAAAGCTATAGTTGGCTATGCAATTTTACATATCTTTAATAGAAACGTCTGCCCTCAGTACCTGTTGATTGATGAAGACTCAAATTAAGAGGAACGAAACCCCCTTTACACCCAACAAGGTAAGATGCAGTCAGTGATGCGGAAGAGCACATTGTGCAGATATAACAAGAAACCTTTTTAAGGTAAGTGCTATATGTTAGATGACAGTATGAATAACACTTAAACACAAATGCAGGTTTAACAAGATGGTCCTGTTTATTCACCAGAGTAGCTATAATGAAAAACAAAACAACTGCCCTTCCTGGAATGTACTCCCTTATGGAAATAACGGAGACTACTAATTTTAACATTAACATAAAGAAATATCATAATCGAGTTAGCATGCCAGCAATGCAATTTAATGTCTCCTCCTCTCTCAGCTTACATTTCCTTCCCTGCAGGTGTAGCTGAATCAGCTCCTCCATCACTCTGTACCTCTTGCACAGAGGCTCTACTGAGGCTAGGAGTCTCCTCACTTTCTAGAGCTGAAACTTGCTCCGAAGTTGTAGTATGCGTTGTCTTCAATTTCTCAAGTGCTGTAGGAACCTAAATTTAAGCCACCTGCAACATCTCCACTATAATATTCCGATCACAACCTGGAGGTTGAATGCACATCTGGACAGCACAGTGGTGGTACTAGCCAGTTTGTTCACAGATTTTTTAAATACATCCAATCTTCAGGGAAGATGAAGTTGTATGCACCTTTGCAATGTGATTCCTTCTCTAATGCACTTCTCAGGAATTGACTGTCTATGTCATGTTATTGAGTGATCTGAAACCATCATTGTTTGTATTGTCCGCAGCCTGAAACCCTTATTTTATGTGTGTCACAAGACCCCCAACGTTCTTAATGAGGGCTCACAAGCTCTTTAACTGCTGGCCATGTATATCAAGCATTATGACCTCTAGTTCCTGACTTTGGCAAAATATTTCACAGCTTCCTTGTCTTCATGGTCCCTGGAGTCTAGTGTTCTATTCATAGTATGGGTTCTATGTAAAATCCTGCTGCTTCTTTGCCTTGCCCTCATGACTGTCTGTTGATGGGATGGTGGTGGGGCTGCAGGTTGCCCAAGAAGGCACAACTGATTTGGACAACTCTTGCCCTGTTGTTCAGGGCTTTTTCCCTGGAATATTGATTAGTGTTGTTTTTCTGGGCTCTCCAATATCTATTTCCAGCTCACCCTTCTCTTGCCTCCTGCTACTCCCTTTGGAGTGATGGAATGTCCATAGTAAAATGCTTGCTTACTGTTTTGTTTCAGTCACATGCCTGGAGCATGTCAACATGTTTTAATATAACACATTTCAACTAGTAAGTAACCACATTTACGTATGGCCCAATATGCGATTACCTAATTGCGATTTTTATGTGAATCGCAAATAGGTAATCACTAATCAGCATGTATGTAGCGAAACGCAGTTCTGTTTGCTGCTCACCAAAAATGCGGGTTGCATTTTTGGAAATCGCAATTCACGATTACCTAAATTGCAGCCTTGGTCGCAAATTGCAAATGCAATTTTAAAAAGAGAATCATTTCCTGGTTCAGGTGTTACACCCTGGGGCTCAAACACCTGAACCAGGAAGTGTTTCTCATTGGCTGCCAGTGAAGCTGAGAGAGAGAGGAGGAGCAGCAACCTTCTTTGGAGAACAGCACCTGTTGTGCCCTGAACAAGCCAACCCCCCTCCTCCACCCTCCAAACATGGAAAGCCAGGACAGACATAAGGAGACCGGGGGCAGGAAAAGAAAAATGAAATTATCAGAAATAGAGATTGAGATCCTAACTGAGGAATGTTGCACCCACCATGATTTGCCCTTCTAGAAGACCTCCATGGCTCTCCCTGAGGCACAGAAAAAAACATTTGGAGTGACATGCAGGCAAAAATAAATGCAGTTGAGGTCAGACAGCACTTTGTGGAGGAAATCTACAAAAGATGGTATGACCTCTGGTCAATGACCAAAAAAAGGTGGCCACATGCCTGGCAGAGAGTTGTGCTATAGGGGTGAACCTCTCAGAGTAGCCCCACCTACAGCCATTGAAACACTGGTGGAAGGCACCTATGAGCCAGAGGCAATTGTTGTATTTAGACAAATAGACACCTTGACTTCAGGACCCAACCCAAGTAAGTGGAGCATGTACTTTGTACCTGTTAACCATTATCTTAAATCTACAGACACATGTAAAGATAGCACTGACTGCAGCCACACCAGTGCAATATGGGAAATGTAGTACATGAATCATGGTTTATTTTTTCAAATGTTAATGTGACAAAACAACAAAGGTACGCTAGGTGGCTCACAATTATATACACAAAAAGTAATTTAAATTTCCTTCTGCACCACAGATGAAACCACACAGCATGCAGAAGGGGCAAAGCCAGGTGGCGGTGAGGCAACTAACATGGATAAGAAAGAAGACCCATTTGACACCTCCAGTGGAACTCCCACATCACATAGCCACACCACAAGTGCTGTTTTTCCACCTCTGCCTGCATCACTAGAGGAGGAGGATGGCCAACAACAACTGAGTCCTGCAATTACTCCTGTAGTGAGACCACACCAGCTGCATCTTCTGGGGCATGTTCATACAAGTCGTAGGGCAAGACCTGTGCCACAAACACATCCATCAACCCCACAATCAGCAGAAAACATACATGTATTCCGAGGGCTGGAGAAGTTCATGTTACATATTTAATGCCTGCAACACAAGTTAAAATAATGAATCGCAAGTTGCAGAACATGCAAGACAATCTATTTATGGGTTTTGGAAACGTTGCCAGTCAGTTGATGGAGAACCAATGACAAATAGACCACAAGATGGACAGCATGACAGTTGGCTTTGAGAAGTTGTGTCTCCAACTTGCTGATGCTGACTCCAGTCACAAATGGACAGAAAGCCACAGTACAGCAAGAATGGACACCCTAAGCTGTTCCATCGGACGTCTAGCACATGCAGCATGAACCCTGTATAGAAGGACCGTAAATCTACAGGTTAAAATGGGGCACTTTACTGATGATGCATTGAGGGGGTTGCAACAAATCACATCTGCAGTCGAGGCAATACAGACTGACAGCATTGCAGGTTTCACTGCTAGAGAAGGTCAGGAAAGTAAGGCTCAATCGCACATTAGCAGTGTGTCCACTACAGATGCTAGGTCAATGTCACGCAGCAGCCAGGCAAGCTACCACACAACCAGAAGGTACACCGTCAGCCCACAGGAGCAAGAAGCATTGAGTATTGTGGTTTATTCTGCATTCTTTAAGGTTACTCATTATCTGGTGGCATTACCAGCAGAGCAGTATTTCATGTTCATCTGTTTGTTTTGTTTCACACCACAATACATGCCTAACATTAAAGGATATATTGGTTACAAGCATCAACCTAGCTGTGTGTTATTTGAACGTACACAATGTATTTTTTGTGTCGACTTACCTCCCAAAGTATGGCAATGTGGTCCCTGCACCTTCTCTTCTCCACTGCTCTGCTCTCACCTGTAGATTGCAGCACTGGTGGCACAGGATTGTCATCCTCGAAATCTGAGGCTGACACATCGATATGTGGGCCTCTCCTAGTGGCAATATTGTGTAGGATGGCACACGTTGCTACTATCTTACAAGCAATTTCTAGAGAATATTGTAAGGCAACCCTTACTCTTGTGTAGGCATCTGAACGAGCTTTCCGTAGGCCAAATGTCTGCTCAATCACACTCTTGGTGTGGCAATGTGCACTGTTACAATGCCATTAATTTTGGGTGGTTGGTGCAACATATAGTGGTTGGATCCAAGGACGTAGGGCATACGCACTATCTTCTGCAAAACAGACATTGGTGTGAGGCTTCATAATAATTAGACTGGGTTACAACAAACATATATCTGTATGTACATTTCTTTTTTGTCCCCAATAGATATCATCAACAAACTCCCCCATTTCCAGCTGCCTGTATATTCCGCTGTGCTTGAACATGAAGGATGCATGGGCACTACATGCATATTGTGACACAATATCAGTAATGATATGTTGGGCGTTACATACTACTTGAATATTGAGGAAATGTGTATTGTTCCTCTTTCTGAAAAGATATTCCACTTGGGATGGAGGACATGTAGGCATATGTGTCCCATCTATACACACTAGGACATAGGGAAAATTGGCAATTCTGTAAAAGAGTAATTTTGTACTTTGCATTTCCTGTGCATTCCTGGGTAGGTAAATGTGGTTGTGAATCTAGAGCAGCATAGAATCTGAAAATGTATGTAAGAAATGTGAAAGTGCAGTTTGAGACACCACTCCTGCTACAGCAATCACACCCTGGTAACTGCCAGAGGCCAATAGGTGTAAGAGCACAACACCTGAACATGAGTGAGGATGGAATTGCTGCGCTGTGTCCTGCTTTCCAGATGATACTGGCAACAAGAAGGGAAGTCCCTGTTACCCCCCTGGATCAGGGACAAAAGCAATAATGTAAACAAGAAAATATCCAGAGGGGATAAATATAAGCTTAACTAACAAAGTGAAAAGCTTAATTATTCACTAGAAACTAATTTTGTTTTATTTCCAATTAAGCAATTAAACTATAGTGTCCACCGATACCTGTGTACCGAGGGAAATCTTATATACAAAATGACAAATAGAAAAAATACAATATATACATATTATACATCACAAGAAACAACAAAGGAAAGTTCCATTATAGCACTGTGAGAGAGTATGATCTGCAAACCAATCAATGACCAGCAGTCACAAAGAAAGGTAATGACGATTGTCCATGGAGAGTATCTTAGTATCTTCATAAATTCCAAAAGTCACTCCTTGAAAAATATTCATTGTCCTGAGGAGGCCGGATTTGTTAAGGCCGAAACGCGCCGACTATATTTTTCAAGGAGTGACTTTTTTAATTTATGAACTAGAAATCACAGACTGTATCGGACTTTCTCTCGGTGACTGCTGTTTACATTACTGCTTTCCAGATGAGGCTGTAATAGGGCAATTATCTCCAGAATTACATTGCTACTTAGCCTGTATTTGTCATATATTTCTTCCTCTGTTTTTGAAAAATGGTCAGCCTGACTCTGTAAATCTTCTCTTGTCTCCGCATTCTCCTCTGCTGGGGAGCCAGTATTTACGCCCTCCTTTCAATCAGGTACGGAGCAGCCATTGTGGAAACCCCTGATGCATCCTTGGCCAGCTTTATTACCTTGCACCCAGTTATCACCTGGTCTGAGCTGGTGGTAAACTGCATGTGCAAATGGGCCTTTATGCGAATATTTGCTATTTGCAACTGCCTCTAACATGCCATTTGCGAATCGCAAATAGGGATTTCCTAATTGCAATTCACTATTATAGTTTGCTAAAAATACAGACTCGCAAAAGAGTTGCATTGCAAATTTTGGATTGTTAATGGCTTTTGTACATTGCAAAATGCCATTTTTGCATTCTCAAAGCACTTTGTGAACTTTTTGCAAGTTGCTATTTTTCGTACATGTGGCCCGAAATGGCTAGTTTATACTTTGCATTACAATGATGTTATTATAACTTCCACAATCCATTATCCAGTCAGGATCAATGCGTAACTGGATTTTTTCCTCCTTGAGATGGCATTACAGATATCTATATACTTCACATTCTGACAAGTGACATCAATGTAGGGGGCCAATTTTAATTAGTACGCATGTGCTAATGAGATGGGGGAACATGTACGTACCATTTTTCCTGTTGCAAATGGCCCGATTCGCAGACAGGAAAAAAACATTTTGGTATGTACAGATCCTATTTTGCGATTCAGTAATCTATTTACCGAATCGCAAAATAGGTTTGCGAGTCGCAATTAGGAAGGGGCCTTCCCTTCCTAATTGCAAGTCGCAGCACAATGTAGCATTGTTTTGTGACCCTGAATACGGTCACAAAACAATCGCAATTAGCACCAGTTTTAAACCCCTTCCCTTTTGTGAATAGGAGCAAAAATATTTTTTCAGAGCAGGCAGGGGTACCCCGGACCACTGTCTGCTCAGAAAAAATGTTTTTTTTTATTTAAATTTTTGTTTTTGAAATGCATCTCATTTTCCTTTAAGGAAAACGGGATGCATTAAAAAAAGAAACTGCAGGCCACCATCCCTGTGAGGGCAACAATTCCAAATGGGGTCCCAAATTGCGACCTACGTCATTAATATTCATGAGGTAGGTCATTTGGACCCCATTGCGAATCGCAAACAGTGTAAAGTACACTGTTTTACATAAGGTTTTTCAGCTCGCAATTTGTGACTTGCAAACGAGTCGCAAACTGCGAGTCGCAAAACTAGGGGTCGTACATCTGGCCCATGATCACTACTTATCTATGCTGGTATTGGTGCAGAAGTGTCAACTGTGCTCACTCCACTGATTGCCGTAGGTTGAAGTACTGAATCAATAAATGTTTCCGCAGGAGCAGATAGTCGTTTCATTAAGTGCCACTAACCACTTTCTTTCAACGTGAGAGCCTCTCATTCGTGGAGGAGCACAGATCATACCACCTTTTGCTAACCTCATTGATGGTACACTGTGAAACTCATTTGGCATTTATCCTGTCTTGAAGGCTGAACCTATTTTAATTGTCGTTGGTTTCAGGCAATCATCACTGTGAGCCACATATTCCTCAACTGCGGCCCTCAACTCTTTCTCACTAAACTTGTGCTTCCCTTTGCTTGCTCCTTTGAACCTGTATGAGTACTCTCTTGTAATAATGCTTTTGGATTCTGTGACTGCTTAGCTTGTCTATATTTGCTCCTGGCATGTTTTGGGCATGTGATGGTCATTCCTGCTTAAGATGTCACTAGTCACTCTCAGAGCGACATTAGCAGTTTGCATTTCTCTCCGAATCGCAATTTTAGAATGCCACTTCCTATTTTCGCACTGTCTTACATTAGCTCACAGGGATTTCCAATTTGCAATTAGCTACTGTATTGTTCGTTAATTCTTAATCGCAAATGTATCCCTTTGTACATTGGGCCCCAATATACTACTGCACTGTGTAATGCAAACAGTTTGTGAAAACATTCCATGTCCCAAACCAATATAACCAGCAAACGACATTTCATATATAAAATAATTTATTGCAAAAATTAAAATTTCTTGTAATTGAAATGCAATAATTAAATTATATAAGCATAGAAACCAAGGGCCACATGTACAGAGATCCAGTTTTGCGACTCGCAAATTGCCAGTCTTAGCGACTCGCAATTTGCAAGTCGCAAAAACGGATGTACAACAGTGTACTTTACACTGCTTGTGATTGGATTGGAAATGGCCGCCCTCACAGGGATGGTGGCCTGCTGGAGACAGCAGACCACAATAGCTGTGACTGCTTTTAAATAAAGCAGTTTTATTTTTTTAAATGCAGCCCGTTTTCCTTAAAGGAAAAAGAGATGCATTTCAAAATCAAAAATTAAACATTTTGTTTTTATTTTTTCAGAGCGGGCAGTGGACCACTGCCCACTCTGAAAAAATATTTTCTTTGCCATTCCCATGGGGACCCTTTTCCCATTTGCAAATGGGTTAGCACCAGTTTGAAAATGGTGCTAACTGCGATTGTTTTGTGACCGCATTCACGGTCACAAAACAATTCTACATCCTACTTCGACTCGCAATTGGGAAGGGAACACCCCTTCCTAATTGCAACTCCCAAACCTATTTTGTGATTCGGTAAATAGATTACCGAATCAAAAAATAGGCTCCGTACATACCAAAATGTTTTTTTACTGTCGCAAACGGTCCGATTCTGTGAATCGGGCCGTTTGCAACAATTAAAATGGTATGTGCATGTGCCTCCAAGTTCCTTGACACGAGCCTGTGAAAAAACACTAAAATTATTAAATACTATTGTACTTTTACTATCTGTTTTAAGTCTCACAATATTTATTAGGCACTGGAGTTTATTAAGAGATGTGTAGCAGGCTATACTGCGTTGGAGTGTTTGGTTGGAATGGCGTTTAATTGCAGTGAGGGGTAGATGGTATTATGGTGTTGTACATGACAGACCAGAGTGGTGACATATCTTACTTTCGGTAACAGTGCTTACTTGCGTGGTGGCAAGAAAACATGTGAGAGCTACAGCGCCAACATTTTTTATTGAATGTTTTTATAGTTACTCTCCAGGTTCCTCGTATATGTCTTGGGCACAAGCCTTCAACAAGGTCTGTGCCAAAATGTTGAGCATTTTGTTTTTGGTAGGCTGATCAGATCAGTGGTGGATAAGCCTTGTTAGGCCTTGCTTGCAGTCAGATTTAGCAGTCTGTTGACGAAAACCTACTGTCTCCAATACAATATCCAGAGTGGTTTTTGGTCCTACTCCTTGGACAGTTTTCATGTCTAGCTCAGATCCATGCTCCTAGTTCGACTGCTTTACTCCCCATTCATCTTTTTGTCCCACCACTGGAGTATTTCTTTACCCATCCTTTTGATTAGAGGACTTGTTTCCTTTTCTCCTACTGACAAAAGAAACCACATTTCATTGCTGAGAGTGCATTACTTTGCTTACTTTCTCTGCCACCCCATCTCTCCCGCTCACTCCTCTCCACACTTAATTTTTTTTCTTTTTAATATTTTGTTAAACTTGCGAGGCCCTGTAGCTTCTCACTGCTGCCAGTTTGCTAGCACCTAACCACTGCATGCCCACAACTCAGATTCCCTCTTGATTTTTCTTTGTAAGGGGCCAGGCTGACTACTCCTTACTGTTCTTTCCCTAATTCTCCCCTCTTTTGCTGGGATGGGATGCTTGGTCCTTGTTGATGCTCCTCCCTCCCCTCTTCTCACTTTAGTTTATTCATTTTTGTTGCAATTTTTGCACAGGTTCCACAGTTCATTCTGCTACTGTGCCACTCACACCATCATACAGGCACTCTGGCACTTTCTTTTTGTTAATTAAAGCTTGTGTTTCAAAATAGTTGCCAGCAAATTTTAAGCTGTGAATTAAACTTAAAGTAAATTAGACAATGGCCATCCATGCATTGCAACATATAACCATGCAGCAGCAGCCATTTCGATACAGTGTCTCAAAGGAAACTCCATTACAAGACAGATGGTGTGGCATGCAGATGCATCGTGATGTCCTGCTCACGACACGTCATTTAAGAACGGCTGCTGGTGCATGTGTATACATTGTGACATCACCTCATAAGTGCATGCCATGCCAGTCATCTTTATGTGGTGTTTTCGTTGAGAAACCTAGGGCCAGATGTAGGAAAAATCTGGATTGCGACTCGCAAATTGCGAGTCAGACTGACTCGCAATTTGCGAGTCGCAATCCAGAATGTAGGATGGTGTCCCTGACACCATCTGTGACTCGCAAGGGGGTCGCAAAGGCCCACCTCATTAATAATAATGAGGTGGGTTGCAATTTGCGACCCCCTTGCGAGTGGCGGCACTCACAGGGATGGTGGCCTGCTGGAGTCAGCAGACCACCATGTCTATGACTGCTTTTAAATAAAGCAGTTTTATTTTTTTTGTAATGCAGCCCGTTTTCCTTAAAGGAAAATGAGATGCATTACAAAACTGAAAAGTGAAATGTTTCCGTTTCATTTTTTCAGAGCAGGCAGTGGTCCACAGGACCAGTGCCTGCTCTGAAAAAATGGTTTTCATGCCATTCACAAAGGGGAAGGCGTCCCCTGGGGACCCCTTCCCTTTTGCGAATGGGTTACCACCAGTGTGACACTGGTGGTAACTGTGATTGCTTTGCGACCGTGTTCGCGGTAACAAAACAATACAGCATCGCGCTGCGACTCACCCTTCCTAATTGTGACTCGAAGTCCCATTTTGCGAGTCGGCAACCAGGTTACTGACTCGCAAAACGGGGATTGGGCATCACGATGTGCTTTCAGCGAAATTAGCTATTTTTTACTATGTCAAAGCAAACTAGATTGCCAAACCTAATGGCTCACCACACATTTCAAAGGAAAGATCGATTGACTTTGCCAATGTTTGTTTTGCCTCTTGTCCCTGTAATTTTCAAACTGTACATGCCTGTGTTGGATTTGCCCTTTTACAATTTTATATTTGTTTTCTTCCAAATTCCCATTTACTATAGCTTGTAATTTGATACATGATAGGAATATGTTCACAAATGCAGTGATAGTGGAAACAAGCCTGGTTTGTGAAGATGCGATCCAACCATCAAATAATATGCTCTAATTTCGGGGCATAAACACTCAGCACCCTTCTCCATAGTGTAAAAGGCCATTTATTAGGACAGGCTTGCTTCAAAACATAACATTAACAGAATTGTGACTTGATTGAACACTTTCTTCTTTTCTCTTTGAACTCCCCTGTCTTCCAATCTCACTTCCTTCCCCACTTCTCTGTTCACCCAGCATCCCCTTTCATTCTCACATGCATCACCCTTTTGCATTTGTCTCCTGCCTGAGAACAAGCATCCCACTCTGTCATCCTTCACCTGCTTCTTTTTCCCCGGTGGAAGGGTAGCCAGGCCCGCATCTGACCCTCCACCCTCCCGATCTACTGCCCACACTAGCAAGCTGCCCTAACCCTGGCATACAAAACAGTATACACCCCTCCCCCCCAACCCCGTCCCCCAGTTCCTCCTTATCACTCACACACGTTCCACTCTTGCTGTCATCCTGGGGGTGGGTGGGCGGCCAACCTTAACAGCAGTGCGACAAGCTGTGGAAGAAGCCGATCCCCGTTCCTGCTCCCTCCTTATACTTCCCTTATCTCCCTCCCCTTTCTCCCCCCCAAGCCTATCCTTCCTCAGGCCATCTCCTTCTGGCCCAAAGCTTCCAGTGGAGAGACTGTACTGCGTCCATCTCTCCACGGGCCCCTTCATTGATGGAGTTCACAGCTATGATTGTTATGCTATGGTGCCGAACAGCATTGATGCTACATGTTCTGGGAATGTCTCTTGTCAGCCGGTATGGCACATCAAAGAATGACAGACTAATATTGGTGTGTAAAAGGCTGCTTTAATGAGACATGTGCGCAATCATTAACTCAAAAACCTTGGCTCTAACACCTTACATCCTAATATTATCCCAGCCTCACTATACATCTCAGTAACTGTCCAACCTACCGCCCCCCCTTCCCTTCACAACCAAAAATAATCAACTGTCCAATCATCACTCTCACCACTCAAATCCCTTTTTTCTGTCCCTTAACCTTTGCCCTTCCCCTTCCCTCCCCCCAAAATCTCAACTGTTCTTAAAATGTCCAACGTTTCTGTTGTAATAGCTTATTTAACTTATGTACACCCACCCTACACCTGTTCACCATCAGCGACAACTTAACAAAGCATCCAACAAAAGCAGATCATGCCTAAACCCACCTTCCTCATCAAAACCCCAAAACTGGGGTTGGGTGTGTGTGGGGAACAAAACTGCCTTCCAGATTTCACATTGACCCTGACAGCCAGTGCTTGATATCTAAAATGGCACTTCAGGCTATTGATCGTTATCCCACAATTACTACTCAACCCCCTCACATACGCTACCCAACCAATAAGAGCCTCTCACACCCTTAGACCCTACCACCTGCCTGAGACTCCTGGAGGATAGGGCATTCTGCACACCTCCGCCCCCAAGGCCAGCATTAAAAGATACCTTTTTCCCTAAATCTTTCACTAGAATTACTGACAAAGTTATTTTTTTTGCATAAGCACTTGGAGAGAAATAAAGACCACAGCTGCAAGTCTCCCTAAAAGCATAGCTTCCAAGTTTCCCAGATCCTTGCATAACTAGTTAAGCAAGTCCTGCTCTTTTTTAGAATTCTGGGACTTGTAATCCTGGTTTTATGCTGGGTTAAATAAGACTAGAAGCCCCAGAATTCTAAGAAAAAACTGGTCTGGCCTTACTAATCACAGGCGGGCCACGGAAACTTGGCAGTGCTGCAATAGGACAAACTGTAACAGCACTGTTTAAAGAAATTGCAGTGTGAAGAGTTGGCTTACTGAACCATCTATTGTAAGTCTTAAAATTACTTTGCAAAAGACCGCACACATTTAATAAAACTGCCATATGAAAAATACCTTTATTCACTAATTCGCCAATAAAATACAGTAAACCAACTGCAGGAAATGAGAGGGATCCAATTGGTTCCTGGATCTGGCAGCTATTATTGAGCTAGATCCCTGATCCAGACAACTACAGTAAAATATGCTGAATTTGTCCTAGTGTAATTTGCTGGCACTGGGACTCATTCAGCAGTGCCTGCACATTGTCTGCTTTCTGTTTGGAGCTGTGCCCTGCAGGCTGTGAGAGGACTTTTCTTATTTTCAGTTCCAGCTGAGCCCAAAATAAAGGCCTGATTTGGACGGTCTTCAGCCCTTTTTCTATTGGAATATAATTCTGTCTGGGAGCTATGTAGAACCTAATACCTTAGTGCTAACACTATCGCGGTAAAAACAGCACATTGCTTGTTATAGCTTAACAAGTACCTAAGCAACCCTATGATTATTTAACCCCTTATTTAAGAAACATGCATGCACTGTAAATTATGTCAGATGTGTCTGAGTAATTACAACAATAACAATTTTAATAGCACTTATTAATGTATTTTTTAATTTAACCGTTTTATAGCACTACCCATCTTAACATAAGGTTTCAGAGGCTTTACATCACACACACTAATTACCTCCTTAACCAATTCCTTGTACCACTATTTACTATATGAGGTGTCTTGACTCTGCACTGGCACCAAATGATCCAGCCAAATAACCACACCCTCCGTTCTCCCTTTAATGCTTTTCCGACCATACCAGGAATAAAGGTTGCAGGGATCCCCTACACTTCCTGATCTTTTGTCTGCCTTTTGACAGCTTCCTGGGGGTGAGTATTAGGCTTTCACTTTTAACTCCTTGTTAAGTATAAAAGTGTTCAGGACACATTACGAATTAGTATGGTGACACTTTTTTAAAGAGTATAATTATATCTTGCTCTTAACTTATTGCATTTGTTTTGCTACATATTTGTTTACGCGATGAAAGTAATTGTTCCTGGTTTCATATTTTTGAGGGGGAGGCCCTTTGTTGTTGTCTTTTTCTGAGCCTTCATTATGTTTTCATCTGTTGCAAATAGTGAAACTTAGTTTTTTTACCCAAACAAACATATATAATAGCTTTCCTGGCATATATGTTGAGTGGAAAGCCCCTTGTTGTGCAGATAGGGTGGATTCATTAAATGGACTTCCAGTGTGTATTTTGTTTAAGTCTATTATAGGAGATTTACACTTTTCCACTAACACAAAGTGGCACCTAGAAGCAAAACACTTAATTTTGACAGGTATTGTGCACAGCAATGTTCATTACATCTGTGGTGTTCCTTGCGATCTTCTGATGTCTGCATTTTGTGCGCTACTCAATCAGCCTTGTTATTGCCCCCATCATCCAGGGCCAATATTTAATTATAGGGGAGAAGGGCAGACAGCCCTCTTCCAAAGGCTCTCTGAGGTCCCAGAGACTTTATCCCCTGGGACTCTCTCTATCACTCTGTCCCAGGAAGCCCACCTAATTACACTGTTTCCATGCCCGCAAGAGCGCAGGCAGGGAAAGAATGTGTGCGACCACCCAGCAGGAGTTGCAAAAATTCTAAATTTCGGTGGGAGAACACATTTTTCCCTGCCTGCACTCTTGCAGGAAGGAAAATTGAGATTGCTACCACTTAGTGGGAGAAAAGAAAAATCCCTACTCCTGCTGGACGAGAGCAAAGCCAGCTCCCACTCTACCCAGGATAGGTACAGGCAGAGTAGCCAGAGAGCCCACATGAGCCCTGTGGCTCCCTCCTAAGTCCCAACATTGTGAGTCGTGGGTATGTCAGGTCGTCAATGGGACACACTTCTTAGGTCCCCAGGGATGAGGTCCCCTGGGCCACTTTTTGTTCAGGGAGGGGTCAAGCACCCCCTCCTTAAAAAAGAATAGCTGGGGAAGACGGTCCCTCGGGACCTCTAAATGCTCTGGAGGAGAGGCACATGCCCCCTTCTGATTTAAATTAATTTTGGCCTCAGGGTATGCAGTCCCTGAGGCTAGTATTAGCTCTGCAATGAGGGCCACTCAACCTCCCCATTAAAAAGAATTGCCTGCTCCCACTGATTCCCAAGATGGAATCCAGCAGGGTTGAGGACGCCGTGGTGCTGCTCCCACAACCACCAACAAAAAATAAAGATCTGGTGTCCTGGGCAGGCACTGGGTCACCCAAAATATAAATTGAAAAAATGAATAATAAATTAACAGAAGATGCCACTTATTTATTATTCACTGCTCCTTGTGAGGAGCATCCCATAGTTTCCTCCAAGGGCTTTTTAAACAATGTTTTACAGCCTGATGGTGCTCCTAGAAGAGGTCGGGCACCCCAAGCAGTTTTTAGTGCTGGGGGGGGCTACATGGGAGCGCAGTACCCCTCCAGCAGCATTTAAAAAAACAGTAAGTATCCTGGGTCATTAATTCTAAGACCCCAGGAGAGCTTACCATGTTTTTGAACCACTCCTGGTTGGAGCAATAGGCTCTTTAGATGGACAGCAGAGCTCTTTTGTGGTCCATGCTATGGCTGCACTTTGTACCTTGAAAAATGTTAAAAAGACTCAAAGACTATTGAGTTTTTTTTAATAAAGCTTTATTAAATGTTTTAATGACAATGACCTTAATTAAAGAATGAACTGTGTGAATTGATGAAATATACATTTCATTATAATTGTTGGACATTTTTTGACAGCAATATATTTTCTTTTTATATGTTGATATTCTGACCTCTTCATAAAGCCAATAGGCCCACTTTTTATATTTCGATGTTCTAAACCTTTGACAAAGTCAGTAGCTCTGCCTTACTTAAAATGACATCCTTTATATTTAGCTACGCATTCCTGCTGCCACCAGCAGAGGCTGCATGCAGGGTCTGGCCAGTGGCCAACCCCACGCTGCATGGTGTTGGATGCCCACAGGGGAATGGCCCAAGATCTCGCCGCAGGCAGACCCTGGAGCCAACCCCACAATGTGCACAGCCAAAGGCTGTGTGTGACATGGGATTTGGCTGCTCACAAGGGGTTGGATGAAGGAACCGGCCACAGGCCGTGGGATTGGCATTATGTAAGGTAATAAAATATTACTTTGTGTGAATAAAAGCCTTAGAAATTCACTGAAAACACAGAGATTAAAGTGACGTTATAATTAGATTTCAGAAAAATCTTACTTCGCAGTAAAAAAAAAGACCCTAGAAATTTACTGTAAAAAACAAAGGTTTAAGGGATGTTGTAGTTAGGTGAACAGATCAGTTAAACATATTGTTTTGAACAAACAAAACCAATGAAATTAACCAGTTATATTTATCGCAAGTAACCATAAGTCATGCCCTAAAGTAACTATAACTTGCATCCTCACCATTCATTGGTAATTACTTCCCATGTAACATCATTCATGACATGTTCTTTGACATCACTGCAACATTTGAAATAGTTTCAAGGAGATTCAGCAAATGGTGACCAAGTTATTAGGAAGCAAATACCTGAGGAATTCCTATTCATCTGAATCTTAATTACAGAGCGGCTATCACAGTAACAAAGCTTATTTAATTATTCACAGAATCACAAACACTGAACTAAGAAGAATGAACACTTTTGAGTTTAAAAAGTATTTATTACGACAGGAATAATCTGTTTCTCAGTACATCGAAAACAAATACACATAATATTATAAAAAAAGCAAGGAAAACATTAAATAATGAGAATCAAATGAACATAAGTGGTTTAAATGTCATCTGGGAAAATGCCCTAACATCTACTTCTGTGTGCTATAATACAAGAGCATAAAAGGCAGACCAACTTACAGTCTAGAATTTCTTGGTGAGAAAAGATGCACTACATACCTTCCATTCCCTGCCAAAGTCTTTGAGAAGGCCATCAACCAACAACTGTTGCACCAGGTGTTGCATCTATGTCATTAGTCGAATGACTTGACACTATCACAGTTCTTAGAAAGATATGGTCAGACAATATCAAAAAGCAAACATGACAACAATTCTGCATAAATCGTGATAGGTGGTGACTTCCATTGTTAAAGAGTTAGGAGACATCAACCTTCATTAGCCAAGATGGAGTTGGGGACTACATAAGATGGAGTCAGACCTTAGGAGATTTATATCATACCTGGCCTGTACATCTGAATGTAACATTATAGAAGTGACGTAACGTGACTTGAGGGGAGCCCCTTGCAAAATACATAACGGGCCCCCCCACACTCCAGATCCATTCAGGAGCACTCAACCACGGGCCTGCCGCAGGTACACAGTGCCGGTGGGGGACACCTGAAAAATTGGATCCCTGCACCACTGGGCTTCGGGGTCCTTTGTGACGCCACCGATCAGAGGGATCTATTTATAACCAAGAGGGATTTATCTATCAAGTAGTGAAATCCATGCTCTCAAATTAGTGTGGTCTAAACTACCATGATATATTTAATCAGGCTATGTATATGAAACGTAATAGAAACCATTTAATATCAAACATATAAAATAAATTATATGGTGTACGCAAGAGACATATTATCTATATTAATGGAAAACATTATATATAGTAATTGCAGCATTAATATTTTTAAGCCTTGCATTGTTCCAGGTAATCAAATATTTCTAAAGTGTTTTATACATGTTGTGATTAAACATATCAGTGATTATATCAAATAGAACAGATTAAAAATATGTAGTATAAGAAAAGAAAGCTAAAAAGAGTCTACAAAAAGAAAAGGTTTTCTTCATTTCATAGTCCATTCAGGTTTTGTGGCATATATGGTGTTGGTGGTTGACTCACATGTTAAGTTCATTCCTCATCAGAGGACATGTCAAAATCATTGTGTGCACATGCAGTAGAAGTGTGATCTTCCCAGAAACCATACAGAGCATGTTCATAGTTGACAATTTGTGTATTTGAAGGACCAGTAACTGATTGCTTGCCTGTGACACTCAATGGTAATTGTGGCTCCTCACCAGGGGTTAGAAAGATAACAATGAGTCAAGCCACTTATCAAGGGCTACGTCAAAAAGTGGCACAGGTGATATTGCTCTGTTCTTAGTAGCATACTGTATAAGGGACAGATGCATTGCTCATCACTGTTTGTGGTGCTCATGTAAAGGTTGAAAAATCATTTCCATTTAAAGATAAGCCACAAATGCTGTTCTAGTTATAAGTCCAAGATGATTTCAATCAGACTGTTTATGCACCAGAGTACAGGTTTTACCTGCGTAGCATCTAGCTTGAGAAATGTGAGATCAGACAGCCAAGCTTGTCCCATGCAGCATGCTAGAGTCTCTCCGCAGCTTTGTTCAGAAGGATATGTATACTCCAAGTTGTAGATTTCCTTATCGGAACAGGTTAAAAATGATGATACCATATCCAATTAGCAGCCACAAAGCCAAAAAGGCTGGAGAGCAGAGAGTGAAAAAATGTCAGAATCAGTCCAAATTCGCCTGTAATTCCAATCACCAGAACAGATCCAATGTTCTTAAAAAGATGTACAACACCAGTTGTCACAGACAAATTAAAGATAATGGCCCTCATTACAACCCTGGCGGTTGGTGTTAAAGTGGAGGTAATACCGCCAACAAGCCAGCGGGAAAAAAATGGGATTACGACCGTGGCGGAAACCACCAACATAGACAGACACTTTAACACACCAACTGCCACGGCGGTACAAACAAACAGCGCGGCGGACACCGCCAACAGACAGGCGGGAGACAATGTACCTCCCACCCTATCACAACAGGCCTATCCGTCACCTTTTCTGGGGTGGAACCAACCCAAATAAAAACACAGCGGAAACAGTAGACAGAAGGGAAAACACTCACCTCTACACACCCCACGAGGAACCAGGACGCCATGGAGCCCGAATTGCAGATACTGCTGGCGATGGTCTTCCTGCTCCTCTATCCTCTATCAGGAGCTCCAACAATGGCGGCGACGACCACAGTGAGTACTGCACCTACAACACAGGGAAGGGGGAGGGAAAAGAGAGTGACACACACAATCAACACGCAACACCCCAACTCCCACCCTCACCCACAACACCATACACACAAACACATGCTGCAACATTAAATATACACCCCCCAACCCCCTGGAAGAACGCAAGGACAAAAGGAAATAATTTGAACAAATGTAATCACATGAAATATCATTATCAAAATGCAAAATCCAATTTTTACAATTATATACACCAAATACACAAGTCCGGATAGTGCACCAATCATTGTCTGTCGACCACTGGGCCCAAAATGCATGGGCAAATCTTTCCAGTGGGTGGTTTGCCCACTGCTTTATCCTGGGGAGTGCAAAGCCACAGTCTCTCAAGTCTTTCCAGTGGTTGGGTTGCCCACTGCTTTATCCTGGGGAGTGCAAAGCCACAGTCTCTCAAGTCTTTCCAGTGGGTTGTTTGCCCACTGCTTTATCCTGGGGATTGCAAAGCTACAGTCTCTCAAGTCTTTCCAGTGGGTGGGTTGCCCACTGCTTTATCCTGGGGAGTGCAAAGCCACAGTCTCTCAAGTCTTTCCAGTGGGTGGGTTGCCCATTGCTGCATCCTGGGGAGTGCAAAGCCACAGTCTCTCTAGTGGATAACAGTCTCCACTGGTTCTGGAGGGAGCATGGTGCCCAGAGTGCTTCATCCTGCCAAGGACTGAGGTAGTGGAAGTATCTCTCCACTGGTTCTGGAGGGGGCATGGTGCCCAGAGTGCTTCATCCACCCAAGGACTGAGGTAGTGGATGTCATTCTCCATTGGTTCTGGAGGGGGCCTGGTGCCCAGAGTGCTTCATCCTGCCAAGGACTGAGGTAGTGGATGTATCTCTCCACTGGTTCTGGAGGGGGCCTGGTGCCCAGAGTGCTCCACATGCAGTGTGGCCAGAACAATACACTCGCCTGGGTGTGTGTGCCACGAGATTGCCGAGGTACAGGTAGCATGATACGCCATGGAGGTAGAGACATACCCCACACTGCTGCAGCTTTCCATTCCATATGCAGGTGACAACTGTGACACTGGTCCCTCAGTCGGTGCCACATGCCCTCTCCTGACCTGCCCTTCAGTTTTTGGCCCTTCCCCACCTTTGATGGTGGCACAGCTGTCTTGCCACTATCCCCTTTCGTTTTCCCTGACCCCTTAGTGGTAGGTGTTTTTGGCTTCTCCCTCTGGGGTGTGGGCACCTTTTTCACCTTGGCAGGTAGCGGAATGTCCTTGCCCTCGCTCCGTGGCACACTGGCAGCCCTGATGGTTGGCGCACTCCATGACCCCGCAGTTGCTGGCACCACTGTGCCTGGGAATGTGGTGGCGGAGGTGCTAGGCTGGGACCTGGAAAGCCTGGCCCTTGGGGAAGGACGGGGTGGAGGTGTAGGGAAGAGGTCAATGTTAGCCAGGAAAAGTTTTTTAGACACAGTGGGACGGGTAGATGGTGGGGGTTTGGGAGTGGAGGTAGAGGTAGTGGTTATAGGAGGTGTACATCTGCTGAATTTGGGTGAAGGTGCATGGGCTGGAGGCTGTTGTGAGGTGGGTGTGTGCCTGCGTTTGTGTACTTTGGGAGGAGGGCTCACAGACACACTGGGAGAGGACATTGGGGATGTGTGAATGGTAGTGGGGGTGGTAAGTGCACGTGAGTGGTGTGTGGTGATGGGCTTTCTGGTGATGGAGGTAGTGGCTGAGGATGTAGTGCATGCAGGTGTGAGTGGAGACGAGACTGGGAGGGAGGAGGGAGACGTGGAGGAGGGGGACACAGTGGAGGCAATGGATGTTGGTATGTGTGCATGTGTATGATGCTTGTGTGAGTGCCTGTGAGATGTGTGGTGCTTATGTTTGCCTGAGCCACTCTTGTGTGTTGATGTGTGTGCATGCTGGTCTGATGGTGTGCTTGGGATAGGCTGCGGTACAGGGGATTGGGTCTGGGTGGAGGAAGTTGGAGGGGGGAGGCTGGACACAGGGACAATGGCTGCCATCAGTGCTGAGGCCGGACCCTGAAATGCACTCTGTTGGGCTGCCTGGCCAGAATGAATGCCCTCCAGGTATGCATTTGTTTGTTGCAAATGCCTCTCAACACCCGGGATGGCATTCAGAATGGTAGACTGCCCAATAGTGAGGGATCTCAAGGATGTCAATAGCCTCCTCAATGAGGGCAGCAGGGCGAAGGAGATGCCCACCCTCCTGGGTGAGCGGGCATTGGACACACGCTGAGGGGCTGCTGTGAGGGCGGTGCTGGTAGAGGGGGTGGGGCTGTACCTGTTGATGCAGTGGGCACAGAGGTGCCCGCCACCGCAAGGGAGCTCCCATCAGAGGAGGAGTCGCTGTCGCTGGTCTCTGCTCCTGTCCCCGCCGTGGAGCTCCCCTCACCCTCCGTCCACTGGTGGTTTCAGACTCTGTTGTTTCGCCCTCCAGGGCCAAGTGGGATGCAGCTCCCTCCTGCTCCGGTGCCAATGCTGCTCCGCCTGATGATGCTATTGCACACAAGAACAGGGAGACCACAAAAATGGGGGGGAGGGACATGAAAAAAGACATGTTCAGTGCATGCAACACCACTACCCTTGGCAGACACAACAGACACAGCAGCCCTCTGCACTACGCCACACACTTATAGTTCCTAGATTAATCATATGCCCTTGGGGTACAAGGCCTAAGCACGATTGCTGCACCCCTGGAAGTCACAGGAGCCTGACTAGGTGTAGATGGCACTAACCACTAGTGGGGTTGGTGTGCAACAGAGCCTGCCTCACAAGGGACTTTGCCTACAAAGATCGCCCTGACCTAGGGGAACCCACTGCCCACCTCCCCCACCCAGACACCTCGTAATGCACGCAGAGTCAGATTAATGAGAGTGTACTCACCCCCTTGTGGCTGCTGTGATGCCCTCAAGCGCCGATCCAACTCTGGATACGCCACCGCTAGGATCTGGAAGATCAGGGGGGTCATGGTGCGACGGGCACCCCTCCCACGTTGGGAGGCCATCCCCAGCTGGGCCTCTGCTGTCTTCTTGCTCCAGCGGCGCATGTCCTCCCATCTTTTACGGCAGTGGGTGCTCCGTCGGTGGTGAACCCCCAGGGTCCGGATGTCCTTGGCGACGGCATGCAAATAGCCTTCTTCTGGTAGGCGCTGACCTAGAGGAATAGTACAGGGTGAAAGGAAAATCATTACCCGTCCGGACTGTCATACTCATTGACCCACGTTCCCACCCTTGCCCTGACGTACATACACTCACCCTCCGCACATGCAGGCCTCAGCCCCCCCATTTATCTTCCATCCACACCACTACAAACAGGCATTGCCCGCCCATGCAGCATGCTCACAGTGTACTCACCTGTTTGTCTGGAGGACCATACAGTTGTGTGTACTGGGGGAGGACCCCATCCACTAGTTTCTCCAACTCCTCCGAAGTGAAGGCAGGGGCCCTTTCCCCAGACACATAAGCCATTGTCGCTTCCAGACACAGGTCACAGCAGCACTTGAAGTGTAGGTCCTCTCCTGTTAAAGGTCAGGTATCAAGTGAGTGAACAGACAGAAAATGGTGGTCACGTCCGTGGCGATGCGTACCGGCACCGCCCGTGTACATCATCATTGGCTCATCGGACCCATAGGGTCCCATGTTAACCAATGCTGGATTGCGCCGCGGTCTTTGACCGCCCACCGCGACGGTGTACAACACCAGCGCAGTTACCTCATATCCCCTTGTCCCACCTTACTGGTCAGGCAGCCACCATTTCAGGGGGCCACAAGGCATTAATATTAACTGCGTCACACCAATGTAGGCCTTGAATACACACAGTTACAGGCACATTGCTGATCAATAAATGTGTGCAAATTACATTTTGTGATTCCTCAGTGTTGGCTGACTCTCTACTCGCTGTTCTCGTCCATAGGGCACATCTGCTGGGGCAGGTGATGAGATGGCGGCATCCTCCAGTGTACAGACCGCTGGTGGACCTGTCGACAATGGAATAGAGACACATAATAGTCACCTACAGACTTGATTGTGTAACAATCCATGAACTGTGTGCCCAGTTGGAGCCAGACCTCATGTCAGCTATCCGCCATCCCACAGGAATCCCCCTCTAGTGCAGGTCCTGTCAGTACTCCATTTCCTGGCAAGTGGTTCCTTTCAAACAGCAGTGGCCATTGCTTTAGTGATGTCCCAGCCAATGTTCTCTAACATGTTGTCCAGAGTGTTGTCTGCCCTGCTGAAACACATGCGCAGCTACATCATGTTCCCTCAGGTGGTGGATTTGCCCACAGTTAAAGGTGACTTCTATGCTCTGGGACATATCCCCAACATCACTGGTGCCATTGATGGGACACATGTGGCCTTGGTACCCCCCGCAGGATTGAACAGGTGTACAGAAACAGGAAGAGCTACCATTCAATGAATGTGCAGATGGTGTGTTTGGCCGACCAGTACATCTCCCATGTGAATCCCAAATTTCCAGGCTCAGTGCATGACGCTTACATTCTGAGGAATAGTAGCATCCGTTATATGATGTGGCAACTCCAGAGGCACCATGTGTGGCTAACAGGTGAGGAGAAGGACCCTATACCCTGTGAATAGTTGTCTGGGTCTGGGGTTGTCCCTAAGGGTTAGTGTGTGTCTAACAGTTGTCCCTCGACATTTGCAGGTGAGTCTGGGAACCCCAACCTGTCATGGTTACTGACCCCAGTGAGAAATCCCAGGACAAGTGCAGAGGAATGCTACAATGAGGCACATGGTAGAACTAGAAGGATTATTGAAAGAACCTTCGGCCTCCTGAAGGCCAGGTGCCAGTGTCTCCATATATAACAGGTGGTTCTCTCTACTACTCACCAAAGAAGGTGTGCAAGATCATATGCTGCACAACCTGGCTTTGCGATGTCAGGTGCCTTTTCTGCAGGAGGATGGGCCAAATGGTGGTCTTGTGGCAGCTGTGGAGCCTGTGGACAGTGAAGAAGAGGATGCAGAAGAAGAGGATATCGACAACAGGAACAACATAATTATGCAATACTTCCAGTGACACACAGGTAAGAAGATGTCACTGCCTCACATATCTCATACTATTATTGGAGCTAGCATAAGTCTGTCATTTTCACTCAGTGTATGGACCCTGACTTGTCACTTTGCCTTTCCATTTCACAGATGTGGGTGCAACTTTGTGCCCTCTGCTATATTTCCTCCTGGACATCGGTATGTGCACAAGTAAATTGACATTGCTATATTCCATGGTTATTGCAATCACACGTTTGTGAAAGCACAGACTGACTCCAGATTGTTTTGTAATTGAAGTGTGTTTATTTATGTGCAAATAAGTGGAGGGGGTTGTAGAATGGGCAGGGGGGATGGCGGAGGAATGTCCATGGCAGAGTCCAGTCTATTTGTTTCACAGGTGCATTGTCCAAAGGGGCACAGGAACTGTCTTGTTCCTGGATCTCAGGGAACATTTGCGGGGTGATTCTCCATCTGCAGGGGGTGGGGTGCTGGTGTCCTGTTCCTTTGGCAGTGCCTCCTGTCCACTAGCACCGGCAGAGGTGGAGGGCTGTTCATCATCCAGGCTAGTGTCAGGGGCCCCTTGTTCTGCCACAGTGTCCCTCCTGGTGTTGACAAGGTCTTGCAGCACTCCTGCAATGGTGACCAGGGTGTTGCTTATGGACTTCAGGTCCTCCCTGATCCCCAGATAGTGTTCCTCTTGCAGCCGCTGGGTCTCCTGAAACTTGGCCAGTACTGTTGCCATTGTCTCCTGGGAATGATGGTAAGCTCCCATGATGTTGGAGAGGGCCTCGTGGAGAGTGGGTTCCCTGGTCCTGTCCTCCCCCTGTCACACACAGTCCTCCCAGCTTCCCTGTTTTCCTGTGCCTCTGTCCCCTGAACCGTGTGCCCACTGCCACTGCCCCAGTCCCTGATTTTCTTGGGTTGGTGGGTTTGCCTGGGTTCCCTGTAGTGGTGGACACAGTGCTGGTTGACGTGTCCTGGGGACAGAAGGATGGGCCTGCTGAGTGGGTGCTGTGCTGGTGTTTCCTGAGGGGGTTGCTCTATGGTGGCTTGTGACAGTGTCAGGGGAACCGACTGTCCCGAGGTCCCTGCTGGGCCGGGCTGGTCATCTTGATCCAGTTGTGCAGAGCTGCTGTCATCACTGTGGGTCTCTTCTGTGTGGGGACTGGATATGTCTGGTACCTCCTGTCCGGTGACGTTGGGTTGGGGTCCTGCAGGGGTGTAAAGGCATGATTATTGCATCTGTGTGTGCCATTGTGTGCAATGGTTGAGTGATCCTGTACTCCAGTGCTTGCATTCTTGGCTTGGTCCTTGTGTGATATTTGGTTTGGGGTCAGTGTGGGTATCTGTAGTGGACATGCTTTGGTGATGGTTGTCCATGCTTTGGTGTTGCATGCAGGGCTTGGTATTAGGATGGGTGGGTTGTGATAGTAGGGCATATGTAAGGTGTTGGGTGGGAGTATGTGATGGCATGCAGGTGGGGGGGATGAGGTAGTAAAGATTTGACTTACCAGAGTCCACTCCTCCTGCTACTCCTGCGAGGCCCTCAGGATGCAGTATTGCCAAGACCTGCTTCTCCCATGTTGTAAGTTGTGGGGGAGGAGGTGGGGGTCCACCGCCAGTCCTCTGTACAGCAATCTGGTGTCTGGAGACCACGGAACGCACCTTCCCCTGTAGGTCGTTCCACCTCTTCCTGATCTCATCCCTAGTTCTTGGATGCTGTCCCACTGCGTTGACCCTGTTGACAATTCTGCACCATAGCTCCATCTTCCTTGCAGTGGAGGTGTATTGCAGCTGTGATCCGAATAGCTGTGGCTCTACCCGGACGATTTCCTCCACCATGACCCTGAGCCCCTCCTCTGAGCACCTGGGGTGTCGTTGAGGTGCCATGATGTGGTGTGGGTGATGTGTGAGGTGGTGTGTGTTGTGATATGTGAGGGGATGTGTTGGTGTGTGTTGTTTGAGGTACGTGGATGTTGTGTAAGTGATGGTGTTGTGTGTCTGTGGATGCTGGTGTTGTTTATGGTGGTGTCTCTCTCTGGCGTGGTTTCAGAAATCTGGTAGTAAGGGTTTGTGGGTGATGTGGGTGTGTGCTTTATACTGGACTGGGTGTATGGGTGTGGTGTGTGTATGTGTGTCAGGTGTATGTATTTTGAATTGTCCAATGTGGTTGTTTTTTGTAAATGTGTGTATATTTTGAGCGCAGTCGTGTGTACCGCCAATGGAATACCGCCGTTGAAAGATCGCCACATGGATTCGTGGGTCATGATAGTGTGGGAGTATTCCTGTTGGCGTGACGGTGGAGGTTTTGTTATCGCCAGTTTATCACTGACCTTTGGCGTGGTGGACTTGTGTGGGTGTCTGGATTATGGCGGATTCCGAGCTGTGGGCCATAATAGCTGTAGCGGAATTCCGCGGCCGCAGCAGTATGTTGGAGGTCTTCTGCACGGCGGTAAGCGGTATTTACCACCAGGGTTGTAATGAGTGCCAATGTGTGCATTATCAGCAAAATGTGTTGGGTACTATGTGTGTCCCTCAATTTCTGAAGCAATTCTGGCTGTCTGCAGATTATAAACTCAGCCACTGATGTCCAAGGGATAACTTTTTGTAACAGAACAGACAATAATTTGTTAAAATGGCCAAATGCAGAAATGTCATGCTTATGCAAGGCCAGGAGGTGTTCCTAATGATATTTTGAGGCAGAGAATACAAGGTCTTTCCACAGCACTGTATTGTTTCTGAAACTGTAATCAAGCATGGCTGGCCAGGTTCCAATCCACAGCAAGTAACATTTGTTAGGACGATTTTTGCCGTTTGCGAGTCGCAAATGGTTTGCTACATCTGGCCCAGTGTTCCTTCACCGCTGAAAGACTAGAATGTCCTAGCCATCTTTGACAGAGCTTACCGGTATTACACTGTGGTCAGGGTGATTCATTTTAGGTTCAGGAGTGTTGGAAAGGAAACAACAAATACAGGTATCAGAATGAAAAGGCCATAATGCCAAACCACCTCAAAGAAATTGAGATGAATGATAGCATCTATTTTGTATCATATCATTTATCACTTGTTTGTCGTGCATTTTCTCCTGAACCAGGTCCCCAACCTTGATAACCCACCCAACGGCAGCAGTGATAACCTTCTCTTTACAGGTAGTGGTGTCAGGGTGGTTGGATCTCTGACTTCCTGGATATTTTGTAAAACATTCAAATCTTTCGCCAAGTCAAATGTATCTTCATCTGCCATCTTCCCAGAATTATCTAAGCCAGGCAAATAGATAGCACTCTGAAGAGCACCTCATAAAGAGTAAGTCTACTAAATACTCATCTATGCAAGTTATTTAATGCTCTCTAAAGCCAATACAAGTTATGGTATCAACTAAGACCTGAACTTTGCACCCTAGCAATCAAAGCTTGTTTAATCATGTCATTGTTATGCTCCATAATGGTGTTTGATTCAGCTTTGAACTAGTTGCTGAATTGCAGACAAACTCCCAGAGCAGAATCTGAATCCATGTAAGCCTTGGAGGCAAACACAGGACCACTTTCTGAATGAAGTGCTCCCATTGCTTCTCTGCAATGCTAGTCTTTTACTACTGCTGAAGCGCTTGCATTTTTTCTGTGGCCAAACACATGGGAATCAAGAACATGATCAACAGCCACCAAAATGTATTTACATTGGTTAGCTGAAAAGAGGAGACCAATATGATACATATAAATCACCCAGAAGGGAGTGTTTGAGACCACGAGGGTCGTGGGCGAGGGTCTTTTGACATTGGAAGGTTTAATCTGCTGATAAATGTCACCCTGTCTAACATGATCCCTAATTTGTTTGTACAAACTAGCCCACCAATAGCATTGCCGTAGCATTGCTAAGGTTGTGTGAATTCCTGCATGTGCAGATGCCAACCCCTCATGGACTTCTCTGATTAAATCTAATCTAGAAAGACTATTAGGTATTATTCTGTCTTCCAGCCTGGTATAGTGATTTCAGATATATTACCTGAATTAAAGGTGTACGAGTATTTGGGAGGAAAGCTTGCAGGGAGCTTCCCTCCTTGCATGGTTGCATGTATGGCTATTAAAATATCAGTGCCAATCATCATTTGAGATCTAGCTAGGACTGCTACTCTAACAGTCTGAATTGCAGCCTTTGCCACTAGGTTGGCTGCACAGTTCCCTTTAGCGTGAATGCCGTTACCGTAATGACCCCAAGTGTGCGTCGCATGAACCAATGAAAGCTTATCTTAAGATAGCTACCTTTCCTGATAGCTGTTTATTTTTTATTGTTTTTTCCTTTGAATCCTTGAGTTCATTCAACCATCAATGTTGCAAATCGACATTGTAACCTTGCAATCAGAAGGGTGATTTGAACACAATAAGTATGGGAACTGGTGAGTCAGCCTCTTTTATTGCAAGTAGCAGGGCATGTAATTATGTATGTTGTGTAGTACTATCACCTAAAACTTTAGTGTGGGTGCGTTTTTGAGTAAATTCACCATTCTCCACTACATCATGTACTGCTACGCAGACTGTAGAGTATTTCAATTTTATTCCTACTAGAGGTTGGGCAGAGCCATCTGTATAAAATATGCTCTGGTAAGACTTAATGAGTAAAGTAGTTTGAGTCAGCGCAGCATCCTGTTTAAATTGGAGAAAAGCTTTTGCACAAAGTGAGAGATCATACTGAAACTTTACATTCAATGCACTTAAAGAAGAGGCCCACTGTACCCAGCTCGGGTGTAGGACGTGATCATTAGTATTGCCTGCCTTTGTGGCTGCTTCTACTGATGGTATGGGAGAAACAATAATGGTATGTTGTCCCTGTGCCAAAGGGTGCTCTTTTAAGTGCTTGTTTGCACAGCCATCAGGAGTTTTTCAATAGTAGCAAAACATGCTTCTGCCAGGGAAAACAAGCAAAACTTGTAAACAAATGGATAGTATGTCCTTCTTTGTAAATCACACAGTTATAACCATAGTGATTGGATATGACTGATAACTAGGTAGACCTTGTTATTCCTAGTTTGTAAATATTTAGGCCCTCATTATGACCCTGGCGGTTGGCAATAATATGATGGAAAGTACTGCCAAGAGGCTGGCGGTACTTTCCACCATATTATGACATTGGAATGTAACACACTGACCGCCATTGCGGTAATGGCCGGTGGGCTGAAGATATCAATCTCCAGTCCGGCGGCCGTCACTGTACCGCCTGCGGGATAATGACCCCGCCTACTGCCATGGTTTTCATGGCTTCCATACCACCATGAAAACCATGGCAGTAGGCACTATCAGTCCCAGAGATTCCCTGTCACTGATAGAGGTCTTAGTCTCAAGCAAGTCTGCTTGTAGAGCACACATTATAGAAGTATATGTGCTCAGCTCTTATTTAGTTGAAAATGTGGTAAAAATTAGGTCATACAAGTGCTTTACTCTCTCATCGTAGTGAGGTAAATAAGTGCATCTAAAGATAAGAAATCCAAGCAAGGATTGCAACTTTTTTAGTGTATCAGGTGGTTGTAGGGTAGTGCAATTCTGAAGGAAGACTGGAGATAAACCCCGGCCCTCTCTGGATAAATCATATCTTAGGGAGGTCACCATCATGTAGGCAATCTATGACTTCTTGAAATTCATTTTGTAATAACCATGTGATGTTAATATGGTCACCACTCTCTCTACCCTAGCCAGGTGTAGATTCAAATCATCATCAGACAGATAGATATCATTAATGTATGATCTTGTTGTAAGATCTCCATGATTCACGCTGAAAACAAGCCAGAACTGTTCTTATAGCCCATGGGCAAGCATCAGAATAAAAATTGCACTCTATCGAAAGTGAAAGAAGTTAGATGCTCACTCAGGCACTATGTTCTGACTAAAGAAGCAGTTAGAAATATCCAGGGTTATTTGGTATTTTTTATTTACCATGTTGGCCATTAAAAATGTATTATGTCTGTTTTGTACTGGATAAGTCTGTATATGCAAATTCAAATTCCTATAGTCTAAGACTATTCTAGCAGAGCCACTTGGTTTGGAGACGAGAAAAAGTTGCAGGTCATTGGTAACAAACTAGGCTTTATTATGGCCTGATACTGTAGTTGTTCTAATACTGCTTTTATACCACATTTAGCTTCTGGCTTTGAAGGTTATTGTGTTTGTGGTTTGCTGTTTGGGGAATATCATGTGGACTGGAGTGCTCCACCCACCCTGCTTAATTTCTGTGTAAGGCTGGTGCTTGTCTCATGGCCCATTCACTGGCATATATTTCCCTAAAAACCTCAGGTACTATGGGGAGAAGGCCACCCTTCTGAATCCCAAACCCAGGGTGCTTCACTACTAAAGACTAGACACCAGTCTTCCGCCACAAGGATGATGTCATAATCATCAGACAATTGTGTATAAAAAACTGCTATGATGATACCTGGTTTGTCCACTTCAATTTGTATGTTTAGGTTGTAAACACTATCAGGAGGATTTAAATGTTTATCAGGAGTCTCGATCTGTATAAAATCATCAGTTGGATTCACATCCAGAAATCCCTGAAGCATCATCTGATAAACAGTTGTGACTTCTGCTGCACTGTCTAGGAGCGCTCTCACCCATGTCCTGTTTTGCAAGAGGACTCACAACTGTATTGGCATGTTTCTTGGAAAGTCCTGCTACTTTCTTCTTCTTTAGGGGGGTTTTAGCGTTTAATCAATTCTTTCTCTCTTTATGCTAACATCAGCCTCAGGTGTTTCTCCACTTTTCCTACTGTACTCCTCGTATCTTCGGTACTCGGATCGGCTCCCCTCTCTCTTCTTTCATCTACAGTGTCCTGAAAAGAACAGGAAGAGCAGCTATCAGAATACTGATACCATTGAGGTTTTAAAAATGTTTTTTGCTGTCTCTTACGTTATAACTGTCCCAGACAGATTCCCAAGAAGTGGGTGATCCAGTTCGTCTTTTGCCCTTGGCTTTCTGTTTCTTCTTCCCTTCATTGCAGATTTCTCTTTAATTGAACCCTCAGTGTGATTTTTAGATTTTAAATGTGGTTAGCAGGTTGAGTACCCAAGGTATCTCTACCTATAGATATTTATTCCTCTAGAGGTATAAACTTCGACAATTAGTTTTGATAGTTCTCATTCACGGTCTTGACCTGGAACTGCTTCCAGTCTTTGACATATAGCATGAACTGACGCCTCTCCCTTGATATTGCTTAGGATGATAGAGGAGAATGTGGAGAAGTTCCCCATTAACTTCATTCCTAAGTTCAGAGTTGGTCCAGCCCTGCATAAACTACTTCTAAATGATTGGTCCTACAAGTAATCCAGAAAGCCATTTCATCACACATCTTGGAGGCTTTTCCTATGGCAGTGTTAATAGTCTGTGGACTAATATTTTGTACATGTTTAGGAGTAGCAAGTACTGCTGCAACAGTAGGTCTGGAGTTTATTATTTGTACAAACTGCACGAGTCTCCTGTACAAGGCAACTGTATAATTGAACACTCCTAAGACCTCAGCTTGTGTTACATTGTCAGGGTGAGGAATTGGAGTGTAGCCAGGCAAAACTGGCTACATAACACCTTCATTGCTCAGAGGCCCCCATAGGACATTTATGTGTGTATCTAGCAACTGACCACCAAACCAATTCAAGTGCTTCTGGTAAGTTAAATAGATTCACAAATCTTGGTAAACCCTATAGAGTGCCGGCAGGTATGTCACTGTATAGGTTCAAAACGGTTCTGAGGCAGCATCAATAGGTTTGAACCCCACCTGTGAGTAACACGTCTCAAAGGCATACACTGGAAGTGCAGCTATTACAGGAGTAACTGCCCCACCACCTCATAAGGTTCGCATCAGGCTTTAAGATGCTGAGTAACTGTTCCCTGTAATTGACCTGTATTGCAATGGGTGACGCCATTTTGAATGGATTCAATTGAAAATTGGAGCCAAAGAATTAGAAATACAACAGAATGAGGTATAACCCTTTTAGGAGTCAAGCTTGGCAAACCTAGAGAAATAGGGGCTCCCTTTTCCCCAATAAGAGGTAACCATGAATATGATGGATGCATCCGTGATGACTTAGTAAAGGTTCATACATGTATGAAAAGTGAAAAAACTACTCAAGGAGTAATCATAAGATATGAGTCCCACGTTGAACTCCAACTGTTGTGTAAGCTAGTGCTTTGTTGCTCCGCAAGGTGTCAATCAATCAAACAGGATTTGTAAAGCACGGCAAATCACCCATGAGAGTCTTAAGGCGCTGGAGCTGGTAGCTGCTATGCTGTTCTCTTTTCATTCAAACAGCCCTATCTTGAGTCCTTTCCTGAAGTCCTGAAGCGATGAGGTGGTCATGAGGTGCAGGGGAAGGTTGTTCCAGGCTTTGACCATCAGGTGAGAGAATAAGCGACTACTTTTGGCTCAGCGCATCCAGGACATGTCTGCGAGGAAGAGGGAGGCAGATCGCAGGTGTCTGGTCAGTTAGTTGAAGGTCAGTCATTTGTTGATGTATCATGGTCCTTTGTTGTGCAGAGCTTTGTATGCGTTCATCAGCATCTTGAACTGGGCATCTCTTCTAGATCGGGAGCCAGTGTAGTTTCTTGAGGTGCGTAGTGATGTGAGTTTGTCTGGGGAGGTCAAGGATGAGTCTCTCAGCTGATTTTTGCATTGTCTGCAATCTTTTTAGGATGTGTGTGGTAAATTCTATGTAGAGAGTGTTCCCGTAGTTCAGCCTCATGGTGACGAGGTCCTGAGTGATGGTCTTTCTGGTGTTGATTGGGAGCCACCTGAAAATCTTTCAGAGCATGCATAGGGTGTGGAAGCAGGCAGATGAGACTGATTTAACCTGTTTCTGCATAGACAAGTTGCTGTCCAAGATGATGCCGAGGCTGTGGACGTGGTCTTTCTGGGTGGGGAAGGGCCAAGTTCAGCAGGTCACCAAGGATCGTTCCATGTCGAGCTGTTGCTCCCAAACATGAGGACTTCTGTCTTATCTGTGTTGAGCTTGAGACAGATGTCCTTCATCCAGTTGGCAATGCTCATCATACATCTGTGGAAGTTGGCTCTGGTTGTGGAGGGGTCCTCTGACAGCAAAAGAATGAGCTGGGTGTTGTCTGCGTAGGAGATGATGTTGAGTCCGTGCGATCTGAAGGTGCTGACTAGGAGGATCCTGTATTTGTTGGAGAGGGTGCTGCTGAAAGAATGATTCTTATGGGGCACCGCAGGAGATCTTCTTGGGTTCCGAGGTGAACGGTGGGTGAAGAATCCTCTGGTTTCTTCTGGTGAGGTATGAGGCGATCCATTTGAGGGCATCTCCCTGGATTCCAATTTAGTGAAGTCTGTTGATCAAGATGTGGTGGGAGACAGTGTCAAAGGCGGCTGACAGGTCAAGGAGGTTGATGCCTTGATGTTGTCTGTGGCTGTGACCAGAGCTGTCTCTGTGCTTTGGTTGGCTCAGAAACTGTATTGAGGGGGGTCTAGGAGTTTTTTGTGTTCCAGGTGTTCGGTGAGTTGCTGGTTGATTGCCTTCTCAAGAACCTTCACTGGAAACGGGAGCAGGGAGATAGGCTTGTAGTTCTTTGGTCCTGTTGGGTCAATGGATGGTTTCTTCATGAGGGTCCTCACTTCAGTGTGCTTCCATTCCTCACGGAAGGAGGCTGTGGTGATGGAGGCAGTTAGGAATTTCTTGAGCTTGTCGACAATCGTTTTGCTCCCGAGGCTGAAGATGTGATGGGGGTAGGGGTCCGTGGGTGCTCCTGAATGTACAAAGTTCATGATAAAGATTGTGGCTTGAGTTGGGAGAGGGTCCCAATGGGTGAGCAGGTGTTTGGGGTTTGAGTTCATGGGTGTGAGCAGGCTGATGCTGTCGATGGCATGAGGTTTGAAGTTCTCATATTTGGCAGAAATCTTGCTGAGGAAGGAGTCTGCCAGGATGTCACGTAGATCTTTGGAGAGGGTGATGTCATTCCTGGTGACTGCAGGGTTAGAGAACTCCTTCACGATGGTGAGGAGCTCTTTCCTATAGTTTGTGCTGGCTTCTATGTATCTGCTAGAGTGCATTTCTATGTTTCTTTCAGGAGGTGGTGGTATTGGCTGAATGTTGTCCTGAAGGTGGTATTGTCTAAAGAGGAGGGGGGTGCACAGCCCCTCTTCTTGGGCTTGAATAGGCCCCAGTGACTGCCACCTCTCCGGGCCGATTGTCCAAATAAGGGACCAACGCGCCAGGGGCTACACTTTATATGGAGTGGGGGGCTGCGCGCCCCTGTGCCCTGTGGACCACCACCAGGACAAAAAGCAATTTATTAGAGGGGTGCGTTACCTCCCCAGCCGAACTGGGGACCACCACCCCCTCTGGGCTAAGTCCTTGTGGCCCCCCTCATGGAGCCACTGATGGCCCTGGGGACCGCTACCTCCAGGGCTGGCTTCTGCTGTGTCCGGGGGGGGGGGCACCACGGGACATAGCTGTTTGCTGTGGCTTGGCTGCAGCCCTGCAGCTGCAGCTAAGAAACAACAAACACTCTGCTGTTTGACAGGGGGACCTTTGAAGCAGCTCTCATCTCATCAGCTTTCATTTCTGTCCCCTGGACTGCTGTCAAAGTAGCTCCATACTTGCTGAAGCAATGGTACTGCAGGGGAAATCTTAAGGCTTCCCCTGCAGTGCCAGGTAGCTGTTAGGGCATTTTATTATATATTTTTTTTAATTAATAAATAAATGTAAAGAATATGTAGGGACCATAGGAGAGCCCTTGAGGGTTCCATTGCGGTTCCAGAAAGCTCATAAAAGGCTTAAATTTTTTTGTTTTTTTTTAAAACCATAGCTGAGTGTGATTGGGGATTTGATGCCAGCTGGACTCATTATCATTATTTTTTTTAATATATATTTTTTTGTTTTAAACAAAATATAATTTATTTTATTTTAATTTGAATAGAAATATATCAGACATCAAAGTCTAAAATACTATGGCCCTCATTATGACCCTGGCGCTGAGTGATAAAGTGGCAGTAATCCCGCCAACAGCCTAGTGGTAATTAACCATCAAATTATGACCATGGCGGAGAAAACTTCCGTAGACAGCCAATGTTACACACCAACCGCCAGGGAGGAAACAACACTCGCCACGGCGGTAGCCGTCAACATCCAAGACAAAGTACCACCCACCATGTTTTGACCATTCAATCCGCCACGATTTCTGGGGCGGTACCAACACCATCAAACGCCTGGTGGAAACAGAACACATTAGAGCAAAGGCTGACCATCGGAGACACAGGGAAGGACAACGCCACCATGAAGCCGGAACTGCAAGTCTTCCCGATGTTCATCTACGTCATGCTCTACCTGGAACACCAATGCCAACGAAGACGACAATGGTGAGTACAGCCGCCTAGCACACAAGGGAGGGAGGGAGGAAAACGAGAGTGACACACACACACCACGACACACACCATTCACACACACACCATACACACAACCAGCTGCACACGAAAAACAATGGCACATGATACACAGCAGAATAATGCAAGGACAACAAGAATGCAGTAATGAGAATGTATTGATATAAATAGCTACCAAATACACCAATTGTACGAGAAACATATATGTACAAATGTACACAAAGGGCCAATGCCCAGTCCAATGAATTAAGGGCCCATATGGCCGCAGGGCACAGTCAAGGCCCAACTCGAATCCTGACTTCATCTCGATAGAACTCTGCAGGGGCATCAGTTTGCAAGTGGGCAGGCAGCTCAGGGGGATATGGGGTGGGAGGCACCTCAGCCGAAGTCGGAAACAAGCCCACTGGTTCTAGAGGGGGCTCCATGCCTATTACTCTGTGCTGGGGAGTGTAAGGTCACAGTCTCTCAGGTGGGTGACTTGCCCACTGCTTCTGGAGGGGGCTCCATGCCCATTACTCTGTCCGGGGGACTGCAAGGCCACAGTCTCTGGAGTGGGTGACTTTCCTACTGGTTCTGGAGGGGGTTCCATGCCCATTTCTCTGTCCTGGGGAGTGCAAGGCCACAGTCTCTGGAGTGGGTGACTTTCCCACTGGTTCTGGAGGGGGCTCCATGTCCATTTCTCTGTCCTGGGGAGTGCAAGGTCACAATCTCTCAGGTGGGGAACATGCTCACTGTTCCTAGAGGGGGTCCCTTGTACAGCAGTCCCTGGAGTGTAGCCTACATGGCTTCCGTTGGTGGTAATGGCTGCACTGTGTTATCTGGAGGTGAGGGCTGCACAGTGTCAGCTGGTGAAGGTGCCTCCTGGGCAGCCTCTGCCGGAGGTGAGGGCTGAACTCTGGTGGCAGGTGGAGGTACTTCCTGGGCAGCCTCTGAAAGAGGTGAGGGCTGAACTGTGGTGGCAGGTGGAGGTGCCTCCTGGGAAGCCTCTGCTGGTGGTGAGGGCTGAGCTGTAGTGGAAGGTGGAGGTCCTCCTGGGCAGCCTCTGCTGGAAGTGAGGGATGCACTTCACCTCAGCTGGTGGTGGGGGCCCGTGACCACTGGTGGTTGTGGAGGTGTCACCCTGACAGCCTCCACTGGAGTCGAGGGTTTCTTCCCCTTCATGGCAGGAGGTGTGGGACCCTTACCCTTCCTGGCAGGGTTTGAGGGCTTCTTCCCCTTCATGGCAGGTTGTGCGTGTTCCTTAGCCTTCCGGGCAGGAGTCGAGGGCTTCTTCCCCTTCATGGCAGGAGGTGCAGGCTCCTTCCCCTTAATGGCAGGAGGTGTGGTATCCTTAACCTTCCTGGCTGCTGGAGTGGGATCCTTCACTGACTTGCCACCACAACTTGGTGGTGCCACCACTGTCCGCATGGACTGTTTGGCTGAGGTGCTGGACTGGGTCGTTGGGACCCTGCTGTTACGGGCAAGACGGGGGAGGGGTAGGGAAGAGGTCAATTTGGGCAAGGAAAACCTTCTTAGGGACTGTGGGGTGGGATGAGGGAGGAGGGATGGGAGTGGAGGTTGAGGGAGTGGTTGTAGGAGGTGTATGTCTGCTGGATTTGGGTGCAGGTGCATGGGCAGTGTGCTGATGTGAGGTGGATGACTGTTGGGTGTATGAGTGCTTGCGTTTGTGTCCTTTAGGAGGAGGGACAGACAGGGCGGGAGAGGTCACAGCGGATGTGTGCATGGATGTTGTGGAGGTGTCTGCTAGTGAGGTGAGTGTGCTGCTTGGTGTGGTGATGGTGGTGGTAGATGTTGATGCAGTGCATGCAGATGTGAGTGTGGATGAGATTGTGAGGGAAGTGGAGGAGGAGGGGGAGACAGTGGAGGGAGTGGATGTGGTTGTGTGTGCAACTGTCTGGTGTTTGAGTGAGTGCTGGTGGGATAAAGTGTGGTGCCTATGTTTGACTGTGCCACTCTTGGGTGTTGTCTTGTGTGCATGCTCGTCTGTATGTGTGCATGGGATGAGTTGGGGTTAAGGAGACTGGGACTGGGAATTGGTAGTTGGAGGGGGGACTGTAGGAACAGTGACAATGGCTGCATCAGAGAGGAGCCCAGAGCCTGAATAGATCTCTGTTGGGCCGCCAATTCACGTGGGTGCCCTCCAGGAATGCATTGCCTGGATGGCATTCACAGTGGTTGACTGCAATGGCTGTACCTGCAGCTGGGGTGATCACAGATGTCTCCACCACCACCAGGGAGCTTCCATCGGAGGAGGTATCTGAGTCTGTGTTGTCACCTCCCTTCTCTTCTGTGGTGCTCCCCTCCCACTCTGTCCCCCTGGTTCCCTCTGCGTCGGTGGACTCTGCCGTCAGGGTCCTGTGGGATGCAGCTCCCTCTGTCGCCGGTGCCTCTGCTCCTCTACTAGATGGCACAAATGCACGCATGGACAGGATGACAGAAGAAAATAGGGGAGAGAGAGAAAAGGAAGCACTGGGTCAATTACTGCACCAACACCAACACCACAGTTGGAATACACAGCACCGTCACACATGGATCAGGCTTGAGCACTCTGCATTCCACTGCCAGTGATTTGGCTAGATGTCACGGCAAGATGAGGGCCCCACACAGTCAACTGCACCCCTTCTGGTACCCACAAATCCCTGACTGAAATTGGAATGTTCACAAGCTAGGTTACCTGCATTTTTTGCCATACACCCATTACCCTTGAGCTGGATCAGACTGCAATGCCTCGCCTGGCCTTGGGGGCACCCACAAAGTCACAACCACCACCGGGATCCCATGCCACCTGCCAATTAATTTTAGTAATTCCCACTGTACTCACCCCCCTGTGATGCCCTCAAGCGCCCATTCAGGTCTGGGTTGGCCACCGTCAGTATGCGCGCCATCAGGGGGTCAGGTTCCAATGGGCACCCCTTCTTTGTTTGGAGGCAATTCCCAGCTGGGCCTCCGCGGTCTTCTCTGCCCAGCGTCTCAGGTCCTCCCACCGTTCCCGACAGTCGGTGCTCCGCCTGCCATAGACCCCCAGGGTCCGCATGTCCTTGGCGATGGCACGCCATAATCCCTTCTTTTGATGGGAGCTGACCTGCAGAGGAAATACAGACAGGAGGACACCATTAACCATACAATATGGCCCACACACATATGGCCCACTAATCCCGTTTCCGTCACCATTGGCACACACATCGGTCGGGGCACACCATGTACACCACCACAAGACATCCCCCCATGACACAATGCTTGCACACACAACTCCTTGCATCCTTCACACATGCATCGTGCACATGTTGGTCTGGAGGACCATACAGCAGTCCGTACTGGGGTAGGACTCCATCCACCAATCGCTCCAGCTCCTTCGAAGTGAAGGCAGGGCCCTTTCCTCGGTCACACGGGCCATGAGACAAAGGTCACAGAAGCCCACGCAGTGTAGGTGTTCTCCTGTTGAAGGTCAGGAAACAAGTGAGGAATTAGATACAAAATGGCAGTCACGTCCGTTGCAGGAGGGACAGTATCAGGGGATCAGGGAGGACTTGCAGGCCATTAACACCTTGATCTCCATAGCAGGGGTACTGGCAGACATGGCCAACATCATGAGGGAGGCAACAGCACAGCAGTGGGCACCTACCACTAGCCGGTCCATTGACCAGCCCTCCACCTCCACTGCAGCTAGTGGGCAGAGGGCCCTTCCACAGGACCCACAAGCCACCAGCACCCCTCCCCCTGCAGAAGGTGAACCACCCAGCAAAAGTTCCCTGCAAACCAGACAGAAACCAGAGACACTTGCCAAGACCACCTCCAGGAAATTAGACTCTCCTGATTGTCCCCCTTGTGTCCCGCACAGTCATCTTGTCTACTTTGAACTCCCTTTGCTTCCCTTCCTATGGCCTCTTGGACACTGGACCTGTGCTACAAACAGCTTGGAGCAATACCCTGGACTTTCCTCCATCATCAACCCATTCCATTGCACCTTTCCCTCAATTTCATAGCACTACAATAAACACCCTTTAACACCAATTGACTACTAGAATATAATGTTTTGAAAATGTGCATTTATGGAAACCGTCACATCTAGTGCAAATTATCTGAACACTGTAAGAGCATAGAAATAAGGACCTGTAGCTGTCTGTAGTCATCACAACAGGACACAGTTGTCATATCACTAACATCTGTAAAATGACAAGCCATAGGTGACAGTAAGTTGAGATGCAAAGGAAGTTAATGCCATCATGCTACAGCTACACAGCATACATCAATAGTCAGAGGAATGGTCAGTTGCACTGTCTCACCTGTGTGTCATTGGAAATATTGATGGATAACTGATGTTGTGTTGTCCTCATCCTCATCCTCACTTCCCTCAGGGTCCACTGCTGCCACGGGAGCATCTCCAGTCTCCTCCTCCTGCAGAAAGGGTACATGCCGTCTAAGGGCCATGTTGTTTAACATGCAGCATGCAACTACTATGTGGCAGACCTTCCCGGGTGAGTAGCACAGGGATCCACCTGTCAGATGGAGGCACCTGAACCAGCCCTTCAGAAGCCCAAAGGACCTCTCGATGATCCTTCTGGTTTGCCCATGTGCCTCATTAAAACCTTCCTCAGCCCCTATCCTGGCATTCCTCACAGTGGTCAGCAGTCACGATAGGTTTGGGTAGCCAGAGTCACCTGCAAGTATTGAGGGACAACATTTAGCCTCACACAATGATTTGGGGGTGACACCTGAAGGCATACATTAACATACAGTGGGTGGGGACTATGGCTCACCTATTAGCCACACCCTGTGCCTCTGTAGTTGGGCCATCACATTTGGGATGCTGCTATTCCTCAGAACAAAGGTATCATGCACCGACCCAGGATACCTTGCATTGACGTGGGAGATGTACTGGTCCACCAGGCACACCATTTGCACATTCAGTGAGGGGACTAACGCAATATGTGTTCCGTCAATTGCCCCAATAATATTGGGGATATGTTCCATTGCATAGAATCCAGCCTTCACTGTGGCCAAATCATCAACCTGGGGGAAAGCTATGTAGCTGCACATGTGTTTCACCAGGGCAGACAAAACTCTTACCAGCACAATTAAGAACATTGGCTGTGACATTCCTGCTGCCAAGCCCACTGCCATTTGAAAAGAACCAGTTGCCAGGAAATGGAGCACGGCTAGCACTTGCACAAGAGGGGGGATCCCAGTCGGATGACGGATAGCTCAGATCATGTCTACCTTCAATTGGGCACACAGCTCAGTTATTGTGGCCCTGTCCAGTCTATAGGTGAGTATAATGTGCCTGTCCTCTAGTGTAGCCAAGTCCACAAGGGGTTTGTACAAGGGGGTATGTCTCCTCCTCCTATTTATCCGCAGCGGTAGGTATCTAAGGACACAAGAGTGACTAGGCTGTCACAATTTGAACAATGGAACACCAACTTCAGTGTACATAGTGCAATGACGTGTTCTCCTGCACGTTGTCAAGGATCTGGCCCATCATGTCCTGGGAATGTTGGTAGGCTCCCAGGATCTCGGTGAACGTCTCCTGGAGAGTCGGTTCCCTGGGCCTGTCCTCCCCCTGGCACACAGCAGTCCTCCCAGTGTCCCTGTTGGCCTGTGCCTCTGTCCCCTGAATGGTGTGCCCACTGCCACTGACCCAAGGTCCCTGATTGTCTTGGGGTTGAGTTGTGGACTGGGGTCCCTGTACAGGTAGGCACACTGCTGATTGACGTGTCCTGGGGACAGAGGTGTGGGTACCCTCAGTGGGTGCTGTGGTGTTGGATATTGATGGGGGAGCCTCTGTGGTGGACTGTGAGTGGTCGTGGGTGACCAACTGCCCAGTGGTCCCTGATGGGCCAGGTTGTTGGTCCAGATCATGAAGTCCAGAGTTACTGTCATAACTGGGGGCATCTCCTGTTGGGGGACTTGATAGTCATGGCACCTCCTCTCTACTGACATTGTCTGGGGCACCTGTGGGGATTAAGTGATGTATTATGCTTCATGTCTGTTTTATATTGTATATCCCTGGCTTCCCCTCTATCGTTGCTGTTACCCTGCCACCTTTATTTGTGTATGGTGATGTATTGTGGGATTGATAGTTTCCCTATGCTGTGCATTCTTTGGTGATGTGTGTCCATGCAGGGCTGGGAGGGCTGTTCATTCATTGGTATGGCATGCAGGATTTGGCATTGGGGTTAGTCAGGTGTGTAGGTGCAGTGTGTGGGATGGAGTGGAGTGAGGGTGAGGGGGTGTGATGGCATGCAGGTATGGGGGTGGTAAGTGTTAAATGTTGACTTACCAGTGTCCAATCCTCCGGCTACTCCAGCGAGTCCCTCAGGATGCAGTATTGCCAAGACTTGCTCCTCCCATGCCGTGAGCTGTGGGGAAGGAGGTAGGGGTCCACCGCCAGTCCTCTGTATGGCGACCTAGGGCCAGATGTAGCAAAGGGTTTTTCCCATTCTGTGTCAATGGGAAAATGTGTTCGTACATATAGCCCCTAGTTCCTTGCTGCCATGGAACATACCTTCCCAGCAGGTCGTTCCACCTCTTCCTGATGTCATCCCTTGTTCTTGGATGCTGTCCCATGGCATTCACACTGTCCACAATTCTCCACCATAGCTCCATCTTCCTGGCAATGGATTTTGCCTGTTCCTGTGCTCCAAACAGCTGTGGCTCTACCCTGAAACTTTCCTCCACCATGACCCTTAACTCCTCATCAGTAAAACAGGGGTGCCTTTGTGGGGACATGGGTGTTGTGTGGTATGTGTTGGTGAGAGTATGTTGAGTAATGTGGTGGGGTGCGTGAGGGATGTATGGGTGTGTGTGGTGTGTGTCTAGTTGTCTCTGTGCTGTTCATGTCTATCTTCTGGCAGTAATTGTTGTTTGTAAAGGGTTGTGGGTAATGTGTGTGTGTGTTTTATAGTGCTGTGGGTGTGTGGGTGTTGTGAGTGTATGAGTGTCAGGTGTGTGTTGTTAGTGTTGGCCAACATGGTGTTCTTTTGTATGTGGGTGTCCATTCTGAGCGCGGCGTTATGTACCGCCAATGGTTTACTGCCATTGAATGTCCGCCATGGCCATAACCGCAGCAGTAAGCGGGATTTACCACCAATGTCATAATGAGGGCCTATATCTCTCCCCCTCTCACTTTCTTTCTCTCTCTCTGCCTCTCTTTCAATCAATTCTCCCACTCACACACCCACTCAGACATGTCCGCACCCACTCACAGACCCACTCAGACACTCACGCATCCACTCACAGACCCACTCAGACACTCACGCGCCCACTCAGACCCTCATGCACTCACTCAGAGCCCCACTCAGACCCTAATGCACCCACTCAGACCCACTCAGACAGTTAGGCACCCACTCAGACTGTCACACACCCACTTACAGACCCACTCAGACTGTCACATACCCACCCACTCACAGACCCACATGCACACTGACGCACCTACTAAAACACTGATGTACACACTCTCACACCCAGACAAACAATCTGACAGCCACTCTGACCCCCAGATATGCCCTCTCATGGCTCTTCTCACACCCAGAGAGGCCGCAGACACCTCCATCACGCACAGCCAAAGGGCAATGCGCAGCATGGAATAGGGTGGTTGGCCGCAGGGTCTGGTTGCAGGCCAGGTCTTGCGGGCAACCTTTGCTGCACATGGCCAAAGGCCATGCGCAGTGGTGGTTTAATTTAACATATAGTAACGAAAATTACTAGACGATAAAAAAATTTAAATTCACTGACAAAAACAAAGGTTACTGGGACATTATAATTAGTAAATTGATTTTTTTTAAAACATAAAAATTCACTGAAAAAAACAAGGTATGTTATAGTTAGGCTCACGTTTCAAACGTAGACCTTAGAAATTTACGAGTTATAGTTAGAGTTATTTCAACTAACTGTAACTCATGCCCTAAGGTAACTATAACTCGCCATGTACAGTTTTTTAATCAAAAATGTTACTGTAAATAATACATTGATATTATCAATGATGTAATCAAAAATGTCATAAGTGCTATTATTTGTGGATAATTACCAGTGCATGGCGAGGGTGCGAGTTATAGTTACCTTAGGGCATGATTTATAGTTAGTTGAGATAACTGACACATTTCTATGGTTTTGTACTTTTAAAATGCAAGCCTAACTATAACATCCCTGTAACCTTTGTTGTTTTCTGTGAAAGTATATACATGTATATATATATATATATATATATATATATATATATATATATATATATATATATATTTATTACCTACTGGCGCTCGCCAGTAGATAATTATAGTCAGAACCTAGGGCCAGATGTATTAAACGTTTTTGCATTCGAAAATGGTGCGAATCGCAAAATATGGCTGTTTGCAAATGCAAAAACATGGTCTGCGATGCATGAAAGGCATTCGCAGACCAAAAATAAGAAATCGCAAAAATTGCGATTTTTAGCGTTGCAACTTTTTTTTGAGAGTCGCATTTTGCATCTCGCAATTTGCAACATGAAATACCAAATCGCAACTAGCGATTCAGTATTTCTAGTAGGACATTGCGAGACGCAAAATACGACTCGCAAAACCAAGTCGCAATTCGCAATTCGATGCACCAAAAAATCGCAAATAGCGATTTTTCGCAGAATGGCATTTTGCATATGCAAAATACCACCAAGTGAAACCAGGTGGTAACCAGGTGCAACCTATATGAAAAGGCCCAGAATGCCTCAGACTCTTTTCCACAATGGCTGCACTCTACGTCATGGTGAGGAGAATGAGGATTTTGGCAGGTTTGAGGAGAGGGAGGAGGATACAGGAGCGCATTTTCAGAGTGCACATTACACTTTTTGACCAGACTGAGGAGGAAATATTTGAGAAGTACAGGTTGAACTCAGCCACGATACTTGACCTGATAGCTGAGCTACAAACCTTATTGCAGCGCACAACACATAGGACTCATAGCATCCCCACCCATGTGCAGGTATTATGCTCCCTCCACCTACTCGCCTCAGGGAGCTATCAAGGGGTCATAGCAGCAGCTGGAGGGGTCTCACAGAGTACCCTCTCTAGATTTTTCAATGCATTTATCAACGCAATGCTGAGCAGAATACTCCAGTACATCAGATTCCCCCACACCCCACAGGAAATACAGCAGACAAAAATAGATTTCTACCAGATAGCACAGTTCCCCCATGTCCTAGGTGACATGTAGCAATCTGTCCACCATCAGCCACAGAGTATGTGTACCGCAACCGTAAATACCAACATTCAATGAATATATAGGGGATATGCAATGCCTCCTATATCATAACTGATCTCGTTGCCAGGTACCCAGGGAGCACACAAGATTCATACATCTTTCGCCACAGCGGGATTCACACAAGACTGCTAGCTGGGGAGTTTGGTGAAGGATATCTACTAGGTATTGTCCCTCTGTACACTGGTGCATTGATGGCGTGTTGAGGTCAGATGGCTCAGTTACTCATTATACCCTCTGTTCCTTCCAGGAGACAGTGCCTACGCAGTGCGCACCTACATGATGATGCCCTACCTAAATCCTACAACACCTGCTGAACGGAGATACAATGCAGCACACAGGGCAACCCGCAACGTGATGGAACGCACCTTTGGGCTGCTGAAGAGTCGCTTCCGGTGCCTCCACAAAAGTGGAGGGGCACTGCAGTACAGCCCAGAGACAACATGTAGAATAGTGGCTACTTGTGCAATCTTGCACAATATAGCTACCACCAGGGGCATACCTGTGGAAATATGTGATTCAGAATCTGATGAGGATGATGATCCCATACCACCCCTACAGCCAGCAGACCGGACCAGTGCAGGAGAGGGCAGGCAAAGGTGTGCTGACATCACGCACAACCATTTCAGATGTAATTATGAACAACACATATCCACTGACAATTGTACTTGTAGTAAGTAAATGTATTACCTTAATGTCAGGTAATATCAGTTCCACTAGTAGCAACAAAAGTAATTGAAACAATAAACAAAAGCAATGAACAGATTTTCACTATTCTTTCATAGTTCGTTATGGCACAAAAATTTACAGTCCCCTGTGGCCAATACACTCATTTCCTCCGGCCACGCAAGCCACTCGAGTGGGCAGTTGCCTCACTGGCACCTCTATTTTCTGCCTCAGTGACAGTGATGTGCCTGGCACTGCGACGTCTGACATCCGTTGTGGGCACAGCTAAGCTGCTGAGGCTCGATGTGTCCTCCGTGTCCCCCAGTCCTAGTTCACTTGGTGTGGCTGACCGGTTACCCATGATATTGGCTATCACATTCGTGATCTGCACCAGTCCATGTGCCACATCCCTACTGCTGTGCGCTGCCTCTACCTATGCGGCCACAGCATGCCGCGATATGAAGGCTGTTGAATTTTCCAGCCTATTGACAGAGCGAAAAAAAAAAAAAACATACCCATGAAACGTCTCTCCTGCCTGCGGTGGCTTACTCTGTCATGGCGCAGCTCCTGACACAGTTCCCTCACTGCACTAGTCAGCTCCCTTGTATCCTCCGATGCTTGGATCTGTCCCTCATGCAGCTGTTTGATGTTGGCATTGAGACACTCCAGTTGGCGATGCATACCCCCCATGTTTGTATTGTGTGCCTCCATCTGCCTTTGTAACGCAGAGAGTTTTTTGTTTTGCAGGCGCTGCTGCTTTAACACAGCCGATTCCAGGCCACCAAACAGTGATGGTCCCTCACCTGCCTCAAAAGCCTGCGCGCCTGCAAACGTAGGCATCCTGCGGGGTGTTGTGCTATGCTGTCGATGGGGCTCCTGCATCCGAGTGCATCTGCCACTTGGGGGAGGTGTCTGTGAGTCATCCTGCTGCTCATCGGAGTCCTGGCTCAGTTCTGGTAGTGGCAGTGCCCTAGGCCTGCGTCAGATGGGCGCTATGTTCTGTCACTCACTGGTATTGAAGTCAGAAGAAGGTTGGGTGTCTGTTTCCCCTGCAATGGCACATGCTGTAGCTGCTGGGCCACCTGCAACGATAATATGCAGCATGTCAGTTATGTATGTATCAATAAAGGTCACACAATGGTAATAAACGTACAGTTACTTCTCATCACAATCTTGTGGGTGTTGTGGTCTTCTGTGTGTCGCTCTGCCTATTACATTGTATGTGCTACTTTCAGCTCTGGGTTGTGAACTACCACTCCCATAAGGCATTGTTTTGCTGCTTCTAAGATGTGGAATAGACTACTTCTCACAATGATTTGCCCTACTTGCTAATTCCTAAGGGGCTTTTGTGCATACATATATGGGGTCACATTTCAATATTGCACTTACCTTTACTTGTACTTGGTGTGCCGGATGTGTCAATGTCAGTGACCCCACTGACTGCTTCTGGGAGGAGTGTGGACTCCACTAGGTCTTCCATTGGGGTGGAGGGTGTCTCTGTGGGTGGTCCGCCTCCTGGGCTCCTGGCCTCCTGCAGTCGTCTTGCCACCCTCTCCTTGGCACAGGACTGCAGGTCGTACCACCTCTTCTTTATTTCCTCCACAGAGCGCTGTGCTACTCCAACAGCGCAGATTTTGGTCTGGATACCTTCCCAGAGTCTGGGATTTTCACTCTCAGGCACCTGGAGTGAGCTTTTGCCGAACAAACGGTCATGGCTCCTGACCACTTCCTCTGTGAGCACCTCCAGCTCTTGCTCACTAAACTTTAGTTTGCGTTTCCTTTCTCCCTTCTCCTTTCCCTGTGCAGAGGTGTCCATGGTGGTTCTGCTGTGCTGCCTTCTTCAGAGACTTGCTCACTGTGGCTGGGCTGACTCTCTGAGTGCTAGTTTGGTGTGGCACCTGCAAACTGCCTGGGATGACTCACTTCCTGCTTATGATGTCATCAGGCTCCTCCAGGTGTGCGTTCTCGCATTTGCAATTTTCAATTACCGAAACGCAATTTGCAAGAACGCAAATTGCGATTCGGTATTTGGGCCTCGCAAACCACAAATAGCGAATTTTAAGAAATCGCCATTTCTGATTCGCAATGGTGATACATGGCCTATTGCGACTCGGAAATAGCGATTCACAATGCCATTTCATGATACATCTGGCCCCCAGTTTCTGTAGAAAGAGTTTTTTTTGTTTTGCCTATAACTTTGATGAATCTTCAAGAATTTTTCAAAACTTATACTTTGTTAAGTTCAGCTTCTTTCTTTAAAGTTTTACGGTGATCTGTCAAGTGGGGGCAGAGAAAAAGGGAGAGCCCAAAGCACATTTTCCCATTCATTTTTCGGTAAGACATTTAGGCACACCTACATCCCGAACCACTGAATGGATTTAGACCAGATTTGGCACAAAGCTAGATTCTGTCCTGCAGATCTCACATTTTGTGATTTGGTGCAAATCCTTTTAGTAGTTTCAGATAAATAAAAGGCCAAAAAATATAGATATATAGGGAACCGGATCCTCAGCGGATCCACCACGGGTCGGTCTGCGGATCCATGTGCCAAGGGAAGAATCTGATTGGCTGCCCACAACCTGAGAGAAATGTTGCAGTCGTGATTTACTTTTGTTGCTAAAGGGTCCCCAGAGCTGAAATGTGGGGGGCAATTGACTCGATGAGGTCAGGGTACAGGTTCCCTGATCCCATGGCGGTGATATGGTTGTTGTGATGGGACAGATAATGCCTTTGAAATACAGAAAATTATTTGTGCGGTCCCTGGTGTGAATGTATGGGTGAATTTAGTCTAATAGAGACACTCTCAGATTCAGTATTACTCACAGAGAGACACTGTTGTACCCAGTCTGACATGCAGGTAAACACTGTCTCACCCACTCTCACACCTACAGAGATGCTGTTACATCCACTGTCACATGTTCATAGACACTCTCACACTCAATCTCACACTCAGAAAGACACTCTCACATCCACCCTGACATCCAGGCAGACACTGTCATACTCCCTCTCACACTCAGACAGAGACTCTCACTCTCAGTCTCACACTAATATGAAACCTCTCACATGTAGTGTCAAATCCAGAGACACACTCTGGCACTCACCCTCACACCCAGAGAGGTACTCTCACACCCAGTCTGACATGCAGGCAGACACTGTCCCACCCACTCTGACACCAACAGAGATGCTGTTATATCAACTGTCACATGTACACAGACACTCTCACACTCTCTCTCAGACTCAGAGAGACACTCTCACACCCACCCTCACATCCAGGCAGACACTGTCACACTCCCTCTCACACCCAGAAACAGAGTCTCACGCTCAGTCTCACACTAATATAGAGACTCTCACATGTAGTGTCAAACCAAGAGACACACTCTGACACTCACCCTCACACCCAGACAGCTACTCTTACACTCATTCTGACATCCAGGCAAACACTGTTACAAGCACTCTCACACCTACACAGTCTTACACTCACTGTCACACTCAGAGAGACACTCACACGCCCACCTTTTTTCCCTTTTACAAAATCCATGGATCTGAGTGAGATTTGAAAAAAATAAAAGTAAACAAATAGAAATATTTATATATATGGATAATAGATTGCATCTGAAACGAGCCTTTGTGTTTACGATGTGTAGGTGATTACAATACATAATAGAGACTACAGTCTCTCAAAGTTAAGCAGGAAACGTTTGTTGCCTTTCTCAAACCTCTGATGCTAGCCCCTGGATGGCATTGACAATGGTTGTCTGCCCTACAGAGATGGTTCTCAGGAGGTCAATAGCCTCCTCTGTGAGGGCAGCAGGGCTGGCTGGGGCAGGGGATGAGGTGCCTGTGGTGAAGGAGACACCCACCTTTCTGGGTGGGCAGGAACAGGCAACTCAGTGGGGAGCAGAAGGGAGGGCGGTGATAGAATGGGAGGTGGCGGAAGTGGTGTGTGCATTAGTGTCCGCCACCGCCGGAGGGTCCCCATCGGAGGAGGCCTCAGAGTCAATACCTCCTGTGCTAGTAGCCTCCCCTATGGAAGTCCTCTCGCCCTCCCACCCACTGCTACCCTGGGCGTCCGTTGTCTCTGCCTCGGAGGATCCGTGGGCTGCTGCCTCCCCACATGCCGGTTCCTCAGCTCCCTCGTCTGATCTTGATGCTGTACCAAACCAACCCAAGAGAACAGGGATGGGGAGACAAAACAGGAGAGACACTTGTAAATAGCTGAATTCAGGTACATAATGGTCAGACATAAACCCACCCAGAAAACACACCCAACAGGCAGCACTGTTCTCTATTCCCATGGCCATGCCCCTGACTACTGACCAGAATACTGCTCTACACCCATCCCCTGAAATACCTTAGGAGCAGAAGTAGGTGAAACCTGACAGGGACACCCCTACACCCTTTGGGGAACATACAGTAGATGGACACCAGTCAATTTCCCTGCCTCTAAACAGCATGAGCCCTATTGCACACCCAGACATCCTTCCAGACTGAAGTATGGTCAATGAGTACTCACCCCCTTGTGACTGCTGTGCAGCCTTCAAGGGCCCTTCCAGGTCTGGGTAGCCACCGCCAGGATTCGTCGCATGAGGGGGGTCAGTGCCTGACAGGCACCCCTTCCACGTTGGGAGGACTTCCCCAGCTGGGCTTCACTGATCTTTCGCGCCCAGCGCCACAGGTCCTCCCACCTCTTTCGACAGTGGGTGCTCAGCTGGTTGCAGACCCCCAGGGTCCGCACCTCCTTGGCAATGGCATGCCAATGTGCCCTATTCTGGGGGGCGCTGACCTAAAAGGGTGGCACAGAAATGGAACACAGAGGTCAGGCACTTGCACGATAGGAACAGTTGGCTAATCGTCCACTATGGGACGGACAGTACTCTCAGACATACAGGACAGTTGCATGCAGCATGCCATGCACCATGGCCCATGCAGGCTCAGAGGTGCACACATATGTCCAATCAACACCATTCATTACACACATACAGTGCCCTCCAAACCCAGACTCACCTGTACCTCTGGCCATCCGTACAGTTTTGCGTAAAGGGACAGGACCCCGTCCACTAGCTTCTCCAGTTCTTTCTGGGTGAAGGCCGGGGCCCTTTCCCCTGCAACACGAGGCACATCCATAGCCAGGCGCAGTCCACAGCAGTACACAGAGTGGAGTATCTGTCCGCATGAGATCAGGGAGTCAAGTGATCAAACGATGACAAACGCGCATACGTTCCACAGCGGTGTGCACCGTCACCGCCGGCGGCGATCATGATACTCCAGGATTCCCCATTGGCATCCATGTTAACCAATGAGGGTGTGAACAGCGGTAAACACCGCCTTAGGCTGTGACGTCAACCGCTAGCGGTATGAGGTCACTTCCACAACGAAAGGGCAGAACAACATCGGGCAGACATTTTGCCTTTACCTACACATCTACAATTAATTAATACTCACAATGCAGGCCCTACTAGCCACATGAAGCACCTAGACCTCTGTCCATTCAATATTGTAGCCAACATGAAATACTCTGTTCCCTCATTGTGAAGTATATGTATATCTGTCAGGTAGCAGTTATTGTAGAGACACAGCAATGAACAATGCTGTGCTCATCTGATGAAAAGTGTGCCAATGTATGTGTTTTCATCACTCCCTTGTATAACCCCTCATAGGTACCGACCCTTGTGGTGAGGAAGGGCACCATCGGTATACAGACCACTTGTGGATATGGGGACCATGGTGGAGCGTCAGATAATAATCACTTACAGACTCACACATGCAACTATTCAGGGCCTTTGTGCATTACTGGATCCTGCACTAACTCCGGGAAATCGTAAACAGCATGCCATTCCAACTGAAGTGCAGGTGCTCTCCACACTCCATTTCCTGGCCACAGGCTCATTTCAAGTGACAGTGGGCATGGGTGCTGGTTTTTCACAGCCAATGTTCAGCCAGGTACTGACAAGATTTCTGAATGCATTTGTACAGCATCTGCAATCCTATGTGAGGTTTCCCCAAAGTACTGACCTCCCTGCCATTAAGTCTGACTTCTATGCCTTTGCCAACATTCCCCATGTCATAGGTGCCATCGATGGCACACACATAGCTATCATCCCCCCAAGAGTGAGTGAACAGGCGTACAGAAACAGGAAGAACTTTCACTCCATGAACATCCAATTGGTATGTACTGCAGACCAGTACATTTCCCATGTGAATGCCATGTTTCCAGTTTCAGTCCATGATTCATTTGTGTTGAGGAACAGTAGTGTGCCACAGAAGATGGAACAACTACAAGAGGACAGAGGGTGGATCATAGGTAAGTTTGCCTGTCACTAACTGACACATTGCAGAAAACCAGCCTGTCTGACTAAGGGACATTACAATGACGAGTCTGGTATGCACCATTTACTAGGTGATTCTGGCTATCCAAACTTGCGTTGGCTCCTGACACCAGTGAGGAATCCCAGGACGGATGCAGAGAGGAATTACAATGAGGCCCACGGACGTACAAGGGGGGTAATAGAGCGAACTATAGGTCTCCTGAAGGCTAGATTCTGGTGTCTACATATCTCTGGGGGTTCCCTGGCCTATGGGCCTGATAAGGTGTGTAGAATAGTGGTGGCCTGCTGCATGCTGCACAACGTGGCAGTGAGACATTCTACCCCCCTCTTGGAGGTGGAGGGTGCTATAGGTCCTGATCAGCTACCTCAGAGAGGTGAGGAGAGTGATGGTGAGGATGAGGAAGGGGAAGATGTCAATTCCAGGAACCAAATGAAACAGCTCTACTTCCAATAACTGTGTGGGACTTAAGCCTGTCATTGGGGTTGGTGACTAATACTGTAAGTGTGCTCTGTCATATGGGGGGGGTCAGTCATGATAGGCAATACATGGCCCACTTCTTTATCGTACTGATTTAAAATATATGCATTCCCTTCTTGCCACCATTTGGGCACACAGGACTACCATCATGCACAAAATTGACAATAAAGTTTTTCTCTGCCAGTTGCATCCATACTCCACTTTGTTCACAATTTAAGACAGGGGACAGTGTAACAGGTGTGAAATGTGTTTTATTGGTAGAAGTAAGTGAATTGTGCTATTTACAGTGATGGGTGTCGTAAGGGTGGGGGGTCCTCAAAACCAACTTGGTGGCAGCCTTCTTGGATAGTATTGATGGGTCCATTTTGTTGAACAGTACTTCAAATTGCAATCAGCTAAGTGTTGTTGGGGAATGGGTGGGATGGTTGCTTTGCATTTGTAGCAGAGTCAATTGTTGGAGGGGGCCTTGTTCTTAGCTGGGTTTCCAGTGCCATATCTTGGCCTAAGAGTATGTTTGGGTGCCTGCTGTGGAGCTTCCTGGGGTGACGTGGTTGGCCCTTGGGTTTCCTGGGAGGGTATTTCCTGGGATGTTTCTGCTGCTTGGGTCATCTGATGCTGGTTGTCTAGGGCTGCTGTAGGGGCCTCTTGTCTGGTGTGGGTGTCAGACTGTTTTTGTGACCAACTACAGCAGTGCTACTGCTATGGTGGCCATTGTGGCTCTTTCCACTGCTCCATGGCCTGTTGGTGTTGTTCCTGCTGCATCCTCTGACTTTGCTCCAGGGCGGACACAATCTGTGCAAACCTGTCTTGGGTATGTTGGTAGGCCCCCAATACCTCTGAAATAACGTCCTGGGCTGCTGCATCCCTCCTGTGGCCTCCCTCCTGGTCCACTGAGACCCTTCAACTTGCCCTAGCCCCCTGTGCCTGTGTCCCCTGCACAGGTCTGGCAGTGCCACTTGTACTGGGGCCCTCACCTTCATGCATGTTGGGAGTGGAAGACTGTGGTCTCTGTAGCTGTGTTCCACCAGTCTGTGCCCTGGGTACAGTAGTGTGGGTATGCGTGCCCTGGGATGCTGGTCTTGTCTGGGTGATAGGGGTAACAGTGGTTTCCTGGGTGGGGCTGCTGCATGGTGAGAGTCCAGGACTGTGTGAGGGGCCTGCCTGCTCATCAGTGTCCAGGGATCCTTCACCAGTGTCTTGTGAGGTGCCTCTGTCTCCCTGGAGGGCAGTGGCACTCCTTGTCCCATCCGTTAGGGTTGCCTGTGGGGAGACATAGACATATCTGTTGCATATGCATGTAGGTTTGAGGTGTACAGGACTGGGCTATTTTGTGCTGGTGTTACTTTCAGTGGCCTTCCTGGGTGCCTTTGTGAGGTTGACAACCCCAGTGTGGGGTTGCATTGTGTGGGGGTATTGTTCCATTGTCCAGGGGTGGGTGGCTGTGCACAGCGGGAGTGGTGTGGTCCTGTTAGTGGGTGTGAGGTCATGCAGGGGGGTAGATGTGGTGGGTAATGGCTGGGTGGGGTGTAGGTCCAGGTGGGTGTGGGTGGGGTGGGGTGGTGCATGCATTGCAGCTATGGTGTATATGGGATAATTGTAGATGACTTACCCGAGTACATTCCTCCAGTGAGTCCAGTGAGTCCCTCTGGGTGCAGGGTGGCAAGTACCTTTTCCTCCCAGTCGGTGTAGTCGGGTGGTGTTGGTAGCGGTCCTCCCCCTGTCTTCTGCACTGCAATGTGGTGCCTAGATGCCATGCCACGGACCTTCCCCCGCAGGTCATTCCATCTCTTCCGGATGTCGTCCCTGGTGCATGGATGGTGTCCCACTGCATTCACCCTGTTCACAATGGTCTGCCACCGCTCCAATTTCCGGGCGATGGGTGTGTGTTGACCCTCGGCCCGCAGATTTGTGGCTCCACCTTCAGGATCTCGTCCACCATGGTCCTTAACTCCCTTTCGGTGAAGCGTGGATTTTTGGGGGGCGACATGGTGAGTGTGGTGGATGGTGTCTGGACTGGGAACGGGGTAAGGGTGCTATTCTGTGGGTGGGTGTGTGTCTCCGGTATTCTGGCGTTCGCTGTCTGGCTCTGGTGCTCTCTGTCTTCTTGTCCTGCTTTTGTTGCAAGGGATTGTGGGGTGTGTCTGGAGGTGTTTTATGGGGTTCTGTATGTGTGTCAGGTGTGTGGGTGATATGCCTATCAGTCAGTCAGTCAGAGAACTTTATTCGGCAATTGCCATAAAAGTGCATACAAAAGACACATATTACGAATCTATAAATAATATAAAACACAATAAAAACTGTAAAACAAATTCTAAAAGCACTGTGTAAACATCCGGTCTAAATCCCCTTGGCATGTAACAAAAATAAATATACTAAAACATGATTAAAGATCGCAAAACACAAGTTTACAGATATTGTCTCAAAATAGAAATCTCTCACAAACATATAAAGATTAGAATAAAATAGACCTTTTCCTAATACTTAAAGAAGCTGTAACAAAATTTAATACATGGTGACAGGTTTGAATATCTGACAGTCTCTGAAAATATACTAAAGCTTCCTTATAGTGGATAGGTCTAAGAAGACATAAAATGGGTAAGATAAAAGTCTTTCTAGTAGCAGCATATAAAGAGCAAAAGAGAAAAAAATGTAAATGGCTCTGCTTTGACTTAGAATCACAGGGACAGGGTGGTAGGTCCTTTTTCCAGATACATGGTTCGGGAAAGGCTACCTTAAAATGAATCAGATTAAATCTAAAAAAAGTTAGGAGAAAATATTTTTTAGAACTTGAAAACCAGATCAAATAAGGTTCAAGACTTGGAACAGTTATAATCCGGGTATATGAGTCAAAAGTTTTCAGATTCAGGGAGCTATAAAATCTCAACTCTGATATATGCTCGCAATAAATTGACTTCAGGACAGACCTAGAGTTTGTGGTTAACAGATGGGGTTCCTCGAACATATACCTAAGCCTTAGCTTCTTAAAGGAGTTTCACAGAAACGCAAGCCAGGGGATCCTATTTGAATTGTCCAATTGTAAACAATCAGAGATACAGTCTTGAACAAGTTTCGCCGCAGGATTCAGCCAGCATCTAATCCAGAGCAGTAGAGGAGCAATAGAGACCCTGTCCTCCAAAAAGCATTGACCAGTTTCCTCATGGCTGATGATGTTTGCTATACATTTTGGAACCGTCAGTAGTCTACGCAGGAATTTATTTTCGACCCTTTGGAGAGAGGGTATTTTATTGTAGCCCCAAACTCCTGCCCCGTATAAGACTGCTGCAGCACACTTGGAATTATAGAGTGTTTTCGTCTGTGCAAGGGGTCTGTGACCTAATTTACTGGTAAAGCGAAAAATCACTTCGTTGTTCCTAGTCAACTGTTGGAACTTAAAATTAATGTGTGTCTTCCAGGACAAAGAGGAACTCATGTACATACCTAAATAACAGAAATCTTTTACCTTATTTAAAGTATGCCCTCCCATAATGAATTGTTTAGACTTTGTATTACGTGTGCCACATGTCATAACAAAAGTCTTAGAGTAGTTTACTTTCAAATCAAGGTTCAATATATAATTATAAAATAGGTCCAAAAGTCCCTGTAAGCCATTTGCGGTACGGGCAATTGACACTGCATCATCAGCATATAACAAAACTGGAATCAGTCTCTGGCCCATCTTTGGTACATCCTTTCCATGTTTTACCAGCGAATCGTAAAGCCCATTGATATATATCAGAAAAAGAAATGGCGCTAAGATACATCCCTATCTTACGCCCCTTGTTGACGGAATAGAAGAAGTTCTCTGACCATATGAGCCAGTCTGTACTGAAGTCGTTAAATCTGAATGTAGGCATTTAATAAGCTCCAAAAGGGACGTATCGCAACCTAAAGCTCCCAGAATTTGCCATAGCTTTGACCTATTAACCATATCGAAAGCATTAGTTAGATCGATGAATGCCATATGAATAGGCTCTCTTTTGGCTGGCCCGTATTTGCTAAGTATCAGATGCAGATTTAAAACTTGCTCAGTTGTGCCTACGCCGGGTCTAAAACCAAATTGAATTGGGGATAAGATCTGGGCCTCAGTCACCCAATCTTCTAGCCGGGATAAAATCACACTTCCTAAAATCTTTGCCGTTGAATCAATAAGGGAGATTGGTCTATAACAGGAGGGATCTAATCTGTTTCCTTTTTTGAATATGGGAACAATGATAGCCGATTTCCATGAAATAGGTATATTACTATTTACCGCACTATTCAACACATTTGTGACTAAAGGACACCAGTCGTCAATTTCAGATTTAAAAAGGTCAGCAGAGACCCTGTCAGGGCCAGGAGCCTTTCCCTGCCTTAGGCGATTAATGGAGCTTAAGACCTCATAGAGATCAAAGGTAATGTCCAGGGCCTTGGTATTAGAGTCTGAAATGGAATGTGCAGTAAGATTATCTTCTGTATACAGGATATCATTGTCATCATTTCCTGGGCAAAATACTTTCCTAAAATGGGTCACCCATACATCCTTTGTAATAAAACAATCAACGGCCTTAGTGTTGTTATCGGAAAAGTAAGGGTGGTTTATCACCTTCCAGAATTTAGAGGTGTCCTTCATGTCAACGGCAACCTGAAGATCATCCCAAGCCTTAGACCTCATTTCTGATTTCCTTTTTTCGAGAGCAGCCTTATACTCGGCTCTAGCAATTTTAACTAATTGGCCGGGGGGGGGGGGACTGCTTTAAAAGCATCTTTAAGTTTTTTATGAGCAGAAGAGCACGCAGAATCAAACCATCTATGGGCCACTGGCCCCTTCAAGGGTCTGCCCACCACCAAGGCACGGGAGATATTAATACTTAAAGATTCAAATTCATGAACTATGCATCCAGGTTCTAACTGCTGAGATAGACACTTATTAATAGAATCAAACCTATTTCTTACAATTTCCTGATTAAAAGATTTTGGATTTATTTTGTCCCATTTTAAGCGTAAACCGCAATTTGGATTGTAAACAGTACTAGCTCTCAGACTTTTGTTCTTAGGAACCTTGTTAATTTTTAAATCCAGATTAATGCTGAGGGGGTTATGGTCACTGGCGCAGTGAGGCGTGATCTTAAATTCTTGAATAAGATGATAGTCAGAGGAGCCAATAAGTATATAATCGATAGTGGTCCCCTTCGAGTTCCCTGTAAAGGTTGGAATATTACAAGCATCAGCAGCCAATTTCCCTGTAACGTGTACCAGATCATACTTGCATATAAAATAGTTTAGGGCATCTCCTTCAGTAGTGTCAGTAAAATGAATAGATGACTCTCTGCCCTCATCCGGGAAGGCACACAGCTCCGTGAGTTCCTTGCTACACAGAGGAGTGTTGAAATCGCACACCCATAGTGTAATGAGATCGCTATCCTGTAAAACATTTGATGAATCAATAAATTCTGCTGTCTCTTCCTGGTGTCCCATAAGGAGACCTCAGGGATATTATTATAAAAATTTTAAATCAGGATGTATTTTTGTCCACTAATAGATACTAGAACAGCCATAAGAGAAGGGGAAGACCAGATTAAGGACGCGTTTAATAGAGGGAGATGTAAGGATACCAGAACTAAAAGGCTGCCACGTGCTCTCCCCATTGGGGAGGTTATAGCTGGCTGACACAGAGAAGTAAATCCATTCAGAAGGAGCGTATCCTTAGACCATGTCTCCTGTAGACAAATTATGTCATAAGAAGAAATGAAGCTCCTCCAGTCCATGTTGTCAGTTTTAGACCGCAACCCTGCTATATTCCAGCTAAGCAGAGTAAGTGGTCTAAACCCAAGACATGGTGTTAGAACTCTAGTATTTATAAGAGTTGAGAGATCCGAAGCAGGTTTCCCTGCGTCCCTAGTACTTTCATTGTATACGTTCCCAGCTATGGATCTCGCCATTTTAATAGGGCAGGGGTAAACCGAGGCCATCTGTCAATTGTTCTCATCGAAATAATTGAGAGCCGAAAACCGGTTGCTAGTGGGTACATTTATCTGCAATTGGGACCTTGCTGGGTCGGGTATGTGGGTTCTTGGGTTAATAGCAGAGCGTGGTGGTAGGAGCACAGGGTCATAAAATTGACACAGAGGATGAATTTGGATCCTATTACATGTCTTATTACATTGATCGGAATTAGTAAAAAGATAATCCACTGAACAAGAATTTGCAAAACTTAAAACAACATAATCTCCTTCCTCCATTTTCTTTGAATATCCAACCCTCCTCACTCTACGGGCCATAAGGATCTTATCATTATGATTAAAATTAGGTTTAATATTGGATTTCAACCAGTGACCAGCTTTCCTGATTAGGGATTGGGTATCTTCTATTTTGGGGCTCACCAAAGGGGGAACATTTGATAAAACCAATACATACGGATTGCAGTCTGGGGGTAGATGTAAAGAATCTGCATGATTTGTAGATTTATTATGACCCGTGACATGCAACCTAGAGGAACAAATTTCCCTGGTCGGCCCCTGTACAGAATCGTCAACTGAGTTTCCTTGGCCTGAAACGACCTGTAGAACGGGCAAGACATTCCTTGCTCCTTGAGATAACAGGGTAGATAGAGGGTTGGTTTGATATAGCGGGTCTTGGTTGTGAGATTTGTCCGTACTTACTAAACCTGGCTTAAGAAAATGAGATAAGGTGCTGGTCAGGTCACTACAAAAGCAATCGAGCTTCCTAGTAATCAATGTAATAAGTTTCGCCTCTAAGGTTGCACAGAAAGAATTAAGTATAGAGTCAATAACACTTGTGAGATCATCAGAAGCATCCTTTCTCTGAAAACATTCAGAGGTAGAAGCCAGGGAAACTGGGTCTTTAGCACTTGAGACCGAAAGGGTGGGTGTTCTCTTATTAGGGCCCAGGGCTTTTTTTGTATTTTTATACTTTTTCCCTGCTCTCCTCTTCTTCAGGGGAGGAGAGTCAGCCTGAGAACGGAAGCTTTCCAAAGGTGGGTTATCAAATGGAGTAGAAGAGTTGTTTAAATCTATGGGAGGAAATATATCATGGTCCGACTGTAAAATACTAGAAGGCAGGGCCAGTAGTGAGGGCCCGGATCTTAAATTAGTGTTTATATGAACAATAAGTTCCAAAGGGGGCTGCTGAACAGTGCTTTGGACAGCCCCAATCCTTTCCTCTACTTGCTCTAGTTCAGATTCAATGGCCCCCATCACTGAAGATAGATAGCTGGTAAGGGAGGACTGAAGAGAGCTGGGCCCACCTTCCCCCTTTTGCAAATTAATCTTTCTCTTCACCATTATAGGTGACTGACTCCCACGGCACCTTTTTCAACTTTAAAAGAAAATTTTACTGCAAAACCGTAGAACTGGAGGAAGAAACGTTAGAGCCCAGCCCGGCCCGGCCCAGCCCGGCCTCTTCCGGTCGATGACGGGCTAAGGACGGGCCCGCCCTTGGGCCGGGTTTTGCCCGGGCACCACCTGCGCGCGTCCCTCGAGGCGGGAGCGCTATGAATACTTTAAAGGGCTCCTGCCCTTCAGTAACTTCCGCCTCCGCCTCTTCCCGTGCAGCCTCCAAACAGCACGTCCCGCGAGGCGGGAGCGCTATGAATACTTTAAAGGGCTCCAGCCCTTCAGGAACTTCCGCCTCTGCCTCCTCCCGTGCAGCCTCCAAACAGCACGTCCCGCAAGGCGGGAGCGCTATGGTTACTTTAAAGGGCTCCTGCCCTTCAGGAACCTCCGCCTCCGCCTCCTCCCGTGCAGTCTCCAAACAGCGCGTCCCCCAATATGCCTATCCAATGTGTGCACTTCTTGCTGTTGAGTCCACTTGCCGCCTGTGACAGTCTCAGCCGCCAATGGTCGTCCAGCCCCCACTGTCCGCCGGATGTGGGTGTGCTTGGCGGGGTGGGGTGGGCCGGGATTCCCGCCGACAGAGTCATGGCGGGGAGTGCTGGTCTGGGAATTTTTGGCGGGGTTGGGTTTTTCGTTCATTATATGGCAGGTTTCCATTCACCGCCAACGGCGGGATTCTGTTCATCGCCGACACGGTTGTCGGCGGTATTACCTGCCATGTTCATAATGACTGCCATAGTCTTTACACTCAGTCTGAATTACCCCACCAACCTAGAAACACTATTACCCCTAGAGAGCTACAGGATAGTGTTGGAACTAAATATGTAGTACAGGTGAACACACAATTCACCTTATGCATGGACAATAAGACCGCGGAACAGAAGGTACATAATGACTACAGTGACAGTAGTACAAAAGTAAGGGACGGGACAATGAGGTTTCATTTATTTTGTCAGCGTCCAGGTCCCAAAAAGGGCAGATGATTCCTGGGCAATAAAAACAGGTGTCCTGGGCACTTTAGGACAGCAACACGGTGAGAAAAGGAAAGGAGAACAGGTAAACGGTCAGAGTTATGGACCAAGTGGTCAAAAGGAGTGCTGGAAAGAAGAAGAGACATTAACATGGTATGGGATGGGAAGCACGACCATGCCTCAGACCTGAACACCAACTTCCACAGAAGACAAGCTGAATTAGGCAAGAGTAGGAAACCAACAAATTACCTTCTAACTACTACAAAGAAACGCCTTGTAAGGATACAAGATTTAATAGAACAACAAAGGAGTCACCTTTGAAAGTTGGAAGGTGAAAAGGACGAAAATTCAATAATAGACCCCTGCATGAAAAAAAAGAAACAGGAGAGCTGAGATAGACAATTTACAGTTTGATGAGTATCATGGTCAGCCCTACGCAGGGATGTTTGATATGACATTACAAAGAGACACATTGGGTCAGTACTCAGTGCGCAATGGACTGTCAGACAGGAAAGGGCTGACTCTCAATGAGATAGTGGCCAAGCAAGAGAATAATTGGTACAATGTTGTCCCTTTCACTGATAACTTAGCAGGTTGGATAGAAGGCTTGGCACCACAGATGATGCCATGGCCACAAGAAAGTCCCTTCATATCCTGTGACATGGCAAATGAGGAGATGTGTATTTTCCAGGGTATAGTTGATCCAGATTTGGACTACCCCGATGTGAGGGCGAATCTCCGCTTATGGCAAAGTACTCCAGAAAGTATAATTCCCAACATCCTGAAGGCTTAGTTGAGGCTTCTCTGTCTCAAATGCCTTTAGTGTACAAAGGGCAGGAAGTACAACTTTATGTACTATTGCCCCAAATGGACAAAGAGAACCTTAAAAACAATTGTCACCCCTCGTCGAAGGGGCTGAGAAGTGGATTACTCTTGCAATAGGAGATAGCAAAAGTCTATTAGTTTCCCTCATAGGAGATGAAACACACACACCATTCAAGAAAACAGGAGTACAGGATGTGACACTAACTGATCGTAGATGTGACGCATCATACTTTATAACTATAGAGAAATTGTTTGGAAACAATTAAGAAAAATGTATCCAGACAGGGCAGACATTGGGTCCCCCATGGAATAGGCAATGCAGCTAGACAACAACCCAGCCTTAGCAGAATGAACGAAAAATGGACACAGGAAGTTGGGGAAAGTTGGGATGTGACTGGAGGAAATGCAGTACTGCTCTATAACATAGTGAAGAAGGGACTGCCAGCTAAATTACAGCACAAACTAGACAACATAGTTGCCTGAGATGCCAAACCATGGACAGAGATACAGGCACACATAATGCACTTCTGTAAGAAGAGGCAGGTCGCTCCCCTTCACCGCTGCCTCTGCTCCAGGTGCCCAGGTTTTAGATTTCATTTATTTTTCTCTTTTCCCGCTCCCCCGGCCCCTGCTGCTGCGTCCATGCGTACCCGCCCCGCCCCCTCCCTCCACTTCAGTTTCTTTTTCCCGCTGCTGAATCCCTGCAGCCCCGCCCCCCTGCTCTCCCATTCGCTGGTTCCCCTCCCTCCTCCCTGCTGCCACTCCCTCCCACCTCCCTAATATGGCAGCCGCGGCGCGGTAAGGAGAGCGACCCTTGACCCTGCTTCAGGCAGGTCGTTCCCCTTCACCACTGCCTCTGCTCCAGGTGCCCAGGTTTTTGAATTTATTTATTTTTCTTTTTTCCCGCTCCCCTGGCCCCTGCTGCGTCCCCACAGACCCGACCCCTCACTCCACTTCAGTTTCTTTTTCCCGCTGCTGCGTCCCTGCGGCCCGCCCCCCTGCTCTCCCATTCGTTGGTTCCCCTCCCTCCTCCCTGCTGCCACTCCCTCCCACCTCCCTCATGTGGCAGCTTCTGTGTGGGCGCGCAGCTGGCGCGGCGAAGGCGTGCCTAAGACAAGCCCGCCTGCGCCCGTCCGCGCCCAGACCGCGCCCAGCGCCAGTCCCCCTGGCCCACGCACCCCCGCACCACTAATCACCGCTACACAGCCAATGACATCCATGCCCTCAATCCAGGACGCTCCTCCATCTGCTTCCAGTGCACTCCAAAGCACACCAAAGGACCCTTCTCCTGCAGAGCCTGCAACTTCACCTTCACCCTAACCACCAAGCTCCGACACAGTCGCAGAAATCCACCTCATCTGCATTCTGCTCAACACCTGCTCCGTCCACAAGCACGCAATCGAACTATGGGACCTACTGACATCGTTATCACCTGACGTCGCATTTGTCACTGAAACCTGGATGAATTAGGCCTCGGAACCAGACATAGCCATAGCCATACCTGAAGGCTACAAGATCACTAGAAGAGACTGCACCAACAAACCAGGAGGAGGAATCGCCATTGTCCACAAAAGCACCATCAGAGTCTCCACCAGCTCCCACGACACCATCAACTCCGCCGAGCACTCCATTTCAAAATCCATGTCAATGCCAACACCACCCCCAGAGGAACACTGGTCTACAGACCGCCGGGCCCCCGACCTAACTTCTGCGACGACATCGCCGACATCATCAGTACCCAAGCCCTCGCCTCAACGAACTACATCCTCCTCGGCGACCTGAACTTCCACCTAGAAAACAACAAGGATATCAACACCACCAACCTACTCGACAACCTCACCAAGCTCGGCCTCAAGCAGATTGTCACATCACCCACCCACACCGCAGGACACACTCTCGACCCCATCTTCTCAGCCAGCTACCATATCTCCTTCAGCCACACCACCGAACTCCACTGGACCGACCATCGCTGCATCCATTTCTCCTTTCAGAAGCCGGTCACTCACCACCTCACCACTCCACCCCCCTGCCGCTATTGGAACAGAATCTCGACAGAACAGCTGATCTCCACCCTCGCCCAAGCACCTCCTCCTAGGACCCGGGACCCCAACTCAGCCGTTACCAACCTGCATCAATGGATAGACGACTGCGCCAACACCCTTGCGCCACTCAAACAACCCTCGGATATCCACCACATATCCAAGGCCAGCTGGTTCACCCCCAACCTACAGGCCTCCAAATGGAATGCCGAAAATGGAGAAGACCTGGTGCCTTGTACCTACTGAATCCAACCACATCGCCCTCAAGACTGTCATCCGCACACATCACCAGCTGATCCGCGCCACCAAAAGAACCTACTACAAAAGCTGCATAGACACCAACGCTCACAACAATAGAGAGCTCTTTGGCATCATCAAAGAACTCTCCAACCCCAAGCCCTGCTTCTACGAACCCCCACGTCACAGGAGCTCTGCAACTCCCTCGCCACTTACTTTCCTCGAAAGATCGAAGACATCCACAACAGCTTCAAACCCCAGACCCACCAGCCAACCACAGACAGCCACAAACCCAACGCACCAAGCAACGTTAACCCTCTATGTGCCTGGACCCACATCAACAATGAAGACACCATCAACACCATGGCCTCCATCCGCTCCGGCTCCCCCTTGGACCCCTGCCCTCACCAGATCTTCAACAGAGCCAGCAACATCATCGCCCCCCATCTCCGTGCCATCATCAACAGCTCCTTCGAGAGAGCCACCTTTCCGGAGAGTTGGAAACACGCCACGTCAACGCCCTGTTGAAGAAACCCAAGGCGGACCCAGATGACCCCAAAAACTACCGGTCCATCTCCCTCCTCCCCTTCCTAGCGGAAGTCATTAAGAAAATTGTGAACAGCCAACTATCCCTCCTCCTGGAAGACAGCAAAGCACTCGATACCTCCCAGTCCGGATTTCGCAAGAACCACAACACTGAGGCCGCACTCATTGCTGCTACAGATGACATCAGGACCATGCTCGACAAAGGCGAAACCGCAGCCCTCATCCTCCTGGACCTCTCTGCAGCCTTCAACACCGTTTGTCACCACACCCTTCAAACACGCCTCCACAATGCCGGGATCCACGGCAAGGCCCTCGAATGGATATCTTCATTCCTCTCTGGCAGAACCCAGAGAGTCCGCCCTCCGCCTTACCTGTCCGAATCCTCCAAAACCATCTGTGGCATCCCCCAGGGATCCTCCCTCAGCCCAACACTTTTCAGCATTTACATAGCTCCTCTCGCCAACATTGCAAGATCCCACCACATCAACATAGTATCCTACGCAGATGACACCCAGCTGATCATCTCTCTCACGAAAGACCCTACAACAGCAAGAAACAACTTCCACAATGGACTTCACGCCATTGCCAACTGGATGGAATCAAGCCGCCTTAAGTTAAACACAGACAAAACAGAGATCCTCATCTTCGGCAGCAACCCCTTTGCTTGGAACGATTCCTGGTGGCCTACCTCCCTAGGAGCCGCACCAACACCCACCACCCAAGTACGAAACCTGGGAATCACCTGGACTCAGCACTTAGCATGACTAAGCAGGTCAACGCAGTCTCCTCTTCCTGCTACAACACCCTTCGCATGCTCCGCAAGATTTTCAAGGGGATTCCAATCGAAACCAGAAAGACTGTCACCCACGCCCTGGTTAGCAGCCGACTGGACTACGGCAACGCACTCTATGCAGGAACCACGGCCAAACTGCAAACGAAAATGCAACGTATCCAAAACGCCTCTGCCCGACTCATCCTCAACATCCCACGCCGCGACCACATCTCTGCCCACCTCAGAGACCTACACTGGCTACCCGTATCGAAGAAGATTACCTTCAATCTACTCACCCACGCACACAAAGCCCTCCACAACACAGGCCCGGCCTACCTCAACGACGGACTCACCTTCCACCTCCCTCGTCCGCCAGCTCCGCTCCGCCAGCCTCGCCCTCGACTCCGTCCCCTGCATTTGCCGCACCACCGCCGGAGGAAAATCCTTCTCTCACCTCTCTGCCAAGACCTGGAACTCCCTACCACTCCACCTTCCAGGAAACACCTCAAAACATGGCTATTCGACCAGTAGCTCCCCCCAGCGCCTTGAGTACCTGACGGGTGAGTAGCGCGCTTTATAAATTACATGATTGATTGATTGATTGATTGAAAGGAAAAGAGTGAGAAAGACAAAACAGAGAAAGCAGCAGCCAGATTGGTCCAGCAGAATTTGGCCAAGAAAACGGAGGGAGGATTTGCCACTGCCACTAATCAGTTAGCTGCAGTATCCCTGGATGTGCCTCCTGCAGGCATTTCACAACTCCAACTATATGCCCATATAAGAAATAACATGAATAGAAGAGGAGGGCGAGGACGTTTTGGAGTAAATAGATCAAACATATTCCAGAGTGGACAGACGTGCCACTATTGCAGGAAGCCAGTACATTTTAGAAGAGAATCTAGGTCTGAAAGGAATGATGAATGTCATGGCTACACAATGGGCAACATATGGTAACACCACCTGGTGCCATTGTGGTGTAACCCCCCCCATGAGTCCCCAAGTGATATATCTCCCTCAGCCCCAAATACAACTGCAACCTCAACAGCTGTTGCAGCCTCAGCAACTACAGCAATCCCTGCCCCAAATGCAGTATGGGTAAAATAGACAGTGCAGCCTGTCTTACCGCAGCAGACCTCACAAGGAGGGTTAATATTTAGAGGAGGAAACCCCTTCCAGCAAAATTACATGGAAGGATATGTCCAATGAAGGTGTCCGCGGAGTAGTCTGATGTGTCTAGTCTTATTGGTAACCCATAGGCCAGACGAGGAACCCCCTGTGACGATAGTAATAAATTACAAGGAGTACACCTTTCTCATTGACACTGGGGACACTGAGGTGGTCATTATGAGTTTGGCTGTGGCGGTAACACTGCCGACATCATGGCCGAGCAGGACACCAAATTCTGACCATGGCGGTGAATGGGCTGCAAAGCAGCAAGTTCACTGCTTGTACCGCCAGAGCGGTGGGCCCACTGGGCCGAAGGTGTACCATCTTTAGCCTGGCGGTCCACCTTATACAGCCAACGGTATTAAGAGTCTCCTTTCTGCCAGAGAGTACATACCCATGCCCCATCCACACATGCACACACACACACTCACACATCCACGCACACACATTCACACACATACACACGTCTTCGACAACCCCATCCCCTTCTGACACGCATTCACACATTCACACATTCACACAGATACTTGCACACACATGCACATAAACACTCTCCCCTCCATTCACACACACTCACACCCCAATTGATTGACACAACACTCAGTACCCCCTCCCTCATCCCCTGTCAGACGATCACCTTACCTGCTTGCGGTGGTCATCTGGGAGGGAACAGGGTCCATGGGGCCTGCTCCGCCGGCACCTCCCCATCACCACAACACCGGTATGACTATTACAAAGTTGAAATGCAGCGAGCGGGCAGTGTTGTGATGACATGGCGGTGCCAGTGGAGCAACCTCCACTAGACCGCCGACAGCCAATATGGCTCCTGGTGGCTCTCCACACAATTTATGGAGGAGAGCTTCCAGGAGTCATAATATGGCCATCTCCTAGATGGCGTGACTTCAACGGTCAACAGTTTTGACCGCTGAAGTCATAATGAGGGCCTAAGTCCTGTTTCCGTGAGAAAGAACTCCCACTGTCAAACTCATCATTGGATAAACAGGGGTTTTCCTGAGCTGTGGTAAAGGTTCTATTCACTAAACTAGTAGAGATGGAAATGGGGGAGGTATGCTGACGGCAGTCTCTTATTCTCTCTGGCCACCCCTGCCAACCTACCAGGACGCAATCGCATGGCAAAATTCAATATGGCTATTTTACTTTGAAGAAGATGTGACTTTGATATGTTTAACACCAGGAATGTCTTGTACACGCATCATGACAATGGTCACACACCCCTCAGAATGTAACCGAGTTAAGGCTAGACCCACACACATTTTAGCCGTCACTAGAGCTGTGTAAACCATCATAGCAGAAATACCTGAACTGACAGGGAAACTAGTTGAATTACCCAAGAATTATCTTGGGTTTCTTGGGACAGGGCTCCTATTCTGAAGTGCTAGACAAAGACCTCATTTTGGAAGTAGAGAATCTGGAAGTGTCTCCGACCTATGGAACACTGATCACAAGTGACCAGACCAGTGCGATGTGGGCATGTGTCATTTTCATGATCTCAACATGCAAGTGGGAGACATATCAGATGACTAGTTGTTTGCTGATGACCCCAGAAGGACAGCGATTGTATTTCAAGACAGTGTACTCCTATGCACCACACTGTAGACAAGATCTGAAGAGCCAAGAACTGTTCCTGGCTCTATCAAGGATGATGACCTTGCACAGGTGCCCCCTAACGGATGTATGATGGAACAACACGTGCACTTACAATGCATGCCTTTACAACGCGGTAATTACAATGCATGGTCATTACCATACATGTACTGACCACAAAATGTTTTTATCACGCATATCCTTTTACCACACATGTCTTTACCACAAAAAGTGTGCAGGAAAGACATAATTGCTAAAGGCATATGCATGGTAAAAAGTAGAGGTAAGTATAACATACATTTTATATATATATATATGTGTGTGTGTGTGTATGTATATACATATATATGCAATATATATATTTATAAATATATATATGTGTTTGTATATATATATATATATATATATATATGCATATAAGTGTGTGTGTGTGTGTATATATATATATATTCAACAATTCTCTTTCCACGCAAACTTGTGAAGGTGACGTCGGCACTCCGAACTCATTGTTCGGAGTGCCGGCGTCTCCTTCACAGTTTGCGTGGAAAGAGAATTGTAGAATGTCTATTGAGCCTGCATCCGGAGCTGAGCACCAACCTCGTAGGTGGTAGCAGTCTGCTGCTGCAGGACGCTTGTGGATATATATATATATATATATATCTATATATATATATACAAAACATCTTTCCACCCAAAAACTCTAAACCATAAATTTTACCTCACTACCCCAAACCCATACCCAACCTGAAACCTAAAAATGTCCTTACCTCCCGAATACCCATACCCACTTTAAAATAAAAAAAATGCCTTTACCACCTGAAAACCTATACCCATCCTAAAAATGCCCTTACCACCCCAAAACCCATACCCACCCTAAACCCTAAAAGTGCCCTTACCTCCCAAAACCCATACCCAGCCTAAATCCTAAAAAAGCCCTTAACACCTAAAAAGCCACACCCACCCTAAAACCTAAAAATGCCCTTACCACCCAAAAAGCCATACCCACCCTAAAACCTAAAAATGCCCTTTCCACCCCAAAACCCATACCCACACTAAAACCCCAAAATACCCTTACCACCCCAAATCCCATACCCACCCTAAAACCTAAAAATATCCTTACCACCCCTAAACCCATGCTCCCCCTAAAACCTGAAAATGCCCTTACCACCCCAAACCTATACCCACCATAAAACCTAAAAATTCCCTTACCACCCAAAAACACATACCTACAATGAAACCTAAAAATGCCCTTACCACCCCAAAACCCATACCCACCCTAAAACCTAAAAATGCATTTACCACCAATAACCGTTACCCATCCTAAATACTATGGCCCTCATTACAACATTGGCGGTAAATCCCGCTTACCACCGTGCAGAAGACCGCCAACATACCGCTGCGGCCGCGGAAATACGCTACAGCTATTACGACCCACAGCTCGGAATCCGCCAAAATCCAGACACCCCAAAGGTCAGTGATAAACTGGTGACAACAAACCTCCAACGTCACGCAAACAAGAATACGGCCACACTATCACGACCCACGAATCCACGCGGCGGTCTTTCAACCATGGTAAACCATTGGCGGTACACACCGCCGCGCTCAAAATACACACACATTTACAAAACACAACCACATTGGACAATTCAAAATACACACACCTGATACACATACACAGACCACTCCTGCACACCCAATACAATATAAAACACACACTTGCATTACCCACAAACCCTAACAATGAAAAATTTGGAAGAAGCAGAGAGACAGAAAAGCAAAGACCACACCAGCATACAGAGGCACACAACACCATCACTCGTACACATCCACGCACAAAACACCACACACCCCAAAACATCACCCCACTCATCACAACAGACACCACTTCACACATCACCCACACCACCCCATGGCACCACAAAGACACCCCAGGTTTTCTGAGGAGGAGCTCATGGTCATGGTGGAGGAAATCATCCAGGTAGAGCCACAGCTATTCGGATCACAGGTGCAGCACACCTTCATAGCTAGGAAGATCGAGCTATGGCGCAGAATCGTGGACAGGGTCAACGCAGTGGGACAGCATTTAAGAACACAGGATGACATCAGGAAGCGGTGGAACGACCTATGGGGGAAGGTGTGTTCCTTGGTCTCAAGACACCACATTGCAGTGCAGAGGACTGGTGGCGGACCCCCACCTCCTCCCCACAACTAACAAAATGGGAGGAGCAGGTCTTGGCTATACTGCATCCTGAGGGACTCGCAGGAGTAGCAGGAGGAATGGACTCTGGTAAGTCAAATCTTTAACTACCATATCCCCCACCCTACCTGCATGCCAACAAATACCAACACATACCACCACCCTCGCCCTCACCCCGATCACTCCAACTCCTCACATATGTCCTATTATCACAAACCACCCATCCCAACAACAAGCCCTGCATGCAACACCAAAGCATGGAAACCCATCACGAAAGCATGTCCACTGCACATACCCACACAGACCGAAAAACAATTATCACACAAGGTCCTACACAAGAATGTAAGCACTGGGGTACAGGGTCACCCACCCATTGCACACCATGGCACACACAGATGCAATAATCATGCCTTTACACCTCTGCAGGACCCCTACCCAATGTCACCGGACAGGAGGTTCCAGACATTTCCACCCTCCCCACAGTAGAGGCCCACAGTGATGACAGCTGAATCTAGATGACCAGCTCGGCCCATCTGGGACCTCGGGACAGTCGGATCCCCTGACACAGTCACAAGCCACCACATAGCCTCCCCCCTCAGGACACACCAGCACAGCACCCACCCAGTGGGCCCATACCTCTGTCCCCAGGACACGTCAAGCAGCAGTGTGTCCACCACTACAGGGAACCCAGGCAAAACCCACCAACCCAAGAACAGCTGGGACTTGGGGGCAGTGGCAGTGGGCACACGGTTCAGGGGACAGAGGCACAGGAAAACCGGTGAACTGGGAGGTCTGCTGTGCGACAGGGGGAGGACAGGCCCAGGGAACCCACTCTCCACGAGGCCCTCTCCAACATCATTGGAGCGTACCATCATTCCCAAGAGACGATGGCAACGGTACTGGCCAAGTTTCAGGAGACCCTGCGACTGCAGGAGGAACAGTATTTTGGGTTCAGGGAGGTACTCAAGTCCATCAATACCACCCTGGGCACCATTGTAGGGGTGCTGAAGGACCTTGTGAACACCAGGAGGGACACTGTGGCACAACAAGGGGCACCTGACACTAGCCTGGACGATGAACTGCCCACCACCTCCACCGGCGCTAGTGGACAGGAGGCACCGCCACAGGACCACGACACCAGCACCCCACCCCCTGCAGATAGAGAACCACCCCACAAGCGATCAAGGACAAAGACAGAGAACAATGCCAAGACCCCCGTCAAGAAATGAAACCACGCTGAATGTCATCCTTCTGTCCCACTTTGTCACCCTGTCCATCCTTAAACTGCCCTAGCTCCACTTCCTATGCCCCTTTGGACAATGCACCTGTGAGACTAACAACTGGACTCTGCCATGGACATTCCTCCACCATCACCCCTGACCATTTTACAACCCCCTCCACTATTTAGCACTTAAATAAACACCCTTGAATCACAAAACAATCTGGAGTCAGTCTGTGCTTTCACAAATGTGTATTTGAAATAATTGAGGAAAATAGCAATGTCCATTCTATTGTCAACATACCTATGTCACACAGCTCTAGTCCATGAGGTAACATAGCAGAGGTCACACAGTGGGACCCACATCTGTGAAATGGAAAGGCAAAGTGACAGGTCAGGGTCCCTACACTGGGTGAAAGTGACAGACAGATGATAGTTCTAACAATTTTATCAGACGTAGAGGCAGTGATGTCTTCTTACCTGTGTCTCACCGGAAGTACTGCTGGATCACGTTGTTTCTGTTGTCTATGTCTTCTTCTTCTGCCTCCTCTTCTTCACTGTCTACAGGCTCCACAGCTGCCACAAGACCTCCTTCTGGACCATCCTCCTGCAGAAAAGGCACCTGGCGTCGCAAAGCCAAGTTGTGCAGCATACAGCAGGCCACGATGATCTTGCACACCTTCTTTGGTGAGTAGTACAGAGAACCACCTGTCATCTGGAGGCACCAGCACCTGGCCTTCAGGAGGCCGAAGGTTCTTTCAATAATCCTTCTAGTTCGCCCATGTGCCTCATTGTAGCATTCCTCAGACCTTGTCCTGGGATTTCTCACTGGGGTCAGTAGCCATGACAGGTTGGGGTACCCAGAGTCACCTGCAAATGTCGAGGAACAACTGTTAGACACACACTAACCCTTAGGGACAACCCCAGACAACTATTCACAGGGTATAGGGTACTTGTCCTCACCTATTAGCCACACACGGTACCTCTGGAGTTGCCCCATCACATAAGGAATGCTGCTATTCCTCAGAATGTAAGTGTCATGCACTGAGCCTGGAAACTTGGTGTTCACATGGGAGATGTATTGGTCGGCCAAACACACCATCTGCACATTCATTGAATGGTAGCTCTTCCTGTTTCTGTACACCTGTTCACTCCTGCGGGGGGTACCAAGGCCACATGTGTCCCATCAATGGCACCTATGATGTTGGGGATATGTCCCAGGGCATAGAAGTCACCTTTCACTGTAGGCAAATCCTCCACCTGAGGAAACACGATGTAGCTGCGCATGTGTTTCAGCAGGGCAGACAACACTCTGGACAACACGTTAGAGAAGATAGGCTGGGACATCCCTGATGCAATGGCCACTGTTGTTTGAAAAGACCCACTTGCCAGGAAATGGAGTACAGACAGGACCTGCACTAGAGAAGGGATCCCTGTGGGATGGCGGATAGCTGACATCAGGTCTGGCTCTAACTGGGCACACAGTTCATGGATTGTGGCACGATCAAGTCTGTAGGTGACCATTACATGTCTCTCTTCCATTGTCGACAGGTCCACCAGTGGTCTGTAAACTGGAGGATGCCGCCATCTCCTCACCTGCCCCGGCGGACGTGCCCTATGGAGGAGAACAGCGAGCACAGAGTCAGCCAACACCGAGGTAGTAAGTCAAAAAGTTTATTGCACACATTTTTCAATACGCTATGTGCCTGTCTCTGTGTATATGCAAGTCCTATATATGTGTGACGCATTAAAAATTTATGCCATGTGGCCCCCTGAAATGGCGGCTGCCTGACCTGTAATGTGGGACAAGGGGATAAGAGGTAACTGCGCTGGCGTTGTACACCATTGCAGTAGGTGGTCGAAGACCGCAGCGCAATTCTGCATTGGTTAACATTGGGCCCTATGGGTTCCAGGAGCCAATGACGATGTACGCCGGCGGTGACGGTACGCACCGCCGCGGACGTGACTGCCATTTTCTCTCTGTTCACTCACTTGATACCTGATCTTCGACAGGAGAGCACCTACATTGCAAGTGCTGCTGTGACCTCAGTCTGGAAGCAACAATGGCTCATGTGTCTGGGGAAAGGGCCCCTGCCTTCACATCGGAGGAGTTGGAGAAACTAGTGGATGGGGTCCTCCTCCAGTACACGCTACTTTACGGTCTTCGAGACAAACAGGTGAGTACACTGTGAGCATGCTGTATGGGCAATGCCTGTTTTGAGAGGTGTGGATGGAAGATACGGGGGAGATGAGGCCTGCATGATCAGACGGTGAGTGTATGTGCGTCAGGGCAAGGGTGGGAACGTGGGACAATGACTGTGACGGTCCGGATGGTAAAGGTTTTACATTTTCCCATGTACTATTCCTCTAGGTAAGCGCCCACCAGAATAAGGATATTTGGCATGCCATCGCCAAGGACGTCCGGACCCTGGGGGTCCACCACAGACAGAGAACCCACTGCTGAAAAAGATGGGAGGACCTTTGCCGCTGGAGCATTAAGATGGCGGAGGCCCAGCTGGGGATGGCCTCCCAACGTGGGAGGGGTGCCCGTCGCACCATGACCCCGCTGGTGTTCCGGATCCTGGCGGTGGCGTATCCGGAGTTGGATGGGTGCTTGAGGGCATCACAGCAGCCTCAAGGGGGTGAGTACACTCTCATTCAGCTGACTCTACGCGCATTGGAGGTGTCTGGGTGGGGGAGGTGGGCAGTGGGTTCCCCTAGGCTAGGGCGAGCTTTGTAGGCAAGGACCCTTTGTGAGGCAGGCTAAGTGGCACCCCATCCCCACCAGTGGTAAGAGCCATCTACACCTAGTCAGGCTCCTGTGACTTCCATGTGTGCAGCAATCGGGCATAGGCCATGTAACCCATGTCCCTGTGATTAATTAGGGAACTCTAAGTGCATGGCGTAGTGCAGAGGGCTGCTGTGTCTGTAGTGTCCACCTACGGTAGCGGTACTGTATGCACTGAACATGTCTTTCTTCTTTCTTCCCCCCCTTTGTGTGGTCACCCTGTTCTTGTGTGCATTAGCATCATCAGGCGGAAGAGCAGTGCCACCGGAGCAGGAGGGAGCTGCATCCAACATGGCCCTGGAGGGTCAGAGAATGGAGTCTGAATTCACCAGTGTGACGGAGGGCGAGGGGAGCTCCACGGCGGGTACAGGAGCAGATACCAGCGACACAGACTCCTCCTCTGATGGGAGCTCCCTTGCGGTGGCGGGCCCCTCGGTGCCCACCGCATTTACACCCCCCTACAAGCACCGCCCTCCCAGCAGCCCCTCAGCATGTGTCCTGTGGCTGCTCACCCAGGAGGGTGGGCATCTCCTTCGCCCCCACTACCATTCACACATCCCCTGTGTCCTCTACCAGTGTGTCTGTGAGTCCTCCTCCCTAAGTACACAAACGCACTCACACACCCACCCAACAGCCATCCACCTCACGACAGCCTCCAGCCCATGCATCTTCACCCAAACTCAGCAAACGAACACCTCCTACAACCACTACCTCTTCCTCCACTCCCAAACCCCCTCCATCTACCCATCCCAGTGTGTCTAAAAACCTTTTCCTCTTACATGTTGACCTCTTCCCTACACCTCCCTCCCCCGTCCATCCCCTAGGGCCCGCCTTTCCAGGTCACAACCAAGCACCTCAGCCACCACATCACTGGGCACAGTGGTGCCAGCAATACCCGGATTTGGGAGTGCACCAAGCAACAGGGCTGCCAGTGTCCCAAGGAGCGATGCCAAGGACATTCCCCCACCTCCAAAACAGAAAATGTTGCCCACAAATCCCAGAGGGAGAAGGCCAAAACACCTGCCACCATGGGCTCAGGCAAGACAATTGTGGGGAGTGGCAAGACAGCTGCGCCACCATCCAAGGTGGGGAAGGGCCTGAAGAATAAAGGCAAGTCAACGTCGCCGCCAACCTGCATGGCGGACAAGACCGCCACCGGCGCCGCCACATGCACCGCCGCCACGGACACCACCACCAGCAGCTCACATACTGAGCCCTTCACCAGCACCGCATACACTGTGCCCTTCTGCAGCACCGCGGTCAGTGAGCCCGCCACCAGCACCGCCACTACTGACACCGCCGCCAGCACCGCGGTCAGTGAGCCAGCCACCAACGCGGCAGTCAGTGAGCCAGCCACCAGCATGGCAGTCAGTGAGCCAGCCACCAGCACCGCAGTCAGTGAGGCCGCCACCAGCACAATGACCTCCGCAAGCACCGCCGCTAATGACACCGCCGCCAGCGGACCCGCGACAACCTGAACCAGTGGCACCACCGCAGACATGGCTGCCATCCCCAGTGGTCATCCATACGTGGCTGGTGGTCAGTTCCAGGGGCCTGGGCAGCTTCCATGTTGCCCCACCGTCAGTGGACTGTCACATCCACTACCTCAGTCCTTGGCAGGATGAAGCACTCTGGGCACCATGCCCCCTCCAGAACCAGTGGAGAGATACATCCACTACCTCAGTCCTTTGCTGGATGAAGCACTCTTGGCACAAAGCCCCCTCCAGAACCAGTGGAGAATCTCATCCACTACCTCAGCCTTGGCAGAATAAAGCACTCTGGGCACAAAGCCCCCTCCAGAACCAGTGGAGAATCTCATCCACTACCTCAGTCCTTGGCAGGATGAAGCACTCTGGGCACAAAGCCCCCTCCAGAACCAGTGGAGACTGTTATCCACTTGAGAGACTGTGGCTCTGCACTCCCCAGGATAAAGCAGTGGGCAACCCACCCACTGGAGATACTTGAGAGACTGTGGCTTTGCACTCCCCAGGATAAAGCAGTGGGCAACCGACCCACTTGAGAGACTTGAGAGACTGTGGCTTTGCACTCCCCAGGATAAAGCAGTGGGCAACCCACCCACTGGAGAGACTTGAGAGACTGTGGCTTTGCACTCCCTAGGATACATCAATGGACATGGAGTCCCCTCGTGGAGCTGGCGTCGTGCACTCATCCGGCTGAGGTGCCCCCCCTTCCCTTCCCCCTGAGGTGCCTGTTTTATTTTGATCTGATGCCCCTGCAATGTTCTCTCCGTTTTGATCGGGTATCTTATGTGGGCCTCGCCCATGCATTTTGGGCCCAGTGGTCCACCGACTATATAGGTGCAGTACCTGGACTTGAATTCTTGGTGTACATATTTGTTTATAGTGTATATAAATTTTGGACGAATGGATGTTTATTGATTACAAAGGTTACAATCAATTCCTTTTGTCCTTGCGTTTTTCCATAGGTGTAATGTTTCAGCATGTATTTGTGTGTGTGTTGTAGTGGGTGAGGGTGGGGGTGCTGCGTGTTGCGTGTGTGTGTCACTCTCTTTTCCCTCCCCCCTCCCCTGTGTTGTAGGTGCAGTACTCACAGTGGTCGTCGCCGCCTTCGGTCGTGCTCCTGGTAGAGGTGCAGGAAGACTATTGCAGGGAGTATTTGGAGTTCAGGCGCCATGGCGTCCTGGTTCCTCATGGTTTGTGTAGAGGTGAGTGTTCCCCCTTCCAAGTCCTGTTTCTGCTATGCTTTTGTTCACATTGAATCCACCCCGGAAAAGGTGGCGGATTGGCCTGTCATAATGGTGTGGGTGGTACATTGTCTTCCGCCTGTCTGTTGGAGGTGACCGCCATGCTGTTTGTTCGTACCGCCATGGCGGTCGGAGTGTTAAAGTGGCTGTCTATGTTGGCGGTTTCCGCCATGGTCATAATTCAATTTTTTTTTTACCGCCGGCCTGTTGGCGGTTTTACCGCCGCTTTACCACCGACCGCTAGGGTTGTAATGAGGGCATATATATATATATATATATATATATATGTATATATATATATATATATATATATATATGTATATCCCTCAACCCACTTATTACTTACCTTTAAAACCTTTACCACGCATACACCTTTACCATTCATGTCTTTACAACAAAATTCATTGTAAAGGCATGCGTAGTAAAGGTCTATTTGTGGTAAAAGCATGCATGGGAAACACATATGCATAGTAATGGCACTGTGGTAAATGTATCTCGTTGCATTTACCGCGTTGTAAGTGATGCCCCCCGCAACATGTGGACGAAAGGTCTCCATGATCTAGCCCTTCTCTGCATGGCCATGCCATTCAGAATATCTCTGAAGGAAGAGGCAATACTACCAGGTGTGAGGCAATACATTCTCTCCAAAGAAGCAAAGGGGGGCATTGTGCCCATAATGCAGGACAGGCTTTGGTAAAGGATGGAGACATATACCCAGGTGTATTCCCCTGCAACACCCCAATTTACTCCCTCAAGAAGTCCAAGGACAATTCGTGGCATATGATTTAGGACCTGCTCCCCCTTAATGATATAGTGGTACCAGAATTCCCTGTATTGCCCATACCTTCTGTGATCCTCACCAATATACTTCAAGATGCTAAATACTTTTCAGTCATAGATTAAAGAACACATTTTTCAGCATCCCCCTGCATCCAGACAGCAACTATTCGACAAAATGTTCATATTGTGATTCTCAGTACCTCCATTCTCTTTTACCTCAATGGCACTGCAAGTCCCCCAGTGTCTTCAACAAGACAGTCAAGAATGACTTCACCAATTTTCAATGTGACAGCACAGTATTGCAGCATGTTGATGACCTACTGATCTGAAGTACAAAAGAGGAGCATTGTAGAAAGGACACTGTGTTCCTGTTCTGCAGCCTTTCTCAATGAGGTTACAAGGTAGACAGGGGCAAATTGCAGTACTGTGAGGAAGAAGACCAATGCTTGGGACAAATGCTGTCAGTCTCAGGCCTTTGAGTTACACCCAAAAGAGCAGCATTCATCAGACAGATGACAAAGCCTGAGACCATGAAAGAAATTCAGAAGTTCCTGGGCTTATGCAATCATACCAGACAATGGGTTTTTGATTAAAGTGCATTAATAGCTCCACTGCTTGCAAGCTAAAAGACAGAAGACATGGACTGCTGAGATGCAGCAAAGCAGATTATAAAGAAGAGTTTCTTTCTTTTTTCCAACTGCAATGGCCATGTGATGATGGCTGTCACCGCAGAGAAATACCTTTTAGGCCACAAATTAATTGTTTACTTCAGTGGCCTACTTGATTGTATCATGAAAAGCCATTACCCTGCGAACAAGTCCCAGCAATGACAGCCTATGCAATAGAGAAAAGTGCACCCATTGTGATGAGTGCACCTCTGACATCGTACGCTGATCATGCAGTATTTGTGATCAATCAGAAAGCCAAAATAACACTAACAACACAGAGAATATCAGCTTACAAAATAATATTATCATTACCATCCCTCAAGGTACAGTGAACCGTGCTACCTTCTTTGCATACCCTATTTCATATACAGACGATGACGCCCATGACTGTGCCACATATACTCCTGACGAGTGTAGCCAAGTAGCAGAAGACCCCATCCCAGGTAGTGTTGTATATTTTGTACATGCACCTCTCCACTACCTGAAACAGAGGATGGAGCACAATTTACAAGTGTAAGTTACTACAGCGAACAAAAAGAAATTAGAAAATACAGAGGTACGAATAGATAAAAAACCCATAGGAAATAATTAAAACTATTTTAAAATTAAGTTAAAATAAGTTGTTTCAAAATTTGTAACACTATAAATGTAATTTAATGTTGCAAAAGTATCTGAAAATAAATCATATTCATTATTTAATGTATAAATAGGTTAATGATCTATCTTAAATGTAATCTTCAAGTCAACATTGATGTTATTGAAATAGAAATACAATTACATTACTTTTAATTAATTCTCTATATCACTCTAATAGTTATTAATACAGTTTCCATTTGTTTTACTTTGGCAAGAATTTTTCTATTTTAAACGTCTGAAAAATAGTTTTTATTTAATATAATAGTTTTAAATTGAATAAATATTTAAATTAAAATTAAGCTGTAGCATTTTTAAGTGCCGTACTACATTTAAGATAAGTATACAAAATGAATTCACATTAATATTTAACATAAAATGTTTTTACAAATTTATTTAAGTTCAATAAACTTTTTGAATGCTCCTTGTAATTTACCATGGGGAGATATCTGCCCCTGATCTCCCCATTGTTAAGTATAGGGGTTACCCTGCTCGTTTTAGCACAGAATCTGCAAACACACCTCTAATGCCAGGCCGACGTAAAAAAAATATTTTCCTTTGTGCTCACAATGATAGAAGAACTGGGAAAGAAAAAGAGATAACATGTGTAGTGAAAGGCATTAGGTTAAAAACACAACCTTACTACAGTATGCTAACAAACTTTGTTCTAGCGGACACCTGCCCTACCGTGAGTAAAATTGCCCATCAATGCTCAAGACGTTGTTAGACTGCTATGTTAGTCCCCGTGTGAATGAAACCTATCAATGGTGGTATCCAGCAATTATTTGTGTTTTAGTACGTAGGAGATGTGTGGAGGACCCACAACTACCTGATTTGCTCGAGGATTTCTGAGGCAATCGAAACAACCCTTTTGCAGCACATGAGGCTAGGATTGGGCTATTGGTACAACAGGAGTAGAGCCAAGTGCTAAAGTTCAGCTCATTACAATGAAAATTACGTATATGCCCGGCATGTCACACAGGTATCTACAAAGTAGTTATACAGAAACCCCAAAGTGATCAATAGATCAATATTGATATTTCTACGTTGACTTGCCAAGCTGTTTAATGTGAAGGGTTGTTTTTTTATGTGAACTGTCTCTTTGAATAGTACCCATTAATAAACAGTCGTACCCTTTCCTAAAGAGCATAATGTCACCCAGCCCCAATTTACCACCCCACTCCCTAACTGGAATGCTTGTACAATGCTGAACACATGCAATTGATTCATCTTTCACTCATCCTTCATCTCTGGTGCAGTGGGCCTATTCCCCCTCGTTTCTGCTTGTATATCTCATTGCTGCTAATGGTATTTCCAAGATCTTTGAAGTGCATTATTTTTTGCTATGGTGACCCTGTGCAATAGTAGCCCCCTCCCCCCAGCAATGCCTCTCGGTTGAGACAATCCACGAAAATTTGATGGTGACAGGAGATGATATTGAACGGTTCCTTTATGCATGGACCACTAAAATTAATTTGAGCACAGGATATGGGGGTGGGGTGGCTTCTTTAGATATGAAGATATGGCACAGGGTAGTGACAACGGTGTGTGTGTGAGTGGGGAGAGGCTACAAGAATGTACAGCTATGAAAGGATGACAAAAGAGTATTCTAGAAATAAAGACCAATCTGAAGAATGCACTGAAACACTAAAAAGCACAATATGGAAACAACCCCAATACCTGTCAGGAGATGTGTTTATAGAAGAAAAATATTGTGTATGGTGTGCCAACCGAGAAGTAATCTGGCCTTTGACTGAGTCAAATGAGAGTAAGGGCCTTATTTAAAGGTTGGCGGATGGGCTACTTCGTGACAAAGACTGATGGATATCCTGTCTGACAAAATCTAAATCCCATAGAACATAATGAGATTTAGATTTCGACGCTCCGTCGCCATTGTGACAGAGAGGCCCATCCAGCGAGTACTGAAACAAGCCCTTATTCTCAGTCTGAAAGAAGCAGATACGTTTCAAGATATGATGTGTCCTTTGAAAAGCCAGTAGGGCTGGAACAGAGAGTCCTAACAAAGGGTTCAGAAGGGAAATCAGTACAACTTGTGCTAGTGGTTTCAAGAGGCAGCCATTAATTTTTCGGGGCCAAGACCGAGACATATTTTCCATCATCAGACTTTGACCCAGACAAGAGAGAAAAAGGCAGAAAAGAGAGAAAGAAGAAGGGGAAAATGGAAAATCAGTAACAAAGGAAGAAATCGGGGATAACAAATAATTTATAGTTGTGAGATAAAGATAACATGAAGAGTAGAGTGATAAAAGAAGTAGGCATGGGTGAATGGAGGCAAAGCATTCTTGGTATTTGTAAAACGTGGCAGTTGACAGCACTGGTGGCTGCCTCCTAAGAACTCTTGAGCCTCCACTTTTATTTTACAAATTTGGCACGGTTGGGTGAAGTAAAGTGATTACAGAAAATACTGGGCCGTATGGAAGGACAGAAAAGCTGGTAGAATTCAGTTTCTAAGCGGGTGTATGGGGATATAAGATTTCAGAACATGGTGAGCATTAAAGACTGGGTAGCGCATAGACAGTGTCTGAGCCAAACAGGTATATGTGGAAATTGAGACATGACAGAACATGGTGGGTCATTACAGGCATGGTCGCATAGGGACAAAAAATAGGCCTCTGCACTGAAATGAAAGAGGCCCCCATTGGCGAACCAGATAACTAAAAAATGTGACTCACAATTGCAAATCAAGCCAGTTTGGAATTTGTGAAGAGGCACTTCATGAGTGTTTTGCAAGGATTGGGAGACTGCATGTATTTGCGTTTGCTGTAACAAATGTTTGTTATAGTATCAGTGAAAGCTATAGTAAAAATGGGCCCACATTGCCAATATAGACCCACAAACATCTACAAAAAACAGGCCACGGACTGATCTGTGAGACCAGCCCATCTGGCACTGCCTGATAGCACGATAAAGTTTGGGGTGTGCTGTTGCAGTCTTCTGCTTATTTACAAAATAACACATACCCATTATTAGCTACAGTTTCAGTCATCTGGATCATTTTAAAAGTACAACAATGGTTTCATAGGTCTAATAAACATTTAACATTACCAAAAGAGTGCAAATCAATAATTGTATGAAGTTATATCATTGTAATGTGATTTTCCCAGTAGTCCTGGCATACCGAGGTATGCAATTATAACACATAGGCCCTCATTATGACATTGGCGGTAAATCCAACTTACCGCCATGCCGACTGCCAACCATATTATGACACACACATACCAATCCGTCACTATACAGCCACACACACAAGTCGTCAGCCCAAAGGTCAGTGATAAACTGGAGGTAGCAAAACCCACACCGTTATGCCAACAGAACAACGCCCACCACATTATGACCCATGAATCACCATACACACACTCAAACAAAACAACACCACATTGGACAATTCAAACTACACACACCTGACACACATATACACACACAACACCCAGACTCCCACACCACTATAAAACACCCACCCACATTATCCACAACCCTTTACGACTAGAAATAATTGCCTGTAGAGAGAGATACAGCAAGAGCACCCACACAACCAGAGCCACATACCACTATCACACACCCCAACACATCACCCCACACACCCTCACCCATAACACCCACACCACACTCATGGCAGTACAACGACACCCCAGGTTTTCTGAGGAGGAGCTAAGGGACATGGTGGGCGGAAATCACCCGGGTAGAGCCACAGCTATTTGGATCACAGGTGCAGCAGATATACATTGCTAGGAAGATGGAGCTGTGGCGAAGAATCTTGGACAAGGCCAACGCCATGGGACAGCACCCCAGAACAAGGGATGACATCAGGAAGAGGTGGAATGACCTATGGGGGAAGGTACGTTCCATTGCAGCTAGACACCAGCTCGCAGTACAGAGGACTGGCGGTGGACCCCCACCTCCTCCCCCACAACTTACAACATGGTAAGAGCAAGTCTTGGCAATCATGCATCCTGAGGGCCTAGCAGAAGCAGGAAGAGGACTGGACTCTGGTAAGTCAACTCTCTACTACTATCACCCCCCCTACCTGCATGCCATAACAAACCCTCACCCTTACCCTCACTCCCATCACTCCACCACCTCCCACATACCCCACCATCACAACCGACTCATCTCAATACCAAGCCCTGCATACAACACCAATGCATGGACACCCCTCACAGACCTGCATTGACCCGTATCGCCACAGCATGCACACTAGAGAGAATCACCTAGCCCACTGGATGACGAACCTGCTCCATCAGGGATCTCCAGACAGTTGGTTACCCAGGCACAGTCTCAAACCACCACAGAGCCTCAGCCCTCAGGAAACACCACCACAGCACCCACCAAGGGGGCCCATCCCTCTGTCCCCAGGACACGTCAATCAGCAGTGTGTCCACCACTACAGGGACCACAGGCCACCCCACAAACACGGGACGATCAGGGACCTGGGGTCAGTGCCAGTGTTCACATGGTTCAGGGGACAGAGGCACAGGACAACAGGGAAGCTGGGAGGACTGCTGTGTGACATGGGGAGGACAGGCCACCAGCACCCCTCCCCCTGCAGAAGGAGAACCACCCTGTGAACGTTCCCTGCAATCCAGGTAGAAGCCAGAGACTATTGCCAAGACCCCTTCCAGGAAATAAGACTCTCCTGATTGTCACCCTTGTGTCCCACTCTGTCACCCTGTCCACCTTGAACTGCCATTGCTCCACTTCCTATGCCCCCTTGGAGAATGCACCTGTGATACAAATAGACTGGACTCTATCCTGGCCTTTCCTCCATCATCACCCCAGCCCATTGCACTACCCCCTCTTCTTCAGAGCACTGCAATAAACACACTTTGATAAAATACAAGTATGGCGTATGTCAGATGTTTTCAAAATGTATTTGTTTAACAAAGGTTCAAACATTGCAATTCAATTGTACAGTAATGTTTACATTGGAAAGACCTATAGTTGGCTGCACTGAACACAACAGGAGCAATAGTGGGGCACCAACATCTGCAAAAAGAGATGCCAAAGGGTACAGTGAGTGGCCATAGAAGTAGGAATACACAGCCTATCAGTGACAATGTCACATATCAAACTGTCAATTATATGTGTATCAACACTGTCTTACCTGTGTCTCATTGGAAGTATTGATGAATAATTGCACTTCTGTGGTCGTCATCCTCATCCTCTGCCTCCTTATCTTCACTGTCCACAGGGTCCACTGCTGCCACACGGCCATCTCCAGCCTCCTCCTCATGCAGAAAAGACACCTGGCGAAGCAAGGCAAGGTTGTGCAACATACAGCATGCCACGATGATCTGGCAGACCTTCTTGGTTGACTAGCACAGGGATCCACCTGTTAGATGGAGGCAACGAAACCTGGCTTTCAGGAGGCTGAAGGTACGTTCAATAATCCTTCTTGTTCTCCCATGTGCCTCATTGTAATGTTCCTCTGTCCTTGTCCTGGCATTCCTCACAGGGGTCAGTAGCCATGAGAGGTTGGGGTAATCAGCGTCACCTGCAAATATCAAGGGACAACTGTTAGCCACACACTAACCCTTAGGGCCCACACCATACCCATACGCTAACATCCACTGGGTGGGAACCAGGGCTCACCCATTAGCCACACCCTGTGCCTCTGGAGTTGAGCCATCACATTTGGGATGCTGCTATTCCTCAGGATAAAGGCATCATGCACAGACCCAGGATACTTAGGATTGACGTAAGAGATGTACTGGTCTGCCAGGCACACCATCTGCACATTCATGGAGTGAAAGCTCTTTAGATTTCTGAACACCTGTTCATTTCACCAGGGGGGTGACAAATGCAATATATGTTCCATCAATAGCCCCAATAATGTTGGAGATATGTCCCATTGCATTGAAATCAGCTTTCACTGTGGCCAAATCCCCCACCTGGGGGAAAACGATGTTGCTGCACATGTTTTTGATCAGGGCAGACAACACTCTGGTCAGCACTATTGAGAACATTAGCTGTGACTTTCCTGCTGCCAAGCCCTTCACTTGGAAGGAGCCAGTTGCCAGGAAATGGAGCACTGATAGCACTTGCACGAGAGGGGGGGATCCCGGTTGGGTGATAGATAGCAGAGCTTAGTTCAGTCTCCATTTGGGCACAAAGCTTAGTGATTGTGGCACTGTCAAGCCTATAGGTGAGGATAATGTGCCTGTCCGCCATTGTTGCCAAGTCCACCAGGGGTCTGTACACAGGGGTATGTCTCCATCGGTTGCAATCTATGGACCAAAAGAGTAAGCAGCTGGTCATTATCTCTACATTCCAACCACTACAGTTCAATGCATGTTGTGATTGTAACAGTATTTTGTTGGAGATGTCCAAACGGTGCTTTTGTGTACTGTGACGCAGTTAGGATGCATGGCCTGCCCCCCCCCCCCCCTCAGAAATGGCATCCACCTGTCCTGGATGGAGGAACAGCTGGAAATGAGGTAATTCCGCTGACGTTGTGTGCCGTTGCGGGAGGCGGTCGAGAACCGCCGTGCAACTCCTTATTGGTTAACATTGGGCCCTATGGGTTACAGTGGCCAATGGTGAAGTACGCCGGCGGTGACGGTATGCACCGCCACAGACGTCACCACCATTTTCTATTTAATTCCTCACTTGCTACCTGACCTTCAACAGGAGAGGACCTACACTGCATGTGCTGCTGTGACCTATGTCTGGAACTGACCATGGCTCGTGTGACTGTGGGAAGGGCCCCTGCCTTCACCTCAACAGAGTTGGAGGGACTGGTGGATGGGGTCCTACCCCAGTGCTGAATGCTGTATGGGCCTTCAGACCAACAGGTGAGCACACAGTGAGTACGATGCATAGGGCCTGAATGCATGGAGTGCTGTGTGTGAAAGCCTCAGGTAGGGGGGTGAGTGGTGGGTGGGCCCTGGGCGGCATGCAGCATACATGGTGGTCATGTCTGTGCTAATGGAAATGGGAAGGGGCATAGTGGGCCATGAGTGTAACAGGCAGGATGGTCGGACTAATACCTTTCACTGTGTCTATTTCCCTGCAGGTCAGCTCCCACCAAAAGAAGGGTATATGACGTGCCATCGCCAAGACCGTGCGAACCCTGGGGGTCTACGGCAGGCGGAGCACCCACTGTCAGAAACGGTGGGAGGACCTAAGACGCTGGGCACGGAATACCACAGAGGACCAGCTGGGGATGGCCTCCCAACGAGGAAGGGGTGCCCGTCGAACCCTGACCCCACTGATGGCCCGCATACTGGAAGTGGCTTATCTGGAGCTGGATGGGCGCTTGGGGGCATCACAGCAGCAATAAGGAGGTGAGTACAGTGCCCCAATATACAACTTGCGCCTAGTGGGGTGGTATCCCAGAGGGGCGCTGAGCCCTCTGGGTGCCCCTAGCCCAGGCCTGGCACTGCAGGGTAGGTCCCATGTTGGGCAGGGTTCTGATGTGAAAGTACTCCAACCAAGCTAGTAGGCATCCACTACCAGGCAGGGGTTTGTGGGTCTCAGGTATGCTGCAATTGGCGTTAGGTGTCCCTATCCATGGGCTGGTGACTAGCATTGTGACTGTTAGTGCATTGCCTAGTGAGTAGGGCTGTTCCCTGTGTGTGAGTGTGTTGTGTTCGCCAACTGTGGTGTTGTTGGTGCTATTGACCAAGTGTCTCCTTTGTCTCTTCCACCCCCCCTTTTTGTTTGTTATCCTGTCCTTATGTGCATTAGTATCATCTGGCAGAGGAGAAGAGGCACCGGCGGCAGAGGGAGCTGCATCCCACAGGACTTAAGAGGCCGAATCCACTGACAGTGAGGGCACCAGTGGGACGGACGGCGAGGGGAACACAATGGCGGAGACAGGAGGGGACAGTTTGGATACGGATACCTCCTCCGATGGGAGCTCCCTGGTGGCAGAGGACACTTCTGTGCCCACCCCAGCTACAGGTACAGCCGCCACCCCATACCAGCACCGCCCTCCCAGCAGCCCCTCAGCAAATTTCCCGTGCCTGCTCACCCAGGAGGGTGGGCATCTCCTTCGCCTCAGGCACCTCAGGCCCTGCCTCAGTTAGCCCTGCTGCCCTGAGTGAGGAGGCTATTGACCTCCTGCAATCCATCTCTGTTGGGCAGTCAACCTTTGTGAATGCCATCCAGGGGCTGGCAGCCCAAATTCAACAGACAAATGCATTCCTGGTGGGCATTCACACTGGCTTGGCGGCCCAACATAGATCAATCCAGGCTCTGACCTCCTCTCTGATGGCAGCCATTGTCCCTGTTTCCAGCCTCCCCCCTCCAACCTCCTATTCCCAATCCCATTCCCCTCAACCCCAACCTATCCCAAGCACACAGTCAGATGAGCATGCACCCAGGACAACACACAAGAGTGGACATGGCAAACACAAGCACCACACTTCATCCCGCAGGCACTCACACAAACACCATCCAGAATCAGACATACCAACATCCACTGCCTCCACGTGGCCCCCTCCTCCTTGTCCTCCACCTCTCTCCCAGTTGTGTCTCCACTCACACATGCATGAACTACATCCTCATCCATTACCATCAGCACCAGCACACCTAACAGTACACGCCCCTCACTGGCAGTCACCACGCCCATATTCATGCACACGTCCCCTGTGTCCTCTCCCACTGTGTCTGTGCCCCCTCCTCCCAAAGTACACAAACGCAAGCACTCAGACACCCAACAGCCATCCACCTCACAATAGCATCCAGCCCATGCACCTGCACCCAAACACAGCAGACAAACACCTCCTACCACTACTCACTCTTCCCGCCCCCAGTGTCCCTAAGAAGCTTTTCCTCTCCACCATTGACCTCTTCCCTACCCCTCCCCCATCTCTCACATCAGGCCAGGATGGTCAAAACCCAGGCAAGCACCACAGCCACCCAGTACATGGGCACAGTAGTGTCCCCAACTACTCCAGGTGGGAAAGGATCCCGGCCACCAGCCAGTCATGCGGACAGGGTGCCATCCCCAAGTGCGTTGAGGAAGGGCAAGGAGTCAGCCTCAGCTGCAGGACAGAAGGACAAGGAGGCAGCCACAGCTGCAGGACGGAAGGGCAAGGAGGCAGCACCAGCTGCAGGACAGAAGGGCAAGGAGGCAGCCCCAGCTGCAGGAAGGAGGGGCAAGAGGCCTGCAACAGCAGGCTGTAGAGACAATGGCCCTCATTACAAACCTGGCAGTCTGTGTTAAAGCAGCGGTAATACCGCAAACAGGCCGGCGGAAAAAAATGGAATCATGACCATGGTGGAAACCGCCAACATAGACAGCAACTTTCACACTCCGACCGCCACGGCGGTACAAACAAACAGCGCAGCGGTAACCACCAACAGACAGGTGGAAGACAATGTACCGCCCACCCTATAACAAGATGCCTATCCGCCACATTTACCGGGGCGGAACCAACGCAAACAAAAACACAGCGGAAACAGTACACAGAAGGGAAAACACCCACCTCTCTACACCCCACGAGGAACCAGGACGCCATGGAGCCCGAAATGCAGATACTGCTGATGATGGTCTTCCTTCTCTTCTATCAGGAGCACCAACGACTGCGGCGACGACCATAGTGAGTACTGCACCTACAACACAGGGGAGGGGGGAGGGAAAAGAGAGTGACACACACACACGCAACACGCAACACCCCCACCCCTACCCCCAACACCATACACACAAATACATGAAGCAACAGTACACATATACCCCCCCCACCCCCTTGAAGAACGCAAGGACAAAAGGAATTGATTTGAACGAATGTAATGATGTGAAATCTCATTATCAAAGTTCAAAATCCAGTAAACACAATTATGTACACCAACTACACAAGTCCAGATAGTGCACCAATCATTGTCCGTGGACCACTGGGCCCAAAATGCATGGGCGAAGCCCACACACAATACCTGATTGGAAACGGAGAGAACACTGGAGGGGCATCAGATCGAAATGAAACAGGCACCTCAGGGGAGGGGGAAGGAGGGCACCTTAGCCAGATGAACGCACAACACCACTGCTGCATGAGGGGCTCCATGCCCATTGATGTATCATGGGGAGTGCAAAGCCACAGTCTCTCAAGTCTCTCCATTGGGTGGTTTGCCCACTGCTTTATCCTGGGGAGTGCAAAGCCACAGTCTCTCAAGTCTCTCCAGTGGGTGGTTTGCCCACTGATTTATCCTGGGGAGTGCAAAGCCACAGTCTCTCAAGTGGATGTATCTCTCCACTGGTTCTGGAGGGGGCCTGGTGCCCAGTGTGCTTCATCCTGCCAAGGACTGAGGTAGTGGATGTCAATCTCCACTGGCTCTGGAGGGGGCTTTGTGCCCAGAGTGCTTCACCCTGCCAAGGACTGAGGTAGTGGATGTATCTCTCCACTGGTTCTGGAGGGGGCTTGGTGCCCAGTGTGCTTCATCCTGCCAAGGACTGAGGTAGTGGATGTCAATCTCCACTAGTTCTGGAGGGGGCCTGGTGCCCAGAGTGCTCCACGTGCATTGTGGCAGGTACAATTCCCTCACCTGGGTGTGTGCCACGAGATTGCCGAGGTACAGGTAGCATGATACGCCACGGAGGCAGCGACATACCCCACACTGCTGCGGCTTCGCATTCCACCTGCAGGTGACAACAGTGATGACAGTAATGCTTCATGGAAGCTGCCCAGGGTCCTGGAACTCACCACCAGCCTCGGACGACTGACCACTGGGGATGGTATGCATGTCATTGGTGGTGCCACTGTCCGAGGACGTCGCGGGGCCACTGCCAGTGCTTGTGGCAGTGTCTGTCATGGCAGTAATGGCAGCGGTGTCTGTCGTGTCAGTGCTGGTGGCAGGGTCTATGGCGGCGGTGCTGGCTGCGGGGTCTGTGGCGGCGGTGCATGCTGCGGGGTCTGTGGCAGCGGGGCATGTGTCAGCACCTGCTGAGGGAAAAAGAAGGATGTCTCCTGCAGCCTCGGACGGCTGCCCACCGGGGAAGAGGCTGGGGACTGTCGCAGCGGCTGTAGACGTGCCGGAGGCGGTGCAGGTGGCGGTGTAGGTGGCGGTGTTCGCCGCCGTACAGTTTGGCGTCGACGTGGACAGAAGGTGTTACACTGGTCCCTCAGTCTGTGCCACCATGCCCTCTCCTGACCTGCCCTTCTGTTTTTGGCCCTTACGCACATTTGATGGTGGCGCAGTTGTCTTGCCACTATCCCCTTTAGTTTTCGCTGACCCCCTGGTGGCTGGTGTTTTCGGCTTCTCCCTCCGGGATGTGGGCACCTTTTTCACCTTGGAAGGTGGCGGAATGTCCTTTCCCTCGCTACATGGCACACTGGCAGCCCTGATGGTTGGCGCACTCCATGACCCCGCAGTTGCTGGCACCACTGTGCCTGGGGATGTGGTGGCTGAGGTGCTGGGGTGGGACCTGGAAAGCCTGGCCCTAGGGGTAGGACGGTGGGGGGAGGTGAAGGGAAGAGGTCAAGGTTTGCCAGGAAACGTTTTTTAGACACACTGGGATGGGTAGATTGAGGGGGTTTGGGAGTGGAGGAAGAGGTAGTGGTTGTAGGAGGTGTGCGTCTGCTGAATTGGTGAAGGAGCATGGGCTGGAGGCTGTTGTGAGGTGGATGGCTGTTGTGTGGGTGTGTGCCTCCGTTTGTGTACTTTGGGAGGAGGGCTCACAGACACACTGGTAGAGGACACTGGGGATGTGTGAATGGTAGTGGGGTGGTGAGTGCATGTGAGCGGTGTGTGGTGATGGGCGTGCTGGTGATAGAGGTAGTGGCTGAGGATGTAGTGCATGCAGGTGTGAGTGGAGACGAGACTGGGAGGGAGGAGGGAGACGTGGAGGAGGGGGACACAGCGGAGGAAATGGTTGTTGGTATGTGTGCATGGGTTTGGTGCTTGTGTGAGTGCCTGTGGGATGTGTGGTGTTTATGTTTGCCTGAGCCACTCTTGTGTGTTGATGTGTGTGCATGCTGGTCGGATGGTGTGCTTGGGATGGGCTGAGGTACAGGGGATTGGGTCTGGGTCTGGGTGGAGGAGGTTGGAGGGGGGAGGCTGGACACAGGGACAATGGCTGCCATCAGTGCCGAGGCCAGAGCCTGAAATGCTCGCTGTTGGGCTGCCTGGCCAGAATGAATGCCCTCCAGGTATGCATTTGTTTGTTGCAAATGCCTCTCAACACCCTGGATGGCATTCAGAATGGTAGACTGCCCATAAGTGAGTTATCTCAGGAGGTCAATAGCCTCCTCACTGAGGGAAGCAGGGCTGACTGGGGCAGGCCTGAGGTGCCTGGGGCCAGGGAGATGCCCACCCTCCTGCGTGAGTGGGCACGGGACAGATGTTGAGGGGCTGCTGGGAGGGCAGTGCTGGTAGGGGGGGTGGCGGCAGTACCTGTTGATGCAGTGGGCACAGAGGAGCCCGCCATCGCAAGGGAGCTGGTCTCTGCTACTGTCCCCACCGTGGAGCTCCCCTCGCCCTCCGTCCCACTGGTGCCTTCAGACTCCGTTGCTTCACCCTCCAGGGCCAAGTGGGATGCTCTGGTGCCAATGCTCCTCTGCCTGATGATGCTATTGCACACAAGAGCAGGGAGACCACAAAAAGGGGGGGAAGACACAAGAAAGACATATTCAGTGCATGCAACCCCACTACCGTTGGTGGAAACAACAGACAGTGAGCAGCCCTCTGCAGCACGCTATGCACTTATGGTTCCTAGATTTATCAAATGCCCATGGGGTACGAGGCCTAAGCCCAATTGCTACACACCTGGAAGTAACAGGAGCCTGACTAGGTGTAGATGGCTCTAACCACTAGTGGGGTTGGGTTCCACATAGCCTGCCTCACAAGGGACCTTGCCTACCAAGATCGCCCTGGCCTAGGGGAACCCACTGCCCACCTCCCCCGCCTAGGCACCTTGTAAAGTGCGCAAAGTCAGATGAATGAGAGTGTACTCACCCCCTTGTGGCTGTTGTGATGCCCTCAAGCGCCCATCCAACTCAGGATAGGCCACGGCCAGGATCTGGAACATCAGGGAGGTCATGGTGCGACGGGCACCCCTCCCATTTTGGAGGCCATCCCCAGCTGAGCCTCCGCCATCTTCTTGCTCCAGCTGCGCAGGTCCTCCCATCTTTTACGGCAGGGGGTGCTCCATCTGGGGTAGACCCCCAGGGTCCGGACGTCCTTGGCGATGGCACGCCAAATATCCTTCTTCTGGTGGGCGCTGACCTAGAAGAATGGTACGGGGGAAAGGACATTACTCACCCGTCCGGACCATCATACTCTTTGCCCACGAGTTCCCACCAATGCCAGGATGCACACAAACTTCCCATCCGCACATGTAGGCCTCAGCCCCTCCATGTATCTTCCAGCCACACCACTCAAAGCAGGCATTGCCCATTCAGCATGCTTACAGTGTACTCACCTGTTTGTCTGGAGGACCATACAGGTGCATGTACTAGGGGAGGACCCCATCCACTAGTTTCTCCAGCTCCACTGAAAAGAAGGCAGGGGCCCTTTCCCCAGACACATAAGCCTTTTTCGCTTCCAGACACAGGTCACAGCAGTACTTGCAGTTTAGGTCCTCTAATGTTGAAGGTCAGGTATCAAGTGAGTGAACAGACAGAAAATGGCGGTCACGTCCGCAGCAAGGCGTACCGTCACCGCCGGCGTACATCGTCATTGGCTCCTCGGACCCATGGGCCCAATGTTAACCAATGCAGAATTGCGCTGCGGTCTTCGACCTCCCACCGCGACGGTGTACAACGCCAGCGCAGTTACCTCATATCCCCTTGTCCCACCTTACAGGTCAGGCAGCCACCATTGCAGGGGGCCACATGGCATTAATAATAACTGCTTCAAACCTATGTAGGCTTGGAATGCACACAGTTACAGGCACATTGCGGATTAATAAATGAGTGCAAATGGCATTTTGGGATACCTCAGTGCTGGCTGACTCTCTGCTCGCTGTACTCCTCCATAGGGCACATCTGCTGGGGCAGGTGTGTGCCCAGTTGGAGCCAGACCTAATGTCAGCTATCTGCCATCCCACAGCGATACCACCTCTAGTGCAGGTCCTGTCAGTACTCAATTTCCTGGCAAGTGGTTCCTTTCAAACAACAGTCGCCATTGCATCAGGGATGTCCCAGCCAATGTTCTATAACGTGTTGTCCAGAGTGTTGTCTGCCCTGCTGAAACACATTCGCAGCTACATCGTGTTCCCTCAGGTGGAGGATTTGCCCACTGTGAAGGGTGACTTCTATGCCCTGGGACATATCCCCAACATCATTGGTGCCATTGATGGGACACATGTGGCATTAGTACCCCCCGCAGGAGTGAACAGGTGTACAGAAATAGAAAAAGCTACCATTCGATTAATGTGCAGATGGTGTATTTGGCAGACCAGTACATCTCCCGTGTGAAGGCCAAGTTTCCAGGCTCAGTGCATGACACTTACATTTTGAGGAATAGCAGTATCCCTTATGTGATGGGGCAACTCCAGAGGCACCATGTGTGGCTAATAGGTGAGGCCAAGGACCCAATACAGTGTGAATAGGTTTCTGGGTATGGGGTTGTCCCTAAGGGTTAGTGTGTGTGTAACAGTTGTCCCTCGACAGTAGCAGGTGACTCTGGTTACCCCAACCTGTCATGGCTACTGACCCCAGTGAGGAACCCCAGGACAAGGGCAGAGGAATGCTACAATGAGGCACATGGGCGAACTAGGAGGGTGATCGAACGCACCTTCGGCCTCCTGAAGGCCAGATTCCGGTGCCTCCATATGACAGGTGGTTCTCTCTACTACTCACCAAAGAAGGTGTGCCAGATAATCGTGGCCTGCTGTATGCTGCACAACCTGGCTTTGCGACGCCAGGTGCCTTTTCTGCAGGAGGATGGGCCAGCTGGTGGTCTTGTGGCAGCTGTGGAGCCGGTGGACAGTGAAGAAGAGGAGGCAGAAGAAGAGGATATCGACAACCGAAACAAAATAATCATGCAATACTTCCAGTGAGACACAGGTAAGAAGATGTCACTGCCTCCCACATCTCATACAATTTTTGGAGCTAGCATAAGTCTGTAATTTTCACTCAGTGTATGGACCCTGACCTGTCATTTTGACTTTCCATTTCACAGATGTGGGTCCCAGTTTGTTCCCTCTGCTATATTTCCTCAAGGCATACAGCTGTGTTACATCAGTATGTGCACAAGTAAATTGACATTGCTATATTCCATGGTTATTGCAATTACACATTTGGAAAGCACAGACTGACTCCAGATTGTTTTGTGATTGATGTGTGTTTATTTATGTGCTAATAAGTGGAGGGGGTTGTCAAATGGGCTGGGGGGATGGTGGAGGAATGTCCATGGCAGAGTCCAGTCTATTTGTTTCACAGGTGCATTGTCCAAAGGGGAATAGGAAGTGGAGCAATGGCAGTTTAAGGATGGACAGGGTGACAAAGTGGGGCAGAAGGGTGACATTCAGAGGGGTCTCATTTCCTGGCAGGGGTCTTGGCAATGTTCTCTGTCTTGTTCCTGGATCTCAGGGACCATTTGCATGGTGGTTCTCCATCTGCAGGGGGTGGGGTACTGGTGTCGTGTTCCTGTGGCGGTGCCTCCTGTCCAATAGCACCGGCTGTTCATCGTCCAGGCTAGTGTCAGGGGCCCCTTGTTGTGCCACTGTGTCCCTCCTGGTCTTGCAACACCCCTGCAATGGTGACCAGGGTGTTGTTAATGGACTTCAAGTCCTCCCTGATCCCAAGGTAGTGTTCCTCCTGCAGCCGCTAGGTCTCCTGAAACTTGGCCAGTACCGTTGCCACTGTCTCCTGGGAATGATGGTAAGCTCCCATGATGTTGGAGAGTACCTCGTGGAGAGTGAGTTCCCTGTGCCTGTCCTCCCCCTGTCGCACAGCAGTCCTCCCAGCTTCCCTGTTGTCTGTGCCTCTGTCCCCTGAACCGTGTGCCCACTGCCACTGCCCCCAGGTCCCTGATTGTCCTATGTTAATGGGGTTGCCTGGGTTTCCTGTAGTGGTGGACACACTGCTGATTGACGTGTCCTGGGGACAGAGGGATGGGCCCGCTGGGTTGGTGCTCTGCTGGTGTTTCCTGAGGGGGGAGGCTCTGTGGTGGCTTGTGACAGTGTCAGGGGAACCGACTGTCCCGAGGTCCCTGATGGGCCGGCTGGTCATCTTGATCCAGTTGTGCAGAGCTGCTGTCATCACTGTGGGTCTCTTCTGTGGGGGGACTGGATATGTCTGGCACCTCCTGTCCGGTGACGTTGGGTAGGGGTCCTGTAGTGGTGTAAAGGCATGATTATTGCATCTGTGTGTGCCATCGTGTGCAATGGGTGAGTGACCCTGTACTCCAATGCTTGCATTCTTGGCTTGGTCCTTGTGTGATAGTTGGTTTGGGGTCTGTGTGGGTATCTTTAGTGGACATGCTTTGGTGATGGGTGTCCATGCATTGGTGTTACATGCAGGGCTTGTTTTTGGGATGTGTGGGTTGTGTTGGTGGGGTATCTGTGGGTTGTTGGGGTGATGGGTGTGAGGGTAAGGATGGGGTATGTGATGGGATGCAGGTAGGGTGGGGGATAAAGTAGTAAAGATTTGCCTTACCTGAGTCCAGTCCTCCTGCTACTCCTGCGAGGCCCTAAGGAAGCAGTATTGTCAAGACTTGCTCCTCCTGTGTTGTTAGTTGTGGGGGAGGAGGTGGGGGTCCATCGCCAGTCCTCTCTACACCAATCTTGTGTCTGGAGACCACGGAACGCACCTTCCCCCGTAGGTCGTTCCACCTCTTCCTGATGTCATCCCGTGTTCTTGGATGCTGTCCTACTGCATTGACCCTGTCGACAATTCTGCACCATAGCTCCATCTCCCTTGCAATGGATGTCTGCTGCACTTGTGATCCGGATAGCTGTGGCTCTACCAGGATGATTTCCTCCACCATGACCCTGAGCTCCTCCTCAGAGAACCTGGGGTGTCGTTGAGGTGCCATGATGTGGTGTGGGTGATGTGTGAGATGGTGCGTGTTGTGATGTGTAAGGGGATGTGTTGTATGTTGTTTGAGGTGCGTGGCTGTTGTGTAAGTGATGGTGTTGTGAGTCTGTGGATGCTGGTGTTGTTTTAGGTAGTGTCTCTCTCTGGCCTGCTTTCACATTTCTGGTAGTAAGGGTTTGTGGGTGATGTGGGTGTGTGCTTTATATAGGATTGGGTGTGTGGGTGTGGTGTGTGTATGTGTATCAGTGTATGTATTTCGAATTGTCCAATGTGGTTGTGTTTTGTAAGTGTGTGTGTATTTTGAGCTCGGCGGTGTGTACCGCCAATGGATAACCGCTGCGTTGATTCGTGGGTCGTGATAGTGTGGGCGTATTCTTGTAGGCGTGACGATGTCGGTTTTGTTATTGCCAGTTTATCACTGACCTTTGGTGTGGCAGACTTCTTTGGGTGTCTGTATTGTGGCGGATTCCGATCTGTGGGTTGTAATACCTGGAGCGGAATTCCGCGGCCGCAGCGGTATGTTGGCGGTCTTCTGCACGGCGGTAAGCGGGATTGACCGCCAGGGTTGTAATGAGGGCCAATGGGCATGGTGCAGGGACTCATTCGGAGCCCCCACCACCAACCATGGTGGTGCATCAGTCCAAGGATGCGGGGTAAGGGCTGGAGCCTCCTCCCACCACTGTCAGCACCGCCACCTATACCACCACCAGCACTGCCGCCAGCACCGCCACCAGCACCACAGCCAGCAGCAGCAGTCCCAGTGGGCAGCCGTCCGAGGCTGTAGGGGATGGGCTGGAGCCTCCTCCCACCACTGCCAACACCACCACTAGCACCGCTGTCAGCAGCAGTAGGCCCAGTGGGAAGCAATCCGAGACTGCAGGGGAAGGGCTGGAGCTTCCTCCCACCACTGCCAGCACCGCCACCAGCACCACTGCCAGCAGCAGTAGCCCCAGTGGGCAGACATCCAAGGCTGCAGGGGAAGGGCTGGAGCCTTCCCCCACCACTGCCAGCATGGCACCTGCACCTCCACCAGCACCGCCACCAGCATTGCCACCACTGCCAGCAGCAGCAGCCCCAGTGGGCAGCCGTCCAAGACTGCAAGGGATGGGCTGGAGCCTCCTCTGACCACTGCCAGCTCCACCAGCAGCACCACCACTGCCACCACTGAGCAGCCGTCACCGTCGGTGGACAGTGTGTAGTCCTGCCACCATGGGCTGTTGTGCGGCCTGGCCCCAGCAAGTACTGGGGTCTGACACCCAGATGAGAGACTGTGACCTTGCACTCCCCAAGATCTGCATCATAGGGCTCAATGCCCCCTTCAGAACCAGTGGAGAAGCCATCCACTCACCCCATCCTCCACAGGATGAAGCTCACTGGGTACAATGCCCCCTCCAGCACCAGTGGAGAAGCCACCTAGTCACCCCATCCTCCACAGGATAAAGCTCAATGGGCACAATGCCCCCTCTAGAACCAATGGAGAAGCCATCCACTCACCCCATCCTCCACAGGATAAATCTCACAGGGCACAATGCCCCGTCCCCCTGAGGTGCCTGGCTATTTCCGAACTGATGCCCCTGCTGTGTTCTCTCCATGTTGTTGCAGGAGTGAGGTGGGGCCTTGGACTATGTGATGTGGCCCTGTGGCTCACAAACATTGAGGACTGGGCAGTGTCCCTACATTTGTAAATATGTATATACTTGTTGATTTGGATGCATGTATTTATACAATTTTATCTTATTACACTCACTTTACTCAATTAATTTTGTCCTTGCATGATTTCTGAGGGGTACAGGGTGAATAAGTAATGTTATTGCATCTGCTTGTGTGCATGGTGTTGGGGGTGTTGCATGTTGCGTGTGTGTGTCCCTCTCTTTTTCCTCCCCCCTCCCCTGTGTGCTAACCGACAATACTCACCGCGGTCGTCTTCGCCGGCGTTGGTGTTCATAGTGGAGCAGAATGTAGAAGAGCATGGGGAACACATGGTGTTCCATGGTGGCGTGGTTCTTCCTTGAGTCTCCAGTGGTGAGTCGTTTCCCTTCTGTGCAGTGTTTCTGCCAGGCTTTTGATGTAGTTCGTACCGCCCCGGAAAAGGTGGCGGATTGGTGTGCCTTAATACAGTGGGCGGAACATTTTCTTCCACCTGGCTGTAGGCGGTTACTGCTGTGGTGCCTGTTGATTTCACCCTGGCAGTCGGTGTGTTAAAGTGGCTGACTGTCTGAGTGGTTTCTGCCGTGGTCCTAATTTCATATTTATTACTGCCGGCCTGTTAGCGGTATTACCGCTGCTTTATCACCAACCGCCAGGGTTGTAATGAGGGCCTATGTATTTACAGATAGCAGACAGGAATGCTGCAACTAAAACGGACTCATGACCATAAAATCTCTGTACCAATGCTGTGCCACTGTTTTCCTGGCAAATGTTCCTGCCACATTGATTTCTGGAGAATACAATACATCTCTCTTCAGTATCTCTTTCTACGTACTAAATCAACAATGACACCACATTGTTTACCTATCTCAGGAGTCCTGTGCAGAACCCTGCCTCCCTACTTCATAGCCAATGTATTCAAGTCATTCTTCCATAGGTGAGATTTGATTAAATGTAATTATTTAAGATTCAGGTATACTCTCCCTTTATATCTTTCTTAAAACTGTTCATACCTCTTATTTTCAGCAAGGATGTTTTACCAGAGCTATCACCATTTTCTGGACACTGAGATGGTCATTCCGAGTTTGGCAGTCATTACCGAAGACCACTGTGCAAACGACCGCTGAAAGAACCACCAGCGATGGCGGAGTGAAGACCGCCACATCACTAGTAACCCACACAACACCGCCAAAAATAGACCGAAAAAAACACACCGTCACAGTGTGAAGGAGGCGGCTGTACCACAACTACTGCCACGCAGAGAATATACAGCCCGCCAAATTACGAGTCACAAATCAGCATTGCGGATCCCAACACAGCGGCAATCCATTGGTGGTCCAAACTGCAGCAGGGAAAAAAAGGCACCACTGCATTAACACTGCACCAGAGTGGACAACACCAACACCCAACACCTGAGACACATACACACACCTGTCCACAGCACTACAAAACACACCCCATACATACCCAGAACACATTGCAACTAGAAACTGTGACTGAGCGAGAAAAGAGCACACTGAAAGGAGGCACTGCACCTAGATACCACAGGCACCATCATACTGAGCACGCATCACACAACACACCACTGCACACAAACACCACAGAGCACACACACATACCACCACACAAATTCACAACTACAAATAGCACACCCAGAATGCCTGCGCACCATACATCCCCCCCACAACACAACCACCATGGCACCACAAAAAAAAAAAATCCACAGAAGAGGAGCTCAGGGTAATGGTGGAAGAAATCGTCAAACTGGAGCCACAACTGTTTGGAGCACAGGTCCAGCAGACATCCATAGCCCGGAAGAATGACTTATGGCAGAGGGTAGTCAACAGGGTGAATGCAGTGGGGAACCATCCACGAACAAGGGAGAACATAAAGAAGAGGTGGAACGACCTTAGGGGGAAGGTAGGGGCCATGGCTTCCAGGCATCAAGTAGCTGTCATGAGGACTGGTGGAGGATCCCCACCACCTTCCCCAGAAATGTCACTAAGTGAGGAGATGGTCCTGGCCATACTATACCCGGAAGGGCTGACGGAATAGCTACTAGACTGGACACTGGTAAGTCCACTGTACTCACATGCCAACATATCCCTGTGCATAGCATGTACCCCCACCACCATCTCACACCACCCTAACATGCACCAACCCACCATGGACCCTATACCCACCCCTGCATGCCACAGCTCCCCACTGACACCATTCCCTCACAGCCCCACCTAGTGTATGCCTGACTCACACAGCAGAAAGTACCACAACTACCTCAATGGAACACTCTCTACCCTTGCCTGACTGCTACATCCAGATCACTTCTCTGCAAATGCACGTCAAACCATGTCACTTCCCATTACCAATAAGTAGTAGGAATGAACCTCAGTACATGGCAATGACAGTCACAAGACAAATAATGAATGTACTCCAAAATAGGCCCATTGCAACTTTCCACTGATGGCAACACAAGCAGTGGACTGGTAACTGTCAATGCCATTACTGACCTACAAATACAGTTAATGATGGCGTACAACCATGTGTGTCACTATAACAATACCATCATCTAATCCAACATCTCTCATTACACAGGTCTCCCAAGTACTGATACACAGAAGAGAAGCCAAGTGACAGAAAGTCCAGGCCTGGAAGCCGCTCCATTAGGGAAGGACTCCCCACAAAGTCTGGATTCGGACATGTAACCTGGCCCATCAGGCATGAGTGGTCAGTCCACCACCACCAGCCTCACCCTGCCCACAACTCAAACCACCTCCCCTGTGGCAGCCCACCTTCCCATACCTGTGTCCCAAGGTCACATCAATCATCAGTGTGCACCACATGACATGGGCAGGAGTCAATGGTGCAAACACAAGACAATTACGGTCCTGGTGTCAGTCGGAGGAGGCACACTGCACCAGGGGCACAGGCACAGGGGGCAAGGTCTAGTGGGAGGGCAATTGTGGGCCAAGGGTCGAGGCATGTACAGGATGCGAATGGCCAGGAGGCTGTCTCCAGAGGCCTGGGAGCCTACCAGCAAACCCACGACAAGATGGTCCAGATACTCACAACCTTGTAGGACACGCAAAGGCTGCAGGGGGAAGAGCACCTGGAGGCCAGGCAGCAATGGCAGGCACTCAGTGCCACCATGGTCTCCATATTAGGGGAGTTCAAGGAACTCAATAACATCCTGAGGACATTCTCCACCCAACAGCAAGCCACATCCAGTAGTCAGTCAACACCACTGCCCTCAACATCAGCAATTGCTACTAGAATGGAGGCCCAGCAGGAGGACCCGCAGGCCACCAGCACCCCTACCCCAGCAAAAGAGGTCACCCATCCAGATATCCTGCAGGACCTCAGCCCACGACCAATCCCCCCTCTGAAGTGATCCCCCTTCTGAACTGTCACCCTTGTGTGCCACTGTTAAACCCCGTTGGCTGTCCAATACCAAGGTCACATATTTCCAAGGCAAATGGATAAAGGAACAGTGAACCAAACAGCTGCACCACCCACTCTGATCATCACCTAGAGCATTACCCCACTCCTCAGGACTGTGTTAGTCAACCCTTAATAAACACCAATTATCACAAGTCATGGTGCATGTCTCTTCATTGTTTGTATTGGCAATTTTGTCACAGGACAACAAAAGGATACACATGTCTACACAACAATAATGTAAAAGTCACAGATGTAGTGGGATGCTCCAGCAGGTGACTAAGTACATCCAGATTGTTGTAACATCAACTGTAAACTATGCCAACTGGCAACTCAGCAAGCAGATTGCAAACAGAGATGTCACCTGAAGAGAGGAAAATAAATGGAATGAGGTACAATGTTGTAAAGAATGTAATCCACAGTCATACATCAATAGCAGTTACACAGGATGAGTGTCCCAGCAGCTATGATACACCATATGTAAGGGCCTACATAGGCATTCACACACGTGTGGGACAGGTAAGATGTAACATGGGTAACATCCTCTATTGTACGCCTCCCTGAGTAGTCAGGAACATGTACTTGGCACACAGCAGATGATAAATGCAAATATTGGCTATACATTTGCTTCAGCAATACATCTCACATGCGCAGATGATATGCAATGCAGATATACCTGTATATCAATGAAAGTATTGACGACTCATGTCAGTCCTGTTGTCATGTGCCTCATCCTGGTCAGCCTCCCGCTCAGCATCAGAGTCACCGGTCACAAACACCACTGCAGCATTAATGTCCCCCTCCTCCAACAGTGGGATATGCCTTCTGAGGGCCAGATTATGGAGCATGCAGCATGCAACAATGATCTTGCAGACTTTCCCTGGTCGGCACTGTAGGGCACCACCCGACACATGAAGACAATAAAATCTAGTTTTCAAGAGACCAGAGGTCCACTCAATCACACGCCTCATCTGGCCATGTGCCTCATTGTACCTGTTCTCCCCTAATGTAGTTGGATGTCTCATAGGTGTCAGGAGCCAGGGCAGGTTGAGGTATTTGGAGTCACCTGTGTGGAAAAGGGAACATGACCATAGATAACAATGCTAGGTAGTGAGCTGACTGTGTTGTCAGAGGCAAAAATGTCTGACATAGAGAGCAGTACACATGCCTATGAGCCAGGCCCTTTCTCCTCGTAGCTGTGACATCACTAGAGGGACACTGCTGTTCCTCAGGATGTAGGAATCATGTACTGATCCAGGGAATTTAGTGTTCACATGTGTAATGTATTTGTCTGCAAGACACACAACTTGTATATTGAGCAAATATGTACTCTTCCGGTTTCTGTAGACCTGTTCATTGATCCTCGGAGGTACCAAGGCAATGTGAGTCCCATCAATGGCCCCAATTACATGTGGGACATTTTATATGTTGTAGAAGGCTGCTTTTATAGTGGGAAATTCTGGAGGCAGTGGGAACCTAATGTACCTATGCACATGCTTGAGTAGGGCATCCAGCACATCCTGCAACACCTTACATAACTGGGGCTGTGACAACCCTGCATCCAGTCCCACTGTGACCTGAAAAGAGCCACTGGGCAGGAAATGCAGGACTGACAACACCTGGACTGTTGGAGGAATGGCATAAGGCAGGAGGTCTGGCTTCAACTGGGCAACCAGTTTCTTGATGCACAAACGGTTTAGTCAAAAGGTCATGATAATGTGGCGCTCTTCCATGGTTTCAAGATCAATGAGTGGCTGGTAAATTGGTGCATTCCTCATCACTCCATAGTGGCGATATCTGTGCGGGTACACAAACAACACTCCGTGAACCTCCCACAATGTAGGCTACCAAGTCTGACACACAACAGTCATGAGGGTTTAGTCATGCAAGTTGCCTCTCATGTTGTGAGAATACACATTACTCTACGCTCCATTCATAACCAGACGATGTCACATAATCCCTGTGGGAATGGGCATATACAGGACATGTACATGTACACCTTCCATGGGTTCATATATGCTGACAAATGTTGTAACAAGTGTGGTAATGTCAACAGACACGCACACCAAGTGTCAATATCCACAATGTGTGACCTAAAGTATGTATTTGTGAGGACATGCAGGTAGTTACGCTGTGTGAACTCCGGGCAGTAATGTCACAGAATAATATGGCATCCGCGTGTCTGGCATTCATTCGACAGCTGGAAGTGACTTAATTCCGCCGGCGGAAGACGTCATGGCGGAGGGCGGTCTGAACCACCGTGCAACTCCTCATTGGTTAACATTGATGTCTATGGGAGACTGGGACCAATGACGATCACTGCCGGCGGTGACGGTCATGACCACTGCGGTTGTAAACGTCATTTTGTGTGGGCCAGCTCACTTGACTCCAGGCATTAGGGCAGAACAGACCTCCACTTTGTGTGCTGCTGTGTCCTGTTGCTTGGAGCAATGACGGCACACACTTGGGAAAGGGCCCAAGCCTTCTCAACGGAGGAACTAGAGAAACTGGTCCTAACCCAATATGAGCGGTTGCATGGTGCTCCAGGGCAACAGGTCAGTACAACATCCTTTGTCGGACATGTTGGGTGGTGTATGACGATGTATGTGTGTGCACATTGACATATCATGACTGATCAGGCGTGTAGTATGCACATGATATGTTTGGGATATTGGCAGTGTGCATGGTCAGTGTTTGTTGCGTGTCGCCAAAGCTTACTGCTGTATTGATATTATTTCCATCATATCCCCCCTTTTCTCACTGTTTCCCATTGAGGTTAGTGCCCACCAGAAGAAAGGGTTATGGCGAGCCATTGCCAAGGAAGTGCGGACCCTGGGGGTCCATTGCCGGCAGAGCACCCACTGCAAGAAGCGGTGGGAGGACCTGCAGCGCTGGGCCTGGAAGACCGCAGAGGTACAGCTGGAGAAGGCCAACATGGGAGGGGTGCACGTCGGACCCTGACCCCCCTAATGGCCCGCATGCTGGCGGTGGCGTACCCTAAGTTGGATGGGCGCTTGAAGGCAGCACAGCAGCCACAAGGCGGTATGTATTGACTGTCAGGTGACTGCTGCATGGTTGTGCACTGTCACCCTCCTTGGACTTGGAAACAAGGTAGTCAGATGTGATTTAGGGAATGTACAGTCTTGGTTGTCACACCCATCAAGTAGGAGTGTGTGACGGTCACTATGTTGAGCCATGTAGGATAAGAAGTGGTGGTACTGTGACACATGTTCACCTGTAGGTATGGGTCTCTCAAGTATGCTATCATGTCACTGGCTGCATCCTCCATCTCTGCATGTACTGTAGTAGGACGAGGTGTTCATATTGGCACTGTAAATGGGTAATGACAGGCATGTTACATGAAGATTAAAATTGCTTCACTTCCTACATCAATGGACTTCGGTACCACATGTACTCCACACATTCCTGTCATTTAGTTAGTGTCCTCTCTCCCTCTCTGCTAAGATTTGTATTATCCTGTAACGGATGACATGTGTTTGGGTATGTTCCTGGGCTGGATTTAAGGATTAGTCATGTTGGCAGTTGATAGGCATGTAGGTGTCTTCATTCAGGTGTTTAGGCTGCAGGGTTGAGATGAGTTTGGACATCGCTTGCATGACTTTATTTGGAAATGAATGCTAAATGGACTGTTGTTTCACAAGCAGGGACTGTTATCTGCATTGTTTGTATGTGAAGTGGATGTGTGGGTTCTCATCATTTTCTCCCTTTCTGTATCTCCCACCCTCCATTTCTCTCTCCTCCTCTTTCCATGTGTGCATTTGCATCATCTGGAGAAGGAGGAAGGGCACAGTTGAGTGGGGATGCAGGAACCCGCAGGACCCAGGTGGCTGGCACAAGCAAAGCTGAGGGGACCAGTGGGACGAAGGGTGAGGGGAGCACCAAGGGGGAGACTTGAGCCACCAACACATCTGATTCAGATTCCTCCTCTGATGGTGGCTCCCTGGCAGTGGCGGACCCTTCTGGGACCACACCAACACCATTGTTGTCCACCACCCCCCTTACAGCACCGCCCTCCCTGTAGCACCCAACCCAGTTTCCTGTGCCTGCTCACCCAGGAGGGTGGGCGTCTCCTTCGCTGCAGGCACCTCTGCACCTACCCCATTCAGTCCTGCTGCCCTCAATGAGGAGGCAATAGACCTTCTGAGATCCATCTCTTTGGGGCAGACAACAATCGTGAATGCCATCCAGAAACTGGCATTCAAGGTGCAGCAGACAAAAGCGTTCCTGGAAGGCATTCACAGTGCCTTGTCTGGCCTCCAGAGATCATTTCAGGCTTTGGCCCCCTTGTTGACGGCAGCCAGTGTCCCTTCTTCTTCCGTCCCCCCACAGCTACCTGTTCCCAATAAACCCCCCCCGCCCCACACCTGTCCAAAGTACACCTACAGACCAGCATACACCCACTACAACACACATAGGGCCAGATGTAGCAAAGCGTTTGCGACTCGCAAACGGTGAAAAACACCATTTGCGAGTCGCAAAAGCCTCACCGGAATGCAGAAATGCATTTTGCGAGTCGGATCCGACTCGCAAAATGCATTTCTGACTCGCTAATAGGAAGGGGTGTTCCCTTCCTATTAGCGACTCGCAATGCTATGTATATTTATTTGCGACCGCTGAGACACCGTTCTGCATAGCAAATTGCGAGTTGCAATTTGCCACCTACCTACATCTGGCCCAAGGTGTGTAAAGACAGTCATAGGCATCACCAACATTCATACAGGCATGCACACATAAAACACACATCTGGAGACACAACAACAGACACTTCCCCCACCACCTCCTCCCTTGCAGTCACATCTCCACTCGCACCTGCCAGCAGTGCATCATCACACACTGGACCTACTACCATTCCTGTCATACCCTCAATCACCACAACAGCAGACTCACAGACACACATCCCACACACCACATCCTCACTCACCATGACTACCATCCCTGCCACCTGCAGCACATCCACCTCATTTGCACACACCACCACAACATTCACTCAGATGTCTCCCATTCCCTCTCTGCATCTCTGCCCCCTCCTCCCAAAAAATGCATACATACCCACCCAACATTCATCCACCACACACATACAGACATTGCACACACCAGCATCCACGTACAGCACACACACGTCAGACAAGCACTCCCTCTACCTCCACTCCTAACCCTCAATCATGTGACCACCCCTTGTACCTAAGAAAGTTTTCTTTGTCGCCTTTGGCCTCTTCCCTACTCCTCTCCCACCCCGTCTACCCTGTAAACGGTGTGTCCCCTGCCCCTCTCAGGCCCTTCCACCTCTGATTCTGGGTGCCCACTCTGGTCTTTCCCCTGCTCCACCAACCAGCAAGGATACCAACCCTCCCAGTGCCAAAGCCACCCCTCCCAAGCCCAAACCTAAACGTGCCCCTACCACATACAAGCCTCCCCCACCACCCCCACACCCTTGAGGTGCCTGCCTGTCCTACTGCTACCCCTATGATGTGGAGGCCTATTTTCAGTCAGGAGTCAAGTTAGGCTCATGTTTGCTGGACAATGTGTCCTGCAAGTTGTGGACATTGGACTTACCATTAGCACATTTTGTATATCGTTTATTTCTTTTGTATATGAATACATCTGCCCACATTGCTGTGGCTGGCAAGATTAGATGCTTGTCCTGGTTTCCTTCTACATGGTGGTGTGACATCTGTGTGCATAGGTGTGTGAGGTCTGTGTGTGGATTGTGTCTGTGTTGTTGCATGCACTGGATAGATGGGTTGGGCCATGGGGATGTTGTGATATGTGTGACTGCTTGCTTGTGTGATTGTATGGGGTGTTGTGTGTGTCCATGTGTATAGTGCTGTATGTGTGGATTTCCTTGTATGTTGGTTGTACGTGTTGTGTAACCTGTATGATTGTTTGGATGTGTTGTCAAAGCTATTGATTGTGTGTCAATGCCACATGGAGTTCATGGTGTGTGTGTATGTGTGGTATCGCACAACATGCCTGTCTATGCCAATGTTGAGGTGTTTGTGGTCTAGTTGTCGTTGTATGGTTATGGGGTGTGTTGGTGGTGTTGGTACGCATTGTGCTGTATGTTTGGCACGTGTCTGCTTGGCTTTGTGTGTGTATTGGGTACTTGGCATTGACGCGGAAGCGTCTCTGTGCCTGGAAGTGGGTGTTTACTTTTATATTTTCTGTTTCTGCCAGGTTTTTCATGTCGGCAATGCTGCACAGGATATCCTGCCGGAGTGGTTACTCGGAACATGGGGGGCAGGACATTGGGTTCTGCCTGCATAGAGTCGGTTTCTGTCGCCGGATGCTGCTCGTCGGCGATGTCGGTGCTGGCGGGCTGGTGTTGTCTGTGTTGCTTTGGGTTCACCGCCTTAATCGTTATATGCCAGTCTGCACCTCTACCTTGGCGGCAGTCAAAAGACTACCGCCGCCATGGCTGTTCAGTTACTGCCAAACGTGGAATGACCACCTGAATGTACATCACACACCCCACATGCCTTAAGACTTAGGAATCTTCTTTTTTCCTAACTAACAAATTGGTCCTTGTGGTTCTTCTCATATGCTTATGATTTCACCCTCCAATCGTTCCTGTCAAACTACTTCTGTCTGAGAGTTATACATGTTATGCTATGTTAGAATCGCCTATACAATACATGTTCTGCCAATAGTATGACCTTGAGGAACAAGAAGCCCCTTCTCAACCCAAGAGAAACCTTTTTCATCAATGATATGAGACAAACTATACACAACTAATACCATAATAATAATAGGCTGAATCCTAATATTTATCAGTAATGCTATCTCATTTGTGTGCTGGATGCCAAAGTGATATGTTTGGCACCAACCCATGAACTCTGGTTCTTCCCTTAACTAGTCAAAAACTCTACATAGTATGAATGGGAGAACAGTCCTTGAAAACTGAATTCAAGTGGGCATCAAGCAAAAAACAAAATGTAAGATATTTGGGTTAAAATATATGCATCCCTTAAAATCTTGAGAATAATTTTAAACCACTGCCATTTTACCTACAGCATTTACACATTTTTAAGTGAGTTCAGTTCCATAGCATAGAAGCCTGTATGAACAGACTCTTTCCTACCAGCTTGTGATTCTGTCCCCTGGAAGCTCTGGAACTTTGGTTGGCGGTGGGGGCGGGACCAGAGTCCCTTTAAACATTTGAACGCACTCCCGCTCTGCAGGACGCGCGCGGGCAACGCCCGGCCAAAGCCCGGGCCAAGGGCGGGCCCGTCGTTCGCCTGTCATCGACAGGAAGGGGCTGGGCTTGGCACCCCCCGACACCTGCACTGCTACATTGGGACCAGAGAAAGTGTGTTCACCAGGAAATTCATTTAAAGGCACCTGTACTCTGTTAGGGGGGCTCCCTGTCCTAGGATTCATTGTGCCTCCTTGGGGGCAGAATCTAATATCGCGCAGGCACTCATTAGCGTGCCGCGTTGCCCCGCAGTGCAGGACAAGGGCGGGCCCATTTGTTCCTGTCCGAGCCCGTTTGAGGCTGGCCTGGGCCACCTCGTTTTTGGTTGTAACACAAACCATTAAAGAGAGTTCAGATCTGAGGTGAACACGTTGAGGACAGAAGGTACTGTTGTCCTTTCTTCTTTAGGAGGTGTGTGTGAATATTATACAAAATGGGGAAAAGAAAGAACAGTCTTCAAAAGGGGGAAGGTGGGCTGGGCTCTTCAGTCCAACCTTCCATTACTAGCTATTTATCCTCTGTAATTGGGGCTATTGAATCTGAACTGGAGCAAGTTGAAGAAAGGATTGGGGCTGTTCAAAAATCTGCTCAGCAGCCTCCACTGGAGCCTTCTGTTCATAAAATTACTAATTCAAAGATTGGGTCATTTCCGTTGGTTTCGTCTACCAATATTACACCAGTCTGTTCACTGTGATATGCCTCCACAAGATTTAATTAAAACCCCTGTTTTAAGTGTTAATTCATCCTTGGAATGCTCCCAGGCACATTCCCCCCCACTGAAGAAGAGGAGAGCGGGTAAAAGGTCCAAGAATATAAAAATGGTCTCGGGCCCTAAAAAGAGAACTCATACTCCACCGGCAATAAGTGCCAATGAATCAGTTGTTTTGGTTTCAACCAATAAATACTCTACGGACAAGGATGCTCCTAGTGATTCCAGAGGTGCAATAGATTCCATACTGAAATCCTTTTGTGTTACTCTAGAGGAGAAACGTATTACTATGATAACCAAAAGACTTGATTGTTTTTGTAATAATGTGATTAGCACTCTTTCCCAGTCATTTAATTTGGAATTATCAAGTGTGGGAAAAGTACATAGTCATGAAGTGGTAAAAAAAGATAATCTATCACCTATATTGTCATCTCAAGGTTCTGGTATACCCTCGGCAAATTCCTTGGTCACTCTTGGTCAAGTTAATATTGCAAATGATTTGCCTCAAGAAAAGTCTAAGGAAGTCTATTCATTTGGGCCAAATCTTTCCCTATTTAACAAATCCATAAATCACGCAGAATTATTGCATTTACCTCCTGATTGTATTCCGTATGTTTTGGTGTTAACAAACATGCCTCCTTTGGATAGTAACAAAAAAGAAGATGCACAAGCCCTAATTAGGAAGTCTGCTCACTGGCTGAAATCTTAATTTAAATCTAATTATCATTCAAACTATAAAATCCTTATGGCGAGTAGAGTGAAGCAGGTTGGCTACCTAACAAAAGCGGATGATGGAGACTGTGTCATAATTATTTTGCTAATCCCTGTTTAGTTGACTATCTACTGGCTAACTCAGATTATTGTAATAGGTCAGAAAATGGGATTCAAATACATTCACTGTGCCATTTTTATGATCATTCTCTTTTACCACAATGTTCTACTGTTGACCCTAGTAATCACTGTTTGGTCCCAGTTAGGCCATATTTTCAGGTAAATGTTCCTACTAGTAATCGCTTCCTGGCTTTTAATTCTCTTGACGAGAATGATTGACTCACGGTTACCGTAAACCCGGGATCCAAAAACTTGGCGAGATTAACGGCCGATGATGACCATGATAAATTTATACAGGAAGAAAGTGAGATCTTATTTGATACTTCCCCTTTTAAAAATATTGATAACTCAGTATTATGTCTAGGACCCAAATCCATAACATTGATCAGTTGGAACATTGCGGGGATTGGACGAGTTTTATATAATCTTTTGACATTATTTGTTTACAGGAGACTTGGTCAAAAGATACGTTTCTCTTGGATGGGCACATATCTTTTTATAAACCGGCATTAACTTCTTCAACGGGAAAGGCATGAGGAGGTCTTTTAGTTCTTGTATCCTTACAACTACCACTATTGAAGGTGTCTTTAATTTGGTCCTCACCTTATTTTATGATTGTTTTATTATCTATTAGGGGATGTAAAGGTATTTTGATTTTAAATTTCTATAACAATGTTCCGCGTGGTCTCCTTAAGGGAAACCTAGAGGACGTAGTAGATTTTATTGAGTCATCTACCGAATTGCAGGATGAAGATTTAGTTGTTTTATGGGTTGGTGATTTTAATACTCCCCTATGCTGTCAGGAACCCTCAAAACTGTGTGCCATCCCAACTGAGGGCAGAGAGTAGTTAACCCATTTTATTCATTCAATTGAAGGAGAAGCTCTGAATTCTTTCCTATGTAAGATCTGGTTCATGTAATGGAGAAAGTGGCATTAGATACCTTAAATATCCCTACTTTTACAGGGAATTCGAAGGTGAGTATTATTGATTTCATTCTTATTGGTTCCCCAGATTATCATTTAATTTGTGATTTTAAGATTATTCCTCACTGTGCTAGTGACCACAATCCCTTATGTATTAAACTAGACTTAAATATTAATCAGGCCTCTAAGGATACGGGATCGAGAAGAAATACCACTTTACATAAAAAAATTGGCCTACGTCTGAAATGGGACAAAATAAATCCAATTACATTTAATCAGGAAATTATTAAATCTAGGTTAGATTCTATTAATATTTGTCTGTCCCAGCAGCTAGACCATGATCATATAGTTCAAGAATTTGAACTTTTAAGTACTGTTATTTGGCATGCTTTGGTGGCGGATAGGCCTCCCTTGGGTTCAGTCTCCCACAGATGGTTTGATGCCGCGTGTTCAACTGCCCATAAAAAATTAAAATAAGCCCTTAAAATAGTTCCTCCTTCTCGTTATTTAAGTAAATTAGCTAGGGCCGAGTATAAGGCCACTTTGGAAAAAAGGAAACTAGAAATAAGGACTAAGGCATGGGAAGAGCTATTGGCTGCCTCCGACTTGAAGGACACTTCAACATTTAGGAAGGTGGTAAATCACTCATATTTCTCAGACAGTAACATTAAGGCTGATGATTGTCTTATTGCAGAGGATGTATGGTTGAATCATTTTAGGAAAGTATTTTACCCAGATAATGATATTTTGATTAAGGAGGATAATATTACTAATCAGATTAATATAGACTCTAATACAAATGCCCTAGATATTTCATTTGATCTTCATGAGGTCCTTGGAGCCATTAATCAATCAAGGCAAGGGAAGGCTCCTGGCCCTGATGGAGTTCCTGTTGATATCTTTAAATCTATGCCTAATCTTTTGGGCCCCCTAGTCACAAATGTGCTAAGAAGCGTTGTTAAAAGTAATATACCCTCCTCATGGAAATTGGCAACTATTATTCCTATATTCAAAAAGGGCAACAGACAAGATCCTTCTTGTTATAGACCAATATCTCTTATTGATTCTACGGCCAAGATTCTGGGCAGTGTGATTTTATCTCGCCTGGATGACTGGGTGACAGAGGCACAGATTTTATCTCCAATTCATTTTGGCTTTAGACCTGGTTTAGGCACAGTTGAGCAAGTATTAAACTTGCATCTTATTCTTAGTAAATACGTAACTGCCAAAAAGGAGTCCATTCATATGGCATTTATTGATTTAACTAGCGCTTTTGATTTGGTAAATAGGGAGAAGTTATGGCACATTATGGGAACCCTGGGGTGTGATGCAACCCTATTGGAGCTCATAAAGCGCCTACACACGGATTTAAAGGTGTCTGTTCAGTTTGGCCCATTTGGTCAGAGACCCTCCCCCATTTCCTCAACTAGGGGAGTAAGACAGGGATGTATTTTAGCCCCTTTTCTTTTTTTGATATATATAAGTGGGCTTTACGATTTTTTGATAAAATATGGGAAGGATGTACCAAAGAAGGGCCAGAGATTGCTCCCAGTTTTATTATATGCAGACGATGCCGTACTAATTGCCCGCACTGCAAATGGCTTACAAGGCCTGTTGGACCTTTTTTTAAATTTTATGCTGGATCTTGATCTGAAAGTTAACTATTCTAAGACATTTGTTATGACATGTGGCCCTCGAAATACTAAGTCTTAACAATTTACAAAGAGGGGCAATATTATTAATAAGGTGAAGAATTTTTGTTATTTTGTTATTTAGGTATGCATGTGAGCTCTTCCATGTTATGGAACACTCACCTTAATTTTAAGATCGAACAAATGGCAAGGAATATCGAAGCGATTTTCCGTTTTACTCACAAATTCGGCCATAGACCTTCTTCTCAGATTGTAACGCTCTATAACTCTAAGTGTGTTTCAGCAGCCCTATATGGGGCAGGTGTTTGGGACTACATCAAAGTACCCACTCTCCAACGTGTTGAGAATAAATTTATGCATAGGTTATTGATGGTGCCCAAGTGTATAGCAAACATCATTAGCCACGAGGAGGTGGGCCTTTTAACTTTATTTTGATTGAATTTGATTCCTTTTAAGGTGGCCTTTCCTAATCAGTGTTTTTGGCAAAAAGATCTACCACCTTTGCCCTTGTGATGCTAGATCAAAGCAGAGTACTTCTCATTTTTTTCTTTTTTGTTTTCTTTATGCTACCCCTAGAAATGTTTTTATTTGACCTATTTCAAGTAAATTAAGACCCATCCACTATAAGGAAGCTCTGATATATTTTCAGAAACTGCCAGAAATTCAAATTTGTTATCATGTATTACATTTTATTAGATCTTCTATTGCTATTAGGAGCCAGTATTAACATTTTGTAAATTATTTACGTTATCTCCCAAATTTTTGTTTAAATTTATATGTTGTTTATGACAGTTTTTGCGATTTTATGTGGAGTGAGGACTTTTATTATATTCTAGGTTATTCAAAATTTTTGGTATTACATTTTATTGTTTTATGATATTAGTAAACGTTTTGATAAGAATTATTGTAAATTTGTAGATCTCTAAGTGGCATCAAAATCATACTTAGTATATCTCTCCTATTTGTGAAAGGGGAATTTAGATTAGATGAATAGGTAATTTATTAATGTTATGGTATTTGAGTTGTGTTTTTAAATTGTTTCTTATCCTGTTGTCCCGCTTTTAAGATATGTGATTTTGTCTGTACTTTTATGGCAATTTGCTGAATAAAGATCTTTGACTGACTGACTGACCCCTGGCATAAGTATTGCATTGAGGTCTGTCCCTTCACACTATGTTTTGTACTCTAGAAGTGACTACAACCCAATGAATCCTAGTTGAGTGAGTAACTTTGTTTGGAGTCCTGATCTGTTCGTTTATGATCTAGCCACATTTGTATCTTTTATTTTTTCCCTAGAATTCTTTCTATGAACTTTTTTACATCATATAACAGTGCACAATATAACATATGACAACCAAAGCATGGCAATGCATTACCCTTTTGGCCGTTATTGCGATTTAGAAGGCAATATAAAACCAAGTACAGAGTTCAGCCAGCATTATCCAAGCACGACAAAGGGAACGAGGGCGCATCATGCACAATGATCGTTTAACTGTCCTCTGGAAATGGGGTGCTAAAGTACAAACAAACAATAAAGCAATAAAGGTTGATAAGGCACTTTACAGAGTCACCCAAACACAAGGGTGCCCCAGGACTGAGTAGTATGGAAGAATCCGAGAGTCTGAGGCCAAAGGGAAAGGGAGGAGGGAGGAGCATGCAGGGTGTGAGGGGTGGAGCAGGCTGCCGCTGTGTGGCCTAAGGTGCCTTACAAGTGACCATATAAGTAGAAAGTTGAAGAGCTCTGACCCTCTAAGCAGATGAAATAGTCTAACAGTGGTTGCTAAATGCGGGCAAATTTAGCATTAGTGTGTTCCATCTTGTGTGATAGGCGTGCCATGGCCATAACATGCCACGGCCGCTGAAACCACTGGGCAGTGGGAGGGGCAGATGTTTTTTTCCAGTGGAGTGCTACCAGCTGTCTAGTGGCATCTAGCATGTGGCTTATAAGGTGCCAATCAGTGTGTGTCCTTGCCTCTAACTCAGTTGGGCATATGCCTAGAGTAACTGTGGTTTATGAGACTGAGAGGGGGAAACCTAGCCACGCTTAATATGGCCAAGGATCTCCTTTCAGTAAAATGTTATAAGGGAGCATGACTACCATATATGAAGAAAGTCTCCGGGGGCTGTACAACGCGCCAACAGAGGTGGCAGGATAGATTTCGGGAAGGCTGGTCAATGACAAATACCACCTAGTCATCAATCTGTATGCTGTTCTCATGGTGTGGTATGCTTCTATAAGTTTTAGTGATGTCCCACCAGAGAGTTTCCCATTGCTTCTGGGAAATACCCTTAGTATTGTCCCTTTGCTATGAGTGAGTTGTAACCGTGTTGAGTGCTAAAGTACCTGATACGTGCATTAGGTCAGTCCCCTAGTGCCATTGTAAGCTCTGACCAGTGATTCAAAAGGGGTGAAATGCCTCATAGCTTTCTGGACATTGGCGGGGTGAAGCGCCCAGTTGTGTAGTTGGCAGTATTGCAACCAGCCGTTTTGAGAATTAGGAATTCTACTTTATTCTCAAACCTCTTACTTGACTTGCTCTTGAACAAGTCACACAAAGTGCAGAATTCACCCTCTCCCCAGTTGGTTAACGACTGTGATTCAAAGGCAGGCGTGAATTTCAGATTGCGAGACATGGGGATGTTTGGGGAGGGAAAAGTGGTGAGATCCTTTTTGGTCGCTATCTTGTCTCATATCTCAAGGACAGTCCTAGTGGGGTGGCAATGTAGGCACTTTGCGTTCTAGTGTATTTAGGGAGCCAGGCAATATCCCACAGTGAGCGGCAAGCCACATCCCTGTCAATGTGAAACCAGTGCTTTTCATTTTCATGGGCTATCCATTCAGAAAGATAGCAGAAGTGTGCCACCCAATAATAGTCAAGGAGGTCAGGGCAGGCCAGGCCCCCTCTGTCCCTGGAGCATAAGCGTAGCATTGGTGAACTGGGGCCATTTGAATTCCCAAATTAACTGCATATGACCTGCTGGAGGTGCAGCATGTCATCCTGAGGGATGTAGGTGAGCAGAGACTGGCAGAGATAGAGAATATTTGGGAGGTTGGCCATTTTGACTGAATTGAGGCGGCCCATCCATGACACATGTAGTAGCTTCCACCGGCAAAAATCATCAAGAATTGGCTTATGAACCCCCGGCAAGTTGGCCCATGTCCAGGAGGTTAAGGATGGAGTAAGACTAAGACTGACACAGTGGATGGTCTTAGAGACCCACTGAATGGGGCTGAAGACTGAACAGCAAAAAGGCCTGCCATAGGTATCGTGAGGTTCAGGGCATGTGACTTGGATAATATTAACCGTAAAGCCATAGATACACATGAAGGCTCTGACAGAGTGTGTGGTGCAACACCACAGCTGTGGCAGTGCCCAGAATGGCTCAGGGGAGGTAGAAACACACAGCCCTTGAATGATGATGGTGGATGCAAAGTCACAGAAGAGTATTACGCAAGAAGGTGAACCCCAGCAGAGAGTCCAAGAGGCACTGTACCACTACAGTACAGCTTATTTCAATGGCTGATGTAGGCAGGAGAGACAAGGATGACAATGTGGAGGCTTCATGTGGGTCAGGGGGTCCTTGTACCAGTTTCACCTGTTCCTAGTGCCAGAACTGGAAGGGAATAGGAGGTAGCCCGAATGAACAACCACTGGGTAAGGGGATATGTTGTAGTGTGGTTGGTTTTACGTATCCTTTGCGCGTTAGCTTCAGGCTTTAGGCCTTTGTGCACTTTGCCCTGGATGTATTTTATTCATTTGCTGGCAGCTTAGAGCCTCTGTGCACTTTGCTCTAAATACTTTTTATTAGGCTTCGTACTGTTATTTTTCAAATAGCGAGTTCTACGGTTTTGTTTTTTATTCATATCACACTGTTTTGCCTACTTCAGCACTGGAGTTCTCCATAACACATTCACTCTGTGCTTCAGTCAAGGATACAGTCTGGTACATTGCCGATAGACGTGGTAGGAGTTTAGACTTGGCATTCCTGCGTAGGGACATTTTGTGATCACGCTGACATGTTAGTTATAAAATCACTTCCTTGTCCCAATACACGCAAGAGGGAGATTCCGACCAGGGAACCACAACTAGACGCTGACTGCCTCGTTGCAGATGCTGAAACAAGATCACAGGCCTTTGCTCAGGTATGAGGGCTGATGTCTCCCCAGTGATACAGACAGGCAAGCTAGAAGCTTAACATGCTGTGCTCGAAAAAGAACAAGCTGAGGGAGAGTAGAAACTATTATACATGATGATCGCTTTGTTCTTCTGTTTTACTCTCCTGGTAACTATTTCAATCCTACTGTGTTGTATGGTTCTGGTTATTGCGGCTCATGCCTTATTACCTAAAATACAGTCGTTTTATTAAATCATTATATAAAACTTATACTATTTTTGTCATTTGTATATGAGATCATATTGTTAATGAGAGAGTTGGTTTGGATCTGAGTGACCACGACTTCCCTGAGAAGTTCCAAAGATGTCATGCGCTCAGCTGCCCAATCATCTCTTCCCCATGGGAGAAATTAGGCACTGCTAGTTAGCCGGAGCAAAAAACGGATTTAGGGTGACAGAGTTCCTTACACGTGGGTCAGACTCAGTCCCCCACACCGTTATCGATCCTGCTGCCTAGAAATCCAGTAGTCTCATTTTGGATAGTGAGAGCCCAGGCGACATGGCGCCGCCAACGATTGGTTTGGCTCTAATATTTAGGTACGACTGACTCTCTCGGTCTCATATATATTTTGACTCCTCGGTTCCGTAAGCGGAGACGTCCGTGGGGCTGAGGGTTTCCGCCACCACGGTATAGGTACATCCTGTTACTTAGTGGTTGGTTGTTCAAGTTTGAACTTTGAAAGGAAAAACCCCGATATTGGTGTGCCTTCTCTGACCTAGAGCTATTTTTTACAAATGGCGAATCCTAATGTAATGAATATAGCAATCAATATGCGACAATCGCTGACAGGACATCTGATAGTACATGGACTGACGGTCCAGGGGGGTCCGGTCACTTTTGTGGTGGACGCCCATGCAGCCTATAGAACAGAACCTTTTTATTCTTGGGTCGTATTTCCAGCAGTTGATGGGGGTACAAATACTTTTCACGAATGCACTGTTGCGAATGTCCCTGGACAATACAGGGCTTATGCATACTTAGAGTTACCTTTATCTTATCAAGAACACCATAATTGGCTTGATGGCGCCCTCCCACACACAGTAGCACAAGTTAGGTTAGGTCCACTGAGTAATGATGGTCCTACCTGGCCGTTATTGGCTACATATACACCTCATCCTGCGGCTGCTCAATTGACAGTGGTTGAAGTTCGTCGTTTATATGCAGACTTAACGGCTACATATAGACGATTAGTTCAGTTTGTAATGCAGACACTGAATACAAACGCAGCGCGTGCTGCTCCGGCGCACCCACAGGCGGTGGTTCCGGGTATCAATCCGGCCACTGTACACTCAGTTATGGGTAAGGTACCGGCTAAACGTGAGGAAACTCCATTTTGGCTGGCGCAAAAAATTAATACGCTGGAAGCAGTATTTCCCCATACGGGACCTCAGGATAAACATAGAATATTGACGATGTGTTTGCCGTATGGGATGGTTTCTCCGATGGACCTTTGTAATAACTGGGGCACGGTGTTTGCCGCGCTCTACACTACGGCACACGGTACACCGACATTAGCTAATCTGCCGGAAATGCTTAAACAAATTCAGGATGAAGATGGGGCTGCCCCTGCCTTAGATTTGGGCATGCAGTTAATGGGCAATTTTGCCGCAGTTTCTTCTATTATTTTGAGTAATCTCAAGGGAGAGGCAGTAGCACTAGCAGTGCGAATGCGTCTTCGGGATGTTCCGCAGATTAATCAGGAGCGGGAACTTCCGAGAATAATAGCAGAGACATATTCCAGTATTGGTCGCAATAGCCTGGGGGCTAGACCGCAAAAACCCCAATTACAGGGTAAAAATAATAAAGATAATGCTAAACAGCAGCAACCTGAGGGTACTAAAAAGCGCTGGGAAAAGAAACAGCAAACACCTAAGAAAGATGGGGGACAGTCTCCGCAACCGGAGACCCCACAGAATAGGTATAATCTCAGGAATAGGGATAATTTGAAGACGCCTGATAGGTATCAATATACTGATACACGCCAATCTCGTTCCTTTCAGGACTCCTCAGAGAAGAGAAGTGAGAGAGGTGGCCGGTCAGAGCGGAGAACGGAGTACGTGAAACCAAGACAGGATTCACAACGCTCAACGGAGGTTTCTATTAAACAAGAAGAGAAACCGCTGCAACAAAAACAGCAATTTAAAAAGAAGAAAGTGGCAGCAGTCTCAGTTAGACATGCGGCTCAAGAAGAGAGTTCTCTTGACGAACAAGACATGGGCGTTGGCACTGTTAGACAGCGCGGCAGAGGTCACAATAGTTCGCCGGAGTCTTCTAGAGCATCTGGAGGTGAAAGCAACTGATGACTTCATACAAGTCAAAACGGCGGATATGCGAGTCTCTGATCCTGATAGAGTATATAATGTGACTCTGCGATTAGAAGGGGACATTGACCGCATTGTACACGCCATCTTTGGGACCATGTGGTAAAATCATATGATGTTCTGCTGGCCGAACAGGATTGGCCACCTGACTTTGTTTGTGACTGTCCGGTTGGGGAGGAGGTTATTACACCTTCCTTCTCACCACTTGTTCCGAGAGAACTAGCGGAGTCCTATAGTAATCAAATCATTAGCATTTATAAAGCGCGCTACTCACCCGTGCGGGTCTCAAGGCGCTAGGGACAAAGGGGGTGGTTATCGCTGCTCGAACAGCCAGGTCTTTAGGAGTCTCCGGAAAGCGGAGTGGTCCTGGGTGGTCCTGAGGCTGGTGGGGAGGGAGTTCCAGGTCTTGGCCGCCAGGAAGGAGAAAGATCTCCCACCCGCCGTGGAGCGTCGGATGCGAGGGACGGCGGCGAGTGCGAGGCCAGAGGAGCGGAGGGGGCGGGTGGGGACGTAGAAGTTGAGCCGTCTGTTGAGGTATTCCGGTCCCTTGTCGTGGAGGGCTTTGTGTGCGTGGGTGAGAAGTCGGAAGGTGATCCTTTTGCTGACTGGGAGCCAATGCAGGTGTCTCAGGTGTGCGGAGATGTGGCTGTTGCGGGGTACGTCGAGGATGAGGCGGGCTGAGGCGTTTTGAATGCGTTGCAGGCGATTTTGGAGTTTGGCGGTGGTCCCAGCGTAGAGGGTGTTGCCGTAGTCCAGGCGGCTCGTGACGAGGGCGTGGGTCACGGTTTTTCTGGTGTCGGCGGGGATCCAGCGGAAGATCTTGCGGAGCATGCGGAGGGTGAGGAAGCAGGCGGAGGACACGGCGTTGACTTGCTTGGTCATGGTGAGAAGGGGGTCCAAGATGAAGCCGAGGTTGCGGGCGTGGTCTGCGGGGGTCGGTGCGGTGCCGAGGGCCGTGGGCCACCAGGAGTCGTCCCAGGCGGACGGGGTGTTGCCGAGGATGAGGACTTCAGTTTTTTCAGAGTTCAGCTTTAGGCGGCTGAGCCTCATCCAATCTGCAACGTCCTTCATACCCTCTTGTAGGTTGGTCTTGGCGCTGGCGGGGTCCTTGGTGAGGGAGAGTATAAGTTGGGTGTCGTCGGCATAGGAGGTGATGATGATGTCGTGCTTGCGTACGATGTTAGCGAGGGGGCTCATGTAGACATTGAAGAGTGTCGGGCTGAGTGATGAGCCTTGAGGTACGCCGCAGATGATCTCAGTGGGTTCTGAGCGAAACGGAGGGAGGTAGACTCTTTGAGAGCGGTTTACGAGGAAGGAGGCGATCCAGTCCAGGGCCTGGTCTTGGATCCCGGTGGAGCGGAGGCGGGTGATTAGGGTACGGTGACAGACGGTGTCAAAGGCAGCCGAGAGGTCGAGAAGAATGAGGGCGACTGTTTCACCGTTGTCCATCAGGGTTCTGATGTCGTCTGTGACTGAGACGAGGGCGGTTTCAGTGCTGTGGTTGGTTCGGAATCCGGTCTGTGAGGGGTCGAGCAGGTTGTTGTCTTCCAGGAAGGTGGTCAGCTGTTTGTTGACGGTCTTCTCTAATACTTTGGCTGGGAAAGGCAGAAGGGAGATGGGGCGGAAGTTTTTCAGGTCGCTCGGGTCAGCCGTAGGTTTCTTTAGTAGGGCGTTGACTTCGGCGTGTTTCCAGCATTCGGGGAAGGTAGCAGAAGAAAAAGAAGAGTTGATGACGGTCTGGAGGTGCGGGGCGATGATGTTGTCGGCTTTGTTAAAGATGAAGTGCGGGCAGGGGTCCGAAGGGGCGCCGGAGTGGATAGAGTTCATGATGGATTTGGTTTCTTCCGTGCTGATGTGGGTCCAGTTGTTGAGGGTGATGGTCGGGGATGTGGGTTCGGTGGTGTTAGGTTGGGTCTGGTGTCCGAAGCTGTCGTGGAGGTCGCTGATCTTGCGATGGAAGAAAGTGGCGAGGGATTCGCATAGATCCTGTGAGGGCGTGACGGCGTTGGCGTTGGCGCTGGGGTTGGAGAACTCCTTGACGATGCTGAAGAGTTCTCTGCTGTTGTGGCTGTTTTTGTCCAGTCTGTCGGTGAAAAAATTCCTTTTGGCAGTGCGGATCAGGTGGTGGTGTTTGCGGGTAGCGTTCTTGAGGGCGGTCATGTTGTCAGCGGTGCGGTCCTTGCGCCAGGCTTTCTCAAGTGCGCGACAAGTTTTCTTTGATTCTTTGAGGGTGTCAGAGAACCAGAGGGGTTTCTTGGTGTTGTTCTGTCGCTGCGAGCGTTTGAGGGGAGCAAGGTTGTCTGCACAGTTGGAGATCCAGTTTGTGAGGTTGAGGGCTGCGACGTTGGGGTCGGTGGTGAGGGTGGGTTGGTTGGCGGCGAGTGCGGCGAAGAGTTGCTCTTCAGGGATCTTGTTCCACTGTCGGCGAGGGATGGGTTGAGTGCGGAGGTGGCGGGTCTCGCGTCGGAATGTGAAGTGGACGCAGCTGTGGTCGGTCCAATGAAGGGCGGAGGCGTGGCTGAAGAAGACGTGTTTGCTGGCGGAGAAGATAGGGTCGAGTGTGTGTCCGGCGATGTGGGTGGCAGTGTTCACCAGTTGTTTGAGGCCGAGGTTGGCGAGGTTGTCGAGCAGGGTGGTGGTGTTGGAGTCGTTGTTTTGTTCCAGATGGAAGTTGAGGTCGCCTAGGAGGATGTAGTCCGGTGAGGCGAGGGCGTGCGGGGAGATGAAGTCGGCGATGGTGTCGCTGAAAGGGGCGCGAGGTCCGGGAGGACGGTAGACGAGGGATCCTCTGAGGGTGGTCCTCGGGTCGGTGCGAATCTGAAAATGCAGGTGTTCAGCGGCAAGAGGGGAGTCTTCAGTGGAGGTGGTGACGCTGATGGAGTCTTTGAAGACGATGGCGATGCCTCCTCCTACTTGGCTGGTGCGGTCTTTCCTGGAGATCTTATAGCCTTCGGGGATGGCGGTGGCGATGTCTGGAGCAGAGGAGGCGTTCATCCAGGTCTCCGTGATGAAGGCGACGTCCGGTGCTGTGGAGTCTAGGAGGTCCCAGAGTTCAACGGCGTGTTTGTGAACGGAGCGAGCGTTGACTAGGATGCACTTGAGGTGGTTGATGGCGCGTGGGCTTGTGGTCGTAGTTGTTGCGTGGTGGAAGATGCGTTTGCAGGAGTTGCAGGCGAAGGGTCCATGGGTGCGTTTGGGGTGAGCTTGGAAGCAGGTGTTGGAGCGTCCTGGGTTGAGGGCATGGAGGGTGGTGGGGTCATAGCGGATCATCGGGGCTTGGGAGCGCTGGGGACCAGGGGTCATGGCGCTGGGCGCGGGCCAGGCGCAGACGGGCGCAGGCGGGCTTGCCTCTGGCGCGCCTCCGGCGCGCCAGCGGCGCACCCGCTGCACACGCCCGCTGCGCGGTCGCGCAGCGGCCGCCATATGAGGTAGGAGGGGGGGAGGGGTCAGCTGGGGGCGAATGGGAGCTGGGGGGCGGGGGTGTGCAGGAGGTCGAAGCGGGAAAGCGCGAGGGAGGGGGGGGGACAGGTAGAGTGAGAAGAGCTGGAGGAAAAGAAGAACAGAAGAAAAGAAGAACAGAAGAGCAGAAGACCGGAAGGACTGAAGACCGGAAGAGCAGAAGACCGGAAGAGCAGAAGACACACAGAAGAACACAGAAGAACACAGAAGAACAGAGAGGAGTACAGAAGAACAGAGAAGAATACAGAAGAACACAGAAGAATACAGAAGAAGACAGAGGAAGACAGAAGAAGACAGAAGAACAGAGAAGAATACAGAAGAACACAGAGGGAGACAGAAGAACACCGAGGAAGACAGAAAAACACAGAGGAAGACAGAAGAAGACAGAGGAAGACAGAGGAAGACAGAAGAAGACAGAGGAACACAGAAGAACACAGAAGAACACGGAGGGAGATACAAAAAACGAAGAAACAGGGTGCAGAATACCACAGCAGAAAATGAGGAAGAAGAGAAGAGGAGAGAAGACGGGGAGAAGAGGAGTACAGAAGAAGAATACAGACGAGGAGCGAGGAGGAAGAACAGAGAAGGAAAGAGGAAAAGAAGCAGGAGCAGGAGAGAGGGTGAGTAGCGCGGGGCAGAACGAGGGGCTGGGAGGTGGGGGGTACTTACTGTGGGGTGGGTCTCAGGAACTCAGGAACCTGGAGGAGCTGCAGCGGCAGGGGGAGCGACCTACCCTTGGGTCAAGGGTCGCTACCACTGTCGCGCAGCGGCCGCCATATGAGGTAGGAGGGGGGGGAGGGGTCAGCTGGGGGCGAATGGGAGCTGGGGGGCGGGGGCGTGCAGGAGGTCGCGGCGGGAAAGCGCGAGGGAGGGGGGGGACAGGTAGAGTGAGAAGAGCTGGGGGAGGGGGGTTTAAGGGTGGAGGGGGGAGAGTGTTAGGAGGTTTAGGAGATTAGGGAGAAAGATAGGTGTAGGGTTGTGAAGATAGGGGAGGGGGGGTTGTAGAGGTGGGTGAGGGTGAGAGGTAGAGTGAGGGGATAGGAAGATAGGTAATAGAGGGGGTGGCGGGAGGGGGGGAGAGATAGAGAAATAGGTAGAGAGAAAAGGTAGATAGAGAAATCGATAGATAGGGAAAAAGATAGAGAGATAGGAAGATAGGAAGATAGGAGGAGGTGGAGAGTGAGGGAGTTGGATAGTGGGATAGAGGGATGGAGAGATAGGTCGATAGGAGGAGTGAGGGAGGTAGAAAGTGAACGGGTTAGATAGGGGAGATAGAGGGGGGGATGCGAGTGGGGGAGGGGGATGAGGCAGGAGCAGGAGGGCAGGCGCGGGGAGAAGAGGACGGAGGAGGCAGAAGAGCCGAAGGCAGAAGACAAGAAGACAAGAAGAACAGAAGAAAAGAAGAACAGAAGAGCAGAAGACCGGAAGGACTGAAGACCGGAAGAGCAGAAGACCGGAAGAGCAGAAGACACACAGAAGAACACAGAAGAACACAGAAGAACAGAGAGGAGTACAGAAGAACAGAGAAGAATACAGAAGAACACAGAAGAATACAGAAGAAGACAGAGGAAGACAGAAGAAGACAGAAGAACAGAGAAGAATACAGAAGAACACAGAGGGAGACAGAAGAGCACCGAGGAAGACAGAAAAACACAGAGGAAGACAGAAGAGGACAGAGGAAGACAGAGGAAGACAGAAGAAGACAGAGGAACACAGAAGAACACAGAAGAACACGGAGGGAGATACAAAAAACTAAGAAACAGGGTGCAGAATACCACAGCAGAAGATGAGGAAGAAGAGAAGAGGAGAGAAGACGGGGAGAAGAGGAGTACAGAAGAAGAATACAGACGAGGAGCGAGGAGGAAGAACAGAGAAGAAGGAAAGAGGAAAAGAAGCAGGAGCAGGAGAGAGGGTGAGTAGCGCGGGGCAGAACGAGGGGCTGGGAGGTGGGGGGTACTTACTGTGGGGTGGGTCTCAGGAACTGAGGAACCTGGAGGAGCTGCAGCGGCAGGGGGAGCGACCTACCCTTGGGTCAAGGGTCGCTACCACTGTCGCGCAGCGGCCGCCATATGAGGTAGGAGGGGGGGGAGGGGTCAGCTGGGGGCGAATGGGAGCTGGGGGGCGGGGGCGTGCAGGAGGTCGCGGCGGGAAAGCGCGAGGGAGGGGGGGACAGGTAGAGTGAGAAGAGCTGGGGGAGGGGGGTTTAAGGGTGGAGAGTGTTAGGAGGTTTAGGAGATTAGGGAGAAAGATAGGTGTAGGGTTGTGAAGATAGGGGAGGGGGGGTTGTAGAGGTGGGTGAGGGTGAGAGGTAGAGTGAGGGGATAGGAAGATAGGTAATAGAGGGGGTGGCGGGAGGGGGGGAGAGATAGAGAAATAGGTAGAGAGAAAAGGTAGATAGAGAAATCGATAGATAGGGAAAAAGATAGAGAGATAGGAAGATAGGAGGAGGTGGAGAGTGAGGGAGTTGGATAGTGGGATAGAGAGATGGAGAGATAGGTAGATAGGAGGAGTGAGGGAGGTAGAAAGTGAACGGGTTAGATAGCGGAGATAGAGGGGGGGATGCGAGTGGGGGAGGGGGATGAGGCAGGAGCAGGAGGGCAGGCGCGGGGAGAAGAGGACAGAGGAGGCAGAAGAGCCGAAGGCAGAAGACAAGAAGAAAAGAAGAACTGAAGAAAAGAAGAACAGAAGACCGGAAGGACTGAAGACCGGAAGAGCAGAAGACCGGAAGAGCAGAAGACACACAGAAGAACACAGAAGAACAGAGAGGAGTACAGAAGAACAGAGAAGAATACAGAAGAACACAGAGGAAGACAGAAGAAGACAGAGGAAGACAGAAGAACAGAGAAGAATACAGAAGAACACAGAGGGAGACAGAAGAACACCGAGGAAGACAGAAAAACACAGAGGAAGACAGAAGAAGACAGAGGAACACAGAAGAAGACAGAGGAACACAGAAGAACACAGAAGAACACGGAGGGAGATACAAAAAACGAAGAAACAGAGTGCAGAATACCACAGCAGAAGATGAGGAAGAAGAGAAGAGGAGAGAAGACGGGGAGAAGAGGAGTACAGAAGAAGAATACAGACGAGGAGCGAGGAGGAAGAACAGAGAAGAAGGAAAGAGGAAAAGAAGCAGGAGCAGAAGAGAGGGTGAGTAGCGCGGGGCAGAACGAGGGGCTGGGAGGTGGGGGGTACTTACTGTGGAGTGGGTCTCAGGAACTCAGGAACCTGGAGGAGCTGCAGCGGCAGGGGGAGCGACCTACCCTTGGGTCAAAACATGGGCTCTAGCACAGGCTCCCGCCCTATATAGAAATAACGTGGGGTGGGATAGACAATCACCTTATCATGTAATTCCGATAAAGGTCGAACCTCAGCCACAGCCGCAGTATCCTATCAAATTTGAGGCAAGGGCATCGGTTAGGAAGATTCTTACACAACTGGAGTACCAGGGTGTAATTGTGCCCTGTGCCTCGCCGATGAATAATCCCTTATTTCCAGTTGCTAAACCAGACCATTCATATAGGATAGTGGTGGATTACAGACATTTAAATGGTCATACACGCACATATGCAATACAGAATTCACATAGCGCGGCGCTTATGAATAATATAGTGCGTAAGAAATACAAAACAACGTTAGATATCTCAAATGGATTTTTCTGCCAAAATATAGCGCCCGAAAGTCGGGACTATACCAGTTTCAGTGCGTTTGGCTCTCAGAAAAGGTTTTGTCATTTGCCTCAGGGGTATAAGAATAGCCCAGGACTGTTTTCGGCTCGTGTGACTGAAATGCTGCACGAGTTGGACCCTGAAGAGTTATCATATGTTGATGACATATATCTGACAGACAATGAGATTCTGCAACATCTAAGGCGTGTATCACGCATTGTTGTGAGATTTGCTGATATTGGCTATAAATTAAATTTTAAGAAATCGAAGATTGCCTTCCTCAGCGTCATTTTCCTGGGATATGAGTTGTCGAGTGAGGGCAGGAGCTTAGCGCCACATTTTTTGGAGAAATGTGCTTTATTGCAGCCTCCTAATACGGTTAGGAAGCTCCAGTCATTGTTGGGGTTTCTGAATTTTGGCAGAACTTACATTCCTGATTATGCTACACGTATAAAACCTTTATACGAGTTGATTCGTCCGAATTTTTCGAGTAGATTTTGGACGATTGAGCATACACATATACTACGAGATTTGCAAACTGATCTCTTAGCAGTTAAACATTTACACACACGGGACAATAAGACTCATTTAGTCATTAGGGTGATACCTGGGGCTGTTGGGTTTACATATGTCACCTTTAATGAGGGCGAGACAGTCCCGATAGCATACAAGTCCCACTTGTATTCTGATGCAGAACAACGATTTGCACAGACTGAAAATATACTCACTGCAGTACAGATGGCTGTGATTAAAGAAAGACCGCTTGCCCAGGGACAACGCATCGTTGTAGTTTCCCCGATTCCGGCCTTAGAGGCTGTTACAAAAGCGAGTGTTCCTAATTCAAAAGCTTTACACCCGCGATGTATTCAATGGGCGACGTCTTTGACAGCCACTGATGTAGATTACATATTTGACCCTAAACTGCAGACTCAAGAATTTCTTCAATATGAAATAGAGTACCCAGTCCCTGCTGGCACATTGCCTATTGACCAATATCAGGTGGTCATGTATACCGATGGCTCTGCGCAACCAGTGGTTGGGACTAAACAGCAGTATTCTGCTGCATGTGCGGTGGTGAGCGGCACGATGGAGGGGGAAGTGTTCTGCCCCCGACATACTTATACTAAAACCTTGGGAGATTGCACGGCACAGCTGGCTGAGCTCAAAGCTCTATTGTTAGCGTTGGAGCACGCGGATACAGCGGTTTTAACCTTGCTGGTCTGTGACTCCTATTACTGTGTACAATCTTTCAATGAATATCTACACTATTGGAAGTTGAATGGGTTCAGAGATTCTAAAGGCAACATCATTAAACACAAATTGTTGTGGGGTAAGGTTGCGGATCTGAAGGAGACGCTTCCTAAGGTCCATGTTGTACATACACTTGGACACCAGCGCGTTGGAATACACGTTGCTGGAAATACTTTGGCTGATGAAGCCGCGAAATCAGCAGTGGCTGTCGCCACTGTGGCCGCAGTGACTCGTTGAGTTCCAAACCAGACACAGAGATTTCGGCTGCCATAAAAGCTACGGCTGATGGCACGCCATTTCCTAAAGGATTTCCTTCTAAATATAGTTACTGCTTGAGTAGTGCGCTAAATGCTGTTGTTAATATTCCAGACATTGGTGTACGTGAACTACCCAATAAAATTGAGAGACCTCGATTAATTTCTGCAGCACATGAGGGGCTGGCGTCTGCACATGCTGGTGTGGCTGCCACGATTTCACTTTTACAGGCTCGTTACTGGTGGCCTGGTCTCTATAAAGAGACAAAGCAATATGTCCTTTGTTGTGACGTTTGTCAACAGATTAAAGCTTCGTCGGCTAGACGCCCACAGCAGACGCCACTTCTGATTTCAAATAAACCTTTACAGTGTGTGTACTTGGATCATTGTGGTCCGCTGACACCAGATAGTGCATACAAATATATTTTGGTTGCTGTAGATTCGTGCTCCAGATTTGTGTGGGTCTGGCCACAACGCTCGGCTGACGCTCGGACTGTTATTAAAGATTTCCGCATCTTTGTCGATACATTTGCAGTTGCGGCTTTTCATTCGGACCAGGGCCCTGCTTTTGCCTCTAAGGCATTCAGGGACACCCTGGCTTCGTTGGGGGTCCCACTCCAATTCTCGTCTCCATTTCATCCCGAGCGAAATTCTGTCGTGGATCGTTTAAATCGTGATTTAAAGCAATCCTTAATGCCCAGGGTTATAGGTATGGGCCGTGGTTGGCTAGCCCACCTGTATGGAGTACAGAGAGCACTTAATAACTTGCCTAGAAGGTCACTGGGGGGTCATACTTCATATGAGTGCCTGTTTGGAACACGAATGTATGTTCCTGATCTAGATGGTCCTGGTGTGGAGGCGGCAGATACGCCCTTTGACATAAATGATCGTGTCACTGTTTTGCAGGATTTACAACAATTCCGTGAAGATAACTCTTCTGCAAGTGCTGCCTCCTCAGGAATTACGGATGAGCCAGTAAGACCTACTGGTTGGATACCCAGGATTGGGGATCTAGTGCGTGAAAAGGTCGCACTAAAGAAAGAATTTGGTCCTTCTTATCGAGCACCTGTCCCTGTGTTAGGGGTTAGCGTCACGAGAACTGTGATTTTACCGCCGCTGCAAGGGGCCAAAGGAAATCGCTTTGTTTCCATTGATAATGTCAAGTTACAACATGTGGCCGATTCTGCACAGCAGACCAAGAGGGACACCCAGTAGTTCCGGAATCCCTCTCACTACTGGGGAAGAAGTCCCGCTGCAGGTGATTTACACCGACGCTGTTTCCTCTCTGAGCTTGGGGAGGGTGAAAGATGATCCTGCGATTGTTCCACAGATGATGATTAATATGGAATCTTTTGATCAAATTGCTGTACGTTCTACTGATGTTTCTGAACATGTGGTTTATAGCGTGCCTAGGCGAGAGCCTCCATCTGCTTCTTTGTTCACAGTTGCTCCTTTTGCAAGAACTGCCTCTGGCTGCTTCAACGACACTGATGATGCAGTGTCCGGCTCCTCGTCCTCGATGTCTTCGGTCCGGGGTCCACGTAAGCTGCTGTGTTGGCTTAAACGCACATATTTTGTGTTTCCTTGGAACTATTTGTGGCTTTTTATGGCTGTAATGACTCTTTTTTTGTGGTTGGGATTTGTGGTTACTTTTTTTCTAGTAATACATGGTCATTTTCTTCCTGAACGATCTGACATTGAGCACGTGGAGACTATGTTAAAACCAAATTTTTTGTCTCATATGGTTCGAAGAGACTTGTCTAATGTAAACATTTCTGCAATACCGATTCCGGATGGGATTGTGTGGGATAAAGTAATGTTTGATATATATGGTCCCACTGAATTGATTCAAATACCGTATGTCCTCAAGTTATCAATGAATGATATTGTTATACCAGGCATTGTTTCTCATGATTGGGATGTGAAGACAGTAGATTCTATGCTGACAGATTTACAATATTATACTGTCTATAACGATGAAGATGCTTACCAGTTTAGAGATAATCATGGTGACATGTTTTGCTACAACTATTATGGACACCACTTTATTCATAAAGCTAGTAGCCCTAAGTACATATTTAATTATGTGCAATGGGAACATTGCTCGACTCCTCCACAAGGGAGTTCGAAAACTTATTATGATAAATTTGCATATTTTTCTGGGCATAATCAACGAAATGCTAAGTCTTACTATTTTAAAGTTACTCCGTATTCTAATAAGCAAATGTTATTGACCGATACTAAATTACTGTATTCCAATTTGTTTGTATCTAAACTTTCGGCCGAGGGGTATGAATACTGGTTTAAGGCTGTTGACTTGAAAAGTGTTTGGGGTACGAAAAATTGGCAGATGCAAGGCAGGGACACATTATTTAGAGCATCTATTATCCCTGTGCAGATGATTTTCCTCAATGACACAGTACAACAGACCAGCTGTTTGGGCTTGGCAACAATTAGAGAGTTGAGTTTGCCTAGTATACCTGTCCCTTCCAAATTAAACAACTGGCAGCACTATGTGAATGCTACCTTTAGTGAATTTACACATTGGGTCCAGAATGGTACGCTTAACACTTCATCGATACATCCGGGCGGGTGGTTATTATGGCCTGTAGACACTAATAAGTGTCATCAACGTTTTGTCACCTCTTCAGGGGGGTTCAGGACTAGTAGGGCAGACCCTCGTTACATTTCACCGGAACATGCTGATATTATAGCTACATACAGTGTGGGGAAGCTTTGTCAGCAATGGTTGAAGTCGTCCACGCTGGATGCAGTTAAGTCACATCTCACGTTACTGTCTAATGATACTGATTTACAAGATTTTTTGTCAGGTCCCTAGGTACCACGGAAGAAAATATTTTTATGCGAAGTTTATAATGAGATTTGGAAGCTTTCACAACAGGAGGCTGCAGCCGGTTGAGGCAGATTGATCAGGAAAACCTGATGCAGACTTTGTCTGTTGTTGATAATGGCATGCATACCCTTTCTGACCGTGTTTACACGATTGATAGCATTGTTTCCTCTGCTATTGACATTATTGAATCGGACATGTCTTCTTTATATCATGGGCAGAGTCAGACGCGGTCCATCATGCAGCTGGGTTGGACTCTCCAGACCTTGAAGGCAGGTCGCGTTCCATGGCAGCACATTCGTGCCAGAGAGATCTTTGTCTCCTTTAATTTGACTCGTCAACAACAGCTGATGGCTAAAAAGGAAGCGACGTATGTTATGTTGAATATTGAGAAATTGGAGAAACTGCCTTTCACGGTGGCTGAGATTCCGTCAGCTGAGTGGTTGATTCATGGGGTTATTAATCTGCCTATCTCCACTCTGCAATTTACTTCATGTTTGAAGCATATTCCAGTGGGTAGATATGAACTATTGGGAGACAGTTACACACACGAGGTGTGGAAGCTTCCCTTTCAATACAGATGTGTTAATGGTTTGAGGGAGGTTTTTCTTAGCGGTAGTGAATGCGAAACTTCTGTCAGCCATTCTATGGTTTGTAAACAGCTGTCCTTGCACGGAGCGTGTAAGGCTTCGATTGCTAACTTAGCTTGTTATCTGAAGGGAGTTCCAGTCCCGGTTATTAAAATCACTTTCCAGGTGCTTTCTAACGGCAGTTACATTGTTCTTAACAGCGAACGCTGCTGTGGCATGCGTGCCGGAATAGTTTACGTTGTCGTTGTCAACAAGGCCGTTACGTGCTGCGGGAATGTGTTGTTTCCCCCCACTCAAATTAGGGAGGTAGCGGACATCTGGCCTCATATTGCTACTTCCAAGGTTAATTTCGACAAGTTGAGTCGACTAAAAGCTTTATTGTTTCAAAAGCATGTGGCCCTTACATCTGCTAGCGAGACCTACGCACTCCAGGTGGCAAGGTCATCGGCGGAAATACAGTCCCTTTTGAATACTGACTTTCCAAGTCACTTCGGTAAACTTGTGGGACGTATATTTAATGCATCCAGCACTGCTGGTATTGCAAATTTTTTCAAAGCCGTTGGTGTTGGTTTTGCTCACACCTTCTCTTCCATATTCGGTTTGATACCTTCGGCTATACACTCTATTTTCGGAAGCATTTTTGGGGGTTTCCCGATTACTTTGGCTTTATTGGCTGGAGTCTTGCTGTTGTTGCTATTTTTTCGCAATGGCTGTCCCGCCACGACGAGATCATGTATTGCTGCTCCCGTCAGCGCAGCTGTGTCGTGAACGCATGATGCAGCATTTTGGAGCAACACTCCTGGGCCATTTGGAGTGTGACTGGTCTCTGTTATTCCGACCGGTTTTGGATTGTGTGCAACCCGTGTTTCGGTGCCTTTGGTGCTCGTTTGAACATGCACTGGCTCTCTGTCTCTCACTGGGGCGCCCTCCAGTGGTCGATCCTGATATGTTGATGTTCCTGATTAGGGCTCATTCCCAGACTTGTGCACTACGGTTGCGTTTGCTTCGTGAGGCAGTTTATGAGATTCCCTTCCTGGAGGAAGATGGTTTTGTCTCATTCATAGGCCCTGCACTGGGTGCCGCCCTGAATGGTTTTGGGGCTTTGGAACACACCTGCTCCATGGTACTTTGTGGCATGGATCTTCCGATATTGACATATATCGAAGTGGAGGAGCTCCTACTCTCTATTGCTTCTGTTTGACAATTGGATTTTTTTTTTCTTTCCTGCAAAATTGACATTATATTGAATTTGGCTTTGTTGTCACATGTTTTCTAAATTTATGACTTTGTTGTCTTCTGACCTTGTCGAAATATGTATATAATTTTAGGTATTGTTTATATCTGGGGCATATTTTTATATTATTGGAACTACTTGCTATGCAACAAGGGGAGGGTGTAGTGTGGTTGGTTTTACGTATCCTTTGCGCGTTAGCTTCAGGCTTTAGGCCTTTGTGCACTTTGCCCTGGATGTATTTTATTCATTTGCTGGCAGCTTAGAGCCTCTCTGCACTTTGCTGTAAATGCTTTTTATTAGGCTTCGTACTGTTATTTTTCAAATAGCCAGTTCTATGGTTTTGTTTTTTAGTCATATCACACTGCTTTGCCTACTTCAGCACTGGAGTTCTCCATAACACATTCACTCTGTGCTTCAGTCAAGGATACAGTCTGGTACATTGCCGATAGACGTGGTAGGAGTTTAGACTTGGCATTCCTGCGTAGGGACATTTTGTGATCACACTGACATGTTAGTTATAAAATCACTTCCTTGTCCCAATACACGCAAGAGGGAGATTCCGACCAGGGAACCACAACTAGACGCTGACTGCCTCGTTGCAGATGCTGAAACAAGATCACAGGCCTTTGCTCAGGTATGAGGGCTGATGTTTCCCCAGTGATACAGACAGGCAAACTAGAAGCTTAACATGCTGTGCTCGAAATAGAACAAGCAGAGGGAGAGTAGAAACTATTATACACGATGATCGCTTTGTTCTTATGTTTTACTCTCCTGGTAACTATTTCAATCCTACTGTTTTGTATGGTTCTGGTTAATGCGGCTCATGCCTTATTATCTAAAATACAGTTGTTTTATTAAATCATTATATAAAACTTATACTGTTTTTGTCATTTGTATATGAGATCATATTGTAAATGAGAGAGTTGGTTTGGATCTGAGTGACCACGACTTCCCTGAGAAGTTCCAAAGATGTCATGCGCTCGGCTGCCCAATCATCTCTTCCCCGTGGGAGAAATGAGGCACTGCTAGTTAGCCGGAGCAAAAACCGGATTTAGGGTGACAGAGTTCCTTACACGTGGGTCAGACTCAGTCCCCCACACCGTTATCGATCCTGCTGCCTAGAAATCCAGTAGTCTCATTTAGGATAGTGAGAGCCCACGCGACAATGTATTCGATAGTTCCTTCTGGAAAACATGTGGTGGGCTTACGCACCAGCCTGGGACCTCCCTGTCAATAGCTGTTTGCCTGAGCAAGAGTGAGGGCCGCTCGTTGGAAATGCTGTGGGGCAGCTTAATTGCAAGGTCCAAAAGAGCTTTGATGCCACCTGGGCCAAGGGGTTAGCTCAGTTTGCAGCAGGATGCAGGTGCTGGGTAAACTTGGCAGGTAAGAGGGCTGGGGGAAAGAGCGGCCAAGCCCAAGGTCTCACCTTGGATCCAGTGTGAAACAGAGGACAGCCAGTGTATGGACCCAGTAAGCCCCACTCCACCAGCACAGCAGTTGATGTCTTCCTCTCCAGGGGGCCCCACCAGACATGGCCACACCATGTGCCGCAGGATCTCTTCCAGTTTGAGTCCTGGCTATGGGACATAGCTTGGGACACCCCACAGGGTCTCAGTGATGGTCTAGCCTTCGCCGCACCCCCTTTACTGTATTCCATCTAGAAGTGCGGTGAGAGCATCCCCCCAGACCACCCACAGTGCCCCAGCAGTTGCCTTCAGCTGTGGAGCTTTCTGTGAGCTGTCAGGTGTTTCTTGGGCTGTCCAGGTGACAGGCAACAGAGGCGTGGGGTCCACCCCAATGCTGGTAAGGCAGTTCAGGAAATATCAGTGATGAAGCCTGGAAGAAGCCATTATAGTATTGCCACAGTTGAGACTCAGAATGGGTATTGGCTATTCATCTGGCATGGGCTATGTTTTGGCGCTGGTGGCTGTACGCTGGGGCCTCCCCGGTGACAGGTGAAGGCCGGGATTCCCAAACAAGGCTGCAAGGGCCGCAGTGAGGGTCAGGGGCCTGGCCGGTGTTTCCCTCTGGTGCGGGCCCTCTCTGGGTTATAGGCATTGGGTTGTCCTCTGACAGCCCAGGAGACAAATGTTGGGGCTGGGAGCCCTCCACTATGTCTGTATAGCAGGTCAGGAATAGTCAATGATGAATCCCAAGAGGGCCCGTTATGTCGCTGTGGTGGCAGAGGCACAGTTTGTATGTCTGCAGCTCTCCATGCATGGGCCACATTCTGGGGCTGAGGACCCCTTGTCATGGGCTCCCTGTAAGAGGTGAGCTCTGGTGCTCCAATCAAGGCCACAATTACTGCGGGGGGTGTCAGGGACCTGATGTGTGCTTTCCAAATGTCACCGCTCTCAGAACTTGCCAGGGGAAGGCATTGACAAGATGGCAACTAGTAGAGTTTGCCTCTGGTGTCCCATGCTCCTGTTGCCGGGGCCCTCTGCACAGGGTCACCAAAAGGGTCTACCCGCCAGATAGGTGGTGTATGGCGCATGTCTTCTCTCCTTCTGACCCCACTAGAAAGGACCTGGTGCTATGATGGCGACAAAAGGTTGGTGATGGTCCGGAGCAGAGGCAGAATGCTTTTCACTCGATGCTCCACATGGCCACACCCCCGCTTGTGCCTTTTTCAAAGCATTATTATTTGAAACTATGAATAATATAAACTTGGTTGGAAAAAGTTGAATTTATTTGATCTGTGCTGTGTATCACTTCCTTCTTGCCTCCTCGAAACATCTATTCATCTTTGGAGCTGGCTGGGAACTTGGGAAAATTCTGCATTGTTTGTGACGTCAACTTCTTGGAGCAGTCATGTCATGTGTGTTGAAGTATCTGACCACTATCTCTGTAATTCAATTTTATCAGTATCACTGCATGAGGAGTGTACTGGATGTGCACTTTTGCTTAGAGCATGATAGGGTTTCTGCAGAAAGAACATTGTTGAAAGCTTTTATGCACCAACCATAGACAAGAGATATTTTTCCTCCTCCAGAACATCCAAACAACTTCATGTTATCAAGAGCATCCTTTATTCCCCTTCACCACATGTTCCAGAATTGTTCTTGTACCTGGAGTTATGAGATGTGTTTTGAATGACTTTGAAGGCTTCTCCAATTCAATAAAATTTCGGTCAATGAGAATATCCATTCTGATGGTCATTAACAAACGAGCGATCCACCTTATCCTTATGAATCCTGATTTCTAGTAATTCTTCAGAAGTCTGCATAGCCAACAGTGTTTCTTTATTCCTTCTTCTGTACCCTCTCCTTCAGACAAAACATGTGAATTGTCATCACATCAGCAGGGGTCGCACAAGGGAATTTGTCCATTTTGTTTGCATTACCATGTACATTGTTATGACTTGCCCATAGTCATACCCCTTGTTCGATTACAGCTTTCTGTCCAGGAAGGTGAATAAATCAGTCTGCGATGGCACAAATTTTGGCCTTAAATTATTTTTATGTATTTCTGATATCAGGGTTCTTAAAAAAACTGCAGAGGAGCATGGATTATAATATGCAATTCACTGGATAAGGTTGTCATACGTTTCAGTTCTCTCCAGATTATGCTGTGTTTTTGTTATTGAAGTCTTAGTCAGTGCTGCTGCCCAAATTAACAGTTCAGAGTTCTTCTGAGATGCATTCTGGACAAAAGGCAACCTTGCTACCTACCATGGAACCACTCATGGCCGGGGGGAAAAAAAAGGCCCAGCCTCAATGCTGACAGCCTGCCTAGCAATCATGCTGGTCACCTACTCTATCTTTACGCTGCAATGGAAACCATGCTGAGAGGTCCCTGCTGGAGCCCCACCTTTCAACAACTTTCAGTAGTCTCTTATCTCAGTACAATCACGAGCACCACCCTGGATCAAACAAGCACACCTTAGCTTATTTTTCTGCAATAAACTTTCTCTGAATCTAATATTCCTTTCTTGCTTTTGTTACCTCTTTCTCTGAGGAAGTGAGTAGATTAATTTAAAACTGGCTTCTACATGTTGAAATAATCTACAATGGTCATTTTAACAGCATCTTCATTGCTTCTTTTTAGAAGGTACCCATTTATTTAATTTAACTTTGGTATTTTCCTACGTAATGAAAGCAAGAAAAACAATGAGAACATTTCTACAGTAAGAGGTAAGGGAATCGATTTCAATGGATCAGGTTTCCATGTTTTGAAGTCCATTGTTATATCTAATATTTGGTCACCACTTTGCATCTAAGAAAAGTCTGTTGACCCTAAGTATAGGTCTTGCTTTTGTAGGATCATACAGTCTCCAGGTTTGCACTTACTTCCATTTGTTCATGTTAACAGGTTCAAGGTGGTATTCCTTTATATATACGTGAGTGATACTCACATTATTCAGATTTTGATCTGATTGTACAGTATACTAGCAAATCTAATGTAATCATTATTTATTTGCGAAACATTTGCATCCTCCTTGGGACTTGTTAGGAATTTGGCCCATTTCTTACTGAGACTCCGCCAAGATTATATTTACTCAGTTGAAGTCTGTTTGTGAACACACAGATAGCGGAGGGTGGGCATGGGAGCAAGCAGATGGGCAACAGGGATTGGGGGGACAAGTAGATGGAGGGTGGGCGTGGGATTTAAACAAATGGACAATGGAGAGATGGTAAGATAGGTTGTGGCAACCACAGAGACCATGGAGAGTGGATGGTATGATGGGGCGAGAAAGTAGCTGGGAGGGGAGTGACCAGACACATGGCAGAAGCATACATAAGAAATAGCTGAAAAACATGAACTCAGTAGAGCGCTTAGGAAAAAAAAAGTAGCATTGAAAAAACTGAACAGTGGAAGGACACAAGTAACATGACCATTCTCCAGGGGAGGGACAAACACAAAAAGAGTAAGGAAGTCTACAGGAGCTGAAAAATAAGATGCAGGAGAATGAGAGTGACAATGAAGCCAACAAATGGGTAGTAATGGGTTGCCTAAAATGTTACTTGCATTTGCAAATTGGAGCAGTTTTGAACTTCTAAAAACCTGTTGTAAATAGGTTTTGCAAGACATGGGAGACTGCATGCATTTGTTCTTGGTACAGGTATTGTTTGTGGTAATATCAGAGAAATCAACAGTACAAATGTGCCCTCTATAAAACAAGCCAAGAAACAGTAAAATAAAACAGCTCACAAACTAACCTATCATACAAGTCCATTTAGGACTGCCAGATTTCCCTTTAGGACAGTCTGACACTGGAAGTGTCAAAATACTGCTGGTTTATATTTGGCAGATTGGGAGGGATAAAAGGACAAAACTCACCTTTGTTACACTTTTCCTCTTTCCTGTTGACAGGAATCCAATAGTATGTATGATACCATTGCTGCTGGACCAAGACGAAAACCTACCCTGTTGTTGCCGGAACCAGAGGTAAGTCACTGTATTACCTGTCATCCTAGGACTTGGCACAGTACAACATCACTGGACTCGACTTCCTTTATCCAAGGGCTCCAGACAACAGTATATTGACGTGCAATGTTTATGCCTACATTATCGTACTTATACACATTTCTAAAAGCACACCTTGGAATGTCTGTAGTACCCACCAATCTGGCACTAACTGTCTTCATGGCAATGGACACCTATACCATAAAGCACAACAATCCCAATTAAAATTGTGATCATACAGATGTGTGCAATAATGTGCCCATTCAATAGATCTAAATATAAATAGTAAACCCCATAGGACTTACTCTACATGTTGACATTGTAGCAATTGCAATACAAAATGCTGCAAGGAAGTGTACACAGAATGTACAACCAATTTTACCTCTAAACTGCAAACATAGCAGACATCTAGGAAGCTCATATGTCCACTTGGTGTCTGCAATGATGTCAAACAGTAGATGACATTGAACCCCAAAGTGGCATGTGCCCTGGGTAATGCATATGTGCATATTATTGACATGGCACATCATAATGAACACAGGTGCATTCTCCAGTCACAATATCAGAAAGAAACATACGTTTTGTTCAGGAGTCCAGTAACATAATGAACGCTTGCACCAAAATGATTATGTCCATCACCAATGTACAACACATATGTATGCATAAAAAAAATAAAAAAAAGACACAACCTGTGTTTGTCACTAGCACAAATGAGAGGACGTGCATGACTCACACATTAGCAGCAATAACATAATCAGCAAACAATTTGGACCAGTCATAAAGAAGGCCAGGACAAGGGTATTCGCCACAATGAAGTAGTTTTATGTAGTAATGAGGTAGTTCTCTCAAATAAAAAAAAAAAAATTAAATGTCATTACAAGACTAACTATGTACTTATGTACACATTTTGCCTTTCCCCATGGCGGCCATAAAGTGGGCCACATTTGCCTCCTACAGCCACTGCCAGAAGGAAACTCCTCTGGAAGAGGCATCTATGGGGCAGAGAGAGCAGGCACCTCAATGATGTCACTGTGGGTGGGGGTTCTTGGGTTTGGGAGGGGTGGTTTTGAGTTTAGGATGTATGGGTTTGGGTTTAGGAGAAGTAGATTTGGTTTTGGTTAGGGGTGGTTTGGGATGTGGAAGGGGTAGGTTGGGATGTGGAAGGGGTTTGCTTGGGATTTGGAAGGGGTTGTTTGGGATTTGGAAGGGGAATGAAAATGTTGGGTGGGGTGGTCAGATGTTTAGGGGGTTGTCTGGGAGGTGGTAGGGATAAGGGCCATGGCAACAATAATATCCTCTGGTGAGAAAAGGGCAGGGTGATTGGGAGGGAGTTTGGGTTGGTAGGTAGAGGGGTGTCTGTGTCTGTTGTGCATGTGCATGAAGGTATGGGTGTCTGAGGGTCTGGTGTTTGTGCTGTTTGTTTTGAATTGTGTCTCTTATTGATTGTTGGGTGGGTGAATGTGGGTGTTTGGGTTCAATGTGTGTGGAAGTGTATGTTGTGGAAGTGGTGTGTGTGTTGGTGTAGTGTCTGTGGGTGTGCTGGCACATGCTTGTGTGGGGTGGGTGTGCTGACTGTGGGTATGCCTGTGGTGCGTATGGGTATTGGTGTGGTTGTGGATGCACTGACTAGGAGTGTGCTGGTGATGTGTGTGGGTGTTGCTGCCCTGGTTATTGCACTGACTGGGGTGTGCTGTTGGTGTGTGTTGCATTGGTGGAGGGAGCTCTAACTGGAGGTGTGCTGGTGGTCTTGCTATAGTAGTGGGTGTTATGTCTATGTGTATGCTGATGGTGGTGGTGTGGTATGTGGTGTTCACATGTGCGTTTCTGTGTTTTTTGCTGTGTTGGTGTGAGGATGTGCTGCATGTGGTTGTTGTAGTGGGTATGTGCAAATGTTTTGTGTGCTTGGCATAGGGCTGGGTTAAGGGATTGGGGAAAAGTGGGAGTATGGGCACGAGGTTAGGGCGGGTGGAAGGCTGTGCCCAATGAGGAAGTCAATGCCTGGAATGACCACTGTAGGCCAGACAGGGCACCGTGAATGCCATCCAGGTAAGCCAGTATCTTGGTGTTCTGGCTAGCCAGCCCCTCAATGGCATTCAGAAGTCTGGTCTGGTCTACAGTGATTGTTCATAAAAGATCCATAGCCTCCTGAGTGAGTGCAGCCTGAGACACTGGGGCAAGGGCAGAGGTGCTTGCAGCGTAAGTGAAACTGCCACTTTTAGTTGGGTGGATGTGGCCAACTGGGGGGAGCAAGAGGTATGGTGGAGCTTGGAATGGGGGGGCTGACGATGATCCATATGTCACAGTCGTTCCAGGGTTCACCCCCATTAGGGACTGGTCTTGATTTGAAGCCTCTAAAGAAGATGTCAAATTACTAGTGGCCTCCTGGCTGGTCCCTTCACCCTCCATGCCACTGGGTCCCTCGGTGTCAGTGGTGTCCACACCCAATTCACAGTGGCCTGCTTCTTCCCTGCTGACATGGCCACTGTCACCTTCGCCTTGCCCAGTTGATGCTGAAATAACAGATACAAAAGTTTAAGGGCATCTGTGCTGATAGAATTAAACATCAATGTTCATTAGATAACATTTGTGCAAACCTCCATCCCAGCTCCCATATTATATGTGCCTTTGTCACTTATACACTTGTAGTTTCCTGCAAGACAAAGGATTTCAACAGCATGAGTAAATACAGAGGGGCACATTTATACTCCGTTTGCGCTGAATGTGCGTCAAAATGTTTGACGCACAATCAGCGCAAACGTTGCCCCATATTTAAACCCTGACGCCCGAGTCCGCGCAAGGTAAAAAAATCCGTAATGTGCGCCATTTTCTGGATGCGGCAACCCGCCCTGCGTTAATGATATGCAGGGTAGGCGTTCCCGTCCAAAAAACGACGCACACAGCCGTGCGCCGTATTTATGCTTCCGGGCAAAAATGACTCTCTGCCGGGAGGCGGCGCAAAAAAATGACGCAAAGCCCGATTTGCGTCAAAATTTAACGCCTGGGTCAGGGCAGGCGTTAAAATGGGGCAAACACACCTGTATTTAATCAGAACACACAGAACAAACAACAGAGCAGCAGAGCAGCAACAGGGAGACATGGAGGTGATTTTCATACAGCGTGCACGTCGACGCAGAGCCCTGCAGCAACAACAGCAGCTACAACAACAACAGCAGGGACCCCAAAGGCAGCGCAGAAGGCAGGAGAGGATATTCCGCCCAAGAACAACCCTGCATGGCCTCAGGGAACACGACATCATCCAGAGGTACCGGTTGAACTGGCAGGCCATTCAGCAGCTGCTGAGAAATATTGAACAGCAGTTGGCCCCCACTTTGGTGACACCCCACACCATCCCAACAGAAACAAAGCTGCTTGCCGTACTTCACCTGCTGGCAAGTGGCTCGTTTCAGACAACTGGTGCCCTGTTTGGTGGAATATCACAACCATCATTCTCCGCATTCCTAGCAAAAGTACTGGATGCCATCATTTGCCTGACACCCCTCCACATCTGCTTCCCTAACACACTGCAGAAGCAGCAGGAAACAAAACAGGGGTTCTACGCCATCAGTGGCTTCCCACACGTCCTTGGTGCAATCGACTGCACACACGTACGCCTTGTGCCACCTGCTGCAACAGAACACCTCTACCGCAACAGGAAGCACACACATTCAATCAATGTGCATGCCATAGTCGATCACCAAGGATTGATCAGCAACATTGTGGCAAAATATCCTGGGAGTGTACATGACGCATTCATCTTCCGTCACTCTACCATCAACCAACACTTCCAGGATGGACGGTATGGCAATGGACTACTTGTTGGTAAGTAAAAAAATCCAACTTATATACACACTGCACAGCAACCCTCTAGGACACACAACAAATACACCACAATAGCAACACCTAGCCAGGAACACACTGAGGTCCTGACATCACTAGCCATGTTTCTGAAGTCACCATTGAACCTGTCACACATTGGAATGTACTCCACAGCTGAATGTGAAGACATTAATGAGTGTGGTTGCCTAAATGTCACCTTGCAAATTGGAAGTGTCACAATAACCTGTACATTAATACATTGCATAAGTCTTAAGGTATGGGATGTCCAGGGTACTTTCATATGAACGTCTTAACTACACTTTCATGTGTTAACTCTGCATGGAACTATCATCTCACCCCCAGTGAAGACACACGGACACCTGTATCACAAGTCACAAGTCAAGGGAGGGCACACTGTTATGAAAATAAAAATACAGACTGCTGACAAACGGCTAGCTAACAAACACTTGCTCAGCCAAGGAAAAAACTAAATGCAAAACTTTTACCCTACAAGTATAGGTTGTCACATTAGTACACAAAAGAGTCACAGACAACACAAGACAACTACTGCAATCAAAGGTCTGTACAAGAGTGCTTTCTACATCGAATTGATCCCATTCTGTGTTTCTATTTCAGCTGATCAGGGGTATGGCATCCAGCCTTGGTTAATGACACCATTTGGGAACCCCACTACTGCTGCAGAGCGGGCATACAACGACGCCCATAAGAGGACACGCAGCATTGTTGAGCGGACCTTTGGGATCCTAAAGTCAAGGTTCTGCTGCCTTGACATCACTGGCGGTAGCCTACTCTATTCCCCAGAGATGGTCTGTAAGATCATACTCACTTGTGCCATATTGCACAACATTTGTGTAAAAAGGAACATTCCCCTCCTTGAACCAAACCCAGACATGCCTGAAGATGACGAAGAGGAGGATGCTGGCCTGCAACAGGAGGGGGAACAACCAAACACGGCAGCAGGAGTGCGTAGGCGACAACAGCTTGTAAATAATTGTTTTTCATAATTTCTTATATCAACACTTATTGCACATTTGTAAATAAACACAGATAACAAACACCACATCATGCTTTGGCCTATTCATTTCTGCCCACCTTTACTACGAAATTGCTGAAGAAGAATGTCGTCTCATTGAGCAATAATGATATAACAATCATGAGACAAAAAAAAACATCACAAATGTATGCACAGAGGGTAGGATGTTACATCATACATTACCATCCACAGAGGCCAACAGGAGTACAAAAGTGGCAATTACACATGCCTGATCCAGACACCTGAGACAGTCTCTCACTCAGCCCAAAAATGTAGATCATTTGAAAGTCTCATCACACGTGTTCAGTGACAGGGTGGGACCATCCATGTGTACGTGACCATGTCCTCAATGGCTTCTCTCAAGTTTTTGATATGAACAATACCCAATTGGAACAACATTAGCTGCCACTAACTCATGAGGAGACCTTGAAGTTACAGTGACAACATACACCCAGACAGGTGATAGTGGATCCACATTCCCACACACATATAAACATATGTCATCCAATCAACCAAATATTTGCAAGCTGCCCATCACAGTAGTGTCCCAGTTTGAACCTAGCAGGAAGAATTTAATATGCCACTAAACAAGGTAATGCATAAAGGGCCACATACATCAACAATCTATTTGTCATCAGCACATGAGGAACGCTGAGATTTTGCAAACATGGTAATTGCAAAATGGTATGTCAGATTGCTCCAAATCATCAATAGTGCAAACGTCAAATGGGCAAATGAGATGAATGAATGGCTAACAGTGATTCATACCCTATGGCCTTACATTAGCCTGCTGCTGCAGGTTTTGCATAACAGAATAAATAAAAGCCATGGATAAATTAGCAAATCTGGATGGGCAAACCCTAGGGTGCTGGGGGCCTAAGTCCACCTCTACCGCCCCCCAAATATAAAAGAATCATGTACTTGTGAACTAAACACATGCATAAGGCGCATTTGTGGCCTACATGTCAAAAGTCAAACACAAATCAGATACACAGAATCATAATAGGACATGGTTAGCCCCATAAAAACTGTAAGTGACTATTGCACTCCCTGTTTGGACTATAGATAAATGCATTACCATGATAATTGTGGACACATTTTTGAGAAGGAATACATCATGGTATCCCATCCATCATTTCAAAATAGCCATCAGCAATTACCCAAAATATGTGTACAAATATGGTTAATACATTTTTGTAAGGTATCATAAATTTTACAGTGTGAATGCCTTCTATACATCCAATAAGGGACATGTCATAGCTAACCACAAATGTGTATCACATAGCAGCGTTTGGCCATGACAAATTTCCTTCCCCAACTTACAAAAATGAAGACATAATTTAAAAATGCGTCAAAATTCCACGCATACAGCATGGGCGTCATAATTTTTTAATGTACAGGAGTGCACAGAATGCAGAGTCAAAAAATATGATATGAAAATTAATAAATTAATAAGGTACATGACATGTCCACCATATTGTCCATGTTGCGTCAAATTTCCACGCATACAGCATGGGCGTCATAATTTTTTCACGTACAGGAATGCACAGAATGCAGAGTCAAAAAATATGATATGAAAATTAATAATTTGATAAGGTACATGACATGTCCACCATAATGTCCATGTTGCTTCACATTTCCACTCATACAGTATGGGCGTCATAATTTTTTCACGTACAGAAGTGCACAGAATGCAGAGTCAAAATTTATGATATGAAAATTAATAAATTAATAAGGTACATGACATGTCCACCATAATGTCCATGTTGCTTCACATTTCCACGCATACAGCATGGGCGTCATAATTTTTTCATGTACAGGAGTGCACAGAATGCAGAGTTAAAATTTATGATATGAAAATTAATAAATTAATAAGGTACATGACATGTCCACCATATTTTCCATGTTGCGTCAAATTTCCACGCATACAGCATGGGCGTCATAATTTTTTCACGTACAGGAGTGCACAGAATGCAGAGTCAAAAAATATGATATGAAAATTAATAATTTGATAAGGTACATGACATGTCCACCATAATGTCCATGTTGCTTCACATTTCCACGCATACAGCATGGGCGTCATAATTTTTTCACGTACAGGAGTGCACAGAATGCAGAGTCAAAATTTATGATATGAAAATTAATAAATTAATAAGGTACATGACATGTCCACCATATTTTCCATGTTGCGTCAAATTTCCACGCATACAGCATGGGCGTCATAATTTTTTCACGTACAGGAGTGCACAGAATGCAAAGTCAAATATAAATCTTCATAAATGTTTCTCCTATTTTGCCATGAAATTATAATTTACATATCATAATTTTTGACTCTGCATCCTGTGCACTCCTGTACGTGAAAAAATTATGACGCCCATGCTGTATGCGTGGAAATGTGAAGCAACATGGACAATATGGTGGACATGTCATGTATCTTATTAATTTATTAATTTTCATATCATATTTTTTGACTCTGCATTCTGTGCACTCCTGTACGTGAAAAAATTATGACGCCCATGCTGTATGCGTGGAAATGTGACGCAACATGGACAATATGGTGGACATGTCATGTACCTTATTAATTTATTAATTTTCATATCATATTTTTTGACTCTGCATTCTGTGCACTCCTGTACGTGAAAAAATTATGACGCCCATGCTGTATGCGTGGAAATTTGATGCAACATGGACAATATGGTGGACATGTCATGTACCTTATTAATTTATTAATTCTACACTAGAACTGTAAACTCAGCCTCACAATAATGTAAGGGAACAATGAAGAAATTAATTTTGACTCTGCATTATGTGCAATGTTATGCGTCAAAAAATATGACGCACAATGTGTATGCGTGAAAATATGACGCATAACTGGAAAATAAAAACGGCGGCCATTTTATGCAGGAAGTGATGTAATAGGATATCCTGTTTACAAAATCTGTACTGGGAGTTAACTTTCACTTTCACTTTGCAGTCTCAGATTTATCTAGACTGTGTGGTTGCGTGAAAAGTGTAGTCCTGTGTTTAACTGCTTTTGTGTCCTGTGTACCTTGTATTTTGTCTTTTTGTGATCCTACTCTTGTTGTCTAATATTGTCTCAGTCTGTTTAGTGTACTTTTGTCCAATCCTGTATTTGTTTGTATTGTCTGTGGGAGTCTGTTCTGGGTAGTTTAACTTTGGGGTTAGTTGGGCTATTTTTCTTAAGTTTTCTTTTTCCTTCACTACTGTACCTTTCCCCATTTCCCACTTTTACTTGTTTATCTCATTTTTCTCCTTTAAATTAGTTAATATGTCAGGTAGGCCTCGGCTTGGCAGGATGGGTGAGGAGGAATTGGGGGGATTCATTTGGCTCGTTTGCCATTTCCTCCCACTCATGCTGGAGGCTGGGGGCCGTGTGATACAGGGGTATCACACGGAGGCACGTAAAGTCCGGTGGGGGAAGGTGCGCCATCACCTGGTCCGAGTGTACGGGAGCATGAGGAATGAGCATCAACTAAAGTACCGCTGGGCTGATCTCATATCCAGGGAGCAGGACCTGCTGGACCACCTGGGAATCCGGATTGGTGGCCATGTTGGTGAGTACAAATCAATTACATGTGAATAAAAGAAATCTGTGTGGGGACATGTGATGATTGTTAGCCAATCTGCTAGATAAGTAGCTGACTGTGTGTAATGCTAGGGAAACCTAGGCCCATATTTATACTTTGTTAGCACCGAATTTGCGCTGCTTTTTTACGCAAAACCGGCGCAAACTTACGAAATACTATTGTATTTTGCAAGTTTGCGCCGTTTCTGCGTCAAAAAATGACGCAAATGCGGCGCAAAAAAAGTATAAATATGGGCCCTAATGTGTATTTGTTGCACAATGTGTAGGAAGACCAATGCTAGCAGTCAGATGGCTCATGTTTTCAACACATACCGGATGCCTGTAGCTGTATGTAATGTAGTGTTGCCTTTGTGTCAGACAAGCAACACGTTAATGCCTCTATTTGAACTCTACAGGTCATATTGGCCAGTGAGAAAGTCATGTAGAAACAACATACCTACATATGTTGACGCCATAGCTAGACAGAAAATTGTAAACCCATGATGATGCTATAAATGTGTGGTGCCTTCACGTCACATGAAGTTAGCTATGTTGTCCACACATATGTCACATATGTGTCTGGTTGCTGTGTTTTGAAAATGTCCACCTAGCCTGTTTGATTGTGAGGGGTCATGCAGTCCTCAAGTAACCAGCTTTTGGATGTCTCTCTGAGATGCACATGATGAGATGTATGCAAGCCATTATTGTTGGGGCATTCTAATGGAGGGGTATCTTTGACAACACCTGACTGTCCTGGCCACTGCATGTGTGTAGTAGGGTGTGTAACTGTAGCAGGAGACTCATCCAATGTCAATGTTGAATAAACATTCATCCATGCAGTATGAGCATGTGGTAAAGTGTATCATTACCATGTCATATTCACACAGTGTCATAGTAACTGCAATTATTTGTCAGTGCACCGAGTCTGAGTATATTCTTCCTTTCATGCTTTACAGGTGGACCAGCACCGTACACCGTGGGAGAGGTGGCACATTTTGAGGACCTCGATACCTACAGTGAGTGTGGCCTGAGTGCTATATTTATTGTTTGCTAGTGATGCATGATGGACTACTGTGTGTTCCACAGAATTCATGATTTGTTGCGCTGGCCGTTCATTGGCATTGTTGCTTTAGTGGGATTTCAAATATCACTTCTGTTTCTGTAGACCAATACTTAGCCATCTCTCAGATTTAGGGGCTGTAGGTAATTCCAGTTGGGCCACCATGGGGAATGGGATGAGTCATGTGGAATACACTGGTTAATGTAAGAGTTGCTCTGGGACTTGGCTTGAACTGAGTCTGCATATCAGACTGACATTCTCCCAGATAGCTTTGGCAAATGGCTTGTATGAAATGTGCAGCTTCCTAGTTGAGGATGCACTGTGTACACTGTCGGTTGGATCTTCCGGGGGCATGTACTTCCACTAGTTGAACTAGAAGTGTGTGTGACTAGAGTGCAATGGCCTAGGTGTTCAGTCGACTCATGATCATGGGTGTTCTTGCTCCTCTGTGTGTGTCGTAAAACATGCCTCAATGATAGTATGTGATGTTGGCCTGAGTCAGAGCATTTTGACATGTTTGGACCTTGGATATGACAATGTTTGGCTGACTCCAACGTGTTGCTAGCCCTTCATTGGTGTTGTGTGTGAAGGCACATACTTGTTGACCTTTCTATACACTCCTGGGTGTGCATTGAACCTGGGATTGTTGGTTGTTCTTCCCACCCCACCCTCAAAGACTGCCATGTGATTGGGGATAGGGTACCTAGGACTGTAGTAACCAGTATGTTACACGTACTTGTGACCTTTTGCAACTTTGTTTGGAACCTAGGGCCAGATGTAGCAAACAGTTTTCAAGTTGCAAACGGCAAATATCGCCCTTTGCGAGTGGCAAACGTCTGTTTGCTATGCAGAAATGCATTTTGTGAGTCGGAACCGACTCGCAAAATGCATTTCCGACTCGCAAATAGGAAGGGGTGTTCCCTTCCTAATTGCGACTCGCAGTGGTATGCAATTCCATTTGCGACCGAGTACGTGGTCGCAAAGGGAGGGGCAGTTACCATCCACTTCAAGTGGATGGTTACCCACTCGCAAACTGGAAGGGGCCCCCACAGGACCCCTTCCCCTTTGTGAGTGGACCCAAAAATATTTTGGCAGAGCAGGCAGTGGTCCAAGGGACCACTACCTGCCCTGAAAAAAAACGAAAATAAAGGATTTGGTTTATTTTTCTAAGTGCAGCTCGTTTTCCTTTAAGGAAAACGGGCTACACTTGGGGAAAAAAAAAACTGCTTTATTTAAAAGCAGTCACGGACATGGAGGTCTGCTGTTCCCAGCAGGCCTCCATCCCCGTGAGTGCCCATAGTCGCTAAGGGGGCGCAAATTGGGACCCACCTCATTGATATTAATGAGGTGGGTCTTTGCGACCCCATAGCGACTCGCAGACGGTGTCGGAGACACCGTTCTGCATAGCAAATTGAAAGTCGCTAATTTCCGTCTTCCTACATCTGGCCCCTAGTGTACACATTTGGTTATGGCCCATGGGTTCAATATTAGCAAACCACAATTTACAAATGGCATTGAGTGAGGGTTGTGATAGTTATCACACAGAGTGACATATGTAGTGAAGTCAGTATGCAAAAGAGGTTCAGCCATAATGTCAGATGCATTAGGCATTATTTGGATGAGTAGTTTAGGCTGATGTCATCCATCATGTAGAGACATGGATATGCTAGGTGTGAGATTCCCTTATGTATGCAGGCTTCACATGTACTTCCTCTGAGACTTTAAGTGAACTATGTTGTGACAATTGCTGCAACAAATACATTACAAGTAATGTACAAATAACCCATTGTGCTACTCCACCCAATGCAATTCCAAAGGTAAATATTTGCCATTTCTCTTCACAGCTGCAAACATGAGTGCCGCAGATAGACACCAATTTGAGAGGCGTGCCATGCGATACAGGCACATCCTGCAGGTTCAGTCGGGGACCGGAGGATGGCCCGCAAATATCAATCAGATCGGGCCTCCGGGGCATGGTGGGCCTCACCACAGGGTGGGCCTACATTGCCCACAACAGCCACCAACACCACATCCACCAGGTCTCCCCAAGTGGCCCCAGCAACGTCGGGCACAGTTGACCCTGGCCCTCATCCAGACCTGGACCCAGCCATCTTCAACAACCAGGACAGTCCAGTGGGCATTCAACTGCTGGCACAAGGTCCACCTCGGCCGGCACACAGACAGCATCAGCCCCTCCTGTGGACCCAGCCGCATTCCTGGCATTGAGCCGTAAATTGGACAAGGTGTTTAATAAGGTGGACAAGCTGAGCCAGGATGTGGCGTATATAAAAAAAAGGGTTCGCTTCATCAGGCGGACCCTACGGAGGGCCAACCTCTAGGACATTTGCCTTGTTTTACTTTTACCCCTCCCCTCTCTCCTCTTTCCTATTTTGTGCTGATAGTTGGGTTTTGGGGAGTAGTATTAGGTTAGTATAGGTAATTAGCTTAGTTAGTGTTAGGGAAGAGGTTGGGGGGTCCTCAATCTTTCTATCTTTATTTTTTGGGTGGGTGGGTGGGGGTCAATGTTGGGATTCCTGTTTCTTTAAAAAAAAAAAAAAAAATCAAACAAAAAAAAATTACACAAAAAAAATATGCTTGTTTAGGATAGTATAGTATGTGTGTAGGTTAGTAAGTGTTGTCCTGCATGTGTCCTGTCTCATAATGGTGGGTGGGGGGTTGATGTTTAGATCGTTTCGTTATATGTGTAGAGTTAGTTTAGCTTAGGTTAGTTAGGGACAGTTGTGGGTTAGTAGTAGTCAGGTTAGATTAGTGTAGGTATTACTTTTCCCTTAGTTGCCTCTTGTGTGAATAAATAGTAATAAATATATAGTTAACCCTTTACATGATGCGTTAGGTGCTACTTTATCATGGCCTTGACATCAGTGTAGGTGAATGTTTTTGTATGACATTAGTGTCCTATGCTAGCCATCCCCAGAAAATGGTGGTTTAACATGCCAGCTACCCCTGTGATCACTTGGTAAGTATCCACCATTTGGAAGACCCACCATTGGTAGTTTGCATTGATCACCAAGGTTTTGTGTTGGTGAGTATGTATTCTACTTCACAAAGTGTGCTTCCAGACTTGTTATTGTGGGTAATTTCATTGGTCGGACTGCAGTGTGATGTTCAGGGAGATCATTGTAGATGAGGTGTTGTTAACACTCTTGTCTTGTTGCCTTCATTGCTGACCTACATCATGTGTGTGCTAATTCTGCATGACTTTACTTCATGGAAGAATACTCAGAAAGGGTGATTGATGCAGTGTTATTTGTTTATGTGTGCTTACATTTTGCAGCAAAATTTCATGTTTTAGTATTGCATGGTGCCTACATATCTCAGCCACCATTAGTTGACTAGAATTGCTATAGATGGTGCATCATTCTGTCCAAAACACCATGATTGTGTGTGGTTAGTCCCTTCATCAGTTATTCTCCTCAGTATGGTAAGGCTATGATGCAATCCTGGCCACTGCACAGATGTATCAGACTACATGATGTCAGGACAGTTGTATTGACAAGCAACATGGTTGCCACACAGGCACTTTGGAGTTATGTACTGCACAGTTGAAGTGTGAAATAACACAGAGACATATTAGGTGTGCAAGTGCTATTTATTTATAGGTGCTGTAGTGCAAAATGTCCATTGTCCATGATTGCTGGGTCCGTTCTGGTGCATTCTTACATAGTGATCCTACAGAAGGGGTGTGGATGATGCTTCTGACATGCTGGGGTGATGTCACAGACAGTGCAGAGGGACAGGAATTGGCAAATAGTAGGAGAGAGACATTCACTGGCAATGCTGACAAGTCATACAGTGGATTGCAGAACAGTCATTGAGTGTAGTTGTAGTGAGACTGGCATTTGTCAAAACGTAGGACCTTGGTCAAAGTAGGCCATGGTGCAGGGACTAGTGTTTCCGGGTACTCTTCCGTGTGAATGTGATCTGTTCCATGTCTTCTTCTTCTGATGTGTGTGTTGCCTGGTTTGTCCTTGTTGTTTATGGTTATGAAGGGGCAACACACACCTCAGTGTTAGAAGACGTGGAGGCAGACATCCCGGGGGCTGCTCCCTGTGGAGTTATTAAGGGCAGTACTGCAGCAAGGAGGGCCTGCTGGTTTTTGAGAATGGCAGCCACATCACAATGGTAGGCAGCCAGGTCGGCCCTGAGGGGTTCAATGTTGCATTCGTGCACACGTTGACTGGATTGCAGTTGTAGGTGTTGTGTCAACTGGATGACAGCTGTGCTGATTTCCTTCTGTGTTTTGGCAAGTTCCTGCAAGAGAGATGTCCGGGCTTCCGTAGCAGCTGCCTGATCTGCAAATGACGTCATGCACGAACGCACCACCTCAAGGCTGGCTGCCATGTTTTGCATCCCCACCCGCACCTCCTTGGCCAGCTCCCGCTGGACACCAACTACAGTTCTTTCAAAGCTGGTGCCAGTGTCGTCAGACTCCTCAGCTGTGTTGGAGCTGGCAGGTCTCACAATTGGGGTGGTGGGTGGTTCTTCTGTGATGGCTGCTTCTTCTGTGCTCCTCCTTGTGACTGAAGGTGGGGTCTGGAGGCTTTCAAGGACCTTTTGGATGGTCTCCTGGGACATATTTATGGGCTCGTCATCCATGTCATCAGGGAAATCAGGGACAGGCATATCTGCAGGAGATCCATGTTCCTCTGCAATGAAAGAGGGTACAATTAGTGTGTCTGTGTTGTGACAATTTTGCCATAAAATGCAAGCCTTTGGATGACTTAACTTTGTGCTCTGGTTTGGTATTGGTATCTGCTGTCCTTCATATGGGCATTGTTATAGGCCTATGGCCCACCTGTGTGTCACATGTATGATATTGAGTTATCAGACTTGTCTGCCTAATTGCCTCTAGGTGTTGCTTTGTCCAAATGTGGGAATAGCCATCTTTTTGTGCTACTCGTCCCTCTGTGTATATCTATTCTTATGGAGAGACATTTTGTCACGTGGGCTCTCATTATCCTACATGAGATTACTGGATTTCTAGGCAGCAGGATAGCTAATGGTGTGGGGGACTGAGTCTGACCCACTTGTAAATAACTCTGTCACCCTAATTCTTTCTTGTTGCTCTGGCTAACTAGCAGTGCCTCATGTCTCCCACGGCAAAGAAATGATTAGACAGCCGAGCGCATGACATCTTTGGAACTTCTCTGGGAAGTCGTGGTCACTCAGATCCAAACCAATTCTCTCTTTTCCAGTATGATCTCATATACAAATGACAAAGACCATATTGGTTTTATATGATGATTTCATAAAACAACTGAGTTTTAGATAATTAGGTGTGAGCCACAATAACCCAAACAATACAACATGGTAGAATTGAAATAGTCACCAGGAGTGTAACACATTTGAACAAAGCTATCATGGTGCCTAACTGTTTCTACTCTCCCTCTGCTTGTTCTATTTAGAGCACAGCATGTTTAGCTTGGAGCTTGCCTGTCTGAATCACTGGGGAGACATCAGCCCTCATATCTGAGCAATGGCCTGTGATCTGGTTCAGCATCTGCAGCAAGGCGGGCAGCATCTAGTTGTGGTTCACTGTTCGGAAACTCCCTCTTGCGTGTATTGTGACAAGGAAGTGATTTTATAACTAACATGTCATCGTGATGACAAAGTGTCCCTACGCAGGAACGCCAAATCTGAACTCCTACCATGTCTATCGGCAATGTACCAGACTGTATCCTTGACTGGAGCACAGAGTGAATATGTTCTGGAGAACTGCAGTGCTGAAGTAGGCAAAACAGTCTGATATGACTAAAAAACAACACCGTAGAACTGGCTATTTACAAAATTACTGATACGAAGCCTAATAAATAGCATTTAGTGCAAAGTGCACAGAGGCTCTAAGCTGTTAGCAAATGAGTAAAAGTACATTCAGGGCAAGGTGCACAAAGGCCTAAAGCCTGAAGCTAATGCGAAAAGTATACGTAAAACTTACCACACTACACTTTGACTGTCTGTGGGTGTTGTGAATGCCCTGGCAGCACACTTGCCTCTCAGGACCTGCCCCAAACACTTTTTATTCACATTGACCTAAATGTACATGTTATGTGGCATATCCTATGCATGGCAATGTTAGGATGTGGTATGGATGTACACATTGTTGATGTTTCGAGATGATGTTGGGTAATGTGTGTTTAATTGTATTGCCCTGTTTATCGTATCAAGGTCCTATTTGGTTCTCAGACTGTGCAGGTGTGTTTCAGTGACCAGTTGCATGTGTCCCCTCCTCAATGTTGTTGTCTGAGCAGTATGACATTAGTGATGTTGCCTTGTTAGCCAGGCATGTGAGGGACCCTGACGTATGCAGCATGTGTGTGTCCTTAGTGCTGTGTGGCTCCTATTGCTATTTATTTTGGCTGATGTATGTGTCAAGTATGGACATTGGCATTTGAGTGTACTGGCGCCTTTGTCTTATTTCTATAAATAGTTGCAGATGTCATCCTCACCCCCTAATTTAGGTATGTATGTTCCATGGGGAGGTTCCTGCCATTTGCTACTATAGCTGCACAGAGATCAGAGGTGTTATTGTCAACTGTTGTCGCAGTTACATTGCAGTTGTTGTTTTGGCTACTGGATTACAGATGGGGACCTAGTTTATGTAGGATACATTTTGACTGACGAGTGCCTGGATCTAAGTTTGACGTAGTGGCCTTCCCACCTGTCGCTGCCTTCCCTTGGCTCCATTGTTGTGATTACAGGATGGCCCCATGGGACTGTTGCTGGTGCTGTATATTGTCGTGCCCCACCTTCAGTCTGTGCTGGCCATGCCCCCCTGCTGTGCCCCTTTACCCATGCCACTTCATATATATGCTGAGTTACATGCATTGTGTAGTAGGTATTCCCCCCCCCCCCCCCGGTTGCAGTTATCATTATTGTATTATGATTCCCCATGCGACTTACCCTGCATGTGCATTGTGTCGTGGTAGTCTGCGCTGTCCTGTCCTTGAATCCCTGTGACGATCTCGTCAGGGATGACGGCTGCGACTATCTCCTCCATGTGGTCCAGGGCCTCCTGGTGTGCTGGACTCCCCCCTCCAGTCTGCAGTGCTGCCTTCCTGTGCCATTTTTTCTTTTGTCCTACGTTTGCAGTCATGCCAGCGTTTCTTACACTGGGTGACTGTTCTGCGTTCTTCAGCCACACTGTTGATCTTGTCCACAATTTGTTTCCATATGGCCTCTCTCCTACTGATAGGCAATTTAGAGGTGATGAACAATTGGTGCTGGTGTTCCGTCACCTCTTTCACCAGGATTTCCTGCTCCTCTGCACTGAAGCGACACTTTCTTTTTTTTCTGAACATGTCCTGGTTCCTGTATGGATCATCCTGGCTGGTTCCTGGTCTGCTCTCATCTTCCTGGGGTCTGTTGTGGCATCTGGGATCCATTTTGGCTCTCCTCTGCTGAAAGGGCTGTTTCCGCGGGTAAATTTGACGCAATTGCGTCAAAATAAACAGCGCTTTCCGGGTTGCGCTGTCGTAAATCGACCCACAGTCATTTGCGTCGCGTTAACGTTGGTTTCCTTTACGACTTGACGCCGCTGTGTGCGTCATGAAATAATGACTCTCACCTGTTTGTTGTGCCGCCGTGCGTCGAAGTATAAATTTGACGCCCGCACGCCGCAATGGCGTTAGCCGGCACTAATTTTTTTGACGCAAAACTGCGTTAGCGCAGTTTTGCGTCAAAAAGTATAAATATGGCCCATAGTCCTTGAGACATCTCTGAACCACTGCAGTACAGAGCTAAAATTGATTCACATTTCCCAAAGGGCAAGGTGTTTGGCTGGAAATTGACTGGCTAGGATGGGACACTACAGCATCTATGTGATGTAACCTGCCATCTTCAAATGTCCCTGTAAGTATCACATTGCTCTCCATCATTAAGTTCTCCTCTGAGCAGAACTAATGATACCAAAATATTGTTTGGGGGACGTATATCTCTCTCACCATTGTGGATACATTCCTGTCAGTTGCAATCAATATAGTATGGCATACAAATTCACGTCTGGCTAACATGCACATTTGCGAAGGACTAAGGCCTCAGGTCACCCTACTATTGTCCACAGGAACTGACCGGAAGTTTGCAAGACAAACTGGTTTCGAACATGTGTCAGATAAGGAATGATGCCACTGTTCTCTGAATTCAAGTCCATTTGGTGCAGTTGCACATTCTCATATGGTCCTTGCACCAACTTACCAATCTCAAGTCCGATATCTCAACTGCATCATAATTGCACTGTTTGCCACAGCTATCAGTAATGGGGTCTGCATTCACTTCTCATATTTGTAATGTACCATCCCACCTGACCCATATAATGACATGATGTATGTTTGGTACAAATGTCCCTCATGTCATTGAGAAAATGCTGGAAACCTATTTGTATGAATGCAGCCATGTGTCTGCCCAAAACAGTACATGCCTTGTGGGGAGGAATCTAGTGGCAACCTTCAGCACAAACAAATACACCACACACAGCATCAGACACTGTCTTTCAACTTACAGAAATCCTCATGGGCTTTGGATGTGTGTCAACCTCAAAGTTGATGGCGAAAAAAACAGCTGATGAACGCAATGCAGAACAAATCAAACATTCACCCCCCAGTCACAGACCTGGGTTTAATCTATATTTTTTTTGCTCACCATGCCACCCCAGTTTGGACCCAGCCATATGCAAATCAGTCTTGACCCTGATCCCCACCAGAATAGTCCAACCCGAACTGCCAGGCCAGGTACTCCCTGCACTGGAAACAAGCATCATGGGACCAGTTTTGGGGTATCACGCTCATCAGCAAGGCTAGCTTGAATCTAGTGCCTCAGTCAGCACTGGACCCACGTCTGGGCATACCCTTCTCACTTAGGGTGACAAAAGCAAAAAGGACAGATGTTGGACAGAATGTGGAACAATTCAAACATTCACCCCAGTCACTTTAATCCATAGTTTTTTGCTCACCATGCCACCCCAGTTTGGACCCAGCCATATGCAAATCAGTCTGGCCCCAACTGTCAGCCCAGGTCCTCCCTGGACTGGAAACAAGCATCCTGGTACCGTTTTCATGATAGCACCCCTCATCAGCTAGGCTAGCTTGAATCCAGTGGCACAAGGGAGCACAGGACATACCCTTTCCACTTAGGGTGACTAAAGCAAAAAGAAAAGATGATGAACGGAATGCAGAACAAATCAAACATTCACCTCCGGTCACAGATTCTTTTTGCTACCTCAAAGTTGATGGCATACAACATAGCTGGAAAACAAATAGGCTAACCTACAGTGATATCTACTGACAATGACATACCCTCTTGATGCTGCTGTTGGGCATTCAACTGCCCATCAAGGTATGGGTAAACCACCACAAGAATGTGGGCCTTTAGTGGGGTCAGGATGCGTTGCACTCATCTGGATCGCTGGCTGACTGGACCTTCAGCAGAGTTCTTAGTAGCTCGATCCAGGTCCTCCCACCTCTTATAACAGTACAGGCTGTGCTGCTTGTGGACCCCCATGGTCTGCACCTTCTTTGCAGCGGTCTTCCATATTTCCCAATTCTGATGGGCCTTGATTTGTATGGATGACAGAAAAAACAAGGAAAGAAATTGTGAGTGATTGTGTTTGGTAATACTGTTGTGACATAGGCCTTCATTATGATATTGGTGGTAAATTCCACTTACCGCCACACCTACTGCTGCCAACTTACCGCAGCGGCGGCAGATATCCATTCACCATATTATGACACACACACACCAATCTGACAGAATACAGCCACATGCACATCTCCGCCATCCCAAAGGTCAGTGATAAACTGGCGGTATCAAAACCCACACCGTTACGCCAACAGAACTACGCCCACCACATTAAGTCCCATGAATCACCACGGTGGATATTCAACGGCTGTAAACCATTGGCGGTACATACCGCTGCACTCAAAATGGACACACACAAACAAAACAACACTACATTGGACAATTCAAACAACACACACCTGACACCCATATATACACCACACTCATACACCACTATAAAAAACACACACCCACAGTATCCACAACCGTTTACAAATACAAAGCATTGCCAACAGAGAGACATCAGAACCACAGACACAACCAGAGCCACACACTATACACACCTATACACCACTCACGCACCCCACATCACACACCCCAACACATTACCCACCACACCCTCACCTCCACACCTCACAGAACAACTCTGGCACCACAAAGACACCCCCGTTTCACAGAGGAGGAGCTAAGGGTCATGGTGGAGGAAATCATCAGGGTAGAGCCACAGCTATTTGGAGCACAGGTGCAGCAGATATCGATAGCTAGGAAGATGGAGCTATGGCAGAGAATCGTGGACAGGGTCAACGCAGTGGGACAGCACGCAGGAACTAGGGATGACATCAGGAAGAGGTGGAATGACCTATGGGGGAAGGTACATTCCATTGCAGCAAGACACCAGCTCACTGTACAGAGGACTGGTGGTGGACCCCCACCTCCTCCCCCACAACTAACAGCATGGGAGGAGCAAGTCTTGGCAATCCTGCTTCCTGAGGGCCTGGCCCAAGTAGGATGAGGACTGGACTCTGGTAAGCCAACTCTCTACTTCTATCACCCCCCTACTTGCATGCCATCAAATATCCCTACCCTCAGCCTCACCCCATCACTCCACCACTTCCCACACACCCCACCATCACATCTCACTCACTCCAATGCCAAGCCCTGCATGCTCTACCAATGCATGGACACCCCTCACAGCCCTGCATGGACACTCATCACTAAAGCATGTACACCATAGAGAATTAACAATCCCACCATACACTAACATACAAAAGTGAAAGCTGCCAGGGCAAATACAACCAAAGAGGGGAAGCCACAGATTCACAATATGTCTGACACAGAAACCATAACACATCATTTACATCCCCACAGGTACTCCAGCCAATGTCAGCGGAGAGGAGGTACGCGCAATATCCATTCCCCCAACTGAAGAGACCCACAGTGATGACAGCAGCTCTGGTCTTCAAGGTCTGGATGACTAACCTGGCCCATCAGGGACCTCTGGACAGCCAGTTAACCAGGCCCAGTCACGCACCACCATAGAGCCTTCCCATCAGGAAACACCACCACAGCACCCACCCAGCGCACCCACACCTCTGTCCCCAGGACACGTCAATTAGCAGTGTGTCCATCTCTTCAGTGACAGAGGCACAGGCTAACAGGGAAACCAGGAGGAGTGCTGTGCGCCAGGGGAGGCAGGCCCAGGGAACCGACTCTCCAGGAGACACTTGCAGAGAGCCTATCAACATTCCCAGGACACAATGGGCCAGATTCTGGACAATGTGCAGGAGAACAGGCAGCTGCAGGAGGGGCAGTACCAGGGGATCAGGGAGGACTTGCAGGTCATCAACAACACCCTGATCTCCATAGCAGGGGTGCTGGCAGACATAGCCAATATTATGAGGGAGGCAGTCACACAACAGTGGGCCACTGCCACTAGCTAGTGGCCAGGAGGCCCCGCCACAGGACTCACAAGACACTAGCACCCTTCCCCCTGCAGAAGGAGAACCACCCAGCAAATGTTCCCTGTGATCCAGACAGAAGCCAGAGACACCTGCCAAGACCCCAGCCAGGAAATGAGTCTCTTCTGATTGTCACCCTTGCGTCCCACTCTGTCACCCTGTCCACCTCGAACTGCCATTGCTCCTCTTCCTATGTTCCCTTGGACAATGCACCTGTGCTACAAACAGACTGGAACAATACCTTGGACTTTCCTCCATCATCACCCCATCCCATTGCACTTTCCCCTCTATATTTTAACACTTCAATAAACCCTTGGAAAAAAACATTTTGGAGTATGTCATGTTCATCAATTATGTATTCATTGAAACAGGTACAAACATTGCAATTCAACTGCACAAAAAATAAGCATAGATTGATGATCTGTAGCTGGCTGCAGTGATCACACCAGGAGTATATCTGAGGTCACCAACATCTGCAAAATGAATTGCCAGGGGGAACAGTAAGTGGGCATAGAGGTGGGAAATATCAGCATGCCAGTGCCACAGAAATTCAAACAAATGTCATTGAAATGTGAAGTAACACTGTCCTACCTGTGTGTCATTGGAAGTATTGTCTGATCACTAATGTTCTGTTGTCCTCATCCTCATTCTCATCCTCCTAATCCTCACTTTCCACTGGATCCACTGCTGGCACACGGGCATCTCCAGCCTCCTCCTCCTGCAGGAATGGGACATGGCGTCTGAGGGCCAGGTTATGCAACATGCAGCATGCCACAACTATCTGGCAGACCTTCTTGGGTGATTAGCACAGGGATCCACCTGTCAGATGGAGGCACCGGAGCCTGGCCTTCAGGAGGCCAAAGGTCCTTTCAATTATCCTTCTGGTTCGCCCATGTGCCTCATTATAAGGTTCTTCTGCCCTTTTCCTGGCATTCCTCACAGGGGTCAGCAGCCATGATAGGATTGGGTAACCAGTCACCTGCAAATATTTAGGGACAACATTTAGCCACACCCTATCCCATATGGCCCACACCATACCCATACACCAACATCTACTGGGTGGGAAACAGGGCTCAACCTGTTAGCCACACCCTGTGCCTCTGTAGTTGGCCCATCACATTTGGGATGCTGCTATTCCTCAGGACAAAGGTATCATGCACTGACCCAGGATACTTAGCATTGACGTGAGGGATGTACTGGTCCACCAAGCACACCATCTGTACAGTCTTCTGATTTCTGAACACCTGTTCATTCTGACGGGGGGACAAATAAAACATGTGTTCCATCAATCGCCCCAGTTATGTTGGGGATATGTCCCATTGCATAGAACATGGCCTTCACTGTGGCCAAATCTTCAACCTGGGGAAAAACAATGTAGCTGCACATGTGTTTAATCAGGACAGACAACACTATTGTCAGCACTATTCAGAACATTGGCTGTGACATTCCTGCTGCCAAGCCCACTGTCACTTGCAAAGAACCAGTTGCCAGGAAATGGAGCACTAATAGAACTTGCACAAGTGGGGGGATCCCAGTGCTGTGACGGATATCAGGTGGCCCTGTCAAGTCTATAGGTGAGTTTTATGTGCCTGTCCTCCAGTATTGCCAAGTCCACCAGGGCTCTGTACACGGGGGTATGTCTCCATCTCCTATTCACCCGCAGCGGTAGGAATCTATGGGGCAAAAGAGTGAGGAGCTGGCCACTAATTGAACAATGGATCTACAACAGGACTGCATCCTGTTAACTTGTAATGGGTTAGTGTGATATGTCCAGTATCTCCCAATTTCACCAGTGATGCAGCAATTTTTCAGGGCCCCCCCCCCGAAATGGCGTTCGCCTGTCCTGTGTGGAGGGACAGGTGGAAGTGAGGTAATTCCGCTGATGTTGTGCGCCGTTGCGGGATGCGGTCGAAAATCGCCATGCAACTCCTCATTGGTTAACATTGGGCCCTATGGGGGTTACAGTGGCCAATGGTGATCTACGTTGGTGGTGGTGGTATGCACCGCTGCAGACGTGACCGCCTTTTTCTATCTGATCCCTTACTTGCTACCTGATCTTCCACAGGAGAGGACCTGCACTGCATGTGCAGCTGAGACCTGTGTCTAGAACTTACCATGGCCCGTGTGATTGTGGAAAAGGTCCCAGCCTTCACTTCGGAGGAGTTGGAGAGACTGGTGGATGGGGTCTACCCCAGTACGTACTGCTGTATGGACCTCCAGACCAACAGGTGAGTACACTGTTGGCACTATGCATGTGGCAGGAATGCATGGAGTGGTGTGTGTGAAGGCCTCATGTAAGGGGGATGGGTGGATGTCCTCTGGGCGGTGTATAGGTTGTATGCAGAGCCATGTGTGTGTAAATGGTGATGTGAAGGGGCATTGTGGGACATAAGTGTAATAGGCAGGACTGTTTGTCTAATTCTATTTTCTCCTGTGTGTATTGCCTCTGCAGGTCAGCGCGCATCAAAAGAAGGGTCTATGGCATGCCATCACCAAGGAGGTGCGGACCCTGGAGTTCTATGGCAGGCGGAGCACCCACTGTCGCAAACGGTGGGAGGACCTGAGACGATGAGCACAGAAGACCACAGAGTCTGATGGCCTGCATACTGGCAGTGGCCTATGCTGAGGTGGATTGGTGCTTGAGGGCATCACAGCAGCCACAAGGGGGTGAGTACAGTGCCCATCTTTACAACTTACACAGGATGGTCTCTGGGTGGGGGATGAGTGTCAGTAGTTGCCACTAGGCCAGGCCTGACATTGCAGCGTAGGGCCCCTGGAGGCTAGGGTTCCAAAGGGAAAATCTTGCTACCTAGCTTGTAGGCATCCACAACTGGTCAGGGGTGCGTGGGTCCCAGGTGTGCTGCATTTGGTGGTGTGTGCCACTCCTCATGCCTTGGCTGCTAACTATTTTTCTGCTAGTGCTATGGCATATTGAGTAGGCCTGTTCCCTGTGTGTGAGGGTGCTGGGTCCACCAACTGTGGTGTTGGTGCAGCCATTGTCCCAGTGTATCCTTTGTCTCTTCCCCCCCTTTCTGTTTTGTCATCCTGTCCTTATGTGCATTAGCATCAACTGGCGGAGGAGCAGAGGCACCGGTGACAGAGGGAGCTGCATCCCACAGGACCCAGGAGGCAGAGTCCACTGACGCTGAGTGCACCAGTGGGACGGAGGGCAAGGGGTGCACCATGGTGGAGACTGGATGGGACACCACAGCTCCCTGGTGGTGGTGGACACTTCTGTGACCACCCCAGCTACAGGTACATCCGCCACCCCGTACCAGCACCACCCTCCCAGCAGTCTCTCAGCTAGTTGCCTGTGCCCGTTCACCCGGGAGAGTGGGCAGCTCCTTTGCCCCAGGCACCTCAGGCCCTGCCCCAGTTAGCTCTGCTGCCCTGAGTGAGGAGGCTATTGACCTCCTGAGATCCATCTCTGTAGGGCAGTCAGCCATTGTGAATGCCACCCAGGGGCTTGCCACCCAGATGCAACAGACTAATGCATTCCTGGAGGGCATTCACACTGGATTGGCGGCCCAACAGAGATCGATCCAGGCTCTGGCCTCCTCTCTGATGGCAGCCATTGTCCCTGTTTCTACCCTTCCTCCTCCAACTCCCACTGCCCAGTCCCATTCTCCTCAACCCCAACCCATCCCAAGCACGCAGACAGACAATCATGCACACAAGACAACACACAAGAGTGGTACAGGCAAACACAGGCACCACACTTCATCTCACAGGCACACACACAAACACCATCCAGATGCAGACACACTAACATCCACTATTTCCACTGTCTCCCCCTCCTCCTCCTCCACCTCCCTCCCAGTTCGGTCCACACTCACACCTGCATGCACTACATCATCCACTACCAGCATCAACACCAGACCAAGCAGAACACACACCTCACTTGAAGACACCCCCACAACAGCCGTGCACACGTCCCCTGTGTCCTCTCCCACTGTGTCTGTCCCACCTGTCCCAAGGTACACAAACGCAAGCACTCAGATACCCAACAGCCATCCACCTCACAACAGCATACAGCCCATGCACCTGCACCCAAAAGCAACAGACAGACACCTCCAACAACCACTCCCTCTTCCTCCACTCCCATTCCCTCCCCCTCTTCCTGCCCAAATGTCCCTAAAAAACTGTTCCTATCCACCATTGACCTCTTTTCTGCCCCTCCCCCCATCCTGCACGTATGGGCAGGGTTGGAAGAACCCAGCCAAGCACCACAGCCACACAGTCCACAGGCCCAGTCGTCACCAGACCCACTCGTGGTGGAAAAGGATCCAGGCCACATGTCCTGAAGGTGAAGGAGCCTGCACCAGGCAGCCTCAATGGAAAAGAGCCTGCCCCAGCTACCAGAAAGACCAAGGAGCCTGCACTAGCAGGCAAGAAGGGAAAGGAGTCTTCCCCAGCTGCCAGGAAGACCAAGGAGCCTGCACCAGCAGGCAAGAAGGGAAAGGAGCCTGCCCCAGCTGCCAGGAAGACAAAGGAGCCTGCACCAGCAGGCATGAAGGGAAAGGAGCCTGCTCCAGCTGCCAGGAAGAGCAAGGAGCCTGCACCAGCAGGCAGGAAGACCAAGGGGCCTGGGACAGGAACTGTGATGGAGCCCCTACCACCAACCATGGTTGTGCAGCTGTCTGATGTTGCAGGGGATGGGCAGGAGCCTCCCCCCACCAGCAGCACCACCACCACTGAGCAGCCGGCACTGCCGGCGGACGGTATATAATCCTGCCTCTATGGGCTGCTGTGCGGCCTGCCCCTGCAAATCCAGTGGTTATGACACCCACCTGAGAGACCGTGACCTTGCACTCCCCAGGATCAAGAACATGCCCAACACTCCCCAGGATCAAGAGCATAGGGCACAATGCCCCCTCCAGAACCAGTGGGTGAGACACCCACATGCCCAACACTCCCCAGGATCAAGAGAACAGGGCATGATGCACCCTCCAGAACCAGTTGGCAAGGCACACAATCGAGGGACTGTGGTACATCACTCCCCAGGACCAAAAGCACAGGGCATGATGCCCCCTCCAGAACCAGACGGGTGAGACACCCACATGAGAAACTGTGACCTCGCACTCCACAGGACCAAGCACAGGGCATGTTGCCCCCTCCAGAACCAGTGGGCAAGGCACCCACTCGACAGACTGTGGCCCATCACTCCCCAGGATCAAGCACAGGGCATGTTGCCCCCTCCAGAACCAGTGGTCTTGTAACATCTCCCGGCTGAGGTGCCCCCTGTCCCCAGTCCCCCTGAGGTGTCTGCCTATTTACCAACTGATGCCCCTGCAGTGTTCTCTCCATGTTGAAGCAGGTGACATGTGTGGCCTTGGACTTTGGCCTGTGGCCTTGTGGCCTATGAGCATTGTGGACTGGGCTGTGTCTCTTTTTCTGTACATATGTATATATCTATTATCTTGCCTAACTTATTTTTAATGCTCTGTTGATCTCATTACATTCACTTTTGTGAAATCGTTTTGTCCTTGCATTATTCAGCCGAGTGATGGGGTCAAATTGTTTTTATAATGCATCTGGTTGTGTGTATGGTGAGTGTGTGTGTTGTGCATGTGTGTGTCAATCACTTTTTTTCCCCCCTCCCTTGTATGCTAGGTGTCTGTACTCACCGGTCGTCTTTGCCGGTGTTGGTGTTCGTGGTGGAGCAGAATGTAGAAGATCATCGGAAAGACATGCAGTTCGGGTTCCATGGCTGCGTGGTTGTTCCCTGTATCTCCAATGGTGAGTCCTTTCCCTTCTGAGCTCAGTTTCCTCCAGGCTTTTGATGTTGTTGGTAGCGCCCCGGAAAAGGTGGCGAAATGTCTGGTCATAATATGGTGGGCAGAACTTTGACTTCCGCCTGGATGTAGGCGGCTACCGCCATGGTGCCCGTTGTTTGCGCCCTGGCGGTCGGTGTGGTACATTGGCTGTCTTTCTGAGATCTTTCCGCTATGGTCATAATTTGGCGGTAGTTACCGCCAGCCTGTTGGAGGTATTACCTCCACTTTATCACCGACTGCCAGGGTCGTAATGAGGGCCTCAATGTCCTCATGTTGTTGGCCCACGGATTCCTCCCACGACCCCTACCCCCACTGCCTGTGACCTTGGAGCAGTGTACCCCTTTCCGGTGGGTCCTGGAAGAACATGAGGCTGAGTGGCTGATGGAATAACATCTCCCAAGGCTGGAGGGCACAAGACAGGTGTTATGTTCCTTGTGACACAGGAAGTGGAGGTGTCCTGCTGCTGTTATGGTATTTCAGCTGGGGAGGTGGTGCTGTGGTGTGGGCTGAGTGTGACTCACTCAGGCTGTCTGGCCAGACCGACCAGAAGAACCAGCTGGCTCCAGATCATCCGGACTGGCAGGAGTGGAGTTCTCACTGATGGCCTGTTCTTGGGCTGGAATGGTGGTGTCGTGACTGACAGATGATGGTCCACTTGTCTGGGGTGTTGGACCTGAGGAGAATGCAGAGAATGTGTAATTAATATCTAGTTTGTGCATCATAGGTGCCTTTGCTTACAAATGGGGCAAAAAAATCTGAGTAGTAGCATGATTAGGCCTTTAGGTGCTTCTCAGAGTTTCACACATTCCGGCAGATTTACACAGATGCAAACTCCAATGCTAATTTTGTAGAGATGTCCTGGAATGGCAATGTTACCTTGCACTATTGGTTTGCAGGTTCCAAAACCGGGCATCTTGGTAGTTGTAGCCATATGCTGATACCATACACAATAGTTGTGATTTACACACATCTTATTCCATGACTACAGTAGAGATGAACACTCATTTACAACACGGACACACATATGCGTATGATGTGAATTAATGAAATTACTTATTACAAGCAGTTTACCTTAATGTGCAAATCGTTTTGTACTTGTTTTTGTGAAAAAAACATACATTGACATACAGCAAGGGATTTGGCAAACCCACAGGGAACAACACACAATCTAATTTGATTTATTGCACATTGTTACAAAAGGGAGAGACAACCATGATGCTAGTAATTGGTATGACACAAGATATTTTATGGAGTCAAGTTTAGATATATCTGTTTAGATAAGGGTGTAGGCCCATTCTAAAAGTCTACCTTAAGGGCAGGACTCCATTTGTGATTGTTGAGGCATTGCTAAACTAAACTTACCAGATTCCACTCCACCAGGGATTCTAGTAAAGCCTTCAGGATGTAGGATCTCCAAGACCTTCTCCTCCCAGGGAAAGAGTTGTAATGGGACTGGGAGACCCACCACCAATCCTCAGGCTCTCCAGGTGCCACTTATGAGGCCAGGGAATGGACTCTCCCCTGTAGGTAGTTAAACCTCTTCCTAATCTCCTCCTGTGTGTGCAGGTTGTTAGCTACAGCATTCACTCTGTCAACTATTCTGATCCCCATTTGCCTTTTCTGAGAATTTGTGATATTTTGGACTCTGTGTTGAAAATTCTACTGGCTGCATGGTGTTCTGCTGTGGGATGGCAAAGGACCATGGTCTGGAATTGAGTGTGTTTTATAGTGTTTTTTGCAGGTTTTCACGAGTGTCCAACATACAACAGGTGTGGACTACTTGCATCCAACTAATGGCCACAGTCAGAGAACTATACTGAATGGGTCCTACAATGGACTCCCGCCATCATGGGCCAACCACTGAAACACTGCCAGCATGACTATGTGATCTCTGTTGGGCTCTGCAGTATCCCACTATCAAGACGGAGGTGGAGGGCTGCTTGTAAGCATTGGAGTCTGCCACATCAACTGTGGAATGGAGCTTGCACAACAGAGTGGATTCTGGCGTGGCAGTATTCAGCTCAGCCTAATGCATCTAAATACGGCAGGTGGAAGACCTTCAACTCAACGGTCTTTTCGGGTTCACGCCTGATTCTGCATGGAATTGTGACCACTAACATCTAAATAGGGCCCTATGTTTTTAAACACTTTAAAAAAAGATTTTAAACAAAGAAACACACACAGCTCACCTCTGATATGCAGCAAGTCAGTTGTACATATGGCACACTGTACACATGGCAGTGAATCACAGTCCCAATCTTTCGGGGACCAACCACTTATCCCACTAATGCAGCAGGTCTTGGGACTTCAGCAGACTTAAGTCGCATCCTGCATTTAGGCCAATGGCTGCTGATCTGCTCCCACTCTTTGGCCAGTTCCTACTTTCATAGACTTTTCAGGCAGGGATGACCAGCCCATATCCATTTTCCATTGCTCCAAGTCAGGGCAACTGGAGTCCCCCACTGTTGGACTACACTTTTCCTAGTCACCATAAAACACAGCCTGCAAAAGATCTTGACATATCACTGAATTGCTACCTCTCCTTAGAGATCCAGTATCACCATTTTGGCTGATAAGAGTCCTATTAGATCAGTAATATCCATAAGGCATTGTTCCACCCCAGACCAGAATTTCCCCAGCACTGGGCATGCCCAAAACATGTGCAACATAATTCCTCTTCGGCCACAGTTTGACCATGTCTTTCTTTATTATTGTCAGCCTGTCCGGCCATAACAAACTCACAATTTACAAGTTAAAAACGTCACTTCATAATGCATTAAAGGTCACATGATAAAATACTGTTTTATCAATAAAAATGCCATCATTTACAATCAGTTCATAGGTATACGCCATCACACAGAGCTAAAAACACCTACAATAGTCATGTATAAACTTTACAAAATATGGTCAATGACAATCACAACATTACTTTATCACGAAGCGCACTAATCAGCTTTCGATACAGGTTTTATAAGGCTTCAATTGGATATAATTGTCCTAAAACTGATTAGGCAAGACCATGTGAGGAAACCCCCAAACTACTAGCATACTAAAATACTTTCCCCTTCAGATCTACTTCAACCTTGTCTGTAGTTGCTTAAGGGATGAAGGGCAACAGAATCACCTATTAAGCTAAGATTGAGATAGTACTATTAGAATATACCTCATCCTGCACCACTTTCCCAAGAAGATAAGCACCTATAAGGCTCAGCTATGCTAAAGATATATTGACATAATAGTACTAGCAGTATGTTAATGTAACAATTATAAAAATGCTGAGAGCTGTAGATGAATAAATTATCTTAATTCCCATGCCTCTAAAATGTATGCTGAAACAGTCGTCACAATGTCTTTATCGTCAGAGTGCATACAAAAGGCTTCGGCTTCCCCGCATTTCCTGACACCATGCTTTTTCAGTCAGTCAGTCAAAGATCTTTATTCAGCGTATTGCCATAAAAGCACACATACATTACATAAAATATAAATAACTATTAAAATACAATCCTTATTACTTAGTTCAAAATACGAATATCTTCATTCGACTAGTGTTACAAAACTAATTATCAGAACATATCAAGAAATATCCCGCAGCCCTTCTGAGTGGGAAAATAATGATTTACACACATTAAAAATCCTGATTGGCAAAATACAATCACATAATTAAAATTACATTAGTAAACAGTTACATCGACCAATTCATATCAGTTCCTAATGGCAATGGCTGATATAATAAAACTTAAAACTGAACTACACATTTGTTTGGAGGAAAGTCTTTGAATACCAATCAGTGCCTCCTTATAAAAAATAGTATGTAGTTTACGCAAAATTGGCAATATAAAAGCTTTCCTAGGAGCTGAATAGAGTGAGCAAAATAAAACAAAGTGACAAGTGCTTTGTTTGGAAAAATTGCCACAAGGACATGTCGGTAAAATTTTTTGCCACATACATTTCTTTGTAAAAGCCATTCTAAAATGAATTATATTTAATCTAAAAGAAGTAAAGAGTACAAAGAAGGAATTGGAAACCAGATGAAATGTGGTTCTATCAAGGTTGAAGTTGAAATCTGCACATACAGTTCAAATGTTTTCAATTTTTCTGCCACTTGATATCTATGATTCATAATATACTCTATATATCGAGATTTGACCATTTCCTGAGCATTTGCAGGCATAAGCTCAGGTTTAAAATACATGATCTCCAGATCTAATTTCCGAAAAGAATTATGTACGAAAGTAAGCCATGGAATTTTATTATGTTTGGCTAGTTGGATACAATCTTTTAAACAATCTTGAACTAAACTAGCCGCAGGATTTAACCATACTTTTATCCATAACAAGAGTGGGGCGATATCAGTCGAATCCTTAATGTAACGAATTCCCAACTCCTCATGGCATATAATATTCGCTACTTTCTTGGGTACCAGAAGCAGCCGATGGAGAAATGTATTCTCTACCCGTTGTAAAATGGTTGAGCTAGTATATCCCCAAAGGCCTCCCCCATAAGTTGCTGCTGAAACACATTTAGATTTATAGACCGTAATAATCAGGTGGACTGGTCTGTGACCTAATCTACGGGCAAAACGAAAAATCGCTTCCATATTTCTCTCCATTTGTTGAGCCTTTAAGTTAAGATGGGGGTTCCACGACAAAGAGGAACTTAAATGCAATCCTAAATAACAAAAATCTTTCAGCTTTGTTAAAATATTTCCCCCATATTAAAACATTTTGTTCACGTATTTCTGGGTCCACAGATCATAACATGTGACTTTTTAAAATTAACTTTCAAATCAAGCTCTTGCGTAAAAGTTAAAAAAAGGTCCAAGAGATTCTGTAAGCCGTTTGCTGTACGAGCAATTAAGACAGCATCATCAGCATACAGTAAAACCGGAAGTTGTCTAAGACCCATTCTAGGAAAATCCTTGCCATTTTTTACAAAAAAATTATAAAGACCATTAATATATAACAGAAATAAAAAGGGTGCCAAAGTACAACCCTGTCTAACACCCCGTTTAAATGGGAGGGCATGGGACCTTTCGCCATGCTGACCAAACTGCACTGAGATAGTAAGATCAGTGTATAATCGTTTAATCAGTTCCAACAAATCCTGATCAACCCCCATTGTGTCCATTAGTAACCACAATTTCTCTCTATTCACCAGATCGAACGCACTAGATAGGTCAATAAAAGCTAAGTGAATAGATTCTCTTCTGGTAATGACAAATTTGCTAAGAATGAGGTGCAAATTTAAGGCCTGGTCCACTGTGCCTAGTCAAGGCCTAACGCCATATTGAATTGGGGACAGGATTTTTGTCCTTGTCACCCAATCCTCAAGCCGATTCAAAATAACACTCCCCAGGATCTTTGCCGTAGAGTCAATGAGAGAAATTGGTCTATAACAGGTGGGGTCAAGCCTATTACCCTTTTTAAAAATCGGGACAATTATTGCCGTTAGCCATGAGGAAGGAATGGAACTTTTAATGGCGCTATTCAAAAATTTGTAATTAACTGGCCCCACAAATCGGGTAAGGATTTAAATAATGCTTTTTAAACTGTGGCCGTAAATATAGTTTATTAAGTTAGATCGTAAAGTGGCATAATACGAGAAAATAGACTAATGTTTCTTGGCCACCAAGGCAGGGACAGCAGTCAAACCTCCTCGTCAGAGCTGGGTACCACGTTTTGGTCACCAAGGTCACCGGTAACGCGCCCATATGAAATTTGAAGTAAAGAGATCTTTTTTCCTCAGGGTAAATACTGTCAATATAAGTGGTTTGTTTAAGTTCTTGGTTAAATAAAAGGTAGCACTTTAACAAGGGACCAGGTCAATTAAAAGTCCTCAGAATCTTATGATCTCAATATGCCTTTATGACTGCATCAAGACTGGATTTCTTAATTTTTTACGGGTGGGACCAAAGTTCTTCTGAGCCTATGGTGGCCAGAGTAGTTGAAACATGATTGAACCAAGGCAACTTTTGATAATTTTGTAGGTTCATGATGTCAGTCATTGCAGATTTGTTTGATTTAAATTCCTCGTTGGACCAAATAATGAACCATTATCTTATTGGTGCCAATGCTGTATAGTCTTCGATTTTTCCTATTTGCATATCTGTTCTTATTGCGTCCATTGGTGTACCATGGCCCAGACAGAGCAAGCGTCACATAAAATAGTTTTTGGGTGTTTGTATTACTGGGATCTTTTTCAATCCCCAGATCTCCTCACCATACAGTGCAGCAGCCCCTGCTTTCATTTTGTAAGCCAGCAATGCGGATCTCAGAGAATGAGTTTTCAAATCTTAGCACAGCACCAGCTTGTTGGGCCAAGAAGTTGTTGCTTTTATCTGCCTGCGGGTTCCAAGCCAATTTTCATCCACCCAACACCCCAGGTAATCAAAGTTCGTTACTCGGTCCAGAGATCTGTTACTAGCCTTAAAGGTAGCTCGCAGCTTCTGTTTTTGATTTTGTTTTAGCTGCATTTATCGTCAAGTTCCTTGAGGCATAAAAGGACTCGAAACCCTTTATTAGTCGATGCATTGACATCTCTCTTCTGGCCAATAACACAGCATAATCAGCAAAAGCAATATAGGTATGTTTTCTTTCGCTAGTTTCTGCAAGTCAAGGTTCACATTCTTTATTTTTTGACCCACTTCATTTATGTAGCAGTTGAATTGGGTTGGGGCGAGGGCCCACCCTTGTTTAACACCTCGTTAGATTGCAATCTATGGCATAATTTCTCATACTGTAGCTGACCCTTGTGGTGTTTCCTGTGTGTAGTAAAATTAGCAGCCTTAAGATCTCTTCAAGGATACCCATTTCTGTCAGGAGTTGCCATAAGATTGGACGGTCTACACTGTCAAATGCTGTTTGAAGATCGACAAATACCAAATATAGCGGGGAATTGTTTAAGGAGACATATTTGAAACATCAAGTTCATCTTGAAGAGCTGATCTATTGTACTTTGGCCCCTCCTAAAACCAGCTTGGTATGATGATAGTAGATCTCCTTCTTCTATCCACTGCTTTAGGCGAGATGGTATCAATTTGGCAAAGATTTTTCCGACACTGTCAAGCAGTGATATTGGCCTGTAATTACATTTTTAAGTATTGGAACAATTATTGATTTCCTCCATGATAATGCAATTTCTTCAAAGGACCAAACACTGTTGTATATGCGGGTTAGAACTGGTAGCCATAAAGCTAGGTGGTCACGATAGACGTCTGATAGAATTCTATCTGGGTCTACTGCTTTATGCAGTTTTTGAGAGAGGATAACTTGTGCATCTTCTTCCTTGCTAAATTCATGCACTAACACCGTAGCACAGGGTGTAACATAAACCGTATATCCGGACTTGAACTGGGGTGTATTGGTGGAAACGATCTGATCAATTGTTTCATTTTGAGGCACCTTGGGCCGCTGAGTCATTATCGCACAGTTCTTTGCTAGTAGAATTATCTTGCTTGAGTTGTAATTGCTCCCTTCCAACACCTGTTTATGACCTATCAGATCAGAAGTGCTTTCTGATGTAGTCTTGTCTTCTCCTTGGTACAGAGTGGTGAAATGGTCAACCTAGAGTTGTGGATTAATGTTAAATTCCACATTTTTTGGAGGGCCTTCACATCTCCACCTGATTATTTCTCAAAATGTGTTTGAATTTCCCACAGAGATTGCAACTAGAAGGTCTCCCCAAAGCTTGTGTGGGTATATCTTCTTTTTTATACTTTAACAATATCTTGTAGTGTTGCCTACAATCTAAGAATTGTTGCTCGTTGATGTTACTCGAGAGCCGATTCTTTAAGGCATGTGATAGTACTTTTTAAAATTTTAAGCATTCTTCATCGAACCACCCTTGATTGTCAGATGGAATGTTTTTGACATTCATAGATCTTTCCATTGATGTTTGTACTAGGAGATCATTACATTTTTGCAACAAAAGGGAAACTTCATTGTCAGATAGATCTAAAATCATGGAGAATCATGCCAACCAGGTTTGACTACAGGTATAGATATAAGGATCACACTCAGCGGCCGTTACAATGTTTTTCCTATTTGGTCTTAAAATGATAGTTGGGCAATTGCCTTTGCACGGAGGAGCAGGTTTCCAAAGGCCTATTATCAGGAAGGACCATCTTCATTAGCAGCGGGTCATGATCACTTTCGATCCTGTCCATAACTTAAAAGTCTATGATATAATGTCAAGCATCGATGTTTATCGCCATGTAATCGATGATACTTTGCCTATTTCCAGCTCAGAAGGTAGATTTTGATAGTTTATCTGATTTAGTTCTTCCATTTAGAGTGCGAATTCCACCTCCAATCAAGGCTTCAAAAATTATTTCTCCTTTCTCTGAACCTCGACATCGCTGAATGGAGGGGTTTGGAATATTTCAAACACTTTTTTCTTCTGCTATTAGCTCATCCACTAGTAAAGGATGCGGTTCGGTGTTGAAGTCGACACATATTAATAGGAAATTATTACAAAACTGGAGTGGGTGCCCCCCCATGGATCCAATTTGTAGTTTCAACTGATCTCCAGTTCTTCTCTTTAGGATATACTCTTTGAGCAACCAGATTTCTGGCTTGACTTGAGCCCAGCTAATAGGTCAAAAATACACATTCACAATTTTAAATGTCCACGCCTCATGTCTCACTATAATTGTGAATGGTATTGCTTATACAAGTGTGGGTTGCTACAGAATTTCTGAGTAACAATGTTCTAACCCAAATAGTCAAACCCCCTACTGGCCTGCCTTTGTGTTGTCTGATTGCTGGTAGGTAAAACGTAGAATACCCATCTAAGTAGACGCTTTAATAGACAATGTTTCCGGAAAGCTACTAACATCTTGTTGTTTGATAAATTCTATCCAATCCTTGTCCTCATTCTTGGGCTTTGGGCCTTCGATATTCCAACTTAATAGATTTTAATGCGATCTTATTTCACCTTTTATTTTGGAAAAGTTCATTTTTTGCTACAAACTTCTCTGCTGCTGTTCTGACAGTGACTTTTGTACTTATGGCTGAGGTACGGGACAGAAGTTGTTACTTACCTCAGGGGCAAATATGATTGTAACTTCCTGGTTTTTATTTCTTCCGGGGTGCATCTCAGTATACTTACAGCCTTCTTGCATCTGGCTTCTTTGGAGTCATACTTCATCTTGTACTTTACCTTTAATATCAAGTGCGGGCTGTTGGGGTGCAGGCTGAGCAGTATCATTCAGCTGCTGGAGATGCCTCATCTGGTTGCAATATTCGCCTAGCCAGGCCTGGTGATGGTATTTTTTGTGTGGAAAGAGCAGGGGCAGGGAATATAAGATCATCATCAATTTCCTCGTGGATGGCTGGTTTTCTACTTTGCTGTATGTCCTCTGATTCAGTATACTTGGATATCTTAGTTTTTATCTTAGCATTTGTTTGTGGTGTACGCTCAGTTGATGTTGGGTGTCATTACAATTTCCCACTACGTGCAAGTAGTGTGCTTGGGCTGGGTGTTCTATTTTAGTGACAGTCCCACCTTCGGAGTGTGTGTCTTGAGTATAGTATTGTGTTGGTTTTAATGTCTCTGAGCTCTGTTTAACCTTTCCATTTATGATTCCTCACTTGCACAGGTTATTGCCTGGTTCGTTGCCAGATCCGTTTCCATCCTCTTCCTGTTTGTATTTACTAAATTGGATGCTGGACTTCTCCTGTATACCATGGGTACACGATTTATATGAGAGTGAAGGGTACAGCTTTTATTGCACACCAAACCTGGATTTTTGTTCAAAAATCGCTATCCTTTTCAGATATTTTTCCTGGGCTATTTACGAAGGTGTTTTGACCTACATTCTGTTGACGAGCGACATCATCCTTTCGGGATTGCACTATTTTTTGATGTTGCCTTGCTGCCCTTTACTGTCATGTCAAGTTTTTTATCTTTTTTTGCTGTGCCTTTTTTACTCCCCTTGGCTTTTTTCCCCTTGATTTTCGCTTTCCCCTTTACTTGAAACCTTTTTCTCTGGGCCTTCTTTCCGTCAGCACTTGAAGCTTTAGTTGCTGGTGTGAAGATTCCACTCAGCTCCTCTATTGTGTCACCAGTACAACAGCGGGTTTCTGGGCAGTCTACACGTCCCAAGGGTGGTGGAGCTGGGATGTTCATTGGCTTTCTTTGCACTTTTTCTTTAGACTCAGGGCCAGGCATGGACAGATTTTTAAGGTTAAGGGGGTCATTACAACCTCGGTGGTCTTTTTCCAAGACCACGGAGGGACCGCCGTGCTGAAGACCTCCAGTGGTGGCGGTTTCCGGCTCGGTGTATTATGACTGTTGGCAGCTCTACGTCGTTTTTCCGACGGAGAGCTGCCAACAGCCATAGTGACGGGTGGCAGGGAAGTGGAGGTTGCTCCACCTCCACGCCAACAGAACACCGCCCAGCGAATCACGACCTGTGATTCCCGTGGCGGTGTTCTGTTGGCGGTGTGGTGTCGGCGGAGCTGCCCCCATGGCTCCCATCTCCTCCCGGAGGATCGACGGAACAGGTAAGTCGATCGTCCGTTAGGGGAGTGGGGTGGGGAGGTGTTGTGTGGGTGCATGGGGTTGTGCGTGTGTGTATGTAGAGGGGGTGTGTGAGTGCGTGTATGCTTGCGGGGGTGTTGCGTGTATGTGTATGTGTAAGGTAATGTTGGGGGTCGGGGTGGGGAGGGGGGCCCTGCCACCTTTGGGGGGTGGCAGGGGTGGTGGGGGGTGTAGGGGAGGGAGTCGGGGTGGGGGTGAGGGGTGGGGGAGACCCCTATCAGTGCCAGGGAAGGAATTCCCTGGCACTGATAGTGCTTACCACCATGGATTTCATGGCGGTTCCTACCGCTGGAAATCCACGACGGGAAGCAGGGTCAAAATACCGGCAGCGGTATTGTCACGGCCGCCGGGCTGGAGACCCAGCTCTCCAGCCCAGCGGGCGGAACGGAGAAGCGGCGGATGACAATGGCGGTAACCGCCATGGTCATAATCCTCAAAAAAAGACCGCCAGCCTGTTGGCGGTCTTACCGCCACTTTAACACCGTCCGCCAGGGTTGTAATGACCCCCTAAGTCTGCAGTCCTTGATTATATCGTTAATGACCTTTGGAACTTCCAATAATTTCTCCAACAGTGGGCCACATATTTGCCTATCTTCAGAATCAGCAATGGACTGTAGTCTTAAGTTTTCCCTTACTACGCCTTCCACCAGAACCATTCTATGATCTATGCCCACTATTGATGCTGTGAATTGACTAGTCAGCTCAAGTTTGCTATCCAGTTTGACAGATTGGGCCATGAGCGCGTTTGCAATTGAGTCCAATGTTACACAAATGATCTTCATGATGTTGAGTATAGATTGATCTAGGGGAACATCTTTTTCGTTCTTCTTTTTACTTTTCCCATTTTGGTTGTTGTTTGTGTGACCTTCCGATTGATTCTCCTCCTCATCCCTAGTCTCCTTTGAAGTGTTACCATACCAGAGGTTTAATCATGCGATGTTATACTATCCAATTGGAGATCTACTTTACCGATGGCAAAATTGTCAAATGAGGAAAGCTCCAAACTGAATGATCCAAAATCCTGTTTACCCAATTCAGAATTATCTTTTCCTATTAGGACTGTGAGAAAGGACTGTGACTTTGGAGGCTTCAAAAACTGCATATTTAATGACTGGTCTAATTTATGTCCCTTTGCATTTATATCTTGAGCAGCTCCTGTGTCATTGGGTACTTTCTGGTTGAGTTATTTGGATAATATTCTTGAGTTCTTGTTCTTGTGATCCTGGTTGTGCCCGATGATGGTTCCTGTGATGTTCCTGGCTCTTGGTTTGTTATCCTGGTAATAGATCCCCTAAGGCTGTTGCTTCCTGTGGGGATAGTGTTTTTTACTTCTGGAAATTGCTCCTTGATTGAAAAGTTATGCATTGATTGAAATGGTGGCTGTGAGAGTATTTATAGCTGCCGGGCCCCTAATTGTTCTAGTTCGGCCCCCTCTGACCTAACGTCACCATTTCCCCCCTGCAACTGCTCGGGGGCAACGTAGGATATGGTGTGCTGCACGTGCAACTGATCGGCACTAGAATTAAGATAGTTATAATAGTTGGTTATGGTGTTTGCCCAGCAAGCGGGTCTATTGGGAGAGGTGAGCCTTTAGTGACTGATTATGCAGTGCTTGGTTGAATTTTCTAGTCTCCTTATTTCATCCAGCTCCGGGGGCACCTTTGTAGGCTGTTGTCGTCTTTTGGATACATTTGTAAGGTTGCTTGGACTTGTGTTTCTTCCCGGCATTATTAACATCCAGTATCATAAATTTCGCCCTGTCCAAATTGCCACAATGTCATTAGTATCATCAGTATCAACAGGGGAAGGCAGGAAGAGTTTCAGACTGGGCATCCCGGCATCTGCCTCCACATCGTCATCACCCAGGCTTCTAGATAGGGTTCCCCTCTATTTGTTTTGCAGGCTTTACTGCAGTTAGGGGCACGATTCCAGGTTCCTGCTTTGGTTCCTGCTCAGATTCCTGTTTAATGCGTAAGTGATTTCTGTTATGTACTAGGGCTTCCTTGTCCCTCTTTGATTTTCCCCTTGTTACATTCATGTTAGAAGATCATGACTTTTGGGGATTCTCAAAATGTATTAATTTATTAATTTGCTAATTTTTATAATCTGTCGCTCCACTGTCTCTTGCACTCACTTCATTGCTTTACTTTGATTTGTTCTCCTTTTTTCCATGTTTGATTCCTTTTTGTAATTCTTATAGCTCTTGTAGCTTGTAGTCCTTACTCCTTGGCCTTTGTATCTTACAGCCTTACAGCCCTACAGTCTCACAAAAAAAATCTCACAGAGAGGCTGAAAAGGCAGAGACAGACGAGACAAGGTGTGGTAGGTGAACAGGATGCCGGCTGCTTCTGTGGCTCTAAGCCTGCCTTAGGCCAACCGCCCCAGCTACAGCCCCTTTCTCCTCATCCTCTGTCCTTTGTCCTTTGCCCTATGATTATTGTGTGTTACAAGAAATTTGCCAGCACTGCCAGTAAGAGTGGAAGGAGCGAAGTAAGGGCGAGAGTAACTTTAAGGACAGGAATGACAAGAGGTCCGTTGGCGTTCACTCCCTTCCACCAATGTAATACCGCTCGACCCTGAAGTAAGGAAAGGAGAGGCCAGCAGCCAGAGGAGCAAGCCTATCAGCACGCCTCACCTCAGAGCTCCACTCAGCTCCGGTTTCCACCAGTTTCCTCCAGTTCCAGCTCCTGTCACCAACTCCTGTGTCCTGCCTTGCCTCCTCAAATGCGATCCTCAAGGGGTTGCCCTTGATGCAACCCTGATGCACCAGGCCGTCAGTCCATATTATAACACACCTCCTTGTGTGCTTCAGTAGCCCCAATGGCCCGGCACCTGCTTTGAGCCTTGTGTGCCGCCTTGTATAGCACTCTGCTATGTGCCTTCAAGCTGAGCCTCATGACAATCGACCACAGGGCACAGTGTGGCATGATGCGGCCTCATGAGGCACCTCCTTGTGCCGTCGTGCCTGTTTGCCACCGAACCACCCAGCCCAGCCATTTTGAGCCGCTGGGCCGCCAGCAAGCCCCTCTGCGACAAGGCCAGCCATGTGCAGGAGTACAGAGGACAGAAACAGGAACAGGGGCGGGGGGAAAGGATCTTACCCCTCCCTCACAAGCAATGGCAAGCACACAAATGGGCAAGTGTGTGGGGCAGGAGAGCGGCCCGATCAGCACCGGCTCTGCTCAACGCCCGTGCCCACGATCAGAGTATCGATGTCACAGCGTCAGAGTCTCTTTGTAAGAATGTAGGGTTACAGTTAAAGAGACAGCAGTAATTTGTGCAACAGACAATCCTACCCAGAGGTACCCTACTGAAATACGGCCTGTGCAGGATCTTTAACTGCACAAGGCAAAAGCCTTTCTGTGTGGCAGCCTCCCATGGTGCAGCTAGCGCTTCTTCCCAATCTACTTCTTCAAAAGGACCCAGATCTTCCTCCCATTTCATCCAAAGATATATTAGGGGTTAGGGGCATGGTGTAAGTTTTCCAGTAGAGGAGATATATGGCTTTCTGTTGAAGTGCCAATGCGAAGAGTGCTCCTTCCAGTGGCGATGCATCCACCAGGAGGTCAACATGATTCACCAGAGCACTGTTCAATTCTAGGTACCTAAGTGTCTGCCAGGTTGAACTCCCTTTGAAAGTCCTCCCATTTTTTAGGACCTCCCTCCTTCCATATGTCCGGAGCCTACTAATGCTGATTAAATCCCAAATCCTGATGCTCCACAGAATCCCCTCCTCCTGGGTCATATCAATGGCCCATAGGGGGTTGTGTTTGCTAGGGTCTTAACCCACTTTAGACATCTTAATGTTCTAACTCAGATCCAGAGTATCATCAGGGTGTGTTGTGGAAGTGAGGCCATCTCCCTTGTTTGTACAGCACAGGCTGATAACGTCCAGAGCCCATTACATGTCCATCTAGCTGTATTAAGGGTTCATCTAAAGGATCAAAGGTCCAGTCATTAATTGTAACCAGTTGTGAGGCCCAGTAATATGCCTGTATGTTGGGAAGGACAATTCGTCCCACCTATACCTTTCTGGTCAATTTTCCCAAAGCAAATCTGGCTTGGTTTATTTTCAAGAGTAAGGGCCTCACCTCTGTCTCTATCTGTCTGAAGAACTCTGGTGGGATCTGTTAGGAAGTGTATCACCTCTGTCTCTATCTGTCTGAAGAACTCTGGTGGGATCTGTTAGGAAGTGTAATGGAGTACATAACCACATTTAGACAGTGCAATCATCTTAAGCATTGTAGCCCTTCCCAAGTGTGAGGCATTATTACTGAATTTGTCAAGGACTGAATATTAGTTCTTACGAAATAATTATTCACAATCTCTGGTGACATGTATCCCTAAATACTTGAAACACCCTGAGTCCATAGGGATAGGGTGATGTAACATTGCCAGTGTCAACTGCTTAGACAAAGGGTATAATACCAATTCCTCATAGTTGTTTTGGCAGCTAAAATAGTCCCCAAATAAATCTAACATTTGCAATAAATGATCTAAGGTCAACTCCAGGTCTGCCAGAAAGAGTAGGATGTCATCCGAGTATAGAGATATTTGCTGTTCCCAAGTGTCCTCCCAGCTGAGCGTGCATATCAGGGTGACACCTCATACCCAGCAGGTGAATGGTTTCAGTTCCAGTGCGAAGATCATTGGGGACAACGGACATCGATGTCTAGTCGCCCTCAACAGGTGGAACCGCTTGAAGTATAAACTACTTACCCTGACTCTGGCCAGCAGTTCGAATAAACCCACATGGGCCAGAAAGTTAGAGCCAAATCACACACGTAACAGGATTTCAGCCATAGATACCCACTCCAACAGATGCCATAGTGGCATCCAATGAGAGGACTGCGTTCGGTGTTGCAGTGTCTTTGGTATATTCCATACAGCCAAAAATTTGTCTGAGATTAAGGTGAGTACATAGGTCTGGCATGGAGCCTAACTGAGCTGGGTGCACTAATGTAGAAACGCCCCGTCCAATGTGCAGTGCCGGTATTTTGCCCAAAGTTTTTGACCTGATGTTAAGCAACAGAATTGGCCTTCAGGACGCACACTCATCTTTATTCAGACCTTTTTTCGTATAAATGCAAAGTTTCACTATAATTAACTCCAAATATATGTACATTGACAATACATTTATCTTCAAGGTACGTCATGTGGAGTTAAGAATAGTAAACCTATACTTACCTATTTGCACTTACCTTCTCGCATGTCCTGTATTGCAAATCATTCCGTGGGCCTCCTCTGTGCGGTGATCCTGGTTCCTCCTACAACTGATAGACAGGCACATGGGGTGGCATGCACAGTGTCCCCGTCCTCAGATTCTCCAGACATCCCTCATGGGGGCACTTTGCCGATAGGGGCCACAGGAGAGCGGGTCAGCAGGACAGATTAGATGGGAATGCAAAGCACAAACACCAGCCCCTCTGCCTTGAGGCCCACAGCTCCTCCGCTGCGATTGGCCCAGCCTTAGAGTTCAATGGTAAGGATCCAGTAGCGGGCCCACCCTGTGTCTCCTCTGCAGCCCTGCACCTCCAGCGCAGGGTCCAGTACAGCAACCCACACCATAGCCTGGCACAACCTGCCATAGGCTGGTACAGCGCAGCAGCAGCTGAGACCCACAGCCTAGGGGGTCCAGGAGCATACTCTAGCAAAGTCTCTACCCCCAAGCACACCGCAGACCAGGAGCACAGCACCCCTGTGCAGGATGCAGTGCCTCTGGTCAGATAATGAATGATAGGGTTGAGTGGAGAGCTTAACAAAGAGCAACCGCCATCTACAGTGGCTCAACCACACCACACTGCATGTTTTTAAAACACATTGGGCCTCATTACAACCCTGGCGGTAAATCCTGCTGGCCGCCGTGCCGACGGCCACCAACATACTGTGTCCGCGGTGGAAATCCGCAACGGGTATTATGACCCACACTGAGAATTCTGCCACTATACAGACACCCACACAAGTCCGCCACACCAAAAGTCAGTGATAAACTAACGATAGCAAAACCCACATCGTCACGCCAACAGGAATACGCCCACACTATCACGACACACGAATCAAAGCAGCGGTCTTTTAACCGCGGTAAACCATAGGCGGTACGCACCACCGCGATCAAAATACACACACACTTACAAAACACAACCACATTGGGCAATTCAAAATACACACACCTGACACACATACCCACACCACACCCACACACTCAATTCAATATAAAACACACATCCACATTATCCACAACCCCTTACAATGAAAAAGTTTGAAGAAGCATAGAGAGAGAAAAGCAAAGACCACACCACCATCCAGAGGCACACAACACCATCACTCATACACCATCCATGCACAAAACACCACACACCCCAACACATCACCCCACACATCACATCTAACATTACCTCACACATCACTCACACCACATCATGGCACCTCAAAGACACCCCAGGTTTTCTGAGGAGGAGCTCAGGGTCATGGTGGAGGAAATCATATGGGTAGAGCCACAGCTTTTCGGATTAAGGTGCAGCAGACCTCTATTGCTAGGAAGATGGAGCTATGGCGGAGAATCGTCGACAAGGTCAACGCAGTGGGACAGCACCCCAGAACACGGGATGACATCAGGAAGAGGTGGAACGACCTACGGGGGAAGGTGCATTCCGTGGTATCCAGACATCAGGTAGCAGTACAGAGGACTGGCAGTGGACCCCCACCTCCTCCCCCACAACTAACAACATGGGAGGAGCAAGTCTTGGCAATCATGCATCCTGAGGGCCTCGCAGGAGTAGCAGGAGGACTGGACTCTGGTAAGTCAAATCTTTACTACTACATCCCCCACCCCACCTGCATGCCATCACATACCCCGCCCTCACCCCCATTACTCCAACACCTCACATATGCCTCACTATCACAACCCACCCATCCCAATACCAAGCCCTGCATGCAACACATATGCATGGACCCCCATCACCAGACCCCAACATCACTAATCACACAAGGGCAAACACTTTAATGCAAGCACAGGAGTAGACTGTAACTCACCCATTGCACAAGATGGCACACACAGATACAATAACTATGCATTTACACCCCAACAGGACCATACCCAATGTCACCGGACAGGAGGTGCCAGACATATCCAGTCCCCCCACAGAAGAGGCCCACAGTGATGACAGCAGCTCTGCACGCCTGGATCAAGATGACCAGCCTGGCACATCAGGGACCTCTGGATAGTCGGTTCCCCTGTCACAGTCACAAACCAGCACTGAACCTCCCCCTCAGGAAACACCACCACAGCACCCACCCAGCAGGCCCATCCCTCTGTCCCCAGGACACGTCAATCAGCAGTGTGTACACCACTACAGGGACCCCAGGCAAACCCACCAAACCAAGACAATTAGGGACCTGGGTCAGTGGCAGTGGGCACACGGTTCAGGGGACAGAGGCACAGGATAACAGAGAAACTGGGAGGACTGCTGTGCAACAGGTGGAGGACAGGCCCAGGGAACCCACTCTCCACGAGGCACTCTCAAACATCATGGGAGCATACCACCATCCCCAGGAGACCATGGGCACGGTACTGGCCAAGTTTCATGAGACCCAGCGGCTGCAGGAGGGACAGTCCCTGGGGATCAAGGAGGACTTGAAGTCCAATAACACCACCCTGGTCACCATTGCAGGGGTGCTGGCAGACATTGCCAACACCATGAGGGAGACAGTGGCATACCACCGGGCCCCTGACACTAGCCCAACCGATGAACAGCCTACCACCTCCGCCGGCACTAGTGGACAGGAGGCCCCGCCACAGGAACAACAGCCCACCAGCACCCCACCCCCTGCAGAAGGAGAACCACCCTGCAAACAGGCCCTGCGATCCAGGCAGAAGCCAGAAAGCATTGCCAAGACCCCGCCAGGAAATAAGATTCTCCTGAATGTCACCCTTGTGTCCCACTCTGTCACCCTGTCCACCTTGAACTGCCATTTCTTCCCTTCCTAAGCCCCCTTGGACAATGCACCTGTGATACCAAGAGACTGGATCCCACTATGGACCTTCCTCCACCATCACCCCAGCCCCTTCCACATACCCCCATACACATTAGCCCATAAATAAACACCCTTGAATCACAAACCAATCTGGAGTCAGTCTGTTCTTTCACAAATGTATAATTACAACACCATTCACAAATATCAATGTAAATATTCATTTGCTCATACCAATGTATGACAGTTGTTAGGCAGCAGTAAATATAGCAGAAGGCAGAATAAGGTACCCAGATCTGTGAAATGGAAAGCCAAAGTGAACTGTCAGTGTCCATAGACAGAGGTTAAGAGGCTGACTTATACAATGTACTACAGTAGTCAGATATGAGAGTAGAAGTGTCAGTCTCTTACCTGTGTGTCACTGGAAGTACTGCATGATGTAGTTCGTTCGGTTGTCAATATCTTCTTCCTCTGCCTCCTCTTCCTCACTGTCCACAGGCTCAACCGCTGCCACAAGACCATCATCAGGCCCATCCTCCTGCAGAAAAGGCACCTGGCATCACAATTCCAGGTTGTGCAACATGCAGCATGCCACGATTATCTGGCACACCTTCTTCAGTGAGTAGTATAGGGGGCCACCTGTTAGATGGAGGCACCGGAATCTGGCCTGCAGGAGGCCGAACGTCCTCCCAATAATACACCTAGTTCACCCATGTGCCTCACTGTAGCGTTCACCTGCTCTTGTCCTGGCATTCTTCACTGGGGTCAGTAGGCATGACAGGTTGGGGTAACCAGAGTCATCTGCAAATGTTGAGGGATATCTGTTAGACACACACTAACCCTTAGGGACGATCCCATTCCCAGACACCTATTCATACTGTGTGGGGACCTTGGTGCCTCTGGAGTTGGCCCATCACATAAGGGATACTGCTATTCCTCAAAATGTAAGCATCATGCACAGAGCCAGGATACTTGGCATTCACATGAGAGATGTACTGGTCCACCAAACACACCATCTGCACATTCATAGAATGGTACCATTTTTCGATTTCTGTACACCTGTTCATTTCTGCGGGGTGGGGACAAATGCAACATGTGTACCATCAATGGCACCAATGATGTTGGGGATATATCCCAGGGCATAAACGTCAGCTTTCACTGTCGGCAAATCCTCCACCTGGGGGAGCACGATGTAGCTGCACATGTGTTTCAGCAGGGCTGACAACACTCTGGTCAACACGTTAGAAAACATTGGCTGAGGCATCCTAGATGCCATGGCCACTGTAGCTTGAAAGGAGCCGCTCGCCAGGAAATTGAGCCCTGACAGGACCTGCACTAGAGGGGGTATTCCTGTGGGCTGGCGGATAGCTAACATCAGGTCTGGCTCCAATTGGGCACACAGGTCTTGGATTGTGGAACGATCAAGTCTGTAGGTGATAATGATGTGTCTGTCTTCCATTGTCGACAGGTCCACCAGGGGTCTGTACATCGGAGGATGACGCCTTCTCATCATCTGCCCCAGCGGATGTGCCCTATGGAGGAGGTGAGGTGAGCAGAGGGTCAAGTACCACATAGTTTGCACAAGTGTGTTTTCAGTAGTTTGTCCGTATATCTGCCAAATTGTGCTGTGACGCAGTTAGGTGCCATGCCATGTGCCCCCCTGAAATGGCGGCTGCCTGACCTGTAAGGAGGGACAAGGGGAAATTAGGTAAATGCGCTGGCGTTGTGCAGCGTCGTGGAAGGCGGTCGAAGACCGCCGCACAATTTAGCATTGGTTATCATTGGGCCCTATGGGTTCCAGGAGCCAATGACGATGTACACCGGCGATGATGGTACACACCGCGGCGGACGTGACTGCCATTTTCTATCTGTTCACTCACTTGATACCTGAACTTCACCAGGAGAGGACCTACACTGCAAGTGCTGCTGTGACCTGAGTCTGGAAGCTACAATGGCTACAGTGTCTGGGGAAAGGGCCCCTGCCTTCACCGTGGAGGAGTTGGACAAACTGGTGGATGGGGTCCTCCCCCAGTACACGCTACTCTACGGTCCTCCAGAAAAACAGGTGAGTACACTGTGAGCACGATGCGTGGGAAATGCCTGTTTTGAGTGGTGTGGATAGAAGATACATGTGGGGGCTGAGGCCTGCATGTGAGGATGGTGAGTGTATGTATGTCAGGGTATGGGTGGGAACTGGTGGCCCATGAGTATGACAGTCCAGACGGGAGAGTAATTTCCTTTCATCCTGTACCTTTCCTATAGGTCAGCGCCCACCAGAAGGGTATTTGGCATGCCATCGCCAAGGAAGTGTGTACCCTGGGGGTCTATCATAGACGGAGCACCCACTGCCGCAAGAGATGGGAGGAACTGCGCTGCCGGAGCAAGAAGACAGAGGAGGCCCAGCTGGGGCTGTCCTCCCAACGTGGAAGGGGTGCCCATCGCACCATGACTCCCCTGATGTTCCGGATACTTGCGGTGGCATATCTGGAGTTGGATGGGCGCTTGAGGCCATCACAGCAGCCACAAGGGGGTGAGTACAGTGTCATTAAGCTGACTCTGCACGCTTTACGAAGTGTCTGGGTGGGGGATGTGGGCTGTGGGTTCCCCTACGCCATGGCAAACTTGGTAGGTTAGGTTCCTTGTTGGGCAGTCTCTGAGGCACTCTAACCCAAATAGTTTTAGTGGGCATCTACAACTAGGCAGGCTCCTGTGGGTTCCAGGTGTGCAGCAAATGGTGTTAGGCATAGTACCCCATAGGCTGGTGATTTTCCTACTAACTGCTAGTGCATGGCCTACTGCACAGGGCTGATCCCTGTGTGTTGTGTCTGCCAACGGTAGTGGTGTTGCTGGCATTGACCATGTGTGCCCTCTGTCTCCCCCCCCCTTCTTGTTTTGTCACCCTGACCTTGTGTGCATTAGCATCATCTGGTGGAGGAGCAGAGGCACTGTCGACAGAGGGAGCTGCATCCCACATGACCCTGGAGTGTGAATTTACGGAGTCTGAAGGCACCAGTGGGACGGAGGGTGAGGGGAGCTCCACAACAGGGACAGGAGGGGACACCAGCAACAGCGACTCCTCCTCTGATGGAAGTTCCCTGGTGGTGGCGGGCACCTCTGTGCCCACTGCAACAACAGGTACAGCCGCCATCCCCCCTACCAGCACCACCCGCCCAGCAGCCCTTCAGTGTGTTTCCCGTGCCCGCTCACCCAGGAGGGTGGGCATCTCCTTTGCCCTAGGCACCTCATGCCCTGCCCCGGTCTGCCCTGCTGCCCTCTGTGAGGAGGCTATTGACATCCAGAGATCCCTCACTGTTGGGCAGTCAACCACTCTGAATGCCATCCAGGGTGTCGAGAGGTATTTGCAGCAAACAAATGCATACCTGGACTGGAAGGCATTCATTTTGATTTGGTGGCCCAACAGAGAGCTTTCAGGCTCTGGCCTCAGCACTGATGGCAGTCATTGTCCCTGTGTCTAGCCTTCCCCTCCAACTTCCACTACCGAGACCCAATCCCCTGTACCTCAGCCTATCCCAAGCACACCATCAGACCAGCATGCACACACATCAACACAAAAAAGTGTCTCAGGCAAGCATAAGCACCAAACATCCCACAGGCACTCACACAAGCACCATATCCATGCAGATACACCAACATCCACTACCCCCACTGTGTCCCCCTCCTCCACGTCCTCCTCCTCTCTCCCAGTCTCGTCTCCACTCACACCTGCATGCACTACATCCTCAGCCACTACCTCCATCACCAGCACGCCCACACACTACACACCGCTCACGTGCAATCACCACCCCACTACCATTCACACGTCCCCTGTGTCCTCTCCCAGTGTGCCTGTGAGTCCTCCTCCCAAAGTACACAAACGCAGGCACACACCCACTCAACATCCATCCACCTCACAACAGCCTCCAACCCATGCACCTGCACCCAAACTCAGCAGACATACCCCTTCCACAACCATTACCTCTTTCTCCACTCCCACACCCCCTCTATCTTCCCATCCCAATGTGTCAAAAAAACGTTTCCTAGCTAACTTTGACCTCTTCCTTACACCTCCCCCCCATCCTTACCCTAGGGCCAGGATGTCTAGATCCCAGCCCAGCAGCTCAGCCACAAAATGTGCAGCCGCTGTGGTCCCTGCTACTCCAGTATGGTCTAAGGGGGCACCCGTCAGAGCTGCAAGTGTGCCATCGACAGAAAAGAAGGACCACCCTATTCCACCACCTGCAAAGGTCAAAAAGGGGCCGGCTTCCAGCAGGGGGCAGTCACACCACCCACCCAGCAAGGCCTTGCCAAACACCGAGTGGACAGTGCCAAGATCCCTGCAGCGACTGTCAAGATGGGGAAGGGCCACAAGCCAAAGGGCACATCACCTCTGGGCACGATGCCTGGTGAGGGGCATATCATCAGGGATGGCAGCCACATGCACCACATTCACCACCGCCTCTCTGACGCAACCTGCACTGCCACCCGCACCACCACCTGCACCGCCGCTGCCACAACATCAGTCTGCAGGATCCTCCCCAAGGATCAGCCATCCGAGGCTGCCGGAGATGGTATGGTGTCTCCATCTACTGCAACAGTTACTTGCACCACGGCCAGCACTGGCAGCATCTCCGCTGCAGCCACTGCCACCGCCACCTGCACCACCATCAGCACCGCCACATGCACAGCCGATGCCACTCTGTCCCTCATCAGCCCCATCCCCAGTGTGCAGCCGTCAGAGTCTGCAGGTGACATCCTGGACCCTGGACACGCCACTTGAGACACCACCTCCAGCACTGACACGATCCAGCAATTGGCAGACTAAGTCGCCGCAGGATGGAGTGTGGGTCTGTCTCCATGGAGTATCATGCTACCTGTACATTGCATGGCTGAGACACCCAGGTGAGACGAAGTCAACTGCCACACCCCAGGTGCAGCATCACTGGGCACAAAGCCCCCTCCAGAACCAGTGGATAAAAGCATCCACTAACCCAGTCCTTGGCAGGATGAAGCACTCTGGGCAGAAAGCCCTCTCCAGAACCAGTGGATAAAAGCATCCACTCAACCAGTCCTTGGCAGGTCGAAGCACTCTGGGCACAAAGCCCCCTCTAGAACCAGTGGAGAACAGCATCCACTGACCCAGTCCTTGGCAGGATGAAGCTCTCTGGGCACAAAGCCCCCTCCAAAACCAGTGGAGAAGCCATCTACTAGAAAGACTGTGGCTTTGCACTTCCCAGGAGCAAGCAGCGGGAAAACCACTCACTTGATAGACTTGAGAGACTGTGGCTTTGCACTCCCCAGGAGCAAGCAGTGGTCAAACCACCCACTTGAGAGACTTGAGCGACTGTGGCTTGGCACTTCCCAGGGCTAAGCAGTGGGCAAACCACCCACTTGAGAGACTGTTGCTGTGCACTCCCCAGGACCAAGCAGTGGGCATGGAGCCCCCTTGAGGAGCAGTGGCGTCGTACCATCATCCAGCTGAGGTGCCCCTCTTCCCCTCCCCCCTGAGGTGTCTGTTTTTTTTTCAACCTGATGTCCCAGCAGTGTTCTCTCCATTTTGAGGCAGGTGTCATGTGTGGGCTTCGCCCATGCTTTTTGGGACTACTGGTCCACAGACATTTAATGGGACAGTGTACGGACTTGTGTACCTGCTATAAATATTTGATTATACTGATGATTTAAAGTTATCTTGGGCTATCTGATTGTTCGATCATTACACTTGTTAAACTAATTTTGTTTTGTCCTTGCGTTCTTTCAGGGTGACGGGGTGTATCTGTGATGTTATTGGATATGTGTGTGTGTGTGTGTGTGTTGTGGGTGGGGGGTGGGGGTGTTGCATTTTGCATGTGTGTGTCACTCTCTTTTCCCTCCTCCCCTCCCCTGTGTGCTAGGTGCATTACTCACCATCGTGGTCGCCGGTGCCGCCTTCTTTCCACATCGTGGTGTATTAATAGATACAGCAACATGGGTAGGATCTGCAATTCATGATCCATGGCATCCTAGTTCTTCCTTGATTGTCGAGAGGTGAGTGGTTTCCCTTCTGTGTACTGTTTCTGTTGTGCTTTTGATGGCTTTGGTGCCGCCCTGGAAAAGCTGGCAGATTGGTGCCTTGTAATAGTGTGGGTGATACATTGTCTTCCGCCTGTCTGTTGGCGGTCGGAGTGTTAAAGTGGCTATCTGCGTTTGCGGTTTCTGCCGGAGTCGTGATTCAATTTTTTTAACCGTTGGCCTGTTATCGGTATCACCTCCACTTTAACACCAACCACCAGGGTTGTAATGAGGGCCATTGTATTACATTTATTTCTTAACATACTTTGCAAGCAAAATTCCATACATTGGAATGGGGCAAAATTAAAAATATTTTTTAGGAAATCAACCACTTCCTGATGTTGTCTTTACTGAGTCAAAGAACAAATTTGGAATATGTAGCCCCAGGGGATATATTTCACAGAATTTGCAAATATGAGCAACTACTGTAAACCCGTTATCATCCTTGGCACTAAACAATCTCGGTGAAAGGATTTACCCACAAAACAATACACATATCTGATGAGAATTGCATTGTATGGAATATAAATGATTCTTTCGCAAGTGAGATTACTCTTCTGCTGCATCTTGAGTGTGTTCCGAAATTTCAAGGGAGTAAATCAAAATCTTGTGCATACAGATGACTAAATAAAAGTTAACATATCCCAGAAGACCTAGGCCCTCATTACAACCCTGGCAGTTGGTGTTAAAGTGACGGTAATACTGCCAAACGGCTGTCTGGAAAAAAAATAGGATCACAACCATGGCGGAAACCAACAACACAGACAGCCACTTTAACACTCTGACTGCCACGGCGGTAGAAACAAATACCGCGGGGGTAACTGCCAACAGACAGGCGGAAGACAATGTACCGCCCACTGTATTACAAGGCACCAATCCACCACCTTTTCCGGGGTGGTACCAACGCCATCAAAAGCACGGTGGAAACAGTACACAGAAGGGAAACCACTCACCTCTTGATAGCCTACGAGGAACCAGGATGCCCTGGAGCCTGAGTTACAGATGCTACCAATGTTGGTTTACCTCCTCTTCTACCAGGAGCAGCAAAGACGGCCGAGACAACCACGGTGAGTACTGCACCTAGCACACAGGGGAGGGGTGGAGGAAAAAGAGAGTGACACACACACGCAACACCCTCACCCTCACCCACAACACCATACACACAAATACATGCAACAACATTACATATACACCCCGTAACCCTCTGGAAGAACGCAAGGACAAAAGGAAATAATTGTAACAAGTGTAATCATCAAAAATTCAGATATGGAAACAGGTCTGTAACAGATCATTATATACAAATATGTACAGCAACTACACAAGTCCAGATAGTGTTCCAATCATTGTCCGTGGACCAGTGGTCCCAAAATGTATGGGTGAAGCCCACACATGATACCTGCCTCTAAACGGAGAGAACACTGCTGGGGCATCAGGTTGAAAATAAACAGGCACCTCAGGGGAATGGGGAGGGGGGCACCTCAGTCAGATGAAGGGACAACGCCACTGCTCCACGAGGGGGCTCCATTCCCACAGAATGGTCCTGGGGAGTGCAAAGCCACAGTCTTACAAGTCTCTGAAGTGGGTGGGTTGCCCACTGATTGGTCCTGGGGAGTTCAAAGCCACAGTCTCTCAAGTCTCTCAAGTGGGTGGGTTGCCTACTAATTGGTCCTGGGGAGTGCAAAGCCACAGTCTCTCAAGTCTCTCAAGTGGGTGGGTTGCCCACTGATTGGTCCTGGGGAGTGCAAAGCCACAGTCTTTCAAGTGGATGCTTTTCTCCACTGGTTCTGGCGGGGGCTTTGTGCCCAGAGTGCTTCATCCTGCCAAGGACTGGGGTAGTGGATGCTGTTCTCCACTGGTTCTGTAGACGGCTTTGTGCCCAGAGTGCTTCATCCTGCCAAGGACTGGGGTAGTGGATGCTGTTCTCCACTGGTTCTAGAGGGGGCTTTGTGCCCAGAGTGCTTCATCCTGCCAAGGACTGGGGTAGTGGATGCTTTTCTCTGCTGGTTCTGGAGGGGGCTTTGTGCCCAGAGTGCTTCATCCTGCTAAGGACTGGGTGAGTGAATGCTTTTCTACACTGGTTCTGGAGAGGGCTTTGTGCCTAGAGTGCTTCATCCTGCCTAGGACTGGGTGAGTGGATGCTGTTCTCCTCTGGTTCCGGAGGGGGCTTTGTGCCCAGAGTGCTTCATCCTGCCAAGGACTGGGGTAGTGGATGATTTTCTCCACTGGTTCTGGAGGGGGCTTTGTGCCAAGAGAGCTTCATCCTGCCAAGGACTGGGTGAGTGGATGCTTTTCTCCACTGGTTCTGGAGGGGGCTTTGTGCCCAGAGTGCTTCATCCTGCCAAGGAGTGGGTGAGTGGATGCTGTTCTCCACTGGTTCTGGTGGGAGCTTTGTGCCCAGATTGCTTCATCCTGCCAAGGACTGGGTGAGTGGATGCTGTTCTCCACTGGTTCTGGAGGAGGCTTTGTGCCCAGAGTGCTTTATCCTGCCAAGGACTGGGGTAGGGGATGCTGCTCTCCACTGGTTTTGGAGGGGTCATGGTGCCCAGAGTGCTGCACCTTGATTGTGGCAGTTCCCATTCCCTCACCTGGGTGTGTGTGCCACGAGATTTCCTGGAAACAGGTAGCATGATACTCCATGGAGTCAGAGACACACTCCACCCTGCTGCGACTTTGCCTGCCAACTGCTGGCACTAACGGTGCTGGTTGTGGTGCCTCATGTAGTATGTGCAGGGTCCAGGACATCTCCTACAGCCTCGGACGGCTGCCCATGGGAATGTTGTCCATGTCGGCTGTGGTGGCACTGTGTGTGCACGTCGCGGGGCTGGTGGCGGTGGGTGCGGCGGTGTCTGTGGCAGAGATGCTGCCGTTGGTGCATGTGTCAGCACCTGTGGAGGGAGACAGCAGGACATCTCCTGCAGCCTCAGATGGTTGCCCACTAGGGATAATGCTGGGGACTGTTGCTGAGGCAGCAGACGTGCAGGTGGCAGTGCAGGTGGCAGTGCAGGTGGCGGTGGTTGCGGCGGTGTCCACCGCCATACAGATTGCTGTTCTGTTTCAAGGGGTGACACCAGTCCCTCAGCCGGAGGCTCCATGCCCTGAGCTGAGTTCCCTTTATCCTTGTGTCCCTTCCCCTGCTTGGAAGTCGCTGCTGGGACCTTGGCACTGTCCCCTTTTGTCTTGGAGGAGGCCTTGCTGGGTGGTTGGTGCGGCTTTTCCCTACGGCATGTGGGCCCCTTCTTCACATTGGCAGGTGGCAGATTAAGGTGATCCTTTGCCTCGCTAGGTGGCACACTGGCAGCCCTGAAGAGTGCCGCCTGAGATGTTACTGGACTTGCAGGGACCACAGTGCTGGAGGATTTGGTGGCTGAGGTGCTGGGCTGGGATCTGAACATCCTGGCCCTAGGGGAAGGACGGGGGGAAGTGTTGGGAAGAGTTCAATGTTAGCCAGGAAAAGTTTTTTAGACACACTGGGACGGGAAGATGGAGGGGGTTTGGGAGTGGTGGAAGAGGTAGTGGTTGTAGGAGGTGTACGTCTGCTGAGTTTGGGTGAAGGTGCATGGGCTGGAGGCTGTTGTGAGGTGGATGGCTGTTGAGAGGGTGTGTGCCTGCATTTGTGTAGTTTGGGAGGAGGGCTCACAGACACACTGGGAGAGGACACAGGGGACGTGTGAATGGCAGTAGGGGTGGTGATTGCACGTGAGCGGTGTGTAGTGATGGGCGTGCTGGTGATGGAGGTAGTGGCTGAGGATGTTGTCTATGCAGGTGTGAGTGGAGACAAGACTGGAAGGGAGGAGGAGGACGTGGAGGAGGGGGACACATTGGAGGCAGTGGATGTTGGTGTGTCTGCATGGGGGGTGCTTGTGTGAGTGCCTGTGGGATGTGTGGTGCTTATGTTTGCCATGTCCACTCTTGTGTGTTGATGAGTGTGCATGCTGGTCTGATGGTGTGCTTGGGATACGCTGAGGTACAGGGGATTGGGTCTGGGTAGTGGAAGATGGAGGGGGGTGGCTGGACACAGGGACAATGGCTGCCATCAGGGCTGAGGCCAGAGCCTGAAATGCTCTCTGTTGGGCTGCCATGCCAGAATGAATGCCCTCCAGGGATGCATTTGTTTGCTGCAAATGCCTCTCAACACCCTGGATGGCATTCAAAATGGTTGATTGCCCAACAGTGAGGGATCTCAGGAGGTCAATAGCCTCCTCACTGAGGGCAGCTGGACTAACTGGGGCAGGGCCTGAGGTGCCTGGGGCGAAGGAGATGTCCACCCTCCTGGGTGAGCGGGCACGGGAAACACACTGAGGGGCTGCTGGGAGGGCGGTGCTGGTACGGGGGTGGCGGTTGCACCTGTTGATGCTATGCAGTAGGGACAGAGGTGCCTGCCCCCGCAAGGGAGCTCCCTTCAGATGAAAAGTCACTGTCGCTGGTGTCTCCTCCTGTCCCCATCATGGAGCTCCCCTCGCCCTCCATCCCACTGGTGCCTTCAGACTCCGTAAATACACCCTCCAGGGCCATGTGGGTTGCAGCTCCCTCCTGCTCCGGTGCCAATGCTCCTCCGTCAGATGATGCTAATGCCCACAAGGAAAGGGTGACAAAACAAAAAGGGGAGGAGAGACAGAAGAGACACATGGCCAATGCCTGCAACACCACTACCGTTGGCAGACACAACACACAGGGAGCAGCCCTATGCACTAGCCTATGCACTAACAGTTCAGGGGAAAATCACATGCCCATGGGGGACTCTGCCTAGACCCATTTGATACACAGCTGGAACCCACAGGAGCCTGACTAGGTGTAGAGGGCCACTACCACTTTTGGGTTTGGAGTGCCACAGAGCCTGCCAAACAATAGATCTACTTTGGCGCATCTACCCTGGCCTAGGGGAACCACAGCCCACTTCCCCCACCCAGAAACCTCTTAAAGTGTGCAGAGTCAGCTGAATGAGACTGTACTCACCCCCTTGTGGCTGCTGTAATGCCCTCAAGCGCCCATCCAACTCAGGATATGCCACCGCCATGATCCGGTAAATCAGGGGGCTCATGGGGAGGCCATCCCCAGCTGGGCCTCCGCCATCTTCTTGGTCCAGCGGCGCAGGTCCTCCCATCTTTTCCGGCAGTGGGTGCTCCGTCTATGGTAGACCACCAGGGTCCGCACTTCCTTGGCGATGGCACGCCAAATCCCCTTCTTCTGGTGGGCGCTGACCTAGAGGAAAAGTGAAGTAAGAATGGATGTTACTCTCCCGTCTGGTTCTTCTTACTCATTGGACACAAACCTCCCACCCTGGCCCAGAAAAACATACACTCACCATCCGCACATGCTGGCCTCTGCCCCCGTATCTTCCATCCACGCCACTCCATACATTCATGTGCCATGCATCATGCTCACAGTGTGCTCACCTGTTTGTCTGGAGGACCGTAGAGTAGGTGTACTGGGGGAGGACCACATCCACCAGCTTGTCCAACTCCTCCGCGGTGAAGGCAGGGGCCCTTTCCCCAGACACTGTACCCATTGTAGCTTCCAGACTCCGGTCACAGCAGCACTTGCAGTGTAGGTCCTCTCCTGTTGAAGGTCAGGTATCAAGTGTGTGAACAGATAGAAAATGGCGGTCACATCCACGGCAGTGCGTACCGTCACCGCCGGCGTACATTGTCATTGGCTCCTGGAAGCCATAGGGCCCAATGAAAACCAATGCTGATTTGCACCGCGGTCTTTGACTGCCTACCGTGATGCTGCACAACGCCAGCGCAGTTACCTCATTCCCCCTTGTCCCTCCTTACAGGTCAGCCAGCCGTCATTTCAGGGGGGCACATGGCAGGGCAACTAACTGCGTCACAGCACTTTTGGGCAGGAATACGGACAGACAGTGCCACACACCGATTACATCACGATTGTTTTAAACACCCTTGTGAAACTTATGTGGTGTATAACCCTCTGCTCACCCTTCTCCTCCATAAGGCACTTCCGGTGGAGCAGGTGATGAGATGACATCATCCTCCGGTATACAGACCCCTGGTGGACCTGTTGACAATGGAAGACAGACACATCATTATCACCTACAGACTTGATCGTGCCGCAATTCATTAACTGTGTGCCCAGTTGGAGCCAGACAGCTATCCGCCATCCCACAGGAATCACCCCTCTAGTTCAGGTCCTGTCAGTACTCCATTTCCTGGCCAGTGAGTCCTTTCAAACAACAGTGGCCATGGCATCAGGGATGTCACAGCCAATGTTCTCTAACGTGTTGTCCAGAGTGGTATCTGCCCTGCTGAAACACATGTGCAGCTACATCGTTTTCCCTCAGGTGGAGGATTTGCCCACAGTGAAAGGTGACTTCTATGCCTTGAGACATATCCCTAATACCATTGGTGCCATTGGTGGTACACATGTGGCATTTGTCCCCCCTCCCCCGCAGGAATGAACAGGTGTACAGAAACTGCAAAAGCTACCATTCTATGAATGTGCAGATGGTGTGTTTGGCAGACCAGTACATCTCTGATGTGAATGCAAAGTATACTGGCTCTGTGCATGACGCTTACATTTTAGGAATAGCAGCATCCCTTATGTGATGGGGCAACTCCAGAGGCACCGTGTGTGGCTAATAGGTGAGCCCAAGGTCCCAACACATTTGACATAGGTCTCTGGGTATGGGAGAGTCCCTAATGGTTGAAGGATGTCTACCAGTTGTGTCTCGATATTTGCAGGTGACTCTGGTTACCCCAACCTGTCATGGATACTGACCCCAGTGAGGGTTCCCAGGACAAGGGTAGAGGAATGCTACAATGAGGCACATGGGTGAACTAGGAGGATAATAGAGTGCACCTTTGGCCTCCTGAAGGCCAGATTCCGGTGCCTCCATATGACAGGTGGCTCCCTATACTACTCACCCTGAAGGTGTGCCAGATAATCGTGGCGTGCTGTATATTGCACAAGCTGTCTTTGCAACGCCAGGTGCCTTTTCTGCAGGAGGATGGGCCTGATGTTGGTCTTGTGGCAACTGTGGAGCCTGTGGACAGTGAAGAAGAGGAGGCAGAAGAAGATATAGACAACCGAAACAACATCATCATGCAATACTTCCAGTGAGACACAGGTAAGAGACTGGCACTGCTCCTCTCATATCATACTACTGTTGGACATTGCCTGAATCTGCCTTTTATCTCTGTGTATGGAACCTGACATGTCACTTTGGCTTTCCATTTCACAGATCTCGGTCACACTTTATGCCTTCTGCGATGTTTACTGATGCCCAACAACTGTCGAACATTGGTATGTGAACATGAACATTGACATTGCTATATTTCTGAGAGTTTTCAATTACACATTTGTTAACGTACAGACTGACTCCAGATTGATTTGTGATTCAAGGGTGTTTATTTCTGTGCTAATAAGTGGAGGGGGCTGTGCAATGGGCTGGGGTGATGGTGGAGGAATGTCCATGGTAGAGTCCAGTCTCTAGATATCACAGGTGCATTGTCCAAGGGGGCATAGGAAGTGCAGCGATGGCAGTTCAATGTTGTCAGGGTGACAAAGTGGGACAAAAGGGTGACAATCAGGAGAGTGTTAATTCCTGGCGGGGGTCTTGGCAATGTTCTCTGTCTTGTTCCTGGATCTCAGGGACCATTTGCGGGGTGGTTCTCCATCTGCCGGGGGTGGGGTACTGGTGTTGTGTTCCTGTGGCGGTGCCTCCTGCCCAATAGCACCGGCTGTTCATCGTCCAGGCTAGTGTCAGGGGCCCCTTGTTGTGCCACTGTGTCCCTCCTGGTGTTGACAAGGTCTTTCAGCACCCCTGCAATGGTGACCAGGGTGTTGTTAATGGACTTCAAGTCCTCCCTGATCCCAAGGTAGTGTTCCTCCTGCAGCCGCTAGGTCTCCTGATACTTGGCCAGTACCGTGCCCATGGTCTCCTGGGAATGATGGTATGCTCCCATGATGTTGTAAAGTGCCTCGTGGAGAGTGGGTTCCCTGGGCCTGCCCTCCCCCTGTCGCACAGCAGTCCTCCCAGTTTCCCTGTTCTCCTGTGCATCTGTCCCCTGAACCGTGTGCCCACTGCCACTGACCCCAGGTCCCTGATTGTCATGGGTTGGTGGGTTTGCCTGGGGTCCCTGCAGTGGTGAACACACTGCTGATTGACGTGTCCTGGGGACAGAGGGATGGGCCCCCTGGGTGGGTGCTGTGCTGGTGTTTCCTGAGGGGGGAGGTTCAGTGCTGGTTTGTGACTGTGGCAGGGGAACCGACTGTCCAGAGGTCCCTGATGGGCCAGGCTGGTCATCTTGATCCAGGCGTGCAGAGCTGCTGTCATCACTGTGGGTCTCTTCTGTGGGGGGACTGGATGTGTCTGGCACCTCCTGTCTGTTGACGTTGGGTATGGGTCCTGTTGGGGTGTAAATGCATAGTTATTGTATCTGTGTGTGTCATCTTGTGCAATGGGTGAGTTACTCCTGTGCTTGCATTAATGAGTTTGCCCTTGTGTGATTAGTGATGTTGGGGGCTGGGTGGGTATCTGTACTGGACATGCTTTGGTGATGGGGGTCCATGCATAGGTGTTGCATGCAGGGCTTGGTATTGGGATGGGTGGGTTGTGATAGTGAGGCATATGTGAGGTGCTGGAGTGATGGCGCGAGGGTGAGGGTATGGGTATGTGATGGCATGCAGGTGGGGTGGGGGATATAGTAGTAAAGATTTGACTTACCAGAGTCCAGTCCTCCTGCTACTCCTGCGAGGCCCTCAGGATGCATGATTGCTAAGACTTGCTCCTCCCATGTTGTTAGTTGTGGGGGAGGAGGTGGGGGTCCACCGCCAGTCCTCTATACTGCTACCTGATGTCTGGATACCACGGAACGCACCTTCCCCCGTATGTCGTTCCACCTCCTCCTGATGTCATCCCGTGTTCTGGGTTGCTGTCCCACCGCATTGACCCTGACGACGATTCTCCGCCATAGCTCCATCTTCCTAGTAATAGAGGTCTGCTGCACCTGTGATCGGAAAAGCTGTGGCTCTACCCGGATGATTTCCTCCACCATGACCCTGAGCACCTCCTCAGAAAACCTGGGGTGTCTTTGAGGTGCAATAATGTGGTGTGGGTGATGTGTGAGGTGCTGTTTGTTCTGCTGTGTGATGTGTTGTGTTGGTACATGTTGTTTGAGGTACGTGTATGTTGTATGAGGGATGGTGTTGTGTGCCTGTGGAGGCCGGTGTTGTGTTTGCTATTCTCTCTCTCTCTGCTTTTTGAACAAATGTTCTTGTAAGGGCCTGTGGGTAATGTGGGTGTGGGTTTTATAGTGGTGTGAGTGTGTGGGTGTGGTGTGTGTATGTGTCTCAGGTGTGTGTATTTTGAATTGTCCAATGTGGTTGTGTTTTGTAAATGTGTGTGTATTTTGAGCACAGTGGTGTGTACCGCCAATGGATTACCAAGGTTGAAAGACTGCCGCGTTGATTTGTGGTAGTGATAGTGTGGGCGTATTACTGTTGGCGTGACGGTGTAGGTTTTGTTATCGCCAGTTTATCACTGACTTTTGGTGTGGTGGATTTGTGTGGGTGTCTGTATTGTGGTGGATTACGAGATGTGGGTCGTAATACCTGTAGCGGATTTCTGCAGTGGCCACAGTATGTTGGCGGCCTTCAGCACGGAGGTAAAGGGGATTTACCGCCAGGGTTGTAATGAGGGCCATAATTTCCAAATACCTTTAAGGCAACTTGAAGCGAGTGACTTTTCTATCATGGAGGAAACAATGTCCTATTAAAATATTGTGGCCAAAATATCTACTATGAAAATATCATGAAGGTAAGTATATGGAGCTAGGTGTAGGTTTAGTTTGCTTAGCTCTACGTACGTTTGTCTTAACTATAAGCATACCCTCAAAGAAAATGGATGTGGAGTTATGAATAGTAAATCTGCACTTACCTATATATCTATATATAATTACATTCACAACTGTTTGGTTCTTGATGTGTATGCCACAATATTTCCAAAGCCATCCATAAAAAATTTACCTGGTCAAAAAACTTTAGATTAACCTCTCTCCTTTCTTTCTACCTTGTGACCCTCTTTTTACCCTCATTCTCCTACATGCCTCCTCCTCTTTTGTATGTCTTTCTGCTAAGATTTCTATTGTTGTATTTCACAAATTGCCCACAGCTCATTTCATAGATCACAACTTCTCCTTCTTTGAAACTATGTCCCTGCAAACTATCAATAACTAACTTCTTCTAGACTATCTGTTCACCCAACAACCCATATGCAAGACTTCACATAACTCACAATAATGAACTAACTAATATTAATTTAATTTACCACAAAGAAACTGGAATAAATGTGTGGAATTGTTTTCTTGAGAATACAAGTCTAATCCCAATGGGTTCTGGAGTAGCATGCCACCCATCCTAAAGCTGAGTTATATTTTTCCAGGAGTAAGCCATTGGTTTACAAATATTTTTATCTAACAGTTAGCACATTTTACTAATGAAAATTAATCAGTGCAAAAAATTGGATTAGTGTTCTCAGTCATCTTGCTAAATCCTCAGCATATTGCAAATGTCGGCGGCTGCCTATGGACATGACAATCTGTTTGCCATGCCTAAAATTGCTACATTGAACCTTAAGATGTACCTTTATTGATATGAATAAAATGTAACTTCTAGCTTCATGGTCTCATGTAGAAAACACGTGTGATCTGGGTCTTTCCGTCCTGTAGTAATCACATGGAATGTAGCTGGCATACAAAGCAAGATTGACGATGTTGAGTGGGGGTTATTTATTGATAGCTTCAGTATCTGTTTATTCCAAGAAACATGGGCCACCATAAATGTCCACAGGCAGGGGTACATGTAGTTTTGCAAGAAGGCTACCCCATCTGCTGCTGGGAGAGCAGGTGGGGGCCTTATTACGTGGATAAAAATCTTCCAGGTAGGTGAAACGAAGGAAAGTCATGTTGATTCAGCTGATATACTGGCAGTTTCAATCAAGTGAAATCAGGGACCACTGCTTCTGTGTGTTAACATCTATAATAGACCAGGCTCCCCTAGTCAAACTACTAACAGTATTAGCTTGTTAAGTGCTCTTGTGACAAAATTACTTCCCTCATACTTTGTCATTGTAGTTGGAGATTTTAACCTGTCCCTAGAGTTTAACTGTCTTCCCTCTGCGTTAACGGAGGACTCCAAATTGGGATTTCCAGCTCTCTCTAAGTTGAGAAAACAGCCTAAATTTAGCACTGAGGCTCTGCAGGTCATCGACTTTATGATAACGCATGGTCTACGGCCAGGAAATGTGCACTTTCCCTCAAACACTCCAGCAAATCCAACTTTCTTCCGAGGGAGTTATAGAAGCCTCATTGATTATGTGCTTATCGATGTAGGGATTTGGCAGGAGATCAAGGACCTTAGGGTGGGAGAGCAAAGTAATAGTGACCATTCCCCTATTTTTGTAGTGTGTGAGAGGTGTTTTTCTGGCATTGGAGACATTCAATGAAAGTCTGCGGCTATGCCCCCCCAGTGGTGAGAAACAGCAAGTGGCCATAAAATGTGAAACTTTTAGAAGTTCAAGCGATTTAGTGGCTAAAATGCATGACTTTGGGCCTCATTACGACCCTGACGGTCCGCATTAGCTGGCGGTAACACCGCCAACAGGCTGGCGGTGTTCTGCCAGCTATTATGACTGTGGCGCAATAGCCACAGCCATACTGCCGGCCCCTCCACTATACCGCCAGGCTTTCGCGTGGCAGTCATAATCCCCAGGGCAGCAGTGCAAGCACCGCTGCCCTGGGGATGATGAGTCCCCGACCGCCAGCCTGGCGGTAAACACCGCCATGGAAAGACTGGCGGTAAGGGGGACTTGGGGTGCCCCTGGGGGCCCCTGCACTGCCCATGCACTTGGCATGGGTGGTGCAGGGGCCTCCAGGCATAGCCCTGTTGCGCAGTTTACTGCCCGAAAACACTGTTACCGTCCACTGGCCCAGTGGAAAGTCATAATATCGAGCCAGAAATACCACCGGCACTGTCGGTATTCTGGCTCCCGCAGCCTCAGCGGACTTTTTAAAAGACCGCTGAGGTTGTAATGAGGGCCTTAGTCTCCACCCAACTACCAGCCATTACATCTAGCACACACATACCAAATCAGATCATGGCTACCTACGCCGAACTGTTTTCTTCCGTGAAAGAGTTATTTTTTTAAGTTATCAAGGGAAACAAACAGATGAAAGCAGGCAAACACAATACTTTGGTCAATATTATATGCAAAAAGGCCAAGCATAGACTTTTGGAAGCAATAAGACTAAAGGACAGATCAATGATAACTCTGGCAAGGCGTGAGTATGCCGCTGCAATAAAGACAAGTAAGATACAATGGGAGGAGGCAACATGGCTGGAATTGTTATTAGCAGCAAAGGAAAATAACGCTAAGCGGTTTTGGTCTTTGGTCTCTCAAAATGGGTGAAATGAGAATCCTAGTCCTGACTGTCACATTTCTGCTAATAATTGGACTCTCTTCTTCACTGAACTTTATAGACAGGAGCCCGTTTTTTCAATTGGTATAGAGAGTGTAAATGCTATTGATCCTGCATGTGCAGGTGTGATTACACCATTCACCTTAAGGGCAACCAAGATAGCTATCATGGCTCAAACATTGGGAAAGGCGTCTGAGCTAGATGGAACTTGGGCTGGGCTCGTATTGGTGAGACCCATTGCACCTTCCAAAAAATGCTATGCAGATTCTGAAGAATGCATACTGGACGAGTTTGCAAATGGCAGAGTTAGCATCAGCTCCATCTGGTAGCATGACGGACAGTTTTTTATCAATTAAATGTCATTATGAATTCGAGCATTACTTGGACACAATTTTACAACCTTTAGCATGTGCATTTTATATTAGATTTAGAATTGGATCCTTACCGCTATATGATCTCACTTCTAAATTGAAGCAAAACGAAAGCCAAACAGATTTTTGCCTGATGGGATGTAAGACCCAAAAAATATTTGCCACATCTTATTCCATTGTCCTGCGTATAAAAAGCAGGAGGCTAGCTGGATTACACCTCTCTGCAAAACCTTGGGCATTAGGGATCGTCATTCGGCCCTCAGGATTTGCAGAACAAGCCCGCATGGGATCATGATATGTGTGGTGGCCAAGTTTTTAGCAGCAATCTGACACATTAGAGCTAAATCCCTAAGCACTAATGTGCACCCTCTATTAAAGGTTCATATTTGTGTTTTTGATTAACATTCTCTCTAGATTCTCTACATATGTATATATGTATAAAGTTTTACATCATCACATAGAGTGGGAGAATGCATGCCACCAAATTTGAGATCTTGATGATTTCTGTTTTAAATGTATTACTATGCCTTCCGATTTGAAGTGAGTTGATAATGTTGAGAACTTCATTCGTTGCAAAAGAACCCAACGTTATATTATACATTGAATTCTAAAAGTGAACCCACGACAGTGATGGTAAGGTTCTCTTTGCCTTCTTTTGGATGATCTGCATTTGGCACAAGCTTTTAAATTGAATTATTTTGTATTACATAAATTTCAACTTTTAACTCATATTTTAGATTTTGTGTATGATGTATGACGTATAATATGAATTTGGATGAGGCGCCCTTTATTAGTATGAGGATTTTATTATTGTCTTTTCTTCTTAAACTGTTTTATCTCAAACTGACGATTTTTTGTGTATTATGTGCTTTAATGGTATTTGTGTCGAAATAAAGCTTGAAATTGGAATTGGATATGAATGCACTGGTTTGGTAAATGTTGATACATATTTAACCCAGTTCAAGCGGATGTTTGAACAATGTTACTTAAAACAATCTATATATCAAGCACGTAATTCACAAAGATTTTTCTGTGACTATTTGTGTCTTTCTTCAGGCTTGTGTGTGACACGTTGATTATAGGACATGAGCATCTTTTGTGTGGCGTACCTGAGATTTTTCCCTTGACTGTTTTTGCTGGTTACAGAATTCTGTGCACTTTACTCCTGCCAACCAGAGGTAAAGTGCTTGTACAACTCCTTTCAACATGATGCAATAGGTATACACCTTATTGGCACATTTAACTTACCTATGAGTCCATAGTATACTTTACAAAGGGTATCCATGATCTGTATGTTAAATGTCACTAGTGCACTGAAGCCCTATACTGCCATCCACTACAGTGCAAACATGGTTTCAGGCCTTCCATTGTACCCTGACTGTAGCAGTGCAAAACTGTATTTGACCTGTCTAAATAAAACCTTTTGACTGGTCAAAACTCCTCTCTAAAATAATAATGTCACCCGTATGTAGGTCTTCTGGCCCATGATGCAAGGTGCATGGTATTTGGGAATAGGACATGTAGAAATTTGGGCCCATATTTAAGAAAAATGACGCACAACTGCACTAGCGCAGTTGTTCGTCAAAACATGTACTGCAAGCTAATGTCATTCCCTAGCGCAATCTGTGAGCCATATTTAAAAAATGGCGCATGATGGTGCTAAGGAATGGAAATAAATTACGCTAACCACTGCAAAATGCTGTAAGACAAAATTGCACTAATGCTGCTAAAGCGGCTCCAGACCATTTTGCAGCACTTTTTTGATGCAAAAACAGGTTAGTGCCATATTTAACTGTATTAGTGTAAAAAAAATACATGAGCAAGAAAAAAACATTTGGGAAGACAAGATGGAGAATGCAGGCGAGGAGAGACCCCAGGTAGATCCCAATCAGCCAAGTACCAGCAAGGAGGGGCCAGAAACGAACCAGGAGAAGGTGAAGAGAAAGCAGAAGTGTTGCATTAATGAGGAGGAGCATGACATATTGGCCATAGAGGTGATAGAGCAGCAACACCAGCTCTTCATCACCTCCAAATTACCAATAGATAGGAGAGAGGCCATATGGCAGGCAATAGTAGACAATGTCAACAGCATGGCAGAGGTGAGGGGCCTGTCACCAATTGCAAGAAGAGCTGGCACGATGTCAAGCACAGAACTAAGAAGAAACTGGCCAGGAACTGGAAGGCAGCACTGCAGACTGGAGGTGGAAGTACCGCACTACAGGAGGACCTGGATGAACTGGAGGAGATGGTGGCAGCCGTCATCCCAGAGGAGCTGGTCACTGGAATCGCAGGACAGTACAAAGTAGACTACCAAGAACTATCACAATTGCAGGGTAAGTTGCATCTGGAATCTCACAAATGGCAGAAGGGTAGGCACATAGGACACGCTCAATGCATGCTAAAGGGTTACATCAGAACACATAGGCCCTGAATCAAAACACCCCATCGCCACCTAAGCTACAAGTCTAGTGATGCTCTGATTCCACAATGCACTCCAACATATACACAGCGTGGTCATAAGCCACTTACTGTGGCTTTACACCACCTTGTAAATATCCAGCACATTGCCAGGAAGGGACTTGCGATTAGTGTGGCTGTGACTATGCCACAACAACACCCATTGCATTTTGCCCCAGATCCAACACAACATGTTCATCAGAGATTGTGACTGACGTCAACTGCCTACCACTGTGATGTTGCTGTGGTGTTGAAAAATTAGCAGTTCCTCCTTGCTGCAGTGATGCCTTATGTGTTTCAACAAATGGCAGCTGCCGGGACCTTTGACTCCACATCTCTATCCCCTGATGTGTGTGTGGTCCCCTCAACCTCAACAACAGCACCACCCAGGGCACAGGATTCACCGCACACATCAGAGGATGAAGATGTGAAAGGAACAACATTCACACAGAAAAAACACCCGGTAGCACATGGACAATATAACCTTAGTTCTGTGCTTAAGATCATGCCAGTGTTGTGACAGCTGGCAATGTGCCCTCTTCACTCAACCACTGTTGATTTGTCTGCTATGGACTGTCATTGTCTCAATAGCTACCTATTGCCAATTTGGACACCTCCTCACTAATGCACACACTTCTCCAAACCATCTCTAATGACATGTCACTCACCCTTGGACTTTGAATGTACAACAAATGGCTAAGGATCCCTCGTGGAGTCTGCGAACTGGGTGAACTGGACATTGTATTGCATTGGAAAATGCACTTGCACCTGTAAATAAATCTCCTTGTTCACATGTATCATGTCAACATTTACGGGGATCCATCAACTCAGCTAAATGTTTGCATTGTGAAGCTACGTCAATGAGAACATAACCTAATTACATGTGTACCTTACTGTCAGACACAAAGCCACACACTAGGTTTTGAACATGAAAAAGGTGACAGATGGTGTTGTGGGCTACAACCACCTTACAGAGCCCTAAATACATATATTGAACAGATATTCATGTAAGTTGGCATATGGCATGTCTGGGTCAGAACTAAGGCCCTCATTACAATCCTGGCGGTCGGTGATAAAGCGGCGGTAATACCGCCAACAGGCCAGCAGTAACAAAAATGGAATTATGACCACAGCGGAAACCACACAGACAGACAGCCCACTTTAACACACCGACCGCCACGGCGGTATCAACAAGCACCACAGCGGTAACCGCCAACAGCCAGGCAGAAGACAATGTACCGCCCACTGTATTAAGACAGGCCTATCTGCCACCTTTTCTGGGGCGGTACCACCGACATCAAAAGCACGGCAGAAACAGAACACAGAAGTCAAAGGACTCAACTCTGGAGACTCAGGGAACAACCACGACGCCATTGAGCCCGAGCTGCTCATATTTCCCATGCTCGTCTACCTTTTCCTGCATTATGAGCAACAACGCCAGCGAAGACGACCACGGTGAGTACTGCCACCTAGCACACAAGGGAGGGGGGAGGAAAAAGAGAGTGACACACACACGTAACACGCAACACCCCCACCCCAAACACCATACACACAAACAGTTGCAGTAACATTACATGCCTTTCCCGTACCCCTCAGGAATAATACAAGGATAAAATGATTTGAAGAAAGTGAGTGTAATATGATAAAATACCAGGAATAAATGCATCAAAATACAAACGTATAAACATATTTACAAATGGAGGGACACTGCCCAGTCTTCAATGTCCGTGGGCCATAGTACCACATCACATAGGCCATGGCCCCACCTCACTCCTGCAACAACACGGAGTGAACACTGCAGGGGCATCAAGTTGAAAATACACAGGCACTTCAGGGAGACAGGGAGTGGGGGGGCACCTCAGCCAGAGGATGGTACAAAACCACAGGTCCTGGAAGGGCTACATGCCCTGCGTGATGTCCCAGGGAGTGCAAGGCTACAGTCTCTCTAGTGGGTGGTTTGCCCACTGCTTGGTCCTGGGCAGTGCAAGGCCACAGTCTCTCAAATGGGTAGTTTGCCCACGTGGTCTGGAGGGGGCAACATGCCCTGTCCTTGGGAGTGCAAGGCCACAGTCTCTCAAGTGGGTGGTTTGCCCACTGCTTGGTCCTGGGAAGTGCAAGGTTACAGTCTCTCAAGTTGGTGGTTTGCCCAAATGCTCTAGAGGGGGCAACATGCCCTGTGCTTGGTCCTGGGGAGTGCAAAGGCACAATCTCTCAAGTGGATGGTTTGCCCACATGCTCTGGAGGGGGCAACATAGCCTGTGCTTGGTCCTGGGGAGAGCAAGGCCACAGTCTCTCAAGTGGGTGGTTGGCCTACTGCTTGGTCCTGGGGAGTGCAAGGCCACAATCTCTCTAGTGGATGGCTTCTCCACTGGTTCTGGAGGGGGCCTTGTGCCCAGTGTGCTTCATCCTGGGAAGGATGGGGTAAGTGGATGGCTTCTTCCACTGGTACTGGAGGGGGCCTTGTGCCCAGTGTGCTTCATCCTGGGAAGGATGGGGTGAGTGGATGGCTTCTTTGACTGGTTCTGGAGGGGGTATTGTGCCCTGTGATGCAGATCTTGGGGAGTGCAAGGTCACAGTCTGTCACCTGGGTGTCAGACCCACAGGATTTGCTGGGGCAAGGACGCACAATTGCCCATGGAGGCAGGACTACACACTGTCCACCGGCGGTGACGGCTGCTCAGTGGTGGCAGTGGTGGTGCTGGTGGCAGCGCTGGCAGCGGTGGGGGGCGGCTCCAGCCAATCCCCTGCAGCCTCAGACAGCTGCCCGTTGGGGCTGCTGCTGGTGCTGATGGCAGTGCTGGTGGTGGTGCTGGCAGTGGTGAGGGGTGGCTCCAGCCCATCCCCTGCAGCCTCCGATGGCTGCCAACTGGGGCTGCTGCTACTAGCAGTGGTGCTGGCGGCAGTGCTGGCAGTGGTGGGGGGAGGCTCCAGCCCATTCCCTGCAGCCTTGGATGGCTGCCCACTGAGGCTGCAAATGCTTTAAGTGGTGCTGGAGGAGGTGCTGGTGGCGGTGCTGGTGGTGCTGCTGGCAGTGGTGTGGGGAGGCTCCAGCTCATCCCCTGCATCCTCAGACGGCTGCCCACTAGGGCTGCTGCTGCTGGCAGTGGTGCTGGTGGTGGTGGTGCCAGTGGTGGGGGAGGCTCCAGCCCATCCCCTGCAGCCTCGGACAGCTGCCTACTGGGGCTGCTGCTGCTGGCTATGGTGCTGGTGGCGGTGCTAGTGGCTGTGCTGGTGGCAGTGCTGGGGGCAGTGCTGGCAGTAGTGGAGGGAGGCTCCAGCCCTTTCCCTGCAACCTCGGACAGCTGAACCACCATGGTTGGTGGTGGGGGCTCAGAATGAGTCCCAGCACCAGGCCTCCTGTCCTTCCTGCCTGCTGGTGCAGGCCCTTCCTGTCAGCAGACGGGGATTGCCCCTTGCCCTTCCCTGTTGCAGCTGGTGGTGTCTCCTTGCCCTTCCCTGTCGCAGCTGGTGGTGCTTCCTTGCCCTTCCCTGTCCCAGCTGGTGATTCCTCCATGCCCTTCCCTGTCGCAGTTTGTGGTGCCTCCTTGTCCTTCTTTGATGCACCTGGTCCAGGCACCCTGTCAGTGTTGCTGCCTACTGCCCGGGATCCTCTCCCACCTGCAATAGCTTTCGACACTACTGTGGCCGTGGACTGGGTGGCTGAGGTGCTCGTCTGGGTTCTGTCCACCCTGGCCTGGTGAGAAGGATGGGGGTGGTAGGGAAGAGGTCAATGGTGGAGAGGAAAAAGTTCTTAGAGACATTGGAGGGGTAGAGGGTGAAGGTTTGGGAGTGGAGGAAGAGGAAGTGGTTGTAGGAGGTGTCTGTCTGCTTTGTTTGGGTGCAGGTGCATGGGCTGGATGCAGTTGTGAGGTGGATGGCTGTTGAGTGTCTGAGGGCTTGCGTTTGTGTACTTTGGGAGGAGGGGGCACAGACACAGTGGGAGAGGACAGAGGGGATGTGTGCATGAATGTAGGGGTGGTACTGCCAGTCAGGGGCGTGTAGTGATAGGCGTGAAGGTGGTAGTGGATGAGGATGTAGTGCATGCAGGTGTGAGTGTAGACGCTACTGGGAGGGAGGTGGACGAGGAGGAGGAGGAGGACACAGTGGAGGCAGTGGATGTTGGTATGTCTGATTCTGTATGGTGTTTGTGTGAGTGCCTGTGGGCTGATATGTGGTGCTTGTGTTTGCCTGAAACACTCCTGTGTGTTGTCCTGGGTGCATGCTAGTCTGGCTGTGTGCTTGGGATAGGTTGGGGTTGAGGAGAATGGGATTGGGCAGAGGAAGTTGGAGGGGGGAGGCTAGAAACAGGGACAATGGCTGCCATCAGGGAGGAGGCCAGAGCCTGGATTAATCTCTGTTGGGCCGCCATTCCAGAGTGAATGCCCTCCAGGAGTGCATTTGTTTGTTGATAATGGCCTGCCAGCTCCTGGGTGGTATTCACAATGGTTGACAGCCCAACAGAGATGGATCGCAGGAGGGCAATAGCCTCCTCACTCAGGGCAGCAGGGCTAACTGGGGCAGGGCCTGAGGTGCCTGGGGCGAAGGAGATGCCCACCCTCCTGGGTGAACGGGCACGGAAAACACGCTAATCGGCTGCTGGGAGGGCGGTGTTGGTACGGGGGTGGCAGCTGTACCTGTAGTTGGGGTGGGCACAAAGGTGTCTGCCTAAACCAGGGAGCTTCCATCGGAGGAGGTATCACTGTCAGAACTGTACCCTCTACTCTCTGCCTTGGTGCTTCCTCGCCCTCCGTCCCACTGGTGCCCTCACCGTCAGTAGATTCGGCCTACTGGGCCCTGTGGGATGCAGCTTTCCCCGTCGCCTGTGCCTCTGCTCCTCCGCCAGTTGATACTAATACACATAATGACAGGGTAACAAAATAAAAGGGGGGGGAGACAAAGGATACCCTTGGTCAATGGCAGCAACAACACCACCGTTGGCGTACATGACACACACACACAGGGAACAGCCCTACGCCCTAAGCAATGCACTAATAGCACAATACTAGTCACCAGCCCATGGACAGGGATACCTAACTCCAATTGCCCTGCTCAGTGGTTGATGCCTACCAGCTTGGTTAGAGAAGGTGTACATCACATCCTGCCCAACATGGGACCTCCCCTGCAATGTCCGGCATGGCCTAGGGGCACCCACAGGCCCACATCCCCCACCTGGATGCCACCCCACCACGCGCAAGTAGTATATTGGTGCACTGTACTCACCCCCTTGCGGCTGCTGTGATGCCCCCAAGCATCCATCCAGCTCCGGATAGGCCACCGCTAGAATGCAGCCCATCAGGGGGGTCAGGGTACAACGGGCACCCTTTCCTCGTTGGCATGTCATCCCCAGCTGGGCCTCTGCCGTCTTCCATACTCAGTGTCTCAGGTCCTCCCACCGTTTCCGACAGTGGGTGCTCCGCCTTCCGTAGACCCCCAGGGTCCGCACTTCCTTGGCAATGGCACGCCATATGGCCTTTTTTTGATGGGCGCTGACCTGCAGAGAAATACACATAGGAAAAGGTATCAGTCAGACCGTCCAGCCGGTTACACTCATGGCCCACCATAGCCCTCACATCCCCTTACGCACAGACATTGCCCACCATACATGCAGCACGCTGCCCAGGGCCATTCCACCAAACCGCCACCCCACACGAGGCCCTCACACACAGCACTCCATGCATTCATGCCCCATGCATCGTGCCCACAGTGTACTCACCTGTTGGTGTGGAGGAACATACAGAAGTCGGTACTGGGGTAGGACCCCATCCACCAATCTCTCCAACTCCGCAGCAGTGAAAGCAGGGGCCCTTTCCCCAGTAACACGAGCCATGGTCAGTTATAGACACAGGTCACAGCAGCACTTGCAGTGTAGGTCCTCTCCTGTTGAAGGTCAGGTAGCAAGTGAGTGAACAGATAGAAAATGGTGGTCACGACCGGGGCGGTGCGTACCGTCATCGCCAGCGTACATCACCATTGGCCACTGTAACCCATAGGGCCCAATTGTATCCAATGAGGAGTTGCACTGCGGTTCTCGACCGCCTCCCACAACAGCATACACCGTCAGCGAAATTACCTCATTTCCAACTGTCCCTCCATACAAGACAGGCAGGTGCCATTTCAGGGGGGGGGGAGGCTATGGCACTTAACTGCGTCTCAGTACAAATAGGCACTATTTGGGCCTATCCAACAATATAGTGTTACAGTCACAACATGCAATGCAGTGTAGTGTTTGGAAAAATGGAATGCTGACCATCTGCTCATCGTTTGCCCCCTAGATTGCAACGACTGCGGATGAATAGGAGATGGAGATACCCCCAGTGTACAGGCCCCTGGTGGACTTGGCAGCAATGGAGGACAGGCACATTATCCTCACCTATAGACTGGAAAGGGCCACAATCACAGAGCTGTGTGCCCAATTGGAACTTAACCTGATATCTGCTAACCGTCAGCCCACCGGGATCCCCCCTCTTGTGCAAGTGCTATCAGGGCTCCATTTCCTTGCAACTGGCTCCTTCCAAGTGACAGTGGGCTTGGCAGCAGGAATGTCTCAGCCAATATTCTCAATAGTGCTGATCAGAGTATTGTCAACCCTGATTAAACACATGCGCAGCTATATCGTTTTCCCTCAAGTGGAGGATTTGGCCACAGTGAAAGCAGATTTCTATGCAATGCGACATATCCCTAACATTATTGGGGCAATAGATAATACACATATTGTATTTGTCCCCCCACAGTTAAATGAACAGGTGTTCAGAAATTGAAAGAGCTTTCACTCGATGAATGTGCAGATGGTGTGCCTGGCGGACCAGTATATCTCCCATGTCAATACAAAGTACCCTGGGTCTCTGCATGATGCCTTTATCCTGAGGAATAGCAGCATCCCATATGTGATAGCTCAACTCCAGAGGCACCGGGTGTGGCTAATAGGTGAGCCCTGGTTCCCACCTAGTAGATGATGGTGTATGGGTATGGTGTGGGCCCTAAGGGTTAGTGTGTGTCTAACAGTTGTCCCTCGATATTTTCAGGTGACTCTGGTTACCCCAACCTCTCATGGCTACTGACCCCTGTGAGGATTACCAGGACAAGAGCAGAGGAACATTACAATGAGGCACATGGGCGAACAAGAAGAATAATAGAAAGGACATTTGGCCTCCTGAAGGCCAGGTTTCGTTGCCTCCATCTAACAGATGGATCCCTGTACTACTCACCCCAGAAGGTGTGCCAGATCATAGTGACATGCTGTATGTTGCACAACCTTGCCTAACATCGCCAGGTGCCTTTTCTGCAGGAGGATGAGGCTGGAGATGGGCGTGTGGCAGCAGTGGATCCTGTGGACAGTGAAGATGAGGAGGATGAGGATGAGTACAACAGAAGTTCTGTAATACGACAATACTTCCAATGACACACAGGTAAGACACTGTAATTTCACTTTACATTGACAGTTTTGTGTTTGACATTGTCACTGGCAGGCTGATTTTCCCACCTCTAATGCCACTTACTGTACCCTTTGGCATCTCTATTTGCAGATATTTGTGCCCCACTATCGCTCCTGGTGTGTTGACTGCAGCCAACTACAGGTCATTCCTATGTATACATCACTGTACAGTTGTATTGCAGTGTTTAAAGTTTGTTAAACAAATACATAGTTCAATCATTTGACAGACTCCATACTTGTATTTATTTAAATGGTGTTTGTTTAAGTGCTAGTAAGTAGAGGGGGATGTGCAATGGACTGGGGCGAAGGTGGAGGAAAGTCCAGGTTAGAGTCCAGTCTATTTGTATCACAGGTGCATTGTCCAAGGGGGCATAGGAAGTGGAGCAAGGGCAGTTCAAGGTGGACAGGGTGACAGAGTGGGACACAAGAGTGACAATCAGGAGGGTCTTATTTCCTAGAAATGGTCTTGGAAATAGTGTCTGGCTTCTGCCTGGATCGCAGGGACTGTTTGTGGGGTGGTTCTCATTCTGCAGGGGGTGGGGTGCTTGTGGCCTGTTGTTCCTGTGGCAGGGCCTCCTGTCCACTATCGGCAGCGGAGGTGGATGGCTGTTCATCGGTTTGGCTAGTGTCAGGGGCCCGCTGGTATGCCACTGCCTCCCTCATGGTGTTGGCCATGTCTGCCAGTTCCCCTGCAATGGTGACCAGGGTGGTGTGGATGTCCTTCAAGTCCTCCCTGATCCCCAGGTACTGCCCCTCCTGCAGCTTCTGGGTCGTCTGCAACTTGTCCAGTATCTGGCCCATCGTCTCCTGGGAATGGTGGTATGCTCCCAGGTTGTTGGTGAGTGCCTCCTGGAGAGTCGGTTCCCTGGGGCTGTCCTCCCCCTGTCGCACAGCAGTCCTTCCAGCTTCCCTGTTGTCCTGTGCCTCTGTCCTTTGAACTGTGTGCCCACTGCCACTGACCCCAGGTCCCTGATCGTCCTGTGTTTGTGCGGTGACCTGGGGTCCCTGTATTGGTGGACACACTGCTTATTGACGTGTCCTGGGGACAGAGGTATGGGCTCGCTGGGTGGGTGCTGTGCTCGTGTTTCCTGAGGGGGGAGGCTCTGTGGTGGTATTGGACTGTGCCTGGGTTACCGATTGTCCGGAGATCCCTGATGGGCCAGGTTGGTCATCCAGACCAGGCATCCAGAGCTGCTGTCATCACTGTGCGCCTCTTCGTGGAGGAGACTGGATGTTGCTGGCACCTCCTCTCCGGTGACGTTGGGTGGGGGACCTGTGGGGATGTAAATGCATTGTTATTGTTTTTGTGTGTCATCTTGTGCATGGGTATGTTGCCCTGTATGGTTGTTGTTGCCCTGTCAGCTTTGCCTTGTGTGAGTAGTTATTTTCTGGGCTAGCTGATTCTCTCTATTGTGCATGCTTTAGTGATGGGTGTCCATGCAGATCTGTGATGGAGTCCGTGCATTGGTGTTACATGCAGGTCTTGGTATTAGGAGGGGTGGGTTGTGATGGTGGGGTGTGTGGGAGGTGGTGAAGTGATGGGAGTGTGGATAAGGTTTGGGGTATGTGATGGCATGCGGTTAGGGGGGTGATAGTAATAGAGATTTGACTTGCCAGAGTCCAGTCCTCCTCCTACTCCTGCCAGGCGTTCAGGATGCATGATTGCTTAGACTTGCTCCTCCCATGTTGTTAGTTGTGGGGGAGGAGGTGAGGGTCCACCGCCAGTCCTCTGTACAGCGAGTTGGTGTCTTGCTGCTGTGGAACGCACCTTCCCCCATTAGGTCGTTCCACCTCTTCCTTATGTCATCCCTTGTTCTGGGGTGCTGTCCCACGGTGTTGACCCTGTCCACGATTCTCCGCCATAGCTCCATTTACCTTGCAATTGATGTCTGCTGCACCTGTTATCCGAATAGCTGTGGCTCTACCTGGAAGATTTCCTCCACCTTGACCCTTAGAGAACCTGAGGTGTTGTTGAGGTGCCATGGGTGTAGTGTGAGTGGTGTGGGTGAGGGTGTATGGGGTGATGTGTTGGAATGTGTGATGTAAGGTGCGTGGATGGTGTATAGGTGATGGTGGTGTGTGGCTGTGTGGCTGTGGTCTTATCTGTGGTCTTGCCATCTCTCTTGTGGCAATTGTTTTTAGTCGTAAAGGGTTGTGGGTAATGTGGGTGTGTGTTTTATAGTGGTGTGTGTGTGGTGTATGTATGTGTGTCAGGTGTGTGTAGTTTAAATTGTCCAATGTGGTGTTGTTTTGTTAGGTTGTGTGTATCTTGAGCACGGCGGTATGTACCGCCAATGGTTTAGTGCCATTGAATGTCCGCCGTGGTGATTTGTGGGTCATAATGCTGTGGGCGTTGTTCTGTTGACGCAACGGTGTAGGTTTTGCTACCGCCAGTTTATCACTGACCTTTGGGCTGGCGGACTTGTGTGTGTGGTTGTATGGTGACTGATTGCTAAGTGTGGGTCATTATATGGTTGGCTGTAATCCGCTGCGGCGGTGGTATGTTGGCGACAGTCAGCAGGGCGGTAAGAGGTACTTACCGCCAATTTCTTAATGAGGGCCTAAGTGTCTGGAACTTTTCCGGGATGAGAGCACTACTACAACCAACATGTGCGTTTCCGAAGAGGCAAATTTCATCTGTGATGGGCAGCTGTCAGTGTGCCAGGATACAGGCCCAAAAATGTCTGATATTATTTGTGCCACACTTTCTACCAATAATTCTGACAGACCTCAGAGATGGCAGTTGAAGTTCCATCCTTGATGGTTAAAGATTCCGTATACATACACAATGTGAATGGTTGGAACTGTGGATGACAAATGTTTTGAGTAGCTGATGTTGTTTTATAGCCAATCTGACAGCTCCTTGGTCATAGGGGATGCGCATGGTCATCCATGAAAATAAAAACAGAAAGCATACCCTAAGGCATTCCTCCTACTTGGCCAGTGCACACATGAGAACACCCAGACACTCAATCAACATGGAGAGATAATAGTCTAATATTAACAGGATTTATTAAAACATATTAAGAATATCATATCAAAACCTAACATAGACACTACCCTACACTAAACTATCCCAAACTAACTTTTCTTAATGTAACCCTACAGCTATCTATCCTATTCTAAACTTATCTTAAACATGTAACTCCACACTCTAAACATTGTTCCCTCACCCCCTTATAAGACAAGATGCGAATAGGACAACATAAACTAAGGCTACACATGTACTAACTTAACCTATATCCTAAACACATATATATTTTTGTGTATATTTTTTTTTTAATAAACATAACCCCAGAATACTGTAATTCCCCCAACCCCCAAAATAAAAAATATACTAAAGGCTACCCCCAACTATACTTACACTAACCCACACCTAACCTAAACTATTTAACTAACCTAACACTACCCACCTAAACCCCACTAAAAATGTAACATTAGTAAAAGGGAGAAGGGAAGAAAATGTGAGGCTGTGCCACAAATAGTTGACATCCTCTTAAGTTTCTTTTTGCAGTACTTTAGCAATTTGTAGTTCCTAGCATTGTCTTTTTCTAATTTGTCCAATCTTGCCATCATCGCTGCCATGACTCATCACATGTCTGACTTAAAGGTTGAGGTTGTGGCTGGAGTAGGTGGTTGTTAGGGTGCCTGACTGTGGATAGGTGCAGTAAATGTGGAGGGGGTAGGACCAGCAGAGGCCCCCCTGCCCCCAGAATTTTCCCCTTGATGTGGCATGCACAGTTGTGGGCTGTAGCAGAGGTTCCCCATGAGAAAAGGCAAGCCAAGCCCCAGTGGATTTCTCTCTCCGATATTTCTTTCACATCCTTTGGTACCCGGCCTGTACCTCAATGATGTGTCTGTAACTGTCAGCCCTCTTCTAATATGCATGTTTCTGTGCTGGGGTCATATTGGCAGCTAAAACATGAGGAGAACATGGAATCAAATACAGCATTGGGTGGAGGTAGGACAGTCATGCAATGTACACAGTATCCTCAGATGACACATGCTATCCACCACACATTCCACAACACTGACAAACTCTAAATCTATACTCAAGTCCTACCAGCCATCTACGGTATCACGTACATGTCACTGGGGTAATAGCTAGCCACTGTTGACCATCAGGGCCAGGGGTAAGTGGACTTGTGCGTCCATGCACAACATTTGTGTAATCATATTAGTGAGGATCAAGTGGCCCAACAAGTCCCAAATCTCTGAGCCATAGTCGATAAGCGGCACAATGTATGCAATCCAAACTTTGACACCTCTGGTGCTACCAGGGGCGGCTGGTGTTCAAGGGCTAAGGGGCTGAGCCGCTAGCCTTTTCTGGCCTCTCTAGTGAAGCATATATTTAATTACATGATGAAAGTAAAACATTTTCTGCACAACAATTTCCGAGTGAAAGTTGTGCACTTTCAATAGCCCCACTGCGCCTGTGTCAGTATGTGGCTGAAAGCTGCACAGTAGGCTGGCAGGGCTTGCCCACGCAAAGCCCTTAAGTTTTCTCAGAACGCAGTGATGTCCCTGGCTTATCTCCTTCTCCACCAGAAGCCCTGATAGTAAACAACCTGGAGCATTTTTTGTTCAGCCCGGGTTTCTGAAAACTTCATGCCACTCCGATATTATTATCCACCCTTTCCTATATACTCATATGGTGGGGTGTGATCAGAAGGCCTTACTGACCACACCCCACTCTAGCATGTTACGTACCAGAGGTCACGTTTTAGTAAAAGAATGTGGCGTTGGGCAAACAAAATCCCCTTTTCCTGCATTACAAGCAGTCTGTGGCAGAGAAATTGAATAAATACAATAAATAACTCCGTCCAGGGCTCTCTGGGAGACAGGAGTGTGACCTGAAGACCTCAAGTCATAAATATGCCAAGGACAGACCTGCACACAAGTAAGTTGGAGCTCTATCTTTTTTACAGACAATGAGAAAAAAATCTGTTCTCCCAGCTCTCCTCTCCCCTCCCTTCACTGCCTCTGTAAAGATTTTGTCTCTCAAAAGCAGTAATGGTTCCAGTAATTTATCATGGCTAGTTATGCTCGTTTTATTTTTTCTGCAGACTAATGACGTGATATGTCATATTAAACATGTAATCTGCAGCTCAAATAAAAGTGGGTGTCTGTGTATAAGAGTTGTGTGAATGGCAGTGGATGACAATGTGGATGAGTGAATGGGTAGGCAACCAAAGGCAGTGGGTGAGTAGGAGAATGGAAATACGTGGGTAGTGAGGCTCACTCACAAGGTGCAATTCCGTGTTGTATTTGTGCCCCACCACTGCTTTCAGTCACCAGCCACCACTGGGTGCTACATCAAGACTCATGAATGCAAGGTGGGGGTCATCTGATAGGGGGACAGGAAACGTCTCACCAGCAATTCTAAGTTTTGGCAAAGTATCATTCATGTGTCCTTGGGTTAACACCTGCTCAGAGCATGCGTTACAAGGGGGCACACCATTGCTCACAATGGGCTCCCTTGTACAGTTCAGGCTTAGTTCCCATATAATTTGCCCAAAGCCTGAACAGTACATCTATGTTGTCTACAGATATTTTACCTATTGCCTGTTATCCTGTGCCATGGTGTGCAAATTGTGTAATGAGGCGCAAACATGGTGGGCACAGGAAGATTGGCATTGCACTGGGTGCAGCTACTTTATCCCTATTTATTGAACTACATGTGCACATGCATGTCAGACATCTCCTAAGTACCAGGTACACACGCAGCATTCACATTCTATGCACACGTGTTGTGACCAAGATCGCTCACAAATATCATGATGGACAGACCATGTTGGTAATTCTGCACACACCTAGCTTTATACAATCCGCAGACATGTCCCACATCCATCATGAGCAGAGTTGTATTCTCATTGTGTACTCAGCTGACTGTTGGCCAACACAATAAGGCTCCTTGTACGACCTATGCCTCACTTAAAATCTGAAGAATTGTGAGGCACTGTGGTGCAAGTGTCTCCTAAATAAGACCCCTAGAGACATCAACACATATGCATCATCTGTACCATTTCCTAAGTGACTGAAAGCTATGTGTGGCACACAGTGCTGTAAAAAGGGCTGTGACAAATATGTTAGCAACAGGCATGCTAATCAGATAAACAGCACCTCAGACATATGTCTTGATTGACATCAATGTATATTTGGGCATGCTTTCCTTTTCCTAACACCCACAATTCCATAGTTGCACATATTGGCACTTGTACAACAATCAACTCATTCTCCATCCTCAACATAGCATCAGACATGATGTCCATATCCTAACTCAGATGAAGTCATCTCATTGGTCACACAATACATTTCATCATTGCATTGCACACATTATACCCTCTCACATAAAACCCTGGAATGACACATGCAACGCACGGGGTGACACTTACTGGATGCACTGGGATTTTCAAATCGGGAACTTCTCCACTCGTGTAGGGTGGAGGCCCACTTGCAATACATGACAGGAAAGCATAGCTTAGTGATTTTTGACATTTTTGTGATTGGAAAACAGCTTCACATTAAACTTGTTAAGCTGAGTAAGCAACTCAACTTAGTGGTAGATCAGAACAACTGCCAAATATTAAAAATGTGTCTGTGAGACAAAGGACCAGATAATGGAGGCCCTGGAACCACTGAATCATCACTTTCCCTAACGCTTCTGTGGGGCATTTCACTGCCCAATATGCACATGGATTTGTAATGCAGCTGTTTTGTTGTTTTACACCTCCATGTCCATATGGGGCAGAATGATGTAGTATTCTGCAACAGAAGGGCATGCAATGGTTGTTGGCAGTGGAAGTTCCATTGTAACACTCATTGCTTTTGATTCTGCCCCATATGTTGAAGACATTTTAATCATTACCAACGCAAAAGACTAACAACTGCTCAGGAGCGATGTGAGCATAGCAAAGTGTTGAGGAATGCATTGATACATCCTTGTTTCTTTTTTCTAATATGTGTGAGCCATTCAAAGGCACACAGACTAGAGCTAAAATGCCATGTCAGTTTCCTTATGTTCATGCACTTGTCCCTTCCTGCACATTAACTGAATATCAATAGGAATGTCTTGCCACTTCTATGTGGGCAGCCATTATCGCCACAGTATACCATATATATCCAGCAAGGGATACCAACCTGTATACACCTCCCTTAACACAGACACACTTGCACTGTGGTCCAATTATGCCTTCATTGGTGCAGGTTGCTGATTAATATGCTAGTGCTGGCGCAGATGCAGTCCTGTCCCACACTGTCAGTAAAACAGGCAAGCCTGTGGTACAAATTCAGCACATGTGTGTTGGATACATTATGGGGTGTATGTGATACACATTGTACACAAAGAGGATTGTAAAAGTCGTCTCGACACGGTGCATAGCTAAGCTCCCTCAAATGCAGTTGCCCAAAGACACAAAGGGGCAGATTTAAGGAAAGTGCTGCTGCACTTAGTGCATCGCAACTGTCCTTGCGCCCCTTAGAGCCCTCCTTTCTCCCACCATGTTTGCGCCATATATAATATGCACCGCACCATGGCTCAGGGTAGGGGGCAATTGTGTCAATTTATTTAGACACAAATGATGTACTCTGCAGGAGTAGTACCAAAATTTTGGCACAACTCCTGCAGAGTACATAGCGGCCCATCATATGTAATGGTATACCCACTTTTAAAACCTGCTCTGAGCAGGTGTTGCAAGTGCGGGAAAAGTAACATAAGGATATATCAAAGAGTTCCCTGAACATTTATTTGTCCCCCACCTTACAGGAGTAAGCCCCCCTACCATACATTATGCCTGGTGCAGCCATCATGTTTTGCAAGGCTTAGCAAAGTGGCGTGATGCATGCATCGCACCACTTTGTTAATACGGCACAGGGAAAATGCCACTCCAGAGCTGCCTTAGCGTCAATTATAAATTTCACAAAGGCAGTGCTAAGGTGGTGCTAGGGGCTCTTAAATCAGGCCCAAAACAACCTGTCCTGACGCTTGACAAAACATACTGCAGTCAACCTTAAGTCCGCCTGTCATGCAAATGCAAATAAGAATGTTGCTATGCAAAATGGGGTACTTACCAACTGGTCCACCAATCTGAATCCCCAGGTATTCCAGTAGATCTTTCTCCAATGCCATGAGGTCTACCCAATGGTGTTTTAACTGGTGATCGGTGTGCACAACTCCGAATATTCTGCATAGGTGGTGAAGCACCTTGCTCCACTGCAGCTTCCGTGCCTCCGTGGGGAATCCCTGTATTACCCAGCCACCCAAAATTAGCTTCATGGGAAGGTAATGCTGCACCAGCCAGATGAATCCTCCCAGTTCATCTGCTATCATCTTCGTCACTCTCCCTTTCACAGACAATTTGCAGTATAAGGTAACTGCAAATAAGAGCACCCCATAAAATGAGATTTAACTACCCCAACTAACCCCAAAATACCCCAACAAACTATCCTACCCCAAGACAAACACCCCACAATACAATGACTAATACAGGACAAAAACACTACAAAAGACTGAGGAAAAAGACAAAAAGCACACAACAGCAACAGTACACAGCACAAAACTCTCCAAAAACACCACTCCTCCACTAGCACCTGCTCCACACACCCTCAAACAGTCATAGACAAAAAGACTGTGAAGTGAACCTGAAATCACTGTACTATGTATGCAGCCGGGATGTCCTGTTTCATCACTTCCTGGGCGTGTGCGTCACGTTTTCTGCTATGTGTTTTTTTTTTTATGCATGATGGTCAATCATCAATTTTTTCCAATTGAGGCTGACAAGGCCTCAAGACTTGCGATTGACGAGTTGGGGCCAGGCATCATTTTATGATTTGCAATTTATGGAGTGTTTGTGTCAAAGAATTTTAGGCATGGAGGTAATGCGTGGTATTCCTTCCCATGTGTAGGAGATGTCTCATCATTTGGCATGGTCTGATAGACATGGTAATATATTCTTAATAATTTCCATTTGCAGCTTGGTTAGGGCATATATCTCTAGTGTAACTTACAATTTTTATATGTCTCAGGGGACTGATGATATCATCTGTCACTGTCTTTTGTCAGAATAGTATGCGATGGGCAGCTACAGCTTTGTTGTTGTAGCAAACATGAGTGGGTTATGTACTGACCTAGGCATCTTCTCTGAACAGTATTGGTCTATGTGTGTACCTTCTCCAAATTTACGGAATATCTTGTTTGGAATAGATTTGGTCCTACATTGCTGGCATTCTTTAGGCTGCTTACACTTTGTACACATCTTCTACTGCAACATTGTGCGGTCATAAATGGGTAGGATGCTACGTGTGACTTGTGTAATTTGAAGATGTACACATCTTCTACTACTGGCTATGTGATAGTTTCCCTCCCATTTCCAGGCTTTGCAAGATTACATGACTTTCACACACAAACATGACAGTACACCTGCCACAGCACTTGTGTAATTTCCAAGTGATCTCCCCATGTTGTATCTCCAAGTGTTTGTGGGATTCTTTCAGCTGTCCTTCCACATCCTTTGGTGTACATGGGTATGCACTCAAATCTGCATTCCACAACCTTTGTCACTGTCACCATGAATATATCTTGTTAGTGTGTGAAATCATCTCAGCACTGGATTTTTGATTTGCCACATGCAACATATCTGTCTTCACCCATGTAATTTGGGATGGGTCTCTGCCATGTTTGGACATTGCTAGACATACTTGCACATCCCACACCTGATTGGCATGTTGGAGACCTAGACATTTTCGTTCATTTTATCACCGTGGGTAACTTTCTCTTGGTCAGGCATGTGAGTGTCAATGAGAGGTGTGTTTTCATATGTAGTGTGTGATGGTATCATACAGACTATAATATGCTACCTTGCTGACACATGTTAACAATTGTAGGTGATTGCAAACCCTTTTCTACCTAGGCCATACATCAGTCTTCACATGTGTATCAAGATTAGCTGCAGGCATGTGTCAAGACAGCAGATTTGTGTGACAAGTGTCGTAGAATGTACATAGGGAGGGCAACAGACTCTGCCTACATTCCACTCAGGCATTCATTTGGTGGTGCATTCCCCCATTTTATTGTTAAATCCGGGCTATGAGCCATATGTACTGAGAGTGGATCAGCACCTATTGCTGCTTCACTTACCTAGCAACACTGAGCACACTCCACAGCCAACATGCGTGTTTTATATGTGAGATACAGCACACCATGTGGCAGGGTTGGGCTCAATGGTGGTGCAGGTACGTAATGCCATTGATATATGGTGCAGGGTTAGGCTCAAACATTGGTTCCTAACCCTGAACAGTCAATGAAGGTCCATTGATACCAATGGTGTCCCCCCTTGTCACACCTGCTCAGTGCTGGCGTAGCAGTTACCCGTCTGAGATGTGACACAATTTAGTTCCTATTTTTCTATTGCACCATTTGGAAACAGCCCCTACCATATGCACGCCCCCTTGCATACATCTTGCCAGGCATGGGGATGATGTGGGGAAAGGGGTAGGATATTGCAAAATGCCTACTTAATATCACATATTTTTGTGGTGCATGGATCTAGGCCTTCGAGAGCCACATGGCCGTGAGTTATGTGACACTGATGTGTGGCATGGAGGTGCTCGACCCTCTTATATCACAACCTATTTTCCAACCATCTTTGTGACAGTTGTATTTCTTTCCTGCTCTCTGAGATATGAGCAACATTTCAATGTTATATACGTAGTGGAGAATGAGTAGACCATGGACATTCTGGTGCAAAGTGATTTATTGGTAATATTTACAAAGTGATATTAGTTGTACAGTGTCTAGGTGTACAAGTTCTGTACAATTTGTTGTCTCCTGCAAACTCCAACAACAGTGTTTTGTCGTTCACCTCCACCTGTGCTGCACCATTGTCATCCTCCTCCTCATTGGGAACATCTACCAGTTCATCCCAGGGGACATCAATCCGTACACATATCTTATGCAAGATAGTACATTCAAGCATCATCTTGCATAACAGGGGTGGTGCACATAACAGGCTTCCTCCTGTCGGGGCCATGCACCTGAATCTTGACCTCAGGAGCCCAAATGTCCTCTCCACCACATTTAGGCCCTCATTATGACATTGGCAGTAAATCCCACTTCCCACGATGCTGACTGCCACCAAAATATTGCTGCTGTGGCAGATGTCCGTTAACGATATTATGACACACACACACACTAATCTGTCACTATTCAAACACACACACAAATCCGCCAGCACAAAGGTCAGTGATAAAGTAGCGGTAGCAAAACCCACACTGTTACGCCAACACAACGCCCACAACATTATGACCCACGAATCACCACAGCGGACATTCAACTGCAGTAAACCATTGGCGGTACATACTGCCGTGCTCAAAATACACACACACTAACAAAACAACACCACATTGGACAATTCAAACTACACACACCTGACACCCAGACACATACCACACCCACACACCCACACCACTATAAAACACATACCCACAACCCTTTACGAATACTAATCATTGTCACCAAAGAGAGACAGCAGGAGCACACACACAACCAGAGCCACATACCACCATCACGTATACACCACCCACACACCTCACAAAACACACCCCAACATATCACCCTACACACCCTCACCCATACTACTCACACAACACCCATGGCACCACAACGACACCCCAGATTCTCTGAGGAGAAGCTAAGGGTCATGGTGGAGGAAATCATCCGGGTGGAGCCACAGCTATTTGGATCACAGATGCAGCAGATATCTATAGCTAGGAAGATGGCACTATGGCGGAGAATCATGGACAGCATCAACGCCGTGGGACAGCACCCCAGAACAAGGGATGACATCAGGAAGAGGTGGGATGACCTACGGGGGAAGGTGCGTTCCATTGCAGCAAGACTCCAGCTCGCAGTACAGAGGACTGGGGGTGGACCCTCACCTCCTCCCCCACAACTAACAACATGGAAGGAGCAAGTCTTGGCACTTATGCATCCTGAGGGCCTGACAGGAGTAGCAGGAGGACTGGACTCTGGTAAGTCAACTCTATACTACTATCACCCCCCTACCTCCATGCCATCACATACCCCCACCCTCACCCCCATCACTCCACCACTACCCACACACCCCACCATCACATCTCACCAATCCCAATGCCAAGCCCTGCATGCCATACCAATGCATGGACACCACTCACAGCCCTGCATGGACACTAATCACTAAAGCATGCACACTAGAGACAATCGACTAGCCCACCAAATAACATCTCACACTAGGCAAAGCTGCCAGGGCAATAACAACCATAGAGGGCAACCCACCCTTGCACAATATGTCACACACAGAAACAATAACACTGCATTTACATCCCCACAGGTTTCCCAGCCAATGTCACCGGAGAAGAGGTGCCAGCAACATCCAGTCCCCCCACAGAAGAGGCCCACAGTGATGACAGCAGCTCTGGTCGCCTGGATCTGGATGGCCAACCTGGCCCGAACATTTGGTTACCCAGGCACAATCTCAAACCACCACAGAGCCTCCCCACTCAGGAAACACCACCACAGACCCACCCAGCAGGCCCATACCTCTGTCCCCAGGACACGTCAATCAGCAGTGTGTCGACCACTACAGGGACCCCAGGACATACCACAAACCCAGGACAATCAGGGACCTGGGGTCAGTGGCAGTGGGCACACGGTTCAGTGGACAGAGGCACAGGACAACATGGAAGTTGAGAGGACTGCTGTGTGACAGGGGGAGGACAGGCCCAGGGAACCGACTCTCCAGGAGGCACTCACGGTGATCCTGGGAGCATACCAACCTTCCCAGGATACACTGGGCCAGATCCTGGACAAGATGCAGGAGAAAATGCGGCTGCAGGAGGGACAGTACCTGGGGATCAGGGAGGACTTGAAGGCCATTAACACCACCCTGGTCTCCATTGCAGGGGTGCTGGCAGACATGGCCAACAGTATGAGGGAGGCAATGGCACACCAGCTGGCCCCTGTCACTAGCCAGACTACTGAACAGCCCTCCACCTCTGCTGCCGCTAGTGGACAGGAGGCCCATCCACAGGACCAACAGGTCACCAGCACCCCTCCCCCTGCAGAAGGAGAACCACCCCACAAACGTTCCCTGCGATCCAGGCAGAAGCCAGAGACTATTGCCATGACCCCCGCCATGAAATAAGACTCTCCTGATTGTCTACCTTGTGTCCCACTCTGTCACCCTGTCCACCTTGAACTGCCATTGCTCCCCTGCCTATGCCCCCTTGGAAAATGCACCTGTGCCACAAATAGACTGTGTCAGGAATCCCCAAGTTGCCTCCTGCGTAATCTGTCAGCATCCCCAGGGACTAGGGTTAAACCATATCTCTGTTCTTGGTTAAACCTTCATGTTTCTAAGTAAACACAATGTGCTGTGTTACACAATTGGTTTTATTGATGCTTGTTTGCTAATGTGAGCAGGTGTAGACATGTGCTTCTAATTGGGTGTGCTGATCTCAGCATCTGATTTGGCAGACCAGCCCCTGCTGTCATCCTCGTATTCAGGACTTTTGAGGCAATTATTTTCTTTGTTCCTGTACCAGCTGACACCAGGAATTCCTCCAGCACTCCCGAAAAGACTGCAGCTAAGTGACTAGTATTCTCCAGGAAGTTTGTTGTTTGAGCGTGATGCTTTCCTAGAACAGCTGGTGTATTTCAGACCTTGTATTTTGGCAGAGTGCTTATCTTGAAGAGACAAATGCATTTCTGAACATTCTACATTATTATTGTAGTTACTTGCCTAAATGTGCTTCAGGAAATCTGTTGGAGCTCAAGTACTACAAAAAGTGACAGTGCAAGTTTATAAGAGCATTTAAGTGACTTTTCTTTCTCTAATAGCATAACTCTTGGATTTAAATTGTGTCATTCATGCCTGTGTTTCAGGTTTGAGGAATTTGCTTTTTGAATGGTTTTTCACACACACAGTGAAACCAAACCAAACTGTGCCATCCTAATTGTTTGAACCCAGAGTGGACCTTTGTATTTCTTGGATTGTTTTTGTTCCTTTTAGTTTAACCCTATGCATGCAAGAAGGGTATATGTGATATAATGAATGCCCTTGTTTGTCTTTCTTGTGCATGATAAGTGCAACCACAGTTCTAATTGTAGTGTGTAACAGTGAATCTCTGTGAAGCCAGCACTAGTGTTGCAGTACTTATTGTTATGGTACTCAGTTTGGGTTTTTGGTAGTGCAGTGTTAGTAATTGTGCCAACAGTTATTATTATCCAAGAAAAGTGCTGAAGCATCCTGGTGTTCTTCTACCGCTCCTGTGCCCATATCAAGATTAAGTTTCAGGGAAGTTGCGTGCACTAACTCTACTATCACTCTGTCAACAACTACCTGCCCCCCGAAGATACAGGGTGCCTGGCTGGACCGGTAGGACGTGGCAGTGTTTTGTCTCTTTCTATTCCACTCCCCCTTTTCTTTTGGGACACCTGCTGGGGTTTCTCTGTTCACCAGGAAGTGCTGAGAGGTGTTCCAGAATGTCGGGGGCATGCCATCGCCCCTGCAGACATCCTGCTTTTCTGATGAGTTGCCCCTTTTCGACATAAAGCCAAGCCCCAACATACAGGGCTGCCTGGGCAATGGATTCCTCAATGGGTACTTTCAAAGGTATAGCACAGGCTTTACCAGCTGCTCAGGATGCTCCAGCGTTATTAGATTTAACTAACGCCCTAGCAGGATTACAGAGGGAATTTCTTTCCTTAAAGCAAGAGAACCTGGAGTTGCACACTGAACTATAGCGGTATGTACCACAGGATACCCCCTGGCGAGGTGTCAAACTAAAACAAAGATCTCCAGTACTACAGGCCTCTCGGTTTGACCTGTCTAATCATGTTCCTAGATCCCATTCAGGCCCAATGACTTCCACCACACAACCCATACAGGTAATGGTCACAACACCAACCCTTGTGCCCTTAGCTCCTCCAGAAAGTATTTTTGAAGATAGTGCCAAGTTCAACATTTTTCTTAACCAGCGCCAGCTACAGTTTTTGTGTCGGGCAGCTGCATTCCCCAACGATGCTGCAAAGGTAGCTTTTATTATCTCTTATTTGGGAGGCAATGCAGCTAATTAGTCTATTCCGCTGGTGGAGCGAAATGACCCTATACTGTATGATTTCAACCGGTTCAAGGAAGTCTTGCGGAAACTGTTCGTCAAACACCTCTTTGTGCAAGCCAGTGACAATGAGTTGCTGAATTTGCACCAGGGAAACAAGGATCTACTGTCCTACATCACCTCTTTCAATCAGTTGGTGGCAGAGACTGAGTAGCCTGAGGAGAAGAGGACCTCCCTCTTCTATTGTGGCCTTCGGGATGATCTCAAGGATGTTGTAGTCCAAATTGTGGAACCTCCTACAGAGTGTTCCGAGTTCATTGACCTGGTGATACGATTGGATCACCGCTTGAGTGAACTTAAGGGAGACAAATTCCAGGGTGACACAAGCTTAGTGGTGCTCAAAACTGAGAAAAAGGAGTCCACCATTCCTACTCATGATCTATCTAAGGAAGAGAAAGAACGTGGGAAAAAATTGAAACTGTGTTTATACTGCGGTAAGACAGGGCATTTTGCTTGGGAATGTCCTAACAAGCCTACTGCTTCAAAGAAAGCCATTGGAGCGGTAACAGGGCCTGATATCTCTCTTCCTGACCAACAGAAAATGAACTGGCTCGATAACCTCTGAGACCATTTTATTGAGCGCTTCTTTCAATATGGTCTCACATCTTCTGGCTAATAACACCAGTCCAGTACCTCAACATCGAACTCTTATTGTGACGTTAGTGTTGTCCCCTCAGGTTCGTAAGGTCATTCCAATAATGCTTGACTCTGGGGCTACCAGAAACTTTATAGACTTGGGTTTGGCTAAAACCGTAAATATTACGACTGCCAGAAAAGACGTCCCTGAACCAGTCAAAGTGGTGGATGGCTCAGAATTATCCTCTGGGCTTATTGTTTATCAAACAACACCCTTGTCCATGCTTTGTGCAAACAACAATACAAAACAAATTCAGTTTGACCTCATAGATGCCCCAGTATTTGGAGCCATTTTGGGGATACACTGGCTTCAGTTACACAATCCCAAAATTGACTGGGCAGCAAGGACAGTGACATTGGACTCTAAACATTGCTGGCACTTCTGTTACCAAGACAAACCATTACTACTGAAACACTTGCATTGTGGGTCCACACATAGTACGGCTATCAAGCGGGACGACACACTGGCCATTCCTGCACCGTATAAAGACTTACATGATGTCTTTAGTGAACAGAAGGCCACCTAGCTGCCGCCACATAGGTCAGACGATTTCCGTATAAACTTGATTCCAGGGGCAACACTATCATGTAGTAGGGTGTATGATCTTTCTGAGCCTGAGAATCGATACCTGCGAGACTACCTGGATGATGTCTTAGCTAAGGGTTTCATTCATCATTCAACGTCACCAGTATCGTCGTCTTTGTTCTTCGTGCCCGAGAAGAATCGCGAGCTGCGCACCTGTATAGGTTATCATGCAGTAAACAAAGTGACCATAAAAAATCGGTATCCTCTTCCGTTGATCTCTGTACTTTTAGATCAGGTATGTCAGCCAACTATATATACTAAGCTCAACCTCCGGGGAGCCTACCACTTGATCCGAGTGATGAAGGGGGATGAGTGGAAGACGGCGTTCCGAACTAAATTCGGACTCTTCGAGTACACAGTGATGCCCTTCGGGTTGTGCAACGCTCCTTCAGAGTTTCAATTTTTCATCAATGAAGTGCTACAGGAGTTTCCGGATGTCTGTATAGTGGTATACATAGATGACATTTTGATCTATTCGTCTTCCACTGAGGAACATATAGGGCATGTAAGAGTGGTTCATGAGCATCATCTCTTCGCCAAGCTGGAAAAATTTATTTTTCACGCTCCAACTGCAGAATTCCTGGGATATGTGATCACTCCCGATGAAATTTCCATGGATAGGTCCAAGGTACCGTCCATCCTGGATTGGGTAGCCCTAAGATCCATCAAGGAAGTGCAACAGTTTTTGGGCTTCGCAGATTTTTATCAGAGATTTATAACTACTTTTCTACCGTGGTATCTCCCATAACTCGTCTCCTACGAAAGGGGGTTAAGTTCCTCAGGGATGCTGAAGCTGAGAAAACCTTCCAACATCTTAAAAACACATTCACTGAAGCATCCATTCTCCATTATCCTGACCCGGCTGAGCCATTTTTCTTGGAAGCAGGCGCTTCAACATGGCAGTGGGAGGTGTCTTGTCCCAACAAGATCCGGAGTCAGGGCATTTCCATCCAGTAGCTTACTTCTCAAAGAAATTGCTACCAGCAGAGCGAAATTACATGGTGGCAGAGCGGGAACTTTTGGCTAGCAAGCTTTCCTTCCAGGAATGGCATCACCACCTACTGGGAGCTAGACACACTGTAACTATTTACACAGATCACCGTAATGTACTGTTTTTTCAAGTGACCAAGGCCCTGACTCCTCATCAATTAGGCAGCCTTCTATTCTTTAACCTGTTTGACTTCATAATCACCTATAGGCTGGGTACTACACAACAAAAGGCAGACACGTTGTCTAGGATGGGTTTCTCCTGTGATGTTGCGCTAGAACAGGTGAGAAGCATTATACCCCCAGAAAAGATTGTGGCTGTGTGCACTTCCCAAGAGTTCCTTGAGAAAATACGGGTAGCCCAACACAAGGTTCCACGTTCAACTGATGTGTCTGAAAAAGAGGGTTTACTATACCATGCTGATCAGTTGTACGTCCCTACCAAAGAATTACGGGATACAGTGTTACATTGGGGACATGATTCTGTCCTCGCAGGTCACCCGGGTGAGAAAAACATGTTAGATCTCTGTCAAAGATGGTTTTGGTGACCCTCACTTGTGCAGGATGTCAGAAGCTACATCCAGACTTGTTCCACCTGTGTTCGGGCTAAAACCCCAAATACTCCAGCCACAGGATTGTTACTTCCCATGCCATTTCCGGTGGCCCCATGGCATACCTTAAGTATGGATTTTATTTCTGATCTCCCAGCTTTCATTTGACACACTGTCATATGGGTGGTTGTAGATTACCTAACTAAAATGGCTCATTTTGTTCCATTAAACTGCCTCCCTACGGCTTCCGAGCTCTCTGATTTGTTTGCCCAACACATTGTACGGCTTCATGGGTTGCCCACCACAATTGTTTCCGATCGTGGCCCCCAATTTAGATCACGGTTTTGGCGTAGCTTCTGTTCCTCTGTCGGTATGGACGTCAGCTTGTCCTCTGCATATCATCCACAAACCGATGGGCAGATGGAACGTGCCAACCAATCGCTGGAACAAATCCTGAGATGTTACATTGACACATGGTCTACTGAGTGCGATAAGGCTTTACCTCTTGTTGAATTTGTATATAACAACAATGTCCACATGGCTACAGGAGTATCCCCATTTTACTGTTTGGTCTGCACCCAAGAATGCTACCTATAACTGGGTCCCAAACATCCACAAGAGTCCCATCAGTAGAGACACACCATAAAGAGTTACAGGAGATTCAAAAACAAGAAAAACATAATTTAAAACTCTACGAAGCTCAAGTAAAAAAACAAGCAGACAAAAGAAGGAGACCTGATCCCTCTTATCAGATAGGAGATCAGGTGTGACCCTCATCAAAAAATCTCCATCTTGCAGGATCCAGAAACTTAAACCCCCGATTTCTAGGGCCCTTTCCTATTGCCAAAATTATCAATCCTGTGGTAGTAGAACTGACATTGCCAGATAATTTCAAGGTACACCCTGTGTTTCATGTGTCGTTACTCCGTCCCTATTCCCCTGATACCTGGGATGCCCCACCACATCCCCCAGTAAAAGTACATGGGCAATGGGAATTTGAAGTGGCCAAAATTCTTGACTCCAGGCGCGTCCGTGGTGTTCTACACTATTTATTGGCTCGGAAAGGCTATGGGCCTGAGGACAATTCCTGGTAACCCGCGTCCACAGTTCATATGTAAAGTACTTGTACCAACACACACAGTAACACAGTGAAAACACTACAAAATGGACACCACACCAGTTTAGAAAAATAGGTAATATTTATCTAAATCAAACCAGACCAGAATGACAAAAATCCAACATACACAAGTCAAGATATGAGTTTTAAAAAGAATAAGGCCCTCATTACAACCCTGGCGGTCGGTGTTAAAGCGGCGGTAATACTGCAAACAGGCTGGCGGAAAAAAAAATGGGATTACGACCACGGCGGAAACCGCCAACATAGACAGCCACTTTAACGCTCCAACCGCCATGGCGGTACAAACAAACAGAGCGGCGGACACCGTCCAACAGACAGGTGGAAGACAATGTACCGCCCACCCTATCACAACACGGCTTCCGCCACCTTTTCCGGGGCGGAACCAACGCGAATAAAAACACTGTGGAAACAGTACACAGAAGGGAAAACACTCACCTCTCCACACACCACGAGGAACCAGGGCTCAATGGAGCCCGAACAGCAGATACTGCCGGCGATGGTCTTCCTGCTCCTCTATCAGGAGCTCCAACGACGGCGGCGACGACCACGGTGAGTACTGCACCTACAACACAGGGGAGGGGGGAGGGAAAAGAAAGTGACACACACAGGCAACACGCAACACCCCCACCCCCACCCTCACCCACAAAACCATACACACAAATACATGCTGCAACATTGCATATACACCTCCCCTTGAATAACGCAAGGACAAAAGGAAATGATTTGAACGATTGTAATCAATAAAAATCCATTAGTCAAAATTCAAAATCCAGCATATACAATTATGTACACCAACTACACAAGTCCGGATAGTGTTACCAATCATTGTCCATGGACCACTGGGCCCAAAATGCATGGGCGAGGCCCACACATGATACCTGACTGGAAACGGAGAGAACACTGGAGGTGCATCACATAGAAAATATACAGCACCTCAGGGGGAGAGGGAGGGGGGCACCTCAGCCTGATGAACGCACAACGCCACTGCTCCACGAGGGGTCTCCATGCCCATTGATGTATCCTGGGGAGTGCAAAGCCACAGTCTCTCAAGTCTCTCAAGTGGGTGGTTTGCCCACTGTTTTATCCTGGGGAGTGCAAAGCCACAGTCTCTCAAGTCTTTCCAGTGGGTGGTTTGCCCACTGTTTTATCCTGGGGAGTGCAAAGCCACAGTCTCTGAAGTCTCTCAAGTGGGTGGTTTGCCCACTGTTTTATCCTGGGGAGTGCAAAGCCACAGTCTCACAAGTCTTTCCAGTGGGTGGTTTGCCCACTGCTGCATCCTGGGGAATGCAAAGCCACAGTCTCTGAAGTCTTTCCAGATGGTGGTTTGCCCACTGTTTTATCCTGGGGAGTGCAAAGCCACAGTCTCTCAAGTCTCTTAAGTGGGTGGTTTGCCCACTGTTTTATCCTGTGGAGTGCAAAGCCACAATCTCTCAAGTCTCTCAAGTGGGTGGTTTGCCCACTATTTTATCCTGGGGAGTGCAAAGCCACAGTCTCACAAGTCTTTCCAGTTGGTGGTTTGCCCACTGCTTTATCATGGGGAGTGCAAAGCCACAGTCTCACAAGTCTTTCCAGTGGGTGGTTTGCCCACTGCTTTATCCTGGGGAGTGCAAAGCCACAGTCTCTCAAGTCTTTCCAGTGGGTGGTTTGCCCACTGCTTTACCTGGGGAGTGCACAGCCACAGTCTCTCAAGTCTTTCCAGTGGGTGGTTCGCCCACTGCTTTATCCTGGGGAGTGCAAAGCCACAGTCTCACAAGTCTCTCCAGTGGGTGGGTTGCCCACTGCTGCATCATGGGGAGTGCAAAGCCACAGTCTCTCAAGTGGATAACAATCTCCACTGGTTGTGCACAGAGTGTTTCATCCTGCCAAGGATTGAGGTAGTGGGTGCCTTTCTCCACTAGTTCTGGAGGGGCATTGTGCCCAGAGTGCTTCATCCTGCCAAGGCCTGAGGTAGTGGATGTATCTCTCCATTGGTTCTGGGGGGGGGGCTTGTGCCCAGAGTGCTTCATCCTGCCAAGGACAGTGTTAGTGGATGTACCTCTCCACTGATTCTGGAAGGGGCCTTGTGCCAGAGTGCTTCATCCTGCCAAGGACTGAGGTAGTGGATGTATCTCTCCACTGGTTCTGGAGGGGGCCTTGTGCCCAGAGTGCTTCATCCTGCCAAGGACCGAGGTAGTGGATGAGATACTACACTGGTTCTGGAGGTGACCTTGTGCCCAGAGTGCTTAATCCTGCCAAGGACTGAGGTAGTGGATGCCTTTCTCCACTGGTTATGGAGGGGGCATTGTGCCCAGAGTGCTTCATCCTGCCAAGGAATGCGGTAGTGGATGCCTTTCTCCACTGGTTCTGGAGGGGGCCTTGTGCCCAGAGTGCTTCATCCTGCCAAGGTCTGAGGTAGTGGATGTATCTCTCCACTGGTTCTGGAGGGGGCCTTGTGCCCAGAGTGCCTCATCCTGCCAAGGACAGTGTTAGTGGATGCTTTTCTCCACTGGTTATGGAGGGTGCCTTGTGCCCAGAGTGCTTCTTCCTGCCAAGGACTGAGGTAGTGGATGTATCTCTCCACTGGTTCTGGAGGGGGCCTTGTGCCCAGAGCGCTTGATCCTGCCAAGGACTGAGGTAGTGGATGACATACTCCACTGGTTCTGGAGGGGGCAATGTGCCCAGAGTGCTTCATCCTGCCAAGGACTGAGGTAGTGGATGCCTTTCTCCACTGGTTCTGGAGGGGGCATGGTGCCCAGAGTGCTTCATCCTGCCAAGGACTGAGGTAGTGGATGTATCTCTGCACTGTTTCTGGAGGGGGCCTTGTACCCAGAGTGTTTCATCCTGCCAAGGACTGGGGTAGTGGATGCTTTTCTCCACTGGTTCTGGAGGGGGCCTTGTGCCCAGAGTGCTTCATCCTGCCAAGGACAGACATAGTGGATGTATCTCTCCACTGGTTCTGGAGGTGGCATGGTACCCAGAGTGCTTCATCCTGCCAAGGACTGAGGTAGTGGATGTCATTCTCCACTGGTTCTGGAGGGGGCCTGGTGCCCAGAGTGCTTCATCCTGCCAAGGACAGAGTTAGTGGATGTATCTCTCCACTGGTTCTGGAGGGGGCATGGTGCCCAGAGTGCTTCATACTGCCAAGGACTGAGGTAGTGGATGTCATTCTCCACTGGTTCTGGAGGGGGCCTGGTGCCCACAGTGCTTCATCCTGCCAAGGTCTGAGGTAGTGGATGTATCTCTCCACTGGTTCTGGAGGGGGCATGGGGCCCAGAGTGCTTCATCCTGCCAAGGACTGAGGTAGTGGATGTCATTCTCCACTGGTTCTGGAGGGGGCCTGGTGCCCAGAGTGCTTCATCCTGCCAAGGACAGAGGTAGTGGATGTCATTCACCACTGGTTCTGGAGGGGGCCTGGTGCCCAGAGTGCTTCATCCTGCCAAGAACTAAGATAGTGGATGTATCTCTCCACTGGTTCTGGAGAGGGCATGGTGCTCAGAGTGCTTAATCCTGCCAAGGACAAAGGTAGTGGATGTACCTCTCCACTGGTTCTGGAGGGGGCACAGTGCCCAGAGTGCTTCATCCTGTCAAGGACTGAGGTAGTGGTTGTCATTCTCCACTGGTTCTGGAGAGGGCCTGGTGCCCAGAGTGCTTCATCCTGCCAAGGTCTGAGGTAGTGGATGTATCTCTCCACTGGTTCTGGAGGGGGCCTTGTGCCCAGAGTGCTTAATCCTGCCAAGGACTGAGGTAGTGGATGCCTTTCTCCACTGGTTATGGAGGGGGCATTGTGCCCAGAGTGCTTCATCCTGCCAAGGAATGCGGTAGTGGATGCCTTTCTCCACTGGTTCTGGAGGGGGCCTTGTGCCCAGAGTGCTTCATCCTGCCAAGGTCTGAGGTAGTGGATGTATCTCTCCACTGGTTCTGGAGGGGGCCTTGTGCCCAGAGTGCCTCATCCTGCCAAGGACAGTGTTAGTGGATGCTTTTCTCCACTGGTTATGGAGGGTGCCTTGTGCCCAGAGTGCTTCTTCCTGCCAAGGACTGAGGTAGTGGATGTATCTCTCCACTGGTTCTGGAGGGGGCCTTGTGCCCAGAGCGCTTGATCATGCCAAGGACTGAGGTAGTGGATGACATACTCCACTGGTTCTGGAGGGGGCAATGTGCCCAGAGTGCTTCATCCTGCCAAGGACTGAGGTAGTGGATGCCTTTCTCCACTGGTTCTGGAGGGGGCATGGTGCCCAGAGTGCTTCATCCTGCCAAGGACTGAGGTAGTGGATGTATCTCTGCACTGTTTCTGGAGGGGGCCTTGTACCCAGAGTGTTTCATCCTGCCAAGGACTGGGGTAGTGGATGCTTTTCTCCACTGGTTCTGGAGGGGGCCTTGTGCCCAGAGTGCTTCATCCTGCCAAGGACAGACATAGTGGATGTATCTCTCCACTGGTTCTGGAGGTGGCATGGTACCTAGAGTGCTTCATCCTGCCAAGGACTGAGGTAGTGGATGTCATTCTCCACTGGTTCTGGAGGGGGCCTGGTGCCCAGAGTGCTTCATCCTGCCAAGGACAGAGTTAGTGGATGTATCTCTCCACTGGTTCTGGAGGGGGCATGGTGCCCAGAGTGCTTCATACTGCCAAGGACTGAGGTAGTGGATGTCATTCTCCACTGGTTCTGGAGGGGGCCTGGTGCCCACAGTGCTTCATCCTGCCAAGGTCTGAGGTAGTGGATGTATCTCTCCACTGGTTCTGGAGGGGGCATGGGGCCCAGAGTGCTTCATCCTGCCAAGGACTGAGGTAGTGGATGTCATTCTCCACTGGTTCTGGAGGGGGCCTGGTGCCCAGAGTGCTTCATCCTGCCAAGGACAGAGGTAGTGGATGTCATTCACCACTGGTTCTGGAGGGGGCCTGGTGCCCAGAGTGCTTCATCCTGCCAAGAACTAAGATAGTGGATGTATCTCTCCACTGGTTCTGGAGAGGGCATGGTGCTCAGAGTGCTTAATCCTGCCAAGGACAAAGGTAGTGGATGTACCTCTCCACTGGTTCTGGAGGGGGCACAGTGCCCAGAGTGCTTCATCCTGTCAAGGACTGAGGTAGTGGTTGTCATTCTCCACTGGTTCTGGAGAGGGCCTGGTGCCCAGAGTGCTTCATCCTGCCAAGGACAGAGGTATTGGATGTATCTCTCCACTGGTTCTGGAGAGGGCCTGGTGCCCAGAGTGCTTCATCCCGCCAAGGACAGAGGTAGTGGATGTCATTCACCACTGGTTCTGGAGGGGGCCTGGTGCCCAGAGTGCTTCATCCTGTCAAGGACAGAGGTAGTGGATGTCATTCACCACTGGTTCTGGAGGGGGCCTGGTGCCCAGAGTGCTTCATCCTGCCAAGGACTGAGGTAGTGGATGTACCTCTCCACTGGTTCTGGAGGGGGCACGGTGCCCAGAGTGCTTCATCCTGCCAAGGACTGAGGTAGTGGATGTACCTCTCCACTGGTTCTGGAGGGGGCATGGTGCCCAGAGTGCTTCATCCTGCCAAGGACTGAGGTAGTGGTTGTCATTCTCCACTGGTTCTGGAGAGGGCCTGGTGCCCAGAGTGCTTCATCCTGCCAAGGACAGAGGTAGTGGATGTTTTTCTCCACTGGTTCTGGAGGGGGCATGGTGCCCAGAGTGCTTCATCCTGCCAAGGACAGAGGTAGTGGATGTCATTCACCACTGGTTCTGGAGGGGGCCTGGTGCCCAGAGTGCTTCTTCCTGCCAAGAACTAAGGTAGTGGATGTATCTCTCTACTGGTTCTGGAGAGGGCATGGTGCCCAGAGTGCTCCACGTGCAGTGTGGCCGGTACAATTCTGTCACCTGGGTGTGTGAGCCACGAGATTGGCAAGGTTCCGGTAGCATGATACGCCATGGAGGCAGCGACATACCCCACACTGCTGCGGCTGCGCCTTCCACCTGCAGGTGCAAACAGTGATGGATGTCATGCCTCATGGAAGATGCCCGGGGTCCAGGAACTCTCCTCCAGCCTCAGACGACTGCCGCGGTGCTTGCGGCAGTGTCTGTTGCGGCGGTGCTTGTGGCGGTGTCTGTTGCGGAGGTGCTTGTAACAGTGTCTGTTGCGGCGGTGCTTGCAGCAGTGCTGGCGGCGGTGCATAGGTCAGCACCTGCAGAGGGACACAGCAGCATGTTTCCTGCAGCCTCGGACGGCTGCCCACTGGGGAAGATGCTGGGGACTGTCGCTGAGGCTGTAGACGTGCAGGTGGCGATTGCGGTGGCGGTCCTGGTGGCGGGGCAGCTGGTGGTGTTCGCCGCCGTACAGGTTGGTGTGGTCGTGGACAGAAAGTGTGACACTGGTCCCTCAGTCGGTGCCACCATGCCTTCTCCTGACCTGCTCTTCAGCTTTTGGCCCTTCCCCAGCTTTGATGGTGCTGCAGTTGTCTTGCCACTATCCCCTTTGGTTTTTGCTGAGCCCTTGGTGGCTGATACTTTCGGTTTCTACCTCCCGGATGTGGCACCTTTTTCACCTTGGCAGGTGGCGGAATGTCCCTGCCCTCACTACGTGGCACACTGGCAGCCCTGATGGGTGGCGGACTCCATGACCCCGCAGTTGCTGGCACCACTGTGGGGATTCGGTGGCTGAGGTGCTGGGCTGGGACCTGGAAAGCCTGGCCCTAGGGGAAGGACTGGGGGGGAGGTGTAGGGAAGAGGTCAATGTTAGCCGGGAAGAGTTTCTTAGACACACTGGGATGGGAAGATGGAGGGTGTTTAGGAGTGGAGGAAGAGGTAGTGGTAGTGGTTGTAGGAGGTGTACGTCTGCTGAATTTGGGTGAAGGTGCATGGGCCGGAGGCTGTTGTGAGATGGATGGCTGTTGGGTGGGTGTGTTCCTGCGTTTGTGTACTTTGGGAGGAGGGCTCACTGACACACTGGGAGAGGACACTGGGGACGTGTGCATGGTTGTGGGGGTGGTGATTGCTCGTAAGTGGTGTGTGGTGATGGGCGTGCTGGTGATGGAGGCAGTGGCTGAGGATGTAGTGCATGCAGGTGTGAGTGGAGATGAGACTGGGAGGGAGGAGGAGGACGTGGAGTAGGGGAACACAGTGGAGGCAGTGGATGTTGCTGTGTCTGCATGGGAATGGTGCTTGTGTGAGTGCCTGTGGGATGTGTGGTTTTTATGTTTGCCTGAGCCACTCTTGTGTGTTGATGAGTGTGCATGCTGGTCTGATGGTGTGTTTGGGATAGGCTGAGGTACAGGGGATTAGGTCTGGGTGGAGGAAGTTGGAGGGGGAGGCTGGACACAAGGACAATGGCTGCCATCAGTGCTGAGGCCAGAGCCTGAAATGCTCTCTGTTGGGCTGCCTGCCCAGAATGAATGCCCTCCAGGTATGCATTTGTTTGTTGCTAATGCCTCTCGACCCTGGATGGCATTCACAATGATAGATTGCCCAACAGTGAGGGATCTCAGGAGGTCAATAGCCTCTTCACTGAGGGCAGCGGGATGACTGGGGTAGAGCATGAGGTGCCTGAGGCGAAGGAGATGCCCACCCTCCTGGGTGAGAGGGCATGGGACACACCCTGAGGGGCTGCTGGGAGGGTGGTGCTGCTAAGGGGGGTGGCGGCTGTACCTGTTGATGAGGTGGGCACAGAGGTGCCGGCCAACGCAAGGGAGCAGCCATCAGAGGAGGAGTCGCTGTCACCGCTGTCTGCTCCTGTCCCTGCTGTGGAGCTACCCTCGCCCTCCGTCACAGGAGCCTGACTAGATGTAGATGGCTCTTACCACTGGTGGGGTTGGGGTGCCACACAGCCTGCCTCACAAGGGACCTTGCCTACCAAGTTCGCCCTGGCCTACGGGAACCCACTGCCCACCTCATGCAGAGTCAGCTGAATGAGAATGTACTCACCCCCTTGTGGCTGCTGTGATGCCCTCAAGCGCCCATCCAGCTCGGGATACGCCACTGCCAGGATCCGGAAAATCAGGGGGGTTATGGTGCGACGGGCACCCCTCCCACGTTGGGAGGCCATCCCCAGCTGGGCCTCCCCTGTCTTCTTGCTCTAGCGGCGCAGGTCCTCCCATCTTTTACGACAATGAGTGCACTGTCTGTGGTTGACCCCCAGGGTCCGGATGTCCTTGGCGATGGCACCCCAAATACCCTTCTTCTGGTGGGCGCTGACCTAGAGGAATGGTACAGGGAGAAAAGGAAATTACTTACCCATTTGGACCGTCATACTCATTGCCTCCCAGTTCCCACCCTTGCCCTGACGCACATACACTCCCCATCCGCACATGCAGGCCTCAGCCCCCCCATGTATCTTCCATCCACACCACTCAAAACAGGCATTGCCCATGCAGCATGCTCACAGTGTACTCACCTGTTTGTCTGGAGGACCGTACAGTTGCGTGTACTGGGGGAGGACCCCATCCACTAGTTTCTCCAACTCCTCCGAAGTGAAGGCAGGGGCCCTTTCCCCAGATACATGAGCCATAGTCGCTTCCAGACTGAGGTCACAGCAGTACTTGCAGTGTAGGTCCTCTCTTGTTGAAGGTCAGGTACCAAGTGAGTGAACAGACAGAAAATGGTGGTCACGTCCGCGGCGCTGCGCACCGTCACCACCGGCGTACATCGTTATTGGCTACTGGGAACCATAGGGCCCAATATTAACCAATGCTGAGTTGCGGCGCGGTCTTCGACTGCCCACCATGACGGTGTACAACGCCAGCGCAGTTACCTCATATCCCCTTGTCCCACCTTACAGGTCAGGCAGCCGCCATTTCAGGAGGCCACATGGGATGGATGTAAACTGCATCACACCTATCTAGGCCGGGAATATAGACAGATACCGGCACATTGCGTATTAATTACGTTTCTGAAAATAAAACATTGTGATACCTCAGTGTTGGATGACTCTCTGCTCGCTGTTCTCCTCCATAGGGCACGTCCGCTGGGGCAGGTGATGAGATGGCGGCATCCTCCGGTGTACAGACCCCTGGTGGACCTGTCGACAATGGAAGAGAGACACACCCTGGTCACAAACAGACTTGATTGTGCAATAATCCAGGAACTGTGTGCCCAGTTGGAGCTGGACCTGATTTCAGCTATCCACCATCCCACAGGAATACTCCCTCTAGTGCAGGTCCTGTCTGTACTCCATTTCCTGGCCAGTGGGTCTTTTCAAACAACAGTGGCTATGGCATCAGGGATGTCCAAGCCAATGTTCTCTAACGTGTTGTCCAGAGTGTTGTCAGCCCTGCTAAAACACATGCACAGCTACATCGTTTTCCCTCAGGTGGAGGATTTGCCCACAGTGAAAGGTGACGTCTATGCCCTGGGACATATCCCCAACATCATTGGTGCCATTGAAACTGGAAGAGCTACCATTCGATGAATGGGCAGATTGTGTGTTTGGCAGACCAATACATCTCCCATGTCAATGTCAAGTATCCTGGCTCAGTGCATGACCTTACATTTTGAGGAATAGCAGCATCCCTTATGTGATGGGGCAACTCCAGAGGCACTGTGTGTGGCTAATAGGTGAGGTCAAGGTCCCAATACAGTTGACATAGGTGCCTGGGTTATGGGGTTGTCCCTAAGGGTAAGTGTGTGTCTAACAGTTGTCCCTCGACATTTGCAGTTGACTCTGGTTACCCCAACCTGTCATGGCTACTGACCCCAGTGAGAAATCCCAGGACAAGGGCAGAGGAACGCTACAATGAGGCACATGGGCGAACTAGTAGTACAAACTTTATTCGACTTTCAACAAGTCATAAAAGTATCAAGTATTATACATTTCAGAATATAATAAATAAAGTTAAATAAGTTAAATAGTAAAAGAATAGAAAACAAACAGGGTATCTGATGTATCGTTAAAATTCCCAATCACAAATAAAATTACATCACTACCCCCATAGACTTTCTTATCTTTAATACAGAGCATAAAAAATTAGCCAGAGTTCTGCACATCTCGATAGAGGATAGAATCTGAAGGCAGGCATACGCTGTACGACACTGGGGCAAATTGATTAACCTTAGAAGAGGCACTACTAGGCGCTTTCTCTGCTTGGCGTAAAATTTGCAGAATAAGACCACATGGATTGTAGTTTGAGGTGCATTTGCGTCACAGGGGCATGCCTTTAGCGTGGTAGTCCAATCGTTCATAGTTGGAAAGGATACTAATCGATGAAATATGTCTAGCCTTAATCTGGTAAGAACAAATCAATGACAGAGGTTTACAACATTCGCCAAATAAGGCTTCATGCCCTCCGCCGACAGAATTATTTGGTTATGAATGACGGTTGGCTTTTTTGATTCAGCCTCCCATCGTAAATCTTTTAGATACTTTAATGCCAGAACACTCAGGTCCTTCCTAGAGATTTTTCCCAGCGAGGCTGGGTTTGTGTAATAGTCTTTGTTACCCATGTTTTAAAAAAAGGTCATAATATATTTTAACCATGGCACCCTTGCTGAGTATGTTGACTCCATGCAGTCAGTCAGAATGGCCTTATTTAATCCAGTGTATTCCGAGGTCCAAACTTTGTGTCATAATAGTAATAGCTGAATCTTTATCTGATCTGCAATGAAGAGGACCCCCAGTTCCGAGTGGATGATATATGATGATGTACCATTTGGTACCCTCAGCAGATATCTTAAAAAGTCATTTTCCACCGTCTGTTCCAGGTTACAGTTGATATATCCCCAAATTCCCGACCCATACATAACAGCCGGAGTGCACTTGGCTTTGTAAATCTTTATCATATTCGGCGGGGTGATCCCCCCAAGCCTTTTGGAAAAAAGCCTTAATGCCATCGTTGTTTTAATAAGCTGTACTCTTTTCATCTTCCTGCAGTTGGCCCAAGAACCCTGTTTATCGAACATTATGCCCAGATAAGAAAAAGTTTGCACAGTTTCAACCCTCCCTTCCGCGATGGTAGTATTGTAAATCGTGCCGCGTTTCCCGCCACAGTTCATAGTAAAGGTTTTGGAGCGATTGACAGTAAGACCCAATTGTGACATGTATGTAATGCAAGTGGTTAAAAGTTTTTGAAGAGCTATTGGGGTCCTGGCCATTAATACTGCATCGTCTGCATAGAGTAGTACCGGGACAGCTCAATTATCTATTTGGGGTAGATCTTTACAATTACTGGCCAGTTCTTTATTGGTTAAAGTTATTTATATACATTGAGAACAAAAACGGGGGCAAGAACACAACCTTGGCGCACACCTCTGTATAGACCAAAAGGGCGAGTACATTCCCCTTTTAGCCCATACCTCACTCTTGCTCTGCACCCTGTGTACATTTCACGTATGAATTGAATTATGGCCGATTCTACCCCCATACTGTTTAAGATATCCCATAACTTATCATGTAGTACGCAGTCAAATGCCGATGATAAGTCAATGAATGTCAGATACAGATTGCTACTCTAATCTTTGTATACTTTCCAATAATAAGACTTAAATTCAGGCTTTGCTCCACTGTTCCGATTCCTTTCCGAAATCCATACTGGACCGAGGATAAAACGTTCTTTTTTTCTGCCCATAATTGCAGCCTGTTCAGGATAATTCTCCCCGCTAGTTTAGCTGTTGTATCCAGCAAGGAGATTGGCCTGTAACAGGCTGGGTTAAGGCGATCACCTTTTTTATATATTAGAATAATATTGGAGTCCCGCCAAGATGGTAAAGGTCCGCGTATGCAAATGGCCCTCAATGTCTGCGTCAGTACAGGCCCCTATAGCTCGATATTAACCTTGAATAGATCGATCGGAACGCCGTCGGGGCCCAGCGCTTTCCCTGGTTTACTTAGGATTATAACTTCCTCTACCTCCTGAAGACTAAATTGAGGGGTTATGATCGAGCACGGACCTTCCTGGAGGCCTTGATCATGTGTGGGATCTGTGGGTTTTATATCGCTAGTCAGTGAATATATTTTAGAGAAGTGTGCAATCCAGTCCTCTTCAGAAATCGCAATTTCCATCCTGGGGGTGTCTCTATCCCCTAACACAGGAGAGTTTATTGTTTGCCAGAAGAGGATATTATCTTTCGTACAGCTTGCTGTATGTAAAGTTTCCCACAAGGTTCTTTTCATGATCAGTTTCCTTTCCTTCGTTGCTATCTTGTATCCCTGCCTACGTTTGTGTATATCAGTTAAAGATCTTTTTGGGGCACTTAAAGCCTGTTTCAGTCTCTTATGTGCTTGTGTACAGTTATGGTCAAACCATCCACTCGCCCTTTTTTTCCCTATCTTACCGCTTCTAATGGTAAGGGCTTCTTTTATGGCTTGCGTGATCAATGTAAAAGCACTTAAGCATCGCCCTGGATCTAGGTTATCACTTAGACAGTCTGCAAAAGCAGAATTGAAGTCACATATTAACTGTTTCAACAAAGACTTGGGATCTGTCTGTGACCATTTCAGAGTGTATCCATTGCGCGGCACTAATTCAATATCGTCTACCAGTATAGTCTTATCCTCCCTGGCTGCTATAAGAGGAGTTAGTGAGAGGTTCAGGCTCTGGGGATAGTGGTCGCTAATTGCGACGTAGTGCAAGGTATAATTCATAAGGTAGTGTGCAAAGTGGGTTGACATTAGAACATAATCAATCACGGTATTCGCGCCCCTTCCATTGTAAGTTGGTTTGAACTGTGTTTCATCCAAATGTAATTCATTTACAAAGGACAGATTATGAGTTTGGGCCAGTAAATTAATTTCGTCTCCTTGAGTATTATGAGAGAAATGAAGCCTTAGGCCAACACCTTCAGGATCCCAGCCACATACCTTGTCAGAGGTTTCTTTACAAGGATGGACATTAAAATCACCACCCCAGATCAACAAGGTCTCACGGTTGTTTTTTGCACATATTTTTTTTAGGTTGTTTCCCATTTCCGTTAAAATATTAGAAAATTCTCCTAGAGAGACATTGTTGTAAAAATTGATGATGACTAAGTGAGTCTTATGATCCAGGTTACTCTTTATCATTTCATAGTACGGACTTGTGAATTGCATCTCTAGGTTCTGTAAGCGTAACTTATTGGAGATATATGTGCACAATCCCCCTTTTGGTCTACCATGCCTGGACTGCTCGGCAGGTGTGTGAAATGTTTTATAGCCGTTAATGTGGGCATGGGTTAAAAGCCACGTCTCTTGTAGACAAATACATGAATAATCTTCTATAAAGTTTGCCCAGGTCTCATTACCTATCTTATTGGTTAAACCTGCAATGTTCCAGAACAGTAAGGCTATTTCCGCTTTCTGGTTAGGATTACGGTACTGGTCCTTTGGGCAGTGGAGGGGTGTATCACCACCGATTGAGTGAGGTATGTTTCTAAGGGCATTACTCTGGTTTAAGTAAGATTGTATCTTATTTCTTATAGGAACCATTGTGTGCGATGTATCTTCCTTGTTTAAGTCCGGCCCTGGTGCGTATACTATCTGGACTACTTCATCAGAGGGAACTAACTGATTCTTGTCAAGTCAATCTATGGGGGTCATTCTAAGTCTGGCGGGCGGCGGAGGCCGCCCGCCAGACTTCCCCCACCAAAATACCGCTCCGCGGTCGAAAGACTGCTGAGGGTATTTTGGGATTTGCCCTGGGCTGGCGGGCGACTGCCAAAAGGCCACCCGCCAGCCCAGGGCAAATCAACCTTCCCACGAGGACGCCGGCTCAGAATTGAGCCGGCGGAGTGGGAAGGTGCGACGGGTGCAGTGGCACCCGTCGCGTATTTCAGTGTCTGCAAAGCAGACACTGAAATACAGAGTGGGGCCCTCTTACGGGGCCCCGCGGCACCCCCTACCGCCATCCTGTTCCTGGCGGGAGACCCGCCAGGAACAGGATGGCGGTAGGGGGTGTCAGAATCCCCATGGCGGCGGAGCGCGCTCCGCCGCCATGGAGGATTCTCAAGGGCAGCGGAAAACCGGCGGGAGACCGCCGGTTTTCAAAATCTGACCGCGGCCAAAGCGCTGCGGTCAGAATGCCCTGCGGGGCACCGCCGGCCTGTCGGCGGTTCTCCCGCCGACCCTGGCCCGTCAGAATCAGGGCCTATGTCTTCTAAAGTTGGAAGGGGATGGAATCTGTTGCACCATGTGAGAGGGTCTGGTCTAGTTAAAGGTGCTTTTGCTAGTTTTTAGTTATTAGGATTGTACCCCAACGGTTTTTGATAAAAAAAACCTAGGGGTAGTAGCGAAATTCCTTAGGAGGTAACTTGTCTCGCTCCTAATTCATGAATGATTCTATCCACTAAGTTTAGTGCACCAAAAGAGAGGACCACACAATCTCCTTCCAGCGCTTTCTTACTGCTTCCTATCCACTTAATTCTTCTGAGCATTTTTATGTCATCAAAAAGGACCCCCACCATTCCAGGGCCCAATCGAGCTCCGATCCAATTGAGGGCCATTGAGGGCCATTGAGGGCCATGTTTCTCGCTGTTGATCATCTATCGATGGGACATTGGCCAAGACCACTACGTATGGTGTAGCCTCCGGAGGGAGATGTAGTAGGTCACTTGGCAGGTATGCGGGATTCGGGGAGATAGTCCTACTAGGTGTGTTCCTCCCTAGATTTAAGTGGGGGTAGGTAGTCGCTGTCCTACCCGGGCTATTGCCTGCTGTCTTAAATAGTCTAGGGTTTGAGTCTGTTCAATCTGAAGGAAAATTGTGTGCTATGGTCAGGGAGGATGAAGTCCGGGGATTTTGGTTCGAATTAGGTGCTAATGGTTGTGGTTGTGACTTACTCTGGGGGTTTACATTCAAGTGTATACCATTTGTCCTATTGTGCAGGACGGGTTGAATACTATCCTCGTAGTCTGAGGTCAGCGATGTTATTTTAGAATCCTTAATTACATGATGCGTGTCTTCCCGTTGTAAAGACTTTATTATTCCTAGACCTGCCTCAAGGCTACTCTCCGCCCCCTTTAGACGGTCCGACATGGAGTCAAGAGTGGCTCCAATAGGTGATTTCAGGGTGTTTACTAGCTCGTGAAGGTTTATAAGGAGTGATCGAGTCGTGTCTCCTGCTAAACTTGGGGGTTTCTAGTTTCCTAGAATATTTTTTGGTTGGGGTGGTTATTAGATCTATCACTGGCGGTTTTTTTGTGATCTTATCTACCAAGCCCACCTCTGGTTCCCTTGGTCGTTTAGCAACAGGGGAGATTTTATCCAAAGAATAAATTAAATTCAAGGTGTCTTTAACACATCCATTTGAATGCCTTACTTCTGTGTACTCATCCCCATGCTCACTAGATGGGGAATTATTATGCAATTCTACAATTCGTGGTAATTCATGGGATTGGTCTTTAGACAATGACAATTTCCCTTCAACAGTGGCAATTTGTTTATCTATCATTCCCATCGCCCCAGAGATGTATTCCTTTTACCCATGTTTTATGTAATCTCAGGTTACCTGTAAAAATAATAAGACGAAGGGGATGTCAGATAAATTGACTAGCCAAAAAAAACGCTATACTGCACTACCCTAGTTCAACAGTTGAATGCAGAGGGCTCTAACATACACAGTTCCCAGCTTGCTCAAGGGGTCTATTATCATATGTGGAGAAACAGCCTCCCTTAGTGGAGTATCTTGGGATAACCCTGGGCCTTCCCCGCCCTATCTGACTGGGCAGGGCGGAAGAAAACGTTCACTGTCCAAAATAAATGAGACTACTTTCAATCCTTTACCCTTTGGCCTTTGGTCTCAGGGTTTAAAGGCACTTATCCCTCGGAGGCCAAACCAAAGATCAAAGAGGGTGGGCCCAGCCCAGCCTCTTCCTGGCGATGACGGGTGAAGGACGGGCCCTCCCTTGGCACAGCGGGAGCGCTTCCTCGTTGAAATAGTGCCTAGCGCCCAATAAAAGCGTTCCCGCTCTAAGGATTTGAAGTTTAAAGGGCTCCTGCCCCCTCGCAGTCACACAGCGCGTCCCGCGGCAGCGGGAGCGCTTCCTCATTGAAATAGGGCCTCGCGCCCAATCAGAGCGTTCCCGCTCTCAGGATTTGAAGTTTAAAGGGCTCCTGCCCCCTCGCAGTCACACAGCGCGAACTAGGAGAGTGATCGAATGCACCTTCAGCCTCCTGAAGGCCAGATTCCGGTGCCTCCATTCGACAGGTGGATCCCTCTACTACTCACCGAAGAAGGTGTGCCAGATAAACGTGGCCTGCTGTATGCTGCACAACCTGGCTTTGCGACGCCAGGTGCCTTTTCTACAGGAGGATGGGCCAGATGGTGGCCTTGTGGCAGCTGTGGAGCCTGTGGACAGTGAAGAAGAGGTGGGAGAAGAAGAGGATATCGACAACCGAAACAACATCATTAGGCAATACTTCCAGTGAGACACAGTTAAGAAGATGCCACTGCTTCCTACATCTCATTCTATGGTTGGAACTAGCAGAAGTGTGTCATTTTCATTTAGAGTATGGACCCTGACTTGTCACTTTGACTTTCCATTTCACAGATTTGGGTCCCACTTTGTGCCCTCTGCTATGTTTACTGCTGGCCTACAGCTGTGTTACATTGGTATGTGAACAAGTAAATTGACATTGCTATTTTCCATAGTTATTGCAATTACACATTTGTGAAAGCACAGACTGACTCCAGATTGTTTTGTGATTGAAGTGTGTGTATTCCTGTGCAAATAAGTGGAGGGGGTTGTAAAATGGGATGGGGTGATGGTAGAGGAATGTCCATGGCATAGTCCAGTCTATTTGGTTCAGAGGTGCATTGTCCAAAGGGGCATAGGAAGAGGAGCAATGGCTGTTTAAGGATGGACAGGGTGACATAGTGAGACAGAAGGGTGACATTTAGTGGGGTCTCATTTCCTGGCGGGGGTCTTGGCAATGTTCTCTTTCTTGTTCCTGGACCTGAGCGACCATTTGCAGGGTGGTTCTCCATCTGCAGGGTGTGGGGTGCTGGTGTCCTGTTGTTCCTGTGGCGGTGCCTCCTGTCCACTAGCGCCGGCGGAGGTGGAGGGCTGTTCATTGTCCTGGCTAGTGTCAGGGGCCCCTTGTTGTGCCACTGTGTCCCTCCTGGTGTTGGCGAGGTCTGCCAGCACCCCTGCAATGGTGACCAGGGTGGTGTTAATGGACTTCAAGTCCTCCCTGATCCCAAGGTAGTGTTCCTCCTGCAGCCTCTGGGTCTCCTGAAACTCGGCCAGTACCGTTGCCATAGTCTCCTGGGAATGATGGTAAGCTCCCATGATGTTGGAGAGTGCCTCGTGGAGAGTGGATTCCCTGGGCCTGTCCTCCCCCTGTCACACAGCAGTGCTCTCAGTTTCCCTGTTATCCTGTCTTTCTTTCCCTTAACTGTGTGCCCACTGCCACTGCCCCCAGGTCCCTGATTTTCTTGGGTTGGTGGGTTTGCCTGGGTTCCCTGTAGTGGTGGACACACTGCTGATTGACGTGTCCTGGGGACAGAGGGATGGGCCTGCTGGGTGGGTGCTGTGCTGGTGTTTCCTGAGGGGACAGTGTCAGGGGAACCGACTGTCCCGAAGTCCCAGATGGGCCGGGCTGGTCATCTTGATCCAGTTGTGCAGAGCTGCTGTCATCACTGTGGGCCTCTTCTGTGGTGGGACTGGATATGTCTGGCACTTCCTGTCCAGTGACGTTGGGTAGGGGTCATGTTGTGGTGCAAATGCATAATTATTGTATCTGTGTGTGCCATCATGTGCAATGGGTGGTTGACCCTCTACTCCAGTGCTTGCATTATTGGCTTGGCCCTTGTGTGATTGGTATTTTTGGGGCATGAGTGAGTCTCTGTAGTGGACATGCTTGGGTGATGGGTGTCCATGCATTGGTGTTACATGCAGGGCTTGGTTTTGGGATGTGTGGGTTGTGTTGTTGGGGTATCTGTGGGTTGTTGGGGTGATGAGTGTGAGGGTAAGGGTGGGAGTATGTGATGGCATGCAGGGTGGGGGGATATAGTAGTAAATATTTGCCTTACCAGAGTCCAGTCCTCCTGCTACTCCTGCGAGGCCCTCAGGATGCAGTATAGCCAAGACTTGCTCCTCCCATGTTGTTAGTTGTGGGGGAGGAGGTGGGGGTCCACCGCCAGTCCTCTATACAGCAATCTGGTGTCTGGAGACCACGAACGCACCTTCCCCCGTAGGACGTTCCACCTCTTTCTGATGTCATCCCGTGTTCTTGGATGCTGTCCCACTGCGTTGACCCTGTCAACGATTCTGCGCCATAGCTCCATCTTCCTTGCAATGGAGGTCTGCTGCACCTGTGATCCGAATAGCTGTGGCTCTACCCGGACGATTTCCTCCACCATGACCCTGAACTCCTCCTCAGAGAACCTGGGGTGTCGTTGAGGTGCCATGATGTGGTGTGGTAGATGTGTAATGTGGTGTCTGTTGTGATGTTTGAGGGGGTGTGATGGTGTGTGTTGTTTGAGGTGCGTGGATGTTGTGTAAGTGATGGTATTGTGTGTCTGTGGATGCTGGTGTTGTTGTTGGTAGTGTCTCTCTGTGGCCTGCTTTCAAAATTTTGGTAGTAAGGGTTTGTGGGTGATGTGGGTGTGTGCTTTATATTGGATTGGGTGTGTGGGTGTGTATGTGTATCAGGTGTGTGTATTTCGAATTGTCCAATGTGGTTGTGTTTTGTTAGTGTGTGTGTATTTTGAGCGCGGCGGTGTGTACCGCCAATGGATTACCGCGGTTAAAAGACCGCTGCATTGATTCGTGGGTCGTGATACTGTGAGCGTATTCCTGTTGGCGTGACTGTGTCGGTTTTGTTATCTCCAGTTTATCACTGACCTTTGGTGTGGCGGACTTGTGTGGGTGTCTGTATTGTGGCGGATTGCGGTCTGTTGGTCATAATACCTGTAGCGGAATTCCGCGGCCGCCGCTGTATTTTGGCGTTCTTCTGCCCGGCGGTAAGCGGGATTTACCACCAGGGTTGTAATGAGGGCCAATGTGCTCTATGTAAATGACAGTGAGCTATCACGCCATGTTCTAGCCATAAATATGTGATAATGTGCTCCTAAATGAAGCTCCAGCTAAATTCTGCACCCTTACCGTTCTCGTGCAGAATGAGTGTAGCTCATTTGCTACACCCGTATGACTTCAGTGAAGTAACACTGATGACAGCACCCCACCTCTGAAAATTGTTTAAGCACCATTGCTTGTGAGTGAAGGTTTTATTTTTGCCTCAATGATTCCTCCAAGGGCTTTTGAGGGAGTAAGGTCACATGTATCCTATCTTTCAGTCAATCAGTAATATTAAAAGGTTCTAGTGAATGTGGGAGTCCATAAATAATTATATGAGTATACTGTGGAGAGTATCTGTGTTTTTTCTATACACCTCAACCACAGCTTTACCAACTGCCGCTTCAGGAGCTCCTGAGACTCTCTCAGTACATTCTAGAACTTGGTGGACCAAAGGTTCCATCATTCTAGTCACTTCTACAGGCACAGTGACATAGATGACAGATACCACATATCTCCCTTTTTTCACGCATATTGCCAACGGTGAGCACAGCGCAAGGTTGGGTAGCTATATAGGGAGGCTGCAGGGCCTGACCCCCAAGCGCTGCGGGCAATCGTCACCACGCATGGGCAAAGGAATGCGTGGCACTGGTTGGATTAACATATTGTAACAAAAATTACTTTACATTTTTAAAAAAACATAGAAATTCATTGAAAAAAAGAAACGTTATAGGGATGTTATAGTTAGGAGACAGAATTTAGAAAGAAACATAGAAATTCACTTACAAAACAAAAGTTACAGGGATGTTTTAGTTAGTCCCACATTTTAAACATTCAAAACCATAGAAATTCACCTGTTATGATCATTGCATGATATTTTTAAATATCTTTTAATTTTATTTTATTTTATTAATTTTCGGTTAGTGTGGTATTTGGTGATTTCACAATTGTTTTTATCAATCACTCAGTATTAGGCGGATCTATTCTGAATTAGGAGAAATAAATTTGGACAATACAAAGTAATTGCACTTTAGATTAAAAAAAACTGGGAATTCATTTATGTAATTTGATATTTGGTGTGGAAGTGTATTTAAAACATTTTCTGATATATCCTGATATATATTGAAATGTGCATTATTGATTTTACATTTTGCCCACTGGGGCATAATATGATATTTCTGGAAGTCAGTTTTCAATTTTGGCAGATACGCAGGTATCATTTGTCTTTATAGAAGTAGAGATGATAGGGCAGATGAATGTTGTGGGCTCGCTTATTTGATGATATACATTAATTAGAAACATATATACAATATAATAGAATCATGACACAATAACAGTATACGTTGATATCTCACAAATAAGTATAGTAAATGAAGATATATATATATTTTGAGTTGATATTAATGAATGGAGATATATGTTGAAATACTGTTTTAGATTAGCAATTTGAGAAGAACACATATACCTGCAATATTTTATATGGAAAAATAGAATGCTATGACATATACCATGACAAACTCTACACCATTCCAAGACGGCCACCAATGTGAAAGTGTTAAGACTGATATCTAGATATGTGTCCGTCTTTTTATATTGTGTTTTCACATACACACTCCATCCGTGATAAAGACTACGGCCGAAACGCGTTGGAGGGGAGTCATTTTTCCAAATAAATCTTTATTCATTGTCAGCATTTTGGAGGTGTCCCGGCTTTTCCTTCAATTTAGAGGAAAAAATAACTGCATATTTTCATATTTGGGAATTCCGGAGCCTGCCTGGGACCGCTGGGATATAGCTTCCGCATTCCGGTTTTCGTTTTGAAGTATGTATGTATATATATATATATATATATATATATATATATATATATATATACACACATATATACATATATATATATATACATATGTATACATATATATGTATTCATATATATATATATGTATATATATATATATATATATATATATATATAAAACAAGTTTTGAAGAGCCCGCACAGAGTCTTGATCATGATCAGGGAGTCCTTTGTCCATTAGAGGATATATAGATTGAGCCATTCTGCACATGAAGAGGCATTCTGAGAGTCGTAGGAATAAAAGACATGAAGAGCATTTGAAAACAAATTTACAAGTCCCTTTTGAGCCATTTGCAACATGTTGGATATCAAGTTACTTAGAGCAAAAGGTGCCATGTTTGAGTTTTTGTTGCAATGATTAACCACTGAATTATAATAAGACTTGCTCTATTAGAAACCAAAGTCACTATGCAGACAGCAGCTCTACTTAAATTGCAATATCACACACAAAACAAGACCAACATTTTTGTATTATCATACCATCAAAGACAATTTGTGGTTTGAGGGATACCAGCTAAGTGCCCATCATTGCTTGGTCCCAGGTTCACCCAGATCTAGAACCCCAAGTTGTTCCCTTAAATCATATTTCTGTTAGTCATTCTAATTTTGCATTCGCTGCTGTGTTGATATTGATTATCGTTGTGCTTAAGCATAGTATACTGTAATGATATCAATCCTGTGTGGGCAGTCAAAAACTACATCCCTACAGAATATCCTATTAAAAAAATGGTAACATTGCAGTTATAAGGTGCAATACAGATATGAATGCTCGAGTTAATTGAAAGAGTAGCTTCTTTGATTCAAATTAGAAGGGCTAGGGACATAAGTAAATGTGACAATGTCCACCACATGCTCTGAATCTGCTTTTACAGGCATACAAGCAGTTCCTTGTGGGCATTAAGACCCCCCGGTGCCTTTGTCATAACCTAATGATGTACCTGCTCCCTTATCTGCCGAGTTGTATTGTCCTATCATCTCCTCTCTCATTTTGTGGTACATGTGCCACTCCATAGTACCTAATGGTAAGTCAGGGCTCGCTTCCTTCATAAGGAGCGCGGCGGGAGAGGCACGCGGGGGTGGTAGGGGATCTAAAATGTAATAAAATAAAAACATTTTTTTAAAATGAACACTTATCTTTTCACTGCTGCACTGTGCTCCGCTCTGCTCCTCTCCTCTACTGGCTGCAGGCAGGCACATACTCCCAGCCTGCCCTGCAGCCAATCCTGACGCTGCTCAAAGCAGCATCAGGATTGTCTGGGAGTGCCCAGCCAGGGTGCTCCCAGGCAGACTGGGAGCCTTTGCAGGATCTCTCCAGCCCGGTAACTGTGTTGCTGAGCTGGACAGAGCCTACTGTGCATGTGTGTTTGGCCAGCCGAGACGGTCGGCCAAACATACATGTGCAGTGAGGGGGATTGCTGTGCACTCCCACTCACTGCTCCTCATCCCAGATGCCCCACCCCTTTCACAATGAGGGGATAATAAACATAGTTAATTATCCCCTTGTTGTGAAAGTTTTGCAGCTTCTGCAGCTGGCGGGGGTGAGGGACGCTCCTCTACCCTAACCCAGGATCCGCCCCTGCAAATGGTCCTCCATTCCCCACCATGTGAGCAGTCGTAATGTTTTGCAACTGCATAGCTCATGTCCCGGTGTTCCACTGCACTTATGTGTGTTCCAATATTCTTTTCCTTAAAGGACAAAGCATGCTTCCAATGTATTTGAGACCACACATGTATTCAATGATGTAGACTACATAATTTGTTTTACATGTAATCCTATGTTCAATATGTATTTGTCTCCCCTTGTTGTCACTGGCAGTGTGCATGTTTTTTCCTATTCTACATGCCTTGCAGCTCTTTTTGTATTTTTAGTTTTATTGATGTTAGTACACCTGAATTTATTTTGTCGCCTTGGGCAACCCTTGGTGATTAGGTATCTCTATAACTCGGCTTTACGCATATTCTACATGACTTTGAGCTTGTGTTTGTAATACAGTTTTGAACTATATTTCTGATTGGAGTCTTCCTTCCATGGCCACATTGGTCATGGTATCTAAATTAGTGGGATGGAGTTGATGTAATTGTTGATGGTTCACCACAGATCTTTCTGGGTAAAAAAGGCCCCTGGACCTAGTTGTGGATTTGATTCCTGGAAAGGATGAAAAATGCATCCACAACTTCACGAGTACTGTAACGTCAATTGTACTAAATGGAAGAAAGCATTTGTTTTTGCATACAGTACCTCACTTAGGCAACTGGGCTTCAGGGGTATCAAAGGACTGTAACAAAACCCTTAGAAGTAACACAGATGGTTGCTACTGATTTGAGGATGAGTAATAAAAATCTCTTTACAGCTCTTTCAGACTAAAGTTTTGGTCAAAAAGGCCACAGAAATACCAGTCACACTATGTCATGCTTATTATTTGTTCTAAGGCGCCTAGTCCTTAGTAAGTAAACTTACAAGGGGACACGTATAGGTCGATGAACCTTTTGAATCACATAGAGTATCCTAGTCATGCAGTGACTATTAAATCAATAACTAACATCAATAACCAAGGAAACACTCTATGGAAACACAAAATTAAACCATACTAATAAAAAATAACCACTCCTCAGGAATGGGTTAACAACTTTTATTTCCCTTTTGCTTACAATTCTAAATTATCTGTTAATTCATACTTTATTCTATCAACTCTTTATTCATTAGTTAAAAGACATTGGCCCTCATTACAACCTTGGCAGTAAATGCCACCTAGCGCCGTGCTGACGGCCATCAATATACCATGAGCGCGGTGGTATAGCGATACGTGTATTATGACCCACACAGATAAATCCACCACTATACAGACATCCACACAAGTCCGCCAGCCCAAAGATTAGTGATAAATCGGCAGCACCAAATCCCACACCGTTACGCCAACAGGAATACGCCCACAGTATCAGGACCCACGAATCACCGCAGTGGCCTTTTAACTGTACTAAACCATTAGCGGTACACACCGCCATGCTCAAAATACACACACATTTACAAAACACCACCACATTGGACAATTCAAACTACACACACCTGGCACACATACACACACCACACCCACACACTCACACCACTATAAAACACCCACCCACATTACTTACAACCCTTTCTACAAAAAAGGAAGATTGCGAACAGAGAGAGAGACAAGCCAGGAGCACCCACTCAATCTGAGCCAAAGAACACCATCACCCATACACCATCCACAAACCTTACAGCACACACCACAACACATCGCTCCACACATCACCCCACACATCCTCACACATATCACTCCCACCACATCCATGGCACCCCAAAGACATCCCAGGTTTTCAGAGGAGGAGCTAAGGGTCATGGTGGAGGAAATCATCCAGGTAGAGCCACTGCTATTCGGATCACAGGTGCAGCAGACGTCCATTGCTAGGAAGATGGAGCTATGGCGGAGAATCGTGGACAGGGTCAACGCCATGGGACATCACCCAAGAACAAGGGATGACATCAGGAAGAGGTGGAGCGGCCTACGGGGGAAGGTGCATTCCATGGTTGCTAGACACCAGGTAGCTTTACATAAGACTGGCGGTGGACCCCCACCTCCTCCCTCACAACTAACAACATGGGAGGAGCAAGTCTTGGCAATAATGCATCCTGAGGGCCTCGCAGGAGTAACAGGAGGACTGGACTCTGGTAAGTCATATCTTTACTACTATTTCCCCCACCCTACCTGCATGCCATCACAAACTCCTACCCCTACCCTCACCCCATCACTCCACCACCTCACATATACCCCACTATCACAATCCACCCATCCCAAAACCAAGCCCTGCATGTAACACCAATCCATGGACCCCCATCACAGACCTGCATGGACACCCATCACCACAGCATGCCCATTAGAGAGAATCACCTAGCCCACAAAATCACCACGCACACAAGGCAAAGCTGACAAGGCAATCACAACCATACAGGGAAACACACCCATGCACAAGATGGCACACGCAGATACAATAACACTGCATTTTCATCCCCGCAGGAACCCTACTCATCGTCTCCGGAGAGGAGTTGCCACCAATATTCAGTCCCCCCTGAGGAGGCCCACAGTGATGACTGCAGCTCTGCACGCCTGTATCACGATGACCAACATGGCCCATCAGGGACCTCTGGTAAGTCGGTTACCCTGCCACAGTCCCAACCCCCCACAGACCCTCCCCCTCAGGAAACACCAGCACATCACCCACCCAGCGGGCCCATGCCACTGTCCCCAGGACACGTCAATTAGCAATGTGTCCACCACTACAGGGACCCCAGGCAACCCCACAAACACAGGATGATCAGGGACCTGGGGTCAGTGGCAGTGGGCCCCCGGTTCAGGGGACAGAGGCACAGGACAACAGGGAAGCTGGGAAGACTGCTGTGTGACAGGGGGAGGACAGGCCCAGGGAACTGACTCTCCAGGAGGCACTCACCAACATCCTGGGAGCATACCAGCATTCCCAGGAGACCATGGGCCAGATACTGTACAAGTTGAATGAGACCCAGTGGCTGCAGGAGGGACAGTACTTGGGGATCAGGGAGGACCTAAAAAACATATACACCATCCTGGTCACCATTGCAGGGGTGCTGGCTGACATGGGCAACACCATGAGGGAGGCAGTGGCACAACAAAGGGCCCCTGCCACTAGCCACACCGAAGAACAGCCCTCTACCCCTGCCGGCGCTAGTGGACAGGAGGCCCCACTACAAGACCAACAGCCCACCAGCACCCCACCCCCTGCAGAAGGAGAACCACCAAGCAAACGGTCCCTGCGATCCAGGCAGAAGCCAGAGAACATTGCCAAGACTCTCCTGATTGTCACCCTTCTGTCCCACTCTGTCACCCTGTCCACCTTGAACTGCCATTACTCCCCTTCCTATGCCCCATTGGACAATGCACCTGTGATACCAAGAGACTGGACTCTAACTGGACATTTCTCCACCATCACCCCAGCCCATTGCACATCCCCCTCTAAGTATGAGCACTTAAATAAACACCCTTGGAACAAATACAAATCTTGAGTCTGTCAAATGTTTGAAATATGTATTAGTACAACAGTCTGAAAACCTTGAAAGTCATATGTACAGTTATATAAACATTGGCATGACCTTTAGTGGGCAGCAGTAAACATACCAGGAGCCAGAGTGAGCCACAGAGATCTGAAATTAGAGATGCCAAAGGGTACAGTAAGTGGCCATAGACATAGGGAAATCAGGCTGCAATGTACAATGTCCAACAGAAAACTGAAAAGTAAAGTGAAGTTACAATATCTTACCTGTGTGTCACTGGAAGTACTGCTGGATGATATTACTTCTGTTGTCCACATCTTCTTCCTCTGCCTCCTCTTCCTCACTGTCCACAGGCTCCACCGCTGCCACAAGACCATCTTCAAGCTCATCCCCCTGCAGAAAAGGCACCTGGCATCTCAAGTCCAGATAGTGCAACATGCAACATGCAACATGCAACGATGATCTGGCACACCTTTTTGGGTGAGTAGTACATGGATCCACCTGTCAGATTGAGGCACCAGAAACTGGCCTTCAGGAGGAATTATCCTCCTAGTTCGCCCATGTGCCTCATTGTAACATTCCTCTGCCCTTGTGCTGGCATTCCTCACTGGGGCCAGTAGCCATGAGAGGTTGGAGTAACCAGGGTCACCTACAAATATCGAGGGACAACTGTCAGACGCACACTAACCCTTAGGGACAACCCCATACCCACTCACCAACATATACTGGGTGGGGATCTTGGGCTCACCTATTACCCACACCTGGTGCCTCTGGAGTTGGTCCATCACATATGGGATGCTGCTATTCCTCAAGATAAAGGCGTCATGCACAGAGACAGGAAACTTAGTATTCACATGGGAGAAGTACTGGTCCGCCAAACACACCATCTGCACATTCATAGTGATTGCTTTTTCTTTTCCTGAACACTTGTTCATTTCTCCGGGGGGACAAATGCTACATGTGTACCATCTATAGCACCAAGGATGTTGGGGATATGTCCCAGGGCATAAAAGTCAGCTTTCGCTGTGGCCAGATCCTTCACCTGGGGGAACACAATGTAGCTGTGCATGTGTTTAAGCAGGGCTGACAACACTCTGGTCAACACGTTTGAGAACATAGGCTGAGACATCCCTGATGCCACTGCCACTATTGTTTGGAAGGAACCACTTGCCAGGAAATGAAGCACTGACAGTACCTAAACTAGAGGGGGGATACCTGTGGGCTGGCGGATAGCTGACATCAGGTCTGGCTCCAATTGGACACACAGCTCTTGGATTGTGGCCCGATCAAGTCTGTAGGTTAGGATGTGTCTGTCCTCCATTGTCGAAAGGTCCACCAGGGGTCTGTACACAGGAGGATGTCTCCAACTCATATTCATCCTCAGTGGTTATAGCCTATGGAGGAAAATGGTGAGCAGAGAGTCATAATCACCCATCTGATGCAATAATGATACATTGCTTCCTTTACAGAACCAGTAAGTGAATCCGAGAGTCAGTTGCTGTGCCAATGTCTGCTGTGATGCAGTTAGGTGTCATGGCCTGTGCCCCCCTGAAATGGCGGCTGCCTGACCTGTGAGGAGAGACAAGTGGAAATGAAGTAATTCCGCTGGCGTTGTGTGCCATTGCAGTAGTTGGTCGACGATCGCCGCGCAACTTCGCATTGGTCATCATTGGGCCCTATGGTTCCAGGAGCCAATGGCGATGTATGCCCGCAGTGATGGTACACAGCGCCGCAGACGTAACCACCATTTTCTATCTGTTCACTCACTTGCTACCTGAACTTCAACAGGAGAGGACCTACACTGCAAGTGCTGCTGTGAACTGTGTCTGGAAGCAACAATGGCTCCTGTGTGTGGGGAAAGGGCCCCTGCCTTCACTGCGGAGGAGTTGGAGAGACTGATGGATGGGGTCCTACCCCAGTACACGTTACTCTACGGTCCTCCAGACAAACAGGTGAGTACACTGTGAGCATGATGGATTGGCTATGAATGTATGGAGTGCTCTCTATGTAAGCCACATGTAGGGGGGGGCTGAGGCATCCTGGCCAGAGTGCTGCATGTATGGTGGTCAATGTATGTGCGTCAGGGGACGGGAGGGATATGGTGGCCCATGAGTGTGATGGTCCGGACAGTTAACTAATTCCCTTTTCTGATGTCTTTTTCCTGCAGGTCAGAGCCCATCAGAAAAAGGGTATTTGGCGTGCCATTGCCAAGGAGGTGCGGACCCTGGGGGTTTTTGACTGGCGGAGCACCCACTGTGGCAAACGGTGGGAGGACCTGTGTCACTGGGCAAGGAAGACGGCGGAGGCCCAGCTGGGGCTGGCCTCCCAACGAGGAAGGGGTGTCTGTCGTACCCTGACCCCGTCTGATGTTACGCATCCTGATGGTAGCCTATCCAGAGTTGGATGGGCGCTTGTGGGCATCACAGCAGCCACAAGGGGGTAAGTACAAAATCTGATTCAGTACTTTGAGCGCGTTAAGCTTTTACCTGGATTGGGATGTGGACTGCGGGTGCCCCTAGGCCAGGGCGAACATGGCAGGGGAGGTCCCTTGTTGGGAAGGCTCTGAAGCACTCCAAACCCAATAGTGTCAGTGGGCATCTACTACTGGTCAGGGCTCTGTTTGTTTCAGGTATGCAGCTGATGGCGTTAGGCATTGTACCACATGGTCTGGTGACTGGCATTGTAACTGGTAGTGCATGGAATAGTGAATAGTGCATTGCGCTGTTCCCTGTGAGTTGTGTACACCAACAGTAGTGTTACTGCTTGCATCGACCAAGTGTATCCTCTGTCTCTCCCCCTTTTTGTTTTGTCACCCTGTCCTTGTGTGCATTCGCATCATCTGGCGGAGGAGCAGAGTACCGACGACGGAAGGAGTTGCATCCCACATGGGCCTGGAGGCTGAATCCACCAACGGTGAGGGCACCAGTGGGACAGAGAGCGAGGGGAGCACCACGACGGGGACAGGAGGGGATACCACAGACAATGACTCCTCCTCCGATGGAAGCTCCCTGGTGGTGGTGGACACCTATGTGCCCACCCCAACAACAGGTACAGCCGCCACCCCCCCACCAGCACCGCCATCCCAGCAGCCCCTCAGTGTGTTTCTCGTGCCCGCTCACCCAGGAGGGTGGGCATCTCCTTCGCCCTAGGCACCTCAGGCCCTGCCCCAGTCAGCCCTGCTGTCCTCAGTGAGGAGGTTATTGACCTCCTGCAGTCAACCATTCTGAATGCCATCCAGGGTGTCGAGCGGCATTTGCAACAAACAAATGCATACCTGGAGGGCATTCACTCTGGCGAGGTGGCCCAACAGAGAGCATTTCAGGCTCTGGCTTCCGCACTGATAGCAGCCACTGTCCCTGTCTCCAGCCTCCCCCTCAAACTTCCTCTACCCAGTCCCAATCCCCTCAACTCCAACCTAACCCAAGCACACCTTCAGACCAGCATTCACCCAAATCAACAGACAGAAGTGGCTCAGGCAAACACAAGCACCCACCTCACAGGCACTCACACAAACACCATTAGCATACAGACACACCAACATCCACTGGCTCCACTGTGTCACCCTCCTCCTCGTCATCCACCTCCCTCCCAGTAGCGTTTCCACTCACACCTGCATGCACTACATCGTCATCCACTACCTCCATCACCAGCACGCCCATCAGAGCATACCCCTCACTGGCAGTCACCACCCCCACATCCATGCACATGTCCCCTGTGTCCTCTCCCAGTGTATCTGTGACCCCTCCTCCCAAAGTACACAAATGCAAGCACCCACCCACCCAACAGCCATCCACCTCACAACAACTTCCAGCCCATGCACCTGCACCCAATCTCAGCAGACAGACACCTCCTACAACCACTCCCTCTTCCTCCACTCCCAGACCTTCTTCCTCTTCCCACCCCATTGTCCCAAAGAAGATTTTCCTTGCAAACATTGAATTCTTTCCTTCCCAACCCCCCCGTCCTTCCCCTTGGGCCAGGGTGGCCAAAACCCAGCCCAGCACCTCAGCCACCAAGTCCACATCCGCTGTGGTTCCTGCAGCTGTCAGAGGATCAAAGGGGGCACCCGTCTGCCCAGCCAGTGTGCCACCAACCACTGCCAAGGAAAAATCCATTCCGTCACCTGGCAAGGTGAAGAAGGGGACAGCATCCAGCAAGGGGAAGGAGCCACAACCACCCAGCAAGGCCACCTCAAAGACTCCAGCTGCCAGACCTAAGGTGACACCACCATCTGCCAAGGAGAGGAAGGGGCACAAAACACCATGCAATGCACTTCAGCCCTTCTAGGCTGCAGGTGAAGGGCTGGTGGCTACCAGCACAACCCCCAGAACCGCCACTTGCACCGTGGCCAGCACCGCCAGCAGCCCCACCGCTAGCACCGCCGAAAGCACCGCCACAAGTACCACCGCAAGCACTGTTGCAAGCCCTGCCAACTGCACCGCCACCTGCACAGCCACAAGCACCACTACTGTCAGCTGCAGCAGCCCCAATGGGCAGCCGTCCGAGGCTGCAGGAGAAGGGCTGGAGCTTCCCCCCACCACTGGCAGCACTGACACCTGTACCGTGGCCAACACAACCACCTGCACCGCTGACAGTAGCACCACTGCCAGCAGCAGCAGCCCCAGTGGGCATCCGTCCGAGGCTGCAGGACAGGGGCTGGAGCCTCCCTCCAGACTGGTAGCACCCCTAGCGGCACCGGCACTAGCACCACAGTGCAGACGTAGCCGTCAGTGAATGGACTCTAGCCCTGCCTCCATGGACTATCATGCATCCTGGTCACTGCAAATCACGTGGCTCAGTCACCCAGGTGAGGGACTGTGAACTGCCACACCCCAAGTGTTGCATCACTGGGCACCAAGCCCCCTCCGGAACCAATGGAGAAAGGCATCCATTCACTCTATCCTTGGCAGGATGTAGCACACTGGGCGCCAAGCCCCCTCCAGAACCAGTGGAGAAAGGCATCCACTTACCCTATCCTTGGCAGGATGAAGCACACTGGGCACCAAGCCCCCTTCAAGAACCAGTGGAGAAAGGCATCCACTCACCTTATCTTTGGCAGGATGAAGCACACTGGGCACAAAGCCCCCTCCAGAACCAGTGGAGAAAGGCATCCACTCACCCTATCCTTGGCAGGATGAAGCACACTGGGCACAAAGCCCCCTCCAGAACCTGTGGAGAAAGGCATCCACTCACCCTATCCTTTGCAGGATGAAGCACACTGGGCACCAAGCCTCATCCAGAACCAGTAGAGAAAGGCATCCACTCACCCTATCCTTGGCAGGATGAAGCCCACTGAGCACAAAGCCCCCTCCAGAACCTGTGGAGAAAGGCATTGACTGGAGAGACTGTGTTTTTGCACTCTCCAGGACCAGGCAATGGGCAAACCACCCACTTGGGAGACTTGAGAGACTGTGGCTTTGCACTCCCCAAGACATCGCTGTGGGCGTGGAGCCCCCTCCAGGAGCAGTAGTGTTGTCCCATCTTCCGGCTGAGGTGCCCCCCCTTCCCTGTCCCCCTGAGGTGCCTGTGTGTTTTCGACCTGATGTCACTGCAGTGTTCTCTCCGTATTGAGGCAGGAGTCAAGTGTGGGCTTGGCCTATGAGCTTTGGCCCAGTGGCCCACAGACATTTTGAGTGGACAATGTCTTATGTACATATTGTATATATTGTAAATACTGTTTTTGATTTTGTAACGTATATATGACTATTTCTAATATGACACTCCTTTGATTCTATTCCTTTTGTCCTTGCGTTCTTCCAGATGGTTACAGGGTGTATATGTAATGTTGTTGCATGTGTTTGTGTGTATGGTGTTGGGGGTGAGGGTGGGGGTGAGGGTGTGGTTGTTACGTGTTGCGTGTGTGTGTCACTCTCTTTTTCCTCCCCCCCCCCCTGTGTGCTAGGTACAGTACTCACCGTGATCTTCGCCGCAGCTGTTCGTACTCCTGGTAGATGAGGAGATACACCAACATGGGTAACACTTGTAGTTCGGGCTCCATGGCGTTCTAGTACTTCGTTGAGTGTCAAGAGGTGACTGGTTTCCCTTACAAGTACTGTATGCGTTGTGCTTTTGATGGTGTTGGTACTGCCCCGGAAAAGCTGGCGGTAGGTGGGTTGTAATGTGGTGGGCAGTACATTGACTTCTGCCTGTCTGTTGGTGGTTACAGCCGCTGTGTTTGCGGCTACCGCCACGGCAGTCAGAGTGTTAAAGTGGCTGTCTGTGTTGGCGGTTTCCGCCGTGGTCATGATTCCATTTTTTTTACAGCCGGCCTGTTGGCGGTTTTACTGCCACTTTAACACGGACCGCCAGGGTTGTAATTAGGCCATTATCTCTTAAAGAAAACATATGAGACAAAGCAACACCATAAGCTATGGATATCAGCATTAAAACTGTAATTTAGCAATTACGCTTGTCAGTCATTTGTCACCGTCAACGTCACCTTTAACAGCCTACCTAAGATTAGAATCAGCATAGGTGTCTTCATGTGAAAACAATTTAGAGAAAACATTAATTTGGAAAAATCTACCTAAGTGTGAATCTCTACACAGTGCAGTTGGTACCTAGAAGAAAAGGCACAAAATCGTCAGTCACATTGTTATAGCTACCAACCAGGAGGGATCAGCCACAAGTCAGTCTTCATCTTTAGGTCATCAATTAGTCAGCTACGGATGAGGCTCACAGAGTATGAGCCCAATATCAGCACCTCGGACAGCATCTCCTGACGTCATCAATTTTCTCCCCACAGTTCTGATTCCTCACCCCTTGTCATGACTTTTTATGAGGGTCTCCCAGTCCATCCCCCTAATTGCTAATTGGTCAGTCGGTCAGCAGATATGACTTTAACCTATAGTTTTTGTTACTGAATCTACTAATTTTAATAAACTTCAAATTACACGAAACGGATTAGTTCTTCTTGCGATGCCCTCATCATCCGGTCCTTCAGGTATCAAAATTGTTGCATGTGGCTCTCCAGTCAGTGCCTCTATTCTTCAAGTCCTGGGAAAGTACATTTAGCCTGCTCTGCTCGTAATTGTATCAAATTGTCTTCATCATCTCCTGTCCGCCTGTGCATTGCAGAAAATTCTAGCTAAGTAACTTGAACTACGAACTGGTCAAGGCTGCAGCCCACGATTTTCAGTCCTTTGCAAAGTATCCGGTATCTCTATGTTCAGAGTGTGCGAGGCCCAGTGGAACTAGGCCTTTAGTTCAGCTAACTTATTAATACAAAACAGAGGTTATGTGTCTCATTATGACATATTACTACATTTTTCTCATATATTTTCATTGTTTTTCACATTTTCAGTTGTTTTAGTACACATGGTGATCATACCCCGAGGGCACATTTTTCAAACATGCACATTATTTTTCTGCGATTTATTTCTCTATGCATTTTCTCATTAGTAACCACATATAAATCATTAATAATTCTCTTAATTAGTGCATCTGCTTCAACAGTCCCTCCTCTGAAGACTAAATATGTCATCACACCTTCCCTCATCATTAAATTTGCTTTTGTGTTTCTGATGTCTCATGACTTCTTCTTAAATTTTCTCTTTAGATTCTTCTCCTAGGCTGTTCTTCCCTTTAGCAAGTAAGTCTCTTATCTCCTCATCGTTATTAGATATGTAAGAAAAACAATGCCTAGCACTAATCATTTTACAGACTCTGCCATCTTTCGCTAAAATGATGTCTAAAGCAAGCCTATTTTGAAGCGTATTAGCACTATCCGCAGCCAATTCAGTATCTAACAGGAGTATTGCCCCTGTAATATTTGTTAGCATGTTATCCACAATAGTAGACAACTTTTGTATCTTAATTGCATTCAAACTAACTCCTACAGAAGGAATTACTGCACCAAAAATATCTCCCACAATTGCAGAAGAGGTTTCCCTTCTCTGTCGCTCATGATGTAATTCAGTCACTTTCAGAATTTTCTTTAAATTATCCATCTGATAAATTTTAGGGAAAACTATCCCCAAATAGCATGTCCCATACCGTCCTCTAGGTAGACGGTAATAAGCATTAAGTCCACAAATATAGTAGATTCCAGGAATCGCAGGGTCCTGACCATTCAGCATAAAAGTCCATTTACTCTGAAACAAAAACACATGCTTAAATTCACTCGTTCCCACAAATAAAGAGTCAGTGTGTGATTTCGGCCTATATATACAAAGCTTTCCTACGTTTTAATAGCAGTATAAGCATAATCAAGCTTGTAAGTCTTTTTCTCCAATCCCTTCTCTAACTTCTCCTCCAATGCCTTCCTTCTATTATCAGTATGCCCTATGAAGCTCTTTTCTAACGGAGTTAGTAAACAGGTTATGTTATTTCTATGTGCAGAAGCAGTTCCAAATGTTAGTGTTGGCTCAAAGAATCCTCTAACTAGTACTATATTATGCTCCCTAGCTATTTTACTCAAATATCTATAAATAGGAACAAATGAAAAGACAACATCATGGTTAGAATAAAAATATTGAATATACTCTTGGCTATAGAATCTGGTTAGTAGCAAACTACAAATTATGCCTTAGGTTAATGGCAGACTATGGTAAGTAACCCCTTCTTCCACAGAGGAAGGAATTTGCGTACACACAAGACAATTCCTTGCATCCATCTTCTCAACATACTCAACAACCGATAGAACACATCAGAAGAAAGCTCTCCTTGTGCATTAGTATAGTGTAGTAGTCTCAGGATTAGAGATAATAGTAGCCTCGTTCATTTCATGAACGGGCAGTCCCACAGTCATTATTATGAACATCATTCCACACATAATTGCCACTCTCACACTTAAATACCTATAATATTTAATATTTCTAACGCGATTATTTAATTCAAAGTAGAAATAACTCTTAGTTACAGTGCAACAGAAATAAAAAATCAAAATAAGGAAAAAAATAATTATTTCTCGCAGTTGTTTCTCACATAGGAACACTTTACTCCTGTGTCAAAAATCGGTTAGCAGCTTGTCACATCCAGGTTTTCAAATGCCATATCAGGTTATCAATGTCTTTTCCGGTTTATTTCAACAATTTATTTTCAGATTTTCTTCAGATTAGCTCAACAACTCAGTCTCTTTATCCGTTTCAGGTTGCATCAAAGTACTAATTCGGAACTTCTCTGTCAAAACAAAAGGACATGAGCTCGTTTTGCCATTCACTTGTTGCAGCATATGCCCACTCAGGACCTGCGTATCTTCGACTTACTATTCTCTTTCTTTTCAACCTTCGTTCTCCACTTGATTCTCCTTCACTCAACTCTTCTTTTCTCGTAGTATGCACTTCTTCCTCTATAGGTTAATTTATGACCAACTCCTTCTTTCTTCCAATTCGCGACCCAGGCCAATTGTCTCCTTTTCTCGTTCCTTCAGTCAATATTCGCCTTAGAATTGGACTTTTCTCATTTTCTCTTTCTATGGTGTTTTCTCTTGATGGACTTGCAACGGGTTCCCGAGTAGTCGAACCACTCTGACTTTGATCCGTCTCTACTCTTTCACCCTCTTGATCTGGCACTTGTTCTGCTTGTTTTTCAGCATCGTCTGCTTCTGGGAGAACCCCTGCTGTGCTCAGTTCTCCTGCTGTATCCGTTGAGTTAGAATCTTGTTCACCCTCCTGTAATTCTTCACTCTTGTCTCTTACAGGAGTGATTTATCCATCTTCCACAAGGTCAGGATCAACCTCAGGATCAGCTTGTTCTTGTTCTGACTCATTTGTAGTCACGTGCTTCGCTGTTGTTGGTGCTCTCAACAACACGTCTTCATGCTCTTACGGGTTCACCACTCTCTTTGTATGTCTTATATGTATCCAGTATGGCAGTCCTGCACACTTTACAGCTGTCGTAGTTGTTGGCACCACCTGGTATGGACCTTTCCAACGCGGTTCCAAACAGGTCTTTCCAACGTGCTTTTTGATGACGACTGAATCTAAAGCTCTCATATTGTGACATGGGTCATGGATGGGTGGCAGGTCAACAGCCTGAACCTGCTGAGAGAAAGAGCGAACCACATCAGCCAGACCCTTACAGTACTCCAACACCATATCATCTGTTATATTTACAAGTTCATTGGCTGGAATTGCTGGCAATCTCATTGCTCTGCCCATGAGGATCTCATGGGGTAACAGTCCTGTCTTCCTGTCAGGAATATTTGGCATTGACATCAGTACCAAAGGTAAGGCATCTGGCCATTTCAGGTTAGTCGCAGCACACATTTTGGCAATACTCGATTTCAGTCTACCATTCGTTTGCTCCACTAGTCCTGAAGCTTTAGGGCGGTAACTGCAATGCAACTTCTGCTCAATGTTTGGTGCTGCACATAAGAGTTTGATCACTTCATTATTGAAGTGAGTTCCCCTATCTGATTCTAAAGAGATCCGAAATCCAAATCGTGGTATTAACTCTCTAAGCATCAGCTTCGCTACTGTGAGACTGTCATTCCTTTGTGTGGGATATGCTTCAATCCAATGACTAAAGACACACACAATCACCAACACGTTCCTCAATCCACCACATGCAGGCATCTCAATGAAACCCAACTGCATTCTGCTGAATGGTCCTCCTGCTCTTCTAATGTGGCTCAAATTTACCACTGTCCCTTTCCCCACATTTAGTTGCTGACAGATTACACATCAATGACATACTGCCTCTGCTGCTTGTCTGAATTTCGGATTAAACCAATCAACCTTAAACAGTCTAACCATGGCATCTCTTACAATATGTGCTTGGCCATGGTAGTACCTGGCCATCTGAGTCAACAAACTGTTTGGCAATACTATCTGACCCTCCTCAGAAACGCAAATCTCATCAGGTCTTTGGATGCATTTTAACTCAATCCAAAGCCTCTTTTCTTCTTTGTATACATTCTCTTTTAATGTTTTTAATTCTTCCAGTGTATCAATTACTTTTCAGGCAAAACTTGCACAATTATTTTCTTCTTCAGGCATTAGTTCCCACTTTTCTTTAAACGATATACAGTTCAATGCGCAAAACCTTGTGACTTGATTAACATATCCATTTCCCAATTAAATGTAACCTTGTGTCTTATGGTGTGCAATGCATTTCACCATAGCAATTTCTTCAGGTAACTGTATTGCGTACAACAACTCGCCATTTCTCACTTGAGTTCCAGTAGAGGTCCTAAACCCTCGCTGCGACCACAACTGACCAAAATCATGAACAATTCCAAATCCATATTGACTGCCAGTATAGATTGTGACTCTTAATCTTGCGGAAACATAGCAGGCTCTAGTAAGAGCAACTAATTCTGCCACTTGTGCAGAGTATACACCTGGAAGGCATGAAGCTTCTAGTGTGCCTGTAATTGTGCACACTGCATATCCTGCTCTCAGTGTGCCTGTTCCATCTCTGAGACACGAACCATCAACAAAGACAATTTGGTATTTTTCTTCTAAATGCGTGTCTCTAATATCAGGCCTCGGTTTTGTACACAACTCAGTTACCTCAAGACAATCATGCTCAACATCTTCTTCTTTTTCAATTTCAATAGTATCACTTGGAAGCAATGTCGCTGGATTCAGCACTGTACATGTCTTTAATGTTACATTTGGAGCACCCAATATGCTGATCTCATACCTTGTCAGTCTTGCACCCGTCAAGTGTTGGGTTTTCGTCCTTGTCAGTAAAATCTCAACAAAGTGTGGTACCATTACCGTCAAAGGGTATCCCATGACTACCAACTCACATTGGGAAAGACTTTGACCAACTGCGGCTACTGCGCGCAGGCAACCTGGTAAAGCTGCTGCGACCGGGTCCAAGGTAGCTGAAAAATAAGCTACTGGGCGATAAGCACCTCCATGAACCTGTGTCAAAACAGAAAAAGAACAAGCATCACGTTCATAACATAACAAAGGGAAAGGCTTTGTATAATCAGACATTCCCAATGCTGGAGCTCTGCACAAACTCTCTCTCAATTCAGTGAATGCTTTGATCTGATCTTCATCTAGGGTAATGGGAACAGTAACTTCCTTATGTGTCAACTGCTGCAAAGGTTTAGCAATCTAACCGAATCCACCGTCTACAGTACCCCACCATTCCCAGAAACATCCTGACATATCTCTGTAAAGTCGGGGGACTTCTCTGCAGAATCATGGTAATTCTCTCCCTGGAGATTCTCCTCAATCCCTTTTCAATCTGATGTCCCAGGTATTTCACTGATTTTTGGTAATACTGCAATTTCACAGGTGAAACTTTATGTCTGAATTCTCCCAAATGATTCAACAGGGCAATCAAGTCATGTTTACACTCATCCCTTGTTCCGGAAGCGATCAACAAATCATCAATGCACTGTACTAGAGTCGATTGGTACGGCAATTCCAATGATTAACCAGAGATGGTGACTCCGTACACCCTTGAGGAAGCCTGCACCAGCTGTAGACTCTGTCTAGGAATTTGAAACTAAAAAGAAACTCACTATCCTCATGAAGAGGCACAGAAAAGAAAGCTTGTGACAGATCTACCACTGTGAACCACTCTGCCTCGCAAGGAATCTGAAACAGTATCACTGCTGGATTTGGCATAACTGGACAACATTTAACCACCAAATCGTTCACTCCTTGCAAGTCCTGCACAACCCGTACTTTCCCGCATGGCTTCTTTAAACCCATTATTGGTGAATTACACGGGCTGCTCAATACTTCTTTCAAAACTCCTTGCTTTAGAAAGTCTCCAATTATTTGCGTCACCTTCATCAAAACATCTTGTGGCATGTTGTACTGTGGAAGCTGCGGAAATACTGCTTTGGGCTTCAGAGCTATCTAAATGGTTCTACTCGTTTAATCAAACCTACTTCTTCCCTGTCAGATCCCAGACTTCTTCCTTCACTGTTCCCTGCAACTCTGCATGCAATTCTTTCACAGTAAACATCAGGAAAATTCAATCAATGGGTATTCTCCATAGGCATTGTTAACCATCATTTCAGTCATCTGTTCTTCTTCATCATCACTATTTATTTGGACTTCTATCCCAGTGTATGAACAATTAATGGAGCATCTGGTCTTACACAGTAAGTCTCTTCTCAATAGGGATACGGGACTTGAATCCTACACCACAAATCTATGCAGTCCCTGGTAATTTCCAATTTGAACCTGCACTGGTTCTGTGATTGGGTTTGTCAATTGTCTATTCTCCACTCCCACAACTTGAACTGTTCTGCCTGAAAAAGGTAAATTCTGGACTTCTATAGTCCTCACTGTAGAGCTTGTAGCTCCTGTATCCACTAAGAATGAGATCTTGTATCCCATTACTTTTACCTTCACGATAGGTCCTCTCTGATGTACTTCTAGGGAAGCTGCAATCATACAAGCTCCTTCATCTGAACTATCATTCATCCATTCTTTGTTTATTTCATCCTCACTATAAAATGGAAATTGATGCACTGTGTTATTGCTATTGTCTTGCCTCTGACCTGTGGAGTAAGCATCACCTGTTGCTGAGGGCTTGAGGTATCTGCATTTGCTGTCTAGGTACCATGGGGACCTGCTGCTGTATTGGTTGCAATTGGGTTATTTGTGCGCGTGGCACCTGCATTTGCTGCACCGGTAAGAAATTCTGTCCTCGATTCTGAATGTTAGGAATAAATCCTTTAATTCTTGGGACTTTTACAGTTTGAAATGTACTGGCATCACCTTGCTGAACAACACCATCCTGCGCCATCAACGGACTTCCACGTCCCACGTTTCCACTCAAATGACACGGCAACATCTTTTTCATCCCATGCATGTCATTCTGAACAACTACAGTCCCTAACTCCGGACTACGCATCATGTCAACTCCATGTCCTCTACCTCTCACATGAGGCTGAAACATAACATCTCTCTGCTGCAGAGGCACAGGCGGTACTATGGCTCCCTGCACTCCTGTTTGAGCTGCCTTTATTTGCATCACCATCGCTTTCTCCTTCAACCTTTTCTGTTTAAATTCAAGCTCGTCACTACAATATTTTGCATACTGCAATACCTCATCAATCGTTTTGCCTGCCAGCAAATTAAATGACTCTTAATCATCTGCCCTACTTCTGGTCACACAATGCAACATGTCTTTTGGCTCAATTGCTTCCTTACCACTGTACTTCTTGAATACCTTTAACAATCTTTCATAATAAGTATGTATTGACTCTTTAGACTCTTGGACCGTTCTGTCAATCCTTTGCCAATCAATATTTTTAGGAGAAATTCTTGTCTTCAGGAACTCGAACACCTTATAATAATTTTTCATTACCGCAGGTGAAGGTGCACCTGTGACCTTATCCCTTTCTGGTTCACTTGTTGGCCAGTCCACTGCTCTTTTACACTCAACCCCTAAGTCAGCTGGTATGACTATCTCCAATAATGTGTTCAAATCTTCCCACAGACATTTAGAACGTTTCACAAATCTCTCTGTTTGCTGGTACCACTCGACCGGCTTCTCTCTCAATTTTGGGTAATCATTTGTAAATGACAGTACATCACTCCTGTGCTATGGGACATGAGAGAACTGCCCTCCTGGAATCTCTCTCATTGGAAGCATCTTTACTGATTCCTTTTCTCTTTGAACCTCCTCAGACCCTTCTTGTGAATCCCGCTTCCGCTTATCTTTTTTCTTTGCCCATCTAACTTCCCACTTCTCTAATGCTCCCCAAAGCTGAGCGCTCTGCAGCAATTCCCTCAAATGTGCCTTCATTCCTGCTGATCTCATGTGCTCAAAATCCTTTGCCTCGAAATATAATCTCTAACTTCGTTTGAATGCTTTGTTTTCTCAATATCGATATTATGTTTTTCTGCTAGCTCTGCCAATTTCTGATGTATTTTTTCTCACTTCTCTTGTAATCTTTGGACAGAAATAACTCAGCTCTTCTTCAGTGTAAGATTCCAATCTGTTCACACACATTGTTCCCTCAACTAATTTGGTTGCTATCTGCTCTTCGGCTTTGGATGCATTTTGAGGAGTGTTTAGACTATCTAACCATTCACTCAACTGCTGAACTGACAAGCCCTGTACTGAAATGTTACTAGCATTTGGCACTGGTAACTGTTGCACCATTGTACCTGAAGCTTGCTGTGTCAAAAGTTTCAAACTCTGACTCACATTCGGGCCACTTACTGCACCTGGAAGTGCTACAAGTGGACTAAGATCCATTAAAGGTCTAGATCCATTGAAAGTCTGTCCTGCAGACAACATCATCTGCACAGGATCACTCACTCCCCTCCTCACAAGACTGTGATATTTAATTCTGTTCTCCTGCATCTGATTTCTTCTGTGCAAATAAGGGTACCGCTGGACCTACAGTAATTGGTAGCGATATTGCATCTGGAGCTGCCCTAGCACTTGCACCCTGTGGGAATGATACTCCCATTGCCAGGTTCACGACTGGTGTAATATCTGACTGTGTTCCTGTCATTGGTGTAAACTTTGGCAAACCCTGCGCCTGTGCTGAAGGCAATAACATTGGTGTCGGTTCTGTCTGAACTAGCATTGGCTTCGGAAGCATTTGCTCCCTCGGCACCATTATGTTCGAGACTGTCTCAAGAACTGGTACATTTGGATAAATTCTCTGTACCGTAGGTGGATGCATCTGCGCTTGAACCACAGTAGTAGTTCTTGCATTAGGTGTACTCTGTACTACCCTTGGTATTTGACCGCCTTCTGCCTGTAGTGCTACCTCTGCTCCCTGTGCTTGTGCTGGAGCAGTAGTAGTGGCACTAGTGCCTGGACCCCCGAATAGGTAATTACAGGTGAAGGTCGATCTCTTAACAGCTGCATAATGAGATCCTCAACATCAGAACCTTCATCCTCAACATAAGACTTTCTCTTTTTCTTTTTCATGCACTTTCATCCTCTTTAGCACCATCCTCCTTCTCTGCCTCATCCTCCTCCGTAAAGGCAGGAAACAATTTAGCACACTGTAGTGTCTCTGCTCTCCAACTCTTCTGTTCCCAATCCCATCTAGCTCCAGCTATATATTTCTCTACATGCTTCATTCTCCTTTTAAACTTCATTTCTTGTTGCTGTCTAGCCACCAGTTGCCATACCGCTAGAGCCTCAAACTGTGCTGGTCGGTCTCAGTAACGACTTCATCTTACATAATGCCATTCGCAATTGGTCCAGAATTCTCAAATTAAACGTCCCATGCTCTGGGAATGCTTTCTTCTTGATTAGCTTACACCACTGCTTTAACCAAAGACACGGTGCTACACCTCGCTCCTCCATCACAATGTAAGCCGGAGAATTTTCCGGTGGGGTCGGCTCCCCCACTGACGCCTTAATGTATGAATCACCCTTCATCGCACTTCTGAATGCCTCGAAAAACGTCATTTTATCTGTTCTGTTTTCTTCAATTAAATAATGAAATTACTTTTATTCCCAAGATTCCCTTCACTCGCTTACTCAACCAATTGGCTCTTACGGGCGGCTGCCAATCCGCTCGCGGCTCTTCTCACTAACTGACCTATCCAAGCGTGGCACAACCTGACGTCACACTCGCACACAGCGGCTGGTAAAGTCTTGCTGCTCGTCCTCCTCAACTCAACTCACACGACTAATGCTAATTATTTGTGAGCACTTACAAAAATCCAGTAAGTAAAACAAACCTGCTGGGTTACTACAGGAAGGGACACTATTGCTTCAGAGACCTTACGGATTTTCACTAATGGCTCATGTAGCTATTCCTCTTTCTCAGTCGCCCACATTCGCAAGCAAAATTCGACCAGCAAATTTTTACTCTCAACTGATCAATGGGTCTGTCCTGGTGCACATAGAACTTGCCAAATCTAAGTCAAAATTTATTTGACTCAATTATCACTCATGCTGACTTTTTGACCACGCCCGATTAACCTACTAACCCAGACAGATTACAAGATATACCCAAGTGTCTCCTACACTTGCCAAGATACTCCGGAATCTTCGACCACATAGGGTCGGTACATCACCAACAACCACGTGGATAATTTTTTAGCACAAAGCGCCACACACACATGTGAAGTTCAACGACTTCTCTAATCTCATACTACGGAGTACGCACACTCTTTCTAACCTCAACTGGAGTATGCAGACTCTCTACTTACCTCACATATATCACAATTCACCTGCGGTTTTGCTTAATCCTGTGCAAGCACAACCTACCACTTTCACACTATCTCAAAACATGCTGAGAATATACCCAACTCCACTAACAGGATCCAGGGTCTTGGAAAGTCATTTCTGGGCTTAAGGAGACATCATCTTTGCTACAATTGCCATTTCAGAAAAAACAAAATTCAAACCTCATAAAATATGAACAACTAATCCTAACTTAAACTACTACCATAACCAATAATAACCACATAACTAGTTCCCCAAGGAAAATAACCATCAAGCTGCTACCAAAACCTGCTAGTGCGCCTAGTCTTTAGTAAGTAAACTTACAAGGGGACGCGTATAAGTCGATGAACCTTTTGAATTGCATGGAGTATCCTAGTCATGCAGTGACTATTGAATCAATAACTGACATCAATAACCAAGGAATCACTCTATGGAAACACAAAATTAAACCATACTAATAAAAAATAACCACTACTGAGGAATGGGTTAGCAAGTTTTATTTCCCTATTGCTTACAATTCTAAATTATCTGTTAGTTCAAACTTTATTCAATCAACTCTTTATTAATTCATTAGTTAAAAGACAGTGGCCCTCATTACAACCCTGGTGGTCGGTTTTAAAGCGGCGATAAAAGAAATGGAATCACGACCACGGCTGAAACCGCCAACACAGGCAGCCACTTTAACACTCCGACCTCCACGCAGTAGCAAAAAAAACACCGCAGCGGTAACCGCCAACAGACAGGCAGAAGCCAATGTACTGCCCACCCTACAACCCGCCCATCCGCCAGCTTTTCCGGGGCAGTACCAACGCCATCAAAAGCAAGGCAGAAACAGTACACAGAAGGGAAACCACTCACCTCTCAACATTCAACGAAGAACTAGGACGCCAAGGAGCCTGAGCTACAGGTGTTACCCATGTTGGTGTATCTTCTCATCTACCAGGAGTACGAACGGCAGCGGTGACGCCCACGGTGAGTTCTGCACCCAGCACACAGGATGGGGGGAGGAAAAAGGGAGTGACACACACACACGCAACACACATCTCCCCCAGCCCCACCCTCACCCCCAACACCATACACATAAATACATGCATCAACATTACATATACACCCTGTAACCCTCTGGAAGAACGCAAGGACAAAAGGAATTGAGTCAAAATGAGTGTCATATAAGAAATAGTCAGATATATGTTATGAATTCAAAAACAGTATTTACAATATATACAATATGTACATAAGGCGGTACATTGTCCATTCAAAATGTCCGTAGCCCACTGGGCCAAAACTCATAGGCCAAGCCCACACTTGACTCCTGCCTCAAAACAGAGAGAACACTGCAGGGGCATCAGGTCAAAAACACACAGGCACCTCAGGAAGACGGGGAAGGGGGGTACCTCAGCCGGAAGATGGGACAACGCCACTGCTCCTGGAGTGGACTCCATGCCCACTGCTTGGTCCTGGGAAGTGCAAAGCCACAGTCTCTCAAGTTTCGCAAGTGGGTGGTTTGCCCACTGCCTGGTCCTGGGGAGTGCAAAGCTACAGTCTCTCAAGTCTATCAAGTGGGTGGTTTGCCCACTGCCTGGTCCTTAGGGAGTGCAAAACCACAGTCTCTCAAGTCTCTCAAGTGGGTGGTTTGCCCACTGCCTAGTCCTGGGGAGTGCAAAGCCACAGTCTCTCAAGTCTCTCAAGTGGGTTGTTTGCCCACTGCCCGGTCCTGGGCAGTGCAAAGCCACAGTCTCTCAAGTCTCTCAAGTGGGTGGTTTGTCCACTGCCTGGTCCTGGGGAGTGCAAGACCACAGTCTCTCAAGTGGATGCCTTTTTCCACTGGTTCTGGAGGAGGCTTTGTGCCCAGTGTGCTTCATCCTGCCAAGGATAGGGTGAGTGGATGCATTTCTTCTCTGGTTCCGGAGGGGGCTTGGTGCCCAGTGTGCTTCATCCTGCTAAGGATTGGGTGAGTGGATGCCTTAATCCACTGGTTCTGGAGGGGGCTTTGTGCCCAGTGTGCTTCATCCTGCCAAGGATAGGGTGAGTGGATGCATTTCTCCACTGGTTCTGGAGGGGGCTATGTGCCCAGTGTGCTTCATCCTGCCAAGGATAGGGTGAGTGGATGCATTTCTCCACTGGTTCTGGAGGGGGCTTTGTGCCCAGTGTGTTTCATCCTGCCAAGGATAGGGTGAGTGGATGCATTTCTCCATTGGTTCCGGAGGGGGCTTGGTGCCCAGTGATGCAACACTTGGGGTGTGGCAGTTCACAGTCCCTCACCTGGGTGTCTGAGCCACGTGATTTGCAGTGACCAGGATGCATAATAGTCCATGGAGGCAGGGCTAGAGTCCATTCACTGACGGCTACGTCTGCACTGTGATGCTAGTGCTGGTTCTGGAGGGGACTATGTGCCCAGTGATGCAACACTTGGGGTGTGGCAGTTCACAGTCCCTCACCTGGGTGTCTGAGCCACAAGATTTGCAGTGACCAGGATGCACGGTAGTCCATGGAGGCAGGGCTAGAGTCCATCTGGTGGTGGGTACAGCTGCACAGTGGTGGTGGTGCTGGTGGGGGTGCTGCCAGTGGTGGAGGGAGGCTCCAGCTCCTGTCCTGCAGCCTCGGACAGCTGCCCACTGGGGCTGCTGCTGCTGGCAGTGGTGCTACTGTCCGTGGTGCAGGTGGCAGTGCTTGCAGTGGTGCTTGTGGCCGTGGAGGTAGCAGTGCTGCCCGCGGTGCAGGTGCCAGTGCTGCCAGTGGTGGAGGGAGGCTCCAGCCCTTCTCCTGCAGCCTCGGTTGGCTGCCCACTGGGGCTGCTGCTGCTGACAGTAGTGGTGCTTGCGGCGGTGCAGGTGGCAGTGCTTATGGCGGTGCTAGCGACGGGGCTGCTGGCAGTGCTGGCCGCGGTGCAGGGGGCGGTGCTGGTGGTTGTGCTGGTAGCCACCAGGCCTTCACCTGCAGCCTCGGATGGCTGAAGTGCCTTGCCTGGTGTTTTGTGCCCCTTCCTCCCCTTTTCAAATGGTGCTGTCACCTTGGGTCTGGCAGCTGGAGTCTTTGAGGTGGCCTTGCTGTGTGGTTGTGGCTCCTTCCCCTTACTGGGTGCTGTCCCCTTCTTCACCTTGCCAGGTGGCAGAATGGATTTTGCCTTGGCAGGAGTTGGTGGCACACTGGCTGGGCTGACGGGTGCCCCCTTTGAGCCTCTGACAGCTGCAGAAACCACAACGGACGTGGACTTGGTGGCTGAGGTAATGGGCTGGGTTCGGGCCACCCTGGGCTGAGGGGAAGGATGGGGGGAAGGGGAAGGAAGAGGTCAATGTTTGCCAGGAAAAGCTTCTTAGGGACACTCGGGTGGGAAAAGGGAGAAGGTCTGGGAGTAGAGGAAGAGGGAGTGGTTGTAGGAGGTGTCTGTCTGCTGAATTTGGGTGCAGGGGCATGGGCTGTATGCTGTTGTGAGGTGGATGGCTGTTGGGTGGGTCGGTGCTTGCGTTTGTGTACTTTGGGAGGAGGGTCACAGACACAGTGGGAGAGGACACAGGGGACGTGTGCAGGATGTGATGGTGGTGACTGCCAGTGAGGGGTGTGTAGTGATGGGTGTGCTGGTGATGGAGGCAGTGGATGTGGATGTCATGCGTGCAGGTGCGAGTGAAGAGGCTACTGGGAGGGAGGTGGACGACGAGGAGGAGAGGGACACAGTGGAGGCAGTGGATGTTGGTATATCTGAATGGGGTTGGTGCTTGTGTAAGTGCCTGTGAGATGAAGTGTGGTGCTTGTGTTTGCCTGAGCCACTTCCGTGTGTTGATTTGGGTGAATGCTGGTCTGAAGGTGTGCTTGGGATAGGCTGGGGTTGAGGGGATTGGGATAAGGTAGAGGAAGTTGGAGGGGGGAGGCTGGAGATAAGGACAATGGCTGCCATCAGTGCAGAGCCCAGAGCCTGAAATGCTCGCCACACCAGAGTGAATGCCCTCCAGGTATGCATTTGTTTGTTGCAAATGCATCTCAACACCCTGGAATGCATTCAGAATGGTTGACTGCCCAACAGTGAGGTATCTCAGGAGGTCAATAGCCTCCTTACTGAGGGCAGCAGGGATGACTGGGGCAGGGCCTGAGGTGCCTGGGGCGAAGGAGATGCCCACTCTTCTGGGTGAGCGGGCACGGGAAACACGCTGAGGGGCTGCGTAGAGGGCGATGCTGGTAGAGGGGGTGGCGGCTGTACCTGTTGTTGGGGTGGGCACAGAGGTGTCCGCCATTGCCAGGGAGCTTCCATCGGAGGAGGATTTGCTGTCTGTGGTGTCCCCTCCTGTCCCTGTCGTGGTGCTCCCCTCAACCTCCGCCCCACTAGTGCCTTCACCGTCGGTCGATTCAGCCTCCAGGCCCATGTGGGATGCAGCTCCCACCGTTGTCGGTGCCTCTGCTCCTCCACCAGATGATGCTAATGCACACAAGGACAGGGTCACAAAACAAAAAGGGGGGGGACAGAGGATACACTTGGTCAATGCCAGCAACAACACTACCGTTGCCGTACACAACTCATAGGGAACAGCCCTATGCACTAGGCCAGGGTTCTGCAAAGTCGGTCCTGGAGAGCCGGGTCCATGCCAGATTTTTTGCTTATCCACATTTAGGAAAATTTAGATTTCTGAAACATCTTTTTTCCCCGCACTAGGCCATGCACTACCATTTACAATGCTAGTCACCAGCCCATGGGGTACAATGCCTAACTCCATGAGCTGCACACCTGATACAAACAGGGCCCTGCCCAGTAGTAGATGCCCACTAACACTATTGGGGTTGGAATGCTTCAGAGCCTGCCCAACAAGGGACCTACCCTGCCATGTTCACCCTGGCCTAAGGGCACCCTCAGTCCACATCCCCACCCAGGTAAAACCTTAACGCGCTAGGTAATGAATCTGAATTTGTGTCCACCCCCTTGTGGCTGCTTTGATGCCCTCAAGCACCCATCCAGCTCCGGATAGGCCACCACCAGGATGCGGAACATCAGGGGAGGCAGGGTACGAGGGGCACCCGTTCCTCATTGGGAGGCCAGCCCCAGCTGGGCCTCCACCGTCTTCCTTGCCCAGCAGCACAGGTCCTCCCACCGTTTGCGGCAGTGGGTGCTCCACCTGTCAAAAAACCCCAGGGTCTGCACCTCCTTGGCTATGGCACGCCAAATACCCTTTTTCTGATGGGCGCTGACCTGCAGGAAAAAGACAGCAGAAAAGGGAATTAGTTAACCGTCCGGACCATTACACTCATGCCCCACCATATCCCTCCCATCCCCTGAAGCACAAACATTGACCACCATACATGCAGCACTCTGGGCAAGACGCCTCAGCCCCCCCCCTACATGTGGCTTACACACACAGCACTCCATGCATTCATGGCCCACGCATCATGCTCACAGTGTACTCACCTGTTTGTCTGGAGGACCATAGAGTAACGTGTACTGGGGTAGGGCCCCATCCACCAGTCTCTCTAACTCCTCCGAAGTGAAGGCAGAGGCCCTTTCCCCAGACACATGAGCCATTGTCGCTTCCAGACACAGGTCACAGCAGCACTTGCAGTGTAGGTCCTCTCCTGTTGAAGTTCAGGTAGCAAGTGAGTGAATAGATAGAAAATGGTGGTCATGTCCGCGGCTGTGCGTACTGTCACCGCCGGCATACATCGCCATTGGCTCCTGGAACTCATAGGGCCCAATGATAACCAATGCGAAGTTGTGCAGCAGTCGTCGACCGCCTACCGCAACGCCGCAAACGCCAGTGGGATTACCTAATTTCCGCTTGTCCCTCCTCACAGGTCAGGCAGCCGCCATTTCAGGGGGGTACAGGCCATGGCACCTAACTGCGTCACAGCAGACATTGGCACAGCAACTGACTCTCGGATTCACATACTGGTTTTGTAAATGTAGAGATGCATCATTATTGCAATAGATGTGTGATAATGACCCTCTTTTCACTGTTTTCCTCCATAGGCTTTAACTGCTGAGGATGAATATGAGATGGAGACATCCTCCAGTGTACAGACCCCTGGTGGACCTTGCGACAATGGGGGTCAGGCACATCATCCTAACATACAGACTTGATCGGGCCACAATCCAAGAACTGTGTGCCCAATTGGAGCCAGACCTGATGTCAGCTATACTGCAGCCCACAGGTATCCCCCCTCTAGTGCAGGTCCTGTCAGTGCTCCATTTCCTGGCAAGTGGTTCCTTCCAAACAACAGTGGCCATGGCATCAGGGATGTCTCAGCCAATGTTTTCCAACGTGTTGACCAGAGTGTTGTCAGCCCTGCTTAAACACATGCCAGCTACATTGTATTCCCACCATTGGAGGATTTGGCCACAGAGAAAGCTGACTTTTATGCCCTGGGACGTATCCCCATCATCATTGGTGCCATTGATGTCACCATGTAGTATTTGTCCCCCCCGGAGAAATGAACAAATGTTCAGGAATACGAAAAGCTATCACACAATGAATGTGCAGATGGTGTGTTTGGCAGATCAGTACATCTCCTATGTGAATGCCAAGTATCCTGGCTCTGTGCATGACACCTTTATCTTGAGGAATAGCAGCATCCCATATGTGATGGACCAACTCCAGAGGCACCGGGTGTGGCTAATAGGTGAGCTCAAGGTCCCCACCCAGTATATGTTGGTGTCTGGGTATGGTGTTGTCTCTAAGGGTTAGTGTATTTCTAACAGTTGTCCCTCGATGTTTCAGGTGACTCTGGTTACCCCAACCTCTCATGGCTACTGACCCCAGTGAGGAATGCCAAGGCAAGGGCAGAGGAATGTTACAATGAGGCACATGGGCGAACAAGGCGGATAATTGAAAGAACCTTTGGCCTCCTGAAGGCCAGGTTCCGGTGCCTCCATCTGACAGGTAGATCCCTGTACTACTCACCCAAGAAGGTGTGCCAGATCATCGTTACATGTTGCATGTTGCACAACCTGGCCTTGAGACGCCAGCTGCCTTTTCTGCAGGAGGATGAGCCTGGAGATGGTCTTGTGGCAGTGGTGGAGCCTGTGGACAGTGAGGAAGAGGAGGCAGAGGAAGAAGATGTGGACAACAGAAGTAATATTATATAGCAGTACTTCCAGTAACACACAGGTAAGGCAATGTAACTTCACATTACTTTTCAGTTTTCTTTTGGACATTGTACATGGCAACCTGATTTCCCTATGTCTATGTCTCCTACCCTATACCCTTTGGCATCTCTATTTTCAGATCTCTGTGGCCCACTCTGGCTCCTGATATGTTTACTCATGCCCACTAAAGATCATACCAATGTATATATAACTGTACAGATGACTTCCAATGTTTTCAGAATGTTGCACAAAAACATATTTCAATCATTTGACAGACTCTAGATTTGTATTTGTTCTGAGGGTGTTTATTTAAGTGCTCATAAGTAGAGGGGGATATGCAATGGGCTGGAGTGATGTTGGAGGAATGTCCAGTTAGAGTCCAGTCTCTTAGTATCACAGGTGCATTGTCCAATAGGGCATAGAAAGGGGAGTAATTGCAGTTCAAGGTGGACAGGATGACAGAGTGGGACAGAAGGGTGACAATCAGGAGAGTCTTATTTCCTGGTGGGGTCTTGGCAATGTTCTCTGGCTTCTGCCTGGATCGCAGGGACCGTTTGCGGGGTGGTTCTCCTTCTGCAGGGGGTGGGTTGCTGGTGGCCTGTTGTTCCTGTGGTGGGGCCTCCTGTCCACTAGCGCCAGCAGAGGTAGAGGGCTGCTCTTTGGTGTGGCTACTGTCATGGGCCCGTTGGTGTGCCACTGCCTCCCTCATGGTGTTGGCCATGTCAGCCAGCACCCCTGCAATGGTGATCAGGATGGTGTAGATGTGTTTGAGGTCCTCCCTGATCCCCAGGTACTGTTCCTCCTGCAGCCACTGGGTCTCCTGCAACTTGGCCAGTATCTGGCCCATCATCTGCTGGGACTGATGATATGCTCCCAGGATTTTGGTGAGTGCTTCCTGGAGAGTGAGTTCCCTGGGCCTGTTCTGCCCCTGTTGCACAGCAGTCCTCCCAGCTTCCCTGTTGTCCTGTGCCTCTGTCCCCTGAACAGTGTGCCCACTGCCACTGACCTCAGGTCCCAGATTGTCCCGTGTTTGTGGGGTTGCCTGGGGTCCCTGTAGTGGTGGACACACTGCTGATTGACGTGTCCTGGGGACAGTTGTATGGGCCTGCTAGTTGGGTCCTGTGGTGGTGTTTCCTGAGGGGGGAGGCTCTGTGGTGGTATGGGACTGTGGCAGGGTAACCGACTGTCCAGAGGTCCCTGATGGGCCAGGTTGGTCATCGTCATCCTGGCGTGCAGAGCTGCTGTCATCACTGTGGGCTTCCTCTGGTGGGGGGACTGGATGTTGGTGGCACCTCCTCTCCGGAGACATTGAGTAGGGGTCCTGTGGGGATGCAAATGCAGTGTTAGTGTATCTGCATGTGTCATCTTGTGCATGGGTGTGTTTCCCTGTATGGTTGTGATTGCTCTGTCACCTTTGCCTTGTGTGCATGGTGATTGTGTGGGCTAGGTGATTCTCTCTAATGAGCATGCTGTGATGATAGGTGTCCATGCAGGTCTGTGATGGGGGTCCATGGATTGTTGTGGCATGCAGGGCTTGGTATTGGCATGGGTGGGTTGTGATAGTGGGGTATATGCGAGGTGGTGGAGTGATGGGTGAGGGTAGGGGTAGGAGTTTGTGATGGCATGCAGGTAGGGTGGGGGATATAGTAATAAAGATTTGACTTACCAGAGTACAGTCCTCCTGCGGCTCCTGCGAGGCCCTCAGGATGCATGATCGCCAAGACTTGCTCCGCCCATGTTGCTAGTTGTGGGGGAGGAGGTGGGGGTCCACCGCCAGTCCTCTGTACAGCTGCCTGGTGTCTTGCAACCATGGAACGCACCTTTCCCCATAGGTCATTCCACCTCTTCCTGATGTCATCCCTTGTTCTGGGGTGCTGTCCCGGTGCATTGACTCTGCCCACGATCCTCCGCCATAGCTCCATCTTCCTAGCAATGTACGTCTGCTGCACTTGTGAGCCGAATAGCAGTGGCTCTACCCGGATGATTTCCTTCACCATGAGCCTTGGTTCCTTCCCTGAAAACCTGGGGTGTCTTTGGGGTGCCATGGATGTGTGAGGTGATGTTTGGGGTGATGTGTTGGGGTGTGTGCTGCGAGGTGCGTGGATGGTGTATGGGTGATGGTGTTCTGTGGCTCAGATTGAGTGGGTGCTCCTGCCTTGTGTCTCTCTCTGTTGGCAATTTTTGTTTTCTTGGAAAGGGTTGTGGGTAATGTGGGTGTGTGTCTTATATTTGATTGGGTGTGTGGGTATGGTGTGTATAGATGTGTGTCAGATGTGTGTAGTTTGAATTGTCCAATATGGTGGTGTTTTGTAAGTGTGTGTGTATTTTGAGCGCAACTATGTGTACTGCCAATGGTTTACCGCGGTTGAAAGACCACTGCGGTGATTCATGGGTCCTGATACTGTGGGCGTATTCCTGTTGGCGTAACGGTGTGGGTTTTGGTACTGCCAGTTTATCACTGGACTTTGGGCTGGCGGACTTGTGTGAGTGTCTGTATAGTGGCGGATTTCTCTGTGTGGGTCATAATACCCGTAGCAGTATACTGCCACGGTCACGGTATGTTGGCGGGCGTCAGCACGGCGGTGGGCAGCATTTACAGCCAGGGTTGTAATGAGGGCCATTATCTCTTAAAGAAAACATATGCGACAAAGCAACACCATAAGCTATGAATATCAGTATTAATAATGTAATTCAGCAATTAAGCTTGTCAGTCATTTGTCACTGTCAACGTCACCCTTAACAGCCTACCTAACCAAGATTGGCATTAGCATGGGGGTCTTCATGCGAAAAGAATTTAGAGAAAACATTAATTTGGAAAAATCTACCTGTATCTCTATAAACAGCACAGTTGGTACCCAGAAGAAAAGGCACAAAATTGTCAGTCACACTATTATAGCTACCTATCCAGGATGGATCAGCAACAAGTCAGCCTTCGTCTTCAGGTCATCAATTACTCAGCTACGGATCAGGCTCACAGAGTATGAGCCCAATCTCAGCACCTCGGACAGGGTCTCCTGACATCATCAATTTTCTCCCCACAGTTGTGATTCTTCACACTTGTCATGACTTTTTATCAGGGTCTCCCAGTCCATCCCCCTAATTGCTAATTGGTCAGTCAGTCAGCAGATATGACTTTAACCTATAGTTTTTGTTACTGAATCTACTAATTTTAATAAACTTCAAATTACACAAATGGATTGGGTCTTCTTGCGATACCCTCATCATCCGGTCCTTCAGGTATCAAAATTGTTGCATATGGCTCTCCAGTCAGTGCCTCTATTGTTCAACTCCTGGGAAAGTACATTTAGCCTGCTCTGCTCGTAATTGTATCAAATTGCCTTCATCATCTCCTGTCCGCCGGTACATTGCAGAAAATTCTAGCTAAGTAACTTGAACTTCGAACGGGTCAAGGCTGCAGCCCGCGATTTCCAGTCCTTTGTAAAGCGTCCGGTTTCTTCATGTTCAGAGTGTGCGAGGCCCAGTGGACCTAGGCCTTTATTTCAGCTAACTTACTAACACAAAACAGAGGTTATGTGTCTCATTTTGACATAGCACTACATTTTTCTCATATATTTTCATTGTTTTTCACATTTTCAGTCGTTTTAGTACACGTGGTGATCATACCCGGAGAGCACATTTTTCAAACATGCACATTATCTTTTATGATGAATTTCTCTATGCATTTTCTCATTAGTAACAACATATAAATCATTAATAATTTTCTTAATTAGTGCATCTGCTTCAACATTTGAAATAAAACCTTATCTTTTGTTTTTTCTAATTTCTTGTTGAAACAGTTAGTATGTTTTTCATCTTTATTCCAGTCAAGTAGAAACTTGGAGGCGCTCGCCATAAATTACCATTGAACGCGAAAAACATGTCAGTAAGGGGCATATTTATACTCCGTTTGCGCCGGAATTGCATCGTTTTTTTTTACGCAAAACTAACTCCATATTTATACTTTGGCGTTAGACGCGTCTAGCGCCAAAGTCCATGGAGTTTGCGTCATTTTTTAGCGTGGACACCTACTTTGCGTTAATGAGATGCAAGGTAGGCGTTCACGTCTAAAAAAATTGACTCCGAGGCATGTGCATCGTATTTATACTCCCGGGCAAAATTCACGCCCGGGATTGGGCGGGTCAAAAAAAATGACGTCTACCCTTGTTAGCGTCATTTTTTAACGCCTGCTCAGGGCAGGCGTTAAGGGACCTGTGGGCTCGGAAGGAGCCCAGAGGTGCCCTCCCATGGCCCCAGGGACACCCCCTGCCACCCTTGCCCACCCCAGGAGGACACCCAAGGATGGAGGAACCCATCCCAGGAAACTTAAGGTAAGTTCAGGTAGGTATTTTTTTTTGTTTTTTTGGGTGGCATAAGGGGGCCTGATTTGTGCCCCCCTACATGCCACTATGCCCAATGACCATGCCCAGGGGACATAAGTCCCCTGGGCATGGCCATTGGGCAAGGGGGCATGACTCCTGTCTTTGCTAAGACAGGAGTCATTTCAATGGGGGTTGGGAGTGAAAAAAAATTACGCAAATCGGGTTGAGGCGAAAAATTTGCCTCAGCCTGACTTGCCCCATTTTTTGACGCCCAAACTCCATTTTCCCCTACGCCGGCGCTGCCTGGTGTACGTCGTTTTTTTCCACGCACACCAGGCAGCGGCAGCGGCTAACGCCGGCTAATGTCATTGATTAAATACGGCGCCCGCATGGTGCTTCAGAATGGCGTTAGCCGGCGCTAATTTTTTTTACGCAAAACTGCGTTAGCGCAGTTTTGCGTCAAAAAGTATAAATATGGGCCTAAGTGTTTCCCTGTTTTCAGCGATGTATTTGTGACTGTTACATGATGATTATCACGTCAAATTACGCACATCAATCGAGTCTGCTTGACCGCCTCGATGCAAGATTGCTTTCTCCCACTACTGTTTTCGTTTCATTAAAGCAGAGTGGCACAAATAAGAGGTGAGGTAAAGACATGCAATCAGCTGGACCCCGGTACATTCGGATACCTAATAAACCCCCGCCTCAACTTGCAATTCCCTTGACAGAGCACGTAGGCGAGCCTTTTACCAGCTGCTCCACAGCTGATGAGGCCGCCAAATGTCTTTACAGAGGCCCTCATAGAAGCGGACGGCAATACAATTACAGGTCTCCGGCTCTCATAGCAGCATTTCCGAAAAGGTGAGTGGTTTTATTGCGCTGGATCACCACACTGGGATGATTACAAGCTATGTTCATTAGCAATAAATGTGAGTTTTATGTGAGCTTTATATCTAGTGTGTGCGGAACGGATGCTGGGTGGAATAGGCCTCACCCATCAGTGAGTGCTAATTTATTGCGGTCTTTTACTTTTGCTCCTGTCCTTTACAGAAATATGAGGAATTTCGCTGAATTTTGATAAACTGACGAAACCTTATAAATGCTTCCCCAGTATGCACAAAATGCTAATTACTTTCAGTGGTGAGATTTCTGATTTTTATCGTCGAATATTTATTACGTATATTGTTTTTATAGAGACTGCAGTCATTGCTATATTTTCTCTAATATGTTAGGTCTGGGTCCTGTTTTGCTTATTCAATGTCATCTACGCATTAGAACTAAATTAATCTCTACTGCGAGGAACCAGGTGTAATATTTGATGTAATATATATTTAGATATATATATTACAACATGTTCTATTTCTAACTTTATTTTATTCATTGTGTTTAAACGTTCTTACTGTATTCTGCTATTTATTTATGAATATGTGTATTAGAACTTTGTCACATTAGTGGCTGGGAGGTTTTAGAGTGAGTAAGGATGGGCAGTTGGAGACTCACTCTGGACCTGAACAGACGCTAATTGCTGTCGTGAATCTTTGGGGAAAAAGAACCAGCTTAAATCCTCAACTTTTCGAGAAGATTTTTTTTTGGGAGAATCTTACAAGTCAGAGAACCTAGTGGTCTCTTTACGCAAGATTAAAGGACAGTTTTTCTGTGTTCATTTTTGTTGCACTTTAGATTTTTTCACAAATATTTTTTCATAAACACATTATTCTCTTAAACCACTTTTTATTTACTTACCTTGCACCGTTCTGCTAACAAACATAACAATAACTTGAGTTTTGCAAGTCCTAGCTACTACAATCGAGTCTGTAGAGACGGTCCAAGAAATCCTGTGGTCCGGAATTAAAGGGCAGGAGTGTTAGACATTTTATGTTGGTCATGTAAACTTCATCTTCTCATGATATTTTGCTTGCTCACAACACTTCCCCTCCGTCAAAGGTACATTTTCATACCTTTCCTCATGCTTCATCCATCCCTGTCCAGCTTCCAGCTCCCTACCTTGAGCTTAAACACAGGTCCTGTGGTAACTGCTGGGTGGCCCAAAAAGTGAAATAAGAAGACCGTTTGTATGCAAGAAAAATCTTGGAGTCCATAGGGATTTGTTTAAGTGAAGTTCGTAAGAACTGCAACATTTTAAACGATTGCCCATTATGACAAGGTATTAATGTGTACACTGAATTAGTAAATAGTAACAAGCAAGCTGGTCTGTAATTACACACCATCACCAGTTATACATTGGTAAATATTATACATTTTGATATAAACATTATTTCTTTATTGAGGGACATTCATGTCCAGCCGACGTGTGTTTTTCTCAGGTGGGTTAGCCAGTAAGCTTCTGAAAGATTCGTGTGAAGAAGCAATGTAGTTCTTAGTAATTGTATGGGGCAGGCAAATGTCACCAAAACCGAATGAAAGTTGTTCCCGTTACATTACTACATGGCAAGTAGTGGCTCATGCATTTTTATAGCTTAATCTTGAAGTTAGTTTGTGTAAAGGCACAAAATCAAAAACAATGTAGACTTTTTATCCTGAACAGCCTAGAGTGGCCCATATCCCATTGACCATCCGAGTGCAATGAAACACCAGCAGCAGGTCTTAAGTACAGTGAGAAGGGGACAAAACGTAGATTCCCATTGAGTTGATACCAGCCCTGAAATGGACAGCTACAAGTGGTGTAGCTGGTGCTGTGGCACTGGGCCCCACTGAGTTGTGGGCCCAGCCTGCCCTACACCAGTTGCATGTTAATTTTCAGAACGTCAGCACTGTTTTTTTAGGTCGAGCACACAATCGCTCTGACGTGTTGTAATCTATCTGTGGGCTTTTAAACATGTCCACTGCACACCCATCACTATCACTCGTTTATGGGCTTACCCTTAAAAAATCCTTTCTTATCATTGGTAAATGCTTTACGTTTGTCCCTCCTTGGGGCAGTTTTGTTACCGCCTTGGCCATTGACCCTGTTACATGGACAATTGCACTCTTGCTGATGCGTTTGACTGAGAGCAAACTTCTTTTTCATTTTGTGTCTCTTCCTCTTGCTCATGGCGACCGTGGTGCTTTGAATTTGCTTTCTTATGTCAACTGTTTTACTTTTTATTTTCAATCTATGTGGCAAGAAAAGTCCAGTAAGGAATTTACAAAGCTAATATCTCTTACTTGAGCAAACATGAGACCTATTGCATTGCAAATGCTTGTTTCGAAGGTGCTTGCCTACAGCCTAGCAGCTCAGTATTTATTTGGGTCAGGCTGAGTGGTGCATGGGAAGTAGAGGACTGGAGAGCACAGTCATTGAGAGAAAGATAGGACTCTGGCATGGATCTGCCCTTCTCTGTCCCTCTCATGTTCCTTTCCTTTTTTCTTTCGCTCTCCCTCTCGGTTTCTGCCCATCTTGCTGCCTCAGTTCTTCTCTAAGTACCCATCTCCCTTGATCTCCCTTCTGCTTTTCTTGAGTTAGTAGGGTGAATGTAGAGATTCTGGACAATGAACAGATAATGAAGAAGAAGCAAGATGGAGAAAAGTAAAAAGAGGATGGTATAGAGCTATGAGGGAAGATGGAAGAAATACAGAGAAACAGAAAAAAAGAGGGATAAAGGGCAGAATGCAGAGACACATTGGTGAGTGGTGAGTGTAGTGTCTTGAATGATTTAGAATGGAACTTTTCTGGCTCCCCAAGGACTCTGCATCAGTGTGACGTAATTGCTAGAATAGAATGTAATGAAAGCTTGGTTTAGAATGCTGGAGACCCCAGGGACACACAGAGGATAAAGATGTGTGATTTACAGCTGCATGTGTGGACTAGACATTCAGCGGGTACCAGGCTTGTGAGGACACTACAACTGACAACAAGATAGGGGATTAGTAACTCAAAGTAGAAAGTGCTCTCCTGGAGAGTTTGCCGTGATCGAAGCAAACTGCTTGTGCATGCTGTGTGTGGCTTTGTTGAAGTATTGAGTCGACGGTTGGTGTATGTGGAGTCAAAGTGCAACTCCAGCCAGCATGAAGAGTGTGAATGGAAAGGGAGCTTCACAGAAATGTCTATGCATTGTTGTTCAAGAAGTAACAAACAAGATCATGTGATAAGGTACTGTGGTGCCACACAAAATAAAGTTATACATTGTACAGAGCGTTAACGCTATAGGTGGAAAAAAACAGGTTTACAAAGAGCAACTAAATACAATTATCATATAGCCAATAATGGTGTGAACAGAAGGTGTAGATCAACCTTGTGTTAGAAAAACAAACTGAAGTGTAAAAAGAATAAAATAGGTCACTTACTGAGCCCGATAAATGGAGTCATCATACCCTAGTTGAGGTTGGCCCCAAGACAAATGCCCATGGGTGTGCTAAATGAGTGGTCCACATTTACGGTGGCCAGGAACCTGGCAGAAGGCTGTTCGGCATATGGAGCTCATAAAGGATGACTCAGAGACATGAATGAAACTGATCCTGGTTTCCAGTCAGGGAGGCCAAGGAGAGCTCTGATCCTAACGTCAGTATGTTTCACACTGGTCTGCAATGCTGCCGCCTTCCTAAAACCACCACTACCATTCAGCATTGCCACAAAGCAAAATGATGGTCTGCCTGGATAGGGACATTTGAGGATTTAATTGATGCTCTTGAAGAGACTGAGAACAGGAAGATTTTCAAATATCTCGAAAATCTTGCTGGTGATGGTTTGCAAGGAGTAACAAAGAAAATGCCAAGAACTGACAAAGAAGTCACATACCATCAGATTAAGAATGCATTGAATCTTAAATTCAATCCAGTTCTAAACGATGATTATAAATTCTACATTTTCAGTCAACAACTTGAAAGAATTGGTGAAACAATCAATGACTACGTGGAAAGACTCAACAGACTCATCAAACACTGTAAGTTTAATGACTTTAATTATAAAGAAGCCATGCAGCTTAGAGTGATCGATGGATGCTTGTCCGATTCATTCAGATGTCAAATGCTGAAAGTTTTAGTCTGGATTGAGTGTTGATAGCTGCTAAAGCTGAGAAATGTGCTGAAAGACGAGCTGCCCACATGGAGGCTGGAGGTACCCAGAACGAGTCAGTCATGAGTGTGAAAAGTAATTCAAAACAAAAGACTGAAGGACACAAAGTGATGTCTAAATGCAAAAAGTTGGGTTTCAGATGTGGATTTGCATTTCCACATGAAGAAAAGTGTCCCGCCATTGGTCAGATATACAAAGGCTATTGTAAAAGAGAACCATTTTATGATGTGCAAAGCGAAGGATAAAGTAAATGTGTCACGATGCGAAGACAAAATGACCACCACAACATTTCAGAAGCAACGTTTGACGTGCGCCCACCTTGTCAAGCAGCCATATCAGTTAAGGCAAATAGATACTTAAAGTTGAAAATCAGCGAATTCATTGTCAAACAGTTCTTGAGCATCAATAATAAGTGAAAGTTACACCATCAAAGACCAAAGTGTACACATAAGAAAATAAAAGTACAAGATCAATGCATGTGCTTCAAGGTACAGCGGCAAGTGCCTGCTTGCTTAGTTTCAACACGGCTACTGACACAGGACTGATTTCGGTGAACTACAACATGAAAACTCATCACAAAAGAGTAAGTCAATTCCCTTCATTCTTTCATGGTTTAGGAAAGTTAAAACTTTTAAATTGAAGCTGCATTTTAGTGAGTATGCCCATCCTGTTGCTCAGAGACACAGACAACTTGCTTTCCATATACAAGAAGCTGTTGAAAAAGACCTTGAATAATTACTTAGGCACAACAGTACTGAAGGTTCCACTGGTCCAATGCATGGATTTCTCCCACTGTAGAGGTGCCTAAAAAGGACCGTAAAGGAGCTCTGCCCATATGTGTTGGCATGGGTAAGGCAAACTAAGCAATAGAACGAGATCGACATCCAGGACAGCACAATGCTGACATGATAATGCAGTTGATTGGTACCAGTCTTCTGTCGACTTGATTTGAATAAAATTTATCATCATTTAGAACTCAAAGAAAGCTGCAGATAAATTACAATCTTTTCTACACATGTTGATTTGTTTAGAAAACTAGAGACTTAGGCCCTCATTATGACATTGGCGGTCAGTCCTGCTTACCGCAATGCCGACTGCCGCCAACATACTGCTGCCACGGCGGTTTACCGCTACCCATATTATGACCCACACATAGCAATCCGTTACTATACAGCCACACACACAAGTCCGCCAGCCCAAAGGTCAATGATAAACGGGTGGTAGCAAAACCCACACAGTTACGACAACAGAACTATGCCCACAGCATTATGACCCACAAATCACCGTGGCGGACATTCAACCGCATTAAACCATTGGCGGTACATACAGCCGTTCTCAAAATACCCACACATGCAAAACAACACTATATTGGACAAATCAAACTACACACACCTGACACCCATACACACACCACACCCACACCACTATAAAACACACACACACTACCCACAACCCTTTACGACTCAAATAGACAACAGAGAGAGAGAGAGAGAGACACAAAGGGCACCCACAGAACCATAGCCACATAACACCATCCACGCACCTTACAGCACACACCCCAACACATCCCCCCATACACCCTCACACACACCACACACGCTACACCCATGGCACCTAAAAGACACCCCATGTTCTCAGAGGAGAAGCTAAGGGTCATGGTGGAGGAAATCATTCGGGTAGAGCCACAGCTATTCGGATTACAGGTGCAGCAGACATCTATTGCAAGGAAGATGGAGCTATGGTGGAGAATTGTAGACAGGGTCAACGCCGTGAGACAGCACCACAGAACAAGAGATGACATCAGGAAGAGGGGAGACGACCTACGGGGAAGATACGTTCCGTGGTTGCACGACACCAGATAGCTGTGCAGAGGATTGGCGGTGGACCCCCACCTACTCCCCCACAACTAACAACATGGGAGGAGCAAGTCTTGGCAATACTGCATCCTGAGGACCTGGTAGGAGTATCAGAAGGACTGGACTCTGGTAAGTTAAATCTCTCTTACTATCACCCCCCCTACCTGCATGCCATCCCTACCCTCACCCGCATCACCCCACCATCTCACATACACCCCACCATCACACCCACCCCATCCCAATACCAAGCCCTGCATGCATCACCAATGCATGCACATCACTCACAGCCCTGCATGGACACCCATCACTAAAGCATGCACTTTAGAGAGAATGACTTAGCCCGCAAAATCACTATTCACACAAGGCAAAGCTGACACGGCAAGCACAACCATACAGGACAATACACCCATGCATACGATGTCACACGCAGAAACAATAACACTGCATTTACATCCCCACAGGTCCCCCACACAACATCATCGGAGAGGAGGTGCCAGCAACATCCAGTCCCCCCACAGAAGAGGCCCACAGTGATGACAGCAGCTCTGGATGCCTGGATCTGGATGACCAACCTGGCCCATCAGGGACCTCAGGACAATCGGATACCCAGGAACAGTCCCATACCACCACAGAGCCTCCCCCCTCAGGAAATACCAGCACAGCACCCACCCAGTGGGCCCATACCTCTATCCCCAGGACACGTCAATCAGCAGTGTGTCCACCACTACAGGGACCCCAGGCAACCCCACAAACACAGGACAATCAGGGACCTGGGGTCAGTGGCAGTGGGCACACGGTTCAGAGGACATAGGCACAGGACAACAGGGAAGCTCGGAGGACTGCTGTGCGACAGGGGGAGGACAGGCCCAGGGAACCGACTCTTCAGGAGGCACTCGCCAACATCCTGGGAGCATACCACCATTTCCAGGAGACAACAGATACTGGACAAGTTACAGGAAACCCAGCGGCTGCAGGAGGGACAGTATCTGGGGATCAGGGAGGACCTGAAGGACATCTACACCACCCTGGTCACCATTGCAGGGGTGGTGGCAGACATGGCCAACACCATGAAGGAGGCAGTGAAACAACATCGGGCCCCTGGAACTAGCCATATTGATGAACAGCCCTCCACCTCTGCTGCTGCTAGTGGACAGGAGACCCTTCCACAGGAACAACAGGCCTCCAGCACCCCTCCCCTGCAGAAGGAGAATCCCCCCGCAAACGGTCCCTTCGATCCAGGCAGAAGCAGGAGGCTATTGCCAAGACTCCCACCAGGAAATAAAACTCTCCTGATTGTCACTCTTGTGTCCCACTCTGTCACCCTGTCCACCTTGAACTGCCATTGCTCCACTTCCTATGCCCCCTTGGACAATGCACCTGTGATACAAAGAGACTGGACTCTCTCCTGGACTTTCCTCCACCATCACCCCAGCCCATTGCACATACCCCTCTACTTACTAGCACTTAAGTAAACACCCTGTAAAAAAATACAAGTATGGATTATGTCAAATGATTTAAGTATGTATTTGTTTAACAAGGTTTAAACACTGCAATACAACTGTACAGTAATGTATACATAGGAATGACCTGTAGTTGGCTTCAGTCAACACACCAGGTGCCAGAGTGGGGCACAGATATCTAAAAATAGAGATGCCAAAGGGTACAGTAAGTGGCTATAGAATTGGGAGAATCTTCCTGCCATGTACAATGTCAAATACAAAACTGTCAATGCAAAGTGAAGTTACAGTGTCTTACCTTTGTGTCAATGGAAGTACTGTCATATAATAGCTGTTCTGTTGTCCTCATCCTCATCCTCCTCATCTTCACTATCCACAGGGTCCACTACTACCACCACACACTCATCTCTAGCCTCATTCTCCTACAGAAAAGGCACCTGGCGTCTCAAGGCAAGGTTATGCAACATGCAGCATGCCACGATGATCTGGCACACCTTCTTGGGTGACCAGTATAGAGATCCACCTATTAGATGGAGGCAACGAAACCTGGCCTTCAGGAGGCCGAATGTCCTCTCTATTATTCTTCTTGTACGCCCATGTGCCTCATTGTAACGTTCCTCTGCCCTTGTCCTGGGATTTCTCACAGGGGTCAGTAGCCATGAGAGGTTGGGTTAACCAGAGTCACCTGCAAATATCGAGGGATACCTGTTAGCCAAACACTAACCCTTATGGCCAACACCATACCCATACATCAACATATACTGGGTGGGAACCAAGGCCACCCCCGGTGCCTCTGGAGTTGAGCCATCACATATGGGATGCTGCTATTCCTCAGGACAAAGGCATCATGCACAGACCCAGGATACTTTGCATTGACATGGGAGATGTACTGGTCCGCCAGGCACACTATCTGCACATTCATCGAGTGAAAGCTCTTTCGATTTCTGAAGACCTGTTCATTTCTCGGGGGGGCAATGCAATATGTGTTCCATCAATAGCCCCAATAATGTTGGGGATATGTCCCATTGCATAGAACTCGGCCTTCACTGTGGCCAAATCTTCAACCTGGGGAAATACAATGTAGCTGCACATGTGTTTAATCAGGGAAGACAACACTCTTGTCAGCACTACTGAGAACCTTGGCTGAGACATTCCTGCTGGCAAGCCCACTGTCACTTGGAAGGAGCCAGTTGCCAAGAAATGGACCACAGATAGGACTTGCACAAGAGGGGCGATCTCAGTGGGCTGACGGATAGCAGATATGAGGTCTGGCTCCAATTGGGCACACAGCTCTGTGATTGTGGCCCTGTCCAGTCTATAGGTGAGGATAATGTGCCTGTCCTCCATTGTTGCCAACTCTATCAGGGGTCTGTACACGGAGATGTCTCCTTCTCCTATTCATCCACAGCTGTCATAATCTAGGGGGCAAAGAGGGGAGCAGATGGTAAGTATTCCACATTTCCAAACACTACACTGCATTGCATGTTGGGACTGTAACAGTATGTTGTTGGATAGGTCCAAGTGGTGCCTATGTATACTGTGATGCAGTTAGGTGCCATGCCTGCTCCCCTTCCGAAATGGTGTCCGCCTGCTCTGTGTGGATGGACATGCGGAAATGAGGTAATGCGCTGACGTTGTGCGCCATTGCGGTGATGGTATACACCGCCGTGGATGTGACCGCCATTTTCTATATGTTCGCTCACTTGGTACCTGACATTCAACAAGAGAGGACACACACTGCTAGTGCTGCTGTGACCCGTGTCTGGAACTGACCATGGCTCGTGTCACTGGGGAAACGGCCCCTGCCTTCACCACTGTGGAGTTGGAGATGGGATGGCCGGATGATGGGATGGCCGGATGGAGTCGGTGGATGTGGTCCTACCCCAGTACCGAAAGCTGTATGGGCCTCCAGACTAACAGGTGAGTACACTATGAACATGATGCAAGGGGCATGGATGCATGGAGTGCTGTGTGTGAGGGCTTCGTGTAGGGGGGTTGGTGGAAGAGTACGGGCAGCGTGTTGCATGTATGGTGGGCAATGTGTGTGCGTAAGGGGATGGGAGGGCTATGGTGGGCCATGAGTGTAACAGGCCGGACGGTATGACGGATCCCTTTTTCTATGTTTATTTTTCTGCAGGTCAGCACCCATCAGAAAAAGGGAATATGGCGTGCCATTGCCAAGGAAGTGCGGACCCTGGGGTTCTACGGCAGGTGGATCACCCACTGTCACAAACGGTGGGATGACCTGAGATGCTGGGCAAGGAACACGGCGGAGGCCAAGCTGGGGATGGCCTTCCAACGAGGAAGGGGTGCCTGTCGAACCCTGACCCCCCCTCTCTGGTGGCCTGCATACTGGAGGCGGCCTATCCGGAGCTATGGGCACTTGAGGGCATCACAACAGCCACAAGGGGATGAGTACAGATTCCCAATATACTACATGCGCGTGGTCTCCGGGTGGGGGATGTGGGTCTGTGGGTGCCCCTAGGCCAGGGCGGACATTGCAGGGTAGGTCCTATGTTGGGCAGGGGCTGATGAACAGCACTTCCTACCAAGCTAGTAGGCATCCAATACTGGGCAAGGGTCTGTGGATGTCGGGTATGCTGCTATTGGCATTAAGTAATCCTGTCCATGGCCTGGTGACTAGCATTGTGACTTGTAGTGTGTTGCCTAGTGCATAGGGCTGTTCCCTGTGTGTGTGTGTCTTGTACACCAACAGTGATGTTATTGCTGCCATTGACCAAGTGTATTATTTGTCTCTTACCCCCCATTTTGTTTTGTCACCCTGCCCTTATGTGCATTAGCATCATCTGGTGGAGAAGCAGAGGTACCGGCGATGGAGGCAGCTGTATCCCACAGGGCCCAAGAGGCCGAATCCACAGACGGTGAGGGCACCAGTGGGATGGAGGGCAAGGGAAGCACCACGGCAGAGATAGGAGAGGACAGTTCGGACAGTGATATTTCCTCCGATGGAAGCTCCCTGCTGGTGGCGGACATCTCTGTGCCCACCCCAACTACAGTTACAGCCGCCACCCCCGTACCAGCACCACCCTCCAGCAGCCCCTCAGCATATTTCCCGTGCCAGCTCACCCAGGAGGGTGGACGTCTCCTTCGCCCCAGGCACATAAGGCCCTGTCCCAGTTAACCCTGCTGCCCTGAGTGAGGAGGCTATTGACCTCTTGCGATCCATTTCTGTTGAGCAGTCAACCATAGTGAATGCCATCCAGGAGCTGGCAAGCCATTTGGAACAAACAAATGCATTCCTGGAGGGCATTCACTCTGGCATGGCAGCCCAACAGAGATCAATCCAGGCTCTGGCCTCCTCCCTAATGGCAGCCAATGTCAATGTCTCTCGCCTCCTCCCTCCAACTTCCTCTACCCAGTCCAATTCCCCTCAACCCCAGCCTATCCAAAGCACACATTCAGACCAGCATGCACCCAAGACAACATACAGGAGTGGCTCAGGCAAACACAAGCACCACACATCATTCCACAGGCACTCACACAAACACCATCCAGATGCAGACATACCAACATCCACTGCCTCCATTGTGTCCCCCTCCTCCTCCTCGTCCACCACCCTCCCAGTAGCATCACCACTCACACCTGCATGCACTACATCCTCATCGACTACCCCCATCACCATCACGCCTATCATTACACAACCCTCACTTTCAGTCACCACCCCCACATCCATGCACATTTCCCCTGTGTCCTCTCCCACTGTGTGTGCCCCCTCCTCCCAAAGTACACAAATGCAAGCACTCAGACACCCAACAGCCATTCACCTCACAATAGCATCCAGCCCATGCACCTGCACCCAACCACAGCAGACAGACACCTCCTGTAACAACTCCCTCTTCTTCCACTCCCAAACCCTCACCCTCTTCCTGCCCCAGTGTCCCTAAGAAGCTTTTCCTCTCTGCCGTTGACCTCTTCCATTCCACCCCCCTTTCCCCCCCAGCTGACAAAGGAAAGGGCAAGGATGCACCAACAGCTGCTGAGGGGAAGGGCAAGGATGCACCACCAGCTGCCAAGGGGAAGGGCAAGGATGCACCACCATCTGCCAAGGGGAAGGGCAAGGAGGCACCACCAGCTTCCACACGGAAGGGCAACGAGGTGCCACCAGCTGCGAAAGGGAAGGGCAAGTGGCCTGCACCTGCAGACAGGAAGGACAGGAGGCCTGGTGCTGGGACTGATTCTGAGGCCCCACCACCAACCATGGCAGTTCAGCTGTCTGAGGCTGCAGGGGAAGGGCTGGAGCCTCCTCACACCATTGGCATCCCCGACACCAGCACTGCCACCAGCACTGCCACCAGCAGCAGCAGCCCCAGTGGGCAGCCGTCCGAGGCTGCAGGGGAAGGGCCGGAGCCTCCTCCCACCACTGCCTGCACCGCTACCAGCACCACTGCCAGCAGGACCAGCCCCAGTGGGAAGCCCTCCAAGGCTGCAGGGGAAGGACTGGAGCCTCCCCCACCAGTGGCATCCCCGACACCAGCACCGCCAACAGCAGCAGCCCAAGTGGGCAGCCATCCGAGGCTGCAGGGGAAGGGCTGGAGCCTCCCTCCAACCACTGCCTGCACCACCACCAGCACCACTGCCACCAGCAGCAGCCCCAGTGGGCAGCCATCCGAGGACGCAGGGGAAGGGCTGGAGCCTCCCCTCACCACTGGCATCCCCAAAACCAGCTCTGCCATTGCCACCACTGAGCACTCGTCGCCGTTGGTGGGCAGTGTGTAGTTCTGCCTCTGTGGCTGTAGAGCGTTCTGGACCCTGCAAATCCTGTCGGTGTGACACCCAGGTGAGAGACTTTGACCTTGCACACCCCAAGTGCTGCATCACAGGGCACAAGGCCTTCTCCAGAACCGGTGTAAGAAGCCATCCACTCACTCCCTCCTTCCCAGGATGAAGCACACTGGGCACAAGGTCCCCTCCAGAACCAGTGGAAGAAACCATCCACTCACCCCATCCCTGCCAGGATGAGGCACACTGGGCACAAGACCCCCTCCAGTGGAAGAAGCCATCCAACTAACCCTAGCCTTGCCAGGTGAGGCACACTGGGCACAAGGCCCCCTCCAGAAACAGTGGAAGAAGCCATCCACTAACCCTCTCCTTGCCAGGATGAAGCACACTAGGCATAAGGCCCCACCCCAGAACCAGGGGAAGAAGCCATCCACTCACCCCCTCCTTGCCAGGATGAAGCACACTGGGTACAAGGCCCCCTCCAGAACCAGAGGAAGAAGCCATCCACTCACCCCCTACTTGCTAGGATGAAGCACACAGGGCACAAGGCCCCCTACAGAACCAGTGGGCAAACCACCCACTTAGCTTTGCACTCCCCAGGACCAAGCAGTGGGCAAACCACCCACTTGAGAGACTGTGGCTTTGCACTCCCAGGACCAAGCAGTGGGCAAACCACCCACTTGAGAGACTGTGGCTTTGCACTCCCCAGGACCAAGCAGCTGGCAAACCACCCACTAGAGAGACTGTGGCTTTGCACTCCCCCAGGACTAAGCAGTAGGCAAACCACCCACTTGAGAGACTGTGGCTTTGCACTCCCAGGACAGAGAGATGGACATGTTGCCCCTTCCAGGACCAGTGGTGTTGTACCATCTTCCGGCTGAGGTGCCCCCCATTCCCCGTCCCCCTGAGGTGCCTGTGTATGTTCGACCTGATGCTCCTGCAGTGTTCTCTCCGTGTTGTTGCAGAAGTCAAGTGGGTCCTTGGTCTATGTGATGTGGCCCTGTGGCCCACGGACATTGAGGACTGGGCAGTGTCCCTCCATTTGTGTATCTATGTATATACTGTTTTGATTTTGAAGCACAAATTTCTACTATTAGATCTTTTTACACTAACTTTAATCAATTCCTTTTGTCCTTGCATTATTCCTGAGGGGTAAGGGGTGAATATGTAATGTTACTGCATCTGTTTGTGTGTATGGTGTTGGGGGTAGGGGTGGGGGTGTTGCATGTTGCATGTGTGTGTCACTCTCTTTTTCCTCCCCCCTCCCTTGTGTGCTAGGCGGCAGTACTCACCGTGGTCATCTTCGCCGGTGTTGCTGTTTGTAATGCATGAAGAGGTATAGCAGCGTGGTGAAGATGTGCAACTCGGGCTTGTGAGAAAGTAGCCTCTTTCTAGCCTTGTTACCCCCACTTTTGGCCTGTTTGTGAGTGTATGTCAGGGTGTTTTCACTGTCTCACTGGGATCCTGCTAGCCAGGGCCCAGTGCTCATAGTGAAAACCTTATGTTTTCAGTATGTTTGTTATGTGTCACTGGGACCCTGCTAGTCAGGACCCCAGTGCTCATAAGGTTGTTGCCTCTATGTATGTGTTCCCTGTGTGGTGCCTAACTGTCTCACTGAGGCTCTGCTAATCAGAACCTCAGTGGTTATGCTCTCTCATTTCTTTCAAATTGTCACTAACAGGATAGTGACCAATTTTACCAATTTACATTGGCTTACTGGAACACCCTTATAATTCCCTAGTATATGGTACTGAGGTACCCAGGGTATTGGGGTTCCAGGAGATCCCTATGGGCTGCAGCATTTCTTTTGCCACCCATAGGGAGCTCTGACAATTCTTACACAGGCCTGCCACTGCAGCCTGAGTGAAATAACATCCACGTTATTTCACAGCCATTTTACACTGCACTTAAGTAACTTATAAGTCACCTATATGTCTAACCTTTACCTGGTAAAGGTTAGGTGCAAAGTTACTTAGTGTGAGGGCACCCTGGCACTAGCCAAGGTGCCCCCACATTGTTCAGGGCCAATTCCCCTGACTTTGTGAGTGCGGGGACACCATTACACGCGTGCACTACATATAGGTCACTACCTATATGTAGCTTCACAATGGTAACTCCGAATATGGCCATGTAACATGTCTATGATCATGGAATTGCCCCCTTTATGCCATCCTGGCATAGTTGGCACAATCCCATGATCCCAGTGGTCTGTAGCACAGACCCTGGTACTGCCAAACTGCCTTTCCTGGGGTTTCACTGCAGCTGCTGCTGCTGCCAACCCCTCAGACAGGTTTCTGCCCCCCTGGGGTCAAGCCAGGCTTGTCCCAGGATGGCAGAACAAAGGACTTCCTCTGAGAGAGGGTGTTACACCCTCTCCCTTTGGAAAATGGTGTGAAGGCAGGGGAGGAGTAGCCTCCCCCAGCCTCTGGAAATGCTTTCTTGGGCACAGATGTGCCCAATTCTGCATAAGCCAGTCTACACCGGTTCAGGGACCCCTTAGCCCTGCTCTGGCATGAAACTGAACAAAGGAAAGGGGAGTGACCACTCCCCTGACCTGCACCTCCCCTGGGGGGTGTCCAGAGCTCCTCCAGTGTGCTCCAGACCTCTGCCATCTTGGAAACAGAGGTGCTGCTGGCACACTGGACTGCTCTGAGTGGCCAGTGCCACCAGGTGACATCAGAGACTCCTTGTGATAGGCTCCTTCAGGTGTTGCTAGCCTATCCTCTCTCCTAGGTAGCCAAACCCTCTTTTCTGGCTATTTAGGGTCTCTGTCTCTGGGGAAACTTTAGATAACGAATGCAAGAGCTCATCCGAGTTCCTCTGCATCTCTCGCTTCACCTTCTGCCAAGGAATCGACTGCTGACCGCGCTGGAAGCCTGCAAAACTGCAACAAAGTAGCTAAGACGACTACTGCAACTCTGTAACGCTGATCCTGCCGCCTTCTCGACTGTTTTCCTGGTGGTGCATGCTGTGGGGGTAGTCTGCCTCCTCTCTGCACTAGAAGCTCTGAAGAAATCTCCCGTGGGTCGACGGAATCTTCCCCCTGCAACCGCAGGCACCAAAAAGCTGCATTAACAGTCCCTTGGGTCTCCTCTGAGCACGACGAGCGAGGTCCCTCGAATCCAGCAGCTCTGTCCAAGTGACTCCCACAGTCCAGTGACTCTTCAGTCCAAGTTTGGTGGAGGTAAGTCCTTGCCTCACCTCGCTAGACTGCATTGCTGGGAACCGCGACTTTTGCAGCTACTCCGGCCTCCGTGCACTTCCGGCGGAAATCCTTTGTGCACAGTCCAGCCTGGGTCCACGGCACTCTAACCTGCATTGCACGACCTCCTAAGTTGTTCTCTGGCGACGTGGGACTTCTTTGTGCAACTTCGGGTGAGCACCATTTCACGCATCCTCATAGTGCCTGTTTCTGGCACTTCTCTCAGTGCTACCTGCTGCTAAGAGGGCCCCTTGTCTTGCTCGACGTCCCCTCTACCTCCTGGTCCAATTTGCGACCTCTTGGTCCCTCCTGGGCCACAGCAGCATCCAAAAACGCTAACCGCACAATTTGCAGCTAGCAAGACTTGTTGGCGTTCTTTTGGCGGGAAAACACTTCTGCACAACTCTACAAGGCGAGAGGGATCCGTCCTCCAAAGGGGAAGTCTCTAACCCTTTGCGTTCCTGCAGAAATTGCAGCTTCTTCTGTCCAGTAGAAGCTTCTTTGCACCCGCAGCTGGCATTTCCTGGGCATCTGCCCATCTCCGACTTGCTTGTGACTTTTGGACTTGGTCCCCTTGTTCCACAGGTACCCCAGATTGGAAATCCAGCGTTGTTGCATTGTTGGTTTGTGTCTTTCCTGCATTATTCCTCTAACACGACTTCTTTGTCCTTAGGGGAACTTTAGTGCACTTTGCACTCACTTTTCAGGGTCTTGGGGAGAGTTATTTTTCTAACTCTCACTATTTTCTAATAGTCCCAGCGACCCTCTACAAGGTCACATAGGTTTGGGGTCCATTCGTGGTTCGCATTCCACTTTTGGAGTATATGGTTTGTGTTGCCCCTATCCCTATGTTTCCCCATTGCATCCTATTGTAACTATACATTGTTTGCACTGTTTTCTAAGACTATACTGCATATTTTTGCTATTGTGTATATATATCTTGTGTATATTTCCTATCCTCTCACTGAGGGTACACTCTAAGATACTTTGGCATATTGTCATAAAAATAAAGTACCTTTATTTTTAGTATAACTGTGTATTGTGTTTTCTTATGATATTGTGCATATGACACTAAGTGGTACTGTAGTAGCTTCACACGTCTCCTAGTTCAGCCTAAGCTGCTCTGCTAAGCTACCATTATCTAGCAGCCTAAGCTGCTAGACACCCTATACACTAATAAAGGATAACTGGGCCTGGTGCAAGGTGCAAGTACCCCTTGGTACTCACCACAAGCCAGTCCAGCCTACTACAGGGCTCCATGGCGTCGTGATTCTTCCTTGAGTCTCCAGAGGTGAATCCTTTGCCTTCTGTGTCCGCCGTGCTTTTGATGTCCCTGGTACTGCCCCGGAAAAGGTGGTGGATAGGCCTGTTGTAATACTGTGGGCGGTACATTGTCTTCCGCCTGGCTGTTGCCCGTTACCGCTGCGGTGCTTGTTGCTACCGCCGTGGCGGTCTGTGTGTTAAAGTGGCTGTCTTTGTGGGCAGTTTCCGCCGTGGTCATAATTCCATTTTTGTTACCGCCGGCCTGTTGACGGTATCACCGCCGTTTTATCACTGATCGCCAGGGTTGTAATGAGGGCCTTAGTTTTGGTGTGTCATCGGCTGTAGAACTTTTCCAAGATGTCACACGACACATCATAAAACCTGTTGTTAATGCATTCAATTATAGTGATGGAATATTCATTTTTGGAGCTACACGGAAAGAGCACAATAGAGCCTTCACACAAGTATATCAATTACTCAATGATGCAGGTTTAACCTTAAATACAGACAAGAAGACAAAAACAAAATTAATTTCTGATGGGGGTATGACTCCTGATCCTGCAAAAGTCCAAGCTTTGACAAAAGCTGAACCCCCACAAGTTGTTTCTTTTTACATTCTTGTCTTGGAATGGCCAGTTACTGTTCAAGATACACAAAGGACTTTGCCACTGTTAGTGCTCCATTACAAGAATTAACGCAGAAAATGTTTCTTTTAAATGCTCACAAGAATGTGAAAAAGTTTCAAGAGAATCAAACTCACCATTGAAAAAGTCTACCAAAATGTCATCTTCATTAATCAGGAGATACTCAATCATCTTCCAACACCTTTTCTTTATGAGCATTCTTTAATAATGATTGTCATGTGTATTTTTCTTTTCCATTAACTCCTGTAGTAACACCTATGTCTGCACAATATCGTCATATACAACAAACCAGTCCAATTCACATCATCCGGTAATTTCTCGTACCCAATGCATTTCAGGCTGTGGGACCCTTCATCAGGGTCTTTACAGCAAAACAATGTAAATCTTTGTGTATTTATCACCACAAGAAACATGGCTCATTCAAAAACTAAGCAAATCAAACAAATGAAGCCTTTAGTGCCTCTGCAACTGTCATTAAGACCATGCATACTCGTGATGCTGGTGTAAATTATCACCATGCCTATATTCTTACAGTGGTGGCTCATCATGAATGCTAATAATGTTACTAGGATGTCACCATGTTACCTGGCCTGTGCCCTTCCCAAAGGAATTTGTGATAGTTAGCCCTTGGTGTCAAGAAAATTCTCAAATCTTTATGCATCCCCGGACAGCACACCTGATTAAAAGAACAAATAAAGATTGACAAGGAGTGGGTAGACGGAGCATTGTTCAAACTTTTAGAATGTTGGCATTTTCCTGCCAAAAGTTTTCTCAGTTTCCAGCTGCCTGGGTTGATGATGGCTCTCCCACTGGGAAATGTGTATTGAAGAAAGACAGTAAACAAAAGTGCCTGGGTGCAGGGGGAAATTAGTCATCCTGCTATGATGTTAAGGAGGAGTTGGACCCTGCCCTGATTACATTTCAGAGGGACTTCCCCAGTACACCCGCAGAGACCTGACTCCAGCCTATGTGTTGCTAGTCAGACTACAGAAAAACCTAGGGAAGAAGGGAAATCCAACTAGAACCAGTTTCAGGGTCAGACAAAGCGGTGTCCCCCACCCACAGATTGTACTGGTCATAAAAGACCATCCCCAGACCAAGAAGTAGAGCAAATCCCTGGACCAGGACTGTGACAGTAGCATCCTCATGGACAGCTGGAAGAACAACCCCCCTGATGTCTTGATGGATGGAATACTCTGTCTATAGCTGACCCCAGGGCTAGCAAGTCTCTTCATGGCCAATGATGCTGTCCCCCTTACATCCACTGAGGACAAGTCAGGGCGAGACTTGGACATCTGGCCCGAGCAGGAGGAGGGGAGCATCACCATCCAGGCACAGGATAAAGCTGGCACATAGAGCCAGTGAAACCACCCTGCAGATTGTCCCCTATTTAGGTCAGGGGGCCTGCTGTAAATGCTCAGGGCGGCTATGGCTCTGCATCAGGAGAAAAATGAGCCCAAGATAATTGCAATTGATCAAACAGGGCCATATGGATGGCATTTTAAAGATCCTGATCTTTCCCGTGGAGAAAACGGAGCATGTGAGGCTCTACCAAATTTCAGAAAAAATACCCATGGGGTGGGCCAATGACCTGGTGTCAGTGCAAGATAAATACTTATATTTTACAGGGGCAGGGTGTGCATAGGGCTCCCTCCTCAGACATATTCTTTGACCAGGGACGGCATCTCCATTGATGACACTGCAACAGCAGGTCCTTGGACCACGTACCAAAGACCCAGAACAAAGGCCAAAGAGACCCAGACACACATGCCTGCTCCTGCTGTAAGTGGGAGGCAGGCTGCTCCCACCGGGGAGCAGCAAAGGAAGTGCCCTCGCCTGGAAGCCACAGCTGAGGGGCGTGTGCGAGTGGGGAGCCAGCGAAGCATTTGGGAGTGGGTTCCCTGAGCTGCTCCCACTGCCCTACCTGCACCTAGGTGCCCAGTGGGCTTGGACACCCAGGAATAAAGCCAAATAAACATAGGCAAAGAAGGCTGCCAGAGCCATGGAGGAGATAGTAAAGCAGCAGGAGGCTTGCTTCTAAAATATTCACTGCTCTCAGAGGAGTACCCCATAATGCCCTGCAAGGGCTTAATTTATATGACTTTCTCTTTCTTGTTGTGGCCCCAAGAAGAGCAGGGGAACCATCAACTTGGCTTTAAAAGTGGTTTGGGACTGCATGAGCTCAGTAGCTCCCACCTGAGTAACTTTAGAAACATAAATCCTATGTCTCCCAGGCCCCAGAATGCATGACCTCGGGAGACTTTTCACCCTTTTAATGTTTTTTAAACATTCCAAAGACTGGAACTTTTACTCTACAGCTTGTTAGTGCAGTGATCTCTTCAGGTTATTTCTATGATTACATATTATATGGCCTGAAGGTGAATAAGAAAAGCTTAAACATGTTATGTGGAATTCAAGTGCTTTATTGATAGTATGTTGATCACAGTGCACTGACAATAATAATTACATTTAAACATGGTTATTGATTTCAAAGATATAATGTTGATTTTTTAAAAATATGTGACCCCTTGACAAAGCCAAATAGACTGGCCTCATATATTAATGTGGTGACCTTTGTCAAAGCCAACGGCCTCTTGACAAAGGCTTTAGGCCTTCTTTATTTAAAGTGATACCCCCTGTATTGTGTTGTGCTATCTTATATGGGTGGGGGGTATTATGGTTTGTGGGTTAATAACCCAGTAAGGGCCAAATGGGATTTCAAATTGTCACCTAAATTAATTTCATCTCCCGGGTTTATATATTTTAAACTATTGAGTAATATTTAGTAGTGTGTGCATAATAAATGTACTTTTCCTTTTTCAAACAAAAAGGACTGACTGGACAATCACTTATTGAGTGTTTTTATTGCATGACAGCGAATGGTGATTTCTAGCTCACACCACTCCCCTTGGCTTGCTCTGCTTCGCGACCCTGAGAGAGTCAAGTGATAAAATTGGGTGCTTGGTTGCCAGTAAGGACACAATTGTTGACCTATTACGTGTGCAGGTTCACATCACATCCTACACAACTAATAATCTAATTCTCTACATTGGTGTTCACAGATGGGATCAATAGTATGAGGTTCAAGTATGCATTGATAATCTTGTGCCCCTGTCAGTTTTTGTAGTCTGTTCCCCCTCTGTGCAGGTTGACTCATTGCTTGGTGCCCCTTAGGCCTCCCGCCTCACACCTCCTCTACACATTTAATGTAAATGTTCCCATAAAAAGTGTCCATTGGCCTGATGGCTCATAACTTAAATCCTTGAGCCCTAAGAGGCCTTTACTGTTATCCCCCCCAGGCCTTTTGTCTCACTGGATCATCTCCTAAGGCATTAAATGGAGAAGGCTCCACTTGTTGCAAGGATTGTTCTCAAAGGCATGCCTTTCCCAAAAGCCTTTTTGGGCTCAGTACTATAAATACTGGGCCCAGATCCTGACAACCTTACTTAGCATCAACCTATTAAGAGAAAGAGAGAGGGAGGAGTTCCCAGAAGCCAGTGAACTACTTTCCTCTCAACTGAAGTTGTATCTCTTCACCTTCTTCCTTGCTCCTGTGACTCCCACCTTGAGTCCCTGATCCTAGGAGAACAAAAAAGAAAAGAAACGTCTGAGTCAATGTGGTAAGTCTGATTATCACAACAACAAAAGGACACGAAGGTAAGGTTAGTGCCCAAACATTAGTAGTAACACGATGGAGTGTGTTTAACAACAGTGAGGGAGTTGTGAGATAAACAACTCTGAACATTTGTGCATTTGAGAACTGAGACTCTCTAACGTTGGAGATAGAACTGTTGCTATGTGATTTGTACATGAAAGGTCATCAAAAGAACATGTTGAACAGTTTTTAGGAGACTGTCAAGTTACAAGAGCTAAATCCTTTTAATTTAAGAAGTAGTAAAACTAGAATTGTAACAGCAGTGAATCCAGTTTCAAATTGTGTTCTCCTGTTTCCTTGCAGAGTACTTGCATATCGCCACAAGAAGGCATTCCTAGATTTTTCCTAGACACATTCTCATATCTATCCTAGTTGAAGAAAGGTATTTGAGATTTAGGGGGTGATTCTAACCCTGACGGGCGGCGGAGGCCGCCCGCCAGAGTTCCCCCCTCCAGAACACCGCTCCGCGGTCATAAGACCGCTGCGGTGATTCTGGGTTTTCCACTGGGCTGGCGGGCGACCGCCAAAAGGCCGCCCGCCAGCCCAGTGGAAAACACCCTTCCCACGAGGACGCCGGCTCCGAATGGAGCCGGCGGAGTGGGAAGGTGCGACGGGTGCAGTTGCACCCGTCGCGAATTTCAGTGTCTGCTGAGCAGACACTGAAATTCTTTGTGGGGCCCTCTTACGGGGGCCCCTGCAGTGCCCCTGCCATTGGCATGGGCACTGCAGGGGCCCCCAGGGGCCCCACGACACCCCATACCGCCATACTGTTCCTGGCGGGAGAACCGCCAGGAACAGGATGGCGGTATGGGGTGTCAGAATCCCCATGGCGGCGCAGCGAGCTGCGCCGCCATGGAGGATTCATTTGGGCAGCGGAAAACCGGCGGGAGACCGCCGTTTTTCCACTTCTGACCGTGGCCAAACCGCCGCGGTCAGAATGCCCTGCGGGGCACCGCCAGCCTGTTGGCGGTGCTCCCGCCAACCCTGGCCCCGGCGGTCCATGACCGCCGGGGTCAGAATGACCCCCTTACAGAGCATTGTGGGTAAGAAAACCTCATGGAATCCATGCAAGGCACAACACCGTGGGCTTCCCTGGTTGTCTAGTTTCCAAAAATGTCTGTGGTTTATATATTTAGATGGGTAGCACCACAGCGCAGACCCAAATAAAGCACCTACCCCTTTTGCTTATTTCTCAACATAGTGATTTAGGGCCTTTTGTATTGTTAACTCTTAGTCCACCCACACAAGAGGCTTACCGTTCTCATCAGGAGACATGCAGCAACTCAGGGTTGTAAGAAACCTGTGGCTTTCTGCGGATTCCAGGTCTTTCCGTCACAGAAATGTGAGAAAAATGTGTGTTTCAAAGTTTGACATTTGCAAGGTTTTCTGGTAAAATATAACCTGGTGAAAGCCATGCAAGTCATGCACCCCTAAGTCCCTTTGATATCTAGTTTTAAAAAATGTGCAGGTTTGCCTAGGTGCTGGCTATGCTAGGTCCTAAAATCCACAGTTATCTACATTGCAAAAACTGAGGAGTTCTTTGTCAGTCAAATTGTAAATATAGCCCCTACTAAGAAGACTCTATCGCTCTGGCAGAGGATTTAACATCTGTCATGCTGAGACTTCTCCTTTTGCCAAATTTAGAAATGACCCCCAAACTGGTGGTCAGTTTAAAAACATTGTCAGGAGCTGCTGAAACCACTGTTCCTGTCAATGCCTTTATATGTTTTATGCACTACTCAATCAACATGGCGGAGCTGATCATCAATGTATTTAGTTTTAATGCTTAAAAACTAAATCCTGAAGCCAGATTTTTCTTTATGAAAAAAAATTGTCCCTCTCGTCATGGGAGTTATCTCCAATGGCAACAGGAACATTAGACAGTTATTGCTGCCCCTCACTACCAAGGTTTTCCAGGTGGTGAGGGGTAGTGAAAACTGACCTATATGTATTTACATCTAAATTAAGGGGGTGGACAGAGGTCAGCCGCAGATTGCCATTACTCAGTCGGGACATGGGAGAGATGCAGCTATGCCACAGATAGAATCGTCTTCCCCAAGGTTACACCAATGCTCTTTCCCATATATATATCTTTCTATATATATTGAGCAGCCAGACCAAGATCTTCATGGTAAGGATACTCTGTTGCCATTGCGATGGAGTATCCTTATCGCCACAGACATAAGTCTGGTATAAATTTTTTAAAGTTAATTCACCACTTACACTGGTTGGTTTTAGCACCTCCGAAATGCTAGCTTTAAAGCACAAATCCTTCTCAAAGTACCAAAATATTGAAACCAAGACTACTAAAGGTGAGCAATAAAGCCTCATCAAGGAACCAACCGCTTTATGATCCGTTCACACATCATTCATGCACCACACACAGGACTTTCATATTGCATGCTTTGGGCCATTCAAACAGATGAGTGCACTTACACCAACATACCGACATCATGCAAGGACCCATCACATTCATATACCACAGGGGGTAATTCCCATTTAAGTCCAGCCATGTTGATGCATCCATAACCTTCACAAATGAAAAAACTGTTTCACTATATTTTTACCATCTGTCAGGTCCCCGCCTCCGTTCTGAACATTACCGAATGGATGCCTAGTGAACCTTTACTAATGGCTCCCATGACAGCCACATGAGGCTCAGAACACTTCTTACATGTGTCTTTAGCACACTCACTTTGGTTAATCCAACTCCTTCCAGTTTGTGAATACAAATTGGGGGTGTCTGAGTATACCACTGAGGCGTCATTACTTGGACTGAGTGAGCATATATATATATGAAACTAAGGCAAACATGCTGGGGAATGCTACCAATGTTCCCTATAGAGAACGTCATAAACTACGAAGAATGGTAAATGACACATATAAAGGGAAACACTCACCAGAGGCACACAGAACACACCGACACAGACATGGAGCGAGAGTTGGAAATAATCCCAGTGCTTTTCCTTGCCATATATTCCTCCAGGACCATGACCAAAGATGACAACGGTAAGTACCGCAGAGTAGTGCACATGGGAAGTAAGGGCACAGTTACACACCCGCCCCACCCACACCACAACACACTCTCAATCCCTCCCACCATTCCAAGCCATACATACTATAACAAGATCACACAAGCCAACAAATACCTGCACCAATGCCCACACCTGTGGACACCACACCCCAACAGTGAAACGCTGCACAATGTCTCTGTATTGTGCCAACAGCTCTGCTGGGCACTCAAATTTAATTTTAAGAAAGAAAATGAATGTTGAAACAAGGCCATAGGCCAGTCCATTTCAAAGTCCTGGAAGGGCAAATATAGCCCTCACTTGACCACTACGATAGTAAAGGAAACTCCACTGAGAAGAGGCATCAATGGGGCAGTCAGGCACCTCAGGAAACAGGAGGAGAGGGTGGCGGGGTGGGGACTCAGGTCTTGAAGGGGGGGTTTTGGTTTCAGAAGGTGGAGGTGGAGAGGGTTTGGGCTTGCCCTTGGAAGGAGAGGGAATGGGCCTGGACCGGGGGGTGGCAGAGGGACATGGGGCAACATGGGACTCTTCCTCCCTGGGGAAGGGGCATGGGAATAGGAAGGGCAGACTGAGGCGGACTTATACGTAGAAGGAGTGGACTTGGCTAGAGCATGGAAACGTTTAGGGACAAGACGGGGTAGGCCAGTGGGATCAAATAGGTCAACACGGGAGAGGAAAAGCTTCTTAGGGTCAGTTGGAGGGGATTTGGAGCCAGTGCTGGGAGTGGAGGTTGAGGGAGTGGTAGTGCGAGGTGTAGGTGTGCTGGACGTTGATGCAGGTGCCTGTTTAGTATGCTTATGTATGGTTGATGTGTGTGGTATGGATGAGTGTGAACGTTTGAGTGTTTTGGGAGGAGGGGGGTGACACAGTGGGAGGAGACATGCTGCCAGTGTAGATGGATGTTGTGTGGTTGCCTGCAGGTCTAGTGAGTGTGATGCAATTGTCTGTGAATGTAGTTGTGGTGAGTGCAGGTGTGGCACTTGTGGTGCATGACTGAATGTCAGCTGTTGTGGTGACTGCAAGAATGGGGCAGCAGCAGTGACTGAGGTTGCAGTGCATGTGGGTATGCATGGTGAGGTGGCAGACAGGGAGGAATGGGAGGCGGACACAGTAGGGGAGGTGGATGGTATTGTGGGTACTTTCGTATGTTGGGTCTATGCCTGTGGTGGGAAGTGTGGTGCTTGTGTTTTTCAGTGTGCTTCTTATGTGTTGATTTGTGTGCAAGGCTGTCTGTCTTTGTGCTTGGGATGGGTGAAGGAGTGGGGTGCTGGAAGGGGTAGAGGTGGTGGGAGGGGGGATGGGAAGACCAGGGACACTGGCTGCCATCAAAGAGAAGGCAAGAGCCCGAAAAGATCTCTGTAGGCCAGACATGGCACCGTGAATACATTCCAGCCCCTGGATGGCATTCATGATGGTTGTCTGCCCTACAGAGATGGTTCTCAGGAGGTCAATAGCCTCCTCCGTGAGGGCAGCAGGACTTACTGGGGCAGGGGATGAGGTGCCTGGGGCGAAGGAGACACCCACCGTCCTGGGTGAGCAGGCACGGCCAACTTGGTGGGGAGCAACTGGGAGGGGAGTGATGGTATGGGGGTGCCGGAAGATGACAAAGAATGGGTGGGCCCAGTATGGTCCACCACCACCAGGGAGCTGCCATCGGAGGAGGTATCAGGGTCACTGCCTCCAGTTGTAGTTGCCTCCCCGTGGTACTCCCCCACCCTCAAACCCACTGGTCCCCTTGGCTTCAGTCGACTCTGCCTCCTTGAACCGTGGGTTGCAGCATCCCCACTCACCAGTGCCTCAGCTCTCTCACCAGATGATGCTAATGTACACAGGGACACAAGAGCACAGGGGTGGGGAAACAAAACCAAAAAGAAGCATGTCAGTTCCAGGAAATATGTACATGTTGGGACACATACACTCTCACCCAGCTCAGGCACAAACCCTCAGCAGACACAACACATGTTATGAATGTGCCCCTGACTGGTAGGCATGAGCCATATTACACTACGGGACAGATGTATGAAGAAAGCCCTCTGCGAATCGCAAATAGCGATTTTTAAGAAATCGCTATTTCAGAGTCGCAATGTGCTATGTAACATATTTGCGATTCGGAAATAGCGATTTCTTAAAAATCGCTATTTGTGGTTTGCGAAGGCCAAATACCAAATCGCAAAAAATTTGCGATTCGGTAATTGAAAATCACAAATTGCGAGAACGCACACCTGGCAGAGCCTGATGACATCACAAGCAGGAAGTGAGTCATCCCAGGCGGTATGCAGGTGCCACACCCAAAGGAGCACTGAGAGAGACACAGCCCAGCCACAGGGAGCAAGTCTGTGAACAAGGCAGGACTGAACGTCACCATGGACACCTGTGCACAGGGAAAGGAGAAGGGAGAGAGGAAAAGAAAACTCAAGTTCAGTGAGCAGGAACTGGAGGTGCTCACTGAGGAGGTGTTGAGGAGCCATGACCGTCTGTTTGGAAAGAGCTCACTCCAGGTCCCTAAGAGTGAGAAGCGCAGACTCTGGGCGGACATTTAAAAAAAATCTGCGCTGTGGGAGTTGCGCAGCGCTCAGTGGAGGAGATCAAAAAGAGGTGGTGCGACCTGTGTTCCCCTGCCAAGGAGAGGGTGGCAAGACGACTACAGGAGGCAAGGAGCACAGGAGGCGGACCATCCACCGAGACACCCTCCACCCCGATGGAAGACCTGGTGGAGTCGACACTCCTCCCAAAAGCTGTCAGTGGGGTCACTGACATCAACACATCCGGCACACCAAGCACCAGTAGAGATAAGTGCAATATTGAAATGTAACCCCATATGTGTATGTACAAATGCCCCTTAGCAAGTAGTGCAAAGCATTGTGAGAAGTAGTCCATGCCACATCTTAGAAGCGGCACAACAATTCCTTATGGGAGTGGTAGTCCACAACCCAGAGCTGAAAGTAGCACATAGAATGCAATTAGGCAGAGTGACCCAGAAGAACACAACACCCACTACATAGTGATATGATGTAACAGTACATTTATTACCATTGTGTAACCTTTGGTGATACATACATAACTGACATGCTGCACACTGTCGTTGCAGGTGGCCCAGGCCCAGCAGCATCTATAAGTGCCATTGTGGGGGATGCTGAAACCCACCCTGCATCAGACTCAAACACCATTAAGTCACTGAATATTGCGCCTATCAGACGCAGGGCTAGGATTATACCGCTACCCGAATTGAGCCAGGACTCAGACGACATGCAGGAAGACGGCCACACACCTTCCCCAGACGGCAGATCCACTGTTATGCAGGAGTCCCAGCCCCAGCGCAACTCAACACCCCGCAGGAGGCATCAGTATGCAGGCACACAGCACGTGGAAGCAGGAGAGGGCCCATCAGTCTTAGGTGGCCTGGAATCCGCTATGCTGAAACAGCAGTGCCTGCAAAACAGGAAACTTTCAGCAATACAAAGGCAGATGCAGGCACACAATGCCAAAATGGGGGGGCTGCATCGGCAGTTGGAGTGCCTTAATTTCAACATCACAAAACTGCATAAGGGACAGATCACAGCTTCTGAGAACACCAGGGAGCTGACAATTGCAGTGAGGGAACTATGCACAGAGCTGCAGCACGACATAGTCAGCCACTTCAGGCAGGAGAGGCGTTTTATGGCCATGTTTGGTGGATTCTGTTGCTCGGTCAATCGCCTCGCTACTTCAACAGCCCTCATATTGCGGCGTGCTGTGGCCGCACAGGTGCAGGCAGCGCACAGCAGTAGGGATGTGGCACAGGGACTGGTTCAGATCACTAATGTGCTGGATAATATGCTGGCTAACTGGTATGCTACACCCAGTGAACTGGGACTAGGGGAGACTGAGGACACATCTAGCCTCAGCAGCGTAGCAGTGCCTACCACTGATGCTAAGCGTCACAGTGCCAGGCACAGCACTGCCACTGAGGCCGATAACAGAAGTGCCAGTGAGGCCACTGCGCACTCAAGTGGCTTGCGTGACCGTAGAGAGTGACAGTAATGGCCACAGGGGACTGTTTGCTTATTGTGTGATACAGTAAGCTATTATTCAATAGTGAGATACTGTTATCTGCTTATTTTCAGAAACATATTTTATTTTTTCTGCTAGTGAAACTTATGTTACCTGATGTTAAGGTAATAAATGTTCTAACTACTAGTACACATGTCAGTGAAGTTGTGTTGTCATTACATACATCTGAAATGGTTGTACGTGATGTCTGCACGCCTTTGCCTGCCCTCTGCTGCACTGGTCCTGTCTGCTGGCTGTAAGGGGGGTATGGGATCATCATCCTCATCAGAGTCTGAATCAGATATTTCCACAGGTATGCCCCTGGTGGTAGCTATATTTTGCAGGATTGCACATGTGGCCGCTATTCTACATGTCGTCTCCGGGCTGTACTGTAGTGCCCCTCGACTTTTGTGAATGCTCCGGAAGAGACTCTTCAGCAGCCCAAAGGTGCACTCCACCACATTGCGGGTTGCCCTGTGTGCTGCATTGTAACTCCGTTCTGCTGGTGTTGTAGGATTGAGGTAGGGCATCATCATGTAGGTGCGCACTGCATAGGCACTGTCTCCTGGAAGCAACAGAGGGTATAATGAGTAAGTGAGCCATCTGACGTCACAACGGCATCAATGCGCCAGTGTACAGAGGGACAATACCCAGTAGATATCCTTCACCAAACTCCCCAGCTAGCAGTCTTGTGTGAATGCCGCTGTGGCGAAAGATGTATGAATCATGTGTGTTCCCTGGGTACCTGGCCACGAGATCAGTTATGATGTAGGAGGCATTGCATATCACCTGTATGTTCATTGAATGTTGGTATTAACAGTTTCAGTACACATACTCTGTGGCCGATTGTGGACAGATTGCAACATGTGTCCCATCTATGGCACCTAGGACGTGGGGGAACTGTGCTATCTGGTAGAAATCTATTTTTGTTTGGTTTATTTCCTGTGGGGTATGGGGGAATCTGATGTACTAGTGTATCCTACTCAGCATGGCGTTGATACATGCATTGAAAAATCTAGAGAGGGCACTCTGTGATACTCCTCCAGCTGCTGCTATGACCCCTTGATAGCTCCCTGAGGCAAGTAGGTGGAGGGAGCATAATACCTGCACATGGGTGGGTATGCTATGAGTCCTATGTGTTGTGCGCTGCAGTATGGGTTGTAGCTCAGCTATCAGGTCCAGTATCATTGCTGAGCTCAACTTGTACTTCTCATATATCTTCTCCTCTGTCTGGTCAAAAAGGGTAATGCGCACTCTGAAAATGCACTCCTGTCTCATCCTCCCTCTCCTCAAACCTGCCAAGATCCTCATTCTCCTCGCCATGACATAGAGAGCAGCCATTGTGGAAAAGAGTCTGAGGCATTCTGGGCCTCTTTATATAGGTTGCACCTGGTTACCACCTGGTTTCACTTAGTGGTATTTTGCATGTGCAAATGGCCATTCTGTGAAAAATCGCAATTTGTGATTTTTTGGTGCATCGAATTGCGACACGCAAAACCAAGTCGCAACGAAAAAAAATCACAATTTTTGCGATTCCTTATTTTTGGTCTGCTAATGCCTTTCATGCCATGTTTTTGCATTCGCAAACGGCCAAATTTAGCGAATCGCAACGTTTGCGAATGCAAATTCGTTTGATACATCTGGCCCTACATTCCCATCCTGGACCACTACTCTGATACACTGTGAAGTGAACCTGTGAGAGGCAATGCCAAACCAACACATCTACAAGTTCATGAGGCAACATCAAATACAATGGTACAAACAGGGGAGGCCTACAGATCCTGCCAAAACTAGCTATGACACTATTCCACGGATGTGAAGGCAGGCAGGACTGCAGGGGCACAACTGTCTATGTGCCTGGCACTACTATGCAAGCACCCCTTAGCATCTAACTACACTCATCATAGTGGCATCACAACAGTGTTGGCACTTACCCCCTTGTGGCTGCTGTGCTGCCTTCAAGCGCACATCTAAATCCAGGTAGGCCACTGCCAGAATGTGGGCCATTAGGGGGGTCAGGGTCCGACGGGCACTCCTCCCTTGTTGGGAGGCCTTCCCCAGCTGAGCCTCTCTGGTCTTCCTGGCCCAGTGCTTCAGGTCCTCCCACAGCTTCCTGCAGTGGGTGCTCCACCGGTTGTATTCCCCCAGGGTCCGCACTTCCTTGGCAATGGCTTGCCATAGTCCCTTCTTCTGATGGGCGCTGACCTGCTTGGGACACACAGAGTAAAGAAACAGAAGCAAGTGTGGGTGCCCATTACACAAATGCCATGCCTGTTCATACTGACATGGCCCATGGAGACTTGCATATGAACAAATAACAAGCAGAAACTGCCAGACACACTACGGGTGAGCATTCACACAACGAACACAAAGACATACAGGCATCCGCCACATTCACACACATCTAAGTAGGATAGATAGCAACTCACATGCTCCTCTGGTCGCCCATACAACTTGGCATACAGGGGTAGGAACCTGTCCACCAGCTTCTCAAGCTCCTCTGCGGTGAAGGCCGTGGTCCGTTTCCCTGTCAGACATGCCATCTCAGGTATCAGAGTCAGGACACAGCAGCACACGCAGTGGAGTTTTCCCTTCAAGTAATGCAAGAGTCAAGTATCAAGGGTCTGTAAAAATTTCGGTTGATTCCACGACGGGGTGCACCGTCACCGCTGGCGGCGATCATGATTGGCCCAGGTTCCCCATTGACAACCATGTAATCCAATGATCAGGTGCACGGCGGTGAACACCGCCTACGGCCATGACGACTAATGCCAGCGGAATTAAGTCACTTCCACACTACAATACCTTGATGGAACGAGGCTGTCTTTTTGCTTCCACCACGTCTCCATAGCCTGGCCGGGGGCCTAATCCATGGCCCCATTCTCTCTCCTCTTAAGCGAGTAATGACATGAGTACTGGTCCCCCACATGTAATCATGGTTGGAAGTGTGTCTACACTGTGATGCCATTATGACTGAGACACCTCACCACACATTAGCCTGATGGACTACCTCATTCTTTGTGTGTGTGTGCGTTACATATGTGTCCCATTGTAGAAATGTATTGTACACCATGTGATCTAAGTGTACGTCCAAACTCAAAATATGTTCCTTCGTCACCCATAGACCCATGTGGCGAGGGAGAGCCCCATCTGTTTACAGACCCCTAGTAGATCTGGCCACCATGGAGGAAAGTCACATCATCATAATTTACTGACTTACAGTTACAATTCTTGACCTCTGTGCAGTGATGGATCCTGTTCTGAAGCCGGACAATCGGAATCAGCATGCCATACCTACAACTGTGCAGGTGCTATCTGTGCTCCATTTTTTGGTAACAGGCTCATTTCAAGTGACAGTGGGCATGGGTGCAGGGGTATCTCAGGTAATGTTCAACCACATCCTGTCCAATTTCCTGGATGCATTTGTTCACCACTTGCAAAGTTATATCCAGTTTCCCCAAAGGGCTGATCTCACTGCCATTAAATCAGGATTCTGTGTCTTTGCTAATATCCCCCATGTGATAGGTGCCACTGATGGAACCCACATAGCCCTCATACCCCCAAGTGTGAATAAACAGGTGTATCGGAATCGTAAAAACGATCACTCCATGAATGTACTATTGGTGTGTACTGCTGATCAGTACATTTCACATGTCAATGCAAGGTTCCCAGGATCAGTCCATGATTAATTTGTGCTGAGAAACAGCAGTGTGCCACACATGATGGGACAACTACAGGGGGACAGAGCTTGGCTCATACACACTGGATCAGTTACATAGCTGTTAGAAATGGGGTCTTTCGTTGACAGTCAGGTTACCCTCTGTTCAAGCAAGGACCCTCACTCTAGTCAGGGTAAAAGAGAATCACTCTCAGCTAACCCCTGCTTTCCCCCTTGGTAGCTTGGCAGAGCAGTAGGCTTAACTTCAGAGTGCTAGGTGTAAAGTATTTGTACCAACACACACAGTAACTTAATGAAAACACTACAAAATGACACAACACAGGTTTAGAAAAATAGGAAATATGTATCTAAACAAAACAAGACCAAATCGACAAAAATCCACAATACACAAGTCAAGTTATGAATTTTTAAAGATTAAGTTCAATAATAGCGCTTAGAAACACAAAATGCTTCGATGAGGTGTTAACACAGCATCATGACGGAGTCGTTCCCAACAATCCGACACCAGCGGCACTGGCCACGGAGTCAGTCACGCAGACCCCCAGGTACAGCACCTTGGTGAAGAATGAAAACAAGCCGATGCGCGAAGTCGGGGATCACGGTGTCTGTGCGAAACGTTGAATTCGCGCACTTTGAGCAGCGTCGGTAACGATGTGGTGCGGCAACTTCCACGGAGTCGGGACTTTGGCAGGGCTGCAGCGATGTCGGGCCTGTGAAGGTCATCGTGTTCCAGCGAAGATCACGGAGTCGGTTGCAGGCGGCGTCACCGGATTCAGCAGCGCCATCGGTCCGGAGTCGTCCGAAGTCGATTTCCTTGAATTTTCACCAGCTTTTCCTTTCAAGGGCCAGGGACTAGACAGGGCACCACTTGTCAGGGCAGGAGTCTCTCCAGAGACTCCAGGTGCTGGCAGAGAGAAGCCTTTGCTGTCCCTGAGACCTCCAACAACAGGAGCCAAGCTCTGAATCAAGCCATTGGAGATTTCTTCTCAAGATGGAAGGCACACAAAGTCCAGTCTTTGCCCTCATACTCTGGCAGAAGCAGCAACTGCAGGATAGCTCCGCAAAGCACAGTCACAGGCAGGGAAGCTCTTCTTCCTCAGCCCTTTAGCTCTTCTTCAGGCAAAAGTTCCTCTTGTTTCCAGAAGTGTTCTAAAGTCTGTGGTTTTGGGTGCCCTTCTTATACCCAATTTCTCCTTTGAAGTAGGCCGACTTAAAAGTAAAGTCTCTTTTGATTGTGAAATCCTGCCTTGCCCAGGCCAGGCCCTAGACACTCACCGGGGGGTTGGAGACTGCATTGTGTGAGGACAGGCACAGCCCTTTCAGGTGTAAGTGACCACACCTCCCCTCCCTCCTAGCACAGATGGCTCATCAGGAAATGCAGACTACACTCCAGCTCCCTTTGTGTCACTGTTTAGTGTGAGGTGCGACCAGCCCAACTGTCAAACTGACCCAGACAGGAAATCCACAAACAGGCAGAGTCACGGAAATGGTATAAGCAAGAAAATGCTCATTTTCCAAAAGTGGCATTTTCAAACACACAATCTTAAAATCAACTTTGCTAAAAGATGTATTTTTAAATTGTGAGCTCAGAGACCACAAACTCCTCATGTCCATCCACTCCCAAAGGGAATCTGCACTTTAATCAGATTTAACGGTAGCCCCATGTTAACCTATGAGAGTGACAGGCCTTGCAACAGTGAAAAACCAATTTAGCAATATTTCACTGTCAGGACATATAAAACACATTACTATATGTCCTACCTTAACCATACACTTTACCCTGCCCTTGGGGCTACCTAGGGCCTACCTTAGGGGTGCCTTACATGTAAATGAAGGGAAGGTTTAGGCCTGGCAAGTGGGTACACTTGCCAAGTGGAATTTACAGTTAAAACTGCACAAACAGACACTGCAGGGGCAGGTCTGAGACATGATTACAGAGCTACTCATGTGGGTGGCACAACTAGTGCTGCAGGCCCACTAGAAGCATTTGATTTACAGGCCTTGGGCACCTCTAGTGCACTGTACTAGGGACTTACTAGTAAAACAAATATGCCAACCATGGATGATCCAATTAACCATACAATTTAGACAGAGAGCATATGCACTTTAGCACTGGTTAACAGTGGTAAAGTGCTCAGAGTTCAAAATCCAACAGCAACGGGTCAGAAAAAATAGGAGGCAGGAGGCAAAAAGATTGGGGATGACCCTGTATAGGAAAAAAAGTCCAACAATAAGTCTGAAGCTTTGGTGAAAGAAAACAAAACACTCAAACTAAGAAAAAGCAGAAAACATAGCCTGGATCTCCTATCCATCAAGAGCCCCCAACAGGCGGACACAGTTTAAGGGCTGAGGAAAAAAATGAAAAAGCAAGATAGTCACGATAACCATTTTTTCAGCTCATTGTAGCACTTGGAGAAGGTAGATGGACAGAACGGAGTGAAGAATCTGGGTATTGCAGGAATTATGAGGACGTCAGGCAAACAAATGAAAGAGAATAAGCATGCAATGTTGAGCTTTGTGTGAAGAAAAAAGAGAAAGGTTCAAGTTTAAAATCTGATTTTGAAGAAAAGAAAGGAGCTGGACTGAAACAGAAAAAAAATACGTCAGAACCTACAAACACTTCTGTGGAATCGGAGTAGTGCTTTTGGACAGCACAGCAGAAGTAACTATAGCTTGCCAGAGTCTCAAGGTGCATCATGTGATCATGTGCTAACTTCAACAAAAGAATGCATTTAGATGGAAATACTGGAATGACACAAACTATTCTGATAGGCTTTATGATATAGAAGTATGGCTGTGAGTAAGCTTTAAAACAGGCTTTTGTGCTGTATCGAAACCAGCAGGGTGAGGAAAGACTGCACCATATGTAATTCCCTTGCAGAGGGAGTCAAAGGTGCAGGCATAATATTCACTAAAACCAGAAGCTAGGTGTGATATAAGGAACATCCTAGTTTAACTATAGTTTCAGAGTAATAGTGTCTTGTCATTTAGCCATAAACAATCCATGTTTCCCATTGTTGAAAACACAAAACTCATAAAGAATTAAATAGGATTAGAGAAATCTGAATGCATCACATGCACACAGATGGTGCAAAATGCTCACATTACTGGACTGATGACAATCTTAGGGAAAATATAAAATTACATTGGATATCTCAAATGGGTACTTTAGTCAAAGTCAAAAAGGTACTTTATTCAGTAATGATGTTTTGCAAAAATACCAATATTAATTGGCTTCATTCAAATAAATAATTAAAAGAAAAGACACAAAATCACTACCAATAAATAAAGGTAGTGTGCAAGAGTAGTTAAGAGACGGTCACTGGTAGAAGCTTTTTCCGTTTGTACCAATTCAATAAAAACTTATGAATTCCAAGTACAATTGGTAATGAAGTGTCACTTTTCAAGATTCTCAAAGCTACTAAATATCTGGAGACCCCTAAGTTCAAGCAAATTGGGCAGATCCACCTACGGGAGGGCCCCCCAATATTCTGGGCAAAAAAAAAATACATGCGCCTCTGTCTCAATGTCCAATCTATGTACTTGAGTTCGGTTCTTCCCCCATTTGCAGGTGCAAGATCTCAGGTGAAGGATACCCACCCTAAAACGACATACAAGTTCTTGGCTAATGGTGGCATAATTGAATCCAAGAACCGCTCTAAGCATGGATAAAGTTCGAGCTCCAAGAACTTGTTGGTCTAATAGCCCATGCCCCATTTTGCACATATTGGTAGTAAAAGAATGCCCAAAAGCGAGATTTGAAAACTTTAATATCAGCTTTACAAAGTGAGTTTGGTACAACCCAAATCTTTGTAGTCCCAGTCTATTGATCCAGTCAAAAACAAATTTCACCTAAGGTATATTCTTAGCATTAATAGTGTTAGCTAAGTCCCTAAGAGAATCTTTATATTCACTCAATTTACGGGTAGACAAAAGGCAAACTTAAAACACAAGGATCTTTAATGTGGCCAAATCAGCAATTCTTTTTAGGCCAAGTTCAAAGAGGAGTGGGTCAAGAGGAGCGCTGATTGGCACAGAGAGCAGCTTCTGTATAAAGTTGTTCTCAGCAATAGCCAGACGGTTAGTGGTGGTGTAGCCCCAGACCTCAGCACCAAAAAAGCACGGCAGTTTGGGCCTTAGCTCAATAGACCTCTAACGTTGGTGATACCAAGCGAAAATTACTTTTCTTGTGCAAACTAATAATAGTGCTGGATCTATGCTTGATTGTCAGAAAACCCCTGGTAAATTGTGCCTGCCATTTAAATGTATCAGTTAGTTTGACCCCCTAAGTAGTCGAAGCTCTGTACCCTCGCCAAAGCTTCACTACCAGCTTGGATGGTGATGTTCTTGACTACACCAGGACCAAAAACCATATACTTGATTTTCTCAGCATTCAATTCTAAACTTCTAAACAAACAGAAGCTTAAAAATGTATTAATCAAGAGCTTTAGCCCCATTGGTGTTTTTGAATTGAGCAAAGAATTATATGCAAAGAGAAGAATGGGGATCTACTTGTTGTTCAAGGTGGGTGAGTCATTCTTGCAATCAAGGACTGCTTCTACCAAGTCATTCATATAAAGGGTGAATATCCTTGGTGCAAGCACACATCCTTGATAGTCAAAATATCTAATCACATTCTTGTTTGGCATATTTCATTATTCCTATACAAGAGTATACAAACAGCACAGAGCTCTTTGTGGCAAGAATTAAAGATATCTTGCAAGAAGATCCTGAAGTGTGAACATACATTGATAACATATACATAAAAGATGATAACTTAATAGCTAGATAGGGTGAACAGAATAGTGGCTCCTATAGTGCTATAACTACATTTCCATTAATCTAAGATTGCATATCTTCATGTGATTTTCCTTATAGAATGAATTATCCAGCGAGGGTAGAGGATTAGCACCAGACCTCCTATGGAAATGTGGTACTTTGCAGTCTCCACATATGTTGAGAATCTTGCAACCCCTAATGGGGTATTTGAACTTTGAAAGAGCCTACTAGCCACACTATGATGAGTGAGTCAAACCCTAATATGAATGAATAACTATGACCTTTTATGATAAAAATTGGATGAACAGGCACACTGCTGTCTTACTTGGACTGCAGGCAGATTTGCTTAAGAGGAAATATCTCCAGGCATGAGTACAAAGTCAAACCTAATAATTAGAGTAGTTTATAGCACTTCTGGCTAAATGCATGTAGTTAGTTTACTGTGAGGGACTGTAAACCCTCATAGCTTACAATTCACACTTATATTCTACTGTAGAGGAACAACTTACTTTGACTGCAACTTCTCACTGCAGTTCAGACAGCCATTTTGAAGGAGCATCATCTGGCCTAGCGAAAGCAGATTGTCATAGTTTCCCCTTACCTGTACCTGAGGTGGATATTAAAGCAAGTATCTATAATATGCATGCACTGTACCTGCATGGGGTCATTGAGACATGACACAAAATGTGAATTATGTAAAGTTGGAGTACAAATCTACATTTAAAACACATAAATTTGGATATAATCAACAAATAAGCCCACAAACTTCACATATCTCACCTACACATGAGTTTAAGAGTGTGTTTTGTACAACAAGTTTTGTGGAATCCGCAATTGGCACTAAGCAGAAATATTCTCTGGCTTGCACTGCAGTGTTGGTAATTTTTGGAAGATGGCAACTTTAAGGTGCTACACACACACACACACACACACTGAAGTTTCAGGTGAATCCACTGCATAGATAGCAGAAATTCATACTGTGAGAAATTGGGGTTTTAATAGAGGGGGGTGTGAAGAACCTTATCAATCAACAATCACAATCCTTGTCAGGGTGAACCACAAAAGCCACTAAATTAACCTGTGCTTAAACCTCAGGTGCCTTAGCTGAGGGGCAATGTGTAAAGTATTTATAAAGCACAAAAACAGCACTAAAGTTAAAACACAACACAAGAAAAATCCCACACCAATTTAGAAAATATAGCCAAATGTAATAAATAAGAGGAGACCAAAATGACAAAGATCCAGTCAATAAAACCGGAGATATGCAATTTCAGTTTAAGTAAAAACAGCGCCAAGAAGCAGAAAGCACTAACTGTAGCTGTCTGATCATGCGAGACCAGGACAAAGAAACATGATCAGGCTGACTACGATGGAGTGCTGGACAGATATAGGGACCAGGTTAGGCTTGCAGAAAATGTTACTTTCTCAAAGTCCTGCACCCAGAGTTAAAAACTTCAGGATTTGAAAGGATGAGCTCAACAGTTGGCAGCCAAGGGACCAGGGGCCAGATGTACGAAAGTTGGGAATTGCGACTTGCAATTTGCGAGTCGGAGCGACTCGCAAATTGCAAGTCGCAATTCCCAATGCAGTACGGTGTCTCAGACACCGACTGCAACTCGCTATGGGGTCGCAATGACCCACCTCATGAATATTCATGAGGTGGGTCGCAAATTGCGGCCCCATAGCGAGTATGGGCACTCGCTCACATGGAGGCCTGCTAACGTCAGCAGACCTCCATGTTCGCGACCTGCTTTTAAATAAAGCAGTTTTTTTTTTTTTAAGTGTAGCCCGTTTTCCTGACAGGAAAACGAGCTGCACTGCAAAAAAAACGAAACCTTTTGTTTCGGTATTTTTTCACGGCAGGGAGTGGTCCCTTGGACCACTCCCTGCCCTGAAAAAATATTTTGGGGTCCAGTCACAAACTGGAAGGGGTCCCATGGGGACCCCTTCCAATTTGCGAGTGGACGCGGTCGCAAATGATATTGCATCCCACAGCGACTCGCAAATAGGAAGGGAACACCCCTTCCTATTTGCGAGTCGGAAATGCATATTGCGAGTCGGTAACGACTCGCAATATGCATTTCTGCATGCCAAACCCACGTTTGCGACTCGCAAACAGCGATTTTCGCCGTTTGCGACTCGCAAACGGGTTGCTACATCTGGCCCCAGGACCTTGGGAGGTACCTCTTAGGGATTGGAAACTCACTCCAGCAGAAGGTCTCAGGCAGGTCCAGGTGCAGGTCTGAGCTTGGCCAATTACAGCAGGTCTTCTGGGCAGGTCCAAGAAGTCCTTTGGTGCTTGTTTTGTCCCTGTAGCTCAGAACAGGAGGTCAGCCAACTGACCCTTGGAGTAACTCTGGTAGTTCTGGGTCCAAGGAATAGACTTTTCTCTTTCAAGCAGCGGGGCAGTCCTTCCTAGAACAAGGCAGGCCTCAAGCAGCAGGGCAGTCTTTAGGGAAACAAGGAAGTACTCAAGCAGCAGGGCAGTCCTCGGAGAAACAAGGCATGCCTTAAGCAGCAGGGTATTCCTCTGGAGTATAAGGAAACCCTTTCATAGTTTTCTGCAGGTCAAGGAGTGAATAGGGTCCACAATTTATACCCAGAGTTTTCCCCCACAGATTGCTCTGGAATTTCTTTCCTCCCGGCCAGGCCCCAAGATGTATGGGGGTAACAAAAGCCTGGTGCTAAGTTCTTTATGAGTGCGTTGAGGCGGCTCTTTTGAAATGTAAGTCGGGCAGGGAACAGCTCTTCCTCTTCCATCCTGGCTGGAGAATCCTCTCCCAGCTACACCCAGGCCCTATTTTTCACTGTTAGGCCTCAATACACATTCTTTACAGGGGAGAATTAATAGGCCCAATCAGCTGGAAACCCCTTCAAGGTCTCAGAATGTTAAGGACAGGAAAATGTCAAGATTTTGAAAGTGGCCCTTTCAAAATTGTGATCTAAAGCCCACTCTACCGTTATAGAGCATTTTAAATTAAGATTCAATTAATTTGAGTCCAAACAGGACATTTCCACCTGCTCCCAATTAAAAGTTAGCACATATTAAATGTAATGAGGTAACCAAATGTTATCCTATGGGACAGGTAGGTCTTAAAGTAGTGAAAAACAAATGTAGGAGTTTTTTTACTACCAGGACATGTAAAACTTAAAAACACATGTTCTACTTTTTAAATACAATGCACCCTGCCCTATGGCTTGTTTAGGAGCTACTCCATGGGTGTCTTATATTCATTAAAAAGTAAGGTGTAGGCATGGCAAAAGGTTTAGTTTGCCAAATTGAACTGGCAGTTTAAAACTGCATACTGGCTGCAATGGCAGGCCTGAGGCATGTTTTAAAGGGCTACTTAAATGAGTGGTACAATAAGTACTGTAGGCCCACAAGCAGCTTTTAACTTACAGGCCCTCGCTATAGGTTGTACCACTGTACTAGGGACTTATAGGTAAATTGTATGTGCCAATTGAGTGTAAGCTAATTTTATCATGCTCTAAAGAGAGACCATAAGCATTTTATTACTGGTTAGCGGTGGTAAAGTACACAGAGCCCTAAAAACCAGCAAAGAGGGCTTGAGGGTGAAGGCAACCTGTTTGGGGGTGACCCTACAGACAGGACCATGTCTCACAAATACCTTCCTACCTTTCCTTCAGAAAACCAATCTGTTAATTGTGTCAGATTCTGCATTCTGAGCACAATCGGAACTTACCACATTATGGCCTGAATGGATTCAGAGATTCAAAAGGACAAGCTCCCTTTGGCCCATGTACAATGCAGTTTTTCCAAAGCAAGTGAAGGAATTCACTCTAAAGGGAACTGTGCAGCTAATCTGGCTGTAACAACAGTGGTCAAAATCTTAGAAGTTGCCACTGTAAATCAATCGCAAATGAAAATTGACACAGACATAATGGTTACAATACAGGCAACATTGAAAGAAGAAAATCCTCCTGATGGTTTTCCTTCCAACTATTCTTGAAGTCTCACCAAAGACATTGGGGGTCATTCCAACCCTGGCGGTCGGTGTTAAAGCGGCGGCCAACCCGCCAACAGGCAGGCGGTTAAAAAAATGGAATTCTGACCCTGGCGGGAACCGCCAACAGAGACCGCCACTTTAACACTCCGACCGCCACGGCGGGACAAACAAACAGCGCGGCGGTGACCGCCAACAGACAGGCGGGAGACAATGTACTGCCCACTCTATCACAACCCACCAATCCGCCACCTTTTCCGGGGCGGTAGCCCCGCCGATAAAAACACGGCGGAAACAGACATTACGAACAGAAAACGCTCACCTCTACACACTCCACAAGAAATCTGGACAGCATGGAACCCGAACTACACATCCTACCAGCTATTGTCTTCCTGCTCCTCTACCAGGAGCACGAACGCCGCCGCAGAAGACAACGGTGAGTACTGCACCTACGACACAGGGGAGGGGGAGGCAAAAAATTACGGGGACACACATACGCGACACACCCACCCTCACCCACAACTACATACACATCAATGCAGAGCAACAACTCAGAGTGACACCCCCAAAGCCCCCGGAAGAATGCAAAGACAAAAATAAATGATCCTGAAATTTGAAGTATATTGTACGGCTAAGTAAAAAACATATATCAAACATCTCTAACTATATATACATATGTAAATTGTCCAGTCCAAATTGGGTATCAGCCATTGTTCACGGGCCAATGGGCCTAAACACATGGGCAAAGCCCACACACGATACCCGGCTCCAATGGAGAGAACACTGCAGGGGCACCAGATAGCAAAACTATAGGCAGCTCAGGGGGAAGGGAAGGGGGAGCACCTCAGCCAGATGAGTCCACGATGCCAGATCCACGAGGGGCCTCCCTGGCCACTGTCCATTCCTGGGGAGTGCAAAGCCACAGTCTCACAAGTCTCTACAGTGGGTGGATTGCCCACTGTGCCATCCTGGGGAGTGCAAAGCCACAGTCTCACAAGTCTCTACAGTGGGTGGGTTGCCCACTGTGCCATCCTGGGGAGTGCAAAGCCACAGTCTCACAAGTCTCTACAGTGGGTGGATTGCCCACTGTGCCATCCTGGGGAGTGCAAAGCCACAGTCTCACAAGTCTCTACAGTGGGTGGATTGTCCACTGTGCCATCCTGGGGAGTGCAAAGCCACAGTCTCACAAGTGTATTACAGACTCCACTGGTTCTGGAGGAGGCATGGTGCCCAGAGTGCTTCGTGCCGCCCTGCCTGACACAGTTGCGGGCCTGCCCCTTCTGCCAATGGGCCAGCGGTGCTTGAGACGGCGGTGCCCAGCGGAGCGGTGCTTGAGTTGAAGGGCCCAGCGGGGCGGTGCTTGAGACGGCGGTGCCCAGCGGAGCGGTGCTTGAGTTGAAGGGCCCAGCGGAGCGGTGCTTGAGACGGCAGTGCCCAGCGGGGCGGTGCTTGAGTCGGCGGTGCCCAGCGGAGCGGTGCTTGAGTTGAAGGGCCCAGCAGAGCGGTGCTTGAGTTAAAGGGCCCAGCGGAGCGGTGCTTGAGATGAAGGGCCCAGTTCAGCGGTGCTTGAGATGAAGGGCCCAGCGGAGCAGTGCTTGAGTTGTAGGGCCCAGCGGAGCGGTGCTTGAGTTGAAGGGCCCTGTTCAGCGGTTCTTGACTTGAAGGGCCCTGTTCAGCGGTTCTTGACTTGAAGGGCCCTGTTCAGCGGTTCTTCAGATGGCGGTGCCCTGTTCAGCGGTGCTTGAGATGGCGGTGCTCTGTTCAGCGGTGCTTGCCTTGGCAGTCCTTGCCATGTTCAGCGTTGCTTGAGTTGGCGCTCCTTTATTGCCCACCTAGGCTGTGGCTGGCGCTCCTTCATTGCCCAGCTGGACTGTGGCTGGCGGGGCCCTCCTGGGCAGCTGGGCTGGGGCTGGCAGGGCCCTCCTGGGCAGCTTGGCTGGGGCTGGCGGGGCCCTCCTGGGCAGCTTGGCTGGGGCTGGCGGGGCCCTCCTGGGCAGCTCGCCTGCTGCCGGACTTGTCGGGCGTGCTGCCCTTGCCACCCTTCCCTGCTCGTCTGTGGCCCTTTCCTCCCTTTGCCGGTGTGCCAGGTGGCACCCCACTCCCTGACGGTGCCAGGGTAGTGCTTGTGGAGCCTGCTGTCTTTGGCCTCTTGCGCCGGGCATTGGCTTTCTTTGCTTTTTTTGCAGGGGGTGGGCTGGCCGTCTCTTTACTCCCAGCCGAAGTAGCTGAGCTTGAAGGTGGTGGACTCCAAAATCCTTGGACTATTTTCTTAGTAGGTCCAGGTTTTGTGGTGGCTGAGGTGCTGATTGGAGCCTTATTAGATGGAGGGGGAGGGGTCAGTTGATGGAAAGAGGTCAAGGTTGGAAAGGAAAATCAATTTAGTAAGACAGGGATGGGTAGTTGTAGTGGGTATGGGAGTTGAGGAAGAGGATGTGGTTGTAGGAGAGTGAAGTCTGGTGTCTTTGGGTGCAGGTGCTTGTGCTGGAGGCTGTCGTGAGGTGGATGGCTGTTGGGTGGTTGGCTGCCTGCGTTTGTGTGGTTTGGAAGAGGGGGTGACAGACACACTGGGAGAGGACACAGGGGACGTGTAAATGGTAGTGGGGGTGGTGACTGCACGTGTGCGGAGTGTTCTGGTGGGTGTGCTGGTGATGGACGTAGTGGCTGAAGATGTTGTGCATGCAAGTGTAAGTGGAGACGTCACAGGGAGGGAGGAGGGAGAAGAGGAGGAGGGGGACACAGAGGGGACACAGAGGAGGCAGTGGCTGTTGGCATGTCTGCATGTGGATGTTGCTTGTGTGAATGCTTGTGTGATGTGTGGTGCATATGTCTGGATGAGCTTCTCTTGGGTGTTGAGGTGTGTGCAGGCTGGTCTGATGGTGTGTCTGGGATAGGCAGAGGTACAGGGGAGTGGGACTGGGTTGAGGAAGTTGGAGGAGGGAGGCAGGAGACAGGGACAATGGCTGCCCTCAGTGCTGAGGCCAGAGCGTTGAACGATCGCTGATGGGCAGCCTGACCCGAATGAATGCCCTCCAGGTATGCATTACTCCGGTGCACCTCCCTTTCTACACCCTGGATGGCATTCAAAAGGGTAGACTGCCCAACAATGAGCGTCCTCAGGAGGTCAATGACCTCCTCACTGAGGCAGCAGGGGTAACTGGGGCAGGGCCTGAGGTGCCTGGGGCGAAGGAGATGCCCACCTTCCTGGGTGAGCGGGCACGGGGCGAAGGCTGAGGGGCTGCTGGGAGGGCGGAGCTGGCGCGCTGGGTGGCGGCTGTACCTGTTGTTGCGGATGTAGCCGCCACCTCAAGGGAGCTCCCTTCCGAGGACGTGTCTGTGTCGCTGGTGTCACCACGTGTCCCCGCTGTGGAGCTCCCGTCGCCCTCCGCCTCACTGGTGAAATCAGAGTCAGTTTCATGGCCCTCCATGGCCATGTGAGATGCAGCTCCCTCGTGCTCTGATGCCACTTCTCCTCCGCCTGATGATGCTAATGCACACATGAACAGAAAGACCACAAAAAAAGGGGGGGGTGGAGAAACAAAGACATGATGAGTGCATGCATTGGCGACACCGTTGGCGGAGAGGACAGACACAGAAGCCCCCTGCACTACGCCACGCACTTGGGGTACACTACTCAATCCGTGGGACATGGCCTATGGATGACAACTCCACACATAGGTGACACAGGGCCATGATTAGCTGTACTAGGCAACCTACAGAGGTGGGGGGCGGGGGTACAGGGCCATGCCTAACGGAGGCGCCTAGCCTACATAAAACGCCCTGGCCTAGGGATACCCACAGCCCTCCTCCCCCACCCAGACACCTCCAATGTGCGCAAAATCAGCAGAATGTGCTTGTACTCACCCTCTTGTGTCTGCTGTGATGTCCTCACACGCCCATCCAAATCGGGGTAGGCCACCGCCAGGATCCGGGACATCAGGGGGGTCAAAGTACGACTGGCACCCCTCCTACATTGGGAGGCCATCCCCAGCAGAGCCTCTGCGGTCTTCCTGCTCCCGCGGCGGATGTCCTCCCACCTCTTCCAGCAGCGGGTGCCCCGTCTGTTGTGGACCCCCAGGGTCCGGACATCCTTGGCGATGGCATGCCAAATGTCGATTTTCTGATGCGCTGACCTATGTGACATGTGCAGGGGGAGAAAGAAAAACAAACATCACCTTCTGCATGCTCGATGTGAGTGGCCCCCCATCCCGACCCTTGCCATATGGCACATGCTCTCATCTTTCGTTTGATGCATGCCTCATTCGCTCCCCTCCCCACCATCTTTCATTCACCCCACTCAACCCAGGCATTGGCCACAAAGCATGGTCCCAGTGTACTTACCTGTTGGTCTGGAGGACGGTAGAGTAGCGCATACTGGGGGAGGACCCCATCCACGAGTTTCTCCAATTCTTCAGAAGTGAAGGCAGGGGCCCTTTCCCCAGTCGCAGCAGCCATTGTCTCTTCCAGACCGAGGTCACAGCAGCACTTGCAGTATAGGTCCTCTCCTGTGGATGATCAGGTATCGAGTGATTAAGCAGATAGAAAATGGCAGTCACGCCCGCCGCGGTGCGTACCGCGGCGGTGCGTACCGCGACCGCCGGCGCACATCCTCATTGGCTCCTGAAACCCATAGGGTTCAATGTTAACCAATGCGGCTTTGCGCCGCGGTCTTCGACCGCCTACCGCCACGGTGTGCCACGGCAGCGCATTGACCTCACATCCCACTGTTGCACTTCACAGGTCAGGCAGCCGCCATTTCAAGGGCCCCCATATCTTAATATCTACTGCGTCACACATACCTAGGCCTTGCATCAACACTCATACAAGCCATTCAATGCATTGAGAATCGTGTACTGTGCAAGCTGTGGGAACGTACCTGTGGGTTGATTGACTCTGTGCTCCATGTTGTCCTTCCTAGGCACCGTCCGCTGGGACTTGCGAGGAGATGGAGGAATCTTCCCGTGTACAGACCGCTGGTGGACCTGTCAACAATGGAAGAAAGACATGTCATACTGACATACAGGCTTGACAGAGCCACTATACAGGAACTGTGTGCCCAGCTGGAGCCAGACCTGATGTCACCCATCCGCCAACCCACAGGGATCCCCCCTCTAGTGCAGGTGCTGTCAGTACTCAATTTTTTGGCAAGTGGGTAATTTCAAACAACAGTGGCCATTTCATCAGGGATGTCTCAGCCCATGTTTTCCAAGGTGTTGTCCAGAGTGTTGTCTGCCCTGCTGAAATACATGCGGAGCTACATTGTTTTCCCTGAGGTGGGCGATTTGGCTACAGTGAAGGGTGATTTCTATGCGCTTGGACATATTCCCAACATCATTGGTGCAATTGATGGGACACATGTTGCTTTGGTCCCCCCAGCACGAGTGAACAGGTGTACAGGAACAGAAAAAGTTATAATTCCATGAATGTCCAGGTGGTCTGTTTGGCTGACCAGTACATCTCCCATGTAAATGCCAAGTTCCCTGGGTCAGTGCATGACTCGTACATCATGCGAAATAGCAGCATCCCTTACGTGATGGAACTACTTCAGAGACACCGTGTGTGGCTAATTGGTGACTCTGGTTACCCCAACCTGTCCTGGCTACTGACCCCAGTGAGGAATCCCAGGACAAGGGCAGAGGAACGGTACAATGAGGCCCATGGGCGGACTAGGAGGGTGATCGAGCGGACGTTCGGCCTCCTGAAGGCCAGGTTTAGGTGCCTCCATATGGCAGGTGGATCCCTAATGTACTCACCAAAGAAGGTGTGCCATATCATCGTGGCCTGCTGTATGCTTCACAACCTGGCTTTGCGACGCCAGGTGCCTTTCCTGCAGGAGGATGGTCCAGATGGTGGTGTTGTGGCAGCTGTGGAGCCTGCGGAGAGTGAAGAGGAGGAAGACGAAGAGGACGACACAGACAACAGGGACACAGTAATACTGCAGTATTTTCAATGACATACAGGTAAGAATCAACACCGGCATTTTACATTTAATTAAAGTCTCCTGCCTCTCTACTGTCTGAGTTTCCCCCCAGTGTATGTTGACTGAGTTGTGACTTTCCCTTCCAATTTCAGAGATGTGGGCCCCACTCCGTGACCTCTGCTTTGTTTCCCCATGGACTACAGCTGTGTGACAGTGGTATGTTGTCATCACAATGTAACTGGACATTTTGGCACGGTGCTGTGTAATACATTTGTTCAAAAATACAGGCAGACTCCAGATTATTTTTGTGCAATAAGTGTGTTTATTAAAGTGTAAAATTTTGGGAAATGGTTGCAATTCGGTGATGGGTGATGGTGGAGGAATGTCCATGGCAGAGTCCAGATTTTCAGTCTCACAGGTGCATTGTCCATATGCCTGTGGAAGGTGGAGCAGGGGCAGTTTAAGGTTGGACAGGGTGACAATGTGGGACAGTGGGATGACAATCAGGGGGTATCCTTTCCTGGTGGGGGTCTTGGCATCCTACTCTGTCTTCGTCCTAGATCTCAGGCACCGCTTGCGGGGTGGTTCTCCTTCTGCAGGGGGTGGGGTTCTGGTGGCCTGTTGTTCTTGTGTCAGGGCCTCCTGTCCACTAGCGCCGGCGGAGGTGGTAGCCTGTTCTTGGTCCATGCTAGTGACAGGGGCCCTTTGTGGTGCCACATGGTCCTGCAATGTGCTGACAATCTGATTGAGAGCCACAACGATGGTGCCCATTGCGGAACTGATGATTCTGAGTTCTTCCCTGAACCCCATAAACTGTTCCTCCTGCAGTACCTGGATCTCCTGGAACCTGGCCAGGACCGTCGCCATCGTCTCCTGGGAGCGGTGGTATGCTCCCATGATGGAGGAGAGGGCCTCGTGGAGAGTGGGTTCCCTGGGCCTGTCCCCCCCCTGTCGCACAGCAGCCCTCCCAGTTCCCCTGTTTCCCTGGGCCTCTGTCCCCTGGACCGTGTGCCCACTACCACTGCCCCCAGGTCCCTGTTGTTGTAGGGGTGGTGGGTTAACCTGGGTGCCCTGTAGTGGTGGACACACCGCTGATTGACATGTCCTGGAGACAGAGGCATGGGCCCGCTGGGTGGGTGCTGTGCTGGTGTTCCCAGAGGGGGGGTAGGTCTGCTGTGGCCTGTGGCTGTCTGAGGGGAACCGACTGTCCCGAGGTCCCCGATGGGCCGGGCTGGTCATCTGGGTCCAGGGAGACAGAGCTGCTGTCATCACTGTGGGCCTCTTCTGGGGGTGGAATGGACATTTCTGGACCCTCCTGGGCGGTGTCGTGGCGTTCGGGTCCTGCAGGAGTATAAGAGTATGGTTTTGCTTCTGTGTGTGCCATAGCGTGCAATGGGTGGGTGCCCGTGTACCCCAGTGCTGGCATTCCCTTGTGGGGGCTGTTGTGACGGTGGTTTGGGGGGGATGGGTATGTGCAGTGGGCATGCTTAGGTGATGGGTGTCCATGGTTTGTGGTCGCATGCAGGGCTTGGTGTTGGGATGGGTGGGTTGTGATGGTGAGACATTAGCAAGGAGGATGTGTGATGGGGGTGGGGGGGAGGGCGGGGGTATGATTTGGCATGCCGGTGGGTGGGGGGGATGAAGTAGTTGAGATTTGACTTACCAGAGTCCATTCCTCCGCCTACTCCTGCGAGGCCCTCAGGATGCAGGATCGCCAAGACCTGTTCCTCCCATGTTGTAAATTCTGGGGGTTGAGGTGGGGGTCCGCCGCCAGTCTTCTGCACCGCGATGTTGTGTCTGGATACCATGGAACGCACCTTCCCCCGTAGGTCGTTCCATCGCTTCCTGATGTCGTCCCGATTTCGTGGATGCTGACCCACAGCGTTGACCCTGTCCACTATTCTTTGCCATAGCTCCATCTTCCTGGCAATGGTGGTGTGCTGCACCTGTGCCCCGAAGAGCTGGGGCTCTACCCGAACTATTTCCTCCACCATGACCCTGAGTTCAGCGTCTGTAAACCTGGGGTGTCTTTGGGGTGCCATGGGGTGGTGTGGATGAGGTGTGGGGTGGCGTTTGTGGTGATGAGTGTGGTGAGTGTGGTGGTGTGTGGTGTTTTGTGCGTGGATGTTGTGTGAGTGATGGTGTTATGTGCCTGTGAATGCTCTGTACTAGCTGGTGGTGTCTCTCTCTGGCCTTAGTCAATAAATGGTGGTCGTAGGGGTTTGTGGGTGATGTGGGTGTGTGTTTTATATTGTGTTGGGTGTGTGGGAGTGGTGTTTGTATGTGTATCAGGTGTGTGTATTTCAAAATGTCCAATGTGGCAGTGTTTTGGAGCTGTGTGTGTATTTTGAGCGCGGCGGTGTGTACCGCCAATGGAATACCGCGGTTGAAAGACCGCCACGTGGATTTGTGGGTCGGAATGGAATGGGCGTATTTCTGTTGGCGTGACGGTGGAGGTTTGGTCATCGCCAGTTTTTCACTGGCCATTGGTGTGGCGGACTTTTGTGGATGTCGGGTTTTTGGCGGTTTGCCTGTTGCGGGTCAGAATGACCGTGGCGGTTTCCCGCGCCCGCGGCAGTGTTATGGCGGTCTTCTGACCGGCGGTAAGCGCATTTTACCGCCGAGGTCAGAATGACCCCCTTTATTCCTATGTATCTTATCCCTGAGGTTGGCTATGGGCATATTTATTGTGAATGCTGCCATTAGTGCTACTGCATCAATACTAAAGCATTGATATTGGTGACCTTATTTTCAGAAGAATGCAGAGAAAAAAGTGCAGCAATGCAAACATTTTCAATGAATTATGTTCTCTGCTGTGGGGAGACCAGCACCTCCTCCTCTTACGATATCCATTAAACCCTTCAGTGTTGTTTACTTCAACCGTGTTTCCCTGCTCCCAGCAGTCGCTCAATATAAGTAAATATTGGTTGTGGTAAATTCTGTCAGGAATAAGGTAGTTTTGTGGACTCTGGGATTTGCCTCTGGGACTGGTTGCTCTAGAATCTGATTGAGAAATCAAGGAATGGTATGGAGGATTCACTATGTTGTTTGGGGTGCCAGAATCATCACAAGTAGAGGTCAAGAGGTGGGGACGTCCACCTCATCATTGGTAGCAGGGCTTTATACACTGTCCACTGCTCTTTGGAAGGAAGCTGGCAACGTTTCTGTGTTTTAACAGCTCTTTTGATCAATTCGATCTGTTGTTGTGATTGCCTGCCTCTTAGATTATGATTTGGTTGTGTCTGCGTAACTGTTTCAGTCAAGATTGACATGAGCCATAAGGCACCTTTTCTGACTGAAAACTAGTATTGCAAAGCTGTTTCATTCTGTCTCAGAGAAGTACTGCTCGCTAATTTAAGTCCACACTGCACAATTCAACCTCGTCATATAAGACCTAAGTGTCAATGCTTGAGCTGTTTTGAATCTATCATCCTAAGCATTCATTTGAAACAACAAGCTATGCTTTCGGTTAATTGCAGGGAACTGGCTCCACTAATCAGAGAGCATCAGGTGTTCTACAATGCCATTCAGTTGCTCACTGTGATAGCTGCTACTCTTATTCTTGACTTACACTGACACGTGCTGACTTGTGAGGGACTGTCAATATCATCATTTTCAGATGCATTTGGTGTCATAAAGTGATCCAACAGCTGCACCTTCAACTCCATCTTTGATGCAGTATTCATCTGCAACTTTAACAGCAGGCCTGCCCCCTCACACGATGTCACCATGTGACACACAATATCAACTTCCTTCACACAGTTACCCAGTGAGGAACCAATATCACAAGGTGGCAGGTAAAAAAAGCTGAAAACCACTGTGCACAGTGGTTTTCAGCTCGTTGTTTGAGGCTTTGAATTGCCAACATCCAGGACATTATCAACAGCCTCAGCAATATATTTTTGTTAGGAGAGGGTTTCGGGCTAGGGTTTGGGGAACAATTACCACTTAATGTGTTTCTCAGCATGAGGCACCACCCCGCCTTGTCCCATCCCCTTCTCACATGGTGTAATTTCCAATTTAGTTGGCATGTCTGCAACAGTTTCAATCTTTGATCATATTTTGGCTTCGGCATCATCCACAGTTTATAAGTACCAGTATGCCTGCAATTAGTTTCAAAGTCTGAAACTTTACTGATGCAAGTAAGAATAGAAGAGCATCTTTGTTTCTGTCTACAGATTATCTCTTTATTGTTTCAGATCTAAAAGTTTCCATTTGAGGAGTTGTTTACCAAAGACTGGTTTAATCATACAATACAATCAATTATTCAAATGCCATTACGGTGTTGCAATTTGTTTTTAAATGTGTCATTTATTAATCACTTTCATTGCCAATGTTGTGTTTATTTTTATAGTTGCGTCTATTCATATAACCTGCGCTCGATTAGGGCATTTAGGTTCACAAAGTCTTTATCATATATAGTGTGGATTTTTTGCGTCAATCTATTCATGTGGAAGAGGGTTTCAAAACTCACTAATACAAATAATGTTTCTGTAGTTTCACAGAACTGACTGTTAGTTGAAACACACCATTCTCAAGTATTAAGCAGGTCTTGTGTGGTTTACAGTCTGCCAGATTTCTTCCTTGAAGTTGTTAAATTGGCTTAGCCTGCAATTTGTCAGAGAGTTTAGAGTTTCTAAAACTGGTCTCCGTTTGCTTTTGCCACCAAACCTTATCATGCACCTATCTCAGGTTGCGGCTTGGGTTTCTCTAGGTGAAACACAAAATAATTTACCAATAATCACTAATTTGGAGATGTTTGTTTCTAATATTCATTCCTTACTTAGTTCAGACAGTAGCTGTCACTCCGCTTGTGATCACTGCGACCGTCCCAGGAGAACAGAATGTGCTGATTTCCTGTGTCACGAGTGATGGCAGTAAAGAGGAAGTACTAGGGAACTAGCGCTTCCCCACTCCTGGCTTACCTCACACTGGGGACATTCTGGGCCATGGGAGGACCAGACGGTTCTTGTGTGGCCATCTTACTGGCCATTCTTCATCCCAGTATCCCTTTGTAGGGGTTCTGCAGAACTATGTATCAGTCCAATCCAAAATGGTTGACACCATTTGTACTGCAAAGCAAAGACTAACACGTATTACTAAGTATTCTCCAGAACAAGTACATACTGTGGATGGAAGTCCCTCAATGTCTAGGGTTGTAATCAAATTGACACCATTACAGCTAATCTTTGGTTCTCATCAAGAGGAGACCTCTTTCAATATAATTGCCACGTCATAGAGGTACCGTGGTTGACACAACACAATCCCTACATCATCTGGAAGACTCATACCATTTCCTTATCATCTAATTTTTGTCATACTCACTGCTATTCAACTTGGGGGGGGGGGGTTGACCCCTAAAGAGTTCACTCCAGGTCTAACCTCTAAAACCAAAATGGAAATTTCCCTTCATAGAATACCAGCCTTGTGCCACCACTATGCAGATTTCTTTGAAAAATCAAAGAACCTAGTTCTACTTCCTCATATAGAATTTGACTGCACAATCTGATAAAACCTGGATCTACTATTGTTGGAAAATGGGTTATTGGTAAGGGCAGGTAAGTACCTACATTTAGCAATAGGCCACTAACCTCCACTTAGGTCCACTTAGGTCTCAGTAAATTAAACCCAGCTCAACCCTTGGTAGTTTGGCAACGAGCGACAAGGCTTAACTTAGGAGACAAAGCGTAAAGCATTGAAATATCACAAAACGGTAATTAAATAAAACACAGGAAACAGTTTAAAAACCTGAAATCAATTTGTAAAAATAGATCATATTTTTATCTTTAAAATGACACCAAAACAAATAAAATCGGATAAGGGGAACCGGAGATATGAATTTTAAAAGAATTAATGCTTTCTAGCGCAAAGAAGCAACTAGCGTGCAAACGGTTAAAAAGGTCACACTAGAAAGGAACAAAGTCCAGAGTTCAGGCCACCCACGAGGTAACACTGTCGCACTTACTTTCAGAAATGTTTGATTCAGGAAAGTGGTCCACAGCACCAGCCAAGGGTTCAGAGGCTCTGGTGTGCCTCTTGGGGTCTGGGACTACAACTCCCACAATGCACCTCTTCAACTTATGGAGTTGCTCCAAACATTCCCAAACTTCTGGATCTTTTTCCAGAGGTCCTTTTTGTGTCCTTGAAGTGTTCACAACTTGATCCATGGTTCCAGAAGCTCTGAGTTGCTCCTTGGGAGTTGGGACTACAATTCCCAGAATGCACCACGTCAGAATCCTCAAATGGCCACTGTACACTGGTCAGCTGGGATCTGCTTGCAGGACTTGATGCAGGAGACTCTGGGCAGCTCCTTTGTACCTGTAAACAGGGAGTCCCTTCTTGAAGCAGTAGAAGACAGGTAAAGTCCTTTTTGTGGTGAAGCCCAAGTGTGCAGCTGCTGCAGTCCTTCTGAGTGCAGGGTCCAGGTGCAGGCCAGGGGTCCAGCAGGGCAGTCCTTCTTCTTCTGTAGTTCTTCCTGGTAGAGATGTGGTAGGGAAATGAGGTGTGGGTGCAGGTCTGCCATTTTTATCCCTGCTCCTGGGTGCAAAACAGGGGGGTCCTGGTTCTCCAATAAGGGGCAGGGTCCTTCCCCCTGTGATGACCACTTCCTGGGTAGTGTGGCAAAAATCAATCCCAGGCAGCAACATTCCTCAAAAATCCATCATGGCTGAAAATGATTTTTGGAGGTTACATCTGGCTGAGCCCACACACTGGTGTGGCTAAAAATCACAAACATACCCCTCTCCTGCCCTCTCCTAATCTAATCAAGGGGGCACCTAGTTGTCTGGGGTTGCAGGATGTGGGGGTGTTTCTGGGTTGCTCCAAATGTCCTTCTCTGCCTTTGAAGTCCAGTTTGGCAGCCCTCCCCCTTCCTGCCTCACCATCTGCTGAGGGGAGTTCTCCTCCCACAGGCACATCTCTTTTTGTGAAGCCAGGCCACTTCACACCTCATCAAGGCAGCCTGGCCAGGCTGCCAGAGGCTAGCCAATCAGAGCACAGCAGCAAAAACCCTGCAGGGCTGAAGTTGGCAACTTTTTAGGTAAAGTTTAGAACTCTTTACCTGAACAAGTTATATTAAATCCCACAACTGGAAGTTGTGGGATTTATTATAACAATGAATTTGATACCAAACCCTTGGTATCTGTCATTTAAGGGGACTTTTAAAATTACACATTTGGCTGTTTTATCTCACCAGTGCTTATAAAACTATTTTTATTTTATTTTATTTTTATAATTACATGCCACCCAGCCCTAGGGGCACATAGGGCACATCCTAGGGGTGACTTATATGTAAAAATAAGGTAGTTTAAGACTTTGGAACTACTTTTAATTCCAAAGTCGAATTTGCATATAACTTTAATTTAAAAGCAGCCAGCAAGCCTTTAAAATGGCACTGGGTGCCTCGGCAGTGCACCTATGGGTGCACTACCTATGCTGGGGTCCCTAAACCTACATGCCCTACCATATGCTAGGGATTTAAAGGTAGGTTGACTTAGCCAATTATAATTAGCCTAATTTGCATTCAGATTTTACACAGAGCAAAGGCCCTGGGACTGGTTAGCAGTACCCAGGGCACCATCAGAGTCAGGAAAACACCAGCAAAAAGTGGAAAATAGGGGCACAAAGTTAGGGGGCCTCTGCAATCAGTCCTGTTCTCTCACAGCTATGATCTTTGGAACTATTTATTCTCTGTCCCAATTTGAGAAAAAGGTCCTTAAACAATATCTAGAGAACAATTTACAAAATTGACTTATCACACGATCATCATGCCCCACTGGAGCCTCAATGTTTTTCGCACTCAAGAAATACTGTATAATGAAATAAAGATCCTGTATTGACTATTGAGGACTGAATAAAATTACCGTCAAGGATCACTATCCTCTGACACTGTTCAAAGACATTTGGAAATTTGTAAAATGGTCTCAGATATTCACAAACTTGATCTATGTGGAGCTTTTCACTTTCTATCTATCAAAGAGGGAGTCAAGTGGAAGGCTTCCTTTAGGCAACTTTGAATTTCAGGCCTTGTTCTTTAGCTTGGATCACATTTTGTCTGAAATTCTGAATCAATTTGTTGTCATTCATCTGGATGACATCCTGTTATTTACCAAAGGTCCATCTTTACATTATTTACATATATATCAGATGCTTTACTGGCCTCGTCTTAACCGATTATCTTGTACACCTGAAAAGAGTGACTTCCATTATTCTGAAGTTGAATATATCGGATTTCAGTGGAATAGCCAAGGAGTATCAATGGATCGCAAAAGAGGTAGCTGCAATATTAGATTGGCTAGCCCCATTTAATGTCCAGGAGTCTTGGCGGCTCATTGGCTATACCAACTTTTACCGCCAATTCATTGCCAGTTTTGCACTTCTTACCAGTCATATAACAGAGATCCCACAGAAGGATATGCTGCTTCAAGGTTTCTGTTGGGACTTTCAATCTGAAACTGCCTTCTGGGAACTAAAACGAGCCTTCATCAAGCACCCACTGTTTGGCATCTTGATCCTATGCAAAAATTCATAGTTGACACAGATGCCTCAGAAAGCGCTATCAGTGCTGTCTCACTGCAATTCCAAAAAGATAATGGATTAGAACATCACATCTTCCATCTCTCACATACCCTGACTGATTCTGACAGAATCTACTCAGTTCTGGAGAGAGAACTTCTTGCTATGACATTAGCCTGCTCTAAATGGAAATATTTGTTAATGGGGCCTCGAGAACTGTTCAAGAGTTCTGTCATTTTCTAGTGTAAAGATTGGACCCCATGGTGCCGTTGTGGGTGACACCCGGTGGTAAGATGGCAGAATCCTGACAAACGCCAGACATCCATTGTTAATTGGAGTAGGCCCTGTTGAGACCTATAAAACTGGATTTGCATTACAGATTCTCTAGTCACATGACCTCAAGTGTACATGGAATAGCCACTATCTGGAATGGCAGATCTAGCTCAAACATGTTACCCAACAGAAACAGAAATTAGTACACTAACTTTTCTCCCTCTTGGAAAATTAAGGAAAAAGTAGCCTTTTCCCACTACAAAAGATTGCATCTCTCATGATCATTTCTCCTAGACCAGGAATACTGGCCTTGTGGTAGAATAGATGTTAAATGGACAAATTCTATTGGACTTTATACCTAGATTGTAATGTAACCATATCAGAATCTAATTTGATGAGGAGAAATGTCTATACAACTGCACCACCAGTACCAAAACCTCACTGGAAAATGGTTAAGATGCTGAAATGTGCAAGGATAGATATGCCTTTGAGGATTGTGGTAATCTTCAGCCAAAGATCTGGACCCACTGAGAATCTTTGCTATGCCTGAGTCTTTCTGGAGATATCAAACACTTGGATACTTCACAAGAGAATGAAGGGGAAAATGGGGAAGGGGAACAGAAATTGCAGAAGTACTTGCTGTGGTGGAGCGTCATTGGGTATTCCTGGTCTAGATTGGCATCTGTTAGTGGACTGGTGCACTGACTGACTCTCAAGCAAGAGAGGTTCTAGATAAAATGGTATGTTCCTGGACGTTAACGAATATGCAGTACAAAGTATGAGTAAGTTGTTGCACAGAAGAACATCTCTTAATTGTTGGGTTGAGTATCTTAACCTGATTCTGGCTGAGAGAGACAGTGGTGAGACCAGAATTCAACCAGGATATCAGCACTGATCCCAAGATGCCAAAACAGTAAACTCTTCAAGCAGCAGCAGCCAGGTGTTAGACAAACAACATATAAACACCAAAGACAAAGTTCAATAGGCACAAAGACAGAGTCAAACCTGAAGGGAAAACCAGAAAAGGAGTAAACAGTAATGGGGCTGCGACCCATGGTCTGGTGGACTAACCAGTGCCTAATTTGTGCTTGTTGCTTCTGGTGCGGAGCTCCGGCACTTATTCTACAGGGCCGGCATTTATTCTTCTGCCTCAAGCATTTACTGCGAGCAAAAGACACATATGGTAAAGCCGGAGGAAGACAAAAACAAAAAAACGTCACGGTGGGAGAAAGCAGAAAGCTGCACAAGTGAGCTAAAGGGGCAGGAAGTGACTTTAAATGGATTGAAGGCCCGAGATGGCTTCAGGATTAGGCTGTCTCAGTATTTCGTGCTCGCACATTTAAATGCAGCAGCCACGTGTTTAAGAGGAGAGCTTTGGGCACTGGCACGTTTTTATTGACAAAATAAGCACTGGGACTAACTAATTGGGAGTGGAGAGCCAATATAACTGTGTATCATTGCTAGGCAGGAAGCCATCAGTGCAGGTAATGGGAATCCATAGGTAAGAAAATCCCACCACGTGGAAGTTTCTTCCCAGATGGCATTGCCCAGTCCTGCAAAGTACTTGTTATTCCTCTGTCCTAATCGAATGATTCTATGGTTTACATGTGGATGACGTTGCATTAGTGATGTGTCTTGTAGAACTGAACAGATCTTACTTTGAGCTAGTGGCTCTGTGACCCCTCCTGAGTAACTTCTATACTGAAACCCTGACGGGTCGCTAGAACAAGGGGGCTTTGGCATTGTTAAAAAGAAGAAGAGCTCGCTAACAGAGGGTCTTTGTAATTTAGCTAACACATGGAAATCTGTGATTTCAATTGCTATTAGGATGATCTACTCAATATTTTTATGTAATAGAATTAAACATAACATTTGGCTAGTTGAATGCAAAGCATGGGATTCCTTGTGTTCACACTACCATCTGAAAAAAAGCTCTAGATGCTTGCCACTTTATGCAGATATCAGAACCAAGGCACTAGGAGATAAGGCAGCTCTCACCAAAATAAGTGTGGTACCCATAAGACTAAGAATGTAAACCCATGTTTCACAATTCCCCAGTCTACTTGTGTTCGATTTTAACTTGACTTAACAAAAATAACGTCCTCCTAGCTGCCTTTCAGGAAAGAAAAACAAAGTAGAAGAGTCCTCTCAGCCATCTCTGTTTAGCTGCTTCTTTATTTCCATCCCTGAAGTTCTCTGTAGTAACAGCATTTTTCAGGCTGTTCATTAGCTCTATCTGGAACAAGTTACCAATTAGACTCCTCCATAGCTACTGGGGCTTGAGCTGCAATGTGGAAAGAGAGTGACACAATAGTTTCCATTATTTAAGAATCACTTACTGCCTGGAACCACATTACCTAGACATGGATGTAGATTAACCTAAGAGTTGGGGGCAGCGACAATTACATCTCATATGTTTTGCTGTTCAGTGGCATCACAGTGCAGGCATCTTGCCACACCCTTAGCTCCTTAATATCCTAATGTTAAGGATAAGAGTGAACAGACAGTAAACAGGGAGCCTGGATCCCATTTAACTTTATATTCATGATGCTCCCTTCTTGACCTCAGAGACCGAGGTAGCAAGGTTAGCATTACCAGAGGCAGTGTTGTAAAGGTCTGTCGGGATGTCTTGAAGTGCTAGGTGGGTCAGCTTGAAAGGACCATTGTCTGAGCTTTTTTTGTTTCTTTTGTGGGTCACATGACTGTAATGTGCCATACTGAACAGTGTTAGATTCGGACAAGCACAGTGATGGCAAGTCACCCATTATAAAAAAGGCAGAAAGACATGCCTAAGCGCCAGTTTGTCAACTGTTACTCTGTGTGGGTGTCCCGTTATTCTAGTGCCACATAACACCATCAAGTTGGCTTAAAGGATCGGGTAATATCAGATTGAGCATTTTCAAGTGAGACACGCCCTTCAAATCTATGCTCACCCTCACTGGCTCATCCAGCACATCGCACTGCAGTCACTGTGCCTGCACTCAATTGGACAATAACTGCAGGATTACACATGTGATCTCCCCTCACTAAAGGCAGTGAAGTCTTCTTTGCCAGTAACATCAATACACTGGAAATCGGGAAAAAAGCTCATGGCTGTCAAAAGCCATGTGCATCTCCACCTTATGGCCCGCCAGTTCAATGCATCCACCATTAACCTGCTTTTACGTCTGGCCTCCGAACATAGCACGGCTGTAAGGGAAGCACTCCCTTGTGCTCTAGTCTCAAACCAAGCTCACTGCACCACCACAATCATTAATCAGTGGAAAAAGGTGAAGAAAGGCAGAAATTTAAAGGTGCACAAATAAGAAAAATCTATGAGTCAAAGCCTACAGATGTTTTTTTCCACCCTGCAGTGTCCACGACAGCTAAGCCCCTTTCCCACAAGCAGGCGCACTTCACAGGATTGCCAGACCAGCAGAGAGAGAGGGGAGGGAAACAAGACACATAGGTGGTCATTCTGACCTCGGCGGTAAAAGGCGCCTACCGCCGGTCAGAAATCCTCCATAATTCCGCCGCGGTCGCAGTAACCCGCCACGGTCATTCTGACCCGCAGCAGCCAAACCTCCGAAAATCCGACAGCCACAACAGACCGCCAGACCAGCGGTCGGCGGAAAAGTGGAGGTGACCAAACCTCCACCGTCACGCCAACAGAAATACGCCCATGCCATTACGACCCACGAATCCACGCGGCGGTCTTTCAAACGCGGTTTTCCATTGGCGGTACACACCGCCGCGGTCAGAATACACACAAACGAACAAAACTCAGCCACATTGGCCGATTTGAATTCCACACACCTGATACACATACACACACCACTACCACACACACAATACAATATAAAACACACACCCATATCACCCACAAACCCCTACGACCAAAAATTCAGAAAGAAGCACTGAGAGACACATCAGCGATCACAGAATACCATCACACAGAGGCACACTACACCATCACCCACACAATATCCACACACAAAACAACACACACCACCACACTCAACACACTTAACTACACATACTCCACCCCACACATCATACACACCACTCCATGGCACCCCAAAGACACCCCCGCTTCTCAGACGAAGAACTCAGGGTCATGGTGGAGGAAATCGTTCGGGTAGAGCCCCAGCTCTTCGGCACACAGGTCCAATACACCAGCATTGCCCGGAGGACGGAGCTATGGCAGAGGATTGTCGACAGGGTCAACGCTGTGGGACAGCACCCCAGAAATCGGGAAGACATCAGGAAGCGATGGAACGACCTACGGGGGAAGGTGCGTTCCATGGTATCCAGGCACAACATCGCCGTGCAGAAGACTGGCGGAGGACCCCCACCTCAACCCCCACAATTTACAACATGGGAGGAGGAAGTCTTGAACATCCTGCATCCTGACGGCCTCGCAGGGGTCGGCGGAGGAATGGATACTGGTAAGTTGAAGCTTCACTACTGCTTCCCCCCCACCTGCATGCCAAATCATACCCCAACCCTCACCCCCATCCTCGAACCCCACCCTCACCCCCACCCCCATCCTCACCCCCACCCTCACCCCCAGCACCATCCTCACCCCCACCACCATCCTCACCCCCACCACCATCCTCACCCCCACCTCCAGCACACCTATTCCCTGCCAACGTCTCACCATCACAACCGACACATCCCAAAACCTAGGCCTGCATGCGTCCACTAAGCATGGACACCCATCACCAATGCATATACACATCCCCCCACAAGCCACCCTCACCAAAGCCCCCACACACGAATGCCAGCACTTGGGGACACGGGAACCCACAGATACACCCATATGCCACACATTGAAACTATAACCATACCTCTATACCCCTGCAGGACCCGACCGTCAACACACCGCCACGGAGGGCCCAGAATTCTCCACACCCCCCACCCAAGAGGCCGTCAGCGATGACAGCAGCTCTGTCGATCTGGACACTGATGACCAGCCCGGACCATCGGGGACCTCTGGACAGTCGGTTCCCCTCACACAGGCACAGGCCACTACAGACCCAAACCCCTCTGGGAACACCAGCATAGCTCCCACCCAGCGGGCCCATGCCTCTGTCTCCAGGGCGCGTCAATCTGCGGTGTGTCTACCACTACAGGGCACCCAGGATAACCCACCACCCCAACAACAACAGGGACCTGGGGGCAGTGGTAGTGGGCACACCGGCCAGGGGGCAGAGGCCCAGGGAAACAGGGCAACTCGGAGGGCAGCTGTGCGACAGGGGGGGGACGGGCCCAGGGAACCCACTCTCCACGAGGCCCTCACCACCATCATGGGAGCATACAACCGCTCCCAGGAGACGATGGCGACAGTACTGGCCCGGTTCCAGGAGATCCAGGTACTGCAGGAGGAACACTATCGGGGGTACAGGGAGGACATCAGAGCCCTCACCTCCACCCTGGTTACCATGGTAGGGCTGCTGCAGGACCTCATCAACACCAGGACGGACACTCAACAACAACAAAGGGCCCCTGCCACTAGCCTGGACCAAGAACAGCAACCACCTCCGCCGGCGCTAGTGGACAGGAGGCCCCCGCACAACAGCAGCCCACCAGACCCCCACCTCCTGCAGGAGAAGAACCACCCCGCAAGAGGGCCCTGAGATCTCGCAAGAAGACAGAGTAGGATGTCAAGACCCCCGCCAGCAAAGGATAACACCTGATGTCATCCCACTGTCCCACATTGTCACCCTGTCCATCCTTGAACTGCCCATGCTCCATCTCTCCACAGGCCTCTGGACAATGCACCTGTGTGACTGTTACTCTGGACTCTGCCATGGACATTCCTTCACCATAGCCCCCACCCACTTGAAACCACCCATCCCATTTTGAGCACTGAAATAAACACCTATTTTGCACAAAACTATCTGGAGTCTGGCTGTGATTTCAAAATATTGTAATTGACATGACAGTGCAAATATGTCCTTGTACATAGTGAAGTCAACAAACAGCTGCCACAAAGCTGTAGTCCATGGGGAAACGAAGCACAGGACTCGTAGTGGGGACCCCAGATCTGAAATAGGGAGGGAAAAGCCACAACTCAGTCATCATACACTGGGGCAAATAGACAGGCAGCAGAGATGCAGGAGAGTAGTTCACATTTACTAAATTATGTTTGAATTGTTACCTGTGTCCTATTGGAAGTACTGTTCAATGATTCTGTCCCTGTTGTCTGTTTCAGCCCCGTCGTCTTCCTCCTCGTCACTCTCCACAGGTTCCACAGCTGCCACAACACCACCGTCTCGACCATCCTCCTGCAGGAAAGGCACCTGGCGGCGCAAAGCCAGGTTGTGAAGCATGCAGCAGGCCACGATGATGTGACACACCTTCTTAGGTGAGTACATTAGGGATCCACCTGTCATATGCAGGCACCTAAACCTGGCCTTTAGGAGGCCAAAGGTGCGTTCGATCACCCTCCTAGTACGCCCATGGGCTTCATTGTACCGTTCCTCTGCCCTGGTCCGGGGATTCCTTACTGGGGTCAGTAGCCACGACAGGTTGGGGTACCCAGAGTCCCCCAATAGCCATACACGGTGTCTCTCTAGCTGTTCCATCACGTAAGGGATGCTGCTATTCCTCAGGATGTAGGCGTCATGCACTGACCCTGGGAATTTGGCATTTACATGCGAGATGTACTGGTCAGCCAAACACACCACCTGGATGTTCATGGAATGGTAACTTTTTCTGTTCCTGTACACCTGCTCCCTGTCTCTTGGGGGAACCAAAGCCACATGGGTCCCATCAATGGCACCAATGACGTTGGGAATATGTCCAAGGGCGTAGAAATCACCCTTCACTGTAGCCAATTCGCCCACCTCAGGGAAAATGATGTAGCTCCTCACGTATTTCATCAGGGCAGACAACACTCTGGATAACACCTTCGAAAACATGGGCTGAGACATCCCAGAAGCAATTCCCACTGTTGTCTGAAATGACCCACTTGCCAAGAAATGGAGTACTGACAGGACCTGCACCAGAGGGGGAATCCCTGTGGGTTGGCGGATGGGGCACATCAGGTCGGGCTCCAGCTGGGCACACAGTTCATGTATAGTGGCACGGTCAAGCCGGTAGGTCAGGATAATGTGGCGTTCTTCCATTGTCGACAGGTCCACCAGCGGTCGGTACACGCGAGGATTCATCCGTCTCCTCGCCAAACCCAGCGGACGGTGCCTAGGAAGGACAACATGGAGCACAGAGTCAAGCAACCCACAGGTACGTACTCACAGCTTGCACAGTAAACGATTCTCTATGCAGTGAATGGCGTGTCTGAGTGGCTATGCAAGGCCTAGGCCTGTGTGACGCAGTTGAAATTGAGCCATGTGGACCCTCGAAATGGCGGCTGCCTGACCTGTGAAGTGTGACAATGGGATGTGAGGTCAATGCGCTGGCGTGGCACACCGCGGCGGTCGGCGGTCGAAGACCGCGGCGCGAAGCCGCATTGGTTAACATTGAAGCCTATGGGTTTCAGGAGCCAATAGCGAAGGGCGCCGGTGGTGGCGGTACGCACCGCCGCGGTACGCACCGCCGCGGACGTGACCGCCATTTTCTATCTACTTATCCACTTGCGACTTGAACTTTCACAGGAGAGGACCTATACTGCAAGTGTTGCTGTGACCTCGGTCTGGAAGGGACAATGGCTGCTGCGACTGGGGAAAGGGCCCTTGCCTTCACTGGAGAGGAGTTGGAGAAACTTGTGGATGGGGTCCTCCCCCAGTATGCGCTACTCTACGGTCCTCCAGACCAACAAGTGAGTTTAATTCAATATGGATTTGGGGCCACTGGCTGGCTTGGGGGCCTGGCGGGGGCCTGGCGGGGATGGGGGGCATGTTGGGGCTGGCGGGGGGCCTGGCGGGGGGCCTGGCGGGGATGGGGGGCATGTTGGGCCTGGCGGGGGGCCTGGCAGGGGGCCTGGCGGGGATGGGGGGCATGTTGGGCCTGGCGGGGGGCCTGATGGGGATGGGGGGCATGTTGGGCCTGGCGGGGGCCTGGCGGGGGGCCTGGCGGGGATGGGGGGCATGTTGGGCCTGGCAGGGGGGCCTGGCGGGGGGCCTGGTGGGGATGGGGGGCATGTTGGGCCTGGCGGGGGGCCTGGCGGGGATGGGGGGCATGTTGGGGCTGGCGGGGGGCCTGGCGGGGATGGGGGGCATGTTGGGCCTGGCGGGGGGCCTGGCGGGGATGGAGGGCATGTTGGGCCTGGCGGGGGGCCTGGCGGGGATGGGGGGCATGTTGGGCCTGGCGGGGGGTCTGGCGGGGGGCCTGGCGGGGATGGGGGGCATGTTGGGCCTGGCGGGGGCCTGGCGGGGATGGGGGGCATGTTGGGCCTGGCGGGGGCCTGGCGGGGATGGGGGGCATGTTGGGCCTGGCGGGGGCCTGGCGGGGGGCCTGGCGGGGATGGGGGGCGTTGGGCCACTGGCAACGAAAATGCAGACAAACTTGAACGTGGTATTTCTCCCTCCCTGTACGTGTCACATAGGTCCGCGCCCATGAGAAGATCGGGATTTGGCGTGCCATCGCCAAGGAAGTCCGGACCCTGGGGGTCCACCATCGACGGGGCACCCACTGCCGCAAGAGGTGGGAGGACATCCGCCGCGGGACCAAGAAGACCGCCGAGTCTCTGCTGGGGATGGCCTCCCAACGTAGGCGGGGTGCCTGCCGTCAACTGACCCCCCTGATGTTCCGGATCCTGGCGGTGGCCTACCCTGATTTGGATGGGCGCGTGAGGGCAGCACAGCAGACACAAGGGGGTGAGTACAAGCATTATCTACTCTGTTGTCGCGCAGTGGAGGTGTCTGGGTGGGGGAGGAGGGCTGTGGGTCCCCCTAGGCCAGGGCGATATCTGTAGGCTGGGCACCCCCGTAAGCCCCTGTGTCCCCAGCCACCACCCTCAGTAGTGTGTCAGTACAGCCATCCCTGGGCCGTGTCATCCATGGGTGCAGTTGTCAACTCTAGGCGTGTAGGGCATGTTCCACGGAATGCGTAGCGGACCCCAAGTGCGCAACTTAGTGCAGGGGGCATCTGTGTCTGTCATGTCCGCTAACTGTACCGGTGATCCATGTACTCAAAATCTCTTTATTTCTCTCTCCCCCCCCTTTTTGTTTGTCTTTCTGTGCTTGTGTGCATCAGCATCATCAGGCGGAGGAGAAGTGGCATCGGGGCAGGAGGGAGCTGCATCTCACATGGCCCAGGAGGGCCATGCCACAGAGTCTGACTGGACCAGTGAGACGGAGGGCGAGGGGAGCTCCACAACGGGGACGACTGGAGCCTGCAGCGACACGGACACGTCCTCGGAAGGGAGCTCCCTTGCGGGGGTGGCACCATCCGTGCCCCCCGCCATTACAGGTACAGCCGCCACCCAGCGCACCATCTCCGCCCTCCCAGCAGCCCCTCAGCGTTCGCCCCGTGCCCGCTCTGCCAGGAAGCCGGGCATCTCCTTCGCTCCAGGCACCTCAGGCCCTGCCCCTGTTACCCCCGCTACCCTCAGTGAGGAGGTCATTGACCTCCTCCGAACGCTCATTGTTGGGCAGACTACCCTTTTGAATGCCATCCAGGGGGTGGAGAGGGAGGTTCATCGCAGCAATGCGTACCTGGAGGGCATTCATTCGGCTCAGGCTGCCCATCAGCGATCGTTCCAGGCTCTGGCCTCAGCACTGACGGCAGCCATTGTCCCTGTCTCCTGCCTCCCTCTACTAACTCCCTCCTCCCAGTCTCCTGTTCCTCTGCCTGTCCCACCCACACCATCAGACCAGCCTGCACACACCTCAACACCCAAGAGCAGCTCATCCAAACATAAGCACCACAGATCACGCAGACATTCACACAAGCAACATTCCGATGCAGACATGCCAACAGTCACTACCACCTCTGTGACCCCCACCTCCTCGTCTCCCTCCTCCCTCCCTGTGACGTCTACACTCACACCTTCATTCACCTCACCATCAGCCAGTTTTTCCATCACCAGCATACCCTCCACTACAGTCCGCACACGTGCAGTCACCACCCACACTGCCATTTACACGTCCCCTGTGTCCTCTCCCACTGTGTCTGTCACCCCCTCTTCCACACCACACAAACGCAGCCACCCACCCACCCAACAGCCATCCACCTCACGACAGCCTCCCGCTCCTGCACCTGCACCCAAAGACAGCAAACTTGTCTCGCCTACAACCACATCCTCTCCCTCCACTCCCATACCCACTGTACCTACCACTCTCCATTGTCCCAAGAAAATCTATCTCTCTACTGCTACCTCCTTTCCTGACCCTGAGCCCCCCCCTCCTTCTCGTCGGGGTAAAAAGAGCACCTCAGCCACCACCAGCCCTGCAGCCCCCTTGACAAGGGTGCAGGGGTATTGGAGCCCACCAGCCCGCAGGTCTGGATCTTCGCCCAGCAGCAAGGGGACAGCCAGCCCACCCCCTGGGAAGAGGAGCAGAAGGCGGAAGGGCCGCCGCCGGAGCCCGGATTCGATATCCCCCCAGGACACTAGCCAGCCACCGTCAACAGCCACAGCTCCAAAGGGAGGAAAGGGCCACAGACTACCGACTAAGGAGGGCAAGGGCAGCAAGGCGGAGAAGTCAGGCAGCAGGCCTGCTGCCCATGGAGGACCCGTCACAGCTGCCCAGGAGGAGCCCGCAACCCCCATAGCCGCTGCCCCGGGAGGAACCGGCACAGCTGCCCCGGGAGAGCCCACCACCCCCATAGCCGCTGCCCAGGGAGGACCCAGCCCAGCTGGCCAGGAGGGCCCCACCACCCACAGCCCAGGTGGGCATTGAAGGAGCACCATCCCCGCTGCCCAGGAGGGCACCACCAGGCAATGAGCAGTTGGCCATAGAATGGCCGCCGTCTCCAGCACCGCTCCGCTGGGGACCGCCGTCTCAAGAACCGCTGAACTGGGCCCTTCAAGGCAAGAACCGCTGAACTGGGCCCTTCAAGGCAAGAACCGCTGAACTGGGCCCTTCAAGGCAAGAACCGCTGAACTGGGCCCCGCCGTCTCCAGCACCGCTCCGCTGGGGACCGCCGTCTCAAGAACCGCTGAACTGGGCCCTTCAAGGCAAGAACCGCTAAACTGGGCCCCGCCGTCTCCAGCACCGCTCCGCTGGGGACCGCCGTCTCAAGAACCGCTGAACTGGGCCCTTCAAGGCAAGAACCGCTGAACTGGGCCCTTCAAGGCAAGAACCGCTGAACTGGGCCCTTCCAGGCAGGAACCGCTGGCCCTTTGGCAGACGTGGCAGGGCAGGATCTGTCTCGGGCAGGGCTGCAGGATGTCCTCTGGCCAACATGCCTCCTCCAGTGGCAGTGGAGTCTGTTATGGACTGTTTGGACTGTGGCTTTGCTCTCCCCAGGATGGCCCAGTGGGCAGGCCACCCACTGTATGGACTGTTTGGACTGTGGCTTTGCTCTCCCCAGGATGGCCCAGTGGGCAGGCCACCCACTGTATGGACTGTTTGGACTGTGGCTTTGCTCTCCCCAGGATGGGCCAGTGGTCATGGAGTCCCCTCGTGGATCTGGCGTCGTGTACTCAAGTGGCTGAGGTGCCCCCCCTTCCCTTCCCCCTGAGGTGCCTGTCCTTTTTTCTTTCTGATGCCCCTGCAGTGTTCTCTCCGTGGAGTTCTTGTCGTGGGACTGGGCCTTGCCCCTTTGCTCAGGACCCCTGTGGTCCACGGACAGTGGTTGGACTACATTTAGTAGCTGTATATATTTTGTACATAGTTTATTTATTTATTTGGATTACTGCTGTCCATTTTTCAATATATCTGCCCGTTTGAGATCTCTTCTTTTGGTCTTTGCATTATTTCGGAAGGGGGGGGTTTGTGGGTTGTGACAGTGATCTGTGGGAATGCATTGATGTGTGTGTTGTAGTGGGTGTGGGTGGGTGGGTGTGTGCCGGTAATCTTTTCCCTCCCCTGTGTCGTAGGTGCAGTACTCACCGATGTCTTCCGCGCCGCCGGGCGTGCTCCTGGTACAGGAGCAGGTATAGGAGTGCGGGGATGACCTGCAACTCGGGTTCCATACTGCCGGAATCTCGCGTGGAGTATGTGGAGGTGAGCGTTTTCCCGTTCGTAGTCTGTTTCCGCCGTGTTTTTATCGGCGGTGCTCCCGCCCCGGAAAAGGTGGCGGATTGGTGGGTCGTGATAGGGTGGGCGGTACATTGTCTGCCGCCTGGCTGTTGGCGGGGACCGCCGCGCTGTTTGTTTGTTCCGCCGTGGCGGGCGGAGTGTTAATGCGGCGGGCTGTGTTGGCGGTTCCCGCCAGGGTCAGAATTGCATATTTTGGACCGCCGGTCTGTTGGCGGGTTGGCCGCCGCTTTATCACCGACCGCCAGGGTCAGAATGAGGGCCATATTGTTCTGTTCCATTTATAAAGAAGTGAGTGAGTATAATCTATGGGACATTTCATTGCTGCGTAGTATACAGCGATCCTAAACAGGTCAACACAGCAATTGAATACCCTTCCAGGAAGATTGGATGGTGGGTAGACCATAAACCCAAACACTCCTTCCTGCACCCCTCCAGGCTCTAGCTGCCCAGGTGCTAGCATTTCCACCTGCAGTGCCCATGTCACTGGCAGTTATCTAGGTTTGAGATATTGCATGCAACACCCTTTCTTTTAGTAGGCTTGCCTCCCATGTGCTGGCTGCATCCATTAGGGCCAACTTGATAAATATACTGAATAACTACTTCATCTCTACAAGAGAGACACACCCAAGAATAATATAGTTGCTTCTGCTGCACTATGAGTAGCAGCGCTGGGTACTCATATCAATCCACAAATTAATCTGGATTGAACAGTTTGTCCTCAGACAAGCACAAAGTGAGGGTAGTCCAATTTCTATGCCGCTTGAGAGTGCTAGAGTACTAGCTAGCACCTTTCAGGATGATTATACCAACAAGGAAGTGAGAGTACAGCTATTTCAAAGGTGCATCTCAGCCTATCAGCAATGCCAGATCTTGTAAAAACCAAGAATAAATCCAAACAAAATCCTAACGATGGGGATACCACACAAATGGGTAAATGCCACACAATGCCTACGGGCCTGATTAAACTTGAGATTAAGATCTGAGGAGTCGAGCCACGGGCAAGATAAAAAGCAGGAACAGTCCAAACAAATGAATGGGATGTGGCTATTCTGGGGGCAAAGGGCATCCAGCTAGAGGTACAGAATGTCAGGCACAAGGTAAAACGTGATCTGTCTGTGGCTGTCAAACCACTTAACGAATGTCTGAAGTGGAGGCCGACAAAGGTGACCAAGAAGAAGAGGCTCATTTCCTGCTAATCTTCACACCATTCACTCCATTCCACACCATACCCTGAAGTGGGTAGACTCTTTTGTAACTGATTCACACCCATATAGTTTCCTCATCTATGTCATAGACCACAAATTAAAAGGCAAGACGGTACCTTTGAAATACAAGGTCAAAATTCACAGACTCAAGCCTGTTGGGCTTATTGATACCAGAACATCTGTGAATGTTATGGGCAGGCTGCATTTAGACCTTCTCAACCTGAAACATGCCCTGAAAGAACCAGAACATGCATCCTCAGGTATGGCAGATATAACATCCCTCCCTGCTGCTGTGATGTTCCCCATATCATTTGACACGCGGCTCACGTCCAAAAAACAATATTATTGACTGTCGACAATGGCACAAGCATCCTCATCAGCTGTGCCATGGTGGAAGCTCTAGGGCTCACATCCTTCACATGGCCACGATAAGTTGATGCAATTGATTCAATTGATGTTGGAGTTCAATGCCTTCTTGAAGGCCTCGGTGCCTAAATCAAGGCCAGTGAAACTATACATAGACAACATGATCAAGTGAGTGGCCCTCCATCACCGAAGGGTTCCATTTCACTTTGCAAGATTGGACTACCTGATAGCTATCTAAAAGGGGATTGCAACCATGCAAAACCTAAGGCCCCCCCCTACAAAGTACATGGAGGGGTCTGCTCCGAACTCAACCAGGAGCTCTCAGTCCACGGTACTGCAGAGCTCAGGGCCCTGCCTGCACTGTGGGGGCTCTGGGGCCTTTGTGATGCCACTGAGCCTGAAACTGAAGAAATGTTTTTGATTATAAGAAAATAATTTTTATTTCAATGTGTTTAAGCTAACATCTGTAGGCTGCAATTAGAAAACCTAGGCCTCAAGTTGACATTATTAGGCCTGGGCTTGCCTGCACTGACATCTAGTTTAAAGCTGCTAAAAAGAATTATGCATTCATTGCTTTGTGAAAGAGCTTTCATATGTGCATGTTTTCGCTCATGTGTACTTCCATTTCAGAAAATAAGTGAAATAAAATTAATTTTCTTCAGGTTTTTTATAGTGTTTCATAAAATGCTTTTATTTGAGTGTCTTATGAGGAAGCAAAGCCAGGAAATACTAATACAGTAACATCTCAAGGTCTTTTGCTCAGGCCTGCTCAGTGACCTATTCATTTTGTCTTTTATAGTTTGGCGTTGCACAGTTATTTCCTTATGAACTAAAGTTTAATTATTCATGCAAAGTAGGCGTTCCTTGAAGTTTCTTGTTTCATGTCTCACGTTTATATGAATGATGATTTTTTTGTTAGCCCTATGATCTCACTTCACACTATGTCGAGAGCGTGCCTTTGTTTTCAGGGCACTTCATTAGCTCCCAGTTCGCAAGCATATCTATTTGAAATGTTTGTTGCTTATATTTCAGGCATTTCACAACAAAGACCTTGTTTATCTCAGAAGAAAAATGTTTCATTATGTTCCTTGCAGAACCTTAAGATCTTGCAATCAGCTGTTGCTTAGGGGTCCTTTGATTCAGCGTGCCCAAATGGGTGGTCGATCCTTTTCTTACTAGGCCCCTAAAATGTGGAATTCTCTTCCACTCTTCATCCGGGCCTCCTCTGATGAATCGCCTTTCAAAAAAAGGCTGAATACATGGCTCTTTCAATCTTGCTAAACTTTATTGTCTTGTGAGTCTGCATTAGCTCCAGGACGTCTTTGACAGCTGGCAACCATAGAAATAGCATATTCATTGTATGTAATCCTATAGAATGTACCCTTTTTGGGATGTGTGTCAGCCTTTTAATTTACTTTTGCAAAGGCAGATTCCATGCTAGTCTGCCTATTGACTTTACACTTAGACTTGTCCTTGCTTTTGAATTGAGCTGACTATTCACTTGACTGAAATAGGCATTATATTGATCCTTTCAGATTAGAATTATTTGATTGAAGTTGAATATGAATCTGACTAAGCACTTAGGGCTTCTGTAATAATTCCTGACTTTAATGAACCTTTTTGGTTTTGACTCTCAATCTTGTCCAGTGAAGGTTTATATTTTAATTTGAGGTCCAGCATCCTGTAGGACTCACACATCCCCTATCCTGCATATCAGCTACTTTAACGTTTTAGTGAAAGCATTGGCAATGTCATTAAAATATGTTAAGGCAAGCAGCTGTCCAGTGCAGCTATCTGAGGGAGCTACACATCATCGCTACTCTTGCTGACAGCTCTGAATGCTGGTTACCACTAGCTGATGCTCGATGAGATTAGATTTTATATTAGTACTTTTTCCACATGCTGGTCTCTGACATTACAAAAGAGTGAGCTTCAGAGTTTCCTTGTCTGCTGAGGTTTTTAAAAATGCATTAAGATAAATCCTAAACATAGCAGTCATTAATTTGTATAATAATTCTTTTATACATAACAAAACTGGTTGAATACAGAGAGCACCCTCAGGATACACTACAACAGTTGATGGAAACAGGTCTAACACTGCACAAGAAAAAATGTGACCAAATTCTTTAGTTTTGAATTCTTTTTAGCAAAAAACTCTATTTTGACTTTTGGAAGGTGGTGGATATTTGAAGGGCACCTGCTCCCAGGACAGCCACGGATTTTTAGGCATGATAAATTATTATGGGTGTTTCATTCCCAACCTTGCTACTATATCCGAAAATGTATGAAATGCTAGGAAATCCATAACCATGTGGTATGGTGCTCAGAACACAATTAGGCGTTCAAAAATATTAAATCAACAATTCTTAAGGACACTACCATGTCCTTTATTGACATTTAAGTATAGATGGAGGTGATCATTAACTGCAGTTCTGTTGGGCCTTTTGATTCCAGGAACATAGGAAAGATGACTGGCGTCTGATTGCTTTTGCCAGAAGAGCTCTGGCAGACACAGGAAAAAAGGCGCACTACCAGATAGAATGGGAAGGCTTTAGGCATTAGATGGGCCTGCACTTATTTTCGTATATATCACTTTGGAAGTAATTTCATTGTTTTGACTAACCACAAACTGCTTGTGCCCATTTTCAAGGGTGCAACACAGTGTTCCCCACCAAGAACTGAAAAGTGGGCACTTCAACTACAACAGTACAGCTCTGACATATAAATCAAGCCAGGCTCAGACACCCCAGCTGACTACCTGTCTTGCTACATGACAAAATCCACCACTGGGGATCTTTGGTTGGCACAGGTGATGAAATCATTTGTATAACTCACTTCCTTATTGGTATGCCTCCAGGGGATCTCACTAGCTCATATTGATCAGACACCAAAAGATGATGGGGACCTATTCACAAAGGTAAACTTACATGTTAGTAAATTCACACATATATGTCTATTCCTTCACTTTTGAGTAGCTTTACTACTTTACATAAAAGCATAGACTTACAATGTATCACCCCTTAATACAGTGGATGACGTCAATAAACACATCACATGAGACTGTAAAGATGCTACTAGTACTGACTTTATAACTGCATCTGACTTTGCCCACACTTTGTGGAGACCTCCACAGTGGGGGCAGAGGTCTCCTTATGGTAAAGTACAGGAACATTTTGTAAAGTCAATTAAAGTCCAAAAAAGTATTTGTAAGTTGAGAGTTAATGTAAATTAATTGTAAATATGCATTTTGAAATGTAGATTTTTGCTAGAAGAATTTACAGCATGACTACATACAAAAATAGAAATAATTTAAGTATACGTTAAAAGAAATTAAAATTATTTTTTGTAAAAAACCCTTCTGTAGTAAAATGTTTTTATTTATGTGTGTAATGTACAGAATTAATTTATTTTTTAAGTTGCATTTGTTTTTTAAATTAAAAAAGGCTTATTGCTTTTTTAGAATACAATAATATTTATTTATAAAAATATTTGTATAACATTAAATTAAATGTATATATATTTTATAAAGTATAAATATATTAATTTTGTTAACAATATTTTCTGTGAAGCTTTGTTTTATGTCCCTACCAACGTTATTTTCTAAGGGAGGTTGTTGAAGTATCTGTGAGGTCCTGGGTAGTGTTGAACTTAGAGCTGGAGTACATTTACCATTGTTTTGGGTTCTTTTTTGGTTCAGGTAACAATAGAAGTGCAATGTGTGGATAGCAATGGCCTTACTCTTTTGGGTGAGGTTGCATGTCCCTCTCTAAATTCCACCCAAGGTCTTATTTAAACCCCCCTTAATCCTCCCAAAACCCTCACCTTTAGTGTAAGCATTCATCATGTTCTAGCTGCTAGCCCTGTTCTGCCCACAATTTATATTAAAATGTGTACCTACATATGCGAGGGTCTCCTCAACCAGGGTGGAGATTTATGCACATAAAAGATATGAGTGGTGGAGTTAAAGACCTCTGTGCGTAGGTTCTAAATGTAGTGGTGGATGTATAGACCTCTGTGTGTGGGTACTAAATGTGGTAGTAAACTCAGTTTGTGAATAGGCCACAACCTGTGCATGTGGTTGGACAAAAGTGGAGTACATGGGAACAACTGGAGGATCCTCCTGGTTGCACACACTGAAAGAGAGAAGGACACAGGGAGTGCACTGTCTGACATATGTAAAGTCAAGTATGAACTAAGCCCCATTAGAGAAGCAACTGTTTAGAGAGGGGACAGGGTCATGATACCGAAAAGCCTTCAAGAATTCAAATTATTCTGGTTCATCAAGGTCATCAGGTGCATGGCCAAGGGGATGACTAAAACAAAAACCAAGCTGAGGCCAAAGGTTTTCCTGAATGGACAGACTTGCACCATGCACAATTACATCCTTCTCTGATTAACCCAGAAGATGCTTGTTTAGAGCTAGGGTTCCACGGGAGCATGGAGCTATCTTTTTCAGCGAAAGGACAATAATTGATAGTCTTCGTAGATCAGTCCACTGCATTTGATGACATCAAACCAACACTTTCCAGAAAAACTGATGGCTCTTTATTAAACAGACAGTATTTTCAGGGACATTTGGAAAATCTGAACATTCACCATCAGACAGTTATGCTTCGAAAACGTAAGCCAATGGGGAAGTTGAATCGTTTACATGTGTACACTAAACTGTGCATTGCAGTAAAGGAAGAGGAAAATGTTGAGTGGGCAGTCCATCACTTTTGTAGCAGTGATTAATTTATAGTTTATAATCTTTATTTTTTCACTCAAAACCTTTTCATTGATACGTTTTAAAAGTTTAGAAACATCAGGGAAGCATTGGGGAGTGGCTTTAGAAGACATTGGGCACATTGGCATAACATTAGAGGTAGAACCCAGCATGCGAAAGCATTGCACGTAGTGCAGATGATTCAATAGTTCCAGAAGGAGGAGAAAGTGACCTGCAAGTATCCAAGTAGCAAGTCTGAAGTGAATGTACCTTATACATTAACAATATTGAACAAAGGAATTAAAAAAATGGGAGGATAACAGCCTGAGTTGGGTATAAGCTGTAAAAGGTTGTCATCAGGGCTGGTAGTGGGGCAAGGATGGCCAGGGGGAATGTAAAGGTGAGGGAGAGAGTCGGGGGAGAGGTAGGGGTGTTGCAGCATTGGGGTCCTTTTTTTACCTATGAATCTGGTGTAATGTAGCTACTTCATACAAACAGTTGGAGAGCTTTAAGTCTGCGGGGGTGAAGCATGAGTGTTCTAATCAAGAAAAGCATTGAAGGAGAGGTTGCCAAATATAATCAAATTTGCTTTCAGTGCAGCTGATCCTATGAGACAGGCGCTGCATAGATAGGACGTGCCTCATGCAAATGTACTAATGAGCTATTGGTGGGGTGGAGGTTTTTTCCTAAAATAGGGCAACCAATTGTTTGGCAGCCTCCACCATGTGGCTTATTAAAAACCACTCAGCATGTGTCATGACTTTGAGATGTGGAGGTTTGATACCAAGGATGACTATCCGGTAGGACCCTGGGATGGGAAAGCCTATAACCCCCTTAATATGACAGAGGATTTCTTTCCTCCACATCTAGTTACAGTAGGCATGATGGTATATTGCAGTGCTGAGCCTTCACTATGTGGGCAATGTGACAGATATTGTCTGCTGCTTGTCTGTCCAGTATGAAGCCAACCTGGTCCGGGTCGATGAGATCTGGGAGGTAAGGCTCCAGTCTAGCTGCCAACATTTTGGTGAAGAGCTTAGCATTAGTATTCAAGAGTGTGATGGGGCTGTTTGGGGCCCAAAGAGAGGGGTCTTTGCCTGGTATATGAACCAACATTATTACAGCATCAGACATGGTGGGGATCAGACCCATGTCCATTGTATAGGTATTAAAAAGGGCCAACAGGTGTCCTTCTAGCTGGGGTAAGGAATGTTTGGTAGAATGCCACTAGGAGATCATCTGGGCTGCGGTTTTTGCCCAGCTAGAGACTCTTCAAAGGCATGCTGAAATTCCTGAAGAATAATAGGAGCCTCTAGTAGTTCAGAGTGAAGGGGGTTGAGCGGGTCCCAGCGGCAGCCCACCAAATAAGATTCAATGGCCTCTTGGAGGCATCCTCCCCTCCATAGAGCGAGGGATGGAAATCTCAGAATGCTTGTTGCTTAGCCCCTTCGGAAGTACCCCAGGTGTCGGTTCCAACCTGGATCATCGAAATAAGCGTGTGAGCGTGGTGTTGCCAAAGTCTCTTTGCTAGCAGAGTCTCTACCTTGTTTCCCCATTTGTAGTATTTTTGTTTAAGGGCGAGTAAAGAGTGTTCTACCCTGTTGGTACGATGTGCTCACAGGCTGGCCCCATAAGAGAGCCATCCATCACTTGTTACGTCGACATAGAGTGGTGTGACAAGACGTTCCAACTCCTTAATGTCGTCAGCCAGACCTGTCTCGATAAACGGAGCCTCTCGTGCCCGCGCAATTGCTATAGTGGAAACGGAGCCTCTAATAGTGGCTTTAAACCCATCCCAGAGTGTGTGGCTCAAGATATCAGGATGGTCATTGGACTCAAAAGAGTTGATTATCTCTTGTCAAATCCCTTCGATACCTACAGGTCTCGAAAGATCTGTGGGGGGAGGATATAAGTGTAGAGTCAAGCCCCTTCAAGAGGGAATGGGTGAGGAAGATATAATTGATACAAGAGTAAGACTGGTGAACATGGGAGTAAAATGAGAAGTCCCAAGTACCCGGGTGTTAATAGCTCCAGACATCCACTAGACCCAAGTCAATGAGCTCACATTTGAGAGCTGCTGACATCGCACCTGTTGCCTGAAAAGCTGTAGGTCTATGGTCAAGCTCAGGGTCCTGAACTAAGATGAAGTCTCCCCCAACCACCACGTCACCCACGCCATGTGTCAATTGTTCTTTAAAGAGTTTTCAAAGATGGGGTCCTGGACTTGATTTGGGGCGTAGATGTTGAGGAGGGTCAGGGGTCTTGAGCTATGGCACACCTTCAACTTCAAGAAGCAACCGTTCTCACCTTAAACAACCTGTGGGACCTTAGTGCAAAAGGTGGCTTTACACATGCTTGCCACCCACAGGGAGTGTAGAAGTATTAGGGGAGCAACTATTCAATGCAGCAGGAGGTGTGTTACACAGGATACCCACAGTGTTGACCACTCATTGGCCCCTGCCTTCAGTTTGAGTGGAATCAAGTGGAAGGGACCCGCAGTGCCCAAGGAACAGGGCAGAAGGGGGGTACAGACACGTGCCAGTCCTCCCTCGTATATATCAGAACCCAGGGATCACCCTGGAGTTAAATTTATCCAGATGTCGATGAGGCAGAAGAAGAGGGTCACTTCAAATTCCAAAGGTGTTGGATAATGTCTTTCTTGGGCTCACGGGCAATGGTTTCCTTATTGTGTTTGGAGGCAAACATAAAGGGCACTGTGGACCACGCAAGTTGCAGATTTGCATGAGCAGAGAGCTGGGCAGGGAGGGGCTGCCCCCCTGAGCCTGGCTGCAGGTCCAAGAGGTGTAGTGCCTCCTTTAGTGATCAGGGAACCCGGCGTCTGCCCTCCCATTCAAAGATGATGGCAAAAGGGTGGCCCCGCTCCTAGCATATGTTGAGGTCTGAAGTCCATGTGGTACCTCAGTGTAGTCAGTGCAAGGTCATAGAATAGCTGGACTGTGTGACCTTTGCAGACCAGTTCTGCTTTCTTCTGGGATGCCTGTAGGATTGCCTCCTTTTCAGTGTAGAAGTGTACCCTTGCCAAGACGTCAGGCGTCAAGTTGGAGTAGTTCATAGTTGCAGGCACGCAGTGAGCTCTGTCAAGCATAGTGGGGGGTGTCTTCAAGTCCGCAATGAGCAGCGTGCAAGAGGCCAGCTGTGAATGCCATGATCTTGGTTTCTTCCTGTCCCTTAGGGATTGCCTTAATGTGAATGTTGTTTCTCTGGCTCAGATTTGTAGGAGGCTGGCCTGGTTTGTAGTGGGTACCTAAGGTACTTACACCTTATACCAGGTCCAGTTATCCATTATTAGTGAAATGTAGACAGTGTCTAGAAGCCAGGCTGTCTAGAGGTAGCTGTAGGCAGAGCAGCCAAGCCTGAACTAGGAGACATGCAAAGCTCTTGCAATACCACTGTAGTCACACAGTACTCACACACAAAGAATACATTACTCAGTGTTATAAAAAATAAAGGTACTTTATTTTAGTGACACAAGCCCAAACATATCTTAGAAGCCATACTCCCTTAGGATGTAAGTAATACACATAAACTATACACTAGTAACCAAAATCAGGTAAGTACACAGTCACAAAATAGTGCAAATAGTGAAAATCACTGTAGGCTAGAATGGGCCTACGGGCAACACAAACCATATACTAAAATAGTGGAATGTGAAAGTCGGTTCCCCACCTAGGCAAGAGTAGTGTGTAGAGGGGTGCTAGGAGTGTAAGAAAACACCAAAGGCAGGTAAACTACCTCACCCCAGAGCCCAGGAAAACAGGAGTAAAGTACAGCAAGTTTCCTCAGAACACACTAGGAGCTGTGGTAGAGTATTATGCAAGACTGCAAGACACCAACTATGGATTCCTGGACATTGAGTCGTTGGATGCAGGCTGGTTTTCTTCATGGAATCCTGCCAAATGTCGCTGTTGGTGGGAAAAGGCGCAACCTGGGGGTCTCAACTCGGACTAAGGAGACAGAGGGGGCTCTCAGCTCTTTAGAGAGCCCTCAGAAGACCAGGCAGCACCCACAGGAGTCCCACGACACAGGGACCAAGGAGTTGCAAAACACGGTCATTGCAGCACTACTCAAATGGATCCCCCGCCGCTGGAGAACAACTCAGGGAGCTGACATTGCAGTATAGAATGCACTGGGGACTTGGGCTACGCTGTGCATGAAGGAGTTCTGGAAGAAGTGCACAAAAGCCCTAGGAGCTGCAAAACATGCAGTGCACAGGGGTACTGTCTGGCTCGGGTAGGAAAGCCCTTAACTCCACCAAATTTGGACAGCTGGACCTTTGGACAGTCAGGATCACTTCGGTCCACCACCTGTGTTTCAGGGATCACGCTTGATGACAGGAGAGGAGTCCCAGACTACCAGTTGCTGCTGCAGAGAGATGCCTGCTGAAGCAGGGAAGTGACTCTGTCACTCCACAGGAGATTACTTCGGTCCTTCTTGTGCAGGATGAATACAGGCTGTCTTCCTGGAGTTCCTAGAGCAGCTCCGCATTTTATCCAACAGTAGAGGGTGAAGCAGAGGTTGCAGAGAAGCCCTGCTAGACTCTTGCAAAACGGAATCTGAGGAAACACCCAGAGGAGAAACCCTAAATAGCCCTGAGAGGGCGATTGGTCTCCTAACCAGGTAGACACCTATCAGCAGGGGTCTCTGACGTCACCTGCTGGCACTGGCCACTGGCACTGGCCACTCAGATGCTCCCAGAGTTTCCTGACCATCCTGAAAATAAAATGGCAGAACCCAGGAACACTCTGAGCTGCTCAATCCCCAGGAGGGCAGAAACCTGTCAGTGAGGTGGCAGCAGCTGGGGCTGCAGTGGAAACTTCAGAGAACTAGTTTGGCAGTATTGGGGGTCCATGGTGGAGTCACCAGGGTGCATGGAATTGGCCCCCCAATACCAGAATCAGTTTGGGGGTACAATTACTCAATCTTATACTCCTGACATGGCCATATTCGGAGTTACCATTGTGAAGCTACATATATGTATTAGCATATATGTGGTGCACGCTCCTAATGGTGTCCCCGAACTCACAAAGTCTGGGAAATTGGTCCTGGACGATGTTGGGGCACCTCTGCTAGTGCAGGGGTGCCCTCACACACAGTAACGTTGCACCTAGCCTTCAGTAACTGAAGGTTAGCCATATAGGTGACTTATAAGTTACCTGGTGCAGTGAAAAAGCTGTGAAATAGTGCTTACACTGTTTCACTCAGGCTGCAATGGCAGTCTTGAAGGAGTGTTTGTATGAGCTCCTTATGGGTAACAAAAGAAATGCTGCAGCCCATAAGGATCTTCTGGAACCCCAATGCCCTGGGTACCTATGTGTCATATAAGGGGGGTCCAGTGTGCCATTATGGAGTAGAATATGGAGTCACTAGACTATAGTGACAAATTTGGAAACAGAGAGCGCATATGCACTGGAGTTCTGGTTAGCAGGATTCCAGTGACACAGACAAGCATACTGACAACACAGTAAAACATACTGACAGAGAGGGCACAAACTATGAGCACTGGGGTCCTGACTAGCAGGATCCCAGTGAGACAGTAAAAACACACTGACAAACGGGTACAAATTGGGGGTAACATGCCAAGAAGGATGGTACTTTCCTACAAGGTTCTTCACATCTTTTTGCTTCAGTTGGAGGTCAATTTGCTGGTCTTTCACAATCACAATCTTGCGCCATAGAGCTTCTTGATCTTCAGTACAAGAGTCTAATGTGTGTTCCAGATCATTCATTTTTTTGCCCATAAATGTCCTGTTTCAGGTCATGGATACAGGATTTGAGCTTCGCCTTGAGAGAGCCTAGTTCAATGCGCAGTTCCTGGAGGAAACCATCCATACAGGCTTGGGTGATAGGTGATGGCATCTGGGTCGCAAGAGGGGTCCCAGTGAGGGCCAGAGGCAGGTCCATGGCTAGTTAAACAGTCGACACAGGCCACTGTCGGAGCTTTGAGTCCTCAGAGCTTCCAGAGTGGACTTCCCAGAGGTCTAGTTCCTGGTTTTGAGCACAGTTGGGGAGGGGGTGTACTCAGGAGATAGATGATGTAAGGTAGGGGGTTCTCAAGCAAACTCAGTTGGGGGTTACAAGATGGCGATATGAGTGAGCATGAAGAGTAGGGCCTGGTCCTTTAAATGGATTGTCAAAGTCCAGCACTGCATTCTTTATGTTCTCCCCTTTGCCGTCAAAGGTTATTTGGCCATCTCTCTCCTGCAGGATCTTTTTGAACACAGAGTTGTCTTGAGTGACAGTTTTGCCCCCTTCTTTCCACTGAGACCATGGTTTGTTACATATCAATGACAGTCCAATGCGTGCTTTCCTAGGGCAGTCTTTTAAGAGAATTTGTATTCTATTTAACATTATAGTTTATTGGTAATGTTTTGTTTAATAGCTGATAAAAGCTGTAGTGTGCAACATGGCATAACATGAGATTCCGACAGGCACAGTGCACAGTAAAGAGCTGTGTGATCCATCAATTAAAAGGCTGAAGTGCATGTTTGAATACCACTTTGTCATTACTACTATGTGTGGTGTCCCATCATTCCAGGGCCACCCGACACCACGACCAAAAAAACAGTCCTCTCACTGGCCCTTCCAAACTGAATCATCTAGGAGTGCCAAACTGCCAGAATAATTTGAGAGCTCCATAAATATAATCATACTTAAAATGGCCTTTCCCTTGTTGAATCACTGCTTGGCCCAGAAAACTTAACTGTTTGCATTTACTGTAAATGTTATTCAGCTCCATTGCACATATATGTATGTATATATGAGCGGCTTTTTAGAACAAACATAGCCGTAATATCACTAGGCAAATATATTTGTAAACTGGTCTGATATGAACACCTCATAGAAATTGGTAAGTTACTTTCAAAGGGGAAGAGGGCACCCACCCCTTTGTTATTAGCGTTGGGTGACTTGGGGGGAATAGATTGTGGTCTAGGATACCACTGCCTACCCCCCTCTGATATTTTTCCAAATGTTTTTTGTTTAAAGCAGCACAGTTACTTTGAAGAATGTGGGCTGATTTGCAAGAACATAAACGTTTCCTATTTGACAATTCAAGTACAGAGATGGTGTTCTGATGTACCTTGAAAGCCACCATCCTTTAGTTTGTAGCCAGTAACCTGGGGTCACAAATAGCTAACCAGCCTAGATAATATTAGCACACACATCATATTGCAAACCCAGAGACAGAGTGCAAACTGTTAGTGCACAACATGTAATTTAATTTTGGGACCTACGGTGTAATGGATCCAGCCCCAAGTTAATTCCTAAACGATGAGAAATTGGCCTAGATTTATTTGTGCCATAATAGATTACAAGAACCTGGCTACAGCGCCCGAGCAGGCTTGTCATCCAAGGCCTTATTATATCCTAATGCAATTGGATTAATTCAGACAGGATTTCCATCACATTTGTGACAAAGTACCCATCCGCCAAACTCATTGGGCCTGACTTAGTCATCTCCTTCTTACACGTCTGCCACAAGCCTGGAAAAGCAGCTGCTAAACGTTCTACAAAGGCCACAATGGATCTTGATCTTACTTGCCTTGATGCTCATATTCTTGAAAGTGGTACAGCTGACCTGGAAAGTGATTTGGGTGGCTGCGTAGGTTCCTTCAGATTTGGAGTGATCCAGGCGCCACCGGGAGTGCTGCGTGCAGTTCTGTGTAGAGATGTAAATGTCTAATATTTAAATAGATCTTCAAATCATTTATGTCTTGGTTGTTGGTTGCAACATATTTGGGAGGCTCACTTTAGATGCATAGTTTGTTAGTAGTATGCAAACATTAGGGAGGTATGTGGATTCATGGTCATTGAACGTGTTAGGGACCATGGAGGAGGTCATGTGGGGGGGGAGCACCAAAAAGATTGTTGCACCGGACTCCTCCATAGGGTAAAGCCGGCCCGGGGTGTTGCCATTAATGTTATGTCACTGAAGTCATAGGGACTGTGGAAAATCCAAGTGTCACACAAAAAAAACAAGTGTAGCATGTGTCAAGCCTTTTCCAAAGGAGAGTGGTAAGAGTGTAGCATGAAGCCAGTGGTCCATTTTGTATCACACTGTCATTTACAGACCGCACATTTTCTGTTGAAATAACCATTAGATTTGCACAGACATGCAGTAGAAAAAGTATATAATGCAATAACAATAATGTGTGAAACTCTGGTTTCTTCTAATATTTATCATTTGCACATAACCAAGTAAAGTGTCTTGATCTGGTTTGATTCCATTAAAAGCTTTGTTTCCACCACATTTCAGGGAAACAAAGAATGTGCCTCACTTGTTCTTTCCTAATTGCTGATATGTTTTGAAATAGGAAATAGTTCATATAGAGGTATTTAAATTGTGCTGTGTGTTAGGAAAAAACACTGACATCCTGCAGCCTTTTGTTTCACTTCCTGTTCTCCAGAAAGATTGTCACCTAAGACACTTTTACAAAATCCTTCCATTTTACAGTTGGAGAAATAAAAGTAAATACCATTTACCAGCAATTTGTCAGAAGACATAACCTGACATTTGATCTTTGTCTTTGAACTTACAGTAAATGTGACAAGTTAAAAACAAAATGTAAAGGCATCTGTATTGCTCATTAATCTTCTGAACTTCAGCATGGTTATTTGTTAGGGTGCTGGAGCACAAGCCCCTTCCCCCACCCACTGGCTCCCCTACTTCCAGCGCCTATGAAGCAAAGTCAATATTGTACCAAGAATGTTCATTTTCTGACAGGGAGCGTTCTGCATCTTTCTGGTAAACCATAAGTATTATGCTCACAATGTTTCTCTTCCTTTATTAAACAAACTAGCTTTAGTGGATAATCAAATTACACCTTGTGGAAATTTCCACAGGGAGTCTCTACTTTAGCAGGATTAAACAAGTTCTCTGTTTATATAAACTGATGTTTCTTTCCAGCCTTTCCTGCCTCAGCACGTCTTCTGTGTCATTCGCGAAAGATATTAGCAACCACCTGGTGTGCTACATCGCAGCAAGCCATAACAAAGTCCATCAGCCACTGGAGATGACTGTAGATAAAGATATCAGGTTTGAAAAACAACTGTGCATTTCAAAAATGTATAAATGGCTTTGCCATATACTAGATGTGTATGCAACACTGTGAAATACACAGCACAGCTTATTATAGTGAGTGAATTAAAACTATGTGATGTTTACTTGGCCCTCCCCCTGTACTGAGGTTTACTGATGGGGCTCCCCAATGGCTAGGACCAAGAACATTGTAGTCGTGAGACAGAAGTTAGTGCTCCCGGACTATGACCGTCTTTGATATTAGAATGATTAAGCTCACTAGTGAGTGACAAACATTTTTGTAAAAATTACAGGTAATTGTTTTTCCAAAGCTTTATATAAAGAATTAATAGGCAGTTTACAAAGAACATGCCATAAGTAAGTTCAGCAGCAAAGCAGACAAATCATAAGCAGAAAGAACTCAGTACAGTTCTAATTGAAATCCGGAATAGGTGGAAAGGGCTTTCTCTCCCAGAAATATAAACATCCTTTAATAGGACCTTGGAAAAAGACATTCATGCAAATACATGGTTCTCAGAAAATACACCAATTAGGAACAAGCTAGAGAAAATATTGTACCACCAAATAGATTCAAAGTTTGTCTTGTGATAGTAATACATTGGTACTAATACCATTCTCACAGTTAACTTGAGAAATTCATTTGATACATTGTATGGCATTAGACTTGGACAATTAAAATGTCCTTGGTTAGGTACAGTGGGATAAAGGTTCTGGCAATGTTCTCGTTTTAGTGGTGTGAGTCTTGCAATTCTTTATTTAGAACATGAAGTACAGCAACAGTTAACATGAGAATCCGGGGACATTGATGCACATTAGAGGGCAGTGTAAACACATCTTAGGTCAGTGTAAAGCCCGATTTTATAATGCATTTAGTATAAAGGAATAAAAGCTTCAACACTAGCTATGTGCAAAAATGGCTGGTATGTCTCACTGGCAGTGTGAACATTCATTTCTTTGTCAAGAGATGCAGAAGGTTGATGTTTTTCAGCTTCTTGGTGCACAGGAGCAAAAAGGTTTAGTGGGCTGGGTATACAGATGGCAGATACTTTTCACTGGCCCATTGTGCAGAGAAGTGTATGTTTCTTTTTTTGTTATGTGATAAATATTTTTATTAGAAAAACTGTGTATAATACAACAATGTCACACATGTTTTCAGCAAAGTTCTCTGGCCTTGAAAAGAAAAAGCAGAAAGCATATCTGCCTACTTGGAGACAACAATACGAATGTTGGTTACAGGAAAAAACGTGATGAGTGTGGAATGATGTTTTGTGTTCATAAATAAAAGGATGCGTCAATATTGAGAATACTATTGTAGTCTCATGTGTAACATTTTCTTTTACCTTACAAAATAAGACAAGAGGCGTCTGGCATAGCAGGAAACAGTTTGTTTAATCAAACATTACAGCCGGGAGAGCAGTTACAGAATCGGGTCTGAGGACTGTCCCTTGGAGGACATCAGTTTGAAACACATTGCATACCATTCTTGAGGACCATAAAACTATAAAATGAGAACAGTTGTCATGGAGTCATGAATGTAAATTCCAGAGAGAGAATGCAGGTGGTCCTCGTCCTGCCGTGGATACAATGCGGGCCAGCGAGTTCTTGTCCGGATGTCAAGCCTGAGGGTGCATGATCACCTTGTGTGCTGTGCGTGTTGTGTCCTGATTGGTTAGGTGTACCTAGCTACATGTGGCATCTAACTTTATGGTGTTTTGGAATGGCTGTGCCCCTCTGGACATGTGTGCTTTATTGGGACCAATCTCCTGGGACTATTGTAGAGTAGCTCCCTATCTCTGGGATCTTAACCTAAGTTGTCCTGTGTGCACGTTTGGCTGTCTGCTAAATATTATCCTACCTGTGACCTGTCAGTTATTCACCTTCAGGCCTGGATCGCAGAGCCTGCCTGACCAAATACCTTCATGCTGGGTTTGGCAGAGAGTTCACAATGGGTGAATCTAACAGTGGCGATGTGATTTCATTTGAGTATGAAAATGCATTGTTTCTGTATCAAAATATCTTATTATCATGCAAATCAACAGTACCCTCAATAAAAATAAATTGACTACTCACATTTGTCAAGAAACACAAAACATAACTAAACATCATAAACAATTATCACATACAAACAGCATTTGACCATCCTTAGGTATTAATGTACCAAACTATTCAGTGTCTTAAAAGATAACTCAATATCTTCAAGTGTTTTTAGTCGATCTCTGATTTTAAAGATTAGCCATTTCATTAAAGATTGTCTACTCATGTCCAGTGTCAGCATTGAATGCAGATTATTACTGCATTTTATTACCATACTTCTTAAGATGTATATTATTTCAGTTCAGGTTTCATGACGTGATATGGAAACTTTATCACCTACTGTAAGAAAATAGGTATTTGTCTCTTTTTTGTAAAACCTTATCTGGCCTTACAAGACCACACCACAAACAATGAGTTATTACGGTACAATCCAAAAGCATATGCTTTAGCCTTCCAAAGCCTGCTTTAACTAGTATAACATATATTGTTCTATGACACGCCTACCATAGTCACCTAATCTGTTGTCCACCAAATCCACAGTAGTGATACTGATAAAAGGCAGATTAAGGCCTATTGTCAAATATTGTAATTGTGATGTCTGAGAAGCCAGCCTATCTCCTTACTCTCAAGAGCCAATTCATTTTTCCATTCATCTTCAAGTTTACACACTGTTATAGCATCTAATTATTGCAAGCTTCTACAAATGTATTTGACAGCATTTTAGGTGCTGTGTCTTGTGAAGATAGCACTTTGTCTACAAAAGTGGCCAGTTTCCTCTACTTAATTCTTCAGTTTTTCACTAATCCTGTCACATCCGATACATTCCATTTAACGTACATCTCTTTTCGATCATCAAGCCACAGATGCTGCCCTTGATCCAGCCCCAGCATAGCATCAAAAAACCTTGCTGATCTTTTCTCTGCTTTACTGATCTTATAAGCCTTTCCATTGCAGAAATGTTTGTTCTCATTCAGTGAACGAAAAACACTTTGCACCTTTGTTAAAAAAGGCACAGTTGGATTCTTCAGTATGAGCTTTCTCCCACCAATCTCCAAGTTGCCACTACCTACCAAAGACCTTGGAAAACCTGCCAGTTTATAAGTAACAGGCCCACTGAAACACATACACCTGCCTTTGGGCACAACAATGAGAATTCTTTAGCTGGCTTCTGGGATGAAGCCCTCAGATTCTTGGATGGGGGTGCTGGGTAATGCTGGCTGTTGCTGCAGCATATGAGACTGTGGATCCTGCTATTTTTTTATTAGACTTACCTCAGAAACATATGATGTTAAAATTGCTCTTAACTGATTTATGTTTCCCTTTTCTCTTGCGCTCACACAATTGTTGTCGGCTTCTTTGTTCTGAAAACATAACTTCAGAATTTGGGGTTCCTCGGGGGTTCCGCCTCTCTTCTGTTCTTTTTATCATTTGTCTTGCTCCTCTATTCTCCCTGTTCTCCAATTGCTTGGTAAAGATGCACTCATATGTAGTTGATACTAGGTAGTAAATTAAGTTCTCAGTGATACAGATCTATATTCCAACCACCAGGAATTCAGGCTCTTCAATTCCCCCAACTTCTTCCACTGAGCTCAAAGCAACACTAAGGAAGGTTGAAACCTGAGTGGGGGATCATTAACTCAAACTTAACAATGACCAAACTGAGATAAATTCATATGGTAACAAAAATGTAGGAACCTTAATATTGCTTCCCATTCCTATATTACTGGGGCTAATGTTTTCACCAGCCACTGAGGTGAAAAACCTAAGCGTTGCTTTGACCCTACGTATCCAGATTTAGCTTAGTGATAAGCAGTTTTTTTCACAACCTCATTAAAATGATACCCGATTGCTGGTAATTACAGCACCTGCTATCTTAAAACTTGCATAACTATGTGACATCTTTTCTTTCCCTGCATAACCAGGAAATGCCTGGCTCCTTTTACTTTTTCAATATTCACCATCTTTGAATGACATATATCAGATTTAGGCCCTCATTATGAACATGGCGGTATTAACCACCGTGTTCATGCTGGCGGTCGTTTAACTGACCGCCAGCCCCCCTGGGACCCTGCCTTGTCATGCTAAGATTTAGGATAAGTTACTTAATTTACAATTTTGTGACTAATTGGAAGAAAACCCTCTACTTGACTCTTCCCTGACTGGCGTCCGACCTATGTACAGCACATACTCAGCATTTCTAGCTTTATCTGATGACAGCAGGATGGCCATGGGCTATGGTGGATCTGTTGCCCTTGTCTATTGGACCTTTCCACTGCCTTTGATATAACAATATACTCAGCTCTTGTAATGCCAATCTTGAAATCTGTGGTTTTGATCTTAAATATCTCCATTCCTTTCTCTCAGACAGCTCTCAGACAGTCTCTCTCTTCTTTTTTAGTCCTCATCCACTCCTATCAAGAATGAAGTTTCTTCCCCTAGCCCCTGCATCATTGATATCAATATCTACCCCTTGCCTCCTTTGTTAGTACACATGGATGCCATATTATCCCTCATGTGGATGATAAACAAATATTGATGAAAATCTCAGTCCTCTTATTAGAGACCCAATCTAAGTTCAGAAACAGCATAGCATGAGTGGCTAAATGGATGACCTCTAATTTTCTAAACCTGAATAGAAACAAGCCTGAAATTCTTAGGTTTGGTAATAACATTATGCCTGATATTATGCCTAGGCTCTAAAAATCTTGAAAGTTTTCTTTTGGTAACTCACTCTCATTGCCATTCAATGTAATCAGACTTCTACCATCTGCCTAAAATTCTTAAGAATGATGCAGTAAATACTTCCCTTGCTCCCTAATACAGGTTGCAAAACAGTCATCCAAACTCTCATTTCCGCCAGGCAAAGAGGAAAGGTAAGGGGAATTCCCTGTGCAGAGAGACGTCACAATATCTTCTCCAACGTCTTTAAATGGTGTAGAACTCTGCTGAATCTGTTCTTGTAAACCTTCCACTGTACACCAGAATTTCTTCTCAACTGGCTAGCCTACTTTGGCTTCTTATGGAGGATTATTTTCAAAACTGATTTACACATCAGGCTGGTAACAACCCCTGACCTAACTATTTTTAAAACAAGTTTTTTTCTGTAGCATCCTCCTAGACTGCTGCACTCAGCATTTAAACAGAAGCTCACTGTGCCACTTATTAACTGCTCCAGACAAGGAGGATGCTATGTTTCCTATCAGGCAGCCGAACAATGTAACATGTGGCCTGTCTCCTTCCTCTTCTTTTGGTATTTTTTGTGAACAATTAAAGATGTTGCTATTCCAGCTACATTAACTCCTGTTCTGCAAGGTTCTGACTTACGTATCAGCTGTGCTCTATAAAACTATTTGTCATCATCATCATCATCACATCTGTACCTACAGCACAGAGCCTTTGTTTGTAGGAGCTGACATTAACACCAGACAGGACTATTGTAGCTGTCTCTATGCTGGTATTTCTACCCCACAGATTCAGAGGCTCCAAAAGGTGCAGAATGATGTTATTCAACTACTTATGGGACTACTTATTAATCTCGAAACAGAGATCACGTCTCTTTGGCAAAATGTGTCCTAGACTGACTGCCATTCAATGATATGATCACTTTCAAACTGGCGTGTAAGAAGTTTATGTGCAGCCTCCACATATCTTTCCAATTGCATATCCGCTTTCTATCTTATATGCAGCCTCCACATCTAAATACACAATCTATTCATTTTCTCAGAGCCATGCTGAAATATAAAGATGGGCAGGCTTCCAAGTTATGACAACTTCCAGGAAGCTCCCTAAAAAACCTTTTCAAAGCTATTTGAGATACCAATTAGAAAAAGAATGGAGCACACAGGGCATCAATTAATATATCAAACAAATTGCAACATTATTTGACCCAATAAATGTATAAAAATGACAAATAATATGTACCTATCAAGGTGATATCAATATAGTGCCTAATCAATTTGACAGATTGTCAATGAGACTCATGATTGAATGATTGAATATATCATAAATGTAAGATTTAATGTGAACGTAGAAAAATATAGAAAATATTAAGAATAGAAAGGAGAACAGTGTCACAATTAACAATCAAAATATTCAGTGGTACATGACCTATTTGTAAATCAAATGTAATAACCAACAAAAAATTGTCACATCAACCAATAAGTACTGAATCCCCTCTTTGGAGAAAAAATATACAGATCTCATATAGTAGTGAGATGAGCAAAAGATGTCCATTCCAAAGAAATAGCTGAAAGATGATGTCTTCATCCAGTTTGAGGAAGGAAGCTGAGATTCATCCGTATTCAGCCCCAAATTGAAAAGGAATAATAGAGTTCATCCGTATTCAGCCAATAATAAAGTTCATCTGAATTCAGCCGACACGTGTTTCGTCCACTATGGGACTTTATCAAGGCTGATTAAAGAAAGACAAATCAATTTGATTTACTACTTAGTCCTAATGTCATTTAAATCCAAGCATGACATGCCTATAAAAGATAGGAAAAGTCGCCAAGTAAACGACATAATAGTGACAATTTTTGAATCTAAAGTGTGCGAAAATCACCATGATATTACCAATAAGAGTTGTTTAAATCTTAAATATGTTACGCAAACAGAAACCAAAAATGTTTAATAAATAGTAAGCAATGAGTCCGAGAGTGATATAGGTCAAGAGAATTACAAAGAAAAAACCAGAAGAGTCCCAAAAGTGAGTTGAAAGACCAATCAAAGTGCAAGAGATAGTGCACGTTAGTTACAGTGAATCGTTAAATGCCGCAAGTAGAATGGTAGTCACTCATAAATGCTGGTAATAGTCCTTGACAACCCCGTTAATTTAGAAATTTTGTGCCCAAAAACCTTTGTTGACAACCAAAGAATGTATAAAAGCACTGGGTTTTGTACCTTAAGATTTCAAAAAGATATTCGATAGTTTAATAAACTTCATAATTTATGAGGCAATTGTAGATCCAAAATGAAGTATTAGAATGTCATTGGAGATCTGCAAAATAAATAATCAATGATGTGTCTAAAGTAGAACAGCACTGGAGAAATGATAATAATAAGTCAGAAATCTCATTGTTGACTAACCTGCATTGTGCGAGATCTGTGTATTGGAAGTCAAATAATAAGATGTCAAGTACAAATGGCATCCCATGATAAGGTGCCTAGTACAAAGAGGAACAAAACCTGCTATTAATGATTCCGTCATAAATGGATATTATATAACTACTTCACACAGCTAGATAAGTGTAATTATATTCATGAAGTAGAGATATCGGACAAATGTCCCGATCATAGCATCAAAGTCCAAAAGTAACACCAAGGCAGAAAGGTTTTAGGTTGTTTATATTGTCCCACAAGGCCTATAATACCCTAAATATTAATAAGAAGTTTATGTCATCTAAGACTCGATAAACCCAGCATGTATATGCGTTAAATATCAAATTAAATTGTGAACTGAAAAGATAACGAGGGCATAGTATTGAGTCCAATAAAACAATCTTGTCATTGAAATAACAACCCCCAATGGACACGTCCAGAATATCAGAAAACAAGGAAGTCAAGCGCAAAGTAAGTAAATGGAAATAACAGTCCCCAATGGACACGTCCAGAATATCAGACAACAAGGAAGTCAAGCGCAAAGTAAATACATGGAGAGTTAAGTATTTTAGTTGTTATAAAACAAGAGAAATTATCAAACACGTCCTGAAAGCGGTACGTAAAGCGCGCCTACATAACAATGGCCCCTCCCCATTACCTTTCAAACACGTTACTAAGTCGTGCCGATAGCGATTCGGTTGTAGTAAGCACCGAGCCATCGGCCATGACGGACATATATAAGTATAAGAGAAAGCAATGAGGGACTAAACTTCTTTGCGAGGGCAAAGGCACATAGTTTTATCCATAGTAGAAGTGGCGGCCATCTTAGAGAAGCTATGTTTGAATTGAAACACAACCATCAACTCAATGGTGTTAGGTATAGACCTGCTGTGCGGTCCAAAATAAAGCACAGATTTGAAAAGTTATTTTCGCCGATCATTATTTAAGAAGAGCAAATAGTTCAATGAACGCATATACTCGAACTTTTCCGAATACAAAATGTAGTGTTCGACAGAAATTCAGTATTTTGTGTTAAAAGGAAAGTATATCTGAAATCTATGTCAATAACCAGAATGAAGGTATATAGCCAACATTATTTAGGGCACTTGACAGATCAAATGTGGTGATACTGAGAAAAGTCATAAAAACCTGTCAATTGAGGAGAGATAATTCTAAGGTGTCTTAAAATAAGACACTTATTTGTAGAGGAAGTGGCAATTCTATGACCCGTGTAAACATTCCTTAGTTGCCAACAAAGCATGACCATATAATGAAGAGTTTGAGTATTGATTTTGATATGAAGTAGCATTAGCCCCTCAGTAACAAAAAAATTGATGTTAGTTATCTGTATAGTGGAAAGAATACCAAGTGTAGCCCAAATCATATAACATAGAAAGATATGCTATGTACATAAGGTCATATATATATAGGTTTGTAAGCACAGTCAGATAATTGTGTTAATGGTTGTACATCATATATGTCGAGGACATCAAATAACACATTTACATCAAAAATCAATTGCAAAATTATAAATAGTCATAGGAAATAGTGTAATTCATGGTCGATATTTATTCCCATTTTTGTACTTTTTAGCCTGAGTATCCATTTGGCCTCATTTCTTCTCAAATCCAGCTCACGATTTCCTCCTCTAGGATGTGGCTGTGTTTGGCTAATGCCCATAAATTTTAGCAACGGAGTTTCTACGCCAGAATGTTCTTTAGTAACATGACGTACTAAGGGTGACAGATGATCATTATTTCTTAGGGCACGCACATGTTCTTGTATCCTCTCTTTGAGAGGTCTAATCGTGCTCCCAACGTATATTTTTTTACAGTCACATACAAGTATATAAACCACATACTTGGAATTGCAGTTAATGAATTGTTGTATTTGATAAGTTTTACTGCCATTGAAGTTGAAGCTAAGGGTTCTGTGCAGGGCAAAAGTGCATACATTACATTTACTGCAACTAAAGAATCCCTTCGGTTTGTCGGGTAACCAAGTAATGAATTCATTTTTGGACGGTGGTAAGTAACTCTTACATACAAGGTCCCGGATTGTAGTCCCCCTTTTGTGAATCATGGTAGGTTTAGCCAATAGTAGATGTTTGAGGGTACTGTCAGAGTGTAAGATACCCCAATTCTTACAGAGGATTTTATAAATGTCTTGGCTGTTTTGACTGAAAGGGGTACAGAATGTCACCGGACCTTTTGGTGATCGATTCGTATTCTCACTCTTTTTGAGCAGAGAAGATCTTTGGATTTTGTTTATTTTCTTTCTGGCGTTGTTTATGATTTGTACAGAATATCCTCTTTGGAGAAATCTATTTTCTAGTTTGTTGAGTTCATATTCACATAATTTATTATCACTACAATTCCTTTTGATCCGAATCATTTCTCCAAAGGGGATGGCATTTTTTTGAGAGGTGGGGTGAGAACTTACTGCATGTAATAGTGCATTGCAGGCAGTGGATTTGCGGTATCGGTTGGAGTGTACCTGGTTATTCTTAATGTATATTTCCAGATCCAAAAATTGAATACGATCCTTGTTATATTCATAAGTCATCTTGATGTTAAAATCATTTGTGTTAATGTGATCTATGAAGTCAAGTAATTTGGGCTGATCGCCAGTCCAAATCATAAGTACATCATCGATGTACCGTCCCCAAAAGAGTATATGTTCTGTCAGATGGGGGGGACCATTTAGCCACACATGCATCTTTTCAAACAAACCCATGTATAGATTGGCATAGGAAGGTGAGAACCGAGATCCCATGGCAACTCCCTGTGCCTGTCTATACCATTTGCCTTCATGGGTGAATACATTGTTGTCAAGTATAAAACGAATCATATCCACTAACATGTTCGTGTGTTCCAAGTATGAAGCTGATCTGTTAGCAAGGAAATGTCGGACGGCTTCCAAACCTTTGTTTTTAGGTATGCAGGTGTATAAGGAACTGACATCCAAAGTTACCCAACACATGTCGGGGGACCATATAATGTCCTCCAATTTCATCAGAATGTCTCGTGTATCTTGTACATATGCAGGTAAATTTTTAACAAAAGGTTGTAAGAAACTATCAATGTATTCAGAAAGTGTTTCAGTGGGTGAACCTATGCCTGATATGATAGGTCTCCCTGGTGGTAAAGTACTATGTTTATGGATCTTAGGAAGTACATAGATACAAGGAGCCCTAGGGTGTGCATTGAAGATGTATCTATATTCCAGATCAGAGATAAGACATTGATCCAACCATACATGTAATACTGTGTCAAGATTTTGGACGATATGAGGTAAAGGATCGCCTTTGAGTAAAATGTAAGACGTATTATCCGCCAATTGACGATCAATTTCGTTGATATAGTCCGATCTGTTAAGAATGACTATATTGCCACCTTTGTCTGCCTCCTTAATAACTATTTCCTGAATATCACCTAAGTCTTTTAAAGCCTGTCTTTCTATTTTAGTCAGATTATAGGCAATATGTGATTTGCCTGCGTGGATCTTCATTTCTAATTTGTCCAAGTCTTCTATAACCAACCTATGAAAAGTGTCTATGACATTATCACCTGGTAACACCGGAGTAAAAATGGATTTAGGTTTTAATCCACTACTGAGTGACAAGTCTTGAATGATATTTAAGTCAGTCAAGACTTGTCGCATATCCATTCCGTCATCTTCTGCAAAATTGAGTGAGAGTAAAGTTTGAACATCCTCTAGATCTTTAATTGTGTGAGTGCTACATAGCGTTCCTGGTTCCATTATTGGTTTATCTTGGGTCTTCTCTGCAAAGTACTTCTTGAGTTTAAGTTGTCTTATGAATTTATATAGGTCTATATGTACATCTGTGATATTACAGTGATTAGCCAGGCAAAAGCCTAGGCCTTTACTTAGTACATTAATTTGGTCTTCAGATAATGTGTAATCCGACAAATTAATGATAGAGATATCGTCATTATGTAAGTTGGCAGTGTTTGCATTTGGAGTTTTTATATGTTGAGATGTTTGTTCCTGGCTGCCCTGGTTTGTACTCCTGTTGTGTTGGGGAGCCCTACTGGTTCCCTTTCTTTTTCCTCTACGTGTCTTTTGTTTAGTTGTACTGTTTGAGGAAATTTTTTTCTGTTGCCCAAACGAAATCTTCTGGCTTCCCTTAAAAAACCGGAGTCAGTAGTATACTCCCTATCTGATGTTATACTCGAGGTATCACTTGGTGTGTCCCTTTCTTGTTCCCCAGATGTGATTGAGACTTCAGATTCACTTTCCGAAATTTGTCTACTTGTGTCCTTAGTTATTGGCTTTGTTGAAATGCCATCAAATTTCTTTGCAAAAGTGTATATGCGACCTTCTCTATAGTCCCTCTCATCTCTCCTTATTTTTGTCATTTTTTTGTCCTTTATGTAAGATTGATGTCCATCTAATATATCTTTTAGTATCTTATCATTTTTTTCCTTGACCTCTGGTAAATTTAAATTGAGAATTTCCAGTTCTAGCTCTTGGATTTCCTTAAGTAACATGTCTCTTTTTTGTTCGGCATGTTCTATAAGTATCGTCATCATACCCCTCGAAGATTCAAATAGTAGTTGTTCCCATTCGTGTAGGTGTTTAGATGACAAATCATCAAAAGAGGGGAAGATCACTATTCTAAGCCCTCGTGGTACCCTTTTATCTGCAATGTATTTTTTTAACACTGTAGCATCCCACCAACGGGATAATTCCTGTTTACGTAGTTTCTCTAATCTGAAGTATTTCTTTCTCATCCCTTCAGATTGATTATTTTTATTTGTTGTATTCAAAGACGGTTCTGTTTGCTGATTAAACATCATTGAAAATATCTGCTCCCTATCGTCATTAAATTGAGCCATTTTGAAAAAATAAGTATGTTGATAGCAAAGTATTAATTCCAAGTCTTAAGATTTACTAACATCCACTTAGGAAGTGCCGGTTGGTTAAATGAGATTATTAAGTAAGTTGACAACAGAACAAAACCAAACGACTACCGCACATTCCTATATTTGAGAGTATGGTTGTGGTGCTCAAACATTCTAAACACGTCCGTTGTCAAACGTGTGTATAGGTACAGGAAAAACCTGTGCCAACAAGTTAATATTAATTAGAAAAAGAATGGAGCACACAGGGCATCAATTAATATATCAAACAAATTGCAACATTATTTGACCCAATAAATGTATAAAAATGACAAATAATATGTACCTATCAAGGTGATATCAATATAGTGCCTAATCAATTTGACAGATTGTCAATGAGACTCATGATTGAATGATTGAATATATCATAAATGTAAGATTTAATGTGAACGTAGAAAAATATAGAAAATATTAAGAATAGAAAGGAGAACAGTGCCACAATTAACAATCAAAATATTCAGTGGTACATGACCTATTTGTAAATCAAATGTAATAACCAACAAAAAATTGTCACATCAACCAATAAGTACTGAATCCCCTCTTTGGAGAAAAAATATACAGATCTCATATAGTAGTGAGATGAGCAAAAGATGTCCATTCCAAAGAAATAGCTGAAAGATGATGTCTTCATCCAGTTTGAGGAAGGAAGCTGAGATTCATCCGTATTCAGCCCCAAATTGAAAATAATACGATAATACGTCTTACATTTTACTCAAAGGCGATCCTTTACCTCATATCGTCCAAAATCTTGACACAGTATTACATGTATGGTTGGATCAATGTCTTATCTCTGATCTGGAATATAGATACATCTTCAATGCACACCCTAGGGCTCCTTGTATCTATGTACTTCCTAAGATCCATAAACATAGTACTTTACCACCAGGGAGACCTATCATATCAGGCATAGGTTCACCCACTGAAACACTTTCTGAATACATTGATAGTTTCTTACAACCTTTTGTTAAAAATTTACCTGCATATGTACAAGATACACGAGACATTCTGATGAAATTGGAGGACATTATATGGTCCCCCGACATGTGTTGGGTAACTTTGGATGTCAGTTCCTTATACACCTGCATACCTAAAAACAAAGGTTTGGAAGCCGTCCGACATTTCCTTGCTAACAGATCAGCTTCATACTTGGAACACACGAACATGTTAGTGGATATGATTCGTTTTATACTTGACAACAATGTATTCACCCATGAAGGCAAATGGTATAGACAGGCACAGGGAGTTGCCATGGGATCTCGGTTCTCACCTTCCTATGCCAATCTATACATGGGTTTGTTTGAAAAGATGCATGTGTGGCTAAATGGTCCCCCCCATCTGACAGAACATATACTCTTTTGGGGACGGTACATCGATGATGTACTTATGATTTGGACTGGCGATCAGCCCAAATTACTTGACTTCATAGATCACATTAACACAAATGATTTTAACATCAAGATGACTTATGAATATAACAAGGATCGTATTCAATTTTTGGATCTGGAAATATACATTAAGAATAACCAGGTACACTCCAACCTATACCGCAAATCCACTGCCTGCAATGCACTATTACATGCAGTAAGTTCTCACCCCACCTCTCAAAAAAATGCCATCCCCTTTGGAGAAATGATTCGGATCAAAAGGAATTGTAGTGATAATAAATTATGTGAATATGAACTCAACAAACTAGAAAATAGATTAAGAGGATATTCTGTACAAATCATAAACAACGCCAGAAAGAAAATAAACAAAATCCAAAGATCTTCTCTGCTCAAAAAGAGTGAGAATACGAATCGATCACCAAAAGGTCCGGTGACATTCTGTACCCCTTTCAGTCAAAACAGCCAAGACATTTATAAAATCCTCTGTAAGAATTGGGGTATCTTACACTCTGACAGTACCCTCAAACATCTACTATTGGCTAAACCTACCATGATTCACAAAAGGGGGACTACAATCCGGGACCTTGTATGTAAGAGTTACTTACCACCGTCCAAAAATGAATTCATTACTTGGTTACCCGACAAACCGAAGGGATTCTTTAGTTGCAGTAAATGTAATGTATGCACTTTTGCCCTGCACAGAACCCTTAGCTTCAACTTCAATGGCAGTAAAACTTATCAAATACAACAATTCATTAACTGCAATTCCAAGTATGTGGTTTATATACTTGTATGTGACTGTAAAAAAATATACGTTGGGAGCACGATTAGACCTCTCAAAGAGAGGATACAAGAACATGTGCGTGCCCTAAGAAATAATGATCATCTGTCACCCTTAGTACGTCATGTTACTAAAGAACATTCTGGCGTAGAAACTCCGTTGCTAAAATTTATGGGCATTAGCCAAACACAGCCACATCCTAGAGGAGGAAATCGTGAGCTGGATTTGAGAAGAAATGAGGCCAAATGGATACTCAGGCTAAAAAGTACAAAAATGGGAATAAATATCGACCATGAATTACACTATTTCCTATGACTATTTATAATTTTGCAATTGATTTTTGATGTAAATGTGTTATTTGATGTCCTCGACATATATGATGTACAACCATTAACACAATTATCTGACTGTGCTTACAAACCTATATATATATGACCTTATGTACATAGCATATCTTTCTATGTTATATGATTTGGGCTACACTTGGTATTCTTTCCACTATACAGATAACTAACATCAATTTTTTTGTTACTGAGGGGCTAATGCTACTTCATATCAAAATCAATACTCAAACTCTTCATTATATGGTCATGCTTTGTTGGCAACTAAGGAATGTTTACACGGGTCATAGAATTGCCACTTCCTCTACAAATAAGTGTCTTATTTTAAGACACCTTAGAATTATCTCTCCTCAATTGACAGGTTTTTATGACTTTTCTCAGTATCACCACATTTGATCTGTCAAGTGCCCTAAATAATGTTGGCTATATACCTTCATTCTGGTTATTGACATAGATTTCAGATATACTTTCCTTTTAACACAAAATACTGAATTTCTGTCGAACACTACATTTTGTATTCGGAAAAGTTCGAGTATATGCGTTCATTGAACTATTTGCTCTTCTTAAATAATGATCGGCGAAAATAACTTTTCAAATCTGTGCTTTATTTTGGACCGCACAGCAGGTCTATACCTAACACCATTGAGTTGATGGTTGTGTTTCAATTCAAACATAGCTTCTCTAAGATGGCCGCCACTTCTACTATGGATAAAACTATGTGCCTTTGCCCTCGCAAAGAAGTTTAGTCCCTCATTGCTTTCTCTTATACTTATATATGTCCGTCATGGCCGATGGCTCGGTGCTTACTACAACCGAATCGCTATCGGCACGACTTAGTAACGTGTTTGAAAGGTAATGGGGAGGGGCCATTGTTATGTAGGCGCGCTTTACGTACCGCTTTCAGGACGTGTTTGATAATTTCTCTTGTTTTATAACAACTAAAATACTTAACTCTCCATGTATTTACTTTGCGCTTGACTTCCTTGTTGTCTGATATTCTGGACGTGTCCATTGGGGACTGTTATTTCCATTTACTTACTTTGCGCTTGACTTCCTTGTTTTCTGATATTCTGGACGTGTCCATTGGGGGTTGTTATTTCAATGACAAGATTGTTTTATTGGACTCAATACTATGCCCTCGTTATCTTTTCAGTTCACAATTTAATTTGATATTTAATGCATATACATGCTGGGTTTATCGAGTCTTAGATGACATAAACTTCTTATTAATATTTAGGGTATTATAGGCCTTGTGGGACAATATAAACAACCTAAAACCTTTCTGCCTTGGTGTTACTTTTGGACTTTTGTTACTATGATCGGGACATTTGTCCGATATCTCTACTTCATGAATATAATTACACTTATCTAGCTGTGTGAAGTAGTTATATAATATCCATTTATGACGGAATCATTAATAGCAGGTTTTGTTCCTCTTTGTACTAGGCACCTTATCATGGGATGCCATTTGTACTTGACATCTTATTATTTGACTTCCAATACACAGATCTCGCACAATGCAGGTTAGTCAACAATGAGATTTCTGACTTATTATTATCATTTCTCCAGTGCTGTTCTACTTTAGACACATCATTGATTATTTATTTTGCAGATCTCCAATGACATTCTAATACTTCATTTTGGATCTACAATTGCCTCATAAATTATGAAGTTTATTAAACTATCGAATATCTTTTTGAAATCTTAAGGTACAAAACCCAGTGCTTTTATACATTCTTTGGTTGTCAACAAAGGTTTTTGGGCACAAAATTTCTAAATTAACGGGGTTGTCAAGGACTATTACCAGCATTTATGAGTGACTACCATTCTACTTGCGGCATTTAACGATTCACTGTAACTAACGTGCACTATCTCTTGCACTTTGATTGGTCTTTCAACTCACTTTTGGGACTCTTCTGGTTTTTTCTTTGTAATTCTCTTGACCTATATCACTCTCGGACTCATTGCTTACTATTTATTAAACATTTTTGGTTTCTGTTTGCGTAACATATTTAAGATTTAAACAACTCTTATTGGTAATATCATGGTGATTTTCGCACACTTTAGATTCAAAAATTGTCACTATTATGTCGTTTACTTGGCGACTTTTCCTATCTTTTATAGGCATGTCATGCTTGGATTTAAATGACATTAGGACTAAGTAGTAAATCAAATTGATTTGTCTTTCTTTAATCAGCCTTGATAAAGTCCCATAGTGGACGAAACACGTGTCGGCTGAATTCAGATGAACTTTATTATTGGCTGAATACGGATGAACTCTATTATTCCTTTTCAATTTGGGGCTGAATACGGATGAATCTCAGCTTCCTTCCTCAAACTGGATGAAGACATCATCTTTCAGCTATTTCTTTGGAATGGACATCTTTTGCTCATCTCACTACTATATGAGATCTGTATATTTTTTCTCCAAAGAGGGGATTCAGTACTTATTGGTTGATGTGACAATTTTTTGTTGGTTATTACATTTGATTTACAAATAGGTCATGTACCACTGAATATTTTGATTGTTAATTGTGACACTGTTCTCCTTTCTATTCTTAATATTTTCTATATTTTTCTACGTTCACATTAAATCTTACATTTATGATATATTCAATCATTCAATCATGAGTCTCATTGACAATCTGTCAAATTGATTAGGCACTATATTGATATCACCTTGATAGGTACATATTATTTGTCATTTTTATACATTTATTGGGTCAAATAATGTTGCAATTTGTTTGATATATTAATTGATGCCCTGTGTGCTCCATTCTTTTTCTAATTAATATTAACTTGTTGGCACAGGTTTTTCCTGTACCTATACACACGTTTGACAACGGACGTGTTTAGAATGTTTGAGCACCACAACCATACTCTCAAATATAGGAATGTGCGGTAGTCGTTTGGTTTTGTTCTGTTGTCAACTTACTTAATAATCTCATTTAACCAACCGGCACTTCCTAAGTGGATGTTAGTAAATCTTAAGACTTGGAATTAATACTTTGCTATCAACATACTTATTTTTTCAAAATGGCTCAATTTAATGACGATAGGGAGCAGATATTTTCAATGATGTTTAATCAGCAAACAGAACCGTCTTTGAATACAACAAATAAAAATAATCAATCTGAAGGGATGAGAAAGAAATACTTCAGATTAGAGAAACTACGTAAACAGGAATTATCCCGTTGGTGGGATGCTACAGTGTTAAAAAAATACATTGCAGATAAAAGGGTACCACGAGGGCTTAGAATAGTGATCTTCCCCTCTTTTGATGATTTGTCATCTAAACACCTACACGAATGGGAACAACTACTATTTGAATCTTCGAGGGGTATGATGACGATACTTATAGAACATGCCGAACAAAAAAGAGACATGTTACTTAAGGAAATCCAAGAGCTAGAACTGGAAATTCTCAATTTAAATTTACCAGAGGTCAAGGAAAAAAATGATAAGATACTAAAAGATATATTAGATGGACATCAATCTTACATAAAGGACAAAAAAATGACAAAAATAAGGAGAGATGAGAGGGACTATAGAGAAGGTCGCATATACACTTTTGCAAAGAAATTTGATGGCATTTCAACAAAGCCAATAACTAAGGACACAAGTAGACAAATTTCGGAAAGTGAATCTGAAGTCTCAATCACATCTGGGGAACAAGAAAGGGACACACCAAGTGATACCTCGAGTATAACATCAGATAGGGAGTATACTACTGACTCTGGTTTTTTAAGGGAAGCCAGAAGATTTCGTTTGGGCAACAGAAAAAAATTTCCTCAAACAGTACAACTAAACAAAAGACACGTAGAGGAAAAAGAAAGGGAACCAGTAGGGCTCCCCAACACAACAGGAGTACAAACCAGGGCAGCCAGGAACAAACATCTCAACATATAAAAACTCCAAATGCAAACACTGCCAACTTACATAATGACGATATCTCTATCATTAATTTGTCGGATTACACATTATCTGAAGACCAAATTAATGTACTAAGTAAAGGCCTAGGCTTTTGCCTGGCTAATCACTGTAATATCACAGATGTACATATAGACCTATATAAATTCATAAGACAACTTAAACTCAAGAAGTACTTTGCAGAGAAGACCCAAGATAAACCAATAATGGAACCAGGAACGCTATGTAGCACTCACACAATTAAAGATCTAGAGGATGTTCAAACTTTACTCTCACTCAATTTTGCAGAAGATGACGGAATGGATATGCGACAAGTCTTGACTGACTTAAATATCATTCAAGACTTGTCACTCAGTAGTGGATTAAAACCTAAATCCATTTTTACTCCGGTGTTACCAGGTGATAATGTCATAGACACTTTTCATAGGTTGGTTATAGAAGACTTGGACAAATTAGAAATGAAGATCCACGCAGGCAAATCACATATTGCCTATAATCTGACTAAAATAGAAAGACAGGCTTTAAAAGACTTAGGTGATATTCAGGAAATAGTTATTAAGGAGGCAGACAAAGGTGGCAATATAGTCATTCTTAACAGATCGGACTATATCAACGAAATTGATCGTCAATTGGCGGATAATACGTCTTACATTTTACTCAAAGGCGATCCTTTACCTCATATCGTCCAAAATCTTGACACAGTATTACATGTATGGTTGGATCAATGTCTTATCTCTGATCTGGAATATAGATACATCTTCAATGCACACCCTAGGGCTCCTTGTATCTATGTACTTCCTAAGATCCATAAACATAGTACTTTACCACCAGGGAGACCTATCATATCAGGCATAGGTTCACCCACTGAAACACTTTCTGAATACATTGATAGTTTCTTACAACCTTTTGTTAAAAATTTACCTGCATATGTACAAGATACACGAGACATTCTGATGAAATTGGAGGACATTATATGGTCCCCCGACATGTGTTGGGTAACTTTGGATGTCAGTTCCTTATACACCTGCATACCTAAAAACAAAGGTTTGGAAGCCGTCCGACATTTCCTTGCTAACAGATCAGCTTCATACTTGGAACACACGAACATGTTAGTGGATATGATTCGTTTTATACTTGACAACAATGTATTCACCCATGAAGGCAAATGGTATAGACAGGCACAGGGAGTTGCCATGGGATCTCGGTTCTCACCTTCCTATGCCAATCTATACATGGGTTTGTTTGAAAAGATGCATGTGTGGCTAAATGGTCCCCCCCATCTGACAGAACATATACTCTTTTGGGGACGGTACATCGATGATGTACTTATGATTTGGACTGGCGATCAGCCCAAATTACTTGACTTCATAGATCACATTAACACAAATGATTTTAACATCAAGATGACTTATGAATATAACAAGGATCGTATTCAATTTTTGGATCTGGAAATATACATTAAGAATAACCAGGTACACTCCAACCTATACCGCAAATCCACTGCCTGCAATGCACTATTACATGCAGTAAGTTCTCACCCCACCTCTCAAAAAAATGCCATCCCCTTTGGAGAAATGATTCGGATCAAAAGGAATTGTAGTGATAATAAATTATGTGAATATGAACTCAACAAACTAGAAAATAGATTTCTCCAAAGAGGATATTCTGTACAAATCATAAACAACGCCAGAAAGAAAATAAACAAAATCCAAAGATCTTCTCTGCTCAAAAAGAGTGAGAATACGAATCGATCACCAAAAGGTCCGGTGACATTCTGTACCCCTTTCAGTCAAAACAGCCAAGACATTTATAAAATCCTCTGTAAGAATTGGGGTATCTTACACTCTGACAGTACCCTCAAACATCTACTATTGGCTAAACCTACCATGATTCACAAAAGGGGGACTACAATCCGGGACCTTGTATGTAAGAGTTACTTACCACCGTCCAAAAATGAATTCATTACTTGGTTACCCGACAAACCGAAGGGATTCTTTAGTTGCAGTAAATGTAATGTATGCACTTTTGCCCTGCACAGAACCCTTAGCTTCAACTTCAATGGCAGTAAAACTTATCAAATACAACAATTCATTAACTGCAATTCCAAGTATGTGGTTTATATACTTGTATGTGACTGTAAAAAAAATATACGTTGGGAGCACGATTAGACCTCTCAAAGAGAGGATACAAGAACATGTGCGTGCCCTAAGAAATAATGATCATCTGTCACCCTTAGTACGTCATGTTACTAAAGAACATTCTGGCGTAGAAACTCCGTTGCTAAAATTTATGGGCATTAGCCAAACACAGCCACATCCTAGAGGAGGAAATCGTGAGCTGGATTTGAGAAGAAATGAGGCCAAATGGATACTCAGGCTAAAAAGTACAAAAATGGGAATAAATATCGACCATGAATTACACTATTTCCTATGACTATTTATAATTTTGCAATTGATTTTTGATGTAAATGTGTTATTTGATGTCCTCGACATATATGATGTACAACCATTAACACAATTATCTGACTGTGCTTACAAACCTATATATATATGACCTTATGTACATAGCATATCTTTCTATGTTATATGATTTGGGCTACACTTGGTATTCTTTCCACTATACAGATAACTAACATCAATTTTTTTGTTACTGAGGGGCTAATGCTACTTCATATCAAAATCAATACTCAAACTCTTCATTATATGGTCATGCTTTGTTGGCAACTAAGGAATGTTTACACGGGTCATAGAATTGCCACTTCCTCTACAAATAAGTGTCTTATTTTAAGACACCTTAGAATTATCTCTCCTCAATTGACAGGTTTTTATGACTTTTCTCAGTATCACCACATTTGATCTGTCAAGTGCCCTAAATAATGTTGGCTATATACCTTCATTCTGGTTATTGACATAGATTTCAGATATACTTTCCTTTTAACACAAAATACTGAATTTCTGTCGAACACTACATTTTGTATTCGGAAAAGTTCGAGTATATGCGTTCATTGAACTATTTGCTCTTCTTAAATAATGATCGGCGAAAATAACTTTTCAAATCTGTGCTTTATTTTGGACCGCACAGCAGGTCTATACCTAACACCATTGAGTTGATGGTTGTGTTTCAATTCAAACATAGCTTCTCTAAGATGGCCGCCACTTCTACTATGGATAAAACTATGTGCCTTTGCCCTCGCAAAGAAGTTTAGTCCCTCATTGCTTTCTCTTATACTTATATATGTCCGTCATGGCCGATGGCTCGGTGCTTACTACAACCGAATCGCTATCGGCACGACTTAGTAACGTGTTTGAAAGGTAATGGGGAGGGGCCATTGTTATGTAGGCGCGCTTTACGTACCGCTTTCAGGACGTGTTTGATAATTTCTCTTGTTTTATAACAACTAAAATACTTAACTCTCCATGTATTTACTTTGCGCTTGACTTCCTTGTTGTCTGATATTCTGGACGTGTCCATTGGGGACTGTTATTTCCATTTACTTACTTTGCGCTTGACTTCCTTGTTTTCTGATATTCTGGACGTGTCCATTGGGGGTTGTTATTTCAATGACAAGATTGTTTTATTGGACTCAATACTATGCCCTCGTTATCTTTTCAGTTCACAATTTAATTTGATATTTAACGCATATACATGCTGGGTTTATCGAGTCTTAGATGACATAAACTTCTTATTAATATTTAGGGTATTATAGGCCTTGTGGGACAATATAAACAACCTAAAACCTTTCTGCCTTGGTGTTACTTTTGGACTTTGATGCTATGATCGGGACATTTGTCCGATATCTCTACTTCATGAATATAATTACACTTATCTAGCTGTGTGAAGTAGTTATATAATATCCATTTATGACGGAATCATTAATAGCAGGTTTTGTTCCTCTTTGTACTAGGCACCTTATCATGGGATGCCATTTGTACTTGACATCTTATTATTTGACTTCCAATACACAGATCTCGCACAATGCAGGTTAGTCAACAATGAGATTTCTGACTTATTATTATCATTTCTCCAGTGCTGTTCTACTTTAGACACATCATTGATTATTTATTTTGCAGATCTCCAATGACATTCTAATACTTCATTTTGGATCTACAATTGCCTCATAAATTATGAAGTTTATTAAACTATCGAATATCTTTTTGAAATCTTAAGGTACAAAACCCAGTGCTTTTATACATTCTTTGGTTGTCAACAAAGGTTTTTGGGCACAAAATTTCTAAATTAACGGGGTTGTCAAGGACTATTACCAGCATTTATGAGTGACTACCATTCTACTTGCGGCATTTAACGATTCACTGTAACTAACGTGCACTATCTCTTGCACTTTGATTGGTCTTTCAACTCACTTTTGGGACTCTTCTGGTTTTTTCTTTGTAATTCTCTTGACCTATATCACTCTCGGACTCATTGCTTACTATTTATTAAACATTTTTGGTTTCTGTTTGCGTAACATATTTAAGATTTAAACAACTCTTATTGGTAATATCATGGTGATTTTCGCACACTTTAGATTCAAAAATTGTCACTATTATGTCGTTTACTTGGCGACTTTTCCTATCTTTTATAGGCATGTCATGCTTGGATTTAAATGACATTAGGACTAAGTAGTAAATCAAATTGATTTGTCTTTCTTTAATCAGCCTTGATAAAGTCCCATAGTGGACGAAACACGTGTCGGCTGAATTCAGATGAACTTTATTATTGGCTGAATACGGATGAACTCTATTATTCCTTTTCAATTTGGGGCTGAATACGGATGAATCTCAGCTTCCTTCCTCAAACTGGATGAAGACATCATCTTTCAGCTATTTCTTTGGAATGGACATCTTTTGCTCATCTCACTACTATATGAGATCTGTATATTTTTTCTCCAAAGAGGGGATTCAGTACTTATTGGTTGATGTGACAATTTTTTGTTGGTTATTACATTTGATTTACAAATAGGTCATGTACCACTGAATATTTTGATTGTTAATTGTGACACTGTTCTCCTTTCTATTCTTAATATTTTCTATATTTTTCTACGTTCACATTAAATCTTACATTTATGATATATTCAATCATTCAATCATGAGTCTCATTGACAATCTGTCAAATTGATTAGGCACTATATTGATATCACCTTGATAGGTACATATTATTTGTCATTTTTATACATTTATTGGGTCAAATAATGTTGCAATTTGTTTGATATATTAATTGATGCCCTGTGTGCTCCATTCTTTTTCTAATTAATATTAACTTGTTGGCACAGGTTTTTCCTGTACCTATACACACGTTTGACAACGGAAGTGTTTAGAATGTTTGAGCACCACAACCATACTCTCAAATATAGGAATGTGCGGTAGTCGTTTGGTTTTGTTCTGTTGTCAACTTACTTAATAATCTATTTGAGATACCCTTGGGGTAATATTTACCTTATGATTGCCAATATAAATAAATAGATCAGAAGAGCTCATTCCTGCGGCCAAATCTGCTCAGTGCATAACACTTCTTGGTCAATCTATTCCTTCTTGATTTTTTTTAAAATGCTTTATTGAACATTTTATTTTAATGAACTTATACAGCAATTAGCATTACAGTTGTATGCATCATTAGTTCACATATTTGATGCAGTTAGCCTCTTGTGCAGTCAATCTTTGTCATCATATGTTAAACAATCTTATCTGGATGGCAGGGTGTCTGATTAGTTGTGGTGTCCCCTATAGGTTTTCGGGGGCTATGTGCTGCATCTATTCATATGGTGAGATGGTATTTCTATTGCTGGTTCCGCCTGGCTTCAGCTGGTGCTCTTTTGTTCCATCTGTGTATGTGGTTGATTCCGCACATAGGGTCCATAGCATCTAAGTCTCATTTTTGCCCATGTTTTTGAAACCAGCTAACCTCCTGCCAGAGATTATGGCCCATATTTATACATTTGTAGCGCCGCATTTGTGACACAAAAGTGGTGCAAGCTTACAAAATACAATTGTATTTTGTAGGTTTGCGCCACTTTTGCGTCAAAAAATGCCGCAAAGGCGCCACTAAAAAAAGTATAAATATGGGCCTATATTTCTTCTGACCCTGCCCATCTCAGCACCGCCTCTTTCCACTGATTATGTGGTGGGCTGTTTGGGGACTTCCAAAGCCTAGCAATGTCTCTGCGGGCTATGCTGAATGCTTTGTCCAGAAATTGATTTCCAATATTCCTGGCTATCTGCCTTTTGTTTAGCTGGAAGAGGCAGATCTTTGCACTTTCTAAGCCTTGGTGGTTCAATGCACATTCCAGCTTGCCCGTCACTAGCTCCCAGAATCGTGCAGACACTGGGAAATTCGAGACCATTTGGTCAAAATCTGTGTCTGGTAGGATACATTTGGGACAGTTATCAGTAGTGTGATATATCATGTTCACTCATTGGGCTGTCAGGTTTGTGGTATGCAAGTAGTGAAATTGTGTAAACTTGAAGCATATGTATTTTGGAATGTTTTTTCGTATATTTCAAGGTTCGCTCCCACTCTTAGCCCACAAATTCCCATCCCAAAATAGTCTACCATTGAGCCAGTGCACCTGAAAACCCATCCAGAGTTATGACCATTATCATTGGGTACAGACGCAAGATGACGGCCGCTACTGAAGGTCAAATTGTTTGCATTAATTCATGTGTAGGGTGCTGCTGGGCTGAGTTCCTGTAAAGCTGATGCACTCTCTGTGATAACTATCTGTAGAATAGGAATTGTTCTCCAGGAAGGTGGTAGCCCTCCATTAAGCTTTCTAAGTTCTGGATAGTGCATCCACAAAGCAGTACCCTAACATTGTCAGCTCCACTGTCTTCCATTCCTGCAGTGTGAAATCCTCTACTAACTGTAGGTAGGCCCACCAATGGTGTTGCTGGTGCTTACAGCAGATGAGCTCTGAGCACTTATTCACACTCTTCCAGCGCAGAGGGCCACTGCCAGCAACCTCAGTTTCCTCCCGGGGCGCAACTCTGCTCAGGAGATCAATGCAATAGGGTCCCCTCTCAGTGCTCATTACCAAATTCCCTCAGGTCCGCCCTGTCCAATCCAGCAAGGTGTCAGGCCAGCCAGTGCAGTTGCACTGAATTATAACATTAATCGTAGTCCAGTACCCCTAGACTCTCCTTCCGTGGAGGTCTGTGCACGACACGCAGCAGCACTCTTTTTCTTCTCAAGTCCCAGACCAGCTCATGGAGTAACATACTGAAAGAATGAAACCAGCTCCAGGGGATCCAGACCAAGAGGCTGACAAAGTAATAGAGTACCCAGGGCAAAACAATCATCTTTGTTAATGCTATTCTAGCTATAATTGGCAGTTATAATGTATGCCAAAAAAACACGCTTCCTTGCAGGTCTCTAATTGTGCTCCCTAGATCACCCTCCCTGATGTTCCAGTCCGTATGATGGATTCTAACTTCCAGGTAGCAGAATGAACTTGACTCCCAGCGAATGTCAGTTGCATCTGCCAGCTCTGGTGGTCCCCGGTTGACCTCTGCCAATGGAAAGGCACATGTCTTATTCCAATTTATGCAGAGCACAGAGGCCTCCCCCAGATCTGTCAGTAGCTCCGTCACCCATGGTATAGCAGTGTGGTCCTCTGACAGGTATAATAACACCATCAGTGTATAAAGAATAATGTGTTTGCCAACCCACAGGAGAATGTTCCTCCCACAAGTTTGCATTACACTAGTGAATGGTTTGACTGCCAGAGCCAAGACCATCAGTGACACTGCTCAGCCTTGTCTTGCACCTCTGTGCACATTGAATGGCTCAGAGATATTTTGGCCCATATAAATCTACACACACACAACATCATTGATAAGTGAATTCCACCTGCACCACCCCTTGCCTAATACCATCCTGCTCATTACCGCTCTAAGGCAATCCCACTGCAGAGTATCAAACACCTTCTGGATATATCTATATATATGGATAGAACCACTGCATTTGGAAAAGTGATCAGTGAGGCTTCCCCAGTACGTGGTTTAAGTGTTGGATATTGGCAGAAGTGCTGCACTCTTGGATAAAGCTGTTGTGGTTGCGTACCCCAGTGTACATAGATGCAGTTGCAGGCGATTGGCTAGCACTTTGCTGAGAATGTTACAGTACATACTGAGCATGGACAGTGGCGGTAGGACATCACCTCTAGTACCTCGTCAGCTGCCTTGGATATGGACACTAACTGGGTCTCCCTAGTAGTGGTGGGTAGGATCCCACAGTCGCTGTGCCAGCAGGGAGGTATATGTTTAGTAAAACTCAACCAGCAGCACATCTGTGCTCAGGGTCTTACTCAGCTTCAGCTCCTTGAGGGCGCTCCTGATCTCAGGTTCCACAATCAGACCACCAAGAGCCTCTCCTTTCTCCTCTATCAGTTGCGTGAACAAGGAAGGACTCTATACTTTTGGCCCATGTTGCAGCTTGTGCCCCTTAAAATTCCCTGCAGTAGTGTGTGAAATCTATGTGGATGTTGTGTTATGTATGGACTTTGTCCCCAGTTTGAGTCTGTATTTGTGTAACGGGGTGGCTCCTCTCTTTTGTGCGCACCAGCCACAACAAAAGCCTTCCCGTTCTGCCCCCTCCACATGTGCTGTGGAAAGGTGTTCACGTCTGTTTAGGGGTCTCAACTTGTCTAGAAGCTCAGAATTGGACTTACGCTTCTAACATATGAGGTCCTGCACCTAGGGATTTATTGTGCTTCTATCTTGAGGTGACGTATATCATCCTCCACTGTCACCAGGCCTTCTGTGAGTGATCTTCTACCCCCTAAGACTTGCCCTGTACAATTTCTGTGCACCACTACCCTGAATGTGTCCAAGTCAATGTTACTGTACATTGGTAAGGACATATTTCCGGATGAGGTCAGCTAGAGGTTCTATAAATGAGGGCTCATCCAGGAATTCAATCATGAGTTTCCAAGCGGGAATAAGCCTACACCAGTTCAAACTTATAAGCAGCTGATTGTAGTCTGAATATGTGCACACTAAATATTCCATCCACATGACGTTCCCCACAATCTCTGACAAGCACAGTATTACTTCTAGGCAGACATGAAGGTCATGGATCGGAGAGTAGAATGAATAATCCTTCTGCCCTAAGATAGCCTCCAGGGGTCACACAGTCTCTAGTTGTCCAGACAGCACTGAAAGTCCCTTGCAAGTCAGGCAGTTGGGAAGTCCACCAGTGGTGGCACAGGTCTGTTAAGATGAATGTCCGCTACGCAGTCATAGTATCCCCCTACCATTAATGAGGCCAAGCCGTCCTGGGAGAGAATCAGTGACAGCACTGGGAAGAAGTGCACTTGACTGGTGTTCGGGCCATATATGCTGCCTATCACACCCCACAAGCCATCCAGTGCATCAGAGAGAGGGAAGTATGATCTCTCTTTAGCAATCTTAATGTTGGTAGCCATGAACCGGGCACTTGGCTGAAGCCACACCATAGTCACCCTGGCGAATGCAGAGCACCAGTTTGCAAAGATTTGACCCACTCCCATTTGCGTTGCAGGGCCATGATTCAGCCTCCAGCCATGTCTGTCTCCTGTAAAGTGCAATGTCTGTGCCTCTCCATTTTACATGTGCAAAGATTTTTGCCATGAAAGCACTCCGCGGTTTTGTAATTTGGGTCTGCATTATGTTATGAAACCAGGTGTGCTGTCCATTCCTGCCCACCCACTCGGCACAAGCCTCCCCTCTCCCTAAGTTACTGGTGTGCGATTCCATTCATCCATCCCTGCCCCAAGAATCCCCTAATGTGGGACAGCCTCAGATGTATCAATTGAGATTGGATATATAAACAACTTTGAACCCCAACTTCCTCTCCCCAGGCCGAGCTGGCAATGGCTAGTCAGCCAAATCAGTGTAAAACAAACATTTGATAAAGATAAAAAAACAGTACCAATCCAAGAGCTGGGGGAGGCTTTTTCAAGGTCAGCAGCTGTATCACCCCAGCCTCGATCCCTCATGGAAGTAACTACTGGACAGGTTCCATCAGTTAAGGCCTCAGGACAGGCCAGCAGGCATGATGTCTCTGTGAGTGGTGTTTCCTCTGATCTCTGCATCCACTACTTGTGGTTTTCACCACAGATTATCACAGCCCTGTCAGTTGGGGATCTCCAGATTCACAAAGGTCTTCTGTTGTTTGGGGAAGTATCATCGGCCTTTGGCAAAGGGACCCAAAAGTACCCTCTGAGTCTATCAATCTAGGTGGTGAATCTGTTCAGTTTTCATTGCCGCTTTGGCTCTGTAGTGCGTAGAAGGTGGACATCACATCTATGGCTGGCATTCTTTTCAGGGCCGTCTGAGATTTGATGGGGTTGACCGTCCAGGCCTTTTCCTCTTTCTCTTGTGTTTTGGTATTGGTGGTCTGTTCCATGGTTTGGCCTCCACCCCTACTTTCTGTTTCTCAAGCAAATCCCAGGCACATTCAGGTTCATAAACAAACCAAGACTTCTGCCCATCATAATCTTCAGACGGGCTGAAAAAAGTAGCGCATAGTGGATTCCCGCTTCTTCAAATTCCTTTTTGATTTCCATAAGTGAGTTCTGTTTTCTCTGTACTGCCATCATACAGCCAGGGAATATGGCAACATGGCTCTGATAAAGTCAAGCATGCACACCACTTGAAGAACCACAACCCTCTCCCTGTAGTGCAGGAGCCTTACCACCACCAGTTTAGGTGATGCACCAGGTGGAGCACGCTGTGCAGGTACCCTGTGTGCGTATTCCAGCACGAAGAATTACAGTGGTTTGTGCAGCCACTTCTTTTGCCAGGCATTGTACTAAGTGGGTGACCATGTCCTCTCCCTCCGTCCCCTATGTCCCATCTGCCAGGTTGAGGAGGCTGTCCAGGTACATTGTGTGCATGTTCCAGCCCAATGAATTGCAATGGTCTATGGAGCCAGTTTGTTTGCCAACCATTGCTCTAAGCGGGAGGCCATGTCAGCTCCCTGTGTCTCCTCCGATAGGCCAACAATTCTGATGTTTTTATACTGATTACCCCCTCTGCACCATACACTTTTCAGTCCACTTGCTCTACCTGCCTGGTAAGGTTATGAATTTGACCCTGGAGCCTTTCTTCTGTGGACATACATTCCAATAGGCATCCTAGTTGCATTTGACTCTGTCTGCCAGCCTTTGGTGGTCATCTTGGAAGACGTTCAGATCCATGGCCACGTTAACAATTCTGCCCTCCATTTCCTGCCTGGACTCATAGACAGCTTTGTGTATCTGATCTAATTTATCAGTGGATCCCGTATCCTGATGGGAGATTGGTTGTGTTTGGTTATGCAGGTCCTACCATGGCAGTGAGGCTCTCCCTGATTCCTGTTGCCTATTTTATTTCTGGTCTGTCCCTGCTTTTGCTTTTCAAAATCACCCTATCTCTGGTAGTTGCAAGGCTCTTGATGAAGTACCCTATTGCAGCCAGTGTGACCACATTGCCTCTCTGTGCCTCACAAGCAACAGCAATGTAATACTCGGCAGCTGCTCCTGCTGGTGAGGCCTCACACTCACAGCTGCACTGAGCACCGCTTTCCCCTTTCATCACTGCTTCTTCTCTGACTGCCTTGGTGTCCATTTTCTGTTTCTGCAGTTGTAGTGCTGAGGGGTCTAGTAAACAATCTCAGTGTTGTCAAGGGGCAGCAATCAGCACCAGCAGATTCCTTTGGGTGCCAAGCTGCCTAACTCCACCTGCAGCACTCTTGACTCTTGACTCATGTTTTCTGCTTTGAGCCCTCACTGCAGTCCTGACGGCAGCCCCACAGGGTCCATAGGCACTCTGCCCTGCTGGAGCACTGCAGACATTGCTGCTGGCTCCTCCTTTGCCTCAGGATCGGCAGGCAAGGCCACAGGAGTTACAAATGTGCAGCCATCTTACTGACTGGCTATCCTGGCCCCCTCCATTCACTTCTGGATTCTTTTCTTAATTTTGAATTTCCCGATCTGAAAATTTGACATTCGACAAAATGCTTATATCATTTTCACTATCTGTTTCATACCATATGTCTCTTTAGTTGCAGAGATTGAGTGAAACAGTGACTTCCTTTTTGAAAATTGTGTTGCTACTCTTAAGTATAAATAGGAAATATTTCAGTGATTTACTACTTGATATCCACCCACCCTGCCTTCCACATACCTTTAGTCATAAAACTAATGAGGCGGTGCCTCTTCTCCACTACTTTATAATATTTCCCAAATATAGGCATGACCATAATGACATAGTGACATTTGCAATTCTTTTGACTTTTCCATATATATTTTTGTCAGTGTCTTCGATTCTTGGGTTCTAGTACGAAGTTCAAGTAGTCCACCTCCTTACACCACCAATTCTGATTGCCCTATAGGCACAGACATTTTATGTGACCGGATGAGTGAAAGAGCAGGAAAGAGAGGACAGGGAAGCAGACCCATAAAAAAGGAAGAGACTAGTTAGTAACCCAATGTCATATGGAAGTACTTTGCCATTAAATATGTTTAAAGGTTTACTTGTTATCCCTTGTAAGAAAGACAAGTGTCTCTTTCTTTTGATATCCTCTTCTTGGCCAGAGATTCCTGATGGGTAAGGAGTTGTTCCAGCTGCAATCACACTTACCATGAAAACAGCACAGGTCTTTGTCATGTAAAAACAACCAGTGGGATTGCGTAACAATAAATATTGCCATAACATACCTTAACATAAATCTTTTTGGGAAAACTCCAAAGAGTTTTGCTAGGATCTTGTCACTGGGGTGATACCATAATCAATAAATCATAATCTTTTGGTTATCCATCAGACAGAGTCTTGTAGTCTTATGTTTTAACTTTAAAGATGTTTAGTGCCTCTCCCCTTTTGTGACCTTGTGCTTTAAATTGCAGGATTAAACAAATATTTAGGTCACACGTTTTATTTGTACTAATGGGGCTAAGGTTTTTCTCTTTCAAAATGTTACCAGCAAGAAACAATAGTTTCTGTGACCTACTAAAGTTTTCTCTGTAAGGAATTCACCTCCTCCAGAATTAGGGGCATGTATACAACTTGCCCCAAAGGAATTATAGGGAATGCCTTTGAACTCTCTACCTTCCGATCAGACTGGTCTCACTGTACGGCTGCTTGCCTCTTCTGCTCTCAGTTAACACTCATAATGCAGGAACTTCTTTGCCAATCTGCCGGTCTCTCAAAATTCCTAGACTAATGCGCACTGCCGTCTGAGTGGGGCCCTGTTTACAATGGTGCCCTGCCCATAATGGCTGTTGTGTTACCATCTTGCTAAGGATTTTGGGACTTGTAGTCCCTGTTTATACCAAATAAATATGTAGATAAAGTGTATGTGGCAGTTTCCTTACTCTTTATGCAAAATACAGCGTGTTCATCAAGTATTCTATGACCTGTGAGCAAATACAAACAAGACAAATCAAAACAAGACAAATCCCAAGAATTGTTTGGCACCAGTAGTGTACAGGATGTGGCATAGTAGTTTCAATAGCACTCTCTTTGTACATAATGGGCCTGATTTAGAGCTTGGTGGACGGGTTACTGTGTCACAAACATTACAGATATTCCGTCCGCCATATTACAATCTCCATAGGCTATTTTGGGATCATAATACAGTGGATGGGATATCCGTCTTGTTTGTGAATGGCTAACCAGCTCTGCTAAAATCTAAATTAGGGCCAAAGTGTTCTTAACCACACATTTTTTATGGCATCAATTGTTCCAGGGCCAGATCTGAGCTCCATGCAGCACTTTGCTACCAGAAGGTGCGAAGGTACTTTGATAGTGAATACTGACAATGTATTACCTTTTCTAATGTAGCTTCTATATTTATGCAAACTGTCTCTCTTAATTCCAAGGTAGGTTTATTTTCTTTAGCTACTTCTCATTGAAAGTAATCAAGGATAGTGTCTAAGCATCCTACAGAGATTCCCATTGTTTCAGATTTGGCTATATTCACTTTATATCCTGACAGAGATCCAACGTTTGCTACAACATCCATCAACAATGACACTGTTGAAATTAGTTTAGAAAAAAATAAACAAATTCATGTAATTTAATCCCACATTTGTTTCTTTCTAACACATGTTTGCTCTTGTTTTATTGCTTCTCTAGGGGCTCACAATACTGCAAAGAGTAATGAAGAAAACAAAATCATGGTTTTGTCCATTATGTTAATTTAAAATTACATGATAATTGACTGTGAAGATACTTATTTCAAGACCAATGTGCAACCTTTTACCAATTTTACACAAGCTGCCAGAAAAAAAACACAGTGACCTATAATTTACACTAGTATTTACATCATTACTCTGTCAAATAATGTTTCTATATCGATTCCGGTCTAAATCTGCTACCACTTCTGATATAAAACTTTCTTGTAGAATGCCTTGAAAATATAAATATGATTTATTTTTATCTTATCTGTTCTTCTTTTGAATATATTATATATCTTAAGTTTCATGTTATCAATGTCTATAGGCAAGGAGCAAACCAAAGCAAGAAGAGAGACGCCATTCTTGGCCAAAAGGGACAGGGTCAATATATAAAAATTCCCTTTCATACTCACACCCTTATTAAAAATAGTTTCTGAGGCTGCTTTACTTAAAAAAGGAATGATGAAGGTGCACAAAGAATTCCAAAAACATATTTGTCCAAAAAACAACCAGATACTCTTATAAAATACAATATATATATATATATATATATATATAGCCTGTGTTTGTTCCATTATACACAATCAAATAAAATACATTTAATCTTCCAGAAAACGGTATGCACAGATTTGGCCTTTCTTTTTTGTATCTTTATTGTTAGGTCCACAAACACTCATTTATTTCATAAATATCTCACATGGATCACCATATAAATCTAAAAGAAAAACAAAATAATCATATCCAATTACTGTTGATGCAGCATTTCGGTGGTATTCCTAATGGTTCTCCCCACCTTTTTCAGGACACAATGATATGTACCAACATTGCAAACATCTAAACATCCTTAATCAAATATACATATCAATATTCAACACAGACAAACATAATATACATGTTACATAAATCTATATGTGATCAGGACATATTGTTCATCATTTCATAGAAGTTTGTGCAAACCTCATCCCCTTTATCCCACTCATTAAAGAAATACACATCGCCCTTCATAAAGGTATTGCCCCATCTATACATAATATCCATAATCAATTTACATATAACTTCTATATATATCACTATACTAATTAAAATCTACATACTGCCACCACAAGGGCCTGAGGATTATCTACCTCTTATGTTGGTACCCTGTTTTCCAAAAAATCTTAATCTTCCATTGGCTTGACCATTAAACACCTCATATATTATTGTTGAAGGCATATTGGGCCTCATTCTGACCTTGGCGGGTCAAAAGACCGCCGCGGTAATTCTGAGTTTCCAGCTGGGCTGGCGGGCGACCGCCAGAAGGCCACCCGCCAGCCCAGCGGGAAACCCCCTTCCATGAGGATGCCGGCTCCGAATGGAGCCGGCGGAGTGGAAGGGGTGCGACGGGTGCAGTTGCACCCGTCGCGATTTTCAGTGTCTGCTTGACAGACACTGAAAATCTTGTTGGGGCCCTGTTACGTGGGCCCCTGCAGTGCCCATGCCCCCCAGGGGCCCCACGACACCCGTTCCCGCCAGCCTGGTTCTGGCGGTGAAAACCGCCAGAACCAGGCTGGCGGGATGGAGGATTCCCTGGGGCAGGGGAAAACCGGCGGGAAACCGCCGGTTCCCCTTTTCTGACCGCGGCTTTACCGCCGCGGTCAGAATGCCCCGGAAGCACCGCCAGCCTGTTGGCGGTGCTTCCTCTGCCCTCTGCCCTGGCGGTGAGACACCACCAGGGTCAGAATGAGGGCCATTATTCCTTAGATCTTATCAAATATATCTTAATTCACCAGTAAACTCACCTGCCCCTTGCAATATTGATAATTGCGGCCCACACAATAAACGACGAAGGCTACTTTCCATCAAGTACTATGCTCCTTGTGTAAGGTTTCTTGTAGAGAAATCCCAGTTTTTTTTAAATTTCTTAGGAGAACAATTTTAAAGCCTATACGCTTACTTCACTCAAGGAGGTTGTGGGACTCCCCTTTACATTTTCACGTATTAAACCACCTCGTAAATTTGAGCCTCCTTATATACAGAGTGCTTAAAGTACATGTGTGCTCTTCCCCACAAGGGAGGTTTCGGGACTTGTCTTGGCCGGTAGAAGCCCGGAGCTCCAACATTCCAATGTTGTCAGGTTCACAGCTGTTGGTGTGAACAAATACCTTACTGAGCCCGTGGAGATTTCCCCTTGGGCTCCATAAGGCCTTTGTTTTATTTATTAGAACATTCTGCCCTCTAGAGGCAGAATTTTCTAATAGCCTTATAGCCCTCCATAGTTGGGCTACATGGGCATTAATGGCCCCTTCCCTTGATTAACGCTGGAGCGGGCCTTTACTGGCTGGTATAGGCCGCTACGGCGGGGTATACAACTTTAATATTACCTGATGGGTGTTTGGCTGAAGCCTCTAGTAGTCTGTTGTTGTTGCCATTATTCTTTACAGCTAACATTTCACTTTTAATAAGCTTTAAGATCAATTGTGTGAATCCTTCTGATTTTGTTTTATAAGTTTCATGATTTCCAGTGCCTACCCAATCTTGTTTAAGTTGCTCAGGCTTTCTATCACTAGGATGACACACTTTTAGATATTATTTTTTCTGTTAAAGTCTATCAATATTATTTTCCTTTTCATTACTTATTGCATGAAATTTGGAAGTAGACACTGCGAATTAGTGATTTTTCGGTTTCTGAGAAATGAACAAGCTGTATACAATAACTGTACCGACTCTTCCTATCAGTAAAAATTAAATGTAGGTAAACTGCTCACCATTTAACATGAAAACCTTTTAAAAAAGTGATACAAAACAACTTAACAAGCTTGTACATTTTATCAAAAACACAACACACCAAATATAAACTATATAATGTAGAGATGTTTAATAAAAAATAACTTACAAAATATCTCTTTAATAGGTATTTTGAGGATAGTATGCTTTAATAACTGGCTTTAATTGAAACTAAGTTGTTTCTGTGGCTAGGAATACAAAGAATGATATGCATAGAAGCTGATGTTTTATTGACTGGTTTCACAGAAGACTATAATGTGTCTTTGACTAAGAGCTCATAGACTGGCATAACTGACTGTAGTTGATTGCCTATGTAATGTTTTATTGGCTATCTGAACATAGCTTTTGGATAGTTTGCCAGCAGGCCTACAAGTCTTGCATATTTCATTTTACCCAGGTATCCTCAAACCACTTCTGTATTACAGGCAGTTACTAACTATATACTTTTACATTTCTGTAGAAATTATTGAAAGACAAATAGCTATTATTTAATAAAGCAACTTGCATTATTCTGCTAACACTAATAGGGTGATTTAGAGTCTGAGTGTCAAAAAATGCCAGATGTCCAGCCTCCCCTACTGAGAATAAATAGCCATATATACACTCTGTAGCGTCCTACCCAGCCTGGGTACGCGCAAATAAATACACCACAAGCGGAGCTTTGTATTTCAACACTTACATCATCATGCTGCAGAGTCCTTCAGGAACCAAAAAGATTCCATCATTCATCCATCATTCATACTCACAAGACACAACATCTCCCCATCTGTTAAATAAAAAATTACCATTTTTTTTAACATATACATTTAATGATCCTTCAATGAGCCTTCTTGGTGCTTTATAACTAGCTTGGATCATGTCTTTGGAAACTGGGAATCAATAATCAGAGTGTCCATGATCTTCTTTGGTGATGTAGGAGTAATGGCAGTCTGGGATTCTCAACGGGTTTTCTGTGATCTAGTCTCTACACTGACATTCACATCCAACGAGTGTTGTGCTACCTGTGTGACATGTGAGGAATCTTGTGTGATAGATTTTCCTGGACGCTGGGCTATTACCATGTACCCTTTGCTGATTATAACTTGAAAAAGTTTGGCTTCAAAGGGAGAAACTGATTTCTGTCATGGTGGTTGACCAACAAGCACTTGATCTCCACACTTGAAAACAATGTTCTTTGCATGTCATCTTTTGTCAGCATAGGTATTCATTTTCTGCTTACATCTCAAGTCAGTTTTGCATTTTTCAACATCAGTTTTGTATCTGCTGTTTGTCCACTGAGGCAACTTGGTTGTTCTGGCTCTCTTGAACATTAGTGGTGCAGGGCTTTTACCTGTGGTCAATTGAGGAGCTGAACAGTAAGCTTCTAAAGTAGAATTCAAGACAATGTTGAGCTTCTCTAATGTAGCATGCTGAACAGCTTTCTTTAGCATATTCATGAAATGCTCACCTAGGCCGTTAGCCTGTGGTCAAAGAGATATGGTTGTCTGATGGTTCACATTGAACAGATTGTGGAAGCCTCTAAGTTCTCTGCTATTAAAAGGTGGGCCACTGTTAGTTTTCAAAATCACAGGAATAGGAATGCCCCATGTCGCAAAGAAGCCACCTAGTCTCCCAAAACCTTTGCCCTGAGTTTTAGACAAGAGATCTTCAACTAATTGGAAGCAAGAGAGTATTCATCCACAATCACCATCTGGTGATGTCCAGCGTCAAGTGGACCAACAAAATCAACAGCAATTCTTTCCCATCATGCTTGCTCATCTCTGACATGTTCCAGTTGTATAACAAAGGCCCTGTTACCCTCGCGGTGTGGGGGGCCCTGAGCTCCAGGGGGCCCCCTCAGCCAGTACCCTTGTCTGAGAGCTCCTGAGTAAGTCTGGACGGGGGCCTGCATGTACTGTGCAGGCCCCCCCTTCCAAGTTTTGTTGTGCCACTGAACTTTTCTAGGGGTGTGGAGTAGTTTTCGAAGACAGACAGTTACACAGATGACAGGTTTCTAATTCTTTTTTAGCCCTTTTTTTAGATGAGGAAATCAGACTCGATCTCAGAGAGATTGTTTAGAGGCAACTATTCCACAATGTCCTTCATGAGCCACTTCAATCACTTGTTGTCACAGACTCTCCGGAATGACAATTCTTGAATCCCTCATGATAATTCCTTCTTGTGTCACTGACAGTTCATTTTTTACATTTTTTTATTTCTGAAATTTACTGTCACTGGTAAGAGGTTGAGTATGTTGATTCTATGACTGATAATGTATTTTAATTTCAACATGTCACTATCTTGGCTCATGGCAGTGACAATTTGTTCCAACGAAATGATACACAGTTCTGCAGTTGTACTTTTGCAACCATAGACCCTAGTGGTCAATTTGTTAAGGCATCTTGGATTTTGCATTGCCAAAAATAGTCAGCAATACCTGGTGATCTGTCACAAGCATGAAAGGTTTTCCAGACAGGAATACATGGAAATGTTTACAGGCCCAAACCACTGCTAAACTTTCTTTTTCTAGTTGTTAATAAGCATATTCAGTCTGGGATCAACTTTAGCTTGCATAGGCCACGATATGTCTTTGAGAATTTGGCTGCCTCCTGTGTTGTGTAAGGATAGCGCCTAGCCTGACTGGGTTAGTGTCAACAGCAACTTCAGTATGTAACTTTGGATCAAAATATGCGATTTCAGTGGCGTTTTCAATAGCTTGCTTGATTCTCTTAAAATTCTGCCCTCATTTATTGACCTGTGAAATGAAACATTCTTTTTTGTCAACTCTCTCAGTGGAGCACTCAAAGTCACAAAAAAGTGTTGGATATATTGTGATAAGACGTGGTCAAAGACCTTTAGCTTTGTCTTATTGAATTAACATTTCTTAGTATTTAATGTTAAACCAGCATCAACAAGTAAATAACACTTATCATAAAACTATGTCATGTTCCTTCTGTGTATCTCTGAAAACCAGTATGTCATAGCTACAGCTGAAAGCATTTACAATAGGTTGTATGATGCGTGTCACGGGTTACTCTGTCACAAATGTGATGGATATCCCATCTGCTGTATTAGGATTCCCTTCAGATATAATGGGATTGAAACATGGTGGACAGGATCTCCATCATGTTTGTGATGGAGTAACACCATCCGCCAAATTCTAAATCAGGCCCAAAGTTTTTTGTATTGAAACAATGACAATGTTTCAGCGATTTTTAATATCAATCACTTTGGGGATTCAAGGTCAAAGCAGTTAGTGGATCTAGCCAAAGAAATACGGTATCTTGGGAATACAAGATTGTTTTGACAGCACGCCACAATCCAGGTGCACAGAGTCAGAGGGCAGACTGGATTTCAGCGATTGGCAACTGAACCCAGTAATTTTCAAGAAAGTACAAATTCGTTAGGACCAATAGAGGTAACTCTTTTTGCAAGCAGACTCATTTGTAATGTGGCAAGGTATTTCAGTTGGAGACCGGACCCATGGGCCACAGCAGTGGATGCTTTTGTACAGAATTGTTTGGTGGAGAAGGCTTACACATTCCTGCCATTTGCAGTGACACACAGAGTATTGTGGAAGGTTCAGAAGAAGAAGTGCAGAATTGTCCTAGTGACCCCATTTTGGACTTCACAAGTTTGGTTTCTATGGGTAATAGAGCTTGTTTTATACGGGTACATCAGAGTTTACTGGTGGACCCAGAAGGAGAGGCACATCCTTTGGTGGTAGAAGGAAAGTTGATTTCTTCTTTGGAAGATATCAGGGGTTTTGGAAGATACGCTGACCCTTCAGGAAAGGCTAAGTATTTACTGGATTTGTCTTGCGCACCAGATACTTGAAAGAGATATAAAGGAGTTTGGTGTAAATGGAGTAGCTGGTGCATAAAAAGGAATTTAGAACCTGGGGAGGCCCCTGTGACAGATCTGGCAAATTATTTAGTCAAATTATTTCAGACGGGCCCATCTTCAAGGACCATTAATTTTCATAGATCAGGTGTGTAAACTGTCATGCCTTGGTGAGTGACAACTCAATTCGATGCAAGCAATTAATATGTAGGATGATGAAGGGAATCAGTTTTAAGAGACCACCTAAGGTTTGCTATGTTTCCTTATGGGACGTTAACTTGATGTTCAAACTGTTTATTTCATGGTCAGGCAATGATTACCTCATGCAGAACAGATATCTTAGAAGTCAGTAGCCCTTCTATGCTTAGTATCTTTCTGAGGGGTATCAGACGTGAGAGGTCTAGAGATTTGTAACAAAGTTTATTCACTAAATGGTGTACATTTTGCTATTTGGGAGAAAACAACAACTATCCTTTATACCAAAACTGTATGTCATAAGTTGTATGAAGGTATACGAACAAAGAATGCTAGAAAACAGACCTGATGGTGAAGTTCAACTATTAATATCCTATGTGAAACCATATAAAGCAGTATCTACTGGCACAATATCTAGATAGGTTAGAGCAATAATGAGTGAGGCAGAAATAGATTTATTAAAATTTGGTGCACATTCAGCCAAAGGGGCAATAGCTAGCAAATGGTTTTGGGCTGGTTGTACCCTTTCTGAAATCATGACAGTGGAAGATTAGTTGAATTCAAGTACTTTTGAAAATTTCTACTTGAGGCCAGTGAAGCATGTGAAAAATACAGTGATGGAAGGTCTTAAAGATGAATAATCATAGCCTCCGATCTTGTAATGAAATGGCAATTTCCCAATTAACATGCAGAGAGAATCTTGATTTAACTAAAGACAACGGAGGCTATCATTATTTTACCCACCGCACCCTATGTTTATATATACAAGGGTCATGTGGAAAAGATTATGTTTAAAAAAAAAGGGATGATTATTTCTAAAAGGGAATTATGATTTTGACTTTAACTGCTCTTGTGGATGTTCACATGATTAAATTATTTTCACATGAAGAGAATGCTATAAATGTTCTTTATTTCTGTAGAAAGCAACCCTTAATTGGATCTCTTCTGTCAAGGGGTAGAGGGGAAGCTGGAGATGTTCCGCGTTTGAGGTGTTTCAAATTATTTCCAAGATATAACTACGTTAAATGGGCATATATACTGTGTGATGATTTCAGAATGGAACTTTCTTCTTTGTGATGTGTTTAACTTCTTTAAAGGGCTGCATGTTGTGCAGCACAATAAAGGTTTATGCATAATGATAGCATCCATTGTCTTTAATGAAATCAAGATTCTCTTTGCATGTTAATTGGCGAATCGCTATGCTCCTTAAGTTCCAACTAATGATATCCTTTGTTTAAACCAAGGCGAGAGAAGACTTTTACACAGTTCAGTTCTGTTATCATATCAGCAATGCCCAGACCTGGATTTTGTTCTTTCAGCTGCATTGTTCTTTTGACGTATGTCCTCGCAGAAACACAAACAGCTCCTTCACTGTCCTGTTTAGGCACTACCACTATGGAAGAAACCCATGGCATCAGATCAGTAGAACGCTCAATGAAATCATGCTTAAGTAGTGTTTTGAGTTCCTTTTCAACAGCTTCTGTTGAAATGCAATTATTCTGAGTGTCTAAGCAACAAGTCGAACATCTTCATTGATATGCAATTGTACTTTCATAGGCTTAAATTTTCCTAATCCATGAAATAACAAAGGGAACTGAATTGCTATTACATGATGAGCATTCATAATATAATTTGCGAATATCAGTCCCATATTGGCATCCTTGGTGAAACTAAGTAGACAGGCACTTGACTTGGTACCTTGAAGTATGTGAATGAGTGCTTGCCCTTTTGTTTTCTTGTGTTTAATTGTCGCTACAAATGAATCAGAGGCGTTGGTGCAGCCCATGTGCACACTTTTGTTTTCTATGGCGTCAGTCACGGTAACGGAGACTGCTCATTGTATTTCTTCTCTGGCATAATATTTATTGACACACCGCTGTCGATATAAAAGGTATTGCACAACCATTTATTTTCAGTGTAATCGTTCTCATGTCGACTTTTCTTTGATTGCTATTTCTCTTCACATGCAACCAGTCTGACATTCCCCATTTCTCTGAGATAACCATCGACATTGCACAATTATCTTCTTCATTTTCACTTGATACTGACAAACTTTTCAATGATGATTTAAATGACGATTGACTTTGTTTCAGGTCAATTTGTCTCAACTGGCGTTGCCGCTTGGCCTTGTCGAATGTCACTTCTGAAACGTTGGTCAGCCATTTTTTCTTCTTACCGTGATGCCTTCACTTTTTCCTTTGCCTTGCAAACAGTCACAAACTGGTTCTATTTACCACAGCCTTTGCATATCTTTCTGATGATGGGACATTTACCTTACTTTTGAAACGACAATCAACATCTGAAACACAACTTCTTTTTCAATGGAGACATCACCTTGTGTCCTTCAGCTTTATGTTTTGGCTTACTTTTCATGTTCATGACTGATTCACTGTGGGCACCTCTGGCATCCATGTCAGTAGCTTGTTGATCAGCATGCTCTTCAGCTCTGGCAGCCAGGAGAACTTGCTCCAGACTAAACATTTCTCTAAGCATTCATTGTCTGAATGAATCTGTCAGGCATCCATCAATAACTCTGAAATATATCCCTTCTTTGTCAATAAATTCATTGAATCTGCCATGTTTTATGAGTGCATATAATCTGTCAACAATTTCATCCATAGTTTCAACAACTCTTCATTGTTCTTGACCGAAAATGTACCTTTTGTAATCTACATTCGGCACTGGATTGAACGTGAAGTTAAAGGATTCTTTGATTTGACCATTTGTCACTTCATCAGCTTGCAGCATTTTATTTATGACTTCTTTTCTACCATAACCAGCAAGATTTGTGAGATACTCGATCATTTTTTTGTTATCCATTTCTTCTAGTGCATCAATGAAATCATCAAATGTCTACATCCAAGCAGGCCAACTATCACCTAATTTTTGCTTTTTGGTGGTATCAAAAGGGGGTGGTGGTTTCAGGAGGCTGACAGCATTTTAACTGTTCGCAGGATTGGCTGATTCTGCGACTGGGGCTCTCTCCAGCTCCACCTGTTGGTCTTCGTAAATTAGTTCAGGCATACCATCTGTAAGGCCCCGTGATGTGCTGGCCTCTGGTTTATCTTTGACAGTCTGTGGAATGGTAGCCTCCTTCTTGCTCTCCAGGGGAGTCCTTCACATTCTGGAGACTTCTGGAGTTGTGCTCAGCAGCTTTAATGGTGTGCCGCTTCAAGGATGGTACAGCTCCATAAGCACAACCCCTGGGCTTATTCTTGGTTCACCTCGTCTGCCATTGAGGTCATAAAGCTCTTCTTTTCAAGGCTCAGGTAAGTGTAACTACAATATGCTTCATATCAATTGTTCTGTCAGCTAGTACACTGTATCTGTTTGTGGCTGCTTTTAGCAATATCACTCCATGCACTGTGAAGCTTTATATTACTTAGTAGCATGGTACCTTTCTGTATGGCGTTGATTGTGATTTCTTGACCACTGGTGCTTAGATTTCTCAGTAAAAATTTCTTTGTCTTCAAATGCTTTACATCGGCAGACGTGCTTTGACTCCACATGTGCCAACCGCTCATTTGGCACTTCAATGAAGGCACACAAGCAGTTTGCTTGGATCACAGCAAACTCTCGGGGAGAGCACAGTCGATCTTCGGGTTACGTATCCCCAAATTCATCGCCAGTTGTAGCATCCTCCCCAGCCTGGGTACCCACAAATAAAAACATCACACACAAAGTTGTGTATCACACATCTTTATTCTTCAGCATGTAATCACAAACCTCACATTCTGAACTTTCATTCACTGCACTGCGTTGTAACACTTACATCATCATGCTACGGAGTCCTTGAGCATCCAAAAAGGTTCCATCTTTCGTACTTACAAGGCATGACACACTCTACCTAGGGTGAACAGGATATCTAACACTTTTTGGAATATTTCCTACTTCTCCCAAACTCAAAGGTCCCAGGCTCTGAATTGTGTCCTGGAATGAAACGCTACAGGCAAAAATAAAAAAAAACATTTTGCCTGCATGAATGCTACCCAGATATTGAAAAAAAGGTGATCTTGAGATCCTTTGTGACAATTTGGAGCCTCCCCCAAGCCTTTGTATGGTTGCTGTCTTACCTAGCATTATAGAAACTTCAGCGCTAATGGGTTTTAGTGTTTGCTACTCTCATTTAGCTTTGCCATGAACAGTTATGGTCATTCTATACAACACATTCAATTGATATTTCTTCAAAGGTACTCACATTAATTACATTAGCCTCAGTCATAACAGCTGCACTGGCTGCATTTACACATATTTCAATTGTGATTGTATTCCATATGTTTTAGATGTTTACTGTTAGAAATGGGGTCTTTGGTTGGCAGTCAGATTACCCCCTGTCTAAGCAAGGACCCTCACTCTAGTCACCGTAAGTCACACACAATCCAAATTATCCTGTGCCCACCCTCTGGTAGCTTGGCACTGAGCAATCAGGCTGAACTTAGAAGGCATGTGTAAAGTATTTGTGCAATAAATCATGAAATAACACAGTATAACACCACAAAAGTACACCACACAGTGTTTAGAAAAATATATAATATTTATCTGATAAGATGCAGGTCAAAACGATTAAAATGCAAGAAGTATATGTTGAGTTACCACTGTAAAAGTGATATAAAGTGTCTTTAATCTTTAAAAAGCAATAAATGTCTCTTTCAAGCACAAAGTATCTGGTTCGCGTTCAAAATCTCTGCAAAGAACTGCAGAGGAGGAGATGCATGGAAACAAAGGGGGTGTGTGTTGATTTCTCGGGCCGCACACGCCGATGCGTCATTTAATTTTGACACTGGGACAGCTGTGATTCGATTTCCGGTGCTCGGTCGTGGATCCTCTTCAGGTTGCGGGGTTTTCGGACACCCCAGGGATGATGCGTGGATTTCCAGTGCTGACAGGACGAAGTCACAGGGGCTGCATCGATCTGTGGGCGTTGCATGGAAATTTCAACCGCACGGCAGGTACTGCGTCAATTCCTCTCTGGAAGTAGGGCTGCATCGTTCTACCTCAGCTGTGCGTCAATCCATTGGGCCGTGCGTCGAATTTCCAGTTGCTACGCTGGCACTGAGTCGATCTTCTTGTTGCGAAGTCGGCCTGTGTCGTTCCGGTTTGGCATGCAGTGAAGTTTTCACTGCATGCAGGCTGTGCATTGTTTCTGGCATGATTTTCGCCGCACAAGGAGTCCTTCTTGTAGAGATGAAGTCTTTTGGTCCTGAGACTTCAGGCAACAGGAGGCAAGCTATATCCAAGCCCTTGGAGAACACTTCTCACCACAGCCAGAGAGCAGCAAGGCAGCAGGGCAACATCAAGGCTGCAGTCCTTCACAGAAAGCAGACAGGTGAGACCTTTGGGCAGCCAGGCAGGTCTTCTTGGCAGGATGCATGTTCTGGTTCAGGTTCTCTTCTCTAGGACATGTCTGGGTTGGTAGAGGCAGAGGCCCTTTTTAAATGGCCAAATGTACCTTTGAAGTGGGGGAGACTTCAAAAAGTGGCTTAGAAGTGCACAAGCTCCTCTTTCAGTTCAATCCTGTCTGCCAGGGTCCCAGTAGGGGGTGTGGCAGTCCTTTGTGTGATGGCAGACTACAGTCCTTTGACTTGTAAGTGTCAGGCCCTCCACCCTCCCAGCCCAGGAAGACTCATTCAAAATGCAGATGTATGCAAGTGAGGCTGAGTATTCTGTGTTTGGGGTGTGTCTGAGTGTATGCACAAGGGAGCTGTCAACGAAACCCAGCCAGACATGGATTGTAAGGCACAGAAGTTTTAAGTGCAGAGAAATGCTCACTTTCTAAAAGTAGCATTTCTAAAATAGTAATATTAAATCCAACTTCACCAGTCAGCAGGATTTTGTATCACCATTCTGGCCAACCTAAATATGACCTTCCTACTCCTTTCAGATCAGCAGCTACCACTCAAACAAATAAATGAGGGCACCCCCAATGTTGGCATATGAAGGGAGCAGGCCTCACAGCAGCGTAAAAACCAATTTTAGGAGTTTTAAACTACCAGGACATGAAAACTACACAGGTACATGCCCTGCCTTTTGCCTACACAGCACCATGCCCTATGAGATACCTAGGGCATACCTTAGGGGTGACTTATATGTAGAAAAAGGGGAGCTTTAGGCTTGGCAAGTACTTTAAAATGCCAAGTTGAATTGGCAGTGAAACTGCACGCACAGACCTTGCAATGGCAGGCTTGAGACAAGGTTAAGGAGCTACTTAAGTGGGTGGCACAATCAGTGCTGCAGGCCCACTAGTAGCATTTAATCTACAGGCCCTGTGCACATATAGTGCACTTTACTAAGGAATTATAAGTACATTAAATGATCCAATTGGGTATGATCCAAAGTTACCATGTTTAAAGGAAGAGAGCATATGCACTTTAGCACTGGTTAGCAGTGGTAAAGTGTGCAGTCTTAAAACCAGCAAAAACAGTATCTAAAAAGTGGAGGGAGGCAGGCAAAAAGTTAGGGGTGACCACCCTAAGGCTGTCAGGTCTGACATTTACTCAATGATGTCTTAGAGGGGACAAGAATTAACAATATTCAAAAGTAATGGAATGTAATGTTGTACTTTTATGGTATGATGTAACAGAGTAAAACCTTCAAGTCTCATGTATCACATCAAATGTGGTTCTGAGACACTTCAGGTTGATGCATCCTGAAGCACATGAACATTCAGTCTACAAGATCCCCAAAGCTTCCTGGGAAGATTGTGATCCTTTCTCTACTATTTACTGCTAATGAATACATTCACCTCCCAAGCTTCAGAGTGGCCAGATGGGGTAAAGTATGTTGCATCAATTTGAAGGGATGTGCACATCCGCAACACAACATCTGTAGGGATGAAGAGAAGGACTGAGTTAAAAGCATGGACATGTAGTATTCTGGTCATTACAGAGATATAACTCAATGAGCTACATCCAGTAACTGGTCTTCCTACACAGTTCACTTATTAGAACAGGATAATTTCCAGAGATTTAAGTAGCCATTCTTACCTGACTACAGGAGTCATTTGGCTATGTCCCCCTAGACCTAAAAATAGGTAGAGAATATTCTTGGGGACATTTTCATCTTCCTCTGCGCTATTTATTCTTTCCTTTGGCGATGTTCTTTGTGTGTGTTGCTGGGAAAAGACGCTAATATGTTATACTACAATTTAATCCTGTCTGTATTCTGCTTAAGTTAACACCCACTAGATACAGCTTTGCAACTGAGATCAGTCTGAGGCTCAAGACATGTCTAAGTCGACATCTCCCTTTATTCCCCCCTCTGCTCCTATTCACTGCACAAATATCGAAATCCATCAAAATTTACAATCATCTTGGATATCAGGATGATAGTACTGTTGCTCCATAAATGTCAATAATACATTCCTCTAATTTCTTACTTTAGTAGCTTACACAGCACTTGCCATTTGTGGACTACATTTGCCTTGCCAGACCTGCTATGTTTTTTGGGTGGCCTGTCCCTAAAGAATAACTAGAGAAGCCTCAGGGTAAACAAGGCAGTGTCTTCCTGACAACATTAAAAAACACACACACATTTCAGGAGATTTTAATGAATGCAACAGGTTTGTAGTATTTTTTGAAGTATTCCAGCTATTTGTAGTACAAAGTAGGAAACTATGATATTAAAAACAGAGTGAGAAAGAAACATTGGGAATTTGTCAGTAAATGTCAGTCAAATAGTGTTTTGAAAGCACTCCTGGCACTAAAATTGATGAAAAATGAATAGCACCTAAATACGATTAAACATGGAGTTGTGTATTTTCTGTCAAACACTTTAGGAGAAATTTGGGGCAAATGCTGCATTTATAGGCATATTTGAATAAAAATGATAATAACAGTGTTTTAGCTAAATATCAGATGTACAGATATCGTTGATAGGATATTGTTTTTTTAGTGAAGTAATAGAGGACCTGATTTACAATTTGGCACATGGGGTACTCTGTCACAAAAGTGACAGATATCTCATTCGCCGTATTACGATGCCCATAGCATATGATGGAATCGTAATACGGCAGATGGGATATCCGCCACGTTTGTGACAGAGTAACCCCATCTGCCAAACTCTAAATCAGGCCCATAGTTTTTAATAATATCGATGTTTTTAATATAATTTTCAGTATTATAGTATTAACAAGATAGGGGCTCATTATGAGTTTGGCGGTTCCAGGCCCAACAGGCTGGCGGAGAAGACAGCCATATTATGACCATGGCGATTTTCCCAACAGAACAAAGCCAAAGCTTCGCCGGCACCTCCAGTGCAGTCCAGCCACCACGGACGACGGTAGCCACCTGCAGGCTGGCGGAGACAATATTTCCACTAGACAGATTACAAGGTTGCACACCGCCAAGGTTTCCGCCGCGGTAACACCATCACAGGAAGCCATACTCGCCCGGTGCCGCCATAGAAACAGAACTACAGGTCTTCCCGCTGCTCCCGCTCACCCAGAGACGCCAGAATCAATGCAGCAACCATGAGTACACACACTTACCTGTCACTGTTGCAGTGCTTAATTTGTAAATAACAACGTGCCGGTGCCCAAAGCCCTCCTCTGAAGCACATGGCTGCTGTATTCAAATGTGCGAGCACAAAATACTGATGCAGCGTAATCCTGAAGCCATCTCTGGCCTATTCAATCCATTTAAAGCCACTTCCTTCCACTTCAGCTCACTCTTGTAGCTTTCTGCTTTTTCCCATTGTGACACTTTTTCTTTTTTGTCTTCCTCCGTCTTTCCCAAATGTGTCTTTTGCTCGGAGTAAATGCTTGAGGTAGAAGACTAGGCGCCGGCCCTCAAAAACAAGTGCCAGTGCTCAGCATCGGAATCAACAAGCACAAATTAAGCACTGCCCTGTTGTAAATTGTCAAAGTACGTACACACACAACATACCAATCGGAAACGGGTGGCTAGAGCGACACACCCATGTAACCTGACACAGACACGCACACTAATAGACAGCCACATACAAACCCGCACATACACAGTACACACACTACGGCCATCACACACACACATACACGTCAAAAGCAAATACCTACTCCCAGAAACACAGCATGGGCACAGTCACACATAACAACACACAACACCACCAAACAACACTACAACACCACAACTGTGTTCCGAACAGGTGTGGCTCTACCCTGACAATTTCATCTGCCATGACCCTCAAATCCTCATCAGTGAAACATGGGTGTTTTTGTAGGGACATGGTAGTGGTTGTGTAGATGGTATGGTTGTGTTCAAAGTGAAACGGTACAGAGTTGGGTAAATGGTAAGGTGTAGGTGCTGTGATATGAGTGGGTGACAGGTGTTGTAGATTATGGCCCTCATTCTGACCCTGGCGGTCGGTGATAAAGCGGCGGCCAAGCCGCCAACAGGCCGGCGGTCTAAAATATGCAATTCTGACCCTGGCGGGAACCGCCAACACAGCCCGCCAACTTAACACTCCGCCCGCCACAGCGGTACAAACAAACAGCGCGGCGGTTCCCGCCACCAGCCAGGCGGCAGACAATGTACCGCCCACCCTATTACGACCCACCAATCTGCCACCTTTTCCGGGGCGGGAGCACCGCCGATAAGAACACGGCGGAAACAGACTACGAACGGGAAAACGCTCACCTCTACGCACTCCACGCGAGATTCCGGCAGTATGGAACCAGAGTTGCAGGTCATCCCCGCACTCCTATTCCTGCTCATATACCAGGAGCACGCCCGGCGACGCGGAAGACATCGGTGAGTACTGCACCTACGACACAGGGGAGGGAAAAGATTACCGGCACACACCCACCCACCCACACCCACTACAACACACACATCAATGCATTCCCACAGATCACTGTCACAACCCACAAACCACCCCCCTCCGAAATAATGCAAAGACCAAAAGAAGAGATCATAAACGGGCAGATATATTGAAATATGGACACCAGTAATCCCAATAAATAAATAAACTATGTACAAAATATATACAGCTACTAAATGTAGTCCAACCACTGTCCGTGGATCACAGGGGTCCTGTGCAAAGGGGCAAGGCCCAGTCCCACGACAAGAACTCCACGGAGAGAACACTGCAGGGGCATCAGAAAGAAAATAGGACAGGCACCTCAGGGGGAAAGGAAGGGGGGGCACCTCAGCCACTTGAGTACACGACGCCAGATCCACGAGGGGACTCCATGACCACTGGCCCATCCTGGGGAGAGCAAAGCCACAGTCCAAACAGTCCATACAGTGGGTGGCCTGCCCACTGGGCCATCCTGGGGAGAGCAAAGCCACAGTCCATACAGTCCATACAGTGGGTGGCCTGCCCACTGGGCCATCCTGGGGAGAGCAAAGCCACAGTCCAAACAGTCCATACAGTGGGTGGCCTGCCCACTGGGCCATCCTGGGGAGAGCAAAGCCACAGTCCATACAGTCCATACAGTGGGTGGCCTGCCCACTGGGCCATCCTGGGGAGAGCAAAGCCACAGTCCAAACAGTCCATACAGTGGGTGGCCTGCCCACTGGGCCATCCTGGGGAGAGCAAAGCCACAGTCCATACAGTCCATACAGTGGGTGGCCTGCCCACTGGGCCATCCTGGGGAGAGCAAAGCCACAGTCCAAACAGTCCATACAGTGGGTGGCCTGCCCACTGGGCCATCCTGGGGAGAGCAAAGCCACAGTCCATACAGTCCATACAGTGGGTGGCCTGCCCACTGGGCCATCCTGGGGAGAGCAAAGCCACAGTCCAAACAGTCCATACAGTGGGTGGCCTGCCCACTGGGCCATCCTGGGGAGAGCAAAGCCACAGTCCATACAGTCCATACAGTGGGTGGCCTGCCCACTGGGCCATCCTGGGGAGAGCAAAGCCACAGTCCAAACAGTCCATACAGTGGGTGGCCTGCCCACTGGGCCATCCTGGGGAGAGCAAAGCCACAGTCCAAACAGTCCATACAGTGGGTGGCCTGCCCACTGGGCCATCCTGGGGAGAGCAAAGCCACAGTCCAAACAGTCCATACAGTGGGTGGCCTGCCCACTGGGCCATCCTGGGGAGAGCAAAGCCACAGTCCATACAGTCCATACAGTGGGTGGCCTGCCCACTGGGCCATCCTGGGGAGAGCAAAGCCACAGTCCATACAGTCCATAACAGACCCCACTGCCACTGGAGGAGGCAAGTTGGCCAGAGGACATCCTGCAGCCATGCCCGAGATAGATCCTGCCCTGCCACGTCTGCCAAAGGGCCAGCGGTTCTTGCCTTGAAGGGCCCAGTTCAGCAGTTCCTGAGACGGCGGGGCCCAGTTCAGCGGTTCTTGAGACGGCGGGGCCCAGCGGAGCGGTGCGTGAGACGGCGGGGCCCAGCGGAGCGGTTCTTGAGACGGCGGGGCCCAGCGGAGCGGTGCTTGAGACGGCGGGGCCCAGTTCAGCGGTCCTTGCCCTGAAGGGCCCAGTTAAGCGGTGCGTGAGACGGCGGGGCCCAGCGGAGCGGTTCTTGAGACGGCGGGGCCCAGCGGAGCGGTTCTTGAGACGGCGGGGCCCAGTTCAGCGGTCCTTGCCCTGAAGGGCCCAGTTAAGCGGTTCTTGAGACGGCGGGGCCCAGCGGAGCGGTGCGTGAGACGGCGGGGCCCAGCGGAGCGGTTCTTGAGACGGCGGGGCCCAGCGGAGCGGTGCTTGAGACGGCGGGGCCCAGTTCAGCGGTCCTTGCCCTGAAGGGCCCAGTTAAGCGGTGCGTGAGACGGCGGGGCCCAGCGGAGCGGTTCTTGAGACGGCGGGGCCCAGCGGAGCGGTTCTTGAGACGGCGGTGCCCAGTTCAGCGGTCCTTGCCCTGAAGGGCCCAGTTAAGCGGTTCTTGAGACGGCGGGGCCCAGCGGAGCGGTGCGTGAGACGGCGGGGCCCAGCGGAGCGGTTCTTGAGACGGCGGGGCCCAGTTCAGCGGTCCTTGCCCTGAAGGGCCCAGTTAAGCAGTTCTTGAGACGGCGGGGCCCAGCGGAGCGGTGCGTGAGACGGCGGGGCCCAGCGGAGCGGTTCTTGAGACGGCGGGGCCCAGCGGAGCGGTGCTTGAGACGGCGGGGCCCAGTTCAGCGGTTCCTGAGACGGCGGGGCCCAGTTCAGCGGTTCTTGAGACGGTGGGGCCCAGCGGAGCGGTGCGTGAGACGGCGGGGCCCAGCGGAGCAGTTCTTGAGACGGCGGGGCCCAGCGGAGCGGTGCTTGAGACGGCGGGGCCCAGTTCAGCGGTCCTTGCCCTGAAGGGCCCAGTTAAGCGGTTCTTGAGACGGCGGGGCCCAGCGGAGCGGTGCGTGAGACGGCGGGGCCCAGCGGAGCGGTTCTTGAGACGGCGGGGCCCAGCGGAGCGGTGCTTGAGACGGCGGGGCCCAGTTCAGCGGTTCTTGAGACGGCGGGGCCCAGTTCAGCGGTCCTTGCCCTGAAGGGCCCAGTTCAGCGGTTCTTGAGACGGCGGGGCCCAGTTCAGCGGTCCTTGCCCTGAAGGGCCCAGTTCAGCGGTTCTTGAGACGGCGGGCCCAGTTCAGCGGTCCTTGCCTTGAAGGGCCCAGTTCAGCGGTTCTTGAGACGGCGGGGCCCAGTTCAGCGGTCCTTGCCCTGAAGGGCCCAGTTCAGCGGTTCTTGAGACGGCGGGGCCCAGTTCAGCGCTCCTTGCCTTGAAGGGCCCAGTTCAGCGGTTCTTGAGACGGCGGGGCCCAGTTCAGCGGTCCTTGCCTTGAAGGGCCCAGTTCAGCGGTTCTTGAGACGGCGGCCGGTCTATGGCCAACTGCTAATTGCCTGGTGGTGCCCTCCTGGGCAGCGGGGATGGTGCTCCTTCACTGCCCACCTGGGCTGTGGGTGGTGGGGCCCTCCTGGCCAGCTGGGCTGGGTCCTCCGTGGGCAGCGGCTATGGGGGTGGTGGGCTCTCCCGGGGCAGCTGTGCCGGTTCCTCCCGGGGCAGCGGCTATGGGGGTTGTGGGCTCCTCCTGGGCAGCAGGCCTGCTGCCTGACCTCTCCGACTTGCTGCCCTTGCCCTCCTTAGTCGTGGGCCTGTGGCCCTTTCCTCCCTTTGGAGCTGTGGCTGGTGACTGTCTCTGGGTGGTGTCCGGGGGGGATGTAGAAGGCGGGCTCCTGCGGCGCCCCTTCCGCCTTCTGCTCCTCTTCCCAGGGGGTGGGCTGGCTGTCCCCTTGCTGCTGGGCGAAGATCCAGACATGCGGGCTGGCGGGCTCCAATACCCCTGCACCCTTGTCAAGGGGGCTGCAGGGCTGGTGGTGGCTGAGGTGCTCTTCTTACCCCGACGAGAAGGAGGGGGGGGCTCAGGGTCAGGAAAGAAGTTAGTAGTGGCGAGGAAGAGCTTCTTGGGACAATGGAGAGTGGTAGGTACAGTGGGAATGGGAGTGGAGGGAGAGGATGTGGTTGTAGGTGAGTCACGTTTGCTGTCTTTGGGTGCAGGTGCAGGAGGGATAGGCTGTCGTGAGGTGGATGGCTGTTGGGTGGGTGGGTGGCTGCGTTTGTGTGGTGTGGAAGAGGGGGTGACAGACACAGTGGGAGAGGACACAGGGGACGTGTAAATGGCAGTGGGGGTGGTGACTGCACGTGTGCGGACTGGAGTGGAGGGTGTGCTGGTGATGGAAACACTGGCTGATGGTGAGGTGAATGGAGGTGTGAGTGTAGACGTCACAGGGAGGGAGGAGGGAGACGAGGAGGTGGGGGTCACAGAGGTGGTAGTGACTGTTGGCATGTCTGCATCGGAATGTTGCGTGTGTGAATGTCTGCGTGATCTGTGGTGCTTATGTTTGGATGAGCTTCTCTTGGGTGTTGAGGTGTGTGCAGGCTGGTCTGATGGTGTGGGTGGGACAGGCAGAGGAACAGGAGACTGGGAGGAGGGAGTTAGTAGAGGCAGGCAGGAGACAGGGACAATGGCTGCCGTCAGTGCTGAGGCCAGAGCCTGGAACGATCGCTGATGGGCAGCCTGACCCGAATGAATGCCCTCCAGGTACGCATTGCTGCGATGAACCTCCCTCTCCACCCCCTGGATGGCATTCAAAAGGGTAGTCTGCCCAACAATGAGCGTCCTCAGGAGGTCAATGACCTCCTCACTGAGGCAGCAGGGGTAACTGGGGCAGGGCCTGAGGTGCCTGGGGCGAAGGAGATGCCCGGCTTCCTGGCAGAGCGGGCACGGGGCGAACGCTGAGGGGCTGCTGGGAGGGCGGAGATGGTGCGCTGGGTGGCGGCTGTACCTGTAATGGCGGGGGGCACGGATGGTGCCACCCCCGCAAGGGAGCCCCCTTCCGAGGACGTGTCCGTGTCGCTGCAGGGTCCAGTCGTCCCCGTCGTGGAGCTCCCCTCGCCCTCCGTCTCACTGGTCCAGTCTGACTCTGTGGCATGGCCCTCCTGGGCCATGTGAGATGCAGCTCCCTCCTGCCCCGATGCCACTTCTCCTCCGCCTGATGATGCTGATGCACACAAGCACAGAAAGACAAACAAAAAGGGGGGGGGGGAAGAGAGAAATAAAGGGATATTGAGTACATGGATCTCCGGTACAGTTAGCGGACATGACAGACACAGATGCCCCCTGCACTAAGTTGCGCACTTGGGGTCCGCTACGCATTCCGTGGAACATGCCCTACACGCCTAGAGTTGACAACTGCACCCATGGATGACACGGCCCAGGGATGGCTGTACTGACAAACTACTGAGGGTGGTGGCTGGGGACACAGGGGCTTACGGGGGTGCCCAGCCTACAGATATCGCCGTGGCCTAGGGGGACCCCCAGCCCTCCTCCCCCAACCAGACACCTCCACTGCGCGACAACAGAGTAGATAATACTTGTACTCACCCCCTTGTGTCTACTGTGCTGCCCTCACGCGCCCATCCAATTCACCGCCAGGATCCGGAACATCAGGGGGCTCAGTTGACGGCAGGCACCCCGCCTACGTTGGGAGGCCATCCCCAGCAGAGACTCGGCGGTCTTCTTGGTCCCGCGGCGGATGTCCTCCCACCTCTTGCGGCAGTGGGTGCCCCGTCGATGGTGGACCCCCAGGGTCCAGACTTCCTTGGCGATGGCACGCCAAATCCCGATCTTCTCATGGGCGCGGACCTATGTGACACGTACAGGGAGGGAGAAATACCACGTTCAAGTTTGTCTGCATTTTCGTTGCCAGTGGCCCAACGCCCCCCATCCCCGCCAGGCCCCCCGCCATGCCCCCCGCCAGCCCCAACATGCCCCCCATCCCCGCCAGGCCCCCCGCCATGCCCCCCGCCAGGCCCAACATGCCCCCCATCCCCGCCAGGCATCCCCGCCAGGCCCCCCGCCAGGCCCAACATGCCCCCCATCCCCGCCAGGCCCCCCGCCATGCCCCCCGCCAGGCCCAACATGCCCCCCATCCCCGCCATGCCCCCGCCAGGCCCAACATGCCCCCCATCCCCGCCAGGCCCCCCGCCATGCCCCCCGCCAGGCCCCCCGCCAGGCCCAACATGCCCCCCATCCCCGCCAGGCCCCCCGCCAGGCCCCCAAGCCAGCCAGTGGCCCCAAATCCATATTGAATTAAACTCACTTGTTGGTCTGGAGGACCGTAGAGTAGCGCATACTGGGGGAGGACCCCATCCACAAGTTTCTCCAACTCCTCTCCAGTGAAGGCAGGGGCCCTTTCCCCAGGCGCAGCAGCCATTGTCCCTTCCAGACCGAGGTCACAGCAACACTTGCAGTATAGGTCCTCTCCTGTGAAAGTTCAAGTCGCAAGTGGATAAGTAGATAGAAAATGGCGGTGACGTCCGCGGCGGTGCGTACCGCGGCGGTGCGTCCCGCCACCGCCGGTGCCCTTCGCCATTGTCTCCTGAAACCCATAGGCTTCAATGTTAACCAATGCGGCTTTGCGCCGCGGTCTTCGCCCGCCGCCCGCCGCGGTGTGCCACGCCAGCGCATTGACCTCACATCCCATTGTCACACTTCACAGGTCAGGCAGCCGCCATTTCCAGGGCCCACATGGCTCAATTTCAACTGCGTCACACAGGCCTAGGCCTTGCATAGCCACTCAGACACGCCATTCACTGCATAGAGAATCGTATACTGTGCTAGCTGTGAGTACGTACCTGTGGGTTGCTTGACTGTGTGCTCCATGTTGTCCTTCCTAGGCATCGTCCGCTGGGTTGGGCGAGGAGACGGATGAATCCTCCCGTGTACCGACCGCTGGTGGACCTGTCGACAATGGAAGAACGCCACATTATCCTGACCTACCGTCTTAACCGTGCCACTATCCATGAACTGTGTGCCCAGCTGGAGCCCGACCTGATGTCCCCCATCCGCCAACCCACAGGGATTCCCCCTCTGGTGCAGGTCATGTCAGTACTCCATTTCTTGGCAAGTGGGTCATTTCAGACAACCGTGGGAATTGCTTCTGGGATGTCTCAGCCCATGTTTTCGAAGGTGTTATCCAGAGTGTTGTCTGCCCTGATGAAATCCGTGAGGAACTACATCATTTTCCCTGAGGTGGGCGAATTGGCTACAGTGAAGGGTGATTTCTACGCCCTTGGACATATTCCCAACGTAATTGGTGCCATTGATGGGACCCATGTGGCTTTGGTTCCCCCAAGAGACAGGGAGCAGGTGTACAGGAACAGAAAAAATTACCATTCAATGAACATCCAGGTGGTGTGTTTGGCTGACCAGTACATCTCGCATGTAAATGCCAAATTCCCAGGGTCAGTGCATGACGCCTACATCCTCAGGAATAGCAGCATCCCTTACGTGATGGAACAGCTACAGAGACACCGTGTATGGCTAGTGGGGGACTCTGGGTACCCCAACCTGTCGTGGCTACTGACCCCAGTAAGGAATCCCCGGACCAGGGCAGAGGAACGGTACAATGAGGCCCATGGGCGTACTAGGAGGGTGATCGAACGCACCTTTGGCCTCCTAAAGGCCAGGTTTCGGTGCCTGCATATGACAGGTGGATCCCTAATGTACTCACCTAAGAAGGTGTGTCACATCATCGTGGCCTGCTGCATGCTTCACAACCTGGCTTTGCGCCGCCAGGTGCCTTTCCTGCAGGAGGATGGTCGAGACGGTGGTGTTGTGGCAGCGGTGGAACCTGAGGAGAGTGACGAGGAGGAAGACGACGGGGCTGAAACAGACAACAGGGACAGAATCATTGAACAGTACTTCCAATAGGACACAGGTAACATTTCAAAGATAATTTAGTAAATGTTAACTACTCTCCAGCATCTCTGCTGCCTGTCTATTTGCCCCAGTGTATGATGACTGAGTTTTGGCTTTTCCCTCCCTATTTCAGATCTGGGGTCCCCACTACGAGTCCTGTGCTTCGTTTCCCCATGGACTACAGCTTTGTGGCAGCTGTTTGTTGACTTCACCATGTACAAGGACATATTTGCACTGTCATGTCAATTACAATATATTGAAATCACAGCCAGACTCCAGATATTTTGGTGCAAAATAGGTGTTTATTGAAGTGCTCAAAATGGGATGGGTGGTTTCAAGTGGGTGGGGGCTATGGTGAAGGAATGTCCATGGCAGAGTCCAGAGTAACAGTCACACAGGTGCATTGTCCAGAGGCCTGTGGAGAGATGGAGCATGGGCAGTTCAAGGATGGACAGGGTGACAATGTGGGACAGTGGGATGACATCAGGTGGTATCCATTGCTGGCGGGGGTCTTGACATCCTACTCTGTCTTCTTGCGAGATCTCAGGGCCCTCTTGCGGGGTGGTTCTTCTCCTGCAGGAGGTGGGGGTCTGGTGGGCTGCTGCTGTGCGGGGGCCTCCTGTCCACTAGCGCCGGCGGAGGTGGTTGGCTGTTCTTGGTCCAGGCTAGTGGCAGGGGCCCTTGGGTGTTGTTCAGTGTCCGCCCTGTTGTTGACGAGGTCCTGCAGCAGCCCTACCATGGTAACCAGGGTGGTGTTGATGGCTCTGATGTCCTCCCTGTACCCCCGATAGTGTTCCTCCTGCAGTACCTGGATCTCCTGGAACCGGGCCAGTACCGTCGCCATCGTCTCCTGGGAGCAGTTGTATGCTCCCATGATGGTGGTGAGGACCTCGTGGAGAGTGGGTTCCCTGGGCCTCTCCTCCCCCCCCTGTCGCACAGCTGCCCTCCGAGTTGCCCTGTTTCCCTGGGCCTCGGCCCCCTGGCCGGTGTGCCCACTACCACTGCCCCCAGGTCCCTGTTGTTGTTGGGGTGGTGGGTTATCCTGGGTGCCCTGTAGTGGTAGACACACCGCAGATTGACGCGCCCTGGAGACAGAGGCATGGGCCCGCTGGGTGGGAGCTGTGCTGGTGTTCCCAGAGGGGTTTGGGTCTGTAGTGGCCTGGGCCTGTGTGAGGGGAACCGACTGTCCAGAGGTCCCCGATGGTCCGGGCTGGTCATCGGTGTCCAGGTCGACAGAGCTGCTGTCATCGCTGACGGCCTCTTGGGTGGGGGGTGTGGAGAATTCTGGCCCCTCCGCCGCGGTGTGTTGACGGTCGGGTCCTGCAGGGGTATAGAGGTATGGTTATAGTTTCAATGTGTGGCATATGGTTGTATCTGTGGGTTCTCGTGTCCCCAAGTGCTGGCATTCGTGTGTGGGGGCTTTGGTGAGGGTGGCTTGTGGGGGGGATGTGTATATGCATTGGGCATGCTTTGGTGATGGGTGTCCATGCTTAGTGGACGCATGCAGGCCTAGGTTTTGGGATGTGTGGGTTGTGATGGTGAGACATTGGCGGGGAATAGGTGTGCTGGGGGTGGGGGTGAGGATGGTGGTGGGGGTGAGGATGGTGGTGGGGGTGAGGATGGTGGTGGGGGTGAGGGTGGGGGTGAGGATGGGGGTGGGGGTGAGGGTGGGGTTCGAGGATGGGGGTGAGGGTTGGGATCTGATTTGGCATGCAGGTGGGGGGGAAGCAGTATTGAAGCTTCAACTTACCAGTATCCATTCCTCCGCCGACTCCTGCGAGGCCGTCAGGATGCAGGATGTTCAAGACTTCCTCCTCCCATGATGTGAATTGTGGGGGTTGAGGTGGGGGTCCTCCGCCAGTCTTCTGCACGGCGATGTTGTGCCTGGATACCATGGAACGCACCTTCCCCCGTAGGTCGTTCCATCGCTTCCTGATGTCTTCCCGATTTCTGGGGTGCTGTCCCACTGCGTTCACCCTGTCGACAATCCTCTGCCATAGCTCCGTCCTCCGGGCAATGCTGGTGTATTGTATCTGTGTGCCGAACAGCTGGGGCTCTACCCGAACGATTTCCTCCACCATGACCCTGAGTTCTTCGTCTGTGAAGCGGGGTTGTCTTTGGGGTGCCATGGGGTGGTGTGTATGATGTGTGGGGTGGAGTATGTGTATTTAAGTGAGTTGAGTGTAGGGGTGTGTGTTGTTTTGTGTGTGGATAGTGTGTGGGTGATGGTGTTGAGTGGCTGTGGCTGTTATTTTTTGGATGCTGGTGTCTCGCTCTTGCCTTCTTTACGAATTTTTTAGTGTAGGGGTTTGTGGGTGATGTGGGTGGGTGTTTTATATTGTATTGTGTGTGTGGGAGTGGTGTGTGTATGTGTATCAGGTGTGTGGGATTCAAATCGTCCAATGTGGCTGAGTTTTGTTCGTTTGTGTGTATTCTGACCGCGGCGGTGTGTCCCGCCAATGGAATACCGCGTTTGAATGACCGCCGCGTGGATTCGTGGGTCGTAATGGCATGGGCGTATTTCTGTTGGCGTGACGGTGGAGGTTTTGTCACCTCCACCTTTCCGCCGACCGCTGGTCTGGCGGTCTGTTGTGGCGGTCGGATTTTCGGAGGTTTGCCTTCTGCGGGTCAGAATGACCGTGGCGGGTTTCCGCGACCGCGGCGGGATTATGGAGGATTTCTGACCGGCGGTAGGCGCCTTTTACCGCCGAGGTCAGAATGACCCCCTATGTGTGGTAGTAACATATGTGTTATGTATGTTGTGCAGGTGTGAAATGTGTGCATAGTGAAGTGTAAATAGGCGCCTATTCTTTCTTATTGTAACTCTCTGGGATGTTGGTTGGCTGTGGCTGTGTGTGGCCTTTTGAATGCAAAGGATCGTGGGTTGTGTAGGGGTGTGTTGTATAGTGCAGTGAGTAGGTGTGCTAGGTGTGTGGATGTGTATCAGAAGTGGGGTATTCAAACTATCCAATGTGGTGTGGTGTTCTGACAGACATGAGTTGAGACCGCCACCGTTTGCGCTGCCAATAGTTTTCTGCCATTGAAGAACCGCTGTTGTGATTTGTGGATCATAATATGATGGGAGGATTTTTGTCGGGCTAACGGTGCTGGTGGTGGGACCACCTCTTTTCCATCCTCCACTGTGCTGGTGGTATCGGGAAATTGGCTGTTTTTTGACAGACTTCAGAGTGTGCCTCTTAATACAGTGGTCAGATTACCGCCAACATGGCGGTCTTTTGGCAGTCACCACCGCAGCGGTCTTGCCAAAAGATAGCCAAAGTCTTAATGAGACCCATTGTTTTTAAATTAGTGGAATCTATTCTAGTTGCTATAATAATGTAATGTGTTGCTATTGTTTATAGAAAGGTTATTTTTAAAAATATAGCTTGTGATTTTTAAGTAATTTAGAATTAGTTTTTCAGTAAATTATAGTGTCGTAGCGGGGTGTTGGGTTTGTAGGGGGATAGGCTGGGAAGTAAATTAAATAATAACTAATAAAAATATGATTCATAATTATTTAGTTGATATCAATTATGTAGTTTATTGAATACGTATTTTTTTAACTTATCTTTTAGTTGCATGATGCTAGGTTTGTAGGGGTCTAGGGTGTGAAGTAGTTAAGTAGTAATTAGTTATTAATGTAGTAAATGTTTTTATTAATCCTTTAAATTATTTCTAATTATGTAAAATATGGAATACTGAATTATTGTACTAATATTTTTGTTGTGGGGTGCTAGGTTCATAGAGTTATTGGGTGGGGTGTTAACAATAGATTTATTATTAACTATGTGTAATTTAATTATCTAATTGAATTTTAAATATTTATATTATGGAACATTTAATTACTGTTTAGTTATTTAAATATTTTTTTAGTTGTGGGCTGCTAGATTTGTAGGGGTCTAGGCTGGGGCGTTAAGTAATAATTATTTAACAATAAATTATTAATTGATATTTATTTGATTTTTTATATATAAATTATGGAATACTTATTTGTAAAGCTATATTTTAGGTGTGGCCTGATAGGTTAGTAGGGGTGGGAATAGTAAATTTTACCCATCCAAAGTCCAACACTTTTTGGTGGGTCAGTGTCCCAAAATCAGTGTCTCTGTCTCAGGGCCTAATAACGACATTGGCAGTCTGAGGACCACCAATGCTGTGGTGGCAGTCGGACCATTGCTCCCCAGGTGGTCCAACCACCACATTATCACCCTGGTGGTCGGACCACCAGAGGACCAACATCCCCTCCAGGAACATGGTTCTTGACAGGCTGATGACAGTCAGAGTCGTGGTCAGCCACAGCGACGTTGAGTTCAGCACCGCCATGCTGATCAAAAACCCAATTTCTGCCTGCCTTTTCTTGGTGGGGTCCCCGTCATGAAAAGGCTGGCTGAAACACAGTGCAGGGTAGAACAGGGGGGAACCTGTACTGACCATGTCTATGGTATAGGCCTGGGTAGTGTAGGTGCCCCCCTGGCCAGCACCCTTGGAGTTCACATTCTGAGGGTGCTGGTGTCCTACGGTATTGGTCTTCGCTTCCTTAAGGGAGCCAAGACCAATACCGTAGCACTGTTCCTGCTGGACGGACCGGCAGGAACATCGTAATATGATGTTCCCGCCATTCAGCCCAGTGGGAATATGGTAATATGGCAGGGATGAGGCAGCCGGGTTGATGGTCCTCTCATTCCTGTGAGTTTGGTGGTCGGCTCATCCGACCGTCAAACTCATAATAAGTGCCTAAGTGTCTTCTTGCCCTGGTGTCTGCTTTCACAGACGTTACTGCTGTGGCAGTAATCTGGCAACAACCCTTTGCAGTTTTGGATTATTCAGTGACCTTTTTAATGTCCTGGTGTCAGTATCAATGCCTATGTTCCTATGTCGGTGTCTCCAGGTCAGTCACCCATGTCAGCAACCACAGGTACCCAGTGTTGTGTCCCTCAAGACAATGTCCTTGTGTTAGTGTCCCTATGCCATTTCGCTGTCTTCGTGTGTTGTCCAAGCATAATTACTTCACAGTGAATATCCTTAAATCTGTGTTTCAATCTCCCAGTGTCACTGCCATTTCCCATTTCCCAACATCAATGTTTATGCCCCTGTTAGCAGTCCAGTATCAGTTGTTACAAGTCGATATTCCCCAGGTCAGTGTCAGTGCTCCAGTGTCTGCGTCAAAGCTGTGTTTTTTTATATCAGTATTGCCAGGTGGTTGCTAGTGTTCTTATGTCATTGTTCTATTATCAGTTTTGACACTCCTGTGTTAGTGTCCTAGTATCAATGTTTGTGACCCATGTCAATGTTCTCATGTCAAAATTTCCATGTCAGTGTCTGTGCACAAACATGACGGATATCCTGTCCACCATATTATGATCCCCATAGGATATAATGAGATCGTAATTTGACGGATGGGATATCTGTCACGTTTGTGATGGAGTATTGCCATCCTCCATCTTCTAAACCAGGCCCTAAATCTACTACAAAGCACTGAAGGGATCGGTGAGCACTGAGGGTTGAGGTTAATGGTGATGTGTTCTGGCAATCAAAACAATCGACAAGGAGTGATGAGTATTTTAGGAAGGATAGCTTGAAAATAAATGTGGTATAATGAGATAATGGGGTAGATTTACTAAATTGCAGTGCAACATAGCATAGCAACCAGAGTTGATTTGCTGCATGGCACAAGGAGGAGAAAATATTGCAAAGCCATACTTCCTAATAAAGGCCTGCTGTTGCTCTCTTCCCATGCACTTGCTTACTCACAGGCTGCCTAGCAGCACACATGCACCTTCGTACCATTGTGCAAAGGTGTATATGTCAGTGCTTAATTTGTCACAAAATAGGTGCCAGGACCCAAGGTATTATGTTGGAGTCCAGTGCAGCTTGAACACATAGCCAGGCCTGTCAAATGCCAGTTTCACCATTATCTACTAACCATCACACATCAACATGTGTGACACTTTGGATTATTCCATATCACTAATGCTGTAAGAATGGCCTGGCAGAGATATTATTATTAAAATGTTTATGTATATTTAATATTTAAACTCTGCTTAGATGCATCGCTCAGATATTGACAGAGAATGCCAGAGTGTGGTGGACTGTTAGAAATAACATATAGAGTTGAGAAATAGGTGCCAGTAAGAAGTACTAGCAAACACTCAAATTAAGCACTGACATATGTAATGTCTAGCATAGGTTTTGTTCTGGTATTATTTCCTTTCAGTACAAATTCTATGCTTAGACATTTTTATAACATTCCACATATTGGATGTATTCTGTACAGTGCAAAAACATTCTGACTGGATGTATGGCTATCTTAGTAGATAAGGCTTTGCGTTAAAAATGAGTACCTGAAGTGTATCAGCCAGGTACCATCCATGTACAGCCACCCTTTGAAGCAAGGTGGTGGAAGCATTACAAAGTTCACCTCTCCAACGCAAAATAACTTTTGTACTGGAAAGTTAATCTGCTTCTAAGGCTTTGCGCTGCTTTGTGCCACTTTGCATGTTTTTTGGCTGCACAAAGTCTTAGAAAATATGTGCCACTGTTTTTCTGAGAGAGAGAGAAAGACCCACTTCAAACAAGGGAGAATTGACAAAGAACATGCATTTCACTATAGCTCACATTACAGTGAACTATGCAGATTTGTGATTGCCCTCTTTATCACACTCATTTTTGTAGATGACTATGCATGAGCCTTTTCACTTACTAAATGAAAATAAGGGAGAGTTTGAAGTTTGCCTCACAATGCAGTGCAAGTCTTTAATTTCAGCTTGCATGCTGAACATACTATGCATTGAAGAAAGTGTTAATATGTGGTAAGTTTCTCTTTTGAAAATTATCTCTTGGTCTTGACCTGTGAGCCTGTCGGCAAGAGGTGCAATTGAGAGTGGCAGGCATTATCATGTAGGGTACCTGGCCCCTTTAGGCAACTTCACTCCATTGCCTACAGCCCTATACCTTGCCTTCTAGAGGGAACTGGAATAATTCATCAGTCTTTCTGCTAATTTGCAAAGGTTAAGCAGAGGAAAGCTTATAACCTTGTTACAGAGAAAATAATTTTGTGTTCATTATCTAGACTTTTGGCAAACATCACTTGGTGATGTCAAGTTTAGTCATCAAGTTGATTACTTGGGACTTGCCTGTTTGTAAATGCTACATTCTGCCTGTGCAGGAGCATTGACCATGACACCCCACTGACTCTACATTTTATAAATAATTGAAAATCACCACAAGTATAATTACTTATTCTCCTTTGTGGAAGTTACACCTGGAAGGCTTGTTAATTAAACCTTCAAGCATACAAATGAAAAATATGGACAACTCTGAAGAGGCATGTGTAAGTGAAAACTGGCAACTAAATGCAGCTTTAGTATGTCTGATTTAGGAAACCCTATGTGTGAGCAGTTTACTTATTAATTAAAGTGTTCACACTTTTGAAATCTGCCTCTTTTTCTAATGATTGAAACCTTTCTTTTTAAATGTATTTACCCTATCATGACTCTCTTTTCTATATCTCTTGTCATAACTGGGGTACGTGGAATACTTTCTCCGATGTTCTACAGCATTGATGCATGAATATGCTTGGTGGTATGTGCAGGTAATGAATGTGAATTTTTTTTGTGAATCCCCATTATGTTATGACTGAGTTGGTACCTTTCTTGCACCCCTATGAATGTCCAGAAATCTATTTTAAATGTAATTATGAATTTGTAATCTACTCACACACAAGTGAATTACATGAATGTATCACATCGATTTACACCAGATTCATGCTTTGTGAAGTAAGAGTAGATTACACAAGTGGAAGCTTGTATTTTTTCAAGATATGACCTAGACTGAGGCCCTCCTTATGAGTTTGGCGGGCAGTGGAGGCCCATAATTAGGACCGTGGGCAGGGGTCCCCAGGGGCCCAGACATTCCCATTCCACCAGCCTTTCCATGGAAGTGAAACCACCATGAAAAGGCTGGCAGTACGGGGACTCGTAGCGCTGCCCTGGTAGATTACAACCGCCAGGACTTCCAGGCTGGCGGCAACTTGTCAATGTCGAAGTTCCAACCGTGGCGGGTTCGCCATAGTCGTAATGTGGCGGTTGGACCGCCACAACTGCGGCGGTCCGAGCGCCACTGTGAGTCTGCCAGTCTTGAGACCGCCAGACTCATAATGAGGGCCTAAGACTTGAAGGAATCCTTTGTGAATCAACACCCAAATATTTAGCAAGTTTAGTTCCTAGTTTGATTGTGGGTTAATTCTTTATTGTTGCTTTCTTCTTTTGTTTAACTAACAATCCTGGCCTACCCTGTCCTATTGTATCTCAGCCTGCCTTTTGAAATTCTACTCTACTATTTTGACTTTGAGTACACTTTCGATTTCCTTAGTGTTGCAATGTGTATTCTGTATTACCTGTTGCTCAAATCTAATATTAATTCTTAGGCCAAGATTTATAATTCTCTGAGATGCCATCTTCTGTAAAAAATAGAAAAAAGTTACATTCTTGACAGCTGCAAAAAACATTTATAAAAAGCATTACCCTTTTTCATTGATGTGGAAGCACTGAAAGGCGTGCTTTCCTTTGTAATGATCAGTTTTTAATTTAGCAAGTGGCAGACGCTAAAGCGTTACGTCCTTCCATCACATCATAATAAGGTGAAAGTTTATCAGTGATTGATTGCATTGAGATGTTCCATTCAGGTTCCAGTTTAGAGCCCATTTTTCAAAGCGTGCCATCTAATTTCTCCTGTGCAATTATTTTTGGGAAATTAAATAGAACATTAGCTTTAGGGGACCTTGTCTTCGCAAGCATTACTCAGGATTGATCCGTGATGAGTGATGTGTTATGCTCTGCCGTAGGCATCCTTTCCGCACATGCCAAATCACTTATGTTTTTTCCAACTTGATTTAGCCCGTCTTTTATGTCGACTGATTCTCTTGTTTATATATGTTGGTAAAGAGACGTTAATACTTGCTTCGGCCGGTTTAATGGTATTATATCGCAGCAAGTAACCATCACGTTACCTGAAACAAAAGCGCTGGAAGTAGGTGTGCAGGAGGTGCTGCAGTTACCACAAGAGTAATCATGATGGGATTTAGAGGGTGAAAGAGGAATAAAAAGGCATTTTGCATGTTTTTATTGTCGAGCACACAAGCGCTCTTCCCTTTTGTAATCTCTCTTTGGGCTTTTAACCACGCCCATGAGTTAGGTTGGTTCATGGACTTGCCTTTTAAAATCCGCTTGATTTAATTGGTGAAAGGCATGTATAAGTCATGCCTTTTCCTGTGTTTAGCCCTCCTCCAGTGCACTGGTAAACTACTGAAAACATACGAGGCTCGATGTTTTCAGCCTGGGTTCTGCACTACTTTATCCTTTTATCTTCCACACAGCACGATCGCGCTGGGTTTTACATATCACAATCGCTTTTTTTTTTCTTTCAGTTTAGGTGGCAAGAAAAGTCCTGTTAGGAGTTTCCAACGCTAATAGCTCTAACTCGAGCAAATGCGAGACCCGTTGCATTGCAAATGCTTGTTTAAATTGGTTTCTGGGTACATGCTTAATGTTTTCATCTGTGTGCTTTCTTATTCAATTATCAATATAAGATTCTATTTGCGGATGTAATGTCATGCTCTAGATGCGTTTTTGACTGTGCATGGCACAAGGCTTGGCACCTGTTGGGGACTGATCATATGGCTTTGCCACAGGTGAGACCCTGCACCCAACCCTATGCCAGGCATTTGCAAAGTTCATGCACTGCAGGGGGCCGGGGGCCCATTGGGGGGGTTGGATGCAGGATCTGGCTGTAGGCCAGACCCTGCGCCCAACTCCCACGCTGCGGATGGCCAAAGGCAATGTACAGCAGGGGCTGAGTGCCAGCGGGGAATTGGGCACAGGGCCTGCACATAACCCCATGCCACGCACAGCAGTGAACATCATATTTTACATAGAATTTCACCAAAATAAAATAAAGGTTAAAGTGATGTTGTAGTTAGAATTTGTAAGAACATGTTAATTTACATTAAAAAACAAACCCTAAAATGTATTAAAAAATTAACAAAACAAAGGTCAAAGGTATTGTTATCAATTATGTCACTTCTGATGTAGCAATGACTTTATCGAAATTGTAATGAGTGATGGGATATTGGAGCTAACTAGCATTGATTGGCAAGGTTGCGTGAGTAATAGTTACTTTACAACACTAGTTATGGTTACTTGAGATATCTATAACTTGTGAATTTTAGTGCCCTTGGTAGATAGGGCCTCAGAAGGGTCGGGGAGGGGTGCCAGGTGAACCCATCCCTTATTTTACATATTGGCCTCAGGGAATAGGGTCCCCAGGGCCTCAAAGAGGCTCAGGGAGGGGGACTGTCCAGCCCCTACCCTAATTTCCTTTTCACCCTGGGAGAGGGGGTCCGGTCCTCAAAGAGGCTCAGGGATGGGGCTGGTCACCTTTCACTTATTTACTTATCAGTCCCATTCCACTCAATGAAGATTAGAGTCACGGTATATCATTGAGTTGAATATGAAAAGTCCCAATGGTTTCATTATGGAAGATGATATGCACACACACCTTTATAAAAAAAATTATGCATACATAGTAGTAAGGATAAAAATAGAGAAAAGAGCATCCGTTCTTGATGGACAAAGCAGGTTATACATGATTTTATGTTACACTTATGGTGTGGTTTTGGTATTTTTGAAAGGGTATATTTTAAAGAGTATAAATTGGAGATAATGTAATTATGAGATAATAGTTACAGCAATATTAGCCCACTTGGGTGTGATTGTTTGGTAGAGGACATGGACCTTGCTTTGATCATGAAAATGTCATTCCACTAAGCACTTTATCAATCAATAGGTCAATGTTATTTCTTTAAGTGTTGCAAATCACCTTAAAAACTGATAGCAATCAGCACTTTGTTATTTAATTCACTTGTGCTGCTAATTATTGTGTCATTTATTGAGATAGATTACATTTAGCCTTTTGATTAACCAAGGATATCAAACCTTTGGTATATATTGATCCTCAATGTAAACATGTGTTTTCGCCCACTTGGGCTACATTGTTCATAGGTACAAGGCACTTTAGCAAGTTTACAAAAAAATGGTTTTACTATGTATAGCTGTATGTTGTGTCATAAATGTGTATTACTTTATTGTAAGAGCCTTTTAATTGTAACTGCAATTGCAATGTTAGATAATCACATTTAAATGTCATAATTGTATGCTGAACTCTCAGCTCATTTCAAACAAGGTAAAGCCCTTAGGCCCTCATTACAACCCTGGCGGTCGGTGGTAAAGCGGCGGTAAAACCGCCAAACGGCCGGCGGTAAAAAAAATGGAGTTATGACCGTGGTGGAAACCGCCAACATAGACAGCCACTTTAACACTCTGACCGCCACGGTGGTACAAACAAACAGCATGGCAGTCACCGCCAACAGACAGGCGGAAGACAATGTACCGCCCACACTACTATGACAGGCCAATCCGCCACCTTTTCCGGGGCAGATTCAACGCGAACAAAAACACGGCGGAAACAGGACTTAGAAGGGAAAATAGTCACCTCTACACAACCCACGAGGAACCAGGACGCCATGGAGCCTGAACTCCAAATACTCCCTGCGATTGTCTTCCTGCTCCTCTTCTCGGAGCACGACCGAAGGCGGTGACGACCACAGTGAGTACTGCACCTACGACACAGGGGAGGGGGGAGGGAAAAGAGAGTGACACACACACGCAACACACAAAACCCCCACCCTCACCCTCACCCACAACACCATACACACCAATACATGTTGAAACATTATATTTACACCCCCAAACTCCCCTTGGAAGAATGCAAGGACAAAAGGAAATAACCATTGTAATCAACAAACATCCATTAGTCAAAAATGTATATACACAATAAACAAATATGTACACCAAGAATTCAAGTCCAGGTACTGCACCTACATAGTCCGTGGACTACTGGGCCCAAAATGCATGGGCGAGGCCCACACAAGACACCCGATCGAAACGGAGAGAACACTGCAGGGGCATCAGATCAAAATAAAACAGGCACCTCAGGGGGAATGGAAGGCGGGCACCTCAGCCGGATGAGTGCACGACGCCAGCTCCACAGGGGGGCTCCATGCCCATTGATGTATCCTGGGGAGTGCAAAGCCACAGTCTCTCAAGTCTCTCCAGTGGGTGGGTTGCCCACTGCTTTATCCTGGGGAGTGCAAAGCCACAGTCTCTCAAGTCTCTCCAGAGGGTGGTTTGCCCACTGCTTTATCCTGGGGAGTGCAAAGCCACAGTCTCTCAAGTCTCTCCAGTGGGTGGGTTGCCCACTGCTTTATCCTGGGGAGTGCAAAGCCACAGTCTTTCAAGTCTCTCCAGTGGGTGGTTTGTCCCACTGCTTTATCCTGGGGAGTGCAAAGCCACAGTCTCTCAAGTCACTCCAGTGGGTGGTTTGCCCACTGATTTATTCTGGGGAGTGCAAAGCCACAGTGTCTCAAGTGGATAACAGTCTCCACTGGTTCTGGAGGGGGCTTTATGCCCAGAGTGCTTCATCCTGCCAAGGACAGAGGTAGTGGATGTATCTCTCCACTGGTTCTGGAGGGGGCTTTGTGCCCAGAGTGCTTCATCCTGCCAAGGACTGAGGTAGAGGATGTATTTCTCCACTGGTTCTGGAGGGGGCTTTGTGCCGAGTGCTTCATCCTGCCAAGGACAGAGGTAGTGGATGTAACTCTCCACTGGTTCTGGAGGGGGCTTTGTGCCCAGAGTGCTTCATCCTGCCAAGGACAGAGGTAGTGGATGAATCTCTCCACTGGTTCTGGAGGGGGCTTTGTGCCCAGAGTGCTTCATCCTGCCAAGGACAGAGGTAGTGGATGTATCTCTCCACTGGTTCTGGAGGGGGCTTTGTGCCCAGAGTGCTTCATCCTGCCAAGGACTGAGGTAGTGGATGTGATACTCCACTGACGGTGGGGCAACATGGAAGCTGGCCAGGCCCCTGGAACTGACAACCAGCCATGTACGGATGACCACTGGGGATGGCAGCCATGTCTGCGGTGGTGCCACTGGCTCAGGTTGTCGCAGGGCCGCTGGCAGGGCTGGCGGCGGTGTCATTAGCGGTGGTGCTTGCGGCGGTCATTATGGCGGCGGTGCTGATGGCTGCCTCACTGACTGCTGTGCTGGTGGGTGGCTCACTGACTGCCGTGCTGGTGGCTGGCTCACTGACTGCCATGCTGGTGGCTGGCTCACTGACCGCGGTGCTGGCGGCGGTGTCTGTAATGGTGGTGCGGGAGGCTGGCTCACTGACCGCGGGGCTGGCGGCGGTGTCTGCAATGGCGGTGCTGGTGGCTGGCTCACTGACCGCGGTGCTGGCGGCGGTGTCTGTAATGGCGGTGCTGGTGGCTGGCTCACTGACCGCGGTGCTGCTGAAGGCCTCTGTATCTGGGCTGCTGGCGGCGGTGTCCTTGGCGGCGGTGCAGGTGGCTGTGCAGGTGGCGGTCTTGTCCGCCATGCAGGTTGGCGGCAACGTTGACTTGCCTTTCTGCTTCAGGCCCTTCCCCACCTTAGATGCTGGCGCAGCTGTCTTGCCACTCCCCACACTTGTCTTGGCTGAGCCCTTGGTGGCAGGTGTTTCGGCCTTCTCCCTCCGGGATGTGGGCAACTTCTTCTGTTTTGGAGGTGGGAGAATATCCCTGGGCTCGCTCCTTGGGACACTGGCAGCCCTGTTGCTTGGCGCACTCCAAAAACCCGGTATTGCTGGCACCACTGTGCCCGGTGATGTGGTGGCTGAGGTGCTGGGTTGGGACCTGGAAAGGCAGGCCCTAGGAGATGGCAGGGGGGAGGTGTAGGGAAGAGGTCAACATTTAAGAGGAAACGTTTTTTTGACACACTGGGACGGGTAGATGGAGGGGGTTTGGGAGTGGAGGAAGAGGTAGTGGTTGTAGGAGGTGTTCGTTTGCTGACTTTGGGTGAAGGTGCATGGGCTGGAGGCTGTCGTGAGGTGGATGTATGTTGGGTGGGTGTGTGACTGTGTTTGTGAAGTTTGGGAGGAGGGCTCACAGACACACTGGTAGAAGACACGGGATGGGTGAATGGTAGTGGGGGTGGTGAGTGCACGTGAGCGGTGTGTGGTGATGGGCGTGCTGGTGATGGAGGTAGTGGCTGAAGATGTAGTGCATGCAGGTGCGAGTGGAGACGTGACAGGGAGGGAGGAGGGAGACATGAAGGAGGGGGACACAGTGGAGGCAGTGGATGTTGGTATGTGTGCATGGGTATGATGCTTGTGTGAGTGCTTGTGGGATGTGTGGTGCTTATGTTTGCCAGAGCCACCCTTGTGTTGAGGTGTGTGCATGCTGGTCTGATGGTGTGCTTGGGATAGGCTGAGGTACTGGGGATTGCGTCTGGGTGGAGGAAGTTGGAGGGGGGAGACTGGACACAGGTACAATGGCTGCCATCAGTGCAGAGGCCAGAGCCTGAAATGCTCTCTGTTGGGCTGCCTGGCCAGAGTGAATGCCCTCCAGGTATGCATTTGTATGTTGCAACTGCCTCTCTACACCCTGGATGGCATTCAGAATGGTAGACTGCCTAACAGTGAGGGATCTCAGGAGGCCAATAGCCTCCTCACTGAGGGCAGCAGGGCTGACTGGGGCAGGGCCTGAGGTGCCTGGGGCGAAGGAGATGCCCACCCTCCTGGGTGAGCGGCCACGGGACACACGCTGAGCGGCTGCTGGGAGGGCGGTGCTGGTAGGGGGGTGGTGGCTGTACCTGTAGATGTGGTAAGCACAGAGGGGCCCGCCACTGCAAGGGCGCTCCCATGAGATGAAGAGTCTATGTCATTGGTTTCAGCTCCTGCTCCCGCTGTGGAGCTCCCCTCGCCCTCCGTCCCACTGGTGAATTCAGACTTCGTTGTCTGGCCCTCTGGGGCCATGTGGGATGCAGCTCCCTCCTGCTCCAGTACCACTGCTCCTCCGCTTGATGATGCTAATGCACACAAGAACAGGGAGACCACAAAAAAGGGGGGGGGGGTGAGAATGAAGAAAGACATGTTCAGTGCATACAATACTGCTACCATTGGCAGACATTACAGACACAGCCGCCCTCTGCACTACGTCATGCACTTGGAGTTCCCTAATTAATCACAGGGACATGGGGTACATGGCCTATGCCCGATTGCTGCACACATTGAAGTCACAGGAGCCTGACTAGGTGTAGATGGCTCTTACCACTGGTGGGGATGGGGTGCCACTTAGCCTGCCTCACAAAGGGTCCTTGCCTACAAAACTCGCCCTAGCCTACGGGAGCCCACTGCCCACCTCCCCCACCCAGACAACTCCAATGCGCGCAGAGTCAGCTGAAGGTGAGTGTACTCACCCCCTTGTGGCTGCTGGGATGCCCTCAAACGCCCATCCAACTCCGGATATGCCACCGACAGGATCCGGAATATCAGGGGGGTCATGGTGCGACGGGCACCCCTCCCACGTTGGGAGGCCATCGCCTCCGCCGTCTTCTTGCTCCAGCGGCAAAGGTCCTCCCATCTTTTACGGCAGTGGGTGCTCCGTCTGTGGTGGACCCCCAGAGTCCGGACGTCCTTGGCGATGGCATGCCAAATATCCTTCTTCTGGTGGGCGCTGACCTAGAGGAATTGTACAGGGGAAACTTTAACACTTTTACCATCCAGACCGTCATACTCATTGCCCACCAGTTCCCACCCTTGCCCTGACGCACATACACTCACCATCCGATCATGCAGGCCTCATCTCCCCCCGTATCTTCCATCCACACCACTCGAAACCGGCATTGCCCATACAGGATGCTCACAGTGTATTCATCTGTTTGTCTGGAGGACGGTGGAGTAGCGTGTACTGGGAGAGGACGCCATCCACTTGTTTGTCCAACTCCTCCAATGTGAAGGCAGGGGCCCTTTCCGCAGACACATGAGCCATCGTCACTTCCAGACTGAGGTCACAGCAGCACTTGCAGTGTAGGTCCTCTCCTGTCGAAGATCAGGTATCAAGTGAGTGATCAGAGAGAAAATGGTGGTCACGTCCGCGGCGGTGCGTACCGTCACTGCCGGCGTACATCATCATTGGCTCCTGGGACCCATAGGGCCCAATGTTAACCAATGCAGGATTGCGCCACGGTCTTCGACCGCCTACCGTGACGGTGTACAACGCCAGCGCAGTTACCTCGTATCCCGTGTCCCACATTACAGGTCAGGCAGCCGCCATTTCAGGTGGCCACATGGCATTATTTTTTAATGTGTCACACATATGTAGGCCTCACACATACACAGAGACAGGCACATAGCGTATTGACAAATATATGCAATACTATTGTTTTTTTCCTACCTCAGTGTTAGCTGACTCTGTACTTGCTGTTCTCATCCATAGGGCACGTCCGCTGGGGCAGGTGAGGAGATGTACAGTCCTGTGTACAGACCGCTGGTGGACCTGTTGACAATGGAACAGCGACATGTAATAGTCACCTACAGACTAGATCGTGCCACAATCCAGGAACTGTGTGCCCAGTTGGAGCCAGACCTGATGTCAGCAATCCGCCATCCCACAGGAATCCCCCCTCTAGTGCAGGTCCTGTCAGTACTCCATTTCCTGGCAAGTGGGTCTTTTCAAACTACAGTGGCCATTGCATCAGGGATGTCCCAACCAATGTTCTCAAACGTGTTGTCCAGAGAGTTGTCTGCCCTGCTGAAACACATGCAAAACTACATTGTTTTCCCTCAGGTGGAGTATTTGCCTACAGTGAAAGGTGACTTCTATGCCCTGGGACATATCCCCAACATCATAGGTGCCATTGAAAGGACACATGTGGCCTTTGTATCCCCCGCAGGAGTGAACAGGTGTATAGAAATCGGAAAAGCTATCATTCGATGAATGTGCAGATGGTGTGTTTGGCCGACCAGTACATCTCCCATGTGAACGCCAAGTTTCCTGGCTCAGTGCATGACGCTTACATTCTGAGGAATAGCAGCATCCCTTATGTGATGGGGCAACTCCAGAGGCACAGTGTGTGGCTACTAGGTGAGGACAAGGACCCTATACCATGTAAATAGTTGTCTGGGGTTGTCCCTAAGGGTTACTGTGTGTCTAACAGTTGTCCCTCGACATTTGCGGGTGACTCTGGGTACCCCAACCGGTCATGGCTACTGACCCCAGTGAGAAATCCCAGGACAAGGGCAGAGGAACGCTACAATTAGGCACATGGGTGAACTAGGAGAGTCATAGATAGGACCTTTGCCCTCCTGAAGGCCAGGTTCCGGTGCCTCCATATGACAGGTGGTTCCCTTTACTACTCACCAATGCAGGTGTGCCAGATCATCGTGGCCTGCTGTATGCTGCACAAATTGGCTTTGCGACAACAGGTGCCTTTTCTACAGGAGGATGGTCCAGAAGGGGGTCTTGTGGCAGCTGTGGAGCCTGTGGACAGTGAAGAAGAGGAGGCAGAAGAGCAGGACATAGACGACAGAAACACCGTGATCCAGCAATACTTCCAGTGAGACACATGTAAGAAGACATCACCGCCTCCTACATCTGATAAAATTGTAAGACCTATCATCTGTCTGTCACTTTCACCCAGTGTATGGGCCCTGACTTGTCACTTTGCCTTTCCATTTCACAGATGTGGGTCCCACTGTGTGACCTGTGGTATGTTACCTCATGGACTAGAGCTGTGTGAGATAGGTATGTTGACAAATTTAATGGACATTGGTATTTTCCTCAGTTATTGCAAACACACATTTGTGAAAGCACAGACTGACTCCAGATTGTTTTGTGATTCAAGGGTGTTTATTTAAGTGCAAAATGGTTGAGGTGGTATTAAAGTGGTCGGTGTGATGGTGGAGGAATGTCCATGGCAGAGTCCAGTCTATTTGTCTCACAGGTGCATTGTCCAAAGGGGCATAGGAAGTGGAGCTAGGGCAGTTTAAGGATGGACAGCGTGACAAAGTGGGTCAGAAGGATGACAATCAGAGTGGTCTCATTTCTTGGCGGGGGTCTTGGCATTGTTCTCTGACTTTGTCCTGGATCTCAGGGACCGTTTGCGGGGTGGTTCTCCATCTGCAGGGGGTGGGGTGCTGGTGTCATGGTCCTGTGGCGGTGCCTCCTGTCCACTAGCGCCGGCGGAGGTGGTGGGCAGTTCATCTTCCAGGCTAGTGTCAGGGGCCCCTTGTTGTGCCACAGTGTCCCTTCTGGTGTTAACAAGGTCCTTCAGCACCCCTGCAATGGTGCCCAGGGTGGTATTGGTGGATTTGAGTTCCTCCCTGAACCCCAAGTACTGTTCCTCCTGCAGCCGCTGGGTCTCCTGAAATTTGGCCAGTACCGTTGCCATCGTCTCCTGGGAATGATGGTACGCTCCCTTGATGTTGGAGAGGGCCTTGTGGAGAGTGGGTTCCCTGGGCCTGTCCTTCCCCTGTCGCACAGCAGACCTCCCAGTTCCCTGGTTTTCCTGGGCCTCTGTCCCCTGAACCTTGTGCCCACTGCCACTGCCCCGGGGTCCCTGATGTTCTTGGGGTGGTGGGTTAGCCTGGGTTCCCTGTAGTGGTGGACACACTGCTGCTTGACGTGTCCTGGGGACAGAGGGATGGGCCCGCTGGGTGGGTGCTGTGCTGGTGTTTCCTGAGGGGGGAGGCTCTGTGGTGGCCTGTGACTGTGTCAGGGGAACCGACTGTCCCGAGGTCCCAGATGGGCCGGACTGCTCATCTAGATCCAGTTGGACAGAGCTGCTGTCATCACTGTGGGCCTCTTCTGTGGGGGGAGTGGACATGTCTGGAACCTCCTGTCCGGTGACGTTGGGTAGGGGTCCTGCAGGGGTGTAAAGGCATGATTATTGCATCTGTGTGTGCCATGGTGTGCAATGGGTGGGTGACCCTGTACCCCAGTGCATACATTCTTGTGTAGGACATTGTGTGATATTTGGTTTGGGGATCTGTGTGGGTATGTGTAGTGGACATGCATTGGTGATGGGTGTCAATGCTCTGTTGTTGCAATACAGGGCTTGGTGTTGGGATGTGTGGTTTGTGATAGTGGGACATATGTGAGGAGTTGGAGTGATGGGGTGAGGGTGAGGGTGGGGGTATGTGACAGCATGCAGGTAGGGTGGGGGATATGGTAATTAAAGATTTGACTTACCAGAGCCCATTACTCCAGCTACTCCTGCGAGGCCCTCAGGATGCAGTATAGCCAAGACCTGCTCCTCCCATGTTGTTAGTTGTGGAGGTCCGCCGCCAGTCCGCTGAACTGCAATGTGGTGTCTTGAGACCACGGAACGCACCTTCCCCCGTAGGTCGTTCCACCTCTTCCTGATGCATCCCGTTTTCTTGGGTGCTGTCCCACTGTGTTGACCCTGTCCACAATTCTGTGCCATAGCTCCATCTTCCTAGCTATGGAGGTGTGCTGCACGTGTGATCCGAATAGCTGTGGCTCTGCCCGGATGATTTCCTTCACCATGACCCTGAGCTCCTCCTCAGAAAACCTGGGGTGTCTTTGCGGTGCCATGGTGTGGCGTGGGTGATGTGTGAGGTGGTGTGTGTTGTGATGTGTGGGGTGATGTTTAGGGGTGTGTGGTGTTTTGTGTGTGGATGTGTATGAGTAATGGTGTTGTGTGCCTCTGTATGCTGGTGTGGTCTTTGCTTTTCTATCTCTCTGCTTCTTCCAAATTCTTTGGTAGTAAGGGTTTGTGGGTAATGTGGGTGTGTGTTTTCTATAGCATTGGGTGTGTGTGAGTGGTGGGTGTATGTGTATCAGGTGTGTGTATTTCGAATTGTCCAATGTGGCTGCGTTTTGTAAATGTGTGTGTATTTTGAGCGTGGCGGTGTGTACCGCCAATGGAATACCGCAGTTGAAAGACCGCCGCGTGGATTCATGGGTCGTGATAGGGTGGGCGTATTCCTGTTGGTGTGACAGTGTCTGTTTTGTTATCGCCAGTTCATCACTGACCTTTGGTGTGGCGGACTTGTGTGGGTGTCTAGATTTTGGCGGATTCCGAGCTGTGGGTCGTAATGGCTGTGGCGGAATTCCGCGGACGCAGCGGTGTGTTGGCGGTCTTCTGCACGGCAGTAAGCGGGATTAACCGCCTAAGTTGTAATGAGGGCCTTAGTCTGTTTTTCATTTCGGTTGGACACAATGTATCTGACTAGAAGGGACTCCAGGTCCCAGGAGCCACTTGTGCCTGCTGGGGCTGCTGAGGGGGAGGAGCCAACCACACCCTTAGCGGTATAAAACACCAATGTGACTCCTACTGTGCAGGGCTGACTAGAAGAGACTCCAGGTCCCAGGGGCCACTTGTGCCTGCCGGTGCTGCCGAGGTAGAGGAGCTAACCAGACCCCTAATGTTATAAAGCGCCAACTTTACTCCTGCTGCGTGGGACTGACTAGAGGGAACTCCAGGTCCCAGGAGCCACTTGTGCCTTCCACGGCAGCCAAGGGGAGGAGCCAACCACACCCTTAGCGCTATAAAGCGCTAACAACACTCCTGCTGAACAGGGCTGACTAGAAGGGACTCCAGGTCCCAGAAGCCACTTGTACCTGCTGGTGCTGCCAAGGGGGAGGAACCAATCACACCCTAGTGCTATAAAGCACCAACATCACTACCGCTGTGCAGGGCTGACTAGAAAGGACTCCAGGTCCCAGGAGCCACTTGTGCCTGCCAGTGCTCCCTAGGGTGAGGAGGCAACCACACCCCTAGTACTATGAAGCACCAATGCAACTCCTGCTGTGCTGGATGCATGTGGGCTGCACGCTGGCAAAGCCGAGGCCAAGGGCAGCCCCATCCTGTGCCCATCAGTGACAGGAAAAGGCAGGGCAGGGCCATCCCCCTTTTCCATGCAGTTGAATTTCACTGGGTCTCTAGTTGCTTTTAAGGTACCGTGTCTTCCTCCCTTGTTTTCCATCTGCAATTCCTGGTCCGTGAGGCAGAACATTTACATATATACTGTGTGTTACCCTTCCTAACGTATTGATCCAGCAGCCTACAGCCTCATTGATATGTTTTTTGTGCCAGGTGCTATTTTGGAAGGTTAGTGGAAAGCAGCTTGTAGCTAGTTTTCTTTTTTGGTAGGGACTATCGAACTACTTCAGACTGAAGACTGTTGCATGATTGGTACCATCTGCAAGTCTGAAACTTGTTCTCTCTACTGGTGTTGAGCATTACTTAGGCTTCAAGGGTGGTGCGAACTTGGCTCTTTTATTTCAGTAGCATACCTACAATTTCTGACAGGGGTGTAATAAGTTATGAACCATCTTAAAGGTTAAGATGGCAAAGAGAAAAGTACCTGATCGTCAGGCAGTTGCCACGCCTCCCTCCCACCCCCCCCCCCATTAAGGCCACCTCTCTTGATAGAATGTTGCATAGAGCCATTGGTGTAATAAGCATGGTTCGCACTCTTTGCACTCTGTGGATGCTAACAAGCCTGGGGCTGATCACTATACCCTGCCTTCCCCTTTAATGGATTCAGAACCTCTACCACCCTCCTCCCCAGGTATTATTGAACCAGAGTGTGGTTGTATAAGTGATTCAGCCCAGTTTCAGAGTACAACCCATAAAAGAGCTAAAAAGGACATGCATCCTGCTGGTGGAAAGGGTAATTCAGTGCGTTCCCCATTGGCCTTGGCACAGGCGTTCCCTAGGAATGAGCCCCTAGTCTCACCACAGTTATCTTTAAGTGAGGGGTTAATACCTGTTTGTTATAGGCGGCTTGTGGATGACCTTGTTGCTAAGGTCAAGGAGCTTTGAGGAGAGCACCTATCATCAATTTGCATTCATTTAGCAGCCGTAGAGAGAGGGCTGTCTTCCGGCAGGAAGGCCCGGCTCTTCCTTCGTGAGGTTACCCCTAGGGAGCCAACAGTTCCAGGAATACCTCCTGGGCCTAGGGCTGAGTGGACTTCCTTATTGAGTGCTTGGGGAGGGCAAAATAAATCTGGCCCAGGTATTGGAAAAGGTAATGGTATTCCAGGCATCCTGACTAATCAGGATAAAGGGAGAGATGGCACAGCATGTACAAATCCGCTCCCCGTTGTATACCCTGGTAGTCTTAGCTGTAATAAGAGCGCTGTTGCTGCAGAAACTGGCTCCTGTATCCCCAATCCCAATTCCTCCAGAGGGAACTCCAAATTGCCAGTAGTAAATATGCCACCGGCCTCATGTCTCTAAGCTCTAAGTAGTTGTATTATTTGGAGTACCACACCTGAGAGAAGGGCAAAGTGAAACGTATGATGCTCTGTTTAATAAAACTCTGGGATGGTTAGAGTGGTTTAGAGGTGTTCCTCTTGCACACTCCAACAACTTATTATTTGTGAGAAGAGTGGCACATAATGGTCCAGAGAGGGTGGATCGGGATGGGGATTGTGCTATTATTATTTCTAGATCCCCTTCCCTGGTCCAGCATATTTTAGCTGGTATTGAGCTCCACTCTCTGGATTAGTTTTATCACCTGCACACAGGCTGTCAGTTTGACCCCCTCGTCCTATGCATAAGTAGTGTTCAGAGACTGGACAATTTGTAAAGCACCCAAACCAGTGGGGTCCTAATGCCCATTACTCTATTCCCATTCATTACCAATTTGATTGTTTGTCCGAGGTCGATTGACTGGTGCAAGTTGGACAGTGCATTCCACCAGACCAGACTCTAAGGGTCTGGGGATTGTTGGGAGGGCCTGTGTTTTACCATTTGTCAAGAGTTGAGCTAGTAGGATGCCTGCAAATTTGAATATTAATGGGGGAAGAGGTGGTTATGAATGCATGGGTGAGTGCAGGGCCATTATGCTTAGGGAAGAGCATGTAAATGCTGTAGAGAGAACAATTGTCCCCTGATTTATGCTATCAGGATTGTCAGCAGATCGTATTAAATTGAGCCATACTCTACCCAGTCCGGTTGCAATTGTTACCCAAGTCATCACTAAGGGTGACGTGGTTGCTGGGAATATCACAACTTGTAGTGCTGACACAAAGGTGCGCATGCCAAAGATCAATTTAATGGAGTGGGGGTGATGTTGGGTGTTAACCCCGATCTCCGGAGTATGTTTATTTCATGGAATTTTGCTGGTCTAGCCATTAAATTAGTGCACCCTAAATGGTGTGAGTTCATAAACCAATTTGAGTTGTGCATGTTCCAAGAGACCTGGTCCCTACAGTCCCTTCACATTGCAGGCTATTTTAATTTCTCTTAGTAAGCTGTTACATCTGGGAGGGGGAGGCCCTAAGGTTACTTAACCACCAGGATCCGTACTTCGGTTGTAGGTGGGTTGAGAGAGTGAGGTTGACTCTCCAGATATATTGTGTGTTTTCCTTAATTTTCCCCAGGGGGAGACCTTCTATTTCTATAACGTTTTTTGTAGGTGGGTAGGGTGTAGTAAGGAGCCGGCGAAGATTGATTTGTTAAATGCCCATTTAGCGTCTTTGCCTACTAAAGCCAGGAAAATTGTAGGGGGAGACTTTAACTGCCAACTTGAACCATTGTGCTCAGATTCCCTGTCCTCAATGTCAAAAGAGGATACTATCTCATAGATAGCAACTTTGCAGATCACCTCCATTGAGAAACGGACCCTGACCGCAGTTAAAATCAATGCCCTTGTCCTTAACCAAGACCTTAGAGTGTGTAACAGCAGAACTAGGTCTGATAAGTCAGGTCGGCATCCTTTAATCGAATCAATGGCACTAGTCTCATTGATTAAATCTTGCTGTACTTTATATCCTGGCCCTTTCTTGAGGATATGTCTGTCTTGCAACGTTGGGACAGTGATCACAATATTTTGGTCCTCAAACTTAACTTTAATATGAGAGGCCCCTTAAATACCCCAGGTCAGATATTGGTTAGTAGCTTAAGAGCAGCTTAAGAGTGTTAAGCGTAGGGTTATATGGAGTAGTATGGTCAACTCTCAGCAGACTATTAGGCAGATTTCTGGGTTAGTGGCTGAGAGTATGGAGGGGATGCTGTCGTCCTCTGAGGCCGGATGCATAAAAAGGCACCTGGGACTCGCCAGAGAGAATCATAATGAATTGTTTGATAAAATGAGAAATCTCTTTTGGGTTAAGAGGGGGGAAGTCCAGAAGATCCCTTCCTGAGGCCTGGTTCCATATATGTTGCAGTAATGCTAAAACTCATTTGATTGAGACCATAAGAACCAGTGATAGAGTACTGATCCAAAGATCAAGGAGAGCCTGTGAAGTGGTCCTTAACACTGCCAAAAAGGACTGGCAGAGGGCAAGGTAGGAGGCTGCCAAGCAGAAATATCATCTTGCTTTTTTGAATCTGGTTTCCCTTGGGAGCAGAGAAGAGTGCAAGCCATCTGACTTCTTTGTCTCCGCTAGCGACTGGATTGCCTACTTTTTTAGTATGTGTGTATTCTCGAGTGCACCTGCAGTTGCTTTGAGTAATACATTAAGACAGAGGAACTACCATCATTGTCTTCCCCTGGGGTGGTGGCGGTATTGGAAGAGGACCTCCACCATGGCATCCTGGCACCTGGGCTTGTCCCATATGACTTTGAAATTTTAGATCAGGAGGTCCGTGGTGCCATTATGGCTATTTGACCTAACAAAGTGCCAGGACTGGACAAAATCCCTCGGGACTTGTTCGCAAGTAAGATTGGTATCTGGAGTTCCTGTTTTATTTTATTTACCACCATCTTGAAAGGGGCTCCCTGGCCCCTGACATGAGCTGGGGCAGAAATTATTCCTATTCATAAAAAGGGACCTCACAAAAATCCTGCTAATTATATACCCATCAGTCTACTTGATACCTCGCAAAAGCTTTTTGTAGAGTCCTACTTGGTAGGCTACAGAAATTGATGACAGTCAAAGCCATTTTGTCCCCTCTGCAGGCAGGTTTTTGGAAGGCCACATCACGATTGACCAGGTTTTCAGGCTTATGATGTTATATTGGAAGGCAGTTACCTTGGAGGGCAGTCTCCTGTATGTTGTGTTTGGGGATCTCCGCTCTGCCTTTGATTTAGCACCTAGGCTGTCCTTATGGCGAGTTCTGTTAGAAATGGAGGTGCCCAGTTACCTTATAGACATTTTTGAGAGGCTCCATAACAACATTTTCGCACAGATTAGATGTGAACAGGCTGGGAAGCTAACTGACCCGTTCCCTGTTGGTAGAGGTGTCAGGCAGGGATGTGTACTGGCCCCCACGCTATTCTCATACTACATCAGAGGTCTTCAAACTGGGGGGCGAGCCCCCCTAAGGGGGCCTCAAGTGATCCCAGGGGGGGCACCATACTCTGGCCAAAAGAAGCATTATACAGATAACAGGCCTTTGTTTTAAACAAAAGCATGTTATTGCATTTTTAAAAAGGTAACAGCACCTGGCTGCAATGTTTAAATAGGTCAGGAGATATTTAAACATTGCCATCTTTATAAAATATTTGTGAAAAATTCTGAGGGGGGCCCATAGATTTTTGTTTTTCAACTGGGGGGGGCGCGGCATTAAGAAGTTTGGAGACCACTGTACTACATCAATTACCTCATTAACTATTTGGCTGAGTCCCAAGATGGCTGCCAGCACCTCCTGGTTGAAGCCCTGGCAGCCAATCAGTTCTCACCATGAGTTCTGTCAGATCTGCGGATGATCTGCATCCCTAAATAAATATACAAATTTCTTCTTTCTTTAATAGTACCAAAAACTGCTGAACGGATTTACACCAAATTACAAAAAGGGCTCTTTCTGGACCAAGAGCTAGCTTTTTGCCAAATTTGGTGTACTTACATTCAGCGGTTCGGGCTGTAGTTGTGTCTAAAATCTCCATTGGAAATAACATGGGGAAGCACACATTTTTTTATCACCTCTTTTTCTCGGCCCCCACTTTACGAATCACCCTGAAACGTTCCATGCAGAACTAGACAAAGTAGTGCACTGTTTCTGGAAAATTCAGTGAAGATTCATCAAACTGCACCAAAGTTATAAGTAAACCAAAAGACACTTTTCCTATGGAAACTTGGTCCTAACTATAACCGCCTACTGGCCACTGGCGGTAAGCCATATACATAAAAAAGGACTTTTCTGTGGAAACTAGGTCGTCCTAACTCTAACTACCTACTGGTGCCTGCCAGTAGGTGAGATATAACTACCTACTGGCGACCGCCAGTGCGTGAGATATATGTATCTCACCCACTGGCGTTCTCCAGGTGGTAGTTAGAGTTAGGACCTAGTTTCCATAGAAAAAGCCGTTTTTTACTTGCTCATATCTTTGGTGCCGTTTGATGTGTGTTCACAAAATTTTCCCAAAAATTTGTTCCAGAGAATCTTGTGGTGCATGGGAAGTTTCATGGTGATGGGCCAAGCAGGGCAGAGAAAAAGAGGAATAAAAAAAATTGCATTTCCCATTGTAATTCCCATGGGGATTTTAGACATGACTACAGTCCGAACCGCTGGACGGAACTACACCAAATTTGGCAGGAAGGTAGCTCTTGGTCCATAAGAAGTGCTTTTTGTTAGTTAGTATAAATCTGTTTAATAGTTTTTGCAATATTAAAAGAAAACTAAATTTATATATCTGGAGGCGTGAACACTTCACAAATCCACTTGTGGCATATTCCCGACCCCTTGAAGCACAAAAATGCTCTGATTGGCTGGCTGCAGCCTGTTGCATCCGCCATCTTCTATAACAGGGAATGGTCTCTGGGGCTAAAATATGGTGGAAAAAAATTTGTAAGGTGGCATTAGGGGTCAGGGGCGGAGGTATCCCATGAATTATTTAGCTAAGTGTGAATAGTGAAAGGTTATGAGGTTTAAAACCGGGATGATGGTTTTTTTTACAACATGGATATTCGCGAATCCATGTAGCGTTGCGACGAAATTCAAGAATATCAGGAAAAAAAAAAAAAACATTGGCACTCTCACTCACCCAGTCATGCACTCACTCACAGACCCACTGAGATACTCCTGCACCCATTCACAGACTCACTCAGACATTCATGCACCTACTCATAAACTTACTCATACACTCACGCACCTACTCACAGACCCACACACACACGCACTGAGACACTCACATACCCAATCACAGATCCACTCAGACACTCATGCACCCGCTCACAGACCCAGTGAGATACTCATGCAACATTCACAAAGCCACTCAGGCACTCACACACAAACCTACATAGCCACTCAGACAACTCTGAACTCACTCACAGACCCACTCAGCCACTCTTGCACCCACTCAGAGATCCATTCATGCACACACTCACAGACCCTCTGTGATACTCATGCACTCACTCACAGACCCACTGAGACACTTATACACCCACTCACAGAACCACTCAGACACTCATGCACCCACTCACAAACCCAGTGAGACACCCATGCACAAACTCATAGAGCCACTCATACACTCATGTATCCACTCATACAGCCACTCAGAGGATCACACACACTCACAGACCCACTCAGACACTCATGGACCCACTCACTAAACCACTCAAACACTTTTGCACCCATTAACAAACCCACTCAGACACTCACGCACCCAGTCTACATCCACACAAACACTCATGCACCCACTCACAGCCACTCACGCACCAACTCACAGACCCACTCAAACACTCATGCACCCACTCACAGACCCACTCAGACACTTATGTACCCACTCACAGACCTACTCGGACACTCACGCAAACATTCACAGTCTCACTCAGACACTCACACATCCACTCACAGACCCAGTGACATACTCATGCACACACTCACAGAGCCATTCAGGCACTCAATCACCCACTCACAGAGCGACTCAGAAACTCATGCATCCAGTCACAGATGCGCTCAGACATTCATGCAACCAGTCAGAGGCACACTCAGACACTGATGCACCCACTCAGAGCCACTCATGCACCCACTCACAGTTTCACTCAGTCACACCTGCTCACAGACCCACTCCAACATTCACACACCCACTCACAGGCACACCCACATAGTCATGCACCCATTGACAGACCCACTCAGCCAGTCACACACCCACTCACAGATGCACTCACACCCTCACGTACCCACTGGCAGTGAGCTTTGCTGCTGTTTGGATGTACGCATGAAGGAATGAGTATCTCCTTCAGTGTCTGATTGCGTGTCTGAGTGTCTTTTTACTCATAAATATGTAGATGAATTGCAGTATGAGTGGAGCTCTCCCTATGTAACTGGGCATAGGAGTCTGCCAGTGCACATCTAAGTCACTGAAACTCTCAAGGACATGTCTCACCTTTTATTCACATAGCACCATGGCTCATCGCCTACCTACATCTTAGGTGAGGGATAGGTTTTCTGCAGTAAGAGGTCAGTTTAAGACTTGTCAAGCAGGTTTTCTAGTGCCATGTCATTCTAATGCTTAAAACTACACACTCAGGCTCAGTAGTACTAGGCCTGACCTATGTTAAAAAGACTACTTTTCTGGACAGGAGACTAGATTGTCTCACCAGTTGCCTACATATGTGATTGAGTGTATCAGTTAGCATCTAGTTCTGATACTGCAGTATGCACAGCTGCTGTTTGGATGTGTCCATGAATGTACGACTGTCTCTTTCAGTGCCTGGCTGTGTGCATGAATGCTTCTATCCACTTATAAGTAGGGACATGAGTTGTTGCAGTATGGTTGGAACGTTGCATATATAACGAGGCATAAGGGTCTGCCAGTGCATATCTAAGTCAGTGAAAAACTCAAGCATGTGTCTGACATTTTAATCAAATAGCACCGTGGCTCATGGCCTACCTATAGCCTAGGTGAGTTTTCTGCAGTATGAGTTCAGTTTACTACTGAGTAAGCAGCTTTAGTACTGCCAAAGTCAAGCTGATGTTTAAAACTACACACTCAGGCTCAGCAGTACTAGGCCTGACTCATGTTTAAAGCACTACTCCTCTGTATGAAAGACTACGGCCCTCCTTACAACCATGGCGGTCAGTGTTAAAGCGGCGGTAATACCGCAAACAGGCCAGTGGAAAAAAAAAAGGGATTACGACCGTGGCGGAAACCGCCAACATAGACAGCCACTTTAACACTCCGACCGCCACGGCGGTAGAAACAAACAGCGCGGTGGACACCGCCAACAGACAGGCGGAAGACAAAGTACCGCCCACTGTATTACAAGAGGCCTATCTGCCACCTTTTCCGGGGCGGAACCAACGCTATCAAAAGCACGGCGGAAACAGTACACAGAAGGTAAAACACTCACCTCTCGACACCCAACGAGGAACCAGGACGCCATGGAGCCCGAACTTCAGGTGTTACCAATGTTGGTTTACCTCCTCTTCTACCAGGAGTACGAACGGCGACGGCGGCAGCGCCCACGGTGAGTACTGCACCTACAACACAGGGGGGGGGAAGAGGGTGACAGACACACGCATCACGCAACACCCCACCCTCACCCTCACCCACAACAACATACACACAAGTACATGCAGCAACATTACATATACAACCCCCAGCCCCTCGAAGAACGCAAGGACAAAAGGAAATGATTGCAACGATTGTAATCATTAAAAATCCATTAGTCAAAACTCCAAATTCAGTATATACAAATATGTACACCAACTACACATGTCCGGATAGTGTACTAATCATTGTCCATGGACAACTGGGCCCAAAATGCATGGACGAGGCCCACACATGATACCTGACTGGAAACGGAGAGAACACTGCTGGGGCATCAGATCGAAAATATACAGGCATCTCGGGGGGGGGCAGCTCAGCCCGATGAACGCACGACACCGCTGCTGCACGAGGAGGATGCATGCCCATTGCTGTATCCTGGGGAGTGCAAAGCCACAGTCTCTCAAGTCTCTCCATTGGGTGGTTTGCCCACTGCTTTATCCTGGGGAGTGCAAAGCCACAGTCTCTCAAGTCTCTCCAGTGGGTGGTTTGCCCACTGCTTTATCCGGGGAAGTGCAAAGCCACAGTCTCTCAAGTCTCTCCAGTGGGTGGTTGGCCCACTGCTTTATCCTGGGGAGTGCAAAGCCACAGTCTCTCAAGTGGATAACAGTCTCCACTGGTTCTCGAGGGGGCCTGGTGCCCACAGTGCTTCATCCTGCCAAGGACTGAGGTAGTGGATGTGATACTCCACTGGTTCTGGAGGGGGCCTGGTGCCCAGAATGCTCCATCCCTCCAAGGACGGAGGTAGTGGGAGTATCTCTCCACTGGTTCTGGGGGGGCCTGGTGCCCAGAGTGCTTCATCCTGCCAAGGACTGAGATAGTGGATGTATCTCTCCACTGGTTCCGGAGGGGGCCTGGTGCCCAGAGTACTTCATCTTGCCAAGGACTGAGGTAGTGGATGTGATACTCCACTGGTTCTGGAGGGGGCATGGTGCCCAGAGTGCTCCACGTGCAGTGTGGCCGGTACAATTTCCTCATCTGGGTGTCCGTACCATGAGATTTGCGATGTTCAGGTAGGATGATATGCCATGGAGGCAGCAACATACCCCAAGCTGCTGTGGCTGCGCTTTCCACCTCCAGCATCAGATGACTGACCACTGGGGATGGTAGCCATGTCAGCGGTGGTGCCTATGTCTGAGGATGCCACTGGGCCGGTGGCGGTGCTTGCGACGGTGTCTGTTGCGGCAGTGCTTGTGGCGGTGCTTGCGGCGGTGTCTGTTGCGGCGGTGCTGGTGGCGGTGGTGGCGGTGCTGGCGGCGGTGCATGGCTCAGCACCTGCTGAGGGACACAGCAGGACGTCTCCTGCAGCCTCGGACGGCTGCCCACTGGGGAAGAGGCTGGAGACTGTTGCTGAGGCTGTAGACGTGCCGGGGGCAGTGCAGGTGGCGGTGCTTGCGGCGCTGTCTGTCGCGGCGGTGCTTGCGGCAGTGTCTGTTGCGGCTGTGCTGGCGGCGGTGCATGGGTCAGCACCTGCTGAGGGACACAGCAGGATGTCTCCTGCAGCCTCAGACGGCTGCCTACTGGGGAAGAGGCTGGGGACTGTTGATGAGGCTGTAGACGAGCCGGGCGGTGCAGGTGGCGGTTGTGGTGGCAGGGCAGCTAGCGGTGTTCGCCGCCGTACAGGTTGGCGTGGTCGTGGACAGAAAGCGTGACACTGGTCTCTCAGTCAATGCCTCCATGCCATCTCCTGACCTGCTCTTCAGCTTTTGGCCCTTCCCCACCTTTGTTGGTGCCGCAGTTGTCTTGCCACTATCCCCTTTGGTTTTTGCTGAGCCCTTGGTGGCTGGTGCTTCCGGCTTCTCCCTCTGGGTAGTGGGCACCTTTTTCACCTTGGCAGGTGGCGGAATGTCCTTTCCCTCGCTACCTGGCACACTGGCAGCCCTGATGGGTGGCGCACTCCATGACCCCGCAGTTGCTGGCACCATTGTGCCTGGGGATGTGGTGGCTGAGGTGCTGGGCTGGGACCTGGAAAGCCTGGCCCTAGGGGAAGGACGGGGGGAGGTGTAGGGAAGAGGTCAAAGTTAGCCAGGAAGAGTTTTTTAGACACACTGGGATGGGAAGATGGAGGGGGTTTGGGAGTGAATGTAGAGGTAGTGGTTGTAGGAGGTGTGCGTCTGCTGAATTTGGGTGAAGGTGCATGGGCCGGAGGCTGTTGTGAGGTGGATGGCTGTTGGGTGGGTGTGCGCCTGCGTTTGTGTACTTTGGGAGGAGGGCTCACTGACACACTAGGAGAGGACACTGGGGATGTGTGAATGGTAGTGGGGGTGGTGAGTGCACGTGAGTGGTGTGTGGTGATGGGCGTGCTGGTGATGGAGGCAGTTGCTGAGGATGTAGAGCGTGCAGGTGTGAGTGGAGACGAGACAGGGAGGGAGGAGGAGGACGAGGAGGAGGGGGACACCGTGGAGGCCGTGGATGTTGCTGTGTCTGCATTAGGGGATGGTGCTTGTGTGAGTGCCTGTGGGATGTGTGGTGCTTATGTTTGCCTGAGCCACTCTTGTGTGAGTGTGCATGCTGGTCTGATGGTGTGATTGGGATAGGCTGAGGTACAGGGGATTGGGTCTGGGTGGAGGAAGTTGGAGGGGGAGGCTGGACACAGGGACAATGGCTGCCATCAGTGCAGAGGCCAGAGCCTGAAATGCTCCCTGTTGGGCTGCCTGCCCAGAATGAATGCCCTCCAGGTATGCATTTGTTTGTTGCAAATGCCTCTCGACACCCTGGATGGCATTCACAATGGTAGATTGCCCAACAGTGAAGGATCTCAGGAGGTCAATAGCCTCCTCACTGAGGGCAGCAGGGCTGACTGGGGCAGGGCCTGAGGTGCCTGAGGCGAAGGAGATGCCAGCCCTCCTGGGTGAGCGGGCACAGGACACACGCTGAGGGGCTGCTGGGAGGGTGGTGCTGGTAGGGGGGGTGGTGGCTGTACCTGTTGATGCAGTGGGCACAGAGGTGCCCGCCACCGCAAGGGAGCTCCCATCAGAGAGGGAGTCGCTGTCACTGCTGTCTGTTCCTGTCCCCGCCGTGGAGATCCCCTCGGATGGACAGGGTGACATAGTGGTACAGAAGGGTGACATTCAGGGGGGTCTCATTTCCTGGCGGGGGTCTTGGCAATGTTCTCTGTCTTGTTCCTGGATCTCAGGGACCATTTGCGGGGTGGTTCTCCATCTGCAGGGGGTGGGGTGCTGGTGTCCTGTTGTTCATGTGGCGGTGCCTCCTGTCCACTAGCGCCGGCGGAGGTGGAGGGCTGTTCATCGTCCAGGCTAGTGTCAGGGACCCCTTATTGTGCCACTGTGTCCCTCCTGGTGTTGAGAAGGTCTGCCAGCACCCCTGCAATGGTGACCAGGGTGGTGTTAATGGACTTCAAGTCCTCCCTGATCCCAAGGTAGTGTTCCTTCTGCAGCAGCTGGGTCTCCTGAATCTTGGCCAGTACCGTTGCCATTGTCTCCTGGGAATGATGGTAAGCTCACATGATGTTGGAGAGTGCCTCATTGAGTGTTGGTTCCCTGGGCCTGTCCTCCCCCTGTCACACAGTCCTCCCAGTTTCCCTGTTATCCTGTGCCTCTGTCCCCTGAACCGTGTGCCCACTGCCACTGCCCCCAGGTTCCTGATTTTCTTGGGTTGGTGGGTTTGCCTGGGTTCCCTGTAGTGGTGAACACACTGCTGATTGACATGTCCTGGGGACTGAGGGATGGGCCCGCTGGGTGGGTGCTGTGCTAGTGTTTCCTGAGGGGGGAGGCTCTGTGGTGGCTTGTGACAGTGTCAGGGGAACCAACTGTCCTGAGGTCCCAGATGGGCCGGGCTGGACATCTTGATCCAGGCGTGCATAGCTGCTGTCATCACTGTGGGCCTCTTCTGTGGGGGGACTGGATATTTCTGGCACCTCCTGTCCGGTGACGTTGGGTACGGGTCCTGTTGGGGTGTTAATGCATAATTATTGTATCTGTGTGTACCATTGTGGGCAATGAGTGGTTGACCCTCTACTCCAGTGCTTGCATTATTGGCTTGCTCCTTGTGTGATTGGTAATTTTGGGGCATGAGTGAGTCTCTGTACTGGACATGCTTGGGTGATGGGTGTCCATGCATTGGTGTTACATGCAGGGATTGGTTTTGGGATGTGTGGGTTGTGTTGGTGGGGTATCTGTGGGTTGTTGGGGTGATGGGTGTGAGGGTAAGGGTGGGAGTATGTGACGGCATGCAGGTGGGGTGGGGGGGATAAGGTAGTAAAGATTTGACTTACCAGAGTCCAGTCCTGCTGCTCCTCCTGCGAGGCCCTCAGGCTGCAGTATTGCCAAGACTTGCTCCTCCCATGTTGTTAGTTGTGGGGGAGGAGGTGGGGTCCACCGCCAGTCCTCTGTACAGCAATCTGGTGTCTGGAGACCACAGAACGCACCTTCCCCGTATGTCGTTCCACCTCTTTGTGATGTCATCCCGTGTTCTTGGATGCTGTCCCACTGCGTTGACCCTGTCGACAATTCTGCACCATAGCTCCATCTTCCTTGCAATGGACGTCTCCACCATGACCCTGAGCTCCTCCTCAGAAAACCTGGGGTGTTGTTGAGGTGCCATGATGTGGTGTGGGTGATGTGTGAGGTGGTGTCTGTTGTGATGTGTGAGGGGGTGTGTTGGTGTGTGTTGATTGAGGTGCGTGGATGTTGTGTAAGTGATGGTGTTGTGTGTCTGTGGATGCTGGTGTTGTTTTAGGTAGTGTCTCTCTCTGGCCTGCTTTCAAATTTCTGGTAGTAAGGGTTAGTGGGTAATGTGGGTGGGTGTTTTATAGTGTTGTGGGTGTTTGGGTGTGGTGTGTGTATGTGTATCAGGTGTGTGTATTTCGAATTGGCCAATGTGGCTGTGTTTTGTATAGGTGTGTATATTTTGAGCGCAGCGGTGTGTACCGCCAATGGATTATTGCGGTTGAAAGGCCGTCGCGTTGATTCGTGGGTCGTGATAGTGTGGGCGTATTCTTGTTGGCGTGACGGTGTCGGTTTTGGTATCGCCAGTTTATCACTGACTTTTGGTGTGGGCGGACTTGTGTGGGTGTCTGTATTGTGGCGGATTCCTGGCTGTGGGTCGTAATACCCGTAGCGGAATTCCGCAACCGCAGCGGTATGTTGGTGGTCCTCTGCATGGCGGTAAGCAGGATTTACCTCCAGGGTTGTAATGAGGGCCTATGTTGTCTCAGCAATTGCCTACATATATGAATGAGTATATCAGTTAGCAACTGCTTCTGATATTGAACTATACACAGCTGCTGTATGCATGTATACATGAATGTATAACTGTCTCTTTTAGTGTATTTTTTGCTGCTCTTTGCATATATACATGTCTGTATGTATACATGAATGTAAGCATGTATGCATGAATGTAAGAATGTCTTTTTCGGTGTATTATTGCATGTCGAGTGATTTATCCTCTTATAAATAGGTACATAAGTGTGGGAAGCTGGCTCTCTATATAGTGTACAAAAATAATGTGTACTGTGCAGAGTCCAAGCAACCACACTTTGGTGTACAGAGGTAAAAAGCAGACCATCTAATGCTCTGTTTTTTTGGTAGTGTGGGTGAGCAGTTAGGCTTATCTTGGAGATGGGGTAAGCATGTGTTGTACTCGCAGTATCAATAAATGTGGACACACACTTGGAAGAATAACTTCAGACCAATTTACAAAAATGCTTCAGATTTTTATAAAAATTTTAAGAACAAGATCATCAATATACGGTAAGTACTTTTTCAGTTATGATTTTCCAAAATTTTGAAAATGTTCTGTTTTTGTGTATAAGTACGCACCATAGGAATCAATGGCAAAACATTTAAAATGCATATAAAATCAGGCAATGCTCTCAAAGATGTCACCTTCTATTTTTAGGTTGATGTAGTTGAAATGTCCAATGGGCCAGTTGGAGAACATCAGGTGGTTCCCGGTTCAGGCAGGTGCAGCAGCTGTAGGTTTTGGAGCTGGCGCACAAAGGAGATGCGATCACTTGGAAACACAGTGCATGGATGGACTTAAATGTAAGCCCACAGGTCCCCTTTGAGGGTGAAGGTTGCAGGGGGTTATGGGCACCTAGAGCACAGGTGGTTGGTCCATGCAAGGACCAGGTCGGACGGGTGCAGCGCAGATAGATCAGCCAGGAGTCGTGCATCTTGGAGATCCTTGGAGCAAGGAGCAGGTCACTTGGAGGGTGGATGGCAGGTCAGCAGGGCCACTCTAGGGGGTATTTCTTTCAGTGTCCTGAAGTCCCTCAGCTGGTGCTTGCTTCTGGGCTTTTGAAAGTCCATAGTGGACTTTGCTTTTGGGTGTCCAACGTTTGGGGTAGTTTTGTGCCACTGCGCCTAAAAGTCCCAGTCCTACCAAACTTGGTACAGAGGTACGTTTTGTCCGTCTGGTCTTTCATGCAGATTTTGGCTGAGCTGCTGGGTCTGGTTTGTTGGTCAGAAGCAGGTCAGTGAACTGGACTACATGAGTTCCTTGCTGCAGGGTACAGGAAAATGATACCTTCACTCTGAGGGAGGTTCTCGGGGATTTTTTGAAGGCTGGAGGGGCTCTGTTTTTTTTTTTAGAGTCCTTCAGGTTTCCAGGCGGCACCTGAGCCTTGACTATTGAGCAGGTAGGGTTTGGCACCTTTTTCTTTGTGCAGCAGCACTTCTGTACTCATGCCTCAGGTCTTCTTTTTCATGGTCTTCTTGTGTCCATCAAATGTAATCCCTTGGTCTATGGATTCTCACTAAATACTGCATTTGGGGGTAGTAGGGGGTTACCTGGTAGTGGCCAATGGGCCACCTAACTTACTGGGGCTCACAACCACTAAGTGACAACTTCCTGTAGGTAGGGGGCACATACCTAACCCTGATTGGCTATTTTCCAGCTATTCAAGGTAGAGGAATATTAAATGGAGTGGACACCTCGTCGGCCACACCTGAGAGGTGGTGCAGGCTGGGGATGGCCACTTCTCCTATCCTTGCTAGTTTTCTAGCTGGTTTTCCCACCTAAAGTGGGGGCAAAACCATTGGATGGGCATCTGCTGTTAGCAGCAGAAGCGGGTCAGATTTCAAAGGCGGTAAAGTCTTTGAAGCTGACCGCTGGTGCAGTGTGCCTGCCTGGGGGAGTAGGTGTAACACTCCCACCCAGGAAAGGCTTTTTGTTCTATTTCCTGAGAGCAAAGGTCTCTCACCCCAGGAGTCCAGAATTGTGTCTGGTGGTGGCAGGCCTGTTAGGAACAGTCAGCATCCATGCCAGGGCTGTTTTTGCAGGGGGCACCTCTAAGGTGCCCCTCTGGATACAGTTCAAAATAAATCCAACTTTAGCATCAGTGTGGGTTTATCATTCTGCGTTGTTTGTTACCAAACAACCCAGGGTTCAGAGAGGCCATCATGTAGATGGGGAACTCCCAATGACCAGTGTCCAGCACATGCATTTGCTATGGCTCCCCTGTACACTTACTATGTCCAAGAAGTAGCAAAGAAACAATAGGGGCATATTTGCCAATGTACACATATGCCATCACATGCATTATAGTGCACCCTGTCTTAGGGCTGTAAGGGCTGCCAGAGGGGTGACTTACCTATATTGCATGCAGTGTTAGTGGACATGGTACTTGTGGTGAGTGCCATGTTGAGTTTGCAACTTTGAATACACCTTTTCATGCACTTGCAATGGCAGTCTGCATGTGGCTGGGGTGATGCCTCTCAGAGGGGCACAATTGGTGCTGCAGCCCTGTGGGAGCTCTCTTCAGTACCTATGCCCTAGGTATCAGGGTAACCATTTACTAGGGACTCACAAGGGTGGCTGAATTGCCCCTCATTGTACATCTTTGGGGAAAGAGCTCTAGCACTGGGAACCTGTTTAGCAGGAATACTGGGTTCTTTACATAATTAAACAGGCAAAAAGTGGGGGACTGCCATGTCACAAGAGGCCCTTTCTCACAATGACTTGTAGTATGAGTGGGACTCTGTGTATATACCTTGGAATTGAGGTCTGCCAGTGCAGATCTGAGTCAGTGAAAGTCTCAAGGACATGTCTCACCTTGTAATCACATAGTGCCATGGTTCATAGCCTACCTACAGCCTTGGTGAGGGGTGACTTTTTAGCAGTAAGCGATCAGTTTTAGACTTGTCAAGCATGTTTTCTACTGCCAAGTCAAGCTAACATTTAAAACTATACACTTAGGGTCAGCAGTAGTAGGCCCGACTCATGTTTAAAGGACTGCTTTTCTGGATGGGAAACAAGCTTGGCTCAGCAGTTGCCTAGATATGTGAGTGAGTATATCAGTTAACAAGTAATTCTGATAGTGCAGTATGCACAGCTGCTGTTTGAATGAATATATGAGTGTTCTTTCACTGTCAGACTGTGTGTCTGAGTGTTTCTATCCTCTTATAAGTAGGTAGATGAGTTGCAGTATGAGTGCTACTCTGCAAATATAACTGGGCATGGGAGTCTGCCAGTTCACATCTAAGTCAGTGAGACTTTCAAAGACATTTCTAACCTTTTAATCAGAAAGACCATGATCCATTGCCTGCCCATAGCTTAGCTGAGGGGTCATTTTTCAGTAGTAAGAGATCAGTTTGAAACTTGTCAAGGATGTTTTCTGCTGCCAACTCAAACTCACCTATAAAAATACACAAACAGGCTCAGCAGTACTAGGCCTCACTCATGTTTAAAGCACTACTTGTCGAACACACCCACACTATGGGCCTGATTCTGACCTTGGCGGTCTTTTCGCAAGACCGCCGAGTTACCGCCGCGGTAAAGACCGCCGACCGCGGCGGTATGCCGCTGCGCGTATTCCGACCGCTGGGAGCGTTCCGCCGGAATACCGCCAGCAGCCACACTGGCGGTCGGCGGGAAAGTGGAGACTGGTCAACCTCCACCGCCACGCCAGCAGAACACCGCCCCCAGAATTACGACCCACATTTCTGTGTGGCGGTCTTCTGTTGGCGGTCTTCTGTTGGCGGTCACGTCCCTATGGCTCCTGTCGCCTCCCGGAGGACCAACGCACAAGGTAAGTTGATCGTCCGTGAGGGGAGGGGGTGGGGGGGTGTTGCGTGATGTGTGCATGCATGGGGGTGTGTAGAGGGGGTGTGTGAGTGCGTGCATGCGGGCGGGGGGTGCTGCTGTGCCTTTGGGCAATGTGTGTAGTTCGGCGGGTGCGCATGTCGGCATGTATGTGTGCGGGTATGTGCCCCCGTTGTGTATGTGTGTGTGTAGGGGGTGTGCATATGTGCATGTTGGGGGTGCGTGCATGTCGGGGTGCGTGTATGTGCATGTCGGGGTGGGGGGGGCAGGGGGTTCGTACCACCTCTGGGGGGTGGCAGGGGGTGGAGGGTGTGGGGGGAGGACTCGTGGGGGGCAGTGGGGGGTGGGGGAGACCCCTATCAGTGCCAGGGAAGGAATTCCCTGGCCCCGATAGTGCCTACCGCCATGGTTCGCATGGCGGTTCCCGACCGCCAAAAACCGCGGCGGTAAGCAGGGTCATGATACGGTTGGCGGTCTTGGGTCGACCGCCGAGCCGGAGTGTGCGAACTCCAGCCCGTCGGTCATGACCGCCGTGGCGGTCGGAGTGGGGAAGTGGCGGTCGATCGCGGCGGTGACCGCCGCGGTCAGAATGCCATTTTTTGGACCGCCGGTCTGTTCGCGGTCCGACCGCCGCCTCTCCGCCGACCGCCAAGGTAAGAATCAGGCCCTATGTCTAAAGGGTATCTAGTACATAGTTGAGAACTTTTACATGTAAATGCTTGATATAGGCCCTCATTATGACTTTGGTGGTCTTTTTGAAGGGGCGGGCGCCAGAAGACTGCTAGTGCTGGTGATCTTCCGCCCATCATTGTACGAGTCCTCAAGATTTCCACCGTATTTTGGGTGGAAATCATGTAGTAGTTGTGCTGGTGGGCGGAGGCACATGGACGGTTCCTCCACTGGGCCCCAGCCACCAGAAGGACTCCACCAGCCGTATTACGACCTGTAATACAGCCTAGCAGTGTCCTGATGGCAGGGTGCTGCCGGCAGTGGAAGCACCTGTTCCCTGCCGGACGACCCTCCTGGCTGGATAACGTAAGTCGGGCGTCCGACAGGGGAGGGGGACGGGAGGGTGAGGGGTGTTGTGTATGCGTGTGTGAGTGGGTGTATGTTTGTGTGTGAGAATGTAAGTGTGTATGCATGTGGGTATGGGTGTGTGCATGCATGGTTGAATGCATGTATGAATGTTGAAGTGAATGTGTGTATGAATGTTGAAGTGAATGTATGTATGAATGTTGAAATGAATGCTTGTATGGATGTATGTGAGTGAATGAGTCTATGTCAGTGTTGGTGAATGAGTGTATGCCGGGTGCGTATGGTTGTCTGTGTGCATGTATACAGGGGGTGGGGGGTTGAGGGGTGTTGTACCTGAAGTGGGGCTGGGGGGTGAGGCACCTGAAGGAGGGGTGGGGGGTTCTGGTATGGAGGGGGGATATTGCGCTTGCGCGGGTGGGATAGTCATCTGCCGGTGATTAGCTTTTCCTCCAAGGTTATTGTGGTGGTGCTACCGCCACGGAAACCCTGGTGGAAAGCCGTCTCATAATACCACCGACGATCTTCATTAGACCGCCAAGTCGGTGATGCTCATCTCTGGCCCGGCGGGTCCAATCGCCCTGGCGATCTGAGCAGTGATATGTCAGTAGACCGCCAGGGTCATAATGGGGGCCATAATGTTGCAGTCTACCATTTTTATGATAAAATCTGGTATTTAAAGTATTCATTTACAATGAGAAACAGAGTCGACAAGTGCCAACATTTAAACAAAAACCTTTCTGTACATAAGCACAAAACAGATATGTCTGTGAAAAATATAATGACAGACACAAATGCATTAAATACTATTGCACTCTGCTATTGCTACTATAAATTCTGGGAGTTGTAGTATTGATTTGCAATGGCACCAAAGAGTCTACATCTGCCAAATTATATTTGTACTATGCATTGACACGTATATTTTCCAAGTATATAACAAGAGTCACTTAACAACTCACACTTTCCTATATTTCACAGAAATTCCTCCAAACCTCAGATATACATATACTTTGTAAAATGCATTTTTTTATAATTTAATTGAAATACCTGTAAATTGAGTTTGTTGGTCAAATTCTTTATTTTTCTGCTCTTATTAAACACCTTCAATTATTTAACAATATGGTAAAACTCAGCATAAGAATGGTACACCACTCTCACATTAAGCAAGCATTAATGGGTACCATTTCAACTTAGCACTCTCGGGTACTGGTAAAGTCAATGAATCAAAACATGCCTCCCATTTTTATCTTTCCTTAGTGCACTTGTGAATGGTTATTGTTTCTTAGCCCTTTTTTCACTTCTGTAAAGTTAATTGAAAAGCTATTTGTCATTATTCGCAAATTCTTTGTGACCTTCAGCGAGGTCCACCTATATAACTTTGTGAATATTTACGGGGATCTAAAAATATACCCAGTTTATATATTTTTTTAAACTTTACAGGTATATTACATTTCAAATAAAACTCCTCACTAGGAAAATACATCATTATTCTAGTATTTGAACTAAAAAGACATCTAATTTCAGTTAAATATAGTACTATCTCTTTAACAGCCTTCCCCCAATACTCCTTTGCCAGGGTTTCCATAGCAACCCAGCAGAAGACCCAGGTCAAAAGTGTAGTTTATGTTGTACAACCTGCAAATTAGTGTGCAACTGAAATTTAGCAGGTGTGCATGACTATTTGCAAATGTAACCATATCCATGAATTTTTTTTTTTTAAAGCATAGCCAATCGGAGATGTACATTCTTACTTTAAAAAATCAAATCCTAATTTTAAGTATCTGTCTATTAGAATTGTTGAATGGAATGTATCCTTTTTTTAAAACAACAGCTACCTACCATTTTAACTGCCTTTCACTGTTCTTGTGCAGTCTTCTCCTATGAGCTATTCCTGCTTGCCTTCACAATGCTCAGAGTGTGGATTGTAGGTCACAGCTTTGTGTTTTGGGGAAGTGAGTGTGCTAGAAAAAGTGGCATTGACAGTGTCCTGGGTTTGTCAAATGTGGAGAAAAGATGGTTTGGCCAGAGAGGTTTAAGGTGGCATCAGCTGCTGCTTTTTCTAAAAAGCATTAGGGATTGCCAGCCCCCTCACATCACAATTGTGCATTGCAGTGGTATTGACCTGGGTACTCTTGCTGGTGTAGTACTGGAAATCCTAATGAAGGATACCTTTGCACAACTAATGGTACTTTTTCGACACACGGTCTTGGTATTTTAACACATATGCCAAAGGCATAAATGGAAATGGTCAATTAAATTCAGTCCACAGACAGACAAAGCCAGGAAACATGATAAGAAAACTTTTTCAGCATTCCTCAGCGAACATAACATGGGCTCTATCTACAATAAGAACCTGCACTTTGACATGGAAGAATTTTATAGAAGGAATGAGGTTCACTTCACAAACAAAGACAGCAGGGTGTTTCTTACCAACTTGAAACATTACATCCTATATTATGTGTTGTTATCATTCACTACACAATAAACATAAAGGTTTCTCAGAGCCACCCTATTTCCCAAACACTAGTTAATTTTAACTCAACATCTGTTTTTCAGACCTTTTCAGAATTTGAGAATCCCTAGTGAATACACAGACCAAAAGTACTCATTAAATGCACACCACCACATTTATAATTTACAAGTGCTTAAATAAATCTGTACACCATAATGAGTGAAGTCATGTAAGTGGGTGTCCGAGTGCCTCTGTCACTGCATCTGTGAGAAGGTGCATAAAAGTGTCTGAGTGAGTCTGTGATTGGGTGCATGAGTATCTGAGTGGGTCTGTGAATGGGTGAATGAGTGTCTGAGTGGGTCTGTGAGGGAATGTATGAGTGTATGAGCGGACCGGTGAGTGGGTGCATGAGTGTCTGACTGGGTCTGTGAATGTGTGCGTGAGTGTCTGAGTGGGTTTGTGAGTGTATGCATGAGTGTCTGAGTGGGTCTGTGAGTGGATGCATGACTGGTTAAGTGGGTTTGTGAGTGAATATGTGAGTTTCTGAGTGGGTGTGTGAGTGGATGCATGTCTGAGTAGGTCTGTGAGTGGGTGCATGAGTGAGTGGATCTGTGAGTAGGCACATGGTTGGCTGAGTGGGTCTGTGTAAGAAACAGGGTTCACTACAGATGCCCTTCCACTTTTTGCTCCCATTTTGACTACTGATGCTGTTGTTTTTGATCTGAAAAGTGCACTGAGGCCTGCTAATCAGACTTCAGTGCCAGCGCTCTTTCCCTTAACTTTTACTGTGATTTTGTAAAGCTCTAGTAAATGGTACCAGTGGGACCCAGGACGGGGATGGTAATTAGGTCACCTAGCATGTTCCTTGGACGCTTCCTTAGAGGATGACCACCAAGTTGCCAGTTTTCTCATTCCTTGGAGGGCTCCCCCGAGCCGGTTGCCATCAACACTAGAGTCTGCCTTCCTGCTGGTTGTAGTAGCACTTCCCCCAGGACAGAGACAGGACAGAGACAAAGGCCATGGGCAGGGAGGAGATCACACCCCGCCCTCCCACGATGACTAGTGTTTACAGTAATCAAAGTGGTGAGCCTCAAAGGCTTTCATCACCCTTGATATATGATCTCTTGTCCTCCACTCGAGGACAAAGCCCTTTCCACCTTGTCCAGGCTGACAGGCAGGAAACTTAGTTATGCAGGAGGTGTACACCCTTTAGGGTGGGCTAGGAGGTCTGTACAGTCAATGAAAGGGTCTGCCATTTTGGCAAACCCTGAATTAGTGGGTTCTGGGTAGAAAAGTGACGTTCTCCCACATGATGTCGTCACCTCAGGGGCGGACTAGCCGCAGGTACCAGTAGCCCAGTGGCCACTGTCCCTCACACCCTTAATGCCCCCTAAACTAAGATTTAAGGGGCTCCCCTGGCACCAGAACCTCAGTTCTAACTTTGAATCTAAGTTAAGAAGAGGCACAGAGAAGACGCCATCACTGACAACAGCATTTTGGACTCCACTGCAGTGCACAGAGAGGACACTTTAGTGCCCTGAGTGGACCATATACTGGAATTGCATGTTCGATGTGTACTCATGGCAAAAGCTCATTGCCCTCAGTAAGAGAGACTCAGTGGATGCCAGAAACAGAAGCAGGCTCCCCTGACTGGTGGAACCAGTAACCTGCAACCTGCAGAAGAATCATCATGCTGTGCCACGAGAAGTGCAACCTGTTAGGCCCCTCTTGAGTGAGCCCAAAGAAAATCATTGACCTGCACCCCGGGAGCTGTAGTGAGGTTCACACCAAGTTTCAAGCTGCTACACCTCTCCTGTCGACCTCCAGCCAACAAAGTACCCTTGGATTAATTTTCCCGCTGCCAAGGCTTGTTGGTCACCAGCCCGGTAACCGACCCATCCCCAGAAGTCACACCTCCAGAGCAACTCCCAGCAATAGTACCTGTCATGCACCCACTCAAAGACCCACTCAGCCACTCATGACCCCACTGCGGAGTTTCTGAATCCTAAAGAAGGCAACTTTGACTAAGCAGCAAAACATCTTTGACGCGACCCTTGTGATTGACAGCTGTAAGGCCACCCCTCAGGGCCGCCGGACATGGTGGTGGAGTGCAAGCTGTGGAATCCAGGGTCTGGTATCCCAAAGACCTTTACTGTCCGAGGGTAGAGTGTAACTCTAACTCCAAGTGTGGTTTTGCAGAGTGCTACATCTTTGACAGCACTTGAACCCAGTCTTTCCTAAAGACAGCACGGCTACCTCTTCACCTGGACTCCCTGGGCAAGATAAAAAGGTACTGGCTATAGAAACCTGGTCCAGGGACCCCTTAGACCTTTACCCCAGGTGAGTTTCACCAGTTGCTAGCAAAAAGAGTCACTCTAGTAACTCCCTCCCCCACTGGTAGAGTAGGTAGGACTCTTGGGAACACGCTTCAGCAGCTCTCCCTGGAGAAGAGGAGGCTTGAACTCGAAGAGAGGAGACTAGCCCTGGAGGAGAGAGGGGTTAGACTGAGACTAGCTCCCAAGGATGGTGACAGCAAAATGAATCAGGAAAGTTGTGTTTCTTTTGACCCTAAGGTCACCAGATGGATTGTCCCTATGTGCAGTGCAGGAGATCACATTGATAAATGGTTTTCAACCTTTGGGAGATGCTGCAGAATAAGGAAGTTAGGTCTCCAGCACTAGGACTTTTGGAGTTATTCCCAGCTAAGGGAAGAGCTAGGCTTCTGACCCTTCGTGAGGAAGTGGCTGAGTCCTACACCCACTTAAAGGAGACCCACATAGAATCATTTGGACTCATGACAGAGGAGTACAGAGTCAAGTTTAGGGGTACTCAAAAAAGGCCAAGACCAAACTTGGATAGACTTTGTTGACTGCTCAGTCAAGGCACTAGAAGGGTGGATAAAGGGCAATAAAGTTAATACATATGAAGGGCTGTATAATCTTTTGATGAAAGAACACATCTTGACCAATTGCTATACAGAGAAATTGTGATAGCATCTAGTGGATATGAGGTAAGCTGGGGAAGATAGCTGACAAGGGGGTCAGGTCCCGGTTTAGCCAGAACAAGGCCCATAGTGGAGGTGGCTCCAAGAACGGTGCTCAGACTTCCCAATAGGGGAAAGGAGATACCACCGACAAGTCTAAAAAGAAGGAGTTCTCTCCAGGCCCCCAAACAACTCTGCGGAGTGTGGGCCTGAGACTCTTCCCCGTTTAAAGGAAACGCATATCAGGGTAAAACCTGGGATCCCAAGAAAGCTGGGGCATGCTTAGACTGTCAGCAGACAGGGCACCAGAGAGGTGACCCAGTCTATTCATAGAAGGTGGTTAGCACTGGACTGCCCAGTATAGCCATAGGGGAGGACACCTCAGATGAAGAGGTCCTCATAGCATTTAACTGGGAAAAGGGTCCAAATGGTACAATGGTGATCCCTGAGGGTGGTACTAGGCACGTCCACTCCATTCAAGTGAATGGGGTCCTTGCAATTGGACTAAGAGACACATGTGCCAGCCATACCACAGTGGTTATCAGGTTAGTGTCCCCAGAGGAGTTTGTATAAGGAGAAACCAGAAAGTTAAGGGTGATCCCTGGGGAGGCCACAGAGTGACCTGTAGCAATAGTGTCCCTAGAGAGACAGGGTACTCTCAGTTAGCACAAAGTGGTGGTCAGTTCTAACCTTCCCTTGGATTGCCTCCTGGGTAATGAACTACTACGGGTTGGTCAGAAACCAAGTGAGGTGGTTGCCCAGAGCACCCCAACCCAAGATTTTGAGAAAGTGCCTCTTTTGACATAGTAGCCCCCCACTTTCTGCTTGAAAATATTATGGTTTCAAACCGTAAGTGCCCTGGGCTTCTGCTAAACAGGTTCCAAGGGCCAGATCTCTTCCCAATGCTGTACTATGTTTCGCACTTCAGCCACCTTTGTAAGTCTCTAGTAAATGGTATCCCTGGTACCTAGGACATAAGTACTGAAGAGGGCCCTCAGAGCTGCAGCACCAATTGTGCATTCTGAAAGGCCCCACATCAGCCTCATGCAGACTGCCATTGGAAGTACACAACAAGGTGTATTCAAAATTTACAAACTCAACATGGCACTCACCAAGAGTGCCATGTCCACTTAAACTGAATTCAATATAGGTAAGTCACTACTCTGGCAGGCCTTACAGCCCTAAGACAGGGTACTATAATGCATGTGGGGACATATGTGTGCATGAGCAAATGTGCCCCAACTGTGTCTTTGCTAAACTCTCAGACATAGTACATGTACAGGGGAGCCATAGCAAATGCATGTGCTGGACACTCGACATTGGAGTTCTCTAGCTACATGATGGCCTCTCTGAACCGAGGGTTGTTTGGTGGTATCAAACAACTCAGAATAATAAACCCACACTGATGCCAGTGTTGGATTTATTTTCAAATGTACCTAGAGGGCACCTTAGAGGTGCTCCCTGAAAAACCTAACAGCTCTGGCATGGTTACCGACTGTACCTAACCAGTCTGCCACCACCAGACATGATTCTGGACTCCTGGGATGAGAGTCTCTTTCTCTCAGGAACCCGAACGCAAAGCCTTTCCTGGGTGGAGTTGTTACACCTCCTCTCCCAGGCAGACACCAGCGGTCAGCTTCAAAGGTTTTACCACCTTTGAAATCTTACCCACGCCTCTGCTGCTAAAAGCAGATGGCTGCCCAATGGGTTTTCCCCACTTTCAGTGGGAAAACCATCAGGAAAACTTAGCCAGAGTAAAAGGAGTGCCTCCCTGAAATTATATTTGTGTTTTGGTCACTGACTTCACGTTGCACTTAGCCTAGCAGCACACTGGTGACCACCAGCTTCATTTTGCCTTTGACCTCATTTTACGTTTAACTTAGTGTTAGCCACTGTCATGTTAGAGGTGAGGAGGTTAGAAGTGCAGAACCTGCAAGTATTTTTCAGTGCTCATGTTATGAAATGTGGAACCGCAACACAAGAGTTTCCTGGGTGGAGGTGTTACACCGCCTCCCCCAGGCAGACATCCTGTACCAGTGGTCAGCTTCAAAGTCTTTACCGTCTTTGAAATCTGACCCACACCTCTGCAGCCAGCAGCAGAAGGTTGCCCAATGGTTTTTTCCCCCACTTTTGGCAGGAAAACCATCAGTAAAATTTAGCCAGAGTAGGATGAGTGCCCCCCCTCAGCTTGCCCCGCCTCTCAGTTGTGACAGGCAAAGTGACTACTTCATTTCATTTTCCTCCATATTGGATGGCAGGACAATAGCCAATCAAGGTTAGGGATGTGACCCTGTTTCCACAGGAAGTGTTCACTTATTGGGTGTAGCCACCTTAACCACTTCGCTGCCAGGCCTTTTCCCCCTCCTGTGCCCGGCCTTTTTTTGCCTATTTGGGGCAGTTCGCGCTTAGGCCCGCATAACTTTTTGTCCACATAAGCTAACCAAGCCAAATTTGCGTCCTTTTTTTCCAACATCCTAGGGATTCTGGAGGTACCCAGACTTTGTGGGTTCCCCTGAAAGAGGCCAAGAAATTGGCCAAAATACAGGGAAAATTTTGTTTTTTTCAAACAAATTGGAAAAAGTGGCTGCAGAAGAAGGCTTGTGGTTTTTCCCCTGAAAATGGCATCAACAAAGGGTTTGCGGTGCTAAACTCAGCAGCTTCCCAGCTTTCAGGAACAGGCAGACTTGAATCCGAAAACCCAATTTTTCAACACAATTTTGGCATTTTACTGGGGCATACCCCATTTGTGCAATTTTTTGTGCTTTCAGCCTCCTTCCAGTCAGTGACAGAAATGGTCATGAAACCAATGCTGGATCCCAGAAACCTAAACATTTCTGAAAAGTAGACAAAATTCTGAATTCAGCAAGGGGTCATTTGTGTAGATCCTACAAGGGTTTCCTACAGAAAATAACAGCTGAAAAAGAAAAATATTGAAATTGAGGTGAAAAAAACATCAATTTTTCTCTACTTTTTACTCTGTAACTTTTCCCTGCAATGTCAGATTATCGAAAGCAATATACCGTTACGTCTGCTGGACTCCTCTGGTTGCGGGGATATATAGGGTTTGTAGGTTCATCAAGAACCCGAGGAACCCAGAGCCAATAAATGAGCTGCACCCTGCAGTGCGTTTTCATTCTATACCGGGTATACAGTAATTCATTTGCTGAAATATAAGGAGTAAAAAATAGCTATCAAGAAAACCTTTGCATTTCCAAAAAGGGCACAAGATAAGGTGTTGAGGAGCAGTGGTTATTTGCACATCTCTGAATTCCGGGGTGACCATAGTAGCACGTGAATTACATGGAATTTCTCAAATAGATGTCTTTTTTACACACACCCCTATATTTGGAAGGAATAAATGTAGAGAAAGACAAGGGGCAATAACACTTGTTTTGCTATTCTATGTTCCCCCAAGTCTCCCGATAAAAATGATACCTCACTTGTTTGGGTAGGCCTAGCGCCTGCGACAGGATATGCCCCAAAACACAACGTGGACACATCACAGAAAACAGAGCTGTTTTTAGCAAAGTGACTACCTGTAGAATTTGGGCCTCTAGCTCAGCCGCTACCTAGGGAAACCTACCAAACCTGTGCATTTCTGAAAACTAGAGACCTAGGGGAATCCAAGGAGGGGTGACTTGTGTGGCTCGGACCAGGTTCTGTGACCCAGAATCCTTTGCAAACCTCAAAATTTGGCTAAAAAAACACATGTTCCTCACATTTCTGTGGCAGAAAGTTCTGGAATCTGAGAGGAGCGACAAATTTCCTTCCACCCAGCATTCCCCCACATCTCCCGATAAAAATGATACCTCACTTGTGTGGGTAGGCCTAGCGCCCGCGACAGGATATGCCCCAAAACACAACCTGGACACATCACAGAAAACAGAGCTGTTTTTAGCAAAGAGACTAGCTGCAGATTTTGGCCTCTAGCTCAGCCGCCACCTAGGGAAACCTACCAAACCTGTGCATTTCTGAAAACTAGAGACCTAGGGGAATCCAAGGAGGGGTGACTTGTGTGGCTCGGACCAGGTTCGGTTACCCAGAATCCTTTGCAAACCTCAAAATTTGGCTAAAAAAACACATGTTCCTCACATTTCTGTGGCAGAAAGTTCTGGAATCTGAGAGGAGCCACAAATTTCCTTCCACCTAGCGTTCCCCCACGTCTCCCGATAAAAATGATACCTCACTTGTGTGGGTAGGCCTAGCGCCCGCGACAGGATATGCCCCAAAACACAACGTGGACATATCACAGAAAACAGAGCTGTTTTTAGCAAAGTGACTACCTGTAGATTTTGGCCTCTAGCTCAGCCGCCACCTAGGGAAACCTACCAAACCTGTGCATTTCTGAAAACTAGAGACCTAGGGGGATCCAAGGAGGGGTGACTTGCGGGGCTCGGACCAGGTTCTGTTACCCAGAATCCTTTGCAAACCTCAAAATTTGGCTAAAAAAACACATGTTCCTCACATTTCTGTGGCAGAAAGTTCTGGAATCTGAGAGGAGCCACAAATTTCCTTCCACCCAGCGTTCCCCCACGTCTCCCGATAAAAATGATACCTCACTTGTGTGGGTAGGCCTAGCGCCCGCGACAGGATATGCCCCAAAACACAAGGTGGACATATCACAGAAAACAGAGCTGTTTTTAGCAAAGTGACTACCTGTAGATTTTGGCCTCTAGCTCAGCCGCCACCTAGGGAAACCTACCAAACCTATGCATTTCTGAAAACTAGAGACCTAGGGGAATCCAAGGAGGGGTGACTTGTGTGGCTCGGACCAGGTTCTGTTACCCAGAATCCTTTGCAAACCTCAAAATTTGGCTAAAAAAACACATGTTCCTCACATTTCTGTGGCAGAAAGTTCTGGAATCTGAGAGGAGCCACAAATTTCCTTCCACCCAGCGTTCCCCCACGTCTCCCGATAAAAATGATACCTCACTTGTGTGGGTAGGCCTAGCGCCCGCGACAGGATATGCCCCAAAACACAACGTGGACATATCACAGAAAACAGAGCTGTTTTTAGCAAAGTGACTACCTGTAGATTTTGGCCTCTAGCTCAGCCGCCACCTAGGGAAACCTACCAAACCTGTGCATTTCTGAAAACTAGAGACCTAGGGGAATCCAAGGAGGGGTGACTTGCGGGGCTCGGACCAGGTTCTGTTACCCAGAATCCTTTGCAAACCTCAAAATTTGGCTAAAAAAACACATGTCCCTCACATTTCTGTGGCAGAAAGTTCTGGAATCTGAGAGGAGCTACAAATTACCTTCCACCCAGCATTCCCCCAAGTCTCCCGATAAAAATGATACCTCACTTGCGTGGGTAGGCCTAGCGCCGGCGACAGGAAACACCCCAAAGCGCAACGTGGACACATCCTAAATTTTGGAAAAAAACAGAGGTGTTTTTTGCGAAGTGCCTACCTGTAGATTTTGGCCTCTAGCTCAGCCGGCACCTAGGGAAACCTACCAAACCTGTGCATTTCTGAAAACTAGAGACCTAGGGGAATCCAAGGAGGGGTGACTTGCGGGGCTTGGACCAGGTTCTGTTACCCAGAATCCTTTGCAAACCTCAAAATTTGGCTAAAAATACACATGTTACTCACATTTCTGTGGCAGAAAGTTCTGGAATCTGAGAGGAGCCACAAATTTCCTTCTACCCAGCGTTCCCCCAAGTCTCCCGATAAAAATGATACATCACTTGTGTGGGTAGGACTAGCGCCCACGAAAGGAAAGGGCCCAAAACACAACGTGGACACATCACATTTTTTTATAAAAAGCAGTGCCTACCTGTGGATTTTGGCCTGTAGCTCAGCCGACACCTGAGGAAACCTAGCAAACCAGTGCATTTTTGAAAACTAGAAACCCAGGGGAATCCAAGATGGGGTGACTTGCGGGGCTCTGACCAGGTTATGTTACCCAGAATCCTTTGCAAACATCAAAATTTGGCCCAAAAAACACTTTTTCCTCTCATTTCGGTGACAGAAAGTTCTGGAATCTGAGAGGAGCCACAAATTTCCTTCCACCCAGCGTTCCCCTAAGTCTCTCGATAAAAATGGTACATCACTTCTGTGGGTAGGCCTAGCGCCCACAAAAGGAAATGGCCCAAAACACAACGTGGACACAACATATTTTTTCACAGAAAACAGAGGTGTTTTTTGCAAGGTGCCTACCTGTGGTGTTTGGCCTGTAGCTCAGCCGGCCCCAGGGGCGGGGGGCAGACATGCCCTAAAATAAATTTGCACCCCCGCCCTCCCCCGCCGGGAGCGACCCTTGCCTACGGGGTCGCTCCCCCTGCGTGACATTGGCACCAAAAAAAAAATCCCCGGTGCCTAGTGGTTTCTGCCCCCTTGGGGGCAGGTTGACCTAAACTCAGCCAATCTGCCCCCAAGGGGGGCAGAAATGGCCTAAATACAATTTGTCCCCCAGGGGAGCGACTTTTGCCTGATGGGTCGCTCCCCATCTCTAAAAAAAAAAAACAAAGAAAAAAAAGAAAAATTCCCCTGGCGCCTAGAAGTTTCTGCCCCCCCCCCCGGGGGCAGATCGGCCTAATAATAGGCCGATCTGCCCCCCGGGGGGGCAGAAATGGCCTAAAATAAATTTGCCCCCCCAACACCCACCCCCACCCGGGAGCGACCCTTGCCTACGGGGTCGCTCCCCCTGCGTGACATTGGCGCCAAAAAACAAATCCCCGGTGCCTAGTGGTTTCTGCCCCCTTGGGGGCAGATTGTTAGGGTTTGTACACAGCAAAGAGCATGTCCCCTCTCACTGCACTAGTGGGTTCTGTAATAGCTCCCTTTTAAACTTACTATTGAAAGCCTTTCTTGTTATCTCACCTTCCCCCCCCTAGGCTTCTGTGTATGTTGTTTAATATGCTGTTTTGTTTACACATTGGGCCTTGCTTTTACCAAGGCTTCTTTAAAATACTCCTCCCTAGGCCATGTGTTAATCCAACTCATTTGCATAATAACTGAAACTCTGCACACCTTTCAAGAACATGTGCAGCATGTGAGGACCACACCCAGCTCTTCAAACCACACCCAGCTCTGCACACCTTCCAAGAACATGTGCAGCATGTGAGGACCACACCCAGCCCTTCAAACCACACCCAGCCCTGTCTATAAAAGGCATCCCCCGAGCCTCACCCAGTGCTTGTGCTCGTCTACCTCCCGCTTACCTGAGAACAGATCCCTCGGCGCTGGCACTCCTGCTCTTTCATTGACTTCAGCGGGCACAGCTTCTGGCTCTTCCTTCTTCCGGTTTCCGGTTCCTCCTTGCTTCAGCCTCTCTCCTATGAGTAACCTGCAAAAGAGAAAGAAGACAAGGTTAGACTGATCAGTATCTCTTGCCAGCAACAAGTAAGTGCAAAACCTTTTATTACCTGAAAGAACTTTGACAACAATTTCTGGATTCCTGTATAGACAATTTGAAACGAAATACCTTCCACGAACATTGTCATTCAAACTCTTTGTTACAAGACTATTTTGCAGAACTTTGTGAAGCAAACATTGTTTTTTCTCATGGAACTTTTAAGAATCGAACAGTGGAAACCATTAACAGCAAGGCAAACAGTAAATCAAGGACTTGCACAAATTACATGCTGTATTTTGATGTAAAAGTACAGTATTTGTTTTATAAAAGATTCTGGAAATATGGGAAAAGTGAGTCTGCTATTGGGAATTTAGGCTTTAGTTATATTATGATGAATGTTTGATATTGGTAATTCTGATAACGGTATTTGTTTAATGTTTTAGAAGCTTTACAGTAATAGAAAACACCTCCCAGAGCAGTAACACATTCCTAACCTGGAAACTAGAGACCAGGATACAAGAGGTACTTTTAGAAGAGAATTTCTAATAAATAAAGGGATAGTCAGGAACCCATTTAGGAATAGGTTGCACTTATCTGTTCTTTGTTTATGTTTCATTAGGCACCAGTTTCTACAGAAGTCAGAAAGGGCCGCAGATTTGTGCAGCACTTCAACAGTGGAAACGCAAGAATGGTGTTGTCTCTTTTTTTTTATTTTATCCACTTCCCCCCTTCCCTTGAGCTTCTGTTCTTAGTGCACTGTTTTAAAAACTAGTGTGCTGGAACAAGCAGTTTCAGGGTGGGGTCGGATTGTCTTCAACCTCCATCAGAACTGAACAAGAACTCAGGTGAGCTGGGCTTTGACAGAAGCACAAGCCTTAAAAAATTTCAGTTCTGGTGGACGATGAATACCGGGGAAGAAATAGAGGGCATTGACGTCACAGATATGGCGCAGGCCCTAAATGAGGACTTGGCTCATAATGAATCAGTGTCTGGCATCTTGCAACATATGCAAGAGGAAATAGAGAGATTAAAGATGGAGAATACCTCTTTAAAACAGGATTTAAGCAGGTATAAATTTAGGGGATCTCAGTGGAACACAGCTTCTACGCCTTTGTTTAAAACCTCCTCAGAGACAGGGGCGCCATCAAAACATACAACTTTGCCTTCCCCAGTTGAGGTTACTGTTAATGTTCCTAATGTTGTGCCCTTAGCAGCACCTGAACGTTTTCATGGAGATAGTAACAAATTCCATGTTTTTATCAATCAATGTCAATTACACTTCATTTGTAAGCCACAACAGTTCCCTACTGATGACACGAAAGTGGCATTCGTCTTGTCTTATTTGGGTGGCACAGCAGCCAATTGGTCAATTCCTTTCGTGGATAGAGATGATCCCATCCTCCATAATTGAAATCAATTTAAACGTACCATGACCAGCCTTTTTGCAAAACACACTTTCATGCAGGCAAGTGATAATGAGCTTTTAAATCTTAAACAAGGTAACAAGGATTTATTGACCTATCTCACTAGTTTTAATCGTTTACTCACCGAGACACAGTGGCCAGAAGAAAAGCGTGTCTCCCTTTTTTATAAAGGTTTGAGAGACGAGTTAAAAGACGCGCTGGCTCATATCGTTGATTTGCCAAAAGACTATTCGGACTTTGTAGATTTAGTTGTGAAATTAGAACATAGACTAGGAGAAAGAAAGGGAGATAAATACAAACTGGAATCACGGTTAACTTTTATTAGACACAAGAAGAAAGACACAGATAATAAACTCCCTGAACCAGAGCCTATGCAAATAGGGACACTCAGAGATCCACTCACATCAGAGGAAAAAGAAAGAAGGAGAAAATTTCGATTATGTTTATATTGTGGCAGGGCAGGTCACTTTCCCAGAGGATGTCCAGTAAAGCCTAAAACTCCACGAAAGGGTGCTGTTTCCTCCACCTCCTCAACTGAATCGGGAAACGATTAAGCTCGACAAGGGGAGAGGTTACTTGTTCGAGAAAACATCTTAATCAAACCTCTAATGCTGCAGCCTTCAGGGTACCGCACATACCTAGACATTTCATAATTCAGGTCGTTTTAATTGTTACTACCCAAGTAAGGCATTCTCTCCCTGTCCTACTGGACTCAGGCGCGACAGGAAATTTTGTAGATAATAAGTTAGCTGAAATCTTAGGACTTCCTATGTGCCTAAAGCCTTGTCCAGAAGCAGTATGTGCAGTGGATGGGTCAGAATTGACCTCTGGATTAATCACAAAACAAACAAGTCCACTTGTTATGGTCTGTCAGAACGGGCACACAGAGGTGATTAGCTTTGATCTGATAGATACTCCTAATTTTGGTTTGATTCTCGGGGTACCCTGGTTAACAACTCATAACCCAAAAATTAATTGGGTGAATAGAACGGTTACTTTGGATTCCTCTTTCTGTAGAACCAATTGCTATCAAGAAGCAGGTACAGAACAGAGCACAGTATTACACTGTGCTAGTGTTACACAAGATGAATCAAGTCTCCCTCCTGAATATTCTGACTTTAAAGACGTCTTTGATCCAGTAAAGGCTAGTGTGCTGCCCCCACATCGGTCTTATGACTGCCGTATAGATCTTATCCCAGGGGCCCCTTTACCTAATAACAGAGTATATGCTTTGACTGACGAAGAAACCAAATACTTAAGAACCTACCTAGATGACCTACTACAGTCTGGGTTCATCCGTCATTCCACATCTCCGGTGTCATCTCCACTCTTTTTTATCCCGAAGCCGGATAAATCCCTGCGCGCGTGTATCGATTATAGAGGACTAAATAAGGCTACAATAAAGAATAAATATCCTCTTCCTCTAATACCTGTGTTGTTGGATCAATTAAGACATTCTACTGTATACACTAAACTAGATCTGCGGGGAGCTTACCACCTGGTCCGAGTAAAAGAGGGGGATGAGTGGAAGACAGCTTTCAAGACAAAGTTTGGTTTATTTGAGTACACAGTAATGCCCTTTGGGTTATGTAATGCCCCTGCGGCCTTTCAGTTCTTTATAAATGAGGTCCTACACGAATTCCTGGACGTTTGTGTCATAGTATACATAGACGACATCCTCATTTACTCTAAGAACTCAGAAGAACATACCCAACATGTTCGTGCAGTATTATCAAAGTTAAAAGAAAATCATCTTTTTGCTAAGTTAGAAAAGTGTACTTTTAATGTCAACAAGGTGGACTTTTTAGGATACTGCCTGTCACCTCAAGGAATAACTATGGATGTAAAGAAAATCAGTGCTATTGCTGATTGGCCAGAACCATCCTCTGTAAAAGATATTCAGAAATTTCTGGGTTTCGCCAATTTTTATAGGAGGTTTATTGCACATTTTGCAGACATTGCGGCCCCAATAACTACCTTGTTGCGGAAAGGGCAACGATTTATTTGGACTGATGAGGCGGCACACGCCTTTCAACTCCTAAAACAAAAGTTCACTTCAGCCCCAATTCTGAAACATCCTGATCCTGACTTGCCCTTTTTTGTTGAAGCGGATGCTTCACAAGTAGCTTTAGGAGGAGTTCTCTCTCAACGAGATGCAGTAGATGGCCAGTTACATCCTATAGCCTTCTATTCAAAAAAGTTATTGCCAGCTGAACAAAATTACACTGTGGCTGAAAGGGAACTACTAGCTATCAAAGTAGCCTTTTCAGAATGGAGGCACCATTTAATGGGAGCCAAGTACCCAGTTACAATCTTTTCTGACCATAAGAACCTACAGTTTTTTGGGTCACTTAAAGCACTAACACCACGTCAGATGCGCTGGTTAATTTTTTTTAGCACATTTGACTTTGTTATAACCTATAGACCAGGTGCACAACAAATTCAATCTGATGTGTTATCTAGATACGGACATACCTCAGACATGAAACAAGATAAAATAGGAGAACCCATTATTCCTCCCCAAAAGTTGTTGGCACCAGTACAACAGAAGGATTTCATCACAGATCTATATAATGCACACATGCAAATAGTACCTCAGGATTGGTTAAAGGATTCCCATAACACAATACAACGAGGTTTATTGTATCACGACAACATGCTGTCAGTGCCCACCTCTGAATTACAAACACAGGTGATAATTTGGCATCACGCCTCACCGTTGGCAGGTCATCCTGGTTGGGTAAAAACCCTGGAAAATTTGCAAAAACACTTTTGGTGGGACACTATAAGAAAGGACATTAAGCAATTTGTCACTACCTGTCCAATTTGTGCAAGACATAAATCTTCTCATAAGGCTCCTGACGGCTTGTTAATACCAATGCCAACACCCAAACAACCTTGGCACACTGTGAGCGTAGACTTTATTGTAGGTTTACCACCTGTAAAATCCTTCACAACAGTGTTGGTTATAGTGGATTTTTTATCTAAAATGGCACATTTTGTACCATTACGGAAATTACCCACGGCGGCAGAATTTGCCGATATTTTTATAAGGGAAATTGTGCGTTTACATGGTTTGCCAAGCAAAGTGGTGTCAGACCGAGGGAGCCAGTTCAACTCCAGATTTTTGAAAAAATTATGCGAAAAACTGAAAATAGATGTGGCCTTATCCACTGCTTTCCACCCAGAGACAGATGGACAGACTGAACGACTGAACCAAACCTTACTTCAAACGCTACGTTGTTTATTGGCTGATTATTCTAGTGAATGGTTGGAAGCTCTCCCTGTAGCAGAGTTTGTTTATAATAATACTGAGCATTCAGCTCTACTTTGCTCACCATTCTATTTCTTGCAGGGGTATCATCCAAGAGCTATACCCATTTTGTTAGAAGATTCCCTGTTGCCTACAGTAACGGATAGACTAACGAGGTTAGGTGACATACAAGACAAAGCCAGGAAACATTTATTAAAGTACAAGGAAAGCATGAAAAGACAAGCAGACAAACACAGGTCTGAGGCCCCAATGTATAAAATTGGTGACAAGGTATGGCTCTCCACAAAGAACCTAAACATAGAGGGATCCCGAAAGCTGCAACCACGTTTCATTGGACCCTTCAGTATAACTGCCCTAGTAAACCCGGTAACAGTAAAATTAGATTTACCAAAAGAATATCCAGTACATACTACATTCCATGTGTCCTTGCTTAAGCCGTACAACTCAAAAACCCGACCTGAACCACCACCTCCACCCATACCAATTAAGGGAAATCTGGAATATGAAGTGAAAAGCATAAAAGACTCAAAAAGAATTAGTGGACGTCTGTTTTATTTAGTAGAATGGAAAGGATATGATGAATCTGAGAATTCATGGGAACCAGCATCATATGTACATGCCCCACAGCTGATTAGACGGTTTTATTTAAAAAATCCAGGAAAACCCCGTCCTGTAGGAGGGCCTTTGAGGGGGGCAACTGTTAGGGTTTGTACACAGCAAAGAGCATGTCCCCTCTCACTGCACTAGTGGGTTCTGTAATAGCTCCCTTTTAAACTTACTATTGAAAGCCTTTCTTGTTATCTCACCTTCCCCCCCCTAGGCTTCTGTGTATGTTGTTTAATATGCTGTTTTGTTTACACATTGGGCCTTGCTTTTACCAAGGCTTCTTTAAAATACTCCTCCCTAGGCCATGTGTTAATCCAACTCATTTGCATAATAACTGAAACTCTGCACACCTTTCAAGAACATGTGCAGCATGTGAGGACCACACCCAGCTCTTCAAACCACACCCAGCTCTGCACACTTTCCAAGAACATGTGCAGCATGTGAGGACCACACCCAGCCCTTCAAACCACACCCAGCCCTGTCTATAAAAGGCATCCCCCGAGCCTCACCCAGTGCTTGTGCTCGTCTACCTCCCACTTACCTGAGAACAGATCCCTCGCGCTGGCACTCCTGCTCTTTCATTGACTTCAGCGGGCACAGCTTCTGGCTCTTCCTTCTTCCGGTTTCCGATTCCTCCTTGCTTCAGCCTCTCTCCTATGAGTAACCTGCAAAAGAGAAAGAAGACAAGGTTAGACTGATCAGTATCTCTTGCCAGCAACAAGTAAGTGCAAACCCTTTTATTACCTGAAAGAACTTTGACAACAATTTCTGGATTCCTGTATAGACAATTTGAAACGAAATACCTTCCACGAACATTGTGATTCAAACTCTTTGTTACAAGACTATTTTGCAGAACTTTGTGAAGCAAACATTGTTTTTTCTCATGGAACTTTTAAGAATCGACCAGTGGAAACCATTAACAGCAAGGCAAACAGTAAATCAAGGACTTGCACAAATTACATGCTGTATTTTGATGTAAAAGTACAGTATTTGTTTTATAAAAGATTCTGGAAATATGGGAAAAGTGAGTCTGCTATTGGGAATTTAGGCTTTAGTTATATTATGATGAATGTTTGATATTGGTAATTCTGATAACGGTATTTGTTTAATGTTTTAGAAGCTTTACAGTAATAGAAAACACCTCCCAGAGCAGTAACACATTCCAAACCTGGAAACTAGAGACCAGGATACAAGAGGTACTTTTAGAAGAGAATTTCTAATAAATAAAGGGATAGTCAGGAACCCATTTAGGAATAGGTTGCACTTATCTGTTCTTTGTTTATGTTTCATTAGGCACCAGTTTCTACAGAAGTCAGAAAGGGCCGCAGATTTGTGCAGCACTTCAACAGTGGAAACACAAGAACGGTGTTGTCTCTTTTGTTTTATTTTATCCACTTCCCCCCTTCCCTTGAGCTTCTGTTCTTAGTGCACTGTTTTAAAAACTAGTGTGCTGGAACAAGCAGTTTCAGGGTGGGGTCGGATTGTCTTCAACCTCCATCAGAACTGAACAAGAACTCAGGTGAGCTGGGCTTTGACACAGATTGACCTAAAATTGGCCAATCTGCCCCCAGGGGGGCAGAAATGGTCTAAATACAATTTGCCCCCCCAGGGGAGCGACCCTTGCCTGATGGGTCGCTCCCCATCTCTAAAAAAAGAAACAACAAAAAAAGAAAAACACAAAAAAAAAATTGCCCTGGTGCCTAGAGTGTTCTGCCCCCCCCCCCCCCCCGGGGGCAGTTCGGCCTAATAATAGGCCGATCTGTCCCCCGGGGGGGCAGAAATGGCCTAAAATAAATTTGCCCCCCCAACCCCCACCCCCCCCCGGGAGCGACCCTTGCCTACGGGGTCGCTCCCCCTGCGTGACATTGGCGCCAAAAAAAAAATCCCCGGTGCCTAGTGGTTTCTGCCCCCTTGGGGGCAGATTGACCTAAAATTGGCCAATCTGCCCCCAGGGGGGCAGAAATGGTCTAAATACAATTTGCCCCCCCAGGGGAGCGACCCTTGCCTGATGGGTCGCTCCCCATCTCTAAAAAAAGAAACAACACAAAAAAAAAATTGCCCTGGCGCCTAGAGTGTTCTCCCCCCCCCCGGGGGGCAGTTCGGCCTAATAATAGGCCGATCTGTCCCCCGGGGGGGCAGAAATGGCCTAAAATAAATTTGCCCCCCCAACCCCCCCCCCCCCCCCCCCCCGGGAGCGACCCTTGCCTACGGGGTCGCTCCCCCTGCGTGACATTGGCGCCAAAAAACAAATCCCCGGTGCCTAGTGGTTTCTGCCCCCTTGGGGGCAGATTGACCTAAAATTGGCCAATCTGCCCCCAGGGGGGCAGAAATGGTCTAAATACAATTTGCCCCCCCAGGGGAGCGACCCTTGCCTGATGGGTCGCTCCCCATCTCTAAAAAAAGAAACAACAAAAAAAAAAACACAAAAAAAAAATTGCCCTGGCGCCTAGAGTGTTCTGCCCCCCCCCCCCCCCGGGGGCAGTTCGGCCTAATAATAGGCCGATCTGTCCCCCGGGGGGGCAGGAATGGCCTAAAATAAATTTGCCCCCCCAACCCCCACCCCCCGCCCCCCGGGAGCGACCCTTGCCTACGGGGTCGCTCCCCCTGCGTGACATTGGCGCCAAAAAACAAATCCCTGGTGCCTAGTGGTTTCTGCCCCCTTGGGGGCAGATTGACCTAAAATCGGCCAATCTGCCCCCAGGGGGGCAGAAATGGTCTAAATACAATTTGCCCCCCAGGGGAGCGACCCTTGCCTGATGGGTCGCTCCCCATCTCTAAAAAAAAGAAAGAACAAAAAAAAAAAAAAAAAAATTTGCCCTGGCGCCTAGAGGTTTCTTCCCCCCCTGGGGGCAGAAATGGCCTAAAATAAATTGCCCTCCCCCCCAGGGAGCGACCCTTGCCTAAGGGGTCGCTCCCTTTGCGTGAAATTCACGCAAAGAAAAAACTCCCTGGTGTCTAGTGGTTTCTACCTCCCTTGGGGGCAGATTGGCCTCATCAAAATAGGCCAATCTGCCCCCAAGGGAGGCAGAAATGGCCAAAATATAATTTTCCCCCAAGGGGAGCGACCCTTGCATAAGGGGTCGCTCCCCACCAAAAAAAAAAAAAATGAAACAAAAAAAAAAAAAATGGTCCCTGGTGCCTAGAGGTTTCTGCCCCCCCTGGGGGCAGATCGGCCTAATAGTAGGCCGATCTGCCCCCAGGGGGGGCAGAAAAGGCCTTCCCGAAAATATGCCCCCCCTGGGAGCGACCCTTGCCCAAGGGGTCGCTCCCTTATGTCAATAACAATAAAAAAAAAAAAAAATCCCTGGTGTCTAGTGGTTTCTACCCCCTTTGGGGGCAGATTGGCATCATCAAAATAGCCCAATCTGCCCCCAAGGGGGGCAGAAATGGCCAAAATATAATTTTCCCCCAAGGGGAGCGACCCTTGCCTAAGGGGTCGCCCCCACCTCAATAAAAAAAAAAGAAAAAAAAAAAGAAAATGGTCCCTGGTGCCTAGAGGTTTCTGCCCCCCCTGGGGGCAGATCGGCCTAATAAGGCCGATCTGCCCCCAGGGGGGGCAGAAAAGGCCTTTTCAAAAAAATGCACCCCCTGGGAGCGACCCTTGCCCAAGGGGTCGCTCCCTTTTGTCAATTTCAAAGAAAAAAAAAAAAATCCCTGGTGTCTAGTGGGGTTTCAAAAGCCGGATTGCAAGCAATCCGGCTTTTGAAACCCTCGGAGGGACTTCAAAGGGAAGGAAATACTTTTCCTTCCCTTTGAAGCCCCTCCGGGCCTCCCAAGTGATTGAAAAAGAAATGCTTTTGCATTTCTTTTTCAATCGCGCTGGAAGCAGAGCTTCCAGCGCGACGAGGGAGGCCCCTGTGACACATCAGCGCGCGCGCACGCGCTGACGTCACAGGGGGGGGTGGGGGGGGGTCGGGGTGGAAGGGGAAGGGATTCCCCGGTCAGCCCTGACCTAGGGGGGTGGGGGGGGCGGCCCTCGGGAGGAGCGCTAGCGCTTCTCCCGAGGGAAGCATTCAGGACGTAATGGTTACGTCGATGGCGCCACACGGGCACTGGGCCTTTTAGGGCCTGAGATGTACCATTCCCTGGGGAACTGGACACCCAGAAGCAAAGTCCATTTCGGACTTTCGAAAGTCCAGAAGCAAGTACCAGACAAGGGACTTCAAAATGTTCATTGGCCTTCCAAATACTATTTCGTAAGGAGTAAGGCCGATTTGAGAGTGTGACACTGACCTAATAGAAAATAATGCCAATGGTAATGCATCCGGCCAAGTTAAGGATGTGGAAGCCTGTATCTTCGCTAACTTCAGCTTCAAAGTAGCATTATACCTTTCCACCAACCCTGCTGATTGTGGGTGGAAAACCGCATGGCACGTCTGTTTGATCCCTAATCCTTTCAGAACATACTTAATAACTTCCCCAACAAAATGAGGTCCGTTATCATTCCATAAAAGTCTGCAAACACCAAACCTAGGGAAAAGTTCTTTCAAAAGCACCTTCGCTGTGGTAATGGCAGCATTATCCTTTGTGGGGTACGCCTCTATCCATTTACTGAAGGCACATACCACCACCAAGACATACTTTAAATTGTTGCAGCGTTCAAGCTGAATATAATCCATTTGTAGAACTTCAAAAAGTACAGTTGGTGTAGCAAACCCTCCCGCAGGAGTACGTGTCCCTTTTCCAGGATTGTATTGTAAACAGATTAAACAAGACTGTACTACTCTCTTAGCTGTACTGGAAATTTCTGGATGCTCCCAAACTTGCGTAAGCAACTTCGTTATTGTTGAAGCTCCAACATGTGCCAGCCCATGTGCCATCTGAACCATAGGTTGTACAAAAGGTATAGGCAATTTCTATTTATCCATCTGCTTATTCCGCCAACAGCCCTCATCATCCAATTCTCCTTCTTCAGACCATTGCTCACGTTCTTTCACAGAAGCAGATTTCTGTATATCTAATACGTCTTGTCTAGTATTATGCCAACGTTCAGCTTGTGACTTCAGTACATACATAGAAGTAGTACTTCGCTGCATCACAGTCTCACGTGCTACGCGGTCCGCAAGGGCATTACCTTGCCCTATCTTATTGGTCACTTTCTTGTGTGCACTACAGTTTACAATAGCTAGTTTCTTTGGATATGTCAATGCAGTCAAGAGGTTATGCACTAATTCTCCGTGCATTATCTGCATCCCGTGGGATGTGAGAAAGCCTCTCTCCTTCCAAAGCAAACCAAAATCATGAGCCACTCCAAAAGCATAGCGACTGTCTGTATAAATGTTCACACATAAGTCAGTACTAAGCTCACATGCTCGTGTCAAAGCTATTAGTTCAGCTGCTTGAGCTGACTTCTGTGGTATACGAGCTGTCTCCACTACCATGTGTATTGTGGTGATTGCATATGCAGCTGAGGTCGTACCGTCTGGCAACTTCAAACAAGACCCATCAACCCACAATTCCCCATCTACATCTGGAAGGGGCGTATCTTGTAAATCAATACGACCCTTTGTCTGTTCTTCGGTAAGGAATATACAATCATGTGTTTCTTGTGACTGAGGCTGAGTCACCGGATATGGCAACAAAGTGGCTGGATTTAGTGTTGCACATCTCTTCAGTGTAATGTGAGGAGCCAGCAATGTCAATTCATATCCTGTCAGGCGAGCGCTAGTTAAATGCTGTGTCTTTGTTTGATTTAAAAGAGCATCACAGCATGCACAGGGATGCTGCTTATCGCCATGTGTCTGTACTAAAACTGACAATGCACATCCATCTTTCTCATGTATGTAAAGTGCAAAAGGCTTCATGTAATCTGGAGTACCTAACACTGGTGCTGAACAAAGGGCTTGTCGTAGCTGCCGGAAAGCAGTCTCACATTCATCTGTCCATGGGAGGGGCATTGGAGTATCTTTAGTCAAAAGTGCTAGCTAAGGTTTGACAATGTGTGAAAACCCTAATATCCATTGCCTACAAAAAGAAGTAAGACCAAGGAATGCACGAACATCTTTCTGAGTAGAGGGTACTGGTGTGTCTAAAATTGCTTGAATACGATCTGATGTAAGTGCACGGCCCTCCTTAGACAAAAGGTGACCTAAATAGGTTACCTTTGGTCTACAATATTGCAATTTCTTTCGTGACACTTTATGATGGTGTGAAGCAAGAAAAGAAAGTAAGGACAAAGTGCACTTTTCACATTGCTCAGGGGTATCAGCTGCCAACAAAATATCCACAACATATTGTATGAGAGCCACACCTTCAGGCAAAACAAAAGAATCAAGTGTCGTTTTAACGCTTGGCTATAAATACTAGGACTCTCAGAATAGCCTTGAGGAACTCTGCAAAATCTATATGATCGTTTATTCAAAGTAAAACCAAACAAACATCGGCTATCAGGATGAATAGGGATCGCAAAGAAAGCATTCTTCAAGTCTATCACAGAGAACGTAGTTGCTGTCGGGGGAACCAAAGTAAGAAGTGTTGCGATGTCAGATTCCACAGGATATTGTGGTATCACAATCTTATTGACTTCTCGTAAATCAATAATGAATCAGTAAATCCTAGTATCAGTATCCTTTTTCAGAATAGGAAGAATCGGACTGTTACAAACATTATACGGAACTTCCTCAACAACTCCAACTGCAATAAGATCATGCACAATTCGTGTGAGTGCTTCTTCGCCCTCCTGTGAAATTTTGTATTGAGGCAAACGTGGCAATACAGCTCCCACCTTGACACTAATATGTACCAGTGGAATAATCATTTGTCCCACAGCAGTATCTGAAGTAGCCCACAAAGTACTAGGGAGTGAAGCTAATGCAATATCCTCTTTAACAAAACAAACTCTTTCCATCACAGGATGATTATCATTTAAAATAACATGCACCCCTTCAGGAGAGCATCGTATTGTAGCCCTGAAATACTTGAGCATATCAAGACCCACAATATTGTCTGGTGTATTTGGAGAAAGCAAAAATGGACATGGAGCAGTACATTTATCAACATGGAATGCAAGTGGTTCTGACAATGGGCTAGGGGAAGGTGTTCCATCGAAACCTATTGATGTAATGGTTAAGCCAGACAGGGGAGCCCTTGGAATCAATTGTTTAGACAAGGCGCTACGAGTAGCTCCTGTATCAACCAGAAACTGATCAGTAGAACCCAAAACATGTGCTGTAACATAAGGACCCCTCTGATCTACAGGAACTTCAACTGATTCCTTGCCCCATCCTAGGCAATCCTATGCATAAGCAGAATCTTGGAAATCAGGCTGCACATAGTTAGACATCTGGTATTGGTTCCGTCTATCAAAAGTGTTAAACCCATCCTGCCCTCGTACATTAGCATCAACCCTAGCATGATCATTCGTGCTTCTTCTAGGCCCTGAATATTCCTAGCGATTTCTCATTTGTCCCCGACCACGTGAACACTGCTGAACACGTAGTGCTGGACAATCGGCAGTCCAATGCCCAAATTTCTTACAATACGCACACTGAACAACAGACAAATTCGAACGAGTGTAAGAAGAACCGAAAGATCCACGTCCACCTCTATCACTACCTCTAAAAGGCGGACCATAAGCTTGAGCCAACATAACCTTAGTCTTTAATTCATTAATCTTTTTATCCTCGCTACCTTTTGCTTCTAATTCCTGACGTTCATAATACTGAGCCATAGCCAAAAGAGAAACCGGAGTTGAGGTAGTCCATAAACTTTCAAAAGCTTTTAGACGACTAGCTATTCCTGATAACAGATTTGCGACATATTTATCGACAAACAAATGTCTGCCCGTATCATCTGACAATAACTGGCCGCTAAAATCATGAAATGCTTCTTCAAAGCGTGTAAAGAAATCAGAGACCGATTCATCTGCCTTTTGCTTACAAGACGCTAAAACAGTCCAATATATCTTTTTAGGGGGAATAATCGTTTTTAACTTAACTAATATGGCTGCGGGAAGATTTAGAATCAACTGATGTGGCGTTTTCGCAGGTTCCCCATCCCCGTCCATCTGTCCTAATTCTTTCCATGAAGCCCCAAAAACTACACGATCATCAACTTTACGAACAGTTCTCCACATATCTGGCGGTAAAATCAATCCGAAAAATAAATCAATGTCAGCCAAAGTCATAGTACAAGAACTAATTGCTCCCACAACTTCCTCATAAAAGGCGGCTGGATTTTTCCGCGAGTCAGGTAATGCTGTTTTAAGTGCCATTACATCTGCCCTATTCCAAGGAGTATTCACCCAATTATAAATAAAATAACCCTTAGCATCAACAGAAGTTTTATCATCACTTGTACCCAATCCTTTAGGAGGAACATGGTTTCGCGTGAACTATCATAGTCTTATCTGTTCCGAAGATGGAAGCTTGCACCCCGCCGGTCTGAGATGTCCGTGCAACTACGTCCACAGCCCTTTTTTCATTTTGCAATCGGACTGCTGCAACACATAGGCCCTCATTCCGACTTTGACCGGCGGCGGTCGCCGCCGGCCTGTCGGGGGCCGCCAGAATACCGCTGCGCGGTCAAAAGACCGCCGCGGTAATTCTGACTTTCCCGCTGGGCTGGCGGGCTGCCGCCTTCAGGCCGCCCGCCAGCCCAGCGGGAAAGATGCTTCCACGATGAAGCCGGCTCGGAATCGAGCCGGCGGAGTGGAAGCTGTGCGACGGGTGCAGTGGCACCCGTCGCGTATTTCACTGTCTGCCAAGCAGACAGTGAAATACTTGTAGGGGCCCTCTTACGGGGGCCCCTGCAATGCCCATGCCAGTGGCATGGGCACTGCAGGGGCCCCCAGGGGCCCTGCGACCCCCCCTACCGCCATCCGGTTCCCGGCGGTCGGACCGCCGGGATCTGGATGGCGGTAGGGGGGGGTCGGAATCCCCTCGGCGGCGCAGCAAGCTGCGCCGCCTTGGAGGATTCTATGGGGCGGCGGTACACTGGCGGGAGACCGCCAGTGTTGCCGGTCCGACCGCGGCTTTACCGCCGCGGTCGGAATCCCCATTGGAGCACCGCCGGCCTGTCGGCGGTGCTCCCGCGGTCCTCCGCCCTGGCGGTCTTTGACCGCCAGGGTCAGAATGACCGCCATAATTTCACCAAATGCCTGATTGCATCAGCCACCTGGGAGAAAACAAAAAGACCATCATGCATTTGCTTATGATCAGCTGCTACATCATCGGGCTCCAACTCATCAGAATATTTCCGATATAACTTCTGTGCCAAATGCCTCAGTAAAATATAGCTGCTCCTTTTCCGTCCACCCTTTCATGTTGTCTAAAAGTTCAGAAGCAGAGACAATGCTACGAATTGTTTTACGAGCAATAGATCTAAGCTCAGACGCACGGTCAGCAGGCAACATAGAGCGACTGTCTCGTATCTTCTGTTGCTCCGAACCGGAGACCTTAGCTAACTCATGAGGGGCAGAAGGAATGACATACGGAGGTGGAGGGCGATCTAGTAACAAAAAATCATTGTTTGGTTTATTAAGGATAGGATAGAGAGGTTGCCTAATGGTGTATTGGCCAGTTACCTGTAATTTACGTTCTTTCTCTTCTAGATCCTTTAAGTCATTTATTTCTTTCTTTCTCATTTCCAATGCTTTCACATATACATTCTTCCGCTGCTCTTTCTCAAGCAAGGCTTGCTCAAGCTTCACTCGTCCACGCACTTCTTTCTCCCACATTCGTACACAGTCAAACATATCTTGCCTAGACCTTCGCTTACACATACATTGTTCTACATACTCAATCTTTCACAAATCAAATGACCCATGCATAGGCCAACGTAATTCAGGATCCGCACGAGTGTATTTATTCCATAATGTGCTGTACATTAAAGAAGAAAACCATGTTTAACATACATATCTCTATTGGGCGTCCCCTCTGGGGGTGCTGGTTGCAATTCTTCCATTCTCAAATTGGTACCATTACAAAAGCAACATATCCTACGGAGTGCGCTAAAAACAGGCATGCCAAAAATAGTGCAGAATATGCAATATTATAATCAAAGTAGCACTTAAGGTGTCATTCAAATCAAAATTAAATTGGAGAAAATTCTCCTCATTACCTGCCTATATAAATTGCAATTTATATATCAATTCAAAGGACACAAATTGACTAGTCACCCAAAACACGAGAGCCACAGTAAGTAGTGCTAAACTTCATTACCAAACAAAGGCATTAAAACCCACAGCAAGTGCCGTAAAACGGCTCTTACCAATCAGGGTGTCCAGTTTCTAACTGCCAAGTTCTAAAATCGACCGAATGGTCACTGCATGACGAATGAACAAAAAAGAACCCAGTCGAGGACCGCCGCCACCTGGATGGTCAAATCAGAATGAAAGGAAAAGCGCAGTGGTTGCCAAGACTCGGGTCTCCTCAGGCATTGATCGTCCGCAGCGAGATCCCAATCCTTCGTCGCGACCAATCCGACGGGCGTCCGAGTCGCCGATGAGTCCCTGTTCGGGCGCCAATTTGTTGAAGTAAGCCTCAGCAAGGCCTACTAGTGCAAGGGGTTTGCCCTTCTCTGCACAAAGTCCTCAGACCATATAGGAAGAAGTTGGCACAGAAACTGAAATAAAAGACAAAGTTTATTAAACCTCATGAGGTGGTACTACAGTTCAAACAGCACCCTTCGGTAATGTTTGAAGTAGCACACTGAACTAAGAGAGCATGGTAATTTTATACCCACGCAGGGGCTAAAAGAAGGTGGTACAATTATAGAAGCAAGACTTACATACATGTAAGGTCATATGGAAATGCACAGTTAACAGGTAGGAGGGGCTAACAGTTTCAAGGACTAGTTGACACATTACTGTCTGTTTCTGATTACTAACAGCTGCAGATCTGAATGGGCATGTGCGAAAGTGGGAGATGCTAAATATAACTTGTCACTAGACAGATTTTCAAGAGTAGTTAACAGAAAGGTAGGACAGAGCACATGGCGAGCACATGGCAGAGAAAATGGCTGCCATGAATACAAAATGGATTCCACCAAATGTTCACAGTAGTTGCTAAATACAAGATGTCTTCTGCTAATGCTTAATCTAATCGTTATTAAATTACAACAAGGACACCCAAAAGTTATCTCCCAAAGTGGCCCTACTACTCTGAAATCTTCCCTCCAAGTGACCTGCTCCTGGCTCCTAGGACTCTAAGACTCACGACTCCTGACTGACCTCTCTGTGTTGCATCCAGCCTCCCTGGCCCCTGATAGACTGTGATCTACGGGTCCCTAAACCCTTGCGACCTCCACCCTCAAAGGACACCCACTGGGCTTCCCTTTAAGTCCACCTGTGCAGTGTGTTTCCAAGTGGTCCCCCACTCCATTGTGCACCAGATCCAAGACTTTCAGCCGCTGCTCCCGCTTGAACTGGGAACCACCCGAACTTCTCCAGCTGGTCATAGCCACCTTTGCCTTGTGCAAACCTCAGAAAATGCTAGCTGGCCACCATGTTCTCCCTTGATAAAATAGTGTTGAATATTTAGAAGAAAAGCCAAAGGAAATGATTTGTAAATAGAAGTAACTTCTGCTAAATTTTCAGTGGTAAAGGGAACATACTTCCAGTACTGAGCCTTTCTTTAATAAAGAAAGCTGCTTCACAGAGAACACATTAGTGCACTGGTTCCCGACCTTTTGACTCCTGAGGACCCCCACTGAATCACTATTGGAAGCCGGGGACCCCACCCCAAGCGATTTGTACGATTTAAATTTCAAACATTAATACAGTAATTTGCAAAAAATACACAAACAGGTACACACCAACCACTCAACTTACTAAAGATATAATCATTTTAGTTTGAAAGTATGCAAAAATTGAAACATGTTAATTTGAAGGTTGGCGCTACGTCTCAGTGACTAACTTTTCAGTGTGTGGCTTTATTTAGGAAAGCTGAATCCTCAGGTCAGATTCTACATGCGATTTCTGTTTTTATTTTTTAGGTACATACAAGGAAACGTTTTCACATAAATATATGGTGGGGAAAGGAAGTAAAGCCATAAGGGCTTCTCATCTCTACATATCCTCTTGGTCATATGTAATTCATTTATTTTATAGCACCTCTCATACCAGTGTAGGGTGCCGGAGCTCCTTAAAGGGGACTACAAGATGTAGGATTCACGTCATGCACACTGTTAGGCATTTTCTAGGAGTGCTTGGTCTGGAGAAGCACAAACTCAGGATTCAGAACATAACACACTGGTTAGTGTTGACTTTAGTAAGAATGTATTTCTATGCAAGCAAACCTTTTTTAATAGCATAAGGATAATGAAAGACTGGGAAAACATAACTTTCTAATTTTTGAAATGCAGTTTGCTTGCAGCTCTTTGACACCAGTTCACAGCTCAGTGTGCTAGATTATGATTGAAAATTATGAACTGCACAGTAACAAAAGAAACTCTGTGACAAACGCAGTAACCCACTGTGCTATGCACATATTATGCTGTTCTTTGCATGATACCCGTTCTTTGCAGCAGGCATATTAATCATCGGCTGTACCTTAGGTGAGTTAAAACTGCCACTAAACAAAACTCCCATCTCTCTCCCAGCAGGTACATTTATCACAAGAGTTATCTTGACGCTTCTATTTTTGCTCGAAAGCTGCTGGATGTACAGGGAACTTTGCAGTGCTTTAAAAACTGCTACACAAAGGAGGTAATTAGTACAAAAACATGAACATGTTTGTGTTGAGAGGCCCCAGCTGGAGAAGTGCCATCTCACTGGCACAGGCCTGTGGACCCCCTGGAATGTGTCACAGACCCCTTGGGGCCCGCAAACCACAGGTTGGGAACTGCTGCATTAATGCATGCAGTTAAAACATTTGGACGATGTTATGAGATGTAGGATGGTATGATAGGCCTATTCAAGAACAGGAGATGGTACCTAGAAATGCAGAGGAAGTGATAGCTGAAGAGGTACAGGAAAGGTATATATAGGCACCTGTGTATAAATGGAACTGTAGCAGTACATGCAGTATACAGCAGGAATCACTTGACTTATTCAGAAGTTTCTTTCATACATTTCCTTGCAAATGTTTAAAGAAGAAAATAGGTATATGGAAAGTATTAGATCCATTCAAAGTAAGTAAGTACACAAATTTACAAGGAGATTCACTTCCATGTCTGTTAAACACAGTGTGCCAGAGCACCTTTCATCATTTTAGAATGTTAGCTGTATACCACTCTAGAATGCAAACATTTGAAAACTCCTGCTCTATGTTTAGGAGAAATGAATAGAGTTATTTTGCTTGGCACAGTGCAGATGTGAAAAGACTTTGTGAGGATGTTCACTTTCGATACCTTGGTCCTGAACAAGAGTGTTGGGAAAATGAGGAGTTTCTATGTGCAGATGCAGACAAGCAGAACACTGTAATTAGTGTTGTTAACTTTACAGATGAAATTAGGAAGTATGACACAGTTTCTTCTGAGAGACCATACTGCACTTGTATATGTTGGTGACACATTTACTACAAAGATCAAACTGATGTTGATCCGTACTCAAAAACTGAAGAAAAAAACAGAGATAACTGTCGAAGTTTTTTGCTGTTTATCTGTTTGTATAGAAAGGGTTTGATTTGGCCACAAAGCAAATAATATGTAAGTACTGCTACGATAAGTTAGAGGATAATAAATGCCATCTAGAGTAGTATATAACAAGCCAGAAATAGTTCCAAGAACTTCAAGATTTATATGTTTACAAATCAATTCTTATACAAGGTTTACATCCTTTCCAAGCTATTGTTTATATGGAACCGAAAACAGGTACCTTTCCTCCAACAAAACTTCAGGAAGGTCTTATGGGTAGAGTTGTGCACTTGCCATTAGATTACAAAAAGAATATTGAAACTATAGGAGTACAGAGCGATTTTGAAGATTCACTTATTATTTTAGTAAATGTTCCTACGAAGAGCAAATAGATATGGCATTGTTAGAAATGGGGTCCTTGGTTGACAGTCAGGTTACCCCCTGTTCAAGCAAAGACCCTCACTCTAGTCAGGGTAAAAGAGAATCACCCTCAGCTAACCCCTGCTTACCCCCTTGGTAGCTTGGCAGAGCAGTAGGCTTAACCTCAGAGTGCTAGGCGTAAAGTATTTGTACCAACACACACAGTAACTCAATGAAAACACTACAAAATGACACAACACAGGTTTAGAAAAATAGGAAATATTTATCTAAACAAAACAAGACCAAAACGACAAAAATCCACCATACACAAGTCAAGTTATTAATTAAAAATCTAAAAGAGTCTTTAAGTAGTTTTAAAAACACACTAGCGCTGCTAGAGTGAAAATGTACCTGGTGTGCGTCAAAAATAACCCCGCACGGGCGGGCGTGCGTCGAAAATAACTCCGCACGGCGGTACTCGAGTCAAAAATCCAGCCGCACGGTGAGTTGACGATCCAGCCGCGCAGGTTGCGATCTCCCAGCCTCCGTCAGCGATGCTGCGCGTCGTTTCTCCTGCTCCGTGCGTCGATTCTTCGGTCGCGTTTCCTGCGAGTGTCGTTTCTCAGCCGCGGAGCTGGCGGCGCGTCGTTTTTCAGCCGCCGATCGGATTCGCGTCGATCTTTTCCCCGCACGACGCTCTGTGCGTGGATTTTCTTGTCTTTAGGCTGCCAGCTTCTCCTTTCAGGGTCCCAGGACTGGATGGGCACCACAGGGCAGAGTAGGAGTCTCTCCAGAGGCTCCAGGTGCTGGCAGAGAGAAGTCTTTGCTGTCCCTGAGACTTCAAACAACAGGAGGCAAGCTCTAGATCAAGCCCTTGGAGATTTCTTCTCAAGATGGAAGGCACACAAAGTCCCGTCTTTGCCCTCTTACTCTGGCAGAAGCAGCACTGCAGGAAAGCTCCACAAAGCACAGTCACAGGCAGGGCAGCACTTCCTCCTCAACTAACAGCTCTTCTCCAGGCAGAGGTTCCTCTTGATTCCAGAAGTGTTTCTGAAGTCTGTAGATTTGGGTGCCCTTCTTATACCCATTTTAGTCTTTGAAGTCACCTTTCTTCAAAGGGGACTCACACCTACTTGTGAAATCCTGCCTTGCCCAGGCAAGGCCTCAGACACACACCAGGGGGTTGGAGCCGGCATTGTTAGAGGCAGGCACAGTCCTTTCAGATGAGAGTGACCACTCCACCCCTCCCTCCTAGAAGAGATGGCTAATCAGGAAATGCAGGTTACACCCCAGCTCCCTTTGTGTCACTGGGCCTGATTCTAACTTTGGAGGACGGTGTTAAACCGTCCCAAAAGTGGCGGATATACCACCTACCGTATTACGAGTCCATTATATCCTATGGAACTCGTAATACGGTAGGTGGTATATCCGCCACTTTTGGGACGGTTTAACACCGTCCTCCAAAGTTAGAATCAGGCCCACTGTCTGGTGTGAGGTGAAAAACAACCCAACTGTCAAACTGACCCAGACAGGGAATCCACAAACAAGGCAGAGTCACAGAATGGTTTAAGCAAGAAAATGCTCACTTTCTAAAAGTGGCATTTTCAAACGCACAATCTTAAAATCAACTTTACTAAAAGATGTATTTTTAAATTGTGAGTTCAGGGACCCCAAACTCCACATGTCCATCTACTCTCTAGGGGAATCTACGCTTTAATCATATTTAAAGGTAGCCCCCATATTATCCTATGAGAGAGACAGTCCTTGCAACAGTGAAAAACGAATTTAGCAGTATTTCACTGTCAGGACATTTAAACCACATTACTATGGGGGTCATTCTGACCTTGGCGGTCTTTTCGCAAGACCGCCGAGTTACCGCCGCGGTGAAGACCGCCGACCGCGGCAGTATGCCGCTGTGCGCATTCTGACCGCTGGGAGCGTTCCGCCGGAAAACCGCCAGCAGCCACACTGGCGGTCGGCGGGAAAGTGGAGACTGGTCAACCTCCACCGCCACGCCAGCAGAACACCGCCCACAGAATTACGACCCACATTTCTGTGTGGCGGTCTTCTGTTGGCGGTCTTCTGTTGGCGGTCACCTCCCCATGGCTCCTGTCACCTCCCGGAGGACCAACGCACAAGGTAAGTTGATCGTCCGTGAGGGGAGGGGGTGGGGGGGGTGTTGTGTGATGTGTGCGTGCATGGGGGTGTGCGTGTGAGTGTGTAGAGGGGGTGTGTGAGTGCGTGCATGCGGGCGGGGAGTGCTGCTGTACCTATGGGCAATGTGTGTAGTTCGGCGGGTGCGCATGTCGGCATGTATGTGTGCGGGTATGTGTCCCCGTTGTGTATGTGTGTGTGTAGGGGGTGTGTATATGTGCATGTTGGGGGTGTGTGCATGTCGGGGTGCGTGTATGTGCATGTCGGGGTGGGGGTGGGGAGGGGGTTCGTACCACCTCTGGGGGGTGGCAGGGGGGTGGAGGGTGTGGGGGGAGGACTCGGGGGGGCAGTGGGGGGTGGGGGAGACCCCTATCAGTGCCAGGGAAGGAATTCCCTGGCCCCGATAGTGCCTACCGCCATGGTTCGCATGGCGGTTCCCGACCGCCAGAAACCGCGGCGGTAAGCAGGGTCATGATACCGTTGGCGGTCTTGGGTCGACCGCCGGACCGGAGTGCGCAGACTCCAGCCCGTCGGTCATGACCGCCGTGGCTGTCGGAGTGGGGAAGTGGCGGTCGGTCGCGGCGGTGACCGCCGCGGTCAGAATGCCATTTTTAATACCGCCGGTCTGTTCGCGGTCCGACCGCCGCCTCTCCGCCGACCGCCAAGGTCAGAATGAGGGCCTATATGTCCTACCTTATCCATACACTGCACCCTGCCCTTGGGGCTACCTAGGGCCTACCTTAGGGGTGCCTTACATGTAAGAAAAGGGAAGGTTTAGGCCTGGCAAGTGGGTACACTTGCCAAGTCGAATTTACAGTGTAAAAATACACACACAGACACTGCAGTGGCAGGTCTGAGACATGATTACAGAGCTACTTATGTGGGTGGCACAACCAGTGCTGCAGGCCCACTAGTAGCATTTGATTTACAGGCCCTGGGCACCTCTAGTGCACTTTACTAGGGGCTTAACAGTAAAACAAATATGCCAATCATGGAGAACCAATTACGTACACATTTTAAACAGGAGCACTTGCACTTTAGCACTGGTTAGCAGTGGTAAAGTGCCCAGAGTAACAAACACAATAAAATCAGAGTCCAGCACACATCAACAACCTGGGGAACAGAGGCAAAAAGTTAAGGGAGACCACGCCAAGGATGAAAAGTCTAACACGTGTCCCCCCCAGCTAAAAGTGGGGAGCAACTACCCAACCTCATGGGAGTTCTCATCACTAAGGCGGAAGAACCTGGACAGACCATCAGCATTGGCGTGCTCTGTACCAGGACGATGTTCCACCGTAAAGTCCATCCCCTGTAGGGAAATGGACCACCTCAACAGTTTTGGATTCTCACCCCTCATCTGCATTAACCATCTGAGGGGCCTGTGGTCGGTCTGAACTCGGAAGTGAGTCCCAAACAAGTAGGGTCTTAGCTTCTTCAGTGCCCAGACCACAGCAAACGCTTCGCGTTCTATGGCACTCCACCTACGTTCCCTGGGTAGTAACCTCCTGCTAATGAAGGCTACGGGTTGATCTAGGCCCTCTTCATTAAGCTGTGAGAGTACTGCTCCAATACCATGCTCTGAGGCGTCTGTTTGCACAACAAACTCCTTGGAGTAGTCAGGTGCCTGCAGCACAGGTGCTGTGTACATGGCAGCCTTCAGGGCATCAAAAGCGTTCTGGCAAGCCTCTGTCCAGATCACTTTCTTGGGTTGCTTCTTGGAAGTCAACTCAGTTAAGGGGGTAACAATGGTACCATATCCCTTAACAAACCTTCGGTAATATCCTGTGAGACCTAAAAAGGCTCTCACTTCAGTCTGGGTCTTGGGAGGCTCCCAAGCCAGAATCGTATCAATTTTAGGCTGTAGGGGTGCCACCTGGCCACTCCCCACCTGGTGTCCTAAGTACACCACAGAACCCTGCCCTATTTGGCACTTGCTCGCCTTAATAGTGAGGCCTGCCTTCTGCAGGGCCTCTAACACTCTCCAGAGGTGTTGCAGGTGTTCCTCCCATGTGGAACTAAACACAGCAATGTCATCCAGGTAGGCGGCACTGAACTCATCCAGTCCTGCCAACACCTGGTTGACCAACCTATGAAAGGTGGCAGGGGCGTTCTTCATCCCAAAGGGCATCACATTGAAGTGGAAGTGCCCATCTGGGGTAGAGAATGCTGACCTCTCTTTTGCCCCCTCAGTTAAGGCAATCTGCCAGTACCCAGATGTTAAATCAAACGTACTGAGGTACTTGGCAGCTCCTAACCGATCAATGAGCTCATCAGCTCGGGGGATGGGGTGTGCGTCAGTCTTGCTGACTGCATTGAGACCCCAGTAGTCCACACAGAACCTAAGTTCTGGAGTGGCACCAGGAGCAGCAGCCTTTGGGACCAAGACCACTGGGCTGGCCCAAGGACTGCTGGAGCGCTCAATAACCCCTAGGGTTAACATTTTGGAGACTTCCTCCTTAATGCAAGCCCTGACCCTGTCAGTCACCCTGTAAACCTTATGTTTAACAGGTGTACTGTTCCCAGTGTCCACATCATGTGTGCACAGGTGTGTGACTCCTGGGATCAGGGAAAACAGCGAGGCGAACTGTCCCAGCACGTGGCGACAGTCCCTCTGCTGTTCCTCAGTCAGGGAGGGGGAGAGGATCACTCCCTCCACAGACCCATCTTTCTCTCCTGCAGACAGGAGGTCAGGAAGAGGCTCGCTCTCTTCCTCCACCCCGTCATCTGTCGCTAGGAGCATGGATAGCTCAGTTCGCTCAAAGTGTGGTTTGAGGCGGTTGACATGTAGGACCCTCAAAGGGTTCCTGGGGATTGTAAGTCTACCAGATAGGTGACCTCGCTCTTTCTTTCCACCACCTCAAAAGGCCCAGTCCACTTATCTTGGAGAGCCCTAGGCTCCACTGGTGCCATGACCCACACTTTTTGTCCAGGCTGAAACTCAACCAGAGTGGCATTCTGGTCGTACCACCGTTTCATATCCTCCTGGCTTGCTTCCAGGTTCTCCTGAGCGAGACTCCTGAAGCGGGCAGTCTGGTTTCTTAGTGCCAGCATGTAGCTAAATACATCCTGGGGTGGTTTACTAGGAGCTTTCTCCAAAGCCTCCTTCACCAGACTGAGCGGTCCCCTCACAGGGTGGCCATAGATGAGCTCAAAGGGGCTAAAGCCAAGTCCCTTTTGAGGCACCTCCCTGTAAGCGAACAGAAGGCATGGCAAGAGGACGTCCCACTTACGCCTCAAGGGCTCTGACAGGCCCTGAATCATGCCTTTCAAGGTGCGGTTGAATCTCTCAACCAGACCATTACTTTGGGGGTGGTAAGGGGTGGTGAACTTGTAGGTTACCCCACACACCTTCCACAGAGACTTCATATAAGTGGATATGAAGTTTGTACCTCTATCAGATACCACCTCCTTGGGGAACCCCATGCGGGTAAAAACCCCCATCAAGGCACGTCCCACCACGGGGGCAGTGACCGTCCTTAGAGGAATGGCTTCTGGGTACCGCGTGGCATGGTCCACCAAGACCAGGATGAACCTGTTGCCCATGGCTGTCTTGGGATCCAGAGGCCCCACAATGTCAATTCCTACCCTTTCAAAGGGAGTACTGACTACAGGTAAAGGTTGGAGGGGAGCTTTGCATTTCCCCCCACTCTTGCCACTTGCCTGACAAGTCTGACAAGACCTACAATAAGCAGCTGACTGCTTGTGCATCAAGGGCCAGTAAAAGTGGGAGACAAGCCTCTTATAGGTCTTGTCCTGCCCTAGATGTCCTGCCAAAGGCACATCATGAGCCAAACCCAGTAGGAAGGCCCTGAAGCACTGGGGTACCACCAGCATACGAGCTGACCCAGGCTCAGGAACCTTAGGCTCACTATACAGGAGGCCATCCTCCCAGCCTCGCCAGCCGCCTGGGCTGCAGCCTGCTGCCGCAGCCCCTCAAGAGTAGGGCACTCCTTCTGCGCTGTGCAGAATGCTTCCCTGGTGGGTCCCCCTTCCTGCTGCCACTGTGACAGCTCAGGGACCTCCCCCAGTTCAGCCACCTGTTCCCCCGTAGGCTCCGGGGCATCACCCTCAGGCTCTGCCTCCTCCCGGACCGTGGGAACTTCTGGGGCCGGTTTCCCGCGCCCCCTGCCCTTCCTCTTCTTGGCGGTCCCCTGGGCCACTGTTTCAGGCTCCAGGGGCTCTTGACTACCCTGATTGGCTGCCATAGACCGGGTGGATACGCATACCCACCCAGGCAGACCCAACATCTCCAAGTGAGACCTGTGTTCCACCTCCTTCCAAGGGGAATCCTCCAGGTCGTTACCTAGCAAACAATCAACAGGCATGGTTGGACTCACAGCTACTTTCCAGGAACCTGAGACCCCCCCCCCATTCAAAGGGAACCTGCGCCACTCTGCAGAGGCGCTCAGAGTTGTCTACCGCAACTACTTGGTGAAGTACCCGGGGATCAATCTGCTCTTCAGACACCAGGTGACTCCTCACTGTAGTCACACTGGCTCCTGTGTCTCTCAGAGCCTCCACCCTCTGTCCATTGATGGTCACCCATTGCCTGTACTTCTTAGTGTTATCAGGCACTAGGTTTCTCTGGACCATCTCACTGTCCCCTAGTGAGACAAGGGTCATTTCTGCTGGTTCCCACCCACCTGAAACCAACTCCTCCCCAAGCGCTACACTGGCCAAACCCTGGGACGGTGCACCAGTGGGTGCCGGTGTACTTCTGGGGCATTTGGGGTCCCCCCTCACATGACCCACCTGGTCACATGCATAGCACTTACGTGGGGGACCACCTGCCACTGGCTTCCCTTTGGACAACCATGGCTTCTTTTCACTGGGGGGTTGGGAATCCTTACCCTGGGGATCAGTTTGGGGCCCTTTAGAGAACTCCCCCTGTTTGCCCTTACCCCCCCCCCCTTTCTTCTGAGAGGGACCCTGCCCACCCTTGGCGTGGTCTCCCCCATACCTCTTTTGGACCCTGGTGCTCTCCCAGCGGTCCGCTTCCTGTGCAAGCTTCCTGGGGTCAGTCAGCTTGCTGTCAATGAGGTGCTGGCGCAGCTCTGGAAAACATAAACTGTACAAGTGCTCCCAAGCAATTAAATTGTAAAGCCCCTCATACGTGTTTACCTTACTGCCCTTCACCCAACCATCCAGTGACCTGCAAAAAGAATCAACACATTCCAACCATGTTTGGGATTCCTTTCTCTTGTAGGATCTAAACTTCTCCTTGTACTGCTCAGGGGTGAGACCATACCTGGTAAGTAAGGCCTCCTTCATGACAGGGTAGGTGAGATCCTGAGCATCCCCTAAGGCTGTCAGTGTGTCCCTCCCCTCTGCCTCAAAATGCTTCCACAGGGCTGCCCCCCAATGAGCTTCAGGGACCAGGTTCATGTGGAGAGCTGACTCATAACCCTTGAACCACAAGCAGATATCATCATCCCTCTTATAATCCCTCACAAGGTCTTTTGGGATGTGTACCCTTCTCTCAGGCTGCACTGTAGGATTGCTGCCACCATCTCTACTGGACTGACTCCTCTGATCTATCTCTTTTAAACTGAGCTCATGAGCCATGGCTAACTTCCTTTCCTCAATGGCCAGCTTTCTCTGTTCCACCTCTAGACTGAGCTTTTTCAACTCCAATTGGTACTCCCTCTCTGCCTGTCTGTCCTGTAACTCTTCAGGTGTCAGACCCTTGGAGGATACACTGCTACTTGCCCTAGAGACTCCTTCCCTGGGAATAACAGGCCCCCCCAATATACCATTCTGTACTGATTGCTCTCTCTCCTCATCCTCATCCTCCTCATCCTCAGTGTGCCCTCCAGTGCTTCTGGTTGTCACCCAGGCCCTCAGCGCCTTTTTCAGCTCATCCTTCTTGGAAGAGCTCTTAATGGGACAACCAAAATTTTTACAAAACTGCTTTAGCTGAGCCTTGTTATAACTATCCAATTGCTTCAGGTCAAAAACAGCTTCAACTGGTGCATCTCCAAGTAGAGACATGATAAAAGGTTAAAATAGTGCAAAGTTCCAAATGCAGAAAAGCAAGTTCTCAAATGAAGTTCCAGAAAAGTCAATCACCGGATCAGCGAAAAAAGAAACTGAATGCAGAGCAAAAACAGTCCAAATAGAAAAAAACAAAAATCACAAGACTAGTAGTATGTGGTCACGTAGTGGTCTGAACTCAAACAGTAGTGTACACTTAATCACTGTATGTCAGGCACAAATACAAGTCCAAATCCCGAACGCTGATCACCAATGTTAGAAATGGGGTCCTTGGTTGACAGTCAGGTTACCCCCTGTTCAAGCAAAGACCCTCACTCTAGTCAGGGTAAAAGAGAATCACCCTCAGCTAACCCCTGCTTACCCCCTTGGTAGCTTGGCAGAGCAGTAGGCTTAACCTCAGAGTGCTAGGCGTAAAGTATTTGTACCAACACACACAGTAACTCAATGAAAACACTACAAAATGACACAACACAGGTTTAGAAAAATAGGAAATATTTATCTAAACAAAACAAGACCAAAACGACAAAAATCCACCATACACAAGTCAAGTTATTAATTAAGAATCAAAAAGAGTCTTTAAGTAGTTTTAAAAACACACTAGCGCTGCTAGAGTGAAAATGTACCTGGTGTGCGTCAAAAATAACCCCGCACGGGCGGGCGTGCGTCGAAAATAACTCCGCACGGCGGTACTCGAGTCAAAAATCCACCCGCACGGTGAGTTGACGATCCAGCCGCGCAGGTTGCGATCTCCCAGCCTCCGTCAGCGATGCTGCGCGTCGTTTCTCCTGCTCCGTGCGTCGATTCTTCGGTCGCGTTTCCTGCGAGCGTCGTTTCTCAGCCGCGGAGCTGGCGGCGCGTCGTTTTTCAGCCGCCGATCGGATTCGCGTCGATCTTTTCCCCGCACGGCACTCTGTGCGTGGATTTTCTTGTCTTTAGGCTGCCAGCTTCTCCTTTCAGGGTCCCAGGACTGGATGGGCACCACAGGGCAGAGTAGGAGTCTCTCCAGAGGCTCCAGGTGCTGGCAGAGAGAAGTCTTTGCTGTCCCTGAGACTTCAAACAACAGGAGGCAAGCTCTAGATCAAGCCCTTGGAGATTTCTTCTCAAGATGGAAGGCACACAAAGTCCAGTCTTTGCCCTCTTACTCTGGCAGAAGCAGCACTGCAGAAAAGCTCCACAAAGCACAGTCACAGGCAGGGCAGCACTTCCTCCTCAACTAACAGCTCTTCTCCAGGCAGAGGTTCCTCTTGATTCCAGAAGTGTTTCTGAAGTCTGTAGATTTGGGTGCCCTTCTTATACCCATTTTAGTCTTTGAAGTCACCTTTCTTCAAAGGGGACTCACACCTACTTGTGAAATCCTGCCTTGCCCAGGCAAGGCCTCAGACACACACCAGGGGGTTGGAGCCGGCATTGTTAGAGGCAGGCACAGTCCTTTCAGATGAGAGTGACCACTCCACCCCTCCCTCCTAGCAGAGATGGCTAATCAGGAAATGCAGGTTACACCCCAGCTCCCTTTGTGTCACTGTCTGGTGTGAGGTGAAAAACAACCCAACTGTCAAACTGACCCAGACAGGGAATCCACAAACAAGGCAGAGTCACAGAATGGTTTAAGCAAGAAAATGCTCACTTTCTAAAAGTGGCATTTTCAAACGCACAATCTTAAAATCAACTTTACTAAAAGATGTATTTTTAAATTGTGAGTTCAGGGACCCCAAACTCCACATGTCCATCTACTCTCTAGGGGAATCTACGCTTTAATCATATTTAAAGGTAGCCCCCATATTATCCTATGAGAGAGACAGTCCTTGCAACAGTGAAAAACGAATTTAGCAGTATTTCACTGTCAGGACATATAAACCACATTACTATATGTCCTACCTTATCCATACACTGCACCCTGCCCTTGGGGCTACCTAGGGCCTACCTTAGGGGTGCCTTACATGTAAGAAAAGGGAAGGTTTAGGCCTGGCAAGTGGGTACACTTGCCAAGTCGAATTTACAGTGTAAAAATACACACACAGACACTGCAGTGGCAGGTCTGAGACATGATTACAGAGCTACTTATGTGGGTGGCACAACCAGTGCTGCAGGCCCACTAGTAGCATTTGATTTACAGGCCCTGGGCACCTCTAGTGCACTTTACTAGGGGCTTAACAGTAAAACAAATATGCCAATCATGGAGAACCAATTACGTACACATTTTAAACAGGAGCACTTGCACTTTAGCACTGGTTAGCAGTGGTAAAGTGCCCAGAGTAACAAACACAATAAAATCAGAGTCCAGCACACATCAACAACCTGGGGAACAGAGGCAAAAAGTTAAGGGAGACCACGCCAAGGATGAAAAGTCTAACAGGCATGAATTAGTGGATGTGAATAAGGTAAAAAAGCAATGTCATACCTACTACAAAACAACAATTAGTACACAAATGCTGATGTTCTTCAAGATATAACACATATAGAAGATGACACATTACCGTTAAGTGGCTAAATAGAAAATGTGGATTGATCAAGATCACAAGAAATTTTGAACACTTCAGCATCCATCCTCTTAATTCGAAAGAATTTAGTGGTGATGCAATTCATGTTTTTCATATGAAGCAAGCAAAAGGAACTCCTATGAATGTCTGGGAAAAAAGTTTAGTGGCTCTCTGTTTTCCATAACTCTTTCCCACTGGAGAAGGTGGACAACATGATGACTGCCCCCTGCAGACACCAGCAGCTGAATACCACTCAAAGAGATTATGGCCCTCATTCTGACCCTGGCGGTTTGAAACCGCCAGGGCAGAGGGCCGCGGAAGCACCGCCAACAGGCTGGCGGTGCTTCATGGGCAATTCTGACCGCGGCGGTAAAGCCGCGGTCAGAAAAGGGCAACCGGCGGTTTCCCGCCGGTTTACCCCTGGCCCAGGGAATCCTCCATGGCGGCGCTGCTTGCAGCACCGCCATGGGGATTCCGACCCCCTTCCCGCCAGCCTGTTCCTGGCGGTTTACACCGCCAGGAAGAGGCTGGCGGGAACGGGTGTCGTGGGGCCCCTGGGGGCGCCTGCACTGCCCATGCCACTGGCATGGGCAGTGCAGGGGCCCCTTAACAGGGCCCCATAATGATTTTCAGTGTCTGCTTTGCAGACACTGAAAATTGCGACGGGTGCAACTGCACCCGTCGCACCCCTGCAAATCCGCCAGCTCCATTCGGAGCCGGCTTCCTCTTTGCAGGGTCTTTCCCACTGGGCCGGCGGGCGATCTTCTTGAGATCGCCCACCGGCCCAGCGGGAAAGTTAGAATCACTGCGGCGGTCATTTGACCGCAGTGCGGTGTTTGGGTGGTTTCCGCCCGGCGGGCGGCGCCCGCCGGGGTCGGAATGACCCCCTATATCCTGAAGATCCTAGATTTTGCCAGTGTATTCCATACATATTTCATCTCTGTTTGATAGTGACTTGTCTGGACTTCATGCTCCGTGAATAGTATACTGAAGACAGATAATGTAACAGAAAACATAGGAGAAGGGTATTGCATCAGCAAGTGGCCCTTCAAATCCAGCCTAAAAATCAGGTAAGATACATAAGGTGGTCTTTAGTGGATCCCGACTCTTTCTTAGCATCCCTATTCTATAGTTGTACTAATGACTTGGCAGTCTACCTGGAGCCCTCTTCATCAGATCAAGACCTACTAAATGCTTTCTTAGTCAGCGAAGGTCAAACCTCTTCTTACCGTTGATAGTACTAGACCTCCAAACCAGTCTCTGAAATAGTTTGATGGGGGATTTAAGGGGTAGGGCCTGGGAGGAATTGGTACAATCCAACATAATTAAAAGCAGTGATGTTTTGGGGGGAATTATCAATCAGCCCAGTTTTGGCCAGAAGAATACTCCTAGACTGTGGCATCATATACTGGCACAGGATTGGGTGGCTCACTATGAGAAATTGTTTAACTGTAGATCACAGGTTGCTCCAATTGTGGAAGCTAAGACGGAGCGTGTCAAGTCGAACCTTAATTTGACCTTAGATGAAAAATACAGGACTTAAAGGGTCTAACTAGAAATAAGGCGCTGCATGCCCTGATAGAATCCCCCCAGACCTGCTTGTATTGTATAGTGATGTATGGGCTCCTATGTTAACGTTGGTGTTGAATGCAGCAGTGAGGGTGGGTCCTCTGTCTTCCTGTTCTTTAGCTACCATAGTTCCACTTTTTTAAGAAAGCGGATAAGAGTAGGCCGGAATGTCACAGGCCCATTTCTCTCATTGACTCTGTAGTAAAGGTTCTGGGGAGAATGTTACTGGATAGGATGCGCTCCTGGGCATAGGAAAATAATATTATATTGGGTTTCCAATATGGGTACAAGCAGGGTAAGTTAACCACGGACCAGTGCTTGAATCTTTTTCTAGTAGCCAGTAAATATGCTATTACTCGATCTCAGACCATGTATCTTGTATTTATGGACTTGATGGACACGTTTGATCAAGTACATAGCAATAAACTGTGGAGAATACTGCTGGAAATGGGGGTCGACCCAAATATTGTATATTTCCTGCGTGACATCCACTCAGATACCTGTGCTGTGGTGAGATACTCGGCGGAGCTGGCTTGCTCAGAGTGCTTTAAGACAAGTCGTGGAGTTAGGCATGGGTGCATACTTGCTTTGTTCTTGTTTTGTTTATATTTGAATAGCTTGGAAAAGGCATTAGTAGACGTAAAGTCTGATTGTCCTCTATTTGGGACTCACCCGCTGCCAGCACTGTTATATGCAGACGTTGCGGGTCTGATGGTAAGAGCCACAAATGGCCTATAAAAGTTATTGAATGCATTTGATAATTTTATGGGGGAGTTGGATCTATCAATTAATTTGTCAAAATCATATATTGTGGTCGAGGGGCCTAAGCCTTTAAATGAAAAGAAATTCGTTTTAAAAGGCTCCCCCTTAGTTAAAGTTGAGAGTTTCCACTGTTTAGGGGTCCAGTTTAACGCCAAATTAAATGGAAGACCTCTGATAGAGGCATGGAGATTTGATTTGAGAAAATCTATAAGGACGATTTTTAGTTTGGCGGCGAGGTTAGGTAGTCATCCATTGAAAGCCCTAACAAAAGTTTATGAAGCCAAGTACGTCTCTAAGATTTTGTATGGGAGCGAATTATAGGGGTACCTATCTCCTAGGGAGCTATCGATGCTGCACGTCACCTTGATGCTGAGCTAGTCTTCGTGTCCCTACGGAGTCTGAGCTAGAGAACTCATTCCAAGGTAATGAGGGTTGGAGGGCTCTTCTCATGAACATGGCATTGGCAGATTAGGTTTAACACACCTAGCTCTTTTTAGGTTAGAAATTAGGTTCATCACGCTACGGTAATAGGACATATTTCATATCTCATGTAATTTTATGTTATTGCAAGATGGTGAGGGTCTTTGTATTAATGACTCTCGTATTCACAATTCTGTTTCTTGCATTATTCATTATCCTTATCATTGCAGCCCGTGCAACTTATCATTGATTGCTGTTTTGTTAATAAAACCTATTGAAATCTTTACTGCATCTCTTTCATTGCCTGTGTTTGATTGAGACATGTTGTTCATGTGAGAAAGGGGTAATCTCCGTTTAACCACGACACTCCCTGAGATGTAGCACTCTTGAGTCCACGCATAAAAGCTGCCACAAATCACCTTTTACTGTTTGGGTTCTTGGTGAGGTGCTGTTTGTAAGCCAGGAAGGTTGGGATGACAGTTGCAACTTGTAGGACTGGCATAGTCACCTACAAATATGAGTACTGTCATCCTTAAACCAGCAGTCTTGCCTAGAGCAAGAGTCAAACTACGACATGGCGCCACCAACAATGGTGTTTAGGCACTAATTTATGGATACTCTGACTACCACTGTCTCACATACAACAGGTACCCTAAGTACCATTACAGAGACATCCGTGGTCTTGGGGAAGATCCTCCTCAGCTGAACAGGGAGCACCTAATTAGGCTGTAGGTTGTTCGAGCTCAAACCATTAAAAGGACTTTTCTCCCCACTTGGTGTTCTATCTCTTTACTCTCTTCACAATATGGCTAACGCCATAGACATTGCTGACAATGATAGACAAGCATTAACATTACACCTAGTAGCGCATGGCTTAACAGATGAGGGCGGGATGTCACATTCATAGTAGAACCTAGTGAAGCTTACCAAACAGAAATATTTTATTCCTGCATTCACTTTACTAAGGAAGACAACACTACATTCACATTCCACACATACAGAATTGCAAATGTACCAATATGGTACCAAGCATACCAGTATCATGAAATACCGCTCACTTATCAGGAGCATCAGAACTGGTTTGAAGGCGCCATACCACATGTAATACAACCTGTGAGGTTAGGTCCCTTAGGTAATGATGGACCAACGTGGCCTATGTTTGCCACATACACACCTCACCCAGGTATACAAAACTTGCAGACAGCAGATCTGCGAAATCTATACATTGAGCTAGTAACACTATATAGACGACTTGTTCAGTTCATAATGCAAACTCTGAAAACTACACCAGCGTGCCAGCACCACCAGCACCTGCTGGTTCCCAATTGACTACTACTTGGATCAATCCACAAACAGTACATTGCTGGATAGCACAGAAAAAAAATCATCTGGAAGCTGTGTTTCACCATACGGGACCACAGGAAAAACATAGAATTCTTACAATGTGCTTGCCTTTTGGGATGGTTTCCTCGATGGATGACTGTGCCATATGGGGTACAGTCTTCGCTGCAATTAAAACAACCACACATGGTACCCTGACACTTGCCAGTTTACCGGAAGTGTTCAAACAAATTCAGAATGAGTATGGGGCTGCTCCAGCGCTAGATTTGGGGATGAAATTAATGCGTAACTTTGACGCAGTCTCCTCAATCATACTTAGTAACATTAAAGGGGAGATACGCCAGCGCCTCCGAGAGATTCCACATTTGGACCAGGAGAAACAGCTACCAAAAATTATTTCTTGCACCTATACCAGTATGGGATGGGATAGTTTGGGAGCCAAGCCAAAAAAGCTCTAAATATCACCACGAAGGAAGGCACTAAACAAGCACAGGACGGTTCTAAAAAGCACTGGAATAAACAAAAGCAATTTAAAGACGGATTAAATCAGAGAGCTGATTTTCCACACCCAGTGAACTCCGACAGGAGATATACTCTCAGAAATAGAGAAAATATAAAAGCTCCTGACAGATATACTGATTCGCATCCCTCTCGTTCCTTTCACTGGATAGATGGAGCAAGAGTGAGCCAGTCAGAGCGACATCCTGACTACGTGAAACAGAAGAAAGAGTCACCACAGTCTTCAGACAGGAAAGAGGACAAGTCCCCACAACAAAAGCAATGGTTTAAAAAGAAAAAGGTGGCAGCACTGTCAATTAAAAATGCCAGAACACGTTAGAACATTGCTGAAGATCAAGACGTGGGCAGTGACACTCTTAAACAGTGCAGCAGAGGTCATGAGATGTCACCAGAGCCTGAAAGATCATCTGGATGCGACAGCAACTAGCGATTACATTGCAGTTGAGAGTGCAGACTGGCGTGTCCTCCCACCCGACAGGGTTTATGATTTAAAAATCCAAATTGAGGGAGACGGAGAGTGCACCACTGGTGTGATATTTTGGGATGAACTTAGATGTTATATCCTACTGGCCGAGAGGGACTGGCCACCCGAGCACATCTGTAAGCTCCCACATCAGGAAGATGCCATTTTGCCTTCTTTCTCTGATCTTGTTCCAGAAGTGGTAAAACAAGCCTACGCTGTCAACTGGGCTTTAGCGCAGGCACCTGCATTGTACCGCAATCATTTAGGTTGGAGCAAGGATTCTCCTTGTCATATAATACCTATCAGGTCTACACCCCAGCCTCAGCCACAATATCCTGTTAAACATGAAACTAAAGATCCGGTGAGGGAGATCCTAACTCAGCTCGAGTACCAGGGAGTAATTGAGCCCTGTGTCTCTCCAATAAATAACCTATAATTTCCCTTTGCAAAACCAGACTATTCCTACAGAATAGTTTTAGATTACAGACACTTAACCAGTTATACACCCACATATGCTATACAAAATTCACATAGCACAGCACTATTTAACAACAGTGCGCAAAAAATAAAAAACAGCCTTGGATATTTCCAATGTTTTTTTCAGCCAAAACTTAGCAAACAAAAGTAGTGGCCTAAGTGCATTCTCGTTTGGCTCACAAAAACACTTCTGTTGTTTGCCCCAAGGCTACAAGAACAGTCCAGGGCTGTTCTTAGCCTGTGCAACATCAATATTAAATAATATTGATTCTGAGGCGTTGTCTTATGTGGATGACACCTATCTCACAGATGATGATCTCAACATTCATCTTGCCAGGGTCGATCGGATCATTTTAGGGTTCGCAGCCTTTAGTTACAAATTTAATTTTAGGAAAACTAAAATAGCCCTTCTCAGCGTATTATTCCTGGGATACGAGCTATCAAATGAGGACAAGAGCCTGGCCCAGCACTTTCTAGAGAAATGTGCTCAACTCCAACCACCAAATAAAATCAAGAAACTACGGTCTTTACTTGGTTTCTTTAACTTTGACAGAACTTACATTCCTGACTATGCACAACGTATCAAGCCAATTTATGACTTAATACACCCTGATTTTCTAGCAGACACTGGACAGTTAAACACACACGCATCCTTACGGAATTGCAATAGGACATGCTGGAAGCAAAACACTTGTACAAAACAAATTTGGTCATCAGAATAATTGGTGGTACCATTGGGTTCACTTATGTCACTTTTAATGAGGGCTACACGGTACCCATAGCATATAAATCACATTTATACTCAAAAGCAGAACAATGTTTTTCACCCACAGAAAAAATACTAACTGCAGTTCAGATGGCTGTCATCAGGGAGAGACCACTTGCAAGGGAAATGCATTATTGTTGTTAACCCGGTGCCAGTTTTAGAGGCCATCACCAAAGCAAGCGTTCCTAATGCTAAAGCAATGGTTCCCAACCTGTGGTCCGCGGACCACCAGGGGTCCGTGATACATTCCCAGGGGGTCTGCAGGCCTGAGCTGGCAGGAAGACACATCTCCAGCTGGGGCCTCCCAGAAACACGAGCGTGTTTTTCTATTCATTACTTTATTTATGCAGCAGTTTAAAAAGCACTTCAAATTCATCCACCAACTTTCACGCAAAAAATAAAAAGGTCAAGAGAACTCATATGATTAATGTTCCTGCAGGAGAGAGATGGGAGGTTTGACTAGCGATAGTTCTGACTTATGTAAGGTAGCGCAGAGGGTTAACATGCCTGCTGCAAAGAACGTACATTATGCAAATAACAATATTTTATGTGCACAGCACAGTGGGTTACTGCTTTTGTGACAGATTTTTTTGTCACTGTGCATCTCATAAATTACAATTGTAATGTAGCACAGAGAGCTATGAACTGCGGTCAAAGAGCTGCATGCAACCCGCCTGGCAGAAATTAGCAATTTGTGTTAAAAAATGTTTGCTTGCATAGGCATACATTCTTATCATTAAAGTCAACGCTAACCACAGTGTTATGTTCTGATTCCCGAGTTTGCACATCTCCAAACTAAGCATGCTTACAAAATGCCTACCAGTATAGATGACATGTGAATACTACACTTTGTAGTCCACGGTAAAGCGCTCCGATACCCTACAGTGGTATGAAAGGTACTATTAAACAAATGAATTACATGTGACAGAGAGGTTATGGAGAGAACAGAGGCCCTTATGGTTTTACTTCCTTTCCCCACCACATATATATGTGAAAAAGCTTCTCAGATCTTATGTACCTAAAAATAGAAACAAATGGCTTGGGAAATGTAGAATCTGACCAGAGGATTCTGCTTCCCTACATAAAACCAAACATTGAAAAGTTAGTCATCGAGATGCAGTATCGACCTTCCCATTAAAATCTTTTGATTTTTGTGCATATTTTCAAAATAAAATAATTATATCTTTAGTAATTTAAGTATTTGTTTGGTGGGTTCTTGTTTGTGTATTTTTTGCAAATTACTGTTTTAATTATTGAAATTTAAATTGTACAAATTGCTTGGGGGTCCCCGGCTTTCAACAGTGATTCAGTGGGGGTCCTAGGGAGTCAAAAGGTTGGGAACCACTGTGCTAAAGCATTACATCCACATTGGATTCATTGGGCAACCTCCCTGACTGCCACTGATGTAGATTACATCTTTGATCCAAAACTTCAGACACAATAATCTCTCTAATACGAACAGGAATACCCTGCACCTCTAGATATTTTGCCACTTGACAGATACCATGCTGTCATTTACACTGATGGTTGAGCACAACCAGCTGCAGGTACCAAATATCAATACTCAGCCGCTTGCACAGCCGTGAGCGGAGTGCTGAAGGATGGAGTCTTCCACCCTCACAATACCTACACACAGACCCTAGGGGACTGTACAGCTCAACTGGCTGAACTCAAAGCCCTTATACTAGCGCTAGAACACGCAGAGCCAGGATTACTGACTTTAATTGTCTGTGACTCATACTACTGCGTCCAGTCCTACAATGATTATCCTAATCATTGGTGATTGAACGGGTTTAGAGACTCCAAAGGGAACCCCATAAAACACAGAACTCTGTGGGGGAGGGTGGCTGATCTCAAGGATAAGCTACCTTGTGTCCATGTAGTACATACATTGAGCCACCAACGTGTAGGAGTACACGTTATCGGCAAACTTTGGCTGATGAAGCAGCTGTATCTTCAGTTGCTATTGCTTCGGTGGCTGCAGTGACTCAATCTCAGATGAGATTGGATAATAAAATATTGTCTGCCGTGAAAGCTTCGTCTAAAGGCAAGCCTCTCCCAAAAGCAACCCCTATAAAATACTCTTACCACATCAGTACACAGAATGTTGCCCACGCAACACTTCCTGTGGTTGGAGATTGAGTGATCCCCAACCAAGACCAGAGATTAGATCTAATAAAAGCAGTGCATGAGGGTATCCCTTCTGCTGGTATTTCAGCCACAGTAACACTCTTACAGAAACGCATCTGGTCGCCAGGTCTATCCAAACAGACAAATCAATACATCCTTTGTTGAGACATTTGCCAGCGAATCAGGGGCTCTAACATCAAACGCCCATCGCAGACATTCCTCTTAGTATCCAGCAGGCCACTAGAATGTGTGTACCTAGACCATTGTGGTCCCCTTCAACCTGATGAGGCATACAAATACATCTTAGTCACTGTAGATTCTTGTTCTAGATTTCTGTGGGTAAGGCCACAGCGGTCGGCTGACTCTCGAACTGTTATAAAAGACTTGCTGATCTTTATCTGTACATATGCGGTTGTAGCATTCCGCTCAGACCAGGGCCGTGCCTTTGCCTCCAAGGCATTCAGGGACACCATTGGGACGATGGGTGTTGAACTCCCTTACTCCTCACCATAACATCCCAAGGGAAATTTGGTTGCGGAGAGGAGGAATCTTGATCTAAAGCAGTCCTTAACAGCTAGATTATTAGGTTCTGGCCTCACTTGGCTTCATCACCTATATGGGGTCTAGGGAGCACTGAATAATCTGCCAAGACTGTCTTTGGGGGGGCGCACTCCCCATAAGGTTCTCTTTGGGATAACTAATGTTCCAGATCCTGATGGCCCAGGTTTTATGGCAGCAGATACACCTTTTGAAATAAATGAACGTCTCACTGTCTTCTGGGAGCTTCAGCAATTCGCTGATTATAAATCATGCTCCAATGCTGCCACTTTAGGAATAAGGGATTTACCAACAACTTCTAGAGGCTGGATTCTTAAAGTTGGGGATCTGGTTCGTGAGAAGATCGCTGTGAAGGAATTCGGTCCATCATACAGAGCACCGGTCCCAGTTCTGGGGACACAAGGTACCAGAACTGTCATCCTACCATCGCTGCCTGGTTCCAAAGTAAATAGATTCATTTCCATTGACGATGTCAAACCTCACCATGTGGCCGATCCTGCACAGTAGAAAACCAGAGGTCCCATGGGTAGTTCCCAGTCCCCTATCACTACCCAACAGGACGTACCTCTTCAAAGCAGAAATAACACACAAGCCTGACTACACAAGCATGTCCAATGATGTTACAAATACCTCATCGACCATGGGGAGGGTGGAAAATGAGCTCCTTCTGATCCCAGTTACCACTTCAACAACAACACCTGTCCAAGATGAGACTGTTTTCTACACCAACACAACACAAACTGACAATATAGTCTACTAAGAGCCTCCACCCGAAGTGGATCCACCCAACGGTAATGCACCTGCTCCTGTGTTTGCAGAGACTGCTTCTGGTTACTTCATCGATATTGATGACTTTTCTTCAGACTCATCCACTCCTGCGATTGAAAATGTCTCAAAGGCATTTAAGCTGTATCTATGGCTTAAAATAACTATTTCATTCACCCATGGAACTATGTATGGTTCTGCTTAACATTTTTTGCATTATTTCTATGAATTGGTTTTGTGACTGTGTTTTTTTTGCTTATATATGGTCATTAACTTCCTGAATGCTCCTCTGTTGAGCGTGTGGATGAAGTCTTAACTCCATATCTTTCCTCGCATAAGGTCCGAAGAGACTTGTCCCTTATCAACATTTTAGCTGTACCGATTCCTGATTGGATTGTGTGGGATAAAGTTCTATTTGATATATACGGGCTTACTGAGGTCATTCAAATTCCATATGTTTTCAAAATATCCATGACTGATGTAATCACACCTGGTGTTGTATCTGATGATTGGGATGTCCAGCCAGCTGATTCACTGTTAACTGAAATGAAGGACTATTCAGTATTTGAAAGTGATGATGTATACAAAGAATTATGGGGAACTGTTCTGCTGTAACAACTGTGGACATTACTACCTGCACTGTGCAACTAGACATAGATCAACATTTAACCATACACAGAGGGAACACTGTTCAACTCCACCTGTGGGGAGCCCAAAACATTATTCTAATAAATGTACTTATTTTTCTGGGCATGACACAAAAAATCCATAGTCATATTATTTCAAGTTACCGCCTTCAAAAATTAGGAAGATTTCGCCAACTGACACAAAACTGAGTATTCAGATTCCTTTGTTTCCCGCCGTGCAGTTGAAGGTTACGAATACTGGAGAAACACTATTGATCTAAAGAGTGTATGGGGAACACAAGATTGGTAAATACAGGATAGGGAAGCATTATTTAGAGCTTGCCTTATTCCTGTGCAAATGATCTTTTTAAATGACACCATTCAGCAGACATCTTGTCTGGGGTTAGTGAAACTGAAAGAAATTAATACACCCAGTATCCCCACACCAGGAAAATTCAATAACTGGCAATCCTTCCTGAATGTCACTGAGGAAGAACTAGATGAAAAGGTTCAGGCTGGTACCTATAACTCTTCACTTTCCAGTCCCGGCGGGTGGCTATTGTGGCCAATGGACACAAATGGGTGTCAGACACATTTTGTGAATTCCTCATGGGGTTTCAAGATTAGCCGGCCAGACTCTCACTTTGTCCCGGGTCAACACATGGGTAGAGTTACAACATACAGTGTGGGTAAATTGTGCCAACAGTAGGTACAGACTAACATGTTAGCCGCAGTCAGGGAACATCTTAACACTCTTTCGGAAGATATAGACTTGCAGGGCTTCTTGTTAGGTCCTAGAAAGCCACGCTATAAAAGATGAATCTATGCCATATATAATGTGATCTGGAAGCTTTCTCAGATAGCAGCTGCTACGCGTTTAAGGCAGATAGACATGGAAAACTTAGAAAAGGCTTTAGCTGTTGTCGACATCGGCATGAACACTCTGTCCAACAGGATTTATTCCATAACAAACATAGGCCCTCATTATGACATTGGCGGTAAATTCTGAATACCGCAGTGGTGACTGCCGCCAACATACCGCCCAGAGGCGAACATCCGTCTGCCAGATTATGACATACACACACACACAAAACTAACAGAAACCAGCCACAACCACAAATCCGCAATGCTCACTGAACACGATAAACTGTTGGAACTAGTATCATACCGTTACGCCAATAAAACAATGCCCTCCAAATAATGACCCATGAATCACCACAGCGGACATTCAATGGTGGTAAACCGTTGGCGGTGCACACCACCAAGGTGGGAATGACCACCCAAATACAAAACAATACAAGATTAGCCAGACCAAAAAAAAAAAACCTGACACAAATACACACACCCCACCCACCCACCAACAGCACTATAAAACACCCCTCACAACACCCACAAACCTTTGCAAACACTAAAAGTCTGCTACATCTTTCTACGTCAATCCCAGAGACAACTGCACACACATACCACAACTACCCATACATCCATCATGCACCACACACCACACACCCATCCACATCACACATCACCCTCTGCACAACACACACAACACCCATGTCCCCACAATGGCTCCCCTGTTTCACTGATGAGAAGTTACGGGCCATGGTGGAGGAAATAGTCAAGGTAGAGCCACAGCTGTATGGAGCACAGGTACAGCAGATCTCCATTACCAGGAAGATGGAGCTATGGCGGAGAATTGTGGACAGGGTGAGTGCCGTGGGACAGCATCCATGCACAAGGGATGACATTCGGAAGAGATTGAACGACGTACGGGGGAAGGTGCATTCCATTGCAGCAAGGTACCAGCTCGCCATCAGGAGGACTGGAGGTGGACCCTCACCTCCTTCCCCACAGCTGACAGCATGGGAGGAGAAAGTCCTGGCAATACTGCGCCCTGAGAGACTCACTGGAGTAGCCGGAGGACTGGACACTGGTGAGTCACCAAGGACAACCTACCACCTGCCCATACCTGCATGCCATCTCACCCCCTCACCCTGACTCCCTTCACCCCACTCCATCCCACACAATGCACTACCTTTATTACCAACCTAAATGTCAACCCCTGCATGCCATACCCACAACAAGCACATCCCTCCCAGCTCTGCATGCACACCCACCACCAGTGCATGCACTGCCTGGAGAACTACCAATCCCACAATACATCACCATATATAACCAAAGGTGGGAGGATAACACCAATACAATTGGGAAAGCTAGAAATACAGACTATGTCACAAACAAGTACCCTAACAAATCACTTACATCCCCACAGGTACCCCAGGCAATGTCAATGGCGAGGAGGTGCCTTGGCTACCCAGTCCCCCACCACAATATGCCCCCACTCATGACAGCAACTCTGGAGGTCTCGATCTGGATGAACTCCCTGGCCCATCTGAAACTACTGGTCAGTCGGCTACCCCATCCCACAGCCAGTCCACCACAGGCCCCCCTTGACTCAAACACCACAGCAGCCAGCCAACGCCTTCAGACCTCTGTCCCCAGGACACGTCAATCAGTAGTGTGCACACCTGTACATGGACCAGAGTCAACACCACACAGGCAAGACAATGAGGGTCCTGGTGTCAGTGGGAATGGGCACACCATTCAGCGGACACATGCATAGGGGGCCAGGGACAGTCGAAGGATAGCTGTGCGCCAGGGGGAGGACAGACCCTGGGAACCATCTGCCCAGGAGGCACTCACAAATGTCCTTGAGGCATACCAACAATCCCAGGACAGGATGGGTCAGGTGATCAACATTATGCAGGAGACCCAGCGGCTGCATGGGGAACACCACCAGGAGGTCATGCAACACTTGCAGGCCTTGAATACCACCATGGCCTCCATTGCAGGGTATGCTGTCTGACATGGCGAACAGCATGCAAGAATACACAGCACACCAGTGGGCCTCTACCACTAGCCAGTGTACTGACTAGCCCTCCACATCTGCTGCAACTACTAGACAGGAGGCCCTGCCACAGGGTTCACAGGCCACTGATACCCCACCCCCTGCAGAAGGTGAACAACCCGCAAATGTTCCCTGCAACCCAGACTGACACCAGAGACAGTTGCCAGACCACCACCAGGAAATGAGCCCCTCCAGAATGTCCCCCTTCTGTTCCACTGTGTCACCTTGTTCACTTTGAACTGCCACTGCTCCTCTTCCCATGGCCCCTAGGAATTGATCCTACATATGTGTTTCAGCAGTCTGTACATGTCACAGCATTACACTGTTATAACCACACCAGCATCTGCAATAAGGGAAGACATAGCTGACAGTCAGTTGGGATGCACAGGTAGTGACTGGCATCATACTATAGTCACACAGCACATCACTTAAATGGAGAAATGTAAAGACCAACAGTCTTACCTGAGTGTCATTGGACGTACTGCTGAATGACATGTGTCCTTTTGTCCACATCCTCCTCTTCCGCCTCCTCCCTGTCCTCATTGTTCACTGCTGCCACAGGTGCATTGTCACCCCCTCCCCCTGCAGATAGGGCATATGGGGCCAGATGTATCAAGATTTTGCTTGGCGAGTCTCAAATAGCGAATTTTAAGAAATCGCTATTTCCTGCACGCAAAATGTGATGTATCAAATTCGCGAGTCGGAAATAGCGATTTCTTAAAAATCGCGAATGCAATTTTCGAGGTCCAAATACCGAATCGCAAATAAAATTGCGATTCGGTATTTGAAAATCGCAAATTGCGAAAACGGTTACCCGGCACAGCCTGATGACATCATAAGCAGGAAGTGAGTCAGCCCATGCTGTTTCCAGGTACCACACCCACAAGAGCAGTCAAAGAGTCACAGACCAGCCCCAGGGAGGCTATTGTGGGAGCAAGCCAGGACCTAACACCAACATGGCCAATGCCGGCAATGGGAAGGAGAAGGGAGACAGGAAGAGGAAGCTGAAATTCAGTGAGCAAGAATTGGAGGTGCTCACTGAGGAGGTGGTCAGGAGCCATGACCGGTTCTTTGGGAAGAGCTCACTCCAGGTACCAGAGAGTGAGAAGCAGAAACTTTGGGCTGACAACCAGACGAAAATCTGCCCAGTGGGGGTTGTGCAGAGCTCGGTGGAAGAGATACACAAGAGGTGGTACGACCTGCGTTCCCGTGCCAAGGAGAGGGTGATCAGCAGCCTAAAGAAGGCAAGGAGCACAGGAGGTGGACCATCCACCCAGATACCCTCAACCCCAATGGAAGACCTGGTGGAGTCCACACTGCTTCCAGAAGCTGTCAGTGGGGTCACTGACATTGACACTTCCGGCACACCCAGCACCAGCAAAGGTAAGTCCAATAATGATGTGTATCTCCATATGTGCATGTACAAATGCCCCATAGGAAATAGCAAGTAGTGCAAAGCATTGTGATAAGTAGTCCATTCTACATCTTACATGCAGCACAACAATGCCTTATGGGAGTGGTAGTCCATAACCCTGAGCTGAAAATAGCACATAGATAGTAATTAAGTATACAGACACACAGAAGAACAACACACACAACTCACAGTGATACGATGTAAGTGTACATTTATTACCACTGTGCAACATTTGGTGATACATTAATAAATGACATGCTGCACATTGTCATTGCAGATGGCTCAGGCCCAGCAGCAGCAGAACGTGCCAATGTGGGGGATGCAGAAACACAGCCACTGTCGGACTCAAACACCAGTGAGTCATTGTGTGTAGCACCAATCAGACGCAGGGCAAGTGTGTTACCTCTCCACAAGTTGAACCTGGACTCCGATGAAATGCCGGATGAAGGCCACAAACCACCCCCGAAGCTAGATCCACAGGAAGGCAGCAGTCCCTGACCCAGCGTCACTCAACTCCCCGTAGGAGGCCTCACGATGCAGGCACACAGCACACAGATGAAGGCGAGGGCCCATCAATCTTTGGCGGCCTTGAAGCATCCATGCTCAAAGTGCAGCCCCTGCAATGCAAAAACATGAGGGCAATGCACAGGCAGTTGCAGTCACACAATGATAATATGGGAGGACTGCACAAGCAGTTGGAGTCTCTGAATGCAAACATCTCCAAGCTGCATGAGGGACAGCAAACAGCTGCAGATAACACGAAGGAACTGACAAATGCCATTAAGGAACTCTGTACTGAGATCAGGCATGGGCGGGTGAGCCACCGCAGGCACCAATGGCAATTCATGGGAATGTTCAATGGCTTTTGCAGATCCGTAAATCGGCTCGCTACTTCAACTGCCCTGATATCATGGCGTGCTGTGGCCGCACAGGTGGAGGCAGCACATAGCAGTCGGGACGTTGCACAGGGATTGGTCCAAATAACCAACGTTCTGTATGCTATGCAGACAGCATACAGTGCTACATCCAGCGTACTGGGTGTTGGGGATACTGAAGAGTCCTCTAGCCTCAGCAATCTTGCAGTCCCCGTGATGGATCCTAGGCGTCGCAGTGCCAGGCACAGTACTGCCTGTGAGCCTGATACAAGAGGTGCCGGCGAGGCCACTGCGCACTCAAGTGGAATGCATGGATGTAAGAAGTGACATTGAGGGCCACAGGGGACTACCTTCACATGTAGCAATACAGTAAAACTATGATGATAATAGTGTGACACTGTTAATGGCTCATGTCTGCCTATTGTGCATAGCTTTGTGCTAGTGACACATATATTACCTGAAGTCAAGGTAATAAAGGTGCTAACTACCGGAAAACATGTCAGTGAGGTGGTGTTGTCATTACTTACATCTGAAATGATTGTGCATGATGACAGCACGCCTTTGCCTGCCCTCTGCTGCACTGGTCCTGTCTGCTGGCTGTAGGGGTGGTATGGGATCATCATCCTCATCTGAGTCTGGCTCCGATATTTCCACAGGTATGCCCCTGGTGGTAGCTATATTGTGCAAGATCGCACATGTGGCCACTATTCTACAGGTCGTGTCCGGGCTGTACAGTAGTGCTCCTCCACTTTTGTGGATGCACCGGAAGCGACTCTTCAGCAGGCCAAAGGTGCGCTCCACCACATTGCGGGTTGCCCTGTGTGCTGAATCGTATCTCCGCTCTACTGGTGTTGCAGGATTTAGGTAGGGCGTCATCATTTAGGTGCACACTGCGTAGGCACTGTCTCCTGGAAGGAACAGAGGGTATAATGAGTAGCTGTGCCATCTGACGTCACACTGCCATCAATGCAACATTGTAAAGTTGCAAAATACCTAGTAGATATCCTTCACCAAATTCCTCATCTAGCTGTCTTGTGTAAATCCCGCTGTGGCGAAAGATGTACGAATCATGTGTGCTCCCTGGGTACCTGGCCACGAGATCAGTTATGATGTAGGAGGCATTGCATATCACCTGTATGTTCATTGAATGTTGGTTTGTACGGTTGCGGTACACATACTCTGTGGCCGATGGTGGACAGATTGCATCATGTGTCCCATCTATGGCACCTAGGACATGGGGGAACTGTGCTATCTGGTAGAAATCGATTTTTGTCTGTATTTCCTGTGGGGTGTGGGGGAATCTGATGTACTGGTGTATCCTGTTCAGCATGGCATTTAGAAATGCATAGAAAAATCTAGAGAGGGCACTATGTGATACCCCTCCAGCTGCTGCTATGACCCCTTGATAGATCCCTGAGGCTAGTAGGTGCAAGGAGCATAATACCTGCACATGGGTGGGTATGCTATTGGTCCTGTGTGTTGTGCACTGCAGTATGGGTTGTAGCTCAGCTATCAGGTCAAGTATCATGGCTGAGCTCAACCTGTACTTGTCATATATCTCCTCCTCAGTCTGGTCAAAAAGGGTTATGCGCACTCTGAAAAGGCGCTCCTGTCTCCTCCTCCCTCTCCTGAAACCTGCCAAGATCCTCATTCTCCTCACCATAACGTAGAGTGCAGCCATTGTGGAAAAGAGGCTGAGGCATTCTGGGCCTCTTTATATAGGTTGCACCTGGTTACCACCTGGTTTCAATTCGTGGTAAATTGCATGTGCAAAAGGCCATTCTGCGAATATACGCAATTTGCAAATTTTTGATGCATCGCATAGCGACATGGTTTTGCGTGTCGCAATCTGTGTATCGGAATTTGTGACATGAAATACCGAATCTCTATTTGTGAGTCGCTATTCGAGCTCGCAATTTGCGATATGCAAATAGCGATTTGTTTTTTCATGTTGCAAATTGCGATACGCAGATTGCAACACGCAAAACCATGTTGCTTCGCAAAAAATCGACATTTTTGTGATTCCTTGTTTTTGGCCTGTGAATGTCTTTCACACATCGCAAAACAGGTTTTTGCATTCACAAAAAGGCCAATTTTTGCGATTTGCACCGTTTGCGAATGCTAAAACGTTTGATACATCTGGCCCATGGTGTCTGAGGGCCAAATTTCGCAGAATGCAGCACACCACAACAATCTTTAAGACCTTCTCAGGGGAGTAGCATAGGGATCCACGTGTCAGATGGAGGTACCTGAACCTGGCCTTCAGGAGACCGAAGGTGCATTCTACAATCCTCCTGGTACGCCCATGAGTATCATTGTACCTATTCTCAGCTCCTGTTCTCAGATTCCTAACAGGGGTCAAGAGCCAGGACAGGTTTGGGTAGCCGGAGTCACCTGGAAGAAGTGAGGGACACACATTAGCCATGCACTATGTGATGAGGTATGGCTCCTGTAGGCATACACAGACATACATTGGGTGGGGACTCAAACTCACCTATGAGTCACACTCTGTGCCTCTGTAGTCATGCCATCAGCTGTGGGATGCTGCTATTCCTCAGGACAAAGGCATCATGCACAGATCCAGGATACTTGGCAGTGAGGTGGGACCATCTGGACACTGAGAGAGTGGAAACTCTTCCTATTCCTTTACACCTGTTCATTGGCCCTGTGAGGGACTAAGGCAATATGGGTCCCCTTGATGACTCCAATCACATGTGTAATGTGTCTACAATTGTGTAGAATCCAGCCTTCACAGTGGGCAAATCATCAACCTGGGGGAATGCAAAGTAGCTGAACATGTGTTTGAGCAAGGCAGGAAAAACCCTTCCAAGTACAATAGAGAACATAGGCTGTGACATTCCTGCAGCCAAGCCCACAGTCACCTGGAAAAAACCTGTTGCCAGAAAATGGAGCACTGATAGTACCTGCACAAGAGGGGGAATTACTGTGGTGCAACGGACAGCAGGTAGCAGATCAGGCTCCAATTGTGCACATAGCTCTGTGATAGTGGCCCTGTCCAGACGATAGGTGAGTATGATGTGCATGTCCTCCAGTGTAGCCAAGTCCACAAGGGGTCTGTACACAAGTGCTTGCCTCCTCCTCCTATTCCTCCACAGTAGTTGGTACCTAAGTGAGCCAAGTAAAAAGGGTGTGACAGGACCTGTGGACACACAACATCAAAGTACACAGAGCATGTGCAATTCCTTATTGGCTAACATGGGCCTCTATGGAGTACAGGAACCAAAGATGATCAACGCCGGCAGTGATGGTGTTCACCGGCGCAGATGTGACTGCCGTTTTCTTTCTACCACTTCACTTGATTCCTGACTTTCCATTGACTGCATCTCCACTGCGTGTGCTGTTGTGACCTGTGTCTGGCCCGTGAAACAGGGGAAAGGACCACAGCCTTCATGTAGCGGAGTTGGAGAGGCTCGTGTATGGGGTCCTACCCCTGTATGAGCAGTTGTATGGGCCTCCAGAACAACAGGTGAGAACATCATGGGTACGCTGCATGCGACATTGCTGCATGTAGATGAATGTGTTTGCTGGCAGTGTGTCATTTGAGGGGGTATGGCTGCAGGCAATGTGAATGTAGATGTACGGGTCATGTGTGTGCTTGATGAGGGGCAAATGCACTATGTAGGACATATGTGTGACAGGCTGGATTGTGTGGTTCATGGTGTCCTTCTATGTGTGTTTCCTCTGCAGGTCAGCGCCCATCAGAAGAAGGGGTTGTGGCGTGCCATCGCCAAGGACATGTGGACCCAGGGGGTCCATAGCCGGCGGAGCACCCACTGTAGTAAACGGTGGGAGGACCTGAGACGCTGGGCCCGGAAGGGTGCGGAGGCCCAGCTGGGGACGGCCTCCCAACGAGGGAGGGGTGCCTGTCAGAGACTGACACCCCCAATGACCCACATACTGGCAGTGGCCTACTCAAAGCTTGATTGCCACTTGAGGGCAGCACAGTAGCCACAAGGGGATGAGTACTGTGTGTGTGATATTCATTATTTTTTGCATGGCATGGGAATTGGGTGCAGGGTTCTAGTCAGCGGATGCCCCAATATGACAGTTTATACATTTCTGCGTGGTCCTGCTTAGATATGTAGGGTGGTATGCATATTTGGAATTGATAGGTAGCTAGCTTGCCATGGCAGACAGGGTTTAGGTGGTCTCAGTAGGTTTGCAGATGGTAGTGTTTGGGACCTACCTGCTGTAGTACCTAGCCATTAGTATGCCACTGTGGTCCATACTGCCCATTCTTAGTCCCAGTGAGTGATAGTGATGTGTATGCCATCTTTGCTGTTGGTGCTGTGATTGACCCTGTGCTCCTTTTCTCCCCCTCTCCTTTGTCATCCTGTCCATGTGTGCATTAGCATAATCTGTTGAAGGAGCAGGGGCTGCGGCGAGTGGGGGGCTGCAGCCCACTGGACCCAGGAGGCAGAGTCCACTGATGCCGAGGGGGCCAGTGGGACGGAGGGCAAGGGGAGCACCACTGGGGAGACAGGAGCTGATACAACTGACTCTGATTCCTCCTCTGATGGAAGCTCCCTGGTGGTGGCGGACCCCACTGGGACCAATCCAGCAACTTCATCTTCCGTCACCCCCATACCAGCACCGCCCTCCCAGTAACCCCCCACCGAGTTGCCTGTGCCCGCTCACCCAGGAGGGTGGGCGTCTCCTTCGCCCCAGGCACCTCAGGCCCTTCCCCAATCTGCCCTGCTGCCCTCAGTGAGGAGGCTATTGACTTCCAGAGATCCATGTCTGTAGGGCAGTCAATCATATTGAATGCCATCCAGGGGCTGGCATCCCAGATGCTGCAATGCAATGCCTTCCTGGAGGACATTCACAGTGGCTTGGCGGCCCTACAGAGATTGGTTCAGGCTCTGGCCTCCTCTCTGACAGCAGCCAGCGTCCCTGTTTCTTCCATCCCCCCTCCAACTACCTCTTCCTAATCACTGTCTCCTCTTCCCCAACCCATCCCACGCACACATTCTGACAAGCATGCACCCAAAACAACAGACAGGACTTGCACAGACAAACACAGGCCCGACACTTCAGTCCACAGGCACACACACAGCCAACACACAGATGTACACACAACATTAGCCACTCCCTCCACTGTCTCCCCCTTCTCCTCCTCCTCCTCCCTCACAGTCACATCAGCACTCACAACTGCATGCACAGCATCAACAGTCCCAGATTCTGCCACCTGTACAGCCTTGCCCACAGTCACCACAACAGCAGACCCGCAGACATACACCCCACAAACCACATGTGCATTCACCACAATCACCACCGCATGCAGCACACCGAACTCACTTGCAGACACCACTGTAACATCCATCCACACGTCCTGTTTTCCTCCCCCACCTTGTCTGCCCCCCTCCAAAGACACACAAACGCTCTCACTCAGACCCCCAACAGCCATCCACGTCACCTGGACGCACACTGTCCATACACCTGCATCCAGGTCCAGTACACCTTGTCCTCCAACAACCACTCCCTCTACCTCCACTCCCATACCTCCTCCCACATCCCACCACACTGGTCCTAAGAAGTTTTTCCTTTCCTGCCTTGACCTCTTTCCTCCCCCACCCCGACCTGCCCATAAGAGAAAAGTCCCACCCCCCAGCCCAGTACCTCTAGTTCCAAATCGACTCCTGTTCCTCCCCCTAAGTTTACTCCTGCCACTAAGGTGAAGAAGGGTGGCACTCCGGCCCCCTGTCCCAAGGCCACTCCTCCACCCCCAAGCCAGAAGGGCAAGGACCCGCCCCCTCCCAAACCCAAGCCCAAGGCCCCTCCTGCAAAGAAGAGTCCCCCTTCTCCCCCCACCCCCACCCTGCCCCCTGAGGTGCCTGCCTACCATCGCCATGAAGCCCCTGCCCAGTGGAGTGACTAGGCTGTCAGAGTTAAGTTGGGCCTTGGATGTTGCCCTGTGGATAATACCTGACATTGGACTAGACAATGACCCTTTGTATTTAGTTGCCTCAATTGCTGTGGCTGCAGGTCAAGCGAAACATAGAGGCTGGACCTAAGGTATGTGTCCTGGCTTTTTTTCACTTCTGGCTGATGTTGCTGTTGTTTACGCTGCAGATTGTTCTGGGTGTGTGTTGTGTGTGTGTCACACTCCCATCCCTTCCTCCCTCCCTTGTGTGCTAGGCGGCTGAACTCACCGTCGCAACCTGGATGGCCATGGCGTAGTACAGAATCGAGAAGACTTTCAGTTCTGGGTCCATGGTGGCTGAGGACTCCTCTGTGTTCCTGGAGGTGAGTGTCTAATTTTATATGCTTTGTTTCCACCATGCTTTTGGTGGTGTTGCTAATGCCCCGGACATCCTGGCAGTCTGTTATGTCATAATATGGTGGGTGGATCCTTGTCTTACGCCTGGCTGGAGATGGCTACCGCCATGTTCAGTGGTCGTACCGCACTGGCGATTGGGCTGGTACATTGGCTGTCTATGGGAGGGATCACCAACATGGTCATAATTTGGCAGTCATTACCGTCGGCCTGGTGTTGGTACTACCGCCATCACCAGCGTGGCGGTCAGCTGACCGCCAATGTCATAATGACCACCTTAGTGTTGTCTGAGATTGGTATCTCTCAGACAGACATGTCCCTTCTAGAACATGGACAAAGTCAGCTGCGTTCCATCATGCAGTTAGGTTGGACATTACAGACTCTGAAAAATGGCTGTGTTCCATGGAAGTACATTAACCGTAGTGACTTGTGTGCTGCTTTTAATTTATCCAAAGAAGAACAGACAATGGCTAAAAGGGAAACTAGTTTTACCATGCTACACATAGAAAAGTTAGAGAAGTTGCCTTTTACTGTTGCAGAAAGTCAGTTGTTGGAAATGGTCTTTCTGCATGGTCACCCCCAAATGTTTTACCTTTTCCCTTCTCTTTTTCTGACCTCATTTTGCTGGCTTTAGGACTCTGAACACTTTACCACTAATAAGCAGTGAAAAAGTGCATATGCTCTCTCCCTAAAACATGGTGACATTAGCTCATACCCAATTAGCATATATATTTTACTTGTAAGTCCCTAGCAAAGTGCACTACATGTTTCCAGGGCCTGTAAATTAAATACTATTAGTGGGCCTGCAGCACTGGTTGTGCCACCCACATACGTAGCCCTTAACCATGTCTCAGGCCTGCCATTGCAGGGCCTGTGTGTGTAGTTTCACTGCCACGTCGACTTGGCATTTAAAACTTGCCAAGCTTAAAACTCCCTTTTTTCTACATATGTCACCCCTAAGGTAGGCCCTAGGTGGCCATAGGGCAGGGTGCTATGTAGGTAAAAGGCAGGACATGAACATATGTGTTCTATATGTCCTGGTAGTGTAAAACTCCTAGATTTGTTTTACACTGCTGTGATGCCTGCTCCTTTCATAGGATACCATTAGGGCTACCCTTATATACTGTTTGAGTGGTAGATTCTAATCTGAAAGGAGTAGCCAGGTCATATTTAGTATGGCCAGAATGGCAATAGAAAATCCTGCTTATTGGTGAAGTTAGATTTAATCTTGCTATTGTAGAAATGCCACTTTTAGAAAGTGAGAATTTTTCTACACTCAAATAATTCTGTGCCTTCCAATCCTCGTCTGGCTAGGTTAGTTGACAGCTCCCTTGTGCATTTCACTCAGACAACCCCAAACACAGGATACTCAGTCACACCTGCACACATCTGCATACTGAATGGATCTTCCTGGGCTGGGAAGGTAAAGGGCCTGACACTTGCATGTCAAAGGACAGTGGCCTGCCCTCACACAATGGATTGCCAAACCCCCTATTGGGACCATGGCAGACAGGATGGAATGGAAAGGGGACCTAGTGCACTTCTAAGCCACTCTTTGAAGTCTCCCACACTTCAACACACACATTTGGGTATTTAAAAAGGGCCTCTGACCCTATCAACTCAGACACGTCTGGACAAGATACCGCTGGTGAAGAAACTCTGAACCAGACCCTGCAACCTGCCAAGAGGAACTGCCTGGCTGCAAAAGGACTCACTTGACTGCTTTTCTGCAAAGTACTGCTGCCCTGCTGTTGCCCTGCTGCCTTGCTGCCCTCTGGTTCTGCTGAGAAGTGCTCTCTAGGGGTTTGGATAGAGCTTGCCTCCTGTTCCTTGAAGTCTGAGGACCAAAAAGACTTCCTCCTGCAAAGAACTCCTTGTGCGGCAAAAATGTGACGCACAGCATGCCAGAAACGACGCACTGCCTGCATTGTGGTGAGAAAATCACAGCACTCAGAACTGGAACGATGCAGTCCGGCTCACCGAGAGGAGATCGAGGCAACGCCAGCATTGCGACCGGAACTTCGATACACGGCCCACTGGATTGACGCATAGCTGAGTCGGAACGACACAGCCGGACTTCCTGTGAGAAAAATCGACACAGCACTTGCCATGCAACAGAAATTTCCCTGCATCGCCTGCCATATCGACACAGCTCCTGTTGCTTCATCCTGCTCGCCCAGGATTTCTCAGCATTGTCCCAAGGGCGTCTGAATACCACACAACCCGAAGAGGATCCAAGTCAGTGTGCTGCAAATCCACACAAAGCCTTCCCTGCTTGGAAAATTATCGACGCATCGTCTGTGTGCGCCTGGAGAAACCGACATACACCTCCCTGTTTTCCACACGTCTCCACCTCTGCAGTCCCTTGCGGAGAAGTTGAACGCAAACCAGGTACTTTGTGCTTGCAAGAGACTCTTGTTGTTTTTTCAAGACTAAAGAATCTTTTTATCATTCTCTGAAGTGATATTTCAACGTGTACTTACCAAATCTTGATCGTTTTTGACCTACATTTAACTAGATAAATATTATATATTTTTCTAAACACTTGTGGTGTATTTTTGTGGTGTTATGCTGTGTTGTTGCATGATTTAGTTCACGAATACGTTACACATTGCCTTCTAAGTTAAGCCTGGCTGTTCAGTGCCAAGCTACCAGAGGGTGGGCACAGGATAATTTGGACAGTTTGTGACTTACCCTGACTAGAGTGAGGGTCCTTGCTTGGATGGGGGGTAACCTGACTGCCAACCAAAGACCCCATTTCCAACATCCATCAACGGTGAGGCTTTAACGTGGCATCATTAATTTGCCCATTTCCACTTTTGGTTTTTCAAAATGCCTGAAACATTTTGCAGTGGGCAGATACGAGCTGCTAGGCTATAGTTATATTAAAGAAGAGTGGAAGTTACCCTTTGAATGCAAATGTTTGAACGGCTAGATAGAGGACTTTCTCAGTGGAAGCGAATGTGAGACTACTGTCAGTCATTCAATGATCTGTAAACAGGTGTCCCTTCATTGCTTTTTCAATGCGGGGGTCGCAAACTTGGCTTGTTTTCTGAAGGGTACTCCCGTCCCTTTTATTCGACCAGCATTTCATGCACTTTCAAACAGAAGTTATGTAGTGCTGAGCGACCAAGGCTGTTGTGGTATGTGACCAGGAATTGCCTACGCAATTTCAGTCTCTAAGGTTGTTACGTGTGACAGACATGTTTTTTCCCCCCCCACACAAGAGACAAATTTATCAGAAATGTGGCCTCACATTGATATTCCTAATGTAAATTATGACAAGCTGAGCAGAATAAAGTTGCTACTTTTCCAAAAACAAGTTGCACTGACATCGGATAGAGAGATGTATGCACTCCAGATACCGAGATCATCAGCCGAGATGCAATCCCTATTAAGTACCAACTTTTCCAAGCACTTTGGAGAGCTTACAAATAGAAAAATATGTGGAGCACTCCTATGAATAGAATAAATATGTACAAACTTTTGAAAAAAATGAAACAGACACAAAAAGAGATGCAATCCCTAAACACCAAATATTTTTAAAAAACAATATTTATATCATCTTCAACAGTATCTGACAGTACAAATTAAACATACATAGATCAAAAACAAACACAAAAATGAACCAATGTTTATAACATCTTCAACAATATTTGACAGTACAAGTTAGACAAACAGTATTTGACAGTGCAAGTTGGACATACATAGATCAAAAACAAACAATAAAATAATATCCAAAATAAATCCATCCAGAAAAAATCCTGATGGTGATTATAAGACTCAACCAAATCACAGAATTCAATCAGAAATTGTTCCGTTCATGATCGTAAAGTTCACTCAGATTGGAAAAAACAGCCAACAACTCCAGCCGACACGTGTGTCTCGTCCTAGTTGGGACTTTATCAAGGCTCTTGAGGGGGTAATTTTCCATATCCTAGTCTCGGATACGTGAATGTAATCATTTAGTAAACTGTCCCATCGAACACATGAACATGTGAAAACTCGCTCGTCTCGCTAAATTCGTCTGCCAAATAGCATTTGGAACAGCTCGCAATGTATTTATTGAAAGTCCAGAGAAAACGTCATTGCATCTACATTTAGAGGCAGCAACTTTGGAGAGCTGGTTTTGAGAATTTTCAACGCTTCGAGCACTACCGGGATTGTCCATTTCTTTAAGGCTGTTGTGTCTGGATTCATGTCCATCTTCCAGATTGTCTTCCAAGTCATTCTTTCGGCCAACCATTCACTCTTTTCAAGTGTGTTTGGCGGCTTTCCTATAATTTTGGCATTAATAGGTGGAATACTACTGCTGTTGGTTCTGATTTGCAGTGGTTTCCAGCTAAGCGGAGTCATGGAGCCCCTGCCACCAGCTCAGCTGTGCTGTGAACGCATGGGTCAGTTCTTTAATGCTCCATTGCTGGAAGAGTTTAAGCGTGATTGGTCATTGTCATTCCGACCTGTTCTATGGTGTGTGCAGCTCGTCTTGCGCTGCGTGTGGTGCCTCTTCAAACACTTGCCTACAGTGTTTCTTGCTGTTCCGCCAGTGCCTCCTGTGGACCAAGAACTGCTGATGTCCCTAATGAGGGTACATTCATGGTTGTGCCCCTTGAGACTAAGACTGATTCGCGAAGCCACTTTTGTGCTGCCCTTGGTGAATGATCTGGCTCTTTTTGGCGCTGTGGAGAGTGCCACTCCTGCAGGTGGACCTGCATAGGAGACTGCCACGCACGACTGCTCTGCAGATCCATCTGCCTATCCTTTCATCGATCTAACATCTGAGGATATGGCCTCTTTCCTGAGGTCCTTTACATTCAATGGCTTCGAAGATACTCTTCAAGAGCATGACTACTGTTAAATGGATTTGATGACTGGCTTATCTTACCAAATTCACAGTTTGAATGTATTGCTCTTACTTTGGCCTGCTGTGCTTGTCATGGTGAACATTATGGCCCTCATTACAACCATGGCGGTTGGTGTTAAAGCGGCGGTAAGACCGCCAACAGGGAGGCGGTAAAAAAATGGAATCACTACCATGGTGGAAACTGCCAACATAGACAGCCACTTTAACACTCCGACCGCCACGGCGGTAGAAACAAACACTGCAGTGGTCACCGCAAACAGACAGGCGGAAGACAATGTACCGCCCACACTGTTAAGAGAGGCCAATCCCCCACCTTTACCGGGGTGGAACCAACGCGAACAAAAACACGGCGGAAACAGGACATGGGGCAGGTGAGGAGATGGGGGCATCCTCCGGTGTACAGACCACTGGTGGACCTGTTGACAATGGAAGAGAGACATGTAATAGTCCCCTACAGACTTGATCATGCAACAATCCATGAACTGTGTGCCCAGTTGGAGCCAGACCTGATGTCAGCTATCCGCCATCCCACAGGAATCCCCCCTCTAGTGCAGGTCCTGTCAGTACTCCATTTCCTGGCAAGTGGGTCTTTTCAAACGTGTTGTCCAGAGTGTTGTCTGCCCTGCTGAAACACATGCGCTGCTACGTCGTGTTCCCCTCAGGTGGAGGATTTGCCTACAGTGAAAGGTGACTTCTATGCCCTGGGACATATCCCCAACATTATAGAGGCCATTGATGGGACACAGGGTGGCATTGGTACCACCCCGCAGGAGTGAACAAGTGTACAGAAACCGGAAGAGCTACCATTCAATGAATGTGCAGATGGTGTGTTTGGCCGACCAGTTTATCTCCCATGTGAATGCCAAGTTTCCAGGCTCAGTGCATGATGTTTACATTTTGAGGAATAGCAGCATCCCTTATGTGATGGGGCAACTCCAGAGGCACCATGTGTGGCTAATAGGTGAGGACAAGGACCTTATACCGTGTGAATAGTTGTCTGGGTCTGGGGTGTCCCTAAGGGTTAGTGTGTGTCTAACAGTTGTCCCTCGACATTTGCAGGTGACTCTGGGTACCCCAACCTGTCATGGCTACTGACCCCATTGAGAAATCCCAGGACAAGGGCAGACAAACGCTACGAGGCACATGGGCGAACTAGGAGACTGATAGAAAGGACCTTCAGCCTCCTGAATGCCAGGTTCCGGTGCCTCTATATGACAGGTGGTTCTCTCTACTACTCACCAAAGAAGATGTGCCAGATCATCGTGGCCTGCTGCATGCTGCACAACCTTGTTTTGCGACAACAGGTGCCTTTTCTGCAGGAGGATGGTCCAGAAGGAGGTCTTGTGGCAGCTGTGGAGCCTGTGGACAGTGAAGAAGAGGATGCAGAAGAAGAGGATATTGACAACAGAAAAAACTTTATCCAGCAATACTTCCAGTGAGACACAGGTAAGAAGATGTCACTGGCTCACACATCTCATACAATTGTTAGACCTATCATATGTCTGTCACGTTCACCCAGTGTATGGACCCTGACTTGTCACTTTGCCTTTCCATTTCACCGATGTGGGTCCCACTGTGTGACCTCTGCTATATTACCTCATGGACTAGAGCTGTGTGATATAGGTATGTCTACAATACAATCGACATTGCTATTTATCTTAGTCATTGCAAATACACATTTGTGAAAGCACAGACTGACTCCAGATTGTTTTGTGATTCAAGGGTGTTTATTTCAGTGCAAATTAGTGGAGGGGATTGTAAAATGGGCAGGGGGAATGGTGGAGGATTGTCCATGGCAGAGTCCAGTCTATTTGTTTCACAGGTGCATTGTCCAAAGGGGCATAGGAAGTGGAGCTAGGGCAGTTGATGGATGGACAGGGTGACGAAGTTGGACAGAAGGATGACATTCAGGGTGGTCTTATTTCCTGGCAGGGGTCTTGGCATTGTTCTTTGTCCTTGTCCTGGATCTCAGGGACCGTTTGCGGGGTGGTTCTCCATCTGCAGGGGGTGGGGTGCTGGTGTCGTGGCGCTGTGGCGGTGCCTCCTGTCCACTAGCGCTGGCGGAGGTGGTGGGCTGTTCATCATCCAGGCTAGTGCCAGGGGCCCCTTGTTGTGCGACAGTGTCCCTCCTGGTGTTCACAAGGTCCTTCAGCACCCCTACAATGGTGACCAGGGTGGTGTTGATGTACTTGAGTTTCTCCCTGATCCCCAAATACTGTTCCTCCTGCAGCCGCCGGGCCTCCTGAAATTTGGCCAGTACTGTTGCCATCATCTCCTGGGAATGATGGTACGCTCCCATGATGTTGGAGAGGGCCTCGAGAGTGGGTTCCCTGGGCCTGTCCTCCCCCTGTCGCACAGCAGTCCTCCCAGTTCCCCTGTTTTCCTGTTCCTCTGTCCCCTGAACCGTATGCCCACTGCCACTGCCCCCAGGTCCCTGATGTTCTTGGGGTGGTGGGTTTGCCTGGGTTCCCTGTAGTGGTGGACACACTGCTGCTTGATGTGTCCTGGGGACAGAGGGATGGGCCTGCTGGGTGGGTGCTGTGGTGGTGTTTTCTGATGGGGGAGGCTCTGTGGTGGCATGTGCCAGTGTCAGGGGAACCGATTGTCCTGAGGTCCCAGATGGGCCGGGCTGGTCATCTTGATCCAGTTGGACAGAGCTGCTGTCATCACTGTGGGCATCTTCTGTGGGGGGAGTGGACATGTCTGGAACCTCCTGTCCGGTGACGTTGGGTAGGGGTCCTGCAGGGGTGCAAAGGCATGATTATTGCATCTGTGTGTGCCATTGTGTGCAATGGGAGGGTGACCCTGTACTCCAGTGCTTGCATTCTTGTGTAGGACCTTGTGTGATAGTTGGTTTTGGGGATCTGTGTGGGTATCTGTAGTGGACATGCTTTGGTGATGGGTGTCCATGCTTTGTTGTTGCATGCAGGGCTTGGTATTGGGATGTGTGGGTTGTGATAGTGGGGCATATGTGAGGTGTTGGAGTGATGGGGTTGAGGGTGAGGGTGGGGTATGTGATAGCATGCAGGTAGGGTGGGGAATGTAATAGTTAAGCTTTGACTTACCAGAGTCCATTCCTCCTGCTACTCCTGCAAGGCCCTCAGGATGCAGTATAGCCAAGACCTGCTCCTCCCATGTTGTTAGTTGTGCAGGAGGAGGTGGGGGTCCGCCGCCAGTCCTCTGAACTGCAATCTGGTGTCTTGAGACCACGGAACGCACCTTTGCCCGCAGGTCGTTCCACCTCTTCCTGATGTCATCCCGTGTTCTTGGATGCTGTCCCACTGCGTTGACCCTGTCCACAATTCTGCACCATAGCTCCATCTTCCTAGCTATGGAGGTGTGCTGCACCTGTGATCCGAATAGCTGTGGCTCTACCTGGACGATTTCCTCCACCATAACCCTAAGCTCCTCCTCAGAGAAACTGGGATGTCTTTGCGGTGCCATGGTGTGGTGTGGGTGATGTGTGGGGTGGTCCGTGTTGTGATGTGTGAGGGGATATGTTTGTGTGTGTTGTCTGAGGTGCGTGGATGTTGTGTGAGTGATTGTGTTGTGTGCCTGTGGATGCTATTATTGTTGATGGTGGTGTCTCTCTGTGTGCTTCTTTCTCAATTTTTGTTGTAGGGGTCTGTGGGTGATGTGGGTGTGTGTTTTATATTGTATTGAGTGTGTGGGAGTGGTGTGTGTATGTGTATCAGGTGATTGTATTTCAAATTGTCCAATGTGGTTGTGTTTTGTATATGTGTGTGTATTTTGAGCGCAGTGGTGTGTACCGCCAATGGAGTACCGAGGTTGAAAGACCGCCGCATGGATTCGTGGGTCGTGATAGTGTGGGCGTATTCCTGTTGGCGTGATGGTGGAGGTTTTTTTATCGCCAGTTTATCACTGACCTTTGGTGTGGCGGACTTGTGTGGGTGTCTGAATTTTGGCGGATTCCGACCTGTGGGTCGTAATAGTTGTCACGGAATTCCACCGCCACAGTGGTGTGTTGGCGGTCTTCTGCACGGCGGTAAGCGGGATTTACCGCCAATGTTGTAATGAGGGCCTATATCTCTTTGTATGTTTTTAGCTAGTTTTTCAACATGTTTTAAATACAATTTTTAGCTATTTTTTTAATTGTTTTTATCATTTTAGTCCAGACCATTTTAGCTTGGATTCATTCGCCTTCAAAGGTGTCATCCAATGGTGTCATTCTTGTTCCGGCAATGGGGAGGATGTAGTGAATCCTATCCTGTTTTAAATGGGAAACAGGAGTTAGCTTAGCCTTCTGGCTTGCAGGCCTGTAACCCCGTCACCTAAGTGATTTTTACCCTACTTGCTTGCTCTGTTTTAGCACAATTATTTAATTATTTGTTTCCATGATAGCTGTATTGTTTTTAGTTAGGACAATGTTTTAGTTTCCTGCTATCAGTACCACTCTGCTAAGGTGTCACTATCAGCTCCTGTGGATAGATAAAATATAGGTATTCACATCAGGTACTTTCCCACTTTGAGCTTTAAAGGAATTGTTAATGTATTGCCACCGCAAGCATGTCTTGTTATCTATTGTTTGGGAACAGAGCTAAGTCAGGAATCCAAGCAGATCTGTAAAAATACACATCACATAGACAGATAGTCAGAGGGATTCCGACCAGATGCCTTGACACTGACCCAGTCTTTGTGTCCCTACAGAATCTGAGCTAGAGACCTCATTCCAAGGGAACGAGGGTTGGGGAGCTCTTCTCATGGACATGGCATTGGCAGATTAGGTTTAACACACCTAGCTCTCTTTAGGGTAGAGATCAGGTTCATTACGTTAGGGTATTAGGAGATATTTCATATCTCATGTCATTTTATGTCATTGCAAGATGCTGGGGTCTTTGTATTAATGACTTTCGTATTCACAATTCTGTTTCTTGCATTATTCATTATCCTTATCATTGCAGCCTATGCAATTTATCGTAGATTGCAGTTTTGTTAATAAAACCTATTGAAAACTTTACTGCAGCTCTTTCATTGCCTGTGTTTGATTGAGACATGTTGTTCATGTGAGAAAGGGGTAATCTCAGTTTAACCACGACACTCCCTGAGATGTCACACTCTTAAGTCCATGCGTAAAGGCTGGCACAATTCAACTTTTACTGTTTGGGCTTTTGGTGAGGTGCTGCTTGTGAGCTGGGAAGGTTGGGACAACAGTTAAGACTTGTTGTAGGACTGGCATAGTCACCTACAAACATTAGTACTGTCATGCTTAAACCAGCAGTCTTGCCTAGAGCCAGAGTCAAACTAGGACAGTTACATACACCGTTCCAAAAGATACTGGTGAAAAAGGTTTGCAACAAGTTCTGCACTTCGAAAATCACAGATGTGGCAAGTACTGCAGACAAAAATATAAAACCAAAGGTACATTTTATTCAAGATGCTGTTTTGAATTCCCTTAACTTGTGATTTCAGAAGGAAGAGTAAAAAGCTTTCTGTCTGCAGTGAGACATACATTGACATGTAAGTCACCAAAAAATACGTACAACCTGAAAAGAACAGGGGCCTTGAAGTACATTAATGATTATTATCCGGTCATTTTAAAGACGTGGGATGCAAACGTGGACATATAGGCCCTCATTACGAGTTTAGCGGTTTTGGGACAAGACCGTCATGTGAAATGCCGCCACCATACCGGCAGTGGTGGCGGTAAAGATACCGCCGTATTACAAGTCACAAAACACAAACCACCCAAATACAGACACAAAACCAATACTGCCAGGTCAACCCATGGAGAAAGAGTGACTGATTAACCGCCAGCCCCGCCACACCAACACCTTTCTGACCGTCATATTATGAGGCAACCTCTAGCACAGCGGAACATGCACGGCGGTAAACGTTGGCAGTTCGCACTGCAGTGGAACAAAAAGGCACTGCAGAAAGTAGCCAACACTACATGGGCCAGTTCAAATAACCCATACCTGAGAACCATACACACACCATATACACCTGACCACACCACCATATAACCCCCACCAACAATCCCTTGCATCAGATCCGAGCAGACACAGCTACACTTGAGATGAAGCATACCCAAACACACCAAACAAATATCACACAGTACACATTGCACAAATCAACACCACAGCCCACCATTACACACAGCCAAACACCCAAACATCACCACACACCCTGCACTGCACCCCACATGCACAACACATACCACACCACAAAATGTCAAGCCAGAAGCACCCACAGTTTACCGACAATGAGTGACAGGTAATGGTGGACGAGATCATCAGAGTAGAGCCCCTGCTCATGAGAGTCCAGGTGCAGCAAACATCCATTGCCAAAAAGAGGGAGTTCTGGCAGAGGATCGTCGACAGGGTCAACGCAGTTGGCACACACCCACGCACAAGGGAGGACATCCAAAAGAGGTGGAACAACCTCAAGGGGAAGGTCCGATCCATGGCGTCCAGGCAAAGGATAGCCAGAAGCAAGACTGGCGTCGGGCCCCCACCTCCTCCCCTTCAGTTGACATCCTGGGAAGAGAAGGTCCTGGACATCTTGCATCCCAAGGGCCTGACTGGCATCAGCGGAGGGCTCAACTCTGGTAAGTCAGCAATACCCCATACACCAACCACCCATGCTCAGCATTGCTCCCCACCACTCCCCAATCCACTGCAACCCACCCCACTGCCCCGTTCCAAACATCCCACATCCCTCCTCTGCATGTCACCCCACTCCCACCATCCCTACACCCCCCCAATACATGGAAGTCAACCACATTGTGAAGAACTACATCACCCACAATCCTAACCAAAGCAATGTCTGCAGTGCAGCAGCTGTCATTGCCAGCACTGGGAAGCCAGTCGAGCCACTGCATACATCACAACAAGGAACATCACAACTACAGTCACACTACTTATAGATACTGTATCCATCCACAGGTACCCCTGCCACTGACACCCTTCAGAGAATGCCAGGCTCAGACAGCCCTACTCAGGATGATGGCCCAACCGGATGTCTGGATGAGGGCGACTTGCCTGAGCCATCTGGGGCCACTGGACAGTCCACCAACGGCACACCCACCCTGGACACACTGGAAGACCCTACCCATGTGGCAACAACACCACCCCCAGACTCTGAACCCCAAATCTCAGCCCCAGGGACCCATCAATCAGAAGTGTGCCCCATAGTACAGAGTCAAGGGCACCCACCCCAGACAATGAATGTCCTGCTGCTACTGGGAGTGGGCACACTGTATCAGGGGCACAGGGGGCCAGGGGTAGTGAGAGGAGAACCGTTAGCCAAGGGTCAGGACAGCCACACCAACCGACTGCAAGTCCTGGGTGTATCCCAGCACACCCAGGACACAGTGGCCCAAATCTTCGCTACTGTGCAGGAGACCCAGCGGCTGCAGGGGCAATAATATCAGGAGGCCATGCAGCAGTGGCAGGCCCACAACACCACCATGGCCTCCACAGTAGGGGTGTTCAGGGACCTGACCACTGTTATTTGTGAGTCCACCATCCACCAGCAGGCCATTATCACTGGCCACATCCCTCACCAGCACCCTGACCCCTGTAGCCCAGGAACTCCCACGCAAGCAAGGAAGTCCAACTCGACATACAGCTGGACATGATGGCCAGACAACAACCACTGCTCAGAAGTGATCCTCTTCTGAACATTCTACCTTGTGTGTGACACCCTGTTGAATGTCCACTCCCAGATCTCCATCTACCCATAGCCAGCACACTAGAACCAGACTACTTACAGCTGGACTGGCCTCTCTGAAGATCTCCACCGCCATGACTCCACTCATCACTGTGAGAAAGAAGCCTCTTTCTAGCATGGTTACCCCCACTTTTGGCCTGTTTGTGAGTGTGTGTCAGTGTGTTTTTACTGTGTCACTGGGATCCTGCTAGCCAGGACCCCAGTGCTCATAGATAGAAACCTATATGTCAGTGTGTTTTGCCTATCTCACTGGGATCCTGCTAGCCAGGACCCCAATGCTCATAGTTTGAGGCCTAATGTGTGTGTTGTCAGTAGTGCTTAACTGTGTCACTGAGGCTCTGCTAATCAGAACCTCAGTGCTTATGCTCTCTCTGCTTTTAAATTCGTCACTATAGGCTAGTGACTTCATTTACCAATTTCAATTGGCACACTGGACCCCACTTGTAAGTCCCTAGTATATGGTACCTAAGTACCCAGGGCATTGGATATTTTCCTCTGCAACTTCAGCCCCAGCCAGCAACTGCAACAGTTTCCATGGTGTGCACGCTCTGGGGACTCCCTGTCTTCACCCTGCACCAGAAGAACCAAAGAAATCTCCCATGGAGTGACGGAGTCCCTCCACTGCTCCTGCAGGCATCTTATAAGTCGACGACCGGTTCTTTTGGACTCCTATCCTGGTGACGAGCATGCTCCTTGGAACACAGGTGGTGGACCCCTTCGACACAGACTGTCCTAAGGTCCTGCTGTCCCAATTTGAAGGAGGTAAGAGCTTGCTTTACCCGAGTACGATAGTACCCCTGTGCACTGCACCTTCTTCACCTCCTGAGGCATCTGTGCACTATTTGCAAAATTCCTTCATGCACAGCCTGGCCCAGGTCCCCAGCACTTTATCCTGTGACGCTCAATTGGCTGAGTTGACCTCCAGCGGCATGGGACCCTCCTTTGTTGTGCTGCACCATCTGCATATCCACCTCCTTTGTCCCCATGTCCTGGGACTCCCATGGGTGCTGTCTGATCTTCTGAGGGTTCTCTGAAGTGCTGAGAGCCCCCTCTTCATCCTCACACAGAGTTGAGGCCCCCAGGTCCCTCCTGGGTCCAGACAGCACCACTTTGATACAAAACACAACTTTTCCGGAACAAAGACTTGTTGGATGAATCCAGCACCAAAACTCACCTGCCTCCAACTTCTCTTCGTGGGACATCCAGTGCATCATGCAGAAACATGCTGACATCTTCCTTGGGGGCATTTCTGCAGGCTTCGCCCAACCGGGGACTCTTCTTTTTCACCCTCTTCTGGGTTGGCAGGGGCTTCTGTCCTTCTAGAAACTTCTTCTGACTTCTGGATTAGGTCTCCTTCCTTTGCAGGTCTTCAGGTCCAGGAATCCACCATTTGTTGTTTGCAGTCTTGCTTGGTTCTTGCAATAACTCTAATCACGACTTGTAGTGTGTCCTAAGGAACCTTGCAGTACTTTACGCCTCCTTTCCTGGGCTCTGGGGTGGGGTATTTTACTTACCTTTGCTGTAATCTTACTCTCCCAGTAATACTCTACACATTACACTTGTCTAGGGGCAATTTGTGATTCGCATTTCACTTTCCTAGTATATGGTTTCTGTTGCATTGCATTCTATAGCATTTCTATAGCATTTCCTATTGTTTGCACTATCCTAAGTCTAATTACTTACCTTATTTTGTATATATTGTGTATAATACTTACCTCCAGAAGGAGTATTGTCTCTAAGATATTTTTGGCCTTGTGTCACTCAAATAAACTAGCTTTATTTTTGACAACACTGAGTATTGTATTTACTTGTTTATAAGTACTGTGTAACTATAAGTGGTATTGCAGGAGCTTTGCATGTCTCCTAGTTCAGCCTAAGCTGCTCTGCTATAGCTATCTCTATCAGCCTAAGCTGCTAGACCACTACTACATTTCACTAATAAGGGACCTGGTGTAAGGTGTAAGTACCCAAGGTACCCACTACAAACCAGGCAAGCCTCCTACAATCACCCATTACAATTGTACACACCAAATTAACAACTATTGAGCACAGTTCATGTCTTCCTGTTTATTTGTAATGAGTATGCATGGAACTGGCAATACCTGTACAACGGCACACACATGGGAGGGGGGTGACAGAGGGGGTAGCAAAATCCTGGGAGGACGGACGTGTAGCAGGCACTGGCTGGACATATTTGTCAATGGAGGCAACAGGTCTAGCAGGGACCACAGTACACCACAACATTGTCCTGAAAGTAGAGCAAGACAGGGACAACAATCACTGTAGGCGTCACAGACACCAACTCCACACAAATGCACAGTAGGTACAGGGAACCAATGCAGATATGCCAGTCATTGTCCACAACCATATGGCCAGTACCTACACACAATAACAAAACTTACCAACACAATGGTCCAACCCGCACAGCACCCTGCGCCAGACCTGACCCCATACTGCAACCAACAACAATGTAGCACTGCCACTGTGATAAAGTAGCCTCTTTCTAGCATGGTTACCCCCATTTTCAGCCTGTTTGTCAGTGTATTTGAATGTGTCACTGGGATCCTGCTAGCCAGGACCCCAGTGCTTATGGTTTGTTTCCTGCTTGTCAGTATGTTTCACTGTTTTTGTCAGTATCCTTATTGTGTCACTGGGATCCTGCTAACTACGACACCAGTGCTTATGTTCTCTGTTCCCAAATTTGTCACTACATACTGGTAACCCAGTATTCCACTCCAAATTGGCATACTGGTGCCCCCTTATAAGTCCCTAGTGTATGGTACCTAAGTACCCAGGGCACTGGGGTTCCAGGGGATCCCTATGGGCTGCAGCATTACTTTTGCCACCCATAGGGAGCCCATGCAATGGCTTTTACAGGACTGCCATTGCAGCCTGTGTGAAATAGTGCATGCATTATTTCACAGCCATTTTCACTACATCAAGGGCCTCATTGGCGGTAAATGGTGCCTACCGCCATGGCGACGGCCGACAACATACCATCGCCGTGGCTACCAGCTGCCAACTGCATTATGACTGTAGACGGAATACTGCCAGAAGGCTGGCGGTATTCCGTCGATGGTCATGGCGGCGGACAGCGGTAAGGTGGCGCTGCTGCCGGCAGCAGCGCCACACCAGAAAAACACCACCTACTGTATCATGAGCCATGATAGGGCCTGGCGGTGTTTGCTGGCGGACGCTGCTGCTGGCAGCAGCGCTGCATCCTATGTCCTGCTGATGGACCCCCTGCAAGCATGTACGTCGGGTTCAACTACAGGAGAGAGGGGGTGGGGTGTTGTGTGAGGGGGTGTTGTGTGTGTGGGGTGTGTGTGTGTCTGTTTTTGTATGCATGCATGTGTGTGTGAATGAATGAATGTGAGTGTACGTGTAGGCTGTGTGTTGTGAATGCGTGTGTGCTACAATGTATGTTAGTGTGTGTTGCGGGGTGTGGGTATGTATGTCTGTGTGCATGGGTGGATGTGTGTATGCATGTGTGTATGATGGTGCCCTCCTTGCATAATCCAGTTTACACCGGTTCAGGGACCCCCAGTCCCTGCTCTGACATGAAACTGGACAAAGGAAAGGGGAGTGACCACTCCCCTGTCCATCACCACTCCAGGGGTGGTGCCCAGAGCTACTCCAGAGTGTCCCTGGGTTTTGCCATCTTGGATTCCAAGATGGTGGGGCACTCTGGGAGTATCTGATTGGCCAGTGCCAGCAGGTGACATCAGAGCCCACCCCTGATAGGTGCTTACCTGGTTAGGTGACCAATGCACCTTTCAGGTCTAATTAGGGTCTCTCCTCTGGGTGTTTCTTCAGATTTGGATTGCAAGTCTCTAGCAGGAATCCTCTGCATCCTTTACTTCATTTTCTACCGAAGAAACCACAACTGAACCCTCCAGGATCTCTACAAACTGCAACAAAGAAGCAAAGACGACTTCTGCAACATTGTAACTTCAGATCCTGCCAGCAACTGCAACAGTTTCCAGGTCGTGCATCCTTCGAGGACTGCCTGTCTTCAGCCTGCACCAGAAGAACTGAAGGTATCTCACATAGAGTGATGGAGCCACTTCCTTGCCTTAGCAGGCACCTTTCTACAGTGATGACCAGTGACGTGGGTCCCCTCTTCAGACAACGAGCGTGGATCCAACAACTCAGGTGGTGGGCTAAAGTGACCCGAAAGCCCCAATGTTCAGCTGTCCAAATTTGGTGGAGGTAAGAGCTTGCCTCCCCACGCAAGACAGTACCCCCGTGCACTGCATGACTTGCAGTTGCCAAGGCTTGTGTGTGACCTTTAAAGAAGTTCTTTGTACATAGCACAGCTTAGGCCACCAGCATGCCATCCTGTGATGCACAGCTTCCTGTGTGGTTCTCCGGAGGCATGGGATCCCTTTGTGTCATGCTGCATAGGCCTCGATTTGCATCTTCTTTGCCCCATGCGGTGGGACTCCTGTGCATGCTGCCTGGTCTTCTGAGGGCTCTTTGAGTTGCTGAGAGCCCCCTTTGTCTCTCCCTCCTGGCCCTGGGCAGCGCCATCTTCTGTCAACTCTGAGTTTTGAGTGTGCCAAATCTTGTTGGCGGAATCCAATGATGCAAACCAGACTGCAATCATCCAACCAGTGTAGGACATCTTCTGCACCAACCAGGAACCCACACCTGTCTTCTTGGGTTCAGACCTGACTTTGTCTTCTCACTGGTGGTTCTTCTTTTGCACCTTCATCCAGGTTAGCAGGGGCTCCTGTTCTCCTTGGACTCTTCAGTGATTCTTGGACTTGGTACCCTTCTTCCACAAGTCTTCAGGTCCAGGAATCCATCATTGGTGTCTTGCAGTCTCCTTTGGTGCTTCCATAATCTTCTATCATGACTTCTTGTTTGTTTCAGGAAATTTACTATGATTTACTCCTGCTTTCCTGGGCTCTGGGGTGGGTTCTGTTACTACACTTGCCTAGGTGGGAAACTGACTTTCGCATTCCACTATTTTAGTATATGGTTTGTGCTGCCCCAGGCCCATTTCAACCTATTGTGACTTTCACTGTTTGCACTGTTTTCTGACCGTGTACTTACCTGTTTTTGGTTACTAGTGTATATATTGTGTATATTGCTTACCTCCTAAGAGACCATAGTCTCTAAGGTATTTTTGACATTGTGTCACCAAAATAAAATACCTTTATTTTTGTAAAACTGAGTATTTTCTTTCATGTGTGTGAGTACTGTGTGTCTATAGTGGTATTGCAAGAGCTTTGCATGTCTCCTAGTTCAGCCTTGGATGCTATGCTACAAGCTACATCTAGACAGCCTAGCTGCTAGACACTGGCTACATTTCACTAATAAGGGATAACTGGACCTGGTATAAGGTGAAGTACCTCTGGTGCCCACTAAAAACCAGGCCAGCCTCCTACAGCCACCCAATGTAGAATCCCAGGATAGATGCTGCACACATGCAACAACCCGGTCTGGCACACACATAGCACCTGCCCTGGCAGCTCAGGGAACATACTAAATTCATATTGATGGCACCCGTGCACAAGCACAACAGCAGCCTAACTAGGGGCCTGACTTGTACACCCTGACTACCTATGTCATGGGCACATGTGACACCCCCCCAGAATCTGAGCTGCAAACAACAGCGTCATTGGTCACAGACAACAGGCGGCATCAGAGACAAGGCAGACAATTGTAGAAGACACATACTACACAGTTAACACATACTGTATCTCAGCCAAAGTAATGTCGAATCAGCTCCTCCCGGGGGTCAGCTGTGTTTACATCATCCTCCTCTTCATCACTCTCCATGTCCCCTTCATCAGCCACTGGCACGGCTACCCCCTCCTCTGCATCCAGCAAGGGGATGTGACACCTCAGGGCCAGATTGTGCAGCATTCAGCAGGCCACAATGACCTTCTGTGGCTTGTAAAGCAGAACAGAGGAGACATGCGAACACCGGAACCTGGCCTTCAGCAAACCACAGCATCTCTCAATGACTCGCTTGGTATGACCTTGGGCCTCATTGTAACGGTCCTCTGCAGCTGAGGTTGGATGCCTCATGGGTGTCATAGACCAGGGCAGGTTGGGATAGACAGAGTCACCTGTGTGTATAGAGGGAAGAGGCATGTTGAGACTGGGGTGGGAATAGGGCAGGGATACTAGAGTCAAGTGAGCTCAGGGCCACACTTATGCTGCGGTACATACCGATGAACCAGGCCCGGTCACTCTGGAGTGGTGCCATCATGTGTGGGACGCTGCTGCTCCGCAGGATGTAGGTATCATGCACAGAGCCTGGGTACCTGGCCATCACCTGGGAGATGTACTGGCCTGTGAGACACACCACCTGCACATTGACCGAATGAAAGTTCTTGCTGTTTCTGTACACCTGTTCATTCCTGCTGGATGTCACCAGGGCAATGTGTGTGCCATCAAGGGCCCCAATCACATGTGGGACGTGTGCCACATGGTAGAACACAGTTTTAACAGTGGGCAATTCTGCACGTCAGGGGAACCAGATATATCTGGACATGCTGTTTACCGACGTCTGTGGCACGGTATTATTTTCCGGTTGTTGCCTTATCAGGGCCAGCCATTACTTCCATTTCTGGACGTCATTTGATCATCTTGGAAACTGAAAATCAGGCACGCTTTTCACAGAACTCTACTTTTTCTATACCTATTTGTTCATCTTCGCATATCGTAAGCCTTGACAAAGTCTAGAAGACGAAACACGTGTCGGCTGCTGGCTGTTTTTTGGATTTTTTGTGACACATGTGGTCTTTGACCTAAATATTGACCACATCCTTTCATTCGCTAATAAATGTCAAGTTTCATTTGTTCTTTGGACTCCGACTCTGATTGAATGACCACTTGGATCAACCACACAGAACTTTCTTCGGTGTGCCCTGGCTTTGTCTTCATATTATCTATGTAGCTGGACATATGTTTCATCAGTACAGACAGTACATCCCTCAGGACGTTGCTGAACATGAGCTGAGATACCCCAGCTGTGAGGCCCACTATGACTTGGAAAGAGACTGAGGCAAGGTAGTGGAGGACTGACAACACCTGCACTGTTGGAGGGATGGCATTAGGATGACCAATGGCAGGCAACAGATCCGGCTCCAACTGGGCCACCAGTTCCATGATGGTTACATGGTTCAGGCAATAGGTCTGGATAATGTGACACTCCTCCACGGTAGCAAGGTCGACTAGGGGACTGTACCGGTGCATTCCTCATTCTAAACCAGGCATAGTACCTGGGAACAGGAGAGAAGTGATAACATGTCGTGCAGCATAGACATATGATGCACTAAGTTGCACACACATCAGACATTCTAAATGTAAAATGGTTGACGCCTGTCTGCATGCATGGGACAGGTGGAGGTGAGGTTATTCAGCTGACGTAACACGTCGTGGCAGTAGGTGGTCACGACTGCCGTACTACTCGCCATTGGCTCACACTGTTGCCAACGGGACGCAGGGGCCAATGTTGATCGCCACTGGCGGTGCCGGTGATGTCCGCGGCGGCCGTGACTGCCATTTCATGAGCTCATGCTCACCTGACTCCTGAACCTTGTGCACTGAAGACCTCCACTGCGTGTGCTGCTGTGTACTGACTCTGGTAGCCAAGATGCTGTGTCCTGCAGGAGACATGTCCCCAGCCTTCACCCAGGAAGAGTTGAAGTGGCTTGTGGATGGGGTCCTGCCCCTGTACGGATAGTTGTATGGGGCACCAGAGCAGTAGGTGAGTCCATTGTCATTGTTCTGTATGTGAGTGGTGAGCATGGGTATGGGGGCCTTGGTAGGTGGCAGTGTAAATGAAGCATGGACATGGGTGAAGGGGCGAGGGTTAAGTTGGCTGACGATGTGTGGGTGTGGCAGTGTGATGTGTGCTGTCCACTACTGTCCTAGGAATGTCATCCTACATGAATGTATTCTTCTGTCTGTGTAACCCATGCAGGTCAGCGCCCATCAGAAGAAGGGGATTTGGTGTGCCATCGCCAAGCAACTGCAGACCCTGGGGGTCTATGCTCAGCGGAGAACCCACTGCAGAAAGCAGTGGGAGGACCTAAGACGCTGGGCCCAGAAGACCGCGGGGGTCCAGCTGGGGACATCTTCCCAACAAAGTAGGTGTGCCCGTCAGAACCTGATCCCCCTAATGGCCCGCATGTTGGCGGTGGCCTACCCTGAGGTGGATGGGCGCTTGAGGGCAGCACAGCAGCCACATGGGGGTAAGTACTCACTCTCACTTGTGACATGTATTGACATGGTGGCTCTGGGTGGGCACCATTGGGTAGCTGGGGAATGGATGCTAGGTACACTGATGTCCACTATGGATTGTGTCCATCTGGACAGGATTGACATGACAGGTGTAAGTAATGCCATGAAAGTCAGTGGTAGTGGCTGCAGAGTCCTACAATGAATTACTATATGGCCACCTACTTGCTAGATCTGCTTGCCAGCTCATGGCAACTGGATCTTCAGAGCTGGTGTGTCAGGGAATTGTGATTGGTCCTGGCCAACCACTGTGCCAGGAGTGTATCCATGACCTCAGTCAGCTGGCAGGCACAGCTTGTATGGTGGGGTGGGTGCACAAAGTGGTGACATTGTTTCTTGACAATAGCCAAGGGGGCCTGCCAACTAGCCACGCAGGATCCTGATGGGTGTCCAGTCCTTTGCATGCTTACCTCAACGGCCATGGGTAGTGGGCAGGTAGTGGACAGGTGTGGCAGGTATGACACTCCTCATGTAGATGCTTGCATCAGTCAGCCCATCAGCAGTTGACATGTGCATTGTTGCGGTTTCCCCCATGGTGTTCCCAAGTTGTAGGATGCTCAAAGGTGGGCATGAGGTATCATGGCATCAAATGCAGCTGTTCTACCCTGTGTGACTGTTGTGCTTGTATTGACCGATTGCACCCTGTCTCTCTCTCCCGCTCCCTCCCTGTCCTCCTCTGTCTTTGTGTGCTTCAGCATCATCTGGCGAAGGAGAAGGGGCACCCACAAGTGAGGAAGCTGCAGCCCATGGGACCCAGGAGGCTGACCCCACTTGCATCCACATCAACAGACACAGTACACAAGGACAAACTTAAGCACCACAGACACCACCACCGCCATGCACACACTTAACACACATGTGCAGACCTGTCAACATCCACACCCTGCATCTGCCTCTCCAACCACCTCCCCCCTCGCAGTCGACACAACACTCACACTTGCAGTCAGCATTACATCAGTCATTGTTCCTGCCACATGTACCCTCACTGCCACCATCACCACATCTTCTGACTCTCATTCATTCACCCCATACACCACTGGCACAGACACCAGAACTATCAACACACCCACATGCAGCACATCCACCCTACCTGCAGACACCACCCCAACAGGCACTCACACTTCCCCCGCCATCTCCCTCCATCTCCTCCCAGTACATCTAAACACACCCACTCACCCACCTGACAGACCCCAGCACACACATTTCATCCACCCATTCACCTGCACCCATGGCACATCCATGTACAGCCCTCACAGCCATACCCACTCCCTCCACTCCCAAATATCTGTCCAGTGACCTCCCATGTGCTCCCAAAAAAATGTTTCCTCCGTGAGTTTTCCCTGTTCCCTACCACTGACCCAGTCCCTGTTACCCCCAAGCGCCCTACTACCCTTTCTGTGCCCCAGCATTCCGGATCCCTGTCTGCTACTGCCCCTGCCATTGTCCTTCCATCACCTGCCACTTCAGCCCCTGCCATGTCCACTGCTCCTGCTGCAGGGCCAGATAGAGGATTGGAAGGAGTTGCAATTCGCGTGCAATGGCACCTACGAACATGCCTGTGTTCCTGAAGGTAGGTGTTCCCTTTATAATGTTCATTTCTGCCAGGCTTTTATTGGCGGTGGTTCCACCCAGGAAATACTGGCAGTGTGCATCTTGTAATATGGTTGTGGGATGCTGCGTGACCGCCAGGCTGGAGATGGTTGCTGCCTGACGTGCCAGCCCTTACGCTGTGGCGTGCCGAACAGAGACTTGGCTGTGTTCTGCAGGTACCTTTCCAAGACTTGTAATATGGTGCACTGATGGGCCCACAGCGGTGCGGCCACCAACTCCACCTAGGCAGTACGCTGACTGCCAAACTTGTAATGAGGGCCATAGTAATGTTAATTTAAAATCATGTTCTATGCTCCTATGTTTTTTTTACAATCTATATGATTGTTTTTCCCCACACTGTTTAATGATGACACTTTATTTATGGTGTAAAAAAGTATGACAGCTGAGAGCAGTGTATAAGGGAAAATGAGATGCTTGAATAATATGTATATTTGGTGTGCAATTACATAAATTTTTTCTGTTTTCTTATTAACAAAGCTTTTTTTATGGCAGATCATGAAATTTAAATAGGCTAATTTATAATATAAAACGTTAGCTTCTATTTATGTTTTCTTTCTTTTTGCACAGGATAATTGATCTATGTATTGAAGTAATGTCGGTATCAATTTACACCTTTCATCAGTGATAAGGGATCTATAATAATTTCCAACTAAACATAGGTAATTATAGTGTTACACTAATACACACTACTGAAACCACTGATATATTCACATGTCTACGTCCATATACACTAACTTACCATGGCATACTCTAATCTAGTGATTCCCAACCTTTTCACTTCTGTGGACCCCCACTTTATCTTTACTGAAACCCGGGGACCCCCACTGAGTCCTTATTGGAATCCAATGACCCCCTACTGAGTCATTACTGAAAGCTGTGGACCTAATCAGTTAATATTATTTAATTTTCTAAGCAATCGCTGACCCCCTTAGGAGGCTTTGCGGACCCCCAGGGGTCCCTGGACCACAGGTTGGGAACCACTGCTCTAATCCATACAGCAACACACCCATGCACACTCTAATACATACCCTAACATACCCAGCTAGGCACCGATGCTCACACTGTCACACCCACACACACACTAATGCATAAGCTGGCACACCCAAGCACACACACATGTGTACACTGATACACCCAGACACACACTGACACATACACTCATACACTCAGGCACACACTCATCTACAATCGTATACCCAAGCACACAGTAATACATACACTGGCACTCACTGATGCATAAACTGGCACATCCAGGCACACACTGATGCATACACTTATATGCCCAGGCACACTAAAACATCCACTAACACACTCAGGTGCACACTGACACATACAGTGATACACCCACTCATGCATACACTAACATAAATGCACACTAATGCATACAGTAGCACACCCAGGCACACACTCATACATATGCTAACACACCCAGGCACACACTGATACATACATTGAGACACCCAGACATACACTCATGCATACACTTACACATCCAGGGATACACTGAAACATACACTCACACTCCCAGGCACACTCCGATACATACGCTGACACACCCTGTCAGACACCAATACATACCCTGTCATACCCAGGCACACACAGACACATATCCTGATACACCCACGCACACACTGTTGTGTACACTGAGACACCCAGCAACACATTGATGCATATGTTGAGACACCTAGGCACACACTCATGTCTACACTGACACACCCAGGTGCACACTAATGCATACACTGACACTTCAGCGCATACTCTGACACACCCAGGCACACATGCATGTATACACTGACACACTGATGCATACACTGACACACCCAGGCACACACTGATGCATACACTGTCACACCCAGGCACACACTTATGCATACACTAACACACCCAAGGAGCACCAATGTATTCACTGTCACACCCAGGCACACACTGGGTATACACATATACTTAGGCATACATTGATGCATAGACATACACTCAGGCACACACTGAAACATACACTAATGCACTCACATACACACTGATGCCTTCAGAGACACACCCAGTCACACATGCGTGCATACACTAACACACCCAGACACACACTCATGCATATACTAAAACACCCAGGTAAGTACTCATGCATACCGAGGCACACTGATACATACACTGAGAAACTCAGACACACACTGATGTATACACTGACATACCCAGGCATCCTGTCATGCATACACACCTAGGCACACACCTATGCATACGCTAACAATCATTTAACAAACGTATATCAACACCCACACTAACAGGTGCATACAATGACATACAAACAAAAACATTAAGTTAATCTTTCTTTCAATCAGATAAGGTTGTTCTAACAGGACCTTTTTTTATTCTTGGAAAATTTCCTGTATTTTTTTTTTGCTTTTTAAAATGCCAAACTTCTAACCAAAAAAAACAAAATCAAGTTGCACAGAATTAGTGCATAGGATATAACCTAGAAAAAAATTAACACTTATGGCAGCACTTGGCTGCAAGGCTTGCTGAAAAGGACTGTTCTCCCACTTATATCACTCTATTTTACTTCCAGCAAAAAGTGCCCATGTCCTTCAAGTCTGGGATGGCAGCCGGAAAACCTTCAGTGCCAGGCACCGTGAGTGTATCTCCCACCTGGTGCTGCCCAGTGTTTAGCTGAGATGTATCCTCATGCTCCTTCTCAGCACGAATCAGGTGTCGGGTGCATCACCTGTAGATGCTTTAACATTGAAGTTGTCCCATGACTGTACTTCTTGGAGGTGCCTCTGGATGACATTTTCCAGCACATGTTGCACTAAACTTGGTATGCAATGGTCTTTTTCTCGCCAGAAGGGATTCAGCACAATTTGCAGGCAATACACTCCTTGCTTTTAGTTTCTCTTTCTTCAGAAGAAGATGAGGAAGAAACTTGCAGATCAGGAGCCTGTGCAGAAGTCAAAGCACCCATTTTCGTCAGCAACAAAACACCCAAGAGAAAATTAAAATAGACAAAGGTGTGTAACATCCTATCTAAGCTGGGAGTAAAAGAAAAATGGGGCAAAAAGGGGTGTGGACTTCCTTTTTAAAGATGAAGTATGTTTAAGCCAATCGGATCTCTTTATTTATGTCACATGTGACATTGCTATGTAATCACAAATACTGAAATATATATTAGAATGGGTATAAAGTTAAATTACTCATGAGTACCTATCTAAAAACATGAAAATAATAAACTAATTTCAAAAATAATTTTAAGACTGTCTACATATCATTTTATCACTATATAAAATCATGGCAAGTTTTGTGAATATTCAGCGAAACCGGAATCTACATGTCGGGACAATTCGAGAAGAATTTGCGAATATCACAAAATTAAAAAAAAAAAAAAAAAAAGAGGAGGGAAGGGAGACAAACATAATTGAAAAGCCTTCCTGCTGGCACTCACCAAACCCCACCACCTGAGTCAGTCCTCTCCCCTGTCCCAGTCCCCTACAAAGGAATTGCTAATGGCTTCACATCAGCAGCTTTTTGAGGCCTCTGTAACACCTGGAGAGAGCCAGGGTGCAGGCACACCCCATGCTATAACAGTTAGGCCAGGCCATTGTCATTATTCCTCTAACAACGCAGCATCCTCACCTTAATGTGTATCAGGCCAGGCTCATCATATATATGCAAAGGCCTTAATTACAGACTTTGATGTTGTATACTTATGGTGGAGACTAAGGGCCAGATGTAGAAAGCCTTTTGCACGTCGCAAACTGCGAAAAACGCAGTTTGGGATGTGCAAAAGGCCTAACGCGATGCACAGCCTCAAATTGCGAGTCAGTACTGACTTGTAATTTGAGGCTGCGACTCGCAAATAGGAAGGGGTGTTCCCTTCCTATTTGCTACCGCATCGCCATGCTGAGTTGCTTTGTGACCGCGAATGCGGGCGCAAACCAACTCGCAGTTACCACCCACTTGAAGTGGGTGGTAACTCATTCGCAAAAGGGAAGGGGTCCCCATGGGGGAAAAACCGAAATGAAATGGTTTCAGAAGTTTTTCTTTTTGCAACTCGTTTTCCTTTAAGGAAAACGGGCTGCAAAAAGAAAAAAAAATGCTTTATTAAAAAGGCAGTCACAGACATGGAGGTCTGCTGTCTCCAGCAGGCCACCATCCCTGTGAGTGCATGGACTCGCTATGGGGTCGCAAAATGCGACCCACCTCATTAATATTCATGAGGTGGGTCTTTGCGACCCCATAGCGAGTCGCAGAAGGTGTTTGAGACACCTTTCTGCATGCACTTTTGCGAGTTGCAATTTGCGAGTCGGTATGACTCGCAAATTGCAAGTCGCAAAATTTTACCTACCTACATCTGGCCCTAAGACAGCTACCAAAAGAACCCAAAAAAAACACCGAACGGACCCCACCCTCAGTCCCATCAGTTCCTGGGTAATCCTACTTCGCAGTCCAAGGCTGATAACTTTCCAATCCATCCATACCATAAAACTATAGCAGCCCTTGAATTTCATCTGGTATGCACTCTATACAACCCTATTTCAGACAGCAAATTTCCATACATGTTATGGACTGAACTAGTTATAAAGTGTTTGCCACAGGGCCTGGCCGCAGGCCAGGACCTATGAACAACCACTGCAGCACATGGCCATAGGCCGTGTGCTGGTGTGGTTGGATTAATATAAACTTATTAACCTTGCTTTATGCTCCAAAAACCTTAGAAATTCACAGAAAAAACAAAGGTTAAAGAAACATTATAGTTAGGGAATAGATTTAAAAGAAAACCTTTAAAATTCACTGAAAAAATCAAAGGGATGTTATATTTAGGTACTGAATTTGGGTCATCTGTGATGTCATTTGAACAGTCGCCAGTGATGTTATCAATGCGAGGGGAATAAGTTACAGTTAGGGCTGGTAACTATAACTGCTAAATTTCAATGGTTTTGTGCAATTAAATTCAGTACCTCACTATGACGTCCCCATAACCTTTATTTTTATGAGTGAAAAAATACATACATATTCACTTGAAAAAACAAAGGTTATTGGGACGTTATAGTTAGTTGTAAATTTACTTGTACAAAACCATAGTAATGCAGCAGTTAGAGTTAGAGATCTTTCAAGTAACTATAACTCGCGCCCTTGCCATGCAGAGTTTTCATATCAATAATGTTGCTGCAAATGTTGCAGTGATAGCAAAGATGCCATACAAGATCTCATCAATGACATAATATGTGGAGTAATTAGCTGTGCATGGCGAATGGGTGAGTTATAGTTACCTTAGGGCGTGAGTTATAGTTACTTGGAAAAAACTCTAACTATAACTGCTGAATTTCTATGGTTTTGTACGAGTAAATTCAGAACCTAACTATAACGTCCCTATAACCTTTTTTCCGTGAATGTCTATGGTTTTTTAACGTAATGTAATTTTAATTAGTATACGTTATTCTAAACCTGCAGCTGGAGTTGATCAAAACTCCTGCTCTTGAAGCCAGGCCTTGCAACTAAGCCCTTATAGGTACTTTTAGACCTGGCATCCTTGGCGTAATCTTCCCTGTCTTTTTTGCCTCTGCTTCCCATGTTTTGACTGTGTGCTGGACTTTGTTTTTGCTGGTTTTAGTACTCTGTGCACTTTACCACTGCTGACCAGTGCTAAATTGCAAGTGCTCCCTGTGTAAATTGTATGTGTAATTGGCTTTTCTATGATTGGCATATTTGATTTGCTAGTAAGTCCCTAGTAAAGTGTACTAGAGGTGCCCAGGGCCTGTAAATCAAATGCTTCTAGTGGGCCTGCAGCACCGATTGTGCCATGCACATGAGTAACCCTGTAATCATGTCTCAGACCTCCCACTGCAGTGTCTGTGTGTGCAGTTTTGAACTGCCAATTCGACTTGGCAAGTGTACTTACCGGGCCCAAACCTTCCCTTTTATACATGTAAGGGACCCCTAAGGTAGGCCCTAGGCAGCCCCATGGACAGAGTACAGTGTATGTTAATGGTGGGACATTAACCGATGTGTTTTACATGTCCTGACAGTGAAATACTTCAAAGTTTGGTTTTAATTGTTTCAAGGCCTATCTCTCTCATAGGTTAACATGGGGACTGCCTTTAGATATCTTTTGAGTGCAGTTTCCCCCTTGGGAGCAGATAGAGGTATGGAGTTTGGGGTCTCTGAACTCACAATTGTGAAACACATCTTTTGGTAAAGTTGGTTTTTAAATTGTTTATTTGAAAATGGCACTTTTAGAAAGTGGGCATTTCCTTGCTTTAACCATTCTGTGCCTCTGCCAGCTTCTGTATTCCTTCTCTGGGTCAGACTGACAGTTGGGATGTTTGTGAATCTCCACTAGACAGTGACACAAAGGGAGCTGGGGTATAGCCTGCATATCCTGATGGGCCATCTGAGCTAGAGTTGAGGGAGGAGTGGCAACTTATACCTGAAAGGGCTGTGCCTTCCCTTACACATTGCAGTCTCCACCCCCTAGGTGTGTGTCTGAGGTCAGGCCTGGGCAAAGCAGGCTCTTGTGAACAACAGAGACTTCCCTTTGAAGTTTGCCTACTTCAAAGGCAGAAGGGGGTATAAGTAGTGGATCCACAACCCCAGATTTTCAGATTATTCCTGGATTCAAAAGGAACCTCTGCCAAGAAGAAGAGCTGAAGAGCTGGAGGAGGAGTACTGCTTCTTTGCCTGTGACTGTCCTTTGCTGGGTTGGCCTGCAGTTGCTGCTTCTGCCTGAAAGAGGACAAAGACTGGACTTTGTGGTATATTCCTGCTTGTGAAGTGTCTCCAGGGGGCTTGGACTGAGCTTGCCTCCTGTTTTGAAGTCTTAGGGCCCTAAAAGATTTCCCCTGTTAGCATCTGGACTCTCTGCTGAGACTCCTGCCAAGTGGTGCCCTATCCAGTCCCTGGGCCCTTGAAAGGTGAAGCTTATAGAACAAGGACTGAAATCGACGTACCAACTGCATCGTGGCTGGAGAAACGACGCAACACCTGCATGCGGCTGCTAAAATCGCTGCAAACCCCAAGCAGTGTGAATTCCCATCACTGTGTTGTTGGATTTCGCACGCATCATTGCTGAGCACCAAAATCAACGTGAACCAGCACAGACAACCAGTGCCCCGTCAAGAAGAGTAATACATTGCTCTCTTGTGGGAGAAAAAAATGATGCATCGCCTACACGACCAAAGAAACAATACACGGCCTCACTTGTGAGTAAGGAATCGACGCATCATTGACTTTTCCCACGCACACTCGCCCGTGCAGCTTTATCTTTGACGTAACCCAGGTACTTTGTGTAACAAGCACGTTTCCATTGTTTTCTATGACGTAAGATTCTATTATTTTGAAAATTCATATCTTGACTTGTGTATGTTTTTGTCGTGTTGGTCTTGTTTGATTTAGATGGATATTGGCTAGTTTTCTAAATTGATGTGGTGTCCATTTTGTAGTGCTTTCACTGAATTACTGTGTGCTTTGGTAGAAATACTTTACACATTGCCTTTGCGATAAGCCTGACTGCTTGTGCCAAGCTACCAAGGGGGTGAGCAGGGGTTGTCTTAGGAGTGTCACTCTCTTACTCTGGCTAGAGTCAGGGTCCCTGCTTGGACAGAGTTCAAACTGACTGCCAACCAGAGACCTCATTTCTAACAGCTACCCAAACCTGTGCCAAGCATGGCCTTTGGCCCTGTGTAGTGTAGGTTGGCCATCGGGCCTGTCTCTGTCAGTTGATGTGTGAGAAGGTACGTGAGTGTCTGAGTGGGTGGGTGAGTCAGTGAGTGGGTGCATGAGTGTCTGAGTGGATGTGTGAGTGGGCGCGTGAGCCTTTGAGTGCATGTATGAGTGAATGAATTAGTATATGCATGAGTCTATGGTTAATCGTGAATATTTTACAAGTAAATCACGGAAATTCACAAATGCTCACAAATATTGTGCACTGTGATGCAAAATTATATATTAAACCAATAATTTGCCCCTAAAACGTACCTATATCAAACAAGTGGGGTCAGGGTACCTTCACTCTGACCCCTTGTGCCACTTTCAATATCAATTTTCACTCCCGTAGACCATGTCCCATGAAATAAAATGGTGGTCACAACGTTCTAGTCAGGTTGTGGTCAGCCAAATGCAACGCTTCTTTTTTGCATGCGTATTCGTGAAAATTCGCAAACTTCACCAATAATCGTGGATATATTTGCCCTTAAACATCTCCTAAACTACTGAATGGATTTACACCAAATAACAAAAAGCACAATCTGAGTACCGGCTGCTAGCTTTCTGCCAAATTTGGTGTCATTCCCTCCAGTGGTTCAGGCTGTTGACGTGTTGACAGGACCTTTGCGAATTGACATGGGAAATGCAACGTTGTTTTAGCCTCCTTTCTCTCACCTCCTGCTTGATCGATCACCCTGAAACTTCCTGTGCACAACAAAAATCACAGGGCCACTTTATTTTGGAAAAGTTTGGGAAGATTCATCAAACAGTGCCAAAGATATAGGCAAGTAAAAAAAAACGATTTCTATGGAAACATAACTACCTACTGGCGACTCCCAGTAAATATATATATATATATATATATATACACTGTAAAAAAAACTAAAGTTACATGAATTTACTCATACAGACAAGCAGAAATTCAGCAGTTATAGTTAACTGAGCTAACTATAACTTGCGCTTCCGCAAAGCACTGCTTATAACCTCACAAATTACATCATTCATGACATGATCAATGACATCACTGACTGTATCATCCACACAGCCACACAGTCATACACCCACTCATTTGCTGATACAAACTTGTACACACACACACAATCTACTCAGAGATGCATAAAAGTAGTGATATACAGACATTCATTCAGTCAAACAGCCATTGACACCACCACCACTCACTCTCCTATACACTAGTAGCTGAGGTATTCACAGATTCATACAGTAGCTTACACACCCACTCATATACCTATACACCCACTGACACACCAACTCATACATCCATACAATAACTCACGCAGCCCATTAATAGATCATTCATCTAGTGACGCAATCAATCAGCGCTCAAAGCATTGACACACCCACATACTCACTCATACAGTCGCTGACCCAGTCACTAATTCATCAGTAAAGTCACTTAGACACTCAATCACTCAAGTATACAACTATTCACCTATGCAGCCATTCACACAGCCACACACTGACCAACACATGTTCTCACACATCCACTCACTATCCTATATAAAAACTGACACACCCACTCAGTTTAGGACACAGCTACTTATACAACCACTGAATCTCCCATACAGTCACTGACACAGCCACTCAGTTATACTTACAGCCATTCAGACCTTACTGACTCACCCATACAGTAACTGGCTCACCAAGTCACTCACCAATAGTGACACCCATTCACTTGCCCAGTCTACCACTCTGTCCCACGCCTAGCTCTGTGTAGAGGCACTCCCTAAACAATTATAATCAGGTAGCTCTTGGGGGAGAGGCATCTCAGCTGTGATCTTCCTGCTACAGAAGTTTTCAGAATGGCTGAAGGGAGTGCTCCACCACCACCTTCACAGTCTCCAGATGTTCCTAAAGAAGATGATTCTCAACAGGTGCCTTCTTTGTCTAAAAAGGAGAGTGATGTATTTTTTTTTACAATACCTTGTGGGGGAAAAAAGTCAGTGCAAGAATTGTAAAATGCAACCTCTGCAAAAAAAAGCTCTTGTGGTACATCAAAGAAATACAGCCATGGAATGTTGATTTTGTGAAAACATCTGCACACAATCCACGAATGAGCATACCAATGAATGATGAGAAAAAACAAAATGACACATTTCGATGCAGAACCTGGTACATCATCATCTAGCCAAGCTACTGCAGAGAATACCAGTATGCCAGCTACAAGCCCCGAATTAAGTCAAATGGTAACATCCTGCAGCATCTGCATTAATCTTGTGTTTGCAAAATATAAAAATGTCAACAACTTATTTTTACAGGTCAAAATCCACAGTTGCTATTTTTTTCACAAGTGTTTTCTTCAAATTAGCTGTTATTGCACACTGTTGTGCTTTCATAATGCAAAAGTATTGCATTTATGTTTTGCCCAAGTTTCCAATACATTTTCTGAAGAAAAAATAACTTGTTCTATCAAAAACTCCCCACAAAAATAGTTCTTGGTAGAACCACCACTGAATAAAACAAAGAGCTGTGTTTGAGTCTTCATTACTCAGCAGTATTTCCAAACCTGTGTGAGTGCATATGTAACCTTTCATTTCCATATACAAGTTTATTTCTCAGTTTCTGATAGGATATGGATAGGCGTCTCACTCTATCCATAATTGTGCCCCTCAGTGTGTTAATGTATGTATAAATCTGATCCTGGGTATGTTAATGTATATGATAGTGTCTACCTGTATGTTTGAATGTAAGCATTACTATATAATTGGCTTTGTTAGTTACTGCATTAGCGTCAGCCTGGGTCTCTCAGTTCATGCATCAGTGTGTATCTCAGTGTGTTAGCGTGTGCATTAACGTGTTTCTGGATGTATTAATCTATACATCAGAGTGTGCATCTCAGTGTATCAGTGTATGCAATCATGTGGGCCTGGGTTTGTCAGTGCATGCATGATTTTCCATTTGGGTGTGCCAGTGTATGCAGTAGTGTTAGAAATGTGGTATTCGGTTGGCAGTCAGGTTACCCCCTGTACAAGCAAGGACCCTCACTCTAGTAAGGGTAAGTCACACACAATCCAAATTATCCTGTGCCCACCCTCTAGTAGCTTGGCACTGAGCAGTCAGGCTTAACTTAGAAGGCAATGTGTAAAGTATTTGTGCAATAAATCATACAATAACACCATATAGCACCATACAAATAAACCACACAGTGTTTAGAAAAATATAATATTTATCTGGATAAATGCAGGACAAAACGATTATAATGCAATAAGTATATCTTGAGATATCAATGTAAAAGTGATATAAAGTGTCTTACGTCTTTTAAAGGCAATCAAAGTCTCTTTCAAACACAAAGTACCTGGTTTGTGTTCAAAATCTCCACAAAAAACCGCAGAGGAGGAGATGCGTGGAAACAAAAAGGGTTTGCGTTGATTTCTCGGACCGCACACGGAGATGCGTTGTTTAGTTTTCACACAGAGATGGCTGTGCGTCGAGTTCCGGCGCTCAGTCATGGATCCTCTTCGGGTTGCGGGGTTTTCGGACGCCCTGGGGACGATGCGTGTATTTCCAGCACTGGCAGGACGAAGTCACAGGAGCTGCGTTGATTCGGTGGGCGTTGCGTTGAATTTTCTACCGCACGGCAGGCGCTGTGTCGATTCCTCTCTGGAAGTCGGGCTGCGTCATTCCAGCTTGGCTGTGCATCAATCCGGTGGGCCATGCATCAAATTTCCAGTCGCTACACTGGCACTGCATGGATCTTCTCGATGCGAAGTCGGGCTGCGTTGTTCTGGTTTGGCATGCGGTACATTTTTCACCGCGGTTCAGGCTGTGCGTCATTTCTGGCAGGCTGTGCGTCGCACAAGGAGTCCTTCTTGTAGAGATGAAGTCTTTTTGGTCCTGAGACTTCAGGGAACCGGAGGCAAGCTCTATCCAAGCCCTTGGAGAACACTTCTTCACCTCAGTCAGAGAGCAGCAAGGCAGCATGGCAACAGCAAGTCAACAGTCCTTCACAGAAAGCAGACAGGTGATTCCTTTGGCCAGCCAGTTCTTCTTGGCAGGATGCAGGTTCTGGTTCAAGTTTCATCTCCAGGACATTTCTGAGTTGGTAGGGGCAGAGGCCCTGTTTAAATACCCAAAGGTGCCTTTGAAGTGGGGGAGACTTCAAAGAGTGGCTTAGAAGTGCACCAGGTCCCCTTTCAGTTCAATCCTGTCTGCCAGGGTCCCAGTATGAGGTGTGGCAGTCCTTTGTGTGAGGGCAGGCTACTGTCCTTTGACATGCAAGTGTCAGGCCCTCCACCCTCCCAGCCCAGGAAGACCCACCCATTCAAAATACAGATGTAAGCAAGTGAGGCTGAGTATCCTGTGTTTGGGTTGTGTCTGAGTGAATGCACAAGGGAGCTGTCAACTAAACCCAGTGAGACGTGGATTGTAAGGCACAGAAGGATTTAAGTGCAGAGAAATGCTCACTTTCTAAAAGTGGCATTTCTAAAACAGTACTATTAAATCCAACTTCACCAGTCAGCAGGATTTTGTATCACCATTCTGGCCATACTAAATATGACCTTCCTACTCTTTTCAGATCAGCACCTACCACTCAAACAATGTATGAGGGCACCAATGTTAGCCTATGAAAGGAGCAGGCCTCACAGCAGTGTAACAACGAATTTAGGAGTGTTACACTACCAGGACATGTAAACTAAACAGGTACATGTCCTGCCTTTTGCCTACACAGCACCCTGCCCTATGGGTTACCTAGGGCATACCTTAGGGGTGTCTTATATGTAGAAAAAGTGGAGTTTTAGGCTAGGCAAGTACTTTAAAATACCAAATCGAATTGGCAGTAAAACTGCACACACAGGCCCTGCAATGGCAGGCCTGAGACAAGGTTAAGGAGCTACTTAAGTGGGAGGCACAATCAGTGCTGAAGGCCCACTAGTAGCATTTAATCGATAGGCCCTGGGCACATATAGTGCACTCTACTAGAGACTTATAAGTAAATTAAATAGTCCATTTGGGTATGATCCAATGTTACCATGTTTAAAGGGAGAGAGCAAATGCACTTTAGCACTGGATAGAAGTAGTAAAGTGTGCACAGTTTTAAAACCAGCAAAAACAGTATCTAAAAAGTGGAGGCAGGCAGGGAAAAAGTTAGGAGTGACCACCCTAAGGCTGTCAGGTCTAACAAGTGGTATCTGTATTGCCTTATCAGTGAATGCATAAGTTTGAACATGGCTGTCTTAGTGTATGTATGAGTGTCTGCCTGGCTATGTTAGTGTATGTAACAGCGTGTCCTTAAGGCGCAAATTTATACTTTTTGATGCAAAACTGCGCTGACGCAGTTTTGCGTCAAAAATATTACCTCCAGCAAATGCCATTTCCTAGCGCCATGCGGGTGTAAAATTTATACTTTGACGCACGACAGCGCAAACCACAGGTGTGAGTCTTTTTTTTTACTCAAACCACTGCGTCACGTCGTAAAGGAAAACAATGTTAACGCAGCAGAAATGACTGTGAGCCGGTTTACGACGACGCAAACCGGATATGGGGCGTGTTTTGACGCAATAGCGTAAAAATTTGCCGCAAACACAGCAATTTGTGCAGATGAGAGCCAAAATGGATCCCAGATGCTTGCACAGACCCCAGGAAGAGGGCCACAGACCAGGAACCAGCCAGGAGGACCCACACAAGACCCAGGACAGGGAGAAGAAGAAAAGAAAGTGTCGCTTCTGTGCAGAGGAACAGGAAATTCTGGTGAAAGGGGTGACCGAACACCAGCAACAAATGTTTGTCACCTCAAAGTTGCCAATCAGTAGGAGAGAGGCAATATGGTGACAAATTGTTGACAAGATCAACAGTGTGGCATAGGTACGCAGAACAGTCATTGAGTGCAAGAAACGCTGGCATGACTGCAAGCGCAGGACCAAGGAAAAGATGGCCAGGAACAGGAAGGCAGCACTGCAGACTGGAGGTGGGAGTCCAGCACCGCAGGAGTCCCTGGACCACATAGAGGAAATGGTCGCAGCCGTCATCCCTGAGGAGATCGTCACAGGGATTCAAGGACAGGATAGCGCAGACTACCAGGAGACAACGCACATGCAGTGTACGTTGCATGGGGAATTAAAATGCACTAATGTTAACTGCAACTGGGGGGTGGACATACCTGCTACACAATGCATGTCAGCCATGATATTCAGGGAGAGGAATGGGTAAAGTGGCACAGCAAGGGGGCATGGCCCGTACTGAGGAAACCTGGGGCACACCACTACACAACACCAACAACCTTTGCATGGGGGTATGCTGCCATGCCAAGCATGTTGCAAAGGTTAAGCCAGGCCAGGAGGGCAGGGTACAACATAAAACTGGCAGCCCGTCACACGTCAGCCAGTATACTCCCTACATTAACTAGGGCCCAATTAACAACCTCTGGCCATACCTGCAAGTGGAATGTAACATTGACAACAGTTGAAACTACCACCTCTGCTGTGTGTGCAGGTCAAGTAGCTAATGGCATTAACGTTCCCATGGATCAAAAATACCCAAATTAGAGGGTTCAGGATGACAACGTTATCAATCCCCTGAAATCAAGACAAATGTTCCAATCCTGTCAAATGTGATTGCCAAACGTTGCCACAAACTTCACCCATTGTCATGAACATTAGGAGGTACACAGCACTAATGTCATACCCATGCTGCGTATGTCAGGGTCCACCCTGTGCCTGGGTCACTATAGCTCTAATGACACCATGCAACGTCCCAAATGTCATACTGCACAGACAACAGCATTAAGGGGGAGGACACATGTAACTGTTCACAGAAATACACTAGCACAGTCAGAGGAGGAAATAGGACACTGCTACGACTATCAGTGCAATCCAATGTACCACACATTCCCCAATATCAGCAGTACACATTACCAATGCTGACATCCATATCGTGCCATAACAATGCTATACATAGTATATGCTACATCTCAACTACATATAGGTGGATGTGAAAGATCAGAGACTGGGGCAGGTCCAGATTGTTACGTGTTGTGCTAGTGCCATCACAGCACCCACAGCCAGTGAAAGACCTCACCATGAGAATGGAAGTAGACAGAGAGTTGAGTAGGACAAGAAGGTGGCAATTCACTATTTGGCCAGAACCAACACCTAGAGGATATGATGCTGACAAGTCCACTAACTGGCCACAATACCTGTGACATGCGGGTGGGGCATAGGCCTGGGAGAATGCCAATCTGAAAGACATGAACAATGAACAGGAACCAAGATCACAATGTGAAAATAATCAGAAGGCAGGCATGTCACATTACAAAGCCCACAACACTGACACACTATTTGTACCATATCTCATTGCAGAGGACGATGGATCTCCTGTGGATATGCCTGTCCAGGACTACCTTGATGATATGGATGACGAGCTGACAAACATCAACCAGCAGACCCTCCAAGAGGTCCTTGGAACCCTCCAGACCCCACCTTCAGTCACAAGGAGGAGCACAGAACTAGCAGCCATCACAGAGGACCCACCCATAACACCAATTGTATGACCTGCCAGCTCCAACACAGCTGAGGACTATGACAACACTGGCACCAGCTTTGAGAGAACTGTAGTTGGAGTACGCCGGGAGCTGGCCAATGAGGTGCGGGTGGGGATGCAAAATATGGCAGCCAGCCTAGAGGGGGTGCGTTCGTGCATGATGTCAACTGAAGAACAGGCAGCAGCTATGCAAGGGCAAACAACTATCTTGCAGGAAGTAGAAAAAAGGTTGAAGGAAATCAGCACAGCCGTAATGCAGTTGACCCAACACCTACAACAGCAATCCTGTCAACGCGTGCACGAATGCAACATTGAACCCCTCAGTGCCGACCTGGCTGCCTACCACAGTGATGTGGCTGCCATTCTTAAAAACCAGCAGATCCTCCTTGCTGCAGTACTGCCCTTAAGACGCCCACAGGTAGCAGCTACCGGGATGTCTGACTCCACGTCTTCAAACACTGAGGTGTGTGTTGCCCCTTCACAACCACCACCACCAAGGGCAGAGGAGACTACACACACATCAGAACATGAAGACGTGGAACAGATCACCTTCACACGTAAGAGTACCCGGTAGCATTAGTCCCTGCCACATGGCCACATATTACCAAAGTCCTGTGCTTTGTAACATGCCAGTATTGCAACAACTGTACTCAAGCACTGTTCTGCAACCCACTGTTAATCTTGTCACCCTGCCCGGTGATTGTCTCTCACTAACTCATTGGCAAATCCTGTCGCTCTGCACTGTCTGACACTTCACCCCAGCATGTCCAATGACATGTCCTTTTGCACATCTGTCTGATCACAATGGAAGATGTCACAATAATGGATTCACAATCATGGACAATGTACATATAGCACTACAGCACTTTTAAAATAAATAGCACTTACACAACCACTTTGTCTCTGTGTAATGTGACACATCATCTGTGCGGTAGATCAGTGATGTTTGCCTCCTGTCAATGATTATAGATTGTCAATACAACTGCCCTGAAATAATGTGGGCTAATAACTATACACAGTGGCCTAGATTGTACCATCATCTGCCCATTCTGATGGTTAATTCTGAGGGAAATAGAAACTATACAGTATAATGCTGTGTTGGACAGAATGACGCTCCTTAAGGGCTGGCTTAGTCAGAAAATACTGCCTTCAATTGTTGCTGAAAGTGAAAACATTTGTATTTGACATTTTCCCCAATTTAAACCTAACACACACCAAACTGCATGAAGGGATGTGTATGAGTTTCCATACAAATAAGTAACCACGATGCACATTGTAACAATTGATATGTGTGAGTTATGTACACTACACTACAAGGGAGCATACTACCACTTACCTTATAAGGAATTGCTTGGACTTCAGGCTGCAGGCAGACTTAACACAGTGTCCCCAATACTAATTATGGTAGCACAGTATGTGACATTGAAAACATACATCACAAAATAACCACACTTTGGGATCCATAGTAACCGTGAGTGGTGGGTGCAATGAATGACTGAATCTTAGTTAAGTAGCTTTGGGGTAGTTGCCAATGTATCAGCTCAGTTGGGATATGGTTGCAGCATGGGACACAAAAGCTAATACAAAAGAGACACTGTTCACTCATGGCAAGGCCGTGATTTACAAGCATTTGACACATACTGTAAAGTGTTACCTACATATTTATTAAAGAGTAAATACAGAAGTTAAAACTAGGGGAAACACCTTACCTAACCTAATCTACTCTAACTACACATTACCCACAACTGTCCCTAACTAACCTAAGCTAAACTTACTTATCACATTTAACGAAACGATCTAAACATCAGCCCCCCACCCCCCTTATAAGACGGGACACATGGAGGACAACAGATACCAACCTAAACACATACTATCCTATACTAAACAAATATATATTTTTTTGTAAACTTTTTTTGTAATTTTGTTTTTTTGTTAGTTTTTTATTTTTTTTAAACACCAAAACCCCAACATTGCCCCCACCCACCCACGCACACACATAATAAAAAACTGGAGAAATATTACGAAACCCCCACCCCCCCAACCACTACTGCTAACTAAACTAACAGCCTATACTAACCTAACACTAAGCCCCCTAAACCCACTAAGTTTAAGAACCAGTAAAGAGGAGGGAGGGGAGGGAATCATGTCTGCGTTCATGTCTACAGGTTGGCCCTCCTCAGGGTCTTTTTAATGGCACAAACCCGTCGGTTGACCTGTGCCACCTCCTGCTGCAGTCTGGTCATCTTTCGTAGGACACAGTCCAATGTCCTTTGCATCTCTGCAAAAGCTGCAGGGTCTATGGATGCAGCAGGGGTGGTCTGGATGCCAGCCGAGGAAGTATGGGCCCTTGTCGGTGCAATGTCTGTAGGCTGCGGGGCAGGTGGTGCTGTGACTGCTCCTGGAGCTGTTGCAGTTGATGGTCCCGCAAAGGTCCCAGCTGCTTTTGGTGCCACCTGGCTGGTAGTGGTGGTGCTGGTGGTGGTGGCTGTGGTAGACATGGAGGGTCCCCCTTGTGCAAATGCCTTCCACGCTCTGGAGGCTCTTTCATGGTGATATCTTCTTGCCATGTTGCGGTACCCAGACTCAACATCAAGAATGTGGCAGTATTGCATTGCCCAGCGTTGAAACTCCTGAATTTGGATGGGAGTCATATTTGCAGCTGTTAGGACAAATAGAAAACCAAACATTAGGTAATGCATTGTGTGAAATGTCTCAAGAAGTAAATCAGACATTACATCTAATGTATCTGTAACAGCCCATTTCATCATACAGATCACTGACAGTCCCTTAGGAAGTACATGGCAAGCCAGTCTGCAAACGTACTATCATCAAATAGCACATCCAAACCCTACAAGATGGGTAACAATTGGAATGAATTTGGCATCATAGTTCTGCCAGTTGTCAGGTAAAAATCATGCTGCATATCCTCCACCACTGCCAGGCCAACAAATTTGTATTTACTGGATGGCAATCTAGGGCCACAAGATCTGTGAGTTGTAAATGGACTTGCCAGTACAGAAAGCATGTGCTAATCATGAGTGGGTACCATAGGTTTGGACAAGTGATTTACTGATTTACATGTCTGTGTACCAAACTTGGATCATCAGTCCTAGGTACACTATTCCCAACCCTACGCCTGTGTTTGGGGGGGGGTGGACAATCAGCTAATAATTTCTAACAACAAGGACACCCTAGAAGCTTTGGAAAGCTGTACATGGGTTTTGCCAGCACACCACAGGTAAGGAGGAATTCCAAATAGGATACACCCAAACCTTGGACAATCCCATCAACACTTATCTTTGGAAACGCATACCTTTGTCCACATCAGTTACTACCATTAAGCCATGACTTACAACAAACAGATAGATGCAAGCACACCTCTGGCCATGAGCTGTGTGCACACCTAGGCCATTGTACTCAAGTTGCTCATACTCATAGCACTACATGTGGAGCTACATGCAGCTAGGAAGTTTAACATACAGTCAAACAATGGTCAATTGGTGAATAGGGAAGCTGAAGTCTGTGGCTAACACTTTGGCATCCCTATTCTGGGAGAATCAGGGTCTGACTGGCTGACTAATTCACTAATATGGTCCACTGCCACTTTTTCAGACTCAAGTTTTATCCACATGACTCATCCCTATTCACATTGCCGTGCCTACAGGACTGACCTAGAATCCCAAATTATGACAATACGATAAGGATCGGCCAACTCAAACATGGTGATAAAATGATCTTCCACTCATGGAACAAAACAAATGATTGACCTGCGCATCACACCTTGCTATGGGTCCAGCACACAGGAGTCAATAACACATCATCAGCTAACACAACACAGAACATAAATATCAACACTTACTGGAGATGTCTCGGTCCGCAAATCGAACCACCTCTCCAACAGTGTAGGGTGCCGGTCCACCTGTAAGGCATGGAAGGGTGAAATGTGCTCAATGTCTGTGCACTGTACAACAATTCAAAAAACAAATATTATGTGTAATGTGAACTCAGAAAGTGAAGCCTCTCAGACTTGATGATACTGCATCCTACATACCACTGCAAACATGTACAGATCCGGGGACTCCAGTAAGTGATACACACATATCTGCACACATACAGTGGCCCTAACTATCATGTTGTGGCAAACATGCTCCTTCATTAGTGAGCAGACAAAATCATGGAGTGTATTCCTCTCATGATGTGTATACATGAGAGATATCCAAAGCCACTTTCCGTGAGGACTGCAATACCAGTCACCTAGACATTGTGACTAATACCCATTTTAGACACACAGGTACAATGTACAGAGGGCCAGGGCCAGTTGTTACCCCTCAAATTGTATCATTTTCTTCAATTGATGTGCCACAGCTATGGTGAGTTGCACCAAACATAGAGATATGAGTCCATGTGCATATCTTTTGCTAGCCACCCTAATTGAAATGTGGCACTACAAACTCCAAATATCAGTCTAAGATGTTAGCTGAGCGCAGCTATAACTTGTAACGTATGTGTCCAAATCCAGTATCCGAAAAAAATGGAGGGGCACAATATTTATGAAAAATTTAGGGATTTCCATTATCTGTTTCCTGACACACTCACCGGCCACACATGAAACATATGTTTGTGCCACATTGCCAAAATCAATTGACGTGAAGGCTGCACTAATAGTCGGGCTACTGTTGTGTTTATAAAGTGAGTGTAGCTGTTGCGTCAACAAATGATGGTAATGTGTCAGAAAGTTCTACACCTCACAGGCAACTGTGGCCCATATCTAAACATATTTTGCACCACATTTGTGTTGCTGTTTGACACAAATGCGGCGCAAACTTACTACATACAATTGTATTTTGTAAGTTTGCACCGCTCTTGCTTCAAAACAGCTCGCAATTGCGGTGCTAACACAGTAGAAATATGGCCCTGTATGTTTCACTAGCATTCTACATGTTCAAAAACATTGCAGGCATATTATGAAGAAATCAGCTACTGTCACTACAGAGCATTTAAACATGCACATTACCCTGATTTGTACTCACCAACAGGGCCACCAATCACATTGCCCAGGTGGTCCAGTAGTTCTTGCTCCCTGGATATAAGGTCAGCCCAGCGGTGCTTCAGCTGGTGGTCATTTTGTGGTGTGTTATATATCCTCTGCAGATGGTGCAACACCTTTGCCCACCGGAGCCTCCGTGCCTCTGTGTGATAACCTTGGATCACACGACCACCTGCCTCAATCATCAGGGGTAGGAAATGGCACACCAGCCAAATTAACCCACCCAGCTCCTCCTCTCCCATCCTGCCCAGACGAGGCCTACCCAACATTATGTGAGAAAAGTAAAGAGGGGATAAATGGGAAAAAGGAGAATAGAGAGAAAGTAGGACAGGAAAAATGCAAAAAAACAACAAACACAGCTCAACTATACCCAAACTACCACCACCCACAACAGTCTCGCAACACAACAAAGACAAATGTTGACAACACAATTGACCACAAAAACACTCAGACGGGATACCACAGATAGGTATGAAACACAAAAAGACAATTTAAAGACCACACTGGAGACAAAATCACAAAATGCACAGAGAGACAATTCTAGGCACAGCCACACAGTCAGGAAATATCACAGACTGCAAAGTGAAAGTGAAAGTACACCCACTGTACCAATTCTGTAAACAGGATATCCTATTAAATCACTTCCTGCCTCAAATGCAATGCGTTTTTATTGTTATGCGTCAAAATGTTATGACGCTTACAGTCTGCTCATCATTTATTTTTTACGCACATGAGTAGATTTAACCCCGCATCCATATGGTTCAAAAATGTTTCCAACTTAACCAATTTCCGGGGTGCAGTGTGGGAAATACCACTCAGTGCCAATGGATGTTTCAAGACATTTTACGTCATATTTTTAAGCATAAGCGTCATTTGTAGACGCATGTGTGCCATTTTTGTTACGCATATGCGTCAAAGTTTCTGACATAAACTGGGTTTGGGTCATTTTCCCATTTAAGTGGTACAGGACAGTTGTGACAATACAGAGATAGGCTGATTGCACCCGCTTTGGGCATTACGGTGTATGGGCACATGTGACAGATCATACTACTGTGGACCATGATCCGCTACTTGGTATACAGGATTTTCTCTCTTCACTGACACAATAGATGGCCAAACGTGTGGCCTACAAATATGTATTACCCAATTTGGGCATGTTTGGCATCAAGAGAGGATAGCAAGGCAACGCACATAAGTACAATAAGTCAATGCTTATGAGTCAATGTGTGTGATTTGGCTACTACTATTCAACAAGATGCATTGTAGCAAATATGCTTGTATGCATGTGGAGTCATTGTGTCAAACCCTCAGATGCAAGTTAGTGTGGAAATGAGAGAGGACATTTGTTAGTCATACATGTAGCAACAACTCCTGTGTGCACTTTATAGTTTTTTTGTAACATAAACACCACAAATGACAAAGCATGCACTGGATAGATAGCAGATGGTTGTTCATGTCAATGGTCCAAAACTTGGCCATCACATGTCCTGGAATGTTGGATACTACTTCCTAGGCACTTGTTTGTTGAGCCACCAGGAGTCAGGCACCGGTACATGCTATGTAGGTACCGTGTTTGTGACACGGAGACCCAAAGATAACCCACATTTGTATTGTTACGCCACAGTTGAGGTCATATAACTGAGCCATGTCTCTCCTGTGGCAGTGGGGGACCAGCAGACCAAGCAGCACGTGTTCACATATTTCCAGTGGTCAAATGCACAGAGGTGTCTGGTTCATGTGTGTGGGCCAATGTTTCACCTGTATAATTATTGGGATCTATGTTGTCACAGTTACGTGCATGTCTAGTCATGAGTCTGTGGCACCATTTCCTGTAACTATGAAGTATCCTTTGCAAATCTATAGAAGTACAGCCAATGAGAATTTGAGAACACACATGGGGATGGTCAAACCCTGTCACTGCAAACATGTTATGAGACTGTCAACAGGGCAACCTTGGTGTGCTGATACAGTTAATATCTCAGGTTTATTGTACCAGCAAGTGTCATCACATTTGTACACAGGTTGGTCTCTAAAATTCCCACTGCATCTGGGAACATCATTGCCTCTGTGCTGATTAATCTTACAGCCATTCACCACGCACGCCCCATCAATATGTTGGGAGCAATGTGAATCAGCGTGTGGACTGTCAGGGTCCTAGCATGTGTAGACATTTCATGCACATTATCTGACATTGTTTGTTGTGCTGGAGGCACCATACCCAATCCTTACATACAGCCATGGTACACTGTCACAATTTATCACTCATGCATACATGAGACACAGACAAGGGATAGTCCATGATTCGGGTATTTGGAGACAAGTTCCCACCCATGGTACAATAAATAAACGGATTATGCTATATATTTTTTTGAGTATGCATTGTATGCACCTGACACAATACCCCAGGAGGAATATGAGGTTTGGGAAAGCAACTATGATACAAAGGTAGCCACAAGGAACCTTTAGGGTAACGCAAAGACGGGAGCCAGTCAAGCTAACAGGATGCAGGGTCAATCAGGATCCAGACAGTTCACAAGGTAAATACACAGTGGTCAGACTGAGGCTGGTCAAAGGAGGAACAAGACAGTTGAAATGGAAAACTGTGTTTGTCGTGTGTTTTGGTAGGTAAGACATTAACCCAAGGGCTGTGTTACACAGCTGATTTATACGGCAAGGCATAACAGTGTTATAGATCAAATGGCAGATTCTATGCTGTTCAAGCATCAGCAAGGGCAGTGCATGTTCAAATGGCTGGTCTCCATGGAGGTGCTCAGAGGTGTGTGCAGTATCAGTCTCTCACAAGTCCTGTATGTGAGATTCAAGTTCAAAGGGCCAACAGTACCTTTCACGTGGGAATCACTGTATAAGTGATAACAGGTGTTAGAAACTACAAGCCAGTGCATTATTTAACATGACGTCCATGCAGACAGAAGTACAATGACAATGGCATACCATACTAAAGGGTGAAGTACACTGGATTTAGATTGTGAGTCTGGGAGTGTGTAGAGGAGGGATTATCTGGGTACACATATTACCATTCCAGGGACCTCTGAAAACGGCTGGGATGAGACCGGGAACATGGGTGTGTCAGGACTTAGGACATGGGCTGACATGTGCAGGGGATGTCATGTGAGCAATGCTTGTCATACCTGGGGCACTTGTGCTATGACTTTGCTGCTTATATGGAAATCTAGTCACACATTGTCCTTGCAAAGACAGGTGATGAAACAGTTACTGCTGTCAAGGGTCTGGTCATACATTCCTGTTACTAATGCAATAGCACATCCACTGTCTGATGTACGATGATTTTTTTTCCATTATTGACTGATGGTGTCTTAGTTGTGTGCCATATGCTGAAATGAACCTTGTTGCCAACATGTATGTGTGAAATAGGTGTGGTCCTCTGCTATCTCCCTTCAAATGTGACATGTACAGGATATATGTCATTTACAGTGTGAGTGAATGTGGCTGTACACTCATACGCATCTAACTAGTTTAGCAAAGTTCTGTGTCCTAATCGGTATTTCAGCAATGCTCCATGAGGCTACACTCTGAAGGTGATAGTTAGAGATAATGTTATGCAAAAATGATTTTCCAGACCATGATATGGTGATTAGTATAGGTGTTTATTTACATATGGTTAGACAGTGGTGATGGGTGAGTAAGGTCAAAAGAAATTTTGTGCAATCTGTTGTCTCCGACACAATCCTGCTGCTGTGTTTGGATGACCCCCCTCATGTTGATGGCCAGCATCCTCCTTTTCCTCCTTTTCCTCCTCTTCAGGCATTTGTGGGTCGGGTTCATATAGGGGAATGTTCCTTCTTACACATATGTTGTGCAGGATGGCACGGATCAAAATTGTTTTGCACACCATTTCTGGTGAGTATAGGAGGCTGCCTCCGGTGATGTCGAGGCACCTGAATCTTGACTTCAGAATGCCAAAGGTCCTCTCTACTATTGTGCGTGTCCTCCTATGTGCCTCATTATAGGCACACTCTGATGCAGTGCTTGGGTTGCCAAATGGTGTCATAATCCATGGCTGGATCCCATACCCCTGATCAGCTCAAAGAGAAAATGAGTGAGAATATGTTGATGTAGCTTGCCCCAAAATATCACCTTGCATGGCAGTAGGTCTCTTGTGTTGTCTGCGACTCATTGGTGTTTGTGTTATTACGTAGATTGCTAGGCTTCTAGGATGTACCATCAGCATTGGGTTGTTTCCTTATCTGAATGGGTGTTTGGCTATTGACCGGATGTCAGCAGTATTTTTGGAGATTTGCAGTACAGTGTGTACTCCCTTGCATTGTGACTTGTGATACAGGTGACCTTGTGTCTTAACTGGGGGTGAGATGATAGTTGCATACACAGAATCAACTTGACAGTGGTGGTAACACGGTTGCATCTATGTACCCTACACATCCCATACAATTTGACATATGCAATAGATTATTTTAAGCATCTGTGAGACCCTTTGATTTGGCAAGGTGACATTGTGCAAAACACCTCCATACGTTGTGAGCACTGACGTGTTAACAATTGACTATTCACTGGTTTCACATGTGTGATAAGTTCACTGCAGACCTATTTCTCTGCCCTTGCCAAGTCGACTCAGGTTGTTCCTTGTTTATATACTACTGAACATGTGCAGGTTCCGATGGCTAACTTGGTTGTGAGGTTGTCATTCAGAGTTTCAGAAGGTCCGTATGGCAGTACATCTGTTGTGTGTGTGTTAATTTGTCGCAATGCGTATGTGTAGGAATGCGCACTTTCAATATTGTCCCATCAAGATTTGTTCTTCGCACATTCACTTGCTTCTTGGTAGTGGGAAATGTGAGAGCAGGAGTTATGTGAGATATTGGAACGGCCTCAATGATTGCACGTGACCTTCATTGTACTGCTCATCATGCTATGTGTATCATGGTTTTTGAGCTGCAGCTAAAAACATTACACACCCCTTACACAGTACGTATTGATTTGAAGGGTGTGGGATTGAGTGTTATTGATGTGATATTGAAAGTTTCTTCTTCGCATATGTACTGCCAGTTGGGGCCATGTGTTTGTCATTGTGTTGTTTTTTAATTGTTCCCTTGTGTCTGTGGAGTGGCATCAGTTGTCATTTGTCCCTCGATGTGTCTCCCATTGGGTGAAGATATGAAACATGCCTAGCGGTGCCACAACCTCAGTGTGTTCCTGCCAACATGTCGATGTCGTGGTGTATGTTTTGTGTGTTCTAGAGGGTTGCTGTGCAGTGTGTATCTAAGTAAGTTTATGTACTTACCAACAAGTAGTCCATTTCCATATCGTCCATCCTGGAAGTGTTGCTTGATGGTGGGGTGACGGAAGATGAATGAATCATGTACACTCCCAGGATACTTTGCCACGATGTTGGTGATCAATCCCTGGTGATCGACAATGGCCTGCACATTGATGGAGTGTGTGTGCTTCCTGTTGCTGTATAGATGTTCGGTTGCAGCAGGTGGCACAATGCATACATGTATGCAGTCAATAGCACCAAGGACGTGTGGGAAGCCATTAATTAGGTAAAACCCTTGTTTTGTCTCCTGCTGCTTCTGCTGTGTGTTGGGAAGCAGATGTGGTGGGGTGCGAGTGAGATGATGGCATCCAGTACCTTGCGGAGGAAGGCGGAGAATGATGGCTGTGAGATCCCAGCAACCAGGGCGCCAGTGGTTTGAAAGGAGCCACTTGCCAACATGTGTAGTACAGCTAGCAGCTTGGTTTCTGGTGGAATGGTGCAGGGTGTCTGCAAGCTGGGTGCCAACTGGGCTCAATGTTGCGCAGCAGCTGCTAAATGGCTTGCCAGTTCAGCCTGTACCTCTGAATGGTGTCTTGTTGGTGGAGTCCCATAAGTGTTGCCCTGGTGCAGAATATCCTCTCCTGCCTTCTGCGTTGCCTTTGGGGTCCCTGCTGGTGTTGTGGAAGCTGCTGTTGTTGTTCCTGTGCTCTGCGTCTGCGTGCATGCTGGATGAAAAGCACCTCCATGTCTTCCTTTTGGAGCTCTGCTGTTGCTTCTGTGTGGTTTCATTAAATACAGGTGTGTTTGCTCCATTTTAACACCTGCCCTGTCCCAGGCGTTATTTTTTTACGCAAATCGGGTTGTGCGTCATTTTCCGCCTCCGCCTCCCGGCCACGCGTCATTTTTGCGCAGTAGTATAAATAAGGCGCACGGGTGTTTAAGTAATTTTTTTGATGGGAACGCCTACCTAGCATGTCATTAACGCAAGGTGGTTTCCCGCATCCAGAAAATGACGCACACGGTGGGATTTTGGCATTCGCTGCCTTAGGCGCCAAAGTTTAAATATGGTGCACGGTTTGCGCTGAATGTGCATCAAAATCTTTGACGCAAATTCGGTCAAACAGAGTATAAATATGCTCCCAAGTGTGTCAGTGTATGTATTAGTTTATACCTGGATATATCAGTGTCCATGTGAGTTTGTCACTGTATGCAATAATGTGCTCCAGGGTGTCTCACTGTATGAATAAAAGTTTCAGTGTGCAAATGACAGTGAACCTGAGTGAATCAGTGTATGCATCATTGTGTGCTTGTGTGTGGGAGTTTATACATCAGTGTACTACTAGATATGTGAGTGTCACTGTATCAATCTCTCGCTCCCTGGGTGTCTCAGAGTATACATCACTGTATATCTGAATGATTCTCTGAATGTATCATTGTCCACTTGGCTGCATCACTGTATGCACAAATATGTGGCTGGATCTGTTAGTAAATGCAGAATTGCAACCCTTGTTGTATCAGTAGATGTAAGAGAGTGTGTCTGGATGTTTCACTGTGTACATCAGTGTGTGCCTGGCTCTCTCAGTCTATAGATAAATGTGCATCTCTGTGTCCCACTACTTTCATTACTGCATTCCTAAGTGTCTAAGTGCTTCTGTCAGTGTATACCTGGATGTGTCAGTGTATGCATCACTGTCACCTAGGTATTATAGTGTATGCATTACATTGCACTTAGGTGTCTCTGTCAGTGCATCAGTGTCCACCTGGTGGTGTCAGTGCATGCAGCAGTGCATGCCGGGGTGTGTCACTCTACCCAGTACGCGTCTGGGGATGTTAGTCTCTACATCACAGTTTGCATAGATCTGTCAGTGCACTGATCAGTGAGTGCCTAGGTGTGTCAGTATATGCATCAGTGCGTCCCTGATTGTGTTATTGAATCTATCAGTGTGATCCCTGGTGTATGGCTTGGTATATTAGCATCTGCATTGGTGAATACACAAGTGGCTTTATGACTATTTCACTAGATACAAGACTGACTGTATCTTTCCTTATTAACTATATAAGTAACATATGTTCTAGTAGAGTGTGTATATACCTGGGCATATGCCTCTACAACCTTTCATCTCAGTCAGCAAAACTCAGAACAACATGCTTCATCTTTGAATAAAAATACACTCTCTTCTATACAGTAGTCTGCATGCATCTCACTTAAAGGGTGACTTTTCTCTCAACACACAGTATAAACCTACTTTACACACTCTCTGAAGCCAAGTGTACTTAAAAATAAAACTGTGTTCCTGTGCTCACAATCAGTACCCTAAACCATATTTAAACCACAATTTATATAAAAATCAATATTATCTATATACAAAACTACATATAGCATGCAGTATATATTACATCCTAAATATGGCCCTCATTATGACATTGTTAATAAATCCCACTTACTGCCACACTGACTGCCACCAACTTACTGCCGCTGTGGCCGATATCCGTTCACCATATTATGACACACACCAATCTGTCAGTATTCAGCCACATACACAAATCCGCCAGCCCAAAGGTCAGTGATAAACTGTCGGTATCAAAACTCACACCATTACACCAACAGAAGTACACCCATCACATTATGACTGACGAATCACCACGGCGGACATTCAATGGCAGTAAACCATTGGCAGTACATACCGCCGAGCTCAAAATGGACACACACAAGCAAAACAACACCACATTGGACAATTCAAACAACACACACCTGACATCCATACACACACCACACACCCATACCACTACAAAACACCCACCCACATTACCCACAACCCTTTACAAACAACAAGTACTTCCAGGAGATTGACACCAAGATCACTGACACAACAAGAGCCACACACTATTCACACCAACACACCACTGACGCACCCCACATCACACACCCCAACACATTACCCAACACACCCTCACCTACACACCTCACACAACACCCATAAAACCACAAAGACATCCCCGTTTGACAGAGGAGGAGCTAAGGGGCATGGTGGAGGAAATTATCAGGGTAGAGCCACAGTTATTTGGAGCACAGGTGCAGCAGATATCAATAGCTAGGAAGATGGAGCTATGGCGGAGAATTGCAGACAGGGTCAACGCTGTGGGACAGCACCCAAGAACTAGGGATCACATCAGGAAGAGGTGCAACGACCTATGTGGAAAGGTACATTCCATTGCAGCAACACACCAGCTCGCTGTACACAGGAATGGTGGTGGACCCGCACCTCCTCCCTTATAACTAACAGCATGAGAGGAGCAAGTCTTGGCAAGCCTGCATCCTGAGGGCCTGGCCGGAGTAGAAGGAGGACTGGACTCTGGTAAGTCAACTCTCTACTACTACTACTCCCCTACTTGCATGCCATCACATACCCCCACCCTCACTCCCATCGCTCCACTCCATCACATCTCACTCATCCCATTGTCAAGCACTGCATGCTCTAACAATGCATGGACACCACTCACAGCCCTGCATGGGCACTCATCACTAAAGCATGCACGCTAAAGAGAACTAATCATCCCACCATAAACCAACGTACACAAATCAAAGCTGCCAGGGCAAATACAACCAAAGAGGGCAAGCCACGGATGCACAATATGTCAGACACAGAAACCATAACATATCATTTACATCCCCATAGGTACCCCAGCCAATGTCAGCGGAGAGGAGGTGCCATCAATATCCAGTCCCCCAAATGAAGAGGCCCACAGTGATGAGAGCAACTCTGGCCTTCAGGATCAGGGTGGCCTACCTGGCCCATCAGGGACCTCTGGACAGCTGGTTACCCAGGCCCAGTCACACACCACCACAGAGCCTACCCCATCAGGAAACACCACAACAGCACCCACCCAGCAAACCCACACCCCTGTCCCCAGAACACGTCAATCAGCAGGGTGTCCAACTCTACAGGGACCCCAGGCCACACCTCATACCTAAGACAATCAGGGACCTGGGGTCAGTGGCAGTGGGCACAAGGTTCAGGGGACAGAAGCACTGGCCAACAGGAAAACTAGGAGGACTGCTGTGTGCCAGGGGGAGGACAGCCCCAGGGAGCCGACTCTCCAGGAAGCACTTGCAGAGATCCTGGGAGCCTATCAACATTCCCAGGACACGATGGGCCAGATCCTGGACAATGTGCAGGAGAACAGGCGGCTGCAGGAGGGACAGCACCAGGGGATCAGGGAGGACTTGCAGACCATCAACAACACCCTGATCTCCATAGCAGGGGTGCTGGCAGACATGGCCAATATTACGAGGGAGGCAGTCTCACAACAGCGGGCCCCTGCCACTAGCCAAACATCTGAACTGCCTTCCACCTCCACTACCGCTAGTGGACAGGAGGCCCCGCCACAGGACTCACAGGCCACCAGCACCCCTCCCCTTGCAGAAAGTGAACCACCCCGCAAACGTTCCCTGCGATCCAGACAGAAGCCAACGACACTGGCCAAAACCCTCACCAGGAAATAAGACTCTCCTGATTGTCACCCTTGTGTCCCACTCAGTCACCCTGTCCACCTTGAACTGCCATTGCTCCCCTTCCTATGTCCCCTTGGACAATGCACCTGTGTTACAAACAGACTGGAACAATACCCTGGGCTTTTCTCCATCATCACCCCATCCCATTGCACTTGCCCCTCTTTTAACACTTCAATAAACACCCTTGGTAAAAAAATAAGTTTGGAGTATGTCATGTATATCAATTATGTATTGAAATAAATACAAACATTGCAATTCAACTGTACAGAAAATGAGCATAGATTAATGACCTGTAGCTGGCTGCACAGACCACACCAGGAGTATATGTGAGGTCACCAACATCTGCAAAATGAATTGGCAGAGGGAACAGTAAGTGGGCATAGAAGTGGGAAATATCAGCATGCCAGTGACACAGAAATTAAAACAAATGTCTTTGAAATGTGAAGTAACACTGTCTTACGTGTGTGTCATTGGAAGTATTGTCTGATCACAGATGTTCTCTTGTCCTCATCCTCTGCCTCCTCATCCTCACTGTCCACAGGGTCCACTGCTGACACATGGGCATCTCCAGCCTCCTCCTCCTGCAGGAATGGGACATGGTGTCTGAGGGCCAGGTTATGCAACATGCAGCATGCCACCACTATCTGGCAGACCTTCTTGGGTGAGTAGCACAGGGATCCACCTGTCGCATGGAGGCACCGGAGCCTGGCCTTCAGGAGGCCAAAGGTACTTTCAATTATCCTTCTGGTTCGCCCATTGGCCTCACTATAACGTTCTTCTGCCCTTGTCCGAGTATTTCTTACAGCGGTCAGCAGCCATGATAGGTTGGGGTAACCAGAGTCACCAAAATATTGATGGACAACATTTAGCCACACACTATCCCATACGGCCCACATCATACCCATACACCAACATCTACTGGGTGGGAACCAGGGCTCACCTGTTAGCCACACACTGTGCCTCTGTAGTTGGGCCATCACATTTGGGATGCCGCTATTCCTCAGGACAAAGGCATCATGCACAGAAACCAGGATACTTAGCATTGACGTAGGAGATATGCTGGTTCGCAACACACACCATCTGTACATTCATAGAGTGGAAACTATTCCGATTTCTGAACACCTGTTCATTCTGGCGGGGAGGGACAAATGCAATATGTGTTCCATCAATCGCCCCAATTATGTTGGGGATATGTCCCATTGCATAGTATTCGGCCTTCACTGTGGCCCAATCTTCAACCTGGGGAAAAACAATGTGGCTGCACTCTTGTCAGCATGTTTGAGAACATTGGTTGTAACATTCCTGCTGCAAAGCCCACTGTCACGAAAGAACCAGTTGCCGGGAAATGGAGCACTGATAGCACTTGCACAAGAGGGGAGATCCCAATGGGGTGACGGATAGAAGATATCAGGTCAGGCTCCAATTGGGCACACAGCTCTGTGATTGTGGCCCTGTCAAGTCTGTAAGTGAGAATAATGTGCCAGTCTTCCAGTGTTGCCAAGTCCACCAGGGGCCTGTACCTGGGGGTATGTCTCCATCTCCTATTAATCCGCAGCGGTAGCAATGTAAAGGACAAAAGAGTGAGGAGCCCGTCACAAACTGAACAATGGAGCTACCACAGAACTTTGCATCTTGTTAACTTGTAATGGGTCAGTTTGATTTGTCCAGTATGTCTTAATATCACCAGTCACACAGCAATTTTCCAGGGCCTGCCTCCCCAGAAATGGCATCCACCTGTCCTGTGTGGAGGGATAGGTGGAAGTGAGGTAATTCCACTGACGTTGTGCACCGTTGCAGGAGGCGGTCGGAAACCACTGTGCAACTCCTCATTGGTTATAATTGGGCCCTATCGGTTACAGTGGCCAATGGTGATCTACGCCGGCGGTGACAGTATGCACCACCGCGGACGTGACTGCCATTGTCTATCTGATTCCTCACTTGCTACCTGACCTTCCACAGGAGAGGACCTACACTGCATGTGCTGCATGACCTGTGTCTTGAACCTACCACGGCCGTGTGACGGGGGAAAGGGCCCCAGCTTTCACATCAGAGGAATTGGAGAGACTGGTGATGGGGTCCTACCCCAGTACGGACTTCTGCATGGGACTCCAGACCAACAGGTGAGTACACTGTGGGCACGATGCATGTGGCATGAATGCATCAAGTGGTGTGTTTGAAGGCCTCGTGCAAGGGGTGGGCGGCATACAGGTTGTGTGCTGGGCCAGGTGTGTGTAAATGTTGATGGAAACGGGTATGGTGGGCCATATGTTTAACAGGCAGGACTGTTTGTCTAAATCTATTTTTTTGTGTGTACTGCCTCTGCAGGTCAGTGCCCATCAAAAGAAGTGTATATGGCATGCCATCGCCAAGGAGGTGCGGACCCTGGGGGTCTATGGCAGGCGGAGCACCCACTGTCGCAAACGGTGGGAGGACCTGAGATGCTGGGCGTGGAAGATGGCGAAGGCCCAGCTGGGGATGGCCTCCCAATAGGAAGGGGTGCCCATCGAACCCTGACCCCCCTGATGGCCCGCATACTGGCGGTGGCCTATTCAGAGTTGAATGGACACTTGAGGCCATCACAGCAGCCACAAGGGATTGAGTTCAGTGCCCATCATTACAACTTTCGCATGGTAGGGTGGTATGCGGGTGGGGGATCAGTGTCAGTGGGTATCCCTAGGCCAGGCATGACATTGCAGTGTAGGTCCCCTGGTGGCTAGGGTTCAGAAGGGAAAATCTTGCTACCTAGCTCGTAGGCATCCACTACTGGTCAAAGCTGCGTGAGTCCCAGGTGTGCTGCATTTGGCGTTGTGTGCCCCTCGCCATGTTTTGGCCGCCAACTATATCTCTGGTAGTACTATGACATATTGCGTAGGCCTGTTCCCTGTGTGTGAGGGTGCTGTGTACGCCAACAGTGGTGTTGGTGCAGCCTTGACCAAGTGTATTCTATGTCTCTTCCCCTCCTTTTGTTTGTCATCCTGTCTTTATGTGCATTGGCATCATCTGCGGGAGTAGCAGAGGCACCGGCGGCGGAGGGAGCTGCATCACACAGGACCCAGGAGGCAGAGTCCACCGACGCTGAGGGCACCAGTGGGACGGAGGGCGAGGGGAGCACCATGGCGGAGACTGGAGGGGACAGTTCTGACACACATACCTCCTCTGATGGGAGCTCCCTAGTGGTGGCGGACACTTCTGTGACCACCCCAGATACAGGTACATCCGCTACCCCCTGTAGCAGCACCACCCTCCCAGAAGCCCCTCAGCAAGTTCCCTGTGCCCCTCACCCAGGAGGGTGGGCATCTCCTTCCCCCCAGGTACCTCAGGCCCTGTCCCAGTTAGCCCTGATGCCCTGAGTGAGGAGGCTATTGACCTCCTGAGATCCATCTCTGTAGGGCAATCAATCATTGTGAATGCCATCCAGGGGCTGGCAGCCCAGATACAACAATCTAATGCATTCCTGGATTGGCGGCCCAACAAATATCGATTCAGGCTCTGGCCTCCTCTTTGATGGCAGCCATTGTCCCTGTTTCTACCCTCCCCCCTCCAACTTCAACTGCCCAGTCCCATTCTCCTCAACCCCAACCCATCCGAATCACACAGGTAGACAAGCATGCACAGAAGACAACACCCAAGAGTGTCACAGACAAACACAAGCACCACACTTCATTCCACAGGCACTCACACAAACACCACCCAGTTGCAGACACACCAACATCCACTATTTCTGCTGTCTCCCCTCCACCACATCCCATCCAGTTCCATCCACACCCACACCTGCATGCACTACATTATAATCCACTAATAGAATCACCACACCAAGCAGAACACACACCTCACTGGCAGATACCTCCACAACAGCCATGCACACGTCCCCTGTGTCCTCTCCCACTGTGTCTGTCCCCCCCTCCTAAAGTACACAAACGCAAACACTCAGACACCCAACAGCCATCCACCTCACAATAGCATACAGCCCATGCACCAGCACCCAAAAGCAGCAGACAGACACCTCCAACAACCACTCTCTCATCCTCCACTCCCATTCCTTCTCCCTCTTCCCGCCCCAATGTCCATACAAAACTGTTCCTATCCACCATTGACCTCTTCCCTACCCCTACCCCCGTCCTGCATGTATGGGCAGGACAGGAAGCACCCAGCCAAGCACCTCAGCCACACAGTCCACGGGCCCAGTCGTCACCACACCCACTGGTGGTGGAAAGGGATCCATGCCACATGTCCTGAAGGTGAAGGAGCCTGCACCAGGCAGCCACAAGGGAAAGGAGCCTGCACCAGCAGGCAAGAAGACCAAGGAGCCTGCACCAGCAGGCAAGAAGGGAGAGGAGCCTGCCCCAGCAGCCAGGAAGACCAAGGAGCCTGCACCAGCAAGCAAGAAGGCAAAGGATCCTGCCCCAGCAGCCAGGAAGACCAAGCCAGCAGGCTGGAAGACCAAGTTGCCTGGGCCAGGAACTGTGACGGAGCCCCCACCACCAACCATGGTTGTGCAGCTGTCCAAGGTTGCAGGGGATAGGCAGGAGCCTCCCCCCCACCAGCAGCAACACCACCACTGTGCAGCCATCCAAGGTTGCAGGGGATGGGCAGGATCCTCCCCCCACCAGCAGCAAAACCACCACTGTGCAGCCATCCAAGATTGTAAGGGGTGGGCAGGAGCCTCCCCCCACCAGCAGCACCACCACTGTGCAGCCATCACCGCCAGCTAACGGTATGTATTCCTGCCTCCATGGGTTGCTGTGCAGCTTGCCCCCTCCCATGCCAGTGGGTATGACACCCAGCTGAGATACTGTGGCCAATCACTCCTCAGGATCAAGCACAAGGCATGTTGCCCCCTCCAGAACCAGTGGGTAAGACACCCACATGCCCATCGCTCCTCAGGATCAAGCACAGGGCATGTTGACCCCTCCAAAGCCAGTGGGTAAGACACCCACAAGCCCATCACTCCCCAGGGTCAAGCACAGGGCATGTTGCCCCCTCAACAACCAGTGAGTATGACACCCACCTGAGAAACTGCGGCCCATCACTCCCCAGGATCAAGCACAGGGCATGTTGCCCCCTCCAGAACTAGTGGGTAAGACACCCACAAGCCCATCACTCCCCAGGATCAAGCACAGGGCATGTTGCCTCCTCCAGAACCAGTGGGTATGACACCCACCTGAGAGACTGTGGCCCATCACACCCCAGGGTCAAGCACAGGGCATATTGCCCCCTCCAGAACCAGTGGGTAAGAAACCCAAATGCCCATCACTCCCCAGGATCAAGCACAGGGCATGTTGCCCCCTCCAGAACCAGTGGGTAACACACACACATGCCCATCACTCCCCAGGATCAAGCACAGGGCATGTTGCCCCCTCCAAAGCCTGTGGGTAAGACACCCACATGCCCATCACTCCCCAGGATCAAGCACAGGGCATGTTGCCCCCTCCAGAACCAGTGGTCTTGTTCCATCCCGCAGTTGAGGTACCCCCGCCCCCTGAGGTGCCTGTCTATTTACCAACTGATGCCCCTGCAGTGTTCCCTCTGTGTTGAAGCAGGTGACATGTGTGGCCTTGGACTTTGGCCTGTGGCCATGTGGCCTACGAACCTTGTGGACTGGGCTGTGTCCCTTTTTCAGTACATATGTATATATCTGTTATCTTGCCTAACTTATTTTTTATACTGTGTTGATCTCATTACATTCACGTTTGTGAAATCGTTTTGTCCTTGCATCATTCAGCTGAGTGACGGGGTAAAATTGTTTTTATAACGCATCTGCTTGTGTGTATGGTGTGTGTGTGGGGTGTGTGTTGTGTGTCCCTCTCTTTTCCTCCCCCCTCCCCTGTGTGCTAGGCGGCTGTACTCACCGTCGTCATCTTTGCCGGCGTTGGTGTTTGTGGTGGAAAAGAACGTAGAAGATAATCTGGAAGACATGCAGTTCAGGTTCCATGGCGGCGTGGTTGTTCCTTGTGTCTCCAATAGTGAGTCTTTTCCCTTCTGAGTTCTGTTTCTACCAGGCTTTTGATGTTGTTGATATTGCCCCAGAAAAGGTGGCTGTTTGGCATGTCATAATATGGTGGGCGGAACATTGACTTCTGCCTGGCTGTAGGCGGCTACCACCATGATGGCTGTTGTTTCCGCCCTGGAAGTTGGTGTGGTACATTGGCTGTCTTTCGGAGATCTTTCTGCCATGGTCATAATTTGTCTGTAGTTACCGCCAGCCTGTTGGCAGTATTACCGCCACTTTATCACTAACTGCCAGGGTCGTAATGAGGGCCTATATCTCTTATTGCAGTCTAAGTACTTACATTCTCTCTCTCTATGTCAGTATACAAGTGGCTGTTATTGTCTCTGAATGAGCATAAGTCTCCCTTTATATTTGTATTATTTTCTATCTCCTTAACAGTATACATTAAACAGTATACATATACCTTAAAATAACAAGTGCACCTTTAACGCAATAAAAATTAAAAACACTTTTTTTTCTTCTGTAGACACAGCAACCTCCTCTTCGGCCTGCATACAGTATACCTGACCCCTTCACCTTCTACAGCAAAAAACAATTCAACCTGCTCTCACCTAATTCTTTTTATCATCTCTCAATAGATGTGTGACTCGATGCATGAACTCAACATTGTTTTTATACATACCCATTTCAGAATAGACAAACACATTAAACAATTGTAATCATTAAATTACTCATTAGTGCATTTGCCATACTAGCTTCAGCATACATGAGGAATCACTTTAATATATTGATAAAAACTGGAAACATCCTTATCCAAGTTCGGCTGAATACCTTTCTTATATAATGAACTACTTGTATAATTCCTTTGCATAAATCATAAACCTTGTATTTATATCTTTGATAACACACTGCTCACTTTCTTCAACCTAATATTAATTTATTCGTATAAGAACACATTCTAAAACAAAGTACATTTCACTACACATACCTGATGATTTTCTTTCTTGTGCTCTATGTTTCTCTTTCAGTATCAGTTAGAATTTCCTCACACTGAGCAGACCTCATTAAACCAACCACAAGAATGGAAGTCCACTCTCATAGCAGCCAACCAGTAAAGGCAACCTCTCCAACTCTCCTTTCAAGGTTACTGAGTCAGTAAACCAATCTCAATCTCTCTTTCATGTTAATACAATGTTCTACAACTTCACACTGGTTTGTATAGTTAACCCTTTGTAGTGTTCCTGAAAAGTTAGCCAATACAATGTTAGTTTTGCCGGATCTGTGGATCCAACGCGACGCTTAGCGGGCCCCCCTGTGTAAATTTGCAGGTGGATCCGCGGATCCACGGGGACTTTTGGGAATTATTTTTTTATCTTAAAAAAAAAAATAACATCCCTATAAACACTTTTTTTTTAGAACACAAAACCAAATCATAACATGAAATAATGATTTTGAATCATTACTGTCTCTATATATATCGTAAAACAATGTCACATTCTGGTCTTTCTTTCTATTTCCTTCCCCTCATGCTTCTCTAGCACTGTTACCATGGTTAGAAAGTGTGCAACATTCTGCTGCACCAGGTCACAAGTTCATAACAGTTTCTGACTAGAGCATGCTTAGTTTCAAGCCACATTCATCAGGTGTGGTTGAATCTTTCAGAGTAAACATCCCAGCTATTTTTACTGTTTTCCAATTTTTCTCAACCCAATCCATCATATACTTACAATTCGCATAACCTCACTACCTACCTTCACCCATACAAATATAGCAACAGCAAATGGAATCACTTCTTCCAGACTGTACCTTCTATCCTCCATTTCAACTGATTTTCATTTCATAACTGCCTCATTCAGGTGCAGTCATCGCCTGTGTGCTTCTCCTGATTACCTCGAAGATGCTCAAAGTGTAGATTGTGGGTCACAGCTTTGTGTTTGGGCCAGAGAGAGTGCAAAAATAATTGGTATTGACAGTGGCCTAGGTTTGTTCAATGTGGATATTACTTGGATTGGCCAGCGAGGGTTAAAGTGGCATCAATTACTTTCTTTGGTTGAAACTATTAAATTGCCAACATCAAGACCTTATGATTGTACACTGTGGTGGCAAGGACCTAGGTTTTAGTCACAATAATTGGTTTGGGAATCCTAATGAAAGAAACCTTTGGAAAAGTAAAGATACTTTTCCCACACACTGCCTGTTTCTTTTCAAACATTTGCCAAAGGCAGAAGTGTAACTGGTCAACTAAGTTCTGCCACCAAATACAGAAATCCAGGAAACATGTCAATAAAACTGTTTCTGCATTTCTCAGGGACCATAACATGACAAATGCCTATCTGGATGGCATTCACAGTGCTGTGTCTGACCTACAGAGATCTTTTCAGACTCTGGCCTCCTCTTGGATGGCAGCCAGTTTCCTTGGCCATTCTGTCCCCCCTCCAACCTCTTCTACCCCTTCCAGCACCCCACTCCCTTCACCCGTCCAAAGCACACATTCAGACTTGCTGACAAGCACATCAACACACAAGAAGCACACTTCCAAACACAAGCACCACACCTTCCACCACAAGCATTCACACAGCCAACATACACCTGCACACACAACAACGTCCACTTCCCCCAGTGTGCCCACCTCATGCGCCTCCCTGTCTGTCTCCTCTAAATCCACACCCTCATGCACTGCACCTTCACTCATTGTTACTGCTCCTCTTCCTGCACTTACCACAATAGTAGACAGCCATACATGCACCCCATACACCACACCTACACTCAAAACCTCTACTGTTGTTGACACATGCAGCACACTCACCAGACTTGCAGACACCCACGCAACATACATCCACACTGGCTGTCTGTCTTCTCCCACTGTGTCCACCCCCACCTCCCAAAACACACAAACGCACCAAGACATCCACCCATCAGACATCCACCACACCACAGCATAATGAGCAGTCACCTGCACCCACTACATGCACCCCTACAACCCATACATCTACTCCCTCTGCCTCCACTCCCACTCCCTCATCCATGCCCACCCCAATTGCTCCAAAAAAAGTTTCCTCTCCCGTGCTGACCTCTTCCAACCCACTGGCTCACCCCATCTTGTCCCCAAATGTGCCCAACTCCTTGCCCTTTCTGCTCCTTCCACATCATAGCCCACCCCTGCCCGCCCTTCACATTCCTGTGCCCCTTCCCCAGATAAGAAGAAGGCCCGGACAGAGCCTAGGCCATCCAGCTCCACCCGAGCAAAACAACCCCCACCCCCTTCAAAGGAGAAGCCCACCCCCCCTCCACCTTCCAAAAGAAAGTCAAAGCCCCACCCCGTTGAAAATCCCCACCACCTCCTACCCCCCTTCTGTCAGGTGCCTGGATGCCCATATGTTGCCCCATTATGTGGAGTACCAAGCACTTGTGGGAGTCAGGTTGGGCCCGTTGTGGCCTATGACAATTGTGAAAATACAGACTGGCCATTGGCCCTGTTTGCACTGTTTGGTTTGTGAGCTTGTGAATTTAGTTTCTGTGTGGCCTGTGTTTGGGCTGCACGCCCTTAAACCCTGGTCATTCGTTCCACTTTTTTATGAGTGTGGGGCTTTTGTGTGTACTATGGTCAAGTTGCATTTGCCTTGTGTAGGGTAAGTACCTCTTGCTGTGGAGTGTAAGACTTGTGCTGCTGGGAAGGGTTGGGGGGGCGTTGCAGGATGGGTGGAGTAGGTGGATATGTAACTGTGCCCTTTCCTACCTTGTGTCGTAGGCTAAGGTACTTACCGTCGTCGTCTTCGTCGGCGGTCTTGGTCGTGGAGGTATATGGCAAGGAGCAGGGCTGGCATGATCTACAGATCTCTATCCATGGCTGCCACAGTGTGTTCTGTGGGACTCCGGTGCATGGTTCCTTATATTTGGTTCATTTCCGCCTGGCTTTCTGTGGCAGTGGTTCCCGCCCCGGAACTGGCGGAGGAATGGTGGTTCATAATTTGATGGGCGGGTTGGGCCTTTCCGACAGCCTGTGGGCGGACTCTGCTGTCGTCGGCAGCACTCAAATCCTGGCGGTGGGTGGTTCGCGAGGATGCCAGTGTGTTGTTTGGATCATTATTTGGCGGACCGGACCGCTCCTCTGTTGGCGGTTTCTACCGCAGGCAGAGCAGAATGGACCACCATGTTCATAATGAGGGCCTATGTTGGGGACCCTGATGGTGTGGTAACTACCCGATTGTTGAAACCTACTGCAGGGCATGTTCTTTATCTGATTTTACTGCATAGATCCCTTGTGTTTTAAGGGCCTGTAGTTCCCTCCCTAGTGACTGGTGTGGCGGTGGGGGTGTTCTAAGAGTCAACATTACATAATCACTGTCGATCTGCTAATCTTTCTTTTCACAGAAGACACCTCCCATAGGGCTCGGTTGTTCTTCCCTTTTTTCAGTTTGAACCCTGTGTATATCCTTTCCAAAAAAGTAGTCATGTGGTCTAATGGTGTGTATTCAAATGTGCCATCCTGGGGCCAGGCATGTGCATGTTTTAATATTACTTTGTGCCATTCTTTACAGTGTTTTTCTATCCTGGCCTTATCTCCAGGAAACACCTTTTGCATATGTTTTAAAAGGGACCCCATGTCTCTTTGGGGAACTGGCCTTATATTTTAGTCCTGTCTTTGTGTTTCAGCTCACCTACCCGATCTCCCTAATTTTATGATTTCTATAGTAGTTAGTTGCATTTTCTATTGTATCCTTTACACCATAATGGAATATTTCCAGACTTCACATAAATTCCCGTTTGGCCTTGAAAGTCAGACATCTTAATCCCTATTCTCTGAAAGACTTTATCCACACTTATGTCTTGGGCAGATGCATTTATGGGTGGCCTAATAGGATTATTACCTGATGCAGTCAACACTATAACGTTATCATGAATGTATATAACTATTTGTGATGTTTGTGGGTCACTGATATCCTAAAATCCCACAATTTATATCGTCTGTGAGAAGAACTAGAAATTTCCAATATTAGGGGTGAGTCCGTTATTATTCCAGGGATGAAACAATACAATGGGTGTCGGTAGTCCCACTGAAATGTTAATATGACTTCAATTCTGTCACTGTCCACAAGGTGGCATCAGTGTCACACATGAAGATCTACATACTTTATATTTTGGTCAGTGCCTTCACCATTGATAGATGAGATTATCTTTCAAACTTAAAGTCTAAATAATAGAGTAACTCAGGTGTTCTATTTTTGGAAATGTTTCTAATCAGTTCTTTGAAGCCCACATCTAATCATCTGACAGATCTGCTTCTGTCACTTTAATGTTGTTCGTAGACCTAATGGTGGGTACTATCAATAGCTAGTCATTCCTACGTTCTTCCATTAAGGGATTATTAGGTGATAATGGTATTGCGGGTCTATTGGGGTCAGTGTTATGGAGAGGGCAACATCAATTAGATGCAGAATTAATTCACTACCTAGCTGATACTTGTTTTATATGTCCTCCTCTGTTTGTTCAAACAGTGTGACCCTCAGACTTAAAATCCTATCTTGCCTTCTGTGCCCTCTCTGCAATCCAAAATCCTCTTTCTACTTGCCATTAAATACAGAGCAGCCATATATTGGTCCCTAATATTCCATGCAAAAATCGTTTCGAGCTTCTGTCTGAGGGAAGCGCTGTGATTGAGGTCCACGACCCTCTTACAGCTGCTAGGGCTATTGAAGCTGCCTCTTCCCTGCCTATTACTACTGACATGTGTTCTGATGTGTCTGACAATGCAGCTAAATTGCCCTTAATTCTCCAGAGAGTAGACGAAATTAAGAATCTAGTCTTGCAGCTAACTAAACTGCTACAAGGGAATATGGCCAAACTATCGGGATGCATTTGCCAGAAGACAGAGGCAGAAGGGGCAGGTGGGACTTTGGCAGCTGATTCTGCTACATTTAATACTAAAGCACGTGAGGGGCTAATTAATCACGCCCAGAGAGCTGGATCCCATAGGAGGGTCGCTGAAGGTAGTATACCTTCCTATATTATGAACCCTAGAAATATACTCACTGGGTGCAATAGTATCCCCCTCGGCGGAGACAAGACAAGGAACGGGGAAGATCCTATTGGAAGCCTCTTTGCCCCATTGAACCGTCAGTCTGCTTCAAGGCAAAATCCTACTTCCAATTTACCGATAAATAGGGATAGCCCTCTGTCAACCAATAGGAAGTTATTTGACAACCATCAAATTAAGGATCCAGCTTGCATTTTTCCTTCTCGAAGAACAAATAGTGCTTTAGGCGGGACTCCTAATAGTATTGGTCCCAGACACAGAGCCAACACTCTTTTCCTAAGCAATGTCCCAAAGTTGCCACCCAGGTCTGTTGAGGACCAAGAGTCTAGACTTAATAAGGTTATTTACTGGATACGCAATCGACAGGGTTGCCTTTCAATTATACGTTCGGACATTCAAAAAACAGAAAGATGGAGTCCCCCTGGGTCAAACCTCGATGTAATCATGATTGTGTTCCACGATAAATTCTTGGCAGACCAACTTATTGACTCTGTTGAACGCAAGGGACAACACAAAGAGCTAAAAGGAGGAGGCATCAGGCTGGCCGCTAATTTAATTGACCCAAAACAGACTCCTGTGTTTGTCCCAATTGCTAATACCAATGAGAGAGGCTCTAGGGAAGAAGGCGTCTTTCTGCATCCGGGGCATGTATGACTGTCTGCCCAGGAAGCCGCCTATCAGGATAATCTAGTGGCACCTTCAATAGACAAATTAGAGAAGTACCTTGCTATCGAGTCGAACTATAAGGATGTTCCATCCCCTAAACATGGGGCTGCATTGGGAACTAATGGGTTATCCATTATGACTTGGAATCTTGCGGGCCTTGCTAGGAAATTGGATGATGTGGACTGGGTTGCCTATATAAAGTCACAAGATGTGTGTCTCTTTCAAGAAACTTGGGCCGAGGGCCAACCAAGCATGGATGGGTTTCTTTCATTTAATATCCCTGCACTGCCTTCAGAGAAAGCAACTGGTCGCGCAAAAGGGGGTCTTTTAATCCTTTTAAATTCAAAGCTCCAATGCGACTATAAGGTTTTAGAATTTGATTGTCCGACTTGATGGGTTTACAAATTTCTTTTAATCAAAATTTTAACATAATCTTAATTAATGTTTACGCCCGTTCTGTTGCACGTGGTACAGAATCACACATTTTAACTTTACTCTTTGACTTTTTAGACACGCTACAAACTAATTCCTATTTAATTATTGCAGGGGATGTAAATTGCACTTTCGAACCCTCAGCGTTTCTTAGTGATTTAACTGCGGATGAGGACGAATTATGGGGTATTGCACAATTGGATGGTGATAGTTATCCTCCACGCTCTCGTGTAGCAACTCAGCTTGCTACACTATGCTTAAAGTTTGGCCTAAGGGCCTGTAATGGTCGAACTCCTTCTGATTTAAACTTGGCACCGACATTCCTACGAGGTTCTGTGGCCAGCGTAATTGATTATTTTCTGGTGGATGTGCGTCTTTGGCCATTGCTGCTAGATATGAGGGTAGATTCAAGATGCGAGAGTGATCACTTTCCATTGTTGCTCACCCTTGCTGGGAATATCTTTGGTAGAACCTTGAATATGCAAACATCAATGGCCCCTCCCCCTATTTTAAACAATGCTTATACAAAGGTGAGGTGGCCAAAAGTCATGTCAAACCCCTATTTGCTATGTAAGATCTACCAAGTGTTCTTAGATAATCTGTCAGCCTATGAAGACTTCGAACCAGAAGCCATTCCACTTCTTGATATTCACGAAGATATGATGGTTAAACTTCAAAGTGTCTTTTATAAAAAGGTAGCCACGGCAAACCGGCAATATGGGGGTTCACCTAACAGCAGTTGGTTTAATGATGCATGCATGAGGGCTAAGACTGAGTTAAGGAAGGCTATACTGGCCGGGTATACGGGGGCAATCAAACAAGCAAGATTCACGTATAAAAAGATAATCCTACAATCAAAGAAAGCTTGGGAAGATGCTATTTGGCAGGACTTGCTAGATGCTACTAAAACAAACAACAATACGCTTTTTTGGGAACTGCTGACTAAGCACGAGAGAGGGGGTAGGTTTATACAAAGGAACCATATTCAACCTGGTACCTGGGTGGATCATTTCTCTCTCTTGTACGAAGGAACTGCCTCCACTGGGACTGTCGATTGTGAGAAAGTGGGATTATACCCCCCAATTTCACCCAATGCTAACCTTGCCACTTCTCCGTCCAGTGGGAATCTATTTAACTCTGAAAGCTATATTTGCTTTTCTCTAGAAGAAACTGCAGACGCCATTAAATCTCTAAAGACAGGTAAAGCCCCAGGCCCTGATAAAATTCCAGGTGACCTTTATAAATCAGAGTTACCCATCTGGACCTGGTATATTAATATGCTGTCAAACAAAATCGCAAAAGGAGGACAGATCCCTGAGACGTGGAAGGGTGCAGAAATTATTCCAATATATAAAAAGGGCAACGTAAATCTTCCAATTAACTACAGACCGGTCAGTTTAATTGACAACCTACAAAAATTTTTTGCAAAACAATTGTTAGTTAGACTGACGAGTTGGGTGACGGAGCAGCAGATCCTATCACCACTTCAGGCAGGGTTCTGCTCTAGAGTTAGCACGGTTGACCAGGTATTTAGGTTGACCGTGCTACACTGGAAATATGTAGTCTTGGCAAAGCAAACACTATATGTCACTTTTGTAGACCTGCGCTCTGCCTTTGACCTGGTCCCTAGAGACAAGCTTTGGGGAGTGCTACACAAAAGAGGGGCACCATCTGATATCATTCATTTATTAACACGTATGCATGAAGGCACATACGCTCAAGTAAGATGGGGTAACCAAGGCGAACTGACTAACAAGTTTCCCATTAAAAGAGGTGTTCGTCAGGGATGTGTCCTAGCGCCACTTTTGTTTTCTTTATTCATTAACGAGGTGGTCCAAGAACTCATGACATGCCAGAATGATGCTCCCAGCTTAGGCAATCAGAAAATCCCAATTCTTCTTTTTGCGGATGACTCTCTATTGATCTCAAAGACCCCTATGGGGCTGCAAATTCTTGTGGATAGATTTAAATCATTCTGCTGGAATTTTGGTTTAGAGCTGAACTCGAAGAAAACAAAATTGATGGTGCTTCGCTCTGGCTCTCGTAAGAAGTGTACGATCAGGTTAGATGGGGCTATTTTGGACCAGGTTAGCTCTATCGACTACTTGGGTGTGAGGCTTACAGACTCACTCCTCTGGGACGAACAAGTCGGTAAGAGTGGCGGGCTTTTGCAACATCGGGCAGCATCCATATTACGCCTTTACAGGAATACGATCGCTAAAGTTGTGTCTCCAGCAGTAAAGATCTATGTGGCCAAGGCACAGGGTGCTGCTGTTTATGGTGCAGAGATTTGGGGCATGACAGATAGCAGTAGGATAACTAAAATTGAGAATAGCTTTGCTCAGGCTCTATGTGCTTGTCCCACTAGCACCCCATTAACCCCCCTTTTTTTAGATCTAGGGCTTAAACGTATAGCCGATTTGATTATCTTACGGCCCCTACTATATTGGGTGAGGCTTTGGGTAGTTCCTGAACTGGCTATATATAAGTCTTCCCTATTAGAATTGTTAAAAACCTCTAACTCCATGTCCATACCATGGATCAAACACGTATCTAGTTGGTTTTGCATGCTAGGACTGAGGAACTTCTGGGAGAATCCCCAGCAACTTGTGAAGCCCCATGTAAAAGTATTGAAGAGAGCTTACTGGTCCCACATATGTAATAATTACATTTCTCAGAAATCGAATGGTCATTTAACTAACTCGTTTATTGATTTTAAATGGTATCCTGAGTTTGAACCATACTTAGATACAATACCTGATTTGTTAGGCAAAAGTTTGTATGCCAGATTTCGATTTGGAACATTACCCCTGAAGGCCTTAACGAGCAGATGGGGACCTAAGTCAAGCTCTGATACCTGTCCTGTATGTGGCATTCCTTCCGAAACAGTAGAACATTTTATGTTTTTTTGTCCCGCCTATTCAATCCCAAGGTTTAAATGGATATATAAAATCTGTAGGGAATTGAATTTAAGGAAATGTTTTTTTAGCTTTGCGGATCTTAAAAAGCCACAATTCAAATGTGACAATTTACGCAGTAAGTAAGTTTTTAGCAACAGCATGGCGCATACGCACTTTTTATTTACAATGAGTTGAAATTGTTTTAAGACGGGCAAACATGGATCATTCTTTTTTTAAATTTTTCTATGACATTATGGTTTATATTATTATATTATATTGTATTGTATTGTATTGCTTTGATGGTCTGTTGGCCGAATAAAGCTTATGTGAAACACACACACAGAGCAGCCATTTAAAAAAATATATCTGACCTGGGGGTGTGGCCAAGCAAGATGGCCATCAAGACGTGTTAGCGGAGAGCTACCTAGCACTCCGCCACAATCCTGCATTACCCTGCCAGGTCCCTTCTGGTTGAACCCTCAGATCCACTACCTAGATCCTGGTCAAAGGCTGGGGTGCGGTTGGCCCACCATTTGACAGGTGGGGATAGCAAGGTTGGCGGCACATAGCTGAGGACTGAAGATGCAGCCTGGTGTGGTGGCTAGTTGCCTGTAGGGGCCCGTGAGGTATGGATAGAGCGTTGCCAGGTGAGAATGTGTCTTTTCGGCCAGTAGGGGGTGCCCAGCTGAACTAGGGGGTGACCTGCAGAAGGGAGGGCCCCTCAGACTGAAGATCCCAGCAGAGACAAGTGCAGGCAGTCTACTGAAGACACAGAGGTAGGCTGTGGTGGCCCACATGCCTATGGTGGGCGGCGAATACCGCAGGGTCCTACACTTACTGGGAGTACTGGACTAGCCACTGTGGACTTCCGTTGGGGCAGTGCAGATGCCTCTGTGACTGGAGGGAGCCCCGTTCCAACAGCGGTGGGAGAAAGGAGCTCCCAAGCCCCGTGGCTGCGGTGGGCCTGACCACGTGGTTGACTGCTGGGGCTGTGGAGATACAAAGATAGGAGCCCCATAGCAGACCGTCAGAGGCAGCGACTCCCTGTCCCTTACTTCAGAGGACTGTGAGCCATCAGAGAGCATCACATGGGGTCAGAGCACTTGACAAGATGAGATGTGCGAATGCATGGGGGGAGACCCACGTGGAGAAGTGTGGGTCCTGATGGAGGAGGCCAGGGCTTTAGTGGCAAACTGCATCCCACAGCCATTGTGTGAGACTATAGGGGCCCTGGAGATGAAAGCCGGACTCAAAGGGGAGGTCTGGGGCCTTCTTCCTCTCCAGTTACGCTTGTTTTCCCCCTCACACAGCTTCTTGCCCCTTGTGCTGGACCACCCACACCTAGGGAGATATCCACCAGCCAATGCCCCACTCTGAGGTACCAGCAGAGTGCCCAATGTGGTGGCGGATTACCTACACTTTCTGTTGCTCCTGGTCACGTGATGGTCTGGGACTGGTGAAGCAGATATTTCAGCGCAGCCCTGAGGACATTCTGCAGTTGGGTAATGTCTTGACACCTCCCTGCAAGTGGCTGAAAAGGGACTTGGCTGAGCACTGTGAGTCCAGCCCCCCAGTGACCGTGCAAATGTGCACTTGGGACGACGATGGGCCCCTGGCACCTGGAAGCACAGTTTGCCCTTAGAGGACCAGCGACCTGGGCATCAAGCATGGTGCGTGGAAAGGCTGTCCAGGAGTCGCAGCAGCTGCACATGGATCATTTTGCAGGAGAGCTAAGTTGGCGTAACCTGGGGGCGAGAACGTGTCCTCTTCGCCGAGCGAGGAATGAGGAACCATCTCGCTCACAGCATCGAGCATCCGGGCATCTTGGAATGCTCCCAGGAGACTGAAGACAAGGACCAGGTACTCACACAAGAAGTGAAAGACCTGACCAACAGTGAAAACACTCTCAGAGCATGCCGCCACTTCAATGAACGCCTGAAGGAGGGGAGATCCAGATTCTGCAACCTGCGATTTGTGGGGTTCCCAGAGAGGGCTACTTCTTGAATGGTTGCTTTGTGACCTGATGGAGACCGGTACCCTGAAGGGAGCACAATACGTATTGTCCCAGATTACACAAGCAGTGTCCAGGCCCAAGGAAAATCCTTTCAGGCTGTCAAACAGCATTTGCGAACACTCAATCTACGCTACTTGCTCCTATTTCTGGCCAAGCTGAAGATTTTGGAGGGGGGTCGCACTTACTTCTTTGGATCCCTGGAGGAGGCCTGGGACTGGCTGGACCAATGGGAGGCTCCCAAGCCCAGGGGGATCCCAGGAGCAGACACATGAGGAATGCAGCCTAGATGTAGAACCAGTGGTTTGGCCAATAGACAGAGATGAGGAATGACACACAGCAGAGATACGCAGCACATAAAAGTGCAACTAGATTGCACACTTGACCTTGCTGAGGAGGAAACTCAATGGGACAATCTCGGAGACAGCCGCCTCACAGGTGTCATCATCGAACCCAGCGTTTTGAGGTCACTGAGCCAGAAGGTTAACAAAGGCAGTGAGAGTTGGGGGGAAAGATGCTTGTCTGCCAGAGGGAGAGTAAGAAGGGAGTATCCCCCACATGAGACTGTATCCTGAGACGCTACCAGCAGAAACACTGACAACCATTATCTGTAAGCTGTGTGGAAGATGCATTGGGGAACTCAAGAAGATCATTGAGTGACACCTAACCTTCTTTGACTCAGTTCAGGGGATGCAACAGGGACTGTTGGGGTTGTTGGTCCCTCCCCACCTGATTGCGACCTCACAAGGAAGCGCCGAGAGGCACAGGATCCTCTCACTTTTGTAACTTTTTTTTTAGACCTTTGTAGATTGTCCATGTGACTTGGGACCATGCTTCAGAATAGTTGAGTGAAGGGTTGCGGTGCTTATCTACCATGAAAATGGGGAGACATCAGTCTTGGGTATATTTTGGTGTTTAACCAGGGAAAGGAGTTGGGAGTTGGGAGGGACTACGTTATGTTCCATGAAGCAGTGTGCCCAAAGTATTATGACTGAGCAGGAGAGCATGTGTGGTGTTGGAAAGAGGGACACACAGAGGACCCCTGTCCCTAGTGGGAGGGACACAAGGTGGCGGAGATACCAATGCACATGACAGGAGGGGTGAAACTCATGTCTTGGAATGCCAGAGGCCTACATGACTACACCAAGCAATATTGTCTACACATCTACCTGAGATGTTATGGGGCAGGCATAGAAATGTTGCTGGAGACCCACATGTTAGATGAGGAAGATGCTAAGCTTAAGAAGAAATTATAAGGTCAATTATACTCATCCACCTACTCATCATACGCTAGGGGCATGTTCAAATGGGTAGCTCCGGGTGTGCCCTTTCATCACAGATAGAGCCAGGCATATTTGGATAGTGTCATTTGTTACTCTATAGACTCCCAGATGGCAAGATAGTTAAATACCTATGCCCCTAGCCATGATGACAAGGTTTATTCCTTGGGACTCCGTGACCTCTTGACTCAATACATAGGAACCCCTTTAATTTGCACAGGAGATTTTAACTGTATCCTGGAATGCCAGCTTGACCAAAGTCCCCTAAGAGTGCTTATCAAGCTGGGCATGACAAACGCACTGATTGAACTCATGCTGCAGGTAGACTGCATAGACATCTGGCGTACTCTCCACCCAGCAAAATGTGAGTTCAGCTATTACTCCGGGGTGTATCACATGTCTAGCAGATTGGATAAGATACTGGGGTTCCGGGAATCGGGTGATGGCATACAGAAGGTGGAACACGGGCAGATTTTTATCGGACCATGTACCTGTGCTCCTCGCGTGCACCTGGGCTTGTGTCTGGCCTGCCATGCTAAACTGGTGACTCCAGTCAGACTCTCTAAGAGACGCAATATTTAGATCAGAACTTAGAGAGGTAATTACTGGTTATTTCACTGACAACAGGGGGACAGCCTGAACAAGGACACTTGACTAGGATGCGCTGAAAGTTGCCCTATGTGGGGAATGTCTCACAAAGACATACGGAGTCAAATGCATGCTACAGGGTAAATTCAGGAAACAAGAGCAGAAACTAGCTAGCCTACAAAGCAACACTTGAGTCACTTGTGCTGCTGAAAAGGAAATGCAGCTGGTGAGGTGTAACATAGGGGAAATCTGGGACAACCAGGATAAATTCACTAGGGAGGACTACAGGCAACACCTGCACCGAGAGGGGGATAAGCCGGAGGAGCTTTTAGCCTTGTTTTTAAGGGGTGAATGGCCCCCACCTGTAATATTGGCACTGTGAAGCCACGTGGGTGGCACAGTGCATATGCAGGCAGCAATAAACTAGGAGCTGAGAAACTATCTGTTTATGCTCCATAAACAGCCAGATGACCGAGCAGATGTGACAATGAGGACGTTTTGACTAGTGTGTGACTCCTAACTCTAACCGTGGAGCAGCCGGAGGCCTTGGACGCAGATCTCACTAGGGAGGAACTGCTGGAGGCCGTTAGGGGTATGCCCAGATTTAAGTCACCAGGTCTGGACAGCCTACCTCCTGGGTTCTATCAGACCTACCCAGCCCTGCTGTTAAACCAGCTTTTAGAGGTATTCCAGGAAGGCCGGTAGTTGGAGACCCTGCTGAAATCCTTGAGGGAATTCCTTATTATCATGCTGCCCAAGACAGAGTACAACCCAGAGCTTGTGGGTGGCTACCGCCTGTTGTCCTTGATTATCACTGGTGCCAAAGTGCAAGCAAAAGCCTTTGCCAAGTGCTTGCGAGCAGTGATCCCAAGTTTGATCTACGATGATCAATACAGGTTTATCCCGCAGTATAGCTCCCTCATGATTCTACACACGATAAGTCATGTCATGCACTCAGTGCGGAGCTGATAGCCCTGGATATAGAAAGGGCATTAGACAACCTAGATTGTGACTTCCTCCAGGTGGTGTTGAGATGAATAGCATATGGTCTGGAGTTCCTGAAGTGGGTCTCCCTGTTGTATACTGACCCTTTGGCACAGATGAGGTCAGGTTGTAGAAGCCACTCTTTAAATCCAGGCTCAAATCAAGGACAAACACCATCCATCTGTAGTAAGAGAGTAAATTTAATATCATGACACAGGAACAATTGGTAATCAAATCACATTGTTCAAATTGCAGAAGTATAACATAATCTTTTATTCCTGTAAACCACAAAGGGCGGTCTCATAAATTGACCAGTGAGAATTTAGCACATAGTCATTTCTCATCAATCACACATATATAGATCACGTGTCCAGCTATCGCTAGGCAAGATTCCATAACATTCATATTAATATCCAGTCAGATCACAGTGATATTGCATTATAAGCAAGTATAAGCAAGTATATAGAAATAATCATGTGTTCACCCTGCTGTCCGTTGGGGAATTTTCTTGAGATTGAGAAGCATGTTAGGCAATGGCACGTATCTTAATACAATAATAACACATTAGTGCTGAGCTAGCCTGCTGTTAAATATTACAAGGGCTGTCTCTTGAACAAGCCATGCATTAAATTGCGTTTCAAGTATAATATCAGAAAAACAATGGTTCATCAAGGTCATGTCATTCAACAACAGGCAGTGTCTTATCATTGAGTATCACTGGACTGTTCAGAAAACTAGATGGATTCCTTACCACATGAAAATTGGAATTTCACATTCTGTCCTCTGATACTTAATGATATCCTGTAGTAACTCTTTCAAGTGTATTACTTCTTGTTTGCCCTTCAAACTGTCACTGTCACCCATTTTATGGTGGACCCTTGTCTATGAGGCCTATTGGTATTTCAGCAATCAGTGATGAGATTACTAATGCAGGTAGGGCATACCTGTAGGAGGACACAACAAAAATAATGGGGATGAGGAGGATTAAAGGTCCAGTGTATACCCTCCAATGAATGTGACTATTAAAGCAATACACTGTTCCTAAGAGGTCAGGGTGAGCTAAGGAAAGTACTCTAGGATCCTAATTAATAGGAGCAAGAGTCCTCACACACCCAAATGGGTGTCATGCTTCATCATCGGACAAGCTCCTCGTCAGACCGGCGCTGCAATGTCTGACGGGCACCACCCAGAGGGGGGCTCTTTGCCGGAGATCTTTTTCGATGATGCCTCACTGTCCCGCAAATGAGTAGGGAGGAAGAAAAGGGGAGAGTTCAAAAGGATGAAATAGAAATAAAATTGGCTCAGGACCCTTGATAAATGCTGACTTTATTCTATTTGTGTAGGGTGAAGGCCAAGGTTAAAATATCAACAGAGAAAGTGAGGTAGAGATGATGCTCAACCACTTTCAAACTATGTGTCTAATGGTAGGAGGGTCAGGGCACTGCGAGACCCTACCTCAAAATAGGGTCGACATGTTTCGCGTCCCGGTGGTCCAGAATGGATCCAGTGACGCTTCTTCAGGACCTAGTGTAAAAGAACTTCTCCAATTTTAAAGCTAAGTTAGCTGTTATGTAGTGTTGCTAATAGTAAAAAAAAGTAATCGTCAGTCACTTACACAAGTCTATTGTGACCAAGTGTTTAGTTCCTAATCGTCACCCTGAAAGGATATCAAATATCAAACATAAGTTGTATCCCAAGAAATTTTCTCGAGGCAAATGAAGCAGAATGAACAACAAACTGTGTGGCACACGGTGATAGTGTATGTGATCGCACAGCCATGCTTAAGTATACAAAAATTATGCTTACCCTCCCAGATTGAGTAGGGGCTTCATGGGATCACGCGGGCCATAAGCCAGATCAGCACAACATACTCTTTGTCATGTCAAAAATAAAAATGAGGGAACAGTTATAAACATTGAAAGATATGTGATGCCCTTCACCCAATGGAGAAAAGAAAAAACACAAGATATTCATGAATATCAAAAATCAAATAAGAAGGGAATTCCCTCTGCAGAAAGACATATTGTTCATTTGGTGGTAATGAAAGGAACATTCGTTGATGGTGGGTATACTTCAAATGCACGGCTTTTCAGTGGAGTTGAAACAGTTACTAAATGTCCATAAGTGGTGTTCCTACCTAATCGTGGAACAAACAATTAGTTGATCCACAGTACCGTTGGACTAGTGGCCGTGTATTGCCTATTTGCTGCCGGTTTGTTAAAAAACACAAAAAAATCCCTTAATAAACGGGAGCCTGACAAAAAGTGCGGGCTAAGGGAGCCTGCTGCCAAACACAAACCAGGATAACATTCAGGCAAAGCGTAAACATGCACTTACTTGTTTACGGACCTGGTGGAGGGCGGCTCAACCTACCCCATGGACGCGCTCCCGGATGTGAGCTGGAAGCACGAGCCCAGGGTTAGAAATACGTCGTCCAGCGCGCGCGATCATTGATCGCTGTCTGCATTGCTACGGGACACGAGTGCGTCCCAAAAGCGGCGTACATAAAAATCGCTGACGGACTCATAGAGGGCCCGGCCCTAATATGGCGGCCATCTTAAAGTGGACTGATAGAAAAAAAATTATCTATCTGTCACAACAGACGACCGAAAAGGCTTCAACAGATAACCAGGATGGCTTCAATGCGCCTTATTAGTTCCTTTATACAGACACCAAAGAAAGAGGTATAGACCCATTTCATCGTTTGAGGTCAATTTCTCGTGATGATCGGTGATTACATAATGCGGTAGAGACATTGTTTTTCAAAAGAACTTGTAGAGATGGTTACAATGTGCCTCATTCGTTCCTTTGCTTTGGACTCCAAGGAGAGGGATATATTCCCAATTCATAGTCTGTCATCAGTTATTAGCTAATGTTTCTTATACTGGTTAATAGTTACATAATGTCAAAATACAGACTGATTAGTGCAAAGGTGCTTGCCTGATCGAACAGTCACTATGACTATCATGTGTTGTTACCTAGATCAAGGAGAGAGACTCATCCAGGGGATGTCATCATTCAGTCCCCTCTGATGGGTCCCAAGTCTAAATACCCAGCGTTGCTCTAGTTCAAAGAGGGGCCTGGTCTCCTTTTGAGCACATGTCTGTAATACAACCCACCACATATCATCAGGGCTGTGTTGTGTTTCAATATAATGAATGCTAAGTTTGGTAGAAGCTCGTCCGCAGCGGATGTTACTGCGGTGTTCATTAATTCTGAGTTTAACCGCTCTTGTGGTCATCCCAACATATTGTAAGTTACATGGGCAAGTTATTAAATATACACAATATTTAGTGTTGCAGTTGGTGTGTTTGAGTAAACGCCAGTTGCCAATGGGTGCTAAATCCAATGAATCTAGTTGTTTCGTGAGTGAGCATACATTGCAGCTACCACAAGGGTAATGGCCAGTCACTGGTGGTAGTCCCCAGAGGGTCCCTTGCTTGTTGGGCGGGGCCCGAGATTTGGGTCGTGTGTGGACCAGTATATCTTTAAGATTTGTAGTCCTTTTAAAGGCAAATAAAGGTTTCGAGACATTCTCACCACCACTGCAAAGGATATCCCATCTGTGGTTGATAATTTTCTTGATGGTATTAGACAATGGTGTGAAGGTGGTGACACAGGTCAGTTTATTTTCTGAATATCGGGGTACCGGATGCAATAGTGAATCTCTGTCACTATATTTAGCTCGCTTGTAGGCTGTATGTACCACTCTGGTGGGGTAGTGACGGTCGCTTAGTTTATGTCTTAATTCAGTAGCTTGTATATCAAACGAGCTGATGCTACTGCAATTACGACGCAGCTGTAAAAACTGGCCATAGGGTAAATTGTCTCTAAGTGCTTTAGGATGAAAACTATCATACAATAATAGACTGTTGCAATCTGTCATCTTTTTATATGTATAGGTCTCCAATTTCCCTCCAACGATACTGATCATCAGATCTAAAAACGGGATCATGGTCATTGAAACCGATGAAGTGAAATGTAGAAAGGGGTTCAAATTATTGACCCAAGTTGTAAAGGCTGTTACCTCCTCGGTAGGGCCCTGCCAGATGACCAGGATATCGTCAATGTAACGGCGCCATAATTTAATATTGTCAAAAAAAGGGTTCGACTCAGGCAGTATGAATTGTTTTTCAAAATCATACATGTAGAGGCACGCTAAGCTGGGAGCAAAAGTACTACCAATTGAAGTACCTCGAATCTGGTGGAATAGCAGGTCTTCGAACTGAAAGAAATTTTCTGTCATAGCCAAATTGGCACAGTGCATAATAAAATGCACGGGGGTAGCTGAATCAAGTGAGGCTGAAAGCAGGGCTGCCTCTACTACTCCCAAGGTGGCTTGTTGTGGAATATTAGTGTATAAGGATTCGACATCCAAGGTAATTAAAGCTTGGACGTCACCTGTAGCATTGATGGACTCTATAAGGTTTAAGACATCTCTCGTGTCTTTTAAATATGTAGTTGATTGCTGCACAAGAGGTTGTAAAAAATGATCACAGAATGCAGATAGGGGTTCCAGGATAGAGCCAATTCCTGACACTATCGGGCGACCTGGTGGAGGTATCTTCCCTTTGTGAATCTTAGGGAGGCAATAAAAGTAAGGTATTCTTGGATTTGTAGTGTATAGAAATTCTGCTTCTTTCTGTGAAATCCAAGCATTATGAGAAGCCTCACTAATCATTCCTCGAATCTCAGTTTGGATTCTGGTTGTCGGGTCACTCGTGATTTGTGCATAGTAGGTAGAGTCACTAAGGAGACAAAGGCATTCTTGTCTATAGTCTGCTGAGTTCAATATGACTATGGTACCACCTTTGTCTGCTGGTTTGATGATGATGCTGTCGTCGGTTACCAACTTTCTTAGAGCCTCATTCTCATTTCTAGGTATATTATTGAAGCTCTGTTTGGGTCGTAATTTATTTAAATCAGTGTTTACGGCCTTCTCAAATGCCAGGATCTCACATGGCATGGCAGATGAAGGCGATGGTTTCTTAAGGCCTGAATCAACAAGTGTGTTGTCAGTGATTTTATCTTGGAAAAAGGCCTGTAATCGAATCTTCCTAAAGAATTGTGCAAGCTCACATTGAAGGCGAAAGAAGTCCTCCCTAGGGGTAGGTACAAACCCCAAACCCTTGCTAAGAACCGAGGTTTCCTCAGGGGAGAGAGGTCTCGCAGACAAGTTTACAACTAAGTCTTTGGTTGTTGGACTCTGCCCTGGCTCCGTGTGACCATCTGACTTGGGTCAATAATTTGAACCCCTTTCTACATTTCACTTCATCGGTTTCAACGACCATGATCCCGTTTTTAGATCTGATGATCAGTATCGTTGGAGGGAAATTGGAGACCTATATTTATAAAAAGATGACAGATCACAACAGTCTATTATTGTATGATAGTTTTCATCCTAAAGCACTTAGAGACAATTTACCCTATGGCCAGTTTTTACGGCTGCGTCGTAATTGCAGTAGCATCAGCTCGTTTGATATACAAGCTACTGAATTAAGACATAAACTAAGCGACCGTCACTACCCCACCAGAGTGGTACATACAGCCTACAAGCGAGCTAAATATAGTGACAGAGATTCACTATTGCATCCGGTACCCCGATATTCAGACAATAAACTGACCTGTGTCACCACCTTCACACCATTGTCTAATACCATCAAGAAAATTATCAACCACAGATGGGATATCCTTTGCAGTGGTGGTGAGAATGTCTCGAAACCTTTATTTGCCTTTAAAAGGACTACAAATCTTAAAGAAATACTGGTCCACACACGACCCAAATATCGGGCCCCGCCCAACAAGCAAGGGACCCTCTGGGGACTACCACCAGTGACTGGCCATTGCCCTTGTGGTAGCTGCAATGTATGCTCACTCACGAAACAACTAGATTCATTGGATTTAGCACCCATTGGCAACTGGCGTTTACTCAAACACACCAACTGCAACACTAAATATTGTGTATATTTAATAACTTGCCCATGTAACTTACAATATGTTGGGATGACCACAAGAGCGGTTAAACTCAGAATTAATGAACACCGCAGTAACATCCGCTGCGGACGAGCTTCTACCAAACTTAGCATTCATTATATTGAAACACAACACAGCCCTGATGATATGTGGTGGGTTGTATTACAGACATGTGCTCAAAAGGAGACCAGGCCCCTCTTTGAACTAGAGCAACGCTGGGTATTTAGACTTTGGACCCATCAGAGGGGACTGAATGATGACATCCCCTGGATGAGTCTCTCTCCTTGATCTAGGTAACAACACATGATAGTCATAGTGACTGTTCGATCAGGCAAGCACCTTTGCACTAATCAGTCTGTATTTTGACATTATGTAACTATTAACCAGTATAAGAAACATTAGCTAATAACTGATGACAGACTATGAATTGGGAATATATCCCTCTCCTTGGAGTCCAAAGCAAAGGAACGAATGAGGCACATTGTAACCATCTCTACAAGTTCTTTTGAAAAACAATGTCTCTACCGCATTATGTAATCACCGATCATCACGAGAAATTGACCTCAAACGATGAAATGGGTCTATACCTCTTTCTTTGGTGTCTGTATAAAGGAACTAATAAGGCACATTGAAGCCATCCTGGTTATCTGTTGAAGCCTTTTCGGTCGTCTGTTGTGACAGATAGATAAATTTTTTTCTATCAGTCCACTTTAAGATGGCCGCCATATTAGGGCCGGGCCCTCTATGAGTCCGTCAGCGATTTTTATGTACGCCGCTTTCGGGACGCACTCGCGTCCCGTAGCAACGCAGACAGCGATCATCGATCGCGCGCGCTGGACGACGTATTTCTAACCCTGGGCTCGCGCTTCCAGCTCACATCCGGGAGCGCGTCCATGGGGTAGGTTGATCCGCCCTCCACCAGGTCCGTAAACAAGTAAGTGCATGTTTACGCTTTGCCTGAATGTTATCCTGGTTTGTGTTTGGCAGCAGGCTCCCTTAGCCCGCACTTTTTGTCAGGCTCCCGTTTATTAAGGGATTTTTTTGTGTTTTTTAACAAACCGGCAGCAAATAGGCAATACACGGCCACTAGTCCAACGGTACTGTGGATCAACTAATTGTTTGTTCCACGATTAGGTAGGAACACCACTTATGGACATTTAGTAACTGTTTCAACTCCACTGAAAAGCCGTGCATTTGAAGTATACCCACCATCAACGAATGTTCCTTTCATTACCACCAAATGAACAATATGTCTTTCTGCAGAGGGAATTCCCTTCTTATTTGATTTTTGATATTCATGAATATCTTGTGTTTTTTCTTTTCTCCATTGGGTGAAGGGCATCACATATCTTTCAATGTTTATAACTGTTCCCTCATTTTTATTTTTGACATGACAAAGAGTATGTTGTGCTGATCTGGCTTATGGCCCGCGTGATCCCATGAAGCCCCTACTCAATCTGGGAGGGTAAGCATAATTTTTGTATACTTAAGCATGGCTGTGCGATCACATACACTATCACCGTGTGCCACACAGTTTGTTGTTCATTCTGCTTCATTTGCCTCGAGAAAATTTCTTGGGATACAACTTATGTTTGATATTTGATATCCTTTCAGGGTGACGATTAGGAACTAAACACTTGGTCACAATAGACTTGTGTAAGTGACTGACGATTACTTTTTTTGACTATTAGCAACACTACATAACAGCTAACTTAGCTTTAAAATTGGAGAAGTTCTTTTACACTAGGTCCTGAAGAATCGTCACTGGATCCATTCTGGACCACCGGGACGCGAAACATGTCGACCCTATTTTGAGGTAGGGTCTTGCAGTGCCCTGACCCTCCTACCATTAGACACATAGTTTGAAAGTGGTTGAGCATCATCTCTACCTCACTTTCTCTGTTGATATTTTAACCTTGGCCTTCACCCTACACAAATAGAATAAAGTCAGCATTTATCAAGGGTCCTGAGCCAATTTTATTTCTATTTCATCCTTTTGAACTCTCCCCTTTTCTTCCTCCCTACTCATTTGCGGGACAGTGAGGCATCATCGAAAAAGATCTCCGGCAAAGAGCCCCCCTCTGGGTGGTGCCCGTCAGACATTGCAGCGCCGGTCTGATGAGGAGCTTGTCCGATGATGAAGCATGACACCCATTTGGGTGTGTGAGGTCTCTTGCTCCTATTAATTAGGATCCTAGAGTACTTTCCTTAGCTCACCCTGACCTCTTAGGAACAGTGTATTGCTTTAATAGTCACATTCATTGGAGGGTATACACTGGACCTTTAATCCTCCTCATCCCCATTATTTTTGTTGTGTTCAGTACAGCAGCTTTGCTGTGGGATTTATATTAGTCTACTTCAGACTTCCCCAAGATGGATAATTTCCAGGGACTCAGCTTTGACGACGATATCGTCTCAGCAATTTTACAGACCCCTTCCATTTTGGAACATGAGGGTGCTGGACCTTCGGGTCCCACTAAAGCAGAATGGGATAAACTGTCTTCTCTGAAACGAGATTTGATCAAAACAGTACTTCATGGTACAATCATGACAGAATACTTAAGAGCCAACATAGCCCCTAATGGACTACTTGTGTCCAATATGCCGTGCATTTTCCTACAAGACCTGGTCTTTAGGAAAGATTGGGCACAAATTGCCTGGAAATGCACCCGCGACTGGTTGGTACTTATCATCAACACCTCCAGGCGATTAGCAGAATCCATGGCTGTACAGATTTCCTTTATGGAGAACACACTGAAAACCACGGTGTCTATTTCAGCATTCAAGAGCCGACTAGCTGAAATTAACTCGGACTTGAATGAGTCAAAAGAATTTTTGACTCAACAGAAAATCACTAAATTACAGAAGGACATCAGCAAATTTAGCAGAGAAAAAGTCTATCCCTACATCAAGGAAGACTACTCTGTTGACACTCAATCCATTTCATCGGATGAGTCTTCTACAGCGCCTAGGAGACCCCGTAAATATAGCCACAGTTCCTCATCAGACGGGTGGAGTACTGATGAAGATAGACCACAACCGTTTTTCAATTTTCCTCAATACCACCCTGGACAACCGTTGGGGTGGCAACAACCCTTCCCCTTTTACCAACCCCGCCATATGCTACCATACATGCCTTTTTTAGGCAACGGCAGGGGCAGGGGCAGGGGAAGAGGCAGAAGGCGAGGAAGAGGCAGAAGAGTTCACTGGGCACAGGAGGAACCTCAGATGGTCACACGGAGCCAGGGCAGAGTCCAACAACCAAAGACTTAGTTGTAAACTTGTCTGCAAGACCTCTCTCCCCTGAGGAAACCTCGGTTCTTAACAAGGGTTTGTACCTACCCCTAGGGAGGACTTCTTTCGCCTTCAATGTGAGCTTGCACAATTCTTTAGGAAGATTCGATTACAGGCCTTTTTCCAAGATAAAATCACTGACAACACACTTGTTGATTCAGGCCTTAAGAAACCATCGAAATTTATGCCGCCTTCATCTGCCATGCCATGTGAGATCCTGGCATTTGAGAAGGCCGTAAACACTGATTTAAATAAATTACGACCCAAACAGAGCTTCAATAATATACCTAGAAATGAGAATGAGGCTCTAAGAAAGTTGGTAACCGACGACAGCATCATCATCAAACCAGCAGACAAAGGTGGTGCCATAGTCATATTGAACTCAGCAGACTATAGACAAGAATGCCTTCGTCTCCTTAGTGACTCTACCTACTATGCACAAATCACGAGTGACCCGACAACCAGAATCCAAACTGAGATTCGAGGAATGATTAGTGAGGCTTCTCATAATGCTTGGATTTCACAGAAAGAAGCAGAATTTCTAGACACTACAAATCCAAGAATACCTTACTTTTATTGCCTCCCTAAGATTCACAAAGGGAAGATACCTCCACCAGGTCGCCCGATAGTGTCAGGAATTGGCTCTATCCTGGAACGCCTATCTGCATTCTGTGATCATTTTTTACAACCTCTTGTGCAGCAATCAACTACATATTTAAAAGACACGAGAGATGTCTTAAACCTTATAGAGTTCATCAATGCTACAGGTGACGTCCAAGCTTTAATTACCTTGGATGTCGAATCCTTATACACTAATATTCCACAACAAGCCACCTTGGGAGTAGTAGAGGCAGCCCTGCTTTCAGCCTCACTTGATTCAGCTACCCCCGTGCATTTTATTATGCACTGTGCCAATTTGGCTATGACAGAAAATTTCTTTCAGTTCGAAGACCTGCTATTCCACCAGATTCGAGGTACTTCAATGGGTAGTACTTTTGCTCCCAGCTTAGCGTGCCTCTGCATGTATGATTTTGAAAAACAATTCATACTGCCTGAGTCGAACCCTTTTTTTGACAATATTAAATTATGGCGCCGTTACATTGACGATATCCTGGTCATCTGGCAGGGCCCTACCGAGGAGGTAACAGCCTTTACAACTTGGGTCAATAATTTGAACCCCTTTCTACATTTCACTTCATCGGTTTCAACGACCATGATCCCGTTTTTAGATCTGATGATCAGTATCGTTGGAGGGAAATTGGAGACCTATACATATAAAAAGATGACAGATCGCAACAGTCTATTATTGTATGATAGTTTTCATCCTAAAGCACTTAGAGACAATTTACCCTATGGCCACTTTTTACGGCTGCGTCGTAATTGCAGTAGCATCAGCTCGTTTGATATACAAGCTACTGAATTAAGACATAAACTAAGCGACCGTCACTACCCCACCAGAGTGGTACATACAGCCTACAAGCGAGCTAAATATAGTGACAGAGATTCACTATTGCATCCGGTACCTCGATATTCAGAAAATAAACTGACCTGTGTCACCACCTTCACACCATTGTCTAATACCATCAAGAAAATTATCAACCACAGATGGGATATCTTTTGCAGTGGTGGTGAGAATGTCTCGAAACCTTTATTTGCCTTTAAAAGGACTACAAATCTTAAAGATATACTGGTCCACACACGACCCAAATCTCGGGCCCCGCCCAACAAGCAAGGGACCCTCTGGGGACTACCACCAGTGACTGGCCATTACCCTTGTGGTAGCTGCAATGTATGCTCACTCACGAAACAACTAGATTCATTGGATTTAGCACCCATTGGCAACTGGCGTTTACTCAAACACACCAACTGCAACACTAAATATTGTGTATATTTAATAACTTGCCCATGTAACTTACAATATGTTGGGATGACCACAAGAGCGGTTAAACTCAGAATTAATGAACACCGCAGTAACATCCGCTGCGGACGAGCTTCTACCAAACTTAGCATTCATTATATTGAAACACAACACAGCCCTGGTGATATGTGGTGGGTTGTATTACAGACATGTGCTCAAAAGGAGACCAGGCCCCTCTTTGAACTAGAGCAACGCTGGGTATTTAGACTTGGGACCCATCAGAGGGGACTGAATGATGACATCCCCTGGATGAGTCTCTCTCCTTGATCTAGGTAACAACACATGATAGTCATAGTGACTGTTCGATCAGGCAAGCACCTTTGCACTAATCAGTCTGTATTTTGACATTATGTAACTATTAACCAGTATAAGAAACATTAGCTAATAACTGATGACAGACTATGAATTGGGAATATATCCCTCTCCTTGGAGTCCAAAGCAAAGGAACGAATGAGGCACATTGTAACCATCTCTACAAGTTCTTTTGAAAAACAATGTCTCTACCGCATTATGTAATCACCGATCATCACGAGAAATTGACCTCAAACGATGAAATGGGTCTATACCTCTTTCTTTGGTGTCTGTATAAAGGAACTAATAAGGCGCATTGAAGCCATCCTGGTTATCTGTTGAAGCCTTTTCGGTCGTCTGTTGTGACAGATAGATAAAAAAAATTCTATCAGTCCACTTTAAGATGGCCGGCATATTAGGGCCGGGCCCTCTATGAGTCCGTCAGCGATTTTTATGTACGCCGCTTTCGGGGCGCACTCGCGTCCCGTAGCAACGCAGACAGCGATCATCGATCGCGCGCGCTGGACGACGTATTTCTAACCCTGGGCCCGCGCTTCCAGCACACATCCGGGAGCGCGTCCATGGGGTAGGTTGAGCCGCCCTCCACCAGGTCCGTAAACAAGTAAGTGCATGTTTACGCTTTGCCTGAATGTTATCCTGGTTTGTGTTTGGCAGCAGGCTCCCTTAGCCCGCACTTTTTGTCAGGCTCCCGTTTATTAAGGGATTTTTTTGTGTTTTTTAACAAACCGGCAGCAAATAGGCAATACACGGCCACTAGTCCAACGGTACTGTGGATCAACTAATTGTTTGTTCCACGATTAGGTAGGAACACCACTTATGGACATTTAGTAACTGTTTCAACTCCACTGAAAAGCCGTGCATTTGAAGTATACCCACCATCAACGAATGTTCCTTTCATTACCACCAAATGAACAATATGTCTTTCTGCAGAGGGAATTCCCTTCTTATTTGATTTTTGATATTCATGAATATCTTGTGTTTTTTCTTTTCTCCATTGGGTGAAGGGCATCACATATCTTTCAATGTTTATAACTGTTCCCTCATTTTTATTTTTGACATGACAAAGAGTATGTTGTGCTGATCTGGCTTATGGCCCACGTGATCCCATGAAGCCCCTACTCAATCTGGGAGGGTAAGCATAATTTTTGTATACTTAAGCATGGCTGTGCGATCACATACACTATCACCGTGTGCCACACAGTTTGTTGTTCATTCTGCTTCATTTGCCTCGAGAAAATTTCTTGGGATACAACTTATGTTTGATATTTGATATCCTTTCAGGGTGACGATTAGGAACTAAACACTTGGTCACAATAGACTTGTGTAAGTGACTGACGATTACTTTTTTTGACTATTAGCAACACTACATAACAGCTAACTTAGCTTTAAAATTGGAGAAGTTCTTTTACACTAGGTCCTGAAGAAGCGTCACTGGATCCATTCTGGACCACCGGGACGCGAAACATGTCGACCCTATTTTGAGGTAGGGTCTCGCAGTGCCCTGACCCTCCTACCATTAGACACATAGTTTGAAAGTGGTTGAGCATCATCTCTACCTCACTTTCTCTGTTGATATTTTAACCTTGGCCTTCACCCTACACAAATAGAATAAAGTCAGCATTTATCAAGGGTCCTGAGCCAATTTTATTTCTATTTCATCCTTTTGAACTCTCCCCTTTTCTTCCTCCCTACTCATTTGCGGGACAGTGAGGCATCATCGAAAAAGATCTCCGGCAAAGAGCCCCCCTCTGGGTGGTGCCCGTCAGACATTGCAGCGCCGGTCTGACGAGGAGCTTGTCCGATGATGAAGCATGACACCCATTTGGGTGTGTGAGGACTCTTGCTCCTATTAATTAGGATCCTAGAGTACTTTCCTTAGCTCACCCATACCTGTAGGAGCACACACAGTGTTATCAGTATTGCACACCCCTATTGACACAACTTCTAAAAGCCAGGATCCCCACTTGCTAAGGCACGTCTCTACCTTTTCCCAGATGCCACCCGTATGTTTTCACTCTGCTTCTTTCTTGACCTTTTTAATATCATCTATAACCTTATTTCTTTTTCTACTGTTGTCCGGTATATACGCACAGCAAGATTAGGGGATGACTTGACAAACCCCACCCTCTTTTGCTAAGAGGATGTCTAACCCAATACGACTTAGGATCCTCATGGCCCTCATAGCTGTTAGTTCTTCTATGTTTCCTAATGTGGCTGCTCATTTTTCTGTCAGTCGTGTGAGTTTATATACTCTAAATGATGAATAGGCTATTCCTGCAGAGGGCAAGATCACTTTTATAGCTGTGAAAGTACGATCAGACCATGCGCGTGTCCTTTTCCTACAAGCTCTTGGGCTAGCTAAATGAACTAATGGGGAATTATTAGCAACATGGATCATTCGAGATAGGACTAGTGAAGGGGAACAACTGCCATACCAACATGCAGGCAATTGAAAATATGCTGACCTTCCACAAATGAAGAAAAATCCCTTGGGCCCTGCAGTGACAGTTGCATTAGACCATCTGTTATCCTATCTAAATTTGCATACCTGCTGCATTTGCTGTTGCCCAAATATATGCTGGGTTTTTCCCCTATTGGTGTTTCCTTGCACGCGAACCCGTGCTCATCATTAGTCATCCCCACCTCAGTACATGGCCCATCAGCCTTATTGGTACCCTTTCACCCCTCATCCTTGGAGCTCCTTATACACCATGGCGCTACCACTGTATTTTATATTTGTAGATGCGGCACACCCAAGTCCTATGCCCTCTTATCCCCAGGGACATACCAGGCTAGTGGGTCTTTTAATTGATTCTGTTCTCTTAACTTTGTTCCATTAATTTATTTTAATATTACACTGCCTCTTTCCTGCGGGCACATATTAGCCCATGGTAGTTCACCCTGGGAAGATGATGGCATTGTTTTAGTTGTGGAAGACATGCCATAACCTGTGTAGATTATTTCTGCAGCCATTTTACATCCTGCATATCTTCCGACTGGAACAGCCACATAATTCAGTATTTCTTGGGAATGCTTTGGTAGGTGTGTGCAGACATAGCAACCCGATACATTGGCAATTTCTACATAAATTCTTTCCATTTGTACATATGTATTTTCAGTACAGGCTTCCTTACATTCAGTCCATGCCACATTTTGTTCGTCTTTTAATTTCCCCAGTCTGCTTATCTCCTCTGGTTTTGTCCACATTACTGTTTGTATCTTGTTTGGCTCCCCAGTGTTATTGGGAGAATCAGATCCCTCAAGGAAAGGTATCGATATTTGATCAGCGAATAGTACTACTATTATAGTCACTAATATTCCTGGAATTTCTATAAATATTGCTGTCATCACCCAAGGCCACTTTCTTCTTCCTTTCTTCCTCCTCAGCATGGTCTTTGTTGTTTGATGCTGGTTTGAGGGCGGTGCCACTGTGATGAAATTGCAAACAGTATCTCCTTTATCAATGATTGTTGGACCTGGCGCTTTTTGCAGGGTCATCCTCAACTTTTTTGCCTTCTTCCTCCTAATTTTTCTGAACAGTTTTTATTGGCTTTAGGACTCTGGGCACTTTACCACTGCTGACCAGTACTAAAGTGCATATGCTCTCTGTGTAAATTGTATTGGTTTATCCATGATTGGCATATCTAATTTACCAGTAAGTTCCTGGTAAAGTGCACTAGAGGTGCCCAGGTCCTTTAAATCAAATGCTACTAGTGGGCCTGCAGCACTGAGTGTGCCACCCACACGATTAGCCCTGTAAACATGTCTCAGACTTGCCACTGCAGTCTGTATGTGCAGTTTTAAACAGCCAATTCAATTTGGTAAGTGTACCCACTTGCCAAGCTCAAAACTCCCCTTGTTATACATGTAAGACAGCCCTAAGGTAGGCCCTAGGTAGCTCCATGGGCAGTGTGCAGTGTATGTTAACGGTAGGACATGTACATGTCCTAACAGTGCAATACTACCAAACTCGGCTTTCACTGTTGGAAGACCTATCCCTCTCATAGGTTAACAATGGGGCAGCCTTTAAATGTCCTTAAAACGCAGTTTCCCTTCGAAAGCAGATGGAAATGTGGAGTTTGGTGTCTCTGAACTCACAATTTAAAAACACAACTTTTAGTGAAGTTGGTTTTTGGATTGTTAGTTTGAAAATGCAACTTTTAGAAAGTGAGCATTTTCTTGCTTTAACCATTCTAGGACTCTGTCTGTTTGTGGATTCCCTATCTAGGTCAGACTGACAGTTGGGCAGTTTGTGAATTTTCCACTAGATAGCGACACAAAGGGAGCTGGGGTGTAGCCTCTGTATCCTGATTAGCCATCTGGGCTAGAGTGGAGGGAGGAGTGGTCACTTACACCTTAATGGGCTATGCCTGCCCTCAAACAATGCAGTTTTCCCCTGGTGTGTATCTGGGGCCTGGCCTGGGCAAGCAGGATCCTGTAAACAACAGCGACTTTTCTTTGAAGTTGGGCAACTTCAAAGGCAGAAAGGTGTATAAGTAGTGGCCCCAAAACTCCAGACTTTAGATTTCTTCAAGATTTGCTTCTGGAACCAAGAGGAACCTCTGCCAAGGAGAAGAGCTGAGGGGAAGTGCTGCCCCTGCCTGTGCTTTTTTGGGTTGTCCTGCAGTTGCTGCTTCGGCCTGTGAAAGGGGACAAAGACTGGACTATATTCCTGCTTGAGAAGAATCTCCAAGGGCTTAAATTGAGCTTGCCCCCTGTTCTGAAGTCTCAGGGCCATCAAGGACTTCTTCTGCCAGCACCTGAACTCTGTGCTGAGACGCCTGCCCTGCCAAGCGGCGCCTAATCCAGTTCCTGGGCTCTTGAAAGGAGAAGCTGGAAGAAAAACAAAGAAAAACCAAGTAAACCGACTTTGGAAGACTCCAGACTGACGCCACTGCCGAATCCTGTGACGTTGCCTGCAAGGGGAAGCTGTGGCCCTCTCTGGAGTGCGATGAACCCGCAGGCCCGACGCCGCTACAGCCTCTCTGAAGTCCATGAATCCATTCAAGTCGCTGCACCAGATAGTGACCCCCGGATGCGGAAACCACGGAAGTGCAGGGGTCCAACACTTTGCACCGACGCCACCTCACCTCCACCGCTCCATGGGAAGGACCCGCCACCTCTTCGTGACACCTCGGCTCCTTTGCTCTGTAGCATTGGAACCAACGCCGCCTTGGATCCAGCTACATTGCAATCCCCAACTCCATGCAGCGGCTTGTTTCCTCATTTTTCACAAGGGACTGTATCTGGGGGTCCATGTGACTCAGTGACCGGCACCATGGGCTTTGGATTATTGGGAACAACTCCATCACGATGCCGTGATATCACCAAATCAAAGCATTTGTGTTTATGAGTGCTATATTGAAGCTTAACCTTTAAAAATTAATAACTTTGCTTGTGTATCTTGGATTTTTTTGTCGTTTTGGTCTTCTTTTGTTTAGATAAATATTGGCCATTTTTCTAAACTGGTGTTGAGTAATTTTGTAGTGTTTTCACTGCATTACTGCGTGTTTTTGTTTTGCTTTCCCTAATGACCGAGCTGACAAAAATCTCTAGAATGCACTTCTTAGTTTAAAGAAGACATTTATTATTATTCCACCACGAGGTTCCTAAAAAAGGTGAAGGAGATTAGTAGGTTGAAAACACACGTGATTATATTATAGAATAAAAGCAAAGCAAAGGATAAAGTACAAATTCATCACCGTAGGGTCTGCCACGCTCTTCATCTTTCTCATGCCAGCAAGAAGACGACCCCTGTTCAATTGCGACAAAGAGATATCCACCCTCACGGGACAAGTGTCTGTGTCAGGCATTTGACGTCCAATCCTGACCAAGGTCTCAGAAATTCCCTTGCTACTAAGCAGGGCCAATCCTTTTATAGTTTAAACAATCATGGAAAAAGCCTTTTGAAAGGCCCTCCCCTCTCAGATGGAAATATTCAAACATGCTGGCTACCATAGGTCAGAGTTGGAAGAAAAACGTTGAAAATTGGCCAACCTTTCAAGGCTCCCCTTCCAAGCAAAACCTGTTCCCTGCACTGGAGAAAAACAAAAAATATGTGCTCTCTTATCAAGAACTGTTCGTGTTCGGTGAGAGAAAATACGAGAAACACAAGCTTAGTTTACCATGTGGAAAATCACAGCTCATCTGCAATGTCTCAACGCCAATGTCTAACACCACGATAAAGCCAATAGGAGGCTAAACTGAATACAAAATGTAATCTGCAACTGGTGAACATTGAACAACTTATATGCACAGTGGTGAAACACAAAGTCAGTGGTCAAACCTACCTATTTTCACTACAGTGTTGTCACAAATACTTTACACGTTGTCTCTGGTTTAAGCTTTTCTGCTCGTGCCAAGCTACCAAGGGGGTGAGCGGGGTTAACCAGGTTTCTTTCTCCTTTGCCCTGACTAGAGGGACAGGGGGCAACCTGATTGCCAACCAAAGACCCCATTTCTAACAATGATACCTTCCAAAAGTGGCATCAAATGTTAACCATAACTTGATGTTAACTGAGGTATCTAACAGTGTAGACATCCAGGGTAGGACCCGCTTGCAATCTTTGTCTCCTGCACGGATGTGTGCAGCACAAGCAGTCCTAACAGGGTCCACTTACACCTCATGCTGAAGGTGCAGTACAAGCGGCCCTTGTTGAACGAAGTTTGTACCTTGAGATAGGTGAGGAGACAGCTGGCGGCACCACTGGTTGCTCCTGCTTCTGTCCTTCTGAGTTTGCCACCTTCTTGTTGTGGGAGCTGTGGTTCCTGGATAACAGTCAAGCACACTGTCAAGCACTAACCTGTTCGTCCCACGGAAACACATTGTTGATCAAGCTGTTTGTTCCCAAGTCCACTTTAATACACTAATACACATGATCAGCAACGCAACGTCCCAGGGGAAAAGGGTTGGATGAGAAAAGAAGCGCGACACTGGAGTTGCAGGGCTAGATCCGGATGCCTTGTCATGGTTCTTGCAGAGCCGGTCTTACTTATGATAAATTCCACATCAGTCAAATAATTAATAACTCATAACCCATGTAAACTCTACTGTTAAACTATGATGTGCAAGCTAGATGTACCTGATGGTGTCCTCTTTCCCATTTTTAATGGCTCTCCCTCTCTCTAGGAATATTCAGAACTGATGTGAATGACCTGTAATTAAGTAAGAGCCTTGAACCTCCTATACTGTCTATAACTACTCCCACTGTGGTTCAGATTAGTCCCTCATCACCTCAACAATAATAACCATATTCACAGTACATTGTATCGCTAACAACAGTAATGCCACATTAAACTCAGTGATGATGATCATATTCACAAATCAATTTTCACTGTTAAATAGAAACTCCTTTCTGTGGTATAATGCAAGCAACTACAATAAGCGTTGTAGCATGACAAGTGGCGAACATCCAAATGACCTTAAAACCCAAAGATGTGCCCTTTTAGGCGCATCACATCCTGGAACATTTGCTTATCAGGTTTCAAGGCAACAAAATATCAAGTTTTATCAATAAATGTTCATAAATTGCGTGCAGCACGTTACTGCCTTCTTAAGGGTTAATTCCCTTGTTCTCTTCTTCTTCCAGAAGTGGCTCCAAGATGCTGGATAGAAAAGAACGTGATGATCAAAAGCAATTCAGTCAGATAGGGTGGGGTTTAAATACCTTCTGCATCCAGCCACACCCAGTCTGAGTCATAGGGATGCTAGAGACTTGTCCAACACTGTTTCCCAAACAAGCATTTTCTCTAACAAGCACTGGTCTCTGTAAAAAAGCATTGGTCCCTGCAAAGGCAAATGACGAACTCAGAAGTTTTTTACTGGGACATATGCGGGTTTGTAGGCACGACAAGCACTTGACAGTTGTGGCAATTGTTAGAAGTACCTGGTAAGGTCCCCTCCACCATTGTTGAAGACAGTGAAGACATCGGGGATGTGTCTTTACCCAAACCAGGACTCCAGGCTGTAGTCCAAGCTTTAGTGGTGTGTTCTCTTCTGACAGAGTCTGCAGCACCTATAGGTGAAGATAACACAATGTCTCTGTTAGTTTTTTACCATACTGTGGCAATAGGTCATCTGTTACTGACAATGGAGCAATAGGCAAATGGACAGGTACGTTCATAGGGTGGCCAAACAAAATCTCAAGAGGACCCAGTTTTATTACTCTGTCAGGCCTCATGGCCAACAGGGCTAATGGTAGCACATCAATCCAGGACAGTTCAGTGGATGCACAAATCTTTCTTATTTTGTTTTTTAACACCCCATTCCTTTTTTTCACCGCTTCTGCTGTAAAACTGTCAGTGGGTGGTAAGCACAGAACAGTTTCTGTGTGACCCCGAGCATTCGCCACTTATTACATGGGAGATGAATTCTGGCCCAGTGTCATAACTCAAAAGGGCTGGTACTCCAAAGCGGGGAATGAGTTCCTTCAGAAGACATTTGGCAACTGTTTGAGCATCACAGTTCTTTGCTGGATAGGCCTCAGACCACTCACTAAGCATGCACACTATGACCTATCCGTATTTATACGTCTGGGTGGGACGCATGTCAATGAAATCTATTTGCAAACTTTCAAACGGTCCATGTGGTGGGGGAAAGTGGCCTGCTGCAGTTTGGGTGCGTTTTCCCATGTTGGACTGTACACAGACAGTACATTGTTTGCACAAATGTTCAACATACTTACTTGAATCTTGTGCTGTTCTAACATTGGGAAAACAAACAAATAATTTCATCACGTCCTACTTGTGAAGGGCCATGGAAAATACGGGCCATAGAAGGGAGTGTTGCTATTGGCAGACATATCTTACCATTTGGAATTGTCCATAGCCCCTCTAACTTTACACAATCCCCTTCTCCCAGTCTTCCTGTTCTTCCACCCCAGCCTGTTTCTGAATGTGTTCTAGGTCAAATACAAACAATCATCTTTCGTCAGAGGGGCAGATGCCATTTGAATCATTTCATACGTTTCATATTCACCTCCTGCCAGAGAAATTCTCTTTGCCTTTCCATCAATTAAAGCATTTCCTTGTGATACATAGTTCTTTGTGGACGTGTGAGCAGCACACTTCACAATGGCAACTTTATGTGGTAACAGTATTGTTTGCAAGGGCTCAGCAATCAATGAAGCATGCTATAATTTTGGCTAGCTGAGAAATCCTCTCATAGCCCACAGCTGGCCAAAATCATGGGTCACTCCAAATGCATACTAGCTATCTGTGTGTATATATATATATATATTTACAGTTTTTTCTTGGGCCACTTTGCAAGCTCTCATCAATGCCACCAATTCTGCTGCTTTGGCACTCTTAAGGGGCAAGCCCTCCCAGTGGGTCTTTTATCTTTTGCCCACCATGTAGGTGGCTTGCAGGGTCCCTGTGTCATCTCAGAGGCATCAACCATCTACAAATAGATCCCACTCTGCGTTGGGAAATGGAGTGTCTCTCAGGGCTAGAAGTACCTTGGTGTAGCTGTCAGTTGCTAATACATAGTCATGAAAGACATCATCTGTAACAAGGTCCCTTAAGTCACCTCCCATAGGTATCAAGCAAGCGGGGGTAAGGGCGGTGCATCTCTTAATAGTAATATGTGGGGCCAACAGTGTCAATTCATATTGTGTAAGATGGGTGTTTGTCAAATGTTGTGTCAGCAGGGTGTCTATTGCATGGGGGACATGCAAAGCCAAGGTATGTGCCAGAACTACATTCTCCAATTATTCCACTGATTGTTCCACTGCTAGCGCCGCTAAGGCAACTGCGCTCAGGCATAGTGGGAGGGCAGCAGTGACTGGGTCCAAGGTGGCATAGTAATAAGCCCCTGGATGGTAAAAGTACCTATGGTTCTCTGCCAGGACTCCTCGTGAGCAGCCCCTCTTATGACAAAACAGGTGAAACTCCTCAGTGTAGTCTGAGAGGCGTAGGGCTGGTGCCACACACAGTTTACGCTTCAGTGTCATAAATGCCTTTTTGCACACTGGGAACCATGGTATGTGATCAGAAACCTGCTTGTGGGTGAGGTTTTGTAATCAGCGTGCAATCAGGGAGTAGTTTAGTATCCAGTGCCTGCAGTAGCCTGTCACTCCCAGAAAGGTTCTCACCTCAATTTGTGTGTGGGGCATGAGCAATTGTGTCATGGTGGAAACCCAGTCAGGCAGCAGCCTACGAGTTCCCTGAGACAACTCATGGCCCAGGTACTGCACTGTTGTCAAGCAAAATTGTAGCTTCTAGGGGGCACCATGTAACCCTTCTCTGCTAAGTGACACAGCAGTGCCACTGTGTCCTCCAGACAAGCTGTCTGAGAATGTGAAGCCAAAGATCATCAATATACTGTAGTAGTGCCTCCCAGCAGTTGTAAGGAGGCCAGACCTGTATTCAGGACATTTGAAAATATGAAAGTTGATTTGGTGTACCCCTGAGATAATCTTTCCCAAGTCATTCTTTTTCCGCCTATTGAGAATGCAAAAAGGCATTGGAAATCTTTATGTATGGGATGGAAAAGAAAGTGGAGCTTAAGTCCAAGGCCGTGAAGTGAGTACCAGTGGCTGGAATGTTAGCTAGAATGGTAGCTGGGTTCGGAACAACAGGAAATAATGGGATCACACCTTTGTTTAATTTGCGGAGATCCTGTGTAAATCTTTATGTGGGGTCCTCTCCTGGTCCCTTGAGGCGCTGTTTTATGGGCAATATAAGGATGTTACACGAACTGTCCCTTACCATTCTTATCACTCCCTGTTGTAAAAGGTTCCTTATCACTAGAGCAAAACCATCCTCTCCTTCTCTGGAAATCTTGAATTGTGGAACTCGTGGTAGTGGCGCTCCTGGCATCAACTTCACCTGCACTGGGGGATAATGCTGCACTCGCCCCACATCATTGGCCCCTTGAGCCCTAAAAATATTTGGGACATAGTACTGTAGCTCCTGTGGAATTCCTAGTGTTCCCGGTGGTGTGCATTTCATGAAGGTTTGCAACATCAGTCCATTCACCCTGCTTTCCAGAAAAAACACTATTGGTAAACAACAGATGACACATTTATAGTTTGCACAAAAAGTCTCATTCTAGCAAATTCACCGGACAGTACCTATTGAGGACAAATTGGTGTTGGACAGAGATAGGACCAACCATCAATGTCAGAGGTTGTGTCAATTGTTCAGTTATTAGTTGTCCTGTCATACAGATTTCCATTATGTGGGTACCCAAGAGTGGTGCCTCTGGCATCTACGATGCCTTCAGCATTGACTGTTTGGCACTAGTATCAACCAGGAAGGACACCGTTTTTTTAATCACAGTCCCATCCACATATGAGCCCTCCTGGTCCTTTGGCATAATTGGTAAGATCAGGCAGTCTGCCAACCTCGGGCACCTGTAGTAGCTCCTGGTGGTGGCAGGGGTAGTGATGGGTGATCCACCATCATGTCAATGTCCGGGTACCATTGATCTCTGTTACCCCGCAAGGCTGTAAGTAGAGGGGGGCATAACAGGGTTGTGAAGTCTGTCCCCCCCTTGCCTTTCTGGGGCTACATCAAAAATATTCTGTGTGTAGGGCAGTGGTGGTGCAATTAGTGTGTGGGAATTCTGCCTCTGTTGACTTCTGTCTCTGGTTCCTCTATTTAACAAGGGACAATCAGCCTTCCAATGCCCCAGCTGATTGCAGTGAAAACATGTTGGTCCAGGAGGAGGGCTAGGAAAATGTGCTTACATTCAATCATCAACCCTGCCTCCCTCTCTGAGCCTTTTCCTCTGCCTCCAATTGCAGACAACCCCTCACCTAACAGGTTCTTCATACCACTACTTTGTTGATATACTTGTAAAAGGCAATCAAAGTAGGAATTTACATTTTCACCCTTTTCCTACTTAGTGTGTATGATCTTAAACCGTTCTACCTTATCCTCGAGCACCTTTTCTTTTATGTGCCTAATTACCTCCCTTTCTAATACTTCAATCTCATCTCCTGGACCCCTCCACCCCCCTTCCTCTCTGTGGCTCCTGAGTTGGCCACTTAACCACTTTCTTACAGTCCTCCCATACATATTTTGGTACAATAATACTAAACAGTATATCCAGGTCTTTGCAGAGCAATCCCCCCACTGCTTTTATCCTGTTTAATTCAGCGTGCCAAGTCTGTGGCTTCTCCCGCAGCTTTGGGAAGTCTTTTGTGAATGACATATGGTCTGTTCTCGTCCAAGGATGTGGACATATGCAGGAGGAGTAGGGTTCGCTCAAAGGGTAGATGTTGTGGGCACCTCCCGTCCAAAGGGTGGTCTCATAAATTGTCCAATAAGAATTTAGCACATAGACATTTCTCAGCAATCACACATATATGGATCACATGTCCAGCTATCGACAGGCAAGATTTCATAATGTTTATATTTAATATCCAATCAGATTATATTAATGTTGCATTATAAGCAAGTATATAGAAATATTCACATGTTCCCCCTACTGTCAGTTGGGGAGTTTTCTTGAGATTGAGAAACATATTAGGTAATGGCTGATTGTTGCAAAGTCATCTTTTTGCCCTGTTCGTCCCCATTTTTTGTTGTTGCTGACTGGTCCTTATGATAACTGACTCTGACTGTGCCCCGGGCTATGTTAGCCAGACCCAGGCCAGTGCTATGTTAAAACACACACATGTAGTAGAGTACACTAGGTATAAGGGTACCCTTCCAACTCTCCTGACAGGCCCTGTATGTACCTAGTATATAATAGGGCAAGAGTGTACAGTCTGTCCCTAAGCCCCTAGTATATAATAGGACATGAGGATTAGAGGCCCAGCAGAATTTCTGCACTTGCATGTGTGCACTGCTGTATGCTTCCTGTCCTTTTAAATGTAGACCTGCCTTGCAGCATGCCTTTAAAAGTTAAATTCCTACCATTTGCATGACAGCCCCTATAGGTCCCTAGTAAAAAATGTGGCAAAGGGGTTCTAACTACCTATAAGACCCTAGTACATAATGGGGCATGAAAGTAGAGGCCCAGCATAATTGCTGCTCCTTGCATGTGGGCACTCCTGGAGGTTTTCTGTCATTTGTAAATGCAGCCTGACTCTGCAGACTCCATTTAAATGGAAATGGTGTCCCAATTCGACTTTGGTTCTGTGGGCACTTTAAATGTGATGGTATATCTTATGCTAGGTACCCCCAGGGTCTCCCCTAGGTGTACCATTTAACTATGAGCAGGGGCCTTATAAAAGATGTTTTATAAACCCTGGTTAGAGAAAAACTGATTATTTCATTTTCCCGTCCATTATAGATACTGGTCGTCATAGGCTATCATTGCTATATTGTATTTCATGGTAATAATAGTAAAGAAAAGCGCAGAAAAGTCATTCAAGGACTTAAAAATGTTTTGAAAAATCCAGCAATTTAACATTGGTAAATTTATCACAATTTGTACAGAAAATAAGTTATAAGGCTTTTCTTTCTGTAAGCTAAAATCCAGCCTTATGAAGGTCCCCTCTGATTGGTCAGTGCTAACAGGATTAGCAGAGCTCTTAACTAAGTGAAAAGTGGCTGTCCAGGGGAGAACCTATCTGGTGTAGGGCAGCTCGGGGGATACACAGGGATGCCAGAACAGGGGGGGGTATAATAAAACATAAAGGCTCAAAGAAGAAAAAGACAGGAGGAAATGCCAGATCACCTAACCCCCATCTTCTGGACCCCCCAGCCAGATACCAGGCTTAAGGAAGGAATTTGCAGATGTTAGGAGGAGGAGAGCTATGGAATGAGCCACACTGGAGGATGGTTTAGTCAGCTCTTACTTTCAGACATCATGTATTTTGGAAGAATGGTGCTTTCTGGGACAGGAATATGCCACACTTTGGAGGAAGTTGTCATGCATCTGGGCGTCACTCTGCATGTTAATGGTTGGGCGCCACATTTCCGGATACCCAGGAGCTGGGAATAAATATGTGAGAGGTGCACAGCCTCCCAAATCTGCTGCCTGAAACTACAAGAGAAAGAAGGACTGCCCTGCTGGAATCTGGATCTGCATCCTTGGCCGGCACTTATGAGTGAACTGTGGCTGCTGTACAAGCTGGTACTACAGCCCTGGGGATGGTGTCTTGCTTCAAGAAGGACTCAGGAGTGGACTCCGTACAGCTACACTTTAACAGCGCTTCACCTGCATCATCCCTAGCAAGAGTCCCCAGTTTGGAGGGCATTCAGTGGACTTTTAAGGATTTGGCCAGGTGCATTGTGGGAATTGTGGTCCAACTTTCCAAGGACCATCCAGGAGATTCCAGACCCTTGGTTTGTGCTTTGGACCCTCTGTACCTGCAAGGATGACTTCAGGAATCTCCTCCTGAAGATTAGAGAAGTTTGGAGAATTTTGGTAAAGTTGGTGCTTTGTGTTTCTGAAGACTAGGAAGTGTTTATTCTTTGAAAAATTCATATCTCCAGTTCCAAGGACCAACCAGAAGATTCCAGACCATTGGATGTGTGTTTTTGACCTTTTGTACCTGCAAGAAGTACTTCAGGAAACACCTGAAGTTTGGAGAATTTTGGTAAAGTTGGCACTTTGGGGGTTATTCTAACTTTGGAGGAGGTGTTAATCCGTCCCAAAAGTGACGGAAAAGTGACGGATTTACCACCAGCCGTATTACGAGTCCATTATATCCTATGGAACTCGTAATACGGCTGGTGGTATATCCGTCACTTTACCGTCACTTTTGGGATGGATTAACACTCCTCCAAAGTTAGAATAACCCCCTTTGTGTTTTAAGAGCTAGAAAGTGTTTATTCTTTTAAAATTCATATCTCTGGTTCCCTACATTGCATTTTTGTCATTTTAGTGTCTATTTACACATAAAAATATAACCATATGTTTATAAATTGGTGTGGGATTCTTATTGTGTGCTGTGTCTCAGTTATTTACTGTATTGGTGTTTTTGAATGCTTTACACTGTGGTCTCCGAAGTTAGGCCTGCCTTCTCAGTTACAGCTACCAAGGGTTGAGCAAGGGGCTAATTTACTGAGACCTTTACTGAACCTATATTTGGTTAGTGGCCTTAGTGCCAGTGGTAGGTTCATACTTACCAGTAGCAAAAACCCACTTTCCAACACAGGTGTTTTGATACAATAATAACACATTGGTGCTAAGCAAGCATGCTGTGGTATATTACAAATGCTGTCTCTTGAGCAAGCCTGGCATCAAATTGCATTCCAAGCATAAAATCAGAAAAACAAGGGTTTTTCAAGGTCATGTATTGCAAAAACAGGCAGTGTCTTATCATTGGGTATCACTGGACTGTTAAAAAAACAAGATGGATTCCTTACCACATAAAAATTGGGATTCCACAAGGTGCCTACACCTCAAAGGCTTGGTCTATAGAATTCGGTACAAGGCAGGGCTGCCTACTCTTCCTGCTGCTCTTTGCTGTGGCAATGGAACCACTTGCGATCCGAATACGGGCAGAGCTGGGGGGATGGGCCGTATGGGTGGAAGCAAGGAACCACCTGATCTCTCTGTATGCAGATGACGCCATGATGTACTTACGACAACTAGACGTTTCGGTCCCACCATTTATGCAGGGGTTTGCTGGGGCTTCTGGTCTTTGAGTGAATCAAGGGAAACCACTAGAGTTCCTGCTGGCGGCACAGGATGGATGACCTTCAGAGGCACTACCACAGGTTGGGCTGCACTGGGAGATAGAGGCGTTCAGATACCTGGTGATTCAAATTGCACATAAAGAAGACATACAATACTCCCTGAACATGGGTAGGGTAGTTGCTAGGCTCCAAGCCTCAGTAGTGTTCTGGCTAACTCTGCCATTATTGATGGCTGGCAGGATCTCATTAGATAAAGTGATACTTCTTCCAAGATGCTTGTACATGTTGCAGAACTCACAGTGTTTGATCACAAGGAGCACTTTTACTTGACAGTTTTTTAGTTGCATTGGTCTGGGGAGGTACACGCAGCAGGGTGAGCCTCCTAGGCCTCAAGAAGGACCCCATTCAGAGGGAACTCAGTCTCTGCAATATCGAGTTGTATTATCTGGTCTCATTGCTACAACATGGGGCCAGCTGGTGTTCAGATGAGGATAATTGGGAGAAACTTCTACTAGCCGGGACCCTAGAGTTGATAAGCCTACTATCTACATTGCTAGCAGAATCAGAAAGAACCAGCCCATTTGTAGTACAACAGGCCACACAGGCCTAGGGGGGTGCTATCAAGAGGGTTTTTCATGCATCACAGTTCTTCAGAAAATTCCCCCTGTTGTGGTTGCCTCAGTTCACAGACCTCGACCTTAAGGTCTTCCTAATTAGATGGAGAGAAAGGGGATGTAAGCTCCTGGGGGACCTATACCTGGTGGACAGTTGTTTTACATTTCAGGAGGCGATAAAGACATTTGGAGTGGGTCAGTTCCCTGAAGTTTGCGGCACTGACCCAGATTGTGAGTGGATTGTGGCCGGTTTTCGCAATTACACCATGTGAATCCAGTATGCGGGGAGTGGTGCTGGAGCTAGGCTCCTCCAGGCAACTGGTTTCTCACATATATCGAGCCTTAAGGACAGAGCATCCATGGACCATTTATTGTGCCGAGAGGGTTGGGAGGCAGAACTGTTGGACCCCAAACAGATGCTGAGTGGAACAGGTTCTGTGCCCTGGTGAAAGAAGTTTCTTGTAATGCCCGGTTTAAGCTGATCTCCACTGCGCGAACCTCACCCATATGCGACTCTAGAATCTATCCTACCCGCACAGATGAGTGTCGGTGCTGCAAAGGGAGAGGGGCAGACTTCATACACATGCTTTGGGGTGTTACAAGCTCACACAATATTGGCACCTGACACAAGCAACTCAGACCCAGCTTGAAGCAATGATTAAACACTGTTTACTGGGCCTCATCACATCCCCCAAAGAAGGAAGGGTAGACTATGTCTTTTCCAAACTGGGTCTCTTACTGGCAAAACACAGAGACACAATCAGATTGCTCTCTCCCGTTGGGTCCACAATTCCGGCATGGTCCAGGGACCTCATGGAGTGGTCTTGGGTAGAACTGATATGCATGATAAAAGTCTGTACAGATGAGTGCTTGGAGGATGACTGTCAAGATTGGAAGTGCATGATTTAGGGCATAACTGAAGATGGAGGAGTGGCACAGAATGGGGCATTGAATGTGGTGTCACTGGAGAAGGAGACACAGCCTCCCATGAGTGGAGAGGTAAGGGCAGTCCCAAAAAGTGAACCGTAGAGAGAGACGAAGGTGGTAATGCTATGGAAGGGCATAGACCTGGGTGAATGGGGCTGGGGCAGCTTGAGGGGCCCGCCTATAATCAGGATCAGGGGATCGTGCCAATGGATGACCTCCTGGAGAGATGATCTTAGAAGACTGAAACTGAGCCTGAAGAGCCCCTCTCATATGGACAAACTTGACCCTCCTGCCACTGCATCAGCATGTACTCGCCTGGATTCTCCAAACTCACGGTCACTATGCTTGGACACTTAGATTGGTTGACACAACTACAAGTGTTTTGTTGCAACACAGCCATATGATATGATTGTTACACTGTAACGTATTGTTTTTTGTTTCTCTTTTTCTGGCTAGAGGAAAATCTTGATAAATAAAGCACGTAAAAACTGAAAAACTCAGATCCATTCTTGGCCACTTCATATAGTGTGCGCCTAGTTACCACTTGGGTGGCGGTGGTGGTAAATTGCATGTGCAATTTGCAGTTTTTGCAACTATTCCTTATTTGTGACTGTGATGAACATAAGAAAAGGAAATTACAAACGATTTCTTTTTTGCGATTCGCTATTTAGAGTCATTAAATTACAGAGTCAGAATCCATTTGCAACGCTAATTGAGGATTGCAAATGGGTTTCATACATTCCACTTCTACGATTTAGCCACTGGTATTCAATTTGTGAGTGAATATCGATTCCCTATCATGCTGCACCTAAGGCCCTAAGTGAGGTATAAAGAGTACCAAAGAGAACAAGAGATCAGTGACTCGTCAGTACTTCAGTAAAGGGACATTAATTCAATATTATGGACTTGTCAGAGAAGTTTTCGATCAGTGAGAGACTTTTAGAACTCGAGACACTTTGATGTGAATACAAAAGTTGGAAGATTCTCCTAAGATTTAGAAGAGACATTTCCTTATTTCTTCTACAAATATCCAGGGAGAAGCTAGTTCTCAGGGGGAAATTAGCATTTAGAAGAGAAAGAATAGACATTGTTAAGTATTGAATTACAAGTGTGATGCATATGTTCAAGGGCAAATATGTGGTTGTACAGAAATGTTTGTGTTTAATAACAGACGCACCACATCTCTAACTCTCCACATTCTAGAATACACACACACACAGAGAATGTGAACATAGAGAAGGTGAAGAACTAGAAGATTCCATCGCGCGCTGAAGCACAGCTGATCCGGGGGCCGCACAGTCTTACATCAAAGGGCAGGAGCCCTTTAAACTTGGGAAAGCACTCCCGCCTCGCGCGCTGAAGCACAGCTGATCCGGGGGCCGCACAGTCTTACATCAAAGGGCAGGAGCCCTTTAAACTTGGGAAAGCACTCCCGCCTCGCGCGCTGAAGCACAGCTGATCCGGGGGCCGCACAGTCTTACATCAAAGGGCAGGAGCCCTTAAAACTTGGGAAAGCACTCCCGCCTCGCGGGACGCGCGTGGGCGCGCCCGGGCGAAGACCGGGCCAAGACGGGCCCGTCTACGCCCGTCTTTGACCGGATGAGGCCGGGCCGGGTCCTGTCTCTTTATTCTATTATCCAGAACTTGGAGCCTGGTTTAGCCTAAGCCACAACTTGCCTGTTAGAAGGAGTGTCTCGCTGACTAGAATTCGGATACACCTCCAGTCTACAGGTTATATTCTTTTGTTGTTTTCTTATTTTCATTCTGACTATAATGAAAAGAAAGGCTGTTGGTCCACCGGCTCCATTGGAAGGTACTAAAAAGCTGAAAAAGCGACCAAGGAAATCTACTACTAAGCCTGCTTTAGGGGAACCAAAATCACTGGATGAGATTGATCTACTTTTTGTGGAGGTGGAGGCTATGCTTAATAGCGAACTAGGGACTCATGGCTTTTTGCCCCCGAAGAAGCCTCCACTCCAACCTAAAAAGATCCAGGAATTTTTTACCAAGAATAGGAAAGTTCGACCAACAATTTCCGGGGGCTTAACAGATTGTGTAGGGAAGTCATCTACTGATATTGCCACTGTTCCCTCACTTCAACAGGGTGCCGTGGCTTGTGGCAGTATCTCTAATCCTTCACAATCTCAGGGGATTTTGCAAATGGAGGAAATAGAACGTATACCCCTACCCTTGAGTCCAGAGATAAGGTTGGCCCCTAATATCCCTTGTAAAAATCGCTTTGAGCTTTTGTCTGAGGAAAGCGATCTGATGGAGGCCCACGACCCCCATACAGCTGCCACAGCAACTGAAGCTGCTGTTACTTTCCCTCCTATTACTATTGATATGTGCACCGATTTATCCGCCAGTGTAGCTAAATTGCCTTTAATTCTCCAGAGAGTAGACGAAATTAAGGAACTAGTATTGCAGATAACTAAACTGCTTCAGGGGAATATGGCTCAACAATTGGGATGTAAATGTCATAAGTTAGAGGCAGAAGGGGCAGGTGGTACTATGGGAGTCGATTCTGCTGCATCTAAGGCTAATACATGTGAGGGACCAATTTACCATGCCCAGAAATCAGGAGCCTATAGGAGGACTGCAGAAGGTAATATATCTTCTCACATCATCCATCCCAAAAATAAATACACGGGGGGTAAGAGTACTCCCTTCGGTGGAGATAAGACAAGGAATGGGAAAGACCCCATCGGTACCTTCGTTGCCCCATCAAATTGCCATTCCACTACGAGGCAAAACCCTTTTACCAATATATCAAAAAATAGGGATAGCCCTTTTCTAACTAATAGAAAGTTACTTGCATACCCTCCAACTAAGGATTCAGCTTGCATTTTTTCTTCCCGAAGTATGGATAGCGCTTTAGTTGTGTCTCTAAATAGTATTGATCCTAGACACAGAACCAACACTCTTTTCTTAATTAATGTCCCAAAGTTGCCACCCAGGACTGTTGAGGGCCAAGAGTCTAGACTCAATAAGGTTACTCATTGGCTAAGCAATCGGCAGGGATGCCTTTCAGTTATACGCTCGGACATTCTAAAAACTGAAAGATGGCACCCCTCTGGGTCAAATCTTGATGTAATTATGATTGTGTTTTTGGAGAAATTCTTGGCCGACCAACTCATTGACTCTGTTGCACGCAAGGGACAGCACAAGGAGCCAAAAGGAGGAGGCATCAGGCTAGTTTCTAATTTAACGGACTCAAAACAGGCTCCTGTGTCTGGCCCCATAGTCAATGTTATTGAGAGAGGCTCTAGGGAGGAAGGCGTATTTTTGCATCATGATTCTGCCTGACTGTCTTCCACCCAGGATGCCGTTGATCAGGATAATTTAGTGGCACCCACAAAAGATAAAGTAGACAAGACCCTTGTTAATGAACCAAATCATAAGGATGCTCTACCCTCAAAACATGGGACTGTAACAGGTACTAATGGGTTATCCATTATGACTTGGAATCTTGCTGGCCTTGCTAGGAAACTGGATGATGTGGACTGGGTTGCCTACATCAAGACACAAGATGTGTGTCCTTTCCAAGAAACCTGGGTCGAGGGCCAATCAAGTATGGATGGGTTTCTCTCTTTCAATATCCCTGCAGAACCATCAGAGAAAGCAACTGGTCGAGCGAAAGGGGGTCTTTTAATTCTGTTAAATTCAAAGCTCCAATGTGACTATAAGGTTTTAGAATTTGATTGTCCCGACTTGATGGGTTTACAAATTTCTTTTCATCAAAATTTTAACTTAACTTTTATCAATGTTTATGCCCGTTCTGTTGCACGTGGTACAGAATCATATATTTTAACTTTACTCTCTGATTTTTTAGATACGATACAAACTAATTCCTATTTAATCATTGCAGGGGATGTAAATTGCACCTTTGAACCCTCAGCATTTCTTAGTGATTTAACTGTGGAAGAGGACGAATTATGGGGGATTGCACAATTGGATGGTGATAGCTATCCTCCACGCTCTCGTGTCGCAGCACAGCTCGCTACATTATGTTTAAAATTTGGACTAAGGGCTTGTAATGGTCGAACTCCTTCTGACTTAAACCTTGCACCGACATTCCTACGAGGTTCTGTGGCCAGTGTAATTGATTATTTCTTGGTGGATGTGTGTCTTTGGCCACTGCTGCTAGACATGAGGGTAGATGCAAGGTGTGAGAGTGATCACTTCCCACTGCTGCTTACCCTTTCTGGGAATATCTTTGGTAGAACCTCGAACACGCAACCATCTATGGTCCCTCCCCCTATTTTAAATAATGCTAATACAAAGGTGAGGTGGCCAAAAGTCATGTCAAACCCCTATTTGCTACGTAAGATTTATCAAGTGTTTTTAGATAATCTGTCAGCTTACGAAGACCTCGAGCCGGAAGTTATCCCACTTCTTGATATTCATAAAGATATGATGGTTAAACTGCAAAGTGTTTTTTATAAAAAGGCAGCCTTGGTAAGCCGGCAACACGGGGGTGCATCTAACAGTAGATGGTTTAATGATGCATGTATGAGGGCTAAGACCGAGCTAAGAAAAGCCATAAAGGTAGGGTCTATGGGGGTGATCAAACAAGCAAGATGTACGTATAAAAAGACAATCTTACAATCAAAGAAAACCTGGGAAGATGTCATTTGGCAGGATTTGTTAGATGCTACAAAAACAAACAATAACACGCTTTTCTGGGAACTGCTGACTAAGCACGAGAGAGGGGGTATGTCTAGTCTAAGGAACCATATCCAACCCGGAACTTGGGTGGAGCACTTTTCTCTCCTTTATGAAGGAACTACCTCCACTGGGGTTGTTGATTGTGATAAAGTGGGATCAGGCCCCCTTATTTTACCAAATGCTAACCTTGTCACTCCTCCACCTGATGGGAATTCTTATAACTCTGAGAGTTACATTTGTTTTTCTTTAGAAGAAACTGCAGAGGCTATCAACTCTTTGAAGTCAGGTAAAGCCCCAGGGCCCGATAAAATTCCAGGCGACCTTTACAAATCAGAGTTATCTATATGGACCTGGTATATCAACCTACTGTCTAATAAAATCACAAAAGGAGGACAGGTCCCTGAGACATGGAAGGGCGCAGAAATTATCCCAATTTACAAAAAGGGTAATGCAAATCTTCCAATCAATTACAGACCGGTTAGTTTAATCGACAACTTACAAAAAATTTTTGCTAAACAGTTGCTAGCTAGACTATCGAACTGGGTGACGGAGCAGCAGATCCTTTCACCGCTTCAGGCAGGCTTCCGCTCCAGAGTTAGCACGGTTGACCAGGCTTTTAGGTTGTCCGTGCTACACTGGAAATACGTAGTCTTGGCAAAGCAATCTTTATATGTCGCTTTCGTTGATCTGCGTTCTGCTTTTGATTTGGTCCCAAGAGATAAGCTTTGGGGAGTGTTACACAAAATAGGGGCCCCATCCGATATTATCCATCTATTGATACGCATGCATGAAGGCACATATGCGCAAGTAAGATGGGGCAATCAAGGTGAATTGACAAACAAATTCCCCATTAAAAGAGGTGTTCGTCAGGGATGTGTGCTTGCACCACTTCTGTTTTCCTTATTCATCAACGAGGTGGTCCAAGAACTAATGACATGCCAGAATGATGCTCCCACCCTAGTCAACCAGAAAATCCCTATTCTCCTTTTTGCGGATGACTCTCTATTGATTTCAAAAACCCCAATGGGTTTGCAAATTCTCGTGGATAGATTTAATTCATTCTGCTGGAATTTTGGTCTAGAGCTCAACTCGAAGAAAACGAAACTGATGGTGCTTCGCTCTGGCACTCGCAAGAAATGTACTATTAGGTTAGATGGAGCTATTTTGGACCAGGTTAGCTCCATTGACTACTTGGGTGTGAGACTTACAGATTCACTCCTCTGGGAGGAACAAGTTGGCAAGAGTGCTGGGCTTTTGCAACATCGGGCAGCATCCATATTGCGCCTTTACAGGAATACGGTCGCTAAAGTTGTGTCTCCAGCAGTAAAGATCTATGTGGCTAGGGCACAGGGTGCTGCAGCTTACGGTGCAGAGATCTGGGGCATGTCAGATAGAAGCAGGATAACCAAAATTGAGAACAGTTTTGCACGGGCCTTATGTGCTTGCCCTATTAGCACCCCATTAACCCCCCTATTTTTAGACCTTGGGCTTAAACGAATGGCTGACCTAATTATCTTACGGCCTCTACTATATTGGGTGAGGCTTTGGATAGTCCCCGAACTGGCCATATATAAGTCTTCTCTATCAGAATTGTTAAAAAGCCCTAACTCTATGTCCATCCCATGGATTAAACACGTATCCAGTTGGTTTTGTACGCTGGGATTGAGGAATTTTTGGGAGAACCCTCAGCAACTTGTGAAGTCCCATGTAAAAGTACTGAAAGGAGCTTACTGGTCCCACATACGTAATAATTACATTTCCCAAAAGTCGAATGGTCATTTAACTAATTTATTTATTGATTTTAAATGGTACCCAGAATTCGAACTATACCTAGATATAATTCCTGATTTACTAGGTAAAAGTCTGTATGCCAGATTTCGATTCGGAACATTACCTTTGAAGGCCTTGACGAGTAGATGGGGACCTAAGTTAAGCTCCGATATTTGTCCTGCATGTGGCACTTCTTCCGAAACAGCAGAACATTTCATGTTTTTTTGTCCCGCTTACTCAACCCCAGGGTTTAAATGGATTCGCAAAATCTGCCGGGAAATGAACTTAAGGAAATATGTTTTAGCTTTGAGGATCTTAAAAAGTCATAATTCAAATGGGACAATTTATGCAGTAAGCAAGTTTTTAGTATCGGCATGGCGCATACGTATTTTTTATTCACAATGATTGAAATTGTTTTAAGTCGGGCAAACATGGACCTTATTCTTTTAATCTTGATATGATATTATGACGTTTAATTTTATATTTATACTGTACTGTATTGTATTGCTTTGATGGTCTGTGGCCGAATAAAGCTTATGTGTGAAACAGAAGATTCCATGGTAGCATCACCATCTTATGAAGCAGTCTCTCTTTCTCCCCTTCCCCTTCTCTCCTGGGGGTTCTTAGCATAGGAGCTGTAAAGACAATTTTGATGCATGTAACTGTGGAGAGGCATTGGGAGTTTATCTCTTGTTCCTCTGGTCTTGTGGAGCTCGCTGACACAAAGCTAGTCTTAAAGTAATTGTTCAAGGCCTTTTCTGCCTGTTCGCTTTGGGCCTATTCTTTCAATGCGATTGACATTATTTTTTGTGTAAATAGATTTGTACTGTCACAACTGACTGCATTAGGTCAAAAGGGTCTAATTAATATTCCCATAAGGATTTCTGTTGGGATGGTGTTATGTACTGTTGTGTTCAATTCTCTATTATGATGTCTTGTGCCTTGTTAGATTTAGTTCATTTTATGCTAACTATGACACTTTTACCATATATTTTATTATAAAAGAAGCTCAAATTGGATTTGAGCCTGTCTTAGTATGTTTTTTTGTCCTAATTGTCAGTCCGCATTTGGCTAAGAGTGCAGCTAGGCCAGGTCTCAGACAAATGCCACTGGGTCGAAAAAGGTCCATTAGAGACCACCTCCTCTGCTCCCAAGCCACACAAGGCAAAGCCATATCCAGTTCCTCAAATCCTCTATGAGTGGTCAGGTAGCCACCTAACTCAGCATACCTCCAGAGGAAGGCCTTGTAGAGCTGTTAATCATTACACATCCTTTACGCAAGACCATCTGGAGTTGCGTGCCTCCCAAAGTGTCCAGGCCCTATCCCTTTTCTTTTAAGGAGTATTTTGTTCAAGATGGCACAAGTTCGTAACTGATCTCTTCCAGTCATATACTGTCGGGCCACTGGGAGGATCCATTTTAGGCATATTTCCCGGCGGGCAAAGAGAATTAACACAAATAACAAAGATTTTTGATAGCGCTGTTGCTTTTGACTCAATTCTACCCCACCAACCACCCCAAATATTACCAGTGGCAGGCTTACCTTAACCTCCGCACTTATTGCCTGTGTGATTTCCTTACCCACATCCTGCCAAAACTGATGAAGCATTGGGCACTGCCAAAACATATGGATGTCATCTGCGCCCTTCTCACTACAACGAGGACAAATCTTCTTAAGTCTCCCTAAAGCAGTCAACTTCTTTGGCGTCCAATACACCCTGTGCAAGTTGAACAAATGATGTTTCTTTAAAGAGACAGATTTCACCAAGCCCCAAAGCGTAGACACTGATACTTGCCAGAGAGTAGTAACATCCTGTGATGGCAAGTCCTTTCCCCACTTCTTCTCTGGCTGAGGAGGGGATTCCTCCCCAGCTTCTATTAGCATCCAATACCATAATGCGATCTCCTTGCGAAGGATATGTCTCTGTACCAATCTCTCTTCCCAGATGTTCTCCTCTTGCCCACGCCCTTCCTTTGGTAGCGCACTTGCCCAACTTGCCATTTGAATTTCGAAAATGCACCCCCAATTGCTCACTAAATACTGACCAAGGCAGCAAAGCATGGTTCTCCAGAAATTGACCCCACTTCACCAGCACCTTCACCTTTAAGGGAAGAGACAGTTTGTCTTGCAGACTTTCCAGGGTACCCGGTGACCCCCAAACAGGGGCCAGATTACTATAGTAGGGTATCCGTAATACCTTCCGGACCTGAAACCATACCTTGCAAGCCACCCCCAGACACTTCAGCCTTATGTTCTTGAAGTACTTTGGGTGGCCAAATTTGAATAGAAAATGTTCCCCTGCTTCCTGGAGGTGGCTGGTCATAGTCCTAAACATAGGGGTAAAACTAGAGCCTTCATTCATTAGTCTTCTCACATTTTTCACCTGAAAAGCAAAATAATACTTATGAAGATCAGGACTCGCTATCTCTCCATACCACTTCCTCTTACATGATTTCTTCCATGCAATGCAAGCCCCTCCTGATGCCCAAACAAATGAAGTTACTTCCCCTGGTAGCTTTTGAAATCAGACCTGTCTAAAACTTAGACAGAACAATCATCTTCAAAATATTCGACCTGCCAATAAGAGACAGGGGAAGACCCACCCACACCCTTAAAACATTCTTAGCGGCGACAAATGCCTTGTTAAAATTAACCCGGTGAACATCATCCAGATTAGCCACAACCTGCATCCCCAAGTACCTTATTTCCTTTTTAATCATCAGGCTACTATAAGTAGTATTCCAGCACATTATCTCAGTCTTTTGTTGGTTTACCAGATACCCTGAGACCCTTCCAAACACCTTCAAAGATAGTAAAATGTTTGGTAATGAGACACCTAAGTCCCTTGTATATATCATTAGGTCATCTGCATAGAGTGCAACTTTCTTCTCCCAACCCTTGTATTGGAAAGGTAAAATATTTTTATTCTGCATAATCCCACTTGCCAAAGGCTCAATATAAAGATCAAACAAAAGAGGAGAAAGTGGACAGCATTGGCGAGTGCCCCGTCCAATTCTAACTTGCTAGGAGAGATTACCATTAATCAGCACTTTAGCCATAGGGTTCTTATATAACAACCAAATTGCTCTACAAAAGGTGTCTCCAAGCTTATATTGATCAATAACCATGTACAGAAAAGACCAGCTCACCCGATCAAATGCTTTGGCGGCATCAAAGATGAGCTTGTCTGTTTTTGCCATTATTTTCGGAGAGTACACTTTTGTCAGTCTGTCACTTGCTTAGGATTTAAAATATTTTTTTTGTGACTTTACCTTGTGTCATATCACCTGATGCATTTAATTGAGCCTTACATTGACTAATTATTATGTTTATCTCCTGTATTCCACTTTACATCTTTCATAAATCTTCATAATTTCTAACTTACTTCTATTTAAGAAAGGTTATTTAAGTGATTATGCTGCTTGATTAATCAACAATTTTGGCTTTGTTAGAGGCACATTATCTCATACGTTCTTTTTTTTTTTATTATCCTTCTTTATTAACTTTCTCAAAACATGTCCAATAGTAGGCACACACAGGTGCTGCAGCAATTGTGTAACAACCTACATGTACTTCTAAATGGCATTGCAGAAAATAGCACTTAACTGCGGCACTCGCATTCAAAATCATTATCATAAACTGTCAAGGTGCTGCGCGTTGCAACAGTACCAGCTACTTCAAAATAGCACAAGATGGGATCTGCATGGGATTACACATAAGCAGTGGGTGAGAAAAGGGGAAAGCACCATTGCTGGAGCCACAAACCTTTAAACCATTGCCTGAGTCACAACATATGAACAAGAATGCCCCATTGACACTTCAAAATTCACAAACAAATTAATCCATCACAGTTATGTATTTTCAAAGCAGAATTAGAAGCACAAGAGAGCAACTAAATACAAAAAAATTGTTTTGTTTCATATTAAAAAAAGACAGTTCCAAAATAACACAGGAAACCCCCTATGTGTGCCCCCACAAGGAAGCCCCACACTAATCCCATCAAACATCCTTTAAAAAAATAAATAGATTTCCTATACATAACACCATTTAAAAACAAATAGGACAAGAGGGTTCAAAAGTGTAAGGGTCCAAGGCAGGGGAAAAGCATCCTCCTCCTATTTGACAATAATGACTCACTCTCCTTTTGATAGCAACTATAGGGTTCCCTCCAAGATTCTTAACTTTCGACATTTCAGGGGACTTAATGAGGGTTAACAGGGGATTTGATGAGGGTTAACGTTTTATAGGGAAAAGGAACACAATAACAAATTATTCACAAAGCTCTCTTTGAGCATTATTTTCCTTTATCTTCCAATATCAACATAGCAATCGATCAAATGCACCCCTCATCAAATTCCATTAAACTCTGAAAATGGCACGTTTGGAAGTTAAGGCCAAAATCTCCCCAAGGGAGCCGATATCACCTCTTTGAAGCATATGTTGAATCATTAACACAGATATTCATTATAATTTTGTTATATATTAATTACATATACATCATATCATCAATCTACTCGAATCAAAAATATTCCAAACATTAAGCAACATGATGTCTGTTACTAAATCTTTAAAATATCCATTCTTTACTTCTATTGAGGGAATTGTTAATTAATACACAAATATGTGAGACTGAAGCATTACTGTACACATTAGCACACACAAAACGTATGTTCTCACAAAAAACTAAATTACAGAACAGTAAAACAGGTGGTAAACAGCAACAAACCCGAAATTAAAAATATACAAGTAAAAAAGAAGAAGAAAAACAAGAGAAAATTATCCAGCTCAGAGATCGAGTATATCTATCTGTGTACACGCTTTTACAAAGCTTGCTGAGTGATCAAAAAGAGTTGATCTAAACAACACCTATGGAGTATTGGAGCCTCCCTCAAAGAATCAGCAAAAAATTCTTCAAGGACCCTTATAGTAGCTAAAATATGTCCGAAAACGCCACTAGTCCCGCAGAACCTTACAGCGCAATGTTCACTATAAATTAACAACATACACGTTATTTTCCTTGTACCGTATACCCTTACATTACAAACACCGAGAAACAATTCCCATGCTTGCCTCAATCCCAAGACCTCGTAGTCACTCACGACAGGTCAGATTCGCGAATTCTTATCATTCTATAGTAAACAAAAAAAATAATAAAAATGGAGAAACTGAACAACGAACACACTATAAATCAAAGCACCAGATATTGATCCAGCACGACCCACGCACGAATCGCAAAGGCACGACACAGGTACTCTCTATTGTAGCACAGAATGAGGTAGGCAGTGAGTGAAGTCTCAGAAGCCTCCTCTACCGTGTCCACAGAATGAAACCTCAGTGCAATGTTTGCCCGTGGGCCAACGCCTGTCGGGGGGATATTGTTTTCACCCAAAATTCACATAGACAATTTCCTTGGAACCCTAAATATTGTTTTCCAATCAAACTGATTCGTTGTTTTACACATTTTATACCCCCTACTGTTGTCATTACACGGTGTAAATGTAAATATCATTCTGATGATCGTAATAATACAGACAACATACCCCAGTCGCATGGAGCACCGACAAACGACTGTTCGAAAAGAGAACAATACTTAGAAATTAAATGTAATAGTTGGGCACTGTCAAGTGGGAATGCTGCGTTTGGGATCCCTTTCCCAACACCCCACAATAATCAACAATCTGTCCCACCAATGGGTACCATAAAACGAGATCAAGCAAAGCCTGTCACGTTCATGGTGATTGTTCATCTGTTTTTGCTTTCAATCTTGACAAATATGTATCTTATATTGTACCCGAGGGACTCCTGGAATCTCATACATTCTATAGGTTAACACCGCCCCATATCCTCTGAGGGCACTTTATTTAATAATTTATCAGATTAATTTATTAGCTAGCATCAACAAATCTTAAGTAAGGGATTTTAAGGACACCCAGAAGAAATTGAGACACCAAATTAGTCACAAGAGGGATAGCATCCGAAATTGCTCCGCATCAAACCACCTTTTCTTTATTTCTTTGCTCACCCATTAATGCATTATGGGCCAGTTGTAGGAAGCCCTTTACATGTCGCAAACTGCGAAAAACGCAGTTTGCGGCATGCAAAAGGCCGAACGCAATGCTCATCCTCAAATTGCGAGTCGGTACTGACTAGCAATTTGAGGATGCGACTCGCAAATAGGAAGGGGTGTTCCCTTCCTATTTGCGACCGCATCGCGATGCTGAGTTGCTTTGTGATGCGAATGCGGCCCCAAACCAACTCGCAGTTACCACCAGTGTCACAATGGTGGTAACTCATTCGCAAAAGGGAAGGGGTCCTCATGGGACCCCTTCCCCTTTGTGAATGCCGAAAAAAATATTTTTTCAGAGCAGGCAGTGGTCCTATGGACCACTGCCTACTCTGAAAAAAACAAAAACAAATGGTTTCGGTTTAGTTTTCATTTTGCAGCTCGCTTTCCTTTAAGGAAAACGGGCTGCAAAATGAAAAAAAAAAACAGCTTTATTGAAAAAGGAGTCACAGACATGGAGGTTTGCTGACTACAGCAGGCCACCATCCCTGTGAGTGCAGGGACTCGCTATGGGGTCGCAAACTGCGACCCACCTCATGAATATTGAAGAGGTGGGTCTTTGCGACCCCCTAGCGAGTCGCAGAAGGCGTCTGAGACACCTTTCTGCATCCTATTTTGAGAGTTGCAAATTGCGAGTCGGTCAGACTCGCAATTTGCAAGTCGCAAAATTTTCTTTTGCTACATCTGGCCCTATGTGTTGTCCAATTTCCTGTAACCAGATTCAGCTACTATTCTCACCTATATTCCATCCACAGCCTTTTTCACTTTTGTTGATTTCTGTTCTGCCTTTATCTCTGCTCCATCACACTTTGAGAGTCAGCTGTGTTGTGTTCTCACTCAATAACTCTCAAATGACTTGAAATGACATGGATTTAGCTACCATTGGTGACTCGTAATCTGTACTTTGCACAGAATTTGTTTGCAAATGGGGAAAGTTGGGGAAAGTGGTTTTAAGAACTGGAATAGTGTTTTTAATAGTCTGTTTTTAAGGGTACTTTTGGGGCAAAATGCTCGCTACCTTTTTTTGTTTCATTACCGCTTTATAGCCACCATTTTCCGCGAGGGGAGTGAGCAGTCTAGCTGTTCTTGGAGGCAAAGAGGGGTATAAGAAGCAGCAGACTTCTGCGATTGCCCATCTATTCACACAATCTGTACTTTGCACAAAATTTTGCACTAATGGGGAAAATGGTTTTAAAGACTGGAATAGTGTTTTTAATGTTCTGTTTTTAAGAATACTGTTTGGGGCAAAATAATCGATACCTTTCTTGGTTTCATTACCGCTTGGCAGCTGCCATTTTCTGTAAGGGAAGTCAAGCTGTTCTTGGAGGGGAGGAGGTGCTATAAAAAGCAGCAGACTGGCGCGACCGCACAGTGGGTGTGCCACTGGGCAGGCCCGCCTGGACCCGTCAGTGTCCCAGAGTCAGCCATCGCCAGCCATCGTGGGAAACGGCGTACAAAACCACCACACACCATTTTAAGGGGTGAAAGGCCACTTTAATAGCACATGTCTGGTATAGAAAACACAATAACCTTGGCATTAAGCCTTACAAAACTATAATTCCTCACTAATACGTATATCTTCCTAAACCCCGCCCCACCCTCTAAAAGTTACCCCTCAACAATACCCCTTTCCCATCCCCACCTTGACCTGAGCAATCCATTACCCATCTGTCCTGCTGTCCACCTTCTGTAGTTACCTTTGCCTTTCCTCCGTTGTGTTCCTTGTGACAACTCCCTGCCCTCTCATCTTTTTGCCTCCACCCCTTCCCCCCCCTCCAAGACTTTCTGTGAAAACCCCCACTTACCAGACCTGCCTACCAGCGGCATAAACAAACAACCACCAGTGCAACACTGAATCCTAAGCAAATACCTGAGCCACTAAAGCAAATTCCCAAAGCCATATTTTCAAGAAGACTATAAGTACCAAAAATATGGGAGGGCGGGTGAGACCAAATTCTCGAACCGCCTACTGGGTGTGACAAACGGCCAAAAGGCCGCCCACACCCTTCCCCTTGTTCTTATACCCACCCTTTAGTACCCGCCCTTCCCTAGCACCAATCCAAAACCTCCGCGCAGTGGATTCTCCCACCAATGCCCAATAAGCCCGGGGGAGACCGGGCCAGCCCTTGCTCCCCCCAATCCCCCATCGGGCAAAATGGTGTACAAAACCACCACACACCATTTTAAGGGGTAAAAGGCCACTTTAATAGCACAGGCCTCGTATAGAAAAAACATTAACCTTGGCATTAAGCCTTACAAAACTATCATTCCTCACTAATACATATATCTTACTAAACCCCGACCCACACCCTCTTAAACTTATCCCTCAACAATACCCCTTTCCCATCCCCACCTTGACCTGACCAGTCCATTACCCATCTGTCCTGCTGTCCACCTTCTGTAGTTACCCTTGCCTTTCCTCCCTTGTGTTCCCCCCCAAAGCCTTTCTGTGAAAAACCCCGCCACACAGGAAAACCCACCAGGCGTTTTCCTGCCCCACCTGAAAAAAACATTCGAAAGCCTCTATTGATCCCATAGTTTTTTACCCAACAAGTCCGCAATCACAGTAAGAAGGTCCAATAAATAATATTAATTCCCCAAAAAGGAAAGATACACACCATCCTGCCTGAACAACTCAGCATCCGTGAAAACTATCTCCTCGTGCAAAAAAACTGAAAAACCTTGTGCCCAACAAAAACTTCTCATTTCCCTGTTCACCTTTTTACGCTGTTTCTCAATACCTTTAAATGAATTTGCACCTCTCCAAACACGCCTACCTACCAAACTGGTCCAAACAATGTATGTTCCTGCCCATTTCTGTTTTATCCTCAACATATCCATTTTCATACTTTTCAAAAGGCCAATACCAGATAAAGTGACCAAATCATTCTCCCCCAAATGGATTACTAATAAATCGGGACAAACACCTTGCTCTAATCGTTTTGACAGGATATAAAACAACTCCCCCCACCTCATGCTGCTTTTCCCTACCCAACTAATTTAAATCCTAGCCCCATCCGACCCCAATTGCCTACTAAAATGACGCGAGGGAGCCTGCTTCTCGGCCCAACACACAAATGAGTGCCCTACTATCCAAACTGTGCAAGCTCTGTCCAGGCCCGCCACACAGCCTACAAGAAAAATATGGAAGAAAAAAGGGGAAGGGTTGGGGGGGAGTTAGAGAGGCAGAAAAAAACAAAAATTTAACCACATCTGGTAACATCAAACAAGTCAGCTTATTCCTTGTTGATTCAACCTAACATAACGCTGGAAACATCGAGACCGCCAGTGCCCCAGATCCATAATTGCCTTATCTGACATTCCCATCAATTTTGCTTCAGTAGCCGCTCCGATCCTGAAAGAATGTGTGCCATAACATTGTGGTGGCATCCCCAATCGTTTAAGGGCCATCCTTAAAACTGAAAGCAGCTGTAAAGACTCCAGAGCAGAACCATCTTCATGAACAAATACCCACCTGGAAGTTGCCGGTAAAATCCTGGCAAAAGAAAACCGAAGTTCAACTGGACAAGCCTGAGACACCTTACTCTTCAATATCACCTTGCGGCCCCCACCCAACTGATCCCTCTTAGCTGAACGCAGCCATATATATAAATCCCCATCTCTTTCCTGCACCTCGGAACGCGATATGCCTTCCTTACCTTGTACTCCCAGTAACTCAGAGATTCTGAATGCCCCATGAAACAGCCATGACATACAGAGTGACATCAAATTAACTTTCCATGTAGAAAAACAAACATCATTTAATATTAACAGCAACTTTCATAACAGCTGAGAAGTTATCGGACGCCTACGGTCGCATCTTGTGTCCCCCGTCCTTGCCCACCCAGCCAATATCCTCCTACAGATCTCGCCCTCCATTGGATCATAACCCCAAAAATACTTATCATAAAATGAAATCCCCAACAACTTACCCAATATCGTAACTACAGACACCCCCATTTCGATCTGTTGCATTATAAAATGCACTGCATCCTTTCGCCTTTCTCCACATACGGCCCTGCCACCCTCCCGCCAAACAGCACCTGAATTTAGAAACTCCAACCAAGCCTGGACATAGCTCCTTTTAGTAGACGGAGCTATAGACTGTTGCACCAGCTCCAACATTCTCACTCTCCTATCTCCCACAATTCCCCAGGAACTGCCGTCTTCTGTGCATCCCCACCCGGTGCCAGCCCACGGAATCTCTGCCACTGAAAACGAGATAGTGCATCAGCAATGTCGTTCTGAACACCTGGGACATATTTAGCTTTAAACATTATATTGAATTTCAGACAATTCAACAAAAACAGCCTTAAGATCTTCAACACCTTTTCATCCTTGGCCTTCTGAGAATTTATCAAGTTGACCACAGACTGGTTATCCACATTGAACACAACGTTCCTATCAGCAAACTTGTGACCCCATAGGGACAATGCAACCACTAACGGAAAAAATTCCAAGAAAGCAATGCTATGCCTGGCCAACCTCCAACTCATCGGCCAACTCTCTGCAGCCCAGTGCCCATCCCAGAAAAGACCAAAACCGTGAGCACCAGATGCATCAGAAAAAACTTGGATGTGCCAAATCCAATCCTCCTCGTCTACCAGCATCGTGACTCCATTGAAATTTTTGAGAAAAACAATCCACATCGTCAAATCTGCTTTCACACTGGCCCCTAGCCGCACATGATGATGAGGTAATACTGCTCCTCGTATTGCAAAACCTAATCTCCTGCAAAAAGCTATGCCAACTCTCACAACCTTACATGCAAAATTCAAATGTCCCAATAAACGTTGTACCTGTCGCAATTCCAACTTGGGTCTCTGCACCACCTCCTCCAACATAGAAATTAGCTTCTGCACTTTATCCTTAGGTAAACGCAATTCCATATTCATAGAATCCAACTCAATCGCCCAAAAATTTAGACATGTCGAGGGACCTTCCGTTTTCTCGGGTACCAAAGGAACTCCCAACTGGCACATAACCTCCTCAAACTCTGACAAAGCCTTGCCACATTCGCCTAAACCAGGTTTGCCCACAAGGAGGAAATCATCAAGATAATGCGTTACAAATCTGTAACCACATCTAAACTGAAAAAAACACTGCAAGAAAGTATTAAACGAGAGACAGAGCAACCCATCGACAACATCCTGTCCACAAAAATTGCATCGTCAAACTGCATGCCCAATAATAAGAAATCCTCAGGGTGTACAGGAAGGAGTCTAAGAGCTGACTGGATGTCAGACTTCACCATTTCAGCCCCCCGGCCACATCTCCGCTCCAATGAGACAGCTTCACCCACTGAAGCATAATGCACCACCGAATCCTCATGTGCAATAAATCATTAATGGACGGCCCCATTGGCCATGACAAGTGATGAATGAGACGAAAATCACCTTTCTGTTTCTTAGGCACTACCCCCAAAGGAGAGACGGTCAAATTAGGCAGTGGCCAACAATAGAAGGAGCCAACAATCCGGCCCAAATCCAGTTCTTTCCGCAGCTTAGCTCTCACAACGTCAGGATAGTCCCTTGCAGACTTCAAATTATTAGCCCACCTTCTTATCCTCGGACCTTGATAACGCAGTTTAAACCCATCCATGAAACCCCACCACAAAATCTTAGTTTCCTCCAACCGGGGATAGAATTGCAACCAAAAACTCATAACCTCTACTTTAACAGGCGTAGGACCCTTTACCTGCCAACTGCGACAATTGTCCCCTGCCCCTGTCACCTCCTCTACCCTGCACCTCTTGCCATCCCCAATGCATCCCCCCAGAGCATTGGAAAGCCGGGTGTCTACCACCACAACTGGAGCATTTATGCCGAAATTTACATTGCTGCCTGGTACACATTCCACTATTGAACGACCAGCATGATCCATTCTGTGGTAACTGCCCGAGCCGTGAATCCCACCTCAATGTGGGTGGGATGCTCCTGAAAGGGCTTATATTGTATAGGTAAACCACTCGCTGTATGCGTCGTTGGAGCTTTCTTTGCCATTCTCAACCATTGCATCCATAGCTCATTATCAACCTCTCCCCAAACCTTATCCGGGCACAATGCCTAAACTCCTCATCATATCTAAACCAATCAAAACCACCATAATCCATCTGAGCCCTACGTACAATATCCATATACTTAAATAACGCCACACAACTGGGACAGCGCTCACAATAAATGCTGGCAACGATCAAAAAGGCAGATGTCCAATTTTCAATCATCGTAGGAACCCTGGGCCTACGTGCTAATTCCCATTCTTCCTCCTTGGAACCCTCTTTTGACTGAACCTCTCTATGCAGAAGCCTAAAAACATTAATAAATTCCCCCTTCCATATTTTTTCCTTCAAACTCTGAGTGAGATGCGCCCCCAAAGGCATCGACACTCCCATTTATGGCAACTTCTTGTTTTTTTATTGTACCCCCAGACCCTTCACTTATGGAAACGGTTGCAGACCCATCACCTACCTGCTTCACTTCGGACTTACTCAGAGTTTCACCACCTCCTACCTGAATAGAAGCATCAATACCTTCACAGTTGTCACTCACCCCTGTTTGAATACCCATGTCCATACCCTTGATTCCCTTACAATGACTCAACCCAGCATGGTTAACCCCCACATTACTTGACTGTACCTTATTAGTCTCACCTCTAGGTAAATTGCCAGCCACAGACACCTGTCAATCTCTTCCAACCCAACGATCGCTCTGGACCGCCTTCTTATCTGCTTCCCGTGCGACAGTCCGCGATGCACCACTCTGTACCGCCTTCTGCTGACCTGAAAAAACGTCCTCCAATTCATCCTCTTCTTCATAATCAAGCAGCACGTCGTTGATGACTTCCTGATGCGCCGCAACAGTGCCCCGGCTGGTAGATAGCACTCCTTCGTGCAGTGGATAGAAATCCTGGACGCCCAGGCCCAGACTCTTCGCCTCCCCCGTAGTCGGGCGAACCACTCCGGATTGCACCCTCTCTACCTGCTGATGTCCTAAGGGTGCCCTGACCCTCACCGGCACCTCTGGACCTGAGCCGGCCGTCCAAACCATCTTGTCGACTTCTCTCCATGCTCGCCCAAAGCATAAGTGCCATCACACCCAGATTGCGGCACCCCTACACCTGACTGCCAAAACTCCAACCTCACCTGTGCCATACCTGTCTCACCTTTCCCACTTGTGTCACCCCAAATAGTACCCCTTATAACCAAGCCACTACTGTCAACAAATTCAACCTGCTTCTCAGCTTTACATTTTGTTTTATTTTCTACCTCCCATTCCTGTACCTTGCGTAACATAGGACTCACTAACCTTGGAATAAACTGCCTAAAACCACTCTCACCCGAAGTAATATTTAAAACTGGCTTGCCTATACTATATGCTAAAACCATCTGTTCCTCTTGTCTATCTTCCTCATCTGAAATCACAATTATGGCTTCACTAAGCCCTATACAGGGCGCCGCCATCTTGTCTGCACCTCCCCAGGACCTTTCCTCTAAAATCATCTCCCTTCGCTCACCATCCGTTTCTACGGGGAGCAGACTTTGTTTTTTGGGTTTTGCTGCTGAGCGCACATCTAAAGGCGCATCCGCTCCTTCCTGCCACACCCCCATGCGGCCAATCTCTGTCACCGCATTCCTCTCAGAGGCTCCCTGACCTCTAGAAAGGACCCTCTGACATATCGAGGAGTCCGCATGTCTCACAAATTTAATTCCTCTCCGCGAAGCCTGCGCCGGAACTGCCGGTAAGTCTAAAGACATTTCCTGCTCCTCATGTAACACACGGTCCGGCAAAATCCTCGCTTTTCGCCAGGCCGCACTTTTTGTCTAAACTTCTTGTAAGAATGGGTAGGTGGCGAGCACGCCATTATGGCTTCCACCACACCCTCTGAGGAAACCCTTTTAGGTCTCCTCAGCCCCACAAACGCCTGCTCCAAGATGTCCTCACGCAAGAGATCCTCTTGGCACTCATCCTGGAGCACTTTCAACGCTTGCACCACCTTATTGGGCTTATCCATCAAGCCCATGCTCCCCCAAGCCCTCATTTTGCCAGTTTGTACACAGATTTGGGGAGGCCGGCCCACAGTTTAACATATACAAGTAAGTAGTTATTCAGGCTTAGAGCTAATTTAATAATGGAGAGGGATGGGATGGAGAGGGAGGGAGTAGAAAGGGTAGAGATACCAAAGGAAAGAGTGGTGGAAACCACAACATCAGGCAAGGAAGAAGATGACAATACAGAGAAGAAAGCTAAAACGTTCAAAGGTGGTTTGATTAATGCGTGTATCCTGGTAAAACATTCATCTGAAATAAATCTTCTATTTGATACAAATTAGTGGGATCTCCTCTTTATTACAGAAACTTGGCTCCCCCCAGACTCAGGTGTAGACCAGGGTTTCAGATGCCCCTCAGGGTATAAAGCTATACATCCACTGAGGAAAGAAAAAGAGGTGGTGGGATTGTAATTATTTTTAAAGCAAGATGGGAATTAACCCCCCTCCGATGGGATGATATACAAGGGGATGAACCACTGGGCTTTTCCCTAAAGAAACAAAGTGGAGTTGTCTCCTCAGGTCGTTTGTGTTATTGACCGCCAGGGACTCTGCTGAATTTTTCCCAACCATTTATGAACCTGATTGCCAATATAGTCCTGACTCATGCAAACTTTTAGATCTTAGAGGACTTTAATATTTGGGCAGAGGATATCGCACACCCCCTGAGTAGGCACCACCTTGGTTCCTGTGAGACTTTAAGTTTAAAACAATTGGTTAATGGCCCGACACATCATGGAGGCCACACCCTTGAATTTAAAATTTGCTTTACCAGGTCTGATTGAAGCTAAGGCCCTGACCCTGGTTTGTTGGTCTGCTCACTCATTAGTGGCATTTACATTAGTCAGACCAAGAGGTACCATGAATGGTAACTAGGAACATTATGCACGGTACACCATGGGCCAAACTAAGAAGACTAAGAGAGGGAAGGGTTTTTAATCTTCAAAATTGCTATAATGAGAACTACATCCATTTCCAGAATTCAATCCTAGAGACTTTAGACTCAATTATACCTATGAAGATATTGATTTCCAAACCTAGCCAGTCAGGTCCTTGGTTGACAGATGCATTAAAGGAAAGTAAGTCCAATTGCAGGAAGGGTGAGAGGCTTGAGTGAAGACATATTCGGAAATTGACAAGCAACATCTTAAAACCACACTAAACCACCAAACAAAGGAAATCAGGAAGGCTAAAGAAACTTACTATACCAGGTCCATCTTGGAGTCAGCTAATAAGTCTAACAAATATTTGATGTAGTGAAAGATTAAGCCAATCCCAACAGTTTTAAATAAATAGTGAGGCCATCACAGGAATTATGTAATAACTTATCAAACTTTATCCATATTGAAATTGAGTCAATCATAAGTGACATCAAGGAGGAAGTTGGTCTTCCGATCAAATGCGTACCTCTACCTGATGCTGGGTCGACTAGCAAAATTCTACAACCTGACTCGGCGAGTCACGGGGAGGGATCCTGCAGTAAATTAGTTAACTTGGAACCCATGAAAGAAAACAAATTTAGCACACATGCCATGTCTATTTCCTCAGGTTCTCTTCTAGACCACATTGCGCCTCCAATCAGAAGAATTATATCCGAGCCGACTAAGAATATGCAATCAATCTCTGACTACGAGCAAAGTGCCCTCTGCATAGAAAAAGGCACTTGTTACTCCGCTTCTGAAAAAACCTTTGGCTGGCATAAATGATCTTGGTAATTATCGGCCTATTTCCAGCTCCCATATCTGGTAAAGATGAAAGAAAAATATGTCAGCAGGAAGCTAGCTAGTTATCTTGAAGATAATAATCTCTTGGAAATTGAGCAGACAGGTTTGCGCCCTGCACATGGTACTGAAATGGCACTTGTCCATGCAGTGGATGCACTGAAGATGATGGTTGATGGTGGAAAGGTGGCAATATTGATCATACTGGATCTGTCTGCTGCATTTGATACCGTCAAACGTCAGATACCGCTCGGCAGAATTAATGGAATGGGGGTAGGAGGAACTTACCTGGACTTGATAGATTTGCAACTGTGTAATAGACTCCAAGCAATTGGACTTCCTCCTTTCCAATCTGAAGTTAAAGAGATGATCCATGGTGTACCCAAATGATCAGTGCTAAACCCCATTCTCTTTAATAGTTACCTTCGGCCATTATTGACTTGGATTAAATTAAATGGGATTTCATTCATGAATTACCCGGATGATACCCAGATTATTATGTCCATAGATAATAACATCTCCACTCAGATTTATAAGCTCTCATTCCTGCCTAAGAGAGATGGCAAATTAGCTGAAGTGAAATACGCTGACATTTAATGACTGCAAAACTGAGTTTCTTTGTTGAGTGCTGGCTATAGTGCATTACTCATTCCCTAGGAACGTTTGTTCCTGGAACATCACAGAGAATAGCAAGACTGCCCAATCAATTAGAAATTTGCAGATTGTTGTGGAAGAAAATGTATCAATGGAAACTTATATAAGTAAAACAGTGGATACCTGCTATTGCCTGCTGACAAACCTGAGGAAGATTATTCCATTACTGCCACAGACAGCACAAAGGCTTGTGGTGCAATGTTCGATCCTAAGTAGAATCGATTACTGTAACACACTCTTACTTGGAGCCCCAGATTACCTACTCAAAAGGCTTGACAGGGTGCAAAAGAATGATCACAAAGCTTGCACTTAACAGGTCCAGATTTGACTCTGCCTCAAGTGCCTTAAAGGAGCTACACTGGCTTCCAGTAAAAGAAAGAATTGCTTTTAAAGCAATGTGTTTAGTTTTTAAAGCTGTAAATGGGACAGGTCCAACTCTCCTAAAGAGGACATTTTGTACCTAAAATCCTCAGAGACTAATAGAATCCACCACATCAAACCTTGACTGTGTACCAAACTTCAGGAAGGCACGATCTGGCGTTAGGTCTTTCCGGACCAGGGCCACCAAGCTCTGGAATAAGTTGCTGCCATCCCTCAGGACTGAGGGAAACCTCTATAATTTTAGGAGGAACCTAAAAACATGGCTTTTCCCCTGCGAAATAGCTAGAAGTGGCATGATATGTGATATAGCCATGTATAGTTTGCATGTTTGCAGGCAGATTGCTAGTGCCATGATACCTGTGAGGTGAACGCTGAGCTTTATAAATGCTTGTTATTAATAATAATAATAATATTAATAATAATAATATACAGTCACCTTTTATATTTTCAAATGCAATGAGAAAATATTTAGACTCTCTGGTCTGGTTATGCAGGTCTACCCTTGTTCAATAGGTTGATGGCATGTTGGTAGCATCTGATTCTGTGTACCATTGCAATTGTGAATCTCTCTGTCTGCTCACTGAATTGGCAAAACATGGATACAAGGTGTCTAGGACAAATTACAATTAAGTTTATTATGTGTTTGATATCTAGGTCATTATATCTCTCCAGAAGAGAGACACCTGTCTGCTAATTACATTCGACCCTGTGGAAAGTTAACTTATCTAGTGACTGGTTTTAAGACACAGACCTTTTATGAATGGTAGTGTGTCTGTCATCACTTGATTTTAGGTTACAATAATATAATGAACTCCTTGCAAGATCCTGTGGAAGAGGACACTTACTGAAGTTCACAGAAGCAGAGAACGTCATTGTATCCTTAGAAAATGTGTTGTCTTCTGCCCCTGCCTGTCAGTCTGCCCATGCCTTTCACTCCTTATTATCAGGTTAGGGAGGATTTTGCCCAAGAGTATTAACGCAAGAAGCTGGTGACAAAACCAAAAAAGTATCACTCATTAGACAACGATGCTAAATTGCTGCTGTACCTCCCAATTCTGTTGTGCCCCTGTATGTAACCCAAGCTGCTGAACTCTTCATGCCCACCCTTCAGGATTTCACCACAAAATAGAACCAAATACCTGAGAATGAAAAGATAGTCTGGTCAAGGCACAGGGCTCACAGACAAGGATGGTACAATGGTTGTTCCGAGGCTACTGTTACCTAATCTGGCCCATTTGCACCATGGTAGTGCACATGTAGTTGAGACAGTATGGTCTGTGTCTTAGGCATTCACAGCACCCATTTTTCCTCAATGGCCCAGCAATATTATGGTTTGTGAGCTGCCTGTCAATCTTACAATGTTGGTAAAAGCACAAAGACTATTCGAACTGGCTACACCTTGGGTCCTTTTGTTCATATTCAGATAGATTTCATCATTCAGGTGCCTTATAGGCGTTCTTGTGCTGTTGAGCTAATCTTGGTATGTATATTTTCTGGATGTGTGGAGACTTATTCTTATTCATGAGAGACTATGGGCCTGATTCTGGGCTTCAGGGATGGAGCACAGCCAGTCATGATGAAGAACATTACTTCTGCCACCCAGAAGGGCTACTATCCATCATGTTTAAAAATGACCGCCGGCCTAGCGATCATCTCTGTGCATTTAGAATGACTGCAGTTGTTACAGTTCCTTTCAATGTACAAAACATTTGATGAAATCCTGCCAACATTTTTGACCGGCCACGCACCAAACATTTTTTTTTTTTTAGAAATAAATTCCCAAAGTGTTTTGTTTGTTACTGAAAACCAAAGAAACTAATGACCCCTACCCAGGGAGTTGGAGTAATTATTTGTTTTTTTCCAGTCCAGCTTTTTCCTGGTGGTGATGAACAGGAAAATAAAGAAAGTACAGATAACTCTAAATACGGCAGGCAGTGTAATGTCCTTCCTCCGACAGTCCATTCTCTGGCAGGCCGCCAAAAGGAGTATTCTGCTGACAGAGCAAACGGGGGCTCAGTAGATGGAATACTTAAGGAATGCCCATTTCTAAAGGAGGTGGGCAGAGAAAGGGTTAAACAGGCAGGTTACTCAGTCATAATTGCGACAGAGTACTAAGTCTGCCATGCTCAAAATTAGGTCCTTTGTTTCAGGATGTGTAATCCTTCTTAATATCAGTGATGGCAAAGGAACTCATTAGTTCAGGAATAGTGCAAAACCTTAGGGATTCAACAACATTTGAGCCTATCACTGTGACTTTTTGGAGTAATGAAAGAGGGCATTAGTGGTATCATGCCTTACCCTTTGCCTTAACATTGTTGACAGACATTCTTATTCAAAGACCAAGGGATTGAGTAGTTTCGGCTGTGATTAAACCTAAGTTCTGCTATCTTTCAAATTTGACAGGTAGATATTTATGCTGGTGGTATGTATACTTTGTTGCTGCTGTGATGGCATATACATACCACCAATATACACATTGGGCCCTTAGTTCAGTTCACATGACATTATAATGGACAGACGAATGATACACCAATCCACACTACTAGTATCTCCAGCTTTGCTTCATTTGCACCTGCCAGAGTATGTGATTTAGAATACTGCAAACAAATGACTTGCTATCTCAGCAGCTTTGGTTTTCAATTGCAAGATGTGTTCCCCACAAGCTTGACCAGAGCTTGTCACGATCGGCAGCTGGCTGAATGGTTTCACACAAAGGTCCATCAGTGAATATCGGAGGTTCAATCCCAGTGGTGAGGTCCATTCTAAGTCTTGCATTACAGTCATGTGCCGAGGACTGCAATCCTGAATCCACATATCACCCTGCAATCAGATCACAGAGATGAGAGATTCTAGACTGGCTGACAGAGGAACTCCTGCACTTTCATGAACACCACAAAGATGTAATGAATACACAGGAGATCTTCCTTGCCCACAGCTAAGGCCTGTGGCCATGGTAGTGGAAAGCCTCCCCAATATCTGACCAACCTCTTTGCAGCAAGCTTGTTTCATTGATTCATTAAGTGGCTGTTCCAGGATGAGCTGATTAGTGGGTCTGAGAAAGTCAACTGCATACAACCCATTGACTCTCTAGAAAAAATCGACTGACCTACAAAGTTAATAAATTTCTGCAGGTGTTGGATCCGCATAAGCAGGACCTTAACCTTTCTTCTTGCTTGCTGTGTACCAATGTGCCCATTGGCTTAAGTGGGGTGCATGCTCATTATTTAATCTCTTTTGAATGGGAAGAATAATGTGCTGACTTAACACCCCAATTGCACTTTATTCCGGAATGCAATAACTTTATCACCAGTGGGACTCTTGAGGATATGGCTGTGCCTCTGCCCAGTCCAGAGGTTTTGCTTCCTGACATTCATTTAGCTTCAGCTGCCAATGGATTAGCTTATGAGGAAGGAAATAGAAGCATGTTATAGATCACAACAATGTCAATGTGACCTTGTCTAACTGCACAAATCCACTTCTCTTCTCAAGCTTCACCCAAGCTGACATTCAGAGAACTATTATTCTTTCTGTTAGTGGTGTGGTGTCTCTGATCAAACTTGGACTCTCTACGTTTATGGTAACCCAGCCTGGTTTGGTCTGGTCGATGCTCTTCCGGATATGTGATACCTGCTGTCAGCGATTGTAGCACACAGCTTTCTGAAGTGCATGGAAGAAATAAAAGAAACATCGAGACTAAAAGATTGTTTATCATCTTAAAAACTGGCAATGTAATGGGTTTATCCATTACAGAGAATCAATGAATTGATGGAGTACAGAACAAAGAAAATAGCCACTTCGCCTGTGAATACTCTTAAGCTCAAAACAACCCAATTAGTAGCACAAATAATTGTCATTTTACAGACCAGCATGGCTCTTACCTTCATTATAGTGGCTAATGGCAGCATTTTGCAATCATAGTTTCAAATGCAGTAGATTTATTACTGATACCTCAGTAGGAATTGCTGGACAGATTAATTGTATGTGTGAAAGCGACAAAGACTTACATGCTGTGGATGATGGAGTTGAGAGCTGGGATATTTTGTCCAGATTGCAAAGTGACTTTAGCGTGATGAGTTACATTCTCTTCCATACTTGTATCTTGCATCTTGAAATGTCTTGCAAAAGGCAAGTAAACGTCCCCTACTTTCACTTTAATGTTTTATGATAACAATGATGGTGAGGAATGTACTTAATGGATGGCACTTCAGAAAGAAGAGAGGAATTGTTTACTTGTTAGATTGTTGAGATCTCTGATATTTCTAGTGAGCAATTTAGGTGTGCTATGGTTTGACAATGTACTCTGGGATGAGACTACTATAAGTATGACTCTCTCCATGAGCTGATAATAGTTCTAGGGCCATATTATAGAAGTGCCCCGGTGGCACAACAGGCATGTGTGCCCGATTTGCGTGCCCTGGGGCACTTTGGTATTACAGAAGGGGCCACAGATGCTTGTGCGGCCCCTTCTGTATTATCAATAGCGCTGGAGCTATATTGCGCCAGTACGATCATTAGAGGTTGTTCCCTCATTTGCATAGGGACAGGATACCATGAAAATGAGGAATCCCTTTGCCTCTGTGCCTGTCCTGTACTATAGACGTGGGTGCAGTGGCAAAGAGGCTGTCAGAAGGCACACCGACAATGCGCCACCTAAAAGATGGAGCATTGTTAGTCCGCCCCTTGATGGCAGCCCTCTGGAGAGGGGGTCCTATGGAACCCTTAGACATCTATTTGCAGACAGGTGCAATCACTCACTGCACCCGTCTGCAAAAGGATCTCTAATCCCCTTAAAACTGCAGGCAGTGTGTTGCCTGTGCAGTGAAACACGGAGTGACTTTCAAGCAGCTGTTCTGTTTTTCACTTAAATGTGCTGCCTCCAGGGCTGTGCGAATTCGCAGCTGCCCTGGGGCAGCATATTTAATGTAATAGGTTATTTTGTTTGCGCCCGGCGCACCTGTGTTCAGGTGCGCCATGGGGCAAACAGAGAAAGCGCCCCCTATGTATAATAGGGCCCCTGTGCCATGCATTGCCCCAAGTATCAACTCTGTGACCTGTGAATACCACCCAACAAAACCCACATTGCAAACTTCAACTTCATCCCCCTCGTCCACCCACACTGTTCCCAATCTTTAGTGAAGTCCTTTTTTCAAAACAGTCTATTAAAAAGTGAGCCCATTTGCTATGCTTTGTGCTTGAGGTGTTAGAGTCGCATAGCTTGACTAGGGGCTCTAGCTTTCTGCTAGACTATTCATTATGAGTGATTTGTAGCAACATTATGTAGGATTACACTTGCTGGACTTAGAACACTTCAGTGTGCCATCTTGTCAGCTTAATTATACTTCATCTTCATTCCCAACCAACACCAGCAGCAGTCAACCTGCCCACCATAATCTCAACCTCACATCGAGCACCTGGGGCATCTGAGTCAAACTTTGTTTAAAACAACCATACAGGTAATCATTAATGTACAATGTCTCACTTACAGCATGCTTTGTGCATGTCTTCTGCTGTGAATCAATAAGGCCACACCCAAGAGCCCGCTCACGGTGCTTTTGCAATGGCTGGATACCAATCATTCGTTTATCTCAAAAGTTCTGCTAAAGAGCACAGGAATATAATTTGTAACAACAGTCAGGGAGACACCCAGGCAGAAGACAGTATAGGAACACCCAGATTACCAGTAGCTGAATGAAACATTCAGACTGTGAACAATATTGTAACAGTACCATATTCATATAAGCACATTCCAACCAGACTCTCTGGCGCAAGAGTGTGCTGGCACGCTCGCTGGGTCCTCTTCCTGGTCTCAGGCTCATAAACCACAGGCGCGCGGTTGAGGCACCATCACAAAGCTCACCCAAAGAGGTCGACTAGATCCTTGGACTTGGTGACAGAACAGTAGTCAGAATCATTCAATCATAAATCAAAGACATTATACCACAAACAATATTAAACACCATGAATAATTCAGCACTAAATCAAAACTCCAAACCGAATAAAGTTTCAAAGCTTTATTACAATCCCAAAATCAATGTCACTTAAATGGTGCACAAAACTAAATTATAGACATACATGAAAACCAGGGGCTGACCAAAACGTCTGAAAAGATTCAGCCTACTAAGCATTAATGCTGTTAAACTCTCCAAACGAATGATATAGATGAGCAACAATACCATATGAACATTATTATCAGATTTCAAAGCAGATGACTGTGCCATCAGTAAATCATCCTTATCCCTAACCAAAATTGGGACTAGCATGTTTGGGAACGGGCTAACACATGTGGACAAAAGCAAGATAAAAGAAAGAGAAAAATATTTGGAAAACCTCTAACTAGGGCAACTAACTCTAAAAATATGCTGGTGTAAGTGACTAAGCCTATGGGAAAACGAGCAACCACTTTTTGTTATACCTCTCCTCATGGGACAGTATACAGGATGATTCCACAGGAACGGTCACCTTCTTCCAGCGTCAGTTGATGGCAGCATCACAGGAGTTTGGGCTTTTGTAGAGCTGTCCCAGATTGGCAACATAGTCTCTGCTTCTGGTATGCACTAGAACTCAAGAAGATCCTTGTCTCATTTGTAGTTTGCTTCGATACTTCTAAAACATCCACTTATAACAACTGGTTAGAGAAGTCCCCCCTCCTTTCCAGGACAGATAGCTGTCACCCCATGGCAGCTGTGGCAGAATTGCTGGGTAGTCGACTCCCAGAAGGCCCACCACTAGTTTTAACCAGTGGGGTGATCCCCCATCCAACAGCAGTAGTTAACACTACGCTGTATGCCATGCATTCCAGCAGGTTCAGGTCTTTAAAAAAACATGTTAAGCACAGTTTAGATTCCAGCTAAGGAACAGCCTGAAGAGGGTGAGGATAGGAAGGTAATTTTATCCTCTCACGGGGCTAGCAGCAGTACCACATATGGCCATAATGTGCTTGCATCAATTGTTTACAGGGGCCGTTATCTCAATTCCAGGTCTACGACTAATCATTCCCTTATTATCCTTGCCTTTATTTCTCTTCTCCTATCTTCTGTAAAAAGTTCTTCTCTACAGGTGTTAGTAGACAAGTTAAGTTATTTCTATGAGCAAAAGCAGTTCCAAAGGTTAAAGTAGGCTCAAAGAAATCTCTCATAATAACTATGTTATTATCCTTGGCTATTTTATTCAAATAACCAATGGCAGGTACAAACGAAAACTCAACATCAAAATTAGAAAATAAATATTGGATATACTCTTGGTTATAAAAAATCGTTAGTAAAAGACTACAATTTATAGCATAAGTCACAGGTAGACTATGAAAAGTAGTTCCTTCTTCCACCGAAGTCAGAATCTGTTTACAAACATAACAATCTTTTGCGTCCATCACCTCAACATACTCACGCAATAAGTGATAGAAAACATTAGAAAAAAGATCTTTCTCTTCATGTAAGACATCTATTCTAAACTTATCTTTTGTTAGTAATGTACTAGTAGTAGTCTCCCAGGAATTGTCAATCTCTACAATATGGCTCCACTCATCTCTTAAACAATCACACCTACAAATAACAATAAGCATATTAACACACTTGCTACCACAAAACCAATACTTACACGTTTGCAACAGCTAATTCTACTGTTTTGGTTATTAAAGTTTCTCCTGGTCTCTGAAGAACTAGAAAAAAAAAGAAAACAAAAACAAAAACAAATTCAAAGAATTTTCAAAAACAAAAATCCCTCCTAATTTTTTTCATTCACACAGGACAGTCTTCTTGTCAAATCTGGTATAGCAGCTTGTCAAATTCAGTATCTCAATTGTGTCAAAATCAGTTATTAATGTCTCTTCTAAGCACCACTTTCAAATTGTCTTTCTATTTCAGCTGTTTCCAAACATATCCTGTTGTTCTTCATGTGCCAAAATGAAAATTTTCAATGTCTCTCTCAAAACAATCACTTAAAAATTCTTCTTGCCTCTCATTGGTAGTTATATATGCCCATTCTAGACCAGAATATCTCTTGCTTGCAACTCTTTTCCTTTTTGGCCTTTTACTACTTTCACTTTCTTCTCCACTACTTTTTTCTCCTTCATTCAGTCCTCTTTCCTCCTGAATTGGTGGAACCACATTTATCTTTTCTCCTTTCGAACTTTTCTCTGGCCAATTGTCTCCTTTTAGTGTCTTTCTCGTCAGTAACTTTCTCAAAATTGGATTTGAACTTGAGCTTGAACCCTTTTCTTCTTTCTTTCTTCCTTCTTCCCACTTGGGCAGGATATGTCTTGATTCCTTTTCCAATAGGGTCAGTCACTTGTTCAGTTTGATATGTCAAACCACCTACTGCTGAGGATACCCTCCTCTGAGCAAGTTTTCTATCACTCTGTTGTTTATGATCACTCTCTTCTGAGGACATCCTCCTCTGATCAGAACTTCTCTCAACCGATATGTCTCCTTCTTTTTGTGCTGATTTTTCCTCTACTGCACTCGTAGATGTTTCACTCTCCTCCAAACTTTGCTCTTTTTCATCTGTCATAGGAGTAGGAACATCTAGAACATTCTCAGGAATCTTCTCCAGCTCTTCTCTTTCTTGCTCTTGACCTGGAATGTTGTTAGCTGTTGGTAATCTCAGCAGCTCCTCTTCTTGTTCTGTTGGATTATTCACCTTCCTTGTATGACTGATATGCACCCAATTCGGCAAACCTGCACACTTCACAGCTGTCGTTGTCACAAGGATGATTTGATAGGGCCCCTTCCACCATGGCTTCAAACACGACTTTCTCACGTGCTTTCATATGATGACCCAATCACCAACTCTCAAGTTGTGACCTAGACCTTGAGATTGTTGAACTGCTGTAGCTTCCACCTGATGAGAAAAAGATCAGACCACATCAGCTAACTCTTTGCAATAATCTAGCACTGAGTCATCTGTAATATTTACAAATGCATTTGCAGGTATTGCTGGCAATATCATTGCTCTCCCCATCAGAATTTCGTGAGGAGACAAACCAGTCTCTCTGTCAGGTGTACTTCTCATTGACATTAGAAATAAAGGTAAAGCATCTGGCCATTTCAAATTCGTTGATGCACACACTTTTGCCAATCAGGACTTTAGAGTTCCATTCATTTGCTCTACAAGTCCTGAATCTTCTGGGCGGTAACTACAATGTAGCTTCTGTTGAATGTTTAAAGCCAAAAATAGTAACTTGATCACCTCATTGTTGAAGTGACTTCCTCTATCTGATTCTAAAGAGCCTGGGAAACCAAAATGTGGAATCAACGCTCTCAGAAGTAACTTAGCTACTGCAAGGCTATTATTTGTCCTTGTAGGATAAGCTTCAATCCAGTGACTCTAAATGCACACAATCACCAACACATATTTCAAACTAGCACATGCAGGCAACTCAATAAAATCCATTTGCATTCTGCTGAATGGACCTCCTGCCATGCCTATGTGTCCCATGTTGACAACAGTTCATGTACCAACATTCATCTGCTGGCAGACAATGCATCTATGGCAAACTAATTCAGCAGCTTGTCTAAATTACAGATTAAACCAGACCTGTCTGAAAATCCTGATCATTGCATTTCTCCCTATGTGTGCTTGACCATGGTAGTATCTAGCCATCTGTGTCAGTAAACTGTTTGGTAAAACTACCTTCCCTTCCGTTGTCACCCAAATATCACCTTCCCTTTGTATACAATTGTGTTTTAGCTAATCTCTATGTTCTTCTTCTGGAAAATTATGTTGTATAGCCTTCAGCTCCTCCAAAGTCTCAACAATTTGCACTGTAAAATTTGTATAAACCTCATCATTTTCAGGCATCAGTTCCCATTTTCCTTTGAAAGAGATACTATTTAAGGAACAGAGTTTTGCAACTTGATCTGCATTAGGATTTCCCAAAGTCACATAATCCTGTCCTCTTTAATGTGCACTGCATTTAACCACAGCAATTTTCTCAGGTTTCTGAACAGCTTGTAACAATTCATGTATTCTTTCACCATTTCTTACAGGTGAACCTGATGATGCTAAGAAACCTCTCAGTGACCAAATTTGTCCAAAATCATGCACAATGCCGAATCCATATTTGCTGTCACTATAGATTGTTACTTTAAACTGGTCCCAAATTTGGCATGCTCTGGTAAGAGCCACCAATTCTGAAATCTGAGCAGAAAACACTCCTTTAAGCCATGAAGCTTCTAATATGCCAGTAATTGTGCATACTGCATATCCTGCTCTCAGTGTACCCATGTTCTCTCTCAGGCAGGAAGCATCAACAAAGATAATTTGATCATTGTCTTCTAGACAAGTGTCTCTAATATCTGCCCTAGGTTTTGTGCACAGTTCTGTAACTTCCAAACAATCATGTTCAGTGTCATCTATTTTATCTGAGTCAATTCTTTCAACTGGTAATAATGTTTCTGGGTTAAGCAATGTACATCTTTTGATTGTTACATTAGGTGCCCCAAGAATCACTGTTTCATAATGTGTCAATCTTGCATTGGTCAAGTATTGCGTCTTTGATCGTGTCAACAAAATCTCTATTGAATGAGGTACCATCACTGTCAGAGGATAACCCATCACAATATTCTCATTTTGAGATATACTCAGCTTGACTGATGCAACTGCTCGCAAGCACCCTGGCAAGGCTGCTACAACTGGATCCAAAGTAGCTGAAAAATATGCTACTGGTCAATTGACCCTGTCATGTGTCTGTGTCAAGACTGACAAGGAACATCCATCTCGTTGATGACAAAACAAATGAAAATTGTTTGTGTAATCAGGCATACCTAAAGCTGGAGCTTGACACAAACTTTCCTTCAAATGCTCTCATACATTCCTCATCCATCATTATAGGATCTGAAACATCCTTATGAGTCAGCTAGCTTTTGCAAAGGTTTTAAAATAGCTGAAAAGTTTGGAATCCACTGATGACAAAATCCCACCATTCCCAGAAACAAACTAATTTCTTTCTGAGTACTTGGTATTTTCTTTTTAACAATTGTTGCTACTCTTTCTCTTGAACTTCTTCTGGACCCTTTCTTAATCAAATGATCCGCATATTTCACCTTGCGGTGACAATATTGCAATTTCGTAGGAGACATCTTATGACCATTGTCCCCCAGAAAATTTAACAATGCAATTGTATCTTCCTTGCATCCTTCCTTTGTCTTTGAAGCAATCAGTAGATCATCTATATACTGCACCAATGTCGATTGGTAAGGCATTACCAATGACTCCAGGTTATTTTTCAAAATTTGATTGACAATCGATGGTTACTCTGAAAACCCTTGAGGAATTCTACACCAACAATAGACTCTGGTCAGGAATTTAAAACAAAAGAGATATCTACTGTCCTCATGAAGAGGCACAGAGAAAAATGCTTGCCACAAATCGATCACAGTAAACTATTCAACATCACCTGGAACCTGGAACATAATCACAGCTGGGTTTGGCATGACTGGACAACATTTGACTACAAAATCATTTATTTTCCTCAAATCCTGGACAAGACAAACTTTCCCACTTGCCTTTTTCAAACCCATTATTGCTGAATTATATGGGCAACTCATCACTTATTTCAAAACTCCTTGTTCCAAGAACTGCTCTATCAAAGGTCTTATTCCTTAGATTACCTCATTTGTCATCGGGTACTGTGCAGTTTGTGATATACCACATTCTCTTTCACTGCCACTCTGACTCCTTCAACTCCCTTGATCAAGCCAATATTTTTCCCTGGAAGATCCCAAACTTTTTACTTAACCCTTTGCTGCAAATCAACTGGAAGATCCTTTATTTCAAAAACTGGAAAGAAGTTAATCAAATCAACTGAATTATTTTCTTCATTTTCTTTTTCATCAAAATTAATCAGAAGAAACTATCTGGTCACTCATTCCTTTTCAGCATAATAAATCATCCTCGTCACTGTTTGTCTCAATCTCTATTCCTTTAAGTGAACATGAATCAATTTATCTTACACAACAGATTTCTTCCCAGTAATGACACTGGACTGGAATCGCAAATAACAAATCTGAGCAAATACCAATTTTAACAAAAACTGGTTCTGTAAGAGTATTGGTCAACTGTTTGTTCGCAACTCCTACAATCTGAACTGTTCTCTCTGATATAGGTATATCTGGAACCTCTATAGTTCTTACTGCTGGACGTGTAGCTCCGGTGTCAACCAAGAAGTTAACTTCATGACCATGTACTTCACTCTTAAGATAAGAACCCTTCTGATCCACCTCTAATGATGCTGCCATCACATACTCCTTCTCATCTGACCTATCCAATGGCCATTCATCTTTTATTTCATCCTCACTGTGTAAAGAAAATTGATAACTGTTTTTTCACTTTTGTTTGATTTCTGATTCGTGACTACCTGCGAAAGCATTACTTTTTGTTGATCCATAGGACTCTGTATCATTTGAACCTGCCATGGTATGTGAATTTGTTGTGCAGGCACTATCTGCACCTATGGCCGGAATTGTACCTGTGGCATTTGTACTTGTTGTAACTGTGGTTGTATATTTTATATCTGCTGCATTGGTTGCAAAGGTTGAAAACCCTGCATAGCATTTACATTATTCTGGAAATTCTGATTTTGACCTCCCATTCTACGTCCTTTCATGCTCTGATAAGAATTGACACCATTTGTCTCTTGCACAACACCACCTTGATTCAACAACGGACACTGTCTCTTCTAATGTCCAATTACCCTGCAAGTATGAAAAGGTAATACTCTTCTTCTTTGCTGCTCATCCTGCATCACCACTGAGTTACAATCCACATCTCTATTGACCACTGGAAGTATCATTCCACCTCGACCTCTGCCTTGACTCTGAAACATGCCATTTCCGTGCAACAGCGGCTGAAAATGTCCCTGCATTCCTGTCTGTGCAGCCTTAATCTGCATCACCATTGCTTTCTCCATCAACATTTTCTGCTTCATTTCAATCTCATCACTACAATATTTTGCATACTGCAACACCTCCTCAATTGGTTTGACCTGCCAAAAAATGTAATGATTCCTAATCATCTGATTTATTTCTGGTCTCAATCCTTTCACACACCTAAACACGAAATGATGCATACTATCTTTCTCAATTTTCTCCGTACCACTAAAAGGTTTAAACACTTTCAACAACCTTTCATAGTATGCATGAATCGATTCTTTCGCTTCCTGTGCTGTTCTATCTATGTGTTAGCAATCCATATTTTTCGGCAAAACTATTGTTTTCAGGAACTCAACAACTTTATTGTAATATTTCATTACTTCTGGAGATGATGCATCTGTTTTCAAATCCCTTTGCGGCTCACTTGTCAGCCAATCCACACACCTTTTGCCGTTCAATCCACAAATCTGCTGGAACAACAATATCAAAGAGAGTATTCAGGTCTTCCCACAGACACTTTGCAAGCTTCACAAACCTATCTGTCTGCTGATACTATTCCACTGGCTTCTCTCTCAACCTTGGATAATCATTTGTAAAACTTATGATATCACTCCCACTCCAAGGTACATGTACAACATTTCCTCCTGGTATTTCCTTCATCTGCAACATTGTCACTGAATCTCCTGTCTGTGGCATGTCTCCCTTCTTTGGTCTTTCTCTTTCCTTGACCCTTCAGCCTTCGCATTTGTCTAATGTTCTCCAAACCTGCACTCTTTCAAGTAATTCCCTGAGATGTGTTTTTATCCCTGCAGACCTCATGTGTGCAAGATCTTCTTCTTCAAGTTCTAATCTATAACTTCTGTTCAGACTTTTCAATTTTGTGAGATCCATGACATATTCATCCGCTATTTCTTGTAACTGCTGGTGTACTTTCCCTGCTCTTTTTGTAATTATCTAATATAAGTATCTTAACTGAGCTTTGGTATATGACTCAAGTCTGTTCACACGCATTGCCCCTTCATGAAGCTCATTTCCTTCCATTGACAACCTCACTCTGTCTATTGAGTCTTCCTCTCTGTTCTGTTTCTCTAAAGTCTTTGAATTACTTAAGTCTTCTAAGCACTTGGTTATTTCTTGTGCAGATAAACCCTTTAAAGAAATCTCATTAGACTGTGCACTCGAACCTTGCTGTCGTATTGTGCTCACACATTGTTGTGAAGACAATATTTTATCCCTCTGATTACTGTAGGATCTGGTCCCAGAATTCCCAACAGGAGACAAATCGATTAAAGAGTTAGTCTTGTTCAGGGTTTGTTCTTGCCTTGGAGTTGATTTTTCCAAAACTCTATTCTGAAACTGGACTAAAGAACTCACTCCACTATTATTAGTCTGTGCATATAGTGGCATAAGCGGACCCATCGTAATAGGTACTGAAATTGCATTTGGACTAGCAAACGATCCAGTTTTATGTGTCTGCATTGTTCTCATGCTCTGCCTTTGAGGAATCTGTATTTGAACAGGGTCTTGCTGAATTATATTCAGACTTTGTCAACTTGGACACAACACTAAATTAGTAGTCGTCCTTACAATCTGAGCCTCTGGATAAGTTTCAGGAATGTTTATCTCCAACTGATGTCCATTGTTCAATGAATCATTAAAACTACTCTGCATCTGAACTCTTTCATTGCTTAGGATATTCTGTGATATCCCCAATGTGGATGGTAAAGTAGGACTCATATTACCAACCCCACTTCCACTCATTCCACTCTCGCTAGTTCTCTGATCTCCTTGAGCTGTATGTGGTGGTGGACAATTTCGCAAACTCTCAGACGCAAATTCATCTTCATTCAATTCATCATCGTTATTTAACATAACTCTTTTCAAATCTTTTAATTTCTGTTCCTTATTTTCTAAAGAACTATTTTTCTTCTCAGCTTTTGACTCATCCTCATCATCTTTCGTTCTTGCAGGAAACAATCGAATTCCCTGTAAAGTAGCTAATCTCCACTCTTTCTGCTCCTCGTCCCATCTAGCTTCCGCTAATGTCTTTTCTATTTTCCTCATTCTTTTCTAAACTTTTAATGCTTGTTGCTGTTTTGCTATCAGCTCCCAAATCACTAAGGCTTCATACTGTGCTAGTCTCGGAGGAGGTTTTAAACTGTACATTTTCTGCCTCAAATTCTCCAAAATTCTCAAATTAAATGTACCATTTTCTGGAAAAGCCAAACATCCTTCTTCCTTTGTGATCTTAACCCAATGTTTCAACTAAAGGCACGCTCCTGTACCCTTCTCCTCAATCACAATGTATGCCGGAGTATTTGCTGGTGGACAAATTTCTCCCTCTCGTGCCGTAATATACTTATCACCTCTAAAGGCACTTCTTAAAGCTTTGAAAAACTTCATTTTCAACATAATTTATTTAAAAACAATTTAATGAGGAAAAACAATTATTCACAAATGAAACGAAACAAAACAACAAAATCTGTTAAAAAATAACCAATCAGAAAAAGTGACTACAATCCTATACGACACTCTCACCTTCCAATCGAACTACACTGGTGCCAGAGTGATAGTAAAATCCGTGCACCCTTCTCACTAACCAACCTCTCCCAGCGTGGCACAACTTACGTCACACTAATGCACACACCCCCTCTCAGCGCAACCACTGAAATGCTGACAAAATCTTTCAGCCTGACTTTTACATAACTAACACACCAAACCAATGCAATATAAGTTCGCGAGCAAAACCTTAAACCAAAAATAAGAAAACAAAATTGTCTAGTTACTACAGGTAGGGTCTACAATCGCTTCAGGAACCTTCCAAATTTTACCTTCAGCTTTCACATCTACAGTTACTCTTTTTGATAGTTCCCCACATTTGTGAGCAAAATTCGTCCTGCAAATTTCACTTCTCAGCTGATCATTGGATTATTGTCCTAGTGCACTTAGTACTCCCCAAATCTTAATAAAATTCAATCACACAAATTATCTCACAAACTCGACTTACCAACCACTCTAGATCGGTCTACTAAGTGGACAAATTACAAAACCATCAGGTGTCTCACTACACCTGTCAATATACTCCGGTGTCTTAGACCTCTCTCTTTAGGTCTGTCATCAACAACCATGTGGACAATTTTTCCTGCACTAAGCGCCACACTCAAATGAAGAACACTGCTTCCCTACTCTCATACTTACTTGAGTACACCCACTCCTTCTAAACTCATATACACCTCAATCAACTGCAAATTAGCTCAAGCTATGCAAGCGCAAAATATTCTCACCTCACTCAATTCAATCAAACACCGTTAGAAACACACCCTTCAACCTAGAGCATCTCCGAGGACTGGGGAAAGTCACTTAAGGCAACTAGCAACTCATTTTCTCAGATCCGTATAACATTTCAGAAACAATAATTAGTAAAATGATTTCAAAAGAATTCTTTCACAAGCTATGACATCACCATCATCATGAAATCATCAAATAAAGACAAAACCGTAACTCTGCTACCAAAAACTGCTGTAGCGCAGAGAAATCCTAGCTATTACCTCAAACCAACTAGTGGATTTCGCGCCTTAGGCCAATGGATCGACACAGCATTGATTTGAGAGGATGTCCAGGATGTATGTCATAATAAACATCAATAAACAAGAAATTAATAATCTAATCACTACACAATAACCACTCCAGTTTATTAAGAAGGATTATAAATGTATTTCCCTATATTAACATCGCTAAAGTCACAAAAATAATTCTCAAACATAAATGATAAGCATATAGATTCATCAACGGCTGATTAGAACGCCTTATATATCTAAGTTTAATCAAAGCAAGTAAACAATTTAATTCAAGTATTAAAACACAACTTAATAACACTAATATTTGCAACAGTGAAATAAAATACATTTGAGCAATATATCAAAGAATGTCAATATAAATCATGAGCATGTAAAGACAAATTTGCTCACTAACCACTAATTAGCATTACATGTTGAGCTTCATGTAAAAGATTTAGAAACACACATTTTGAAAAATATACTAACTCAGGTTATCACAAAAATAATATCATCATGCAGCAATTAATTTATGAGTTGCAGCTGGTACCTGTAAAACAAGAGACACATATAACAATACACAATTTATACATTACCCATAAAACAACAACATGCAGATCGCTTCAGCAAGGGGACACCATCAGTAGGACGATCCCTCAAGCCTATATGACTAACATATTACTGGAAAATCTCATAAGGTCTGGTCTGCATCGACAGCTAAACCCGCTTCACTAATCCAACTCTTTCCCAAGAAGAATAAGAAATCCCACCCACAAGAATAGGTGACAGAACATTATATTAAATTTCACAAAACCCATGATTGGTCAAGACATGGGGTATTATACAAGTCTGCCAATAAAACTAAACTTAGATAACTAAAAGTTACACAGTCATAATACAGTGATTTTTCATTCGTCAACATTACATTTACATAATCATTGGCTAGACTCAATTTATAACAATTTCTTCTTCTCTTCCATCTCGTCTGTGGATTCATTGTTCCATCTCGTCCGAATCTTAGGTTCAGGAAGAAACATCTAATATTGTTTCCCTCTACCTCCACCCTCAAGGAAGAAACCACACGTTAGTGATAATTCTAAACAACAGGACAGTCGAACTGGAGCAATGACCTAATAAATCTGACATTGTAAGGCATAACACAAAAACCCACTAGGTGTGGCTGTCTACCCGTCTATAAGCTATTAATCACACTGTTTTAAGTAAGCATTGAGAAATGGAAAATAACTGCAAATTTAGCTAAAGTTAGCCTAAGCAGAAAACAAAAATGAATTATGGTGGCCATTTACAAAAGTCACCCATTTTTCACACATTAGTTCAACAATGATCAATACATTATTAATAAAATCATCAGTAAAATTTCCCCTCCTACAGTTATATGCGTATTACTTTCATGTTCCAATGGACACAGGGATGCCCCTGTTTGATATACTACTACAAATAATTCTGACAAGTAAGGATTAATCAATCTAGTTTATGAGTCCAGAGTCTACTATACATAGGTGCACATACACATTTTTCAACTTTTCACCTGCTCACCGTAAATTATAGTTCTTATAAGCATTCATAGTTATGTGTGACTAAAGTGGTACCTGGACACGTACCCTGCCACTTGCCTGTGGCTTCCGGTTCCTGTCTGTTCCAGACTGATTCAGTGACACCTCAGCTACCTGGGATTTCCTGCCAGGGTTTTCCTGACTGGGTTTTCCCACTCACCATTTATCCTGCCAAAAGACATCCCGCCCACCCCAGGACCTACTTAATGCAGGCTGTGGCGCAATGGAGCAGCAGATGCTAGCAGTGGGCACGCAGCTGGTATGCACCTTGCAAGCTTATCTGCCTCTGTCCATGCTTGGACCGTGCCTATCATCACGACCTCTGGCGCTTCCTCCCCCCGAAGATAAAATACACCATTGCTGAGCTGTACACCCTCAAACCCTGCCACTGTGCCCACCAAGGCTCCACATTAGGACCTTTAACCCGCACCTATCCCCACTTCACCTGCCTCAAAACACACAGCAGCCCACCAACCAGCCGCACCCTGGACACACCATAGACACTACCTGAACAAAAACACCAACATGCATGCGCCCTTCTCAGCACACACTCACTATGCAAGCATTCCACCACATTATGGGACCTCATTGCCACCCTCGCACCTGACATCGTCTTGTTCACCGAGACCTGGCTTAACCCCACATCCACCTCAGCCATTGCCACAGCAATTCCTGACAAATATAAAATCACTCACCAGGACCACACCAATAAGCCGGGAGGAGGAACACTCATTATTTACAAAGAGCCCAAACAATGCACCACCACCACTGACAACACCACCGCCATACAGCACCTCAACTTCAAGCTCCACACAGACTACAAAATAACCACCAGAGGGACCCTCGCTTACCGACCCTGAGGCCCACACTCCAGCTTCTGCGACACCATTGCAGGCTTCATTGTGCCCGAGCCGTAGACTCCAGGACTACATCTTCCTCAGCGACCTAAACTTCTACAACGACAACCCCAATGACAACAACACTGCACACCTCCTCAACAGTATGAGAAGCCTCAGATTGACCCATATCGTCCACAACCCTACATGACCAAAGGACACACGGTGGACCCTAGTTTCACCTCCAGCAAACGCATCAAATACAGCCACGTCAGAGAACTCACATGGACCAATCACTCCATCATCCACTTGAGCTTCTCCATTCCCCTCACTTCCACCCCCAAGATGACCAGTGCCCCTCACTGGAGGAGTAACAAAATATCAGAGACCAGCTGGGAAGATGCCCTCAACACCTCCAACCCTGCTACCGCCACCAACCTTGAACAGGGAGTAAAATACTTCAGCGCCTGGATCACTAGTTGCGCCACCAGAATCATCTCCATCAAGAGCAACTTCCAGAGAAAATACTCTTAAAAAGGTCAGCTGGTACACCCAAGAACTCTGAATAATGAAGTAAGACAACAAACAGATGGAGAGTAGAAGGCGAGCTAGGAAGCTAGCAAGTGCACCTCCGACAGTGCAGCCTTTAAGACTTCCCTCAACCTCTACCACCTGCTGAGGGCAACAAAGAAGGCAGCCCTTGCCGCACGCATAAAGACCAGTGCCAACAACAGCACAGAACTTTTAAACATTGTTAAGTAATCCTCCAACCCACCTGCCAGTGAAAAGAACCTCACACCCTTACAGGAGCTGTGTGACATCCTCGACCATTTCTTCCACAACAAGATTGCAACCACATAAAGAAACCTCGAAACCCAACCTACACCTATGGACTTCCTCGACAAATACGCCATCACCTCCACCATGAAATCCATCCACTCAGGAGCTCCAAGAGACCAATGACTGCACCACATCTTTGAAACCAAAGGATCGGCCAGGAATTCACCACCCTGCTCAACACCTCTATCACCACTGCAACATTTCCCAGTGTCTGGAAACATGCCAAAGACAGACCACTACTCAAAAAAAACCTCTGCTGACCCCAGCGAACCCAGAAACTACTGGCTAATCTCTCTCCTCCCATTACCAGCAAAGATACTGGAAAAGTTCATTCACAAGCAACTCATAACATACCAGGAGCAGAATCAGCTACTCGATGCCTCCCAAATAAAGCTTCTGCAGCAATCACGCATCGAAACTGCCCTGATTGCAGCCACCGATGACATCTGAACCGTCTCGACAGAGGAGAAACAGCAGCTTTGGTCCTTCTCGACCTCTTGGCAGCCTTCAATACTGTATTCCACCACATGCTTATCAAGGGACTCCACCACATTGGCATCCAAGGGGACACACTCAGATGGATCACCACCTGCCTCATGGGAAGAACCCAGAGGATCTGTATCCCACCTTTCACTTCCAAACCCAAGGAGATCACCTGCGGTTTACCCCAGAGCTCAGTCCCACACTCTTCAACGCATATATGACCCGACTGGCCAACATCGTCAGATCCCACAGTCTCAAAATAGTTTCATATGCAACTCATCCTCTTATTCACCAACAACCACTCGACAACCAAAACCAGCTTCCACGGATGCATAACAAGCGTCGCTGACTGGATGAAGAAAAACATTAAGGTGAACTTGTCGGTGTGTCACGCAGGCTCTCATTATTCTAATGAGACTACTGGATTTGAGTGGCAGAATAGCCTGCGGTGTGGGAGACTGAGTCTTAACCCACTACAGCTGACACATGTCTCCCCACACTGGGTTTTGCTCCAGCTAACTAGCAGTGCCTCATCTCTACCCAAGAGCAGGGATGATTAGACAGCCAAGCGCATGACACAATTGACTCCTCAAGGAAATCGTGGTTACTCAGATCTCATCCATTTCTCTCAGTTACATTAGTCTCACATATACAATGACAAGCAGAGGCAGTATACGTTTAAATAAGGTTTTAATGAAGCGACTGCATCTTAGACAATAAAGCGTGTACTGCAATAACCAGAACGATAAAGCTTAACAGGATTAAAATTGTGACAAGAGGAGTAAAGCATAGAAATAATGCTACCATATAGTCACTAGAGTCAATAGACTAATTCCTACCTAGGCTATAGCAGAGCACAGCATGTTAAGCTCTAGTTCTGCCCTTTAGGTTCCCCTGGGAAGACATCATCCTCCATACCTGAGCAAAGGCCTGAAGTCTGCATAAGCAGCTGTAGCGAAGTGTTCAGCAGTCAGCATACAGCTGTGGTCATCTAGCTGGAATCTCCCTCTAACGTGTATGGGACAGGGAAGTGTTTTATAATAAAACGGCTGATGTTCTGAGAAAATGTCCCTACGTAAGGATATGTATGTTTCTATGAATACCAGAGACAAAATGTTACCACGTTCACCGGCAACCTATCTTACTGTAGCCTTGGGAGAAGCACAGAGTGCTTGTTTAAGAACACAGTGCTGGCCTAAGCAAAAAACAGCTAGATAGAGAAAAATAAAACAAGACCATAAATGTGGCTATTGTTAAAATAATAAATGAAGCTGAACAAAATATGTCTAGGTTAAAGTGCGCAGCTGCAGGCCTAGTGTGCTAAAATAACGTGCATGGAGCTATAACTAAAATGGGTACACAACAGGTGCAGCTGCGCAGAGACAATACAGAAGTACTTATCTTTGGCAACTGCAGAAATCTTTAGCAACAACAGCAACACATGGGATGACTTCTGGTGGCCATCAGACCCACTCCCTCGGACCATATAGGAAACCTTGGAATCATCATTGACAACAAGCTCACTGTCAGAGTCACCAGATCCTCGGGGTCTGTGCATGTTCCCAACACGTCCACCACTGAACAGCTCCAAGACTCTGATAGATGAATCACAGAGACTGAGAGAGTTCAAGAGGGGAAGAGGGGTTAGGGAGGGAACAGCTGGGAAGGATACCTGTAGTAAGAAAAAGGTTAGAACACACAATATGAAAATTAGATCTCCTTAAATCAATACTAGACTATGATTCTAAGCCTAGTCACTCTGAAAACATGAACAATCTAAGAGTTAAGTTTAAAATGACTACGTTTCAAGATGGCCGGATACCTGTAAGGGAATCAAGATGAATTAAATGAAAACTTTCTTATTCAAGTACTTTCCTTTACATGAGAATCATAAAAAACATTATGACTAAATTTTAAACCAGTCATATAAATCCTGTTTTGAGAATGTATACTAGGACCATACAATATTGCATCTAGAAACTCTGGCCTTCTGTGTACTCTTAAAATGTTTCAACACAAATTGCGCATATTGCAGATATATATATATATAGTAAACATCATAAAAGGATTGTGCACCATGAATAACACAATATGGATTCAGGAAACAAATCACATAACTTGTCAACTCGAATATTACATAATAAATATCTTAGAATAGTGCCATACAATAAACAACATGAAATAAACTCGAGGAGAGAATCGTGCGTCTTGCCGATTCGAGTGTCAACATGTAAAATACCAAGAAATGGTAGCACGCAATGAATATCAAAGTCAAATCATCATTAATCGAATTGCGCGTCTTGCCGATTCGTAAAACACAATGTAAATGTCAAGAAATAACAGCTCACAATAAATAACAAGATCAAAGTACAATGAAACGAATCGCGCTTCTTTTGCCGATTCTTAAGCCACCATGTAAATGTCAAGAAATGGTAGCGCGCAATGAACAACAAAGTTAAATCCTCATGAAACAAGTTGCGTGTCTTGCCAATTCGTAAAACATCATGTAAATGTCAAGAAATAGTAGCGGGCAATGGACAACAATGTTTAAATAAAACGAATCGCGCTTCTTGACGATTCTTAAGCCACCATGCCAATGTCAAGAAATGGTAGCATGCAATGAATAACAAAGTCAAACCTTTATGAAATAAATCACGCGTCTTGCCTATTTGTAAACTACCATATGAATGTCAAGAAATGGTAGCGCGCAAGTAATCAGTTACTCATTTAAGAATTAAACCAAGAATATGAAAATTCTCAATAACGGTGTCGGAACAGTCAAACCACCGTCTTACCGCCTGGAACAATGATCACCAATGAAGGATGAAGGGCAGAAGACTGGAAGATCCAAATAGGCCGCCGGGACAGGACCTCAGGAAGAAGCTGCTGCTCTGCACCGGGACCTCTGAATAGTGAGCATTGGGAGTTGGGCTGGCTCTCTTTTATAGAGTCTTGGCCCAGCCCAGAACCACACCCAGGCATGTTGTAGGGAAAGACTCTGGAAGGCCCTGGAAAGGGGCCACCCCCTAACACACTCTGAAAACCTGCAGCAATACATTGCAAAGGAACAGTATTTGAAAGCATATTAAAAATAAGTTTTCGAGATTGAACTTTGAAATGCAAAAGGTTAAACTACCACATATCAGCACAATGCATAAATTACGTTTCATCATCATCATATACTTTATTCGACCATAGGTCATAAAAGTTACATATTAAATTGTACAAAAAAGGTACGTTTTCTTCATTATACTTTTAAACTGGCTGAAAATAGTAAGGTTTAGAATAGGAAAAGCTTCTGTAGGCAATGGCCTACTATAATCCACCATTGATCCCGATACATAACTTAACATTTAGATACCAGGGTTTCTGAGACAATTGCTTCATAACGTTAAAATAGTACAAATATTTAAAACTCTTAAAACAATATGGGGTAATTTCAAAATACATATTTCCCAGATGGTATCATCATCAAGATAAATACAAACTATCCGACCCAAGATGTAAAAATTTAAAGTGCTGATTTGATGTTACATAATAATATAATTCCTTAATAATTTAGATGGCATACTTTAACAAAAAGAGCCTACTACCGGCACAATCATTTGGCAAATTTAAGCACTGTCAAGTCGTTAAGACACAAGCACAGTGTGATAAAAAGCTTATATATTAACTTAAAATGGTTATCGGATTCATGTTAAAATGGCACGAGTACCAGACAGATGCATAAAAAATAGCTCTTTATGGCTAAAACTAGTGTTAAAATGGCAGAAACACATAATGATTACCTACATAATGTCTGAAAAATCTATTCCAAGCCCTATCCAACCCACTTCATCCAGATCATCTTCATCATCAACTTAGTTCATCAATGACCATAAAAGCACATAAAACAGAATATAATAATTCTTAAGTAAATAAATAAATACATGTCTGTAAATAGGTGTAAAATATTAAAACAATAACTTGATTTGCACATATGGCTCTAAATCTTACCTATATAGAGATAAGACCTTAAATAACTTTTTGAAGATGGCAACGTATGCGCCAAGCTGTTGCTAAATACTTACTTACTGAAAGAATTACGTCAGCTGAATTATGGCTTTTTAGAACCCGTAGAGCCAAGGAGCAATTCTTGAATCCCATGTCCCTGCAAATCTTGCGGATCCATTTTGTTCGCGGAATCGCATAGGCTGGGCAGAAGAACATAAAATGCTCAATGGTTTCAAGAATACTGCCACAGGCAGGGCATGTATCGGGAAGATTAATCGACCCCCACCTATGAATCAATGACATCAGGGGCAGTGAGCCAAAACGAAACCTTGCGTATAAGCTCTTGCCTTGCAAGTCCGGTATCACATCCAAATAGGATTCAAACTTTGGGGACCATTTAATATCAGTAAAGGAATTAGTTAAGCGACCATGGGATTTATGGATTATGTAGTTGTCCTTAACATAAGACCAATAGGTTAACTTTAAAACATTTTTGTGCCGTCTCTCTAATTTGTGGGGATTTTCCCAATAGTCGCCCAAGCCCAAAAGCCTAAGCCAATGGGCCACATGGCGAATCCAGGGAAGAGTATTAGCATTTTGGCATTTCAGTAAATCGAGTAATGCGGTCTTATATATATCTAGTTCGGGGGTTGTCCATAATCTAATCCAATAAAGGAGAGGTCTTAGAGTAGCTAGATCTGCTACTCGGCTTAACCCCAGATCTAGAAATAATGGAAGCAAGGGTGTAGTGCGTGGACATGCAATTAAAGCCCTTGCAAAGTTGTTTTCCCCCACACTGATCTTATTGCAGTTAGCGTAACCCCATACCTCCGCTCCGTACAGGGCTGCACTTTGAGCCTTAGCCGTGTAAATTTTTATTGCTGGGGAAACAACCTTTGTAAAGGAGCTTTGATAAAAACGCAATATGGATGAGGCTCTATGTTGAAGGAGCCCTGCACTTTTCGTAATCTGCTCTTCCCATAGTAGTTTACTGGTTAACCTAACTCCCAAGTAATCTATAGAGCTTACTTCCTTCAGCGGTACTCCCTCAATGTGGATGGAACATCTTTTCCTAGGTCCCTTGGATAAGACCATCAATTTTGTTTTGTTAATGTTAACCTCCAGCCCATAATCGCTACAGAATTGGTTAAACCGGTCAACAAGGGTCTGCAACCCCATTGGTGTCTTAGAAATGAGGAGTGAATCATCGGCAAAGAGCAGGATAGGGATTTTTTGTGTATTCAGGGAAGGGGCATCATTTTGGCCTGTGGACACAGCCTTTACTACTTCGTTGATAAATATAGTAAACAGTATCAGCACAATGCATAAATTACGTTGTTTTGAGAGTGCTGGGTTTTTGCATTTTTGTCGCCAATAGAGCGCGTACTGCTCTGGTGTTGACAGTACTCCCCTCTCCCAGACGTGCTCTAGGGCCTGGTTTGCTTGGATTAAGACGATGAAAGTGTCTCACAAGTACTGGAGCATGAACATCAGATGCGGAAACCCATGAGTTACTTTCAGGACCATAACCTTTCCATGAGATTAAGTACCATAGATTACGCCCTCTCAGTTTAGAATCCAACACTTTCTTGACTTCGTATTCTTCTTCCCCTTGTACTAGAACAGGAGCTGGATGAGAGTGGACCATTTGGACTGCCTTTTTCAAGAGGGAAGTGTGGAACACTGGATGAATCCGGAAGGATCTGGGTTATTGTAGTTTATAGGTCACCGGATTGATTTGCTGAAGGACAGTATAAGGACCTATGAATTTGGGGTTAAACATGTGCTTCTTCTTGAAGTCTATATGTTTTGTGGGAAGCCACACTTTGTCACCTGGTTGATGTTGCGGTCCCTCACAATGTTTCTTGTCATAATGCCTTTTATATTTTTGTTTGGCTTTTTCTAAATGCTGTTGAATCAGTTTCTGGGTTTGATGTAAATGCTGAATGGTTTCTGACACAGCTGGAGTAAGAGAACTTTCTTGAGGAATTGTGATGGGCAAGGTGTCAGGATGATAGCCAAATAAACCAAAAAAGGGTGTAACGCCAATAGAAGTGTGGAATGAGTTATTGTAAGCTAACTCAGCTAACCAGAGCATAGATGTCCAAGAATGAAGTGCCTGTTCAGCGTAGGCACGTAGGTATTGTTTCAAAGTCTGATTTAGTCTCTCTGTTTGACCATCTGTTTGAGGATGGTGACTAGTAGATAGCGTAGATGTCACTTGGACTGTTTTACACCATGCTTTCCAGAAATTGGATGAAAATTGTGACCCCCGATCGGAGAGGATAACCTTTGGCAGTCCATGATAACGAACCACTCTGTTCAGTAAAATAGTTGCCAATTCACTAGAAGTGGGCAATTTTTTACAGGCGATGAAATGTCCATATTTCGTGAGACTATCTACTACCACCAGAATTACTGAATGCTGTTGAACCACTGGCAGACCGGTAATAAAGTCTAAAGAAATGTGCTCCCATGGACGACTTGGGGTTCAAAGTGGATGTAACAACCCTTTTGTTTTTGAATGACTTGTATTAATGCGAGCACAAACTTCACAGTTGTTTGCCATTGCTTTTATATCTTTTGTTACGGTAGGCCACCAAAAATAGCGTTGGATCAGTTCAAGAGTTTTAGGAGTACCTGGGTGACCTGCCGTAGGTATAACATGCAACCAATGAAACACTATCTTGCGAAGTTTGGTAGTGGGTACGAACAAATGAGCATCATGAAAGGGTAAACCTTGCTTGATTGACCTTTTGGGATCTGCTTGGGCCCATGTTTGCCATTTTTCAACAGTGAAAGAGTTGCGCATTTCTTCAAAGAAATCTTCAGTTTTTATGATACATAGAACCTTGTCAGGAGCAATGATAGCTCTGGAGGCTTGAAATGCAGGCAACGTGGTAGACTCTTGATGGGACAAGACGTCAGCCTTGCGATTATCTTTACCAGGCCGGAAGGTTACTACAAAATCAAATTCGGCAAAAAAAAGCATCCAGCGTAATTGCCGAGGGGTCAAAAGTCTGGCGGAACTCATGAGTTGAAGATTACGATGATCAGTATATACTGTGACAGTGTATTTGGCACCCAACAAATGATGTCTCCATTCTTTAAAGGCATCACAAATCGCCAGAAGCTCTTTTTCAGCAATGACATATGTGAGAAAACAGGGCTGATTGCAGAGGCCCCATAACTTTTTGCCCCCATTTTCCACTTTTTGCTGGTGTTTTCCTGACTCTGATGGTGCCCTGGGTACTGCTAACCAGTCCCAGGGCCTGTGCTCTGTGTAAAATGGATATGCAAATTAGGCTAATTATAATTGGCTAAGTTAACCTACCTATAAGTCCCTAGTATATGGTAGGGCATGTAGGTTTAGGGACCACAGCATAGGTGGTGCACACCTAGGTGCACTGCTGAGGTGCCCAGTGTCATTTTAAAAGCAAGCCTGCCTTGCTGGCTGCTTTTAAATTAAAGTTATATGCAAATTCGACTTTGGAATTAAAGGTACTTCCAAAGTCTTAAACTACCTTATTTTTACATATGTCACCCCTAAGGTGTGCCCTATGTGCCCCTAGGGCTGGGTGCCATGTAACTATAAGCAGGGACTTTATAAAAATAGATTTATAAGCCCTGGTGAGGTAAAAACAGCCAAATTCGTTTTTCCCTCATTGAAGTAAATGGCCTTCATAGGCTAGAATGGGCAGACTTTATTTTAAATTTTAAAGTCTCCTTAAATGTTACATACCAAGAATTTGGTATCAAATTAATTGTTGTAATAAATCCCACAACTTCCAGTTGTTGGATTTAATATAACTTGTTCAGGTAGAAAGTTTAGACTTAACCTAAAAAGTTGCCAATTTCAGCTCTGCATTGTTTTTGCTGCTGTGCTCTGATTGGCCAGCCTGCAGCAGCTTCTGCCAGGCTGCCTTGATGAGGTGTGAAGTGGCCTGGCTTCACACAAAGGAATGTGCTTGGGGGAGAGAATCTCCCCTCAGCAGATGGTGAGGCAGGAAGGGGGAGGGCTGCCAAACTGGTCTTCAAAGGCAGAGAAGGACATCTGGAGCACCCAGCAACACCCCCACATCCTGCAACCCCAGACAATTAGGTGCCCCCTTGATTAGATTAGGAGAGGGCAGGAGAGGGGTGTGTTTATGATTTTTAGCCACACCAGTGGGTAGGCTCAGCCAGATGTAACCTCCAAAAATCAGATTCATCCATGTTGGATTTTTAGGGACTGTTGCCTTCTGGGATGGATTTTTGCCACACTTCCCAGGAAGTGGTCATCACAGGGGGACGACCCTGTCCCTGATTGGAGAACCAGGGCCCCCCTGCTTTTCACCCAGGAGCAAGGATAAAACTGGCAGACCTGCCCCCACACCTCAGATCCCCACCAAATTTCAAGAAGAAAGAACTTAAGGAGAAGAAGGACTGCCCTGCTGGACCCCTGGCCTGCACCTGGACCCTGCACTCAGAAGGACTGCACCAGCTGCACACTTGGGCTTCACCACAAGAAGGACTTTGCCTGGCTTCAACTGGTTCAAGGAGGGACTCCCTGTTTGCTACAGGTGAAAAATTGCTAAACCAGAGTCCCCTGCACCAACTCCTGAAGACAGCGACCAGCTGACCACTGCCCAGTGGCCAAAAAGGAGTTTGCGCCAGGTGCATTCTGGGAGTTGAAGTCTGCACCCCCCAAGGACCATCACAGAACTTCTGGACCCTTGGGGTGAGCTGTGGACCCCAAAAGAACCTTAAAAGAACATCTGGGTGAAGCCCCAGAAGTTTGGAAAAGATTTGAGAATTTTTGGAAAAAAGCTCCAGAGAGGGACCGACCCGCCGCGGAAATTCTAGCCGGCTTGCCTCAACCGCGACCCGGCCTGACTTCGTGGTTCGTCCCGGTAAAGAAAAACATCCAAAAAAGAGACTAAGTCCGAAGGTAAAAAGTTGACCGGGACCTCCCAGCCATCGTATCCGAGAAGGGCTCCACGGACGTCGGATCAAGATCCAGGTTTACCCCGGTCGAAGGATTTTCATCTCGAAAAAACGACTAAGTCCGAAGGTAAAAATCACCACTGAGGAAACCCACTTCGCGTATCCGGACAAGGGCTCCAGGAGGTCGGATTCAACTGGCAGGTTCGTCCCGGTGAAGAAAAACTTCAAAAAAGAGACTAAGGGGGTCATTCTGACCTCGGCGGTAAAAGCCGCTTACCGCCGGTCAGAAGGCTGCCACAATACCGCCGCGGCCAGCCGCCACGGACATTCTGACCCACAACTGCAAAACCTCCGAAAATCCGCCCTCCACTGCAGTCCGCCACATCAGCGGCCAGCGGTAAACTGGAAAAGACCAAACCTCCACCGCCACGCCAACAGAAATACGCCCATCCCATTATGACCCGCAAATCCACGCGGCGGTCATTCAACCGCGGTATTCCATTGGCGGTACACACCGCCGCGGTCAAAATACACACACCTTTACAAACCCCTACCACATTGGACAATTTGAAAGGCACACACCTGAAACACATACACACACCACTCCCACACATCCAATACCATATAAAACACACACCCACATCACCCACAAACCCCTACCAACAAAAACCAGAGACGAAGGAGAGAGAGACACATCAGAGAATAGAGAGCCAGACACACAGAGGCACACCATAACATCACACACACCACATAGAAGCACAAAGCACCACACACCAACACACACATCATCACATACACCACCCCACACCTCATACACACCACCCCATGGCACCACAAAGGCACCCACGCTTTTCGGACCAAGAACTCCGGGTCATGGTGGAGGAGATCATAAGAGTGGAACCCCAGCTCTTCGGCTCACAGGTCCAGCACACCACCATAGCGAGGAAGGCGGAGCTCTGGCAGCGGATCGTGGACAGGGTCAACGCGGTGGGACAGCATCCCAGAAATCGAGAGGACATCCGCAAACGATGGAACGACCTACGGGGGAAGGTGCGCTCGATGGTCTCGCGACACAACATCGCAGTGCAGAAGACTGGCGGGGGACCCCCACCCACTCCACCCGAATTCACAACATGGGACCAAGAGGTACTCAACATCCTGCATCCTGATGGCCTCGCTGGAGTACACGGAGGAATGGACTCTGGTAAGTACAAGGCCAACCACTTCACCCCCCCCCCCCAGCATGCTAACCCCCACCCTCACCCCCAACCCCCCAGCACACATCCTCCCTGAGAATGTCTCCCCAGCACAACCCACCCAACACCAACCCCTGCATGCCACCCCCAAACTATGGACACCCATCACCTAAGCATGACCACTGCACATACCCATCCCCCCCCCACAAAACACCCTCACAACACCTCCCCCAAGGGAATGCCAGCACTGGGGGACAAGGGCACCCATAAAACGCAAGCTAATGCACACACAGAAACAATAACCATACCCTCTTACCCCATGCAGGACCCGAACGACAACACACCGGTCAGGAGGGACCAGAAATGTCCATCCCACCCCCGGAACAGGCCCCTAGTGATGACAGCAGCTCTGTCGACCTGGAACCTGACGACCAGCCCGGACCATCGGGGACCTCTGGGCAGTCGGTTCCCCTCACCCAGACACAGGCCACTGCAGACCCAACCCCCTCTGGGAACAACAGCACAGCTCCCACCCAGCGGGCCCATGCCTCTGTCTCTAGGACAGGTCAAGCAGCGGTGTGTCTACCACTACAGGGCCCCCAGGGTAACCCACCAACCCAACAACAACAGGGACCTGGGGGCAGTGGGAGTGGGCACACCGTCCAGGGGACAGAGGCCCAGGGAAACAGGGCAACTCGGAGGGCTGCTGTGCGACAGGGGGGGGAGGAGAGGCCCAGGGAACCCACTCTCCAAGAGGCCCTCACCACCATCATGGCAGCCTACCACCGCTCACAAGAGACAATGGCGACGGTACTGGCCAGGTTCCAGGAGATCCAGGCACAGCAGGAGCAACGCTACATGGGGTTCAGCGACCAACTCAGCAACATCTCAACCGCTATGGGGAGCATAGTCCATGGGGAGCATAGTCCAGGCCCTGAACCGTATAGAGGACACGTTTCGGGACCATGTGGCATCACACAGGGCCCCTGTCACTAGCCAGGAACAGGAACAGCCTACCACCTCCGCCGGCGCTAGTGGACAGGAGGCCCCACCACAATGACAGCCCACCAGAACCCCACCTCCTGCTGAACAACAACCGCCCCGCAAAAGGAGCCTGAGATAAAAAAAAACGACAGAGTAGGATGTCAAGTCCCCCGCCAGCATCACATACCCCCTGAAGTCCTCCCACTGTTCCACACTGCCACCCTGTCAAACCTTGAACTGCCCCTGCTCCATCCTGCCACAGGCATATGGACAATGCACCTGTGAGACTGAGAACTGGACTCCGCCATGGACATTACTCCACCCCCACCCATCACTGTTTCACTATCATGTACCGATATCTATGTACTAATAATAAATCACACTTTGCACTGAAATCAATCAGGACTCAGCCTGTCTTATTTACAAATGTATGACACATTACATATCAATTACGTATTATTAACATTGTGAATTACACATACCGAGGTAACTTAGCATTAGTCCATGGGCCAACCAAGCCGAGGTCACGCAGTGGCTCATACAGCACAGAAAAGGGAAGGGAAAATCAAACATCATGTTTATAGGTCTGGGGGGAAATCGACAAAGTTGAGATGCAGGAGGCTTTCAGGAAATGTAAAATGGCATGGGTGATTATTACCTGTGTGCTACTGGAAATACTGTTCTATTACTCTGTCCCTGTTGTCTGTGTCGTCCTCTGAGTCTTCCTCCTCTTCACTCTCCGCAGGCTCCACAGCTGCTTCAACACCACCATCTGCACCATCCTCCTGCAGGAAAGGAACCTGACGTCGCAATGCCAGATTGTGAAGCATACAGCAGGCCACGATGATGTGGCACACCTTCTTTGGTGAGTACATCAGGGATCCCCCAGTCATATGCAGGCACCTAAACCTGGCCTTCAGGAGGCCAAAGGTCCTTTCGATGATCCTCCGAGTTCGCCCATGGGCCTCATTGTACCGTTCCTCTGCCCTGGTCCGGGGATTCCTCACTGGGGTCAGTAGCCAAGGCAGGTTGGGGTAACCAGAGTCACCTATTAGCCACACACGTTGTCTCTGTAGCTGCTCCATCACATAGGGGATGCTGCTATTTCGCATCACATACGCGTCATGCACTGACCCTGGGAACTTGGCATTTACATGGGAGATGTACTGGTCAGCCAAACAGACCACCTGGACATTCATCGAATGATAACTTTTTCTGTTTCTGTACACCTGCTCATCGTCTTTTGGGGGTACCAAAGCCACATGGGTCCCATCAATGGCACCAATGATGTTGGGGATATGTCCCAGGGCATAGAAATCACCCTTCACTGTAGGCAAGTCACCCTCCTCTGGGAAAATGATGTAGCTCCGCATGAGTTTCATCAGGGCAGACAACACTCTGCTCAAAATCTTTGAAAACATAGGCTGAGACATTCCAGATGACATGGCCACTGTGGTCTGGAATGACCCAGTTGCCAAAAAATGGAGGACTGACAAAACCTGCGCCAGAGGGGGAATCCCTGTGGGTTGGCGGATGGGGGACATCAGGGCTGGCTCCAGCTGGGCACACAGTTCATGGATAGTGGCACGGTCAAGTCTGTATCGAAGTATTATATGGCGTTCTTCCATTGTCGACAGGTCCACCAGCGGTCGGTACACGCGAGGATTCATCCTTCTCATCGCAAGACCCAGCGGACGGTGCCTAGGAAGGACAACATGGAGCACAGAGTCAGGCAAACCACAGGTACGTACAGACAGCTTGCACAGTTAAAGAATGGCAATGGGTTGAAAGGCGTGTATGTGTGGCAATGCAAGGCCTAGGCCTGTGTGTCGCAGTCAAAATTAAGCCATGTAGGCCCTTGAAATGGCGGCTGCCTGACCTGTGAAGTGGGACAATGGGATGTGAGGTCAATGCGCTGGCGGGGCACACCGTGGCGGTAGGCGGTCGAAGACCGCGGCGCAAAGCCGCATTGGTTAACATTGAACCCTATGGGTTTCAGGAGCCAATGACGATGTGCGCCAGCGGTCGCGGTACACACCGCCGCGGTACGCACCGCCGCGGGCGTGACCGCCATTTTCTATCTGATTAATCACTCGAGACCTGATCATCCACAGGAGAGGACCTATACTGCAAGTGCTGCTGTGACCTCGGTCTGGAAGATACAATGGCTGCTGTCACGTCTGAAGAGTTGGAGAAGCTCGTGGATGGGGTCCTCCCCCAGTATGCGCTACTCTACGGTCCTCCAGACCAACAAGTGAGTACACCGGGTGCACATGGAATGGGCTATGCCTGTGTGGATTGGGGTGGATGTAAGTTGGTGGGGTGGGGGGCGAATGAGGAGTGCAACGCCCGACAGATGAGAGCATGTGCCATATGGCAAAGTTGGTGAGGGGGGCCAATCACATCTAACATGAAGGTCATTGATGATTTCCTCCTTTCCACCCTGTACATGTCAAATAGGTCAGCGCCCATCAGAAGATCGAGATTTGGCGTGCCATCGCCAAGGAAGTCCGGAACTTGGGGGTCCACAACAGACGGGGCACCCACTGCCGCAAGAGGTGGGAGGACATCCGCCGCGGAACAAGGAAGACCGCAGAAACACTGCTGGGGATGGCCTCCCAACCTAGGAGGGGTGCCAGTCGCACCATGACCCCCCTGATGTCCCGGATCCTGGCGGTGGCCTACCCTGAATTGGATGGGCGCCTTAAGACATCACAGCAGACACAAGGGGGTGAGTATCAGCACATTCTCCTATCTTTCTGCGCAGTGGAGGCGTCTGGGTGGGGGAGGAGGGCTGTGGGTGACATTAGGCCAGGGCGCTTTCTGTAGTGTAGTCCTCTCCCTTAGGCATGGCCCTGTGCCCCCGGCCCCCACCTCTGTAGGGTGACAAGTACAGCCATTGAAGGTCCAGCATCTCCCATGTGCACGTTTGACGTCTCTTGGCCTGTTGTCCTAGTCAGTAGTACTGAGTAGTGTACCCCGAATGCGTGGCTTAGTGCATTAGGCTCCTGTGTCTGTCCTCTCCGCCAACGGTGTTGCCATTGCATGCACTCAACCTGGTCTCCTTTTTTCTCCCCCCACCCTTTCTCTTCATCTTCTTGTGCATGTGTGCATTAGCATCATCAGGCGGAGGAGATTTGGCATCGGAGCACGAGGGAGCTGCAGGACACAAGGCCCCGGTGGGCCCAGGAACAGACACCGAGGGCACCAGTGATCCGGAGGGCGAGGGGAGCACCACGACGGGGACCGCTGGTGAGAGCAGCAACAGCGACACGTCCTCGGATGGGAGCTCCCTAGCGGTGGCGGCAACATCCGGGCCCCCCGCCTCTACAGGTACAGCCGCCACCCAGCGCACCAGCACCGCCCTCCCAGCAGCCCCTCAGCCTACGCTCCGTGCCCGCTCGCCCAGGAAGGCGCGCGTCTCCTTCGCCCCAGGCACCTCAGCCCCTGCTGCCCCTGCTGCCCTCAGTGCGGAGCTCATTGACCTGGTGAGGACGCTCATTGTTGGGCAGACGACCCTTTTGAATGCCATCCAGGGGGTGCAAAGGGAGGTGCAACAGAGCAATGCGTACCTGGAGGGCATTCATTCGGGTCAGGCTGCCCATCAACGAGCGTTCACTGCTCTGGCCTCAGCACTGACGGCAGCCATTGTCCCTGTTTCCAGCCTCCCTCTTCTTACTGCCTCCAGCCTTTCTCTGTCTCCTGTTCCTCAGCCTATCCCATCCACACCATCAGACCAGCCTGCACACACCTCAACACCCAAGAGCAGCTCATCCAAACACAAGCACCACAGATCCCACAAACACTCACCCAAGCAACACCCAGATGCAGACATTCCAACAGTCACAACCACCTCTGTGTCCCCCTCCTCCTCGTCTCCCTCCTCCCTCCCTGTGACGTCTACACTCACACCTGCATGCACCCCAACATCAGCCAGTGCTTCCATCACCACCTCACCCTCCAGTACAGTCCACACTCGTGCAGTCACCACCCCCACTGCCATTTACACGTCCCCTGTGTCCTCTCCCACTGTGTCTGTCACCCCCTCTTCCAAGACACACAAACGCAGGCAGCCACCCACCCAACAGACATCCACCTCACGACAGCCTACAGCACCAGCACCTTCACCCAATGACAGCACACCTGACTCTCCTACAACCACCTCCTCTTCCTCCACTTCCATCTCCACTTCTCCTACCCTTTACCTTGGCCCTAAAAAACTTTTCCTGGCTAATCTTGACCTCTTTCCCTCCGATGAGCTCCCCCCTCCATCTGCAAAGAGTCCCAAGAGCACCGCAGCCACCACCAGCCCAGCTTCGGGTGTCACTGTTGTGCATGGGTTCTGGAGCCCACCCTTTGCCAGCAGTGACACATCGATCAGCAGCAAGGACATGTCCAGCCCCCCCCCCGGCAAGAGGACCCGCAAAAACAAGGGCCGCCGTGCGAGGACCGACAGGGCTGCCCCCAAGGAGCAATGTGCTGCCACTTCACCACCCACACCATCTAGGGGAGGCAAGGGCCCGAGAGCCCCATCAAAGGAGCGGAAGGGCAGCAGGAGCGCGGAGAAGGTCAACCCCACATGTCACGTCCCAGCTGGGAAGGAGGACACTAAGGAGGCCAGGAGTCCGTCCCTGAAGGGTCCAGAAACGTCACGGTCCGAGGGCGACTGAGCAGGGAGTCCAGGCCAGGTCTGGCTCCCTTGACCTGCTGGATGAGCACCGCTGAACAGGGCCCGGCATGGAGAAGAGCACCGCTGAACAGGGCCCGTCGTGGAGAAGAGCACCGCTGAACAGGGCCCGGCGTGGAGAAGAGCACCGCTGAACAGGGCCCGCGGTGCAGAAGAGCACCGCTGAACAGGGCCCGCGGTGCAGAAGAGCACCGCTGAACAGGGCCCGCGGTGCAGAAGAGCACCGCTGAACAGGGCCCCGCCGTGCAGAAGAGCACCGCTGAACAGGGCCCGCCGTGGAGAAGAGCACCGCTGAACAGGGCCCCGCCGTGAAGATAGGCACCGCTGAACAGGGCCCGCGGTGCAGAAGAGCACCGCTGAACAGGGCCCGCTGTGGAGAAGAGCACCGCTGAACAGGGCCCGCCGTGGAGAAGAGCACCACTGAACAGGGCCCCGCCGTGAAGATAGGCACCGCTGAACAGGGCCCCGCCGTGAAGATAGGCACCGCTGAACAGGGCCCGCGGTGCAGAAGAGCACCGCTGAACAGGGCCCCGCCGTGCAGAAGAGCACCGCTGAACAGGGCCCGCCGTGGAGAAGAGCACCGCTGAACAGGGCCCCGCCGTGAAGATAGGCACCGCTGAACAGGGCCCGCGGTGCAGAAGAGCACCGCTGAACAGGGCCCCGCCGTGAAGATAGGCACCGCTGAAGAGGGCCCCGCCGTGCAGAGGAGCACCGCTGAACAGGGCCCGCCGTGGAGAAGAGCACCGCTGAACAGGGCCCCGCCGTGAAGATAGGCACCGCTGAACAGGGCCCGCGGTGCAGAAGAGCACCGCTGAACAGGGCCCCGCCATGAAGATAGGCACCGCTGAAGAGGGCCCCGCCGTGCAGAGGAGCACCGCTGAACAGGGCCCGCCGTGGAGAAGAGCACCGCTGAACAGGGCCCGCGGTGCAGATAGGCACCGCTGAACAGGGCCCGCGGTGCAGAAGAGCACCGCTGAACAGGGCCCCGCCGTGAAGATAGGCACCGCTGAAGAGGGCCCCGCAGTCTCAGGCACCGCTCCGCTGGGCCCTTCCTGTCAAGCACCGCTCCGCTGGGCCCTTCATCTCAGGCACCGCTCCGCTGGGCCCGTCATCTCAAGCACCGCTCCGCTGGGCCCCGCCGTCTCAAGCACCGCTCCGCTGGGCCCTTCCTGTCAAGCACTGCTCCGCTGGGCCCTTCTTCTCAAGCACCGCTCCGCTGGGCCCTGCCGTCTCAAGCACCGCTCCGCTGGGCCCTTCATCTCAGGCACCGCTCCGCTGGGCCCTTCCTGTCAAGCACCGCTCCGCTGGGCCCTTCCTGTCAAGCACAGCTCCGCTGGGCCCTTCTTCTCAAGCACCGCTCCGCTGGGCCCTTCTTCTCAAGCACCGCTCCGCTGGGCCCTTCTTCTCAAGCACCGCTCCGCTGGGCCCCGCCGTCTCAAGCACCGCTCCGCTGGGCCTTTCATCTCAGGCACCGCTCCGCTGGGCCCTTCCTGTCAAGCACCGCTCCGCTGGGCCCTTCCTGTCAAGCACCGCTCCGCTGGGCCCTTCCTGTCAAGCACCGCTCCGCTGGGCCCTTCTTCTCAAGCACCGCTCCGCTGGGCCCTTCTTCTCAAGCACCACTCCGCTGGGCCCTTCTTCTCAAGCACCGCTCCGCTGGGCCCCGCCGTCTCAAGCACCGCTCCACTGGGCCCTTCTTCTGAAGCATCGCTCCGCTGGGCCCCGCCGTCTCAAGCACCGCTCCGCTGGGCCCTTCATCTCAGGCACCGCTCCGCTGGGCCCGTCATCTCAAGCACCGCTCCGCTGGGCCCTTCTTCTCAAGCACCGCTCCGCTGGGCCCTTCTTCTCAAGCACCGCTCCGCTGGGCCCCGCCGTCTCAAGCACCGCTCCGCTGGGCCCTTCTTCTCAAGCACCGCTCCGCTGGGCCACGCCGTCTCAAGCACCGCTCCGCTGGGCCCTTCTTCTCAAGCACCGCTCCGCTGGGCCCTTCTTCTCAAGCACCGCTCCGCTGGGCCCTTCTTCTCAAGCACCGCTCCGCTGGGCCCTTCTTCTCAAGCACCGCTCCGCTGGGCCCCGCCGTCTCAAGCACCGCTCCGCTGGGCCCTTCTTCTCAAGCACCGCTCCGCTGGGCCCCGCCGTCTCAAGCACCGCTCCGCTGGGCCCTTCATCTCAGGCACCGCTCCGCTGGGCCCGTCATCTCAAGCACCGCTCCGCTGGGCCCCGCCGTCTCAAGCACCGCTCCGCTGGGCCCTTCCTGTCAAGCACCGCTCCGCTGGGCACAGCCGTCTCAATCACTGTTTATGGTTCACTGTGCCCACCATGCCTCCTCCTTGACCAGTGGAGACTGTCATCCACCTGATTGACTGTGGCTTTGCACTCCCCAGGATGGTACAGTGGGCAGCCCACCCACTGTAGAGACATTGAGAGACTGTGGCTTTGCACTCCCCAGGATGGTACAGTGGACAGCCCACCCACTGTAGAGACATTGAGAGACTGTGGCTTTGCACTCCCCAGGATGGTACAGTGGGCATGGTGGCTCCTCGTGGATCTGGCGTCGTGGACTCATGTGGCTGTGGTGCCCCCCCCTTCCCTTCCCCCTGAGGTGCCTGTAGTTTTTACATCTGATGCCCCTGCAGTGTTCTCTCCAAAGGACTCAGGTCTCCTGTGTGGGCTTTGCCCTTGTTTCTCAAAACTTTGGCCCACGGACATGATGAATTTGTAGGATGTGCAGGACTTGTTACTTCAGTTATACACTGATGTGTATGTCATTTGTTTTCTTGTGAATATCTTTCATGGTTGTACGGTAATTTTCAGGAGCTTTTTGGTACATAAATATTTATTCCAAATTTGATTATGTCCTAGCATTTTTCAGGGGTGTTTGGGTGGTGTCACTGTGACTTGTTGCTCTGCATTGGTGTGTACATAGTTGGGGGGCGCATATGTGTGTGCCCGTAACCTTTCGTCCTCCCCCCTCCCGTGTGTCGTAGGTGCAGTACTCACCGTTGTCGTCTGCGCCGGACTTCGTACTCGTGGTAGATGAGAAGGTAGACGAGAGCAGGTAGGATGTTTAATTCGGGTTCCATGCTGTCCTCCTTCCTCCTGGAGTGCGTAGTGGTGAGCGTTTTCCCGTCCGTAGTCTGTTTCCGCCGTGTTTTTATCGGCGGTGCTCCCGCCCCGGAAAAGGTGGCGATTGGTGAGTTGTGATAGTGTGGGCGGTACATTGTCTGCCGCCTGGCTGTTGGCGGTGACCGCCGCGCTGTTTGTTTGTACCGCCGTGGCGGGCGGAGTGTTAAAGTGGCTGTATGTGTTGGCGGTTCCCGCCAGGGTCAGAATTCCATATTTTTTACCGCCAGCCTGTTGGCGGGTTGGCCGCCGCTTTAACACCGACCGCCAGGGTTAGAATCACCCCCTAAGTCAGAAGGTAACTTTTTAACCGAGGCCTCCCGCGACTTGTAGCCGAGCAGGGCTCCATCGCGGTCGGCCTGAAACTTTGACTTTGCCCCGGTCCTGGTGCAACCAGATGACCCGATTGGCGCTTTTTGTTTCTAAGCGCTAGAAAAATAATAATACTTTAAAAATTCATATCTCCGGTTCCCCTGAACCAATTTTATTCGTTTTTGTGTCATTTTAAAGATAAAAATATAAACTATTTTTATAAATTGGTTTTGGATTTTTAAACTGTTTCCTGTGTTTTATTTAATTACTGTTTTGTGATATTTGAATGCTTTACACTTTGGCCCTCATTCTGACCTTGGCGGTCTTTTCGCAAGACCGCCGAGTTACCGCCGCGGTGAAGACCGCCGACCGCGGCGGTATGCCGCTGTGCGCATTCTGACCGCTGGGAGCGTTCCGCCGGAAAACCGCCAGCAGCCACACTGGCGGTCGGCGGGAAAGTGGAGACTGGTCAACCTCCACCGCCACGCCAGCAGAACACCGCCCACAGAATTACGACCCACATTTCTGTGTGGCGGTCTTCTGTTGGCGGTCTTCTGTTGGCGGTCACCTCCCCATGGCTCCCGTCGCCTCCCGGAGGACCAACGCACAAGGTAAGTTGACCGTCCGTGAGGGGAGGGGGTGGGGGGGTGTTGTGTGATGTGGGCGTGCATGGGGGTGTGCGTGTGAGTGTGTAGAGGGGGTGTGTGAGTGCGTGTATGCGGGCGGGGGGTGCTGCTGTGTCTATGGGTAATGTGTGCTGTTCGGCAGGTGCGCATGTCTGCATGTATGTGTGCGGGTATGTGTCCCCGTTGTGTATGTGTGTGTAGGGGGTGTGTATATGTGCATGTTGGGGGTGTGTGCATGTCGGGGTGCATGTATGTGCATGTCGGGGTGGGGGTGGGGAGGGGTTCGTACCACCTCTGGGGGGTGGCAGGGGGGTGGAGGGTGTGGGGGGAGGACTCGGGTGGGTAGTGGGGGGTGGGGGAGACCCCTATCAGTGCCAGGGAAGGAATTCCCTGGCCCCGATAGTGCCTACCGCCATGGTTTGCACGGCGGTTCCCGCCCGCAAGAAACCGCGGCGGTAGGCAGGGTCATAATACCCTTGGCGGTCTTGGGACGACCGCCGGGCCGGAGTGCGCAAACTCCAGCCCCGCGGTCATGACCGCCGTGGCGGTCGGAGTGGAGAAGTGGCGGTCGGTCGCGGCGGGGACCGCCGCGGTCAGAATGCCATTTTTAATACCGCCGGTCTGTTCGCGGTCCGACCGCCGTCTCTCCGCCGACCGCCAGGGTCAGAATGAGGGCCTTTGTCTCCTAAGTTAAGCCTTGACGCTCGTTGCCAAGCTACCAAGGGTTGAGCTGGGATTAATTTACTGAGACCTAACTGTACCTAGGTGGAGGTTAGTGGCTTGTTGCTAGGTGTAGGTACCTACCTGCCCTTACCAATAACCCATTTTCCAACATAATTGGAAGCAGCGACGGGATCCTGTACTTGTGTTCAATATCACGTTACAGTTTTAGGTAAAACAAATTAAAAATCCTTTAAATTGTCCTAGTGCAAAAATTGTTTTTAATTTTTAATTTGGATTAATTTCAATTATTGAATTTTTGTAATTTTTCTAAATTCTTGTTTCCAATTTTTGCAAAAGGTTTTTGTTGACACAAAACTAGGGAACCATGGAGCTTTATCTGGCTAGCCTACCCACACTGACAGTAGTCCAGCTTAGGGGATTGTGTATTGAAAGAGGGTTGCCTGCAAGCAGTGATCTCAGGAAGCAAATCCTGATCACATCCCTGACAGCATGGGCTGAGGCCCAAGAGGTAGAGTCAGAAGAAGCTCCAGAGGAGGGAGAAAGAAGGGAGGATGCAAGCTCTAACCACTCAGGGGAGGGAAGGCATCTGAGCCCAAGTGAGGATGAGGAAGAACGGTCCTCAGTAAATACAGTCACTAGGGGCAGATCCAAAGCTAGTGGTGGGAAGGGGGTCCTTTCAGGAGGAGAGAACCCATCCATCAGAGAAAGAGAGCTGGAGGCCCAGCTAGCATACATAGCTTTGGAAGCAGAGAAGCTGGCCCTAGAAAAGAAAAAGTGGGCATACAAAGAGAAAAGAGATGGAGGCAGCGATAAAGAAGCTGAGGTGTCCATGGGTGGGGGAGTTTGCCCCAGATTACCCAAGGGGGTAGTTCCTGCTTATGTAGAGGGGGATGACATAGATAAGTGGCTGGGGGCCTTTGAGAGGGCACTCCAAATGAGAAGGGTTAGGCCTCAATACTGGGGTTCCCTTTTGTGGGAGTTGGTCCCCAACTCAGGGAGGGATAGGCTTCTGACCTTAAGGGGGGAGGAGGCAGATTCATACCCTAGTATGAAGAGGTGCTTAGCCAAGAAGTTTGGTCTGACCCCAGAGCAATATAGAATGAAGTTCAGGGACACCCAGAAGGTCAGTACCCAGTCTTGGGTTGACTTTGTGGACATTTCACTAAAGGCACTAGAGGGCTGGATTATTGGTAACAAAGTAGATACTTATGAGGGGTTATACAATCTGATCATGAGAGAGCACATCTTGACCAATTGTACCCTAGAAAGGTTACGCCAGCATCTAGTGGACTCTAAGCAGACCAACCCTAGAGAGCTAGGGGAGGCAGCTGATGAGTGGTTGAGAACCAGGGTGGTTGTCAAGTCCCAGGGGGGAGACTCCAAGAAGGGGGGGACAGGTCCCCAAAAACCTAAGGAGGGAGGTGGTAAGCCCACCACAGAGACTCCCTCTGTACCCCAGAACTCCTTTACGTTCTACTAAACGATGATCAAGTCTCAAGACAAGATTTATTAATTCTTGACAGTCTGTAGGTTGTGGGTCGATTTGCGCTAAGATATCTTTTAGTTCCTCTTTGAGTCCATTGTAAAACAAGACCGCTTGTTTTTCTTCAGGCCAGGATGTCTCGGCAACCAGCCGGTTAAAGTTGGCTAAATACGACACTAGGGGCCAGATGTAGGAAAGGGTTTGCGCCTCGTAAACGGCGAAAAACACCGTTTGCGAGGCGCAAAAGCCTCTCTGCTATGCAGAAATGCATTTTGCGAGTCTGATCCGACTCGCAAAATGCACTTCCGATTCGCAAATAGGAAGGGGTGTTCCCTTCCTATATGCGACTCGTAATGCTATTGCGGTCCCAAATAAAATAGCAGTTACCATCCACTTGAAGTGGAATGTAACCCAGTCGCAAACGGGAAGGGGTCCCCATGGGACCCCTTCCCCTTTGTGAATGGAAACAAAAATAATTTTTCAGAGCAGGCAGTGGTCCTATGGACCACTGCCTGCTCTGAAAAATACCGAAACAAAAGGTTTCCTTTTTTTTTCTAAGTGCAGCTCGTTTTCCTTTAAGGAAAACGGGCTGCAGATAGAAAAAAAAAACCTGCTTTATTAAAAAGCAGTCACGGACATGGTGGTCTGCTGTCTCCAGCAGGCCACCATCCCCGTGAGTGCCCATACTCGCAATGGGGTCGCAAACTGCGACCCCATTGCGAGTTGCAGAAGGTGTCTGAGACACCTTTCTGCATAGCAAATTGCGACTTGCAATTTGCGAGTCGCACAGACTCGCAAATTGCAAGTCGCAATTTGCTTTTTTGCTACATCTGGCCCTAGGTCTTGACTCCCTTGGCATAAATCTAATAATTCACGATCTGCTGACTGTCTTACAGTTCTACGATCAAAAACTCTCTCAAATTCACAAACAAAATTTCTCCAGTTGTACAATAAGGGAGTATTTTTACGCACAAGAGGAATTGCCCAAGTAGCTGCATCCCCAGACAGATATGATAACAAGAAAGCTACTTTGGACTGGGCATCGGGGAAAGTATTTGGTCTGCAGGTGAAGTGTAGTTCCACTTGAACCAGGAAAGATTGCGCTTTCAAAGGGTCACCTGAGAAACGTTCTGGGGGAGCTAAAGGAATTGCAGAAGGAACATTTAGGGAAATCGGATTACTTCCAGAAGCCTGAGAAGAAGTACCTGGTCAAGACACACCTGTGGGACTTTGTTCCTTCTTCTCTACCTTATCTTGCAACTGACTCACTCTCTCTGCTAAGCTAGTTGTCAATTCTTTGGATGATACCACCTCTGCTTGGAGCTGGGTGACCTTGACTAACTCGTCTAGCGTGGCCATGCTGAGAACATACACAAGCCAGGAGGATAATAATTCGTGGGCTCACTATTCTGTCAGAGTCACCAGATCCTCGGGGTCTGTGCACATTCCCAACACGTCCACCACTGAACAGCTCCAAGACTCTGATAGATGAATCACAGAGACTGAGAGTTCAAGAGGGGAAGAGGGGATTAGGAAGGGAACAGCTGGGAAGGAGACCTGTAGTAAGAAAAAGGTTAGAACACACAATATAAAAATTATATCTCCTGAAATCAATACTAGACTATGATTCTAAGCCTAGTCACTCTGAAAACATGAACAATCTAAGAGTTAAGTTTAAAATGACTAAGTTTCAAGATGGCCGGATACCTGTAAGGGAATCAAGATTAATTAAATTAAAACTTTCTTATTCAAGTACTTTCCTTTACATGAGAATCAGAAAAAACATTCTGACTAAATTTTAAACCAGTCATATAAATCCTGTTTCGAGAACGTATACTAGGACCATACAATATTGCATCTAGAAACTCTGGCCTTCTGTGTACTCTTAAAATGTTTCAACACAAATTGCACATATTGCAGATATATATATATATATATATATATATATATAGTAAATAGTAAACACCATAAAAGGATTGTGCACCATGAAAAACACAATATGGATTCAGGAAACAAATCACATAACTTGTCAACTCGAATATTACATAATAAATATCTTAGAATAGTGGCATACAATAAACAACATGAAATAAACTCGAGGAGAGAATTGTGCGTCTTGCCGATTCGAGTGTCACCATGTAAAATACCAAGAAATGGTAGCACGCAATGAATATCAAAGTCAAATCATCATTAATCGAATTGTGCATCTTGCCGATTCGTAAAACACAATGTAAATGTCAAGAAATAACAGCTCACAATAAATAACAAGACCAAAGTACAATGAAACGAATCGCGCTTCTTTTGCCAATTCTTAAGCCACCATGTAAATGTCAAGAAATGGTATCGCGCAATGAACAACAAAGTTGAATCCTCATGAAACGAGTTGCGCATCTTGCCAATTCGTAAAACATCATGTAAATGTCAAGAAATAGTAGCACGCAATGGACAACAATGTTTAAACACCATAAAACTAATTGCGCATCTTGACGATTCTTAAGCCACCGTGCCAATGTCAAGAAATGGTAGCACGCAATGAATAACAAAGTCAAACCTTTATGAAACAAATCGCGCGTCTTGCCTATTTGTAAACCACCATATAAATGTCAAGAAATGGTAGCGCGCAAGTAATCTGTTACTCATTTAAGAATTAAACCAAGAATATGAAAATTCTCAATAACGGTGTCGGAACAGTCCAACCACCGTCTTACCATCTGGAACAATGATCACCAATGAAGGATGAAGGGCAGAAGACTGGAAGATCCAAATAGGCCGCCGGGATAGGAGCTCAGGAAGAAGCTGCTGCTCTGCACCGGGACCTCTGAATAGTGTGCACTGGGAGTTGGGCTGGCTCTCTTTTATAGAGTCTTGGCCCAGCCCAGAACCACGCCCAGGCATGTTGCAGGGAAAGTCTCTGGAAGGCCCTGGAAAGGGGCCACACCCTAACACACTCTGAAAACCTGCAGCTATATACATTACAAAGGAACAGTATTTGTAAGCATATTAAAAATAAGTTTTCAGGATTGAACTCTGCAATGCAAAAGGTTAAACCACCATATATCAGCACAATGCATAAATTACGTTGTTTTGAGAGTGCTGGGTTTTTGCATTTTTGTCACAAATAGAGCGCGTACTGCTCTGGTGTTGACACTCACTTTGTCACTTTGTGCATGCTAAATAAGATCTTCAAGTGACTACCACTACACACAAGATGCACCGTGACACAGGCCCTAATCACCAGCCGACTGGACTACGACAACACCCTCTAGCACACCTGCTACAGAAACTTCAGACCATACAGAACACTGCAGCCTGACTCATTCTCAACCTTCCCTGACAAATCTACATCACACCCCACCTCAGGCAAATCCATTGGCTCCCGTACAGAACAGATGGTAATTCAAGCTGCTGATCCACGCATACAAGGCCCAACACAATCGAGGACCCGCGTACATCAACCACCGGCTAAACTTCCACCAACCATCGAGAAGACTACGCTCTCCCTCTCTTTCACTTGCCAATACTACTGGCATCTTCTGACGCAGAAGTGGAGGAGCTCCTTCTCTCAGATTGCAGCAAAAAGCTAAAACAGTCTCCCGACGCACCTCTGGACTATCACCTCACTTCTGGAATTCCAAAGGGCCCCTAAGATCTGGTTGTTGAATAAGCCTCTGGGACTTGTAAGCACCTGTATACCCTATCAAGTGATTATCTGCTTTATAAATCATGATTGATTGATTGATTGATTGAAGTGTGTGCTACTTTATAACTGCTAAAATTGTCACTGGCTTTAAGTGCACTTGCTTAAATCACTGAATAGTAAATACATATATTAGTATAATAAGAGTCCACAATGAGCCATTAGATTCAACGTGGCCTGAACCTTGATTGCCTATTCCAAACAGTTTATTGTTGATTAGAAAAAGAACCTTGATTTGCTAGAACCTTTTTCATCTCCTTAGCTAGTAAAGCTAGTAAAGGGGGCACTGATATGGGCTTGTAACTTGACGCGCCACATCAAAATGTTATTTTGTTTAACAATGGTGTGGTCTACGATAATTTCATGATAATTTCAAGGTGGCTTGCCCTCTAAAAAAAAGAAGCATTTATAATTTTCTCTCTAATGTTAGGGAGTGCAAACTGTTCCTCATCACACTCATATGACAAGGACATCTTCAGCACTGCGTAGGGTTCATCTCCGTTATAGTGTTTCCAACTTCATTTAGGAATATTGGGGATAACATAAATGTGGGCACTCTTTCAGCTGAACATCTACCCTTGGAAAGCTTTAGATGGGGCACATATTTGGAATTGCTTTGTTACTGTCCATCCCTATTTTAAAAATAATTATGAATTAATATGGGGGAGTCACTTATGATATGTTTATGGCTCTTGAGATATATTTATGAAATTTCCTTCAAACTGCAGAGCAACAATTTTGAAATCACAAGGCTCGAGTAAAACTCTTACCTACTTTTGCCTCATCCTTAAACAACCTACAAATGTCATAGTCTTTATTTGCTATCATTGAACTAATCAACCTAAAACAGCTGATACTAATGACATGCATTAGGAAAGCCCAGGATTTAAGTGGTGTCCCTAATGACACGCTGTGAGCTGGTAACGCTACCACATGCCCTTCATCCCCATATTCAACATTCCCGCTCTCATTACCTACATGCCCGATAGATGCTTAAGACCAACTACTTACAATGCACTATTGCTCCCAGGTGTGATAGCATTTATGAGAGAACCACCCCATCCATGGGTTTCTTCCACATTCTGTCTGTTGTGCACACTAAATCCCTCTCTTGTTGTCTTTCTATTGCATTTCTCTTGTTTCACCATTTCTCCAATCCTGCAGTACATTAGGGTGAAATGAGGATGGGATAAAGTGATATACATATGCCCAACATACCAAAACCATAATTTGCTTCACTTGCATATGGTGGGTCAAATCTTCTACCCAACCTTTTTTTATGACAAAAACAATGCACTCTTTCATCTCTTTTATGAGGGGCCAAATAGTTATACTCTAACAAAACTTCTGTGGCACATATGCACTTAAGTGATTTTCAGGAAACTTTGTAACCTACATTATTTCTGTTAATTTTCTGAACCATGATAATGTGGCTCTATTATTTATTTATCTGCTTTAACATTTCAAACTGAAACACTGTGCAAAAACAGTTGTACCACATAGAACAATGGGGTAGTGAGTTGGTACACATTGATTCAAAGTGAGCTATTGATGCATGGATGATGTGCGTTATTCTATGCATATTAACAGCAGAGACAGAAAAGTTACCTTAGTAAAGGACTTCCCTAATAGGATTCACATGAATAAATGTACATATTCCAAGTAGCTGAGGGAAAGCAGAAGTGACAGCCAGACATATTCTTATGGTAGCAAGAAAAGACTTTTAATACTTTCTTGAAGGCTTAGAGAGAGGGGCTTGCCCTAGTGCCTGGTGGCAGGATTCCAGTCTAGAGGTCTAAGGACAACCATGCACCCATATTAAGACTGACAGATCTTAGGCTAAGGGATGGAGTGTGGAAGGATATGATATCAGACACTTAGTGAGGGAGACTAAATAATTTAATGCAACACATCTGTGCATGGTAAAAAGTGGATTGCCTCTATGCTGCTTATTAGATTAACAGAGTCCTGAGTTATTTCGGGTGCGGGTCCATTCCAGGTACATTTCAAAATGGATGTGACACTGTGGGCTCTGCTTACCATCTTCCCAATGATGAGCTGTTTCTGGTGATGAAGAGACCTTGCAGCATAGTCTTCAATTGCTGTACTAATGGTTTGTCTTATAGCTCCATGTGGCACCTTCTTTTGATCATTTCTGTCACACATGCCATTTCTTACCTATCTGATTCAATGCCAGAGCGTGACTCTCCGTAACTCGACATTTCAGGATTCTTCAAAAAAGGTTGTGTTTGTGGGTTGGCTGGCCCACCCACCTTCACTGAGAGAAACAGTACAATAATTTGTCAAAACCAGCATATCCCTGCTATTTTCTCTACTTTGAAATAGAAACAGCATCTTTTTTCCTGCTTTTATATGCAATTTAATTTTCTTTTCTTCATCCATTTAGAAAATGATTGATACATAAAGAATTCCCACAATAATAGAAACATTTGTTTATGACTGAATATGTTTTTAGAATATGTCTCTGTAAAACTGCACACACACCTCCTTCAGAGACTGCCGCACATCTCCTACATAGACTTCAGACCATCCAGAACGCCGCAGCCAGACTCATCCACTGTCTTCCATGACAAACCCACATCACACCCCACCACAGGCAATTCCACTAGCTCCCCATACAGACGAGGTGTTATTTCTAGCTGGTCACCCACCCATACATGGCTCTAAATGACCAAGGGCCCGCCTACATTAACCAATGCCTGAACTTCCACTAACCATCGAGAAGACTGAGCTCCACCTTCCTTTCTCTTGCCCATGCTCCTGCATCTACCAAAGCAGACGTGGAGGATGCTATTTCTCCCACATCGCAGCAAAGACATGGAACAGCGTCCCCATACAACTCTGTACCACCACCTCACTTCCGGAATTCTGAATTGCCCTCAAGACCTGGGTGTTTGAATAAGTCTCCGGGACCTGCTAGCACCTGGATTCCCTATCTCATGATTAGCCGCACTTTATAAATCCTGATTGAATGATTGCTTGATTGATTGCCCTTTTCAGGAGCTAGTGATGGACTACCTGTCCAAGTGTTCAACAGGGCAGATATAGAGCCCTGCAACGACCAGCACCTATCCTTGCCAGTGCTATAACTGTGCTTTGTAACCTATGGTGTAGGAGCCATTTCCAGGAGCTAGTGAGGGACAACCTGTCACAGTGTTCAACAGGGCAGAGGTGGATCCCTGCAACGACCCAAACCTGTGCTTCCCAGCAGTATAGAGTGTGCCTTGTGATCCGTGGTGTGGGACACAATCGGGCAAAGCCCAGGCGAAGGGCAGGACCGTAATGCATCTGTCAGCACCAGGAAGAGGCAGGGCCCCCCACCCCTGCCCGTCTTGCTGGTTGCCTTTTGGTTTTTCCTGGCTCGACTTGGAGATTCACCAGGCTCAGGACATAAGAATAGGTAATTTTCTTTGGCTCTTTTGAGTCACGCTGGTTCGGAGTTATCCCCATCAATATTGGTCATGGCTGGTCTTCATCAGAACCTTCACTGGCAGTTTTTCTAACCTGTCATTGTACTGGAACATTAGCTTTCTGGACAGGTGGTATCTGTATCTTTTCACTGGGGACCTCAATTTTGATATAACGAACTTTGTGCTTTGACTTCTTTTTTTATATAGCACTATTTGTGGGAGTTGGGGCTGCACTGTTCCTTTTTTCACTTGGGGGCCTAATAATATTCAGATTTTGTGAGGGTGTTGTGTTGTTTGTGGGATTTTGATCAGGGGGAACAGAAAAGCATCCATCACCAAGTTATTGTCACCACACACTGCTCCTCGAGTTTCCACCATTGAGGGTTTTCTAAACTGGGCTGTGGGGATTGTTTCAAAGGAGATTGAGCTGGCTGAACTAAGGCTGCCCTGACTAGAGACAGCCTTCCCCTGTCCTCTCCCTGTTCCCCTTGTTGCCTTGAGGTTCCCAGGAGGGTGGAGGTGCTGGGAGGTACAAGTGATATCAGTGAAATGAGGGAGGACCACGGGGGTCTTCCCGAGGTCGCGTCCCCACTTCCAAGGGGGGGGGGTAGCTCAGTGGGTCATGACCCTAGACAACACACTCTGAAGCCCCATTGTCAGCTCAAGGTGCAAGCAGAGGGGACATGTGGCAGATCCCCACCAAAAGAACACTCTAGCTAATGTGGTTGTTCAAACTGACTCACACTAACCCTGCCTCCTGCGGTTTTACTCCTCTACTGTGGGCCTACTCTCTGAGTTCAAGACTGTCTTAAGTGCCAAACTAAGGGGATCATTATGAACACGGCAGAAACAAACCTTATTTCCGCCCGCCGGCTCACAGAAAGGCTCGGCCGGTACATTGACGGAGCCACCGTCAATGCCTCTGTGCGGCAGGTACAGTTGCACCCGTCGCGCAGCATGGGCAGTGCAGGGGCCCCCAGGAGTGCCCCGGGGTACACCCTCCGCCAGCCTTTTCCAAAAGGCTGGCGGGAAATTAAACATTATCCGCAGGGTAGCGCCGCTACCCTGGCAGATGGTGTTTCATCCCGCTGCCAGGCTGCCTGATGGCGGGAGCCTGACGGTGGGTGGCGGCTGCCGGCTGGCGGCTTCAGCCGTCACTGCCGGCATGGCGGGCCGAACCGCCATGATCATAATGAGGGCCTAAATCTAATTTTATCTAGGTTAACTCAAATTGAATCCTGACTATTAATTTGGGATCATATTTATATTGGGGGACTTTTGCAGAATGGGCAGCACACCTCACCTGAGATGATCAACCCCTCTGATCTTGCTCCATCATGTAGGAATGGCATGCCCTCTAAGGATTTAGGTGCTCCGGCATGTATTCCTCAGTCTTTTAGGTGCGCAATTGGCACCTCTTTGGTTTCCTAGGGCCAAGTCGTTCCGGTTTAGCTCCCACATCCCAGCCCCTTCTCTTCCTTCTAAGACTGGGGTGGTGCTCAACCTGCTCCCAGAAGCAACTCCATATGTGGTGGTTTTAGGGAATGTTCTGCCTCAGTCCAATTCTATACCAGAATCTGGTGATGAGTTGAAAACAAAGTGGTACATTGGTTCAACTTGCATTCAAATGTTGGTCTGGGGATTTCTGATTCAATTAATATGGTTTTTTAGGGTTATCTGGCTGGGCCCGGACAGTAAGAGTTGGGCAGGGGATTATCTGGTGGTAATTTTTAACCATCCTACCATTGCTGCATGCATCCTGCCCTCCCTGAGTCCACTGGGGCATTTTAACCGATCCAGCATCATTGCTTTTCTCCAGGGTCTCTTTTATAAGCCAAAGAAGATTTGTCACCATTTTAGGAACCAGGTATGGCAGAAGTGTGACTTCCATTGCAGTTTTCACGCAGTCCCTTGCAACTTCCAGCCTTGAGTCTATCAAACAGATTTGCTCCTTTAAGCAATCTCAAGGCATGTGATTGACTGAGCTCCCCTGGTTCACCCCATTTCTTCCTAGGTCTGTCTCGTCCCCAGATATTTTTGTGGTTGGCAATCAGAACAATTTGAAGTTATTATCAGGGAACATTGCATGGTTATCTGCCACGTTTATTGATCTCGCCCGGATGCAGTTTGTCAAATCCTATCAGACCCTTTGTCTTCAGGAATCATGGGAAGTGAAAAATACTTTCTTTCTAGAAGGATACAAAACCTGTTTCTCTGCTTCAGTGCCCTCGGTGGGGGGCAGGGCTCGTGGGGGTGTGTTTACTTTTGTTGCAGTGGATCTGTGTGGGCACGTTAAGGACCTGAAATGGGATGCGCATATCTTGCAGGGGCTAAAGATATTGGTCCCACGTTCAACACTGATAGTTCTGGTTAAATTTTATAATGCAAGGGCGGTGCCAGATGGGGTTTCTATCGTCACCATTTGAGCTTTGCTATGGATTTCCTGTGGGAGCAGGGCCCCAGAGGGGAGTTGAAAATGCTAGTGGTGGATTTCAATTGTCATCTATGTGATAGTCCTCTGGCATCTGCAGTTACTAAGCCCAAATGTATGTTGAATGAGGGGCGCCACCTCGTTCCTACCAAGAAGGGTCTAGAGCTTGGTACTATTCTAGACATTTACAATCTTGTCTCAGCTCCTTTGTTCCTGTACATCTCTGATTTTAGTATCATTCAAAGCACTTTTAGTGATCATAATGCCCTGTCCTTAGTCATTGAGAGAGTAACTGTTGTTAGGGAGTGGGTGGAGGAGCAAAGGGAGCTCTCCCCTGTTGACTAAGGTTGCATATTCATATGGATTCAGGTGGAACCATTGCAATTTAAATTGTCCCTTTTCTCTAGTTGTGAGCAGGAGCTCTCCACCTGTCTGGACCCAAGTGCCCCAGAGAGGGATGTCTTTCAGGCATCTGCGGGCACTGCTCAGAAAGCCTTAGCACCTTTGTGGTCCCTGTGACAATTCCAGGCTAATAAGAACCCAAATGGTTTAATAAGGTTTGATCAAGGAGCCGTCAGTGCTTAAAGGCAGCTTTTAAGCAGGCCCCCAGGAACAGGAACCTTGTTACCTTTTGCAGGTTGGTGTACAAAAAGACTCAAGTCAATCGTAAATCCACCCTGCGACAAATTGCTTGGGAAGAGCTAGAACCAGCGTGGGAGCATAGAGATAGCTCTCTTTTTTTGAAGGGTGACAAACAGCCCTTGTTTTATGGAGGGTTCCAGTTCGGCAACATGCCATAATAGCTCAGAGCAACAATGGGTTGATCACTTTGAAGGGGTTTCTAACTCTAGGGTGGAGGGAGCAGACAGGGTGGAAAGGGTTAAAAGTACGGCCAGTGTGGTTTTCACCTTAGACAAAGTTGCAGAGGGCATTTGTGCGTTAGCTCAAAACAAGGCCCCTGATGTGATACCCCGGACTTGTTTCTGGACAATATAGAGATCTGGGACCCTGTTTTGAATGTTGTCTTAAATGCTGCGGCATGGGTAGGAGTGCAGCCTCGTGGTTCACAAGGGTGATTGTGGCAGTCTTTAAGAAGGGATATAAGGATAACCCTCATTGATTGATGCTGTACTTAAGGTGCTGGGGAGGGAAATTATAAATAGGCTGAGTGAGTGGACTGAAGCTAATGATATATTTTCTGAGGTCCAATATGGATTCAGACCTTGAAGACTGATACCCAATCAATGTCTGAAATTATACTTAATTATCAATAAGTATTCTGTAGCCCAGTTAGAATCCCGCCACCTGGCATTCATGGACCTTACGTCCGCTTTTGATTGCGTTAACCGTGTGAAATTGTGGGGGCTGCTGCTCGCGATAGGGGTGGATCAGAACATAGTGGGCCTTTTGTCTCACCTACATTCTGACACCTCGGTATCAGTGCAGTTCTCTCAAAGAACCAACCTCTCTCTATCTTTTCCCACCAGTAGGGGTGTTCGTCAGGGGTGTATTCTTGTACATTTCCTGTTCACCCTTTACGTTAATGGTCTTGAGCACGCTCTTCTCACGGTTAAGGCAGATTGCCCAAAGGTGGGATTGAGATCACTCCTGGTATTGTTACATGCTGATGATGCTGTTCTCATAGCTTGAACTGCTCTGGGTCTGCTGCTACTTTTTGACAAGTTTGTTGCCTTCCTAAGGCGTTTAGATGTGGCAGTTAATTTCACCATGTTTTACGTCATTGTTGTTGGCCAGTGATCTACTAGCTCTAAGACCTTTAAGGTGGCCAAACATTCACTGACAAAAGTCCAGGACTTTTCTTATTTTGGGGGTATTATTTAATGTGAACAAAAACAGGAAGCCCATGGTTGAGGAGAGGAGATCCGAGCTTGTCAAGTCCACTGGGGCAATGGCCAGTTTTGCACATAGACTGGGTTCTTGGTCACCATGTGTTCTATTTAAGATCTACCAGGCTAAATGTGTGTCACAGATCCTGTATGGCAGTGCGGTCTGGGGATACTTGAAGATTGATAAAATCCAGATCGCGGAGAACCATTTTTTAAGATGGCTGTTGCAGGTCGCTCATAGTACTCCGGCCCTTTCAGTCCATGCGTAGCTTGGAATAAGTTACCTAACTAACACACTTGCCCTTAAACCTCTGTTGTGCTGGGTTATAATTTGGACCACAGAGGAACTAAAACTAAACAGACAGATCCTTTTGGTCTGCTTGTCCCTTGACCACGTACATAGAATCCCCTGGATTGCTTAAGTGAAGGCTGTTTTTGCAGTCTTGGGAGAGCGTATATATTTCTTAATCCCCATTCATTCTTGTCCATAGAACTGAAAAGGACAAAGGATCTATTTCTAGAGCATGCCTTGTTAGCTAGAGAACAGGCAGAGTTGATGAAAACACGAGGGGGTCATATGTTATCAAAAACAGTCCTGGGTATAAGGCCTTACCTATTACAGGTATCCAATTTGAGGGACAGATTTGTCTTCGCAAGGTTTAGATTTAACTTGTTATATCATCCCTTGGCATCACCTAGCGACTGGGCTCAACCAGGTTCTATGTTACCCTGCCGCTGCAACACTAGGTCTTCGCAGGACACTTTACATTTTGTAATGTTCTGCAAGTATTTTAGTTTGCTCAGAAAGCAGTTTATTGTCCTACTGCTGAAGCCCATGAATTTCACCCAAGTACGCCCTGAAGTTATGTATTTGCAGATGCTCCCAATGATCATGTTTTATATGCTGTCTAGGCTTTCTAGACCCGAATGATTTATGTACTCCTGCTAATGGGTTGCTTTTTAATTCTGTTTGTAGGATGCTTGGTAATTAATTTGTATTCTTTTTGTTTTATGCATATGTGTTATATTTGTGTGACTGTATGGGCCTATGTTTATTTTTCTTTTATGGATGGTTTTACGGTTGAATAAAGTTTTTGTGATAATGATTGATTGATTGATTGATTGAAAACAAGTCTGCACACGCTCATGGTAATAAAAGAAAGCACATGATATCTCCTCACCCGTTTAAATCTAAGGATCTAGACTTACAAGAGCCTTCTTTTAATAACATTTTGGGATCAATATAAGCCCTGTGCAGCAGTAGTGATGTCATCAGTCTGTACATTAAACATATTTCTAGAGACATCGCTGGCCTCTCCATGAAACTCTGCCGACAATGAAATTAAAATGAGAGATAACCAAATTAAAATCAATCAACTGGCTTCATTGGTCTCAAAAGTTCGACCTATGACCAAGCTACTTCTGGATTTAGATAATTGAAACAGACAATACAATCTCCCGATGTTCAACCTTCTTGAGAATACTGAAGGACAAAATTGTTGTGTGTACTTGAAAAAAACTTATACTCAAACTATTGAACAGCAAATTCACCAAGAGATTTCAAATTAGTAAAGCTCACCAAATTCCAATACACAGGAACAATGGCCAAACTAATCCACAACATGTTGTATCTAAATTACTGTCATCATGATATTGTCATGATAAAAAAAGGCAACCTGTGAGATAATGGTTGAAGGTGATAAAATCTACATTTACCAAGATTGTGCAAAAGAAACTGTGGACACATATAAACAATGTGACCTTGACAAAAAGACCATGGATATAATATATGGTTTTCTTGACTCTCAAACATGAGCTTATGGAAAATGGCATTATAAAACCTTTCAGTACTCCCAGAGATTTAATTGATTTCCTTGATTAACATTACCATCATATGAACATGGATGAACAAGAAATTGAAGACATTTAGTTAACACAATCCAGACTACTGCAGTCCTTTATAACATATCACTTAGTTGAGACTAGCTTATGGTGCCGTGGGTATGTTTCTGTGTTGTACTCGCCCCACTGGGTTTCATTAATTTTGAGTGTTAAACTTTAAATGTTTGTGTTACATGTTGTTTGTATTGTTTGTTTTATTTCTCTTGTTTGTATTTTGTTAGTCCTGAGCTACTTTATAATTATAATTTTAATAGTACTTCTGATCTTACTTTTCCTACTTGTTTTAACCAACCAGCTGTAGACAAATAACTTCAAATTGTTTTCTTAAAGGTCAAAGTGCTTAGACCTCCAGTTAAATGCAGTGAAATAACTGAATACACCTCTAGGCATAAGGAAGATATTTGCTTAATTCAAGAAACAGATATTAATGATACAATTTCAGTCTTTATGGGTAAAGATTGAGTGCTGTTTTATTTTTTTCAGCAGCTTGTAGGTAGAAGAATTGTGTTGCCATACTTTTTTCAACAAATCTTTCTTTTCAAATTCTACATAGAATCAGAATCAGAATAATGTATTTGTACAGTTGTTTAAAATTGTTACAAACATTGAGTTTTTCAATTTATTTGAACAATATAATGTAATCAGTATTTGAAATAAAATTAAAAGTTGTCAGCAATGTTCATATGCATCCTTCTTTACATGATAAGACCTCTATGTGTATAGGCAGCCTTCTTGAGGGAAAAGTAAACTTGGCAATTTGTTTGGCTTTGACAAACAGCAGAGTATTTTTAAGGGACATGACTTCCGAGGACAGACAGTCCGAATTCTTCAGGTATTCTTTTAATGAATAGAATAAAAAAGTCATGATCATTTCCTGTCAAGTTGAGTTAAGAATGTGTTGGTTCTGTCACATGAGTGTTGGACCTTTTAGGGCACAGTGGCCCAAGTTTGGCAGGTCACCCGTCACCTGATCCACCAATGATCGGTGAATTTAAGGTGGCCTCTGCAAGCATCAGAAATTTTGCTAATTGACAAGACATTATTGGATCCCAAGAATTGAAGCAGAGCACTAACCTGCCCTGCATGTGCGTATGCCCCTTTCTAAGATGGCCTGGTGCAGAAACAACTTCATATTTTCATTAGGGCATTACAAATGCATATTAGGTTGGTGAGATCTTCTCTTGACAGCTGATACAACTTCTATAACATAGTTTCTGACGTTTTCTGTGCCAAACTAGTATGTTTTCCAAAGAAGGTACATTTCCAAACTTATATTGCAACATTTTTTATTTTAGCTGGAGTGAGAATCCTGCCTTCAAATACTGTTGGGGAAATAGCGGTTTATAGTTCTGAATCAGCATCGAAGCATGTCACTGTGAAAAAAGGCCTCTTTTGACATGGTAGCCCCCACTGTTTGCCTGGAAAATGATGTGGTTTCAAACTGTAAGTTCCCTGGGCCCCTGCTAAACAGGTTCCCAGGGCCTTTCCACAAAACTGTACTATGTTTGGCACTTCAGCCAACTTTGTTAGTCCCTAGTAAATGCTACCCCTGGTACCACAGGAAAGGGTACTGAAGAGGGGCCCCCAGAAATACAGCACCAATTGTGCCACTCTGAGAGGCTGCATACCAGCCTCAGGCAGACTGCCATTACAAGTGCATGACAAGGTGTACCCAAAGTTGCAAACTTGACATGTCACTCACTAAGAGTGCCATGCTTACTAACAATTCATGCAATATAGGTTAGTCACCCCTCTAGCAGGCCTTGCAGCCCTAAAGGCAGGATTCACTATAACACATGTGAGGGCATATGTGTGCATGAGCAAAAATGCCCCTACTGTCTTTGTTAATCCTTAGACATAGTAGGTGTACATGGAAGCCATAACCAATGCATGTGGGGGTAACTGGTCATTACAAGTTCCCCAGTTACATGATGGCCTTTCTGAACCCTGAGTTGTTTGGCATCAAACAACTCAGTATAACAAACCCACACTGATGCCAATGTTGGATTTATTATAAAATGTACCGAGAGGGCACCTCAGAGGTGCCCCCTGCAAACCGTGACAGCCCTGACATGGCTGCTGACTGTTCCTAACCAGTGTGCCACCACCAGACATGATTTTGGACTTCTGAGGTAAGAGCCTTTTGCTCTCAGGAACCAGAACACAAAGCCTTCCCTCAGTAGAGGTGGTACACCTCCTTCTTCAGACAGGCACTCTACACCAGGGGTCAGCTTTAAAGGCTTTGCCCCCTTTGAAATCTGACCAACGCCTCTGTTGATAGCAGCAGATGGCCGCCCAACAGTTTTACCCCCACTGTAGGTGGGAAAACTGGCTGGAAACCTAGCACGAAAAGGAGTGGCCATCCTCAGCCTGCACCACCCCTCAGGTGTGGCAGACGAGGTGACCACTCCATTTCATTTTCCTCCATCTTGGATGGCAGTAAAATAGCCAATCAGGGTTAAGGATGTGAACCCTTCTCACAGGAAGTGGTCAATTAGTGGGTGTAGCCACCGTAAGGTAGGTGGCCCATTGGCCACTAACAGGTAGTCCTCCTAATGCCCCCTAAATACAGTATTTAGAGGGCATCCCTAGACTAAGAACTCAGATTCAACGGACAAAAAGAAGACCAGGACAAAGAAGACCCTAGGCACGAGAACTGAGCCCTGCTGCAGAAAGGAAAAGGTGCCAAACCCTGCCTGCTGCTCCAAGGTCTCAACAATCACCGCTGATGACGCCTGGAAATCTGAAGGACTCTACAATACCCCATAGCACCACCAGGCTTAAAAAATTGCCAAGAACCTCCCTTTGAGTGAAGGTATCACTCCCTGCACCCAGTAGGCAAGGAACCCACAAACTCTGGTAAAGTGAATACCTGCTGACCAATGACCCGGACCCAGCAGCCCAGCTAAATTCCATACAACAGCCCTTACGAACAAGAACTAGCACCATACCAAGCTTGGTGGCACAGCAACTCTTCAAGGCTGTGGCTTACTACTACCTGTGGTACCAGACCCCAAATGTCCAACACCCAGAAGCAAAGTCCACTCCGGCTCCCAAAAGTCAAGAAGCAAGCACCAATCGAGGGACTTCAGAGCACCCAAGAACCAACTCCTTGAGTGGCCCTGCTGACCTGGAATCTACCTTCCAAGTGCCTGCTCCTGACTACGAGGACTTCAAGAGTCACATCTCCTGGCAGACCTATCTGCACTCCACCGGGAATCCCTGGCCCTTGTATCGATCAACCAGCTGTGCTCTATGGGTCCACTTGCAACCTCGCCCATCCAAGAGGACGCACTGGTCTTACCTTTAAGTCCATCTTTGCGGTGTGTTCCTAAGTGATCTCCTTCTCCTTCAGGAGCCAGCTCCAAGACCTTCAGCCACTGCTCCCGTTAGAACCGGAAACCGTCTGGCATTTTCCGGCTGGCCCATTGGACACTTCGACGACCCCAACTGAAAAATAGAAGGTGTCATTTGTTAGAGCACTGCCTGATTTTATATGCATTTTTTAAATTTCCCAGTGATTCCTATGGTGTGTAATTACACGCAGAAATGCATTATTTTCTAAACTTTGAAAAATCATAACTAAAAAAGTACTAACCATATATTGGTGATCTTGGTCTTAAAAATGTTATAAAAATCTACATTATTTTTGTAAATTGGTCTCTAGTTATTCTTCCAAGTGTGTGTTCACATTTATTGATACTGTGAATACAGCAAATGCTTTGCACATTCCCTGGATTAACCTAACTGCTCATCCACACTATTACAAAAACAGAGCATTAGGTGCTCTGCTTTTTACCTCGGGATACCAAAGTAGGGTTGCATAGAGTCTCTGCACAGTGCACGTCATTTTTGTACACCATATAATGAGACAGCCTCTTACCACCGTCGTTTTGAAAAAATGGTCCTGTCTTCTTGTACAGATCTTAGTGGCATTGTTTTAAATACTACTGTCTTAAAAGACAAATAGTTACACAGTATTTCCCCAAGGGTGTTGATTTTTTTTTCATTCTACATAAACGTTGTGCTACTAAGGGTAATTTTTTTTTTTTTGGTAAACCATGTTTTTTTAGTTTTATATAGAACGGCATAAAAACCCAACAGGTCACTGGTACAATCGGCACAGTTAAGAGAACGCACCATGACAAACTGATGTACACAAGAGAACCACCACCACACTTGAAGGACTGCACACATCCCCCTATGATAAAACTAGGCTCCTCGCCCCGTCACAGCTCCCCCACACCTTTGTATATTTGGCTGGGCATCCTCGTGCTCCATAGACCAATTTCTTCTGCTGAGCACACCAGTCCACCCCGACGGCACTTTGCATTCGCAAGGGCGGTCCCGGCCTTCCAGTTCACTGCAATGTCTGTCTTGGCCACCAAGCAGGCCGCTCCCATGAATGTCCGATGCGCTCTGCTGGAACCCACCCCTGGGAGAACTAGCAATGGAGCAACCTCAACTTCCACCTGTATAACTCCTGAGATCTCTCTGAGCACCGCCCTCCAGTAACTGGTTATATGAGGACAAGTCCACACCATGTGAAAGAAGTCTGCACTGAGGCTTGCACATCAAGGACATTCTGCCTGGGGCCATAGGCCCGCTCTATGTAACTTGTCAGGTGTGAGGTATGCCATATGAAGAAAGTATGTTTGCACCACTTGGAGTCGGGAGGTCATGGTCAGAGACCGCAGGGCTATCAACACCTCCCTCCAGTCTCCATCGTCTATCGGGCCCATCCACCGCTCCCATCACTCTCGGAGCTTATCAGGCGTTTGGGTTGTGCTAGTAACTAATGTGCGGTAGATGCGTGACCCTCCTTTACCCAGAGCGCCCATCATAGTTTTGGCTTCCACAGGGCTGAACTCTGGGAGGTCCGTCCCCGCCCGAATATGCGCCTGTAATGCGTGCCTGAGTTCCAGATATTTGTGAAATTGGGACTTATTAAGCTCAAATTGCTCCTGGAGCTCCTGAAAGGACCGCATGTGGAAGCCGGTCCAAACATCACCCAGCTGGGAGATACCTATGAGATCCCATTTGTGGAACCCCTGAAGTGCTGAGACTTCCCCAGCCACAGTCCCTGCCACAGCGGTGTCTACTGGGTGAGACGGCACCACCACCCTGTCATCCGCTGCGCGGCCCTCCACCCCGCCAACACCGCCCAAATCACTTCTGGATTGGTACGCGGCATGGGGTCACCGTACAGCATCCCCAACAAACCAGAAAAGCCCATCATCAAGAGTTCTAACTGATACGCAGGATCTGACAGCCCCCTCCCAACCAGTCATAGATGACCAATAAATGCATTGCTAAGTAGTAAAGGTGGAAGTTGGAGATCCCCAATCCCCCTTCGTAGACATTCCCCTGACAAGTATGGAGTGCTAGCTGGGGACGCGGGCCATGCCAAAGGAACTGCCGCGCCACTGCCTCCATCTCATTAAACCACCTCCTGGGAATATGGTGTGGAAAGTTTTGAAGCATATAGAGGAGATGAGGAAGCACCATCATTTTATATAGCGCAATTCGACCCAAAATGTTAAGGGGTAGTGACCGTCAGCGCTGGAGGTCATTCTTGACTCTCTGAGTTAAGAGTGTCACATTGAGGGACCAAGCCAGCTCAGGTAAGAGCGCTACATGCACCCAGAGGTACTGGAAACTGTTACGCCGGAGGGGGATATTATGCTGCCAATCATAGCTGTCCCTGGCTGGGCTCAGTGGAACCAGGAGAGACTTACTGGGGTTAACTACCAGACCTGACGCCTCTGTGAACAGGCCTAAGAGCTGCAACACCCGAGGCCTTCTGCTAGCTGGATTTGCCAAGAACACCAGTACATCATCTGCTATAACGCAATGCAGTCTTCTTGCCCAGTGGGCCAGGCCCACCCATCAATCAAAGGATCCTCCCTTATCAGCCTCGCCAGTAACTCCATCGCCAGCATGAACAAAAGTGGGGAGAAAGGGCAGCCCTGAGGAGTCCCCCACCGGATGGGAAACGAATCCGACACTGCCCTGTTCACCTGCACTCGGGCTGTGGGGTTAGACTAGAGGAGCTTCACCAACGCTCGAAATCGTGGGCTAAACCCGGCCCTCTCCAGCACCCCTCGGAGATAGGACCAATCCACCGTATCGAACGCCTTCTCGAAATCCACCAAAAGGAGTGCCAGCGGAGTGGTCAAGAGGGCCCGGTTAGCCAGAGCCACATGCACCCATCTGATACAATGCCTAGTACTCCAATTCGCCATAAAACCACACTGGTCCGAGTGTATCAGTGAGGCCAACACTCTCCTCAGTCTGACAGCCAGAACTGTGGAAAAAATCTTAATCTCTGTGTTAAGGAGTGAGATGGGACAGTACTCCGAGCAGCTCAGCGATGGAGGCTTTGTCTTGGGAATTACTACACTAGTTGCCTAATCGAGCCTCGGCGGGAACCCCCCCCCCCCCAGTCTTCTCTGCCTCCTCCAACACAGCTAGTAAGTGAGGGGCGAGCACATCCCGAAACTTGCTGTAGAGCTCAGCTGGAAACCCGTCAGGGCCTGGGGTCTTACCCGCAGCTAACTCAGATATAGCGGCTCCAATTTCCTCAACACCTATAGGTTCGTCCAAATCCTGCCTGTCCGCCACCAAAATCTTCGGAAAGGATACCTCATATAACAAGGGATGGTCCCTCTCCGCCTGGGGTGCTCCTCATACAATCTCGCATAAAGGCGGCAAAGCTCTGCATAATCTCGCAAGGTGAACGTGAAACCGTTCCCGACTCATCAACGACTTCTGGAACAATCCTCCCCGCCATCGGGCCAGTCGCTATCCAGTGTAGAAGCTTGCCATTTTTGTCTCTCCACCCATAAACCCGAGCCACAGAAGCCCGCGACACGTGCTTCGCCATCTCAAGGGTGACGTGCCTAATCTCTTGCCGAGTCAGGACGAGCTGCCTCATGATTGCTTCACTTTCGGCCTCAGCAAGTCGGCCTTCCAGAGGCACCACCTGGGCCTCCAGCACTGACACCGTCTGACTACGCACCCGTTCCCACATGCGAACAAGATGTTTGATATGCCCCCGAAGGGTGGCCTTACAGGCAGTCAAAAGTGTACCCCGGGACGACACCGAGCCAAGGTTAATAGAGAAATATTCTGACAGGCAGTCTCCTATAGCCTGGGCATAATCGATATCCTGAAGAAACCAGGCGTTGAACCGCCATGTCGGGCGCCTACCCGGATCAACGTCATCCAGTTGAGGCAAGAGTGGAGCATGGTCCGAGACCCTGTGTGGAAGCAATTCCACCCCTGTGACCCGAGGTACATCGAGGGCTGGAACAAGAAAGAGGTCTATCCTGGCGTGTGTGCGGTGTGCTGCCGACGTGTGGGTGTACTGCCACACACGGGGCTGCCATATCCGCCATACATCACAGAGATCGAGACCCTCCACCCATTTAAGCAACCCTGACACTCTGGCAGCCTGAATCGAGGACAAAGGTCCCATGATGTCCAACTCTGGGTTCAGTACAGAGTTGAAGTCTCCTCACAAAATAGTGAGCCCCGGGGGATGCCCTGCCACCACGTCCCTAAGGGTCATAAGAAAACACCGTAACGCTCCCAGGGGGGCATAAACACTGAGGATATTGATGGGGCACCCTCCCACCAGCCCGGAGTTCACCACATACCGGCCCAGCAGATCCGGGTAAGAGCTAGTCACCAACATGGGTAAAGAACGGTGTAGTAAGATGGCCTTCCCCCTTGAGCCTCTGGAAAAGCCCAAAGGATAGACCCTGTCGTACCCCCATCTCATCAGCACGGGGCATTAAGTGCCAAGTAGATGGGTCTCCTGCAACAGGACCACTGACTGAGCGAAGCGACGGGGGTGCTAAACACCGCTGACCGTTTGATTTTATCCAGGAGCCCATTTACATTCCAGGATAGTACCTGTTTAGCAGATTCGGACCTAAGCAAGGGATCAACGACAGTGTGCCCCATGCGCCCACCAGACATTTCCATTGTGGCCTGTTAAGCCAACCCTGAAAAGTAAAACACTGAGTCAACCATAACAAAATACAGCTAAAAAACCCTGAACTCCCGCCAACTGCTCCCCACCCCATACTTCCACCCCAGAATCATCTGTCACCCCAAACAGTAGGTACAGAGTGTCTACAGTAGGTGTGGAGTGGTGGACCCCTCCATTTGAGTCAGAGTCTCCAATGTGGCTGGCCACTGTCCCTTGCCTCAACTCCGGGGGAGCGCTCGCTCACATCTCCCAATTGCACACAGTACACAGATTCAGAATCAGGAGAGCAAGGGAGATTGGTTCAGGCTCTCGCCCTCTACATCCTGAGTCGGCCTCTTCTCCTCAGGGCCATCCGGTGAAGTCTCTCCTCCAGAGGGAGTCTGGTCCGGCCGAACATCCTCTGCCAAATCCCCACAAAGACCACTTCTCCTCCGATGGGACCGGGTGTGCCTGTGGCTCCCCCGCACTCCCAGGAAGCCAGCCTGGCCCGCTGCCGATGGTCCACTCCCCAGCCCTGGGGGGCTCCTCCGAGTCACTCAGCACTCTTCCTTGAGCCACTCCCAAGCAGCCTCCGGCGAGTCAAAGAAAAAGGATTTCCTGTCACTAATGGTAAATTTTAACATAGTAGAGTCCAGATTGATAAAACTGTTTCACATTTAGTTAATATGCATGCTCTAACATCGTACGGCCCAACCATTGTAAACATATTAATACTACAATTAATAAACTTTTCATTGTTATTTTAAACATTGGTGGGATACAAATATCATAAGAGATCCTTGATAATACAGTGTTGCTTGCACTATGAAACAACAGCTTGTAAACAACCCCTTTATATTTCACTGAATGTGCTGCCCTCAGGGGATATGCCTGTTTGCTTCCCTGAAGGCAGGTATTCATTGTAATAGGACACGCTGCCTTGTTTTTGCCTTGCACCGGTTTGAAGATGTGTCTTGGCACAAATGAGGACAGTGGCCCCATTTAACACCATAGAGCACATTCCTAGACAGAATACACTATGAGGTGTGCCCGTCTCCTCTCTCCAGCGATTTCTACACATTCTGATTTCAGGGATAGCACTGGCATTGACATGAGATGCACAGTGGCTCTTGCCTCAATGCATTGGCAGCAACTTAAGAGCTTGAGGTGATAGTAGCCTCGGATGCTTACCCTTTGAGCCTTGGGGTGATTCTCACACTTTGCAAAATGAACGGCAAAAATGCACTTACCAAAATTGAATGTGTCCTTGTGTAATGTTACTGGTGCATATAAAGTGCTCCAATACCTTCAGGTCGTTTCACTATATAAAACCGCAAACAAAACAGCAACCCTCATTAAATTTCTCTTCCCATCCAAGACACAAGGACACATGGCACCACTGGTAGATGCCAGGATCCACTCACCAAAATGTGGCTCCTGGGAAGACCTACCGCCATCTAACTATGGACGTCAATTGACACCACACGCCCTTAGACCTTCATTTTCACACACATACAGAGTCATACTTACATACACTCTCTCCATAAATGCACAAAAGGCACACTTAATAGCATTTTTTACTTACCTCAGCTGGCATGGAAGGGCACATTCCAGCTAATTGTACTTCATATTCATAACACTAAGAGTGAATTAAAAAAATTATAGTTATCGTTTCAAGAATTTTGGATTCTATTAAGGACACAGAGGTGAGGATTATGCTTTCTCTTCACTTTACTGACAAAACAACAGCCAATGAAATAAAACGTAACTTGAAACTACAACTCCCATGAGCCCAAGTCCATCAATCATGGCTCTATACAGCCAACATAAATAGACTGAACGCTATACTCCGTCCTCTTTCTTTACGAAATCCAAACGTTAAGATGCATAAGAACGTGCAGAACCTTTGTCTATAGAAGTCTCTCCTGCCACTTGGAGCCATTTCCACCATTTCATCTGGTTACTTCAACCCGAAGACATTCCACTTGATCCAAAATGAGGCACTCATGAAACAGTGTTAGTCGTCCCTGTGGAAGACAAATACAGAACTAATATCTATGTATAACATTGGGTGGGTCTTATTCTTTAGTATTACTATGGATTTTCAAAATACAAAATGTATTATGTAAAACATTTATAACAAATATTTATAAAGGTGTACAACAGGTGGGATAATCGTCGTCTCCGTGTCCTTAATAGAATCTAAAATTCTTGACGCAATAGCTAGATTTTTTTTTATTCTATGTGAGGACCGGAGGCTTCGGATTATGCTAGTTTAAAGTCTATTTACCACATCAGATACAACAGCAACAATAGGTTTATGATAAAATACTTTAAAAGTAGAATAATTTGACCAGTCTGCTGCAGCCATAATATCCTCTAATCTAGCCCCAGTTGAAAAAGCTTTAGAATCCATTGCTCGTCTGACTGAGCTCCAAATATGCTTATATCTATACCTGCCTCTGCTAATAACCATTTGACCCAATGAGCCAAAGTTGCTGCAGTGACCGGCCGAAAAGGCTTCTGCAAGGAAATTAACAATTGACCAAAAACATCTTGTCTGAATTCATGTGTACAATCTTCATAAGCCTTTATATATTGAATAACACAACGTTTTTTATTATGCGGAAAAGAAGGGTAAGAAATACATTTTGAAGAAGTTTTAGTATGCCTGGTAATGGAAAACGATACTCCTTCAGGAGTAAATACTCTACCTGATAAATCCAAGGCTTTAACATCTGAAACTCATCTACAGGACAATAAACATAACAGAATCGTCAGCTTAGCTGATAATTGTTTACGAGATAATCCTTCATTATAAGGCCAATTTCTGAGAAAACGCAGAACAATATTAACATCCCATAAAGATATACATTTTGGTTGAGGAGGTTTAACCATACGGATACCCCTAAGAAGTTTACAGATCAAAGGATGTTCTCCAACCGGCTTACCCTGAATATGAAGGTGACCAGCCGACAGAGCGGAACAACAATTATTAATTGTCCTATACGCCAAACCTTGGGAAGCCAAATCAGATAGAAAATTGGCTATGACATGAATTTCTGACCCCACGGGATCCAAACTCCTTGCACCGCACCAACATAACCATTTCCTCCAGGCTTGTTCAGATCTTTTATGAGTGGAGGGAGCCCAAGCCTGGGAGAAGAAAAACAGTGCAGATTCCGAAACTCCAGGCACTTGCCATCGTCACCTGAAAGTCTTCAAGCCATCAGGGACAGCAATCCCTGTAGAATCAGAGGATGGAAGCTGCCTATCGGATCCGTGAGAAGATCCACGCTCACTGGTAACATCACTTGGAAGTCGCATGAAAGAGTCATTGCAGATGGGAACCAAGGTTGTGCGCTCCAGAATGGAGTCACCAATATAACTTCTGTCCATTGGCGCCGAACTTGTGCCAGGATGCGTGGAATCATCGCAAAAGAAGGAAACGCATAAAGTAGTTCCCATGGCCACAGTTGGAGAATGCCATCTGTCCCCATTGACTGAGGATCCGGCTTCCAACTGAAATAACATGGAACTTGATTGTTCAACCGGGAGGCAAACAAATCTACTTGACAAATCCCCCACCGCAGTTGAAGAGCATGGAAAACCTGCGGTTTGAGCTTCCAGTCGCTGCCATCCCGAAGGAAACGTGAATTCCAGTCTGCCGTCATATTGACATGACAAGGAATATATTCCGCTATTACCGAAATGTGTTGTTGGAGACAAAAATGCCAAAATTCCTTCGCAATCTCCGCTAGTAGCCACAATCTGGTCCCCCCCTAGACGATTGATGTACCTGACCGCAGAGACATTGTCCATCCGAAGGAGTATGCAACAATGAGCTTTGCGAGGGGAAAGGGATTTGATTGCGAAAGCTCCCGCTAAGAGCTCCAGACAATTGATGTGATAACTCAGTTATCCCGGTGACCAACGACCCCACGTTTCCCCTGAGCCGCAACGAGCTCCCCAGCCCCACCGTCGGGCAACCAACTCTATTATCACATCTGGACTGGATGTGAAAATCGCTCTGCCATTCCATGCATCCATGTGGGAGAGCCACCAAGATATCTCCATCTTGGCATCCTCCAAGAGTGGAATCAATTCTGAATATTGAAGACTCTTTCGGAGATGAAGGATTTTCAACCTCTGGAGGGCCCTGTAATGCAATGGCCCCGGAAACATTGCCTGAATTGACGATTCCAGATGACCGAACAGGCAAGCTAGTGTCCTCAATGATATAGTCAGAGAGACAAAGGCTCTCCTAAACTCCTTCTTGATTGAATTCCATTTGCTTAGAGGAAGGAGTAACAAAGCTTTTACCGAATCTATCTGAAAACCTAAGAATTCAATACTCTGAGTTGGCACCAACCTGGATTTTTCGGAGTTGATGAGAAATCTGAGATCTTGAAGCAATTCGATTGTCCAACTGAGATGAACAAGAATTAAATATTTGTCCTAAGCCATAAGAAGAATGTCATCAAGATATATAATCAGTCTCATACCTCGCTCCCTTAAGAATTGGACTACCAGACAAAGAAGTTTGGTGAAACACCAAGGAGCTGAAGACAGACCGAAGGGAAGGGTGTTGACATCCACATTGGAATTGAAGAAAACAGCTGTGGGGAGCGAATATTGGAACTGAAAGATACGCATCTTTGAGATCCAAATGTACCATCCAATCTCCATCTCTTAATATATCTCGGAGAAGATGTATCCCTTCCATCGTGAAATGGCGATATACCATCCAAGAATTGAAATGTCGGAGATTTAGAACTAAACGGGAACCTCCCCCTTTCTTTTGCACTAAGAAAATCGTGCTGACGAACCCGTGAGGGTATGCCGTGGTCTGCACCACTGCTCCTTTCTGAATGAGAGCAAAAATCTTCTCTTCGATGATAGTGCGATCTGCGAAGGAAAAAAGAAGAGGGGTAGGAAGGGCCCCTTGAACCAAGGAGGCTTAAAACTCTAATTGGAAACCCTGGACTGTTTGAAGAACCCAAGGGTCTTGAGTGATATTTTGCCATGCTGGGAGAAAATGTTGCACCCTGCCCCCCAAAATTACTTTTGATAAAGGGATAATTCTTACCTGGGTTGGAGGTTTCTTGATTGGAAACACCTCCATGATAGCCTCTGGAGGAACGACCAAGTCCTCTGTAACAATTGGGGTAGAAAGTCTGATACTCTGTGGAACCACCTTGGTTTCTCTCAGAGGCGAATCAGGAAGCCTGGTATCTACGGCCTGGTGCTCAGCCTCTGAAGCACCCGCCCCAGGCAAAAAGAGCATTATTGAATACCTTCTTTATGTTGGACTGAGCTTTATCCAAAGCTGTGAAGGTTGTGACATATTTGCCCAAATCCTTGACGAATTTATCAACAAAAAGCATGCTGTTGGCTAAAGAACCAGCCTCATTAGTTGCCAAATCAGCCAATTTGGGATCTAGCCGAATAAGAAAAGAACGCCTGCGTTCTGTTCACATGGCACAGTTGGCGTTCCCCAAAAGACAGACAGCTCTCTGTGCCTATTGCAGCACGACTTCTGGATCCAAAGGGGTATTTCCTTAGATTGGATAGCAAGATCCAAGATTTTTGTTAATGGGCCTGACAAGTCCACTAACTTATCTTGGCAACCCCGCCAAGCACAATCTAGACCTTTCTTGGGGTCTTTAGAAAATTTGCACAAAAAGGTAGCCATACAGGGATCCAACTCGGGAGTCTCCGCTACTTTACCGAGTAAGGAAGGCCGTGGACCTTGCGACCAGAGAGTATTGCGCACTTCCTTCTCAAAAGTTTAGCGCAGTCTATCTTGCATGTAATGAGCTACCTCAGCTGTAGGAACCCACTTAGTGGAATGTGGATGTATTATATCTTTGGGAGAGAATAAAAGATTCTTACCAGGCGGGTAGCAGCTTCTGGCATGGCATGCCGTGATTTGCATTGCTTTTTGCTCAGAACCGAATCTGTCTGTGAGTCATCCGACTCTGACTTAGACGATGATGGTTCATGCAAGCTTGCTTTGGGAAAATGTTGGATGTTTCCTGAAGGGGGAACCCCCATATTCATGATCATGCAGCACCGAAGCTGCCATCTGTGCCAGAATTTCCGCTGAGGATGAACCACCAGAGCATTGCAGAGAGAGGCCAGATACCTCCCTAGATTCTCCAGCTTGCGAGGCTGTTAACTGCCCTCGCCCAAAAACTCTCTTCTGCCAAAATTAGCCAAAGGCTGGGTAAAAGGCTTCAAGGCCTGAATCGGGACCCTGTTGACGGAGTCTTGCACATGATGCCCAAGTGCTTCCACAAGTTGTTCCTCCATTTGATGCTAAATAGGCACTTCCTGCAATTCCTGATACTGCTCCTCCTCATCAGCGTAGTACGCCATAGTAATATTTGGGAGGAATGGAGGAGTTAACAGGTGGGGGGAAACCCTGAAGCAGGTGAACAGATTTTAGATAGAAACAGCTTAAAAGCTGCTCAGCCAGCAATAATTGTAGTGGAGGAAGCCACCTGCTTTCAAAAGCACTCTCTTGAAATAAGACTGACAACTGAAAAAAAAAAAAATTTAATTGAAATAAATTAAATTAAATAAATAAGGAAACATTCCCCCTGGGCCACGCCCAATTTGTATTCTTGCAGCCTTGTGGGGCGAAATGAGGCAGATAAACTCTTAGGGAAAGAGGCTGTGTCCCGCCCTACATGCGCATGAAGCTGATCGGAAGAAAAACTCCGATCCTCTTATTGTGAGCCTGCTCCCGCTCCACGCCGGCTACAAAAGATAAACAAAAGGGATCAGAGATTCCTGTACAAAGAATATAAGTGTAAGAAAAAGCGACAGCGCATAATATAAAAGTGCGCGCTTGCGTACAAATGCCAATACAGATTAACACAAAACAATCACAAATAAAGGCGCATCACTTAACTGGCTGCTGCAGCAGCAAAGAAAGAGGACAGACTGTAGCATTCAGGCTATTTAAGTTAGTGTAGAGCCGTGATTGGTGGACCTGGGCTCATGGGAGTTGTAGTTTCAAGTTATGTTGTATTTTTTTTGGCTGCTATTTTGTCAGTAAAGTGAAAAGAAAGCATAATCTGAAGCTTCAAGTCCTGACATACAATTTACTATTAGTGTGATAAATTCATAGAAATCAAAGAAAGTGGAGCCCCAGCTGACGTCCATAAGGATGAGCTCACTGTGTTCCTGGTAAAGAATTTGCTGCAGCTGAGGCCAGGGGACAAAGGCAGTGCCAGTGGTAGCAAAGGGCAAGCCAAGGGTCGCAGCTACACCCGACCCCTAAATCACGTCCATGCATCTAACTTCCTTTAGACCGGTCCCCGGCGACTTTGGTGCTATCATGCAGTCCCGGGGAAATAAACATGCTTTTAGTTTTCAAGAGAAAGATGCGCTGGGCGGCTCGGTGAATGCTTCCCGCGTCGGTTTTGCCCCTTCCTGTTAGTGCGTGAACAACACGGCGCTGGGAGAAACCAGAGTTGGCGGACGGCTCCTCTGTAAGCATTCAGAATAATAATAATGCTCCCTTGGTGGAAGAGAGCGCGCGGCACTCACGCCTGCGCCCGTGGCTGATATAGGGAGGGAGAAGAGAGTCCACAACAATCCAATATCACAATAGCAGCAGCAGCACCGGCGGAGAGGCAGACACCGTCTCTCTAGTACAATTAATCCATTGTGCGTCCCGATGAAGTCCTGGACCAATTTAATTGAACCTCTTGCCTCCTCCTGCCTGCTAAACGGCCGCGGCGCCCCTTCGGGGAGGCTGCTGTTTTATCCCGGAATAAAATGGATTAATTGGATTAAACTGCATGTCAGTCTGCTTGCAGTCCATGAGTACAGGGGAAGGTAGGGATAGGCAGGCCGGCGTGATCTGCTGCCATCCTCCCTGTATGCTGCTGCTTCCCGGGCTCTTGCGCCCGACTGAAAGGCAGCGGTTCGAGTCTGGCTGTGCACAAAGGAAAGAGATGATGTCGGGAAAGTTAGACAAGAGAAGGGTACTTGTCGCTCTCTGTCGTGCTGCTTCCTACTGTCGGGGGAGACATGCAAACCGAAGCAATGACTGTGAATCAATTTATTCACGCTGAAGTCATGAACTGCTGTTTTTGTTTTAAATAAAATGACGAGCGATAGAGGTATTACCGCATCTAAACGCGGGCGTAGCTGTTAGCGGTGCAACGGGTGCAGTGACACCAGGGTCCGGACGTCTGAGAGTCCCACTGCACCACAACTATAGCTGTTTTTACTGCGTGTGTGTGTGTGTGTGTGTTGGGGGGTAATCATCTTGCTTGAAAGGGGGGCATGCCCCCCTTTCTAACTCACTGACCATGAAAGTTGTTTTTCCTCACACCGAGAGAAGCGATTGGCTCAATTTACCGAAAAAAAATGCAGGGTGACTGCAGCTTCAGACACGCATCTCACATTCATCTTGGTTCCCCGGGATACAGGGGTACGTACAACGGTGCTGTATCATTAGCAAAGAGGGAAAGCGCGTGCCCCATGGCATAAATATCACGATGATCCAGAGGTGGGTTGCGGCGGCAGAACTTGAGGCAGAAGAGCGATGGAGAGAGTGATCCAGTGAGTGAGCTGTGAGATGCTGAGTGTAGAGAAGTGATTGGATAGAGAGAGGGTGAATGAGAACTGATGGGGCGAGACAAGTGGGGAGGGTAGAGGAGTGATTGGGGAGAGGAACGGCGGGTGTGGAGGAGTAACGGGACGGGGTGATGAGTAAAGCAAGGGTGAGTGTGAAGGATCAAGGCGGCAGAAGGATGGTGAGTGTGTAAGAGCGAAGGGACAGCGGGATAATGAGCGGGGGGAGTGAAGAGGCAGGCAGAGGAGACACGAGGAGGAAGAGAAATGATGCGTGTGGAGGAGTAAAGAGGCAGACGAATGGTACGAGTGAAGTGCAAGGTGATGAGTGTGGTGGAGAGAGGAGACAGCGAGAGGGCAAATGAGGGGTCAGAGAGATGGGGCAGACTGCAGTTGTGTTTGTATAATACAACATGAAGCAATGACGATCACGTCTGAGATCTGTTGTAGTCCTGCGTGCTGCACTGTAAGATACTCTGGTGTGGCCGTGAATCACTCTCCAAGAAGTATCCGTGAGAGGCCACTTCCTTTGTTGTGCATGTTTGGCACAGCATTGATTTCTGGGGTGGCTTGTGTTGAGAGAATAGAGTTTCATGGGTGAAGGTCAGATGGGTGATCCGATCATACAGTAGTCAGTCGTCTTAGCCATGAAGTGAGGCAGAACGGTGTGAGGTGAATAGTCATGGTTTTAGATACATGCCATTTTTCTCTTGCCTGGCATATGCTTTGTATCAGGCGTCTCCAAACAGTAACTCATTAAGTACGGTTGGTCTGCAGCCACCTCTAAGTAGCTCCCCTGTGTGCAGTCTGGTCTAATAAATGATACGAGTTTGCTTGGCTGATTAACATATGGAGACCAACATTGAAACCTGTATATTTGAGATGAAAATGTATATATTTTCATCCTCATAAGCTGATATCTTGGGAAAAAAATGAGTAATAAATCATGTGCCATAGGGGAGACTTATTAAAACATTATTACCTTGGTGCCAGTCATTGCAGCAATGGTTGTTCGGTATTACCTACAGAACGGTATTCCAAATCGGCAAAGTCTTTTTTACTTTACAACTGGGAACCCTGCCTCATGCATAGATATGATGACTGCTGGTAAAGATGGGGGGAGGGCAGTAATGTACTCTTGCCTGACGTGCTAGTACGACACTAGTAATATTATGATCTCAAGATGAACTACAATGAACATACCAAGGGCTTTTTAATGAAAGGGTTGGAGACCCCTGCTTTAGAGTGTCGCTGCTATTTACAGCCAACCTGTTCTTTGCAGTTTTTGATCATTAGAGAAGAGACTTATTCTAGTTAGGAGCGAATTGCAGATCTTGCCAGGGTGGGTAGCAGTATGGTCTGGACAGCTCATTTATTGTACGACAGGCCGAAGGCTGAACCACATATGGCATGTCCTCTTCTTTTGTGTCAAAGAAGAACATTAAAATGCCAGAAATGAGTGCGCCCACAGTAATTTTCCACTGGCTCAGGTTATTTCAAACATTTTCATTCACCATTTTTGTTGTCGATGTGTAGGGGTGTCTGACAACAGACATTTGGGAACAGGAATGTGCGTCAAAGTTGTTGGAGACAATGACAAGATAGACCAGTGGCCTACCGCAAGACGATGGGGTCCCCCGTAGAATGTTGTTAGGGGACCCTAAGGCCTGAGAACTCACAGATGTTCAAACGCTTTAGATTGTCTGAAGGGTGGGCCTCCGGCACCACAGAGACCCGTGTTATGTATCATGATAGACTGAGAATGAGTGCGATCGAGCAGCATGGTGGTGTGTCTGCAGAAGTGAGGTGCTATGTGACAGTGTACGAGCCAAGCACTGTGTAATAGTAAGAATTAAGAGGCGAGTGAAAGTGAGTGAACAAGAGTGAGGGGCTGCATGACAGATTGTAAAGTGTTAAGTTCTATGTAATAGTAAGCGTGAAAAGCTATGAAGGAGCTAAGTGACAGCGAGTATGAAAGAATTAGAGGAGAAATGGAGGTGTGTAAAAGGTAAGGGGTGAGATGTTGTAAGAGTGACGGCTAAACGATGGTGTGAGAGCGATTGGTTAAGTGATAATAAATGTGAAGGAGCGACCTGCGAGAGAGTGAAGGTGGGAGTTATTATAAATGTGTACGACCAACAGTCAATATAACACGTACCCACTTGCAGTAAGTAACCATAACACATGAAACTGTACATCGAATCGTTACACAGAAAAGAGAACTCGACAGTCATTTGGCATAGTGTTTATTATTTCAAGTGTTTACCAATAGTATTAATAAACAATGGATAGGTATGCACCACGTATGGATTTATTTACCTCCAGTTAAAAGCATCAGACACGATCCACACACCCAAAATCAGCCGTAGTGGTTGTCCATGGTTGTCAGGGATGCTCTACCAAGCGATGCCTCAAAAGACTTCCCAAAACTAGCACGATTTGAAAAAAGAACCTGAACTTCGAAGAGCCTGGCGCGTGAGGTGCCTTACATATAGCAGGGGCAGCTCTCCTCTGGTCTGACTCGGAGGGAGCTCGGGGGGTGTCCTGGATTCAGGGGCGATCCTGCGGCGTGAGGCTATCGGGTTGCACTCCCCGCACCCTTCCTCCTCAAGCCCCGTTTCTCGCCGCGCCTGCACTCCGCGTGCAGCAGGGGGCGCTGCGGGCGGGTCTCCGCCGCTTGACGTCAGCCGCGCTCCCACCGCCGCCGCTCCTGAAAGTGGCGAACTCCGGAGGAGCCTCCGAAGCCGCATCCGCAGACCATGGAGCGCGGGCGCCCGCTCGGCAGCAGCGCCCCGGCCGCCTGGGGAGGCAGATAACGCGCAGGGCCGGCTGGCGTCGCGGGACTCGCGCCGAGCGGGATCGGTGCAGCGGACCCGGAGCGTTGGGGAAACTTGGGGAAAGTTGGTGGCCGCGACATGGGCGCCCCGGCCGGACTGTGGCTGCTGCTGGCCGCGCTGTGTGGAGGGTCGGCGCGCGCACAGCCCCCCGCCGCCACAGGTAAGGGACGTCTCGCCAGCCCCCAGCTAGCCCTCTGAACTCCACGGGCGGGGGCCGGCGCTCACCTTCGGCGTTGCCCGGGGAGAAGCGGAGTTTTCTGGTGGCCCCGGCGAGTCGCTGGGATGGGCGGGTGCCTAACTAGCAGCGCCGGGGGCTGAGCGCTGGTGTTTCCAGGTGCGAGTATCAGTAAAGCTCCTGCAATGAGGCAGACCCTGGGACGTGGGTTTGCTTGTGTTCACGTTGATCAAAGTAGCCAAAGCCAGCAACTTCCGCCATGTTTCGTTCTTGTGTTTTGGGATCGGGTTCTTGGTCACCCCAGCGGAGCTGAGAAGGCTGTTGTGGGGAGGGAGCTCCTTCTAGCTGAGTTACTGCTGTGGATCCCCCTCCCGTGGCCTCTGCTGGGCTCGCGTTACCCGATCCCTGTGAGGCTCCTTTGTTTCCCGTCCCAGGTAATGCAGAGTGGAGGGGGAGGGGAACACTTACTCCACTCTGACCATCCGGAGTGTATTGCCTGTTCTTGGCTGTCTCCTTCTAAATCCCTGTTATGTTCACACACAGTGTCCCCCCCCCCCCCCCCCCCCCCGCGCACACAAGACTTTAAAAGGGGCTGGGGTACAACGTTGGAGAGCCCGGTATTAAAATCAAAACCTGTAGTAGGCTCGTTTACTCCAACTTCGCTGTTTATTTCATTTTCCCGTCTTTCTAGCCGTGGTTGCGAGTCTGGGCGCAGTACTTTTATTGTGTTTAGTGCCCCCACTATTATTGTAATAGGTGGGATATCCTTTGACATCCGTCACATTCAGTAGACATTCTTTGACCTGTAACCAGTGACCTCGTCATGTAGAGCCCCCCCTCCCCCCCCCAAAAAAAAAAAAACCTTGATACCTTGTCTTACTAGATTCCCTTAAGTTTCGGATGTAGATGAAATACGTAGATTTCTAAGAGATAAAACACGTGATAGCAGAACAAAAAGCGATCTGCCCATTTAACTGCTCCCAGCTGCTTTGCACACTCGTTGAACGCACGAAAAAGTTTTGACGTGCTTTATTTGTTTCATAGTGCCTAACATGCCACAGTGCGTTCGGATCCGTGTGGTTTGTTTATTTTGTGCATCAGCCTTTTTTCACACACTAACAGCCCCAAAAGTGCAACTTGAGCAACAGTTTATTCTGTTGCGTCTCTGGTTGATCGTGGCATAACTTTAAATCACCAGACCTAAAGTCTGGGTTAACTGAAGTCCAAACTAATTAATTATTGCACCAGTTACTCATACTCTTTCTCCCCCCCCCCCGCCCCGCCCCCTTTTCAAAGGGCACCCCAGTCTTTCTTTGTTACCGAGACACTGACACCCTAGCCTCACTGAATGACGCATTTCAGAGGCACGTTGTGCGGTTGCCCCTCCTACAGTTGGCCACAGTTGGGCACTTGACCTGGACAGGGCCGTGTGTGAGCGCCCCGCATTGGCGTGTATGCTGCGTGTCCCGTGCGTGACCTCTGACACGGCTTGGCACTCGCGACTTCTTTGGCCATGCTTCTGTAACTTTGGCCCCGGGGGGGGGGGGGTCTGTCTTGGCGCTTACCTGCTACATTTCAAGTAGATCCCAGCGCTCTGTCTTCTATTGAAAAAAACACAGCACGACTGGACTTTGTGACAGCTCAGCTCCCCAACCACCACTACAAAGGGGCTTTATATGATTAATTCTAAATAAGTTACCCAGGAAAGCGAGTTTGCATTTTGGTCACACTTACCTTGTCACCTCTCTGATGGGGTCTAACTAGGAGAGGAGATTCAGTAGCTTCTGTTTGAATCTGACTTAAGCTCAGGATCACCCGTGATCCCGGATTTACCCTATCTGTACTCACCTTGGTGCGGCGAATTGCTCCCTCGGTATGATTGACTCGGGAACTGAATGAACTATTTAGTAAGGTGGCAAGCAGGTATCTCACTTCACCAAAGACGGGCATGAGAAATGCCGCCCAATGAATTCTCACTGTGGTGGACTTTTGGAAATTAAGTGTTAATTTTTTCCCAGTTCTATGCATATGTCAGTTGGAAAAAAAAAGTCGGCCTTGATTTAGATTCCTTGAACTTCTCGAGGAAAGCTGGATCGTGTGTGTATGGTAAATAAGTCCCCTACGGTGATCCCTGTTAAAGGCCTCCAATTTATAGTTCATTAACCACAACAGAGAAGATGGTAGTGTGGCACGCAATGTGTATGTCCATGATTAAGATCAATTTTAAGAGCTTCTAGTTTACAGTTGGGCATCCAAAGTATGGGGCATTGTGCTTTGGGCAAGATCACTAAGTGTATCTGTCTAATGGGATAGCAAAGACTTGAGTGATCCAGTCTAGGATATACTTGTACTCAACCACATTTTAAGGGCTTCCAATTTAGCCAGCCAGCCGAAGTACGAGAGATGATACGTTTACCAAGATCACACAATGTGTCTATTGAGTTACTTTTGATTTGCAACACTCCCCTGCCTCCGTTGCATTGCTTTTTGGATATTCTTAGGTACACGGGATGAAATCCTTCGGATTGGTGGTATTCATCCTTCAGGAGCGGACTCCTTCCCAGGAGTCCTCTTGAAGGAAACAGCCGTGTTTAGTAGGGGAGCGCGGGCTATCGATCCCCTGCGCCGCCTGTATTGAGCCACCAGGCTGGAAAGAAACACGCGGCTCTAATTGAAAGTTTGAACCGGAGCAAGTGCTGTCATTAAGCGCCCCGTGTTCTCGAGCGCTGCGCTATTACGGTGCTAATGACGGAAGAGATGGAAAGGGGGCGGAGAGGATGCGTTATTCCCAGCCCTTGTCCCTTTCGACATTTGTTATCGGTGAATTGACACTTAGCGAGTGGTACTTATGTCAGGTCTGTGGATGACTTATTTTTCTTCCAAGGTTTAAAAACGTTTGCTGCCTTAGGACAAGGCCAGCGTCCAATGCCCATGTCCGGTCCTCTGTGCGGCTATCGATGTGTTTGTGCAGACTGTTCCGGAGGCGTTCGTTGCATTAGCAGTTTTGTACGTTTACGTAAATGTATGTTACAGAGCTTGTGTTATTCAGTTTTATGTTTATTTCCTAGAAATCCTTGGGAACATGTTACAGAACAATTTTTAGTCTGGTAAAGCTAAGATGCAGATGTAGCCAATACGCCAATAATATAGCCAATAAGATGATAAAGGATACCACTGCATCTAACTTTGTGTACAGAACTGCTCAGGTGCAGAATGTAGAATCCAACCACAGCGAAGGGGTGTTCTGGAGCATAGGACAGGAAGGCACACAGCGCCTTCCTGTCCCATGCTCCAGAACACCCCTTCGCTGTGGTTGGATTCTACATTCTGCACCTGAGCAGTTCTGTACATAAAGTTAGATGCAGTGGTATCCTTTATCATCTTATTGGCTACATCTTCAACGCCCTTTATGTAATCTCTTAAGGGACACTGTGTCTTTCAGTGTGGGTTGAAACTGGGGTCCTTGTATGTACCCAGGCATCCGTGCTCCTGGTACAAAGAACGGTCTTGTTCTGCCCCGGTGGTGGTGGAGGAGGGGGGGGCGGGGGAGGAAGCTTGGTCTGAGATGGAGGAGTGCTTGGTCTGCGATGTAACTGTCATCAGTGCAAAGGTGCAGTGGCACCAGGGTGTGAGGGCTACTGCATCTCAGCCATGGCTGTTCCTTACTACTTAACCTGTGGACGAAGGTGGGGTTTGCGTTCTGCCTCGATGCGATCGAGCCCGAGGCACTCGCTACCGTTGAGCGTGGTACCGGTCAATGTGGTAATTAGTAAGGAAGGGTATTTCAGAGGGTGACTGCCATCATGTACGGGTCCCATTCATTTGGCTAATGGTAATACGGGTTATTTGCAGTGCCTAGAAATGGCAGAAGAGTGGCACGGAGTGCTTTAGGAAACGTTAGTGTTTAAACCGGCGAATACTGAGGCTGAAATGTTGACTTGCGATGCAGCAGGTCCTCTCCCAACCAACGCTTATTTAAACTCCCTGCCCCCCTCCCCCCCCCCCACACACACACATTACATTGCAGAAGGAGAAGCGCTCCTCAGAGCGATTCTGATATGAAACACACTACGAGTAACCACTCTTCAATAAGATTTTTAATCGAAAACTAGCTGCTCTGAATTCTCTGTTCATCCTCTCTGACGGACCAGAGCGCCACGAAGCCTTTCAATTTACCAATTGGCCCTCTCACAGGCGGAAGCACGCCATAGAACACAAGCTTCAAGATGCAGTCGTCTTCTGTTTGTTAAACTATGTTTTCTCATTCTTTCCGTATTATAGCAGAGAAAGTGTGCATGCTTTTTGTTTTGAGTGGGGGATGTATTTTCTTTAACCGACCAGAGGTTATTTTCGGAAATGTTGAGCCAGGAATCAATTAAAGTTATAATGTTAAAATACATTATATGACCAGCAGTGCGCATGAGAGGGTCTAAGGGTCAGGGGAAATAGAGAGAAATGCGGATTGGTAGGGGTACTAAGTGAGGGAACACATAATGTTGTAAACCATTAATTTTTGAAGACTTTCAAGTCAGAGAAAGGAAGAAAGTGTATTTGCGTTTTAGTCACATCGTATGTAAAAATCCTGGTTAAATCAGACAAACATCTCACCATACCCGACTCAATGCACCCCTAACCAACTTTTTACTAGAAAATACGCCCCCCCCTCGAAGATAAGCCCCTGACTCAACCTTTTGCAAAAAGGTTGGCACCGCATGGTTAACTTCCAAATACAGCAATAAGCAACAGAAAGGTAACCAGTAACCCTTTAGGATGCGTCGTTCACTGCGCAGTAACACCTGCTGTCACGTGTTACCAACTTTTGATCAGATGAACTCGAAACATTATTTTTTCAATCTGAAGATTTTGTAGCAGAAGGCTGGTCATGTGACAAAGCCAAAATTATGGGGCCAACAAAAAGGGCTAAAAAATGCCACCAGTTTGTCGGGATATAGGTTTGTGACTGATCTGGTCGGTCATGCATTCTTTCACTTGTTTGTTTTTACTATATACAACCTACCTGCTTTGCTCTTATTCGACTAGGTTATCTATTTAGTGTAGACTAGCATTGTTGGAGGCAGACCATGGCCTGCTGACCTGCGGATAGATCACAGTGTGGGGGCCTGAGGGGGTGGGTTTTGACAGTTCAGCTGCCAGACATTTTCCTCGGTGCTGGAGCAGCCATACCGGACAGGTTCAAATAAATATTTACCTTGTGGTGATTAAGTAAATGATGACAGTTTGCGAAACTTTTATCTCCGTGTTTTTTGTTTTGTTTTTGTTTTGTACGGCGCCGTTTCTCCTTTTCCTCTATTGGATCATTTTCTTTTTTCTCGATTTCTATCGCATGGTAAGCATCTTGAGATGTAAAGGTTGATGTGACATCACAGGATTTTGTGTGAATTACCTCCTCGGCCCTTGCAAATCTCATGTACCTGTGCACCGCCTTATCCTATTTTATGTTAGGTTTTGAACAATTGAAAAGCTCGAAAATGTGGCATACAGAATTTATATCCAGGCTAAAGGTAATGGTTCCTCTTCCCACCTGGTGCCCACAAAAGACTCATCCTCAAGTCTGCCTTAGAATGTACATCAGGAATGTAGGCTTTCAAGGGCTGTGCGTTTAGTGGCACACTAGCACATATACTGTTAGCTGGGAGACACGTTTCAGTATAATGCTGCCTATTAAATAAAGCAGAAATACAGTTATTGCACCTGTCTCGCCATTTCAAAATTCTTATAGACTTAACTACTGTTACTCCCTACAACATACTAGATTCTTGTGGCTCTAGTACCCTACAGCTACAGTGATGTAGGGATTGGATATCCAGCAAATTTAACTTTACATAAGGTTTGGAGCATGCACAAATTCTCGCAAATATTGAAACACAACCTTGGCACTCCATGTGTGTCACTGTTTCTTTTTCCTGCTCCCAGTACTAAATTGTCGAATTACCCAAAGAATCACCAACTTCATGTGGCACCTCTCTCAGATGCATGAAAATCAGAAGTTCAGTCTGACATTCTGGGTGTTTATACACCTGCACAATGTCAAGCTCCATCGAAATTCACACAAGGCACCTTGAGTATCCTGAAAGCACACTGTCACCCACAAAGCTGTGAGCAGGTGTTTGTGCCTAGACCTGACTATGGTAGGTTGGTTATTTGAAAAGCCAGGTCTTGACCTTGCGGAATTCAAGATGAGTTGAGGCTGTAATGTACACTGGGAGGTAGTTCAACACTTTGGAAACAATTTAGAAAATAAATAAATTAATAAAACACTCATCCTCCTGATATGGTGCTGTAAATGCATGGGATGTGTGCGAGTTGAAGCCCTGTGGAGCGAAGGTGTTTTGGTGGTTGGTGGAAGGAGATGTGGCTCTTCAGGGAGACGGGGCCTGAATTGTGTAGTGCCTTGAAAGTGTGTGTCGGGTTTGACTTGAGTGTGTTTTTGTATTGGGAGCCAGTGTAGTTCCCTGAGTTTGGTGTGATGTGAGTTCTCTGTGGGAGGTTGAGGATGAGTAAGGCTGCAAAGTTCTGTATGGTTTGTAGTCTTCTGGTGAGTTGCTTGGTGATCCTGCATAGAGAATGTTCCTATAGTCCAACTTGCTGGTGACTATGGCATAACGTACAGTTTTTTCTAGTGTTACTTGGGAGCCATTTGAAGATATTCCTCAGCATCTTCAGGGTGTGGAAGCAGGATGCAGCCATTACGTTGGCTTGTGTAGTCGTGTCTAGTAAGCCTTTGATGATTATTCTGAGGTTCCTGGTGTGGGCTCTGGGCATGGCTCTGTGTCCGAGTTCGCCCAACTGCCGGTTGGAGTCTCATGATCAGGAGTAGTAAATGGATATGACATTATAGGTGAATAGAGAGGCTGTCAGTAGCAGTATCCTCCATTGTTGCTTCCCCCCCCCCCCCAGGTGGGTAACATGTAGCACTATGCTGGACGAACTTCAGAATCCAAAAAACGTCCCCACTTAAAACATGAAAATCTTTGCAAGCACATCTTCTCAATGTTGTTAAAGTTTCCAGTTGAACATTATTACAGTGATAAAACTGCATGTTTAATTGTGATCTTTGGGGTGTGATAGCGGATTCAGACGGTGGACGTTGGAAGAAGTGGGGTTAAGGCTTAAGGGCTTGGAGTGGTGCAGCAGGAGGAGGAAAACAGAAAGGAGACTCTGGCCACCCATTGTCACCAACTGCCTACCTACTGACCACATGCTGCTCATCTGTGTTCTCCTGTCGGAGCTCCAAAGTCCAGGCTCCCGCTGGCATGTCAGGATTACCCAGGATCAGTTGCCACTTGTAGAAGCTGCCATTGGAAGCCAGTCCTATCCTGGAATCCCCACAACCCCCGCAGGTAGACCAGCTTATGAGCCGTAATGGCAGCATTGGGCCAGGCATTGCACAAGCGGCAGTTAGGATGTTGAGCATTCTGAGCAGTGGGTGGGGCATTAAGTGCAACGGTTTAGGCTTACTGGTGCAGCTTGGGCTGGGAAGGGGCCGTGTCAATCACCCAAGTGCCTGGCTCCTGTGTGGTTTGTCTCCTCCTCACCCCGCCCTTTCTCTTTTCTACGCCTTCTTATCTCCTGGTATTCTTGCTGACCACACCTCCTATCACTTGCCAGAGCTCTACTGCCCTCTATTGCTATAATCATTGCAACGGTTTACTTCTGCAGCAGATACGTTTAGAGGGGCATCTTGTGGTGGAAGTCGTGCTCTGTCTGCTTCCTCCTGCTTTGCTTCATCAGTGCTTGTTACATCTGCCTACAGAGCCTGCTGCTCAGTGTCTGGGATATTAATCTTGAAGGGCGGAAGGCTCTTGATTAACCTACCACCAAGCTACACCCATGCCACCAAGTAAAGCAAAAGCAAAATTCATTTTTCAACAGTGACAGCCCAGGTCACACAGCATCAGTTTATAATCTACAGATAGTGATGCGTGACAGCAAGTTAACTCACCCATTTAAGAGCTACAGTCTATTGTAATGGGGAGAAGTGTGCTAAGGATTCAGCATTCATAACCGTTTACGTTTCCTCACTACCTGGTGTCCAGTTTTTATAACACGTAACAGAGTCCTTGTTGGAAAATCAAACCAACACCGCTGGCATTAAATATCTTACAAGGAAAATTATGAGATTGGGGAAAGTTAGAACATCTACAAAAAAGTCCACTCACAGGAACTGTAAACAGCAAATCCTCTCAATGCTCAAACATACAAAAACAAAAGTGGCCCAGGAAACCCTGGTTCTTCTAACGCACCCTCCCCCATCTAGGATATTTGAAGAGCACCAACATGCCCTAAATTCTCCTTCCTTGAGAACGCTCCGCTACAATTATATCCACAAAGGATCGAGGCCTTCCTACCCCAATCGGTCCAAGCAAAGCAGACTGATGCACCTGTGCACAGCGTCCAGCTTTAACACTGGCATAGGTTGTAACCAGCCCTCTCTAGCTCACCCAAGCTTAATCTCCATAGTTTTAGAGTCACATCCCCTTTATCAAAGCATTTGACCGAGCACATATTTAAGTCCAGTCTTAATAATCTTCGGGTCACCCTGGCATGTTCTGAGGAAGTTCTAAGCAGGATCCCACATAATGTGGAAATGCCAGAGCAGTATTAGATGACTCTAACTCTTAACAACCTCGATATAGCATCTAAAATTCTAGGGTCGGAAAATGGAAGTAACACCGCAGAGCACCTTCACTCTCCTTCAGTACAGCCCCCGCAGGAATCTGAAATAGGAAACAAAATCGATGCTTGGGCTGCTCATACAACACAAATGAATGATCTAACACAATCACAAGGAAGTGAGACAGTCTGTACACTCACAGACACATGGGATATCCTGTTATAAACATTTCAGTCCTCCATTGACGCTCAAAACTATAAATCTAAGAAAATTGATCTGCAAACTGGTCTCTTGATCCCTTGAACACACTAGCAGTATTCGTCTCTGGTATAGACACAAAGGCGCCCTGATAAGTTCTCACTAAGCTCTGATCTTGCAGTCCCAAACACACTCTGATGTTAACTTTTTCTATTAGTCCAACTCTCGCAAGGTGAAGGAGCTCACTACCACAAAACTCAGCAGGAAGCACAGATCTCTGTTCTAACTCCCAACAAAGGCCACTCACAGTAACACCCATAGGTCATCATCCAAGGTCAAAGCAGAATCCCCCTTAATTACACCTCGGCTGAATGTACCAAATACTCTCCCAAAACAAACCTTCATAGATGCTCCCACACACAAAGGAGACTTCGTTAAATCAATAACACAACACAGGAAAAGATAGGCGAAAGCTAGGAACCAAGCGTTCATGTCAACGTTATACAACTAGTTTAACTACGCCTCCCGCCTATGCACTGCCCAGCCCGAAGGGGATCCTGGTCATATTTTACATGATGTGAGCCAAGAGCCAAAATGCATCAGGGACAAAATATAGAGCCCCTGTAAAGCCAGGAATATGGAGTAGTTCTCAATTTTCAAAACCATGTAATAACTTCTAAAGTGTACAGATGCCTTTTTAACCTACCTAGGCACAAATACATCTAAAACTTGGGATGACTAAACAATTTCATTTCAAGACCGAGAGCCTATATAACATGCTGCTATGAGCTATATACTACAACTGACAAATTCATCAACACGGCCATTTGGTGCATGAGATCTGACTGTCCCACATGCCAGCAAGGATTTAACTGGACTCGGCTGTACAAGCCGTCGGAATGGAATCATTTTGGGACTTAAAATTCACACATGATGTTCCCAAAAAAAAAAACAAAAAAAAAAACGTTAACAGCTCCATGAAGAAGCTCTTGTTAGCTTCGGACAAGGACACTATTAAAATGAGCACAGGCCTGGATACTGTTAGGCAGTTATTAATTAGATCTTACAATCACAGCCCTGACTGGAGAATTGTTTTTCGCTGTTCCTGAAATGCAAGTTCATGAACTCTGAATTCTCGTTTTGGTCGCGTTGCCTCGCTCGTGCTGTGGCGGTGAACCCGTGAAGCAACCACTGGTCGCCTACGCCGGGCTCGGTCAGAGGATCTACTCCATCTGCAGAGCATCTGCCCATCGCTGCAGGACAGGAGCGAGCTCTTGGCGGCGATCGTTCTCGTTCGCAAGCAGTCCTCGAATGTTGTAATCCGACTGACACAATTTTATACTGCCAATTCACAAATATCTTATTAAGAGTGGAGTATAAACTGAAGACTAAAATGAAGAGCAATAACTGAAGAGTTTTAACAACACCACGTGTGGAAGTGGCTCGAGCTTGCATCAGTTAAATTTGTTATAATAGGAAATGTGCATTTTATCGCTTTTGTACGCAGTGATTTCAGTTACGTTTGCATAATAATACATCAAATTTTTAACCGTGGTATGAGTAGGCTGTTGTCATTTGCGGCCCCGGGCGCTGTGTCAGTTTTGTAACCTGTTTGCCCACTTTGTTACCTGGCCATCTGTGGACAAGAGGCGCTGACTGGATTGTGTGTGTTTTGAGGACATTGATGCCTGGCAGTGTTGTTTTAACTCTCCTTCAAGCTTTCCGATTATGATGCGGATTGCGATCTTCCGGATTTCATGACTGACTGCACATGGGTGTTGATTTCAAGTTGCACTGAAATTCGAGACCATTAGGTTATTTTTCCGCCTATCACTGCTGTCTTGTTTTGTAGGTTACTATTGGTGTCGTTTTGTGCCTATTTCTCTACCAGTAGTATGTCTTACTTTTTATATTTTGTAGTTTTACCCTTGTATGCTGTTAAGATTGATTTGTAAGATTTAGTTACAAGAATCAGCCAGTAAAACTTTTACTTGATGTATTTTTTAATTATACTGTGCACCCATTCCCCTTGCTTTTTTGTATCCGCTGAGCTAGTTTGACATGTATTTGCACATAATTACAACATAAGCAAAACAAAATTCAGTTTATTTTATATAAAGTTCAAAATAATATTAATGTTTTTAACACGCAGGAAGAACATGTTTCAAGGTAACACCTTTAGGCAACTGGTAAGCACTTGATTTGTGTATGTCTGACATCTTAAGAAGTTTGTTGGTTCCCCAGTCATTTTTCAGTTTTATCTGACAAGGCCCATTTCTGGAGTGGAAATCCTTTGGAACATTGCTTTAAAACATTGTTTTTACTCTTTTGATTTATTTGTTTTTTCAAAAACATATGATAGATATGTTAGTGGAAAGCGTGACTTTTTTTTTTTTAGTTTAAAATAGTCCTGCAGAAGCAACATTACAAGTAAGCCCTTCTCAAGAATCTTCACATTTATAGAGAAGTTGGGAAAAACTTTTGAGATGGTATTCGGATAAAGACATTGTAATCCTGTGGTTGTACTAGTCCAGAGTGACAGAGAACTGAATGAACTATGTGACTGTGTGGTAGATGACCTAAGTTATAAGCACAGTCTTGAATTCTGTTACTATTGAGTTTATTTCTTACTCAGAATTATTTCAAAACCAATTATAATAGTCAAAAAACGATAGGGAAATTAGAAAAATGAAAAGGCTTGTATACAATACAGTGACTGAAAACACATAACAAATTGTACTTTACTAGGTATAACAATCGACCTACACAAACACAGGACTTATACAATCACAATTAATGATATTACAGGAGGACAGAAACACAAACATGAGCCCTATACATTTAAATAGTGGTCACCATTAACATTTCACATGTAATCCACTTCTGCATGCTAAGGTACTGGGCTTCTGCGTACACTTACTAATCTAGTGTTAAATATTGCTTTCACACTAGTGTATTCTAGTGTACCTACACTCTTTATATTCTCATCAAGTATTTAATAAACCCAGTGCTCTTGCACTCTATAAAGTCAACAGCGTTTCGGCCTTTCAATTTAAGGCCTCATCAGGACTGGAAAAGGGCAGGAGGAATTCTTAGTTCTTGTTGCCCACATCTGGGGTACCGAACTTGTTTAAAATCAATTCCTGTTAAGAGCCGACTGAAGATGCTTCTAGTCGCCTTTCTCGTGACCGGCGTCTAAATTGGGAACGCTCGCATTTAGGAACACGTGCAATTTTGAAGCCGTGTTCCGTGCAGCACTCGCTCAATTGATGTGGGCAACAAGAACTAAGAATTCCTCCTGCCCTTTTCCAGTCCTGATGAGGCCTTAAATTGAAAGGCCGAAACGCGTTGACTTTATAGAGTGCAAGAGCACTGGGTTTATTAAATACTTGATGAGAATATAAAGAGTGTAGGTACACTAGAATACACTAGTGTGAAAGCAATATTTAACACTAGATTAGTAAGTGTACGCAGAAGCCCAGTACCTTAGCATGCAGAAGTGGATTACATGTGAAATGTTAATGGTGACCACTATTTAAATGTATAGGGCTCATGTTTGTGTTTCTGTCCTCCTGTAATATCATTAATTGTGATTGTATAAGTCCTGTGTTTGTGTAGGTCGATTGTTATACCTAGTAAAGTACAATTTGTTATGTGTTTTCAGTCACTGTATTGTATACAAGCCTTTTCATTTTTCTAATTTCCCCTATCGTTTTTTGACTATTATAATTGGTTTTGAAATAATTCTGAGTAAGAAATAAACTCAATAGTAACAGAATTCAAGACTGTGCTTATAACTTAGGTTAAATCTGTCTCTACCCGCCAATGCTTGTTTTGTTGATGCTTTATTTACCCTAGGTTGGGTTGAGTTAAAGGGTTCCCCCTTTTTGTTAATTGTGTGGTAGATGACGTCAGAGGCACAACAAGACAAGTTTCCTGGGCCATGGAGAGAGAGTTGTAGGAGTATTGGAACAGCTCCTCGTTTGTCCTTAGTTTGACCTACCATTCAGGTACCATCCAACTATCCCCTTCCGAGACAACATCTAAGAAGACCTGTCATCACAGGAATCTAGATCACTGCTCGCTTGCTGGGTTACAGAGCAGGGATCCAGTAGACCAAGCAAAGACCTCTAGTGCACGAAGTCTCCCTGGAGATTGGGAGAGTAATAGTTGTTCAGGAGGAATTCCTTTGGAGAAGTAGTACGAAGGAAAAGGGATATAGAGTACTCTGTCTTCTTTCATGGCACTGGACAGATTTTCAGCTAATAAACGTGCAAGTGTAAAGTTGGGTGGTGTTTTGGCAAGGTCAGCACCCTGGACCTCGAATAATGCTCGTGTTTTACGATTGCGGTAGGTGTCCTTGTTGTCCTGGTAGTTATTTGCAGTGGTGGTGGAAATCGGTGAGCTCTGTTGAATGTCTAGAAGAAATTGTATACGACTGCTTGGAATGACAAGAAAAATGTGTTTTATTTTGAGTCTGCACTATACCAGATTGCTCCAGATTGTTTGCCTCCAGATGGTGTTACAGGTCATGGTGACCTGTTCCCTTTCTTAGTGACTTTTTTGGGGGGTTTCACAATCTTTTAATTGTTATGAGCCGGCTGACCCTTAGTAACTGGGTTGTAGGTGTTTAAATGTCGTTTTTTAGTATTAATTGTACAGTTCGGTCACTCGCAGAACGTTCCCTTTCGCAAATGTGTGCTGCTCCCCCATGTCCTTTTATAAGTCAGATCGTCCCCCAATTCCTCTCGCACGTTTCTGCCTCGAATTCCAAGGTTGAAGCAGCAAGTGGAGTCTGTAGTTCATGCACCTGAGTTGGGCGGTGCTGTCTGTGGTGAGTTGGCTGCATTCCCTGGTGGTGCTCCAAGTCTGGTTCTAAAATGTGTGCACAGCACACCATTTCGTTTTGACGTTTAATTGACATTTCAAAATGGTAGAAACAATTCTTGTTCCAATCTTTACCTTTTCAAAGATATATCTGAAAAGCAAATTTCAATACACTATTGGAGTCGGAGCTTCCTATTTTAACATTCCTAAGTTGTTTATGACTTAGAATAGAGGGACCAACTGAATCCATCATTGAAACCAGTTCAGCCTTTTGCCGACTCCCCCCTTACCCCCCCCCCCCCCCCCCCCCCCCTTTCAGGGTGCGTTGAAAACCAGGTTTGACAACTTGGTGTAGCACAGGAGTGTCTGACATAGACCCAGGAGGGCAAGATCAATGCCAAATTGTCAAGAGGATCACTGATTGATTTTTCTTTTGTGTTTAAATGCACCTTTTGTGTATATTCTGAAAACCCTTGCGGATGCAGCCATTCCACAAATACATTGGGTTTAGGGACGACTCTGTGTGCTTTGACTATCCTCTTCCGTTCTTCCATGAACGCCAAGTCCATTCCATGTACATCTGAGTGGCCGTTGCTCATCGTTGTTTTGGAAATGTATATGTATGAAAATATAAAAAGAGCAGCGGGAACCTTGGGATTATTGCCTATATATTAAAGTAAAGGAGGGAACCATTTTATTGAAAAAATGTTATGGTGAAAGACCTTTACTTTCGTGAAACATACTATACACCACACTTAAAAACAACTAAGTTGTGAGGGGGGAAAGGTGCACATATTACAGCGTAGCCACAGCTTCCTTTGTTTTATACAATACCAACCATGTCCATGAACCCTAATAGGCTACATTCAAGTGATTAGGTCTAACATAAATGGGGCTTGATTCATTCTTGGCAACCATTCTCAATTTATACTTACTTACAGAAAGCGGTTTTGGGCCATCTTTCTTCGAGGATTGGCTTCTTTTGCTCTGGGACCTTCAACCATTGGAGTGACACATAGCCAATCAAATCTTGTATTAGCTCACAGAAGTGTATTAGTCTCACCGTTTTTCTTCTTAGCTGTTTGTGCGTGTCTTTGTGCCTCCTTTTAAATACATTAAGGTCTGTTTTACGTTTCAAATGAATCAGTAAGTGACCCATAAAGTCATCTCATAAAGTGATGCTAAAGAAAAAAAGATTGCTTTTTTTTTTAATCATTCATTTTTCAGCAGCATTTGTCTGAACTTTAATATCTTAAGTAACATTTGTACAGAAAGTAAATGCCTGATACTTGCTAAATAATATATAGCCCTGACAGTCGTTTTGAAATTTGGTTGGCGTCAGAAACTTTGTGTGTGTTTGTCACTATCTCTTTAAAATACACATACAGTGGACTTTGGCTCCTCCCAGTGGAGAATTTCACTTTCACTGGAATGCATTGACTATTTTACATTTGAAAAGTATTATTAATAATCACACTGTCTGGTTCAGTTCTTTATCTCCTATGTGGGTTCTATGCAGAAAGAACCCACATAGGAATGCTCTTCTGCATAGATTCCACCCCCTCCCCCAGTTTTTACAAAGCCATTAGGGCAAACTTGAATGTGAAATACTGCATTCGTGCATGGCCTTGTGTACGTGTTGACAAATTAAAGCCAGACCTACTGACTCTGTCATTATTGGTAGGTTAAGGCTGCTTTCACGTGAGTGTGTGTTTTTTTTGTTGTTGTTGTTTTTTTGGGGTTTTTTTAAAATCTCCAGTGCCATTTGGGCTCTTTCAGGTGTTCATGCAGTGCCGTGCCTCTTGGCTTACACTTAATCTTCTCTGCTGCTTCTCGCGTATATATAAAAGACGTGTCAGCAAGACTAAATTGCTGCTGTGCTCGACCAAATTCCCTCTTGGCTACTTTTGCATGCCTGATTTGTATCGAAAGCCCTTTGCCATGGTCCTTATGGAAACTTGCCTTCAGACTCTTCTGCAAGATCAGATCTCACCGCATGGTGTAAATCCATGTGGTCTTCGGGGCACTCGGTGTGCCCTGCGGAAGTTCTTCATCTCCCGGTCGACCGCTCCACCTAATTTCCTACTGCACCATGCATGTTTCATCCTCGTATTTCCTGCTTTAGGACCCTATGCTGAATTGTGACCCTTTGCATGCAGTCGTGTTGAGCCCCATAGGAAGAGCGCACTGGCATTTTGTGCCGCGTGCTGGTATTTACAAGACTCGGTTTTTAACCAGTTACTGCGTTGTTCTCAAAACTAGATGTCCGCAGACTTCAAAGAAACCCTGCTTTTCAGCGTAGCTTCAAACTTCATAAGAGCAGCCGGAGCTGCTTGATGGATTTTAGCGAAACTTCCCTCGCAAGCACTACACAGTGTTGTGAGATCAGGCTGGTCATATGAATTCAGGTATGTAAGTTATTTTATTATTTTGTTAATATGCGCTCTTGGCCAAGGAGTATGGGACACTTCATCGCTTCTGCACGAATACGGTGGCTTAAGGCCACTTATGTTCCATATGTATTGCTTTATAACCCAAAAATGTTTGGAGAAAGGTGTCCAGAAAAAATAATGTTTTCGTCCTTAATAAGCTTTGCAAAATCTAAGCCTGCAGAAACGAAATTCCCCATACTTTTTAGCAACACAATTATGACGTGAGTATGGAAGTAACATGAATCACAATCTGCGGGTTGACTTTTGCTCGGATGTTCTGTGGAGGAAAACATTGTAAAGACGTGTGGAAAAAATTGTGAACCTTTGCAGGTGTGCAAAGTAACTAACTTATTTGATGTTTAAAAAAAAAAAAAACTTCGAACACCCCTAAAATGAATGCATCCAGTCAAGTTCTCTGTACCTCCTCGAGCAGCTGATGTGGTTGGGCAGTCATGGCTGTTCTCAGGCCTACCTGAAGGGTATGACTATACGAGTACTGCTCTGCCAGGGAGAGGCTAAAACCAGGCCTTTGCTGTACATGGGGGGCGGGGGGAGGGACGGAGTAGTGCTCCAGTTTACCAAAAATATGTAACGGCTTGATTTTCATGAACAGTCTGTAGTTGTGCCTACTTTTACGGTTTCCCTGCTAACGTGTACCTTTTCAACGTTTGACACAAAACCTGCAGAATCAAAAACCCATCAAATTGAGTGCAGCATTTATTTTTTGCTCTCTTAACTTTACATGTGTTTCATGTGCTATGTTCAATTCAAATCCACGAAAGGAATCTGTAATAAAAACGGAACGATATTAAATTTAGTTCTGGTTTTATTTCCGTGTTAATTAACTTGCACGTTTTCCGAATTTGTCAGAATCTTTGAAATTCAGTCACCCTATCCGTATACAAACGTTTGAAGTGTGAGCCATTTAACGTGCTCTGTGGCTTTCTGTTGAAGAGGAGTAACTTCATTAACGCAGCGCAAACCATGAACGTTTTGTGAGCGCCCGAAGACATGATTTGCATGCACAGTACTGCTTAAGCTGCTGCGAACGGGCTTGCGTGTGAAAGCTACTGCACTGCAGGTGAAGTGGACAAAGTCTTGTAGGACGTGAGTAAAGCAGGCCAGGTTGACTTTTTTTGTTTGCGAACTGATTCCTTTTTGTTGCAGTTCGGGTGTACAATACCAGATTACAGCCATTATTTTAAAAAAAATACGCAATGAACAAACCGTTGTTTTCAGATCAGCTGTTGATTCTCCATCCGCCCAGTGCGCCCTCTGCTACCTTTTGTGCAAGTACTCCAGGCCGTACCTTTTCCTTGCTAACCCTGTAGCTGTGCAGGGAAAAAAGACATTCCAAGTGTATGGTATATAAAATACAGTCAAGTTCCTCCCTACTTTTTTTTTTTTTTTTTTTTTTTTTCCTTTTCTCTAAAACTTCCAATATCTGACCTACAGTTTGTTGCTTGCTTCTAGTGGCCTTCTACCTTTTCAGGACGTGTGTATGCAAGCTGTCGGGCTTTGCTTGTCATTAGGTTTGTTTACCCCTAACTGCAGAACTTTGGCTCCAAAGTTATGACTGTATAGTAAGTAACTGGCACCTGGCGGAGTTGCCCTAGAGAAAAACATAGTGCACTGGGGTGCAGCATGCATGTGTACTTGAGAAGGGCATGGATTCATGTTGGCTGACCAGCTTACTGAAGAAATGCGCCACTTGTGTGTCAGAGGTGTGTAGCAACATAATGTGGCAATTATGTCATTAACACGGAGACGCTGGAAGAACAGCCTCGTGACAGGAATGAAGGAACAGGTGTTGAGGCTGGCAGGGAGTGCAGGGGTGAGAACCTGTGTATGCATGTGTGTGGCGGCCCACCACTGTGCTCGGATCCAACCATAACGCGTTGCTCCTAGAACGGTGTGGAGGCTGGAGGCCCATTTATGGCACTGTAGAGGTGCCTACTGTGAGTGCTGTACATTAGGGCCAGAGATGTGCTCTTATCCTGGTGCAGCACAAGACGAGCACTGGTTAGTGGACGGGAGGATTGCTCACCATGTAGTAATCTAATACTAACCCCTTCGCTGCCAGGCCTCTTCCCCCTCTTCCCCCCCCCCCCCTCAGGTGCCAGGTCTTTTTTTGGCTATCTGGGGCAGTTTGCACTCAGGTCCCCATAACGTTTTGTCTACATAAGCTACCCATCCCAAATTTGCACCTTTTTTTTCTCCAACATCCTAGGGATTCTAGAGGTACCCAGAGTTTGTGGGTTCCCCTGGAGGAAACCAAGAAATTAGGCTAAAGACAGCGAAAAAAGTCGTTTAAAAAAAAAAAAAAATTTAAGTGGGGGGGGGGGGGGGGTGGGAAGGCTGCAGAAGAAGGCTTGTGTTTTTTGTTTCTCCATGAAAACGGCATCAACAATGGGTTTGCGGTGCTAAAATCACCATCTTCCAGCTTTCATGAACAGGCAGACTTGAATCACAAAAACACATTTTTCAAATCAAATTTGGCATTTTACTAGGACATACCCCATTTTTACTAAAAAAAAATTGTGCTTTTAGCCTCCTTCCAATTAGTGAGAGAAATAGGTGTGAAACCAATGTTGGATCCTGGACAGCTAAACATTTCTGAAAAGTAGACAAAATTCTGAATTCAGCAAGGGGTCATTTATGTAGATCTTATAAGGTTTTCCTACAGAAAGTAAAAGCTGAAAAAGAATATTGAAATTGAGATGAAAAAAGCAATTTTTCACCACGTTTTACTCTTTAACTTTTTCCTGCAATGTCACATTTTCAAAATGTATTTACCATTACGTCTGCGGGACTCTTCTGGCTGCTGGATATATATAGGGCTTGTAGATTCATCAAGAACCCTAAGTACCCCGAGCCAATAAATGAGCTGCACCCTGCAATGGATTTTAATTGTATACCGGATATACAGCAATTCATTTGGTGAAATATAAAGATTGAAATATAATTATCAAGGAAACTTTTGTATTTCGAAAATGGGCACAAGATAAGGTGTTAAGAAGCAGTGGTTATTTGCACATCTCTGAATTCTGGGGTCCCCGTACTAGCATGTGAATTACAGGGCATTTCTCATGTAGACTTCTTTTTTACAGACTGCCTTTCATTTGGAAGGAAAGAATGTTGAGAAAGACAATGGGCAATAACACTTGTTCTGCTATTCTGTATTCCCCCAAGTATCCCGATAAAAAATGGTACCTCACTTGTGTGGGTGGGCCTAATGCCCGCGACAGGAAACGCAACATGCACCCATCGCGTTTTTACATTGAAATTAGATGTTTTTTGGAAAGTGCCTAGCTGTGAATTTTGGCCTTTAGCTCAGCCGGCACCTAGGAAGACCTACCAAACCTGTGCTTTTTTAAAAACTAGATACCTAGGGGAATCCAGGATGGGGTGATTTGTGGGGCTCTCACCAGGTTCTGTTACCCAGAATCCTCTGTAAACCTCAAAACCTGGCAAAAACCCATTTTTCCTCATATTTCGGCGACAGAAAGTTGCGGAATCTGAGAGGAGCCACAAATTTCCTTCCACCCAGCGTTCCCCCAAGTCTCCTGATAAAAATGATACCTCACTTGTGTGGGTAGGCCTGGTGCCTGCTCTCACCAGGTTCTGTTACCCAGAATCCTTAGCAAATCTCAATATTTGGCAAGAAAACACTTTTTCTTCACATTTTGGTGCTGCAAAGTTTTGGAATTTGAGGGGAGCCACAAACTTTCGTCTACCCAGCGTCCCCCCCAGGTCTCTCGATAAAAATGGTAAATTGGTACCTAACTTGTGTGGGTAGGCCTAGTGCCCGCAACAGGAAATGGCCCAAAACACTACGTGGACACATCAAAATGATCAAATACAAAACTACCTTTTTTTGCGGGGGGTACCTGTGTTTTTGGTCCTAGGCTCAGCAGTCATCTAGGGAAACCTACCAAACACAGATATTTCTGAATACTAGACACCAGAGGGAGTCCAGTGAGGTGTGACTTGTGTGAATCCCCCAGGGTTTTCTTACCCAGAATCCTCAGCAAACCTCAAATTTAGCTACAATTTTCCCCACTTTTCTGTGTGGGATCACCACACCGGGACAAAGTTCATTCCACCCAACGTTCCCCTCAGTCTCCCGGTAAAAATTATACCTCACTTGTGTACGTGGGCCAAGAGCCTGTGACAGGGAAGAGCCAAAACATGTCAAAAGTGAGGGGGAACCAAAGCGGGTCCAAAAAGGCAGGTTGAAAAAAAAATGTTTTAGTTTGACAAGTGGGGCAGAATTTTAACAATGCTGGGTGGTAGGAATTTTGTGGATGCCTGCAGTTTCCAGAAGCTTCCATCACAAAAATGTGGGAAAAATGTGTGATTTCCAGCAATGTTCAAGGTTTGCGAGGCATTGTGGGTAAGAAAATGGTGTGGGGTGCATGTGAAGCACACTACCCTGGACTCACCCAGATGTTTAGTTTTCAGATGTGTCTAGGTCTTGTAGATTTTCCTACATGACAGTGTCCCAAAGTCCAGAAAAAGTGCAGCCCTCACCATTCCAAGTGGGATGCAAGCTCTCATGGCCCAAATGTAAAACCAAAACCTAAAATAATCAAATGTCCTCTTGCTTGCCGTGGTATAAGATGTTTTAGTGTGCGGGTGGAGAGCTGAACGACTGTTGGGGGTAGGGGCATAACCATGCCCATACTGGTTGGTAGCCACCAACCCACTATTTTTTTTTTGTTTTGTTTTTTTAATTCCTTGGCCTCTAGTAGGCCTTCTCCCCCCACCCCCCCTCACCCCCACAGGGGTGGATCAGAGTTAATAGCCCCATCTGCCCCCCGGTGGGCAGAACAACTTTCTCCCGATTTATTTGGGATGCGGGGTATGGGCATACCCCCACCCTCCTTTTTAAGAAAAATATATATATATATATATATTCCCTGGTCTCTGGTGGGCTTTCTGCCCCCCTTGGGGGCAGCTTGGCCTTACAAACACAGACCGATCTGCCACCAATGTGCAATGTGCTTCCATGCCCCAAACAAAAATCACACCACCACCACCACCTCACCCCTCCAGTCAGTTCTTGGTGCCTAAGTGGTTTCTGCCCCCGCTTAATAGAAATAGGCTGATCTGCCCTCAAGAGGGGCTGAATGGCCCGAAATAAATTTGCCCACCAGGGGAGCGACCCTTGTGTGAAACTGACACAAACAAATCCCTTGTGTCTAGTGGTTCTACCACTCCTTGGTGGCAGATCGGCCTAATAAAAATAGGCTGATCTGCCCCTAGGGGGGGCAGAAATGACCTAAAAAGAATTTGCCCTCCAGGTAATGGGCCTTGCGTAAGGGGTCACACCCCACGTAAAAAAATAAATAAAAAAATCCCTGGTGCCAGTGGCTTCTGCTCCCCCGGGGGCAGATTGGCCAAATTAAAATAGGCCGATCTGCCCTGAGGAGGGTGGGTGGGTGGGGGGGGAGTAGAAAAGGCCTCATAAATATTTTTCCCCCTGGGGAGCGACCCATGCTCAGTGGCTTCTGCCCCCCCCCCCGGGGGCAGATTGGCCTAATTAAAGGGGCAGATCGACCTAAGTAAAATAGGCCGTTCTGCCCCCGGGGTAGGGGGGGCCGGGTGGGGAGAGAAATGGCCTAATTAAAAATGCCCCCTAATGCCTCCCCTGGGGAGCAACCCTTGCTCAAGGGGTCGCTTGCTCAAGGGGTCGCTCCACTCATGTCAATTACAAAACATAAACAAACAACCACAAACATCCCTTGTGTCTAGTGGGCATTTCTGCAGCCCGATCGCTTCACGATCGGCTGCAGAAATTGTCAGAGAGACATGAAAGGAAAGGTCTTTCCTTTCATGTCTCTGTGCCGCCCCAGCCCCAGGATTGGAAGAGAAGTGAAGGCATTTCTCTTCTGATCGCGCTGGAAGCTGAGCTTCCAGCTCAATGGGCGGCCTCTGATGAGGTTAGCACGCAATTGTGTGCTGATGTCCTCAGATGTCATTTGGGGGTCGGGGTGGAAGGGGAAGCGATTCCCCTTCTATATCTGGACCATGGGAGTGGGGTGGAAGGCTCATGGGGGAGCGCTAGTGCTCCCCAATGAGGCAGTCCCAGGACTTAACAGTTACATCCTTGGTGCTTCAGCGCCACAGCCAATGACGTAACTGTTATGTCCTCGGTGGGAAAGGGCTTAAAAAATAAATGGCTATTTTGTATTTACTACTCAAAGGGCCTTTTCGCATTTGATTCGGATGTGAATGCAGTTAAGTCTTCTTCGTGTCATTCAAAGGAGACCTTGTCTCATGCAACGTCTTACTGTCAACACTGGTCTTCCTCGGAGCATCTGGATGCTGGTTGATGGTCACAGGGTTTACCCTCTGGGACAGGCCACCCTTATCTAGCCCCCTACACACTCACACACAGAACAACAAAAAACAGTCATACAATTGTAAATTAACTTGCATCTGTAGTGCACGGCTATCAGTCTGCCTTAGTGCTTCGTTATTGTAAACCATTTCGTCAATTTTTCGGCACTACTGCAGAATCGGATTGGTCTTTCTCTGTAGGGTTAGAACACTGAAGTATTCACTTGTATTGATGTTCTTGGTAGCGACTTAACTATGACTTCGGAGCATTCTTCAGAATTTTCACCATCTTCATGTGGCACATAACATTTTAACACAAATAAGCCTCAATGCTAAGCTTTGCGCCTGGCATTGGTGGACTGTGTGCAGATATGTGTTTACTTAGAGTAGGGCCCATTTCTTGATTACTAATAGTAAATAGAATTAACGCTGAATGCCCAAAGGTTGCCATGAGAGGGTGTTGCTGGCTCTGCTAAATACCCGTGTTGGCTATCTTTATTCCAAGTCACTCTTTGTTTCCCTGCAAAACACTTCCTCTGTCTTACTGTTCCAGATCTTTTCATCACCTTCTCCCTTTGTCACTGACTTCCTGTTTATTTTCTACCTTCTTTCTGGCTTTATCCCTGTTGCTCAGGCGCAAATTATAAGAATTGAGTCCTGTTATCCAAAAACACATGCATGTGCCTCCTCACCTGCACACCATGAGTTGGGTGGGAAAGGATTCATTGTGGTCTTTGACAGGAGTAGCCTCTTGCTCTCGATATACTATGAAATTGAACTCCCCACTTTTCTACGTAACCATAACAATTTTACTATGCATAAATTTATCATATTATGTAAGCACCTTTGATCCACTAAAAGTTTTTAAAATGGCATTGCCGCTAAGGCTGTTTCACAGCTTGGACTATATTTTTTTTTTTGTACTGTTAGTCGAGATAAAATCAAGAGTGCAATTGGGATTATTCTTATCGTTTAAGGGGCTCCCTTGCTGCTGACATTTCTCTGTGATCCAAAAATGGCAATCAAAGTATACACTAATCGCTGTGATCCGCACATGCCGTAATTTAGTCAGATATCTAAAATACTTCACTGAGTATGCAGTAACAAGACAGGAGAAAGGGGGAGACAAACGGTAAAGGGGTATAGAAGACCTGGCCAAACTTGATTATCAAGCACCTGGAGTTCCAGACATAAGTTAGTTTAATGTGAGTGGATTGAGTATAATTTTAAATTACCTTTTAAGGGAGTGGGGTGTTGATTTTTGTTAGTATAGATCGATGGCGTAACAGAGGTGCATGATTAAGATCTTTGTGAGTGGATTGAGTATAATTTTAAATTACCTTTTAAGGGAGTGGGGTGTTGATTTTTGTTAGTATAGATCGATGGCGTAACAGAGGTGCATGATTAAGATCTTTGTTAAATACAGAATTATCACCACTCCTTAGACAATAAGTCCATGCCCCTCCACTCCTAGATGCTGTAAGGTGTGTTTTTTTTTTTAATCTTTCCATTCACAGAGGATGGTTTTGATTCCCCAAGACAATAAGCAGATCGAGGAGCAGAAGGTCGTTAGTGTCCAGTGATGATAATGGTGAACAACTACATGGTCCCAGGGCAATGTTTATGGGGTTAAGTATGATGTGTTGTTGGAAGATATCATTTATCGTCTTTTGTGCATCCCAGAAGGAAGTAAGGGAGATGCACTGGAAAAAGGTGTTAAAAAATGCCCATCTTCTCTAAGCAATGCCAGCATTTGTCTGAGTTGGTAAGTTCTGGCGTAAATAGTTTATGTGGAGTGTATAAACATCTATGAATCATCCAATATTTGCATTGTGAGATTTTGGGTGAAAGTTTTGTTTTAGTGACAAATGTCCAAACATTTGTCCATGTTTACTCAGTTAGGATCTTCTCTCCTAAGGAATTACAAGTGTTTTCCCACTTTCTTTGGATGTTAAGATTTACTTTTAAGTTACTTGAAGTTAGTAATTTGCATATTTTTGTGCCTGATGCTTCTGAGATTGAAGTTGTTTATTTTTAGTGACTAGAAATTTGTGGGATTTGCCATTTATGGTGTTTATTCAGGGCGACTTTAAGTATATGGAACTCATAGGCTGCATGTTTAGGAAAATTATATTTTGATTGTAACATATCAAATGAGATCGAGAGTTCTTTTTTTATTATATCTTTGACATAGTAAACGCCTTTAGTAATCCAATCCAATCAAAATTTCTTTCAGTTTTAATAGAAGCATTGTAAATGTATTTATATAGCGCTTACTACCCCTAATGACCATTGCTCCACAGGGAGGTGAGAGCGGAATTAACCAGTTTAATTTTAGACAATTTGTCTGAGCATCTGATGGCCTCTATTGAGTTTATCCGAATGTTGTACTTTAAGGTGTTTCATGGTTGCAATACCTATTAAAGTAGTGGGTTTTAGAAGATTTTTTTTCTTCTATTTTTACCCATAATGGAGGCTAGACAAGATCATTTTATATCCAGTAAATCAGGTGTAAAAAGCTAGTTGGTATTTAAAGGGATTGGGCAGCCGATTTCTCTCCCCTCTGCCTCTTTATTCGTTTTCATTTTGTTCATTTCAATTATTGGTTTCTTAGCGTAATAAACTCTGAGGTATGACGTGTAGAAGATTGTGGATAACGTGTGGCAACATGCTAGTGATGAAATTGATTTGGGGCAGTCATCATCTTGACACACCCTGATCTTCCCCACTGTATGTTGTATTTAGGGAACCAAGTTTCCATCGCTTCCTGGATTTCATTTAAGGAATCTTTTTCAGTAATTTCTTTTGTAACTTTGATAGATTTATGAAACTGTAGTCCTAAATATTTCATTTTGGTTGGTTGCCCTTTCAAATTGGTGTGATGAATGACATTTGGTGTACAGTGAGTATTTATTGTGTCGCCTGATACCTTCGCATATTCTGTAATTATGTCTAGTATGCCTGTATCACCTCTTTTGCATCATTTGAAAATATCAGGACATTGTTTGCATAAGCTGCAACCTTTTGAGTGCCAGAGTCAAAGGGCATACCCCTAATTCTTGTGTTTTGGAGTATGCTTATAAGTAAGGGTTCAATTGCTAACAAGAAAAGAAGTGGTGATGGGAGCATCCTTGTAGTGTGCCATCTGATAATTGGATTTTCCAGATAAGGAGCCGTTAATTCTTACGATTAGCATTTAAGACAAATTCCATGGTTTCAAACACTGGGCCAAGATAAAAAAAAAATAATCACCGCTCTCAGAAATGTCCAGGAAACGTTGTCATATTAATTCTTGGCGTCCAAGGTCATAGCCATAGTAGGTGAAAGCAGTAACTTTGCCTTCTCATTTCATGCGAGAATAATATGATATTATTCGGAGCTATTCTTCCCATAATTAAATCTGTTTGTGAAGGATAAATTAAGGATGTCAGCTGTTCTTCTAATCTCAGTGCTATTATTTTAGCAAATATTTTGCAATCTAAGTTCAGTAAATAAGTTGGTCTGTAATTTTTGGTATCTAGGTGGCTCTTTATTATCTTTATGAATCTCTACTATTATTGTTTCTGAAATTACAGCCAGTCCATCCAGTCGACTTGTAGTATGTAAAATGTTTCTCCATATCGTTCACAATCTAGGGAGTGAAAGATTTATAAAAACTTGCAGAAAACCTTTGCGCTCCGGGGGCTTCACCCTTTTTGGAAGTTAATAGCCTTAATAATTTCGTCTTCAGTAATTGGTATAAGTTTCGTTTGTAATTTAGGTAATTGTATATTATTTAGATAGTGTTGACAAGCTTCTGCATTTGGATTGGTGGTGGATTATAAAGTTGTCTGTAATAGCCATGAAAGATTTGTGTAAATTCTTTGATGCCTGTTGTCGTTTCACCTCGTTAAGATTATAACGCACAATAAATTGTTGTTTCTGAGTTTAAAAGCTCTGAATACAACAAGGCACAAGTTGTTTACCCATCTATGGACCCCGATACTGATCAGTTTGTTGTATTCATATTTAAACTTTTTTTAGAATATTCTGTGTCTCAGTTGAAGAACCTTTAAGTGATAAATGTTCTTGTTTTTAAATTTCCCCCTCTGTCATTTAACCTTGCGTTAATTTCTTTATTCTTGTTTGGCATTATGTTTATCATGTGGCCCCTGTTTTGTAACTTTCATTGCTTCCTCAGAGATGGATTCTGGAGAGAGTAGAGGATAAGAGTTAACTGAAAAGTAATTTAAAAGTTCTTGCATAATTTATTCTGTAGATCTTGGATCCGTTCACAATTTCCTTGTCCATTCTTCATATATTCTTTTTGTTTGTTGGGTTCCTACTAGCTAGATCTAAGGATACGCATGCATGATCTGAGATGAGTATAGGCTCTATCTTAGGGTTTGAATATTGTGGGATCAGAGGGTTGTTCACCAGGGGTTGTATGACAGAGCCGCGCATGTATGATGAAGCCACACATGCCTTTACAACGCGGCAACACAACGAACAAGTCGTTACCATGTGTTCCTTTACTACACAAGTTGTTACGTCGACTTTCCTCAGGGAAGACCTGGACTCGGGAATAATATAATTTACTATTTCATTTCCACTCTGTGCAAAAGTAGGGAGGTTGTTGGATTTATAATCCAACACAAGTCCAACAACATTCCCTAAGGCAAGTTGTTGTAACGAATTGTGTGGTAAAGGATCACATGGCAGCGAAGCGTTCATAGTATTGCCTGCGTTGGAAAGGCACTGAGTGGTTCTGACTGCGTGGTAAAGGGTGTTTCCCTTCACCAGGATATTGTCTGTTCTAGAAAATGAATTATGCTGATGGGAATGGAAGGTAAAATCCCTGCCAGTGGGATTTTATATTCTTCAGATGTTTGTTACGTGAGCATATTTTTTTTTTTACTTTGTGAGCCTTGCCTGGACGAAATTTGCAAGTGGACATTCTATCAAGATTCTGTATATTAGTAGTTTGAATTCTCCTCCCAGGATATTATTGGAATTTGTTGGGACCTCTAAGATCCACCCAGAATTGTGGATACCCAACATTAGGAGTATATATATCTGTGTGAGTGTGTGTATGTATATGTATATGTGTGTGTATATATAATACACACACACACATATAAATTGTCTTGGTGATCATCCACCTACCCTCCTTATCGTGTGTTAAGTGTTTTGAAGACAGCCTTTAAAAAAAAAAAAATCTGGAGAACATAGGTCCGAGTACCAATGTACATCGTGCAGTAGAGTCTCCCAATCTCCCAGTTTTGTTTCTTGTAGGAAAATAATATCCCCTTTCAGTTTATTGCAGTATTGAATTATTTTCATTCTCTTAACAGGGTGATTTATCCTTTTAGCACTCAGCGACAAAAATTCTGATCGTTATTAGTTATCTGGGGTATAAAAAACTGGTAAGTGATAGAGGTGCACTGTGTAGTGGTAGGTGTTGATGAAGGATGTGCGACACAACTAGTGTATAGTAATAAGGAGCAAAGGTCATCTTTGTTGAGATCTTGTAGGTTATATAAGTGGCCAGGCATTAATAGAAAAGAGGAAACATTAAAAAATGTGAGCAGACAAAATTTCTAGAGGGAAACGTAGAAAGAAAAAAACTACATAAAAGGCTTCAAACCTATGCAAACCCCTTCTCCAGCCACCCCCCTTGCCCCAATCAATGTTGTGGAGCTATGGGAGCCTTGTGTCCTCTCAGATTGGAAATCGGACTCCTAAACCTTATAACATTTATACATATGTGATCGAAAATATATCATTGTGTAAGAATACAGACTTGAGGAGGCAGGATAAGAAGTGTAATGCAGTATGAGTTATGAATCCCCAAACATGTGCCGCCTAACGTGGGCTGTGACTCACCAAGGTTATTTCTCTAGGATTATAAAGGTATATAGACTGCGGAGTAAAAATAGAGCCAGTCTGCAGGATATAGTGATAGCGAGAATCTGAAGCAATCTCTCTGAGTTTTGTCAGACAGCAGACTCAATGACTTTAGGGGTACACTTGAAGTATAATTGTATTACTTTATAGGAGAGCTGTTTGAATAAGTTGGCAGGGTTGCAAAAGCCCCATAAAATGTGATACAGATAATAGGTTGCTGTAAGATTAGAATTAAAATGGTGAGTCAGCATGTTAATGAGAGTGATTACTGTCTAGTCAGAACAGGAGACTCCGGATCCCCTAGCAGTGCCATATATCAATTCTTAAGTGGCTTGTTAAGTGTATATCAGTATTTGAGACAAGTCATATAGGGGCTTGTTGGTTGGTGATAATGGCCTATGATTATGTAGTGTAATGGTGGATAATGATTCATTAACCGCAAAAAAATTAAAACAATTCTATATAACACCTAAAAAAAGTAAGATGTCAAGCCTACAAAGCTAGTAACATCATGTATGCCACACAAATAACCAGAGTGGGGATTATAACTGTGATATACGTAAACTGTTAAAAAGACATAAGTCCCTCAGACATGCCATAGACTTAACTGAAGAAAGAATGGCATATGAAATAACTGTGCAGGACTCAAGTTGACATTTCAGTTTGTTGTTGGTTTCAGATGAAGATGTATGTCTTCTGGCTCTTCAAAGAATGATGTGTGACCCTTGTGGATAAGTCTGTTTGTCTGGCCAAGCGAAAGGATAAAATGTTCAGTGCTCTGTGGTCATTTTTGAGTGCGAGGAAACCTTTCCTTCTGGATACCATCACCTTTGCATAATCTTGGGATATTCCTATTTTGGCATTATTCCAAAACGCAGATTTCACCTTCAAACGATCTAGGATTTTTACTGAGTAGTGGTATCCTCCTGTTCCTAATTTCAAGGTCCGTCATTTCTCTAAAGAGTGGCAATTTTCTTTGAAGAGTTATCAGCAATTTTCTGAGTTTGATATTTTTATATTCTGTCGTGCTAATTCTGGTTTCTCTTCCTCTAGTCTAGAGAGAAGACCTTTTAGGTCTTCTTAATCTTGCCATTTCTGCTTGTAGAAGGTCCTTATTCATGAAGAGTTGAATGGTGTTGCAGAACTAGGTTCTTTTTGAGTTGGTAGAGGTGTTGTGCTTTTGTATTACTGGAGGGTCCATTGTAAGAGAGTAGTCTTTCGGTCTCTTGAGCTTCGACTTCTGCTCTTAATTATCTTTTTGATCTTTATTTTTGTGGTCCTGTTTGTCCGCCATTATGAAGCTTATGTAGATCGCTTTCCAACTTTTCGGTATATTGACATGCTTGTGTTAGAAAATCCCAGAGGGGAGAGGGGACTAATTGATTTATTAGATAGCTGCCTCAGGATGAAGTCCAAATATTCACAACATATTCCGAGGGTGGATGGATATTAAAAGTCTCAAGGCACCAAGAGCATGGCTCCTGCTCATAAGAGCTGTCAAAGTTAAGTTGATTTTAGTCTGCGATAATGCGCCAAACTTGATACAGTTAGATTACATTGGCTCTGCAAAATTATTAGTAAGTAGGAGGAAATTTAAAATGCTACATGAACTCCTTCACAAAGAAGCTATTGCTGCGAACTTGTTTTGCCCGGGTGGCCATCAGAAACTGTTGCCTTGGCTCTGCAAATCATTATCAAAAAATGCTGCGGCACAGGCTGTGCATGTAAAGTGGCTGAGCATCCAAGGCAGAGTGATGTGCACATGGGAAAAGGCAAGCTATGAACTAACCAGTATGTATTTACTCTGAAAAGACAGGCGCGACGTGAATGAGATGTATACATAATCTGGGAACAGGCTTATTTATTTAAAAACTCTCTCTTTTGATAATTTAATTTATATTAAAACAATAGTTTTCATCAGAACTTTACATTTCACCTTGCTGCAGAGATTGGAGACCTTCATCATTAAACCTTGTTTTGCTTCCAGTGCCTCCAGATCCCATCTTCTCTGAATCTCTATCACTCTACCCAAGTGTTTATACTTAACCTACCCTCCTTGTTGCGTCCTCTCCATTTCCTTTGGTCTAGATGTTCTTAGGCAGCACTTTCCTCAGTGCACGGTGTTGTCAGTGCACAGGGATTTATGGATGCCTGAGTAAGGATACAGTACATCAGTACATTGGAGAGAAAGAGAGAGAGGGTGGGGTGGGTGTGGGTGTGGGTGTGCGTGTGTTTGGTCGTTTTTATTTTTTTTCCCAATGGACACAACACATGGAAAAGACAAGGTTCCAAATTGTGAGGCCTGGGGCTTGCTGGAGGAGCAGAGAAAGGTGGTGTTAGGAGAGGCAGATTTGTGGATTGCTGCATTCTTGAGTCTAGGTGGGACACACATTGGAGGAAGGAAAAGACAGGCATCTCTTTGGTGCGCACGTAGAGCCTCTTTGATTCTGAAAGGAGTTCACTGGTCAAAGTTGCCTGGGCATATTTGAAAAAGGAGGTGGAGCTGATTTGGAGCCGTTGGGCCTGGGGGAAACTTGATCTGACTTTTTCTAAAAGCCTTCATAGAACTTTAACTCACAAGCACGCCCTAGCTTGGAAGCCACCACACGAGAATGGGAATAACCATCATCCATAGATTGGGACATGAGGCAGACGCTGACCCAGGTATGACTACCAGGCCTGCCTTAACAAGACTATGTATATTGTTTGCAGTGTGTGATAATGTACTTTGTAATAGTGGATAAATACTCTGTCAAGTCAAGAATATGCTTTTATTTAAACAATCATTTATTGGGGTTGCTGGGCATATTTTGAGTTGTTAGTCTGTGCTTGCCTTCCTCCTATTTTGAGTTGTATGTGCTAGCCCTACACTTGTCTCCTCCCCAGGAAGCCTTTGATTGCTCGACCTGCGCTACAACTGACGGTCAGGTGCATAAGGTGTACTTGGTCCATAGCAGCCAGCCCTACTAGGCTAGTTCCCAGGACATCCGGAGTAAAAGGCCTTAGCCTCCACGGCTTAGCCCAGTAACTCGTGTGTGCCGCATGGCTAAATGAGGTTTTGACACAACTCCTCTCCTTGTGGTGTCAGTCCTTCCTTTTTGCAACATTCCTGGATTCTGACATGATACAGACACTTGTATTGTACTTTAATGCCAACATGGCCTGGCACTACTGTTGTAGTTTCAGGTACCTTTACAACCTGCTTTTGAATTCTGTTGTCTGAATGTTTGAGTTGGATCAGACATAGTTTGGGTGTGGATAATATGCTGCTTTTGTGCATATGTTTGTGCATTGTAATTGTCAATGTTTCAGTGTAGGAGAGTGTGTGCAGGCTTACGCAACTCGTTGCCAATGTGCGTATGTGTCATCTTGGAGGATAAGTATGTGCATTGTGTTGAAGTGTCTCTTGAATGTAATTGAGAGGATGGAATCTTGTTTGGGCCCACAGTACATCTTTAAACCAGAGTAGTTCTATGGTACCCCTTTTGAAAGCGTGCAGATTTAATCTACTCCCCTTGAGTCAGAGTGCCCAGTACTCTGGAGTGGTTCATACCCCAGCTTCTTCAGTGCCCCAAAAAGTGACTGATCTTTTGTGGAGCGGCCTTAGACAAGTCATACAAATCAACCAAAGCAGGGTTTCATCCGGCACGTGAAAGATACAAAACGGTTGGCAGTCTGCTTCCTTGCTAGAATAAGACTGATGAGATCCCACCTCCCATCTCCCCATTTCAGTCACCACCCCAAGTATAACTTGTATTCTAAACCCCAGAGATCCTTGCAGTGTTGCCTGTAAGTGAGATGGAATCCCCCTCACTCCCACATACCTTTCACTTTAATTTTTTGTAAACAGCAATATTTCAAGACAAGTAAACAGAAGATCCCTAACAAATGACAGGCAGTAACCAATAATCGAAGATTGTAAGAAATCTGACTTTCTCGGGACCTTACAATATGTCCTGCATTTTGCCTTCACTATTCTGTTTTCATGGAAAACGTGTTTTACATTCTCCACTTGTACCCCTCCCCACCATCTCATTCCTTACATACCGCCAACATTCTTGATGTCTCACTTCATACTGTAAAGTTGGTCCCGCTAGTCCTTTGGACAGGAACCTTGATCGTCCCTGTTGGATGTATTTGCCTGACCCTAAAATGCCCTAGGCTTCCAGGATTTTGTGACTTACATGGATTGATTTGCCAGGTCGTCAGGTTTGAGGAGTGAGGTCGACAGTCCCTTTCTGGATTAGGTGGTGTTCAATGGGGATAAGTTGGGAATTCTCAATGTTCTTATTAAGTGCAGTTTAAACTCGCTACTAGGACGTTCTGTTTACTGCCATGTTTGGGCAAGCTCTTGTGGTCCCGTGGGGTATATCAGAGTAGTCCGGTGGGTATTTTATTTGCGTGGCCCCAGTCGAACCAGCAAAGATAGTCTTGGGAGAAAGGCTAGTGGCATTTCACTCAAATGTTCCCTGGCTATTGGTGGTGTTGATCACCAGTTGTGTTTCTGGTTTGAGTGCGAAGGAGTCTCTACCTCATAAGTTATGAGGGAATTCTGAGAAGAGAGGGAGGGGCTTAAACAGATGAAAAAAGCTGAGCAAGAACTCCGTGTCTTTGAAATTGAGAGAGAACGAGTGTTGATTGGACAGAATTCTAGGGGTGGTTCAGTTGAGTGATGCCCAGCCTTCTTTAATTCTGAAATTCCTCCCAGCTATGCCTAACATGTGAGACTTGCTTTACTTACGGATTGCCCTTCTCCTGTTACGCCCAGCTCTTAGCGCCTAGAAGTTGTTGCTTTTCGCTATGTGAGCTGTTACAAGTTGGGAGTTTTCCATGCATCCTGGCTGTGGTGTGCAAGCGCCCCGGGGAGTGGGGCGGCTGGTTGGCAAGTCATACTGCTTGGCAGAAGCAAGAGGCTCGTCTTGCGAGGCACCTAGTTTTTTTATGCCAAAGAGTACCAGATGTGAGAAGGTGACATGGATCCGCCCGGGGAAGGAACCTGAGGAGAATGGGTCTGACTGCAGGTTGATCAGTGCCAGGAGGCGCCCCCTTCAAAGCAGACTGTGGCAAAACTAAGGCTGCAAGATTTTTTTTTTTTTTTGTACGATTTTTTTACTCGAGTTATAAACATTAACTTCATCGTCTGTACGTATCAGTGTATGACCGAGTTCCCATTGACTGGTTATTTAAAGCACATTCACAACCGAGTTATTTTTATTTGGCATAAATAATATCCTCATACCCTTCTGGGAAGCAAAGCTTAAATTTGCACACCAACAGAGCGCAGGTTTCATGTTTTGATTTTGATTGTGTAAAGGGAGGCATATTTATTTAAACGTTTACTGGGAGTTCACCGCTCCCACGCAGGGAATGCCAAAATCGCACGCCTGCACAGTAGCAGTGTTGTCTAGGGAGGTGTTGGGAAAAGACCAAAGTAAACACAGCGCTTGGTGGAAACCTTGAAGTTTTCCCAGGTCACACAGAGTACTTCCCTGCATTTTCCTTCCCTGTGAATATGTCCACCGATATCCATTTTGTAAAACCTAGCAAATTTGTTGTTTTGCGAGGCTGACTTGGACTTTGTCATCTTGCAGTATATACTGAGCGAGCTACCGGGACTAAAGTATATTTCGTTTCCTAGAATTGTTATTGACATACCTTTTATTATCTGTTTTTAGTATGGAGGTTTTTCAGTCTTCCCTTCACTTGTTTCAACTGTGACGTTGCAGGTGCTGTTCATTTTCCTGTACCTCTACGACGCTCGGGCGCCTTGATGCAAAATTCTGGCGTTTCGGCTTTTTTTTTTTTTTTTTTTTTTTAGAAAGCTACTTGAGAGTATTTAAAGTAGTTTATATACAGCATGTACAAGAAGTGACACAATTTTTGGTAGCCGTTAAATGCACATCCACTTGGAAAGACAAAGTTAGCTTTCCCTAAATCAACATCTTAATGAAAGTCCAATACGCATTTATTTTTTTATTTTTTTTTATACTACAAAAGATGCTCTTGAGTGTTCTAATAACCTGCTATGAATAAGATGTGCAATTGACTGCAATCAAAACACGGTAACGCTATTGACTCTGGAGCACACACAAAACACTGTTCTATTGTTATAAGGACACTTCCATCTGTACTTTCTACTTAAACAGCTTTTCACTTATGAGGTCTTCAAGTATGGAATATACTTTTCTTAACATGCCCCACGTCTCAATCCTTATGTCCTACTATGGTGGTGATTTTCATGGAGAGGCAGTGCACTTTATTTGGTTTATAAACTATTATCGTTGATATATATTTTATTATCCCGGCATCCTTACTATGTTCGCTATTATGGCTCCACAATTTTGGATACATGTTTTTATTTTTCAGATATAGTTTACTTGAGATTTCAGTTACTTCCCTGGCTTCTAGAGAAATATTTATTTCCTTCTCACTAGACACTGGCTTGCCAGTGTGACACTCCAGTACTGCGGAAGTGTCTTCGGAGAGTGATACCAGTTTTTAATGAAAGTTCATTGTCCTTTTTGCAACACCACACTTTTTTAGCGTCTTGGCACTTTGTGGCTGGAACACCTAGTAAATTTCATGCTGGTTTACTTTCTCAAGGTTAGTAATCTTTAGATGGGAGACTTAAGGTCTCATTATGAGTTTGGTGGGCGGAAAAGGCTTGCCCGCCCATCCTCCGGCGGTTAGGAGACCGCCAGTGCATCCTCCTTCCTGCCAGCCCTATTATGAGCTTCCTGCTGACCAAGTGGAAAATGCAGAACAACATTGACGCCGGCCCGTAATACGGCCGGCAGCAATGCTGTTGGGCATCGCATGCACCAGCACCTGTCGGGCAAATCACTGTCTGCAAAGCAGACAGTGATTTGCGGGACAGATCTGGCCAGGGAGGCCCCTGCACTGCCCATGCCAAGTGCAAGTGCATGGGCAGTGCAGGGGGGGGCCCTGGCACCCTGTCTCCACCAGCCTTTTCATGGCCATGTAAATGCCAGCGAAGAGAGGGGTTGTAATCCCCAGGGCAGCGCGGCATGCAGTGCTGCCCTGGCAGATTGGGACCGCCAGCACTGCCAGGCAGTAGGGCAGCCAAAAAGTGGCGGTGCTGGCGGTCCAACTGTGGTCAAACCGCCACAGTCATAATGCGGGGATCTGGCCACCACCGCCAGTTTGGCGGTTCCAGGATCACCAGACTCATAATTAGAGCCCTAATCTTTCTAAGACAAACATTTGGGACCAAATGTAGAACTGACTTTCCTTTTTCATTTGTGGGATTATATGCATTATTAATGTGTTGTTTTAATTGGCTTTACAGCTTATCATGGCATTGATTACACACTACTTAGAATTGAGGGCACTTTTGTCTGTAACTGTTGTGAAACAGAAGGCTGCTACTTTTCAGTCTGTCACAGTTTTCTCTTTACTCACTCACTTTTTGGTAAAGAGACTCTTTCATGGAGAATTCATTTAGAAATCCTCTTTATTTATCTTTTCGTTTTTTGACTATTCTCCTGAATCGTGATTTTTTTTTTTTTTTTGGTGCTACGAATGGTATAAATTGGATGGCATTCACCAGTTGGCATTTATAGCAATGTGAACATTTTGAGGTATTATCCTAATAAGTATTTCTTAAACTTGATTATAGTTATTCCATTGTTTACTAGGTGTGCATTTTATCATAATGGAGATCCTATCTGGGTGTTTAGACCGCGGTATGTACTTTAACCACAAAGCGGTGAATAGGCAATATGTGTCATTAATATATGCATGATGAGCACACTTACTATGGTTCACTAGGCCATTGGACTTCAATTGTCTATTGCTTACTGCTCTCGCACATATCACTGGGTTTTACTTTTTCGTAGATCGGTGTTTCATTTCTGACAAATTTGTTTCTTGCCCAGGTGTTTGTGGCCACTTGTTATGATTGGCTTTATACATGTGTTTACTAGGTTCATTTAAGAATTATATATTGTGTTTTGTTACCATTGCAGCCATGTAAAAGTATTTTTAAGACAAAACGCCTGTTGGCTGCCAGAGTTGTTTTGACTTACAGTTTTTCAGTCAAGACTATGGACAATATTGAAGTGCTTAAAATAAAGCAAATCAGAACCGCATAGATTGTCAATTTTTTATATAATTATAAAAAGGACCAGTGTTTGGTGTGCTTCAGTGTCAGAGTGCGTACATAGTTTATTTACATGCCTTTGTGATTTGGCCCAGTCCACATAAACTGGTTAAAAAATGGAAATATGTTCATGTACAATAGAAAGTACTGTTCTCTCTTATCACTGGTACTAGTAGGGAGTTGGAGGTTTCTGGACTTGTCCAGAAGTGCATGGACAAATACTCGAGTAGTACTAATTCCTGTACTCAGGAATGCTCTTGTGAATCAGCTCTCTGGATTAATGATTTATATACTTCTTTAAACGAGCAGCTTAAAACTGTTCCTGTGTACATCCTGTGTTTTTGTTGTAATTTGCTGTACCCTGGGTTTTTGGTTCATTCCTTTGCACTGATCATGGTAGCCATTCATATTTGTTTTAGTTGGTAAAGAGATTTGTCTAAGGAGTCAGATTTGAGCTGGGTGGTGAGTAGGGTGAATTTGGGATACAACTTGGCAGGGTGAACTAGCACCGTCTGAGATCTGTAGTCGTCTTTGTTGTTCAACCAACATGGCTACTATTTCTAAGGATGGTCGTATAAAATTATAGGCAGCAAGACCCAGCGTCTAGTGCCCTGTCTGAAGTTTTTGTGCTTGCTCTGGTCATATAACTAACTGTTTTTTGTTTGTAATTCTCTTGATTCTGGGGGGTCATGTCAACACTTGCTTTTACGTACCCTGAGCCTGCACAAATGTTCCCCCACAAAATTATTGGATGCCTTCTCCCAACCCCTTTTCCCCAAGCAAAGGGGGATCTATATATTTAATTATAGTGTTGTATTTCGAGCAAACATCAGACAAAAGACATTACAGAACTTTATAATGATTCCACTGAAGATTTAAAATACTGCCTGAAACGTCCTGTCACTTGCCAGGGGTTGACATGTGATGTGAAAGAGAGCGAGTAGGTAAGTGTTTGCTTGATTGTGCGAGTGAGTAGCAGTAGGGATACTGAACTGGAATGACAACCAAGCATCTCCTTCAGTGGGAAAGTGCTTAACACTGAGGACCCCATGGTTAGTTTGTGATGCTCATGAGGGATTATTGTACGTTCCCCATATGCCAATGTATGATGATAAACAATTATCAAGGCACCAGTGGATGAAATTACTACACATCCACATTAATACTGTAGGCCGACTGTTATAGCACGTTTGGTCAATATTTGGTACTCTCGCAGAATCTGACACCCTGCTACCAGCAGGTGTGGTTGTAACGGCCAGCTGAGGTTTCTGATACTAAATATGAAATCAGAAAGGTTAGAGTTTAATGCCGTACTTTAAACGGGACACATTAAGTAACCAGTTTAACCCGATGGCCTATCGTAGCTCATATTTTTACCCTAGGGTGTTATAAAACAGTGGGCTTGTGTTTTATAACATTTGATAAAATAGACCATTGAAGTGTCATCAGACTGGTAACTGAACATATCCCATTTCAGTTAAACGAGACACGTCCTGTAAGCAGTCTGACTCTTCAGTGGCCTATCACAGCCTTTAATTAATTTATTGGTTATAACCTGTATTTACCCCATTGTACTACACAAGCCTACTGATTACACCGTTTCCTCACATCTAATTTTATAACCGAAACAGGCTACCAACTTCTCTATCTGCTACAGACACAACACGAGTATGACTGATGTTGCTACCTTTTGCCTACTTACATAAATCCATCTCTTTCGTGGTCTAACTGCAGACTTATCCAACGGATTGATAAAGTCCCACCGACGAAACACATATTGACTGTAACCCTCTACCTAAAAGAAATAGATCACAAGAAAATACGCACCACTACGGATTTAACTGTTTAATCTCATATTTGCGTTACCATTGTCTGCGTCTGTCTTTTTGAATTTATGTATGCCAGTACTTTGCGTATTAGTTGGCTCTCATCTATATGTAATCCTCATAGATGTAAGTTCTGCTGTTGTGGGTTTTGTAATTTGGTATTGTAGGTGTGAAAACATTTATTGGTAACTGAGCACAGCAGGGGTGGCAGTTGAAGTGGGGTGATGTGAGGTTTTGTGTTGTACCCAAAGCTTAACATTCAGTCTTTTGAGAACCTTAAATTGCTCTTTATATTTTTATGTCTGTTATAGTGGTTGTGGCAAGATTCATAGCCTTATAGCTTGCTGCTGAGGCCTGTGAAGGCTGTACGGGCTGAGACCAACAACTCCCTAGACAGCTCCCAGTCCGGCTTCCGCAGCAATCACAGCATGGAGACAGCCTTCCTAGCAGCCACCAACAACATCCGATTTACTCCTAGACCGTGACCACACAGCAGCACTCATACTCCTCGACCTCTCAGCAGCTTTTGACACGGTCTCCCACAGCACTCTACGCACCAGACTCCACGACATAGAAATCCGCGGAAGAGCCCTGTAATGGATCCACTCCTTCCTCTCAAGGAGGATGCAGAGGGTCAGACTCCAGCCCTGCACCTCCAGACCCACAGCAGTCAACTGCGGAGTCCCACAAGGATGCTGCTGGCACACACTCCGCAAACTCCGTAAGATCGTCAGATGGATCCCGGCAGACTGTCGCAGGGCAGTCACCCACGCCTTAGCCATGAGCAAGCTAGACTATGGCAATGCTCTCTACGCAGGCACCTCAACTAGGAACATCAAAAAAACTTCAGCTCATCCAGAATGCTACCAGACTCGTTCTGGATCTCCCTCGCCGAGAACACATCTCTCAACATCTGAGAATCCTCCACTGGCTGCAGTCGAGAAGCGAATCACCTTTAGGCTTCTCACCCACACATACATGGCCATACACAATGCAGGACCAGCCCACCTGAACCACTGCATCTACTTCCACACCCCTCCAGATCCCTCCGCTCAGATAGCCCTGGCCACCGTCCCTCCCATCTGCAAAACCACTGCCGGAGGACGATCTTTTACCTACACTGCAGCAAAGAGCTGAAACAATCCCCCCGTGCACTCGTCCAAGCCAGTCGCTCGCCATCTTCAGGAAGAGCCGCAAGACATGGCTATTCGGATGAGGCCCGCCTCTTCCCCCAATGCCTTGAGACCCTCACGGGTGAGTAGCCGCGCTTTACAAATACTGATTTATTAATTGATTGAGGTTGTTAAAGGCCTTGAACCTGAGTTATAGGGGAAAGCTGCAGGCTATCCGAACATTCCACCCACTGAGGGTAGAGTGTTTTAATTTAAAAAGAGAGAACCATAGACCACCATTAGAATATTACAGCAGATGTCTTATACCAGCCATTATTAGTCCAGAGCTACTCCATTGTCTTCCGTGGAGCTCTCAACATTCCTGTGTTCTAATTATTTTTATTTTACTCCTGCGGATATTCACAAACGCCATGTAGTATTCCAGTGTTTCTAAAACGAAATAAGAAACTTCATTAGAGCATTGAAATGTTGAGAGCTCTGTTGAAGACAGTGGAGTAGCTCCGCACTTATAATGGCTGGTATCACCAAGCCTTCTACTCCATCATTCCAATGTTTGCCTTAGTTTCTCTCTTTTTATTTTAGGACATTTAACCCTAAGTAGGTTGAATGTTCAAATAGCCTTCTAGCCCTTCTGCCTCAGGCTATACCGGTTGTTAAAGGCCCTCTTCCTCATTATAAGGACCTCAACTGTGGCTCAGGCCTATCTCTCTGGTTCACGGCCTTTAACAACTGGTTTAGCCCTTGGCAGCAGACTATAAGACTATATTGGTGTACCATCCAAAATCTTACCCGAATTTGAAGTAATGGTGAAAATGTGTTTGCATTTTTTGAATGATGCAAATTTAAAATAAACACACCTTAACAATGTTCTACTGTAATTTGTCCTTCAAGTTGCACATGGCCTGCATTCACTTTCTTATAGTATTAGTTCCACCTGTATCACCCAGCAGCAAAATTTGCTGTTGCTACTAGCATGCATTCATCTGCTGTCTGGTCCTGTGCCCTTTAACCTCTCCTGCAATGCGCTGACTTGTAGCCTGTACCCCTTTGTAAACTGGGACATCTAGACCTATGGTTTTATTTGCAGGGGAGAGGTAGAGAACAAGTCCCAGAGTGCAATAATGGGCTAGCTGAAGTGGGCAATTTGGCTGAACTTGCACTGTGATCATCCAAAGTTATAGAAACATTAATACTTGTAAATGTATTAAAAACCAGGCAGTAGTATTTCCCAGAACAAATATCGAACATACACCTCCACAGTGAACAGGAACCTGATAAGAAGAATTTAATAGCTTAGTAGCCAGGTGGATATGTGAACTTGTCAGCTACGCCCAGCTTTTTATTTGCCAAGAACATACTGCAATCAGAGACTCGGCTTCACTTTTAAGGTTGAAACTTTTTTTTTTTTTTTTTTTAAACCAGCATTCAAAGTGATTTTACCTAGAAAGCATAAGAGTCAAAAAATGTTACACCTATCATGGTGTTACTCGGTAGCTACAGTGGCAAACCGCTTTGCGTCTAGCATTGTGTGGGGAAAAAAAAAAGAAAAAACAACTTGCTTGTCTACTCTTAATAGCCAGCTTTACCTTGACTTACTCTGTTCTTAAGACTATCGTGTGTCTGCCTGTCTCTGATGTGTTTTAGTAGGATCATTTGCCATGGCAGTTCTCCTGGAATTTATTTTATTTCTATTGTTACTCTTGGCCTAAAACCATTTAGTTTTGTGAGCATATGCTTTTATTTGTTGAGATAGCTGACAAGTGCTCCTGTGTCCTGTGCGACAAACAGCAACGTTCTGTGTTGCAGTTTGTGGTTCCCTGCTTCCGCGCCAAAGGGTTCAGCGTGGCAAGGCTGTGACTGAAGGTGTTAAAGAATAGTTTGGGGCCCCTAGTCAGCTTTGCCAAGGTATTAAAACTACCAAGCACTAAAACAGTTCGGAGGTGTGACCGCATTATACTTCAGGGGGTGATTACAAAATGTAGAACTGACCTCTGCGCATGGCCACTGGAATTATGTGGCAGGAAAGGGCCCAAATAAGGCCAGGGTTGACTAATTTATGGGACAAGAAAAGACAAATTATGCAGCACAATGCAGCATTTTTTTCTGATGGTATTATTTCATTATTTTGTCATTTTTACATTTGGTAACACTGTTTGGGCTTAGATTGCACCTCATTAGTACCAGTTTAGCATCGAAACACAACAGCAAGAAAATGAAAGGTGTCCAATTTAAACTTTGCAAAAGGCCTTTCTCCACACTGCAGAATGTCTCTGCGTTTTAGTGACTTTTGAACTGTTTGAGGTAGAAACATTTTTTTTTTAATTAAAGTCTGCAGATAATGCAGCAGATGATGGATTATGAGGCAAATGCGGCAGATCTATAATTATGCAAAAATTGCCACGGCTGCACAATCGCATAATTCTAGTGGCCCTCCCTATGCGTATGTTTGTGAGCATCTAACCTTCCAGAGAGTAGCAGCTAATACTTCAGTTGACTCCTTTTCGTATGTGCATGGTCTTGGTCCCGCAAGGTATAGAGAAGCCATGAGGGTTTAACCTAGATGTTTGCAACCACTTCCTTCCGTTTAATCAATACCACTAGGTAGTGCAAAAGGTTCAGTATTTGGACTATCATCGCTGCTCCGTCCTATAGGTTTGATAACCCACTGGTGGTTCTGATCTATTTCCCCTTCTCAAGTAATCACTCCATCTCCTCCTCTTCCATGTGTTTCTCAAACTCCATCAGATGGATGTCCTAAGCTTGGACTAACGACTCCTCCCTACAGCCCATTGTTCTGTCCCTGCGCTCTACAAGCCAGCCCATCTTCCCTCCTCTCACATTTGGTCAGCAACTACCTCTACAATCAGCTATGTCACTGCCTTCTTCCCGGTCTCTAGCATGAGCATGGAGCACTGGTGCCCCCATTTCGTTTACTGCCCTGCTGGTTGGGTACCAGCGGAACAGTTCTTCACCTACATCTCAATCTTCGTGCACCACGTCTGGGCTTATTTGAGAACCTTGATGTTTAGCAAATCAGGTGGTAGCCTGGGTGGCCACTTCCATGGACACACACTGTGAGAAGGTAGCCTCTTTCTAGCCTTGTTACCCCCACTTTTGGCCTGTTTGTGAGTGTATGTCAGGGTGTTTGTCACTGTTTTCACTGTCTCACTGGGATCCTGATAGCCAGGCCTCAGTGCTCATAGTGAAAACACCATGTTTTCAGTATGGTTGTTATGTGTCACTGGGATCCTGCTGGTCAGGACCCCAGTGCTCATAGGTTTGTGGCCTATATGTATGTGTCACTGGGACCCTGTCACACAGGGCCCCAGTGCTCATAGGTGTGCATGTGTATGTTCCCTGTGTGGTGCCTAACTGTCTCACTGAGGCTCTGCTAACCAGAACCTCAGTGGTTATGCTCTCTCATTACTTTCAAATTGTCACTGACAGGCTAGTGACCATTTTTACCAATTTACATTGGCTTACTGGAACACCCTTATAATTCCCTAGTATATGGTACTGAGGTACCCAGGGTAGTGGGGTTCCAGGAGATCCCTATGGGCTGCAGCATTTCTTTTGCCACCCATAGGGAGCTCTGACAATTCTTACACAGGCCTGCCACTGCAGCCTGAGTGAAATAACGTCCACGTTATTTCACAGCCATTTTACACTGCACTTAAGTAACTTCTAAGTCACCTATATGTCTAACCTTTACCTGGTAAAGGTTAGGTGCAAAGTTACTTAGTGTGAGGGCACCCTGGCACTAGCCAAGGTGCCCCCACATTGTTCAGAGCCAATTCACTGAACTTTGTGAGTGCGGGGACACCATTACACGCGTGCACTACATATAGGTCACTACCTATATGTAGCTTCACCATGGTAACTCCGAATATGGCCATGTAACATGTCTATGATCATGGAATTGCCCCCTCTATGCCATCCTGGCATTGTTGGTACAATTCCATGATCCCAGTGGTCTGTAGCACAGACCCTGGTACTGCCAGACTGCCCTTCCTGGGGTTTCTCTGCAGCTGCTGCTGCTGCCAACCCCTCAGACAGGCAGCTGCCCTCCTGGGGTCCAGCCAGGCCTGGCCCAGGATGGCAGAACAAAGAACTTCCTCTGAGAGAGGGTGTGACACCCTCTCCCTTTGGAAAATGGTGTGAAGGCAGGGGAGGAGTAGCCTCCCCCAGCCTCTGGAAATGCTTTGTTGGGCACAGATGTGCCCAATTCTGCATAAGCCAGTCTACACCGGTTCAGGGACCCCTTAGCCCCTGCTCTGGCGCGAAACTGGACAAAGGAAAGGGGAGTGACCACTCCCCTGACCTGCACCTCCCCTGGGAGGTGTCCAGAGCTCCTCCAGTGTGCTCCAGACCTCTGCCATCTTGGAAACAGAGGTGCTGCTGGCACACTGGACTGCTCTGAGTGGCCAGTGCCACCAGGTGACGTCAGAGACTCCTGCTGATAGGCTCCTTCAGGTGTTAGTAGCCTTTCCTCTCTCCTAGGTAGCCAAACCCTCTTTTCTGGCTATTTAGGGTCTCTGTCTCTGGGGAAACTTCAGATAACGAATGCATGAGCTCAGCCGAGTTCCTCTGCATCTCCCTCTTCACCTTCTGATAAGGAATCGACCGCTGACCGCGCTGGAAGCCTGCAAACCTGCAACATAGTAGCAAAGACGACTACTGCAACTCTGTAACGCTGATCCTGCCGCCTTCTCGACTGTTTTCCTGCTTGTGCATGCTGTGGGGGTAGTCTGCCTCCTCTCTGCACCAGAAGCTCCGAAGAAATCTCCCGTGGGTCGACGGAATCTTCCCCCTGCAACCGCAGGCACCAAAAAGCTGCATCTCCGGTCCCTTGGGTCTCCTCTCAGCACGACGAGCGAGGTCCCTCGAATCCAGCGACACCGTCCAAGTGACCCCCACAGTCCAGTGACTCTTCAGCCCAAGTTTGGTGGAGGTAAGTCCTTGCCTCACCTCGCTGGGCTGCATTGCTGGGAACCGCGACTTTGCAAGCTTCTCCGGCCCCTGTGCACTTCCGGCGGAAATCCTTCGTGCACAGCCAAGCCTGGGTCCACGGCACTCTAACCTGCATTGCACGACTTTCTAAGTTGGTCTCCGGCGACGTGGGACTCCTTTGTGCAACTTCGGCGAGCACCGTTTCACGCATCCTCGTAGTGCCTGTTTCTGGCACTTCTCCGGGTGCTACCTGCTTCAGTGAGGGCTCCTTGTCTTGCTCGACGTCCCCTCTCTCTGCAGGTCCAATTTGCGACCTCCTGGTCCCTCCTGGGCCCCAGCAGCGTCCAAAAACGCCAAACGCACGATTTGCGTGTAGCAAGGCTTGTTGGCGTCCATCCGGCGGGAAAACACTTCTGCACGACTCTCCAAGGCGTGGGGGATCCATCCTCCAAAGGGGAAGTCTCTAGCCCTTGCCGTTCCTGCAGTATTCACAGTTCTTCAGCCTAGTAAGAGCTTCTTTGCACCAACCGCTGGCATTTCTTGGGCATCTGCCCATCTCCGAGCTGCTTGTGACTTTTGGACTTGGTCCCCTTGTTCCACAGGTACCTTCAGACAGGAATTCATCGTTGTTGCATTGCTGATTTGTGTTTTCCTTGCATTTTCCCTCTAACAAGACTATTTTGTCCTTAGGGGAACTTTGGTGCACTTTGCACTCACTTTTCAGGGTCTTGGGGAGGGTTATTTTTCTAACTCTCACTATTTTCTAATAGTCCCAGCGACCCTCTACAAGGTCACATAGGTTTGGGGTCCATTCGTGGTTCACATTCCACTTTTGGAGTATATGGTTTGTGTTGCCCCTATCCCTATGTTTCCCCATTGCATCCTATTGTAATTATACATTGTTTGCACTGTTTTCTAAGACTATACTGCATATTTTTGCTATTGTGTATATATATCTTGTGTATATTTCCTATCCTCTCACTGAGGGTACACTCTAAGATACTTTGGCATATTGTCATAAAAATAAAGTACCTTTATTTTTAGTATAACTGTGTATTGTGTTTTCTTATGATATTGTGCATATGACACTAAGTGGGACTGTAGTAGCTTCACACGTCTCCTAGTTCAGCCTGAGCTGCTTTGCTAAGCTACCATTATCTATCAGCCTAAGCTGCTAGACACCCTATACACTAATAAGGGATAACTGGGCCTGGTGCAAGGTGCAAGTACCCCTTGGTACTCACTACAAGCCAGTCCAGCCTCCTACATTGGTTGTGCAGTGGTGGGATAAGTGCTTTGAGACTACTTACCACTCTTGTCATTGTACTTTTCATAAGAGAAAAATATACAAAACAAGGTCAGTGTATATACACATAGCCAAAAAGTTTTGCATTTCCTCTTTTCACTCTTTTCTAAGTGCTGAAAAGTACTTCTAAACTTTCAAAAAGTTCTTAAAAGTTTAAAAAGTTTTTTCTGTCTTTCCAAAAAGTTCTGAAAACTTTTTTCTCTTTGTCTATCACTTTAACTCTCTCTAAAAAATGTCTGGCACAGGCCAAAAAGTTGAACTGTCCAAACTTGCATATGATCACCTTAGCTGGAAAGGAGCAAGGAGTCTCTGCATAGAGAGAGGTTTGAGTGTAGGGAAGAATCCTTCCTTAGAACTGTTAATTAATATGCTTAGAGTACAGGATAAGGCCATAAGTGCCCAATCTGTAGAAAAAGTAGATAATGGTTCTCAATCTGATCCAGGGACTCCCCCAGGAAAAGGTTCAGGAAAGAAACTTCTCAGCCTGCCCATTACTAGACAGTCTAGCATAGTTGGTACAGAGGTTGAATCACATCATACTGATGATGTGCTCTCACATTATGCTGGTAGCCAAGCTGTTAGGGTGCCCTTGGTAAGGGACAGGTCTCCTTCTGTTCATTCCCATCATACCTCTGTATCTAGAAATGTCCCTCCCACCCACCCTGATGACAGATTGTTAGAAAGGGAGCTCAATAGATTGAGAGTGGAGCAAACCAGACTGAAGCTCAAGAAGCAACAGCTGGATTTGGATAGACAGTCTTTAGAAGTAGAGAGGGAAAGACAGAAGTTGGGTTTAGAAACCCATGGTGGCAGCAGCAGTATTCCCCATAGTCATCCTGCAAAAGAGCATGATTCCAGGAATCTGCATAAGATAGTTCCCCCTTACAAGGAGGGGGATGACATTAACAAGTGGTTTGCTGCACTTGAGAGGGCCTGTGCTGTACAGGATGTCCCTCAAAAGCAGTGGGCTGCTATCCTATGGCTATCATTTACTGGAAAAGGTAGGGATAGGCTCCTTACTGTAAAAGAAAATGATGCAAACAATTTTACAGTTCTTAAGAATGCACTCCTGGATGGTTATGGCTTAACCACTGAACAGTACAGGATAAAGTTCAGAGAGACCAAAAAGGAGTCTTCACAAGACTGGGTTGATTTCATTGACCATTCAGTGAAGGCCTTGGAGGGGTGGTTACATGGCAGTAAAGTTACTGATTATGAAAGCCTGTATAACACAATCCTGAGAGAGAATATACTTAATAATTGTGTGTCTGATTTGTTGCACCAGTACCTGGTTGACTCTGATCTGACCTCTCCCCAAGAATTGGGAAAGAAGGCAGACAAATGGGTCAGAACAAGGGTGAACAGAAAAGTTCATACAGGGGGTGACAAAGATGGCAATAAGAAGAAAGATGGTGAAAAATCTCAAGATAAGCATGGGGATAAGGGTAAAACCAAAGATCCCACTTCAAATCTTAAACACTCTTCAGAGGGTGGGGATAAAACAAATTCTTCCTCTTCTTCCCAACCTGCACACATTAAAAAGCCCTGGTGCTTTGTGTGTAAAAACAGAGGCCATAGGCCAGGGGATAAGTCCTGTCCAGGTAAACCCCCTGAGCCTACCACCACTAATACATCAAGCTCTAGTGCCCCTAGCAGTAGTGGTACTAGTGGTGGGACTGCTGGCAACAGTCAAGCAAAGGGTGTAGTTGGGTTCACTTATGGGTCCATAGTGGAAACTGATGTAATCAGTCCCAAGACAGTTTCTGTCACACCTAGTGGCATTGGCCTTGCCACACTGGCTGCTTGCCCCCTTACAATGGATAAGTACAGGCAGACAGTTTCAATAAATGGTGTTGAGGCCTTGGCCTACAGGGACACAGGTGCCAGTTTCACTTTGGTGACTGAAAACCTAGTGCCTCCTGAACAACACATCATTGGACAACAGTATAAGATTATTGATGTCCATAACTCCACTAAGTTTCTTCCCTTAGCTATAATTCAGTTTAGTTGGGGTGGAGTTACTGGCCCTAAGCAGGTGGTGGTATCACCTAGCTTACCTGTAGACTGTCTCTTAGGTAATGACCTAGAGGCCTCAGGTTGGGCTGATGTAGAGTTTTATGCCCATGCAGCCATGCTGGGCATCCCTGAGGAATTGTTCCCTCTCATTTCAAGTGAAATGAAAAAGCAAAGGAGAGAAGGCCTGAAAACTCAGGATCCCTCTCCATCAACAGGTATAAAGGGTATCACAGTATCCCCTAACCACCCTACCATTCAGGATACTATTCCTGTGGTGGGAGAAACCTCTCCTGGGGTGGCACCTGTTCCAAGGGAATCATCAGCTGGCAAAGCTGGACTCCCTGAGGTGGAAGTACCTCTCTGTGGGATAACTAACATTGGTGAGAAAAACAGCACCATTTTAGTTAACATGGAGCATCCCTCCAACCCTCCCAGAGAAACTTTAGTGCAGAAACCCTGCACTACCTCACAACACTTAGGACAGCATTCCTGCCCTAGTGTGGAGCTCATAGGACAGCATCCCTGCCCTGCTCCAACTCAAGAGAAACAGCATCCCTGTTCTCTCTTCCAGCCAGATGGACAAAGTTTTTGCCCAGCTATGGCTTTTCTGAGACAGCATCCCTGTCTGGCATTTCCATCACTACAAATAGGTTCAGTGGACAATTCCCACTGCTCTAACCTAAAACTTACTGATAGAAACTCTGAAAATACATCTTCACATTGTTGCTTAGCTAAAAAACTTCAAACAGGGTGGTTTACATCCCCACAGGGAAGTAACCATATAGTGGATGATAAAGGGAGTAACCAGTCTATTGCAGAGCTACTCTCTACTTATCACCACTTAGACAATAAAGTCTCAACTGGCCAAGGTTAGCCTTATTGTCCTTCGTTTGGGGGGGGGTTGTGTGAGAAGGTAGCCTCTTTCTAGCCTTGTTACCCCCACTTTTGGCCTGTTTGTGAGTGTATGTCAGGGTGTTTGTCACTGTTTTCACTGTCTCACTGGGATCCTGATAGCCAGGCCTCAGTGCTCATAGTGAAAACACCATGTTTTCAGTATGGTTGTTATGTGTCACTGGGATCCTGCTGGTCAGGACCCCAGTGCTCATAGGTTTGTGGCCTATATGTATGTGTCACTGGGACCCTGTCACACAGGGCCCCAGTGCTCATAGGTGTGCATGTGTATGTTCCCTGTGTGGTGCCTAACTGTCTCACTGAGGCTCTGCTAACCAGAACCTCAGTGGTTATGCTCTCTCATTACTTTCAAATTGTCACTGACAGGCTAGTGACCATTTTTACCAATTTACATTGGCTTACTGGAACACCCTTATAATTCCCTAGTATATGGTACTGAGGTACCCAGGGTAGTGGGGTTCCAGGAGATCCCTATGGGCTGCAGCATTTCTTTTGCCACCCATAGGGAGCTCTGACAATTCTTACACAGGCCTGCCACTGCAGCCTGAGTGAAATAACGTCCACGTTATTTCACAGCCATTTTACACTGCACTTAAGTAACTTCTAAGTCACCTATATGTCTAACCTTTACCTGGTAAAGGTTAGGTGCAAAGTTACTTAGTGTGAGGGCACCCTGGCACTAGCCAAGGTGCCCCCACATTGTTCAGAGCCAATTCACTGAACTTTGTGAGTGCGGGGACACCATTACACGCGTGCACTACATATAGGTCACTACCTATATGTAGCTTCACCATGGTAACTCCGAATATGGCCATGTAACATGTCTATGATCATGGAATTGCCCCCTCTATGCCATCCTGGCATTGTTGGTACAATTCCATGATCCCAGTGGTCTGTAGCACAGACCCTGGTACTGCCAGACTGCCCTTCCTGGGGTTTCTCTGCAGCTGCTGCTGCTGCCAACCCCTCAGACAGGCAGCTGCCCTCCTGGGGTCCAGCCAGGCCTGGCCCAGGATGGCAGAACAAAGAACTTCCTCTGAGAGAGGGTGTGACACCCTCTCCCTTTGGAAAATGGTGTGAAGGCAGGGGAGGAGTAGCCTCCCCCAGCCTCTGGAAATGCTTTGTTGGGCACAGATGTGCCCAATTCTGCATAAGCCAGTCTACACCGGTTCAGGGACCCCTTAGCCCCTGCTCTGGCGCGAAACTGGACAAAGGAAAGGGGAGTGACCACTCCCCTGACCTGCACCTCCCCTGGGAGGTGTCCAGAGCTCCTCCAGTGTGCTCCAGACCTCTGCCATCTTGGAAACAGAGGTGCTGCTGGCACACTGGACTGCTCTGAGTGGCCAGTGCCACCAGGTGACGTCAGAGACTCCTGCTGATAGGCTCCTTCAGGTGTTAGTAGCCTTTCCTCTCTCCTAGGTAGCCAAACCCTCTTTTCTGGCTATTTAGGGTCTCTGTCTCTGGGGAAACTTCAGATAACGAATGCATGAGCTCAGCCGAGTTCCTCTGCATCTCCCTCTTCACCTTCTGATAAGGAATCGACCGCTGACCGCGCTGGAAGCCTGCAAACCTGCAACATAGTAGCAAAGACGACTACTGCAACTCTGTAACGCTGATCCTGCCGCCTTCTCGACTGTTTTCCTGCTTGTGCATGCTGTGGGGGTAGTCTGCCTCCTCTCTGCACCAGAAGCTCCGAAGAAATCTCCCGTGGGTCGACGGAATCTTCCCCCTGCAACCGCAGGCACCAAAAAGCTGCATCTCCGGTCCCTTGGGTCTCCTCTCAGCACGACGAGCGAGGTCCCTCGAATCCAGCGACACCGTCCAAGTGACCCCCACAGTCCAGTGACTCTTCAGCCCAAGTTTGGTGGAGGTAAGTCCTTGCCTCACCTCGCTGGGCTGCATTGCTGGGAACCGCGACTTTGCAAGCTTCTCCGGCCCCTGTGCACTTCCGGCGGAAATCCTTCGTGCACAGCCAAGCCTGGGTCCACGGCACTCTAACCTGCATTGCACGACTTTCTAAGTTGGTCTCCGGCGACGTGGGACTCCTTTGTGCAACTTCGGCGAGCACCGTTTCACGCATCCTCGTAGTGCCTGTTTCTGGCACTTCTCCGGGTGCTACCTGCTTCAGTGAGGGCTCCTTGTCTTGCTCGACGTCCCCTCTCTCTGCAGGTCCAATTTGCGACCTCCTGGTCCCTCCTGGGCCCCAGCAGCGTCCAAAAACGCCAAACGCACGATTTGCGTGTAGCAAGGCTTGTTGGCGTCCATCCGGCGGGAAAACACTTCTGCACGACTCTCCAAGGCGTGGGGGATCCATCCTCCAAAGGGGAAGTCTCTAGCCCTTGCCGTTCCTGCAGTATTCACAGTTCTTCAGCCTAGTAAGAGCTTCTTTGCACCAACCGCTGGCATTTCTTGGGCATCTGCCCATCTCCGAGCTGCTTGTGACTTTTGGACTTGGTCCCCTTGTTCCACAGGTACCTTCAGACAGGAATTCATCGTTGTTGCATTGCTGATTTGTGTTTTCCTTGCATTTTCCCTCTAACACGACTATTTTGTCCTTAGGGGAACTTTGGTGCACTTTGCACTCACTTTTCAGGGTCTTGGGGAGGGTTATTTTTCTAACTCTCACTATTTTCTAATAGTCCCAGCGACCCTCTACAAGGTCACATAGGTTTGGGGTCCATTCGTGGTTCACATTCCACTTTTGGAGTATATGGTTTGTGTTGCCCCTATCCCTATGTTTCCCCATTGCATCCTATTGTAATTATACATTGTTTGCACTGTTTTCTAAGACTATACTGCATATTTTTGCTATTGTGTATATATATCTTGTGTATATTTCCTATCCTCTCACTGAGGGTACACTCTAAGATACTTTGGCATATTGTCATAAAAATAAAGTACCTTTATTTTTAGTATAACTGTGTATTGTGTTTTCTTATGATATTGTGCATATGACACTAAGTGGTACTGTAGTAGCTTCACACGTCTCCTAGTTCAGCCTGAGCTGCTTTGCTAAGCTACCATTATCTATCAGCCTAAGCTGCTAGACACCCTATACACTAATAAGGGATAACTGGGCCTGGTGCAAGGTGCAAGTACCCCTTGGTACTCACTACAAGCCAGTCCAGCCTCCTACACACACCTATAGGATCTATGTAGTCCTCCCTTATCTGGCAAGTGCTGGATTGTGACATTCTGAGAAGCCAGTCCTTGATAAGTGTCTGGTCAATCTGTAGAAAATTGTGCTCAACAGCCTGGGTTTTCACCTTATCTGGTGTCTGTGTGTCCTAATCACAGTTCTGTTCTCAAGCAATCACCGCTATCATCACTAATTCTGTTTCCATTGAAGACGAGTCCATGAACCACCCTGAGGCCCATTGGGTCTGGGCAACAAGTTATATAGTTCATTGTGTGGGACTCTAAGTGTGCCCTTCAACATGGGGAGACAAAGTATGCAGTACTACTCTGTCTGTATCACAAATAAGTCCAGCAAGATAGCGTCCATTTCCTTGACTGTTATGGCAGATTATCAAGATGATATAAAAAGCCCAGCAGAATCCGCATCTTGGGGCGCGCAGATCTGAGTATAACTACGAGTGGCGGATATCTCTGAACGGAGCTGCAGATCCTGATGGATACCATTGTCCATCCTTTATTATGCGCAACAGTATCCCAATGTTTATGTATAATCCCTAAATATCTAAACATGATGAACTGCCATGTCAATGGGTGTTCGAACACTGGGACATACCAGTTACCATCTCTGTCCTCACCAGGAATATACACGATTTAGACCAAGTGGGCCTGGCAATTCCTGTAACTCTTGTAGGACACTGATGATCCTGATCTCGTCTCCATGCTCTTCGACAACAATGCAGAGAAACCGCATGTGTCGCCCCCTTCGTTAACACTACCTTCCCGTTGTTCGGAGAACATGAGCAAAGGGTTCCATTGCCATCGAGAGAGCAATTGAGCATAGAAATGTCTGACATTTTAAAGTGATAAAGTCTCTGGGTATTGGTCAGTAAGTATTTGAGCATGGCATAACTTTGCCCCTTCTGCTGCATCTATAATGCTGTCTGGCTGCAGTTTGGGAGCACGTTGTGACTATGCTATGGAAGGATGTGTGTGTTGCTCTTAAAATGGGGCCCTTGTAGAGCGCAGGACCACTCCAGTGTAGTTTGTCGCCTGACGTTTGTGCTTGCCTGCTTCTCCTGCGTTTTTTTCTATTTAAGGATTGTTTTCCTTTTTCTTCTCGCAGGTCGTGTCTGTTTCGAGGTAGTGCTCATCTTGTTTTGGTCATGTCTCAACCTGCAAATGCAGTTTGTGTTGGTCCTTCTTCCAGGCCCCCGCCAGGCCTCTCAAAAGCATTGTCTTTGTATTTCCCCTTCCGGACGCTAAGGCTAGCAGGCTGCTGGCGCGGCTATATTTACATCTCCACGGAACTGCCCGGTCCTTCCTCGCCTTCAGAATAACTGCGGATTCCCAGCACAGATGTCTTCTGTGCACATGTGCATGTCGCAGTGCCTAGAGCTTAAAAGGCTGCCCTTCCAAAGGGTCTGCGCGGAATCTCCTGAGGACAAACTACTGCGCCGGTCCTTGTTGCAGGAATTTTTAAATATCTTTAGCAGAGCCTATAAATAATGAAATAGTTGAGCCTTGTCGGTGTGGGCTAATGTAATTCATACCAGATGCTCGAGGGTAATGATCCCATCTCGGTTGCCCGAGCCTGGACATTAGACTGAGGAGAAGTTGTGTCTTGAGCGCCACAAGTTCCCTGTCGTTGGGAAAGGCCCGTCGAAGCGTCCTCCCATGACCCCCCCTTATCCTCCCACACCCTCTCACGTACACCTTCCAGAAACGGCCACCGAGGATAATCCGAATAAAAGCATTACAAGAACACGGCTCATGTCTCGGACCAGTAATGTATGCATAACTCCATCTATAATCTAATAGACAGCATGCATGTTCTTTATTGCCCCCGTGACTTCAAGTCCGAATATTAACCCGTAGCTTTTCCATAGGAAATTAATTAGCCCACTCGAAGGGCCGTCTCAGGTTGGGAGTGGGGTACGTGCGCTTTTGCGCACAAATGGATGGGGTTTAAAGTGCAGCTTTTAACATCATTTTCTGACAGCAGCCTCTCTAGCTTCCCTAGTTCTGAAAAATAAAACGTTTGGCAATTAAGTCTGCAGCCCCACCGGCAAACTTGGAATATAAATGTCATTTTTCGGTATATTCTTGAAGTGAGTGCATGCCTGCGAGCTGCTTGTTAGGATGGGAAGAAAACAGGAGAGATGGGCAAGTCGGTCGGGTTGGGGGAGAGAAAGCATTGTCAGACGAATGGGTGCACTGCTACCCTACCTTAATGGCGCAGGTAAAGTGGTTTCAATGAGCGTAAAGTTGAAAAGGCCGTTTGCATGTGTATGGTTTTAAAGTTGCTCCCTGGTGGGTCAAATCGATCATACTGGTGCTTATGGTTATAAAAACATGCAAGAACATTTATTGACATCCTGCAATTCCTGCGCTATGTTGTTTTTCATATTATGTTAAACAATACAAATGCTGGGGCCTAAAAGTATTTAAAAAGGTAGATTTATGATAAGTTTAAGGATTTCGTGGAAGTCAAACGATTTGTTCTCTTGGTTGCCAGCTGAGAGGCGGCTTTTTTGTGAGAACTGCAAAATTTGTGTGGGACTAGTGTTCCACAGCTGAAATTAACTGGGACGCTTACATAGGAGAGCACTTGCGCGTGTCGACTCCTTTGCAAGTGTTCTCCAGTAGTTTTAGACTACTCACAACCTGGAGGGGAGGGATGTTCTACCCCAGTTCAAATCCTGTAAGGCCTAGCCTGCCTCCCACCCTCATTTAGTCAATTTGTTGAGTATTGTTGCACTTGGCCCTTTTTTTGCAGGGTCATCCCCAATCTTGTTGCCTCCTTCCTCCTAACTTTTCTGACCAGTTTTTGTTGGCTTAAGGACCCTGGGCACTTTACCACTGCTAATCAGTGCTAAAGTGCATATGCTCTGTGTGTAATTTGTATTGTTGATTGGTTTATTCCTTATTGGCATATTGGATTTACTAGTAAGTCTCTAGTAAAGTGCACTAGAGGTGCCTAGGGCCTGTAAATCAAATGCTACTAGGGGTTCTTCATCACTTGTTATTCCATCCACATTAGTAGTCCTGTAAACATAGCTCAGACCTGCTACTGCAGTGTCTGTGTGTGCAGTTTTAAACTGCCAATTCGACCTGGCAAGTGTACCCACTTGCCAGGCCCAAACCTTCCATTTTGGTACATGTAAGGCACCCCTAAGGTAGGCCCTAGGTAGCCCCATGGGCAGGTTGCAGTGTATTTAAAAGGTAGAACATTTACTGGTGTCTTTTACATGTCCTAAGTGAAATACTGCCAAATTCGGGTTTCACTGTTGAAAGGCCTATCTCCCTCCTAGGTTAACATGGGGGCTGCGTTTAAATACCCTTAAAGCGCAGATTCCTTTGAGGGCAGCTAGAAATATGGAGTTTGGGGTCTCTGAACTCACAATTTAAAAATACATCTTTTAGTGAAGTTGTTTTTTAGTTTGTGAGTTTGAAAATGCCACTTTTAGAAAGTGGGCATTTTCTTGCTTAATCTATTCTGTGACTCTGCCTGTTTGTGGATTCCCCGTCTGGGTCAGTTTGACAGTTGGGCTGTTCACACCACTCCACTGACACAAAGGAAGCTGGGGAGTATCTTGATGAGCCATCTGAGCTAGAGTGGAGGGAGGAGTGGTCGTTTGCACCTGAAAGAACTGTGCCTGTCCTCACACAATGCAGTCTCCAACCCCCTGGTGTGTGTCTGGGGCCTGGCCTGGACAAGGAATGATCTTGCAAACACTTGAGACTTTGCTTTGAAGTTTGACAATTTCAAAGGCAGAAAGGGACATAAGACGACTCAAAATCCCTAACTTTTCAAATTTTTCTGGAATCAGGAGAAGAGCTGAAGAGCTGGTGGAGGAGTACTGTCCCTTTGCTGGATTGCTCTGTTGGACTGGCCTGCAGTTGCAGCTTCTGCCTGAAAAGAGTGCAGAGGGTGAACGTTGCTGTGTGTCCTGCTTGAGAAAGTTCTCCAAGGGCTTGGAGTAGAGCTTGCCTCCTGTTGGAAGTCTCAGGGACACCAAAGAATTCAGTTTCCTCGACCTGCAGCACTGGAATCTGTGTTTTGTGCTGTTCAAGAGGAGAAACCACCGCGCCACCGCCAATGAAGCTGCTGGCCTGCACCGTGACCTGCTGACGCCGCACAGAACCGTACTGCCCTGCTTCATACCGCAAACCTGGTCTCACTGGCGCAGTCATTGGACAACCTCACCTAGCCGCTGCTTGCCTGTGGGTGCCGGCACTCCAGCATCACCTGCTCACACCGCAGCCTGGGCATCCCTGATGACGACGCTCCTGCTGATTCCGGCATCGCTGCCTGCACGGTGGCATGTAGACACCAATCATGAGGTACACATAGCACCATTCCGTCCCGCACCGTAGCACCGGTCCACCAATGCCAGAACCATCGACTCCAGTGTTGTCACCAGGCATCCCTGCCTGCACCGTGGCCTGTGGACACCGCTTGTGAGGGTCACAAAGCACCGTCCCATTCTGTACCGCCGGCTTGGGCCTACTGATGACAGTGCTTTAGCAGCTGTGACGCCGCTGCCTGCACTGTGACCTGGTGACACCGCCCTGCTTCACACCGCAGCCCTGGTGTCACTGACGCCGCTGGACACAGTCACTGAGCCGCTGCCTGCACCGTGACCTGTGAGCACCGCACGTCGCATCGTCCCGCTTCGCACCGCATCCCCACGCCATCCACGCCAGCGCTCCTGACTTCATCAGCCTGGAGTTCGATCTGTAATGTGTGTGACTTTAAGGGCCCGCCGATCCACACACTGACTCCGGAACAGACAACGTGACATTAGCGACAACCTATCCGAAGCTCACTGTGAGAATCACAACACCCAGCAATTCCAAAGGTACTGTTTTGCAGGTCTTCCCGACACCGTAGCTGGCCCACAATGCCGCAGCTGGCCTGAACTGTTGGTTTTGTTGATCACGACGCCGTGATAGCCCCAGGTGGAGCTATTGACTTCAAGGAATTGTATTTTTTAGTAATTCTTGCAAAATTCATATCTTAAACACTGTACACTGGATTTTTATCGTTTTGGTCTCGTTTTACACAAATAAATATCGGCTATTTTTCCAAAATAAGTATGGTGTATTTTTTTTGTAGTGTTTTCAGTTATTACTGTGTGTTATGTGCAGATGCTTTACACATTGCTTCTAAGATTTGCCTGACTGCTCGTGCCAAGCTACCAAGGGGGTGAGCAGGGGGTTATCTGAGCAGGTGTCTCCCTTATCCTGACTAGTGAGGGTCCCTACTTGGACAGGGTGCAAACCGACTGCCAACCCTGTTTCTAACAACTATACTGTTAAATCGAGAAATAACACCACCTGTTAATTGCAGAGTTCATTAAAGATAGAAGCACTCAATATTGTGCTGTATAAAAATATAATATTTATTACCTGAGTGCGAATTTAGAGCAGGTTTTATGAGCAATCTAGAGAGTAGTTTGGGAAGTGTATCATTGGTCCCGTTTCAACTATGAAGCATTTTTGTATTTAAGTAAAGTTTACTTTAAATATTGGTTTTAGCATTTAACTTAGAATATTTCAACATCTGATTACACATATCATTTTTCTCCCCCAACCTTCTATATTACAATGCAATTATTGATTTACCCATCTTTATTTGGCCCTTCAGTTCCATGACAGTCCGTTTTTTTTGCTAGTCTTATAGCCTTTTTGGTATTATTGTAGCTGAAACGTTTCTTACAGTAGCCCCTGGTTTCCAGTATTTGTCCTCCAAACCATGCACGGATGTGGAATTTAATAAAATATCTACTTGTCCGTGGAACAGGTTGCTTCATGAATCTACTAGTCCTGTTTAAAAAAAAAAAAAAAAAAAAATATTGATTTGTCCCTTTGGTGCCACTTAGTATGGCGATACATAATGGGATTGGTGCCATAATTTAAGAGCTCTGATAACTTCTCTGATAATGCCAGGGCTCATACTAAAGTAGGGTTTGAATTGTAGCAATTCCTACATTTTGCCACCTTTCCGCAGGTCTGTACCTACTAGGGCTGGAAGTGGAATTCAGCAATAGTTCAGCGGTTGCAATGCTCTTTTAAGTCAATGCAAACCTACCAACTTGCATGTTTTAGGAGTTTTCACTAGCTCTTCTCCAATCATTTCCATACTGAGAAAGTTGGGAAATTTACTCCTGGCAAGGGCATATGTAAAACTTCTTCCAAGGTTGGGAAAAAAGTGGTTGGAGCGAAAGTCAACCTGTAAACACTCAACAGATGTCTTTATGAGCAAATCTCCACACACACACACACACACACACACACTTGCTTGTGCTAATTGAGGTTCACAGATTTTCTAGGAGTAATGATTTCTTGGCCTACTTCTTAACATTATTGTGAAGTCATGAAAGCTGTAAACTACACTAATGCAAGAGTATATACCATGGGTGCAGTTTTGTGACTTTATTGTGACCTTATTTAAGAATTGGGCCACTAACAAGGTCATGAGTTTACCAAGACTTTTTGCTTTTATTAAAACTGTCTTTCCCTCTCTATCTATCCATGTACTGGCTTCGCTGTGAGTGACCGCATTCTACTCTTTCACGTGGGACATATTGGCATACAAAGTAGTTTTGTTTAGTGTCGGTGACTACTGTGGCAATGTGTGCTTTTTGAGACCAAAACATATTTTTTACTTTTTGGCCATGTTTGTTATAATGGTGAGAATCTGGCAGCTCCCACAACAATAAAGTTGCACAAAAACCATGTCAAGACAAGACATGCAGTGACGAACCAAAAGGATGACAACCAATGTAAGATGTATTGGCTTTGCCAATGATTGTTTATTTTCAGGTTTCCCCTAATCTTTTTGAAACTGGTTGTACTGATTTTCCATTATTAATATTTTTTGGGAATACTAGCCTGAAAGAGGCTTTAGTTCACAACACCTTTTACTAGATGTTTCCTCAAAGAAATAATACCTAAAATCTCATAGTAGTTGAGCAAAACGTTTTTTTCCCTAGTTGCATTTTTGTGAACATAAAATTCAAAAGCAAAGACTCCTGAATCTTGCTTTCAAGCCTCTGCAAATATTTTCATCTAATCAGAGAGCATTCTGGGAGCGTTATACGTAGTCTTATAGTGTTAAACTTTCCAAAGTGGTTTACATTTTTATACTGGGACCACTGTCAGCAGTGCAGTCCAAGCTTACATTTCTTTAGAGTGCTTAACCTAATTGTAAAGGCTTTGAATTAATGAACAGTAAATACAAGTTCGATTATTATTGTCATATAGACACAAATATTACCTTGTAGACAATGCCTTTTCCTGATCCAAGATGTGGTATGTAAACTGGCAGCCAAAGGGTTTGTGCTACAAGGGGTGGGGCCTAACTTTCCCAAGGACAAAATAAACAAACACTTGCTGTCCTTGACCCCAAACAATATGTCATAGGAGTCACCACACCCCTGCTAGATACAATTTTTAGGGCACACCTGAGCTGAATTTATAATCTTTTCTGCCATCTTGCGCCAATCCATGTTCTGAGCTTAAATCTTTCTCGCTGGGTAGACCTTCCGCTCAACAGCTTAGCAGTGTTCATTCTGGCCACTGTCATTGCTACATTACATAAAACGTTTTCATATCTAGACATAGTGCTATCCTTCTGTACTCCACGTAGTGTGATTTCCCCAAGAATTTCTGACTCCACCGGATTAGTTGAATGTACTGGCTATCCGATCGTGCACCAGAAGGCTTGTATCATATTCATATTGTGTTTGAAAGTACCCACAGCCCTGTATACATGTTGTCCTAGGTTCTACCAACTGTGCTCAATTGTACTGGATTACAATAGGCATGGAGAAGTAGTTTAATTTATATTAGCCTAAAACTTGCTTATGGCCTCTTCCTTCAGGTATTTACATGTCTCATCCCTGTAAGAATCTTTTAGGGGGCTAGGTTTATTTTCCCTATATTGTCTGAACCCTTCTGTTTTTTTTTTTTTGTTTTTTTTTGCAGAGAAATGTTTTGTAAAGCTTGAATATCCACTCTGCGCCCCCCCCCCACTGTGCAGTCCATTCCTACTTTGCAGCCCATTCCAACTCTCCTCCCCCCTATGCTGTGAAACTCTAAATCACTTTACTGTATGCTGTGACGCTTTATGCCCCGACTCTGCTCCATTCTGTGCCCCTCAACTCTCCTCTACTCTGTACCTCTCAACTCTGCTCCACTGTGTGCCCATCCACTCTGCTCCACTCTGACACTCTATGCTACTTCAACCTACTCCACTCTGTGACACACTATGCCCCTCCAGTCTATTCACCTTCACTCTACTACCCTCTACACCACTTCCCTCCACTCTGCTCCTATACCACTTCCCTCCTCTCTGCCACTGTACTCCTCTCTAGTCCACTCTACGCCCCTCCACGCTACACCCCTCCGCTCTACTCTGTGCCCCTCCACTCTCCTCTGTGCCGCTCCATTCTACAATAATCGACTGCACTCTGCCATTCCACTGTATGACACTCTATGCCCCTCTACTTCCCTCTACTTTACGCTCCTCCACGCCAATCCAATCAACTCTATGCCACTAACTTTGTTGTGCTGAGCAGCAGTCATGCTGGTTTACAACATGACTAAAACATAACGGCAAAACAATAATCTTGCATAAGTGAGACTTATTGGCTTTGCCAGTGCTTGTTCACTTAGTCATGAATCACTTCTGATATTTGGGGGCAGGGAAGCGCAGGTTGCCAAACAGTTCATACACCAGTTGCTGCACCCACTGAGCCTCCTTTCTGCCTCGTGAGGGGGGGGGATTCCTAAAACTGAGCCAGCATATGTTATGCTGTAGTTGGAACAGAAGAATACAAATATTTTCCTCGGCTGATGGGAACACTTGCAATCGGAGTAGGGGCAAGCTGGGGAACCACAAGCAGCCCTTGGAAAAAATGCCCCCCGCCCCCCAAAAATAAATAAAAGGTATGTTGTTTGATGGAGCGGAGGAGTATACCCCTTAAATCAGCATATGTAAAATGCACATGGTTTAAGTGCATGTTAAATGCCTAGATGATGGAACGTGGATGTTGTATGCATGCCTAGTGTGATGTGACCAACGCTTACTATGTACCTTTGATGAGACCTACTCTTTTACTGTCTATTGCAGGGCTTTCAAATTTCCCAGGTACATGCATTAGAAGCTCATGTAGTCCATGTATATATTTTGCATTCTGGGATTTGTAGTTCTGATTTAATGATGGGATGAACAGGACTACAAATTCCAGAATGCAAAAAACCCGCGGACTCGATCAGCTACCATTGCATGGTTTTCTTACATCACGTGGGGTGCTTTGTAGCATGTAAAACCTCTTGAACGTTATTATTATATGTTTAGATTTGTTGACAGCGCAAGAAAGGGGAATACATTCTGTTAATTTGTTTAAAATTGAAATACACTTCCTTTTAAGGTCTCGTCTTTCTTCGTTATTTAAGGTCTGATTGTTTTACATCATTGGTCACCCTCGTCTAGACGTTCAAGATAGAATGCAAAAGTTAGTGATCAAACATTGTTGTATGCAAATATTAGAATGTCTAGTGCCTTTTGTGCAAGTGGGTGTTTCTGATGAGATTGTTGCTTTATTAGCACTGTTGGGTGCAAAGCACTAAAAGAAAAACCTGCACAGAAAATGACTAATGGCATAGCAAGTTACAATGTGGCGGAGTTTTATCGCGTGCCAGACACAGATTAGAGTGTATTTTTGTAAATGGGGTGGGCGTGATTCAGGATTTACTTCTGACCAGGCCTCTTTTGTTGCATCCCACACACTGATGTTCAGCGTTGCCATCATGCATGAGTTACATTTTAAAGGCAGGGCACAACTGCCCTTGGAACACTGCTTCAACTGTAGCAGTCTCAAACCAAACTTGACCATCCCTGAGACCTCTATCTGATAAAATACGTTGAAAAATCTAATGTTGTTTGGGGGGGTTGTATATTTTTATATATTTAATGAAAAAAATCAAAGGTTAAAGTGACGTTATGGTTAGCTTTGTTTATAAGATATTAGTATATGTTAAAAAGATTCAAATTCACTTAAAACAGTGCAGTTATAAGTACAAATTAAAAGCGAAAAACCAATCAAATTCACAGTTCGGGTTAAAAGCACAATCTATAACTAGAAAAACATTTAGGCAAACCATAACTTGTACACTTAATGTTCAGGACCTTGCTCTTAACAAAACAGATGCAGTTACAATTTTGGTGAATTACCTTTCTGATGAGATTATGTATCACGTGCCCCTTACCACTTTTGACAGACAATTATGAGGGTATTACCTCTAATTGGTAATGGGTTTTTAAATTAAATTATATGTTATGTATTGGTATAAATCTTGTGAGATCCTAAGCCATGCATTCGTTATATGAAGTGTGGTTTGCATGGCTATTGTGCGAGTAGTGGATTGTACTTATAACCAATGTTTTTTCAGTATTAGTTTGAATCTGAAACTGCACTTTAAATGTGATTTGTCGGTGAATTTGAAGGCATTGTTAACCATACATTGGTGTGTTATAACCAGACCTGCAATTAGAATTTAACCTTTTTTTTTTAATTTATTTTTTTTACATATTTTTGGGTGCATTTTGATCAGATATCACATCCAAGAGTTTAAAGTACTAGCCAGGCTGTACACCAAATCCTCTGCGGGCAGCTAATCCAAGCTGCACACGATGTTCACCTTTCTGCAGTGTGGGTTAGCTTCAGGTCGTGGCAGGAGTGATGCTAGTCTGAGCTGTGTTCACACCGAAAACTTGCTGGGCTTCTCCTTCCCGGACAGTCTTTCACCCTGCATGGCCAGGCTCTCTCCTCCTGCCACTTAGCAGACAGGCTTCTAGGGTTATTTAGACCGATCCTCAGCAACTCCTGCAGACATTGATAACTTCAAGTGATGTCCCCTCGGCCTCTAGGAGGATGGCTGTCAGGGAGACCTCATCCCTACCTACACAGCAGCTCTTAGAATAGTTTAATGAGCACTGCCTTTGTCAAGAAGAAGTTGGGGCAGGAACAAAGCAAAATGGTTTGCATTCCACTTTCTTACACGTTGACTAGACCGGTAATGTGGACCCACTGTCTATCTTCAGAACAGGTTTTGGTTGGTTCTCCTTTAAATGTTCTTCTCTGGCTGATCTCCAGACACACCTTTGTTTAAAGAGATGCTTCTCCCAGCAGGTAGCGACGGGCCTAGCCCCAAGACGGAGCACCCACAATTTCAGCAGAATTAAGTGTTAGTTTTCAGCACCTGGCTGTCATTTCTGAAAAAGTCGATTATGAATCATAGGCTTCTGGCACATCTTCATGTGAAAACCCCAGAACAGGGACAGTAGTCCACTTTTAACCTTGAAGGCACACTTGGGGCTTCCCTCGAGGTCACAGAACAGATTCTGTACCTCGATTGTCAAGAATAGACGTAAGCCTCTCTGTGCACAAAGCTAGTTTAGCATAACACCAGCTCCAAAATAAGTCTGGGTGACAGATTTACATGAAGTCGGGTGATCAGGGCAAGGGGAGTTTCCTGCATACCAACAAGTAGACATTTCCACCCCAACAGTTGTGAAGGCTGTAAATTATTATAAATGTTGCAGAACTTTGTAGATGTGTTAAATACTCCCAGTACCCCTCTGTGCAATTTTGCTCGCAAAAACCTTATTATACGGCTATATCCCTATATGTGATTTTATGCTGAGGATTTTGTTATGTGCAAAATATAGTTTGGCAGGCTTTTTCTTATGCTTTAAACTTCATATTTTTTGCAAAAAAGTTCATGCAATTTGGGGAAACAGTCAAGAATTTTAAAGAAAAAATTGTTTCTTTCTAACTTTTCACAAACCTACTCTGCAGCCAACCAGCGATTCTGTATATATCCTGCACAGATCTGATTGCTTCATAAATCAGGCATGATAGTCTTTAATTTCTCTTGCAATGTATTTGTTGTTAATCTAAGAGGAGCCAAAACTACTTTGGAGAGTTGTTGCTTTCGCACAACCAAATCTGTACTTTGATCCAAATCCGTCCTCTGTATGATGAGGATAAAATTCTATGATATATACTTGGTCACATAATAGACTAGTCAGGTTTCCTAAGCGGTGCAGGCAACTCTGCCCATAATTCTCAGGTTTGTTTGTCACATTGTGCCGCCTACTCCTGTACATTTAGATGACTTGACTCATCCATGCATTAAGCACACATGCTGCTGGATCACAGACTTTACTCTATGATGCCTAGTGCTGATTGACTCGCCGATATTGGGTATGTTACCAAAGCCTCTGTACTGAGATTATCACAGTTCGGCGCTGTACCTTTCTCCTGCTCTTCTAAAAGCTTCTAAAGCACTTATCCCCTCCATTGCCTTGCTGAGTCCATAATGTGCTCTGCTGTAGGTGGGCTTGAGCCGAACGTGTACTTGGAAACTGCTTGAGGCAGTAAGTGCCTGCTGCCAAAAAAGGTTTTCCAGTGTTTGTAGTTATAATTTTTTTTTTTTTTTTTTTTATCAGTATCAGCCTAGTCATGGGAATCCTTGATTGGTGTTTTTTTAAATATGTATTTAATGAGTTTAATGGACATTGGCTTTTTAATTGTTTATAGTTCTGTTTATAAACTTTTATTTCGAATTATTTGTTTTGAAAAAATGAAAATTATAATATTTCAGCTGTTTATTCCATGGCAGTGTAAACACAAAGGGTGCAGATCAATCCTTTGTGGCATTGTTGTTTTCATATTGGGAAATATGAAAAGGTCAGGTTAGTAGAAGGATGAAACAAAACATATTTTTTCGACAGGAGACAATTTTTAAGAATGCCTTTCACAACAGCCCGTGTGTATAGTGACGACTAACCAGCATGGCATCAAGTTGAGAGGTGTGCAATATTGAATTTTTATTATTATAAATAACGGGGGAGTTTATAAGTGAAACAATTATCTTGGTGTCACTTGTTTCCACATATGCTATTGTGCGCTGACAAATGAAAGCACCAATTAGCACAGTTCAAATTTCTAAACTGCAAAAGGACACTATGTAAAAACTTGCATTGTAAAGGACAGCAATGAAACACACCCCACAGTCTCGTGCTATTTTCAAGATAAATGTAGCTGCGCATTAGCAACAGTTGAAGAAACATATTGCCCTTTTTTTCATTACGGCCAGAATCCCTCGAAAATAATAAGCTGGATCACACCGAGAGAATGCTATTCCTCTTCACACATTTGTATTTGAGTAAAGCCTGGAGTGGCTGCCTTTTACAGTGTCGACATAACCTGAAGGAGGATTCATATTTACTGACAACATCCAGCCTTAACATATTTTCAGATAAAAATGTCTAGGCCTAGCTTGTTTCTGGAAAATAAGTTGTAGTACAGCATTCAAGCAAAGCTGTGTGCAAGAGGAGGATGTTGTTGTCATTTCACTCATGGGCATCCAAGAATGACCAGCCAATGTGTCTTTATTCTATTTTGCTTAAGGAAAGCAATGTGAAGATGTTCATGAGAATCGAGACTCTTTAAACAACATACCTTGAGGACATGAAGTATCTTAGTCCGGCAAGACTATGCAAATAGGTGGCTTTTCAATTATTAGTGGCACTGAGGTGTCATGCAGTCTGAATGCTTTTCTTGTCACAAAGCAATCACTAGAGATGCCGCCTATCTGTCTATGAGTGGCCTTCCCAGCACCATGACAATTTGATGTAAAAATACAGGTCTAAATTTGTAATAAGACTTGGTGACAGCTAATGAGATCCAACTTAAATCCTTGTTTGTGGATGAGTGTGAGAGGACTATATCGGCAGTCCAGGTTGATCTGGTGACTTCATTTTCCATACTTTGTTAATGTGGCTTGTTCATTGCCTGAGACCAGTGTAAAAGGATGATTTGATTGACATGTTTTGCTGGAAAGAACTAAAGCCTCTTTCTTGTCCTGGAATAGCCCTTCGTTTAGCCAAATCCAGAAGAACAACTAGAAAGAGGTGGATGAGAGAACACGTTTCTGCTCGTATGCCAGTTAGTAAAAACAGTTCTTTCATCACTGTGACAGTGTCAAAGAAGTGGTTTTCCCTACGTTGCTCTGCCAATTGAGTCTTTTGGCGAGGCACCCATAATGGGCTAGAAATAGGAAAAAAGAACAGAGCAGAAACTCGATCTTCAGATCTTAAGATTGTTCCATACTTGATTCAGTCCATACAAAGGTAATTATGGTGTTGTCTTTTCACCCCTAGTGCTAAGAAAGCATTTTCTCAAAAAATATTCTACTAAAGTTACAATCAAACATAACAAGGGGATATCTACTAGACATTATGTTAGGTGAGGGCTAGCACAGTGTATGGATGGGGTATTCTGTTCTGAGTGGATAAAATTGTCCAAAGGCTACAGGAGTGGAGGGAGGTCACATCCTACAAATGGTTAACATCATCCAACAATGCTATTACATAGAACAGGAAAAAACACCCACCAATTCGGGCCCAAAGCATACAACTAATACGAAAGAAGAAAAAACATGCCATTGTCTGGAAGAAGAAGAATTGCTACAAAAACAGGCAATAGAGAAAGTGCCCTGAAAGAGATCAACCAGAGAATTTACTCCGTATGCTTCCAGGTGCCAAAACTAGACAAATCTGTACAGCCAAAACTAGACCTCCTTTTTTTCTAAGCCAGTTCATAAAAGCACAAAAGTTCATAATGACAGCAAGAATTCATCCCTTATCTCTATCAGGCGGACTACTTGGCAACCATAGACTTAAAGGATGCACATATGCACATACCAATGAACCATAGGCATAAACGGTTTCTGAGCTTTCTAACAAACCAGGCACATTACCTATTCAGGGTTCTACCATTCAGGATAAAAACATCTCCCAGTGTGTCCAGAAAGTGCTTAGCAGCTGTAGCCGCTCATCTGAGAAGGAAGGAAGGAAGGAAGGAAATACATGTATATCCGTACTTAAACCACTGGCTTGGAAGGGCATGTTCCATGCACAAGTGCAGAGACAGCTTAAGGACAGCAATGAAACACACCCCACAGTCTGGACTCCTTAAAAACATGGAACAAAGATAAACACATCACAAGCTAAGGCATTTCCATGTGAAAAAGGAATTTTAGGAATAACGTAAGAAGCTTTCCATTACCGTAAGAGTCAATCTCTGAATGTGAGAACTGTAGGAAAGTTGCTAGGAATGACGACTTCCTGTATACCACTAATACCAAATGCAAGGCCACACATGAGACCGATCAATGAATGAGTCCAAAGCCAGTGTTCACAGGCAAGAAAGAGCTGGGAAAATGTAGTGGTTATTCGAAAAGTACATGAGAAAATGAGGTGTTGGAACAGGACAACTGTAACAGTAGGAAGATTCTTCATATCACCAGCTCCCAACAGTCACATCACCACGGACGCCCCATATGTGGGGGTTGGGGAGCTCATACAGGAAAGTGCAACATTAGAGGGGTCTGGAACCCACAGGAAGCGGTGCAACACATTAACTTGCTGGAACTAAGAATAGTGTTCCTACCCTTAAAAGCCTTTCAGAAACGGCTGTGGAAAACATCAGTACAAGTTCAAATGGACAACAATGTTCTACCTCAACGAGCAATGGGGAACAGAATCCTTCCCAAGACTAGTACAGGTGATATGCCACCCAGAAACCGATAACCATAACCAGCAGTACATCTACTGGGAGTAGATAACCTAGAAGCAGACAGAGTGAGCAGGCAAACATCCTCCTCACACAAGTGGGAGTTGAATCGGGCAGTAATAAAGGTGTTCAGAAGGTGGGGAACATCATAAAATAGGCATGTTTGAGCACCTTAAAATGCAAAATGGCATGTCTTTGCATCTAGACACCCAAACCCCTGCTTCTTAGGGAATGCACTGTTGATAGACTGATCAGGGAAATTTGCATACTCCTTTTTTTTTTTTCCCCCCCGATCCCGCTTTTATCAATGGTGATCAACAAGTGCAGACAATCACGGATTATACTGATCGCTTCTTAGTGGGCAAGATAAATCTTGGTTCTCAGATCTGTTGGAGGTGGCACCCAAAGTACAGAGACTACCAGCATTGCAAGGCCTGCTAACCATGCTTGGGGGGGCGGGGTAGTTTCTTCAACCAGAACCAAGCACATTTGGTCTAGCAGCATGGCTTTTGCAGACACGGAGTGCAGTCATCTGGGACTGCCAGAGAAAGCGATGGAAGTCATCGGGGAGGCAAGTAGACAGGTGGTAGATATTTGGCCTTTTTCAGTACAGGACACGTGATAATACATTCATCAGATATATTATTATCTGTTGGGGAAAAAAACTAACGTATGCGTCACTAAAAGTATACCTAGCAACAATAGTGACCTACACAAGGGGATGCATAGGGAGAAACGTCTTCACTGCACCAGTAATAAAAAGGTTTCTGGAATGGACATTGTGAAAGAATACTGCAGTGTGCATCTTAACCCCGAGGAATGACAAACGATATGTTACGATATGCACCTAATATCACAAAATATTTTATAATACCGAAACTGAAATCATACCCTATGGAAGTCTTCTGGATGCCTACTAAATTATATGGAGCCATGATCTCTGATTCAGAGGAATGTTAGCATTGAAGTGCAACAAAGGGCCTCGTCTGACACATGCTCCTTCATTGAAAAGTGAATATATGATTTTGGCTTTAGGGCAATACTTATACAAACTTGATGTTTTATCTCCCTCCCGCCACTTTACCACTGAATGTGGTAAGAGGAGTGTAGCTAAGTGATTGCTTAAGATTGGGAGGGAGAGCAGAACATATTACTTGATGTGGTAGAGTTTTGTTTGCCTTGTCTTGCACTGTTTAAATGTCTTCCATAAACTCATATCCCGATTGATGGTGTATTGCATGTTTCTCTCCACCACAGACTGCCTTTTATGTAGCTCCCTGTGGATAGCCCCAGAACTAGTCAGCTGACTGCTCGTTACTTGTGGAATTATAACACAAACTAGTCTTAACTTCTTAGACTGAAAAATAGCCACTGAACCGTAGGTTAAAAAATGCAGCACACAGGCATAGAATAGAATAGATGAGTGGTAGGTTAATTGACTTGCACCCTGCCTGATCCTCATTTACCAAACAGCACGAGAGCGTCTCATATTCCACATTTCTTTGAGGTACCCTGAAACTGACCGCAGCCGTACATGGTCTGTCACACTAATAGTAGCAGTTCCTGTCTTTCATCAGTGTCGCCACCCTCTTATTCATTTTTGACTGACTGCAGATTCAGTTCAGTCAGCTTGCTGTTTTAGCTCTGCAGACAGTGCCTCCTCGAACAAACGGAACTAAAAACTGAGCTTGTGCGCTTGTAGTTGTGTGTAATAGCAGTATGGCACACGTAAGAGCAAATGTTTAGTAGTTGCTTGAATACTCAGACAACTGCCTACAATGAGTGATTATACAGTGCCACAATCACCCTGAAGAATAATGCAAGATAACACGAGTGCCCTTTTCTTAGTGCAAAACACGCCCTCGAGTCTAAATGAACCAGAGCATGCATGAAACACAGTAGGCAAGATGGTAAAGTGGAGGATAACCTGCGAGTGTGGGCAGCTATGCTATTGGCGCTGCAGGAGCCCCTGCACTCCCTCAAGCCTTGTGGAGGAGGGACTACATTGAAGTGCGAGTGGTGCGCTGGGATAGAACGAGTTTTCAGCCATGTTTTGGGAGAGCTGGATAAATGTTATTGTATACCCAGCGGAATTTGAATGCCTGTGATTTGGCCTGTTGAGGGTCTCACCATGGCACAATAATGTTGCAGTGATAATGAATAGTGGGATGCTCAATGTCGCCAATAGCAAGGTACAGTCATGATGCCTGAGCTTTGACAAGATTCAAGGGGGGTGGGGTAATGTTAGGTGAACTCTTTGTTGATTTCCATAGTACGTGTGTATGTCAAAACGGGCAAAAAAAAACATAAATAAAACTGTTCTAAAATATAACTGTATGCACCGGTAAGATTTAGTAAAGCCTCTCTACTTAAAAAAAAAAAAATGAACCAAAGGATGTATTTAGTACAAAGAAAATAGTGCTAAATACAAAAGTACAGGAACAGCAGATGTCCCTCACACTCTGTTCCTGTGCTCTTGGGTAGCAACTTTTGCCTCATATTACTCCAAATTACACCAATAAGTGCAATTGCATAGTTTTCTGCAATTTCACACCACAAGAGGGACACAAAATTACCGAGATTTCTCTGGTTGCTCGCATTATCCTCTCAGATTTTTCGACATGTACTCTCCCTATTTATTTTTTTCATGACTGCACTGTTGGGGCGGGGGGACTAGTTAGTCCATGATAATCGCTGGTTTTGAAGCATTTTGTTGCTGACTATGACTGAGACCGTGTCTGAAATATGTATGTATGTTGTGTGAGTCAATAACCTGTTAAAGGTGTCCTGTTTCAATAGCTTGTCGTTTTTTAGGTTGAGCATAGCTGCTTTTCAGACATATTGGGATGGATCTGGGCTTTTAACCACACCCATCACTACTACTCGTTCGTGGGCTTGCCCTTCAAAACTCCTTTGATGACATTGGTAAATGCTTTGGGTTTGTCCCTCCTTGGAGAGGTTTTGTTACTGCCCTGGCCATCGCCCCTATTATATGGCTAATTGAACTTTTGCCGATAAGTTTGACTTCAAACTAACTTCTTTTTCCTTTTGTGTGTCTCTTTAGACTGATACTCATGGCGGCCGTGGCGCCTTGAATTGGCTTGCTTATGTGAAACTGTTTTACTTTTCATTTTTCAATTCATGTGGCAAAAAAGGTCCAGTTAGGAGTTTACAAAGATCATAACTCTAACTCGAGCAACTGCGAGATCCACTGCATTCCAAATACTTGTTTTAAATCTGTGCCTTTGATTTCTTTTTTTCCTATTTTCTGATTTTGGAATTGGGAGGAGCAAAGTGACAGCTAATAAATTCTGTGTGTATTTGTGTCTGTGTGTATGTACATCATGTTCTTATTCTGTAGTATTGTAACATGTCCGTTTGGGTCTAATTTATATACATTTACTTGTAGTTCTGTAATATTTTTCCCCCACCCTTTCTGTGTGCTAGCAGTGGTAAAGCACTACTTAAAGGAGAGGATAGTTTTAAAATGGCACATATTAAACATCTAGGCTGGACTGTCTACTGACATTTGTAATCTCTGTAATGGAAGGAGAAAATAACTAGAAAATGGAACATTTTTAAATATGTATGCTGGACTGTCTCCTGAAATATGTCATCTTTGTAATGGACTTCATTTTACTGAGAATCAAATACATTAAACTTTAAGTGACGGAAACCTAATTATACACTTGCTGTCCTCAGCAGAGGACCTCAAAAGTAATCCGATTTGATTGTTTATTTCTCCATTTTTGTTCAGATTCTTTTCGTGGAATTTTCTGGACAGGATCAGAGCAAACTTACACCATCATCTTTAAAAAAAAAAAAAAAAAACACTTGGCGTGGATGAATTTTTTGGAAAATGACACTACGCGAGACATGTTTTCACAAACTACATACACTCTTTGCACATATTCTCCCGAATTGCTGTGACACGGAAAGAGTTTGTTTTATGTGCTCCGACTTTCTGCTTTAAAATGTTCTAACGCTGCCGTAGTATCCAAAAAAGGTTTCTGGCGCCGATTGTTTCTTTCCCATGTAAGCAATTTAGTTTAGTTTATATAAAAAAAAATAAAAAAAAATCTTTTAACATCCGTATCCTATTTTTAAATTTTTTAATCATGACCCCTCAGTTTGACTTTTGCTAGAGCATGTACCACACATGGCTCCCACGTTTGTGTCATATATAGATTTTCCATTAGAATGTTGAGATCCATGTTTTTAACCAGGCAAGGAGAGGAATCAGGGAGCCGAATGGTTGACTTGGAAGAGTGTGTAAGGAGGATGTTGTTTTCCATGTCACGTACGGTTTGAAAGTAGAGAGAAACGTTATTATTTTTTAAGCTAAGTAGCCTGTTTTGTTGAGTCCTAGGCACAGCCCGAGAGGTTCACCTTATTAATAATGCACAATTTAGTTATCGCTACTTCATGGTGTAGAAACTGGTAGAAGTGGAGGTCAGGAAGTATGTAGTGAGTTTGGAGATCTGCGAAAAGCTTAGGGTTTTATCTAGATCAAAGGTTTTGATGAAAATGATGCCTCTGGAGAACCAGCGTTCCCTGAAAAAAAGTGTGATCATTGGTTTTAATATACCTGTTATGCTGCAAGGAGACAAAAGAAGATTTAGAAACCTTAAATTGGAATTTACGTTCCACCCAACGTAAGGCATCACACGTGTGTGTTGAGTCATATAAGAAAGTTTAAAATCTAGCAAGTACTGTTTCTGAATAGTGAGAAGTGCACAGAGGTGGAGTGTATGGAGGAGGTCCCTCTCAATGGGGAGCCAGACCGGAATCCCTGACTTTTCAGATAACCACCTTGACCTTTGTCTAGCCAAGATGACTAATTGGTATTTTGAGTTGTCAGGGAACTTAGTTCCAAGTACTTTATCTAGTCTTTTAAGTAAGGAGATTCTCATTTTTAGGTTGAACCTAGGCAGCGCACATGTGCTGTCTGTTGACATGCTGTATCTACTCTGTGGGCTTTTCCACACGTCCATCACTTTGGATTGGATGCTTGGTCTGCCTTTCAAAATTCCTTTGGTTTCTTTGGTAAATACTTAACATTTGTCCTGCCTTTTGGCTGTTTTGTTCCTGCACCGAATGCTGCCCCTGTTACATGAATCCGTTCACTTATGGCACACTACTTTTTTCTTTTGTCTTGGCTCACGGTGCCGTCCCATCACCACCTCCCACCCGTTGTTGAGTGTTCTATTCCTACTCGTATCCGTGCCTGTGGCTGCCTGCTATTCAGTAAATATTCCTGTGTGGCGCAGTCTCCCCACCACCTCCCACCCATCGTTATAGCCCATTTATGCACTGTGCTGGCGCTTAATGTTTGCACTATGTTGAAGTGGCGCCTGGAACAGTGTCCTCATGCAGGCGCCATTGTGTCGCTATCACACAGTCAGCGACTGAGTAGTGTGGGAGGAGGCAGACGTGAGCATGTGTCAAAGTCTTCCTCGAAAAGCAGTCGCCCACCATGCTGGGGTTAATTTTTAATCCCACTCTTCTTCTTCCCCACCGCAAGCCTATGATAACCTAAAAAGAACAGGTGCGCTGTCATTCTGTACGCACAGGCAGATGATCAATGTCCAGCACAACAACGGCCATGATACTGCCAGGCTGGCAAGGCTTGTTCAATTGTACCTTCCCATTCACCGTGCCATTGGTTAGAAAAGAGCAGTAACTGGAAACGTTTACCACCAGATTGACCACGTTGATTGATAGGGTTCCCTTTTGCCAATGTAGGCTATCTAGTGGCGTATATGCGGCCTCCTGTTTTGCAGTTAGCGTTTGGCGAGAATTAAACTTTGCGTGTAGTGATCAATACCGAGGCCTGTGTTTAACGAGGCACGTGGCCCCCAATGACGTGACATAACCTGTGTCAAAACCAAATGACCAAGAAGAACTATTTGAGGAAAAGCGATACTTATGGAGCTACAGGCTCCATTCAGTGTTTTTTTTTTTATCTGCTATATCACTTGCATCACCACAAGTAGTTTTATAATAAGCCACAGTTTAAAGCATCTTACATAGGCGAGTTCTAATAGTTTTTTTAAGGAACTATCCAAGAGGTTGAATCACTTCCGGGGTAAATGGCCAATCTTTTCCGTTGCTCATTCTAGTCTTTTTTTTCAATCATTTGTTGTCTGTGGAAGGCGGTCTAACCACCAACTCTTGGTTCTCTTGTGCATCAGTGAGTGTAAACCAGGTTTCTAATTGGCCAAGGCTGTCTTCAGCTTATGGAGATCTGGAGAGATAAATAGAAAGCTGGGGGCCCGGTGTTTCAAATCCTCTGTTGGTAGATCGGATGGGAGGTAAGGTAAACATTTAGAAACTTGGCTTGATTCCACAATTTGATTAATGGCAGGTTAGCAGCGTGTGTACCTCAGGCCCATGTTAGGCTCCTTCATACCGCTTCTTGGATACTCCACCCCACCCCAGACCCAGTGCTTCACAGAGCTTATCTCTCGTCAACTTTTGTAATTGTATTGTATTTCATGTTCTCAAACATATGAAATTGAAGGAGTATACATAGAGGTATTGAAGGTTAAGGAAGCTGCCAACCTTTGTGTGTGACAAAGAACAAACATAAAACAATCTGCACTCTGTAGGTCTTTAAAACAAAAACAAAAAAAAGAGTGCCCTCGATTGCAGGGGAAAACTAAGCTTTTCTATAGCATATAGTTACTTGTGTTAAGAAAACTCCCCTCCAATTCGCCTCGCTCACATGGCACACATTGACGAAGGCAATAGCTCTTGTATAGGTGAAACTCATTGGCTTTGCCGATTTCTTGTTTTGTCTTTCCATAAGAATTCTAACATGAGTCTCAGCACTGCTAAAGGGAGGTGGTGGCGGAGAATTTATGGGGAGCATGCTTGTTGGAAAGTTATGAGAGGGATGATAATTATTTTAATCGCTTCTAGCCTGCCCCACCTTGATAAGTGTTTCAGGGACTGTTATATTGGTAAGTCTTTGAACATGTCAGTTGTGATTTCTTTTAGAGCTAAAGTTTCAGTTAGGTCTTTACAGCACCATATGCCTAGGTATTTTAATAAGGTATTTTGCCTCTTGAAGCCTGTATTTTGTTGGGTGCAACAAGTGCAGTAACTATTAATTGGAAACACTTCAGTTGTATCTTTAATTAATGAGGGAAAACCTGATATCTTTGAGTATTCATGTATCACATTCATGATGTGAGAAAGAGCTAGATGTGTGTCTTCTGAGAAAATTAGGACTTTGTCCTCATATGCAGCCACCTTCTGTGTGCCAGAAGGAAAGGGAATGTCCTTAATTTCATGTTTGGTTCTGATGGAAAGAGCAGCGATTGGCTAGAGTACAACCAATATGGTGGGAGACACTTTTAACCCTTTCTAACACCCTAAGTAGTTTAAAAGTGCTCGAATCAAGACCATTCATTCTGAGAAAATGACTAGGTTCAAGTTAAGGGGTTGTGGCCTTTTGATGAAAGCATCTTCAGAGTTGAACTTGCACAGAATTGCCTAAAACAAAAGTTCAGGAGACCATGCTGAAGGCCTTTTTGCATTTAAAGCTAGCTGAAGATGGTAAGTTTAAGGATTTGGCTTTCTCCAAGACATGGCAGAAACTCCTATGTTGTTGCAAGCCAGTCTTTTCTTGAACAATTCATTTATTCTGAATGTATCAGGATGTGTAACGTTTTTTCCAATGCATTAGCGGGTATTTTGCCATATAGTTTACATTCTATAATTATGCTGGAGATCGAGTGACAATTTTTAATGGCAAGGGGGTTCTTTCCCTTCTTTTGGCATCACTATAATTGTGGCATTGGCAGAAGAACCTTGATTTTTACCTGTATTTGAGAAGTGCATAAATAGGCAATGAAGGGAAGTTAAGAGTAAGGAAATTCTTTGTAGAGTTTGCTGGTGAAACCATCTGAGCTCGGGGCCTTCCACATTTTTTAATTTAGAGTAGCTTCTAGGATCTTAGATTGAGAGGCTGGATTGTTTAGGACCTTTTTAGAGGATTTGTCTTGAGAGGGAAGAGATAGTCAGATAAAAAACATCTTGCAGTATTCCAGATTGATTTGTTTTTCAAGGGTATGTCATTTACTTTAGAAATCTTGAAAGGCATCCAAAATAACCTTAGATGAGGTTAGGCTTGAACCTGACTTTTTATCGAAGGTATAGTAGTTTTCCTTTTCACTTAGTCTTGGGGGGAGTGCTAGGTTGCGGCTTGCCTTGTTCTTTTTTTAATAACTTTGTCGGCATTTTTGGCAGTGATCAATTTGTCACTTAGTGCATTTTTATATTTGTATATGTGTTGTTTTTTAGCTTCGTGAGGGGAGCCCAAACCAATTACTATGGTTAAGTTTGATTTCAAAGTTTTTGATTCTTGACTCTAGAGTACCTAAGACTTTATTGTCCTTGTTTTTATCAGCCAGGAGGTTGATCAGAGTCCCTGGTGCAAGCTTTGAATGTGTCCCAGTGTACTTCTGGGAGAGGAGTAGTCCTATTTTTCTCAGAGATGTAGGGGGTCATTCTGACCCTGGCGGCCGGTGACCGCCAGGGTCACCGACCACGGGAGCACCGCCAACAGGCTGGCGGTGCTCCCGAGGGCATTCTGACCGCGGCGGTTCAGCCGCGGTCAGAAAGGGTAAACCGGCGGTCTCCCGCCGGTTTACCGCTGCCCCAATAAATCCTCCATGGCGGCGGAGCGCGCTCCGCCGCCATGGGGATTCAGACACCCCCTACCGCCATCCTGTTCATGGCGGGAAACCCGCCATGAACAGGATGGCGGTAGGGGGTGCCGCGGGGCCCCTGGGGGCCCCTGCAGTGCCCATGCCAATGGCATGGCCACTGCAGGGGCCCCCGTAAGAGGGCCCAGCAAAGTATTTCAGTGTCTGCTTTGCAGACACTGAAATACGCGACGGGTGCAACTGCACCCGTCGCACCCCTGCAACTACGCCGGCTCAATTCAATTCAACGTCCTCGTTGCAGGGGCATTTCTGCTGGGCCGGCGGGCGCTCTTTTGGAGAGCGCCCGCCGGCCCAGCGGAAATGTCTGAATGGCCGCCGCGGTATTTTGACCGCGGTGCGGTCATTCGGCGGCGGAACCTTGGCGGACGGCGTCCACCAAGGTCTGAATCAGGCCCGTAATCTGTAATATCTTTTTGCAGTGACATTGAATTCCATATAATCTACGAGGATGGAATTCATCCTCCAGTGTTGAGGGGTGAGGTATCGCCCTATTCAATGTCGAGTGAGATGCAAGCATGATCTGAAATGAGGATTGTTTTTGTTTTTGCATTAGAGCAAAGGTCTTCAAACTGGGGGGTGAGCCCCCCTTGGGGGGCCTCAAGGGATCCCAGGGGGGGGCGCCAAACTCTGGCCAAAAGAAATATTATACAGATAACATGCCTTTGTTTAAAGCAGAAGCATGTTATTGCAGTTTTAAAAAGGTAACAGTACTTAACTGCAATGTTTAAATAGGTTAAGACCTATTTAAACATTGCTATTGTTCTAAAATAATTGTGAAAAATTCTGAGGGGGGGCCCAATGATTTTTATTTTTCAACTGGGGGGGCGCGGCATTAAAAAGTTTGAAGACCACTGGATTAGAGGATAGTTGGATGAGATTGAGGTCAGCTAAGAGATAATCTTTTCTGGAAAATGAGTTCCTTAATTGGGCGGGTGTAGTAAGTGACTGCACCTGTCTGCAGGAGGTTTTCTGAAATGGTCCATGGGACTTCCTCTAGCCCATTCAGAGGGCTGTCCTGAAGAGAAACACTGACATTGTGCTAACTTTTTGTGGTATTCTGTCAATGCACACATTAGGCAATGGCCCCTGCAAAGTACTTTAAAGGGTCGCCCTCCCCACCTTGACCCAGAAAGGGGCTGCCGCCCATGCACAGTGCACTGTGCTGGGGGGCCCCCTGGAGCTCGGGTCACCCCTGCACTACAAGGGCTGCGGGGGGACTTTGTCATGGCAGTGTCATGAGGGCCTATTAGCATCTGCACCCATGGCTGTAAAATAGTGAATAGGCCAAGTAATTTCCTCATTTGCGTGCAAGGTTGTGCAGGGAAGCACGTTTTTGTAAAATTAGATCCGTATTTGCAGATTGGTCAGCTGTATCTTTTTTTGGAGAGTCTGGGACTGGAGATATTTACTTTGCCTTCTTTGTCTGACCTCATGTTTTTTGTGTCTTTGGGTGCCTTGTCTTTAGACACGCCCACACTGGAAAATACATAGCACGTTGTTGGTAGCGAAGATAGTAAGTTAAGATGGCATAATAGGGTGACGCTGAGCGAAGATACACGGAGTGTAGCTTTGATTGATGTTAAGAAGTCTCTGTGATGAATGTGCTCTGCCTGATTGTCCGAGAGGAAGCTAGAGGCACTGCATGAGAAGAATGAGTGATGCACAAATTTAGGAGTAGAGCTGGGAGAACTAAGGAAGAAAACTACAGAATCACGCGCTCCTTGATATTGCACATGCATCCCTTTAGATTATGTTCATTAATCCGAGAATCTTGCACTAGGTTTCCATAATCTCCTACAAAGCCCGTTGCCTTGCAGTTCTGGTCCACAGTACCCAGCTAGGGGAAACATCCATTTTTTACGACTTTTTTATTACGAAAGTCGTGGTTAACGAAAGCGTAACGCTTTTTTTAACCACGACTTCGTATTTTTGTGCCTTAACTACGTATGTTCTGAACAACGAACATGCGTGGTTAAGGTACAAAGAAGGGAGTTGGCGAAGGTAAGTGGTGGGTTTAGGTTTTGGGGTGGGGGGTCAGGAGGTTTTAGGTTTTGGGGTGGGGTGGGGGGGTGGGGCGTTTTTGGGGTGGGGGTTAGGGGGTTTTAGGTTTTGGGGTGGGGTTGGGGGGGTGGGGCGTTTTTGGTTTTGGGGTGGGGGTCAGGGGTTTTTAGGTTTTGGGGTGGGGTTGGGGGGGTGGGGCGTTTTTGGTTTTGGGGAGGGGGTGGGGGGTCAGGGATTTTTAGGTTTTGGGGTGGGGTTGGGGGGGGTGGGGCGTTTTTGGTTTTGGGGAGTGGGTGGGGGGTCAGGGGGTTTTAGGTTTTGGGATGGGGTTGGGGGGGTGGGGCGTTTTTGGTTTTGGGGAGTGGGTGGGGGGTCAGGGGGTTTTAGGGTGGGGTTGTGGGGGTGGGGCGTTTTTGGTTTTGGGGAGTGGGTGGGTGGTCAGGGGGTTTTAGGTTTTAGGGTGGGGTTGGGGGGTGGGGCGTTTTTGGTTTTGGGGAGTGGGTGGGGGGTCAGCGGGTTTTAGGTTTTGGGGTGGGGTTGGGGGGGGTGGGGTGAGGGATGTAGGGTGAATGGTGCCTATTGCTAATGATTTTATCAGGAATGCCTTTACAACGAAATATTGTTGTTAAGGCATTCGTGGTAAAATCATTAGTAGTAGGGACGAGGTCGGTGTTCTGACCTCGTTGTTAAGGTGAGTAGTTGTTTTTAATTCGGTGTTCCGTCATATAATCCCCAGCTAGTAACATAAAGTCCCTTTTTGTAACAGACCATCCACACACCGTGTACCAGTTGCACTTGTAAAACAGCTGCGAACCCTATTTTGTAAGTCTCAGGAAATAGACACTAGGTCCAGAAAGCAGTACGTAATCTTCCGCCCACCCTCAAATGATGTTCTTCCTCCGAAAAGTTTTCAGACTCCGCCAGGAGGCAGCAAGATCCCTTGATCCAACCAATGAACAAAATACATTCTTATTTCTTTTGGGTGGAAAGACCTTTATCCCAGTTATAAGGACAGTATAGTCCCACTCTGTTCACAGGGCACATGGTGCTCAATGCTCAACTGAGTTATAAACTATTGTTATCGTTTTTTGTGCGATTAATGACAACTAAGGGGAATTTATTGCCTTGGTTTTATACGTACAACAGGCATAGGGCAGCAAGTAGCACAGAGCTTTACGTTATGGGAATGGATTATGCCGGTGTACAAATTGATGTAAACATGAAGCTCGGAGTGGATTCTGTGTAAACCGCTGCTTTATCGCTTTGAAACTGGAAACCTTGGTCTCTGCACCCGAAAGACAATCACTTTTCACGTTCTTTACCCCCTTCAGAAGCACAGATTAGGCAGAAGATCTTCGCTTTGAAGAGAGAGAATATCTTACGGGTTAGGGAACGAGCAGTGCACTATCTCCCCCGTTGCACTTCGCTTGATAAACACAAGAGTCTTCGACTTTGCATTTATGAACCCAGTTTCCAAAAGCTGCAGCAACCCTAGTTTCCAGCAGATCTGTTTTTTGTGTTCCAGTTCCACGAAATTTTACATTCATGTGTCAGTTACAAGAATTTGGGGTCTCTCAGCACGAGCTTGAGGGATAAAGGAAGCAGAAACGCGCATAACCATGAAAGACATAGACCTCCCAGATGTTTCAACCGCTTTTCAGAGCAGCTATATGTGCTCAGAGCCACGTATCCGAGCTCCACGCGCACTTGTGCTTGCAGGGCATGTCCTCCACCAGTCCTGAGGCTCCAGTTGTGCTGGCACAATGAAGGTTACACTGCACTCTGGGAGATTGCCATCTGATCAGAGGAAGCCGAGCCTGGACGGTCTGTCTCCTAATATACCACTTGCCTAATTGAACATTGCGCTTGGTCGGAACAACAACCGGTCCACATTCTGTTGTGTATCCCATGCTTGTGGGGTTTATTGTGGTATTTGTGTGCTTATAATAAATGGTACAAAGGCCACTCTGTAATTTCCTCATTACAGCGGACTTGTGACGTCTCTAGTGTTTTGTGGTAAAGAAATGACACAGGTGCTCCTCTGTAATAACTTATTACAGTTTAAGTCTGATATCATCATGGCTGCTGTCGGAGCAAGCAACCAGGGGATGTTCGGGGCACAATCAAAGCTGCATTTTAAACAGCAAAAACAAAAAACGGACCCTTTTCTCTTTCTGCTCTGTTTTTTATAGCCGAACGGTGAGTGATACGCGTAAAGGAGTCATTTATGGCTGCATGTTTATTTTTTGCACTCTTATGGTAATTATAAGAAAGATAAAATCTCTCTGAAATTGACTAGCTAGCTGAAAAAGCTAAGATGTTACATTGTGTTTTTCTTAATTGCAATATTGATAGTGATTATAGGGATAGTGGGTTTATAGATTACATTATTGTCAATACAAGTCAATAGTTAACTTTTACACTGTGCCTGGAATCATTCTTAGAAGTAGGTAGAATTTAATATCACATGTATAACTAGCAAAAATAATCATAGCCCACTTGGGTGATATTGGATTAATTCAAATCCCCATCAAACCACTTCTCATCATGTATTTCTGATTTCAATGTTATGAAACATTTCCTAAAACTGTGTATTATATTTAGTAATCCCATGTTGTACAGTCATTTTTGCCTCTCTTTTGAGCACGAAGTCACTTTAACCCCTTCGCTTCCAGGGCTTTTCCCCTCCTGTGCCAAGCCTTTTTTTGGCAATTTAGGGCAGTTCGCGCTTAGGCCCTCATAACTTTTTCTCCACATAAGCTACCCATGCCAAATTTGCGTCCTTTTTTTCCCCAACATCCGAGGGATTCTAGAGGTACCCTAACTTTGTGGGTTCCACTGAAGGAGACCAAGAAATTAGCCAAAACACAGCGAAAAATTCGTTAAAAAAAAAGGGGGTGGGAAAAAGGGCTACAGAAGAAGTGTTTTTTTTTTCCCCCCTGAAAATGGCATCAACAAAGGGTTTGCAGTGGTAAAATCACAATCTTCCCAGCTTTCAGGAACAGGCCGATTTGAATTAGAAAACCCAGTTTTTCAACACAATTTTGACATTTTATTGGGACATACCCCATTTTTAAAATTTTTTGTGTGCTTTCAGCCTCCTTCCAGTTAGTGACAGAAATGGGTGAGAAACTAATGCTGGATCCCGGAAAGCTAAACATTTCTGAAAAGTAGACAAAATTCTGAATTCAGCCAGGAGTCATTTGTGTAGATCCTACAAGTGTTTCCTACAGAAAATAACAACTAAAATAAAAGAATATTGAAATTGAGGTAAAAGAAACCAGCAATTTTTCTCCACCTTTTACTCAGTAACTTTTTCCTGCCATGTCAGATTTTTGAAAGCAATATACCGTTACGTCAGCTGGACTCTTCCGGTTGCGGGGATATATAGAGCTTGTAGGTTCATCAGGAATCCTAGGTACCCAGAGCCAATAAATGAGCTGCACCTTGCAATGGGTTTTCATTCTATACTGGGTATGCAGCAATTAATTTGCTGAAATATAAAAAGTGAAAAATAGGTATCCAGAAAACCTTTGTATTTCCAAAATGGTCACAAGATAAGGTGTTGAGAAGCAGTGGTTATTTGCACATCTCTGAATCTCGGGGTGCCCATGCCAGCATGTGATTTACAGAGCATTTCTCAAGTAGATGTCTTTTTTTACACACTGTCTTACATTTGGAAGTAAAAAATGTAGAGAAAGACAAGGAACAATAACACTTGTTTTGCTATTCTGTATTCCCCCCCAAGTCTCCAGATAAAAATGGTACCTCACTTGTTTGGGTAGGCCCTAGCGCCCCGACAGGAAATGCCCCAAAACACAACGTGGAAACATAACATTTTCACAAAGAAAACAGAGCTGATTTTTGCAAAGTGCCTAGCTGTGGATTTTGGCCTCTAGTTCAGGCGGAACCTAGGGAAACCTAGCAAACCTGCTCAGTTTTGAAAACTAGACACCTAGGGGAATGCAAGATGGGGTGACTTGTGGGATCCTGACCAGGTTCTATTACCCAGAATCCTTGTCAAACCTCAAAATGTGGCCAAAATAACACTTTTTCCTCATTTCGGGGACAGAACGTTCTGGAATCTGAGAGGAGCCACACATTTCCTTCCACCCAGCATTCCCTCAAGTCTCCAGATAAAAAAAATAAAAAAAATGGTACCTCACTTGTGGGGGTAGGCCTACTGCTCGCAAAAGGAAATGCCCCAAAACACTATCTGTACACATCAAAATTATCAAATACAAAACTACCTGTTTTTGTGTGGGGGGGGGGGATCGGTGGGGGGCGAACCTACGTTTTTGGCCCTGGGCTCAGCCAGCCATATAGGAAAACCTACCAAACCCAGAAAACTTAACACCCAAGGGAGTCCAGGGAGGTGTGACTTGCGTGGAATCCCCAATGTTTTCTTACCCAGAATCCTCAGCAAACCTCAAATGTAGCTAAAATTTTCCCACTTTTCTGTGTGGGATCACCGCACCGGGACAAAGTTCATACCACCCAACGTTCCCCCTCAGTCTCCCGGTAAAAATTAAATGATACCTGATTTTTGTAGGTGGGCCAAGTGCTTGTGACAGGGAAGAGCCAAAACATGTCGAAATTGAGGGGGAACCAAAGCGGGTCCAAAAGGGCAGTTTGAAAAAGAACATTTTTAGGCTGACAAGTGCAGCAGAATTTTTATCGGTATAGATGAGACAATGCTGGGTGGTAGGAATTTTGTGGATTCCTGCAGATTCTGGAAGGTTCTATCACAAAAACTTGGGAAAAATGTGTGATTTCCAGCAAAGTTGGAGGTTTGCAGGGCATTGTGGGTAAGAAAATGGTGAGAGGTGCATGTGAAACATACCACTCTGGAATCACCCAGATGTTTTGTTTTCAGATGTGTCTAGGTCTTGTGGATTTTTCTACATGGCAGCGTCCCAAAGTCCATTCTAAGTGGGACGAGTTTGAGAGTTAGCCAAGCTCTCATGGCCCAAATGTAAAACCAAAACCCAAATTAATCAAATGTCTTCTTGCTTACTGTGGGATAAGATGTTTTAGAGTGCAGGGGAGACCTGAAAGACTGTTGGGGGCATAACCAGGCCCATACTAGTTGGTAGCAACCACCCCACAGTTTTTTTTATTTTTTATTTTAATTCCCTGGCATCTAGTAGACTTTCTGCCCCCCAGGGGGTGGATCAGGGTAACTGCTGGTGGGCAGAAAAACTTTAGCCCTATTTATTTAGGGTTGGGGTATGGCCATACCTCCACCCCCTTATTTTGGGAGAAAAAAAAACTTCCCTGGTCTCTGGTGGGCTTTTTGATATCCCCCCCCCCCCCCTCCCCAGGGGCCGATGGGCCTTCCAAAAATCGGGCAATCAGTCCCCAAGGGGGCAAATATAGCGAACAATAATGTGCCCCCATGGGGAGCGACCCTTACCCAAGGGGCTGCTCCCATAAAGAAAAAACACACACACATACATACACACACACACACACACACACACTAGTGCCTCAGTGGTTTCTGCCCCCCCACCCCTGGGGGCAGATCAGCCTAATAGAAATACGCCGATCTGCCCCCATGGGGAGCAGAAATGCCCAAGAATAAATCCCCCCCCCTCCCCCAATAGGAGCGACCCTTGCCTAAGGGGTCACCCCCACCTCTAAAAAACCCAAATAAAATTATCCCTGGCACCTAGAGGTTTCTGCCCCTCCTGGGGACAGACTGGCTTAATAACAATAGGGCGATCTGCCCCCGGGGAGGGGTCAGAAATAGCCTAAAATAAATTTCTCCCCTACCCCCCGGGGAGCGGTTCTTGCCTAAGGGGTCGCTCCCCTTGAGTGAAATTGTCGCAGAAAAAAAAATCCCTAGTGGTTTCTGCCCCCTTGGGAGCAGATTGCCCTAACAAAAATCAGCCAATCTGCCCCCTAAAATGGTCTAAATACAACTTGCCCCCCCAGGGGAGCAACCCTTGCCTAACGGGTCGCTCCCACCTCTAAAAAAAAAAAAAAAAAACCAAAAAAAAAATGATCCATGGTGCCTAGAGGTTTCTAGCCCCCCTGGGGGCAGATCGGCCTGAATATAATGTGCCCCCTAGGGGGGCCGACCCTTAAAAAAAAAAAAAAAAAAAAAAAAATAAATCCCTGGCGCCTAGTGGTTTCTGCCCCCAAGGGGGACAGAAAAGGCCTTGAAAAAAATTGCCCCCCCCCCCCGGGGTGCGACCCTTACCCAAGGGAACACTCCCCTTATGCCAGTTTCTAGTTACAGAAAAATCACTAGTGTCTAGTGGGCATTTCAGAAGCCGGATCGCTTTACGATTTGGCTTTTGAAATGCTCTGAGAGACTTCAGAGGGAAGGAAATTCTCAGGCCCCCATCACATAATCGAATGTGGCCTCCGATGAGGTCAGCGCGCGACATCAGACGTCACTGCGGGGGGTCGGGGTGGAAGGGGAAGGGCTTCCCCTTCCATCCCTGCCTTAAGGGGTGTGAGGGAAGCCCACAGAGGGAGCGCTAGCGCTCCGTCTGAGCTCCGTGCCGAGGACGTAATGGTTATGTCCTCGGCACAGGAGCGCTGTGCCGGTTGACGTAACCATTACGTCCACGGCACAGAAGGGGTTAATAAGATTAACTGGTTACCGTTGTATTTATGACCACCATGAGATATATAGTCTTGGATACAGTTTATTGCAACTGGTTGGTATAATATGTATGTTGGTCCCACTATTGTATATAATACCACCTTGGGAGATAGATAACTTTGGGTACAGGTTCAGGCTATGATTAATTGAGACATTAATGAATTGTATACAACCAATTGGTTCAGTATGATAGGCAATTTTGTCTTGGAGGCATTTTTTTATTTTACCCACATGCGTAATACAGATGTTTAATTGTGCCTTTTATTGTGTCAGATGAATCGCTGACATTCAATGAACCTTGCTAGAACACTAGTGAACATTTGTTTTCAATGTTTCATTTCAGAATGGCATCCATTGACAGCTCTAATCTCAATTGTGTTGCTTCGCATGTTTTCACTGTTGTGCACACAATCACTTTATAAATAAGTTTTCTTTTTTAACCCACCATTTGACCTGTGATCAAGAGGACTTATTGCCTAAATATGCCAGGTAGTTTATTGCTGTCATGGTTAAATAAACACCCTTGTCACTGGTAATGTGTAAGTGCTGTACTCTTTATAATAATAAATTCACTAGAAAAAAAGATTAAAGTGACATTATATATAGGTGAAAATGTCAGTTAAAATGTTATATTTTAAACTCTAAAAATCACTGAAATTCACCAGTTAAAACTGAAGTAACTAAAACTCGCTTCCTCACACCAGCCATTGTTGTCATCAATTAAGTCATTTCAGATTTCACACTGATGTTATCAACTATGTCATAAAACGTATGTGTCATGTCTTGTAATATGTGAGGTAATAAGCAGTACATGGCTAAGGGGTGAATTGTAGTTACTTCAGTGATCCATAGCTGGTGAATTCCAGTGCTTTTAAGAGTAACAAATGTTGGATTTTATCTCACATATTCACCTAACTAGAATTCCCTTATCCTTTTGTTTTTCAGGGAATTTCTGAGATTTGTTTTAATGTAAAGTAAGATATTATTACTAGATGTAAGAATAATGTCACTAACCCTTTTTCAGTGAATTTCTAGGTTTTATTTGTTCAAATTAGTTTTATTAAATGTTCATCAGTTACATTAGTGGAGTGATGCATGGTATCACAGATATAGCAAACAAATATATTTAGAAGGTGGTCCCATATTTGCATTAGTCTAATGTTTGGCTGAACATAGGGTATTATGATGTTCATTAGGAATTGTGTATGAGATAACCAAGTTAATATTAAGATAGGGATGTAAAGAGAACGGAAATAAGATTGGTCAGCTCTAGAAGGGAGGATGAGAGGGAAGGGACATTAAGGAGGACATTTCCCGAAAGTCGCTTATATTGGGTGTGGTCACTACGGTATGTTTTAAAAAAAATCTTTTTATCAATTTGTTGAAGAATGACCAATATAGGTTTGAGGGATTTAGGCAAGTGGTGCAGGAGATGCGGAATTCCCATAGCCTGACACACATGACCTATTGTTTGTGGTCAAGGACAATAGGTTTTCATGCTATTTCTGTCCTTGGGACAAGTAGGCCTAACCCCCTGCAGCACAAACCATTTGGTTGCCAATTTACAGGGAAGTGAACTGTCTGCAGGTGAGGTAATGTTTGTGCCCATTTGTTAATGCTGTTCAAACTTGTATTTATGGTTCATCAATGCAAAACCTTTTTTTATTAGGGTGAGTTCTCTAAATCTTGTAAGCTTTAACTTCTCTACTGACAGCGGTTGCACTAAAAAAAATATGTTTAAAAAGTTTAACAATATGAGTCCAAGTGTAATGCATCTAGAATGCTCTCTGATTAGATGCAAATGTTTGCAGAAGCTGGTAACCAAGATTGATGATTACTTGCCCTCAAAAATGTTCGGAAAAAAAGCAACTAGGAACAAAAAGTTTTTTCCTAAATTACTGTGAAATTTCAGGCACCATTTTCTTTGAAGAATCGTTTAGTAAAATGTGTTGATGCATGCTAGTATTTCCCCCAGAATACTCAGAATTGAAAATCAATTTAATCAAGTTCCACATGATTATGAAAAAAATAACAAAAAATATATATATATATAAACAAGCATTGGCAAAGCCAATAATCCGCTATTGGTGATCAGTCTTTTGGGTTTGCCAATGCGTGTCTTGTTTTGACATGGCTTTTGTAAAACCTTATTGTTGCGGGAGCTGCCAGGCCCTCGCCATTGTAACAGACATTGGCAAAAAGCAAAAAATCTCCAAAAACACTCGTTGCCACACTAGTTCCAGGCACTGCAAAAACCTACTTTGTGTGCCAATATGCTTCTTGTGAAAGAGCATAATGCTATCACTCACAGTAAAGCCAGCGAATAGATGGATCGAGAGAGAAAGACAATTTCAATAAAAACAAAAGGCCTAGGTTAACGCCCAACTTAATTGGGGCCCAGTTCTTAAAGTCACAAAAGTGTACCCATGGCATAGGTCTTTGTATTATTGCAGAATTAGGACTTTCATGAATTCACAAGAACTTATAGAAGTAGACCAGGAAATTGCATTCCTAGAAAATATGTGAACTGTATTTTAGCACTACCAAATATGCATATTGAGATTTGCTCTTGCAAAATTCTGTTGAGTGTGTACAAGTTCACTTTTCCTCCAGGCACTTTTTCCCCAACCCTGGAAGAACTAATTTTGGCTTGTCAGGAATAAACTCTTCTTAGTAAGAGAAAAGATTTGAGGATAGCTGGTGAAAATCTTTAAAACAGGCAAGTTAGTATTTTTGTACCAAAAGCACTCCAAACCTGGAACTATTGCTTACTGCTTCTTCCAGCACCAGTATATAGCTCCACAGAAAGGTGGCAAAATAAGGAAATTTCTAGTACTCAAATCCTATTGTAGAATTAGCCCTGGCATCAGAGAGACTATGAGTTCCTATATAATGAGACTCTTGCCATAAATTGCAGCCGCTCCACATTGCACCCAAGGGACAAGTAGATTTTCTTTTTTTACAGGACAAGTATATTTCTGAATTACCCTGCCCCATGGACACGTATGACGTATGGGATATGGAACAGTGTCTGTATTGATGAGATGTTTATTGGGGCTTATGGAATGACATGTAATTATCCAGCTACCTTTAAATTTTAGTGTTTTGAAGAAGTCCTGAGACCTAAGAATGTGTTGAGGGTAGTTGTCAGCACTTCTGATGAATTTAATTTCTATGATTTTTTAGCATAAAGTAACAATATAAAGTATTATATTTTAAGTAAGGCAGACCTACTGCCTTTGTCAAAGAGTCAGAACCAAAAAGTATAAAATCCTGGCCAATTGGCATTAATAAGGGACACCAACCTATATAAAAAATACCTATTGGCTTTATCAAAAAGTCACCAATATAATGTATCAATAACCGTATTCCAAATTAATCCTCAGGTATACACACCTAGCAGAGTATAATAATTTTCACAACATAAAAATGTAAAAAAAAATTTATGCTCCTCAGGTCACTAAATTGACCCATAGAACCTACCACAAGGGGTCCCCGTAATCCAACTAAAGAACATACAGCTCCTGTTTTGAGTGCTAAAAATATAGGAAGCTCTCCTGAGGTCATGCACTGAGCTCATAGGAGTGTTTTTTATTTTTTTCTAAACGTTCCCAGGGGCTACTGTGCTCCTTGCTGCCCCCACAACACCTTTTAATTAGGTAGATTGTCCACTCTGGAGTGCTGTTATTTATTATATGTATTTAGCACCCTTTAAAAAAATAATATTTTCTGCATATCCTTAGTGGACCAGCACTAAAATAAAAGTAAATTTTTCCCTACTGTTACCCCTCCCCCCCCCCCCCCCCCAATATCTTTTTTCATTCTTTTTTTTCAGGACATAGGACTAAGTGCCAGAGTCCTGAAATGCCTGCTGCAACATCTTTGTTGGTGTTAATGGCAGCCAATCAGATCTTCTATTTAGGTCTGTTGGTTCTGTGAATCCTTCGCGTCTTTTATGTGTATATACAGTTTTAACCTTAATTTCTCAAACTAGTGGGAGAATTTACACCAAATCACAAAAGACACAGTTGCTAAGAAAGATAAAGCTTTCTGGTAAATTTGGTGTAATTCCGTTCAGTGGTGTTTGTTTTATCATTGTTCAATTTCCCGATGTAAAATTGTATGGAGAAAAGGCATTTGTGACCCTCCCGTCCCCTCTTTTTTTCGGCTCCCACTTGGCATGATCACCTCAAAACTTTTCAGGAAGGAGCTGAGTTGGATGAGGCTTATTTTTTTATTATTTGTTTTGGAACGCTTTGTGAACCTGCTTAAAACGGCCCAAAAGTTATTAGCAAACCAAAAATCCATTGCCTGTGGAAACTTGGTCCTAACTACAACTACCCAGTGGCAACATATGTAACGAGTTATTAGGTGTTGTGAACTCTCAATCCTGGTCATGACATGTATGCTTCACTTTAGCTTGGATTACCTTGCTATATTGTACCCTAGAGTCTCTCAATACCACACCCTGTTTTGAGTTGAACCTCGATCTGCTTGCCTACCTAAACCTGGGGTCAAGGATGGCATGTGTACGTGGAGTGCTGACTCTGATGTTTGTCTTATTTAGAGTGCTTTCTGCCCCCTGTATTTACCCACACCCAGCAACCCAGTCTGACAAATTGTACTAAATTTAAAAGCAAAAAGTACAGTAAATAACATTAAGTTGGGGTTGTTAGATTAAGATGTTGCCTAATAAGGAGTAACACTGAAGTGATGCTTCCTGCATTTTTCATGCAGCAACAGTTTTCTATCTGAGTCATAACATTTGTGCAGTGGGGTGGCCTATTTGCTGCACTCTGTCCAATACATAAGGAAATATGTATCCTCAAGAATCAGATTGTTAATTATTTAAGCCTAGTTGAGCAATTACAGTTTGCAGTCAAGTAAAAAGTGTGTGAATAATTACTAATAATTACTTATTATTCTGAAGTGAGCCACTTCAACCCTAGGGCACAAACAGGAAAAATACGAATATGGGCTGAAGACTGTTTACTTGGTGTGGGAGCAAGGAATACACAATTGCTCTTATAGTGGCTACATTCAGAACAGAAACATTCTGTGATCAGAAAATAGCAGTGAAATGTTTAAGCTGTCAGTTTGTTCTAAATTTGGTGAAGAGTAGTATTGCAAAAAATATGGAGTTATTGCTGTACATTTTGTACATCAGATGGGTCAAGTCAAAGCATCAGCCTTAAACAACCAAATTGCTAGTCTATAATTTTGAGGTGCGCTGTTTGCCTGGATGGGGAAGTAGCCTTATCTGACTACCTTGGGAGGAAAGAATGAAAAAGAGGGAGATCTGGACAAGTTCATTGCATCATACTGGCAGGGCCTGCTGTTATTAGTAGGTGACAACAAATTAATCGAGGATACAGGATTGGCTAGGGTGCAGGAATATTTCCCAGATGGTTTGCAAACCTTAAATGCATAGATGTAAAAACTTAATTTTATTGCATCTTAGTCATGTATCGCTGAGTACAGGTCTTAAACAAGTGGTATAGCCCACCAGATTTATAAAATGCTATTTTATGAGGACAAGGACTTTCTAGACAAGCTCCTGGAATTTGAAGTTGATCAAACGTTTGGAAACGCTATAACTCACCTAATATAAAAACATATATTTTTAGTGTTTTGGTTGAGAAAAGGGGATGATGTGTTATATCTTAGAGACATAATGATGAAGGTCAGTGACCTAGATGAACTGCAAACATGAGTGAAAAGGCAGTTGGTGGTAGCAAATCCAACATTGGTGGAACTAAGGTAGTCTTGTAGATTTATCAACTTAACAATGCGTGATCTTCCACAAGTAGTGTGTGTAACCTATACAACAAGATGACTGTGCTATGTAGTGAATGCTTTGAAAGGTGAGATATATGAAATCAACGCCACCACTGTTACACTTCTTTGAAAGGAATACCTTCTGTACCTCCCATTAATGTCCTTTTGGCGTGCACTGGTGTTCATGTTCTCGTGCTTTTGCATGGGCGTAGGAAGGAATATCATTTTCCTAAGTGGAGCTTTGCTTTTTAACTTAATGTTACCAACCTGCAGGTCTTTCAGAAGTGTTTTCTTTTTTCTTTTTTTTTTTCTTCTTTTTTTAATGTGTTTGGTGAAAACGGGAATTCATATAACTGAAGCACGTTCTTGCTCTGTCTTCCACAAAAAATTAAAATATTGTCATTATTTATTATATTTTTCATATTATTTTGGGATCCCACCAATCTAGTGTGGGGACCCAGTGATGACCTAGACAGAAAGAGCACATCGTGCGGTGAGTTATGGTCAAAAATGTTTTGTAAAAGGAATGCTCCACAAAGCATTATGTGGCGCGTTTCCAAGTGCAGCAAATATTGTAGGATCTTGACTGTAATGCTCAGAACAGCAATTAGAGGGCACAACTATAAAAATAGCATTTGTAAGAAACTTGTTCATGTAACTATATAGTCAGCCACTAAAGGGCATAACCACATGAAAACACAATGGCTGAACGTAATGCAGTGTAACCATATATTTAGCCCCTGGAGGGTGTAGTGCATTACACATTATCAGGCCTAGCAGGACTTCTAGAATTATATTACAAACAAGGCCCTTAACACACAGACTATGCCCCGCTCTAAAACAAAAGTTCCAGCCAAGAGAGAACCTAAAAAGACACTGACTGGTGGTGGGCTTTATTTTGCAGCCCCCCCCACAAGCTAGTGTGGGGACCCAGAGATGCCCTAGACCGAGTGTATTGTGCTGAAAATGTTGATGATGGTCCCATTGACCTAGGACCACCACGCAGTGAGTTACGGGCAAAAAAGATTTGTAAAAGTAATGCCCCACAAAGCATTATGGGGCAAGTTTCCGAGTGAAGCAAATGATACATTATCTTGACTGTAATGCTCAGAACAGCCCCCATAGGACACTATAATGAAAATAGCATTTTTAAGAAACATGTTCATGTAACTATATAGTCAGCCTCTAGAGGGCATAACAACATGAAAACAGAATGGCAGGAAGTAATTCAGTTTAACCATATATGTAACCCCAAGAGGGCGTAGTGCCTTACACATTTTCAGGCCTACTGCAATACTATTACAAACAAGGCCCTTAAAACACAAACTACCATCACCTGTAAAACAAAAGTTCCAGCCATAAGAGAGCTTAAAGACATTGAATGGTGGAATATACATACACACAAAAACCACACAAACACACACACTTATGAGACTGGAGATGCACAGACCTGGTGAACGAGGTGCAGCACCCAGTTATTAATTTGATCCGGTGGTTGCCAGTGAGCAGACATTTTCTGCAAGGAAACTGAGGGAAAACACATGAGGGGGAAAGATAGAGGAAGAGAAAGATGGAAAACTCACAAAGGATGAAAGCAGGAACCCACAAAAGAGAGCTAAAGGGGCACAGACTATCTGCCAGTGGATTAAAGAGGCCAGGGGTGGATTCAAGAGTACGTAACCTTGCTATTCGGAGCGTTGACATTTAGTAGCTCCAACGTGTAATTAGGTTGTATGGTATGGATTTATGTGAAGTGGCTTGGATTGGAACTATGTGTAATGATGTTGCATTATATTGTGTGGATTGCAATTATGTGGTATGGGGTGGAACTATGTGGAATTGTGTGGCGTGGAATTGTTTGGCCTTGAATTGTTTGGCCTTGAATTGTTTGCCCTTGAATTGTTTGGCCTTGAATTTTGTGGTGTTGAGTAGAGCTATGTGTATTGGAAATAAGTGGATATGAATTGTGGCATTGTGTGTAGTGGAATTATGTTGAGGTGATTCTGTGTCGGAGTGTAATTATGTGGAGTGGTACGTGTTGTGAAGTGACGTGAAGGGGGTTTATGTGGCATGGCATTGAATTATATAGCATGATGTGGAATATTGTGGAGTGTATTGGATTTACGTGGTGTGGAGTGAAATTGTGTGTCGTGGAGTGGAATTATGTGGTTTGTGGAAATATGTGGTGTGGAGTGGAATTGTGTGGACTGGAATTGTGTTGAGTGGTGTGAAATTGTGTAGCATTAGGTTTGACAAGGGCCACTAAAGCAAGTCAAAATGGGTGAAATGTAAACAAGGATAGTACTTCCACCAGTTATATATAAGAATCTGCTATTGCTGAATGGCCAGTAAGGCACATACATTTTATAGCACATAAATCATATAAATCCAATGTAAAAACAATGAAATAGGTGCAAGTGTTTAATACTAAAATCAGTCTGGGTTTTGGAATAAAACATGGAGCAAGACATATGTACAGAGTGCCAGCTAGCAACAAGACACTATAAAGAAAATTTTGGAACATACTGATGCAGAATCAGCCATATTAAATGTATGTAGCGTTTGGCAAAATTTCCAACAAATGATGCTGTAAAAGGGCCGACAGATTATCAGAAATTGTAAGCCTTTGTGGAGAGACGCGATGACTGCACTACCCCGCTTTGTGTAAACTTCTGAACAGAAATTGGAAAATAAGGCGGGAAAACTATTTTATTTTTATTTGAACAGAATGAAGTCTTGCAAGCATCCTTGCCTCAGATTTCAAGGAGTAGAGCAGCCTGAGAAGATTTATGACCCCAATAAAAAAGATAAGCAGTGCCACATGAGCAATGTTGTGAGTGCTGGCAGAGAGGGTCCCTGGAGACAGAGACTCTAGATGCGATGCGAGGCTAAGCAAGTTTCACATCATTGCTTCTAGGTTTAGCAACCTTCTAACAGGAATGGCATATTGTGGAATAATACAGTAGTTGGTCACTGCTCTGAAACAGAAAAAGGAGGGGGAAAGAGGCAGAACTGACTACTAGCGAGCAAGAATTTTTCAAAGACACTGCAACCAACAAATAAAATCGCTTAAGCCATAAGAAGTATATTAAAAGTATACATGAGGTCGAAATCTTACGCTTGACCTAAAAAAAAATCATTCTGAAATGCTGACAGTGGAAATCGGTTTATAACTTTGAAGGTAACATGGCCATGAGATCAGTCTTCAGAAAAGATATTTTCAATTTTTCTGAATTTTATAATCCTTGTCACGATCTTTTGTGATTGTTTTTGAACAATAATAGTCAAGTATACTTTTCTTATTATACAATTAACTACAGTGCTGCTATTTGTAAGGCATACATACATACTCTGTAAAACTGTGACACTCTTTAAAGAGAAGGATGGATGTTGTTGAACTGAAAAGCCCACATAAGTAAGGCAAAACACATTTTATTAATATATATCGTTTTTAGACCTGTACTCTGCAGCAGCTTGAGTTATCTCACCAGACAATTTTTGTGATAAAATATTAATGTACAGGGCTCGAAAAATCATGAAAATGTCACTAGACCTGCATGTTGAGTAACTTAAATCTACTTGACCTAACTGAAATGTACTTGACACGTAAACGGATCTCAAATTGTGTGGTCCTAGGCAAATAGTTTACAAGTTCTCATTCTCAAATGTGATTGCACCTTCAAATATGTGAGCTCACCATTTCTGCAGTACAAAAAAAACTACTTTGTTTGATTAAGTAGACTAAAGTTTGCTGCATGCATCACAAGAATCTAGCCCACATACCTGTCTAGCCCCCATAACCTAAGACGTCTTTTAGTTTACTAACAACATTGCCATCAGGGCAGGAGTGTTTCTCAGTTTGTTTGAACACTCAGATTTTATAAATATATATTACTAGACCATGATGTGGTAACATGTTGTCATCTACACACAGTAACTTTCCAGGAAATGTCTAAAAAGATCTCCACTAACGTGCAGCTTTAGTGATAAAACTATATTGTGTATATAAACAATCTTTGAAAATTGGGTTTCAGGAAACCTATCCTTTGCACATCAACACATAAAGTATTCTGATTTGTTTTTATTTTTTTCATCACACAGAAATATAAAAAAAGGGTTTGGACAACTACTGAAATATATTTTGAAATGTTTGCTCAGTTGACCTAGTCATTTAAATGTTGTGTGTTGGAGAAAACCTGACACCTTATATACTTTTATTTTACATTCTAAGCAGCAGGTCACACAGTTCATCTTACAAAGTCCTGGAACTCTGTCAGAAAAAAAAATAATTGTAAGAAAAAATGACTTTTGACCTTTGTCTGTGAACACAGCAAATGTGACATAAAAACAAGATTTAAAGGCATATTTTATTGCCCCTCCACTGTTCAACTGAACAGAACACCTGTTCAGTGTCAACTCCCCAGAAGGGACAAGTAAGTCTTAAAAATAGCTTGACCTGATCAAATAAGACTGTGGACTCTGTCCATTGGCCTGTTAAATTGTCATTGATTTTTTTTTTTTTTTTCTCCTCCTTCAGCTCACCACAGTGTAGAGTATGGGGCAGTGGGTCGGCCCCTTTATTTTCCTCACTGTCTCTCGTTGATATAGAGTGACTACTCAATGCGGGTTTTCATCCGCATAAAAATAGTTAATTTATCTTCAGTGAAAAAGTGGGGCAAAGTGTGCTTTTTATTTTATTCTTATACTCACTTTTAATGCCAGCTATTTATTATGCCTTCACTTAGGGTGCATAGTGAGATGGAGTCCTTTGGTGGCTCTCGAGCACCACTCCTGAAACTTAGCTTGAACAGTGCAGGGCAAGACTAGGATGTTACGCGAGTGCTCTGAGTAAGGCAAAACGTTTGAACAATTACACGCTGGGACATCTCAATATGAAGTCTCTGAACTCCTGTCCCCGTGAGTACACGAGGATTTTTTTTCTAAAGAGTGGGGTGTACATTTGTCTCAGCTGGGCAATGAGTTGTTTGATTACTTAATCAACTTTGCAGCAAAACATCTGCCTTTTGGGGGGGTCAGAATGGAAGAGATTGAATGGTAGATGAGCAGTGGTATGCCTTTGACTGAATTCATGCCAATCTTTAGCCTAACCTGCCAGACACCTGTTTGCATCCTGCATCAATTTAATCGAAAACGGTCCTTTGCCTCGCGTGTAGTGTTTTGCATGGTCTTGGTGAAATAGAGCTGAGAGGGCAATTAAGTGGCTGTTCTAGCCCTTTGGTGAGTCCTCTGCTTTTTCTACACAGGGAGGGGAGTGATGGGCCCTGGCTGCGGGACCAAATCATGGCCGGGTTACCTAAGCCCATCTTTGGGAAGGGTGGGGCATGGTGGTCCATGACAAGGAAGCCTCCGGCATGATAATTTAGACTTCAGTGATGTGGTCTGAGGGTGAGTCCCCATTAGCACAAAAGGCAAAAGGGGTCGTCTGCTTGGCATATTGTATTTAGGGGCACAGGAGTAAATCATATGCAGGGTTCTTGGTTACAGTAGGTTTCTAAAAACACAATGAAAAAAACTCTGCGTAATGTCCAATACAGTTAGTCTCTAGAGGTGCCGGAAATTAAGTAAACTGGAGAATTCTGCATATGCAGCGAGAAAAAGATTGCCTTAAAAATGTTGGAACCAAAATGTGAACTGGAAATAACCCACAAATATTGAATACTTATAACTTATTTTTAATCAAAAAATTGAATTGTGGCAGTAGTAAACGAATTTAAGAAAAAGCGACCGTGAAAATATGGCAGTTTTAGAACTTGTAAGATTTAGGGGGGTAGGTAGTTTGTGCCCTACTTAAATGTCAAAGTTTCATTCAGTAGTGTTATCTGATTGACTGCCTCTGCCCTTTAACGGGCGTTGGCTGAGTTTCAAAATTGTTTGTATTTAAGTATTTATTTAATGCGTTCCTGCTAAGACGCACTTGAGCAAGGAGTGAGATTTATTCTAAAGGTGCGACTCACCTTTGTGGTCATTAGGGAAGCTGCTGCGTGATCAGGAAGAGTTAAAGGATAAGGTTTGCCCCCCTAGAGCCGTGACTCTATGGCTATGGCATGCAGATGAATTGTTTCATTAGTTTAAAAAGCTGCACACGGGTAGTAAATCCCAACTATTCTTCTTCTGTTGGATAACCTTGAGGTGATGAGTTTTATATTCGATACAGTAAATAATGGTTCTTTCCTAAATGTTTGCCAACTGCAACACTGCCTCAAGGTTATCACAGCTTTTCACAAAGCCGATTTTTAATCTGTATAAATGGGAAGATTGTTCTAATTCCTAAAGGAAACATAAATTCATTCTTGACTCGTAGGCAGTCTTTCCAAAAATGACTGCAGCACATTGTTTTTGCAGAGATCTTTAGGCCTCAATTGATAAGCAGTTGGTTGGAGAAGCTGTTCTTAGGCCAAAAGGCCTATGAGCTGGACATGTGGAGGAAAACATGTATTCATCAAAATGGATAGAAGTCGGCATACATTTTTCCTGTTTGCCAACTTGCCATGTTTATTTTGCCTTATTTGGAATAAATAGGAGTGTTGCGTATTGTAGCTTTTGCATTTTTAGAGTGGCTCAGGTTGCCAAAAAACATGTTTTAGGTATGTTAGTAAAAATGCGCTGCGAGCCAGTGTACGTTTATTTTATTGCTTGCCTAAAGCATTCTGTTTTTTGCACCAGGCTTTAGAAAGCAGCGCATTTCCGCAATCGTTTACTTTTATTGTCTCTTGGAAGCCACAAGATATTACTTGAGCATTTGTCCAGAAGTATTATCACGTCTTGACAGGTTTTCACGCACTGTTTTTAGTGTGTGTTGCCCAAGAGTTAGCTATCCTTGGCTCAATATCTTCTTAATTTCCCGGAAAAAATGCACATGAAATAATATTGCTTCTGGAGGCACAAGGTAACATGTAGTTCAACATTATTGGCCAATAGCTGTTACTCCATTTACCCTATCTGAGGGTAAAGGGAACAAACACCCTGTGTAGAATTCTGGACTACACGGGGAGTACAACTGTCTACAGGGGGAAATGAAGGAGTGGTGTTTTGAAAAGAATACTCGTCCAAGGAAGATATATCACCACTCCGATAGGTGGAGCTTTGTGAGTAGTGACACTAAGGAAACTGGGAAGCGACCAAGGAATGTGGAGGAGAGCTTAGGCGAGCCAGGAGAGCTGTGAAGGAGGCCAGAGAAACAAGTGGTAGAGAGTGAGAGTTGGTAGGAGGGACAAATGAGGGGGTCTTTGGGATCATTGCTTAAAAAGGGGGATCTGGCTCTTGGCAGACAGTAAGAAGTCCAGGTCGGTGGTGAGAGGACCATGTTCTTTCTTTGATCATATTTGTGTCTAACAGCGGGATTGTGGCCTGTCGGCAGCTAAGAAGTCACGGTTGGCTGATGGCTTTCTAGACCCGAAAGTAGTCCAGGGATGAAGGAGAGCAGCACATTTCTCTCTGCCAGTGCTTGCATTCACTTCTCAGCCGTCTGCACCTCCCTGATGAGTTACTTTTACCTCCTGCTCACAGGTGCTGAAGACTACTCTGCCACAGTCAGGAATTGCAGCTGAAGAGATTGCTAGAGTAATAGGATGCACGCCCCTCCGCTCCCCTGGGTTGTGTGACTTCTGGAAGGGCGGAGGTGTCCATGTTCGAGGAAGAGCTCACCTGGGGGTGCCAGTAGCCGTGCCTTCTTCCCTCTTTTTTCACACTCATTATTTTCTCATTCCATCTCCTCACCTATGATGCTTCATTCCGTCGCCCTACTTTGCTTCCATCCTTACATCGTCAGTGCTATGAATCTGCTCCAGGTTACGTGGAGCGCTTTAGAAACAACGGACAACAATGTGAGTAACGCTGGGACCCTGACCTGAATTTTCGGCGGTTCTTGTGCTTTCGGTTCATGACTAGCCTTTGAAGCCCCGTGCTGCACCTTTTGTGCAGCATTTGTTTCCCTGTATTGTGATTTCTGAGAGGACCTGTAGCACGATCTTCAGTGAAGCTCCCCCACCCCCCAGTCCTGATTTCTGAAGGACACCACTGCCGTGTGTCCTGGGCACCGAGAGACTGTCTCTCCTTGGCCCTGAATTTTGAAGGACACCACAGTTCTGCTTTGCAATTTCTGAAAGACTGCTTTGCCTCTTTACACTCAAAGGGTTAGTTATGAGCTACGCAGTGAAACGTGGCTAGTGGCAACTGATGTTCTAGTCCGTGTGTCCTCAGCATGAAGGAAAGAGGTGCCGGTGGCTAGTGTTGAAAAATGATAAGGTTATGGCATTCCACCACTACTAGTCTTCACTGCATCTCGAGCCTCTTTCTACCACTACCTTGCGCTTCCCATCTCTAGATCGCGCTACTGCATGTTTTTCCTCCCTACCTTCTTTCTGTAGCTGTGGGTCAAAGTCTGTTGTCGAAAAACAAATACCTGTTACCGAAATGAGTGCAAGTGCCCTGGCATCATAAAGGGGAAATTATGGCACCTGATGTTCAGAGATTAGTGGGCCTTTGTTATGAAACTGACACACTGCATCACATATTCTTCCTTTCCATGTTCTGGCTTCTGGAGAAAAAAAAACTTTCATTACAGTCTTTGTGCATGTGTGAGGCACTGCCTTTTTGGTGTAAGCAAGGTTCAATGATTCTTATTACTAGAGGCACTTTGAAACATCATCATGTCGACATTGTCTTTGCTGTGTGTACCTATAATGCATTGCTTTGACTACAGGTGCCCTCCTCTTCCATGAGGCCTCCTCTTTTTAGGTTAAGCGTGCAAGCGCTCTGTCTGGCCTGTTGTAATCTCTCTGTGGGCTTTTAACCATGCCTACTTGCATTCCCATCACTTTCACTGGTTCATGGACTTGGCTTTCAAAAATCATTTGTTATCATTGGTAAATGCTTTAGGTTTGTCACTCCTTTGGGCAGTTTTGGTACCGCCTTGGCCATCGACCATGTTACATGGATAATAGCACTTTTGCTGATACGTTTGACTGCTAGCGAACTTTTTCCTTTTGTGCTATCTCCTTCTCGCTCATGACGGCCGTGGCGCTTTGAATCGGCTTGCTCATGTGAAACTGTATTACTTTTCATTTCAAATTTATGGGGCAAGAAAAGTCCAGTTAGAAATTTACATCGCTAATCGCTCTAACTCGATCAAATGCGAGACCCATTGCATTGCAAATACTTGTTTTTTCTTCTCTCTAATTGTCCCTTCAGGTCATGGTGCCATAATCTGTAGCCTGATTTGTTGATGTTCCATTTTTCCCCTTGAACCAAACCTTCCCACTCAAGCTGCTGGTTTCTGGCGAGTCCTCCCTATTTGGTACAACAGGCTCTGCTTGCTTCCCAGAGGTGCCCATTCCTTGTTTATAAGCAGCTTACCTCATCTACGTCCCTACATCTTTTCGGTCACGTGCTACCACCTACTTCAGAGTACCGCAACCTATAAGATAAAAAATGTACAACCATATATATGTCATAAAATGTAACGCGACATAGCTAATACTTCACATCACACAACAACATAACAGCAGAAAACATGAGATGGCACATGGCTAAACTTGACACAAAGTAACCTGTAACATACCAAACAAGAAATTTTGGTGAACATGACCTCATTAAATAATCCAAAGTAAAATAAAAATAGATGCTAAAAGTTTCGAGCCTTTGGAAAGCAGAACCAGTGCAACTGTATTAGAAATTGATTATTGTCAGCAAACGCTAGGAAAAAACTTTTCAGCCCAGTGTTTATTTTTTCATGAAAATGTGCAATCACAAAATATGAATTATGTTTAACTGCTAGGAAACTCCGCCATTTCACAATTTTAACACGCTTTACGTGCGTTTCATTCAGTATTGCACAGGCTAATTATCGAGAGTAGATAGTGATTAATGACGGTTTTAAAATATTTTATACGGGCAAGACATCACTTAAGATACCACTGAAACGTAGCTTTTCTTATTTGTGTCCTAAGGTTATAGCGCATTTTTTGTGCTCCAGTCTAATGACATCTGCAAGAGGTGGGATGATAAAGTGTCGAAGCCGGTGACTAGTTCCAAATGATCATGGCCATGACACCGTAGCGTCGCGCAGTATTGGCAGTATCACAAGTTTGGTACTCATTCCTGCTGGGTTCCTGCTTCATGGCCTTTCAAAGCTCATTTTACACACATTTGGCAGCAACCTGCAGATGAGAAATTGGCATAATAAATGAGTCGTCATTTCGTTGCTATATAGAATCCATTGTTTTTTTTTTTTTTCTTCTAAAGTCTGCTCACCACTGAGTTTTGCTCTACTTTTAGTATTCAAAACGCCTGTGAGGTACGGAGAACATTTCTTTCAAGAACAAAGATAGCAGTTCATATAATTCTACTAGCTGATAGAAGAACCGTTTGTGTGGGGGGGGGAAGGGGGGCAGCAGTACTTCTAAATGTTAATTTATGTGTGTAGGTGCTAACATCTGTTTTATAACACTTTTCAGATTGTTGTCGTATAATCGGGGGCTGCAGTTGTGACTAGATTATTACGAGATGTTCACTCGGGTGATTGACTATGCAGACTGAGATTAAACTCTGAAATTTATCCCCAGCTACTAAACTCGTTTTTAGCACACTTGATTTGGTCATGTTTTGTGCACAAACTTTAAATGTCACCAAAATTGGAGAAATCATTTTCAAGATTGAATCCCTTAAATAGCTCACGTGCTCGGTGACAAAGTAGTGGGGAGGGGAGACGAAGGGAGAGATGGGTAGTCAGGCGGATGTTGGGAAGCAAGTGTGTGGCTCATTTTTGAAGTGGACCTCATGGTATGGACGCAGCTGTTTTGCTGAAAATGTGAATCGTCAACCATACGGTCATACACAGTTTTGAAATGCCGCAAATAAGTAAACTCAAAACTTGCCAGCCCTGAATATAGTATACTTTTCAAGCTCATTACTAGTTGTCTTGTTTTAGATGTCGTTGCTGTAAGTTTATTAGTAAAACATTTATTTTGCATCTTGTCTTGTTCTCTGAATGTTTCGTATTTTTTCTGTTCATTGCAACTGTGTCAACTGGTGACATTAACATTCGATTAAAAGATGAGCTGGTCTGAATGATTTAAACAAGTATTAGTTATCAGTGATCACACCACATGATTCTTAGAGTTGCAAGTTAATGCACCAATAGTTCCCATGTTTTAAACTATCGTCCCATACTTGTAATTTTGACATTTATTCATTTATTTGACTTTATTTCGGCAATTTTGCCATAAAAGCATAAATAAAATACAATAACATTAATTCCTTAAACAGTAAAGAATACAATATAGATAGTATATTTAAAATTGTTAAGCTTTTCCATAAACATTGCTACAGTGTAGAGTCAAAGTTACAAGGACAATGCACAGGTCCAGCCTCCAAAGGGAAATAAAACTAGTGCTGCATAGAGACAGTGCTCTAGGGACCTTGTGCAACAGAGACGTCCAATTATTCTGGTTGCAAACACACCTTTTGCTTGCTTGCTCCACATAGATAGTAAATAGCAGAATGCTGCAAAAATGATACTTGTCGAGCATCTGATTTTAAGATATTCAGGGCCTAAGCATTTCTTATAAGTCCTATATTCTGACGTACTTGTACTAGCCATTTACCTCTGCCTTTCTGATAAATTTGTGGAAAATAATAGTGTAATTGGCAAACATTCATGCCGGAGCCTTAACGTTAGCCAGACAAGGGACATTTCCATCACTTTGATTCAAAAATATTAAGTTGTTAACATAAAGCCTGAAAAGAGTTGGGGTTAGGATGCAACACTGCCTTACCCCTCTACGGACAGAGAATGGATTCACCATCCCACCTAATTGGTCACAATGGGCTTGGGCATAGTTGTGGCTATGTAACTTTATTATGATGGTCGAGTTAATTGTGAATGCCCATGTCTGCCTAGACCCGCCATAGCCTTGGCCTGGGAATCTGTACGATCTCCCCTGTGTCGCATCCTGTATCCCCCCTCAGCTAAGTTGCTAACCTCCCAAATTGGTGGGGAGTACTGTAGCACACTTCAGAGCCTAGAGGCTGGAGAAGTGGGCAGTCCAGTCTGATGCTGGGACATAGATCTCGATCAGGCAAAAGCCCTACTTGCTTCCTGATAAGAGCATGCTGGTCTCCTGTCCTAGCTGCATCCAGCAGGCCTTCCCACTTTCCCATTTCCCACTCTTGCATTGCAGTTTTTATAGATTTGTTATATGCCTCCTCCTGACTTTTATTGACCCTCTATCTTGTTGGATAGCGGACATAAGGGCAGACCTTGCTACCTTGCAAGCTGTATTATACCACGACTGGGGAGGAGGAGGTGTGTTGGTCCTTCTCCCAAACATCCGCTTGGTGGCCACCTAAAAAGCATTCCTTTTGTCTTGCATAGAGTTTTATTGATGAAGCTAACTTTACTTAAGTGGGCCCCCTGTTTTGTGTCCCTGACCAGTGTGACGAGCTACTCAATACTGCAAGCAACTAAATTGTAGACGTCACCGATAAGTTCTGGTGAATTAGCCATGGTGGACCACTACACTCTATGCATGTTCCTAGAGGTATGCAACCTACCTTCAAAGTGTACATCAACTTAAACCCTCTCACTGCCATCAGAGAGCTTGATGTCAAGGACCAGAACGTTATGGTCACCATTATTCCTAGCTAATACTACCATGTCAATTACAAATGGCCAAGCCCTTACATCCACCAATATGTAATTGATAATACTGGTACCAGAGATGCGTTAAATGTGTACTTTCCTTCTTTGTCGGACAGAGTCCTACCTTTCCTGGCTTATAAATCCTGATTCATTGTTCGGGCATTAGTTTGTAGGGTGAGTGGGGACCATTTTATGATTGGTGAAATTGCCAATATAGGGATAGGCAAGACACATTCTTCATCCTGAGTGAGTGCTACTGCACAATCACCCATGGGTTAGAATTGTCAGTTGAAGTCCCCACCCACGAACGTCCACACCCCCGCTGCAACAGTTGCCATGTGAGTTCAGTAACTCAAAGGTTGGAGAGTCACTGCGATTTCCTCCTGACCTTAGGTAGACATTGTAGATGTATGCTGAGGACAGAAGACTTCTGAAACAGATCAGATATCCAGATAAGATATTGTTATTTCTTGGACCTTACAAGTAAGAACAGTACTTAGCGAGATTACCAACCCCCCTGAGGGTCTGCCTTTGCCTTTAGTTACTTCTACTTTGCTAAAACGTTCATATTCAGCACAGTACACTGGCTTGATGGACAGTGTTACCAGAATGAGAAGTATTAAATGTGCATCAATAAGCTTAGTCTATTCTGGGAACTCAACATTTGACAGTAGCCCTGCTATGTTCCATGACAGCAGTTTAACAAGGGTTGTGGGATGTTTAGCTATTGGGTCCACACGAGGTCTTTGCTAAGTAGCTCTTCCCGGTCTTCAGGAGATGGTACTTGCGCAGGGCTTACATGTGTGTCTGGGGGGTGGTGGGGGGGGTTGGAAGATGGGGGTGCACAAATACCTGTGGTCCTTGGCCTGTTAGCTCAATGATAATTATGATTTAATTCATTACGGAGATACCGATGGTCTGTTCCTATTACTTCCTGGGCCTTATGATTCCTTAGTGGACTATTTTGTACCAGCCCCAGGCGCTCATTTGTCTCATCAATGGTCTGTGACTCAAAGAAAAGGGGGCCAGCACTACAGCACCCTGAGGTCATACTGGGCCTGTGCTGCTCCTGCATTACGTCTGCAATATCCTTATGGACCTTCCTGCCCACCCACTTAGTTCAAACCCTCTGCTCTTATCTCCTGTTGTTAAAGCAATAACCATTGAGGGTGTGACTCTTGTAATACTGAGTCAGTCGACCCCCTTCCAAGAAATCAAATCAATTTGAAATTGGAATTCTGAATTTGCCTGTTTGGATAGTGCGAGCATTGGAAGCGACCTGTGTGGCTGGTGCTTGCTGAGTTTAAGACTTGTATGTGCAATGGGTAGGCCCCAAGACGTAACTGGGTTGGTCGACTTTCCCTAGCTGTAACCATTCAATATAGAATTCCTTCTCTAAAGACCTTAGGGTGGCCAAATATTGGGCTTTGCACCATCCGGGGTGTCCTGAAAGTAATAACAGTGCTGTCACCATGGTGATACACCAGCCCTGGCCCCACGGAACCTACCCTGTGTGTTACTAGAAAGCCATTGAAAGAAGGAAGTTCCTATGCTGGGCCAGCCAATTCAGGCATTTGGTAGTAAGCTTTTCCGGTCCCTCTGTGTGATCCACATGCAGCTGAAGGACACCTGTTGAAATTAGCACATGGGGCAAGATGTAGGTGGTAGGTCTATAACAGGGTGTTTCTGGAAGGAATTATGGTCTTTTGTCAAGGGCGAGAATTTCTCCGCTATTTCTCTTGTGATTCCATGAAGCCTCGTACCCCTGTATGGCCTTAACAGTGCTTAAAGGACAGGTGTCTTCAGTCTGACTGGCAGGAAGTTTGGGATGTCGATGTACTAGATGTCCAGAATTGCGCACTGCACGGCAGCTGATCATGCTAGGGCCAGGCTGGAGATTGTTTGGGTCAGTGACTGACGTTTAGACCATTTAATAAATCTGGTGGACCGCAGGCAGTTCTTGGGGCCCACCCCTTAAACGTAAGAAGTGGGAGAGAAACTCATTGGTTGTGCTTGGCTGTCAGTCCGATTGTGGGAATCGGCTGGAGTGGCAGTATGGGTGAATCTGAGGGATGGAGTGCCATCAGTAATCAAATGAGGGCCTGCACCCAAAGATAATCTCCTCTCGGGCGGGGCGATTTCTGTGAAGATGATCCTAACAGCCCTCTGTAACATCTTGTCAATACTAGTTGTAGGGGGTCGGGGGAGTGGGGCAGAGTCATGATAGCAGTGCCACTTGTAGCTTTTCTTTTGCCCATGATATTTGTTTATGGGACCCGATCGCCTTGAATGTTTACAAGAAGTGAAATAAGGTATTTAATGCAGTACAAACACAGTATAAAGGGGGTGTTCAGGCTGGTCATCATTTGTAGCACAGGAGCCTTGAAGTAATAAGTCACTCACTCCAGGGGTACTTTGTTAGAGACTGGGCACAGACAGGTGCAGATGGGTCTGCTTTTGGCCCCTGCACTCGCCCCGTGCTGCTGGAGAGCCCCACGTGGAATGTGGCTCCCCCTGCTCCTGCACAGGTGGTTCTGGTACAGCGAGTTACATGAAGGCAGAAAACAGTGGCTAAAATACGGGGTATCCCATACTGTGGGAGAGATCCAGGTGCTATGTGTCTTACAGAACCGTTGTGAAGCGTGCCCCCTCCTCGTCAAGCACAGGTGGTTCCTGGAGAGTGAGTCCCGTGCAGGCAGCAAAAACAGTGTCTAAACCATGACACGTTCTTACTTTTTAAAAACTATTGTCTCATACTTGTAATTTTGACATTCTGCAGTTGTGCCATAGTCAAAAGGCCAATGTGACTTTAATATAGTAGGCCCCTCAGGGAACGATCAAAAATCAGTAAGAACGTTACTATCTCATTCTGAAATGTGGTTAGTGTTTCTGTTCCTGGAAATTTAATTTTTGGGGAAACAAAAATAGATTGACTCATGGTGGATTGTATCTCTGGCATATTTGCATTTGCCAGTTGTATCTCAACAAGCAGTTTTGAAACTGTTTTGAACTAACTCATAATCTATAACTACCAGATCCGAGAAAGGTTTTGCCTATATGTTTAGATACCTAAATGCCTGAAAGGGGTCATGGCTGCTTTGGTGTGAATTGACTCCTTTCAGAGAATTTCTTTGAAGTTGTCTCCGCCATGCTGTTTTTAAGGAGCTTTAAGATGTTCAGGATCTGGCAGTACATTGGGAGTTTCGTGGCATAAGCAAGAATGAAATGAAGCAGCATCTTGAGCAGATGGTGGAGACGATTAGCTTTCATACGGCTATTAAACAATTAAATTACGCCCTGCTTGAAATTTGTTGCTTCCCTTAATCAGCTGCCACGCCAAAGAAACTTTCAGGGAGCATATTTATGGTGAGTGCTTTGGATGTTAACGTCTTGGCTAGGACTTTGTTGCCATTTTAGAGCTTGTAGTCAATATGAACGATCGAAATTATTGTGTCTTGATGCACAAGAGGAAACAATACTTAAACCTGTATTTCCCGAAGGCCAGGAAGACGCTGAACTGATGCTCGTTTGATGGTGATTAAGAAATAAAATCACCCGCTTTTTGTTAAACTTTGATCCATCCCTATTCTATTGCCATGCAATTTTGCTCCGGAAGATTGTTCTAATTAGATTTATTGTCCTCCTTAATGGGGCTATCCACTATCACTCTCTAGAATTGAACACTTAATTTGTTATTGGTTACACGTAGTTCCTTGCGTTTTGAACTATTGTTCGTATTGTTTTGAAGTTGCGTTGCTAAGGGATTAACGCTATTTTTTGTATTTGAAGGGCCTGTCGACTGTGCGTCGTCTGCAGTTGTCCTTTTATTTAATAAGGCTATCTTCTGGAGCTATAATACATTCAAGTAAAATTGAACTGTCTGTATGCTGGGCTGGAGAGATGTACAGCAATATATGAGGGAGGCTGCTTAGCCTGCCCTGCCCTAATGCAAGTGTAGTAATATCACGCAGATGGTATAATGAGACAAACTGGGTTACAACATTTTTTCTGTGTTTGGTTAAAGTAGCTGAGCTGTGGGTGCATAGATAAAAGCTCTTCAACTAATAGCTGTCTTCCTTTCATAGCTTGCAGACAAGAAGCACTTTAATATGGACTGTTAAAATAAGCCAGCTGTTGAAATTTGGTCCTTCAGCCTCATTAGAGGGTGAAGGGCCAGCATGGATTCTTAAAGGGGTACACATTGCGGTGTGGCTGATTTCTATAGATGAATATTGAAACGTAGCAACCTACAAACAGGTTTAAACTTTTCTTTACGTTCGCTTCTTTTTACCAATTATGACTTATCACATACTTTGAAATTGGTTACTTGTAAACACAAATTGGTACTTTCCACTAAACTGAGCACAACGCATGCATATGATTTAGTGAATGCTTATATTATGCTTTGGTCTGATAAGTGTTTTGGTTTCCACTCATGGCTGCAATATTCTTTACTTTTGACACAGGATTAGGGAATAGAGCTAATGATATCTAAATATCTGTAAGGTTACAACGGGAAATATGTATGCTTACTTTTCAGCCCTGATGAAGTTGTAGCTGAAGTTAAATCTGACTTTGAGCGTATACCTTGTATTATATTCTAATTGTTTACCCCCTGCCTCTCTCCCCCCCCCTTTTGAGGGGGGGGATTTTGGGGGGTTAGGGTGGGTTTACCCTTCCAGGAGCAGCATATAGTTATACAATTGTGGTTTGTGATTTGGTGAGAACCAGTGAGCGCTTTCGCCTGTAAAATCACCCTTCAATTTATCTTAGCAACCTACAAAGCAGTTTGAACCTCAAGACACACTTGGTTGGAATGCTGGCTTTTTTGAGTCCAGAGTTTGTGGGCATGCAACTCATAACTTTTATGTCTGATGCACCTTTAAATGTGTTAGAGTAATTTCAACTCTGTGGAATATGGCCAGGTCTTTCATTGCCTTTCTGGAAGTTGATGACATTAGTAGAGTCATTGTACAGATCACAAGTCAATATTGAAAGTTCAGCATTTTCTTTGATAAAGTAGGAGATTGGATTGACCATGTAGCGAATCCAATTGAGAAAAGAATGTGAACGGAGAACAGTAGGTGTTTATGAAAATAGTGTTTGTTTAGAAGTAATTACAGAACGCAGACTACGATGAATGCAAAGTGATCCATGTTCTGAAGAGCTTTAGAGGAACTTTCCATCACTATTCACACGTTGCGCTATTGAATGTTTTAACAGCATCCAGCAAAAGGATGGAGGATACGAATCACAGACAAAAAGTGCACATCGAGGCTCTATCACCTACAGATAATTCATCTGCTCTGTACTGCTCAGGGCCTGACAGGGCTTGAGTGGGTCAGTGGGTGTAGCCCACCCTTTATGACATTGGCCTTCATTTCCAATTCAAAAGCCTAATTTTTGGAAAAAAACATAGTTTGTATTGCACCTTATGTATGCAAGTAAAACTCTCTTCAGTAGGCAGGACTTTGTGGGATGTGTAGTGGCAAGATCACTGTGTAAATTGTATTGGGCTCAAACATGCTTTCAAAATGGATAACAGAAGGGCAACACCATATCTTCTTCAAACCTTTTCCTAGTGGTCGTCCTAGGGGCAGCTGCATATTGATTAACTAGTAGTCAATAAAATATTAATTCTGTAATGATCTTTCACAACTCTACTCTGTGCCTTCTATCAATTCGGATTCTGAATGCATGTAGTAGGATCGTAAGCAAAGCGCTGATATTGTGATTTGACTATTTACGGTTTTTTATTGACTTTCCATTGATTTCGCAGGTGTATTTTGCAAGAAAAATTGCCTGGTAAGTATTTTTTGTATCTATGCTTACATACATCTTAGGGACTAGCAGGTGGTGATACTGGAGAAATTCACCTTCCATTTGCTAACAGACTGTATTCTATGGAGTTTCTTTGTTTTTTAGCTGGGTTTGCGTTGAATCATTCCGCCTATAAACAAGCTGTTCAATCACACGCCCTAAACAAACTCAGTACTTGGCACTCTGGACTTCCCTCCCATGTTTAGTCTCATAACTTAGATCATTTTATTGCCATATACACTTGCCACAGACATTTTTGTGTACCTAGCAATTTGCTTTCTTAAATATTAGAGGGACCACTGTTCTTTTTATACTTCGAAGGTAAAGGAACGCTATTGGGTCATATCCCTGATCTTGAACGCCCTTTTAAGAATTATGTAGTGCCACAGGAATAACTCTACTTACCTGTACTTGCGTTGGTTCCCTTTACCTGCCTTTAGTGCAAACGTGTTCATCCATTTCAATAGCATTATTGTGCTGCGCTCTACAGCCTTCTTTTATTTATTAGCCCTGCTGCCATATGCAGATGCCCAGACTGATGCACCCAGGGAGGAGTGCTAGTAGAGGCTCGTGTTGAGGTCACATGACCATTTCTCAGCCTCTTAAGCTCACCTGAAGGCCCAGCTAAGCAGCTGACCAAGAACCTCCAAATGAGTGCACGTAGAGGAGACGGTGTTAAGCTTTCTTATTCACAACCTGTGTGTAGGTGAGCAGGTAGGTAAAGGAGACCGTTGAGGAGGGAGGTAGAGAAACTGAGTTTTACAGCAATAAAGGTTTGTTAATGGCAGGCAGAATTGCACAATAAATCTCAAGCGTTTATAGTTTTAAGAAGCACCATTTGTCACAAGAAAAATGATTTATAGCTCAAAAGGCCCTTTGTATCAATATTTAAAGATACATGTGTAAATGTATGGAAGTTAATTTCAATTACTTGTTAAAAAAAAAAAAAAAGATACTTGGCCACAGGGTAGATATGAGACTATGTAAGTGTTCTTGCTTCTATGTACATATGGGAGCGTACATAGATGGGTATATTCCAGTGATTTAAACTTTACTGTCTTGTGTATATGTATGACTAAGTTAATTTTAGTGGAAATCTACTCCCTTAAAACCTTTATACCATCCCTCATCTCATTGGCTCATCCTAAGCCTTTCTGACAGCAGAGAGCATCCAACCATCGTTTTCAAATATCCCCCTCCGTTTATGGCAGTACACCAACTAACGGAAGCACATGTGCAGTGCTCCTCATAACCACTTACTACTTGTCCATTCCTATCATTCTGTTCCTTCTAAAATCAGTACTTAACACTCTAGAACTCAAGAGCACACATTTACCAAAACTAATCCACACAAAAACGCATACTACTAATCTCCTAACTATATAACTCCAATCTTGGGCTCCAGAGTACCATGCTACTCGCCACAAAGCACTTAAACGCCTTGTCTGGGCCAGTAAACGCTATATAAATACTATTTACTATTGAAATTACAGCTATTTGACTAATAAGCAGTGTCGAGCTGTCAACAGGGGGCTGAGAGTGGAGATGCAAGGGGGCAGAGAGCAGGAGGGGAGAAGGGCTACAAGGAGGGAAACAAATCAAAGAAACTGGAGCAAAGCCAGTAAATGGTATGGGAGGATGAGGATGGGGGCGAGTGCAGAATCACTTGTGTTGAATGGAGAAGAAAGAGGGTGCTCAGAGCGGAAGATAAACCGAGGTTGCAGAGATTGAAAGTAAAAGACTTTTACAGACTTAAGCAAGCAAAAACTGTACCTGATCAGAGTTAAGTTGGACCCATTACTTTTACCAAAAATCAGAGTAAACAGGTATTAGGCTATTTTATATTTTGCTAAAAGTCAGACTTGGGCTAAGACCATATTAAGCAAATGTGTAAAGGGGCTCCTCTTACCTGCAGGTGTCTCGGGGAGTCGGAGGCTCAAACTCAACTAAAATAGGCATGTTTATTTAGATGCAGTTTACTAATATTCTGTTAGTGATGGATGTGCCAGGAGGCAGACAGAATAAAATGTCATGCAAGAGCGCTTGACTCTGCTCATTGATTAGCAGAAAGCTTTCTTTCCCTGTAAACAAGTTTGTTGTAACTCAGTAAAGTGGTGCGGGTCTATTTTTCATGTTGCTTGTATTCTATGCTGTGCTTTGTCTGATTACAGAGAATGAACTGTGCATCCTTTTTCATGGGGGGAAAAAGGTTGCTAATCTTACAGCAAATGTCTTTTGTAAACATTTTTCTGCAGTAGTCTGAACTCTTTAGAGGGTTCGTTCTTTGTATACAGAGAAAAGTCAACGGCTCAGCTCACAATGAAATGCTGGCTGCAATCAGGTTTTAGAAGCTTCTCTTACAAATGTATTTCTTCTCCTATATTACTGCTCACTAAAAAATACAAGTAGAGGGATAAGAGTTTTATTTGCTGGTTTGGTTTTTAGTGGGAAATGATCTTGAATTACTAATAATCGAGAGTTTGAGATAAAAATGTGCTTGGACTCGCTCTCTCCCTATCGCTCTCTTTCTTTCCCCACTCCCCCAAAGGTAGGAAGTTTTAGTTGGGACCTAATTCCGATAGATAGAGCGTTTTTGTGTTTTGCCAATACCTTTGGTGCTGTCCGAGTATTCATGTAATTCTCCAAATTAGTTTGCCACTCACTTCAGCTGCTGTTTTCAAAGTTTTGTAGTGATTGGTCAAGCGGGGCAAGGAAAAAAAGGGGGGGGGGGGGTCAAATCGTCTTCCCATGCAATTTCCCAGAGGGATTTCGAACATGACTACAGCCCAAACTGCTGAAAATAATTTCACCAAATTTTGCAGGAAGCTAGATCTTGGTCCAGAAAGATCCCTTTGTTATTTGGTGTAAATCAGTTCAGTAGTTTTGGAGTTGTTCATGTAAAATGAAATATTGATATTTAGGGATGCAGATCCGCTTGCAAAGGATCTGCAGATCCCTTGGAAAAGCAGAGCTCTGATTGGCTGGTCACAACCTGACAAGAAGGTTGCGGCTGCCATTTTCTTACTTGCATCAGGTAAGTGGGAACAAAAAACATTGCAAAGCAGATATAAAAGGCCAGGATGTAGGTATCCTGACCCTCATTTGCAAAAATTGCCTAAGGTATATTTTTTTTGGGACAAAACGTGAATCCGTGGATCCTCTGCAAGGTTCAGTGCGGCTACCCATGTAACCTCACAAAGTATCCAAAGATCCCAATAATACACCCATGAACACCAACACCTGCTGTGCACGGCCAAAGGCTGTGCGTGGAGGGGTATTGGATGCATACAGAGGGAGTGGAGGGGGGTGTTGGCCATAGGCAGCAATGGTTGTATTGACGTGAAGTAATTTGGAACTACTTTACGTAAAAAAAAAAAAAACATAGAAATTCACTGACACAACCTAAGGTTTCTGGGATGTTATATTTAGGTTGATGTTTTACTCATACAAAACCAAGAAATCCAGCGGTTAGTTATACTTATCTGAAGAAACTATGACTTGTGCCGTTAAGTAACTTTAGGCAATGAGTTATAATTTATTAACACAATTAGAACTATAAATATAGCTCTAGCTGCTCTATTTCTATGGTTTTGTATGGGTAAAATGTCAACCTAACTATAACTGTGTCCAACTGAGATGGTTGAGTCCTTTTACTCATGTCCTGGGGCCTTTCTTACTATGTGTCCTGCTCAACTGAGCCAAGTACTCCTTCTGCACTCGACTCACAGTAGTAGCTGTGGTCTAACAGTCAAGACTTCCTCCCGAGGGATGTAGGTACAGACCAGTGAACACAAGTTATGACAGGGTGCAAACGGTATGCAAAATAAATCAATGTCCAGTCAAATTCTTGCTTTTATGAGGAAAAAGTATTTTTTTGTTTTTAACTCCACACATGCAAAGAAATATGATATTCAAATGCAACAAAGCAATCCCGCTTAAGGTCAAGGCTCTAGTAGTTGTCAGTCAGATCCCTGTCCTACATTCCTTCGTGTAATGTGTTAAGGGTTATGCCCCAATCACTGGTGGCCGCATCCAGGGAATGCATACTTTATTAGGCCATATTCAACAGTTCCCTTTGCCTGTTCAGGATTTTAGTCAGAAGTGTCTGCGGTGCAGCAGCACCTTTTAGCTGCAAATCCCCTGGGGACCACAGGCCCTGTTCAAGTTGTACCTGCTTCTTCTGCATAGAAGCATTCAGTGTTACAGCGGGTGCCCTCACCATGACACTCACAAGATCAGCTGCTGCTCGGAGAGGTTGGGCTGCTTGTGATGCATGGAGCAGTGTCCGTACATGAAAGTTCACACTCCAGACTGGCACGGCTGGCTCTCCACAGCGATCGGAGCAGCTTCTAGCTTCGCAGAGACACAGTAAGTAAAGTTCTTTCCAGCAAGGGGAATTCAGTCATTTGGCTCCTGATTAGAGTCCCACAAGGCCACATCCTTTTCCTTTGGGGGTTAATCAGGGCAGATATCTCATTGTGGCTAGACCCACTGTTCACATCCTTCCTCACTCCAGTCCTAGGTGACTGCCCAAAGTATGTGATGGTTTGGTTTCAGCAGTTCCCCCTGGCACAATGGTTTGCTGTGGTACATTCAGGACAAAACGGTTTACTCCCCAGGTTTAATTGCCCACCCAACCACTGAAGTCCCTCCTGGCATGTGGGGTCAATGCTCAGGCATTCACAAGTCTGGCATACTGGTCACACAACTAGTCCATGTTGGCTCAGTGCCCTCCGCACAGCACTTAGTACTTGGCTCAGTCTCTGGCAGCCCTCTCCTGGCATGCATGGGTTTGCAAAAACAGTCCTACACACATTGGCTGTAGCCTGATCAGTGAACAGCCGAATCCTCGCCTGTCAGATGGGAGCCCTCATGATAGTGCTCTCCACTGGACATCGCTCCCTCCATTGCTCTACTCCTCCTAACAGGGTAAACTGATCCCGGCAAGCAGGCGGGTGCTGGTGCTCCAGGTTATGTTCTGTTCTGTTCTGTTTTGTTAGCATAATTTATAAAGTACACAGATCATCTTTGTACAGCCTGACTTGGTGCACAGTAAAAACTCCATGCCAGGAGGAGCAGCAGAATTTAGAAAGAGCTGTCGTGGGCAGTTTCCACAACAGACCAGGCATTAGCTTTAGAGCTTGAAGTAGGACTGTCTTGAGTAGTTTGCGGAATTTGGAGTGGTCCAAGAACATGCAGATGTGAAGAGGTAACCTAATCTAATATAAGGTGCAAGGTAAGAAAAGGACCGTTGTCCTGATCAAGTGTTTTTCACTTGTGGGACCACCAACAGCGCTTTATTGCTTGATGATCTGGCTGGAGGATAGAAGGTAAGCTTGGTAGATAAATAGCTCTGGCATTCCCCTATTAAGGATTTGTGTGTTAGACAGCAGACTTTAAATACTATCATTTTACAGACCAGTAACCAATTAAGTGAATGTAAAAGGGGAGAGAAGATGGGGCCCGGAAGGTAGATTGCTGATGAGACGGGTAGCGGTATTCTGTACTACTTACAATTTCAATAGCAGCGTCTCAATTCCAGAAGCCAACAAAGCACTTCCATAAGCTAATCTGCTAATGATCAATGCCTGTACCAGAGTTTTCTTTGGTTTCCTCAACAAACGCATTGTGTGAAAACAAGTGCCTATTATTGACGATACCTGGTCTTTCATTGAGAGCGTATGGTCAAGATGGAAACTCAGGTTCTTAACAGCTTGTTTGGGAACTTGGGGCTACCCCAAGTTCCTGAGGTCACCTGTCAGAGTCCCAGACCTGTTGGGCCTTTCTGAACAACATAATCTCAGTTTTCTGCGTTCAACTGGAGACATTTGCTGAAGGCTTTGATGGTCCTGGCCAAGGAGGGGGGGAGGGGGGGGGGGGGGAGAGAGAGTCACATAGATGTTTAAGAGTTTAGGGCTAAGTCAAGAGCCCTGTGGCACACCCTTCTCCAGTGATAGGGTGCGGGATTCAAAAGTGCCCAGAAGGACATTTTTGGTGGGGTTCCAATTTCTTGGACCTAGTATAGCAGTCTGGAATGTGGCACAGTTTTGAACCCTGCAGATAAGTCCAACAGCACAAGCATAGAAGGTAGGTTAACTTCGAGATTGCAACTATGGTCAGTGACTGCAATAAATGCTGTCTCTGTACTATGAAAAGGCCGGTAACCGGACTGTGATGGGTCTAAGATCTTGTTAGCCCCAACATATTCCATGAGTTGCTTTTTAACGAAGCCTTTCAACAGCTTACTTAATAGATGGAGCAGTGAGATTGGTCAGTAGTTAAATTTAGCAGAGATAAATTGGTCTTTTTTGGAATTGGCATGACCTGTCCCATTTTCCAGACAAAGGTTATACTCCCCGTGTTAACTGATAAATTGAACAGGGAGCAAATAGTGGGAGCAAGCTGATTCGACAGCATGGCCATGATCCTGGGAGGGGAACCAGATTTTGCTAAAGCAGTTGCTTTCTGAATGGACTCTGGGGTAAAAGAGTTCAGCTTGCTATAGTAGTTTTCATAGTTATTCGGGAGTGATTTCAGACTAGTCTCCTCGTAACTTTGAGATATCGAGTCAGGAAATTCTGGTCAGTTTGATTAATTTCATCCTCAAAATAGTTGGCCAAGAAATCACAGTTCTCGAGATATGGGTATTGCTTTTGAGTAAGCGAGAGGGTTAACAAAAACATTGAGTATTTTAAATAACTCTTTGAAAGAATTACCAGCCCAACTAATTTGGTTAGAGATTAAGATTTTGTGATAGCCTAGTAGCACCTGATTGACGTCTGTTCATGCAGAATTAGACTCAAACACTTTCTCAAAAGACTCAGAAGTGTCTTTACACCAAGGTATTGAGGTAGTTTTGGTTCCTGGATGGGTGGTATTGGTTTGCCTGGATGATGTCCCCTCGTCCAGCAAGACTAGCAGGCCTTGGTCCTCAGTCCTGGTCACAGGTAGATGTCTTGCAGAGCTTCCCCTTCTCACACAGCCCCTCTGGCTGCTTGGCAGATGACTAATTTTTAGGGACTCAATCTCCTATTGTAATAGTAATTTTCCAAACACCAAATGTGATTAAGGACCTGAATAGTGAAGTTTTTATGTTGGGGTTCAGCTTCATTTGCAGTGAAGACTTCTCTCTTTCTTCTTTCCTCATGAAAGCTCTCTGTGATACCTTGCAGGACTCTGCTGATTGTCTCAAACCACCACTCCCCTGTACGTTACTCCACTCTATGCCACTCCCCTCCACACTAATCCACTCCACTTTACACCATTCCATTCTCTGCCACACCACTTTACACTATTCCACTCTACGTTACTCCATTCTACCCCACTCCACACCACTTATTATTCCAATATTCACTACTCCAGTGTACACCACTCTGCTCTTTTCTACTCCACTCAACTCTACACTATTCCACTGAATGCAATTCCACTGTACATAACTGCAATCTATGCTATACCACTCCACTGTATGCCGTTCCACTGTATGTGATGCCAGTATGTGCTGTTACACTGTAGACCACTTTACTCCACTTTGTGCTGTTCCACTCTACACTAATCACCTTAACACCGCTCCAATATACTCAAGTGCAATTCCACTTCACAGTACACTACTCCTCTCTACAGTGTTCTACTCTGTGCCAATCCACTGTACAATATTACACTGTTTCCATGTCACTCTACCCCTCTCAACTCTATTCCATTCTCCCCCACTCTATTCTACACCACCACACTCTACCGCACTCTACTGTATGCTGGTCCACCCCACCCTATTCCACTGTAGGCTACGCCAGTCTAAGCCAACACACTGTACACCACTCAACTCTATTCCACTGTATGCTGCTGAACGCCACTTCACTCTATAACACTCCACATGCACCTACAGTCTAAGGTACTCCACAGTGTGCTATTCCACTCTACCCCAATGCAGTATACGCCACTCCACACCACTAGACTATACGCTATTCCATGGCATATCACTCCACTGTATAATATTGTGGTGTATGCAACTCCATTTTTCACCACTTCACTCTACCCTATTCCAATGTATGCAATGCCACTCCACTCTGCTATTTCACTCTACCCCACTCCAGTGTATGCCACTCCTTTGTATGCTATTCCACTGTTAGCCAGTCAACTCTACGCCACTCCACTGTAGGCTGTTCCACTATATGCTTCTCCGGGTCTCTCAGATGTATACTATTCCACTCTACCCTACTCCAGTCTAGGCCACCCCACACACACTGTGCTGTCACTTAATTGTATGCTACTCCTCTCTATGCTATTCCATTCCACGCCACTCCGCTGTAGAATATGCCACTCCACATTACTCCATTGTAGTCCACTATGCACTTTCCACTGTATGGAGCTCCATTCTTTGCCACTACACCATATTCTATTACACTCTGCCCTACTTCACTGTAAGCCACTCCAGTCTACACTACTCCACTTTATACTAATCCACTTAACTATATACATCACTCCACTCTACTGTACTCCACTTCACTATTCAACATCCACTCTACCCTATTCTACTCTATGCCGCTCCACTGTACACAACCTCAGTGTACCTCTCCAATGTACACTACTCCACACTAGCCAATCCACTATACGCTAATGCACTGCATTCAACTCCAGTTACTTATTCCACTCTTTGCAACTGTAGTCTACTCCACTCTGCTGTATGCCACTCCACGCTGTTCCACTCTACACTATTCCATCCTGCGCCACTGTACTCCAGTCTATGCTTCTCCACTCTACCACACCTGACTGTATGCTACTTCCCTGGACCCCACCTCACTCTATGCTTTTCCAGTGTACCCCATTCCAGTAGTCGCCACTCCATTGTAGCACACTCCACTATATGCCACATCACTGTGCACTGCTCATTCTATGCAATTCCACTGTAAGCCACTCCACTCTACCCTATTCCACTGTACGCAGCTCCACTATACAATACTTTGCGCCATTCCACTGTACACTATTTCATTGGATGACACTTCACTCTATGCTGCTCCACCTATCTACCGTACGCAATTCAAGTGTACACCACTCAATACTACTACACCATATGTCAACACTCTTCACCGTGGCATTTTATGCCACAATAGCCTATGATATGGCACACTACAACACTGTACAACACTGCACTCAATGCCACCCAAGTGTACACTACTCAAGTCTACTCTGCTCTACTCACATTTTACACCCCTCCACCAAACTCTACTGCATTCTGTGGTACTCCACTGTAAAACACTGTACTCCACTCTGTCACTGTACGGCACTGTAGTCTGCTCTGTGCCACTCTGCCAAAGTATATTCCACTCTACAACACTCAGTGCAGATCCCTCTACCCCTTTACCAGAATGGACTCCACCCTACTGTAGAACACTACTCTGCTCTACTCCATTCAATGCCTCTCCACCCTTAACTCTACAACATTATGTGACACTTCACTGTAGCACACTCTACCTCACTCCACTCTACAACAGTGTACTCCACTGAGTGCCACTCCACTTTACAGCAGTTTCCTACACTCGACAACATACCACTGTATGACACTTCACTTTATGCTATGCCACTACACTGTACTACAAGGCACTGTACTACACAAGGCATCACTCCACTACATGATCCTATTTACTCCACTCTACGATACACCACTCCAGTGCATGACACCGTATTGCACTCTACAGGACCCTACTACACTCTGTACCACTTTACGCTCATCCACTCTACACAATTGTTCTACAATGTATGACACTCTACACATTCCTCACCACTCCTGTTTGTACCACAGTCCATGGTACGACATGCCACTCTGACTCTCTGCTGTACAGCACTACACTATAGAAGACTCTTTGCCTCTCTACTGGATGACACTCCACACTGTAGCAGGGAACTGTACAACATTTTATTACTATACCCCACTCTATACCACTACATTGTACAACACTCTTCTCCACTCTGTGCCGCTGTACGACACCATACTCATTGACACTCAACTTCATGACACTGCAGTTGACAACACTCCAATGTACCTCACTCAACTGTACTGTACAATACAATACAATACACCACACCACTACACTGCTAAATAAGACACACCATGCTACTCAACTGTATAAATCTTTACTCCACTATGATATGCCATTCTACTCCACTCTATTCCACTATACAATGCTTCACTCTGACACTATACTGTACTACACTATCCTCCACTATACTCTTTGACACTCCACTTAACACTCATCTGAATGACAAAAACACTACGATTTGAAACAATTTTATTTAAAAAATAAAACCCATTTAAATTTAGTGAAAACACCAAAGGTTGAGGATAATATACAGTTAGGAAAAGTGTATTTATTCTTTCCATACAGACCCAGCTAAAACTATACAAGCATTAGAAATTCTAAAACTATAGTTACAGCTTAAATTTATATAACCTGCCCTTCTCCGTGCACTTGTTATACCCCACACAGCGTAGTAGAGAGATGACTTACAGTTAATGTAGTATGGATATTGAGGTGACAAGACTGTGTACGGAGCTACACAACTTTTAGTAGATTGAAGGTATTGTGCAAATTAGAAAGTGATTTATAGCTATACTTTTAGAATTTATAATGCAAATACTTATTATTTATTTGTAACAAACCTGTACCTTATTATCGGTTGTGTTGTCTGAGCCCTGTTCTGCATTCCCAGAGTTGTGATTTAAGCAGAGTTTACCTTTTGAGATTTCAGCTACTAGGCTTACTTTTGGGTCATCACCATCACATTAGCTCACAGGCCCATGTGGGTCTCCCAGACAGGTAGCTGAATGTATTCCCTCGTGTTATTGCCTGTACAGTAAGTATACCTACAGTGCAGTGCAGGCTGGAATTTTCACTGCCCTCAACGTATTGCGTAAGTTATGTGTACACATTGTTGATTGTACAGCTTGTTATTGGGAAATAACTGTGATTAGAGAGGCGGTGAGGGTCTGGGACCAGAAGTGCCATGCCGGAAATCAACCACCAAAGGCATCGTGGCCATATGGGCCTCGATAATTAAAGTTCCCTGTCCACTGATGCACACGGAATCTGTGCATCCTATAATTTGTTTGCTTTTGAGACAAAAAGAAGTTTTATGCTCAACGCGGCCATCTTAGAAATCCCAGTTAAACAGAAGAGCCCCGCCTGGGAAGTCTAAAGTTCCCTCAAGTTACAAAAGCAGCTTTTATATGAAAGAATCCTTGTACTGCTAAGTAGCAGGCTCACCAAGCGCCTTTCTGTTCGACATGGCATAGAGAGATTTGGGAGGTAAAATAATGTGCTGTATCAATCAAAAAGGAGGGAGATGAAACAGTGATTTGATGTTCTCTCAGTTCCCTGTTTACAAATATCGAATGAAGTGAGCCCTGGTGTCTGCATATTCGGGGCTCTCAGATGTTTCTCTAAAGACCCTCAACCACCTATGCTACCCTTTAGCCGTGTATGTTATCAGCGTGAGGTAACCTAGTGGGTAGGATCATCACTGGGTCTTTCATTCACTGGAGGGCCGTTGTCTCAGCGAGAGTAGTGAAAAAGTGAATTAAAATTACCTCCTATCGACCTAATTTGTTTATTTATACCCAGAAAAAGGAACGGGAAAAGATTAAAAACAGGTGATGTTGTGAAGACAAGTAACGAGTCCTACACATCTAACAACACGGTCTTAAGCACTCTCTTTAACACATACAATTACTACAGAAAGTCTCTCTGCTTGTTCAGAGCCCAGAATTTAAAAAATAAATCCTCAGACTAGGTAAAACAGGAGTGCTACAATAATCAATCCGAGCACTAAAAAGTGCACTTAGTTAAATGTCCATCTCGGAGAAATGGCACGAGCAGAGGAGGTCGGGCATTCACAGGACCATTCTCACTTAAAAACCGCACCTGCATCTGGCCACAGAAAAAGGCAAAGAGTGCAGTGAACAGGACTACGGGCCAGTGGTAAGTTGTTTTCGGAAAGACCTTTTGGTATGTTTTCTTTAATTGATTTAAGTCTGTATTGCTTTACTAAAAGCAGTCCGACCACCTGGAGCACTAGAAATTCACAAGATGAAAAATTTATTTGAAAACACAATTGACTAAAGTGACATTGAGTTTGCAAAGTCTAAATAAAAATAATTACAATTCATGTTTTTACCTAACACACAGATTTTCACTACTGAAATGGAAAAGGGGTGGGGGAAAACGACATCTAACAACTCCGAAAAACCGAACAGGAACTTCCACTCCTCCTTCACTCCACTAATAAGCAAAACCACCACTGATATCGACATTCACGCTGCATACTTTTGCAGTACGTTGTTCTGTAGTGAAAAAAAAACAACAAAAAAAACGCTTCTAAATAAAAAATTAAACCTGATTCACTCAGTAGCGGACAAAAACGACTGCAGTTAAGCTCCCTTTGTTATTCTTGAATTCACACGAAGCCCTTCACCATTAACCAGCCACTGACCTACCTCACCCAGCACTCTTGAGGCCTTCCTGGCATAATGGCAATATTTATCGACTCCCTGTGACCTGCAACATTATACAGTTTTTAAATATCAGATTCAGTTTTAGCTTTTTGTACCAAGTTTCAAAGTCATATGAAAAAGACTGTCTTGTCAAAGTAGATGAAAGAGTTTTACCACTCTGTGCTGGTCTGTCAGAGAGGCATGTCTTTCAATTACTGGCACCTGCTGTCTTAAAAGAAGGAATATTCATCACACAGCACGATTTCACCTTACTCCAACACGTCCTCTATTACCATTACATTTTACAGTTCAGGCAGACCGAAAAATCGTGAAAACGCTACCACACTGCACTGAAAGCATAGCTGAAGTTGTAAACTGCGCCCATACCGAGAGGACCCCCGCCGCCCCCATTTGTTTCTCGCGTGTTCTTTAACATAAACAGAGCAGAGTTTTGGAACTTTGTACCCACCAATGATAAAACTCTAATAACACCACAAACACGGAGGAAACCCTAGCAGCCGATAAAGAACACCTCGCTGTTTGCAAACATACAATTTAAAAAAAACACAAGTTAGAAGCATGTTGCCATGCAAGCTCACAACTTTGACTATAAAACATTATTTCTTTAACCCCTTCGCTGCCAGGCCTTTTTCCCCCCTTTTGTGCCAGGCCTTTTTTTTGCCTATTTGGGGCAGTTCGCGCTTAGGTCCTCATAACTTTTTGTCCACATAAGCTAGCGAAGCCAAATTTGCGTCCTTTTTTTCCAACATCCTAGGGATTCTAGAGGTACCCAGACTTTGTGTGTTCCCCTGAAGGAGGCCAAGAAATTAGCCAAAATACAGTGAAAATTTCGTTTTTTCCAAAACAATGGGAAAAAGTGGCTGCAGAAGAAGGCTTGCGTTTTTTCCCTGAAAATGGTATCAACAAAGGGTTTGCGGTGCTAAAATCACCAGCTTCCCAGCTTTCAGGAACAGGCAGACTTGAATCAGAAAACCCAATTTTTCAACAACATTTTTGCATTTTACTGGGACATAACCCATTTTTACGATTATTTTGTGCTTTCAGCCTCCTTCCAGTCAGTGACAGGAATGGGCGTGAAACCAATGCTGTATCCCAGAAACCTAAACATTTCTAAAAAGTAGACATAATTCTGAATTCAGCAAGGGGTCATTTGTGTAGATCCTACAAGGGTTTCCTACAGAAAATAACAACTGAAAAAGAAAAATATTGAAATTGAGGTGAAAATAACAGCAATTCTTCTCTACGTTTTACTCTGTAACTTTTTCCTGCAATGTCAGATTTTTGAAAGCAATATACAGTTACGTCTGCTGGACTCTTCTGGTTGCGGGATATATAGGGCTTGTAGGTTCATCAAGAACTCTAGGTACCCAGAGCCAATAAATGAGCTGCACCCTGCAGTGCGTTTTCATTCTATACCGGGTATACAGCAATTCATTTGCTGAAATATAAAGAGTGAAAAATAGCTATCAAGAAAACCTTTGTATTTCCAAAATGGGCACAAGATAAGGTGTTGAGGAGCAGTGGTTATTTGCACATCTCTGAATTCCGGGGTGACCATACTAGCATGTGAATTACAGGGCATTTCTCAAATAGCCGTCTTTTTTACACACACACTTATATTTGGAAGGAAAAAATCTAGGGGAAGACAAGGGGCAATAACACTTATTTTGCTATTCTATGTTCCCCAAAGTCTCCCGATAAAAATGATACCTCACTTGTGTGGGTAGGCCTAGCGCCCGCGACAGGAAATGCCCCAAAACTCAACGTGGACACATCACATTTTTTGAAAGAAAACAGAGGTGTTTTTTTGCAAAGTGCCTATCTGTAGATTTTGGCCTCTAGCTCAGCCGGCACCTAGGGAAACCTACCAAACCTGTGCATTTATGAAAACTAGAGACCTAGGGGAATTCAAGAGGGGGTGACGTTTGGGGCTCTCACCATGTTCATATTCTATTACCCAGAATCCTTTGCAAACCTCACAATTTGGCTAGAAATATACTTTTTCCTCACATTTTGGTGACAGAAAGTTCTGAAATCTGAGAGGAGCCACACATTTCCTTCCACCCAGCGTTCTCCCAAGTCTCCCGATAAAAATGATACCTCACTTGTGTGGGTAGGCCTAGCGCCTGCGACAGGAAATGCCCCTAAACACAACGTGGACACATCACAATTTTTGACAGAAAACAGAGGTGTTTTTTTACAAAGTGCCTACCTGTAGATTTTGGCCTCTAGCTCAGCCGGCACCTAGGGAAACCTACCAAACTTGTGCATTTTTTAAAACTAGAGACCTAGGGGAATCCAAGATGGGGTGACTTGTGGGGCTCTGACCAGGTTCTGTTACCCAGAATCCTTTGCAAACCTCAAAGTTTGGCTAACAAAACCGGTTTCCCACTCATTTCGGTGACAGAAAGTTCTGGATTCTGAGAGGAGCCACAAATTTCCTTCCACCCAGCGTTCCCCCAAGTCTCCTGATAAAAATGGTACCTCACTTGTGTGGGTAGGCCTAGCGCCCACGAAAGGAAATGGCCCAAAACACAACGTGGACACATCACATTTTTTCACAGAAAAAAGAGGTGTTTTTTGCAAAGTGCCTACCTGTGGATTTTGGCCTCTAGCAAGCAAGCAATCCGGCTTTTGAAACGCTCAGAGAGACTTCAAAGGGATGGAAATACATGTCATACATTAAGGGCTTCCCCTTCCATCCCTGCCTTGGGGGGTGGGGGGGGGATGGGTGGGGAGCACAGGGGGGGAGCGCTAGCACTCCCCCCAGTTCCCGGGTGTAAGACGAGGTGACCTCGTCCAAGGCACTCGAGGGGTTAATGCAGCCAGTTGCAAGCCAAGCTCTGCGGCTGTAGGAGCTGCCCGCCTAGAGCGGATGTGGTAGGTGGGGGAGGTAGGGAGTGTTAGTAGTCCATTTCGTACTGTAGCATTTTTGTTACTGTACAATCTGTGTTAGAAAATGAATCCTGCTGTGCCATCAGGCCTCCGCATGTACAATCTGAATTTAATTGATTAGGTATACCATACGAAAAGTCGTCAACTGTGTGACATACTAACAGTGCCATCTTCTTTCAGTCATATTGTGGGTTAGTTGTCAGGCTCCTTGATGACTAAAGTGCCAGTCTGACAGCGTGATAAGGGGCAGGGTAATGTACTTCTAAAACAAGGGCACATAAATAATGTATATCAACATTTAAACAGTATGCTGAAGGTTCCATGCACCCAGTGTATGTTAAAATTCATGGCATGCATCGTACAGAAGTGCATGCTCATGTGTTTCACCTGCTTGAGAGTAGGATCTATACCGGCAAATACCACTGGTTCAAACTTTGCAACTTGCCCTAGACTCAAACAAAGAAAGGTGTGAATAACTTTGGATCAAGTGTAAATATCAAGTATCTTCTTTGTTTCAGAATCTAAAATCGATTCCATCTCCAGTCCATTTATAGTTTACCCCTTGCCCTTTTTTTTTTTAGTAAGCATACTTTGAAGGACAAGGAAATGTAATCTTAAGCTTTTGCTTCGGTGGGTATATTCATCGTGCATCCTTTCCTAAGCAGCCGCACTTATTAATGTGCCTTTAGGGTTCCTGATAACTAACAAAGTCAGAGCTATGTCCTGTAAAAAAAAAACCTAACTGTTCCTAGAAAAGGCAACGCTGATTTCCAGAAGACTGCTAAAAGCTAATTAAATTAAAAAAAAAAAAAAAAAAAAATCCAATTTAGGGCAATCTTAAATCCGGCCATGCTCATGGTAGAAAAAAATACACTGGTGTAATTTGCACACCACCAAATAAGTAACCTGAGGTTAGCAACCTTGACATTCACCGTGCCCAACATACTATGGCTCCTGCATGTTTTGGAGATAAATACTGCATCGCAGCATTAGAGAATTACACTCCGAACCAGGGCACTCCAGCTGGTGGCTCAAGCTACTGGTAACTTGCCTGTATCTTTTAAGGAGCTCAGTAAAGTGCAGCTCAGCACAGTACTTAATTCAGAGTGTTTACTCCAGGCATATTGGAGAAGGTCAATTCACAAGTAAGAGAAGAATGTCTTTGAATGTGTTAACCCAAAATGGGTAGCGCATATTTGATTTAAAAAGAAAAATATATATAACTTTTTATTTTTATTTTATTTTTTTATTTAGAGAAACTGATATTCTGTGGTTTCTAAACAAAATGATGAAAAACCCCAAACTGATTTAAACTACTCTTTAAATGATCGTTCATACAGAGTTGTGGAGATTTATAGCTTTTAGTATTTCCTTTGTTCCAGTGGTCACTTACTTCGTTGACCGTTATGTCATTCATTACGTGGAGGCATTACATTATGCTAAAACGGACTCCAAGGGATATTGGACGGTTTAAAACATCAACAGGCTTTGTAGAGAGAAAAGGAAGGATTTGTTATAGAGCAGGGGTCTTCAAACTGGGGGCGGGCCCCCTTCAGGGGGCCTCAAGTGTTCCCAGGGGAGGGGAGAGGGTTGTGTGCTAGACTCTGGCCAAAAGAAGCATTATACAGATAACAGGCCATTGTTTTCAGCAGAAGCATGTTCTTGCCTTTTTAAAAAGGTAACAGTACCTAGCTGCAATGTTTAAATAGGTCTAGACATATTTAAACATTGCCATCTTCTTAAAAGAATTGTGAAATTCTGAGGGGGGGGGCAATGATTTTTATTTTTCAACTGGGGTGGCGCCGCATTAAAAAGTTTGGAGACCACTGTTTTAGAGCATTACAAAGATTGTGAAAAGAGGTGTCTTCTAAGACTTTGTGAATTGCATGAATGATATAGCAAGTCTGAGGGTCAAGGGAGCTCATTCTAGTACCTCTGTTCATAAGCATGGAATGCCTGGTACTGTACATGTACTTTGTGAGCATCGGAGTTTTCCGGCTTGGTCAGGGAGCTGCTGCTAGACATGTGAGCACCACCTGGCATGATGAATTTAGAAGCAGTGTTGTAGCTTTACTCCCGTAGCATGCCTTATTGAACACAAGACACACTTTGAAATTGCTTATGGTAGGAATTCAGGGGTGTTGAATTTCAATAACTCAGTGCCTAGAACACATTTTTATGTTTATTTTGTCCTTGGGACGTGTAAGCCCACCCCCTTGCAGCACAAACCTTCTGGGTGCCAGTTTACTGTACCACATTATGGAGCGGGTGGGGGGAATTTTCTGCAGTTGAGGTAATATTTGTGTCCATATGTTAATGCTACTCAAGCTTGTATTTATGGTTCATTGATGTGAAGACTTTATTATTAGCGTGAGTGCTTTAAATACATGTTCTAAGCTCTGACTGGACCACTGACAGTGGTTCCTCTGAAACGATGAGTACAGACATTTGCAGAGTTTAAACTGCTACTGAATTGGTGGAGGGTTAAACCTTACAAATGCACCTGTCTTGGACTACCATAAATATTAAAACTCTGTAAACTATATTGCCGCCCAATATCTATGGCTATACCTGTTCACAAATCACGGCACCTGCCACCATAGGGGCAATCCTGAAAGGATTACGTGCAAAAAGATATGGATAGTCCACCACTGCGCAAAGTCAGTAAAGTCCAGTAACACAACGTTGTCTTTTAAAAATCTTCATTTTTTATTATTGCTTTTTCTTGAACAAACGAGCAATCAGCCAACGTGTTTCGTCCTACACAAAAGAACTTCTTCAGGGCTTATATTTGCATGGTCTTTAAATTGATTGTCTTTCCATATTATTGGAATTAAATGTCCAACCTATTATTACCCATAACATAAGGGATCAGCCATGTCCGTCCCGGTCGGCAAAGAAAGTAAAAAAAAAAAACAATGTCCGGGACAGACATGGCTAATCCCTTATGTTGTGAAAGAGTAGACTGCATTTATTCAGGGTGAAGCCCGCCAAAAGTTTCATAGAGTGAGAGACAAACCATTTTAATAAAAACAAAAGGTCTTTGTTAACACCAAACCTAATTGGGGGCCCAAAAGTGCACCCATGATACATGTCTTTGCATAAGTGCAAATTTGCGTATTTCATGAATTCACAAACATTTACAGAAGTAGACCAGGAAATCATACATTTAGAAAATTTCCTGTATTTTAAGCACAAGCAAATATGCTTGTGTAGATTTGCTCCTATGAAAATATGGTGGATGTTTACAAATTCACTTTCACTCTAACCACTTTTTCCCCCCCAACCCTAGAAGAAGTTTTACTTCTGCTGTTGTCAGGAGTAAATACCCAGCCTTTCCTAGTATTGCGAAAAATTAGGGAGGAGCTGGTGAAAACCCACAAAACATGCAAGTTAATAGGTTTGCGCAGATTCAAAAGGGCATGCGAACCCTGAATCTTTTGCTTCACGCTTCCTCCAGCCCCAGTATGTAGATCTGTGGAAAGGTGGCAAAATAAGAAAATTGATAGTATTCAATCCCTACGATAGTATTAGCCCTGGCATAATCAGAGAGGCTATTATCAGAGCTCTTATATGGAACTGCTGCCATAATTTGTTCCTGCTCTGCATGGCACCAAAATGACAAGTACATTTTTTTAACACAAGTAGATTTATAAAAGAACATGTCTTATTATGGGCAAGTGATATTTTATTTTCCTCTGTAAGGTTACTTCATGTTTACAGCTGCTTTCTTTCTTGATTTTATCCATGAATGATTGTCAGGGCTCAATGTGAGATACCAGACATTTAGCAGAACCGGACAGGCCCTGACTAGGAGAGAAGTTATCAAAGTTAATTTTGTTTTAGCACTTTTGGATAATGGGCTTGAGGCTTCACCTATTAATAAGGCAAATTTAGTGCTTGTGTGGTGAGTTTCTGATAAGCTATAAGCTTCCAGATTTAAAGAATGACCAGGTAGAATCTGAGTTTAAGGTGTTATTAGCTGGCAAACTTTTAAGGTTTATTTTGCTGTTATTAGAATATCTCTGGACTGAAGTGTCGTGTTTGAGTACCACTCTCTTTTATTTGTAGATTGACCATCACAGAACTGAGTATAGAGCCACATGGAACCCTCCAAGATAGAGGAATTAGAAGAGAAGGGGTTGCTTCATCCATAAAACTGTTTTTGGCCTGCGATAGAGGAATTGAAGGAGATGGGGATTACTTTATCTGTAAAACAGTTTTTGTCCTGGGATGTATGAGGTGAACTCATTTAAGACTGCTGGTGATGCACAGAGTCTAATACTTGGTGATCAACTGTGTCACAGGCCGCTGACTGGCTAAACAGGTAGGGTAGCCTGTAATATCATGGCCTGATTGTGTTGTTCTGTGTGTAAGGAAATGAGATGATGTAGGGGAATGTTTTGGTAATTTATGTGTATGTAAAAGGGGATGATGTAGTCACTTGTCCTGTGATGTATGGTTGAGTGTGGTTGCTATGGAAATGTGATGGTTCCTGGGATGTTGGGGCATTTGTGCTAGGTGAAAAGTGGCAGTTTATTTACAGTGAAGGTACAATGAAGCCTAACAGAAGCTATCAGACTCTGTTAGCAATGGGGTCTCTAGTTGGCAGTGGTTTGCACCCTGTCTATGTAGGGATTCGCCCTCTAGTCAGGGTAAGGGAGTCACACAGCTAAGATAACCTCTTCTCACCCCCTTGGTAGCTTGGCTCAAGCAGTCAAGCTTATCTCCGAGGCAATGTGTAAAGTATTTGTGTGTGTGTGTGTGTGTGTGTGTGTATGTATGTGTATGTGTATATATATATATATATATATATATATATATATATGTATATATACACAAACACGAACGCACAGTAATGCACATACACACAGTAAAGTGCACACACAGTAACACAGTGAAAAAACTACAAAAGGGCTCCACACCAGTTTAGAAAAATATTCAAAATGTAGCTGAATAAAACCAGACCAAAATGACAAAAATCCAATATACACAAGTAAAAATCACTTTTTAGAAGTTAAAATGAGTCTTAATCCAGAGGAATCAATGGTTGTATATTTTTAACACACAGTCCTTGGTATGTGTCAAAAACAGACAATGCGAGATGCAGAGGAGATGAGGTCCTGGAAAAACAAGACGATGTGTCAGTTTCTTACTGCACAGGAGAGGTGATGTGTTAAACATCTCCTCAAGGGAGAGAGGATGCGTCTGTTCCTTACTGGCAGTGGAGGTGATGCGTTGATTCTCTCCTCGCAGGAGAGACAAAATGTTAGTTCCTTACCGGTGTGGGAGGTGAGGCATTGGATCCTTACTGTCAGGGGAGGTGATGCATTGGTTATGTCCTCGCAGGAGTGGTAGTGCATTGGTTTCCGGTTCCTGATTTCTGGTCATGCAGCCTCAGTTCCTTCCTGGGGTGCAGGGTCAGTGAGAAACTGACGCTCAGGGACAATGGGTAGGAAAATCCTGACCTGTTGTGATGATGGAGCCATGGTGGAACAGGCGCTGCGTCGATCCTACAGGCGCTCTGTTGATTTTTCAGCCGCACGGCAGGCGCTGCTTTGATTTTCAGCTGTGGCACGTCAATGCATGGATTTTCTTTCTCAGGACACCAGTTTCCACTTCCAAAGGGCCCAGGGACTGGATTAGGCACCGCGTGACAAGTTAAGACTTCAAGCAGAAGAGTCTAGGCACTGGTAGAAGTCTTTGATGTCCCTGAGACTTGTAACAGGAGGCAAGCTCAGTTCAAGCCATTGCAGGGATTTGGAAAGAAAGATGTAGAAAGCAAAAGTCCAGTCCTTTCACTCTTAGGACAGACGCATCAAGCAGCAGGCCAGTGCAACAAAGCAACAGGCAGTGTGGCAGTCCCTCTGATGGCATCCACCTTTTCTTCCTGGCAGAATGCCCTCAGTCCAGAAATGTTCTAAAGTTGTGGTCCAGTACTTTATACTCATTTCTGCATTTTAAGTAGGCAAACTTCGAAGGAAAGTCTTTGTAGTGCACAAGACCCTGCCTTTCCTGCCCTAGCCAAAGACACACTCCAGACAGATTCCTCAATCCCAATCAACTCAGACTTGCAGGAAGTAACAAATCCCCTCAATTTCTGTGGTCCATTACTGTTAGTCAGCTAGATGTATTATCAAATACTAATGCTGAAACGTAAACTGTGTAATTTAAAGAGCACTCTTCTTTTTCCACATTATGGGGTGAAGGTTCACCTTGCACTGGCAAACTTTAAAGTTGGAACATGTTTCATTAGTACCTCTTGATTCAATAACTATTCATCAGAGGCATCCAGGGGTTGAAGTTTGCTTTGTGTAAGGATAGGCAAAGCCCTATTCAAGTGCAAGTGTCAGCTCCTCCCACCACTCTAGCCCAGGAAGATCATCAGGATATGCAGGACACACCTCAACTCCCTTTGCGTGACTGTCTAGATTGAATTCACAAACTGCCCAACTGTCATCCTGATCCAAAGGTGTATTCAACAGACCAGCAGAGGCACATAATGGTTAAGCAAGAAAATGCCTACTTCCTAAAAGTGCACTACTGAAAAGATGGTAAGGTACCATTATATGAGTAATATTTTTGGTGTTTGATTGCCTTGAATTCAATAAAGTTCCTGGCTTTGACCCTTTCCTTGGAGTAGCATTTACTTCCTAAAAGTGGCATTTTGAAACTTGCAATTCAAAAACCAACTTCACCAAAAGATGTATTTTTAAATTGTCCGTTCCGAGACCCCAAACTCCACATTTTTATCTGCCCCCTATAGTAAGCTACACTCAAAAGCTAGTTTAAGGCAATCCCTATGTTACCCTATGAGAGAGAGAGGTCTTGCAATAGTGAAAAACGAAATTAGCAGTATTTCACTATCTGGACATGTACAACACACCAGTATATGTTCTACCTTTTAATTACAATGCACCCTGCCCATGGTGCTGCCTTAGGCCTACCTTAGGGGTGACTTACAGGTTCTAAAAGGGAAGGTTTGGGCCCGGCAAGTGTGGTGCACTGGCCAGGTCGAAATTGCAGTTTAAAACTGCACAAACAGACTGCAGTGACACGTATGAGGCATGTGTACAGGGCTACTCATGTGGTTGGCACAACCAGTGCTGCAGACACACTAGCCACATTTGATTTACAGGCCCTGGGCACTCACTGTGCACTATACTAGGGTCTTACTAGTAAGCCAGATATGACAATCATGGATAAACCAATTGCCAGTACCATTTAGATAGAGAGCATTTGCCTTTTAGCGCTGCTCAGCAGTGGTAAAGTGTCCAGAGTCCTAACACCAGCAAAAAACGAAATGCAGCACACAGTACAAAAACAGGAGGTCAGAGTCAAAAAGACGGGTGAACCCTGCAGTAAAGGCCATTTCCAACACTCTGGCTTTGTAATAAGTCCCTAACATGAAGTAAAAGACTTGCCGCCTACAAGAGGGACTCCAAACATTTGGGTGTAGACTCCCGCCCTTCAACTAAAATAGTAATTGTGATAAAAGTGAACAGCTCTAAATATTAAACCATACTCCATGTAAGAGGATTGAGTTCATGTTACTCGTGACTGTAAGGGGCGCCAGATAACCTTGTCTGCATGAAGTTTTGAAGCTACTCACCTATATATCAATATTATATAAAAAAACTTTGATTTAAAAAAAAAACAAAAAACGTTTGTGGATCCTGTTATTAAATTTGAGTTGATGGCAGATTTTTTTCTCTTCTCAGAGTGATAACATACTGTGACAAGTGCTGCACCATGGCCTTGTATGCCCAACCTGGGTGTATTGCTGGGGACTCAACCTCAGCCAGCTCTGCAAACCTTTTTCTCCAGCAGTGTATTGAAGTTGAAGTGTCTACTGAGCAACAGTGTACTCCTAAACATTTTAACCTGGAAAAATTTGAAGCAACACCAGGAGACTTAGCATGCCATCTGAGACTGTAACTCTCCATCCCCCGACCAACTGATTTATGCTCTGTTGTGACACGCTGGAGGAAACACTGTGCGACTGGCCAGAAGTGTAATTTTGCTTATATCAGTTTTCACATGTCATGTTAGCGGTTAATGTGGGTGGTCATTTACTGTGTCTAGTTTCTAAGCTACCTCCTATACACTACAGAAAGGTGCTCCAGTGCTGGTTTAAGGAAATGCCCAATATTTTTGGACTGATGCTGCCGGATTTTCAACTCTGTGTACACTGAGGCCTGCTAACCAGACCTCAGTGCCAGTGTTCTGACCGAATGGAAAGTATATATTGAATCGGATACACCCAATTGGCAAGTCTTGACTTATAAGACCCTTGTATATGGTACCCAGGCCATGTAGGACCGTGTCCCATCAGAACTGCACTGCTATCTGTGCCACTCTTCATGACTAGACACAGAATGGCTCCCAGCCTGCCCCTACATACTGGAAGGACAGTATTTTCTTAGTTAGACCTTGCAATTTAAACTAATGGCAGTCATCCTGACCCTTAACATTATATGTAAGTCTCCACTAAGCAAGGCTTACAGAGCCCTATGGCAGGGAGCTGTATTGTGAGTGAGACACCTATTTCGATATATCCTCACTGCAACACTTCTAAATTCTTGTTTTGCTGTGGGTAAAGATGGTAGCCCCGCTGGCTAAACACAGGGCTACCGGGTGACATCCCTACCCAGCTAACCTTTGACTGGGACTAACAAGCAGGGCCATGTGAAGTATCAAAATAATCCTTACATTAAATGCGATCTGATGCGCAAGTCGAAATGAACATCACTATTAATAGTTGGACACATTGAGAAAAGTGACCTCTCTGTGCTCTGTTCGTCCAGCGGCCTCATAAAGTCACAAGCATAAGGACAGCTTTCTGGATGCCTGTGGAGACATGTGAACAACTCGCTGGCTAAGGACACAGGCAATGCTGTAGAAGCGAAGTGGCATGTCCTCTGCTAGGATGGCTACTCAGGCAAATTAGCCGGGAGGCATCCTTCAAAGGAGAAGCCGCCCTTTATGAGCCTCCTGGACCAACACCCCTGAGCAGCATGTCTTTTGTCCTTGTAGACAATATGGAGATAGGACCAGAGGATGGAAACTTTCCCCAGACCGATTCTATCGCAGGCATGTTGTCCCCAGGTTGCCACACCTTTAGTACTCGCCTGACCTGGAAAGAGGACAATAAGACCACTCTGCGCCTGTTGGAAGCACCCAGAGAGGCTGCCACACCGGAGTGTCTGCACCTACTGCACCTTGGGGTAGTGGATCGTAGACCCTGTTCTGTGTTCCAATCTAATGGAAACCCTGATCCTCACCTCACACCACCCCCCCCCACTCCACCCCCATCCGAAGCAGAGTCTTCAAGGGTCAGTTGGCTGGCCCCCCAGAGCAGCACTGGGGACATTAAATCTGAAGGAGCTTGCTGCATGTCTGGTAGCCAGCTCAGAAGTCTTTCCACTACCGGACACCAGCACCCCCAAGGACAATTTTGAGATAGCCGAAAGGCGCACCAGTGTCAGCTGGACCCTTGAGTGTTGGTTGTGACCAGTTACTTCACCAAAGATTTGTACCATGATTGCTGTGTTGCAAAAGTGCAAGGTTAACATCGGAGGCCTTTGGAACCTTGCACAGAGGTCTTTGTGGGACCCCGAAGTCTATAGGCAGAGTCGCCCCTCTTTACCTGTGGACCGAGGACTCAACCGAACTTCACCTCCATAGACCACACATCATCCGGAGCATCCTTGAGCATCTCTGAGCCTGCATCCTTCATCATCAGGGCCACTCTATTATCGTCTATGGAGGTCATCCTGTAAAGTTTGGATCTTGCTCTAAAAACGCTCAGGTAACTGTCCAAAGTATCCTCTCTGGCTCCTTGGACCTCTTCCCTGCCAGAATTGGTCACCCAGCTCGGGCCAGAGCTGCCGAACTAACTTTTCCAAACTTTTCAAAGGTTTTTTACGTTTTTGTTGACCAATGCTTGTTTGCAGTTGCTGCTAATGTTATTTGTTGCCTTAAAAATCTATTTCTACAGGAACCCTCCACTGGATTTTGATGATCCAGTTCTTGAAATCCAATCTGTTTTTTTAACTTGGTGTTTTGTTTCTTTGGTGTTGTGTGACTTTCTTATATTCCTTTCATTTGGTGTTATTAAATGCTTTTCACATTGTTCCTTTACTAATCCTTACTGCTCGCAGCCACAGCTAACCAGGGTTGAACTTAAGGTTGCGCAAATGTAGCTGACTGGACCCAAGATGGTATTTGTGAGTGTACTGCACTGTAGGGCTACCTAGCCATACCCTATAGTGCACCCCAAATTCTCACAACCGGCAGCAGGAGTTGAGCACAATGAAGAGGTGAGCCACACATGCATCTGAATATCGATTCTGAGTTACTGGTTGATGCAACAAATTGAAAGATACCATCTCCATTTCATCTGTGGAAAAAGAGATGTTCCTCAATTCAAATCAACTCAGACTTGCAGAAGTAACAAATCCCCTGACTTTACTTTCTGTGGTCCATTACTGTTAGTCAGCTAGAAATATTATCAAATACTAATGCTGAAAAGTAAACTGTATAATTTAAAGAGCACTCTTCTTTTTCTACAGTATGGGGTGAAGGTTCACCTTGCACTGACAAACTTTAAAGTTGTTACATGTATCTTTGGTACCTCTTAATTCAATCACTACTCATCAGAGGCTCACCTATCAAATGTAGTAATGTTAAGCCGTGTTGCCTCCTGTCTGAAAGTTATCAGATAACTCCCTTTCATTACTTGCATATGACTTTCAGAAGCCAGCCAAATCAGGCCAAGACGCACCTCGCTGGAGCACTTGTTGCAGGTGATGCCTGAAAGTTAGGCATGTGGTAGAAGGGAACACACGCGTCTGCTCTGAACACATGAAGGCCAAGGCGGATCTGAGACAAAAGATATACAATACATTAGAATCCGATCTTTGAATTGTTTTCTCTCTCCAAACATGCTTGGTCCAAAACTCTTTGGTATTCAATATCCAAAACTGAGCGTAACTTGCTTATTTTGGTTTAAGCTAGAAACAAATATACTGGGATCTCTCCGTAACATGCTGGATCAACAATTGCTGCTTCTTGGACTTTCAGGCCACTGTGGTCATGTTTATGTTGATATTGGCTGAATAATGTCACCAGACAAGCCTGCGGCTGCTGCCTGGAAGGGCTGGGGGCAGAGGGCAGCGCACATGTTTGGGCAATAATTAAACAACAACAACAACAAAAAAAGTACCTGCCATCTACATGTTATGCTGCTCCCACTGGCTTGATTCTCGTCTTCTCCCCACCCAATCCCGATGCTTCTCTGGGATTGGCCTGAGCGGGCTGAAATGCCGACCAGGGAGGGAGTTGGGAGCCTGCGCTTGGTCTCCACCCGGCTGTGCAACACAGCTGGTTGGAGAGTTCTATGTGCTCATGTCAGCTTGGCCGGCCTCAGACAGCCGGCCAAACTGGCATGTGCACATGCCATTCCTCTAACCTGGTGATGTGGGTGTGGTTGGCCTCGCCCTGCCCTCACTAAGCAGAAACAAAGTGATAATAAAATATTATTATTATCACTTTTATTTGTCTGTTTTCAGCAGTGGGGGAGCAACGCTCCTCCACCATAGAGGAGGGGCCACCCGTGGTGCTGGGACTTCTTGGCATGATGGACATCTTTAGACATTTAAAATAGTCTTGGAGTTGAACATTTTTCTTTTATCTGGCTTCTGCTTTTCTTGCCCCAGAGTTTGGTTCTTGACCTCTTCTCATGGAAGGAGCATGCTCTGTTCAAGCGTCTGTTGCCATTTTCTACCTCCAGGAAGACTATGCTTGAAATGACCACTTTGTGCTTCAAATCATTGTGAGAGGAATTGTTAGAACTGCAGGAGGAGCCCTGTATTATCCTCTATGTGCAGTAAGATGTGCAGGTCCCATTAGTTGGTAGAAGGTATGCACTGACGTCCTACTCAATAGATCAGTCAATGAGAGACTGACTTTATTTTTAACTACCTTGAACTTACTTATTACCACTTGTCCCAGTTCCACCAAAGACTACGAGTTTGACACCCCCTTCCTTAAATGTAATGTAGAATATTTGTTTCTGGCAATTTTTACATTTCTTTCCTTTGATTTCTCCAGTTTTCTAGTTGTTTACAAAGATTTCTACTCGGATGGTGTCTCAGAGCTGCTTGTGATGCAGTGACTTTTATATACTTGGAATGCCTTCCTTTTTATGATCCTTAAGTTTCTTTGATCCTGAACCTCTCATTGCTTCCCGGCTTTTTCACAGCTCCTCTCCATTCCCAAAGACATCTTGTTCCGTGTCTCTTAAAGTGAATTCAAGATTGTAAGCGTCATTTGGGCTAAGAAACTTCTGTCTCCACTGGTGATTTTCATTTTTCCAGAGTTGACAAACTAGACACTGTTCTGTCTGATTCATGTCTAGAAATCACTGGAAGGAATTAGTTTAATTGCTTATGTTTTCTTTGGAATTTGTTTTGACCAGGTATTTTCTAGTGTCTAAAATTAAACATAAACCACATAAGATTTCGGTGGGATTTTGAATCCCAGGACTCAATGAGATTGTCTTGCTTGATTTTTCTCCCCTCCTCTCCCTAACGTTAGGGAAGTAGAAACAGAGCATATTGATTTTTGGCTAATGGTGGCGTTTGACTTGAACGGTAAATCATCCTTTCCCCGCCTTTTTTCAAGTAGTCATTACATTCACTGATGGTTATTTAAGCAATAGCATATTAATCGACTTCCTACCCTAATTACTTAAATTAGTGCTCTGCAAGTGCGTAGTCAGTCAGGGAATAAATTAAAAGTGTCTTTCGATCCAGCCTGCTCCATTCCGCTCTGTCTGCATGCTTTTTATCCCCACCGTCTTGTCAGCAGCTCTGTGCTTGCAGAATGTATTGCTTCGGGACCTGTGGCTAAAGGGCATGCTTTCATCCATAAATAACTCGTAAGGGGGCGGTGTATTTACAACAGTGTTGTGGTTTGGTTACACCATGGCCACTTGCTCAGCATTGTCCCCACAAGCCTTGGCGCCTCTGACTCCAGCATGCTGTGCGTTTACTGTACATTTGACGGGTTGTCTTAATTGAAACTTCGTAATGGTGAGGTAAGGCCTTTCCTTTCTAGGACACTTTAAACGGTGACATGTTTATACATACAGAAACGTTAGTCTCGTTTTTTTTTATTCACGAACCTCAAAATACCTTACTGCTGGCCAGTCTTTTTCTTTGAGGCGGCAAAGCTAGTGTGGGGTATTGTTAAAAAAATAATAGCACTTCCGTTCTAATCACTGCTGATCTAAAGATCCGAGGCAAAATTAGTATATAAACATATAACGTTTTTTCTGTTAAAATTACATGGAAGAGGAGATGGGGCAATGAGGGCGATGTCTGTGTCAGTTCCAAACCGGCAGAAAGGTATGTCACCTAAAATAAGCATACGTTGTATCCAAACGTTTAAAAAAGCAAAAAACTGGAGAAAACGAAGGGTTTTAAGGGCACAGTTGATTTAATTTTACCATTTTCTATCTTTAATAAAAGTGAATGCCTTGATTTCTCACCCCCCCCCCCCCCCCCTTGCAACACAAGCTGCCTCACTTATCCTCCCACCACCACATACACGTTGCCTATTAGGTGCTCGATGGGTTCAGAAGGTGGATCCGAAAACATTTGTAGAAGTTTCAATGATAAATAGAGGAGAATTGTACACAGAATATTTTACAGTTTCCTCTCATTTCGGACGCAGTGGTTAAATGTCCACTCATACAAATACTTAAGAAAAACGTTTTACTTAACCTATCTAATCCTTTAGAAAACACCCCCTTAGATTATTTATTTATTTATTTATTTTTTAAACGGGCAATATTAATTTTAGTAATGCCGTTGTTTTTGTAACCCTTAATGGCATTTCTTTTGATTGTATGACACTGAAGGTGGACATCTAAGGTGAAACGTCTGCAAACCTGGGTTCTCAATAATTGCCTAAGCAAAAAAAGGTTATATGCCTTAATCAGTGTAGTAAGACCTTGACGAAGGATGTTCCTATAAAACACAGGGTCCCGTCTGTCGACTAGTGGGGTTGTTGCTAGAGCGATTATTGAGAAATTAGGGCTCATCTACTCGGACGAGAAATTCGCACAACTGGATGACATTACTTTTTGGGGAACAGCAAACTAGCTATAGCAAGAATAAATCTTGAACCTGTGATAATTCAGCTAGTATAACTGCATAGACGTATTTAGTCATTTAGTCGGCATACACTGCTTATATTGTCTTTGTCCTTCAAAGAGCGCACATCATTAGCCTATTGTTTCGTTAATTGCCTTGCTTCATAGAGTGGAGAATTGGTAAACACAAAGTGTATGTCAATTCAAGGATGAATTGGTGATGCAAAATTAGAGTTTAACATATTATAATTTAGTCTACGAACATCAGAGTAGAATGGCGTGATACATAATCCCATTTGAATGTTAAGTACTGTGTGTATGGAAAGGAAATCTTCTACCTAAACAAGTCTGCATACCTTGTTCTAGACCGTGTTTGTGCGTACTACATTGTGTGATAAGCTGAAAATAACTTGAGAGCCCGAATTATTTTGTTGAATATCATGCAGTGTCATGCACATAATGTTGGAAAGTGTTTGTTTTTGGTTAGGAAAAGAATATATGCCTCTCAATATCCCATTTTACACTATAAATGGGTGGGTTGAGGGTGTAAAAGACAGTTAATGGTTGTACATTGAACAGTGTGGGCAAAGTAATGGGGACCATAATACTTAAGGAATAGTAGATCATTGTCTAAATGTGCTTTTGTACATAAAGATCTATAATTAGGAAAACGTAAAACTCAACATAGTGTTAACTCCTGTCAACCAACATCATTCCATTGTTTAAATTGTGTAGATTGAGGAAGAAAATACCACTTTTTTTCTCGCAGCCTGTCCTTAGTGTTTTTAGGTCGAGCGCGCAAGAGCTGTGGCCTGTTGTAATCTATCTGTGGCCTTTTAACTATGCCCACAGTACGGCCTTCAATTTCACTCGTCCATGAGCTTACCTTTAAAAAATCATTTGTTATCATTGGTAAATGCTTTACGTTTGTCCCTCCTTGGGGCAGTTTTGTTACCACCTTGGCCATCGACCCTGTTACATGGATAATTGTGTTTTTGCTGATACATTTGACTGTGAGTAAAATTATTTTTCCTTCTGTCTCTCTCCCTCGTGCTCATAATCATGGCGGCCGTGGTGCTTTGAATCGGCTCACTTATGTCAAGTGTTTTACTTTTCATTTTCAATTTATGTGGCAAGAAAAGTCCAGTTAGGAATGTGCAACGCTAATAGCTCTAAATCAAGTGAATGCGAGACCCATTGCATTGCAAATGTTTTTTTTATTTTTTTTTTATTTTTAGTGTAGCTTCTTTCGTTATTTATTTCTTATGCCTCTCATCATGAAGGGCTTCTAAGACAAGCTGCTCTTGTATTTTTCCAATTCCATTATTGATCTTGTGGTGAATTGTTAGAACTCTGGTCCTCTCTCTTTTTTCGCTTGGACATTAAAGCTTCCACTGATTTAAACTGTTTGTTTTTCCTCCAATCCAGTATCAAGAACCATGAGCCTGTGCTCGAGTGTGATCTCTATAGTACCAACCATCTTTAAAAAAAGTGTGAGTCAGTGCTATCAACTCGTGCTCTTCTTTGGACAAATCTGACCTGATTTTTTTTTTTTGTATTCAGTATCTTCATTGGTCTTGGGTGCTTTGCTTGGCTCCTTCAAGTGACTCCTCCAGGCACACCTCGCCACTTAAATATATGAGATACTTTTTAAGCTCCTAAATGGGACAAAAGCAACACTGTGCTGGCCCCTACAGTTTTACTACAAATGTAACTGTTAAATGAACCAACTTAGTGTTTGGCATCTTACCTTAATACAGAGAATTACATTGTATATAATGTAGTTCCTCCTGTACAAAGGCAGTACTTTGTGTCTTACCTTTCCTTTGTCATCCGTAGCACACTGCTACCTCCGGAGACAACCCAGCACTCATAGGGAGTCCACTTCTGAATTATCCTCAGAGAAGTAACTCGGGCTGGCAAAGGCTAAGAGAACAAAATAACATTTGCTATTCTATCTTCCTGTTCACTTGTGTAGGTACATGTAACGTACCTTTGTGCATGCAACTCTTCAGCAGAGGCCTTCTCTACCGTGTTTCTGGAATATGAACCTTACAGTTAAGGGTTCCTCAAAAATTTCTTATTTTGGAGCTTGAATGGTTTATTGAAACTCCACAACAATCATTTGCAAAATGTAAATCTTAAGCTCTGTGGTTTACTCAAAAATGTTAAAATCAGAGCATGAGAGAGAAAATCTGATATGTCCAAGATGCAGATACTTAAGGTCATTGAACGCATACTAACTGTGCTCTTTTTGAAATTTGAAACAGATGTGGATTTATTCTTTGTTTCTAGAGAAGGTAAATTGCTTGTTTTCAGGAGGTAAGAAGGAATATCAGATCATATACAAAGCACTGGCTGTTCTGATCCGTATGTTCTGTGCAGGTTTAGCAAAATTCACCATCTTACCTTAGCTGGTAGCGATTGACAGTATGTTACGTCTCGGATATTGCTTCAGTCGGGATAGTTTCAGTTTTATCATAGTGCTTTCATTCGGAGGAGGTTTGAAATGTTCAGTGTTTTAGCCTACCGTTAAAATATTCAAGAGTTCAGGCAGTCTTTGTTCAGGCCGTCTTTGTTCCGGCCTATGGCGTCTTTCCATTGATAGCTTCAGGTTGCAGCTCAAAACGGTCAGTGACTACAAAAGATGCTCTTCTGAGACTTTTAAAGAGCATACCTCCTTCACTTGAAGGAGTGTACTACTAGACATTTGCTATAAATATTGCATAATATAGTCTTCACAAGGGTACTGAATACTTGAAACTTCTACAGCATAAGCACTGAAAACAGAACTTTTCAAAAGTTTCATAGAGACTGGGGGAACAGCATTACTACCAATGTAGTACAATAAGTGTTTATATTGTACTGAGCAAGAAAATGAGTAGACTAGATGTCTTTCATCCACTGTCATTGTTGTAATCTCATCAGAGGTTAAAGATTTGCTAGAGATTATTTCTGTTGGTGGCCAAGTTACTGGGGTGTTATTCCTTGTTTATGCTTGAATAGCCAACAAATCATCAGCCATCCCACCTTCCAAGGACCCTGATAACAAGGTAAAACTCATTTTTGATGTTGCAATGACTGAACCTTAATGTCTGGTTCATATGTTCTCTTATTTAGCTAGGTCTGCTGCTCATGGGGTGACCGTGACGGATAGAGCTTGGAAGAATACTCTGTATTACTCCTTTACATATTGTAGTCTGTTTAGTGTCCATTGGGGGAGCACAGTTTCTTCTGCCTTTTCTTTGCCACACAGAAGTATAACATTTTATTTATGGTGTTCTCCATTAGAGTTGATACTTGGTTATGCATATAGGTTTACCTGATTGCTCCATGCATGCCGAACCTGCATAACCAGTCCTGACCTCCTTTTACAAATAATTCTGAATCTAATGGGTTTAAATCAAGTAAGTGAAGTAAAAGCTGTTGCTCCTGGAGTGCAACTATTTATTAATTGATCTCATTACTAGATTCATAGTGTTAGGGGCAGATGGAGTGATCTGACAACACAAATAGCTCTGTGAAATGACAGTCTGTTAAGTAGCTTCATCACTTAAGATGTACAAAAATTATTCTTTATAAGTCCCATATTTTTTGTTGATTAAAAGGGAGTATAGATACGTTGGCCTGATAGGTACCACTACTTCCAAGCAAGTCCTTAACCAATGGCCCTTTTTGACAAATCTGTCTCTTAACACAACACATACTTTTGGGCCAATTTTCTGCTTACCCTGTTGTGCAATAGTCATTAGGTGTTCTGATTGGACAATTACAGCTTTGCCTGGATATGTGTCAATGGCAAGCTTTCTTCAAGCCTAAACAGTGCATGGACATTTATGCTGACATAGCCTACGTCTACATAACCTTTGTGAAAACTAATGTATGTATTACTTGAATCAGCTGTTCATATGAATATACTTGTCACAGATAAGAGGACACGCTCTTTAAGAGTTTCTATGATGAGTTGTTTTATCTACGAGATATAACATTTTTGCGCGCTGATCTTGAAAGCTGTCATTAGCGATTGACTGATATTGTGCTGAGCTGTATTGGGCATTATAGTAATGATTTAAAGGGGAATTCTTCCTTCTTCTTTAGTCTTACTCTGCAAGTGGCCCTGATCTCACACAAGTCGACAGTTTTTTCTGTAGTGGAGTTCCTTAAGGCTGTGCCTTAGGCCATACAGCAGTCAAGCCAGCCCTAAAATCGTCTGTATTTGTCATTACCAATTCTTTTAAAATAAACTGTTGGCTTTGGCTCCCCTTCCGATCTCTTGTGTATCATTCCAACCTCCAGAAAGTACTTCATTTGGAAGGCAGGAGGAAACATCCAATCATCACTCAGTTTGCAGCATTCATTTATTTTGTTTTCTTTACGCAATGCAGAGCGATGCTTTTTAGCTACGTTTCCCCAGGGCTGTCAAAGCCAGTAAGGCAGACTTGAATGTGATAAATAACATTTATGAATGCTTTTGTTTACTCGTGTTGGCATCTTAAAACCAGACTCATTAGCTGTGGCAGTAGTTATTAATGTTGGTTGATTTGCTCACTTGGCCAGGAAGGTTAGCATTTTCTTCTTTCCTCGTGTTGATAAGCACATTTTTTCTGCACAATTGCAATCAATCAGACTGCCAGTGATTCAATGAAATATTGGCTGTGTATTCCTCAACAATGGATGCAAAATAATTTTCTTAAATTACATAGTAACAAAGTGAAACTTTGGCATGAGTGTCAGATTGTTGTCCTATTGCATCATGACAGCCAAATTGTCCTGCAGATCGAAAAAAAAAAAAAAAACACCTTGATGACTATGACTCCAATCAGCATGATTTTTATGAACCAGTTGTGAGTTCTTAAAAGAATTCTCCATCCTAGCTCTTTTCCGCTTAAGGTTTTAATTATGAATACATTCATCTCTGTCTGGAATGATCACTGCAGTGCTCTCTGTCTGGACCTCCCAAATTCCTCCTTGCAAAAACTTAGGTAGTCCAAAACTCTGTTGACAGTTTAACCCTTGGCCTGAGGAGAAGTAACCCTATTTCCCCAGCTTTGACACCCTTGCATTGGCTTCCAGTAAAGCAACAGACTGTCTTAGATCACTTTCCTTCATGCATGAAGTCATGAATGATCAAAGGCATACCCTCCTCTTGTCTCATTGTTTCAAATGGCTTTGACTTCTACGGTCTCTATGGTCTGCTGATGCATTCTCCTTGAGGTCCCCAAAAACTAAAACCTCTATGATTGGTGGTAGAGCATCCTCATTATCTGCCACCTAAAATACAACTCCTTACTGCTCTCCATTCAGGCAGAATATAATAAGTTAAAATTTAGGAAAGTTCAGCCAGAAGGGTAACTGAGAGCCAATATGCAACCCCCAGACTGCCACACATTTGTGGTCCCACAGCGGTGATAATCCACTACTGGCATACCGCTTTTTGGGTGCTATGCTGGGAAAAGAGGATAATGCAGGCCACACCCCTCTGGGGCGCTAGGCATCTTGAGGTCCGTTCCTGGATTCAACAAATGATACTTCATTGGTATATCAAAGGTGGGGGACCTCTTGATGCAGGGCCATGTTCTCTCCTTCCTGGACCTACAAGAAGTTTGCTCTGGCACCCTCAGAGTATTTCCGCTACCTTTAGGTGTGCCATGCTCTTCGTTCGAATCTTAAAAGCAGGCTTGCCTGCATCCGCCCCCATGGAGAGCAGGTTGTTAGAAGAACATCTACATAAGGCGCTATTTCCCTTATTTACCTGAAATTAAACTATATCTCTCCTGTCCCATTAGTACACCTAAAGACAAGATGGTAAAATTACGTAGGAAGAATTGATGAGGATGAGTGGTGCGAAGTACTGCCCTCCCCACGTGAGGTAGTCATTAGATCCAGATTCCGCTAGGTGCGACTGAGAACCCTCCATAGCTCGTATCATTGACCGGTGGCAGCAACCATGGTATACAGTGTGACTCCAGGAAGTGCGTGCTGCAGCTGGGATAAGCTGAGCTCGGTTTGGGTGTCATGGGAAGAGACTTCCACTCGTTAGGTACTGGGGATCCTTGAAAGGAGCAGCAGCATGAATCTAGGGTAAGTGAGCCAAGGATCTTGGCAAGCATGTGCGTTTATCATCTCCTCTGGCTCGGTGTATTGCCATTACAAAGGATCCAGAATAGGATCATGTATCCATGCACTGATTTGTAGTTTATAGTTAATTTTAAAGAATAATTTCAATGGTTCCCTGCTAGTCATTGTCATGGCTGTTGCATCACCAGTGCAAGTACTTGCGCCCTAAAAGCGCACCAGGGCTCGTGGTTTGGAAATTGTGATAGCCATGGACAATGTAGAACAGGCCGCCTACCATATGTTGCTGAAGCAATAATGCCTTTAGACAACATGATAGTGATATGATGTACATGAACAAATGTGTTGCTGTGCTATCTGTGAAGAGTACATGGCGGATTATGTCTTTTGAGTGAATACTACAAAATGACAGATAGACATTTATTAATAAATATTTTCCAAGGAAAATTCATGCAAGAGCTAGACTGTCAGTGCATGTGGCAATTCATTTTCTGCATCGTAATTCTTGTATACGACATTGAAATTCATAGGACTGATGGAAATACTGATTGAATACATGCTTACAAACATATGAGCATTGCATGTACATGAACATATTTCTTACAAAGGCTATTTTTACTGTGGCATCCTCTAGGGGCTGTTCTGAGCATTACAGTCAACATACCAAAATATTTGCTGCACTTGGTCGTCCCATAATGCTTTGCAGGCATTCTTTTACAAAATAGTTTTGCTCACAACTCAGCCTGTGGTGGTCCTTGGACAGTGGGACCACATTTAAAACATTCACCATAACCTGCTCTTTCTGTCTAGATCATTTCTGGGTCCCCACACTGTTAGTGGGGTCCCCAAACTAATAACCCCTCACTTCGTTCAGTGTCTTTTTAACCTCTCATGGCTGAAACTTTTGATTTTCAGCTGAGAGTAGTTTGTATTTCAAGGGTCTTTTTGTAATATCATTGCAGTAGGCCTGCTAGCCCTGAAAATGTGTAATGCACTACACTCTCTAGGGGCTAAATATATGGATACACTGCTTTACTTTCAGTCATTGTCTTTTCATGTGGTTATGCTCTCTAGGGTACAACTACATGGTTACATGACCATGTTTCTTACAAATGCTATTTTCATTGTGGTGTCCTCTAGGGGTTGTTTGGTGCATTGCAGTCTAATTCCAAAAGTGTATTTCTGATAAGTTTTTCTTGGGTTTTTATGATAATTGTATATGTTTTATTAGTCTCTCCTTATTGCAATTATGATCATGATTCAGGTCAACAACATCCTTATTACACTATGACTGTTTGAACACTCTTGATGTGTTTGGGTGACCCTTCTAGTTTATTTCCCTTTTACTCCTCCATGGCTGTCTTGTGTCTTTTTGGGGAATTGTGTTAGCCACCCAGAAACTGTGATGATAGGGTTGTGGGAGTTGTATTATATTGGAATTAGCATGGTAGATTTAAATTAAGATGCTAAATGGCAACATTTTCATTTTTGGCTGCAGATAGAGGAAGAAGGTAAATGGAAGTGCTTTAGGTATATGCAGAGCCACTGGAATTATATGGCAGGAAAAGAGTAAATTATGAGGCAATTTGACCAGTTTATGTGGCAAGAAAAGTCCAGTTATGAATTTAAAACACCAGTAGCTCAAACTCAAGCAAATACGTGGCCCATTGCATTGCAGATGTTTGTTTTAGTTGGGACTGGGCATGCCTGAAGGGAGAAAGACCCTCTTAGATCTGAGTTCTAAGTCTGGCATTAAGGACCAGACTCTAGGAAACCAAAGAGCTCATCTGCTAGGGAATAGGCTTTTTTTTTAGCTCAGTGAAGGTGTAAGGGAAGCTCAGAGTCCCTCAGGCATCCAAATTATGTGTCCCACCTTTAACTACAGAAGCATAGAGGACCTCCTCCTTCACCTGCAGAAGCATAGTGGACACAACTTGCACCTGCATTTACTCCTTGTGCAGTACGTATATGCAGGTGATAAGCAGCAAGTCATCGCTAAGAATGTCAACCTTGAGCATGACATACTATATTGTAGGTCACTGTCCAATCAGGGAACCACTTGGTAAGTAGAGACCATTTCATGACTGCAGTTTTGGCACAGAATCTTAAATATGTGCTGTAGGTTGCCTTTTACTAATGTAGGCAATTATACTCTACTTACTTGAAGGAGATGCACTTCTGCGTTCCAATCCATTTCTCTCAAGTGAACTACCAAAGGTTTTTATTATAAACTTCCTTTGCCAGTTTAGCAAACGTCTGATTGATAGCTGGTTTCTTAAATAACCATTTACCAAAATGACGATACCTGTTTAGGTAAGTCTGAGGGGGAGATGCAAACACCCTCTCTTGATTGTGCGTGACTTCTTGTTGTCCGACTGTTTGTGTGGAGCCAGCATATCAGTTTCAAAATTAGTGGGTGCTCTTACGTTCTCTCAAGACAAGGTGGATTACATGTCTAGTTTTTATTTTTTTAAGGTGTTTGCTAAGAATATTGCATTTGTTTTTCTTAGATAAAATAACTCAATGCACCACTTTGAGGGTTATGCGTATCCCAGGTGTTTCAAAATATCACAGCAAGGATAATTTTCCAAATGTAACATGCAGTTAGATGTGATGACAGAGGTGGTATGATGTTCTTCTCCATACGAAATAGATGTTACAAGCTGCAGTAATATCTTTATTTTGTTTGTTTAAAGATCCAAACTACAGTATATTTTCAAGCAAGTTGTTAATGTAGTGCAATGCTCTGATTTGTATACAACACTCTGAAGTTTGGTGTCCACTCTAGAAAGGAATAAATATACAAGTTAATCAGAAATTGAACACTATAAGTAGAAGAGCCTCATGTTTTATCCAATGGTGCTTATATAAAGAATAAAGCAAGTTGAAATTACTGACTGGTACAGAGAAGAGGGAAATTAGTAGTTTGTTTCAACACCCTTGAAATTTAAATTTAAGGTACATACCTTTATTTAGTGACTCTTCAATGAATGTGAAAATGCTGAAATCTTGGTTGGCCTGGTGCCTCGAGGACTTCCTGGCACTCTCCAAGAACAGGGACTTAGACAGTGACCTCTTTAGGCATACAGTGATCGATTGTCTAGGGCGGGAAGAGTGCTCTAGGAAAACCATCCAGTCGGAGGCACAGACCCTGATGGGTGCAAAAGACAGAAAAGAAACCCCATTTGATAAAAAAATAAAATAAAGATTGATTGGGAAAAGCATAGGCACATGTGCTTTGAAAACTTTCTGGTTTAATAAATTTATCAACCCGAGACTATCGATCACATTGACGTAAACCCTCTTCCTAATTGGCCTTTGTTATTGTACAATTGTACCAATTATATGACAATTAGGCAATGATTTTCAGTCCTATAATGCATAGGTTTGGCATGACAAGAAGTTATCCGAAGCATTCCATTTAATGGAGTGCAGGTTAAATGCAAATAGCTTAAGTTGTCACAAAATTTAAAAATGTTTGAATCTTATACAAAAGCGTGACTGATCCTTTTATAGTTTGTTCTGCCAATCCTTAGTTTAACCAAAGGATCTGATTGTCGCAGACACGTGAAACTTGGTGTACACAAACTGCCAACAGAAAAAGCAGATTTGTGTTTTCATCTCATTTATACGATAATCACTTTATTTTTCCCAATAAAATGAGGGTATACTTTTGTTAGAAAACCTCCTGTTATCTTTCATTTGCCCATATTCCCCACATCTACCGAAGCAGAAGTTGAGGGCGCTCCTTCTCTCATGTTGCAGCAAAAACCTGGAACAGCCTCCAGATTATCACCTCTCTTCTGGGATTCCAAATGGCCCTCAAGACCTGGCTGTTCCAGTAAGCCTCCGGGACCTGCAAGCATCCGGCTACCCTATCGGGTGATTAGCTGCACTTTATAAACCCTGATTGATTGATTGTTTGACCTTTTGTATTTATTTCTGGTTGAGTTAAGATCAATTTGTAAGGACCTTATCTGTACTCAGAAAGAAATGTATGATGGGTCAGAACATGTCAGATAGGAGGGGGAATTAATACATTTGTATGCTTAGAAATTGTTGGCTTGCAAGGATGGATTATTTGTGCCAAAAAATAAATAAAATATATAATTATAACTTTTTTGTTATTATTAAGATGGTGTGTTTCGTTAGCATTCCTAAAACCGAGAGACTACATATTCTCTGGATATGGTGATTACTGAAAAGAATCGTCAGTCTTGACAGATACCTTGTTTTGGTGCCCCAGTTGTTGCCGGTGCTGGCTATGTTAATGCCGCTGGACAAAGCAGTAAACAGTTTGGAAGCTATTGCTATAGTTTTTTTCTGAAGTCAATTTCCCCCCTTTTTCTTGTACCTGGAGATGAATGAGGTCTCCGGTGTTTGTTTTACTGTCGTGCCAGGGTTAGTCTGCAGCACGATAAACATTGCGCAGAATTTTTACTAGTTGTGTGGTTCATTTCGTGCTGTGGTTTTTGTTCGCCTTTTGCATGAGTTCTCTCTCGTACATGTTTTGAACTGGACTGCTGAGTCCTTCCTTGCATTAATTTGCTTTTCTAGGCGACTTACCTAATGTTACTCTAGCAGGCTATGATTCCTTTTTCATACCAAACTTTTGCAAATAAAACATTCCTCCTGCTCTCTATTTTGATTTGAATAGAACAATATGGAGTTCTATCCCGCACAAAGATCAAAAATAAATTTGAAAGAAGAAAGAGCCCCGAATGCTTAAACTCCATTAAGGATTGTTTGCTCGAAGGCTAGTAAGCCATGAAAAGGAAACCAAATGGCTTTGAAATATGTTTTTTTTCATAGTTTCAGACTCTGCCTGGGGACACTTTCTGCATGAGGAACGAGTGAAAAAGCATTGGACAGTTTTATTCCCTTTTATTCCTCTTAATCAAATTGGCTTCTCTTTTTCCAAGGGCAATCTGCCCGAGCCTATCTGGTGGCTGCTGCGTTCCACGTCCATTAAAAGGGTTATCATATTAAGCTCCTCGAGGCTGTAAACATGGCTAGATGAAACGATGCCCCGTTTTAAAGCATTGCGTGGACTGTGCACCTAAGCGTTGTATGAGAACCTTTGTCTCGAAATGTCCTTTTACTTTTGTAATGGCTGTGTGATTTGAAAGTCTGGTGATGTCTGGCAAAACCGGAACTAATTGTAGCTGCACTAGCCACAATAAATAACCCACGCATTTTTGTTTTTTACTGCGGTATCTCAGGATTCCCTTGTGAATAAAAATAGGACATCGAAAGGAACTGCCAACTTTAATGGCCCCCTAGAAGCCGAGGCGGGTTTTGCTGATTATGACGCCCCCCCCCCCGCACTCTCGCTTTTGTATGTTCACGTCTCCAAGTCAATAAGGATGATTTTCTGTCATGCTGTGAACAGTTCTTGTTTTCATCCCCATTCAGTAGACAGAGGTGCTGTTGGGTGATACTGTGTAGAATGCTTGGAAGTCCGCTGACAAGTCTCAGGTAACAGCCTGGAGTTACCAAATTAGCAGATAGTTTGTTTTCCTCCAGGTAATTCTGCCTACAAGTTCTCGAAGGAAACCTGCTCATTACTTCGACCCCTTTTAATATGCGAGTGACATTTTAATCGCCTAATTCTGTTTGTGGATCAATCTACTCTATTCTCAGAATGTTCCATTTTACTTTGAGTAAAAAAGGGAACGACCTTTCATGGAAGCAATCCTCTGCATTCAGAAACCTTGTTGCTTTAAAGCAATTAATGTGTATAATATGTCATGCATTTGTCACTGAGCCCAGTTATCAGACCTTTTCGGTGCACCCAGGTGCATAATAACTCTTTGGGATTGAAAATTACATATCAAGACCCACGCATTCCTGATATGTGGAGTTTTATAATTCAGGTGCATTTTCGATGGTGGAAAATGTCACCATTGTAAATGTAGTGTTAGGGTCCTTTCTGATGTTTTGAACATATACAAACTGATATGTTTGTGGTTTCCCCCATTAATCTTTTGTAGGTAGTTTCCTACTCTGAAAATGCACGCAAATTGCTCCTGCGAACAACAGGAGTGAATGTATTTTCAGTCTGGAAAAGTGATTTGGACACATACATTACACGATTGGTATCCGGAAAAGGCAATCTTGTCACAAGAAAAAGCAATTTCTATGTGGAAAAAAGTTAATTGTTCTTATAGTTAATTCGTTGTTTGAAAAGTTTTTTTTCAGTAAGTGTAGAATTTCCATAGGTACATTTTGCAAATAGTAAATATAGGACTGTTATAGATTTCGTTAATGCTTTTCATGGTGCACATTTTGGGACCTCTAAAGGGGTTATCACATGAATGGAAATTCAAAACCGTCTGTTCCACACAACAAAAACATTTGGAAAACGTGAAGCACACTAGGCTCCATAATGAAGACAAAATGGTTACGTTTTCAAACCCCAAATGTTTATTAAAAGTTATTGTTTCCAGAAAACAAATTCAATCAAGGTAGTGGCAAATCATAAATCAGTATATGAATGCACCAATACATATAAAGTTCAATTCAGTTTAAAGTCATAAAGGAGACTTCGAACTTGAGCAGAATCACCTTAAAATGACAAGTTAAACAAAGTTCTTCCATGATGAGAGTATCTTAAAGACTCCTACTCAACTGAGTCTGTATCTGCAAGTATTTGGCAGCAGTCTATTGCATTCCGAACTCGAATCTACTATAACCTAGTTTAAAGCACCTAACTCTAAGAATTACCACACCTAAACACAGTTTTCATAAAACGATTTAATCGGGTTAAAGTAAAATGATTAAAAAAATATTCTCATTGCTTATCAGGATTCATCGCAATTCAGCTTCTCTCTGTGCCCTTCAAACTGACATTTAACTGAAGCTAAATGAGACATTGGATCAGCCTGTGTTCTACCAGTGTCTTCTCAGGTTCAATACCAGTTAAAACATTTCAAGGTGATCACAATGGAAGGAAAACATTACACCTAGGAAAGAAAGCAAAAGAACACTGTATTTGTTAATTGGAACTCCGGCTTTGCAGAGAAATGAAATAGTCGCCTCTATAAACCAAGATGGCACCCACTGTTAGCCATGTCAAATGGAGGCCTACACTAGCTATGGTAAATTTAAACATGAATTGAACAGTTAATATCGTTGTATGTTTGTGTTATTGTCAAAATAATGCAAAACATTTAGTATAAAAAAAAATTCCCTTAAATTCCCTTAAATTTCCCTGAAGATTCAGGCTATTCTTTGGGAATCCTATTGTAGCCGGGCATCAACTCCAAATGGTAAAGTAATGCTGCCAGTGTAGAATACTGATTTTCAGAAGCTTGCCATTGTAAACAGGGCACATTGTGTTGTTGGTCAAATCTATAAAGAGTAAATAGAATGCAAAATATGGGCAGGAGTACCAGTGAGCCCGTGTGAGACAGAGTTGAAGCAAACAAAAATCATTAATTTCGCAAACCTGTTTCTCCACATTGTACATAGGCATTTGCAGCAGCATTAAGAGTGCAGGTTATTCTTCATCTTAAAATCAGTGGCCTTTTGTTATTTAGTTACTGTCAGAACCCCTCTCAGGTGGACTGCAGGGCAGGTAGATGATACTGGGCCCCAATTGTGGTGGTGACAGCCTTTTACTTTGACTCTCCGTGGGCACAGCCTACAGTGAGCTCTCCACAACTGGGCCAAGTACTACTCCTCAAGCTCTTAATTATCAGTCGTATCGCGAGTGGAGCAGTCCAAGTCCTTTGAGGAGGCAGTACAGTGTCAGTGTAGGTGTAAACACACAACTTAACTCGCTCTCCAGCAACCTCAGTCATTGCACACATGCTTGATCTGTGCATGTCCCATGACCATTTTTGGTCAACAGGTTCGGATGTACATGCAGCTGGTGCACTCTGGGTTAAAGTAGATGTCTGCTACCATGCAGGTGACATCTGTCCCAACAGTTACCAAGGCTGGCGAATAGCATGAGTTGATGAGGCAGAATATTACATAATTTGACCCACACTACAGAAAAAAACGTTGTCTTTAAGTGAACTCTTTGGCAGAGAAATGTTTGTAACACCGATCTCAATGTACTGCTTGGCTGGGTCTTCTATGTTCTGTTGCATCTCTGTAAGAGACTATTGATGTATTATTAGATTCCTATTAACTATTTTCAATTCTGCATGAGCTGCATTCAGAACCCAAAGTCAACGCGTTGTTCATTTAGTAGATATAATGGGGACAGTTTAGCCACTCATGTATGCCCCAGGTTTTGCATCTTGATTTTGGAATATGTGAAGTTTAGAACTAAGCTATTTTCGGGAACCTTTATAAAGTCCATTGCTTTCATCTGTAAGAAATTTCATTATTCTCTAACATTAGTTACTTACGCTATTTCTTTCGAATATGGACAAAATTCTGAAACGTCTGTAGGTCCAAACCACGATTTTTAGTGTGTTGGCTCACTTGTTCATCTAATGGAAATAAAAAAAGTGCATTCACTGTCATAATTAAAAGGATTAATCATTCCCTGATTTTCTTATGCCCGTTGTATTGTTTAGTTTGTCTAAAGTAGGATTTGAAGCCGTTAATGTTAATTTTAGTTTAGCTAGGCTGTACAAAATCAAGTCAATTGATGTTCATGAAAACTTTCGAAATTGTAAAATTAATTTAGGTTTGAGTTGCGTTTTGGTCTTAATTTTCTGTAATTGGGTTGAGAAGCCGTGCCATCAACATAGATATGAAAACCCATACAACAATTAAGGTGTGCCAGGTCTTCATATGAATATTGCAGAAAATGGAAAATGAGGGAGCCTTTAGAGACACTAAAGTTCATCCAAGATTCAAGAACTCATGAATTTCATTTTTAGCAAACCTTCTACAAACTCTGTCTGACCCACTCAGTGGACTCTGCAGACATTTCAGCAACCAGTTATCTTCTCCACAAACCTTAGTGGTCCACTGTGTTGAGCGGAACAGATAGAGCATACATTTTTATCAGAGAATCTGTAGTCCCTTCCGACTCATCGGAGATCACACAGGCATTTATCACATTTATTGGAGAGCCTATGTGAGGCCTGACCAAAACAGAACACACCCCATACTAAAGTTTTATTATTGATCGAGTGACATCAAAGAATCTGCTGATACATTGTGGCTTTGCAATATGCAGCCCCCAATGTAAAAACTATAAACATTGTACATAAAAACAATTGGGACAAGATAATATGTTAAAGTAGGTGTCTGCACAGCAATTAAGATTATTTCAAAATCTGAGAAATAAGATGTTACAGTTGCTTTCATCAACACTTTCATGTAGTAGTGTTCAGTATAGTAAGCATACTTCCCATTTGATAGAAGTTTTAGAAAAATAAAATTGTCTGTTTTTTTTTAATGTTAGCAGCAGGAAACAGAAAATTACGCACATAACTACCCAAAGAATTGTTACAGCAATGTGAAATTGACATATCAAACCGGGTTTCGTCATTCGCTTCCTGCAAGGGACAAGGGCTATGGCTCCCAACTCCCCCTGAGGCGGGGGAACTGCTGTCATCATCGCTGCGCAAGTCGGGTGCTCATTAGGAGGGAGGTCCCACTGCCTAAGACGCGCCCGGGCAAAGACCGGCACAAGAGGGAGACCATCTGTACCCAGCCGTGGCTTGGCCTCGCCCCCCCCATTTCATCTTCATATAAGGAAAGTAATTGCACCTATTATAGCTGTTCTCAATATAGTTTCTGAAAATGTGTAAAAGGAGAAACTGTCAAAATCTGCAGTCAAAACTGATTCTGTGGCTGCTTCGAGCTCAATCCTGAACTTCTTGTCAAGAGCAATGAGCATGATTAATAAGATAATAACTGTTGAGGAAAGACTAGAAGCTACACAGAAAGTAGTTAGAGGTAAGGAGTATGTTAGAGGCACATAAACAGAGCCACTTAGAGCCTTTAGGAGCTCAGTTCTCCTTCAAAAGCATCCAGATGCCAACACCACCCTCTGTGTCTCTTATACCTCTCCTTCTCCTAGAGGAATTCTCTCAAATTCATTGGCATCTCCCTCCAAAGTAAAAGAAAAGAGGAGTAACAAAACAACTAGTAAGTGAGGAGGCAAACTCATTGGGCCCAAATATGTCTTCGCACCTTCAGTCAATAACTGAGGCAAAAAAAGAAAATGTAATGATTACTAAAACTTGCCATAGAGGGGATAACAAAGTGATTGGGAAACTTTGAAAGTGAAGTGGCGAACATTCTGGACAGAATAGAATACAAAATCATTATAATACTTCATTCTCCCTATCCTCGGAAAATGGAGCAATACTAGCTGAGTCAAAAGGAAATATGGCCATTAGAAGTCCAGCAAGGGAGCAGAACACTGGAGAGCCACTGTTTTTAAACACTTGTAACAATCAGGGTAACAATCTGTGCCCAGAAATGGATCAAAATGTGAGGCAGTTCAAAAACAGGCATAGATTCCAAAGTCAAAGCGAGGCCCCTAGAACTATCCCTAATTGAATTAAGAGGTCACTACCCTAATAGGAGTTAAGTGAGGCTCTTATCTACAGACGCAATTCACCTTCCACCAGAATCAATCCCATATGGTGTGATTTTAACCAATGTTCCTGTCCTGGATTCTATGAAAAGGGAACCTTGGGAAGCTGTAAACTGGCTAGTACAAAAGACCTATACCCTCTTTGAGGATATTATAATGGTTGGAAGAACTAAATGGGTAGGCCCCTTAAGAAAATCACTGGGAGGAGACTACATAATTCTGACCTTTAGGCACCCATAGATGGTGTGATATGTCCTTTAATCCTCCCCCTCTTGATGTTGATGTCAGGGGCTTCAAAGTTGTCCCTTTGGATTTCTTTTGTAGACCAGACTACTTTCTACCAATCCAAAGGAAATGTGACTCTCAGGACCCAAGATCAATTTAAACCCTCTGCTTTCAGTGTATAATTGATCCTCCTCCCCCTTTCATCATTGGACCAAAATGATTGACTCAAACAGGACCAATTATAACAGTGATTTAGAGGTAAAACAGGCCATAATAGTGAAGTCCCTGAAGTCACGCAAACCTGTGAGGTGACAAAAGCATTTTTAATCGTGGAAGGATCACTAAACCTGATGCTAGTATGGGGAGGGACAAGGCTGGCATTATTTCCAATTGTGCCCCTTAAAAGTATTCCTTACATTACCCTTTTCAATTAGTGTTATTGAGCCTAGACACAAATCCTGAGATATTGTTAATAAATTACTGTAATAACATTCAATGACACAAGAGTCAAGATAATACAAGCCTTGGAAATTGAAATAGAATTTGTTTAATGATGTACGGAAGGATGTTTGTATAATATGGGATGGTGATTTTAAATTGAAGAAATATTCTGTGACTCTAAAGGAAATATGTGGTCTTCAGGATACACAGGATGAAGATATTGAGAATTTTAAACACTGTTCATATGGTTCAGCTTTCAGTAAGCTAATTCTCCAATATATTATGCACTTTGTGGACATAGGTTTATTTGGTGATATCCCAAAATTGCACACTTTTATTGGAAGTAGAAGACAAAGCAGTATAGATCACATTTTAGTCTCACAGTTTTAGGCCCTCATCTTTAGAACTCAGAGTGAGAGCAAACTGAGTAATTGATCACAATACCTTAATATTAATTTTCAGTTTGCAAATATCTTCATTTAACAGTGAGAAGTAAAAAACATACACCTGGTAGGTCGAAATACTATTAGCTTGAAATGGGCAAGAGTTGATCCAGTAGACTTTTTGACAGGGATAATAAAAGGTAACGAGCCATATCCTGACCATCCTTGATGAAGTATCTGACAATGAGATTATTATTACCGCCAATGTCCAAATCTCTAAATCAATTAATGAACATTTAACTAGAGAACTGAAGGGAAAAGAACAGGGACCAAAAGGATGGTTTAACCATTAATGTGCAAAGGCACAGAGAATTAAACTGCTTAATGTTTATCCGAGTAGAGATTCTTAGTAAAATGTTATAAAAGGGCCCTAAAGGAACTAGACAAAGAGCTACAAGTGAAAGCATGGGCAGATTTATTGCAAGCCACACAAACTAACGATAACACATAGTTTTGGAAAACTGAAAACATTGCCCCTTCTAAGGATAGCTCTGCACCCAAATTAGATAGGTGAATAAGTAAAGAGGCCTGGGTGGGCCATTTCTGTCAATTTGTCTGTCGTCTGCAAACTTAGACAAAGATGAGGTGATGCTTATTGCATATAAAATACATTGGAAATACAGATTGCTTTTTCCATAGGAGAGGTCCAGAGTGCCTTAGTGAAATGCCCACAGAGCAAAGCAGCCGGCACTGATGGGGTCGCAGTGCCATCTTATGGGCACCTATGCTAGTAAGGTCTGCAACACAGCTGGCTTGGGTGTTATTCCATCCTCCTGGCCAGAATCCTTAATAATGCCAATCTTTAAAAAAAAACTTTAAAAAACGGGGTCTAGAAGTGATCCTAAATACTCTAGACGTTATATATTTGCTGGATTCCTCCGCCAAGGTGTTTGGAGGGATTCTTCTTGAAAGATTAGTACAGTCACAGAGAAAAACTGCATATTGTCCAGTGCACAATTTGGATTTAGAATAGGATTGGGGACTGTGGGACAATGCCTCAACTTAAGCCTTTTAATGGGAAAGTATACTAAGGCAGGAAATGTATGTGTTTTAGGGGTTTTAGGGGTTTCAGTTGTGCATTTGGTACGGTCAATCATAAGTTATGGAAGTGTATGATAAATCTTGGGGCCACAAAAGATATAATATCACTGCTTGCTTATATGTATAGCAATCTGTCAGCGAGGTTGCGATATGGACCTCAGGGAGAGTTAACCAGAAGTTTTAAGATGTAAAGAACAGTAGGACAGAGGTGTGTCTTGGCACCTTTTTTGTTCTCAATCTGTTTGAGCTAGACCAGAAATTACAGTAGTCCTGTGATGCCAACACCCCCTGAGTAGGTCCTCTTTCCATAAAAGTCATACTGTATGCGGATGATGCTGTCCTCATGGCCCTAACTCCATTAAGTCTGCAGAGTCTCATCAAAGCTTTCGTAAATTGTATGGAAAATATTGATTTTAAACGTAAATTTAGGGAAAGCCTTCACAATGTCATGCAAAAGAATGAAACGAAAAACCCACTAATTTTGCATCAAGGGATCCAACATTTCTAGCACTAAACACTTTTGCTATTTAGGATGCAGTGATTCCCAAACTTTTGACTTTTGTGGACCCCCACTTAATCATTACTGAATCCCACGGACCCACACTGAATCATTATTGGAACCCGGGGACCCACCGTTGAGTCATTATTAGAAGCCAGGTACCCAGGCCTGTACATTGTTGATGGTTTGAGCTGCAAAACGATACACAAAAAATAAAGAATCCAGCATTCCATCAAACACATACACAAAAGATAAGAGTTTATTTAATTTGCAAACAAATAAAAAAAAAAAAAAAAGTTGACATTTAATAGGAAGGTTGGTGCTTTTATTATTATTCAATTGAAGCCACACATCATCCATAGTATATTTTGTTTGCACCTGCACTGGTCCCACAAATCAATTTGAGGATATCAATTACATTTTTAGCCCCTCAATTTCAAATTCCTTGACATTTACAGTACGCTTTAAAAATTTCACTTGTACATTTAGCCATTTTATTTATATATACTTTATTCTTCTGTTAATATTAGTTGATTTTCTAAGCTGTAATGGACCCCTTGAGGAGGTTTTGCATACCCCAAGGGTCCTAGGACCACAGGTTGGGAACCACTGGCATACAGAGACGTTACCTCTTAATATGTTGAAGAAAAATGAGGAGATATTTTTAAATTTGATACTAAACTCCGAGCCAAATCTATTAAAGAAATGTTGACTCTTCACAATGCAAAACAATTTCAGCTTTGACCTACGGGGCAGGGTTCTGAGAAGTTGGAGACAATCAGATTTTACAAAGGCTGGGGAACAAATTCCTTAGAAGGCTACAGGCAGCCCCTTACTCGCCTGCTTAAACTCGAATATATACTGAGTTGGGCATCAATCCCGTTAAGGACATTATAAAGAGCATGGCGCTTTTACTTTGACACTCAATGTGGTCTAAATCTGAGACTGCTGACTCGATCAATACTTGTAGCTATGGACCAGGCTAAAAAAATACCCTGGTTATCTTTTATCAGTAATTACCTGAAATCTATTGATAATGGGGAAAGGAGATTATGGGAGGTACCAGAGAATGGTGTGCAATCTTCAAAGATGTCTTTAAAATATTGTGCCATAAACAAAGGAGCTCGAGAGAATGAAACTAGGAGCTTGATGAAATTCACTGCGGAGAGTTCTAAAATGCACAACACTTCAGACATTTGGGAACCCAAAAATAATTTAGGTTGGTTGCAAATGTCTGTTGCAGGTTTTTTTTTAAACCAGATTCAGTTTTTGTTAATTTATCTCTTGGTTGCCTTTTTGAAAGGGAATACTTGGGTCTCCGCTGAAAATAAATGTCCATGTGATTTAAAAATAAAAAATAAAAAAAAGTAATAGTCACCATTGCATTTAACTATTTTTTGTTGATTCTACCTTTATCTTAGGAAGACTTTAAAAAAAAACATATAATGCAGCTGTATTGTTATCAGGAGGCTTTTCAATTTTTAATGAACATGGAGAACACGGAGGTGTGCTTTGCCTTACCAAACTAATTTGTTGGTGTAATAGCTGTAAGGAAGAGTCTTTCTAATTAAGAGCTAGCACAACTTTAGAATGGTATTGGTTTTGTCCCCTCTGTCTAATTGTAATCAAATTGTTCGAATTTATTTGTTGAAAGAAAGACATTTTTAAGAAATCCATTTACTATTTTTTCGCTTTATAATGATCTGTCAATTGAAAGACTGTCCTGATTTTAAGTTGCATTTTTATAATAGAAGGTGAAATGTAGTTTTAAAGGTATGTGATTTTAATGATTGTGTGCTTCTATGGTTTATTATATGAATTGAATAAAGATGTTTGAATTGAATTGACATAAAAACCATAAATTCTATAATAATTTGGCAGTACGAAAATGATTTGCCTGCTCTGTCCAGGTAAAGAAACTTGAGAAGATGTCAGTGTTATAAGAAATATATTTGATGTGTGTATGATCTTGGTGGTTATTTGCATAGCATGACTATATGAAAAGCAGTGGGGTGCTGCAGAGTGTCAAAGGCACAGATAAAATAAATTACGGAGAGCTGTCCCTATTCTGGGAGTATAAATTGATTGATACTACATGAAGTAGTGTTCTTTAAAGAGATTTGTCTGAAGCTTTTTCCTAAGTAAGAGCAGGGTTTGGCCAATCCTGATAGATCTGGGGATGTTGTTACAGGCACTGGCATACATAGATCGTTTAGACCGGTTGTCTCGTTTTTTCTTTCTGTTTTTTCTTTTTTACAGAGTGACCATGTCCTTACATATAATACAACAACTGACATGGACCTTACACATGTTGTTTGTGCTCATATGAAATCTGTTAGAACCTTCATTGTGGCTTTGGATAGTGATTTCTAAATCAGCCATCACAGGGGACGTGTTGGGTGGACTGAAAAATTGTAGTCTTTCTTGGCCCTTTGTTTTTTATAGCTTTAAGTGCTAATTCTAGGGAGTAAATGTACAGAGGAACTTGTATGGCGCTTCTCTGTAAACCGAAAGTGCTAGTCATTTCCCTCTGCAAGGTCTTTGAGACTTTGATAAAAGTTTGCAAGCTTTGCAAAGATTTCAAAGTTCAAAGTATTAGAAAAATATTCTGCAGGAGTAAATTGTACTAAAAAAATGAAAAAATATTTTTTTGCAAGAAAACTCTAGGAAAAGAACTGCTTGTCAATTTGACAAACCTTTGCAACCTTTTTGAAGTTCCAGAGCTTTCCAAACGTTTAGATGTAACACATAAGTGTTACACCCTGCACATCTGTTCTGTTCTGTTCTGTTCTGTTCTGTTCTGGTCTGTGCAGTTACTATAGCACAATAGTTTCTGGTCAGAAAACGCAGCAGTGTAGTGTTTGAAGAAACACCGTCCGCTGTTTTTGTGCATCAAAAAAGTGAATTTTGTTATTCCTTCATTGGGAATCTTTAATCTAGCCAACATTTATACATGCATTGAGACAGATGACCATCATCCACTAAGGCTGTTTTGTAATTGTGAGATGTAATGTTTGTGCATACTTTACCCTGTCACTGAAATTATTTGATGCCTCTCAGATTCTACAAATCAGAGTAATTAATTTAGTTTCATAATAACACAATTTTTTTTACATCTTTATTAAGATTTTCCGCCATCCAGCTGGACAGCAACATGATCAATAGTAATATGCTCAAATTCGTACAAGAATATTCAGCACCATCTGCATCAGTACAGAACTGTGCTTACATCTTGTGCATATAGAAGAAAGCATTACTACGCCCGAAGACTATACACCTCCCCAATACTTAGTGTTCGCCACTTCTTCTCTTGTGCAGTCATTAATAGTCTGTACTCCCCTACCATTTCACAACTTTGTGTTCCTTTGGACAGGAGCCTAGCATCACATTCTGTGGCTCATCTGAGCATCTAGGTAACACTCAGCAAAACACACCTCATTCATGTAACCCATCCTTCTGGTCTTGGCCCACTTTCTCAGATTGTCCTCAGCATTGTCATCCATTCTAATTGTTGAGGAGTACCTCCTCCGCTGTGGCCTACGCAATGATATCTTGGCTTCGCTTTGACACTGTTAAGCACTCAATGAATAGCCAGTGGATTGCTATGGGGTGTTTAGCTAGTAGCAGGCCTAGGTCACAAATTTGTCTTGCATTTTACCCACCTGGGGTTTTGGTATTCTACCCAGAAGACAGTTATGTATTGTTGGTTCAAGCTTAAGAGGTGTCACTTGTTGAAGCTGAGACACCACCTCCTTCCGGTACATACTCACATCATATGCAGGAAAGTGGTGCCCGACTCATTACATTTTTGGCAGGCTGAGGCCTTGTAAATTGTGAGACGAGTCTCCTCCCTTCTGCACCTTCTAGGAGCACCTCCATAGTAATGGACTTTTCCAGTACATCCAGGAATTTAGTCCTGTCCTCCATGGCTGTGCCCATCAATATTGGCAACATATAGGAATTGCCCAGTTTGAATTCTACGGGTCTCTCCAACCTCCTGAAAGGTCATAAACGTGGCCCCTGAGTGCATGCCACCTAAAGCAAGGCACCGGGCATCTCTCCCTGCAGCCAATGATATGTTCTTGTATGTGGTAGAATGGCTGTAGCCTTTCAGTCTGCAGAGATCTGCTAAATAGTGATCACTTTAACATGCTTGACTGCCGTTTCCAGGTAGTGGCTGCATGAAGAACCACCCACGGGTGTCTGGGAGATGGTGTGCTTCTCTCATCAGGCAGCCTAGTGTTCCCTCTGAAAAGCCAATTCCACCCACCCAGCCCCCAAGAGTCTGGTTTTCTAGTTGGGTCCCTCAGCGCACTACCTCACTGCATGCTGTAGTTGTGCAGCGACATAGTAGTGTTCCAGGTCCAGCAGGCCCAGTCCTCCTGTGATCTATCTGTTTTCAGGGCCTCAGCCTGCTATTTCTTTTCCCCACCCATACCAGGAGGACTAACAGCCTATCAGTTTGTTGTAAAACAGGCTTCATGACAAGGTATATGGTATTTTGCAATACGTATAAGCAGCGGTGTGCACTGCAGCACCATTTTCCCTAGTCCACTCTGCCCATGATAGAGAGCTTAAGAGAATTCTATACATTTTTGAAGATTCTGAGCCCCTTCAAGAGCCTTCCCAGATTGTGTGCATGATGCGAGAGAGCTTTGCGGGTTACCCCTATTTCCATGTACTGGGAACTTAGTCTATTTCCATCATAAACCCAGGAAGGCAGTTCTGGTTGTGGTGGTTCTCTATGGCCGGCCAAGGGGTCGGGCAGTGTCTTTTGTGTGTTAACGCATAACACTGAGACTGCTGCAGACTCATACAGCCCTTGCTGAAGATTTTCCGACAGACACTTGTGGTTGGGCCAAGTACACCAAGGCATTATCCACATATAGGGAAACCACATGCACCACACCACCCACCTGCTTTTCCCAGGGTTGCTTTTTCCGTTGAAGTCTTATCACCAGTGGTTCTACCACTGTTGCGAATAACAAAAGTAGTAGTGGACTCCTCTGTCCAGGCACCCTGTCCACTCTCCTGCTACGTGATATCCTATTACCTGATCTAACTCTGACGACCAGATCCTTGTAGAGGAACCCACCATTTCAGAAAATTCACTTCAAATGCCATCTCACAAAGCCGAGAGAGACAAATGCTTTTTCAATATGTAACACCACCAGGGCGAAGTGTTCCAGGGACTCCTTTATCAAGGTCATTACATGGCCAAGGAATCTGTTGCTCATGAGCATGTTTTGGCCTGGGATAAAGCTTCATTGGTCCTCATGGATCAGGACCTCAACCTTTTGGAGTAGTAACCTATTAGCTAATATCTTTGAGAGACTAAGCTCTGCCGGGTTTTTGACAAGCTTGGGCACCATTACAATGACAGCCTCTCTCATGGTTTCTGGCAATATGTTTCTCTGCTTTTCCTCTAAGTGCCCTTCTAGTAGCTGTCCGCCATAACGTCGGCATACACTAGATAGAACTTTGAGTTTGGGTAGCAGCGATAACTTGCTCCTTAATATGTTTTAGTTCTAGGGCTTCTATGTCCTCCTGGGGCAACTTTCCAAGCATAAGGGATTCCATGAATGACTTGATCCGCCTCAGATCTAGTAGCCCTGGGCTATAATAATATACTTAAGGACCCCTTCGCTTCACAAAGCTTTCCAGACCTGTTCTATAAACCATCTTTCCTTAAAAAAAACTTTTTTTTAAACTGTTAGAAGTTGTGGGTAAAGATCAAGTAGTGTTGCAGACGTTTTGTTGTCTCAAGTGAAGTTTAGTTGCCCGGACTCAAGCATCCGGCAAGTAAGATAAGATGCCACCCCGATTACATAAGTGACACTGTAACATAGAAACAGTTGCAGAATTTGAAGCCATGGCAGCTGGTGATGCAGTAACCCAAAAGCCTTTTTCTAACTAGGATTGTAATTGGGCCCAATGAAATTATGCGATTCTGCACCCGCAACATTGTCTGCATTTTTATGAATTTGCCTCACTTCCCACATTCTATATCATCTTCTGCATAATTTGTAGATTTAAACACAATTTTTTTTATTTGTAACTCAAGCAGATTAATTGTTACTAAAAACGCTGCCACGCGTGTTGCCATGTTATGACAGGTCACTTTTAAATTGTCCATTGCTGTATTTAATTTTTAACATAATACTAAGTAGGTAAGACCTATTCCCAGGAGGTGTTAACATGTAAAATATGAAAATAGTGACATAATATTGCTGCTAAATGTGCTGATTTGCTCTGCATAATTTGTTTTTTCTTCCTGCATAACATAGCCAACCCTGTTGCATAACTTGGTCTGCATCTGCTGCATAATTCAAGTGAACTTGATGAAAAGTAAAGTTTGGTACATAAAACTGTTTGTAAGCAATTGTTATTACCTAGTCGAAATTGTTAATCATTATATTGATAACGAAAGGATGAAAAGCGAAGAAAGTCTCTCCAGAATTCAACCGTGCTACCTGTAGATCACACACCGATCTTAAAATTTGACCGTGTCTTGATATTAGGTTTCCTAACACAGGGGCATATTTGGGCATTTTAGTATGTGAGTTTCTTTGGATGAATGCCATAACATGATTGGATCAGTGTGGTCTTAGATATTTTAGACGGCCTTGGAGCTAGCAGATGGAGAGCCAGAATCTTGGCATTTCCGACACTTCTTGGTCTGTGTCATACTCTGTTATGTAGCCAGCGCTGGTATACGTCTGATAACTGTTTATTTATTAAAACAACTGAATTAAATAGAGATCATAGGGTTCTTAAGTTACTTATTCTATTTGGAAGCGTGTCTTCGATATCACGTGGCATTTCATGTTGTTTGCATGAGAGAGTATTCATTTGTATGGGCAGCTTTAGTATATTGTACCGTTAGTCCTTGGTTCTTATTGCGATCGCTTTCAAATTTTTGTGAAATTAATATAAATATTCCATGAAAAAAATTCAGACATGAATTGAGAGTGGAAAGTTTACTTCTGTGTTTTCCACGTAAGATTCTTCTTTATTACAATCGGCTAAAAAAGTATTGCTTATTCACGGTGAACTCGTGTAGAGCGAGGCACCATAAAACATTAAGTGCTCAATAGATGTGTATTTTTTTAAGGCTTGGCCTAGAAGCTGCTTTCTGACCATCCTTATACAGTTAGAAAATCATCCTAAATCCTATATACATATTTACACACATAGAGTAGCTTTAGATCACTTCATTTATTGGTCTGATGTAATTATCATTATTATTTTGCTTCCACCCACTACAGCTTCGAGTACAGGGAGCAGGTTACTTCTCTTCAGCCTTTGCTATCTTGAACTATGAGTGATGACATTTTTGCCTCATCACGTACACCTCCTCCTAAAAGTAAAAAAGGTGTTTCAGTGTTCGACTCGTGGGTCTGTGCTTTACTTTGCCAATGTTTTTTTCTTTGCATTCTTTTAACCCTTTCATTTTTATTCATCCTTGTATGTATACACTGCCGTTGGTCTTGCAATAAAAAAGAATAACCTTTGCAGCAGCTTACCAATGCCAGACCCACTTGCTTTGCAGATGTTTGTGTTTTTTGAGCATGGGTATTTAGGCTAAAAAGTGGGTTCTTTGGATTAACTCCATGCATCTATCGCGAAGGCTTAGTTTTTAGGTTGATCCCTACCAGGCAGTAAAGCTGTCTGTTGCTAAAGACTTCTTGGGACATTGTGAAAGCTGACCCAAGAATGCATTTCATCCATTGCCAACCATTGGCTTTATGGTTTGTAACTCACATTTGCTTGCCTTCTAGTTGCTGTTTTTGTTTTAGGCTGCCTATCATGTCTTTGTCTCTCCCGTGGAGCAACGCTGTTTACTGTATTCTTCCTCGAGTGCAGCTTTCTATAAACAGGCCTTTAAGCTTCGATTGCATAGCATATGTGACAAGATAAAAACAAAGACAGAGGTCAAATGTTAGGCTCTGTCTTCCAAGGCAGTTTGTTATTTAATTTTCTTTCTCGAAGTTCAAAGTGAGAGGATTTATCTGACAATCTGGGGGTGTGAAAGGAAAGGCTTTTTTTCAAATCCACAACAAAATTAAATGAACTATGCAAATGTTTCATAATATAGGATCTCTAGGAAAGCACAAATGAAGCACATTTTTTGTACTTATAACGTGAGCTGAAAACCAGTATTTTAATGATTGTGACACTTAGTGATGACACTAGCACAGATTATCATTTACACACTATATAGTTTTATCAGTAAAACAGTAGGTTTGTGCAAATGCAGTGGTCATTTCAATTGAAAATGTGTTGTCTGTATTGGTAGTGCACTACCACGCCATGCATACTCCACTTTGCCTTGCCACTCCGTGCCACACTTCTCTATTCTACGAGGCTCTACTCCACATGCTCCGTGGCACACTGATCTACTCTATTCCACTCTGCTACTCCACTCTGGCACTGTACTGCACTCTGCGCCACTCCACAACACACTACTCCACTCTTTGCCACTCTATGCGCCCCCCTCTGACACTCAAAGCCTCTGCACTATACAACACACTACTCTACTCCTTTCTGTGGCCCTCCACTGTAGTTAACTCTGTATCACTGTACAATACTCTACTCCATTCTAAGGCACTCCACTCTACTCTTCCACACAACTCGCCACTCAGCAACACTCTACAACACTTCACTCAACTCTCCTCTAGATCACTAACTTTTAGCTTTGCTGAACAGCAGCCACAGTGGGTTACAGCATGGCTTGAAACACATTGGCAAAGCCCGTAGCTCTAGCTTAGGTGGGACCTATTGGCTTTGACATTGTTTGTTTTCTCTGTGCATGCTGTGGTCGACCAAAGATGGGCAAATCTGCATGTGTGATAGGCATGAAAAAAGCTGGATTTTTACAGTAATGGTCATTCAAGCATTAAATGTTGCTGGGCTGGCGACCTACTCAGCATAGAGCCTGATTCCTATTTCCTATCAGCTGCTTCACTGTATAGTAGACAAATCATCCAGCACAGTTTGTAGATAGACTCTGTGTCCAGCAAGACCCATCAGATCTTAGTTACTGTCAGGGTAGTTTATCAAGTGTACCAACTGCAGATTACTGCTCGAAGTCTCCCGTTAGAGTATAGAAAGCAGTGTAACATTCAGTTACCATTTTCACTTGTAACCCCTGTAAGAGGCCCTGTGGATTAGTATTGCATAAACATTTTGCTCTATTACAAGAATATCTTGATGGATTCTGGTGAATCAGAAATAATAATTGTGTATTTTTCACAAGAATGGTCCTTCTGTAATCCTTTTATTGGTTTTGTAAACATATGTCATAAAGGTGCAGTTGGCTTGGCAGGAAATTGTTGTAAAAATAGTTAGTGTTGGAGTGCTTTTCCATATGTAATGAGACCAAACTGTTTTTGTCTTCTTTCTCCCTGGACGCTTTCATTTTGGCCAGCAGGACATATGTTTCATATAGTAAGAGAAGGTAAGCTTCAAATCTCTGAAACCATTCACGCATGTATGTAGTTGTGCTTTCATAATTATTTGTGGACATTCATTGGTTCTTTCCTTCAACTTCTAGTGGTCGTGCATGCACACAGTAGGCATTTGGGCTTTCTCGAATCAAGGTTATATCGACTTGTAAAATTTTCTTTTTAGGTTAGGCGTTAGCCAAGGCATTTTGATTTCACTAAAATTATATATAACATAGCAATAGAGGCCATCAGCCAGCCCGCTCAATCAGTTGGTCTGTTATTGTGCCATTCACATTTTTCTTCTTTTAAGTATAGCACACAGCTTGGGACAAAGGATCAGTCCACTTAAGCCACTGGTTAACTTCATTGTGAGTGCTTGCTTGTTTACATCAGGTTTCTCTAAAAAAAACTAAAAAAACAACAAAAAAGACATTTTAATGGGAACTTAAACAAATTGTATTTGTCCAAGTACCCACCCTGTGCAGCCCACATTAAATATAGTGCATCAGGTAACAAAAAGTAATAAGTATAACAATTTTGCTGTGAAAGGTGTCTGGGTAGCAGTGTTTTATACCCTTTCCACTGACATGTCTTTTGCAACTTTCCTTGTAATGAGGCAATGTAATGTATGTATTATTTGAAGTTGTTTTAAGATGGCTTTATTTTGCTGACAGTGTCTGTAAGTAGTTCTCATTGATATATTACCATTGAGACAGTCTATTCTGAAATGGGCGTCCTATACTCATTTTTTCGCACATTAATTGCAGTGCACCAAAAAGTGGATGAATGTTTAAGAAAAATGGTGCAAGTCCGTAAACAGCCTCCCAATTACTGTCTTCTCAGTATCATTGACACTTGTAAATACTGAAACTAATATCTCCCCAACTGTGTGTTTGAGCTATTTGATTCACTGAGGTCTTCCTCCTAAAATCTTACACTATCATTTCACGTGTAAGCCCTTCTTCGTTTTTTCTCCTATAAGACTGTGGCACAGTTTACTTCCTCACATTCCAGGATTTGTTTCTCTTCTCTGTGTGTATTATGTTATCTGCATTTGTATAGTTCTTTCCTGCCCTTTTCTGGCCCCTTCTGCCCATTCAGAGTATGATGCAGTTTTCTGCCTTTACGAGCAGCCTCACTGTTTAGAGTAAGCCCTTCCTTTTCTCTTATCCCTTTGCAGTGAGAATTTGCAACTTTGATGCATATTTCTATCATCTGGCTGTACCAGCTCTGCTTTAAAAAAAAAAAATCTAGAGCATGCTGAACCAGGGATAAAGGCAGGAAAGATGTAGACCTTTGTATCACACAAAAGAAAACTAGGGCCTGAGCATGGGAACCTTGGCTGTTTGCCTCTTGTGTTTTTTTTTTTCCGCAGACAGATCTATCCCATTCTTACTCTCCCTTCTGTAAATGTAATCTAGAGTTAGTGCTATCAGAAACTTCATCTTCCACTAAAGCCTACAGGGCTGGCTCTTGTTTCCAGTCGGAACCTGGAAATACATTAGAAAATAGTGGTTCCAAAAGAATCACTCAAAAATTAAGTCCACTGTGTGTACAGTGATCTACTCCAAGTATATGTATACTGACAATGCCACCAAAAGTATGGATGATCACAAGTGCTATAAAACAGTCACTAAAACACATTAGGATACGTGAGGGGCGCAAGTAGTGATTGTATTTAAGTCATATTAAACTTCAATGCCTAATATATTTTAAATTGCAGAGGAACTGTATTTTCAAGGATTAGAAGGTGGGTGTGGCGCTCATGATGTTGTGCACACTGATAAATCACAATTTCTAAGGAGAGAGACATCCATGCACAGCTGTGGTATAATTAAGGGCAAAGTTTATTTGCCGAGCTCTAGCATGAACCTGTGGTTTGCATCTGCCAAGAAGTCCACCCGGCTTGAGTTGCATTGAACCTTTTATATCTGAATATATACATTAGTGTACATTAGAAGAGCTAAATAATTTGCTACTTGCATCTGTAAGGTCTTTCTTAGCAGGCACTTGAAAGCATCAATCTCAACAGTTATGCAGCTTAACAATAAATCTGATACCTACAGCTAACAAACTTTTTTAGTTTTCAAGGCTCAGAGGCCCCAATCAAGCATTCTTAAGATAAAGCAGATTTTCTTTGTGTCTGCCATAGTACTTTTGGGTAATTAGACAGGGAGTGGACGCTATTTCAGTCAATGGGTCACGCATGTTATGCACCTTCATTTTGTTAATTTCAAGTGAGTTATGGAAACTTGAGTCTCTACCTAAACTACTAATTGGAACACAACCCCCAAGCAGATACGGGATGAAGGGTCAGTCTCAGAATATTCAAACAAAGTTCAAGGAACGGGTGAATAGGAAAAAATCGGTCCTGTTTCCTCTAGGATCACTATGTGATGCCCTGCCAGAAGACTGGCCGGGCATGGGGCTCAGGTGGGAACTCGAAAGTTTGAGATATTTGGTCATATGGGTCACACATACGACGGCGGCACATGTGATGCATAATGTGGAATGGGTAATGAAGGGTCTGGAGCGCTCTGTCTCGTTCAGGAATAGGCTGCCTCATGATATACTTAGGTGCTTGGTCACAGATAAAGTAATCCTACTACATAATTGATGTAAACTCATTTTATAAATACAAATACTTTATTGTTCAATAATAACACAATCATGAAAAATATATATTAAATCAAGAAAAATAAAAAAAACATACAAAGCGCCTAAATCAAACATACCACATGCACACTGGACTAAACAGATAAATAAACATGTCTCATTTACAAGCACCTAAGTATAGTAGCCTGATATCATGAGCATATAACTGGTCAGTAATATATAGTTAGTATCATTCCAACCCATAGTGTTGGTACGTGAAGATGATTGTATCTTCATGCTTATCTGAGTAGCTCGATTAGTAGTTTTTCTCTATATTGATTATTTCCCCACTCTCCAGCCAGCCAGGCTGGCCTGGACGGAGGCGGCAGCCTGATTACACCCATGACCGCGAATTAGAGGATGATGGACTGGGCTGCGGGGTTTGATCGCTCCCGGGGGCAGTATACATCACTCGCCTAACAGAGAGGTGGTAGCTGCTCCCGCCCGCGTGTTGCGCTAAGGTGGGCTGGCAACTAGGGAGGTTTCTTCCACAATGAGACCTCTGAGGGCCGTTGGCCCGGAATGAATGTGGTGGAGGTGGCTGCCAATGCCATACTCTATGGGGTATCACACCGCAATCCCCCTCAACTCCCCCCCACAAGCGCCTCCCTTCAGACACCACCACTGGGTGGAGAGGTGAGGAGAGCAGCCTGAGGGCCTGAAGATTGCGGGAGGGCTGTGGCCTCCTGCAGGTTCTCTCTTCAGTCACAGTTGGGGTGGGTCTGACCTCCCAGGGTTCCAGGAAATCGTCCCTGGTACAGCTTTTCACTGGGTCGGTTTTCACAGGAACCAATCTAGGGTGTAGGCCTCTAACCGGGCACGCACTGGACCCAGCATGTCTGGTAGGCTATAACAACGAGCGACTTGCCTTGTGAGCTCCCCAACTCTCGGCATCCGTTTTGACTACAGGAGGGGGAGGTGTGAGACAGCACGAAGGTCCAGGAGACACCCTCATGCATATAGTGCTGATATCCCTATAGACCCTGTTACCATGATCTCCAAAGACATTGTCTGGATGAGGCCTAACACCCGGAACAGCATGACGGGAGCCTGCGCTGAGAAGGAACTCATCCTGAGGGAGTTGCTCTTCAAACCCACTGAGACCACAGTTGTGGGGGGTCCTTCACTCTCTAGCACGATTGCACTCCAGATAGCATTGGACGAGAGGAACAGGTAAAACGCTCTTTCCTGAAGGCCTTTTTTCTCCCAGGACCTAAGAGGTCCGGCGTGAGAGATGGTCGAGCTGGGCGAAAGGGTCTCCTCCATGGAGGAAGGAGACTGCAGAAGATGGGGACATAGAACTGCTCTAGCAAGAGATCCTCCACCTACGAGAGCAACAGATTGCTTTCCAGGCTCATGCGGAGGATTTGGAAAACAGGTTCCGCAGGAACAGCATCAGAGTCAGCTGGACACTGACTGGCGCAAAAGAATCAGACATACATGCCTATGTCCCAGCCCTGTTCCTTCAGCTGCCGGAGACATCACCCAATGGAGGCATCAAGCTCAACAGGGTTCACAGAGTGGGTCCTTGTACAGGACAGACTGGGGTCTGGGTGGGGGAAGGAGGAGACGGTGGGATTAGACCTTCATCCTTAGGATTGCCCGCAGAGCTTTTCTTGTTTAGTCCAGATCTGTGAAATTGTTTGTTGTTCTTCAAGGGTGGGGGATTTTCTGTTTCGAAATGGGGATGGAGCACATTCACAGTGGCAGGTATATAGCCAGAGATCTAGAAGGGACATGATTGCAGGAGGACAAGAGGTGGGACTTCTTATCACACATCCTGGGTCAAACTACTATATCAGAATGATTCCACCCTTACGCCTCACGCTAATTTAACTATACTGATCCTTAATGTTAAGGTTCTGAACTCGCTCAAGCGCAGGTCGGTCCTTTCATACTTAAAGCATTCTGAAGCAGACATATACCTCTTATAGGAGACTCATCTCTTAGCTGGGGGCTGTCATAGACTACGGTCCAGAACCTTCCCTCACCAGTATTTTTCCTCAGCTGACAAAATGACAGCGATCACGGTGGGAGATAAGGTTCTGGATGTCAAGGGAAGTTTTCTGACTTACAGGGTACATATCACCAATCACACCATTGTGGTGGGGTCCATTTATACACCGAGTGTCAAGAACAATTTATTCACCCGAACCCTTTTGGGGGTGACAGCTATTCAAGACAAATTGCTTCTATTGGGAGGAGATCTAGACATAGTCTTCCACACTGGAATGGATAGATCAGCATCACTGCTTGTCAGACCACTCAGCAGTGTCCTTCTCCCTGGGGCTCCCTTCCCTCCAAAGACAGTTCCGCCCATAGTAACTGAACGAAGCTTTCTTACAGTGCCTGGCAGTGGTCAAACAAAATGAGCAGGCTATTTCAAGATATTTGGCACTTGATGACATTCCGGGCGGCTCTGTCTCTCTTCTGTGGGAGGCTCAAAAAGTGGTTATTAGAGAAGAGTTCGTAGTACTTACAGTCATGGGTAACAAAATTAGGAATGTGAAAAGGGAGATGCTGACCAAACAGGTCTTGGAGCTAAAGACAAAACCAAAGCACACAGGGCACTGAGAATTTGGAGACAATCAGAAGCGGCCTGTAAACAATTGGCAGGCCTTGACCAAGACAGAGCGGAATATGCACTCCTCCGACTGCGTCACTCTTTCTATGTTGGGGGGCAACTATACGGGCTGGTTGCTGGCTAGTTGCCTCAGAGCCCTACAACAGTCCACAGGAGTGGACTCTCCAATCACCCAAGGGGCACACTGTTAGAGGTGACGACCCTATATCATTGGTTTTTCATCAATTTTACAAAACCCTGTATGCTGCTATCACTGCAACAAGGGACAATTCCTAGACTTATCTCAGGGGTGCTCCCACGACTTGTTTGACACTAGATTAGGCAGCAAATTTGGAGGGCCCAATTAAAATAGAAGAAGTTATCTTGGTGATAGCTAAAACCAAGACTTTCTGCTTCCTATTAGCACCCATCTTGACGCTCCTATTTAATGCTTTAATAGGCCCAGATTCCAATCCATCCTCAATGAAGGAGGCATCCATTGTGGTTCTTTCTAAACCCAGGAAGGACCTTCAACTATGTGGGTCATACCGGAGAATATCACTACTTAGTATTGACCTCAAGCTTCTAACCGGTATCCTGGCTACCCGCCTGAACCTGCTCCTACCGGGTCTGATGACCCAGAGCAAAATGGATTTGTGATGCACCGACAATGTGGGGATAACACAAAACACATCCTCCATCTAATAGATAAAGAGACAGCAGGGCTCGCTGAGACGTTATGATTCTAACGATCAAGGCGGAGAAGGCCTTTGACAGAGTGCATTGGCCTTACCTGATCACAACCGTAACCCATTTTGGCTTTGGTCCCCGGTTTTTAGTGTGGATTCATAGCACCTACGGCAAACCATGGGCGACGGTGTGGGTGAAGGGCCATTCCTCTCAACCATTTCCCATACGCAGAGGCATCAGACAGAGGTGCCCACTGTCACTGCTACTATTCTCTCCTTACATGTAGCGGGTTGCACAAAGAGTGCAATTGAACCCAAATATAATGGGTGTGACCTTTGGTGCACACCCTGGCTTTATACGCGAATTAAAAAAAAATTGTCCGTAGACAACCCCATGAGAGCCCTTCTGGCTCTTCTGCAGGAGATCGAGGATTTCAACAAGATCTCTGGCTTCCACGTAAATTTTCATAAATCCCAAGCTCTTAATATTTGGATCCCTCTTGTGGACCAGCAATAACTAGCAAGGCAGTTTTCGATAGGTTGGCAAAGTCAGAGTATCCCTTACTTGGGGCTCCAGCTCACCCGGCCATCTTGGACGCAACCCTTATTAACTGCCGCTTATTGATGCAGCAAGTATGGCACAACCTGGTCCAATGGCAATCATACCCGATCTCGTGGCTGGGCTGCATTGCTGTCCTTAAGATGACGGTCCTTCCGTGGATCTTATATCTCTTTCAAACCCTACCAGTTGAGCCTGCCCCAGGAACGCTTGTCTTTACAGAAAGATCTTTATCACTTAATTTGTGCGGGTAGGCAACCCCTCCTGGGTCGCACACTATGGTATCAATCACCAGCACATGGGGGTCCCCAATCTACCCCACTATTTTCAAGCTGTTATTTAGTAGAGTGGTCAAGAGAAGAGTCAGAGAAGAGGTGGTTGTTTATGGCTCGGGCACTCGCAGGCACATCTCTGGAGAAGATCCCCTTCCTATCCTGTCCACAGTGTCCTTGGGGTTTATACTCCTCTCCAATCATGCACCCAACTATGAGAACGTGGGACCATGTGGCAACACAAAAAACTTTGCTACATTTCCCTTGACACCGATTGCCGACAAACCATCCTTCACACCTGGCATGAACGCCCTTGCCTGCAGTCGGCGGTTGCAACTAGAGTGTCGCTGTGATAGACATATGTTCGATGTCGAGGGTATGATACCTTTTGACACTCTGAAATCCAAACATGCACCAGAGACTGAGCGGCTGCACTGTTATATATATGTCACTTGGTCATGCATCCAGGGATTTGAGATGAGGCACAGAGACCCCTTACTAATTTTGAAAAATGGCTGCTAAAGAAGACCTCATACAAACGATTACTCTCCGAATTTCCTGCAGAAGGACCCTAGTACACAGAAATACCCAGGACAACGACATTGGGAAGCTGAAAATGGTAGATCTCTCACGCATTGGGAATGGGAGGACATCTACTATAGGGCACATCACACAGCTAGAAATATAGCAAGCGTGGAATCCGCAACTAAAATTGTTACATACTGGTATCTTACACCTGCACGTATTCACAAAGGCGACCCTTCATGCAACCCTAAGTGTTGGAGGGGTTGTGGCGCCCTAGGCACCCTGACACGCATTCTGTGGGAGAGGCCGAGGTTTACACATTACTGGGGGGGCAGTGCTAAAGGACATCGACACACATCTTGATACCCAGCTTCCCTGCTTCCCGGCACATATGTTATTGGGCCTCTCCTTACCTACCCTCTGAAGTCCAGTAGGGGGCGATGCATATGTTTGGCCTTGGACGCGGCCACCCAAAACATACTCACCTATTGGGGACACTGATGCTCTTCTCACACACCTAGGATAGATAGATCACCTCTGGCACATCTTAGGAACAGAGAAGATCACTCTGACACGAATGAGCCAAGCTGATTCTTTCTACATGTTATGGACCCTTTTCTGACGCTCCTCTCTACGGGTTTTAGGGAATTGACATGCCCCAAATATCTCTGGCTCCTGAGGCTCCTCGATACACAGCCTCAATACAGTGAACCAGGTCTTGAAAGGGTCGAAGTTCTAGTGTTTTATCTCATTCTTGCTGTATTATTGGGTAAATGTGCTCCCTGGGGGAGGGGCGGTTGTTGTATTTATTTTTCATTATGCTCTATATTTTTCACTGTTAATATAGTTATCATTATACACTCCTGTATATTGTTAAATGTCAATAAAAATTATTTAAACCAAAAAGAGACATTTTATAGGATTCTACAAACCTTCCAGTCCATTTGAATTATCCCCTTGTTTGAAGACAGCACAAAGTAATCATAGGGGGCATCAATAGTGAAAAAAAGTTTTAGGACGAAGAAGCATGCTTTCTGTTCTGGTTGTATTCGGTTTGTATGTTTTGGGCTGTCATTTCTTGCTGCTGACAAAACACATAATCCCATTTTTTGTCAATGAGACTTGAACATTGTCTGGGCTTAACTTTTCAATGCTTGAACATAGCCATCTGCATGTGAACGGTGATCAAATAAGGGTTTTCAAAGTAGGGAGAACTATGGTGCTTCACATACATACTGCTTTGATAAACTTTGATCTGTTTGCAGATTTCAACAAAGCTTGTTTCATTTCTGTTTCAAACTATGCCGCAGACCCTTGACGTTTTGGAAAGTACCAAAGCTCAAATCACCCAGAAACTCCTGAGGTAATTGCGTAATTTCAGTGGCCCTGGTTAGAAGTCTCACTGTGAATGTATTCTTGCACACTTCCTCACACCAGCCTCTTTGTATATGGAGTGAGTTCTGAGCTCCCCCTGCCCCCCCCCACCCCCATGGCCTCCTCCTCTGAATGCCTTACTACCACCCAATAGGTGTCCCTCATTTCTCCATAGCCCCTCTCTCATACATTTTGTTTTAAAGCATTGGTAAAGTAAAAGCTGGCTTTACTAATCCACTCAGCAATCCACATAAAATACAGATTGGTTCTTTACAGGAGGCGAACACTCAGCGCTACTTTATGGTATATCAAAACTGCCACTAGACAAAACTCTAATCTCTCTCTGGCAGGAACATTCATCAAGAGTTATCTTTTAATTTTTATTTGTGCCTGAAAGTTGGACGCTCACAGAACTCTGCAGGTCCTTTTAAATCTTAAGTTTTTGGTAAAAACAGAATGCCCCGCACCTCCCCTGAGGTCAATGCCCACCTCAAGGTCAGCACCCAGTATAACTGCACTGGTTCCACTGCCCTAACGCCGGCCCTGTCTGTTTGATTTAGATCTTCATGGTGCTCCGCAAAACCCTACTGCTAGTTGATGTACATCAAGGCAGTGTGGTTGGTCTTCTAGTCTATACACTGCCTCTCCTGCTCGCTACTCTGGAAGCCAAAAGAATTTGTAGTGGATTAGTTTAGGGAAATATGAGTACAGTATAAGTAAGAGTTAATTTGAGCAGAGAGGATATGTGCGTTTGCTAGCTGGATTGAATAGTGTACTGGAGGGATAGAAGAGGGAAGAATCCAGAAGAGTTATTTGGGAGTTTCTATTAGTAGGATGAGGCTTGGGATGAGTAAAGGAGAGATGGAGGAGGGAAGAGTTGGTAGAAAGGGGTTAGGAATATAGTAGTAGACAGGGTTTTGGATGAGTCAAAGATGAGATAAAAGAGGGAAAATTTAGTAGGGTTGTTTGGGACATCATAGTAGTAAATTGAGATTTGGGGTGAGCCAGGAGCGATAGAGGAGGGAAGGGCTTAGGTAGGGTTATTTTGGAGATTATAGGACTAGAATGGGTTTTGTATGAATCAGAGTGGGGATGGAGGATAGTTTGATAGAGGTATAGGGTGATGGGGGACAGAGTAAAGCTTACAAGAGAGTAAGATTTTGTTCTCTTGTACAATAGGACTAATGCAATAAATTGATATGTAAATACATGGTAAGGGAATATGTGTAAGGAATATAATAATTGATATAGTTTGAGATTTAAAGTTGTATTGTATAAACACAGACTTTCAAGATTAACAATATTTGAAGTTAATTTAACTGTGTACTTTTATAACATTATTTTACCGTTCCTCAATATTTCAAAAGCGAAATGCTTAGATAGTTAAGATAAAAAGGCTCATTGTGATATATAAAATAAAAACAGATATTCATAAGTATCTAAATATAACATCTTAGCTAGGAACTATGCAGTGACCTATGAACATGCTAATCATAGATTAATATTCACATATATATGTGTGTATATACACACACACCACACACACACACCACACACACACACCACACACACACACCACACACACACCACACACACGCACCACACACACACACACACACACCATGTCTTCGGAAGTCATTATGCACATAATGCCCAGGAAATCAGTGCCCAAGCCTAGCACTTCACTCACGGTTGCTGGACTTGTTATCAGAATGTAAAGCTGGAGTCCTGTGCTATCCGCGCTCAAACAGAATAAGGAACAATAGGCGCTGATCTTGCTGCTGGTTTTTTGCTTGCCAATTGGGGCAGAGGGAGAAAGGTATTTTTTTTTCATCATTCAGCGTGTGTTGAGTGAAGAAGTCAATGGTGAATTGCCTAGCTAGGCCCGAGGTCGGGCAGAATTTAAAGTCCATGATCAGCAGGTTATTTTAAGTTTTACCATCAGGGGATGATGCATATTAGTCACCGATGGGTCGTTAAACCTGTGTCAAAGCTCTGATCCCGGAGCTCCTAAGGAGACATCTGAACCTGATGGCTGAACAAAGCAATTTAACAATGGAGCCAATGACCATGCACAATACAGGCTGTAGAAGCAGTCACTAAACCTTGTGACTCAAGACATTTTGAACAAAGACAGCTTGCAACGTCCGAGCCCAACACTAGATGGTAGGAGTATGCAAAACATATGTATCTATGCTAAGTCTCTCTGCATCTGACCCAATATTAAGAATGAAATGGGTGGGCGGCGTGGCCAGGCAAGATGGCCAACAGGATGTGTTCATGGACAGCTCAAAGGCCGCCCTGCTGAAATCTTGAATAGTCCTGTCCCTGTGGTATACAAGTAGCTGATTACAGGACCGCCTCCCAAACATTTATTTTGAAGGAGCGGGCCGCCTTTCGGCCAATCCAGGGGAGGAGTTGGACCTTTAGGCCATGGACCGGTCCATGGCGTCCGTGTGGAGGGCTGGACCAGTGAGCCACTGCGGGTGATTGCTGGCTTGCCTGCTGGGGGTCAGAGCACAGCAGAGGTCGTGGCCTGCACAACCACCTCGTTGGTGGTGTTACTACAGGAGCTGCTTTCAGATCAGAATTAATATTGAGCCATACCGTGAAAGCGAGGGGTGACTAGTGATTAATTGTCCACAGTAAACATTAATTAACAGAATGACCAGGCTAAAATCTAATCTACTTTATCTAGGAGTCATCTCATTGTAAAAAACACATAACAATATGAGAATCCCTCATGCCTGTTGAAATAAAACCTCCTTAGCGCACGCGAATCATCAGAGGTTTTATTACTCACAGTGTAATGGTGAGCCTGTCTTTCAGATTCACATTTCCTGACTGAACAATTCTCCTCACATTGAATGCATACTCGCGAGGTAGGCGAAATGTCTTCATCAGGTGATGCTTTTCTCCAGTTCACAACTTGAGAGAATCGTACTCTTGATGTTAGTATAATGCCTTCTAAATCCATGTCCAAACTTAGGGTGTCAGAAGTGGATAGGAAAGAGTATCACAACAGCAATAGAAGAGTAAATGTGTGTTTGATGGCTTGTTTAGCTGTAGATACACATGCTCTGCATACTCCTGCCATCTAGTGTTGGGTCCGGATGTGTACAAGTAGTTTTTTTCCTTCTTCGAAGAAGCTTCTCAAGTCACGAGGTAAAGTGACTCATCCTCTCTTTTATAATGTGCATAGACATAAGCTCCATTGTTAGATTGTTTTCTTGCCACCATTGTGTTTGGGCGTGTTCTTCGATGATCTAGTTTGAGACCGTTTTTGTGCTGCCTTGAATCCGTTTTGCACCTTGATTCCTATCAGCATTGTTTTCGCACAAGTTTCCATCTTTCTCTTCAAAAATAAAGAAAACCGCTACTCATCAATTAGATGTTTCCGTTCGCGGCCATCTTTCTCATCTCTTCAGATTCCACTTACGATGCGTTGCTAATGGAATGGACTCTTTTTCGGTTCTGTCCCATCTGCCAGGCAAAATATCCGCGCACAGACTTCCTTCAGGTTTGTAACTTGTGTCTGTCTCCCGACCTTGATGAAGACAACTCTGAGGCCTGTCAAACATTTTGATCGAAGAGGATGTTGCGGCATCGCAGAGCTCATCGAAAGAAGATACAGTGTAAAAACCTCAAGGAGACCCTGACATCTAGAGTCTCAATCCCACTGAACAGGAAGAGGAACTGTATGAGCCCACTGCAGCAGAAGAGGTCTTTTCCAGTCTGGGCTCAGAGTCAGACTCCGAAGTGGCGCTTGGTTTGCAGACCTAAGATCAGGACAGCATGCACTGAATACACATGCCCCTGTCCAACCTACTAAAAGACATTTGTCTCTGAAGTAAATCTTCAGCTCATGGGCCACCACTGGCAACAGGCCATAGTTTGACACCGAACATCAGCAAAGGATGCCCCGCCCTCAGGCCTGGCACCTAAAGCCAAGCCGAATTACACCTCAACTGTACTGAACCAACCAGTCTCTGTGCCAAGCCGGCCATCTTACTCCTCGGCTCCAAAAGGTGTAATCCATACCACTTTGGTACCGACCATCTCGGCAACTAAACAAGCCCACTTTGAAATGGAAAACTTTTGACTTGGCACCAGAACAAATCGAAGAGACGATGGCAGAAAGGATTGACCAGAGACAAAAGAAAATACACATCCAGCCTTCTACTTGGATGTATTATTGTAAAGGCAGTGCAGTTGGCGCCTTCTACATCAAAGCACCAGCTTAGCTTTGAGGAGGCAATTGAGCTGCCAGTACCTCCTAAAAAGAAAAGATATTGGCCCTAGTCCTTTACATCCACCTTTCCCTGCTTATTCATCATCTCCTCTTCCTTCCTCACCACCAACACCTCCTTACCACATCACTCACTTGATGACATAGGTGATGAAACGCCTTTAGGCTCCTGATAGAAATGAGTTCTCTAATTAGCAGTCGATTTGCACCCTTTCCAAGTAGGGACGCTCACTCTAGTCAGGATAAGGAAGATACCCACTCATACAAACCCTGCTCACCCCCTTGGTAACTTGGCACAAGCAGTCAGGCTTATGTCAGAAGCAATGTGTAAAGCATTTGCACATAACACACAGTAACACAGTGAAAACACTACAAAAGGACACCACACCAGTTTTAGAAAAAATGCCACTATTTATCTACTTAAAAGAAGACCAAATACAATATAAATCCAACATACAGTAATAAAAATATGAATTCTGCAAGATTTACTCAAAAATAAAGTTCCTTGAAGTCAGTAGCTCCACCTGGGGCTATCATGGGGTCGTGATCAATAAAACCAACAGTTCAGGCCAGCCACGTTATCGGGAAGACCCGCAGACAGTACCTTAGATTTGTAGGGCGTAGTGATCCTTGCGGTGGGCTCTGCAGAGTGGCATCGCTGACATTGCGATGTCTGTTCCAGAGTCGGTACAGGAGTCATCGGGCCTTTGAAGTTACATGCGTTCAGATCAAACTCTGGACTGATGAAGTCAGGAGCGCTGGCGTGGATGACATTGGGGCTGCGGTGCGAAGTGGGACTATGCGACGTGCGGTGCCCAGAAGTCACGGTGCAGGCAGCGGCTTAGTGACAGCATCCAGCGGCATCGGTGAGACCAGGGCTGTGGTGTGAAGCGGGGTGGTGCAACGTGCGGTGTCCACAGGTCACATTGCAGGCAGCGTCCTCGTGATTGCGGAAGCGCTGTAGTCGGTAGGCTCAAGCCAGCGGTGCAGGACAGTGCTTTGTGACCCTCACGAGCGGTGTTCACAGGCCACGTGCAGGCAGGGATGCCTGGTGACGACACTGGAGCCGATAGTGCTGGCGTTGGTGGACGGGGGCTGCAGTGCGGGACGGGACGGTGCTTCGTGCTCCTCACGAGTGGTGTCCACAGGCCACTGTGCAGGCAGCGATGCCAGTGTCAGCAGGAGCGTCATCAGGAAGGCCCAGGCCGCGGTGTGAGCAGCGGCTCATGAAGTCATCTGATGATGGCGTCGGTAAGACCAGGGTTGCGGTGCGAAGCGGGGCAATGAGACTCCGTGCGGCATTGGCAGGTCACGTGCAGGCCAGCGGCATCGTTGGCGGCGGCGCTGTGGTTTCTCCTTTTGAAGAGCACAAAACACACAGTTCCCAGTGCTGCAGGTCGAGGAAACTGAAGTCTTTGGTGTCCCTGTGACTTACAACAGGAGGCAAGCTCTACTCCAAGCCCTTGGAGAACTTTCTGAAGCAGGGCACACATAAAAGTTCACCCTTTGCACTCTTTTCCGGCAGAAGCAGCAACTGCAGGCCAGTCCAGCAAAGCAGCACAGCAAAGGGACAGTACTCCTCCTCCTGCTCTTCAGCTCTTCTCCTTGACAGAGGTTCCTCTTGATTCCAGAAAGATTCTAAAAGTCTGGGGTTTTGGGTCTTCCTCTAATACCCCTTTCTGCCTTTGAAGTTGGCAAACTTCAAATCAAAGTCTCAAGTGTTTGCAAGATCCTTCCTTGTCCAGACCAGGCCCCAGACGCACACCAGGGAGTCGGAGACTGCAGTGTGTGAGTGCAGGCACAGTCCTTTCAGGTGTGAACGACCACTCCTCCCTCCCCTCTAGCTCAGATGGCTCATCAGGATATGCAGGTTACACCCCGCCCCTTTTGTATCACTATCTAGAGAGGTGCAAAACAGCCCAACTGTCAAACTGACCCAGACAGACAATCCCCAAACTAGCAGAGTCACAGAATGGTTTAAGCAAGAAAATGCCTACTTTCTAAAACTGGCATTTTCAAACAGACAATTTAAAAACCAACTTCACTAAAGGACATATTTTTGAATTGTGAGTTCAGAGAACCTAAACTCCACATTTTTATCTGCTCTCAAAGGGAATCTGCGCTTTAAGGATATTTAAAGGCAGCCCCGTGTTAACTTATGAGAGAGACAGGCCTTGCACAGTGAAAAACAAATTTGGCAGTTTTTCACTGTTAGGACATATAAAACACACTAATATATGTCCTACCTTAAACATAAACTGCAGCCTGCCCATGGGGCTACCTAGGGCCTACCTTAGAGGCGCCTGACATGTAGTAAAAGGGAAGGTTTAGGCCTGGCAAGTGGGTACACTTGCCTCGTCGAATTGGCAGTTTAAACCTGCACACACAGACACTGCAGTGGCAGGTCTGAGCCATGTTTACAGGGCTACTTATGTGGGTGGGCCAACCAGTACTGCAGGCCCACTAGTAGCATTTGATTTACAGGCCCTGGCACCTCTAGTGCACTTTACTAGGGACTTACCAGTTAATCGGATAGGTCAATCATGGATAAACCAATCAACAGTACAATTTACATAGAGAGCATATGTGTTTTAGCACTGTTTTAGGAGTGGTAAAGTGCCCAGAGTCCTAAAGCCTGCAAAAACGGGTCAGACACAATAGGAGGAAGGAGGCAAAAAGACTGGGGATGACCCTTCAAAAAGGGCTAGGTGCAACAGCTCCCCACTATCTTATACAGGGGATCATAAAAATAGAGATACTATATAACAGTCACCCACAGATCCATGGGTCACTCATGATATTGCCCCCCCCCCCCCCCCTCTTGGGCATAATGACCCAGACTTCTACCTAATTAAGCCCTCGCCCTTGCATGATGCAACATCATTCCAGGAATTATAGCTAGGGCAGCTGCATACCATCAGATTCCATTGTATAAAGATACTATTGAGGATGACTTTTTTTTCTAAACTTTGTCTTCTTCCACAAGGGTATGTTAAAGGGGATGACACATCATGCGGAAGAAATCTTTAAAGATCCAATACATGTATGCATTATAACACCAAGAGTGGACAAAAAATATAGGGCTGTGCCCTCAGACCCTACATACATTAAGGGCCAGATCCCTTCAGCTTCTTTGGTATTATCAAATGCACGGAAAAGGGCAAACTCCCTAACATCAGCAGATGCCTGATAAAGAATCGAAGCTAATTGATGCTTCGGGTAAAAGGGTTGCAGTCCTAGCAGCTAATCACTGGCACATAACCAACACAAAAGGGCTTTTGGCAAGGTCTGACAGAAGCCATTGGGATGAATTTGAGGAACTCATTTAGCATATGCCTGAAGGGTATAGGAAAAAAAGTAAGGTCAACAAATTGTATAGGAGTTGAAACTGATCTCCAACAATTTGTTTAGATGTGCCCTTGATGGAGCAGACACAGCGGATGACAACCCTGGTTTCAACTAGCACTTCTAAATACCCATTCTGACCAGGCACATCTATCTGGCACACAAGTAGGCCAAAAGTTAGACAAAATTTAAAAAAAAGATAATGAAGTTGGCAAATCTATGGGGTAACTTCAAACTCTCACTCCTCATGGCTCTGATGGGCACCCCATCTACAAACAGGGCACCAAACCAGCATCATCAGATGCCTCTATCTCTTCCTATAGACAACAGCATTAAACATCCCCATCCAGGGGTTTAGATTGAGGCACATCTGAAGGAAACAATTCAAAAGGGCATGGCAAAGCTGCCTCTACTCACACCAATCCCCCCAACCTCTAAACAGTGACTCTTTCCATGTCTCCCAACTATATGTCGTAAGACGTCTACAACAGTTCTTTCCCGCCTGGAAAAACATAACAGATAAGTGGGTGTTGGATATTATCCAAAATGGCTATTGTCTGGAGCACATAAACACCTCCAAACACCCCACCTCACAGACGCAGTCTCTCCACAGAGCACTTAATCTTGCTCAAACAGTAGGTACAGGCTCTTTTGATCAAAGGGACAAGAGAGCCCGTTCCTCTTCAACAGCAAGGCTCAGGAGTATATTCAATAAATTTCCTCATTCCCCAAAAAAGACAGTTGACTTTGTCCTATAGTAGACCTCAGGCCACTAAATAGTAACATACTATCAGAACACTATCAAATGGTGCCTCTACAGGATGTGATTTCCCTGATACAACAATACTTTTTAATGTCTGCACTAGACCTAAAGAATGCTTATTTTCACATCCCAGTACATCCAGGGCATCACAAATACAATAAATAGGTTTATGATAGCAGGAACACATTTACCAGTTCAAAGTGCTCACATTCGGAGGTCGCTACTGATCCTCGTGTGTCCTCCAAATGTCTAGCGGTAGTTGGAGCACATCTGTGCAGACAAAATATTCTTGTCTTCCCATGTATGGGCCATTGGCTCATCAAAGCAAATATGAGTCAGTTGTGTCTGCAACATACTCAATCCACTGTACAATTTCTTCATCAGTTTGGGTTTACAATCAACATACAAAAATCTCACCTTCAACCTTCGGAAATTCAACAGTATCTAGGGGCTATTCTTAACGCACAGCTGGGATTAGCCTACCCCAATACAGCCAGGGTCCACAATATCACAACTCTGATTCAACAATTTCATCTCAACCGACGCATGATAGAACATTTCAAAGACTTTTAGACATGATGGCATCTATTATTGCAAAATTGCCACATGCCAGACTACGTATGCGGCAGCTGCAAAAGTGTCTGGCAAGTCAGTGGTCACAGGGTCAGTTACTGGATCTAGTGTTGGTAGACAGCCACACACATCACTCTCTGCAGTGATGGAACACACAAAACCTTTTGATAGGACAGCCGTTTCTAGGCCCTGTTCCCCAGATCACACTCACAGCAGATGCATCACTCTCAGGATGAAAAGTACACTTACAGAATTTCACAGTTCAGGGTCTCTGGGACACCAACATCAGACTCTTCACATCAACTATTTGGAGCTTCAGGCATATCACCTGGTACTGTAAGCTTTTCTAACACATCTGAAAGGCATAGTTGTCTTTGTCTGGACAGACAACACAACAGCCATGTTTTATTTACAAAAACAAGGGGGGTGGGGACACTCTCTACAGTTATCATGTCTATCTCAGGAGATTTGGCATTGGGTAACGTTCAAAATTTACCTATTAACGGAACACCTTCCCAGGGATGGACAATGACTTTGCTGACCTCCTCAGCAGGATGCAGCAACAAGTGCACAAATGGAAACTCCACCCATGAACCCTTATCCTATACTTACATAGGTGGGGGGTTTCCACACATAGACCTGTTCGCGACAGCAGGCAAAGCAAAATACCCAAACTTCACCGCCAGACTCCCAAACCCACTATCCAACGGCAATCCTCTGGATGAATTGGTCAGGAATAATTGCCGAGGCTTTTCCACTTCTCCCTTTCCTTCCGTATGTGGTTCGGAAGCGCAGGCAAACTTACAAATCAATATGTCTGCATTTAGCTGTAGGTGCTGCCTACCTCCAGAACAGACAACATTTATCATGTTTTAAAGGACCAATTATCAAGGTATTTATGGAAGGAGTCAGAATAATTTCACCCACAGTTCCCACTACACATGCCTGGAATCTCAACATTGTACTTACCAGACGTATGTGTCCACCATTTGAACCCTTGCATAACTGCACTTTTCAATTTATCTCATGGAAAGTAGCCTTTTAATAGCAATCACTTCACTAAAAAGTGTCCATGAGCTCCAGGCACTAACTTTGGAAGAACCTTTCTTTCAAATACACAGGGATATAGGGTAGTTCTACAAACAAACCCAAAATTTGTTCCAGAAGGCGGTTCTGCCTTTCCATCTAAACCAGTCAGTTTAATTACCAGTTTTCTTCCTTCCGCAACCCACTTCGTTTGTAGAAAGGGCCCTTCACACACTAGAAGCTGATAAAAGGGCGTCAAAGCATTTGCCTGAAATATAACCTTGCTATGACGACTTTTGTGAAAAGGGAGGAGGTGCACTTTATTGCTGATAAGAACATATTCAAAAAAGGGTCCTTGACAAAACCTTTCTAGAAAAATAAGCATGCGTTGCTGCTGATGGGGCCCATGTGCTTTATAGACTTTAATATGTCTGTTATTTGCTTCCAGTGGCCGTATTTTCATTTTACTCAATCTGTTTACCTTTAAAAGACATAATCTGCGTTCCTACATTTGGCATAAACTGAACTTTTTTTTAACAGCTTTTTATTGATTTTTACGTAAAGCAAAGCAAAAGCTCAGCCTGGCGTACAGAGTACCAAGAGCATAATCCCAATGGTGTTATCTGTCCATAGTCTAATCCACAGCATTCTACACATGCCCCATAAGTCAAACAGCTCTTCCCACTGGTCAAAGCAACCAAGGGGTTGCCATGTCCCCTCCCTACCCCGGAAACTCAACCCAATGTAGGCTCAAAAGATCTCAATTCTTTGTCTGGGAGCCATGGCCTAGATGGGCAGGGTCTATCTGAATCCCTCTGTGGTCTGCCCACTCTTCCCGTATTTTTAGGGTTTGAGGAAGAAATTTCCATAAATGGAACTTTTCAACTACAAGTGGGCAGGCTATCCCCAAGTGAAACCTACACGTGTGCTGAAAAAGCTGTTTTCCATTCATTAATAGATCTAGTGCTTAGCTGAAAGTGCCTGCACAGATGATGTGCAGAAAATTGGCTCCAAATAGTAGTTAATATCAAATGTGCTTAAACCCTCTTTGGTGCACTTTTATTTTTTTGTTTGACTGCCTGAAGAGGAGAGTAATGTAAAAACAAAGGATAAAAATAATTGTAACCTATTCTCACTCAGCAGTCATATCCCTCCACAGTAATGATGTGTGCATTAAATATGGATTTATTTTCTATTACCCTTTTATGTGATGGGTTTTTCAGTTTCTTGCTTGCATTGGAGCTGAGTGAAATTATATAATTGTGATTTATTTCATATATGGTTTTTAATCATGGAGAAACGTCAAACTCATAAAAGCTGAGCTCGACATTACAGTGGAATAATAATTCTAAAGCAGGTGTGTGACAGAAAATAACTTATCAGCTGTGATGAGTATTTTGAGCTCCAGGGTGATCATCATTCAGCCTGGCTATTTACATTTGTTTTATTATGTGAATGAGATCTCAGCCCAAATTCATGTTTGTTCTTTCCCCAAGAATATGTTTGCTCGCCAAGTTAGATGCAACAAAATTTAATTAACTTCAAAATATTTGGTGGTGGCAGTAGGCCTGAGTAATCCGAGGTTACTTCTAATAGTGTCTGAGGAATAAAAGCCTTGGATAATGGAGCACATTTTCTTTGTTGGACTCCCTATAGAGGTTACCTTGATGTACCAAAGCATTCTTTGGTTATGCAATTTACAGAACCTCCAGTCATCACATTATCTCAATACACATACATGATATATGGAAATATATGGTTAATGTGCCCATACTTCTGGTCTTCTGTCCAGCATCTGCCAGTTCACTTGCTTTTGAAGTACATCTTCTCTGACTATTTGCAAACTTTCGTACAATCCATGAACTTGCTGTTAATATTATATAAATGGTGTTCTAATACGTTATACAATTTTTTCTACATCTGTATAGGGTGACATGAAATCCAACATGTATGGTAGTCAAGGTATTGCTATTTTATGTAAGTTGAGAAAAATATCTAGTACTTTTGATTCAATTTAAGAGATTTAAAATTGTCATTATGTGTGCAAATTGTGAAAATACAATTTAGCAATTTGGAGTCATATATTTTTTGCTCAGGCTGGTTGAAGTAGAAAAATTTCTTGCTGAGAAAAAAATTGCTGCTTGAACCAATGCTTCTGTCAAATTTTACACAAAATATGCCCTCTCCTGAAAATTTCTCACAAGTTACCAGAGGACAAAGATGTGTGTTAGCTAAGTTTTATATGGGTTTGTGTAGCTCACTATCACTGTGAGGGTATCCTGGTGCTTCACCAATGGTGTGAGGCTATCCCTGGGGAAGGGAGCACTTACACAAAGAGCCAACCAAATCTTCAGCCTCTTACAGAATTTGAGAAGAGAGGGGAAGATTCTTTTGTAAAGTGGTAGGTTGTTCCAAGCTTTAGGGGCAATGTCTGAGAAAGATCAACCTCTTGATCTGCTTTTGTCCATCGGTGTAATATGTGCTAGTAGAAGTCTGTCACAGCGGAGGTGCCTGAAGCTTTGGTGGAAATGTATTCAGCTCCTCAGTTGTGCTGGGCCTGTTGTGTAGTGCTTTGTTTGTGTGGACAAGGAGTTTGAACTGTGTACACTTGTATATCGGGAATCACTGGCGCTCTACCAGGTGTGGTATGATGAGATCAGCATGGGAGGTTGAGGACGAGTCTAGCAACTGCGTTCTGGATGCTCTGCAGTCTTTTTGTTAGTTGCTTTGTGACTCATGCATAGAGGAAATTCTCATAGTTCAGTCTGCTGGTGATGAGGGCTTGGGTAACTGACTTCCTGGTGTTGTTTGGTAGCCACTTGTAGATGTTACTCAGCATCTTTAGAATGTGGAAGCACGATGCAGTTACAGCGTTGACCTGGACAGACAGGTCACCAGGTGGAGTTTCACAGTGAGGCATCTTTATGAAAGATCACCGATTCTGTCTTGTCAGTGTTCAACTTAAGACAGGTTGACTAAATCCAAGTTGCAACTTTTGGTCATGCAGGTGGTGAAGTTGTTTCTTGTGCTGGGCGATTTGCCCAATAGGGACAGTATCAGTTGTGTGGTGTTGGCATAGGAGAGAATGTCGATGTGTGTGTGGATGAGATCAGACAGTGGGTTCAAATACATGTTGAAGATGGTCGAGCTGAGAGGATCCTTGAGGTACTCTGCAGATGAGTTCCCAGGCATCTGAGGATTAAATTGACATGGTGGCTGTTTGGGTTCTTCCAGCTAAGAATGTGTATATCCATTGGCGCAATGGTCCTCGAATACTAGTCTCTTGATCAGGATGGAGTGGGCAACTGTGTTGAAGGCCAATAAGAGGTCCAGCAGGATGAGGGCTGTAGTTTCTCCTCTGCCTAGGATCATTGGGATATCTTATGTTACTGCAGTGAGGACTGTCTCTGTGGTGTATTTGAGACTGAATCCTAATTGTGTGGTGTTGAGGAGTTGGTGATTGGCAAGATGTCTGTTGATGGCTTTTTCTAGGACCTTGGCTGGGTAGGCTTGTAGGGAGATTAGTCAGTAGTTTGCACAGTTGGCCAGGTCTCTGAGCACATTGACCACTGCCTGCTTCTTGGCTTCCTAAAATGTGGCTGTTGATGGAGTTCTTGAGGATGAGGGCTTTGCTGATGTGGGTGAGTCCTTTGTTGAACTCAACTTTAGGGCAAGAATATGACGGAGTGCTTAAGCTTATGTTCTTCATGATTGTGGCAGTTTTGTCTGTAGTGATGGTGTTCCATATAGTCAGGGAGTGTTCTTTGACCAAGGTCCAAGGTCGCCAGGCTGGCAACAAGGTTGTCAAGTTGAGGATCAAAGCTGTGATACAACTGATTTTGCTGCTGAAAGATTGTTTCACAGTTATTGAGATGGGGCGATTATGCTGGCAGTGGCTGCTGGTTTGATGATGTCCTTACTAATCAAGAAGATTTCTTTGCTGCTCTTGGAGTCAGCATTGACACAATCTGCTAGTATTTTCCTCTTTAATTTCTCGGATTTGGAGGTAGTAGCGCCTCAGGGCAGATTTCAGGATGTTCTTTTCTGACTTTTCCTGGCTTGTTCTCCCAACTACATTCTAGCTGCTTTCAGTTGCACTTGATCTTTCTAAGTTATTCCATGTGCCAACTGACTCGAGTCTATGTTCCTGCCGTTTAATTTTGCTTGTGAGGGGCCACGGTTTAGGGGCAGGTAGCGGTCCATTCATTGAAATTGTTGTTGTTTGGTAGGTTAGCAGTTTCTCGAGTGCGGTTCTTGGAAACGGCAGAAGCCCGGTCCTCCTTTGTTTTTCCATCTTCGGCGGGTTGGACCTGTAGAGCTGGAGTCCATGACTTTTGGAAAGACTAAGTCTGTGATGTTGGTGAAGTTGACGTTAGGTCCTGGGAGTCTGTAGACCAGAGTGCCACGTGAATTTCATTGTGAATCGCACTTAGAGGTGAGGTGCTCCATGTAGTTTTTCTGCAGGGATGATACAGCAGATGGTGTTCTTGACAATGATGGCGATTACGCCCTCCTCTTGTGTTGGCAGGCTTGTCTGATGATCTTGTATCCGGCGGCGATGGCACTGGCTATGTCCAGTGCTGATTTTGGAGTCAGTCATGTTTCTATGAAGAAAAAAAGGTCCAGCGTGGAATCATCCAGAAGGTCCCAAATCTGTGTGGCATGTTTATTGAGCGAGCAGGTGTTGAGGAGCAAGTTTCAAAGTGTGGAGTCGGTGCGGCTAAGGGCTGGTTTGAGTGTGCTTGAGCAGGTTGTGTGCTGTTAGTGTTGGTGTGGTGGGTGTTTTAAAGTAGTAAGATTGGGCGTGGAGTGTCGGTTGAAGCAGCATTAGGTGCAAGTGACGTCTCCTTCTGTGTTGAGTGGCGCAGCCGCAGTTAGGTGAGCATCAGCTGTGTTTGAGACCATGAAGGAGTGTTGTGGGGTAGAGGTGAGTTGAGGAGTGCCCATGTGATTCTGGTTCTAGGTCTAGGTGCAGACGGGCTTAGCTTTGGCGTGACGTCAGCACATCTGCCATTAAGTAGGTCCCTGGAGGGGTGTGTGGGCGGGGCTGACATGGGGGGCAGGAGTGGGACTCAGCTAGTGGTGAGGAGCAGGTAAGAAGCGGGGGGGAGGAGGGAGCAGAAAAGGGCAAGAAAGAGGACCGAGGTTGAAGACAGGCAGAAAGCACAAAGCAGAGACAAGGGTACATACAAGAGAAAAGAACTGTAAAACCAAGGAAAAACAAATGAGAAACACCTGTTGCATTAACGACTTTGGCGCAGTTCTACACAATTTGCTTTCCCACCCACAGGTGACACCAGTGAACCTAGTTCAGTGCTGAATGTGAAAAAAAGGTTTTTGTAGTCCAGCACAACCCTATCCAATACTTTTTTTTTTTTGTTTAAATATGTTTTTAATGCTTTATCAGCCAGTTGGCAACATTCAAATAAAATACAGGAAATTACACTCTGTTTCAGCGTTCATATACATAGTAGATGTCTTGTTTACGCATTTTACTGTTCTTATGCGAGCACTCTGTCTCCCATCAGGAGTACTATAGAGTGAACTTAACGGTACGCAATTCACTCACATGTGTAGAGTTATTAGAGAAATCGAGAAACAAAAAGAGGAGAGCTAAAGATGATGGTTAGAGCGGTTCGGGCAGTCGTAGCCAGGAGGGGGGGAAGGAGGTGGGAGCGGCGAGGAGCAACAAGGAAGAGCCGGATGCGGGGGGGGGGGGTTCGGTCCCCCCACTTAGCCTCGCAGCAGTCCCACATTTCAATCTGAGTGTCACCGCCGCCTGCGCGATTCCGCGGGGTTTCTAGAATAAAGCAGGGGTCCAGCCCGCATTCAAGAGGAGGGCGACGGTGCAAATATTACGGGCCGGGAGGGGGGATATCAGCAGCGCCCCGTGTCTCCAAGGGCCACCGCTTGCCAGTGCGTTGCAGCCCCCCAAAGGTGTATCTGGGCCATTCCCACATGGTGTGTTACAGTATTTATATTGATTCATGTCATATTTTGTGCATATCAATAAACATCTATGATAGTGTTTTTAAATTTTACTACTGAAAAGACCGATTATATCTTTTACTTGTTATTTTAGGGAGGGCGTTCGTCATTTTTATTTTCTGCGGCAGGAACAAACGAGTTCCAAGTGTCTAGGCCTTTGATCAGGATGCCTTTGTCCAATAGGTTCTTTAGTGTCTGCGCTTCTGCTTTAGCCCATCGGATCAGTTCCTCTCACCATTGGGCGACACTGGGAGCGCACAGTGCTTTCCAGTGCATGGCTATAAGGCGCCTGTACAGCACCAATGCCAGGGCAATACATTGATATGTTCGTTTGCGTTTTTTGGGACAAGGTCCTATGCCTAGTAGGCATAAGTTAGGGCTGGGGGATAATGTAGTATCTGTCCACTCTGCAAGTAAAGATATTATGTCAATCCATGTGTTTCTAATTGGGAGGCATTCCCATGTCATGTGATAGAAAGTGGCCTCGTCTGTGCCGCATCTGGGGCATTTCTGTGGCGATAGGGGGAACATGCGCGTAATGCGATGCGGTGAAAGGTATGTCTGGTGCACGTAGTTAAACTGCGTGTACCGGAAGCGGGGATTGCGAGACACTTGTAAGTCATTTTCATAGCCTGTTCCCATGAGTTTAGTGTTAGGGGTTCAGGTAACATGCCATCCCATCTATTTTTTGCCTGTTCCTGCTTGTGTTCGGACCGGGTTACTAGGATGTTGTGTATATTTGAAATGCTTGTTGGGACTGTGATGTTCCCCAACAACTCGTGGAGCAGGGGGGAAACATCAGGTTCCGAATTGCCGTTCTTCCACCAAATTCGCATCATCTGTCGCACTGCTCCGTAAGCTATGAATCCGCCTTGACCTAACGCATATTTATCAGCTAGTGCTTCATATGTTTGGAGTTGTCCGTCTTGGTAGATGTCCCCAAGTGTGTGTATGCCTCTGCTTACCCATGTGTTTAGACCCACCCTGGTCGCTATTTTCGCCAGTGTCGGTTGAGCCAGCAGTGGGATCCTCGGGGAGTATTGTGGGTTTTTGTCGCGCAACAATGCATATTGGCCCCAAGCCCAGTGTGCAGTAGTCAGCAGTATATTATGTGTGTGTTTGGGGTCGACGCGGTTCATGAGATATTGTATGACCTCGGTTCCGTCGAGGTCCAGTAACACCCTCTGTGTTTCCGCGCCGGTTGGGTTTCCAACCCAGTTAGATACCCATTGTATTTGGGCCGCTGCATAATAGGCTTCGAATTTGGGGGCCCCCAGTCCCCCCAGTTTAAGCGGTTGAAGCACTTTAAGCAACGCAACACGTCTGCGTCCATTGCCCCATATTAGATCCGTTAGTAAGCTGTTCAGTTGTTTGAAAAAGGAGTCAGTGCCATGAAGAAATAAATGAGGCGTGGTAATACTATCATCTTTGCTATGGCTACTCTGCCCATTGGAGACAGTGGGAGCGAGCACCAGAAGGGCAGGGAGCCCCTAGTTGATCTAATCACTTGGCCGAGATTACCATCTCTTAGATCACGATTATCATGGTATATATTTATGCCCAGATATTTAAATGTAGTGTAGCACCATTTCAAATCACCTGGGGTTGAGGGTGTTCTAGATAACTCAGGAACAGGGCGCATAGGGATTATGCACGATTTTGCCCAGTTCACCATTAGCCCGGCGACCGACCCAAATTTTGCAGGAGATCCAGAAGGCCCGGCAGGGCTGTAGCATGATCGCGTAGGAAAATCAATGCATCATCTGCATATAGAGATACTATCCGATGTATTCGGCCATCCAAAATTCCCCATGCTGGGGCCATTGTGCGTAAACGGGCGGCCAGTGGTTCGATAGCTAGTGCAAATAAGAGTGGGATAGTGGGCATCCCTGTCTGGTACCTCTTTCTATGTTAAAAGATTTGGAGATCGTGTCCCCTGTCGTGACCCTAGCCGTTGGGCTAGAGTATAACACTTTCACCCAGCCAATATATATTTGCCCAAAGCCCATGCGGCAAATTGTCTCTATTAGGAATGGCCATCCCAGCGTATCAAACGCTTTTTCTATGTCCAGTGACACCGCCACATGGTGTCCTTCGTCTTCAGGGGAATTCCCCATCAGGCGCAGTAAATTCCGGATGTTACTAAACGTGCTGTGACCAGGAATGAAGCCAGATTGGTCTTGGTGGACCAATTCTGAAACACAGGGAAGCAGACGGTTGGCCAGTATTTTGCCTAAAAGTTTGCAATCTGTGTTTAGCAACGATAATGGCCTGTACAAGCGTACGTCCAATGGGTCACGGCCTGCTTTCGGCAGTACGGCTATCCGCGCCTCGCGGCACGTGCCAGGGAGCTGGCCCAGTTTTAGAGCTTCCTTTAACATTGTTAGAAATGGGGTTAATGTCTGGGATGAAAATGTGCTGTAGTATTCAATGGGTATACCATCGCTGCCGGGTGCCTTGCCATGTGTTAATTGCTGCAGAGCTTGTTGGATTTCCGTTTTGTCTATTGGTTTATCTAGCTCTGTGGCCTGTATGGCTGTTAAGCGGTTCAGGGTAATACCGCTGAAGAAGTCATTTAATTGGGCGTTGGTGGGTGGAGGACGTGCCTGGTACAACGAGCTGTAGTACTCCCTGAAAGCGTTGTTTATCTCAGCCTGTGTATTAACTATCAATCCTGTCTCTAGCCGAATGGCTCCTATGGGAGGATTTCGGCGCTCATTGTTTATGAGCCATGCCAGTAATTTACCGGATCTGTCGCCTTCCGCATGTGTGCGGGCCATGTAATGCCGGTAGTCGAAATGTCTGAGTCGGTTATCCGTCTCTGTCCATTTGGAGCGTATGTTAGTGAGCTGCGCTTGTGTTGTCGTGCCTTTTGCAAATTCGCGTTCGGATGAGTGGATTTCTTGTTCTAATTTTCGGAGCTCGCGTGTGAGTGTTTGACGTACTCCTACTGTCTTTGATATACATACCCCCCTTATAACTGTCTTGTGTGCATCCCATTCAATAGCCCTAGAGCTAGTTGTCCCGTCGTTTAACGTGAAGTATGTTGAGATGTGCGTGGCTATGTCATCCCTGAAGGGGCGGGTCTTTGTAATAATTGGGTCTGTAGTCGCCAGGTTGGGATACAGGAGCGAGGTTTGCCCCATTTTAATTGTACTATAAGTGGGCTGTGATCAGAAATTACTTTGGCAGAGTAGTCGGCGCTCATAATTTTATGTGTTAGGTTCTGCGAGGTGAGGATGAGGTCAATTCGGGTGTGTAATAAATGTACTGGGGAATAATAGGAGTATTCTCTTTCATGTGGGTGCATATGCCTCCATATATCAATCAGGTGTCGTTCCTCCATCCATAAGCCCAACGTCTGGGAATTTTTCATTGTTGGAGCGGCCACTAGTGGGGGGTGTGATCTATCCTTATCTATATGGGGGACACAATTCATGTCCCCTCCCCATATACAAGGTGTGGTTAGGTCATTTGTTAATTGCCATATCTTTTTTTGTAGGAATTCACCTTGTTTAATGTTCGGAACATATAGTCCGTTTATCACGAGCTCCTCCCCATCTAACAGTCCTTTCAGTTGTACAAACCTACCGTCCTTATCCTTTATGCTGTGTTGTACTGTGTAGGGGACACCGGGGGCAATCCATATCAGTACGCCCCTGGCGAAGGAGGAATCACCAGCGCTATGTATTGACACTGTCCAGCGCTTTTCTAACCAAGCAACGTCTGCGGGAGTAATGTGTGTTTCCTGGAGTATTGCTATGTGTATATGGTGGCGTTTTAGGTGCACGTGTATTCTATTGCGTTTATTTGTTCCGGCCATGCCTTTCACATTCCAAGTTGTTATATTATATGTGAGCTCCTTTTTTATTGTGTTTTGTGGTGTCATGAGGAGCTATTCGAGCGGTTCCTGTTGTACCCATTTATGTTCCCCAGGCCCTCCCGCGGCGACCCCGCCACCCCCCCCCCTCCCACACGTCCACCAGCCACCCACGCGCCGTAGAGAAAGAAGAAAGCCCGTAGTGGGTTTGAAATAGAGAAGAAAACAGAGAAATATAACAACCAAAAGGATATTCGGACAATGTCCGTGTGTTAAACAAAGTGGCACAACTGGTGCCTAAAGTAGCATCCAGGGGAGTCAGTTCCATGCGGATACCGTTCGGTTGGTGGGGGACGTGGATTAATCGAGGTTGGGCCCTTGGGTGGCCCACCTACAGGATGATTCGTTGCCTCTGCTATCTCGCGTGTATTGGTACTGTGATCGAAGATTCAGTCAGTACTTTCAGTGTGAGTAACAACTTCTTCCACTCCGATGTCCATCATAAACCCCGGCGAAGAGTCACCGTGGCAGGGGGATTGTTCTGCTCCGGTAGCCACAGCGGCGGCGGCGCAGGCACCCGCCATGAACAACTATAGTTCGTCTGCCGTACGCGGGGTGAGTTCCGGGCCCGCCAGCAACGGGGATGTGGATGGGCTTGAGTCTCCCCCATGTGAAGCGGTGTCATTGGTATCTGTTTCGCTTCTAGTATCTAACATAGCGCGAGCAAATGAATTAGTATCTTTTAAGATTTGTGCTTGATCCATCGCCATTTGTGCCTTTGTGGGACGGGAAGAGGTTTTAGGTTTTTTCTTTTTTTTGGAGGTGGCGGTAGTCCATTCTTCCGTTTGTGTATCTTCCTTGGTAGGGTCAGCCAATCCTTTAGCATGGATCCTTGTCCATGCATCTTCAGGTGTTGGAAACATTAGGATTTTCTCATCCATGACTAAGCGCAGGCGTGCTGGGAACATGAGAGAGTAAGAGATGTCATTTTCTCGTAGTACTTGTTTGATCTTGACATAGGCACCTCTCCTACGCTGTACCTCCAACGTGTAATCTGGGTAGGCCGTTACCCTGCTGTTTTCCAGATTGATCTGGTTAGATGTTCTGAAGTATTGAAGGACCAAATCTCTGTCCCTGTAGTTTAAAAAACGCGCTATTAGCGGGCGAGGAGGCGCTCCAGGGTGTGGTGGTCTGTTCGGGATTCTGTGTGCCCTTTCTATCACTGGAGTTGTGGCTGGGTCTTGTATTTTGAGTGTGTTTTTCAGCAAGGTCTCTAAGAAGGCCTCTGCTTTGGGGGATTCAATTCGCTCTGGAATGCCGAGGAATCTGATGTTGTTACGTCTGGATCTCCCTTCAGCATCTTCAGCTCTGCGTTGCAATTGAGCAATGTCCAGTTCCATTTGTTGCATTTTAGATCTCATGTCGACTACTTCTGGTTGGACCATTTTTAGTGTCGTTTCGGTGCCATGTACCCTTTCTGTTAATTTGCGATGGTCAGCGCGCAACAACGAGACCTCCAGTACCGCGGCGTCAATTTTCCCTTCCAGTGATATTTTAGTATCCATTATTGCTTGCATGATTTTATCAAACTGGAGGGAGTGCGCACGTAATGTTTCGTTCAGCTGGAGAAGTGTGGTCGATTGCATGTCCACCTGGCCAGGTAGCGAGGGGGGGTCTCCATCTCCCATTGTCCCCGTTTTGGGGTGTTTGGGTTTAACCATGTTCTTCCTGTTGGTCCGGTTTGTTCTTTCTATTGTAATTAATCGCCGCCGGGGATATCCGTTTTTTTTCCCCTCCCTATCACGTTGTTGTTATTGTCTCCTGTTGGGATGAAGTCATCACAGTACTTGGTGGTGAGGTAATGTTCTAATTTATTTGGGCCCCTATTGCTCTGGCTTACTCCAAGACATAAGGGGGAAGAACATCCTTCTGGCCCCCCGAGTCCATCGCTGTACAATTTCAAGTTTTCTCTGATTGGAGGGCCGGGGGGTGGCCAAGTCCCTTTCAGGTAGTTATTCCCACATATCTCCCCCGGTGACTCCCAGGTCCTGTGGTCATAGGCCCAGTCCTATTCCAGGCGCTCCTTACCCCGTCCCAGTCGTCGTTCGTTCCATGAAGCAGGGCCCAGCTGGGTCGGGCGTGAAGCGTGATACACCTCGGGGGGAATGCCTGCGGCCCAGGTTCCCCAGAGACCACGTGGCCTCAGACAGTGGTAGTTCTAGTGGGGGCTCCACGCGGCACAAACAGGTAAGGCCTGTGGCTCCTCCTCAGGACCGCGCCATCGGTTACGCCCCCTCGTCTCCGGTCCTACGATGGGCACCGGATCCGGGATTCCCAGGGACTTGTTGATTCATCATGCGGGGCTAGCCGCTAAAGCCACTGTCGACGCGCGCGCCCACACGTGGCGATCAGGCGCCCCTCCAATGCGTCCAGCAGGGCCCGATCAGCACGGGCCCAACCTCCGGCACGGGGGGAAGTTCCCTGCTCCGCAGCCCTCCGCAACAGGCCGGGGAGCGCCAGCAGGAGTTCCAGGGGTCCGGGCGTCCTTGAGTTCCCACTCCCGTTCAAGCTTCGGCGCGTTCAGGTGAGGCCAGCGGCCCCACGCAATGGCGGCGGCGCTGCCTCCACGTGTCCGGCGCCTCCACGAGCGCCGCAGCCCCCGGGTCGGTTCTCTCCCAGGCTGTCCACGGGTGTTAGGGGAAGTCCCCACACCCGTCAGTCGTGTTTTGAGATGTGGCAGGGCACAGGATCATAGTTTGTTGGTGGGCCGTGAGCGGAGCTCCTCAGCTAAGCGTCCGCTCCGGCAGCCATCTTGGCCACGACCCCCAACCCTATCCAATACAATATTGAAATAGTCATTGCTTTTGAGTTACGAACCATCCCTATAAAGGGATTAGGGGCACTGTGGTAACCTACTCCCATGACAGGAATAATCTGTTTCTCATAATATCTTAAACAACTACAGAGGATATCATAAACATCCAGAAGGCACATTGTGAGTAATGAGAATAAAATGAAGATTAACATTGTTATCTCAAAACCTATTTCTGTGCGCTATACTGAGTAAGCATGAAGAGCAGAGCAACTTGTAGTCTTTAGTTTCTTAGCAAGAAGCAATCCACTGTATACCTTGTTGACAACTAAAGCTATAGTTAGCAGAGTAGTGAAGGCAGTGTTCCCTGTGAAGGGCACACACACTTTCGTAGCAGCCTTCCTTTGGGACTTGGCTCTAGCAGCACTGAGGAGATGTTGCATCATAGAAGTCTGCCAGCAGTAGTAAAGACAGTCTTCTAGCAGAATTTTAGGCAATAATCTGGGTGAAAGACCTTTCTAAATGTTCAAAAGGCAGTCCTTATATATTAAGTCTTATAGGGGATAAGAAATTCTGACATGAGGACATCAATTCAGACTACATTATTTTGACTGTATTGTCCAGACTTTGTTCTTATTTGCTTAGACATGGTGGCATGTAGACAGTTGACCCAGACTAATGTCGCATCAGGTGTTATATGTATGTCATCAGTCCGATGACCTGACACTTTCACAGTTCTTAGAAAGGTTAAGGTCAGACAATATCTGTATTAAATGGCAGTCATAACAATCATTCTGCATAAATGGAGAAAGATAGACTTCCATGTTCTAAAATGACGATCTTGACCTAAAATGATTCACAACCTAAAATTATGACTGGGTCTATCTAGAATGAAGCGAGATGAGTCAGACTTTAAAGGCTTTGTCCCACCAAAGAACAAGGGCACATATTGGAAAAATGCACTGAAATCAAGGGCACAAACATGAGGAACTCAATGAGAGAGGTACTTGTAACAAGGAAACAAATGAAAAAAAGGAGTGAAAAACAGTCACAAAATCAAAAACAGTGATGACATTTATGACGGGTGACAGAGCGAGGCAGGAGCCTCGAGGTGCTTGGGTCTGAAAGGGCCTTGATTTGTAGGAGGACTCGTCGCAGGTAAATCCTTGGGGGGGCACGACCTGTACACCTGCCTAATGGCTGGCATGCACTGATGCCACCATTATATAGGTTGGAGGAAGGAGAGTGAGCACAGGGGTCAGTGGACGGGGCTGAGAGTGGCATGTGAGCCGGAATGATTAGGAAAGGGTGAGCAGTGGGGAGCAAGTAAGGAGCGGTGAGAAGTAAGGGGACCTGAAAAGGGTGGTAAAGGGGAAAGAGACTTAAGATAGGCACAACATGTAAAACTAACTGAGAAAAGAGGAAAAAGCGGTGAGAAATAAGGGCATAAAAGAGAAAAGTTTTGAAGAACAAGGGCACAAACAAGAGAAAACCAGTGAAAGACCGTAGTGCATCATGGAGAAAAAGCTGTGAAAAAAATGGTGAAGCAAGCACACAAACGAGAGAAAACGCTGTGAAAAAAACTGCCCAAAATGGGAGCAAAACAGTGAACCCATGTTGGTAAAACATGGCACAAAACAACAGCAGTGGCCAAACAGAGGGCACAGAGGAGAAAGCAGTGGCAAGAACGAGCTATAGAGAGAGCAGTGTGGAGGGAGTTTCTAGGTGCTGGTGCCTGGTCCGAAAGTGCAGGGGAGGGTGTGGTCTTCTCTGCATGCGATTCTATGTGTAGAATCACATGCAGATGAGTAGAATAAAGAAAACAATGAACAAGATGCCAGGACATTTGGGATTTGCGAAGAAACAATATGATGAGGCTGTCCATGAGGTGAAACAAATAAACCTACATTATTTTCCTTTTTACCAACTTGCGTCGAAATAACTATTATTACGAATTTTGCAGAGGACAGGGAAGTTCTAGCAGGGGCTAGATCGAGGGGTGGGGTGAGGGATTGATCTGTGTCCCTGATATATGCCACCACTGTGATACACCTATAAGAATAAAGTCATTCTGAGGTGAGAAATTTCCATAAAAGGATATTGCCTTAATAAGGTCTGATGTCCAGTCCTGCTCTATGTAATCATAAAAGCTCCATAAGGTACAAATGTATTAATTGTGTGTTTGGTTTTCATCTGTCATCTTCTCTGAAGTGAAAATGTTCCAAATATTAACTCAACATAGATAAGTGTGTCTTCCTCTGCATTGCCAGTGCAAGATTAGCTGCCTGCAAAAGTTGTGTGTTCAAGGAGCTTACCAGGTCATGCTGTGTCTACGTGACCTTTTTTGACTAGATCACCCAAAAGGTATACTAAGTGGTTTAGGAGTAGGGTAATCCTTGTAAAATACCTTATGTTAAAGAATCTTTCTCCAGAAGATCTGGCATATTCAGCCCCCATTCAAATGAACACCCTGATCCCTACTGCACCAGACCCCTACCGCCTTGGGAGGGATAGTGAGGCTTACTGGCTACCTTGCCCTTCAAAACTTTCATAATCTCACCTGTGTCAATGTAGGTCTGTTTCAAGGTGTGTACGATTATGAAAGTAGACATGTAAACCTAGCACAGAAACAAATCATCTTGACTGTGCCTCTGACGAGCTACAATATTTCCAGCCTACCACAGCATTTGAGATTGACAAGTGTTTGATATAAAAGTGAAGTGTAATTGTAGAAATTTCAGGCGTCAAATATAGTTCAAGAGCAATTTGTGGGACTCTCAAATGAAATGAAAAATGACCCTCCGAAATTGAACAGTTTGTTTTGACTGTCACTTTCAGACCTCTTCTCATAATTCACTTTAATGCTGGTTTACGGCTAAATTCATCCAGCTACTTACTCTAGCAAACTGGAGAATGTGTAATGTGGCGTTGTCAGCATAGCACACTATTGGCATGCAGCACTATATTATGATGCTCTCAACCTAAATGCAGTGATCAAGAGCGTTAGATGTGTGTAAAAAGTTTTTTTTTAATCAAGATAGACTTTAAAGTGAGAAGGCATTAGATCTTTTACCTGGGGATGGCCTCGTTGATCATTGCCTTAGTAGACTGAGAATGATAATTAGCAAGATGAGATGCATTTACTGGTATCCCGGCCATAAGCTATGAGGTCCCTGGCCAAAAATGTCAAATCCATGCATCAAATGCCTTGTCTGTTTCCAAGTCTAAAATCAACAAGCATTGGAATAGTCAGTAGGTTTTGCCCAGGCAAGATGTACTGGTTTACCAATGTTATTAAATGTTGCTCAGCAGCGTGGGCTTCTGTGCAATATGACCTACCATGAAGAGGATTGCTGTCATGATTTTGTGTGTTAAGAGTTTAGGAGTGGGTTTGAAAAGAAGAAATAGTGAGCTGTTTTGTAAGTGGTGGTCGTGCGTGCTTGCTAGTTGGGTGGCATGGCTAAATGAGGGGTGAAAAAATTGAGAAAGATGTTTTGGAGTTCACAGATGTCAGGTGTGGGATAAGTTAGGGGGAGCAGGGATGGGAAGGATTGTTGTACCCAATAGCAAAATGTAAATAGCGCAAATTATGCTGCATCTGTTGATTGTACTATGCATGTTGTGTGAACAGGTGAAGTTTTCTTTGCTGCATGCAATAAAGTAAGGCATCTGCGTGTATTATCACTCTTGGAACACACAAGAGACAGGTCAAGTGTATCGGTCTGCATTGGGAACACAATCTTTTTACCAGGAACAAGTGTCCGAACCTTCCATCCCCACAACCGAAAATAGTTTTCTAGGCTCATTTCTGTCGTAGATTTTGCACCTAGGACAGGCACTTGGGAATTAGGAGCATGGCAAACTTCTCCCCTCACGCCCATCCTTTGCAGGAAGCTTGCAGAGGTTTCACGAAGGTAGGAAACAAAGAATGAACAGAGAGGGGTTGGAGGATTGGCTAAGATAATGAGCAGCATGCGGGAGGATGAAACAACATACACCAGTGAGGAGACTGGTATCGAAGCAATGGACTGTAGGGAAGAGGAGAGCAGGGCTCATCAGGGAAGAGGCCAGATGAGGGGTATCGAAGGACACAGCAAGAAGAAGGGTGGTGAGGCATACTGAAGCAACAGCAGGACAGCAAGGAGGAGTCCTGAAAGAACGAACAGCAGGACAAGGGCAGGGGGTATACCAAACAAGGGACAGTAGGGTGGAGGGGAGAAGCTGGCATGGGGCGAAGAAAGAAGACATCATGCGGTGAAGGAATAAGACCACATTCAGCTAGGTTAACTGCTCATTAAGAAATGGAAAAAAGAAGTACCTTCGTAGCCAGAGGAAGGACACTAGCCAGTAGCCAATGGCAAGTGACTGGAAGGATTACTTGGTCCCAGTGCAACACGAGGGCATGGACCGCAAAGAAGACAGCAGGAAGTGAAAGCAAACCAATTGCTGACAAATCAGAAGCACATAAATAGGAGCAAAGTTGGACTAAGCCAATGGTTAGTTCAGTAAAGTGAGAGGTGGGTTCTAAGCCCTTTTTAGGGTTTTTTCTTTTTTTTTTTCCCCACTCACTAAAGATTTTGCAAGCACAGCGCCAAGCGTGCATGCAGGCATAACCTAAAAAGGGCCCCTCCAAGCTGCCTGTACTATGTAAGTCACAGTGATTGCCCTCCTGAAGTTGTCTGATGTATGTCTGGATTTAATAAACCCCTATTTGGTCAAATGAAATCAATTTATTTCTAGGCAAGAGGCTAACACCTTAGTGAAGATCTTTGTTGATATTAAAAAATGATATTAAACAAATGGTTTTGATCTACACAAGGTACAAGAGCAGTGCTCTTTTGCAGGGTAATACATTGTCATCAGTGATGATTGATCCTTTATGTGGAACTCCAGTTCATTGATTTGGAAATAAGCACATAGGGTTGCCAATAGTCACTTTAAGATTTCTTTAAAAAAATGTAATATGTGTCTGTGTAAGAAAGTGGGTTATTTAGCTGTGGGTCCTTCACAGATAATAAGCACACAACATTCTATTTCCCGGGAACCAAGCATCTTCTGTAGCACTTCTTCGCCAACCCCCTGCACAACATTTTGGGAATTTTCAAGACGGCACAGTCACGTGGTCTGTTCAAAGATCATCTCAGGGAGCCTGAGCACTGCTGCTAAGTGCCAGAACTGGCTAGTCACTTAATCCCAAAACTTCAAAGAAGACCTCATCTGGTTCTAGAAGTCTGACTCTCTCCTTAGCTTTTGTGAGACTGAACCTTTCGAGGTCTGATGCAGTGTAAAGAATAATTAGCATATGCAGATTCCATCCCGCCCTTGCTTTCATTGGAGCAGGCCTCATTACTGTCTAATCACCTATTCTCTTGGCGAGGCATTTGATCCTCCAGCTTGCTAGTAGAATAATTAACTTATGTGGATTACAAGATTTCAGGCAATCCACCATGAGGGTTTTCAGGCGTTCAGTAGGGCAGGCCTGAGGGTGGAAGAGAGGATCATGCCTGTTTTGTCTGGAAGATCCATCTCTTGCTTGAGGTTCCTTTGGATGTTTATGTGGGGGGGGGGGAGGTTCTGAAGTAATGTGCAAGATTGCTCCAGGCCTTGAGAAGAACATGGTGGCCGAGTGAGCGCAGCGGTCGCGGGCTGCCAGAGACGCCTCAGCAAGAATGTGCAAATCTGCCTTTGCATGCCACCGGCAGACACACCATTCTTACCTATCGGGACCTCGCGTATGGGGGCTGTTGTGAGGGGTCGGCCTCTGGCTTGTCGGTCGGTTGGTCCCTTGGGGCACAAGACAGCTGTCCGTGGCTCTGGGCTGTGGTCAGAGGCAGCCCGGAGTGTGACCCGGGGCGTCACTTCTCAGCAATGATACACTTCCGGGGGAAAGGAGGCAGTGTTGTCGGCTTCCTTACCCCGGTTACTTTCAGGAACCCAGGATTTCCAGCGGGTAAAGCTGGGGCAGAGAGTCTCCGATGCATTGAAGGGATGACGCCAAGCCAGGTGCGAGGACGAAAAGCACCCGAGGGGGGCCCTCAGAATATGATGTGCTACCCTCAGAAGAGATATAAAGGTAAGTAAGGTGGCAGCAATAAGACTTCAACAACCCTGGCGGGGGGGAGCTATAAGGAGTCAGAGAAGCTGATTAGCCAGGAAGAGGAAGACCCTATTATTAAAGATAACTTACAGCACTTTATTCATAGGGGCAGCAAGGAAAATGTGGAAGAGGACACTGCTGCAAGTACCCCCCATAAAATCTCCTTTATTCACGCTTTTCAAAAGAGGTTCGGGTGTCATGCAAGATATCACTGATTGCTCTCTAGGGGCCAAGGAGGGGACTTTTGGAAACCAAGCAGAGGGATGTGCAGAAGAAGGACCTGACCCACCAAAATTCACTGTACAAACACTCCTCCTTCCTCTGAGGAGCATGAGTGCTGCTCAGACTCCTATGTCAGGCTCATGTTTAAGTCCTATAGTTTTGCCCATTGGTACACAAACTATAGGCAGTGAGGTCCGAAACATATCTGAGCTACTTACCTCACTAACCGAAGAGATTAGAGGAAAGTTTTTGATTTCCGAGCAAAATCAAGCAAATTGGAGCATCATGCAAAATTATCGAAACCAAAATAAATACATTTACAGAAAATATGATGCATTTAGAAAATGCGGTCGGAGAATTGGATAAACAGGTATTTTCCAACAAACAAGATATTCAGCAATTAAAATCAAGAGGAATTTCTACAAGAAAGGCTAGAGAGTTCAGAAAATAACATGACAGAACAATATTAGACTACTGAACGTTCCCGAGGAGGTTAAGGGAAGGATATCAAGGCCTTTATGATATCATTAATTAGAGAATTATTTCCCGACCTACAACATATGAACATGGAGGACGATAAACAGCGAGTACATCGAGATCCTTACATGAAGAATCCAGCTAGGAAAAACGCTAGGAAAGGTCTGGTTAATTTTAGATCTTATTCCATAAAAGAAAAATATTTGACGGATTCTGTGAAAGTCAACAGGTTCACCAAGGATGATTGATTTTTTTCGTATCAGGTCAGACATGCCTAGGGCAACACAGGACAGACAATGGGAATTGGGGCAATATATGCAAGATCTTAGCGCCTCCAGGGCAATTGCCCAGATGCGATTCTTAGCGGCACCTAGAATTATATGGAGCAATAAGATGTACAACATAAGGCAACCCGATGAAGTACATTCCCTTTTAGAGCTGATGAAGGCAGTAGAGTGAATTGTTTTTTTTTTTTATTGTTAAGGTTCCTGGCAGCCTGAAAATGGAGCTCTCAACTGCAATGATATCAGGGAGGGTTCCTCAGGGAGGAGTGGGGGAGGGTTGGGTGAGAGTCGCAAGTAACTTTTAGAATGAGTAGTGTGTAACACTGGGTGTTGAAGCATTTGAGGGGGAAAAAATTAAAAATAAAATGGTCCTCAGGGAATTTAAGATCTTGCGCAGGTTACTGTTTGGCTAGTTTTTATCACTGTAAATTTCCATATTTACTACAATGTTTAGCACTGGGGTAGGGCTTTTAAGGATCTGGTCATGGCATGTCAGTGGCCTTAGAGTAGGAGGGCGAAGACAGAAAGTTTTTGAGTTACTGAGGAGGATAGAGGAAGTGATTATTTTACAAGAGACTCATTTATTGTATGGTGAATGGGAAAGAAATACTCTGAGTCCAGATGGATAGACCACTGCGTGGTTACAAAACAGACTGAAGTGGTAAGAGGTATAGCCATCCTAACTAAAAAAATCCATAAAGGCAATCTTGGGCATGATATTTATGGATCCCAAGGGGCGATGTTTGTCAATAGAGATTAAAGTTGGTGGAACTTGGCTGACGATTGCAGGCTACTATGGCCCTAATCTGGATGACCCAGTACCCTTTCAATCCCTTTATAGTCAATTATTACTTTCTAAATTTCTAGTGATTTTAGGCGATGACTTTAATATTTTGCTGGACCCAGTTCTGGATGAATCCACCCCCAGAGGCACGGTTAATTCCCCAAGAACTAGGCATTGGGTTAAGCAAGCAATAGAAGATTTGGGTCTAGTAGACATTTGGCGAAGGCAAGCTAGTTGGGGGTCTAAATTTACTTTTCACAACAGGAAATATGGGCATAGTTCTAAGATTGACTTTGTCTTGATTCAAAATAGTCTTTGTGGGAGGGTAAAATATGTGTCCAATGCACCAGGTCATTTATCGGACCATAAAGTGCATGTTACCTATGATGTATGCTGCAGTTCACCTAGGTGGACCCTAAATAGGGTCTTGCTCACTGATGACAGAATTATTGAAGGGTAAAAACAAGACTCTAAAGAATTTTTTGCTATAAATCGCGGGTCTGCCTCTTTGCAGGTAGTTTGGGACACTTATAAGGCATTTATTTGTGGAAGGTTAGTTAGTTAGTACCGCCACATACAAACCTAGAGAAGAGAAGCAGCGTCTTCAAGACCTTGAGTTAACAATCTCGGAACTGCAGTCTCAGGGTGATACGTTTTTGAATGATTTATCAGGGAACACATTGTATGGTCTGCGAAAGAAAGAGAAGGCAGATTTAGGGGAATTTTTAGACGCAAAGATCAGGAGAAGATGGGAAACCAGTGGTTTGGCACACTATGAGTATGGGGAAGGGTGTGGCAAGCTGCTATCATGGAAAATTAGGTAGACCAATCCAAGAATAGAATTACAGCTCTCAAAGTTGAAGGTAGGGTAGGCTGCACCATTGTTGAAATAGCGATAGAGCAGGCATCTGTTTCTTTTTTTTCAGAAGCTCTACATGGAGGAATTAGTGATCACTGATTACCAGGTTAGAGGATACCTAAATGAAATCTTGCTTCCATATCTTCCTGAGGCAGCAAGACAGGAACTGAAAGCAAAAATAATTATGGAGGAAGCAATAAAGCTCTTAAAAAGGGGAAATCTTCTGGCCCGGATGGTCTACCTAATGAACTATATAAGCTACGTATAGATGTAGTGTGCCCTATTATGCTAGAATTAATTAATGAAGTCTATTTGGGAGTCTTTCCAATGCCAAGATCATGGAATGAGGCCACAATTACATTGATTTTTAATTCAAACAAAGATCCCACAGAGTGTGAATCCTACAGACCCATCTCTTTGCTCAACTCAGATTATAAGATCTACACATACATTTTAATGAAAAGATTAGCTGGGGTAATTGACACAACGATACACGAGGATCAGAAGGACTTTATTACAGATAGGCAGTTGTTCGAATTAACCCAGGAACTGTTTAGTGCAATAGACCTTGCTCAATTGTATGGTCACCCCCTTGTGTTTCTCACCATTGATGCAGCTGAAGCGTTTGATCGAGTCAGCTGGCTTTTTTTTGTTGAGAGTCATGGAGAACAATGGTTCAGGCAAAATTTTCATTCAAGCAATTAAGGCTCTGTGTAAGGACCCGATAGGTAGGATACTGGTAAATGGTAACCTAACTAGACAGGTTAAAATTGAGAGAGGTACCAGACAGGGTTGTCCGCTCTCCCCTCTTTTATTTGATCTATATATAGAACCACTGGCGATTGAGATTAGGTCCCATCTAAACATAACACCGCTTCACTTTAGAAGATGGGAGAAAAAAGTGGCTTTGTATGCCGATGACCTCATGATATATAGCAGTAATTTGATAGGTTCAATCCCAAACATTTGGAATGTTTTGGAAGAGTTTGGCACAGGGTCCGGGTACATGGTCAATCAACTGAAGACCAAAATAATGTGCTGGAATATTTCCTATGATTCTCCTTTGGTTAAAAAAAGAGATTAGATATCTGGGGGTTCAGGTTACCGCAGACTTAGAGAAGATGGCTTGGGTGAATTTTAATAAAGTATGGTTATCAACAAAGAAGTAAATAACTTGGGCTGCGCTCCCTTTGTCTTTGATAAGCAGATCCAGCATATAGAAAATGCCTATTCTCCCAATATTTACCTTTTTATTCAACACCATTCCATTAGAATTTAAAGTAATATGGTTTAGAAGGTTGCAGGGGGTTTGGACTATTTTTGTTTGGGCATCCAAGGGAGTTCGAATTGCTTGGAGGATGTTGTCCAGGAAGAAAAACCAGGGGGGGGGCAATCTCCCTGGACCTGTATGAATATTACATGGTTTTTCAGCTAAAAAATATAAGGAGGTTATTGAATGACCAATTGAGTTATGCCCCGTACCATAAAGTTATGATTGATGATACTCCAGAGGCCGGTGAACATTTTTTTTTTTGTATAAGTATGGCCATCCGAAGTGTTTTAAAAAAGTAAGGCTAAAGTGCCTTAGGGTAGCATGTAAGATATGGTTCCAGACATGACGATAGTTAGGCATCCCGTATTATAGTGCCCTGGCACAGATATGGGACTCATCGGGCACCACTGAATGTCTTCAGGACCAATTATTTCTTCCATTACAAGTTAAAGGGGTGGTTAAATGATGGCACATTTTAGCAGAACATGAACTGATGATATGGGGTAAGTTTGCGGAATTAACAGGAAACGTGGTTTCTGAGTTTCAGTACTATCAACTATTGAGTTGGGCAAGTTCCCTCCCCAGAGTAGAGCAAAAAGATAATAAATACTTGGGAAGAGAAATTGTGTGGCAATCAACTTAATCGTAAGGAAGTTACACTTTGGTACTGGATGTTAATGGAGGCAAGTGAAGACTCTTGTGCATTGCCAGTTAAGAAATGGAGTAAAGAGATAACCTCACTGGACATGGACAATCTCTAGCAAGTATCTATTTACCTTGCACAGTGTATATTGGTCACTGGAGAACATAACTGCCATGGGGAAGGGATAGAAGTGCTGCCTACGATGCAGTGAAGCAAGGGCTGATGACATTCACATGTTTTGGAGTTGTCGGAACCCTGACCCTTTTTGGAAGGATGTAGAGGAGTTGCTCAGAGGTGTGGTGAGTCTGAAAGTAAAGATAACGCTTCCGTTAGTAATATTTGGAAGATGACTGGTCAGTAAATCTGGCTAAAAAGCAGAGATATGTTATTTGTGCTGATTCATTAGCACAGCGAGAGGTGCTTAAAAGTGACTCTTCCCCCAGACTCCAGAGGCGCAAGATTGGGTCACATCAGTCAATAAACTGCGATTTGGAGAAAAATGATTTTCAGAGTAGGAGAAATACATTTTGGGCACTATGGCAGGGTAAGAAAGTGTGAATTGGCACCGAGATGGGTTGGTCAACAATAACAGAGGGTCCAATGATTGCGTGCTTTGTCAAGGTCCCCTTGTCATAACGACTCGGTGGACAAGGGTTGATCCAGTCTCTTTGGAGTAGTGTCTCCTGGTAGAGTGGGCTCTAACTGGCTGGCTGGCGGATGGATGGCTGGATGGTTACTCGAGGAGATGTCTTCTTCTCAGTGGTGATCTTACTTCTCGATCCATTAGTCTAGCTGTTCAGTAGCCTTGTTGGATTTGCTATGAGGACTTATAAAAAGAAAATAATAATAATAATTGTTCCACGTCTTGGCTGTGAGGTATGAGAGGGAGCATCCGCCACTTCTGGCCTTCTTGATGCGGTGGGGTGTTCTTGCCTAGGATGCAGGTTGAAGGTGCCTGTGAGTTGAGAAAAGTTGAGGCGTGGTTGAGGCCTGCTGGACCGGTGTTGTGGAGAGCTTTGTAGGTGTGGGTGAGTAGCTTGAGCCTGCATCGTTCCTGAACTGGGAGCCAGTGGAGATTGTTGGTGTGGAAAGATATGGTTATTTTGCAAGATGTTCAATATGAGCCTGGTGGTGGTGTTATGGGTGGTTTAGCATAAAACATGGGCTGGGATTCTGAAGTAGAGACTATTTCTGCAGTTTAATCTTCTTGTGACAGGAGCCTGCGTGACAATTCATCTAGGGTTAAGTGGGATCCACTTGAAAATCTTGCCTAACTGTCACAGGATGTGGAAGCATGATGAGGCAAGGGTGTTGATCTGTCTGCTCGTGGAGAGGTTGGTGCCAAGGATGATCTGGAGGTTCTTACCATGGTCTCTATGGGTGGCTGAGGGGTTCCATGGTCAGAGGGCCGCCAAGAGGCATCCCAGGAGGAGTGGTTGTTACCAAAGAGAAGGACTTTGGTTTTGTCTGTGTTGAGCTGGACACAAGATGAACTGTGTGTAGTCGGCTTAAAATTTGATGCCATGGGCTCTGTCAAGGTCCATGAGGGGTGTCCTTTAAACATTGAAGAGTGTTGGGCTGATAAGTTTGTTGGGTTTGGTGGCGGGGGTAGGAGGAGTCATTGGTGGCCGCAATTAGGGCTTTTTCTGTGCTGTGATTAATGTGAAAGCCAGATTGAGAGCTGTCTAGGAGTTGATGGAGTTCTAGGGTGTCTGCAAGTTTGATATTGATTGCTTTCTTTTTGACTTTAGCATGAAAAATGGTTTTGGCAGTGGCTATGGAGGTGTTGATAGTGTAAGCCCAGGGGGAGATGATGGTTCTTCCAAGGTTGTTTATGAATTGGGTCTGAGGGGACTCCTGAGTGAAGGGTATTCATCAGGTCTGTGGTGTCTTTATTCAAGAGGGGCTTCAGGTTGTTTAGCTGCTGTTTGGTGATGAGGGAGGTGTCCTGGTGGATATTTGTATCAGTTTGCCTTTGGTTGAATGTGTTGAAGATCTTGGCACTCTTCTGTTCTAAGAAGTTTGATAGGCCGTTGAAGAGTGCTTGGGATGGAAAGATGCCATTGTTGGCAGCTGCGGGGACTGTGGAACTCCTTGATGATCTCTCGGAGTTGGTGGTAGTAGAGTTTCAGGGTGGCTTTTTATATGGATCTTCAGTCGTGTTTGTGTTGAAGCTCCATTTTTTCTCAAATTGTTTATAGTGGTGCTTGGACTCCCCGATGTCGTTCGTGTACCAGCTGGGTTGTTTGTCATTTTAGGAGGTCTTGTTTCTGGTGGAAGCGGTGCAGTTAGCGTAGTTGGTATGCCAATTATTGAAGCGCATGGTGTCTACATAGTGTGTTTGGGTATGTTTTTTTGTAGGCTCCTGGGCCAGCTTTCTGTGGCTATTGTTTCTTGATGGTGCTTTAAGTTTTTCTGGTGGGGTAGCTTGATCGGTGGGGTATCTTGAAAAGTACTATGAGGTGGTCGGACAATGTGAGTGAAGTTGTGTGGTGGTGATCCTGTTGTTGGAGGAGAAAATAGCGTCGAGGGTGTGGCCTGATATGTGAGTTGGTCCTTGGATGAGCTGGGTGTGTCTGAGGTTCGTGAGGCTGTTGAGTAGGGCAGTGGTGTTGGAGGTCTGTGGTGTCTTCCTGGTGGAAATTGAGTTTCCAGAAGAAGATGTAGTTGCTTGATCTGATGGAGAGGGGAGTGATGAAGTCTGCAATGTGTTTTCAGAATTCCGCTCTGGGGCCATGGGTACGGTAGGCGTTGGTGCCCTTTAGGGTGTTGTAGTTCGTCTTTTGAAGTGGATTTGTTCCATGAGTTTGGTATCGAAATCCGTGGAGGTGGTATAGTCAGACTTGTTTTTGTTTGTGATTATTAGTCCTCCACCTGGTTTGTGGGTTCAGTCCTGGGCAATGATTTTGTAGGTGAGCAGGATGGCTGCAGCGGTGCTAGAGTTGGAGGCTAGGTTGAGCAAGTTTTTGTCGGAAAGAGAAGGTCTATTATGTTGCTGTGGAGGAGGTCCCAGGTTTCGGTGGAGTGATTCCAGAATGATCAAACATTGAGGAAAAGCACAGACAGTTGGTGTAGGCTGGTTGCAGTGGCATACGTCGGTTGTTTGGAGGTGGTGGTGTCAATGTTCTTGGTGTCGCAGGAGAAATTGAAACGGGTGCAGGAGGAAGGTCCTACTGTGGTGCTGGGCGATGCGCTGCAGCATTGTGTTTGCTGATGTGTGTTGAGGTTATGGAGGATGGTGGAGAAGTAGTGGCGGCATTCGTTAGCTCCAGTGGCGATTGTGGTGTTGCATTGTATAGCCATGGGCCTAAGATTCCTGGTGCAGGGCGCGGTCCAGGCACAGACAGGCACAGATTCACTTGCCTCTTGCATGCCTTTGGTACTTTGTGGCACATGCGCGGTCACGCTGCAGCCTGCATTAAATAGGTTCTGAGTTGGGCACGCCTTCTGTTGGCTGGGAAGAACGGTGAGCAGGAAAACCCAGGCAGGCCCACCACCACCCCGGGCCAACATTAAAAAAATATGAGCGGGGCTGCACGGACCCTCCCACCCCCTTTATGGAGATAGGGACCACTGTCTCCATAAGGGCCACATGTGAAAACTATGTGGGGGTGGGGGATTACACAGACCCACCCAGGCCCCAGGGACCACCCCCCCGGAGGGATTATGTAAAATATTTATAGGGGGGCCACAAGGACCCCCTGGGCCTCACCACCTTCCCAGGGCCAAATACTTTTTTTTGAAAGGGAGGGGGGGCACATGGCACCAAGGCACCCATTAAAACATATGGGAACCACGGGAGGAACTTCAAGGCCCCTGCAATACCACTTGCTTCCATCTCCTGTGGGAGCCAGCATTGCTCCCGCACACAAGGAGCTGCTTTAAATAGCAGTTCCCTGCATGCAGGAGTAACGTTTTCATCTCTTTCCCTGCCTGCATGTTAACTTTCATCAAACAAAGCATTTATAAAGCTCCAACTTGCTGAAAGCGAAGTGTTTGCTTTTGCTCGGCGACGTGGTCCGCTCCCACCAAGCAAAAGCAAGCAGCTACCTTCCAAGGGTGGGCACCTCACGAGGTAGCTGGAGCTGACTCCAGGAGCTGAGACGAAGCAGCTCTTGTTGCGCCTTAATCACGATGTGATGAAGGTGGTAAGCAATGCTCGAGAACACACCAGCGATGCGCCACACTCTGCTCATTGACTCTTTTTTTTTATTTTTTATATATCTTGCTCAGTTAGAAGGAGTTTTAGCTGGTGCAGGATGCGGTGACATCACTGAAATACTGAGGTATAGTTTCCCAGCGTTGTAGTGTATTATTTTCAAACAACAATATTGCAGCCTTTGAGTAGTCATAGCGCTCCAATATGGCGACGATAGAGGATGCTGATGGAGCTTTTGCAAGCTGTATCAACGCATACAGAAGGTGTGAACCAAATTTTGGTTACTTTCTCTGCTACTCAATACTATTTTTTTCATGCTGAGGAATCATTTACTAATCTGATCCTGACTAGAAAATAACCATTGGTTCCCTGAAGCCTCTATGGAGCATTTCAGTGACATTTTCTACATTGTTATTACAACCACTGCACCAGAGTGACAAGTTGAAGTCTGAGTAATCAAATAATCCACTTTTACCTTAGATGCCAATTCAGTGATGTCTAGCTTTTAGAACTATGCTTACACGATAACAGACACATGCCTGCTAAGTTTGAAATAGATTTTGTGCCATACAAACTCATGTCAGCACAATCACATTCATACACACCTGTTTAAACCATGTTTGTTAATTTTCCCGTCATTTATCATATTGGCACTATACTAATACACAAACGTTTATTTTATCATTTTCAATAATGCAAGGGTTGAATCTGGATATTCTGTTTTAATGCATCTTGTTCATATGACTGTTATTTATTATCCATCCAAACATGCATGCAACATTTTGTAACATCGATAAACTGCCAGACTGATTTTAAATCCCATGTAGTGATGCTTTGAATACAATTTCATTCTTATTTTGCTCAAATCCACATTGCGGAATGCAACCTGGAATATCCTTTGGGTGCACCAATAGTCAAGGCACTCATATTAATTGGGGGATTCAACATATTTGACACCGCCATAGGTTCTTCAAGGCCAGAAGCACACCGATCAGAAACGCTGGTCTATCTGTCCATTTTATTACATTTCTGTTCATGTTGTCATACCTCAAGTTGTCCTTCAGTTGACCACTTTACAGGTATGATAATATACCTTGCCTTTTCTGTAAATATTACCATGACAAACAGTGCATATTGGTGTGCATCTCTGTACCTCTTAGTGTCAAAGCTTCTTTGTTAAAGAAAGACACTTTTTTGCATTTTCATGAAATAGCACGGAAGCCCATCCTTGGGTGTGTGTGGCCGTTCACCAGTGTTATGTGAAGTAACAGTAAATGTTGTAGCACCCAGGATAATGTGCTGTATGGCTGAATACTGATAAGGTCCCAAAGGCGATACAGATTGGTTATGCCAGTGCTTGTTTTAGAATGTAGCCCTGGGGAGGTGGTGGTCCCCTGGGCCCAGGGGGTCCCATGCAGCCCCCTAAATATTTATTACTTTACGTTAAAAAAAAATATAGGAATTTGCTGACAAATATAAAGTTTACATGGATGTTATAGTTAGGAAGTAAATTTAAAAAAAACATAGAAACAGAAATTTACTTAAAAACCATAGGTTACAGCTGTGTTATAAGTAGGCTAACAAGCTAAACTTTCTGGCTGTAGTCATGTTCACAATATCTATGGGAAAATGCATGGGGGAAACGTGTCCCCCCTCAACCCCCCCACCCATAATTTTCTTCGGCTCTGCTTGACGGATGGCCCTGAAACTTTCAAGACAACAGCTGAACCACCTGCCGTATTATTTTGGAAATTTTTGAAGATTTGTCAGACAGCACCTAAGTTATTGTCAAAACAAAAAGCACTTTCCCTTTTGGAAACTAGGTCCTAACTATATAACTACCTACTGGCCAGATTTGTATTTATTTTTTCATTCTCCCTTTCTGCCATTAGGTAGTTATAGGTTAGGACCTAGTTTCCATAGGAAGGGCATTTTTTGTTTTGCTAATAACTTTGGCGCTGTTTTCCCAAATTTTGTGGTGATTTGCCAAAGTTTCGGATTGATTTGGCAAGTGGGGGCCGAGAAAAGGGAGTTTGGGGGGTGTGGAGTGGCAGGGGGACAGGGGCAAAATCTGAAACGCTGGATGGAATTACACCAAATTTGGCAGAAAGCTAGGTCTTGGCCAGAAATATTTATTTTTGTGATTTGGTATAAATCTGTTCAATAGTTTCGGAGTTACTAAAAAAATATATGAATGTATATTTAGCTGATTCCCAAGTAAAAACATAATAAAATACAAGGGGGGCAGGGTAGGAATATGCCTGACCCTCTCAGCCTGATGGTGGGGCATCACAAGGACCCTGCCGGTGGCCAAAAATATTTTTTATTTTTCCCATGAATCTGGGAGGATCTGCAGGATCATGAAGGAAAAAAAAAAGGTTTCCCATGCTTGTTATTGCTAGCCCTACCGGGTGGGCTAGGATCTGAGTAATTTAGTTATTATACGTGCCTCCCTTTTCGGGCTGCTTTTGCTCTGGGGACCCCGTCCCTAGGGACCCAGCTGTCAAACAGAGAATAGGGGGTCATAAGCGTTGGGGTCTCTTGGTTTGAAATAGGCTTGGGATGTGGGGGGCTACATGCCTCGCTCCCAGGTTGGCTGCCTTTGGGGGGATGGTGGAGGGGGGGGGTTGGCCACAGAGCCTTGCCCCAGGCCAGACCTTGTGGCCAAAGCCCTGCCAAGCACGGTCAAAGGCCTTGCACTGCAGCAGATTGATGAACATATGGTAGTTCAATATTACTTTGGGGAAAAAATTAACATTTACTGAAAAAAAAAAAAACAGGTTACAAAATGTGATAGGAAATTGAATTTAATAAGACCTTAGAAATTCACTTAAAAAATAAACCAAGGGTTACAGGGATTTTATAGATTCAGATTTTCCACACACAAAACCATAAATATTCAGCAGTTATAGTTATAATTATCTCAATAAACTCAAGCTTATGTCCTAAGGTAACTATAACTTGCACCCCAAGGTACCTATAACTTTGTCCCTTTCCATGCACTGCCAATTATCACACATCAGTAATGACATCTTCTATGATATCATTGATAATATAACTGTAACATTTTCAGTGAAATTATAAATGAGAAAACTGTGCATGGCGAGGGCACGAGTTCTAGTAACTATAGGGCACGAGTAATAGTTTTTTTAGATAAGTATAACTATAACTGCTGGATGTCTCCGGTTGTGTGTGTGCGCAAACTATGAACCCAACTATAATGTCCCTGTAACCTGTGTTTTTTTGTGACTATAAATATATCTGTGTGTTTGTATATATGTATGTGCGTACAAATATTTATCTATATGTATATATCTGTAGATATATACATATATATATATATATGGAGAGAGAGAGAGAGAGAGAGAGAGAGAGAGAGATTCATTGTTCTTGTTAAGATATTCATGTATAGCGCTGTGTAAGCTCATGGGTTTGTAGGACTAAATCCCCACTACCCCATTTGGATTTTTAGTCTTAATGCAAGTCGCCATTGCCTTCTATCATGAAAACGTAACCCGCCTGATTAGGTACGGTGGGTTAATGTAACACTTTTTCCTCATTCCACTTCTGGCATTGTTCACTGCTTAGGCACTTTTTGGGCTAACTCGTGCCACTGGGGGAAAGAAAACTCGTTAGTGAAAAAACAGCATTAAGGAATGTTTTCAGAGTAGAAGTATGATTCACACCAGTGAATTGCACACGTCCACTGCTGCACTTAACAAGTAAGCCTGTAGTGTTTCTTGTGTACTAGTTCCTAATCAGCATTGAGATACTGCATATTAAGCAGTAGTTCAAAGGACTGCAATTAAGATCATTCATCTTCAAAATGAATTAATGCAGTCGTTTACATTTCTACACCGAAGGCACTTAACCCATATAAAGGGTAATGGGTACCCTGGAGGCTTTAGTTGCAATTGTGGTATGTCATTTTGATACAGTGACAGCAGACCGTGACAATTTCTCTTCAGGGGGTGTGCCAGACATTTATCAATTACATGTCGAAGGAATTCTCATTTTGGTGTTAAACTATCCCGTTTTATTGCTTGTTAGGTCCTGGAGTGAGGTTTTTTTAATTTAATTTTTGTTAATTGGAAAGCTCTGCCTAAAGTGATGTTTCAAGGTTATTAATGAACGTTTCATCGGTGGCTCAGGTGATTGTGGTTGTAGTTTATTGTTAGTTTTTTTTACATCTAGCATCGTTATAGATATTTTTACTTATAGTTTCAGAACCCTGTTTCATTGACCTTTCCTGTTGATAGGTGGTAGAGCAACTTTAACCGAGAGAGGGCGCAGCACACCACTGTCAACTAAGTGTGAGTAAGCCAGCTTTAATAGGGCAGATGCACATCATAAAACATAAATAGCTATCCCTAGGCCAGTTTGCTATAGAAACTAATAACTAACTATACATCATCATTCACCTTTCTCCTCGCCTACCCACCACCCATAAGTACCACCCCCAGCTTTCCGAACTCACTGCCTACATCCTGAACTACAGTTACTTAATAACACATTAAAACCTGAGCTTCCTGCCACTTGCACGTGTCAGGTGACTCCTCCTCCCATTGAAACTGCTTTGCCCATCACAACAGACAATACAAATGATACAAATGTTCTAAAACATTACAGCAAACCGACATTCAGAAAAGCTCTGTTTGACTTTTTCTACACTCCCCAATGCAGTAATTCCCTGCAATAAATCTTAACACCTGACGCCTCCGCCAGTGCCTCCTGCAACTGCAGAAAATAAAATCCTTTGCGATAGGGAATAAGTGTACTCCACTGCTGTGAAAAAACTGTATCTCCCTATACCGCAAGTGTGAATACTTCATTCTACCAACTCCTTCCTCTCTGCAAAACCTACACAACTCTCTACTGCTGGGCTTTGTCCTGAACTGCAGGTATGTTTAACCTGTGCCATTCCCTCCTGAGAAACAGCTGATGACACAACATATCTTAATTTCCTAAATTTCATGACATTTATCAGCGCCAACCCCTTTGTTGTAACGTATTGATTTTTTCCTAGATGTATCAACATACAACTTTCCCCATCCAGTTTTCTGTTAAAAGCAGCAACAACTTCCTCCACAGCATACCCCCATTGCCATAACATTTATCCACAATTTTAGGTGCTTCCAAACCCGACTGGGCCCTGTGCCATCATGCTGTTTTGCTTCTCTGCCCATATGGCACAAGAGTGGCCCACTCCAACTATTCATGCCTTCCCTAGATGGGCCTGGAACCGAACCTGAAATAAACTTGAAACAATGACAAAATACTCCACACACCCCACACTTACTGACCTTGTAATTCACATATCTTTTGTAGCACTCTGAAGAACTTCACCCTATCTGCATTATCTTTCCCTGATTAACTATGCCTCTTGCCTTCATTGTTGTGCCTCCCCTAAAAGAGTGTGTTCCAGGTGCCTCTCTAGATCAGCACAATCCCACCAGCGCCTTGCTCAATATTGCCAGTAACTGAAAGGCTGTCATCCCTGATCCGATCCTGTTCCTACCCCACCCTTCTCTTCAGACTAATATCTCTACTACCAATATACAGGGTAAAAATGCCATAGTGGTACCCTTTCAGCAGTATTGTCCATCCCTGTGCTCTTTGTCTTCTTCAGGTGTATTCTACACTATCCACATGACACCCTCATCCTCTCTTAAAGTCCTTGCTACCTTTCCCTCCCAGTAATTCATCACCAATGAATAAAAGACCACTTCAGAGTCATCCCTACAGATGCCTGGTAAGGCATTCAAAACTCTTTGTAAGCCATATCAAAGTAAGATCTTCCATTGTCTCACCCTTGCCCAACCTTCCAGGAATCTCTTACCAGAATAGAAAAATGCAATAACTGAAAACTTACCAGAAATTGCCCCCCTTTAGCAATGGTTGTCAATCATGTCCTTGATAATGTGCGCCACATCTTTGCATCTCCTCTAGTCGTCCTCCTCACTTGCTCTTCATTGCGCCCCTCACTGTAAAAACGTGTTCCAGGCTCGAGTGTATGCTATGTAAACTGTGCCAAAGACAACTACCAATTTCAAAATTCTCATGTGCCAATCTTGCATGGGTCTGCAAGCATTCCCATTTTCTCTCGGTCTGCTCCCATAGCAAGCCCACAAATTCTCTTCTTCTACAAATGAGACAAAGCATCTACAATTGTCATTGCCAATTCCTGGCACATAACATACTCTTAACTCCATGTTGTGATGTAAGCAACCAAGCAGTAACATTACAACATCATCAGCTCCTTCAACATTACCATCGTCTGTTTTTATCCCTTGGCAGCCTTGATTCAATTTTTTCTGAATCAGTTTAAATCCCAAGAGAGGATTTCAGAGTCAACAGCTCTACCATTTTTCCTCCTACCAAGGCGCTTCTATGTCATCCATGAGGTCTTTAAAACTGGCAGTTTCTAAAGCTGGGTACTCACACAAAAAGGAGTAAAGTAGTGTCACTGTCTTCTGACCAGTCACCAATCTTTAAACCCATTGTGAAAAGAAGCTGCATTTCTCGAACAATGTGCATGATATAGCACAGCCTATCTGTACTGTTCTGTCAAAGTACCCTTTACCCTTCAAACTATGCGCAACAAGCTAAAGTCCACCAGGTATACCAGCAGGAGGTAGAAAGCCTACTTTTTTGCTCTTTTCCATGTATGCCCCAGTTCCCACTTGTATCACCAAATCAATGGCCATTTCCACCTAAGCATCTGTAACGGATGCCATGTCCTCAGGAATGTAGTAATTTACCGGCCAGCCTTTCAGCCAAGATAGGTGCTGATCCAACCTGAACTGGCCCTTCTCCTTCTTAGGCACCACTCCAACTGGTGACACAATCAACCTGCCCATTGGCCACTTATCAAATGAATGTGCTGCCTGCCTTCCTCCTCTTCCTTCTGCAGTTTTGCCCTTAGCACTTCCGAGCGCTCATTTACTGATTTCAAATTCTCTGCCCACCTCCTTTCCATGGGCCCACATAGCCTCATTGAAATTCCCATCTACATGTTAGCAGTAACTGTGCATCATTCCTTTCATCATACCATTGCAACCCGGAAGCCAACCTAGCCCCTTTAACTGGAGTAAGAGCCTTTTCTTCGAGGTCCTTGTGCATCTATAACTCATCTCCCCTGTGGAGCTTGCTGTTGCGTTTCCCCTCTGCATCACCTGCACCCCACCTGTGTTACCTGTGCACTGAACAGGTGCCTTGCTGCACAACTGAAGCACTTGTAAGGGAGCTTATAATACTCTGTTTAAAAAAAAAACTAAAAAACAAAAAAACCCTATTGAAGACACAGAGCGCACCACCTTGTCCTGCCTTTACCCTACCCGTTGCTCACCATGTGGGTAGGCCACTGGTCGGTAAAACTCTCTGGTCTGGTCAGTGCAGTGGCGTGCCACCACATGTCATTATCCAGTTCCCTTCATTTTCCCTCGGCATCCTCCGGCAGCCTCACTCTGAACTCTTAATCGTATCATTAAAAAGTAATATGGGCCTTCCTGACATACATTTAAATAGCGCGGCGCATCACTCTCGGCGCTGCAGATGCTCATATAAATTGTAAACGCAGCAGTTCAATTCTCATTTGTCACTGTTACTCGTGGTCGCTTAAGTAGTTCATACGTAGCCCTTACTTCCCTATGTAACAGCTTAACAACTTCTGTATAATCCCTTTTCCGGATATGCACCTTCAAGACCCCCATTAAATGCGCCCCCAAGGGCTTTGTAATGTCCCATATTTGCTTCAGTTCCTTGATGTATTTTTTGCCCTCTCCCGCATCTGGTTTACCTTGTCACACCTTCTGCCACCTTAACTTTGCCCTGTTCTTTAGGCTTTCTGCCCCCAACGTCTCCTTCCTTCTTGCCTAAGGCTGTTCACCCATCTACTCCACCGACCCTATCCCCTTGTCCTTAATCCTTTTCTCAATATTATCGCTGTCTGGTCCAGTGAAACATAATTCCATAGCCCCACCTCCTTTTAGACCATAATAGGCTGTTCGCTTTAACCTCGCTTATTTGGTCTCAAGGTCAAGGCCAGCACTGACACTTCCCAGAAAACGCTCTGTCATCACTGTTTATACTTTTTCCCTCTGCAAAAGGCTTGTCTTGGCTCTGCTCTTGGAAAACACCACTCCACCCGTTCATCTTTTCCTTTCTGACTCCAGTGCCTCTTAGACACTGCCATCTCCTCTGTGTTTTGTTCCACTGTCTCTCTTCCTCTATTTAGTTTTCCACCAATTATTCCTCCATATCCCCAACCCCATTTGAAGGCCACTAGGACCTGGTCTTTCATTATCTGCCACACCATCAGTCCATTAGTCTCATTCTGAGAACCACTTTCTCCACTGGGGAGGACACATCAAAACTTTTCTCTTTCGCTGCTGAAGAAGTTGCACAAGACCATCTTCAGTCTGCTGCATGCGCACCCAATGATGCTGTTGATCTAGCTGCAGTGGACCACTCCATCTTTTCCTCTTGAGGTCTCCAAGACACACTAGACTCTTCCACGTTTTGCTTGTCATGTGAACTGCGTAGTATACCGACTAACATACCGCCTGGTATAAAGCACTGTGTGCTGATGAGGGGTGGGGGTCTACCTCTCTATACCCTTCTTGCACCTCGTTTTGCATTCAGGCCCGTCTCCCTGGCCTCTAAAGTCTGCTGTGCCGCTCACCTTCCCTGCAGGGCCATACAAATCCAAAGCACTTGGCTATTTTCCCTCCTCCTCTACCAAGGCCCCTTTCAGGTGCTCCTCGCCGAGGCATCTGTAACGTCTTTTTATGGACCCCCCATTCCCTCTTCCTGCCATGTACCATCAAAAGTTTGCCCAACTTTGCTACCACCCTCTCCTCTGGCTCCGGTCCCACATCACTTTCATGTCCCTTTCTTCACATCATTGAATCAGCTAAAGCAGTGTTTAAGGTCAACAGACTGACAGCCTTGTCTTGCGTTTAATTCTGCATCCATCTGCCTCAGCAGGAGCGCCTTCCACTGGTTCCGCTGTGCAAGTCCTGCCTCTCCCTCTCAAAAGGCTGTGGGGTGGTGCAGCACTGCCTCGTGGTCCCACTTGAAAAACCAGGCCTTTTGGGGTTCTACCAACTAGCTTGGGCATGCCTATCCCCCCCCCCCCGCCACCACCATCTCCCGCTTACTCCATTTTGCGCATGATTATAAGCAGGCCAAAACCACTGCAGCCGCGCTATCCCCTGCACGCTCAGCTGGCTTCTCTGGGCCCCCTCCTGCTGTAATGCCAGGCACCAGCATGTCCTCCTGCCTGGCCTCTGAACAGATGGATCACCTCCCTCGTCGTATCTTGCTCAATAATCCTGTCTCTAATGCTCAGCAACTGCTTCCTGACCTTGTCAAAAGTCACAAAAAAGATGCCCTGCTTGTACACCAGCCACCATGTATTTCTGTGGAATCAGAATGATTCTGTTGACACATTGCCATATGTCCAAGAAGTAGCCCTCCAATACTGCTAGGATGCTCTGCTCTGTAGGGTAAGACCTGTAAAGTTTGAAGAGAGGTGAGTCGTGCTCACGGTTTTGAAAAATCATCTATGACAAAAGATAATGAGTTGTCAAGCAGATTATCTTTCCTCCAGTGAGTTGCCCATCAGATCAAGCTTGGCAATGAAGGATAAAGAACTACTCTCCTGCCTTCTGCTGGAAATTCCCTGATAACCCATAGAGGGCCACTGAGAGACCTGTTCCTGCCTCATGTTAAACTTTGTTCTAAGGGGCTGCGTTCAAGGAACTCTGCAAGATAATCCCTTGAATTGCCCAGTGTTCACTTGCTTTTTTTGCTGTGGTGCTACCCTATAATGGACATTTTTGATAAAGACTTTAAATTGCACAGCTCTCATCAAGGCTGTGGCATTTCTTCCACGGAGACTTCCTGTGTAGATTCTCACTTCTATGTGAGGTTGTTAATGAAACTGTAATGCAGCAAGGATTACATTTAAATCAAAGGCCACAATTCCCAGTCACCTCTTTTATCTAAATACTACTCTGCTTTTTATAGAACTATGTGTGCAAACGCATCAGCAGAGGCCTTGGCCCTGATCCCTAATTGCGTAAATTTAATCTATTGTTACTTTTATAACGGTTGTATGTTGCACTCCTATGTATGAAATTAATAACCTGTTGTATTTCTTTTGAAACTCTTCAAACTATTTATTACCAAAATTCTCTCAAATGTTTTTGTAGCATTATATCTCCTGAACGTATATTGGCCACGTATTGTTTTGTTTTTTACTCAAAGCACGTAAGAGCCTCTGCACTTTTTTCTGGAGTCACAACATTAATTGGTTTAAAACTAAAATAAGTAATTACAAAACACTGGTCCCACAAATATGTCTTATTGTATCACATTTATCATTGTAATCTTCCCCTTCCAGCCCTTACTTCTTCCTCCAATATAGCATTGCAAGCACGTCCCCTTTGTGTAGGTCTCCCAAATGGGGATTGTTGTATTAGACTGGATTCTCCTTCACTGGATTGCATACTTTTCAACCCTGTACCCACCACACCCGGCACCCCAGCCCGGCCCTCCTGCCCCCAACACTGGCCCCTCGAAATCTCCCGCCCTCCATAAGCCTAATCTGCCTTGTTCACCTGGAAGTGAATCCTCCCTCCCTATGCCACTGTCCAAAAACCTTATCCTGCTCCTACGACGTTGAGACTATTCTAGCCATTTGTTTAGGGCTCTCCAGTGCCAGGGCCTTTTGATGTCGGACTCCCTTGTGATCTTAATGCGTAGTCAGATCAATTAGACAAGATATAGAATATTTGAATTTTAATTAAGTGTTTCGTATGCTTGAATATCCCATTTTCTGTCAGTGTATGATTGTTTATTCTCTCCAGAGTTTTCTTCTTATGGAGTTATCTCTGTTCAGTCTTGTACACATCGCACAGTTTAAATACAATGAACCCAAAATGCCTAAAACAATTATGAAGGAAAGGATGAAAGATTTTGTTAGTAAAAACTACAATTTAGCTCAGGTTGGCAAGAAATTAGATGGATGGCAGGCATGCCGCTTGAGGACGTAGTGTAAAAAATCATACCACAAGGGCAGAGTACCGCAAGTTCTCTTTCTAGAACACAGACAAATTAGAAAAGGGGTTTGTGGTGCATAGCCTTGCTTCTTTAGGAGATAAGTCTGCCATGGAAGATGGCATATGAATAGGGTGACCAGGCGTCCCGGTTTTTCTCCAGCTGTCGTAGCAGATTTGAGGAAATTTAGCTCATGTCCCGGTTTTTACAGGGGGTTAACTGAAAATGGTTGAGGTTTTCCAAAGCAGAGATAGTTAGCAGTTATCAGAAAGCATTTTAATTAACTGGCATTATCCTGGCTTTTATAATTGGATTTTATTTAAATTTTTAGAGCCTCTTCTTTAATTCTATGCTGATGAATGCTGTCATTCTAGGCGCTCAGCTGAAATAAAATTGTAAATAAAACAAAAAGAACAGCAATGGGAAAAAGATTATAGGACAGAGCGCTCACCAAAAAAATAGGTCTACTTTGGGGGTGCTTAGTGATTTGTTTTCACGAGGTCACGTGGGTCTTGCTGTAAAATAATTTTTTTCATAAAAATATTATTTTTTATTGTACATTTTTTTGGTTACATGATTTATTTTGAGTTATAATTGTATCTCTTACAGCCCTGAGGAAGTCACGGGGATCAGATTCTCCTACGACGAAACACACGTTGGCTGTTTTCTGTCCTAACAATACATGAATATTCCATCTCAAGAATAAATTGGAGTTATGCTAACCTTTTACGGTCTACTTTGATCCTGATTGTTTGGAAGAGGACTTGATATCCTATATACATGGACTACTGACCCTATGCTTTTTATTCGCAAGTGCCTTGACTTCTGTTGAGTATGAAATAAAATTGTAGTCCTCCAATTTTTGTGAAAAGTCCTGTTTTTTGGCTTTAAAATTCTGGTCACACTTCATATGAAGTACATTTTCTAGTACGTTTGCAACATACATGACATTGAGTGGTGATGTGGAAGAAAATACCGGAGATGACAGTGACATGATATGGTCTCTTCCTGTATAAAACAGAAAAAGAAGAGAATAATACTTCAGAAATGATTATCTCATTTGTTATTAGGAGTGGTTTGTACTACACAAATTGATCACTGTTAGATTTATCAAATACACATCAGTTCAAATGTCACAGTTTCAAGTTCCCTGACTGAACTTCTGGAGCCTGGTTGCCATGGACATATGTTTTTTGTCTTTTGAGATTTTCATAATAGTCTTTTATTCCTATTGCAATTCTAGTTCATTACATCTAAAATCCTGGATCTTGAATTGGGTAGTGTTTTTATCATCCTATAAATCAGTTTACTTTAATCTTTGTATTTCCCATTCTTTGTATAGTTGGGTTTCGTCCTCAAGATTAGTAGTACTTCTAGTTCAGCTTTTCTATTAGCAGCATTCATAACGTGCACTGGTTCTTTAAAATGTTTCTGCTGAGCATACTTGTCTTTAATAATCCTCTGATATTCTTATCTATTGTGTCAAACAGAATACTCATATCTCCCATCCCCCCCCCCCCCAGTATTACTTTGAGACAAGCATATTTTCCAATTCATCCGTTTTTCTCCATGATTACAATTGTTCTAGTCATTCCACTTAGTACATGCATGTAACCACGTCATCCCAGGACTTAATGTAGGTGAATGGTTGCTTCTGGCAATGGTTTTTGAGGAGGAGCATTTTTTTTTTCTCATCATACTTTGATCTAGAGGAGGAGAAAAGGCAGAAAGGGGGAAAGAAAGGAGAAATATATAAGAACTTGGTGATATAGGAAGAAAGGACTGAAAAAACCCTGTAAGAGTGGAGTAAAGAGACAGGATAACCAAGGTGATAGATGAAAGGCCTGAGGTGGAATCAACAACAGGCAGACAGGCCAGTTCCTCCCTGGACCGGAAACGAGCATCCTAGGACCAGTTTCAGGGAATCACTCCTCATTAGCCAGGCTAGCTTGACTCTAGTGGTGCAGTGAGCACGGAACCCACATCTGGGCAGTTCGGGCTGGACTGTTCCATGGGGAATTGGGTCAAGACTGATTTGCATCATCATCTATTATTTTTGCTTTTGTTGCCATAAGTGGGAAGGCTATGCCAAGACGTGGGTCCCATACTCACTGTGCCACAGGATTCAAGCTAGCCTGGCTGATGAGGGGTGATATCCCGAAACAGGTCCCAGGATGCTTGATTCTGGTCCAGGGAGAACCTGCCCTGTCAGTTTGGGTTGGACTGGTTCCATGGGGAACAAGGTAAAGACTGATTTGCAAATGGCAAGGTCCAAACTGGGGTGGTGTGGTGGGAAAAAAGAAACAATGGATTAAACCTAGATCTTTGTGACTGGGGTGAATGTTGCATTGTTCTGCATCCCGTCCATCATCTGTTCTTTTTGCTTTTGACTGTGAGTTTTAAGGCATGCTTCCCTTTCACATGAGCGCATACACACACAAAAGTTGTTCCCTTCAGTGTCAGGAACTACTGCAGTAAGGGGTGATTCTTTGAGACAATAAAATATTTTTGCATTTAGCCAGAGGGTTTTATTTTTTAATAGATTGATGAGGACCTATGACTTCCCCAGCAATAACGTTTTGTAAAACCCATGATGGAACAAAATAAACTTGCCAAAGCTGAAGGGCTGGTGGTCTATGCCAAACCTACTGGCTTTGCCAAAGCTAGTTATTTATTTAGTGGTTTTCCATTAATTACTTACCCACTTCATGACTGAGGGGAGGAAGAGATGCTCACAGTAAGAAGGAAGAGATCCAAACCTCGGGTATTATCTGCTTGAAAAACGTCTTAACAGACTATAATATTTTGCCTCTAGAACTACTGGATTCCAGGCCCTATGAAAAGGAAATCTATGCTTGAGAGACTGGAAAGTCATTCTCCACCACTCCCATCCTGGCATTACCTTTCGCCTGATGAAGGGTTTAATGGATTAAATAGCAAAAGAAACCAGTGATTTAAAAACTATAGTTTGTATTGGTTTGTGGTACTTCCTTGGAGAGTGTTGGGGGTGCAGTAGGCTTTTGGTAATGTGAGGGAGAAGAGAAAATTGGCACAGAGGCTTTTAATTGTCCTGTAATTTTAGCCATTTCATTTGCAAAACTCATATAACATTGTAGGTTTAGCTTACACCTTATGGAATTTGAGATACAATTAACAAATGGATTTTCTGATGACTTACTGCCCTCCTCCTTTCCATGCTAGTCTGTAACCAACTCAGGTAGGCCATGGTGTCAACTGGTCTTGTAAAGCAGTGTGACTGTGTTCTAACATGCTTTTGAAGTCTCGTCTGATGCAGCATGCATGCGGTGTCTCTTTGAGATGTATTGTATTTTAAACAGTCCTAAAAAGGGCTTAGAGCCTACCCATTCCTTACAACCGGTTAGCGTCTTTGTCACTCATTTATCTTGTCTTCATTATTCAGCGGCAGCCTGGATGGTTCAAATTTTGCTGTCCAGCTTTGAGAGGATTTGGGTTTAACTTATTTAGAATGAACACACACAAAAAAGGTTTTTGGTTTTATCTATATGGATCGGGACGCACTGAGGCAGCAGCTGCGAGTCGGCACATATCACATGAATCACTCCACTGTACACCACTCAGCTCTGCGACTCCACTCTATGCCTCTCTAACCTGTTCAGTCAGTTATCATTCCTTTATTCAGCAAAAACGCTCACAAAAAAGAAAATATCCTATAGATTAAAAACATTAACATAGATAAAAATAAATCATTCAGTTTGAACCCGCTCTGCTCCATGACACTCTGCTCCACTCTGACACTGTACACACCTCCCCTCGATGCCTCTCTTCGCCCTCCCTCGATGCCTCTCTGCTTTACTCTCCTCTACTAACTTTTAGTCATTCTGAGCAGCAGCCACGCTAGTGTAAGACATGGCTAAAACACATTCCCAAAGGCAACAGCTCTCACGTAGGTGAGACCTATTGGATTTGCCGCTGCTTGCTTTCTGGATTCGATGCCTTACATGAGATTATTGGACTCTGAAAAGGACGCCATGTAGATGCTTCACGCAATGCTCGGTGCCCTTTTACACTCACAGGGACGTTTACAGACGTTACCATGCCCAGATTAAATTTAATCTTTTTGAACGTAAGGAACTGCTGTTCGAGGAGCAGTGCTCACAAGTATTGTAGAAGAAACTCGGTGGCAACGCTTTGTTTTCATATTTTTCTCTGTTTTGCATGCTTCTTTGTAAATTGAACCGCAGCCCCTATGTGCCAGGCTAGCGGTTTTGTGATTAAATTATAAAATTAGCACTTTTTAATGAGAATATTAATGAACCTGAAATTAAAGGGTAAAATACATTACACAAGCTAATGAAACAAAAAATGCAGAATTTGTGTTTTCTTTGTTTATCTCATTATTGAAGAAAGGCTTGTGTTGATTTTATAGGAGGATTGGCATTGCCGACTTATGATTCTGCTGGTCTTTCATTTTAGTCTTGCTGCCCGGTTGGGGAGTTTCACACCCTTGATTTTATTAGTCAATCTTTTTGTCTCTAGGAGTCATTTAGCCAGTTTAACAATCTTGCCCCGTCCCTTCTCAAACCGTGTGAATTCTGACTACTAAATGAACGTTATACAAACTATCAATTGACTTATACCGTACCTTTGTGCACTTTTAGGGCAATTGTGAGTTCAAATTATTTGCTTAACTGCAATTTACTTTTTTACGTTCTCAGCAAGTGATTCATGATGCGGTACTTTTTACACTTAATTGCTTTTATTTTATCATTTTTTCTTTAATTTTCTCGTACATCCACTTTTTCCGTTTTAGCTTTTAACTCATTTCAGTTTTACTTTGTCTTAAGTGAGTTTTTGCTTTAAATTTCCAAACTTTAGTTTGGCTCCTTATTATCTGGTAAAATTACCATTTTATTCTGCCGTCTTTGAGTCGACATTGATATTTGTAGCACAGCTCTCACCGGAATAGCGGTGCACTAGGCATAATACCGGAGATAGGGTACGAGTCTAGGTAATATTCAAACCTGTGAGCAGGTACATCAGGGTATCTGGCTATGCATGAAGAGGAGGGGCAACACAGTGGACGAATTCTGTGAAATTTTGCTTTAAAACATAACTGCTTGTATCCCTGTAGGGACCTAAAGGAATCCTAAAAGTTTGCAAAATGTGGCTAGAGCGGACTTAAAAAAACAATTGTATAATAAAAAGTAATGTTCAGCCTTCACAGTTTGGATTTTCTCGAACCTACGACACCTGGTTGTTGCAACTAGTGAAATATTTTGTGGTGTGTTTTTCAGGGGGCTGCAATTTCGATGATGGACTAGGTCCTTGTGATTACCATCAGGACCCTTACGACGACTTTGATTGGGTGCATGTTAGCGCTCAAGAGCCTCACTTCTTGCCGCCGGAGATGCCGCAAGGTAGGAATACATTTTATGAAGATACTTTAAATCAATTTGCATGGGTATTAACCAGTAGGTCTGCAAAAGGGGAGAAGCTTAGAAGAAACGTTGTTTAACCTTAGTCTATCAAGACCGCTTCCATTGATGTGCATGGTGTTGAGTTGCACATTAGTGTAAGCATAATGTGTAATTGTTCTTACACAGATTGCTGTCATTCATTTGGCATACGTAAACTTTCAGGAATAGGTCTGATTGCGTACTCCAATAATTCTCACCAGATTTTTTTTTAAAATACAGGCAAAAACTGCATGTGTAAATGTTGCTTGCTAAACTTCCTGCCTAATTTGATCATTTAAGAGTGGAAATGGAAAAGGATGTTGAAAAGTGAAGGGATAGGGAGCTTGTGAAGTGGTGAGTAAATGGAGCAAGAGGAATGCAGTAGCTTGCAAACCACAATGAGCAATTTTGCTGTCGTCAGGATGTGGAAATGTGCATAAGCCGCTATTTGTAGTGGTACCAATCATTGATTGCATGTACCAGTGAAATGGCTGTTGCCATGATGGATGGGAATTTTACCCTAATAAATTTATGGTTGTTATCTTGGTTTGGGTCATCAGCATGCAAGCCTTGGTCCCTCTTCCACCTATCTGCACCCAAGACGAAGCAAGTGCATTATAGGGCTTTCCCTGAAGGAATCGATCTGCACCAGTCTGACATGACTCTATATCAGTAGCCCGGCACAGTGAAAGAGGGATACTGTGGCACAGGATCAGAATCCCAGCCTGGTGGGTGTGATGGTCGTGAAGCAAGTGTCTGTGGTCCTGGAATGAGACGTAGCAGCCCTAGAAATAGGTTAGCAGCATCGGGCTTGGGGCACCTGCACATCAGACTACTCTGTGTCCTTAGTGCTAAGGATGGAAGTTGGTTGTGCTGCTGTCTCTAGAGATACCCTAGCCCTTGTTCACTTGTTTTGGCTCCTGGTGGCAAAAGAACTGCACTGTCCTGAATGGCAACACAACTCAGTGGCTCTAGTTTGTCTCTTTTTTATCGGGGCCTCTGGGGCCCGGTGTCTGTCTCTCAGTAGCCCCTGGTGTATCCCCTGTTATCATGGCCTCTTTCGTGGGCCTGGTGTCCATCTCTCAGTAGCCCCTCGAGTGACTCCTTTTATCAGGGTCTCTCTTGGGCCCAGTGTCAATCTGTCAGTTATCGCTGGTGCATCTTCTTTTATCAGGGTATCTCTTGAGCCCTTATTCTCCCTCGCTCAGTGGCCCCTGGTGTGCCTCCTTTTATCAGGGCTTATCTCTGGCCTCCATTGTCCGTCTCTCAGTGGCCCCTGATATACCTCCTTTTATCTGGGCCTCTCTTATCCCAGCCCCCCATCCCACTCTTGGTGACCCCGGGTGCTTCTCTCCTGGGCCCGTGGGGCCTTGTGCATCTTCCTGGTCCGTCTCAGTGGTCACTAACACATCTCCTGGGCACCAGGGGTTCTTTTCTGTTTCTTCCATTCCTGCCACCATTATTCCTAAGCGCTACTTTCTCCCTTTTGGGGCCAGACCGCCACCCTCCACATTAAACATCTTTATGCACTGCAATCTCTTCCATGATCTTCCTTGTACATATATACCCTTTCTATGTAGTCATGTATGTATATATTTAGCACTTTATTCCTACTGTAGAAAAGAGAAAAAGTGAAAAAATAACTTCCACCCTCTCCAATGCACTACTGCCTCATCCTATAACTCTGTTGCTCTTCAATCTCCACTCTGACTCATTGCAAACCTCATTTTACTACTATAATCTCCAAAATAACCCTTTCTAGGCACTTCCCTCCTTGATCCCTCCTCGCTCACACCAAAAGCCAGTTTTTACTACTGTGATCTCCCGAACAACCCTCTCTAAATTTTTCCCTCATGTATCCCTCCTTTGACTCATTCCTAACCTCATTTTACTACAATGATCTCCTAAAACGCATTCTATAGATTCTTCCCTTCTCCATCTATCCTTCTACACATCCCAAACCTCATTTTACTACAATGATCTCCATAGTAATACTTTCTAGACTTGTTCCTCTTCTAGCCCTCCATTATCATTTTCAGACCAGCTAACAGACTTGCATGACCACTGCTCGAATTCTCATTTTTTTCCTATACTAATCCACCACTAATACGTTTGAGTTCTGGAGTAGACTTCCACACCTTGTCAGGGGTATTAAGCGCTTTACAAATACAGTTACAATTTATGACTTGCAGTACTCCCTAGTACCACCTTTCAGAGTTTTTAACACATTTCTTCTAATTAAATGAATCAACTGGTGGTGGCTATAGTAACTTAGCAGCATCCGTCGAGAAAGCAGATTTTTTTCCTCACATTGCTAATAGTACACGCAATTATTTTTAACAGGTGTATATTTTAGGTGACAATGCCAGCAGTGAATACTTTAGTATACCGTGCTGAAATAAAAATTAATATGAGGGGAGGGGGCCGAAGCGGGCGATAGACACCAAAGAATGGACTGACAGTTCATCATGAGTGACTAATCAGGAAGACGTTGATTTATGGTAATGTTGCCATTGTTAATTATTGTCAGGACAGGTAATGAATAGCTGAAGAGTTACAGCCTTCACGACCTTGGCTACTCACCTTTGATGAAGAGCTTCATGGGCTCCTCTCCCACAAGCCTGATCTGCGTGGAAAATGGAAGCTTTTGAATTTCAGCCTCATTTTCTAATTAATAGGATATTAAGTAATTAATCATGCAGAAGAGGAAAAAGGTCAGTCTCTGTCTAGTGGAGGGGTTCTGCGGCTCAGAAACGCAACTTCAGCAAGTCGGCATGTATTATACCCGTTCTGCTAAAGGGTTGTGTGCCTTTGCTTGGAGGCCGCACACCATTTGTCTTCATGTTTAGCTCGTTTTGCCTTGCAAAAGTATCGATTGGCCTACCTCGATTAATGCACACTGGGAAGCCCGACTGCATCCATCAGATTTGGTTGAGAACCAAGTGCAAAAATAAACACCATTACTTCTGGCCTTAATGAACTTCGAAATGTTGTTCTTCCCCCTGCCTGCCAGGTTGGTGTATTTCTGCTTGGCACAGCACTTGGGCAGAAGGGGCTGAAGCAGGACACTGATGACAAGGTGGCCCCCTAAAGCCCATGCACGGAGAACGACGGGGATGTGCTTCAGCATCACGGGAGCTCTGTCTCTAAGGCCACAATTAGATGAGCGTCAAGTCCATATGCACCTAAGGGTTCTTCCTGCACCCCCACCGTGACATTACTCAAAGGTCCTTTCTACGGACCATATATTTTAATAGGATGATAGAGCGGCAATTGGAAGCTGAGGGTGGCTAAGAGTGTAGCAAAGCAGAGGAGGAAAGAGCATGGGGAACCACATCTTACACACTTATTAAACAATGATTTTTCTTGTACATATCCTGTTTTTCACTCGAAACTGTAAGCCACTCCTCTCTCAGATTCTATCTCCGTTCAGTTTCGAGTAGTCTCTCATGTTCCCCTAGGTGTTTTTCCCGGAGGTTTGTCACTAAATAGTGTAAAGACCTTAGCAACAATTCACCTTAATGCTACACTTCCCCCGCCTGTTCTTTTTCTCTCATTGCTGCATTGTTCCTGGTTTCCCTCTCTCCGGTTAACTTGGACGCCTTAGCAACTTTACCCCGTGTACACATGTTTCAAATACTCAAATCACAAACTGGTCCTACCTTTCTGCCAGCCACGCGTGGAAGCTGCGGTGTGGGATCACCCCCAGACGTCCCCTTTTTTGCGCGCACTGTCTGTGCGCCGTACCGGCTCGAGGACAGCCCGCGTATTCTGCTCGGCCTTAAGCTCTGTATGTCCTGTTGAAGACAAGGGGCGGAGCCCTGCAACATATATTGACTGCTAACTGCGCAGTTCACTTTGTACTTTGACTCGTTGCCGTCTTCCTTCTGCTTGCCTTACTGAAGGATACCCCGGATGGGAGGTACATTGAACGAAGAGAGGAGCAGAGGGGTGAGCTGCCTTGCTGAAGCCAGAGGCCTGCGTTGCTGCTGGCCGCGAATCACCCCACACGCTGCAAGCAGCTGACTAAGGGCATTTTTAGTTCTCCACAATAGGTAGACCAGCATTTGGATGGTAATGTGATGCATTGAGGTCGGTCCTTAAACTAGTGTTAGGACGATCTGCACGGGTCTTCTATCATGGCGTGACACATTAATCATTGCTTTTTTTTTTTACTTCTCCGTCTTAACTTTCGTTTGTGTTTTGGATAGATAGTAATGATTGGGAGAGTGCAGTACAGTTTAGCTCTGAAAAACACTTGACGGTCGTAGCAGATGTTCACGAGCCAACCCGAAATCTCCTGTTTTTGTTACTGCCTGTTTTTCTCTATTTCCCTCCCCCAGGAATCCTTTCTCACCTGAACTGGAAAATAGTTGCCGCAGGCAATAGGAGAAAATGAGTGAACTTTCCTATTCCTACTTTGACACTAAATCAGTGAACACTACACTTTTCATGAATTCAAAATCTGAGGAAGGAATACTGCTACTTCAGTTAGAGGCTATCTTTCCTGTGTCACAAATTAGGCAACACCATAGGTGCTAACCTGTCAAGTAGATGCATTCGATGTTCACGTTGAGCTGCTGCAAATGTTAGTCTCGTGTGACTCCTCAGTTGAACAGACTGGACATCTGAGTGCCTTACAAATTATATCAGAGGGGAGTATTCGATGTTTGCGCCTGTATGACATTGTTTCTCTGTAAATGATAACTCTGCCACTTACCTGGGATGTCGTAAACAGCAATTGCTGAAGACATTAAGGCTTTGAAAGCTAAGGGACAGCTGTCTGACACGGCATACCCCATTGGTGAGGAAATGGGACTGTTCCTGGCACTAAATTTGAGTGACGGTACAACACTATTTACAGTGGGTGGGAAAACCAATGACCATGATCAAAAGGCCACCAGTGACAACATAAATATTTGCATCGTAAGAACCTAAAGCCATGAACTACCACATGCATGGAAGAATAAGGAAACATTCAGAAAATTAGCCATAAAAAGAGCAGTTTCCATTATTGCCGGGGATATTTTTTAATAAGTCTTCCTAAATCCAGCCTCATATCTTCTTTTCCACGTTCCTAAGGTCGGATTAAAAAAACACACACAGCAAGCACAAGCGTGGGAGGAGATAGATTGAGTCAATAAGTGCTTCCCCTTCAACTCATTAATCAATTAACTTTTCATTTCTCACCTGCTAAAATTAAGGAGTGTTTGGACTCATCATCTAAAATGTCCATTCACACCTTTTATCAGAAAAATCAATAAGTGATATCAAAACCATTCTGAAAGGATGCTGCACAAGCAGTATGCTTTGGTGGAATTGAAGGTGTTCTATTAGTCCGAACCAGAGGGTTTAAGAATATCTGCCAACTGAACGACGAATCCTTACTGATTAGCATTGGGTTAGGCACAAGAACAGTTAGTTGTCTCCCCGTAAGGAACTTGAGGCTGGGGCTATACAACCTACTCAGAGAGAAAAGCCTATGTAAATGATGAGACTGAGTTTGAGCCACTCTCCCTACCTTTCACTCCAGAGTATATATATATCTCAAGAGGTCATCACATTGTCTTGAAAAGAGTTGTTATTATTAGAGCCTTAAAATCCTCCTCAGCATCATGTCACTTTAGGTCCGAAGATATGGGCTTAATTGCATATCTTTTATTCGGCATTAAACCGAGCAGTGAATCCACAAACGTTACTTGGCGATACCCAAAAGCAGTTACTTTCATCTAAAAAATACACAATCTGTTTGTCATGTTGAGATCAAAATGAATATGTGTGGGTAGGCCTAGCGCCCGCGACAGGAAACGCCCCAAAACGCAACGTGGACACATCCCATTTTTTTTAAAGAAATCAGAGGTTTTTTTTTGCAAAGTGCCTACCTGTAGATTTTGGCCTCTAGCTCAGCCGGCACCTAGGGAAACCTACCAAACCTGTGCATTTTTGAAAACTAGAGACCTAGGGGAATCCAAGATGGGGTGACTTGTGGGGCTCTGACCAGGTTCTGTTACCCAGAATCCTTTGCAAACCTAAAAATTTGGCTAAAAAAACACCTTTTCCCCTCATTTCGGTGAAAGACAGTTCTGGAATCTGAGAGGAGCCACAAATTTCCTTCCACCCAGTGTTCCCCCAAGTCTCCCGATAAAAATGATACCTCACTTGTGTGGGTGGGCCAGGTGCCTGCAACAGAATAAGGCCCAAAACTTGTTGAGATAGAGGGGATAGCACAGCAAGTTTATAAGGACATATTCTTTTATACATCTTTAGACGGACTCTGCTTTGGGGACCCACATAAGTGAGGTGTCATTTTACTTGGGAGACTGAGGGGAAAACTGGGGAGTAGGAATTTTGTGCTGGAGCGATGATCCTACTAAGAAAACTCAGGAACATATGCTTTTTTAATGCAAATTTTGAGGTTTACAGAGGAGTCTGGGTAAGAAAATGTTGGGGGAGCCACGCAAGCCAGACCTCCCTGGACTCCTTGGGGGTGTCTAGTTTTAAAAAATGTCTGGGTTTTGTAGGTTTCCCTGGATGAAGGCCGCACCCAGGACCAAAAACATAGGTGCCCCCCCCCCCCCCCCCCAAAACACAGGTATTTTTGTAATATATCATTTTGATGTGTGCATATACGTCCGTGATGTGCCAAACACTAAAATTGTGAAAAGAAACACACTTAGTTTGTGAAAAAGACCCCTCACCCACCAACCAAGTTGGTGGAATGCTTCATCATCGGGGTCCCACCCGAGGCACCTAGCGTGTCACAGGTGTGCTGCGACGCCTGATTACAGCGGAGCAGGTTTTGTCATTTTTACCACACATACCGGTAGGATTTGGCACGAGGGTGAGTGATGGTTCAGTGGATCAAATTTTATTAACAAGAGATTTCACAAAAATGAAATGCACTGTTAATAACTGAAAGGCAAAAAACTGAACCAATGACTCACAGCTCGTGAGCTGTAAAGCCGTGACAAGGCACCAACTGCTTTACAGTCCATTCACACACCTTTCATACATGACACGCACAAGACCATTCACACCGCCAGCCACGGGCCCAGCACATTACAACACTCACATCGACAGACCGCGCCACTCAAGGGCCCATCACTTACATACGCCCACATGCCTGATACAAGAATCACATCAGCTGATGGGAGTGTGGACTCCAGCCGAGTGCCACCCCAAGCACACCGCCAGCCAAGCCCCACCCCAAGCACACCGCCAGCCAAGCCCCACCCCAAGCACGCCGCCAGCCAAGCCCCACCCCAAGCACGCCGCCAGCCAAGCCCCACCCCAAGCACGCCGCCAGCCAAGCCCCACCCCAAGCACACTGCCAGCCAAGCCCCACCCCAAGCACACTGCCAGCCAAGCCCCACCCCAAGCACACCGCCTTCCAAGCGCCACCCCAAGCACACCGCCTTCCAAGCGCCACCCCACGCACACCGCCTTCCAAGCGCCACCCCACGCACACCGCCTTCCAAGCGCCACCCCACGCACACCGCCTTCCAAGCGCCACCCCACGCACACCGCCTTCCAAGCGCCACCCCACGCACACCGCCTTCCAAGCGCCACCCCACGCACACCGCCTTCCAAGCGCCACCCCACGCACACCGCCTTCCAAGCGCCACCCCACGCACACCGCCTTCCAAGCGCCGCCCCACGCACACCGCCTTCCAAGCGCCGCCCCACGCACACCGCCTTCCAAGCGCCGCCCCACGCACACCGCCCGCCAAGCGCCACCCCACGCACACCGCCAGCCAAGCGCCACCCCACGCACACCGCCATCCCTTTTTTTTGTTTGTTTATAAACAACAAAGAAACCACTAATTATAAAATAAGCACAAAACTACAAACACAAAAGCTCTAACTAAATACATGACAGAGATGCCAACCGTGAAACATATGAAAATATAAAACAGACAGCTTATGCTCGCGGTATTTCCCAGAAGTTTTTTTTGGTATGGTAACTTCTATAACAGCTGGGCACACACAGCCCAGGCTTTGAAGGGCATTCGGGGCAGTACATCCGGCTCTCCCTCCGTATTAATCTCCGGGCACATACTCTACATTTCTTTGTGGGCAAGTCTTTTTTGGGAGTGGGAGGAATGTGATCTGGAAAGTGCCGATCTTTCAATCTAGCCACATCCTCCACCACTTCTCTCTAGGAATTCTTGCCGGTTCCACCACAATAAGGCTTTCTATGACCGACTCCTGAAATTTAACAAATGTCATCCTTGACTCAGGTGAACAATCCTTGTATACAATAAAGGCATTAAAAGTTGCCAAATGAAATAAATGTAGGGCCAACTTTTTATACCACACATAAGACTTACGAAGAGCAGTGTAAGGTTCCAACCTCTGATCTACTCTATCAACACCACTCATGTGCCTATTGTAGTCCAAAATGCACGCAGGTTTGCGCACTTCCGCAACCTGACCCCAAACAGCCACAGGGGAAGTACTCTCATCATGGATGGTCGATAGCATGTACACATCCCTCCTGTCTGAAAATTCCATAGCTAGCAGCTCATTGTTCTGCAAGGCACTGCACTGTCCCCTCACAAGTTACTTACAGACAAGCTCCCTTGGATAGCCTTTCCGGTTAGAACGGATTGTGCCACAAGCAACAGTGTCCACTCTAAACAACTCCTTGAACAACTGAACTCCAGTGTAGAAATGATCTACGTACAAATGGTGACCTTTGTTAAACAGCCGTCTAGCAAGTTCCCACACAATTTTTGTCGCTAACTCCAAAAGTGGCCGGACAACCAGGAGGGTCAATACTGGAATCCCTACCAGTGTAGACCCGGAAATTATACACATATCCTGTACTACTTTCTGACAGCAGATACAATTTAATCCCATACCGTGCCCTCTTACTAGGAATGTACTGCTTAAAAACTAAACGCCCCTTGAAAAGGACCAAAGACTCGTCCACACTTATCTCTTTGCCTGCAACATAGACCTCTGAAAACCGATCCACAAAATGATCAAGGACAGGCCTAATCTTAAAAAGACGGTCACAATCAGGGTGATCTCGTGGCAAGGCTAAAGCATTGTCTACAAAATGCAGCATACGAAGAAGAAGCAAATACCGATTACGTGTCATAGTTGCAGGAAATATAGCGGTTGCCATCAAGGGACTAGTAGACCAATAAGAAGCCAGTGACGGCTTCCTGATCAACCCCATCAAAAAAGTCAAACCTAAAAACCTTTTCATCTCTTCCAGATATGTGGGAACCCACTGAACCCACTGAGTAGCTCTAGACTGAGGCTTAAGTCTTGCAGCGTTGTCCCGCAAATATTGCTCTGCATACACATTTGTCTGCTCCACAATCTCTTCCAAAAATACATCGTCCATAAACAAGTGAAAGAAATGGACAGGCAAAAAGTTTTCCGTATTAACTCTACACCCTGGGAGACCAGTAAATGCAGGTAACTGTGGCTGCTCCATGTTTGGGGCAATCCAGGTGTCAGGTCTTCTAATGGGAAACCCTTCAGCCCCAGGCTGCTGCACTCTTGGCACATCAATGTCCTCCTCTAACACAGGCCCTTCATCTGCACTGAGAGTAGCTTCCTCATCAGAAGAATACTCTCGGACAGAAAACTCACTTCCAGAATCTCCTGCTTCCTCCTCTGCCTCAGATGCAGAGTCAGTGTCGTAATCATGGTCTGAAGACGACTCAAACAGCATGCGAACAACCTGCTGAGCGGTCACTCTGCGGCTAGCCATGACCCTCACTAACAACAAATGGATTGCCAACAACAACTAGCACTAAAATAAGTAATAAACAAAGTGTAGCTTTATCACAAAGAGTTATGTACTACAAAAAACTATACCACTCACTTGCCTGAAAAAGCTACTCACCAAGCAACTACTCTGCAATCACCAATGATATCCCACTAAAAAGAAAAAAGCAAATTAGACATATGACAAAACAAACATCACTGTTCTCAAATCTAAGGACAATGTCAAACACACAATACTGCATTTAGTACACCACCTACAAACATGTCATTCATGCATGTCAACAATACTCCTTTGGAGTGAATTGCTTTCACTTACCTAAAGCATGCAACTATGCAAACCGCAGGACAACTACTGCTAAAATCGCAAGGATCCACAGCAAAGGAAGCAAAAGTGTTGAACTAGAAGAAAAAGAAGAAATAAATTGTTATAATCACAAATACAAATACTTCGCCAGTTGACAAACACCCCACCACCAAGAACTTAGAAGTTGTCCCTGGTACCTAAGTGGATCCTGCCCCCCTCGGGGGTAGATGGGTGTAAAAAAATTGGCCAATCTGCCCCCAAGGGGGGCAGAAATGGGCAACACCTCTGTGCCCCCTTTAGGGGGCGACCCTTCCCAAAGGGGGCACCCCAGCACAAAAAAAAAAAAAATCCCTGCCGTATTGGTGGTTTCTGCCCTCCTTGGGGGCAAATGGGCCTACAAAAAAAATGCCTGGTCTGCCATCGGGGGGGCCGAAACAGAAAAAAAAAATAGCCCCCCAGGGGAGCGACCCTTGCCCAAGGGGTTGCCCCCAAAATAAACAATAAAAACAGAATCCCTGGTGTCTAGTGGATTTCTCCCTCCCCCCCCCTGGGGGCAGATCGGCCGAAAAATCAGCGATCTGCCCCCGGGGTTGTGAAACACAAAAAAAAATTGCCCAAGGGGTCGTCCCCAAAATAGAAAAACAAAACAAAATCCCTTGTGTCTAGTGGATTTCGCCCCCCCCCCCCCCCCCAGGGGGCAGAGCCACCGAAAAAATCGGCGGATCTGCCCCCGGGGGGGGGGGGGGGGCACCCTTTGCCCAAGGGGTCGCCCCCAAAAGAAACATAGCCCAAAAAATCCCTGGTGTCTAGTGGAGATTCCTGCTCCACGATCGCGGGCCCTTCCCGCGATCGTGGAGCAGGAATCTTGTGAAAACAGGCACAGGGGGAAAGGAAAAACCCTTTCCTTTCCCCCCGTGTCTGTCCACCCCCCCCCCGCCCACCCTAAAAACCCCCAAAAACAGAAAGGACTCACCTTATGGGTCCTTTCCCCTCGACGCGCTGGAAGCAAATGGCTTCCAGCGCATCTGGCAACACTTGATGACGTCGGCGCGCTGACGTCATCTGATTGCCGTGGGGGGGGTGTCGGGGGTGGAAGGGGAAGGTCTTCCCCTTCCATCCCCGCCTTGGGGGGGAGGGAGGTGCACAGGGGGGGCGCGCTAGCGCGCCCCCAAGTTCCCGTGTGCCTTGGACGAGGTGACCTCGTCCAAGGCACAGAACGGGGGAAACTGTAGCCTTGGACGAGGTCACCTCGTCCAAGGCACAGAACGGGTTAAGAATGGTAATCGTTAGTATCACTTAAATGATAAATCATAGTCACCCACCATTGTTAGGAGCATGGAATGGCATCCCGAGTGCGTAAATCCAGTAAATAGAATCGGACCTTTGTTTTTGACACATACGGTGTATATAAAATTGCACATTTATCAAGCTATGCAAGTCTTCTGTAGTGTTTAATGGGTTTGCTGTAAGGTACTTGTTAGCACATCTGACCTTATTTGGTTTCTCTCATTAGTTTATAAGGGGACGCGTTAGACGTTCGATGGACCTTTTGACTGTGTTTTAAGAAGTTCACACCCTAAGCCCAATATATCATAAATATCATCAAAACAAACAGTAAAACTCTTTGGAGAAAGTAACTTATCACACAATATAACCCATTTGGTCATGAATAAACACACTTTTAGTATAAGTTAGAAAATGTATTTCCCTAGATTAACAATGCTAATATCACGTAAATTAGTTGCAAAACCACATGGTATACAAATAAAACACTGGTTGACCAAATCTTCTAAAGAATCTCAGCTTGATTAAAGCATTAATAACTAATCCCTCTAAATCCAGAGTACAAATCAACAATAGAAGTAACTGTGCAATGTAAATAACATACATATGAATTTCAGCAATTGAGTAACGTCAATAGCAGATTAATTTGATGGAAGAAAACTTCACTATCCTCAGATTAGAATCAGCATGTCTGAGCTTCATGCAAAACGTTTTAGTCAACATGAATTTGGAAACCGTCTATGGCACTATCAAAAAGCAGCAGTTGGTACCTAGAAACAAAAGACAAAGTTGCAACAAGAAACATTAGCGTTTGTTATACCTCTCCTCATGGATCAGCAAGCAGTAATTATCTTCGTCAGATGGACATCAGTTCGATCAGCAACAGGACAGTGAAAGGGAAATGGTTCAGAATCGGCGACTCTAAGCTCTTCGAACCATTAGAAAACCATGTCTAAGGGACCAGCATTCAGCATCAGAAGTCTAAGCAAATTAAAGGTAAAGATCAAAATTCTTTGTGAAAGAGAATCAAAAGGTGAGTACACCCCATCAGTATTGTAGGAAATCGAGAATGGGCAAAAAATGAGCTTGCGCCTCACGGCGCGGTCCGATTAAGTTAAAATTGTCCCACGTTGCCATTGGTCAAAGAAGCGTGCAATAGCTAATAGTCCAATAAAATTAGTAATGCGAATCCAAGAAATAACTAAACAGCCTTTCACACGTTAATTAGTGGCTCCTCTTCTTCTGCACACATCATCCGACTTGTCAGGAAACATTTTAGTATCCATCCATTCTTCCGTCAGTGAAGCCATTGTTAGTTAATTCCTGGGACCATAGGTTTCTCACACTTCAAGTTAACATTTGTAACAGGTTGAAAACAGGTTTCTCGCTTCCTCAGGAGAAAACATTTGCTACTGCTACTGTTTGGTCAACCTTCAGTTTATTTTTCACTAAACATGAGATCATGCTTTTATTCTGACATTGCATTTTAATATGAGGTTGTGCAAAAAATTAGGCCCAGACCCTGCTAACTTAAGGCCAATGTTAATTTAAGCAAATACATAGCATTTAATCGTAGGTATGACACACTACTACCTTAACATTAATAAATGTTCTGATTAAACATTAATACCCTTTTAGTAAAACATTACTTATGAAATGGGGGCACCTCAAGTGGGCACATTTTCGAGTTGCACATTATTTTCTATGTTAATTTTCTATGCAGATTCAGAGTACAGAATACATGAAATATTTATTAGTAATAAATTCATCTCTCAGATACTCAAAGGGGGGATGCAGACAGAATTCCTATTTGTCACTAGTCGGTGGCCCTCTTTACTGTGACCTCTTGTATGACTGTTTTGTTTTGAGTTTTTTTTTGTTTAAGCTGTGTAGGAATATTTCCAAGCAATCTGTCAAAAAGAAACAAAAAAAACATGATGGTTATTTCCTTGTACTTGGGCCCCCATTAGGAGCTTCAGCCAGGTTCTCCCTTTGAAGGTCGGTAAGTGAAGGCTGGTAATGGATGCTTGAGGTGGTGCCACCTAATGCAGGCAACTTTTAATTCAGGGCTATTATCCTCCTGGTTGCAGGCGCAATCGGAAGAACATCTAAATTACAGTAGATAAAACCGACATGCTGAGTTGATCTTATGCCCAGTCTTTCAGGTACATTAATGTTTCAGAATTGGGTCCTTCCTAATGCCTTCTGGAAAGAAACCATAGTGGTAAAAAAAATGAATCATTATTGTTGGCAGAAATATTTTCTGTTTATGGATCATTATTATTATAATCATTCACCAGTGAGATTAGAAAGTGGTGCTGGCTCTTCAAGACTTGCTTTTCATGCTTGTTCTGGATGGTTTTCCTACAAAGATAGTTTATTGTTGTTAAAGTGCATATACTATGGCATATATTATCATTTAGACTGTGGTGGTCACTCTGTTTTTTTATTTATGCCTAGTTATATTTTTCTGGTGCTTTAACTGTCCTTTGTTTTTTGTTTTTTTTTTAAATTGTTTAAAAAAACTTTTTATATGCAGTTTAATCGAGACATGGCAGATCCAAATAGACTTCACATGGAAATCTCTTTGCAATGTCTTCAGACCAAAGAACACATACACCCCCTACAGCACCCATCAGCACTTTGAGCAGTTCCATAGTTCAGTTTTTAGCACCCTCGTTGGTTTCTGCAGTCTCTCCTGTTGCAGAACGCAATGGAGTATCTCCCTCATTCCCCCTGTATCCATGATCGCCGGTCGACTATATCTCCAAGGAATAGTAAGTTATCCAAGCTCACCCATATCTCTTTGAACTTCCATGGGCATCCTCTATTTGTGTATGTTGTTTTCCCCCCTATCATGAACCCATCCATTCCCCTCCTCCATACGCCCATCGAGGGGCATTTCTCCGAGCCCCATAGGCGGCTATATCCCTTTTGGCTACCATCAACCGCAGTCCGCACGATGTAAGCTTTATCTGGGGCAAGTCTATATAGTTGGGGATTCCTAGTAGAATGTACTTGGGATCTAGGGAGGTCTGCACCGACAGCACCCCGCCAGCTCACCCATCACCTTACTCCAAAACTCCCTGATCTTGGGGCATTCCCATAAAACGTGAAAAAAGGATCTGACATTACCACATCCTCTAATGCAGTCCGGGTGTCTCGCCCTCCCCATCAAATGTAATCTTTGTGGGTTGTAGTATACTCTGTGTAGAATTTTAAACTGTATTAGCCTGAGTCGTGCCCTAATCGCCACATCTCTGGGGAACATCAGTGCCGCCTCCCAGTCAATGTCTTCCATCGTTCCCAGCTGTGCCTCCCATTTATTACGCAGGTTTACCAGTGTATTTGGCATGTTATTGTTTATGGTCTTATATATTCTGGATGTCGCTTTAGCAGTTATCTCACCCATTAGTAGTCGACCCTCTAAAGGGGCGTACTCTGGTATTCCTTCTCACAGGAGTCCCTCCGCCTTGCATGCATGTCTCAGGCGAGTGTAGTGGGAATGCTGTGTGCTGCTCAGGGCATACTCCATTTGAATTGACTCAAAGGGCATAATATCCCCATTCTCCATCACGTCCCCAACTTTTGAAATGCCAATCCGGTCCCAGCCCTTCTAGCCCTCCAATTTCTTAATTTCCCATAACCAGCCCCCCTCCCATAATGGGGATTCTTTAGTGGGACATCTATGCCACCCCATCATCTTATTAGCTCTTGTCCAGGCCATCAAGGCCACCTGTGTAGAAGGAGTAAGGTGTCTGATCCCGTTTCCCTCATACAGGAATTTCCTACACGACCTCCCCGCGCACTCTAGCCGATCCAGGTGGAAGAAGTGGTGGTCCTCTGATGCGAATAACCAACCGTTAATGTTGATGAAGTGTGCCACCCAGTAGTATGCCTCTATGTCTGGTAGGGAGAGTCCCCCTGCGTATTGATTTCGTTGCAGTGTTTTAAGAGCTATTCGTGGATGTTTCCCCTCCCATAGGAAGAGCCGCATGTCCCCCTCTATGGCCCTGAACAGGCTTGGGGGGAGTTGATAGTATGTGTTTTGTAAAACATACAGGAGCTTTGGTAAAGGAATCATTTTAATCATTGCCACCCGTCCCATCAATGTAAGAGGTAGTGTTTTCCATCTGTCGAAGTCTGACTTGCAGTCCTTCAACACCCTCCCCAGGTTGCGACCATGGCATCTGTCAGCTTCATGTGTCATGTAAATGCCGAGATATGTGAAGCCCTCGTCTGTGCACTGCAAACGCATTGGCAATGGGGGTAGACGGGTGTCCCCTCGTGGTGCATAGAGGATCGATTTACCCCAGTTAATACAGTATCCTGAGTGTCTCCCATATTCCTCAATCAGGAATAAAAGCCTCGGAAGGGTCACCTCTGGGCGGGTGATGTACGAGAGGACATCGTCCACATATAAAGAAATATGTTCCTCCTCCTCTCTTAGTCTAAAACCCTATAAGTTTGAGCAGGTGCGGATCCTACACGCTAGGGATTCCAGAGTAAGGGCGAACAGTAGGGGGGACAGTGGGCATCCTTGTCTCATGCACCTTGCGATGGGGAACTCTGAGGAGAGGACTTCATTTACCCTCACTGCCACCACCGGGCTACAGTAAAGCAGGCGCACCCACCCTCTATATTTTGGTCCAAAACCAAATCGTGTTAGCGTAGCCTCTAAGAAGGGCCAGTGCACAGCGTCAAAGGCCTTCTCTGCATCCAGGGCTAGGAACAGATGAGGCTCTGGGCGGTCCATGGTAGTGGCCAGCCACACATGCGCCGGTCTCAGGTTATGTCTTGTGGATCGTGCCGGCATAAAGCCAGTCTGGTCCATGTGAACTAGTGAAGCGATAACATCCATCATTCGGGTTGCCAACACAGTGGCCAAGACCTTCACCTCCACATTTAACAGGGATATCAGCCTGTATGATGCACACCTACATTTGGGTTTCCCTCCTTTATATATCACTGCTATCTCAGCCCTCCTTAAGTCCGGGGGAAGGACTCCTTGCTCACGGGCCTCCAGAAACATATTTAATAGGTGAGAAGCCAATACATCTCTGAAGCTTTTAAAGATCTCTGCAGGAAACTAATTTGGGCCTGGAACTTTGCCCAGTCTAAGCCTCGTCAGGGCTGCCAAGATCTCCTCTAGGGTAATGTCTCCCTCTATTCCTTCCCATCCCTCCACGTCTAGGAAAGGAATATCTATCCAGTCCAGGTATTCAGTGATGCGGTCCGAGCTTTCTGATGATCTTGCCTTGTAGAAGTCTCTGTAATAGCAAGCGAATGTGTCTGCGAAATCTGTGTTGGCCGAGACTCTGTTCCCATCCTGGGACTCTACCTCCTGAATCCATTGAGCCTCGATTTCTTTCCTCCCAAGCCAGGCAAGAAGTTTCCCAACTTTGTCCCCAGTCTCGAACAACCTGTATTGAACCGGCTAGAGGTGATTCCTGGCCTCTCTTTCTGCTGTCTCACGATACTCGGCTTTCGCCAACTCTGGTTGCCGAAGAAGCAAGGATGTAGGCGTCCGCACTACCTCTCCGTCCATTTCTAGGAGCGTACCTTCCATATCACTTAGTTGTTTATTGTCCCTACCCCATTTATGAGCCACTAGATTTTGTGCACTCGAAGCACTGTCTTGTAGGCTTCCCACCACACCACCGCGGATCCCACTGACCCCACATTTTCTTGAACATATAAGCCAGTATCCACCCGTAATCCTCTCGCCACTTCATGGTCTTGCAAGTCCCAGGCACACAGCCTCCACCCCTTGAGTCCCCCTAGCATCCCTCCCAGACGCACCATCAAAGGGGAGTGGTCCCACAGCCCCCTTGCCAGGTATTCAGTTCGATGTATTTTGTCTACCTCTCCAGCCGGGGCAAAGATGTAGTCTAGGTGGGAGAAAACCCTATGAGCCCCAGAGAAATATGAGTACTTTCTTTCCGTTGGATGCATCCGTCTCCATACGTCCGTCAGCCCCCAAGGCTGCAGCAAACCTGTGCAGTGGGGTAGCCTGGCACGGGGTCAGCCCACCCCCGGATCTATCCATCCCTGTTTCCATCACATCATTAGAATCCCCTCCCAGTATGTGAAGTGAGGAAGAGGACCCCAGTAGGATCCTTTCTACCTTCTCTAAAAGGGGGACCTGGAGTCTCTGGGGAGCATATGCACTCGCCAACAGAACCTCTCTCTGTCCCCAGAGCCCCTCCACCCATCCGGGTCCTCCCAGCGATGAGTGACACGAAAGGGGGGGGGTCCGACAGATCAAAATCGATACCCCCCTGGAACCAGATGTGTACACTGTGTGTACAAGCACTACATAAGGACCCCTACTTATAAATGCACACTTCGTACCTCTGAGATGGGTTTCCTGGAGGAGCACTATGCCTGGCTTCTGTCTTTTTATATATTGGGAGACTAGTCCTCTCTTAACCTTGTCTCCCAGACCATTAACATTCCAGGAGAGGATAGTAAAGCCCTGTTCATTCTCGGGGGACATCACCCTGGCTTCACTCAGGGGGCCATCTTAAGTAGTGAATCTCAGTGACAAAGCTCTTTGACCGTTTGGACCTCCAGGAGCTGAAATGAGGGGCTAGGGGAACAGTCTCTCCCATCATATAGTGCTCAACTATTTGTGCCTGTGTCTGTGGGTTAGCCGTGCAACTTACCAATAACAATGAAAAGAACCTTCTTTTAATCGTAACCCCTCCCACCCCCCCTCCCTACCTCCCTGTGGCCCCTGTGAGTGTACTTCTCCATATCCCTACCCCACAGGAGAGAGTCAAGAGGTCTGTAGCCCCCCCTCCCTCACCCTACCCTCCTAACAATACGAACTTGTAAAACTTGTTCAAACCCCCTTAATTTTAAGGGGACCTAGTCCTTCTACAGGGTGTGGCCGAAGCGGAACCGTCCCTCCACTTCTCCTTGGCCTCCATGCGTGCAGCCCTCCAGACTTCTTGTTCTCCGGATCTCTCACTCCGTCTCCATATTGTCAATAGCCTCCAATAGTGGGTGCCCCCCCCCCTCAAGTCGACCCCCAGACATCAGCGAGTCCACAGCTTCATTTCCACTATGCGTCCCAGCTCCTGCGCTGCGATTCCCCTCCGAGTCAGTAGTGTCCGCTCCTCTTTCTGCTCGTCTTGGGAGCCGCCATGGCGTGTCCCTGCCAATTCTTTATCTCCGCCTGCCTCTGTGTATTGGGAGGGACCATTCTTTAGGTCTTGCACCTTCCTTCTCTCTGGGTGTCTTCTCAGGCTCTCCGCTCCCCACTTTGGCGAGCCGGGGGTGCTCCTCAATCCATCCCCAGGCCTGCTCCGGAGCCTGAAAAAAGAATGTCTTTCCTTGAACAGGACCTTAGCTTTGCAGGGAAGTGGAACATATACTGGTGCTGGATAACGCAAAGCCTGGCCTTAACCGAGTCAAAGGTGCGACGTTGTCTCTAAACTTCCCTAGTGTAGTATGGAAAAAACAGGATCTGATCTCCCATTTTGCGGACTTCCATTAGGATCATATCTGGGGCTTGGTAATTGAGAAAACAGGCTATCACAGGCCTAAGGGGCACACCAGGCAGAGGCCACCCCCCTCGCCTCCAGCGCTCTGTGGGTACGCTCTATTACAAAGCAGGCCGAGAACTTTTCAGGTGGGAGGACTCTCCTGAGCCACTGCTCCAAAAAGCAATTTATGTCAGTCCCTCCGCAAAGCCCACAAAGCGGAGATTATTGCGTTGCGCTCGGTTTTCAGCATCTTCCAGCCGCCACATTACATCCTTATTGATGACTTTGGTCTTTGACACCGCTTTCCGTATGTCCCTGACTGTGTCCTCCATTTCAGATATGGGAGACTCCGCAGATGTGACTCGCTCTGCCACCTTACGAAGATCCTGTCTGAGCAGGGACACCTCCGAGTGCACCTCCCCCATCCGCTCTTCAAGAGCGCCCCTGGATGCTTGTATCGCCGAGAGAAGCGTATTGTTGTCTGGGACCGGTGTGGAGTCCGTCACTGGCGCTGGGGGGGGGGTGGTCAGGGAACCACTTTTGTGTATCTATCCATTTTGCCCTGTCGAGGTGGTTTAGGCGTCTTATCTCATGCCATTGGGAGACATCACTAAGTCTCTTAGGATCACCAGTTTCTCAGTGGTCCCACGACAAGCAGCGGGTCACCGCACTCACCTCACCTCACGCCGAGGCCGACCAAGGGAGGGGGCCCCCCCAGAGGGGGGTATGCCCAGTGCCAAACCGCTCAGTCCCGCCGTAGAGTCTCATGCCTCTGAGCTCCCACGTGTGAATGGCCTCTCTCCCAGCTCTTTCTTAACCTTCAACTGGCCTCCTTTCAGCGTGTAATCTTCCTCCGCTCTCAGTGCCTCACTTTCCAGGGCGCTCTCTGTCCACATGGGAATCAGGGGCATCGACCCCGTCTCCTCAGGCCTAAGCATCGTTTCCTCCTGGGTCAGCCATTCTCCCCATCTCCAGCGCCCCGGGGGTCTCCGATGCGGACCCTCCATCCGTGGGCCCTCACCTCTTCTTTTCCTCCTTGTGAGGTGCACTTCCCTCTCAGCTCCACCGGCGCTCGCACTAGGCGGCAGGATTCAGGGGCAGCCACCCGAGGGAACCACCTCTCGCCACCTCCCCTCTGTGTCTTCTCAGCGAGCAACTGATCGGCCCCACCCACCGGGCGATCCCGGGGGAACCCCGGCCAGGGGACCAGCAAGCTTAGGGCCTGGCCTGGCCTGGCCGCTCCGCAGTCTCACGGCTCCACGCCCTCGACCGCTTCCCTCACGGCGGGGACGTCTCCTCGTCTGGGCCCTTAGCGTCCTTTCACCCGTCGCAGAGGGACGCACCAGCGGCTCCACAACACCCTGGCCTGAAACCCCCAATTGGAAGGCGGGGGGGGAGGAAGAATTCCCCGTCCCGTATCAATATGTACCAGAGGGGTAGAGTATGTTGTTTAGGATCTTTTCGGCTGAGGCCTTTACGGAGATCGTTAAGGAGCGTCCGTTCTCGGCGCCATCTTGGCTCTGCCCCCCAACTGTCCTTTGTTGAATACCTGTTGGCCCCAATACATTAAAATATGTACATATTGTGGGCTTTGGGTCAGCATCTTAGTCTTGATTAAACAACTTTGTTTATCTAATTTCCCTGCTCATACAATGGCATTCTTCTTATTCTTTGTTTGATCCTCCTCCAGAGCATGTACTTTTACATTGTTCTGATTTGATAAGGTATGTCTTTCTACTTCTTCCTTTCAGGAAACTACTTTATTATGTTTCTTTTAGCACTTAATTATGTTGCTTCTCTCTCCCGCTTCCATTTTTCGTGATTCGCCTCTCCTATGATACCTTTTATTCTTTACATAATGCTTCCCATTAGGCTTTCAGTTTGCTTCCCCACACCTCCCTCCTTATTTAACTTTTTTTTAAAATTAAACTTGAAATATACAAAACTGTGCTTATAACCACTGCGTGCAGCAGTGTAAGCACAATAACCAACAAAGGGAAAAAAAAAAATAATAGCTACCCATGGAACCCAACTACCCCTTCAACCTAACACAAACTAACCCCTGAATCCCACAGTTGCCAAAGAGTATTCAGGTAAGTTATATCCACTAGGAAATGTTGTGGCATGTAAGGAAAATGGGCAAGTTGTTATGAGATGTATGAGGAAAAAGCACTAAAACCATAAGGGAGTCTAATTTTGCCAGTTGAGCAAGCTCTCTGGGATAAGCTGGAGGACTCTAAGAAAATGTGGGCAAAATAACTCTAGATCTTGTGATAGAATTTTAATGAATAGGGCTTGATCAGTTTTGTATGCCTCCAGCCTATGTTCCAGTAACACACTACTTTCCTTAGAGTGAAATTTTCCCACAACTTAAGGAGCCAGTCATTAAGCAGTGGTAGTGTAAACCTCTGCCAATGTAAAGTAATCACCTGACGGACTGTGTCAATAATTCCCTTTAATTCCTGCTCTCTTTGAAACTCTTTGCCTTCTACCCCTCACAATTGGCAGGCCTAGAAGTATCACTCCATGGCCCTTTTGGAACTGTACCTCAAAGGACAGGTCTAATTCTTTGAGGATCCCCTCCAGGGATGTGGAATTCCTAAAGCCCAATGCCAGGGACGTATTCTTTGGGGTCAAGGGCAACAAGTTTTCATGTTAATTTTGTCCTTGGGACAAGTAGACTCAACCCCCTGCAGCACAAACCATTAGGCTGCAGGTTTACAGGGAAGGGAACTGTCTGCAGTTGAAGTAATGTGTGTGTCCAAAGGTTCGAACTTGTATTTATGGTTCATTAATGAAAAGCCTTTATTATTAGGGTGAGCTCTGTAAATAAACATTTTAAGGTCACATTGCACTACTGACAGTGGTTCTAGTATATAAAAAAAAAAGTATACCGACGTTTGACATTTTTAACAATGAGGCTCATATAGAATGCTCTCTGATTAGATGCAAATGTTTGCAGAAGCTTGTATGCAAGTGTAATGATTCTTTGCTTTCAAAATAAAATATTCAGAAAAAAATTCAGGTAGGAATTAAAATGTTTCGTTACTATGAAGTTTTAGGTGCTATTTCTTTGAAGAATCATTTAGTGAAATGTGCTGATGCGTGCTAGTATTTCTAAAAAATATTCCTAAAGGAAAATCAGTGTGAACATTTTCAACAAGATTATGGGAAGCATGAAAATAAACAAGCACTGGCAAAGCCAACCGATCCGACATTTGTTGCGAGTCTTTTGTTTTCATCAATGCATGTCTTGATTTGACATGGCTTTTGTAACTCTTTGTTGTTGTGGGAGCTGCCAGGCCCAGACAATTGTGATAAACACTGGCAAAAAGCAAAAAAAAGCTTCAGGTCTCAAAACAAACACATTGCCACCAGTGGTGGAATGAAGGCCCCACAACCCCTGGGGCAAGGGGGGGCCACCCTCCTCACCTGCCCTAAGTGAGTCTGCAGTGGTGGGGTCTTCCATGTTCTTTGCAGGCGGGCCCCTTCCTGTTTCGTTACTCCACTGATTGCCACAGTAGTTCCTGGCACTGAACAAAACTACTTTGTGTGCTAATATGCTCCTTGTGGAAGAGCAGAATGTGATCGCCTACAGTAAAGCCAGCCAACAATAGAGACAGAAATAGATGTTTAATAAAAGAAATTAAATGTCTTTGGTAACACCAGACCTAATTAGATACCCAGTTCTTAAAGAAAGTCACAAAAGTGCACCCATGGTACATGTCTTCCAATTAGTGGCTTTCAAGAACTTACAGGAGTAGACCAGGAAATTGTATTCCTAGAATATATTTGTGAACTGTATTTTAGCACAAGCAAACATGCATGTGTAAATTTGCTCATGTGAAAATTTACAAGTTCACTTTTCCTCAAACCACTTTTTCCCCAACCCTGGAAGAACTTCTACTTCTGCCATTGTAAGGAGTAAACGTCAAACCTTTCTCATTATGGGAAAAGATTAGAGAAGAGCTGGTGAAAACCCTTAAAACATGGGCGGTAGTCGCTTTGCAGACTCAAAGGCATTCCAGCCCTTAAACTATTGCTTACTGCTTTCTCCAGCCCCAGTATGAAGATCAGCATAAAGGTGGCAAAAGAAGGCAATTGCTACCGTAAGGGGTTGAAATTGCAAGTATTCAAGCTCTACTGTAGTAGTTGCCATGACATAATCAGAGAGGCTATTATGAGAGCTCTTACATAATGAGATTGCTGCCATGAGTTGTCGCCGCACTGCATGGCACCAAAGGGCCAAGTTGATTTTTTTTTTAACAGGACAAGCTGGTTTAAGAAGCAACCTGTCCCATGGACAAGTACATATTTTATTAAATTCCACACCCCTGCCCTCCCAATATCCATGAAACTTGGAATAGTTCATAATAAATGTTTTTGGGTGTCAGCGGTTCTAATACATGAGGATTTTGTAAAGAGTTTCTATGAGTTTTACTCATTGGACAGATCTGCCACATTTGTCACGTATGTTTTCCTAGGTTTTAAGGGATAGATCCTAGCTGCTTCCCCGTCACTACAATTCTGACCGTGTTTCTTCTCCACCAGGTGCTAGGTCAAGTAAGGGTCTGCATATGTTTGAAAATAACTTATGGTCCTGGACCCAGTCTTTCCGCCTTCTTTCAAAATCTGAGAGTGGGCAGGCTGCACGAGTTTTTATTGTGGTGTGTAGAATCTATTGCCACACCTGCATGTATGCAAACCATTCTGCTTCTGACAAGTTGTATTGATTGTTGTATCATCAAATTAATTTATTTGACTATTTTGAAATAGAGAGTCCACCGTAACGCATCTGTTCTTTTGCCAGACACTACCATGGAAAAATCACAGTTGAGGCAAACAGGACTAAATGCCAATGGGAAGAACGTTAAGCCTAGGAGTTTGGGATTCTTGCCTCATAGAGACAAGTCACCCTGATCACAATGGAAAAATATAGACCCTACCTCCTCTTTGATTGATTGCTGCCAAGGAACCAGCCAAAAGGGGTTGGCTTCTATCAGATAATCTGTGTAGAACCTTTGTTAGGTTATCTCAATTTTCTCCCATCACAAGTGGGAAGCTTGGTAGTATGCTAGGGTGTGTGGTACGACAGGCCCTCCCTCGGAAGTCAGTAGATATAGCACGTGTTCACGAGTCTTGCCGTATTCCCCTTCCAGCAGAAGTTGTTTATCAGGGATTAAAGGGTTTTCAGCAAGGCGCTTGGGATAGCCAAAGGTATGTTTTGAAATATAAGATATTTGTTAAGTGAACATTTTTAGATCTTGCCTAACAAGTAGCGCAAGCTGTCTGTTTGCAAAAGACCTATAGTCAGCTTATAGTTAGTTTAAAGGCCGCCCATTGCTTACTAATTGGAAATCTGTTCGCTCTCATTTTCTTACATTTTACGCATTGGCTTTGCTTGTCCTTCATGTGTTTTTCCTCGTATCCTTCAGATACTCTCTGTTAGAAAACGACGTTTTTCCATCACTGCCTGGGTAGACGTGATTTATAGCGCATCCCCACCCACCCCTTCTGCACTGGTTCCCTCTCGCATTCCAAAACCCTAATTATCCCGTATTCCTCTCCCTTCTATTCCCGCTAACATTTTTCCCTAGAGAAGCAGTTAATAAAGGATGACCATCAGAAGTGTTATAAGTTAAACCTCATGAACCAGAGCAGCTAAGACAGTCTTGTCAGAAAGCATGCAAAGGTTGTTTCATTATCTGAAGTGGCCTGCTTTTTTCTACTTCCCTGCCAGTGCATGACAGTTTGTAGACAAGCAGAGGGTATGGATGCCTACTTCTTCACCCCCACGATTTGATGTAAAAGCCTATATGTGTGCTTCAGAAAGGGCCATGGGCTCTTTTTAGTTGTTTGATTCAAAAGGCACTGCACACTAATGACCTCCCACACCTTTGACAGACGGACAGAGAGGTACATACACAAAACTCACTCTCTCTCTCACACACACACACACACACACACACACACACACATAATCATTTAAAGCTTTATTAATTTCTGCAGAACTATCCTACTCGCAGGCTCCTGCTAGAAAGGTTTTCAGGTTTGTTTGCTTGTTTTTATGTAAAGCAGTAAACACTTGTTTTAAGAAGGACCATTGCTAGAAAGTACCTCAAATGGCAAGCCACTTCTTTTCATTGCTTCTGTTACTCGCTTATGTTGTTTTCCCTTTTTGGGTGGGGTTTTGAAAAACCAAATATCCAGCCATCTAATTTGGTTTTGTTTTGCGAATGGTAGCAAACAGTTTGAGATGAAGAGCGAAGAGACAGGATTTGAGAAGGGCTTTGACACAGTAAATAAATACCCTCCAAAAGTCAGAGTTGCAGCAGAGGTGAGATACAAGTGATGCCTAATATCTCCTCTTTGTTTCCTTGATATATTAAATTAGAAAGGCAATTACACATTTATTTAAATGCTTTGAGCTTGTTCATTGAGAGTGGCCTCTCTGGCAGCCTGGAAGGGAGTGCCTTAAAGAGAGCATTTTCAGACTTCTCCAAATACTGCGGCATATATTAACAAATGTTGCAGCACAAAAATTAACATTTTGCTGCATTTTGGCAGCACTTTATTTTACTACAATTCTTTCATTTATCATAGTTTTAACATCAAACACAGGGAACATACATTTTGGAAGGCTGATCAATATATGAAAGTCTATGCCAGGATATTATTTAAAAGAAAAATCTACTCACCACTCATAAGGGGTCGAGCTATTTTTAGAAACTACTCGACCCTTCTGGGGAGCAAAGAACAGGTGTTCTGTTCAGACAGAAACTGAATTGGCAATTAGCCTTTGAATCTTATTCTTGTCACATTTGCTCTCCATTCAGAGGTCAAAAGTCAGTTTGTCTTCTTTCAATGCAAATACTTTTCCTTGTGAGTGCAGAGTTCCAGGATTTTGTAAGGTGAACTGTCTGACCTGAGTGAAATGGAAGGTTGGGGATATCAGGTCTTTCCTAACACACATTTATATAACTTAACAAACATTTCAAAATATATTTCAGTAGCTGTGAAAGACCATTTTTTGTGCTTGTGTGAGGAAAACAATATTTTGATAGGATGAAAAAAAGTCAGAGCACTACTTGGTGATTTGCAAATGACAAATATTTTTTCTGAAACCCAATTTTCACAGATTATTAATACACTGTATAGTTTTATCAGTAAAGCTGCAAGTTAGTGGGAAGGTTTTTGGACATTTCTTGGAAATTTACTGACTGTACATGGCATTACGGTACCACATCATGCTTTAGCAATATACATACTAAAAGTGAGTGTTTAAACATAAACTGAGAAACATGCCTGCCCTGATGGCAAAGCTATTAGTAAACTAAGGGTCAAGTAATGAATGGCTCATGTATACCCTATATGTGGGCTAGTTTTATTATACATGGAGCAAATGTTTAGTATATTTAATCAAACAAAAGAGGACTTTTATACAGCAGAAATGCTGAACTCCCATATTTGAAGGTGCACTTATGTCTGAATGAAGGAAAAGGTGACTGTAAAGTACAATATTTGCATAGGATCACACAATTTGAGACCCGTTTTTGTGTCAAGTACATTAGTTAGGTCGAGTAGATTGTTCAAGCTACTTGACCTGCTGGTCTAGTAACATTTTTATGATTTTGCAAGGCCTGTTTTGTATAGCTTGGTCTTCACCTTGGCTGTTTGATCAAATTCTTTTTGGCAGCCGAATTCTAATCCAGTGTCCTGCTGCTGATTGTGTTGTAGAAACAACAATGCCCGTATAGATTGCCCTGTGAGGAGGCAACGTTTAGCTGATAAAATAATCCTATAGATGCTGTTGCTTCTTTCAGCATCTGCAGAACTAAACACAGAGTCAAATCAAATCAAATCAAATCATTAGCATTTATAAAGCGCGCTACTCACCCGTGCGGGTCTCAAGGCGCTAGGGACAAAGGGGGTGGTTATCGCTGCTCGAACAGCCAGGTCTTTAGGAGTCTCCGGAAAGCGGAGTGGTCCTGGGTGGTCCTGAGGCTGGTGGGGAGGGAGTTCCAGGTCTTGGCCGCCAGGAAGGAGAAAGATCTCCCACCCGCTGTGGAGCGTCGGATGCGAGGGACGGCGGCGAGTGCGAGGCCAGAGGAGCGGAGGGGGCGGGTGGGGACGTAGAAGTTGAGGCGTCTGCTGAGGTATTCCGGTCCCTTGTCGTGGAGGGCTTTGTGTGCGTGGGTGAGAAGTCGGAAGGTGATCCTTTTGCTGACTGGGAGCCAATGCAGGTGTCTCAGGTGTGCGGAGATGTGGCTGCTGCGGGGTATGTCGAGGATGAGGCGGGCCGAGGCGTTTTGAATGCGTTGTAGGCGATTTTGGAGTTTGGCTGTGGTCCCGGCGTAGAGGGTGTTGCCGTAGTCCAGGCGGCTATTGACGAGGGCGTGGGTCACGGTTTTTCTGGTGTCGGCGGGGATCCAGCGGAAGATCTTGCGGAGCATGCGGAGGGTGAGGAAGCAGGCGGAGGACACGGCGTTGACTTGCTTGGTCATGGTGAGAAGAGGGTCCAAGATGAAGCGGAGGTTGCGGGTGTGGTCTGCGGGGGTCGGTGCGGTGCTGAGGGCCGTGGGCCACCAGGAGTCGTCCCAGGCGGACGGGGTGTTGCAGAGGATGAGGACTTCCGTTTTTTCAGAGTTCAGCTTTAGGCGGCTGAGCCTCATCCAATCTGCGACGTCCTTCATACCCTCTTGTAGGTTGGTCTTGGCGCTGGCGGGGTCCTTGGTGAGGGAGAGTATAAGTTGGGTGTCGTCGGCGTAGGAGGTGATGATGATGTTGTGCTTGCGTACGATGTTGGCGAGGGGGCTCATGTAGACATTGAAGAGTGTCGGGCTGAGTGATGAGCCTTGAGGTACGCCGCAGATGATCTCAGTGGGTTCTGAGCGAAACGGAGGGAGGTAGACTCTTTGGGAGCGGTTTGCGAGGAAGGAGGCGATCCAGTCCAGAGCCTGGTCTTGGATCCCGGTGGAGCAGAGGCGGGTGATTAGGGTGCGGTGACAGACGGTGTCAAAGGCAGCCGAGAGGTCGAGAAGAATGAGGGCGACTGTTTCACCGTTGTCCATCAGGGTTCTGATGTCGTCTATGACTCCATGCACTCGGCTGCCAACAGTGAAGGGCCTGGCATGCAGTCAACCATCCTATGCAAAAATAGGTCATTGTCACTCACTCCAGGAAATTGATGCATGAATGTCTTTTGGACTTACATGTTCAAAGTGGAGATTGAGCTCATCATTAGAAAACCCATGGCTTAATATCTACTTTCTCCTCTTGTCTTTGGATAGGTGCAAAGTGGTGGAAGTTTGAACAGGCAAACTTGCTTTAAGAGTTCCCTGTATGGATTGGCATCACGCCTGGCCATGCCCACCTTCAAAAAGACATCCTCAACTGCTTTCTTTAGTTGTAAAGTTAACCGTTTTTTTTACTGAGCAAGCATCACTTTTGCCTCTGCACTACTGTTAAAGGAATGGCTGCAACAATTTCAAAGTGAGTACTGAATTGTTAAGTTAATTTGGAGGTCCACCAGATAATCATACACCTTCATGGCCACTAGTGTCTGACTCTGGTAGAAGTCCATCAGACTTAAAATGTTTTGACATTTCTCTAGCACAATATGAAACTGAACTTTAATGCAGTTATTATTGTCTTTGTTCAGTCATCTGGAGATTTTCAAGGGAATCGGGGTAATATTGCGAAGTCTCAGACCGAGCAAACCCAGCATAGACATTGAAGTGCTTACAGTGATACCCAACAGCAGCAAACCAAGAATTCCATTTAGTGCTGCTGGGGGTCACTTAACAAACTTTTTTTTTTTTTTTAATGCTGTACTTTTTATTTTTAGTAATACTTCATTATTTTGACTCATGTTTATACTGACTGAGCAAAGATTTCACCACATTAGTACCAATTTAACAATGAAATACAGAACATGATGATTCTTTAACTTTGTGAAAGGCCTTCCACTGTGCACAAACACGTCACCACCTTTTTATTAAGTTTTGAAAAGATTTGTAAACACATTTTTTGTTCAAATCTGCAAATCATGCAGCAAATCCATAACTATGCAAACAAAGCGGCGGCCAAAGAATCACATAATTCCATTAATCATGCTAGTAGGTCCCAAATGCAAGACCTATTAGCTGTGCCAATGTTTGTTCAATCAGGATCTAAGTGCAAGCTTGAAGAGATTTTTCTCAGATCAATCAGAAAGCTAGAGTGCTTCCACTCTGTGACGTGGACCATAATGTTTCTGAGAATTCCTTTTTTTTTTTTTTTTTTTTTTTTTTTTTTTGGGAAAAGGAAGGGAGATAATTACATGTTCGATGGCATATGTTGCTGCAGATACACATGTTTCGCACAGTCCGCTGCCTGGTGTTGGGCTCGGAGTATTACAAGTTGTTTTTCTTCGAAGAAGTCTTTTTTGGTCACGGGACCGAAGGACTCCTCCCTCTTCGGCTCCATTGCGCATGGGCGTCGACTCCATCTTAGATTGTTTTTTCCGCTGTCGGGTTCGGACGTATTCCTTTTCGCTCCGTGTTTCGGTTCGGAAAGTTAGTCAGAATCTCGGAAGAACGCGTCGGTATTGTTCCGTTCGGTATCGGGATAGTTAGGTACATCGACACCGATCATCGGAAGACTTTGGGGTAGCTTCGATCCCCCGTCGGGGCCTGGTCGGCCCGACCGCGTGCGACATCGAAGCCGATGGAACGGACCCCGTTTCGTTTCTGCCCAAAATGTCACAGTAAGTATCCTTATACAGATCAGCACTTGGTCTGTAACTTGTGCTGTCCCCCGAGCACAAGGAGGATACCTGTGAGGCCTGTCGAGCCTTCCGGTCCAGAAAAACACTCCGGGACCGAAGAGCCAGGCGTCTACAAATGGCGTCCACGCCGACAAAACAACGTTTCGACGACGAAGAGGAAACATTCTCGGTTCCGGAATCAGAATCCGGAGACTCCGACGTCGAACAACAGCAACAAACAGTGAGTAAGACGTCGAAAATTAAAACCATCGAGAAGACAAAAGCCCAGGGGACGCCACTGCCAACAGGCCATGGCTCGACCCATAAAACCGGCGAGCCGTCGAAGGCGCCGAAAAAGGGCACGCCCATAGCGAAGACACCCGACTCCGGTCGAGGGACCGCCATGGAGCAACCTCGGAGCCGAGATAGCGGCTCCGAGAGGCAAAAACACGATGCCGGCACCGAAAAACATCGGCACCGAGACACCCTGCCGAAAGCCACAAAAATTCTGTCGGTGCCGAAGCCGAAAAAATGATTCTCTCTCGGCGCCGAAAAGTTCCATACCTCCATCCTACACAGAGGAACAAGGAATAAGTGGCCAGATGCACAGATTTGGACAAGAGCTCCAAAGTGTAGAATCAGACTACACACAAAAGAGACTGTACATCCAGCAAGACACAGGGAAGATATCAACCCTTCCCCCAATAATGAGAAAAAGAAGGATCGGACTTCTCAAGGATGACGCACAACCACAAGCCAAAGTGGTTAAAAAAGTCACGCCTCCGCCCTCTCCACCACAACAGGCATCGCTGGCACAAACACCGCCACAAATGCACTCACCAGCGCAAACTACCATAAGTCAAGATAATCAGGATCAAGACGCTTCGGACCTATATGACACCCCAGTGCCGGACAATGATCCCGATTCATACCCCACAAAGCCGTCACCGCCAGAGGACAGTACCTCATACTCGCAACTGGTGGCTAGGGCAGCAGAATTCCACAATGTCCAACTGCATTCCGATCCTATAGAGGATGATTTTTTATTTAACACCCTCTCGGCTACACATAGCCAATATCAATGTCTCCCAATGCTACCAGGGATGTTACGGCACGCAAAACAAATTTTTGAAGAGCCCGTAAAATCAAGAGCCATCACCCCAAGGGTGGATAAGAAATACAAACCACCACCCACAGACCCAGTGTTTATTACTTCGCAGTTACCACCTGACTCCGTAGTAGTAGGGGCAGCTCGCAAAAGAGCAAATTCCCATACATCTGGCGACGCCCCACCTCCGGACAAAGAAAGCAGAAAATTTGATGCAGCAGGAAAAAGAGTAGCATCACAGGCAGCCAACCAGTGGCGCATCGCAAATTCTCAAGCGCTGCTGGCCCGATATGACCGCGCACACTGGGATGAGATGCAACTTCTCATAGACCATCTTCCACAGGAATACCAAAAAAGGGCGCAGCAAATAGTTGAAGAGGGACAAACGATCTCAAACAATCAAATCTGCTCTTCAATGGACGCAGCCGATACTGCAGCGAGAACAGTCAACACTGCTGTCACCATAAGGAAACACGCTTGGCTCCGCACTTCAGGCTTCAAACCGGAAATCCAGCAGGCTGTCCTTAATATGCCCTTCAACGAGAAACAACTTTTTGGCCCTGAAGTGGACACAGCCATTGAAAAACTTAAAAAGGACACAGACACGGCCAAAGCCATGGGCGCACTCTACTCCCCGCAGAGCAGAGGCTCTTTTAGAAAAACTCCATTTAGAGGGGGGTTTCGTGGCCAACCCACAGACACCACCAGCCAACAAACAAGAACCACACCATATCAGGGTTCATTCCAAAGAGGAGGTTTCAGGGGATATAGAGGGGGTCAATTCCCAAGGAGTAGGGGAAGATTCCAGACTCCAAAAACACCTCCACCTAAGCAGTGACTTTCAAGTCACACAACCCCTTCACTCAACACCAGTGGGGGGAAGACTAATCCAATTCTACCAATCTTGGCAGCAGATTACAACAGACAATTGGGTATTAGCAATAATCCAACATGGCTATTGCATAGAATTCCACAAATTCCCACCAAACATCCCTCCAAAAACACGCAAAATGTCACCACAACATTTAGAACTTTTAGGACTAGAAGTTCAAGCACTACTGCAAAAGGATGCAATAGAGTTAGTACCAGTACAACAAAAAAACACAGGAGTTTACTCCCTGTACTTTCTAATTCCAAAAAAAGACAAAACATTAAGACCAATATTCGATCTCAGGACACTAAATACCTACATCATATCGGACCACTTTCACATGGTCACACTACAAGACATCATTCCACTGCTCAAACAGCAAGATTACATGACCACATTAGACCTAAAAGATGCGTACTTTCATATACCGATACACCCTTCTCACAGAAAGTACCTAAGGTTCGTATTCAAAGGAATACATTACCAATTCAAAGTGTTGCCATTCGGAATAACAACTGCACCAAGAGTATTCACAAAATGTCTAGCAGTAGTAGCAGCACATATCAGGAGACAACAGATACATGTGTTTCCTTACCTAGACGATTGGCTAATCAAGACCAACACAGTAAAAAAGTGCACAAACGACACCACATATGTCATACAAACCCTTCACAAACTGGGTTTCTCCATCAACTATACAAAGTCACACCTCGAACCGTGTCAGACACAACAATATCTAGGGGCAACCATCAACACATCAAAAGGAATTGCCACTCCAAGTCCACAAAGAGTGCAAGCATTCCACAAGGTAATAAGTGCTATGTTTCCAAACCAAAAGATACAAGCAAAATTTGTGCTAAAACTTCTAGGCATGATGTCATCATGCATAGCCATTGTCCCAAACGCAAGACTACACATGCGACCCTTACAACAGTGCCTAGCATCACAATGGTCACAGGCACAGGGTCAACTTCAAGATCTGGTGTTGGTAGACCGCCAAACATACCTCTCGCTTCTATGGTGGAACAGCAACAATTTAAACAAAGGGCGGACATTTCAGGACCCAGTGCCTCAGTACGTTATAACAACAGATGCTTCCATGACAGGGTGGGGAGCTCACCTCAATCACCACAGCATTCAAGGACAATGGGATGTACACCAAACAAAATTTCATATCAATTACCTAGAACTGTTAGCAGTATTTCTAGCGTTAAAAGCCTTTCAACCCATAATAACACACAAATACATTCTTGTCAAAACAGACAACATGACAACAATGTATTATTTAAACAAACAAGGAGGAACACACTCAACACAATTGTGTCTCCTAACACCAAAAATATGGCAGTGGGTGACTCACAACAACATTCGCCTAATAGCACAATTTATTCCAGGGATCCAAAACCAACTAGCAGACAACCTTTCGCGAGACCACCAACAAGTCCACGAATGGGAAATTCACCCCCAAGTTCTGAACAAGTACTTTCAAATTTGGGGAACACCCCAGATAGATTTGTTCGCAACAAAAGAAAACGCAAAATGCCAAAACTTCGCACCCAGGTACCCACACCGCGAATCACAAGGCAATGCTCTATGGATGAGTTGGTCAGGGATATTTGCATACACTTTTCCCCCTCTCCCTCTCCTTCCATATCTAGTAAACAAGTTGAGTCAAAACCAACTCAAACTCATACTGATAGCACCCACATGGGCAAGACAACCTTGGTATACAACTCTACTAGACCTTTCACTAGTACCGCATGTCAAACTACCCAACAGACCAGATCTGTTAACACAACACAAACAACAGATCAGGCATCCAAACCCAGCATCATTGAATCTGGCAATTTGGCTCCTGAAATCCTAGAATTCGGACACTTAGACCTCACACAAGAATGTATGGAGGTCATAAAACAAGCTAGAAAAGCTTCCACTAGACACTGCTATGCATCTAAGTGGAAAAGATGTGTTTGCTACTGCCATACCAATCAAATCCAACCATTGCATGCCTCTACAAAGGACATAGTGGGATACTTACTACATTTGCAAAAAGCAAATCTCGCTTTTTCATCTATAAAAATACACCTCGCAGCAATATCTGCTTACCTACAAACTACTCATTCATCGTCTCTATTTAGAATACCAGTTATTAAAGCATTCATGGAAGGGCTAAAAAGAATTATACCACCAAGAACACCACCAGTTCCTTCATGGAACCTTAACATCGTCTTAACAAGACTCATGGGTCCACCTTTCGAACCCATGCATTCCTGTGAAATGCAATATCTAACCTGGAAAGTCGCATTTCTCATTGCAATCACATCCCTCAGAAGAGTAAGTGAAATACAGGCATTTACCATACAAGAACCATTTATTCAAATACACAAAAATAAAATAGTTCTAAGAACAAATCCAAAATTTCTACCAAAAGTAATCTCACCATTCCATTTAAATCAAACAGTAGAATTGCCAGTGTTCTTCCCACAACCAGATTCCGTGGCTGAAAGGGCACTACATACATTAGACATCAAAAGAGCACTAATGTACTACATTGACAGAACAAAGCTAATCAGGAAAACTAAACAACTGTTCATAGCTTTTCAAAAACCACACATAGGAAATCCAATCTCTAAACAAGGCATTGCTAGATGGATAGTCAGATGTATTCAAACATGCTATCTTAAAGCCAAAAGAGAATTGCCTATTACACCAAAGGCACACTCAACCAGAAAGAAAGGTGCTACAATGGCCTTTCTAGGAAACATTCCTATGAGCGAAATATGTAAGGCTGCAACCTGGTCTACACCTCATACATTTACTAAACACTACTGTGTAGACGTACTAAATGCACAACAAGCTACAGTGGGCCAAGCTGTACTAAGAACATTATTCCAAACTACTTCAACTCCTACAGGCTAAACCACCGCTTTTAGGGGAGGTAACTGCTTTATAGTCTATGCGAAACATGTGTATCTGCAGCAACATATGCCATCGAACTGAAAATGTCACTTACCCAGTGTACATCTGTTCGTGGCATTAGTCGCTGCAGATTCACATGTGCCCTCCCGCCTCCCCGGGAAGCCTGTAGCCGTTTAGAAGTACATCTTAAATCTTAAACATTTGTACATTTGTAAATAATTATTATAAACTTTTTATGTACATACGTATTCACTCCATTGCATGGGCACTATTTATAGCAAACAACTCCATCCTCACCCTCTGCGGGGAAAACAATCTAAGATGGAGTCGACGCCCATGCGCAATGGAGCCGAAGAGGGAGGAGTCCTTCGGTCCCGTGACCAAAAAAGACTTCTTCGAAGAAAAACAACTTGTAATACTCCGAGCCCAACACCAGGGAGCGGACTGTGCGAAACATGTGAATCTGCAACGACTAATGCCACGAACAGATGTACACTGGGTAAGTGACATTTTCATTATACATCATTTGCCAATAAAAATACAGTTCACAAAAAAAAATATGATTACATCTTCTCATTAGCCTGGAAAGGAACACTTTTCTCATTTGTCATCCAGACAAAAACTCAGATTGAGCCTTCATTCATTGGCCGAAAGCCAATTCTGAAATTGTCCCCAAATAGCTTTCCCTTTCTTCCTAGCCAATCTCCCCTTCCGTTCATACAGGGCAATTTCCAGATGATACACAGATAATAACCGTCCCAGCCACTGCTGCCACGACGGTGGTTGCGGGTTCAGCCATGCAGAGGAGATACATAATCGATAAACCGCCACGGCAAGGAAAATAAACGCTCTCTGTCGTCCCCTTATTTACTCAGCGACCCCTAAGACCACGATCTCCGGGGTAAGGACCACATCATACCCCAATATTTCTTTTATCACGAGTTGCGTGCCATCTGTCAATGTCGTTAATTCCATGCACATGGCAAACATATGAACTATATCTGTTCCGTGGACCCCACACCTTGGACAATTTATTCCTCGTGAGCCCCACAACTTAACAAGGTGGGCCGATGTATAGTACAAGTTGAACATGGTCTTATAATGTTGTGATTGTAGAGACGAAGATAGTAGCATGGTGTGTCCTAATTCGAGTGATTTGAGAAAATTAGCACTTCCATCAACCAGTTTGCCGTTCCACCTTTCACTATACTTCCCCAAATCATCGGAGGGTTCTGCCATCAATAAGGAATAAATTAATTTGATAGTCATATTACATTCCCCCAAGATACCTTTTAACAGTAGGTTACTTTTAAACCCCTGTGGCCCCCCTGTTTTCTTGCCCAAAAAGTCTCGTACCTGTAGATATTTTAAAAAATCCCTTTGTTCTAGACGTACCGTTCTTGAAGACTCATAAACGCCTTCATTCTAGAGTCGTCGAAGAAGTCTCCTAACCTCACTATGCCTTTGGAGGCCCATTTTGCCATATAGCTATCCTTAAATATTTCAGGAAGCGACGGGTTATTCTTAATTAGAGTATAATAGTTAAATCTTCCAAGCCCGTTGCTTATACGCCATGGCCGCCAGCATTTATAGGCCACCTCTAATACCTAGTATCGGGCTTTCTTATAATACCCAGGTTCATGGAAGGTTAACAAACACCCATTAGTGGCCGATCCCACGAGCAGCTCATAGATATTGGGACCATCTTCAACCTCATTCTCCTTTGCTCTTTCCCCCCATAATGGGCGCATATATTGAAATGCTGCTGCCATTTGATGTAGCTTCAAATTAGGCAGGGCCCATCCCCCCTTTTCCAGAGGTAGAGACATAAATTTACCCGATCTTCTACACTTGCCATATGCCCAGATAAATCTCATAACTACCCGGTCCATATCTTCAAACCGAGAATTTGTAAAGTTCAAGGGTATGGCCTTGAATATACACAATAATTTTGGGAGGAGAATCATTTTGACCATATTACACCTCCCCATTATAGTCATATGCAAATTATTCCATCTATGCATATTGTTTTTAGCCTTCGCAAGTATTGGATCTAAATTCAGGTTGATGATTTCTCCTGCTCTTGGTGTAATATTGATGCCCAAGTAAACTGCATGCTCCACCCTCCGATTGTCCTGAGAATTCGTATATTGGTTAACCAACAACTGTGTTTTGGTTCTATTTAACAAATACCCAGAGAACATCCCGAACTTGGTCGTCACCTCTTCGATTTCTTTCAGTGCTGAATCCGGGTTGGAATTTATAATGGCTATATCATCCGCGTACGCTAGAACTTTTGTATCCCATCCATGCCCACACACTGGCAAAATCTTCATATTCCCTTCGAGCTATCTGAGCAGGTGATCTATGTATAAGGGAACAACAACGTAGAACATGGGCATCCCTGCCTAGTACCTCGCCCTACTTGGATACATTCAGACTCCCCTCCCATTAGTTGTATTCTCACTCCCGGAGACTTATAAATGCTTTTATTGCTAGGATGAACTTTTCCCGAAAACCATAGTTCTCCATAACCTGCCAAAGAAATTTCCAATTAACTCGATCGAATGCTTTCTCTGCGTCTAACAGGGCGACAGCCATGGGCTCCGCCGCAATTTCTGACGCGTCGAAAAGCGTGTTAACTCTTTGAATATGTTCTACCGTGTCTCTACCAGGGACAAATCTGTTGTCTAGGTGTTATCAGTTTCTTAATCACCAGGGATAATCGGGCAGCGAATATTTTTGAATAGACTTTAGCATCGCTATTAATTAATGCTATCGGCCGGTATGAGGCCGGGCTCTGTGGAGCCTTCCCTTTCTTTAAAAAGACTACTATGTTGGCCATTCCCCATGATGGCGGGGTTTCTCCACCATTCTGTACCTGAATAAACCGCTCTATCATCAGTGGAAGTAGCAGTGTTTTGAAAATTTTGTAAAACTCTAGAGGGATCGCATCAGGGCCAGAAGCTTTCCTGGTGGCCAGTTCGCTTAATGCCTTGTCTATTTCTAAAGTACCAATCTGTCCCTCCAATTACAAATAATCCTCTTCTGGTACTTTGTTAAACCTGATGGAACTTAAAAATTCCTGCATCTCTGTCGCTGAGAATCCAATTTTATCTCTATAAAGCTCAGTATAATATCCCTGGAACACCTTCCTTATTCCATCCATGTCTAACACTATTTGTCCCTGTTGATCTTGAATCTCTCTGATGACCCCGGCTGCTGCTTTATGGCTTGCCCTTACCGCCACCAGGTGCACAGTTCTTTCTCCAAACTCATAGCTTTCATAGTGTTGCGCAAGATATTTTCCCACTACTCTTTCTGCGGTGACTTCATTTATTGCTGCCCTTGCTATAGCAATCTGCTCCTGGATATTCTTTGTATCTTCCCCCATTTCTATGGCTGCAATCAACTGTATTTCTAAATCTCTAAGCTTCGAATGCGAGTCGCTCACTTTACTTTGTGCACTTTTTTGTTTCTTCAGGCTAAAGCTTAAAGTTGCCCCCCGGTACTTCTGCTTTCAAGGCATCCCAGACTATCTCTATAGGGGCAGACCATAAGTTAATCTCTAAGAATTCAGCTATCCAGTTCCTTATGTAATCACAGTATTCGAAGTCCTTAAGAAGCCCTCTTTCAAAGGTCCACCTCCTGGTTTTGTACTCGAGACCATTTAAGTCCAAGTCCAATACCAGTGGATTATGATCTGATATAATTCCATACTAGCTTGTGTTAACAATTCAGGAGTTGTCAAGAAAAAATCTAATCGAGCCAATTTCACATGAGGGGCAGAGAAATAAGTGTACCCAGGATCTAAATCACATAGCTTAACCCAAGCATCCACCAATCCTAACTCTTTCTGCAAACCAACCATTGCCTTAAATACACAAGGCTTCCGTCCCTGATATTTCTTAGCTACGGGCGCTAAAAGATCCTGCAAGCCATCCCAAGAGCCGTTAAAATTAAAATCCCCGCATAGGACATACGGGGGAGGCCAACCAGCTAGTTCTACAGCCATGGTGTCCATTACAACTGGGTCATCGTTACCGGCCCATATACAGAACATAGCGTAAAACAACCTAGATCATAGAAACATTCTACAATTGCCCATCTCTGTCAGCCTTCTGTCTAGCAAATTTTACTCTATTACTCTGGTCCAGTATCGCCACCCCTTTAGTTTTCACGTCTTGTTCTGAGCATACTATCCTTGTCATACCAAGTGACCCTAAGATTCCACGGTTTTTATATTCCACATGTGTCTCTTGTAAGCAATAGATATCAGCCCTAAGGGTTTTCAGATCTTCCATAACTTTCCTTCTTTTTCGGGGATCATTTAAACCACAAATATTAATAGAAGCTATTCGAAGTCTAGTCATTTTTATCCCCTTTTTCCCTCCTCCCCCTTCCCAGCCTTTTCTCCCTCCCAGTCTTTTTTGTTTGATTTCCATCCTGGCTTTATGAAGTCTTACATATACTTCCCTTCTCCTCTCCCTCTCTTGTCCTTATATTCTTCTCAATTCTCTTTATCCCGTCCTTTCCCATTTTTCCCCCCTTCCCCCCTCTTCCACCCTCCCTACCCTCCCCACACCGCTCTCATCCGCCCCCCTCCCTCCCTGCGAGGGCTGGTTGGGTCCCTTCCTCCCAGCCAGCCCTCCCCCTTCCTGGAGAGCAATCAGACCACCTTTGGCCCGAATGTTGGCGTTACGTAGATATGGGGTGCCCGCCCACCACCGAATTCATTTGCCATCTTAACCCACATCATTTTAGCCCCATCAAATATTCCTTTGCTTGAATCTCTGACATAAACCATCTCACTTTCCCATTCGTAACCGTTTTTAGGCGAGCAGGGGCTATCAGATAGGCATCTCCTCCCTTGTCAAAAAAATGGTTTGATCCGCTGTCGGAGCCGTCATCTACGCTCCACAGTTGTATGACAAAAATCCGGTCGAGTGGAAAAAAAGTGACCCCTTCCATATTACGTGGGGCGTTAAGGCGAGATTTGTCAAAAACAGCCTGCCTCAACAAATAGTTACCAAAAAACACCAGAATAGCTATAGGATATTTTGAGTCAGCTGAATGTGCTCCCTCCGTCCGAGTTGGGGGAAGTCTATGGACACGCTGAATCTCGTTATCCCAGTCCCAATGATTCAATTCGGGAAATGCCCCCTGTAGTAGCATAATCATGTAAGCCCGAATGTCATTCCATTCCAGCCCTTTGTTTATGACCAAAAAGCACAGATTATTTCTTCTCTGTCAGTTCTCAAAGTCTTCCAACTTCCACATTATGTCAGTCAATTGGCCCTCCTGCGTAGCATTCTGTTGCTTCAGAATATCGAGGTCCTCTTCGACTACTAATATCCTCTCATCCATTGGGCCTAATTTGGCTTCTATCTCAGTACATGATTTTTCTACTTTACGAACTGCTCCTTGCAGCCGCTTTGTGGCTACCCTGGCTCTCGGTGACTTTCAGTCCGAGTTTCTGTTTGAAATTCTTTAATTGAGTTATATATCGATTGTAGCATCCCAGAATCCGTGCTCGCCGCCCATATATCACTTTTCATACCCCCATTACTTCCTTCCATGTCATTATCCACCAACTGTTGACCACCCATGGCAGATATATCTGTTGTACGCGTTGTATCCGTTAGACTAATGCCGGAGTAGTTCCATTTTAAAGTCTTACTACCACTTGATGCAGAAAATTCGGTGCCCTCCTGCGACCCAAACCTTGTTTTTGTGCACTTATGCTGCCGCCGCCTCTGCCGTACTGTGGGTTTGTTACTTGATGATACATTTCCCCTCTCAGAGGATATACTGCTTACGGATTCGCTAAGGCTATGCTCATCACCACTACTGAAATTGGATTCCTCTGTCAGAGAGTAAAATTTGTCCCCACTATCTTTTGCCCAGTCCAAAATTTTCATCTCTTTTTCATTTTCCTTGTCACGCCCTCCTGGGTTTTGCAATATATTTTGCCCAGCTTCGATATCCCGTGTAGGTTTTATATTACTTACATCTTCTGCTTGCGTTAGGTTTGCATGCTGCTGCGCTAGGGGCTGCTCCTGACTGATGGGAGGATCCTTTTCCTTCCTTCTTACCATCGCGCAGCTGTCTAAGCGCACTAATCCACCATAACCTGGTTGCGCTGCTGTTGTAGGAGGGTCCTTCATTTCCATAAGAGTCTTTTCACTGGGGCCCCCACGGGTGCACTTTCTGTGACAGACTGACCTTCTCCAGAGGTGGGGTTGTAAGCGTAGTTCCACTTTCTTGCGTCCCTCCTGCAAGAAAAGATGTGATAGTAGCCTAGGTTTTCCTTTTCCTTCTAGTCTCCAAGAGGTGGGCGATGTTATCGTCGACCTTAACGTCTTTCCCTTGACTAGTTATGTTTCTCCCAGTTTGTCTGCCCATTGTTAATATAGGCCGTCTGTTCGCCCCAGCCGGGTCCCCTTTATCTTTTCCTGACCGTGAAATTTTGGCGCCGTCTGTCTTATCTCCAGAGTTCCTAGCCATTTTTGGTGCCATACTTATTTTCAAGGAGTGGGGGAGTGCTCTCACAGATCCAGCTAGCCCTACTATTACTACTATCACATCGTGTATCGCGTTGTGTATCACTCTTTTAATAACACCCCTTGCAGGCTGATAAGGGGGTGCAGGAGCGATCAGTAGTGCTAACCTTGGTAATCAATAGCATTTGGGGTCACCCAGTACTTGTTAAGATTGTAACCCCGTAGAGCTTTTAATCTTCAATTTTCTTTTTGTTATAGTTCACGTGTTCAAAAATTCAATAGGGTAAGTGCCCTCAGTGTCCTCAAAGCCTTATATTTATATTTAGATCTGTTAGGGTCTTTGCACGAAGAAGAAAAACAAACAAGGGAAAAAGGGGGCAGAATCCTGCTAGTATTTTCTTAAAAGTCTAGACCAGTCATTTCAAGCCACTTTCTCCCCCTTTTTCTTACTTGTTTTTTTTTTTTTGCAGAATCAAGAGTGAAGAGCAGGTCGGGCGTGGGGGTATTATTCAAATACTCCTCTTCTTGGCTTCTCCTTTATTTTTCCAAAAATTAGAGGGCAGCGTGTGCTGGCTCCCAATGGCCGTCATTGATCAGACTGTTCTGCCTGCTCTGTTCGCGAAGCCAAACATGGTGCTCTTCTGCACCGCACTATGCCTGTGGGGTCGCTCCCGGTGCTTCCTTTCTTGCCGCCTTGAGCCGCGGCATAACGCAAGTGATCCGTGAAAGAGAGGCGCAAACTGGCTGGTGTCCGATATCCGGGGTGGGCGTGGCAGACGAGCCTACCCATCTCTACGCGACGGCCATCTTGCTCTTCCGCTGGGTCACTTAACATTCACAGTTTCACTCCATGGGCCTTCGCAAAGTGTTGCAGGTACTTCACTTTCTAAGATCAGCCAAGTAGAAGATTCATGAGAAATACAAAAGCATTGAGCTCCACAAAAGGCTTCCAGAACTACTGCTCAACAGGTTGCATAATTTGGAATAAGCAGGTGATGACAATTGAGTTGTGGTATATAGGTTGTTTTTTTTTCAACACAGTGTTACGTGCCTTGAGCACGTATGCTGCATTTTCTATGTTAAAAGAAATGAAGTTCTGAAAGTCAGTGTTGTAATCTGTGCGGGCCCTTCACAACTGATTGTGTTATAGTCATCAGATAAGACACTGACCTTTCTATTTTATAGTTGCTTTTTTAAGTCATTCTTAGCGCTTGAATATCTTTCTGGGAGGTAATGTTCTTGAAACAGATTACTTCCTTGAAATGCTATGCAGTTTTCTATTTGATCATGGAGAAATCTGAGCAACACAAGCTGGTCACTTTTGCTCAGTAAGATTTTGAATTTGTATTCCCTTTTGTATTGCGCAAACTGCTGCTTCAGAGGAAGTATCCTGGTACTGATCAGCAGGTACTTTGTAGGGCTCCTACTCTTCTATGAAAAGAAGAGTCTTTAGCATTTTTTAGAGTAGCACTTCATATTTTAACATTATTAAATTAACTGGGAGTCCATTCTATTGCTTAGCTGCAAAAAGCACAAAGGAGCAGCTGCTCATACTAGTCTTAAAAGCTCTAGCTATATGAAGCATTTCCTGAATGGACGAGCAAAAGGATTTCGCCGGTTGGTATTTAAAAAACCTACTCCTAAGGTAAATGGATCCCTTTTTCTGACCCAACTAAAATATAATCAACAGGTCCTTGCATTTTATCCATTCATTCAGCGGCACCCAATGTAGTTGCTTCAAACAGGCACACATATATTGCTTCCTTGGACAGTTGAGAATCAGCCATGTCTGCTTCATTTTGAACTAGCTGTAATTTATCAAGTTTGCCAAGACCCTAAGATAAAGCGACTTGGCACAATATAATCTAGAAGTTCTGAGGCTGCACTGGTAAAAATTGTAGAATCCTTTTAGAGATTTCAATCTGTCAAAACTGGGCCCTGTGGTTGTCTGAATTTGAGGCTTAAACAAGAGGTCTTGTTCAAACTTTACTCCCAAGTTTCTGAGGATTATGGATTGGACCTTTAGTGCCCTGAGACAATTGGCCACATTGAAGTAGGTTGAACGGACAGTAGTTGCATAGCTAAGATTTTCCAGAGTGGAGCTTTAGGCAACTCAATTTCATCCAATTTGCCACATATGAGAGACAACCCTAGAACTTCTCCACTAGAGAATCACCAGTATGTTGAAAAGAAATAATTATTTGAGTGTTGTTTGCATAGGGCACCATATTTAATTTTTGGTGCTATGCAGACGTTTTCCCACTCACTTATTTCATGGTTTGAGGTACTAGCAGCTGTACCATTTCTGAAAAGCGAATTCCCCATTGTCTGGTACAGGTTTCGGGGAAAAGTGGGAGTTTGGAGCATCAGTGCATTGCTTCATATGCTTTTGGATGCCCTGATGCATATCCAGTGTACGCTTTTAAACATGGTTCACTGCCATGTTGCATAAAAGTGCATAACATCACTCCACCATCAGCCTGCATCACTTTGCTCTACTCCATGATCCCGTCTGCCAGTATTATATGGTTGGGCAAATACAGGTAATTCTTTGCAAAATGTGCAGGCTGCATGAACCCCTCCATCCTGCATTGTGTGTGGTGAATAGCTGCTCTCTGGGAAGCCTGAAGTTCTTCAGTGAGGTAGCTGACTTATCTCACCTCTCTTGTCAAATTTGAGTCCTCAGTGGAAGTGTGATGTGCTATAATTTTGACCTGGCTTCAGATATATTGACCTTTACTTTACATGCTCCAAAGAAGAAAAAGTCACAACAATTTAAGAAAAAAGTTGTTAAAATGTTTGACGAAATCACGAATTCTAAACGCACGTTTGTGCAGAGCATTTGCAAATAAAACCAGCATCGGCAAAGCCGATAGGCTGGGCCTCTGTGAAATGTATTTGTTTTGTCAATGTTTTTTAGACTGCTACACAGCAGCATGTCTCGAAGTTTACAAAATGAACAAAATAAAGCACTATGACGCACATTGTTGACCGCATCTTAGTGCCTTTTTTTTTGTCTTTTTTTTCTTTGAACGTTGGCATGGTGAATAGCTGCTCGTGCTGTCCCCTCCTGCCTCCTCTTCCCCGGGCTGGCATGTAGCAATAAAACCCACAGTAATGGGAACAGTGCAGGCCTTTTTTTTTTTTTTTTTTTTTTTGCTTTTCTTCTGCTCATGGTTTTGCTGATGTGTGCGGACAGTTTGGCCAGAGACAGTGTATAAAGTAGGTTTTTATTGTCCCAGAATACTGTTTAGTAGCTGTAGCTTCAGAGTTTGGGAAGAGAAGATGGGGCAGTGACATCAGTGGGTTTCGCATAAGAGCCAGGATGTTTTGAGAAGGTTTGAGGTAGGGTATGCGCTGAGACACTGCAGCATTGCTTGGTTGGGAGAAGCACATCTGAATCAGAGCATGGGGGAGGGATTGTACAGTTCAGCTGGAATACTGCACTCAAGTAACTTTGTTTGTGCTCCTGTTTTCTTCATGCTGACTCACTTTCCAGGACCAGAGAGGACTAGGAAGAGAATATATGTGGCACGTGTGGTCCCCTGCAGCAAGGAATTATGAAAACCCAAGCTTTTTATAAAGGATTTTGACTGAGGTTGTTTACTTTTTACTGCTCCATTGGTGCTGCATGGCTGTAGTAGAAGACAGACAGTAAATTAATGAAGCTGCTATTTACCTTTTGTATGCAGATCACTGGGTCTATTCGCTTCTAACCGCTTGGGTTTGGCCCGCCAAAGTCAGCATTACAGATTCTGTAAATACTGTGGCATATCCATTTTTTTGTACAGCACCTTTAACAACTGGCGCCATGAGTTCATCAAATCAAAATCCCCACCTATGTTAGTAATACACTACAGAATCATGGTGCGAGTACCATAATACAAAGTTACCTATCATAAAGAAAAGAAAAATGTAAGAATGCCCGGCAGATAGAATGAGAAAAGAAAGCCTGCAGAATGCACTCATGTGGAGTGCTCATGGTTAATGAAAAAATGTACCTTCAGAGTGAGTTTGCCAGAAGAAGGACACGACCAGTGGCCAGTTACTGGAAGCTGTACTTGGGCCAAACTCCTTGGCTTGCACAGCAAAGTAGTAAATGAAAGCAGACAACGTGCTGGCCAGTTAGAAGCATGTAAAGGAGAGCGACGTTGGAATCAACTAATGGTACGTTCAGGTAAGTATTGGGTGGTTTCTAAGCCCTTTTTAAGATTTGGTTTTTAAATACAAGAGATTTTGCAAGCACAGCTCAAATGCTGTTCAGACAAAACCTAAAAAAACAACACAAAATGATTGAAGCAAAATTGAAATTACAACAAAGTCTTTTAAAATGGAATTGTGCAAATATAGTAAAACAAAAAAAAAGTTAACTGCAAGGAAGGGACTTTCTGAAGTGAAATTGTTCTCACAGAGTTTAAATACAGGAAAGACGTAATTTGCTGTTAGATGGCGTATTTGCCAGGTCCCTCTATGCAAACTTAAATGTTCAGTAGGGTTGCAGTATACTGTGACTGTACTAGTCTGCAAGTTACTTGTCACACTACAAAAGGGAAAGAAAAACTGGAAAAAGGTATTCATAATGCACCAAAGATGGCTTTAAAGTACCTATAACTAAAAAAAATGAAAAATTATAATATCAAATTAAGTCAAAATACACAAATGAACTCTTATCAGTCAGAATTGCAAACACAGCTTAAAAGCAAGAACAGCTAAACATAAATAAAGATAAGCCTGAAACTTTTGAAACTAAGTTGCAGGAGCGGAGTTTCAATACAGGAATACACACAGGTCTTTTGCAGTCATGTGATGCACATTTGAGTCCTATGAAAGGAGTTGGTACACCGTTGTTGGACTGGTTTGTAAATAAATATACTGAGTTTTACTTCTTCTACCTCTGCAAGTGATGAGAGGTAAAGCAAATATGGTCAGGTAGCAAAGTTTAAGGAAAGATAAGTTCAAATATAAGTCAGCTCCAAAGTAATTGAAAACGATTGGGGGAAACCCCCATTAAAGTAACTGCAACCCAAAAGGAGAAAAAACTGGAAGAAAATAGCAGTGAACATTGGTATCCCCAAAGAACGTTTAATGTGGAAAAAGAGAGCAGTTGAATAGAGAAGAAGCCAGAAGCTTTTCAATCTAAGACACAGGAAGGCAGTTAAAAAATAATAATAATAATAATAATAATGATGTAATCATCAAAAGCCGTAAAAGGATGAAAAAGGATTTCCAGAAGCCCCCAAAAATGAATTAATTTCTACTTGAAATGCGTTTCTGGCAAATGATTAAAAAAGCAATCTTGATTGAATTAAGAGCTAAAATGTTTTTTTGCAGAGGCAAGAAAAAGAAAATATGCAATGCAAAATCGTAAGTTGAAATTGGATTGTTCCTGTGGAAAGGGTCCCATTCAACCCTTGCAAGGAAAGTCTAGGATTGCAACAGCACAAACTTTGTGAAGGAGCACCTTACCTATTCTCAAACTGAAACTTAAAATAGCTTGATCCAGATCCTGCAATGTTCTCGTCTTGGTATATGCACCATCTCTCCAAAAGTGTACACAAATCAAGACTAACCTAAGCAGCTGTAATTCCAACAGCAAGCAAATTGTATAGTTACCTAGTGTGCTCCGCAGCTGTAGAACCTTTTTTTCCAGCTCCAAAAAAAAGAACCCAAAAAGTAACAGATTAACCTCTTTCCCTGCCACCTATCCCCAAGACACTGCCATCCGTCCCGGAAAAACACTGCTCCTTTCCCAACAATACTGCAACCTACCCTGTCACTCTCCCCTAAAACATTAGTCTCATTTAATTTAATTTTGTGGAATACAATTGTGTGTTATGAAGGGGAGTTGGACATATGTGGCGTGGAGTTGAAATATGTGTAGTGTAAATATGTGTCATTGTGCGGAGTGGAATTGTGTGGAGTGAAGTTATGTTTTAGAGCTGAGTGGGTGCATGTAGATTGTAATTCGGTGGATTGGAACTATTTCTAATAGAATTGTGTTGCATTCGTGGAATTATCTGGAGTTGAATTGTTTTGCATATAGTGTAGTCAGGTGGAGTGGAATTATGTGGCGCGGAGTGGTATTATGTAGATTGGAATTATGTGGTGTGGAGGGGAATTTGTTGCATTGTCATTATGTTGAGTGGAATGATGTGAGTTGGAATTGTGTAGAGTGGAATTGAGATGTTGAAATGTGTGGAGTGGAATTGTGCAGTGTGTATCTGTGTGTTGAATTGTGTTGCATGTTAAATTATGGTGAGTTTCATTATGTGGAACGTGATTATGTAACACAATGAGTTTGAATTATATGGAGTAGCATTGTGTGACATGTTGAGTGGACAGGGATTCTAAGAAGAGATGGGGCAGAAGGGGATGGATTCAAATGCAAGCTTCCCAGTGCGAAAATAGCTAACATCAGCAATACCCCTACACTTCCTACTGCACCCCATCCCTTCCACGCTAACTTCACAGACTCAAAGCATCCCCGAAAGCTTGTCTTCCTCAGTCTAGGCTGCGCTTCTGGGTGTGAGGAGGGACAGACACTCAGAGAATAGAGCGAAGGAGAGATGCCCTATGCATCACGCATGTCCCCTCTGTAACTTACCACCTCCTTGCTATCTCCAGGAAGGCGGGTAGTTTAATCACTACTGACTAGGAAATACTTCCTTGATATGGCAGTCAGTCGCACAATTAGTCTTGCCAGGTTTAAATTGTCAGATTAGCTTTTGAAACACTGATAGGACTTTGAAAAGTCGGTCGCAGTTCAAACCGGTGCCCCTGAAAGGTTGGCAGAGCTGGGGCGTATTCACACCTTCTTTTCAATGTAGGTATGGTTAAAGGTACTGTTTAAAGGTAATTGTCCAGTGCTTCTGGAAGTGTGCAGGCACCAGGGAAACATAACTTAATAAAAACAAAATCAAGTAAAGAGATGATTGGAACAGTTCAAACAAATGCGTAGTTCACATGGGGACAGGCAGTGGCCTAACAGCTAGCTATGTAGACCGTGGAGCTGGAGAACTATGTTTGAGTCTCTGCGCTTATTTAACATTCTGTTATTCTGGACAAATTACTTTTTTTTTTTCTTCTTCAAATCTTTTTATTGGTTTCTGATATGCAATAAAGAATTCGATATACAAAACATTACCTCCCAAGGAGGGCATTTAGAGTCAATGTTGATACATTACAGCAGTTTAAAGGTGGTGTATCTAATCGTTAGATGTTCATCGTCCGGAGTGAAAATCGCAACTGTCATGAAATCTTAAACTGTACATGAATTTTCAGTTAAGGGTAAGGCCAGTGACAAGTAATAGTATATAAAGCCTTCTGCCTGCTGCTATAGTGTATTCCACTCACCAAGGGAATTGAACCTCCCCCTTATCTTTCCCAATTGCCGCTTGAGTGCCTGGTGAGTGCTGATTATCAGTAAATGTCTAGGAGACTGAAACTCCTTATGGGGTGACAGGTTATATGTTCCGGTCATGTATATGGTCAGTATGTCCCTGTCTGAGTGCATTATTGCTTCCTTACAAAGTGTGTGGTGTCGGGGGGGGGTTTGCGCTACCAGGTCAGTAGTCCTTCAAAGCAGTCAGGCGTCCAATGCTTCCTCACCTTGCTGTCCCATTCACTCACCAGAGTGCTCCAAGCCCTGGCCCTTTCCATGGGGCCTTGGACCTTCCACACCTCCCTGTGCCTAATCATCTCCTCAGCTTTAGCCCACTTAGGGACTTCCCTTCTCCACGTTTGTACACGTGGTCCTGCTGCTGCTTTCCACGTCATTGCAATCTCTCTTCTGGCCAAAACTAGGGCTAAATCTTGGAACTGATTAGTATATTTAAGTTTGGGTTGGTGTTGATATCCTCCCAGCAAGCAGTGTCTGGGGTTATCCGGAACTTCAATGTCAGATAGGAGTTGTTACCCCACTCCCGTACTCCTGTAGGGTTGGGCAGACCCAAAACAGAAGTATAAATTCCGCACCCGCCTCATGGCATCTGGGGCATCCAGTTCCCAGGGCCCCGAAGTGCCTCTTGATTCTGCCCGGGGTAAGATATGCTCAATGTAGGACATGTGTTAATCAATTAAAATCGAGCATTCCTAGAGGCCCTCGGGATCCAAGTCAGCATTTCCTCCCAGTCTCTGTCCTCTATGGCGACCCCCAGATCCGTTTCCCATTTTTGTTTAAGAACTGTTAGTGGGCGTGTCAGTGTGGTTCTTATTTTTCTATAAAGGTAGGTCACTCCTCTATTTGTCCCTGTTGCGCTAACAAGGTATTGTGTTATCTCCAAGATAGGTGGTTCCGAATTAGCGATGTGCCAGTGCTTACTCATTGTATTTGTGATTGCTCTGTGGTGCAGGAAGTTCCCTGCTGGGATCTGATATCCGTTTCGAAAGTCCTCGAAGGGCTACAGGGAGTCTGCCTCGTACAGGGTGCCAGGGTGGTGGCTCCTGCCCTCTCCCAATTCTTTATTCCACCCCAGTTGCCCTTATGTGGAAGTGCTAACAGGCACCGCATTGGCGTCTCGGGGGCATAGGGCAGGGGACACTCTGTCTTACGGAGGTGTCGTCTCCAACATGTATTGGTTACTTAAAGTGCCTGGGATCTAGGAGGCACAGGTGGGCCGAGGACTAAAATGACTCTAGTCAATGAGGGCAATTCGGGGGTAAATGGAAATATTTCGTGACCGGGCGTCATACAGTCTGCCGTCCATCTGGTCAGCCATTGCAGTTAGCGTGCTAAGTAATGTGCCTCAAAGTCCGGGACAGCCAGTCCTCCCTCTTCAGTAGCCCGTCTCATCACTGTAAGTGCTAGTCTCCTCCTACCCATCCCCAGAAAAAATCCCGTTAGAGAGTCCAAGACCCTAAAGAAACTCTCTGGAATCCATACCGGCAGGGTTGTGAAAAAATCTAATAGTCTGGGGAGAGTTATCATCTTCAGAAGTGCAACTCTGCCCGCAACCGAAATGGGCAGTGTGGTCCAAAACCCCGTTAAGCCCTTAATGCCCCTCAGCGCCCGCTGAATATTACCGTCAAACAGGTTCTGGAAGTCATGGTATACATGGACTCCTAGACATTTTGGACACTGGGTTCCCATTGTAATTCTCCTATATTCGGGGGAGGGTTCCTCCCCTCAGTAGTTAAGAGACTGGATTTCTGCCAATTCACTCTCAGCCCAGACAAATCACCAAAGTTTCTTAGCAGCAACTGAGTGCCCTGCAGATCACTCTCCGTACCCTTCAAGAAGAGCAGGAGGTTATCTGCGTATAATGTTATTTGATGGGTCTGATCCGCCAGAGTGATACCCCTGTATGTTCCGCCCTCCTGAGCCTTGCAAGCCAATGGCTCGATTGCTAATGCAAATAGCAGAGGGGAAAGGGGGCAACCCTGTCTAGTTCCCCTCTCTACTCTGTAGATGATGGTGTCCGAACAGACTCTAGCCATCGGTCCAGCATACAGTAGTTTTGTCCAGGCTATAAAACGGTTTCCCAGCCCAGACTTGTGGAGGACCTCATATAACTATCGCCACTCCAGACTGCTTTTTCAAAATCAATAGCGAAGACTGCTGCCCTACTTTTATCATATCCATCACCCTGTATTAAGGCTAGGAGACGCCGTATATTCTGTACTGTTAGGCGTCCAGGAATAAATCCAGCCTGATCTGCATGTATTAGATGTGGCATGTGTCGCATGAGTAGAACCGCTAGTATTTTACTCAGTATCTTATAGTCTGTTGTGAGCATCAACAACAGGCGGTAAGAAGTCACATCTGTTGGTGCCTTCCCCGGTTTTAGGAGCAATATTATCAGGGCTTCTCGAGCAGACACAGGTAATGTCCGGCTCTCAGCTGCCGTCTCAAAAACAGCCACGAGTCTCTAGGTCCCTGTTTGGATAAATAGGTCGAGTAAAATTCTATTGGAAGCCCATCTGGGCCAGGTGTTTTATTACGTGCCATAGAAGTGATAGCTTCTTTCACTTCCGTCACCGTAATCGGTGCTCCCAGCTCGGCCGCATCTAAGGCCAACACCGCTTGGAGTGGTAAATGTTGTAAGAAGGCCCGTATTTCCTCAGGGGAGAGATGTGTCTTAATGGTGTATAGATCCGCATAATATTTCCAAAATTCGTCATTAATAGCCGATTGAGAGTTAATACAAGCACCTCTGGGTTGTGCAAGTTCGACTATTACCGAGCCCCTCTTTGCCGGGTTCGCCAGCCATGCCAGTAATGAACTAGCTTGGTCACCCTCCGCGCGTGTTTGTGCTAGGAAGGCTCTATAGTCGAAACAACGCAGCCTGTCATTTGCCAATATAGTGTTTTCGCAAGCTGATGCGAGCAGTGCTTGCAGGTCTAGAGTTTTGGGGCATTGTCGCTCTAACTCTCTCTGGTTGCTTTCAGCCTTCTCTGTCACGCAGCAGCGCGCGTCTCTCCCCGGCTGCCGCAGAGAGACACCTCCCTCTAATGACCGCCTTGAACACGTCCCACTCTACCAATGTGGAAGTAGTTGTTCCCTCATTAGTTTCGAAGTAAGTGTCTATTGCCAGACCAATGGTGTGCTTAAACGCCTCATCCACTAACATAGAAGGTTGAAGCCGCCAAGTAGGTATTGGTGTCTTTGCCCATGTCCAATTCAGGGTGAGAAGAAGAGGATTGTGGTCTGAAAGTGTGCGAGTGAGGTATTTGCTCGTATGTGCTAGTCTATGTATCTCTGGTGAGGAGAGAAAAGAATCTAATCTGACGTGTAAATTGTGCATGAGAGAGTAGTATGAATAGTCTTGGTCTGTTGTGTGTTGGACGCACCAAGTGTCTACCAATCCCCAGTTTTGTTGCCATGTCCAGAATGATTGGGCCGTTCTAATGGTTGGCGAAGAGGGCAGAGGGGGGTGGGATCTATCCAGTGTTACATCTGCTATGCAGTTGAAGTCTCCGCCGAAGACTATCAACCCCGCTAGGTGTCTTGCCAGCTTTGTTGACAGGGAGGTCAGATAGGCTCCTTGATAAAGGTTGGGGCCACATATATTTCCCGGTGTTATCTCCCTACCATCTAGTTTTCCTGAGATCACAGTGTATCGAACCAGTGGATCAGTGATGGCTGATGTATGTTGGTAAGGTACCCCTGCTTTAATCCAGATCAGTGTCCCCCTAGCAAAGGCCGAGTAGGTGGTGCAGAAGACTCGACCCCTCCAGCGCTTTTGGAGAGCCTGACTTTCTTTAACATCTAAATGTGTCTCCTGGAGCATCGCTATATGGATTCCCCATCGAGGAATACAGGACAATACCTTGTGACGCTTGGCCATAGAGCGCATACCCCTAACATGCCATGTGAAAAATTTCAAATTCAGTGCACCACTCATCAGACATGTAGTAGTCTCCCCTTGATTTAAAAATATGCATCTTGCCCAGGCAGCTCAGCGTATTTTGTAGTATAACTGGATAACTGGTTCCCCAACTCCCCTGCCCCAGGACAAAGGACATAATGTCTTCGCCTAAACTTTTAAACAACAGTGTTTCAACCATGATCATAGTCTCTGCTGTGTGGTCCACAGCAGTTGTGGGGGTGGTGTGCTCAATTCTCCTCAGTCGGAAGCCCCGGGATTCCTCCGGGCCTGCCCTTCCCTGCCATCCATAAATATAGCAGATAGTGTAAGGGAAAAGTTTTCTATGTAGATTGTCGATCTTGAGATTATAGGCAAGATGCGTTTCGCCTGCTAAGCCATCTCATCATATGGAGTTTCTGCTAAATGACTGTTTAGCAGCAGCGTGGGCAGTTCGTACCAGTGCTTCTTATTCAGATTATTTCATCCACTGTTCCAGGGGTAATCATAGGTAGGATACCACTCGATCGGGGGGGAAGTCGCAGTCTCGTTATCAGAATCCGAATGGTCATCTTCTTTCTGTGAGCTCGAGGGTGAAGCCATGTTTGTTCTCCTAGTTCCTTCACCCAGCATTGCCACCGCTTCCACCACACAGTCATCTTTTTTTTTGTACTTCATCTGGGTTAGGTGGGGTCACTTCTTTGTGTTATCTGTCACCTTCTTGATGTAGGACTCCTTTGTTTCTTGTCATGTTGCTACTTTTTAGTCGGGTCTGGTGTTTGAGATTCCAACCAAGAACAAGTGTCTTCAGGTGTGGAGAAAACTTCTGTGCCATTTGGGGTGACCACCCGGAGTCGAGCCGGAAACAGCATTGAATAAAGGATCTCCAGGTCACGAAGTTTGCGCTTCACAGAGTTCTAGCCCGCTCGTCATTGTTGCACGTCCCGGGAGAAATCTGGGAAGATGGATACTTTCCTGTTCTCAATTGTCAACGTACCCTGCTGCTGTGCTTGATGCAGTATGTGTTCTCTGTCTCGGAAGTGGAGAAGACCCGCTATCACTGGTCTCGGGGGAGCCCCTGGAAGTGGCATTCTGCTGGGTACTCTGTGAGATCTCTCCAGGGCAAAAAAATTTGGACAGCCCCTCAGGGCAACAACTGACCGAATCCAGGTCTCTAGGAAGTCCACCATGTCAGGTCCATCACTTTTTTTCCGGGATCCCTATGACTCTGATGTTGTTGCATCTCACCCTGTTTTCTGCATTCTCCGCTGTACTCGCCAGCGCCTTGACCCGGTTGTCCATTACATTCAGCTTGTTGTTTGCCAGTGTCAGGTTGGGGATTGCTTCTGCCAGATCTTGTTCTGTCGTGGTGACTTTCTGCCAACCACTTATGGTCATCCTGTAAGAGGCCCAGATCTATGCTTAGCCGCTATGGCATGAAGCACATCTTGGAGAGTTGGTTCACTGTTTTCTGCTTCTGGTACGTTGTGTTATCGGGTCTGTGCTCCCTGTGTTTGGTCTGGGGCATAGGAGTCCTCCTGTGTCCCTTTCGCTTTTTTTGAGGGTCTTCCCCATTGTATGGCAAGGCTTATTTTCCCAATGCTCGCTCCCCCACTGTAAGTCCGGCTTTTAAGGTGATTTATTTTTGCTGGGAAGAGCCAGTGTTCGGTTTTAGTTAGTTGTTCACTCTACTGTGCTATTGGGAGTCTGCAAGCTCTTCTTATTTGTTCTGTGCCGTCACCCCCCAGGGCCCTTAGCTATGTCTCATGCGTTGTGTTTATGCCTCAGCTACTGGTACGATTATTGGGCTCGCCGGTCCCCCATGGTAAGGGACTTTTTAGTGGAATCACATGCGTTGTTTGCTTAGCGTGGGCCCAGGGGTTAGTATCTTCTCTAATGTGCTAATCTGTCATTACCCCTGACCTTGCCGATACATCTTGCTCCTACCGGCCAAGTCGACTGGAATGCTCATTGTCTGTTGCGCCCGTTTGCCAGGTTCCACGAGGCGGCATTGCCCCAGTCTCGCTGGACGCCCGGGGCACCGCTCGGCGGGGTGGGCGAGTCGCAATCTGTGTTGGATACCTCTCCGGCCCGCTCTCATCTGTTGCTGTGCTCGTCGCCTCTGCCCTCCTAGGCGCCTGAGCCCTTGTGGCGCTGAGTTTACACCCTGGAGCTCTGGTGCCCCTTTCCAGGAGTCCCACAGCTTCCTCTCACATCCGATTCCTGCCCCGATGGTCCCTGCTATTCTCGAGGCATGCTGTCTTAAAACGTCACTGTTAATTCTCGCTCTCCGGAGGCGGCCGCCATTTCGGATGTGCCTCGAGCTGAGAGTAAATAATTTGTTAAAGGTCTTATTTCCAACTCTGGCGGCTCCTATCTGGGTTCCCAAGGTCTCTGGGGAGTCTGCAACATATTCACCGCTTAAATCCGGTTCAGAATGGGTCAAGGACGTGGGTATGTGGCCCCGGAGCTCCCTAAACTTGCAGCTTACTCCATGCGAGTCCTGGCCACACCCCCATTCTGGGCAAATGACTTAATCTTCCCATGTCTAACACAAAATGAATGTGTGCTTATGTAAGTAGTGTCCAGCACCTTCAGGTTGAGTTTGTGCTATATAAAAGCTGCAACAAAAACAAGTCAGAGGACAGGACAAAGGCATACAGCCTCACAGCTCACTTATTTTCCTGTGTGGGTGCACGCCAATATATGAGGGGGGGGGGGGGGGAACAGGCAACAGGAGAGAGCAGATGACAGAGCCAGCTACAGAAGATGTCCCTATGGAGGGCTCAACAAAAAGAACACATACCTCCCAAAAGAGTGAGCAGTGTAAGGGCACACGTACTTGCAGCCTCCGAGCCCACTAGCAGGAAAACACACGTCTTAAAGAGATAGCTCATGCTCTGTCTAGCCAAGAACCAAAAACAGCTGAACAGAATTATCCGGTTTGGCAAAAAGTTAGACCTTTGTGCAAAAAGCTTGCTTTTTGAGATTTGTGTTAAATCCATCCGTCCATTTCCAAGAACTTTTGCATTTCAAGTAGTGTGTGGGATGGTCTTGAAGAAGTTAAAAAAGATATTTGGACTTTTGGTTCTGATCGGCCAATTTAAAAGGAACTAGTCAAGTTTGATGTGCTGCCTACATTCAGAACAATACATTGTGAAAGGCCACGTGTATAGGGTGATAACCGATTTTATTAGCAATATAAATAATTTTTGGTGGTACCCCACTAATTCTGGGAATTGTGACATGTTCTAATGTGATTCTATCCCGTGAATGCTCCAGAAGTTAAAATAAGAGTACATTATGTAGAGGTTCACAATGTCTTTCTTGTGAGATTAAAATCGTATATTCTGAGTAGAAAAGGTATTCCCAGCACTAGCAACTTGTCATTTGATTCTCGATTGGTCAACTGCAGCTTCCCACAGTGTTTTAATGGACAACTAGACAGCTAACAGTATGTATTTATGACAACACTTTAGCACAGCTGAACATACCTAGATCGAACAAAGTGGAAAAATCTAAAACATTTCATCGAGAAATTAACAAAATGAAGGGTTTCTTTTTACTTTAGGAACAATGGTTAGTTTGCTAGAAAGCTAAAATGAAGATGTTTTCTCTGAACTTTCAGAGAACCTCTTCATTCATTTCAGTTAAACATACTAACATGCGTTGTGAAACATATTTCCAGCTCCAGCAGCAGTTTGTCATTTACCCCTTGGACCAAACTGCAGCTTCCTTCAGTGCTCTAGTGAATAACTAGAATGCTGACACTTTCTATTCAAGACAAGTGAGGGACTTCTGAACGGCAATTTGTTGAAACAGGAGCTGTTGAATTTAAAGCATTTCCTGAAAAGCAAAGGTAGGTTTATAGTAATTTGATGTGTAATGTATGTTCAATGTGGTTTAAAGTAGAGATAGAGACATCTGCATAAGCAGACACATCTGTTTATTCAGGCTACCAATCTCCTTGCTGGGTTTGCATTTCCATCATTTTACAGAGCAGCATTTTTTTAAATTAAAACACCCTTAGCCCTCTGTAAGTCTGCCCTCCCTTATACACTAACAAACACTTTACCTGTACCCACCCTGAACCCTAAAATCATCCTTACATCCATTTATCCGCATTCAGCCTTGAAGCCTGAGATTACCCTTACTTCAATTTACCACTACCAATCCTTAACCCTAAAAATACACTTAGCCACCCCTGCTCCCTAACATATTTACCCCATTACCTCTACCCATCTACTTAACCCTAAAATTACCCATACCTTCTTTTACCTCTACCCATTATTCAGCTTTAAAATCACCCCTACCACTTTACCTCTGTCCACTCTATCACCACTCTTTTCTGGATTCACATGCTGTTCATTATTTTGTTTGTTTTTAGGTTTCGCCTGTATGGCATGCGCTTGTGTGCTGTGCTTGCAGAGTCTTTCGTTATAAAAAAAAAAAAGAAGAAAAAAAAAAGAAATCGTAAAGGGGACTTAGAAGTCTGCCCATTACTTACTTCTACTTACCATTAGCTGCCTCCCATGTCACTATACTTACCATTGACTGGCTCCCTTGTGAATCTAATTTTCTTGCGGGTTCACAGGTTAGGGATAGAGCGAATGCCACGTTGGGAACGTGCACAGGGACCAGACAGAAGAGCAGGCAGAGGCCCTGTGGATAGTGATAGCACAGTGGGCGAGATAGGTACAGGCTACTCACGAGATCAGGCAAGCCGTAGCAGAAAGTGGCAGCATTGAGTGGCCACGTAAGGATAGACATTGCGCAACCCTGCACGCTGTTACCAGGAGCTTGAGCATAGGTGCGTTATGGAGAAACATGTTGTGCACTACGCAGCTTCACCAAAGTGTACTGAGGAATACAATAAACACCTGCAGTGTAGCTTTGAACCAGCCATTAAGGAAGACAACCTAGTGCCTGTGAGTGATGTTTACAAAGCAAGTAGCTTCGTTATTTTCTTGGGTGGCTGTGTAGGTCATGAGCTGCGACAGTCAATATATAGGTTACATAATTCATATTTAATAAAGGGTTCATGGTAAGTAGCACCTTTTCATTTATTTAGTTTTATGTCATGGTATTAATTGCCTTAAGATTACTTTCCCTAGTCAACAAGTGAGGCACTATAGGTACTTGTGTCATGCAGGCCCTAGGTGTATCGTGTTACGTATGAGCAGTGTGTCCTGTATAAAGAATCCTGCTGGTCTTCAAAGGAGAGAAAACATGATTTTCTGGGATAGTATAACTTTTTATGTAGCACTTAGTGCATGTCTGCTACATACACTCTCCTCATGTAGTCACACATACACAGGCACACTCCTATGCACACATCATTTGATGCAATTGATTTGTTTGAACAAATGCAACATTGCCTTCTGTGCTTTAAACACATCTGCTTGGTCCGTCTCGTGGTAAGCAGCATCTCCTTCTCACCCAGCCAGGCTACAGACCCCCTTCACTTATTTGTCAGGATTTCCTGTCTGTCCTAATACATAGCAGGCTTTGGCCTGTGCCATATGCCTACACTATGTTTGAAAGAATAGGGCCTTGTTGGACCCTGTGCTGTCAATCATTGTGTTGTGGCTGCAGGCCTTTAACAGCCCGAAGTTATCCAAATGAGCTGCTACTGAATAATTCATCTGTGGGCCAGAGGTTGTTCTTAAATTATCAATAATAAGCACTAGCTGTACTTTACGAGGTGTAAATGGCTATAAGATCTTAATTGCTGGTTAAATGTTGTGTAGTCCATCTCTGGACGTTTGAAAGAAACAAACAGTTGTTGGACTTCGCTTATGGTGTTTCCATGCACAAAGCTTATGAAATCGAGTGAGTGAAAACTTATGAAACCCAGAGATCTCCTTGAGACACACTATTTTTGCTACACGAAGGATCTAAAGCTCCTGAATAGTATTTGGCATGCATATCCATGATAAAAAAGGTCTGCAGGATCGCATCTGGCCTTTAGTTTATGCTAGTGCGTGAACATTTCACCTCGAGGTTCTCTAATCATCACTCTGCTCCCCTGGTGGGACAACAGTGCAGTAAGAAGAGGTAGGTACAGAGAAAATCCCTGTAGTTGTGTTTTGCTGGTGACATGATTGGTAGTGGCAGTGCTTGATTTGTAAATCAGTGCCTCCTGGGGACCAAACTGCTGACACTATGAATATTGGGGGTGCTGAATACAAGGGGTGAATAGACTTGATTTTGCCTCATGCCTCTTCAATCCACCCATAGAAATTCCCTGACCCGATCTTACTCTTGCCTTTTAATCTATGCTTTCTCTCTTTGTCACTGGTTTCCCGGCTTTTGCGTTCCTTTTTTAGGTTTCTCCTGCACAGCGTGCGCTTGTCAAGTCTTTGGTTATTTAAAAAAAAAAATGTTTAAATGGGGCTCAGAGACCATCTATTAATTACCTCTACTTATCATTGGATGGCTCCCATGTCACTATACTTACCATTGGCTGGCTCCTACATGGGTCTCCTTTCCTTGCTCCTGATTGGTCAGCACTCCTCCAGGCTTGGCTTCTTGCTCTTGGAGACTTTGTCCATGACATGGCATTTGGACCAAGGACTTCTTCCGGTGGCCAGTGTCCTTCCCTGACCACTTTTTTTCCTCGGAGTACTTTTTTTTTTTTACTCAAACAAATGCATTCTCTATGAATGCATGTGTCTGTAATCTGTCTGCCGAAGCCCTCTGTCTATGCTTTTCCCGAATTTCTTCTTCCACCACTCTGTTTGCTCAAGTGTCCCTGCCCCACACCTGTATTGCTTCCCGGTCCGCCCTACTCCCTACTTTCTCTGTACACAATCCACCATGCACCCTCTGGCCCTCCTGTCTGCCAAACCTGCATTTTAACCCACCCTCCCCCTTGTTTTCACCCGCTACCTGTCTGCTCCCAGGAACGCTTTATTGTGGCTCCCTCGTTTAAACATGTTGCACAGGAGCATGAGTTGCTGTATAACATGGCTTAAAGTAAATTGAAACAAACCACAATGGCTGGGTCAATACTGGCCAGGCCATAGCTCTTTGCTTTTATGGACTTCAAACTGTTATACAGCACCTCGAGTTGCTGTGCAACATCTTTAAAAGACACTGACACCACAACTAGGTTTTGCATAGGCGAAACCTAGTGCTTGTTTGTTTTTGTTGTTGGGCGTTGACAGATCTGCCTATTAGGTGCTTCGTGTGATGTTGTATCTCTTCGTCCAGAAGCTCCCACCTTAGATTTCCATTTTCATTTTTTTTCCCCACCACTGGATCTGAATGTTTGGCTGAAAGCTGTCCAACATGAAGCAAAACTTTCAAGAAGTTAGCCGACAGTTCGCCAAAAGAATCATTGATTTGGAGAAGAACACAGCCAAACAGGCACCATAGCAAATCAATAGAGGAGAAGCAGAATTCCTCTAGGGATTTTTTCTTTTTACAAAATACAGGTAGAGAGGCTCCCAGAATAGCCTAGCTGGAGAAGAGTTCATTCCAGTTTTTCCCAAATTGCCATCACAAACCTAAGCAGAAGGATCAACACCCAGTTTGCAGCCTTTGCCTGCCCTTCAAACAAATAAGCAAGGTCCGCAATGCCTGTGCAGTATTCATATCCAAAAAGCTGAGGGTGAGGGAACGACAGAGACGAGCACCCCATACAATGTAGGGGCAAGGTACTATTCCATCTCTGAGAACCTGGGGCTGTCGAGTGATGAGGAGGAAAATGTCACTGAAGCTGCAGGGGGAGAAACATCAATGCGGACTTATGCATTGTCAACATCGAGCCCCAGGCAACCAAGAAAAGACAGGAGGTAAGAGACCCCCATTAAGGGGGTCTGAGTCCCCACAATCTGGCTCAAAACAGTTGAAGGACTTGCCAGCCGAAGGCAGACCCCGAGACAGAGAACCCCACGGATCCCTCAAAAGAAACACTGCTTGAAGAACATTTCCTGAAAAATGCGAGTCAAAGGGCGGTCGAGGGAAAGACACTTCTGCATAAAAAAAGAAGGCTTAAGAGGAGCATAAAAGCTCGACAGATCCCTGAAAGTCAAAGAGAAAAACCTTGTTGAGCGTGAATGCTGGAGACAGATGGGCAGAAATAGAAAGGAAAACGAGGCACCTCGAGAACGAATTAGCTGCTTAAATCTAAAAACATAAAGAATTTAATGAATAATTAAAGGGGTTTCAATTCCCACCCAAGACCCTGACGCCGAAAGATCCGAGGAAAAAAACGTTTAGGTAACTTGAGGCCCCTTTGACACCAGAACCTCCGGAAGAAGGGAGAAACTCTTCTATGAGGAAGAAGAACAATTAGAAGCCTTATATCAGGGCTCAGGGGAGTCTGAGTACGCTGAGTGCCAGTGGCAGACATGGAGGCAGACTCCCCAGAAGAAGCTGTTGACACTTATCCTTTGATGCCTTCATCTCCCGATGACATCAGAATTTCTAACCAAGTAATCAAGAAGATTGCCGAAAAAAAAAAAAGGGGTCCAAATCTAGGTGGAAAACCCGCAGTCTTGCTTACTTCTGGAGATTCTTACCATCTCAAGCCAGGAACACAATTCCTGCTAAAGCTTCCAGGTGTCGTAGATTGAAGGAGAGAGGCATTCGAGGATCCCGCCACTGACTCCAAGGGCTGAAAAGAAATACAAGCTTTCATCCAAGGACCCATCTTAGATCAGGGGTTTAGTGCCAGCAGATTTCATCATCACTGCAACAGCACGTAAAAAGGCCAACGTCCCCTCAACATCAGGACTTCTTCCTGATAAGGAGTGCAAGAGAATGGAGTTCCTGTGTCGAAAATGTGAACACAGTTCAGCAACTCAGTGCTTCATCGCAAACTCTAATGCTTTTCTGAATAAACATGTTTACCAGCACTGGGAGAAAATGGCTGAATTAATGAAACACCTCTCAGAGCAGTAAAGGAAAAGGGCTGCACATCTGGCAGAAGAGGGAAATCGGTCCTTGATTGGGCGCACACTTAAAGTCGGTAGATGATGATAGGGATCACCTTACGCAGACACTCATGTTGCGAATATCAGGGTTAAAACCTGAAATACCGTACATTCTAAATGCCTCATTCAGTTGGGAACAACTGTTTGGGAGCAAAGTTTATGATACATTAAATCAACTCATGAAAGACAATGAAACTGTAAATTCCATGGGGGCATTGCAGTTCAGAGGGAGGTGTAAGAGGGGCTGTACCGTCACAAAGACCTACAGGAAGAGACCGCTTCCAGTCAGGGACTTCACAACAAATATTCCAGGGAACCAGTCTATCACCTACACCCTATCAAGAATGGCAATGCCCACAACAAGGACACCAGTCCTTTTAAATAAGAACAAGGGAAAGAGGACAACCTCACATAGGAGGCACAACCCCCACTAGCAAGTGACTCCAAGGAGAATCACAGACTCTTCGCAAACAACACCAGTGAGAGGCAACATAAAAGATCACAACCTCTCACACAACATCAGTGGGAGGCAGAACAAAAAACTTCCTGCCGGAGTGGAGGAAGTTAACTTCAGACAAATGGCTCTTAAATATCATTAAATTCAGATATTGCATAGAATGGGTAATGACACATCCAGCAAGAGGAACGAAAACGAAGGTAAATCAAACGAAGAGACCTCACATCTACTCAAAGAGGTGAAGGAATTGCTGGAAAAGAGAGTAATAGAAAAACTCCCCAAAACAGAGCTCAACGAAAGAAATTACTCAACATATTTCCTAATACCAAAGATAGACGGAGGCCTACGACTAATCCTAGATATCAGGTTCTTAAACAAGTTTATAAAAATACAAAGATTCAAGATGACAACCTTACAGGAGGTTATCCCACATTTGCAAGAAGGGGTACTGCATGGCAAGAAGGAGATCTGAATGGCGCTTACTTTCATATCCCAATGAATGCTTAGCACAAGAAATAACTGAGGTTTGTGGTAAACAAAGCTCAATACCAGTTCACAGTGCTGGAGTTTGGGATAAAAGCAGCAACAAGGGTTTTCACAAAGTACCTAGCAGCTCACCTCAGGACCAGTAGCAACTCACCCAGAAGGCAAGTGTTACATGTCTACCCTTCCCTAAGTTATCGGTTGGGATCAGCAAACCTGCGCCAAAAAGTGCAAAGAACATATACAATAGGTAATAATGACATTATTCACAATGGGTTTCTCGATATACTTAGAAAAATCATCACCTGCACAAGCACAGGAACATAGATTTATGGGAGCAAGTAGCAGCTCATTACAAGGAAAGTATATCCAGCAAATACAGAATTCAGTCGCTGTGGCTAGAACCCCACCTTTGCCAGAAGGGGCAAACTCTGACAGTGAGGACTGTGGGAAAGTTGTTTGGGAAGATGGCATGCCTGCAATGATTTGATTCCATTTGCAAAACAAAATAAGACCAATTCAGGAATGGCTATAGAATCAATGGTCACAAGTCACAGGGAGCTGGGAAGACCTAGTGGTTGTCACGCAGAAACTACACCAGGAAATGATGTGGTAGGACAAATTACATCACACAAGGAAGGACATTGTTCCAACCAACTCCAACAGTGACCATATGGGATGGGAAGTGCGCATGAACACGCTCAAAGTAGGAGTCTGGAAGGAATAAATTGCTGAAAAGCACATCAGTATCCTGGAACAAAAGACCGTATTCCTAGCCTTACAAGCATTTCAAAAGATCTATTTGGGAAAACAGAAGTGATTCAAACAGACAATAAACTGCAATGTTTTATATCAACAAGCAAGGGGGGACTCAGTTCTTTGCTCTAACAAAACTAGCTCAAGAAATCTGGAAGTGGGCAATTCAGAAGATCGAGATAACAGCAGGTCATCTACCAGGCAAGGACAATATACAAGTGGACAGCCTGAGCAGACAAGCAACATGCTCTCAAGAATGGGAGCTCAATCAGAAAGTGATTGAAAGGATCTTCAGAAATAGTGGGGGGGCACACCAAAAATAGATCTATTTGCAACTCCAGAGAATGTAAAATGCCAAAGCTTTGCATCAATCACTAGGGAATTCCCTGTCAATAGATTGGTCAGGGACAATTTTCCCCTTATGCCACTGTTACACAAGGTGATAAATGCAGGAGAAGCAAGATGACACTAATACTAATTGCCCAACAATGGGCAAGACAGACATGGTTTTCAGAACTGATGGAAATGGCACAGGGGAACAGTCTAAAACTACCCAACACAACCTGACTTGTTGTCATTGGACAGAGGAAGGTTACTGCACCCAGAAAAGGAGGCATTCAGCTTGGAAGCCTGGCTCTTGAAAACTTAGTTTGGCCATCTAAGACTGCCAGATAACACAATGGTTGTCCTCAGAGAAGCAGGGAGATCAATGACAAGGAAGTGCTACATCACAAAATAGAAAAAGTACTCCTTATGGTTTCTCAAAAGTGGTTTATTAAGGAAAAACACAAAGGAAAGTGTTAAAATATTTAGCACACCTACTGACTGCAATTTAACATATGCATCTTTAAAAGTTCACTTAGCAGCATTAGTAGCCAACACAAGAGGTCACATAGGAAGAAGCTTTTTCATGGCTCCAGTGGTTAAATATTTTTAGAAGAGGTTAACAGAATGGCACCACCAAGTAAAGTACCCTCACCCACATGGAATCTAAATGTGGTACTAACTCATTTGATGAAAACCTTTTTGAACAACTACATAAAGCCACAATAAAAATCACGTTTCAGTGGCCATAACATCCCTTTGCATCCCAAATCAAGAACCATACGTACAGGTTCACACAGAGACTTGTCTTGAGGACATATCGAAATTTTGTACCCAAAATAGTGTTGCAGTACCACATAAATCGAAATATATTAACACCAAGTTTCTTCCAAATACCGAAGAATCATGCAGAGACAGCGCTACATACGCTGGACTTAGGACAAGCTATAATGGATTACATTGAAAAGACAAGCAGGAAGACAAACCAGCAATTTGTGTCTTTTGCATCCAATAATACGGGGAAGGCTGTAACTAAAGGGACTATATCCAGATAGATAACACAAACTATTAAACTGTTCAAAACAGAGGCAGGGGTGAAACTAAATTCAACTCCAAATGGATACTCAACAATGAATAGAAGAGCAAACATTGACTTTTTGGCTAACACACCATTACAGGATATATGTATGGCAGCCACATGGTCATCTCTATACATGTTTACAAAACACTAGTATATTGACATCAAAATGAACAAGGAGGCTCAGGTGGGACAAAAGGTGTTAAAATATCTGTTTACAAATGTAAATCTTTCTTTAGCCCAACCACTGCAAAACTAACAATTCACTACAAAATCGATGCACTGCATTTGAATCCAGAAAAGATTCATCAGATAATTTCTTACCTGTAGGTGTAGTTTTGCAGCTTGAAGAATTTTCTTGATTCACAAGTGACCCACTCACCTCCACCAAGAAGATGGAAAGAAAAAAAAATAGAATCTGAAGATGGTGACCAAAGGTGGGAGCTTCCAGAGGGTAAAAAACATCACAGGAAACACCAAAAAGGCAGACCAGTTGACGCCCAACAACAAAAACAAAGCAAGGACAAAAAAAGATTAAAAGACAGAGAATTCCGGACCCAATCACTAGGTGACGGAATAATGCACAACATGTGAATCCGGAAAATTCTTCAAGATACAAAACTACTCCTACAGGTATAGAACTATTTCTTACCCTCATTTACCTCTACTCACTCTGTAACCCTAAAATCACCCTTACCCCTATTACCTCCACCCATACTTTAACCCTAAAACCAGTCATACCCTCCCCCATTACCTCTACAAACCCCATAACGCTAAAAGCCCTTTTACCATCCTTAACCTCTACAATCCAGGAACCCTAAAGTCCCCTTTATTGCCACAACCCCCTTACCTCGTTCATTTACCTATTTTTGTCTTTTAAATAAGATAGGTGGTGGTTCAGGTAGGCGGGCTCTTGGTTATGCAGGGCTTTGGAGGCATGGGTCAGGAGCTTGGAGTGGCTTCTGGTTCGAGAGCCAGTGGAGGTCCTTCAGGAGCTAAGTGATATGGGTTCTCTTGATCAGTCTGGCAGCAGCGTTCTGGATTGTCCGAAGTCTTTGCATGACTTAGGTGGTGATGCCTGAGTAGTGTTTGTTGCTGTAGTCCAGTTGGCTGGTGATGAGGGTCTGTGTCACAATCTTTCTTGTGCCAATAGGGGTGCCACTTTAAGATCTTGCGGAACATGCAGAACGTGTGGAAACAGGCTGAAAAAACGGCATTGACTTCATGGAGAGTTCACTGCTGAGAAAGATGCCGAGGTTGCGGGTGTGATCTTTTGGTGTTGGGGTGGGTCCGAGCTCTGCTGACCACCAAGAGTTGTTCCAGAGAGTTGAGTGTCTGCCGGAGAACAGAACCTCTGTTCTGTCAGTGTTGAGCTTCAGGCATTTGCCCTTCATCCAGGTGGATACATTCTTCACACAGTTATGGAAGTTGGCCTTCATTTTGGTGGGATTTGTTGAGAGTGAGAGGATGAGGTGTGTGTCGTCAGCCTAGAAGATGATGTTTTGTGATCTCACAATGTCTGCGAGTGGTGTCATGTAGACGTTTAAGAGTGTTGAGCTTAGAGAGGAGCCTTGGCGAACACCACAGATGGTGTGCTTGACCTGTGAGGTGAAGGGGTGGGGAGTGGATTCTCTGGGTGTGTTCCGTGAGGGAGGATGCCATCCATCTGAGCGCATCATCTGTAATCCCAATCTGGCATAGTCAGTTGATCAGTTTTTAGCGTGAGACAGTGTCAGAGGCGGTGGATAGGTCAAGCAGGCTCAGGGTAGCTGCTCTCCTCTGCCAAGCAGGGTGCAGATGTCATCTGTTGTGGCGATCAGAGCTGTCTTGGTGTTGTGGTTGGCTTTGAAGCCTGATTGGGAGGGGTCTGGTATGTTGTTTCCCTCCAGGTGTTCGGTGAGTTGGAGGTTGATGGCCTGCTCCAAGACTCTAGCGGGGAACGGGAACAGAGAGATCAGGTGGTAGTTCAGGAGCTCCCCAGGGTTTCTGCAGAGGGCTTCTTGAGGAGGGGTCTGATCTCTGCGTGTTTCCAGGCTTCTGGAAAAGAGGCCAGGGTTAACGAGGTGTTGAGGATGGTGGTGAGGTGGCTGCTAATCTTGTTTCTTCCGAGGTTGAAGGTTCTTTGGGGGCAGGGGTCGGTGGGTGCTCACGAGTGGATGGAGCTCATGAGTGTAATCATCTTTGGTGTGCTGTGTTGTCTCCATGTGGTGAGCGGGTTGTTGGCCGTGGAGGTTGATTGGATTCTGGGAAGGTCAGAGGGTTGGTGATCGAAGTTAATGTAGATGGTTTCTATCTTGTTCTGAAAGTGGTTGGGGAGGGCATTTCAGAGTTCTTGTGAGGGGGATGACGTTTTCGATGGCTGATGGGTAGGCAAACTCTGACGATGGTGAAATGTTCCTTGGTTTGGTTGGCACTGTTTTTGATGCGGCAGTTCAGGGCCTCTTTTTTTCCGGCTTTGATCTGGTGGTGGTAGTCATCAAGAGCCATTTTGAAGGTGGCTAGGTCGGCATGATTCTTGCTAATGTGCCATTTTCTTTCCAGTTGTTTGCACCTGCGTTTTGATTTTCTGAGTTTTTGGGTGTACTGGCTGGCCTTTTTTGGTGGTTCTTGGCTGTTTTGGTTGGGGCGACCAGGTCAGCGGCGCTGATGATCTAGTTAAAGTTCGGTACTGCCTAATCCAAGTTGGTGGTGACATTGAGCTGTGAGGCTCTGAGGGCGTCAGTCCATTGCTGCTGAGTGACCTTGGTCCAGCTGTGGGAGGGGTGCAGCGGCAGATGGGCCTCTGCAGGGGGGCATCTGGCTAGGGTAAAGTGTGTACGATGTATTGATCCGAAGAGGGGAGTTCCGTGGTGTGGCTGTAGCTGATTCTGTTGCCGGACCTAAAGATAAGGGGCCCAGCATGTGTCCTGCTTTACGCAAGGGGCAATCGACCAGCTGCTTGAGGCAGATACTGTCCTGTCTTTCCAGTAGGCCAGTGGAGTTGTCGGTGTTGGTGGGGTCATCTAGGTGGTATCCCAGGAAGACATGGTTTTCGGATTTAATGGCGAGCGGGATGCTGAATTCATTGATGGGTTCGCTGAGTCAGTTCTTTGTCCTTGTGGTCTGTATGCCAGGGCCCCTTCGGTGGTGGTGGTGGTGGTGGTGGTGTTGTCTGTGTGGCGCCAGAGGTTCATGTGTTCTGTGAAGGATGTGGTTTCGTCATTGGTGATAGTGCAGGTGATAGATTCCTTGTGTATGATGGTGATGCCGTATCCATGCCTGTTGGTGCGGTTTCATTTTATAGCCGGGGGTATTGCCGTGGTGATGTCCAGGGCCGAGACAGAGGTGAGCCAAGTCTCTGATCAAGGTTACATCAGGGGCGAGGGTGGAGAGTTGGTACCCCAGACTTAAGTTGCGTGTTAGCAGAGTTATTTGGCATTGAACAGGATGAACCAGAGTTATTCAAGGCCCAGTCAGTCGGCGGGGATAGTGAGGTGTTCGTGGCAGTGATGGTGGTCAGTCCTGGGGTGGTGGAGTATCAGCAGTGGGTGCTGTGTGGGGGGGGGGTTGATGCGAGGCAGCAGTTGTTGTTGCATCTGGGGTCAAGAGCACGGATATCCACGGAGGAGTTTCTGTGGGGGTGAGTAGGGCCTTGGTTCCTAGGACTGGGTGCGGCCCAGGCGTGCACGGGTATAGACAGGCTTGCCATTGGTGCACCTTCAGAGGTGCAGCAGCCTCCATAAGTAGTCCTGGAAGGTGGAAGTAGCTGGCAGGAAAGCAGGAGGACGGCGGGCAGGGGAGGGAAAAATCAGTGGGTAAAAACAGACAAGCAAAGTACAGGCAACAGTAAGGCACAGCAAGGAGGCAAAACAGAACGGGACAACTAACGATCCAGAGAAACAAGCCTATAATTACACTTTACAAAAAACACTTTACAGAAATCAATTACTGTGACAGCAACAACAGCAATTAATCGAACTGTTGACCTCGTGTGCTGTAGCTGGACAAGAGGAGCAAGGGAGAGGCAGCAGGGGAGAGCGCTGAGACTGGGGTAATAGGCTACTATGTGAGGTCATAAGTAGTGGGCACAAGTTATAGTTTGTTTACTGAATTATAACTGGTGAGTTCCAGTAGTTGTTTTTACCTCTTTGTTTTGTTAACATTTTTTGTAATCTCATTTCAGCATATAACTAGAATGATGTCACTTAAACCTCTGTAATTTTTCAGTGAATGTCAGTTTTCTTTTATGGAAGCTAGCATTTTACTACCACACTTTGTTTTTTTGGTGACAAAAATGATATTTATCATTATTTATATATATATATATATATATATATATATATATATATATATAATGTTTGAATACCCGTTCTAAGTACACCTGATTGTTTTAAAAGCACACATTGTGTTATTAAAATTATAGGAAGTAGATATTTTTCATTTTACACTTCATTATATGCATGTGCCTGCACATTTAAACAACAGCTAGTTTTCTCTTTTATTTTTTTGTAACACATCCATCCAATAAATATTGTAACTCTAGAACCATCTTGCCAAGGCTGTGGGCATTGCCCCTGTTAGTGTCACAGAAATATTAGGTCTTGAAGGAGACGGTCTCTCATTTTGATAAAACGTGTTGATAGAAAGAATTAGAGAACATCACTTGATCTATAAACTCATTCGCATAAAACAGATTCCTAGGCAACCCACAACGACACTGCCCTGTGTTCTGGTGGCCCCAGAGACCACCTTTTTTCATGTTGTTCTTAAATTTGCATTTTCTGAATTCATTCACTCATTTACAAGAGAACAATTTAATAGGTTGCTCCAATCTGTTTCAAGCAAAGCCTTTCTGTGGCGAGACCAAAGACATTTGTCTGTTTGCTCTTCCCTTATTAACATTGGATATCACTGAAAAATGTCCTATCGTAACGAAGTTTCAATTCTATTAAGGGCTCAGAGGCGAGGATTAGGCTCTTCTTTCTCCCCTTCATTCAATCCAGCAGCTATTAAAATTGCAAACAATCAAATAAAACTAAATTTCCCCACAAACAATGGGAGCAAACACAAAACAGTTCATCAAGTCAGAGCCTCAATGACACTGTCTTCCCATGAGACGTTCACTCCCCCCACCCCCTTTCTTCCTGCAAACACAGCCAATCCACCAATAGATCATTCCTGTTTAGTGGACTCTGCCCCTAACAAAATAAAGAACAGTCTGACAATACTCCTGGGTACAAAACCACCATAGACTTCCACATTTCTAGGAAAACAAAGTGTAACGTTACTCCTTCCAGAGTAAATACTCTACCTGATAAGTGCAGAACTGTCACATCCGAAACCCTTTGACAAGATATTAGACACAGTAGAGCCACTAGTTTTGCAGACAGCTGTTAACTTATTGGAGGGCCAAACCCGAAAAAGGCAGAGCACCACATTAACATCCAATAACATAGAACACCGGGATTGAGGTGGAGGCGACCGCCTAATCCCCCTCAGGAGTTTACATGCAGGGGGATGCTCGCCGATCGGATGCCTATCCAGTGGCACGAAGAAGCGGCAGACCTGAAGATCTTAATAGACCTATAAGGTAAACCTTGAGACCAGAGATGCCCAAAAATTGAAGATACAGACAATGCCTACCCCCATGGGATCCAGTTGTCGTCGACATCCCCAACACAGCCATCTCAACCAGGTTTAGCGGTATCGTTTGTTTGTCAATTCTGCTCAAACCTTGGTAAGCAAGTTGGTAGCCTCCTCCGAAAGTCTTGGGACTTGCCAACGTTCCCTGAAATCTGCACGCCATGAGGTGGAGAGGACGAGATAGAACGAGGTGATGTTGATTGCCCTGGGGATCCTTGAGGAGAGCTGGAATCAGGAGTAGAAGGATTGGAAAAACCCAAGAAAGTTCCATCAGAACTTGAAACCATACTTGAGACCTCCAAACCGGGGTAATCGTCACAATGTCCGCCTGCTGATGACATACCTGAGAAGACAATCGCATGATCATAGTAAATGGGGGAAAGACATAATTCTTTTTCTTCCTCCAGTCTTAGAGAAAGGCATTGGTCGCCACTGCATTGGGATCCGAAAGCCAGCTGAAAAACCTCTCCAGTTGGTAATCTAGCCAAGATGCAAATAGATCCATCGAAAAAGGACCCCAATGTGCATGTAGAGCTTGAAACACAACTTGATGAAGTTTCCACAGACTGGCATCCTGCCAATGACGAGAGTGCAAGTCTGCCACTTGATTGGACATCCTGGGAGATGTTCCGCTACCAATGAAATCTGATTGGCATGGCAGTAATTCCACAGGGTCTGAGCCAGATTTGATAGGGTCTTGGATCTCGTCCTGCCCAGACGATTGACGTAGCGAACAGCCACCACATTGTCAATCTTGAGAAAGACAAAGCATTAGACCTTTTTCCTGGTCCAGGATCTGACTGCTAAGGACCCCATTAGCTCCAAGCAGTTGATGTGGCGGTCTTGTTCTGCGGAAGACCATTCATTTTTCTCCTGTGATGAATTCTCGACAACGTGCCTCCCAACCGTCTCTGCTGGCATCCAATTCTATTATTAGATCTGGCTGAGAACTGAAAATGGCTCCATGTGGGATATCCACCAATGGAGTTCCTCCTTTGCCTTTTCTGAGAGGGGAATTGACTGGGAGTAAGACAGTCCTTTACGAAGGTGGAAGATCTTTAAACGCTGCAACTCCCTGTAGTGAAGGGGACCTGGGAATATATCCTGAATTGAAGATGACAGAAGACCCACTTTCTGGGCCATATCTCACAGAGAGACCGTGGGTTTGGCCAGGGTTCTCCTGAGCTTGTGCTTTATTTTGGGGAGCTTTCGAGAAGGCAGACTGATCGTAGTCTTGGTAGAATCTATCAGGAATTCCAGAAACCTAGTGGATTTTGGTGGAATCCGAGATTTCTGCTCATTGATTACGAAACACAAGGATTCCAGGAGAAATATGGAAAGTTGTAACTGAGCAGAAAGTTGTTTTTTTAACTCAGTTAAGATCTGAAGGAGCAGGTTGTCTGAGGGGATATCGGTGCTAGCCTTGTCTCTAAGTGCATGAGAGGAAAAGCCCACTTGTAAGTTGAACTGATCTTGGGCCAGCTCAGAGGGTCCATTAACAAAGGAGTTCGGAGGGGGCCCGATTGCAGTATTGATCCCTGATACACAAATTGGTTTGCAAGATAAATCAAGTAGGGAGCTGTTTGATTGGGGAGCAGAGATAGTCACTGGTCAGCAGGGGGACAACATCTTTTTGACCCTTCACCAAACAAGGGATACACCAGCTTGGGTGCTGCACCCATATCCAGAGCTTGGCTGTGATTAGCTTCCGTGTTACAACTGGAGGTTGATGGGTTCCAAGGTGGACAAACTTTGTTAAATTTAAGTCTGGATTTCTAGCCTCTTCAAGCAGAGAGTCAGAGCCAAGATTCTGATCCACCATACAAATCCTAGAGGGCGATAAGCTGCGAGGAGAAATAGTGCTAAGAGCTAAGTCAATGGTCAGCGGAAGGGCGGTATTTGAAGGTAAATCCATATTCAAATGATTGTCGGATGGGGCTGGGCACTTTGCTTTAACGGTACGTGTTGTTTTAGGAGTCCTAGAGGCAGGGCGTCCTTTTCCCTGAAACTAATGCGGCGATTGGGGCATTATATAGCGTTGCTCCTTGCCCATGCCATGACAAATGACACCCAGCCCCCTTTCTCTCCCTCCCTGTGCAGCTGACTCTGGGTTTTTGGATGAAAAATACTGGCCATGTGGCAGACTTGCGCTAAAGTTACACCAGGGAGGGTGTCTTTTAACAAGCGATTTCCAAAGCACACAGTTTACTGCACCAAGAACGCACTAGACAGTGACCACAGGCGTATAAACTGGTTCAAAATACAGAGCTTTAAAAAACAGAATAAAAAAAGACTGCCCACACTGGCAAAGTCTATTGTAATCCGTAGCCCCCGCCTCACCTCCCTTTCTTTTAAAGAGAACCGACCTCCTCTCTCCTCTTTTCAGGGCAGAATAGTCAAATCAGGCACCTGCAGAGCTTCTTCAGCGACAGAAGCAGTGTCGAATTTCCACATGCGGCGGGAGTCGAAACGAAGGGGCAGCGTTCCAATCCATTCCAAAAGAAAAAAGGGGGGAGCGGGAGCCCCCTCGGGACCTTGGTGGCCTCAAACTCTTTCCCGCATTCAAAGATGTGGAGCGGCCATAACGTGTCAGATTCCCGACACACGTCCTTCCCTCTGAGCCTGTGGCTAGCTGCAGAGCATGGCGGGAGCTCCTACGTGGCCCAACGCTTGCTCAGTTCAGCACATTTTCAATTGAAATGACCATTACGTTTCTGCAGGCATACAGTTTTACTAATAAAACTTTACAGCGCATAAATGATAATGAGTGGAAATTGCATCGTCTAGTTTGATTTGTTTTGATTATATTAAAGTATTTGTTTCCAATACACTTCAGACTTAACAAAAAATGTGCTTCATTTGTGCCTTGCTAATTGACATATTCTGAAATACTTGCACAGTTCATTTAAATGTTTTCGTATGCTAAAAAAAAAGCCCTTTCTTCTGTCCCCCAGTACCAAGCAAGAATGTCACATAAACCCTCTCTTTGAAGTCAGAGAAAGAAACACAGAAAATCTGTCAGAAGACAGAGCGTGACTTTTGAACTCTGTCTTTGATGCACAGCACATATGACAAGATAAGAAAAAGATTTACAGGCCTCAACAAATGAGCACTTGTGGGGCGGCTTTAGGACAGTGTGACCAGTGCAGCTGCATCTGGCACCTACATTGGTGGGGGGCGTCAGTGGTTAAAATCACTTATGGGTTTAAATGTATGGGAACTTCCTTGAGCGTCCATCAATTTTCAGGCAACAATAATAATGTCAAGACAACTATGATGATTAATGTTCCTGCTGGTGAGACGTTTGAATTTCGTTCATAGGCAGTTTTGACTCCTCATAAAGTAACGCAGAGGTTTAATGTTTGTGCTGCAAAGAATATGTAACATGCAGATCACAGAACTCGGTGTGAGTGAACTTTGAGTAGTGCTGTATAAAAATGAAATGCATGTGAGTGAGGGGCTATGGAGAGATGAGGGGCCCTGTTGGAGAGTGATAAATATGGAATTTGTGGTGGAGGTGGTCATCAGGACACCAATAAGACTTTCACTGGGCACCATCTGCGCTAAAGCTGGCCCTCCGTGGAAGAATACAAGAGGAAGTGTGATAAGGCTTTGCTCCTTGAGAGGAACAAACTGAACCTGGGCTGCCTAAGAAAAATAATTCCAGCAGATAGAAAGCCAGAAAATGTGAGTTACAAACCACAAAGCCAGAGGTAAGCAGCGGATGGAATGCATTCCCAGGGAAGCTTTTTGAATGTCCCCAAGATACCTATAGCAAACCAGACAGCTTTGCTGCCGGATAGGCTTCAACCTAAAAATTTAGTCTTACTCATACCACAAGCTGGACAGTACTCGTACCAGTTCTTCGTGGCACAACAAAATATAGTCGTTATAATGCTGTGCTTTCTCTCAACATAATAAATGGTATGAATTATGTTTTGTGAAAGAGGGAAAATTATGGAGCCGAGCATAATAATGAAGTAATAAGTGTTGATTTGTAGCATTTGGCTGGTTTTACCTAGGGTTCAATTCATTTGCTTTACTCCTGAATTTGCTCACAAAGTAAACCTGTTCTTCTGTGTGGCTATTTTTAATGATGTGTTGTTTTACCAAATGCCTCGAAACTAAGTGAACAGTATAGTTAAACCATGGGTACTCACACTCTTTTTCTCAGGGGCTAAACGTACAGTCTGGTTTGTGGCAGAGGGCCACGCCGATGGGCCTGTGGGTGGGGTGCGGGGTTACTAGAGTTTAAAAAAAAAAATCACCTTGATGCATTCAACTCCAGACCATGAAATCACCAGAAAATAATTATTTCTGAAGTGTTTTTTCTTCTGTAAATGGACATTACTGTTATTTTCTGCTCCAAATAAAATGGCACTCAAAATGTCACACACATGGCATAGAAATGTCACACGTAAGGGTACCAGAAATAAAGAAATGTTACACACAAGAGACCTGACGAGAACAAATCAATCCAGGATTTATAAAGTGCTGGAGTTGTTAACTGCTTTTTGGTGATCTGAAAAGCAAGGTGAAAGCGATCAGAAAACGGGGGGAAAGGTGGGAGAAGGCAGTGAAGAAGGAGGTAAAAGCAAGGAGAAAGCACTTCGAAAATGGGGGAAAGGAAGGAGAAAGCAATGAAGAGGGATAACAAGGAGAAAGCACTCGGCAATCCTATCTTGAATGGAGCACCAGGATGGTCTATGAGCGGTGAGGAGGGAAGCAGGCTTCCCCGATCCAAGAAAGGCCCCAGCTGGAGTCCTCAGTGGCATCGGCGAGTGTGGTTGAGAGCAGGCTGTAGACAGCATCAGAAGAGCAGGCTGCAGGAGGAGATCCCGTCGACAACAAAGGAAGAAAGCAGCTTTCCGGAAAGCCTCCTAAATGTCAGCTGTGAACGCTCTATAGCTAACTTTTAAAGGGCCTTTGCACCCCGACAGTGCCATGTGTGACATCATAGAGGATCTCAGTAAAGACAGAAGAGGGCCACTGGAGCATGTGCAGTGAAGCTGCTGTCGCACATTGCACTAGCAGCCCTCTTGTATGTTTACTGACCCTCTTTTGTGTAGCACCAGTACATTGACTGTATGGTCAGCGGTCCGCCAAGGAAGGTCTGCCGGGTTGCTGGTGGCCCGCGGGCCGTACTGAGTATCACGGTGCTAAACACTAAAGTGATGGCCCAAGTCTCTTCCTGCACTGCCATATTTTGGACTTGTTTTTCTAGGATGTTTGCAGTGGTGTAACTGGTGTGCACGCACAGGAATATTACATAATCGTCCCATCACATAAACACTCCGTTTGCTGAATCGTTACTTTTTATTTTCTTGTTCACATGCTCTGCATGGTCACCTCTGATGAGTATGTGCCAGGGGTTGTATTTCCCTTTTGCTACCGATCACTAAAACGTTTGTATGATTTTTTTTAATTTTTTTTATTATGAAGATTATTAGGGGAATGGATCGAAGCTTGTATGAGGAAAAAAACATTTCTAACTAGTACCTTCATAATTTAAGTGAGAACTCTCCAAGCCATTACATTTATCACTGCATGTGTGCTTTTGCTTGAATTGTGCATCGAATATCTCATAACACACCTGTGACTCAATTGTGATACATCACCACAACTGTTATTCGTACGTGTGGTGTGATGTGTTTGTGAGCTCTAATGAAAAATCTTGTAAAATTAAAAAAAAAAAAAAAAAGGTTTTGAGGCCTTTAACCACTAGTGGCATGCGTGTCTGGTCACAAGGCTTATCCCTTGCTTCCATCTGCTTTGTACCCATGAGTAATCTGGATTACAGGCAACACAACGAATTGTGCTGCTTCATCAAGTTTAATGCTTGAGCACATTTCACTTTAGAAAAAAATGCGTTGTTTGAAAGAAAAGTAGTCCACTAGTAATTATTTGTGTTCGAGTAACACATATTTTTCGCCTATTAAGGGTCCTGAAAATAGGTTAAATGATTTCAGAATCTGTGACCTAATTCAACAAAAAATACGAATGTGTATATTCTAGGACTGGCAAAAATGTGTCTGGCCCTTTTGAAAAATGTTCCTTGAACTTGTCCCTCTGAGAAGTCTAGCCGCCGTGTCTGTTCTTGCTATTGTATTCTATGGGAACACCTGTTCGCCCTGAGGCTGCTCACACATATGGACAAACGTTTGCTGACATTTACAATTTTAGGCGCTTTTAAACAATGTTAATTAACTTCCGTTAATATTCAGGCGGAGCAGTATATACACAGCAACACCACATGGAGCAAGAAAAACGCCAGCATTTCTTTTTATTTACCTTTCTGGCACTTGGCTGTACTTTCTTGAAGTTAATGTGTAAAAAGAAGATAAGTAGGGTTTCCCTCCTTGGGCAAAGAGCGCACAGTCAGGAGGGAAACGTGTAAATAGCCCTAGAGGTTTTTTTTGTGCTGTAGTTAAAACACTCCTCAACAATAGTCAAAGTACAACAAACAGATGAAAGGCCCGTTCTTCTTTGGACGCCGTATATCTTTGTTGCATTTGTTAAACAGCAAACTCTGTTTGTATCCATTTCATTAAACAATGTGGAGATCATTTGGCAGCTTTAAAGGCGAGACTGCACCGAAAAGGACCCTTCTTAACGCGTGGGATTAAAAATTGAGTCTTCTGGAAAGTTTGGTGGAACTGATAATGTCTAGCCACTTGAAGGGAATGTCAGGGCTGAGTCACATACAGCATAAGTCAAATGCCATATGGCAATAAGTGACTGTCTGGCTAGTTGTATTTTCAACTCCCTAGTCCTAACCATTAAGGTGATTTTGTAAGAAACAGCTTGTTAACCTTTACCATGAGAGCTTGATTTTCTGACTGAGTTGGAGACGCCCTAGATGTAAAGAACCTGTATCTGTGACCATCATGGTGCTAACCATACAGGATTAGCGGACTTCAGTTCAGCAAATGGTTTAAGGATGATGGGAGTATGGACTGCTTCTCCTCTAAACTAGCAATATTTGATTGGGTGGTGCAAAGTGTACATACACATCTTGTCTTGTTCACAGAACTGTGGATCAAGTGTCCTGGAAGCTGGCAGAGTGCTAAGCAGCTGCCTCCCTAATCGGAGGGATGCCTTGGGAGGCTCTTACAGTACCCAGGCCTAGAGATTGTGTGGGTCTTTTCTCGTGTCTTACCAGGCTAAAGGATAATAGGGAAGGTGGAATGGTTATTTGGTTGTACTGGGGAGCACGTTTGCCAGAGAGCCTCTGCTTCAGGGCCCCAGCTTACTGGTGCTTTATCTTCAATGCAGGTTCCTGCACAATGTTTCATGCTGCTTCTCTGGTTTCCTCAAATCGGCAGAGAGACATCTTGTACAGCACTTGAAGGTAAATGGCATGAGCAAGGCCACAGGCAGAATTTGACATGTCCCATCCTAGAGCTGCACGCTGTATCCCTTGCTGGAGCCAACAGGCAGCATGCAGTGATGACCACATAGCTCCAGTTCAGTGTAATGGAGGAGCATCCCACTACCAATCAATTCATTGAAGATGTTCAGTGGTTTGGGTGCAATTCAGTCAAATTTTGAGATCATCCTTCAACCTCTCCTGGAGAGTTAGGTGCTGCATTCAGTTTATATATAGGCCAAACCAGACCAGTGAAAGAAAACAAAATAGAACGAATCAGTTAGGATACACTGCACTAGTTGATACAGATAGCACTCACTGCCTCAAAGAGAGAAGTTATCACTGTCGACAGTTGTTGGCAGCACCAGCCGGATGTAAACTTAACACAGTGCAGTTGTGGTTGTCCGTTCTGACCCATAAGTGCATTCTCTTAATACTGTTTCAGTTAAACATTAATGGCTGTTTTGGCACATTAGTTCATTAGATATCTTCTGGAACCACCAAGTGAGCCTGACTGCTAGGAAATGGACCAACAAGATCTTATCCTGACCTGTCTTGGGTACTCTGACCTGAAAACCAATACGTAAGCCTACCCATGTCAAAATTACTTCAAGTGAGCTGTATTATATAGATACAAGTTGTGCCTAAAGTGGTTGAGACAACGTGGTAATTTTCCAAGACTGATTGGAAAAAAAAAATAGGGTTTCCAATGAAAGTCATTAATAAATCTCCATTATAGAACAGTAAAGATGCTTCTCTGATCTATCAAATTTTGCCTGATGTAACTGAAATAAAGTTTTTACTTGCATGCGATTACAATATGTATTTTGCTTAGGTGTGATAATTGGGACATCATTTTTGAAAACTGCCACATATAATTCTGTAGTGTAAATTTATCATTACTACCTGTGATGAAGGAATACCTTCTCTGACGGCCGTGCTTGGGTTGCATTTTATGGTGTAGGGAACTATATGGTAGGAAAATCAATGTATCAGGTACTCTACTTATGAATTACTCTGAACTCATTATCCCTACTTAATTGCATTAAGTGAAGTACAGAAACAAAGGGCAGTAGGAAATGTCTTACAACAGCCATATTATGTGGAACGAAGTGGCAGCCATACTTAAGGGCGTATGTGCTGAATCTATACTGTGCAGTCACCAGTGGCAGCAATGTAACAGGAACCACTGAAACTGAAATCATTTGAGATTGTGGTGGTTCATTCTCATTCTATTTTTTGTGCCCTTAGCGTGTATTTCATGTGCAACGGTGGATTTTGTAACTTGAGAAACTGCGTGAGCTGATATGACATCAGTGACAACTTTTTTTGTTTTACCTAGATCAAACTTGGACGACGATAGTTAATTTTCTTACTTTGTCGTGATAGTATATGAGAAAAGGAATTAGTAGGTAAGCACTCTATCCGGCATTTTTACCCTGTTGAATGGGAACATTCTATACTTAAACAGTAAGAAACAAGTTGGTAGTGCCCGTATTCACTCAGTATCCTGTAGAAACTAGTAGGACTGGTGAGGTCCTTTAAAGGAGTCACTGGAAGCACAATTTGCATTGTGGCTTCAAGCACTGTGCTACAGTTAGTAGGCTTGTCTAAACATTTTACTCCAAAATACTCTTTAAACCTATGACTTGCATAAAACAAATGATATCAATACATTCTTTAAACTGACACGGTATTTGTTAAGGCAGTTGATTTGCCCTGTTGCTTTCTCCTGCCCCAAAATTGTCAATTACACTCAGTCAGTAAGTCAAAAAATCTTTATTCAGATCTTTGTACATATCCATAAAATAACATATATACAGAGTAAATTAATAAGTTAAAATAAGACATCAATAAATAGAAATAGAATATATGTGCATAAAGTGATCAATAAAAAACAAAATTACAGAATTGGAATCATTTTAAAATTTGCATACCTGGTCAAATAGTCACTAGGTCATTTATAATGTATTTTGCCGAGCAAAATTATAGCAAAAGGGCTTAACAATTAGATGCAAGATTTTTCCTTTCTTTTATCGCTGCAGCAATAAAACGATAAATAACCATACATATCCTATCAGACTGGAGTAACTGCAGATGAAAAATAGCTTCCTTACACATCCTGATATTTAAGAATTGGCATTAAAAAGACCTTCCTCTCCTCTTTGTACAGCTTACAGAATAAAAGCATATGCATTTGTGATTGTTCCGAACGCCTATCACATGGGCAGGGTTTCAGGTCTTTATTGCGGTACACCTTGGGGGGGATAAGCCACTAAAAAATGGGCCAGGTCCAGATGAAACCTTGTCCGGACAAATCTGTGGTGCCGCGAGACAGTTAAAGATAGGGTTCGATTTTAGATGTGGTACATAAGGGAAGATAAGCTGCTACCATGCCTCTCGGTCCGTTGCCAATTTCTCTTGGAATTCGTTTTTTACTGCTGGGATGTCCTGGTTGAAAATGGCCCTAGGGTTAAAAAATAAGTCTGATCTATTAATGCTGCTCAGGCACTCATTAATATACACAACCTAGGTGCATCTCTGTACTGCATTCAGCCTCATACAGTCCATAAGCAGTGTCTGTGTGAGAGCTGCTTCCGTCCTAGTCCTGACAGACATCCAGAGGGCTAAAGGGGCTAACTTAATCAAGCCCTCCAGAAAAAGGAGACCTAATTCTGCGTGAGGAAGTATAGCGGGAACACTCTGAGAGAGTGAAAGTAGACTTCTCAGAAATTTGTTTTCTCTTATTTGTAAAGATGGTGCACCCATATAGCCCCCTACCCCAGCTCCATATCTGACACTTGAAGTAGGCCTTGCCTTATAGATGGTTATAATGGGCTTTTGTGGTGCACAACCTAGTTTAGTAATGAATTTGCGTAGAGCTGCCACTGCTTGATTGTACTGTATATCCCTAATTTCTCGAAGGTGCTTCCAGTTAGACCCATCATCAAAAGGAATCCCCAAGTACGTGAAGGTATTTACACTGTTCATTTGGATACCTTCAATATAAAACTGAGGAGCTCTGGTTCTTGGGCGTCCTCAAATCATAGTATATGATTTTGTTTTGTTAGTGGACAATCCCAATGCTGTCATGAAGTAAACAAATCTGTTTAAAAGTTTTTGGAGGCCCCTTCCAGTTCGTGGCATCAGAACACAGTAGTCGGCATACATTAGTACCCGTTGTGGTCTGTCGGCGATCTTAGGGGTATCTGCCTTTTTGTCAATCAGAGCTTCCTCTAGGCCATTTATATAAAACATAAAGAGGAAAGGTGCGAGAACACAGCCCTGCCTTACCCCTTCCCTAACCTTAAAGGGGCTGGTGCATTGCTCAAGCTCTTGCCCAAATCTGACCTTACTTTCCACGTCATTGTGAAGTTGATCCAACAGGGACACTATCTTTGAATTTTTGCCTTTTTTGGTTAACATTGACCATAATTTGCTTCTGTCCACGTTGTCAAAAGCTGCTGTTAGATCCATAAATGCCCAATAAAGACACCCTTGCTTCGCCCCCACATACTTTTCTCTAATCAGGTGGAGGTTCAAACATTGGTCGACTGTCCCCATAGCCTTCCTGAAGCCAAACTGTGACTCAGAGATGATGTTAATGTCAAGAGCCCAGGCTTCCAAATGGTCCAGGAGGATTCTCCCCAAAATATTTGCAGTGGCGTCAAACAGAGAAATTGGACGATAAAAAGTAGGGTCATTCCAGTCTCTCTTTTTTTTAAATTGGGGCAATGATGGCACTAGACCATGATGGCGAGAGGACAGAGGTTGACGCAGCTCTGAAAACATTTACCAAAATTGGTGCCCAAAGATCAATGTTATGATTAAAGAGATCAGCTGGGACGCGACCTGGCCCTGCGGCTTTATCTGACAATGATCCATTAATTGCCAGTATGACATCGTTCAGGTGCATAGCCAGTTCCTCAGTGCCAAGCGTGGCAGGGCCATTTACAACAATCATTTCACAGTCAACCGAACAACCTTCATACAGCTTTGTAAAATGACTGACCCATCTCTGCCCTGGGATGTGTACCTCAACATCTTTAATTGTATCAGAGCTAAAAAAAGAAAAAGGGGGGAATATTGACAAATTTCCTCAGATGGGGGTAGCTCGGTGTTTAGGCAGGTTTCAAAGGTGACCAAATTTTTGCCCACAGCCCTACTTAAGAGAGCTTCTTTGTCCACTTTTTGTCATTTACATAACACACCATTATCCCTATGGTATTCCACAGGGGTTCCCATTTTCTGCAAACTTCTCTTCTTGAAACAATATTGGAACAATAGGACCAGTGGATTATGACCGCTGAGGCCACTCGGCACAACCTGAAAAGCACCCAGTTTGTCTCGCCTGGACCCTGACATAATTACGTGATCAATTAAAGACCCGCCATCCCACTAAAAGTGGTATCTGGGGGAGTAGAGGTCAGTGAGATGCCACTTGCCAATACTAAATCATATGTCCTCATAAGGTTATTTAGCTTGTCCCCACATGGATTATGGGTAAAGTGGAAATAGTTGCAACCATCTTCATCTTTTAATCCACAGATCCTATTGTCCCCTATGGAACAAAGGGAGACATTAAAATCTCCACCCCATATAAATATAACATCCTTATCCAAGTAACATACCATTTCCTCAATGGCCTTCTTTAGGGCATGTCAAATCTCAACGTTCGCTCTCACGAAATTGTTGTGGTAAAAATTAACCAAGAGCATTAACGGGCTGCCCTTCATACATAGCAACACTAATTGATAGTAAGGGGAGTCAGTTCTGCATTTAGTTACCTTGGCGTCTGAGGTGATGTTAATCAGCGTCATCAGTCCCCCACTACTGCGCCTCACAGGTTTTCGCGTTGCCAGGGGCATAACTGATTGAAACCATTTGATATAGATCACTCTACTGGCCCATGTTTCTTGGAGGAAAACCACCTTCTTGCTTTCTATTAGGGAAAGCCAATCATTGTTGTGGTATTTTTCCCCAATCCCTGCTACATTCCAAAAAAGTGTCTCCCTGTGCTGAGGACCTTTCAGCCCCACAGGCTGCAAAATATAATTTTGCCCCTGTATATCAAAGCTCTCATCTTCTAAGCTCTGGTGGGGAGGATTTTCCTTTCTGTATTTATTTTCACCCACACCCTCACTAGCGGCACTATTTCGTGGGTGACTGTAGTTATGCTTGGCTGTGTCCGCATTCATCATTTGTGTCAGGATAAGCAAATGGGTCAAGGTCAAAAGCCCATCACTCGCTCTGAGTCAATCAACTTCATCTAGATAGTGGCCCAGAGAACTATATCGATTCTGGGTGGGGACAGAAAATTTTGAAATATTACCAGGTTGGCTACAGTCGCCCTTGGGTGGCTGGTAGATGTAGCCCAGCGTGTCAGCCTGGATGTTGACATTACTCTCCTAAACAGTTTCACACTAGTTCAGTATCCATTCTACCTGCTGTGGATTTTTAAAATGTACTACTACACAATCACCAGGGAGGCTTTTCTTAGTTACCCAGCCAATGTACCCTCCTTACTCCAGTAATACCACTCCAGAGACACTCACTGTTTCTTCCCCACAGTGTTTTATTTAGCCAATGGACTACTTTATTTTTTAGATGATAGTCCTGCTCATTAGATTGGTGTGACAGGGGTGAGACATTTCTTAGCACAGTTACGTACGGGGTGCATTGAGGTGGAAGTTTCAGGATTTGTAGGTGCTTTCCCTTAGGTGAATTGTGTGCTTTAAACCCCATCAGCCCTGTACTCCCTGGGGTCTGTCCTCTCCCATTATTCCCTAGAGGTGCATATACGGATTTAACTGGGATTTCACCGCTATTGGCGGACTGCTCCATAGTGGTGTTTATCAGCTTGTTCGGTCCTCTTGATCTAGGATGGTGGGCCTTATTATATACCATAGCACAATGTTCTGCTGCTGGGCCTGGCGGACAGATCACTGTGTCCAGCTCCGTGCTCGGGGTAAGGAGTGGGCTACACTTTGTGGATTCTAGTAAGTGTTTTAGTGAGGGGGTCTATACTATGCAACAAGTTCACTATAGGTTTAAGGGCTTTCTCTAACATGGTTTCCATGCAGGCCTTGTCCCCACAGTTTGCCTCAGGTTCTTAGGGACCCACGGGGTCCACCACCTGTTTTTTCCCCAGCTACAGTTTGCTTACAGACCTGGGAATTGCCCCACTTAGGCCCTTAGATTTAGAAGCTTTTGGCTTGGACATGGCCAAATTCCCAGGGGTGGGCTTCTTCAGTTTTATAGGTGAAAAGCAATATCTTCCACACATGCAATGGTGTTTTTATCTTTAATGAACAGGTTGTCTTCTTTATCAGAGGACATGTTTAGTTCACCCCGCAGGACACACCCTTTTTGAATGCTCGATATCTTGTGCCCCTTCATTACCTTGCTAGCCTTCAGGAGGGTCCCGCTCTCCTCCCCTCCCAGAGTTGCAGTGTTATTTGTCTTTGGCAGGGGAGGGGGCAAGGAGAAAAGTGCTTTCCTTAGTACCCCAATCTCTTCAATCGATTCGATTTTGGTATTTAATGCAGACATGGCCGTGGTAAGGTATGATACTATGGAGACTGTGGGGTTAGTATCTTTAGAGGAGGCCATAGTGCTCACCTTTCTTTTGATCATTTTGACTTGAGTGCAATAATATCCAGAGGGAGAATACAGGGAAAGAGGCTTGGAAAATCCACCAAAAAATTAGACCACAAAACTGGGCCCAGCCCAGCCTCCTCTGGGATCTGATGGGCCCGGACGGGTCCGCCCTTGGCCCAGGCGAGTCCCACGCTGCAAAGTGTCCATGCGCTTTATAGTGCTCGTTGGTCTGGTCAAGTGGGTGCAGGTGCTGGAGAAAATGGCTGTCTCCTGGGGCCACAGAGCAGTCTGGGGTATGTAGTCCCTTGTCAAAGTTGCTAGCGTGTCCTACACTCTCATTAGATGCCAGGAAGTTACACATGCTGCTAAAGGCATGTTTCCTGTCACTGTTTAATCAGCCATCTTCTAATTCATAGTTGTATGAAGCATATTGGGATTTAATGGGTTGTGGAATGTTTGTGGCAAGATTCAAATAAACAACGTTAAGCATAAGTTAGAGGGGAAAGAGTGCAGAATTTTAAAGCATTAACCAATTCCTAGACAAGTCTTTGCAGATTGTCTGTTATATGCCATTAAAGGGACTGGAGGACACGTTTGAATTGACGGACACAGCTGCAGATAAGCATATTTTTTATGTTGAGCTTCCCATACAGTTCAGGGTTTGTGGTTGGAGACAACCTATTGTGAGCTTACCAAGAACTTAAAGAGGCTTACAGCCAGGGCATAGTTTACTATTGTTTATCTTTGTCACTCATTTGCATCCTTCTTCGATGGATTTCATTTTCCCAGCTTGCCCATCTTGTGTTTGTCCCTCCACTAGAGCATAGCCTCTTTAGCATCTTTCTGACTGGCTAGCTTCTATCCTTCAACTGCTCACTTTTAAGGATTTTCTTTATTTTTGGGAAAGGACTCCATTGGAGTGCATGTGTGTTCCAGTTCTCTAGTTCTCTCCCTTGTGCACCTCCCCCCAAATGCCTACCTCAGAGCTGAGTTTCTCCCTTGTATACCTCACCCTTGCTCCCTGTGTTGATGTCACTTTTCTGTGCATCTCTTTCTTGTATTTTTCTGCTCTGTCCATTTGTTGCCCACTCCTTCATGTCATGCTTTTCTTCTCCTGCCTGCACTTGGCCCAAGCATTCCTTCCTTTGTCCCCAAACCCTATGCACCCCACAGTTATTTATTTTATTTTATTTGCGTTTTTGTGTTAACAGTCACTTTTTAGGGTTCAGCCTGCGAGTGCATGCACTAGAGCATGGGTCTCGCTTGGAAGACTGTTGTTAACAGCAAAGGAGCCCGTCTGTTGCTTACCATGTAATGGCTTGCATAGCACTATTCTTTACAGCCTCGTAATTTGTGTCTGTAGACAAAGCATAATTTTCGTTCCTCTGTGTGGAGCAGGGACAGAGCACTGATTGATTCAACTTAATCAATGTCTTTCCGCTGCTCCCAATGTGATTAAGGTGGTGGTCTGTTCTTTTTAACTTCCTGTGCCCTGCATACAGAAAGCTTGTGACTGGCAAAAACGTGTCCAGCGGGACAAACAAAATTGCAAAGTTTTTTTTCTTTTTGTTATACCTATTTTTTTTATTTTGCTGAATCATCTCTTCTCACTTTCCACTCATGTTCTTTTTTGTATTTGCACATGGGCGCTGTTCTCAAAAGATGACAATTGTTCTGTTCTAAATATTGCAAAGCAACATTGTTTCTTTAGTATGTGTAATATCTGAAATGTTTTAACACATAATCATGCAGTACTCCTCAATCACCCCACTCCGATCTGCCCCACTTCAATCCACCCCACACCAGCCACCCAATCCAGTCTTCTCCAAACCCCCCCCACTCTAATCCTCCCAATCTAATTTGCCCCACTCCAATCCATAACAATATTTCCTACTCCAGTCTCCCCCACTGCAATCTGCTCCAATACAATCCAAAACAATATGCCCCACTCCAATCTGTCTCACTGCAATCCAAAACAACCTGCCGCACTCCAATCCAAAACAATATGTCCAACCGCAATCTGGAACAATCTTCCACACTGCAGTCCGCCTGACTCCAGTCTGCCCTACTTTAATCCAAAACAGTCTAACCAACTCCAATCTGCCCTGCTTCAATCCAAAACAATCTGTCCCACTCCATTCTGCCCCACTCCAATGCAAAACAATGTGCCCCACCCCAATCCGTCCCACTCCAATCCAAAACAGTGTTCCACCTCAATCCAATCCACCTTCCCCAATCCAATCCACCCCACTCGATCCCAATTCACCCCACTGCAATCCACCACAATCCAGTACACCTCCCACCAGTCCACCTCACTCCATTCCAATCACACCACCCCTATACATCCAACTTCAGTATAATCCACCCTACTTCAGTTCAATCCAGTCCACATTAATCCACCCCACACCAGCCCAGTCCACCCCATTCCAAAGCACCTTCATCTACCCCACTCTAGTCCAGTCCATCCCTCTCCAGTCAATCCACCTCACCCCAATCCAGTCCACCCCACTCCATCCCAATCCACCCCACCAAAATCCAGTCCACCCCACACAAATCCACCTCACTCTAATCCCATCTAAACACACCGCCCCATCCATCCAACTCCAGTATAATCCACCCCACTTCAGTTCGATCCAGTCCACATTAACCCACCCCACATTATCCACCCACTCCAGTCCTATTCACCCCACTCCAGTCCAATCCACCCCAGTTTAATCCACCCCAAACCACCTTAATCTAGCCCAACCCAGTCCAGTCCATCACTCTCCAGTCAGTTCACACTCCAGTCCAATCCCCCCCCATTTTAATCCACCCCAAACCACCTTACTCTACCCAAGTCCAGTCCATCACTCTCCAGTCAGTTCAAACCACACCAATCCAATCCACTTCACAGCAATACAGTCCACCCTACATCAATCCACCCTACACTTATCCAATCCACACTACTCTAGTCCACACCACCCTACTCCAATCTACCCCACTCCAGTCCAATCTAACCCACTCCAGTTTACTCCACCCCCACCCTACCCCATCCCACTCCAATCCATGCCACTCAACTCCAATCCACAGGGATGTGGAATTCCTATCGCCCGACGCCCGGGACATCTTGTTTGGGGTCAAGGGCAACAAGTTTTTATGTTTACTTTGTCCTTGGGACAAGTAGGCCCAACCCCCTGCAGCACAAACCCTTTGGCTGCCTGTTTACAGAGAGTTGAACTCTCTGCAGTTGTGGTAATGTGTTTCCAAAAGATAATGCTGTTCGAACTTGTATTTATGGTTCATTATTTGAAAGCCTTCATGCGTGCTGTAAATAAATGTTTTAAGGTCACACTTCACTACTGACGTTGGTTCCAGTACAAAAAAAAAAAACGTGTACACACATGTTTGAAAAGTTTAGGCTAAGAGGCTAAGTATAATGCTCCCAGAATGCTCTCTGATTATATGCAAATGAAGTGTCATTTAGTAAAATGTGTTGATGCATGCTAGTATTTCCCAAAAATATTTCTAATGGAAAATCAGTGTAACCATTTTCAACACGATTATGGGAAGCATGAAAATAAACAAACACTGACAAAGCCAACTAATCTGACATATTTTTATAAGTCTTTTAGTTTCATCAATGCGTGTCTTGTTTTGACATGGCTTTTGTAACACTTTATTGTTGTGGGAGCTACCAGGCCCTCAACATTGTAACAAACATTGGCAAAACCCCCCCAAAAAGTTTTTGAACTCTTAAAGCACACGTTGCCACCAGCGGCATAACAAAGGCCCCGCAGCCGCCCTCCAGGGGGCCCCGTCAGCACAGCACCTGCCCTGAGTGAGTCTGGAGAGGGGGCTCCTCCATGTTCTTTGCAAAGGGGCACCCTCCAGTTTCGTTACGTCACTGATTGCCACTGTAGTTCCTGACACTGAACAAAACTACTTTGTGTGGCAATATGCTCCTTGTGGAAGAGCAGAATGCGATCACTCACAGTAAAGCCAGCCGAAAGAGAGAGAAATAGAAGTTTAATAAAAACAAAATGTCTTTGTTAACACCAGACCTAATTAGGGACCAAGAACCACATGTAGGTAGCTTTTTGCATGTCGCAAACAGCGACTTTCGCTTTTTGCGACGTGCAAAAATCACACTGCGATGCACAAACCCAGTTTTGCGATTCAGTAACCTGGTTACCGAATCACAAAACTGGTTTGCGACTCGCAATTAGTAAGGGGTGTTCCCTTCCTAATTGCAACTCGCAGTGCAATGTAGGATTGTTTTGTGACCGCGAACGCGGGCGCAAACCAATCGCAGTTTGCACCCATTTCAAATGGGTGCTAACACTTTAGCAAAAGGGAAGGGATCCCCATGGGACCCCTTTCCCATTGTGAATGTCACTGTAAACATTTTTTCAGAGCAAGCAGTGGTCCTGTGGACCACTGCCTGCTCTGAAAAAATGAAACGAAAACGTTTCATTTTTCGTTCTTGTTATGCATCTCGTTTTCCTTTAAGGAAAACGGGCTGCATTACAAAAAAAACTGCTTTATTGAAAAGCAGTCACAGACATGGTGGTCTGCTGTCTCCAGCAGGCCACCATTCGTGAGGGGGTCGCAAATTGCGACCCACCTCATGATTATTCATGATGTGGGCATTTGCGAAGCCCTTGCGAATCACAGATGGTTTCAAGGACACCATCCTACATTTGGATTTGCGACTCGCAATTTGCAGGTCACAAATCTGAACCTACCTACTTGTGGCCCCAAATTCTTAAAGAAAGTCACAAAAGTGCACCCATGGTATATGTCGTACCCCTATAAAATATTTGTGAACTGTATTTTAGCGTGGGTAAATACGATGTGTAGATTTGCTCATGTGAAAATCTATTGAGCATTTGCAAGTTCATTTTCCCTCCAGCCACTTTCTTCCCAACCCTGGAAGAAGTTCTAATTCTGCCATTGTCAGGAGTAAATGTCCAACCTTTCTTATTATGGGAAAATATTAGAGAGAAGCTGGTAAAAATCTTTAAAACATGCAGGTTAGTAGGCTTGCAGACTCAAAGGCATTCCAGCCCTGGAACTATTGCTTACTGCTTCCTCCAGCCCCAGTATGCAGATCTGCAGAAAGGTGGCAAAATAAGGAAATTGCTACAGTAGGGATTGAAACTCCAAGTATTCAAGCCCTACTATGGTAGTAGCCCTGGCATAATCAGAGAGGCTATTAATTGCTGCCATAATTTGTCGCCACACTACATGGTACCAAAGGGACAAGTAGATCTTTTTACAGGACAAGTAGATTTGAGAAGCAACCTGTCCCCTGGACAAGTAGATATTTTAATAAATTCCACACCCCTGAATCCACCCCACCCAAATCTACTCCTCCTCAATCCACTCCACCCCAGTCCTATCAACTTCACTCTAATCCAATCCATCCCAATCCAAACCGCTCTATCCTACTTCCGATCTACCCCAATCCAATCCACCACACCCCTATCCAATCTCCCCAATCCACTCCACCTTAATACACCCCATTTCATACAATCCACCCCACACCCATCCACCCCACCCCAATCGGATCTGCCCCCATCCGATCCACCCAAATCAGTTCCTCTCTTCTCCAGTCCAACCTACTCTACTCCAGTCACCACACTCCACCCCACCCCACCCCAATCCACTCCATCCCATTCCAGTCCACTCTCCCTGGTCCACCCCACTGTACTCCAGTCCAATCCCCCCCAAACCTCATCCCACTTCAGTCCACCACACTCCATTCCAATCCATCCAGCCTACCCCACTCCAATCCACCCCACTCAAATCCTGTCAACCTCACCTAAATCCATCCTCTCCAATCCTTCCACCCCCTCCAATGCACTCCACCTTAATGCAATCCACCCCAGTCCAACACCCCTTCAAACAAAGCCCACCACATTCCTATCATATCCATCCCACTGTAGCCCACCCCACCCCATTCCACCCCACTCTAACCCACCCACTCACTCCAATCCACCACACTCTACTCGAGTCCACCCAATTCCACTCCACCCCAACCTATTACAGTCCACCCCACTTTACCCAAATCCAGTCCCCCGCACTACAATCTACCCCAATCAATCTAATCCACCCAAATCTAGCACAACCCACCCCACTCTAGTCCAACCCTCCCCACTCCAGTGTTATGAATCCAATTCACCCCACTCAAGTCCAATCTAATCCACCCCAATCCACCCCACATCATGCCAATCCCCCTACCCCACTCCTATCATTCCAATCCTCCTCACCCACCCCAATTCAGTGTAATCCACCTACTGAAACACACCCAATCCTCCTCACCCATTTCAATCCACCCCAGTCCAATCCACCCCACTCTACCCCAGTCCAATCCACCCCAATGTACTCCAATCCACCCCACTACCTCAGTTTACTCCAACCCTCTCCACCCTACTGTCACACTCCACAACACTCTGTGGCTGAACTCTACTCCCCTCTACTCAACACTATTTCCCCCAACGACACTCCAACAAATCCACTCTACTTCCCCACTGCGCTCTGACATTCCACACCACTGATTTTTAGCCATGTTGAACAGCAGCCTCACTGGTGTACAACTTGGTAAAACACATTGCAACGGCAATAGCTCTTGTATAGGCGAGCCCTTTTGGCTGTGCCAATGCTTGTTTCCTCCCCCCTCTCCCTTTTACTGATTGGAGTGGCATTCACTGCCTTGGATCAGTAAAAAATTAAATCAAATGATGCCCACGTCATTCCACGAGCATGTATGCCTTCTGACATGAAGGCATACAACACTAATGTGCACACCAGTGAAATGACTCGTCCTCGAGCGCGTCTACCGTCATTGTGCCTTTTTTTTTTTTTTTTTAATGCTGCTGGCCAGCGGCTGGTGGGGGTGAGGCGAGGCGCAGTGTTGTAGAGTATCCCCAAATGACATTGGCAAATCCAGTAAGTCCCAAAGGGGAGAACTATTGGCTTTGCCAGTGCTTGCGTTTTATTGCACTTGAATGCTAGGTAAACAAAAACGGTGCTTAATGGTGTTACGCACGTTGAATACCATTTTCAAATGTTATGATTTGTATGGATAAATAATCCACTGCCAGTTGATGCATGAAGGACAAGTGTTCAGTACTTTGTATTTCTCGTGTGATTATCACTAATGATCATCCAACTGTCTTTATTACACTTGAAAGCGTTTGAGCTTCTCATGTGCCTTTAATATTGACTTCAGTATGCGCGAGATTTAAGAAAGTAATTCACAAACTTTCAACAGTTGCAAAGAATGACACAATTATGGGAAGGACCGTCATGATCCATTTAAGGCTTTTCCTCTTGTGAGCTCCTCCTTACACTGTGTAATGGTAATAAATAGCCTATTACACTCCGCGCATCTGCATAAATACGATTTATATAAATATGTATGTCTCTCTCTCTCACACACACGTCATCTGCTCTCTTAAAATGCATTACTCCTCGTACCCTTTTCTGACCTCTCGACCCGTATGACTGAAGTGAGCTCGGGTATGAATTACTTTTTTATATTTTGCACTTACTTTTCAGATACAACTGAAGCTGACATGCTTTGCGTCCACTGAATATTCGAAAGGTAGACAGTGGATGAATAAACGAGTGTGTGGCTAGCTTTGAACTTCCCTGGCTTCATTTAAAATAGAACATTCTGTTATCTTTGCAGCACTCTGCCTCGATAGTATTGGCTTTTATCGAGCACTGGGCACAATTATTTCTGTCAGAGTCCCAACTAAAGTACTTAGCGTAGCTAGCATGATCTGTTTGTGTAATGGATGGGAGCACATTTGTCCAGCTTTGTGAGTCATTCCCCTCTAGTACACACAAGGGATTCTAGAAAGCAAGCAAGCAATTGAGTTGCTGATTACGCTTGACGGTATGCTGGCCGTAACTTGCGATATGTCCGAAGATTATAAATCCAGGCAACCATTACAATTTGTCGACCTTTGCAGTTTCAGTGACTTTATTCTCCCTTGCCATGTTGAGTCCATACACACTCTTAATAGCTTTTAAAACTCGGATGTAGCTCTAATTTCCCCTGAGCTGTTAGGAGGGTTGTTGTGGGAGGTTTTTCAGTCAGTTTCATAAACACTTCCTTAAACCGATCATGGTTAGATAGTTGATGCACCGAAGGCATATATCCCCACTGAAATTTTTAAATTCGTCATCAGAAAAAATCTTGAGACGCTAAAACGGGGTACTTTCAGGACATGCAGGCTATAGCAGGATTTAGTTTTGTGATGATTTAAAGGCATTGTGCCATTTGTAAGTTGAACCTGATGTTTTTGGGCTCCTCTGTATTCACCAACCCTGTTGTGTGATGCAGCGACTAAGTACCAGGCTGTGGTTTCAGATGCATGAGCGGGGCAGACTGCCCAAGTTCATACATTCATTCTAGTGGGCACAACTAGGAACTTGACACCACCTCTGATTTTGCTCAAGGATTCGTATGTGACCAGTGCTAGTAAGCTTTAAGAAAGCTGACTTTGCCGGATCCTTAACCTAGGGGAAGGAATGGTGTGAGGGTTTGGTGCGTCAGAGGGAAACAAAGTATTGTACTTATAAATACATGGGAAATCAGACCTTTTTGCAGCAATTAAGCATCACCACTAGATTATAGCCAAGGATGCTGCCTTACCGTTAGGGATGGGTGGAATTCTGTAGTTACATAAAACTCTGTGAGATTCTGCAGAGTTCTGCCAGCGAGCAGAAATATGCATGTCACGGTGCTCACTCTGCAATTTAGCATTAATAGCGCGAGCAGCTCTGAAAAATCTGTGCGATCGAAATCATGCAAGAGCACTCCGCCATTCAAGTTGATTTTGCTGTTGCTTGAGTGGAAAATCTACTTGAGCGGTAGCAAATCGACTCAACAAGCAGCCCTCTCTCTGTGACCACTAACAGCAGCCATTGTTGGATAATGGCGCAAGCGGATGCCAAATCTTGCTTGCATTTCTGGAGCCGCAAGGGAAAAAAAGCCAGGGCCAGCTTTAGGGTGGTGCAACCGGTGCAGCTGCACCTGGCGCTCACTTTGGTGGGGGGCGCTCTGTTTAAAATAACTATCAGTTTAAAAGTGCATGAACTTCCTTGTGCTAAAAGCAGTTTTCAGACAGCACTAAAATGTCAAGATAAACTGGTGACTTATGTTCTTCCTGGAGAGAGGTCTAATTTTCGTCTATTTGCAGTTGGAAAAAAATAAAAAGTAGTACGGAGGGTTAATGTGCCTGTTGCAAAGAACGTATACCACGATCAAGGAACTGAGTGGGAGTGAACAATGGTCAACGTTATAAAAAAACAAGCATTTGCAATGCAATAGGTCACGCGTTTGCTTGAGTTAAAGCTATTAGTATTGTAAATTGCTAACTGGACTTTTCTTGACGCGTAAATGGAAAATGAAAAGCAAAACAATTGACATAAGCAAGTCAATTCAAAGCGTCACGACTGACGTGAGCCCGAGAGTTATTTGCGCCCTGCATTAGTGTCTAGAAAGGATTGCGGCTAGGATGAAAGGCAAACTAAAACTGGAGGGAGGGGCCATCAGACCCTGTAATAGGAAGAAGCATGAACTAGTGTGATGGCCAACAAAAATGTTCACTTAATGAAATTGCCAAGGAGGGAACTCAGCACACAAAGGAGGGACATGTCACAAAATACACCAATAAAAATGAAGCACCTAAAAAAACAAGCACAACAAAGCATGAACAGCAAGAGTGGGCATGGTTAAAAGCCCACAGAGAAATTACAACAGGCCGAGAGCGCTTGTGCGCTCAAACCTAAAAATGAAATGTATGTCAGTGAAAGGCTATGGAGAGATCAGGTGCACTGTTGGAAAGTGGTAGTGAAGGAAATCATGGAGGAGGTGGTCATGGGGAGGTGGCTCCAAAAAAGACTGCCAGACCGGGGGCCACCAGTGCTAAAGCCGGCCCTGCTCCAAAGCACACATACTTCACTTGAACATTGAATGTGTGCTTTGGCTGTGAGACCACTGCTGTCTACACCGTCCCTCAGTGTTGTGTTATAAGGTCGCTGTTGCAGCTGAATTCATGTGAATGTGTTCTAAGCACTTTTCACATGCAGGAAAAACAGGCAAGGATTGCATATGGGCACTTACGACTATTTGTACCTTGACTAAATTAGTTGATATGAAGAAAATGCACTTTTGTCTTAGACCCACCATTGCTGTACTTTATTGTAACCTACCCTTTTCATTTAAATGTTGGCGTTTGCATATTGTGTGGAAATAGTAACAATGTATTGCTCACCTCCGCAGTAATGTACTAGTCATTACTCTTGTTTTTATGAGGAAAGTTTACATAGATTCAAAAAATCTGTCCCTTCTCCCAGCAACTAGTCATCCTTTAATTAGTGCTGTGGCTCCAGTTTGTCCCGATCTGACACAGTGGAAGGTAAACCTGCAGTTGTTGACGTACAGCTAACTCTGTTGATTGTCCTTTAATATTCCTTTTGCAGACAGCAGTGTGAATGATGGCAATATAAGGTGGCCCAAACGGGTGCAACACTGTTGAGTCACAGCTGGGCTGTCCTTGTTTGTTGAGTAATTTACTCTTACGCTTTCCGAAGAAATGGCTTGGATCCACTTTAACATGGTTCATTAAAATGTTGCTTGTTTGGGTACCTTTGAGACAGCACTGTATATTTGTTTTGTTGTGTGATCGACTCAGGCGGGCCCTGAATTGTTGCATCTATCTGAGTGACTTTGGCCCAGATTGGAGATGGCTGCCAAGCGGCTAACTAAGGGCTTGCAGTTTACGTCCACACCACTTCCCTTTGGCTTAATGTGACAGACGAAGATTATATCCATTTTTATCATGGAGGGTGCCGCTACCACATCACTAGAGGGGGGCAAGCCAGCAAATTAATAGAATGAGCCGAAGAGGAGTCTAGCCACTGGTCTGACTGAGCTCGAAGAGTCCGAGCCATGAAAATGGTTAGCATGTACATCATGAAACATCATGTAAGCATAGGATAAGACCCAGGAGCATTTCATTTTAGTACATTAGAGTATATCAGTGCACGGAGTGGCAATTATTAGAAATAAGCTTCTAAAGAAACAAACCCCTTCTGCCCTGACAAAGATGCAATTAGCAAAACAAGGCAAGATAGGTGTCACGTGCTCCCTACGTGGTGTTATTATAGAAGGAGCACCATAATAGTCTATTAAACCATATACAAGAAATTATTGTGTGCAGTGCACACCCTCAGCGTATGTATTTCAAGTAAACGCATAAATTACATAGCTGTGCCAAAATGAAGGGAAGGCCGGTTCCTCGTAATGTCACCAGTGGCTTCTGACTTAAGGAGTGGTGCAGCAGTTTGGCAAGGGCAATCATGCATTTAGCTCAACAAAGGATTCGGGGAGCTCGAACACCATTACTTATCTTCACATCGGTAAACATGACCACAGTGGCAGAGTTCCCACTGATAATGCTTCTTGCATTTCTGTTTAACCCCTGCTGGTGGGAGCTATGTGGTCATGTCCTCTGTCTTTGCACTGTCCTCTGTCTGTGTAATGACTGCTTTGGTGAGCACCTTTGTGGCAAGAGAGCAGAGCAGAGAAGAGAAATTGAGGATTGGACAATGAGAGAAGTGTGGTGGTGGTGGGGCTGAAGCCACATGAGTAATCAACTTACTATAGGCCTGTGGGTTCAAGGGCCCTTGAGGCGAGCCAGAGCAAGGCACATGGCTCGAACCTGATTCAAACCATCTGGGGCTCTCCCTCCTCTGCTTACCACCACATCCTCCTCAGGGCATGTGGTGTCCTAATGGTTTCTCCTACTGCTGAGCAGCATCTAGGTATAGTCAGTACTGAGGATTAGTCCAAGTAAGGCAAGTGGAAAAACACCAGACTACAGGACCGTCTGATGAGACCGAACGTCAGCCTCCGGCGTTGCCTTGAATATCATGCTGGTCTTCGACTTCCCCTGTCATGTGCTCTGGCCTCTTAGACAGGAATAACTACCCGACCTTGGTGGGTGCGAAGTCAAGGTGGATCTTGGATTAAGCCCTTCAGTAGCTGCATGCAAAGCATCATCAAGCCTACAAGGTACGTGCAGTGGAGGGGCACATTAATGAACAATGTATGCAGAGTTTCGCCTGCTTTTGCTTACAGGCAGGCCTGGACTAAGAAATGGTTTGTTACCCACTTCCTTGGCGTCAGTGCAATGTGTCATTCAGCATTGTGGAAGGGAAGGCCCATGTGCATCCACAGCTGTGAGACATGCCTGGGCTGATCGTGGGCATTGGTTCAGGGGAACAGCAGCTGTCAAAAGCGGAAATGCGCCGTCTTCAGATTACACGGACCGAATTTAAAGTGCTTAATGGGCCCAGGACATTGCCACTGAGGGGAGACCTTGATAGCCAGCAGCATCACATCTAATGAGTACTTGAAGTTTCTTGGGGAGCCAAGGAGATAGCGTGAAAGTCCGTAAATACGTAGTTTGCAGTAAGAGGCATGAGAAGCCGTCAATGCTTTAAAATGAATGGCCAGCAGTAAATGTCGAGGTTTTCTAATTATTCGAGTCTTTATCTCCTCACAGTGGGGCATGAGACATGTAAAGTCTTGGGTGCATATACTAGCTCGGCCTCCTGTACTTTGGATCAGCTGAAGGTGCAGGCTCACGAAAAGCGGTAGAGAGGAGCTCCCACGATGTAACCATCTATACCAAGCCATGTTGTGTTTAGCAGTTATGAAACACATACCCAGCAACCATATTTTGCAGTCTGTATGTGCTTTTTTCTGTTTTTTGATGAGGACAAACCTGTTATACGCCTGTGTGCTGCTAAATTACATTTGAACTGATCTGTTTTCACTGGAGCTTGGAAAAGGATCATGTTTGGTTATGTACCAGTTTTACAGGAATCCTCTCTTGAACGCTTTGGTGCATAATGTAATGTTTTTTTTCGAGTAGTTAGCATTTATTTGCCTGTGTAGTAGCTTCGCCTTTATTACTTCTTGATATCTTCTTGCTGATGCCATTATTTGGGCGCCGAAGGCCTTGCGCAAATTCCTCCAATCTACCCCGCAATATGTTAAATGTGTTTGAAGGGTTTTCAGTGCAATCTTAGATTGCCTTTTTGACATACAGAACGGTCGCATTTCATTACTATGCACATAAAGGTTTTCGGAAGCGTAAACTACTGTAATTTATTGGACAAAATAAAACCCAGAGGAACTGTTTTATGAAACAGATTGTTTACTGGGAGTGATAAGAATTTCGGGAATTGCCGGAATCTGGGCACAAAGATAATCACAAAGACATTACGGTTATTATGTTGATAATACCTCAGTGCTGCAAAAGTAGAAACTGAAGAGTTGCAAGCTACAAAAAAAAGAAACATAGGACAAAGGGCCCTTGGTTTCATAAGAAAATCAAAATGTCTCCTTGCTGTTACAAAGGGCATTTCGAGGAATCGTTTGACCAGGTCGAAGCAGAGAACAAAAGTAGGTGCTGCAAAATGTACGATGTTCCTTCCACATAGAATCATTGCAGGGATCGGATCTGGCACGTGACCGTCTGCGAAGAATGTGTATTGTGTTTACAAACCCACATAAATACTAAAGAATTTTAGAAGGGTGAAATGAAAACGCAGTTTGCCGCTTTGACTTCATTTTGGTTAAACTCTGAGGAACAGCAATAAGTAAAAAGCATGCGTCTCCCTAGTGTGTAGTTTAGTTTAGTTTTAAGGATTTATAAAGCGCGTAGTGACCCGAAGGCATCCCAGCGCTAAACCTAACCTGACCAGTGCTAGCAATAGGAGAATTCAGAGAGCTACCTACAGAAAAGAATGGTCTTAAGTTTTTTTCTAAAAAGCAGTTCTGAGTGTTCATGACGGAGTCGAGCGGCCTTGGTGGAGAAGGAGTTGGCCCCCCAGGCTCTCTTAGACCGCAAGATTGTCACAAGTCGAGAGGAGGAGGACCTTAGACTTCGAGAGGGGACATAAAGATATAGCCGCTTTCTAAAGAACATTGGACCCTTATCTTGCAGGGCTCTGTGAACAATGCATAGGGTCTTGAAATAAATACGCTGCTTAATAGGGAGCCAGTGAAGTATGGAAAAAGCAGGCTCAGCGGATAAATGTCTGGGAAGATTGACAAGAAGCCTGGCAGCTGCGTTCTGGACTGTTTGCAGCCTTTTTATGACATAAGCCGGGGCGCTGAGAAAAAGTGAGTTCCCATAGTCCAGACGGGAAAGGATCAGAGTTTGAACAAGGATTCTTCTGGCCATAGGGGGAAGAAGATTAAAGATTTTCCTAAGGACTTAAAATGCCAAAGCATGTAGAGGAAACTCTTTTTGCTTGATAATCCATGGTCAGGCGAGAATCCACCTAAAAACCAAGGCTTTTTACCTGGTCCTTGGGAGGAGGAAGATTGTTGAAGGCCTCAGAGTATAGTGAAAGGGGAGGGGCTGGGGGGGCATTGCCTAGTACAATGACTTCTGACTTTCCATCATTAAATTTAAGCTTAGACTGGATCATCCAAACTCCAATGTCTTTCATACAACACGAAAGGTTGGCCGCCGACGAATCCCCAGAACTAGATAGTGACACCACAAGTTGAGTATCGTCGGCATAGGTGACCAAAGACAGATTGTAGGGAGCGATCACTTTAGCCAGCGGGGATAGATAAACATTAAAAAGAGTTGGACTCAGGGAGGAGCCCTGAGGAACTCCACAAGTCAATGGAAAGATATCAGAGAAGTAGGCTCGGTCCAGGACTTGAAAAGATCTACCTTTGATGAAAGCGGACAGCCAGGACAATGCTAGGCCTCCTATCCCTAATTCAGAGAGCCTACAGCAGAGAAGATTGTGATCCACCGTATCAAAAGCTGCGCTGAGATCAAGTAGAATCATGGCTACATGAGACCCTTGGTCCAGAAGTTGCCGGGCTGACTCCGTCACTGTAAGGAGGGCTGACTCCGTGCTATGATGGGCTCTGAAACCCATTTGAGTGGGGTGAAGGAGTTCATGGCTCTAAGTAGCTGGTTAATTGGTGGTTAACATGTTTCTCCAGAATTTTTGTTGAAATGGGAAGGAGAGCAATGGGTCTATAATTCTCTAACAGAGATGGGTTCAATTTCGGTTGTTTTTAAAAGAGGCTTAATGATGGCATGCTTAAAAAGAGGTGGGAGGAAACCTAAGGATAGGGAATGATTCAGTATTTTTGTAAGGGCAGGTACAATAATATCTGAAACTCGCGAGAGGATGGAAGGAGGGGCGGGGTCTAGGGGGGAGCCCGATTTAATTTGAAGAAGAAGGTTGGTAGTAGCGGTGTCAGTGAGAGGTACAAAAGCGGTTAATGTGCTTCCGGAGAGGGAGGGATCCATCGTTTGGTACTCTACTGTACCTGGGGGAGGAGAAGAAGGGAACCCAGAGTATATCCTGATGACTTTGTCATTAAAGTGAGATGCCAGAAGATTACTGTATTTAGTGGAGGGCTCTGTGGGAGGAGAGGGCATAGGGGTTATGGTTAATTCCTTAAAAATCTGAAAAATTTCCTTTTGTGAACAGGAGGAGTTTTCTATTCTTATTCCGTAGTAAGAGGACTGGGCGGCTTTAATGTTTTGGTGGTAGAGTCTGACAGATTGCCTATATATTTCTCTTTCGGTGGGACTGTAATTCTTTCTCCAAGATCTTTCAAACTTTTTGCACTTTTTTCTTAATTCTAACAGACAAGGTGAGAACCAAGGTTTAGCCTTATGGGGGGGGCTTGTTAGATCTTAATTTGATGGGCAGAATACTATCCAAAGAGGAGGAGATCCACTCATTAAATAAATCTGCGGAGGTGGAGGGGCTGCTGACCCCAAAGGAGGTCTGGAGAGCAGCGCGCCATTCCCCAAGAGCCAATTTTGACCAAATGCGACCAAAGGTTAAGGAGGTAGACGGCACATCTGGAGTAACCTTATAAGGGAAAGAGAAAGATAAAAGGCAATGATCCGTCCAGGTTAGGGGCTGGGACGGCAGGGTGGTAAGAACAGGGAGATTACTGAATAGGAGGTCCAGCGTATGGCCTTTGGTATGGGTAGGTCCTATTACGTGTTGAGTTAAATCAAGCGCAGAGAGGGACGCAAGTAGAGACCTGGCGTGCGGACAGTTTTCATTATCAAGGTGGATGTTAAAAAATGTAGTAAGCATGGTCCACCGCAATTACATAATTAAAGATAATAAGTTACTGGCGAAAATGGCAATGATTTTTAAAAATAATTTCAAGTAATGTTTGCCCAGGATTCTTGACGTGGCTGATTTGCTTGAATTGTTGACCTACTTCACCTAAACAATGTGCCAATCGTGCTTTCAAAAATGGAAATGAATGGAACCAGAACCATTCAGATCCTCAACTCCAAAGTAGTTGCAGATACAAAGTCCAGACAAAACCAAACGTGGCCTTAAGAGGTCTCCCACTGCAGAATATGAATCTTCCTGAAACATAATATACCTGAAAAAGTTAACATCTTACTACTATACTTACACAAGAGGAATCACAAGGAAAATCACTAATCCCTCCCTCCCCTCACACCTAGAACTTCCCAAACGATGTGATTATTATCCGCCATTAGAAGTGTCCTCAGATTTGACCAGCCAGTTCTCAGAATCTCTTTTTAAGGTCTGGGCTGTATGAATACAAGGATAGAGCATGGAGAATGCACCGCATTTGTTGCAACAATGTGCTTAACCGTACAAAGTGAGTCGCTTAAATTCTTCTTTGACTTGACATGATCCCTTGAGGAAGCTTGTGTGGGAAGGTTGTTGCTTTACTCTCATTAAGGTCTGAACTACATTTGCTTGAAGGATCTTTTAATTTCATAGGCTGTGCAGTAGGCCATCAAACTCAATAAAAACGAATTTGGGGCTCTCCTTTTATTGCAAAATTGTTGTTGCATTTTTATTTAAATCTGGAATTGTCGAGCCCGATTTCTTTTTTGCACAACAATATGCTAAATTGTAACTTAAATTTTTTTTTTCAGTTCAGTTTTCAGCTTTATTTCGGCAAAACAATACCATAAAAGCATGCTAGCAAAATTCTTACATTTCTAAAAAGAGAACAAACTACTTTGAGAAAATCGATATAATCAAACCCATCATGCTATTAAAAATCAAATCCAGGACTCCCCCCCCCCCCAAGGCCATACAATACAAGTAGGCAAATTGTGAATATGAATGTTGTAAAAAAAAAAAAAATAATAATTTAAAGTTTGTCGATTAAAACACCATAAAAATACACAGTACACATCACCATACAAATCACCATAAAAATATTATAAAATAATTATGATTACAAATCTTTGTGCAAAAGAGAATTGGGATTGTTATCTCACTATTAACAGCAATAACTATATACTGGCAAAAAAGATTCCCTTAGTCTCTAGAACTATAAGTATGCACAAATAGTAACCGTTGTAAAAATAGAATTCATGCTTTTTTTTTCTTCTTTTTTTTGGAAAGACATTTGTCTCTAAGATGCCAAGTTGCCTCTGAAAATCTTTGCAATGTGCATACCACCGTCACATGTGAACTTGTTTTGCTAATTTTAGAAGCTGAGTGACAATCCCCAATACCCAACAATTTCTATCTTTCACACACACCTATATTCGGCTAAAAGCCGTAGAAAGGGAAACAATCAAGTAATACAAGAAGCACGTTATTCCAACAACAGTTAATATTCGCTTAACTTCTAAAATCAGACTGTCTAGATAATGGTCAATAATGGTCTTAAAAGCAATAGATAAGAATTGATTACAATATTACACATTTTTTTTTTTTTTTAAACCCTTAAAATTTGCCTCCCGTGCCATCAGGTACTTATTTGCTTGAGTAGGGGAGGACTATTTAAAATAAAAGTAAATATACTAAATAACTTAGAAAACCTCCCAATGACGACAATCCTTGTGCTAAGGGGCACGATAATTTTATAATTCTAGTTCTTCCCGAACATTATCAATATCCCCTACGCTAGATTTATCCTTGGCTAAATGTATAACCGGGGTTTTTAATAGGCGGCTCCCATTTATCAATTTGGGGGCCGGAGATTGGCTATGGGAGTTTTATCTGAGTTGAAGCACCAAGAGCCTCAGGCCCGACTTATCTCTGATAAATGAAATTGCTAATAAAAACCAGCTTAAACCAAAGACAACATATGGTATAGTACTAGATCTCAAGAATCTAGCAGCTTCATTATAAATCCTGATTCCAACGTTCCTGCTGATTGGTCGAATCCATTTCCTCCTTGGTTTGTCATAGGCTTTACAGTTCAAAAGTACATGATCCGTCGTTTCAGGAGTCTCCATATTACACAGTCCACAAATCACCTCATGTTTTTTTCCCATTCAAGGGGCCCCATTTAGAGGTAAAAGCCTTAACCTGGAGAGTCCCATATCGGAGCTTCATAAATAAAGCTTTTGCTCGTCTGGGTTGGATAGTATCTATCCATTCCTCAGCACTCAGTAACGGTTTAATATCCAGGAAACTTAAGGTTAGTCTACCTAGATCCTTGCTGTGGAAAGGGCTGTTTAGGGTGAAGTCCCAAAATACTTGTTTTAGTCGGATCTTGGATTGTCTTGTGAGTGTATGAGGTTCTTCCCAGTAATGTTTCAGCCCTAGGTTGTAAAAGCATTGCCTTAAATAATGGAGCCACGGAAGGGTGATGGCCTTGTCCAAGTCTATGATCTCGATTAGTGCTTGCCTGTATTCGATCAATTCAGGAGTTGTCCAAAGTCTACACCAGTAAAGCAAGGGCCTCAGGGCTGCCAATTTGCCTATTTGTTTCATGTTAATATCATAGGTTAGAGGAATCAGGGGAGTAGATGGAGGCAGACCCAGTACCCCCCTCATGAAATTGTTTTCCTGGGTAACCAATGGGGTTAGAATTATGAATCCCCAGAGTTCGGCACCGTATGGAGCAGCAGCCTGTGCTTTGCACCTATAGATCTCAAATACTGGCGAAACAATACTAGACCTTGAGCATTTGTAATTTTTGCTAATTGCCATGGAACTATGAGCTAAGGAGATAGCAGCTTTATTGACGTGCGGTGCCCATGACAATTTGGCATCAAGCAGTATCCCTAAATAATTGAAGTTTTTTACTCGTTCCAATGCCTGCCCTCTGATCCGAATGTTTCTCTTGAGTGCTTTGTGGGGGTTAACAGTCAGGTATTTAGTCTTGATTGTATTTATTTCTAGTCCCTTCAAGCTGCAATACTCACTGAATTTATCCAATAGGGTTTGCAAGCCCATGGGAGTTTGAGACATTAAGATGGTATCATCTGCAAAAAGGAGGGCGGGGACTGGATCACCGTTCAATCTTGGTGAATCATGATTGCTTTGTTTCAGATGATGAACCAGATCATTAATGTATAATGAGAAAAGGGTTGGGGCAAGCACACAACCCTGTCTCACCCCCCTCATGATAGGTATTGGGTCTGTCAACTCTCCCTTTGGCCCCCACTGAACCTTTGCAAATGTATTTTCATGTAACCTCTCTAGCTGGCACAGGAGGTTCCCTGGCATGCCCTGCTTCCCTAATGCTGCCCATAAGGAGTCTCTTGGCACCAAGTCAAAAGCTGCACGCAGATCCACGAACGCGATATAAAGGTGACCTTTCCTTAATCTAGTATATTTCCACATTATTGTCAGTAGCCTAAAGGCCTGGTCGATTGTACTCGTCTGCTGTCTAAAGCCTGCTTGATATATAGTCAATATGCTGTTTTCTTCTATCCAGCTACTAATTCTATTCAGCAGCTGTCTGGCATAAATTATTTGCATGACATCTATGAGGCTGATTGATCTATAGTTCCCTGGATCCTCCCTGGATCCTTTTTTGTAGACTGGGATTATTTCTGCCCCTTTCCATGACTCAGGGACTAGACCTCCCCTTGCCATAGCGTTGCTTAAAAGATTTATATAAGGTGCCCAAATATCTATACTATGTTTAAGCATATCCCCCGGGATCGTATCCAAACCGGGGGCTTTTCCTGGCTTAGTTGCTTTAATGGCATTCCCCGTCTCCTCCAGACTAAATTGTAACTCGGGTAAAATACCCCAAGTAGCTAGGGTTTTATGTTTTGAGGGATAAGAATCAAGGCTGGGGGGATCAGAGTAAAGGTGTGTAAAATAGTTGACCCATGTTTTGGGATCTATGTGGTGGTCTGTAGTAAGTATCCCCTCTTTGCTGCCATGGGTAACTATTTTCCAGAAAGTCCTAGCGTCATTACTTTTTGCTGCTTCCAGCAGGTCTTGCCATTTTCGATCCTCCCAATTACTTTGGGCAGTTGCCAGTGTTTTCTTGTAACTGGCCCTTGCCTGTAGTATGGCTAGTTGATTTTTTTGTTTTAGAGCCTCTATCAATACTCTTTTCCTCTCCCTACATTTGACAGTGTACCATGGACTGCTTAGAGTGGGTTGCACCTTCTCCTTTTTATGCTTGTTCTGAGGCTGTTTGGTCAGGAAGGGTCTTAATGCAATACTCATTGATTGGTGGATGGCCACAATAGGGATGTCAATAGATTTATTTGTTACATAAGGCTCCATGAGATCAGAAAATGTATTGTAAATGTTTGTCATAGTATCCCAGTTGCCTAATATTGCTGGCCATTTTACGACCCTTCTGTTGTTACTGAGGGTGGGTTGTAATTCCACCTTATGTTCTATATAATCCAAGTCCAAATCTAGGAGGTTAGCCCTGCGTTCAACTATTAGCGGGAAGTGATCGCTCTCCCTTCTTGTATCTATTTTAAAAGTCATTAGTCTTCCCCATGTACTTATACTATGCAAAATGTAGTCTATTTTCGAGGTTGAGTTGCCTCTCTGAAAAGTATCCAAATTAAGGCCTCCTTCACCCACTCTACCATTACACGCCCTCAATCCATGTTTTAATGTAAGGCTCATAAGTTGTAGTGCGTGCGGCCACTGTGCCCGGAACGTTTTTTTCTATTATTAAATAAGGAATTGCTCTCATTCGATCTTCTTCTTCTGCTAAGTGTTCAAATCCAGTTATAGGTTCATAATTACAATTGAGGTCACCCCCTATCATAATTGTCTCTCCTACTGGAATCTTTTTGAGCAGATCGTCTAGTAGAGTTATTTCAGGAGACTCCAAATTTGTCCTTCTAGGTCTTATATATACACATTGAACAGGTGGGATATTATTATTTTTTTTTTCCCCATTACCAACCATAGTATGTCCTCTGACTCTGTGGCTTGCATACGTATCTCAACATTTAATGAGATTTTCACCCATACAACCAACCCCCCTGACGGTCTCCCTCTGGCAGCTAATATTGCACTAATAAAGAAGGTTTTATATCCTAATTTATAAAGCGGATCTTTAAGCCAAGTCTCTTGAAAGAGACAGACATGATATTGATCAATGTAGTCCTGCCATTCGGGGTCTATAAGCTTATTCTTTAAGCCTGCTACGTTCCAGGAGATCATAGTAATAGGACCCCTTCCATTTAGGGTCGTAACATTTGAAGTAGGGCTCAGATATGCTATTGAATCTATCCTACGGGGCGATGACTCCACTGCACTCCCTGCCCCTGTAGCATAAGGATCATTCACTTCATGGGGCTCACCTACTATTTGGTCCCACTTGTGCCTGATTTATCTGGATTAGTCAATCTACTCTTTCTAGAATGGAGTCACCATTTCTCTTTTGCAATCCCTCATTGTCATTGTGCCTGGGCCTCTGAACTAGGGGTTTGATAATAAATGGATCCGCACTAAGCCTCATGGCATTGATTTTGGGGGCGGGGGTTCTCTGTTCCATGTCAGTCAAGCCTCTGATTAATCTTTCATCCTTAAAAGTTAGTGCAATAACATCAAGTTGCCCCATCTCTCCTGGGATTCTTTCTGCCCCCCCTAATATCTGAACGAATTATGGATAGACAGTGTCTTTTGGCCCTGATCCAATGTATAAGCTTCTTTTTTAAGGAATCCTCGTCTTCTCTGCTATTTAAGGACAATTGTGGAACATTTAACAGATAAACAACATTGGACCTAATGGGAAAACTATCCCCCTCAGAATATCGGTTCCATGTAGTGTAACGGATACGATCATTAAATATTTGGGGATAGGGATTCAAGGTAAGTTCCACATTTCCTTTTTGGAACCCTTTTGCCAGACTGGGTTCTCTTCGTGAATTCCCTATTTCTTGACCTGGAATACTAGCATTGCTTCTAAGATAGTTGCGTGAGCCAGTATTTTCCCCGTTTGCCCCTCTCCTGTATCCATGAGGTTGATGTAAAATCTTAGGTGTAGCTGGGGTAAGATTGGGGTCAATTTTCAAATTTTGAGAATGTGTGGAACTACCTTGTGAATGAAATGATGTAAGGGGGATCTCCTTTATGCACTGAGCTCTATAGGTACCCTTACCCCCCTCCTTTTTCACAATATCTGATAAGGTTCTTACTTCAAGTTTCAATACCCTAACTTCCTGGATTAGTCCAGAGAGTAGGTCATAAAGATCTGCTATCGTTTTTGTTTTGTGTTTTAGATAATTCACTGGTTCTAAGTTAGGTGGAGGTGTCCTCTCTCTGGCTAACTGTACAATTGGAATAGTCGGGTATAGCTCATCCACGGATTCCCCCTCTTGTGCATTCAATGCTTTATTGTTATCGAGTTCTGCTAAGACTGCATATTTATTGGAGCACACAACTTCACACTCCTGCGTATAGCCCTTCTTCCTAGTGCTATCTATGGTGTTTGGGTGTATGAATCGAATTACAGCATCCCTAGGGCTGCCATTCCCAATATCAGATGATACCTCCCCTTCTTGCTGGCTTACAGTCTCTATCACTTTATCTTCCTCTGGTTCGACTTTCCTCGTATAATAAGAGGTAATCTTTTTATCTATCTTCCCGGATAGTAGCCCTACTACCTAGTAGTGACTTTAACTCCTCGATAAGATCATCAATTTCAGCTACAGTGCAGTTCTCACCCGCATTCCTAAGTTTTTTTTTAATAGATTTCTCCTTCCCCCTTGGGGGTTCCGATGCCTTACGTTTTCCCATATCTTGAGCCGCCTATCTAATGCTTCGGCTCTGTGGACCAGACCACAGTATGTATTTATAAGAGAGATTAAGAGTAGATCTTGTGGGTATAAACCGAGTTAATAATTATTAACTTCTCATATGACAACGTTAGCTATGAATTTTGTACTATAGATACAAGCAGACCTCTTTAAAAAAGAAGTGAAGAGGCAGGGACCCTGCCCGGCCCCACTCCAAAATCTATCAAGTGATAATGGAAGCGTTGCAGCAATAAAGGGAGAGAAAAAAGACCTTATTTTAGGAATAATTATCACCACAGTACCTTCAGGCAGCCATATACATGTAAGTTGCCAAATCCAAACGACTTTAAGTAAATGTCAGGGGGGTGGCCCAGCCCTGCCTCTTCCTGGCAATGACGGGCCCGCCCCGGTACGTCCCGCGTGGCGGGAGCGCTAGTTTTGATTTAAAGGGCTCCTGCCCGACACGCCTCCCAGGTCCTGTGACGCGCTACCCGCGGCGGCGGGAGCGCTAGTTTTGATTTAAAGGGCTCCTGCCCGACACGCCTCCCAGGACCTGTGACGCGCTACCCGCGGCGGCGGGAGCGCTAGTTTTGATTTAAAGGGCTCCTGCCCAACACGCCTCCCAGGACCTGTGATGCGCTACCTTAAAATTAATTCTGAAGTCTTTTGAATATTCATCTTAGACAAAGCTAAGAAATGCGGGCCGATTTTGCATGTTTTGGGTGGTGTTCTGCTTTCCTTCTTATCTCGTATCAGAGCTTACAGAACATATCTGGAATGCACTTCTGAGTTCAAAGAAGACCTTTATTGTTGTTAATTCTTCCCCACCCACAAGTTCGTGAGAGACGAATTAATAGATTTCAAGCACACGTTCAAATGAGTAAAAGTATTGCAGCAATGAAAACAAAATATATCACAGTACTTCTCAGTTGCAATGTACACAGCAGGTTATATATATATAATGCAAAGCAAAACAAATACTTCACTGTGTGAGAAACTATTTACAGCTTCATCTTTCTGGGGTCTGCAAGTTGATGACTCCGGTCAACTGCGAGAAAGAGATTATCTACCCACACGGGAGACTGGCAACTGGCACCAAGTTCCAGCCCGAAGTCAAGCAGATTCGAATCTAAATCTCTGAAGCCCCGAGTCATCCTTACAAAAGCGTGCCTCCTCCTCTCAGACTCGGGAAAACTACGCAAGCCTTTGGAGACTGGCCAGATCTCCTAGACTTCTCCTCTTCCCAAGCCTGAGCAGAAAGGAAAACACCAAATGTACTCTCTCTTATCAGGTCTAGTCTGGTGTGAGAAAAAACATCTTGTGGAAAACCATAGCTTGGAAAAATGCAGACATCTGCGATGTTTCAACTGCAATGTCTAACTCCACGTTAAAGGCAATAGGCAGCTAACCTAAATATCAAATGTAATGTCATGTCAAAGCCAATAGGCAGCTGAGCTGAATACAAAATGTGATGTCTAATATCATGTCAAAGCCAATAGGCCGCTAAGCTGAATACAGAATGTAATGTCTAATAGCATGTCAAAGCCAATAGGCAGCTAAACTGAATACAGCATTTCAAAGCCAATAGGCGGCTAAACTGAACAAAACATATAATGTGCTACTGGTGAACATTGAGCAACTAATATGCGCAGTGGTGAAACACAAAGTCATTGGTCAAACACCATTAATAGCATCACAGGTGGGCAGTGCAGCCCTGGTATAAAGATTCAACTTTGCTACAAGACATTTTCTGGAACGCTCCACTGACATTGTTTTATAATTTGGTAGCTAAGCCAGTTCTTGAAAATGTATCTGTGTTTATTTAATCTGGCAAGTGGCCTGATCTGTGGTTTTCCATAAGACCTTCCCCGTGTAGTGGTGTCAGTCTCTTTAAAGCACTCAAACACATGTCTGTAGTGAAGCCAGCATTCGCAGTCAATCTTTTGAAGATTACAGAGGGTTCCTGCCTGTGTGACCCAAGGGAGCATGCTGACTTAAAAAAAAAAAAAAAATAATCCTTTATGCAGAAAGTTTTGTTTATCGGTCTCATGTCTTCTATAATACTTTGGCCAAGTTGTAATTTGTAGATAATGTAGTGTAGAGTACAGGGTACGTTTTCTATACAGTTTTTACAGATTGACAAGGAGAGAAGAATAATGGAAAAGGGCCAAGGAGTGGTTCCTAGACAGTTCTTAACATTTGCCATTGCTTTATGTATTTTCCCCGGTGTTCTGCATAAACAGTACTAATTCAGATTGCATAGTAGCAGCCTACGCCTGGGTTGAACATTTGGCCTGGTGCACGGAGTGATGCCCGCAAGTGTTGTCAAAAACATAGACTTGCTTTTAGTTCTAATATTATCTTTTACGTCCAACTGTATCTGTTGTAAAGGGTGTCCAGTCTCACAGTACCACATTAGGATTTGTATCCAAAAATTAGAAAATGTAATCTTGTGCGACCTTGATGATGTCACACCTGGGCTGGTTCATTTTGTATTATTACAAATTGTCTGACTAGCTTGATAAACCTCTAGGTTTAAAGAGCCACCAGGAGTGATGACAGCTGCCTTACAAGCAGGGTAAACATCCTTTTAATTGTGGTTCATATTGTCTGATTTCTCTGATGAATACGGACACAAACATCTATACTCATACTCTCGCAAATCGTTGATCTTCGATCGTCTCTACTGTAGTCGAGCACAGCTTTATCCCAGAGCTAGACACAACTGGTAATATCAATATAGCCATTTCGGTTTTGGATGTGGCAGAAAGAGAGCGGGAGCTCGCAGGAGTGACCCTGCTAGACACTGAGAAGGTGTTCGATAGTGTCTCGTGGGGCTTTCTTTGTTTGGTTCTGGCAAAAGTGGGGTTTGGCAAGAAGTTTCTAACTGACATTGAATCACTCTGCACTTTATTATTACCCTGCATAATTTGCTTAGGGAGAGTATCGGATAGAGAGAAGCTTCAGTGATGCACCCAACAGGGATGTCCACTTTTTCCTCTATTATTTGCATTATGTTGGGAACTGTTTATCCAGAAGTTAAAGCTCACAAAAATGACCCCCGCTGCCACATAACAGGTATATATGGTCAAGGTAATGGCATATGTCGATGACCTCTCCATCCTATCTGGCCCAGGCACTCATTGGTATTGAGGCAGTGGCTAGTTGTTTTGGCACAGTGTCTCGGTATAAGCTGACTATTAATAAAACTCCGGTTTTAACTAGGTTATTACTAGGTTTTTCATACTCCTAGTGTGTAAAAGAAGCAACATAGGGGTTTGTATCTCCTCTTGCATGAAGCATATTATCAATCATAATTACAGGGAGTTTTATCATGTATCTATGACTCTTTTTCATAAATTGGATAAGCTTCATTGGGGCTGAATGGGCGGTGCAGTTTGATTCAAATAGTTATTTTGTCTCTGTGTCTGTATTTGTTTAAGTATATACCCTTTTATCTCCGCAAAGCTGTTTAAAAAAAAAAAAAAAAAAAAAAAAAATTGAAGTTAGTTGGCAGAGATTTATATGAGGTATTAAACAAAAAAATATACATTGCACCATCCGGTTCCTGCAGTTAGCTGGTGAGATGGGGTGGTACTGTCCTTCCTTCGTTATAGCTGTACTTTCTTCCCTTGTTTGGGTGGCGTCCATTATGATGGGTCTGGCTTGCATTTGTCCTGTCTTTTTCTAGGGCATCAAATTTTTAGTCGCACCCCATCACCTGTGCAGGGCTTGAGCGATACAGTCTATTTTAAACGCACTAGGTTTAAGACACTATGGGACATATGTACGAACACATTTTCCCATAGACACAGAATGGGCAAAACTGCTTGCTACATCTGGCCCTTTGTGTCTATCATAAGATTTGGATTTCTATTAAAGTATATTGTAATATCTTGTCTCTTAATCAGTACACCTTCCTTGGCCTAAACCATAATATGCCGCTGCATTCCGTGATGGCTCTGTTCAATTTTGGAACAAGACTGGTTTTAAACACATCGGTCCATTGTTTTCTGAAGGGATACTCCTTTCATTAGTCATTTCGGCATCTTTCCAGTACATGCCGGCAGTGGATTTTTTTTGGTATTTGTAGCAAAGAGACTTTATTTCCCATCTTCCGGCTAATTAAATCTGTGTCATAATCCATTTTTGGATTGGTTTATTCATTTGTCTAAATTTCGCTCAATTAGTACTCTGTCCCAGACTTTTATTTGCTGTAGTTTTAATGTACAACATTTCCCGCAATTGGTGAGCAAATGCACTAAGAATCTAGACGTGGCGGTGACTGAGGGGGATATTAGATTTAGTGTCCAGTTGGCCCAATGCATACCTAAAGCGTTATACTTTAAAGCGCATTCTTTCAAGATCTTACATGACCTATATTATACTGAGCACAAATTGATCAAAATCCGTCTCACAGCAACCTCTGATTGCTTCCGGTGTATGGGGCCATGTGCAGACACTACTCATATCTTCGCAACCTGTCTAGTCCTTTTACCATTTTGGGTTTCACTACTTAATAAATTAAACAATCTCTTACGGCAGTGGTTCCCAAACTTTTTCGATCCCCGGCTCCTTTGACCTATTGGCCGTGTTGGCCACGGCTCCCCATTATGTTACTTTTTTTTGGCGGGTGGGGGAACGTAATCCCAGCCTGTACCTGTACCTACACTATTTACAGTTTGACTTCTTTATTCTCTCGTTCAGGTTCCTGAAAACCATTTATTTTAAACTATTTCTTTTCTTTTGTCATAGGGATATTATTAATGGTACTCTGGCGCCCTCCGCTGGTCACAATATTTAATGCAGGGGGTTTTGTTTCCAAAACCACGGTGAAAAGCTACTGATTAAAAGCACCTTCGAGTGGTTTCCAGACTGTGTGCGGCGCCCCTGGCTAATTTTGACGGCGCACCAAGGAGCCGCGGCGCACAGTTTGGGAACCACTGTCTTACGTGTGAAGCCTATTTTGATCCAAAAATCATTCTTTTGGTCCAATGTATTTCAGTACCATTGTACCTGGTCTCAAATCTACACTGTTAAAGTGGCAAGATTGGGCATTGCTAAGGCTTGGTTGTAAAGAGTTCCCAGATCCATTGGCTTGCTGGGACGAATTCATTCTTGCCTGTGGCTTGCAATTCACGAACATCCAGCATACTCTTAACATGCAAAAATGAAAGAAGCTTTGGGCTCCAATTAGGAAGGGGTTCAGCCTTTGTATGCCTGATTACCTTCAGGGGATTTTACTTAATTTTCTCCTGCATCTTTAAGATCTTTTGTGTTGACTTCATCTTTATTGAAATTATGGTGGTATGATCTGTGCACTTTTTAAACAATTTTTTTTACTATTTTTAAAATTCATGTATCGTTAATTGTGACTGAATTTTTTGCCTTGTCCGCTGTACTTTATCCTTTTATACTTTCTCAATATATTTCGATCAGGATCATAAAAGTAGACATAAAATCATAAACCTTCACATCAATTCACGTAAAAGGTTACAAAAAATATCAGAGTTAATTAACATCATGCAGAGTAATTAACGCACTTATGTGTTGACCCACAATGATTTGGTTTTTCAACTACTGGAAAAGCCTTGGTTCGAAGGGGAGAAATTCATGTGCTTCATGTGCCCTTCTCTGAGGAAAATCTATCAGACCATTCAAAATTAAAACCATTTAATAAAACATCAAAATTGTAACATGTATACAATAAATCAGGCTATTGCTACAAGAAGTACACAGCTGCCTTTTAATTGACTATTCAACTTGACTGATATAAATTATCAATAAAGTGCCAAGAGCTTCGTAGATCCAACAAATGCTCTTTAGCTTTTCGGAGTTTATAAATGAGTATACTAAAGGCTACCTAACTCTAAAGGGGTATAATCAAAATAAAAAAATCATATGCTTTTTTCGAGGCCCAACTTTTTATTTCCCAGTGGCAGATTCAAAATGGGCAATAGACGCACCATTTTCGAGATGAAACAAATTATCAGCACCTATTCTCTGGCTTGCATACTTACTTTAGCAACTCCAGACTGAGATAAGAAATTTAGCCATATAATATACCACCAATCTATTAGTGTCTGTACTAATCGTAAACACCTTCATATACCATCTAGTGCCCATTTTCCTACAAAGGGGGGCTATCAACCTAGACCTTTAAATGCCATACGCCAGGCAGAAAAATATTATGTGTTATGGATTCGGAAGCTACTTCACAGGCAGGGATAGGTCTCGCCACAGCTTCTGCTCACTTACTGCTAAATAATTTTGTGGGAAGAGATTTATATCTAAATTCCAAATACGATTTGTGTACAAAAACAGTAGGATGTTATCCGCAAAAAGCAGGGCAGGCACCCAAAGTCCGCCCATTTTTGGTGAATCACACCCATCTCTATCCAAGCGCTCCACAACATCAAAAAACACAGTAGGGTCAAGAACACAACCCTGTCTTACTCCTTGTCTGTACTCACCCCCCCCCCCCCCCCCACCCCCCACTGGCTCCCCTAAAATTTTCTGAGTGCTGCACTAAGAAGTCCAGCAGATTTTGAAGAATGCCCATCTCATCCAGACCCTCCACAGCTTACCCCTAGGGACCAAGTTAAAGGCTGCACACAAGTCTGCGAAAGGGACGTACAGTCTGCCCCTATTAATAACTGAAATCTTTCAGTAAAGACAATTAAAACAAAAAATCTGGTCTTTGTTACTAAAACCGCTTCTGAAACCTGTCTGAAAATCCCTTAGCACTTCATTATCCTTAATCCACTCTTGTATATGAGCAGTCACCTGTTTACAAAATATCTTTTGCAAGACATCTATCAAGCTAATTTGTACTTAGTTGCTTGGAGCGTTTTGTAGTCCCTTTTTAGGACGAGCCTAGGCAGCGCATGCACGGTCTCTCAACCTGCTGTATCTACTGTATTGGGGATTCAGCCCACCCTATTGCTCGTGGTTGGTTCCTTCATGTGCTTTTCGAAATTCCTTTGTTTTCATTGGTGAATAGTTTACATTTGTGCCTCCTTTTGCTGTTTTCGTCACGTCCCGGAGAACTGCCCCTGTTACATGGATTCTCTAACGATCAGCCATATGGGTTAGCTTTGGTGCACTACTTTCTTTTTCCTCGGCTTCTAGTTTAGGATTGTTGTGTTTATTGGGGGTCTTAGCCCCGTGAGCCCACACGCACACATTTCCCCCTGTGGGTTTCCCCACACCTGGCTTCATGACACGCCCCCCCATCTGTCTTGGCACCCCACGAAGAGAGTGTACACGCAAGAGAGAGAGAGACTTGGCTAGTGAGGTATCGGACAAGACCTCTTAATCTACCAGTTACTAAATTGTTAGGCTGTCAAGAACAACAATCTCGTGGCTGCAGGCAAAAATAAGCAATTTACAAAAAGCTTCCCCCAACCCCCCCCCCCCCCCCTTACTGTACTCTGCCTTTCAATTGCCATTGTTTAGTTTTATTTGTTACAAGTTTATTTTTACGATCACCAATTTTCTTTTTTTTTTTTTTTTTTCTTTCTTTCTTGAACAGAGCCGATCACCAGGCTCTATCCCGGTTCTTCTGTCCCACCCAAAGTCAGCAGCTCTGTATGTTGCGCCACACCTGCCATCTCCTGTGTTGCTTTTTTTTTTTTTTTGCAATAGCGCAAAATTACTCAGAGAACATTACAGTGCTTATTTTTGTAAATACATTTACAAGCAAAAAGCTTCAAGCACAAAAGCTTTAAAATTTGGCCAGCGCAACTACTGCTGTTACATGAAATGTGACCTGTTGATCTATCTAGTTTGTGATGTTTGTAAACCCGCAGCTTGCGTGCTACATGGCTAAACACTTCTAAGGTCCCAAAGATGAGACCTATTGGCTATGCTACTGCTTGTTATATATTGGTATAATCTCTGCCGTTTTCCAGGAAGGTGAAATCTACATACCCTGGAGAATTGCATTTGACAGGTATTTGTTATAAGGGCCCCACAATTCCGGATAGGCCAAATGGAGGTCGTTTGATATCTTATTAGGCCCCGGAGCTCTAGATGCAAGGCTACATTTAATGGCCGCAAAAGGTTTGCTTAACTCAACTTCAAGATATTTTTGATTTCCCCGAACTGGAGGCCTCTGACCGATTTTCACTGTCCCAGCATAGTTCCTCACTACTCGTGTATGTTACTAAAATGGACTACCCAATTATGGGGTTGAACATAGAGTTCCATATCTCTCTGGGTACCATTCGGACTCACTTGAGCTTTTTCCAAAAGATTTGTTATCTTAGATAACATTGCACTGTGCAGGTTTTCCCACAAAGTATTCTTCCAGGCTCTCTTCTAATCTACTCCTCACCAAATCTGTCCTATTTTTTAATTTTACTGCCACTACTAAATCCGCTTTTAAATTCCTACATGTCTTGTTGTACCATACCACCTCCTTTGCATTTGTCGTCAACCCTATGGCCCTGGGTTAGGAGATTTCTAACCTGGGAAAAGAGTACTTCATGGTCTGCCTCTAGGGCTGTAATTTTAGTCTTGGGGGAGCTCTTTTAGTTTCTCTACTTACACCTTAACCCTCCTGACAGCTGTTTCCAAAGTTTTTGGGTGCTTAACCACCCAAACTCACCGAATGGCTTTTCCATTGTTAGTATGGGAGATATCCCCAGTGTCAATACGACCTATGACCGGAGGCTACTTGCTAGAGTTGGGCTCAGGGCATTATGATCACTGTCCACCCTATCCAGTACAGTCATATCAGACAGAAAGGGAAAAGCTTTAGATCAACTAATAAATAATCAATTCATCTAGAGTGGCCTTGTCTATTAAAAGTGATTCTACCTTCCCTGTCAGAGGGTGTTCTCCTGCTAGCTGCTCTTAAGTCATAATTTAAAGTCTGCGTCAAGAGTTGCACTGCCCTATTAGTCCATTTTACTGGAAGGAGCAAGATCCTCCATTGGCTATCCTGTTCAGATGGTAAATCTTACGGAGTAGCCGCCAGGGGTTCGATGGTAGCATTAAAGTCTCCAGCTACTATTAAGTAACCCTTTCCAGTTATCTGCGAGTGTTCTCAAGCATGTTAATTGCCGTGAATTTTCCACTTCAAACTTCCACCTGATTATATAGGTTAAATATTTTCAAAGAGACTCCTGCGGGAAGATCCAATCTAATCTTCAATACATCTGGGGAGTCCACGGAAATAGAACTGATTTCGCGCTGTAATAGACAAAATGTAAGGGAAAAAAGGCAACCAGGGCACTCCTAAGTCATGGAACCGAGATACGTAGATTAGCAGAGGAATTTATTAGTAAACCTCTATGGTGATAACTTAATATTTATACAGTAATAATAGTGTCCATATGTTCTGATAAATGCATGAAAATTCGGTAACAGCCGGGGGCTCGTCCGGGATTTGAACCGGGATTTTGCATTGGAGGGTTATTTTAATCCAATTGGCTAGGTCCCCTGGTGGTCTTCTCCTGCTTGAGTAGATAGTCTTAGTGCAAAAAGATGTGAACTCATTCCGAAATATAGGTACAGAGCTCCACGTCTCCTAAAAGAGACAGATATCATGACCATCTTTAAACCTATTCCAATCAGTTTCCAATAACATTGTGTTGATCCCAGCCATGTTCCAGGACATCACTTTAATCTGTTTAAGTAGGCCCTCCCTAAAACTCAAAGAATCACATATGCTAGATGCCCATCCCATGCTCAACTACTGCTAGCCATAGCTTCATTCGCAAGATAAGTTTCATGATCAGTATTCATTACAGGACTTTCCCACCATTACTTACTTAAGTCAAGAGGTTTACCCGTCCCCTATGTGCTGCTAGGTACCAGTTGATAATCCAACACTCAGATCTTTTTGTTACCTTCTCACTTCTACTCCTATCCATATAATCACTGGAGTCTCTTCTTATCCTCAGTCAGTTGGATTACCCAGAGTCAACACGTAGCATTAGTTTGCCATGCGTGTCTAGTTTGAATTGGGGTTTATATTTAATCTGGATTTGAGTATTAGCAGCACAAATAGTGCATGCATCGATTGTCATTAAGCCATCCACCAGATTCCTTCTATTTTAGAAAAACTCTGAGTTTTAAAGGTCAGTTGGGCCTTCAATTCTCTCAGCTCACGATATGCCACTCCTTATGATCGACTAACAATGCCTAACCTCCCTTAATCAGTATATAACTTTATTGGTTAGCGATTCCTGGTCGTCTTTCACACCAGCTGCCCGTTTTGGAAACAGATTAAAAAGAAAATTGGCTTGATTTGATTTGGCTGGAGTTTGAGTGTAAATCCGGTTACAGCACATACCCCCTATGCCAGTGTGTTTGGGGGCAGTATGGAAGTGGGTACGCAGAGGCATGCCTTCTGTTACCAGGTACACCATTCCATGGTTTCAACCCTTTAGGGACTTCTTCCATTAGGATTCCCTATAAAGAATAGCTGTTCAATGGTATGTGTGGTTGTAGATACACATGCTCTGCATACTCCTGCCATATATTGTTGGATCCAAAGTTCTGCAACTTCTTTTTCTTCAGAGAAGTCATTTGAGTTACAAGTTCAAGTGGTGACTCCTCTCGGTGATATTGCGCATGGGCATCAACTTCATTATTAGATTTTCTCTCCACCGTTGCACTCAGACCATGGGTACACTTCTTTGGTTCTTTACTGTCCTCAACATATTGTTTTCGATCACGCTCTTCCACATCTGCGCCTTCCAGAAAATTCATCCTTCAGGCTCCTTCGACCAACTGCCCCTCGGGGCTCTCTCCGTTCGGACCTACCTTTCTGCGTATCACAAGCTTCATCAAAAGTGAGTTTCTTGTGATGGAACACACACATTTCAGATTCTGCCTGCGTTGTCTAGTAAGCTTCAAATGTCGCTGAAGACCATGAACATCACTCCTGACCTCTTGGATGAGGAACACACCCAGGAAGAGCCAACCTCTGAAGGAAGGGTAGGCCTCTCCATCGAGGATAGCTCCTGCTACAATGCCGATGTAAACATGGAGATGCAGCAAATCCTATCTGCACAGTGTGTGAGTACTGTGGTCCTTGCCCTTGCCCCTGCTCGGCCACCTAAGTCGACCAAGAAATCTGTGGCTTCCCCACTCTTACTAGCAGAGGTTACATTGTACATTTATATTGAGCATGGTCATTACATTTTTTACACATACTTTACAATTCTTTCCCACCAATCTGCAGGAAAACAGTCTAACACTAGAGTCGATGCCCATGCACAATATCACCCAGAGGAGGAGTCACTTGACCTTGTGACGTGAAAGACTTCTCCGAAGGAAAAAAACTTGCACAATTCTGGACCCAACACTAGATGACAGGAGTATGCATAGCACCTGAATCTACAGAACTACATACCAAAACAGACGCTTAAAGGGTAAATAACATATTCCTTTCCAATCATCCCCTCCTCTAAGTGCTTCAGTTGGCTTCCACAAAAGCTCCAACTGGTTGGAGAAATTTGGGGATATATACTCATTCTGGGTAGGAGTTTGAGATACTCTATGGCCTATGGTGGGGGTTCCCTTTAGATCTTTCGCTGGGTAGCCCATCAGTCACTCCTGATACCCTCTCAACCTGACTGGCTCTATTTATAACATTAACATTTTATGTTGTCTGCCACTGTGTATGCCATTTGTTGCTCTACTTATGAATGGCATTCTTTGGAAATAATTTGAGTGTATATTCAATTAAATTTTTTTGCTGTGACAACTCGGTAGTGGAAAAACAAAATTTGATTTTCGTTTATTTAACATCAAGTGGGAAGCCTTCGTATATCTGGTCTTCCCCCAATTTTTTGGGACTTTATTAGAACCTAGCCAGCGTGGATTACATTCACTTGAGACGTGGCAGGCATGAGAATGTAGTGGCTCTCCGACATGTGAAATGTGGACTTCTGTACCAGCCTCAAATGTGCAGACCTCTGGCTTTTGGGGAATTTCTCCCCATGCTGCCATCGTGTCTCACAGAGCCACAGTCTACACTCACCCTCCTCTCCAGGCACTTGGTTTTGGGATGGAGAGGGGCGACAGGACTACCAGTTAGTGTTTTTTCAAAATATTTAAAGGGTGTAAAGGATGGCAAGAGGGAAGGTTGGGAATGGTGACTGGTGCCAGGTATTTTTGATGGGAAGGAGACAAGGAGCCAGTTTAAGGAAGACAAAGTGGACGGGGAAGGACATGTGTGACTTCCCCATGACTCCTACCGCTTTGGTGGTAGGGGGTACTTATGAGAGAGGAGCATGAACAGCATTATATAGTAGTTAGGGACTTCTTCTGTAGTCTTCCGCCTGAGATCATATTGTTCTTGGAGTTGCATGAAACCCCTTTCTGGAAAACAATCCTGTTATTGATAGTGAACTCAATTATAATTCTGTATGTCGTTTACATCACCATCCTCATAAATTAAAACACTTCCACTGTGTATGCTCTGTGGCTCAGATCCCTATATTAAGTGTCCCTGCCTATTTTTTAATCTGAGTGTGATGTAGTCTCCGTTATGAACCTCAACGACGCCATTATACTTTCTAGGATTCGCTATTTTTCTTGTTGCAGTGGATACTCGTTGAGATTTTGAACACCCACTAGAGCTTGGTTCGTGCATAGTATATGTGTAACTGAATGGAATAACTGAAGTAAACAATTGAGCTTTAATAGAGCAGTGACCTTGGAATATGTGCTGCAATTGGAGTTTCTATTCATCTTGTGCCATGCAGTAGGTATTGAGATGCAACCTGAGCTCGGCAAATCTGATGTGTAACGTGCATTCAGTATGAAGTCCTAAGCACGCAATATAAAGGTATAAAATGATCACCATTAGTTTGTCATTGCTATTTCCTTGTCACCTACTGCTAGTAAATTTGAAACTTCAGTAGGGTGGCTAGAACGCTCCTTGCATGCTTACCATCCTGTATTCAGTCCTGGGCATCAATGTATTGCCCAAATCCGTGTTTGTATGTGTTTTTGTTCTGGTAAAGCAAACGAAGACTACAACTCCAAAATGCATTGATTAGGACTAGAAACGGAGCATGGACCTTTGTTAGAGCCCTAAGCACCAGCCTTATCAATTGTCATTGCTCATGACATCTGTAGAACATAGATTGTCTGGCAATAAAACAGTATCTAAGCACTCCAACAATTTGTTTAAATAACAATGTTTGAGGACAAATAACTAGAAAGGTCAGTCCATAAGTCAGAGGTCATGTGGCATATTCCAACCTAGCACACGATCATCAACCAACAAGTGTTTCGTCCCCAGTGGGACGTTTTCAAGGCTGTTTGTAGTAAACGAATATGAAAACAGAATAACTGAGACCAACCTATCATATATGTAGTCTGTTTTTTTCCCACACACGTTACATGCATTGTGTGCTGATGATGGTACAAGCAAAACTTATAAGTGAATTAGAGATACCACCATAGCAGATTTATAATCCTCCTTACACATGTCAACGTGCACCACAGAGAAGAGGAAGTGTGACCCAAACAGAACAGAATAGAATATCTCTACCGCCTGATAAATCAACCAGTGAAAAGTAGAAAAAAGGTATTTGTGACCTGAGATTATTATGGTTCGAAATGGCAAGTGGTTCACTACATTTTAGAACATAATTAGTTTCAAAAGAATTTAGCTGATTTGTATGCTTATAGTTAAAATTAAAATTAAGTTTCTTTATTTGGTAATCCTCGCTAAAGAACTCACTGTGTGATGGCGGTCTCTTTGATTGTTTTTTAAGTTCTGCTTGTACCATCACCTGCACAACGTGTCATTTAAACAAATTACTGGAGTGCTCCACTGTATTGTTTTATGATTTAATGGTTTGTTATGCTGTGGAGTAACGCCATCATTGCCCCTACAGGTAGCAAGGGAATATGCTGTAGTAGCACCAGTCTTTGAGCAATATTCTTTCTGTACACTTCCTACCCTGACTAGCTGAGTACTGCGTGACGTCTTTTAGATATTGTCACAGTTACTTATTGTATTTAACATGGATTGACTTCATCCATGTCTTGTCAGAGGGACTTTTAGCTTCCGTTGCAGTCAGAAGACAGTGAGGACACTGAATGGAGCAGCTTCAATAAACACCACTGTATTGTATTTTTTGTCAATATACCACATGGTTAAGTGTGCCCCAGATAGCAGAATGCAGCATTGTTTCCTTTAAAATCAAAGGACTGTTTGTTTGTATTGATTTTTCCCTACTCTTTGATTTTTTTTCTTTCTTAGGGTCTTACATGATAGTGGACTCTTCTCACCACGATCCTGGAGAAAAGGCACGCCTTCAGCTCCCCACAATGAAGGAGAACGACACGCACTGCATCGACTTCAACTACCTGCTGTTCAGCCAGAAAGGGTCTAGCCCAGGGAGCCTGAACATCTTTGTCAGGGTGAACAAAGGACCCCTCGTTAATCCCATCTGGAACGTGACTGTCTCGACTGGTAGAGATTGGCTGCGGGCGGAGTTGGCCGTCAGCACATTCTGGCCCAACGAGTATCAGGTTAATCCTCCAAAATTTACAAATTACCTAGTTTGTGAAAACCGTGGATAGTGTGAATAGCTTAGTGTGTGCTGGTTGACTTTTGGAAGAAAGAGGAACTGTCGCATATTTTATTTTGCAGTGATAGTAAAAATCTCACAGTTCCTCTGTTGGCTTGGTTTCTAAAACCTGCAGGTTATGTCCAGAGCTTGCAAACTGATTTTGAGAAGTAATTTCACCCCATGAAAATCTCGTGGTAGATCAGTGGTATTGTTTGTATGCCGGCACAGCAACCTTTGGAATTGGAAAATGTGCAGCTGGCTAGAGAACTTCACAAAAAAAAGTATTTTTTAAAATGCTGATGTTTGGTGATGACTAGAGAAGCTTTAGTTTCCACATGCTTGTGAATTTCTACGTTAAGACTTAACTGCTCATCCATATCTTTTATGAAGAGTAGGGTGTCTGTCTGCATGTATGTTACTTAAGTTATTATTTTGTTGTTTTATGTATTTATGCGTGAAGATGTTGGCTCACTTCTCAGAAATAATAGTGATGCATTCAGAAGAAGCAGGCGTCAACAAAGTCCAAACAAGCACTTGCAATGCAACGGGTCTAGCATTTCGTCAAGTTAGAGCTATTAGCGTTGTAAACTCCTAACCGGACTTTTCTTGCCACATTAAATGGGGGAAAAAACCGAGCGCGATCAAGCTGCAAAATAAAGAGAAAAAGTAGTCCAGAAACCATACGTAAAACATGTTTCCAGTAGTTGGTCCATGCGCTCGATGAGGGCTTCACACCGGAAAAGGTATGACGTATGCATGCCTTTCACTGATTAAAGCAAGCAAATTTTAAAAGGTAAGTCCACCAACCACTGTAAAGGACTGATGTGACATGGGCGTAGTTAGAAGCCCAAAGAGAGATTACATCAGGGGGCGGAGTGCTTTGCGCTCGCCCCTAAACAGCATTGGTACAGTAGAAACTAAATGTAATTGTGAGCAAAAGCAACTGCCAGCTACGCGCAAGAGGGCAGGGGCACAATGGGTAGGGACAAGAGGATAGGCCCAGACTAGGAAATGAGGATGGGGCCAGGTAGAAAGTTAGCGCACAACAGATTTAACTGGAAAATGTAGATGTAACCTAACTGTAGAGTGGTGGAACTAAAAGACAGATTTACACTTTGCCTTGGCACTTAGCTTTTAGCCTGGGATTTAAGTGGGCCGGGTCCTGTTGGTGCTGAGCATCCGCAGTTCTAAAAACCAGGTGCTGAAACTGGTCCCTATCGTGCTCTTCAATTTTGCACTTACCCCATCTCACCCCGCTCACCCCAACCAGCGTGAAAGAAAAAAGTTAACTTGCAAGTGGTACCGCACATCAAAGACCATCAATGAAACTTTAACTACACTCCTGGTAACCCACACGTGTAATCCGTTGAAGAGTAGGAGGGGTGAATGGTGACTTTAGGCTCTAAATGTAAAAGCTGTAAATCCGCTGCACGGCTGCTCCTCCCAAGAATTAGGAGCTTCTAGACACTTTTAATCCCAGAATAAATACAATAAAATATTGTTAAGAGTTTAATTTCACCTTCCCAGTGAAGCATTATAGTTATTTCACAAACTCAGTTGCAGAATTGAAGCATGCTCAATATTATTTACAATAAAGTCTTTGTTGTTACTCATTTTTTATCTTATGCAGCTAACAGCCATTGACAAAACCAAGAGTCCTGGCTTGTTTTAGTTGTAAAGTCAATTGTTTTATATATTTGAATGCAATAACAGAAAGAGGTAGAAAAATACCAAGTATGTAAGCCACGCCCTTAATTACATAGCACCCCTCCCCGTTTGATGGACCCAGAGGTCTTTCATCCCAGTTAAAGCCCTTCTTTAAACCCAGTGCTGTTATCAGAAGAGTAACTGAATCCATTCAGGCAAGAAGGTACTATAGCTATAGGAGGTCATTTTACATAATCGTGAGAGATCCAGTCCCTGGGAAACCAAGAGACCGGGGCAGAAGGCAAATAAGTAGCAAGACTTCTCACCCTTATTGGTTTACCACTTCTTTTCCGCTGAGATGGTGCAGCCTTTCCTGGTGGTCACTGGGTTCTGACATGCAGCATTTATGTGAGAGCAAGTATCACCAGCTCTGGAAACATTGCTTGGGAAATTCGAATTATAGCGTTTTTGGGAACAAAAGCAGGAGATTGGGGCCAGTCGCCACTTGAGCGCAATAGAGGAAACTTGTTTTTTCAGGGCGTTCCCAAGTATTGGTTTATATTTTATATGTTTTGGATGTTGATCGTAGGTATGAGTGCATTACGGAAATGTGTTTATGAAAACGTTTATACAAGGATGATTGAGGGTGGCACTCTCTCTGTCTAAAAGGAATCATTTTTACTTTTTGTTGTTTGTTCACAATATCATAAAAGGAATATTTTTACAGATTGCTTGACATTGCCTCCACCTCAAAGCTAATTAAACTATAGTGTAATAAATATGAAAGGCTAAAGTAAATAAAGAGCTGTTGTGTGTTAAGTTGTTTTTATTTGTCTCTAGTGCACTGTATGGTCTTTTATCACTTTCTGTAGTCTGAGAAGGGACTTTTTAATGGTTCTGACACAGGCAGGAGTGTGATTCAGCTTGTTATTTTGAGTATTTTTGGGGTGGTGTCCCTTGATTTGGTGGCCGTGTTTTTGATGAAGCTGTGTATATTTGATTGCTGTATGAAAGGTAAGGCAGGAGGGCTTAATCAGCTTCCCACACGTCTTCTAAGTTGTTAGAATTTCATCCCATATCCCAGCAGATGTAAAGAGGCTGAATGTTACGGTTGAATTTGTGACTTGTCACAGCAATATCACGTTTGTTTTGTGTCCTAAACAGTATGCTCTGTGTGATTATGCTGCATGTGTGCGAGACCTCTCTTATTAGCGGGTCCCTTTTCTTCGTGGCGAGTGCTGTTGGGCACCGTTATAGTTAACGAACTAGATAGTGTAACAATTTTGAGTTTGGCATATGTTAGAAGTCTGAGTCTTCTATGTGAAATGTCGGAATGTAGTCTAAGTTGGTGAGAAGTGCTGTTGTGAATATTGTGATAACTTGCTATATGGTTTACTCTGAGCTAGAAGAAAGGTACCATATTAGACCTCACATGCTGAGGTAGTGTTTCCCCTAAACCGTTTTGCTTTTTCCAGTAGGTTTTGCTGATTCTCTCTTAGTGGCTTTAGTGCTCTGGGCTCTTTCCCACCTTCAGTGTGAAAGTGCACACGCCTTTCTTACATATGTTAGGAAGTGGCGCTTATCTGTGTGTACGCACTTGCACCTATGGTGTTTTAAGCATGTGTCCAGCCTGCATGTACATGCTTGTATGTGTGCAAGGGCATGTATGCCCAGGGAGTAAAGAATACCCATGTGTGTTTTCACTACGTATGAGAGTTGCTCTGCCAATGGCTAACATGGGGGAAGTTTACAATACCTCCTAGATGTAATAGTGGATTGCAGCGGAACGGCCTCATAAAATATTTTTATCTTTGGATTCCTCCTGACAATTTCCTTCCTATGATAGAGGTGTGGTTTGTCAGTAATAACATAGAAAGACTATTTCTAGAAAGTGGGCATTTCTATGCACTAAAACACTTTTGTGTGCCTTTTAAATTCAACTCTAATCCACGCTGGAGGTTGGAGGAGCACATCTCTGCATTCACCAGCAACAGCTATAAACCTTGGGCACAGAACTGGAATGACCGATCTCTGCCATTTGAGGGCCTGGCTGGATAGATTGGAGGGATAGGTTTTGACATTTTGCCTCTCTGAGCCAGATAATGGCCCCACTAAAGATTAAGATCTGCATTCTACGGCCACATGACAGACAGAACTTCATTTAGGGGCGACATCTGTGGTTCAAAGGGGAACCCTCTGAACCTCCCCCAACTTCAAAGGCACACTACAGTACAACTGCTGGTGCTACACTGCAGCAAGCTAGAAATACACTTCTGGGGACGCGTGACCGGAGATACTGGACTCTGGTGTACACTGCCAGTAGAATCTGTTGTGCACGAGGCGTAATTAACGCTCTTTGAATGGACCACACTTCTTTTCTGAATAGTGGCTGGCCTGGGCTGACTGCCTGCTGCTGGCACCCCGAAGTGTGATCCCCAAGGGCTTGTTGGCTTGCCCCCTGTTATTTGGTAGACGTGTTGGTGCCAATCAAAGACCTCCCGCAAGGGACCTACACCTTCTACCTGTGACACCTGGAGAGCTGTGCCCTCTTAGGTGTCCACATCGTCTGGTGGATCCCCACCTGGTAGCAGCGGTGTGAGTGTGGAACCAAGTATTGTTCCTAGAGATGGATTGCCTGGTGCAGAGCCCTAAAGGAACTACCTGCCTTCCAGGAGTGTGGCCCTGCATCGTGGGGCCTCGACATGCATAAGCTCCTTAGTGGCGGTGAGCAGATTCACTGGTTGCGGGACCCCACGTGGCCCACTTCGTCGATCATGCCACATTTCTCTTGTGCAACACGACGACTTGCTGCTCATTGCGTGCGGTGTCCAATTCACAGGGTGCGACCCTCGGCAGTGGGGATGTAACCATAGCAGTGTGGCTTTCTACCTAGTGTGTCACTGCTGAACGTGCGCATGTGTGTGCAACTGGAATTATCTGGTGCAGCTCAAGTCATTGCACACCAGACTTGTGCCTCATTTCCAAAGAGGTGCTGAATTTGCTACTCCTTACTGTGTGTGATTGGATTTGTCTGGTGCGACCTCAAGTCATGTTGTACCTTATTTCCAGGGAGGTGCAGGGGAGTGAGTTTGTGTTCAGGAGTGCCCAGATTGCCTGAGTGCGGCTTTGTTCGAAGTGTGTCCTATGGGGCACCTCCTACTTCAGAGAGCTCACTTGCTTTATCTCTCGCTCAGTTGCTTACTCAGTTGCTCCTTTTGCTGCCCTAAGTGAGGTGAACCAACTGCTATCTCCTCACCTGGCCCCGACTACTCATTGTTATCAGGTTGTATTGATGGAACGGACCTGGGTGGTGAGAGTGAGTGGGCTACAGCACCCTTCTGAGAGTGATCAGAAGCAGATCACAAGACATGGTGATCCCCCTCGCACAACTAGGCAGGTGCCATGGGGTGACCTTGATTGAACTTCCTGAGGGTGGCCAAAACTCCCTTTGTTGACTGCCGCCTGACACCACCTGTTAATATCCACCTACCTTTTCCCTCAGGACCCTGAATAAGTGTGACTCCAGCCAGGATTGGCCTAGTTTTGAAGGGAGAAAGGTTTCGTTTAACTCCTGTCCGTGGGGTAGTCTGGGTTGGCTGAAAGGTGGAGGAGGGTTTTGGGCCACGGGGTCTGCGAGTACAGTATCTACTGACCTGCCGGATATCAGTGCACCACATTAGGGTGCTGTGTGTGCCATACAGATCTGCCTGATATCTTTAGCACGGGGTATCGGTGCTGAGTGAGTGCATGGGAGTTACTGCCTCTGATTAACAACACTGCATGACGGTGTTGCCCTACGTGTTGATTCTTGCCAAATGTTTGACATTGGTTTTACCCGTGCGGCCTCCGGCCCCACAGCTATTTAAAAGTGTTAGAATTACCTACATGTACACTTTACTGCTATTGTTGTGATCCGAGGTGCAACCCATAACTGAGTGGGATTGAATTGGAATAATTGTTAGAGTGGGTCTTATGCTGACAACGTTTTGCCCCCTTGAGGATGCTGGTGGTAAAGTAGTATCTTTCTCCAAGTGTACATGTTAATGATGTCATTTTAACACTGTTGGCCCTAGTACTGCTAGTGATACTTCCAAATGTGATTTATGCCCAGAGATTCATGATGTTCATGTTATGTTAACTAATGTGTGTAGAATACAAACTTTATTTACTTACACCTTGTGTGAAGTCTCTTTTGTGACGCCCAGTGCATTTGTTGTGTGAAAGTACTGTGCCAGTGCTTTACACTGTGCCCCTGTGATCAGCCTGACTGCTCAGTGCCAAGCTGTCTAAGGGTGAGCACAGGTTATACAGTGAGTGCAGTCACCTACCCCTGACAGGACTTGTAAGTTCTGCCTGGCTAGGGCTGTGCCTCAGCCAACCAAAGCGTGCTGCCTCCAACATACTTTTTTTGAGCTCATTGCTATTACATATTAGAACATATCTGACCTCCAATTGGCTAACAGATAAATCTGGCATTGTGCTGCACATACTTCACATTGTCACTATTAATTAAACACTAAATCGGCCATCATTAAGTAGCCTTGTGAGAAAACATGCACAATGTGATTTAACAATAAAGGAACCCCCCTATTGAACAAGTTAAAGTAAGGTCTCCTGCAAATTTCTAGGACTCAACTTAAATAAATTCTGACCTGCTCTGCCGTACAAAATTGATTATGTTTGGCTTAGTAAAGTTTGAGCGCATCGATTTTGGTTCTGTCACAGTATTCCAATGGGGTTGAAATCCTAACTTTCATTGGACCATTCCAAAACCCCAATTTTTACCCTTTAGGCAGTCAGTCATAAAATCATTTGAGTGTTTTGGATAGTTGTCCTTCTAGAATGCAATAGCATAATGATCAATTTATGGTGACATCAATGATTGTGATATCCTGGTCCTGACAAAAATAATTGCCCCTCTGCCACCCTGATCGTTGGTTTGTATTAGGTTCTTTTGGTGATATGCAGCGTTGGTTCATTATTCAATAAAGTCTAACAGCTTCACTCTGGTCTCTTCTCCCCAGAGTTCATTGTTGAAGAAGTCTTGTGGCCAATTTAGCGCTTATTTAGCAAACATAAGGCATGCGTCAGTATCTATTGTTAAGGAGTAGAAGTGGTTTTCAAAGAAGCAAAGAACAGTCATGCACATGTATTTAGCAGCATGGTTACCTTGTCGAAGTAAGCAGATGCTGCATTATTTCACAATTGCGTTGTGTTTCAGGTACGTATTAAAGCATCTCTAATACAGTTGTGCTAATGTTGACTAGCACTTTTGTGTTACTCCGTCCTGCACTCTAGAATCCCACTAACTACAAAGAACAGATGCTTGCATTGAAATATCTAAAAAGGAACATCATTTTGGCAGGAGGTTTGGCTGTACATCTGTCTAAAAGTCATTACCCAGTGGCGCCAAAATGTGAAAAACGGTTAAATTCACTTTTTGTTTGTTGCATACCCGAAATTAACCCATGTTTGCTACTCGACCTCACAGTTCACAGATATCAAACGTCATTGCAGACATGACTTGGTGTCATCACACCTTACATCACCATTTATGTTAATATGCAGCTAATGTAAGTTGCAAAAACTGCTGTTTTCCACATCTGTTAGCTTGTCAGATTTTAATAAGTAAACTTACAAGAGGACGCGAATAGGTCGATTAACCTTTTGACTCGTTTAAGATGTTCTCGCCATCGCTCCAGTACATGAACAAATAATCAATTCACAATAATCAACAATCATTAGTAATCAATAAAATCAATAATCAATGGAGTCAGTAAAAGTCGCACCATGGCCTTTCAGCCATGAATAACCACACCTTTAATAAAAGTTTAGATTTCCCTTATATAAACATAGTCACGTAAAAAAAGTTTAGAATTTTTATTTCCCTTAAATTAACAATGCTAAATTCATGTAAATTAATCTCAGAATCAAATAATACACATATAAGAACATTACTGGTTATTCAAAGCGGCGGAAGAAATGCAGTCTAATGAAAGCTTGACTCATGGCACATTCTAAGATCATGGTGTAGATCAATAGCAGAGTCAGTTGCAACGATGTAATCACATAAATAGAATTCAGCAAGATATCGTCGTCCATTAGTCCATTCTTCCTCAGGTCATCAATCGATCAGCAAATCATCAGGCTCTCAGTCCGAGAGTACGAGCCCAATGACAGAATCTCATGTCTCTTCTAAAGTCTCTCCTCTCAAAATCTGCACAAGTCTAATCTGAATCTTTCTCCTCTGTCGCGTTGTTATATCAAAGTCACCTAAACTATCCCCTAATTCCCCATTGGTCAGTCAATCGTACATTTATACTCTACCCAACAATATTTCTATACCAACTCTATTAATTCTAATATTTTGCTTTTTACACGAAGTTGATTGGTCCACTTTACGATGTCCTCAGCATCCGGCTCATCAGGTAACAATTTTGTTGCCTCTTCAGCTCCAGTCAGTGTGTTCATTGTTCGCGTCCTGGGAAAGAACATCTCACACACATTACACACGATTTGTTACATTTCTAGGAAAATCATCTCCTGTCCGTTGGTTCTCACAGAAAAAATTTGGTTAAGCACTTTGAACAAGACAATGGACATTTCACAGTTTAGTTCACTCTGTCAGCATTTTTATTAACCGCTGAGAAATACAGCTTTTGTATGAGGCCTGGCAAAACTAGGCCAAACACTCGCTAAGTTAAGGCCTACAATTAGTAAGCTAAAACATACTTCATAACCCTTAATGACATATTACTACATTAATTTGATACATTTTCAATATTTCATAAGTATTAATCATCAATTAGTACATTTCGTGAACACTAGTGGCCATTCTTCAAGATCACATTTTTAAATGCGTGCATTATTTTTCTACGTTATTAATTTTCTACATAATTCGTTATTCAAAATACATAAACACTCATTAATTATTTCTAGTAAAGACACCTGCTTCAGCACATCTGCCTGAAAAAATGAAGCTCTGCTGTTCCACCGACGCCTGCTGGAATCATGCCATGCAGTTTAGCCCTATGCCAACTAGCCATGTTCCAACAGCCTGTGCTTTCTGCATGCTATGTGCAGAAGCCACAGGACTTGATGTTTTGCTCCCACTTTTCCAGTACTCATGGTTCCGCATCCATGCCCTTCACTTACAATCCCTCCTCTGGTAACTGCTGAGTGTGCCCTCTGCGAGCACATCGCACCAGTATTTAGAGGGCATGCTCAGAGGAGTCATCAGTCTTGTTTATAGCTCATGTGTTGATCTGTGTACCTGAAAGCTCATCTGGTCTGTTCCTAGTCCCTCAGAGGATGCCTTTTCATGTAATGAGCCCATGTTTTCTGACAGTCCTGGAGTATTTAATTTAAATTAAAAAAAAAAAAGACACACACATTATGATTGAAATTACAGTGCAGATTCTAATGAGTGTTTTGCATGAGAATGCCACAGTTATTGGCTTCAGCATTCTTGTTCTTGATATTTTGAAATATTAGTCCACTCTGATACTAGGGTTACATTTGCGCAGGTTCTCCACTTAACTTGTTATGAACAGGTAAAGGATAGACATTAATCCTACCAAAATGTTCCCTATTTTGATTTGTCACATCCTTTGCCTGATTGGGTGATAGTAGCCTTGAAGTATTTTTAGCGAGTTGGATGGTATTGCACATTTCTTAAGCCTCTCCTGCTAGATGTGGTTAGCTGCATCTGATCTCAAACAAGTGGCATTGTGAGGCTGTCATCATGGTGAAAATTTGACTTAGTACATTTGAGCATCTGCTCACTGTTGTTAAAGGTGTAAACATAACATGGTCTTATTGCTGATGTTTTTTTTGTTTTGTTACCATGGATCATCTTGCCTGACCCTCAGAGTCAATGCTTCTGAATACAATTGTATGTACTTTAGTATGTCATTCTCACTGATGTGACCCACTGTGCAGGGTGCCATCTGTTCTTTGCTGGATGGCGGAAGTTCAGTACATTAGCCTCTTGTGTTGTTGAAAGATTATGCTCGGTGGCACATGTAGTTGGTGACTGCCTTTGTGAGGGAAAACAGTTTGAAGTTCCTGCTCATATATGTCGACAGCCTATTTTCCACTGACAACAAATTGACATGCATCAGGGAGGCAGCATGGAATTGAACCCTACTCTGCACCAGACTCTTAGTTGAGCCTCACGGGCTGGGTTGGCCCTGTAGAGGCTCTAACTCGGACGGTTACTCGCCATTTTTATACCTTCAAATTTAAGTTATCTCATTTTAAAATTGTATTTAAATCTGTGGTCTGACCCTCTGGCAAGACATGTGGAAAAGAAAGGCAAAACCGCAAGCAGCATAGACTCACAACAGAAATATCCTTGCATGACCATTGATAGCTTTTTGGTGAGGGCCACAGACCTTGTGACTAATTAAGTATAGCTCGCAGAGTGACACCTCTCAATGGCAACAGATGACCTTTCGGTTCCCCCTTTGTCCCCGATAGCCACATCTGTGGCTGATGCAACTCCAAGCCACGAAGCTGAAGTAGCTCTTGTCTTTGACACTAACTCATCAAATGGGCTCATGGGGCCTAGTATTGGGAGCTTGAGATCACCTCCCATAGTGTTGCCAGAGGGTCACAGCGCAAAAATTATTGTTTCAATGTGGGCCCACTACCTAACCAGAGGAAGAGGGTGCCTAAACAAAAATGTACTAAATCTGAACAAGTGCTGGAATCCGGTGTGTCATTTCCAGTACCCACCCATCTTCACCAGTTGATTTCTGGGAGTCCCTTGGGAGCCTTATACGCGACTTCCTTGATGCCAAATTGCACCCCATTACGATTGCCTTGTTACCATTGAGGCTAGACTAAGTCACTTAGTTAAACCGCGGGGGAGGATGTGCTAGCAATGAAGGGAAGGCTCAGCTATCCAAATACACTGACTCGCCCTCCTCACAGGTTCACATAACTTTGGCCAGTCAGTCATCAAAGCAGGGGTCTTCAGACTGGGGGGTGGGTCCCCCATAGGGGGCCTCAAGTGATCTGGGGGTGGGGGGGGTGCCAGATGCTGGCCAAAAGAAGCATTATACAGATAACAGGGCTTTGTTTTAAGCAGAAGCATGTTATTGCATTTTAAGAAAAGGTAACAGTACTTAACTTCAATGTTCAAATAGGTCTAGACATGTTTAAGCATTGGCAACTTTATAAAATGTTTGTGAAAAATTCTGAGGGGGGCCCCAATGATTTTTATTTTTCAAATGGGGGAGCGCTCCATGAAAAAGTTTGGAGACCACTGCATCAAAGCCCCTGATGCAAAGAAACTCAATTTCGGCTTTGACTGCAGATGGAACTACACATCCCTTACAATGTCTGCTCCAAGATAAGCCCCCCTTCCACCCACAGTGTCATTTGTGGGAAATCAGAGTGATAGTAAGTGTGGGTGGTATTGGGGGGCTCTTAGAAAGGAATTACCTTGGCAACACTGTAATTGTGAACTTTTGTAATCCCAAGACTGCCGGGGACATCCTGGCCCAAGTAAGAACAGGCATGGTAAAGTACAGCCCGATGAAAATACTGACACTGGCTTTTTTGTTACAGCCATTTGGAATCGGCCATCACATGGGACAGCCGGTTCAGGGGACCAAACCATTCCCACAATAGATTGCAATCGCATTCCTCCTTACCACTTGGTAATCGAGTTACTCTTTTGTCTGGTATTGATGATAATGATTGACTTCATCCTGGGGAGAATAACAGGGAATGGATTTCATTGGACTTGGGGGGAAAAATACGTATGATCAAAACTCCCTCAATCCACTTACCCCCCACCCCTCCAACCGGTTTTGGTCGAACACTCACTTGCCAAGGGTTAACGTGGGTGGTCAAAGCATGTTTTTCTTTCCTGGAATGTTGTTGGGATTCACATCAAGCTTCACAATGAGGACTGGCTGCTCTTTGTCGAGAAATTCAACTTAATTTGCTGCCAGGAAACTTGGGCTTTTGATAGCATAGCCATTAATGGGTTTACATCTTAATATGTTCATGCAATCATATCTGCTACTGGTAGAAGAAAGGGGGGTTTAGTTGTTTTTATGGCATTTTAAATCAGAAATGTGGACATCAAAACAGTAGTATCAAGGCCTTGCTGTCAAATCGTATTCTCCACTTTCGCCGCCAGTTTAATATTTTTTTAATTCATTTTTTAGTTTTTTTGTCTCACCCTGTCTGTATTATTGAAGAGCAGAGCAAATCAGTCACAGTGTTTTGATAAGGTAAAAGCCCATACATTCATTATGTGGGATGGTGATTTTTTATATTTCTAAATGCACTTACGTCGGGGACCGTATTTGTAGATTTTTCAATGCTCAAGGCATCAACATGGGTCATTTTGTACATATGATTTAGGGTGAAGCCCTTTAATCCATTTTATTTTCTCGTCTGACACCCAGGATGGAGATAAAGAAAATTACCCACCTTTATAAGAAAGGTTAAGGGCACCACTATAGATATTGTTTTGTTGTTGGGGGATTTGGTTTAGCTTCTCTCAGGCTGCGATGTGTGTGCTCACTTCCATTCAGTGACCTATAACCCTGTAATTTTTAAATTTCAACTCCATTTCATGGAAAGTACGCCTTTTAAGACTGTAGTCCCAGTGGGTTACTCAGAGAATGGGGGGTTGTGTTTAAAGTAGGGCTCGTTCGACCCAAAACAGTTTTTTGACAATTTGGTAATCACAAACTATAATGAGATTCTGGGTTGTCTCTCCAGCACAAATGATCCTACAACCATCTAGGACCGTTTTATGAGGCTTAGCTGAGCAATTTCAAGCAAACTTGCCTTAAACAAACAATCTAAAGAAGAGATGGTCACTTTTGGTTTATCCATGAATGTACTGCAGCACTTGAAGCCCTTAAGTCCGTTGCTAACACAACCCTGTGTAATATTACGGATGTTAGAGTGGCAAGGCTCAAATATAAACAAGTACTTCAGCAAAGGAAACACAGTATCAGGGTGAGTGCTTGGGAGAACCTTCTTAAAGCAGCAGAGCTAAAAGAACCTAGATTATTTTAGGAGATAATCAGTCGCTGTTTCTTTTCAGATAATCCCTCCACAGCGATTACGTGCCACATCCCCATACAAGAATGGGTTGTACATTATTCACCTGTCTTCAACCCAGACAATAAAGAGGGCACAGATGGTAAAGTAAGAGAGTCTGATTTCTATCCCATTGATGAAAATTGGATAACGAACCTTGTAGACTTAGCCTTTGTTACTGACACCATAATGAGTGCTACCAATGGAAAGTCCCCTGGGCCTGATGGGGTTCCAAACGACCTGTTCAAATAAAATGTAGATTTTTGGGTTCCTCTGGTTATAAACATATTGACAGTTGCAGTGAAGGAGGGCCTGATTGCTCCTTGGAGAGTCTATAATTGTACCTATCTATAAGACAGATGATCGGAACTCACCCACGTTACCGCCCAATCTTACTGATTGATTCAACAATGAAGACTCTAGGGTGTGTCATCTTAGCGAAGTTGGGCAGAGGCTAATTCCTTTTTTACCCCAGTCCAATATGGTTTCCGACTAGGCTTGGGAACTGCAGAGCAACCCCTTAATCTCATGCTCATTTTTAGAAAACATGTCAAGGCCAGGAGAGGGGTGCTGCATGTGGCCTTTATAGACCTCTCCTGTGCCTTTGACTTAGTAGATCGAGGCCTGTTGTGGGATTTGATGGAACAGGCAGGTATCAATATCCCATTATTAGATCTTATAAGACGCCTACATTGGGATTCCACAACCAGTGTGCGCCATTCACGGAATGGGGATTGTACAGACCCGATGAGGATGGTCAGATGAGGATGGCACCCGTCCTCTTCCTTTTTAGGTCGACTGTAAGCATTCGGCCTGGTTTATACCTTGTGTTCTTCTTATGGCTTAAAGCTGTCAGGGAGACCAGATCCTCGTGGTCTGCGCACGTTCCCAACATGTCCACCACAAGACAGCTCCAAAACTCTGATAGAAATATCACAGAGCCTAAGAGAGCCCAAGTGGGGAAAAGGGGATTAGGTAGGGAACAGCTGGGAATGAGACCTGTAGGAAGCAAAAGGTTAAACAACACCATATCAGAATATAATCACATTGACTTTCACTAGACTATGGTTCTAAGCATTGTTGTACTGTAACCATGGATAATCTAAGAAGTGACTTTAACTGGACCACAACACAAGAACTCTGGGTACCTGGAACAAATCAAGAATGATTAATGCAATGTTTCATATAAGCTTTTCATAAAATGTCACTTAATGTCTAGAAATACAAGAACCTTCTAGAATACTGTTTCAGAACAAACACTGCATTTTTAACATGAGGACAAAACAATCTGAAACATTCCCTGGAAAACAATTGGAATTGTACTAGAGACTTAATATGCACAAAGAACGTCACATTTTGAATTTATCATCTTCACAAGAAATCCAAAGGCTCAGGATAAATGTGTGTAGTTCAACAAAAATTACACATCAAAGTTTTTACTTGCCATGAAATGATCGCTCACACTGTTGCCGATCTGAACACCAAGTTTTACATGCAGGGAATGAATCGCGCACACTGCTGATTCTAACAAGAATATGTAAATGCCATAAAATGATCACACAAGCCTTTGCCGATCTGAATACCAAGATTTACATGCAGTAAATGAATCGTGCTCACTGCCGATTCTAACAAGAATATGCAAATGCCATGAAATAATTGCGCAAGCCTTTGCCAATCTGAACACCAAGATTTACACGTAATCATTTGCGTACTCTGAAAGTTTCATGAGTAGGCCCAAAACTCAAGAGTCTTTTATAACGGGGTCGGGGGCCCAGCCTCACCTCTGTCTTACCACCCTGCTCAAGGATCACCAAGATAATGTGGGGCAGGCCTGGAACGTCAAGGTAGGCCTCCGGAACAGGAGCTCAGGAAATTGCTGCTGCTCTGCACCGGGACCTCTGAATAGTGAGCACGTGGAGCTGGGCTGGCTCCCTTATATAGAGCCTGGCCCAGCCCACAAACCACACCCAGTCATGCTGCAGAGAAAGCTTCTAGGAGGTCCTGGAAGGGGACCACATCCTAATACACTCAGTAAGCCTGCAGCAATACCTTGCAAATGGACAGTTATTGCAACCATCATTAATAGTGTTTTTCAAGGTTAAAGTCTGCAATGCAAAAGGTTAGCATACTGCATATAAACACAATGCATGAATTATGCTCTTGCATAAAGGCTGGGTTTTTGCATTTTTGTCGCCCGTAGAGCGTGCACTGTCCTGATGTTGACAGTACTCCCCTCTTCCAAACGCGCTCTAGGGCCTGGTTTGCCTGTGTTAAGACGATGAAAACGTCTCACTAGTCGTGGAGCATGGACATCAGATGCGGAGACCCATGAGTTACTTTCAGGACCGTAACCTTTCCAAGAAATCAGATACCACAGGTTACAACCTCTAAGTTTGGAATCCAACACCTGTTTAACTTCGTATTCCACTTCCCCCTGTAGTAGAACTGGAGCTGGTTGAGAGCGTACCTTCTGGACTGCTTTTTTCAGGAGGGAAGTATGGAACACCGGATGAATACGTAGGGACCGGGGCAACTGCAGTTTATAGGTCACTGGATTAATTTGCTGGAGGACAGTGTAAGGACCTATGAATTTGGGATTAAACATTTGCTTTTTCTTGAAGTCTTTATGTCTTGTAGAAAGTCATACTTTATCACCTGGTTGATACAGAGGTCCTTCACAATGTTTCTTGTCGTAGTGCTTTTTGTATTTTTGTTTAGCTTTTTTTAAATGCTGTTGAATCAGTTTCTGGGTTTGGTGGAGGTGTTGAATCGTTTCAGACACAGCTGGTGTAAGAGAACTTTCTTGAGGAATTGTGATGGGAAAAGTGTCAGGATGATAGCCAAACAAGCCAAAAAAGGGTGTGACACCAGTGGAGGTGTGAAACGAGTTATTGTAGGCCAGTTCAGCTAACCAGAGCATTGATGTCCAGGTATGAAGTGCTTTCTCAGCGTAAGCACGCAGATATTGCTAAAGTGTCTGATCAGTCTCTCAGTTTGGCCATCTGTTTGAGGATGATGGCTAGTACATAGTGTGGATGTGACTTGAAGCGTTTTGCACCACGTTTCCAGAAGTTGGAGGTAAATTGCATTCCTCGATCGGAGATAATCATTTTCGGCAGTCCATGATAACGGACCACTCTATTCAGTAGGATGGTTGCCAGTTCACTGGAGGTGGGCAATGTCTTACAGGCAATGAAATGTCCATATTTCGTGAGACTATCTACCACCACAAGGATTACTGAGTGCTGTTGAACCACTGGTAGTCCTGTAATGAAGTCTAAAGAGATGTATTCCCAAGGTCGACGTGGAGTTGGGAGCGGATGCAACAAACCTTTCGGTTTTGAATGACTTGTCTTGATGCGAGCACAGACATCGCAGTTATTTACCATTGTTTTGATGTCTTTTGTCAGAGTAGGCCACCAAAAGTAGCATTGGATTAATTCAAGAGTTTTTGGAGTACTTGGGTGACCTGCAGTAGGTATAACATGCAACCAATGAAATGCCAACTTGCGAAGCTTGGTAGTGGGCACAAACAAACAAGCGTCATGGAAGGGTAGTCCTTGCTTGATTGATCTTTTGGGATCTGCTTGAGCCCATGCCTGCCATTTCTCAATGGTGAAGGAATTACGGATGTCTTCAAAGAAATCTTTGGTTTGTATGATGCATAGGATTTTGTCTGGAGCAATAATAGCTCTGGAAGGTTGGATTGTAGGCAGCGTGGTAGACTCTTGGCGGGACAAGGCATCTGCTTTGTGATTGTCTTTACCAGAATGAAAAGTTACCACAAAATCGAATTCGGCAAAAAACAGCATCCATCGTAATTGCCGAGGAGTCAAAAGTCTAACTGAACTCATGAACTGGAGATTGCGATGATCAGTATATACTGTGATAGTGTACTTGGCACCCAACAATTGATGTCTCCACTCTTTAAAGGTCGTCACGGATCCCCATAAGCTCTTTTTCAGCAATGACATAGTTCTGTTCGGCTTCGTTCAGCTTTCGAGACATGTAGGCTACAGGATGAAGTTTGCCAGTGTCATTTCTTCGTTGTGACAAGACTGCACCAATTGTCACATCTGAGGCATCGGCTACAACTATGAATGGACGATCCACATCAGGGTGAGTCAAGACTGGGGCAGTGGAAAAAGCTTCTTTCAAAGTTGAAAAGGCTTGGTCAGCTTCTGGAGACCATACTAATTTTTCTTTCTTTCTCAATAACTTGGTGATTGGTGCCACTGTTTGAGAGAAATGGTTTATAAACCTGCGATAAAAGTTTGCAAACCCCAGGAAACATTGTACATCTCGAACAGTCTTTGGAGTCGGCCAATCAGATACAGCTTGTACTTTCTTTTCTGCCATGACCATACTTTGAGGGGTAAGGATAACCCCTAAAAACTCAACTGTGGTAACATGAAACTCACACTTGGTTAGTTTTCAATATAGATGATGCTTTCGGAGAGCTGTGAGAATTTTCTTGACATGTTGTACATGTTTGGTTTCATTGTTAGAGTAGATCAAAATGTCATTGATATAGACTATTGCAAATATGTCAAGATACTCTCTAAGAATGTCATTAAGACAAATTAAATGCTGCTGGAGCATTGCGCAGGCCAAAAGGCATGATGGTGTATTCAAAGAGACCATATATTTTCTTTAACGCAGTTTTCCATTCGTCGCCTTCTCTCATTCTGACTAAATGGTAAGCACCTCGTAGATCGAGCTTAGTGTAAATTTTTGCTTTTTTTTACTTGATCCAACAAGACAGGAATCAGGAATCCGGGGCAAGGGGTATTTGTTCTTGATTATGACCTTCTTCAAACCCCTATAGTCGATACAGGTTCAAAGGTCCCCATTTGCCTTAGGGACAAAAAACAAAGGAGAGGCTGCAGGAGACTTGGAAGGTCGGATGAAGCCATTCTCTAAGAATTGATCTAGGCACTTTCATAAGTGTTGATTTTCATGTTCTGACAAGGCGTATACACGACAGCTAGGGAGTATCGCGCCTGGAGTTATATCAATTTGGCAGTCATAAGGTCTATTAGAAGGCAAGGTTTCTGCTTCTTTTTCATCTAATACATCTTCATAGGACGAATACTGCCTGGGCAACTTTACTTCTTTCTCTGCTTCAGTGGCTATGTAAGAGTTGCAATTTTTGGCGACTTGAGACGTCTGGAGGCATTTTTTATTACATAGGGCGGAAGAGAACACGACTTTCCGTTCTGCCCAGTTAATCTCAGGATTGTGATGAGTTAACCATGGTAAGCCAAGTATAATTCTGTATTGAGGAGCATGGATCACGTCAAAGATGAGCTTCTCTTCATGTTTGGTTCTTTGATTTCCTCCATAACAGACCAACGACAAGGGGACAGTCTTAAGAGTTACTGGGCCTCCAGTCAAGAGTTTTCCATCTACTGCTTGTCTTATCTCTGGAGTTTTCTTCTCAGTGCATTGGATTCCCCCATGCGCAAACTAATTGGGCATTAACAAAGTTCACGGTAGCCCAAGAATCTACGAGGGCCTTCTTGAAATAGTTCTTTTCCTTTACTTGAACTTTTATGCCCAGCTTGAGATGTCTAGACTGTGAAGGGTCCACAGTGACACCCAAGAGCAACCCTTCTTTACATCTTGGGTGATTTAGTTTTCCGACTCGACTTGTGCATTGGCTGCAAGTTTCTGGACAGGACCTCGTTTGCTCTTTGGTTTGATTGGACAATCTTTGGCGAAATGACCCTTGCGCCCGCAATAAAGACATTTTTACGTCTTCTACTTAGGTCCTTTTCGTCTTTGGTCAAAAGTCTCCTGATTGTTCCAATTTCCATAGGTTCTGGAGTTCTCTCTTTATGGGTTCTTGATTCTCTGTGATCGTGAACACGCCAGGAATATTTCTCAGTCTTTTTGCGTGTTCCCTTTCGTTCTGCTAGACTATGATCCAGTCTCAAAACAAGGTTTATTAGATCTTGACAATCTGTAGGCTGCGGGTCTATCTGAGCAAGAATGTCCTTCAACTCTTCCTTCAGTCCTTTGTAAAACAAGGCTGCTTGCTTTTCTTCAGGCCAGGATGTCTCGGCTGCCAGCCGATTAAAGTTCGCTAAGTAAGACACTAGATCCTGGTTACCTTGTTGCAAGTCTAATAGTTCACGATCTGCCGACAATGTCACAGTTCTTCGATCAAACACTCGTTCAAACTCACAAACAACATTTCTCCAATTGTAAAGCAGGGGACTGTCTTTACGCACAAGAGGGATTGCCCAGGTGGCTGCGTCCCCAGTCAGGTAAGATAACAAGAAGGCCATCCTGGATTGGGCATCAGGGAAAGTGTTTGGTCGGCAGGTAAAATGTAATTCCACTTGAACCAAGAAAGATTGCGCTTTCAGGGGATCGCCTGAAAAACATTCTGGAGGAGCTAGGGGAATGGCTGAAGGAACGTTGAGGGAAATGTTTTTAGGAGGATTATCTCCAGAAGCTTGAGAAGAAGGACCAGGCCAAGACACACCCAAAGGACTTTGTTCCTTCTTTTCTACCCTGTCCTGCAACTGACTCACTCTCTCAGCTAAGCTGGCTGCTATATGCTTTGTTGACACTACCTCTGCTTGGAGCTGCGTGATAACCTTGACTAGCTCGTCCAATGTGGCCTTGCTGAGAACACACGCAAACCAGGAGGATAATAAATTAGTGGATTCACTATTCTGTCAGGGAGACCAGATCCTCTGGGTCTGCGCACGTTCCCAACATGTCCACCACAAGACAGCTCAAAAACTCTGATAGAAATATCACAGAGCCTAAGAGAGCCCAAGTGGGGAAATAGGTAAGGAACAGCTGGGAATGAGACCTGTAGGAAGCAAAAGGTTAAACAACACAATATCAGAATATAATCACATTGACTTTCACTAGACTATGGTTCCAAGCATTGTTTTACCGTAACCATGGATAATCTAAGAAGTGACTTTAACTAGACCTCAAGAACTCTGGGTACCTGGAACAAATCAAGAATGATTCATGCAATGTTTCATATGAGCTTTTCATAAAATGTCACTTAATGTCTAGAAATACAAGAACCTTCTAGAATACTGTTTCAGAATTAACACTGCATTTTTAACATGAGGGCAAAACAATCTGAAACATTCCCTGGAAAACAATTGGAATTGTATTGGGGACTTTATGCACAAAGAACATCACATTTTGAATTTATCATCTTCACAGGAAATCCATAGGCTCTGGATAAATGTGTGTACTTCAACAAACATTATACATCAAAGTTTTTACTTGCCCTGAAATGATCGCGCAAGCCTTTGCCGATCTGAACTTCAAGTTTTACATGCGGGAAATGAATCGCGCACACTGCCGATTCTAATAAGAATATGTAAATGCCATGAAATGATTGCGCAAGCCTGTCCCGATCTGAACACCAAGATTTACATCAGAGCAATGATTCGGGTACTCTGAAAGTTTCACGAGTAGGCCCAAAACTCAAGAGTCTTTTAGAACGGGGTCGGGGGCCCAGCCAGACCATCGTCTTACCACCCTGCTCATGGATCAGCAAGATAATGCGGGGCAGGCCTGGAACGTCAAGGTAGGCCTCCGGAACAGGAGCTCAGGAAATTGCTGCTGCTCTGCACCGGGGACCTCTGAATAGTGAGCACGTGGAGATGGGCTGGCTCCCTTATATATAGTCTGGCCCAGCCCACAAACCACACCCAGTCATGCTGCAGAGAAAGCTTCTAGGAGGTCCTCGAAAGGGACCACACCCTAACACAGTCAGTCTGCAGCAATACCTTACTAATGAACAGTTATTGCAAACATCATTAATAGTGATTTTCAAGGTTAAAGTCTGCAATGCAAAAGGTTAGCATACTGCATATAAACACAATGCATGAATTATGCTCTTGCATAAAGGCTGGGTTTTTGCATTTTTGTCGCCCGCAGAGCGCGCACTGTCCTGATGTTGACAAAAGCGAATTTATTTGTTGGTTGCAGTGGCCTTTAAAAATTCTTGCTCGCTAGTAGTCAGTTCTGCCTTTTTCTCCCTCCTTTTTCTGTTTCAGATCCATGATCAACTACTGTATTATTCGACCGTGGTTTCTTCAGCTGTTGCCGTGATAGACTATTTTTGTCATTTCTTTGGTGCTCCCCTTTCACTGTGGGTGTTTTAGGCTGGTAGCTGCCTGCGTTTTATTGCAGCATTCCGTTCCTCCTGTCTCCTCCTATGTCGCTGACATTTGTTTTGGATTTATTCCAGTGCTGTCCTTGTTTACCTCTGGCTCATAAAAAAAGCTTATTTTACAAAAGAAACCCCCGGTTGTTTAGCTCACTGCTCATGAAAGCCACAATATGCCTTTTCTGGTAGAATGTAGCTAAACCTAGAAGCAATGATGTGATACTTGCTTAGCCTCACATCGCATCTCAAGTCTATTTCCAGGGCCCCTCCCTGCCAGTACTCATGACATCGCACACAGGGCATTGCTTATCTCCTTTATTGGGGCAATATATCTTCACAGGCTGCTCTGCTCGTTGAAAGTGGAGGCAAGAATGCTTGCAATAGTTTTCATTCTTTAAAAATTTAAATAAAATAATTTTCTAGCCTTATTTTCCCAATTTCTGTTCAGACTTTTACACAACTTGAGGTAGTGCAACCATCTTAGTCTCTCCTCAAGGGCTTGTGATTTCTGATGTCAGTAGCCACCAGTGTACACCAAAACATGGCAGGAAAAGACAAAATTATGAGACAGGGTTGAAAATGTATGTGGCGAGAAAAGTCCAGTTCTGAATTTACATCACTAACTCAAGAAAATGCACGACTTATTGCATTGCAAATGCTTGTTTATATTAACTCCGTAGATCTAGTACTAAGTATTTGTAGTAAAGAAATCCCCAGAATTGGCCCTCAGGCAGTCTGGGTATTGCTATACGCAGAAGATGCAGTCCTTTTAGCCCAGACGGCAAACGGTCTCTAAAAACTTTTAGATGGTTTTAATGATTTTATGTCCGGACTCAAACTCAAGGTGAACCAGCAAAATCCTTTTATTATGTCACGCGGACCTAAAAATATCAAATCAAAAACGTATTTTCTAGAGGGAAGACCTATTGAAAAATGATCTACATTCAATTATTTAGGTATTTTATTTGATGCAAATGGGAGAGGGGACAGACTAATAGAGCACAAAATACGGGGGCAGCTGATGATGCTATATTTAAATTTGTCAAAAGCTGATATTTGAAATTAAATGCTTAATCGTAGGTACATATGGAGTTGGTGTTTGGGGACACACTTCCTTAAGGAAACTTCAGGCAGCAGAAAACAGTTTTTTGTGCAGGCAATCCCCAGAGCAACCGCAACATTAATTGTTCACACTGAATCAGGTTTAGGTTTTATAGAGGATCAGATTAACCAGGCACCACTCCTCTTGCGGCTTAAGATATGGAGTTCCCCCAAAGCACAAGTCTCAAGACGGGTATTAGCGGACTGTCTAAGCCTAGATAACATGTCTGTAATTCCATGGCTGGTGCACATAAAAAATTATTTTTACAGCCTGGGACTCCGACAGTTATTTGAGAGATCTCAAAGCATTGCCCCCCAATTCCAAGAGGAATCCAAATTGGAGAGTATTCTTGACATGACATCATTTATAAGGTACATGCAAGTTCCTATAATCTCAAGTATAGAACCATATTTGTCCTGGATAACTAATCCAGAGCACAGATTTGATCTTGCTAGGCTAAGATTTAATATAGTCTGTTTCTTGGTGGCTTTTCCTCTAAATGGTTCCTGGTATACATCCCTCACATTTTGCCCCTGTGATGCTGTTACTGACAATTTACCCCCCACTTTATGCATTTTTGCACATTGTATGACTCGCTCAGATTGCGACTTTTTTGCGACCTATACTTCGGAAGAAGCACTTTACGTCTTATAAAGAGGAGTTGATTCATCTGCAAAGCTTCTCCTCTATTGAACTTTGCACTGCTGTCCTCTGTTTTTTATTGCCTTAAGAAAAGCCTTTACTCTTGAACTAATTATTATTGGTTGACATATGTTGAGACATGATGAATTCCTAAGTTTCATTGTTGCTGCTATTGTACCGAAGGGATTTTATGCATTTTATTTGTATATTGTATCATGTTATTGTGGTTTTCAGGAAATATTTTTGCCATTTTATACTTGATTTTAATAAGAGGATAGTTTTGCTTACATTTTCTACAGCATTTTCGAACTGGGAGAGGAATATGAGAGTATAACGCAAGTTTCCAATTGTTTTCATCTTTGACTGCAAACTAGAGGGATTGCAGTTAATGCACTGAAGGAAATGTTCATCTGGTGAAAAGGCTTCTATAGTCACACTCCTTCTATACTTAATGTAAATCCATGCCAAAGGGTTTCAGGGACATAGATTCCAGAAAGTTTAATATAATCTGAAGAGACAGTTTAAACACACAATGATTAGTAAAAAAAATAAAAAAATAAAAAATGCTGACTTGCTATTCTCAGCACTGAAACAGTTCTTTTTAAGACGATATGGACATGCAGTAAGGTAAACGGCCATTTCTCACAGTACAGTAGTGCCAGTATCTGAAGTGGATTGATAAATTGTCTCATGCAATGTGCTTTTGTGGATGGAACCAGCACATGAATGACAGCTAAATAGATGAGGGCGGGCAAAAAGACCCTCTCTCTCTCTCTCTCTATCTATATATATATATATATATATATATATATGTTCGATGGCATGTGTAGCTGCAGATACACATGCTGTGCACAGTCCGCCGTCTGGTGTTGGGCTCGGAGTGTTACAAGTTGTTTTTCTTCGAAGAAGTCTTTTCGAGTCACGAGACCGAGGGACTCCTCCTACTTCGATTCCATTGCGCATGGGCGTCGACTCCATCTTAGATTGTTTTTTTTCCGCCATCGGGTTCGGACGTGTTCCTTTTCGCTCCGTGTTTCGGGTCGGAAAGTTAGTTAGAATCTCGGAAAAAAACAAAGGTATTGTTTGCGTTCGGTATCGGGTTAGTTAGAACAAATCAACACCAAATTTTGAAGAGCTCCGGTGGCCCTTCGGGGTTTTTTCGATCCCCCGTCAGGGCCTGGTCGGCCCGGCCACGTGCGACTTCAAGGCTCATGGAACGGACCCCATTCCGTTTCTGCTCAAAATGCCATCACAAGTATCCGTATACGGATCACCATCTGGTCTGTAACTTGTGCTTGTCCCCCGAGCACAAGGAGGATACTTGTGAAGCCTGTCGAGCGTTTCGGTCGAGGAAGACGCTGAGAGACCGAAGAGCCGCGAGTCGGATTCGGAAGAACTCGACGCCGAAGAAACAACCAAAACCGTGAGTAAGATGTCGAAAATCAAGACTCACGAGAAGTCTACAAAAGCCCAGGGGACGCCACCGCCAACAGGCCATGGCTTAACCCGAAAAATAGGTGACCCATCCAAGGCACCGAAAAAGGGCATGCTGGTGTCGAAGTCATCCGACTCCGGTCGAGATACCGCCACACAGCAACCTCGGAGCCGAGACGGCGGCTCCGAGAAACTTCGGCACAGAGACAGCGGCACCGAAGAATTTCGGCACCGAGACACGCCGAAAACAAAGAAGGTTTCTTCGGAGCCTAAAAAGACTTCCGCAAAGGTTTTGGTTCCGAAACAGCCAGCCTCGGAGCTGAAAACTAGTTCCTATACAGAGGAACAAGGACTAACCTCCCAATTACATCGATTTGGAGAGGAGCTTCAATCTGCAGAGCCTGACTACACACAAAGAAGGCTTCATATTCATGAGGACACAGGGAAGATAACCACTCTTCCCCCAATCAAAATAAAAAGGAAACTTGCCTTTTCAACAAAAGGACAAGCAACCACAGGCAAAGGTGGCAAAGAAAACAACCCTACCACCGTCTCCACCACCATCAATACATGCATCACCAGCAACAACTCCACCACTGATGCACTCACCAGCTCATACCACAATGAGTCAGGATGATCCCGATGCATGGGACCTCTACGATACTCCAGTGTCTGACAATAGCCCAGACTCTTATCCTACAAAACCGTCACCACCTGAGGACAGTACATCCTATACACAGGTGGTTGCAAGGGCAGCCGAGTTTCACAATGTGTCCTTACATTCGGAACCAATTGAGGATGACTTTCTCTTTAACACCCTATCCTCCACCCATAGCCAATATCAAAGCCTTCACATGCTCCCAGGAATGCTAAGACATTCAAAACAAATATTTCAGGATCCAGTTAAAGGCAGAGCCGTAACTCCAAGGGTGGAGAAAAAATATAAGCCACCGCCCACTGATCCAATATATATTACAACACAACTAACACCAGACTCAGTAGTTGTGGGGGCAGCTCGTAAGAGAGCCAACTCTCATACCTCAGGCGACGCACCACCTCCAGACAAGGAGAGCCGCAAATTTGATGCTGTGGGAAAAAGGGTTGCAGCACAAGCAGCAAATCAGTGGCGTATCGCCAATTCACAAGCACTTTTGGCAAGATACGACAGGGCTCATTGGGATGAAATGCAACATTTCATCGAACACTTACCCAAGGAGTTCCAAAAAAGAGCGCAACAGGTGGAGGAAGAGGGACAAAGTATCTCAAATAATCAGATACGGTCTTCCATGGATGCAGCAGATACAGCTGCAAGGACAATAAACACTGCAGTCACAATACGAAGGCACGCATGGCTGCGCACTTCTGGGTTCAAACCGGATATCCAGCAGGCTGTGCTCAATATGCCGTTTAATGAACAGCAATTGTTTGGGCCGGAGGTAGACACTGCCATCGAAAAACTCAAGAAGGACACCGATACAGCCAAAGCCATGGGCGCACTCTACTCCCCGCAGAGCAGAGGCACATTTCGGAAAACACCTTTTAGGGGAGGGTTTCGAGGTCAACCCACAGAAACCACAACCTCACAAACAAGGCCTACCTACCAGGGTCAATATCAGAGGGGAGGTTTTCGGGGGCAATTTAGAGGGGGCCAATTCCCAAAAAATCGAGGAAAATTCCAAGGCCCCAAAACCCCTCAAAATAAGCAGTGACTCACAAGTCACACACCCCATCACATAACACCTGTGGGAGGAAGACTAAGCCAATTTTACAAACTTTGGGAGGTAATAACAACAGACACTTGGGTCTTAGCAATTATCCAGCATGGTTATTGCATAGAATTTCGCCAATTCCCTCCAAACGTCCCACCGAAAACACACAATATGTCAAAACAACATATAGATCTTCTAGGACTAGAAGTTCAAGCATTGCTACAAAAGGACGCAATAGTATTAGTACCAACTCAACAAAAAAACACAGGAGTTTACTCACTGTACTTTCTAATACCCAAAAAGGACAAAACTCTGAGACCAATACTAGATCTCAGAACACTAAATACCTACATAAAATCAGACTACTTTCACATGGTCACGTTACAAGACGTAATACCACTGCTCAAACAGCAAGACTACATGACAACATTAGATCTAAAAGATGTGTATTTCCATATACCAATACATCCTTCACACAGGAAATACCTAAGGTTCGTATTCCAAGGAATACATTACCAATTCAAAGTGTTGCCGTTCGGAATAACAACTGCGCCAAGAGTTTTTACAAAATGCCTGGCAGTAGTAGCTGCACATATCAGAAGGCAGCAAATACATGTGTTCCCGTACTTAGACGACTGGCTAATCAAAACCAACACGCTAAAACAGTGTTCACAGCACACAAAATATGTCATACAAACCCTTCACAGGCTAGGTTTCTCCATCAACTACGCGAAGTCACACCTTCTGCCATGTCAAACGCAGCAATACTTAGGAGCGACAATCAACACAGCAAAAGGGATTGCCACTCCAAGTCCACAACGGGTTCAAACATTTCACAAAGTAATACAGGCCATGTATCCAACACAAAAGATACAAGTCAGAATGGTAATGAAACTACTAGGCATGATGTCTTCATGCATAGCCATTGTCCCAAACGCAAGATTGCACATGCGGCCCTTACAACAGTGCCTAGCATCACAATGGTCACAAGCACAGGGTCAACTTCTAGATCTGGTGTTGATAGACCGCCAAACATACATCTCGCTTCTATGGTGGAACAGTACAAATTTAAACCGAGGGCGGCCTTTCCAAGACCCAGTGCCACAATACGTCATAACGACAGATGCTTCCATGACAGGGTGGGGAGCACACCTCAATCAACACAGCATCCAAGGACAATGGGACAGACATCAGAGACAGTTTCACATAAATCACTTGGAAATGTTAGCAGTATTTCTAGCGCTGAAAGCATTTCAACCCATAATAACCCAAAAATACATTCTTGTCAAAACAGACAACATGACAACAATGTATTATCTAAACAAACAAGGAGGGACACACTCAACACAGTTGTGCCTCCTAACACAGAAAATATGGCATTGGGCGATTCACAACCACATTCGCCTAATAGCACAATTTATTCCAGGGATTCAGAACCAGTTGGCAGACAATCTCTCTCGAGATCACCAACAAACCCACGAATGGGAAATTCACCCCCAAATACTAAACAATTACTTTCAAATTTGGGGAACACCTCAAATAGATCTATTTGCAACAAAGGAAAACTCAAAATGCCAAAACTTCGCATCCAGATACCCACAAGATCAATCCCAAGGCAATGCTCTATGGATGAACTGGTCAGGGATCTTTGCATACGCTTTTCCCCCTCTCCCTCTTCTTCCATATGTAGTAAACAGGTTGAGTCAAATCAAACTCATACTAATAGCACCAACATGGGCAAGGCAACCTTGGTACACGACACTACTAGACCTGTCAGTAGTACCTCATGTCAAACTACCCAACAAACCAGATCTGTTAACACAACACAAACAACAGATCAGACATACAAATCCAGCATCTTTGAATCTAGCAATTTGGCTCCTGAAATCCTAGAATTCGGACACTTGCACCTCACACAAGAATGTATGGAGGTCATCAAACAAGCTAGGAAACCTACCACTAGACACTGCTACGCAAACAAGTGGAAAAGATTTGTGTATTACTGCCAGAATAATCAAATTCAGCCATTAACCGCATCTCCAAAAGATATAGTTGGATATTTACTACATTTGCAAAAATCAAATCTAGCTTTCTCTTCCATAAAAATACATCTCACGCAATATCAGCTTACCTACAAATTACTCATTCAACTTCACTATTTAGAATACCAGTCATTAAAGCGTTTATGGAAGGCTTAAAGAGAATCATACCACCAAGGACACCACCTGTTCCTTCATGGAACCTCAACATTGTCTTAACAAGACTCATGGGTCCACCTTTCGAGCCCGTGCATTCTTGTGAAATGCAATACTTAACGTGGAAAGTTGCATTTTTGATTGCCATCACATCTCTAAGAAGAGTGAGCGAGATTCAAGCATTTACCATACAAGAACCATTTATTCACATACATAAAAATAAAGTAGTTCTAAGAACAAATCCAAAATTTTTACCAAAGGTTATCTCACCGTTCTACTTAAATCAAACAGTAGAATTACCAGTGTTCTTCCCACAACCAGATTCTGTAGCTGAAAGAGCACTACATACATTAGACATCAAAAGAGCACTAATGTACTACATTGACAGAACGAAACTAATTAGAAAAACAAAACAACTATTTATTGCCTTTCAAAAACCTCATACAGGAAATCCAATTTCAAAACAAGGCATTGCTAGGTGGATAGTTAAGTGTATTCAAACCTGCTATCTTAAAGCAAAAAGAGAGCTACCTATTACACCAAAGGCACACTCAACCAGAAAGAAAGGGGATACCATGGCCTTTCTAGGAAATATTCCAATGAACGAAATATGCAAGGCAGCAACATGGTCTACGCCTCATACATTTACCAAGCACTACTGTGTAGATGTGTTAACTGCACAACAAGCCACAGTAGGTCAGGCTGTACTAAGAACATTATTTCAAACTACTTCAACTCCTACAGGCTGAACCACCGCTTTTGGGGAGATAACTGCTTACTAGTCGGTGCACAGCATGTGTATCTGCAGCTACACATGCCATCGAACGGAAAATGTCACTTACCCAGTGTACATCTGTTCGTGGCATGAGTCGCTGCAGATTCACATGCGCCCACCCGCCTCCCCGGGAGCCTGTAGCCGTTTAGAAGTAGATCTTGAACATTTGTACATTTGTAAATATATTACTTTAACCTTTATTATGTATATACGTATTCATTCCATTGCATGGGCACTATTACTAATATACACAACTCCTACCTCACCCTCTGCGGGGAAAACAATCTAAGATGGAGTCGACGCCCATGCGCAATGGAATCGAAGTAGGAGGAGTCCCTCGGTCTCGTGACTCGAAAAGACTTCTTCAAAGAAAAACAACTTGTAACACTCTGAGCCCAACACCAGACGGCGGACTGTGCACAGCATGTGAATCTGCAGCGACTCATGCCACGAACAGATGTACACTGGGTAAGTGACATTTTCCATATATATATATATATATATATACACACATTTTATTCATTTTTTAATTACATGAGGCATGCAGGAAAGCTAAAGCTGTCTCTAGGCTAGCCCTTCAAATATACATGCAAGAAGTAGTACAGAGAGAGAGTGGTTTTTGGATCAGCCTACTTCAGCCATTGGCTTCTGTGGGTTTTCCTAGTTTGCTATAACTGGGATGGGCTGTCCATCAATACCATGGAATTGTGAGGATGGTTGCTTTGTCACTTTGGTTTTCCTTTGTTGATGATGCCAAGTAGTGCCAATACGAGACTGCAGTAGCAACATAGCAGTGTAGCGTGTAACGCAGTCAGTGTGTGTTGTTGGTTGTGTGTACTTTGGTTATATATTTTACTTGCTGGTTTATTAATTTTTTTGTTTAGGAACCATGTTCTGGTTGCCTTTGTCGAAGGCTAAGGCTATTCATTAGTTACTTTTGTAAGTCCATTTTGTAGTAGTAATATTTATTGTGTAAATTGTTTTTACAATAAATGTATCACATTTGCTAAAAATCTTAATAAAGCTTCTTTCCTTATAAAAGTGCCAGAGAAGAATAAATAAATAGAAACGGACAAGGTTGACATGAAGAGCTTAAAAAAACATAAGCTTCGATGTGGGCCTTATTGATACCATTTTAAAAAGTCAACTGTGGTGACCTAGTTTGACGTTACTCTTAAGTTCCTGCTTGCTGCAATCCTGAAAAAGCCGTTCATTCGCAAAGAAAAACCCACCCTTGTAGCTGTTTGTATTGTAGGAAGCAAAAGTTTCTTGAACATTGGCGGCAAGTATTTTCTGCAATATCACATAAGCCAGGGCTGAGGCATAAAATATGTTCTAAGGATTCAACTGTGTAATTAGAGTCTACAGGTTGGTCGACCCTGCGTGTAGTGTTGGTGCACTACAGTTGCTTGTGCGGCTGCTAGCGCAGGTAAATAACACTCGGATACCTTGTGAGCTTATGAGGTGCCAGCAGCGATTTTGCATAGCACCGTCCCCTCTATACTGCCCCGCCTGCTGGCTCCTAGTTTATTTTATAAAATTGCTCACATGACCAGGAGGTCAACCACACTAAACACACGTATGCAGGGGAGTCAGGGCAGTTCCCCTCCATTTACATCACATCAGTAATGGAAATGCCCCACGACCAGTTACATCACTGGCGCAGCTACACTGGGTGTTATTCCAGGAGTCCTCAAACTGTTTTAGTGCAATATAAAAAAAAAAAGTCTTTAAAGTTTTTGCTTTGTTACAGCTTCTGGGTTGGAGTAAATATACTGCTTTCAGTGCTGAACATAGGACTCCTGAAGGTACCCTGAGTGTTCGTAGAATGAGTCATCCACCAAGTCCCTCATTCTAAAGGAGTCATCCTTTTGTGTTTGAATGTTGACATTTTCAATAAATCTTAAGCCTGAGTTGAATTATGTTCTTTGAGCGAAGTGACAAGGTAATCAACTGAAAATGGGGAAGAGATCGAATGGTTCTTTTTTAAATCTTGACAGATTGTGCCTCTCATCGAATTTTCTTTTGAAATGGCATGGACACAAAATAGTTTTTTTCAGTAAGTGAAACAATATGATAGACTGAAGATCAAACTCTAGACAAATCATCGCATATGGGTTAGAAGTAGAGAGATTGAATTGAGATCTTTAATTTTCTTTTTGTTGAGTATAATAGATGCATAGGTCAAAACGGAGACGAGTTTGCCGTTCAATCCTCGAATTCTCAGATTAATTGCTCGCCCGCCATATAATGCATATAGGCCTTAGTTATCTAAGTGAATGGTGGAGAGTAAGTGCTAAGAGCACGAAGGGACACGCAGGCACCCTACAATCTGAATGTAAGAACTGTTGGGTCTGTTACTCTGCTGGGGGAGGGATAATCCCATTCATTAATACTGTTCAGCCCAGAACAATAACAGTAGGGTGCTCCACTACAGCTGTGCCATAATTACCAAGCATGGGGTGTCCGCTTTTATGCAAAATACAACAACCAGATAGGCCTCAATGCTGAATGGCAGATGAAGCACCTGTCTAAATGCTCAATTTCAGTAACTTGGTGCTAAATTCTGTGACTGCGCTATAATTAAAGGCGCAGACTAGAGCGGGTACCCAGTGCAGTCGGCCTCACTCGTTACCCAGTGGTCGGTAAAGTAAACCCAACACTCAAAAATAAAATCAACACATCTTGTTTGCAGTCAGTCATTGAGTGCACACTACAGACATAAGGAAAACTAATAAGGGAGCAGTTTTATGGATGGCTTAGCTATCTTTCCATGTGCCTCGTGGAAAATGTAGTATGTTACTGTTGATGATGGTTGAAGTTTGTGTTTACTAAATAAATTGAAGAAGAGAGAGTTGAATCCTCGCCTCCCATCCTGATAAAAAATCCCAACAACTCTTCACTTTCAAAACTCAGTCACCAGTTTCTAATTGCTCAGTTAATACTTCAAGATGAATGTCAAAGTATATGCTGGGCTCAGCTGCTGATAGAACCACATTACGTTCTGTTTGATAAGTTTAGAGCCCATTTTATGTCTATATTCTCCCTGTACGCGGTTAACATGCTAGAATAACGGCCAGCCTTCTACTGCAAGGGGTTCTGATTGCAAACTAGTCTCCTTGACATGGTTCAAATTGCCACTGTTGAACTAACAGTGTTGAAATTGAAAAGACTCGCTTTTGACCTCACCTCTCAAAGTGTGTTTGCTCATAGACCTGCTAAAAATGAACAAGCGAGGCTTGTCTGTTAGCTATATTTAGATAAAACAAATGGTAAGTAGACTGCAAGTTTGCTAAAGAAATGAGCCCTAAACCAACTACTTTTTCCTGAGCAAAAGCACGAGTAGTTGATGAACAGCATATTGAGTGCAATAAAGCCCACAAAATAAAAATACACGGTAAATAAAGAAAGAGATGGGAAAACGCATGGAATTGACAACTAGATAGAATCCTTCAGAGAGCTGGGTAAAATCACTGATGCAGTACTATGATAGAATTACAGATGGTACTGTGGAAAGCACAATAACTACATCTGCCAGAGCAATTGACTAATATACCAACCATGGCAAAAACAATGCCACATATGCAACCCATTAGTCTTAACTTGTTTTAGTACGTTTATCTCTGTTTATGAAAATACCCCACCTTCCAATCAGCAACACTGTTTGCTGATCTCATATTTGCATTATTTTAATCAGTACTTCCGCTGCAATGTATTTCCTTTCTCTCGCATTCATGTGGTAAACTGTTAACTGATTAACAAAGCTAAGACAAGGTCACTTACATGTGTCACATGTTTACGTTGATGACATGCTTCTGAACCTGCACTGTGGTGGAGCACGTTACGGCCAACACAGAGTCTCCATTTTAGATTGCACATTTTAGCTTTGCATCGTTTTCTGATGGTGACTTTTTACATGGTTTTAAACTCATGCGATAATGTACTGAGAAGACACTATACATGCAGCCTTTTCCTGGTAAGCAATGCTGCCTTGCAGTCTGTACACCTTCCAAGGCTAGGCACACAGAATAGTGATGACCTTATATCATGATTATCAGTTAGCGACAGCTATGAAGTTGCAGAAAACTCATTGCATCAGCCCTGCACCCTGGACAGAGTGGGCTAGTGCTTTCGTTATATAAACTGCCTCTGAGCTGCATTTGCCAGAGTAGCACTTCAACTGGGATTATTTTGGAACACGCTGCACTGTGACCAAGATGCAGCCCTACAGACTCTGACCCCATCCTGCAAAGGACAATAGCCTGCAATACATCAGGCTGGCTTCTTGGCTTCTCAATACATCTTATCCAGGTATTGGGTGGTTAGGCTATCCCAAATGATCTGGCAGATGGTACTCCCACTATACTTTTGATAGTGTAGGTAATGACCGATAGGTATGATGACAACACAGTGACATCATGGTTAAATTGTTTCTTTCTGTACCATTCTTATAATGCTGGTTCCCATACTTTGTTTCACAAAACTAATAATTGCAACTCATGCTTTATATACAAGGATATCATTCAATAAATGTAAGATAACACATTTTTGTGTTTTTATTGTGTCTTAACTTGGGCATGCAAAGTAACAATGAAAGGGTAGAACTGTTTCCACAATTTCCTTAGGAATCAAAGTAGCCCTGTTTGAGGTTGCTGATACTGTCTGGTACTCTGGTAAGTTTAGGGGTATCATGAGCTAGCTAGGAATTTTCGGCTTTTCCTGATGGTATTGACTGATTGAGTCCCTATAACCTGACACTATTAATACACCTACTTAATTCATAGGAGTTGTATAACAGCACTCCAGGCCAACTATATTCTTCCTTTGTAGATCATCAGTGTTTTGCATATTTGGGATTTGGCCGTGAGTGACTAAAATGGCTTTTAGGCAAAAGGCCAGTCTGTGGCGCTAGGTTGAGCCCTTTTTACATTTGATATCTCTTGGGCATTAAAGATGTTAAGATGCCATGTGACACATATATGTATATATTCACTTATAAGACGAAAGGTTACAGGGGCATTATAGTTAGGTTCTGAATTTACTTGCACAAAATTATAGAAATTCAGCAGTTATAGCTATTTTTATTTCAAGTATCTATAACTCAGGTAACTATAAATTGCGCCCTCACCATGCACAATTTTCTCATTAATAATTTCACTGCTAATGTTACATTGACATTTTCAATACTGTTATAAAAGATGTCATGAGTGCTGTAATATCTGGGGTAATTTTCAGCGCATGGCGAGAGCCTGCGGGAGCAATACTTTTATCATGTCTGCAGGCAGGGAAAGAGATGGAATCCGCATCCAGCAAGAGGGAGCATTTTGATAACTCGTGCTTGCTGGAAGCAGAGTGCTTGCTTTTGCTTGGCGGACAAGCAAACGCAAACAGCTATCTCCCAAGGGTGGGCACCTCAGGAGATAGGAGTCGGTCCTGGGGGATGGTGGTTCCCAGGGAGATATATGGCTCCAGGAGGGTGGGAGCTGCGTGCCCCCCCTCGTTTTCTCTGCATGGGTCAGCCCCAGTGAGTTTGTGGTAAACGGGGCCATATATGGCCTAGGAGGGGAGGGGTGGGGGTCACGCGGTGCCCCCTCCTGCTCTAAAATAGTAATTGGCTTCAGGGAGGTAGAGGTCTCCGGGGCCCCTTCCTTTTCCTTTAATTTCATTTTAGCCCTGGCAAGGTGGTGGTCCCTGGAGCTTCAGAACTATCCAGATGGGGGGGTCTGTGCGACCCCCTCCTTTGTTTGAATACGTCTCGGTGAGGTGGTGGGGGCTACATGCACCACCCCTAATTTTTTTTTTTTTATTTAGCCCGAAGAGGCAGTACCCCTGTGCACCCCCTCCTCCTTTGTTAAAATTAAAAATAAAACAATTTTTAATAGTTAGCATGCCTCAGTAACCTGGCCCACCCAGGTGCTAAATAGAGACTGCTTGTTTTTTAAAAACTTTTTCGGCAGACCCTCTGGATTAACAAAACAAAAATGTAAAAAAATAAAAAATGCCGTGGTGGTTCAAGACAGAAGCTGAATCAACTGTTGTATTAGTTTTGAAAAGTTTGTGAAGATTCGTCAAAAGGCATCAAAGTTATTGGTAAAAAAAATGCTTTTCGTATGGAAGCTAGGTCCTTACTTATCTGCCTGCTGGTAGGTAATGTGTGTGAGTCTGTGTGGGTATGTGTGTGTTAGTGGCAGTATTTATAGTTATAGTGTTTCCATATAAAATTCATTTTTCGTGTTGCTAATAACTTTGGCGCCGTTTGACGATTTTTCATGAAACCTTCCATATATGTGCTCTTTCTTGTTTAGTTTCCCCATGGAAAGTTTAAGGGGGATCTTTTAAGTGGGAATCGTGAAAAAACTCCTTTTCACCATTCGTTTTCCCATAGGCATGTGAGACACAGCTAAATCCTAAACTGCTGAAAGGGTTTACTCCCACATTTTGCAGAAAGCTAGATCTAGGTCCAGAAAGAGGGCGTTTTGTGTAAATCCATTCAGTAGTTTTTAAGGAATTAATTCCCAAAAGCTTAGTCGATTGAGTGATGTGGATGCTGTATGGATCAAGACATATCTCAAGCTGAGATCTGATTGACTGCCACCACCTTAACTAGAAAGTGGTGGTCCATCCTAGGACTCTGGAGTCCCAAACAAAACCCCCAAAACTAAAAGAAAATAAGAAAATATACATATATTAAAAAAAAAACACAGGGGAACAAGATAGGAATTACCCTGACCTCCTAGGCCAGGCCGTTTTTGGCCCCAGTGATCCAATCTCCCAGGACCCAGTCATATATGTAAAGGGGGGGAGTGGCACACGGCCACCCCTCCGGGGGCTGCTTTCGGCCCGGGGGACCCCATTCCTGTGGCCTAGCCTCATTGGTAAAAGGAAACTGGGCACACAGATGATTTTGGCCCCGGAAACCCATCCTCCTGGGCCTGGTCAAATTTGTAGAAGAGGGAAGGCCAAACAGCCCCTCTCCTCATGCCGATTTTGGCCCCGGGGCACACCTCGCTTCCCTAGGCCCTTTTCGGGCCCGGGATGCCATACCCGCGGGCCCGGTCATACATGCAAAGGGGAGTGTGGCTGTACATTCCCCGTATCACCTCGCCCCTCCCCGAGCCATTAGTGGCCTTGGGGAACTATCCCACAGGGTTTGGTCATATGCTATGTCCTGGGGAGCCTAACCCAGGACACAGCGGTTTCCCTGCTCGCACTAGTGTAGACTTGGAAACCTGTGTTTGCTCTCGCTTGGCGGGAGCAAGCAAAAAGTCCCCTCACAGCGGGTGGGATTTTTAAAAATGCTCCTGCCTGCTAGGAGCAGACTTTATATCTGTTCTCCCTGCCCGCAATGCCCTGCCACCGTGCATGGCTGGGGCGCAAGCTATAGGTGAAATAACTCTAACTGGTGAATTTCAGTGGTTTTTAGCGTTGAAAACTTAACATTTCACCTAACTATAACATTACTCTAACCTTTTTTCAGTGAGTGTGTAAAAGGCTATAACACGGTGCCTGTAGTGGTAATGCACTGCTTATGACCTCACGTGTGACATCACTCCTCTTGTGTCCTATGATGTCATTGATGACATCATTGATAATATCATTAATAACATCATGAAAGCTTCTTTTGTGCACATTGCTGTTTAAACAGATGTACCATTAGAGCTATGAAAATAAGTGCAACAGAGCTCTGAATAATATTAAGCGTTCTTTACTGCTTTCATACATATATTTTGAAGGGGGGGACTCCTGGCCTGACTCCTGGCCTGACTGCAGCCCTGGAGACCCACCACCTCAACAGGGTCCCAAAATGCTTTTTTCCCCATGCAGTTTCCATAGGGATTTTTAGACAAGACTACAGCTCGAACAGTGAGACAGAATTACACCAAACTTGGCAGAAAGCAAGCTCTTGGTCAAGAAAGCATGTTTTTTACGTTGAGCGTAGGCGTACATCATCTTGTATACTTTTAAGTATACTTCTCCTGCGTGCTTAAAGACATTTCATTTGTTAATTTCGGTGTCATTTAAAAATCCTTGCTTGCTGGTGGTCAGTCATGCTTCTTTGTTCCTCCTTTTTAAGTCGTGCACGGAAGCACTTTGACCTGTTGTATTGTGGGCTTTTAACCATGGCCACCTCACGGCAATCACTTTCACTAGTTCGTGGGCTTGCTTTTCAAAAATCCCTTGAACGTCATTGGTAATTGTTTTATGTTTGTCGCGCTTTGGGGCGGTTTTGTTACTGGCTTGCAGACTTTTTTTCTTTTGTCTCTCCACTTTGTGCTCCAGGGCAGCCATGGCCCTCACAGCGCCAACAGCGCAAACTCCATCAGCGGTTTTGGAGCGTTGGTCACATTGTTCACACTGTAAGCTAATCAGAGTCATTTCTTTTGGCTCTCCCCTTAATGCTCCATAGCTTTCCCAAAAGCACTTATAATTGATAAATGCTTTACTAAAAAAAAAAAAAAAAGAGAAATCTGCAACGCGGCTTTCCCGACACAGCGAGTCAGCCGATAATACAATATTCGCTGCACTTGCAAAAAATCGCCCCATAATGCTTTGCAAGCATTTTTCTTCAAAACATTGTTGCCCATAACTCAGTCTGTGGTGGTCCTAGGACAGTGGGACCACCACCAAAACATTTAGTATGACACACTTTCTGTTTAGGTCACCTATGGGTGTCCACACTAAGTTAGTGAGGACCCCAAAATAATAACCCCTCCCGTTATTCAGTTCATTTTTAAGCTCTCTTATGGCTGGAACTTTTGTTTTACAGCTTGGAGTAGATGTTGTTCTAAGGGCCTCAGTATTGCAGTAGGCCTCTTAGGCCTGAATATGTGTAAGGCACTATGCCCTCTCTTGTTAAATTTATGGTTGCACTACATTACTTTGTGCCATTATATTTTCATGTAGTTATGCCCTCTAGGGGCCAATTATATGGTTACATGACCAGGTTTCTTACAAATTATATTTTATGTGGTATCCTCTAAGGCAGGGATACTCAAAGTATGGCCCGCGGGCCTCATGCGGCCCCTGTGACCTTTACATGCGGCCCCCTTGGGCAACAGGAGCACTGGGCAGCTGTTTGCTCTACTCCGCACTAACAAAAATATTAAATACACACACAATCATTTATTTCAAACTTAATTGGTGCTAAAGAAAGGAAGTAACTGGGACTTCTGCACTTAACTTTAGAAACGCCTTCATTTTTAAAGACATCTTGCAGCATAAGTGTAAAACTAAGACAGTCTCTTCAAAATTAATTACGTGTATTTAGTTAACATGCAGAACCTTTTCGCCTTAGTACAATTTATTTTATCAGTGCACTGAGATGTATTCCTTTTAAAGTGATAGTTTTCAAACATAAATTCGGAAACAATAATTATTTCCCTTACCCTGAGAACACCGCCAGTAGCAAATTAAAGAGGCAAGTCACTTGGTATGTGCACTTTATGGCTGGGCTGGGTTCCTATCATACATAAACAACATTATAGTTTATTAAATCAAACATAGAAGCAGGTTTTGTGAAGCGCACACAATGAATCATGTATTTTGAGGTCATCCTAAATGTGATAATGCAGAAAAAGGCGGGAAAGTGACACTAAACCATTGCCTAGGATCACACAATTTGGAAAAGTGGGTAAGCCGGGATTAATTCCAGGTTTTCTGGTTTTCCATTGTATATTTCAGCCACTAGATGTATATCCTTTGCTTCCCCTACACCTACCTTGCCACCAATCCCCCTAGTCATCCCACCGCCACTGCCACTGCCCTGGCATCAATGCGGCCCCCAGGCACGTCACAGACCAAACTTTTTGGCCCCTGGGAAAATGTTTGCGAGTACCCATGCTCTACGGGCTGTTCTGAGCATTACAGTCTAGTGCCAAACATTTATTTTTGATAAAGTTTCTTATTAGGTTTATATGATAACTGTATATGTTTTGGGATGATCTTAAAAACACAGTCCACAGCAATGGAGTTGCTGCACTACTTCTCTTGGGCCTCTCGGATGCCTTTGATACGGTTGACCATGACATCCTAATTCAAAGACTCCATGAAGCTGTAATTGAAGGGACTGCTCTCGACTGGATTACATCCTACCTTCAAAACAGAACGAATATTATCTATTCTCCCTCCTTCTCATCCAAATCCTATCTCACAAAAGCAGGGGTCCCCCTAAGAATCACTCATCTCACCTTTGCTTTTCAACATCTACATGATATCATTACCAGAACGGATCAATGATTTTCAACTCACATGCTGCAACTTTGCAGATGACACACAAATACTACTTAAATTGTAATGCCCCAAAGATATTGAAAACTCACAAATCTTCACTTCCCTCAGAGCTGTTGATCAATGGAGCCATCTCAAACTACATGCCTCCAAAACGGAAATACTCATATGTGGTGACTGGAAAAAGTATGACCCACTGTGCGCCTGGCCTGACGATCTTGGACCACCTCCTCAATTATCCAGGGAAGTTAAAAACCTTGGAATTAACATGGACTCCAAGTTAACTAGGAATGCCCAAGTGGACAAATTAGCACGAGCAAGCTTCATCACCTTGAAGACTCTACATCTTCCCCTACCTCGTGTTTCCACACAAGGTGCAGGCTACTATCTCTCTTGTACCTTCCAAACTGGATTATGCCAATGGCCTCCACCATGGATCATCTATATCTATTATGAAAAAATTACAACATATTCAAAACTCCGCTGCCAGGCTACTATTACATGTAAAGCCGCAAGCCCACATCTCCCCCACCTTGAGAGGACTACACTGGTTACCTGTTGCCAGAAGATCCACCTTCAAGCTGCTTTGTACCACCCACAAATCTATACATGGAACAGGACCACTTTTTATCAGAAACAAAGTAACCAAATACATTCAACAAATAAACCTCCGCTCATGATTGGCACTCCTCATTAGAACACCACCATACAGGAAAAAGACGATAGGTGGTACATCTTTCTCTGTTCAAGCAGCCAAACTATGGAATTCATTACCCCCAAATATAATATCCACGGATAACTATCTTGTCTTCAGAAGACTACTCAAGAGTTGGCTCTTTCCTCCATAACCACTATCAAGCAGCAATGGACTGCGAATGCCTGTGTTGATATATATTTTTTTAATCTGAATATGTGTATATTCTAGATATGTATAGTTCTTTAGGAAATGTGTCGCTACTATGTCATAACAATAAATTACACACATACTCTTTAAACCTGTTAACCAAATGTATATTTACTCACGATTAAATATGTATATGTATGTGAATATATATGTGTGTGTATAAACAAAATAAAATCTATAAATAAAACTCAAATTATAAATAAGTAAATTAAAGTAAAAATAAATAATCATGAATAAATTAAAGAAAAATAAAATAATGATTAAAAAAGTATATATATAAATAAAATTATAAATAAACATAATATACATTTACTCTCTTGTAAGCTTTACTGTGTCTACCCATCACCATGTCATGTCTCTATCAATCTATCCTCCATCCCCACTCTGACTCATCCCAAACCCATTGTACTACTTTCATCTCCAAAATAACCCTGCCTAAGCTCTTCCCTCCTCTTCCACATCCAGCTCACCCAAACCTCACTTTACTACCATGATCTCCCAAACAACCCTAATAAATTATCCCTCATGTATCTCACCTTGACTCATCCAAAACCCCTCCTGCTATTATGATCTCCCTAACCCTTTCCACTCTTCCCTTCTCTATCTCTCCTTTACTCAACCCAAGCCTCATCCTATTACTATAAACTCCCAATTAACACTTCTGGATTCTTCCCTCCTCTATCCCTCTGTTACTCTTGTCAATCCAACTAATAAACTCACATATCTTCCGCTCAAATTAACTCATAAAAATATTAAAACTGAACTCTTGTTTCCCTATACTAATCCACCACTAATTCCTCTTGGGTTCCGGAGTTGCGTGCTACTCGCCGAAAAGCGATTCGCCTCATCAGGGGTAGTAAGCGCTATATAAAAACTATTACAATACAATATAATACAATACAATTCAATACAATACAATAGAACTCCCATAGGGAAAGCAAGCATTCGTTATTTTCAACATTGACTTTATACCGTACACTGTATAGGTAGTAGAGTTCACGTTGACTGTGAACCACAGATGAAATAACCTACCCTACACATAATGTTTAATCTGTATAAAGCTGTTCAGAGAAAACCAAGTTTCTCCAGATACACCCTGTTTCATAACTAATGCCCTGCTACTGACTCTCTTTATCACACCTCTGAACCTACATTGAGAAATTAAGTGGATATGAGTGGAAAGTCTATAATGGTCACACGGTTTACACTATGGAGAGGGTTTACTGTATAGCACAGTGTTTACAAACAGTGTAACTCTCATGAGAAATACTCCACAGAGTGTTACAAAGTATCTACTAAGAACACTCTACCCCAAACCTGTCCAAAGAGTGACTGTTCACCAAATAACCAAAGTCTGGAGTTGCTAAATATTCTATCTGCAGCTGTCATACTGTGGTCAAAACTGCACAGATAGCCAATCTTTCTGAAGCAACACAAGCACATGTACATAGTTAGTAGCTGGTGCACACAGTTTCTATGTTAAGTAGAAATTGTCACGCTGAGACAATTCTGTCCAATAACTCAAGGCTGCTTACTATAATTAATATGTAGTACGTAGAATCTATGCTCTGCTGGAATCTTCTTCTGCAGTACCAACAACCATGTGTGAAACATAAAGAACCCAAGTCAACTGTCACCTGCACACGGAGTTAGTCTTCAAATGACATCACTCATGGCATCATCGAATGAGTGTTGGTAGTTTGTTTTGTAGTTTACATAGTGGCAGGTAACTATCAAATTACATTTCTATCTAATTGTTTTACTGCCTGTGTCCAGCTAATTGATATGTGTTCACCAAATGCACGTGCTCCTAATACCCCATTGGTGCATAGAGTTATTGAACATGTTATACATCTTTTTTATTGAAGACTAACACTGTGCAGGGGGCAGTTGACTTATGTTCATATTTTTCCACACAAGTTCTGCAGAGGCATCTGATTATACAAGCATTGTCAAGGTCAGGAGGTCTCACCTATGCAAGAGCTGTTAGCTTTTTCAGTGTCATTTAGTCATGTTCTACAACAGCGTGGCTGATTTACAGCATGACTGAAATGTACCAAAAAAGCACTGTGATTCTGTCATCACTGACCACGGTAGGCAGTGGTACTTTTTTCTTAGTATGGGGCTACTCTGGGACTTCACAAAAAAAAGCTTTCAGGAGCAAATGAAAATAACATTTTGTCAGCAGATGTAAACCAACATCATTAAAATACTCATTTATGCATCAGGTTATTTCTATTAGGGGCAGGAAATGTGAACCAAGGACTGAGGATGCTGGGCAAAACGCAAATTAATCAATAATAACAAAAATAAATAATAACCGCCATCCATAAATGGGTGATAGGACTGTCATAAACTCAAAGTGGTCTGAAGTTGTCAAAAGCCAGAAGGATCATGGCATGGCTGCGATGTAATGGATGAAACTCATAAATACATAAAATGTTTTGAAAGGAGAAAAAACTCACTTGTTTGTTACCTCAGAGCTGAAGTTCCCTGTGTTGGCACTACATGAATACAGCATCAAAAAGTACATGCAGAGCAGGGAGCGCAGCGCCATCTGTATTTTTGTGGCATCTTGAATCTCGCTGTGACTTTGGGTTCTTTTTTCCTGGGGGACAGGAGGGAGGAATCAATGAATTGGGTGAGAGAGGAGATGGGCATGGACGGTGCAGGCAAAAACAGAGAAAGGGCAGGGTGGTTCAGGCAAGCAACAGTGGAGGAGCCTGGTGGGAGGGCAGGGCAAGCAACAGTGCGGGGAGGAGGAGTGAGGAAGGTAGTGTGGGTAAATGGAAAAAAGGTACCTCTAAAAGTAGCAAGCAGTGATAGTACTGAGGTCAAGAGAAGCAGTACTTGGGCCTTGCTCCAGTGTAGAAACAACCACACAAAGAGGTAGCGAAGCACTAGCTCGCTGACCAAAGCGAAGCTAAAAAAAAAAAAAAAAAGAGTGGTGATGAAGACAGCCAGTGATAAGCAGTGGATGGGCTCTAGCCCCCTGTAAGTAAACAAAATGTCTTGTGACATTGCATTGGCTGTCTCAGGCGAGATCTAAAGTATAGGGTGTTGGGGACAAGGAAGGTGAAGTCAAAGAAGTGAAAGTGCCCACCAAGTATACCGAATGGGAATTAAATAACCAACAGTGCCTCCAAAACATTCAGGGATACTAGAGGGAAGGCAGGAGAGTGCTTAAAGAGGGGGTGAAAATGAGTCCTGTCTGATGGGAAACAGCCTTTACCACTCTGGAGCTTTACCACACATGCAAATATTTGTACCTATACTGTGCAGTCCTTTACCACCCATCTAAGTATTTTTTTAATAGAGCTCTTTTTGAGATATTTGAGGAAAAGGTGTTTTTTAGGGTTTAGGGATGGGTAGAGTTAAGGTGATGTAAGGGTGATTTTAGGGATGGGTAGAGGTAAAAGGAGGTGATAGTAAAGTTAGGTTTTAAGGATGCGTAGTGATAAAGGACGATATAGGTAATTTTAGGGTTAAAGGTGTGTAGTAATAAAGCAGGGTAAGGATGATTTTGGGGTTCAGGGTGGGTAAAGCTGAAGAGAAGATTTATTTTAGGGTTTGTAGTTGGTAAAGGGAGGTATGGGTGATTTTAGGGTTTTGGAGTGGGTGAAGGTAAGTTGATTTAAGGGTGATTTTTAGGGTTGAGAGTGGGAGAGGTAAAATGAGATGAAGGTGATTTTAGGGTTTAGGTTGGGTGAAGTTAATGGGGAGGTAAGGGTGATTTTAGGGTTTGGGGATGGATGGAGGTAAAGGGAGGTAATCATAACCTGATTACACAACAACTTTTTCTCATAATGGATCCATGCTGGAATATTCACATCAAATGAGTACAGCCTGATGTCTCAAAACTGGGGAAATAGCTTGATTGGCAGACAAATATTGTTTCTTTATATTTGGGCTGTGTTTATCTCTGGTAATGTGCAGACTCCTAAGTGAAAAGAAAATAGAAAAAGTGATTTAAAAACAGGTTAAAACCACAAACCCTCATGAGGTCAGAAAAACAGAAGCAAAATCCATCAACATTAATAATAATTAGTCCAGATGAACCGTAATCTCTTCACCAGAGGTTAGGCCAAATGGTGCCACTGTGTCAAAATTTAGAATTAACCTTCATTCAAGTTTCTGCAAAGCCTTTTCTCTGTTAATCCCCTCACCCCCACCAACCCATAACTGGTTCAATGGTATCTAATACTCTAAAATGGAGTAGACTCTCATTACTGAAATGCTTCTCGAAAAAATGCTTGCTACGTGGTCCTGCTGGTTCTTGCGACGTATCACAGGGAAAAATCAAACACTATACACAGTACTCATTATTGCAGGTCAAACATATTCTAATTACAAATTCCCTGGTTGTATTGGGGATAATAAAATTAGAGGTGCTAGAACTATTACTGTATGCTTTACAGTTACTGCAGCAAAAGAAACCTGCTCTGTTGTAAACTACTCCTGTGGTACTATGCCCAGAGACCAGATTGTGACTTAAGCTGTCTTTCAGAGAACGGCTCCTCCTGAACGTGATCTGTGACTTTGTACCTTTATATTTGGTTTTTGAGAACATGCCAATGTTTGCTGAGTAGTTTTCTGAACTTTTGGGCTTTAATAGAAAAGATGGGAATAAATCTTACACTACCCTTATCCTCCTTGGTTGGTTTTGCACAGGGATGTAACAAGTGCTGCTTCGTAAGTTGATCAGAACTTACTCTAGCATGTTAAATAACTTTGGGACTATAACCTCTCTCCCTGAATCTCAGCTCCATGAATGTCCTGTCTACCTGAAAGGCATCAGGTGTGCTACAGCCCTTTTCACTCGCAACAACTCACCATAAGAAATACTGTAGATTAATTTTGGAGGATGTGCACTTTTGGCTAACAAAAGGCTGTTCCCTACAGTTGCTTTGCAGAACAGTCTTGTTTCCAATCTCTCATCTACCACTGACCGCTCTATATCTAAAAACTCTGTAGCAGTTTTCATATTACCTGTGAAATACAGATGGTACTCATGGATGTCAAGGGTCGCAATAAATTCCTCAGCTGATTCCTCATCCCCCTTCCAAATTGCAAACACATCTTCAATAAAACGAATCCATAGTGCCACACCTTCCTCATAATTTGCCAGGTTACTGTCCACCTGCTCCTCCTACCAGCCCACAAACAGGTTTGCGTAACCGGGGGATAAATAGGTGCCCATTCCGGTACCCTGTATTTGTTTATGAACCTGGTCACTGAATAGAAAAAAAAATGTTATTCCGAAAATAATGAATCATGTCAATAATCATCTCTGAGTGGAGTAGATATGACACCGGTCTTGTTCTCATAAAGTGCCTGCAGTCCTGGATCCCCATATCATGTCTGATACACGTGTATAATTTGGTAACATCCAGGGTCATCCGGGTGAAGGCTTCCTCCCAGTGTGTCTCTTGAACGATGGTCAAAAAGAGTGTTGTGTCCTTAAAGTAAGCTGGTAAAGATGAGACAAAGGATCACAGGTAGTGTTCAATGTATTTGGATGCACTCTCTAGTAGTGCTCCTTTCAACAACACAATAAACCTGCTTGGTGGATCTGTAGCATTTTTGGCCAACTTGGGTAAAAGGTAAAGGACAAGAATCCTGGGACTTGCACACTTAAGAAAGAGGTTCTGTTATCCCAATTTACTCCCCCGGTGATAAATTGATCCGATACAGATCATCAACATTGATGTGTGTATGTCATTTTTATGATACCCTAATGACCAGCATGCTAGTTTATAGGATAACTACCCTTACATACATATGGTGTAAGCGAGCATTAGTCAGTTTATGCATTGCCCACATGGGCTGGATTATCAGTTGATGTGTGATGGTTTTGGACTACCCAGCTCACTACCATGGCACAATACTAACACGATTAAAATAGCTACTTTTACTGAACACGTCCATTACTTGACAATGCACTGACCAGCATGCTAGAATTTGGCTGTGAATATTGCAATAGTGATATGTAACATCAAGATTACTGTTCCACTATTTAACCGTTGGGTGTGTGGGTTAGGTTGAATCCAATAAAACAGCTGAGTATGCGCATGTATGTTAATCTATGGTGCTACAAAGACCAGCATGCCTGGCTGTGGTTGGGTTATATGAGCAACGGTGTGTAGCTTTAGCATGATGGGCACATGGCATGGCAGTCGTGGTTGTTAGGCAGTCTTTGTGCGATCTGATTGTTGAAACTCTCAATCTATTGGGGTATCCAGATAGGAGTTTATGAGGATTGTTATGCTATGATTAACCATGTTACATTACTCAGACCACAAAAATGTGTGCATGTCTTAATTCTATTGAGAAAGTTGCAATTCACTATAACTTGTGATTCCAATAGGGCACTTATTTAGGAAGTTTGTTTGGCTAGTAGTTTGTCAATTGTCCTTTTTCACGATCGATAATGTACATCACTGTGGGTGCAAGCTTCAAGCCCATAAACTTTTACAAAGGCTACAGCTAAAATGCATCAGCAAAATCTACTTTGTATAATATCTTTCAACAACAGGAATGGCTGAATGACTCCTTAATACTTGGAGGACACTTTGAGTTGATGTTGAGGGCTATCAGAGCCATGCTCAGACCACAGTAACTTCAACCCTTGAACTCTGGAACTGTGTGATTGATATATGTGTGTGTATATATGTGTGTGTATATATGTGTATGTGTGTGTGTGTATATATATTTATATATATATATACATATATATATATATATATATACACATACACACACATCTCAAACATCTTTCTATGAAAGTGAAGAATAGCAGGCGTACAAAACTTAAAATTCTAACTAGTATAAATGGATTTTAACAACAATTCTTATGTGTGTGGCTCTTGTTATGATATGTATTTCAGTAACATCACAATGAAATCCACCCCTTTATTCTGGCCCCACTGAAGCTTCCCTCCCACCTTCAAAGATGCAAGAGGCTTAGTGCAGGAATAGGGATGAAAAATTGTTAAATGTATATGTACAGTTGTTCTGCTATGACTGGAGACCGAGCAGAGAACTGTCATCCAGAGCCCTGACATAAAGGACCTAACTTATCCAGGCCTAAAAAAATAATCATAAAAATTTTACTAGATCTGCAGGTTGATTAACTTGAATAATCTTATTGATCCTAACTTTAATGTATTTGACCCGCAAACACGACTCAATTTGTGTGTTCCTAGGCAAATATTTTATTTTAGTCCCTTTTCTTCATTCTCACATAAGAGTGCACCTTCAAATATGTAAGCTCAGCATTTCTGCAGTATAGAAAACTATTCTGTTTGATTAAATAGACTAAACATTTGCTCCATGTATAATAAGAATCTAGCCCATTTAGAGGGTACACATGATCCATGACTTTTCTCAGTTTATTAATAGCATTGCCATCAGGGCAGGAGTGTTTCTCAGTTTCTGTTCAAACACTCACTTTCAAAGATATATTACTAGCACATGATGTGGTAGCACACTCATTTACAGACAGTAAGTTTCCAAGAAATGTCCAAAAACCTTCCCAGTAACTTGCAACTTTAATGATAAAACTATATAGTGTATTAGCAATCTATAAAAATTGGGTTTAGGAGAACATATTTATCATGTACACATCACCAAGTAAAGTTTTCGAATTTTTTTCATCCCATCAACATATTCGTTTTCATCACACAATTATAAAAAATGGGCTTTCACAACTACTGACGTTTTGAAATGTTTGTACAGTTAACTTGGTTATTCAAATTGTATGTGTTAGGAAAAACCTGACACCATACAACCTTTAATTTCACACTTTTTACAGCAGGTCAGACACTTAACCTTAGGAAATCCTGGAACTCTGCAGGCAGAAGAATAAAAAGGCAAACTGACTTCTGCCCTGAGTCTCTGAACACAGAGTAAATGTGACAGGAACAAAATGTAAAGGCCTCTATATTGGTCCTTTGCTTTCTGAATGAAGAGAGCACCTGTTCTTTGTCAACTCCTGGGGAGTAGGACCTAAAGATAGCTGGACCTGATAAAATATGACTGGGCGAGTAGGCTGGTTATCTGTGCCTCTAGCAGTTCAATTTATCTGGAGCTGCTCATGCCCTGATACAATTACTCTGTGATCCCCTCCTATTTTACCTCTCCCCATTGCTGCTCTGTCCATCCAAAAATGTTTTGTGGTAAGTTGCAGCAATCTTCTTACATGTTGGATTTCAGTGCTGTTCTTGAATCCTCGGTGCAAAATTGCATTTCTTCACACCAGTGGTAGTCCATAATTGTTCCCAGATTTTGTGGCTGTAGTGGAGCTCCACAATCCTGCCTTCACTTTCCCAGTCCACATTTTAAATAGAAACAGGCTATTTAAAATGTAGCAATCGGAATAAGTGGCATGCCTGCTAAGTAGAGTGAAAAAGAAAGTGTATGTGTGTGTGTGTGTGTGTGTGTGTGTGTGTGTGTGTGTATATGTATGTGTGTGTGTGTGTATATATATATATATATATATATATGTGTGTGTGTGTGTGTGTGTGTGCACTTGAATGCTTCTGTATACATGTGTGTATGTATATTTGCAATTATTTTTTGGGGGGGATAAATTCCAATAAAACATATAAAAACAATACAATGTAGCATAAAAATACTGAATTAAAAATAGAAAAAGATTGTATATTCAAATCTATTAATACTTAACATGCAGTCAATACAGAATTTGCCATTCCTTGGCTAAATACCGGCACATGTATGTTGGAATGGTTAAAAAAAAAATTGTATGTACAAATTAGCTGTAAACCTGTGTAATAGTATGTACTAGAATGTCAACTCTGTATGAATTAAGGTGAAACATTGATCAGTGTAAGTCCTAATCTCTTCCTTTAAAGCTGGACAGCATGAAAATATTTACTTACGGCCAAGACAATAAAAGGATTTGTATCCATTTGAAATAGCCTGGGGGCTATTTAATAATGTCTAATACCTAGGTTCAAACAGGAATAGGTTTATGGACCAGAAACCCATCATTCAGGCTGCAAGCTGTTGCTCTTCCGTGGTATTGCTCAGTCCTATAATTCCGGAAAGAATATTTTACAATATCCAGAGAGCCACCTGTTAGTGTGATTTTTATATGGCTTATCCAAGGTATGGTGAGAGACTTTTCAGGCTTTAGGATCTCTATAAGACCCCTTCTGTATGGCATTAGCACTGGAGTTGACCACCGATCTAAAAATAGAAGGGGTTCCAAGGCGGCAATGCCACGTATCAACTTGAACCATATATCAAATAATAATTGTATGATTGGGGTACTTTTTGGAAGACTAAATGAAGGGCTTACTAAATAGTTCTCCCCTAGTGTCAGCTCCTTGTTATTTCCTAGCCCCCAACTTTCAGTCCCGTAAAATGAAGCACTGTGCACTTTGGCACAGCAAACCTCAATTAACAGCAAACAGATACTGGTTCCACCCTAAACCCAGGTTAATGTAATCTTTCAACCTTTGGCAATAAAGAACTCTTCATCCTAAAGCCACCTCTAAAGGATTGATGCAGATTGAAAGTCATATACTTAGTTTTTAACTTGTTTACCTCCAACCGTCACAAACCTCAGAAATCTGTACATTTGTTTGACCTTTTCTGTAATTTGATGTGGTTTGTGAAATCAAGATGGTATCGCCAGCAAATAAAAGGGTTGGTATTAATACACTTTCTATTTTACTGGAGTCATCAGAGTAACCGTTAGGTCGGGGCTAACATGCACCCATATTGTACCCCTCTTTGTATAGGTAAGAGATCTGTAACCAAAACTTTATATCCCCACCGCACTTGTGCTCCCTTTGTGGAGCTTGATAAGGATTCTTAACAGATGACGCTGTATGCCAGTTGACCTCAGGTTGGTCCATAGGCATTGCCTGCTGGCAAGGTTGAACACTGCGCTCAGGTTAACAAACAAGGGATAAAAAAAAATCCCAGCTAACATTGGGTTGCAAACGGTATCTGAAAACATATTGCCCCTCGGTAATAATTTTAGCGCATTACTATCGCTATCCATTCAATTAATATCATCAGAGTCTTCCATGATAGCCCATAATTTTGTATCCAGTATAATCAATTTTGTTGATGCTCCCTCGTCTAGAGACAGTGTATTATCTGTGAGTGTTTGAATTTAAGCAGACATTACACACTCCAGGATGTATAAAAGAGTTATGGATACTAGCTGAATGGCGGCTGCCTACACAAATTTTATTGGGTCAACGCCATATTTTTGTATACCTCTTAACTCATCTGCCAGATCTGCACTAGTTTTTGAAAGAATAGAGAAGCGTCAGACTGGGAAACTTTCTAGGTGTGACACATAAGACTTTCAGAATATAGAAATGTAGTCTACCTAAATAATCAGTAATTGTTGGTTTCAAGGAATCAGTGGAAACAGATCTAACCTTTTTGTTTGGTCACTCTTGCATACCCAAGGTAAATGCAAAAAAGTTATGAAAATGCACTTCCAAAATATTTATTGAAATGATTGTATTCTTGCTTTAAAACAAGTATGAGCTTCTATTATCAGAGAGATGAGACATGTTACTGTAATCAGCATTGTTAAAATGGTGAGCAATATAAACATTTTAATCATGTCATGGCATTCGTTACTCATGTTACCTAACTTTTATCTGTTTCTACCACTGTACTAAAGAGACCATAGCAGGATCTACCAGATCAGTTGTGATAGTCTAACACTCATATTGTGGTCTTAAATGTCTGGAAGCCAATCTCAGTGTTCAGGTTATCTTCCTGAGCAGGATAGAGGTCCAAGTCAGCAGGGAAGTTATATATAGTTCCTTTACGGCACTAGTTATAGTTACTTGAGAACTTTAAATGTTGAATTTCATCATTTTTGTAAATTTAAAGCTGCACTACCTGCTAGGCTTCCACCTAAAATGGTCCACATCCCATACAGAAAGCTACAGATTTGGCAGAGAAGCAGGGACTGGGGGACTAGTAAGGTCAGGCTAATCACAGGTGACAAGGCTGTTGTGAAATAATTATGCTTGGCTTCTGACATTTTTCCTTACACCCCTAACAAGCTCCCCTGTACCTCTGTGTGTGAGGACAGCAACACGCCTGGCTGGAACGCTTCAGACTTCTGGAAGGGAGGCATGGATGTGCTTCCAAGTATGCTACATCTTCTATTCCAGCCCTCCATGTACAACTTATCATATAGCTCTGTATGTTGGCCTTGTGTCTGGTTCCTTGCTATTATTGTGTGTGCACAATGCATTTGGTTGTTTTGCTAGATTATCTTAGACATTTAGCCGCCTATGTATTGCCTGGGGAAGTTGGGGTGCTGATTAAGTTACTCCTAAGCGTGGTCTGGGAAACAGAGTGAGTTCATTTTAAAATGGACCATATTCTTCGAACCTGGAAGGACCCCCACCGTTTTCTTCATTTCTTCCCAGACTGACCTCAAGAAACCCTATTCAATAGTCTGGTTTCTCTGAGCTATCAAAGCCCTCCGAAGTCCCTGTATGTATTCCCATATCTAGGGCACCTGACCAGAGTGTGCGGGCGGTGTGGAGCAACCGTTAATGGAGCGTTACTCTTAAGATCTGGTTCAACCTGACCATACGCGACTGCCAACTTTCGGATAGAAAGGTTACCGTAGGGGTTGCCACCTTAATTGAAATACTGAATTTCCCTTAGAGAAGAGGGGAAAACAGTGATGGGTGGAATTGTTTATTTAGTGCCAGCCACTGGCGATTACGCTGGGTTACATTTCAATGTATCACTCTATTTAACAAGCTGTGGCACTACATACAGGGAACAATTCTATGTACATCAGTCATAGACTATATATACATATACCCCTTCTTTGCTGCAAGTGGAAAAGATTAATAGGCATCTGATGCAGACGCAGACTCTCTCGCTCTAATACACTTGAAATTAGTATCATGTTCATTTATTAAATCGTAATTGTTATTTCCTGGTGTCTTCTAGTTCACAATTTCTTTTCAAGGAAGCCTGTCTGGTAATGATCCGAGACAAATTGTAAAAATATTTGTATAACAGGATGAGATACTTTGCTATGTAGCCTTTATTGGAGCAAATTGGCTCAAGTGTAGTGCAAATTGTTTTTTGTTTTACATTATCCTCGCAACTCAAGGGCAATTTCAGGGAGATGTCAAGCGACATTATTAATTTAACACTTCATTTTTCACGCATTGCATAACAATGGTCTGCATGAAAAGGATTATATAGCAAACCTAATAACACACAATGCTTAGCCTAGCAACATCAAGAAAGTATTATTAAATCAGACGAGTGGGTACTTTAGATTGCAGATCGTACTTTAAATTATAATTGTTTTTTGCTTCCTGGCTCTTGAAATAGTGAGTAGTGCTTACACAGTGTTAATCAGACAACAACCCTTTCGGTGCTATTTCTTCTGCCTGTCAGAGGTTGCTTTTCAGTGTTGCATATCTTTCTTGTACGGAAATTAAATGCTGGTTATTTAAAACATATATTGCATCCCAGTCTGCCTGACTATCCATTAAAGAATGAGTTGCTTACTTCACTGTACAGCCTTAAATCTATGTCACGGCCATGCCAACTCTATGATTTGTATTGTGTCGTATACTCACTCATTGGGGCACTTTCACACAAAGTAGCTATCCAGCTCTTGGGACATTTTTGGAATTTTGCCTGGCGTGGATACCCAGATGTTACAAGGTAAATATGTAACGCACATCCCATGTTGACGCGTCTTGGTCCGCATCTAAGAATTGAAAGGAAATCTTTGTGTGTGGATGCGCATTTCACAATATCAATTCGGATGGCACAACAGACATCAAAGTTGTTAATTGTTGGCCAAGAACATTTCGAGACTTTTTTTTTTTTTTTTTTAAAGAGTGCTTAGTTTTCTTAAATTGTGGCGACTACTTCTTCTTTTTTTCAATTTTTTAATAATAATAACAAAAACGTATAGCCTAATGACCCAGAAAGCTGCTCTGATGAGGTCACACTTTCGTTTCCATCTCTGCTATAGTGATCATTTAATGGTTATAGTTTAAGAAATGCTTTGCTTAGATGACGAATCGAATCCTTGATATCTGTGTCATAAAATAAAGAAACCATATTTGTTCATGACAGGTTCCTAAGCACCTTTACCAGCCTCCTCTGTGTTGATTATTTGGTACTGTACAAACTGAATACAGCTCAATTTCATTTTCAAAACTTGTAAAGAAAAGCTTCAGAAAATTGCTCAATCCTGGACTTTGCCTGACTTCTGGCTTTGTTTATCTGATGTTTTTCTGGAATTAAGCTTGTTTTGGCCACTGCCACCAGGGTTCATTCTTTCAATCTCCTGATCAGCTTTGAGGCTGTTGTAGTTGCACTGCAAGTCCACATTTATGCCAACTCCTTGACTACTGTGTGAGCTACTTGGACCCTAGCTTCTGAACTAGTGATCTATCTACAAAAACACAGGCGCTCTATTTTGATACAATTCCTGTTTTATTGTGAATATTTTATTGTTATTAATTTGTAGTGTAATAGGACTAAGATGTATGAGTGTTCTCGGCATCATGTATATATGCTTAGACATAATCGGAATTTCATTCTGTTTACCCTTCTTGACAGATTAGATACGGTTCCATTTTGTGCTATTATCAACGTATGAAAACAAAATAGTATATTTTGCTGAGCCACAGATACATTTTTCCAATGATCCTCTGCTAGACTTTGTTTATATCTTGGTTGATTATCCATTCAAATTACTTATTCCATGAGTCCTCCTGTTTAGTTTTACTTCACATAAAACCATTAAACATACACCATTTGCCCAACACTCTAGAGAATTTATGAAGGACCCCTTCACCTTTTCAGCATTTCTCTGTCGTTGGTCATTCACCAATCCATGTTTCCGCACCAGTCTTGGAGCCTGGATATTAGTTTAGTGCCCAGATTTTTTTTTAATATCCTGCCAAGCGATGGCCCGACCAGTGCCACAAAATAGCTTTTTATAGTTTGAATGGGAATCGTCCTGATAAGCATAGCAGCCCATTTTTAGCTTTCCATTTTTGTTGTATTTCTGATACCACTGATACCACTGATGCCATTGGACACTCGGACACCTTGTGCCCGAGCTCAGGTATTTCCTGGCACTCCACCAAGTAAGGAAGAAGTTCCCTATCATGACACATCCCCTGAGGCATAAGTCAGATTGTAGAAATACAAATACCTACAGTTGTGTTGCAGCACAATAGGTTCGGTGCAGATGTTTAGGCTGTATCGGCGGGAAATAGGCCTTATAGCTGCCTCTCTGTGGCCCCATTTCATCTTCTCCCTCTGTGGGTTATCCAGCTTTCGTAGCTCTTAATCCCATTTTGATTTCACCACCATTGTTTTTTCACAGGAGGTATTAATCAGTATTTTATGGTTGAGATCGCTTTTTGCCCTACAAGTTCCATCAGTAGTCGGTTTGCTTGAGGGTATTTCACTGAGGATTTTGCATTAATATCTTATAGTTTCCCATTGCATGTTTCAAATTTGCATATTTGGAAATTTGTGATTTACCCATGGCACATTGCCCACTAAGTTTGTCATGGGTTTTTATTTGTATTATGCCCTATATGTCTGCAACCTTAACTATCCCTATTAAGTCCTGTTTCCGAAAACCTTATAGTGACTGTAATTCCTTTAGGATATGACTGGATACGGTCTCAGTTTAAAACAATATTGAAAGGTGACCAGGGTCAGAACAGCTTCATTGGGGACTCCATCTTTGGAAGTAGATGTGGCAGTCTAACTCCTCCTGAAAAGTAGTCATTCTGCTTACACAGGTTTTAGCTGGGGGTGTTAAATGGGAATGTGGAAGTCGTTCAGTCTACGGATGAATGCCGCAGATGTCAGCTGGCAACCAGAGTAAAATCTTTTGAAGGGAGTCTTGGGTTTTGTACCACCCCCTGTATTGTTCTTACACAATTCCTGTGGTGTTGGGACAATATAGTGCTGCCTCCTTGACCTCTGTTCCTATATTCTGAACGCTTAGGTTCAGGCCAAGGTAAGGCCATTATAAGTATATGCCTATGTGTGGCTCATTTCCATATGTCCTCAGCAAACTAGAGCAGCACATTTGATCTTGTTTCTCCCTGCTTGTTGGGTAGAACATCATAGATGTACTGTCCATCTAAATGTATACAATTCTTTTCTTGATATATGCATGGACATTCTTTAGTGCTAATTAAACGGTTTAAAATTCTAGCACACTGTTTCACTGATTCTAGAGGGCTCATTTGACTCCTAATGCTCCGTTTCCCATGTGTGCTGTCTGTCCCAAGCTGGGTGCTTCTAGTAATGGTCACAGAGGGAGTTGGTTGTTTAACCAACCTATTGTAATATCCTCCATGGTCCACCGTCTTATTTCTTTGTGGACCTTTCCTGTGACAACCACCAGATCCTTCCAACTGGTTGTGACTATTGGCTTTGTAGCCATCCTTGGGTTGATCTCAGAGAACCGTGGCATGTAGTATCAGAGCCATCAGAGAATGTCCCCTTTGAAAGAGGCAGGTTTGCTGTGTCTGTTAAAATTCTGTTACGCATCAGGAATATTTTTGTCTTGCTCAAATTTCACTTTGCTAAAAAAAAAAAAAAGCTTTCTCCCTCTCAGGAAGTTGGGATGATTCTCTAAATTTAGGGACATTCCTAGCCTGTGTAGTGTGTGCGTCACTATTTCTTGCCCTCTCTGGAACTGTCATAGAGCTTCTCTTTATCAGACAGTCGCCCAGGTAAACATATATACCCTGACTTCTCAAGCGTGCTACCTCCACTGCAAGACAATATATAAAGACTTTGGTGGCTGATTTTATCCCAAAAGGAAGTACCTTGAACTGGTAGTGACTTTTTCCACAAAACATCTGAGAAATTTCTTGTGTCTGATGCTCATTATCATGTGCAAGTAGGCACACGTGATGCTTATGATCACCATGTTATCCCTTTTTAAGAGTGGGATGAATTCTTGCAGTGTGGACATCTCGAACTTCTCTTTCTTGATAAACATGTTCAGGAATTGTATGTCCAAAATAACTTATACTATTTCATCCTGCTTTTTAACCAAGACATAAACTGAGTGAACTTACTAGTTGATTTCATTCTTTGGCACAGTTTTGTTTGCTTGCTTTAATTGGAGGTTTTCCACCTTCTGTTGCGCGTGAATTAATTATTTTCTTGGTGCAAGCTCCTTCTCTTGGCTGGGCTTCTTCCTCTGGCCTTACATTGTGAAATACTGGAACTGTGAAGTCAGTCTGTACACTGGTCTGCAGTGTCAGTGTTGTTTGTGGTGTACGGGGTTGAAAAAACACCCCTTACTCTCGTGGTAGAGGCAGCTCATCTCCCTAAACTCTAATGCTGCCAGTCCCTTTGCTGTCTCATGTTACTTTCTTATTTGCTTTAGAATTTCCTCTACTGCATCACTCGAGGTTTCTCTGGTAAAAGGCATATTTTCAGTACAGATTCATGTCCTTTCAGGGTGGGACCTGTGAACACCTGCTTGCTTGCTGTGTCCTGTGTGTCTAATGCAATTTTAAGCAAGTGTTGGTTATATTATTTTCCCACTGTCACTGCTTTTGCTCTACTCCTGCGTTGATCAGGAAAATGCTGCTTCCATCTTTCCCCCCGCAGATGCCCGTATCTATTTAGGAGGGCATTTTCGTTAGTTAATTGCTATTGTGTGTCTCCTGCCCTCTCCAACTTTCACCCCGCCATTTCCACTCTTAATTTCCTTGTCTGGTACTGATCCCATGGATTTGGGAGCATTGGTTCCTTTTCTTGCTTTTGACTCTTTAATAGAAGGAGCTATGGCATTGCCCTTTATATAGGAATGATCCTTCGAAGAGTGCTTGTACTTCTCCCTGGGCATTACGACTTTAGAAGGGCTTCCTGAATGTTTCCCTTCACTTGACAGCACTGACAAGTATTGAGAAGAAGCATCATTATGTGCCTCGTCTAGTTGACCCTGTATGTGTTCACTGCTCTCTTAATGGGCTCATTGTAGGTATGGCACTGTCATCTGGGGAAGAATGCCTTGAAAGGTATGAGTGGATATCCTTTTCCGAAAGGAACCCTCCTCCAATGCTTCTAGCTTTTTCTCCCTCTCTGCCTTTTCCTTCATCCAAAATTCATTGAAGAAGTTGTCAAAGGCTTTCATTCTGAACTAGCACTGACATTTTGGCTTTGAGCTGTCATATCTTCCCTTCAAACTCAAACATCCACCAGTCTGTGTCGGGGTAGCCTTCCTGTTCATCAGTACGGCCTCTTATATCTTCAGCTTTTTTTCCCTCCTCTGATCTGATCCTCTTTTGAAGTAGATCTGGAGTCTGAGGGCTTACTCCCAGCAGTGTTGTGTTTCGACCTGTGGAACTCTTTCTCGGTTCAGTCCTACTGTGGGTGTGCGGCATCACCTGCATCCAATTGTTATGCTTTTTCCTCTTGGCATCCTTCAGCTACTCTTTCGAGGTCAACAACGTCCTCCTCAGCATTGCATAGTTCACCTTGAGCTACTTGTATTTCTTCAGGGTTTCCCTAGTCCCTCGGCAAACCCAGGTTTTTAAGAGAGGGTATTGATGTGACTGTACCATGGTGTAATGTGCTTGTCTCAGCTCTCACACCTCTCAGATTTGTGGTTTTTAGGCGCAAACAGGTTGCAGACCTTGTGGCTTTCCTTCTGGGGAGACACGTGGTGACATTTTAGGCAAAACCTAAAGGTGGTATTTTCTATCTCTTTCGATGACTTTTATTTTTCTATCACACATCTTGTGACCTACGTGTTCAAAATATGAAAAGCCTAGATTTTCTGTTTTCCTAGGTACTTAACACTTGTCTTGACTTTCACTGACAAGTCCGTTTTTCTACTTTGATTTTCTTTATTTTCCTCAGTGTTTTTGTCAGCCTATGTTTTGACTTCCAGACGTGCTTCTTGACCCAGTAGCTGAAGGTGACAACCACGCATAGGGACTCCAGCTGATATCACCGGGGATGGGCATGCCACCATATGGTCAACAATGGCCAAACAGGGGGAAAAGAGAGCTAAGAAAGAGGCAGTTATGGATCTACCCTTTAGATGGCGGGATAATGAACAGAATCTCAATCCAGAAATAATTCATGCTGCAAAAAACACAGTATCCAGCAGAAAATCATAGCAAGGTTGGGCAAGTTATGAAAGCAGACTATATAACACATTAGTGACACAGTATGTATGGTGGGTGTCATCTTCACATATTTGGATACATCTCAGAACATTGTACAAGCAAAGGTTATTTTGTTTATTAGCTTTTTGTGATTGTTTATTGATCCTTTTAACTGTCAGCATGTATATAAAAGTTTTCTGGTTATGAGCCAAGCTCTTGCTTAACAAAAAGTGCCTTCAAAAGACTTATGATGGCATAAACATCTGTAATTAGGGTCATAAACCTAGATGCCCAACAGACAAAATGTTAACGCCAGACGCTGCACCCAATGCGAGGGCCAGATCGTACTCTCAGAACAACCGATGTGCAGTGCAACACCAACAGGTAAAACGCACACTAGGGGCAGCCGCATAGGCAGTCATCCCGAAGCGGGACTTGGGCAGGCAGGCTCTGCGGTCATAATGAGCCCCTTGGTGTGGAACAGTAATCCTCTCTGAACCAGGGTTGAGTTCACAAAGCTAAGTAATGGAGGTAGTTAAGAGGAAGAGAAGCAAAGCCAGCAGACTCAAAGCAGCCACTGTAGTTTAGCCAGTGTTACTAAACATAAGATTTAAATAGTGCTAGCACAGAAACTTAAGTTTGGGGAAAAAATAACAAGTGCCGTTTATTCCATGTCATAATTATAGCCCTCTGTTTATTGAAAAACTTACCCAAATCATATCCCTTGCGTCTGGGATAAAATATGTTGGTGGTCTGTCAGACAATGAAGGAGGATGGGAAGTATTTTGTATCTATAATTGTATTTGGAGGGCACTGAGCACACTTAACACCCGGAGACCTCTTGACACTGGATTATGGGGTTGAGTGAAAAGCAGAACAAATGGTTTATGGAAATAGCCAGGTTTTCATGTCCTTCCCAAATGAGGGGGGCTTTGTAATGCACTGCAAAGATCGAGGCATTGAATTCCAAATAGGAGCTCTAGCTGAAGACTGAAAGCCCACTTTCTGCCCGAGTGGGCTTTCTGAAAACAAGGAATACCATGATGCATGGAGGCTGACAGGCGCAGCCTCCTAAGTAGAGTGTAGTGTACCGTTCTGGGAAGTGAACCCAGGGGGTCTTACCTTTAAAGTGTGCGGTGAATAGCACAAAGCACCTGAAAAGTGACCTGTTACTGGATATGAAGTCAATGTAAATCATGCAAAACAGTTCTGGTGGTGATAAAATGGGAAGCCTCAGTTTCCAGATACAGCTTAAATTTTGACAGACTGCAAGCAAGGCAGCTTCAAGAATATGATGCCCAGAAATAATCAACTGCAATAGTCCAGCCTTGAACCTCAAAATGCTACCACACAAGAATGCCTGTAACATATCAGGAGCAAGGGCAGCACAGCACAGGGTGAAAACATATCATATGGAACATGGAAAAGAAAACTTGTGAAAAAAATTGCTTATTTGCAGAGCTGCATCAGTCTTGATGCCAAGGCTCTTCAATGTTGCCAGAGATTCAGAGTATCACGGGTAATTACAATTTTCATTTTGTCCGTATTAAGTTTAGGTCAGTAGTGTGTCATCCAGTTCCGCACTTCTAGAAGATATCCTTGAAGGATGGATGCATTTTTTAAGAAGCGATTAATCTAATAAATAGTTTGGTGTTGTCTGCCCTTGAGAAAACATGTAGTTCCTGAGATCGGACGACCAAACAAGAGGATTCAAATAGCGATTGAATATATAAAGTGTGCCCTGCTTTTAGGGATTCAGCAAGTGGGGAACAGAAATCCCTGACTCAGTTGAGTGCGTCTACTTAAGAATGAAATAAACCACTCTAGCAACTTATTCTTAAAACAGGCTGATTTTAGTTGAAAAGTGAGGATTATGGTAAAAAAATGCAGTAGGCAAGTCTGGAAGAATTAAGACACTTAAGCAGCTATTATCCTGGTGTAGATGGATAGTATACCACGGATAATAAAGTTCGTTCACTACTGCGGTGGACACAAAATGTAGCTTTCACATCATGCAGAAGGATATGAGCTTCCAGAAAGGATCACAGCTGATTGGTAATGCAAACCTTAGCTGCAGCTGTGAGCACAAGAGGCTAACGTTAGTCAGGAGTCAAGGTCAGACTTTTATTTTAACAATCGCATTACTGTACCTTATCTGAACATATTTGGAACTTATCAAGATGAATTGAGTATCAAATAAACAAATCCTGGGGGAACAGACATGAGGCTTAAAGCCCCACCAGCAAACTGTTGTCCCAACCTAGTAAATTATCCATGTGGTCTCTGTTACCTCATCTTATAATCATGAAATAATAGAATAGCCCTCGGACAGCCCCTGAAATGAAACTGTAGACGAGTGGTTCCCAACCTTTTGACTTCTGTGGACCCCCATTTTATCATTACTAGAACCCAGGGACCCCCAATGAATCATTATTAGAGACTGGGGACACCCCCACTGAGTCATCATTGAAACTGGGCACCTAATCTGTTAATATTATTTAATTTTCTAAGCAGTCATGGACCCCCGAGGAAGCTTTGCGGACCCCCAGGGGTTCCCGGACCACAGGACGGGAACCACTGCTGTAGACTGTTGATAAAGCACCTTAGTATCAGAATATGTGAAATGGTAAGGCTAATTACCTAACATCCTGAACTGTGAGAACTGCAGTTCCATCCAGATTTTTTTCCTACCTGGCTTTGGTGTTTCCTTCAAAGATTCCAAAGAGTCACACACGCCAAAGGGGTGCACATGTATTTTTCTGAAGTTTCACTGAACACCACCATGTTTTTTTGGGCCAGAGGTGCACCGAAAGTGTACCATCACCAACAAAAGAGGGTCAGCCATTGGGGTAACTATAGAGTTAGTGCCTCAAAGTCCTAACTCCCAGTCTCTGACACAATCTCAGTCCATCCCTTAAAAAAAAATAGTCACAAATCCTTAAGGAAAGAGAGAACGATGATGACTCTGTTTTTTAAATATTTGCTTGAGTCTTAGGAGCATCTTATCCATCTGGATCTCCCAGAGACTGGGCCCCACCAACAATTTTGGATATCAATTGCTAAACATCTATCAATCCTGTAGTGGGAGGATGAGACTTAACACATCTGGCAGAGGTGACCGATTTATCATAGCAACTTGTAGAACCATTTAACTTGCATTAATTTATAGTAACTTGTATATATACCACAGTCTGTTGCACTTTTGCTATGTGTAAGTGAGCGCTGTAAACAATGCAACAGCCACTACTATCAAATGTAAGGGTTTTCAATTTACCAACTCTTAAAAGGATGGAAGAATGAGTCAAACTTTGTGATCTATTGAATGACGGACACTTCAGTGGGTAACATTTAACTTAAGGGACATGACATTGCTATGTAAAAACCCTTAACCAAAAATACAAACTGGTCAGTAAGTCAGACCCCGGCCAGCGGTTGGAAGGATATATGGAAAGCTAATACTCCACCACATCAATGAGTGGACTGGGCAAAAGTGTTGCCCCCAATCTGGCTTTGGAAGAAGGGTTAGCACCAAAAGTAAAATGTTTGTGGTTTTGCCTGGTTTGAGGTGAACATACACAATCAGTATACCTTAGGTTTCAAGATCTTAGGACCACATTTGAATTAATGGATAGGAAACTATGTTAAAAAAACAACCTTAAAGTACTGAATCAATTGTCAGCATGGCCCAAAATCTATAATCAGGACCACTGTAAATATGCAATTCCATGGTTGTAACATTTTCATCTAAATTTGAGATTGACAGCACTTCACAGATAATCCACTGTTCGAACATCCAAATCTCAACCCTAAAATGTTTCTAGCACAAATTTATCATAATGTATTTTAAAACGTATCGCACATTGCGCCCCACAGATTCAGATTCTTTGCAAATTTTAACTGGCTAACATTCAGTGGGTGACTGTACTATTCATGTGTTATAGTAGTAGTAATAAGGTGAAACTTTCGCACATAGCACATTAATGTGTTAAAAAGACAAAGTTGCAAAGCATTGCATACAATGTGCTGCTTTATGTAGCGAAATTTGCCTATACTTTGGCATAATTTACTCATCCCTGACACACAAATTGGTCGTCATACGTGGGGATAGTAAGGAATTGCCTTATAAAAGAATAATACCATTTGTGGGGCTTCATGCTAAAAAGACTGGAATGTCAGGGTAAATGGTACGCATCTGCACAGGTGGACTCAATACAAGGAATTCTTGCAAGGCCTGGAAATAGATGATGGGTGAACATTGGTATGATTATTTAATAATAGTAATGATTAATAAATAATAAGACCTCAGCAATAATCTTGTCTTCTGTGAGTGGGAGAACGTTTTCCTTTCTGGCCTAGAAAAACTCTTCCTATATTGCTTCATAGTGGATTCATATTGTGAAATCCATTTGATACTGAACAGGCAGGGCTGTGTGGGATCAGGGAGCCTTGTGCCAGGAGGCCCCATGCCTCTGGTGGTGGCTGCAACGCCAGACCATCTTCTTGGTTGTCAATTACCTGGTGATGTCCCTGAATGCCACTTTGGACAAGATAAGCAGGCATAACTAGTTACATCTCCATCCTGAGGTGTCATGGGGGGTTTTGATAAATGGGATATGCCCAGGCTAGATCAGTTTGCTTCTGTCGAACATGTGATATCAACAGTTGAAATTATAATTTTATTTTCGCAGGTTGGAGATGTTCATAATTTAATTTTGTATTTAAAAGTTGAAGCAGTGTCCTAGAATTTAGTACATATCACTTGATGTTTCCTGCTACTAATGTATCTTTTTTTGTCGGTGCATACCAGTGCTTTAATTGAGGTCACCATTAGTGCGTGCTGGATTCAGTTTGCTGTGCCTGTACTGATGAATCCTGCTAATGACACCAATTTATTTTTAGCCTTCAATTTTAGATCACTTTACATGTATAGACTGTTTCCCAAATGTAATTTTAAATTTAGCTTTGTGTCTGTGTGTAGATCTGCTAATATTATTTCATATTCAGTTCAGTCCCAGACCTTCTGAGTAGGCATTGTGGACTGGACCCCATATTACAAACTAGTGGTCTGGGGCGCCTCATATTAATATTTGATTTTTGTCGCATTCTTTGTCTAATAATTACTAGAGTAAATGTTTCTGATGGTCATTTTGGCTCCTCTCATTATACAAATGACGATTTGTTGTCTGCAAGGCAGTTTTTCTTTTTGGGACATTTTTTTAAAATGTATTATCCTAACTGTTATTGTCTCAAGCCCAGAGTTAAAATCTGAAACCCCACCCCAAAAACAACTCCCCCCTCCCCCCCCCCCAAAAAAAACCTAGTTACATCCCTAAACTATTTAGAATTTTAGTTAATTTTTATATTTGCCACATCAGTGCTTTTGATTCAAGCTTGCTCTTGTGATGTATTTGTAGTTCTGTACCTTTCCTATTCAGATACTGCAGAATTGAGCTAATGTGCTTAGCGGAAGAACCACTGTGACTCTTATAATTTTGCTGCCTGCTATTTACGATTTGTGACATTTTTAGCTTTCCTGATCCATGATTTGCTCCTGGCAAAATTGCAGGTCTTGTCATAGACTAACACAGCAAAGGAGTTCTTAATTAGACATTTATCATGAGATAATCATATCTTATGGTGCCCGCAGGACGCAGAAGGCACTTGGCGCCTGGTCCTATCGTGGAGGCGGTAATGTGGTAGCATGCTTTTCCGAGTAACACATTTTTCTCCTAGTGTAGGTGGAAAAATGTCATCTAAACCTGAGCTTCGTTCACTGCTCATTTTTTTTGGATTAACGTGTCCCTAGGGACCAATTGCAATACAGACAGAATGCACCGCCAATCTGTGATGCCTTGTTTTTCGCAGATTTAATTTCCTGTGCAGGCCTTGATCAAAGTGTTGTGGCGCAATATTTAAATTTCCGCTCATGTGCCGACAACCTCTGAACAACACATGAAAATGCGGCATTTGCAGAGGTTTTGTTTTTGCCTTTACAAGCATTTTTTTTAGTTGTTAATGAATTTGGAATTGGAGACATTGAGAGTGGATGGCATGGCGCTAAGCAAAGCCTGACTCGGAGAAGGAATCCGTTGTAATTAGAAAACAAATTAGCTCAGAGCTGATACTTTTAAAGACAGCAGTTGGATTTTACTAATAATTTATGTGCATCATATGTAGTAACAGCTGTTTCAAGATATACTAATTGCCATCGTGCAAATGAGTTACTGAAAAATATTTTTCCATATTGCATGTTGAAAAGCCTGTGTGGATGGTTCTCGCATCCGGGCCATCAGTTTTCCCTTATATAGGAGATGATTTGCTCATTTTTAAAACCGACCTAGCTTCTAGTTGTCGGCAGCGATACCAGCCTGTCAAGCTGCGCGCTGTTATTCTGTTTTCTAAAATAATAGGATTCTGTTTTTCGTGAGTTAAGCTCCATCCAGTTCACCCTGTGACGGCAGTGCAGAGTGCATAGCCCTCCGATGGAAGGGGCTATAGATCCTCGCCTGATTACAGCGCCCCCAGGTCAGCACTTCTATGCGGTCAGACGCCTCCTCCCCCTTGTGTGTACACCGTCACAAATCGCCGTCTGCGGGGAAAGTCCGATTTCGAGAGGAGCTTTGGCGGAAGTAGACTAATTGGGTGGGGAAACATTTTACTCTGTGTGAACTAGAGACCTGCGCATTTACCATCCCAGGCTGTGTTGCTCGCTGTGGTAAAGTGATCTAACATATTTCTAAAGTCATTATGCACTCCTCCTGGACTATCTAAACAAACTGCAAACACGCCCCGTCCACATTTGTTTGTTCTGTGAGAGTTGCAAGTCATAGTTTTTGCTGTTTATCGCCTCACCTACTCCAGTTCAGCAAATGTGCCTACATTTACTTCAGGGCTCTCATTTACTACTCGGTGGGTCAATAGATCAGTGTGAACTTTTTCTCCATACCTATGTGCAGGGCCACCTTTAGGGCAGTTGGAGTAGTGCGGCCGCACTGGGCGCTGACCTGGAGGGAGTGCTCTGTGTTTAGTACTAATTTAGGATTTAAAAGCACCCACTTCAGAGTTCCTTGTGTGGCAGTGTTTAGCGAGCAATAAAAATGTCAAGATACATCTTGTGATGTTACTGCTAGAGAGAGAGAGATTGAGAGAGAGGGAGATTGAGAGATCGAGAAAAAGAAAGATAGGAGTTTTGTCCAGTGGCAGTTCTGACAAACGTAAAGTTGTGCAAAGGGTTAATATGCCGGTTGGAAAGAGCAGACCTGTATTTTATGAGGATAGCTGAGTGGATTAATAAAGCCAGACTTTACCTGCGCTTTAAAACAAATGAAATGTATGTTAGAGAGTGGCTACGGAGAGATGATTGGCACTTTTGCTGGGTGGTAGTGAGAGCATTCGTGGAGGAGGTCACAGGGGTGTGGGTGGGGGAGAGGGAGGTGGGGGTCATCCTATGACACCATTGTAGGAATGCAATGCAAAAAGTGAGATTATAAATTGTTTTGCCCCAGGCTCCTACTGCCACCCATCTTGGATGCACCGCTGTCTGGTACCTTTTTTTCCATCAATAAAAGGAGCATCGTGTTAGGTGCAGTAGTTGTCTAAGTGCTGTGGTTGTCAGGAGAACGAGGATTCCAATAGTTGATATTCTATGTGGCTGCAACATGTACACTGCGTAATCAACGGCATATAATGGCATGATACCAAAGATTTTGAAGATTCCTCCAAAAACAACTGTTTGGTGTTCACTGTCAACTCATCCTTGTTGCAAAACAAATGTTAAGTGGTTCGAGGTAGATGTGACATGGCTTTCTCCCTTGATAATGATTTTGGTGCTCAGCAGGTGGCATTCTGTAACTTTATTCAGAGTATGAGAAAGACTGATGAGCTTCTGCATCTACAGTCCAGCAATAAACACAATTCTCCTCGCCTGTGCTTGGCTGGATCACAGCAAATCGGAGCAAGCCTCTTATTTGTGGTGTTTCTATGCACTCTCTTTAGCTTAATTAATCCTTCTTGGTGCAATATCCTTCTTTTTCCTTTGGAATGTAATTCTTCTACTTTTAGCTTCTGTGGAAATCATGAGAACCTGCATCTGTCCCTTCCACTTAGTCTTTACATTAAGGTAGTGTTTTCCCTGAAAAGAATAAGCACTATTTTAACTTGATCTTTATCTCATTTGTCTGTAAGGATTCACGTTCTCTTTTTTGGTACATATTTACGCAAGAAATGCCCACACACCCGTATGTCCAGTGCTATATGTCCTGTACTGCATGCAGTGCGCCAGTCTTCAAGGATTTTTCTTGCACGAGGTCTTGACAATGGCTTTTCACCTTGCCCACATTCTCTATTTGCATATAAGGCCTGGGACTGGGACAGCTACTCTCGTTTCTCTTGCAGCTGCATTGATAATGTTTTTACAATGTCACAGTTCACTGTAAAATTCAGGTCCGAGGACCGATGATTCAGAGAATTGCATATGCTCACCATCTAGAAACGCCACACTCTCTAACTGCCTTTGCGGAGTTTGATGGAATAATAGTGGTGCTAACATGTTATGACTTGGGTATGCATTTGTTGTACATTGTAGCAAAATGCCTTACAAAGAGTGTCCTCCAAGAGTGAAGAGGGACACAGTTGCCATGTGTTTAATCCTTTCCACCATACCCTTCATCTGATGTCTTATTCTGTCATTATCACAAGTTTTTTTTTCTCATTTCCATTACGTATGGTCTCCCTCATATATCTGGAGAATGGGATTTGTGTCCTCATAGTACCTATTTTGGGAATAGTCCTCTGCTCCTTAGATTTATCAGTCTAGCTGGTATCCAGGATTTTTTTCTTAGGGCAAGCCCTTAACATAGCTGGAAAAGGATGAGTGAACAGATCTAAGTAGCCATTTTCAGGAAGTCTGGGGTATGCTCCTACTGCAGTGCCTCTAGTTAAGTACTGTGGTCCTATATGAAGGATACGCATGAAGGCAAATACCTAACCATAATGAAACCTTTTAGTCTGCCTTTGACTTGCTCATGCAGGAAGCACTTTGGTTTGTGTTGTACTGGTATATAAGTGGTCTCATGCGCTTGCTTTGGTGTCTATGTAGCCAAATGGGCTAGCCGCCCTTCTTGCAGTGTGTTTTATGACATTTGGGACAGGTGCATGTTCATACTTCCACTTATACAACACCAGATGATCAGGATCGGGAAGAGATTGGGCGACTTGTTTCAGCTGTGGTAGGTTATTCGCAGAAAATGTACTTCATCTGACTTTGGCATATTTTTCACTAGTGTGGGTAACTAGTGCAGTTCCTGCTTCATAGCAGATCTTTAAATAAATACACAACAGTCTTCTGTAAAGTGTACTGGTAAAGCAAATCTTTTGAATGTTTCTTGGACTGGAATTCATGTTCTAACTGAATGAACCCTGGGTCTCTTGTAGCATCCGTTTTTAGGGTAGAGCGTGCAATCACTGTGTCCCTGTTGTAATCTCTCGGAGGGCTTTTAACCACGACCATCACTTTCATTGGTTCGTGGGCTTGCCTTTTAAAATTTGCTTGATTTCATTAGTGAAAGATATGCATACGCCAAGCCTTTTCCGGTGTTTAGCCCTCCTGGAGAGCACCAGCCAACTACTGAAAACACACGAGGCTCCACGTTTTCCGTATGGTGTCTGGACTATTTTTTCTCCTTATTTCGTAGGCAACGCGATCTTGCTGGGCGGTAATCTAGGTATTTCATGACTACCAGCTCCTTCACGAATTCAAGGTTTTACACAGCACAATCGCTCTTTTTTTTATTACTATGCAAAGGCTAACCTGCACCAGTCTTTTTGTTCTGATTAGTCACCTTCACTCTCACAGCGTGGCACTTTAAATCCGCTCCCTTATGTGAAATTGTATTCATTTTCATTTTCAGTTTGTGGCAAGAAAAGTCTGGTTTGGAGTTTACAACACTAATAGCTCTAACTCGAGCAAACGTGAGACCCATTGCATTGCAGATGCTTGTTTTCACTTCTCATTTGATGATTCTGTAATTGAGCTGGGCCAGATCTGACATGCTCCCTCAGTGCCATGCACTGTATCTCTTCCGTGTGCAAGCTCTCTTTTTGCCAAATTTAAGGCCAATGGGTGTTTGGTCTCTTTTTGGATTTTGACTTCTGCTAAAGCATTCAATCATCTCCATTGCTGGTATATGTGATGAAGTAGGTAGAACATATTATGCAAGTGGCTGCCACAAGACCAGATGGGAGACTAAAGGATTTCAGTGCTTTTCTAAATGTATGAAGAGTCGGTTTTAATCAAATGTGTAGCGGAACAGCATGAAAGAGCTGGACCTCAACAATTTGCTTATCTCACATTTCTCTCACCCAACCACTTCTCCAACATCTTTAAACGGAGGGACCATTGGGAGGTGTTCAGTTCATTAGACTTTACTTGGTCTAAAATATGACCGTAAAAGCACAAAATAAATACATAAAAAAACAAATCAAACAAGCATTATCAATATATCATTCCAACTGGTTAAGAGACTAAAAATAATAAATCTTCATAAATCACACCAATCGTTTTATAGAGAATATCACCTCTTTAGTTTTATTGTGGCAATGATTTAATTAAGAACAGCAAAAGAGATTAGTGGGGAGTCTGGGCATTGCAAGGTCATTCCTTCTCAATAAAATGAAAAATGCTCATTGGCTAACAATGGGTGTAAGAAGCAAAGCCTTTGATGTGTGGTACAAAGTGCAAAAAATAATAATAAGTGCATCGTTATTTGAGGGGATACAGCATCGCGAGGACAGCACGTGAGAGAAGGAAACCAGGTGCCGGTCTCAGGGAATACAGCTAAGAAATTAACCGTGTTTAGCCATAGCTCAGTAAGATAAAATCTATGTGCAAAGTCCCCAACCCATAACAGGTATGGTTCCATCCCTAGGGTAGACGTAATTGACATTGCTGAAGCCTTATCTACCAACTTAATAATTTTGCCCTTCACATATTGTGTTTATCCAGGTGCTTAGATTTAGACCCAACAGATATGTATCTAAGATTCAACAATCCTCCAGCGCTCTCCTGGAAAAACAGTCTTGGGCGATTCATAACTTAACCCACAAATGGAGAGGAGCCAGTCTACATTTGTCTTCCAAAAAGCCCATGCCCAGTTCTAGATGTGAAATATAACTTGAGGTACATTTTGCAATGGCTAAGAGCCTACACATACATTCTTTTCTCTGCTGCCGATAGACCCCCAACAGGGACATATCCCCAGACTCCTGCTCCATAAGTGCCAACTGAGAGGCACTTAATTTTATATAACTGGGTCTTTTGTTTGAGTGGATTATTATCTACCTTTTTTGCAAAGATATGGATTGACTCACAATAAGCCCCCATCGTCTGTATTATCTGCTTAATTAGCTTCACCCACATCTTATTTCCTTTAAACAAAATGTCCAGATAGTTGAATTGAGATTTTAGCAATGGGAGACGTCCCAATATGGTAGCTTTTAATACTAGTATTTTTTGGGCTGCAATTCAGGATAAAAGATTTTTGGTGATTAACTTTAAGATTTAGATTAGTCCTAAAATTATTAAAACTATTTAAAAGAGTCTGAAGTCCATTTGCAGTCTGGGATATAAAGACTGTGTCGTCTGTGTATAAAAGTATGGGGACCAATCAGGAATCAACCTTAGGAAGATCCTTACTATAAGATCACAAGAATGCATTTAATGAGTTTATATAAAACAAAATCATGAATGGTGTCAAGATACAACCTGCCTTACTCCTCTAGAAACATTGATAAAGTGTGTGCAATCACCACTTTGGGTATAACGTACTTTCGTTGATGTATCCCAGTGTAAACACCTGACTAGGTCCAGCAAATGGGGATTGACGCCCACTTTTTCCATTAGATCCCACATCTTTGCCCTATGTACTAGGTCAAACGCACAGGAGAGGTCCATAAAAGCCAGCCTCTTCTGGCTTTGACTTATTTACCCATTAGTAAGGACAGGTTCAGGGCCTGCTCTACTGTACCTAGACCAGACCTAAACCCATATTGGACCGGTGAAATTAAGGCATTAGTCTTTGCCCATTACGCCAATTTACCTAAAGCTACATGACCTAGAATTTTTGCTGTTGAATCTAATAGCAAGATAGGGTGATAATAAGCTGCGAGTTTCCATCCCCTTTTCAAAGAAATCGGCACTTATATGGAGTCCCTCCAACAATCGATTGGGCCCACCTTAACCACTGCTCGAACTACATTTGTAATTAATGGAGCCGCTTGAAAGATGAAAATTAGCAAAACACAAGAGTCTGGCTGGCCCCTCGGGACCGTTCGTGTCACACAGGTTATGTTTAGCTTGACTTAATGAACTATTATAGTTCAGCCTGAGAATCTTAAAGGTATTACGACACTGCATAAACAGACAGTGAGAGTGTTTTAGAATAACCTAGGAAGTTGCTTTCTCAGACAAAGACAAAAAAAGCATGTGTTATTGTTCAAATATTCACTCTACACAGTTTTTTTCAGTTCACCTCAAATGTTGGTCAGTCTAGTCACCGAAAGGTCACCTATATAATGACCCATGATTTAAATCCTGACCAAAACCCATATTTATAAATATTTATAGTAAGACCATCTTTCCATGACCTTTATTTTCCAAAGTAGTGTTTGTTCTCAAACGGAAAATTAAACCACAGCCCTCACACAACACATCCCAGATGTCAGAACATACAAAAACAAAGTTAATTTTATATTTTGGCATCTATTTAATTGCTGAAGTGAAACAATGTGTCTGGTTCTCAAAAATGTTTTTTTTTTATATTTAAAGGGAAATCGCATAAAAAAATCATAATTACCCACATCCAGCTATGTATAGCTTTTTATCTTACATCTGATTTCATTTATCATCCACCTATGCATTCCCAGATTGCTCATTTTATTATTTAGAACTTTTTCCAATGTATCAGTCAAGGACCTTCCTCTGAATGTATTCAAGAACATTGCTTTGGCCATCTTGGCGCATTAGTACGCCAGAAAAAAACAGCCAACGTTTCCTTTATATGTATTTTAATGTTATGTGGAAAATATTGGAAAGGCCTTGGTTTTGTATTGTAGGTGAGGCATAAAATGGTTTAAATGCAGTTAATTCTACAGATCATTTGTAGCTCCACTTTTCCAAACCTATAGTGATCTTCGAACAAGGCATCATTGATGGAGGGAAAGGCTTGGGGGAAAGGAATCTGGAGGGGATCATTTTCAAAAAGTCAATACCAGACTTTCCCCCTTGTAATTCTTGCTCTGGACAGTCGAATGCACCTCGTTAGGTCTTGCCTACTAGACAGCACAGGGTGTTTGATTGTGAATACCTTATTATGAAGTTGCAGTGGTCTTGCAGCCGTCTCATTGCTTACCATTGATTGGTTTTATCGTCACTCTCATTTGCTTGCTTCTTGTACAATGGCTTGCTTTCCTCTTCTTGTGTTTCTTACTCCCTGGAGCAGAGCCCCTTTACAGTACTTTTGATTGCCTGGCTTGTATCCTTCCACTGCTCACGTTTAGGGAAACCTTTTTTTTTTTTCCTTTGTTCATCTCTCCAAGAGAGGCATGTGCTTTTTGTATCTGTCCCTTATATGCCTCTTCACCCCTTAAGTATTTGTCCCCTGCACAGTGTTACTTGTTGCTGTCCCCACCTCCAAACATTAGTGTTAGCACACTACAGCGCTTTGATGGTGCTGAAGCAACGGCTATCTGATGCATTCACTGAAATGACATCTGAAGCAGTAGGTGAACTTTCCATGACTCTTCTCCTGGAAGCCCATAAATCTGCTTCCTCACCTGCTGCAATAGCCCAAATAGCTGAATTGTGTGGAAAGTAAATTAGGCCTTGGCAAGCTTTTCCCCTTTACATTTTGACACTTTTTTTTAATTTGTGTTTGGTCTCCTGAGGATAAAGTATTTGAAAAATAAACCATGACATTTATGAAGATTGAAAACATTGACGTGTGCTTGCTTTCCTCCAGTATTTTTAAATGTTTTTTACTTTCATTAAAAAAAATATATATACTTTACAGAAGAACATAAGCAAAGCCAACAGCTGGGCATTCGTACAAGAAAGGCACAACTTATTGGCTTTGCCAGTGCTTTTTTTTTAAATTTACTTTTAGAGGGATTATGCTGTGTACGCAGCAGCTGCGTAGTATATAGAAGACTTGACGTGGCAGGACACCCGGTGTACAAAGTTGTGGTGGTAAATGATAGACTACATTGTTGAATCTTAAGCATGGAAGGTGAGAAGTGTTCATTTTAGTTTAATTCAGAGATAACAGAAGGTGAATGCAGGATGAAGAAATGACTGCTTCAAAGGAAGCAAAACATTGTCACGTACCTGTTAACTAGTCCTCGTTTAGCCATTGCCATCTTCTTTAGCACTCATTCACCTTCATCGCAATTAAATTGTCTTTATAGACTTCAGTGAAGTGTTGCCCTCTTTTCAAGCCTATATCACCCTCCAAAACTGGTAATGCTGCTTTCATTTTAATGGCATCACCCTTAATAGAGAGTCAGCTGGTCAACAGGTATGTTGTCAGCTAAAATGGCAAAATATACCAGCAGTAAGCCTATGTTTTCACTGTCAGCACTGCGGGTTAGCAAGTTTGTGACTTATCTGCTTCGAATAGATACATAATGGAAATAAAGGTGCGTCTAAGTGCAGTTTGTGCATCCAGAGGACTCTCAGTTAAATTTATTTAAAAATTAAAGTGCATAAATCCTGTTTGTCTTTGTGACCGAGAACGATATCAATATCAAACAGGACTGGCGCCTACGTGGAGTCTGTGGGGTGTTTGGCACTATGTAGCTAGAAGTGCCATATTTATTTGTGTTGTGATGTGTGGTGATCATTAAAAGTGCATGTAATTCGTTATAGCCATCCTTTCCCTAGCAGATACTAGAGAGATCTTTTCTGTTCCGTAAATCATGGTATTTTCATTGGGATTGTTCTTGTTATCACAGGAGTGACAGCATTTTACTTGACGTGCACAACCACCTGCAAATTAATGCACTTTACTGCCAAAATTGGTGTGCCTGGTCTTCTGGGCCTCTCCTGACATACACAATATTATACGCATTACCACCACTACATGCATTAGCAAGGACAGGCCTATTTGCTTTGCCAGGCCCTGATTTATCTTTAAGATGCACCTGGTGCAAATGAACAATGATTCGCATTGAGGGAGAACTTCTTAATACACCAGAGACATCTTATGGTGGAGGTGACCCTGCCGTTAATAGTGATGTTTGTGCTGCAGGTGCTACTTGATTACAGAAACCAATACAGGGAGTGCAGAATTATTAGGCAAGTTGTATTTTTGAGGATTAATTTTATTATTGAACAACAACCATGTTCTCAATGAACCCAAAAAACTCATTAATATCAAAACTGAATATTTTTGGAAGTAGTTTTTAGTTTGTTTTTAGTTTTAGCTATGTTAGGGGGATATCTGTGTGTGCAGGTGACTATCACTGTGCATAATTATTAGGCAACTTAACAAAAAAAAATATATACCCATTTCAATTATTTATCATTACCAGTGAAACCAATATAACATCTCAACATTCACAAATATACATTTCTGACATTCAAAAACAAAACAAAAACAAATCAGTGACCAATATAGCCACCTTTCTTTGCAAGGACACTCAAAAGCCTGCCATCCATGGATTCTGTCAGTGTTTTGATCTGTTCACCATCAACATTGCGTGCAGCAGCAACCACAGCCTCCCAGACACTGTTCAGAGAGGTGTACTGTTTTCCCTCCTTGTAAATCTCACATTTGATGATGGACCACAGGTTCTCAATGGGGTTCAGATCAGGTGAACAAGAAGGCCATGTCATTAGATTTCCTTCTTTTATACCCTTTCTTGCCAGCCACGCTGTGGAGTACTTGGACGCGTGTGATGGAGCATTGTCCTGCATGAAAATCATGTTTTTCTTGAAGGATGCAGACTTCTTCATGTACCACTGCTTGAAGAAGGTGTCTTCCAGGAACTGGCAGTAGGACTGGGAGTTGAGCTTGACTCCATCCTCAACCCGAAAAGGCCCCACAAGCTCATCTTTGATGATACCAGCCCAAACCAGTACTCCACCTCCACCTTGCTGGCGTCTGAGTCGGACTGGAGCTCTCTGCCCTTTACCAATCCAGCCACGGGCCCATCCATCTGGCCCATCAAGACTCACTCTCATTTCATCAGTCCATAAAACCTTAGAAAAATCAGTCTTGAGATATTTCTTGGCCCAGTCTTGACGTTTCAGCTTGTGTGTCTTGTTCAGTGGTGGTCGTCTTTCAGCCTTTCTTACCTTGGCCATGTCTCTGAGTATTGCACACCTGGTTCTTTTGGGCACTCCAGTGATGTTGCAGCTCTGAAATATGGCCAAACTGGTGGCAAGTGGCATCGTGGAAGCTGCACGCTTGACTTTTCTCAGTTCATGGGCAGTTATTTTGCGCCTTGGTTTTTCCACACGCTTCTTGCGACCCTGTTGACTATTTTGAATGAAACGCTTGATTGTTCGATGATCACGCTTCAGAAGCTTTGCAATTTTAAGAGTGCTGCATCCCTCTGCAAGATATCTCACTATTTTTGACTTTTCTGAGCCTGTCAAGTCCTTCTTTTGACCCATTTTGCCAAAGGAAAGGAAGTTGCCTAATAATTATGCAAACCTGATATAGGGTGTTGATGTCATTAGACCACACCCCTTCTCATTACAGAGATGCACATCACCTAATATGCTTAATTGGTAGTAGGCTTTCGAGCCTATACAGCTTGGAGTAAGACAACATGCATAAAGAGGATGATGTGGTCAAAATACTAATTTGCCTAATAATTCTGCACTCCCTGTATATGATGTGGAGGGGGATCATGGGGAAGCATGCAGGTGAGACTGTAAGAGACATTACATTATGCAGTTTTGTTAAACTTCATATTTATTTACATTTTTCGGGCACATTGCAAGTGCAACTGGACTTACAACCTAGGCAGTGCTTAATTGGTGAAAGAATGAGTGCGGGTGCCCAAAGCTCTTCTCAGTAGGCCACTGCCGGTGCTATTAAATGTCTGCATAGTCTTGGTTCCACCTTGTTTCTTTTTCATCCCTGCACCTGACACACTCTGCCCTTTAACTCACTCTTTCAAGTTCTTGCTTTTCTCCCTTTGTGAGCGATTTTCCGTCTTTCCACTTGTGTGTTTTTCTCTCTCTTGCTCATGGGAAACATGAGGAAAAATAAGTGCCGGCCCCCACAAAAGAGTGCCTGTAGTTCACACCAGCAACTACTGGCTCAAATTAGGCACTGAACCTAGGTCTCAAACTGACAAGACAGTAGGTCCTAAAACCTGCTTGGATTTGGACAAACATGTGGGATACCTGTTCCTTTCTGTTTTTTATGCAATTGTTCATTTAGAGAATTTTCTCATCACATCGAACTGTTTTAAGACAAATTGCCTCTCGTTTTTTAGGGTCGAGCCTGTGTCGCTTGCACATTCATTTCGCTAAGCGAGACGCTTTAGGAATTAAAAAGGGCTCGGAGCTCTGTCCACGTCAGTGTCTTTCTTTGGCTCGTGGGCTTGCCTGTTAGAATCTGCTTGATTTCATTAGTGGAAGGCATGCCTACATCATGCCTTTTCTGGTGGATAGCCCCCCTCGAGCGCATCGACCAAGTACAGAAAACATGCGAGGCTCGCTGTTTTCCGTTCGGCTCGTGGACTACTTTTTCTCTATTTTCCCAGCGCGATCTCGCTTGGCAGAAGTCGATCGCTTTACATAATATAGACCCTGTTACACAGCTAATTGCACTTTTTCCGGTTACGTACATAAATGCACTTTTGCCGATAGGTTTCATTACAGGTGAAAAGTCAGGTTAGGAGTTTATAACGCTATCAGCTCTAACACGAGCAAACTCGAGACCTGTTGCATTGCAAGTGCTTGTTTTTTTTTTTTTTTTTAGCAGATCATAATAGTGAGTCTAATAGTCAAGTGTTGTAGAACTTGGCTTTGATTTGCGTCTTGAATTGGACGTATGGTTGCAAATCTAGATTATCCTGGAAACAGTCTTTACAACACAGTCTTTACCACTCAATGCCTTACCACATAGGTAAGTATTTTTTAAATATTTGTTATTAAAATGGTTTAGGTGTGGGTAGTTGTAAGGGGTGGTAACAGTAGTTTTTGGGTTAAAGGGTGGTAGTGATGAAAGGAGGCAAGGGTTGTTTTAGGATTAGAGGCTGGTTAGGGTTAAAGGGAAGTTAGGGTAATTTTAAGGTTAAGGGGTGGGTGGAGGTAAAGGGAGCTAAAGGTACTAATAATAGTTTAGATTGGGTAGGTATAAAGGGAGGTAAGGATTATTTTAGTGGTTAGGGGTGAATAGAGGTAAAAAGAGGTGAGGGTAATTTCAGGGTTTAGGGGTGGGTAGTGGTAAAGGTGGTTAATGGTAATTTTAGGGTTTGCAGGTGGGCAGTGGTAAAGGGAGGTGTTGGAAATGGCCCTTTTTGCAGGGTTATCCCAAAACATTTTGATTCTGACCTCTTGTTTTTGATCATGTGCTGAATTTCATTTTTGCTGGTTTTAGGACTCTGGGCACGTCACCGCTGCTTATCAGTGTTAAAGTGCATATGCTCTTTGTCTAAATTGTATTGCTGATTGGTTTCCCCAAGTTGGCATATTTGATTTACTAGTTGGTCCCTAGTACAGTGCACCACGTGTGCACAGGGCATGTAAACCAAATGCTACTAGTGGGCCTTCAGTACTTATCGTGCTACCCACATGAGTAGCCCTGCAAACATGGCTCAGGCCTGCCATTGCAGTGCCTGTGTGTGCAGTTTTAAACTGCCATTTTGAACTGGCAAGCGCACCCACTTTCCAGGCCCAAACCGTCCCTTTTAGTACCTGTAAGACACCCCTAATGTAGGCCCAAGGCAGCCCCATGGGCACGGTGCCGTGTATTTAAAAGGTAGGATATGTAGTGATGTGTTTTACACATCTGATAATAAAATAATGCTAATTTTGTTTTTCACTATTGCAAGACCTCTCTCTTTCATAGGATAATATGGGGTTTGCCTTGACATATCTTTTAAGTTTAATTTCTCATTGGGGGCAGAGGGAGATGAGGATTTGGGGGTCACTGAACACACAATTTAAAAATACATCTTTTGGTGAAGTTGGTTTTTGAATTTTAAGTTAATAAATGCAATTTTTTAGAAAATGAGCATTTTCTTGCTTAACCATTCTGTGACTGTGCCTGTCTGCTGAATACACGTCTGAGTCAGGATGACAGTTGGGCTGTTTGTGAATTCACTATAGACAGTCACACAAAGGGAGCTGAGGTGTGCCACTGCATATCCTGATGGCCCATCACCGGGCTCATGGACCTTCCTGAGCTAGAGTGGTGGGAGGAGCTTACACTGGCACCTGAGGAGGGCAATGCCTGTCCTCACACAATGCAGCCTCCAAGCCCCTGGAGGGTGTTTGGGGCCAGGGCAGGGAAAGACAGGGTCTTGTTTACTACAGATGTTTCTTTTTGAAGTTTGCCTACTTCAAAGACAGAAATGGGTATAAGTACTGGACCTCTTACACCACATAGTTGGAATCCTTCTGGCCTGAGGAAGGTCTGCCAGAACAAAGATGTAGGATGGACTGCAACCCTGTCTGTTGATTTGTTGGGTTGGCCTGCTGCTTGCTACTTCTGTTGTGGGAGTGAAAGGACTGGACTTTGACTTTCTACATCCTGCTTCCAAAGGTTCTTCAATGGCTTGGACTGAGCTTGCCTCCTGTTAAGAAATCTCAGGGACATCAAAGACTTCACCTGCCAGTGTCTGGGCTCTTCTGTTGAGAGTCCTGACTTGCCTAGTGGTGCCAACTCCATTCTCCTGGGCCCTTGTAAGAGCAAGCTGCTGATCTGAAGGAGAAACTACATGCATCAGTGCACCACACCGGAAGAATTGACGCAGCGTCTGTCTCGCAGCTGAAGAATCAATGCAGCACCTACCCCCAGGCTGGAGAATAGACGCAGCAACTGTTTTGCAGTTGCAAAATCATTGCTGTGCCTGTTTCACCGTGATCCCATCAACACAGTGTGTCTGGATTTTCCATGCACCATCCCTGGTTTGCCAATTTTTTTTTTGTCAATTCCCACTCCTGAGCAAGGAACAGAGGCCCCGTCTCCGGAAATTGACTCATCGCCTTGCCTGTAAGGAAAGAATCAATGCATCACCTCCCCTGCCAGTAAGTAACCAAAGCATTGCTTTGCTTTTCCGGATCTTCACCTCCCCTGTGGCCTACACCGTTTCTGTTTTTGATGCTTCCCAGGTACTTTATGCTAAAGAGCTACTTCCATTGATTCCTATGGATTAAAACTTGTATAAACTTCTAAAAAGTGATCTCTTGGCTTGTGTATGTTGAATTTATGTTGTTTTGGTCTTGTTTTACTTAGATAAATACTGGCTATTTTTCTAAACTAGTGTGGAGTTCTCTTTTCTGTTTTCACTGCGTTACTGATTGTGTGTACAAATACTTTGCCTCTGAGGTAAGCCTGACTGCTTGAGCCAAGCTCCCAAGAGGGTGAGCAGGGGGTGTCTTAGCTGTGTGTCTCCTTTACCCTGACTAGAGTGAGGGTCTCTACTTGGACAGGGTGCAACCCACTGCCAAATACAGACCCCGTTTCTAACAGGAGGTAAGGGTTAGTTTAGGGCGGCAGTGGTGAAGGGAGGTGAGGGTCATTTTAGGGTTGTAGTGTGTTAAGGGGAGGTGAGGGTATTTTTAGGGTTTTGGGACTGGGTAGGAGTAAAGGGGAGATAAGGGGATTATTGTAAGGTTTGGTTTTGGTAGTGCTAAAGGGAGGTAATGGTAATTTTAGGGTTTAGGAATGGGTAGTGGTAAAGGGAGGTTAGGAGTATATTAAAACATGAAATATATGGGGTTTTACCCCCAAAAAGAAGAAATAAATATAGTCACTAAAAAAAGATTAAAGTAATGTTATAGTTAAGTGAATGTACGTGATAACAATAACGTTTTGAACAAAAAATAAACACAGAAATTCACTAGTTGTAGTTAGCAGCGCCAACTCTAACTTGTGCCCCAGCCCTGTACTGTTTTTGACCGCACATATGCCATCACTCATAACATGTTCTGTGACATCATTTGTGACATCAGGCTGCCAAAGTTATTAGCAACACAAAAAAAGCTTTTCCTATGGAACAGCAGACCTAAGTATAACTACATAGTGGCAACAGCCACTATATAATTAGTATATCTATATATCTATATCTATATATATATATATCTACATAGATATATATATTTATTTATTCATTTATTTATTTTGGCCTTCTGGTGATAGCCAGTATATAGTCCTAGATAGGACCTACTTTTCATGGGAATAGCATTTTTTTTTTGCCCATAACTTTGGCGCCATTTGACAAAATTTTCAAAACTAGTTTGCCACTCAATTCAGCTGCTGTGTGGAAAGTGTTGGGGTGATATGTCAAGTAGCGGCCAACAAAAAGGGGTGTCCCAAAATGTGTTTTCTCCATGCAATATCCTGTAGGAATTTTAGACACGACTACAGCCCGAACTGCTGAACAAAATTACATCAAATTTGGCAGAAAGGTAGATCTTGGTCCAGAAGGCGTGCTTTTTGTGAGAATCTGTTCCGTAGTTTTGAAGTGTATTTTATTGTACATTAAAAAAAATATATAGAAATTCAGTGGAAAAAAAAAAAAAGGTTGCTGGCCGTTATACTTAGGTCCACGTTTTACCCATTAAAAAACCATACGAGTTCAGCTGTTAGTTATATGAAGAAATTATAATTTGAGCTGTTCAGTAACTTTAGGCCACAAGTTAGTTTCTTCACATGAGTATAACTACTGGACTTCTGTGGATTTTTACAGGTAAAACGTGAACCTAACTATAACTAACGTCCCTGTAACCTTTAGGGTTTTTTGTGTGAAAAAAAATATATATATTTTTTTTATTTATTTATGCACACACATAAAGAGGGAGACGTATGTATCCATATGTTTCAGAGGGGGTTCCCTTCCAAAAATGTATCTAAATTAAGTTAGTTACAAATACAAATTATAATTATTTACCTTGCGTATACTTGCCAATGCATGGTTAGATGCATCTGTGTTGTAAAGGTTGTGTGAAAAAGGCATGTGTGATAATTGCATGCATTTTTAAATCACGCGTTAAAATAGTTTCTGGTAACCTGCTTTAAACCTAATGACCGTAATCTTACTTGCCATTTAGTGGGATTATCTCGCACACGTGGTCACTTGGTATTTACAAAATGGGAATGTACGAGTAGAAGAGCCTTTCAACTGCACCACTAACTGGAGAAGGGAGCGCCGATTAAAACATTATCTAAATGCTTTGTGGTTTAAGGATTTGGGGAGGAAACGAGACAGGAGATTGAAGTAATTTTCCAGGCTCTCGCGATCAAATTTTAATGTTCCTGTCCCCTTAAAACTGACCTAGCGCTTGGGTAGGCTACGCAGTTATGCACCATTTTCACAGGTGTTTCCTCCTTGCTACATACAATGTGAGTTAAAGGCAATCATACATATTATTAGGGAGTAACACTTGTACTACATGGTCAGACCAAGCACCACTCTCGCCCGTCTGATGAGCGCACTGCCCACAGACACCTTTAGGAGGGCTGAGGGGAGCACGCCAGGGCTGCAGTCCCATGCTGGGAACCGGAAACGAGGCTGGATACAAAAACACGACACAGAGGTTTAGTTATGTTAAAAGAATTCAGGGAAAGTGTTTACAATCACCCACAAAATATTGTTCAATGATGGTCTGGTTGTAGTGCGATTACTACCCCGACTTTAAAAAAGCAAGGCCGCGTTCTGTTCTATTCCAGAAGAATGTTTCTTGTTTTCCAAAGTATGGGTTTCAAAGGTTTTACTTGTGTATTTCATTTACTATATTTATAATCCTCCGGGGCCTTGTCAGCAGAAATACCTCCCTTCACGCATTACTTCAGCTTTCAAATGGAAGTAATTAGGTTTTCATGGTTTCTAAATTAGCTGAACAAAACGCTCTGTAAATTTCCCTGGGAAATGCTTTTTATCACGCTAACTAGAAAGTCACAATTCTGCTAGCAGCGGTTGTGTGATGGTGGGGAAGAAACCCTCCTACCGATGTTTGGGGAAGGGGTCGGTGGCATGTGGTTACAGTGTGATAAAATGCAAGTGTTATTTTTAGGTCAAAGCCTACCAGACAGTGCAGCTTGTGGGCATTGTGAAAGCTTCCCTTAAAATGCATTCCGCAAGTTGCTTACTATTGGCTCGGTTTGTTGCAACTAATTTTTTCTTCCTTTCTGTTTGCTGGCTTTTTGTTTTAGGCTTTCCAGCAAGCCTTTGTCCCTTCCCTGGAGGAAATCTTGCTAACCATCCTCATCATCAGGGGGATTATACTTACTCGGACTGTCCCTACTGTTACTTGGGTTAGCCTGTTGATATCATAAAGCGCCTCCTTCCTTTCTCATACCGATATTCCTCTGTCCATTACCACACCCGTAGATCATACATACCTCTGGGCTGCACAGAAACATTTTCTACTTTCTCGATTTACTTAAATTTATATTTAGTGCTTATTGCCAAGGGCGTTGAAATCAAACTTAGTGACAAGGTTACTGTGCATTCTTCCCCACTTTGAGTCATGTTTGAAGCAGTTAACACCATAGTACAGGAAGGGCGTAGTATTTATCCCAAATCTGAGACATATATTCCTAAAAAGTAATTAATTATTCATATTGATCGTAAAAATGGCATTCCAGACACGATTTCCTTTTGAAAAGCCTCCTGCAGAAAGTTCTGGTAATAAATATAAAATAGAGCTCAGAGACCTGAAGCTCATTCTCTGTCTTATTGCCGAACAATGTTCTGCTGTCCTCCGGTGTGACAGTAGTCACTTTTGTACACTGCTGTCTGAGGTTCATTTGCTCAAGCTCTGGGCAATTATACTAGCAAAAAGTGCTTCAGTCGCGTCCCATGGCTGAATCCTGGATAGAGAACTCTGCAAAAGCCGCATGCACTGTTCAGGCCTGCAATGACTAGTTATGCGATAGTCCTGGATTGTGCTCCTACATATTCCCCTCAGCTCGTATTTATTCATTTCTGTAGCATGGAGCGTGGTAATAGTTTCTTTCGCATCAATACCCCTCAGCAAGGATAATTAATATTTGTTAAAAAGTGGGTAGCCCAATTCTTCGTTAGCACGTCCGTCGCATCCCTTCTGTTTGCCACACGTGGAATCCAATAACTTGGCTACATACTTGACTTCTTTACTTTGGGAGATTGGCTTGAAAAGTACAGAATAGTGTTCAGCTGCTGTGTTAAGGTAAAGTTCACTATAGGACCTTTTGTTTTTCATGCAAGTACCCACATTCGTTTTTATTCTGTTTTCTGCAACGTCATTAGTTGAATATATTTATACACGTTCCCATCTCAGGGCTTAACTTTTTTTTAGGCTTTTGCTAATGGTTTTCTCATTGCTTACATAACACACAAGGTTATTGTCGCTCAGGGTTTGTGAAGAGATTTTGTTTATTTTCATATGCATATTAGGTATTGAGCACAAGTATTATTATTAATCCCTTTTCCTATATTTGATGTACATTTGGTACGTTAAAATGTACTAGGAGTGTACGGACCATCGGCGTACTTGTGAGCCAGGCCTTCTGCAGTGACCAAATGGTATTTTAGATTAAGTTTCAACTGGACATGGGCCAATTATTCCATTACTTTTGAGTTTAAAAGAATTGAGAGCGGACTGTTTGGACCAATGTTAGAATATAAGTAGCAAAGCAAAATCAGTCCTACGTCTGCTGTATGTTCTTATGAAGATAAAATGCAGTTTTCTGCTATTTGGAGTTAACATCTTCTGAATGCTGTGCATGTGGCTAGCTACATTAGTGGCATGGATTTTAATTCTCTTGTTGCTCACCTTGTAGAGCAAGGACTGATGCACGTTTCAAATGTTTTGCTCTTCTTTGCCTTTTTTCCTTCTCTCTAGAATGACATATATCCTTTCCTTATCTATTTTTTTCTCCCTCCCACTGACCTGCTCTGTCTCTTCACTAATGTAAAAGTTCCAAAAGTTAGTTTATTTACAGTTAAATAAATAATCACAAGGGTTATATTTATTTGTATTGTTCAATAGAAGGTAGACTGACACTTATGTTTTGAGTAGCTATATATAAGAAACAAAATAAATAATTTTAATTAGGAACCTTGTGATGCACCAACAGTCACACACTAGTTGTTGTGGTAAGATGTCAAATATTCTAAAGTTGTTGAAAACTCCCCATCTTGGTTAAGAGCCAGGGACCTATGTGAGGTGTTTAAGCACAGGAACAAAATTAGGAGTTTTTGTCAGACTAAACAGTTATACAGTGTGTGTTCTCTGGCAGTGAGCATGTTGGAATCACATTCACACTTTGTCTGCGTCATCTCTTGGTCCCCACACTAGGTTTGTGGGGACCCCAAAATAACCCCTCCCACCTTTGTGTCTTAAGTTTTATCATGGCTAGGACTTTTGTTTCACAGCTGGGAGAAGTTTTGTTTTAAAGGCCTTTTTTGTAATATTGCAGTGGGCCTGCTAGCCCTAAAATCGCCGACTAAGGGGCTAAGTATATGGTTACACTGAATAACTTTCTCCTGTTTTATTTTCGTGGGGTTATGCCCTCTAGGGGCTAACAATATGGTTACATAACCATATTTCTTACAAATGATATTTTTGTTATGGTGCCCTCTAAGGGGCTGTTTTGAGCATTAATGTCTAATGCTAAAAGTTTCTGATAAAGGTTTATATGATAATTGTATATGTTTTAATAATTTTCCTTATTACAATTATGACCACGAGTCAGGCCAATTTACCATCCGTATTATACTAAGACTGTTCGAACACTCAGTATGTTTGGGTGACCCTTCTAGTTTATTTCTCCTTTGTGGCTGGCTTGTGTCTTTTTTTTTGGGGGGGGGGGGTTGGGGAGAATTGTGTTAGCAAGCCAGCAACTCTGATGGTGGGGTGGTGAAAGTGGTATTCTATTGCAATTAGCATGGCAGATTTAAATTAGGATGCTAAATGGTAACATTTTAATTTTTTTGCGACAGAGGGAGAAGGTAAATGGAAGTGCTTTACTTTTATGCAGGGCCACTGGAATTACATGGCAAGAAAAGTCGAAATTATGAGGTAGGGTTGACCAATTAATGTGGCAAGAAAAGTCTAGCTATGCCAGTAGCTCAAACTCAAGCAAATGTGAGACCTATTGTATTCCAAATGCTTGTTATGTTGAGCTGGCTGTTTGGTTATCAGCTAACCAAGAACTAGTTGGCTTGAGGCCCATCCATTCTTTACTTACCATTGGTTGATAATAAATGACTTTGTCACATTTTCCTCATTCTTATTCAACGGCTTGCTTGGTCCACCTTGTGTTTGTCCATCACCTGGAGCATAGCCCCTTTTTATTGTGTGCTTCCGTTAATCACTTTTGGGGAACTATTTTTTTTTTCTCAGCATAAGACCTTCATGAGAAAGCAAGTGTTTTCCAGATATATCACTTGTTTGCGTATCCCCCAGCGCACTCCGTGGTAACCTCTTGTGTGCTTCTTTCCCCCACACTCAGCCTTTATATCTCTTGTTCATGTGCTAATAGCCCCCGTGCCCCGTTTTGCCTTTGCCCATGTTCTTCCCCCTTTGCTCCATGGTCCCTGTTTCGTGTGCATCTGCCCTCCTTGTTGCTTCCCACATCATGCACTTCTTTTCCCCTTATGCCCCTCCATAAACGACCCTAACACGCTGTACAGCATGAACAGAAGGAATTGGCATAGCTGGGTGTTCTCAAAGATAAGAACTTTTGGCTTTGCTTCCGCCTCACCTGTGACCCGTCATGGCCACTAGTCCGCCAAAGTGCAGTTCAGTCGCCCAGATACCTAGTGGCTTAATTTGTCCAATGTACAGACCTGCCCCCAGACTCATTCCAGTCTTGTTTGGTTCAAGCCGCTCCTTCTGCAGTTTTACTTCTAAACCTTGCAATAAGAAGCATTTACTGCTTTCTTGAACACAACACTACAAAAACTCTGCGTGGGTCCAGATTTCTTTTCTCTACACAAATGAAAGTAACGTTTAGTGTATTTCTGCAGTGATTTGTTAACTCATTTATAACTCAAGTGATTTATCTGACTTGCGTGTCCTCAGTCAAACTTCATGGTCCTGATGATGTCCCTTACACATCAAGGGTTGAAACACTGCCTGCATCATACAGCCATAAAGATATTTTCTGAAGAATAGTATACATGCACTGAATTTGAAGCCTTACGGATTTTACTTTTAAGTGTTCTTGATACCTCATTACTCAGTATAGATCACTGTTTTGGGCTGTACCTTTCACCTTGTAACACTGTTGCTACTCCTCATACTGAGCACAAACTATAATGCTAAATATATATATATATTTATGTTTAACATGGTTTTACTTTTTCCAAATGGTCTTTGTTTGAATGGTCTTTCATTTTCTACAATGTTAGTTTTGCCTTTGCAACATCTATTGTTGGTGTGATATACTGATCATATCTGATAGACTTCTAGTTGCAGTTTCCTTACCTCAGAATTTACCCCAGGCATCAGACTGGATCTGGAGATTTTTCTTCAAGCAGTACCCTTGCGCGCCATCAGGTGGCGTCGGTTGACTCCACGTCCATCGTTGGTGTTGTGGTTGCCGTTATGTCACAATCGTATATAGGTGCTACCCTTGCGCTCTGACATCAGGTCTTATTTTTTCACACCAGTGTACGCTCAAATCCGGAGAAGAGCTACCCTCAAGTGCTTTTTGACTGACTTTTTTGACCTATTTGGTGCATTGAGATGTCTTCCCACAAGACCGGATTCAAGCCATGGAGCTCCGGCCACCACATGATGTCGGTGATGGATCCGCACCTCGTGTGCTTGTGGTGTCTGGAGTGCGACTACGAGCCAAAGTCGTGCTCTGAGTGCCAGGCCATGAACCCTAAGGCTCTGAGGGAGTGATCCCTAAAGCTCATGGCGGCCTGGTGCTCAGCTTCGTGTTGCTCATGGTCTCGTTCGAGAGGAAGGTCACAAGACCGTTTACAGAGCCGTCACCACTCGGTCTTGTCCCACACCAAATCGGCAGGACATTTGGGTCACCAGAAGAAGTCAAAGAAGGCCAAACATTGTTCGACTTCACCCCGTCGCTAAGACGATGAGGGAGGGAGCGTTGACGCTTTAGATCTGTCCTCTGAGCCTTCGTTTGGGTCAGCTCTGCGCTTTCCAGAACTTCTGGGAGCCCGGAGCTACCTCTGCCCAACACTGAGAGTTTTATGAGGCCATGTCCCTCATTGTAGGGCAGTCTGACCCTCCTGTGATGGGTTCGGGCCCAGTGGGGTTGGAAGGAGCCCCCTCAGGTACCACGCTGGCAGATTTGGCTTCGGCGGGCACCCTATGATCATTACCGGATATGTGCCGAAGCCGTTAGTGTTATCATGACCTTCCCTGGCACCGGTAAGGACGTCAACACTTCTGACACTGGTCAGGCCCACAATCCGCAACCATCCCATACTAATTCTCAACTCTGACCTAGAGCCGAAACGACAATGCCCGACACCGAACCCATCTTTGGCGGGGACTTTGTTCCACAGATTGGATCCTGACCCTTATGCCTATGGGTACAGGTACAGTGAAAGTATGGAGGGGTTGCTGGACCCTTTAGAATTCCAACTAGAAGATCCTGAAATGGACTAGGCTCAGGAATTGGGCAAAGCCAGTGGTCTTGACACCTCTGACGCTGGCATGCTTTTCCCCCTACAGTGGCTACGGAGGAGGGAGCCTCGTATTCAGTGGTGGTGAGAAGAGCAGTCGCGGTCCTGGGTCTAATCTCCTGACTGAGGTGCTTCAGCCTGGGGCTTCTACGTCTGAAGCCCTGTTACCATTCATTGAAGCCCTTACAGTTGTCCTCCTGGTGATGTGGTCTAAACTCAGCACAAGGGGTCCTATCAACAGGACAATCATCCACCGCCATAGGCCTACGCCTAACAACCCTAAATTCTTCACCCAGTATCCTATGCCTGAGAGTTTGGTCATCCAGACTCCTTCCTCTTCTGGCGTATTCCCTTCTGCACCCCTGAACAGAGACTCCAAAAGACTTGACCAACTTGGGAAAACGTTCTCTTCCTGCAGTCTGGCGTTGTGGTCCATGAACACCGCCTGCCTTTTGGGACGCTGTTCCCATACTTTATGGTATACAGTCATGCAAATGCTGCCACAGATCCCAGAGGAGGCCAGGGCCATTCTCTCCTGAGCTATTGCTGACAGTAAAGATGCAGCCAAGTTTATGATTCTGTGTGGGCTGGACACGACTGACTCACTAGGTAGATTGGTTGCATCCATGCTGGCCTTGAGGCGCCATGCATGGTTGAGGACGTCTAGCTTTTCGGGGGATGTCCAAGAATCGCTTATGGACAATCTCTTTGATGGCTCCCATCTCGAAGGAGACAAAACAGACTCAGCGCTTGAGCACAGATTATGGCTTGGTCTCTTGGCCTTACAACTGCTCCTTACCCCCCTCAATCCGCTTTTCGCTCCTTCCATGGCTTCTAAAGGGTGTCCAACTGCGTCGATTTCTCTCCAGCCACCATACCTTGTATGCTGCGTGGCCGCAGATGTGGGGATCCAATGTCCCCATGTATCTGAGCCAGCGATCGACCCAGTTAACCCCCCACCACCCTCTGCAGCCTCCAAACCTTCCTTGTCTGTCGCTCAGTCATGGACCAGTTGGCGGCAGGATTCACCATCACCTGCCCCACTGGGAATCTGTCACATTAGACAGGTTGGTTTTGCAAATAGCCAGAAGGTGCTACTCCCTCCCCTCCCCTTCGAGACTGCCCCTCTGGCCATTCCACCAACCTATGACCAGATGATGGAGGATCACTTGGCACTTCTCCGTGAGGAAGCTACTCCTCCCGTGGCCAGAGGAGCCATAGAGAGGCTCCCTGTGCCAAAAGTTAGTCGGGTTGTTATTCCCACTTTTTTCTGGTGCCAGGAAAAACCTAGGGGTTTCCACCTTATCCTCAATCTCTTCCTTAGAAAGGAGAAGTTTAAAAATGCTCACTCTGGTTCAGGTACTATCTGACCTGGACCCTGAAGACTAGATGGTAGCGTTGCACTTGCAGGACGCTTGCTTTTACATCCCCGTCCTGCCTGCCAACGGACGTTACTTGCAGTTTTGTGGTGGATCACAGGCACTTTGTTTACCATGCTCCCTCGTGGCCTTACCAGCGCCCCTATGGTGTTTACGAAATTGATGGCGGTGGTCGCATCTCATTTGCGCAGGCTAGGGGTTTCAGTCTTCCCCTACCTCAAAGATTGGCTGTTGAAGATAGGCTTGCCCCATGCTGTTGTTTCCCAAGTCCAGACTACGTGAACTTCCTGCATTCGCTGGGGTTCACTACAAACGTACCGAAGTCACACCGACTCCCTTTCAGATGCTTCCTTTCATCTGTGCCGTTGTGGACACAGATGAGAGGGGAGTCGAGGATATTCAGGCTATGATACCGATGTTTCAGCCTCTGTCCTGGGTTTCGGTGAGAATGACTCCGAGACTGCTGGGCCTCATGGCCTCCTGCTGGTCACACATGCCAGATGGCATATGCGGGCTCTACAGTGGGGCCTGAAGTTCCAGTGGGCGCAGCATCAGGTGAATCTCTGCAACATGGTCCTGCTCTCAGAGGAAATTGTGCAAGATCTGCAGTAGTGGCTTTGGAACAGTGAATAGGTCAACAGCAGATCTCTCTCCCTTCCCCAACTAGATCTGACTGTAGTGACAGATGCGTTTCTCCTGGGATGGACGGCCACATGGGGGAGGCGAAGATCAAGGCGAACAAGTTTGCACTTAAAGCTTTCCTTCCCTCTCTCCAAGGGAAAGTGGTGGAGGTGTTCATGGACAACACAACCGCGGTTGATACTGCAACAAGCAGGACGGAGTGGGGTTGTGGGTTCCTTGTCAGAAGGCTCTGCGCCTATGGACATGGCTGGAATGTCGGGGTACATCCCTGATGGTTCAACATCTGGAGGGCTCTCTGAATGTCAGAGTGGAAAACTCAGCCTTCAATGCATGGTAGATCACGAATGGCGTCTTCATCCGCATGGTGCACAAGGCCCCTTTAAGTAATGGGGAGAGCCTTGGTTAGACCTGTTCACCTCCACCGACAATGCACAATGTCAGCTGTTTAGCACAATGTTTCCAAGGTGGCACTCGCTTGGCGAAGCTTTGTCACAAATGGAATTCAATCTTCCTGTATGCCTTTCCGCCAATACCACTTCTGTCCAGTGTTCTCAGGAAGATCAAGAATGACTGGGCCTTAGTTATTCTTGTGGCTCCAGACTGGGCTCGAAAAGTATGGTATCCCGAGCTTCTAAGCTTGGCCATCGATTCTCCACACAGACTGCCTATTCAGGAGGATCTTCTGTCATAGTAGCAGGGAACAGTTCTTCACCCGAACTTGTCCAGTCTCTACCTTCTTGCCTGGAAATTGAGTTGCAGCAGTTGACAGCTCTTGACCTTCTCAACAAAGTCTCTAATGTTATATTTGCAGCCAGGGGTTCCTTCACTAAAACAGTATACACCTGTCATTGGAACAAATTTGTGGCATGGTGTATCAACAAGTCTGTTGATCCCCTTTCTGCATCTCTGTCTTTAAAGGCAGCCTTTCTTGTAGCCATCAACTCTGCTCGTTGAGTCAGTGAGCTGTAAGCTCTTTCTTCAAAGCCAATCTTTATCTCTGTCCATCCTTACAAAGTGGTGCTTCGTACCAGGGCCTCTTTCTTCCCTAAAGTGGTCACTCCCTTTCATGTAGACAAGCCATCACCTTGCCTACTTTTTACCCCCCCCCACCCCCCCCAACATCCTTCTCATGAAGAGGTGAGACTCCACCGTCTGGATCCAAAAAGGGCATTGGCGCGCCATATCAATTGTACCAAAGACTTTCGGGTGGGCTGTCAACTCTTTGTTGGTTATGTGGTTGAGAAAAAAGGTAGTGTGGTGCAGAAAATGACCATCTCTAAATGAGTTGTTCTCTGCATTAAAATGTGCTACGCTTTGGCTAAGCAAACCCCTGAGGGTTTGCGTGCTCAGTCTACCAGATCAACTGCTGCAACCACTGCATTAGCACGTGAAGTTGCAGCCCTGGACACCTGCCAGGCAACAACATGGGCATCCCTGCACACATTCACTAAAAACTATTGCCTGAACAATCAGGTCCACAGAGATGGCTACTTTGGCTGTTCGGTCCTGCAGGACTTCTTAGTATGATCATGGTTCCCAGGCCCACCTCCGGGGACTGTATTAATTGGGTATCTATTCTAAGGCAAGGAATCTGAAACTAGAAGTCTCAATCAGATGAATTAGTAACTTAACTTTGGTAAAAAATTATCTGGTAGAGTCATATTCTAGGTGCAGGTTTCTTAAACCGACTCACCCATCCTTCCCTCTCTGCAAACTCATTTCTAGGGACAGCGACTCCATTTCAGGGCCCTAGTTCTGATGCACCAGTCTTAGTGTTCTTCATGGCTCTGCACTTATGACATGGAAAGTCATAAAAAGAAACTGATGTCAGTGTGCAGAGATGACCACAGTGTCATTACGGCGCCAACAACGAACACAGAGTCGACCGAAGACACCTGATGGTGCGCAAGGGTAATGCTTGGAAAAAAAAATCTCCAGATCCAGTCTGATGCCAGGGAGACATTCTAAGGTAAGCAATCTACAACTAGAATATGTCTATACCAGATAATCTGTTACCGATGATAAGTAACTTGCTCATCAGTTGATCTTTGAAGCTTTGATGAAAATTCTTGTTTGAATCTACTGTTTTCAGAAGACAACATTGATGATAGTGAAAGCAGCATTGCTTAAATGAGCTCCGAAGAATAGGCTCTAGTTAGTGAAAAATTGTAGGTAGGTCGCTCCCCGCTCTGCCTTTCCGCGCTCCATCCCGTTTTCTCCTGTTTTGCTTTTTTCCCTGCCGATGCGTCCCTTACGGCCCCTCCCCCTCCTTCTCACCGCTTTGCTTTGCTTTTTTTTCCCGCCAATGCGTCCCCAGTGGCCCCTCCCCCTCCTTCTCACCGCTTCGCTTTGCCTTTTTTTCCCGCCGCTGCGTCCCCTGCGGCCCCTCCTTCTCACTGCTTCGCTTTGCCTTTTTTTCCCGCCGCTGCGTCCCCTGTGGCCCCTTCCCCCTCCATCTCACCGCTTCGCTTTGCCTTTTTTTCCCACCGCTGCGTCCCCCGCCGCCCTTCCCCCCAGCCCTCCCATTGGACAGGCCCTGCTGCCACTCCCACCCTCCCCTCCTCTTATGCCAGCTGCGGTGCGGCCGCGCCCCCTGGTCCGCGAGACCCCTGCACCTCCAGACACCGCTACACGGCTGACCAACTCAATGCCCTCAACCCCGGCCGCATCACAGCATGCTCCCAGCCCTCACCAAGGAACACCCACGGACCCTTTGCGTGCCGCACCTGCAGATTCACCTGCGACAGAACAACAAAACCAACAAAGACCAAAACTAACCACCTCCACTGCATACTCCTCAACACCCGCTCCGCACGCAAGCACGCCATCGAGCTCTGGGACCTGCTCGACTCCACCGCCCCAGACGTAGCCTTCCTTACCAAAACCTGGTGGAACGACTCCTCGGCTCCCGACATCGCAATAGCTATCCTGGACGGCTACAAGATCATCCGTAGGGACCGCAAAAACGGAATCGGAGGAGGCATAGCCATCGCCCACAAATCCTCCCTCAAGGTAGACACCCACACTGACGACTCCCTCAAGACCGCCGAACACCTACACTTCCGCATCCACACCGATCCCAACACCACTCTCAGAGGAACGCTCATCTACAGACCCCCCGGACCACGAGCACCATTCAGCGAATCCCTCGCCGACCTCACCAGCACCCACGCACTCACCTCAATGGACTACATCCTCCTCGGGGACCTAAATTTCCACCTGGAGAACAACAACGACACCAATTCCACTACCCTGATCGACAACCTCACCAACCACGGCCTCAGACAACTCGTCAACACACCAACCCACATCGCCGGCCACACACTAGATCCCATCTTCTCCTCAAGCGCCCACGTCACCTTCAACCATACCACCGTACTCCACTGGACCGACCACCACTGCATCCACTTCACCTACAAGAAACCTACCAAGCACCACCACACCCAACAACCACCCCGCCGATGCTGGCGCAAAGTTACGGCAGACCAGCTTACCAACGCCCTCACCCAGAACCCACCCCCCGACTCCACCGGCCCAGACACCGCCACCAACAACCTCACCCTGTGGATCAACGACTGCGCCAACACCCTCGCACCTCTCAAAAAACCCACGACAACCAAGCCAGAAGAAAAGCCGCCTGGTTCACCGATGAGCTCCTAAATTCCAAACGCGACTGTCGGAAGCTAAAAAAAGGAATGGCTCCTCAAATGCACACCTGACAGCCTCACAGCCCACAAGGACGCCACCCGCAAGCATCACCAACTCATCAGACAAGCCAAATGATCCCACTTCAAAGACCGCCTGGACAACAACGCACACGACAGCAAAGAGCTCTTCAGCATCGTGAAAGAACTCTCCAACCCCAGCGCCAACATCGACATCCCTCCATCCCAAGAACTCTGCAACGCACTGTCCACCTTCTTCCACCGGAAGATCACCGACATCCACAACAGCTTTGACACCACTCCCACGCCAGACCCCACCCCCGAACACTCCACCTGTGCAATCCACCCGACCTCCTGGACCAACATGAACGACACAGAGACATGCAAGATCATGAACTCCATCCACTCAGGATCTCCGTCAGACTCCTGCCCTCACCACGTATACAACAAAGCCGACTCCACCATTGCCCCCCCAACTACGGAAGATAATCAACATCTCCTTCGAAACAGCGACATTCCCTGAAAAATGGAAACACGCCGAAATCCGCGCTCTCCTCAAGAAGCCCAAAGCAGACCCCAATGACCTAAAGAACTTCCGACCCATCTCCCTTCCCCCTTTCCCAGCAAAGGTGATTGAAAAAATCGTCAACACACAACTAACCAGCCACCTCGAAGACAACAGCAACCTAGACCCCTCCCAGTCCGGCTTCAGACGAAACCACAGCCCCGAAACCGCCCTTCTCGCCGCCACAGACCACATCAGACGCCAAATGGACAACGGCGAAACATCAGCCCTCATCCTCCTTGACCTATCTGCCGCCTTCGACACAGTCTGCCACCGCACCCTGAAATCACACCTCCATGAAACCGGAATTCAAGGTAAAGCCCTTGACTGGATCGTCTCATTATTCTCCGGCAGAACCACGAGAGTCTGCCTCCCCCCCCCCCACCCCCCCCTTCCGCTCCGAAGCCACTGACATCATCTGCGGCGTCCCCCAAGGCTCATCCCTCAGCCCGACGCTGTTCAACATCTACATGGCCCCCCTCGCTCAAGTGGCCCGACAACACAACCTCAACATTCTCACCTACGCCGACGACACCCAGCTCATCCTCTCACTCACCAAAGACCCCCACACCATCAAAAACCAACCTCCACGAGGGAATGAAATCTGTCACCGAATGGATGAGAAACAGCCACCTGAAACTGAACTCTGACAAGACGGAGGTCCTCATCCTCGGACCCACCCCCTCTGCCTGGGACGAATCCTGGTGGCCCACTTCACTAGGAACCCCGCCGACACTGTCCGACCACGCTCGCAACCTGGGCTTCATCCTCGACTCCTCCCTCACCTTGTCTAAACAGGTCAATGCAGTTTCCTCCTCCTGCTACAACACACCCCGCATGCTCCGCAGAATCTACAAGTGGATCCCGACAGAAACAAGAACAGTGACACAGGCCCTCGTCAGCAGCAGGCTGGACTACGGCAACGCACTCAATAGAGGCATCCCAGCAAAAGACCTACTACGCCTCCAACGTATCCAAAACACCTCTGCCCAGCTGATCCTTAACGTACCCCGCCACAGCCACATCTCCCACCACCTGAGAAACCTTCACTGGCTCCCCGTGGACAAAAGGATCACTTTCAAGCTTCTTACCCACACTCACAAAGCGCTCCACGACACCGGACCAGCCTACCTAAGCAACAGACTCAGCTTCTACACCCGCACCCGTCAGCTCTGCTCCACTAACCTCGCCCTTGCCGTCGTCCCCCGCATCTGAAGAAAGACCTCCGGCGGCAGATCCTTCTCATACCTCGCCGCCAAAACCTGGAACACCCTCCCCACCAACCTGTGACAGACTCAAGACCTACTCACCTTCAGAAGACTCCTCAAGACCTGGCTCTTCGACCAGTAACACCAGCTCTCCCCCCCCCCCCCAGCGCATTGAAACCCTCACGGGTACGTAGCGCGCTTTATAAATTCAATGATTGATTGATTGATAGCAGTGTTATTGGACACTGTAAAGAGTGAAGATAATAGTCAGACAAAAGGCGTGTTCTGGCAGTGTTAGAGAGAGTTAGAGCTTAAGGTAATTTGCATCATGTCTCCAACCTGCTTCTCCCTTAACACCCATCTTGGCTTTGGGTGACCTTTTGCCATTGCAATGCAAGCCAATATCTTAACAGCTGTTTAGTTGTAGGATTTGATGGTATGTAGGATGGAGGACTGTCCTACACATGTAGGATTTCCAGTAGAATTATTTGCTTATCAAGAGATGGATTACCCAAGTACACTATTTTTTCATCAATTTTTTGATTGAGTTAAAATTGCTTGAAAATGACGAAGACATGGGGACACACAAGATTTATATCCCACGTGGTAATATTAAAAGCATGCATTTTGAGATATTTTCTGGTAAAAGCCACTGCACTATGTTAAGCTCATCTGAAGAAGCTGCACACCTCATGATTAGCTGATTTGGCTCCTGCCTTCCCACTGCTTCTCTGTCAGCGGTTATTTAAATCTGAAGACTGATGTAGAGGAAACAACTCTTGCAATGTTTCTGTGATCCTGGCGGCTATAAGAGAAACTAAGTTATGATTTTGGGAAAGTCTTTTGTGCTATTGCTGTTTAATGGAAAGTCCTGAAAGGAGGATACCAACTGAGTAAAGGACCTGCCCTTGCATCTCCCGATTTCTCGATTTGGACTTTTTTCCCACCGCTGCTCTTTTAGCCGCCAATTAATGAAAGTACTGTGCACTTTATTATTATGTTTTTTGGCTTGGAAAGGAACTCTGTGTTGACAGCTCAACTGAATGGGGTGAACATGGACAAGGAACCCTTGCTCTGTGATAGATACCTCATTTCTTCCATTGTCATTTTAAATTAATTTTTAATTTTTTTATTATGGCGAACACTCACATATTTCAGCATCACAGTCTAACAATAACATGGCTCAACCTGCTGAAACCTTTTATCCTATTAGTTTAATATAAACACACCCTTTAAAAAGAATATAACATTTCCTAGCAATTGTAATGGTACGTTTCAATTATGTTAAGAAGAAGGTAGTTAGGTTTGATTTACTTCTTTCATTCCTGCTACAGCAGAGATTGGAAGCCCAAAGCATGGAGAAAATACGTAGTGTTAGAGACGCTACATTTCCCCTAGGCATCAAATGACCTAAAAGTTAAATCAGATCCAGATTGACGGCAGCTGAAAGGTGGCCTCACACGATCATTCTTGTTTCTGTTAAGAGCTTAGCAAGGATAGCAGCACTCATAAAGTGTAACAAAAAAAAAAGAAATACATCTAGAGAAAAATTATTTCGTAAACCATCATCTACTGTGCAAATGATAGAAAAAGAATAAAGAAAAGGCATACTTTTACCTTATTGAATACCCATTACTAGGAAAAACTGGGAAAAGCAAACTTGCTGCCAAATAGGGTAATCTTTGCTTCGATGTCAATCATAGAATTGAGGAATTCCTTTACAAAAGCTAGGAAATTTTTCATTATGTGTAGGAGCGGAGATGAGGATTATAGTTCAAAGCTTCACTCAAAGTTACAAAGATAATGTTAATCCCCATAAAACTGATTTCCCCCTCCAATATTGGCCAAGATGTTCAAGCATCATTGACATCAATGATGAAACACCTTATTATTGTCTACAAAATGTGATACTTCATTGCAGGCCCTGAATCCACTTGGTGCAGAAATTCATCCCATCTTATTATGACTCCACCACATAACACCATTGATTAAAAAAAAAAAAATCCTTAAGATTTATGAGATCCATTGGAAGGAACATCCAAAAAAACTATTTAAATGACTCACCTTTCTATTTGTCCCCAGGAGAATGGGTGTAGTTGAGGTAAAATGCAGGTGCAGCCACTTTCCTTAAACGGGTGCCCTATGTCCCTGGAAGTACAATTTGTTGATCTGTTTTCTCATAACATTGATTTATACCTGTTAAGCAGTCTTTTCTATTGAAATCCTTTCAAATCATACTCCAGTTGAGGTTAATAAGTTCAAATGATACTCAGTTTGATACAGCTAAAACCAAAAGCAACTTTTATTCTTCCTGTTTGAGTACATTTTGTCACATGCTTATAATCTCTGTAGGATGGTATTGGATGTGAACCATATGTTTACCTCTGAAAACATTCATTCAGTTTAAAGTTGGAATTGAGTTCAGGTTCTGAATTATGTTCCACATCTTTTCACAATTACAAAAAGTTCAAGCTTATCACCAAACCTTCCTGTAGAATTGTGAACAGTTATATTCTGCAAGTATCTGAAAACTCTTAGGTAATAGTATGATCATATATTGGTCATGAATCAGGGTGGGCGCTACTCTCACACATCAAATTTGATCTGCAGCCACAAGTCATCGAATGATTAAGCTTGAATCTTAAGTTTAAATAAAGCTTCATTTAAATAGTTAATTCTGTCAGTTAGCTTACCCCTTCAATTTATGATATGCTTTGTGTTCAAGTAATGTAAATTTGTTAAACTGCTTTTATTGTAGATTCACACTCCGTGCTTTGTTTCTTTAAAAGGCTCATGCGAACAGAGTCTAGCTGTACTATTCGGGATTAATACCCAGTTAGAGCCTACACATGTGACTGTCACACACTAATGTTAGCATTTAAGACTAGTAATGATATATTAATTCAACTAGTATTGTGTAATGTATATGCCCCCCATTATGAAAAATCTGTTAATTTGAATCCACCATGTGATGCATTGAGATTATTTAGGAATATTTCCTATTTTTTTATCAGTCCGAGATAACTGGACATACAATCAGATGCTCAAAAAGATAACTAATGTAACTTATATTAAGATGCACTGAGTTGCATGTGTATTTTTCATTTCACCTACCCATGTTGTGTGCAGAAAACATTTTTAAACCCCATGTTGTAAAATCAAACATATGTAGATCACCAAATGCAATGAGATTGTTTTAGTCGTTGGAGTCCATTACTGTTTGCTGTTGAGATATTGGTTGATTTCTTTTTAATCAGGGTAGTTCTTTGGAGCTATACCTGGTGGAATTAAATGGATGATGATATTGAATAAACTAGAAATAATTTTCTTCTTTAGGATAGAATTTTAGAGACGAATCCCCTGATGGACCTGCTTGAACACAAAATTCAGGGCCTCCAAACTTTCCCTGTTTGAAAGTAGAAATTGCTAAATTCTGGATTACTTGTATTTCTTTAATTTGTCACAGATTGCATTCAAAGAGGTCTCTATTGCCAAGATCTCCAGATTGTGAGCTGCTGGCTGTCTATGATTTGGCATCCTAAAATGGAGAGTTGGCATTTGTAAAAGACGACTTGTGACTTATATGGGCTCATTTAATTTGATACTGACATGGATGAAACATTTAGTCTATGGTCAGTATCATATTAAAGAGTGCATAAAGAATTGGCTTGATGAAATGTGATAATCTGCTTAGTGAGTGAATAATAATTAAATAACTGAACACCATTAAAGATCAAGGTACACTGTGCCACTAGTGAGGCTTATGCTCCGTTTTTATAGAAAAGCTACAGAAACCAGTCCAGAGCCCTTCCTAAACACCATCCTCTGCAACTTGATGTATAGTAAGTAGACAAGTAATTGTTTCAAACGAGGCTGAAAGATATCGATGCAATATTGATGCAACTAAACCTCGGCTATCCCTGTTGTTAAAACATTCAGAGAAGAACATCTCCATCATGGTTGGTCGAAACCCAGGCTGCAAAATGTCACACATATTCTTGGACTCATCATGTCTGAAGCAGGGGTGACACTAGCTTTTTTAATACTCAGATGGGACAAATCTTATTTTAAAGAGGTTAATAGGATCCCCATAAATGTGGGTCATTACAAACCAATAAACTGCTTCAATTCTTGCTTGAATTCGGGAAGGTTAGAGTAGCAAGGTGGTTCCAAAACACTTCTGAAATACATCAGAATGCAAACTTTGATCCAGGGACAATTAAACTTGTGATGAAGATTTTTCTATAATTAAAAGTTTTGCATATATACAATACAAATATTAACATACAACAATCAAATTTCCCATATTTAGGTTGATCACAGTTAATATAGTCCTGTGTTTCAAATGGCCAATGTTACTTACCACTTTGCTTTGTAAAACATGAACACTTATTTTCTAGTCAAATGTGTATTTTTTTCCTGTTTCTTAGGTAGAAAAATAACGCTTTGCTAGAGATTGTGGTGAAATGTCTTAATTGAACTGAATGGAGGCCTAGGAGTTCCACTCGCAGGTCCAGCAGCTCCTGTATCTAATTGGCTAGTCGGAAGGTCTCAATCGAAGCTGGCTTGTGAAAGTTCTATATATTTTAATGAGATTGAAACTATCTTTTCTGTCCCCACTTGATTGGTTTGTTGTTTGAGAAATTATTTGTTACAGATAATGTTAGAATTCTGTCGTTTTCAAAAAGTGTTTACAGTGTTGAGATTCCAATTTACTTTAGACACTCTCACACTAGAGATTCAGATTCTTTCCCATCTGCCTTTAAAGTCAATCCTTGTTATCCTCATTTAGAGCAGATGTGTCCTACAGCCTATCATAGTCTTTCTGGTATACTCCTGCCATCCTGTCTTCTATTCAGATTTCTCAGATTTCTCCCTAGCTTAGAAGTGTATGAGGCTCCATTAGGAGAATTGATCTGCTTCATTCTCTTTGTGACAGCTTTATAATAGTATGTCTTTGCTCATATGATTTTGGATTGTTTTTAATATATTGAAGACTGCATTCATTTATTGGCTATTAAATTACAATTGACATGATGATTTGAGTTTTAACTTTGCAGCTCTTTTAATAAACCTTTGTGATTTTGAACTTGAGCCTTCTTTGTCTTCCTTGTGAGGCCAAATGTGCTTAAAGTAATTAAAATGTATTGAATTTGACGATAGCCTCAATTGGAACTAAAGATTAATTGGAGGGCACTTATTGAGATAGAATTTGCACGAAGCACACTGCCTTCACACATTGGTAGCAGGGGATGGTTTCCACTGAGGCTTAGGAAGTCTGTTTGCCTCATGGATAGTTAATACCTGCCCCTGCTAAGTCTACATTTCAGAGCTTCCGTGGCCCGTTTAAAGGATTAATGACCTTCCAGTGTTTATGAAGTGGTTGCAGAATCCTTGCAGAGTGAGTATAAGTTGGGTTATGCGTTTTTGATTGTGAGTTTTCAAGTGTTGCTGGTTTTTGATGATTTGGTATGATTTGCTTTGCAGTGTCCAACATGGGTCCTAGAAGGCCCCATGTTGAAGTTGATAACCAAACTTCATCTCTTTGCAGCAATTAAGTTATCAGATTTTTTGTAATCCGAGGTCACAGGGCAGCTTCATATTAAGGTTTTAACTTGTCTGTTAAGCTTGAGGTGTTCCACCCTAAGGCACTATTGGCCACACCATGATAGGAACATCCTAAACTTCTATTGTAAGATTTTACTAACTGAGATTTGTTATTTATGTAATCATTGTGCTAGGAGGAGTACACTGACGTAGTCAGGGTGGTTTCTCACTGCTTCAGGATTCTTTTAGTGTGTATGGTAGAACAAGGAGGGTACTTTTCCCCATCTCCCCTATTGATTGTCGACCTTGAATTTTCCTCTTGTGGAAAAGGCAAGAGTTATTGTTCTTGATTTTTGATATTTCGCTTATGCAAAGTTAATCAGAGTGGAATGAGAGCCTTTGAGATGTGCTGTAATTGATATGGCTTGGCACTAGGATTGGCCGTTTGTTGTCTGTACCATGCTAGGATTGGTTGTTACATCATTGAGTGTTGCATTTCGATTGGTCTGTTCAGTGGCACTAAAATTTAATGCTTGTGTAACTTGAGAATTGCTAGCTATTTCAACTGAAGTTACTGTTTTTTTTAATTTATTTTTTAGCCGTTGTATAGAGAGCCAAGATTACCTTTTTCAAGAAATTAAGATACTTATTTAGAGACAATGTAAGAATACCTGTCTGTGAGGGTGAGGAAGGCGCCTACAGACATCACATGACTAACAAGTTTGGGTTGCACGTGTATTTGGATCACACAATATAGCATGGTGAATGAAGGGTCTTTGCAATTTCAACCATGCATGGGAGCATGCCACACATGCAAAATAGATGGAAAAGTACACATCTCAAGTGAAAAATAAGGCCTGTAACTGACTGGAGGCAAAGTGGGATACAGAGCAGTAAATGTGGAGAGAGAAAATGTGATTGAAGGCCTAGGGTTTATCCGATGATAATGAAGGGAAGAGCAGAAGGAAAGAAACCACGAGAGGGCGGTGGGGATGAAAACAAAGGAGGAGAGCGACAGTGATTCAGATGGTAACTTTTTGGATGGTTTGTTAACTTTCTGACCGCCTCCATACAATATTATTAATCAGGTTTTAGGAAATCAGCCGGCCCAATTGTACTTGCAGGTGGAGGAGCAAACATGAAGGCAGGTCAGATCGCGCCTGTCAGTCAGAGTTCCCATGAGAGCTTTGCCTCTTGTCACCCCAGATTCAACAGTAAGAGCTACTACTGCTATCATTACAACCCAGGTTTGTCATTTTTTACTACAGCTCCTCGTACATTTGGCACTGGTATTGCTCTTGAGTTGCGAGTATCACCTCATACAAGAGGCGCTCTATATGTAAATATGCCTATTCTTGGTACTGAGGCAGGTCTAGAGTCGCAAGTCTCATAAAAGGAGACCACCCTTAAAGAATTGGATGTTTTGAGACTAAGAGAAAAGTTTGTGGAGCTTTCAAAGAAACAAGCAGTGATTTAGAGTTCATAGAGGGGTACTCTGGAGAAGAGCAGGAAGCTGCCAGATGTGCCTGTGAAACTCAGGAAAGGTTTGAAGAGTTGTAAGCGGACTTTGGAGTTGATTTGACCAAAAGTCAGGATCTGAGGGAGAACTTCAGGATTTTCATGAGTGAAGACACTTTAAAGAATTTGAGATTTCCAGCTTTGAAATCGCATGTTAGGGAGCTAATATTAGGAAATGGAGTAACACCCCAAAACTCAAGGATAGGTGATCCAAAAAGAAAGAAAAAAACAGAAGAATCAGGATGACACAGGTTTGACCAGATATGTAAACTAGTAAGCGACCTGTCGAGAGAGGTGCACAGAGGAGGATATGTGCGTTGGAATCATGGTGATCTTTCCACATATAAAATCAGTTTCCAAAACTGTTGGAGAACCTTGGCCTGTGATTTGTCAAGATTTTGAAGGTGTTGTGGGTGGACTTAAGTACTTTTTTTGACATTGTGAAACCGAATTATTTGTGGGCAGAATGTACGGTTGCCGTAGGGTGTCCTGCTGCTGAACCACCAAGAGATGTTCAAACTCATTCGCCAATTGTCTTTGACAGGTGTAACCAGGTGATTGTCTTTTTGAAATCAAAGGTGTTGATTTCCTCAAAATAATCAGAACTCTCCACAAGTCTAAGGTGTCTGTGCTTCATTATGAACAGCTTACACAGGTTTTCAGACAGCATAGCGGTGCTGAATAATCCCAAAGGGACAACATTAATGGTTTCCTGTCCCAGTTTGTTCTTGTATTACGTCCAGAGATTATTGCCCATATGCAGTGGAATGTGATTTGTTGGCAGAGTCTCTTAATGAGCTGTTGAGGTATGTACAGTGTTGCAGTGATGCATTGGAGATGAAGCAGAGATCGATTAAGGAGAAATATATGTTTATGCATACTAAATTGACACAAAAGATTTCAAAATGGCCCACTTGTGGCAAACTCATAATATAGCTGTGGCTCTTGTGAAGGATTGCAGGGAATTGGCGATCAAAGTGGTGGTCAGATTCTGCAGTCAGGGAACTTTGTTCCACAAGGCAGAGATTGAGAAACTGCTGTTGATTCAAATTCTAGGATACCAATATGTTGAAAAAGATGGCCCTATGTCATATTTGTAATAAGATAGGCCACTGGAAAGGAAGATGTAGATGGAATGGGAACCAAATGCAAAACGATTTTCAAATGCCAAACCCGAACCTGATGCCAATATAAAATGTGCAAATGCAAAGACCATATTATGGCAATGTGCCCAAGCCCTATTGATATAATAAAACATAGATATCCTCAGCTATTATACGAACCCTAACCTGAAACACAAACAAAACCTGATCATAAATACTAAAAGACTCTGGCAGTTACCCTTCTTTGACAGTTCCAGTGAAATATATTGTGATCAAACACAATGAGTGCTCCCTGAATGGGGAGAAGGATTGCATGCTTGGCACAGTTCTAGGGATCGACCAGTGGAGTCCATATGTAGATGGAGAGGTGAATGCCCACTCTTTGTCATTTTTGTTCAGTACTGGAGCTATCTGCTCTACTGAACACTGAAAGTACTTAAGCTAGTCCTCGCAGAAAAAACAAGTCCAGGCTGTAGGCATTGGTAATAAACATAGCACATACCAAGTTTCAGCTAAAACCCTGTGAAAATAAGGCCTCTTAAGGGAGACCATCAGCTTGTAGTATGTAATCTATAGGTAGAGTTAATTTATTGGGCAGGAATTTACTCTGTTAAATAAATTGTGTCATCTATATCACACCAGATGGTGTTGAGCTTCAGACACATGATGAGTCTTTAAATTGAAAATCCAGGAGTCATGATCGGCTTTGTCCTCGTCCTAACAGGAGAAGACTTCCCGACTAAAGAGACTCTGTCAAAGAGGAAGTCTGGGACTTTGGAGAAAATAACTTGGTGTGATCAAAGATGTTGAACCATGAAAATAACCATATAGCCAAATGCAGAGCAAGGATGACAGAGATATTAGGAAGCCCCTGCAATTGTTCTGTGATGGGTTTGCAAAAACCAAATAAGAAATGAAGGACAGTTCAAAATGTATGAAAAGTGGATCAGATTGCTGTCCCGTGTTATTGAACCCTGTGGTGATAAACTTCCAAATACCATGTGATGCCAAACTTGTTCAGTCAATGTCTCCAGTCAAGCATTCTTTGCCATTCCTCTGCACAAGGATAGTCAGTTCCTTTTTGCTTTCAGATTTCAAGATAACATCTTGGCATACTGCTGAGACCCACAGGGCTATACAGAAAGTCCCACAATTTTCAACCAAATCCTAAAGAAGAAACTGTAGACCCAATAGTAGCTATGCAACTTGGTTCTGGTCCATTTTAATGATAACCCAATGGGGATGTCGACACAAGATGTATGCAGGCAAGGTGCCATAGCCTTATTGAACAATTTGGCAGAGAACAAATGCAAGGTGTGCCTTATAAAATCGCTGTGCTGCCAGAGGGATGTTCTGTACCTGGGACATCACTTTGTGAAAGGAGCTAGGAAAGTGTCCCAAGAGTGTGTCTACAGTCCGGAGAATAAATCCACCAACAACACAGACGTCTGGGTATTCCAAGCAAAGTTGGGTTTCTGTTGTAGGTGAATTCCCAACTTTTCCCTTGTGGCAAAGCCTCTACAAAGGCTTACATGCAAAGATGTTTGACCCGCTACACTTGGACAACAAATGCATGGGTGGCTGCTGAGAGGAAAACTCTGATTTGGCCCGGCTCTAGGAATGTCAGATTAGGAGAGGGATTTTGAGAGTGGAGGTTGCACCTTGTTTGTGTGGACATAGATTTACAGAGAAGCCGAAAAACTATTAGTTATATCTCTGTTCACTTGCTCTAGTCGCAGTGTTGCCTGGTTACTAAAGGGAATGGCTGGAAATGTTGTCCGCATTCAACAGTGCAAGGGCATTGTGATGGGGTACTTGCCTGTAAATATGGGCCCATACTGTTATAATTTTGTTGACCCATACTAGAAAACAACACACAACAAATTGATTACAAGATATAAGCAGATTATTCTAGCTTCTGAGAATGTTGTCTTAAAATGCTGTCATACCTTGAACCCTGCTACTCAGTAGCCATTGCCCTTGTCTAATGAGGATGATGATGTTGACCATGAATGCCTTGATGAGACGGAATTCTGTACCATGCCAGGACCTGACATTCAAGACATCCTTTTGGAAGAGCCTGATTGTACTCTCTCTGTTGATGGCTGTTGCTTGAGAGATGGACATGGAATTCTGAGAGCAGACCAATCTGTGTGCGTCATATAAGGTGTTGTGGATACCTCTTATTTGTGCAATGTAACATATGCACATGTGGCTCTTATTAGAGTGTGCTGTGTCTTTAACAGCTTGTGAGTTACCATCTATACTGGTAGTCAGTTTGTGTTTGGTATATTCCATGATTTCAGACTGTTTTGGTCCTAGAGGGGTTTCATGTCATCTTCTGGCTTCCCAATCTGGAAAGGAAGTTAGGGTATGGATTTGCCGGGGTCATTGCAAAAAACATTCAGAAGTATTTGTTGTGAAATGTGAAGCACAGAAGAGTGGATGGAATTTTGTGTCTGTTGGAAACCGCCAGGTGGATGAGATGGCTAGATACTGTCCCTTTCAGTCATGTGCATTTGGTTGGGAAATTCATGTGAATCTGAAAGTGACACTGCACCAAACATGATGTTAAACAATATTGGTACCTGGGAAGAGGTCAGGCCTGTACAGGAGGAAGCCTCAGAGCCTGAAGTGGATTAAGTGAGGATGTATAAAGAACAGAATGAGGTTTGAGTTTCTACAGATGGAAGACCAGTCCTACATGTTGCTCCTATTACATTTTCATGTTCCCATTCACATAGGGAGAGAGATGCTATGGTTCATTTCTTTTTAAACCTATTGGTTTAAACACCATATCTGTCATTGCAAAAAAACTGTGCCTCAAATGTGTTAGTTGCCCTCAGTTAAACCTAGGCAAGCAGAAGGTTCCAACCAGGAGACACAATGGGCGATCAGGTGGTCCCTTTAATCGTGTGCAACATAACTTTGTGGTAATGCGGACTTCCCACAGACTCTGCTATGTCCTAATGGTAGTCTGCTTCTTTTCTCCTTGGGTGGAGGCCAGCACAACTAGGAGAAATTACAGGCTGACAGAGACCAAATGACTGCTGAGGAGCTGATCCCTTGGTTGGCTCTACCTTTTTTTCTGGAGTCTGATCATGATAGCCATTTAAAAAATGAAATAATGAAAATGTTGTATGCATCTCTTCAAGTGGAGCAGGGGATACATTGTAGCTACATGCATGTGGCCTCTGAGGTTGTGGAGCAAGTAAATGTGATGATGAAGGCATGATAGGTTTAGACTTGTGAATCCACTTAGCTGAGATGGTCCCATTCTCTTCCTTTGATTCTGATAATTTTCCAAAGTACTGCTGATGTGAGAACTGGACTCTATTCCCCCACCAGATATTAATTGGAAGAGCCATGAGACTTTGTGCTGTGCCTGCAGCTGCACTTGTGACTATAATAGATGATGTGATTCTTGACTAGGGCAAAGGACTGCTTGATGAGGTGCATTCTTTCCCCCACCAAGGTGAGTTTGCGACTTTACTTCCAAGGTTAGAACAGTGCCATGACCCAAGTGTGGGGGATTGAGTCTTGGTGAAGAAACACATCAGGAAAAGTTGTCAGGAGCCCTGCTGGCATGACCCTTTCCAAGTCATTTATGTGACTCATACTGCTGTGAAGTGTGGGGGCCTTCCCAACTGGATCCATTCCTCCCATACCAAAAAAGTGAGACAAGCCCCTGAAGAAATTGTGACAACGACCACTGAGTCACAGAGTCAAACCCCAGTACAAAACTAACATTAAGAGGGAGAAGATTTCTCACAAGTGCCTGAAAGCGAAGTTGAGACAAGTGCAGAGCCAGTGGTTATTGAGTCAATATAGCCACAATGAACCAAGAAACAGAAGCTGGAGTTGTGCGGCCTACGCTTGAAGAAGGTGCAAGCACTTTGGCCAGAGGAGTACAGCTACAAGAAAGATAGCCCAAAGGTGGTAAGAGATTGATTACAGTTGTGTAAGAAGAAAGCATCCCAGAAACAGTTGGTGGAGAGACGACAGGCGAGTAAAGCAACAATGGACAGCCAGTAGTCAGAAGATTGGAGACAATCAAGCATCTGATCAATCATTAGGGATATCTTAAAAAATATCTCTGCCAAGTAGGAGGCAAACACTGTGCAGTTTCAAGCTAGGTGTGCGAAGTGAGCATGTTCCGCTTTACATTTAGGGCAATGATGTGGTTGTGTGAGGTCAAGCTTTAAATAAGGCTTTCAGGGTTGTGTAAGCACGGTGCAGGTATTTGTAGTGTATCAACTTGTGTCGGTGGACATTGAACACTAATTTACTTTGCATACAGCAGTAATACCACATTTTGTCTGAAATGGCATGTCCCAGGTCATGTTCCGATGCAGCCCTGGATTTCATCGGGCTAGCAGGGCGCAGCTGTAGAGAGGTGTGACATAGCGGGGACAGTATTTTACTACTATCTGGGGTTGTTAACTCCAGCGTGAGCAGTGGAAAATCCTTGAGTTCCTCTGGATATGTATTTAGGGTGTGTTGCAGTGTACTGTGCAAGCGATGTATAATAAAACTGTCTATACATGACAGGTCCCCAAAACTCCAACATACCAGAGCTAGGTTTTAAGTGGAGAGGGTCTGTATATTGGTAAGGTTGCGTGGGGTACCCGGGGGGAGTAAGGATGACAGGTGGAGATGTGATGCCTGGGTGCTCTCGGGTTTAAGTTAAGGCCAAGCAGCCCTTTTGTCTTATCTGTTAGTTTGAAGGTCACAGGCAAACCTGCTTATGAGAAAGTTTTATATATTTTAATGAGATTAAAAGTATCTTTTCTGTCTTCACTTGATTGACAGAGAATTTACCTTACTGATAATGTTAGAATTCTGTGTTTTTTAACTATGTGTTTGCAGGGATTAGATTCAGATGTTTTTCAAGCTCTTTCTCCCACTAGAGATTGATTCCTTTCTATATGGCTTTACAGTCACATTCCCTTTTACCTCATTTAGAGCAGATTCTTTCTACAGCCTTTCATATACTTTACTACAGAACCATGCTATCTAGACTTGTCTTAAGATTTCTCCGTTTTTCCCCCTAGAGGTTTAGGGAGTTCTTCCTTATGGGAGAAATAATTTGCTCCATTCTGTTTCAGACAACCTAATATAGGATTTTGAATTACTTTAAATATGTTGACACTTCATGTATTGGCCAGTGAATTTCAAATAATCCAGATGATTTGAGTTGTAACTTTGCAAATCTTTGAATAAACCTTTATGGTTTCGCACTTAAGATATTCTCTATCTTCCTTGTACGGCAAAATGTGCTTCATGTTATTGAAATGAATTCAATATGATGTTAGCCTCATCAAAACTAAATACTTATCAGAGGGCACTTACTGAACTAGAATTTGCACCAAGCAACGCGCCCTACCACTTGCAAACAGAATAAAAGTGCTACACGACTTGACCTGAAAATTGAAGATCTGTGGTTTCAGTAGTATGGTTCAGCCAGTAACTCAGTCTTGACCTTCTTCCCATACACAATGAAGAAGGCTGAGTTTCCTTGGAATAGTCCTCTAAGTAAATCCTAAAGAGTTGGCCTTAACTTTTGAGGGAGAAATATGTTTTCTACAACTGGCTCGTTCATCAAGGAAGACGCCTAGATTATTATACAGGTGGCCTCCTTCAATTTTATTATGACATGCTCCATGTGCCACGATTATTTACTTTTTGCCTGAAAACTACCACTTTGGTTTTATGTAGTTTTAATTCCCTGTGCTTGTATAAGTTGACGAATGGAAGGGCTGTGATAAGCCGCTGCAGACCTAGAGCTGTTTTACTCAGTAACACAATGTTGTTGGCATACTGGCACAGGTGGTTGATTGACCTTAAATTTTTGGAGGTGTGGTCACAGAGTTAATGCTGTTGTTAAAAAAAAAAAAAAAAAAAAAAAATGTAAGTAACGTTATAGTTAGGTGGTGCTTTCAGTGACAGCATAAAATATTAAACTTACAAGATTACTGAAATTGATCAATTACAGTTAGCTGTGGTAAGTATAACTGGTGTCCTAAGCGAAACTAAAACTCGGCACCTGCCGTGCACAGTTTTCTCAACAATAATTTCATTGCAAATGTTGCAATGATATCAATTATATCATAGAAGATGTCATGAGCTATGTTCCCTGTATGTGCGCACTGTAGCTTAATTTAGCGCCCACAATCGCCCAAGCGCGCTCTTCGGGCGAGAGTACCTTGCTCAACCTGCCCGTTTCCATTGAGCGGCGCAGAAACTCCCTTTATTTCGATGCCAGTATGCAGGAAGCAGCAGCAGTGCTTGGTGCAACAGTTGTAAAGGATTATATGCAGCAACCACCCCCTCCGTCTCCATCAGCCCAGTGTGGATCGCAGGTGCTCGGAGGGTTCGGAGCTGGCCTCTGAAAGCATGGGGAATCTGTCAGCTAGGTTGAAGGCTTTGTCAGCAGCAGTGAGTGGAGCCTATGGTGTCACCTGCCTGGGGGTTCATGAGCAATGGTTTTACTTGAAGAGTTTGCAGGCTGTCTGTGGCGTCTCTCCAGGACCCTGGCGATCTGCACTGGCAAATTATAATTTGAAGCCCATTGAGTGGGAATTTAATATTTCAGTTATCAACTCTACACTAATGTAATGTATTCCCAATTGTCCGACCTGGATTACGGGTGCCTCAAATAATGACTGCTTTTCACGGAGAAGCAATCCGATGTTCAATCTTAGAACAAACTGTTACCATCCTCCTCCACAAGACTGGCTCACTGTCAGTCATTTACTGCTAGACCATGTGCTTTTGGTCACCTTGGCTCTCACATTTAAAACGGATGTATCATATGCCTCTAGGCGCAAGTAAAAGTACTGAAAGTGATTAAAGTGTATGAGTTATCTTGTGTGCATGAGATACAAACCGAATCTGTACTTGTGCGTAATTTTCCATATTTGGTCAAAAAGACGTGTAGTCCTCGAGGTGGTTCACTTAGCAAATTAATATATTTTACACTATAACTTGCCAATTCATGAATATAATGTATGTATTCACTTTCCACTGCTGGTGAGAGCCACACTGACCCAAGAGCACAAGGTTTGTCAGTATTAACACGATGATGAGCCAGGGCCATGGAGGAGGCTACCAAGGGTGATACGTGCGTCAGTGGCATGGCGTGTGCCAGACCAGTAGAGGACGCTGCCCAAGAGAACATGGAGAACCAGGCGAGTAGAGGAGGTTGCTCAAAATTACAATTTAAGTCAGTGACAAGGGCGGCTAGACTCCTTTTTCAGGAATAATATGCAAGTAACTAAAACAGGGATTTGAAAACGTGGGAACATCATATCGTGTTTTCAGCTAAAGCCATTAGCTGACTCTGCATTGTGGTTCCATTATTTATTTATTCTCGTTTTTATGTACAGGCCGTGTTTAGGTTGAGCATAGCAGCGAAATTGGTCCCTCCTTCGGTCAGTTCTGTTACTGCCTTGGACATCGACCCTGTTTCATGGCTAATTGCACTTTTGCCTATACGTTTGACTGCGAGCAAACTTCTTTTTCCTTTTGTGCGTCTCCTTCGTGCTGATGCGCAGGGTGGCCGTGGCGATTTGAATCGGCTTTCCTCTGTGAAACTGTTTTACTTTTTATTTACAATTTATATGGCACGAAAAGTCCTCTTAGGAGTTTACAACACTAATAGCTCTAACTCGAGCAAATGCGTGACCCATTCCATTGCAAACGATTGTTTTTTGTTGGAGCCAGTTCCAATTAATTTGTTAGACACAATTGTTGAAGAGGGTGGTATCTATCAGGAGAGTTGTTCCCATCTTGAATTTTACAAAAAGGTCGACCTTTCAAAATACAACTGTTCATGAAAGATTAATGTGGACCTTGAGTTGGGTCTGGTGAAAGGGAAGGAAGTTTCAAATCTAAAGGCTGCTTGGGAGCCAGTACGTGGTTTTAATTGATGGAATCATTTGAGGCTTCATTTTGACAGAACTGCCTTAAAAGGGGCTGTGTGTGTGAAAATTCAGAGTTTGGTCTTTCATTTTCTAACAGACCTTTGAAGTAGTTAGTGTTTGGTTGATCGTGCACTTGCTTGATAAATTATTGCATGTCTTTGGGCACGTAGCCTTGGCTACAGCTCATGGATATACTTGACTGCTGCACACAGAGGGGAAAAAAGTTACAGGGAAAGTTGGTCATGAGTGATGTAATATGTGGAGTAATAACCTCAGGCCCTCTTGTGTGAATTATCAGCAATAGGGGATGGGTTCCCCGGAGCCTTTTCAAGGTTTGAGGGGGGGGGGGTTGCGCATTCACCTCCTTATAATAATCAGCGCCCCAGGTGGTGGGATCCCTGTATCCTCTTCAGGGCTCGGGAAGGGGGCTGCATGCCACCCTCCTCCTTGTATGAATAGGAGCCTCAGGGCCTTGGAAAGGCTCAAGGAGTGGGGCCACCCCCCCCAAATAAAATACACAGCACCACCCCCCTGGGCCTGACCCACCCTGTTTATTTTTTATTTTTGTACATTTTTTATCCCAGGTTAGTTCATACAATGTAAACTTGTTTTAAAACTGTTTTTGGCTCTACGGGTCCCTCTGGGACATACCCAGCTGGTGTAGGGGAGTATGGTACTCTGCCCCTTATATCTTTTTTTAAACCTTTTTCTCAGGGAAGTGGACTCGGTCTCAGAGTCTTAAAATGGTTGTTGCCACATCTCTGCTGATGTGGTGGCAGCCAATCAGATCTTATTTAGAAGCCTATCGGCTCCACTGATCATTCCCTCGTGTGAAATATACACTGCTTTTGAGATGTAATTGTTAAGAAACTGCAGATATACACCAAATCACGAAAAGCACACTTTCTGGGCCAAGATCTAGCTCTCTGCCAAATTGAGTGTAATTCCATTCAGTAATTGTGTTGTACCTCTGTTTGGAAAAATGAATGGAGAAAAAAAGTTTAAGGACTCCCACCCCCAACTATCATATATATATATATATATATATATATATATATATATATATATATATATATATATATATATATATATATATATATATATATATATATACAGCGCGGCGGTCTCCTAGGTAATTATAGTTAGGTCTCCTGTCCATAGGTAAAGCCTTTTTGTGTTGCTAATAACACCGTTTGACGAATTGCCACAAAACATTCCAAAAAAGTGTTACTTTTTTGACTACTTTGTGCATGGAAGGTTTCAGGGTGATCTGTCAAGAGGGGGCTGATGAAACATAGGGATCTCAAATAGCAGAATCCCCATGCAATTTCTATAGATTGCTTTAAGACAGGCTACAACAACAACTGCTGAATGGAATTACACCAAATGTATCAGGAAGCTAGATCTTGGTACACAGGTTGTGCTTTTTGTGATTTGGTGTAAATCTGCTCAGTAGTTCTTGAAAAATTACGGATACAAAAAATAGCTATTTGGAGGGTCTTGAGGGACTCGTGCAGGAGCACCAGTTTAAAAATTGAGCATTTTGATTGGCCCAGGGAGCTTTATTTCCTTTGGGACATCTCGCTGTCGCGGGAGTCAGACTCCTGCAAGAGCAAGCACTGTTATTGGCTGCCAGCAACATGAGAAAAATATCACTTGCAGCCATTACAGGTCTCAGGTACTTGGTCTCCTGTCCTGAATAAAAAAATAATAATAATTATATAAGGAGGCAGGGTGGGAACACCCTGACCCTCTAAACTCCATGGTGGGGGCCTACCCTGGTCCAAAACAGCAAGATTATGGCAAAAATGCTGTGATCCCAAAGGACTTTTGCAGGTTCAAAATGTACTACAAAAAATACAAAAACAAAATGCTGGCTGGGCTGCATTTAATTATCTTATGCCATGGGAAGTCTACCCCGGTGCTGATTTTATAAAGGAAAGCAGGACTTCATAGCCCTCCATCTTTCAGCCTTGAAAGGCCACCCCAGAACTGAAATTAAAGAAAATGGGGGGGGAGGGCCCACTCTTCGTGGCCGAATCCTTCATGGAAGCCATTAATGCTTCCTGCTGACCCCATCACCAGGGTCTGGCTCAGGTGCTATGTCCTGGGGAGCATACCCCCACGGCAGAGCAGTTCTCCTGACCGCAGTAGCATGGGCAGAAAAAATCATTTTTTTTGCCCTTGCTTGGCAGAAGCAATTTCAAATCTCTCACCAACCAGGAGCAAACACCAAGTCCACTCTTAGCAGCCTGGAGCTTACAAAATGCAGAGATGTGGGCAGAGAAATGGATCAAAATATTGCTCCCTCCTGTAGGGAGCATCATTAGGAGCTGCTCCCCACGGTTGGAAGAAATGCTGGCCTTGGGGCTCCCCTGTAGCTCCCAACTATAAGGTATGGTGGGTGACCTAGGTGGGCCCCAGGGTTTTATATTGTGCAGCTTCCTAGAGAATGGTGCCCCAGGGACAAAATTGGCCTGGGGAGAAGAGTGGTGTGTGTCCCTCTTCCCTAGTTGACGCTGGACCCTGGGAAATGGGGTCCCCGAGACTGAAGTCGGCCCGGGAATGCGGCTGCGTGCATCCTTCCCCTTGAAAACTGGGCAGGGCACTAGGGGATTAGCTCTCTGGGGCTGAAATCGGCCCGGGGAGGGAGGCTGCGTGCTGCCTTCCCCCTAAACAATAACCCTAATTACAGGGCTGTCTGGGGCTGAAATTGGCCTTGGGAGGGCAGCCCCATGACTCCTCCCTCTAAACAAGTGAAGGCACCCTAGGTGTGGTCCCCAGGGCAGAAATCGGCCCTGGTAAGGGGGGGGGCACACGTGCCCCCATGCCCTTTAAAAAAAATATATATATATATATTGCCCTCGGCCTGGGTCCTCAGGGCCTAAAGAGGCTTGGAAAGGGTGGGGCACGTTACGTTAGATATAGGTACGACCCTGGGTGATGGGGTCCCCAGAGTTTAAAAAGGCCCAGAGAGGAGGCCATTACAGCCCCATTCCCCTTTATTTAAACAAGTTGCCCTGGGGTATGGGTTTTCTGGGGCCGATAATGGCTTGGGGAAGGAGGCACACAGTCCTCCATCCTCCGTCCCCTTTATTTTTTAGAAATAGCCCCGGGGAATAGGGTTGCGGCTTGGGGCATCTGGCTTAGAGAGTAGCTATAATTTGTGCCCTAAGGTAACTATAACTTGTGGCCCGCCATGCACAGTTTTCTCCTCAATTTTATTGCAAATGTTGATGTGATAATATCAGTGATGCCATAGATGATGTCATCAATGATGTAATATGTCGGGGAATTAGCTGTGCATGGTGAGTGAGCGAGTTAGTTAACTTAGGGAAGGAGTTATAACTACTTGAAATAACAGCTGAATTTCTATGGTTTTGTGAAACTATAACGTCCCTGTAACCTTTGTTTTTTTTCAGTGAATTTCTAAGGTGTTTTAATGTTAAGTAATAATAAATAACCGTACGTTAATCCAACCCTTGCCGTGCCCCAGCTGTCTACCATCCACAGCAGGGGTTGGCTGCAGGGCCTGGCCAAAGGGCCAGGCCTGTGGCAGGCCCTGCAGCCAACCTCCCATATGCCTCCAACCCTCACACCATGCACGGCCTTTAGATGTGTGCAGTGGGGGGGTTGGCATCAGGGCCTGCAGCCAACCCCTCTAGGGATCCAACCTTGTGCCACATACTGCATTTCTTTTTCCTAATTATGATGTCTCTGTAGTAATAGTAACAGTTAAGTAAATGTAAACGTAATCAACAGTTCTAGGTGCCTTTTGTAGCTCATCATCACTGTTGCTGCTTCCTCTTTATTTGCTGCTCCCACAGCCAAGCTAGGTGCCTTGGGCCATCGCTCCATTTTTTGTTTTTTTGGTACTGCATGATTTGTGTTTATTTCCTAGGTATTTGCGTTTATTCTTCTATTGTGAGCTGGCAGTGGGGAGCGCTTGTTGCTCCTCTGCGGCCACTTCCTTGAGGAATCCACACCTCAGTGTGTCTGGGGCTGCTGCGCCGAGGTCCACCAATCTCTGTGAAGCGCGACTGCGCGCTCCTCTTTGTATTGGCCCCGGTCATCGCGCAGTGCAAAAGACTGTTTCTGTCAAGTCAGTGTGGCCGACCGGGCATCCGATCTTTACTCGCCTGCCCCGTCACGCCTGGAGCGAGATGCCCTGTAATCTGGGGTCTGTATTTTAACATGAAGCGCCCGTTCGCTTCCTTCATAGACACCGGCCCAGGTGGTGAAGTGACCTGTAGAATAAATGGGCGTTTGTGGTGTCACAGTGAGTTTTCCCTGTCATTGGCTCTGCATGACCTGAATAACCAGCTGGGAGACCCCCACTATGACAAATCTCTCTACTCCCAGGCATATCTCCGCTGCACACTCTGTTCCAAATTACATTGAGTGACCCCGAGGAGACCTATCGGAACACAACCCCTCCAGATCACTCCTGGCCCTGACTCCCCTTCCCCAGATATGGACTCTCCTTCCTCAGATGGTGACCAAGAGATGGGGTCTCATCCTTGGCACCCTTTCCCCAGGCCCACACCCCGAAGCCCCCGACAGAGGACTCTCCTCAAGGGGCATTGGACATGCTTGATCTGGACCTCCTGTAGCACCCCCACTTGTCTGAGTGGACGCTGGCAGACAAAGTCACACACTGCGTTGCGCGGCTCTCCGCAAACCACTCAAAGGAATTCCTCAACCGCCTACATATGAAATACCCCAGTCTGTCCCTGAGTGATAAGGTGGCAGTGACCCCCAAGGTGGAAGAATGCATGGCCACCTTCCTGGGGAAATTAATGTGTGACAAAGAAAAGGGGATTGACAGGTCCTGGTGAGCTTGCCAGGAAAAACTCTTGGATGTGTCCGCGCCCTTACCTGTATCCTAGACATGGCCGAAGACACTAAAGCCTCCAGCACTCTCAGACCCCCAGACATCTATCCGATTGGGCCCAACGGGCGATTATCTTCCTGGGGAACTCAAACTGTGCCATCTCCATGGAGAGGCGTTGTTCGCTCCTCATAAAATTGACCCCAAACTGGGTGACCTCGCCAGATATGAGGCCGGCCCTCTTGACCAGGCATGTTTGTTCGCTACCCCTTTGTCTGCGAGTTGGGAAAATTTGTGCAGACATCATTGGACAAGGCCCAGACTTCTGTCAAACAAATTTTTACATCCTGGAATTTCCCAGGGATTGGCTGAGGCAAGGGGCTGCTCAAATCCCCAGACCCCCTGCAGGAGCTCTGTTTCAAGAAGAGGACAGTACCAGAATGCCTCCAGGTTTAGAGCTTTCTACCAGACTAGACTTATCCCCGGCACAGGAGATCACGAGGTGGCCATATGGGTGGTGGTGGCGGCGGCCCCAAATCCTCTCAAAGTGAGTGTCCAATTATCCTTCCACCACAGGGTGGGGGGCAGGTTACAGATGTTAATTTCTAATTGGGAATCCCTTATCTCAGACGCATGGATGCTTTAAAAGGTGCAGGGGTTCAACATACAGTTTTTTGGCTCTCCAATTCAATGAGGCGTCCCCCTCCCTTGGTGTTTTCAGCCAGGGACATGGCACTGGTGGACTCTGAGGTTTCAGAATTGCTTCACAAAGGAATGATCGTGGAGACTCTGCCCCATCCAGTGGGGTTTCTTAGCAGCATCTTTCTAGTGGACAAGCGAAATGGCGGTCAACAGCAGGTAATGGGTCAGTGCCTCCCGCTCTTGCTGTCACACCTTTGAACGGCTGTCTCGCTCCTAGTCTCGCTATGCTTCATCATCAATGCGCAGAAATCCATCCTTATCCCTAACCAGTCCCTGGTGTTCCTGGGCCTTGTAGTGGATTCTGTTTGGGCCACGCTCAGCCTGCCCTCTTGGAAGGTCAATAGGGCAGGATGGCGGCCAAGCCCTCCACTTCCTTCAGCCATGATTGTAGGACTGATGTCTTCCATCCAGGTCATATTCCCGGACCACCTCCATTATCAGGCCCTACAGCGCCTTAAAGCGTTCCAACTTCGGAAGGGACTCAAATATTCACAAGTGGTCCCTCTGTCGGCAGAGGCACACGAGTAGATACAATGGTGGCTCCACCCGCATGGAGGCCTGGAAGGGCCGGGTGATATTAGGTTCTTCCCCAGACCTGATCATAGAATCCGATGCCAGCAGCTCAGGCTGGGGGGCCGCCTGTGAACCCTTTTCCACCGGAGAACAGTGATAAGCTCAAGAAAAATCTATGCACATCAAGTGCCTTGAGCTCCTCTGGCATTCGCTTGTTCATGGTCAAATCTTGGACCAAGTCTCGGGCGAAGTGCTGTGTCCTCCTAAAGAAGGACAACGTTGCGGTGGTGTGATACATAAACCACTTGAGATGCAGCCGTTCCAAAGCCTTGTTGGACCTGGCCAGTTCCTTTTGGGAATATTGCCTCGCGATCCAGATCTCGGTGACGGCGGAACACCTCCCATGCAATCCAATCAGATTGCTGAGTGGCACTCCAGATATTTGAGGGATGGGAGTCTGCGGCAGCTTCATCCGTGTCTCTTCTGCACCCTCCAGGCCCTTTGGGGCTCGTTCTTTATGGATCTCTTCTTAAGGGCTGGATCACCAGATACTTCAGCTGGAGACCGGATGTTGAGAAAGAGGTAAACAAACACTAATAAAAAACTAACAAGTCCAGTACAACATGCATAAAACTACTACACACATCCACTATACTACAAAATGAAACACATAGGTTAAATAAATTTACAACGTCAGTAGCTCTAACTCTCACAAATGCGAGACCTATTGCATTACAAATGTTTGTTTGATAAATTGAGTGCAAAATCTAACCCACTCTGGTATAGTGTGAAGTTGGAGGCAATTGTTATATAATGGGCAGAAGACACCTGTCCAAAATTGAATATCCTACATGAAGAGCATAGTGGGAAGACACTTCAGGCCTCTAGCACTGTCTGGTCTGACACTTTGAATGGCATCAGAGACATTACTGTGAATAACGGAGATGATAGGGCAGTGGTTCCCAACCTTTTGACTTCTGTGTACCCCAACTTTATCATTACTAGAACCCTGGCACCCCCACTAAATCATTACTGGAATCCTGGGACCCCCACTGGGTCATTACTGAAAGCCAGAGACCCAGGCCTAAACACTGTTGATGATTTGAACCACAAAACAATTCACAACACACACAGTGAAAAAAGCATTCCATCAAACACATACACAAATGACACATTTTAGTTAATTTGCAAACAAACAAAAAATTCATAGGAAAGTTCGAGCTTTTCTAAATTCAATTGAAGCCACACATCGGCCATGCTATATTCTATTTGATGCACCTGCACTTCTCCCACAAACCAATCTGAGGATACTAATTTAATTTTTAGCCTCCAATTTCAAATTATATGATATTTACAGTTCTTTTAAACATGTGCAGTTGTCCATTTAGCAATTTTTATTTTATACACTTTATCAATCTGTTCATATTATTTAATTTCTAAGCAGTCACGGACCCCCTGAGGAGGCTTTGTAGACCCATAGGGGTCCTCAGACCCACAGGCTGGGAACCACTGGAGTAGGGTATATTACTTTCAGAAAATAATTCTAGGTTGTACCTCGTCCATTCTGCAAAAGCTTATATTGAAATTGTTACCTGGTCTTTTTTACCATTTTATATAGTATATGATCCTTGGCTTGAAAACCTGGATGTGCAGTTTTAAACTGTTTGCATTCTTCTCATGCTTTTTATTGACAGTTGCCCACTAAGTGCGGCTGTTCACACATGCTTCATGGCACTGTTGGGGGCTCAAGCATCTTTGCTTCATATTTAGGTCTCTCCTGGACAGCACATGAGCTGTTTCTTAAAAACCTTTTGTTTACTAACAGTGATTTGGATGCCACTTATTACTTACCCCTGCTAGGTTTCATTCTGGCTCTCATTTGCTTACTCCTTATTGGTCAATTGCTGGAGGCTCCCTTCATGTATAGGGGCGAGCGCAAATCTCTCTTTGGGCTTCAAAACACGCCCATGTCACGTCAGTCTTTCATTGGTTTGTGGGCTTGCTTTCATTAGTGAAAGGCATGCATACGTCATGCCTTTTCCGGTGTTTAGCTCTGCTTGAGTGCAGCGACCAAGTACTGAAAACAAACGAGGCTCCATGTTTTCCATCCGATTTCTGCACTACTTTTTCTCTTTTTTCGCAGTGCGATCTCACTGGGCAGAAGTCAAGTTCTTTTCATGACATCGATCCTGTTACATAGCTAATTGCACTTTTGCTGGTTACGTAGATAATTGCACTTTTGCCGATAGGTTTCACTACAAGTGAACTTTTATTTCTCTTTGTGTGTCTGCTGTGTGCTGATGGCGGACGTCAGCTCGCTTATGTGAAATGTTTAGTTTTCAGTTTGTATGGTAAGAAAAGTCCGGTTAGTTATGTGAAACTGTTTGACTTTTCATTTTCAATTTGTGGCAAGAAAAGTCTGATTAGGAGTTTACAATACTTATTGCTCTAGCTTTAGCAAACGTGAGACCCATTGCATTGCAAATGCTTGTTATTTTTATGTTTTTCACTCACTTGGAACATGGACTGATAGCTTGAGTCCATCTGCTGCTCATTCTTTTAGTTGCTACTTTTTTCTTTAGGTTTAAGCACTTTGGTAGAGTACCTCTTTTAGGTCGAGTAAAAGCGTTTGACCTCGGGTATACTTTAAAATATACCTATACTGTGTGCTTAAAGCTATTTTTTTGTTTTGTTTGCGGTGTCCTCTAAAAATCATCCTTGCTCACTAGTGGCCAGTTCTGCCTCTTTGTCCCTCCTTTTTCTCTTTCAGACCAGGAACCAACTACCATATAATTACACCCTGTCCTGTTTATCTCTTTTGTAGGGGACTTTGTTTTTGCCTGCTCATCTTACACTGTTGAGTGTGTTTGAGAGCAGCCATGCTTCCTTGGCCAAGTCCTCCTGCAGATCTCCCTTCCCCCGAGGTCCCTCTGCAAACATAAAACAGCAGATGGGGGTGTTTCCCAGGCCAGCTTGCCCTCTCTCTCTTTGTCTTGTTTCTTCTGTGTCTCTCCTTTGCGCTCATGGCGGCCATGTTGCAATCGTAGGACTAAAAAAAAATTAAAAAAAATATAATAATAAATACACGGGCTGAACCCATTAAATAAAATGTCTAATATAGAAAAGTCAAGGGTTTTTGCTTTAAACTCAGCCACCTCAAGGCAAAGCTTTAAATGATGGCGTGAGAACAGCTTTTCTTCAGGAATTGCCCTCTTTTTCTTTGTGTAATTGCAATTTTAATGGTTAGCCTGCCATCTGGCTGCCATGTGGTGTAAAACATAGGTAGTTTTAAGTCATTCTTGGATAAAAAACACCCAGCACTCTTTTGTTTCGTAGTTTTACTTTTTTTTGACACACTGGTAAATGGCGTTCTTTTAAAACAAAACAAGTGACAAGCATGTTAGGAGGACTAGGGTGTGTTTGGTGTCTATATTTGTAGGCATTGCGTTGTACTGTAAAATATATATGCTATTTCATGCTACTTAAGTGCCTCCTGGTTGCTGACCAGTGTAGTCCTGTCAGACTCACCCAAACTTGCTAGGTTTAGTTGTTATAGTATATACTTATTCTATGACCTCACCAAGCATTGGTGTCACGCGTCTGGGACAGTGGCCTGTTACAGTCACGTTGCTGGAATGCGCTTTAGCATGTCTGTGAAGCAAAGGAGTGTAAGGAACAAACAACTTTGTTATTATGCACTTGCACTGTGTCCGCTAGTCATCACAGCTGGAGCGCTCAGTCAGCTTCAAGATGGCTCCTATGTAGGGTGTGAAGAGCTGGCAGCTGAAGAGAGAGGAGTGTATATTTGCACTCATAATAAAGACGAACCCTAAAGTTTTTTTTTTTTTTTTTTTTTTTTTTAACCAAGCAGAACAGCAACAGCCACAGCACAGTATAACAAGCTAAAAGAGTGCAGTGAAAGTTTCAGCTACTGATGTTCAGTACCGCCAGGGTATGGCCATTAAGAGACCAAGATGGCAGGTGTGGTCTTAAGGAATAATACACAAAATAGGGGTCTTGTGGTTGTCCTATCGGACAATATGAAAGTAGGTGTAAGGCCTACGTGTTGGGTTGCTGTTTGTGGCTTCAGGGTTCCCGAGTTGAAACACCGCTTTCACCACGTGACCACATTGTGTGATCCTAGGCAAATCACTTCATTGTCATGTTTTCCTGTTCCTTAATAAGCTGAAATTGGGAGCAATCAGAAACAGTCCCCCTAAAGTATGAGTATTTTATTACAACTGGACTTTTACACTTGGTAATGCTATAGGTAGTGTCTTTACAAGACAGGTCGACTGTACAATTTAGCAAGATGGCCCTAACATTTTCACCCACAATGGTGTATCTCCCCAAATTAATTTTCTGTGACATTTATTCATAAAGCTTTTGGCTACAGCCTTTTGCTCAAAGAATACAAACTATATTCAGATTAGATACACATTTACAGCAGAATAACAGACTGAATCAAATCAAAATAATAATACGATATGCTCTTTCTGTTTAGTTCAAATCTGGGTCCACACACTAGGTTGAAGGGAACCCCAAAATAATATTAAAAATATAATGAATAATGGCAATATTTTCATTTTGTGCTGCAGAGAGAGGAAGAGGGTAAATGGAAGTGCTTTAGTTATATGCAGGGCCACAGGAATTATGTGGCAGAGGACCAAATTATACAGCAGGTTTGACCAATATATGTGGCAAGAAAAGTCCAGTTGTGGATTTACAACGCTAATAGCTCTAACTTGACCAAATGCGAGACCTATTACATTGCAAATGCTAGTTTTATCTGGCCCCACTCTGTACTACCTTTTTTTCGCTCCACCCTTCATGCTGCTTGCCCATCCTCTCTCCCTCCCTTGATGCCCATGTTGTTGCTGGTCTCCCCCTATTCCTCACCTTCTTTAATTGATCTGGGTTCTTGCTAGCTCCCAACCCCTCTATCCCACTCTGTTGTCGTGGTGCCCTTGATTCACCCTTCCTACCTCCGTCTACGTTGTCTGCCGAATCACCCTCCCTTCATAATAAACAGAAAAAAAGCACTGACACTGCTTTCCCCATCCCCTCCATTGTCAGTCTAGCCATCCTCCTGCCCCACGCCACTGCCACGCTTCCTTTTCACCTTTTAATCTTGGAAGATCAGCCGTTCCAACGAGTCTGGTTATTTTCTTAATTCTGCTAAATAAAATAGATCAATGCACACAACCAGGCGGTTCATCATCTTGGTGTGGCTAGCCTGAGACCTGAGCAGTAGTCTATCCCATCCTGGCATGTTGCTGTACTGTCATTACATAAGGGCACATTCATTTTTTATATAAGCTCAGGGAGATTAAGCGATATGACTAGAATCAAAGGATGTTGAAACAGTGCCTGGATTCGAATTCCAAGTCGACAGCTCTGGCAGTAACACCACATCCTCTCCACACTTCGAGCTTGAAAACCAGGTGGTTGAAAGGCAGGTTGTTGAGCACAGCTCAAGCAACTGCAGTGTGCTGAAGTTCACTCACTATAGTCCATGAAAGCAAACTATGAAAAGTACACAGGAAAGGCATATTGAAGATCGAATGGCAATAAACACAGGTGCCAATGCCATAAGGAGGGCGCCACGGGCCTTAATGCAAGATAGTAATGTAGGTTCCCCCCTCCCCCCCCATTTTGACATTAAAAAAAAATAGCCATTCATTAGAGTGAAGTAGGCGCCGTGTTCATGTACCTACTTCAAGGAGCTCGATATAAATGTAAGTTGCCATAATATTGCTCTTCAACAACTGAATAGGACCAAAGAGACTAAAAAAACTGCTTCAGATACTGGTGGCCCAATCAATGTTTTTCCCCACCCCCTTTTGTTGATAAGTTCCCCTTTCCCCTCACCTCACCAGCAATTAAAAAAAACAAAAGTGATATGCAGTCAGCGCTGGCCTCGTTATGGGACTTTTTTTCCATTTCAGTTTCAACCATACTACAAAGCAAGCACACTGCTGTACACTATGGCTAAAAAACATTGAAGGAGATTATAGCACTCTCTTTAGCAACACCCTGTTTGCCAGTACTTGTTTGAGCTAGCATTAAAAGCAGTAAAGGGCTCCGAAAACCATGATTGATCTGTGTGACTTGTCATTGAAACAAAATAGGACTGTGAATGAAAGTCATTTTGAGAAAACTAAAGAAAAATGAATCCAACAGTAGACCTTTTTTTTGCCGTATAGTTAAAAATCAAAAATGTTTGGTAATCTATTTTGGCGCCAGGGACTTACAAATGTGTTTTTTACTTGATCCTCCCCCCCCCCAATGGAAAAACTGAAGCCTAATTAATGTGTGATGAAAATTGGGCACGGAAACCTTTTTCACCCACTTTTCCTCAGGCTAAGAATCTTCATTACTTCGACAATTTACCAAATGTTTTACTGTTCAGAACAAGATCTGAAATATGTGTCTGACGTAAATAAAGTGCAGAAGGAAAACGCAAGGGTTCTTTAAAGAACAAATGGTCTTCTCTTATTCCGAACCCTTCAGAAAGTTCAGAAAAATAATAAAAGGTAGCATGTCTTATATGCACAAGAAATGTTCTGGGAGTTCTGCCGAAATGAGAGTTGTAAACATTGTTCCTTGTCTTTGACAGGTAATATTTGAAGCTGAAGTCTCAGATGGGAGAAGTGGCTACATTGCCATTGATGACATCCAGGTTCTTAGCTACCCTTGTGGTAAGGATTGATTGAGCACTTTGTTTTGTGTCTTTTTTTTTTTAGAACGTGTTTGTCTACTGGCTCAGATCTCCGTTTTTATAGCATGCCTTTTTATGCTGTTGGTTGTTCAGTACATTTTGTTATTAGCACTTGTGGGGGAAAAGTTTTGTTGTGCTTAAATAGTAGGAGCTTGTGCATTTTTTTAATTTCTACTGTAAAACTTTACATTTAAAGAGATACGCGATTGTTAATTCCGTAAACTTTTTTTTTTTTTTTATTTGTATTGTGGAATGCACGGCTGTCCACCGGTTCCATGTCATGAAGGCGACTTCGAGGTGATATTTCAGGCAACGGTACTAAGCATGCTAGAACCTGTAGTTTCACTGCTTCGTTTTGCATTCCGAAGTCGGAGATTAAATACAGTGTGGAAATTTGGCTTTACAGTTGTTCTCTCTAGGTGCTAAAAGGTTACATTTAAGTAAATCTTGATAGGACAGCTGTAACTGCCTACTGAATTAATAGTTGCCTGAATAGTAGCTTGTGGTCTTTCCGGTAAAACTTATTTTTTAAATACCTAACTTTATTTTATTGTGTGCCTTAGTTGTTTTTATTATATTACACAGCAACACAGTCCCTGCAGTTGCAAGTTAGGTACCCTGAAATCCTTCATTTTTGGCATAACAAATGAATAACACAATTCTCTAGGACTGTATGTTTCCTAAATTCTCATGATCTCAGCCTTTCTCTGTCGAAAGTTGTATTGTCCCGTGGTGATGTAAAATAGCAGTAAATAATCTCAGCTTGCATAACTCCCACTACTATGGCACCTTCTCCTTCTCAGGCAATCAGGCATTTTGCTCTTTATTTGGAGCAGCTTGGTTAAAGATATCTATCTATCTATCTATCTATCTATCTATCTATCTATCTATCTATCTATCTATCTATCTATCTATCTATCTATCCATCTATAATAAAACAGGTTTTTACTTTTTTACTTACCTGTAATATGCTTATATTTGTGTTGTAAAGGCATTTGCTTGGTTAACGCATATGTGTGGTAATGGTATCCGTGGTTCCATCATACAACCCTTAAAACCTGGCCATAAAGACTAGGCATATGCTGTAAACTATCTGCTGACACCCTGAGGGTCAGCAGGAGGCCGCTGTTTTAAGTCATCAAAGCTTCCTTTAGGATGCTCTTTGTCTGGGGTGGAGCCTGTGAACAGCTCTCCCACTCCCACTTCTAAAAAGACACAGAGAAGATCACATTTGGTCACCTTTGCATTTAAATTGACTCCAAAAGTGTCTTACATGGAAGGTTTGTCTACATCTGTCGAGCCTTTGGTCCGGGTCTGCAAAAAGGCAGATAAATCTTACAAGTCCTTTAATTGCAAACACAGGGTAGCAACAATCCTGCTGAAATGACTAAAGACATTCTCTTGTCATCGACTTAAGCATTACCAACCATTCCAGCAGTGGTTACTCTGTTTGTGGAGCCGTCAAAGTCGACATTGTCCTCTGGAATATAGAGTTTCTGTTTTCAGTACGGCTACTTCCATCAGCACCAGGCCCATCAGTGTTCTCCTCTGTAGTGGCTGCACATGCCTGTTTTTTTTCTTTTTACAGCCTCTCTCTCTCTCATTGGCAGTTCCATCATTGCCATTGCTGCCTTGGCCTGACTCCACTTTACGTGGATAGAACCTCAGTTGATGATGGCCACTTTAAAGAGACAGATGAAATACATTGTAACCCGCTAAAGTAGAATACTCTTATCTGTAGTCAGCATTCCTCCTACACTGCTTCCTCCGCACTTCGCGTGAAATGTCAGTAAACCTTTCGCATGGCAAAACCAATGACTAGGTGAAGGCTGGCGGTCTCTCTGGCTCTGTGTATACCTGAGCACAACTGAACGCCATGTACCAGGATGGTGACCAATATCCTAGATAGACTGACCAGAGAAAGGTCGAGCTGAAGGCTCTGAACATCCTCATCGTCAGGAGGTAGATGAATGGCATTTGCATTTGGCAGGATTACAACCCAGCCTAAGGGTGGTGTTCTACCAAAAGCCTCTATTAACCTTCTTATTGACCTGATAAGCAACCTGTGAAATATAATGCAAGGCTTGTACATCAGATTCCCTAGCACACCATCATAAGCGCAGCCTCTGCCTACGCACCCCACACACTTACACCACAGCCGCAAGATCTAGTTCCTTAACAGCTAGCACCATTTCCCCCAAGCAAAGCCCCAACTTTGTTTTCCGGTCAGACTAGAACCTCGTCTTTCAATGTATTTTTGTTCTAACAAACAGCAATATATTTCAGTTTAGGAGCATGCGGTTTGTCTTAATCTCTGTGATGCCTTCATTATAGAGGATCATGACTGGGATATTCAAGTGTATTTTGTCAAAGTAACAACTTGATCTGTGACAAGGATTTATCACTTTGTTATAGGCAGTTGTGCCAGGCACTGAAGTACTGAAGAATCTGGTAGGTAGATTAGCTTTGAGTGAGGTGTAGATATTCAGAAGTGGGGTGCATTGGTTATTCAGAACCTAAGATAGGAGTGATGTGTAACTTAAATAAGGGGTTGTGGGTATCATAGTCAAAGCACTGGAAAGGAAATACCAGTTCTTAGCCATTTAGGGCTAGTAAATGTTTTATTCCCGATTCCTTGTTAACTGTGCTGAAATAAATGTATGGACGTGCGAGGGTACTTTAAGAAAGGAACCAATGTCAAGTGAACGAGTATGTGTAACAAAGAATTTGATTTAGATAACTCATGATTTGTGGAAGCACACATCTATCTAGGGAAGTGTGCACACGAGTTGATACTGATGCTTTTGCTTATGGATTCAGTGCAGTGTTGTCATGGATGCATCTTGGAATGGAAGGTATAGGTATAACCATGTGCGTGGTTCACCTGTTATAAAGAATGTTGAAATAAAGTAGAGTAAAGGAGTTATACTTGTTTCTAAGATATCGGTACATTTGAGATAGTTTCTTGGGAAATGTATTCTCACTGGGGATACATCACAAGACATTCATATATATATATATATATATATATATATATATATATATATATATATATATATATATATATATATATAGATAGATAGATAGACATATATATATATTTTTGACGAACCTTCACGTAATTTTCAAAATTAGTACGACAGTTCTGCTGCTGTCTTGAAGGTTTTGTGGTGATTCTTTAAGAGGGAGCTGTTGAAAAAAAAAAGGGGGGGGGTCCCCAAAACATGTTTCCCCCTTGCATTTTCCCCTAGGGTCTCTAGACACGACTACACCTCAAACGTTGAATGGTATTACACCATTTGGCAAGAAGCTTGATCTTGGTGCACAGATTGTTCTTTTTGTTTTTTGGAGTAAATATAGATATCTAGGGACTAGGATGGTCTGCGGATTTGACAGATCTCAAGGTGATATCAGATTGGCTACCAACTTCAACCACAAGTGTTGGCAGCCATCTTGGGACTCAGACTCTGCTGAGTCCCAAGAAGAAAAAAAACATTTGAAAAAAATACTCCTTTCTACGGGGGGCAAAACCTTAAAAAAAAAAAAAGTTTTTACAATAAATTCACAGTGGAGCTGCGAATAAAAAAAAAAAAAAAAAGCATGGGGCCTGGCCTCTTTTCCTTTATGAACCCTCCTATTTGAGGAAATGGCAGACATGCAGACACAGAGCATAAAATACTACAACAATAGAGGCATATTTTTCACTAAATGGCTCATCGGTTTGAGCTTAAGACGTCACTACACTATTTTGCATGGGAATGAATGCGCTGCCTGCCGGTGCTGCGTGGTGGCACTGGTGATGGGCGGCAGGCTCATTAGCCCGGATGCCATGTAGTTCTATTTTGGTCACATGTTTAAATCTATCTGTCCAGACCAGCATGCCCTCTTGGCTGCCCAGTGATGCGGCTGGTGTGCGATCCCGTGCACTCCTGACAGTTCATCTAGCCGTGCTGCCTTGCAAAGCTGCCACGGCTCTCACTGTGTGCAGTGCCCATTCACTTGCTTCAGAGAGCTCAGACAAGCCCTGTGAGGCAGGCTTTTAAACAAATGGAGCACTGTCCCGTACCCTTGAGTACTGTTCTTGTGCAGCGGAGGGGGGTAACAGTGGGACATTCGGTGTCCTAGGTTCTAAAAAATAGGCCCATCCAGGTGCCTGTTGCATATGAGAGGTCAATAATTGAGGTACGGTTGGCCCCTCAAACACCTGGGCCTTGGTATCACTACAGCAGCCACACAACTGTCATGCCCCTCAATGTATGTTCAGTCTGTAAAAGCAGCACTTGCAGACATCTAACTCTGCTATCCTATTTCAGATGTCAGGAACTGCGATGACAGCTTTCCGAATTTCTCTTACCCACCGCCGAGTTAAAAAATCTAAATACAAAAATGTATTAGAGCACTTTTAGGAAATGTAATCACATTTTTAGCCAGTAGTGGCATCTTATTCTTATCCGATGTATCTGAGAGGGATTTCCTAGCACCTCTCATGTCCACCCAGGTGGGCGGAACTTAGACGGGCTAACCCCAGCTGTTAATGCCTCAACCATGCCCTATTGCTCAATCCACTTTTCTTTCCAGTTGCTAGGGCAGTAGACAAGAAGGCAGGAGTTTCTCCCACTGTTCTTCACGGCTTCCCCACTCCACCCACAGAGTTAAATAACCTAGGAGTTCTAACACTTTGTCTCATATTCCTTCTCTGTCCTCGTGAAGCATTCCAAGAGGAAGGAGAAGTGTCTGTGTCCCATCAAGTAGCCACATGCTTTTTTTGGATTTCTGGAAAGCTAACAACCCCAGTCACTTATGAAAATATAAGTAGTTGGGAGAAGGGGGGGAGGACTACCACTTTTTCTTACCCATAATGCCCTGCATATATCAACTTTCATTAGAAAACACATTCCCTTATATTTCTGTGATAGAAAGTTCTAGAATTTTTGATGAACAGTAAAAGTCTCAACACTGAGTGTTTCCACCCATCTACAGTTAAAAACTGTACCTCAGTGTGTAGTTCGGCCTATCGTGAGGAACTGGAACAGGCCAAAACTGACAGTACACTGACCCTCAAATGTGGTATGGTGTTTTTATCAGGAGCTGGGTGGGAGCGTTGGATAGAGGGAGGTTTGTTCTTGGACAGAAGTTCTAGAGTTTTGTAACACACAAAAATGAAAAAATGTGCTTTACTTTCCAATACTTATACACTTGCAGGGCATTTTGTGTGTTTTGGAATGTGTTGGAATTTATACAAGCCATGGCAACTTGGATTTCCTTTGTGTCTCTCTCTTTTTTTGTGTTTTCTTTTTAATTGTCTGGGTTTGTAGGGTTTTTCGTAGAAGCAGGTTGAAGATTGCACAAAATACTACTGACATCACCCGTGTTATCTCTCCTACCAAAACATTTCTTTATGTTAATGGATCCCTCCTCAAAACCTTTGACGCCCCACTCATGTTTTGTACCTCTACGTTCTGGAGACCAAGAAGAACATAGATTGGTGTCGTACTTTGATGGATTTGTAATTGTGCGAGGAAGGCTGCAAATAATTACCATAATTTCAAACAATATGCAAAAAATCTGACAGATGTCATGTTCATTGTGTTCTACTGGTCAGCCAATCAGAGGGGAAGATTTGGCACTCAACGATTCATACCTTAGGTAGTGTATATCCGTGTGTGGAATTTTATAATTAAGTTTGCAAGTATGGTTTCCAGAGAAACTTCTGTAGGCTTTTCTGAATTCCAGAAAGTTGTGACCTATTCCAATGCAAGGTCATAGCATTTGGTGATATTTTCTTTAAATTGGGCCTCTCATTCATTTTGATGTTCCCCATATTGGTTTTACACTGATTATCCATAATTCATCTTTTTAGCATTAATAAACAAAGGATTTCTGGTGGATTCAACAATCATGGCAGAGTAAGTACTTTTGTTCAAAGGTACTTTATTTTTCTCAATGGGCTTAAGAATTAGTTTATGCAGGTTTTTTCACAAGGGTTCAATTGAGATCATGAGGGCTCTGTTGTTTCCCCGGCCTTCTACCAGGTTGAGTTAATGAGTTGTGTCACCTCGATAGAACAGAAAAGAGATCACTTGTTTGCCTTGCGTTTTTACTTCCCACCCACTACACCTTGTGTCAACCAGTGTCATGTGCAGGAGTCATGTTCATTCTCTAAGTGCAGCTGAACAGTGAGGTTGCTGTAGTTGAAAAAACACACCAAGCCCATAACAATTTACCCTCACCCAGTCCACTAAAGCAAATAAGATCCTAGCACTTGCCTGAGACCATGGTCCTTGTAGACCATGGCATACTGGGCTGCAGTGCTGTCCTCACACTGACTGCTAGGCCTGCATGTTGTTGGGCATCTCCTGCCCTCGATTCCTCTAGGATCCTCTTGTCTCTCTCACAACTTCCGCCTCTTCTCTACTGACCTTCAACTACTGGTCTGTTGGTGCGCCCACGTGGGGTTCTGCAGGATACCCTTGAGTTTTTCTTCCCCTTCTGACATCTCATGACACCTTCCTGCTCCCTTTGCCCTCTTATGTGCCAGAGTTCCGGAAGACACAGCTCCTTCCGGCTAGGACGACTGCTCCTTGTCGTTCTCTATAACCTGGTGGTACCACAGTGGCAAACTCTCCGCCATCTTGACAGCATCCACCTCACTTTCATGTTCTCTGGGACATGGTGTCTCAGAGAAATTGTATTTAAAGTTGCACAATAATTTATACATTTTTGTGTTACAATATTTGTGTGCAACGAAAATCTTACTTTGTTAAAAATAAAATACATTCACTGAGAAAAAGAAAGGTTTTTCTTTAGGCCCTGAGGCAAAATGCCATGGTTGCTAAATAGCAATGCTTTCTATGTCTAGTTTTGGTTCCACCTCATGGCTTTCTTCTACCACCCACTTATGTCTCTTTAGCTCATTGTTGCAAGTTAATTTTCTTCCTTGCTTTCTGTCGTTCTCTCTCTTTATTAACCTTTTCTTTTCTAATTTCTCCCTTTCTAATTTATTCCTCTTGCTGTGGGTCAAAATCTAAGGATGAAAACATTACCGTCTCACGAAAATGAAAGCATGGCCACACCACCTGCAAACCCTGCTTCAGTTTAATTATTGAGACTTTTCGATGTACTTAAACTTAGCTTTCTGATCAGCAGCAGCAACACCTTGCCTCCAGCCGCCTATACATTGTAGTGTCTGTGTTTTTTAGCACATTGTGTGCTCCTCTATGAATCTGTTCTGTGCTGTATTAAGTGCATTAAAATCCTCCTCAGGACCTTGGTCATACTTAGATACTTAGATCAGATGTGGATCCTGCATTCCCTCGCTGAAAAGTTAATGTGCACATTTGGACATGGGAAGACTTTGTTAGACTGTAAGCACACACACATAAGTAGTTTAGAGAATATGCTGCAGAAATGAAAAAAACACATTTTATTGCATGGCCTTGTCTACCCACAAGGGCTCATTTAGGTTTAGGAATAAAGGTCCAAAGCATTCTGTGGTCGTAAACCCTACGGAATGCAAAAACACAGGGTCTCTGACCAAAAATCAGTATTCCCAAACACATTAAACCACTTTTGCAAATCGGGAAAGCCTTTCTTAATTCCCAATGGATTTGTAGATTTATCCCGATCTGCCTTCAGATATGGGCGTGAACTGGAAGTCTCCTCATGAGTTTAACTTAAAGTGCGATGTATTCGTTTGTTTATTTTCACTTCACATTTGGACGCAAACCATTTGCAGATTACCAATACCTCAAAGAAAACAGTTACTTATTTACAAAGGGAAAGCCGTCCGTTTTGGACAGCTCTCCCTGTGAGAAAAGACACATAGTTGCGGGAAGGACAGGGAGTGGCCCCGAAGACCACTACTTTACTCCCCTGATGTCTTCCCAACTCTGAGACACATTTTTAATAGCAGCACTGGTCCCTTTAAGCCCCTTCAGAACAGGAAACAAACTGTCTTGGAATGTGAAAGCAGGGATAGTTGCCTGCTGTTCCTTGCAAGCAATGAGACCCAAACAAAGCGTACTTGCTTAATTATGCATTTAGGGTACAACAAAAAAAAACCTATTTGTATTAGTGGAAAACAGTTAGCCATGCACATACTGAATACGTGATTTTACTGAATTGTGCTTAGAAGCATACAGACATTACAATCAACATACTTTTGACAAACCATTAATTTTTTTTGCAGTTCCTGAGAGAATTATATAAAACTTACATTCTTTATTATAAATGGTGACACAAGAAGAGAATCTGAGAGACTGTCACCTGAGGGAATGACTGTGTTCCAATGAAAGTGGGAGAAACACAAGGATTGGGTATTGGGCCAATAACAACTATTTCTTACTTAAAGTACTGAATGATCCAGGCTCAGATGGTGACCACAGTCCAAAGCAATTTGTTGCTATACAGACCTCTTCAAAGAGTGCCCAGAAAAGGCTGTGTTTTCATCCCGGTAATGATCAGGAGTTCTGTGAGCCCACTGTTATTCACTTGGCAGGTGTGGCGAAGACATGGGTGGGTAATCTGTAGCACCCTAATCCTGTGCAGGATGGTGTCAAAATGATTCAGCCTCTGGAATTTAAGGAGTCTCCCTAGGACACGTGACTTAATGTGCTATATTTTAGAACATAAAAGGGGATATTTCATCATATTTTGCATGTATCCCTTGTACCAGGAGCTTCACAGAGCCTCAGTTCAGTGGGTTTAAGATGGAACTAAGTGTGAGGTTGTCTTGGCAAGTGCAGGGTGCCTTTATGCTTTGTAATACACCGACTGGTCAATGTGCTTTTTTGCGATCAGACTATTCTGTGCTCTTGCAAAACAGAACTGCGTGGTCAAGGTGTGAGAAAGCGATGCTCTCCACTAATAAAAGATAAAATGGTAGCTGAAGGCAGGTACTCATGACTTTTTCAACTGGCACAGCGAACAAATGTAAGGATTTCTCCCTCCATGGCCGTGTCATAGATTGGACTCTTGCTCTAGGCAAGACTGCTGGTTTAAGGATGACAGTACTTTTGTTTGTAGGCAACTATGCCTATCCTACAACAAGTCGCAACTGTCGTCCCAAACTTACCAGCTCACTAGCAGCACCTCACCAAAAACACAATAGCAAAAGGTGATTTGTGGCAGCCTTTACGCATGCACTCGAGAGCAAGACATCTCAGGGAGTGTTGTGATTAAACAGGGATTACCCCTTTCTCACAGATACATCATGTCTCAACCAAACACAGGCAATAACGAAGATGCAGTAAAGTTTCAATAGGTTTTATTTAACACAACTGCATTCTTGTGATATGTTGCATGGGCTGCAATGATTAGGATAATGAATAGTGCAAGAAATCGAATTGTGAAGACAAGAGTCATTATTACAAAGACCCCCACCATCTTGCAGTAGTATGTAAAAGACATAAGAGGTGTAATATGCCCAAATACCCTAACATAATAGGCGTAACCTCCTACCTAAAGGAGAGCTGGGTTTGTTAAATCTAATCTGCCAATGCCATGTCCATGAGAGGAGCCCCCAACCCTCATTACCTTGGAATGAGGTCTCTATCTCAGACTCCGCAGGGACACGAAGACTGGGTCAGTGTCAAGACGACGTGCAGCATCAATATCAGCGATGGTGATGCCCTCTGGTTGAAATCCCTCTGATTATCTGTCTAAAGTGCAATATATTTATACAGATTTACCAGGACTCCTGATGTAGGTGTGTTCCCAAACAATAAATAACAGACATGCTTGGGACGGCAATTATTATAAACATTCCCTCGAAAGTATAGAGAGGGAAAATCCCGAAGTGTGAACACCTACTGTTTGTTTGTTTTTGTCACTTGATCTTGACGCCTTAGCGCAGTGGCACTGATAATGCAAAGCATAACAAGTGGCCTAACTATAAACAAGGCAGCCATCTTAGGTGAATTAAATAATTAAATGGGCTAAGACAGAGCAAGCTAAGAAGGTTAAAAGTCACTAGGTGTCGGGGGCACAAGTCTGCAAGCCAAAGGCTAAGCTAACTCCTGTTATCCCATTAAAACAAACTAGCATTACCTACAGCCGCACAGGCAGGTGATGCAAGAGCACAGGACTGAATAATCTGACTAAAACAAAGCACAGTGATCAGTTGCCGCATATTAGATAAACGTCACCTGCATGCAGCCTGGCATCTCATGCCTTGGTCCTCCTAATTGTATGGAACTGAGGCTCTGTAAATGTTTATGTGCAAGTTTAGAGGAACATTCCCCCTTTAAGTACTAAGAATATAGCACAGTATGTTCCTGTCCTGAGGAGACCCCTTAAATCATTGGTGTTAAAATACATCAGCAGCATCCTTCTACTGATTGGGACCACAAAGAGTATCTTGATCCCACCCTTGGAACCTCATCTAATTTTGTTGACACATTGAAGAGCTCTGTTTAGCCACAAATTTCTGTGAGAGAAAGTTCTGGAATCTTCGGGGAGCCACGAATTTCATACCACCCTGAGTTCCCACATGTCTCCCGATAAGAGTACCCTGTTTGTTTGGGTGGGCTAAGAGGACATGGCAGAAAAGACACTGAAGTCCTACTTTGAGAGATAAGAAATGGGGGTAGCAGCTGTATTTGGGGCTGTGCTGTGGTGCTACCCATGCATACCTACAAACCACAGACTTTTTTTTAAAATTCGACAACCAGGGGAGTCCAGGGTTGTTTGCCTTGCCTGGACATCAGTGTTTTCTTACGCATAATGCTCTGAAAACCTCAAACATTGCACAAAATGATGCTTTTTCCTTACTTTTCTGTGATGGAAACTTCCAGAATCCACAGGAATCTACAAAATTCCACCCAGCATTACCCCTCTATAAAAACGCTGCCCCACTTCTGTGGATGGTTCTAGTGCCCAAGACAGAAAGTATTAAACCAAGATCAGTGGGAGTCCCCTGGTGAGGCTTCCTGTTGACCTTGGTTTGAGGCGTTCCTGTAGCTAGGGAAGGGCATAATCTCCCACATCAGGGGAAACACACATTTAAAAAATAAATAATCCCTAAGAGTATTGACCCATGTATTTAGGGCTGACCCCCACCCACATTTGTTTGTGGAAATGTGTGTTTTCTCCTCCTGGGGTGTGGTCGCTCCCCCCAGGGAAAAAGCATATCCTCAAAACAAATCGGGGCCCAACAGGAGGTCGGCTTGTATGTCAGAAGGGCTGACACCCCTGACAATTATAATTTTTATCTTTTGTTCTTTTATTTGTGTTACTTACCCTGGGAGCAGCATCGTGCCCCTACGGAAAAAGCCACATTTTCAAGAACAATATTAGCAAGCCACAATGCCAGCCAATCACATAGGGCAAATCACGACCTGCTTAATGTTCATTATGCAAATCATTCTGTGTTTGGACATTTTGTGATACTACACATTAAGACATAGGTCACATCGTCAAATTACAGACAGGTCACTAAAATTCAGTGCACAATTTGAACTCACCATTTGAGATCTCTGTTGGTACATCAGGCCCAAAATCCTGTAGTAGTGGGTAGATGCAGTAGTAATGCATCCAAATGGTATTGCTTCTGGATTTAGGTTTCTAGTGGTAAAAAGTGCGAATAAAATATTGAATGCACATTGTGCCACATTTGTATCCGTGCAGCTGCCACTATCTTTTTTTAGGTGACATTCACACAAGCCTTTGCGTGCCTTTTGCAATTTTATTGTCACTATTGTGCTAAAACCCTATTGCCCATTAAACTTCCCACTGTCCTTATCATGCAAACACACATTTTCGGTGGTAAATGGATATGTCACTAACCTAATTGATCCAGACCATGGAAGCAAAAGTTTTTATGTGTATTTTGTCTTTGGCACAAGAGTCCTATCCTGCACAGCACACACCCTTTGGCTGCCAGTTTACAGGGAAGGAAACTGTCTGCAGGTGAGGTAATGTTTGTGTCCATAGGTTAAAGCTATTTGAACTTGTATTTGTAGTTAATGCTGAGCCTTTATTATTAGTGCGAGTGCTCTTATGATATGTTGTAAGGCCACACTGAAATACTGCCAGTGGTTCCAGTAAAAGGCTGTACACCTTTGAAAGTTTAACAGTATGCAGCTATGTATAATGCTCCCACAATGCTTTCTGATTAGATGCAAATGTTTGCAGAAGCTTGTAAGCAAGATTGATTATTCTTTGCTTTCAAAATAAAATGTTGAGAAGAAAATGCAAGTAGGAAAAACATGTTTTGCTTAATTAGTGTGGAATTGTAGGTACTATTTCTTTGAAGCATCATTTAGTTAAATGTGTAGATGCATGCTAGTATTTCCAAAAAATATTCATAATGGAAAATCAGTGTAACCATTTTCAACAAATATTGTAATTAGTTTTTCCTTATGTGTTTGGGATTGCCTTTCCCATTACAGAGGCCAGTGGTCGAAAAGGCACTGCCAAGGCTCACCAGGAGCAAGCTAGGGGTTAGAGCTGCGACCCCTAAATGAGGCCCAGGGTTGTGTACATTATACGAGGGTTATTAGGCACGCTGTGGAATATGGTGGATGCCAGGGACACTTGTCTTAATGTTGCAAACCAGGATTATTCAGGTAACTGTGAGCCTGTGGCTGAGTCTTAAGACCCCAAACTGCACCTCACTGATGAGGCCTGAGCTGGCTAAAACTTGTCTCCACTTTATTTTTTCCTGTTCATGTGGGATGTGGCCTACTGTTCGGGATGAACTGTTGCGATTAACCCCTTCGCTGCCAGGCCTTTTCCCCATCCTGTGCCAGGCCTTTTTTTGCCTATTTGGAATAGTTCTCGCTTAGGCCCTCATAACATTTTGTCCACATAAGCTAACCATGCCAAATTTGCGTCCTTTTTTTCCAGCATCCTAGGGATTCTAGAGGTACCCAGACTTTGTGGGTTCCCCTAAAGGAGACCAAGAAATTAGCCAAAATACTGTGAACATTTTGTTTAAAAAAAAAAAAAAATGGAAAAAAGGGCTGCAGAAGAAGGCTTGTGTTTGTTTCCCTGAAATTGGCATCAACAAAGGGTTTGCAGTACTAAAATCACCAGCTTTCAGGAACAGGCAGACTTGAATCAGAAAACCCAATTTTTCAACACAATTTTAGCATTTTACTGGGACATACCCCATTTTCACGATTTTGTGTGCTTTCAGCCTCCTTCCAGTCAGTGACAGAAATGGGTGTGAAACCAATGCTGGATCCCAGAAACCTAAACATTTCTGAAAAGTAGACACAATTCTGAATTCAGCAATGGGTAATTTGTGTAGATCCAACAAGGGTTTCCTAAGAAAATAACAACTGAAATAAAAAAGATATTGAAATTGAGGTGAAAAAAACAGCAATTTTTCTCTACAGTTTACTCTGTAACTTTTCCTGCAATGTCAGATGTTTTAAAGCAATTTACCGTTACGTCTGCTGGACTCTTCTGGTTGCAGGGATATATATAGGGCTTGTAGGTTCATCAAGAATCCTAGGTACCCAGAGCCAATAAATGAGCTGCACCTTGCAGTGGGTTTTCATTCTATACTGGGTATACAGCAATTCATTTACTGAAATATAAAGAGTGAAAAATAGGTATCAAGAAAACCTTTGTATTTGCAAAATGGGCACAAGATAAGGTGTTGAGGAGCAGTGGTTATTTGCACATCTCTGAATTCTGAGGTGCCCATACTAGCATGTGAATTACAGGGCATTTCTCAAATAGCCGTCTTTTTTACACACTCTCTTATATTTGGAAGGAAAAAATGTAGAGAAAGACAAGGGGCAATAACACTTGTTTTGCTATTCTATGTTCCCCCAAGTCTCCCGATAAAAATGGTACCTCACTTGTGTGGGTAGGCCTAGTGCCCGCGACAGGAAATGCCCCAAAACACAAAGTGGACACATCACATTTTCTCAAAGAAAACAGAGCTGTTTTTTGCAAAGTGCCTACCTGTGGATTTAGGCCTCTAGCTCAGCCGCCACCTAGGGAACCCTACCAAACCTGTGCATTTTTGAAAACTAGAGGCCATGGGGAATCCAAAATGGGGTGACTTGTCGAGCTCGCACCAGGTTCTGTTACCCAGAATCCTTTGCAAACCTGAACATGTGGCAAAAAAGAAACTTCTTAGCACATTTTGGTGACAGAAAGTTCTGGAATATGAGGAGCCACATATTTCCTTCCACCCAGCGTTCCCCCAAGTCTCCTGATAAAAATGGTACCTCACTTGTGTGGGTAGGCCTTGTGCTCGCAACAGGAAGTGCCCCAAAACACTATCTGGACATATCAAAATTATTAAATAGAACACTACATGTTTTTGTTGGGGGGGGGGGGGGTGGCACCTGTGTTTTTGGTCCTGGGCTCAGCAGCCATCTAGAGAAACCTACCAAACCCAGACATTACTGAAAACTAGACACCCGAGGGAGTCAAGGGAGGTGTGACTTGCGTGGATCCCCCAATATTTTCTTACCCAGAATCCTCAGCACACCACAAATCTAGCTTAAAAAAATCAAATTTGTCCACATTTCTGTGTGGGATCACTGTGCCGGGACAAATTTCCTCCCACCCAACGGGAACCAAATAGGTCCAAAAGGGCAGTTTGAAAAAAAAAATGTTTAGGCTGACAAGTGCAGCAGAAATTTTATCGGTACAGATGAGACAGTGCTGGGTGGTAGGAATTTTGTGGATTACTGCAGATTCCGGAAGGTTCCATCACAAAAATGTGGTAAAAATGTGTGCTTTCCAGCAAAGTTGCATGTTAGCAGGGCATTGTGGGTAAGGAAATGGTGTGGGATGCATGTGAAGCACACCACCCTGGAATCAACTAGATGTTTAGTTTTCAGATGTGTCTAGGTCTTGTGGATTTGTCTACATGGCAGCGTCCCAAAGTAAAAAAATAAATAAAATTGCAGCCCTCACCATTCCAAGTGGGACAATTTTGAGAGTTACCAAGCTCTCATGGCCCAAATGTTAAACAAAAAACAAAAATAATCAAATGTCCTCTTGCTTGCCATGGGATAAGATGTTTTAGTGTGCTGGGTAGAGCTGAAAGACTGTTAGCCCCTTCAGTTCGGGTGGGGGCATAACCAGGCCCATACTGGTTAGTAGCCACCACCCCACTATTTTCTTTTATTTTTTTGATTCCCTGGCATCTAGTAGACTTTCTGTCCCCTCCGGGGTGTGGATCAGGGGTAATTGCCCAAACTGCCCACTGGTGGGCAGAACAACTTTGGCCCCATTTATTTGGGGTGGGGGTATGGCCATACCCCCAACCACTTATTTAAAAAAAAAAAAAAATCTTCCCTGGTCTCTGGGAGGGAAGGCCTCTGATGAGGTCAGCGCACGAAAGCGCGCTGACGTCATCAGATGCCACCGGGGGGGGGGGGGCGGCGTGGAAGGGGAAGCGATTTCCCTCCCATCCCTGCCCAGGGGAGGGGTATGCTTGGCCATCGGGGGGGGGGGGGCGCTGGCGCTCCCTCTGGGGGCCCATAGCAGGATGAGGTGATCTCGTCCAAGGCACCAGGGAACCGGCGCCTTGGACGAGATCACCTCGTCCGAGGCACACAAGGGGTGAAAGCGAAACAAGTCTGATTTTTATGTTTACTCCCCATCTGGAATGCCACGGGAGAAAAAACAATGCACTGCCATGTTGCTCGAGCAAATTTTCAATGGCGAAGTCATTTGAGATTGCACATGAAACCTCTTGTGGTTTATTGTAGTTATAACATAAGAGAAGGCAGTGGCATCCAGTTGGTTTCGCGAGGTCTAGTTCCACTTTTAACCCATGCAAAATTAAAATTTCAAAGCCAGCCAGCAAGCTAGGCCTGTACCAGAACAGATGGGTTAAACAGGAAAAGAAGTAATGTTCTAGCTTGTTGAATTACATTGCTTACAACGTTTACCGTGCAGAAAGATAATTTACGTACATAAACAATTTGAAATGAGACATTGTTAGTTAAGCACCAGTACTTTTAAATGGTCTCTAAGGTATTCACCTGAATATTGGATGTCACACAACTGTGCCTAAGACCTTTGCTTTTGGCAAATTAAAATATTTAATCAAGGAAGCCTTATTTATGTAAGGTCGGAAAGTTCCTAACATGCCTTCTGAAATGTAATATGAGTGTTGTGGTGGGAGAAGATATTCGAAGACCTCAAGTATTCAGATGTGCACAGATCATATAGGGTTTTATTTGTCTCCAGCTCAGGTGGCCGGTAATTTTAGAAGAGAAGAGGGCGGGAGGGACACACCGGCACACATGCACACTCAAACATTCATATGTGCGTGCACAAACATCCATTGACAATACTCATGATCAAATATTCAAACATACATGCACATACCAAACATTCATTTAAAAAAAAAAAAAAAAAAAAACTCTCTCACACACCTTCAGCTCTGCTTCGGAGGTCCCAGGAGGGTTGGAACTGAGGGAATGCAGCAGTCCCAACTTGTCACAGAGTGGGTTGGGGGGGGTCAGTGAGGCTGCTGACCACACCCCACTCTGTGGTGAGGTGTCACTGATTGATATTCGGCCCTCGGTGCTTCAGGGCTTAACTGAAACATCCAGGTCCGAAGCAAGCGGTGACGTTACCCCTCGTCATGAGGGGGAAGGACCTAGAGGCACCTTTGGTATACTGAAGAAGTCAAGTTGACAGGGCTGTGACTTCTTCAGCTTTTCAAAGTTGAGCTCAGGCAGCCGGGAGCCTGTGTCTAGCACCTGGCTGCCTGACCTGAAAATAAAGAGTGTGTGTCAGGCTGACCTTAGGGATCTCTGCTTCTACATCACTCATCCCAGAGAACACAATGTGAACCATCACCTCTTTATTGTTTTACGGGAGCAAAGAAAGACCAGGCAGTGCAGAAGAGCACCTTATCTCACTGAATCATGCTCTGCATTAAGGTCTGATACACACTGGATTAGAAGCAGTCTCCGGCCAGCATATGGGCTGCCACCACTACGTTGGCACGTGCAGTACCTGTCTTGGAGATTTGCTAGGTGGCCATGTGACCATCCCTCCTTGCATTCACATACCACTAATGGATGGAGAGCCAGGTCTGTTGTGATGGACATGATGTTCTTATGGTTCTGCAAGACATTTTGGTTTGAGACAGTTTACAGATCCATCACCTGGGAGGTAATGTTTCCTGTCTTCGAAAGGAGAGGAATTAGTGGTCAGAAGAGACTCTATCTTACTGCAGATTCTTTACAATCCTCCCTGTTCTGCAAACTGGACTTTTTTTTTTTACACATAAAAAGTTCCCAAGTTCTATTTGTGCACACTTGTCGTGACCAATTTGATTTGGCTCTGTGTCTGTGGGCATGGAAGAGTCAGAAAGCAACTGTTGTAAGCATACATGGACTGCACACATCTTCTATCATGGGAATACGTCTATGCGGAGCCACCTGCTGGTGTACAGGGGTACTAAAGATTTTCCAGATCCCATCTGCCTGGAGGAATGTTCAAAGGTGAATGGTCTGTACCAGAAAGAGCGTTACCAAAAGTATCTAACTTGTTTGTTCAGTATTTAAACCTTTTATTTTCATTTACTAGTGTTAATAATTTAACCGAGTTTCACTGTAAAAGGTTTGTATCCTTGTCATTTGTTGCTGTGAAAGTTAATGCTGTTATTACCTGTGTGTTAAAAATCCTATAAAAGGTGTGTTTTCAGTCCAGTTATGAGAGTAGTAGTGATGAAATGTGTTGTTATGATGCCTGAAAAAGTTGATTTTTTTTTTCTTGCTGGATTCAACTTTCTTTTCTAGAAGTGTCTAAAACAAAAAATTATGTTGGCTAGGCTTTATTTTTTTTAAAGTAGTAAATGTTATTTTTTTCTATGTCTACAGATAAGTCTCCACATTTCTTAAGGTTGGGAGATGTGGAAGTAAATGCAGGACAGAATGCCACATTTCAGTGCATTGCTACAGGAAGAGATGCCTTGAATAACAAATTGTGGCTGCAGGTAAGACATATCTGTGATATAAAAGGGGCACAAACATCCACTCCTTACGTTCATTCAGTTTATCACAGTAGCTAAGCTTTCCATGTGTTTAATGCTACGCTTGTTTACATAGTTCATCGCTACCTGTGGATTGCTGCCTTGAAACCCTGCCATTTATCAGGTATGCACTAGTTAAAGGTATTAAACTGTGCAGTTGGCAGAAGCTGGGGGGGTTCGGCACGACGTGGGGAACCCAACAAGGTGAATGCGTCTCCCTTGGAGACAGTCTGGTGATCGCTCCAGACATGTAAAACAGCCAAGGTGTTAGCTCGGAAAAAGTCTCAGCGCAGCAAGGTAACCTTTGCTCATGCCATGGGGAGCAACAGTAAGTGTCAGTAAAGCATTGACAAAGTCTTAGTGCAGGGTGCAGGGGCCCTGGTCGAAGGCATATGGTGGTTCCCTTTAAAGTACCCTGAGCCCCCGTACTTGTTTAGGTGTTGTCCGTGAATGCACATAGTGGAGTGCTGCAGCTTGTGTCTGGGGAGCCATTGCTCCAGCAGGAGATTGAGTCTGTGTGTACTGCACTGCAGTGTTAATCAGCGCGAGTCCTGGAAGCGCTCTTGGGTGCTCAACAGCTGGTGCTCCAGGTGTCATGCAGGTCGGTCCTTGCTACAGGCCAGCGGGTCTACCAGACTTGTGGGGTAAAGATAAGGAGATCAGTCCCGTGGCAGTTGGCTGACACAGTAGTTCATAGCACCAGACCTAGGGCTCACTTTACGATGCCTGATGGGACGGGGTCTTTGATGTCCCTGAGAACCGCAGTAGAGCCAGAGGCAATTCAGCTAGCCTTTGGAGACACTCTGGGGCTGGTTGGTAGAGCTTGGGTTGCAGGGCAGAGATCAACAGGGCAGCACAGCGGTTCCTGGGAAGAGTCAGTCCTGGCAGAGTGCAGTCCTTGCACACAGCAGTCTTTACTACAGCAACGTTTTCTTGAGTCCAGAAGTGTACTGATTTTAGTAGGTCAGAGTCCCAGTACTTACACTAAAAGTGCCTTTGATGTGGTGAAGGACTTCAGATGGTTTCTGTGAAGTGCATAGGTCCCCCGTCAGCCCTCGCTCCAGATTCAGTGGGGTGGGGTAGGGGGGAGGAGCAGTAATCAGCCTCTTTGTGAGGTCTCTGGCCACTACCCTTTGAGATGTAAGTCGGAGCCCTTCCCAACCTCCTCCCCAGCAAGACCCATCAGTATGCAGTTGAATGCAGATGCAGTTGAGTATCCTGTATTGTGGGTGTCTGAAGGAAATGCAGAAGTGTTACTATCACCTAGCCCAGACCAGACGTATATTGGAGATAGACTGTAGCCACACAGGACAGTGAGGAAAGAGAAATGCCTGCTTTCTAAAAGTGCCATTTCAAAAATAGTAGTGGTAAATCCAACTTTACCACTAAAGAGGATTTATCATGACCATTCCAAGGATACTAAACATGCTTCAGCTGCTCCTCTCATATCAGTAATTACAGCTTTAAAGTATTTTAAGGAACTCCCAATGCTGTCCTGTGAGAGAGACAGCCCTTGTAGTAATGAAAAATGACTTTGGGAGTTTTTCATTACCAGGGCACGTAAAAAGTACATGTCTTGCCCATTTGGTTACATGGCACCCTGCCCTATGGGCTACCTAGGGCCTACCATAGGGGTGACGTATATGCAAGAAAAAGGGAGTTTTAGGCTTGGCAAGAGGTTTTGAATTCCAAGGCAGGGTGGCAGTGAGACTGCACACACAGGCTCTTTAGTGGCAGGCCTGAGACATGTTTACAGGACCACTTAAGTGCATGGCACAATCAGTACTGCAAGTCCACTAGTAGCATTTAATTTACTGGCCCTGGGTATACGGTATACCACTTTTCAACAAACATGCATGTAAATTAAATATGCCAGTTGTGCATACACCAAAGTTACCATGTTTAGTTCTGGTTAGGCGTAGTAAAGTGGTCAGAGTCAGAAGGCCAGCAAAAAGCTGCAGCAACAAAACAGGAGGTGACAGGCAAAACGTTTGGGGGTAAGACCACCCTAAGGATGCAAGGTCTAACAGGACCCTAGTGGATGTACTCATGCGGGTCCCCATTATATAAACCTTAAAGGCCTCCTAGCAATTGCCCCATTAATTGTGTGATTGTTAACTATGATGCACAGTGCCAGGACCTGAAAATGCCAACTAGGGATACATTTTCTCTCTCTGCCCCATTGTGTCATCACATGTAAGAGAATATGGTCTGATACAGTCTTAGGTATTCAGTACTGTAAAACATGTCAGAGACGGTGTGGAGTGAACAGGTGAATGTGTGTGTAAACAATGCAATGGGAAGAAGTAAGAGTACTCTGTTACAAGGGTACAATTCCCTCCAAAGATTACACAGTCTCCTGTTCAAGGCCCAATCAAGACAGCGCCTCAGTTGTTTTCTAGTCTTTCACCCCTCAGAGGGACTGCTACAAATGGTCAAGATCAATGAGGTGTTAGTGGCTAATCTACCAATTCCAAGGCTGACAACTTTCTAATCTTTACATTGTTTAAGTCGATCCTACTGAGGGTATTAATGCATCAAATATATCCCCCAAAATTTGTGCAAGTCCATGTCCACTTCTTTTCAAGTAAGTGTAATTTCTCATTTCTAGATTGTCAGTATAACATGTTCCTGGAAAGGCCAAGGCAGCAGAACAGCTACCCACCCAATTAAGCGGGAACTGGGAATTAGCAGATTTGCCACATATATTTCTTCTACCTCCTTCATGTCCTGCCAATGCGTTGTCCTTCACTAAATATTTCTGTTCCCATTCACTCCAATCCACCATTTCTACGGACTCATTTCCTTCTTGTTCTCGACAGTGCAGTTTCCTTCTATGCCAAATCCAAAGTTTTTTTTTTTTTTTAAATGTTTTTTTATTATTTATTATCACACAACAAAATTACACAAGTGAAAGCTGTCAATAAGAATAACATTTGCAACAGGTTCGTTCATCACATCACCCTAGACGGCTTATGTACCATGACTGGGCTATGCTGTACTTCGCCCACTTCCGCGCCACTGCCAGAGAGAACGTGTTGCCACGGGCTGGAGCAGGGGGGGGAATAGTCCTGACTGGACATCATATTAAAGCATCCTGTTGCATTGAAAAGAAAGAGAAAAGAAAGAAAGAGAAAGAGGGGAAATACTGTGGGGGGGAGATAAAGGCCGGGGGGGGCCCCCAAGACGGAGGAAACGGGGGCAGAGGAGGAAAGGAAGACACGCGCGCGAGCATTGGGTCATGCGTCCCTTTGTGTGCTGGTGTTATTGCTAGTTGGTTACCGCCTGCTAGGTTATACGGTTTCATGTTGTCTCCCCCAGCTCCTGTCCGCCTTCCTCTATTTGACATTCTGATTCGAGCCTGATGAAGGGTGGTTGCGCGCTATCACTGGGGGGTTACAGCTATTTAGGACTATAAATTGCAGATTTTAATGTTCGTTGGGGGGATCGTTCAGGGCGGGCGTTCGTCATCTTTTCTTTCTATTATTGCTACGAAAGAGTTCCAGGTGTCAAGACCTTTGACCAGAACACCCTTTGTTGATAGGAGCTGCAGCGTGTCGGCTTCGGCCCTGGCCCAACGCCGCAGCTCCGATCGCCATTGTTCAATGCTCGGCGCGACTGGTGACTTCCAGTGCATGGCTATGAGGCGTCTGTACAACACCAGTGCCAGCGCTATGCATCTTAGGGTTTGTTTCCGTCTTTTAAGGCTTGGACCTACACCCAGCAAACACAGCTCCGGGGTGGGGGACATTTCAACAGCTGTCCAATCAACAAGCAGTACTATTATGTCTTCCCATACTTTCCGGATTGGGGGGCATTCCCAGGTCATGTGGTAAAAGGTGGCTTCGGGGGTGGCGCATCTAGGGCATGTTTGCTTTGAGTGGGGGAAAATACGGGTTATTCGGTGAGGTGATAAATATGTTTGATGTAAATAATTAAACTGGGTATAGCGAAAACGCGGGTTGCGTGATACTTCTTTTGTCATTGTCAACGCCTGATTCCAAGCGGGTTGTGGTAGAGGCTCTGCTAGCACTGCATCCCACTTGTTCTTTGATTGTACTTGTTTATCTTCAGCGCAAGAAGTTAAGATTATGTATGCTCTTGACACATTTATTGAATCTTCTATGCTACCTAGCAACTCATGCAATCTAGGGGAGATATTTGGTTCTGAGTTTTCATTGCCCCAGCAAAACCTTAGTGTCTGGCGTACAGCTCCATATGCTATAAAGCTTCCGCGCCCCAGTTCATATTTATCAATTAGTGTATTGAAAGTTAGGAGGCGTCCTTCACTATAGATGTCGCCGATGGTGCGTATTCCCTTTTCTGACCAACTGTTCAGGCCAACTCTAGCTGCTATGTTGGCTATTTTCGAGATGGCCAAAAATGGAAGCCTGGGGGAATATTGTGGTGTTTTATTGTTCATGATCACATGGTGGCCCCATATCCAGTGCGCAATTTTCAGTAGTATGTTGCGTGGGTGTTTGGGGGATTCGCGATTCATCAAGTATTGTATTAAGCCCCTGTTCCCCAAAGACGAGTGGATCATCTGTGATTCAGCTCCGTCTGGACGGCTTAGCCAGGATGAGATCCATTGTAACTGGGAAGCTGCGTAGTACATTTCGAATCTAGGCGCTCCCATTCCACCCATTGTTAGTGGGTGGTGTAATTTTGTTAGTGCCACTCGCCGTCTGCCGTTGCCCCATATGAGATTTATTAATAGGCTATTCAGAGGTTTAAAGAAAGAGGCTGGGAGAGTCAGTGGGAGGGCCATGAAGAAGTACAACAATCGGGGCAGGATCACCATCTTCGCTATGGCTACTCTGCCCAATGGTGATAGAGGGAGTGAGCACCAGAAGGGCAGGGAGCCTCTAATGGATCGAATCGCCTGCCCCAAGTTGCCGTCCCTGAGATCTCGTGCGTCGTGATATATGTTTACACCCAAGTATTTGAAAGTGGTGTAACACCATTTCAGTTCGCCAGGGTTGGAGGATAATCTGTGTGCTTCAGGGACAGGACACATAGGGAATATGCACGACTTAGACCAATTTACCTTGAGTCCGGCCAACGTGCCAAACCTGTGCAGTAACTTCAGCACTTCAGGTAGGGATTTTTGGTGATCTCGTAAGAAAATAAGTGCATCGTCTGCATATAGCGACACTATACGGTGTGTGTGGTCGTCTCGGATGCCCCATGCAGGGGCTACCGCTCGTAGGTGAGCTGCTAAGGGTTCGATTGCGAGGGCGAATAAAAGCGGGGATAATGGGCAACCCTGCCTGGTTCCTCTCTCTATTTTAAACGGTTGCGAAATCGTGTCGCCCGTTTTGACTCTTGCAGAAGGGTTAGTGTAGAGTACCTCTATCCATCTGATAAATGTTCGACCGAAGCCCATACGGCGCAACGTCTCCATCAGGAAGGGCCAACCCAGCGTGTCGAATGCTTTTTCTATGTCCAGTGATACTGCCACTTGAGCATAGTCATCCGTTCGTGAGTTCGCCATAAGGCGCAATAAGTTTCGGATGTTGCTAAATGTGCTCCGGCCAGGTATAAATCCAGCCTGGTCGTGGTGTATCAGGTCCGGCATACATGGGAGCAAACGGTTGGCTAGCAGTTTACCGAGTAGCTTACAGTCTGTGTTCAGTAGTGATAGTGGTCTATATGAACGTACATCCAATGGGTCTCTCCCCGGCTTAGGTAGCACTGCTATTAGCGCTTCACGGCATGTGTCTGGTAGTTGTCCACACTCTAGCGCCTCCGTCAGCATCTCTAGATATGGGGTTAGTGTTTGAGTCGGGAACATGCTATAGTATTCAATAGGCAGTCCATCGTTGCCTGGTGCTTTGCCATGCGGCAATTGTTTTAGGGCCTGCTGTATCTCATTAATATCAATTGATCTTTCCAGGTCTGCAACCTGAGCGGTCGTTAGTTGTTTCAGCTCGATATCAGTAAAAAACTCGCTCAGTGATGTTTCGGGTGGGGGGACGGGAGCTTTGTATAGTGTGCTGTAATACTCCTTAAAGGCTAGGTTGATATCGGCCTGTGCATTTACTATTAGTCCTGTTTCTAATCGGATGGCTCCTATGGGGGATTTCCGGCCACCATTGTGTATGAGCCATGACAGTAATTTACCCGATCTGTCACCCTCTGCGTGGTTACGAGCTATGTAGTGTCGATGATCAAACAGACCTAGTCGTCTATCAGCTTCGTGCCATTGTGCGCGCTTTCCAGCTAGTTCTGTGTGTGTAATCTCGCCCCTGGCGAAGTCTTTCTCGAAAGAATGTACTTCCTTTTCTAAGTTACTAAGCTCACGTGCTAGTGTTTGACGCGCGCCGACTGTTGCTGAGATGCATGTTCCTCGTATGACTGCCTTATGTGCGTCCCATTCTGTTGATCTAGAGCCCGTTGTCCCCTTGTTTTGGATGAAGTAAGAGGATATGTGTATGGCTAATTCATCTCGGAAAGGGGGGTCTTGTAGCAATCGGGACTGGAGGCGCCAAGTTGGGATGCATGTGCGCGGGCTGCCCCATCTGAAATGAGCGATGAGAGGGGAGTGATCTGAGATTACCCTAGCGGTGTAATCAGCGCTAGTGATCTTGTGAGTGATGTCTTGGGAGATGAGGATAAGGTCTATGCGAGTGTGGAGGAGGTGTACTGGGGAGTAGTATGAGTATTCGCGATCATGGGGGTGTATATGCCTCCAGGTATCTATGAGACGGTGGTCTACCATCCATTGACGCAGCATCTGCGAATTTTTGATTGCTTGGGAGGCTGCTATGGGGGGGTGTGATCTATCCGTATCTATATGTGGAACGCAGTTCATATCCCCGCCCCAGATACATGTAGAGGGTAGGTCGTTTGAGAAGTGTGAGATTGTTTTGTGTAGGAATTCACTTTGTCCGATGTTCGGGACGTACAGTCCGTTCAGTGTTACTGGTTCCCCATCTAAGTGGCCTGTTAAATGTATGTATCTGCCCTCTATGTCAGAAACGCCGCGCCGCACAGTGTACGGGACCCCCGGGGCTATCCATATCAAAACCCCTCTTGCGTATGATGAATTTCCCGATCCGTGGACCTGCCCGCCCCACTTTCTTTCCAACCAGGGAATATCTACAGGGGTAATGTGCGTTTCTTGGAGAATGGCTATATGAATATTGTGACGCTTTAGGTGCGCGTGTATCCTATTGCGCTTTCTTATGCCCGCCATACCCTTAACATTCCACGTCATTATATTATATGTTGGTTCCTTTTTTGTCATGTTAAGTTAGGTTGTTGCACACCTATTTTTTTGTACAGTTGGGTCAATCCCGTGACGCGTCCAGAGACTGCTGTTAGTCTAGTGCGCGCTGCCCACCCACGTCTCCCCTCCGCCACCAGCGCCCGCCCGCCAGCCCCCCCAGTCCTACAAAACAACATTATCATAAGAGAATAATAAAAATGAGAGCAAAAAAAATAATAGGCAAAAGGATATTTCGGGTAAAGCCCGGAGATAAACATAATGGCACAACTGGTGCCTAAACTGCAAACTGCGAAGTTAAGTTCCATTCGGGAGTGACTTGGTAGTCGGAGAGCGTGGTTTTGGTATAGCCGGGCGGGAACCGACCCGTCTCCAGGATAATTTTGTCCCTGCTCGGTCCAAATTGTAAGTACAACCGCTTTGGTTACCCTGTTAGTCCCAGTCAAGGAAGCTAGCGGCCAGTTCCCATCCCTAAGAAACCACCAAGCACCGCTCCAGGCCGCATAAGGGCGGAAGGTCGCGTGTCCTAACGCCGGACTCGTGTCTGTGGCGCAGTTCATATTCCCTCACGAGGTCTAGAGATCATCCGCAACGCGCGGTGTAAGGTCAGGGCCGGCCAGTAGGAAGGAGGAGGATGCACTTGATTCCCCTCCTGGGGATCCGCTGTCTGTAGCATCTGTGTCACTTCGGGTTTTGGATTGTGGTCGAGTGAAGGAGCTAGTTTCCCTTAATATTTGAGCTTGCTCTGATTCCATTTGCGATTTCGTTGGGCGCAATGTGGTCTTGCTTTGTTTTTTTTTCCTCCTGGAGCTGGGTGTTATCCAGTCCTCAGTTGTTGTCTTTTCCGTTGGCGGGCTGATCAAACCTTTAGCGTGAATCCAAGTCCATGCATCCTCTGGGGTAGGGAATATGAGCGTTTTCTCATCTATGGTGATACGCAGGCGGGCTGGGAACATGAGAGAATAAGTTATATTATTTTGTCGCAAGATTTGTTTGATCTTTACAAAGGTTGCTCTTCTACGTTGTACTTCCAGCGTATAGTCCGGGTATGCAGATATGTTATTATTTTCCAAGCTGATTTGACTGGAAGATCTAAAGTGTTGAAGAACAGAATCTCTTTCTCTGTGGTTAAGAAATCTAGCTATCATGGGTCGGGGTGGCGCTCCAGGCCGAGGGGGTCTGCCCGGTATTCTGTGGGCTCTCTCTATCATTGGTGATTTTGTGGCATCCTGAGTTTTCATTATTTCTTTCAGCCAGTTTTCTAAGAAATCCTCGGCTTTGGGTAGTTCCAATCGTTCTGGGATGCCAATGAATCTGATATTGTTACGTCTTGAGCGCCCCTCTGCTTCTTCAGCTCGGCGTTGTAGCTGTGCCAACTCAGTTTCCATCTGTTTGAATTTGCTTTTCATGTCTTTCATTTCCGGGTGAACCGTTTCTAGCGACAGTTCAGCATTATGCACTCTGTCAGACAGTTTGCGGTGGTCAGCTCGGAGTAGGGAGACCTCCAGCACTGCGGCATCAATTTTCCCTTCTAGCGAAGTTTTGGTTTCCATAATTGCCTGCATAATTTTATCAAATTGCTGGGAGTGTGCGCGTAGCGTCTCGCTCAGTTGAAGTTGCGTTGCCTTTTGCATGTCCAGTTGGCCCATGGAGGGGGGGGTATCTCCCTCCGCTGAAGTCCCTGTTTTGGAATGCTTAGGCTTGACCATTGTGACCACTATGCGACCGGGGAGAATTAGGCCGTGTGAAATCAGCTATGTGTACTGGTGGGGCGAAGCAGAGCCACGCACGTCAAAGTGGGTGATTTTAGCGTTATCAGTGGTCCAGGCGTGGTTGCTTATTTTCAGGGATATTAGGAGTTAGTATGTTAATTTGTTGACTGAGGCCCTCCTCGTTGCAAGGCAGAGAGCTGAATGCCACTGGCCTGGTACAGGTGCGTTGGGTTTTTCACTTATTTGCTTGTGGCTTGATACTTTGGTGACCCAACGTGGTTGTTTTATGTGCGTTTAATTTATTCTGTGCCAGCGCTCACAATCTACTTGCTTCAATTTCTTTATCTTCTTCCTGTTTTTGTTTTTTTCATTCTTTTTTTTTTTTTCTCTTTTTTATTTCTTTTTTCCTTTATTCTGATTTTATTGGCTCCTCCTCTCTTTTTTGTTTATGTATTTTTATTTTATTTTTTGTAAATTTTTTCCTTCTTCCTTTCTTTCCCGTTCCTCCGCCTCTGCTTCCTACTTTTTTATCTTCTGTGCTGGGTGCTGGTGCTTGAGGGTCGTGGTCGCTGGCCCAGCGCCCTGCACGGGAGGAGAGGCCGAAGGTCCCCCCAGCCGGTCCGGTACACTCCACCAAAGGCACGCCGGGGCCCCCACTCCACCCGGGCACGCGTCCGCCGGCCGCCTCCACAGATCAAGGGCGGAGTGCCAGGGCGAGCCAGACGCCCGTTCCCGGCGCCGACACGTCCAAGGCCCGACCCCGCAAGGAAACACCGCCCAGTGCTCCCGCCGCAGCGTCACCGCACGACGCTGCTACCAGTTCTTGGTAGGGGGGCCACGTGGAGCTGTAGGGATGCTAAGCCATATCAGGGGGGGCTCGCTCACTGCCGCGCGCCCCCCGTGTTTCTTGTTGCTCCGATGGAGCGCGGCCGAACCGGAAGCCGCGGCGTCCCCCAGGCCGCGCCCCAGCCAGCAGGCCCGCTCCCAGGGCCCACCGCAGTCCAGGCCCAACAGCCCTCGACCCCCCCGGCGATCCCACGGGGAAGCCGAACGGGGCGACCCGACCGCCGTGCTCACGTCTCGCCGGCCGCGGGAGGGCCGCCTCACCTCCCGATCCACAGCACCAGGCGCGTCTTGCTTCCTCGAATCCAGCAGTTGATCACGGGGCCATCCGCAGCTACTTTTGTGTCCTTGAGGGCTGCCCCCGGCACTGGGGGGGTAGCCTCAGCATTTTATGGCCGACCGGGAACCAGGGACCAGGATATTCGGCAAGAAGGAGGGCCGCGAGCGGAGCTCTTTTCTCAAGCGTCCGCTCCGGCCGCCATCTTGGCCACGCCCCCCATGCCAAATCCAAAGTTAACGTTAAATATTTCTTTCTACCTTGCTCCTTTCCTTCTCTCGATTCTTACTCAACTACCTCTATTGCTATTTCCTTATCCTTGCATTAAGTCATCTACAAAGATTCTTTCCGCATGGGTAATTTAGCATGAAAGTTCATGTGCATCTGGGTAAGTTAGGTTAGAACGTGCAAGTGGCAAGAAGCATTTTGCAAAATGGTCTGGTTTGCTCACTTGCTTATGAGTGTTTGAAAATCGAGAAATATGATTAGGGATCGTATGTACAAATTTGAAGGGCTTGTAACAAGTACTTTATTTAAGGTAACTTAAAATTAGGAAAATGTAGCTTATTTGAGTCCTGATGATAAAACCGATTCCAGAACACAGTACAGGAAAATGTTTAAGACAAATGGAGATGACATGTTGAGCCTTTAGCTGCAGATATAGAAAGATAAGAACAGACAAAACAATTTTCTACATACATCAACTGTATGTACTCGGCAAGCATTTGGAAATAAACATGATCAAAAATACTTTCAGTATTCGAAGGATGTGAAACTTTCCCTACTGACTTTACTAGTTTAATCACTGTTGTTTGATTCACTCTGATTAGGAGAGGCATTTCCCTCTAACGGATAGAAAGCCAACTACGGAAACTACTATGGCAATAGCCAAAACTAGGAAAATAAGAGAAAGGGACCGGGAGATTACTGGTCTAGTGTACAGCCTCCCAATAAAGATATTTAACAACAAAAAAGTACACTGTTCCAAAGTGAAAGAATAAGAGCGAACCTCATTCTACAGGAGCGAGAACCCTCATGCATCACATTGGATGACTGGCTTCATCATTGGGAAGGCTCCTCGTCAAGCCGGTGCTGCAATGCCTGACGGGCTCCCCAACGGGGGGCTCTTAACCGGATTTGCTCAAATAGTAGCAGCCGAGGTACAGGTCAACTAGACAAGGTACCAAAATGCAAGTACCCGAGCAAAAGATGGAGAGAAAAGAGTTTCTAAAATTGGTTATCCATCGAGCCAAAATAATCATGAATTTAATCAGTGTGAGTCCAATGGAGACCAAGACTAAAAACAAAAATTGGAGTAGGGGTGAGTCAATAATGTTCACCTACTCTCAAATAAAGGCACTAGAGGATAAACCCATTGTGGTACCTCTAGACATCGGGTCTACATGTTTCGCGTCTAGGTGGTCCAGCCTGATCCAATGACGCTTCATCAGGACCAAAGGAAACAACTTCTCCAAACTCTAAGCTAATGTGAACCCTATTAAGGGAAGGAAAAGCAGTCACTTACTTTTAATCAGTTATGCTACGTCAAAAATGTCGCCCTGAGTAAATAAGGAGAATTAACAATAGTTAATAGGTATAATAATGCAATCCCAATTATAGTGCACACGTGAAAATACAGTGATTAAGGTGCAACACTCAAGTGGAAGCGTAACAAACATTTGCTTACCATCCCCGGTGTCAGGATAGTGCTCAGAGGGATCGCATGTCAGGATAGGGAACTGACATTCTAAGAAGTGATAATTATAAAAATTTGGATTGTTAATAATGATTTTGATGGTACTAGGTGGCAACCTTTCTTGCTTACTCACAGTCAATCATCAGCTTCAACTCATTCGGGCTGAAATCCATAGTAGTTACAATTACAAATAATGTGACATGGTAGAGTAAAAAACAGAAACATAGTAAAGCTTTTTTCACATTATCTCAGCAAAAAAACAGCAGGGTCCATTAAAGGCACTCAACCTCCCCTCGTAGTAAGTCAGGATAACAAGGAGAAATTTCAAAAGTCGTCGCTGTAACCCCAAGTCTAGATATGTGCAGAGTTAAATATATCAGAGGGATCCCGTGTATTGTGTAAACCTGGGCACCCACGAAAGTAGCCCCATCGAGCTAACAGAGTTAAACGAATACCTGGGTCCGTCCGTGACCGAGGTGAAAACTTACTTCAGTTTCCTCGATGTAGGCTATTGAACCTACCCTGCCGACGCGCGTCCCCATTAGACACCTGCACGGCGTTCGAACGGGTCTTAAATGTGGTTAGCAAGACCCGGAAGAGCTGCCGGCTTGTGCGTCACTAGAAAGAGAAAACAGACTCGATCTTAGATGGAAGGTCGCTGTCTGTTGGGAGGGCCGAGACATATTAGAACGGGAGGAAAGTCAAGGTTGTGCAAATCTGCAATTCTGGGAAAAAGGTTATTCAAAACTGCAAATTTCTGAAATTTTTTTAACTCAAAAAATAATTAATTAAAGGTGGAATTAGATGTTTCATTAATTGTGTAACACTACAGTCATAGAAAAATTAACTACAACTGAAAAGTAGAGATAATAAAAATGGCTATAAGAAACAGCGGTTAAGATGAGAGTGAAATCCACTGAATATCGTCATTCAAGCCCCTTATTGAAGTCCCTAATTTAAAAATCCAACATTGTTCTATTCTAAAAAGGGAGTTAGGGCCATTGGGGAGGACTTTGGGGGCCTCCAGGACCACCTACCAAAGGTCCTCTGGAGTATGGGAAGCGTCCAAAAAGTGAGCGCAGAGTTTAGTAGTCACTCAATTGCATTTAATGTTGCTCCTGTGTTCATTTATACGTATCTTGACGGGACGTGCTGTCATCCCAACATAACGTAAACCACAGGGACATGTAATCATATATATGCAATTCTTAGAGTTGCAGTTCGTGTGTCTCCTTAAATGCCACCTTCCAACAGGGTCAAGGTCTAATGTCATAGTTCGATTCGTTAGGGAACAGACATTGCAATTGCCACAAGGGTGATGTCCTACAACCGGAGGAAGATCCCACAATGTCTGTTGTCTTTGTGTATCATGGGAAGTCCGTGGCCGTGTGAGGACCACTATGTATTTAATGTTAGAAGTACGTTTAAAGGCGTATAGTGGTTTTGGAATTTCAATACCACCACTCTCCAAAATCGACCAACGTTTATTGACCAATTTCTTTATATTGTTGGACAATGGGGTGAATGTGGTGACACAAGTCATGCGTGTCTGAGGGATTCTCTCCTTTGTCGCCAATAAGCAGTCCCTATGATTATTTTTAGCTCTTTTTTCGGGCCAGATTTACTGTTTTGATTGGATAGTGTCGTTCATAAAGTTTTGTTTGGAGGGTATCTGCTTGTCTATCAAATTCCTGCATAGAACTACAGTTCCGTCTTAACCGTAGGAACTGACCTACGGGTAAATTATCTCTTAAGGCCTTAGGATGATGACTCTCATATAGTAGCAGGCTATTCCGATCTGTGGGTTTTTGGTATGTACTGGTTGTTAAAAGACCCTTGTCAAAAGTAATCATCAAATCCAGGAATGGCAATTGGGTAGAAGATATTGAAGCTGTAAATTTCAAATAAGGATCGAGGGAGTTTATCCAGGTAGTGAATTCCTCTGCTAATGATAGAGGACCCTGCCATATGACCAGAATATCATCTATGTAACGTTTCCATAGATGGATGTTATTTTCAAAAAGGTTAGTCGGTGCTAGAATGTATTTTCTTTCGAAATCATACATGTATAAGCAGGCTAGGCTGGGGGCAAAAGTACTGCCCATCGATGTCCCTCTAATCTGGTGAAAAAACTGTTCTTCAAATTCAAAATAGTTCTCTGTTAAAGCCAAAGTAGCACATTGCATGATAAAGGCTATAGGTGTGGACAGAGACACGGAATCATTCCGTAGTGCCGCTTCCACAACCAGTAAGGTCGCATCTTCTTGAGGAATATTCGTGTAGAGTGCTTCCACATCTAAGGTGATGATCACATTTATCTCACCGGTGTGATTAATCGATTCAATCAGGTTAAGGACATCCTTGGTGTCCTGTAGGTAAGTGGAAGAATTCCTCACAAGAGGCTGCAAAAAATGGTCACAAAAAATTGACAGTGGTTCTAGAACAGAACCAATGCCTGAAACAATTGGTCGTCCAGGAGGAGGTTTTACACCCTTGTGAATCTTGGGTAGAAAATAAAAATATGGGATTCTAGGGTGAACTGTGTCAAGGAATTCCGCCTCTTTAGAGGAGATCCATAAGTTGCTTTTAGCTTCCTCCAGGAGGCTTCTAATCTGAGTCTGTAGTCTCCGAGTTGGATCACTAGTAATCTTAGTGTAATAGAGGTAGTGTCACTTAAAAGTCGTAGGCACTCTCGTCTGTAATCCACTGTATCCATAACCACAATTGCTCCACCCTTGTCAGCTTGTTTAATAACAATATTGGGATCAATTGCTAGCTGTTGTAAAGCCTGTTTCTCTCGCTTAGGAATATTAATGTAAGGATTTTTTGGACATAGACGGGAAACATCGGCTAGTACTACCTTTTCAAATGTCAGTACTTCGCTCGGCATCATCGTTGTCAGAGGTACAAAGCTAGACGTTTTTTTAAGGCCAGAATCACATACTGGTTCCACAGGTTTATCTTTGAAGAACACATGGAGTCTACCCTTTCGGAAAAACTGAGCCAATTCAATGTGTAGGCGAAAAAAATCCTCGTTGGGAGTTGGGACAAAACCAAGACCTCTATTGAGGATATTAGTCTCGTCCTCTGAAAGTTCTCTCTGAGACAAATTCACCACTAGGTTCTTGGTGTGGAGTTCTTTGTGTGACTCCTGGTAACCATCTGTGGTTCGTCCTTTGACCATTGGACATGTCTGCCTCTTCCTCTTCTTCTGCCTCTGCCCCGGCCTAAAAAAAGGCACAAAGGGCACCATGGGGCGGGGTTGGTAGAAGGGATATGGTGGTTGCCACGGTATGGGTTGATTAACGGGATAGGGAGGGTAATTGTAGAAGGATTGTGGTGGATTCTCATCCGAACTCCGACCATCTGATAATGAAACACTGCTGAAATGGCGTGGTTTCTTATATGAGGAAATTGATCCGTCTGAGGAGCGTGCCAAAACTACTCTGGCAATTTTGCAGCACATCCCACCATGTTACTTGCGCTACAGATCAGGGCAGCCGATAATATCACTTCTTCATTTGTTTAGTTCTTTTTATTTATCTTCTTTCTATCCAATTGTCTCTACGTTATTTTAAAATCTACTGCGATAGTTGATTACATTAACTACCTACCGTTGGACTCTATGGTCCTCAAACTGTTGGCTTTAGGTAAATGGTCTGAAATCTTTGTTTGTGCAAGTTTGTGTCCTTTGTCTCCTCATTTAGAGTCTTTGATTCCATGGAGGCCTGTTGATGTCATTCTGTAAATCACTTGAGTCTCTGTCAATCAGTGCGCATTAAGTCCAGTCAGTACCAGAGTACTTTTGGTTCGGTTTTCTCGATATCTTTTAGCTCTTGGATTCAGGTTGATCAAAGTCACCATCACTAAGCTCTCCTTAGCCTTTGTTATCTTGTCCCTCTAGTGCTCGATCCTATAGAATAGTCTCTGACCTCCTTGGTTTTGACAGTGTTCATCTTCTTTTGCTTTCAGTTCTTGGCCGTTTGTCTTCATTATGCACTCTCTTCTTTGAGGTAATAGTCACTTCAGGCTCATAAGGCACAGTTTAATTCTCAGATTCAGAGCTTTCTCCTACTGCTTCTCCTGTATCATTGTCGGACAGAGGCCTATGCTGCTGCATGGAGTGCTTTGAATGCTCATGAGTACCAGTGAACATGCAAATTACCATTTGAAGTATGTTCAGCATATGCTTCTGCTAACTTTGCTTTGATTGTCCCGTTTACCCTCTGTACCCTAGTCTGTAACTGCAGTGAAATCTCCGGCCAGGATTCAGGGCTGTGCACAGTGACTGCATCACCTCGTTCTTGAAGTGACTGACTTAATCTGATTCAAGATAAAACACAGGATCAACTCCCTCAAGAGTATTTTGACCATTGTTAGACTGTCAAGTTTCTTAGTAGGATAAGCTTAAAACCCATTTGGAAAGCAAGCATTCAATAACTAGTATATGACTCAGCTGGGGACAGCAGGGCATCTCCAGAAAATCGATTTGGAGTCAATTGAAAGGACCATCTGACTTTTCTATGTGGGTTATGGCTGCAACAACCTTTCAGATTCCATTCATATTGTGGCAAATAATGCACCTCTGGCACATACTTTCGTCCTGACATGGAAATGAGGGTTGCACCAATAACTTTTATAGGTCTGCACCGTTCCATCTCTACTGACATGGGTCGGGCCATACATGTGTTGGACCATCGTGGCAACATGAAATCGGGCTGACTTGATTTTCCCTTGTCTGATACCCAAATGCCACTGTACTCCTTCAAAAATCCTGTTTTCTCCTATTTCGTTTTCTCACTTTTAGGAACCTTGTGCTGTAAATCTCTTAGCTCTCTGAATATTTGTATAGTGTTCAACATATTAAGGATTGTCACATTTTCCTCAATACATCTAAGTGATGTGTGCTGGACTGTAGAGCGCAATATCTGGAGAGCTCGCCTGTTTAACTGTTTCCTGAGGTAACCAAATCATCACTACTCCTGTAGGCAGCACACTTCACAATAGCCATTTCCTTTAGCAACTGGAGGGCTGTAAACAAATTCATAATGTACAGACTGATGTGAAAAATGGAACCAGAGGAAACCCTCTCTGTGACCACAGCTGTCCAAAAGCGTGGACAACACCTAATCCATACTGGCCATCCACTTAAATGGCGACTTTGAACCCATCACATGCACAGTACGCCCTTGTCAGAACTATCAGGTACTTTTGCATGAGAATCTCAATTTTGTGCGGGTCCATTACAATGAGCATGTGGCCCATTACAATGCCCTCGCTCTGTTGTATGCTCAAACTGACTGCTGCAACCACTTTGTGACATCGAGGAAGTCCAGCGGCTACATGTGTAGCTGAAAAATAAGCCACAGGGCGCTTTGCCTCCCAATGTATCTGCATCAAAACAGACAGCACACACCCATTGTGTTCACGACAAATTCTTAGTTTTAGTCTGACATTCCAAGCCAGAATGCACTGCTGAGTAAACATTTGAGGTTTTGGAACACTTCCATGCTTTCTAAATTCATTAGTACTTGGTCATTGGCTTCATAGTTCATGAGTCTCTGTAGGGGCTTTGCCACAAAAGAAAAGTTGGGAATCCACTGACAAAAGTAGCCCACCATTCCCAAGAACATTCTCACCTCTGTGTGGTAGAGTATTTAATCTTGAGAACTGTTGAGATGTACTCATGCAATACTCTTCTTGCTCTGTTCTCAGTTTGGTGTACTAGTTACCCAACCTCTCTGATAATACTGCAGTTTGTCACAGGGAAACCTCATGGCTGTTATCGGTAAGGTGGTTGAGCAGGGCTGTTGTGTCTTCTCTCATATCTATATCTCATTTGTCAATTATGCCACAACCAGATCATCAATATATTGTGTAAATGTCAAACTGCAAAGCTACTTTAAGTGCTCTAAATGTTTCTTCAGCAATTGATTAAAGTATGAGGGACTTTCTGTGTATCCTTAGGAAGCACAAGACCACATATGAGTCTTATCTTGGAATCTGAAAGCAAAGAGATACTGGCTGTTGTTGTGGGGGGGGGGGGAGGGAGAGAAAAGAGTGGTTGACACTAGGTAATAACCATAAACCATGCAGCCTCTGGGGAAATTTGTAACAGGATTACAGCCGGATTTGGTGCCACTGGATAGCATGGAACAGACTATTTTATTAATTGTTCTAAGGTCCTCCTCTACTTGCCATTTTTTTACTTAATTTCTACAAAGGCACAATCTGAGAGTTTCATTTATCCCAGTGACTTACTTCAGAATGCCCTGTTCTATCTGGATCATTTGTGTTACACCAGCTATTGCTTCTGTCGAAAGCATGCATGGAGGCTCTTAAGGTAATCTTGAGGAGTTTGGTATTTTTGTAGAGGCCACTTGCCTTCCCTGTATAATCCCACACTTCCTCTTTCAATGTTGCCTTCAAATCAGAAGGTAGATCTTCGTTGGTGAGGACAGGGTAAAGTCTTGTTACGGATTCTTGGGATTTTAGTTTGAATTCTGCATCAGCTGCATACCTCCAACTGCCTACCTCTCCAAATGCATACCTTTCGGCATGCAGTAAGTCACACAATGGAGTTTACAAACCAGGTCCCGTCCTAGATGTTTCGCAGGACTTAAATTACAGATTAGAAACCAGTAATTGTCTCTGATTTAACCTATTTTTACTGGCACTGGGGTTGAAACTTTTCCCAGGAGGGGTAAGTTCAATACCTCAACCATCGTAACACTTGAACAAATGACTCGTGTTATCAATCAGAAATGATACAGGTTATCCATTCATTTCACCTTCCACAGTGGGACCACTCTTATCCACTTCCAGAATTGCACCAAACACACAATCTTCCATCCCCTCAATTACTGTGATTGTGACTGATCAAGTCTGATGGGTCTCTAACAACATGGGGACCTAGGTCATGTGATCTGTAAATGGACTTTGATGGATTCTGGGAAGGGTCTGGCGGTTAGAACTTCTATTCTCCATTTGTGGCTGTATCATAGGAACCTCAGGCACATCCGGCCTTATGCTTTTCTAGTTAATCATAGGATACAGCAGCATCACTCCTTCCTGTGAAATGGCATTCTACACTTGTTGCAAATTGGGCAAAGAGTAATATTATGCAATGCATCAATATTAATATCAGCAATATTTTGTCTACATCTTCCTTTTTCATCTACATTCCCTCCCTGCACATACAGCACAGAAACTCCTTGCATGTTTACACCAGCAAGATCTAAACCTGAATCTATCATGCTCAAATGACTTGCACTATCTTTAAGCATAAACTGTATCATATTTGGATTTCATCACAGTCGGGGGGACATTTGTTTTCCGTGCTCTTGGATCAGCCAGTCTATGACTCGCTTACACTCAACCCTCAAATCTTTCAGAAAAAAACACTTCAAAGAACTTGCATAGGTCCTCTAATAAAACCTTTGAAATGGGCACACTTTGGCCTATCTGGATGTTCTATTTATTTCCTTCAGCTTCAGGGGACAGGTTGTGAAATGGAAAAGTTCTGCTCGAATCCATGGGCCATTCACAAATTCTCCTCTCTGCCCCTTTCCCAAGGGGCATTCTCTTGCTGCTGCCTCACTGCTTTCACAGTTTTTTTTTTTGCCCTAAGTCACCTCTTTTTCCTTTTCACTTTTGTCCTCCCTTTCTTGGACCACTGCTCCCTGAACCAAAAATCACTGTTCTCCGATGCACAATACCAATTACTTAACATGGGTATTCGGCCCTGGCAGCTTTATTGGCTTCATATCCTTGTCGTGTATGGTCATTCTGAAATTCTTCCCCAACTTCATCCTTTGAGACAATTCAAATCCATACTTGTCTGCCAACCTTTCCATCTTAGCATGTGCCTCACACGCTACTCTTGCAGCTTCCTTGCTCCTGTACACCAATTCATTATCACTGTAGTGTCTTAGAAATTCTAATCCCAGGCTTCCCTTTGCAATCTCCTCAAACTCAGTTTTCAACTGGGGGACATTTAATTTCTGGGGGACGTTTCCACTGGGCGAGGGAGACATTTTGCAAACTACAGCTGCTGTGACCCCTTCAATGCTAGGTGAATTAATGTGTCCTGCTTCTAGAATCCTGGGTATTAAGGTGATACTTGTGCCAACTGGAGTCTGCAGGATACTTGAAGTTGGCTGTACTTACGGAGTACTTGTAATCAGGGTTGTCAGGGGAAGACTCATGTTTGTCAAAGCCTTGGATGAGATCTAGGTATCAAGTGTCTGTTGAACACTTTGGATCAGTGAGGTGTTGGAGGTACTGATGTCTACGTAGCTTGGGGGTACACTTGTCTCTGTGGTGGAGCGTGCCATTATTATTACTCCTGGGTAATTCTGGGGTGTTTTCCCTGTTGGTGGAACTAAGTTGTAAGGGGATAGTCTTGATCTTAACAGGACACCTAGGAAATCCCATCATCATTACTCTAAGATCATGTGTAAATTCTCATATTTCTTTTTGGTAGAGGATTTCTCCTTCTCTGGATTGTCACTGACTAGTACATTGTGAGGTTATAATAGTTTTTCCTTCTGAAGTAAGGAGAGCGACGTCTCTACATGAAGAAATCATACTCTTATATAAGATTCTGAACAAAGAATTTAATACATTCATCACAGTAGTACATGATTCCTAAGCTCTAAATCAATCAGAATAAGGCAAGAGAAAAACATTTACAACTGACTACATTCTTCAAAATTATCACTGTCCTACCAAGTAGAGCTTCTCACAAGCAACACCTGCACGTGGAACAGAGAAAGATACCTGATGTGTGATTCTCCATGGGATAGTTAGGTGTAACCTTGAATGTTTATACTTTCTTCAAAACGGTCTGTGAAAGTCTTTGTCCTTTTCACATTTAGTTTTTATTCCAGTGAAACATAGAAATGCAAGTCTGTTCACATTGGTATAATGAAACGTCACAGCAAAGATGAAGTCTGAGGCCTAGTCTGCCTTAAGTTAGCTAGTGTACGAGTTTCCAGTATTGCAAAGCATTACATTTCAGGCAAACAGCTATATCAATATCATTGAATTATCTACCTTCTATCATATTTCTCAACTCATGTTTACCTGACAGGCTATTCAAATGTTGGAGGTGTTTAAACTGGCTATATTTTATATTTTTTTAAGAATGTGGAGTCCAAAGACGGAGAGTCCTAGATACAGGGGCTTCTGGTTCGATATCGACACCATGGTAACAGTCTCCTTAATTTAAAAAAAAGTATTTGTTTTTCCTCTATGTACGATAATAAAAGCTAGGTGTTTGGGTGTAGAAACTAAATCATGACCTATAAAACATACCTCTGTAATAGAGCAGAACGTCAAGAAAGATTTTTATGGTCTCCGAATTGAAGAACTAGACATTAATGTAGTCTGTCCTTAATTTAGCATGTTTGTTGGTGATAAAAGGCAGCATAATATCTTTATCTATTAGAAATATAGCTTTTTGACCTGGTTGACTAAATATAAGGTTTGAATCGACTTATATTTGGAGAACAAAGTAAATTCATTTTTATTTTAAATAATTAACGAAAAGGAAATTGTTTTATTGTTAGAAATTCCCCATCTTTTATGAGTTTTTCCCAGGCTGTACTTTTGCTTTATCGTTCACTTATTCAGCCAATATTACATCTCTTTATTCTGTTTTCACCACTGACATTTATTTCAATCTAAATACGTTTTAGCAGACTGTCCCGATGCATTGCCAGCCTCAGTATTGTGGTCACACCACCAGAAATTGCCACTTTACAATGGGCGACTTTGGACGCACCCAGTCACTGATTATAACCAAAAGGCACCAGAACTCTTTTATTATAAGTTGTTAGAGTTCTGACGTAACAATACCTGCTACCAGAGACCGCATCAGGGGTGAAAAGCTGGTCAAGTCACAGAACATATATAAAGCAGCTGTTTGAAGCAAAGCTTCTTGTGCTCTATTTTTTACCTTAACATCACAAGCAGAGAGCACATGTTTTGCACTCCTTAGAGAAAATCTGGAATCTTTATGATTGTTTCTACACACTCTGAGCTACTGAAGATGTTTTTATAAACTAACTTTTATTCAGCTGTTTGTAATAGGTATACAACTAACAGATTTCTGATGTGTTTGAGGTTTTAGTTGTACTCTTTGTGTTTGCAGACATTCGCACTCTTTCATATGAAAGATCTACGCACCAAGGTTTAAGGTAGTTTTTGGAAAAGGGGATGGTGTGACCATATATTATATGGGATAAAGTACCCCCTGGCGTATATGATTCGGATATTGCAAGTGACCTTGCAGTTCCATAACCTTATAAAGGATCTCCTTGGTAACGTGCAGTATCATTATAATGTACAGCGGGGTACTTTATCCCCTATATAAAGAAATTCATAAATCAGGACAGGCATATTGGTGTAAAAATACGAGAACATTCCAAAATAAAATCTGGATTAGGGGTAGCAAATGAGAAAAATTGCAGTAGAATGAGTGCCGGTATTCTCATCCTGTCCACTTGTCACCCGATTGTTACTTGGAGTAAATTAAGGGACCTTTGTTGGTTTCATTAAAATGCACCTCTTCTTTAGGTGTTGATGTACATGTTCTATTTCATTCTAGTTTTTCTAATAGTAGTGTGAAGCAAACAAGTAAAATAAATTAGGATTTAAGCAATACACTGCCCAAGACTCCCACCACCCTAATATGGTATACCCCTCTGCATCCACACCACACTCCTGTATTAATAATTAAAGCAACTATAAGATTTAAAGTTTATATTCAATGGGAAATTGTTTAATGGTTTTTTGTTTCCCCTTCGGAAAGAAACAAGGGTGCTAGTTAACTGACTGCAAATGGCTCTTTTTAAGTCATAGCCTACCAGATTGCTCAGCTGTCTGCATATGCTAAAGCAGGGGTGTCCAACCTTTTTGTAATACGAACTACTTATGTTCAGTGCCTGAGCTACTGTTCATACTATTAGTGCTGCAATAGTGACCGCAGATCACTGTCAGACAGCTAATCAGGCAAATTACATTGGTGGCTATCATATGCAAGAACACCAGCAATGATCACACCAGGCATAGTTGCCAGCAGTAATGTCATAAAGTCTCTATCAATGTGGAATTGCCTACATGTGTAATACATAACAGCCGCAGCTGAAGTGCTGCTGGCACCAAGAAAATACACTTTAGTAGTAAGTCTCCCCAAGACTACATGGTTTATACCTCAAAGATCAGCTTTAAATATATTTTGGAAATTCAACCATTTTTTTTAAAATGTAAGCTTAGGAGTTCTGAATATATACACATTTTCGTCTCATATGCACATTTTTTAATATTGGCATATATAGATATTAATTCAACCAAACAAAAGCGTTTAATTTAGTAGGTTTTGCTGCACACAAGAGAGCTACTGACAAGTAGCTGGAGAGCTACTAACAGCTCACAAACTTCTCGTTGGAGATGCCTGTACTAAAGACATCTTGGGGACTTTCAGAAATTTGACATACAAATGCATTCCACCTGTTGCTTGCTGTTAGCTTTGTGATTTGTAGCTCACATTAGCTTGTTTTCCCTTTGCTGACTTAATTTGCTTTAGGCGGTCCAGGTTCCATTAGATCCTCCCCTTCCCCAATCAGTATTTACCACATTCTTCCCTGAACTCTTCAAACAGGCCTTTAAACCTTTTTTTATCTCGTCACATTTGTAGTGCATTCAAAGACCGGGGTCGAATGTCAGACATTGTCTTACGAGGGCATTATATCAGCCATATGGAATGGAGCATATATACAATGCAAACATGCGGAGCATGGGCCGCTTTCACACTTCTGTGAAAGTGCCATTGTGCTGTAAAGCCAGCAAAATATGTGCAAACTGCATTCTTTTATTGTGAGCCAAACCAGTTTAAATGGGTCTTTCTCACTTGTCCATGAAAAGCATGCCCCAGCTGTAAGTATATTGCAAGTTTTAGAGGCAAAATTGGAAAGAGTATTTAGTGTTTCACTCACAGCAATGAACATTTGCTAATCTCCTGCTCTCTGTGCCCCTCTCTGACCACCACTCCCGGGCATTCGTGGAGATAACTCATATTTCAATCCCATTGGCTGATAACCCACTGTGGTGCACAGGATCCAACACAATGAAATAAGATTTGACTTACTCTTATATATTGTGTTTACTGTTTAATCAGGAAACGCCATGTCAAGGTAGGATTTAATGTCACTGAAGATGATTAACTGATTAGTATTCATGATTCCCTTTGAACTTTTTCTTTGTGAGAAATACCTTATTTCACTGTGCTTGCATGAGCAGCCTGGGCCAGTGGGCTGGGGCACACCATAGTAAATTGCACGTCAAGCATCGTGGCTCGGTCTGTATAGCGGGCTTGACAGATCTTGGCAGAAAATGTACAAGTCTTTCTTTTGCATCCATTAGCCAAGTTATTTATTCAGTGTTGTTAACACGAATAACATACTCTACATGGTATTTCTCACTGTTATGTGCATAGATCTCTCCTAGCAGTCCTCTGAACTAAACAAGCATTGGCAAAGAAAATAGGTCACGCCTTTGAGAGCTATTGGTTTTGGCAATGTTTTGTAGCTATGCTCTACAGCACTGCAGACGCTTTGCAGTGTGGATAAAACGAATTCAAAAAAGCTCTGACACAGCCGGGGATAATGCACCCTTTTTTAAAGTGTAGTAGCGCTGGATGCATCATAGTCCTTTTATTTTTAGCATTGTTTAGCCATGCTGCTATACAGCATGACTACAAATCATTACCAACGTTTGCAATACCAGTGCTGTACAGCATGATCAAAAATGCAGTGTCTGAGCCAAAAGTCTCAAAGGCAAAGCATATTGGCTTTCGAATGCTTGTTAGTGTAAGATTGCCACTTGATCGGTTTTATCCAGCATGACTGGTATATCTGATGAGAAACTTCTAGTCGCAGATTACTTACCTTAGAATTTCCCCAGGCGTCAGTCTGGATCCAGAGATTTTTCTCAAACAGGTACCCCTGTGTGTGCCGTCGGTCAGCTCTGCATCCGTCGCTGTTGTCATGCCCACCAGATGACATTGCGGGACCTATATAGGCACCACCCCGGCTCACTAACGTTAGTTATTTTCTTTCCACGCAAGCCAAGCGCAGATCTGAAGAAGTGACAATCAGTCACTTTTTAACTGATCTTTTTCGATGTTTTGTAAATGATTTGTGAGTCTTTCCACATCTGGTGCGTTGATGTCATGCACGGGTTCAAGCCTTGCAAATCTTGTCATTGAATGATGCCTGTGATGGATCTGCACCTCATGTGCTTGTGGTGTTTGGAGCGTGACAACGACCCAAAGTCACGCTTTGAGTTCCAGCACATGAATCCAAAAGCTTTGAGAGAGCAGGTCCCTAAAGCTCATGGCGGCCCAGCGCTCCGCTCTGAGTCGCTTCCAATCTCGGTTAAGAGGAAGGTCCTGGTAATGGTCGCAGAGCCTCCATTCTTTGTCATCCCACTCCAAGTCCTTGGGATCGGGTAAGTCGACACACAAGAAGTCAAAGAAGAACAAATGTTCTTTGACTTCACCCCGTCTGTCGGCTGATGCAACGAGGGAAAATGAGCGTAGTCGTTCCAGGCTTCCGTCCTCGGAGCCTGCATGTGGGTCAGCTGCATGCCTCCCAGAGTTTGCGGGAACCGCAGCAATCCCTGCCCAACTCTGTGAGGCTCATATTTGGGCTTTCCGGCTCTGCTGGAGTACCTTAGCGCCCAGTGGAGTCAGCAGGATCCCCCGCAGGTTCCGCAACTGCGGTTTGGGCCTCAGCTCCTGAGGGTACCCATGGATCCGTTCTTGGATCTGAACCGGCATCAGTCATACCACCTCGACCTTCCCCAATGAGGATTCACACATTGACGCTTCTGAGTCCGCCCGTGCCCATGGTCGGTGTCGACCCCACCCTTATTGCCAGTTCTGACACAGAGCTGAGCCGGCATCGTGCACCACTGATTCCAACTTCGTCAGGGTCCTTGCTCCCTGCCTCAGATCCTGACCCTTATTCCCTTGGGTTGGGCCATGGTGAGGATTCGGAGGGGTTGCAGGACCCTTTGGAATACCAGCTTGAAGATCTCATGGGCTGGCGGATGGATCTGGGTAAGGCTAATGGTCTGTACACTTCCCCTGACGCTGGCATGCTTTCTCCCTCACCGTGGCTATGTATGAGGGAGTGTCTTACTCTGTATTGGTAAGGAGAGAGGCCAAGGTCGTTTGCCTTGAGCTGCCTTCGGTGGCAGTCAGGACTAACCCTCTGACAGAGATGCTTCAGCCTGGGGTTTCTTCTTCCGGACCCCTTTTGCCCTTTAATGAAGCCCTAACTGATGTCCTGCTGGGGACGTGGTCCAATCCCAGCAAAGGGGCTTGTGTGAACAGGACAATCGTCTGCCGCCGTAGACCAGCTCCTAATGACCCAGTGTTCCTGACGCAACACCCGACCACTGAGAGCTTGGTTATTCATGCCTCCACGTCTGCTGGCGCATTCCCTTCCACTTCCCAGATAAGGAATCCAAGAGGCTGGATCAGCTTGGGGAGAAGATGCTTTCTTGCACCAGTCTGACATTGTGGTTGGTGAATACCACATGGCTTTTGGAGTGTTACACCCATACCTTATGGGGTACGGTTGCACAGGTGCTGCCACAGGTCCTGGAGGAGGCCCGCACTACTCCCTCTCTCAAGCTGTTGCTGACAGGCGAAACACAGCTAAGTTCACAATACGATGTGTGCTGGATACCACCAACTCACTAGGCACATAGTTTACATCGACAGTGGCCTTAAGGCACCATGCTTGATTGAGGACGTCTGGCTTTTAGTGGGATGTCCAATCCACTCTTCTGGACGTGCCCTTTGATGGCACCCATCTCTTCGGAGACAAAGCAGACTCAGGTTTCTGCCAGGTAGTACTGGACTCCTTCCATAGCCCCTCTCATCGCTATGGAAGGGGTGTCTCACCATGTCCGTTTTCCTCCAGCCACTGTGCCACCCATGCTGCCCAGCCTCTGCGTGGCTGGGGCGTGGGATCCTATGTCCTCATGGATCAGGGAGCCAGTGGTCTAGATGTTCTACCCCTCCCCCTCCCCCCCCCCCCCCCCCCCCCCATATAGCCCACATCAGACAGGTGGATTATGCAAATAGCCCTAATGGGCTACTCTTTCCCCTTCGAAACTTCTCCTCCAACCATGCCACCATCCTACGATTGGATGACGGAGGATCACTTGGAACTTCTCCGCAAGGAGGTTACGGCTTTTTTGGCCTGGGTACCTGTGTCAGAAGTAGGTTGTGGTTGTTATTCCCGCTACTTACTAGACCCTCAATCACTTCATCAGAAACAAGTTCAAAATACTCACTCTTGCTCAGCTTCTATCTTCCCCTGACTCAGGAGACTGGATTGTTGCAATGGACTTGCATATTCCCGCCCTGCCTGCCTAGAAGTTACTTGCGGTTTATGATGGGATACGAGCATTTTCAGTTTATCGTGCGCCCCTTGAGTGTTCACCAAAGTGATGGCGGTGGTTGCAGTTCATCTGCGGATGTTAGGGATTTGTCTTCCCCTACCTCAATGACTGGCTGTTAAAGGCGGGCTCGCCCCAGGCTGTTGTCTCCCATCCCCAGGCTATGGTGAACCTCCTGCATTCGCTGGGGTTCACTATAAACGTGCCAGTCACACAGGATTCCTTCTCAGATGCTCCCCTTCACCGGAGTTGTTCTGGACACGGCTCAGTTACAGGCTTATCCTCCCTAACGGTGAGTCCAGGCTATTCAGGCTATGATAACGATGTTTCAGTCTCTATCCTGGATTTTGGTGAGAATGACTCTGAGGCTGCTGGGCCTCATGGTCTCCTTCATCCTGCTAGTGACACGTCAGATGGCATATGCAGGCTCTGCGGTGGGACCTGAAGTTCCAGTGGGTGCTGCATCAGTGGAACCTCTCGGATATGGTCCAGATCTTCGAGGAAACTGCGCAAGATCTGCAGTGGTGGCTTTTGAACTGCGATTGGGTCAGAGGCAGATCCCTCTCCCTTCCCCAACCAGATCTGATAGTGCTGACAGATGTCACTCCTGGAATGGGGGGACCACATAGGAGCCGCAGAGATAACAGGTGTCTGGTCTCCGGCAGAGTCTGGGCGCCACATCAGTTTTTTGGAGCTTAGGGCGATCAGACTGGCATTGAAAGCATTTCTTCCCCCCTCTCAAAGAAAAAGTAGTGCAGGTGTTCACGGACAAAACCACCGCCATGTGGTACTGGAACAAGCAGGGTGGACCGGTGTTGTAGCTCTTTAGTCAGGAGGTTCTGTCCTCTGGATGTGGCTGGAACATCAGGGCATTTCCTGGTAGTTCAACACCTGGCAGGCTCTCTGAACACCAGAGTGGACAAGCTCGGCAGTCAATGGCTGGTTGATCACAAATGGCATCTCCTTCTGGAGGTGGCGCGAGGTCTTTTTCAGCAGTGGGGAGAGCATTGGTTAGATATGTTTGTCTCCACAGAGAACGCGTAATGTCAACAGTTTTGCGTGTTGGTGTTTTGAAGGTGGCACTCGCTTGGTGACGCTTTTCAGCTAGAGTGGAGTGTTTCTGCCCATACCACTTCCTCCCCGAGTTCTCAAGAATGAACAGGTCCAATTGATCCTTGTGGCACTGGACTAGGCACGAAGAGTCTGGCATCCCCACCTTTTGAGCATGGCCATCGATCCTCCAGTCACACTGCCCCCTTGGAGGATCTTCTGTCGCAGCAGCAGGGGAGGGTTCTCCACCCGATCCTGGCCAGTCTCCACCATCTTGTGTGACATCTTTTGACCTTTCCCCCGAAGTCTGTGACGTTATCTTGGCAGCTAAACATCCCTCCACCAAAAGGAGCCAGACTGCAGCCACTGCACACAGATGGATCCATCTGTGACAAGCCTAGATCTGTCGACCCCAGGAGAAAGCTCCCTTGTGTGCTGGCAGCAGGGTGTTGCTACATAAGGCCCAGGATGCGTGCAGCAAGCCACCAGCATCTGCACACGACCTCCTCAGGCAGGACTGGAAGTTTATATTTGCAAGGGTTAAAACCACTACAGTTTGATGATTCTCTGACTGTTTTCTCCTTCTTGACTATAAAATTGAAGCTATTCAGGTAAAATGCTGTCTGTCAGAATCCCATGTAGATTATTACTAGCATGCTGCCTGCGCTGATGAGAAAATAACAAACAAAAACAGTCTGGGACAGCGTGCGAGAAACTGGGCTGCAGCCAATGCACACAAAGCGACCCAGCTGGGAGACACCGAGCGGGGATTAACAACCTCCCCCCTGGATACGTAGGAAACATATAATGTCAAGCCGTTTGACCATTGGTGTACCTGCTTTGGTTGCCATTCAATTTGAAATTGTAGCTGTACACTGTGCAGTGAAACTGTCATAGAGCATTGAAGAACTAAATAAGGATTAGTACTTTCAGTTGACTGGTTTGGAGTCATTTGTAGGACAAAAAGACACTGCTTCAGCGGCAGCTTTGTATGTGGGGTGTGGAGAGCATGGATGGCTGAGATGAGACCAGGGTAAGGGAGACAGTTCTGGTGACCTTATCAGCAAAGGGCTGCGAGGGTGATAAGGCAGTGGCTGCTGTTTTGTTTCACAATCTTAATTATAGTTAGAGTGATCAGATAGTTGTATGTCAGCTTCGCCCCACTTATTTTCAGGGAGAGTAATTGAATTACTCCCAAGGCTACACCATCTGCCCCCTCCCAGTTTTTCTCCTCCATATTTAGGTCAAGCGCAAGCGCTCTGACCAGTTGTAATTTATCTGTGGGATTTTAATCACACCCACCACACGCCCATCACTGTCGCTCGTTTGTGGGCGTGCCTTTTAAAACTCCTTTGTTATCATTGGTAAATGCTTTAACTTTGTCCCTCCCTGGGGCAGTTTGGTTACCCGCCTTGGACATCGACCCTGTTACATGGATAATTGCACAATTGTCAATACGTTTGACTGCGAGCAAACTTTTTTCCTTTTGTCTCTTGTTCATGCTCATGGTGGCCATGTTGCTTCGAATTGGCTTGCTTATGTCAACTGTTTTACTTTTCATTTTCAAATTAAATGTTGAGAAAAGTCCAGTTAGGAATTTACAACGTTAACGGCTCTAACTCTAGTAAACGCAAGACCCATTGCATTCAGTGCTTAATTTGTGCTTGTTGTTTTCGGTGCTGAGCACCGGCACAGCTTATTCTTCTGCCTCAAGCATTTACTGCGAGCAAAAGACACATATGGGAAAGACGGAGGCAGGGAAAAACGAAAAAGTGTCACAAAGGGATAAAGTAGAAAGCTACTAGAGTGACCTGAAGGGGCAAGGAGTAGCTTTATAAGGATTGAAGAGGCCCGAGATGTCTTCAGGATTACGCTGCCTCAGTATTCCCTGCTCACACATTTGATTGCAGCAGCTGTGTGTTTAATATGAGTGCTTTGGGCACCGGACCGTGTTTATTTACAAATTAAACACTGATTGCATTCCAAATGCTTGTTACCATTTGAATGTTTTTCCCTGTCTTGCTCTCAAGAAATGTTCGTGAGGAAGAATGAGTACTGGTCCACAAAAGTGAGTGCTGGTGGCCCCCACCAGATCAAATTAAGCACTGCTGACTGATAATTAAAGTAAACAAAGAGAGAAAGGCTCTATTTAATAATAATTATGGACAACCTCATAAAAAGTTATTCTTAAGAATCACATCCCGGCCTTTGCAGAGTCTCACAAAATGACCAGATGGCCATTTTTCTCTAGGAATGGTGGTAACCCAGTTTGCAAGTGATACGAATTTGGTTGCATTAGCAATGTAAAATCGTTTTTAACTCAAACTTATATAGTCATAAATCCTTGTAAAGTTACCTTCCAAGCCGTAACAGCTGCCTAATTGTATATGTCCTGGCACTCGTCAGTAGAACGATGTAGCCAATCTGGAGGCTTGATACCCTTGATGGGTTGTGCATCCAAACCCCACTTCCTGGTGGCTGTCAAGTTGATAATTTATCCTTGCGTCATTTTCCTCACCTCCCTTTGTATTTTTGTTCATGTTCTTTTTCACTCCCTTCCTTAAAATCTGCCTGATGGCAGAAACAAATAACTTGAGGAGGAGTCTGCGAAAATTCATTGTGGAGTTCATGGATTGTGATCACAAGTCATTCTAGTCATCCCTCAAAACTAAAGCAAAAGACTTCGAAAGAAAGTTGCAAGGTTCAAATTAAACACTGTTCAGGGAAGGACCAGCTTGTGAACTATATGTAATCCATAGATTACATATAAGTACATTTTTACCTTTCAAAGCTATATTTTTCTTGTCCAATTGTGAAAGATCTGGAGTATTTTAGACCTTTTGATCTAGTTACATAAATATCAGAAGTTCCAATCACTATCACTGGGAAGATGTAGTCTTTCTTTCCAACTAGACATATCAAATAAGGAGGAATCCATTCCATCGTCCCTAAAGGGTGAGACTCCCCAGGGCTTGATTGCAGTTGCTTTTACCTTTCAGCATTTACCTCCATCACCAGCAAATAAACACCCTCAATTCATCTAGCCCAATGCTGATGTTGATGCTTTGTTTCTTGGCAAAAAAAATCAAGTTCTGGATTTTGCCAACACCTATTGTCAGGTGTACTGCCTAACAACAACATATGCCCACCCAAGCAGTTCACAAAAGTATATCTCAACTAGTACCAGATGTTATTGAGGCAGGACTGCTGTAGGGGGGAGTATAATGGCATGACCAAGAAACAGCTGCAAACTTTGCATAAAATAGTGTCGTTCAGCCAGAGTTTGCCTTGGTAGAAAATAAATGTAACCTCATCGCCCCTTCAATGCTGTTTCTGTATTAGTCGTCGGTCGAATATAGGGTCACCATAAAGTTGTTGTGCTTAATGCTAAACTTCATTGAGGCAGTTTCCAAACCTAAGACCCCAACTATGCCCATTTCCAGAAACCACGGTTTCAGGGACTCTGTGTCTATTGCACAGGGCAAATTATAACCGGTCATGCATGGAGCAAGGGCATTCGAATAAGGCCTCTGTCTCTGTGAGGTATTATAACAAACACTGAAATCTCAACGTTAAACAACGTAGATGTTACTATTCAAGCAAGGCTTTAAACCATAACCTCATTCAATACAGCTACCCCACCAAGTAGAGACTTTCCCACTATATGTTACAGGCAGACCACAATCACAGAGCTTACCAAAAGCAAATTCTCAGTTTTCTGTACTTTCAGTGGCAATCCTGTAAAGACCATTCCACAGTTACCAGGACACAGTCACAAACAGCGCTTGCTTTCAATATTAAGTGTCCACCCGCAGAGGTTCTTCCTAGGGAGCTTTAATGCTCAGGTCTGGATTACATTGTGACATCCTAATGCCCTATAAAAAAAATGCAGTAGGAGCACTCGCCTGCATAGGCACTTGGGCCATTTATTGTGAATTCTGAAGGTAACTGTTAATCTCAGTCAATGGTTATATGTGAATCACAAATTTTTTAAAAGTCCAAAAATCAGTGTCTTTTAACAGAGTGGCTATGATTATTTGGTGACAGAAAACGTTTGACTCTTGTAATAATTGCATTAGTTTAAACACAATCTGTAAAATGGCCAAGTTGAGTAAATAGAGCTGTGTTGGAAATGGCCCTTTTTGCAGGATTATCCCCAAACTTTTTGCCTTCTTTCTCCTATTTTTTCAGGTCTGTTTGTGCTGGTTTATTGTCTCTGTGCACTTTACCACTGCTAATCAGTGCTAAAGTGCAACTGCTCCCTATAGAAATTGTACTGTTGATTGATTTATCCATGATTGGCATATTTGATTTACTGGTAAGCCCCTAGTAAAGTGCACTAGAGGTGCCCAGGGCCTGTAAATCAAATGCTACTAGTGGGCCTGCAGCACTGGTTGTGCCACCCACATAAGTAGCTCTGTAATCATGTCTCAGACCTGCCACTGCAGTGTCTGTGTGTGCAGTTTTGACTGTAACTTCGACTTGGCAAGTGTACCCACTTGCCAGGCCTAAACCCTCCCTTTTCTTACAAGTAAGGCACCCCTAAGGTAGGCCTTACGTAGCCCCAAGGGCAGGGTGCAGTATACGGTTAAGGTAGGACATATAGTAATGTGGTTTATATGTCCTGACAGTGAAATATTGCTAAGTTTGTTTTTCACTGTTGCAAGGCCTGTCCCTCTCATAGGTTAACATGGGGGCTACATTTAAATCTGATTAAAGTGTAGATTCCCTTTGGGAGCGGATGGACATGTGGAGTTTGGGGTCTCTGAGCTCACAATTTTAAAATACATCTTTTAGTAAAGTTGATTTTAAGATTGTGCGTTTCGAAAATGCCACTTTTTGTAAGTAGGCATTTTCTTGCTTAATCCATTTTGTGACTCTGCCTGTTTGTGGATTCCCTGTCTGGGTCAGTTTGACAGTTGGGCTGTTCACACCTCTCCTCTAGACAGTGACACAAAGGGGGCTGGGGTGTAGCCTGCATATCTTGATGAGCCATCTGTGCTGGAGGGGAGGAGTGGTCACTCACACGTGAAAGGACTGTGCCTGCCCTCACACAATGCCGTCTCCGACCCCCTGGTGAGTGGCTGGGGCCTGGCCTGGTCAAGGAAGGATTTTGCAAACACTTGAGACTTTGCTTTGAAGTTTGCAAACTTCAAAGGCAGAACTGGGTATAGGAAGCAGACCCGAAGCCCCAGACTTCTAGAATCTTTCTGGAATCAAGAGGAACCTCTGCAAGGAGAAGAGCTGAAGGAGGAGTACTGTCACTTTGCTGTGTTGCTTTGCTGGATTGGCCTGCAGTTGCTGCTTCTGCCTGAAAAGAGTGCAAAGGGTGAACTTTGCTGTGTGTCCTGCTTGAGAAAGTTCTCCAAGGGCTTGGAGTAGAGCTTGCCTCCTGTTGGAAGTCTCAGGGACACCAAAGACTTCAGTTTCCACGACCTGCAGAAATGGGATCTGTGTGTTTTGTGCTGTTGAAGAGGAGAAACCACCACGACGCCGCCGGCCTGCACCGTGATCTGCCAACGCCGCACGGAGTCGCATTGCCCCGCTTCGCACCACGACCCTGGTCTCACCGACGCTGTCATCGGACGACTTCACCGAGCCGCTGCTCACACCGCGACCTGTGGGCCCCGCACTTCGGCGTCACCTGCTCACACTGCAGCCTGGGCACCCCCAACGACATCGCTCCTGCTGACACTGGCGCCGGTGCCTGCACCGTGGCCTGTTGACACCGCTTGTGAGGAGCACAAAGCACCGTCCCGTGCCGCAGCCCTGGTCCTCTGACGCCAGCACCATTGGCTCCAGTGTCGTCACCAGGCATCCTTGCCTGCATTGTGGCCTGTGGACACCACTCGTGAGGATCACGAAGCACCGTCCCGTCCCGCACCGCTGGCTTGGGCCTACCAACGACAGGGCCTCCACAACGATGACGCCGCTGCCTGCACCGTGACCTGTGGACACCGCACATTGCACTGCCCCGCTTCACTCCGCAGCCCTGGTCTGACTGACGCCGCTGGATGCCGTCACCGAGCCGCTGCCTGCACCGTGACCTGTGGGCACCGCACATCGCATCGTCCCGCTTCGCACTGCAGCCCCGACGCCATCCCCGCCAGCGCACCTGATTTCATCAGCCTGGAGTTCGATCCCCGAGGTGCGTGACTTCAAGGGCGTGACCACTCCTTCACCGACGCCACTCTCCGGAGCTCACTGCGAGGATCACGACACCCTGCGAATCCAAGGTACTGTTTGTGGGTCTTCTCGACACCGCAGCTGGCCTGCGATGCAGAGGCCAGCCTGAACTTTTGGTTTTGTTGTTCACGACGCTGTGATAGCCCCAGGTGGAGTTATCGACTTCAAGGAACTGTATTGTTAAGTACATCTTGCAGCATTCATATTTTTATATCGTATTTGTTCTTATTTTATATAGATAAATATTGGCTATTTTTCTAATCCTGGTGTGGTGTCCTTTTGTAGTGTTTTCACTTATTACTGTGTGTTATGTGCAAATGCTTTACACATTGCTTCTGAGATAAGCCTGACTGCTCGTGCCAAGCTACCAAGGGGGTGAGCAGGGGTTATCTGAGAGGGTATCTCCCTTATCCTGACTAGAGTGAGGGTCCCTACTTGGACAGGGTGCAAACCAACTGCCAACTAGAGACCCCATTTCTAACAAGCTGCATCCACCCTAGTGCATTGCATGCGAACTGGTGTAACACAATAGTGTGGACTACTGCTGTGAGTTGTCCATTACTTCAGTGCTTCGTGACCCTGTCCCTGTGTTGCCACATAGCACGTGGATATCACCATAAGCAAAAGATGCTCTGTAAATTAAGATGTTCTTATAAAATGCCGTCAGTGTTCTCTGCATGTTTTTTGGGATGCGGATACTGGAAGAACACCAGAAGAGTGCCTGATTCGCTACGTCTCACGATTCAAATAAAACCGAACTGTCTGACTTTTGGGTACAAGGGTTTGGGAAATACAGTAAACCTTCGCTCCAAATCCTGCTTCTGCCGTCAACAGATACTTAGTTTTAATATGCTATTTTTTTTAAGCCCGAACAACTTTTCTGTGAATTTTGAAAAGCTTTTTAAAGTGACAGGTTTGGAGGCTGTAAAGGGCTTCTCTGGATTGACCAGAAACGGTGTTAATCCCCTGAGGATGTTGGTGCTCCACACCTGAGCTTGGTCTGCACATCAAAAACATTCTGTAATATGTAAAGTACATTAGACTCCACAAAATAAACAAGAAATATTTTAAGCTCAAATGAGAGGGTTTATTAAAAGGTATTGGTTTAGAGTGGACAAAATCAGGTTAGCAGCAAATTATTATCTGAATCTGCATGCTTCAATTATTTTGATCAAATCAAAGTCTCATGAATCTGAGTACGATCCAGCATGGGGATCGCCTTAGGGGGAAGGACAGGAGAAAAGTCAGTCCTCTCTCCTAGAGTGTATTCTAAAATCTACTTCCCTGTTCTGTTCAAAAGGCACTCAAACTCTACCATTTTTACACAGATACATGCAGTTCTTAAAAGATTGTCCAATCAATTTAAATCGAAATGATATAATTGCTTACTCAATAGGTTCTCAAGGTTTTCTCAAAATACATATTTTTCTTTCTGCATCCTTGAAAATTAGATTGTCTGTAACAAGATAAACTACGTGGACTAGTCTGCTCATTGAAGATGTCTCTTGAAAGTGCTATTGATTAAAACAATATTCCATATTTGGTATTTTTTTAAAAACACACTTCTTCCCATTGGAAAGAAAGACAAAGAGCATTTCGCTCGACAGCATTCGAACTCTAGCATGCATAGAAATGAAATGGTCAGGTGTCACAAAAAAGATGTCAAGTAACAGTTCATTTTAAAAATCAGGCCTACATTAGCTATGATAAAATCTGAATGTGGAAAAAGCATACTTTCTCTTTACAGATAGCATTACTGAAACTATGCTTTAATGTAATGTTAGTGCTAACATTTATTATATGGAAAAACGTACCCACTTGTTTTCATTTGTGATGGGAACCAGCCATGATTTTATGGGTAATGGAGAGCTGTGGTATCCTCTATGTGGGTTCCTCTGGCACGAGCATAAGAATGTGAAAGTCAGAACGAGCGTAAGAATAGGGAGAATGTGGAATGTTGGTAAATGGAATGTGGGAGGCGTGAGTGAAGAGGCCGTTGAGACGGAGAGAGAGAGATGGCATGAAGAGATAAGGACGTGGTTGGTGTAGGACTTGTTATACGACCTATTTCAGAATAAACCTGCTTTCATTCAACCTCCTCGAGTGTCTTACCCTGCTGGTCATTCTTACATTTTGGCGACGAGGATCCACCGAGAAAATGAAGAGAGGCAAATTCTTAACGGTGAAGAACAGGTCTCGGCAGTCCTGACAACACGATCCGTGAGACTTCAGTCACCAAAGGTACTTTACGCTTGTACCTGTATATAATTTTCGCTCTCCGCCCGTAAGTTGTTACGGCGCAAGAGTTTTCATGCGCGGCCCAGGCGACGCTAAGCAACGCGTCTTTCAGGAAGCACACGTCTTGCGCATAGCAACGGTAACCATCACGCGTTGAGCCTTCGTGTTGTAAGCACGAACCTCGCACTTAGCAACAGTAACTAGGACACGCTGGGCCGTCGCGTCTTAGCAGAAGCACGAAATTTAATGGATTCAGTTCCAGCAACTGTTTTTTCCAGGAAAATGTTGTAACATTGTTTGATTCAACACGTTTTTCACTAAGATTTTGAAAATAATATTTGGGAATGCTGTGTCTTTGAGCACCTTTCGGAGCTAGGAGGTGGAAGCTTTCAGTGAAGACAACCGGCGTCTCTTCGCAATCTGTTCCTGGCGTTTCTCCTTGGCTTCCTTCATCCTCTTAGCCAGAAGTTTGGCATACTCAGATGCCTTCTCCTTGTTCTTCTTAGTGCGCTGCTTCTTCAGAGCAATACGTCTGCGCTTGTGCTGCAGCACTCGAGGAGTCACCAGACGTTGAATTTTGACACACTACTTGATTTCTAATCCAAAGTCATGCAGAACGTACCCGCTGCACCGTTTTTTTTAACCTCTCCAGGGGATCCACCAATTCCATGGCAGAAGTGGAAAAAGGTTTTTAATAATTATGCTAGGGTGTGTGGTACTTCTCTGAGTGCGGAAAGGAAGACATCACTGTTAATGCATTGTTTAGGGACTGAGGGCCAAGAAGTCTTTGAACATCTTCCGGAGCTCACTGATGGAGATTCAAATGGTCTCAATGAGTTTGAGATTTCGTTGAAAAAACTGGACTTACATTTTTTACCAAAAGTGAGTACTGTTCTAGAAAGGTACCAGTTTGGGAAGAGGATGCAACGTCAAGGGGAGACAATGGAACAGTATATAACAGAACTCAGAAGACTTGCTTCCACTTGTGCGTTTGGAGGTACTTATGAAGAACGTTTAAGGGATCAATTCATGCTAGGGTGCTCCTTGGAAAAATCAAAAGAGAGCATGTGGCAGAAAGATAATCCATCCCTAGATGAAGTCCTAGTATTGGCCAGAACCTGTGAACACTCCAAGAAATGTGTTGAGGTCCTTCGTAAAGACTCCATTGTGTCGGACACAACAAGAGAAGAAGGAGCTTCTGTGAAAGTGATACGATGCAATAATACTGACAATAAAGGTGCTCGAGATTCAGCAATGACATTGACGAAGAAAACTTTTACTGGGAAGTGTTTTAGGTGTGGGAATATCGGCCATATGGCCAATAACAAAGATTGTCCTGCCCTAAAAATGCTCTGCAGAAGTTGCGGTAGGGTTGGACATTTGGCAAAGTGTTGCAGGATGAAGAATAATGAAAAAAAAATAAGAGAAGTGTGGTGTGATAGTGACACAGATGTTAAGGAAGCGGTGAATGGGGTCCAGGTTTTGCAGATGGGTGTTGGGTCTTCTGGTGGTCCCGTAGAGTCAATCTTGGTTAACGGTAAATCTCTGAAAATTCTCTTTGACTCTGGGGCAAAAATCACATTAGTACCAAAAACATTTTATGATCAGAATTTAAAAGGGTCGGTTGAGCTATTCAAACCAGACGTGATACCCAAGGGATATGGTGGTGAGCCAATAAAACTGTTGGGTTACTTTTGGGGAAGTATAGAATTCAAAGAACGCCTAATTCCTGCAAAGATATACATTTCTGAAAAAGGAGACTCTTTAATTAGTTGGTTTCATCAACGTGATCTTCGAATTTTGCTTGATCCAAATGAAGATCCCCCAGTAAGACTTAAGGAAAATCATATGGTTCAATCTGTGTCGGAAGACCTATGTGGTTGGGTGGAAGAGTTTCCAGATGTATTTAGCAAGAATTTAGGTTGTCTTAAGAACTATATACATAGAATCAGACTTAAACCAGGAGCCCAGCCGAGGCCAGCGAAAGTAAGGAATGTTCCATTATTGGTAAGAGAGAAAATGAAAGCTGAGATAGACAAACTCATTGCGAGTGGAATTATTCAGGAGGTGGAAGCTTCAGAATGGGTGGCACCAGTGGTGATGGCAAGGAAAGCCAATGGTGACGCTAGGCTCTGTTTTGATCTTAGAGATCTAAACAAGAATGTCATAATAGATCACTATCCACTCCCAAATATTACTGAGTTGTTGTGTTCACTTTGTGGAGCAAAGCACTTCACTACCCTAGATTTGACCTCTGCTTACCATCAGATTAATTTGCAAAGGTCTTCTCAGGAACTGACCACTTTTATCACACCATTTGGTACCTTTAAATTCCTAAGAATGCCTTTTGGGTTAATTTCAGCGGCATCAGTCTTTCAGAGGGTCATGGAAAGAATTTTGGGAGGCATGGAAGGGGTGAAAGTATATCAGGATGACCTACTTGTCACAGGGACCAATCTAGTGGAACACAATACGAGAATGAGAATGGTCTTAGAGAAGCTACGCAACAATGGTCTGACACTCAAGGCTGAGAAGTGCAAGATAAACATTCCCAACATTGAGTACTTGGGTCATGAAATTTCGGCAAGGGTAATTCGTCCCAAAGACAAGTTTAGTCAATACTATCAAAAATTTACCAAGTCCACAAAATAAGGAAGAACTTATGAAGTTTTTAGGGATGGCGGAGTTTTATAATAAATTTGTCCCATGCTTTGCAGAAAGAACTTATAACATGAGACAGTTATTAAAGAAAAGAGCGGAATTTAAGTGGGATCAGGCATGTGAAAGAGAGTATCAAGACATCAAAGCCAGCCTAGATAAAGCAGCAGATTTAGGAAGTTTTGATGCACGTGATGATATCATTCTGATGACTGACGCTAGCTCAAAAGGGCTTGGTGCGGTTTTATTGCAAAGAAAACAAGGTCAAGTGAGAACGATTCTTTTTGTGTCCAGATGTTTGAAGGAAGCAGAATTCAACTATTCTGTGGTTGAAAAAGAGGCGCTTAGTGTCTTTTGGGCAGTGAGGAAACTGAGGAAATTTTTGTGGGGACATGAATTTCAGATAGTGACGGACCATAAGCCTCTCATAGAGGTAGTTACTAAAAAAGGAATAGAGTTGATTTCTCATAGTGGCACTGCAAGAATTTATTTTTGTGATCTCCTACATGCCTGGCACATTAAATATTCAGGCGGATTGTCTTTCAAGACTTTGTATAAACACAGGAAAAGAAGATGAGATTTTCGAAGGAGGGTGTTTTGCAGACATAGTGGCTGATGAGGAGATAAAAGTTTGTTTAGTTACAGAGGGAGTGATTTCAGAATCAACATGGATGGATGAATTGTCTAAAGATACCACGTTGCAGCTAGTGCTGGATAAGGTCATTAATGGTTGGGGTGTCAAAGAAAAAGTAGATGAAGAATTGTCAGGTTACTGGCAGGTTAAAAATGAATTATCTGTGGTGAAAGGGCTTATAATGAGGCAGTAAGTTGGTTCCCCCAACTAACTTGAGAATGGAACTTGTAAATTGTGCTCACTCTAGTCACATGGGCATATCCAAAACAAAGGAGAGATTAAGGAATGCCTACTGGTGGCCTGCCATGGACATGATGGTAGAAAGGGCAGTGAGGAATTGTCAAGAGTGTGGGTGTTCGGATAAAGTATTGAAGTGTAGGATTCAACCCATGGTCATGTGTGAAGAGTCCTCCGGTCCCTGGGTTGATATAGCTTTGGACATTTTAGGTCCAATAAGACTGAATTCTACTGACCGATATATATTAGTCTGCATTGATATGTTTTCACGTTGGCCAGAAGTCAGATTCGTGAATTCTGTTGAATCAAAGGACATCATTAATTTTTTAGATGATCTATTTGAAAGAGAGGGTTTCCCCTGTACTTTGTTAACTGACAATGGAGTGCAGTTTGTTTCTGAAGCAACAGAGTCCTTCTTGAAAGAAAGAAATGTAGTACATAAGAGAACAGCTCTTTATCACCCTGAGTCCAATGGAGTTGTTGAACGCTTTATTAAGGTGTTGAAGCAATGCATGCAATTAGCGCTAGTTAATGGTGTTGAGTGGGAGGGTGATGTGAAGAAAAAAGTTCGAGAATATCGTTTAACGCCACACTCCACCACAGGGGTCACTCCTTTTCAATTGTTTAAGAGTAGGGCACCTTACAGTGAGATGGAACCTAGTTGGGTAACGGAGAAAAGAAAGGAAGTCAGTGATCAGGTGGGTAACATTGAAGGTTGGAGAGAGAGAGAGAGAGAGGTGAAAGCGAAAAGAAAGTCGTGGTATGACCAGCGTAAAGCTGTAAAGAGGACAGTGTTGTGTGAAGGTGATTATGTTAAAATAAAGTCCCCTAGAAAGGAAGGGAAATCATCTAAATTTAAAGGTCCTTTTAAAGTCATAAAATTGTTCAAGAATGCTGTGAAAACGGAAGATCACAGGATTTGGAACTTGAATAGAGTGGCCAAATGTTTGAGGCCTGTTGTAGGTCACACAGATGTTACTGCTCGAGAGGCTCAAAATGCTTTAAGTGTTCCTAGCATACGAGATCCAACTGAGACTCGACCGAAGAGAAATGCATCAACACCGTTATGGTTCAAAGACTATGTAATGTGAACATTGAGCTTTGCACTTTCTTCATGGATTTTGTGATGCTAACTTCAGGCGGGTTGTGTCGGATTGCATGTAACATAATGTACGTATTGCTCAAGTGTTATTAATATTTAGGTGTTGTTAATGTGTAGTTCCGTTAATACGCTGTTTATGTATTTATTTATTTATTTCTTTTCGAGTTGATATGAGGAAGATGGTGTGGTATCCTCTATGTGGGTTCCTCTGGCATGAGCATAAGAATGTGAAAGTCAGAACGAGCGTAAGAATAGGGAGAATGTGGAATGTTGGTAAATGGAATGTGGGAGGCGTGAGTGAAGAGGCCGTTGAGACGGAGAGAGAGAGATGGCATGAAGAGATAAGGACGTGGTTGGTGTAGGACTTGTTATACGACCTATTTCAGAATAAACCTGCTTTCATTCAACCTCCTCGAGTGTCTTACCCTGCTGGTCATTCTTACAAGAGCATTTCTATTACTACAGATCTGAGGCGTTTCTGTCTTCTGAACTGGGTGGCTAAAAATAATAGCTATCCCATATTACTATGTGGAAAGTCAAATGTTTATTGTGAGTGTAATAAGCATCTCGAGATGTTACTTTCCGGATGGGTTCAACCTCACATAGGAACGCTATACTATTACTTGCTCAAAACAATAAACTTATTCATAGCCATATACTTTGCTCTAAACCTAAGTTGAATACGGGGCACAGATTGTCAAGCTGTTGTTCATGAACCACTCATTTTCTTTTTAAACAGCCATTCGGATTGACAACACTAAAGGACTTCTGTTTTGGACTATAGTTTTTCACCCTTAACCCTTCCTCCTCTGCACCTGTGCTATGTGGTTTCATGCTGACTTTGTGTCGTCCTGGGTCAAGCGGCCCTTTCGTTTTGTGGGAAAGGCTGATCCAATGCACTTCCCTTGTGTTATAACAGGAAGCCTGGTATGCCTCACACTATGGGAATAATGAACTTCATGAGCAACACTATTGCAAATGTCTGCCAGGAAGGAGATCAATATTATGCCTAAGAGATCGTGGCACCAGTTGCAATGTGAACGTTGCACTTGATGTGCACATATTATGGTCAACTCTAAAAGACTGTGACATTACATCCCAGGGCCTTCCATTTCCAGAGTACATTGTCTTGAAGGCTTCACTGCTTCCCAGTTTCATTTCTGGCATTTATCTCTAGAGTAGGGTGAGGAGAATTCTCAGCGGCACCGTACCAAAATCCTTCACCTTCTGGGGTTCCAGTAAGTATGCTTTATCTATCTCAGCCACTTGCTCAAATGCTGTTGTGCTACCCACATAGATTTTGTAGGAAGCGTAGGCTAATGTGTGATTGGTCCCAGAAAGTAGAACTTTGCACTGATAACTTAAGTGCCTTTATTATCTAGAAAATCTTCTGCCAGCCTCATCTTTGTGCTTGAATTTGAGATGAAGTCAGAGCAAAGGCCACCCACTATGAAGTGTTGCGTACTCCAAGTTTTGAACTCAAAGTTGAAGACACGTTCCTGCCAAATAATAGACTTGCTGTCCTGCAGTGTCAGCTGATGACTGTGGCAACTGCTAGGGCATAAAGGTTAATTATTCTTATAGCAGTAAATGTGTTTGCTTCTATAACTATAAAGTGTCCCAATCAACTCAGCAGTAGAAATGTAATTCTGCAGCTTATTGTGAGTACGTCATAAATTAACATAATTTTACCTTGATCTTCTTATACGTTAAATTCAGCACATGTTCAGTTGTATATCGTTACACACCTGAGCTTAAAAAAAGCCCCAAGCATCTCAGCCAATCCAGGCATTGCTCTCATGCTGCTTATAATAATAAACAGCAACAGAGCCATTCCAGGATTTGCTGGGGCAGGCAAACAGATTGCTTTGTAGAATTATGAGGCCCTGTCACTCCATGGTAGCGCTGAATGTGGAAACATGAACTAGGCAGGTTAGGCTAGCCATATCAAAACAACGGCCAATCTGAAATCTTCTGTTCAGTTACCACAGCCGGTCGTCCAGCAGATAGAGCTCCATAGCCCAGCCCCATAAGGAAGAACATTGAATGGCAGTACAGGAAGGATAGGGAAAAATAATGTGCTTGGGATGTAGTGTCTTGCAGTGGCAGATCAGTTCCCGATCGTTGGCATATTCTGGCTACAAGGATTCTGAGATCTGACTCCCAAACACATTTTGAACCTATAAATTGCTGCCTGTTATTGTAGTCAGAATGTGGGTCTTGCAGTATTTCCAGGTACTAGTCTCAGAAGACAGAATGACCATTAAAGCCTGATGCTACAACCCTTGGGTGCCCAGGACGAGCTGGTCTCGCTCTCTGCAACGGTTGCCCGATGCAGAGAACGAGGCCAGCTCGTCCTGCTATGGGCCCCTGTGGGGAGGGATAGCGCTCCCCCCAATTGCCAAACACCCCCCTCCACTGGGCAGGGATGGAAGAGGAATCCCTTCCACACCCACCTCCCAGCCCCCTCTGGCGTCTGATGCTGTCAGAGTGCAATTGCTCAGGGTACCTAGGGTTCTTGATGAACCTACAATCCTTATATATTCCCGCAACTAGAAGAGTCCAACAGACGTAACAGTATATTGCTTTTAAAAATCTGACATCGCAGGAAAAAGTTAGAGTAAAATGTTGAGAAAATGGCTGTTTTTTTTTTTTTTACCTCAATTTCAATATTTTTTTTATTTCAGCTGTTCTTTTCTGTAGGAAAACCTTGTAGGATCTACACAGATTACCCCTTGCTGAATTTAGAATTTTGTCTTCTTTTCAGAAATGTTCAGCATTCTGGGATCCAGCATTGGTTTCCCACGCATTTCTGTCACTAACTGGAAAGAGGCTGAAAGCACAATAAATAGTAAAAGTGGGGTATGTCCCAGTAAAATGCCAAAATTGTGTTGAAAAATTGGGTTTTTGATTCACGTCTTCCTGTACCTGAAAGCTGGGAAGCTGGTGATTTTAGCACCGCAAACCCTTTGTTGATGCCATTTTCAGGGGAAAAAACAGAAGCCTTCTGCAGCCCTTTTTTCCCATTTCTTAAAAAAAAAAAAAGGAAAAAAAGAACATTTGCTGTATTTTGTCTAATTTCTTGGTCTCTTCAGGGGAACTCACAAACTCTGGATACCCCTAGAATGTTGGGGAAAAAAAGGATACAAAGTTGGTGTGGGTAGCTTATGTGGACAAAAAGTTATGAGGGCCTAAGCGCGAACTGCACCAAATAGCAAAAAAAGGCGTAGCACCTGAGCGGGAAAAGGCCTGGCAGCGAAGGGGTTAAGTAGAGAACTGGTCATTAGCAAAATAATTATCTCTCTCTGGTGGCTTTTACTAACTTTACAATGGAAAAAGAGTTGACCTTGTGTTTTCTAAATTGAAACAATTTTATTTTGAATAGCCCAATCTGATGATTACTATATTGCTTGATTTCATAATAATAGAAAATGTAGTAGTATGCCACGTGCAACACTTCCAATTTGAAGCAGAAAAGAACCGTACATTTTGATGATCGGCAAAAGATAGACCTATTCATTTTGTAATGCGTGTGATTACCAAGAAATCTCTTTCTTGACAGGCAGATATATAAATAACTTAAAAGTATAAAAAAAAGTTTTAGCTCATCTGAGAAAAGCGACAGCTGCCATATGCATTTGACTATGTCCCCTAGGAGTGTTTGTATCATGCGGTGGATTGTTGCCCAGACTAGAAAAAACTAAAGCGCTACGCGGCTACATTGCTTGTGTTGCCACAGGGAATACAAGCACCAGCTGTACTAATCAGACACCCTCACCCCCTGCTGGAGCAGGATTGGCAATTTATGATCTATATTCAGAATGTGTAGCTGTGATAGGAGCACCAAGTCTATTCCCAGACGTTAAGCTCAAAGTAAATAGTCTAGTGCAATTCAATTATTATCTCTAAAAGAAGAGAAACTTTTGTCTTTTTATTGGTTCCACTAACTTTTCTTGTTTCATTTGTGCACTCACAGAGGCGAAATGGTGAGGATATCCCTGTGGCCCAGACAAAGAATATCAACCACAGAAGGTTTGCAGCTTCATTTCGATTGCGGGAAGTCAGTCCACCCGACCAGGACTTGTATCGCTGTGTGACACAGTCGGAAAGAGGTTCTGGAGTGTCAAATTTTGCTCAGCTGATAGTCCGAGGTAACATTTTATCCTTTTCTCGTTGCCTCAATTTTTGTCATTATAATATTAGTAAACGTTGATGCCGTCTTCCAAATTCTTTTGTGACTATAGCAGTGAACAGTATTGATGGTCTTGGCGTATGAAATGGAAAAAAATACTAGAATACACGTCTGAGTCATAGTTTCTATAAAAGAAATTCATGTTATAAATACTTCCTAGAAGGCTAGGATTGGGTTAATCCACTACGTAGTCTGTATCAGACCTCGTTTTGGGGAAGGACGGCACAGGGCAGATACAGCTGATGGGCCCCAACGGTGGTAGTTAAGGCCATTTGCCACCGGTGTCCTGGGGTCCATCCTACTTTGGCTCCATAAACTGCTCCAAGTTACACCCCTTTCCACACACTTAACTTTCAGAGCAGCGGGGCAAAAGCTCAGAACTCAAAAATCAACCAGTAGACACAATAACTTAATGTCCAATCCACTCCTTGCCTGTAGGCAAGTGCTTTGATCACATAACAGAACTAAGTACTACAGAATTCAGTTATAGTAAGCGAATATGGGACTGAATCCCTTGTGCTCTTCAGAAGGCGCTACACGCTCATATATCCTCTTCTCTCCTGGGTACCCACAGGAGCCGCAGTCCCCAGTTTCAGGTGTCTTACATGTGAATTAGTTACTGGGCCACACTGTACCACTGTGCGCCTCAAGGGGCTTAGAAGCACAACTCAGTTACTTGTATTACTCCCTGGTTTACTTTTGGCAGACAGTTTGAAGTCCTTGTGTTTGACCTCCTTGCAGCATGTATTAGTGCTGTTGCTTCAATTATGGCTGAAGCCTTGCAGTGCCTGCGTGCTGCGTGTTACAGGTGAGATGGCGAGACGGACACATCCTGCACATTCATTCCTCGTGTGATTCTGTCTCTGGTGCCAATGTTACTTGGTTAATCAGACTCACAGCTGTGATTTATCTTTTTGGTTTTCTGGTGGTGGAAGCCCTTGTTCATTTTTGCAGTGGCTGACAGCGGACAGGGCCTTGATTGATTTGGTGCTGTCTTTGGGACATTTCTCAGGTCGGAATCACTCAGAGATTGGGGGTCCAGTGATTCTGTCTGCTTTCTCTGGGCGCTCCATGCACTGGACGCACTTGAGCCTCTCTTCAGTCTTTGTGAGTTTTTCTTCTTTGACATTGCCTCCTCCTGCATGGTAAGGCAAACTCCTTCCATCTCTCAGCAGCCACCAGGCAGACCTCACCTGTGGGAGGCTGGACAACAGGCAGGCATCAGTCCTGGTTAAACAGAAGCTCTTTCAGTGCTCCGTGGAGTGGAGTGGAGTGAGATGATATGGATTCCACTTTGACACGTTTTCCAGAGAGGTAGTGTGGATCCACTGTCTCATACATCAGGACTAGATCAGGTTGATTCTCTTTTCTAGTGTCCTTCTCAGGCTGCTCTTCAAAGATTTTATGTAAAGAAATTACAGCTGATGGTGCTGGGGCTATCTCCAAGCATGAACACCGGTCACAATGAAACGTGAATTTTCTATAGATGGTTGTCATCAGCATTTTAAAAGTGTTAATCAAGGGCACACAAAAAGGGAGGGACTGACCTAGAAACCTCCTCCCACCCGTGCAACTTTAAAGACAGTCAGGAAAAAAATAATCAGCAGCCTCTTGCTAACACAATCGCCATGGAATTTGTAAAGGGAGCTCAGTATCTAGCCTCAGCTGTTCAGTGGCCGAATCTCCAACCTCTCATCTCCAGAACGGAGGCAGTACAGTTCCACTGTCTGAGGAAGCTGTCCTCGTCCTCCATTTTATGCAGTGCTGAACCGGGCACCCTTAATGGATCCCACTGGACTTCAGGACTCAGACTCGAACACCTAGAGTACTCGTATCACAAACATACTATCTGTATACTCTATATGTGCTTGACATACACATAGGATGTCAGCAGAAGGTTCTGGGTAACACAGCAGTAGAACTGTACACAGGAAGAGTCAGTAGGCCTCACTCACTGACACATGAAAATGATGTCACACTATAAATCACAAAACACTGTATGCTGTTACCTCCACTTTTTGTGCAACACCTTGCACAGGGACAGTAGTCCTCTTTCCAGAACGAGTGTACACTTTATGCACACCTCCAAGTCACACAATAGGTATTTGACCTTGAATTGTCAGGGCAGACCTAGGCCTCTAGGCACATGCTAGTTTAATGTGACATTCAATAATTCAGGATTCCAGACTGACATGCAGTCAGGCCCTGGGAGTAGGTGGTACATACCCATCCACCATGCAAAGAGCATTTGTCTCTTAAGAGATTAATCAAATATGTAATTCTGCCAGATGAGCAGTGGTTATCTTATTGCTGGATTTTGTTAGTGTTGCTCCAGTATGTAGTGGGACAGCTAGAGCAGAACATTCCTCAACAAACCTTGCACCCTTTGTAAAACTCTTTCTACCTAGAGAATTCTCTTTCCATTTATTTTAGTAAAATTGAAAATATGTGAAAGATAGACACTGGCAATCCGGGACATCGTTATGTCTGCACACTCTATTACGTCATTTACCTTAAAACTTTTCTTAAGTTGACCCCGTCCCCTTTTACTTGTTTATGTCCCAGACAAGCTATCTGGCCAATGTCTTGAACCCATTCTTCCACCTTGGAAGGTGCAGGCTTATCATTTGGACCATCCACATTTCTCATTGGCTTGTTCTGCAGACTATGAAATGTACTTCTTAAGCTCCACTTTTCATGACGACTGTAACTTACCTTCCTGCATTATAAAGTAAAAATAGAATAACCTTTGACGCAGGAGTCAAGTGCCCGATGAGGCATATATGGCTTTATCATTAGTACATCTCGGCAAATTTCAGCCAGACAGAATGCGTTTTTGTGGAGGGGAGACAGCCTCTTACAGACTATTGTTCAACTGGTCAAAATCCCTGGTGTAAAGAAAATACAAGCGGTCACTGTATTAAAGCCATTTTTCCAGGTACAAGATAATGAGGAGAACTAACTCAAAATTCGCAACCAAAGTAGTATCAATTTTTCATGTTAAATAAGCCTCCTTTGTGCCAGTGTGTTTTCAAAAACTGAAAGTGTTGGCAGAAAGAAGATTAAACATACTAGACTAGTGGTTCTCAACCTGTGTCCCGGGACCCCTGGGGGTCAGTGAAGCCTATGCAGGTGATTCATGACGTATTAAAAAATTAAATAACATTAACAGATTAATAAAGTGCATGTAATTAAAGAAGCAACATATACAATTGGAAGATGTAAAATATTCTGTCAATATAAAGGAATTTGTAAATGGAGGATGAAAGTAAGTTAATATCCTCAGATGGATTCCTGGGACCAGTGCAAGTGCTTCAATCGGAATATAGTATGGACGATGAGTGGCCTCAAATGAATTTTGAAAAACTTCAACCTTCATGGTAGAGTGTTGATTTGTTTATGAATTAAATAAAATATTTAATAATTTCCGTATTCATTTGATGAATGCATGTTTCAGTATTTTTGTGTGTTGTATTGCAGTGGAAATCCTTGGAACTGCTTGCACCGGGGTCTTAAGCTTTCAGACACAGTGGGGATCCCTGAATTCCCTTAATGATTCATTGGGTGTCCCCAGCCTTCAGTAGTGATAAAGTGGAGATCCACTTAAGTCAATGGGTTAATGCCCGCTGCACTAGACTATAGGGGAGCAATCTTTTTTGTATTTACAAGTTACAGAGTTATATGGAACCTACCCTTTCTGTTTAGTCACCAGATTTAATTCACATTTTGCTGGACCAGATATTTTTGCTAAACTTTCAGCTTAGTACCCTTTACCGTTGCTAACCAGTAATAAAGTAGCTGTGTTCCCCTTTTGGCTTTGGCATCGAAATTGGCATACTCCTAATTGTATATTTAACTTGTCTATAAGTCCCTATTTTATGTTACAAATTTTACTCAGGGGACGGTAACTTAAATGCATCTAGTAGACTGCAGAACATATTATTTCATCCTCTTTAGTGGCAGTGCAAACATGGCTTCAGGCTTAGTATTGTAGCCTGACTGTAACATTGCAAAACATTCACTCTGACCTGACAAAGTAAACCCCTTTTAGTAGGTAAAAAAACGTCCTTTTAAATATTAATATGTCACCACTTTGTAGGCCTTGTAGCCCACATGGCAGGGTGCATGATATTCAAATGTAGTACATTGGAAAATTAATATTACCATGTTCCCAAATTGACAAGGCCCTAAAAGCTATTTTTAATGTTTTAGACCTAGCTGTCCTATGTAGAAAATCAGAGTACATATTAAAATACTAATGGTGTAAATCAGTAATTGGACTAACTAGAAAACTAATTAAATAACTATTTGTAATAGCTATTCTAATTAAATAGAGAGTGTCGATGTTTAATAAATAGGTAATGAAAAGTAGCTTTTAGAAAGCTACAATTTCCCTGCCTGATGTCCCAAGAGGGTAATTTCTATTGGTTCACCTGCTTCTCCCGCCAATGGTTACCCTTGGATAGATGTGAAAAGGGTGTGATATGCCTCCCAGGAGCAAAACACCAAGCTGACCGGAATGGGCAGAGGTGTAACCACTGCGAACTCAACAGAATATGCATGGTGCTGCTGAGGGCATACTTTTCCTACAGTGTGAAATTCTGACAGCACTACTAGGTTCACATACAACAATTGGGACACACTTGAAAGGGATGGAACAGAATGCAAAGAAAATTCTTATATATCCGCTGTCTGATTGCTGAAGAACCCTACTTTTGTCCTACCAGACTTACGTCTCTGGGTTTGTCGTGGGTATGGTACTTTCTCTAAATTGGATTGTTAGTTATGTGAGGACACTACTACCATGGAGCACTCTCCTTACAAGCCCTCGGAGTCCAAGCTTAGTGTGGCTGAAGACTTTCAACACTTAATTATGTCCTGATAAATGGCATTTTGGGCCTGCTTGCTTTAAGGCAAACAGATGCTGCTCAATGTCGGTAGATCAGGGCCCACATAGGTTTGGATGGGCCAGGAACCCTATCCTCTCCAAGCTGGTGACAGACATAAATGTGGCACCTCCAAGCACCCACTTCAGAAAACTTTCAGGACCTGTGAAAGGACCGAAAAGGACTGGACCTGCTGTCTGTGACGTGAGAGGAGCCCTGAAGGACTTTACCCAGAGCAAAGAAGTGGACTCCAGGGGTCAGTTGGCTAAGTGGTTACAAAGAGACAACAAGCTGTGTATGTCCTTTTGCTGGGAGTACTCAGCTGACTAGTGACAACTGAACTTCGACTGGACCCTTCTGTTGGCCTCTGCCTTGAAACCATGTAAATCTCTGAGTGCCTTTCTTGAGGTCCTGGGAGGGTTTAGAAGCATACTTCTCTAGTGGATTGGGACTTAAAAGGCTAAAGTAGAAGGTTGAATGCTTAACCCTCAACTATAAGTGGCCCTTTGTCCTTTTCGGCTCTAATTCAGTCTTTAAAAATTCATATCTCTAATTTCTTATTGAATTTTTGTCAATTTGGTAGCATTTTGTTTGCTAAATTGTACACCCGTTTTTTCTAATTCGGTTTGCGATTTTTATTGTTTTACATTTTGACTTTATTACTGTTTTGGTATTGCACACATTCTTTACACATTGCCCTAAGTTAAGCCTGTCTTCCCTCTCCCATAGATACCATGAGGTTGAGCTCAGGAAATTTAGTGACTGAGTGTTCATCCCAGCAAAGGTTGTGATTACTCCTTAAGGTGGTTAGTCACCCACCCCAAATAATCCAACTTCTTCCAAAAAGACATTAGGAAATTAAAATAGTCAATTGTGGCACATCCACCACAATGAAAAGAGTACCAATTTTCTATTGTCTGATGAATAATGCAAACTATAAATCTGTGCTACTCAGTGGAAGGGAAATGTGTTGAGGTTGAATGAAGATCACATTTAGTAAGGAACACAGTTTAGAAACTAGATACTTACGTGCAACAATATCTTTGCATCGTGGAACTCTTCTGAATTCTCGTAAATCCTCCAAACCCTTGACGTAAATGGGACAGAGAAAAACAGCTAATATTTAAAAATAGCAAAATAAAAAAACAACCACCACATGGCAGAATAACGCAAAGCATGTGAATGTGAATTTATTGTTTAAAATGATTAGCAGAAATAACTAGTTTTTTCTTAGTATTTGTAACCCTTTCCTTTCTATTAGTCTCTTCATCCTTTATTCCTGACATTAAGAATAGCCTGGCCCTATATACTTACCCTTCTTAGGTTGGAACCTAACAGAGAGCACAGCTGTCTGATTTGCAAATTCTTCATGGGGATATTTGAATAGCTTCCATGGTAGTGAATAATGCCCATTGGTTTTGTGTTCTGTAACTCTTTAATGCTTGCTTTCTATTTGCTTTAGGCTAACCGAGTATGTCCTTGTCCCTCCCATGGAGCATAGTCTGTTTACCCCCACTCCTCGTATTCTTCTACGAGTAAATAGGGCTTTAAATTTTGTTCTTATTATATCTGCTGTACATTCTTGGGTACTAGGGTTCTGCTGGACGAATGCTGTACAGTGTTATTTTTTTCTAGCACAAAACAATATATAAATGTCTGTAAAAGTGCTGTGCAAGTATTTCATAATATATCAGAATCAGGAAAGGACTAACAAAACATTTTTTTGTAATTCTGAAGTGTGATGGTAACAAATATTTGAACACGATCAAAACAAATGAATACACTAGTTGATGCCATTCCCACACATTATCGTTTGTGCATTGTATAGTTTTATCAGTAAACAGTATGTGTGTTATGGTCATTTCAATTGAAAATGTCATGGGCTGCCATGCATTCGCCACTCTACAATACACTTCTCCCCTCTATGTAATGCCACTCCGCTCTACGCCACTTCATGCACAGTACTATACACCACTCCAGAAGACTACTCTACTCAACTCCTGGACACTCTACACCACTCCATGATCCCTGCTCTATGCTATTCTACACCACTACACTCAACGCCACTAAGCTCTACTCCACTCTGTGCCACTCCACTGTATGCCACCATATGTACTTCACACTAGGTCACGCTACTTCACGCCTCTCCTCTCCACTCTACTCCATTCCACTCTACTCCATTCCACTCTATCATACTCCACTCTGGCACTCTACTCCACTCTAACACACTACTCCACTCTAGACACTCTGCCGCCTGTATGACACTCTACTCTACTCTGTGACACTCCTCATGGCACTCAGTGTCACTCACCTCTACTGTATTCCACTCTACAACACTCTATGCCACTCCACTTCAAAACACTATGCCACTTTAATCTATGCCACTCAACTTTAGCACTCTATGCCACTTTACTCCACTGTATGCCACTCTATCCTGTCTCTTTACTCCACTCTGACACTGTACTCAACTCCACTCCACACTGCGCCACTCCACGTCCCTTAACTCTGTCACTCCACTCTGGCACTACTCCACACTGACATTTTACTTCACTCTGATACTTTACTCCACTCAATGCTCAAATAGCTACTCTGTTCCACTGTACACCACTATACTCTTAGACACTGTACTACACACTACGCACTCCACAAACTCTATACTACTCCACAAACTCTATGGCCCTTCACTCTACTTCTTAACTCTGTGTCCAGTAACTCTATGCCACTCCAAAGCCCTCCACTTTACACCCTTAAACTCTATTCCATTCTATGCCCAGCCACTCTACACCATTCCATTCCTTCCACCCTACTGCACTTCGTGGCACATCACTCTAAACCACTCCACTTTAAGGCACTCCACGCCACTCTAAGCCACTGCATGTTACTCTTCTCTAAGCCACTTCATTCCACACCACTGCACGCTCCTCAGACACCACTAGCTTTTAGCCATGCTGATGTAGAGCACGGTCAAAACACTTTGGCAAAGCCAATAGCTCTTACATAGGTGAGGACTAATGGCTTTTCCAATGCTTGTTTTCAGGGGGTCACCGTTTGCCTGAAAGACATGCATTTATAGACCTGTCCATTTGTTTATTTAGTCAGTAGTAGTATTTTGAGAGACCTAAGGAATTCTCCACCAGATCCAGTTTCTCTTGCTGGACTGTATATGACGTTAAGGCTCCGATGCATTCCGTTATATCTTCTTTTTTCCTTAGCAATGCGAGGCTCAGAATTATTATATTTTGAGCCTTGCACTGATTATTTTTAGGTCTGCCAACCTTGCTATCGCATTCTAATTAGGAGCTCACCTCACATTAATAATTCCCCAAATTGTTTGTTTTTCGCTTACAAATGTGAACTTCCAACCCTCAGGGTCCAACTGCTTACTCTTTGATCATTCACATGGTTTTGACTCTTCAAGCTTCAAATTATAATGCCCCAAAGCCTTGCTTAACAATAGTTTTAGCCTACAGTGCCATTTAACTTTTGCGGGGCTCTAAGAAACCCGTTAGGTCCCAGGCATAGACTTCCTGCTGAGATGTTGACTAAAGAGCAAATGAGTGTTGCTAAAACAATAATTTTATGAATGTCTGGATTTCTTTCCACCTTCGCCATTACTTCCCAAGAAAAGACGATAGTTCCCTACTGCTCTATTTCAGAAGGCCTCATAAGTCTTCTGTGTCTTCTCTCTTAAGTGATACTGGGTAGACCATCTCCTATGGCTGATGTCATCCTATATGGATCCGACAAATCACTCTTCCAGGTTCTTCACTTTTCTGCACACAGGGAGATAGGCTTAAATAAGCAAGTCAAAACTTTTTTCCCTCCTCAGAAACCCTACATTGCCACTAAACCTTTGTTATGCCGCTGGGTGGAAAACCGCTTTCTGAGACTGCACCCACCTCTGGCCTCCTTTGTGTTGGATTTCTACTGCACAGCTCATGGGCAGATCACAGCTTTTGAATGAAGATGGCTCGTCATTTTTTTATCTTCTTGCTGTCATTCAGTGTGGAGGTGCGAGTTATTTGACCCACATTGTAAAGTGTCAGTGACCACAGAAAGCGTATTGGAATTAGCCAGTAGTTTGATATTTCCTCAGTGGAAGCAGTTCCCATGAAGGGAAGACGGGGCTACTGGATTATGTGGATGGCCCCAGTACTTATACTATAAATCAGTGTGCAGGTCCAGGCTCCTCCCTGTCCTGAAAATGTCTATTTAACAATTTAAAGTAAACATACTTTGCTATCATAATGTGCCTTTTGGTGGAGTTTATGAATATTCTCTATACATTTTGGGATCGTAAAGACTGCACCAGACAGATGTGTGTTTGACAGCAGCAGTCTTTTCAAAGTGTATGTACACAGTTTTTCTATAATTTGGGATTTTCATTTCTTGTTTGAAGGATGTTAATATGTGTTAGAAATGGGGTCTCTATATGGCAGTCGGTTTGCACCCTGTCCAAGTAGGGACCCTCATTCTAGTCAGAATAAGGGCGATACTGAGCTCAGATAACACCTGCTCATCCCCCATGGTAGCTTGGCATGAGCGGTCAGGCTTATCTCAAACGCAATGTGTAAAGCATTTGCACATAATACACAGTAATACAGTGAAAACACTTAAAAAAGGATACCACACCAGTTTTCGAAAAATAGCCAATATTTATCTGTGTAAAACAAGACCAAAACGAGAAAAATCTGACATACTGTGATAAAGATAAGAAATTTGAATAATGTAAAAATACAGTTCCTTGAAGTCAGTAGCTCCGTCTGGGGCTATTTTGGCATCGTGAACAACAAATGCAACAGTTCAGGCCGGCTGCAGTGTTGCAGGACCCGCAAACAGTACCTTGGAAATGTAGGGTGTCGTGATCCTTGAAATGAGATCCACAGTGTGGCGTCGGTTCCGCAGTTTGTGCGGGGGTCTTCAGGCCCTTTAAGTCACACGCGTTGCAGATTGAACTCTGGGCTGATGACAAAATCAGGAGCGCTGGTGTGGATGGCGTTGGGGCTGCTGTGCAAAACGGGATGATGCGACGTGCGGTGCCCACAGGTCACCTTGCAGGTAGCGGATCGTTGACAGCATCCTGCGGCGCCGGTGAGACCAGGGCTGCGGTGTGAAGTGGTGTAACGTGCGGTGTGTCCAGGTCATGGTAAAGGCAGCGGTGTCATCATTGCTGAAGCGCTGTTGTCAGTAGACCTAAGGTGGCAGTGCAGGATGGGCTCCCTGCTGCACCCACAGGTCGCGGTGCACAGTGGCGTCTGTTGACAACATTGGAGTCCATGGTGCTGGCGTCAGTGGACCGGGGCTGCGGTGCAGTGTGGGACAGTGCATCATGTACCTCACGAGGGGTGTCCTTACTCCACAGTGCAGGCAACGGTGTCACCATGGAGCAGTGTCGGCAGGGATGCCAAGGCTGCGCTGTGAGCACGGTGATGCGGGGTTCACAGGTCATGTGTAAGCAGAGGCTCGGTGACCGCTTCAGTTGGTGTTTTTGGTGGGACCAGGGTTGTGGTGCAACGTGGAGCACGGATCCGTGTGGCGTCGTCAGGTCACGGTGCAGTCAGCCATCTCGCTGACGTGTCTCAGTGGTTTTTCTTCTGTTGCAGCACAAAACACACAGTTCCCAGTGCTGTAGGCAGATGAAGCTGAAGTCTTTGATATCGCTGAGGTTTCGAACAAGAGTCAAGCTCTACTCCAAGCCCTTGGAGAAATTTCACAAGCAGGATAGGCAGCAAAGTCCAGTCTTTGTCTTCTTTAAGGCTTAAGCAGCAACTGGAGGCCAACCTAGCAAAGCAGAGGTTCCTCTTGATCCAGAAGTGTTCTAAAAGTCTGGGGTTTTGGTCCATTACTTATATCTAATTCTGGCTTTGATGTAGGCAAACTTCAAAGAAAGTCTCTGTTGTTTACGTGATCCTGCCTTGCCCAGGTCTGGTCGCAGACACACACGGGGGGGGGGTCACAGACTGCAGTATGCAAGGGACGGCACAGCCCTTTCAGGTGTAAGTGACCACTACTCTGTCCACTCCAGCCCAAATGGCCCATCAAGATCTCCAGGCTACACCCCAGCTCCCTTTGTGTCGCTGTCTAGAGGAGAGCCACAAACTGCCCACTGTCAGTCTGCCCCAGATGTGGAATATGCAAAAAGGCAGAGGCACAGAATGGGTAAGCAAGAAAATTCACACTTTCTAAAAGTGAAATTTTCAAACTAACAATATAAAAACCAACTTTACCAAAAGCTGTATTTTTAAATTGTGAGTTCAGAGACCCCAAACTCCATATATCTATAGGCTCCCAATGGGAGACTGCACTTGAAATATATTGAAAGGCAGTCCACATGTTAACCTATGATAGAGATCGGTCTTGCAACAGTGAAACCCGAATTTGGCAGCATTTCACTGTCAGTACATATAAAACTCGAGTACATGTCCTACTTTTAATATACACTGCCCTTGGGGCTCTATATGGCCTAACTTAGGGGTTCCTTACATGTACAAAAAGGGAACGTTTGGTCCTGGCAAGTGGGTAGACTTGCCAGGTCGAATTGGCAGTTTAAAACTGCACACACAGACACTGCAGTGGCAGATCTGAGACATGTTTACAGGTTCCTCATGTGGGTGGCACAATCATTGCTGCGTACCCACTAGTGGCATTTGATTTACAGGCCCTGGGCACGCATAGTGCACTTTACTAGGAATTTAAGAGTGAATCAAATATGCCAGTCATGGATAAACCAATCACCAATACAATTTACATAGGCAGCGCTTTCACTTTAGCACTGATCTGCAGTGCGCAGAGAAAATACACAAGCAAACAAATAGGAGGAAGAAGGCGAAAGGTTTGGGGATAACCCTGCAAAAAGGGGCATTTCCAACACAATACAAGTAAATTCCATTAAATATTAAAAGCATTAAATTGTTACCTGATTTTATGTCATACCTGTTTTAGATTGGTTCACCGAAGGAGGGCTAGAAGGCAGTGAATTTGAAGGGAGCAGTGGCAAAGCCAATAGAGCTGGTCATTTAGGCTTATTTGCTACTCACAATAGTTTTAGCCAGTGATGTGCATCGACTGTTGCTAATTGAGTCATTCTGTAGATATGTGCATGTTTTACCACCCATGTGTGAGCCTACAGTGTAACTCTAGTTTTTTTAAATTTTTTTTATTGACTGACCTAAAATGGCGGACATCACTTAAATCGGTAAAAAAGAAGTGAAATATCTAGTATGAAAGAGTGTGTGTTTTTTTTTTTTTTTTAATGGATTTCATGGCAGCAAATACAACTTTAGAACAAGCATTTGCAAAGTAATAGGTCTCACAGTTGCTTGAATTAGAGTTATTGGCGATGTAAACGCATAACTGGACTTTTCTTGCCACATGAATTTGTCAACCCTGCCGCATAATTTGGTCCTCTCTGCCACATAAATCAAGTGGCTGTACATATAACTAAAGCACTTCCATTTACCTACTTCCTCTGTCTACAGCAGAAAATGAAAATATTGCAATTTAGCATCCTAATTTAAATCTGCATGCTAATTGCAATAGAATACTTCTTTCACCGCCCCACCATCAGAGTTGCTGGCTGGCTAACATATTGCTCAAGGGGTATAAATTAAGTTGTGTAAGATGTTAATATTTGAAGTGTTCTAAAAGAGGTAATTCCCTTCACCGAAGTTTTATGAGATGCCACACGGTGGAAGTGATATTTGGTGTCTGTGAATATCAGCAAAGATAGGACAGAGAATCACAACTCACTACAAGATTTACGATCACAAGAAAGGGCTCCTGTAATTTATGCCTAAACCTATGGTTCTGAAGCCTGTGAATTAGACCTATTTGATAATCAAAAAGATTTTTTAAACAAAATACCACTTTTATCAAAATGGGAAGGGTCCAGTTTTGAAAGAAGGTCGAGTGTAAGTATTGGGTGAGACAGAAGGTATAGGACATCCATTGCCATGACCAGATGAAGTGTCTGGGAGGGTGTAGACAGAGGATCAGTGTGAAATGACAAATATGTTATCAGTGAATCAATCCCTGCTGATTGCTTGCCATCATATCATTGCCTAATTCTTTTTCGCCTTTTTGTGGTACTAAACCATCGAAAATTAATTTTTTTTGTAAAATGTCCTCTTGAAATTGCAGACAACAAGGAGAAAATAAACACAGCACTACCCAAAAGGGAGACCGCACAAGGGCAGCAATCATTACAGCCTGCCTATTGTAAGGAAAACACGGAAAGTGGGTGAGGAAAGTCACTGATGCTCGAGTAGGAAGTGAGCTTGACTGCAAACTTTTAACAGGAACAACATGCTTTTACAGACTATTTTTTCGAGTGTTCCTTTTGACTGCTGGCAATTTGCAGTCTAGTGGCGAGGAGGAAGTGAAGATATCCTCATCCTCCCCCAAGGACAGCTCTTCTGTGCCCGTAAAAATGCACGCAAGTGTCCACATGCACAGATGTCTTTTTTCTGCACACACACATTTTTGATTTATATAAACAAAGACCTTCACTTAATAGAAAAAAGAGAGCTACATAATTATCTAAGTATACAAATTAAAATAAGAATGAATTAAATTCAAGGAAAAATATGAACTATGTGAGGAAAGATACACGGACGTAAGCTTTCTTCACGTTCTCCTGGGCAAAAATGTAGGTAACTATCTCAACTGAGGACGCCACTTAACAATACGATTTATAACTGATTTTTCTGGCCTCACCAAGCAATCCCATTACACATCTGCTCACAGCCCAGCCCAGGTCGATGGAGTTTAAGAAACCCAGTCATATACAGCACGTGGAACGGTAGGGCTCGGAGGGTCAAGCCCTGAGGCCCCACCCGTCATTCCTTACTGAAAAAGGGTAATTCCGTGCAGACACACACGTGATCTTTAGAGTTAAGGGATTTCGAGCAGCTGAATTCCTGCAGAACGAGAATGCCCTTACCTTATTACGACTCAGAGAGGTAGCAGTGAGTGGTCCTTCCTTGTGCATGAAACCAGTCATATCGTACTCGCAATTAGAAATTTTGTAACAAGTAAACAAAATGTTTTTAGATTGGGCAGTAGTCTATTTATGTTGGTTACTGGCTAATGTGACGGTCTCAGGAGCGGAGGATGCTGCATTTCATTAGACTGTGAAAAGTTATTGAAAGCCATCGACCGCTCATGGCCTATAACTCTTCTCGGACTCAGGCACAATCTTCAAAAACGAGTAAAATCCATTAATGTTGCGTATTTGCAAAAACAAGTAGAACATAGTTACTGTTCCTGTGCAGTAGAACTTATTTGGAATACCGCTTTCCTATGAATGTCCTTTTAAGGCTTCTCAGCTATTTTTAACCAGGACTGTTTAAATCCTGTTTTCAGCTTGCACTGTGACAATATGTGGCCTCATCTCTACTCTTGCACGGAGACTTCTGGTTAAAACTCAAAATGGCAGCAGCCCTGCAGTCTCAAAGAGAGATCTCTCGCAAACACTGTTTCTGTAGTTTCACATGTGGTAATCTTGTACTTTTTCTTTAAACTTAGCTATGAATTCCTGTTTGTTCCAATGTAAATAGGTGGCAGCAAGTCTATGCTGACGGCTTGATTAGATTTGTGGCTCTAGGTTTTCCCTTCACATCATGCTAAACAGTGTTTTTATCACAAGCAATAACTAGCAGTGGTGCAGGAAGGACGGCAGCAATAACGGGAGGGAGGGGGTGTGAGATTGCTAGAGATGGCCAACAAAAAGGATCAATCAGTGAAGTCTGCTGGGAGGAGGGGCCATCACAGCTGTAAAAGAAGAAAGCATGAACGTAGTGTGATGGTCAACAAAGATGTTTTCTTAGTGAAATAACCTGGGAGGAAACTAAGCAAAGAAAGGAGTGGCATTTAGACAAAAAAGTAAGCATTTAAGGAGAGCACAACAAAGAAAGAATGGCAAGAGTGGGCGTGGTTAAAGCCCATAGACTCAATACCAACATATCTTAAAGACAGCGCTGCATGGTGCCTAGGCTCGACCTAAAAATTGTAAATGACCGTAGGGGGTGAGGGTGAGGGTGCAGCGTAGTACCATGGGCAGTGAAGGGGAGCAGTACACTAGGAACAGAACAACCCAAAATGAAGGGGTATGTATTTAGCAGTGAAGAGATGCACACAATGAAGAAAGCTACAAAACATATGCACCCTCCTGGAATGCTTAACAAAAAAGAAAAAAGTAGTTCTCTAAAAGTGAGCAGTGGAAAGATAAAAATCAGCTAATCAAAAATATGGTAAAAGGGTTATGCTCCAGAAAGGAACCTTCACAAGAAGATGTAGGAAAGCCACTGAATAAGAAGCAAACAAATGAGTGACTACAAAGCCAAACAACTGAAGCAGCAGGAAGTCTTTTTACATTTACATACTGCCGCTGCCTGCAAAAAAGAATCAAACTTTTCCACTATAAACTCAAGACTATACGTGATTGTTTTGACCCAGTGCATAAAATTTAGATAGCTTAAATATTTTTGTAAAGGTTCTACACACTTAACATCTCTTATGCGGGGCTAACAAAGATGAAGCAGAGATATGGGACACATGCAGTGTAAGAAAGGCAAAATATTTCCGGTTTATTATTTTTTACATCAAAGGAAAGGATGTTATAAAATGACTTAATGAAGCTTAGAGAACTGAGATAAAGGGCAAATTATTTAACTTTTTAGGTGATTTTTTTTTTCCAAAAGCTTGAGGAACCTCCAAGTACTACTACGGTCAACTTTGTCGTTATTCAGCTACACACTTTTCTCAGGGTGGTTTTGTCTGGTTTGCAAAAGAATAAATCAAACAAAGAAAGACAGGGCTATTCTTTTGAAACTAGATAGACTAATTTGTTTTATTGTTTATCCAGACAACCACCAAATACATCTCGTTGGCCAAAAAATAGACCCTTAAGCTCGCTACCATGGTGTTACAAACAGTGCTTATTATTAACCATACTGACAGGCCCTATATCTCAGTGGCACTTTAAAGCTGACATCCTGCTTCGTAGATGCAAAAGATGGTAATTTTAAGGGAAATTTTGGGGCCACTGATATGAATTGCCTTTAATCAGAGCTGGCAGAGCATTGCCCGTTGTCAAATATGACCGAGGGGGGGAGTTTATTAGTGCATTTCGTCCTAAACTGAAAGTGACAGGGCATGCTTGGGGCCTTTTTACTGCTGTTTGTAACAAATGAAAAATTCACTGCCGAGTACTCATGCTGAACAGTATCGATCTCTGCGTTCTTGCAACAAGCGCGAGGCGAAAGCAACATTTGAAGCACCCTTTATTGTGTCTTGGCTTGTTCTGCTTCATGATCATCTGAGGAATGCTAATGTCTTCAAGTCCTCGGCCCCACTGACATCTATCCTTATGAGAGATTGAAGCGTCGGGGTGATGAGCCGTAGCTTACAAGTAGTTGATTCTGTAATAATATGACGACCATCTACATCAGTTGGTTCTATACATCAAGTGGTGCGAGCTGGAGATGCCAGAACATCAGTTTCACTTTTTTTCCATTTTTTATATATATATATATATAATATAAGTTTGCATCCTACTATGTAATGAAACTACCATATAGGAGCGAAAAAATCACAATTTTCTTCTGACTGGACTTGTCAGATTAGGTTCCTTCTTCCTAAGGGACGTATTAATTGAAGTCTGGCAGTGAACTGAAAATAAAGAGTAGATCGAATTGAGGTAGGGTTTAGAAAAAGAGAACCTCAGTTTTCGAACACCCTACGTCATACACGTTATCATCCAAAATAAAATGTTTTGCAGGTGGTCAGTTTACAAAACAGCTTCTATTAAATCATTTTAAGTCACTAAATGCTTTCTAACCTGTGAATTAAAAAAATGGAAGCATCTGCTATACAGTGCTTGGCTCACTAAGGATACGTCTGGCCTACCTTTTCTTGCAGTTAAGGAGGACACCAGCCTACATAGTCTGCACAAAAACGCTTGATCGCTTCTTCTCTGCCAATACTACTATTGACACCTAATTTCAGAATCATGGTCGTTACCCTTCGAGTGTCTTTTCTTGAAGGAGCCCGTATTTTTAATTCCAGAAGTACTTCAGATATGGAAGCACGTTAGAGAGAAGACGTATTTAAATGCCTGTCTGTGCCACCCAAACCCAGGGCATAACTGGTTCTGAATTTGCTATGTGTTGGCGGCTATCTGAGCCATTCCATAAAGGGAACAACGTTATTAGTTGAGTCTACCCCATCCGGAAGGAGCAGCCCTTTAAGAAGGGTAAGGTTTGCAGGGGAGTTATGTTGTCTTTTGCTGAAATCCATGCAGTTGTCTTTATTCACGTTTTAGTTTGGGTACTACTTAAATGTTATATGCTTACTGTCTCACGGGTGCAGCACTTTGACCATTGATTTCTACATATGTATAGTTCTTTACTTGCACGATCTATGGAAAAACGTTAGGTGAAAGAACTTCATAGTAAAAACTCAAAACGTCTACAACAAATTTGCAAGCAAGATTAACTGTGCAACAACCACATCGTAATTATCTTTAGGAACACTTATAACTGTCCAGTTCATAGGCAATTAAGTGGTGTGCAGTGTGCAAATAATATGCTGTGATGGGCCTATGTAGGCCTTTGCTAATCTCCTGAAGTGAGTGTGAGATGAGCGTGAGAGGCAAAGGACTTTCCACCAGCTCAAGTCCAAAGTTCTTCAGAGCTCGCAAAGTATTTTCTGCAAGAGTGAAGGGTGGTGGCTTGTGAATAAATATTGAGACCTGCATAGCTGCCAAGCTTTCATATTGCTATATGTGACATTTTCATTATTTTTGTGTAATTATGAGTGACATTTCAATGACTGATTGACACTTTCTTGCAAGCAAAATCAAGCGATGAAGACGAGGGAACCATATAAATATGGTTATATATAGAGAGAATCCTATACCTCCCATTATACAACAGCACCACCTTGTGGCCTTTGATAAACACTACTCCGATCTTACCAAGCAAAATGAAAAACTGGAACAGGAAGTTTTCACCACATTTCAGTACTTGCGTGTCAATCTAAGGCATTTTAGGAATGCAGGAAAATTACTGGAAATGTGTTATTCTAACACGAGCTGCGTGATATTTGTCAGTGCTGGACCTGTTTTAAGATAGGAGGAAGATTGTTGAACATCAGCGTGAGAGTCCGCACTAGTGCCCTGAAATGTATTTTTGCTGCTACTGAGAGTCAGTAGAGCCTCAGCATAAGCAAGATATGGCCTATTTTGGACATTGGAGATGATTGTGGCTGCTTCATGTTGGTCCTCCAGAAGTCAGAAGAATCAATTTTTGAAAGCACCAATAGATATAATAATATGGTGGACCAGTAGGATGGTATAGTGTGATTTTTATTACTTTTTCGAAGTGATTCTAGCAGTAGATATTAAGTTTTGTATTAAGCAGATTACACCCATTTCTTAATCATTAATACGTGCATGCACCATTAGGCTGGATGATTACATGGTCCTTCCCAGGCAAATGAGTCGGTTTGAAGATGATTTGTGCAGCCTTGCATTCATATAATCATTCAATAATGCCCATAGTGTCACTGGTAGTTGGCAGAATGGCTATGTGTAAGTATGTAAACAAGAACCCTTGTGGACACCACTGCTCATTCTGGCCCTGGGTGACCTTGAATTCTACCAACACTGACTTGAGTTTGTGTTGGCCTGTAAAGGCCAAAATAAATTTCTTGTTAGATACCTCACCTCTACCAGCTTCTCAGTTCCAGATTTTAAGGTGGATTGGTTAGGGATTTGAAAGCTGGTGCTCTCAGCACATCAGAAATTCTACTGCACCTTAAGGTAAGAGATAAAGCAAATTGTTAGCCGCACATCCAGTTGAGCTGTTTCCGTGCCTCAGTTGGATCTGAATCAGACAGCTTACCCCAAAGAAATTTTCTTAATCTCTAGAAATTATTGGAATTTGTGTAACACTACCCCATCGAATATTTTCAGCAGCAGAGAAACAGAGGATGTTGTCTATGATTTTAGCAATTTTGAATACAATTGTAGCCAGTAGTGAAGATCATCTGCTAATATTCTTCCCTGCTTTGCTTAAGATTAGTTGGCTACCCTCTGCAGAGTGCTTTTTAGGTCTTGTATTAGCCAAAAGCTTTTGAGTTTACATAACTGATATTTTTTTTAAATACATATTTGGGCTTTTAGCCAACCTTCATGATCTGTTTGTCTGTTGCTGTGCACATTTTTCTTTTGCCCACTAAAAGCGTGCAGCAGCCCACTTCAGCCACTGGCTAAATTTACCATGCAGGACCAGACACTCACTCTCTAGCACTTAACTCTCTAGCACTTAACTCTCTAGCACTTAACTCTCTCGCACTTAACTCTCTCGCACTTAACTCTCTCGCACTTAACTCTCTCGCACTTAACTCTCTCGCTCTTAACTCTCTCGCTCTTAACTCTCTCGCTCTTAACTCTCTCGCACTTAACTCTCTAGCACTTAACTCTCTCGCTCTTAACTCTCTCGCTCTTAACTCTCTCGCTCTTAACTCTCTCGCTCTTAACTCTCTCGCTCTTAACTCTCTCGCTCTTAACTCTCTCGCTCTTAACTCTCTCACTCTTAACTCTCTCACTCTTAACTCTCTCACTCTTAACTCTCTCACTCTCACTCACACACACTTCATTTCATCCACAATTAACATAGCCATTTGGTTAGTGACCTTTATGAGATTGGCATTATAGCATCCAACAATAGCAACAAATCCTTGGTATTGGGTAGCTTTTAGGTCTGGACTCAGACAGCACATGTAGTGTTGCCGGCAGTACATTTTGTTATTAGCTGAAAGGGGCTTGGAGGTCACTCACCACTTAACATTTGTTGGCTTGTCATTGATTTCCGGTTTCACTTTCTCTTGGTTCGTGTTTTCCTTCTGTGGGCATGAACGAAGTACTGAATGCTTCATTTGATAAGTGTCATTACACTACTCACACTGGGATTGAGGTACTTATTTTTTCTTTCTTCCTTGTTGTTTATTCTCCTATCACCCTCCTGCTTCAGTATACGTACCACCACCCTAATACCATCACCTTCTGCCTCCAACACACAACCACCCCCACCACACCACTGTACTACAACGTAACATCCACCACCACTCTACCACCACCCTAACCATCACCACTTTCACTCATTGTGGCGGCTCTCAGTTCCTGAATAAGCTAACTTTTCTTTTTTTAACAGCCATTTTCTTACGATTATTTGTCTGTTTCCCTGGAAAATGGTTGACTATGTTTGCATTTGTTTATACTCGATAACTTGTTTTCATCTGAAACTGTGCATCTAGGTATTCGGTAAACCTAACTTATCTAAAAAAAAAATTAAGAAACATTTACATGTAATCTATAACTATGTATTCTGTCAGACGAACTTATGGAAATCAATATGTGCACGTTGAGAAAGGAACTCATATTTGATTGCCTTGCACGTTTAAATTGCTGTGCAGTGGGAATAAGAAAACATAGTGTTCATCACATTACATGGCATGCTTTTAATAAATCAAACTACCAATGCAGTCAGTCCCGTACTATAGACTGTTTGTGTGGGCTTTTCTTCTTCTCGCTTGTTGCTCTCTTGGAGCATGACATCATTACTTCTGTCCCCCCACTGCTTACTTTTAAGGCACTCTTTTTCTTTTTGGTTAAGCAATCCATAAGAGTGCATGTGTTTTCCAGCTGTCTCCCTCATGTACTTCTCTTTGCCCCTGTACTGCGCTCCATGTTGCTCTCACCCTTGTGCTTTTCCTCCATGCCCCTCTGTGTTCTATTTGCCCTTGTGAGCTTCACTCGCATTTTTGCTTTCTCACCAGTGTGCTTCCTCCCTATTCCACTTTCTGCTTTCTCTAGCCGATGTGCTTCTGTTCCCCCATGCTCTCCATTGCTCTCTCTTGCCTGTGTTGCATACATCTGCTGAAGCTCTCCATTTTGTTTCTGACCCTACCCTTTGTGATCCTCACCCCACCTGTGCCCTCCCTGTTGCTTCCACCCCGCCCTCCCTGTTGCTTCCACCCTCCACCCCCTGCTGCTTCTTCCCCACTCACTTTTGGAGAAAAGAAAAACACCTTGTTACTACCTATTTCTAAGTTGAGCCTAGACAATGCTTGCTCTCTCGAGACGCGTAGTTTCTACCAGCCTGCCTCTTGCTTTTGACTTGTTTGTTAATGTGTCCTTTAAAATCCTTCCTTCCAAGTGGTTAATGTTTGTTTTTTTTGTCACGCCCTTTTTTTTTTGTTCACACCTATGAAGATGCGCCCCAGTACTTGTCGCCTTCCGCTCATCCTGCTTTAGTGTCTGCCTCAGGGATTATGTTTTTTAATTGGGAAACTGCATTTTTACTGGAGTATTTGTGTTTTGACTAGCTCTCACTCATCTCTTTCTTACCCCACACCAGTATGTGCCGGTTTCTTCTCTTACCCTACCCTGCTCATTGATGTTGCCGACCAGCTCCTTAGTAGCATTCTGTATCGCTGCTTTTAATCGCCGCTTTGAAAACACCCAGCTTTATTCATGCTCTGCACAGGCCTCCTGCTACTTTTCTTGAGGCTCTCTTGTCTGCCTCACCCAGCCCGCAGCTTGTTGGCTGCAGCAGCAAATCCAAGTGCCAAACTCGTAGCCTGATATCCAGTAAAACTTTTTGGCATTCCACATCTGGGCTATGCCATCTTGTTAAGTTAATATTGAGCATCCACAGGGCTCCGTTTAATCATAGCCCATAGAACTTTGGAAGCAACCCCACTCCTTGCCTTTGTTGCTTTCATATCCTTTCCCCCACCCAACCCCTTGTTGCTTTCACATTCGTTCCCCTACCCTTCCCTCTGTTACCTCTGCACCCTCCCCCCCCCCCTTGTTTTTAATCTCTGACCAGAGTCCAGCCTCTCAGCCACAGCGGAAAAAGTCCTCCTCTGGTCCTAACTTGCTCTGTCCATACCTCGTGGGACTTTGCTCCAGGCTCTCCCGTCTGCCTCACCCAGTCCGCAGCTTGTGGCAGCGCTGTCTGAACAAGGAACCCGTGCCATACGGGTCTGCAAAAAGCAATTGTCAAAGTTAATAGGTCCTGAAGGCGAGACCTATTACTGGATATGCTAACGCCTGTTTTATTTGTTTACCAGTTCAACGTGTTCCAGTATGTAAAAATAAAAAAGACCCAGAGCATTTCGTAGGAGCATGCATGTGTGGTGCATATGCCTACAAGATGATCCAGCCGCTGGCAATAGTTCCCAAAGACACGGCCGTTTGGCTTTGCCAGTGTGTGTTACTAATTAGTGGATCTTTGTGCTCTCAGGCCATTTACTTTGTTGGACTAGATTCCCTTAGAGGCAGCAAGGGCTTAATTCTCGAGGCTTTATTGGAACAGAACTTAAAATGAATTAGTGCGAGGCATTATGTTCACAATAGGTTTGTTTTATGTGCTAGGAACCAATCAAGGATACAGCTGGTCTTATGGGCAAGTGTTAAACACAGCTGTAGAAACTTAAGCTCCTGCACAGAGACTGTTGTCTACGTCATCGTCGTCTGTTAGGTCTCTAAACATAAATTAGGCTCCTAGACAAATGATTGTATTTCCCACTGACATACGCAAAATTGTTTATATGTATTCATTGATAGAGAAGCTTCAACTAACGTATTCTGACATGAAGTGCCGTATATAGTAACAGCTGCACGACACCTAAGCAGTTTATAAATCGTGGGAGCCTCCAATCCCTGTAGAAATGCCCGTCTAATAATTTGGAATACTGTGGAGAAATCTGAGTGGCTTAACAAAACAAATGTGCTTGATGAAAGAACAAACAAAAACAACCGAAAAAGGAATCAAAACTAGATTGTCTTGTCCTTATTAATGTAAGAGCCCTCAGGGGCAGTGTTTGTTTTGAATGTGGCCCCAGAGATTTGGACATGATTTGTTTTTCTTAACCCACGTTTTAGTCATCATGCTCGGTATTCAAAATGTCACTCTTTCAAGATGGCCGAAGTGACGTGATATGCAGTGCTTTGCTTTTCCTTAAATCACAGCCTTGGTTTAAAGTTGAGTTTATAAATGTCTTGGATGTGTGCTGTACTTCTCAATTACTGAGTGTCCTCTGGGCTTGTCCACTTGGAAATGGGTTGTGATGGCCCTCATCCAGTTAGCTAGTGGTTGCAGGCTATATTTTATTTCTTCTCTAGGCAAAAGTTGGAAACTCTTCAAAAATTTGTACTTCAGCGTTTAGTGCTAAAAACTGTATGCTATATTGGCGGTCACTCAAATAAAATAACCCCTGAAGGCAGAGTTTGTTTATCCTCTCTGATTTTAATAACATAAAGCAGAAACATCACATTTAATCTCAGTTTCAGCCACTTAACTTTTAGTCAGTTTAAGTCGATTGCCCTTGGCGGTGGTCCCTGTGCCCCAAGGTAAACATGGCTTTTTTGCCATCTTTCCAGGTTTTGTTTATGCCTCATGGCTCCAACAAGTGACCCAGGCAGCGGCCAGATCAAAGAATGTAAATAGTTCTGGTCCTGATTGGCTGCTTAGATTTAGGCTGTACTGGTAACTGCACTCCCCATATCTTTATAGATAAGACTCGGTAGGGTAAAAATGTCTTATTCAATCCAGGTCGACTGAAGACCGAAAAAATAAGTTAATATGCTGTGGTTAGACATGTAGCTTTGTTTATGAATGCATTCGTGGCAGGTAAATTTAAAGTTGTGTATCTATATTTGTTGGTTATGTTTTTCGCATTGTGAGCATGGATTGGTCCGTGCTCCACACTTTTGTGATTAGTTGTGAGCGAGAAAATTGCAGTAACGCCTTTTGAGCATGTGCTGTTTCCTCTTTGATATAGTACGAGATGTTAGCCCGAGTAGTCTTGGCTGCAAGAATATTACATATATGTAAGGGAAAAAGTCTTGAACAAGCACATTTGTGAATCTATGGAATCCAACGGCTATCTATTAGTTTACAACACATTGTTAATTATTACTTAATAACATCTCTCAAAAAAGTTGTATTCTTGTAGTAGAAACGTCATGCCCCTTGAGGCCTTGTTTATAACCGATATATGCCTATCCCCGTCTTCAGGCACCTAGTGCTGTAGAGTGGGGCGGGAGGCAGTTGGAAACATGTAGTTCATCCAAAGGATTGAGAGAAGAATATTCTCAACTGATTGAAATCTTGTAAACCACTATAAGGTAATCTGTATTTTAAGCATACTTTCCAGGGCCTTCTCTACTATCGGCTTGCTCCCTGAAAGTGAAGACCTTCACACCGTGGTATAGCCATCATGGTATAACCATTCATTTAGGTGATCAAAGTGAAGATGACTGAGGATGTCTGAAGCTGGAGGAGCCAAATGAATCTCTGCGCCTTCCTTCATCAGAGATTGGGACACTTAAGGCTATGAAGAGCTGTGTAAACTCTACACTATGTTCTTCACTTGGACACTCCATGGAGAACTGAACTGCAACCAACAACTTTTTCGAAAACAGTATTGGTCAATAAACATCAACCTGATAGTCCAACCACTCAAAGCACCACAATAGAGCTCTTTTTAACCCCCTGCTGACATAGTGGCAAGCATCCTTTTCTCTGAGAGCCACCTCATTTAATGACGACATGGTATCTACGTTACAAAGGAGGTCAAGCTCTCAAGCCATTGCTCTGCAAAGCCAACATCCCCCTCTCCTAAGGAGCCTTCCCAAACTCCTTTTAAGACACACATTTTTCCCCTCATGAAGAAATCCAGCTTGTACCTTGATGACCTCTCAGATCTTCTTATCACCACCCTGCCATTGTCAGGGACGATTTTTATCATAGTCATTACAAGCCAGTTACAATAGATCAAGAGTAACTGCTGCCTTCAGGTTTGCCAGTTTTGGTTAGGTCGCAATGTGCCATAAAGATAGCAACCATTCAAGCTGTTAGTATTGTGTGCCTCAGATCATTAACAGTGAAGGTCCCTGGCTTCCCATCTTATTTGACCTGTGCAGCCGTAAACACCATTGATAGCTTGGCCCTTTTAGATACCCTCTGCTCAGGAATCAACTTTGAAGCTGCAGTGATTACTGTCATGCTAGAGCAATGAAGCTTATTATGTTCATATGAAATCCACCGGATCTGAACTCACCCCAATGGCCTGTGACATTCTCCAAGGTTCTGTCTTCGTGGCAGTTATCTTACGCTTGCATACGCAGACCTTGAAGTCTTGCCTGCTCACTAAAACCTCTGTATCTGCCTCAGTGAAGGAAAAACCCAGCTGTGGCTCAGGATTTCTTTTGGGCATGACCTCGTTCATCAGGATGACACTCTCACCATGATTCACACATGGATGTCAAGGGCCTACCTCGAGCTCAACTCCACAAAGGCAGAGTGCATGCTTACTGTTCCTGATCGCAAGCAACAAGTCAAGGTTGGCTTTCCACAATGAATCTTCACAGCGCTCAATTCCTGAGTCTGTCTTTGAACTTCAAGCTCAGCTACAGGGCGCATAACACACAATGAAAAATGATGATGTCAGCTATACCTGCTCCTCTGTAGAGGATGTAAAAATTGCTGTTTCAACAATGACCCTCCCCCATCTTGATGGAGGCAGCGTCCTCCTATTCTGCATTTTTGGCAGACACAATTATCTCCTAAACAGTATCCTCCATGCTGCAACTCAGCTCTCCGAAGACCTTGGGATTATAAGGGCCGCATCTAACATGTCGCTTGGTACTCTCCCACATGCATCACACTGCATAGCTGCTGCGTTGACCATGTGCTCTACTTAACCACACAACAAAACCTGGCAATCAAGATTTTGATCTTTGGTGGATCAGGCAACACCTGCAACAACAGCATCACGAGACTGGAGACTGGAAAGTACTGGCATGAGAACATATCATTCAGCCTTTGTGATGCTGTGCTCAAAGAGTCTTGGGCTCTATTCTGGTTCAGATCCAGCAGGCCCCATCCATTCTGTTCAATCAGTGCCTCACCATATTGTGACTGCCTGACTTTCCTTAGCCTGTGGAACTCCCCCAACCTCCTTTCCTCTTTCCTATGCAGCCCAGCTCATAACTGTAAACCTTCAATGAGGTGCTTACTTTGATCTGTTGCCAAATAAATGAGTTATTTTACCTTTCCACTAGTCATTGAGGTTGTTGTACAGGTGCCTAGATGGGTTACGTCTGGTTGACCTGTTTTCTTTTGAGATAAAAAGATAAAATATGTAGGGTAAAATCATTCTTGCTTGTGACTACATTGCTAATTTGTCCACGTATGCAACGCGTTTGGCACTAATGGCTATTTGTTGGTCGCCTTTCAGATATTTAGACCTGTGTAGCATCAGTTAATTAAGCATTAATGTTATGCTGGTTAATTTTATGCCATTGAATGCATCTTTAAGGTCACCTCGGACTATTAAGGAGAGAAGCAGCTTCTGTTACCTCCTGGCACTTGACAAAAGCATTTAAATAAAACAAAATGAAAGGGGAACCTTACAGATCTTCTGGTCTTCCCCAAACGCAAACCATTCGGCTTGCTTGATATTTGCCAGACTAAATAATTTCTAGTTGTCTACTTTGCTACAGCAATCTTTGAATCAATCCTTTTTTGAACAATTGATACAAATCTGTGGGTAAAAAGCTAAAAAAAATAATACTTTAGACCCCTTTTTAGGGTCGAGCTGCGTCGCATGCGCTCGCGTATTCGTTTCGCTTGCGAGACGTTCACGTCCGTGTTCTTTCATTGGTTCGTGGGCTTGCCTATTAAAATCTGCTTGCTTTCATTAGTGGAAGGCACGCATAGGTCATGAGTTAGCCCTCCTCGAGCGCAGCGACCAAGTACCGAAAAACATGCGAGGCTCGCTGTTTCCCCTCAGGTTTGTGCACTACTTTTTATTATATTTTGTTCGCAGCGCAATCTCGCTTGGCAGAAGTCGAGCGCTTTGCATAACATCGACCCTGTTACATAGTTAATTGCACTTTTGCTGGTTACGGAGATAATTGCAATTTTGCCAATAGGTTTCATTACGAGTGACCTGTAGCAGCGCGATTGCGCTGTTTTTTTCTTTCAATGTGGCAAGAAAAATGCGGATGGGAGTTTACAACTGCTAATAGCTGTAACTCGGAGAAATGCGAGAACCTAGTGTATTGCAACTGCCTGTTTTGCTCGTGTTGCCATCTGCACTCTCTCGTATGGTTCCCTGCCCTCCCGACCCATCCCCCACCCACACATACGTGTGAGCTTTACACCAATCGGCGGCGTGTATACTTGTTTAAATCGGTCTTGATGCCTGGCTTGGCTGATGCATGATAATGGAGAAAAGAGAGGTGTTTGGAATTCAGCATTGAAGGCAGGAAATGGGAGATGTCAGAGAAGCCATATATTAAACAGAATTTGAATTAGAAACTGAATCCCAGCCTGTCACTGCGGGCATTTTGATCATTTTGATTTATTAAAGTTTTATAACCACGTCCAGATGAAGCTGAATTAAAACGTTTCGTCTTAGGACGGGTGTGTTACACAAACCACACCGCGGTGCTGATGAGGTGAACTTTGTTGATCAATAGGGAATCACTGCAGTTTTGTTAATGGAAGCGTGGAACGCCTCTTGGAAACCTACCTATACTCGTGATTAGCGTGTACTCTAAAGGAATATTTTTGATAAAAACAAAACCTGGCAAAGTACCCTCTTATGTTATAAATCCAACTTTACTACCGCTGTGCAAGCAGAAGTATTGCTTCATTGGAGAGGTGGCGCGGAGTTTGGGAAGACGTTGCGTCTTTGTCCTCTGTAATAAAGTTGCATTTTGATTATAATGCACTTGCTCAGTAATTGTAAGACCCCCGTATTGCAGAGACACAGGCATCCAATTTTGGGGTTCTCGTTGAGACCGTCATCATTTTTGACACGCAGAGGGCGCCTGCTGCGCCACAAAAAGAAATCAATTACTGTTAGAGTGCCAGTGCCGGTTAAAGGCATTACATCTGTGCCCACAGCTCAGCTGCGGGGGTATGATACTGGGCCACAGCCGGGGAATGACGCAATGAGTGAATGAGATGAGTTCAAGGAGCAGTAGCGTGAGGGTCAAGCTCTATCATCCCCGCCTGTCACAGTGCCATGATGGATGTTCTGGTGGCAAAAAGTAATATTACCAGAGGATGAAAGATTCATGCGCAGATCTTACCCCTGCTCAGTGCCTGCCTGGCCGTTGGCGTTCCAGCAAGATAATGATCTCTCATTTGCAGTGAAGAGCTAGACGATACTCACTCCTCGTCCAAACTGCTCTGTAGAGTTAACCAGCCCTACACTTTTGGCAGCTTTTATTGTTGAGATTGGTTTATTGCGGTTAAGTGCAAAAGAAAGGCAAAATATTGCTTTGGCACCTTTTAGTGCAAGTAACGAACCGTGCACTTCAGTGCATCCTGCATTTTAAATGCAGCGCTTTTAAGCATAGTGGTGGTTGACTGGATCTTGTACACTATGGTAAATTGTAAGGCAATGTGTTACATCCCGAAATATTTTTCCGTGTGCCTTTCGATCATTATCATGAAACATGATAAATTATCTAACCCATGAGTTGTAAATGAAAATTAAATGTATAACGTCTAAATTGTGGCTGGCATAGTTGTTGCAATTATAATTTAATTTATCTCGCAAAAAAACACAGTTCAGAATAAATATGTGACCTTTAGTCATCTTAGTTGTTAAATTATTTCAGAAATCAATTAATAATGGCCACAGTTTTTTCAGAATACTTGACTAAAACTTGTTTGTCATATATCGGAAAACTACTCCTCACACAACACAAACCTATGGGTTCCCCCTGCTCAGTAATGTAGCTGGTATGAAGAGCATCAGATTTATAGATGTGATAACACGATACGGATAGGATCCAGTCTTGATACCATAGTCCCGCTATCTTTACTGTACATAATGAGCTTTTCCATATGGGGACACCGAGGACCACAAATGTAGTTTAGAAACAAAATCCCAATTGAAAGCATCTTCTAATGTTCTATTCAGCTAACTTTTGCCAGGCAAATGCTGATACCAGTTTCTGACAAATTTGTGAAAATATCAAAACCAAATAGTTTGCTACACTAGACTTCATGAGAACATCAGTAAAATGTCACTTATGTGACAAACTGTTAAAATATTCTGGGTGAATGCACTCACTTGGAAGGGTTATAGCCACGTTTCTTTTTTCTTTGTGAATTTTGGATTCGTCCTTTTTGGTCTCCAATACAGACACCTTTTAGGTCTCTGTGTCAAAACCTATAGAGCACAGCACCAGTAGTTAAAGCAGGCTTCGGATCAACCCATTCCTTGTCATTGGATGGCTTTCTTGTCAGTATCATGTGCTTCGGCTTACCTGAAGGCTTTTCTTCCTCTTCTTGTGTGTCCTTCCCCTGAAGCATAGTCGACTTACTCTCCATTTCATTGGAGGAGTGGTGTCCTTCCATCACTATCTTCAGGAAACTGTTTTTCTTTTTCTTTGAGCACTGCTTATGTGTTTAAAGCTCTCTCCTGTATGCTGCTTTCAACTCACATCCAGCCTTCCTGCCCCCTTCGTATTACTCCCTAGTATTCAGTTGTTTTTATTTGAGCGGCAGGTTGTAACTTGCTCCATGCAAAAGTAGTACTTTTCAGCCCGCCCTAAAAACACTTGTGAAATGTATGCCTTACCTCAAAACACCCAAGGACTGCTGTTAGAATAGTAATTCTAGAATATCAGGGGACAGGAATTGTATGTTCATCAAGTAATCTACGACTGGAGTGAGAATAGCAAATGTTATCTCTTGATTTCTGAAGCATCCACTGCTGCCTAGGGGATGCAGTTCAAAGCCAGAAAAAGAGATGTACTTGCTCTTCTGCGTCTTCTGTGGCTTGGCAACCATCAAATATACCGTAATAAAATTAAAAGCATGTATAATATACTGTTGTCAAAACAATATGAAATCCATGCTAATGGAGCCATATAAGGATTACCATAGTGCAAATCTTCTATCTCCATGGTTTGTTTGGGTGAGTCGCTAACACTAAAACCTTGCCTTATACAGTAATTTGTGGGAAGTACGTGCAGGCAAGAGTGACAAGCGGGTGCTGATGAGGGATGCAATGTGGTGTAAGATATGCAGCTGAAGTGTTACAAAAAGTTATAGGAAAAAGAGCTCATATGTCTAATCCAGAAAGTGCTGAAAAAGATGGTGTGATAAAGAGTGTGGGATGGATTGGGACTGCAAAGACCACTCCTCCACCACACACCTTACGAGTGTTGAGTTCACAGTCTATTTAAAATGTTTAAACGATTTTTTGTATGGGTATATAGGTAGATATATCACTCAAGTTCGCAGGATTTTCATGACTGCCTATTGTAAATGGCCCACAAGCTTTCTCTGTAGGCCCCTGCGTGCTCTCCTAGTTAAAAAGGAGTTCTAGAGATGACACAGGCAGTTGGTTGATTGCATGAACATGTTATACATCAGCAGCGTGATGACTGCAGCTGTGACTGGTAACGCTGTGTGATTGTTCAGCTGAGGAACATAAGCCGTCATCTCTGCTTACTGCGCCTTGGCTTCAGGAATTCGGATTCCGCCTCAAATTCTTCTACTCTGTCCCGTAATATTCCTCATTTGAGCAATTGTATTTTCTTTCAAGTGTAGGGTTGTAAACTGACTTGCTGTGTGGTTTGTAGCGTTCTACTCCAGGCCAGATATATCCCCTCATCTTCACTCATCCTTCCTTAATGAACATTTAAATATTACATGTGTAAATTCTGGTATTTGGTTCGGTTTTCTGATTGGGCACAGATATATTGCCATTGTACCTCACGAGGGTAAGTGACAGTCTTCACAATAATACCATAACTGCTCCCAGTCTTCGGCACCTGCGTGCCCTGCGTTACAGTTTCAGTTCAGCAATGCCGTGCACTTCCGTCATACACACTTTTGGTTGTCTTCTGATCAGCACTTGTAGGTTGTAGGGACCAAGCCCACATATATGCCTGGTTCAAGGGACGACCAAAGTTAACTGGTAGGAATGTGGGGAGGTGCCTCCCATCTCGTTGTGGTTCGAACTTTCCATCAGGTAGTGATGGCTCTTGTAGTTTCACAGGATTGGGAGCCAGTTGATGTGGGCAACACTGAGTGGTTTTCCGGCTTTGCTCCTCTAATGTTCCTGGTCCATGTACAGTCAACCCTCGGTTAATGCAGCTGCTGCCGCCTTCCCGTTCATTCTGTTGTGTGGCCCAACATGGTGATCCCTTCAGCTTCTTCTAAACGGCAGAGGGGTGTTAAAATAGCACAATTTAATTGTACCTGCTCTATCCCCCACCATGTTATCAAAACGAGTTTTCTAAGATCAGAAAAAAGGGAAGGAAGCAATGAATGTCAATATAAACATTTAATTGAGATAAACATGTCATTCCAGAAAAGAAGAAAGATTTCAGAGAAGAAGTATTTAAGAATACATCTTCCCGTGACGAAACCCAAATATCGGTAAAATGCAGTTAATGATATTTCGCCATTTGAAGGATTGCTGACTGAGATTGCAAATACATAGTGATTAAATAAAGAGTTATTTTACAGTGGAAATATGGAAGCAGTAAAAACAAACAACCATTTGCGATACAATGTGTCTCACGTTTGCTTGAGTTGGAGTTATTGGCGTTGTAAATTCAGAATTTGAATTTATTGCCACATAAATTGGTCAACCCTGGCTTATAATTTTGTCTCTTCCTGCCACATAATTCCAGTGGCCCTGCATTTAACTAAAACACTTACATTTGCCTTCTTTATCTACCTGCACCCAAAAATGAAAATGTTGCCATGTAGCATTCTAATTTCAATCTGCCATGCTAATTCCAATAGAATACCACTTTGCCCACCACCCCATCAGAGTTGCTGTATGGCTAAGACAATTCCCCAAACAAGACCGCCACGGAGGAGTAACGAGAGAAATAAACTGAAAGGGTCACCCAAACATATGAAGTGTGTTCAAACAGTCACAGTGTAATAAGGATGTTAAGATGGCCTATATCATGGTCATAATTGCAATAAGGAGAGATGAATAAAACATATACAATTTTCATATAACCCCAATAAAAACCTTTATTATAAATAATAATTTGGCAGTAGACTGTAATGCTCAGAACAGCCCCTAGAGGACACCACAATGAAAACCGCATTTGTAAGAAACATTGTCATTGTACCATATAGTTAGCCCCTAGAGGGCATAACCACATGAAAAGAAAATGACTGAAAATATTGCAGTGTAACCCTATATTTAGCCCATAGAGGGTGTAGTGCATTACACATTTTCAGGCTAGCAGGCCTACTTCAGTGATATTACAAATAAGACCCTTAAAACACAAACTACTTTCAGCTATAAAACAAAAGTTCTGCCCTTGAGAAATGTTAAAAAGACACTGAAGGGTGGGAGGGATTATTATTTTGGGGTCCCACTAACCTAGTGTGGTGACCCTTGGATGACCTAAACAGAAAGAGTTTGTCACGCTGAACGTTTTGGTGGTGGTCCTATTGTCTTAGGAGTTATGGGAAAACACGTTTTGAAAAAGAACTCTTGCAAAGCATTATGGGGTGACTTTTCCAGAGTGTAACGAACATTGTAGTATTGTCTCTCCTGCTGTGCCGGGAAAGCCGCGTTGCAGATTTCTGTGTTTTTTACGTAAAGCATTTATCAATTATAAGTGTTCTGGGGAAATCTATGGAGCATGAAGGGGAGAGCTAACATAAATGACTGATTCGATAACAGTGTGAATAACGTGACCAGCGCTCCACTACCGCCGGTGGAGTTTGCTCTGTTGGCGCTGTGAGTGCCATGGCTGCCACTGGGAGAGACCAAAGAAAAAATAGTTCACCCACGCTGAAGTATATCGGCAAATGTGCAATTATACATGTAAGAGGGTGAGTCTGCAAGGCGGTAGCAAAACTGCCTCAAGGCGGGACAAATGTAAAGCATTTACCCTTGACATCAAGGGATTTTTGAAAGGCAATCCTGCAAATGAGTGAAAGTGATGGCCGTGAGGTGGGCGTGGTTAAATGCCCACAATACTTATAACAGGTCAAAGTGCTTGATCTCAACCTAAAAATTGGTCTTAATAACAATAGTAATATTTTTAAAAGGAAATACATTTGCTGTAAGATGCTACCTTCTGCCAACAAACATGGAGATTTTCGCTAAAGCTTTACCTTTCTCGCCCTTTGTTGCTGAATGTATATCCTAATCCATTATGTTGTTAGAATGATTTATCAGAAAACTTTGTAAAATTCATTTCAATCCCCCCTTCTTGAAGCATTGGGATAGTCTTGTCTTTTAGTGATGGGTCATTAGGGTTATGGCTTTCAATAGAGCCAATAAAAAGCAGGTAGCGCATCAGTTTTAGCCTAGGGGTTGTCAGGTGGCTGTAATGTTCCATGGAAATCTGATTGAGCTGTGTTGGATTGTAGTGGTATGTATGACTCGCTTGCTCAGACAGGGTGAAGAGGGGTATGCTCAGTGTAAGCCAAGGGAGCCATCTGCTTTAGAGCGGCTCTCTCTTGACTAGGAGCCAAAGCAGAGATTCTGGTGGTTTTCCCAGAAGGGCCTCTGCCCTTCGTTTTTTAAATCCGGTTGCTTTTAATCCTGGCTTCACCAAGATTCAGCTTTAAGCTGAAGCTGCTAGGGCCACTGCCCTTCTGTTGCAGTGTCCCCCATGGTCTACGGACTGCGGCAGCTCAGACCTGAATTGAAAATGTACCAGTCAGCTTAATTCTCTTTGTGTGACGATGTTTGCACATGCTTACATTCCAGTATTGTCGGCAATGTCCCAATTGCTGGAAAGTAACATTGATGCACACCCCAAGGTTAGTGTGAAAGGCAGAGTTGGCCCAGTTTTAAAATACCGAAAGTTTTTGGTGATTGTTCTTTTGCGGAATACTGCAGGCAAGCAATACTGTTTGTTGAGGCATCCGGGGTGCTGCTAAGACAGTCAGAGTGACAAACTTCACACCACCAAGAAAAGTCATACCGGGTAGATTGACGGGGCAATTTAGTTTTCACCTTCCTAAAAATATGTATTTGTACCCCTTAGGAAGGGAGAACTGCCATGCTCGAATTGATTTGTTCTTATCGGAAAAATGCAAAGTGTCACTCAAATTTGAAAACCCTCTGCAGCCTTTACAGGTACCTCGTGTTTGCACTTGTCTTACATTTCTACATTTCTGGTAATGCAGTCGTGTCTATTACTTAAAGGATTAAAACACATTTTCAAATCTGGGGGAAATGGACGACACTGACTCGGTTGCCTCTCTGATGCTCCCAGTAGCAGTAGCGACTCGGTCCAGGGTCTGTCTGATCCAATTTAGGGTGCTCCACCAAGTATATTATGACTGGACTGGGCTGCATAGAACAGGAAGAGCAGTGACACCGCAATGTCTGAGATATGGAGACAGCAGGGTAGACTTCTTTGATACCCTCTGCAGCTGCCGCAACATTCAGAACTACTGGACAGACATCCTCCAGGTACTAAGTCATATCCTCGAAGAAGAAACACCAATTAAGCCATACTATATCCTATTAGCGATACTCACTGATGTAAATTTGTCTCCTGCAAAAGTTTTCTTTTGTAATTTTGGCTTGGTAGTGGCTAAACACAATGTATCCAAACACTAGGGTGCGTCCGAGTTCCCCACACTGAGATTGGAGTGATGGAATGGACAGATATATAGTGGCAGAAAGAGTGACTTACAACGATAGAGGATGTCCTCGGAAGTTTCAAAAAGTGTGGGACCCCTGGAGGTCTTAATGTAATTTGGGGAATGGAGAGGGAGAAATTGCTGGTGGCCCTACTGATAATCCTGGGTAATTTACTCCTTTATTTCTCTCCCCCCCCCCACCTATCTTAGTCCTATTCCCCTCTCCATTTCTACACCAACCCCCATACTCCCCACCTTGCCCCCTCCTCCACCACCCCCTCCTTATTCTTAGGCCAACTCTCCCGTCCCTGCCACTTCATTCACCTATCAGTGGTGCCCTGCAAAGATATGTCTTTTCGACAGTGCTTCTTGTATGCTGAGCTAAACACATATTGTATGAAAATGGAATATGGGTATTTGCTCCAGGTTGCTTTATTACTTATTTGTTTTCTGCCAACATTTAATAAAGATATAAAATATTAGAGTGATGCCTTGGATGTGAAATTCTTGTTTAGAAAAACTGCGTTTTCTATTGAGAAATGTGTTTTCTGGAGGTCATTGAGTAGAAAGACTAAAGTAGGTAAATATTGTTGTACAGTGATATATTTAGCCTTGTAATACAGAAAGCAGTCTTTACAAATACACAAGCGTAGACACATCTGGCCATATTTTTTTTACACTTTTAATTTTCAGGTGTTGCCAAAGATTTATTTTAGCTGGCTCCTTAAAATACATAAACATAATGATTGCACAGTATTCCATATAAATCTCTAGACCACTACAAGTACGTATGGAAAGGTAGTTCTTGAAAATATTTTCTTCTCATGCGTCTCTACCTGTTCATGAAACCGACAAATCCAATTATGTACCCTAAACCAATAACAAGAACATGTGTCAAATCTATCGATTTCACTTTGCTCCAGATTTATTTTGAGTGGTGATGAATGTGCAATTTTCTTTTACCAGCGTAAAAAAAAAAAAAAAAAAGTTATATTAAACATTTTTTACAAGTGGTAACTATGCTTAATACACTGACACCTTCCACATTAAACAGTTTACTAAAGTAATTGCTACATCTTATTTGCCAAATGTTTACATCACCTTGAGCATTCTTGTATGGACACCTGTTGTAACTTATCTTGCCTCAAAGGCTTTTCTGAAGGTATTGATGAGGCCAGCGGGCTTTTGGCCTACAATAATTATTCTAATTATCATTGAATACACTAATTTAATTGGCACGAGTAACTTCAAATAGATCTCACAAATTGCACAGTCCCATAAGCACATTTGCATGTATGAAATTACAGACAGTCCTCTGAGTGGAGAGTGTCAACTTGACATACAGGCCATGTTTACTTTTCATAAGAGTTTATTGCTTTACTTTTAGGTTCATCGTAACAAAAAACACCTACAAATCGTTTGAAATCACTGTCCTTGTCTGTGAGAAGGTGTATTGGTTTTGGAGCAGATGTGATTCCTGACCAAATGTCACAATGCTGTTCTAGGTCCAATTAGATCTCGATAATTTAAACCTGAGTTTAGCCCTTGCTAGCTGCAGCACAGAGCAGAGGGGCTTAACGTAGAGGAAATGTGTAGACCGTTTAGCAGTACCAAACAGTTAAAACGTAGAAAACGCAATAGAATAAATGTACAACTACAGTTCATATAAAGGGAGAATTTTTAATGAACAAATAGATTTTTTTTTTGTTATAATGTCTAAGTTTCAGCAACAAAAAAAGCACAAAGTGGCAACTTGGGCAAATGGTAGCACTATAACAGGTCGAAGTCAAAATTTGTGGTCGACCAGATGGACTGCGGGTCAAATACAGAGATTAGAGTTGACCCAGTTGGAAGTTTACCTTCTGAGTTACTCTGTGAAATGGAAGTCAAAAATAGCCAATGGGACAAGGCAGCTGGATGTGGCAGAGATGGGTTCCACTAAGCTGGATAGCTGTCAGATGAAGTGCAGTAGAAGCTTTGGTTTAAACATTCTGACTGGGAGAAATTCAAAAGTTGCACCCAAGGAAAGTCCCTCACCAGCCAGATACTTTTGCCACCTTTGCTTTGTAAAGATTTCTATCTTCAGACTTAGTCCTTTTTTTATTTTTTTTACTTTTTTTAACCTTTTTATTTGAGTTTGTATTCTTCCAGCAGGACAAGGCTGCAAGCTGTGGCCAAACAGGGCTCTACGAGGCTGGTTACCCTGTCTGTGACTCCCGCTGAAACGGATTTGCTCCTGTGGAAAAGTTCAGAGCGGTAGCAACCTGAATTCTTGGCCCAGCGCCAACACACCTTTGTCGTATTTACTCGACATATTGGTTCCTGTGTTACGTAAACTAGAGCTTTGGCTAAGTTTATGAGGTTTGGCTTTCCCACCCCCAGAAGTCTAGAATGGGTTTAGTACAGCAGCACTTACATGGAAAATACAAGATTAATGTAGCCCTTCTGACCCTAGTAGGCATAACCGCTGGTGTGGTGTCCTTGCTTTCTGTGTCATTAACAACACCGAAAAGGGGTCAGAGTCACTGTGGTAATTGACACAATTTTGTTCTTTAGCACACAAGCACTGTACTAAGAATAGACACTATATACATTTAAAAGTGTTTATTTCAACAGTCTGATCCTGTTGCTTAGTACTTAAGCAATAACCACTCAGAATATATTAAAACAATTCTAATGCATCTCAGTAGAAGTTGGAATAATATGAACAGTTCTAACCTGGTTAAAATGTTACTCGCAACCTAACTCCCTAAAGACTACTTATGTGTGCTATGCTAAGAGAATATGGAGTAGCTAACATGCATCTAGAGATTTTTAAGGCTCAGCACACTGCATATCTTTTAACAGCAGAGCACCTGTAGTTATCAGACTCCAGCCAGAAGAGTGTTACCTCAGAAGAAAAAAACACATCAGCTGCTTAATTCTCTGTACCGGATCTCAAGAGTAGATGCTGTGGCTGTCTGGCAGGACCTCTTGTGATAACCTGGGATGTAGACATCTCTCATTCAGTAGACAGTCATGGGTGTTTATATAGGGGTGACCACCGACTTTTACCCTGCATCAGGGGACTTTTCATTAATCCAGGGCATTACTGGTGTGAACCATAATGAAGAAAATGTCAACTCTGACTAGATGTTTATTTTACACATCCACTGTCAGACTTTGAAATGTAGATATCGTGGAACTTGTAGCAGACTTGTGTTGCCTTATGTAATAGCAGAGTCATTGCATAGGTGAATCATGAGTTCTGTGAAAGATGATAATATTCTTCAGGTAGGCCAAAAGCAGGCACGCTTACTTAACGTGCGCAAAATGAAGTCTGGGTTTGGGAGTTTACAACACCAGCCTTCTGTCAGTTCAAAATTCAAAATATAAGGTAAAACATTTTTAATTAGCAGGACTACACTCTGACACTTATGAAAGGGCCTCCAAATCTTAGGGACACCATCTGGTGGTCAGGACTCATTCCAGGAGAAGCCACCAGCACGGTCCAAGGCAGGTCCAGTTGGAACTCGTCTGTTGGGCTCTTAAAAAATGTGAGCCTTTTGCAGCTTTTGTGTCTATGTGCCTTATTAGGAGGTTAGCAAATGGACCCTGGAGTCCACTTCTTTGTCCTAGGTACAAGGGGAGCAGATTCAGCATTTGCCGTCAGTCTCCACAAGTTCTCCAGCAGGTGCAGTCCTTCTTCCACAGGCCCATATGTTTTCTGAAGAGGATACTGAAGGTGCCACATTTATGCCCAGTCCCAGCTTGTATTTGGGGAGAAACTCACGGCTACTCCCTAATCAGTGGGGTGAAAGAGCCCAGGTGTTCCCTTAAGCGCTTTTTGTAGAACATCCTAGCATGTCCTTAGTGTTTTACTGTAAGCTATTCACAGTACCCCTATCCACCTAAAACCAACATGGTAGAATATTTCTTCACTTGTGCTAAGCTCCCTTCGCCCACCCAGATATATGGCTATGATAATGGGAAAACCCTGCCTTTCAAAATCGGTTCTGGGGAGAGCCGCTCTCCCACAGCAATTGCTCCCGGGTTGGCTAGCAGGACAGTGAAGGGGGCAAGCCTAGGTGCGAGTGACATCTGCTTGTAACAGGGTAGACCTTTTCAAGCTTAATTAAGTTCCTTGGCACAGCCCAGATGCCTATCCTGTCAGTGGGAAAAGCGCCATCCTCACACCGAGGGACTTTGTCAATTGCCTGGGAGCAATACACCTTTCACCACAGAAAGACATTAACAGTCAGTTGACAGTAACCACTGGCAGAGAGGCACATTCGTCTTGGGCAGGAAAATGCCAACTTTATAAAAATTGCTTTTTCAAAACCCTAATTTAAAATTGACTTGGCCACTAGGTTGGATTTTACATTGCTGTTCAGATGAGTCCTTCTACCATTTTTCAAGCTAGTCCCAAACTGAAGTTATACATTATAATGTGTTATAATGTTGCCCAATGCTTTTCTGTTGAAGAGCCAGCCTTGCCACAGTGAATTGTCCAGAGGCCCTCCAAAGAGGAGCTAACAAAAAGGAGGGAAGGGAAGCCTACAGGATCTAAGCATTCGAAACATTGCTAATGAGAGACAACAAAAACAACAAATGGTGTGCTTTAGGAGGGTTTTAAGCTCACTGAATTTTAAACAATACATATCACAACACAGCAGCATTTAAAAATGAATGTGAACTTGTGTAATATAAATGGTGTTCATGTAAAGCACTCCTCTGCCTTCAGGTCGAGAATGTGCTACATAAACCTGCTTAAAAAAGAAGAAATAGTACCTCCAGCGCAATGCAAGCAGCAAACCGACATTAATTAGGATAAAGCAGTCTGCACTTGGTCCATGCTCCACATAAAGAAAAGGAAGTGACTCAAAGTCACACTCACTGACAAATTAAGAGACAGCAAAGAAGAGTGATAATGATTTTAATGAATGGTAAGTAAAGGGCGAGCAAAAGCCCCCTTTTATAGAGTGTTTTGTTTTTAAGACGCAGTAGATCTTTAAGTGACAGCTCGTGTGTGGTGCAAGCCTGAGAGACCTAAAAATGAAAGTTTAGACCTTGTAAAATAACTATTTTGCCAGGTTGAATTTGTAGTTTTAACACTGTCCACTTAAGCTGCTGCGACAGGACTCTGGTCTTATTGTACATGGTTACTTTAGTGGTGCCACAATAAATGCAGCAGTCCTCTGGTGACATTTAATTTACCGGCCCTGGTTACAAGGGATACAATATACTAAGGACCTAAAGATAAGTTAAATGTGCCAATCAGAGTTTTTAACCAATTCAGCAAGTTTTCAGTGGTCAGGACATATGCAAACTGAGCTCATTAGCAGGGCCTTAGTGCACAAAGCCCAAAACCCAACAAAATCATGCCCAACCCTATGCTCCATGTATCTCTCACATGTACTTCTTGCACCCCCTCGTACTAGATGTCCTCGCTCCTCGTTTCTCCTCCCCGTGCTGCTGTCCTTTTGGTATGCTTCTTTTTCTATGGGCTTCCCCACCTACCACTGGTGTTCCTATCTCACTCGAGCGATCCGTTTCCCCCTCCTCACATGAATATACCATCGCTCCTCCTTTGACAGGGTACAACCGCAGTCTTTTTTTCACATTATTTTTTAGATCAAAGGGACCATCACATTGCATTAGTAAATAAATAGTTAAAGCAAGTACCGCCCTCGTCATTCTGCTCTTTCAAGATGCTTGTGCAAGCAGTAAATGATGGGCTTGTCTTCGCGTGTTTTTCAATTCTTTTTATTTGCGTATTCTACACCGTGTTGAGAAACGTCTCACGCATAAGATAATCACCAAGTCATTTCGCTAATGCAAAACCTATTGTGTTTGCCAGTGCTTGTTTTATGTGCTGATGTCAGCTAGGTGTCCGCAGTCATGCAACGATAAAAATGCAATATGGTGCCTATCATACTAAAGCATGTGCATGCATGGTGATGCTTTCATCTGTTTATCATTGAGCTTGGCCACTGTAGAAGCATGACACACATTTGTGATGCCTGATGACATGTGCTTTTTGTTTTTGCCAATGTGCTCAGCATTGACAAAAAGCAGTGGCAAAGCCAGTGTGTGCATAGCTGTTAATTAAGGAGAGACCGATTAGCTTGGCTAATCCTTGTTGAGAGTTATTGTTTACTAAAAAGTCCTGAGAATGCTGGTTCTACATCGAGGTAACACAAACTCACTTTGTCCCTTTTACATTATTACTTGCGGCATAAATAACAATTCTGCTGTTCTCCAAGTGCGCATTACTAGTTTGAGTATTCACCTGCAGTGTAATTGTGCGAAAGCACGTTATTTACCTGTAGAGGTGGCTCGTCCTCTCCTTCCAGGGTAGATGTTTTTGATAATGGAGACAAATGGGAATTATTGCCTGGTTTATAGATGCTCCTTTATATTAGACTGATAAATCATTCACCGCCGCCTAGTCACTGAGCCATTGCTTTGAAAGTGCTCTTTTGTTCCAGTCAACTAATTAAAGTGTAATACTGTGGAAGGTGGTCATTAATGTCAGCATAATCCAGTGAAGCCCTGGTGTCCAGGGAGGAGAAGGGCTACATTTCACTTTGATACGGAATTGATTAGGCGAAGGCGCTCCAGACAGCATCCTGTGCCTTGTTCCTCCTCAACTTGCTCCCGCCTGCTCCCTGCTCCCCTCGCGAGCACTGCAGTGATGTAAAGACCAGCGTTGACTTTGCTCACCCTCTCCCACCCGCTGCAGAGAGATTGTTGATGTGGCTCTGCTCATACACAGTAATTTATATACACCGGGAAATGGCTTAGGATCTGGAGATTGGTTTTAAATTACTTGTAAAATATTAATGGCACGGGATAGTAAAGGTGCTGTAGGTTTTGAATTTCTCACACGGCCCAGTGCGCGCTCCAAGTGGGGGTCACGTTGTAATTGATCAGAGCAGCTTGGGGTGTGTTTTTTTCATTTATTTTGTTATTTATAGTGGAGGAGTTCCAGCAACCGTGCAACCAGATCTTTGTCAGTGCTCACCTTCTCTAGTAAAGCATCTTGTTACAGTTTGGAAGAGGGGTCGGACGCTTGCTCATTGAGCCTAGCTAGGGGCTTTAATGGTACGTATTAGACTTGCCAGAATGCTACAGATGCTTCAGGACAAGCTTTCCTTCTCATTTTAAACATGTCAGTAGCGTCATTTATTATGATTTCCATGTTCCTAATACAAAAATGACATCTACGTAGGAGAACGACACATTTCTAGTCCTCGAACAACGTAGACTATTCACATTTTTGTAAGGATATTCGGAAATGAGAAGACAATATTTTAGTGAAACACGTTGCATTTGAAATATTCTTTTCCATGACTGGGCTGGAATATCCTTTTGGTCCAGACTTGAAAGCTGCGGGCCCTTTTACCACTGTCAAGATGTTCTGCTCCGTTATCTTGGAATGCACTGCCACAGAACCTGTTGAGAGTTGAGCACAGGGCTAAGAATGTTTCCTGAGATAATCGTGTGTGCTTCTGATTTCATCCAACTGGTTGGAGACAGTGGTCATTACCAGTCACAAGAGACTGCTGTATCAGCTCCGATTAAAACAGACCGCAACTTTAAGAGGCAACAACTTTACTAAAAAGCAAAATTGGATTCTAATTCTTCAGGAACAAAAGTGACCAGAGATTCAGATCACCCTCTCTAATACACCCTGATCTATTGCAATTCTCTGGCTCCACCTGTACATAGCCAAGACTTTCTTCAGTGGTGGGTGAAGAAATGGATTGACCAAAAACACCTGCCACTGGAGCCATCTTGTGTTACTTGGCCCCATTGACTTTCAGTAGCTTTTACAAAGGATCTGGCAATCAACATAGTATCCCTTCAAAAAGAAAACGTATATTTATCTCTCTCCATAACAAACTGAAAGCCGAACGGACAACATCTATAAAACAACTTGATTACCCCACTGCAGCTTTATTTTGGTATAAATGTATATATGGTATGCTACTATCTTCAGGTGTCTTATATTTTCGTACAAATGTGGGTCTGGTATTTGTAATTTGTGGCCAGCGCCTCACATGTGGTCTCCTTAAGTAACATTTCATTAACAATTAGTTTAATTATGTTTTTGATTTTGTAAAATAAATGGGTCACAAAATAATGCAACGATATGGTTACCGTCTGTGCTATGACCAAGGGTTTACAGACAGCTCCATCAATACAACTCATCTTCATCATCAGCACAAACTATGGATGACAAAGATAAATGAAACGTGAGCAGGTCACAACGCTTATAGCATGTGTCATAACACATCCTTCATGATCTGGATTTTCACTGTACTGACAATCGGTTGTTTGGATAGGGAGTTAATGAGCATTCCAAAATTCCTACGCAAAACCCACCTCCCTCTTAGTCTTGTTGAGGCACACACGGCATCAATTCTTATTTTTACACCATGACTCCACTGATGTCTGTCTGCCTCAGTCAGCCAAAGGCCAGCAAATAATTTGTGGTATCTCTAAATATATTTACTTACACCTAAATGTATATAATAGGGTGGCCACACATTGACGTTGCCTGTCTTGCTTGTTTCAGAATATCTGAGCAGGTTGACCACTGACTTGTTATAATGACTTGTAGCTGCTGATTGCCTTATTCTTTAGCGGTTTGGCTGCCTTCTTAACCTTATTTGTTGTGGCTTGAGTGAATGCAGAAGCTGCAGGAGGACGCTTTCAAGTGACTCAGTTTACTGTTCCTGGGTGTACTCTCGCTTTCATTACAGTAAGCTCGTATATTGGGATTTAGGAAATGGGTGTCATTTCAGTGTGACTTTGGTTTTATCTAACCTTCAAGGGTTTTCCTACTGGGCCTGCGGTTCTTCAAGAACTATACCTTCAAGGGTAACGTAAAGTACGTTAACTACGCATACATAAGCCCTGCAGGCCAAGTGTTTGAATACTTTTGCAGGCGATCAAATAATTACTTAATTTGTGGTGTTGGTTGCAGGTGGGATCCACTGTCGCCTAATTCGAGGAATCAGAATACATTTAATCACAAATACACTTAACTGAATAAATGAGTTTTCAGAGCCATTGCTTTCTGGTAAAATTTCCTTGTAGACTCGAGCGAGCTTTCCCATCGTAGGCTACTTACTTCAACCAATGTTTTTCAGAAATGCGAAGATAAGGCTAAAATGTAGGGATCAGGCAAAGGTCACAAATGTAAGTAGCCCCATTGCCCCTGCTGAACCTCTTCTCAACCTGTCATGATTCGTAACTCTAAAAAGCATAGCCACTCGAGCCGTTCATTATATTTACGTTATTCATTTTTAAGCTAAGATATGCTTCTGTAAAGTTATGCATAAACAGCAAAAGTGCTAATTTCCTTAAGCAGAGAACATGTGTCACTTCCAATAGCAATGCAAGAATTTCAAACAGAAAATGAGGGGTGTTGCTAACAGTAGTCCAGCCAGTCGTTGCGGCAAGCAGAAGGGGATTACAGGAATAAAAATTAGATTTAAAAAAAAAAAAACCTCTCACAGGCTCCCAGTCTGTCTGGGAGCACTCTGCCTGCCCTGCAGCCAATCCTGACCCTGCCCAATGCAGCGCTAGGATTTCCTGGGAGCATCAGCCAGGGTGCTCCCAGACTGACTGGGAACCTGTGCATGCTCTCTCCAGCCTGGCAACTGTGTTGCTGGGCTGAAGAGAGCCTACTTGCACGCAAGTGTGTTTGGCTGGCCCGAGACAGCCGGCCAAACATACATTCTCTGACGGGGAAGTGGTCGTCACAACCTGTGCCCCCCCCCCCCCCCCCCCCCTCTTACTAAAAAAACGGAAATAAACAGTTTATTATTGTTTTTTGGTAAAAGGCTTGCAGCGACCGCTGCTGGTGGGAGGGGGATGATACTCCGCCCTAGTGGAGGAGCTGCCCCGGAGTCCAGCAGGTGCAGGGACTCCGGCCTCTAGGGCTTTTATGGGTCCACTGCACCCCATTGTGTCTGTCCTTTACTACTCAGCAGTTCATACCTTCTATTTTTTTGCTCCTTTTTCAGGATAGTCTTTGGGAATACAACGTAAAAGCATACTGCTGAAGGCAAGCTTGCTCGCAGCTCGGGTCTGTTATTAAACCCAACTGTGAGAGGCTGTGGAAGTGAGACTACTGGTGGTGGAAGTTGGTAGTGCCATTGGTGGAATTGGGTGGCAGCCTCTTATGAACATGTCTGTGCACCTACATTTTTTCTTAATACAGATTAAGCAGTGGTTCTAAGTAAGACAATAACCCTTAGGCTTTGGGTGGAGCCTACTTTTAGGGTCAGTCCAAAACAAAAGCATTGTTCCCAAGTGGAAAAATAACCTGCTGTTTACTCCTCATCTGTTCATTAAAAACGGGTACTCCCCCAAAGCGTTCGAGTTCTAAATCTGACATTTTCATTTTTTTCATTTGTCTATTCTTTTGCGACCTTCAGGGTGCTTGACGCCATCTTTACAAGCAGTTACCTTGAACGAGCACACCAACACGATTCTTGGATCCAATCACAAGACCTTTACATGACGAATATTGGTTCAGTGACTTTTACCTAGCAGCATATGATTGGTCGTCATAATAAAATATTCATGCCTGCGTTTGTAGTTGGCTGTATTTAATTTCTAATTTGTTACTGTAATAGTTAGGAAGCTTAGTGTCCTTTTTTTCTTTTATTGCAATTTACCTTAATTTTCTTCTCTAAAAGCAATGTGTACCTTTAAAGGTATAGTGAGGTTTAAAAAAAAATGCTAGATATGGTTATTGACGAAAACGTAACTTGCATGTTTGTAGCATCGCTAGAGTTTAGGTTTAGAATATGCAGTGTCTGATTGCACAAATGGGACCATTGGTTGCACCACACCCCTGGGTGCGCAAAGCATATTGTATTATGAAGGATATTAATAATGCTGCAGAACAATTGCTTTTTCATTTACCAGCTGATTAAAACTCATGCATAATTTATCAAATGGAGGAAAGGCTTAAACAAATACATCTCCTTTCCCTCGAGAGGCTGAAAAGAAAATACATATGCTAATGTAGGAAAGCACCGTATCTCCAACATAACATGTAATATGCAGTGGTGCATTTGTCTTGTGAATAGATCTTTCTAGTTGGTATAAATCACAATATGAAAGTGCTCTATTGCGCACAACTTTCTACACCAGAGTGGCAGCTGGATATTCTTTGGTTTTTATTGTGCGTTCGCTTCGAAGGACTAGCATTGAATTGACTTTCTATTTTTTGTTCACACAGTTTTTTACATGCTTGCAGTGAGTATGTATTTGCACAAATCAAAACTAATTGTAGGATAAGCTTAACTTTAGAACCAATACATGATTTTTGGAGTACTTTCTGAATTTTCTTCACTTCAGCGTTTACACACGTTACCCCTACGCACGACAGTGGTTCTGTGGGGAATCAGGGGACTTGAATATGTTCCGAACAAACTCATAATTTCACAACTAAGTATCTCTAAACTGTGACAATAATGGAGCGTGCAAATTGGTTGAAAAATGACTGCCGAACTGCGGACTGGAAGTTGATAACCACAAAGGGAGCATCTTCTCTCTTGACAACAGTCAGCGGTTCGTCATCATTTGATCCGCACACCACAATAAACACAATGAGGCATGTGTGTTTTTCTCAAGCTCCCATTGCTTGCACGTTTGACCTCTTGGTCTGTAAGTTTCTTAATGTCTCTCAAAATGGCACAACATGACCTGCTTCCTCCTTCGAGTTCTGCAAAAGCATATTACGTCTTGAGTAAGTGTCTCTTAATAGCAATACCTGGTAGCCTAGCCCTAAATTGCTTTATCGTTTTTTTTTATATAAAAAAGCTATATTACCGTGCGTGGCCATCTGTTTTTGCTGCTGCTTGCATTTTCTTTTTTCTCGGAGAGCAGTACTTTATTCGTGACCATTGCTTCTCTAATGCAATGTGACAAGAGGTGCTCAGGTTGTATTGCCCCAGTGTTCTATAGCCGTAATGTGGTTGTATCTCTTAGTATCACTGAAACAAATCATCATCCCGTTGGGTGTAGATTTTATCTCCAGTTGCTCCATGTTAATAAAACCCAGTCAATGATATTCGGGTGCCATACCCTCTGATGTAGCTGGCAAGGCCTCTCTCGGTGTGAGGCTTGGGTCAGCCTAGGCTCACAATAAACCGCACATGCTAAGCCCTACACAGTCACATTGTCACACTGTGTAAGTCTAGTCACACACCACACAAAACTAAATTGCTGATCTGCAAGCTGCTGTTGAAAAAGGGAAACTAAACGCCTAGCTGTCGATTAGTTGGTCTTCAATGAATGCGAGGATCCCTTCTCAAACCATTTGTTCTACTAAATTGTCCGCTCTTACCATATCGTCTTCAGGCCTTCTCTATCACTTTTATTCATCGGGGCAGTTGCCATAGACAGTGCTTGCAGAAAACGGCCATCGGGGTGTTTGTGAAGGGTTGTGAGATTAAATAAAAGAATTACCATCCCAGGGTTACGGTCAACTATCCTTCTATATAATACTCTGTCAGATCTCTGTTTCTAGGACCAGAAACCCTTTTATCGCAACAGTTTGATCTGCTTTGCAAGTCTATCAAGTAACTTTTAATGGGTTCGCAAGCAGTGCTAAGCACCCCGCTCCCTTCCATTTGGCCAGGTATGCTCACACGCACACTTTTTTCTCTGACTAGTAGGATAGGACCTTGCTTTGTGGTCATTTGCAGTGATTTTCTTTTTGAGGCCAGATAATGACAATTGCATGTCCATACTCGTGGGGTTTACGATTTGGGGCCATATGTACGAAAGCTTTTTCCCATAGACACAGAATGGGTAAAATCCTTTGGTACATCTGGCCCTTGATCTTGTATTGTACCGGAGGCTTGGAAATCCAATACATCTGCATGAATCTTTATTTTAAACCAGTAGATAGTACGTTTTTGAAATAGTGACTTTCAGGTCCTAGATGCCTGTTTACTGATTATTTTTCCATGTGAGGTATGCGTAATTTTCACAAAAAATATTCATAGTACATGTTAACTGTTTCAGTGGATTTCTGCTTACAATTGCACCCAGAGTAGGCACTCTCAAATAAAAGTTATTTATGGAAGATGCTTCCCATATAGTTATGTAGCCACACAATGAGGGTCGCCCCCCCTCCGTTCATGCAGCAGCGGTACCCCTGCAGTTTCCCAGTTCCCGCCAGCTGTTTTCTGCTCAATATGACCTCCTGCACGTGAACTTTATGTGAAAATGAAGAAGAAAAAAATGATACACTATGTAAAACCCTGAAATCCCAATGCCCTGAAATGTGTGCAAGTCATATTATTCCTTTACACGTGGCATTCTACATACTTAAACACGCTCTTGAGACAATCTCCAACCAAACGTAGTTATTATAAGCACACGTTAGGCATATGGGGTGGATCAGTAGATATTAGGCATCTGAGTCAAAAAGGCGTGCAAAGGGGACTTTTACGTGCCCTTAATGCCGTTGTGCATCGGCCCCAAAAGATCAAAAATGGAAATATTCAGATTTAATCAAAAAAGTGAGCCTGATGAACACCAGCAGTTAAGAGTAGACAAAGAGTACTACAGGATTACTTACTTATTCTTACATTCCTTTGTAGATCAGCCCGGAAATGTGCAACACCATATTGGTAAAAGTGTTAAGAGAACATAGCACTTTATATTTGTACTAATTGTGTTTGAATACTTTCTGAGTATTACTATTTTAGATGTTTTGGGGTAAACTCGGAGGCATTGAAAAGTGCGTGAAGGGGTCCAACATCAGGACCGTACTCCAGAATGCCATTAGGGATCCGCCCGTTTAGATTTTTTGGGTCCGATTCACAAATGAATGCAGGATTATGGAAAGGACTATTCCTGTCGCACTCTTGCTTGCATTTGTGAATGAGCTACAAAGATATAAAGAAATAAAATGGGAACCTGCAGGCCATACTCACAAGCAGGGAGTACAAACAGAACCAACAGTGCCCTGGCTGCACTTTCACCAATAGGACGGCGGACGTTTTGAGGCCTGTACGAGTAAGGAGAGTACTCCAGGAGCACTGTTTCCCATACTTGGGAATGCTGCTGTAAATCGATCCAAGTGAGATAAGCTGGGGTTGCTTTTATCAGTGTCCCATCAGCCTACCACGTGTCGGAGTTGGGATCGAGTCTCTCTGTTACGCACACTGCTGCCTCCGCTGACAAGCCCGGTCTTCGTGGGTTTGCCACTTCGATCATCCATTGTGGTAACACCTAACCTCCATTTCTTTCAGCACTTAATGCAAGAACGAAAGCTGCTTGGATTACTCTGTTTAGCGCGTAAAGTATCACTAATGCTCATCTCTGCTGCGGCTCTCTGACCGCCACTTTAACCTCAGATTAGGTGCATAATATGAACTGGCAGTCAGTCCTTCCCACTCATTCTTTGTGCGGAGTTCCTTATTTAGCCTATAGTGTCACTCTTAATCTGCGTTTTAATCGGATCCAGTATCTGCGGACGAGAAAAGCTAGATGTTAGGTTAATGCGAATATGTTTTCTTTTCGAGACTCAAATAGTCTTAGTCCGTATGGCTCAGTTCCATTGTTAACGCCCGCGCATCTGGCGCACTCTTCTGGTTTTACGTCAGGGCGGAGAAGTGTTTATGGCGGGGACAAAAGAAAGAAAGGTCCAGAAGCTGTGTCCGATTGGTATTGCTTTTTTTGTTTTCGTTTTTTTTTTTTAATAGAAATAAATTGGTAGGGCACAGTGTCTGGGAATGCTATAGATTAGTTTTTCCCTAATTAATGGAAACACAAGAAAGACCTAAATATATGACGGTTGTTACTCAACATGAATAAATGTTCACACGTTTTTCTCTAAAGATTTTTTTTTTATGCAGCGAGTATCAGAATTGATATGCTTTGATATATTCAACTACGAACACAATGTAAAAATGTCTTATATCCCGGATCACGTGTCAATTTAGGAGAATTAGTAGCCATTGTACTCGCTAACATAACGGCATTGATTCTCCAGTGAGAGAATCCATCCAAGAAAGATACATTATTAATCTTCTCATGCAAAAATATTACTAACCGCCCGAACCGGGAACCCAAAGAACCCAGGCAAGTTGTGAGCCTGACCACTGCAAAGGGGATTTGTGTCTGTGTGGGGTGGATGGGGGTGGGATGGGGTTACTTTCTCCAATTTGGGAAAAATGGTGCATTCTGCAACACAGTTTTCATAATATTTACACTTGTACTAGCTTTTAAAGCATCTTAAATGATAAACTTACAGTGCTCCCGGACAACACAATCTTTGTTGGGGGCCCTCCAGCGATTACCTTGCTATCATCCTCCAACAGTGCCCCTCATCTCTCCATAGTCCCTCTCTCACATGTATTTCATTATTTTTTATAGCGCCTCTCATAGCAGTGCACGGCGTCGGACCACTTTACATCACACACGGACAAGAATCGCATGTCTAAATGAGTGTATAGAAATTTTGACATAAAACAGAAGGGGAATACAAAGTGTAGGATACCATGTCATCCACACTGGTAGGCATTTTTCGTTTTAGAGCGTTTGGTCTGGAGAAACACAAACGGGATTCAAAACTTAAGTGGTTGGGGTTGAATTTACTAAAAAGAATGTATTTCTACCCAAACAAACCAATTTTAGCAACATTAGGATAATGAAAGACTGGGAGAAAAACATAATGTGCTAAGCTATGCCTTGCAGTTTGCATGCATCTCTTTGGCAGTTCATAGCGCGCTATGCTAGATTACGATTGTAAATTATGAACTGTCAGTAAAAAAAGGATCTTTTTGGCAAAAGCAGTAACCCACTGAAATATTCAGATAAAACACAGCTCTGTGATCTGCATGGTACACCTTCTTTTCAGTAGGCATCCTAATCCTTTACACAACTTTAAATGATTTAAAACGGCCACTAGACAAAATTACGATCTCTCCCAGAGGAAGATTAATCACTAGTGATGAATCTTGACCCTTTTATTCTTGCCTGAAAACTGCTGGATATTCAAAGAACTGTGCAGCAAGAGTGAGAAGTGACTGATTATGCTAGGCGAGACTGCGGATATTGTTATTGGGGTGGGGGTGGGGGGGGGGGGCGATAATGCAGCACTGTTACAAAACTAGCCCCCAGTAACAGAATCAGTTCCCACATCCTTCCAGCCTCCTTGGGAAACACCTGATGCCTGATATGGCCAGTCCACCTTTGGTTACTGACACTGGAACTGTTACGAACGAACTTTAAACATATAACTAACTTAATGCCTTGTTTCATAAATACATAAGAAATGTAAACTTGAATGCATGGAATAAGGACTAATGTGTGTCGTGGTTTAAAAGAATATTTCTTCAAAAGGAAATTGTGTAATATTGAAATTGTCTATAGATTGTAGAGTTACACGTTCAATTTTTAATGTGATAAAAGCAATCGACTTGTTTCAGTATCTGACATTGTAATACTGCTGATTGTTTGAGGACTTTAAAAGCTTTTAGAACCAGTATTTTTTGACTAATCTTGCAACCATTTTTCTCTGAAATATGCTTTAATAATTTAAATATTTAATACATTTCTTTTATAGAACCACCACGACCTATAGCACCGCCACAGCTACTTGGTGTGGGGCCTACATACTTGCTGATTCAGCTGAATGCCAACTCCATCATTGGTGATGGGCCTATTATTCTGAAAGAAGTGGAATACAGAATGACTACTGGGTCCTGGACGGAAACCCATGCTGTAAATGCTCCAACATACAAGCTTTGGCACCTGGATCCAGATACAGAGTACGAGATCCGTGTTCTTCTCACTAGACCTGGGGAAGGAGGTACTGGGCAGGCTGGCCCTCCATTGATCACAAGAACAAAATGTGCAGGTAGGAGCATGGTTCAGTTTTCTTCTCTTTCTCTGGGCCTTGGATTGGTGTATTCGGATCCTGTGAGAGAGAGGTCTTGGCTTTCACTGATGAAGTCCGATACATTTTCTAGCACCTCCTTCGTATTTTTAATTTAAGCGTACTCGTGCATTCGGGTTTCCTTTGCATTTTTGATGCAGGAGCACGGAACGGATCGGCTGTGATGCCGTGTATGGCATGATGTAAGGTTTTGATACTGAATGTATTGGATGCTCTGTTAGCAATATGACTAAGAATATGACCTACTAATACGAATTTAATTTATGGCCCTGAAGAAGTCCTGTTGTATGGACGATACGCATTGGCTGTTTTTTATTGTGATGTCTGGCTTATTGTAAAAAGATAAGAAGAATAAAGGAAAGATTTGGAATGGACTGATACTAATGAATGGGACTATTTGAATACTGTCCAGGGTGGTGCATGGTCAGCAATTATTTGTTTACACACCTGAGAGTGCTTAGGGCAGATTATTGTAATCACACTTCTAAAATACAACATCACTGACAGTTTGAACATGTCCACTATGCTCTACAGCTATTTGTTCTACGTAACTACCAATGACAGTCTTTGTAATACCCACACAGAAGCTTCTGAACTAACTGTACACAGTCAGTATTTCAGAAAAGTACTATTACTAGAATATTAGAACAACCAACTATACCTTTTGGGACAGGAATGCCCCCTGCAAGGCAAAAGGACAGGTTCCGCTCTCTAGAGGGGCAACCACTGAATACATATCTGTTGTCTTGACCTTTATTTTGGCCCTAATGTCATGCTCATCTAATATGTGCACAGAGACTGAGGGCTGTCCCTGACTATGAGGTCCTGGTCTTCCCAGGTGACCTCGAGGAGCGCAGCAAGTTTTCCCTCAAATCGGACAAAAGACCTCAGCCCCTGGTTTTTGATGCAGTGGTAGCAGCTTACCCCTTTCCTTGGTTGTTGCCTACCAGACAGCTCAGCTGTCTGGTTGCGAAGGCATATTGGGAACATGCTGAAAGCTGACCTCGAAATCCATTCCACTCATTGCTTACCAGTGGCTTTGCGTTCTGTCACTGACATTTGTATGCTTTATGTTCACTGGCTTTTTGTTTTAGTTTTAGGCTGTCCAGCTTAAGTTAACCTTTCCTGTGGAGCGTAGCCTTTTTGCAGCTTCCCCGATTGGCTCCTCCTATTCTACCAGGGCTGCTCGCTTTTTTTGAAACTTTTTTTCTTTTTTTTTGTGAAACACTTCATGAGAATGAATGTTTTAAAGTTGCCTCTCCTTGTATGCCCCGTCCCCCAAGTGTAGGTTTTGTTTAGAGGGTGCTTTTCATAGGGCATGCTTCACTAGCTTCCACAGCATACCTTCTGCTGGGATGACACAAACTGTTATTTGGTTTTAACCACTGCCAAGATTTGTATGTCACTTAGCCCATGGAGAGAGCAGGGTGTTATCTTTTTAGCATGTAGACAAACATCACTGGCCAATTTGCTTTATGACCAAGGGCCTGACAGACAATAAAATATATACATTGTCCAAATGTTTGTTGATGATGGAATGTGTTCCTCTAACTCAAAAGAAAGCATCTGAACTCATGTTTGTATTACTTTGGGAAATCTGCCCGTACTTTGCAGTGATTAACAGTTCAATTTAGTTTTCTGTTGTGATGCCTTTTTGTTGGATGCTTATTTACTGCAAGCAAGCATTCCTTTGATCTCTTGGAATGTGTCTTCTGCAATTTACAGCATTTTAACACAAGTTGGATAAGTTAGTTGAATTAGTTTGTTTGGTAATTGAATATGATGTGTGTTGCCCTTCCACATTTAATACAATAATGATCCCAATGCAGATTGTTAGATTTTCATAATGCTAGCTTCTTTCCCAATGCACACAAAATGTTGCATATCTGCATTTTTGTAAGAAAAGCTCAATAAAAATGTTTCTATCCTAGTTGGCCACAAGTAAGCGAGAACATGTACTTTTTTTCCCAAATACCCTTGTTCTTTATGAACCCCACATGAATTGAATTATTTAGAAACTTATGTAAAATAGGACATGTATTACGCTGGCAATGAAGCCAGCAGTGAACAGCAGCTCAGTGGTGCCATCTGCCTCATGTCTCTATGCATGTTTATTAGGGCAAATGCCATTACCATGCAAGGTAAGCATATTCAAGGTAGTCTACACTATATAGCTATATATAATAAAAAGAATGATGGGGGTCTGTTTCGGACCACCAGGTCCTGGGGGACTCCCACCTCGCAGGGGCTTCTTCCAAGGTGAAGGGTGGCAGCATGGCCCCCTCAAAAAGCCGTTGATGGCCCTGGGGACCACGCCCCATAGGGCCGGCTCCTGTTTGCTGTGGCTTGGCTGCAATTTTGATAGCTGCAGGCAAATCACAGGAAACAAAGTCTGCTTTCTGACACCGGGACCTGTCAAACAGGTCTCGTTGTCAGAAAGTGGAGTTTTCATCTGACACATGAAAGCATTGCTCCAGTACTCAGCTCCTTGCTTGCTGGAGCACTAGGATCGTGTGGAACACCTTGAAGCTCCACCCGAAATCCCAGATAGCCCATAAAGGGCCACCAAAATAAAAAAAATGGGGTGGGACCACGGGGAACGCCTTGATGCTCCCCTCCGTGGTCCCAGGTAGCCCATGAAGGGCAAAGAAAATAAGCTAAAAAAAATAATTTTGTAGCGTGACGGTGACAGACCTCAATTTGTGCAGAAATATATCATTATAATTAGATCATACATCAAAGCCTACAAAAATCTCTCTCACTCTTTCAATCTTTCTCCCACTCACACATCCACTCAGACCCTTAAGCACCCACTCAGAGACCCACTCTGACCCTCGTGCACCCACTCAGCCATTCACAGACACACACCGATTCACAGACCCGCGTAGACATTCCCGCATCTACGAAGACACTGATGCACGCAATCTCACACCCAGACAGAAACTCACAGCCACTGTCACCCCTAGGTATACACCCTCTTACACCTATTCTCACACCCAGAGAGGCAGGCTGTGGCTAACTCCCACCATGCAGGGCTGAAGGGCCATGTGCAGAGTAGGGTTGGGGGGATGGCCACAGGGGGACTGGCTGCAGGCCTGGACTTGCGGGCAACCATCCAGCGCACAGGTGAAGAACGTGCACAGTGCAAGGTTGGGTGCTTATACAGGGCTGCGGCCAGGCCCTGTGGCCAGCCATCACTGCGCACAGCCAAAGGCCATACATAGCAGTGGTTGGGTTAATGTATAGTAATGAAAACTGCTATACGTTAAAAAAAAAAAAAAAAAAAAAAGAAATTTACTGAAAGAAACAAAGGTTAAAGGGATGTTATAGTTAGGCTCACATTTTAAACATACCAAATCATAGAAATTCACCAGTTATAGTTAGTTACCTCAAGTAACTATAACTCATGCCCTAAGGTAAGTATAACTTGCGCCCTCTCCATGCCACTGCTAATTACCCCACAAATTATGGCACATCTTTGATAACATCATTGATAGTATCAATGTAATATTTGCAGTAAAAATTTATACGAAAAAGCTGCATGTCGTGGGCGCGAGATATAGTTACCTTAGGGCTGGAGTTAGTTACTTGAGATAACTCTAACTATAACTAGTGAATTTCTGTTTTTGTACATTTAAATATGAGCCTAACTAAAACGTTTCTGTAACCTTTGTTTTTTATTGACTGAAATAAATAAATAAAAAAAATATATATATATATGCTCAAGATGTATTTATTTGAGACCTATTGTACACTGGCATATGAGACAAAATAGAACAAGCATTTGCAGTGCAATGGGTCTCGCGTTTGCTCGAGTTAGAGCTATTAGTGTTGTAAACTCCTAACCTGACTTTTCTTGCCACAAAAACAGAAAATAAAAAGTAATACAATTTCACATAAGGGAGCCGATTTAAAGCGCCACGCCATGAGTGTGAAGGTGACTAATCAGAAAAAAAGACTGGTCCGGTTTCGCCTTTGCATAGTAATAAAATTGCACTGTGTAAAACCTTGAATTCGTGAAGGATCGCTAGGATAAACAATAGAAATAAACTGGTAGTCATGAAAAGCGTTCGATTAGTGCCCAGCGAGATCACGCTACCTACGAAATAAAGAGGAAAAAGTAGTCCAGAAACCATATGGAAAACATGGAGCCTCATATGTTTTCTGTAGCTGGCCGGTGCTCTCAAGGAGGGCTAAACACCGGAAAAGGCATGACGTATGCATGCATTTCAATAATGAAATCAAGCACATTTTAAAATGCAAACCCATGAACCAATTAAACTGATGGTCGTGACATGGGAGTGGTTAAACACCCACAGAGAGATTACAACAGGACAGAGCGCTTTTTCGCTCAACCCTAAAAATGTTAGGAAGTTTTAAATGATAATCTGTCAATAAAAAATAAATTGAACCCATGATGTGAGTTTGGCCAGTAGGGCATTAGTAGGCTTTGCAGAGGAAAGTAAGATAGTACACTATTGTCATCTGCAAGATAAACTAAGGGGACAGCCATGTCACATAGACAGCTGTACTTGTTTTATTAAAATAGTGAGTGACTGTTTTATGCTGGTCAACATGAACACTAACTTGGCCTGAGATGTGTATTATTTTCTACTTTTAACTAACCTTAGCTTTTTAATTTATGCACTTGAATGAAAATCTGCAATTTCTGCTCTTTGTGTGTGTTTTGTGACCCACCTGAAAAGGTTGTTTGGTCGGGGCTCCCAGAAAGCCCATTGTCTGGTTGCAAAATATATATTGTGGGATTACCAAGAACATACTAGGATTTGGAGCCCACCATTGCTTACCATTTGTAAGTATGTGCCTATGTATCGAACACATGCACATGCCTACGAAATGGTGCAATGGTCCGGTCATTAGGTCTTTTTTTCTTTCCTGGTACACAGCAGCTGCATTGCTGTTCAACATGGCTAAAAAGATTAACAAAGACAATAGCTTTTATAGGCGAGACCTATTGGTTTTGCTAATGCTTGTTTATCTGTTATTGTGTTGTGACCTTCACTCTGTCCTCCCATATGTCCCATGGTGGAACACAGACACTGCAGCTGATGTTTAATAAACAAGTTTGCTTGCACTCGGGCTTGGATGTGTGCAGCTTGTTTTTTTCTTCAATAAAGATGTTTCCAGTCACTAGCTATAGTTGACTGCTAATGCTCATGGACATCGGTTCCATTGTTAGACGTTTTTTTTTTTTTTTCCCATTGTTGGGGTTAAGGATGTGCTGATGCAGTGTGGTGTTCGTCATTGTTCTTTGGACTTTCCTCTACTCTTGTTACGGAATATATACATCAGCCGTCGGTTCCACCTAGTCACGATGTTTGTCGTGCTCAACTACTGGGTTTCTTCTCCACGCCCCACTTCTGGGCCCTGCCCCTCCCTGGGCTTTGGGCTTCATCTTTGCTTCTTCTCTTCAACGATGAACACACAGGGATAGAAATGACTGGTTTTCAATACTACCCTCCGAGCAACTCCCAGTATCCTTGTACCTACCGAAACCAAGTTTGCCCGAGCACAACAAGCTGCCCATTCTGCTTACATCGCATCTGCTCCAAGAAAACCTTATGGTATTAGGTCGATCGGTGACTCGCTAAATGCAGGATGAGGCACATGGAGGAAGACAACACCCCAACATCTTTGGGCAGTTGGACATCGAGGAAGAACCCAAGGCCGTTCCCTCTGGCAACCAGCCTCTACAGTTGAGCCCCATACCCAGCTCCCACTTGGAGTCTAAGAGAGGAGCAGCAGGATCCGAAAGTGCACAAGGTTGTCAAGAGCTCAACCACGAGTCCAACCTCCCTCGAGTTGCACTCTGTCAATGTGCATAGGTTGAGCACCGCCCCAGCGGGAGTCAGGTGTCAAGCCTAGAAGCCCAAAAATAGGCTTCCAGTCCACCACTGTCTGAGGCACCAACAAAAGGCTTTGAAGTAGATACTGAGTCATCCACCGGAACCAAAGGCGCCTCATGAACTTCAACCTCTTTCGGCGCGACAGCTCGATCGATGCCAGCACTATAATCGCTTCATGGACCTCTTGGGCTCTAAAACATTTTTCAGTACCGACAAGCCAAAAGTCTTCCTGAACATCCTGTCATAAGGTGTAGAAAGCCCCTTAACCTGTGGTATCTGAGCATGTGGAGCAGCCCAGTCTCCAGGAAGAACTCAGTGCTCTACAGAAGACTCTTTATTCACCCACAGACAGATAAGATATCTTTAAAACCACTTCCTAAGTTGCAGGACACTCTTCCCAGAAAGAGGAAACTGACGTTTGAGGAGGAACTCGCATTGGAACCCTTATCTTCTCTTAAGCACAGGAGACTCTAGGACAGGAGCACTAGCCCATTACCAGTTTGTTCGACTGCTCTTTCCCTCCCCCTCCTCTGCATCCAGTTTGGTGCCACCATCACAAACTTGCCTCAAATGACAGTCATATCAAACACCACCATTAGGTGTGCCATTAACACAGATGATACTGCAGCTAAGGACATCAACTGCAGTGTCCTTATAAGGAGTCAGCTGAGCTGCGTGTCTCTGGGTTCAGTCAGAGGTTTAACAGCATCTGCTAACCTGCTGTTTGATGAGGAACACCTCTTCAGACCACAGCTGGATCAGATGCTGAATAAGATCAAGGAGTACACTGATACAGCCAATGCTATGGGTGCTCTTGAGACATCTTCTTCCTGAGGTTCCTATCGGAGGACCCAATTTAGAGGTAGCTCTATGGCCACCTTCCCAGATATGCCTGCCAATTGCTAGTGGCACCAGTCTACACAAGTAACTTAGTGAAGGTACAGAGGGAACAACTCCAAGGGCAGGAGCAGAGGAGGTGCAGCTAAGGGAGCTGCAGCTGTAAAACGGTGACTGTCTCGCTCTTCCTCCCCAATCACACTACACCTGTAAAGGGAAGATTACAGGGGTTTCTCCCGCAGTGGGAAGAAATTACCTCTGACCAGTGTGTCCTCCATCATAAGGCAGGGTTACTGCTTAGAGCTCACTACATCACCACTAAACATCCCCCACAAACATACGCTCTCCGCGGAACACCAGCGCCTCCTTCAAGAGGAGGTACAAACGCTCATTCTCAAAAAGGACGAGAGCTTCTGTGCTGTAACACTAGCATGGCAAAGGCATGTCCTCGCTGTACTTCCTTAGCCCCAAGAGAGACGGGTACCTTCAGCCTATACTCTACCTCAGGCCACTAAACAAGTGTAACCTGTTAAAGCTCTTCCATATTAGTCATGCTACAAGACGTCATCCCTCTGCTGCAACATAAGAACTTAATGACCGGCCTCAACCTGAAGAACGCCTATTTCCACAACCCCATCAACCCTGCTCGGTGCCGCTTCCTGCGGTTTGTGGTAAGTAGTCAGCATTTTCAATTCACTGTCTTGTCCTTTGGAATCATTACGCCTCCCCAGAGTATTCACAAAATGCCTTGCCATGGCTCATCTCAGACAGATAGGCATCAATGTGTTCCCTTACTTGTACGAATGGCTGATGAGGAATGCAAACAGACAGCAGTACCGTTCTGAATCAAAATTTCATAAACCTCTTACAGGATCTATGGTTCACCATCAATTCTGTCAAATCCCATCTTTAACCCCTTCTGGACTAGCCTTTTCTGGTTGCAGTTTTCAGCACAGTCACTGGGAAAGCTTATCCCAGCGAGGCACAGATCCGAACATCCCAGCAACTACTGCCTCTTTTTCAGCCAGATCACCATTTATCGGTTTGAACCGTAATGTCCCTCCTTCGCAGGAGGGCCTCCTGTATTGACATAGTCCTCTATGCATGGTTACAGATCATCTGCTACTAGAGTGCCTGCACCGGTGTAACAGCCTCAATCTTTTGCAGAGCCGACCCTTTCTTTACTGGGTTCAGCAGGTATCCATCATGACAGATCCTTCCCCCATGGTACAGCCGTACATTTGCTAGATATAACCGTTCAGGGCTTCCGGGTGCCCCACGAACAGGACTTCCACACTTAGTGCTATAGGCCATCCAGCTATCACTCAAGGCCTTCTTCTGTCCAGTCGGACACAAAGTAGTCCTCATCTGAACTAACAACATGACAGCTGAGTATTACTTTCAGAAACAAGGAGACACACACACTCTGCAGCTGTCAGCGTTAGTGGTAAGCATTTAGCATTGGGCACTTCATCATTGGCCTTCCTTTTATCCCCTCCAGTTGCTTTCCCAGAAGGTTGCCTTCCTTGTTGCAATTTAGCCTTTGCATTCATGCATTTGTCATCAAATGATCCTGGATCCTTGTTATTACTGCAAGTAAGCTGTATTAAAGACTTCACACTTGGGGAGAAGTTTGGAATCCACTGACAACAGTAGTCCAACTATTCCTAGAAACACCCTGACCTCCTTCTGGATTGTAGAAATGCATTCTTTTAAAACATTCCTTGCCCTTTCACAACACGACGACCAAGATAAATCACTTCCTAGTCAGAATGCTGCATGTTTGTGGATAGGACCCTGTGACTGTTGTCACCAAGATGATTCAGAGGTGCAGTTGCATCTAATTTGCAGTCTTCTTTTGTCTTTGATGTCACTGATAGGTCATCGGTGTACTGCACTAAACCACTCAAAGGCCACACTCTCTCTAAAGCAGATATAACCAGATGGCTGGTTAAGTGCACTCAAACCTGCTATGCCAAAGCCTAAAGGCAATTTCCTGTCCCACCCAGGCACCACTCCACCCGCAAGGCAGGGCCTCTGTGGCCTTCCTTGGCAACATCTCCATAGATGACCCATATATAGATGACTGCTTGGTCCACTTCACCTACACATTCACCAGGCACTGCTATGTGGATATCATTCACACTAACAAGTAGAAGTAGGCCATGTTGTGTTAGGTACGCTTTTTCAGTCCTCTGCACCATCCTTTAACTTCCACTGCTTAGGGAAGAACTGCTTTACAGTCTGAGAATGGCTATCTACAGCTATTAATACCACAAACAGAATGTTACGTAACCTGTAAGCATCTGTTTGTGGCATGTAGTGATGTAGATTTCTAGGTCTTGCGATTAGACTGATTTGTATTACTTTATTCTTTTCAATCTGAAGAAAACATGAATAAAAACATTGATTTCGTGCATTTTCCATCTGACTCCTTTTGTTCCACGCAAGACTTTCTCAAGTGTGCAAATAACATAAACATATATTTTTTGTTCCATGTTACAAATATATACAATAGCTACATATTTACATTTAAAATGTTTTTAATAAATGAAAAGACGAATAAACGCAATTGATCTTTTCCACCTTGCTATACTGTGACAGAAATCTAGACACAGTAACTGTAGTGCTTACCGCAAATGGTCATAGGTTTGTGTTCCAAATAAATCACCTGAAATATATCTATGCGAACCACATGAACGAGTTGTATACTGCAAGGTTTGCAATCATTACTATCTAGTTAATCTAAGAAGTAAAGTAATTTTTTTAAACAGAACAGTTTCACACACTACAAATGTATTCAATAAGATATACTTGATAAGATAAACGAAAACCAAATATCATTTAGCCATGTAAATGCAATAAAGTGATGATATCCCTTTTCAAATTACTATGATCATATTATGTACAGAAACAATGTGAAGTGCAAGGCACTCACGGTAACATAATATTGGATTAGTCACTTAATATTTGTTTCGTCACAATTATTAATGTAAGTCAGTTTCCCTTATAAGTGCCCTGTATCCCTAATAACTTTACCTTAAAAACATGACCACTTTGTGGGAGGATCAGATGGAGTGTTAACTTCAATTTCATGTGACGGTGTGTCAAGAAGGAAAGTGCTGACTCAATAAATAAGGGTGGAATAAAAAAATCCACAAAAGTGTATTTCAAAAATTCAAAAGGTACAATACAGAATAATGGGATGCAGAGACCAGTGGGCCTCACAAAATCAATTGCCATAAAGGCAATCAATGCATAATGATTTAGAACGGTGGCAAAAGCAGAGAAATGCTGTGTCCCAAGTGTGCAACATCGTCAGTTAGGAATAGGGCAGCAATCCCAGATGAAAGCTTGTGACTCACCCCAAATTTTAGAATTTATATAGAAATCTAATGTTCCCAATAGAAATGCATGAAAAGTGTAGAATCATTTTGGTGTACGCAGAAAAATGGGTTTAGTAAGTCAGGATACAGAATTCAAAATTGTCCTACAGCATAACCCTCTAAGCACTAAAACACTACATGAATATTGATTGAGCCTCTCTGACCTTAAGCCATCTTGAGGTACCAGAACAAACTAGTTATGTAAACAGTGAGCCATTGTGAATCAATGCAATACGCGTGCAAACAAAGATCCTTGGAAAAATGTTACAATAATCTGCCCATGCTGGACTCCTCCTCGAAAGCAGTGTTATTAAAAAATAAACAAGCATGACTTGCTTGACTACATGCAGCAGAAATAATAGACAGCAAATGCAACTTGGCTTAACTGAGGCCTCGTTAGCATAAGCCAGAAAAGTGCACTTAAACAGGTCATATCAAGGCTTTTTCAAAGACAATAGCTCCATGTCTGTGTACACGTTTGATTTAGAGCACACTATCAATAAGGCATATTCTTGAGTAATAGATAAATGCTCTTTCACACCCCGATGATTCTGTCGTCATTAAAAACCCTAAACTAATTTTAATAAGTCTGCATGACTTTCTGTCACTTGCATTTAGATTCATTCAACATATTGAGTAGTTTATATACTCGATCTTTGGCATCTTCCATCTCACATTTTCTCCTTTGGATGACAACATTTTCTTCTTACACACACATTCTTAAAATGTTAATTCAGAAAATGTGAACAAGAGAAACAGAAATATTGCACAAATTAATCCAATAATAACAGATGTTAGAAGAAGTCTTAGCATGCCCCCACCCAAGCTATCAAACCATTCACTGACGTTACTAAAACCCATTCCAGTCTTAACAACCCAAGAACCCAGTGACTCCCAAAAGCCATACTCTTCAAAAGCTTTCACTTCGCAAGAACCATTAGCAAAGCTATTTGCATATGATTCAATAAGCTTACTATTATCCGGGATGAAAGCATAGCATTCTTAGCACCTTCAGAACCCGCAAATTTCACCTTCCTTTAACGAGAAGGATACTTGGCGCACAACAGTTTTGTCTAATCATTGCACACACAGCAATTAGTTTAGTATGATCTGTGTTAATGCACAAACACTGTTAAAAGCCTGCCGATTCACAAGCGTAGACAATCTTTTATTTTTCACTTCATTCACAGCCACTATAGTAGATGAAATCATAGCTCTTAATATGTGTACCACAATTTGCCCAAAAATCGTGTGTTTACCTGCCTTTAACCCCTTCGCTGCCAGGCCTTTTCCCCCTCCTGTGCCAGGCCTTTTTTTGCCTATTTGGGGCAGTTCGCGCTTAGGCCCTCATAACTTTTTGTCCACATAAGCTAACCAAGCCAAATTTGCGTCCTTTTTTTCCAACATCCTAGGGATTCTAGAGGTACCCAGACTTTGTGGGTTCCCTTGAAGGAGGCCAAGAAATTGGCCAAAATACAGTGAAAATTTCGTTTTTTTTTTCAAAAAAATTGGAAAAAGTGGCTGCAGAAGAAGGCTTGTGGATTTCCCCCTGAAAATGGCATCAACAAAGGGTTTGCAGTGCTAAACTCAGAAGCTTCCTAGCTTTCAGGAACAGGCAGACTTGAATTAGAAAACCCAATTTTTCAACACAATTTTGGCATTTTACTGGGGCATACCCCATTTTTGCAATTTTTTGTGCTTTCAGCCTCCTTCCAGTCAGTGACAGGAATGGGCATGAAACCAATGCTGGATCCCAGAAACCTAACCATTTCTGAAAAGTAGACAAAATTCTGAATTCAGCAAGGGGTCATTTATGTAGATCCTACAAGGGTTTCCTACAGAAAATAACAGCTGAAAAAGAAAAATATTGAAATTGAGGTGAAAAAAACATCAATTTTTCTCTACGTTTTACTCTGTAACTTTTCCCTGCAATGTCAGATTATGGAAAGCAATATACTGTTACGTCTGCTGGACTTCTCTGGTTGTGGGGATATATAGGGCTTGTAGGTTCATCAAGAACCCGAGGAACCCAGAGCCAATAAATGAGCTGCACCCTGCAGTGCGTTTTCATTCTATACCGGGTATATAGCAATTCATTTGCTGAAATATAAAGAGTAAAAAATTGCTATCAAGAAAACCTTTGCATTTCCGAAAAGGGCACAAGATAAGGTGCTGAGGAGCAGTGGTTATTTGCACATCTCTGAATTCCGGGGTGACCATACAAGCATGTGAATTATAGGGAATTTCTCAAATAGATGTCTTTTTTACACACTCTCCTATATTTGGAAGGAAAAAATGTAGAGAAAGACAAGGGGCAATAGCACTTGTTTTGCTAATCTATGTTCCCCCAAGTCTCCCAATAAAAATGATACCTCACTTGTGTGGGTAGGCCTAGCGCCCGCGACAGGAAACCCCCCAAAGCGCAACGTGGACACATCCAAAATTTTGGGAGAAAACAGAGGTGTTTTTTGCGAAGTGCCTACCTGTAGATTTTGGCCTCTAGCTCAGCCGGCACCTAGGGAAACCTACCAAACCTGTGCATTTCTGAAAACTAGAGACCTAGGGGAATCCAAGGAGGGGTGACTTGCGGGGCTCGGACCAGGTTCTGTTACCCAGAATCCTTTGCAAACCTCAAAATTTGGCTAAAAAAACACATGTTCCTCACATTTCTGTGGCAGAAAGTTCTGGAATCTGAGAGGAGCTACAAATTTCCTTCCACCCAGCGTTCCCCCAAGTCTCCCGATAAAAATGATCTCACTTGCGTGGGTAGGCCTAGCGCAGGCGACAGGAAACACCCCAAAGCGCAACGTGGACACATCCCATTTTTTGAAAGAAAACAGTGCCTACCTGTGGATTTTGGCCTGTAGCTCACCCGGCACCTAGGGAAACCTACCAAACCTGTGCATTTCTGAAAACTAGAGACCTAGGGGAATCCAAGATGGGGTGACTTGCGGGGCTCGGACCAGGTTCTGTTACCCAGAATCCTTTGCAAACCTCAAAATGTGGCTAAAAAAACACATGTTCCTCACATTTCTGTGGCAGAAAGTTCTGGAATCTGAGAGGAGCCACAAATTTCCTTCCACCCAGCGTTCCCCTAAGTCTCTCAATAAAAATGGTACCTCACTTCTGTGGGTAGGCCTAGCGCCCACGAAAGGAAATGGCCAAAACACAACGTGGACATAACATATTTTTTCACAGAAAACAGAGGTGTTTTTTGCAAAGTGCCTACCTGTGGAGTTTGGCCTCTAGCTCAGCCGGCCCCGGGAGGGGGGGGGGGCAGAAATGCCCTAAAATAAATTTGCTCCCCCCCCCCCACCCCCCGGGAGCGACCCTTGCCTAAGGGGTCGCTCCCCCTGCGTGACATTGGCGCCAAAAAACAAATCCCAGGTGCCTAGTGGTTTCTGCCCCCTTGGGGGAAGATTGACCTAAAATCTGCCAATCTGCCCCCAAGGGGGGCAGAAATGGCCTAAATACAATTTGCCCCCCAGGGGAGCGACCCTTGCCTGATGGGTCGCTCCCCATCTCGAAAAAAACAAACAAACAAAAAAAAAACACAACAAAAAAATTTGCCCTGGTGCCCTGAGGGTTCTGCCCCCCCCCCCTGGGGGCAGTTCGGCCTAATAATAGGCCGATCTGCCCCCAGGGGGGGCAGAAATGGCCTAAAATAAATTTGCCCCCCCAGCCCCCACCCCCCCCGGGAGCGACCCTTGCCTACGGGGTCGTTCCCCCTGCGTGACATTGGCGCCAAAAATCAAATCCCAGGTGCCTAGTGGTTTCTGCCCCCTTGGGGGCAGATTGACCTAAAATCTGCCCCCAAGGGGGGCAGAAATGGCCTAAATACAATTTGCCCCCCAGGGGAGCGACCCTTGCCTGATGGGTCGCTCCCCATCTCGAAAAAAACAAACAAACAAAAAAAAACAACACAACAAAAAAATTTGCCCTGGTGCCCTGAGGGTTCTGCCCCCCCTGGGGGCAGTTCGGCCTAATAATAGGCCGATCTGCCCCCAGGGGGGGCAGAAATGGCCTAAAATAAATTTGCCCCCCCCCCCCCCCCCCAGCCCCCCCTCGTCTCCCCGGGAGCGACCCTTGCCTACGGGGTCGCTCCCCCTGCGTGACATTGGCGCCAAAAAACAAATCCCCGGTGCCTAGTGGTTTCTGCCCCCTTGGGGGCAGATTGACCTAAAATCGGCCAATCTGCCCCCAAGGGGGGCAGAAATGGCCTAAATACAATTTGCCCCCCAGGGGAGCGACCCTTGCCTGATGGGTCGCTCCCCATCTCGAAAAAAAACAAACAAACAAAAAAAAAACAACACAACAAAAAAAAATGTCCTGGTGCCTAGAGGGTTCTGCCCCCCCTGGGGGAAGATCGGCCTAATAATAGGCCGATCTGCCCCCAGGGGGGGGCAGAAATGGCCTAAAATAAATTTGCCGCCCCCCCCCGGGAGCGACCCTTGCCTACGGGGTCGCTCCCCCTGCGTGACATTGGCGCCAAAAATCAAATCCCAGGTGCCTAGTGGTTTCTGCCCCCTTGGGGGCAGATTGACCTAAAATCTGCCAATCTGCCCCCAAGGGGGGCAGAAATGGCCTAAATACAATTTGCCCCCCAGGGGAGCGACCCTTGCCTGATGGGTCGCTCCCCATCTCGAAAAAAACAAACAAACAAAAAAAAAACACAACAAAAAAATTTGCCCTGGTGCCCTGAGGGTTCTGCCCCCCCCCCTGGGGGCAGTTCGGCCTAATAATAGGCCGATCTGCCCCCAGGGGGGGCAGAAATGGCCTAAAATAAATTTGCCCCCCCAGCCCCCACCCCCCCCGGGAGCGACCCTTGCCTACGGGGTCGTTCCCCCTGCGTGACATTGGCGCCAAAAATCAAATCCCAGGTGCCTAGTGGTTTCTGCCCCCTTGGGGGCAGATTGACCTAAAATCTGCCCCCAAGGGGGGCAGAAATGGCCTAAATACAATTTGCCCCCCAGGGGAGCGACCCTTGCCTGATGGGTCGCTCCCCATCTCGAAAAAAACAAACAAACAAAAAAAAACAACACAACAAAAAAATTTGCCCTGGTGCCCTGAGGGTTCTGCCCCCCCTGGGGGCAGTTCGGCCTAATAATAGGCCGATCTGCCCCCAGGGGGGGCAGAAATGGCCTAAAATAAATTTGCCCCCCCCCCCCCCCCCCAGCCCCCCCTCGTCTCCCCGGGAGCGACCCTTGCCTACGGGGTCGCTCCCCCCTGCGTGACATTGGCGCCAAAAAACAAATCCCCGGTGCCTAGTGGTTTCTGCCCCCTTGGGGGCAGATTGACCTAAAATCGGCCAATCTGCCCCCAAGGGGGGCAGAAATGGCCTAAATACAATTTGCCCCCCAGGGGAGCGACCCTTGCCTGATGGGTCGCTCCCCATCTCGAAAAAAACAAACAAACAAAAAAAAAACAACACAACAAAAAAAAATGTCCTGGTGCCTAGAGGGTTCTGCCCCCCCTGGGGGAAGATCGGCCTAATAATAGGCCGATCTGCCCCCAGGGGGGGGCAGAAATGGCCTAAAATAAATTTGCCGCCCCCCCCCGGGAGCGACCCTTGCCTACGGGGTCGCTCCCCCTGCGTGACATTGGCGCCAAAAATCAAATCCCAGGTGCCTAGTGGTTTCTGCCCCCTTGGGGGCAGATTGACCTAAAATCTGCCAATCTGCCCCCAAGGGGGGCAGAAATGGCCTAAATACAATTTGCCCCCCAGGGGAGCGACCCTTGCCTGATGGGTCGCTCCCCATCTCGAAAAAAACAAACAAACAAAAAAAAAAACACAACAAAAAAATTTGCCCTGGTGCCCTGAGGGTTCTGCCCCCCCTGGGGGCAGTTCGGCCTAATAATAGGCCGATCTGCCCCCAGGGGGGGCAGAAATGGCCTAAAATAAATTTGCCCCGCCCAGCCCCCCCCCCCCCCCCCCCCCCCCCCCGGGAGCGACCCTTGCCTACGGGGTCGCTCCCCCTGCGTGACATTGGCGCCAAAAAACAAATCCCCGGTGCCTAGTGGTTTCTGCCCCCTTGGGGGCAGATTGACCTAAAATCGGCCAATCTGCCCCCAAGGGGGGCAGAAATGGCCTAAATACAATTTGCCCCCCAGGGGAGCGACCCTTGCCTGATGGGTCGCTCCCCATCTCGGAAAAAAAAAAAAAAAAAAAAAAAAACACAACAAAAAAATGTGCCCTGGTGCCCTGAGGGTTCTGCCCCCCCCTGGGGGCAGTTCGGCCTAATAATAGGCCGATCTGCCCCCAGGGGGGGCAGAAATGGCCTAAAATAAATTCCCCCCCCAGCCCCCACCCCTCCCGGGAGCGACCCTTGCCTACGGGGTCGCTCCCCCTGCGTGACATTGGCGCCACAAAACAAATCCCCGGTGCCTAGTGGTTTCTGCCCCCTTGGGGGCAGATTGACCTAAAATCGGCCAATCTGCCCCCAGGGGGGCAGAAATGGCCTAAATACAATTTGCCCCCCAAGGGGAGCGACCCTTGCCTGATGGGTCGCTCCCCATCTCTAAAAAAACAAACAAACAAACAAAAAAAAAATTGCCGTGGCGCCTAGAGGTTTCTGCCCCCCCCTGGGGGGCAGATCAGCCTAATATTAGGCCGATCTGCCCCCGGGGGGGGCAGAAATGGCCTAAAATAAATTTGCCCCCCCCCAACCCCCACCCCACCCGGGAGCGACCCTTGCCTATGGGGTCGCTCCCCCTGCGTGACATTGGCGCCACAAAACAAATCCTCGGTGCCTAGTGGTTTCTGCCCCCTTGGGGGCAGATTGACCTAAAATCGGCCAATCTGCCCCCAGGGGGGCAGAAATGGTCTAAATACAATTTGCCCCCCAGGGGAGCGACCCTTGCCTGATGGGTTGCTCCCCATCTATAAAAAAAGAAACAACAAAAAAAAAAACACAAAAAAAAAATTTGCCCTGGCGCCTAGAGGTTTCTGCCCCCCTTGGGGGCAGATCGGCCTAATAATAGGCCGATCTGCCTCCAGGGGGGGCAGAAATGGCCTAAAATAAATTGCCCTCCCCCCCAGGGAGCGACCCTTGCCTAAGGGGTCGCTCCCTTTGCGTGAAATTCACGCAAAGAAAAAATTCCCTGGTGTCTAGTGGTTTCTACCCCCCTTGGGGGCAGATTGGCCTCATCAAAATAGGCCAATCTGCCCCCAAGGGGGGCAGAAATGGCCAAAATATAATTTTCCCCCTTCTCAAAAAAATGCCCCCCCTGGGAGCGACCCTTGCCCAAGGGGTCGCTCCCTTTTGTCTGTTTCAATAAAAAAAAAAAAAATCCCTGGTGTCTAGTGGGGTTTCAAAAGCCGGATTGCAAGCAATCCGGCTTTTGAAACCCTCGGACGGACTTCAAAGGGAAGGAAATACTTTTCCTTCCCTTTGAAGCCCCTCCGGGCCTCCCAAGTGATTGAAAAAGAAATGCTTTTGCATTTCTTTTTCAATCGCGCTGGAAGCAGAGCTTCCAGCGCGACTAGGGAGGCCCCCTGTGACAAATCAGCGCGCGCTCGCGCGCTGACGTCACAGGGGGGGGGTGGGGGGGGGTCGGGGGTGGAAGGGGAAGGTCTTCCCCTTCCATCCCGACTTGGGGGGGGGGGAAGGGGGGTGCACGGGGGGCGCGCTAGCGCGCCCCCAAGTTCCCCTGTGCCATGGACGAGATGATCTCGTCCAAGGCACAGGGGAACTGTAGCCTTGGACGAGATCATCTCGTCCAAGGCACAGAACCGGTTAAACTAACAATATTACTCATCTCATTCACATGGTAAATCCTAGGGAATACTAAAGCAATTTAACAGGAACCCACCTAATTAAGCAATAGGTTAAAATAGGCATACTTACCACACGCATAATAAATTCTTCTTAGTATTGATTCTCCACCAACCAGAAGTTCATAACTAAACAGCATGGTTTCTTTCACATTCACTTCTTACCACAAACTCTTTTGTGAGTTTATGCCACACCATATGTGATTCACCCTTTCTTTAATGCTGTAGTCTCAAACTTGGATGCAAATTTGATGCCCTAACATTTTAGACAGCCGTAATCTGTTCTAATTTTTCTTTCATCCTTCCCGTCTTTTAAACTGTTCACTCTCCTCTAATTATATTTTTTAATAAATTCACATTCCCCTTCACTCAAATTACATATGTACCCCCTTTTATTATGCTGGTTAGTTAGTGCATTTGAATTCAAATAGTTAATATAGTTCATTGAAGACCCAGTACCTCAAGAAATCCAAAGGTGTTCAAGCAAAGCGTTAAAATCCAATAGGTACAACAACAAAAAATCTTGCTTATCAAATCTCGAACCAAACATTATATTCTAATCTGTAGAAAATTGGCAGTTAATATGTTGATCCTTCATTCACACAGGCAGGTAGAAACGTGCACACAAAACAGTTTGCAACTGCCATGATATTCACATATTCTTTCAATAAAAGTGCATAAATGTTACTCCCAAAGTTACTTACAAAATCGTTCCCTGTGTGTCAGTTTATTATGTTCAAGTTTATTATGAACTGTAGTTAATTCAACTTGTGATGAAACATATACAACCTGGGGAATAAGACACAACAGTAGATCAGTTAAATCTATTGATATCAGTGTGTGTAAAATCATACTAACAATTTTACAGCATCTGCTGTAAACTATTTCTATTGAGATAAAGAACAAACATGAAAAGATTTTAGGACTTAAATATTAGTCTTCAAGTTTTTTCTAAAAACAATGTTTTCTTTTTATAAAAAAAAAATAGACTTCAGAGTTTTTTTTGTCATAGATTCAAGATGCTGTTTCTTCGTTTGGATACTTTGGTGATTGTGAAAGCAATATTTTCGATCAGAATTCAAAATCTTGGTTTCAGATTGTAACAACTATCAGGATTTATGAAACTCCAAAGTGGTGATTCTTCTTCTAGTTTATTTTCATAGATGAACTGGCAGCAGTTTGTGAGACTATAGACTCACACATCTGACTCCTTCTGCTCTTCCTTTTCTTCTTCTTCTTCAGACACAGATGTCAGATATGCCCACTTAAGTGATATATACTTTATATTTGGGATTCTTTTTCTTGATGGTCGCTTATCAATAGTCGATTTGATGTCACTATTCTTAGAATCAATTTCAATTATTAGTTTTTTTCTGAGTGACTCTGATCTTTAATTCTCCCAGTGTCTCCTCTTGCAAGTTATTTTTCCTTATTTACGCTATTTACCTCCTTGAAGCACTTTCTCAGCTTTTGATTCTTCATTTGTGACTACTGCTAAATCTTCTTCGCTCACAGCGGAACTTGATCTTCGATCAACGTCAGTAACTCACCTTACTGTGAATTGCTTCTTTCCCTTGGGGATTCTTGAAACTTCAAATTTCAGGCAGAGCTTTTCATTAACTGGATAAGAGATGTTGTTTTCTTGTTGTTCGCAACTTTGTAACCAGCATCACTAACTTCAGCAGTTTCAGGATTCACTTCTCCTTCTGGATCCATGCTGCAAACTTGAGCTTGACTCTGTGAATCAGTAGTTTTCACCACTTTTTCATCCGTTGTCTTCACTGTTGTTGTGTGAGCCATGTGGATCTGATGCAGGATTCCAGCACACTTCACAGCAGTATTTGCTACAAGCCTAACCTGATGAGGCCCGTCCCGCTTGTTTCTAAACAGCTTTTGCAAACCTACCTCTTAATCAGAATGCAATCACCTGGTTATAATGTATGACCCAGAATTTAATTTGTCTGTGCTGTTGGCAAATTCTCTTGATGAGATGCCGAATTCACAACATCAGCAAACGTCTGCAGCAATTGAAGATGATATAATCAGGTATTCCTGAAGAAATTTATGTAACCTTCATAGCTCCACCCATCAACACTTCAAGAGGTGATAGAACAGTTGTTTAGTTTGAAGTGCTTCTAATACTTATGAGATCAAGAGGAAGGGCATCAGGCTTATGATGTGTGGAGGCACTCATTTTGGACAGCCTATTTTTGATGGTGTGTTCGTACTATCAACCATTCCTGATGATTGTGGATTATAACTACAGTGGAACTTCGGTTCACTTTGAAGTGCAGTACATAGTAACTGTAGGATCTCATTTTTATAATTAGTTCTGTGATATGTTGTAATAGATTGTGGCAAGCTAAATTGTGGTATTAATTCTCAAAACAAGAGTTTCTCTGGCAAGTAATACTTCTCTGCCCCAAGTCTTCAACTACAATTCTGAATTTTATATTATACCAATATTTTCTATAGGTCCAGATCATCACATCCCTATCCATATGTGTATGGCCATGCAGATAATGAGCCAAGAACGTAACATGATCAGGAGTAACCCACAGAGCATTAAAGTATATCTAACAACCAGCCATTTCACACTTCTTTATTTCATCTTCTGGCACTTCCTCCTGGAAGTCCCTCAGTTCAGTTGGTGTTTTCCTTATTGGACGAAACAAAAACAATTGACATTATTTGCATTCTCAATAGTTCTGTACTTATTTAATCTCACAATTATATTTTTAGATGCACAGTATTAGACCACTTGATCTGCATAATTTGTTCCCATTGTGACTGTGTCATAACCAGCGTTGTGTGCTGTGCATTTGACCACTGGTATTTCTTTATGTTGTTCTATTGCTTATAAAAGATCAAGAATGTAGGAACTATTCTTGAGGGGAGTACCAGTGGATGTCATAAAGCCCCTTTGTGACCATAGCTGGCCAAAATTGTGTTACAATCCAAATCCTTATTGGCTATCTGCATAAATTGTCACACTCAAGTAATCTGCAAGGCTGCAAACGCTTGTCAGAGCAATCAACTCTGCCACTTTTGCTGAAGTTAGGTCAGACAAGTAAGATGCTTAGATGACTTCAGAAATGGAAAAGACTGCATCAGCAGCTTTTAATGCTCCTTGATGGTCTCTGCCAGCAGCCATATACAAACAAAGTCTGATCAGCGATTTCAAAGGGAATGTTTTTGATGTGTGGTCAGGGCACACAGTTCTGTCACATTAACATAGTCATCATCAGGGTCTTCATAATCATCATTGTCTGGAATCTGCAACAGCGTTGCAGGATTTAAAATATTGCACCTCTTGATTAAAATACTTTCAGATGTTAATATTGTCTACTGATATCTTTTGAGGGGGCTGTTTGTCAAATATTGAGTTCTGGTGCGAGTTAACAATATTTCAACACAATGAGGTTCAAGCACACTAAGTGTATGACCTATAAAAATCCCTTTCCTCTGTTCTGTTGCAAGGCAAACAGCTGCAAACGGCTTCAGATAGCCTGGAAGAGCTACTGCTGTTGCATCTAATGTACTAGACGAGTAAGCAACAGGTTCCATTGTTCCTCTGTGTTAGCATTGATAGTGCACACCTGTTCTTGTGACAAAAGAGATAAAACTCACTCTCATAATTGGGCCTTTCAAAGGGGTCCACACTGCTATGATTTTCTCTTAATTCTCAGAATGTATTTGTCATCAAATGGTACTTGATCCTTTAACATTACTGCAAGTAAGACATATTAAAGACTTCATACTCAGGGGGGAGTTTCTAATTCATGGACAACAGTAGCCAGCTAATCCTAGAAACACCCTCACCACCTCCTGGGTAGTTGCAGGATTCGTCTTTGGATTGCAGAAATGCTTTAAAAAAAATAAAAAAATAAAAACTTTCCTTGCACATTTCTCAATATGGTGAACAGGATAAATCACTTCCTATTTACAGTACTGCATGCTTGGGGATGAGTTATTGACAGTATACCAATCTGCATTTACAGGAAATTTAAACAATATCACATCTGGGTTTGGTACCACAGAAAAACATGGGGCTACAGTTTATTTTTTTAGGGTCCTGCAGTATCTTCCAACTTACCAGTCTGAAGAGGTGCAAGGACTACAAAGCACTTCCTCTGGGATGCATTATTCTATCATTTTATTTATTTTGGAGATTAATTTCTAAAAGAGATTGGCTATCCTCATGCAGTGGAATAGAAAAGAACACTTGGCATTAGTCATTGACTGTATTCCATTGTGCCTCTACAGGAAATTTAAACAATATTACATCTGGATTTGGTACAGCAGGACTACAAGGGGCTACAGTTCAATTAACTTTTGTAAGGTCCTGCACTATCCTCCACTTATCACTCAGAAGAGCTGCAAGGACTACCAACAAGCACCTCCTCTAGGATGCCTTATTCTATCATTTTTTCTTTGACAGGCTTCATTCTTTCTTCTTCTCATGAAGGTTTATATTGCTGAAATCTGAGGTAAACTGCATTTAGTTTGACATTAATGTTAACTGGTTCTGCACTTTTTATTAGTCCTATCTGTTTTCCTGTAAAATCCCATACCAATTCTGTGACAGTATGTTTGAGATCAAGAGACAGGTTGTCTTTTGTAGGAACAAGGAACAGCTGAACTCTTGATTCTTGTGATTGTATTTGAAAAACTGTATCTTCATCTTGGCTTTTAATTGTGACACCATCGAGTGTGCAATAAATCATACAATTATTTTTTCCGCCTCATTGATTAACAGGACTTTATCACACAATATGAACTAAGGACTATTTCCATTGATCCTATTTTTCACAAGGACATCTGCTGTAGCCCAGTAAATAATCTCTCTGTTGCTAATGCCTATAATGTGGCCTCTTTTCCCAAGAGGGGTAGGTTTGGAACCACCAGTACCAATCAGAAATGATGCAGGGTGACCATTCACTATCTACATATGGGCCACTCTGGTCTACTTCTAGGACGGCACCAAGAATGCAGTCCTCTTCCCACCTCAGGCATAGTCACTATGAGTTTGTTTCTGTGGAAAGCTAAGGAAATCATTACTCAGAGTCAATGGATTCTGTTGGTACCCAGTTTGCTTTCTGCATTGGATTTGTGTTTTGTTGCATTTGGCCACAACTTTATTCTGTATATGGTATTTTCTCTGAATCTGCTTTGTTTGTGCAGTCATCAACTTCTCCTTAGCCTTGTTTTGCTTTGCGTTGAAGCAATTGCTATGATATTTTGGCACACCTTCAGTATCTTGTAAATACTTTTAGTCTGCCAACACATTACACGCTGCTGAATATGAGAATTAAACCATGGACGCAAATCCAAAACAAAATCTAACACCTTTTTAAAGCTGCTTACCTCCACTGTGCTTGCATACGCCTTTCATCATAGGCATGCACTGACTCTTTCAGCTTGTGTAGCTCATTATTGTTGTCCAATTTACTTCTTTTTCTGATGCTGTTTTGTGAAAGCTGAATCACCGCTCTGGATTTCTCCATAACTACTTCTGCTGGAGCATTGGTGGGTAGACCTATAGCTGGTTCTTCAGTTGGCCAAACACTAGCAGCCTTGAACTCTGCCCATAAATCACTAGGAACTACACCTTTTATGTATCAAAATCAATCCAAAGCACCTTAGAAACTTTCGCCAACTTATGATTCTCTGTACGCCACTTGTCAGATGCTTCTCTTAATTTTAGAAAACTTGTCGTAGAGGCATAGAGATCACCCCTCTTCCAAGGCACAGTCACATAATTCTCTCCATGTACTTCTATTAAGGGAAATTCTGCCACTGCTTCTATATCACTCATGATCCCTCATGATCACTTTTTCTCTCTTCGCAACCTCATTGTTTTTGTTTTTAGTACCAGTTCCCTTCCTCCATTGTATTCCCTCAAATCTCTCCAATCCTTGATGCGCTCAACTAATTCTTTAATTTGAGCTTGCAAAAGTGGCTAGACTAATTTTCACTATTTCTATAACATCTAAATCAATTCTGTAAATCCTGTGTAAGCCTTTAGAACACCTTGTTCTTCTGCTAAAGCCTCAACATTGTGATTCATTTGACCACCTTGGTGCTTCTCTGAACATATTTCATGCATATTCATGCATATTTCATGCACATTACATTATTCTATTTAAATCATATGTTCCCTGAACATTTTCTCCAAATTGAATCTTTGAGTACAATATTCATTTTCCTCACTCTGGGAAGAGTAGTGGGCACAGTAGAGGCCGTAGGTGCAGTAACAGGTACAGCAGTATAACTAGTTGGCAGAGCAGCAGTAATACTAGTACTAGGTAAAGCTATCAATGTCTGGAGGAGCACTTTCTCTCACAGCTGTTAGCCCACTAGCTACTGCACTTGACTTCAGTCACTGTGCACTTGTTCCCGGTTCACCTACTGCACCAATATCAGGTACAGGTGTCTCTGCTCATGTCTGAATACAATATGTATGAGGAAGAGGTTAACGATCCAAAGGATAATTTAAACAATAACCATCCCCATCCTTTTCTTTTTCTTGTTTCTTTCTGTCACTTTCAGACCCATTAATTTTCTTTCTGTCCATTGTCTCATAAACTATTGTGGGGACAACTCTTATTATTCCTTCTACCATGTCTTCCCTCCAAGCTCTTTCCTGAATGCCTCACTTTCTAACTGCTGACTAAATGAGCTTTTAAACTTACTTCATTTTCTAGCTTAGTCTTATTTGGTACCCTTTACTCAATGCTTCTAATTGTGTGGGTCTACGTAGAGGCTTTATCTTATTTGTTTTATGTCTCTGGAAATCTAGATGTCATGTAGTAAAAGTACCTTCTAAAGGAAATTGTAGGTCTTTGTCACCAGAACTATACACATGCCAATCTCATATCCATGCATAGATCCCGACACCTGTCATCATTGCATATGCAGACAAGCCTTCTGGAGGAATCTTCTCTCCCTGCACTGCAGGTACACTAGGAACCTTAGGCTTTTTCCAGTTATCCTCACTCAAAATAATTTAAAATCCACTCAAAACATATAAATGAAAATCCACCAATCCCAGCATGATGATGTAGAACAGTGGTTCCCAACCTTTTGACTTCTGTGAACCCCCACTTTTTCATTACTGGAACCCAGGGACCCCCTCTGAATCATTATTGGAATTCGGGGAATCCCCCACTGAGTTATTACTGAAAGCTGGGGACAATATATGTTAATACATTTTATTTTTCTAAGCAGTTGCTGACCCCATGATGAGGCTTTTCGGGTCCCCAGGGGTCCCCTGACCACAGGTTGAGAACCACTGATGTAGAAAGTTAACCAATCACATTGTAGCTTCGGCAGCAACCAACCAATGACAGTGCAACTCCATGGTGACGTCTCACCAATTCTAGCATGACTCATCTGTTGGCAAACCAATTGCACCGTGACTTTTCCATGAATGGTAAATGATACACAGCTTTTTACTATCACAGAACACACACAAATAAACAAATTAATTTGTTTCTGCTTAACCTAAACAAGAGATAATCAGCAAGTTAGATTAAGAAAACCTCACTGACAGTAAAAATAGGATTAGTACCTTTGTGGCACTTTAAAAAAATAAAAAAATCGCACAAAAGCAAACCATTCCAGTGGCAATCCACCTTTGATTAGTGTACTTGTTCCCATAAAGAGCAGGTGACATCAACCCAGGTTAAGCACACAAACCCTGGAAGGAAACTTGTTAATTCCAGGAAATGTGTATTCAGTGTGAATGCGACCTCTCCGGAATCACAGTACCTCTTTGTAGACAAATTGAACAATAATATCTTGCGGTCTTAAGAATATGACAAATTCGATTACCCTTAATCATCAAAATGCAATGGTAACAAAATCAAATTGCAACTCACACATATAACAAGTACTCAAACCAACAAAGAATCAATAGCGCAGAACCAAAGATCGCACATGCAATATAAAAATCCATTACTCATCGTGAACCACACTCTTAACTACACATCCCATAATGAATCACTAGCATACTGAACACTCTTAATCTCAGGAATCATTCCACCCTGCTAATACAATCCCCTTTTCTCAGGAACAGCACTAAAGCCTCAGGAACTCAGCAATTAATCCAAAGGTGAACTTGAATATAGACAAGAGCCCCAACCACGGGCAGGGTAAAAAGAAGCATCCCTAAAATCTATATATCTCAAAAGCATGCCAAGTGGTTGGGTAGACTTGAAACAGTGTTAACTTCAATTTTATTAGCCAGTGTTTCAATAAGATACAAATCAGAATATCAAAAATTAAGTCAAAAAAGAAAGTACTGACTCAGTAGTTGAGTTCTAGGGTGGAATTAGAAAAAACGTTAATATTTATTACAAAAATTCCAAAGGTTCAATACAGAATAAAGGAATGCAGAGGCCATCTGCTAGATAAAGTCAACTGCCATGAAGGCAATCAGTACAGAATTCAGAACAGTGGCAAAATCAAACAAAATGGATATTGGTTCATCCTCTCTCACCTAATTTCATCCAGAGATGTCAGAACAAACTAGTTTGATAAACAGTGAACCTCTGTGAATGAATGCAATACTGCATGCAAGAGGAAGATCCGTGAAAAATTTAACATTAGTCCGCCCATATTATAAGAATTATCCTCAAGAACAGTGCCATTCAGAAACTTAAAAAAAAGCTGAAATAAACAAACATTACTTGCTTGACGTGCCCTGTTTCACAGGTAGGAAAACCCAGTTTCTTCAAGCAGTGGAGACTATTTTTAAAATTGTGTCAAACATAGGGAAAAAGTAAATTTGCCCACTTTCTTTAGAAATATATCGCAGATAGAGTATCCCTAATTCAACATATGAAGTAGGCGTTTCGGGCTATAAGGATGTAGGCAGGCTTCAAGTAGAAGAGAATAGGGTGCCTAAACACCTCCTGGGCATTCAGTTGTGCAGCTCACACTTCCATCTAGAACTGCAATTAGATTATGTAGAGGGTGTTATAAAATTGGCTGCTTTATTACTTTAGGCTTCAATCTGGAGTAATGATCAAGCTTCTTTGAATAAAGAGATTAACAAAGATTGCCTTACCTGTAAACTTGGGGATAGAATTCGCTGATTCCACTATTAGGGACTTTTTTGCTCTTGAGCAGCCATCTTTTTTCTGTAATTCTAAAAAATTTGAAAAGAAGGATAAAAGGTGGATCACGGGGTGTTTATTGAACGCAACAAAGACTGAGAGTGGAAAAAAGGAACCAATTAATGCAACTGTACAGGAATTGAGTATGAGCATTAGGTGTAGAGCCTTATATTGACCTGATTCCCCATTCTTGGAAACAGATGCTTGTGACCTGGTTCAGACTAAGCTCCATCAGATGGATACTTAAGTATCCTCAAGGCCAGTACGAGACAGCAAGTATTTGTAATTGCTTCTGTGATTAAGTATCCCCCCATACATTATTAAATATTTTATTTTTTTGTATGTTTTATCAGCCATTTTCAAAGAAAGGTTTAGTGCAATCTCCAAGAGATATAATTTTAATAAATGGAGGCTCGCTTTGATTTATTTGTAAGTATTGAATTGCCTGAGGATTGTTGGATTTTTTTTTTTTTTTTAAATCAGCTGTTGGACGCTGTAAATCGTTACTCTCTTGACCTGCTTTCAAAAATGGGTATGATCATATGGTTCAGTTCTATAATGAATGTCAGTTCTTTCAATTTTTCATAATTGGATTTGATGGTTTTGTGGTCTAAAGTTTTTTGTCCTTTTTTTAAGCCAAAATTTGTATTCAGTGTTTTTTTATATTATTTGTTAATGTCTGTACTTTGATTTTTTTTATGCTTATCTTTGAATTGATTGAATAAAAAAGAGTTGAATTTTAGGCTTTGATTGACTTGCTTAACCACATGAAGCAGAAATAACAAACAGTGAATGTAAAAAGATGACTTTGAGGCCTAATGAGCCTGCACTTTAACAGGTCATACTAAAATCTTTTCAAAGACAGTATGTCCATGTCTGTGTACAAATATGAAATGAAGTGTAGTTTATTATGAACTGATATTATTGATTAATACATAAAAGCTCTCACCCTACTTTGAATATGGAAGAAGAGGCAAAGCTGAATATATATGATGAGAATAGAGCTATAGTATGAATACATTTCTCAATGGAGTAAACACCATGAAACCAAAAAAACTGTAACAAACTGTCAACTACCCTAACACTGGAAAGTTACTTGGCCAGCAGAAGATAATTGGCTAATAATAAAACATACATTGAAATGTAATTAATAAATGATCTTATCAGTAAACATAACCTGAGTGAATGGAGTTTTGATTAATGTGCCTGGAGTTCTATTACAGATTAAGACTGGTGGAACAAACCAACAGTTTTTGGCCATTTCTTTTTGATAAATAACATGAAATGTAAATATGTGTTTATATTTGTAACCTAGAACAAAAGATGTGTACAAGTTATTTTCAGCCGTGAGAAAGTCCTATTTGGTAAGAAACGTGTTGCAGGAAAATTGACTGTAATTACTGTTTTTATCCCTGTTCTCTTTGGATAGAAAAATATCAATAAAGAAATACAAATCAGAATAATTTCAAGACTTCTCGAAAATATTATGCCTTTGCTGGAGTCATGTTGGCTTAACAAGAACTGAAAGTGTATGACTTTTGCTGAGTGCACACAAACGTGTTTAATATGTGGATTTATTCTGACACGTGCCAGCATTTGGGGATCTGTAGTAGCTGACGCTAAATCACTGCACCAGTATTGACTACATATTAGGAGTACGGACATACAGTGTGTTAAATATAATAGTGTAGCTACTTTTGTACTGCACAACATTGTTGCCAGCATGCTCTCATGGCAAGGCTAGAAGATTCGAGTCCTTCATGGAAGGTAAGTATTACTTCCATATTCCACATCCCTGTGAGCAAGGGATTGGTTCCTGTAGTGGCTGCTGAATTGCTGGCCTTATTATTTGATATTGTAATGACTGGAGGTGGGAAGAGGAGGGACTTTGAAGGGGTGACATGAGGAAAGGAGGCAGAGGTAGAGTGCCAATTTTTATTTTTGTGCAATACCCATTTGAAATACTTATTTTGCTTGTTAGTACATGCCCAACTCCGACACCTGCATAATCCTTCATTTGATTATTGTATGTCCTTTTTATGGATATTTTGCTAGAAAGCTTCAAATTACTCATTATTCAAATGCTTTCAGGCTTCTAAGTGCTCTCAGCTGGCAAGAGAACACAGCTGGCTTGCTTGAGCAAGTCGAACATGAGTGAAACTGAAGGTGACTTGCTTGTTAAAATTGGTTACAGTTTTTTGTTTATTATTTACAAAAAGAAAATACTTGATAGATTACACTGCAATGTAAAGTTTGTTTGCTTGGAGATTAGGACGAATGCCTCAGTGAAAATAAATAATAGCTTTGTTGTGAGGAAATGGCATTTTTCAGGGTCACTTCCACTTTTGCCCCACATTTTGACTATTGGGTACTGGTCTAATGACTCTTAAGAGTGCACTTAAGCAGCTAACCAGACCTCAGCGCCAGTGTCCTGAGCCTTAAAGGTATATATTTCTGTGGCTTATACCCAATTGGCTTACATTAATTATATTCCCTATTATATGGTACCAATATATGGTGCAACTCAAAAGTTGCACCTGAGACAGCTGGCCTGGGATAGTCATTGCAGTGCAGTATGGCCACCCAAGACGTAGACTAGTTGCTGTTAAGTGGAACCCCTGGTTTAGCTGTGACTGGAGACCAGTAGACCAGTGGTAACTGGTTTTTGACTGGACTTCACCTGGATTTGGAGGGATATCGGCCTCTGTGGCCAAAGTCGCCCAACCATGTTTGTGGACCTAGACGTGGCCCCAGAAAGTCCACCATTGATTGGATCAGCATCCTGTATCCCTTGCACAAAGACCAGTCCATTGATGTCTATGGTGGTTTGTCTATAGATCCTGGAACTGGACTGAGACCACTTTAATTGCAAGGAGACTGTCCTGTAAAGCTGTATTGGGGCCCCTCTGACTTGCTTCCTGTCAGAGCTGGTCACCCAAAGCGGGTCGGAGCACCATACCATAACTTTATAGAACTTTTTCAAATTAACCGTCAACTGCTGTAGTTGCCAAAGCTTGCTTGCTTTTTGAACTGAAAGCAGTGATTTATGATTTGTTTAATAATGTATATCTTTCAAACACTCTGGTGGATTTTGTTCGTTTTGGTGTCTAAAATATGAAAAGTCATAAAATAAGACCTATTTTTACAAATTGGTTTTAGATTTCCTTTGTGTCTTGTTTCTTTCTTAATAACTTGTTTTGATACTTCTAAATGCTTTGCACTTGTTCCAGTGTCAAAGCCTGACTGCTCGAAGCCACAGCCATCAAGGGGTTGAGCTAAGGTTTTTAAAAGTGAGCCTGACTGTACCCAAGACTCGTTTGTGAATTTATTACACAGTGAGGACACACACCATATAATATACTGCATTTCTGCAAGCATTGCAACTTCTCTGTTCGAAGTGCAGTTGAAAGCAGCAAGTTATGAGTCAAAACCAATAAGACATTTGTTGTGGAATACTTAGGGTTAGTTTACACTGTGAATAAACTGGTATTTTACCACTGTACCAGATTGAGTGATTTTCACGAGCACTAGCTTCTGAGTTTTCAAATGCAATATTATGGAATTAATTTGTATTTATAATCTTTTTTTAACTTGGTTCTGTTGTCATTCTTTGTTATTGAATTAGCTCTGTCACTTGAACATCAGTTCGCTGTGCATCTTAAACCAATTTGGACCCACATTTTGGGATGTAAGATGTTAAAATGATCTTGAGTTTGACATGCTTTCACGTGCTTCGTTTAGGGGTCAGGTGTACATACATTGGGATTCACTAAAAGTGGTTGCACTTTGCGAACAGACTTTCAGCGAATCCAACGGTATTTTGCAAACTGACCCATGTACTACTATGTCATTTCACAAAATACTGATTCGCAGTGGGTTGCTATTGGACCTACCTCATCAATATTAATGTGCTAGGCTGCAAATTAGGATCCACTACAATGTGCTGCCCTCACAGGGATGGTGGCCTGTTGGGTCATCAGACTACTGTGTCTGTGATTGCTATTAAATAAAGTAATTTTTTTATTTTTATGCAGCCTGTTTTTCTTAAAGGAAAATTGGACGTGTTACAAAAAAAAAAGATACGTTTGTAGAACTATATTTTAAGAATAGTTGGTGGTCCCATGGATCACTGCCTATTCATGAAAAATGTTTTTGGGGTAATTATTAAAGAAGAAAGCGGTCCCCTAGAGACCCATTCCCATTTGTGAACAGTTTACAGCCTCCTTTGAGGTGTGCGTTAAATATTTGTTTTGAAACCATATTTTGTTAGCAAAGCATTAATACATATCATAAAAAAATGCTATTTGCAAGGGGCGCTCTAAACATGCCCCTTCAAAATATTAATTGCTCATGATTTCCTAAACCCATTTAGCAATTCGGTAACCTGGTAAAATAATTGTACAAATAGTTTTTCTGCTGTTCTATGCTTTTAGTAAAGTATCTATCACTCAGTGCGCAGTAGAGCATGAGATTGTAGAGAACAGCCATGTAGGGAGGGCCCTGTTAGTGTTGCTCAGTTCAAGGCTGCACAATGGCGAGGAGAGCAAGTGATCCGCTGTTTATTTTGCACTTGAGGAACATGGTTAAGAACATGATACGACCATAATTTTCCTTAAACATTGTGGCCTATTCTTTTGTTTAATTTCAGTTTTGGAAGCTAGTATTTTTCGTCTCTTGTTACTTATTTACACGTTGATCTAAAAATTGTAACAAGTGGACAACATATGACCTCCATCTTCTTAATCCGTCGTGCTCGGCACTATGCGTGGTCTGTACCTGTAGATTACACATATCTTTCCAGGGCGCCTGCACAGAGGAGACTCTTGCAGGTTTCAGTGCTTGCCTTGGAGCTGGAACTATGTGTGTAGCTCCTGCATTTTCACAATTGTTATTGTGATGTGAATGTTATGGGTCAACATAATCCGGATTTGACCAGTCCATTCTGACAAGTGTTCCACACCATTGTCTTTAATTGCTATTTATTTACCTCCTGCTATTCCTATGCACTTAAAAGTGGATGAGAGTCTCCATGGTATTGGATGAGATTGCTTAATTTTTTTGCTTTGTGTTTATGTGCACACCCCGACAAAGCATGCCAACCAAGCTAAAAGAATTGGCAGTCGCATGATGCCTGTCTGTTGTTTTGTCTAGTTGTTCTCCAAAATATAAGGCAGAAATTCTACCAGTTCCATTCCTGGTGAGTGTACAATATTGCTACTTCTAACACAACGGGTAAAATCGTACGCCGATGAGGTTTCAGTTTGCATGTGTGTTTTATTGCAGTGTTTGTGCAGCCACGTCTTTATGGAAACTATATGTTGTTTTATTAGTTGATTTGGTGCATCTCACGCCTAATTCACAATCTTAGTCTCGTATTAAAACAAGCTCTTGAAAAACACGTCCACCTCAGTATCAACCCCCCATCTCTAATTTTTTGATGTCACTTTAGGGGAAACTAAATGGTCTGTGTTTTCCTTTGAAATAGGCCCACTATTTCCTTTTCCTCATTAAACGCTCTGGTGCAGCGAACTTTGTGATACTTAGGGCCAGATGTACCAAAGGATTTTACCCATTCTGTGTCTATGGGAAAAAGCTTTCGTACATATGGCCCTTAGTCCGTTGAAAAAATAAGGACAAAGGATATAAGTGCCTGGCTTGATTTTGGGAACGGAAGTAAATCACACTTTGTTATGCCAATAAGGAAAAGAGGTTTTCCTGTTGCATAACCTTTGCTTCTGTCGGTGACATACAATAGGAGGAAGTACAGTTTTCTGACTGGTCTTGTTTGGTCCTGACTGTGTGCACTGTGCAGCGACTAAAACCATATTTTCACCTGCTGCAGTCCAACTCGCCATCCTTTTGGTCCTTCCTGCATTTTGTGAATAATATATGTAATTAAACTGATATGCTGGCTGCACCTCTCTAGGCACCGCCTTGGAGAACTCAAACCAGAGTATGCTACTTGCTGGCTAAATACTTTTTTCCTTCATTCATTCAGTTGCCATTTTCAGAATGTAACCTTTTTGTGGACCTTTCTTGCATCTGTTTCCTTTTTATGTTCTGACTTGACAGTGTAGCTGTCGCCAGGCAAAATATGTCAGCATTACTGCAGGCTCTTTGGCTCCACCCACATGCTGGGAGCCAGGAGTACGTTTCGAATGGGCCGATGTTGTGTGCTTCCACAGACAAGTGCTTGCTCTCTAGAAAGCTGTGATGATTGCGTTTATTTATCCAGCTGCCAGGGATTGAAGTTTGAGGGACACCCACATGACATTGTAATGCTATTAAAGTGTCTTAGATTACTAGATAGTTTGATACTTTTCTCTGGCAGCAGCACAGGAGGGCAGTCATTTTTTAATTATTTGTTTTTACTGTTTGGTAACCACAACAAGAGGAACCTCTTAAAGGCATGCAGTGTATGGGAAGCATCAAAGACATAATGAATGGTACACACGTATAACACATTTTGTTTGGGTAGTACAAACAAAACAGCAATGCAAGAGTAAAACTTATAGAGCTGAGTGGTAGTCCTGGTGTGAAGGGGATTGCAAAGACAGGGGAGCAAGTTAGAGCAGCGAAACAGTAAATAAGTAGGAATCAGCGATAAACATCAGGGAGCACATGGGGATAAGCGAGCACGGTGTCCAGTCATTGTTACTGGTGGCTACATCGCATGGCCACAAATCTTAAAAATAAACATAGCGATCACTCTTTGTTGAGGGTATGCAACATGCATGTCTCCATTTGAATATCAACTGGGCATATCCACGATATCTCTGATGTGGTCTCCTCATGGTTGGTGGGTGTCGTTTTTGGTCTCAATATTAAGAATGTAAGTATCCCAATTTCTCTCTCCTATTCTGCCCACTCCTCTAGAGTGTAGCGTGTAGTGTTTTAGCTTCTGCCATGCCAATTGCATTTCTGTGTATCTGGTACAGAAGCCACCTTCCGTGTCATGGATCTTGTTTGAAAAGTTCAAATGCAAGATCAATGAACCTGTGTAAATGCTTGTCCCCTTTGGCTTTTGGGAAAAGGCATAACAGGCAGGACTCAGAAGTATGCACCAATGTGTGGTATCCTAGGTCTGCTGTGTTGGCCATTACCTCTATCCAGGTTGCTTGCAGTTGTGGACACTCCCACGCCATATGATAAAAGTCCGCTTTCTCCAATTTACTTCGTGGGCACTCCGGTATAGACACAGGAAACATGCCTTTGATACGGTGGGGAGAGAGATAAGCATGGAATTGAGGATTCCTGGACACCTCCTCCATATATTGTAAAACCTGCATCCATGTTTTGTCAGTTTGTCTGTCAGAGGTTATGGGAGAACATTGTTCCACCTAGCGCCACCTCTGTGGCTCCCATTGCTTCAGTGAATAATGTTGAAAATAAACTGGAGATAGCACATTTCATGCCACCATATGTGCGGAAAGCATGTAAAACAGGTAAAGAGGATGGTTCTGCCGCTCCTGTCCCCCATGTGGCCCTCACAGTCTGTTGGATGGTGTGATATGTCAGAAAGTGGCCAGCCCCCATGTTGTAGGTGTCCATATTATGTGGGAAGGACATAAAAACAACCCCCTTAAAAAGGTCACCTAGTTGGTCAATCCTTGTGGTCCACCTTGGATGACAGATCTTGTCTCCTAGCCAGCAATGGAATGCACAGTAATTGCCCTAGTGGTGTGGATGCTGATTAAGGAATGGGAGGGCTCTTGGCGTGCACAAATCGGCACCAGCACACTTGCACCATCATCATTTGGGTTTTCTCTCTCTGAGGTTGTCAGTCGTGATCCTTCAACCAAGTAAAGACATTAGTCTACCCTAGGACGTCACGTAGGAGCACCTGCTCTGGGCCATGTCCAGCCAGCGCATTGGCTGTTAGAGTTCTGCTGCTGCTTAGTACAATACAAAATTAGGTGTGCCTAGCCACCCTATAGTAAGGTCCTCTGTGCAACAGCAAGAGCCACCTGACAAATGGTTGCTCCTCATATCAGTTCCAGCAGTAGATCATTTAATTCCCAGAAAAAGCCTTTGGGGAGCACTACAGGAAGTTTGTGCAATACCAGCATTTCAGCAATCACCACTCATCCCAGTAGGGGAAGAGGCAATGAGCTCTAGAAGGGGAGAGATCCCCAGATTGATCGTAACGCCCTGTCAACATTACCTTCTTTAAGGGCATTATTGGTGTGGTATGTTTGGATGCCTAGGTATTGAAAGGTATTGTGACACCACTTGAGAGGGTGCACCAGCGAGGTGCCTCTGTGGCGTTCAGGATTTGGAATGAGAGGGAACAGGCAGGATTTGGGCCAATTGACCCTAGGTCTGGATATAAAGCCAAAGTCGTCCAACAAACGCATCAGGGCTGGGAGTGAGGCTCCAACCTTGAGTAGGAAGACCAGTGCATTGTTGGCAGAGAGGGACACAGTGTGATAGGTGTCTAATTCAGAAATCCCCCATTCCCGTGCATGCAGACGACAGGCTAGAGGTTCCAAGACCATGGCAAAAAGTGGTGACAGTGGACACCTTGTTGAGTGCCCCGCTGGATGGGAAACCTATCTGATATCAGATGGCCCATCTTGACCCTAAGTGTTGGTCTCGAATACAGCGTGTGAACCCAGCCAAGAGACTCGGTTCCAGAATCCCATGCACTCTATGGTCGCCAGCAAAAGGTCCCAGCAATGGGTGTAGAAGGCCTTTTCAATATCAAGGGATACCGCTACTCTCCCATGTGCCTCCGGCAGTGTATCATGGACAAGTTTCAGCAATCTTTGGATATTAACAAATGTGCTGCATCTAGGTATGAATCTCAATTGATCGGCATGTATTAAGGTACTGATCAGAAGCAGTCCGAAACCTTACAGTGTAGGTTGAGGTGGGGTGAAGGGTGGTATGAATACACATCCAAAGGGTCACGCCCAGGTTCAGAGAGGACCACAGTCAGCACCTCGCACATTGAGCCTTGTAGTTGGCCTGTCCATTTAGCTTCTTTGAATACTTCCAGCAAGTGTTTGGGAATTCAGCCTGAATAAATAGCGTAGTACTCAGTGGGCAATCCTGTCTGTGCTTTAGTGAATAATGTTGAAAACATTTATTATTATCAGTCGGCATCTTGTCTGTGCCCAGACTTTTGCTCCTGGCAATTTGGACTACAGCTGCTCTGTTCTCCAGTTGAATAGGTTCATGTAGTTCCACCCTTTGAAGCAGAGGCAGCGATACCCGTGTGAGAACCTGTGTCCCCGAGCAGGGCAAAGGGCGCCCTCAGAAGCTTATAGTGCACGATAGTAACCCCAAAATGTGTCGTCAGTACCAGCCTGCATGGTGATCAGCAAGCCTTTGTCACAGCGGATGGCACCAATCAGAGTGCACTACTGGCCCTCCTTGACCTGACGAGCCACGCCAATAATCTGCCTGATCGATCACCATTAACATGCATCCTGGTCAAACGAAGTTTATAATCATCATGGCCCCTGCATTGCTTACGTAGTTGCCAAAGTTGGTCAGTCCCTACCATGTGGGTCGCCACTTCCTTCTTGAAAGGGTGTATTTCCCTTTTTAGGGTCATCAGTTTGTTTTGTAATACATGATGTACTCCCCACGTGGCAGCCATACAGTGACCTTATGTAACCACCTTGTGTGCATCCCATTCCAGAGCCCTGGATGGGGTGTATCCTTTGAGTTAAAAATCTAGCTTGATGCTCATCAAAAGGTCTTTCCGGAATGGGGGGTCAAGCAGCACTTCATATTGTAGACTCCAGGTGCTCTCAGGCATGGCCTGCTCCATTGGATCACTACCTGTAGCGGGCAATGATCCAACAACATGTGGGCAGATATTCTGATCTGATAGTCTGCGACCCCAGCCTATCAGTGATTAGTATTAAATCCATTTGAGCGTGAATGTCATGGACCGGTCAGTAGAATGAATATTCGTGGTATGCCGGGTGACCCATGTGCCACACGTCGTGCAATCATCTGTGTCTCAGCCAGCTGCTAAAATGTTGTTGTCTTGATACATTTCACATTGCGCATTGGAAGGAGGGAACGGTCCCAATTCACATCTGGTAAGCAATTAGTCCCCGCCCCATAGGTCAGATGCATGGGGATCTCGGAAGAGTGTATGAGTAAGTGTGTCAAAGAAATCAGATTGGTAGGAGTTATGAGCATTCAAACCAATTGTCAACAACGGAGTCCTGAGAGTCCTATCTAAGTTCCCTTTTGTTATCACATACCTACCCCTAGTGTCAGCATTATGGTTGTTTACCAATTAGGGGACCCCAGGAGCAATCCATATAAGTACCCCACTGGTGTACACTAAAGAGGATGGGTCGTACACTTGTCCCACTATTTCGCATGGACCTTGTGATGTTCTGTTGAGGAGAGGTGTTTCCTGTAGTTAGGCAATATGTGGGGGAAGGTGCTTGAGTTAAGTATAAATGTGGTTTCGCTTAGCAGGAGTAGCCATACCACGCACGTTCCACATTATCACATTTGTTAGACTTGGCGTGGTTTCCCCTGACTTTTTCCCTTCTGAACTCCTGGTTTACCATCTTAAATTTTTCTTACTTTAGGATTCTGGCTACTTTACCACTCCTGACCAGTGCTAAACTGGGTGCTTTCTTTCCCTAAATGTGGCGGCATTGGCTTATCCACAGTTGGCATATTTAATTTACTCATAAGTCCTAGTAGAGTGCACTAGATGTGTCCAGAGCCTATATAAAATGCTACTGGTGGGCCTGCAGCACTGATTGACCCACCCAGTTCAGCAGCCATTTAAGCATGGCTCGGGCCTGCCATTGCAGAGCCTGTGTCTGTAGTTTTGAACTATGTTGAACTGGCACGTTAACCCTCTTGCCAGACCCAACCCTCATTTCTTAATGCATATAAGTCACCCCTAAAGTGGGCCCTGGACAGCCCCTGGGGCAGAGTGCAGTGTAATTAAAAGGTTGGGCATGTACGTTTAAGTTTTACATGTCCAAGTAGTGGAAAATTCTTAGATTCATTTTCCACTACTGCAGGGCCTATCTTGCCCTTAGGTTAACATTGGGATTGCCTTTTTGCATTTTTTAAAGTGTAATTTCCAGTTGGGACCAGATAGATATTTCAGGTTTAGCATCTCTGGATTTATGGTGAAGTCGGATTTTAAATTGCAAGTTTGAAAATGCCACTTTTAGAAAGTTGGAATTTTCTAACTTATACCGTTCTGTGCCTCTGCCTGTCTCTGAATACAGGCCTGGGTGGGCATCGTCTCCTCTGTTCCTCGCATCAGACCTCTGATGTTGACGCAACACTCCACACAAGATACTGTTTCAGCAGGACAAGGTTGGTCCCTGTAGCCGGCCCTCTCTCCATTGCAGTCAGCCTGAACTTTGGATTTACCCCAGTCCAGCAGGATCAAATATCCCTGGTTGGCACTTTGAGCTTTTAAGCACTACAATTGCAGATACAATTGCATAAAAAGTCATATCTTGACTTCTGCTTATTGGATTTTTGTTGTTTTGGTCTTATTTTGTTTATTAAATTAAGGTATATTTTTCTAACATGACATAGAATATTTTTGTGTGGTGTTTTCACTGTTTCACTGTTTTAAGTATTGCACAAATACTTGACACATTGCCTCATAAGTTAAGCCTGCCTTCTCTATGCCAAGCTAACAGAGGGTGAGTGAGCATGAGGGTGTGTACGAGCAGGTCCTTTTTTTTCTTCCTTCCAGGAGTGGCAAAGCTTTCTACCTTCTGGTCACAACTTCTCCAGAACTGCAATTGAGCATGATGTATGGATTTTTCCTCACATGCAGGATAGTGGTCTATCACAAAGCCAGGGGTCATGAGCATTGTTCAAAGCATTTAGTTAGGTCAGCTGCAGCATGTCAACAAATTGTGTTTAACCCCTAATATGCCACGGACGTAATGGTTACGTCCGTGGCTGTGTCTCTCAGGCGCAACAGACGTAACCATTACGTCAATGTACCGGCCCATGGGGGAAGCACTAGTGCTCCCCCGAGGTGCCCCCCCTCCCCAAAGGTCAGGGCTGGAAAGGGAATCGCCTCCCCTTCCACCCTCGAGCCTCCACCCCCACCAGTGACATCTGATGACGTCAGCACGCGATCGTGTGCTGACCTCATCAGAGGTCACCTCCCGTCGCGCAGGAAGCATGATTCCAGCGGGATGCGGAAGAGAAATGCAAAATCATTTCTCTTCCACTCGGGAGGAGGGGTCAGCAGAGGCATGAAAGGAAAGGCCTTCGTGATCGGGCAGCAGAAATGCCCACTAAAACACCAGGGAATTTTTTTTTTAGTTAAAATGGACATGGGGGGAGCGGCCTCTTGGGCAAGGGCTGCTCCCCTGGAGGGCCACATTATTTTTAGGCCATTTTTCTTTTATGTGTGGAGAACGACCCCTTAGGCAAGGGTCGCTCCCCGGGGGGCCAAATTATTTTTAGGCAATTTCTGCGCAACCCCTACCCCAGTATCAACTGTATTTTGTGGCCTGTTCTCCCCCATTGTACGGAAGATAATGTGGCCCTTTCAGTGTTAATGAAGCAATTTTGGTTCTTTCTTGTTCTGCACATTGGAGATTGAATTAGGGGCAGAATTTGTCCTCCGACAGACTACTTTGACTGTCTGGAATGTCATCAGTCCTTCACAAAAGTACAAAATTCATAAAGAAAGAAAGCAAACATGGGTCTGGCTCATTCAGTCAATGACTTTTATGTTTCCTAATTTGCCATTGCTTTGAATGGGCTGTAGCTCAATGCTATCGCTTTTCGTGGATGTTATATGGTCTCATTGTTTTACCCCTAGGTTTTGGTGATAAGGCATAAAGTAGTGTTTTTGATACAGTAAATTAAGAATCGATACTTTAACAATTTTTTTGACGACACAAATTGCTAGTGATGTGTAGAATTTATGAGCTGTTTTGGTGCCTTAACCTGTTATAAAGGCTATTTTTCACTAATCAACCTTCACGTTTTAATTTTGCTGTTGTGATACTAATTTACAGCTATTTTTCTGTTCACAAAGTAAAGATCTACATGCATCTAGGCTTCTTTAAAAATGCAGCAAACTACCTTCCTTAGTCAAAATATCTACCATGTAATATTTTGATGTGTATGCCTTTCAACAGTAACTACTTAAAATGTGTATGTCATTCTTTGACTCTCTTGTTCACGGCCACAGCTTTGTTCGACTGATGCAGTCTGTTCTGCAATAACGCCAATTTTAGGGTTCGCTTCGTATGCACAGTGCTTGCGCTGTAGTGAAATCTAGTGTATTAAAAAAAAAGTCCTAAGAGGGGCTTAAAGCCCCCCTTTTACTTACTCTTCCTACCATTGGCTGGATCCACGTGGCTCTGACATCACTCATTTACTTGCTTGCCATTGGTCAGCACCTCTTCCTCAGCTCCGTTTTCCTCCAGGCTATCGAGTCTTCTTTGTCCTTCAGTGGAGCCTGGACACAGTACTCCTTTTTGTGGGTAGTGTCTGTCCTGTGGCCGCAGGCACTCTTTTTTTGTTGTTACTTTCAGAACTTGACTCTGTGACGCAGTTCCTTCCCAACCCCCTGCACGGTCCATCTTCCTTACGATCGCTGCAGGCTAAAGCTCCACTATCTATTGAGCGTTCTCTTGTTCATATAATGTGCAGCTTATTGTCATGCCTCTTCTTGAGTGCATATCTCTAGCGTTCTCTCTGACCCCCGGCACTGTTTTCAGTCCTACCTCACTGACGGTCTCTAAGGAATAAACTTCCACTATGCACTCACGTTCGAGTAATGTGAGACTTTTCGACATGACTCTTCTTGAGTGCGTGTTTTTGTAATCCCCTCTTAATCCTCCCGCACCTGATTTCAGTCCTCCCTCACGGTCACTTGTGCATAAATCTTCACCCTTTCAGGTAATGTGAGCCTTGAAAAGAGAAAGTGACCATGTTTTTATTGCCACTGTCAAGGCTTGTGTGAAGTCATCAGAATGGCCTAGCCAAAAATATCAGTAACTCCTTTCTGAAGTTTTCTGTAGTAATTCGCAAATACGAGTATTAGAAAAGCATAACACACTTCCTTCCACGAGGCAAATGGATCTGACAGTTTTTTTTTTTTTTTAAATGTGTCAAGAGTCGAAAGTGTCATGCCCAGTCGACACCCCCCTACCCTAGTCGGCACTGAGCCCTGTCTGTCTGCGGGAGCCTTGCTACACTCCGCCGCACATAGTCTCACCACAGAAAGCTCTGATCTGATTGGCTTAATTATGACACCTGTTTCTTCTCTCCCCTTCATGGAAACAGCATCAGTACAGAAACAGCACGGAAGAGCGCCAAATATTTCAGTCCTTTTGGTAACGCTCCCTTTATAATGTACAACATATGAGAATTATTTCTGTAGCCACAAAGTATTATTTACAATTTCCGTTGATGATAATGTTCTTCCTACTTCCTCGAGTTACCCTTTTGAAGTACTCAAACGCAGCTATTTTCTTGACGTAGGACATGTTGAAAAGTACATCAACTTTGTAGAAGCTGTTCTTAATGATAATGAATGCCTTTTCTCTGGAGCTCTCAGGTTCTCAGTACAGGCCACGTCTCAACCATACTCTAAATCCCAGTTTCTCATCCTTTCTCTAAAGACTCCTTCACACAGACACCCGCTCAGTCCATCACTGAACACACACTGTTACAGCATCCCAGCCACATTCCTGCCATGTTAGAACTATTTATTTGAAATATGCCATACAAAATATACACAAATTAAGGAGTTTGCAAAATCACCTCTTATTGACTGTATTCGTACAGTGGAAACGCCTAGCATATAATAACAAGCATTGCCAAAGTGATTACTTTTGTCCATGTTTTTTTTATTTATTTTTTACATATTGTACAGCAGCTCCACTGGCTTAAAGTATGTATACTCTATCGCATGGTCAAAGCTGGCCACGTCATAATGCTTAATGTTTTTATTTTTTTTAAACTCTAGGCTATGTTGCATAGCAGGTCAACTGCTGTGCACCATGTAAAAAGCATTGACAAAGCCAGTAGATTTTGCCTAGGCAAAACCTATTGGCTTTGCCAATGCTTGTTCATATTGTTGTAGTTCTAAATGTTTCCTTATTAGAGACTTTCTTTCTGGAGTACTTTGAGGAAACCTAGATAAAATTGCAGAGCTTTCACCAAGCACTTCCCCTAACCAAAAATTATTAACAGTACATGCCTCGCCAACATGCAAGCAAAGCACCACTGAAAGACCACAGTAGCACAAATGGTAACTGGTACATCATGGTACCAAGCCCAACTAAATAGAGGACACTGTGTTTGTTGTTTGACGCTGTTTTCGGCTCCTAACAGTGGCATAAGAAAAAGATAGTGTTGAAGAGGCGGAACTGGTTGCTTCATAGAGCAGAGTAATAGAGCAGAGAAATTTGGTGCCCTTGTTATTAGTGTTTTTTCTGTGTTTTTCTATAGTGTTCACCTAATTCATGCAAGGGATCCTCGTTCTCCCATGAAGTCTTCCAATTCAGACCTACCTATTCAAGTACTTGGAGAACCATATTGTCTCTGTCCTGATTTTGTTAGTTTCCTGTGCTTGCACATTCTGGAGGTTTACTGGTTGATAGTTGGAAAGTTTTTTTCATTCATTGTCACAAGTGTCCATCACAACTGCTTGAGAACACAAGGTTTCTGAGTGAGTCTTGGAGGCTGTCCATGCCTTTTCAGTTACCCAGTATGTTAATTTAAATGTTTCATTCATAGGAACACCAAAGCCACTAATGCTTGCATTACCATAGGAACATGCTTGCAAATGTCTGTTCTGTTATTCTGGTGCTTTGTGCTGTCTCGGGCCATTCAGATAAAGGTTGTGGTCCCCCCTGTTTTGGAAGAATTGAAGCTTCCTGACTGACCAACAAGAACAGATAAGGTAATCATTGCACAAAAAGGGCTGACTATGAATTTATTTACATCTTCACCTCTTTTATTTGTGGTTGACTACCTACACATTAACTTTAGAGATCTCTTTTGGAATAAATAACAACGGGACAATGCCACAATGGCGGGACCTGGCCACATATCGTGCCTGTATCTGAAAAGGTGGAGGAGCACTCCATAAGCATTTCCTGCTCCGGTGCGTTTTTGGAATTGGCACGTTTTCCCACGATACCCAGGAAGTCGAGCTTGATGCCCATTGGCTGCCACACATCCATAAAACTGGGTTCAGTGTTTTAAAGCAGGGTTTAGTATTATTACCTAGGATGCCTAAACAGGTGAAAAGGTTACCAAGGGACTCAGAAATGGTGGAAGTAGTTAGGTGTCTTGCCTCTATTGAGGACAGCGGTGGCTGACACAAATTAAAAGTGGTAGGGCGGGTGGCGGGGGCACGGCGGAGCTCACGTGGAGATTAATTTAAAAAAAAACTGGTGCTGTCGGCCTAGAACGGCTGGCCAGACAGACATGTGCATTAAGGGCATACTCCACTGCCCCGCCTCCTTACCCCCCTCCCATGGCCCGGCACCTCCCTGCACAGGCTAGCTCCGCCAGCAGCAGAAAAATAAAATGATTGTGAAAAATTGTTTTATTTCTCTACTGCTGGCTCTGAGCCAGCATGGTGACGCTCCACCATTGCGCAGGAGCTGCTGCTGATTGAGGAATGGATGAACCTACTCCGCCAAACTCTGGCACCTCAGACACAAGCAGACAACTTGCAGGCAGATCCTGCTTCCATTCCTGCATCCTCTAACGCAAAGTGTTGGGGGAACACCTCAGGAGGTAGGATGTGCTGCCTGAGGTGGTATTCTCCCCATTTCCCAAGCAAGCAAAGAAGGAACTCCCAAATGGTATGAAGGGGAGGGTCACAAATTATGGTGTTGCTCCAGTCCAGGCCCCTAAGCAAGGCCCTACTCAGCTGGTTTAATCAGAGTTACCGTGGGCGAAGCAGATTTAGTGAGTACCTCTACACAGCAAGGGGGCTTAGGGGTGGGGCAGCAAACGATATGGTCACCAGCTTGGTCAAGGCACTGCCAGGACTACCGAGGTTGGGGTGAGGCAGCAGTGCCTCAAACAGCTGTGGGTTATGCCTTAATCGTGGCAAAGGGCCAAAAATACTCTAGTAAGCAGCCTGAGTATCTGCCCTATCGCCACAGTGGTGGCAGGCTCCTCTTCCCACCCTCTGTCTCAGCAGTACAACCACCTAGTGTCCCTATTGGAGTAGAAGACACAGACATCCGAGCTCCCACAACAGGCAATGCTGGGGATGGTGCGAAAGGAAACAAAAGTGAGGGGCGGCTATCCAAAAAGTGGCATGACGAGAACCGTCTCAACCGGATCAGTTGGAATTGCATTTACCTGAGGAAATTAAATCAAAGGTCAGAAAGGGGTCGTATGTAGATTTGTTTGTACTTACTGTTTTAAATCCAGAGGACGGAAAGGATCCTAAAGACTGCGCTCACAAACAGAAAAAGCTTAAAGTTGGGGAAACATTTATCAGTAGGTTAAAAGGTTTAATTATTTAAGAGTCAATATCTCTGGAGAGGTTGCCAGATTTAGTCAATATTTCTAGAGAAGTTGCCAGATTTAGGTTCGCAGGTTGCCTTTTACCTGAGCAAAATTATGGGGGCTTATGAGGAGTTTAGGGAACCTGTTGACAAGACTTTGATAAATCCATCCAGTTCCTGAAAGCTGCCAATCTCCCTACATATTCAAACCAGACTTTTCTTATTGGTTGGGTTGCATGATGGTCAAGAAAATTGTGATGAGTGGCCAGTTACCCTTTTGGCTGGCTGCCTGGGGGGAAGAGGGACTGGAAAAAGGGGCATGCTCGGATTTCAGTTATTATAACAGATGTACAAGACCTCGGGGTCCTGACAATGCAATGCAAGCATAATTGTTTTTTTTTTTTTCCAGTGCAGCATTTTTCCTGTTCACAGAACAAAAGAAATGCGGAGCACTCTTATTCTGCCAAGGGATTTTTGGGAGGAGATGCTTGAGCCAGGGGACTAAGACGTGTGGCCCCTTTGTCTCGCTACATCTCCTGAATGATGCCATTGGTCTTCTGCCTTTAGTCTGGCTCTAGCATGGATGTTTAAGGGCTCAGCATACTTGCTACCATGGCTCCTCTCCTTGTAAGGGAGCAGGTGGGTTCACCTTGTAAAGATTATATCTGGGAGTCCCTGTGGCTTGCACTCGGGCTCCCAAGTCAATTACCCAATGTTCTGTGGTTCGTCGGGGTGGCCAAGCATGACTCCAACAATATTGGTTAGGACATTTCAATCTATAGCAGTTCTCCCACTCTTTTGATCTTGTATGTAAAATTATGGACAATGTATTATTGAAACTGAACGGTTATTAATGCAATTCATGTTTTGTGTAATAGGGTACGGCCTGAGAATTGTTTTCTCAAATATAAAAGTTGATTGTCTCAGCCAAGTTTTTTGCCATTCATCATAGTGGGGTGGCCTGTAACTCGGTCTAGGGTCTCTAACAACTCAGACGAGCATCGGTGAGGTCCCCTGCATGTACCTGCAAGGACTTGCTTTGAGTATATATCTGCCCAGTTTGCGCCTTCAAGAGTAAATTACCAGTGAACTGCTACCAACTCACATCTTCAGGTAACATATAGGGCGAGCCTTTACCTCAGCAGTTGGACTTGCTTTGGCCATCACTGAAAAGAGATGACTCCAGGCGCTCAAGTCTTATATGCTGTTTGCCATACCCTGACTCTGTCGTGCCTGCATGTCCAAGCATGACTGGTGATTGTGTGCAGTGAAGGCAACATAAAACTGCAAGTGGTCTTGACTCTCCGACCTTTCTGCATTATTCAAGCCACCTCTTTTGGTGTAGGGTGCAGCCTGAATTGACCACTAACAAAAGCATCTTGAGGTTTTACATGAATACCACATTTATTATCTATGTAAAAAAATAGTCTGAGGTTTGGCACAATGTGTTAAATACTCACACTTACAATGTGCTGTGAACTGTAGAGTTTAAGCCCAAACCCTGGCAAGGCCAACTCAGCCTTTCGTCCTTGCAAGACCAGTACCATTAAATTGGGTATCAGCGTTAAGTGTGCACAGTTCTTGCAGGCTTGTGATGTTTTTCACAGCTCTTTCCCGAAATGGTTTTCACATCAGCTGTGAGTCATCACCTGTTTACATATGAGATACGTTTGTTACAGTAGGTTTTGCTGCTTACTGTATCAGCTGTATAGCTATTGCTCACATTTTAGTTGAATGGTGTAGAGATTAGTGTTTCAGCATTGATGCATTCATCATTTTTCCACTTCAATGAACTGGGCAATTGTATTGAGTGTACCTTTCACCAGACGATACCTTCCTGCAAAAAAAGGAATAGTAGACCAGAAAAAAGACCTACAAAAGCAGGTGAATCTTTAATGCTTACAAGAATTTGTATGAATATGAAAAGGCACTTTGCTACACAACTGTGGAAAGAAAGCTGAAAAAAGCTTTCTACAGTGGGGCCTTCTTAAAAGCGTGGTTTCTATATCAGCCAACAGATAACACAATGAGATGAGGAGCAAAGAAGAAGTTTGGTCTCAACACTGACCGATCAAAGCCCCTAGAAGGCTTGTTGGACAAAACATCGGACCTTAAGCTACTGAACCCTTTGACTGATTGAAAACCAGTGAAAACCCCTGCAGGGCCAAGAAACCCGAACAGGCCTTGTGTTCATCATTTGGTGCTATGGTGTGACTGGTGTGCACCAGCCTGTGCTTCTATCAAGTTTTTATATTTGCTAATAGTATTTTGATAATTTCTCTGATTGTATGTTTTTATGTTTATGATTTTTATTAACTAATAACTAAACTGACCCAACAAATTTAAGAAGATTATGGACTAGTCTGACTGCCAATTTCTGGATCGTTTGCAGCTTACGTTGATGTGATTAATCTTGATCTCCGCACTCCTTACCCGCCTTGGCTCATGAGGACTAAAAAGATGTATTGCATTAATTGTCTTCGTTTGGTAGTAATGAGGAAGCAATTGAGTTCACCTGTAAAAAGCCAATATTCTTGACTGGTCCTAAAGGGGAGTCCATAGGAGATATGGCTAAAAACAAGAATTTGTCTTGACAGCATAAAGCCTAACAGAATTCCTACTCCTCCAGACACGGATGAGGGTAAACATGCTTGCCTAGACTCCGGAAGCTCTGACAGAGGCCTGTCAAAGATCATTTGGGTGTAATGTACCTTGAAGACCCTGGCTTGTCTACAAGGGTTTGAATTATACTGGTCAGAGACTGTGTACATTGCAAGGGAAAGGATATACACCCTCGGCAAATCCACAGGAGGCCGGGAGAGCAAGAGCCTGGGTCCTTCCAGTAAGAAAGGAGATAACCAAGCCGTTGCTGTGCCCGTAGGACAGACCATGGCCATATGGTGAACTAAGATGGAATGGCCCTTTACATCGGTGATGGCATACAGATCTTTGTGTTTTGTATGCTTACTGCACAGTAATATGGTTATCGTATTTCCAAAAATGGGAATACTCTCGATTCTGTGTTGCCAGCATTACCCTGCTGTTAGAAACACCTTGTATGTTGAAGAAGGGACAAAAGAACAGATCCACTAGAAACTCACTCACAAATTACATGCAGCTATTACTCCGATGGGAACCCACTGAAGAGGTTCTTATAAAAGTATAGTGGGGAAACTACAGAAAGAAATAGCCATTATTTTTTCTCTTCCATCAGCAGTCACTAGAACAGCGCACAAGTACTCAAAAGACTTTTGAAAATGTGTATTTGTATAGCGAATAACTCCCGACTATGACCCTTATTATTCTGATAATGATTTTTCTCGGTACTAATCGGTTAATTGTTGGAATACCTTTAGATGTGAGGGCAGCAGGTGTGGTATACTCCAGTCAGTGCTCCTGGACAGGTGGCGTTTTCAGTCCAAAGAGAGAAATGACTTGGCCACCTCAGCAGCTGGCTGTCTTGGAAAGGAATAAAAACGTGACTGACATTTCCATTATTGCCTTCTCTGTGGTGCTGACATTCGCCCCTAAACAATTCCTTTCCTCCGCTGCAAGCAATAATGTCGTGCTTTCGTCTTTACTCATAACAAAATGCAGTTTCAGTTTTTACCCACGTTTCTTGAAGCTTACGTTTGAGGTTTTTTTTTCCTGGAGCTTTGCTCCATTAACCAAAATCTCAGGAGTGAAAACGTTGTGCGTTGCTGACAAAACAATACTTACCAGTGCGAGAGATTATTTTGTGTTGAGAAAGATCGGGGCGCCTGTGAGACAGCATCGGTCGCCGTGGATAGACCTTGCTGTTAGGCTCAACAAGGGCCCATTGAGAAGTACCTGACACCAAGGCCTATATTTATAGGCTTCGTGGAGCGTAGGAAGTCACCCTGCTGTGCTGCCCTGCGTCACTGGGAAAGGGCTGGAATGTGCGGTATTTAAAAGAATTCTGCACATCCCTGTCCCTTGCCCTGCGCTGGGGCAATTTAGGCAGCCTTACGCCAACATAGGCACCCTCCCACCATGATGCAAAGAACGGCTGCGTTGCATGCAGGAACGTTATTGTGCAGGAAGGGGCACCTTCCTGTGCAGAAACAATCCTGAGAGGCATAATACTCTAAGTGCGCAGAATGCAGCATACGTAGAAAGAGGAAAACACAAAGAGAAATAAACACATTTCTTCTTGTTCCGCCTCTCTTGGGGAGGCACATCTTTTTTGCTGAATTCCCAGGTTTATATGTTCTTGTAAATCTGGGCCTGCGTCAAAAATCCATGGATGTTGTGTGGGAACACCCACGCAGCACCCATGGCCGCGCCTGCCTAGCGCAGAGTAATGTAATACAGTGATTTGCGCTGCATTACATTACTCGAGATTTATAAAGGTACACAATGCCATGCAAGTTGGCCTTGCGTGGCTCCATAAATCTCACTTACAGTTTGCGTTGCTCTTGCACCACGTTGCATGGTGCAAGAGCAACGCAAAACAAGTCATTAATATGTCCCCAAGTTTGCATCAGAGGCTAGGGTTTGCAGCATAGTCAGGGTCACTCGAATTATGCGACAGGGAGGATGAAATTATATGACAGAGTGACTAAATTATGTAAAATGCAAATTTATACAGCAACATATTTTGAAGCAGTATTACTTCACTATTTTGTCACTGTTACACACGTTAACACCCTAATGGCAAATGTTTCAACTTATTAATATCAGTTTAACACCTAAATGCAGCTAGTTAAGCTGGCTGTCCATGACAGAAGGCCTACCAATGTGTGACAACACATGTACTGTTTTCAGTAATTTTTTATCTGTTTGCGCTAGAAACACTTTTTGGCAAAATTTGCAAACTATGCATAAGATGATGGATTGTGTGGGAAGTAAGGCAAATCCATAGCTGCATATTTCTAGTGGCCCTTGCCATAATCAATGCAGCATCCAATCTATGTGCAAGGATTGCAAGCAGTGCTTGAAATTGAAAGTTTACTCTCATATCCCATAAATTGATTGTGCAGCAGTGTGGCAGAGTCTTGAAGGCTAGAGCCTTTGACAGTCAGTATGTACTTCAATCTCTGCCCCCAAAGAAACTGGCAACAATGAAATAAGTTATAGTAAATCTATTAGTTTTTTAATTAGATACAACCCGACTACGTTTTCAGATAGCTGAGAGAGTAAGCATTGCTTTAAGTGGTCTGAAAAAGGTTAAGGATTCCCTGAATGGATTGGTGGCTTATGAAAGTAGGTAAGAATTCATAAGAGGTGTGACCACTGTAACTAGAAGAAAATCTTTATAAAGGTGATCTAGAATCACATTCACTTCCACCTCTTGCTAGTCATCCTTTTCTTGGTCTTGGTCCTCATCTTTCTCATCTACTTTCTGGTCCGTTTTCCTTCTAGTTCTCGTCCCAGCCCTCCTCCTCCTGGTCTTGGTCCTACATCTTGTCTTAATCATTCCTCAACTCCTAGTCCTGTTCTGGGTCCTTCTGGATTTGCTTCTGATGCTCCTGAACCTGATTTCTTAGGACTTCCGCTCCTAGAGGTCCTTGTGCTGGTCCCAAGACATGGTGTGCTTTGGGGCAAGATTGAATATGTAACATGCAGAACATGGGGTGGAAGTGCTACAGCTTTTAATGCAATTGTTAGTTGTTCTAAGGATGCTAAGTGAATTTCGTTGGTTAGTACTAAGCTTTCAGTGAGTGTTAAAAATTGAGTATATATTGTATGTTGTATAAATAGTTGTCATTGGTGTACTTAACATCTTAGATATACAAGGTATTCTCAAATAGCTTGAATATAGCAAAACACATTTGCTTGTGAAATAAAGAAAAAGCTTCCAGATCTCACCTTTTCTCAAGACATTTGCGGAGGTGATGTGGGAGTGTATCTTTGTTACCCTGCTGATCATTTTACGCTGCAGCTGAAATTACGCTTCTGTATGCATCGTGGCAAGAATTGAGGGTTTAGATTGGTGCTAGTGGTGGTGTGTGCCTGTTTCTGCAAAACATTTGAAATTATTGCAGTTTATAGACCTAGAGACATCGTCTATGATTCATTACTATCAACTTGTCAGCTACTTAACAAGTAACAATGTAACAACATGCAATTAACTAAAATGTCATCCCCTTTCTGCAGTACAACACATTGGGGAGCTATTCTTTAGTCAAAGCTGAAACGCAACATATCACTTAGGTGTGGGATGTGGCCTTTACTATGTGTGTGTGCCTTGCAACGCACGACCTTACTCGTGGCTGGAAGAAATGTTGTAGGTTTTCTTATTTTCACTGCCTTTTTGTTTATATTGTGTTGAATCAGCGTCCCCCTTTACAGTCGGGAAAAATGCTTTTACATGGCAATAAATAAACTCCTGTTAATCATGACCACACATAAGAGCATACACAGCAGTTATATTGCAGTGTATTTGGTTAATGCTTTAAGAAAATACATATTAAATAGATAAAAAGATTGGTGCAGATGCACATGCATCAGCAGTGACTATGTTGGCCTTTTCTGCAGGGTCATCCCCAGAGTTTTTGCCTTCCTCCTCCTCTTTTTCTTACCCTGTTTTTGTTGGCTTTAGGACTCTATGCACGTTTTCACTGCTGACCAGTACTACAGTGCACGTGCTCTGTCTAAAACATGGTAAAATTGGCTTCTCCACAATTTGCATATTTGATTTGCTACTAAGTACCTAGTAAAGTGAACTATGTGTGTCCAGGGCCTGTAAGTCAAATGCTCCTAGTGGGGCTGCAACACTGGTTGTGCCGCCCACTACAATAGCCTTGTGTGTGCAGTTTAAACTGTTATTTTGACCTGGCAAGTTAACCCACTTTCCAGTACCAAACCTACCCAAAGGTAGGCCCTGGATAGCCCCAAGGGCAGGGTGCACTATATTTAAAAAGTTGGATATGTATTTTTAAGTTTAACCTATCTAGGTAGTGAAAGACTCTTACATTCATTTTCACTGTAGCAAGGAGTATTTCTCCTTGGGCTAGGATGGGGATTTCATTAAAACATATTTTAACTGTAATTTCCAATTGGGAAAAGCTAAAAAAAATAATAATAACAAATATCGAGTTTGGTGTCTCTGGACTGATAATGTAAAAACACATCTTTGGTAAAGATGTTTTTTAAATTGCAGGTCTAAAAATGCCACTTCTAGAAAGTTGGCATTTTCTTTACCCATCCTGTGCCCTAGGCTGCTCCAATCCACGTTTGGTCTGTTTAAGGTTAGGTGACCTCTACCTTTGTGCATTCCATCCAGACAGCTATAAATACACTCAACTGCCCCTGCATTCCATGTGCATACTGATGGGTCTTCCTGTGCAGGAAGGGTGGAGGGGCTCTCACTTAAACTTCAGAGGGTAGTAGCCTGACCCCACACAAAGGAACAAGTCTGGAATGAGGACATAATACCAGGTATGAAGACTATCAGGAGGGACTGCCACTGCTGTTTGCTTTGCTGTGTTGGCCTGCTGCCTGCCACTTCTTGCCTGGGAGTTAGAGAACCGGATCTAACTCTCTACATCGTGCAATCTTAAGTTTCTCCAAGTGCCTGACTGACCTTGCCTCCTGTTTCTGAAGTCTCAGGGATATCAAAGACTTCCTCTGCATCTTCCTACCAGCACCTGGGCTCCTCTGCTGTGAGTCCTACTCTGCTAAGGGTCATCAAATCCAGTACTGGACCCCTGGAGGTGAGTGTGGTGCTGCAACACAAGAACTTACGCAATGACACCAGTGTGCCACTTGGAGCCAACACATCTAGCTGCAGAAATGTTGCTTTACTGCTGTCTGCACCGAAGCAATGGACACCGCTCACTGACTACGCAAAGCAACATCCCCGACTTATAAAGCAGTCCCAACTTGGCTGACACAGCACTGACGCATTGCAACCAGTACTCATCACTTCTGGACATTGACGAGTCAACAACGTTGCCTGATCAGGAAACTACGCATCACCTACAAGCATGAGGCATCCTCTCCTCTGGCTCAACGCATCATCACCGAGCTTTGATGCAACAAAGGTACTGTCAGCGGGTCTGTGTGACTACTGTACCCGGCCCATGCTCCAGCTCAGTCAGACTGCACTTTTGAATTTGCCCTGGTCGAGGGCGACCAGCTAGATCTCGTGACCAGCTAGATCTCGTGACCAGATAGGTCCAGGTGGAGCTGTTTTCTTCTAAGCCCTGCATTTTTATTTAATCTTTGAAAATTCATAACTTGATTTGTGTATGTTGGATTCTTGTAGTTTTGGTCTTGTTTAACTCAAATAAATATTGGCTATTTTTCTATCTGGTGTGGAGTCCTTTTGTGGTGTTTTCACTGTGTTGCTGTGTGTGTTCACAGATACTTTACATTGCCTCTTTAGTTTAACTTGACTGCTGTGTGCCAAGCTACCAGAGGGTGAGCACAGGTAAACTTTTAGTGTGTATCTTACTTGCCCTGACTAGGATTGTGGTCCCTACTTGGACAGAGTGCAAAGCTCTGCCAACTAAAGACCCAATTCTAACACCTTCTTTGAATTTGTTTTTACTAAAGCATTAGGTAAGAAAATGCATTGAAACATAACAGCCACAGAGTTGCCCTCATTTGCAGTTCCAAAATACATTAAAAAGTGACAGTTACTGTTATGTGCACATCTGCAGCGACCTTCTTAGCTGAGCTTAAACTGAGCCCAGGGACACTACTGTTAGGGCAAACAAGTATCAGTAAAGCCAATATATTTCACTTCTGAGACCTGTTGGCTTTGTCAGTGCTTGTTTTCTTTTGTTTTCAGTACTCCACGCGTGTTCTTGATATTTCTCCACCCACAGCTTTCCTTAACACGCCTATGCTCTGTGGTGCGTCCCTCTCCAGGATGTCTATTGCTTCCACTGGGCAGTATTGTTATGCTTTTTTCTTTTTTAAAACCCTCCCTGGCCATTGCTCCCTGTATGGCGTTGACTTACTCCTCCCTGTTTTGCTCCCCTACATACTATTTAACTCATTTGCAGACAGTGGGACACTTGCACAGTCCTTTCTAGAAGCTTCTGTCACAGTCCTCCCTAATCCAGGGAAAATTAAACAACTATGCAGCTCCTACTGACCTATCCCACTGATCAGTATAGATACAGAACTGTTCACTAACATCTTGCTGAAAAAACGGAACCCCTATATGCCCATCCCTGGTGGACTCGGACCAACCAGGTTTCATTCTAAGTAGGAACGGTGGAAATAGTTTCAAGCAGATACTCCATCTCATTGATCAGATTCAGAGATCCGAGAGAGGCGCTATTGCTCGCGATTGACATTGAAAAGGTGTTTGTCAGGGTAAATTGGCCTTATCTAATTGGTATCCTGAAACATTTTGGTTTTGGGAGTAGATTCTGTCTGTGGATCTTGAGCAGCTCCCAAGGCCTTGGTCTGGTTAAATGGGGTTTACTCTGCCTCATTCTTCTTACCTAGAGGGGTATGACAGATGTTCCCTCTGTCCCCGCTCCTGTTTGCCTTTCATATGGGGCCTCTAGTCCAGTGCATCTGGAAGGAGCCAAGTATCACCGGTGTGCGTTTCATTGGCGAGATGCACACCATTCGTTTCTATGCAAATGATGTGGTCATGTCTCTGGCAGATCCTAAGGCCTTCTTGCGCGCTCTTATATCTGAGCTGCAGCGTTTAGAGCCATATCAGGTTTAAAGTCAACCTGCAGAAATTACAGACCCTAAATGTAAAGGTCTACCCAGAATCAGCTAGATCAGCTGTGTACTCAATATCCAATAACAGACGCAGAAGTCCATACCCCTACCTGGGTGTGCAGCTCACACCAACAGCTTCTAAAACAGCTGAATTAACTACAGTGTGCATCCCAAACAAGTGAAAGCAGACCTAACCACTTGGTGCCAAAACCATCGCTCGTGGCTGAGACATGCCAGCCTTAAAAATGAACTTCCTGGCCAAGATTCTGTTTGTGTTCCAAGACCTACTACTGACCCCAACAACACTCTACAGACTTTGCCAACAGAGATCAACAGGTCCCTTGGCTGCCCCGAATACACAGGGCATGGGGACTGTACTCCTCCCCATAAGGACGGCTACACTGGCAGTCTGGAACAGAGCTGTGGTGTGCAAGGGGTTAACATCATACCCATCACTGATGACCCCCATCTTCCCTGAACTGTATTTCACCCTTGGGCCTCAAACCCAACCAATTTCTCCGGTGGCAACTGGTGGATTGCAAAACAATAAGCAATCTTTTTGATGAGGGAGATATAAATCCCTTTGATAGAATGAAAGACAAATAAGATCTGCTTAAGTCTGACCGCAGACAATACCTACAGATCAGGCACTGGCTGACACATTCTTCTGTTAAGCTTCATGCACATAAACAATTAACACCGTTTGAGAAATGGACTTCCTAAAAGACTAAGACAGCCGTCTGACAACAGAGCTTTACACTCTTTTACCACAGCCCCTCATCACCTACAGGAGAGGAATTAAGGATAGATGCAATGGGAAACAGAATAAGGGCATACACTCACAGGGAGAATGGGAAGACATCTACTACAGGGCACTGCGTACAGCACACATTGCGTCCGGTTCTGAGACTGCTTTCAAGATTGTTACCTATTGGGATTTGACCCCTGTTAAGGTACAGAAATGGTGTCTATATCACAGTAAAGAATGTTGGAGGGGATGCTGGGGTCTGAGATAACATGGATCAATTTATCAACAATCTGATCTTGTGCTTATCTCTGTATGTCCTCCTGGGGCTACCCAACCACTCAACGTATTAGTTGAAATCCCTATGCGGTTGACAAATGGCCCAGGCACTGGTGGAGGCACTTAAAGCGTTCCTCTCCCAGTGAGACTCCGACAGAGTCCCAGATTAAACTGATTGGCCTAACAAACTGTGGTATCTATTGGCCATGGAAAAACCAATACTGAATGCAAAACATAAACTCGAAGCCTATCAGGAGAACTGGGCCCCCTTTATCAATATTCTTTCCTTCAAATTTAGTGAACTGACGTGTCAATACCTTAAATTGCTATTTTTGCTTTCTCCCACGCTGTTAGCGTAGACATCAGTTTATCAGAGTTGGGGGTTCAGTGGGCAGCCAGTGACACAAAGAGTCTCTGCCTTTGGTTAAGGGCAGAAATCGTCATGTAATCTCGCTTAATAACAGCAGTGTATGCAGAGGTAGGGTTTACTGGTCAGTGGGTATTTCAATTTGAATTCCTACATTACGTATATTCGCTGCTGGCCTCTGGGTTGTGGGTGACCGAGCTGTGCGTTGCTTTTTCATTTCCTTTCTTCATAAAACTATTAAAACAGAATTGATTCATTAAAGACATTTTATTGGCACTTTAATTGTAAATACACTATCTTTTGACTTCAGAATGTTCCTTTATGACCATTTATTCTTTAAGGCTAATAGTTATTCACACTTTTCAGAACATTAAATATTTCCAGAGTTAACTTTTGTTATTGATTTTCACCATTTTCTGATAAAGGTTGAAATCCCATTACTGCAAAGTCACTGTATGTAAACGGTTGATATCCTGTTTCTTATTCTGCTTTGTCATACTAACTGATCTCTCTGGCCATGGGCAGAGACTTCTACATCCTACTCAGATTTTAAAAATTGGATTGAAAAGGCCCTAAATAGATTAATTCCACTAAAACTAGTTAAAAAAAATGCAACCTCAGGGCAAAATTACATAGTTCTCACAGGTACAAAGACAACTGAAAAAGAAAAGCAAAAAATGTGAAACAAAATTGAGATCAGATTATGATGATACCTGTCAGCTGGTCTATAAGGCGTCATTGAAAAAAATACCAGTGTGCCATACTCAAGCACAAGCAAACGCCTTTGCAAGAAGGATTGCACAATCCTCTAAATCTGTTAAAGAGATTTACACAGTTGTTAACTCTTTCCTGAAACCTTATCAGCCAAAAGTGGTACCTCCTCCATCTGTGAAGCACTGGCACGCTACTTTCGTGAGAAAGTAGGGAGCATTTATGACGCTGTAGCAGGATAAGCAGTTCCTGATGTGAATACAGTAGGAAGACTCGCAACCAGTAACATTAAAGTTGAGCTTTCCGCATTCCCCCAACTGTTTATAGAGGATGTTATTGCTGCAAGCACGTTCTGTTAAATCAGGATCACCACTTGACTCTGCTCCAATAGACGTCCTGCTGAAAGGGGGATATGTGGTGCTTACAGCCTTGACAGATATGTATAAAAAACTGCAGTGTTCCGGAGGAAACGTGCCAATATCCGGCCACTACTTAAGAAGCATACCCTCTACCCAAAGGTGGCCGAAATTTGCAGATCTATGTTGCTTCTTCCAGGAGTTAGTAAGGTCTTGGAGAACACCATGAACGGGTGGCTTGTGGGCTATTTGGAAGCCAATAATATCCTGCACCCCAGCCACACAGGATTCCGTTGGGGTTGCAGCACAGAAATGCAGGGATACTGTAGCATGATTGTGAACCTTAAAAACTGTTCACTGTTGATTAGAATCTCGCCATGGAGAAGGAAGTCTGGCACACCTGCATCTAGGGTGGACAGACTATAACAAATAGGTCATGGATGGAAAATCTCAGTTTTGTAGTCGACATTTTTTGTTTATATATGAATCCTTTACGTTTCGAAAAATAATTTATAAGAAAGCTGGAATGAAAACTTCGCTTCCAGTAGACCGCTGTCAGGATGAACTCTGTTTATACCCTCAGAATACTATGTAGTAGAGTGTTAAAAGAATTTTAAGTGTCAGCTAAATCAATTTGATCTTTAGAGCTAATCAGATCCCACAGTTTTTAGGACCTGCCATGATTACAGAAAATTCTGGCAATAAGTTTTCTAGTTTTTAGATGCTGCTAGACACTGTGACTGATCTCAATTTGATTATCTGGCAGTGTGGCTAAGAGAGTTAAATACTTGGTGCTGCAGGTCAAAACTTTGAATGCCCACAAGGCCATGCCAGACTTCAAAAGTCTGAAAATTGAGTATCATTAATAATATTAACACAACTTACTAAAGGCATCCATGAATAGCATATAGCAGCATATTGTTAAGCAGGGTCTCTCGAGCTATTGGAATATCTAAAAGATTTCTCCATCATCAAGCACAGGCAATGAAGTTGAGATGGTTAAAATGATCAGGTCCTAGCTGCAATCTGAGACATATTGTAAATCTTGTGGACCAGTTGACACCTAAAGAAAGTAATGTAATCTACAACACAAACATTTGGTGTAATGTCCTCCAGAATATTATGGGTTCTGACAGGTTAGAACACATAATATTCAAGGGTGCCCACAACTTTTACTAAACTAGAAAAGGCCACATTACTTTACAAATAATGTAGAGCGAACAAAACCTGCTGAACAGTATTGGATGTATTAACAATGACCACTATATTAATGCCTCCTGAAATAATCTATCCAATTTTAAATAACCTGATTTGTACCTTGGGTGGTCACCCGCTGTTTAGTGCCCTGTGCCTCTGATGTTTGCACTTTCCAAACTCCACCAAATGCATATTCATCACTGTGCTAATCAGTTAGTCAGTTTGTGGAGCTATTGATTGGGGGTCAGTTTTAACTTATGCTGAACCTTCATGACGACAATGTGAAAAATTCAGTTACCATTACCGTTAAATGTATGAAATGCCATCAAAGACCTGTATTGTATAGTATAGATACTTGTTCTTTTAGTGTACTTCAGCACTGCAAGAATTTCACAGTGAAATGGAATAGAGCTCTAATTATGAATTCCAAATGGAATCCTGGGTGGACAATTAAGACTGTGTTGAGGGAAAACATTATTGAAGGTGCTCATATTAATTGGCATCCAGGTCCATGCAGTCAATCCAGAAGAATGACCGATCGATATGGGCTGATATGAGCTTTGGGAATACTTTTTAGGACATTATGCTTAGTAGGAGTACTCATTTTAGTCCTCAGAACATGCGGCTATTGTCACAGTGGTTTGCTGGCATAGGACTTGGCGAGGAAGGATATGGGTATACCTTATTACATGTTACCTCCAGCTTTCCACAACAACATGCTCTTAGGCTGGCTTTGTGGCTACATACCATTGTTGGATTGATGTGAACATTACATGCATGCCAACATTTAAAACAGGCAAGAAGGATATAGTGAGAAAAAATTGGAGGCATTTTTTTTTCTCATTGTCTAACATTGAAACTGACGCAATTTTAGGGTGGAGACAGCCAAAATAAAGCCATTTTTATGTCTCGGCTCTAGATGGCGCTCATGTGCTGTCTCGAATAGACATGCTGTATCTACTTTGTGTGCTTCCCAGTAGCTGGCACCATTGTTGCTCCATTTCACGTTCTCCCCATTTGTCAAGGGCATGCATAAGTCATGCCTCTTCTCGTATTTAGCCCTCTCTGAGAGCAGCAGCCAACTACTGTTAACATAAGCATCCGCCATTTTTTCATGCATTGTTTAGGGACTACTTGTTTACTTTTGGAAATGGGTGACAGGTCCCTGCTGTCCCTTAAGACTTAGTTCATCTCCGTCCAGATAATAAGTTGATGGAAAGGATCTTTCAGTCGTATTTCATCCCACACGCTGAACACAACTTGTTCATCTGGCATCACCTTGCAAAAAAAACAAAACTAATTACTGCTGTTCACAAGTGACTATCCCCAGCGATTGCTGGCTCTGGAAGTGGTTTATTCCTGAATTAATTATGGAAGTTTATCGGTGGAAGTGGAATATGTGCCTTTTTTAAATTAAAATTACTCGTTTTTTCTTGAGAGTTCAATGACTCCGGATCCTATCACGAACATGCCGGCGCTTTGAACTGCTGCCACGTCAGGCGCAACAAAGTTTATTTAAAAACCCCCGCCGATTGGGCCTTAAGTGGATTTGTGTGCTCTCACACTCTATATGAGTGTAACTTTCTGTCGTCTCCTATTTTTGCATATTTTCCACTGTCATCTCTCACCTTAACATGTCGCAGATTCCCTTATTAACACCAGTATTCTGCTATTGCTTTCTGTCCCTTTTATTGTCCCTTATTGCATCATACCTTTCATCCTTTCTTTTCTACATCCTTATCCCATCCATTATTCCTTTCTTTGCTCAGTTCTTGTGGCCTCTAGCCACCATTCCTTCTTATCCCTTTTTTCCACTGGCTCCACAACTTGCCTTCTTTTCACTCCTCCCCTATACCCACCAGCCCCCAGTCCTTCCCTCCTCCTATCAGTTTGCATCTTCCACTGCAGAGGTCTCCTGCCGTTACCATGGGCTGTGTTCTTAGAGCCCGCTCACATGTTGTTCACCGTGGTCAGGACTAATTTATCCAACCTTTTAGCCCCCAACCAACTCCTTGTGTAAGTCAACTGTAAACAACCTTCTGTGTGCTTTTGTAAACACAGCTCATGCTTTTTATGTCTCAGATTGACGTGTTGTTGACCCTGCTTTAAGGGAAGTGACAGTAGAAGGAAACAAGTATTGTCAAAGCCAACAGATCACAGCAATCCGAGAGCTGTAGACGTTGTCAATGTAAGTACATTTGTGTACGGCTCTGGGGCTGTTTTTATTGATATACACATGCATGCACATTGTCTACTTCTATAGTTCTCACGTTGCCGAGACCTATTAGCTTTGCCAATACTTGTTGGCTTTTAAAATCGGGAGATTCCCACTTGAATAGGGTCTGTTGTTGTGTATGAGAATGTTAGTTTGTGTAGAGTGGAACTCTAAATACTCATTGGCTGTTGTATGGAAGCTATTAGCATCATAGAGAAGTTGAGGGAAAGGATTCATTTTGAGCGACACTGTTTATCACTTCAAGCTCAGTTCCTTTCTGTTATTCATTAGCTGCCTAGTGTGCCACACTACTAGAAGCATCAGATATAGTTCTGTTATCAAGAAGCGCAGGCTCAAGGGCAGACTACATTTTCTGGGGTGTCACAACTAAGTGGAGCAGTTTTATTTCACTTTTCATATGGATAATCTACAGGTGTTTTGTTAAGTGAAGGAGAATTTCTGCATGTATTTTAATGCTGTTTTTATGACAGAGAGTTGGAAGAGAAGCTCTCGGCCTCCTATAGAAGAATGCATTAAATATTGTCAGCTAAGCTGATTATGGATTTTAAAGGTTTTCTATTGTTCTTTTACTGACTGACCTTATTCCATTTCTGTGGTAAACATTTAAGCCCTGAACTTTCGGCGGGCTAAAGTGTTAATTTCCTGTTGCAGAAGTCTCACAACTCTCAATAAAGAGATGTTGCAATATTCCCCTTTGCTAACTAAACCCTTCCCCTTTTATGATGGAAAAGTTGTCCCAATTATACTCGAAGAATGAACACTATCAATCCATCAAAGCCAATTAAGATAGTCATCAGCGCCTGTTAAGTTACTAATATGCAGCCTATTAAGGACATTGAGGTAAAGCTCTGAGGGCGGTTAAAGCCATGTTTGATACTTTTTTGTGCTTACTTTTTTGAGTCTGTTTATTGCTAACACCCTCCCCCCTTAGACACGTTCGTTAGTTGTGGGCAGCAGACTGCTGTCCTCGTGCTGTGGGGCCACCTCTGCTGAGCACTGTCCCAAACCAGACTTTACATTGCGCAGAACGAGAGAGGAGATGGTCAGATCTTGCCTAAGGGACAGCTTTTATTTGTGTGTAGGTGAAAGGTATATGTCGGCCATACCAAAAACATACAACGGATTTAGAGCCTGCTCACTGTTGGTTGGCTAGGTCACTCTTATTTGCCTGCTTCTTATTCGCAGGAGTGCCATTCCTCTTGTGTATGCTCCTCCCCGAATAAAAGGCCCCTTTCCATCCTTGTAATTGGCTGCCTTGTGGCCTTTCAGTTCTTTCATTTAGGGAATTACTTTATTCTTTTTACTAAGCACTCCTTAAATGTGAATTTTGGGACCTGTCCCCAGTGTGCTACGTACTCCCCACGAAATCCCCTAAATGTCCATCCCTGAGCACTCCCTGTTGCGCCCTATTCCCTCCCCCCCCCCTTACTCTGTCCCTCAGGTGCTTGTTTTAAGCCCCAGGGACCCACGCCATCTTACCATTACTTTCAAAGAACTCCCTGCGGAATTGAATCTAAAGAGTGGAGACTTGAATGTGACCATTGTGCTAGATCAAAGGCAGGGAGCTTTTGGCCCTCTATGTACTATAATCATTCTGGCTGCTTGTGCTCCACATTTATACCAGATTTAGGGTGGAAAGTAAAAAGAACCTATGTGAAACTATGGTGAAGTGAGAAGCAAAAGGTTTTAAGTATGTCTTGGGTGTTCGCGCCAAGGGTCCTGGCTGTTTTTAAATGACAAAAAGAGAATGCCCTTCAGGGTCTGTAGAACCGTACCAAGCCGGACAAGGAAAGTGTCTAGCAACTCTGCTTAACTATGATAGGTGCAGAGTTCGACAGGCAAAAAAAACCACTGCTTTTTATCTGCCCAAAACAGAGCACAATTCACTTAAGAAAAAAAACCTTATGGGGCACTGGAGCAGGTGAGCTCTGTAGTTCACTATACGCCCAACAGGGTGATGATTTACTCCATCTTTATTCAAGTTTTATTAAGTTACCTGTTACAGTTCCCAAAGTGCACTGTAGGCAGTGCGTATTTGAGCTGGTGATTGCCGGTGGGGGCCACCAGCACTTCTTTTTGGGGACCAGCGCTTATTTTTCTCTTACCAGAGAGGGAAGAACATACAAAGTGGAAAGTCAGAGGAAGAGAAAGATGAAAAACGCCGTAAAGGGAGACTACCGAAGCATGTAAGAGTGAAACAAAGGGGCAGGTAGTGTCTGAAAGTGGATTAACGAGGCATGAGGTGGATCCAGGACTATGCAGCCTTCGTATTCGGTGCTCCACTACTTATTTGCACTGGCAGCAGGTTTCAGAGCAGAGTTTTGGGCCCTGCACTCATTCTGTTACAAATTCAGCACTGGTTGTAGGTATCACTTGGCTAAGCACTTTCTCTTTTGTGTGTTGTGCAAATATTAATTACTCCCACAAATAAACTTTTTTTTAATTTTTACACAGAGCACAGGTTGTTACCTTTTTTCACCACGTAGAATTTAAGCATGTTATCTAAAATGATTCCAAGGTATTAAGCTGAAATTGAATTCAGAGGTGGTGAGGAACTATGTCCAAGATTGAAAAAGATAATTAGATGAGAGGGTGAACAGCAGGAATGCAGATTTGTTTGTAGTTCGAGTGTCAGATGATGCTGAGGCATTTAGAAGTGTTTTTCTTTCACAGGATCTAGGAGACTCACTATTTAATGCCTCTAGAGGTGTCCTTTATTTATAGCCAAGTCTGAGTATTGTCTGCTTATTGGCAGTTTGAAATGCACAAAAGCTCCCTAGTGAATTTAAGTTAATAATTGAAGTGTGCCAGGGACATGATGGAGCAGGGTGCGCCTTGTAGGAGAGGTGCTGGGATTGAAGAGAAGGGAGTATTGATTCAGGACAGTCTCCAAACCCCATTAGTTGGCTAAGACCACCTTTCGTTCCCAACTGTCTGTCTACCCTGATTCCCTTCAAGCTCTTTGTAACAATCTTTCTGAAATAGTAATGAAAAAATTAATTAGTGTCATCTACTCCATCTCGAGACAGTCCCTTGGAATAACTCCATATTTTGACAGGCCATATGCCGTCCTTGACTATTGAACCACTATTGCTTGGGTTTATAGGGGAATATCTGGCCACTATTTTATCTGGATCTCCCCTTGATCATTTTCCACATAGGATTCTAAGACTGGGCGCAGCTTCTGTGGCCAGTGCGCGTCAGGCAATCTCCCAAAAATTCCTAGTTCATTCTTTGTTTCCATAGAAGAATGATGTATTGGCTCAACTTAAGAAATCATCTTAACTCACTTAAAATTCTTAATTTTTTTTATCCAATCTTGCACTTAGCTTTCCCCATTCAGCTCATCTCAGATTAATGAGGTATGCTAATGACACTCTGATTTCGTTTTTGTCTCTTTTGATGACCAGGTGCAGAATGACAATGCCTTCTATGATTGTATGGTTGCAGTGGTGGAGTGGATGAGAAAGAACTGCCTGAAACTGAATACTGACAAAACCAAAATAATCTTCTTTTCAGTCAAAAACAGACCACAAAATCTTCTGGCCAGCAAATGTTGCAAGTCGAGCAAAGCACCCTCCCATACCTGCTTTGTTAGTCAGAAATCTGAGTTTTTTCCTACCCCGATCTTTCCTTTATTCTGCGGATTAATAAGCTATCTTCCTGCTTCTTGCAGCATACCTTGGGTCACATCGCTTAGTGATCCATGTGTCCATCTTATGTTTGCAGGATTACTACAAGTCATTGCATCTTGGTTTACTAGTCTATTTACTCTCATGTCTTAAATTAATTCAGAACTTTGCTCCCAGGTTGGCACCTGGTGCCCTGCCTACTGCCTCTGCATCATCATGTTTGAAAATGATACACTGGTTGTCCATCACCAAGAGTTTTCTTTTTAAGGCCATGTATGTTTCATTCAGACCATACTACTCTCTAGGTCCCCATCTATTTGAGATGCATATCGATTTATTATTCTCCGTTGCTGCAGCTGAGATCCAACAACTCCAACATGTTAGCTGTCCCTAAGTCTCAGAGTGTTTGGCTGGGAATGCAAGCTTTCTCAGTTTCAGCTACTCAGTATTGGAATCCACTCTGCTGCCCTATCAAAGAGCTTGAAATCAGTTAATGACACTCCAGAAAGTCTTAGTTCTTTGCAAGCTGGTCACCTCCTCTCATGTGCCTTTCCGTGATAGAGCTGGACAGACTCAGTGTTGTAGTTTGGTCTGTAGCCTCCTTGGTGTTCATTAAGAACTGTGGTGAGTGATTAATGCTTGGCTCGAATGGTCACACATCTCTGACCTTCACTGGAAGTAAATAATTGATATAGCTTTGAAAGTAGTTTATATCATTCAGGTCGAAAATATGTTTGAGGGGCTATGCATGGCTGACCTTCAGGCAGTCTAGGACATTTCTACAGGTTATCAAAGAGTTCACTAGATTAGTACACTAGACAATGAAATCTTGTTATATGTCCCTCACTAATGGTGATGGGTTAGTGTCATTGAAATAGCTTGAGAGTTTCAGACCTGTGTTGATCCCTTTGATGCTAGTCTAAGCAATTTTATTAAGCTGCATTCTACAGACAACCATGCCAAGTTAAGGAATAAACTTTTGGGGTGAGAATGCCACCAACTTTCCTTAGAGCAATAAAGGTACTCTGTTCAGTGATGCAACTAGACCGGTACTTTGGAGGGGGACTAACACTTTGCATAATGGTGAGTAGCCATCATCCGAAGCATAGCCAAAATGATTTGTGGGTAACCCTTCACTGTTCTCATACAGTGTGTAACATGAACCGTATTTTTCAATACAATTGGTAGAGTTTATTTAACTGAAGTGCTCTAAACAAGTGAGATTGGTGTCAACATAACAAAAATAACTTACGCAGCGGCTTTGATTCTTCTTAAAGAAACTTTCACCGAATGAGTTACAAATATTGCATTATAAGGAGTTGATCCAGTGGACCTGGTTGTGGGTGGGCTTTTGGTTTCTTGTTTTTGAGGCAAACAGTGGCAAATAGTGAATTCTAAAACACACTGTGACAAATATGACTCAATTGAAAATACTTTTGAAGATATTTGGGTGCCTTACAAAAAATCCAGTTTTGGAAAAACGTCATGTTGCCCACAGTTCTTAATTTATTATTTGAGAGGTAAAGAGCCCAACTCTCTGCTCCTATTAGCTCTCGGACCTCATATGTGTGATGACCACACAACGTTGTGTTGGAAAGTGACATTTGGTTGAGTTTCTTAATGGCGCAAATGTCCAAAGCACTCTACTGCAGTCACTCTATTTTTAAGTGTTCCAACTCCCTTTTCTGGGCTTGCCATTCTTTAGGTCAAATTCTCAAAATCATTTTTCACCACTTGTTGTCTACACTGACACGCTCAAGCATTAAAAATGTTACTTCCCCCATCCTGTGCCGTATTACATGAGGCTTTTGGCGGTGAGGATTTCTGTTGACTGAATTGATGTTTGTCCCAAATAGTTCTAGATATTTGCCCCATGGGGTACATAACGTCTTGATGCTAGGAAAGACAACAGTTTTAGAATTGGCTCCAAATGATAACTCAGGTCCAGTAGGTACCTAGTTTTCTACATGGGCTCAAATGACCTCCTTCTCAATATATTTCAGCAGTCAAAATGTCCCGGGCTCTCCACCTCTTAGCTGGTCTCAGATGATTGCGCTGAAGTCTCCCCCTGGGTGCTGCATGTAGCCATTGCCATACAGGTCGATGGAAGGCAGGAACCAAGTCTGGCTGGTACACTGAAGGTGACTCGGGTGAGCACTGGCATGTAACCTGCTACATCCACTCAAGTCTGTAATTGTGTCACAAAGCTTCCCTAGCCTCCTCTGGATTGGTGCCGCAGTTGGGCACTCCACTAGGATGCTACTGTTTACTGTGCGCACGCACCTCCTCCTCCTCCTCCTCTGTATCATCTTGACTGCCCTTCAGTAGTCTGGTGTCCAGCACCTCCCAAGTTCAGGCCTGTATCAGCAGAATCAGGGTATATTAAATTATGTATTTGTGATATTCTTTGTTCCTACACTCACTCAACCTCTGTCCAGTAATCTCAGGCCTGCTTCTGTTCTATTTGGTCTCAAAGTACGGGCATCGTGAGAGACCCGTGAATGCCACCATCCGGACTCTCATCTAGCCTCGTCCCCAGACATACTAATTGAGTCAGTCTAACCAATGTACATTACTACCAACAAAGTACATTTAAAGCCATATATGTACACTTGCAGAAATAAATGTACACTTTGACCAGTTAATGTACAACTTGAGACTCAAATGTATACTCATAGTGTGCATGCACTACTTTCCATCTACAGTCAGCTAAACATGATAAAAGGGATCATATTACAAAACATATTCATACAGAAAAAAATGCAATGTTGCATGAGTGTTCCCTCTACTAAAACGTAGAAAGGGCACATGTCCAAACAGGATAACTCCTTATGTTGTTCTACGTATCTCAACTCAGCCACCGTCACTGGCATAATTTGAAGTTTCCAGTTGGACTCAGCACAACACACAAAACATGTATTTTTGTCTGTGATGCTTCCTCCATTACATTCCCCTCCCCCTCAGGAACAGGGCTAAATGTATCTCTTCCATGTGTAAGATTGCATTATAAAATAACAACCCCCGTACCCCCCACACTTTCCTCTCAAAACATCTGTTTTCAGGACGTGTTATCTGCTGTCCGGAGTCAGCGTAGGTCACTGTGGGTGCCCAGTGCTGGGTGATTTGTTCTACATATCATCTAGGAGATGGACATCCTGCTCAGAGGTTTAATCTTTGGCGAGCTCTGTCAAAACGTGTCATGCACGTTTTACAGTTGCACTTGTCAGGCCTTTTGCATATGACTGAGCGATGTACATTCTCTTGTGTCTGAGCGCCTGTATATATGTTTGTATGCCGCTGACATGGCTGTAATCTTCACACTGACCATGGTTATCAAGGGCCAGAAGGGGGAAACGACGCTAGTCTTGATTGAAAATTCTTGTATAAATACATTTTAACCATTGAATCATGAATATGTATTCGGTGGCTTTGCTCTCAAAAGAACAGAAACTAAACTACAGTCTCTTTATAATGAATAAATGGAGAATCGCACCTCCAGTGATAACAGTAGCACCTGCGAGTTGGACTCGCATGCTAATGATAACTTAACTGGATAATATTCACTTCTCTGGTGGCTTCGTTTTTCAGATTTTGGAATGAAAATGAAAAACGGTTCCTGTTCGAGGTAATTACACGGCTTGTAGATTTGCAGAAAGACATGCAAACGTGACGAGTTCCACCCAAAGCTCAGTGGCGGAATGTCTGAAGCACTGCATTTATGCCACGTCGCTGCGTCTAAAATCACATTAGCAACTGTTCATTACTGAACCTGCCTGCCAGTGCAATTGGCACTTAAATTTTCATCTGTCAAGTAACCAGAAATGGGCAGAGCATTACTGCATATTTTATTGTAGGTTTGCTGCTAATATACGTTTAAAACGAATCCAGCAATCGTGACAGGCTTTTGTGAATTTAATTTGAGGACCTCTGTATGAACGTCTGCACTTGTGCGGAACACGTTGTTCAAACGATTTGTTCATGTTTTGCTGTCGTCAGTAATGCATTTCTTAAATCACTCAATTTCTGCATGGATGAATGAAGAGATGAACCCCTAATTAGTGGTATCTGAATGAGTGGATCAAAGGCAAGATCCCAAATCCATTGCCACACTTCCTGCTGATCTTTATCACTTAAGTATACAACAAGCATTGGTAAAGCAAATAGATCTCACCTATACGAGATGTATTGGTTTTGTTAATGGTTTTAGGCATGTTCAACAACAGCACGGCCGCCGAAGAACAACATGGACAAAATAAAATTAAATAGAAGCAGTCTGAGCTGGCTGCATCATACCTCTTTTTAATTTCCTTTCTGCCATGTTCCACAGTGGCCGCACTCCTGTGCAACACAGCGAAACAAACATTGACAAAGCAAGTGGGTCTCATACAGGCAAGACCTGTTGGCTTTGTCATGTGCTAGTTAAAAGTTCATCAGTGTCGATCTGAGTCCCCACTCAATGTGCGGATAATGATTGCCCCTGTAATCTCACACACATATCGTGCCCTGGCGGTGAGTAATCTTAGTCTTTTATTTTCACTATTACCTACTTGTGTGCAGTGGTCGTAGTGCATTTAAAGCAAGCATCGATGAGGGAGGTGGTGGGGAAGGTAATCAAGCTGCAAAGCGGTAGTGGCTTCGGGTACGGGACAGGTACCGTCGGAAAACAGTGCTGTGCCTACAAAAATGCACTAAAAGAACGAACAAAATCGAAAAAGGAGGAGGAAAGGTGACAGAACATCTGCTGTACTGGAAAAATCATATAATTGAACAAAACAAAATACACCATGTAACACTGACAGTACTCAACGCAGTTCATATGATGATTTTGCAGAATTTCCATAGAAAGGGTTTCATGCTGTTTCGTGAATACCCCACCTTTATTGTCTTACAAAAATGTGGATAAAATAAGCATTCTGACGAGATAAGACCAAGAGTTATGGCCCTGTTCACAGAAGGGAACCTTCCAAAAAGACAGCCAGAAACCACTGAAAAAATAGTGCGCTGAAACAAACAGAAATGCACGAAAGTGAAAGTATACAAGTACTAGGCCATTGCTTTATGGGAGGGAGCAAAGCCCCAAAAGGAGGGACAAAAAAACACATTATCCACACAAAAGCAAGCTTTTCGGAGAGTCTTGCAAAAAAAAAAAAGAAAAACAATGAGCAAGCCGTAAACCCAGATACAGCATGTCTTGAAGAGGCAGTGCATATGCAAAAAAATGGATGGATGGAATTCTTGAATTATTCTTAAAATACTGGTAATCACTCGGGGCCCGCATCCCAGTCCATCATTATTTTGTAATCCATGCCACCTCAATTGGGACCCAGCTATATTCATCTGTTGGCACACAATGCACCTGTAACACAGTCCTTCTGCTATCAGTCTAAATCTGATGGCAAGTCTGCCTAAACAAACTATGGCATCCCTCCCTACATGGAAAGGACCGTGGAATGTCTAGCCATAGAGGACAATGGGCTATCTGGAAACACAGGTCTTGTGTCTGCTGAAACCCAAATGTCATCTCTTTTGACACAACCTGCTCTGATCCAGCCTTGCTGTTCTGCCACTGGCACTTCCTCTTGTATTCTCTTAATTTCTACCCATGTATCAGTTGTAGTTCACAAAAGGTTGTAATTGGTCTCATTTGAATAGTCTGCATTGAGTGTACAAGACTGTGAGCAAAGTATTATGTGAATTTGTCTGTATACTCACTGTCACATAGTCATCTCCACTGTGGTGTGCAGAACATTTTACAGCTGCAATCTGGGCTGGCAACTCCAAAGCCTCAAGCAACTGATTCACGTATTCCCCATTCTTTATTGTAGAGCCCTAAGAGGTCATGAAACCTCACTGTGACCATAACTGTCCACAATCATGGACCACTCAAAAGCTATATTATCAGTGAAATTTGTCACTATCAGCTGTTTGGAAACACAGCATGCTGTAGTAAGGGCAACCAATTCAACCACTTGTGCTGAGGGCACTCCACGAAGCAAGAAGGCTACAACGACACCTGAGACTGTACAAACTGCGTAGGCAGCTATTAGATTTCCTTCATTGTCTCGTTTGTAAAACAAGATCCATTAACAAAACAGCACAAATTCAGACTCTGGTAGTGGCTCATCTTGAGCCTGGTCGTGGCTTGGTGCATAGTTCAGTGACATCTAGAAAGTCATGCTCTACTCCTCCTCCACCCCCATCAGCTTCAGAAACAAATAAGTGTTGCAGGATTCAAGGTAGCACATTGTTTCAAACTCACACTACCAGAATAACTTGTTCATAGCGGGTCAACTAGCTGTTTGTCAAATGTTGGGTACAGGTTGATAATATCTCATCTGAATGGGTCACGAACACAGTGAGGAGCTGACCCATCACAATATTCTCACATTTCCGATGCTGACACCTACAGCTCCCACTGCTTTGAGGCATTCAGGTAGCGCTGCTGCCACAGGGTCAGGAGTAGCAGAAAAATAGGCCACAGGCCTTTAGGTGTTCCCATGCATTTGTGTAAGCACAGAGAGTGCGCCCTCCCTCGCTGCAAAAGAGAGCAAACATTTTGTTATAATCGGGCATTCCAAGTGCCGGGGCACAACTGAGAAGTTCAGCTGTAGGAAGGCAACCAGGCAATCGTTATCCCAAGGTACCGGATCAGACACATCCTTGTGTGTCAGCCTCAGTAAAGGCTTGGCCACCAGGGGAAAATTTGGGTACCCAGTAGTGACAGTAGCACAGCATTCCCAAAAACATCCTGACCTCTCTGAGTTCTTGGTGTATTCGTTTTCAGGATTGCTGAAATCCTTTCTTGCAACAACTTCCTCTCTTCCTTCTCAGTGTGATGTCTAAGATACGGGCCCACTTTTTGACAGTATTTCCACTTACTTGGGGACAGTTTATGTACATTCTCATCTAAGTGATTACGCAGGACAATGGTCTCTTGCCTGCACACCCCCTGCGTGTCAGATGCAACCAACAAGTCTTCAATATACTCCACTAGAACTGAGTTGCAGTGCATGAATGAGGACTTGATTCTTTTTGAGGATCTGATTCAAAGTAGAGGGGCTCTCAGTATACCCCTGTGTGACTCGGCACCATGCCAAAACACTGTTCTGAAACCAAAATGCTAAGAGGAACTGACTGTCCTTATGCAATGGTATGGAAAAGAAGGTCTGACACAAATCGATGGAAGTGAACCACTGAGCCTCACTTGGAACTTGGAATAAAATCACAGTTGGATTCTGTACCATGGGACAACAACGAACAACGAAAGTGTTGATTTTCCTGAGATCTTGCACAATGCAGTATTTACCGGTAGGCTGCTGTAAACCCACAATGAGTGAATTACATGGACTTCCCACTATCGCCTTCAAAATGCCTTGCTGTTTCAAGGTGTCCGTCACTGAAGTGATCTCTTCAATTGCTTCAGGGTTCAGATTATACTGTGGTGCTGTTGGGTACTCAACAGTTGGTTTCGCTTCGAAGTGGAAACGTTCAACACCCTTGATGAGAACTATGTCCTTTCCTGAAAAGTCCCAGACTTCAGGCTTCATGGTATCTCTAAGATCTGATGGTAACTCATCTGTTGTTTTCATGGGGAACAGTGCAACATAAAGACCATCTCTTGACAATTTAAAGACAATATCTTAATTATGATTTTTTAGTTCAACACCTCTAGGTGTACAACAAATGGTACAGTTCAGTTTGCATAGGAGATCCCTTCCCATGCGACTGGCTAGACTAGAATCATGTACCACAAATTGGTGATTCTCTTCAAAAGACCATATTTTGATAGGTACTTTTGCAACTCCTACAACTTAGATCCTTTTTCCCGAGAGGGCTAGGTCTGGAACCTCCACTGACCTAACAGTGTAGCGGGTAGCACCAGAAATCAATCAGGAATAATACGGGGTGGAAACTGTTGAAGCACACTCTGATTTTGGAAGGAATTTCGATTCAAATTTGAGACGTCATTTGAAGTTAATCTGGAACCATTTGCATTTTGCTGTGGCATCGGGCTTGGGGAACATTCTTCACTCCAATTTGAGGCTCATTTAAATGTTGCGTTCTTGGTCTCTGTACATTCTGTAACTGTGTGGGATTATTACCCTGGAGTTCTGTAAACCCTGAATTTTGAGGATTAAGATGACATTCCTGCTTCCAGTGCCCAACTTATTGCAGTAATGACAAGGATTCATGTTTTTCAAAGTTGCCACATTAATTCCAGTACTCGGATCAATCGGAACACTGCATCCTCCACCTTGTTGTGGGAACCTGTTTCCACCTTACATCACTGGCATTCCCTGTTTATAAACTCTTTGCATAGGGCCAACATTACCTGCAAAAGACTGACTCTGTCCATCCTGAGCAGCTTAATTTGTGCCACCATCAGTTTCTCATTTCGTCTCTTTTGCTTCATCTCCAGTTCATCACTGCAATATTCCACATATCTAAAAAATGTTGTGTCTGTTTATTTTGCCAACAAATCAGATGCTTCTGAATCATGCTGATCTCTGACCTGTTACAAATCTAGACACAAAAGGCCCATATCTTTCGCCTCAAGAGTCCCCATTCCACTGTGCTATTTACATATTTACCAAGGTCTCTCATAATATGCATGCACTCACTCCTTGGGCTTTGGGATTGTCCTGTTAATCTTAACCCAATCAATGTATTTAGTCAGTATCTTTCCTTTCCAGAAGGTCATTGCCTGTTAATACTTAATCATCACTAGTGGTGACAAGAGCATTTGTCACTACATTTCTTGATGTCTCCTTCTCCAGTCACTCTATAGCCACTTTACATTCTGCCCACAGTGTTGAAAAAGATATTCAGATCTACCCACAGAACCTGTGAGATTGCCACAAACTGCTCAACCTGTGTGTACAACTCTACTGGCTTTTCTCTCAATTTGGGGAAATCATTAGGCAAGATCTCTCCTGCTCCAAGGCACATGGACATAACCTCTACCAGGCACTTCACTCAATGGAAAAGCTGAGGTGCCCTTTCCTTCCACTATGGACAGAGGTCGTTCTACCGTTGTCATCTTTCATCTCTCTTCTTCTGTCTGCTTCCCCACTTATCTAATTCTCTCCATTTTCAAATGCTGTGAATCAACTCCTTAATCTGCATTCTCATCTCTGGGATTCTCATGCTGCAAATGTCAGTCTCATCGAAACACACACAGTAGCTTCTGTGTAATCACTTTAGTCTATTTAGGTCTACGCCATATTTTTTAGCCAAATCTGACCATTTATCATGTGCTTGTCCTGCATGCTTTGTGACATCTTTACACAAAAACACAAGTTTGTTATCTTCTTGGGTATCTAATTGAGAAAATGCAAGATTTTCTGATCTCATTTCATCCAGTTCTAACTTTAATTTGACCATACAATGTATTGTTTCTCATTGTGACTGAGATGTCCCTCTGGTTAATCCTGAGCTTGTACCTTCTCCCAGAGTCTACTAAATTTTTAAGCAAGTGATCATATCTTTTTTTAGCTCTAAGACCAACCGTTGTTACAGAAGCATTAGACACTGTCTCTCTTCTGGGAGTACTAAGGTTAACTCTCGGAGGTGAATTCCAATTGAACGTGTCAAAAGGTTGTCATCTTTTGCTGGTTCTCCTACAGGAGGAATGCCTACTTGATTCGCTACTGAAGACACAGAAGCAGCATGGGGCATAGTCACCTTAGTCTGGATCGGCAGAGTATTTTATCCAGGGACGACAGGAACAGCAGTTGACAAATTTACTAAAGTAGGAACTGTCAAAGCATGTTTAGCAACTCCTGATGACTCGGGTATATATAAAGTAACTGCAGGACCAATAGTGACTTGTAACAACAATCGCATCTGCGGCACTGTGAACTGCAGGGTTGACAGGGGTATTAATCTCTGAACTCCCTTCATCAGGGTTTGCCTTGCATTTACTCTCATAATAATTGAGGCAGAGAGTACTTCTGAATTTCCATTGGGAACTGCACTACTCATTTTTCAAATTGGGTTTCATTATATGAGGTGGGTGTGCTAATAACAACTCATCCAAAATGTCATCGCTAGAGTCACTATATTCATCTATATTCTCCCTTTTACTCCCCCCCCCCCTTCTTTTTCCTTGCCTTTCCCTCCCTTTTCTCCTAGCCTCTTCACTCATCAATGCAGGGTACAATCCAACTCCCCCTGTCATATCAGTACTCCACGTTTTTTGTTTCACATCCCATCTGGCATCTGCCCAAGTATGCATTACCTTTTGGACTCTTCCCTGATATCTTTTCTTCTGATTAGCAGGGGCTCTATGTTCCTAAGCATTAAGTGCTCCGTACTGTGCAGGTCTAGGTTGTGGTTTCATCTCATACAATACTCTCCTCAAATTTTCAAGGATTATCAAATTAAATGTGCTGTTGTGTGAGAACATCAAAGCACCTCCTTTCTCTGTGATGTTATGCAATTGATTCAGCCAAATACATGTGTGAAGACCCACATTTATAGCCATTTAATGGCCTGGTGTACTTTGGTGGTGCCCCTTCCCACTCCCGAACAGGTATTTTCACATCTTCCTTCACTAGATCTCATATGGCCTTAAGATATTTCACTTTTCAACAATATTTTCAGTAGTCATAATTAGAAATCTGTTTGGAATCAGGAAATAACTCTTTACCCACAGTCCTTGCTCAACTATAACAGCCAGCAGCAGCGCAACCCTCTAAAATAGACATTCAATAACAGCACAGCTCAACACCAGCCGACCAGTACAACACACTGATGTGTGTCTCACTCCTTGCAGCGACTCAACATCCTTAACAATTTTTCACAAACAAACTTTCCTCAATACTAAACACACATTACAAAAGGCAAAGCAAATTCAACAAATAACTTTGTCTGCTCCACTAAAGAAATTAAAGTACTTGATCACATAAGAAAACGTCCGGAGTGGCACTTTTCGACCCACTCTGACTCATACTCTAATGAAAACTTGATCAGCAGAGAATCACCCGGATTAGTGCAGCTTCTCCCTGTGCACTAGGGATTCACTACACCAACCACACTTCACTCTCATGCAGTGATAAATGTCCCTATCTCAATCGTGCCATCGACCTCTCCTCAACAACCACCAAAAAACTTAGCAGACATTATAGCACAGTATTTTCTACATAAGTAGCTTATTACTGTCCCAAGATCTTATGCTACGTCAAGCCTAATAACTTCACCTTCTCTGCTTTGAGTGCCACACTCACACAGCATCTTAAAACATTACTGCATCTAATGAAAAGTGACAGTGATGTTAGAAAGATGTGCACTGTGCCCACTATCAATGGGGCAAGCACTAGAAGTGCATGAGAACAGTTGTCTAATGCTGGTGACCTTTGACTTATCCTTTAGACTTGGTTTTATTTTATTAAGGCGGAAATCTCACAGTAGAGCAGATAATTCAGTCCTTTTGTACTTGTATTACAAATTCATTCACATTCCCATACTATTTCATGAAGACTGTCTCCTTGTCACTCTCCAGAGTTGTAGAATTATGGACCATGTAGAATTTCTTTTACCGTAAAAATGTCCTTGTCTGTTCTTGGATCATCTCAGATTTGTTGCAAGTAGATGTATATGGAGCACCTTGTTTACCCAAGAGAGGCACCTTGGTACTAGCCTAAAAGGGAACCAGAATTGAAGGTTAACGTGTGGCTGTCTGTCATCAGAGGGCAAAGTATATCATCTTTAGCTATTTAGACAGTGTACAGTAGTTTTAATGGATTAAGGGCATGTATTTCACAGCCTGTTATTTATATGTGAAATGGACCAATGAACCCTCTTCTCTTTGATAGTCTGAATGATTGGTAGTAAAGCCTCTCAAGGATATAGAATGATCCAGTGCTTGCTGAGAGAAATAAATCATCATTTAGTATTTTGCAGTTTTATTTTAGTATTCATATTATACTAGTGCCTGGAAGCGGTAATCAATGATAGGTTTTATATTATAAGTTAACTAACTAGAACGTCCCCTTACCCCCCCTCCCAATCATGCACTGCTTATAATCTCCCTTATATCATTTGGCACTCAAAATAACATGAGTAAACATGAAACCAAATGTCCTACTTACGCAGATATCTCTCATACTATTTTTGGCCCCTTAAAAAATAATTATGCCTGAAAATATCAAAAAGAAAAACCATACCCTCTGGCTTTATGCCGGTGGCGAGAGCGAGGCTGGTGGTGCGAAGCTGGCGGGTGGGTGTGTAGAAGGTGAGGCGGCGCTTGAGGTATTCAGGTCCCTTGTTGTGGCCACAGTTATTAACTATTACTATAACAATACAGTGGTGATGAGTCAGACTTTCATAGGAAGCAATTTTTTTATTTTGATAAAAACTTTGATGCCATTTGATAAATCTTAATGAAAATTAAAAACAAATTGCACCTTAGCTCCTTTGTGGCAAGTTTTGGGGAGATTTATCAAGCAGGGTATGAGGGGGGTCCCCATGTTTATGTATTAGATTCCCATAAGAATTTTAAGAAGCACTTTAGACAAAAAAAGGCTGGGCAGAATTACACCAAATTTGTCAAAAAGATAGCTCCTTACTCAAAGCGTGCTTTTTGTGACTTGGTGTAAACCTGCTCTGCTTTTTTTAAGGAATTTTGGTTCAAAAGTGCTATTTTGACGGTTGGCCCAGTGCGACTCCTGCAGTAACGCAACTTCAAAACCAATAGAGTGATCCAGTTGGTCAAGAGGGCTTTTTCCCCATTTGGGCACGTGAGGTACTGTTGGACCAACTGGTCTCTGATTGACTGGCCACTAGATCAACAAAAATGTTGCAACCACAATTACAGGACACAAGGACTCTGACCTTGTGTCATGAGGTTTAAAAAACAGAAAAGCCAAAGGCAGCCATTGTAGGGGTACCCAGACCCCCTTGTGAGCAGGGGCGTGGGCAGTCACAGAGGGACTACCCCAGGGCTAAATTAATTATTTTTTTTGTTGTGTCAGGGGTCCTGTGGTACTCCTGTGAAACCGGTAAGGGCTTCGGCGCAGGGCCTAGCCACGTGTCAGGCCTGGCAGCCAACCAAGCAGTGCACACGTGAAAGCTGTAAATGCAGGCAATTGGCTGCCTGTAGGGATTGAGTACAGGGACTTAATTCAGGTCAGGCTCTGCATCCAACCCTCTACTGAACACAGTCAAAAGGTACGCTCAGTGAAGGAATTCAGTGAATATGGTCAAATACCTCAGAAAGTCACTGAAAAAACAAAGGTTAAAGTGACATTATATTCGGGCATTGTAGTAATATAAACACTTTGTTAAAAAAAACAACAACAAAAAAACACTTGAACTCCCCAGTTATAGTTTATTGAGCTAATTGCTCCCCGCCATGAACCGCTCATGATCTCCTATATTACATTACTCATGATATCACTTATGACATCATGTAATCATTGTGATACCATCCAGTAGGGGTTTGGTCTTGAAATAATGATTCACCCTACAGGCAGGGACAATTTTGTATTTGCCTTAATAGGCTTACCTCTTAAATATTCCTCATGATTTGCATTTTTTGAATGAAGAGATTGACAGGTGTACATTTGCCACTGTAAAGACACTTTTCCCCAGGCCCTATGCACTACATTCCATTGATTAGTAAAATACACTATACTCTTTCCTGAGAGGGTCACAGTAACATGCATCCTTAGAATGATTGTTACTACACCAGTGAGAGAGAAAGTTCTTAAGTGGGACACCCCTACATTCTATATTATTTAACAATTTCCAGTGCTTTAAAATTTTCAGCAAGGTTCTGGAAATAAAAATCCACACTTTATGCACATCTTGTCTACATATTTTGTCTATATCACTGCGTTACATCGGTTGAATATGGGTAACTCCCCATCTATCCACTGGTGGATTATCCGTTGTAAACAGAAGGTTTGGCATTTCTCATAGATTTCATGGAACATGCTTTGGCTTTAAGCATTAATTTACTTTCAAACATAGCTCTTTAACCCACATTAGGAGCACAGAGCCTTCATTTTGTTTAAAATTTGCATGCTGTGGTTCCACACTTACCCTCTGTAGCCCGATATGACCACGGCGTTACAAGTGAGGTCATTTAATATGTCATGAGTGTAACAAGTGAGGTCGTAAGCAAAGCAGGTCGGGCCCAAGTTATAGTTATCTTAGTAAGCACTAACTGGTGAATTTCAATGTTTTTGTTTTATTGCAAGATAAAACCAGAACATCACTATATATATATATATATATATATATATATATATATATATATATATATATATATATATTCCAATATTAAATTCAGGGGTTTTATCACAAATTTCAAAAGTAAAGTCGTACAGATTCAATGCCACAAGGCTGTCCAAGAATAAGGAAATACAGAGAAATGCAAAATCAGAAATCATTCTAAGTCCCAAGTTGGCAGAAAAATCATGACAACAATGGACAGCATCCTAATATACAGGAAAGTCTATTGGCTCACCCTCAAAATTGAGGGTTTTTATACTTTATTTTCACATATGAAATTACAGAAACTGCAAAATATCTGTAGTGTGAGCAAATGTATCATTTCATAAGCAAACTAAAGCACGTGAAAAATAATTGTCATCTGCCTTAACACTGAAGCACTATCACACTACATGACTAATCATTAAGCCCCTTTATGCATATGTCGCCTGGAGATCCTAATATCTAGATTCATAAACAGGGTGCTATATGAATGAATAGGACACAGTGAACCAGTGTAAAGACCTTGAGGAGGACAGTTGCAGTTTCATAACTGAGCTGAGCCGTGAAGTTAATCCAGAGCAGCATAAATGACAGGGGAAATAAAAAAAAATGCTTCTTAGCTTGACTGTGTTGTTGGAGGAGTAGGGGAGACATGAGTGAAAGAGAAGACTTCCATCTTAGAAAAGACTGAGTTTATACCCAAATTGAAGCCTAGGTAAGAAATCAAAAAACATTTCTACTCATCATAGGCAATTTATTTTGAAAGCATTAGTACTATATGAATATATAACATGCAATTGAGTCTGAGAATACTTTCCAAACATTATTTATAATGCATCTCCAGCACTGGGATGAAGCTTGGTGGCCAGCAGGTGGTGGTAGGCAATCTGTAGCCCCTCCTATAAGTTATTATTCATTAGCGTGTTGTGTGGAAACAGACTTCAGTGCCTTTTACATCCAGAGGAAAGGGCCTTTTCACCCCTGACAAAGTCACTTTCTCCCATCATCTCTGGGGATTCACTTCAACTATAGCCAGTCCCATCACCTGGACAACTTGGTGGGATCAGTGCTGGAGTGGTAGTATGTGTAACCTGTGGAGAAGCTTTGGCTCTGCACTCTCCATTGGTATGCTACTTGTCCTGTACACTCAGCTTCCACCAGCTGCTCTCATGTTAGTGAATTCTATCTTGTTATAATGGGATGGAGGAGTCAGATTAGTTTTCTGGATTGCGGACCTGTGCCCCATCACCTACTGACTTTTACCCTACTTAGCTTCCTTTGTTTTTGCGCAGTTACTTAATTATATGTTTCCAAGATGGCTGCATTGTTTCTAGTTAGGCCAATGTTTTAGTTTCACGTTATCAGTGCCACCGCGCTAAGGCGTCAATATCAGGAGACAAAGATAAACAAACTGTAGGTATTCACTATAGGTACTTTCCCTCTTCACACCTTCAAGGGAATTGTTTACATAAATTGCCATCCAAAGCCTGTCTTGTTATCTACTGTTTGGGAACCTATGTCAGGGGTACGAGCAGATCTGTATAAATGCACCTCACTTAGACAGATAGAGGAATTCTGACCAGATGCAATCGCTGCTATCAATGCTACAGGTCACCCTGATGCTGATCCAGTCTTTGTGTCCCTACGGAGTCTGAGCTAAGAGACCTCATTCCAAGGTAACGAGGGTTGGGGGGGGCTCTTCTCATGGCATTGGCAGATTAGGTTTAACACACCTAGCTCTCTTTTAGGTTAGAGATTAGGTTTACATTATCAGAGTATTAGAATATATTTCACATCTCGTGTCATTTTATGTTATTGCAAGGGGTCTTTGTATTTTTGACTCTTGTCTTTACCATTCTGTTTCTTGCTTTATTCATTATCCTAATCATTGCAGCCCATGCAACTTACCGTAGATTGCAGTTTTGTTAAGTAAAACCTATTGAAACCTTACTGCATCTTCTTCATTGCCTGTGTTTGATTGAGACATGTTGTTCATGTGAGAAAGGGGTAATCTCCGTTTAACCGCGACATGTAAAGGATGCCACAAATCACCTTTTACTGTTAAGGTTTTTGGTGAGTTGCTGCTTGTGAGCCGGGAGGGTTGGGACGGCATTTGCAACTTGTTGTAGGACAGGCTTAGTCACCTACAAACATAAGTACTGTCATCCTTTAACTAGCAGTCTTGTCTAGACCAAGAGTTAAACTACGACACATGTGGCTCACACATTTGTGCATTCTGACTTCAGTCATATCGAAGACTAATATTGCAGGCAGTGTGTGCCTGGCAAAGCTATAGAGCTATGCAGAGCTGGGGCAGCAGCGTCTTCACAGACAGTGCTCAATATAATTTAATATAAGTGCTGATATTACTGCATATTAGTTGAAATGGGTCTCTGCAGTGCTGTTGGCCCGATGGCATGAAACTAGCCTGTTGACCCTTGCCTTGCTTCACTGTCTCATCTGCCCACCAGTCTGGTTTGTATTCCAAACAGTGCATGTTAATTAGCGTGTATTTATATTGTGTTGTACACTCCTTGAGTGCTAGTTCTAGTTTTGATGTACGGAGTGCACTTGCAGTGTAGATCAGCACAGCCTGTAATTCTCCTCTTGCAGAATAAGTGGAAGGCAGCGTGCATAGCATTTGCTGAAGGAAAGAAAAGCACACTAGAGATATGAAACGCGTACCGTTGCTGTCTCCAGTAGCTCTGCTTCAGCTTACTGTCTTTGGACACTGGCTGCCTTGGAGGGGTCCTGCTTTCTACTGGAGGCGCAAAGGTAAGGAAGGGCCAGTGAGTGGGAAAGGTGGAAAGGCCTCTTGTTTTCATCTGGGTCTAATGGGATAAAAAAGAGGTTAGAGAGGAAAGACAGGTGATAGACGTGAAGACGCCAGGCTGAGAAGAATGGCAGCAAGGGTGAGTGAAATAGAGGAGATAAATGGTAGCGAGAAAGACATAGCAGGGAAAAGGGGATCAGCGGTGGTTTGGAGGATACGGAGCCGAGAGGTGCAAGTGACAGGTTGGGACATGCCACAAAGGGGAAGGGAACTTAGTGTGGAAAAGGGGTGAGGCATGGTAGACGGAGCAATAGGGCTAGGAGGATCAGACATGGAAGTTTTAAATGACATGGAGAGAAAGAGAGACTGAACAGGGGAGTTGACAGAAAAATGCCAGCGAAATAATGAACAACGAAGCATTGAGTAGGAGTTGGGACAGAGGCCAACAAAATGGAGCACAGAGCCTACCCATGGAGGGATTAGACAACCTGGGAGGAGAACGAAAGAGCAGAGTTATGGTAGAGCAACAGAAAAGAGAGACTGACGAGGAAAGCAGGCAAGGTCTTTGGCTAAGGGTTGTGCATAGTCCATTACAGTGTAATCCACTTGCATGTCTTGGTCATTTTGCCCTAAAATGTTCAATGATGCCCATTGCATTCTGCAACAGTGTGTACATTTGTTCAGTTACAAAAGTGCTTGGTATATCATTAATTAAATAATTGAATGCGATTATATGAGAAATTGGTGAACATATGCTTGGTATTATGATGGTCATCTTTATGTATTATGATTTAGTTTTATGTGGCAAAAACATTGAAAATAAATTGATCTCACGCCAGGGCGTGGGGGCCCCATACATCATTTTAAAAGTGGCTCTTCACCCTGCTCTGTTAATAATTGTGCTATGGGTGACAAAAAGGGAAGATGGAGACTAATTTTACACAGAGTTGCTGTAGACAAGAGTATCTAGTTCAAAATTGATAGCCTGACGGGAAAATGTCCCACTGTGCCTGAAAGATTGTCAACCTGTAAACAACAAGGAGGCGACTTGGTGCAACCATGGCCATTTACACCTTTTGGAATGGTTACTTCCATTAATTCTTTCTGGAATCAGATCCCAGGAGAAAGAGAAAAATATTTGAAACAAAAAAAAGATTAAAGGAAACAAATACTTTCGAGCAGTCTTTTCCAACTGCTGTGCTGGTGGCTCTTGTAGTCATATCAGAGGAGGGTGGAACGTTGCACCTATAGAGCTGGCAACAAGCACTAACAGTGTGGAAATCGCTCTGGCCTTGAGAAAAATACCTTGAGTGGGACCTGTGGGTCTAGTAACATTAAGTTCCATGACCTCTGAGTCTCGTGGTGATCTGCTGTTTTGTTTAGCCTTGCACTGGTGTTGAAAATTATATTTTTTGCCATAGATAAGGAAATAACCAGTGACATAAAGCTCCCGTGTGTAATCATCACCTGCAGGTTTGATTTCCCATCATCTGGTTCAGAAGTTTCGATATACATCACAGGACTTGAAAATTGTGGTCACCTGATCACGCTGACAAACTGAATTGTGATGTGGGAGGGCTCTTTTGCCTTTGCTCACCCCCTCTCTATGAGCTGTGTTTTCTGCTTGTGGTCACCCTGAGCACATTAGCGAACTGAATTGAGTCTGCTCCAGACAGGCAATATCAAGTTACGTGAATGGCTCTCACAGAGTCGGTTGACACTTTTTTTCGCTTTCGAGGACTTTAATCCATTGGAGGTCTGAGTCTGAAGGACTTTCCGAGTTTTATCAAAGTTCTCAGTAGCCATACTTCAGCTGCTCTCCTGGGAATGCCAGTGTTCCCATGCGTACTCGAGTGTTTCCCAAAATAGTATCTGATGAGTCTGTCAATCAGGGTGTGTAATTTGCACCCACAGAGGTAGTGTTTTTTTGACTGGGTAAAATGTGTTTTCCAGTCAAATCCAAGTTCTTAATCTTTTAACTAGTTTTAAGAAGGAAATTACTTAAAATGCATGTGGTATTTTTTTGTGTTTTTTATTTTATTTATGTCTGTGACATTGTCTTGCTCACAAGTATACTATCCCACCAATGGTAATTAAGATTTTTGTCACAAGTGAGTCTAATATTTGACTCAGTTGTAACTCCCTTTTTCTTCCCAGCTTGTAAGCTGTAAACCATTTGATTGCAGGAAAGGGACTTGTGGCTTAGAATGTATTAAATGCTGGCTACTAAATTCTTTCAAAGGTAAAAAATGTATTGCACTACCCTAATTCATGGAGAAGTGACTCGCCTTGAGATAGGCGTATGAAAACATATATCAGTCTTCAGACAGATCTCGGTTCTAAGTGTATCAATATACGTTTCTGAAACTGCCCGCAGTGCAAATGTTCAACAATTTAGGATCCAGCAGGAAAAATAGTCAGCACCGTTCACAAAAAAACAAACCATTGACAGGAAACAAATCGAAGAAAGCACATTAGACATTCTGCTGCAATACTTAGGCACAGCTGCTCTCTTTATTGGCTCCTCAAAACACCCTCTGCTTTATGGTACTTAAGTCACATGCTACATCATAGGCATTGTGTATATCAAATAAACCAGACCGCACACAGTTGATTTGTAAAGTATTCTGGCCACACCTAACAGACTTTGAGTTTGGCAGAGAATCAGAGTTTGGCTGATTGAGTAACCTGTCCCTCAAACTCTTGTCCCTACACCCAATTTAAAGTCCAGGTTTACACTGCCAAAGTAAAACTTACTCAGTTGTGGTAGACCTTTCTCCGAAAGCCCAAAGGAGTAGGAGTGGCTGTATGTAAGCCATCCTACCGTCTTCCCTACCCTACATTCAGTAGGGAGCGGTCGGATGCCCTTAATTATTTTCTTTTATTGTTTTTGTTTAATTGTTGGATACACCAAGTATATCCTATCATTGAGGGACATAAAAAAATAAAAATGATAACCACACCATGAGAGGAAACACGTGGTATGGGGGTCATTCGTTTTTTTTCTTTACTTTTCAAAAACAAACTCCTGCTTTGAGATTTTTTTTTTTCTTTTTAAAATCAAAAACTTTGGAAAATTTGCTGAATGACTGCAATGTTTGTTAGAACCACCCGTAAAACTTTTGCTACATTTACAGGAACTGCCATGGCACCCATTCCTGCCAGTGTTATGTAATATCTGTGGGGCTGGGGATGATCTCTCAATTAGGCAGCTCTAGTAAAGGCAAGGTGGTGGATGTAAAGTCCTCTGCCTGCCTTTACCCAGTCAGCCAAGCCCTATGTCAGGCCCTGCACTTGTTAATGCATCTGTGATTACTTGTTTTACAAGTCAAGGGGCTCTAGCAGCTCATTAAATATCTCTTACTTCAGGTTATAATTTCCATTCAACTTTTGAAATATTTTACAGATTTTAATTTCTGTATAATATACAGCTGACATTATCTTCTTGTTTATTCATATTTTTATTTTTTATTTTCTGTACACTTTCTTGAACAGTTGACTGTATGTGCAAGAACATTTCTTATTTCAAAGTGCATCTTGAATGCATTTTCTTTGTGTTCAAAATGTTTATCGGAGTATGAAACTACTCTCCTGAACATAAACTTTATTTGTGGAGCAATCTCAGGAAAGAAACCTTTTTTTGGTCAAGAAAATGTGAACATAATTCATAAAAAAAAAAAACTCTAATTATATACACTCTCAAAGCATTATTGTTCTGGGGCTAAACTTTGAAATGTGTATAATGTTTTTAAATATCTTTCTGGCCCAGTATTTAATTATTTATGGTCCTTCTGAGAGAAGTTTAAGAACCCTAGGTTTATTTTTCTTTTTGTACATTTCTAATCCTTGTCTTGTTTTTTTTTTTTCTGGATAAAAATCTGCTTCCAGCTCAGAATTTTTCATTTTGAGCCCTGTTAATCTTCATATTTTGTAGAGTCTTTGACCTGGATGGTATGTTTCAGTTGAACTGTTCTCTCTAGTGTGTTATTCCATATACTTAAAACGTTTTGAGCTGAATCTGTGGCTTTCTTTAGAGACTACATTCAACTCCATGTTGGTGGTGCTTCACAGTTACCTTGAAATGGTAGTGGCTACTGGCCTATAGCTTTGCAGGGCCAGTAGACAACTTTCCATATTTGCTTTATGGAAGGAGGACACTTTGCCTGAAGCGTTGGAAATCAGATGAAAATGTCAGCTGGGAGATACTATCTTGGAGTGGGTTCCATTCTTTATAAGGTTGCAGACAGGGTTCGCTGCTCAAATTGTGAGGTCTTTGAATTTAGCGGGGGAAAACTATAAGAATAAAGGAACGTTTTCTGTACCAAAGTTGGCATTGAGGCCACAGTGGTGCAGGCTGAAGACTACACTATATGTCCAGATCCCATTCACACTTTCAAAGGTTGTGCTTAGTAGTATGTGAGGACATAGAGACTGGGGAAACACTAAGCATGGCCAGAGGCTCTCATTAGGTGTGTTCTGTGGCATGCCCACTTGGGTATAGGGCATTGTGAATCAGGTCTTTATTGTTCGAATAACCATCACTTTTGGAGTAAAACAAAATAGGTTTGAGAAACACGTTAGCTTTCAAAAGAGGTTAAAATCTGCCAGACACTTGATAAATACTTGCCTTATGATTACGCTAGACAGCACAAGACAAAGGACCCTAGGGGAAGTCTATCAAGTTATGGTTTTCTACCTTTGTGGAAAATGTACTGTATGCAAGTTTATAGAAATGGATAAAAATATTGCTATTAGGCTATCAACACTTTGGGAACGGAACACACACCAGTTGCAATAGCGGAAATATACTTTACCCGTAAATATATCGGCATGACCACCACAAAATTTAAATTGTGAATTTTAAAGCACTTGAGTAATATTTGACATGCAGATTTACCGACCAAGCCACCTTGATGGGGCAATGAGTCACCTTAAATAAGAAATCATTGATAAAACTACTTAAATGAAGCAATTCGTGTTCAATAAAAGAATACCGTTGGATTTATAAAGTATCCACTCATCTGAGAGGCTTAAATGATGAGGTGGAATGGGCACAGGGATAATTCACAGCTTCTGTAGAAAACTTATTTTCTACATGGTAACCTCAGGTTTCTCAACGTTTTGGGAACCCTCTTTTTTGCTCGACCTAAAACCCTCTGCACTTTACCCATGGTAAATAGGAGTAAAGTCCCACTTTAACTTTGGTGAAATTGGCTCATCCTTGATTGGCATATTTAACTTCCCTTTACGTTTTAAGTGTCTTGAAAATGTGACCAGACCCTGTAAGTTAATGCCACCTGTAGACTTTAGCACCTGTTGTGCCAGCCATGCAGTGGGCCTGTAAAACATGTGTTCAGGTCTGCTGTGTGGAGTCTGACTGCATTAACCCAATACCTGATGGCAAAATAACCCTTTTTTTGATCAGCGAGAAACCCTGCTTTAAAATATTAATGTCAGCCCTGTGTACACATTGTTGTTCTCAAGGTAGAATACCTGATATTTAAAAGTGAAACATGTTAAATTAAAGTTAGTGTGTTCCTCCAGTGATTAGCTCCTAAAAACTGTATTCACTGGCTAGGCTGTGGCTGGATCCTACAAAATATCCTAGTACATATTACACACTTTAATGTGTAATGTCTATCAGGAAATGGCAAAAATATTTATTCAAGGACTGTTTTTCATAATTTAGTGTCCAATTCATTGTGGAAGTTGGATTTTTATTAAATAGTTAGGAAAACAAACTTCAAGTTACCATTGTCCAGGCTGACGCTTCTGGAAGTTAATGTGCTTTAGCCTGCTAGCAGCTGCCCAACAAGTGTGTGACCTTTATGAAGTGTGAAAAGTGCTCCCAAATACAACAATAGCTAAGGACTGGCAACAACATTCAAACCAGATCAACCCAAGAAGGACTGTTGGGGCGGACTCAGAAACCTTATCAACTTTAAAGGGACAGAGGTGAGGCCTGCCCATTCATTAGTGGAAGGAGAGACCTAAAGAAGGGAAAGCCTTTGTCCCCATAGTCCATACTAGCCAGGCTGATTTCAGACCCTGTGGGAGGGAAGCTACCCCCCAAAACTGGTTTAGAGTGGATACAGGTTGAGGGGACTGTTAATTTCTTGTCCACACCTCAGGGTAGATACAATAGCTCTGCAGTAAAGAGAAGGGCTTTTTCCCCATCTTGGATTTTAGGAGTGAGGGGCACTATGGGATTGTATGCAATAGGACAAACAGGAACTGTTGAAAAAGCGGGTATGCCTGCCTACAGGGATTTATTTTAACTGGTTAAAGAGTGTCCAGGAATCCTGGCTTTTGCAATCCTTAAATGTAGTACCCTAAGGAACCCTCCTTGGAAGACTTTTAGGACCTGTAAAAAATCAGAGAAGAACTGGAACATTCTGCCTGTGATCTGACAGGAGCCCTGATGAACTGGACCTTCTCTTTCTTGTACCCAGAGCAAAGAAGTGGACTCCAAGGGTCAGTTGGCTAACCTCCTGTATGGGTACAAGGATACAAATAGCTGCAGAAGCCTTTTTGCTGAATTGAACTGTACCAACTGGGCCTATACTGGACCTTGCTGATGGCCTCTGCAATAGTGAATCCTTGCACCTAGGTGCTGTCCATGAGGTCCTTGGAGCCTTAGAATTGGCCCAGTTGAGATACTGCTGAAAAGTTGGAACTTTGAACATTTTTAGACTTCCAAAACCTCCAAGGCTGTCAGGGGGATCTTGCAATAAAGGTGTCCGATTTAGATACAACTTTCTTGGGTAAAGCTTTAGGTTTGACACATTTGAGAATTTTGAGCTCCAGAAGAAAACAAGTGAGAAGTTAAAATATTTGACTGGGATGAACCTGCTTGGTGTATCCCACCTGGGCTCCATTGTGGTTGGTCGGAAAACACACTTAGATCCCGGCCTAGTGCTTCTATAAAATATCATTTGAGCTTAGTGCTTGCTGGTGCACAATTTTTTTAATCTGATATCATATGTACCCGTTGTTGAATTTTTTTAAATCAATTTTGTGTCATTTTGTTTATTAACTTGCCTCTACTTTTCTAATTTGTTTTTTTATTGTTTGCTGTTTTTACTTTATTACTGTTTTGGTACTATGTAAATACTTTACACATTCCCCTAAATTAAGCCTGTCTGCTCTGTGCCATAGCTCCCACAAGGTTGAGATCAAGTTATTTTAGTGACTTTAGGGGTAACCATGACATATTAGTTTTGTTATTCCTTGAGGTAGGCAACCGCCTGCCCTGACAAATAATTACCTTCCTTACAAGTCATAAACCGCACTGCAGTGTTAAGGGTTAAGGTACATTTTTCAGTTTTTGCGTTGTGACAATATTACCTTCTTCTACTGCATTGGTGAATGCTGGATGTCCTTTGATATTTGTTGGCACCTTGGTGTTATATTGTAATTCTTGCTAATTTAAAAACTGGAGTGCAGTGTGGTGTGTAGGAATGTTAACGATTTTACGCAGGCAAACACAGCATTTCACGTACTCTAAAAACTGGAGTGCAATGTGTCTACCTAGTCCTCTACAGCACCCTTCTAATGGACTGTAACTATGAACTACATCTTCCATGATTCTCAGTTTAAAAAAAATCCCCCACTTTATCAAGCACACTCTGAGATACATGGTGATGTCCTTAAGCTTGTACCACACAGGATGCGCTAACTTCACTAAGCTCTTCCTGTGCGGAACGCTAGGCACACCTGTATAAGTGATGATCATGCTCAACCACCGCATTAATACTGGTGTGAACGGATGTTAACTGTTCTGTGCAGGAGAACACAGGATTTCAGTTATTTGCTTTGGGAGACCAGGGGCAGTCCTCTCACCACTTTGAAGCACGGAGAATCAAACTGATAGTATTTACTCTTGTCCCATGTGAGGGGCAAATCGCTAGTAACAAGTTCTTTAAAGTCTGTAACCCTGGAGATAATTACTCTACTTACCTTACTGGCAAAAAAGAAACTCGTACGACCCTCCCTGGACAGTGCCCATATTTAGTCTATTGGATGTTTAACGCAGCATGTGTTTGGTGTTTTTGTGTTTGTTTACCAGAACCTTGTAATTGAGTGGAGTTAGAGCACTAGCCACTTTCTTTTTACAATTTTCGAAGTTTAATGCACTACTTACTGGGATGGCAACAAAATAAACGATTGTACCTCTGTCGAGCTTTCGACCCTGAAGTTGCCCTGTTTCTAGTACAAATCCTCCAGTCCTTCTTCGATTCCAAGACCTCCAACTATATTACTTCAGTATGCTGCATTGTGGTGTGAGAAAGACCCTAACTGGGAACAAAAATTTATGGCAGGGCTGGTGCCTTCAGCTGACCTCCCAAAACTCTTAAGGAATGGGGATGCTTAGAACTCCGATTAGCACCCCATATATTATGTCCAAGATCACGTTGGCTTGGGAAAGGGCACTAACGCACATATTGAAGCATGCACTGTATGCACGACTTCTCCCACTGTGGTGGCTTATGTCCTTTCTGCATTTGAAGGTGGCTGTCAGAGTGTGGGCGATCTTTATTCGAATAACTCATTTCTAACGCTTGTTGAGGTGGCAGAGTTGTTCGGCATTGGCCCTGGTCAGTTTCTGCTTTGTGCTGGTATATCGCACATGCCCTGCAAAATATAGACTAGCTTCCCTGATGAGCTGGGAGAAACCCAGGTGCTGACAGTTCTGCTAGATCCGGGCTCACATAGGGGCTTTATTTCCTGACTCTGCGGCCCTGAAGTGTGATAGGCAGATTGACTTAACTGTGACATGCCTTCGGTGGGACGAAGACTTCTATACACCACTCACAGATAACAAGTGGAGGCGGTCCAGGGCACAGGTGTGGGGGAATGGCAGTATTGCCAGAATTAAACTAATGCAATTCTGTTATCTCCAGCGAACATATTTTACCCCACAGGGACTTAGCAGAATCTACCCCGCTCCGCCAGCTGACTATATATGGTGTGGCGAATCCTCTGTTGATTTTATCCATATTACATGGAGTTGTACAGTATTGTATTCATAGAGGATGCGAGTCATACACTCGGTGACCCTGGTTAGCGGGGACCCATCTTACCTAGATAATCCGACACTGCCTTCTGAACCTTCTTCCGCGTCTCCAAGAAGGGTGGTAACATTAGTTACCGGTTCATGCTCCTTGGCTTGGTACTTGCCGGTGCTGTATTGCCATTCGCTGGGCAGAGATGGAGCCCTCCCCCTCCCCCATTCATGACAGGTGGCTGACTGTTGTACTAGAGTGGCCCGTGGCAGAGGAGGAGGTGCGCCTCCGGAGTGTCAGCCCGGATAAACATGCAAAGAGGGACCTTGAGAGATGGAACAAGATTGTAGATCGTGTTGGGGGGGAGGCTGGAAGGAGGGAATGGTAGACACACCGAGGGATCACCCAAACATGCATAGACTCCCCCCTCACCCCCAAACACACACACATGATATGGAGTCAGATTGTATCACCAGGCGTTGTAATGTTCTGTGGTACTTGAGACATAAGTTGAGCGAATTGTGGAATGGGTAAGTAAGTCAGTAATATAGGTTTGAGCCATTGGGTCCCTGTCACCTTCCCTTGCTTTCTGGCCCCTGTTTCCCCCAATCCCTCCAGCTTACAGGATCCTTTTGAACAAGTCCCCTTGCAGGTGGATGCAGTCTTCTTTTGGAGCCACTGGGATCTTTCCTGCTCTCTGCCCGCTGCTCTCCCCACTCCTCTCCACCCCTGCCACTCTGATATTTAGATGCCTACCACTGTGTGTTGATTGCAAGTGTCACTGTTAACGGAGTTGAGGAACAAATTTAACCATACTGAAAATGTCTTTATGATTAAAAATGTTAATAAAGAAGTAAAAAAACGAAACTACCAGTACCTAATGTTTTTTGTTCTTTCACTTTTCAGATACAACGACACAACCTATTAAGCACGCATATCTTTGACGTAAAAAAAATCTTTCTTTTTATTTCTTTGTACCTACACTCTACTCTTCATGCAATAGTGGATTGTGTAGGGCAATTTTGTAACGGGGAATAGTGGTGAGAAATGTCAAATACCATCAGTGGCATGAAGCCAGGCAGAAACAATAGAGATGATAAAAGATTCCTAATAAGCTGCTTACCTTTATGTATTTGTTTTAGGGAGGTTTTGATGAATTATTCTAAAAGCCATCACTATGCATTTGTATCAGCTGGTTTCCGCAAATAGTGATTATCAGCTCTTCCAGGATAATCGACATCCACATTTCATTCTAAGCTCTCTTCCCTGCAACGAGAGCTTATGGTGAGCCCATCTTGGGCATTGCTCCTTGAGGAGGAGGAGGAGCCTGTAATGAAGCCTGCCACTTTGTGTAGGTGAGGTTCTAGAATTATTTCCATCCCCGACACCATTAAGCTTTCGTGCACTGGAAATAACGGGGTAGTATTCCTTGTTTATTTCCTGGTCCACATCAGTGTTACAGCAGTGGTACTGTACTAGTGGTCCTCAAAATCCTCCATCTTCCCACATTCGAAAATGTGTTCACTCTTGTTTTACTTACCGTTGATGACAGAAAAACTGTCAAATTCTTCATGTACAGGATAAGGGACGCCAGCTTCTCCTCAACAACTAGTTTTCTATAAAGTTCCTGTGTAAACGGTGAAAGTAGCCATACTTTGTATTGCACCTCGCGTAGTTAAACATTGAAGGGATTAGCGTCCAAAATAGTTCAACAGAACGAGCTGAGGCAATATACGATGCATACGAGCATGGCTATTTTTTAGCCATTTGCGGCACACATTTCACCTGCTGCTACGGGCATTGTGAGCCTTAAGAGTGTGGCTCCCGATTTCCTGGTTATTATTAAAAAAAAATGATTTGCAATGTAACAGGACAGAATGTGTAAAAGAATTGGAGGTGGGTGTCTAATGCGTCATATCGCCTTATCAATGTCCATTGAGGATTCTCATGCACTGTCTGATTTTTCTCATCGCTCACGGTTATTAGGTGTCTGTACATTCCTTTAGTATGGATTTGGTAGTCAGCTTTTCAGGCGTCTCCACTTTAATTGTTTTTATTACAGTGTTCTTCCCAGTGTTTCGCTTTTGTGGCATCAATGTGGGGAACAAAAGAGGAACGGATCGGTGTTTACAGTGACATCGGGGCTCCAAAGAAGGGCGTATCTCTGTGGTGCGTTGGTTGCTATTAATTCAAGAGGTCTGTAAATGTTACCTGTTTAGTGCTGTCACTATAGCTTCTCCTCATCTGCTATTGGCTGCGTTCTTAGAGTCCATTTCAATAATTCTCTCATCCACGCATCAAGCAAGACGTGACTATCTGCCTCTTCAAGGGATCAATTTGCCAGGTGTGTAAATTTGCTCTATTTTTTTTCGTATGCCTTGCCACCAGTCCTAATAAACATATGATATGCATGTTTATTTTACCTGTGATCGTAAAAGCTGAAGTCTGACAGCTCTTCAGAACATAGTCAGTTCTTGGCAAGTCATGAACATATATTTCTTCAAAACCACACCTGGGACAGGTGTTAGATTAAAGTTCATTCAGTCGCTGTGCAGTGGGGCATGCGTTGTCATGAAATGATTGGGATTAGCTAAAGCTTCATATGCCTGGACCTCCTTTTTAGGTATGCTCTTGTCGGGTATTTCATGGGTCTCTAAAACACTCGTCTCTAAGCATTTCAAGCCAAGTCTTCAGCATCTCCTGAAGGCTACGGAATATCATGGATACGACCTTTCAGAGACATCCGTGCTTAAGGAGGGTATTTAGTGGAGTATGTATTGGGGCTTCCTTGTCCGTGCAAACCCCATTTATTTTTGACCGTCAAGTGAGTGTGCTGTGGGTAAGGAAGTGGACTGCTGATATGTTTTGGGTTTGTCTTAGTTCCTCAAACGTGTATAGGATTCTGTCCGCCAGTAGCTCCCCCACATACGGATATTGGCATTGTGCCATTCTGTGATATTGGCAGCTTTCAGTCATTTTTTTAATGTAGAGTACAGCCATAGTAGTAGTTTTGGCTTGTAGGTTTTTTTTTTAATGTTTGCACACTAGACATTGCTTCCAGCAGTGCCTGCTGTCAAGCAGCTTTTTATTTTTTTCTGGGTCATGTTAAGTGTAATTTATTCTAGGGACCTACAGTGGGAGGTGTACTTGTGTAAATCGGCCTTAAGATCCATCGCAAAAAGTGCTATGACTCAGCCAGTGCTGGCCATGTAATTCTGCATTTTTCTGGCCGGACAGGGTGTGGGAATAGTGTATTTTGTCTGGTGGGACGAGGAAAGCAACAACTGGTGAAGGTTTGGAGGACGTGTGAGACTCAGCAAGCAAGAGCATGAACAGATGCAAGGTGATGCGCTATTAGATGCAAGGCGCTATGCCAACAGATGCATAGTGCAACATTTATGCCAACAAAAAGTGCAGCAGCAGATGAAAGGTGCAGTCCAACAGTTTAAAACTAGCCGTGAGGCTGCCTCAAGGAGCTGTAGACTATAAAAATCACTGTAAACGCACCCAAAACTCTGACTGCGCACGTCATTATTTTTTCCTAATCTCAGTTTTTATTCACATGGCATAAACAGGCGAGATTTATAGTGAAATAAATGTTTGTGAGAAGCAGAAGAAAAAGATACGCACAGAAAGCTGAAATGCTGAGCCAGCTGGCTTGTACTAACTGAAGCACGTTACACCCTCCTGGAAGACGTGCATATAAAACTGAAATGGGGAGCTAACCATCACCAACTAAAACATCCTTAACTTGGAAGATGTAAATATACCGTTGGAACGCTGACCCCACAATCCCTAACTAAAAAACAAAAGACCCATCCTTCCTTCAAGGGGCAAATCTCTTAATCCAGCTGTGCCCACAAAACATGAATGTGACTTATCTTGTGTAATGCAACTGGTGCTCATGTAAAGCGCTCCTATATCCTCAGGGCCAGTCCACGCTGTTTAAAAAACGTCGACCGTATTTGTTTATTCCCTTTTAGCCCCTTCTCTCTAAATTGCTTACAAGATAGTAGATCGGTTTGGTTATGAGGTTCTGATATCACCCCCTCCATATTAAGAAAACTGACCAACGGTTGTCACTCGGAGGACAAACAAACATTGCATACTACAGGCCAACAACAGACTATCTCAGGAGGTGCTGCCCGGGCTTCGCGCGGTCTGAACATCCCTGTCATGTCTGTGAGGTCACCTGTAGGAGGACTTCAAGTCTAGGCCAGGCTCTAAGGTTGCAGGGCAACTTAAACATTGATTATAGTTAAATAGGACTCAAATTACAACGTTTGGGAAGCCTCACCTCAAAGGATTGACAGCGGTGAGGTTCTCAGAAGAAACATTTGTAAAAGGAAGAACGTGCCCTTCCTTAGGCAGTGTTTGAGGTGCAAATCCACTATAAAACAAGAGCTTTATTTCTGATGCAAATGAAGCGCTCACCTGGGCAGTTACATAGTTGAGGGACAGAAACCACCCTGCCACTGCAGCAAACAAAGCTCTCAAGTCGGTGGGTGAGGAGCTTAGCACTCCTTTTCCGTGTCTTTATATTTGGGAATTTGAAACTTTTCTATGTGACGTCATAAAAGCAGGACTTCATGTCCCAGAAATCAATTAAATACCCTTGTACTGGCGCACCTATACATGCCTGGATCTAGGAAACTGGAATGTTGCAAGCATGAAGAAACTTATCTCTAGAACACGGTGTGAAGGAGAGGAGAGGCTAGAGACTGGTAAAAAGAGTAGCCTTGGACAACCCAGGCTCAAAGAAAGGGTGTCTGGAGTTGCCTTCTACATCACTCATTTATAAGTCATCGAACCAACTCTTAACAATGACACCAAGAGCCCTTCTGTGTTAGTTTGAAAACAATAAAAATCTATTCACCAAATGTCAACATTACCTCAAAAGAGCTGCTTCAGTCTGGAAAATCCAGTTATCCATGGTAGGCCGTGGATGCTCATGGCTTTCCACGGTGCACTGCAGGTCAGACATTACCAAAATTAAAAGTATGTAGGTATGTCAAGATTTAAGAGGACGAGGCAGCCAGAAAACATGAGTCCGCACCCCTTCCCCATGTGGATGTTTTTGAGCTCCTGAAAACCATGGATAGTGAGCATTAACCTCCCCAAAAGAAGCTGAATTCCTTAACCGTTGTTTGTTAAAAACAATCAACAAGGTGGGAATTAGTTAGGAGGAACAGACAGAGGAAAAAACGGGGCGGGAGGAGTGAGGGACGAGGGCAACAAGTGGCGGGGCAACTGCAGCTATCAACAGAGTGCAGGAAGGATGGCAGGCGCAATCAGCACTGGAGCGACAGTGCAACAAGCGATGTAGGGAAAAACATAAGGAGCGCCAGTGACTGTAACCAAACAATAAGTGCCTGAATCGGAGAACAAGCAGTGGAAGGACTCAATAAAGCAATTAAGCAGGACTGCATTCAGGCTCCATGGAACAGACAGAAGCACAAGAAGAAGAAAGTGGAAGTGACACATTAACCAATGAGAAGCAAGGAACTGAGAGTGCTGATGAAGTCAGCCAATGGTAAGTAATGGGTACGATAACAGCACAAATGGTAAGTAATGGGCGGGCTAAAAGCCCCTTTGGATAGTGGTTTTTTTTTTTTAAAGACCTAATTGATCGTCTGCATCGGAACAGTGCATATGCGCTGCCTGCAGGTTGGACTTAAAAACCGGCCCACCTAGCCATAAAGCAGGCCTACTAACTGCCCTCCGCTTTCTGTGATGTTATGTATGAATAACCCTTCAGTGTGATATCACTGGTAATTTTCTCCTCCCTAATAAGTTCCTCCAGCAACTCGGCTGTGAATAAAAATGAGACGAGGCTAAGGAGGTTTGTCGAATCCTCGTCTGCACTCTTCAGAATTAATAGATGGTTGTTCCATTTCACATTTTTGCTGTTGGTGGGACTGTAACAGTCATACATGTTTTGAAGCTTGATTCAGAATTTCATCTCATCTTGAACTACGAATAAAACCCCCCAGTCTAGCGTGTCAGACGTTTTTTCCAAAGTGATTGCTGCCGTTGTTTGCAGGGCAGGCGCGACAATGGGTTGTTAAGGACAAGCGCATTGAGGTCAGGTTGAATCCTATCTGGTGAGCTATGCTAGTGGCTAGTACCCTTTCCAAATTATTGCTGTCAAGATTCAGCATCAATAAGTGAACAGTATTGTGCAAATCCTTATTGTTTTTGAGAGCACTCCAGCTACTGCTCCTCTAGCTTTGCTGAAGCAGAGTGCTGCTTTTCTTGCTACAAAATAAACCCAGCGGTTTCGCCATGAGCGTGTTTTGTAAGGTGGCGTAGAAGCCCATTGCTACCCAGTACTTCACTGTTCTGCAGTTGCTCACTTGGGGCGTTATTATTAATGCTAAACGTAAAATCATTTGGCAATCTTGGTGATGTTTCTTTACAGGGCTGGATGTCGGAGTAAACACGATCACATGTCTGGTAAATCAGGTATTCGTACGTTCATGTAATGCTGGCATACTGTCACTACCCGCTCTCAACAGCTGCTTAGCTTTCACTCCTGGTACGTGCTGTACTTGGCAGAATACAAATACACAATTGAAATGACTTCGATACACGACGTGTTCACAAGAATGGAGACTAACTGAAAGGGGGGACACATCCGACGCACATAGTGTGAGAGATGCTCGAAGATTGGATTAGAGGCCCAAACAATAGTTTTCATTTAATGCCTTTAGAAGACTAATCTTGTGTGATCACCAAATAGTAGTGGTTGGATGCAGAAGGCAGCAGTAGTGAACTAACACATCTTATAACATGTAGTGTGGCAGTGTAGACATGAAATCCCGTTGTCACTTACCTGGCCAGAAACAGTCTCTTGAAACCTTCCAGACGGACGAATCTGCTGTTGCTCCATTGTTGACTGGAAACTCTAAATTGACTAAGTAAATCCCCGTTGTAATCTAAAATGTGTCTGAAATATAAACAGTAAAATACTGTTGACCTTTTTATATATTCTTAGAATTCGTTCACATTGCTGTTTAAAGCAGTGTTGACCATTTAAACATCTTCACACTGGAAGCTTTCAAGATAATTTATTGTATTGATGCTTCTTCTTAAAAAATGTTTTCTCGTTAACGCTTTAACGAAAGAAGATACTTTTTAATTGGATTCGTTTCTCTAGCTCAAGTTCACTTCCAACATAGACTGAGGCTTGCAGGCAACCTTTTTAATCTCGCTTAAAAAACGAATATACTGTTATTTTGAGCAGGAAATTGGAAATATATTTGTTTTGGCGTTGATGTATTCATAACACTTGCTTCACTTCATGCTTTGTTTTCCTTGCATGGGTGAAAGTTGTGATGGATTTGTTCACCCTCGATGATATTTATTCCTTTTACTTCATTACACATAATCCACCTGCCCGAGATTTTAAGGCCAGTGTTGACTTTTTACTCCAGTGGAGAGCTTATCAGCCGCTCTGCAGGCACCTCAATTTGAATCCGAAAACCTGAAATGGAATGAATTTGTGCTGCTCGCCTCGTTCGTGTTCTTGAGCATTGAGTGATCTCCTAGTTGTGCACAGGGTCTAGATTGTGCCATGAAACAATAAATCAGCCCTTGCTTGGTCTCTGGTCTGTTACCAGCAGCAGTGTTGTTTTTGTTTTTATCTCCATAGTACTGGAAGGAGTAACGACTTAAGGAACAAGCAGTGGCAAAGCCAATAGGTCTTGCCTTTGCAAGAGGTATTGCATTTGTCAATGTTTTTTAGCCATGATGTGTAGCAGCGTGGCTGTGAAACATGGCTAAAAGTAACGTTATGAGAAAGCACTATGGTGCGGCCAGTACTGGTCATGTCATAGGTCTTTTTTTTTTTTTTTTTCTTCTGACCAGTGGGGATGGGCAAAACGGACAACAGTAATGGGAAATACGCAAAACATGGGTCATAACAGGGAGGTAATAAAAAAGCATTACGACACGACCAGCACTGGCTGCGTCATTGCACTTTTATTTCTTATATCTGGTAGAGGAAGGCAACACAGACAAAGAGTTAATCACAGCGTGAGCAGCAGAGAGGCGACAGCCGGCAGCAACACAGAAGTGGTGAGTGTGAGGGGAAAGAAGAAACGTGGGCATTTTTTTTTTTAAAGTAGCTTAATCACTGCATGAGCTGCTGAGGGACTCTAAGCAGAATCAATCCATGTGCCAGACAAGAAACAGGACGTTACCTCTGGCCTGTGCTGTCCAATCAGGAGGCAGCAAAGAAGTGATACTGAAGCTAATGAATAGTAAGGAATATGCAGGCGCCAAGCCCTTTTTGTACAAATAGTGTCTCGCAAGTGAGACACGCACAATAGCGCATGCTCTCCCAGGCTGGCCCTTAATAAAAGGAGAGGTCTTGCATTATGAAGACTGACACGAGTTGTAACTAACCCTTGATGCAAGATGAGATTCTGTCCAGCTAAAATGGTTGTATCTATTTCCTGATGTTTTTATTTATGTGCATCCCTAGATTTTACTGGGTGCTCTTACTCAGTTTAAACTTCGCAGTTCTGATTCATTGCTCCACAATATGTGTGTATATTTAATAATCATTTTTTAAATGCTTGCATCTCTACACAGTACCTTTCTGTTTTTTGGCTTGATTGATTGGGAGCTACAATTCTCTTGCTTTACCACAGGGTGATGTCTAAAGTTGAGGTTCGCCAAGCCTTAAGAGCAGGACTTGAGTGTTCTGCTCCTGCAAGAGTGCCTCTGACCCTAGAAGCTCTACCTACCCCTTATACAATTCTCAAGTTATTATTAACTTTTGTTTCGTGAGCTTCACACCATAAAAGCTGTGCACTTGCATTGTTGTGATCCAAAAGTGTGAGTTTTGCCAGACACATGGGTTGTTTCATCTCAAGCTAGATTTTCTAGTTAAGGAATATTTGTCAGCTCACTTGTGTTTAACTCAGTGGTTAATTTGAGCAGGTGGTTTCCAGCGCT